>NW_025814896.1:126191169-131378669 GCF_022079265.1 Lynx rufus
ATTATATTTTAATCATTTAAAAATAAGGAATCCACACAAAAACTTGTGCACAAATGTTTATAGCAACTTTGTTCATAATGACTAAAACTTGGAAACAATCAATGTCCTTCAGTTCATGAGAGGATAAATAATCCAAAGTATATTCAGGCAACTAAATACTGTTTAATGATAAAAACAAATTAGCTATCAACTCTTTAAAACACAGGGAAGAAGGTTAAATGTTTATTATTAAGTGGAAGAAGCCACTCTGAAAAGACTCTACGCTGTATGATCCTAACTCTGTGACGTTCTGAAAAAGAAACTCTACAGGTAGTGAAAAGATCAGTGTTTGCCAAGGGTTTTGGGTGGGGCAGACAGGAATGAATTTAATCGGTGGAGCACACGCTATTTTTAGGGCAGTGCAACTAGGCTCTGGGATACTTCAAGGTGGACACTGACATTATGTGTTTATCAAAACCAGTGGAAATGTGCAACACAAGGAGTGAGCCCGAATGTAAGCTTTAGTTAATAACAATGTATCAATATTGGTTCATAATTGTAACAAAGGTACCACACCAATGCAAGATGTTAATGGAGGAAACTGGGTCTCCAAAGAGAGGGTATATGGGTATATGGGAGTACTTTCTTTTTTTTTTTAATTTAATTTTAATTTTTAAGTTTATTTATTTTGAAAGAGGCAGAGAAAGTGCAAGCAGGGGAGGGGCGGAGAGAGAGGGGGACAGAGAATCCCAACCAGGCTCCGTGCTGCCAGCCAGAGCCGTGTGGGCTCGAACCCAAGAAACCGTGAGATCTGAGCCAAAACCAAGAATCAGACACTTAACTGACTGAGCCACCTAATTTTGTACTTTCTTCTCAATTTTTCTGTCAACCTGGAACTTCTTTAAAATATATACATATATTTTAAAGTTTTATTTTTGAATAAAAAAATATATATATTTTTTTAATTTAAGGAATCTTCAGCACCGTAGTTACTCTACTCAGAGGTGTAGGAAATTCAGGTTTTGCGGGAAGGGCTGGAAGGGAAAACCCAAAGCAGGCACATGAGTTAGGAGGAGTCCTGGGGGCCGGGGGGCGGGGGGGGGGGGGGAGGCAGTCAGGGCCTGGGTCAAGTGGTGGCAGCCGGAGTGGGAAGCAGAATAACGTGAAAAGGCTCTGGAGAAAGACTCCCGGGAGCCTGCTGACGGCTTAGCTGTGGCACTGAAGAGAGAAGTCAGCGCACGCTGTGTGGGAAAGAACAGTGGATTAGGTTTGAGAGACTTCTGATCCAGTCTTGGCTCTGACTCCGACATGTAGTATGAGCCCTGGCAAGTGACTTGGTGTTTCTGGATCCTGATAACTGCAGGAATGCCCAGGAGGCATTTCTGTGATGTCGAGACTCACGATGAAACTGCCTAGAAGTGTGCTGTCCAAAACATTAGCCATTAAACTCATGTGGCTATTATACACTAGAAGTGCGGCTGGTTGGAATTGAGATGTGCTGCGTGTGTGAAACTAAGTGCGAAAAAGACTCAGAGAAAGCAAAATACCTCATTAATAATTTTTACACTGATTACATTATTTGAATTTCACCTGTTTTCATTTTAGATTTTTCCTGTGGCTACTAGAAAATTTAAATCAATTTTATTTTATTTTATTTTATTTTATTTTATTTTATTTTATTTTATTTTATTTTCTTATTTTATAGAGAGAGACTGTGAGCAGGAGAGAGAAGCAGAGGGAGAGAAAGAGATAATCTTAAGCAGGCTCTACGATCAGCCCAGAGCCTGATATGAGGCTCTGTCCCAGGAACCTGGGATCAAGACTTGAGCCAAAATCAAGAGTTGGATGCTCAACTGACTGAGCCACCCAGGTGCCCCATAAAATTTAGAACTACATGTTTGGATCACCTGATTTATCTGTTGGGTGGCACTGGTCTTGAGCTTCACCAGATGCTTTCTGTCCAGAGCCATCTAAACTTGGCCTGGAGGATGTCCCGGTTCTCAAAGCCGTGCCCCACTCTAGGATGTGAGTAGCGGAGCGAGGCAGAGGAGTCAGGCAAGATTCCTGGGGTGACCTTGACACAACCCGGGTTTCTCTAGGAGTCACTTTACCTCCTACTTGAGAGGGTAACGTGGGAGGATCCATCCAAACAATATCCAACCTAGAGTTCACCTCCTTATATCATCTCCTTGGGAATTAGGAATTCGACATATGAATTTGGGGGAGGAGGGCACACTCACACCACAGCAGACAGGATGTATGGCAACCTGACACTATGTCTGAATGAATTACTAAATGACTGTAGAAATGACCATACTCTAAAATATATTTGTCCCTTTGACTATATGAGGATAGAGCGGATGAGTGAATTTGTAAAGCCAGTCCCAGAGGACACCTGTGTACTGTCTACAGCAAGTAAGCAGCGGCCTAGGGCCAGACCCAGGCCTCTGGGTTCCTCCCATGGCCTCCCTGCAGGTGGGACCATGCATGCTTAGCTCCATCAGCCTGCCTGTCCTGCACTAGTTTCATCTGGCATGACTGCGCCCCCCTAGTCACTGTCATTTACTACCATAACATATCAGTTGACACCATTAAACCAACCAAATACCCTATAAACTTGGTATCCAAAGTGTGTGTGTGAGGACCGGTGGCCTCGTGTCACCTGAGAAGCTCAAGCTTCACCCCAAATTCACAAATCAGGATTTGAATTTTACAAGATTCCCCGGTAATTTATATACAACTTGGAAGCACTGCCCTCTAACACCCTTCACTGGGCTGCTTCTTCGTCACGGCCTTTCTGGTCTCCGAAATTCAGCTTCTTCTGTCTCAAATTACCTTCCTACATCTGGTCTTCAAACTGCTTTTTTGCTTTTTTTTTTTCCCCCATCTGAGAGATGGCTTTTCCTGGCCCACTGCTAACAAATGCTGCTTTACTACCTGGAGATGAGCCTTGCAAGGCCGTGTGCATTCACAGGGAGAAGAACAGGAAATAGTTTAAAGTTCTTTGTCCACTTAATTTCACCCAGGACACATGTGGCTTATTTTTATTTTCCTAGAGATACCAGTTCCTAATTTCCTAAAGTTGTAAGTTGCTGAACAGTAGTTGCCAATCTTCTTAAAGTTGGACATGATAGATCAAGATGATAGTTTTGATTTTTGATGTTAAGAAAGTACCTTCCCAAATGCTATAAATGCTAATATTTATGACAGTAGGCCATTTACAAAATACCTTTATGGGTCCCTTGGATGAGCTATTTACTCAGCAACCTCTTGTAACCCAGAAGACAGGATAGGAAATCTCTGTCCACTGCCACCCCCAGACCCCTGCACAGCCAAGTGTAACCTACTACAGGGTGAGGTGCCCTGATCTACACACTGGGAAAAATGGGAAAGTGGTAAAAACAAACAAACCTAGCAGATAATTAAGGTGTTCTTGGCTGGGGATTTCAGCTTGTAATGTGACATTGTTACAATAAACAGATGGGGATGAAGAGGGGCTTGATTGACCTTTTATAGTTTCCAAATGTTCATGAACCCGTTCTCTAGTTGTAAAGAACTTGTGCCTTTTCAAACTATCCAGTTTGAAGTTTAAAGTTTCTTTAAAATTATCTACCTTATAGTGAGAGAATTCGGGTTTCAGACTAAGAGATTCAAATGCTGGCTTCAGCATGTACTAGTCCTGTGAATTTGGATAACTCAGTTTCCTCATATGTAAAATGTGGGACTTCATAACTAATATGTAGAATAGTCTGTTTGGAGAACATGAATGCAAACTGTCCGGCACACAGTCAGGAATCAGTAACTGGTAGTTTTTCTTACCTAGCTTCCAGGAGAAGGCTTAGCAGAGTAAACATGCAAAGAGTATTTGTTGAATTCACTCTCTCCCTGAACTCATCTTCATATGCTGAGGGACAGATACAGCAATAATCTGGGGTAAAGGTCTTTTCTTGATAACTTGATTTAGGAGTTAATTTATATAATAAGCAGTCCCCAGGTTAAAATTTCAGGAATACAATGAGTCAAATAGGCATCCATGTACATTCTCGAAACAGCCACAATGTTTCTCTGAGATGATTTCTGGTTCCAATCTAAAACTCCAGAAGAGAAGCATATTTGTTTCCTTCCCATGGAGGCAGTAGCCGTTAGCCCAGGTCACATATTTTTACTTTATCAGGGTTTGGGGGAAAGGGTCTCTGACCTCGGCCTGGGGCGAGTCAGACATTTATCTGCACGGGACATTTGCACGTTAGGTGCTCGTATTCCAGCTGAGTTGTTGCATGACCGAAGAGCTAGTGTGCTGTGGCACTTAGAAGGTGGATATAACGTACGTGAGAGGGTTTCGGATAAAGTGTCATAGGCAGGTTAGCGCAGGGATGAGGGGACGGAGCTCAAAACAGGATGTCATACCTTAACCAACAGGAAGGCTGTGGTCAGCCTATAACATGTCAGGGACCTAACTAAAGACGTAGTAAGCCAGGCTCCTTTTTTGAGATCCAAGCATGCATGCGCTTATGGCCTTGGATGATCTAGAATCACCCCTCCACCTGGAGTGCTAGAAGGAGCTTAGTATATTCTGTGTATATTCAGGGTATACTCATGGAAAATGCTAGGATGCATACTCCAGGCAACTAGGAGGAAGCATGCATGAGGTCCCCAGAGCCCCTTCTTATTAAAGAAGAAAATGCCTACCCCTTCCATGAATCTTCCACCCTTTCCCGTAACCTTCCTGTAAGCAGACAAGACCCAAACCTCTTGGGGGGCTCTCTCTTAGAGTCTGCCTGCACTCCAGTCTTGAGTGTAAACTTTTGCTTTCAGTAAACTTATTGTTGCTTTCACCGGCCTGGTTTGTCTGTGAATTCTTTCTCAGGCAAAGCCAAGAACCTGGGTCGCTGGTCCTTAGTCAAGGCCTCATTCTCGTCTCTCTGGAGACCTCCTTGGAACTTACATGGTAACAAAAGGACCAGGAAAGCAATATAGCCTACCTACCTTTGATCATGAGTGATGACTTTGAGTACACACTTAATATTTATTTTATGTGCTCACATATTCTGTTAATGAAGTATTCTATAACCTCATTCAAATAGTGCTCACAGTTAAGGTTTAGGACACTGATGTATTTTAGGTTCCCTCTGTGGTAAAGACATTTTTTAAAAACTTTATTCATTTATTTTGAGAGGGAGGGAGGGAGAGAGAGAGAGAGAGAGAACATGCATGAGTAGGAAAGGGGCAGAGAGAGGAGAAAGAGAGAGAGAGAATACCAAGTGGGATCTGCACTGAGAGTGCAAGCCCCATGTGAGGCTTGAACCCACAAACCACGAGATCATGACCTGAGCCTGAAATCAAGAGTGATGCTTAATAGACTGTCACCCAGGTGCCTGGTAAAGGCAGTCTGTGAAGGTAACCTTCACAGTTGAATGTAAGTGGGCTTTGAGCATGAAAGAGAGACACGCTAAAAATCCTTGACCTAGTTCTTACAAATGGCACTAAAAATGAGGCTCACAATTGAAAAGTATATATTTCTAAACTGGTGATAATCTCTACTTACCTTACTCTACAATGATAAAATGGAAACATTATTCAAACCCCTGATTTTTTCTCAAGGAACTACTTGTCAGATTGTTAATTTTTTTTTTCTTTATTCAGTGCTTTATAATGGACACTTATTTTTTTCTCCTTGGGTAGTTCTACTCTGCTCCTTGAAAAGATGAGTGATATTAGAAAATTATAAAATAGGGGCGCCTGGGTGGCTTAGTCGGTTAAGCTGCCGACTTCGGCTCAGGTCATGATCTCACGGTTCATGGGTTCGAGCCCCGCGTCGGGCTCTGTGCTGACAGTTCAGAGCCTGGAGCCTGTTTCAGATTCTGTGTCTCCCTCTCTCTGACCCTCCCCTGTTCATGCTCTGTCTCTCCCTATCTCAAAAATAAATAAAAAAAAAAGTTAAAAAAAATAAAAAAAAAAAGAAAATTATAAAATATGTTTTTCACAGCTGTTTTTGTATGATCAAAGAGCAGTTTCTTCAAGGGTGCCTGGGTGGCTTAGTCAGTTAAGCGTTCGACTTCGGCTCAGGTCAAGATCTCATAGGTTCATGAGTTCAAGCCCCGTATCGGGCTCTGTGCTCAGAGCCTGGAGGCTGCTTTGGACTCTGTGTCTCCCTCTCTTTCTGCCCCTTCCCCACTCGTGATCTGTGACTGTCTCTCTCAAAAATAAAATAAACATAAAAAAAAGATTCTCTTGAGTATCAACTACCACTGTTCAGATTTGGTGATGGATGTGACAGTGAACTCTCAGGAGCACATCTATTCCTGCCAGGTGAGAGATAGAGACGCCTGAGGGGGCTCAGGTGAGAAAGGACAATAACCTATGACTAAGCACTGATTAGTTCTACTATTTGAAAAATTAGTATCTCAGGGTTTGGTTTGTTCGTTTTCTAATCTGAGAGAAATCTGCTTTCTAGCTCTGACTTCTAAGTAAGAGGTAACTTTGTAAATTCGATTCCAATAAGCTCAGGTCTGAATCATCACAGTGAAAGCATTGGGCCATGCAGCTTCATGAAACTTGCATCCTTGTTTGTATTTCTAAACAGGGGTCCTTTCTCAATGTTAATTACACCGTCATCATTCTGTAGGTGAAGCCTGGGGTGACAGAGTTCCACAAAAATTTTCCATATGTGTATGTCATAAATGTTCAGCAGCTAATTGAGACACGTATCCATGCAGATAGGGACACTGATGACATTGCTCTCTGCTTGCTCTAGGCAATCATAGTTAGTAGTCATACAATTAATAATCTTCAGGATGTCACCAGCTGGTCATTTTTCATATGCTGTGCTAGTCCAATGTGTCATATGCAGCTCACAAGTCAGGTGAGCTCCGTGAGCCCCTAGCTGTACCTCCAGGTCCCTCACAATGTCCATCTCACCTGGGTGCTCCTCCTACCTCCCCGCCCCCTGTTCCTTTACTTCCATATCCCTTAAAAAGCATATCCAGTAAAACCTTGGTTTGTGAGCATAATTCATTGTAAACATGCTTGTAATCCAAAGCACTTGTATATCAAAGCGAATTTCAAGAACCATGGGCTCAGTTGTAACTGTGTGACATTCGGCATCACGTACTACTTGTATTGCAAGACATCCCTCATTTATCAGGTTAAAATTTATTAGAAATGTTTGCTTGTCTTGTGGAACATTCACAGATGTTACTCACAATGCAAGGTGTGTTTTTTGTTGTTGCACAGTTATAAAATATATATCATGTGTTATGTAATCTACTGAGACTTACTTTTCACTCAATTATATATTGCTATGATTTATTCGTATCATTGCATATAGATATAGTTCATTCTTGTTAACAGCTATAAAATATTCCCTTATGTAAACATACCATAGTTTATTTATCCATTGGACTGTTAAAGAGCCCTGTAACATTTCCCATTTTCAGTCTTATAAATAGTGCTGTTAATGAACATTCTTATACATGTGTCCAGCACATATTTAAAAGTAACTCATACATGCGCGCACACACACACACACACACACACGCTCACGCTCACATACCCAGGAATAGAACTGCTGCATAGTAAGGGGTTTTAATGTTAGGTCTTACAAGATAACGACAACTTGTCTTCCAAATTGGCTGCAGCCATCAGCAATATGAAGTGGATTCTGTTGATCACATTCTCTCAAATACTTGACATTGGTTTTTGTCATTGGCTCCAAAATGTTATTGTGATCTTGATGCATTTTCCTCATCCCTAGTCAAATCAAATGTCTTTTCACATATTTATTGGTCACATATAACTCCTATTTTATGACATACGTATTCATGTCTTTTTTCTTGTTTATTGGGGGATTTTTTGGATAGAAGTTCTGTATTTAGTGTTTCTGCTAACATCAGTAACATGTATTACAATATATTCTCCCAGTTTATATTTCAGTGTTTTACTTCTTTAAATGTTTGTTTGTTTGTTTGTTTGTTTGTTTATTTTGAGAGAGAGTGTGTGTGCACGATTTGGGGAGGGGCTGAGAGAAAGAGAGAGAGAGCATTCCAAGCAGGCTCCACACTGTCAGCGCAGAGTCCAATGTGGGGCTCAGTCCCACAAACCATGAGATCATGACCTGAGCCAAAATTAAGAGTTGGTTGTTTAACCAACTGAGCCACCCCAGCGCTGCTAACATTTTCCTCTTTTAAAAAGTGTTTTTTCATAAACAGACATTTTAATTTTAATATAAATAAATTTATCAATTTTTTGTTATTAGCTCCTTTAGCATTTTAAGAATTCCTTCCTACTCAAAGTTAGACGGATAATTTTGATGTTATGCCAAGTATATTAACTAATGTGTTAATTCATTAATTACCATGTTATACATGTGAGCCACTGAAAATGTGTAAGACCCTGTCCTCAAGAAGCTCTCATCCCAGTGGAGAAATAGATCAATGAACAGATAATTATGTAGAACGTGGTAAGTGCTATTGTATCATGTAGTCCACTTGGGTAGAATCTACCCCCTTAAGGGAAGATTCTGTAGGTAACTTAATGTAGTTTTGTTCACATCTGCCCCCCAAACTTGACTGAAGCAGGTGGGAGCATCTAGTCTACTCATTTATCTGTAAAAATGCTTCAATGCCATAGAAGAATTTGTTAAGAATGAGTCTTGTACAGCTGATTATAAGACACATTTTATGTGTCTGTTTTTGTGTGAGTTTGAAAATAACTTCACCCTTCTACCCCAGCTAAGATTATAGTGTGAGCATTTGAATTATAAAGCTACAACTGGTGATGACCCAAATTGGACCATCTTTGGTATGTGCTGTTTGTTCTCATTCCAGTGAACTGTGTGTTTGATTGGATGTCTACTTCTTGCCTCGTCTTGGGACACTTACGACCAGTCACACCGAATCCTTAGCTTTTGCCAATGCACTTCATCAAAATGTGATTTCTGAGTATGTAGCCATTGATATCCATGGGTGGGTTTCATTTCATCAAGTATGCTCTGTAAGGGGCGCCTGGGTGGCGCAGTCGGTTAAGCGTCCGACTTCAGCCAGGTCACGATCTCGCGGTCCGTGAGTTCGAGCCCCGCGTCGGGCTCTGGGCGGATGGCTCAGAGCCTGGAGCCTGTTTCCGGTTCTGTGTCTCCCTCTCTCTCTGCCCCTCCCCCGTTCATGCTCTGTCTCTCTCTGTCCCAAAAATAAATAAAAAACATTGAAAAAAAATTAAAAAAAAAAAGTATGCTCTGTAAAATGCAAGCTGCCTTCTTTCTTAGTAAAATGACTGTGATGCTGTATCTTTTCTCCTCCCTAATTTCAGAATTCTCCAAATTGTTTGAGTGCTCTCTGGTGCTTTCTACAGATTGATCTCATATGTTATGTCTGAGGGGAGGAGAATGCTTAACATCACCTCTAGTAGGATGGTCCATTTCTTGCTTTATTTTTTAATCTTTTAAACATCTTTAATATTTTTATATTTTTATTATTTTTTTAATATGAAATTTATTGTCGAATTGGTTTTCATACAGCACCCAGTGCTCATCCCAACTGGTGCCCTCCTCAATGCCCATCACCCACTTTCTCCTCCTTCCCACCCCCCATCAACCCTTAGTTTCTTCTCAGTTTTTAAGAGTCTCTTATGGTTTGCCTCCTTCCCTCTCTGTAACTTTTTTTTTCCCTTTCCCCTCCCCCATGGTCTTCTGTTAAGTTTCTCAGGATCCACATAAGAGTGAAAACATATGGTATCTGTCTTTCTCTGTATGACTTATTTCACTTAGCATAACACTCTCCAGTTCCATCCGTGTTGCTACAAAAGGCCAGATTTCACTCTTTCTCATTGCCAAGTAGTATTCCATTGTATATATAAACCACAACATCTTTATCCATTCGTCAGGTGATGGACATTTAGGCTCTTTCCATAATTTGGCTATTGTTGAAAGTGCTGCTGTAAACTTTGGGGTGCAAGTGCCCCTATGCATCAGCACTCCTGTATCCCTTGGGTAAATTCCTAGCAGTGCTATTGCTGGGTGCTAGGGTAGATCTATTTTTAATTTTTTGAGGAACCTCCACACTGTTTTCCAGAGCGGCCACACCAGTTTGCATTCCCACCAACAGTGCAAGAGGGTTCCATTTCTCCACATCCTCTCTAGCATCTATAGTCTCCTGATTTGTTCATTTTAGCCACTCTGACTGGCATGAGGTGGTATCTCAGTGTGGTTTTGATTTGTATTTCCCTGATGAGGAGCAACGTTGAGCATCTGTTCATGTGCCTGTTGACCATCTGGATGTCTTCTTTAGAGGAGTGTCTGTTGATGTCTTCTGCCCATTTCTTCACTGGATTATTTGTTTTTTGGGTGTGGAGTTTGGTGAGTTCTTATAGATTTTGGATACTTGCCCTTTGTCCAATATGTCATTTGCAAATATCTTTTCCCATTCCGTCGGTTACCTTTTAGTTTTGTTGATTGTTTCCTTTGCAGTGCAGAAGCCTTTTTATCTTCATGAGGTCACAATGGTTCACTTTTGCTTTTAATTCCCTTGGCTTTGGAGATGTGTCAGGTAAGAAATTTCTGCGGCTGAGGTCAGGTTTTTTCCTGCTTTCTCCTCCAGGGTTTTGATGGTTTCCTGTCTCACATTCAGGTCCTTTATCCATTTTGAGTTTATTTTTGCGAATGGTGTAAGAAAGTGGTCCAGTTTCATTCTTCTGCATGTTGCTGTCCAGCTCTCCCAGCACCATTTGTTAAAGAGACTGTCTTTTTTCCATCGGATATTCTTTCCTGCTTTGTCAAAGATTAGTTGGCCACACTTTTGTACATCCAATTCTGGAGTCTCTATTCTATTCCATTGGTCTATGTGTCTGTTTTTGTGCCAATACCATGCTGTCTTGATGATTACAGCTTTGTTGTAGAGGCTAAAGGCTGGGATTGTGATGCCTCCCACTTTGGTTTTCTTCTTTAACATTACTTTGGCTATTCGGGGTCTTTTGTGGCTCCATACAAATTTTAGGATTGCTTGTTGTAGCTTCAAGAAGAATGCTGGTGCAATTTTGATTGGGATTGGATTGAATGTGTAGATTGCTTTGTGTAGTATTGACATTTTAACAATATTTATTCTTCCAATCCATGAACATGGAATGTTTTTCCATTTCTTTGTATCTTCTTCAATTTCCTTCATAAGCTTTCTATAGTTTTCAGCATACGGATCTTTTACATCTTTGGTTAGGTTCATTCCTAGGTATTTTATGATTCTTGGTGCAATTGTGAATGGGATCTGACCTCAGCCGCAGCAATTTCTTACTTGACACTTCTCCAAAGGCAAGGGAATTAAAAGCAAAAATGAACAGACACATAGATCATGGAATAGAATAGAGAGTCCAGAATTGGACGTACAAAAGTGTGGCCAACTAATCTTTGACAAAAGGAAACTATCAAAACCCTAGAGGAGAAAGCAGGAAAAAACCCATTTCTTGCTTTAAATTGAATCTGAAAATTGATGCCCATGCACAGGAAAAAATACACATGATGGTACAACTTTGAAATATCATTAAACTTCCTCTAGCTAGCAAAATCTCTAGCATTATATGTCACCATATCATGTCTGAATATCCTTTGTATGATACTGGGAGAGGGGTAAGAACAGGTTAAATGAAACAAGGGGAAGTCTTGCCTAACCCACATAAGGTAGTCAGAGAAAGTGTTTGGGAAGGTATGAATTTTAAAGGATCAGTAAGAAGTATCTTGATGAAGAGGAGGAAGATAATACAACCCAGGGCAACTATGGTAGAAAAGACTCTGGAGCTTTAAAAATGGCTCATTTCTCTTTGTGGCTCAGAAAATATTGATATCCTCACTCAAATAAAATCCTTGGTATAGCATATTAGCTCCTTTGTATGTATGGGGATCCTGCCACCATCACCATCACCACTGGAAACCACGGTGGGGGTAAGCATATGTAAATATGATTTCATATACAGTCATTCAATGTGACATTTATATCAAAATAGATCATTTCACACAAGGGACAAAGGGCAAAACTTAGCCACAAATTGTGTGCCAAGAGGGTGGTTTTCCAAAAAAATTCCCAAAGGTCTCTTTCCTTACCAAGGGCAAAGTGTTCAAATGCAGGATCTTGCCACATGTTTCCATTCGAGCAGATGGCAAAAAGGTTTGTCTGCAATGTGGAACTTGTTAAGGGGGGGAAGTCCTTCCTGATAGAGATCAAGAAGTCTGCTTAAATTTGCTTAGTGGTGGAATGGTTTGTAATCCATTCATGCTTGTGAGTATAATGCCTTTATAATTACTTGTAAGTAGATTGAGAGCCTCCAGAATCAACTCCAGGGGAAAGGCTGTTTATCTGATGCTTAGATGTCAGCTGAACACTCCAGACAATATAGCCATTCCTTATCCATGCCATTGAATTACATTTTACACATACATCATCTTAATTTTGCTGCTTTGATTGAAAATATTATTTTGCCTGTCTATGGGAGAGGGGTCAAGGACCATAAAAGGTTACCTTTGAGAAATGGCTCGATGGTCTTTATGGACAATAACATCAAGGCCAACCACCACTAAAATATGAACACCATCACCACCATCCCAGGTACTATGTTGTATAGATGAGGATGCACTAGGTTTTGCTATGGTAACAAACAATCCCAAATCTCAGTGGTTTAAGACAAGAAAATTTTATTTCTCTCTCATACAAAGTTCACCGTGCAGAATTTTCCAAGGCAGCTGTCCTCCATGTGTTGGCTCAACATTGTAGGGTACTTGAATCTTACAGCACTTCCATATCAACACACACTTCCATTCTCTCTTGGGCAGGATGAGAACTGGATGGTCCCATACTGACAATTAAGTGCACATAACTCTTTCTGTCCATAACCCATTGGTAAGAACTAGTCATAAGACCCCATCCAGAGGCAGGCTGGGTTGGGAACTTTAATTCTCCACTGTGTCAAGAAGAGGAAGAAATTAGATAAAGAAGAACATTCACAGTCTACTTTAATGTGAATTTTTTCAAATTTGCAAAGCATCCTTTTGGAGCAAGAATTAACGTTCTCCTTTTAAATATAAGAGGTAATATAGGATAAGTGCCTGGGAGCATGGATTTGCAGTCAGCCTTGGATTCCCCCAACACATAATCCATGGGGTCTCAAGCAAAATATAATGTTTCATTTTCCTTTTTACTTTTTTGATAAATTGGGATGAGATTAGCTACCTTCTAGAGATGTGTTGAGGTTGAAATGCAGTAAACAAAATGGATTGCATGGTTTGTACATGTGCTGATCTACATGTGTATTAAGCTAAACATGAGTTCACACTGACCTCTCCAATTCTAATCCATTACTAAGTGGATCATTGCAGACTTCCCTTGCTTATCTGTAGCCTCCAACTCCAACAGTGGGAAATATGGTTCCCACCACTATCATCTATTACTTCATTGTTCAATTCCAGTATAGATGTATAGTGGTTTCAGAATTGTTAACCCATACCACTATGGGCTTTGTCAGCTAGCATACAGTGCTCATGTGCAGTTCTTTTTATTCTAGTCTTACAGATGCTACTTATTTCCAAAGTTACTGAGGTCAGGCCCTTTTTCTCCTGCTCTCTTCATTCAGGGAAGTAAAGTTACTGCTCTTGTCAGTCTATGTTCTGTCCTAGTACTACTCCCCCGTAACAAACTAAATGTTTTTAAAATTGTTTTAATATTTATTTCTTTTTGAGAGAGAGTGCAAATGGGGAGGGGGCAGAGAGGGAAAGAGAGAGAATCCCAAGCAGGCCACTCACTGTCAGTGCAGAGCCCGCCTGGGGGCTCCAACCCATGAACTGTGAGATCATGACCTGAGCTGAAATCAAAAGTTGGATGCTTAACCGACTGAGCCACCCAGGAGCCCCAAAATGTTTTTAAATTTGTGTGTATTCAAACTCGCTATTTGTGCTGTAAACTTCTGTAGGTTTGACAAATGGATAATAACATGTATCTACTATTACCATTATCATACAGATTGGTTTCAGTGTTTGAAAAAAATCCCTTCTGCCTCATCTTTTTAATACTCTCCCCTTCCTAAACACTTGGCAGCCAGTGATGCATTTACCCATCTCTATAGCTTGTCTTTTCCAAAATCTCATATAATTGGAATGTTATAGTAGGTCACCTTTCCAGACTGGCTTGTTTCACTAGCGATATGCACGTATGATTTTGCGTTTCTCGCTAGCTCATTCCCTTTTATCGCTGAATAGCATTCCACTGCACGAATTTGCCACCTTTATCCCCCACCTATTGAAGAACATCTTGGTTATTTCCAGGTTTGGTGACTGTGAATAAAACTGCTGTAAATATTCACATGAAGATTTTTATGTGGACAGAAGTTTTCAGTTTGGTAAATACCTAGTAGCCTGATCGCTGGATTGTACGGAAAGACCATGCTTAGCGTTGTGAGAAGCTGTCAAACTGTTTTCCAAAGAAGTTTACCGTTTTCATTCCCAGGAGTAATGAATGAGAATTCTTACTGCTCTGAATGCTCACCAGAAACTGGTGCTGTGGGCATTTGGATCCTGTAGAATTATCTCATTGTTGCTTTCATTTGTATTTCCCTGATGACACAAGGTGTTGAGCATCTTTTCATATGCTTATTTGGGATAGGTATATCTTCTTAGGGTTTTTTTTTTAATTGTTGAGTTTGAAGAGTCCTTTGCATATTTTGCATGCGAGTCTTTTATCAGATACGTGTTTTGTGAATATTTCCTTCCAGTTTGTGGCTTTTTGATTCTCTCAACAATTGTATTTTGTAGAGCAGAACTTTTAAATTTTAATAATGACAAACATCTATTTTTCCTTTTATGGATTGTGCTTTTTGGTGGTATGTCTCTTCACCAAACCCAAAGGCACACAGATATTCTAAAATATTTTCTTCTAGAAGTTTTATAGCCTTGCATTTTTCTGTAGAGGTATATGATCAAATCTGAGCCATTTTTGTGTGTGTGTGAAGTGTAAGATGTGTGTCTGGATTCTTTTCTTTTTTTTTTCCCCTCTGTGATTTTAAATAGTCATTATCCATTTTCCCAGTTTTCTACTGGGCTATTTGTCTTTATATTCTAAATTTAAAGAGTTTTAGATATACTCTCAGTATTATTCCTTTATCAGTTACATGTTTTGTAAATATATTCTCCCAGCCTGTGGTCTGTGGCTTGCTTTTAAAATTTGTCTTGGTTTCCGTATTGAATATATACATTAGCACAGTGCTATTCATATATACAATTTCAAAATATCATTCACATTTTATTTTATTGAACATGGTAACTCTGCATACAGAAATTTTAAGTTTAATTTTAGAGTTGATGAAGTAATCAATCTTACCCATAATAATTAGATTTTTATCTTATTTATGACATTCCTATTTCGAGGAAAAATTACTTCCTTCTATTCTAAATTTAATTTTTTTGAATTTACTTTAAAGTATTACTATGCATGATATTTATGTTAAAATATGAGCTAGAAATTCAGTTCTATATTTTTCCCTTATGGATAAGCATTTGTCCCAACAATATTTATTGCCTAGTCTCTGATTTCTTGTTGATTTGTGTTGTTACCTCTGAAATACACAAAGTTTGCTTTCTTTTCTGTTTCTTTGGTCTTTTCCTTTACCAATAAACTTACCTTATATGAAATAAATTCAAAAGTTTGAAATAGTAGTAAGGTAAGTTTTGACATTCTCCTTTAAATTTGTCTTGGCTCTCCTGGGTATTTTAAAATCCAGTATTGACCTTTGCTTATCAAATTCTATTAAAAAACATGCTGGAATTTTTTTTTAGAGTTGCATTAAATTTGTAGGTTAATATGGGTATAATTACCATATTTTGAACTTGGAATATTCCCACCAATAAATATTGTATATCTGCCCATATATTTTTGATATTTCTGATGTTCCTTAATAATGATTCATTTTTCTTTTAGCATGTACTTTGTTAAAACAATTCCTGGATATCTTATAATGTTTGTGACTATTATGAATGTATCTATGTATTTTTAATTGTATTTCTAAATTGATTGTTTCTGGCATACAAGAAATTTATTAATTTATATATATTTTTCTTATAACTAGCTAACTTGACTTACTCTTTTATCACTTCTAATACCCTATAGATTTTTTCAATTCAATCATACTATCAGTCAATAATGACATTTTTTCTTTAATAGTCTTTTATTTTTTAAATATATTATAGTATTTGTTAGGACCACAAGTGCAATGTTGAATAGAAACGGTAACTTCTCCTTGCAATGCTAGTAGTTTTACCTCACATAGTTTCTGCCTTACACAATTTTATGCTCTGTTCTTAGGTGCTACATTGACACCTTACTGTTATGTAACGTTCCTCTCTTCCCTGATTTTTCCTTGCTTTTAAATAAGCTCTGTCTGAAAGGGCTAGTATCTAAAATCTATAAAGAGCTCACCAAACTCCACACCCAAAAAACAAATAACCCAGTGAAGAAATGGGCAGAAAACATGAATAGACACTTCTCTAAAGAAGACATCCAGATGGCCAACAGGCACATGAAAAGATGTTCAGCGTCACTCCTTATCAGGGAAATACAAATCAAAACCACACTCAGGTATCACCTCACGCCAGTCAGAGTGGCCAAAATGAACAAATCAGGAGACTATAGATGCTGGAGAGGATGTGGAGAAACAGGAACCCTCTTGCACTGTTGGTGGGAATGCAAATTGGTGCAGCCGCTCTGGAAAGCAGTGTGGAGGTTCCTCAGAAAATTAAAAATAGACCTACCCTATGACCCAGCAATAGCACTGCTAGGAATTTATCCAAGGGATACAGGAGTACTGATGCATAGGGGCACTTGTACCCCAATGTTCATAGCAGCACTGTCAACAATAGCCAAATTATGGAAAGAGCCTAAATGTCCATCAACTGATGAATGGATAAAGAAATTGTGGTTTATATACACAATGGAATACTACGTGGCAATGAGAAAAAATGAAATATGGCCTTTTGTAGCAACGTGGATGGAACTGGAGAGTGTGATGCTAAGTGAAATAAGCCATACAGAGAAAGACAGATACCATATGGTTTCACTCTTATGTGGATCCTGAGAAACTTAACAGGAACCCATGGGGGAAGGGAAGGAAAAAAAAAAAAAAAAGAGGTTAGAGTGGGAGAGAGCCAAAGCATAAGAGACTGTTAAAAACTGAGAACAAACTGAGGGTTGTTGGGGGGTGGGAGGGAGGGGAGGGTGGGTGATGGGTATTGAGGAGGGCACCTTTTGGGATGAGCACTGGGTGTTGTATGGAAACCAATTTGTCAATAAATTTCATAAAATAAATAAATAAATAAATAAATAAATAAATAAGCTCTGTCTGAAATTAATATACCCACTCCTGCTTTCTTTTGATTTGTGTTAGTATGGTAAAATTTCCCCCCATCCATTTAGTTTTAATCTATATATGTCTTTATAATTAAAGTGGGTTTCTTTTTTTCTTGTTTAAATGTTTATTTATTTATTTTCAGAGAGAGAAAGAGAGAGTGTGAGTGGGGAGGGGCAGAGGAAGAGAGAGAATCCCAAGCAGGTTCCATGCTGTCCGCACAGAGCCCAACGTGGGGCTCAAAATCATGAACTGTGAGATCATGACCTTAGCAGAAATCAAGAGTCAGATGCTTAACCAACTGAACCACCCAGGCACCCCTCAAGTGGGTTTCTTATGGACAACATAGAGTTAGGTCTTGTGTTTTGATCCTCTCTGACAATCTGTGCTTTGACTTAATGCATTTAGAACATTGACTTCCAAAGTGATTACTGATATAGTTAGATTCGTATCAACCATATTTGTTATGGTTTTCTTATTGTGGACCTTGTTTTCTGTCCCTATTTTTGTCTTCCATTCTTTTTCTGCCTATTGTGGTTTTATTGTAGCATTTTATGTAATTCTATTTTCTCTCCTTTCTTAGTGCACTCTAGAATGGAATCCAGGTCATCCTAGCCTTGTAAAAACAAGTTTTAGAGAATTCCTTCTTTTATCATTCTCTGAAACAGTTTGTGTAGGACAGGGATTTTTTGTTGCATGAAAGTTTAGTAAAAGTTCTCTATAAAACTGAGCCTGATGGTGCTGATATTTAGGTTTGCTGAGAAGGCAAGGGTATGAAAAGATGGGGATGGTGAGATGGATTTTTTAACACTCAATTTAATTTATTTAATGGATACTGAGTTTATTTTTTCTTTGATTACGAACAATAATTTATTAATTTTTCTATAAAATTGTTCATTGCATCCTAGGTTTCAAATTTAATGGCATATATCTATTTCTAATATTCTGTAAAGATCAGAAAAATCTCCACTGTAACTATGGTTATATTCCCTTTTGACTAGTTTTGTGATGAATTTGATTATTTCGTTAGGCTTTCAAAGAATGTTTTCATGTGTTATTTTTTTCTATTTTATCTGGCTTTCTTATATTATTTCCTTTTCCAGCTTTTTTTTTCTTAGGTTTTTATTCATTTTTGAGAGACGGAGAGAGAGAGACAGAGTACATGTGGAAGAGGGGCAGAGAGAGAGGGAGACACAGGATCCGAAGCAGGCTCCAGTATCTGAGCTGTTAGCACAGAGCCTGAGGCAGAGCTTCAACCCACGAACCTTGAGATCATGACCTGAGCCCAATTCAGACACTTAACCGACTGAGCCACCCAGGTGCTCCTCTAACTTTCTTTTGGTTACCTTAAATTCCACATTTAGCATATAGATTTCAAATATTTATTGTTTGTATAAACATGAAATATATACATTTGCATAAGTGTATATACATGTATGCATATTGTACATCCCTGTAAGTACTGCTTTAGTTGCATACCACAGGTTTTATATGTGATTTTTTCCAGGCTTAGTCTTTTAATCTGCTTTTTATTTCTGACAATTGGTCATTTCTTTTTCTTGTGAGCTCTCATATATTCCAAACACTTTTCTGTTGGCAATATTTTATTTGTGGAAAAAGGAGTTCCATTTTAGGTCAGTCTACTGTGTTGCTGGAATTGGGAGACAAGTATACATCTTAGATTTGATAGTGACTTTCTCTTTGGTACTAAGAGGGGAGAAAACAAAGGCAACACTAATATTGAACTTTCTGAAAAACAAAAATAAGATATGTTAAGTAAAAGAAGAGAAGTGAATGAATTTAACAGTAGGGATGTGTATAGGTTTTTTAAATTAAGTATTTAATTTTTTAATGTATATTTTTGAGAGAGAGAGCACAAGGGGAGGGGCAAAGAGAGAGGGGATAGAGGATCTGAAGCAGCGGGGCTCAAACTCATAAACCATGAGATCATGAGTGAAGTATGAAGTATGTGGGTGAAGTATGACACTCAACTGATTGAGCCATCCACACGCCACATTAAGTGTTTAATTTTAACTCCAGTGTAGCTAACATACAGTGTTATGTTAATTTCAGGTGTACAATATAATGATTCAACAAGTCTATACATTACTCAGTGCTCATTATGAAAAGTGTACTCTTTAATCCCCATCACCTATTTCACCCATCCCCCCCTTCTTTCTGGTTGATCTCTGTAGTTAAAAATCTGTTTCTTGGTTTCTGTCTCTCTTTTTTTCTTTGCTCACTTGTCTTGTTTCTTAAATTCCATATATGAGTGAAATCATATGGTATTTGTCTTTCTCTGATTTATTTTGCTTAGCATTATACTGTAACTCCATCCATCTTGTTGCAAATGGCAAGATTTCATTCTTTTTTGGGGCTGAATAATATTCCCTTATACATATATACCACATCTTTTTTATCCATTCATCTATCAATGGGCATTTGGGCTGCTTCCATAATTTGGCTATTGTAAATAATGCTGCAATAGACATAGGGATACATGTATGCCTTTGAATTGGTGTTTTTGTATTTTGAGGGTAAATGCCCACTAGTGTGATTACTGGATTGTAGGGTAGTTTTAGTTTTAACTTAAAAAAATTATTTTATTTTATTTTAGAGATAGAGAGAGACAGAGTGAAAGCAGGGGAGGGGCAGAGAAAGAGGGAGACACAGAATCTTAAGCAGGCTCAAGGCTCCGAGCTGTCAACATGGAGCCTTATGTGGGACTTGAACTCACCAGCCGTGAGATCATGACCTGAGCCAGAATCAGGCGCTTAACTGACTGAGCCACCCAGGTGTCCCATATTTTTAACTTTTTGAAGAAATTCCATATGGCTTTCCTCAGTGGCTGCACCAGTTTGCAATCCCACCAACAGTGTAATAAAGTTCCCCTTTCTCCACATCCTTGCCAACACCTGTTGTTTCTTGTGTTGTTGATTTTAGCCATTCTGACAGGTATGAGGTGCTATCTCATTGTTGTTTTGATTTGTATTTCCCTGATAATGAGTGATGTTGAGTATCTTTTAAATGTGTCTGTTGGCCATCTGGATGTCTTCTTTGGAGAAATGTCTGTTTATGTCTTCTGCTCATTTTTAATTGTCTCATTTTTTTGGGGGGGTGTTGAGTTGTAACAGCTTATTATATATTTTGGATACTAACCCTTTATCAGATATGTCATTTGAAAATATCTTCTCCCATTCAGTAGTTGCCTTTTAGTTTTGTTGATTGTTTCTTTCACTGTGCAGAAGCTTTTTATTTTGATGTAGTCCCAAGAGTTTATTTTTGATTTTATTTCCCTTGCCTCAGGAGATATATCTAGAAAAATGTTGCTATGGCCAATGTCAGAGAGCATCCTGTGCTCTCTTCTAGGATTTTTCTGGTTTTAGGTCTCACATTTAGGTCTTTAATCCATTTTGAGTTTATTTTTGTGTATGGTATATGAAAGTGGTCCAGTTTCATTCCTTTGCATATATCTGTCTAGTTTTCCAGACATCATTTGTTGAAGCAACTATCTTTTTCCCATTATATAGTCTTTCTTCCTTTGTTGAAGATTAATTGACCATAGAACTGTGGGCTTATTTCTGGGTTTTCTATTCTGTTTCATCAATCTATGTGTTTGTTTTTTGTGCCAGTACCATACTGCTTTGATTACTACAGCTTTGTAATATAACTTGAAGTCTGGAATTGTGATAATTCCAGTTTTGTTTTTCTTTTCCAAGACTGCTTTTGGCTCTTCAGGTCTTTTGTGGTTTCATGCAAATTTTTGGATGGTTCTAGTTCTGTGAAAAAAATGCTGTTTTTATTTTTATAGGGGTTGCATTCAATCTGGAGATTGCTTTGGGTAATATTGACATTTTAACATTTGTTCTTTCAACCCATGAGCATGGAATATCTTTCCATTTCTTTGTGTCATCTTTAATTTCTTTCATCAATATTTTACAGTTTGTAGAGTACGGGTCTTTCACCTCTTCGATTAAATTTCTTCCCAGGTATTTTATTATTTTTGGTGCAATTATAAGTGGGATTATTTTGATATTTATAAGTTTTTTTTTTCATGACAGTTCTAAAGCGTAAGTCAAATTGATGGTAGCATTTTATTTTCCGCAACTATACACTGAGAATGAGTAATTGTCAGTAGTAAGTTGTTACTACTTCATAGTCTTAAAGTGAAATGAGAATACTAGGGGAAGCACAGTGTTAGAATATGGCATATGAAGTTCAAGTTTCCAAGTGTTCAGACTCAGATATAATGGGATGTATGGATGTGTGTTAGGTAGACTATACAGCCCTACATACACATTGCTGATTATTATTTGTAAATACTTATTTGTAAGAAGAGCTATATAAATTTTTTAGGCTTTTATAGTCTAACCAAATTAGTACATTTCTAACATGTGGTGAGCACATTAAATATTCAATTAGGTGACATCAAAAGTTGAGTACCTGGAAAGCATTGAGGTCGGAGGGAATGAAGAGCTTAGTGTGTGAAAGGTGTCTATGAAGTTTCAATTTTATCTTCTCTCTTGAAATATTATTTCAAGGCACCGTGTTTTAAAGACTCCACCACACCCTTCTCTGTAATTGTTTTCTGTTATTAGATTTTTTATTTTATTTTATTATTTTTTTAATATGAAATTTATTGTCAAATTGGTTTCCATACAACACCCAGTGCTCATCCCAACAGGTGCCCTCCTCAGTGCCCATCACCCACCTTCCCCTCCCTCCCACCCCCCCATCAACCCTCAGTTTATTCTCAGTTTTTAAGAGTCTCTTATGGTTTGCCTCCTTCCCTCTCTGTAACTTTTTTTTTCCCCTTCCTCTCCCCCATGGTCTTCTGTTAAGTTTCTCATTTTAAAAATTATGTCACATCATTGTTTTCTTGAAAATAGGCAGTATATAAGTGATTCATTAAAAGTATTAATACACCCAACATACATACATAGAATAGTAGAATGTAGACTTAAATTTCTCCTCTTAAATTGAGAAATGTATCACTAGATATTAAAGTGTTTTAACTAAATTTTAAACCATAGCTGTCTTTGTTTCTTGAGTTCAGAGTTCTAGTGATAAAGCTCTTAAAACTGAATTGTTTTCATATGGATAATCCAGTTAGGATAGCTACTTCAGTCCATTTTGATGCTTAGAAATTATTATATCCAGAATCAGATGTGTTTTCTGTATATGTAGATATCACCATTTCCAAAATAGGAACACACTGGTAATTTGTTTCCTTGAGAGTAACTCATAAATATTCTTCTATTTGTTCTACTCTGTTCCTACGTTTAGGCTCAGTTTAGAAGTACTTCAGATCACAGAGCATTTATTATAAGGTATAAACAGTACATATTTACATTTAGTCTAATTATTCATGCATTCATCCATTTACTAGTAAACAAGGGTAGAAAAATTGTTACCCTTTGAGGTCTTCCCCTAGTCACGCGTCCTACATGAAGCCTGTACAAGTCATTTCGACTTGCAGAAACCTCTCTTCTGAGTCCCTGAAGTGTCTCCTTGGGCTCTGAGCACACCTGCCCTACCCTCCCTCCTATATGATTAGGCGATTTTCACCTGCATGTGCCACATGCCCCTCAGATCTATGGAAAGGAAGCTTGAAAAGTTTAGGCTGATACCCCCCGAAAGACCTAAAATAGAAAATACTTGCACATGTAGACGAGCAGGGTCTCCCTGTTACCCCTGAGACTTGGACACTATCACCATGACCCCTCCCCACAGTCCACGTACCTTGGGGTACAGCGGCTTCTCCACACGTGTTTGCAGATACTCAAGCCTTCGGTTTCTGCCAACAAGGTGTCACTCTAAAACTTGCTTACACTGAACTCTCTTTTTCCACACTTTACCTGTTTTTCTTTTTTATGTCATCTTAACATTCAGCCAAACAGGGGACCCCCCCCACCCTTTCTCCCTGATAATATTCCCTAAATCTGTTACCTCTCTGCCTTCTGCAATAACCCCCCCCATGACATATGAATCAAAAGGTGCAATTTTTTTTCAAAAGGTGCAATTTTGGTAATAAAATAATGATAAACCAGATTACCTTATGGCTCTGATGATTAGATAAATTCAGTGGGATGCAAATTTCCTATTCCAACAAAGTTCCCTTTGTCATTTCTACAGAGACTTCAGCTTGCTGCTATATTTTCTCTCCTTTCCTGACACCTTCCTTAATATCACAAAACTCTAGCAAATTCTCCACCATACCCTCCACTTTATCACGCAGAGCCTACTCCTCATCTCCGGCTCTGAACCTAGACTCAGTTTCTGACTTCTCTGTACTTACTAAGAAACATATTAATGTGCTCAGCTAGACAATGGTGAGACTTACGCTTTTTCTCCTCTCCCAACCGATCTCTTCCAGGAACAAGGACGAGGGCAGAGAGTATTGCCTTTATGATATGAATCACGCTACCCCTCCCTCACTGAAATAAATGATCTCTCCCAAACTGGGAGATGACTGGATACTTAATGTTTTTCCTGAAATAGTATCTGCAGATGGCCAGGACCACATACTTATGAAAATTCTTTCTTCACTCACTAGAGTAATACTTCCTGATCTTTGTGTCCTAATTCCAGGAAAGGATATCTATCTATATGTTTTTAGAAATACTGATCATGAGAAGTTTTACAGTTATGATTATGACATTTAGAGATGAGTTTCCTGGCAGCCACAGCAACAAGGAGAACCTATTGAGCCTCCATCAACAGAACAAAGGAAATACACTCATTCATCAAGGGACACACATTTTCTGGCCTTTAATCACAAAAATAACTTGCAATCAGATATGATTTTATTCTTGACAGTAGCTTTACAACAAATTCAGACCCATTTTCACACATCACGTGCTTTCCTGGGCCCGTCAGAAAAGCCAAAGGCATGGCATTGTAGCACATCTTGGTGAGAGGCTTCTGCTGTGGCTAAAGGAATTGGTTCAAAAAGCCATCTGGTTACAACAAAGAAGGTGAAAAAGGATTCAGAATTCAATACTGCTGAGACCCTACTCTGACAGAGGCTGTTGTGCCCTGGGACCTCGCTCTATTTACCAGAACATATGCTTAAACCTGAAAACTGTGTCTAACTTGTATCTTATCTCACAGAGCTGAAATTCTTGGGAACTTAAAGGATTCGGCCCAACAAGTTCAGTTCCAAAATGCTGGGATTCCGAGGACAGGGTAATATTGACGTGCCAGGTTCTTGGTTGGAAGCTCTGATAGCCAAACTTGTAAAAAGGCCCAGCACAGCTATCACACTGACATCCTTTGGGGTTCCTGAACGGCAGACTGAGGACAGGAGGACATGCACAACAGGAGCTACTCGGCTGGAGGGATCCTTCCTGTCAGACCTCTCTGTGTGGCCCACCGGCAGAGAGGCCCTACTGTGCATGGCTCAAGGCTGAGCTCGAGAGCTCAAGTCAGCCCGTTCAGCTAGCTCGGTGGGCTTGCTTGGAGCCTCAGCGGCTGGGAGCCCCTGATGGGAGCAGGCCGCCTCAGCGCTTACACAGCTGTCCGGACCCTCATGTTCTTTGGGCTGGCCTATCACATGTGTGGCTTCAAAACGCTCAAACCTCAGGCCTCAAATAATCTTTTGTTCCGCTTTTCTGCTTTGTATGTTTGACTCAGTAGCTTTGTTTATTTTCTTAAAATATTTCCTTTTGGTTTGTGTTTCTTGGCATGGCGCAGCTATGGTTTTTCTAAATGCAATCTTCTTCCGACCCCCTTGCCATTCACAATGCCACACCCCCACGCTAGTGGCAAGCTGTTAAAGTGCCTTCCAGTTCCCGAGGCTTGGAAGGGCGCTCAGGACCATGGTGCCACCTCCCCTTCTCCTGAAGGGTGAGTGCTCATAGGGGGACGCTGCCGTGTAGGACCCGGGTCACTCTTACTTATGGTCCAAGTGATGTATCCAAGCCGAAGAATCCTATGTTCTCATCCTCCAACCAAGTGTTTTTGCCATTGGTATCAGCACTACTGGTTTCCTGAAATCACAAGTTTCTTGACCTCATCTTTGGGGTTCTACAACTAAGGAAGCCTTTAAAAGGAAGCCAGGCAGAAAAGTAAGTTCCCCTCTGCAGCCCCAACACAGCCTCAGGCTTTCTTTACACAGATCAACCCCCTCCCTCCCCCCACTCCCCATCCCCCCCCCAAGAAAGACATAAAACCATCTCCCTAAGATCGTCAACATTCCAAAGCAACTAGTCCTGCGGCTTTCCTGCATGCTAATGGCCATTGCCCTGCCCTGGAGCTGAGCTCCAGGCTGGAAGCTCTTGGCTCTCCGAGCATCCCCTTCAAAGAGGAAAATACCAGCACCTCCTGAACCAACAATGAGACATGTTTGACTAGTGGTGATGAAATGTCTTCTACAAACACTCCCTACCTTACCTACCTCCCCTTTCCAGGACTGATTCACCACTGAAATATTTGTGTCACCCAAGTTCAAGCAGACGAAACCAAACCCTTTGGTGTTGGCAGTTCTCAAGTGCCATAGAAAGCAGCATGAACTTCACGGGCAAGGGAGGTAATTAAATAAGCCAAAGCAAGCTGCTGGTCTCCAGCAGGCCTGCCAGAACGACAAATGAGAGCTAAGCCTGGGCCTTTCTGGTTCAGATCAGTAATGCATGCTGGGAATCCATGTTGTTCCCCCCAGAAGGTTCTGGCCTGTGCAGCCAGAATACATATTTCCAGCACAAGAAGGGGTAGGACTCTCCCTGCCTAATGTGTTCTACCATCAGCACAGTGGGAAATCTCATTAGCTTGGGACCCTCTCTGTCAGAGCTAGGGACCCTAACTCAAATGTACCTTTACACTCTTATATGGGGACAGGGTATTTTACATACATTTCAGAATAAGAAAGTCTGTGGGGGGTACTATACTAATTATTTCCTTGGGAAAAGAAGAAACAATAATATTGGAAACACTAGAAGCAGCCAATTTATCTACATATCATTGAGAGTATTTTCAGCAGCAGGAGTGCCAATATAAATCAATACTCCCCTGCTCATGAGCAAACACTGAAACCAAACTTCTCTGTGAGCAGATTCTCCTGGGGGTGACTAGTCATTGCAAAAGACTCTATCCTAGAAGTCATGGTTGAAACTCCAGAGATAAAAGTAAGAGGAGTTATGGTCCTTTCACACAGAAACTTAACTTTTCTTTCCGTGGAATTCTATGTCAGATCTAATTATTACTTTTCAGGACAGTCTAAAAATTTAAGTTATTTATGATATAGCTATAGTATATTGTTTTATTATGATGGTGTTGAGGATAGCTGAAAGTGTGTACGTTGGGCTATTTGTTATTCTACTGTGGATATTGTACAACATATACACTCTTGGGTGGAAATAAGTAGATTGGGATTTTCCAAACGAATGTCTCACTCTACACTTATATTCAGGATGTTAATAAGGGTGATAGGACACAAAAATTTATTCTGTATGGAAGTTAATTTTAATGACAGCCGATGACATGAATTTAAAAAGTTTTTTTTGGAGGGGGCCCCTGGATGACTCAGTTGGTTAAGCGTCTGACTTTGGCTCAGGTCATGATCTCGAGGGTTGTGAGTTCGAGCCCCGCGTCGGGCTCTGTGCTGACAGCTCGGAGCCTGGAGCCTGCTTCTGATTCTGTGTCTCCTCTTTCTGCCCGTCCGCACTCGTGCTCTGTCTCTCAAAAATAAATAAGCACTAAAAAAGTTAAAAAATAAAAAAAGTTGTTTTGTTTTTACCTTGGAATCTTTAATAACTGAACGTGCATTGTGACTCTCCAAGTGCGCTGCATTTTCCAAATTTATTTTACAAAGTGACTTTCCTTTCTTTTTCTAGAATTCTTAACATCTCCTGAAATACGGAGCTATGGAACACAGTTTGGTAAATGTCGGATTAAGCAGTATTTCCTGCGACATACCTAACGTAGCCAGCTTAGTTTAGATTGGGAAGCACTAGAAGACCCATAGAAGCAACCTAAGCTGTTTTAGTAATATTCTTCATGGCCATTAAATTCTGTTTGAAAAATAGTGCCCGGCGAGAACTCAGCTTTACACGGACTGTCTAAAGGACAAGCAAGCAATCTGGCTACTGCTTTCTTGGGCTGCAGCTGCTCAGGTGTGTGGTACTTGCCACATTATGCTCTTGGATTGGAAATACTTATGTGGCCAACCCGGGAGGCTGATCACCTGATCACAGAGTATAAATTCACATTTGTAAGAAAATCTGCTCTGAGTCATAAAGGGCTAGTTTCCCGTTTCACGTAAAAATGGCTTATAAGATGGCAATTTCTATAATGAAAACTGACCTGGCCTCCATCGTAGGTGTTTTAGCCGTTGTTCCCTCGTTCAGATGTTGTGTTTCTTATCTATGTTGCTCTGAATTCGTGAATGACCCTGTCCCCAGAGCTGTGACATGAATACACCGTGAAGAGAAAAGCCCTCCCTCTCAAGCATTTCGGCCCGTTGTGCAGATCTGGTCACACCTCCTCATGTTACCGCTAAATTAGTCAAGCTGCTGGCATGAGTTTGCTACTTAGAGCAAGGCAACTTGTCCTTTGTTGGGTCGAGGGGCAGCCTCCAGGCTCCTTTTAATCTGATTGTTTTAACTCAATTTAATCTGCCCAGTAAATATTTTTCTACAGCTGCAGATATGTGTAAATCGACTAAGTAGTTTGTAATCTATGTATACAGTTAACGGAGCTCCTGCTGACCAATGCCACGGGACTTGACATAAATTTGCTTTTGCCGGGCAGTCCCTACAGTCACCCAGAAGGGAAAGCGATTCGTGCGAGAGCAATAACAGAAAGCGATACCTCACCTTCGTAGCAACTACCATGCATTGAATATTTGCTAAATTCTGCTAACAACTCATTATCTTCATTATACCTGGCAAGGTAGACATTGCTGTTCTCGTTTCACAGATGAGTTAAGTGAAGTACAGAGAACTTGGGTGATGTGTCCAAGGCCTCCCACCCAGTAGTTGGTGAAGCCAGCATTCAAACCTAAGTCCGGTCAGTGCCAATACCTTTTCCTCTGCTATTACACTACCAGCATTCTGCCTCTGTAAAACTGACTCATATAAATTTAACCTTTTCAGTTCTATGGCTAAAAAGTTTAGATGTGAGTCAACGAATTTGGCTGATAAGGTGTGGTGTTTTGTTTTTTGTTTTTTGTTTTTTAACTGCCAAAGTATCTCAAGATCATGATCCAATTCGATCTTTCAAATCTCCTCAAAAAATCCCCTGGAAACATAGGAAAGGATGAAAACTCACACCTCCACCCACATTTAAGACTAACATCCACACTTTATTCAGAACTGGGAGTCACTTGCACAACTGCAAGACTGTGAGTCTGTATGGAAAAACAGAGTCTGAGACCTGCTCATGGGGTGTTGCTAAGAACAGCGAAACCTGCTCTCACTGGATCATGGAGAAACAGTATTTCCTTCCTGCACTGCCAGTCAATTCAGAATTACCAAATCTTTAGTAAGACTCAAGGCCCCTCTGTTTTATGGGAGTTAGTGTTGGAGGTAACTAGGATACTGTGGGTGGGGCTGTGGCATGGGTGAGTATGGATGTGGCAAAATGGGGGAGGAGAGGGGTAAGTAAAAGCATATTAAACATTTTACATGTGGAGCGATTCAAAGATGACAGTTATAATAATAATTGCAATTTATTGAGTATACACATAAAATGATTCCTTTCCCCAAACATGCTTATAAATTAGCATGACTCAGAGCTTAGAAAATCTAGCAAAATGGTACAGTTATATTTTACTGGTGGTTTAGAGGACTGATTTGAGGTAAGAAAAAATTGAGCTTGAATCTCATTTTGATTCTTAACTGGCTATGCAACCTTGAGAGGTCCCTTACCTTCCATGAACCTTGTTTACTGAGCTGTAAAATGAGAATGACAATACCTATTTTGGAGGGATGTTGTGAAAATTAAATCAAGCATTACATGGAGTGTGTATGGCCTGGGACATAACTGGTATTCAAAACTGGGAGCAATAATAATATTTTAGGCCTTATTCCTGTCATACTACTGAACCCCAAAACAGTCCTGCAAGGTCAGTAGAAGAAATAGACAATGGAGACTTTACATGGCTACCAGCCACAGCCGCTGCATTTAAACTGAAATCTGATTACTCTTCTGGTTAATACTCTTTCAATTATACCTCCATGTTTTGTCTTGAGCTCGTCAGGCTGGTAGATATATGTTTAAGAATATTTTTGAAAATCTTAAAAACAATCATTAAAAGAAAAATAAACGCACACCTATTAAAGTTCTGGATGAGATAAAAGCAAAGACCTCAAAGCTGAAAAACAAAAGAAATATAAAATACAAATGACAAATGCAAAGCACAAAGAATGGTGACAGGAAAGTAACACAAATGAGTTTTGAAAATAGAGACAAATGGTTTTAACATCCTTATCGAGAGGCACAACCTTCTTTGGGCAATACAAATAACATTATTAAAATAAACGTCTACTCTTTATAAGGGGAAAGCTTGATATATAATAACACAGAAAAGGTCAGAATAGTAACATGGGCAAAATTTTGTCTGGTAAATGCAAATATAATGAGAGTAGAGAAAATTGGAGGTTGGTGCTACGTCTAGTTGGTTATCCTAAGAATGGTTTTCCAGAATCCCCTTCTCTCTGTTTCTGGATTAGAGTAGGGCAAAAAAGGAATTCACTTGTATTTGCAAGGCAGAACTGACTCATCTCTCTCTGAAGGCCATTGTGGTTTTGAAGGAGGGCAGATAGATGTAGAGGCACTAGAAGGTTCCCGCTTGTTCTCACTCACCCAATCCATTTGTTTTTCCTGACTGCTGGCTCTCCTGACTAATTGTCTCTTCCAGCCCGTTACCAGAAGCTTGGTGGTAGACCTGCAGAAGAGGTAGTTAAGCAGAGGATTTAATTTTACATGCACCTTTCCATCTACTCCCCTTCATGGCCCCACTCTGGCAGCTCCATGATGCTGGCCTCCCAGCTATCCCTGAAAGCTGCACTTCTACTACCCAAGCCAGTGCTTCTGGAGAATTGGTTTGTGGTTTTCTCTGCTCCTCTATTCCTCCTTCTAGACCCTTACTTTTCCAGGTTCTTCCATAATTATATAAAGACTTGTTCCTATCAAATTCTTGATGTCATAATACTCAGAGCGGTTCTGCTTCCTGCTTGAACCCTGAAAAATATAGATAAGAATATCAATTTTAGGCAAAGTATAATTTTAGCAGAAGTATTGACTGGGCGGAAATGTGTGCCTGGATCTTGATTTATAAAGGTGACTGAACGACCACATGGAGAGTTCAGTGCCGTTGAAAGAAAAGTTTGTTACTCCTACTTCCCCCTAGAAATGGGAGGCATGGCTGGACATAGAGGGCCACTGGATGAATATCAGATCATAGGAGCAAATGATAGATCAAGGCCAGAACCTTTAATGAGGGGAAGGTGAGACAGGGCAGGGAAAGCAATTCAGGATTGGCTAGTTTGAATGATTTTGGCAGGCCCTGGGATGATTAAAGCAGAGAAATATTGCTTCCTGGGTGAATAGGCCAGATAGAGGAAGTATGATTTGGAATTTGTTGGTTTACATATCAAAGACGTGTTCCTTAAGATGTGGTGGTGGTGGTGTGTGTGTGTGTGTGTATAATGTGGTATGATATATGTATATTTATTTATCATATTTATTTACTGTCATATACTTATATGAAAATAGTATAATGTATATAACACATTTTACATATAGTATATACCATGGAATATATATTTTATATATGTACATAAAATATGGAATATTATTCAGTGACAAGTAAGAAGGAAATTCTGTCATTTGTGACAACGTGGATGAACCTGGAGGACATTATGTTAATTGAAATGAGTGAGCCAGGGACTGAGGGATAGAGAAATAGGGAGAGGTTGGTAAAAGGGTACAAATTTTCAGCTATAAGATAAATAAAGTCTGAAGATCTAATGTACAACATGGTGACTATAACTGATAACATTGTATTGCATAATTGAAATTTGCTAAAGGAGTAGGATTTAAATGTTTTCACTAAAAAAAAAAAAAAGATAAAAATGAGGTGACAAATGTATTAACTAGTTGGGGGAATTCTTCACAATGTATATGTATTTCAAATGATCATAATGCACACTTCAAATATCTTACAATTTTATATGTGAGTTATATCTCAGTAAAGCTAAAATTAAAAAATAATTTTAAAAAAGGCATGTTCCTGGCTGAGTCCTTTGTTATCACTAAGAGTTGGTTAGCCTCTGGGGTGCCTGGGTGGCTCAGTCGGTTGAGCATTCAACTTCAGCTCAGGTCATGATCTGTGGCTCCTGAGTTTGAGCTCCACGTTGGGCTCTGTGCCGACAGCTCAGAGCCTGGAGCCTGCTTCAGATTCTGTGTCTCCCTCTCTCTGCCCCTCCCTACTCACACTCTGTTTTCTTTCAGGTCTCTCTCTCTCTCTCTCAAAAGTAAATAGACATTAAAAAAAAAATTGGTTAGCCCCTGCAAGGGGCAGTCTTTTCCACCAAAGATTTGTTTTTAAGATGTTAAAACATCATAATATACAGAAAGTTTACAAAACATGACTAATACAATATTATTCTTAAGAAAAGCTAGAGCGGGGCGCCTGGGTGGCGCAGTCGGTTAAGCGTCCGACTTCAGCCAGGTCACGATCTCGCGGTCCGGGAGATCGAGCCCCGCGTCAGGCTCTGGGCTGATGGCTCAGAGCCTGGAGCCTGTTTCCGATTCTGTGTCTCCCTCTCTCTCTGCCCCTCCCCCGTTCATGCTCTGTCTCTGTCCCAAAAATAAATAAAAAACGTTGAAAAAAATTTAAAAAAGAAAAGCTAGAGCCAACATCCACAATATACATAGTAACAGTTGTTAATATTTATTTATCGAATATCATAATATTGGATATATAAAGGAAAATCTATTAGAAATACAAGGAAGAATCAGAGTTCCTAGTGGACATGTAGGTAATCACACACTTGATCATAAGAAAATCACAATAAATTCCAAAACATACAAAAGAAATGTTATAGGAGTAATTCTCAGATAGTGCAATAAAACTATTTTTTCTATAATTCTATAATTGAAAAGAACTTCTTTTCCATTAAAGTAAAATATGTATTAGATAATAATTTATTCCAAAATAATATTGGAAAATAAAGAACTTTAGAATTGTATTACCAAAATTTATAGTCAGGGACAAATACATTGGTTTAATTTTTTATTATTAATCAAAATTATAATAAAATTTAATATGTGAATTTAAGAATCTAAATATATGATAATGAAATAAATAAACCTAAATAAATGTCTCCTGTTGTTCGGAGATAATATTTAAAGAATTACCTAAAAGAATAAGCAGGCAAAAATACTAAGAAAATGTAGATAACTAGAGTAATATTAAGGGAGAATTTCTCATCATGTATTAAATAACATACATTTCTAGAAGGTGTATTGGTGTTAAAGGTTATTACATTTTAAATGATAACTTTTATTAAAATTGCTCATCAGCAACTCTTATGAGAATATATTTCTCCATACATTTGCCACGTTAGGTATTTTGCAACTTTTTAGTGTGGGATGAATTGATAGGATGTCTTGCAATTTTTTTTTTTAAGAAGAACCTTTGTTTTTTAAATTTATTTTTAATTTATTAATTTTTTTTATTTTTGAGACAGAGAGAGACAGAGCATGAACAGGGGAGGTGCAGAGAGAGAGGGAGACACAGAATCCGAAGCAGGCTCCGGGCTCTGAGCTGTCAGCACAGAGCCCGACGCGGGGCTCGAACTCACGAACCGTAAGATCATGACCTGAGCTGAAGTCGGACGCTTAACCGACTGAGCCACCCAGGTGCCCCTGTCTTGCAATTTTTGATTTGCATCTATCACTTCTAAATGAAGTTAAACGTTTTTCACAAGTTTGTCATTTGAATTTCTTTCCCTATAAACTTTCTACTCACAAGTCTTGCTTAATTTTATTGTATTTTTTACTTTCTTTTTATTACAGTTCTCTGTATGCTAACAGTCCTTAATCATATGTGTTTTAATAATTTTTCTCACTTTTCATTTGTCTTTTGATGTTCTAACACATGTTCACCAATTTATGTGCATGAGAGTGTTTTCTTTTGCAACTTAGTTTTGAATCCTGGAAACCTGAAAAGTACTTTTTCACTATGAATAAATAGGGTCAATTCACCTTCTTCACAAAATTCTTATTGGAGGTTTTAAGGGAATTTTATTGAATCAGTAGATTTATAGAGAATTGACATATTTTATTGAGTTTTCTCATCCATGGACACAGTCTTATTTATTCTTTATTTCTTAATATCTGTAATTCCTCATGATTTGTCCTTTCAATCAGGGACTGTTTAGAATTGCTTTCTTTAATTCCAAACTTTGGGACTTTGGGGGGTACATTTTATCATTTCTAATTTTATTGAATTTTAGTCAGAGATAGTGGCCTGTGTTTTATAAATTATTTGATATCTGTTAGGATTTCATTACGGACTGATACTGTATTAGTATTCTATTACAGTATAACAAATCATCACAAATTTAGAGGCTGAAAATGATACCATTTTTTTAATATGAAATTTATTGTCAAATTTGTTTCCATACAACACCCAGTGCTCATCCCAACAGGTGCCCTCCTCAATACCCATCACGCACACACCCCTCCCTCCCACCTCCTATAAACCCTCAGTTTGTTCTCAGTTTTTAGGAGTCTCTTATGTTTTGGCTCCCTCCCTCTCTAACCATTTTTTTCCCTTCCCCTCCCCCATGGTTTTCTGTTACGTTTCTCAGGATCCACATAGGAGTGAAAATATATGGAATCTGTCCTTCTCTGTATGACTTATTTCACTTAGCACTGGAGAGTGTTATGCTAAGTGAGATACCATTTTTTTTAGCTCAGGGTTCTGTAGGTGAGAAGTCGCAGAAACGTGGCTGGGTTGTTTGCTCAGGTTCCCACAATGCTGAAATCACATGTCTGCTTGGCCGAATTTGCATGTGGAGGCCCTGGGGAAGAATCTGCTTCTGACCTCATTCCTGTTGTGGGTGGAAGCCAGTTCCTTGTGGTGTAGGACTGAGGTTCTATTTCTTTGCTGGTTATCAGCCAGGAGACTGCTGTCAGTTTTTAGAGGCCACCTATATTCCAAGCTTCATTACTCACTCCATCTTCAAAAGCTAGCAACGGAAATTTTCTCTTGGATCAAATCCTCCTCATGTTTTGAATCTCTGATGCACTCTGTGTCTAACCTTTAGAACCAGATTTAAAGGGCTCATGAAATTAGGTTGAACTCAACTGGATAATTTCCTTATCTTAAGGTCAAATGACTTAGGGCCTTAGTAACATCTTTAAAAACTTTTAAGGCAGTACCTAGTTCAGTGTTTGATGAATAACTAACGGGGAGAAGTTATATGTATACTAGGTGCTGGGCTTTGGGGCACTATCTTAGATAAGTGTGGTTGAAAAAAATATATTATCATATGGCATGTTCAGTATTTCATATATCTCTATTTAATCAAAGTTACTAATCATGCTCTTCAGATTATAACTTTACTAATTGTATAGGTTTGGATGCATCCAGATCGATGTTTATGTTAGTATCTTGACATTAGTGAAAGTAGTGTAATTAGTGAAATTTAAGACTTAGGAAAGCAGTGTCATTTAAGACCTCATTATCCACAAGAGGTACTAACATACTGTTTTTTCCTGTATTAATTTTTTTCTGACTCAGTCTCTAAGGACTTAGTGGGAGTAAACTCCTTTCTATTCTGCAGACACAAGAAGTTGCCCAAGCATCTTTGGTTTGCTACTTTCCTATTGGCATGGAAAGCTTGCTGCCTCTCCAAATCTATCCTCTGCTTCAAAAATTCTAACACTTCCTTTAAGATACTCTTCAGTTATCTCTGTGTAATGCCTGACCTCCAAGACAGCCTTATCTTACCTTTAATTTATCGTGGTTAACATTTCATTCATTAAATCTTTCCATAACAAGCTCTTATAGTGTTATTTATCTCTTTATACATATGTGCAGGTGCATGTACATATGTAAATCTTTAGTTCTATCTTCCTTCTTCTCTAGGTTACATGATGCTACCCATGCTTGGATGTAAAGGTTGGGGAGGGATATGTATTTTAGTATTCAGAACAGTTCCTGGTCGATAGTACTGCTCAACTATTTGTTGAATATAGAAATGGATGAATGGATAAACATTTATTAAGTGTCTAATAAGGCCTTTAATAAAAGGCAAAGCTTTCATTAAATTATACTTAAAGTGTCAAGTTTATATCTCCATTTTCCCTACTGATCTATGGAATCTCTCAACTGACACAGTCATGGTGGTCTACAATAATACCATCTCTGACCTGGTCCACTGAAATAGCTTCCCTGGTGCCTTTTCTGCATCCTAGTGACCTCCAATGCATTCTCCACACAGCAGCAGCAGTCAGAGTGGTGAGCTCCTAGAGGCATAAATCACATCATTCACCTCCATACTTAAAACCTTTCTTTAATAACACCTGTATTCTTTAAATTAATATATAAGGAGGCAGCCATATGTCCCAGTTTGCCTAGGACAGTTCTATTTATGCCCATTGTCCTCATGTAAATCTCACTTCTACTGCCAAGATGCCAGTCTGTGCCCTTGGGGAAGATGTCCAGTCCTTGAAGCTATCCAGAAACAGTGGCTGCAAGACTGTAAGGGCTTGACCATTTCACATGTGCTTGTTATTGATGTGAGTGAGTTAGAGTTGATTAGTTACATGCCCCAGAACTTCTTTTGGGTATCTTGGTCATTTTTTAATCTTATATCTGTGAGAAACGTTGTATCTAAGTAATGGAATGATAATGGTATCCTCTTGATTCTTTGAGCTCACCCTAAAGTAGTTTTTGTTGAACAAACAAGGTGGACATCGCTTTATTGTATTTGAGCCACTCAGTCTAGCCCTAATAGGGTCTCTAAATTGTTCACTATGTGTTGTTCTGAAAGTTTGTAATGTTATTTTTGACATGATTGCTAAACATATTGGAGATTAAGACTGATGGCTACCACTCAGAACATTGGTGTAAGAGCAAAATATATTTTACACATTATTTAATTCCCACGTTAACAGCATAAGCATTTTAATCTCTATTTTATCGACAACGAAATTAAGACAACTTTTTCCAGGTATGAACAATCCAGTGCTTCCTGCATTCAAGTCTAGTACTTGGAAGTGTAACTACTTTGGCTTAATAAATATGGTTTGTTATCTGGTAGATAGGTAAACAATGATCAGATAAACAATGATTCATTTAGGTTGAATCTGCAGAGAGCAGGACATGAGTTTGTTATAAATATAATTTCTTTTTTTCAAAAATCTTTATTTATTTATTTATTTAGATAGAAAGGTAGAGCATCAGCGGGGGAGGGCAGAGAGAGAGGCAGACAGAGCCAGATGTGGGGCTCAATCCCATGATCCGTGAGATCATGACCTGAGCCAAAATCAAGAGTAGGAGGCTTAACTGACTGAGCCACGCAGGTGCCCCTAATTTCTTTTTTTAAAGTTTTTAAAAAATATTTAGTTTGGGGAGAGCATAAGTAGGAGGGGGCAGTTGGGGGACAGAGGATCTGAAGTGGGCTCTGCGCTGATAGCAGTGAGCCCAATGTGGGGCTTGAACTCAACCAATTGAGCCACGAGATCATGATGACCTTATGATCAGTCAGAACCCCAATCAACTGAGCCACCCATAATATTGCCCCTATAAATATTTCTGAGCCAGGAAACCATGCACCTAGCCTTGGGCCCTTAAAATTTTAAGATACAAATGAAAAAGCTCCTGATGTCATAAGACCTGCCATCTTGTTAGAGATAATTTTCACAGATAAACTGCAATTTTCTAGGATAAATAGCCTGCATGGTGTTTGGCATTTAAAAACGTACTATTTGAATAAATGGAATATAGCATGCCTGATAAAGGAACAAATGAAGAGTACAAAGATCAAAAGAAGCAGAGAGGAAAAGACTTTCTCCCTGGGAAGTGGGCAAAAGCGTCACTAAAGTGGTTGGTTACATTGGAACTGGCTACTAGAAGGGGTATGCGAGTTTACTAGGGAAGGAAAGCTAGAGGGGGGCATTCTGGGCAGAGGGAATAGCTTGGCAAATGTATGGAGCTGGGCTAAAATCAAAACCATGGCATATTCAGGAAGTGGGTAGGAGTTCACTGATCTGGAAAGGGTCTTCAGAATCTCATGGGCAGTATTTTTCCTGCATGAGGAGAAATCACAGCCTCGATTGCACTGCTGTTCATGGCTCAAGTTGATTCCTTTTGTAAAAAGTGCAGTCTTAATATTGCAGACTGAATTCTGAGTGTTGTGGGCTGGAAATTGGAAGAGACCAGAGCTGAGATGGATGAATGTAGTCTGATGCTATAAGCCCCATTCTACTGAGGCTTTCACAAAATGTCAGGCATTGAAACTACTTGTCATTGAGTGAGAACAGCCTCCTCTCTAGGGAGCATTCTTTTTGCCCTCTGTGTTCCAGCAAATAGTGTGCAACCCCCTTCTGTCGGGGCCACTCTTCCCTGAACACACAAGTCTTAGGAAGTTCAGAGTCTGGCAACTACTGTGTTCTCAGAGATTAATACAGAGACCTCATGGCCTTTGCAAGGCTCAGTGAGCTGCAGCATTCCTTTGAGGAAATAGGAGGGGCACAGGGTACACTCTATACCTAGTAGGAGAATTTTCTGGGTGTAGTGCTATGGAGGAGGATTTGTTTCTGTGGAGGAGACTTGTGAAATGACATACAGACAAACAAAAAAGTGACAGACATGAATGCACTTCCTGTCACTTCTTCCTGAAAGTCAGTGTTGATTTTGAGAAAACAAAGAGTAATATCTTTGCTAGTAATAAATAAAACGAATAAAAATAAAACTAATAAAACTAATAAAAACTAACAAAACTCTCATCCCTAGAGTAGTGAGAGTGAGAAAAACCATTAGTTGTGTGTGTATGTGTGTGTGTGTGTGTGTGTGTGAGAGAGAGAGAGAGAGAGAGAGAGATCTGGCTACTGTACTTTAACAATAATTCCTCTTGACATTATACAAGGTCAGCACGTCACCTCAAGACCACCCTGCTTGAGGATTTGCTCTCCACACAGGGTTGTATGGACTCTCTCGGCTGAGAAATGTCACCCAGCACCTTTCATATTTATGGTGACTCATAAACAGGAAACCAGTCCTGTCCATGACATTGTAACTTTTTTCATATCTCAAATCCTTTTATGAAAATGAAAAAAACCCCCACCAAACAAAACCATAGAACTTAGCTGCCTTATGCTTTCCGAGCCAAAGTAAATATTGCCAAATTAGTAAGGCATACTGAACAAATTAAGCGCTAAATGCAAATTTATCGACTGAAATCCAATGGCGGAGTCGCCAAAGAGCTTACAGTGGTAAAGCGCAGCCCTGTAAGTAGGTGTTTGTGTTGGCGAGTCTCTGCAGAGAGGCATGGGAACAGTAATATAAAAAGAGAGCATTTCTGTTACACCCAAGATGAACAGTTTGCTTTAGAAAGTTCAAGTAAACAGTGTCTAACATATATTCACTGAATTCAGAATCTCAGTTGCTACCAAGAGGGAGATGAAAAAAAAAGAAGCTGGCAAAATTTCATTAAAAAAAATCTCATTTGGAAATGTTCAAGTCAGCCTTGTAAATCATTGAATGAGATGGAGACATCCTTCCTCATTTCTGAGCCCTGACTACGTTCCAGCAGTGCATCACTAGGGCAAACAAGAGCTTTTCCCTTAAGGATATTTAAAACCTTACAAAATAAGGAGAAAATTTATCTTCATATTTTCTAATATCTCGAATGGAATAAAATCTTACAAAATAAGAAGATTTATCTTCATATTTTCTAATGTCCCAAATGGATAATGTATCCTTTTAAGTTGTGGGCATCATTTATGATGCCTAAGTTTTGAAAGTTGTCTGTGTATTGCTTTGGTTTAATGACTGATTTGGGAGGGGCTGGAGGAGAAAGTGGTTGTGATTGTAACTGCTTCAGTGTTATCCTCTTGACCATGGACTCGGTGACTTCTCTTCCCACTTTGGCCAGATTCTCTTATCCCCTTTAACATGAAAAATCCTAAGATGCACATTTCTGTTTGCATTGAGTGTTCCTCTTCCTCTCCTCCTCCTCGTCCTCCCCCTTCTCCTACTCCTCTCCCTTGCTTCCCCTACCCCCTTTTTATAGCACTGGATCTGCAATGCTAAAACAAAGTCCTGGTCATGTATCTTCCATGAAACTACATTTGATGAGATTTTATTTTATTTTTTAAAAGTTTTAAAAATTTTAATTGAAGTATAATTTATATATAATGTTATATGTTTTGGGTGTGAAACATAGTGACTTGACAATTATGCACATTACAAAATACCATAGTAAATGTAGTTACCATGTGTCATCACACAGGGCTATTACAATAATATTGACTGTATCCCTTGGATGTTACTTATTCTTCAGTGAAGAGTTCCTACAAGCTTTCTGGGGCTTCCCACATTGTCTTGTCTCTTCTTTGTAATTTTTTTAATGTTCATTTATTTGTTTTGTGAGAGAGACAGAGTGAATGAATGTGAGCAGAGAGGGGCAGAGAGAGAGGGAGAGAGAATCCCAAGCAGGCTCTGCAATGTTAGCACAGAGCTCTGTGAGATCATGACCTGAGCTGAAACTAAGTCAGACAGTCAACTGACTAAGCCATCTAGGTGCCCCACCTTGTCTCTTCTTTGACACTAGGCAGGTGAATAAACCAGGAGACAGGAAAGTCATTTTATCATACGGTACAAATCGGGACTATAATGAAAATACCATAGTGTGCCAAACCTGGATGGATATTTAGAAAGTTGTATTTTATAGAGGAAAAATTAGACGCCCAGAGAGAGATTATCACATGGCCAAAGTAACGCAGTGATTCAGTTGCAGAGAAATTATTAGATCAGATTTTCTTCATCTCTTGATTCCTAACCAAAGGACTCAACATACCAGTCTCCCTCCCACATACTTACTGTTGAGAGGTCTTTTCTATACATAACATTCTCAACGTTTATTTATTTTTGGGACAGAGAGAGACAGAGCATGAACAGGGGAGGGGCAGAGAGAGAGGGAGACACAGAATCGGAAACAGGCTCCAGGCTCTGAGCCATCAGCCCAGAGCCCGACGCGGGGCTCGAACTCACAGACCGCGAGATCGTGACCTGGCTGAAGTCGGACGCTTAACCGACTGCGCCACCCAGGCGCCCCATACATAACATTCTCTTCCCACACCCAGCAACATAGAGTAGCAGAGCTAAATATCTCCTTCTCCATGCCATTCTCTTTCTCAAGGAAATCTACTGGTCTTCCACTGCAGAGGAAATCAAGGATAAACTCCTCAAGCATTTTGGGTTTTGAAGCTGAGGGTAGCCCTGGCCCTGGTTGGCCAAAACATTAGACAAGCTGAGAATTGTCTTGTGGCAGAAAGATAGCAAGAGAATTGCAAGGCAGAAATAGGCCTAGCTATGACCCCCAGAGGAAGGGAAATTTATAAATATTTGGTGGGTGGAAATGAAAATGGGTTATAAATGATATTTTCCTACATGACATTTCCTAAGAAATCAGCCAGGGTTACATTTTTTAGAAGAATTTAGATAGTCAAAGAAATGAAAATCAGCTTGATGCATTTTATTTGCATGGTATAATTTCAGTTAACTAGCTTCAACCACACAATCAGCTGGCAATACCTTTGGTTCAGAGGCCCACACAGCACAATAGACAACATCATATATGCAGCTTAGTATACCTGGGGCATTCTGCATTTATCTTAGATTCCTTTCTAGGTCAAAAGTCTAGCTTAATGAGCATTTCCACTCATACTCAGAACATGTCCCTGGAATGCGGGAAAAACTTGAATTGTTAGCAACAACAACAAATTCTTTTGGACTCGTTTTAACCAGAAGCGATATAAAAAAAGTGTAATAATTTCAGAACATTAACAATATGCAAATCTCTTAATAAAAGTAAGAAAAGATTATTGTTATTACAGCTGAGTTCTTAATGATCCCTCCCTTGACTAAATATTAGAATAGGTCTTCCTATGGCCTTGGTTCTTGGTGTAAGAATCCATAGTCATCACCTAGCTACTCTCCACCTGAACGAGCCTATTCAAAACAATGGTCTTCTCCAGGGGCTACATGTTACACCATCAAATGATTGGGTGTTTCTGTGAAGTAGAAGGTACAGTGTGTTAATGCATATTGGCTATTGGAGAGTTCTGTTGAGTAGATGACTTCTAATATGTGGTGTTTGGTAATAGTAACTAATTTTACTCTTTTCCCATGGGGTGATCTGCCCCAGAATAGTCTTAGGTAGACTATTCTTACCTCCAAGGGTAATGGCTTAGATTCATCAAGCTACGGATGTGAAAGTGCTACACATAAGCTACAGAGAACTATTGATTTGAAGAGATATGTTTATTTGAGTGGATACTGACACAGATGCTGTGGGCAACTTAAAATCTATGCTTACCTTGAAATCTAGCCCCTGTGGAAGCATATAGAGGACATAGTGGGGTTTTTATTCCAGGGCAGTTTTCTAAAGCTGTGATCAGGGGTAGAATGGCTGGACGTAGAATGGACTGAGCACTGAATCACTATCTTGGCCACAAGAGTGACCACCAATCCCTGAGGAGCGACCTCCTCTCCAGTCTTGGAGAGAACTTAGCGGTGGGGCCCAGAGCAAAGCTAAGAAGCCCCAGAGAGCTCAAAGATCCTGTAGGAAAGGGCCAGGTCATCACGCCCTCCACTTTCTCTGCCAGTTCTCCTCTGGGTCTCCTTTCAGACCTCCATCAAGTCTGTCTTCAGAGTTTCCCAGGGCACATGGATGCAATCTAAACTCATCATGTGAATCTAAGTAAACCACTTAATCCAATGCCTGGCATATTTAAGGACTTAATAAATATCTATCATTAATCTTCTTGTGCTAAAATCATCATCATCATCATCTCCTCATTTATTTAAACCTTACAACATACTTGTCAGTTTCTTTGAGAAAAAAACAAAAGCCAATCTCACACTTACAACTAGTAAATAAATTATTTATAGTTTGTCTTACAGGACAAAATCTAAATAACTCTACATTAAAAAGAACATCAGTTACACTTCAGAAAATTCACTCAATGTGTTGAAAATATTCCTTTTGTTGCCTCTATAAATTTTGTAGTTAAAGACATCCTCAGGAGAGGTAACATACAGGTATCTGGGCTCCGCAATCAGGCTCCTTTCTGCCTGAGAGTGTTCTCCCTTCCAAGTATATACCTCTCATTTTTCACACTATATGGTGACATTTTTGAGGACATAAACCTCATGTCTATTTTTCTACCTTTTGTACAGTCTCTGACACAGGACTTCACGTATAGTAGGCATTCAGGAAAACCTCTGTGATGAATGGATGAGTCTGAGAGCCACCGGGATTTGGGCTGGACCAGCAGCATCTTCACTGAATTGAATGCGAAGACCGATAATTCTGTGGGCTGTCCACAGTCATGCATTTCTATAAAACTCCATTTTACCACCCACAAAAACACATTTGACGCAGCTGAATGTGTACATATGCACCTGCACACTCACACCCGTGCATGAGTGTGCATCCTAGTGCCAAGGGCTGACATTCACCTCTTCTGCACCCAAAGTCGACACTCCCCCATCCATATTCACAGCCAAGTATCCCCCCCAACACACAGCGGCACAGACACATGTGAGCCACTACGGGATGGCACCCGCACACATGCAAACCTGCGTGCCCTCCAGATGACTTTGAAGCTGGGACTGAGAGTAGGGAAACACCCTGAATCCTGGCTGCTGTGGCAGTCACAACACATCACGTTAAAAAAAAAAATTCTCGTTATTCCCTGGAGACTGCAGGCTGACTTCCGAGTTTTAAAGGACCCCCAAAACTGACTCTCCTCTGACTTTGCTCGGGGCTAGTTCCTGAACAATACATAAATTGTCGTGATCAACGAGAAGAGTACACTGTGTTCTCTAAGTGCCTTTAGGACCAGTGTCTCCACCTCCCAAGACAATATTACTATTGTCTCCAACGCTCAAGCCTGTTGTTTTATCTTTGAGGAAGTGTATTCCTAGATAGAGATCTTCAAACACCAGCTGAAAATGGAGGCATTGACAGACTGGCTCACATTTATTGCTGCTGTATAAGAGAACCATTTAAAAGCTGGTGGAGTTTTCCTCCTCAGCAAATACAGCCACTTACTCTGGTCAAGCCATCTGCCTTTCTAGAAGGCTCAGGACTTAGGAATCAGCCCAGTTATGAGCAGAATCCACAGAGCTGTAAAGGCCAACAGGGAAGGGAAAGAGTTTAAACTTTAACTTCTTCAGACATCATGGAACCATCACAAAAATGAATCAGAAACACCCAACGGAGAGCATTTTTCATAGTCACTGTGCAGATGACACAAGATAAGAAATGTCAGTAAAGGTGGAAAGTTCTATACTGATAACATCTTCTACCTTGTGGATAGAGACACTATTTCTCAGGAGTTCGCTGCATAGTTCACATCACTGGTTTTCTTCTGACCTACAGAAACGGAAAGAAAAATGTATCCAAAAATCACTGTTAGGAGACATATCGTCCACTCCTTGCCCCTGGTTCTGGAATGCTGAGTTCAGAGAGCCCCAGCCCCAACACTTGTCTTTTTCTCTTGAGGAAGAAGAACCAAGAACATGAAAAGAGAGGGACTTGTTTACAGTGACCTATAATGTAGCAGCCAAGTGAAATCTTGTACCCAGTTTTGGACTCTCATTTTAAGGTTGTTTTTTTTTTTTTATTTCTGTTCCCCCACCAGGCCATACTATTCCCTCTCTCATTTAATCCTCCTCCATGACCGCTGGAGATTAGGCATCCTTCCAGTGAAAATGATTGCTCACTCAGTCTCATTCTGCACTTCAAGCGTTACTTTATTCTCATGTTTGCTATGATCATTTGTGCAGGGTTTTAATTAACTCTTCAATGAATTCGGTAAAGGAGCAGTTAAAAATGAATTAGTTTGTGATTAAAAAAAAAGGGTCCCTTGGGGCACCTGGGTGACTCAGTGGGTTGAGCGCCAACTTCAGCTCAGGTCATGATCTCACAGTCCATGAGTTTGAACCCTGCATCGGGCTCTGTGCTGACAGCTCAGAGCCTGGAGCCTGCTTTGGATTCTGTGTCTCCCTTTCTCTCTTTGCCCCTCCCCCTTGTGTTCTCTCTCTCTCTCTCAAAAATAAAATAAACATAAAAAATGTTTTAAAAAAATTTATAAAAGGTCCTTTATCCTAGAGACCTGAGGACTTTTAGAACAAGGTTTTCCTTCTAGTAAAGGAAGAGAATCTTATTTTTCCTTCCCTTTGTTCCAAGTATGGATGGGTCAATCTCCTGATGTCTCTATCAGGTGACTGCAGAACCATGGGCAGAGCATGTGTAGTGGAGATACTCTCGGGCTTTTGTCTCATACCAAAGACCAGGAATCTAAAGCTGTTTCAATTGTTTAGGCACCTAGAGTGGAAAGTCATATCAGTCTCCTTATATGGTCTGCCAGGCTCTAATCTTTGGATAACTATCTGTTACCCACTGGTAGACAGAACTGGACAGGTTCTTAGAGGCCATGAGATCCAACCCATTTTATGAGTGGAGAAACTTAGTGCCATAAATGGTATGGTAGTCAGAATGGTGGCCCTCCCAAAAATGTCCATGTTCTAATCCCAGAACTTGTGAATATGCTACCTTACATGGTAAAAGCGTCTCTGTAGATATGAGTGAATATAGAATAAAGTTAGGGATCTTGAGGTGGGGAGATTATCTTGGATTATCCATGTTGCCCAGTGTAATCACAGGGTCCTTATAAGGGGAAGAGGGAGGCAGGCGAGTGAGAGTTTGAAGAGAAGTGAACATGGAAGTAAAGGTCAGGGTGATGTAATTGCTGGCTGGGAGTCACCTGCCAAGGAATGTGGGCATCCTCTAGAATCTTGAAGAGCTAAGGAAATGAGTTCTCCCCTAGAGCCTCCCTGCGGGCACCTTGACTACAGCTCCATGGGACCCATTTCAGACTTTTGATCTCTAGAACTCTATAGTCATAAGTCTGTATTGTTGTAAGCTACTACACTTGTGGTAGCTTGTTATAGCAGCAACAGAAAGCAGATGCAGGGAATAGGAAAAACTGGGACAAGGACATCCCTTCTATCTGCTTCCTTGGTCTGGAAACCTTCTCTCTTCAGCCCCTTTCTTCGGTTGACCAACTGCTGTCATGTTCAACCTTAGCCGAGGATGTGTTATAGCAGAGCCTCCCTTCGGACTTGATTCAGAACCTTACCTCAGTTCGTTTCCTGTGTCTTCTATGGAATATTCCACATTGTGGGCTGTGAGACTGAGTTTTTCCCCTCCCCCAACCGACTGTGGACTCCTCGAGGGCATCAACTACCGTCATTCATTCTTTGATCACCAATCTCTAGCACAGGAGAGTCTTGATTGGTTCTGAGTGAATACATCAATGAATACACAAAATATATTTTTTAAACTCAGCATTTTGAAGCTTTTTAGCAATCATTAATGAATAAATGTATTTTCTCTGAATATTTTTGCCTTTTTTTCTTTCCCCCCCCCCTCATCCAGGCAAGTTTGAAGATGACTGCGGAGACTAAATTCAGGAGTGTTAACTGTGGAGTGACAGGACCCTGGGGACAGGCTCAGAATTGCTGATCCCAGGCAGGACTTGTGCCTCAAGCTCCTCACAAAGGGGCTTCCTTAAGCTTGTCACTGAGTTGTCCCAGCAACCTGGAAAAACAGCTCCCCTCTTTGAGGTGGTAGACCAGTTTTCTGATATTCCCCAACCCCCAGACTATCAAGTTCATCTCCCCAAAAGGGAAGCTTGTTTTCTAAGATGGTGGGAAAACACCAATGCCAGATATCATCTGGTTTCCGTTGAGGGGCTCCAAAACTCTGTCATGGGCTAATTGTTTCTATTCATACACATGAAAATAACCATGAATGAAGATCTGTCACCAGCTCCTGGTTCTTGGTATCACTGGATTGACCTAGGCATATGGGTTATTTTGGAGAAGCTAGTCCTTTGTTTTCTCGGCTCTTCTATGGCACATACTCATGATTCCTGCAGGGGCCTTTGGTGGCTTATTGAGTATCTCAGACCCTTAGAAGACAATAGGGTTCCTTTACCTCATTCCTTCAGTCTGGAAGTTGTGGGGCTGTTTCTGTCACCCAGCTCCTTCACTTTAACCTCTGTGGATGTGGCTCCTGCTCAGGGTTTAAAGGGTGCAGCTCATATGCCATCACCAGGAAGTATCTAGACACTGGTGAGATAGGAACTCAAATTGCTGGCTGCTCCATTCTCTTTACCAATATTTATTTCCACTTTGCAGATGAAAACGATTTATTATGAAAGCATGCTGATAGCCTGAAATAACCTGAAGTGGGCACAGTCTTGTGAAATACTTGGCAAGGGAATAAATACATATTCAGCCACTGAAACCAAAAGGTTTATTGCCTAGGAGGGGCTCCATGGAAACTCCTTTGCAAGGATATGTCTAAAGCAGTTATTTTCCTGACTTTGGTCTTTAGTATATCACTCAAGAAGACAAGATTCTGGAGAACCACGTGGAAAGGGGCTCAATGACTAGGTGAACTTGGAAAAAGTGGCCTTGGATGTCTCTCACAAATTTACAACACACCCTAGAAAAATCTACAGCACAGAAACCTATTTACATTTGTTTAACTCAGAATTTCCTATTTCCCCATGAAAATTTCCCTGCACAGAATACCTGTTAATATGTCACAGAATCAGTGTTCTGCAGCCCACATTTTGTGAATCCCCACATCTTGAGAAGCTTTCTCCAGGCTTCTTGGAGAGGTAGGCTTCCTTATCAGACTTTCTAAGTTGCACATGTTTATCATTTATGAGACAAGTGTCAAAGACCATCTCAGTTAAAACAGCAACTTTGAGGTAGCTATTAAGCCTTCAATCAGTAAATTACATAATTGATATTAGTTATCTACTATGGCATGACCCCAGGGCAAGTTTGTTATTACCTTTATTTTATAGGTGTAGATGGGGAAACTGAGTCCCAGGAAAGGTAAATAATCTATCCGAAGCCACATGATCTTCAGGTAATAGAGCCAGAAAGAAAATCCAGTTTCTCCGATTCCCAGTCTTTGGTTGTTTCCACTTTTTTCAGACTGCAGAGGAGTTACTACTGCCATTCTTGCACCAACATCACTCTAGAAGTTCAGAACAGGGTTGCTAAAGAGGTCTTTTTTATGAACTTGATTGAGATCTTGTCCTTCCTCATCTCCTAGCCTGTGCTTTCCCTGCGTCCAGCTCTGAGTTAGAGGAGGGAGGTTGGAGAGTTACTTTTTTAAAGATGTTTTTATTTATTTTTGAGAGAGCACAAGCAAGGAAGGAGCAGAGAGAGAGGGGGACAGAGGAACTGACGTGGGCTCTGCACTGACAGCAGCGAGCCTGATGTGGGGCTTGAACTCACAAACTGAACCACAAGATCATGACCTGAGCTGAAGTCGGACACTCAACTGACTGAGCTACCCAGATGCCCTGCAAATCACTCAAGTAGAGAGACCCACTCAGACCTGGGGAGAAGGAGTCATGTCCACATGACGCTCAGAACCCCAGTGGCTTTTGCATTTGCATATCCCAAAGACGGGAAGCAAGATGGCTTAACTCAAGACCTTTGAATCTCCCCCTCCTTGGCTGCTATGTAGGAGATTCTCTCCCAGACACGAAGCTTCAAGATGATCATTCTAATGGATTCCGAAGCACAGTGTGTAGAGTGGGAAGCCTTTGGACTTTGGGTTTCCTGTGTTGTGGTCTAAAACCTGTTCAGTCAAGTCGAATTGTACTGGTATTCTGCAGTTTGTGTTGGGAGCCCATGGCCAGCTGTTTATTATTTTAAAAACTCTGGGTTGCTGCCTTTATGCATGGGGGTGGGAGGGCAGCCTACTGTGCAAGGCGGCTGCCACCTTCTTCTGGGAATGACAATGTTGCTCTGTATACTCCACGGGGGCCCCTCAGGCAGAGCTACCGCATTCCGGAGCTCTACCCAGCCAGATGAACAGAGACTATTTCAACTCACCAGTTATCGAGACAAAGTCAGGGCTCTAGCAATTGTGTTCCTCCCTGTCATATAACCTTTACATGAGGAAGACCCCACTAAGGCCTTGAGACCAGGACCCTCACAGCTTCACCAGAGTAATGGGGAAACGTGTTCACACTGGGCTTTATGAAACACACTCTTGCCTTCCTCACCTTTCAAAATGTGTCCCTGCTGGGTTCCCCATGGTAAGAATGTCTCAGTGTCCCACTGGAACATTTGTTATTGCCCAATCCAGCTCAACACCCCTTCCAGCCATGTCCCAAGAAGCCAGCGCTGAGCACTTGAAATAAAACAGAGCGATGTCCTCGAGCTGTAAATGCCTCCCAAAGACAAACGGACAGAACTTCATTGTTTCAGGGAAGAAGGCGCCTCACATAGCGGTCACATTGTGGTTACCGGGGGCCCGATGATTAATCCACAGAGAGGATGTGCAGGAGAGAGGAGCTGGCATCATTCCTGCAGATGAAGATTCTTTAAAATTTCATGTCTCTGACTGAACATGTGCCCCAGAAACACAAGATTTCCATTGTTAAGGTCTCTTTGGTGACCTCATTTTCCCAGTCGTGAGTTGGCATGTAAGTAATTACCTTTTCTGTCTGCACAGGGATACCGTGTTCCTGAAACTTAAGTGTTTCACACTTTAAAATATACATTGTGCTGCTTATAATTATGCTTCTGAAGGGGCACACTTACAGCGATTTATGAAATTTCTAATTTAGAAATGGGATATGAGTCACCAGTGCATGGAGAAATTAGCAAAATCAGATACTGATCAGTGTACATATACACTCAGCATAAATAATTAGATTATTTTTAGAATCAATTTTTTAAAAGCTCTGTGCTAAGCTCTTTTAAAGGCACTCCAGAAGATTCCAGCAGTATCCACCAATGTCTACCATGGCTCTTGTCCATTGCATGATCACCACTGGGGGAGGTGGACTCTCTTACAATGGCAAATACTGTATGTGAGGGGCCGACGCAGATGTTATGACGATGCTGATGGGTGAAAATCCACAGTTCTGTCACTTACTAGTACTGGGCCGAGGACTTCTCTGAGCTTCTGTTCCCTCATCCAGGTATAAGGAATAAATCATGAACTATGTATATAAGATGCCCTTGCACATACAGCTTATTGGAGTAACCTCTTAAATATGAATTTCAGCTCAAGGTGACACTATGATTTGGGACTGTTGTGGAAGTTTTTAGACATGGTTTCAGAGATTGTGCCTCTCAGGTCACTTTCAGAACTCGTGGGCTAAATGGACAGTATAATAGGGATGGTTATGGGAGTGGTGCAGGAAGCAATGGGGGAATGGATTGGTTACCAGAATGAGGGAGATGAGTCTCAGAGAGTTCGTATTTATGTGCCAGCTGACTGGGTCTTTGACCCAGCTCCTTTACTGCCAAGATTAAATGGATGCTAGAGCCTTTGGGGGGACCCACGTCAGAGGGCACTGCCTCCGGGTCTATGTCCAGAAGCTAGCTCTCTGTCAAGGCAGACTGAGATAAGCTGTCACCTGTTTTTGTAACCTCCCATCACACAAGCCAGGTCTAAAGCTCAGAAGACAACGCAGAGAGAGTTGTGTCCCTTTGTTTTGAGCTCAAGGGCTTTTTAATGCCATCAAATGTCTCCTTGTTCCCTTGTTGTGCAACAGGGCATGCAGCTCTGAATGGGACCTTTTGTAACTGGAAATTCCACAGTTCCAGCTGCCCCTGACTCTCGTCCATGCCAGACGACATCCCCAGAGACTTTGAAGTTGCATGTTTGAATGAAGCACAGCCCCACCCCACCTCTCACCCTATGTGCCTGCCCACAGTGTCAGTCAGACTCTGGGAGAGCAGTGGGACCAGCTTCTGGCTACCAACAGGTAAGAGCTAGAGCTAGGGGGCCGGTGCTGCCCCGCCAGTCAGCTCTCCTAGTGTCTGGAGCTACAAGGATAGAACTTCCAGCAGCAATATCTTAAGGAGGGACTGGGCTCATCTTGAGGGAATCCATCTAAGTCTCTTCTGAATCCTGGTTAGGCTGTCTTACCTGATGTAGACCCAAGCAGCCCTAGCCACATCGTGCCTGAAGTCAGCACAGCATCTGCTTTGCCTGCAGCCCCTGCTTTCCTGATTTGAAATTTTTTAAGTTTATTTTTGAAAGAGAGAGAGAGAGAGAGACGCAGAGGTGAGCAGGGGAGGGGCAGAGATAGAGGGAGAAACACAGAATCCGAAGCGGGCTCCAGGCTCTTGAGCCGTCAGCACAGAGCTCGATGTGGGGCTCGAACTCACCAAGTGTGAGATCATGACCTGAGGCGAAGTCGGACGCTTAACCGACTGAGCCACCCAGGTGCCCTACCTGCTTTCTTGATTTGTATGTGAAGAGATATATAGCCATGTGGATTGAAAGCACATCAAAGCACAGAGATTGCTTTGTACTTAGTAGGAGAGGAGAAGAGTGGCGTTTATTGAGCACGTGCAATCTAACTGGCTGTTTGGTACTAAATTTTATTTATTTATTTATTTATTTATTTATTTATTATTAAAAAAATTTTTTTTAACGTTCATTTATTTTTGAGACAGAGAGAGACAGAGCATGAACAGGGGAGGGTCAGAGAGAGAGGGAGACACAGAATCTGAAACAGGCTCCAGGCTTTGAGCTGTCAGCACAGAGCCCGACGCGGGGCTTGAACTCATGAACCGCAAGATCATGACCTGAGCCGAAGTTGGACGCTTAACCGGCTGAGCCACCCAGGTGCCCTACTAAATTTTATTTAAACATCACAACAAACACCATGAGGCCATCTCCATTTGCACAGATGAGGAAATTGAAGAGCAGAGACTATGAAGTTTGCCCAGGTCTTTCTAGCCACTAAGTGGAGAGATGAGATTCAAACTATGGTCTATTTAGCTCCAAGATAGACTCTTTCTTTTAGAGCATCATTATTTTCAGATCCCTTTCCCGCTGAGACTAATTATTAATAAGCCTTCCTCCTGGGCCAGCTCCTTCAGTGATGTGTCTTAAGCAGAGACATTCTGACTTGGCCCCCTCTAGCTCTTTCCTTTCCTCCCTGACAATCATTTCCCTGGCCCTCTCTAAATGCCCAGAGGCCTCAGGTTCTCCCTATTTCTCCCTCAGTGCCCCAGCCAGAATGTATCTGAGATCCTTCATTCATGTTCCAAAGGCATAAAGGACATTTAGAGAAGAGCTTCCTGTGCACGCACTGTCCACACTCAAAATAGGGATTTAAAACCATCAGCACAGGGGAAGACTGTTGTGGAGTAGCATACAGGTCTGATTGTGTTTTATACTACAGGAATCCAGCACAGTGTTGTGCCTATGCAAGGATAGATGAATGAGTGGAGCTCTGAGAGATGAGGCCCCTGGTGGAAGGGCGCTTGAGGACATCAGGCCACTTTCCTTGCGTCTATGAAGTCATGTCATGTTGGCTGACACCTCATAAGCCTGGACACAATGCAAGTATCCCAATATGTTAAACTTATTTGTCCATTTACAATTTCATTCGATGTTTACTGAGCACCAACTTTCTGTTAGGTCATGCTGGGGAAGATAGCAGAATGGAAAAATGTAGTCTCTGTCTCAACAATCCAGGTGGGAGAAGATTTGAGTTTCATGCAGAAAGCAAGATAGCAAGGAATGGACACTTATCTCATCCTGAGAGATATCTATGAGAAGACTTCCTGAGTGGGATGGCTTTGAGTTGCTACAAGGATGTAGTAAGAAATAAAAATCCGTAAAGGCATTAAGCAACAACCACAGCAACACTGTTTTTTTCTATATTCACACCAACATTTCTGACATCAGATGTGTGGGTTTTTCCACACCAAGCAATTCTCTAGGTCTCGGCAGTCACCAGTTGAGTGTCCTACAATTTAAATTCCTACACTAACTGGACAGACCGCACAGGTTAAGAGCTTAGTCAACAAGACTGTCCCCCACTTCATAAACCAATTGCAAGGCCTGGGTTGTCACCTGTACTTCTAACTGACTGGCCATAAACGGGGGTTCCCACAACTCCTCCTTGGATTGGTACATTTGCTAGAACAGGTCACAGAACTTGGGAAAACAGTTTACTTACTAGTGTACCAGTTTATTATAAAAGGATACAACTCAGGAACAGCAAGAAGGAAGAGAAGCAAGCATAGGGCAAGGTGGGAAGGGGTTCACGGAGCTTCCATGCCTTCTCTGGGTTCACCACCCTCCCAACACCTCAATGTGTTCACTAACCAGGAACCTCTCTCTACCCTGTTGTTTGGGGCTTTTGTGGGGGATTCATTACATAGGCATGGTTGCTTAAATCATTGGCCACCGGTAATTGAAAATCTCCAGCCCCTCTCCCCTTCCTGAGGAGGTTGGGGAAGGGACTGAAAGTTACAACCCTGTAATCACATGGCTGGTTCTCCTGGAAGCATCCCTCCATCTTTTGGAGCTTTCCATAAGTCACCCCATTAGTATAAACTCACGTATGGTTGAAAGGGATATATTATGAAAAATAAAAGATGTTCCTTTCTCCTCTATCACTCAGGAAACTCCAAGAGCTTGGCAGTTCTGTGCCAGGAATTGGGAACAAAGATCAAGTATACACTTCTTATTATATTACAGTATCACAGCTTTCCATGCAGAAGGGGCAGAGCAATTAAAGCAGAGCAGGTGTGAAAAAAAATGTGAGGTGTGGCTATAATAACGAATTTCTGTGAGAGGGTGGGAATGAGCTTGAACAATCAGTAGCAGCCTTGCCGTGTTAATGAGTTTGAAACTATATTATTCTCTTGTGGGGGCATGGATAGTAATTATACTTTACACACATAGAATGATTCTGTGAGCAGTAAGCACTCTGCTTTATGTGAATGATCTCATTAAATATTTGCTACCACTCTGACTTGGCTACTCCTATTATTTCCACATGATATATGAATAAACTGAAGGCCAAAGCCACACAGATAGTCCATGTCAGAAAGTTTTAACCACCATACCCTTCTGCCTCTAAGAGATATGATGGAGTGAGCTCCCCAGAAACGGAGGTTATCCCCTCTGAGGACAAGCAACTCATGGACATAAAAGACAAATTATAACCTCAAGCCCTGGCTTGGTAGCTGTGCTCGCAAAGATCCACCTCCAGATGACACAGCCAGGATGGCAAGTACCATTGTGCTGGCCTGGCTGGCTCACCAAATGGGCTTAGATTTGTGTGTTCAACATTTAGGAGACATTTAATCCAGTGGAAGCCAAGAACACGTGGAAAATGACCTCGTTGGCTCAGGGCTGAAGTTGAAATGCCTGGCTTGAATTTTGGCTTCACCTGCCCCTTCCTCTTTTCTGGGTGCTCCTGTGGCCATGTGGCCCAATCCCAAGGCCACTATAGAGTGTGCACAGAGTTGTAGCTCCTGGCCACCTCGTGTATCTACTTTGCTCCATTACAGAATCCACTAATTTGAGTAACAATCTGTAAAATTATCCAAGAAGACCAAAGTTGAGACATTGCTAATGTGTGAAAAGGTTCCCTGCTATGAGAAAAACTGGAAGGAGATGTGATTCATTGAAAAATTTTGCTGAAAGGCCCAAATAATCATTTGGGGTGCAACATTTCTACATTAGTTCATATATATATATATATATATATATATATATAATTTTTTTTTTGGCAGAGAACTCATATACCTTCTTTTCTCTACCAGCCCAGCAAAGCAGGCAAGTATTCTTTTCCTTTTTTGCAGGTGAGAAATCTGAAACTCAGAAAGTGACTAACAGAGCCAGGCTTTCCAAATCAAATCTGTTTGACTTTTCCTTCAGTACTTCTCCTTGTTGGCAGTGCTTTTCCTAGTCCTTTGAATCCAAGCCAAATGCTCTCTCTTCCACCTGAAATGATGCTGCTTAGTTTGTTGATCAGCAAGGATGGTGTTCTGCTTGCTTGCACCAGTGTGACATTTTTGTTCATTAATGGATAGCACCTTTCTGATTGGTCGATGGCAATGTCATAGTAGTTATTAAATATTTTGATTATTGCTTCTGTTTTTATATAAATATGTAATATTTCTACTACATTACTTTAATTCGAAAAGGATTTATGGCTGTTTATAAAAATACCACAAACCAGTAGGATAGCATCTATCAGAAGTAGATAACAGTAGGGGCCCCTGGGTGGCTCAGTCGGTTGGGCGTCTGACTTAGGCTCCGGTCATGATCTCACAGCTTGTGAATTCGAGCCCAGCGTCGGGCTCTGCGCTGACAGCTCAGAGCCTGGAGCCTGCTTTGGATTCTGTGTCTCCCTCTCTCTCTGCCCCTCCCCTGCTCGCACTCTGTCTCTCTCTCAAAAATAAACATTAAAAAAAATTTTAATAAAAGTAGACAACAATAAGATAACATCTATCAGAACTAGGTAAAGAAGCAAAAAGTAATACAAGGATAGAAAGATAAATTTACGCAGGAATGAGACCACCACAAAAGTGTAGATTGTAAGTCTGAGACACTTGCTAGAGAAGAGATGAGCTACTTGTTGGATTCTAAACCTGCCAGGAGCCAATGGCAGAAGAAATAGTGATTGGTTACGATGCACTGTGTCTTCAAGAAAAACTAAATGAAAAGCGTATCTTAAAGTTATCTTCCCTAGACCCCTCAGAAATAGATCACTAATTTAATTAATACTATTCCCATGATATCTACGGAGTGGTCAGGACGGCAATGAGTTTCAAAGGGTCATTCCATGGGCTGCTTGACTGACAGTCCCAATATCCTGCACATGTCTCTATTGCCTTGAGTTGTCTGGTGACCTTTGGGGGCAGATTTGCCTTCTCTCTCTACTTATAGTTTCTCTGATTAGATTCAAAGTTTCCTTGGAAAATTACCAAAAACAGTAACTTTTTAAAACTAGAAAAATAAGAGTTAAACAACTGAGGGGATGGGAATACCAGGTTCTGCTCTAAGATTTTACATTTCTTACCTAACTGAGCTCCTTTGTCCACAAGACAGGAAAGCCAAGTCGTGTCCATTGCCTTCTGACCTAACAGGTGGATAACATTACAGATGTTCCTGGAATTCTTGTCAACTTCAGACAGAAAGTAGTCAGTGCAATTCTTATGCCCATTCATTGCCACTTATTCATTCATCCTTTTATCAGAAGTGTGTAGAAAGTGACTGTGTGCCTGCCCTGCAGACATAGAGGTGGGTACGACACAGTGCTATCCTGGAAGGGCTTATGCAATGAAAAAGAAGACAAAAATGCTCATGGATGATCATAGCACAACACAAGAAGCACCGTAATGGGGATATGTACAATGTGATGGGGAGTAGGGAGAAAAGAAGCATTATTACCATCTGGGAGGCCAGAGATAGACTTCTAGTGGAGTTGATGCTTGATTCCAGTCCTGGCACAAATCCCTCAAAGAATGAAGGATGGAAAGATATTGATGGGGAGAAAAACATATTTATAGCAGGCAGTGAGCATGTGTTTGGGCAATAGAGAAAATCTGAGGAGCACAGAGCAGAGTTGATCAGACTATCTCATCCACAAACCATGACTGTTTATTATATTCTAAAAGAAAAAAATGCCTAAGCACATGACTAATTTAAATTTTAACATGGTGTTCTTAGGAGCCAAACCTTCTCCATCTGCATTCATTAACACTCTGACGTGGGTTGCTGACAGAATCAGCCAGAAGCACAGTGCCATGTGCTGGGCACATGCAGGGCTGTCTGATGGCCATGCCTCAAAAGATGAGCTAGTGACTGCCCATTTCCCCAAAGACATAACACTTTTTTTTTTTTAATTTGAGCAACAGAATATGATGTTACGTCTTCCATGATGTACTTCTCTCCTTTTTGGTGAAAAGTGTTGGGCTTTGGCTTCATGTTTTGGTCTTGCATAAACTCTACTCTGTATGATTAATATGCAGCTCAATGGCCAAGAAAGAATGTTCTGCCTCCAACCCAGTTGCATAGGCAATAATCCCAAAGCCATAGATTTTCAAAAATCATACTACGAGTTAATTTTTTTCTAGCAGGAAGATCACATTGCCAGAAGAATGAAGTGCATTTGGAGTTGCCAAGTGCCAGGTTAAAGCTTTGCTTTGTGAGCTGTCTTCAAATGGGGGGGAAAAATCAGTCTTCAGATAGTAAGTGTTTGAGTTTTAAAAAATTAAATCCATATTGGAAGTAACCTTTGAGGATTTAGGACACATCATTCAATATTTTTAATTTCATCAGTAGCAGTGGAATCAGTATGAATATCAGGGGATTTGCTATGTAAATTTAATAGACTTGAAAAATCTTAAAGTCCAAATGAATGAATTATAAATGTTCTATTAAGACAGATAATTGGCCAAATATACAAATATATAATTCTCCTTAAGAACTGGTGGTAAAGTCCTTTTTATTTTCAAAGAGAAAAAAGTTAGAATCTTTGTCTTAACTTCACAAGAGTTCACAGACTCAGAATCTGTGCTCACATCCCTTGTTTGCTGAGTGACTGGAGTCATCCAAGCTAATCAGTGGACCTAATATTGGGTTTCAGTCAGTTGTCTAAGTTTGCCAGATCCCTGAAAGGGTTCTGCCACAAGCAAATGCTCATTAGCCAGCTTCCTTACTGCAATAGTAATTTTCTTTCATTCTATTTAAAGCAACCCTCACTCATACCATGGTAAATGATTTTACACTGCACAAAATGTGCTGAAGTGCTCACATTTTGGCTGATCACAAACCACACAGGAATAGGACTTTACTCTTAAAGAATAGTTTGTGCCTGCCTTGGGTCTTTGCTGCTCGCTTTTGACATTCTTTGCCAACTCCACATTCTCCAAGAAAGTGTAAATCCTACCACGGGAAAACGAGGTGTAGAATATGTGCCTCATTTGATGACATCACCTTCTGGTCAGGGCCGTAAATTGTGTGAGACTATGCATACAGATATTGGCTCCTAAGTGCTGGATTTTATAGGTGTATGTTCTGAGCTTGAAAACACATCATCTGAGGAGTGGAGAGCATCCCTTCTGCCTAGCTGAGTGTTGTTCTGGGATCTTAAGGGAGTGCACTGGCCCAGAAGTCCAATGAATCGGAGGTTTTACACCTGAAACTGCTACTGCTTTGGGCCAAATGCTTGTGATCACTTTATTATAGGTCTCAATTATATAAATCTGATAAATGCTAATGACTGCATGGGATGCCTTACCCTCAAGAAGAGCCTGCCTTCATTAAGTGACCTCAGGATCCCCAGGAAGGGCATTAAGCTGGTGAATGCTCCAAATTTCATCATTATAAGACAGCTCATTGTCAATTTCCTAGGAAAGGGTCACGTTGAGGTCTTTTTGGTGCAGTGGTTCTCCATCTAGGATGATGGCGTCCCCAAGGAGACATCTGTCAAAGTCTGAAGACATTTTTAGTTGTTATAACTGGAGAGAGACAGGGTGCTACCGGCATCTAATGGGTAGAAGCCAGGGATGCTGCTAAGCATCCTCCAGTGTACAAGGCAGCCCCCCCCCCACAACAAAGAATTGATCGGCCCCAGATGTCAATAATGCCGAAGTGGAGAAATCCTGCCTTAACATAAATAAAAGAGGCTATGAAAAGGGGGAGAGGGAAGCAGAATGGGGAAAGGCCCTTTGTGTGGGGAGTTGGAAGCCATCAGCACAGAGAGGAACACATAATGGCAAACTTTTCATTTCGCTGAGGGTTACCCTGAATCTATGCTAGAAAGGCATGGTTATTAGGATTTGTTGCTATAGTTAAGAGTTCAGAATGAAATGAAACAAAAAAGTAGAATGTCCCTAGGCTTTACTCATGGCTGGTGGAAAAGAGGAGCATGAAAAGAAGAAGTCCCCTAGAGAATACAGAATGCAGGATCTAGATGAGCAGCCTGGATCAACCCCCGTGGGGATCTTTCCATTGAGAAAGATGGACATAGTCAACTGCTTCCCCTAATTAGTTGGGTTTTCCATCTTTGCAAAAATACACTGATCAGTATTATCCAGTCAGTTGGGAATGAAATTGCACACCTGCGGCAGGTAGTGGGATGATAGATTTGGAACCCTCAGATACCCACAGACAGGCCTCTCTAAAAGGTAACAATGGGCAAATCATGGAGAGTAGTCATTTTTCCCAGGCAAATTCTCCAAAAGTGGTGCGTATTCAATAATTTCCAACAAAGACTTGAACATGGCAGTTGTTGGCTACTCTGTGATAAAAGGGCATTAGAGAAGGCTGTGGAAAGCCAGACTGTGAAGCATGTAGAGAAGGTGCTGAAAGGGTGGCACATTATATTGCAGGCTTGCTTTTCCCCATCAACCACCAACACACGCCCCCTCTCAAACACGCACGGTTGATGTTTAAACTTGTGTACGTCCCTATCAGTTCCTACAAATTCTATCACTGAGGTATCCACAGCGACTCACTACCTTCTTACACTAGACCATGAGTTAGCTCTCTCTTTGCTTCCTGTTTGTCCATAAAGAAACTGTCCAGACTTATTTGGTGTTTTCTTTGCTCAGATGTCAGCTACATGAAGTCACATTGTTCCCACAAGGGGACTTCTTGCTTGTGCCGCTGCCTAGTGTTAACAGAGCGCTAATGCTGCTTGGCATGAAGAAGGCTAGTCATTGTGGCCAAACTTCTGAGAGGTGCAAGAGGCCAAATGTCAGACTGCCAATTAAGCAGCAAGGTGGAAAATTCTTGCCTCTCTTTTGGCTCAAATGAGCCGGTTGGGGGAAAAAATAAACTGAACAGGCAATGAGAAGAAAGATTTCATGTGTTAATGTATTTGAGCAGTGCAACAAATTGTGCTACCATTACTGTCCTGTTCATAGTCACAAATCACATTTATATCACACACACACAAACACACATGCATGCACCACAAGGACTCCAAGAAAGGGTCTCTTTGGCTTCAACTGCTGGAGCTCCTAGCTGGGAAAATCTATATGACAGAATAAGTCAGCTTGCACCCCAGGTTCTGCCCACATGGTCCTATTAAGCCAATCAATCCAGTTTTGGGGATTCATATTGAGTTATAGAATGTCTATTATTAGGAAAATAGTAGTCATACCTCCGTGTAGTGTTGCACAGTATGTGCACATGCACAATCTTGTTTGATCTGCACATCATTCTCCCATTCATTCATAGGATGACACACACAACACACACACGGCAAGTGTGTTGTGTGCCTGGCAAGGGGTTTGTGGGATTAACTGGGGAGAGAGACTAAGTAACTTGACCAGGATCATACAACTTCTAAGTGGTACAACTTGTACCTAAACCTGAGTCTTCTGACCTGAAGCCCACAGGCTTTCAATAAGCTACATGTTGCACTATTCACTCCCTTCAGTAATTGGCATTTAGCTCAAGTAGGATTAGTCAGTGGGGGTCCCAATTTAATGACAAGCTACTACTGCTTTTTATTTATCTCCTTGAAGTATTCCTCCAAAGAGAGGTGGACTCAGCCTACTCTTTGGCATATCTGGATGATGTCTATGATTAGAAACCCTTGGGGCGCCTGGGTGGCGCAGTCGGTTAAGCGTCCGACTTCAGCCAGGTCACGATCTCACAGTCCGTGAGTTCGAGCCCCGCGTCAGGCTCTGGGCTGATGGCTCAGAGCCTGGAGCCTGTTTCCGATTCTGTGTCTCCCTCTCTCTCTGCCCCTCCCCCGTTCATGCTCTGTCTCTCTCTGTCCCAAAAATAAATAAACGTTGAAAAAAAAATTAAAAAAAAAAAAAGAAACCCTTATTACCAAAGGGGACAATGTCACCTAGTGATAGCCCTTCAGGTTTTCCCCAGTGGACATTTTCTTCCAAGCTCCTGCCTGTTCTTCTCAACCTTTCAGTGATATGCGTAAGAAGTGTGAGTGGGTGGGGGTGCCTGGGTGGCTCAGTTAGTTAAGCATCTGACTCTTGATTTTGGCTCATGATCTCACAGTTTGTGAAATCGAGTCCTGCATCAGGCTGCACACTGACAGTGTGGAAACTGCTTGGGATTCTCTCTCCTTTTCTCTCTACTCCTCCCCCACTTATGCTCAATCAATCAATAAAAACATGAAAAAATAAAAAGAATTGTGAGTGGGTGATTTCATCTTATTTTACAGATGGCCAAATTGTGTCATAGGGATATAAAATGACTTGCTTATAACCACATGCAACATTCCATTGCTCCACAGACAGATTTTTGGTACCCTTGCAACATACAGGTTTTACCTTTTTTTTTTTTGTAACGAAAATCAAATGCATCACAATGATGTAGACATTTTGGCTCTATAGCCCTTTGATTTTCCTTGGACTTGCTAGTTTAAGGTCCCGTTGAGTCCAAGTTTCTTATTTCATATACACATATCACTCTTTATCCAAAGCCTTGAAGAACTTCCTCTTAAGCCAAACTAAAAGCCCATTGAATGGTCAGTGTGGCTTACATTCTGCACCTCTGAATCCTAGTTCTGAAGTCAGGGATTAACATTTCTCTTTCTCTCTCTGTGTCTCTGTGTCTATCTGTCTGTCTGTCTTCTTCCCACCCTCTCTCTCTATATATCATTCATTCATTCATTCATTCATCTGTTTAACTTACTCCACAAGTTTTCTAAGAGTATTTATTGAGTACATACTCTGTGCCAAGTACTGTGGCAATCCCTTTGGAATTTATCAACAAAAGACCCAATGCTTGGTGTGTGTGTGTGTGTGTGTGTGTGTATGAAGATGTGTATATGAGTACAGGTGTGAACTAAGTCACCTATAATTCATATACAAAAATTCTCAGTTTTTTCATGCCTCTTAGACCCAATGTATAAAACAAAAACATTTCCAAAGGATATCGTAGTTTTAATTTCTCTACAACTTTTCTGTAATCTTCTTTTTGTGCAGTGTAATCTGGGGAGGGCTTTTATTTTTAGGATCACTTCCTGTCTTTTAACTTGGATGTGTCAAATGGAGGATTTGCATACTTTTCTTCCTACTGGAGACATAAGGTAGATTAAACAACTAAGTCCTGTACTATAAATGTTGAAACTTCACATTTTCAGATGCTTCAGCCTCCCTGCAACAAATCTGTGAACATGCCACCCAGCTGACCAGGAGTACCAGTATGATAAGGCTGGTCCTTCCTTGCCACAAGGTCCCTTCTTGCTGTCCCCTGACTGACCTAGTGATAATCATACACAGTGGTAAAATCCCCTCATGCCTGATTCCCAATAAAGACACTAGTCCACAGGTCTTCACTCTCTCTTGGCTCCCCACCTGCTTGGTTGGTCCCCTTTTTTTTATGCTCCCCCTCCATGTGGCTCCCTCATGGCTTTTGGTGTCCCTATATCTCTAGGATGTGTGAGTATAATACAATGTGTTTTCCTGTGCATTTCCTGTGTCAGCTCTTGTGGCCACACCTGACTGACCATCTCTGAAATAATGCAAAACTTGTCCATATATCAAATTCTTAATCTCTCCTTCCTTCTCTACTTCTAAGATAATAACATGCGTTTATATCTTAAAACAACCAACCAAAAGACTGTCCTGAAAAACCAAATCAAACCAAGATCTGCTTGATGTATGACTCACTAAAGGCTTTCTCTTTAGCTGCATGGGACCTGGGATCTTGGTCTGGGATGACCAGGAGTTTCCCACACTTCCAACCAGGCTCCACATGGCCTCCTAACACTGCCTTCTGTTGTGCTCTACATAGATTCTGACCGATGTGTGTATCTTCCATTCGCTCTGTCCAAGGGAGGCAGAGGAGCCAAGCACCAACCATTCCTTTATGGCCCCTTCCACCAGCTCCAGGTAGGTAGCTGGACTAATTATGAGGATGTACCCCCAGTATTGGGGTTTCTGGCTTCTGCAACCATGCTGTTCCAACTAATTTGACTTCAGTCTTTTTCTCAACCTAATGTATTGGTATATTTTACCTAGGGTTGTCTCCCTTAATATTATTCTCATTACACTGCTCTCTCAATATCTTCAGGTACCATCTTGCTCATCAATGGTCCAACACCATCCATTTATTAAGCATAACAATGCCTTATATTTGGAGAACTTTTACATACATTATTCTGTTTAATCCACAAGACTGTCCTGTGAGGTAGGCATCAGTCTTACACATATTTAGAAAAACAATGTAAACTAGAGAGCAGGGAAGAAAAGCCCTCGTCTGTAGTGAGTTCTAGACTTTTCTGAATCAGACTCTGCTAGAACCTCCACACAGTTACAACAAAGATGGAAGGGCAGGCAAAGCTCTGTCCACCAGGGACACTGGTGTCCTCTGTATGTTCTACTTCTTTTTAAGGCCTATACTCTGCTCCTGGGATCATCACTTCTTCTGTCTCAAAGTCCATGTTGCCTCAAAACATGGCACTGATGAGATTATTGCATGTTGTTATTATTCTATGATATATGCTATATTTTATCTATATATTATATAGGTTACATATATCTTTCTATCCAAAATTTTAATATAATTGTACATAATTATAAATTAACATTTACTGGGTAACTCCTTTAGGATGAACTTTTTATACAGTACACCATTTAATTCTTAGGAAAGATTATGAGAAAAATATTGTTGTCCTAGTTTAAGAGGCTCAGAGATTGGGCAATTTCTCCAAAGTTATACCTGAACAAAGACAGGAACTCTCATCTGACTATCCCTTAAACTCCTCTTTTTACTATACCAATTCAACTCATTTAACTCATGCAAGATGTAGGTAAGTACAAACTGTGCTCTTGCTCCTGCTTGAATTTCTATGACAGAAAAAGGCAGAGGCTGCAACATGGCCCTGTGTTTGCTTAGTAATTGATCAGAGAGGTGACAGGAACGACAGGGCACAGCAGATGTCATGGGTATGTGACTCACCATGGCTGGAGTGATGGCGGGGGTCCACGGAGCTCCCCTCCTGCTGTCCTAACTGTAACACCCCTGAGATCAGTAGCAGGTGCAGCAATGGGTACAAAGGATGCAGATTGCCACTCTGCCAGGGCCTGGGTGCCTGTGATCACTCTCCTTCTTTTTTAAAAAAAAATTTTTTTAACATTTATTTATTTTTGAGACAGAGAGAGACAGAGCATGAATGTGGGAGGGGCAGAGAGAGAGGGAGACACAGAATCGGAAGCAGGCTCCAGGCTCTGAGCCATCAGCTCAGAGCCTGACGCGGGGCTTGAACTCACGGACCGCGAGATCGTGACCTGAGCTGAAGTCGGACACTCAACCGACTGAGCCACCAAGGTGCCCCAGTGATCACTCTCCTTCTGTGTGACTTTTGCAATCTGCTGGCCCTCTCTCTGCCCGGTTCCTGATTGCTGGGAGCCTTTCCAGCTCTTTTGCTCAATCTCATTAAGAAATGTGGATATATTTTTCTACACCAACATTTAAGTACTTGCACAGTGATCTATATAGGAACGTTTTCCTGGAAAGACTTTGCACGGATTTTCCACTGCCTGCTGCCCTCGCTAGCACTCGGGAAACTGCATTTTTTTTCCTTCCTGGTTGCGTTTGCCACTTACCCTACTGAAAACAGGAATTAAGACTTTAGACAGCTGCTTACCACATAAAATTTTCAAATAAAATATTCCTATTACATTTTCTTAGGGAAAAAGTTCACTCTACTAGATTAGCAAAACTAATGTAAATATGAAGTAATGCCAGTGGCTGCCTGCAGAAGGTGTTTTTAACTTTCCGTTTTGACTTAAGGGCCCGTGCATTGAGGTGTCTGTGACACTGCTCTGTGTCACATCTGTGAGTAGGATGATGGTGTAATGCTCCCATAATGGCGAATATTATGTTAATGGAGATTGATGCCAACGTGTACGAATATATATTTAGTCAGGTGGAGGTATTCCCAACTGGTAACGTAACCAGTGTGGTTAATTTACACGTATAAATAGAACAAGGAGGATTCAACTCTTATTCTGGACACTGATTTTACCCTTGCATGAACACTTGATATTATTCTCTGATGGCTAAAGTCTATTTTCACCCTTATGGAAAAAAATGCAAAAATATTCTGAACAAATTACTCAACGAATGGGACCCTAGCTCAGTCTTTCAAAACACCTATGATGAAGCTAGAGAAACCAAGTGCCTCAGAGAGAGATGGCAGGCCTCCTCCCTCTGGATGCGGTCCCCTTGGTCACAGTCATATGGTATGGAGCCAAAGGGTCAGTGGGACAATTGCCAAGACAATTCAAGAGGTGAAATTCACTCCCCTCATTCACTTGTATCAGTAGAAACAGAAAGATCAAAAGGTCAAGGGAAAACTCTCTACTATTAACTCCCTATGTGGTTTGGAGGAAATCACTCAACTTCTCAATTCTCTCATCTATCAAAAAGCCGTCTTCTGAGTTGTTCAAATAATATAATTCTGTTAAGGTGTAAGGAAGCAGTATGTAAAGCAATGGTGATTGGGCGGATAGGCAGAGTTCTGCAGAGCATTCTGAGCCAGGCCAGACGTGGGTAACCTCTCCCTGGGTCAGCAGGCTTATCCAGCAATTTCTCTGGAGTTGGTATCACATAGCACTCCCTTTGCTGCCATAGGCCTCCTGCCCCCAGCCCCTCTCCCAGCCATCCTTGCCACATCTCCACATTTCTGGAGCAGATACCTCTTATCAGGAGCTTTCTCAGAATGTTACGGGAAGATACCTTTCAATAATAGAAAACAGAAGAATCTTTACAGTCCAAAAATCACATAAGGAAGCAGAAAAGCCCCAGTGGACCAAGATGCCAGTCCTTGAAGGCCCCTTTCCCTATGCCAGGGCTGCCGAGGGTCAGTCTTCTTGGCTAAGTTTTTCCCCTTCCTGTGTGGCATGCCTTCATCCCACTGATCCTGACTTCTGTCTTCCAAATCCTCCCAAGGGGGCACCGTCTCTAGAACTTCCAGGGTATATTGCTTGTTTCCCTTTATTCTACCATTCACAGACATATGACTCAGGCGAAGCTGTCCAGCCCAGTCCAGCCCTGTGCCAGGGGATTCTATAATCTGGAGAGTGAAGGAGGAGATGGGATCCTGTCACAAATTATACAGATTTATGAGGGTACTTTCACCAAGATGGCCCAGACATTTGAGAGAAGAACTGGCAGTGCTTTATATCTGAATTACTAAGAGTTTGCTCCCCTCCCAATTTAACTTTGCTATAAGTCCATGCCCATGTCAGTGAGACTGTCTAGGGGAAGAGCTGCAGTGGGTTAGAGCCAAGGAAGAAGTTCTATCTCAATAGGTGGAAGACCTTCCAAGAACAATGAAAAGTCTTTGGAATTTTGTGGGCTCCATGAAATGCAGAGATGACTTAATCCTGGAAGAGTTCCATCAGAACTTGTATGACCAGCTGGCAAAGATACCGTATAGCAAATTTTCATTGGAGCAAAGGTTGCTGGAGTCGAAGTTGCATCAGACATTTTAAAAGTTTTCTTGCAATGCCAAGATACTTGGATTCTACAAATAGGTGGGCAGTTCTCCTTCAAGAAGCTCTCCCTCAATTGCAAGTGTATGCACGCATGCGCACACATGCATACACACATGAACATTCACAGGTGCTCTAAGATAGTAAGCTTCCCCATAGAGATCAGGCCCATGCCCAGGAAGATGCAGGACAATGGTTGGTGCTTAAGGGAATGTTGCCCATAGGTAGTAGCTGACTTGTTTGTTATAGGAACAGGAACTCCTGGAGGAAGGGAGAAGAGGCAGGAAAGAAGATAGGAGAAAATACCCAGAAGGCAAAGCTTACCTCTTGGCCTCGTTAAAATACTGTGCAGTGGGCCCCAGGAATCTAGTTCTGGAGCAAGTCCACAAAGTAAGTCTTCAAAACGTTTGTACAAAAGATTCTTAAGTAAGCTCATAAATGTGACACCAAGCAAATACTTGGCAAAATTCACCCAAGTCATAAAAGGAGCTGTTGGGACCCTCCAGCAGCATTACCTGCACTGGCAAAGGCTTGGGTGAGGGGCTGCCCTTCTCCTAATTAGGGATCAGGTAAATGACAGAGATTTCAAGTTTTATTTACATTTGTTCCTGGGCCAGTTCTTTCTGGTCCCTGGACTCCTGTCATAAAAGGGAACCAATATAAATTAGGACGAGACCAAAGAAAACATGTGAACTTTTTTTTGTAGAAATGTGACCTTTTCATGGTACGATCAGACCTGATGTGAGCGCATCGTTGCTGGGGACGTTGGGTACGGGGAAAATGCTCTCAGTCATGGACTGTTCTTGGAATTATCCTGACTGCATTTTTCTCTCAATTATTTTGTTTGTGATTGAATCACTAGAATCTTTGATTCAGGCCCTGATCAGAAATGTTCACTGCCAGGCAAAGCTGCATTGGAGGATCCCTCAGCCTAAAAAAATACAATGACATGTGCATGAGTTTCCTAAGGGCTTCCTTGATGAAGTACCACAGCTTGAGTGGCTCAAACAGCAGACATTTATCATCTAACAAGAATGGATGCTAGAAGTCTGAGCAGGCTTGGTTCCTGCTGAGGGGTGTCAGGGAGAAGCTGTTCCTTGGCTCCCGTGTAGCTGGTGCTAGTTTGTTGGCAATCTTTGTCATTCCTTGGCTTATAGAAGCATCATCCTTATCTCTGGCTTCATCTTTGACGATACGTGCTTGTCTGTGTCCAAATTTCCCCTTCTTGTAAGAACACCATCATATTAGATTAAGCCCATACTAATGACCTTATTTTAACCTGATTAACTGTGTAAAAGCTTGCCTCCAAGTAAGGTCACATTCTGAGGTCCTGAGGGTTAACACTTCAGCATATGAATGGGGGGGAAGGCACACTTCAGCCAATAACAATCTGATTTTCAAACCAGGAGGGAAAGGAGCTATTGTAAATCAAATATTCTTTAAAAACCCAAGAAAAAAGTATTTGCAAAGTCCTGGTAAAGACTGTGATTCCAGCGCTTCAGAAGTACCACTTTAAATAATGTATTTTGCATGTTGATATGCTTGTTCATCGCCCCCATATAAGGATGCATTGGAAAAATTAGTTTATAGTTAAGTACCAAGAAAAACATGGGTCCCCTTCATCCTTTCTGACAAGAACCACATAGCTCACCATGTCTCACCTTTTATTTGTGTTGCCAGAAGTCTCAGAGCCAAACGTAATACTCAGCCTTGGTTTGCTCATTTATTTCTCCACCTTTTGTTGAGTCTGGTTTCACATAGAATTTCATGTGCCTCTTTGAGCAGTTGCTTCATGGCCTTTCTGGTGATAGGTGGATGTATTTTGGCGTAGCCAAAAGGTGATTCTCAATATCACCGCTGCCTCTCTGGCCCAACTCCTGAAACCCTAGTCTGTCATGAACTTCTCAATAGGGTTTGCCCCAAGCATTCCTGGATTATCTCTTTAGATGCACCTCCAACCTTTCACCTGTTTGCCAGCTTTTGAAAACAGTGGTTTAACCCTGCTCACAGCATGGAGCATTCACTCCCTTGAGTCAAATTTTATTCCAAGGGAAAGTCATGCTTAAAAATCCAATTGCATAAAATACCAAAGTACCTTCTTTGTATGACAAACAATAAAGAGAAGGTAAAAAGTCCTGTCTGTGTTCCAAGTCTTTAGGGAAGATAGTTATTTCTTTGAAATAGGAGGAATCCAAAATGGAATACACACACACACACACACTCACACACTCACACATACACACACCACCAACAAACTACTAACTCGCTTCAATGTTCATTAGGTCTCTGTGTATCACATTAATGTATTTCAAAATAAAATAATTGACTAAAATGTTTTTTTTTTTATTTTGTGAATACCTGGTTGGGCATCTAAAGCTAGGACATACCTCCAGAATTTTCATGGGGTGCCTGGGTGGCTCAGTCGGTTAAGTGTCTGACTCTTGATTTCAACTCAGATCAGTTTGTGAGCTCGAGCCCCACATCAGGCTCCACACTGAGAGTGCCCAACCTGCTTGGGATTCTCTCTCTCCCTCTCTCTGCCCCTCCCATTCCCTCTCCCTCTCAAAATAAATAAATTAAAAAAAAGAGAAGTCTCCTTGGGATTTGACATCTTTTGAGCCACAACGTGGGGCTGTGAATTTTAGTTATAGTTGCCTCAGTTTTACAGACAGCAATAAAATATGGAGGATTGGCTCACCGAGTTAGGGACTTCAATCCCCTTGTGCTTGCTCTGTATTGTGAACTAATTCTTCCACTGGATCTTTCAGATCTAAATTCGTGTTCAGCTCTGCCCGCACCCTTTTCAGTTATCTGTTAAACATTTTCGATCATATATATTTTCAGATCCAGAAGACCTTTAATTGGTCTCTAAGTGACTTACTTTTATAGGTTTCATCACTTGGGAAGCTCTCTTCAAATGCTTTCACCTGTGCAACAGCTGTCAACTCTTTAGATTCACACCTTCCTCCCTGAGAATCCTTAAGTGTGTTGTCACATTTTGCCTGCCTCCGCTTTTCTGTGACTTCAGTAAAGGTGCCTGGCAGGCAGAGGGCCTGTGAAGCAGTGGGGGCACAGGAAGGCAGAAGGCTCATCCTGTGGGCCAACCCGACCACTTCTGGGCCCTCATGGAAACCTCTGTGCAGCCAGCCTCAGCCCCACAGTCACCCCTGAGGAGGTGGGGAGCAGGCAGGCAGGCTCTGTCCAGAAGGGACAGGGAATCTGGGGAGCACTCAGATTGTTGGCATTTTAATCTCTGTCCAGACTTTGATGAGTGTTAGGAAGACAAAGACAATAGTGCTTCAGAAACATTTTACACCATATCAAAGTGGAATTTGTCTAAAAAAATATGGATACTTAAGCAATCATATCAGCATAAGACCTCACTTCCAAAAATTAAAAGAGAAAACGCATGTTTCTTGCTGAAATATAAGCTATAGTGTATGCCTTTCAGCCAAGGTCCTTGGGCAATACTCTAAAAATGTCTTTATTTTGTTGTTATTCTTTTTTTTACGTTTTATTTATTTATTTATTTTTTGAGAGAGAGGGAGTGAGCATGAGTGAGGGAAGAATAGAAAGAGAGGGAGAGAGAGAATCCCAAGCAGCCCCAATGCATGGCTCAAACTCAGGAACCATGATATCATGACCCAAGCCGAAATCAAGAGCCAGATGCTTAACCAACTGAGCCACCCAGGCACCACTTTTGTTATTCTTGAATGACGGTTCAGCTGGTTTAGAATTCTAGATTGAGTTCTATCCCCTCAGCACTTTGAGGTCATTGTTTTCATTGTTCTTTTACAGCCATTGTTGCTGATATGAAGTCTGCCATTAGTTGGATTAGCATTCATTTGTAAGTAATCTCCTTTTTCCACCACTTTTTATTTATTTTTTGTTTGTTTTGATTTTAATCTTTGGCCGCGTGTGATTTAGATTTTTTTGTTAACCAAGTTGGTACTCTGATTTTTATTCAGAGTACTCATCTCTTTCTTGAAATTGTACGAAAATAGAAACCAAAAAAACGCAACAATGACAAGAACTAAATGTTTTTATTATGAATAATGAATAACGAAATGTGGCAGAATTAGCAACTGAACATTAACTGATAAATAGATGACTTTCAAAACCCCAGATGTTTGAAAATTGGTCGAAAAGAAATCTCTTGGATTAAAGCAGAAATCATATTGGAAATAATTAATTGAAAAAGCTAAATAACAAAAGCATAAGTGTCAAAATTACATCTAACCTTTTCTTCTTCATCTCCTTTTTTTCTTCTGTATTTCTGGAGTAGTCACTGTATATTGTATACTGAATTGTCTCCTGGCATTTGCTTCCTGCTATCAGATCTCCTTCCCTTTTTTCCCTCCATCATCCTGATCTCTCTCTCTGTTTCATTCTGGGGGATTTCTCCAGCTCTAGATTCCATTTTCAAATGCAAGTTTCAAGTTCAGATGCAGGGATGCAGTGTCAAATTCGGTTTTTGTCTGGTAGACCATTACACTACTAAATTGGGGGTGTTTGTTTGGTTTATTCTGTGAGTATGATTTTCAAATTCAGAATTGATACTGGTTCCTTTTCAGTTCTGATGATCCTTCCTCTGCCAAAACATCCAGTACTTCTTTCAGATTGCTTTTTCTAGTATTCTAAACATCCTTATTTCAAATCCTGTTCCTGACTTCTTTGTGACATAAAGATTCGTGGGTGTGAATTACCCCATTCGTGTCATCCACCGACTTCCTCTCAATGTGTTGGTGAAGAGCAAGGACTCGGAAATCAGGCTGCCAGAGAGAAATTCAGATTCCACCGCATGGTGGCTGTGTGAACTTGGATACGTCAGATGCCTTCTGGTGCCTCAGTTTCCTCATTTGTAAAATAGAGATAATAGTTTCTTCCTCAAGGAGTTGTTATGATGAAAAAGGTCAGTGTGTATAAACCACTTTTCAGATGCCTTGAGCAGCATAAATAATATTTATTTTTCATCGCATAAGAATGAGAATTCTAGTAGGCACAGATTTGAGGGCTCCTCCCATTTCCCCTCATCCTCTCCAGAGGCCTCTTCATTATTTCCTGTCAGCTTTACAAAAAGCGGACTTGTATTCATTGGCAGGTGATGTAAATTTTTGTTTATTTACTTTTTTTTCCATTGCTTAGAGAATTCTTTTTCATTGCCCTGAAAAAAGGATGTCTAAGTAAGGATTTCTTTTCACAAATTTTCCTTATTACATCTCCTCTTTTGTCTTAGGTCCTTTTCAGATAAAGAAGTTTATTTTTGTAATACATTTCATTATTGCTTCTGTCTGCTATAGACTGAATATTTGTGTCCCCTCCTCCCCAAATTCATATGTGGGAGACTAATCCCCAGAATGATGGTAGTTGAGGACGGAGGTGAGGAAGTCATGGTGGCACAGCCCTCATAAATGCCACTAGTGCCTTTCTAAGAAGAGATACAGAGGCTTGTTTCCTCTCTCTGCTCTCTGCCTTGTGAGCACACAAGGAGCCGACCATCTACCAACCAGGAAGTGGGTCCTCACCAGATATGGGATCTGCCAGGACCCTGGTCTTCGGTGGACCAGGAAGTGTGAGAAATAAATCTGTTGAAGCCACCCAAACTATGGTATATTTTACAGCAGCCTGAGCTGACTACACTAACCATTTGCTGTATTTTCTTCTTAATTTCTGTATGCCCCTTTCCTCATCTATAAAATCAGAAAAATAAGACCTATCTAGCAGGATTGTTCTGAGAATTACTCATGATGAAGGATGCACAGAGTCTAGCCCTGTGCTGCATGAATAAATCATATGCCCACATTAAGAATGCCACAGAAAGGGGGCACTTGCTGTTTCTATTTAAAATATTTTCTTATCCTCCACTTAGTCACACCTTGAGCTCTTGAACAAAAGCAGAAAACAACATAACAGAGGGACTGCTCGTGATAGACAATAAATGCTGGTTCTTCTCTTCCCTGCTTTTCTGAACTTGAATTCATATATTGACTTTTAGCCTCTTTTCCCATATCTGTCACGATCCTTATTGACATCTCTTCTGCTTCCTCCTCATGTGATGCTGCTTTCCAGTTTTGCGTTTCATGCCATTAATTCAATTTTATGATGCATTTAAAACAAATTGGTCACTGCATTAAAAAAAGACTCTGGGATATCTCTTCTGTTCTCCATCAGAGTAGTATTTCATTTAAGAAGCAATGTTCCCTTGCACCTCACTGAGCACCCAGAAGAGAGTTTCTGACCATTGTTGGTTTTAGTGGCTTTGCTTCAGAAAGATGAGATTTCTTCTTATCTGTATGATATTTTCTTGGATGGTGGATTCCTAATTTATAACCCTCCCCTGTTTCCACTTGCAGCTGTGCAATCAATAGCTCTTTTTAAATACACTTTATCAAGCATTGCTTCCAATGGTCTGAGTGTAGAGTTCTTTGAAAAGGCAGCTGGGAATTTGGTTTTGGAGTTTGATTTTTCGATGTTTTTGTAACTTTCTATAGAAGAAGTTAAACTCTCATGATATGAAATATTATAAAGTGTGGTTTGGGTAAAATTTCTGTGATGTGGATTCTATGATAGTCTTCTTTGGCTGATTTCTGTCAAGGGATACCCTTTTACCAGCAGAGGTTTTCTCTTTTGGAACAAAATACCAAATACTCAGTGGCAACAGTCTACCCGAGCCTATAACATATGTTCAAAGGAAACTAGGCTCAAGAAAATTGCCTCCAGGTTCTTTGCACCATCATGGGTGCACTATTATTTAAGTTCCCTGTTGACTCTTATGAAGACACAGAACACTGCACTGTCACAGGTGTATGCTGTTTTCTCATGGTTAGAATTACAAATCTAGGCGATATTTGAAAAACTATAAAGATTTGGTTACCTTCCTATTAGTTGTTGATGTTATTGAAGGTAAAGGGATAGATGATTTCTTTTCTTGGGTGTTAAGATGACGTTCTTGAGCTTGGAACATATTTTTCTTTGAATTAGAGAGACAAGGGTCAACAATGTGCTCCTGAGAAGAGTAGGAATTCATGAGTGCTCTACGATGACAGGCTCTAAATCCCAAGGAAACCCAAGTCAAGAGGCTCTGGGCTTGTCCTGCCCAGGTTGTCTGTGGTGCTTCCATGTCGTGGAAGTGGAAAAGTTATTTTTAAAAGGAGACAATTTTCTATATGTTTTGTACTGCAAAGAGGCGAGTTCTGTGGCCGGAACTCATACCTGGCGTGTGTGACCATCTGGCATCACACCAGGGTTTATCCGTGTGGGATCGCAGTGTAGCATCAGCATGCAGCAAGGCAAGAATGGACAGTGGTTAGAGGTGTGGGCTCCAAGGGGTAATACCCTGGTAATAAGACAACTGGTAAACATTTGTCAGGGGCCAATCTCCATGTGAGGCACTCACATAGACGTTACCCCATGTAGGTATTTAGATTAAATGTTAACCTGTTTCAAGTGATCTGCCAGACAAGTACTGCTGTTCCCCTTTTATAAGTGAAGCAACCGAGGGACGTGGTGGAGTGGCCTTGGGAAAGTTGCTTGTTCTCTGTCATTGCGGACTTGGCCCTTATTATGCTGCGGTCCCTTCCAGCTCTGACACTCGTGGCTCTGGCCTGTTCCACTGCTTGCCAGTCTGTTCCACATACAGGCCAGAGACATTGCTGGCAGACGCTGTGTTTCCCTTCACATTTATGTGATTGTGGTTTACAAATATACTCATTCTTTGAGTATGCCAACTACTTTCTTCAAAATACACCAGAGCCCAATACCCCACCAGAAGCTGGCTCAGAAAATGCTCCAGAGGCTGCTCAAGGCTGGCTTGGAAACCCATTCTCTGAATTAAGCCAAAGAAAGATGCCAACTTACTCTGCAGGGGAGAGAAGGCCTCATATAGAGTGGGACACAGGCATCCTGTGCTACTCATTCTTTAAGACCAGAAGTAATCATCAACATGCTGTTTTTGGTGCCAACCATGGGCACAGGAGTTACTAATCATTAATACCATGAATGCAACCTTCAGATTATTACCCAGAGTGATTAAAAGCAGCCAATATGGCCACAAGTGCCGACTATGTAGCTCAGGCTGCATTGGTGGCGTCATATTCCCTGGAGGAAGGACTAGCCTCCTCCCTTCATAAAGGCCCTCACCCAGCCAAGAGCCTTCCTCTCAGCACTTTGTGGCGTTCCCAGGATTCAAATCAGAGAACTTATCTCACTCATCAAAAGAATGTAGTTTCTAAAACATTGATCTTAGCAGCTCTCAGTGCCCTGAGGACTATTTCATGGGGACTAATTTGTGAGCCCTAACTGTATGTTTACACTTTAAATGTTACATATATTTACATGTCAGCTCTTGCAGAGGATACATTTGTATAACAGGTTCAAAGAGAACTAAACTCTATAAACTCTTTGATGAGGCTATTTTTTATTTTAATAAATGTAATGAAGATCAAAACACTTGGAAGAGTTTTAAGAGTGTCCGAATGCCATCAATCCTAGAATTTATCTTATTGGATAAAAGGAGGTGGCTAATCAGAATTTCTCACCCAATTATTCTTACATAGTGGAGGTTGTGAGTACCTTTCTTTGGACAACAATGTAATAACAACATGTGATACCTGCACTCACAAAACAATCTTATAGAAGCTATAATAAAAGTGGCAAAAAATGGCTTAACGTCTTTAGAATTGACAGAGTCCTGTTGTGCTTGGCTTAGAAAATAAGATGCTCTCCATGATGGACAAGCAAGGTAGAGGTGTTACCATTTCAAACACATAAGTACACACATGGATGATATCGTATCGGTACCTTCTCTTTATACTACAGAAACATTGTTCAGGATTCCTAGTTCTACTGACCAAGGGGCCTGATGAATTTCCCAAGTGAAAATATCAACAGTTAATAAATCAATTTTCTTTTTAATGGGATAAAGGAGGCAATAATTCCGGTGGGGTAGTAAAACCTGGGTAAAGGCATTATCCAAACTCCATTCTATGTGCTAGTCAAGACAAAGTTTACTCTGAGAGTCTTTGTGGTGTGTGTGAAAAATAGGCATGAACTGTGTTGTTTTTGCAATTTAATATCCATTTCAGTTCAAATTTATGGCAGAAAACTATAAAGTTGCAAATAAAAAGCGTTCAAAAGCAAAACATATCCAATCTCCATATCCCTCTATAAAAGTCTGGAATTCTTGTCGGGCATTCTTCAGAAATGCTATCTAGACTTCAAAGTGCCCTTCAATCCTCCCATTGAATGCTAACCCCAGCCTTCAGGCTGCCCTCATTTCCGATGTCACAGCAACCCTACACCCCCATCTTGACAGGAAGATGGCCTCACTGCCAGGTAGCTCTTCCTCCCCCACCTCAGCTGGACTTTCCCCACCAGCTGGAAAGACTTTGTTGCCTTTCGGACAATAGAGCCCATAGTTGTGACATGTTAAGTCTCACATGAGATTCGTACACATTTACCGTCCCCACTTTCAACCTTCCCTCTCTACCTTCTCTGTAGTGATTTTGACTTCCTGTTATCATATCCGTAATTAAGACAGTTACCGTCAGGCAAGTTTATTTTGCCACATCTGCAGTCAACAAAGGCTGAGAGGGGAAATCTCATTCTATACTCCAGAGAAAAAAAACAGAGTCTGGCCTTTTAGAATAGAGATGAATGGGCGAGAGAAGAAAATAGTACTAGAGTAAAAAGACCACACTTTCCCAATTCAAGTAGCCTTGAGTGTCAAATCCTTGCTCAACTATTTACAGTGCATGAGACTTTGGAAAGGTTATTTCACTTTTCTGAGACTTTGGTTCTGCACAGGCAAAACAAGATAAAATGCCTTCTTTATAGTGTTCCAGGGAAGATTAGGGATTATAAGATTAGGGATCATAAGTGCCTTCTGACCCTTATAAGTGTGGGCGCTGCTGTAGTCACAGATGTAGTGGTTATGGTGGTGGAATTATTGCGGGTAGATGGTGCTCATGGAGTTGTTGGTGTAAGTGGTGGTGTTGGTGATGGTGCCGGTGGTGGTGACAGTGGTGAAAGTGAGAGAGAAGGTGGTGTTAGCAGTGCAGTGGTGGTTAGAAAGTTGCTGAGTCACACAGAGAGGACCTCCAGACTTCTATGGAGAGTCTGATAACAGGCTTCAGTTAACATGGGCTCTGGAGACATAGACTTTCCTTAATTTTCCAGGCACATAAGCCTTGAACAATGGTGCAAAGTTAACATGCAAAGTGAAAAGTGAAATCAGTTTTGGATGCGTGAAATTTAAGCGTGCACATTAGGGAAACTTAAAAAAAATTTTCAAGGACAAAAAAAAATAAAACCATTTGTTTTAAATGCTATGTCCATGTCACTTGATAATGCTAGAGAAACAGGCCAAAGAATTAGAAAGAGATTTAACATACACACACACACACACACACACACACACACATACAGACACACATCCTTTGGTTCAATTAACAATCTTAGAAAAGAGGCACTGTATTATTATCTCCGTTTTACAGATGAGAAAGCTAAGGTTCAGAAAAGCAGGAAGCACTGTAGAAAGTTCTTGGGCTTCAATCCTAGGTTTTGTATGCACCGGTTGTTTGACTTCATCTTTCACTCCCCCTCTTCAAACTGTAATTTCTTCATCCTTGGCAATAATGCTAACAATCATGTTCAAGAATTGTTATAGGGCATAAACAAGTTATATTTTTGGTCTACAACAGTGGCTGCTTCATATAAAAGATCAAACATGATACTTATATAGAAAGCATTCAGCAAAAATACCTACCTTCCATTCATTCATTCATTCATTCACTCTTGAAATTATCCTTCTACCCTCTATTATTTTATTCAAACAGTCCAGATAGGCTGTATGAGAAGCCAAGAAGTCCATGTTAAACCTCCAAGAATTCTATCAGTTGGGAATTTTGGGTTTCAAGGAATAGAAAACCTGATCTAAATTTATAAAGGAATTTATTGCCTAATGTGACTAAAAAGTCAAATATCAGACATGGCTGGACCATGGACTTCACCGATGTTTATGACTCAGTTTCTGTCATTTCCACTCAACATAAGCTCCTGTGAGCTTGTTCCTTTTTTGGTCTGACTCTCCTCTAATGATTGTAAGATTAGGAGCTTCTAAATGTACATACCCCCACTGTTAAGTATAGCATAAGGAAAAAGTTTCCCTCATAACTCTCCAGCCCAGGGCCTGACTTCCAGGCAGGGGGATAGATGCAGTCCAGAACGAATCACTTTTCCCAGTGAAATTGGTTACTCTGTTCAGCTTCAACCAGTGAGTACTTGCCCCAGGAATATTGGAGGCAATTTCCCACACCACACACACTGAAGGGGGAGAAAGCTGTTTCTCCAAGAAAATGCAAGTTATTGTGCTATCAGAGGAAGGTTGAATTGACTCTGGGTGGCAAAGCAGCAAGTTACCACTATAGGAACTAACACTGTTCTTCCCAAACCTGGTCTTCCCCACACCCCCCTCCCTCAATATTCCCTCTCTATGATCCATCTTTTCCAAAAGCTGAAAGCGCAGGAGTCATCTTGGACACTTCCCTTGACCTTCCTGTCAGCCACTGTGTCGCTATGGCCAGTTTCTGTCAATTGTACCTTTTCTCTCTCTGGCCTCCCATATGCTATTGTTCTGTCAACACAAAATGCTGTTTACTGCCCTTTATCCTAGTTAGTGTAAGATATTCGCTTAAATGTCAAACTTTCCTGATCCTCTGCTAAATGTCAGTTTCCTCTGTTACGTTTTCGAATCTCTGACCACAGTTTGTAATTACAAATGAGAGTGAATGGTCAAGTGAAAACTGGAGCTTACAATGGCATGGTCTGTTTTCATTCACCGTGGCCCTAGTGACAATCAAAATGCTGACATGGAGGGTGTAGTGTTCCATGAAATATTTCAATGAATGAATGAGTGAACGAATGAATAAATGAATGAATCCATCCAGATGCCTTGTCCATTATAATGGAGGTAATAAGTGATCAGTAGGTCAGGGTGAGGTCTTCTGACCACATATCCAGAGCCCCTTCTTCTCCCCTGGGAAGAAGCTTGGTATAACTGGGCAAGGTTAAACAGATAGTCTGTTAGAGTTTTCTGACCAGAAGTGTAGAAGCTGCTTTTAGACAACTGGCTTGAGCAATGGAAACTTGATCAAGGCAAAGGAGCCCACAGCAACCACCTGGCTGAATACAGACAGGCCCATCAAGTGACCCACCTCAAAATATCCATAAGGCCTACCTAACCAATGGGCTACTTATAACTCGGCACAGTTACCAAAAAAGGAAAAATTCCATATGTTGCCACGCCTCTTCACCTTCCCTTTTTAAAAATAGCCTGTACCCATCGCCTCCTGGTTGACAGCTTCCCCTCTGCTGTTCCACCTGCTGCTCCCCATGGTGTATTCAGTAAACCTCTATCTACTCTGTTCTGCCTCTGGTGAGTCCTTTCACTGCCAGCATCACCTTCTTCATATCAATTGTCCCACATTTGGGGGCCCCCATGTGAACAAGAGACACCACTTTTAGACACCACAAGAAGGAAGTGGGGAGATAAGAATGGCTCATTGACTGGATAAGGTGGGAAACTGGCCCTGAAAAGATGGCACAGCAGAGCAGTAAGGGAGCTTAATAACTTTGAAATGCCAGTGAACCTGTGTTTGAGGGACTCATAAAGGGGTATATGCCTTAAGAAGTGAAGAACAAGAAGATGTTGACTGAAGTCCCCTTCCTCCTTTCTGTAACGAAATCCCTGTGAAGCTGCTAGTCACAGGCTGGGATTAGTCACCTTCAGGTCCTGGGACCTGAAGCATTCAGGCCAGAGCCTATAAGAATGGCTTTTTTCCCCTCAAAATCTGCAGAACCCTGTCCTAGTCTAGGATACCAGAATTCTTCCCATTCACTCTGGAGTTCTGTTGGGGCCAGAGCCAATATCAACCTACTAGTCTGTATCTGTTGGGTTTCCCAGAGAAGCAGAACCAACAGGGTGTGTGTGTGTGTGTGTGTGTGTGTGGAGAGAGAGAGAGAGAGAGAGAGAGGCAGAGGGAGGGGGGACAGATTTATTTTAAGGAACTGGATCCTGTGACTATGGAGGCTAAAAAGTCCAAAATCTACAGGATGGATCATCAGGCTGGATACTCAGGGAAGAGCCTATGTTGCAGTTCAAGTTCAAGGCTGTCTGCTGGCAGAATTCCTTCTTGCTCAGGGGCAGTCAGTATTTGTTCTATTCATGCCTTTCATCCACATTATGGAGTGCCATCTGCTTTATTCAAAGTCTACCAATTTAAATGTCAATCTCATCCAAAAACCATCCTCATAGAAACATCAAGAATGATGCCTGATTAAGTGTTTGGGCATCATGGTCTCACCAAGTTGATGTATAAAATTAACTATCGCATTATCTAAACCATTGATCTTGGCCAAAGTTAAAGAAAAGTGTTAAGGTAAAGTGTTTGCTTCTGTGGTATAAATAATAAGAACTAATGAGATCTATTACCAAAAATTATCTTCTCATTGGGCGCCTGTGTGGCTCAGTTGGTTAAGCAACCAGCTCTGGATTTTGGCTCAGGTCATGATCTCATGGTTTGTGGGATAGAGCCCCATGTTGGGCCCTGTGCTGACAGCAGGGAGCTTGCTTAGGATTATATCTCTCCCTCTCTGCCCCTCCCCTACTCTCTTTCTCTCAAAATACATAAATAAACATTAAAAAAATTGTCTTCCCTGCTTCCTGCCATGTTGTGAAAATTCCACCGCTTGAGATTCATTCTTTAGGATTCATAAGTATTTTCATGTTCAAGAGTCCCTGTTAAAACTTAAATATCTTGGGGCGCCTGGGTGGCGCAGTTGGTTAGGCGTCCGACTTCAGCCAGGTCACGATCTCGCGGTCCGTGAGTTCGAGCCCCGCGTCAGGCTCTGGGCTGATGGCTCGGAGCCTGGAGCCTGTTTCCGATTCTTTGTCTCCCTCTCTCTCTGCCCCTCCCCTGTTCATGCTCTGTCTCTCTCTGTCCCAAAAATAAATAAACGTTGAAAAAAAAAATTAAAAAAAAAACACTTAAATATCTTGTGGAGTTCTATCTTTATCTTCTCACATTTTATTGTCAAATTTTATAATTTAGAAATAGAAATAGAATATAATAATATATATTATATTATATGTAATAAATATAAATATTATATATACTATATATAAATAAATATATAATAAATAAATAAAATATATAAATATAATGAATAAATATAATATATAAATAAATACATAATAAATATAATTTAGAAATAGAAAAACAGATTAAAAATAAGAAGGTGGTTGTAAGGACTAAATGAGAGTCAAGTTTGGTCCAGTTTCTTTAGGTTGTAAGCACTCTATAAGTAACAATTGCTTTTGTCACTATCATTATTGTTATCATATACAGAATCTACACAATTTTGTGTTAAATAGACTTTGCCATTTTATAGCTGATAAAAAAAGTAGGTTTAGTGAGCCATAAGGTAACTTCCCAAAGTCATGCATCTAGCCGGAGGCAGAGACAGGGGCTGACCTGTAGTCTGTGTGAAGTCCAGGCCTTTGTTATTTTTTCTGTCTTGCTGTTCCCACTCCTGTATTTCCCAAACTGACCATAATCCCAGGATGAAGGCCGGGTTTTACTCTTCTCTCACTGCCAGCACCTAGCCCCGAGCCAGCCACATGGCAAGTGGCCTCTAAGTACCCAAAGATAGTTCAGACTATCAGAGAATAACCTGCCTGGGCCAAAACATGGCCTCTCATGCCCGAGAGTGTTACCGGGATTCACAAAGGTGGGAGCCACTCTATTTGCTGCGGAGATAAAGAGTGCTAGAGTAACCATCCCCTACAGTTGTTCCCTGAGCACCCACTCAGGAGCCAGCAGCCCCAGCTGCTAGGAAGTTAAGCACAAGGAGTGCAGCCCACAGGGTTAGACCTGAAAGAATCTTGAGACATCTTCCCAGGAGGCTTTGGTCAAGGCAAGAACATTGAAGCCCCTTCTCTGAATCCCTGAGGGAAGCACAGATTCCTGCGCCTTTCGGTGGGGCCAGACTGGTGTGTTTGAGCCGAGACTGGAATGTATACCACACATCTGGCCAGTGGGGAGGGGGGGGGGGTGGTGTGGTCAGCGGGGGTGCAAGGCCATTTCAGGGCAGTTAAGCTAGAGTAACCCGAGTACAGCAGGGCCTGAGTCACTCTGGACTCAGGGAGCTCCCGATCGGGTGGGGACTGACACCTGAACCCATCTGCGGCTTTGCCCTGGCTGGCCCTGCCCTGCCCTGCCTTGTCCAGCTCAGCTTAGCCTGGCCAGGCCAGGCCCCACTGGTTCCAGCCCAAAGGAATTGAGACCAAACTGCAGAGCCAGGAATTCTGAGCAATGGCAGTGATGTCAGCGGGGGTGAGGTGCGGTGTGTGCAGAGCCCCACGAGGCGTCTGCTCAGGAGTCCCTGCATCTGAGTGTGATCTGCTGCTCTCATGTGCTTCCCCCCTGACTCTCGAATGTATGTTCTGGGAATCTACGTATATGTCTGTGTTCATGCCTATGTGTGTTGTCAGCTTGTGTGTTTGGGTGTGCTTCCCCTGGAAAATGAAATCATAATTGACTTTGTTGTAGAATTTTCCTGGTCAAAGTGCAGCAATCCTTAAGGGTTTTAAAAACTTCGTTGTATGTGCAAGGCCTTATGCTATGGGCTATTTAGGACACTGAAAAGAACCAGCCCTGTAGTGTATAGTCAGCCTGGATCACGCACTTTCTTATGACAGCCAAGCCTGCTGTCCAGGAGTGTTTGTGCAGAGCCAAGAACAAGGCATGGACATGGTCACTGTGGTTTGGTGGCCAGAGACATTGGCCTGGGCAGTTGGGGTGGGGGCCGGAGAGTTGTGTGTCAGGATTTGCCACCTTCTCCAAGCATTTCCCTAGATACAGAAATTTTGTGTCTTCTTTTTATGATGCCAAAAATAAATTTTTAAAAATGTGTCAGAGTGATAAGGGCAAAATGTCATTTGTTGCGCTTTCTTCCCCAGAACAATCCAGACTCCCATCATGAGGACTGGTAGTCCAGCATATGGTCACCACGGCCCACTCTAGGGTCCCCTCCCCATCATGTGGCGATGACTGCTGGTGTCTGATACTTCTTAGACTAAAGATGTGACAGGCAGAGGAGCAGTGGGGAGAAAATCATTCCGCTTGGGCCAAACCATCACTGCTCTGGGAAAGGGAAATAACATGTAAGAAGGAGAAACTCAACTGTGAATGAGAAGCTCAGGACTCTGAGACTGCGGATGTCTGAAGATTTAACAGTAGGTTAGAGGGAATAATGAGGTACTTGTGAGGGTTCCTTGAAGAAGAAAGAGAGAGAGAGAATGGGAGAAGGAAGAGGGAGAGAGGAAGGGAGAGAAAGAGAACAAAACACCAGATAATACTCTGAGGACAAATCCAGAGAAGGAGCTTGACACCTTTTCCCACAATCTAAGTTGCTCTGTAGACTTCTTAACAACTTGGCTTGCACAGCCTGTGATGTCACATCTTTCCATATAACACACAACCCAGTAATGGTGGATGTAGTAATGGAACAACCCAGCTCTCGCCCTGTTTCACCCTCTGTAGTCCTCTGACAAACACCAAGGACAAGCAAGTGCCTGTGTAGTTCAGCTGCCACCTCAAGAAAATGTCCCCCTCTAGGTCTATCACTTAGTATTATGATGGCCTTCTATTTATCCACTTGCAGAGGGAGCTTCTGAAAAGGCATTTTTCAAGATATCCCTCATCTGTGTTTCAAGACACAGAGCCTTGGATATTGAATGTACTCAAATAAATACTTAATAAATATATGATCATTTAACACAGTCCACGTGGAGAATTGTTGTGTGAGTACCCAAATAGAACTTAGAAACTCCTGCTATGAGACTGACTTTGACACTGAGGGGGCTCATTGTGGCATCCTTCCAACCCTTACTAATCCACTTGCTCACCTGAAGAAACGGTAGGACTCTGCTCACTCTCTTCCTATACCGTAGCCCATCATCTGCCAGTGACCATTCTACTCTACTCCTGGTTAGGTTTACAAGGCACTAAAGGAATATTATCAGGCATAGGGTCCACTTTGGATTTGGTGTGGGCAGGCCATTAAAAATTTCAGGAAGGCTGAATCAAAAGTGGGTTCCATCAGTTTTGAGGGAAGGTCTCTCAACTTCTACTAGGGATGGCTTCCTGACACTCACAGAAAATCTAAGGACTACCTACCATTCTTGTGGCCAGCTGCATTGTGCGGCAGCCAACATTCTAGACCAATTTCATTCACAGGCTGATGGGTGAGGAGACAGTCTTGGGATCCTCTGGCCACCATGCTTTAAGTGAGGAATTTCCCTGTGAATTTGGACCAAGCCCCCAGCCACCCAACAGAACAAGACAGTGCCAAGAACTTAGCAAAGACAGACTGCCCAAAGTTCCTCAGCTTCTTAGAAAGCAAAACGGCCCATCTCCATCTATCACCATAAATGGCCTGCCTGAACTGCTGGTGTCTTCAGTCTGTGCCATAATATTTCATTCAACTACCCATTCGTTACACACATCCTCAGAGCAAATAATGTTAATGTAAATAATTTGGGAAGCATTGTTCCATCTGTTGAAAATGTGCAGTAGTTGCTTCGCCCCTTGTCTAAACTGGGGCGGCTACTTTCAGGCAAGTTTGGGAGGTAAATGAACTGTCTGGATGCTTTTCTTGGCAGTCTCTCTTATTAGTGGGAGGTGGCAGTAACGAGAACATGAGGAAGACGGAAAGTGTTTACTTAAAGTCATGGCCAAATGGCGAGGGAGAGTTTAAGATAAATCATAAGCTGTCAATGATGACAACTGCAGACTGCTACTAGTTCACTCCTGTTTATGGGGCTTCAGATGCTACATTTAGAGAGTGAAGGAGTTTATTGGTAGAAGTTGCTGATTGTTTAGACGTCAATGTTTGAGGCAAGAGGTAGCAGCCACTTGGACTGCGAATGGTGAATGCATGAAGCTCTCACATGGTCATTCTGGGTGCATCTCTGCCCAGTGAATGGATGCCACTGACTCATATTCTCCTTCAAGACTCAGATAATGGATCACTACACTTTTGTCACATGACAAGCAATCATAGAGTATTATAGTGAAGGGGCAAAGGCATAATAGAGCTGGGTTCTTAGTGTTTCTGGATGCTTTTCTTGTCTAAGTTAACTTTGGGTGTTGATTTTTGAATTGCAGCTTATGGCTTGTGAACATGTTCATGCTTTGTTCGTGTGAACAAAAGACCAGAATCTTTTGAGGTTAGCCAGCATTCTCAACAGTTTTCCCCCCAAACTCCTCTCTGTTATACACCCATAAAACACAAAATGAATTCTTATGAAACTTCCATGTTTATCTTACTGAATTGCAATGTCTTCCTCTGTTCTAGAGTGAGTATACTCTTAGCAAGACCCTATATCAGTGGCAAGTTGCAGAGAATGATTATGTTTTCAAAAGGCCTTACTCAAAAGGCCTGTGAAGACCTGGAAAGAGCTCTTCTGTGACTTGTACACCCTTTCTTTCTATGTGTCTCTCAAACATTTATGAAGTGCCAGTGAGGGCCCAGATACAATGGAAAGTGACAGTCCATACTATCAGAGGTATGGGGTAATCAGAAGGACCACACTGTCAACAAACCACAGTGAAAAATGGCCAATGGCTTCTATGATGATAGAAACTTGTATAAATCTTTGCGAAGGGGGAAAGCAGGTAGAGTTCAAATCCCTGAGGAAGTGGGGGAAGATGGTACTTAATCCAGGTGTTGGCTGGAGTTTTCCAGGTTCATAAGTGAGGCTAGGTTACTCCAGACAGAGGAAAAGAGAATCAAAACTCTCACTTTGGTTAAAGAATTGCTTAGAAGTCCTATGTGGCTGGAACATGATTTACAGGGATAGTGGCTAAAGGTGAACAGGGGAATTAGTTGTAAATTTTATAAAGATGGGAATAATTTGTAAAAGGAAAAAGAACAACATGGAAAACAAAATAACTTTCCACTTCATTATTTCATTTGTGTTCTAACACTGATTTTCTTTGAAATTTTTGAACGAGAAAGATCACCCAGAGTTTCTAATAGTGGGAATTTTGTTGGGAGAAAAATTGATTTATTTTTCAGAAGAAAATCAAACACCCCCAAAATTATCTGGGATGTTTAATCAACAGGGTTAAAATTCTGGATTTTGAAGTAGGAAAAGTAGAGTTTGAGAAGGAAGGAGAAAGTTTCAGACATGACCGCTAGACTGGGAAATTAACTTAGGAAACCATTATGAGTGTAGTGGAAAGGGGGAGAAGGGCCTTCAGGCAGAGCCTTCTCCCCAACCCTTTTTTCCCCCTCACCCCATCTGTTATGGATTGAACCATATCCTTCCAAAGGATTTATTGCCCTAACTTCCAGTACCTATAGATGTGACTGTGTTTGTTAAGAATCTTTGCAGATGATCAAGATGAGGTCATTAGGGTGAGCCCTCATCTAATATGGCTGTATCCTAAAAAGGGAGAATTTGGAAGTAGTGTTATATACGTGAGAAGAATGCCACGTGAACATGAAGGCAGAGACTACGGTGATGCCAAAGAGCACAAAAATTTCCAGCAACCACCAGAAGCTAGGAGAAAGGCATGGAACAGATTCTCCATATGGCCCTCAGAAGAAACCAGACATGCTGGTACCTTGATCTTGAATTTCTAGCCCCCAGAACTATGAGACAATACTTTTCTGTTGTTTAAGTCTTGTAGTTTGTACTACTTTATTACAGCAGCCCCAGAAAACAAATACAGCACCAGATTGTGGAAATGGCTTTGAAACAGCCAGGGGATAGGTGGGGACACGGGAAGTAAGAGTAGGATGCCTGGCTGGTGCACCAGAGAATGAAGATAGGTGGGAAATATTCATGAAATCGTCCAGAGGAGTGGTGCTCCAGAAGGTTTTGAGCTTCACAAGATGATTGTCCAGACCAAGCTTATCACCAAGTATATGGTGATTTGGTATTTTTCAGATGAAAATGGATTTTATGATAATAAAACAAATGGTTTTAGATCAAAGAGTACTGTAGAATGCAAATAAGTGCTTTATCAGGAATCAAAATAAGTTCTTTCTTGAATGAAGACATATACATTTAATGGAGTCATCCAAGGAAATAATATGACATGTGCTTTAAAAAAGAAAAAAAAAATGAGTATTCATTTTTCCCCTAAAGCTTACTAGTTATCTCCAAAAACCTAGGACTTTCTTGTTATCTTAAGCAATTTTCCTTTTTATGCTTTGACCTGTTTTGCTGGCATGTTCTTAGTGTCTTTCCTGCTAGTAACCCCCTTGTGTGAGATCTTTGCTGTCCTGGCACTGTTGTCTTTTTGCATGTCTACCCCAAAGTCCCCCTCTACTCTGGACTTAGGGAGTCAATACTACTCTTTCTGATTCTCACAGCCCAATTGATAGCAGGCTAAGACTTTGACAGGACTTTATCAAAGGCCTGAGGGGAACCCCAAATAATGTCCACGTCCAAACCCAAACATGCCTGTGAAGCAGGCACCTCTGCACCTAAGACTCTACACCAGACTTCTCTCTGGCTCTGTATGGAAGCATGAGCATTCCCTCAGCCCTGTTTTAGGGTGACTGTAGGGATGTGGTTCTCCCCAAGGGGCAATCTTGCTTTCTACTCACAATTGTCTGACCCCAATGGCTAGACGTTGCAGTAAGAATCTTGACCACAGGGCTACCTGGGTGGCTCAGTCAGTTAAGTGTCCGACTTTGGCTCAGGTCATGATCTCACAGTTCATGAGTTTGAGCCCCATGTCAGGCCCTGTGCTGACAGGTCAGAGCCTGGAGCCTGCTTCAGATTCTGTGTCTCCCTCTCTCTCTGCCCCTCCTGCCTCTCAAAAATAAATATTAAAAAAATAAAAAAATCTTGACCATATATTAGACATGATTCAGTCATTCAGAAAGTATCTATTGTATGCTTACAACAATGAATAGGACAGGCAAACTTTCTGCTCTTGTGGAGCTTATGTTCTGGTGGGGGGAAGGAAAACCAGAGGAAATAAAGGAAAATGTTAGGGAATATGATAAATGCTGTGTAAAAGTATGGGACTCTAACACCTGACAGAAAGGGAGAAGGTGAATAGTGTCTTCTGAATTAACAAGATAATGATATTATACAGTAGAATAACAAATTACAAGAAATGTACCAGTGGGGATGTAAAGAAGGGAGAATTTCTCTCCATTGCCTTATTTCATAGGTTGTGAAGCTCTGATCCTATAGACTCATCCCTGCTGGCCTTTCTAAGTCTCTCATGAGATTTTGTGCTCCATTAACTTTCTTGTGATCCAGTTCAGTCCTCTCAAAGTATAAGAGAACTAAAAAGAGTAAGATGACCATCCATGGATGTCATCTCAATATGAAATGTTTCTCCATGGAGATTTGTTGAAAATCAGTATAAACTCATGTGTGACCTACTGGACATCAACTTGGACAGGTTATTAAAAAACACATTTGTTGGGGCACCTGGGTGGCTCAGTCGGTTGAGCGTCTGACTTCAGCTCAGGTCATGATCTCACGGTCTGTGGGTTCGAGCCCTGCATCAGGCTCTGTGCTGACAGCTCAGAGCCTGGAGCCTGTTTCAGATTCTGTGTCTCCCTCTCTCTCTGCCCCTCCCCCACTCATGCTCTGTCTCTTTCTCTCTCTCTCAAAAATAAATAGACATTAAAAAAAATTTTAAAAACCAGATTTGTTGTTAACTATATATCCTTGGACAATGCTATTCAAACCCACTGTGTATAATTTTCTTAAATTTAAAATGGGGTTAATAACACTTGTTGCATTATTGTGAGAAATGCATAATGCATGGAAAATACATGAAACAGTCCCTGACAATATTGGATGTTGGCAAAAAACTGGTTATCACATGATACAAGGATTCAATCATATATTGCTCTGGGGATTGGTTTATTGAATGAATGAATGAATGATCCAAATCTACGCTTAAACAGAATTATAAGAGAAAAATAGGTGATAATGCAGCAACAAAGCTCTAGGCCAAATTAAATGTCAGGGGACAGTAATGGTCTTCACCTCCAACTGGTCTCAAATAAGGGAGCTGTTCCATCAGGGGACATCTGTGGTTCCAGCTGCACATCTGTAAATTTGCAGATGACGCTATGGTGAGAACATGTTCTAATGCACATACTTATGTGGAACTAAGGTGCAAGATGCAGATGGCCAAGAAAGGTCCTCAAATGATGCTATGAATCCAAGAAAATCTATGATATGGCTTGATATAATCCTGAGGCCCAAAAGGATCTGGAGTGGTGGGATCTAACATGTAATTGTGTTCATTTAAAGAGAATAATATCTGTCATTAAAAAAAGACTGGGGATTGGGTCCCATATACAATGAATAGTGAGTAAATATACATGAAATGAATGATAATGGTGTTCTTGGAGGACCCATTACAGAGTCTTTAGGAACCAGCTTTATTGGGTAGTCCAGCTTGGATTTTTTTTAGCTTTATAGACTGCAATATCCCACAAAAACATCAAAACCTGGTGGCTTGGAAATAATCAATAGTGACCTCTAGTTGTTTCTTGAATTCCTTCTCACATAGTCCCAACATCTGTGTCATATCTGAATCTATTTATATTGATTGATTTACCTCTTGGCATTATATCATTTTTTCCTTACCTTTTCAAATACTTTGTAAGTTTTTGTTTAAAGCTAAACATTTTGTGTAGGACAGAGACTGAGATAAATCATTTGTTACGCAGGGGGATGAATGTACATTCCTTTCTGCTATGTTTTTAATGTGGGGGTTTGAGTTGATCTAGTCAAGGGTACTGCTGGGTCTTTGGTCATATTATCGCTGTGGTTTCTCTTTGTGCATCACGGGCTTCCAGTTCCTTTAGTCATGCTTTATCTCTCAGCACCCCTGCCTCAGCTGTGCTTCTGAGCCCTGAAAGGATTTCTGCACCTGACCCAGAAACTGAAGTGTTCTTCCTGTTTCTTTTGACCAAATGCAATGGATTTTCACCAGTGCCTTCCTTCCCCAACAGATTAAGGATTGCATCCCTTTGTGAAGGAGAAGAGAGAAAGGTCCAGACCTACACCACAAAAACACTTTCTCAAGACATTGGTCAATCATTTATGCTAGTTCCCAGTGGGGTCTGTGGGGAAGAAGGTGCAAACCCCTCTTATCTCTCTAGGTCTAAGGAGGTCCAAACTCTCTTGCCTGCTTACACCTGGCAGCCATCAATTTTTGTGACTATACTAGTTGACATTTCCTAAGTGATGTCTGACTGCATTTGCCCCAGGTAGGCCATGATTCCTGTCCCATCTTTTCCTGGAACTTTGGTTCTCTGATGCAGTCAAGAAAAGTGAACTTGTAGTTTGGCTTTTGTTGTTGTTGCAGGGGTGGGAATAATAATCCTTCTGGTTCTTTACATCCCAAGCAGAAACCAGGTGTCTACATGTTTCTTAATAGTAATAACCATGATATCCATAGAGTGTGTACTGTGTCAATAAGGATGTGCATATATGCACTTATACATATATTTGAATATTTAGATGGTGAAATTATGCAAAAGCTGGAAAGCACATTCATATAAATTTATGCATAAATTAGGAAACCCTCATTTTTCTGGAACTTTTTAATGAGGCCAGTCATACCTCCCTTATGGGAAGTAAATATATCATATACATAATGCAGAATATATGTACATATTCCTACGATTGTTTGCACTAAGTGGTTGTTTCAACTCAGGTCCCTAGCTACCTGGGGTGAGTAAGCATATGAATACGGTGATTATGACTGCTTATAAGAAAGAATGTTTTCTTTGGAAGGACGTATAAGAACTTGTGTGTGAAGAAGCTTCTGTTCTTGACGGTATCAAGATGCCTTAGAGAATGCTGCAAAGGGCGTGGTGAACAGTGCCTGCTTTGTGTCATTTGTGTACACGAAATATAACTCAGGACTGACTTTGACTATTTCCATTAAGGCCAAATTGTAATGACTAATAAGAAAAAAAATCAAATGATTTCCAAAACCTGTTCTAATTAATAATTCAATTCTGGTATAATAAACTCAGATGAAAAAAATGACAAATAGCATATAGGCTCTGGATACAGATAATTCAGGATCACATTTAACAGCTGTGAGATCTTGGTCAAAATGACCTTTCTGAGGCACATTTTCCTAATAGACGCAGTGAGGACTGGGATATCCGGCGCAGTAGGTAATTGTGATGCTTGCGGGAATTCCTACATAAGTCTCCCTGCAGAGCGAAGAGACTCACAGTGGCAGTACTGACCCCGAGCTACAACCCAAAATCAACGATGACCTTTCTTTCCTGACCAATCTCTGACTTGTGGGGGGAGTTGGCAAGCGGAGTCTTCACGCTCTTGTCCCATTTCTCACTTCTTTCTCGGAGAATAAAGTCCTAAACTAACGGCGCCAGATGCCGGCTGCCATTCGGGCCGTGTTCCCAGCAGGCAGTTCATTGTATGCTACGATCTTCTTTCTCCTGCAGTCACATGGCCAGATCAGCGAGGGCGGCCGACGTCACTGAGCTCTTTTCCTTTTCTTACTCTCAGGGTTGTTGTTGGAACCTGCAATCCCTCCGTGTCTGTCACTTAGGGATTAGGTCCAGGATACCTATCTGCCTGATAATGAGAAATGATTTTTTATGATAGAGCTGTTTTTTATGCTGGAGTACTTTTGCTTGTTGTTTTGTTTAATAAAGGATTCTGTTTCTGAAATTTCTCCAGATTAATTTTATTTCTTTTTCCACGCAGTACTTTCCTCATTTATTACTTCTGTTCCCTCTTCCATGTGAGCAGCCCAAGGATGTGAAGATTCCAAGATAAGATACTCAATTTAGAGTTTGGGGATCTGGATCAGGATCTGAGAGGATGCCATGTGTCCTAGACACGTTACCAGAAAGTTCTACGTTTGTTTATTTGGCACTGGCCAGGCTAATAATAAAGTGTACTTTAATTTCCCGTTTGCTGTACTCCCCTTTTTAACAATAATTCCTTTGGGGACTTTATGGGCATGAGCAATGAGATTGGGGCAGGATTCCAATGTTCCCGGTCCCCCTATTCCCAGGAAAACATGTAACGTTACAAAAATTTTACACCTCTTTCTAAAACATCACTTGCCCTTTGAGGACAGAGCCCTCTTAACGTTTTCTAGATTTGAAGGAGATACATAATTCTTTTCTGAATCTTTTCTTCATTGAAAGTTGAATATTAAGAAGACAAAGATACAGTTGGGAAGTTCTCATTTGGTATGAGATTCAGGGGCTAAGAAGTCCAAACTGCCAAGAGTGGCACTAGGATCAGGCTTTCTGGGTGTCGACATGGTCAGGAAGGTGTCTCATGTGGCCCTTTTTGGAGTGGCAAAAGCAGGGTTTCTGGCTCCACCTGCTCGAATTCATGCAGAAGAGTCACTTCCACCATACAGAAGAGGGAATAGAAATTCCCAGGAAAGGAGGGAATATGAGTAAATTGCTAATCTTTGTTCAGAGTCTCATGGTAAACATGTCTCCTCTTGTTTAGTCAGGTGGCACTGATCTGAATCCTTCTGTGACACAGAGAACATTTATCTTTAGTGGTGTTTCTCACTAGATGGTGAGGGCCTGCTTTGTCTCTGTGCCACACATACTAGCCTACTCAGTGGCTCAGAGAGGCAAACAGTCAATGATCTGGAGCTTCTGAGATTAAAACATCAATTTTCTTCAAATTCTAAAGAATCCTTTCTAATTCTATACAATTAGCCAAGATGAGTCAAACAAGGGTGTGGATTTTCTGACCACTGTTTTATCTGGACTGTTTGTCTTTTCCCCCTACTTTTTTGATAGCTTTGATCAGTTTTATGAATCTTAGAATTTTCTTAGAAGCTGAAAGTGAAAATATGGCAAAGGTTTAAGACCAATCCATTTTAAATCTTAGTAGTTTATCAGGGGAAGGAAAAACAGTCAGAGTAGACTTTAATGAAATGTGAGACTAATAAAGTTCTTCATTTAATTCTTCCTTCTCCCTGGAGGGCACAGATAGAAAATAGCTATTTTTCATAACAGACTTATAAAGCTGATTTTTCTCCTGACAATTATAAGATAAAGGACCACATCTTAATCCTTGATATATCTCTGGTGTCTCTCTGATGGGAATTAACAAACACTTTTTGAAAGAATACATGGATGGAATGATTGGTGGACTGGCTTTGATTTCTCAATCCTTGGTGAATTCTTTAAAATATATTTGGGGGGTGCCTGGGTGGCTCAGTCGGTTAAGTGTCCCAGTTCAGTTCAGGTCATGATCTCGTGGTTCATGAGTTCAAGCCCCACGTTGGGCTCTGCACTGACAGCTCAGAGCCTGGGGCCTGCTTCAGATTCTGTGACTCCCATTCTCTCTGCCCCTCTCCTGCTCATGCTCTGTCTCTCAAAAAATAAATAAATGTTAAAAAAAATAAAAATATATATTTTGATTGCAGCACATAGAGAAGGGCTACCTACTTACTCCAGGTGTGTCCATGGCCCCCTCTTATTTTATCTTAATGTTTTCTCTTTTACCCTCCACCCCTCCATTTCTAGTTGCATGAACCTGTCAGCTACCTTATTTTAAATAACTGCATTAGTTGGAGTATCTCTGCCTATTGTTACAAAAAACCTGGAATTTCAGTGGCTTAACAAAACTGAGACTTATTTCTTGCTCATATGTGTAGGGGCACACACACACTTTGGAATGAGTATCTCCTTGTATTTTGTCTCCATATGTACATATATACAGACAGTGAGACAGAGACAGAATTATTTAAAGACACATAGAGAAGATTCTCTCTCATATGGATGAGAGAGAATGAATGGAAAAACACCCAATGAAAGGTGAACGGTAGATGCCAGAATTATACGTAGCTTCTACTGTCTTCTTTACATTTTTTTTTTGGCATTTCCAAATTTTCTGAAGCAGCTGGACTATATAAAGAGCAAAATTAGTTTCATCATTTTTTAAGGAGATGCTAGCATAGAAATGTAATAGGAGGCTGTGAGGACTTGGTGAGGAGAAAGGCCATGGGGGATCCAGGGAGCAACAGGAAGTGACTCCAGTCACAAAAGGAAAAGCGACACAGAGAAGCAAAGTAGTGACAGTGACAAAATCAAGTCATGTTCTTCCCCTTTGAAAACCTTCATGAGTATTTGGATAACAGGTCTATCTCTGGTTGAGATTTGCTAAATGGACAATGAAGTTCTGTCAGCTCACAAGAAAAGGAAAGCCAAGGGGCTGTAGCCACTGAAGGGCCCATGGGGTGGAGAGCTGAGATGACAGGTTGACTGAGGCACGGTGAAGTTTTCCTACTTCTGCATCTCAGGCAAGGCCATCGGTTTTGTGGGTGAGATGAGAGAGTGTCCAACACCCAGGACATCTGAGAAGTGAAATCTCCAGTTATGTATGCAAATTTATGGTTGATATACATGCGCCCAAACAGAAGCTGCTATTTATTTTTTTCATTATAATTTCATTTGAAGATAGATCACTGTGTAATTTAGATATGTATGCTTATTTTGTAACAAGCAGAGGGACGATCTCTTCCCCCTGTAGGTGTTTAGAGGATGTTTCAAACTTCTGGTAGTTCTTCATAAAAGTAAAGTTCTTTACAAATTGCCACTCTGGTTTATGATTTCTACTTTATTTTTTTTTAATATTTATTTATTTTTGAGAGAAAGAGAGACAGAGTGTGAGCAGGGGAGGAATAGAGACTGAGATACAGAATCGGACGCAGGCTCCAGGCTCCGAGCTGTAAGCACAGAGCCTGAAGCAGGGCTCGAACTCACAAACCATGAGAACATGACCAAAGCTGAAGTCAGACACTTAACCAACTGAGCCACCCAGGTACCCATATGATTTCTCTTTTAACCACTACTGTTTGAGAGCCCTTCCTTTCTCCATGCAGCTGCTTCTGTAATAATCTTACCATTTTCGTTTCCTTTCCTACCACGAGTCCTTCCACTGCCACAGATTCCTTCGACCTCAAAGTTAGCTCTTCCTCTCCCCAAGCTCCACTGCTGCTCTCACCAACACAGATTTCACATACTCTCCCACCTAGAAAATCTTGGCAGGGCCACCGTAATGTAGAAAGCACAGGAGAATGGGTTCAGCTCCCATAGGCTGAAGTTCTGAATTTGGCTATCGGGATGGTGCTCTAAAATGGGACTGGATTCCTTTAACATGTTTACAAGAGTTTTATGAAGAGCCTTTTGGGGGATTTAACCATTTAGAACAATGAAATTACAAATTGAATTTATCCTTCTAAACAAATGGTTTCATCTAAATATTAGAATCAAAGTCATTCTTAAGTATGTATTCTAGGTATTCTAAAGAAAACACTATGCAAATTAAAGACAATAACAAAAGATGAAATGAAAGCAAGGAATAAATACTTGAAAAAAATTTAACTTCACTAATAACCAAAGAAATGTAAATTAAAGTGAAAACATTTTGCATTAAAGAAATATAATTAATTCTATTTTCCAGTAAAAGAAATCAGGGGTCCTTGGATAAATGGCCAATTCCAGAATGAGAACAGGATAATTGTGAGAGCAGAGTAATTGGAATGTGGGGTTTGTGTGTCTGTGTGTGGGGAGTGGGGAGCCAGGATATAAGAAAGAGCTAATAAAATGATGAAGATATGTCCAAAGAACTCAGAAACAAGGGCTCCCATTAGTCAAATCAGGGACAATTTCAGTATCAAAATGAATAATAAGTGTAGTGGATTATAACACACTGAATATAAAAAGAATCCATGTATCCATTCTGTTAAAAATATATATGAACAAATGACTGACTACATACATACATGCAAAATAGCAAGAAAAAGCAAAAGCTTTTTGTTAAAGTAAAATGGCAAATAATAAATGCAGAAGGGATTCTGGAGTTAGAAAAATTAGTATTTTGCAACAATCATAGTAATAACTATTTCGGACACATATCAAAACGGATGCTAAAACCCATGGGCGAGAGTTTGTTGAGGTCCAGGATATTTACACAGTCTCAAGTAACTTCCCATAGATTACTTATTAATTACAAAAGGGAAAGCTACCTTTACAGTGGGGAAACATGGTAGAATCATTTTAACCTAGTGATTAAAGTGAACATCACTAAAAATAGGACAAACTGACATCATGATGTATATACACTGAGAGCAGAACATCACTTCTGTGGCATACTTGCCCAAAATGCATAACCTGAGTCTAATTATGAGGAAACTCAGAAAAACCCAGATGGAAGCACATTTTACAAAACAATCTGCCTGTACTCTTCAAATGTGTCAAAGTCATGAAAACTAAAGGCTGAGAAACTGTTCTGAATTAAAGGAATTAAAAAGACATGGCAAGAAAACACAATACATCATCCTGGCTTGGTTTCTAGATCAGAAAACAAAATCCTATGAAGGACAACATTAGGACAACTTAAATATAGGGCTGTGTGTTGGATGATAATATTTATCAATGTTAAAGGTGCTTAATTTGAAAATACAACAATATAAAAAAGTGTTTTTCTTAGAAGACAAAAATTGAAATATTTAGGGGTAAAAATGTCTATAACTTATTCTCAAATGGTTCAGCAAATAATAATAATAATAGTGATAATAGTTTGAGGTCATTAATGCACACGTAACAAAATATTAATAATTGGTGAATATAGACAAAGAGCATACAGGAGTTCATTGTACTGTTCTTGTATGTTGTCTGTAGATTTGAATTTTGTAAGAATAAAAATTCTAAAAAGTTAGAATAACTAATGTTCATGAAAGTCTAATGAATTAGTTACTTTAATATATCCCTGAAGGAAATGTAAATTGGCAAAAGCTATCTGTAAAAAAAATGTCAACAAATACCAAGGGCCTTAAAATATCCATACTCTTAATTTAGGTTTTGGGGAATTGATCCTAAAAGTTAATTACAAAATACAGAGGAAAAAAAGTTTGTTGAAAGATACCGTTAGATTATTTAAAATACAAAAGCTCTAAAAAATCAAGGTAGTTAGTTGAATTGTGGTATGTTTGTTAATAAAATATCAGATGATCATCAAAAATATGTTAGAGTTTCTATTCATGTTGGAAAATACTTGTGTTATATTATGTGTTCAAAAAGCTATACAAAATTATATATAATTATGATCCAAATTATATAAACTAAACTTTTCATAATAAAAAATGATATTGACCAAAACATGAATAATAGTTATCCATGACTGGATTATGAACTGCTATTATCATTTTCTTTGTATTTTCCAATGTCTTCTACTTTGTTTTATTTTCTACAACAAGAGAGGAGCTCTGAGCTCAAGCCCAAGGGGCCCCCAAGTAGCACATGATTATTGGCAAGGCCCTTCCTGTCCCCTTGGCTTCCTCATCTTTGCTGTGAGGGGCTTGGGAAGGTGCATTTCTCCTATATTCCCTCCTGAAGAGAAAACAGAACGTACAACTTGAGAGCTTGTGGGGTTAGAGTCTTAAGTAGGCACTGAATAGAAAAGATCCACGAAGACTTGGTCTATCTGCAAAATGCACGTGAATTTTTTTCTCATTGTATTTTATAAGATAGGTGTTGGTTTTAATATGACAATAAAACCGTTGGGCAGAGCCTAGAAGTAGACCATTATAAGAAACAAAGTTCTCAAAAGATTTCCAAGTTTTCCTGAGAGTCTTTAAACCCAAGGGATAACAAAGCCAAGTGGTCCACAAATAAAAAAATAAAAAATTTAAAAAAAAAGGAGGGCTGGTAATTGCATTATTTCCTACCTTGGGCAACTTCGTTTCAAACTGAAATAAAAGAACAAGTGAAGGGTGTTCACTTTCAGCAGAAAAAAAAATTGTCTAGGAGAAGCAATCCCATGGGTTAGTTTTTACGAGGAAGTATAACAACCTATTTGGATCTTCAGCAGATGTTTTTTAAAAAATCCTACTGTGAGCCTCAGATGAAAAGAAGTTTCATGAGTATCCAGAGTGCATGGGAGCTGATGGACTGGTAGAAAAACAAAGACCAGAGGAGTGCCTTTAATTGTGTGCTGCAAGATTTACTGGGGCCCGACAGGGGTCAGACTTGAGGTCCTCCCTGTTCACAATCTATAAAAGATGATATAGACAGGTTAATTCTGCTGACAACACAGAGCTGAGGGAGGCATAGCCATTCAATAACAACAAAAAAAATCAGCCAAATTCAGAAGTGTTTGGGGCTATTCCCCTGCCCTGAAAGTTCTCGGAAATCAGCTGATGTTAGTTCAACACTCACGTTTGGGAGAGAGTGTGTGACCTGCAGAGTAAGTGTAGAAGACCCATCAAAAGTTGTTTTTGGCACAAGAAGGAAGATTACATTAGTGTAACTTGAGTTGAGGATTGTTTTGGACAATGCCAAGATCTGGGACTCAATTCTAGATAAGGCAAGTTTCCCAGCCTCCTATTTCAGTTGTGTCATAAAGAAAGTACAGCAATCTGGGTCCGTGCGTATACATTTTTAGTGGGATGGAACACTTCATCTTGATTTTGCCTTTGGTAGGCTGGCCATGGAGCAGGAACTGCTTAGACTAGTCACTGGCGCTCTGGCAGAAGGTGGGTTCTTTACCACAAACAACCCCAGAAATCATGATTTTTGGTGATGCTGGTGTTATTTTTCCTTGAAAGTCAATGGAGGCTAAGCAGAAATGCTATCTTCTCCTGAAGAAGTAATGGAATGCATCCTATTTATTTGCTATTAAGTACTGAATTTGTTTCCCCAGTACAGAAGATGTAGGCATTTCTTACAGGAGGAAAGGCCATTGACACCCAGATTTTTTTTCTGTTCTTCTCACTGCTTATTCTTCTTTCCAAACAAAATATTTTGCTTGGGGCTAACTACGGTGTTTGTTTCCATTTTGATATCTGGATACACCACTTGAATTTGAAAGATCTCATTCTCTACTAAATATATTGTTGCACTGTTTGAACAAAGCTAGAAGAGTGGGCTTCCAAAGGTGATATTTCGGTGGGGGTTAGGGCACTTTCAGAGAGGAAGAGTTCCAGGGTCTGGCTGATGGTCTTTGGAATGAATTGTATAGGTGGGGAGGAGACTCTAAGGCCATTCGAATTAGCAAGGTTTTAGGATTGTGATTGGTGAAGTCAGCACTACATTTTAGGATTTAAGATGGAGAGTAAGACATTGTGTCAGGTCATAAGAGGTGTTAAATATGAAGAAATGACCAACATAGAGGCTGACATATGACAGCCATGAAGGTGAAGAGAGCTCATTAGTGGCATCAGGCTCAAGGAGGAGGGTATTCTCAAGGAGAGTAGGAAAGGAGTGGCCAAGAAACCTTGTGGGTCTTTACAAATTTATTCTATACCCCCTAAAACTAGTATCTAGGGATCACATGGACACAAGTAGCCACCACCGGAAGGCTTCAGGTTTTTTGAGACCACTGGTAGGAGAAGAACTTTCTGAGGAGTTTGAGGACTTAGGAGCACTGTTTATCACAGAGCGGTCCTTTCTGGGAACACGATAGGAAGCACTGGGAACTGCTTAATGAAAGGCTGAGGCTCAAGGACTAGGGCGAAGGTCACATTTTGTGTAGATAATTATTCAGAAGAGACTGCAGCTCTGGGTGGTCCTAGAAAGCACCAGGAATTAGAGAAACAGAAACACTCCAGTTGGAGGGAAGTGATGGGGCTTAGAGAAATTTAGCAAACCTTTTAGGTAGGTAATACTCTTGGTTCCCTACAAAGCTCAGAAGTGAAATTTCTTTTTCAGGTGAAGAGCTTGATTCCTAAATGTATCCTCATTTAGATCATCAAATCCTTGTGTGGATTTGTCTTGCCATCTGAACCTTGCTTTCTCTTCTAAGCCAAGTTGAGGTTCACTCCAGTGACTTGAACACAAGTCTTAGATAATTTAGGGAATGGACACCATTTTGTGAGAGTGTTCTTCCTTTTCAAGCCATTCGGAGTTCTGACAACATGCTAGGGATGACGGCAAGGAAATTGTAGCACTTGGAAGGCCTCAGAAGAAGGAGAAGGTGCTGACTCCAAGAGTAAAGGGCTGAATGATTGTCAGGCGGGGGGCCAAAGAAAAGGGGAACAATTCTGCCAATTCTCCACTCCCCCTCCACGCGCTCCAACTTCCCATCTGCCGCCAAGACACATTTTATTTTTCTGACATGAAATATGTATATAATTCTAGCCTGATTTTTTAAAGCACAAGAGGGTTGATTCTGTTTATGCCTCCCTCCAACTCCCACCCAGTACAAACATTGGCCTCCAGCCTGGTAGTGACGACAGCATCTAACAAAACAGAATCCTAGAGCCAGGAAGTAGATGGCTAAGTAAATATACCCCAAAACACTGACATTTTAGACCAAGTAGGTGCGGTGGCGGAGGACTTGGATGAGGAGTCACAGGAAAGATAACCGCATGAGAAGATAGCAGCAGACGTTTATGACTGACTTTGTTCGGAGGCTAATGTGATTTGTCCTGTCCCAGCATTGGGACTTCAGGTATCATCTTCTGCATCTAGATCTTGGTGGTTGAAGCAGGGAATGGGTAGCCTCACTGAAATTGGATCTATTTCAGGAGGTTTCATAGATGTACCCAGATTCATCGTTTAGCATCTTCATGAACATATATGATTCCGGTAAGAAAGTGGAACTTAATGCCAATAAAAGTAATTGGGCAGTTGAAACTATGTGAGTCTGTGAATTAACACACTAACGTTATGGAGGGCTAAGTCACATCCATTTGATAATGGAAACGACCATGCTCTGCACCTTGCAGTTCTTATCTCGTTTCATTTAATCCCCATGTGGCTACATATCAGCTATGGGAAAAACATTAAAAAAATCACTCCCACTGCAATAGGCAGGGATTCATGTCATCAAAAAAATTTTTTTTGTTTTGAGAGAGAGAGAGAGAGAGAGAGCAGAGGAGAGGCAGACGGAGAGGGAGAGACTGAATCCCAAGTAGATTCCACACCCAGCACAGAGGCCAATGCGTGGCTCAGTCTCACGACTGGAAGATCATGACCTGAGCCCAAATCAAGAGTCCTATGCTTAACTGAGTTAGCCATCGAGGCACCCCAGCATCAAAAATATGGTATTATTTTTCATTTATTAAGTTTCCTGAAAAATTATTAAATTTCATCCTTTGTTTCAATAATTCTATGAACAGAGGGGTTCCATTTCTAATGCTGTGTTCATTCCTAGTACCTTGCTCATAATATGTGCATTCTTATTATGTGTTTTTGAATGAATACATCAATGATAGATTGCTCACTCTCCCAATAGCTTGATTCTGAGAAACATAAAAGAAAAATGTGTAAATTCAGCTTAATTTCTAATAATCATTCTATAGCTTCAAAGAGCTGTAGAGAGGATGCTTTCCCAAAACCAAAGCAAGACCTTCTTCTTCTATATGGCTGCCTCTCTGTGTTGCTCCTTTAGTCTCAGGTGCCAAAGTGCAAAAAAGAGGGTTGTTATTCTTGTTGCTGTGATCAGTAGCTTCATAGTAGGACATGACACCTGCTCCCCAGTGGCCCAGTCTAGACCTTGACTAGGAAGGTATTTGACATTTCTGGAGCTATTGAGGCTGAGTGAAGTGTATGGATTATATTGGGGTGTGAGCCAAGCTGATGCTTATTTCTTAACTTTAAGATCATTGGACTTTACTATTTGATTGTTTATTCTAAAATTAGAGAATATTAAAATAAAATTTGAAAAAAATCCTTGAAGGGTTTTTTCCTGGATCCTTCTTTCTCTTCCTCCCTGCCCCCCGCTCCCTCAACCTATAACTCTGTTAATGTCCCTGCCTGTCCTAGAATGGAGACCTCAAGTATCTGCCACTAGCACTTTGATTGCCCAAGGTAAATTCAAAATCTGAAAAGAATCTTTCCATAGATTATAGCTCAAATCAGTGTTAGTCATGCTAAGACTCAATATCAAAGGACATGCATATGGAAATGCCTTTAACTCAAGTTCTTTTCAGTTAGAAAATGTTATTCTTAATAAAATTGGCTGGATGAATTTTGAGCATTTTTAATTCTTGTTTTTTGTCACCATGCCTACAGGATATATAGCGCCTCACTGGACTGCTCCATGGCTAATCTACTACTCAGTTCTTGGCTTTTCTTCTATGTTTAGACATCTGAGCTCATCACCACACTCCTCTTTCTCCAACTATTATTGGGCTCTTTCCCATGCCCCGGCCTCCAAGCTGGACAGCTATCCGGCAGGATTCTCACTACATTAAGATGGTATCTCAAGGGCAACAGGGCCCTTCTCAGCCGGAATGAAAGGAGTATCTTCTATTCTTCTCAGCCAACACGGGAGATTCTGGAGAAGTGTAGCTGATATGAGATGATTCTTTATTGGGCTGGATGGTCTAATACGATCTCCAATTTTTCGTGATGTTTTCTTTTGAGATGGATTTTTCCCATATAACAACATATGTAACATTGCAGTTTTCATATCCCATACTCCAGAGGGGTCCATTCACACACACTGCAGTGAGAATGGCACTCCCTTGGTGTTTTGAGTATACAGCTCAATAGCCGTCCTGTGGTATGTATATTCTTAGACTCGTTGTTTATTAGCACTAAAGGGGAGAGTATAGAGAGTCTACTCCTACTTTCACCTCTCACAGATGAAGAACTGAGGCCCAACAATGGAAGCTCTTATGTATTTTCATACAACCAGCTATTTGTTGAGTGGATGTATGAGTTCATGTATAGACCCCAAATCTCACCATAATCCCCATTTCATGCTAATAGCACTTGATGGGAGGGGTCAATATTTTTTGAACATATAAAGTTATTTAAAGATTTTTTTTGATGAAATTTAAGACCTACCTTGACCAACACATCCTCAGTATTTAAAAGCCATTGATAGTTGAGCTAAAATAAAAATTTCATTCCAAAATTCCTTGCATGAAAAAATAAATGCCATTCTTATGGAGGAGTAGTGATAGCATGGCACACAGAAGTAAAAGCTTATACAAATTACTAAAAGAAGACCCACAGTGATTTCTTAAAAAATACTCAACCTTGGGCAAAAGCAGAGGGCTGAGATCCTTAGAACTGGCTATTCTTGAGGTTCACAGTTTGGTCCAGACATGTTTATTCCCTTCTTTGGTCCTTGACTTACCAAGTTGTGAAATAGGTTAAACTAGATGACCCCTAAAGCTTCTCATCATCTTTAATATTTTTATAATTCATTTTCCTAGAATTAGGTACAAGGTAAAGACATATAACTGCAGTAACAGAATAGGAGTCTCTGAAGAGTAAAATATACCTAGCTTAGGATATCTCATTTTCAGACATGTTGCCCATATCTCCTTTTAGTGGGATCATTTTGCTGTACTACTCATAGCTAGTATATGAGTCTCTCCTTACAGTTGACTACATGGACCTACAGTGAAATGTCCTGGTTCCTCTGACCATCACCACCCTTATTTTCTGAATCTTAGGACTTCTCAGGCTTGAAGCAGCTTGTTGGCTCTGAGCTGGGTATTTGTTTACTTGGTCTTTTCCTTCTTCTGAGAATTCTCATCCAGGACTGTCTGTTCTATATTCACTGGCTCCCTGCTCTCTGTGCTCCCAGGCCCCTCACTGATTATTCACTTGCACGGTTTCCCTTCATGTTTCATTTTTTTCATGTGTTTCATGATGTTCATGTCAGTATACTTAAAATCAGGCCTGGTATTCCTGGAATCTTTCTAACAAAACTTTGTTTACTTTTTCCTTTCTTCTTTCTCTCCTTGTTTGATTATCTGTGCCTTTTCCTATAGTTTGATTCCAGCAACAAATGCAGAAAATTTACCAATGCAGTTTAAAATTTTCCCATTGGATTACTGGAAACTTACTTCTTGTTCAAGGTCTTCTTCTTCTTCTTGTTCAAGGAGGTGTCATTTTCCATGTGATATCTCTTGGTTTCTGAAGCTTCCTCATACCAGAACAAAACATGCTCTGGTGTGGGGCAAAATTTCTGAAATGGCCTCCTCCTGCCAAAGATGTCCTGGCCTAATTTTCCAAACCTGCGAATATGATGATGGATAATGTTTGTGATTTTGTGTACGCTATATGGCACAGTTGCCCTTAAAATGAGGTTATCCAGGTGGGCTTGATATAATCATGTGGGTCCTTCAAAGTAGAGGCGGGGGTGCTCAGAGAGATTTGGAGTGCGACAGCTGCCACTATGGAGATGAAGGGACAGGAGGAGGAATGTGGGCGGCCAGACAAGCCAACAGGAGATGGAGACCTTTGTCTACCAACCAAGAACCACAAGGAACTAAATTTGGCCAACAACCTGAATGAGTTTTGAAGCCCAGTCTTCCTCAGAGCCTGCAGATGACAGCCCCCCACTTGGCCCTACCTACCTACCCCGAGCAGAGAGCCCAGTTACACTGTGCTCAGAACTCTGACCTACTGAAACTGTGACATAATAAATTAGTGTTGCTTGAAGCTGGAAAATTTGTGGTAATTTGTTACACAACAAGAGAAAAGTAATATTCCCAGCTGTTGTGCTGTGTGGTGCTTCTCTCCTCCTGTTTCTGGATCTAGTACCTACAGACACGGGATCTTTGGGTTCATTGAGTTAAGTCTGTACAAACCATAATATTTCCTGAATACCAAGGTTAGGGGAAGCTTCTAATTAATGTTTTAGATAATGTTAATTTATGGGATATAGGTTTCCAGTTACGGAAGGAATAGATCACAGGAAAAAAGGCATAGCATAGGAAGTACAGTCAATAGTATTGTAAGAGTGTTGGATGATGACAGATGGTAGTTACACTTATGGTGAACATAACACAGGTACAAAGAAGTTGGATCACTATGTTTTACTCTTGGAACTAATGTAACATTGTGTGTCAACCATACTGAAATAAATAACGAATTTAAGAATTGCAAACCAAAAATAAATAACGAATTTAGAATTGCAATATTGCCTTATTCAAAGAGAACTGGAAACAACTTGGCACAGAGTTTCCGTTACTCAGTTACCAGTAACTGAAATCTCCACATTAGCAAATTATGCCTAAACTCACTTAACGATACAGTGTGAGAAGGAGGAGTGTGGAAAGTGGATGTGAATAACATTGACACAATCATGTGAAAAGTGAGTCTCTTCTCTCTCTCTCTTTAAAGTCTATTTATTTATTTTGAGAAAGAGTAGAGAAGAGAGAGAATCCCAAGCAGGCTCTATATTGTCAGCCAGGAGCGCAACAAGGGGCTGGATCCCATGAACCCTGACATCATGATTGGAGTGGAAATCAAGAGTCAGATGATTAACTGAGCCACCCAGGTGTCCCCAAAAGTGAATCTCCTAATGCAATTTTAAAAGTAAATAAAAATGAGTAATGACAATTTGCAAAAGTAAAAGGAGGCTAGACTAGAGCAGAATCAGAAATATTGTAGACAAGTTGATGGATAAATTCTGAGAATTTGATTCAAACTACTTATAAAATAGCCACTGCCTTTAGAGGTAAAGGGAATTAGGTTGGAGAGGAAAAAAAAATTTGTATTTAGACAATCTCCAGGCAATATTCTATGTTATATTTTTCCTTTCTGCCTCCATACAAAGTGAGGGATAAACTAGGAAACTGTAGATAAGTTGTATTTTTACTCTGATATTTGCATCTGTGAATATCAAACACATATTAAAAGAAGAATAAGATTAAAGATAAAAGAAAGTTAGCTGTAAGAGACTACCACATCAGATTGCACTGAAGCTTTTTGAAACTCTCAAAAGGATTTTACCTAAAAAAGTCAATAAAATATAGGTTCAAATGCTTTGTTTATGAATAAAGTTGGAAGTATTCAATTTGGAAAGCAGCTACAGTGAAAAAGATCTAGAGAAGAGATGTCAAAGAATCAAGTCTTAAATTTATCAATTTGGTGATTTTTAACTGTTTTCATTTCTATAGATCTGTCTCAGAATGGCATATCATTTGTGTATCAAAAATTGTCATTATGTAAGCAAACTTCTTTTTATAGAATATAATAATGTGTTGGTGTAGCAACATTCATGGCCTGGGCCTAGCAAGTACAAAGAATAGTAGAAGCTATTTATGAAATCAGTGCCTTGAAAACTTCAGACTATTACAGAAATTAAGGATTGTGTTCAGACATTTCCCTGTTGCCTGGCAAAGTCAAGTTGTGATGGCTTCTAAAAATAAATCTCTGGGTGGGTGTCCCCAGGTGGGAACCGTGGTGGTTCCACATCAATTCTTTGGGGTGTACAATGAATGAGAGCTCCGGAGATTGCTGACTTGGGCTGGGGGCTAAGGGAGAGGATGAGAGGGCCAATGGAACCTGAAATCTGACTACTAGTGAGTCAGATGAGGTGGGGAAGTGGGGAGGAGGAGAGCATTCCAGGTAGAGAAAACAGAGAGGAAATGTAGGCAGCTCATGCTACTTTTTTCAGGGGACAGTGATGTTTCCAACTATGATGAAGACGATACCTTTATTTTCCCGCACTTCCTAAGTAAAATGTCTGTGTCTCTTCTCTAATGGTATTTTCAAAACAGCTTGTTGAGATTTAGAAGGCAGGAATTTATTATCCTGGTTTTAAAGATGAAGAAATCAAGGTCCCAAGGGAACTAAGTGGCTCTCCCATAGTTAATCACAACTGACCACCTGACACCAGCTGCAGGCAGACATGTGTGCCATGTACGTATGTTTTACAATATCTGCATTTTTTTACATGTTAAGTTACTTAACTGACATCCTTAGGTATTCTCATTAAGGTCATCTCCATTTGGAAGTAAAGAAATGAACATCAGGATTTACATAATTTATCCAAACTCACCCCAGCTGGTAACTATGAGAGCTAACTTTAAAAATACCTCCATTGCCTAGCCTGCCCCTTGGCTGAAATGATGAAAGACCTATCTGAGTGATAGAGCAAGCCCCAAATCATTCTCATCTTCCTGAGTTAGTCAGCCGCATGGACAAACCAAGGCAACTTAAATCTGTTCCACTGTGGGTTTCCGTCCTACATCACCGTGTCCAACATTGGAAGCTGCCTGTGATTCGCTGTGACAAGCATCAAAGTACTATGTCATCTGTGCTGTGTATATTTCAGTGGTCTAACAGCCATGGGCGAGCATTTGCTAATAGAACATTAAATATACATCTGCTTATTGTGTCAAAGGAGAGTTTCTACAAAAAAATTTTAGGGGGAAGATAAGAGAAATGAGAGATATCTTGACAGATGATGGGGGAAATAGGGAAGGGGGAGCGTGGGGGTGATGGTTCCAGGAATATGGAGAAACTTGGAGGAATGCCCAGAACTTGGAGTGGGAGCTAGGGAGGGAGACACAGGGAAAATAAGGGAGGCGATAAAGACAGCCTCAAAGTGTAAGGAGGCCTTGAATGTCAGGACAGGAAGTTTGAAATTGATGATGGAGGTGTGGAGGAGACAGAAGAGACATACAGGAAAGCAGGGAGTGATGCTGCATCGGGAGCTTGGGAGGCCTGCCACAGGCATAGGGAGGCTGGGACTTCGGGGAAGGAAGAATTGCAAGGGGAGGGAGAATTTCCAACTCTCATGTGCCTCACAGATACATTTTTAAAAAACACAATAAGGACTATAATGAGGAAATAAATGTCATAAAAATGTTTGATAGCAGATGGGACATAGAAACCCGAAGAAATGCCAATACCTCCAGCCAAGGGCAATAAGGGAAAGAGTTTGGTCTAGCTGACCTCGAAGCTCTGTTCCAGCCTTGCAGAGACTGTAATTCTACGCTTTGGTTCAATTTATTGAATTCCACTCACAGTTATTTGCCAGCTACCGCCTATGTAGAAAACACTACGCAGAGTGTGGTGGTGGAGGATGGGGTTGAAGGCAATCATTTAATTTCCCTCATCTGAAGGAGATGTGTGCATCCTGGGGAGAAGGTCTTGTAAACTATAATGCACTCCAGAATGAGTAAATGAGCTCAGAAGATTATACATGCAATGGAAGCCAAGAGGAGAAGGTGGACAAACTTCATCATCTATGCATGTGACCGATTTAGGGACTGGCAGAGAAAGGTGAAGCCACTTACTAAGCAGCAGTAAAATTTGTCTAAAAGGGGTAAGAAAAATGCTCTGGGAATGATAATTTTGGAGGCAGAATTTTAAGATGATCCCCTGTGAAACTCACTCTTGTATAACTCCCTGTCCCTGAATACAGCTGGGACCTGTGATGTGCTTCTAGCCAATAGACTATGTCAGGGGTGGTTAATACCACTCCCTGATTAGATTATGTTATATAGTAAATAAAGTAATTATCATGCATTTCACGAAGTGAGTTGCCATTTGTGAGATTTCTGCTTGGCAAGGAACTATGGGGTCTCAAGGAGCTGAGAGCATTTTCCAGCCGGCAGTCAACAAGAAAGCAGGACCTCAGTCCTACAACTGTAAGGGACGTTAGTCTGCCAACAAATAGCAGAGCTTGGAAAAGGACCCTGAACTTGAGAAAGGAAAGCAGCATGGAGGACACCAGATTGTAGTCTTATGAGACCCTGAGCAGAGGATCCAGCTAAGGCATGTCTGGATTCCAGACCAACAGAAATGATGAGATAATAAAGGAATGTTCTCTAAATCACTAAGTTTGTGATAATTTGTTACACAGCAGTAAAAAAACTAATAGTCCAAGCTATCATGTGTGGCTGAAGCTCTGAGGACATGTTGGGAGTCAGTGGGAAAAAGGCTCAAAAGATTGTTTGGGATGAGATAATTTAGCCTGATCCAAATTAGAATTTAGGCAATGAACAGAATCTGGTTCAAATGAGAACTAAATTAAATTCCAGTAGGTGGGACAATGTTGGGGGATGCTGTGTGAGCCACCATGTTTGTGGTAATGACAGTGGCATGGTCTGGGGAATAAGTGGAAGGATAAGCTAGAGAAGCAGATAGCAATCAGCCCATACTATCTTTCCAGCATTTGTCTGGAATGTGGCCGCCAATTTGCAGCCATTGTGATTACGTATTCTGCGGCTATACCATTCTCTTTGCAATGTATGTGTCAAATCACTATGTTGTACACACAAAAATAATATAACATAGTATGTTAATTATATATCAATTAAAAAAAAAAAGGCCTGAGCACATGCAATTAGAAGGCACAAGGCAGGGGCACCTGGATGGCCTAGTAGGTTAAGCATCAGACTTCAGCTCGGGTCAAGATCTCCCAGTTCATGAGTTCAAGCCCTGCATCGGGCTGTTTTGACAGCTCAGAGCCTGGAGCCTGCTTTGGATGCTGGGATTCTATGTCTCCCTCTCTCTCTGCACCTCCTCCCCACCCCCCACACTCTGTCTCTCTCTCTCAAAAATAAGCAAAAACAAAAAGCAAGCAAAACAAGAAGGCACAAAGCAGGAGTGAATTTAAACAGAACTGCCGTGGAATTCTAGAAGTAGGAGATGAGTAGAAGCCTTAAATACATCTCTCCTTATCTACTTATATAATGAGTAGAGTTAGTAACTCCACTAACAAATCAATCAATACTATGGAAAGAGTGGATTGTTAAACCTCAGCAATCATGAGAAGACTTTCTTAATCTGAGCTGTAATTTTATGGAATCACAACTGTCAGAGATGAGAAGTACTTTCACAATCATTAAAAGATGAAGAATTAAGACCCAAAGAGGAGACAGTAATTGTCCTATCTCCCAGAGTCATTCAATGATAGGCCAGATACAATCTGCACCCCTTCTACCACCAGACACTCAGGTATGGGATGCACAAATGAAGGAGGAAGGATTCGTTTAAAGATGTCAACTATTAGGAATTAAAGGGGCCAACTTTGCCTTCTGAATTTACATGCAAATCTAACAGTTGCTCAAACACTGCCACGGCTACTAGAGCATCGCATCTGTTATGAGCACAGTCACCTCTCTGACAGCTGTTCTTCTTGACTGCTTCCACTCCCATTTATTTGTTTAATATGTTCATTGCATAGCGTTGTACCTTTCCCTTTAGAAAAGCACAGCTAATAGCAGGCTTAAGTTCCTATTTTAAACTCTTAAAATTGGGAAATGCCATCCCTCCTTCTCTTTCAAGTCTACTCTCTTCTCCAGGGGCATAGATAACTCTCATGGTCTTCCCCTCAATTTCAAGTAGATGTTAGAAATAATAATCTTCTAAATACTTAAATTTTAATGGCTCTCCAGACCCAGAGGTCCAGGTCTGTATTACTGGACAAATAGTTGAGATGGCAGTTGAGGACATGATACAGCTCAGAGCCAACCCGCATAGGCACTCTAACTAAGACAAAGTCTGTTATTTTCCCTGAAATTCTTCCCTAGGGAGGACAGACACGAAGGGAGAAGGAGAGAAGAAAGAGGAGCATGGCAGAAAAGGAAGAAAGACACAGTAAATAAATATTGGGAGAAGAGAAAGGAAAGGGAGCATATAATGTTAAGCCTAAGATTTTTTTCCTGACTCATTAACATTAAAAGCAGTTTATCAAACTGTGTGTGCACCCAGACATATTTTCCTGGATTGGAATGCTGTGGCCAGTCCAGTCCTACAACCACCCACCCGTTAAACACAAACTGATGTCCTGGAAGGAGGTCAGTGACTATCTCAAAATGAAGTGAAATCCCTGTAGCCAGGATAACTGAGTAGAGAGAGCCCTTTGCGTTCTTCTGTAGAGTCTGTCGAAGGCCTCACCTTATAGGAAATGACAAATAGCCACACTCTCTAATAGCAGAATTGCCCCTGGGAGACATTCCTGGGAAAGAGCATAAAACCACAATCAAATGACCATGCTGCTTCCCATGTTAAGTACACAGCAAATGGTTCACGTGCGGGCTTTGGACAGAAGTCTAACTCTCCAGATAGATGACTGTGTTGTCGGTGCCCCTAATGACTTCACTGGCCTTGACATGTGAGGAAGCAGGACATGTACCCATTAGAGGCAAATTTTTATTAGAGTGGCCATTCCAGGGATTATTAGCAACTTGTAAAGAATGCAATTACCACTTAAGCTGTATTCAGCTGAATACATTTTAACTCTAATTGAAAACAAATGTATGCTTAACTGTATGGTTGGTTAAGCCTCATGATTGTGACTGTTATCTTATTATTTGCCATTAATTAAAACAGCATGTGCTGGGATTTATTTGCAATTATGCAGTTGCAATTTGATGAAGGCTCAAAACAGACGTCTCTGTTTATTGTTTGCTTTGCAGCAACCAGCTCAACATGAGCCACTGTGATTTTTGCCACAAACTTTTAAGATCCATTGACATGATGAGAGAAGCAATACAGGTGCACTTTTGTTTCCATTATTTTTAAGGAACATTTAAAACTCAGCAAAACTCTTGTTACTCTTATGTAACAGGAAGGCCATTGATAGCTATGGCCACCTGAACAGTTTAATCTTGATGACTTTCAGAAGAAATCAGTTTCTAGCTTCTTTTGATCATTAAGAGGAGTATCTAGGGCTTTGAGCTTCTTTGAATATTGTGTCTGTTTTTAACCACATGCAATCCTCAAAGACCTCATAGTATTTTTTTTTTCTTTTGCCTCAGATTGGATGTTTCATCTCAATGTGCTAGGAAATTTGATTTTAGGAGAATTTGATCTAATTACATAACTTGCCTTCTGAGAATGCTTTTCAAGGCCTAGATTTGAAAATAAGAGACCTGGCTCTCGCTCCCTAGTTTGCTGTGGTATCAGGAAGTGACTTCATACCTCTGGACTTCAGTTTTGCCCTCCTGTAAAACTAGTATAACAAACCTGATCTTATCTACCTAGCAGGGATATTTTGAGACCACAGAAGATGACAGCAGTGGAAGGGTTTAAGTCTGTAATGAATATTCCAGAGGTCAGGATCATAAGGATGAGATGAGAGTTTTCTTCCTCCTACAGGCCCATGAGGTTGGTCTCCACTGAATGCAACAAGGTCTCCACAATTATTAGATGTTCAATAAATGTTTTATGGAATGCAGCCATGGTTTCATGGTGTCCTGTGATGGCCAGTGGTCATCATGATGCATGTAGGGCAGGCATACAGGAATGAATTTCAACCACAGGTGGTGGGGGGAATTTATATAGTTTGAAGGAAAGTTCCCAGTCTTTGAGATGTTGAGCGGTTGGAGTACCTCCTGGAGAATGTACTCTTAGAGTGTCTTTTGTTTGTTTGTTATTGTTGGTTTTGTTTTTCACTTGCTCTTCCATTGGCTTTCCTTGATCCTCCTTCTGTGACCAGCTGAGGGTTTTTTTTCTGGGCATCACTCTGTTTCAAATTTTTTGTGAGCATCATCCCTTGTTGTCAACTTAAGGTATATGTCTGGGCTTCTGGATGCTTAGTTAAATCCAAGCATACCCCATACATTGTATGTTCCAACAACCATACAATATGATAATGGGAGATGTTAACCCAAGGGGAAGTGCCTAGAAGAAGGACAAGCTAAGCCTCGGAGAGGACAGAGGTCAGGATTCCAGACTCTGAAATAATCCTCTATAATAAGATTCTGACAGAAAAGGGAGAAATGCCATGTGATTCCAGGAAAACACACTTGAAGAAATCAAAACTAGTTGAAGATCAAGTGGTTGAAGAATTACCATTTATAAAGCAACTACCAAATAAGCATGGAATACAGATCTGGTCTTTGTCTATGTATCCATCAGATGTGGCCTTTGTCTATCTTCCCACCTTGGTTTATCGGCCCCTCTCAGCACTCTTTACTCACTAGATTCATTTATTCTGCATGCAAATCATCTGGAATTTTCCATGCTCTGAACATGCAGTGTTTTTAGGCCTTTGTACCTTTTTACATGCTGTTGCCTATGCTTGGACTATCGCTCTCCCGGCTCCACCTCAGGGGTGGTGGTATAATTGTAGGTCTGCCTCTTCCACACAAGCCCCTTGAGAGCTGGAGCCTGTCTTCTTTGTTTCTATATTTTCAAAACTCAGGTGCTGGCACAGAGTGTGCATTGACTGGATATATGTATAGAATACTGGTGTCCAATAGAGCATTCAGCAGTGATGGGCATGTTCTATATCTGTGTTGTACAATCCAATAGCCACAAGCCAGGGGAATCAAATCAAGGAAGAGGGGATGAACTTCTTTGACTCGGCTGCAGAAGCCGTCCGAATATGAGACGATGCTCCAAGGCCCGTTTTCTGGGTGGAGTCATCATGCCTTTGGCACAATCATTTCTACAAGGCCAGGGAAGGTACAGGGCAGCCAGAGAGACAGAGCATGTCTGGGTCGGGGAAGAAAAAGAGCACTGCAGGGTCACCAGCTGGAACAAACTGAAACTGAACACAGCTGGAGGTCATGCTACATGCTTTCCAGATGCCTCCTTGGAACCGGCTCCTATTATATCTCTGCAAAGGAGGTGCTTGAAATAAAACTGAAATCACCACAGTTCGATGGTCATAGAAGTATGATTCTCTAGAACCATAGTGTCGTGCTGGGTGGTACCTCAGTAGTGATCACCCACGGGGGTTCCTTACGGCTTCAGAAAATCCATGAGTTCCCTGAATTACATGTAAACACTGTGCCTGTATTTTCCAGAAAGATGGCTCTTATCATTCACAAAAATTTCTATGAGGTTTATAAATCCAAAAAGATTTGGAACTGCTGTGGTATTTCACATCCCTCCTACCATGTCCCATATGAAGAACCTGAAGCCCAGAGAGCAAAATGACATTTCTCAAATCATGCACTGAGTCAGTGGGAGATCAAGGGTGGGAGAGAAGGGAGCCAGGGATACAGCTGTAGTTACTCATTAGAGACCCCAGCCCATTTGCCTGATTATTATCAGCACCTATGGAAGTAGATTCTACCTCGTATTCACCTATTATGTTGACATCAACCTTTATTTTTTTCGGTCTTCACAATATATCATGAGGAACTTTGTTATGCCTGGTTGAATACTGGAGCTAACGTCAGGCCTTCCTGATTCCCAGTGGTCACTGAGAACAGTAGAATTAATAGAAATGATCTGTGCATACACTTGCACAAAGCAATATTATCCATGAACTAAAAAAAAAAAACTGTATGTTTTCCATATACGTATGAGAACCTTAAAGTGCATGTAGACACTGTTGGGATAAATAAATGCACAAAAAGTAAAACAACAGCAATTGGGGCTATAAGCTTTGAAATGTTTTGATGCCATAGGAGCCCTCACACCCACAAGGGTATAGACCATTGAAGGATGTCTACTGCGTTTCCCTGGTTTGGCAATCCTGAGGAATGAAGTAAGTTCAAATCAGTATGTTCTTAATAAAATTATTGTTTCAAATGCTTTCTCTAGTCCCCAAATCAAAGTTAGCTTCTGGCATTTCTCAGGTATGAAGACACCCCATCCTACAGCAAGGGTCCCTGATTCTACCAGGTGTCTTCTTCGTCACTGAAGCTGCTGCCACTTAGAAGAAGCACTGGGACTTATGATTTTTAGGATGGTAGTGTATGGGTCCTATCATTCTCAGGGATGTTGGCCTCATCATTGGACAAATGGCTTAGGGTTAGGGTATCTTCGTCAAAATTGATCTTCATCAACATTGGGGACGATTAGTATAACTGTGTACTCTGATGGGAAGGTGGCCCAGGCTTGACTGGATCACATACTGCCAATTGGGTGGCAGACATACGGTCTCATCCAAGGTCCCAGAAGGAAACATGGCCAGCACAGTCTGCCTGGTTTACTTACAATGAAGATGCCATTTATTATGCCCTCTGCTTTGTTTATTCTCGCTGGGGCTTTTCATAAATAAAAATTAGCTTATGGGTTGTACAGTTACAAACATTTAAAACATACACTTTGGGACAGACCAGTTGTTTCACATCATAGTTTTTCCCCTAAAGACTTCAATTAAATTCTAGGCCAAGAAAGACCCAAGGGAATAGGACCACACACTGTACTTTAAACTGTGTTTGAGGAGATGATGGATTGTGCCTTAACGGTAGCCAGATTCTTAAAGAACGCTCCCTGCCCCATCCCCCTCACCCCCGCCCAAGACATTTCCACTCAGCGTTGTTTGTTTAGACATCTACAGACAGGCACCCCATTCAGAAAGTAGAGCACAGAGGGCCTCCTTCTGCCTGAGTATCTCAGAAGTAGATGGACAAGTGGCCCTGGTCCTTCTCTATGCGACATATGACACATCTCTCCATGAAGGCTGTGGTGTTGCTCACCAAAAGGATGTCCCCTGAAGGAAGTGAGCATGAGCAGTGACTGTGGGGACAGCAGAGAACCTTTCTGATTGCTCTCTGTTACAAGGAAGTAGGCTCACTGAAGAAACACATTGGAATCTTACTGAGGGCTTATTAATAGAACTGAGTGGCTCAAATACACCAGACCTTCTCCTCAGCCAAGCTTGACAGTGTTTCACCCCCTCCCAGAGTTGATGTAGGGCTCCAAAGCTCTCTGCCCTTCCCTCTGCCAATGGCCACCTCCTGTGACTTCACCATCCCTTTACTTTAAGGATTTTTTTCTGTACCATGAAGCCATTCCCTCCATATCTCCTGTTAAGATTCCTTCAGTCATCCATCTCTCATCACAAATGGGTTTACAGTCTCCCCTCTCCCCAACCCAAAGCAATTTTGGCAGTGATGTGTGGGGCATAATCTTGAGTATTGTGATTGCTGATGAGAGAAGATAAAAGATGATGCTTTCAGGGTGAGAGAAATAATGGGAAATAAAGATGAACACTCTATGTTTTCAGCCTACTTTAGGATTCATAAGGAAGAGTCCCTACTTGTTTGCTGGGAGTTGAGTTCTAGGCATGAGAAGGTACCAGGACCCTATGTGATTGGAATTGAAAGTGAGTGTGAAAAATCAATAGCACTTCACATCGTGGGATTTTCTTTTAAAGTGTATTTATCTGTAGCTGCTAGGCATTAGGAACAGACAACTGCGGACTCCACTCCTATCTAAGGCAGGCTTTCATAATACCTTGATTTCAGCTGTACCGTGTTTGTGATATACTCCTGGAAAGAGAGGCAAGAAGCTTACAAAGTTTACCCAATTTCCTAAGAAAGAGACTAGTTTTGGAGGTCTGGAACGATGTGCTTTGGATGAAAAGATGGAAGAATGTCATAAATACCAGGAAAATCTGAAAGAGGAGACATTTACAGATGCCCTAAAGATCTCTCAGCCCAGCAGAGCTGGCTGATAACTGGTATCTCCTTATCAACAGTGGAAGTCTTCCTTGAACTAATTCAGAAAATAGTCCATAGTGGACCAGTTGCTTTTAACAATGGGATGGGGAGGATTTTTCAGTATAGACTGAACTTTTAGAGAGAACATTTCTCAATGTTGGTTTTATTTATTTTTTTTAATTTTTTTTCAACGTTTATTTATTTTTGGGACAGAGAGAGACAGAGCATGAACGGGGGAGGGACAGAGAGAGAGGGAGACACAGAATCGGAAACAGGCTCCAGGCTCTGAGCCATCAGCCCAGAGCCCGACGCGGGGCTCGAACTCACGGACCGCGAGATCGTGACCTGGCTGAAGTCAGACGCTTAACCGACTGCGCCACCCAGGCTCCCCTCAATGTTGGTTTTAAAAGATGGGCGATTATTTCAGTTATCAAGTATTTGTTGAACATCTAAATGGGTCAGTAACCCAAACATGAAAACAGACTTGGTTCTGAGTGCTAGGCTCACCCAGATTCAGATGGCTTCCAGAGAATCTAGCAAACTGGATTGAAAGGGAATCCAGCACAAGTGTCTTTCAAACAAAATCCCTGAAAAGAAATAGGAAATAAGCTATAATAATAGCAGTAGAAACATAAAATTTAGGTTCTGTAAAGAAATAGTTTTTATAAAGATCTGAAAAGGTGAAAAAAAACCCTGGATTTGTTTGCCTGAGTTTCCTCATTTTGTAATGAAAGAAACTTAGGGATAAGGTAAAGGAAAAATTAGGTGAGACTCCAACTTCTTAGTTCCAAGGTTAGTGTTGCTTTCCTTCCCCACCTAACCATCACTTTATTCTTACTTTTCTGAGCTTCCTTTAATAGTTTTTAGTTTATTGTGCAGCAACTCTGAAACCGCCAGGATAAAATATACAGGAAATCATCATTTGGCTGCATGTGGGCATCTGGGCTTTTTACATCCTCGATTGGGAGTGTGGGCTGTTTTTGATTGGGTGGCATACCATGACAGCAAGTAGAGAAGGTTTCTAGATGACTAAAACATTCTAGTTATATCTGGTCACCTCCTCAGAGGGTTATGTTTTCAACATGTATTTTTCCATAGGAACAGTAATAGAGCTATGGTTTGATCCTTTCCTCCCCCCCACTCCAGGTGGCTGTGTCTCTTCCCACACATTGTAAAGAATAGGACAGTGCTTATGATGTGTTGCTACCTGGCCCCCATGCAGACCCTGAGGGGAGACAGGCAATGGTGCTTTAGGGAATCATGAGATAGAGGCTCAAAGGAGAGAACAGGAAGTCTAAGATAAAGGACAGGGATAAAGGAACAAACTTGGGCAGTGCCTGGGTTTTAGGTGTCAGGGTAAGAAATCACAAGAAACTCCTCTTAGAAGCCCTCTTTTCTGACCTATCAAAATCATGAGATTTTTATTATCACATTGGACCCAGAGATAAAATTTTTCTACCAGGAAGAGAGGGATGACAATTTTATCAGTCATTAATTTATTGAGCACTTGTAGGTTTTATTCCTAAAAACTGAATGGAAAAACAGCTGGTAAATGAGCTTTTTTTTTTATCAGCAAACACATATGCTGTCAGTTCTCCATTTTCTGTTCCCATATGAGTGCCGAATTTATGTTGTTTTCTACACAAGACTTCTCAAGGCTTTTGCTCTCTATGAGCTATAAACTACCAATCTAAGGCAAAGTTTGGGCAAATGGGAGACATGGGGAGTGCTAATGGGGACAATCTGTTGGGAAGCTTTGCTGTTGATGGTTCTTGGGTCCCTCAGGGAACTCTTGCAGTGGCTGGTCTTGAATACCCTTAGTGACACCCACAGTGGCTTGACTTCTGCACTCACGCTCATTTTGGTTCTAGCAGTAAGGCCTAAAAATACTTGCATTTTCCAGGACTCTCTTCTATAAGAACAAAGAAAAGCTGTCCTGCTTTCACTCACATGTTCCTTCTTATTTTATCCCTTGTCAAGACCCCCAGATAATTGTGGCAACTGCAGGATACCTCAGAATGTGGCTGTTTTCTGCTTGGTTTCTGGGTGAGGTCCAGATAATGTTTTTGGAGGATTCTTTCCATTCTCATACTGGGCTATCATGGAATTTACAAACTGGGAATGCCTAACAAAGTCATGTCAAGGAAGGAAAAACAGCATTGGTATGCATTTACCAAATATTAGTATATTTAAATAGGGCTACGTGTTGGAAATAGAAAGAACTAGACAGTCCCTGCTATAGAGACCCGCAGTGTGGCAGGAGAACAAACATATAAACGGATGATCGTAAAACTGTTGTGGTGCTAATAGACAGGTATGCATGGAGAATAATGGTAGTGTACAGAATAAAGTCATCCCTCTTATGAGAAGGAGTAATAAAACAGTTGAGACCTACGTTGAACTGTAAAGAACGATCCAGGGTTCACCAAGCCAGGAAAGGGCTTAAAAAATTACAGACATAAAGCACAGCATATATGACACTGCAGAAATGGATATCATGGCTAATCTACTTCTGTACTCAGTGGGATAATATGATGATTGTATTTCCCTCTAAAGTCATTGCAACTTCCTTTACACTTATTGGATGTTTGCTATGAGTGACAAACAGATATGGAGGGTGGGAGAGAGAGAGACAGAGAAAGAGAGGAAGAATAATTTGCTGGACCCTTGCTTGTATTGCCACCACGCAGAACAAAGATGGGGAGAATCTCCTTTAAAACCTTTGATCGTTTGTGCAAACACCCAGTAACTTCCTATTGCTGAAATTGTGGAATTGGGCCTGGGATAGAACTTTTTATGTCAAAGCCTTAGTCATTGGATCAGAACAGCACTTCATGGAATCCCAGAGACTACCTAGCTCAGGATTCGTTCCTTCTGTTTTCTCCATGCCAGTGAGGTACCTCACAGCGAAGCTCTGTGATCTGAAGAGCATATGACCATGACATTGTCCCATGAGTTACCATAAGCACATGAATTCTGGGAAAGTTGTCCCCACTAGGTGGACGCTATTGACTCCATGAAGCTTGCAAGGGAGGTAGATTTCTTTGCCCATGAAGTTTGGTAAAGGGCCCTAATCCTTCAGTAGCTGTCCACTAAAAGACCCTCCCCGAGGAATAGGCTGTGGATGAAACATAATTTCTGGACAGCGAAGCAGCACCAAGGGAAGACCTGGCCCCTTCTTTGATCCCAGACCCTGAGTAACTCTTCTGAGAAGACTGTCTGACTGTGGCTATCAGAGATTGTGTCCAAGTTCTGATTTGAAAGGAGCAGCAGAGAGCCAACTGCAGGTGTGGGCATGCCCCTTCCTTCACCCACAGACCTTCTGGAGTAGGCTGCGCGTTCTGAGAAAAGCCTAATGAAAAGGATCAAGCTCACCCAGAGGCCCTGCTGTGCAGGAAGATTGCTTCCAAGAAGCGATTCATTTTTAGTTTAACAACTGTGCATTTGGTCCCCACACAATTTATCTTCATGCGAAATCACATACCTGTGTGCCAGATGTGCGCAGCTGTATGTGAGCAACTGCTGATCTATCTGGATCGTATGCCAAGTGCCTGTTTCTTTAAATTAGGGTGGGTTGGGATTGGGGCTGTGTGAAAATGTCATTCTGAAACCAGACACCAAGCAAGCCCTGGCTACACGGGGGGTTCGGGGGGTTCGAGCATAGCATGATGATGAACCAAGGTTGAATTAGTCTTTTCCAGGACCCCCCAGAACCTCCCCCTTTCACGACCTCTGAAATTCAGCTGCATTCTGGGTCTGCAGAGGTTAGGCTATCTGGAGACTTGGTCCTGGCAAAGTGTGCGGCCCTTGTAAATGCTTGTGGTAAAACTGCAAAACCTCTGCCCGGCCCTTGGGAGCTTCTGGAGCAGAATAGAACTTGACATTTTTAGTTTGTGTTTCAGTTTTCACCCGCTGGCCTCAGAAGAAGCAAGACCACAAAATACTCAATGGTTCTAGGGGTACAGCCATCCATGGAAGAGTAGGAGACTGAGGTGAGGAGAGGGCCATCCCCCCAGAAACCCAGGGTTCCACAGCACTGGCACACGTACATTTCCTCTCTAGACTTGCCTGTCTCTCTTTCTGTGGCCAAAGGCAGTGACCATGAAGAGATCCAGTCTTGTTTTGTCATTTTATGACTGGTTTATTGAGTTTCCACTAACGCCAGGCATGTGCTAGGCATCAGTAGGAAGTAAAGTCCTGGACACATAATAAGTGTTCATATGTTAGTTGTTGAAGGGATTATAGAAGACTGACCATTTTTCCAATTTTTTTGGTGACCTACCAGATGCCAGGTACTATGCAGAAAGTTTCTGGTTAATTCTTACAAGTCCACGAGGCAGACACTGTTACTCCTATTTTACTAACAGGAAACCTGAGGCTCAGAGAGATTACAGAGCTCACTCAAAAATTAGGTATTTCAGGGGCACCTAGGTGGCTCAATTCACCTGACTTTGGCTTGGGTCATGATCTCACAGTTCTTGGGTCAAACCCTACATTGGGCTCTGTGCTGACAGCTCAGAGCCTGGAGCCTGCTTTGGATTCTCTGTCTCTGTCTTTCTCTCTCTCTCTCTGCCCCTCCCCCGCTTGTGCTCTGTCTCTCTCTCAAAAATAAATAAGCATTAACAAAAAATTGTTTTAAAAAATTAGGTATTTCCTACATGGTGGAGCCAGGGTGAGACAGCTGAGTCTGATTTCAAGTGCCATTTTCTTTCCACCACGCTGCTATTGTTCTCTCTGCCTCTTGGCTGTTATCAGAGCCCAAGGAGAAGGCAGGTGTCTCTGTGTGGGAATACACTGCGTTTGCTCTCTCTGACCTTGGGCCATGCCACTAGGACATGAGAGCCTGGACAGAGAGAGGCCCTCAGTGCAACTTCCTATTGTCACACCTCTCAGTTCCATTCTGGTTCTCACACGGACAGGCACTGATAAGTCAGCCCACGGTACACAGGCTTAGTTTGTGTTTCAGCAAAATTCTCTGAAAACAATAACCAGATGTGATCTAACTCACATTGTGTCCACATGACGAATCCATTGCAAGAGAAGTCAGAGGATGCACTGTGATTTTTCCCAGTCAGGTGAATGGCTCCACTCTTCCCTGGGCTCAGTTTAGAACTCAAAGAAGAAACAACATCTAGATTCGTTTTGAGTTCAGTCTTTGAATCTGGTCTCAGGAAGAATCCAGATATAATTTAGTCTCGTAATGATGACCCCTTAGATCACAGATCATTTGTGGGTAGTGGCTCCTTCTAGTCACCTGCTGTACTCAAAGCAATTTCCTCTTTTCAGTTTTAAGAATTTTTTCAGAATTTCCTTTCTTCCAAGCTACTTAGAAGAACCAGGCCACCATCCTGGGAGTAAAACAGGATCCTCCAGGAATTACATCATTTATTTTTCAACAAAGATTAATTTAATTTGGTTTAGTTTAACAAGAGTGTATGATCATATATTTGATAACCAAATAGATGCCTTGACGTAAATTTCAGTCCTGGTTTAACTCTCTTCCAGTGAGAAAAACAAAGACTCTCAAAGGTAATTGGTATACCACCTCTCCAAGGGGGGAGAAACGGGTAGGCTTTCAATTTTCTTAAACATAAAACTTAAAATCCACATATAATAATAAACAAATGGTTTAAGGCATTTTATGTCATAAATGTGCTGCCATTATTTAGTTATGAATTTTCAGGTTCAGGAATTATGCTAAAACCCAAGGGTCATTATGGAATGTCTGTATATTTGATTTCCAAAGCTCTGTATAGGTTTTAATGTGTTCAATGTTATACCACTGCACTCCCTAAGCTATTTCTGTATCCTCAGAGACATGTCCTAATAACAGGCCTCCGTGTCTTCTGCTTAGTGAGAAGTGTGAATAATAGCTCCAAAAAGATTATATATATATATATATATACACACACACACACACACACACACACACACATACACACACACACATATATATTAACTTTAACATATGTTCCCACATGGCAAAGTGATTGAACCTAATACAGTTAACAACTTAGGAAAGGATTCATTGAATTTTCCAGGTCTCTTCATGGCCAGAGTTACTTTGTAAGGAGACCCTAAATGTGAAATAATCAACATGTTAAAGTAATCTAGATGTTTATGATTTGATAACTCTTTGGTGCATTGTTTAACAACATGTTTTCAATTTACTTTCCTTCAAATAGCTCCAAATAACCCCATGATTTTGGATGATTGATTATGGGAATGCTGCTTTTACTGTACATCCAAGGTAATTTTAAAATTACATCTTCTTTTCATTGTTAAAGGGTAAAATCATTTGCAGGTCTTGACATGATTTATCAGAGAAAGGGGGATAAAGGGTCAGTCTTGGCCTCACTCTATTAGAACATTATTTTGTTAGCCCAGAAGCAAAGCATTAGACTTCATGGAAGCTGGGTTCTAGTGTCAGCATGCTGAATAATTAGTTCTGTGGTCTTAGAAAAGTCATTAACCTCTTATGATTCACTTTTCTTCCTTATAAAACTAAACAAAACAATTGGGATCGAAACCTCCCTTAGTGATTCTGATTCATTGTAACCTCAGCAAGGCCTAGAAATCTGTATTTTTTATTCAGAACTGGAGGTTTATAATCAGACAAGTTTGGAAAACACGACACCAAATGACTTCAAGGTCCAGGTCTAAAGTTCTACAACTCTAGAACCAAGCTTCTCTGTGGTGTAGACATTTTTCTTTCAATACAACCATTTTATTATGCAATGGCCTCCTTACTTTACCCATATGGCTGATGTGTATTTCTCTCAGACACCGTGCTCAGGCTGGTATGTAAATGACCTGTTTAATCCTTGTAAGAACCTTACACTGTTAGCCTATTAGTCATGGTTATTAATCCTACTTGCTACCACAAACTCCTCAATCTCAGTGGTTTAACACACTGACATTTTATTTTACTCATGTAATATCTTCCTCCATCTTCTAACTGCCATCTGGAATGCATGTCCTTCATGTGAAAACAAAGATAGGAGACACTGGCTCTTACCTATCATGGTGGGAATTGAGGCAAGACACTGCTGTTCACAGCCTGTGGGTTAAAGTAAGTCACCTGGCCCTGATCCAACGGGAAGGCTGGGAAATACAAAGGAGCACATGCAGATCTGATAAACAAACTGTCTTTGACACAGTAGGGGATCTAAATTTTACAGCTTTAAGAAACTGAGGCTCAGGAAAGCCAATTAACAGTAGCATTACACTTGAAGAATGTCAATGATGAGAATGTTACCTGGTATTTCATTCCAAAAAGAGGCATGCATTATTCACAATGGCCAAGATGTGGAAGCAACCTGTGTCCATCCCGTGGATAACGGATAAAGAAAATGTGGCAGTTCACGCAATGGATATTATCCAGCTTTAAGACAGAAGGAAGTCTTGCTAATGTGACTACCTGGATGAGCCTGAAGGACGTTATGCTAAGTGAAATAAGCCAGTCACAGAAGGCAAAAAATACTGCACGACTCCGTCTACGTGAGGCATCTAAGATAGTCAAGAAGAGCATAGGATGGAAATCTCCAGGAGTTAGGGAGAGGGGGAAACTGGAAATTGTTGTTCGACAGTATAAAGTTTTTCCACTGAACTTCCCCACACCACCAAAAAAAAAAAATAATAATAATAAATTTTACTGAGGTAAAGGATGCCAAGCAAAAATTGATAAATAATAATAAAATGTACTTTTTGTGCTCAAAAACCATGGCTTTTAAGAATAAAACTTAAGTATTTCCTTAGAAAGAAAAGGATTTTCTTACAGGTAAATAACAAGAGACATGATAGTTTTGAAGTCGCCCTTGCTACTCTGTCTTTATGTGCTGACATCGGAAGAAATCCTTGTCCCTAAAGCAGACAGGTGCTCTCACTAAAGGGCCATGAAGTCTGAGGGGACTTGCCCATGATCTAGTTTGAATGAGACTTGCTCATGACAATGAAATGGGAACCTCAAGATATCAAAGAATCATCCTTTTCACCTCAGCTTCTTAAATCAGTTCTAAGCACAGATTATTTCTTTACAACGAAAACCTGTGAGTTAACAACTTTGTCCATTCAAAACACACCTGTTGTAAATGGATACATTTTTCTTTCTCTCTTTCTACTTTTGACCCTGAGAAACCTCTCAGTAATTCAACAACTAATTTTAAAGGCATGGAGAGAAGCCAAGATCTGCAGAAATGGAATTCAGGAAGATAGGCCCTGTATTGGAGCAGCAGTGAGTCCACAGCCAAAAGAAAACAAGACAAAACTACAACAACACAGATAAATAAGTCCCTGTAAGACATGAGGTAAGAGCCATAATAATTGACTTACCTACGGATTAATGGAAGCCTAGGGAAGGGAATTTTCTTCTGGGTTTGAGGGGTCAGGAAGGCCATCAAAGAGAGAAAATGACAATTTCTCTAAGCCTGCAAGGAACTCATCCTTGTACATCTGTCAGATGTACAGGGCAGGGTGCATGTGAGGGAGCCGTTTAGGGGAAGGGAGAGCTCGGGCGGGAGCACGAAGGTGGGAGAGTCTTAGTATTGGAGAGAATGCAGTGGGCAGCAGATGGCTGCCAATGTGAGCTCAGAAACCCAAATATCCTCCCAGACAAGTGTGGAATTTACCCCATGTATGTTACAGAGACATCTGAGTTTTTTAATCAGGGGTCAAGCATGTGCTGTGGAAATACCACTTTGGTGTCCATGAGAGGTAGAATTCTCTACTTGCACATCTCTGTGTAGCACAGACAGGCAGGAAATTGTCCCCCCATGTCTATTTTTCTCAAGTGATATATAATAATTAGAAAATTTAACTGGCTATGTGACTGTTCTGAATAAAGATGACATTTTTCAGCCTTCTTGACAGTTGGTGTGGTCTTGTGACTAAGCTCCAGCCAATGGGACACAGCTAAAGCCTGGTGGCAGCTCCAAGATTTTTTTTTTTTTTTTTTTAGACAGCTGGCACACAGTTGCTTCTCTTGTCTTCTTGCTGCTACTTAAAACACAGATGTGATGATGATGATTTACTTGGGCCATTTAAATGGAAAAGGTCAATTGAATTCTCCTCCATTTGAATTGCTTTCCCGCTTTTGTCAAAAATCAGTTGGGCATATTTATGGAAGTGTATTTCTGGCTGCTCCATTCTGTTCCATTGATCTATGCGCCTATCTCTGCAAATACCATGTTGTATTAATTACTGTATCTTTATAGTAAGCCTTAAGGTCAAGGAGAGTGATCCCTTCCACTTTATTCCCCTTTTTTCAAGATTCAAGATCCATTTTAAGAAATATATTTTACTCTGTAACCTAGGCACACACATAAATATGAAACCCATCTCATGAAAATGATATAGTATTTGTGATGTACTCTGATTCTTTCCTAACCTATTCTACTCCATTCCATTCTTTCATTAAACAGTGCTGATCATGACCCAGTAAGTTGATTTCACAGACCACCAACCCCGTCTTTCAACTTGCAGTTTAAAAAACATTGCAGGAGAAGGGAGTGGGAAGGGGGGTTAGGGGATACTTGCCATTAACTCACCGTTATCCCCCACTGAAAAATAGATGGGGCAAGCTATGGGGTTGCCTTCTTCACATTAGGTTTCTTTTCTTCTTCAAGTTTATTTGTTTATTTTTGAGAGAGAGAAAGAGAGAGAGCACACAAGTGAGTGGGGGAGGGGCGGAGAGAGAGGGCGACAGAGGATCGGAACTGTGCTCTGCACTGACAGCCCAATGCGGGGCTCAAACTCACAAACTGTGAGATCATGACTTGAACTGAAGTTAGATGCTTAACCGACTGAGCCACTCAGGCGCCCCTCATTAGATTTCTTTTCTAAGTGGGAAAAGGGCTTGGAAAGAACATATAGCCCACTGCAGGGCGGTTTCTCACTAACAGCAAATGTCCAGTTCCTAAACATACGATTGGTTTCCTTTGAGAAAGGAAAAACCACCCAACAAGAAATTTAAAAGCACCATAAGTTGGTATTTGCTGTCATGATAATCAGTGGGCCACTTCTTTCACGTATGTTTTCTTTTGTCTTTCTCTGGCTCTAAGAGATATATATATTACAACTTCCATCTTACATACGGGAAAATACAGCTTCAGAAAGGTTAAAGAATGTGTTCATATTTGCACATCTGGCAGGCAGCACAGCTCAGACTCAAGCCCATGCCGGCCTTACTCCTTAGCCCCAAATTTCATGCGTGAGGCTAAACTGAAGCACCCTATTGTGGCCAAAAGGCAGGAGCCCCAAAAGGAAGGAGATGGACTTTTTTTGGATCATTCAGAAGATAGTTCTTAAGATGATGACTTAATTCCCTGCCTGGACCATGAAGCTGAGGGCCACGCCCTGAGCTGGACAGGGCCTGGATTGCCAGGGAAGAACTTCATGGAACAGAACCCCCAAGCCAGCCTGAGATCGCACAGCTGGTCTTCTACATGAGCGAGGAAAAACTTTTATCAGGTTTAAGCTGCTGTTATTTCGGGTTTATGTTACTCACAGTTGAATTTAATCCTAACTGATACAACCACTATCCCGCAAGAACAGTGGCAGAAAAATATATATCACATATCCATCACATAAATCTACTTTTATAAGGGAATGAAGTCAAATTATTACCCCCAATAAAAAAGGTGTTTTGCAACATGACCCAGGAATTCAGAAGTACCATTTGTTCACTGTTTCTCTTGGTCTCACATACACGGCTCCCTATGGCCTCCATGGACATACGTGGGAGCAGGGCTCATGAGGGCAAGGTGTGGCAACCCAGGGAACGAAGAACCTCTAAGGACAATGCTCAGATTGTCAACGTTTGGCCAGCAGTGTACTTTCTCCAACTTTGCAGTAGTAAGAGGAAGAGCTTTCCTGTATTCTCCTTTACTGAGTAAGTTTTCTAGGAGAAGGAAGGAAAAAGACAATGGCAGATAAGTGGAGTAGAAGAAAAATGAAATATAAACAAACTAAATTCTTCACTGAACAGAAAAGTTCAATTAAAAAAAGAAGAAGAGAAATGTAGGATCCTAATTTGAACCATAGCCCCATGTCTAATGCTTTTAGCTAAGAAAAAGAGAGAAAGGCAAAAGAAATCTGAGTCAGAGGGAAGATGTCATGGTGAGTTTCAATGGGATGAATTCCTTATTAATTCTAAAGAACACGATGCAACATGGATTTAATTATACAAGTCAACCCACCCACATTCCTCTCTTGCTTTTCACACACATGGGCTTCTGAGGACGATGAAAGGTGGGTGGGGAGAAAGGGAAAAGGAGGAAGAACACAGGGTGGCTAAGGCCATGGAGAAGGCGGCTCTCCTCCAGGGCGCAGCTGCTCTTGGCCTCCCCTTTCTAAACGTGAAAGCTGCAGTGCCCCACAAAGCCACTGCCTTTTAGCCCGACCCTTTTAGCCCCAGCGGATTCCTCTACCTTGGCCTCAAGGACACTTCTATGTGGCTCTATTTACTGTGGAAGGGGGATTCTTTAAATTTTGAGGGATGGAGAGAAGGAATATCATAAAGGGGCTACATAGGAGCCTGAAAAAAATCTCAGCTGCTTTTCATTTCCTGTAGGATGCACAACACAATCACACCAAGATTTTCACTAAGAACAAACAAATCTATTAAAATTCCAAAGAGTTTAAATGGATTAGAAATGTTTAAAATTTTATATTTTAATAAAAATTGTATATATTTAAGTAAAACATGATATTTAGATACATACACATAGTGATACTTATACATATATGTATATTTAGATACATATACATAGTGAAATGATTACTATGGTCATGCTGATTGACATACCCATCTTCTCCTGACCTTGTGTGTGTGTGTGTGTGTGTGTGTGTGTGTGTGTGTGGTAAGCACACCTGAAATCTACTCTGTTAGCAAATTTTCAGTGTACAATACAGTATTATTAACTGCAGTCATCATGCTGCATATTAGATCTCAAGACTTACTTGTCTTGCATAAACGCAACTTTGTCAAAACAACATTTAGCTTTCCTTATGGTTTCTCTGGGACTTTTTCTTTGTGCTTCCATCAACAATACCCCAGTCTCTATACAGGTGAAAACATCAACAGTTTCCCCTTATTGTTTCTTTCTGCTTTTTCTTTTCTCTTTCAGATAACACTCCAGAGAATTCTAGCTGTTAGAGAATCTCATTGGCCATACTATGACTTTAGCTAACTATTTATGGATAATTTGACTATTAGACTAATGATGTCTCATTTGGGAGAGAATTCAGTGGTGGAATGGTGGGTCTAGAGTCACAGGCATCAGCCTCAAAGTTCAGTTGAAGATGAAAAAAAATAGAAATAAAAATCAACAACAAAAAATACCCACTCTTCTAAGCAAAGGGGATATACTGCAGAGACATACATGCTTAGAAAAACCTTGAAAGGCTTTAGGCCTTGAAAGGCCTCCGTGGATGACTCCAAGAGTAACATCACTGAACAGGCCTGTCAGGGTAGCTGTTGTGTCTCCTACCATTGGCAAAATGGAGAATTGGCAAAAAACACACTGGAATATGGCTCTAGGAACACCCAGTGCTAACCATAATCCAGGAATCCAAACATTTTCTTTAGAACTATTAAATTCAGAGCTACTCTATGTCTGCTGCATCTGCACTGACAAAACAAAAACAAACCAAAAAGCTGTTGCCCATGCACTGTCTCTTGATCCCCACAAAGCTAGTGAATGGATACTGGTATGTCTGCTCAAATCAGGGATGAAGTCCAGTGGGGTGGGAGGGCATAGTCAGCTGTCCTCACAACCACACTGACTCTATCCCACCTGCTCAAAACTCTGGGATGTAAAATCTATATAATGTTTGGACCCCTAGACTCAAGGAATATGTGTTTAACTACCCAGCGTCTGCAGTATAAGAAGTATATTAGAAAGACAGCTTTCAACCATTTTTCAATCATGATGCATTTAAAAAAATGAACTTATTTTGAGATCATTGCAGATTCACATTCAGTTGTAAGAAATAATGCACAGATCCTATGCACTCTGTGCTCAGTTTCAATTGCAATGTCTTATTGAACCATAGCACAATATTATGACTAGGATGCTGACACTGGTAGAATCCACTGGTCTTTTTTAGATTTCTCAGTTTTACTTGTACTTGCGTGTGTGTGTGTGTGTGTGTGTGTGTGTGTGTGTGCCTAGTTCTCTGCAATTTCCTCACATGTGTAGATCTATGTATCTATCATGACAGTCAAGACACAAGATACTACATATACCTTGTTGTGCCAAATATCCGGGAATGACTACAAAGGAAGGCTATGGACTGTCTTGAGAGGTTCCTAAGATGGTTTTGAAAATGATTTATCCTACAATAAACTGGACAGGGTCCCGGTTCGAAAGGGGGTCATACCAGGAAGAACCATTGCTATAGAACCAGGTTTCTCTTCTTTTCACCTTTATTCAGACATAAAGTTCTCCTCCTACTGGCCTCCTGTTCTGCTCCCTTTCTCCAGTTTCCCCTGAGCCAAGACTCTCCTAGTCTAAAGTCTTGGCCACCTTGAATCCTCTGGGCTCCCATCCACCCTCATTGTGCTTCAGAATTCATTTTATTTCCCATAGATAAATAACAGTTTCCAGTCCCAGTAAATCACATTTGTCATCCTCTCCAAGAGCCAGGTATGAAAACCAGGAATTCAGTGCCGAGTGCACACTCCTATGCCCTAGGCTTGCACAAGGCATGCATAGAGATTGCAGACTGCTGGCACAGAGTGGGTACTTAAAATGCTACTTATAATTATTATTCCAGCGATATCAAAACTTCTTCACATGTGCAAATTTAATTTAAAAAACTTAATTTTTTAAAAAATTAATATTTGGTAATATTTGGGTATTGACTTTCCAGGTAAAAAAATAATATTCCAAAATAAACTGAATATAATATTGAGTTGCAATTCTAGATGAATCGTAAAAACATCCTCATGTTGGTGAATTGTCAAAATTTTGTTAGAACTTTCTTCGTTTTTAAATATTTTGTCATATTTATTTTACCTTTTTCATTTCGTAAGCTGCAGTATATCATTTTGTTCCTGAAACAGTTATTAAAGGCCTAATCCAAATAGCCAACTAAAATAAAGTATGGTAAGGGCTTATAAGGACATCCCAACAGGGTGCTATATGAAAAGAAGGAGAGAAATGAATACATGTAATTCTTAGTTTTGATTTCTATTTTAAGTATGTCCAGTGTGTTAAGTTTGTTACATGTTCCATCAAATCTCTGAGTGCTTACTATGGGCTTGGCATTGTGCTAGGCTTATTGGGAGTAATAAAAGAAATACAAAAGTGGGGAAAAGTCCTGGCTAATTAGTAAACTGGCTTTGAAAGGTAAGGGCCCTATTTTGGGACATTGGTTTTTTAGAGAAGAAATGTGCTTGGGATGAAATGAAGAATTTCACCTGGCTGCTCATCGAGTAGCTTCCTGGTAACTCATATCAAGTTTTTCTGATGGAAGATGATAATATCCAAAAGTTTAGACAACCTTTCAAAAAGTCTTGTGAACCACAAGAGACTCTTAACAATAGAGAACAAAATGAGGATTGATGGACGGGAGTGGTGGGTGGGAAATGGGCGCGATAGGTGTTCTATGTAAATGATGAATCGCTAAATCCTACTCCAGAAACCAATATTGCACTGTATGTTAGCCAACTAAAATTTAGATTAAAACAGTCTTGTGAACAACTCTAATTATTGGGGACACTATTCCCATAACTGGGGGACCTTTGGGTGGTGGTCAAAACAACAGAGATAATTGTAGTCCCAATGACAGGAGCAGGTTTAGAGCCAGGAGGAGCAGCATAGCAGCCCTCAGGGACACAAGCAACCATGAAAACTGCCATTGCCTGAGAACTTACTCTGAACCTGGCAAGTTGCCAGGTGCTTATGTGTATCATGGTTGACCATCACAACTATGGTTTAAAATAGATACGGTCCACATTCTGTGAATGAAAACACTGAGCCTTGCTCTGCTAAGAGTAGCAAAATCTCGATTTGCCTCCAAAGCCATAGTCTTCCTGCCACACTATGATGTCTCTCAAAAGTAAGGACATTTGGAAGGACAGGTGTTCCTCAGGAACTTTGGGAGCATGGAGGTGACAAATGAGACTGTTGCTCTTGTTATTCATGTCAGGATCATCTTCATGCTGGCATGGCCTGGGGATACTGGTAGGTAGGCAATGACTGTTGGTTGAATTAAATTGAAAAGCATTTATACCAGCACCACAGTCTAAGCCTAACCTCCTTACCCACAGGCATTTAGGAACCTTCTATGTCCACTCTAAAATTTATCTTCAGCTTCCTCCTGCTGGTGGGTAAAGTTCCTAGAGTCACCTCTAAAGAAGGAAGGCATCCACTAAATGTATCGTTGATAGTTTTGAGGGTTGGAGGGAGGCTAACTGGAGCCTATTAGCAGTAAATCAGCCCCCACAAGAAGACAAAAGAGTGACTGCAGTTACTGATGTGATTTAGACAAGCTTGACTCAGGAGGCTGGGAATTTGAGGATAGCAACCACCACCGCCACTGATGACAAACACATGACTACTATTGTCATTCTCTCTTATTTTCTGTGAGCACTTATGGATCACCCACAAAACCACCTGCATCTTCTCTATGTTAATACCAACCCTAGCAAACAGCTCTTCAACCTTTCCATTGGTCAGGTCTCCTGCACCATTCCACTATTGCATCGTCTCCTGTTGTCCATCTCTCAACACTTCCATGAGCATCTGCCCTCATGTGGCTTCCTGTGCCTCCCCTGGAATTGAGGGCTGTCTTTAACTGAAGGACACATTAGATTTCATGGTCTAACTCTTAGGCATCCCCCAGGAGCCATTCTCTAAAAGCAGCATGGATTTTAAGCTTACATATGTTGTTCTGGAGTTTACATTTTTTAAAAATTTACAAGCCTTTTCAAATAAATGTTTGTGACTAAAATACAGGATGAAATAAAGTTTTAGAGTCTTATTATGAGTTGGTGCTAAGTCATGGGAGCTGATAGTCTAAGTGGCCAGGGATGGTGTCTCCTCTCCAGACATTCTGCCAAATCTATCAATGGGGGATAATCAGGGGGGGAAAAGTCACCTGTCCTTCTCAGAAATTTCAATATTTTAAACACTAACAAAGTGAGAGACCACAAGTTTCCTTGTGTATGTGCCATATTATTGGGCTGGATATTTCTAGGATCTGGGACAAAAGAGACCTGAATTCCAGAAGCTCTAGTAGGTTATGGGTCATTGGAAGCAAATGTGACTCTCTTCTCTTGATTCTAAGTAGCCCTGGGACACCTGGTCCACCCAGGAGATGCAGGAGGGAGTTCTCAGAGGGCCACCTATCACTCTGACATGCCTTCTGCCTATCATTGCTACTCTTGTCCTCCTCAGCCTCATCTGCAACCCCCTCATGGTGTACTTTGCTGTTTAATGCACTCTCTGAGCTTTTAATTTCAACAATTTCATTTTTCATTTCTAACAATGAGCTGTCTTTTGAAATGGTTTCCTAACATTCGCTTTCTGCTCTCTGCCGTGGTCCTGTGTCTATGCTTAATCCTGGGCAGTTTGAAAAGATGACTGGTTCTAGTGTTTTGCTTTTCCCAGTCCAGCCTTAGTGAATTAGCAGGTGAGCGTACTTGCTGTGGCCCATGGTGTTCCATGGACCTCAATCCTAGTTCCCATTGAGCATTGGTCTTCTAAATAGAAGCCACCTCCTTGTTTTAGTATATCCTCCTGGCTATTTATGGGAGGGAAGGGAGGTTGCAGGCAAGAAATGAGGTTTCTGGGGGTGACATAAATAGGAAGGGGGTCCTAGGTGGTGCAAGCGTGCTCACCCTCTGCTGGCAGCATCCACTTGCCCCCACCCATGTGAAACGGCCTTTCCTGCCACACAAAAATGTACCAGCCACATTTGGCTCTGCGTATATTTACAATCAACACACATGCTGAACCCAACTCCTCTCTTTTATACTCTTTCACTAAGTCATCACTTCTAGTCTTCAACCAAAAGACTTTCTGTTTACTTTACCAAATCACATGATGGGAGATAAATGTTCAAATCCTTATTTATGGGCATTTAAAGATTGCAACACTACTTTTACAAGGCAGCTATTTGATTCCAGAATGGGTAAGTTACAAAGCTACAGTTGGCCTCCATCACATCTGCAAAGCGACAGAGTCCTAAAGTTGGTTTTGCTCATGAAAAGGTAAACAGTGACACACACATCTGGAAACAAACAGAACCAGAGGGTCCCCTGCAGAACGCTAGTAGGGCACATTACGCTGGTGTCACCATAGTGGAACATTAACACTCGGCGGCTTGGGATAGACTCACAAGTTCTAAGAGTTGCCAGCCGATTGTACTGCCTAATCAAGTGTCTGCAGTAACAACACCTGAAACAACCTGTTAATATTTATCAAACATTTGTAGACGGTTTAGCACAGTTCTAGTGCTATGCATGAGTTATCAACCTAATGCTCACAACAACCTTTAGGACTTATTCCCATTTCACAGATGAAGGTATGGAAGCACAGAGAGGTTGTACCACTTGCTCCAGGTCACATAACTGGACAGTAGTGTAACTGGGAATAAACTCCAACCCTCTCGGAGTTCCTGTGCTCTCTGCTTTTCTGAGCATTGATGCTTCCCCTGCTCACCATAAAGGCCTTCAGCCAGCCGGCCTCACTGTTATTCAAGGAAGCGACTTCTATTGCCTCACATACTGAGCTACATCTGCCTGTATCCAACTCCTCACTTTAGTCTTCATCTGACTCCCAGGAGCATCCAGAACATTGTTTCCCCCCACCCCCCCTTTTTTTTCTTCTAACAGCCTCCAGAGATGTGAAGATATTAACTGGTTCTATCAATTGCACCTGAATATTATCTTTGTGGTTAGTGAAGCAGCCTTGGCCCAATAGAAAAATGGGAGGACTCAATAATTAAACAATTTGCCAACTGTCCAGGGTCTATTGGCAACATAAGGCTAATATTGGATATCAAGTGCATTAGGAATAATCTCAAGGAAACCGTAAATTATACTGATATTTATTTACTATTTGCAATGTCATTTATATTATCCACAAATTGGAAATACGTATCTAAAATAAGGGAATTAATAAAGTATAATTTGACCATACAGTATTATATGCATGCATTAAAATTAATGTTTTTGTAATAATAACTAAAGATAGAAAATTCTCAAAATCATGGTCATTTTTAAAAGTGGGATTTAGGGGCGCCTGGGTGGTTCAGTCGGTTAAGCATCTGACTCTTGATTTTGGCTCAGGTCCTGATCTCATGGTTTGTGAGTTTGAGCCCTGCATTGGGCTCTGCACTGATGGTACAGAGTCTGCTCGGGATTCTCTCTCTGTCCCTCCTGTGTGTTCTCGCTCTCTCTCACTTCCTCTCAAAATAAACAAATAAACTTAAAAAAAAAGTGGGATTTAAAACAATATTAAAGTATTGTCCTAATTTTTGAAAATAAAAGCCAAAAGAAAAGAAATTCAGAAATACATATATATAGAAAGAGTACAAATGCACCATTTGGCTAATAATGGATTATCTTTTATCTCTTCTTCTGAATACCCTATTTTCCAAATTTTCTAAAATGGGCATTCGTTACTTTTGAAATCTGAGGGAATAGAATGTCATTGCATGTGTGTATTTTTTTTTAAAATGATCAAATGTATTCAAGAATCATCTGCAGCCGAAGAAGGATTTGAAGATCTGGGCACTGAAATGGGTTGAATCCACCATCCATCCTGATCCTAATGTTTTGGCCCCAAATCGCTTTGAACTTCCCGACGCATTCCAGAACTCAGCGGCCAGGGAATGAGAGCAGCTGTGGCCTCTCCCCTCCAGACTCCATCTCCTTGGGGCTTGTAGTGGACATTGTCAGGGCTCCACCCATCTCGGGTTGTCAGAGAAAATGCAGGACACCCAGTTAAATTCAAACTTAGATAAACAACAAATGCTGCATGGGACATACTTACATTAAGAAATTATTCTTTGTTTATCTGAAAATCAGATTTAGCTGGATGTCCTGTATTTTAGCTGCTAATTCTGGCAACTCTACATGCAGACCCCATTCAGATTGCATTTTCACCATTTTTGTAAATGTAAAAATTTCCCCTTCTCCTTTACTGGTCCCTCTAGAAACACTTCTTATTAAATCACTCACCCAGGAATCCTGCTCAGGATCTGTTTCTGTGCAGGCTCAGCTCAGGAGAAGCTTCTTCCTCCCTCCTTGCTCTTTCTCTTCAGCTCTCTCCCTCTCTCTCTTCCTCTCTTTCTACCCTGTTCTCAAAAATCATTCTTTTCTAATTCTTCATGGATTATCTAAAAAATAAATATCCTCATGATTTTCTCTAATGAATCAAAATATTACTAGTACAACTAGTAAACACAGCACAAAACTTTCCCACTAGAGAGGCCCACTGAGGGATGGCCTGGGCCACCACTAGCCTCTTGGCAGCAAGGCTTTCCCATATCTCTACTCCCTGGATCTGTGGCCCTCCTGCTTTCTCTTCTTATTGGGGTATAGAAAATGCAGCTCTTAACTCTTCTCTTCATGCTGCCCTGGGGTGTGCAGGGCTCTGAGGCTGCCCCTGGCCTGTCTCTGGTGAGGCTTCTAGAGCCACCTGCCTGCCACTCAGGCACATGGGCTGTCCATGCGTCTTGCTGAGTCTTGCTTTCTTCTCAGCTATGCTCTTTACTCTGGGGGGAAGATGAAGATCTCTCCATATGCCGAGACTTACATGCCATGGAGGGGTCTAGCCTCCCTAACTCTCATCCCTCAGGAGATAACCCAGCATGGGGAGTAGACAGGGCCCAGTCATAGACCAACATCTGAGCTATGACTTCCCCTAACTATTCTTTCCCTTCCCAGTTGGTGGGTTCCCAGATTGTCTAAAGCTAAGTGGAAAGGACAGGATCCTTTCCTTGTAAATCCTTATAAACACATTTGCTTTCTAAATTTTTGTCTTACTCATAACACCCAGATTGTTAAATTTAACTGTTAAGAACTTGCTTCTCTATCTTCTCATCCTATTCTAACAAATAGTCCCTGTGGCAAATCAGGAAGGTTGATGGGGGGAAGGTAAAAATATATTGTGAATATCTTATGTTATGATACCAGACTATAGTACATAGTAGGTCAGCAGAGATAGCTAAGGCAACATAAAAATAATCCAACTAGAAAAATCTGTCAAAACTAATTCAAATGTAATTCAAGCTCCCCCCGCCCTTGGTATACTTTCTGAAAATTTCTGTAGGCCAGAAAACAGTATAATGCATAAAGTCACCCTCTCCCAACTTCTAGCTGGTTATCAACTAGCTTGGAAATAAATATGAAGCCCTGGGGGCTCCTGGGTGGCTCAGTCAGTTGAGAGGCTGACTTTGGCTCAGGTCATGATCTTGCAGTTTGTGAGTTCGAGCCCCCCGTTGGGCTCTGTGCTGACAGCTCAGAGCCTGGAGTCTGCTTTGAATTCTGTGCCTCCCTCTCTCCCTCTCCCACATTCACACTCTGTCTCTTTCTTTCTCTCTCAAAAATAAATAAACATAAATTAAAAAAAAAAAAATCTGAAGCCCTGAATAGCAATAAAGACAGAAACAGATCCTGCAAGCAGGTGGCATCCACTGATGATGAATTAGGCAACACAGAGAGAAGGGACTATCAGGAAGCAGAATGGAAAAGATAGAAAAATATGCTGTCACCAACTTTTAGGTTTGCAGTAGGGATGGAAAGAGCAGGGACTGCAATCCCTTCTGGACATGACATATTGGGGAGCTGGGGGTCATTGAAGAGAAGATATGATTATTTTCAAAAGTGTTTTTGTCTTTAATTTTCTCCTTGTCACTCCTATCTTCATTGAACTGCTTATTGTCAATGGAAAGATCATTCCAGTTAGATTTAAATCATAAAGAGCTGGTTCAGTTGGCTGGGTAGCTATGAACAATTTTGGCTATGCATTTTGGGGTAAGCTTAGAGAGGCTAAAATAATGCAGAGGCAATGGATACAACCATCCATTTATTCATTTTACTAATTCACTTGACAAATAATCTTTGAGCATCTACACTGTCCCAAGCCTGTCCTAAGCAATAGAAGGCAGAGAGATTAATAAAAAATGGTATGCCACGAAGATGTCATCATCTACCAGGTAGAGGAGACACATGGTAACTAGCCTTATTATATAGGATGGTGCCATGGAGAACTATGTCATCAGAGGAGAGAGGATGGGTGTTGACTTCTCAAAGGAGATGCTTCTTCACAAAGCAGAAGATAATTAAATGTGCTTTGGAAAATGGACTTTGATAAGGGTCAGAGGCTAGACAGAACACAGCATATTTAAGGAAATGATCCAACTTTAGTGCAAGAGGGCCCCAGAAGACTTTGGGGAGCAAATGGAAATGCAAAAGCCAGATTGTCAGGGCTCCTTAGCTCATGATGTAAAATTTGGACACTATCCTTTGATGATGGAATGCCATTGACTGGTTTTTAACAGGGAAAGCATGACCAAACATATCATATTTTAGAAAGATCACTTGAGTGGTGTTGTGTTAATTATAAGGAGGCTGAGCTGGAAGCTGGAGGGCTGTCACATACTCTAGGGGAACTAAGATGGGGTCAGGACTAAGTCAGTAGGAGTGGGGGTAGAGGGAAAGATAGGTTCAAGAGGTTGTGTGGGTTTGGAAAACTGAGGAGGTAGAACATGTACAAAGGAAGTGGGGGATAAGATGATGTCTAAGGTTTTGGTTTGGAAAGGGAATAATAAGGCATATAGGATTCAAAGGAGGTTTCCCAGGGATCAGAGGAAAGAAGTTCAGCTTTAGATATGCCAAATTTGAGATGCCTGTGGGACATTCAAATGGAGATGTCTTCGTGCTGTTTGCTGTACAGGTCTAATGCTCAGTAGACAGGCAGGTCTGAGCCAATTTATTATTTGGGAATTGAGTCTCTGAGGCTGTGAATTGGCACTGTCTGGAACACTGCTATCTAAGGGGTAGGAAAGAAGAAGACTAGCCAGTGAAAGAGGCTAAAAATAATCAGCTGGGGGTATAATGGAGGAAGCAGGAGCCTGATTACCAGGAGACAAGGAAGACAGAGTATCAAGAAGAAGGGAATGGTTAACTTTGCCAAGTTCCATAGCAAAAAGTCACACAGGGAAGTTGCATTACAGTCTGACCAAAAGATGACTGCCAGCCACAGAGAGGCAGATTGTGTTCCAACCCATGGGAGACCTTTCTAACAACCAATACAACTAGTACCCTGCACACCGTAAGATGTTTGAAATTTTAGTTGAAGTCAGGGATGTTTAACAATTGAATAATTTGTCTGAGGAGGGCTACACAGGAGCTTATGAGTCAGAGGTAGTTTCCCACCAGTTAGGATTGTTATAATGAGAAGTCCATGTAATGGGTAGGAGAGCTGTACAGAGGGACCTTCTAACATTTGGATGGCAAATATTTGATTGAGTAGTTTTTTTAATGACATTTCTTTGGGCAAATAAACAGTGAGACCCCAGGCCACTAGTTATTTACCATGCCATTTGAGGTCATTCTTGTAACCCTGGTGTCACATTTCCTTGTCCATAAACTTGGGACAAATCATCTGTTCCATCTACATGACAGAGAACAAATGCTGTAGTCTCTAAGTGTTTGGGAACATTAAGAGAAAAAAAAAAGAGTAATGATACCACCCAGACCTGGAAGATCTAAGCCTGGCTTTGCTACCATGCTCCTGGGTCAACTTAAGCAAGCTAGTTCTTACATTTATAAAATGAAGGGGATAGACAAGATGATGTCTAAGATAACTTCCATCTCCAATTTCCTTCAGGTTGTGATGACCATTTTCTTCAGCACAATCATCATTGCCATCTTGGTATAGGGTCCATGCAATGTGCAAAAGGTAAAATACACTCAGGTGGGGGCACCTGGATGGCTCAGTTGGTTGAGTGTCCAACTTTGGGTCAGGCCATGATCTCATGTGTATGATCTAAGGGTTTGTGAGTTTGAACCCCGAGCCCCATGAGTTTGAGCCCTGCATCAGGCTCTCTGGTATCAGTGTGGAGCCTGCTTCAGATCCTCTTTCCCCCTTTTTCTCTGCCACTCCCCCCTCTCTATCTCAAAAATAAACATTTAAAACAATATATATATATATATATATATATATATATATATATATATACTCAGATGGTCCTCAGTGTGGTCCAGTGATGGGGAAGGGGGAGGGATTCCATTTATTGCCTACAGTTTCCAGATGACAATGAGGCTCAATAAAGTCCATTGTAACAGGTCTGGGGTCACAGAACTGACAAAGGGTGAACGCTTTTGTCTCTAATTTCTATGTTCTTTCTACCTCCTATGTGTGCTTACTCTGGACATTGTCATTACTAAGCAGGCAGCCTTGATTGCTAAGAAAGGGGTAGAACCTGCCTGCTGAAGGCCTAAGGCAGAGTCCAGTCTCCAGCCCTTCTTCAGTGTGCAGCCTTGAGAAGGTCATTTTCTCTTGTTGGCAGGTGTTCAATTTCTGCACGCAGGAGGGCAGAGCTACTCCACCCTGCAGCTTCCCGAGGTTGTTAAGGGGGTGAAATGAGATGAAGGAGGCTGGGGAATGCTATGCACTTGGCGGAGCTGTTCCTTCTGCCAGGCTTGCAGGCATATCATCCAGCTGACTGCACAGCAATCCCATTGCTTTCCAGGGCCGTGGGGCCCAGCATGCCTGTGCTGTGAGCTGGTTGTCTCCTGATGGCCTGGGTAAAATACCCCTTGGAGGGACTGGACTCTCCCTCCCACTCAATCCAAATATTTAGCTTCGAGCCTGCCTCAGCTGTGCTTTGGCAAGAAGCGTTTGGGAGGAGGAGGCTGCTCCTTTGAAGCCCTGGGTGTCCTACAGGGATGTGGGGCCTGGGCCAAGCTAGTTGAGCTTTGAGGCCAGCAGCAGGTTTGAGACACTCTGGGGCTGCTGACTTCAGCTGAGGGAGCCCAGGGTGCAGGGCCCCGCACAGCCGTGGGCTATCACAGAGCTCTGTCAGTTGGGAGTAGAGCCTCATGCACTAACACAGCCGGCTCTGGAGCAGCCTTCCCCGGGCTTCTGTGCACTGGCCAGTCACTGTACTGGGACTCCAAGGTGGGATCTGGCCCTCTCCAAAGAGAAAGGGACTATTATTGTTGAATCCTGTAGTGAACTCTTTGGGTGCCCACTCAGTGGTGCTCCTAGTCAACTGCTTGGGGAATTGATGCTTCTGGTCCCTGAAGCTTTAGACTCTAAAACATAGGACTCTTATTAACTTAAAGCTATGACTACTGCTGAGTCACTTTGGCCCACTGTGCCACTAGGCTATTAAACAAAGGAGTTATATACACTGGCAGTTGTAACCAACTCCTACCTAAGGTGAAGGGCTGGTGTTTCGCAAAGGGGAAGCTGGTGCACGTGGCTACATGTCATCCACTAGCCAGCCACTCTTGGTTCTGCTATTCCCAGTGCTTAATAAATGTACAAGTTTAAAGGCATGGTGATCCAGGACTCAGACCCTCAGAGATGGGTTAACACACCAGGCAACCCACATAGGCAGGTATAAGTAAGTACTAACCAAGTGAAGGGCGGGGATGGATCCAGAAGCCTTGTGTTCTAGGGAGATGGAGTCTCACTTATTTCTAGGACGCACTGCAGTGCAAGAACTGGAGTTAGTCCAACTAACTCTCTCTAATATGCTTCCTCTGGAAGTTGTGATCCACCAGAATCTTAGAGAAGCTATACCTGGAAGAACTGATCATAACGTGAGAAGCCTGGGCTTGTGAGCAGGCTGGAGGGTGAAGGGAGGTCGATGCGGCTAATGCCTACCAGGATCCCTTTTCCTAGCCCAATGCACCCATTTTTCATTCCCTCTCCCTTCCTTAGAGAATTATGTCCTATTCCCTGGGAGACACAATGTCATCAAGGATGTTATGCATCTCCTCTACCTACCCACCCCTCACCCCCATCTTTCATGCCTCACCCAATGACTTGTTGATACAGAAGTACAAATACACCAAGTTCCATTGTCTTAAGATGGGACTCTGGTGCAATTCACCCACATTTCACTGTGGGATCAGGCTGAAGGTAGACTCCAGTTGAGACCATGGCCTTGCTCAGTTCCCCTCTTGTTAAATCCTGTTCCCCTCATTCTCTATCCCCTAAAAGCATTCAAATCCCCATTTAGGCTCTGTTTGTAGGTACTAGTCTTAAGTCAAGCCCACACTTGCTATGTTGGGCATCATGGGAGGCCCTTTAAGTGCATTATCTCATACAACCTTCTGTTAAACCTGTGAGATAATATTCCCATTAACCCTTATGATTAAGCTGAGGAAACCAAAGCTCAGAGTAGTTAAGTAACTTGCTTAAAGTCATACAGCTCATCTTCAAGTCTGAGAGTATCTATTTTCAAAGCCTTGTCTGTCACCCTTATTCATTCCTGCTTCTGTAATAGTAAACCCTATTACTAGAGAAATGGCCCACATAAGGAAAATGAGGAGATTTAGAGAAGAGATGGCTCTTGACTGGCTCTCAAGAAGCAAGACTAAGGTCTGTAAACTTCTGATGTGCTATCAGTTGAGAGAACATCTGATTTAGGTGACCTCTGAATCCTTGAAAGTGCCCTACCCAAGGCTGTAGAATAAACACTAGAGACAGAGTGCAGGAAATTCCTGTGGCCGGAGGGAAGTAAAACCAAATTGCCCTTGAGGTCTCATCGAACTCAATACCCTGAAGATTATGAGAAGGATTCTATGGATATGTCTCTATTGCTTAATCCCATATAGATCAGTCTGATAGCCTCAAGCCTAAGAAGCCTCAGAACCACTGGTCCAAACCTACACCAACACTTAATAAGTAAAAGCCTGAGTGCTCTATCCCACGTGGAAATCATAGAAGATACAGAGAGAGGGATGCTGAGTTCACCCCTAGTGCAATGCTTACTAAGTCTCAGGTGTTCCTCCATCCAGACTTGGAGGGTCACCACACAGGTCCTTCTTCATTCAGGGAGTGGTTCAGCAGAGTAAATGCTAATAACAATAGTATTGTTGGCAATGTGCCACATATTGTTCCAAACAGTTTACAACACAAAGTAATTTAATTCTTGTACTATCAGACAAGTAAGTGTTATTATTATATCCATTGAAATGATAAAGAAACTGAGGCACAGATATACTAAGTAATGTATGGTCTTTCATGAACATACAGTTTTCCATAGGCTACATGATATGTGATATGACAACTGATTGAATGCAGAAGCAGTTAGATCAGCCTTCTATGAAACTAAACATTAAAGACATTTGCTTATTCTCATTAATTGCTTTTTAAAAATTATAGTAATTTTCATAAAAAGATATTTATATCAAAATATGAGTTTATTATTATTTTAAAATAGACTAATAAACATTGAAAGTTTTCTCAGTTCTAGTTTCTAATATGTAAATATTCATAGATAAGATCTACATTAAATTTTGAAGTCCTGTGTGTACCTGAAACTAATATAATACGTCAATTATACTTCAATTAAAAACTGATATCCTCTATAATTTCTAAGTGCATAAAGGCTTTCTGAAACTGAAAAGTTTGCAAACTCTTGACTCCATTCTTTAATCCAGAATACTTCCACCCTCCCATTTTGGCAAAATACAATTTGATGAATAAAATCTGTGCCATGTTCATTGGTGCCTGGTCAAATGTAACCACACTTTTGTCCTGATTATTAATTAGCTCACTAGTCACTGGTCCTTCAGGAAGAATATTTCCTTTTTCCTCTGGAGATGCTGTATTCCCTAAATAACTAAATATTTATTGAAGATATTGGGAGAAGTTGGCACTTACATATTGAGAATGTCACCCACTGTGTTAGTGCTAGAGGGTGGGGCAAAATGGAAGTGAGAGGACAGTGGAGGGTGGAGAATGAGTCAGTAGCATACGTATGAGAGAGGAAGCTCTCTCCTCTAGGCCCAGGTGTGATCTTGGCCGCTGTGGAAGAGCAGGAAGAAGAGAAAGTTGGACATTCTTCTCTTGAGTGGCCCTGCTCTCCCTCACTTGTCTCATGAGGGTATAAATAATGCTGTCACTATACACACCACCTTCTCATTTTGAGTAAGATTTCAATGAACCTCAACTCAAGGTCATGATCGAGAGAAAATGGGGAATCATTTGGGGAAATAAAAACTCTTAAAAATAGAAAAAAATGGATCCAATTATTAATAGAAGTCATTGTATTATTTTCCATAGCTGAACCTTAAGGGAAGAACTGTGTTTAGGAATGGTAAAGTGTTTCTAAGAAAAATGATCCTGTGTGCAAAGGATGCACTCATTCTGTTGAGTAAGGGCACATCAGATTTTTTACTATGGCAAACTCAGAAATATAGGATTCTCTAACTCGCCTTTTGGTCTGGTAGATGCTTCTTTCTGCCACTCCTGCATCGTAACTGAGTCTATTCCTGAAAATGTGTGGATTTAGAAAAAAAAAATCCAGGGCCACCTTTAAATGCATTTTCCAAGGCATATCAAAATATCCTTGGAATTTGTTGTGAAAATTTGACCACATCCTAGTTAGCATGAGGTTAAAATTAACAGTAACATGTGTTTTAGGGATCTCAATTTGCAAAATATTAATAGAGTTCACGGGCAGTTAAGTGCAATAAAGGGAGGAAATGAAGTTTATAGAGCAAGGCCCTGGGGATTACCGCCTTCCCTACCCCTGAGCACATTCATATCCCAGAACTCGACATGAGGTAAAGGAGGCCATAAAGGGAACATGGGAGGAAATCTCAAGGTTAATATAATGGATCTCCTTCTCTTACCTCCTGGGAGGGCTTGCAGTGCCTTAGAGGTAGGCTCACCCAGCCCTAGCCTCTTCCTCCTTATTCAGAAACTTTATGATTTAGTCAGAGTTACAAAAACAAGGCTCTTTAGCAAGGTTCACAGCTGCTAGAACATCAGGAGAGAGCCCTGACCTGTCCCTTGTAATTTCTCTGAAAATGTGGTATTTGCTGGGTTGGATCTCCAGTTGAACTACTTAGGCAAGAGAAAGTCATGGAAGACATCCTGGCTTGAGAGTCAGGAGATACAGATTTTCCTTCCATTGCTAGTAGTTCCCCAGTGACCTTGAGGAAATCACTTCTCCTTTCTGGACTTCTGCCTGCTCACCTTTACAGAGGGAAATGGTGGGGCTAGGTAGACATCTGTAAGGGGCTCTTCCCGCCCTTTAATCTGTAGCTTAAGGTGAATCTGACCCTTGTCCATGGGATTTCTAGGAAACTGTATTAAACAGTGGTTACTTAATACATGATTCAGATATTAGAGCCAGGAAAAGTCACTGAAAACTAAAGTAATCCTGATAGGGAGAAAGGTAAGTTTTAGTTCAAAGCCCTGAGGGGAGTAGAAAGACTGGAGGGCATTTCAGGCAAAGAGAAGGCTCTGATTAGAAGCCTGAAGTGTGGAAAATAGGCCCTAATTTGAGAGTCTGTGGGGAGAGTGAAGTCATTGGAACAGGTTGGAAGAAACACAAGAAGAGAACCACGATGGCTTTCCCAGGACTTCATGTGGGAAAGAAGGGGTCTTCTGGGGCTATCTCTGAGGGCACTTCCAGGGACACACTTCAGTGTAGTGTGTGGAAGCCTTTTTGGACTCAAAAATGTCAACATCTTTGGCTTTCCTGGTCAGGTGCCTGCTGGTCTCACCTGCCCATCAAGAGCTGTAGCTGAGATTTGACCCACTCATTTCAGTTGGCCAGTTGGCAGGTGTTCTCACATAAATTCCTTTTCACACTAGCTCCTTCATAGGCCTGTATTTTGCTCACCTTCTGCTTGCAGATTGAGGTCATTCTCCTTTTGGGAGAGCCTCCAAGAAAAGATTCTGAGAGTGATGACCTTCCAGAGTGCTAATGTAGAAAATCTTCCATTCTATGGTTTTCTTTACTCTCCAGACTCTTAGGATTTAGTCCTCTGAACCTCAAGGCATCTTAAGAATACCCAGGACCCAAACCAGTCCTACTCATGACAGAGGTTGTCAGAAGCCTTCAACTTCTTCAATATTTGGGGCAACGGAGCTCAGAATATCATGCATCCTTGTTGGGATCTACTGACTGGTTTGGTGGCCAGGCACGCTCACTAGATTCTAATCACTTTGGTCATAATGAGGTCTGAGGCTTGGTGCTGCCCAGATGGTTGGCTCAATCCTGCTGATATCTCTGCCACTCTGCAGTTTTCCTTAGGACTGAGATCTACCCTTACATACTTCTTAGTTATGAACCCTCATTTTGTTCAGTGTCCCAGCCCCCCCACCCCGAACCACAGCCAGCTAGCTCTGTGACGAACTTGGTTCATTTATCTAGGGTATTGGTATTCTGCTTTATACTTACCAGACCCTGTATTTTTTACCTGACTAGTAGATGCTATTGCAGAGATCACCTTCTGAGCTATGAGCAAGTCTGTAATACAGCCTCACACACCCATTTCCTTAGGTCCACTCGTGTGGCATGCTCCCATCCCCTGAACATTTATCATGCATTCTTTCTGCTTACGCTTGATTTTTTGTCCTTGATTTGTAAGTAGTTGGAGCAACGGAGGCCCCAGAGAAATTTCAGAAACTGTTTGTTATTTTTAAGGCCTCATTTTACTCTCATTAAAGATCTTCTTGAGAAAGAATCTCATGACACTAGCTCATACTCTTTATGGGAATAATTTGATAACTACTTGATAAAACTTTTTAGGCTTATAATCAGTTGCTGTAGATCTTCAGAACATCAAGAAATAGAAGGAAATATGTAAGGTTTGTTTGTTCCTTTATTTGCTTGTTTTAATAAAAGTCATTAGTTGCACAAATGTTGTAGTCTTTTAAATTGTGCACACTTTGTGCCTTAGTTTATCTTCATACAGTTCCTGGCCAGAGGTTATTTGTTTTCTAAGGAGAATGGACATTTGTGTGAGGCATCAGAGCTACAGACTCTTCCCCCATCCCCATCCTGAAGATTTTGTCTTCCTCAGTCCAAGCCTAGGGAGTTATCAGCTGGCTCAGACTCACTATGCAGGGAACCTATAGTTGGTCCTTGTCCAGTAGTCCTGGGTCTCAAGGAAACTGGGGTGGATATTAAGCATCTAGGAGTCTACTGAATGACAGGTCTCTCAATGCCCAGAAGTACACCTGTCACAGGCAGACACCCATGGACACTCCTGATATCATGGAACAAGTCAGTACTGAGCTAATAGAACCATTTTGGAGCTTGTGGACCAGACCCCTGACAACATTCACTGAGGGCCTCTTCATGAAGCTTTTGTTCCTTCAATGGGCCCCTGCAGTTGACTCCCAGAATGCCTTTAGTGCCTTACAAATAGCTATTTGAGTCTTAAAAATTTGAATCTCTTGAGTTTGCCATGGAAGGCAAGGACCTTATTCTTTCCACTCACTCAGTTCCAATGAGAGAAGCCATCTGCGAGTGCTGATGCACCTAGAGGAATTCACCTGCAATCCTAAATAACTCAGTCCTGGTCTCCCTCGCACAAGGGAGAATATAGGTAAAATTCCTTCTGAGTCTAATCCCTGAATCCATCACACTTTCTGCTCTTCTAGCAGATTCCTGTAAGCAGCCCAAATTCCTCTAAAGGGTTCCACATGTTCTGAGGTCCTGAAGGCTGTGGGGAAAGTCAACCTTGGAGCCACAGGGGATGTTTGCACACAGAGCAAGCTTAGCAGGGATACTGTGCTAAGTAACATTTTCAGAACAAGGAGGAACCTGGGTTCTTTTCATTTAAGACCAGAAAGAATTGCTTGTCTACTCAGAGGATCACAACAAGAACCTTTGGAACAGGATGAGGTAAAGGGGAAATCACCTTGAGTTTGCAGTATGTGGCTCTGGGTTCTAATCCCCACTCAACCGCCTTCCAACTCTTGAGCCTTTTCTTTATTTCTCTTAGCCCTAATGGCTTCATCAATTGATGAGAATAACAAATGCACCTCAAGCAGTTATTGTGAGTTAAATATGGCCGAGGTTATAAAATGCCTACATGGAATTTGGTACAGAGTAAGTGCTCATTTTATAGCAGCTATTTACTATAAGAAAGAAAATTTAAGGTAGATGGCTGGATTTACTTTATCATTCTCTCTGGATCTGAGAGATTCCAAGAGCTGATGTAACAAGGGAGATGGCCTAGTTAGTTCTAGGAAAATCCGTAACAAAAATTACTTTTCTTCTGAGATTCAGCAGAGCTAAAAGAAGTAACTGTCCCAAAGTCTGAGTAAGAGCAAAAGGCCAGATTCAAGTTCCATTTGTCTTGCAGAGAAGTAGAATATCCTTACTGTATAGGCACATACGTGCATACACATGCAGACACATGTGCACACACTCACACACTCACCATAGAGCTCCCAGTCTCAGCCCGAGCTACCTCCTGAGTGGCAGGTCTCTGAACCCCCAGAAATACGCTGATCACAGGTAGAGGCTCACTGTCATGCTTCACCAAGCAGAATGGACACTCCTGATATCATGGAACTAGTCAGGACTGAGTTAATAGAACCCCCAGCGGCCCTGTTCTGAAGCCCCCGGGCTGTGCCAGAGGAGAAGAGGAGGTTTCCAGCCTGTTGAATTCTAACTCATCAAAATAGTTCGGGTTACCCCCCTGCACTACTTTACAAGGCATTTTAGGCATTTTTTTTTCATGGGATTGGGAAATCATGTTTCACCAGTAATAAACAGAATCGAACCCCAAAAGACTAGAGCTCAGTTTCAAACTCTGAACCGAGGAGGTCAGAGTGGGTTCCATCACGGAAAAGCACAAACTCCCTTTCTTCAGCAAAGCAAGACATATTCTGGAAGAAAGAGAGGAGGCGAAAAGTCAAGCACAGCAGTTTCTAATATTTTTACTCTTGACTTTTCTTAATTAGTGTTGACTAGCTTAACGAAGCAATTAAGGGGCTTATTTGCTTTTTAAATCACATGTGAAATTTAAGAAACCTTGAAATAGAAGAAATATTTGTCCCCAAGATCTTACCCCACAAGGGATATCAGTTTGAATATTCTCCAACCACTCAAAAGTGAGGGCAACTGGCCCTGCTCTCCAAATGAGGCCCAAGCAAAACAGAACACTCAGTAGCCAGCTCTGTAAGGAGAAACCCCGGTAGGTGAGCGGCTGTTTCTTAAATGTATTTCTAAGACTTCCACTGAAAACAACAATGATCATTAGTTTTTAATAAAAATTAATTTCAACAGTGATATGAAGAATGATATCCAACATTGATTACTTATGTGCTAGAGGCTGTGTTGTGCACTTTCCATACATGATTTCGATCTAAGTCTGTGAGCCCCCTTCTTTTTGTGAGAATAGAGAAACAGGGATGCAGAGAGGTTAATTTCATGCCCAGGCTCCCACACCTGGCTGGGCCTGGATTTATACTTTTCTTACTCTGAAACACAATGTCTTTCCCTGATAGTTGACTTCCCTTTGTGGTAATTCTTAACCATGAGAAAACTGTGGCCCGAGTACACTGACAATTATGTAATAATTATTTTTGTCTGAGTATGTTTACATTTATATTTATATAATAGCACATAGAGAGTATTATTTGAATTAGGCTTTTACATTTTAATAATATAAAATCCATATTATAATCTATTTTATACTTTATATGAAATACTAGTGATATAACTACTGTATCATTTTATATATTCAATTGTCTGTATAAATGAAGTGATAAAATTAATATAACTATATATAATTTATATAAATATAAATTAATAATTAATATGTATTAATATATTATACAGTATATAAAACATGAGACATGATATAGGACATATACCTGATACCCATTCATAGTATATAATACAAACCATAATATAATAGATGACATATAAAACATAATAAATGTGTGATATCTGTAAAATGTACATATAGAATATATAATACATAATATATAAGTGGCAATTTTATCTAAATAAGTATACATAATTATTTATAAAATTATATAATTTGATAAATAGAGGGTTAATAACTATTTTCCTAAGTAGATACTTACAGGGTATATTTTATATAACTATCTAATGTAACGATAAATGAATTATATTATTATATTATTATTTTTTATATTATTTCTAGAGAGAGCAAGAGTGAGTGAGGGGGAGGGGTAGAGGGAGAGAGAGAATCTTCATCAGGCTCCACGCCCAGCGCTGAGCCTAATGTGGGGCTTGATCTAATGACACTGAGATCATGACCTGACCTGAAATCAAGAGTCGGATGCTTAATCAACTGAGCCACCCAGGCACCTTTGAACTATATTATTAAATAAAATTAATAAATCACTAATAGATTGGAGTATCCATAGTATTGCCTCTACCTATGGGAAATTAACATTTATTGCCTACCACGTGTTATAAACAGTGCTAAGCATTCCATATATCACCTCGGCTAAACCTCACAACAAACCAGCAAGGTGGGTGCCATCAGTGGAAAAGAAATAAGGCTTAGGGGTGTCTGGGTGGCTCAGTCGGTTGAGTGTCTGACTTTAGCTCAGGTCATGATCTCATAGTCTGTGAGTTTGAGCCCCGCGTCGGGCTCTGTGCTGACAACTCAGAGCCTGGAGCCTGCTTCAGATTCTGTGTCTCCCTCTCTGCCCCTGCCCCACTCGTGCTCTGTCTCTCTGAAAAACAAATAAATATTAAAAAAAAAAAATGAAGGGGCGCCCTGGGTGGCTCAGTCGGTTAAGCGTCCGACTTCGGCTCGGGTCATGATCTCGCGGTCGGTGAGTTCGAGCCCCGCGTCGGGCTCTGTGCTGACAGCTCAGAGCCTGGAGCCTGTTTCGGATTCTGTGTCTCCCTCCCTCTGACCCTCCCCTGTTCATGCTCTGTCTCTCCCTGTCTCAAAAATAAATAAAATGTTAAAAAAAACAATTAAAAAAAAAATGAAGCTTAGATAAGTTAAATGGTTTGTTTTGGTTTTCCCTCAGAGACAGAGACCTAGCACAAGAGCCAGGATTTAAACCTAACTTCATTCAAATCGTACAGTCTTTGTACTTTACTAAGTTACGTGAGTAGGTGGAGAAGAGAAAGTGACAAAACAAAAGGAATTGGATCCTAATGCTTGTCTGGTCCTTACAATAGAGAAGAGCGTGGCATATCCCAAGTTTCACTGATACAATATAGAAGGCAAAGGAAGCCAGCCCTCGAATCAGCCCAAGCATTCCCTTAGCCTCTCACTTATTCAACATGCTGTTCCTCAGGGTACTGGGAAGGAGGGAATGAGGTGGGGTGGCAGCTCATGGCCCAGGTCCTGATGCTGGCAGGTGCAGGTTAGCTACCAGGCCCTTCCCAGTGTGACATCCTTGTGACCAGCCTCTGCATGCTCATGACACTCCTTTGGACTCAATCTATTTTTCCCACCTCTGGGATTACAGTCTTGCATTGAAAAGACTGCCAGCTTCAAGACAGATCAGGAGGACGTCCCAGATGGGCACTGAATCAATGGTGCCAACAGGAGGGAAAAAAAACCATGTGAGTCCAGGGAGATTTCTTAACTATTTACTGAATAAGAGGAATTGTTTATTTTCTGCATATCTCCCAAAGAGCCCATTTATGAGCTCCATTTACAACTTCAAACAGGCAAGTTGGCAGACATGGCGGTGAAGATAAGATGATGACTAACTAATGGTCTTGCAACAGGTTTCAACACCCAGATCTACAACTACTTCTATTTTTTTCCCTTCACCACTAACATTTATTTTCAAATACAAAATGCTTTTAAGTATTTTTGTTAATACAGCTAATAGCTTTATCTCGTTCCTGGCACTATTTCCTCTTCTTGATAGGGTTATAAATAGGGTATTCTATTTGGCAAGGATCTTGTCCATGGCATCAGAGAAATGGTTCTATACTTACTATAGCAAAACAGCACATAGTTGGCATATTTTCCCCAAAACGCTCCTAACGTTTACACTGCCATCTGCATACTTTTCACTTGACTTCACTCTGAAAATTGCTTGTTCCTCTGATACATACCAGAGACTTGGCTACTTGGGAGATTTGGTAGGGGCGGGGGAAAGGAGAATATGAAGGAGCATTCTTCCCATTTCTGATTCCAGGCATTTAATACTTGCAAAAGTACAGTCATTTGTAAGCATGATAAAAGGTGGCTTCCTTTAAGGTCAATTTCAATTTTAAGATCTTAGGATTCTGTGACTGGAGGAACAATGCCAGCATCCACTAACACATTGCTACTGATAACTGCATTGTTTTCCTCAGGTTTATATAGCAAATTGCCTGAATTCAAGTAAATGTGTAGTAAAAGACACTGATTCCACATTTGGCCGTTTTATTTATTTATGTATTTTGTAAAGAAACTCAAACACAAGGTTAAAAACACAAACAATAAAATTATAAAAGAATTTGGGGGCTAAAACCCTTTCAATGTTTCTGCTGCCCAAATTCCAAAGAAACGTTAGAAAATTTGGATGAGATTAAGATGCTGGAAAACAGTATCTCTGTAGATTCAAGTATTGTAATTGTGAGACAAGAAGGCCTAGGAGTATAATCTCCAGAGTTCTATCTCCAAGGTACTCTGGTGACCTCATCAGCTGATCCTCACTCTCCTTTCAGGTCTAAAAAGGTGGGCAGGAGAGTTTGGCAAGAGCCACAGGTGCAAAGAATGTCTCCAAAATGAGACTTTGGGGGAGGCAGAACACAGAAGCTTTTCCCTGGAGAATTGGAGAAACCCACCCCATCTATATCATGCGTGGTTGGCCAACACTACTTTTGAATGATTTTTTAAAATGTTTTATTTATTTTTGAGAGCAAGAGAGACAGAGCACTAGTGGGGGGAGGGGCAGAGAGAGAGAGGAGGAGACACAGAATCTGAAACAGGCTCCAGGCTCTGAGCTGTCAGCACAGGGCCGGCCACAGGGCCCGAACTCACAGAATGCAAGATCATGACCCGAGCCGAAGTCAGACGCCCAACTGACTGAGCCACCCGGGTGTCCCAAACTTTTGGATGAATTTTAAGGAAAAACTTACTGACTTCCCAGTCCTTCTTTCTGAAACTTTGCACATTTTTCTCACATCCTTGGATAGGAGAGACCAGGTCACCTGGTGAATATTGGTTCATAACACAGTGCACAGGAAGATTACTTGGTGGCCATTCATCTCCAAAATGTCAACGTGTGAAGATTCACCAGCAAAAAAATATTTAAGACTAATTTGAGAAGGCAGCCACATAATGAGTCCACTTGTGATTTAAAAAGTATATATATATATATATGTAGTTGAGTCTATGGTGTTGCACCGCTGTGGCCCTCTAGTTTTGTTCTTTTCTTTTTTTGCAAAGTATTATAGGAAAACCATTACCAACTCTAGCACCAGTTTTTACTTGTGATTTTGATATTTTGATCTTAAATCTTTGGGGGATCAACTCCTTACAGCCTTGGAGAGCCCAATTTGCTGTTTTTGTTTTAATAATCCTTTCAGCCATTGAATGAAGGAATGGACACTGGTTTGTTCTGCAGAGCAATTTATCCATAATTTAAGAATCTAATGAAGCTGAAACAAGCATATTATTTCCTATGGGGTTTAAAAGAATACAGATAATGAGTATGATAAACCATGTTTGGGTTTTTAAATTCCAAGTGCTTTAGAGATAAAGAAAGATTAGGGAGAAATAAACCAATGCATGCGCACGCACGCACACACACACACACACACAAGCCAATACATTTTTTAAAGTCTTATCTGGTTATATATGTTGTGTTTAAGTAACTGTATGTTAACTACCACCATTCTTATCTTCCATCCAATTTATATAATGGATATTTAATTTAACTATATCATATTAACACATATCTATGCTTGAGTTTTGTCAAAAAATATCACATGCACAGCATATTTTGTGTAAGACAGGGTGCAGGCTGCTAGATATTGTTAAGAGATTAAAGAATGGCCATAATTTTGACATTGGAGGAGTTTATAAATTTGGTGGAGAAAAAATTTTATTATTCAAACAAAATGAGTATAAGAATTGCATTTTGAATTCTGTGGCTCACAGATAGAGCAATTACAACCTGATGTGTCCTTTGACTCAACTTTCAATTCTTCCACCTCTTACTTTTTTTTTCTCAGCCTCTCTACATTCTCTCAATCCATCTCTCTCCTTCAGTCAGCAAGTGTCAGTTTTGCCTGGGTAAACCTAGAACTCAGTGTATCATTCAAGGCCCCTAGAATTGCTCTGTCCAAAATGGTAGCCCAGTTAGTCATATGTGGCTTTTAAATTAAAATTAAAAATTAATTAAAATCAAATTAAACTAAATTTTCAATTTCTTAGTCACACCAACCACTTCTCAAGTGCTCAATAGCCACATGTGGCCAATGGCTACCCTATCAGACAACACTGGTTATAAAACATTTACACCATCTAGGAAAGTTCTGTTGGATACAACTGCTCTACAACCTGGTTAAAAGCTTGCTTGCCAGCCTCCTCTCCCCCTGGTCCTCCTCAGGCAAGTGATCCTCCAATAAATTGAATATTTAGTGTTTTCTGCAAAAGCCTTGAGGTTTGCCAACTATGTGTTTGCTATTTCCTGGTTTGGAGTGCTTTTTGGGAATACTGCTCTCTTTCAAGGTCTAGAAGAAAGACATCTCTTTTTCCTAAGAAACTATTTATGATATTCCCAGAGTTCTGTCTCCTCTGAAGTTCAAGACCACACAGTATACTACACTCATGGATCTACCTCATTGTGCTCCATAGTGTAGCTTCCACAGGACTTTTTAAACTCTCCTACCAGCTTATATGGGTGTTTGAGGGCAGGGGAGGTATACAGGTCCTTGTTTATATTTCATGACCTCTGGTTTTCATTGTTTTGAATTTTATTTTAATTTAAGATATGAAGACATTAAAAAGGAAATAAAAAGAATGAAGAGGGGGAAAATACATCTGATGAAGTCTGAAGGAAGAAGGAAAGAAATACAGTTTTGTTAACAATATGGAAATATGGTAATGTTAACAGTATAAAGGAAGAAGAATGGGTTGTCTCCCTGTATATGCTGGGAGAAATCTATAATTAAAGTCTGATTCTGCCATTTAGCCTTATGGATCTGAGCAAGTTAATTATTTTCCTTAAATTTCCGGGTTTTTTTAATTTAAAGAATACAAATAGTAAAGCTTACCACACAGGTTGTTGTAAATATCACTGGAGAGATAATATATGTAAAAGTGTCTGTTGGAAAAAAGAGAGAAAGAAAGAGAAGTTTCATACAAATGTGAGGGGTTATGCTTACAGCAAGCTTCCAAAATAGAAGGGTGTGGAATAGAGAGAAACACATGTTGCCCTGGCCCCCTCACAAACCCACTTCATTCTGACAAAGCCCAGCTGACTGATAAAGTTCCAGTAGGCTCTTTGTGGGTTATCCACAGGGTTCTCTTTTTATCTCCCAGAAATATTTATGTATCTATAAGGATCTATAATATTTTCTTATTCCACCCTCCTTGGGATGCAGTTATGGCTGTTGAATGTTTACTTTTCAAGCATTCCTTCTCACTTTGAAGAAATCCACAAAAGAAAGAACGAAATGCTGACAAGTTTTCAAAGCCATGATTTACAAGAATGATTTCTGAAAAGCAAGTGGACAACATCCGAGTTCATCATCAAATAATATTTCTAAAGCACCCTCTAGTGCCTGGCTTCAAGCCAGATGATTCAATGCCTGCAGAGGCTGCAAACTTTTTTAAAGGAAAATGGACTCTCTGTTGGCTTCTGAGAAACAAGTATCTGTCATTAAGGATTCCTTAAGACTAAATAAGCATTAAGAATGAATTGCTTCAGAAAAAAATATAATTAGAAACCCTAATACTATTAAGTACAATTCAAATCCCAGTTTGAGACAGATATTAAGACTTGAAAGACAAAGTCAAAGGTTACACTGAAAATTAAAAATAATGTGAAATCGAAGCAAATCTCGGGGCAGAAAAATCTGCTCTGTAAGAGAAGAAAAGTTGTGAGCCTCGAGGACAGGTAAGAATTGCAAGAGTAGATAGGTGTCATTTAGTAGGGAAATGAGCCCCATCTGCCACCTGATTATGCTGTGACTTGTACTAGCCTAGAGTCCTCACCCAGCTGAGTCATAAGTGGTGAAGTGGAAAGACAGCAGTACGCAGAATCAGAAGACTCATGGTCTAGGATCAACTCTATCATGTACTTGGCTATGTCATGTGAAACACATCACTTAAGATTTGTGAGCCTTCGTTTCTTCCCATGTAAGATAGTGATAATTCTGCCAACTTCATGGAATTGTTTAGACTTCAGAGGATTAAATAAAATACACTGGACTAGATTCTTGAGCACAGTACTTGCCCCCCAAATGTCATTATTTTTCTAGCTGTCTGATTTATTTTGGCAATCAGCAATTTTATAATATACATTCAATATGACCCTTGAACATATCTCCTCAAAGGAAATCACACTGTAACAGAACCATGGTTTATAGTAGGATATTGAGCTAGCCTATACCATTTCTGTCTAGGCTAGTTGACTTTAAAGATAAATGCCCAATCATTGATTGATTGATTGATTGACTGATCAGTTCATTCAGTCCCTCAATTCCAGTTCTTAAATCCACAATGTCCCCATTCACTAACTAGAACATTTTGAACAAGATGAACCAGATGTTTTTGTTACATTAGGAAGATGTTTGTACACAGGGGAACAAAGAATACTGAGTCATTTTAAGAAGTCCCTTTAAAAATGACTTCTGAACATAGAAGAACTGGGTTTGTTCAAGCAAATTATATTTCAAAGTGTTACTTGCAAGGTTATTTATTACCGCGTGGAATGTCACTCCTGTGGCTAGGGTCAAGGAAAATGGGGACACAGGTGTCTGCCTATTTGCACAGGCATTAAAGAGTGTTGTAAAATGAGCTCCGGCCTTTTAAGTTACTGTCTTTTCCTTTATAATAATAATCTCTTCAATTTTACAAGGTCTATATTATTTTTAGGTAAGAAAACACTGTAGAGTTCATGTTTTATTGTTCCTTGCAGTTATATAAATTATATTTGGCCAAAACAAATGTAATTCCTACTGTGTGAACTGGGAACCCAAAATGTTGATTTTCCTCAAGTTATAAACAATGTGAAGATATGTTATACTGGGTCACAATTTTCCAGAGCAGAGCAAAATATATAACTCAGTTTTAATAACAAAACTGCATATATCATTAAAGTTTCCTACTCCACACAGAATGTATTATATTACTCTGCCCAGCAAGAGACATCCTTTGTGTAGACCACAATTTCTAAAATACCATTTGATTGAACGGAAAACATTTTAGCCATTGGTTACTTTTAAAAAATATATATAATGGTTAAATGCTCATGGAAATTCTGCTTTGTCTTTGCTAGTGAATATTAAATTTCTTCTCACTAAATTTCAATGTCATGGATTTTGTAAACACCAAGGTCTGGGGGAGAACTATTATGACGCTTTTCCCACTATTAGATGAGTCTTCACTTTTTTAGCATCTTGGAAGCAGATGTCTGCTCCTTTGTAACACCAGTGAACCTTATTTATACATGTATCATATCAACTTCACAGTTGCATTGTAATTATTTATTTATAAGCTTGCCTCTCCAAACTTGTAACTTAAGAAGGCAAGGTCCAGATTGCATTATCTTTGTATTTGTGACCCCTGATCCAATGCTTGTCATAGTGATGGAGCTCTAAAAATGTTACATAAAGAAGAAATGCTGGAAAAAAAACCCACCACCAGATCATTAATTTGCCCATCCACCTGTTCTCAAAATAATTCCAAAATTTAGGAGATCTATAAATGCAACTACCTTTACAACATTGGAGGAGATGAGAAAAGATTATTTTCTTTATGAAAAAAAGTCATCGATGGGATTAGATAACCTAACCTCCTTATTTCACAAATGGCGATTTGGGGACCTGTAAAAAGAATTCTTTGCTCATGCTAATGTCACAAAGGTGGAGGCAAGTTAAAAAATAACATAGAGGAGTCAACAAGATTATGAAAATATATTCAACATGAAAACTCTGTAGAGAAATGCAAATCAAGACCACAATGAGATGCCATATCACATCTATTAGAATAGCTAATACAAAAAGAGAAGAAAGGAAAAGTAAAGAAAATGTTAGCAAAGATGTAGAGAGATTGGAACCCCTTATGTATTGCTGGCAGGATTGTAAAATAGTAGAATTCTATGGGAAACAGTATGGTGGTGCTTCAAAAAATAAAAAATAGAACTACCATGTGATCCAGCAATCCTGCTTCTGGGTATATATCCCAGGGAGATATTTGTGCACCCTGTTCATGGAAACATTATTCATAGGAGTCACTAGGTGGAAGCAACCCAAATGTCCACTGACGAATGAACAGATAGAATGTGGCCTATACATACAATGGAATATTTCTCAGCATAAAAAAGGAAAGAAATCCTGTCACCTGCTACAATATGGATGAATCTTAAGGACATTATGTAAGTGAAAGTAAGTCAGTCACAAAAGACAAATATTGCATTATTCCACTTATATGAGGTATCTAACATGGTCAAATTCATGAAACAGAAAGTAGAATGTTGGTTACCAGTGGCTGGGGGGTGGAGGGAAGCAAGGAGTGACTACTCAATGGCCACAGTTTCAGTTTTGCAGAATGAAAAAATTCTGGAGCTCTGCTGCCCAACAATGTGAATATACTTAACACCGCTGACCTGTATGCTTAAAAATGCTTAAAGTGGTAAATCTGATGTTACAAGTGTTTTCTGTTTTGTTTTATTTTGTTTTGTTTTGTTTTCTTTGTTTGGCCATGATTAAGTAAAAAACAAATAAATAAAAGAACTGAATTTTTTAAAATATACATAACAGCAGAAGAGGTGTTAAGGATAACACATTCAGTTATTTTTTTCTGGAATACTTACCCATTTGAAATCATAATGTATAAATGCTATGGCACCTTATTTCTATAACAAAAATATGACGAAAGTATTTCTAAAACTCTCTAAATAACATTTGAGAGGCTGAATAATGTAAACAAACTGCAATTTACTTAGTAATATCCCCATATCCAAATTCTTCTTATGTCTATAAATAATGCTTTATTTTATATTTTTGTATACTCTGTACCATCTGTAATTCTGATTATAATGTTGGGACAGGGTATAGTCTCAGAAGTAAAATGAGCAGAATGAACATTTAAGAATATTGCTGTATGTTGTAAATTTAACAACATATCAGTGTAATTAATATCTATTCAGAGCAACAGGATGTGATTACTTCCATTTTATCACACCACCACCTGCAGAGTTTCCTCCTTTTCTTCCTCCTTTTCATCATTGTTATTATTTAATTTGGAATGAAGGAAATAGGATTATTTGTTGATTTGTATTTCTTTGTCTGTTAGTAAAACTGACACAATTAAACTACTTTTCAGACATTCATATGGTCTCTTGTGTGAGTTACTTTCTTACATTGTACAGTAATATAAATGGAACAAAATCTTTATTTATAAAGACATTACATTATTTATCATATGGAGTTGCAAATATTTTTCCTAGTTGTACCTTTGTTTTAAATTCTGTATGTTAAGTACACAATTATTAAGCTGTAGAGAAGCCTATCTCATTTTCATTTAAATTCTTACAATTTGATTATTTACTCTGTTTTCAATTAGCTATGATGTAGTCAGTGATTCCACGATTTAAGTAGATATTTTATGAATTTTAAATAAAATTTCCAGTACTATTCCTTGAAAAATCCTTCTAGAGTTGTGCATAGGACTGTAAAATCTACACCTGAAGTCGAGAGTAATTGTAACAATATCAGTGGCAATCATAATGACAAACTAAACTCTAGTTATAACTCGTGAGTGCCTACGGGCTGCCAGGTTTTGCATGTACCGATAGATCACATTTAATCCATACAACAAACTTATGAGGCATATGCTGTTCCTATGGCCCTTTCACAGAGACTCCAGTTCAGGCATAAAAAAATTACACAGCTTTGCCATCATCATTCAGCAGTAAGTTGATGGAACCGTGCTTTGACTTTAGTCCACAATATCTTCAGAACCCTAGGGCTCTGGGTTGCCTCTAAAGGTCACTAAGCTGTCTAAAAATCTTCCTAAGAAGTTCTTAGGACTTTATTAAAATTGTCTATGTTTTGAAGCTATGTTTAATCTTTGTTCTAAATGTTTTGGATTTTGAATTTTTTTGATGGTTTTGAATGGCTTTTATTTTTTTTTCATTGTATTTTCTTGCTGATTATTTTTAGTGTCTAAGCACTTTATTGAACTTTTATTAAAAGGTGTCCTTTAATATTCTTCTTGGGTTTTTCTAGTTGTGAAATTATATCTTATGAAAATAATTATAATCTTATTTCCACTTCTATTCCGTATCTTGCAGTAATAGCCATGAGCCCTACAACCATTAGACTAATAAGGAAGCAGAACATGTATGCATGTTTTGTCCTAAGTTTAACAGATGATATCTAGGTTTTCACTATTAGGGGCAGTGATGGTTGTCAGGTTAGGAAAGTACTCCTTTTCACGTTTTATGGTACTGATTCTCTTAAGTTAAAATGATTCAAAATCATTTAGCATTTATTGAGATGGTAATATACTCCCCCCCCACCCCCCCACCCCCCGCTGCCGCCTTTGGTCTTACATAAAGAAATAACGACAACTACATTTTGTGGACAATTATCATATTCTAATCACCACTTAAAAGTTTGCATTCAATTTCATACTTCGTCTTCACGAAAAGCCTATGAAATAGACACGATAGTGGTTTTGGGGGGTTTTGTTTGTTTTTCAATTCATAGATGAGGAAACTGAAGCATACATTTGTGCAAGGTCACATAACTAGTTCGTGGCAGGTCTGAGATTCAAGTCCACTATACTCTGCCTCTAAAGCTGAAGTTTTTTTAAAATATTTTTTAAATGTTTATTTTTGAGAGGGGAGCGCGCAAGCGGGAGGGGCAAAGGAAAGGGAGACACAGAATCTGAAGCAGGCTCCAGGCTCCAAGCTGTCAGCACAGAGCCCAACACAGGACTCAAACCCTGGAACCATGGGATCATGACCTGAGCCAAAGACACCCAGCTGCCCTATAAGGCTGATGTTCTTAATCACTAAGAGAGACTTGAGGACATCAATAGATAAAGGTTTGAGAAATCCTTTAGATTTAAAATCTGTAACAGAAAGACAGAGAAGGCTATTCTATACATACATTCAAGAGGTAGATGACTCAAACATGAAAAAAATAGTCCATTTAGTAGGAATACTCAATTTTTAGAAATCACCTTTAAAATATACATTTTTATATATCAAGAGTGAGCTACCCACTCACCCACCTACTTTCCTGTCCCTTCATAAGACAGGAAAACAAAGGAATCTATCATTCTGTGTGATGATCAGGATTGGGGAAATTTCCCTTCAATTTTTGAAGTTCAGGAAGTCAATGGCTATAAGAAACCTGAGAGGAGGGAGGTTGGAGGCATGGGAACTCAGCAGGGAAATAGGGCCAACTGGTCCAGTAATCAGTGCCTACTAAGAGACCAGGCAGAATGACATTCTATGAGACATTATTTGTGTTTGTGCGACTGAGGAACTGAAAATTTCAAATAAGAATGTTCGGGGATTGTGTTTGTTTCAATGCTGTGCTGAATTTTCCCTCCATTACTCCCAACTCTCAGGAAATCTATTACAAATGGGAACCTTATGCTGGCAGCCCTACTGACACACCCTTCCTTCAGAACATCCTGTCTTCCCTTGACCATATCAGATTCCAGTGGCACTAAACAGAAACAGTAGTATAGACGATTGGGCAAACAGAGACTCTCATATACAAGGAGGAAGATACAGCCAGGAATCACCCAATATATGTGGGAAACTACCAGCATGAAAAAGAATCACTGAAAAGCTAAGACCAGAGGGGGGAATAGAAATACAAAAATAGAATAATTGTAAATAAAAGCATAAACTTCATGCATGGCAGAACAGTTTACTGTAAATAATAAAAAAAGCTTTAATAATGTTACCAAAAATTTAAGTCATTTATCAATAATTAACAATATCATTTTAAAATTTAAAATCCCTATATAAAGTATAAACTGCAGAGAAAAATTAATGACCTAGGTTTCAAACCAAGAAGTATACTCATACAATATCAGAGGATAAAAATAGTTAATAAATAAAATATTTAAAGATATAGAAGATAGACGCTAGATTTCCAAAAACTCAATGGAGAGTTATCTTTAAAATTCTGATAGAAAATTATGAACCTAGAAATCTATAACTAGGTAAGTTACTATGTTATTGGGAAGGCAAAATAAAGGCACTTTCAGATGTACAAGGATTAAGAAGTTTACCACAGAAGAACCTTAATTAATAATAAAGAACAGTTAACCTTGATTCTGGATTGGCATCCAAGAGTAGTTTCCACATAGGAGAAAGAACACAGGAGCCACCTAGACGTACAATCAACTTGTGTGTAGTTGGAGGTATGTTGTGTTTGGTTATTGTTGGCAAAGAGCCACATGGCATTTTGGATTTCTCCCAGTAAAAGGACATTTTCTTTTTCTTATGGTATTTTTTATGAAGTGTATAATTATTGGTCAAGTTGGTGTCTCATACCTTTCGTATGATTTCTTTTCAATTTGGCTGCACTAACAATGGTTTGTGAGAACTGAATTACAGAATTATGGTGGAGATAATCTCTGCTAAAGGCTGGCATTTTGGAGGAAGAGCAAGGAGGCCAGGGTCCCTGCAGTAATGTTAAGAAGAGGGAGAAAAGCAAATGAGATTAGAAAGATTGTGCAGGGCATTGTAGGGCATTATAATGACTGGACACTTTTGACCAGAGGAAGATGTGATCTGAGTTTCATTTTAGCAGATCATTCTGACTTCTGTGTTGACAAAAGACCAAAGCAGGAGAAGGAAGGTAAAATGCTAATGGACAATGCAATGATCCCCTTGAGTCAGTAAGCTATGGTCATGGTAATGCTGTGTAATAAGTAATCCCACAATGCAATGGCTTGAAACAACAGCATTGCTTCTCAAGGATCTGCAGGTTATCTAGGGTTTGGCTGACTAAACTGTGTTGGGGTTGGCAGCTCTGTTCAAGTTGTGGGTCTGGCTATTCTTAGTGCCTTCCTCAGTCTGCTCCATGGATGCTTTATCTGCCACAAGGTGAGAAGGCATCAGTGAGCTTGGGGAAGCTATTCTTAATGGGATGGCAAAGACCAGAAATAAAACTCTGCTATACAGGCACATTTCAAGCCTGTGCCTTCGTTCTTGGGGAGCATGCAATGGGGATCAAAGTCAAGGGGCAGGGAAATCGATTTTTCCCACCAGGATACCATGGCAAATGTGTGTACACAGAGAGAAGTGATGACTTGGGCCAATAATTCCATCTACCGCCCCTGTTGAAACACAGTAGTGGCTTGGACAATGGAAGAGTTAGTGAAGAGGCAGGGTGTGGTCAAGCTGTATATATATTATGCAGATAAAGCTTGACAGGATTCATGAGTTTGTCAGATATGGGATGAGAGACAAAAAGAAAAACTAAGGATGAGTCTCCTTATCTGTGTGTTTAGAAATATCGCTTTCTAGAATTTCAGTTTATATTGATATTAAGCTCACTTATTCCATTTCCAGTGTTTTGGCACTTCTCTTGACTTCCACGATCTCCTTAAAGACCATGTACAGAATTTCAGACACCTCATCTTTATATTGTCTTATTAGTACGAAACGTAGCTGATCTGAATCAGGTGATTTATATGTAAACATATTCAGCAGCAGCATATTCCCATCACCTGCTCTACAGCTAGGTTTCCGTTTCCCCCTAGGGATGTCTAAGCTACCCCTTTGGTCCACCAATAATTCCTCTCAAAGTAAAAAGAAGTAGACTGAGTTTAGAAGCACTTTGTTTCTCCTGGCTAGTCATCTGATCTAGCTGTGCACCTGGACACTCCTTGTTCTACCATTTTTCTTCAAACATACGGAAGGTCAAATTATATTCTGAATATAGTGTTTAAGACAGTAGGGAATGTTTAGGGGAACCTGGGTAGCTCAGTCAGTTAAGTGGCTGACTCTTGATTTTGGCTCAGGTCATGGTCTCCCAGTTGTGAGATCGAGCCTTGTGTTGGGCTCTGCACTGAGCATGAAGCCTACTTGAGCTTCTCTCTCTCTCTCACTGTCTGTGCCCCTCGCCCCCCCCTTTCTCTCTCTCTCTCTCAAAATAAACAAATAAACATTTAAAAAAGTAGGGAATGTTTAGAAGGATTTTCATCATACATGGTTGACATTTTTTTAAAGTTTTGGCACTTAAAGTCACAGGCCTTAGGTATTTGGAATATCATCTATAACAAATTGTCTATTTCCTAGTGATGGTAAATAAATGAGGCATCACTCCATTGCACTTTTGGTGATTTATGCATCAATATGGGGACCGTGTTCCATTTAACAATGCAAAGAGTGTACACGGTCAGTTTGTTTTGTTGCTATGTGTAGTGTTTAGTCCCAGGGTGCCTTGAACTGGAAAGAAGCCCTGTTGAGTGACAGGGTTACATAATTCTACCTTCTTGGTAAACTTGTCTTGGGCCTCAGCGTCCTCAGCTCAGATATCTGTCTATCAAGAAACATGTGGGTCTTGCATTGCTCATTCTGGTTTGACCCTAAGCCAAGAACTTTTACGGAAGCTGAGTCCTGGGCCTCCTTCCTAAGCAACTACCACTGTCAAAGAAGTAACCAATTCCTGCTCATGACTGCAGCTCCTGTTGACAGGAAATGGGGTGCTCACCATTTTCAAAAGAAAGGCAATGAAAAACTGTTCCCTCGCAGGTGGAGTTTTCTGGCTCATGTAAGGATTAGAAATGAAATTAGCCATTGGAAATTTCATTCAGATCAGTCCAAGCATTGCAAAGTACAACAAGTGCAGACCTTTCCACATTGGGTAGTCAAGTTCAATTTCTTTCCATGTCTTTCCTCCAAAGCAGACAGCTGTGAAACCCTTCTTAATTGTTTTCCATGTACCCAGTTGCTGCCAGAGTCTACAGAGATAGAACATTCCAGAATGAGCTCTGAGCCCTGACCTTGCAGGGCTTGCAATCTAGTCTGGAAGACCAGAGTCACCCACACAGACTGCTCAGTGATCTAGGCAGTACATGATAGAGTAGCCAGCGTTGTGGGTCAGACAATAGGGAGTTTGGAGCCAACAACAACGGTAAGTGCATCATGAAGCCAACTTCAGGAGAAATAGGAATGTGACAAAATGGTATAAATAAGATGCCTGATTTGGACATTTCAACTTCTACCGTTTCCTTTCTTCCAACTTCAATTTCCCTGTAACAGATCAAAACTACTTTGCAGCAGAGATCACTTTAAAATAAATTTTAAACTAATATGCCCCCACTTTAAAACAATATTCTTATTTTGGATGGACCTACCATTCATCCATCACCCTGACCCACTCCAGCAAAATGATGCATAATCCATCACAGAGCTTTCTGCACGTTGCTCCCCTGTTCAAACACATAAATGGCTTCCTACGGCCAACATCAATCAGCCTTTGCTCGGAGTCCTGTGGTCTCCCCAGCAGGGCCCTGCCTCACCCACTCATATATGAGTTATAGCACAAGAGCTTATCCTTTAGGGCAGCTTCAGTAATGTCCCCTATTTCCCACCATACTGAAGCCACCATCTGTGACCTCATGTGACCATATTTTATAAAGTTGACAATATGTCAGATTTGATTGTTCCCCCTGCGTATTTCTTATCTTTATCGTTGGATGAACATTTTCTTCCAGTACAGGATTATGCAATATAATTGGAAATGTTTTCGCCTTCCCCACAACTTATAGCACATGGTAAATGTTTAATAAGTCACCTACTGATTGGTTTTAATTTCTGTGGAACTAAGGCAAGGTGATCGGCACATGTTAATTGCTGCATGCAGGGCCAGGGCTAGTATGAAACAAGTGATGTGCCCAGAGGGAAAATGTAAGCAGGCTTTTACCCTCGCTTGTGGACCTTGCTCTTGTACGACCCTGAGAGTGAGTGTGTCCTTAAACTTCATGCCCTCCATGCTTCACTTCATCCTAAAAGCTGCCATGGTTGCATAGTAGTATGAAATGTCTTTACAGAATCTGTCTTTATTCAGTCAAAGTAGATACCGACTTTGTTTTCCCTCACAGCTGTTATACACAGGACCTATATGTGTGCCTGCATACAAAGGGGTGAATTTCATTAGACTGGCTTCTCGACAATGGTGGCAAAACCTTCGGGTGTGGCTTTGGTGAAAAGAGCTTGACCCTAAATTGCACATACTTGGCATCAAGCTTCACTCTGCACGGCCTAAGTAATCTTCACCTCCAAGTATTTGGCAAAGTGTAAAATAGTAAGGATGAGAAGCAAAAGAAGAAAAAGAAATAAAAAAAGAAGAGAAGGAAGAGAGAAGGACAAAAGAGAAAAAAAATCATGAGGATTTCATGAGCACTGATTGGAACTGAATATGTGAAAACACAAAGCCCTAAATAAAACGTGGCTATTATTTGTATTTTTGTTCATGATCTTGGTTTGCTTCTTTGAGTGTGTTTATACTCACTATTCTTGAAGTACAGAATGCTACACACATGTATCTCTACACGTACATCCACAATCATAATACATATTAAAGTTCCCGCACATATAGTGCCAGTGAGACATTCAGAAGAAACTCTGCCTGAGTTATTCCAGCCACTACACAAAGGGAAATATCGAATGGGCCATAGCATGTATGTTTGGATTCAAGGTCCTGTGCAATGGGCATTATTTGTTCACTTTCAGATTGGGAGCCTTGGAAGTTCATAGTATCTTTGTACCATGAACAAAAACTGAGGGCTTAGGAGGAATAGTGGATACAGGGACAAAAATGACACGTTCAAGTGTGAACTGCTAGTGGTCCATAGTGGACTGTGGATTCTTCTAGAAAAAAGAAGACACACCAAAAATAAAGGCGTCATTTTCTAATAATTCATACTCAAGTAGTGAAATATGTACCATATAGGCCATGATACAAGGCACTTACATGCTTTCTGAAACTGATCCGCTGAAGTATCATGAGTATGTGCGTGGTGATGAACTGGGTAAGACAGTAACAGAGTCTGTCAGTTGAGGCCCTTTCTCTCATGAGGCGTGATGTCTCCATGACTTATTCTGGCAAGAGTAGACTGGCACTGAGTCAATAAATATGTATATGCCTATCTCTGAAGCAAAAGTGATCTTATCTCAAATAGTTAGGCAATCATGACTGTTTAGACCTGGTTTGAAAAATAATTCATGAGAGCAGAATGAATAAAAAATGTAAAATTTTTATTTCTGGCCAGCATATTCAGGTACGTAAGCTACCTGATCGGGCAACTTCTCAGGGCCTTTTGAATTATTAGCAGTAAGCTAGTATTTGGATATAAACGTTTTTACCTCTTCAATTTGAATAATGAATTAATTTGTTTTTCCCAATCTCACTAAAAATAGAAAAAAAACCCTGCTAGGTTTGTGACTTTGTTGCTTTGGTAATTCTTTTGCTTGAGTCCTTTTGAAGGTTTTTATGCACATCAAATTCAGAGGCAGTGATACTAAGAGAGGGCTTGAAATAAGTGGCCTTTAAATATGATTCTAAAGAGAAAAAAAAATTGAACTAATTAAATGGTCTGATATTAACAGTCCACTAATTTAATATTTAGGACAAGTAAGCAAAGCCAGATGTTAAATGAAATGTCTCCTGGTCGGGTCAGAGTCTGAACCGTCCCCCCAGTGTCAACACTCCAGCCTTGTGCCAGCTCGTGGGCCAAGGACCAAGTCACACAGGTTTTACTGCCCAATCAATGTACACCTAAAACAATTAAGGTAACATGGAATACAGACACATTAAAAAACCAAACTCTTGTAGATACATAAACAGACATGTGCATGCGTGTGTGGTGCACACACACACACACACACACACACGGGTTTAAAAAAAAAAGCCTAGTATTAACAACCTCAAATTTTCTTGTATTAACAGCCAATTCTATTGGTAGACTACCAAACTGATGGCTTGAAACCTTCCAGGACTCATTTCAGAGTCTCAAGGAGTCTGATTTACTTCTCAATGGCCCATTCATCCTTTGAACATTTACTCTGTAGCCCGTGCAGTTATAACCTAAGCTGGATTTCATGCATGAAAACTGACCTCCAGCACCCACCACTCTTGCCAAGTCCCAGTGAAGGCTCTTGGAATCATTTAGAGTTCGCCATAGTGACAAGTTTAAGATTCAATTATTAAGTGTAGTAATTTACTTTTATTATGTTTGTAGAATGGCGTTCACCCAACTAATTTCACCCCCCTTCACAGCCAAATGGCCTAAGATAGCAACGGCGATCCTCTCAGCAACAGGGTCACTCACTCTTGGTTGTTTAATGCCACGTCAAACAGAAGGATTTCCATGGGACTCTGATGGAGACATTTCTCTTTTGCCTTAGTTTGGGCAAAAAATTGATTTCCTTCAGATAGCTGTAATGGATGGTGAGGACGGCAGAGAGTAATCAGACCCAGCTCGAGGCAAATGCCAAAAGTTTCCCAGAAGGATAAATCTTGTTTCCTGCCTTACTTCACAGAATTAAGCCTTAAACAAGTCATGTTCTGTGGCTTGGATTCTGTGTTTATATCAGCTTCGGTTCCCTGGCTCATCGTTGGGAACATTGTATTGGTCTGTAACCCAGGAAGGTCTTCCTGAAGCAAGAAATCACTATCCCGGCATCTTTATCTCCCATTCCATTTTATTTGTTCTATTAATACTAGCAAATGAGCTCTGAATGGTAAGTGGATCACAGGAGACAGTTACATTTACCAGGTGCAGCCTGCAAAGCCAATGATTTAGCGCTCTGCTTTGCTAACTGTCTTTCCCAGGAGCTGCATGAAAGATGCCTCTTCATAAAGGATTTTGTTTTGGAAAATAATAACAGCACCTCATCTGTGCATGGCACATTCTCAGTAAGTTTGGGAGAAAATCTTTTCTGTAGAGTTCAGGGGAGGCTGAGAACTTGTGGTCTCTCAGCATCTTAAATGAAACCAAATCCTCCAGGGATTGCATTCGTTTATGGTTAGTAACAGGCGACTTCCTGTTTCGAAGCGAAATGGGCTTGAAGAGGCTTATAAAAAAGACTCAAAAGGTTTCTTGGACATCAAATGACTCTAGTAAAACATTTTGATGAGTTAAGTGTAAATGCATCAGCAGCATACGGATTAAATTCCCTTCTAAATAAACATTAACAGAGAACATGTTTGGCAAAATGCATTTTGAGTTTTGCAAAACTGAAAACATTTGAAAAAGGAGTGTGAGATATTTGATGAACTCAGAAAGCAGCCGGATTGCCCATCCCGTACTTGAATATTTTCTTTGGATGTTCTGCAGATGTCAAATAAATTAGGACACAGATATTAAAACCAGCGTCTGCTGCAGAAGTGATCAGGTGCCCTTCAGTTAGGAAGGTGTTTCTGTGGATACCCAGTTCATGTATGTGTGTGCATGGAGAGAGCCCCAGGGGACCTGTAACCCTCTCCTCACTCACAGTCACCATCTCTTTCCTGGATGTGGCCCGGCGAGACTTTCTGTTGTTCACAGCTCTTGCATCTGCTTTTCCACCCGTGAAATATTTTGACTCCCGGAGGGAATTCCTGCTTTGCTACAGATCAGCAATGAAGCTTTGGTGCCACCAGGCAGATGACAGCATTGGTGTTGCTTGGGCCAAGACCTTGCATCCGGAAGCCACTGCCCTTGTCAAGACTATCATATCTCTCACCTTTTTTTTTTTTTTTTCTGACATGCAAAACTTATTAATCCTTTGGGACTGTAGTCATGACAGTGGAAGGGAAAGATGAAAGCTGAGATACACTTGAACAGAGCCTTAACTGGACTCGACAACTATGGGTAGAAAAAGAAGAGTCCAGTGTCACTGCCAGGGGAGTCTGGATGATCCAATCTACGGTGACGCCACTGAATGAGAAAACTGCCATTAGGAATCTCTTGGATTATACATTCTTACAGAGCAGGGGAAATACATGACTGGCATCTTTTTTCTAAAGCACTTGGCCCAGAGCCACAAATTGGTGTATCATAGGAGAAATCTCACACATGTGGATGCCACTTCCTTGCAATCCATTCTCACACTGACTTATGATCATTTGGCCCTTGGATGATACTTACAGAAAGTAGATTCTCAGAAAAATAACTGGCAAATAAATAGCAGGTATTGTGTTTAATATTTGAAAGATTAAAGGTTTACCCCAGTGTATTTTGGCTAATGATAATATTTACAGATAACTAACAATGCGCTGCCGTATCAAAAATTACACAGAAAGTTAATATGCTATTAATTAAAAATATTTAAAACCTGTACAGAGAGTATTCACTTCTCACTTTGAGTTTATTAAATGGCCTTACTGCTGCCAGTGTCTTCCTTCCTGCCACATTTATCCATTCATTAATAATGGTTTCCCCCTAAGGCTATGATGAGGCTGAGACTGTTGGCCTTGGCTCTCTCTACTTGCACTTTACATATGGTTGCCAGAGTGTGCTTTCAAAAGGACTGGTCTTGTCATTCACCTGTTCAATAACCTTTGATGCCTACCAGGTGGCTCCAGAATGAAGTCCATATTCCTTAACTTGGCGTTCAAACTCTTTTGGTCTGGCCCCAATTCACCTTTCCATTCATGTCCCACCACCTCATAATCCAGTCATACAAGACAAATTCCCTGTTCCCAGATTGCACATATTCATATGCTCTCCTAGTACTTAGTACTTCTTAGCATTTTGCACACTTGTAAATATTTATTAAATTATTTGCTTAAACGGAGTTTTCTCACTAGACTGTCAGTACATGAGAGTAGAAGCTGTGTCTGTCTTCTGTACTGCACTTTCATTTCCAGGGGTTATCACAGCATCTGGGACATAGTAGATGACATATGATGGCCGTGGTCGAATGGAGTCACCATTCTGTGTCTCATGGCACTGGTTATGCACTTCTATTTGGGACTTGCTGGGTTCCATGTTTGTCTACCTGATCTTTCTGTCACTAGCCTTTGAACATAGAAGGCAGTGGATATGACTTAATTTATTTCTGTGTCTTTGACACCTGGCTTGATGGTTAGCACACCCTGAGTACTTAACAAATATTCACTAAATTTGAAGGAAGAGTATTTATTGAAGCAAAAGGTTCTACAAAATCATGTCAGTTCCTGAGGTAAGCTTCCAGCTCTGATGGCAATTTTGAGATGTGGCTCTCACTCTTGCATACACAACAGCATTCTAGGTGAGGTAGACAAGCTAGGGCCCACAAGCCAAATCTGTGCCATGGCCTGGTTTTGTGAATAGCTTTAGTGTAACATTCATTTTCATACTATATGTGTCTGCTTTCACACCACGGTGGCAGCACTGAGTAACGGTATAGACCAATAACCTTAAGGCTTACAAGCCCCTTTACAGATAAAGTTTGCTGATCACTGTTCTATAGGATAGACACAAATAAGAATAGTAACAGTATCCACTGTGTAGAGTGGTTATACGGATTAAATGAGGTAACATCTACAACATGCTTAGCACAATCTTTGGCACATATTGATTACCCAGTAATTTTTAGGAAGTGTTACTATTATAGCTATCATAATATTATTAATTATTTTCTAACAGTCAAAACTTGAAATAACGACCCGGAAGGAATTTGATACAGACCAAGTTAGAGACAGACTTAGGGATGAGAGAAACATAACCTAAGAGCCTAGCATTGAGGGAAGAGCAAACTACAAATAGGCAAAGTGCTTACAGAAATGCCATTCAACACAGACCATGCTTGCTTTGTAATCCTGCCCATTTTACAGATGAAACATGTTAAGTCACCACATGCTTGTTCGTCAGCCTTAGAATATCAAGCTGAGAGCGACAGGGCCTGAGGGACTGTTACATATGATACAGGAACTAAAGAGTCTTTTCATGATCTCTGGCTCACAAGTGACTAACTGGGATGGGACAACTTTTGAAAAAGAAGCAGCAAAAAAGAACCACAACCCTGCAAATTATGGAAATTCTGACAGGAAATGTTAACACAGAAATGGATTCCCTGACCAATAAACATATGAAGAGGTGATCAATATCATTAGTGATCAAGGGAATGCTAATCAAGATCCCATGAGGTATCATATAACAGCCAGATACTTCTTACAATGGATACATTTAAAAACATATATGACATTTCCAGGTGTTTGAAAGGATGAATCAATAGAATTTCTTTAACTTTGCTGATGAGATTATAAACTGGTGCAGCCACTTTGGAAAATGGTTTTGCATTACCTTCTTCGTATATCCTATGGCACTATAAATTCAGTCTCAGATATGCACTAACAACACTCTTGCACATGTACAAGAGGAGGCGTATATTGAATGTTCAAAACAATCTTTTTTTTTAAGTTTATTTGGTTAAGCGATCTTTACATCCAACGTGGGGCTTGAACTCATGACCCTGAGATCAAAAGTCTCATGCTCTTCCGACTGAGCCACTTAAGTGCCATGACAGCAGCCTTATTTTTAACAGCAAAATCCTGGATACCTATCAACAGAAAAATGGACAAAGTATGGGCAAAGCCCTTTTATACAGTAGTCCAAAAAGGTGAACTACAACAATATATGACAGTAGGGATTCCCCTTAATAATATAAAATTAAATAAAAGCAAATGACATCTTTAAAGGACGTTTAAAAAATATATCGAGATGCAATAAAAATATAGCAAGGGAATGAACATAAGATCTAGGATGTCAATTCCTTAGTGTGTAGGGAAGTAGTTTTAAAGGTTCAACTGAGATGTGTTTGACAAGGGCATTGATTAATTTATTCCTTTATTCATTCAACAAATAATATTAACTATTTATATATTAACTGCTGTTAAATTATAAAAATTATTAAGCACCTATCAAATGTAAAGTACTAGGTTAAGTTTAGGGTAGAGTAATAGAAATGACAGATATCACTCTTGTCTTCATGGGACTTAAATTCTAATGGGAGAAGAATTTTGGAGAAGACTAGGATTTAAAAGCCTTTCTATCTGATTTAGAATGATGGCATTCCAATGGAACCCATGGAAATGGAAAGAAAGAGCCTTAGGGAACAACTTCTTGTGGGTAACTTATCAGTTGAGCAGGACCATGTGGAATGCAAGACCAAGTTGGCAATGAATGGTAAATTCACAAACACCTGAGCGTAATAGGCCAAACCAACACTCAGGATATACACGTACACCTACATATTTCTATAGAAAATAGGAAGAAAATACATGAAGACATTGGTGAGTACCCCCACCATTTACACAGGACTCCTCTCTAGCATCAGAAGGTATTTTAATTGATGAATTCATTCAACAAATACTTCTGGAGTCCCCACTATATGAGTCAATGTGCTTGATTTTGAATGGTCCTAAACAGCCATTATTCAAAATTAATGACACGTCCAACAACAATGACTAGAGAAGAGATATGATCTTAAATGCTGCAGAAATACGAATTCACACGAAACTACTTAGCTGGTAGAGTCCACACACGACGTTTTCCAAACAAAGCATGGAGGTGACAGGTTTTCACAAAGCATAACTTCTTGCTAATTATTTGGGGACTTGCTGATTGCTGCATTTTAGGAGCTCCAAAACCTAGCTTTAGTTAATGAAAAGTTCAGAGCTGCATTAGAGACATAGGAGTGACCCAGGGCACAGGCTTCCTCATTTTTCCCTGTTTATGACTCAGACCCCTCTGCTACTCATCCTCACACTCTTCCTGCAAACCAGGCTTCCTCACATTCACACCTTTAGTCCTCTGGCTCCTGATCTCTTTCTTACCAGATTTCATGCCGATATGCATGACTTCAGTTTTCTTTTGTTTTTCATGAACAAACTAGCTGCTGAAGGGACCAGCTAATGCACCCCTCAACGATCTGTTCCTCAGCACCCAAAAAGTAGGACTGGAGTTTATTGACAAAATGGGTAAATTGGTTTCCAAAGGCCATGTTCCTCTGGAGAAACTGCATCAGAATGGGAATTGCTAATTCAAGTCTCTGCTAACTTGAACAGCAGCCCAGGTCAAGAACTGGGATCATGATACCAGTGTTTCCACCTCTCCCTGGAGGACAGACTCAGGAAATAGTCCACACTGCCTGGGATGTGAGATGCCGCCCCAAGGTGAAGTACATGGGGCCCTAATCAGTAAGAACAGTTTTTTGCATAATTTCAACTGGGTGTCAGCATATCAGACAGGAGGGAATCTGAACCAAAGTTTGGTTATAAGAATGGATGTTCCACAGAAAGTCCTTGACTGGGACAGTGAATCCATCAGGCAGGGAAAAATAGTGCCCTGAAGGAGAAGAGCCAAGGATTGTCAGCTCAGACTGTGCAAGCAGCAGTTTATTTGTTTTGTGGGTGTTTTTCTCCTCTGTAAACATGTTCTGAGGCCAAGTGATTGGTACATGTTTTATACACTGGAAATATAAACACAGACATTCTCTTCCAAAAATGGATCTTTAGGACTTCCCTAGGGAGCTCGCTCCTATTCTGAACCAGCATTAGGAAAAATGTTACACTTTTAATATTTGGAGTGTTAATCCCAACATCAAAGAGAAAAATCATTGAGAAGGTTTTGAGACTCCCTGTTAGATTCCAAAAGTCATTTCTGCTCCTACTGAGGACAGTTCACTTATAGTACATGTTTTATGAAGGAGGAAGGAGGGGGAAACAGGTGTGTGTGTGTGTGTGTGTGTGTTTGTGTGTGTGTGTGTGTGTGTGTGTGCGCGCGTGCGTGCGCGTGTGTGTAGGGGTGGGGATAAAGAGCTGGCACCAAAGAGGATTCTCCTTCAACTACATACTCTGAGGTCTCTGAACATGCCAACTGGTGTTTTAGTTTTCAATGTCACTGCTGTGTGGTTTTATTTTTTTTTCATAATATGACACCTTCTTCTAACCTGGTTGTGGTTGTTTTTAAAAGCTATTTTGAGAGAGCCTAGAAGTAATAATGAGGCATCTAAACATTAAGTAAAATGAATGCTTCACCAGATTATTCACTTCTCAATACATGGTCTTTTTGCAAATAAGATGGTTCTTCCTTACCAATTTACAAAGGGTTGGCTTAGAGTCTGGTTGTTGGTACATCTGTTCTTAGCTCAAAAGCCCCTGCTCTTTCTTCCTTAAATGATATTATTCAGCTGGACAAGAGAATTACAAAATTTAAATGGCCCTGGAAGAAAAACAATGTGTTTGGGGAAAGCTTTTAGCATGTGTTGTCAAGGGAATGTGTTCGAGTGCTCAGAAATAGTTCCTTCTTACACATCTTCCTTCCAGAAGATGTAGGGCAGGGCCTCTATGGTCTCTTATGTAAACACTGCCCTGTTTGGAGGTCCCCTGGGGTTTCCCTAGAGGGTCATATTTATTGTGAATGTCTAGTTTTCTATTTTGGTTTTATAAAACACATCCTTTGTCATTTGGCTTTGAACCATACGTACATAAAGGAGACACACACAACATCTTGGTAGTTTTTGCACTTAGTCAATTGGCACTTAACTGCTGGTGCCGCCCAACTGAATATTACATTTACTAAATCTGACACCATGAACAGTGTATGCTGCCCCATTTGTCACCATTCACCCAACTCCCTCCCCACCCCAGTCAACACAATACAAGTATATAGCCTACTAAAAATGGAGAAGGAAGCTGGGCTGTAGTCTACACTATAAGGAGCCATTAGTTAAATATTTCCCCACTCTCACCACTCTTAATACTAAGATTGGTACATGTTTGCACTGTTCTCACCCACATCAGTGTCAGGAACAGTCTTCCCCTACTGTCTATCCTCTGTGTTTCTCTTCACTAAATTAGACCTCACATTGATGGTTCACTCCTCCCACCCATTGGTTCTCAGCCTCCTTAAATCTTCTGGCCCTTAAGCATGGCCTATTTCAGCCAGTCTTGAGCATGGCCATGCTCTGGCTTCATCATTAGGCAAAAGTATGTCTATGTGTAATAAACCATGTAATGAACCACCCCCCCCACTCCTTTGATTTAATCCACCTTTTCCAGTCCTAACCCCAGCATTCTGGCAAGAGTCCTTGCTTCTCTCAAATCTTCTTGCTCACTTGAGTGTCTCAATCTCAGATGGAAACCCACAGATGATTATCCCAACGTCTTACAGATTCTGACCTCTGTGCCTTAGCTCAAATGGGCTCCGCAGCACTTATCGCTGCTTATCCCAATTCTACATGTGTTTCCAAGTCTGTCTAAATACCATTGCTTTCTCTGATGCCACGCTGGCAGGCTTAACCTTGACTTCCCCCAACTACTCACAGTACTTGAACACTTTTTATATGGTATATGGCACTACTTCCCCAGCACCTTCATTAGAGTTTATCCTTTTGTGTGACTATTTGAAAACAGGGACTGAATTTTGTTCATGTTAGATGCAAGCAATGCTTACCAAAATGTGCTGTAGAGAGTAGGTATTCACTAAATATTTTTCTAATAAAGTATTTATTGTTATCTACCACAACAGATCCAGATTATTGTAACTTTCTCAAATATAAACATTCTTATTTTCCAGTTAAAAAGTAGTGAAATTATATTAAACAGGTCTATGTTTTGTTCAATTAAGCCATATCCAAGGACCAGAATTAATTTGTCTCTATAGTAAACAGTGGTGAGGTTGGCAAATAAGATGACATCCAAGACACTGACCCATGAAGTCCCTGAGGATAAGAATGTGTCTCACTGTTATCTCTTTCAAGTCTTTGTGCAAATGACAGCTTCTCATTGAAGTTACTCTGACCATCCTGTTTAAAAATATAGCATCTCCCAAAGCAGATATTGACAAACTTCCCCTGCCTTACTTGTTTTCCAAAGCACTTATCATTTCCATACATTATTATACAATTTTTGGCTATTTTATTTATTGTTTATTTTTTCTCTGATAGAATATAAGCTCAGCAAAGCCCTGTTTTGTTCACTGCTTTATGTGTAGCCCTAGAACAGTACCTGACACATAGTAGCTGCTTAGTAAATACTTGTTTTTGTTAATAATACTGTGGTCACTGGTATACCTAGTGTATTTGAGACAGACAGAAAATCATTTTTTTTCTTTTTTAATGTTTATTTATTTTTTGAGAGAGAGAGAGAGAGAGAGATAGAGCGTGAGCAGGGGAGGGACAGAGAGAGAGAGAGGAATACACAGAATCTGAAATAGGGTCCAGGCTCTGAGCTGTCAGCACAGAGCCCAACGTGGTGCTTGAACTCGTGAACAACAAGATCGTGACCTGAGCTGAAGTTGGACGCTCAACTGACTGAGCCACCCAGGTGCCTCCAGAAGATCATTTTTTTACACCCATTTTGTTTACATGAGAAAATTAGTTTCATTTACAGTCAAAAAAAAAAAATAAGGACCAAAAGATAGTGACAAACATATTTCATTCACATATATAATAATTCATAAAAATAAAACTAATGGTATAGTTCAAAAAAAGAAAAAAAAAACATGCACAACTGTTTATTTAATGGCTATTAAATTTACCTAGCCATTTGAACTTTGATTCTTTGTTACAGTCTGATATAAGAACATTTTACTTAAGTAATTGTCCAGTAACTAAAAAGCAAAATTTAGGGGTGCCTGGGTAGCTTAGTTAGTTAAGTGTCAGACTCTTGATTTTGGCTCAGGTCGTGATCTCATGGTTCGTGGGATCAAGCCCTGTGTTGGGCTCTGTGCCGACAGTGCAAAGCCTGCTTGGGATTCTCTCTCTCTCTCTCTCTCTCTCTCTCTCTCCCTCTGTCCTTAACCTGCTCATACTCATGCACTCTCAAAATAAAAAAATGAAAAGTTAAAAAAAAAGAAAAATTTAAATATTTATATTTCTCATATTTTAAAAAGAAATAAAAATTTCAAGCAGTCACAGAAATCACTCTAATTCTGTTTCTTTGACTTCAAAAATCATAATGTCATCATTGTTTATTTCAAAAATATTATTTAAAAAATTTTTTTTTTCAACGTTTATTTATTTTTGGGACAGAGAGAGACAGAGCATGAATGGGCGAGGGGCAGAGAGAGAGGGAGACACAGAATCAGAAACAGGCTCCAGGCTCCGAGCCATCAGCCCAGAGCCCGACGCGGGGCTCGAACTCACGGACCGCGAGATCGTGACCTGGCTGAAGTCGGACGCTTAACCGACTGCGCCACCCAGGCGCCCCTCAAAAATATTATTTAAACACAAGAATACCTAGTATCACAGAGTATATGGGCACAAATTATACCTAAAATGAGTTCTAGCAATTATGAGCCACGAAGCATGCATTTTTGAAACAAACACATGTAGCTGAGTGTATGTGTGTAAGGATCAACTTACAACTGGCAGTTCTGTGAGTGAATCTATATAGAATGCTTAGTAAAGGAAAACTAATGAAAATGAACACATTTGAAGCTGATATATACACATATATGAGATTTTATATGATATATTATTTAATATATATTTACTGTAAAATGTTATATTTATTTGTATAATATATAATATTTAAGTTAATATACATTAATATTAATGTTTTATAAACAAATAATTATATATGAACAGATATAAATATATTATATAAACCTATGATATATAACATGTAAAATAATAAATATTATGAATAATAATTCATTATGAATGTATTATTATATATTCACTATCAGTATCTAAATTTTTTTTTTTCAACGTTTATTTATTTTTGGGACAGAGAGAGACAGAGCATGAACGGGGGAGGGGCAGAGAGAGAGGGAGACACAGAATCGGAAGCAGGCTCCAGGCTCTGAGCCATCAGCCCAGAGCCCGACGCGGGGCTCGAACTCACGGACCGCGAGATCGTGACCTGGCTGAAGTCGGACGCTTAACCGACTGCGCCACCCAGGCGCCCCTTCACTATCAGTATCTAAATAAAATCCTGTAGTACTTGCAACAATTTTTTAGAATTTAGAGCAATGAAACTTTTTTTCAGGGAGGAGTATTTTATCACTGATATTACTTAGAATTGTTGGTGCACAGTGATAATCAAAAGTAGACCTCTTTTTAATTTGTTCTATTATTGTATTTAAATTCTCTACAGACTCTGCCCACTTTTATTGCTCTCTCTGCCCTGTTCTTGCTATACCATTGGTTGTTTGTATTGATCTTTCATTACCAGTGCCCAGCAAAGCCTCACTTTGGCAAATGGTCCGTGGATGGTGAATACTGCCTATGGTTAATTCAAGTCCAGAGCAGTCTTGAGGAAGGCATCTCAACGTAGTGAGCTTTTCCTCTTTAGAGTTCTGGGGTAAAGAGTCTGCAGTGAGGTGACCATCCATTCAATTCAACCTCTGCAGTGATGTGAGAGTGTACAGTTCCTAAACCATCTAAAACCCACAATGCACTGCTCCTATACCAATCCATTTGGAGCCATCCTTCTTCTCTGGGAGGATTTGTGTCAGCTCGGGGATTCTCACTGGGCACAGTTATCAGGGCTCCAAAGGACAGAGCTCTGAGTTTCTCTGCCAGGGCAGGGGCAGCCAGAGTTCTCAAGGTCCAGGACTATATTAGGAGATACATTCACCAGGGGAACAACAAACATGTTTGTTTTCTTCCAGCACAGTCTGCTCTGCTTATCTCAGACACCTCCCTTTCTTCAACAGAAATCACAACCCTAGGAGGAATGTTCCCTTGGGGTTTGGGAAGTTTTTCCTCTGTCTAACCGAGGTCTTGACCTTGGTATTTGTGAAATCATTTCAAAAGAAATGTTTTCTCTGAGACCAACAAATAGTTTTTTAAAAATCAAATGTGGACAACCAGACAAAGGAGGATTTCCTGAAGGTGAGGGCAATAGGTTCATTTCCTGTCACTCATTTGCTGAAGTACCATCCACAGATATCTTTGTCACAATTATCCTAATCAATCTTGCTCAATATTAACCATTGGTCTTAGGGTCATGAGAGCTCTGTTCCATGAAGGAGAAAGAAGACAGGAACATTTGAGTCTATGTCTTGTTATTGCTCATCAGTCATCATTTAGAGCTCTTGGTGCTCAAAGCAATGCTTTGAACCAGTGGGACATGAGTGTGCTAATCAGAAACCACTGTGTTACTTCTACCCATCCTTGGTCCAGTCATATCTGCTCTTCAGAGTTATTCTTCCTCATACCTTTCATGAAATATGACACAGCCCATGAATTCCTGGTCACTTCCTATTAATGAAAGTTTCTCAGTTTTCTGCTAGTCACCAAACTGTATTATTTCATTAATTAAAATATCCAACCATACATAGCAAAAGAACCTCTGTAAGAAAACCTCCAGCCTCTGTCTGCTGAGCTTCCTTACCCTAAAGGTGGACTCTTGAGGCAAGACTAAAGTCAAACTCAGGCTAACATTCTTTCATGTAGCTCACAGGTAGTCTTGTTTAGGTTGCCTCCCATTTTCCTTCAGAATGGAGGTGGCATTTTTTACCTTAAGGTCCTAGATGAAACAGAGACAGGGTCTGATTTTAAAACTATAATCACAACTCAATTCATTCTTGTCTACTGAATTTTAACTTACAAAGTGCTTTTGTAAGTCACTTATGCATGGAGATTAAAAGGTTAAATGAGGCAACGAGGAGATATAACTGCAGGGGTATTTGTCTGATTCCCTGATGTTAGATGTAACCCTGAAGTAGAGGGCTCTGGAGTTGAGAGGGCCCTAAGGGTTCCTGAGACATCTTCTTTTCTTCTAACCAAAATACATGGAAGTCAACAAAACCCCTGTCCCCTTACCCACGCTACCCATTCAAACACAGTTGCAGCATGGCAGAATGAAGCATATTACATTGCTTGCATTTGTAGGTTCTGTGGGGTATTGTATTAGGATGGGAACAAAGAGAGTTTTAGAAATAAGGGAATGAGGCTACGCTGAAAAAAAAATAGATGCAGGGCAATTACAAACAGAATTTTGGACAACTGGCCAATCATTTAATCAGTACAAACAAAATCATCCAGAATGAAGAGAATAGTCATGACCAATAAAGTAACTAGCATGGAATATTATGAATATCTCTAGATGTTAAAGAAGTACTCAGTAATAGAAAATTATCTACATGTGGATGAGGACATAAACACAACTGAAGCCTTCATTTCTGCTTGGTATGAGAGATTGGCTATTAATGTCACCCATGGCATGAATAACATCTATAAATATGGTATATATACATGTATTTTGCCTCTTTAGACTGCTTCCATGGTTCTTGGAACACATTCCCCAACAGAGTTCTGGATCTTCTCCAATCATCCTTTGGTGATCTTTGTAAAATCTAAACTGATAAATGCTTTCCAGAATTGCTATGGAGAAGAGGTTAGCCAATATTTGCAAGTCACTACCCTAGGCCAACCAAATAAAGGTACCTCTTATGAAAATGTGTCTGAAAGTATCCTAATCCATTTCTATATGCTGCATCATTTACACTTTTGCGAAATTATTTCATTTGGCCTTTAAAATACCTTTCTGGGGTAAATATTAATCTTCCAGATAAAAGAACAGGGCTTGTAAAGGTTAAATTATTTTCTCAAGGTCACATTGTAAGTAGTAATGATGAATATTCTTGCCCTTCATTAATAATACTTCACTTGTCTATAATTGTATATAAAAAAAAACTTCAAAGTAGAGACTTTCCAACCAATTATCTATTGATTTTCACAAATTTGGAACTTAGCCAGATATCCTGTTTCAGAGAGGAAAACATGTTAGGTCACACAGTTTGTAAGTGTCAGATTCCTAACTCAATCCAAGTCTTTCTCTACACCACATTGCATCTGTGTATGTTTCCCTTTCTAAAAATGTGTACATTTCTTTATTTAATTTCCATGTAATTTATAATTATACTTACTACGAAATGCATAAATGTGGCTGTCACTTATTCCTAATCTCTTCCCTCTTACTTCCTCATTTAAACAGTCAGCAGCTTGAACCACAAGACAGAATAAATTAAAAATCCAATGTAAGTACTTTTTGTTTATATCAATTTCAGTGCTGGTCCCCAAAATACAAACCAGTATCAACAATTTGAAATTACTGTGTTAACATTTTCTGTTTCTAAGTTAAGCTAAACATTGGAGCAAATTGTATTGCAACACATATTTGTTTTAACTTCAATACAACTGATATTCTTATCCAAGACATGTTAACAGATTTTCCTGTAGTTATCCATACAGTGATGGAATGGAGTTAATGGAATATTTTGGGTTACAAATTTGAGTAAAAATACAAATTTTAAAATTGTTGTATAACTAAAAAATGCATCTTTTTTTCTATTAAATTACTTTGCTCTGTGTTAGATATAAAAATCCTCAGGCTTCATCCAGTAAACATCCCATTTTAGCTTACAATTTGTAAGCAGTAGCCCCTCCGGGGAAATATTTTAACAAGAAGATTATTTTGAAACTGATTTTTTTTCTCATCTTACCAGCAAGTTTTATTTGAAAATAAAGAATAATCCCCTGCCTGTACTTGACTCTTGAACAGATGAACAAAAAATGATTCTCATCATTTAAATTGTACCTCATGTCCCATGATGTGGCAACCAAAGTTCTCCTTGGAATACAAGTTTATATTATCAACACTGACTCATTTTCTCAGGGATCATTTGACTCTCTGCTGGTACAAAACCATACCATTGGAAGGACAATTAGCTAAAAATTAGACAAATTGTCCTTTGATCAAATCCACTTCTAGTTGAATCTCACAGGCATATAATTGTAAACATAAAATCCAAATGCTAAAATTGCTTATCAGTATATCACTTATAATAGTAAAAATTGAAAACAAAATAAAGTTTCAATAGATGAGACTGATTAAATAAATTTTGATCACTCTTTATGAGGAAATATTAGGCACTATTAAAATAATATAAGTATAAACAGGTTTTAAGATCTGAGAAATTGTTCATGAAATAGGGTTGAGTTTTTAAAAGTATATTATAAAAACTACTACATATTACCATCTCCAAGATATACATTGTTTATCTTTTAATATTTCTAAAATCAGAATTCATCTTAAAATTCATGGTGTCTTACAGTCATTGGAAGCCAGACAGCCATGGTGGCAGTTGTTCTTGCTGGCCCATATATGAATTTGGCTGTTATTCTTATTAGAATGACTGAACGACTGCCACGCCTCATTGTTTCACTTACAAGACCATTTAAGGACAAGTTTCTGAAGAAATAAAAATCCTGGTTGTTGCCTGAAAATCTTACATACATTCCTTCTTAGACCAAAAAGGTACAAGCAACGTAACTCATTTAAGGTAAAAGACTGAATGCTTTCCCCACTAAAATTGGAAGAAAGCAAAGGCAAAAATAATTACTCTCACTCTTTGTATTGAAAATAGTACTAGAGGGGCGCCTGGGTGGCGCAGTCGGTTGGGCGTCCGACTTCAGCCAGGTCACGATCTCGCGGTCCGGGAGTTCGAGCCCCGCGTCAGGCTCTGGGCTGATGGCTCGGAGCCTGGAGCCTGTTTCCGATTCTGTGTCTCCCTCTCTCTCTGCCCCTCCCCCGTTCATGCTCTGTCTCTCTCTGTCCCAAAAATAAATAAAAACGTTGAAAAAAAAATTTAAAAAAAAAAAAAAAAAAAAAAAAAAAGAAAATAGTACTAGAAGTCTTAGCCAGTGTAATAAGGCAAGAAAAAAAATAAGAATCCTACATATTGGAAATAAAGAAATAAAACTGTTTTTTGTGTAAGACGTGATTATTTACATAGGACATCCCAAGGAATATACCAAAAAATAAAATAAAATAAAATAAAATAAAATAAAATAAAATAAAATAAACCAGTTGATATAACTAATAGGTGGGTATAACAAAGTCACAGAGCACAAGGACAACACACAAAAATCAATTCTGTTTCCACATATAGCAATGAATAATGGGAATTCAACCTAAAAATTGTGATATCATTTGCAATACCTTCCCCCACACCACCACTACCAACAAAAAGTAGGTACAACTTAAACAAAACATGAATAAGATCTACATACTGAGAAATCCTAACCACTGATGAAGGAAATCAAACACTTAAATACTTGGAAGACATTTGTGGATTGAAAGACCCAATATAGTTAAGACATCAATTCTCTTCAAATTTAGCAATAGTTTTATGATTACTCCAAGAAAAGTGAGAAATATTTTTGTATCGACATTTTTTAAAATTTATATGGTAAGGCACAAGAATTAGAATAGCCAAAACAGTTTTGAAAAGAAGAAATTTGGAGTACTGATGTTATCCAATTATAAGGTTTACTCTAATGTTGCAATAATCTAAATTGGTAAAAGTGTAGACATATAACTCAATGGAATAGAATAAAGAGTACAGAAAGAGAGCCTCACCAATATGTTCATTCACTTTTTGACCAAGAAAAAAAAAACACAAAAATTAAATTGAAAAAAGAATAATCTTTTCAACAAAATGGTATTGAAACAACAGCCCAATGCAAAAAAATAAAACTCAAGGTATTTTTCTGTGGAAATTAACTCAGAATGAACCCTAAATGAATATAAAATGTACAGCTTTCAAACTTTTAGATGACAATATAAGCAAAAATCTTAGATACCTGGGATTGGGTAAAGATCTCTTAAACATGATACAAAATAGCACAATCAATAGAAGAAACAGTTGGTCAAGTTGGACTTCATCAAAATTTAAAATGTTGCTTTGAGAAAGACTGTTAAGAGAATGAAAAGTGAAGTCATAGACTGGGAGAAAATATTTGGGAATCATATATCCAACCAATGACTTATATCCATAACATATAAAGAACTCTCAGAACTCAACACTAAGAAAATAAACTCCCCAACTAAAAAATGGGCAAGACTTCACAAAATAGATTATATCAATGGCAGATAAACACTAAAAAAGAAAAGCTACTTAACATCAGTACTCATTATGGAATACAAATTAAAACAAAGATGAGATACACACCTATGAGTATGTCTAAAATAATTTAAAAAATACCTGAGAATAAGTGCTAGATAATATGAGTAACAACTGGAATTTTATATCTTACTAGTAGGAATACAAAATTGTACATGCGCTCTGGACAACAGTTTGGCAGGTTTTTGTTTTGTTTTGTTTTGTTTTGTTTTGTTTTGTTTTTTTATCAACATGCATTAGTGTGAACTTGTAATCCCAACACAGGGCATTTACACGGGAATATTGAAAACTTACGTTCGCAGAAAAATCTGCATATAAATGTTACAGCAGCTTTCTTTATGATCTCAGAAAGCCGGAAATGTCCTTTACAGTGAATGGATGACAACCTCTAGCATATCCAATCAACAGAGTGCTGCTCTTCCAAAGAAAAAAAGAAAAAAGAAAAACAGAACAAACTATTGATATGCACAACAATATGGATGAATTTCAAAGGCATAATGATGAGTCAAAGAAGTCAGTCTCAAAGATGACAGACATACTGTATAATTCTATCTATATGACATTCTAGAAAAGGCAAAACTATCATGATTGCCAGAGACTGGGTGTGTGAGGGACGGAATGACTGAAAAGGGGCAGCGCGAGGGAGCTTTTTGGGGTGATGGAGGTGTTCTGTATCCTGATTGTGATAACGGTTACACAAATATGTAAATGTGGCAAACAATAGAAGTGTCTAATCCAAAAAGGTCAGTTTTACTTTACGTTAATTAAAAAGATATATAAATTATATCTCAAAGGAGGTCCACTTAGATGGTACAAATAAAAAGAAGGGAATTTTTAAAAAGCTGTGTCATTGGTTTTCTTGATAGTACATGAACCTGTGGTTTCCCATCATCAAAACACCTTAAACTTCAGGAAGATACACACATCACTAGCAATCTGCGAAGCAATAATCAGTTTGGGATTGTTACTAGCAATTGTAAATGTGTTATAGTTGGAGAACTACTCAGAGAAGGGGGAAAAAAAGGACATTTTTATCTTTATTGGGGAAACAGAGTACTGTCTATGGCTGCTTCTTTGTAAAACTCAAATTATGGGATGTGATGAGAAAGCCAATATTTCAGAATAGGTGAAATAATGCTAGTGGCAGATACACATTTGTTTCCTGTCTCTGTCCCCTCATACAAATACATTTCCACATGTCAGTTCCCCGAAACCCTCCTCTCTCTGTATGCCATCAGTAATGACTCCAGCAATAACTGTCAGGGGCAGGAACAGTAAACATTTTGTAAAAGCAAATGGCTTCCAAATGTGGACTTTCTCTCAGTGAGCATGTCCCTTAGAGCCCAACTCAGGAACACAGGAGCAGGTAGAAATGCTAAGCCCAGAGCGTGTGACAGAATCAAGCAGTTCAAGCCGTGACTGCTAATCCTGAAACCCACCTGCAGTCTCCCCTATTTTTCCATCCATAGATAACTGGCCTATCGGCTCGATAGACAAGAATGACCCTTCACAGATTTTGTGCACAGTGGTTGCCTTGAGGACCCTTTACAAAGGTATCTAAGCACAACCTGAATGGTGGGCAGGGGTGTGGTTGGGTGGGGGGTGGGGGGGTGGGGCGGGGGAGGGGCAGTAGGTAATTAGCTGCCTTTGGGTCTTCTGTCTAGAGAAAAATCCATTAATTTTTAAGGATTTTTAATTTTTAAAATTAAGGATTAATTTTAAGGACCCTTTAAGACTCATTTTCCGCACTTTCATAATGGCCACAAAACCTCTGGGAATTCCCACTTCGAATAACGAGGTCAGGAGCCCAAAGCTGTTCATTTTTGTTTGTTTCATGGGTACCCACAGTATTATGGAATATTAATAAAATGCAATATACTGCTGAATTTAAAAATGATGTTTTCAAAAATTTTAAGGATGTGACTAATAAAAATGGCAGTGATAGAATAATTACGTACAATTTTATTAAAGCACTCTATCATGAGGGATGTCTGTGTTAGACCAAAACAATATTTAGGAAAGCAATAACAACTTTTATTGCTTGGTGGTGGTATTAAGATTAATTATTTTTTAATGCTATTTGTATGTTCTCAATTTCTTTGTCTAGAACATATATTTCTTTCAAAACACCTAAAAAGAAATAGTCTAAAATATAACTGTTATCTTTACATTTTTAGACTGGATTTTGTATCTTTATGAAGTGGAATCTTTCTACTCTAATTGCATGTTATCAGTTAAAGATGTATTACTTTATTATAAAAGCATATACTTTTAAACATTAAAACACGAAAAAGTTTTGGCATCTTAGTAGAAAACATTTCTCTGTATTAAATATCTCAAGCCACCCAGAAAATGCTTCTGTTGGCACCTCCTGACTCTGCCTCCTGGATGCCCACGTCAGAGTCCCCCATGTTCTGGATTGCTCCCCATAAGCATTCTCATTGATTCTTGGGCAATTTTCTGGTCATTCCTTGCTGACAAAAATCAGTCTGTGGAAATATGGGACCAGTTCATGTTACAAAACGAAAGGGGTTGTTTTAAAAATCAAAGAATTTCTAGTTTAACTGACATCTAGAATTTCTAGTCTAACAGCTTCCAGCCATCAGAGCAGCTGAATGAAGTTTTGAGAAGCACGTAATGGTGGGATATCGAAAGGTGATTTGAGTAAGCACAGTAAAATAGTGCTCACTCCCCAACCAGGGGGCTTCATGCACCATAACGAACAGCTTCCTCTTGGCCTACAGCTGCGGTAATCTCTTTACTAGAGCTGGGCCTAGAAACAGGGGGTCAAGGCATCTGAATACACAGATGCCAGGCTTTTGCTGAGTCGTGGGGCATACACCATCTTCAAAGGACCTCCCCTCACCCCCATCCCATTTGTCCCTTTCAAGAACTTGCTTTGCTCAGGAGAAAATATCAGAATTCTTGCTGTTTAGTTTTTACAGGAAGCCAGGGCGCTGATAAATGAGAGTTCATCCATACATGTTTTTACTTTGTTACCTAAGAAACTATCTTCAAAACAGAAGTCCTCATAAATACTCTGGAGATGCATCAGACACTCTCTGGCGCTGGGCGACACTGTGTATATTGTTTGGCAGCAGTTCATTGGGGGAAGATAAACTAGCACATTTTGCCAGGATTCTATTACTCTTGACCTTGACCTTGGCTAGAGGCTGTTTCCAGTTACACTCCATCTTAAAGAAAGACAGTGCCTCCTCTTCCCCAAGGTTCCTTTTTCCCTTCTCTTTTCAGTTGCCCCAAGTACAACACTTAGTATGCTGCCTTACTGGGGTGGGGGTGGAGAGAAACTCCTGTCGCTGCTTCTCCTCCTTAGATTTCACATTTGAACACAGCATTCAAGTGCACCAAAAATCCTCTTCTTTAAGCAATGGAGATTGCCTCTTGGATAGTACTTGATCTCGGAGTTCACAGTATCATATAGTACAGTATTGTTAACTCTAGGTACCGTGCTGCCCAGCAGATCTCTAGAACTTACCCATCTCACATAGCTGAAACTTTATACCCATTGAACAACAACTCCCCATTTCCCCATCTCCCAGGCTCTGACAGCCACTATTATATTCTCTGCTTCTATTAATTTGATCATTTATTTTAAATTTTTTTAAATTTATTTTTGGGACAGAGAGAGACAGAGCATGAACGGGGGAGGGGCAGAGAGAGAGGGAGACACAGAATCGGAAACAGGCTCCAGGCTCCGAGCCATCAGCCCAGAGCCCGACGCGGGGCTCGAACTCACGGACCGCGAGATCATGACCCGGCTGAAGTCGGACGCTTAACCGACTGCGCCACCCAGGCGCCCCTAATTTGATCATTTTAAATACTTAATCTAAGTGAAATCATGCACTGTTTGTCCTTCTGTGACTGGCTTCTTTCTTTTTTTTTTTTAATTTTTTTTTTAACATTTATTTATTTTTGAGACAGAGAGAGACAGAGCATGAACGGGGGAGGGTCAGAGAGAGGGAGACACAGAATCTGAAACAGGCTCCAGGCTCTGAGCTTTCAGCACAGAGCCTGATGCAGGGCTCGAACCCACGGACCGTGAGATCATGACCTGAGCCCAAGTCGGCCGCTTAACCGACTGAGCCACCCAGGCGCCCCTGTGACTGGCTTATTTCATTTAGAATAATGTTGTCCAGGTTCAATCCTGTTGTCACAAATGGCAGGATTTCCTTTTTTTAAGACTGATTAATAGATTAATATTCATATATATGAATATATATTATTCATGATATATTATTTATGATATATATTCATATATATACACACATAAACATGCATGATGTTTGCTTTATCTACTCACTGGTCAATGGACACTTGAGTTGTTCCCATATCTTGGCTATTATAGATAATTCTGCAGTGAACATGGGAGTGCTGATATGTCTCTAGATCCTGATTTTTGTTCCTTTGGATATATCTACTCTCTTGATTGTGATGATGCTATTGTGGGTATTTGCTTATATTCAACCTCATCAAATTGTATACATTAACTATGTGCAGTACTTGTATATCAATTATACATCAATAAAACTTGTTGTTGTTGTTGTTTTTTAAATACTTGATCCTGGCACAGTATTACTCATAACTATTTATTTATTTATTTATTTATTTATTTATTTATTTACTTATTGCCCCTGACAATGATGACCCAACTCATCAGCACCTGCTCTGCAACATGAATATATTTACATTGTTCTGATTATTTGTCAGGATGATTTTTTTGTCTTGGTAGAATTACCAGGGCAACAGTCTAAGCACATTTAAAGCCTTGTATGAGCAATGTCAATTAGCTCCCCAAATAAACCATTTGCAACTCACTTAGGTGGTGTGCAAGAGAGGTGGTGTGCAAGACTCTTTATTCACTTGCATGTCCACCGTACCAGGTCTTTTTAATCTATACTAATATGACAGGCAAAGAATGGTACCTTCTAAATTTGTGTACATTTTGTATGGGATTAAATTTGTTTCTGTATGAATTTGGGGTATTTGTATTTAAAATTTGTTCTTCATGTCTGTTTTTTTTTTTTGCCCCATTTTCACCTAAGAAACTTTAAAAATTTTTTTCTAAGAATATATAAAATATTAAAGTATTAAGCTTAATATTAGTTCCAAATATTTTCCCAAGCTTTTTTTGTGTGTTTTACATTCAGTTTATAATATATGTGAAACATAATGTTTTTTGGTTAAAATATTTCAATTTTATTACAATTATTTTATTTACTTTGTGGTTGTTGTTTTCTTCCCTTCCCTTCCCTTCCCTTCCCTTCCCTTCCCTTCCCTTCCCTTCCCTTCCCTTCCTTTCCCTTTTCCCTTTCCCTTTCCCTTTCCCTTTTCTCTTTCTTTTTTTCCTTCTTTGCTTCTTTGTTTCTTTCTTTTTTTTCGCATAAAAGGCCTCATGTACCTCAGATCAGGTACCTACTTTCTTTTTTTTTTAACCTGGTTCCTTCAGAATTTCTCATTTTATATTAATTTAGAATTAATTGTAGCATATAAAAATGAGTTAGGATTTTAACTATATATATGTACTTATATGGACTTTGAACTGTTGTCATATTTATTATTTCTGGTGAATAAATAATATTCAATTATTATTATTCAATTAAGAAGAATGGACATCTATAAAACCCAATATTTTTATCTAGGAAGAGAATATGGCTCTCCTCTTTTTGCCGTTTTAAAATGTCTTATCCAAGTTTTATTGTGTCCTTTTGTGTGATTTGGACATTTTTGTTGGGCTGGATATTTTTATTAATAATATGAATAAAATATTTCCCAGATCATCTTCAAACTGATTTATGATTCTACACAAGAAAACTATTGATTTTGATTTTTTATGTTATTCCCATGACTTAATGTTAAGCTATTATTAATTATAAGAAATACTCATGTGATTAATCCCTGAGGTTTGGCTAATATTTTTTGCAACTGTAAACTCAGATTATTGTTGTTACATGCATGTGCGTGTGTGTGTGTGTGTGTGTGTGTGTGTGTGAATGTACTCTCAAGAGTACATTTTGGTATTTGCTTTCTGTGTTATCAAATTTAAAATTATCATTTAGCTTCTACTTTCAATACTTAATATCATTACATTAATACTATATTATCTCTCCAATCTTAAACTGTTAAATTTTAGTGAGTTTTTGGTCATTTTTATTTTATTTTTTAAAATGTTTGTTTATTTATTTAGAGAGACAGAGAGAGAGAGAGAGAGAGAGAGAGCGAGCACCGGTGGGAGAGAGGCAGAGACAGAGAGGAAGAGAATCCCAAGCAGGCCCCATGCTGTCAGAGCAGTGCTCTGCACTGGGCTCAATCTTATGAAACACAAGATCATGACTTTGATCATTTTTTTTAAAGAAGGCTATGTGAGAAATATATTTTCTAAACCCTGATATATCAAAAGAAGGAGAAAATATGTTTCTGTGCTCATCTATGGCAGGAACCAAAGCCTACTTTTTTCTTCTCTAAATCTCGTCCACATATGTACAAGAGTATAAACTCAATACAAAAGTAGCACAAAGGTGGGCTAAGTATTTAACAGAAGACATTTCAAGATTACTTGGATATACCAAAAGCATCAGTTACACAGAAATAAGATGAGATATTTTTTCATCTACTCAACAAGTCCAGTTAGCCTTCCTACATGGTTGCCACTGTAAAGCAATGTTAAACATTAGGGGAGTAGTAATACTGGCTAAATCTTAGACTGTCTCCTAATTCCCAGTTCTCTGGAGCTAGCTAACCCTAATCTGTGTAAGTCTCTAAGGGATTGTCAGCATAATACTTTAATTATCCTGGCATCTCTAGAACATGGTTTGCCTACAATCAGCAGTAGCAGATTTCCTAGCCAGTATAGAATTCTCGTATATATCTTTCTAAAACACTTATTATTGATAAACGTTGCATTATCCCATGTTTTCAGAAGATAGGCCATACATTATTTGTATTTCTAGGGACAAATTTAATTATTAAATAAAGTGCTATGTTTTAAAATGTCTTATAATCTACAGCTCAGTCATGAGCTGTTGGAACTAGCTTTGGAATTTGGAAATATTTTTTCTTATCTTTTCTTACTTTCTAAATAGAAAGAGGCTCTATTAAAATGCCAGCTCTTGGTACGGAGAAAATCTCTTTATTAAACTTTTCCTTTATGGCATGTTTATATAAAGACAAGAAAATTAAGAACTACAAAAAGCATTGAAAAGAAAACATTGTCTCTTTCTGCTGTCACCCCACACTGCACCTCTGCAATTTCTTCTGTCAAGCAGGAAGGGTGGAGGGGAAGATGATAAGGATTATGGAAAGATATACACCAAGAGAGTAAGAAATTTCATGTCCTCAGGAGAAAAGTCACTAAGTGTTGAGAGAAAAACTAGAGGGTGTTCAAGTTCAAACTAGTCTTAAAGGAGAGAAATCTATATAACCTCATTTTGAATCTGACTCTAGAATGGGATATATTTGGAGATGTTGAATTAAAGGAAGTGAGAGGAAAAAATGCTGAGACTAGATCAGTCTTTGATTTACGACAGTCATGGTTGAGGAATAAGGAACGTCTAGACATTAAGGCAGGCAAAATAATGTAGTATTAAGGAAGTCCACACATATAAATAATTTTGCCTATTGTGGAGCTGGCAGTAGTCATAGTAATTTCCCAATTTAGTAAGTGGCTCTCTGAGAATCAGAGTCGTGAATTGACCTGGATCTGCCTTAGCAGTCTTTCTCTTCATTCTCCAAAGAACCTTGTAAGCCAGATCATATTCAGCAATGAATCCCCTTCTCTTTAAACTATAGTCGAATGAGTGCTCTAACCTGCACCTTGATTCTGTTTGAGACATTGTTAGATAAATAAGTGGACAGATGGACAGACACACATGCACACACAAATGTAAAATACATGGATGGGAATTAGAAAATATGAATTTCTAGTAATATACTCTTATACTTTAATAAAGTACATATAATTGAATCACTGCTGTCAACTTTTAGAGATGATTCCTTATTGCAAATTTTCAATTTTTCAGTTGTGCCTAAACCTTTCAGGACACTGAAATCTTTGTGACTTTTGTTATTTGCAGCTACAGAACAACTACATATTAGAAAGAGTATTCTAAGATATCCCAAAATTGTATTATCTTGTGCTGGAACTTTCTAGACTTTGTATTCAGATGTGTGTTTATTGTTTACAGAATCAGAAATAATGGTTGTGGCACATTTTTATTTCATAGCACTGGCTTCTTAATACCATTATGAGAAAAGTATTGGCAACTGAGGATTTAGGAACTGCAAGAGGTATTTGATTCTCTGTGGAAGCTCATTATATGAAAACATTCTAGATTCAGTGGATTTGCCATTGGACCAATAAAATGTAGGCCAAAGTGTCCTGGGAACTTCTTGTTTTCTTACTTCTAAGAAATGGCCAAAGGAAAAAGGTCTCTTCCCTCCGAAAACTATCATGTTTTCATGATGCTAGGTACTGCTGACGTGCCTTACAACCATAAAGAAAGGGGAAGAAGCCAAACTATTCAGCCTTCCTCAGTTGGGATTCTCTTTTGGAACCACCAAATAAAGAAAATGAAAGATGTGACTACTTTCTTAATTCTCGCAAGGGTGGTTTTAATAGTATACTGTTCTAGATGCACAAGAGAAAAGTCAATTCATTATATTCCATAGATGACCTAGGGCATTAGGGCTCAATTCTCTAGAGATCCATTTGAGAAAGGTTGTATGATGAGTGAGATAATGTATCTACTGTATTATTCTGGATTTTTTTCATGAGGAATAATACATTTCCTTATTATTTAAGGAAATTAGAAGTGGGCTTTTCTGAAATTTGCAGCTGGAAGCAATTTAACCTATATACCTTACCATGAGACATGGTACATTTCAGTTTACCTCTCTGTTTCCTCATTGATGGACATAGGGCAGTTAATATGAAGTCAGCAGGTACGTATTAGACAGCAAAGGAGTTTGGTATCTGTAAATAAACAATTATTCTTAAAGTTATAAGTCATGCCTCTGGTGTGAGTCCGTTTAGAAGAGTGTTAATTTGTTAGCTTTATTAAGATCTTGTGGTTTCAAGATATTTTATTCATCATTTGAAAAACAAAATTGAATTGTACTGAACACTGTTAGGGTGAATAAACTTGTGACACTTAATGATTTAATAACTAGCAATAAGGGTAATTCAGCCTCAACAATTTGCTGACTGTTGACAGCAGAAGTGTAAACCTGACCTCAATTCATGCATTTGCTGACAGTCCTTCAAAAGCTGAAAGACATGGTTGACAAGTGTGTATCAAGCATGGGGCAATTTATTTAAGATAGTCATGCCCTTGGAGGAAAGTCAGGGACAGTGTTTTCTCAGCAAAGTTTTTCATTTGCCTTATTGTGGTGATGACAAATGACAAGCTATTCCTTGTGGACTGGCCCTTGTGAGTAGGCTGAGGGGTTGGGTAGGGTTTGTCACAAAGATTTTTTAAAATAGGGATTCAATTAATAATTAATTGCACACAATGCTGGTTTTAGTTTTACTGAGTCAGCTGTAGGATGACTTCATGCCCCACTTCTACATTTTATTTCAAGGAGTTCCTCAAAGAATTACATCTTGGGTTCTGTTTAAGGCAGAATTTTGTTAAGGCTTTCTTGTTACAGTTATGTACCTGTCTATCACACTCAAAATGAAATCTGAAGTATCATGACAATACATAATATAGATAAAAATATTGCATTGGTGGAAGTTGGGGTAGGGCCACAGATTCCCACCCTCTTGCACCTATTCTCAGTCTTCCAATGATAACTATGTGGACTTCAAGAAACAATTACCCAGCCTCTCAGAGGGCAAAGAAACATTTAAGCATACTCATATAAATATATACACATCTGCTGTAGACCCTCCTTTAGCCTCAACTTGGCGGTTGCAATATGGGCACAATCCTCCAGCTAAAAAAAAAAAAACCAATGATGTAAATAGTGGCTTCCATATGATTCTTACAGAGTGATGATATCATCAGTGAGCGCATGAGGCTATGGGCGACAGATGATTCAGCAACAGATTTATCCAGGTGATGATGATGGAAATTGAGGTAAGGCTGTCTACCATAAACTTTGAATTCAAAGAGATTTCATTTGGATCCTGGTTTCATCACTGCTATTGAACCTCTCTCTAATGATCTATTTTCTCATCTGAGAAATAAAGATAGTAACACAAATATTCACTCATCTCTTAAGTGAACATTTTAAGAGTCCGTAAGAGGCTTTCAGGCCCCATGCTTAGTGGTAGGCATTGTGTAAGCTGTCTCCTTTTGCAGCTGTTTTGAAGATGGAGTTGCACACGATGCATAGGTTGCCTAAAAGAATACCTGTCGCAGAAGCAGGCATTTAATGAGAGCTATTCTGCCAATATAATTGATGAAAACAGAAGCTGGGCCTTGGAAGGAATATCTAGTAAGCAGGAACCAGGAGGCTTTGTGAAAGCAAAGTTAAGAGCACTGAAAAAGCCCTCAATGTTACACAGAATTTTCTTCGCTTTTATTCAACATTATGCTTAAAATTCTGTCTAGTAAAGTCAGGCAAGAAAAATAAATAAAAGTCATTCAGACTGGAAAAAAAGGAAAACTGTCCTTATTCAATGACATTATGACTATCTATGTAGACCATTTGATGAGATATACCAAAAATAAAGCCACTAGAATGAGTGAGTTTAGAAAAGTTGCAGGATTCAAGACCATTATACGAAAATCCATTGTGCTTCTATATGCAAACAATGAACAATCCGAAATTGAAGTAAAAGTATACATTTACATCAAATTATAAAATACATAGGGATAAATCTGACAAAAGATGTGCAATGTCTATTTCCTGAAACTTCAAAACAGTGCTGAGAAAAAACTTAAAAGACCAAAAAAAATCCAGAGATATATTGAGTTCTTAATTTAAAAACTGAATATTGTTAAAAATGTCAATTTTCTACCAATGATCTATAGATACAATGCACTCCAATTAAAAGCAGGCAGAATTTCTTTGTTTTGTTACTTTTTTAGAAATAGAGATGACACTAAAATTCGGTAGAAATGCAAAGGACATAAAAGAGCCAAAGTAATTTTAAATATTAACTAAGTGGGAGAACTAACACCATCTTATAAAGCTAAAGTTTTCAAGGCAGTATAATATTAATGTAGAGACAGACAAATAGATTAATAGAATAGAAGAGAGGGTTCAGAAATAGACCCATGCATATATGGATAACTTACGTTTTCCACAAAAATACAAAAACAATTCAGTGGAGAAACAAAATTTTTTCAAAAAATTAGAAAGTCATAAGCAAAAAAAGAGTTCCCATCAATACATCTCACCATGTACAAAAGTTAACCCAAATAAATAATATTAATTATTTATTAATTTATTTATTTATGCCTTTAAGGATTTTATGCCTTAATTTAACAACTGTAACTATAAAGCTTTAGATTAAAACAGAAGAATAGCCTCATGTTCACAGAATCATTAAAGATTTCTTAATCATTATGCCAAAAGCATGATTTCTAAAAAGAAAAAAAATCTATAAATGATGCTTCATCAAAATTAAAAACTTCTTGAGACAATATTAAAAGAATTTTAAAAAGCTGGAGACTGGAAAAATATTTGCAAATCATATATCTGGCAAAGGCTTTGTATTCAAAATCTATAAAAGACTCTCACAATAAAAAGGAAATGATCAACTCAATAAAAAAATATGGGCAAAATATTTGAACAGACATTTTACCAAAGAAGATGCATGAATAGTAAGAAAGCCGAAGAAAAGATTCTCAGTATCATTAGTCACTAGGAAAATACAAATTAAAACTACAAAGAGATATCTATTGGAATGGCGAAAATGAAAGAGACTGATCATATCAAGTGGTGGGAAGGATATGGAGGAACTTGAACTTTCCTATAATGCTCTGTGTGGATAGGGCAACCAATTAGCAAAAGAATTTGGCAGTTTTGTAGTTAAATGTGCAGCTACTATATAATTGGACTATTTTGCTCTTAGGTATTTACCGAATAGAAGGGAAACCATACATCCATAAAAAGACTTGTACACAGTATTCACAGAAACTTTATTTGTAGTAGCCAAATGTAGGAAACAACCCAAATGTCCACTGGCAGGTAAATGAACATATAAGTTGTGGTATGTCCATGCAATGAAGTACTATGCACAAATGAAAAGATGAACTATTGGTACGCCAAAAACATAGACGGGTCTCAAAATTGTTATTCTAAATGCAGAAAGACAGACCACGAAGAGTATATACTGTATGATTTCACATATATAAAATTTTAGGAAACGAAAACGAACCTATAGTGACAGAAAGCCTAGGATCTGCCTGTAGACTAAGCAGGAAGGAAGAAGAGCATGAGAGACAGATTACAAAGGAGTACAAATAATTTTTTGTGGGTGATGGCTATGTCATTATTATGACTGTGATGGTGGTTTCATGAGTTTATATATATATATATATATATATATATATATGTCAAATATATCAAATTATATTATTTATGCCAGGTTATTTATGTCAATTATACCCCCACGGAGCTGTCTAAATAATGTATAAGTGTGATGAGTCTCAATAAAGGGTGGATAGGGTCAGGGTGCTATGGGAACATAAAATGTGGCAACTCCCTCTAGGCTCCATCCAGGGCATCTATCTAGACAGATAAAGGCCAGATATGACCTTAGGAGCTTTTTGAAAAACAAAGAAGGAATTCACAGCAAGAAAAGTAAATACCAGTGTAATGACCAGAAGTAACTCAGAAGCATCCAAAACAGGCAAGGCAAAATATATATATTTTTTTCAGATTTAGAAAAGGTTATGCAATACAGAGGAAACAGTAACTTTGAGGAATCATGCTCTTTTAGCACAGTCTCTATTACTAGAAAACAAACTTCTTAGCTCCTATTGTGTACTGAGCATTTTCATAAGCTTTGGAAATACAGATATGAAATAGATCATATGTACAAATAGGTAAGCAACTATTAGTAAATGTTATTTAAACTGCATTAAAAGTTGTACTCCATTATTTTTAGTGTTGAGGAAACAAGGTGACTATACCATCTGCATTATATGGAGGGGCGTGACCTGTCCAGAAAGTGGATTCAGCCAGGGAACTTGGAGGTGCTGAGCTCATTTGCCTTACATCAAGTTCACAGAAACTGACTTATAGGCTAGAGAATGACTTTAATTCACATGGAGAATTAAAATTCCAGAACGAATAAGAATGCTTATGCCATTGGGTTGGCCATGCTCTCCCCTACTGGGAACACTAAAATAGTTTCCAGAATTTTGTTTTGTAAGCATGGGGTCAGAGCAGGGAGCAGGAGAAAGATGATTCTTCATCTCTGCCTTATACTTAAGCCTGTCAATGCTAAGTCCCTTCCATATGAGTACGCTTTCCCCTGGACCATGAAGGAGTAACAAATACGAACTTTCTTTTGCTCCCCCCTTTTAAATCTCCAAGTGAAGCATCCTTTCTCTGTGGCTTCATCTTATTACACGTTGAATTACGTCCTCCCATGTTCCTGTGTTGTGGTCCTAACCCCACTACCTCAGAATATGACCTTATTTGGAAATAGGGTCTTTGCACATAATCAAATTAAGATGAGGTCATTTGGGTGGGCACTAATCCAACATGACATACGTGCAGGGAGAACGCCATTTGAAAATGAAGGCAGAGATTTGGGTGATGTTCCCACAAACTAAACAAACACTAAAGGTTGCCAGCACACCACCAGAAGCTAGGAGACAGTCATTGTACAGATTCTTTCTTAGACCTCTCAGAATGAACCAAGCCTGTCAACATCTTGATCTTAGACTTTTAGCCTCCAGAACTGTGAGACGATAAATTTCTGTTGTTTCAGCCACCCAGTTTGTGGTGCTTTGTCACTACAGTCCCAAGAAACTAATACACATCTTTTCTTCCATGATGTTTGTACAACTTTAATGTTTATCTCTCCTTCCTATGCCCTAGATCACATCCTTCAATTAAATTTCTATCCTTTCACTTTGGTTTGGAAGATACTTTGCACCCTAAAGGGACTTCTGCAGAAATCTTATCTCATCCACTTGGATTTAATTTTATCAAGTTTTAGCTCTTAGAGGCAGTAATGTTTTCCATTCAAAAGTCATACTGTCTCATACTTTTATTGTGCATTTGTATAGAGTACTATCAAGGGAACTATCTTACTCTTAATTTTGCTACCTACCTACTCTGTGAGATAGAAAGAACCCTTTTTTATAATTTGTTGTCATTGTCACATTATATACACATTACAAGCATCTTCATTTTATTTGGCTACAATGACCAGATCTAAGACTAAAGATCTGATTTTCAAAATCAAGGCATAGGACAATGGAGATATCAACAACTTAAAAACCCTACAAACTATATGATACAGTAACCAAATGAAATAACCCATCATGTTACATTCGAATGACATATCCATAAATGTCAGTAGCCTAAATTCTTGGGTATTGACAACTACTCCCTCATCCTTACCTGATTTAGCTTTTATAGAGGTTACTGAAAGTTCATTATTCCTTTCAATAATTAAAATAACTTGGGTATATAGGATAGTTCATTTATTTGCTCTCACTCATCCATCAATATTAATCACATGCTTACTCTGTGTTGGGCATAATGCCAGGCACTGTGTATCCAGTAGTGAACCTGACACAGTCCTCACTCTCACGTTATATAGTCTAATGGGGAAATGACATTTAATAAATATATAATTACAAATTGTGACAAACATTAGAAGGAAAAAGAAATGTGAATGTTATACGAATATAAAACCAAATACCCGGGGCGCCTGGGTGGCGCAGTCGGTTAAGCGTCCGACTTCAGCCAGGTCACGATCTCGCGGTCCGTGAGTTCGAGCCCCGCATCGGGCTCTGGGCTGATGGCTCGGAGCCTGGAGCCTGTTTCCGATTCTGTGTCTCCCTCTCTCTCTGCCCCTCCCCTGTTCATGCTCTGTCTCTCTCTGTCCCAAAAATAAATAAAAAAAGTTGAAAAAAAAATAAAAAATAAATAAATAAAACCAAATACCCAAGTAGTTTATATTTTCACTAAATATATTAGTCAGGACTCCTTCAGTTATAGGTGAGAGAAACCTTACACAAGTGGGAAAAAGCAACAATAATGTAGGGGAATGGGACAGGATTTTATTTTATTTTAATTTAATTTTTTAATGTTAATTTATTTATTTTGAGAGACAGGGAGCACAAGTGGGAGAGGGGGAAGGAAGAAGGAAAGAGAGGATCCCAAGCAGATTCTGCACTGTCAGTGCACAGCCCAATATAGGGACTCTGTCTCAGGAATCGTGAAATCATGACCTGAGCCAAAGTCTAGTCGTTTGCTTAATCAACTGAGCCACCCAGATGCCCCCACCCTTTTTTAAATGTTTATTATGGGACAGGATTTTAGAAAGAACACTAACAGGGCTGGTTTCAGAAACAACTGAATCCAAGTACTCTGAATACTTGACTCTGATATCAGTACCCTTTGTTTCCACTTCTCTCATCTGTTTTTCTCTCTGTCCCAACTCCATTGGCTTCTAGTATAAACTTCCTTTCTCCATTCTGATAATTCCAGGCTTCTATCTTCACAGATCAGAAGCAGTGCATGACAAGGGCCTTTCTTGCTAGTTCTGTTTCCTTGGTAAAAAAGGAAAAAAGTCCCGAGGACATACTCCAATTGGCCAGGCATGAGTATTTTATTTGAGGACTGGACAATACCACGAGAAATTGTATACAAACACCAGTTAGCTTAAACAGCTTTCATTTATGTGTTTCCTTTCATAAGCTTAGTAGCAAATGTGAGCAAGCAAAGAAGGATAGGGGTATAAGGCCCATTCCTATCTCTGCAGGTCACTGCTTTGACCTCCACTCACTCCCAGCCAGTGTTTCCTGGTTTCTGTTGCCTTATGGTCAGTGTGTGCAAAGCCGAGAGCAGCCCTGAAGCAATGCAAGGTGAATGCTCCTTGTGGTCTGCCAGGGGCTGGACATATATGCTAATCAGGAGCCTGGGCCCCAGGGTGCCTCCCATCCCAATGATTGGCTGGGGCAACTCTCATATTCTGATTGTTTACAACCAAGCTACCTAAACTATTACATCACTGGCTATATATGGTATTTATCATTCTTTATCATGTCTTTATCAACATGTTCATAATTTTTGGTGCTTTCTAAAATATGTTTATACCCTGGGGGTACAGTGAGTGTTTATCTCTTCGAAGAGAAATAGCCATTTGCTTACCCGTAACACATAAACATGTTTAAAACTTTACATTTGTGGAAACTGTGTTTACAAGCACAGGCCTGTGTTAGGCAGGAAAGCTAATTTGCCACTTTTCAGCATAGCAAACAGATTTTTATTTACTGCTATGAAAATGAAGGATGAGAACTGTCACAGCCAAGAGAAGCCTCAGGAGATCTGACAGTTAAAGCACTGTGGTACCCTGCATGGGATCGTGGAATGGAAAACGATATTGAGCAAAAGCTAAGGAAATCTAAATATAGTATAGACACGAGTTAATAATAGCGTCAACATTGCCCGTTAATTGGAACCCACACATGACACTAATGGAAAATGTTAATAAATGGAAAGCTGGTGAGAGTATATGGGAACTCACCATACTATCTTTCAAAATTTCTGTAAATCTAAAACCATGCTACACTTTATTTTTAAAGTTCATTTTTAAAAAACTAAGGGAGACATTCTTTTCAAAATTCCATTTCACATATCACAATGAATCATATGCCCATTCCTATCAAATCATCATTGTCAGAAGAATTGGATATTATGCTTGAAAAGCAGAGAAAAGCAAAGGAGGGGTGTCCTGGGTCTCACAAAAGACTAGCAACTGCATTTGATTATTTGTTGGCACATGAAGCCTAGATTTACCAATAACCTTGATATATTTTAATGTTAATGGTGCATTGCTAAAACTTAATTTCTTGGTGATAAACTGATGAACAGAATTTAAGATTTAAAAACAATTCAGTATGAATTCCCTTTTATTTCTGACCACATCAATGCGCAGAATGCTTCATTAGTCTCCTTTTCCTTATGTAAAAACACAAAACTAAAAATCATATTCTGCAGTGCTCCCCCCCCCCATGCTTCTCTCATTCTCTCTCCCTGCCCTCCCGTTCTTCCTCCTCCCCTTCCTTCCACTCTTGCGTCCACAATTACTAAGCATCGGCTCTGATCCAGGCACTGGATTTAGGCACGTTCAAATAACACACCACCTAGGGGGAGGGATACATGGACATGACAAAAACTGCATTTGTTGTCCAAGGATAAATAAAGCAGCTATCTTCCTCTTCTTAAAAGATCTGGACAGGTCTGCCCCCTTGAAAATTCACCTTTCCACAGCTAAGGTTAGAAAGAGCAAGAGGCACCAGCTGGCCAGTGGCACAGAGAGCCTGCTATGGGATGGGGAAAGTTGGAAGGCTCATGTCTGTGGCCAAGGATGCGCCAGACCCTGGGCAAGTCTGCCCCTCCCGCCGCCCAAGCTTTCTCAAGGGCCCATGGGATAAAGGTGCTTCCCTCTCAACTTTGTGGTCTTTGATTGCAAGGGCGTGGGCTCTTTAAGAAACATTTGCTCCAGATGATATTTAAAAATGTCTAATTCTCCAAGGATTGGCCAAAGAGGGTTTTCCTGTTTTTCCAAGCTGCCCTGCAGAACATATTATACTGTCCAGAAATGATGTTTAAAGTTTCAATAGCTTCTGGTTCTCTGGGCCACATCACCTTGCAGTTGCCCTCAAATTGTTTCTGAATCACGTTTCCTCTGGCACGAAGCAGGAGCCCTCGGTTCACATTACGCCTTACAATGTACAGCGCTCTCACCCCGCTGCAGAGGAGCTTTAATGTCAGAATGAAAAATGATAAAGCATAAATGAAATAGCAACCACATGTTCTCGGGAGTGTGGCCCTGGGTCTGCGTGGCCTTTCAAAGCAGGGAGCAAACCATCTTTGCAGCACTTGGTAAGAGATAGGGTCTGCTGGGTGGGGGGTGGGGGGCTCTACCTTCACGGTTCCCAGCCTGGGGTGAACTGAGTCCAGGAAGGGTTGCCTCGCTGGCCAGAATCACCCCAGAAATGACCCGCAGTATGCAAAAAGCAGCACAGTAAACGAGAGGGGGGATTGATAGCGTGGACCCAGGATACCGGGTTCAAGTCTCCATATATCAGTCTGCCCAGCTGATTCTACATCCTGATTGTCAAGTCCTTCTTTCCTTTTTAGACTGCATTCCTATGGGGTCCGTCTGATTGTCCCATTACCGCACATCTTGTCACCCTTAAATCCGTTCACCACTCTGCAAGCAAAGTGAGGCATTAAAAAGAAAATGTAGTTTCAGTTATGTTAGACAAATAAGTTCTGGGGATCTCATGTGCAGCACGGTGACTGTAGTTAACAATACTGTACTGTATACTCAGAAGTTGCTAAGAGGGAAGATACTAAGCATTCTCACCGCAAAAATAGAAAAAGAAAATGGTAACTATGGGAAGTGATGGATATGTAAATTGACTTGATTGTGGTGATTACTTTACAATGTATACATACATCAAAACATTAAGTGGTATACCTTTTTAATTTTTTTAAGTTCTATTTATTTATTTTGAGAGAGAGAGAGAGAGAGAGAGAGAGAGAGAGAGAGAGACAGACAGAACTCCAAGCAGGCTATGTACTGTCAGTGCAGAGCCCAACGTGGGGCTCAATCTCACGACCATGAGATCATGACCAAAGCCAATATCAAGTTGGAAGCTTAACCGACTGAGACACCCAGGCACCCCCAAGTTGTACACCTTTTATATATGTTTTTTTATGTGTTGATTATTCTTCAATAAAGCCAAAAAGTGAATCTAAAACCACCTATTTAGTTTCCTCATGATAAAACGAGTCCAAACTTCTTAACACAATTTACTTGGTGATCTTCCTTCTCATCTCTGGAGACTCTCTCAGGACACATCCACTTTAATGTTTTCAAAACTACCCACATTTCCTGGCTGATACTATGCTCACAAACACTCCCTTGCCCCTTTTCCCTGCCTGTGAAGCCCTTACCGCACATTGACTGCCTGGGGAATTAATACTCATTCTTCAAGGCTCCATTCAGACACCACCTCCTCTGTAAAGTCTACCTGATAATCATTCTGGGAAAATTAGTCTTCTCACAGGTCCTTATATGCATCTTTAGTAGGTCATTTATAAAATTACATATTATAAACGTTTATTTACAGTTGTTTCCCTTGCGTAATACAATGAGCAACACAAACACAGGAACTATTTTCTATACTTTGTTGCTACAGACTGAAATTGTCGCCCCCAAATTCATATGTTAAATCCCAATGCCCAGTGTGTTGGGATTAGTAGGTGGAAGCTTTGGGATACGATTAGGTCATGAGTGTGGAGCTGTCATGAATAGAATCAGTACTCTCGTAAGAGATCCAGAGAGCCTCTCCTTTGCCCTTCCTCCACAGTAAGAATACAGTGAGATAGCTGTGAACCAGGGGTTGGCCCTCATCACATGCTGTATCTGCTGGTGCCTTGATCTTGGACTTTCCAGCCTCCAGAACTATGAGAAATACTTTGGCTACTGATAAGCTACCTGGTATAAGGCAATTTTGTCCAGCGTTGTGCTTGAGCCGGCCACAACACTCTAGAGAGCTCATTGTACATATCTTTCCCCACCTCTGAGTTCAGCGATGTCACAATGGTGGTTGAGAAATCAGCCACGATGGGAATATTTATACCACAGAAATTGGCAAATACTAAAAATAACCACTCTCCCACCTCCCGTGTAAGAGCACTTTTTTAAACATTTACTAGCATACTACTGCTTGCATCCATCCTCAAAACCTAGCATAGGCTCTAAAATACATAGCCTCTGAGGCACCTGGGTGGTTCAGTCAATTAAGCGGCCGACTTCAGCTCAGGTCATGATCTCCCGGTTCGCGAGTTTGAACCCCGCATTGGGATCTGTGCTGACGGCTCAGAGCCTGGAGCCTGCTTCGGATTCTGTGTCTCCCTCTCTCTCTGTGCCCTCCCCCACCTCTTGCTATCTCTCTGTCTCAAAACTAACTAACTAACTAACTAACTAACTAACTAACTAAAATATATAGCCTCTTACAAAAAAGCTGAATGAGAGCGCAGGCCTGAGGGGAACTTTGACCCTGAAACAAGGAATCTGGGGAGGGCCCGGGCCCAGAGCAGACTACTTGGGGATCTGTGAGTCTATAAGGCTACAGAGCTCCTACTGTCCTCCTGAAGCTGGAGGGATGTGCACTGCCAATGAGCAAACCACCCAACTCAAGGGGATTAGGGCACATTTTGAAAGGAAAAACGAAATAGCTGAATGAGTCAATCTATGGATGAATGATCTATGTGGATAAATGATAAACTATTAAATAGTAGTATCAAAATCTACTTAATCTCTCCCATCCATTCATAATAAACTTTCACCTGGAAATGAGGCTATCACACTCTATCCACCTTTAAGGACAATAACAAGTTGATACCAGTGGGAAAATATTAGAAGTCGTATCACATATACAAATCACATGTGGTTCAAATGCACCTCTTTATCTCAACACTTGCCTAGAAATGCTGCTAAATGGGTGGTTAAGTGAGGCGGTTAAGAGCATCCGGAATCCTTCCTATAGGTCACATAATCTAACTTCTCCAATTTGTAAGTTTTAGGTGCCATCCCCAGTGATTTTCAGACTCTTGTAATACCTGAGCCAAACTGCCTGAAATATGTACTATCTTGTCTTATTAAAGAATTATATGAAATTCAGCTTTCAAATGGCATCTGGTTAGCAGTCCCTGAATCTCTTAATCCTCATTGTCTCCCAGCCATGAGTCTGATGTGCTGTCCCCAATCACTTTCACCCTACAACAGCTTCAAAACCTAGAGCTGATGCCCATCCTATTGGCAAACCTGGGAAGAATTTCCACTTACTAGAAATCTTACAAAAATATAATAAGCAAGTTAACTTGGGATGTATTCTTGCTGTGCTTCTAGAATAGAGTGAGCCTGCTGGCCTGAAAAATGTAGAGTGATCTTTTGTTCTACCCCGCCCCCCCCCCCCCCCCCAGTATTTACAACCTGGTTCAGAGTTGAAAGTTTGAAAAACAGAAACACTGTCTCGTTCCCACAATGGTGCCTTGCCTTTTGAGTCCAATGGTCACCCCTCCCCACCCCCTCTATTAGGCTTTTCTTTTCTGAAACCATTTGGGGATTGCAACTCCCATCACATAGTTGGTGAGGTTGGTACAAGTCTGTCAGTGGGCAGGCCTTGTGGGTAGAGACAGTCGGATGGCAGAATGAACGGTGATCATGTTATTCCTGGACCTGGGGCCCCTGGCAGTGCACAGATCTAAGACAGACTTGGAAGCTGGGATGCCACATATCCAGAGTTTGATTAATTTTTCAGAGTTTACCTTTAAAAAGTACGGAAGGAAAGATAACATCTTGATGAGATGGTTGTTAGAATTTCTGTTTTGCTTTCAAATTTAATAACTTCTCTTATTTTCAATACATGAAATGTCCTTGTTAGTATAAAACGGACACTTAACTTTGAGGCTGGGGGAGAATGATTCTGGCATGTTTGTGTCAGCGGAGGGCTCTCTCAGCTATTCACGAGCAGGAAAAGGAGTTCTGGACTGGCCTTCCTGTAAGTCAGAGGCCAAGTCAAAGCTTTGAGAAGCCAGGGGCGCGTTGGCTCTTGTCAAGTCCGCAGGGGATCTGAATCAGCAAATAGAGTGGAGCGTGGCTTCCGAGCTTGCGTGTTCGGGCCTCCACGGTGCCGGGGTTCCCAGGCCAGAGCTGGAGGGGAAGCTCGCTCCCACCTCCTCACCCTCTCTCTCTGTCCGCAGACCTGTCCCATGCCTTAAAGGTCTGAGAGCCTCTCTCTCAAGCACGGGATTTGTATTTGGTGGAAGGCAAGATGTTAGCCCAAAGTGTAGTTAAACAGAAACTTAAGGTTTTTGTTTGTTTTTTGTTTTCTCCTCGGGGCAAGAGAGAATGTCAGAGACTTTTCCTTTCACACCCACAGAATATAACACAGCTCCAGGCATCTGGTCGTTTCTAAATTGGAACACAAAAATGTACGTTCAATTGTGTGAGAATAAACAGACTACTTACAGCCCAGGGCACGCCTCTGCGGCACCTCTCAAAGTGTCTAATAGAAATTACACTGCGAAGATACGGAGCCACAACCTAAGGGGTGGTGGGCCTGCGGAGGGCAGGACAGAGTGCCGGAGGGAAAAGTGTGATCTTGATTATGCGCCAGTGAAGTTCGGAAACGGGAAGGTGAGGCACAGACAGTTCCCGGGGCGGCGAGAGCACCGAGCAGGTAGGTATTCGGTTGGGGCTGTGAGTGGCCCCCTGCGATTCTGCGTGCTATTGTCATCAGTAGCATGACGCTTCTGAAGAGGGGGCTGGGATGATCGGTCGTTCTGCAGGCGAGCCACTCGGCTATCACTAATCCAGACAGGCATGTTGGTGGGCAGCTCCTTTTCTTTGGCTCCTGTATTTCCTTATGCCCCATGTGACCTTCGCCCTTAGCACCCTGGTCGGAGGGCCCCACGATACACAGGGCTGGGGCTGGAACTTGCGCCCTGAACCGCTGGACAGATGCAAATGTACAGAAGCTCTGGCCTTTGCTGTTTCGGTATTTTCACAGGTACCCTTTGTGAAATTCAGTTTGGGTCTAGAAGCAAGGCAATTTCTTTGCGGATGCAAGACACAGTTTTTCGGAGGATATTCCATCCCCACGGTTACCGAACTGTGCAGTGGTGCCCCAGGACGCTGCAGCCTATGCACCGGGGTGCACAGGCTTTTCCAAGTGTTTTTTAATTGCAAAAATAATTGCAAGGGAAGGACGGTGACACTGGACATCTGTCACACATCGTGAGAACTATTGGCTTGAGGTGGGGCACCGTTGAACACGAGGTTGTATCACATTCCTTTCCATGGCATCATATTTTTGCAAAGCCACGTTTTTGGTAGTTGTGAAGAAAAGTGAGCAGTGTATGAAAATCAATGTGGGGCAGGAAGCGAGAATGGCAGCACCCAATCTGATTCCAAGTTTTGAGAAGTGGCACAGAGTCAACAAGCACACATCAGTGAGTAATTGGGTTTTCTAAACAATGAAATAACCAGGGGTGCCTGGGTGGCTCAGTTGGTTAAGCATCTGACTTCGGCTCAGGTCATGATCTCACGGTTCTTGAGTTTGAGCCCCACATTGGGCTGTCTGCTGTCAACACAGAACCTGCTTCAGATCCTCTGTCTTCCTCTCTGCCCTTCCCCCGCTTGTGCGCATACTCTTTCTCTCTCCCAAAAATAAATAAATATTAAAAAAAGAAATAACCAATTTTTTTCTCTTAAGTTATGTACAGTATTATATATATATGCAATGGACATATATATATAATAGCTACTAAATGTATATAAATGGCTATTAAATGCCTACTAAATGGCTACTAAATTGTTAGAACATAAATACGTATCAAGTTACATGGACCTATTTAATAAATGGAAATCTCTGGTATTGTTTTTGATCTAGAGATACTCTGAAAAAAATTCTTGAGTCGCCAGGGGCACTGTGATTCAAGAAAGTCTGGAACCCTCTGCCCTAAGCTGGTTGGTGATCCTCAAATGTACAAGTCAGAAGATTCCTATTTCAGTTTAGGCTTTGTAGATCTGTGGGGATGAAGGATGTAAGTGGCTTTAGTAAGCACCCACTCAATATTTGTGGATGAATATTTTCTCTTAACGTTTACTGAGCCAGGCACTATATAAACCATTTTCAGTACATTATCTTGTATGATTCTGATGATGCCCCAATGAAGTGGGTGTTACAGTATTCACATTTTACAGATGAGACAACCAAGGCTCAGAGACGTTAGATAAATTTGCAAGTCTCACAGCTAGTATATGCCATTGGAACGCTGGAAGGTTTCACTTGAGGCTCATACTCTTTCCACCACACCATCCTCCCCCAAATGCATGGACGGACAAATGGATGGATCCCTGTACAAATCAGAGACCTGATATTTTTGCACAAGTTGGTCAGGGAGGAAACTCCAAATGGCATGGGATGGTAGAGGGACCTGGGGAGCAGAAGTTCTTGTGTGAAATTGAACACATCAATTAAGCAGTCTTCATTAGGGACTGAATAAATAAAACCAGAATGCCTAAATCTACACTGAGTTCTGCAAAGTTCATCCTTTGTTTCGCGTTTTGAAGATACATAAGAATCGTAGTCTCTGTTACCGTACAGTTAATTCCTAATGGCTTAGTAAAATCATAGGTTGATCCAAGTTCAAAGAGGACAATCTCTTTGGTTCTGCATGTCCTTCTAATATTTCCATAGCCCACTAGCCCAAATACTTGAGATGTTTGAGATATTTCTGCCTCAATCAAGCATTTCTATTTGCATAAAATATTTAGATATTAAATTTCTAATGCTTAAAAAAAAACTTCAGTGGAGAAGCATGTTTTCCTTAACCTCATTTGTTTTAAAGGAGAAAGAATGAGAGAGAGAGAAAAATGCATCGTGTTTTACATAAAGGAAACAGCTTGAGGCAAACCTTACTAAATATTTTAATGGTTTAAACATTCATTTTAGCAAGTTTTCTTTAATTTTCTTAACTTTGTTCCTTTTGAACTGGCTCAACCTTCATGTTTAATCCTTGGAGCTTTCAAGGAACAGCTCACAGAAAGTTATATACACAAATATAACAAACATTTCAAATAAAGCACAATGCATAAAACAGAGAACAGGAGAAGTCTGACAACAGCTGCTACATTTAACACTAATAGTTTTGAAAGATTTTGGCTTGAAGGTTAAGAGTATCTTATGACAATAAGCAGGCTTTGTATATAATGTCAACAGTCCTGTTGCAACATGCCCAGTTTTAATTTATTCTTTTTCATTTGTGTAAGACAAATAATATAATTATGGATGTCTGGTTCATGACATTGAAATTTTAAAAAAAGTTCAAAATCAATCATGTTTTTCAAGAATAACAACTTAAAAAAAAAAAAAAAACCTCTGGCCTATATGCCTGGTAATAGCTACAGTTTGGTTTAAACATGATAATATGCTTCAAATCTTTATGGATTTGTTTTATTCATAGTAGTATTTGGTGCATGGGTGCTTCTGCATATGTGGAAGTGATTTAACTTTCTGCCCAATTTGCTTCTCCAGAGGGTGCCACGACTGAAGCTGAGTCTAGAGATAGGGGTTGGGCACAAGGACCTACCCGTTCCCCCTGCCCCACAGACCAGGAACAGATGGAACTTTTCAGAATCAGCCACGGGCCTGCTTTGCCCGAGCAAAGGCTCAGGAACCATCCCAGGCAGATCAGAGAGTGTTTTACATACATGCACACGGGCACAGAAACACACATGTACATAACACACACACATACATAATTTTATAAATAATAGCATTTATCAGGCTTTGCCTAAGATGTCAAATGGGAAACCTCAAGAGAAGGGTGCTACATAATGCAGTGCGTGTTTAGAAGATATGAAGTAAAAGAAGCCCGCAGCCAGATCCCTGTTTGGGAGGCAAATAAGGCTGGAGTGTGGCTTTCAGAAAGAGGAAGGGTTCAACATAGTATTGTTGATGAGCCCTTCCTCCTCAAAAACACACAAGTCACCAGCGAATGTCCAGACAAGGCAGTAGAGGGGCATGAGCTGGCCTTTCTTGTGTGTTATGTTAAAGGACACCAGTTCTCTTCCCACATCCAGGTGGGCTTATGCAATAGACCTCAGGTCCGGTGTCTTCAACCCAGTGTCCAGGTGTAGTGAGGAGACCAGGCAAACACCTCTTGCTTGCTCTCAAGAGTGTGCCTTGGCTTTGAGCAGTATTCTCTAGAAGAAATTTCCACAGTGATAATAATAATAATGACCATAGTAATATTTATGAGTACTTACTACATAACAGGCATTGTATTAGGTGGTTTACTGATAGATCTAGGATTCCTCACCACCATCCTATGGACCAGATATTATGACCCCTTTTTTGTACTCAAGAAAACTGAATCAATTTTCCCAAATCCGTGGTAAATTCAGGACTCAAACCCAGATATTTTCCATTAAAGAATATGTGGTTATAACCTGTCTTTCTTTCCTACAATGAAAATGCTGAGGATTGAACAAATGATGTCATGTGTGACGATGGTGTGACTTGTTTATAGGTCACAGTGCCCTCCTCTGTCACTCTCCTCTGAGGAGTTAAGAATCCCATGCTTACCCCACTCACGTCTGCATCTTTCTATCCCATGATATTTTCTCGTATGTGATCTAGAAGTACACCCCTTGTCTTGACCTTGGAATCCATGTGGCCTGCACCTGCACAGGCATCTGCCAATTACTTGAGCTCTGACCTTGACACATATGGGCACACATGGGGAAAACTGAGACATCCTAGACTTGAGTCCCTCATTTTACTAGTAAGTACATTGAGGCCCAGGAACTGGTGAAAGGTTAAAGGGGACATGAAAGGCAAATGCCTTTGTTCATTCAGCAGATATTCTAAGGGTACTTGTGTGTGTGTGTGTGTGTGTGTGTGTGTGTGTATGTGTGTGTGTGTGTGTGTGTGTGTGTGTGTGTAGGATCGTGTTTGGTTCATAAAAATACAAAGAACCAATGCTTTTTATTTCTCTATCAAAGATGAGAGTGAATATTTCCTAAGAAGTGAGAAGCACTGTTGGCCTCTGTTTTCACATTTTATGTGATACTTCTTCTATCACTAAACAGCTTCCTGAGGATGGGGTTATTCCTTTCCTGCTCTTTACCCAGTTTTAGCACAGGGCCTAGTGCATAGAAAGTGTTCACTGTAAGTCTGTTAAAGGAGCAAAAGCCAGACTTAGATGAGAAACTCAACACTGGAAGGAGCCCTACCTCTTTAATCAGTCTGTTGTTCTAGAATAACACCCAGTGTTTTGGATGGAGGTCATGGTACCTCCATGTTTCTGTGCAGCTTCCGTCTTAACCACCACTAGGATTCTGTGGCCTCAGGAGTGATGGTCTCTCAACATACCTTCTCGTTACAGTTTGAAGCACAGACAAGCCACTGTATGAACAAGGTGCTTAACCCAGTCAAAAAACCAGCTTCAGTGCAGAGCAAAGATCCACTGAGTTCAGGCATCCTTAGTGTGGTGTGTAGTGGGGGGAGAGAAGCTGGTATCAGGATGCCTGGGTTGTTGGCCCAGATCTGTCCCTACCATGTGTGGGACATACTCTCCTTGATATCCAAGAACAGTAAGATGAAATTGCGTGGAAGATGGTGTCTTTAGTCTCGTTTCACCCTAACACAACATGGCTGTGTGGAATGTGACTCTAACATCCCATGGTTCTGCGGTATGTTACTGTAATACGCCATGCTTCTGTGAGATGTCGCTCTAACATCCCCATGGTTCTGAGGGATGTGACTCTAACACCCCATGGTTCTATGGGATGTGACACCTGTGTCAGGCAACAGGAGACTCCCTATTCCTCAAAGATGAACAGTAACATGAAAATCCACAAAAAATCCCAAAGCATTTCACCCTGAGCTATGAATGACTTAGAGTATGGAGGATATTTCAGTGAGTGGAAATTCAGGGAAAACACCCTTGAGAGAAAGATGCCCCCCCACCATCTCACTCCCTGCCCTCACCCCACCAGGAGCCAATTATTGTGAAAATAACATCCAGGATGGAAATGTGAGGAATGTCAGAGCTCTTCTGAAGTCAGTTGAAAGGAGACAAACCAAGCCTACCTCTCTGGGTAGCTTCTTCCCAGGATTCCAGAGTCTAGGAAATTTGGTCTGCTCCCTGCAATGACGCAAATTACAGCCTAACTAATGCAAAAAGGCCTAGCTGCACAACCCTCCCTCACGCAAAACAGAGCTGATTAAATACCATGAGCTGGTCAAGAGCTTGGGCTTTGGAACTGAGAAGATCTGGGTGGGAGTCCCAGAAAATTTAGGTCCCTGTATAAGTCCAAACAGCTGAAAGGCAAATAATATTTACTGACTCTGATTAAGAGTTCTTTCAGAGATGCACATCACACAGGTTGCACATTAGGTCAGGGAAAGTTGCAGTGCTTATGAATTCCCCATCTGGCAGCTATCTTCCCACCAGCTACTCTCTGCCAGGTGATATCTCCAAGTGTCAAGTGGTTTGTTTTATCTAACCTTCCTTGGGGTATCTCAACGGGAGCACCTGGGGAGAGTTTGTCTCTTTCAAGGGTCTGCATCTGTGTTCTGTCTTGTCTCCTTCCTTTTCAACTACAATCCTTGCTTTGAAAGCCTGTATTCCGTAGCTCCTTTTCACGTTGTAGATAGGTTTCCACTGTGGTGTGGTGACACCACCATAGTTACCTGAAATGTGTCTTCTCTGCTGTTTTTTTTTCTTCTGATAATCCTGCTTTTCTTTATGCAAACATATATACTTGTCAGAAAAACTTGTGGGTAAAAATGGCAAAAACAGTATTCAAACTTGCTTTGACACATGTTCATTGTAATAATCTATGCAAACTCATAAAATTAATGAAGAGTTGCAGTAACTGGAAACTTTGAGGACAGGGGATTTACCCTTCCATGAATCCATCTCTGCTGCTTCTTCCTGGCATCCCTATTACTCTCTCTAGTGTCTAGATAGCGTAGGGGACAAGGTCACCACTAGGTCTGCAGTCATCACGTCTATGATGCTCCTTTATCAGAGAAGTAAAGAAATTCTTTTTCTACTTACTTTACTTAAGAGAATCATGGGGAAACTCTGATTGCTATAGCTTGGGTCATATTCCCATTCCCAGATCAATCACTATTACTAGAGGAATGGAAAATTATTATTATCTGGATCTGGGTCATGTACTCACGCTGCGTCTTGGGAATGGGGTCATGGAGCTGGCAGCATGCAGAAACCCACAGTTTGAGTAGGGGAGGAGAAGGTCTCCAAAAAAAGGGTTTCTACTATCAAAATAAGGAAGCAAAGATGCTGGGCATATGGAAACAATAATTGTACATCACAGATAATAATGATTATAGCATAATTTGTGACAAGCCCAATGTGTGTCATGTTTTTACATACAACTGCATTTCAGGTAGTCCTCATAATGAATAGACGTGAGAAAGTACTTCCCCCATGCATTGATGAAGAAACAAAAGATCAAAGGATTAGGCTGTATGGATGGTGCCATGGCTGGGAAGAAGGACCAAACATCCACAGCTTGAAAAATATTTCTGAATGTCTTGGTTTGTTACTGTCTACGTCATTCCTCCAGATGAAGAGAAAATGCAATAAACACACAAATAAATAAATATTATTGATTAGGCATCCAATACACATTAGGCAGAAGAGATGGATAGCAATAGATAGAATTGAAATCATGACTATTGGAGGAATGTTTTGCCCTCAAAGTAGCTTATAGAGCAAAAACCCTCAAAAATGAAGCAAGCCTTGAATAGTCATGCTAATAAAAATTCTGAAGTTGGAGAAATTACACAATTTGAAAATGGTAATCTAATAAATGGAACACTAATTTTAATTATTCCTTTAGCTTCACAGAATATGAATCTTTTAGTTATTATTTAGAGAAACTGACAAAATATATAAGAGAAGCCAAACATGCAGGAAAAAAGATGAAGAAATATTTGGAAAAAAATAGTGTATCATTCCAAGAGAGACATCTATTAAATGGTTTAAATATATGAAAATGTGTCCATCATTTGACAACAAAAAGTAAAAAAAAATCATAAGTTTATGTGTATAATGAAATTTGAACAAAGAAAGTTTGCAAATCTCTGTGGAATAAAGGTGAACAAAATATAATAAAATCAACTTTATAAGTATAACATTTTAAGAAGTTATTTTCATGACCTAGTTCATAATAGAGATATTTATTATGCTAACATATCATACAGAAATACATGGGCTAAAAATAGTTTGATTATATAAGTTCAGTTAAAGATGACAAAGGGTTTAGTACCATGAATAATAGAATGGATTTTTAAATTTTTTTTAATGTTTATTTTTGAGAGAAAGTCAGAGAGCGAGCAGGGCAGGGGCAGATAGAGAGAGAGGGAGACACAGAATCTGAAACAGGCTCCAGGCTCTGAACTGTCAGCACAGAGCCAGACACGGGGCTCGAACTCATACAGCGTGAGATCCTGACCTGAGCCGAAGTTGGACGCTTAACCAAATGAGCCACCCAGGCATCTCTAGAATGGATTTTTAAAAGAAATTCTCTGTTTATTGAACCAAGTCACCTAATGGCTATCTACTTAATGAAAAATTATTGAAAACATTTATGTGTCTCCCTGTCAAAATCGAGATGCAAACAAGGTCATTATTTAGCTAGTGACACTTGTATGAGAACAATATACATGCCATCTGACCCTCCCCTGTTCATGCTCTGTCTCTCTCTGTCTCAAAAATAAACAAACGTTAAAAAAAATTTTTTTTAAAGTGATTTAAAAATTGTAAGAATGACTTTATGAATAATTTGCAGCATGATTTATATCATTTGGTAAAGAGTCCTAGAATACACTCTGTAGTTAATCTATAGAATAGAAAGAACGTTTAAACTTTTTTTATTTTATATATTGACTTGCTTTATCCCATTAGTGGTAAAATATATTACTGTCCTCTCAGCATTTATGGACAAGGAGTTAGGAGAACATAGAGAGCACTCTCACATCAGAGACCAGCTGAGAGTATTTCCTGTAGGAGGAGTCAGTCATTCAGCTGATTGGAAGTTAATTTCACAGACAGAATAGAAAACAGAGAATATTTTGAAGGGAGCAAAATTGTGGGATTTTGAATACACAAACTGATGTCTGTAACTTGGCCCACTGAGTTAATAGTAGAGGGCCTTATAGACAAGTAGTGGGAAACAGGTCTAAGAAGGTAAATTATGATTAGATTGGGGTATTTTAGGTCCAAATGGAGCAATACAATTCTACTGGCTCTTGTGAATCACTGATAATATTTTATCAGAATATAATGACATGGGGCCTTAGTTTTCTTATCTGTAAAATGGGATAAACAATCCCTCAAGAATTAGAATGGAATTATGTATATGCAAGAACCGGACACAGACAGAGCCTATTGGAGATAACTGAAAAATGTATTCTATTCTGTAAAAGCACTCTGTTTAGGTAAAATGTGCACAGTTTTCTTTGAAGCTCATACACTCAGATTGAGAGTGAAGAATTAACAGAAAAGTAATATAATCTCCCTAAAGAAGGTATTTCCTATCTATTCTTTAATCTGTTTGTTAAATTATCTTTAGTACCTTAATCAAACAACAATAAAGGAATCACCCCACATTTATTATACTGCATTCTATTAATAAGAATGCAAATTGCTAAATTCACCTTATTTTTGCATGACATGATACAGCTTTGCTTCTGTACGGTCATAAAATTTTGCTGAGATTCAGAGCACTTACTTTCTTGTATATTTTTTGGCTCATATGAAATCCAAGGTAATGAGCTTTAACACTACAAAGGCTCTGGAATGCTTTCAAAAACATTTGCTTCCCACAAGAGAAATTAGCTGAACCAAGCAATAAAATGTGACATTAAGCATTCAATACTCCCATTTTTATGTAGTCCCAGGTCAACAAAAATGACCCCATTGGGGGCATTTCTCTAATGCCCTTGTTCAGCGTTCTACTAAAAACCTGTCTCCAGAAAGCTAATCAATAGTTATTTATGCATTGTAGACCCCTAAAGAAAGCCTACCTCATAAATTGAACTCAAGGCATTCTGGAAGCTTCTGAACCTAATGCGGTTTATAAGGATCCTCTGTCAAGTGGACCACCCTGTGTGCACACATGTCTACATCTGTATATGTACATTTGCAATTTATCACTTATACCTATTTAGGATTGTATCTTAAGGTCTTGAGAATATTCTAAAGTTGCACAATGATCAGTGAAATACTACTCTTCTTGCCATTTTTAAAATTCATGTTTAGACTTTCTAGTTGTTGAATATCTAGTTTTTAGAATAAGGGATGTGTTCATCTCACCTGGAGTATCATGCTCTTTCCGTTCAAGGGAAAGCATTTCTCCAGGAAAATAGTAATTGGTCTAAAGAAGGGAGGCACGGAGTGTGAAGGAAGATCTTACATGGAACGGTTGTGAAGGCTGGGTGTTCTTGGCCCGAGAAGACAGGGATGTGGAATGAAGAGAGGAGTCAGTATCTGCATGTCCCTAGAAGACTGTTAAACAGAAGGGACCCAAGGTGGGGTAGGGTGGTGGTTAGATGAGGGGCAACAGAGTGACAGGGAGGCAGAGTTTAGGTCAGTAGGAGGAAGAATTTTCTAATACAATGGTTCAAACCAGAATGAACTATATAAGCAGAGACTAATTCATTAGATTGGAAAACTCAACTGGTGATGTTTCAGACCCTTTCCAGCCCTGGAATGAAGGCCTTAACGATCCTCACAATACAGAATTCTCTCCTGTCTTTTTCCTATCATAGTTCAAGATATCCTAGTTGAGCTAGAGTTTTCCACACACAAGTCTATGTGTGGAAGCATATTCCCTGAGGATCCCAAGGTTTCTTTCATTCCAAGGCCAGTTTTTTAATTTTTTGTCAAATAAAAAGTAGCAAAACAAGGACAATTATTTGAAAATTCAAATTAATTTTAAGAAATTTTACTATGTTTTTTGATTAAAAAAAAATTCTACCAGGAAAAGTGAGACATTTGTTCAAACGGGTTGGTAAATTCCTGCCTATTTTATCATCTGTCAAAATTATGGGTGCTTCTTCCTTTTAGGCTACTCTATACCTTGATTAATTAATAGTCAGGAGAGGAAGCTTCCAGACACCACAGAAAAGATTGGCCTATCAGCTTTGTGTGTCCTTTCTTTCTTTTGAAATGTAATATCCTAACAATTTACAGATGCTCCCTGCACTACTTTCAGCTTCAGCTTGGACTGATCCAAGTAGTCCTCTGTCATCAGGATGGCATTTGTTACTTGGTGCCTGGGGCCAAAACACAGGGGTGCTTATGACCTATAGTCAAATTCTGGTGGAGAATGTAGAGGGTACCGTCCTGTCAAAGGCACTCTGTTCTATCACAACCTGAGAGCTGCAATTTAATCAAAACTTCTCCCTGAGCAATTCAGTGAGGACCTCCACTCACTATGCAACTCTATTATATTTCCCTTATCTATTAAGGGAGGCTCAACAAGAAATCTGAACATGTTAATCACTCTAAGTACAGTGCATATCTCACTTACGAATAGCAATCATAACTCATCTATACTGATGGAAAGGAAAAACAATTACTAGGGCAATTCTACGAGATTAGTACTGCCAGGAGAGCTGGGGCAGCTGTCAGGGTGGAGGGGACTCAGGAGCAGGGGAGCAAGATTAGCAGCTGTGTGCCCTGCTATCTCTGCCATGGCTGCTGTGGGTTTCTCTTCAGCCTTCTCCTATGTCAGGGCATCTCTGAAAGTCCATTCTGGTCCCAAGATTCTACTTTCTCCAACAGCTTTAGGTTCTACACGAGGCCAGAACAAGAAATATTTGGATGAATAACTACTAGGACCAAAATGCAATGAGTCCAGTGGGTCTCAAATTTGTTTAGCTATAGCTATAGCTATAGCTATTTCATTTTATATAGGATTGTGCTAGATTAAAATGTGGTAGCTGTCCCCAAGGGTATAAGAAAAAAAATATATATATATATATATACTGGAAATAAACCACGTAAGTGGGAGCCATTTGGGGCCAGCATAATGAAGGTCAATGTCAGTTTTCTGAGGCCACACGATTTAAGAATGAATGATTAAGTCAAATGCTGAAATTCAGGAGTAAGCTGAACATAAAATGACTCTTACTCTCTGATTTTGCTTGGGAGAGCAACTTTGGAGAAACTTTAAAAACATATCAATCTCCATCCCCTCTCAGCTTCCATTAGAATAAGTTTTCAGGAGTTTCTAAGGCCCCACCAGATTTTGTATTGTCCCTCACATTCCCAGTCCACGTGCAAACATAACTTCCACATCTTATCCTTCTGCTGACGTTAATAATGCTCCCTTAACCCCATCAGGGCAGTTTTGTCTCAGCAACACGTGAAGCCAATGTCGGGAGGTAATGATCTGTTTCCTCATCCTATTATTTCCCTCTACTTGATGACTCTGCCAGCTGACAAAGTGGGGTCAAAAAGTTTGCTGCATACACGATGAGATGGTAGCTTTTGAGGATGAGGGTTGAGGCTTTCCCCAAGCTGCAGGGATCACTTCCTATCATTATTGGCAGAGCAAAGAAAGGGAGGGTAAAAAGTGTGAGGATCTTGTATAACCCATTGCTCCCTATCTTCTTGAGAACTTGAGGTGGCTCTGGTCATGAGTTATATTTGTTAGGGTTCACAGATGATAGACTGTGTCACCAAAGTTGCCTTATGTTTTTGTATTCACCAATACTTTGGTTCTTATTTTGATACACACACTCACACCTATACACACTCACACCTACACAAACACACACACTCACACCTAGGCGCGCACACACACACACACACACACGTCACGCTACAAAAAAAACTTGCTGATTTTAGCTACTGAAGACTTCACCAACTTCAAATTACCCTCCTCATATTTACTTCCAAATAGTTTTCTGGCAGGCAAAAATTCTGAGAGTAATACTGATTTCCAGTATAATGAATGTAGTTATTACAAGTTTTTCTATTCAAAGAAAAGTAAGCTGCCATATCAAACTAATAATATTCATAATATATACTTAAAATTTTCAGAATATAGTTATTTTTCTATTATAGTAACAAAATTTAATTTACCTAGAGTTATTTTATCTCTTTTTTTCCTCTTATGATACTTTTCTTATTATAACATCTCAGGTATTTATAATAATGCCTTAGTTATCTGAAAACACCAGGCTGACAACCCTAAGTGTATGGAATATGGCCACGTTCCTACTTTGGGAAATGTAGGAATCTGGTAAATTTCTTTTAAGAATAAGTAATTACATGCATGCCCTTCTATAACATTTATTATTCCACATCAGAGATAATTGTTCTATTATACCGTGAGCAACTCGATGGTGTAAAATATATCTTAGCTTCTTTCTCATCTATTGGCCTTTGGTTCGCCTGTAACTTTGCAATGAGTAATCAGTTTCTGAGGGATAACATACCTTTCAAAAATATACTTTGAGATAACCTTACTTAGAGGTATTGGCAAATACTGTTCAGAAGGTCCAAAATATTCTACAAAGTTCAACAAAGGGGTAACCTAAGTCTTCTCCTCTCTGAAGCTTAGTTTCTCTATGGCAGAATGAAAGAGTTGGAAAGATGAATCCTGAGATTCTGTGACACTCTATAGTCCATTCCTTTGTACAATGTAAAATAGTGTTCATTTTTGCCACTGCATGGAACGCCACATTGAAATGTAATGGCTCATGTGTCAGAGGTCCCTGATAAGGGGGTAGGTCCTTGGCATCACAAAATGACCATTAGGGTTGAGGGGTGCTGCTGTCTGTTCAGTATTCACCAGCAGGGTCACGTGCAGAAGCCCCCATCCATGCTCCCCTTGTCCAGCTCTGCACCCAGAGGACAAACCGGCCAGTTGCTTCTGAGGGAGGGCAGCACCTGCAGAGGGTCTCTGCCAGGGAAATGAGGAGAGATCACCTCAACAAAGAGTTTCTGAGGCTCAGGCAAAGGAAGCCATGTTCCAGAAACCTTCCATCTATTATCGCTCCCTGTCCCACTCAGTCATGCCTTCCTGCAGATCATGCTTCAGAATCGATAGATAAATTTCTTTTCAGAGAGGGGCACCTGGGTGGCTCAGTCGGTTGAGTGTCTGACTTCGGCTCAGGTCATGATCTCGTGGTTCGGTTCATGGGTTCGAGTCCCACGTCAGGCTCTGTGCTGACAGCTCAGAGCCTGGAACCTGCTTCAGATTCTGTGTCTCCTTCTCTCTCTGCCCCTCCCCCACCCATCCTCTGTCTGTCTCTCTCTCTCTCTCAAAAATAAATAAACATTAAAGAAATTTCTTTTCAAAGAGATCTTTCTTCTTGGCTCTTTTCCTTCTGGTTTACACTAACTTAATTTCTCACAAAGTAGATTTTTGCATTCACTTTTTTTCCTATGAATCCCCAGAGATTTTGACTTAGCTACTTATTCAGGGAAGTCATTGGGTTCTGACCAGCCCCTTCTGACTCTATTCAGAGCACAGGAAAACAAATATTCCAAAGAGTTGCCAGTCTCAATCTAAAGGAAGGATATACACAGCGTGCACAGAATGGTGGGCTACATTTTCCTCATCCCTGGCTCTGGTATTCAAAATGTAGGAAGGAGTTTCCTCATCTACTAGAACATGTGATGGGTTTCTAAGTATTACCTGTGCAGCTCCCCCATCCCCTGCAGCAGCCACCACTTGGAACACAGACTTGCTGGTCTGCATCCCACATGTGCCCTCTATCAAGGTGGTAGGGCTCATAACACTCAGCAATGTCTTATGAGGCTTTTTCTAAAGACCTTCTACATCCCAGAAATTAGCAGAGGCAAATCTGCTTCTCATTATCCTGATAGTCAATGATTTATACCTTCTAACTTGGGGGAGGGGAGAGTGCCTAAGAAGGTGAGCCATTTGGCAAGTTATTAACCCTTCTAGGAGAATGTGCTCCCAGAACTTCTCTGGAATCAGTTAACTCGTCATTCCTGGTCCTTCCACCCCAATGAACTGTCCCTTTTCAGGGGTAACAAATTTGTTTAATTTTCTTGAACAGCCACCGTAGAGGGGGCAGGGATCTGTAGAAGCTTTACAAACCTCTAGAAGCCGTAGCCATAGGGCTTCAAATGGAACCCTTGCTGACAATGCTGCTTCAGCACAGGGACCTGGTGGCACTATTTGAGGGAAGAAAGGCATGCTTATTTGAGGGTCCCCTCAATAAGCACACTTTGGGTAAGTGTGACCCCAGAAAGGAGAGGATAATTCCTCTAAAAGAATCACAGTTTCCTGGGCCCTGGTCCACTCTGATACATGTGGCAGTAGCAGGAGCAAAATGTCAGCCTAGCCATCTCCCTGCAGACACAGTGGTTCTGCCCTTGACTCTTGGTTCCATAGAACATTTCTTTATTGGGATCAATAATGAAAGAACTGGTGAAGCCTTTGAAAAACATTACAACACCTGGTGCTGGTGGCATCAATACTCCTTCCAATGGCAGTTGTATCATTGTCCAGTCAAAAAATGCATGCCCCTAAATTCTGATCTCAGAAAAATGAAAGCAACACACACAGGGTTTGTCCTTCAGACACTGGTAATCCCTTGTGAATTCCTTGACAAATAAATGACAGAGGCCTGAAAAACTGGACCTTATGCTCATCTGGATACATGGGAGCCCCAGGATTACTCTCTGGGATATCAGTGCACAGGCCCATTATCACATCCCCAAAAGTAAATTTATCATATTCATCATATAACAAATTACCACCAATTAGTGCCTCAAAATAACACAAAATTATCTTATAGTGCTATGGGTCAGAAGTCTAACTCACAGGGCTAAAATCATGATGTTGGCAATGCTGTGTTCCCTTCTGGAGGCTCTAGCGGGAAATCCATTTTGTTGCCCTTTCCAGCTTCTAGAGGTTGCCTGCATTCCTCAGCTCATGGCCTCTTTCCTCCATCTTCAAAGCTAGCAATGGAGAGTTGAGTCCTTCTCATACTGCATCACTGTGACCTCCTCTTCTGCCCCCTCTTCCACTTTTGAGACCCTTATGGTTACACTGGACCCTCTCAGATAATACAGGATAATCTTGCTATTTTTAAGGTCAGATAATTAGCAATATTAATTCCATCTGCAACTTTAATTATATTTTGTTATATAACCTAACATATTAACAGGTTGTGGGGATGAGGACACAGACATCTTTAGGGACACAGGGGTTGAAAGTGCCTGTACCAGTTAAGAATTTAAGCACAAAGAATCAGCCACTCGGTTAGATGTTGGGTTTCCAAGAGGAATAAATCTCAAGGGTTTCTAAGTCCAGGAGATAGGTAAAAAATAATAAAATAATATGGGGTACCTACAATCATCATAGGATAATATCAGAATGCCTATCTGTTGGTGGCCAGTGGCATGGTTGAAGATTTTTTGGAGGTAGAGATGCGTGAGTTTAGTTCCTAATGGATTGACGGCCATCCAGTATGTGAAGAAGAAGGCATTCTAGTCACTCACATCCCTAATGTACCAAAACATGGCAACTTTCCTTCCTCTATAGCTCGGCCGATGAAATCTCCTGAAAATCACAAGGCTGAGAGCAGCCAAATGGGGAATTCATTGAAGATTTTTACTTGAAAAATAAATATACTGAGGACCCATGACATGTCAGAACATGTGCGGCTATCAAAGCTGCAATGAAGGGCAAGATGTATGTCTTTTTGGTGTTACAGGACTACATAGGAAGAATGGCATTGTTCATGTGAAAAACTACATAGGAGATAGGCTTATAAATCTGTCCAGAGATGTGATGCTTTTCAGATCCCAAGTCTTAACAGGAAGACAACAACTTTTGAGTTTCCCCAAATCGCTGATGAACAACAGAAGCTACTTCCCTTGAAGATTATCAACACAAACCAAAGCAATGGAAAGTCTGGGGCTCAGTGACTAGGGTGTAGTTCTGGCCAAAGGGCCCCCATGCCAGTGATAGAGCTGCTGCAGTCCACAGAAGCCACTGTCATACCCTGCTCATGTCCCCAGTTTTTATTTTCCAGCTCCCCCCATGACACTGCCCTTGAAGTAACCAGCTACTGGTCATGCTCCTAACCCCAGAAGTATCCCCTGTCACAGAATCATGGAATTTTACAGGCTTTTATGGGTTATTACAGAAGCCTGACTATTATTTCCATGTTATTTCTATGGGAAAATGTATGACTATTGACTTCTAAATGAATTATAATAAAATGCCAGAGGATAACTATTCAGAAGTTAGGAAAGGCCTAACCTTTATAGGGACTTAAAATTTTACCCGAAAAATGTAGATAATTAAGCTCCCTTAATCAGTTTTAACATCATTCATGTGGCTGCACCACTTTTATTAACTTATGATCAATAATCAAATATTGTTTGAAGCAAGAAGAATGGCAAATGGAAACAGCATACGTTTTGAAGGCAATAGATCTCTGCTCAAATCCAGCTCTGCCACTTACCAGCTGGGAGATCTTGGATGACTTACTTAACCTCACTAAATACTAATATCACCACTGTAAAATCAGCTTAAATCTGTCAAACTCTAGCTCTGTGAAGAATGCTTGTGTTATTTTGATATAGATTGCATTGAATGCATAGATGGCTTTGGGAAGTGTCGACATTTTAACAATATTTGTTCTTCCAACCCATTAGCATGGACTATTTCCATTTCTTTGTGTCTTCTTCAATTTCTTTCATAAACTTTCCATAGTTTTCAGCATACAGATTTTTTTTTACCTCTTTGGTTAGGTTTATTCCTAGGTATCTTATGGTTTTTGGTGAAATTTTAAATGGGATTGATTCCTTGATTTCTCTTTCTGTTGCCTCATTATTGGCATATAGAAATGCAACCGATTCCTGTACTTTGATTTTATATCCTGCAATTTTGCTGAATTCAGGTATCAGTTCACAGAACTAGAAGAAACGTTTCTAAAATTTGTATAGGGGTGCCTGGGTGGTGCAGTCGGTTAAGCGTCCGACTTCAGCCAGGTCACGATCTCGCGGTCCGGGAGTTCGAGCCCTGCGTCAGGCTCTGGGCTGATGGCTCAGAGCCTGGAACCTGTTTCCGATTCTGTGTCTCCCTCTCTCTCTGCCCCTCCCCCATTCATGCTCTGTCTCTCTCTGCCCCAAAAATAAATAAACGTTGAAAAAAAAATTAAAAAAAATAAGTAAAAAAATAAAATTTGTATGGAATCAGAAAAGACCCTGAATAACCACAGTAATGTTGAAAAAGAAAACCATAACTGGAGGCATCACAATTCCAGACTTTAAGATGTATTACAAAGCTGTAATCATCAGACACTATGGTCCTGGCATAAAAACAGACACAGAGATCAGTGGACCAGAATAGAGAAGCCAGAGATGGACCCACAAATGTATGGCCAATTAATTTTCGACAAAGCAGGAAAAAATATCCAATGGAAAAAAGACAGACTCTTCAGGAAATGGTGCTGGGAAAACTGGACAGTGACATGCAGAGGAATAAAATTGGATCACTTTTTTACACCACACACAAAAATAAATTCAAAATGGATGAAATACCTAAATGTAAGACAGGAAAACATCACAATCTTACAGGAGATAAAAGGCAGCAAACTGATCTCAGCTGCAGCAACTTCTTACTAAGCATGTCTCCAGAGGCAATGGAAACAAAAGCAAAAATGAACTATTGAGACCTCATCAAGATAAAAAGCTTCTGCACAGTGAAGAAAACAATCAACAAAACTAAAAGGCAACCAATGGAATGGGAGAAGATATTTACAAATGACATATTGGACAAAGGGTTAGTATCAAAAATCTATAAAGAACGTACCAAACTCAGCACCCAAAAAATAAATAATCCAGTGCAAAAATGGGCAGAAGACATGAATAGACACTTTTCCCAGGAAGACACCAGGTGACTAACAGACACATGAAAAAATGCTCAACATCACTCACTTGTCTTCAGAGAAATACAAATCAAAACCATAATGAGATACCACCTCACACCTCTTAGAATGGCTAAAGTTAAAAACTCAGAAAACAACAGATGTTGGCAAGGATGCAGAGAAAGGGAGACACTTTTGCCCTGCTCGTGGAAATGCAAACTGGTGCAGCCACTCTGGAAAAAAGTATGGAGCTTCCTCAAGAAATTAAAAATGGAACTACCCTACAGCCCAGCAATTGCACTACTAGGTATTTATCCAAGGGATACAGGTATACTGTTTCAAAGGGGCACATGCACCCCAATGTTTATAGCAATGCTATCAACGATAGCCAAATTATGGAAAGAGCCCAAATTTCCACTGACTAATGAATGGATAAAGAAGCAACTCACACACACAGACAATGGAATTTTACTAAGCCATCACAAAGAATGAAAACTTGCCATTTGCAACAACATGGATGGAACTAGAGTGTATTATGCTAAGCAAAATAAATCATTCAGAGAAAGACAAATATCATATGATTTCTTTCACATGTGGAATTTAAGAAACAAACCAAATGAACATAGGGGAAGGGAAGGAAAAATAAGATAAAAACAGAGAGGGAGGCAAACCATAAGAGACTCTTAAATACAGATACAAACTGAGAGTTGATGGAGGGTAGGTGGATAGAGGGATGGGCTAAATTGGGTGATGGGCATTAAGGAGGGCACTTGTTGGGGGTGAGCACTGGGTGTTCTATGTAAGTGATGAGTCACTGGGTTCTACTCCTGAAACCAGGACTACACTGTATGTTAACTAACTTGAATTTAAATAAATAAACTGAAGAGAAAAAAATCTGTCAAACTCACAGGATCAATAGGAAGATGAATGACTGAATATATATAAACCACAGGGCGCTATGGCTGGAATAGAAGAGGCACTAAACAAGCCTTTACATCAGCAACCTCTGCATTTATGTGGCCACACCGTTGTCGGTTTGATGTGTTGATATGTCCCCTACTAGTGGGCATTGGCCTGTTCCCAAAATCCAGTTCTAAACACCTTTGAACAAATAGAATTGAAATATACCTGTGTGTGTGTGTGTGTGTGTGTGTGTGTGTGTGTGTGTGTATTGCAGTATTGAATGCACAGAAACAGAAACTGGTTCTGAATGTTTCTACTGAGGTGGTATGAGGCAAGCAGATGGTAAAAGAGAAAGAACTTCAGTAAACTCTTATCTCTGGACACTGCTATCCCTTGAGGGCATTGGACCCTGATCCTGAGGAAATAAAACCGTCTCACAGCAAAGATACACAGTCATACCAATTCCTGCGGAACACTTTAGAAAGATTCATTCCTATGTATTATAATCATGAAAATACCACATTCATACGAATAGGCTAGTCTGTGCTGAATGGAAGTTCACATTTCTTCACCACAGAACTTTAAGACACTGAACAGAAAGAGAACAACGTCTAGGGCAGATATATGTGCTTTGGGATTAACATTCCACCTTTCCTGCTGGTGGCTTGATCTCGAGAAAAACCTTCCCGTAGCCCTTTCTAGATCTTGAATTGTGAGATTCTAGAACCTCCAGGTCCCTGCTGTTTTTACTGCTCTCGGCCCTTCAGAGCCTTCCCGAGTAAAATTTCTAAACTGGCACAGAAGGACTTTGGCATCAAATGACTCTTATGAAACAGCACACTGATGAGTTAAATGAAACGATTCAGAAAAATACCGATTAAATTTCCCTTTAAATACTCAGGGGTTTAGAAATTAACCAAAACTGCTTGGCACTAGGCAGTCTGGATTTTAACAAGCTCAAAATGTTTGAAAAGTGTTCAAGATGTTTTGACAAACAGAAAATGCCACTATGTTCTCTCCTCTCTCCTGACATCACTCTGCCAAAAAGAAGGCAAAATCAGTGTATTCAGGGTCTGCTGATCAGCTAGTGTCCCAGGAAGGGCTTTCTCTCATCAAATGGAACAATCCATAGTTCTTGTTTTAATACTCACTAGCTTCTTTGTTTTGTTGTAAAGTGATAGAACTAGTTTGCTTCATTTTAAAAATGAAACAAAATAAAACAGAGTAACTATGAATAGTATAAAGTGATGACCTTAACAAGTGAGGTCATATTTTTAAAGAAAAAAAAATTCCAAATTATGTGAACAGAATCTGTAACGTTGCCCTGGCTTGAGCAGTGATTGCAATGATCATGAAATTCAGCCATTATCAGACTTACAACATCACCACAAGTGGCCTGGGACACTGACCCTCACTTGCCTGCTCAAGGAAGGTTGTGATGTTTGGCAGGAAATAGAAAGACTCCTGAGAGGCCATGTGGTTGAGTAAAAAGAGTACTAAAGGAGAAGTCAGAGGTCTGGGCTTCAGCCCCAAACCACCACTGCCTGCATGGATCACCACAAACAAGCCAGGATTCACACAGAAAGCAGCCTCCCACATTGACCTCCCCTAAAAAATTATGTGTGGGTTGAGTCTTTGAGGTAACCTCCAGTTCTGGAGCATTCTAAGATATAGTCAGGCTCTATTATTTGTACCTCCATAAATGAGGAACATAGTTGTAAAACTTGTACTGATAGATAAATTTGAGTCACTCATTTTCCAGTTTAATGTAATTTTTCCAATAAATATTATCTCCTGCCCCAAGTGAGGATATGAGGATATGAGGATATATATAAATATATCCTTTCTCCCTGAATGGAACTGAACTATGTTAATATTACTTAGCCAACCATCCATCCATCCATCCGCCCAATTTTTAGCATCTTGCAATTTACAAAGTGTATTCATCCTCTGCTTCTCAGAACTCTGACGTGGATCAATTATGTACGTCCCCAAATAATGCTCAAGGAAAACTGATACTTCTCAAGGTGAATTCCTCAAGGTAAGAAAGCAATAAGCGACACAGCTGGAGCTGGGCTTAAGTCTGGTGGGCCCGCGTTATTTTCCTTGTAACATGGACTGGACTCAACCCATCATTATTTTATTCTCTAAGGCTGTGAATTCACTCTAAGGGAGTGAATGAATGAATGAATGAGGGAGGGAGGGAGAGGGGGAGGGAGGAAGGCAGGAAGGCAGGAAGGCAGGAAGGCAGGAAGGAAGGAAGGAAGGAAAGGACATAACTTTTGAGCTACACATCAGCAGCACGCCAGTAGGTTCTTTCCTGTGGTTTTGATGACCCAGAGCCATTTGGATCGCTACCAGTCTGAAACTGGTGAGACCCAGCCATTCTTTGGCAACTCAGTACAATGATACACGAGAAACAGTTTCCATTGTCTACTCCCAATTCCCCAGTCATGTCAGCAACCAAGCTGGGCTGGTTTGGGTTTTCTCATGGCAATCAGAGTCAATTTCAAGATTTAAAAGCCAAGTTCATGCTAGAGAACATGGAGCCACACCTTTTCCCTTGTCATTTTATATGATCCGTAAACTCTTTCTGTAACCATGAAATAAGGAAGCTGTAAGGCACCCAAGTGATATTATCATAGAGCTAGGGTTGATGTTTTATAGCACATAGGGATTGATATCAAAGCCACAGAGATGAACATGTTATCATAATAGTTACGAACACTCACATGTAGCCCAGACATCTATTATGCTTTACAGCCTGCAAAACCCTGGTAAATTTATTACATCACTTGGTCACCAAAACAGCTTGGTGATTTAGAAAAGGTGAGGATTCCACTCCTGCTTTGCACATGAGGAGAATGAGAATTGCACAGTCTTGGTAAATGGCATCCACCCAGTTGCCTGGAGGGGAAGCTGGACAGGATCCTCTCACCTCCATCTCCCTCACTTATCACAGCTCGTTCATCACCAACCTGGCCTTCTCTCCACCATAGTATACATCAGATCCATCCTCCTCTCTGCATACCCCCCAACACAGTTCCAGTCAAAATACCCTCCGCCCTTGTCCGCACCTCCACAGCAACGTTCTCCCTGGTGTCCGTGGTCTTCCCAGCTTTCTGACTTCAGATCCTTCAGCAGCAGGGCTCAGACTTCAGCGTGAATCCAGACTCAGACTTGACTTTGCCTGCCGTCCCCACAGCCTCTGTTTCCAGCTCACTCTCCTCACCATATATCTTTCCTTTGTGCTCTGCACTGCAACCACACTGGGCTTCTTTTAGTTCTCAAACTCCCCATGCCCTCTCTTGCCTTAGGGTCTTCCCACTTGTCCTTACCTGCTGGATGTCTTCCCAGTCCCCTCCCTTCCTTGCTCCCATTTGCCATAATGGCTTATCTTCCTATCTTATTTCTGTATGATTTCCCTCCCACAAGATCAGAATCTACATAGCCCAAGCCTTACTCAGTGTCTGACAAGCACAGAAGAAGTGTTCTGTAGCATATCTTTTCAAGAATAAGTGAATGAATTTTCACCAAAGGCCTCAAGCCCAGGGTTTTACACCATCAGTTCAAGTTTTGCCCCAACAAACATCTATTTATATAGAATAACTGTGAATAGTACCTCTCTGTTTAAAATTGTCAGGTCACCTGATGGCGCATACATGCAGTCAAACTTTCCATCTTTCTTCCCAGACAGAGAAGCTGCCCTGAATCCTGAGTCCTTTTCTGTCTCACTGAAATTGGCCTGTATTCTGGAAAATAACTGGGTAGCCCCCTTCCCTCTTTTCCTTCAGCCAAGAACCAGTATAAGAGAGCCAGCTTTGTGGCCATTCCTCAAAGTTTCTCTCTGCAAAGGGATCCTTGAATCTTAAGAGTATTCAGTATTATCATGGGTCATGATGTTTCTTGACTCACTTTTGCTACAAAATGCAGGAGGGGAGTCTGGCACATCTAGAGAGATTATGGGTTGCAGCAGCACTGGGGCACTAAGCCATGAACATTCTGGAGAGCCAGATGGCTGAGCAGGGAGGACCCCAGCTCCTACACTACTGCACATGACAGGAGAGTAGATACTCCCCTGGAATAGTACCAGAGGCCCTGATGCAGAGTTGAGTCCACCTAAGTCACAAGCCAGAGCAGCCACACCTCTTGGTTTAATCCAGGGTTCTTCACCTGTAGCACTATTGCCATTTTGGACCAGATAATCCTTTCCTGTATGGGGGTGGGGGGAGCTGTCCTGTGCCCTGCCGGGGCTTTGATAGCATCCTTGGCCTCAACCCTGGAGACAGCAACAGTAACTCTGTCCCCCATGACCCTCCCTCCACCCCAGATGTGACAACAAAAGTGTCACCAAACACATTGCCAAAGTCTCTTGGGAGAAGGGGAGGGAAAGTCTCCCTGGTTGAGAACCACGGATTTAATGGCACTCAGCACCTTGTGCAAGTTACAAAACATGTTGCTGATCTAATTTTCCTCATCAACTAAAGACAAAATTTGGGGCGCCTGGGTGGCGCAGTCGGTTAAGCGTCCGACTTCAGCCAGGTCACGATCTCGCGGTCCGTGAGTTCGAGCCCCGCGTCAAGCTCCGGGCTGATGGCTCGGAGCCTGGAGCCTGTTTCTGATTCTGTGTCTCCCTCTCTCTGTGCCCCTCCCCTGTTCATGCTCTGTCTCTCTCTGTCCCAAAAATAAATAAACGTTGAAAAAAAAATTAAAAAAAAAAAAGACAAAATTTAAAAAATTTAATACTTTTATGAGGACCAATGAAAATATTAGGTGTGTAGTATCTAACCTAGTCCTGGTGCAAAGTAGGTGCCTAGGAAACATGGCTATGTGAACAAATTCTTACCCATGAAAGAAAGTGACTGAGACTGGGAGAGAGAGAAGCGCTCCCCAAGTCAGCTCCTCTGGCCTTGTCACTGGGAGCCAGGTGCCCCCCAAGTCATATCAGCAGCAACAGAAAGTCCAGTGAGGAGAGGAGTATGAGAACATTTTGCTAAAGCCAAAAAATTTTGCAAATGCAATTTATTTGGCAACATAATGGGATCTCTTATGGGGTCTTCTTTCCACCTGGCCTCCAAAAGACTTGGATTTTATGTGTGTGTGGTGTACCTTGGGGTACTGCTGTGGATAGTGTTTTATTTTTATTTTTTTATGTTTATTTCTTTTGAGACAGAGAGAGACAGAGCATGAATAGAGGAGGGTCAGAGAGAGAGGGAGACACAGAATCCGAAGCAGGCTCCAGGCTCTGAGCTGTCAGCACAGAGCCCGACGTGGGGCTCGAACCATTGTGACATTGAGCCCTGCATTGGGGTCTGTGCCGACAGCATGGAGCCTGCTTGGGATTTTCTCTCTCCCTCTCTCTCTGCCCTCCCCCGCTGGTGCTCTCTCTGTCTCTCTCAAAATAAATGAATGAATGAATGAATGAATGAATGAATAAATTACCTACCTAACTAACTCAAAAAAAGAAGTAAATGGAATAAGATGTACAAGTCACTTGGCATAGAGCTGGAACATAGCAATCACATAAAAAATGTAAGCACTGATAATATTAATTATCACTGCACCAGCTTTTACTATTAATCGTTTTTTACTACTACTATCATTATTGCCCAGGGTAGTTTAAAGAGCATTATCGTTATTAACTTCAGACCTGTCACCTCTTGGTCAGCAGGGCTACCAGTCTGTCTCCTGGATCAAGAAGACAGTGAGGCAGACAGGTCGTTTTAGCCCACTTCCCTCTGAAAAACATTTTGGGTAAAAATCTGTATCGTCTCTGGTCCCAGGACATCAAAGTGGCTTTATCTCTCTTGGCAGGTTAGGCTACTAGGAATACTGAACATTTTTCTGTCACACCCATTGCCAAGGGTGCAATTTGGGAAAACAAATAGGGATTTACAGATAGCAACTTTCCTCTTCTTCTATTGATAGCCAGAGATAATTCATGGCTAGGTTTGGACAAATGCAAAAAATGTGCATTTAGTTTGAATTTGGATTCATTCCTCATGAATATTAGTCATCTCAGCCTAAAATTCAAGCACTTCTCTGTTTCAACAGATGGGAGAATGCACTGTGGAATCATACTATGGCACAAGGGGAAAACAAGAAGTTTGGACTTAAATTTAAGGATAAGTCTTGGCACAGTGGCAGCAAAGAGTGCAGCACCATATATTTCCCTACAAAATAAGGAATGTGCTCTTAGGTGTGGCTTGCATTCTTGCAAAAACAATGGGATGGGAATATTTATAAACCATGTTTGCTTGACAACTTAACTCACTGTAGGAATATTTTTTGCATGTAACTCTTCATACAGAGTTTCGTTTTACTGAATGCCTAGATCAGAAACTGACTCGTCATAGGTCAGGTTCATTGTCAATGATGAAAATAGGATGCTGAAGCTCCTGCTGCCTTTCATGTCCCCTTCTGCCTGTTGACATTCCACTACTTCCTGAGGCACTGCTGGTGGATCCTACAACATGACAGAAAATAGACCAGCCTGGGACCAGCTGGTGACACTGGGGGGAGGGGGGAGGGAGGAGGAGACAGGATCAGGAGAGAACTAGGAAGAAAAAGAGCAGGGTGAAAGAAAATGAAAAAAAAAAAAAGAAGAATTGGAGAAGGAGAACTTCAAATTCATACTTTTCCCACTATATCACACCAATTGATGAAATTCAGTAGGAAATGCACTTGTTAATTCCAGTCATGAATTTTTGTTGAGCACCTACTGTGTACCAGACACTGTGATAGGCAATGGGGAAAAACTAAACTTTTATGATAATGAAACCAGAATTCATCTAATATCAAATCAAAGAGAACCCCAGTTCCCACTATTTTCTGAAGATTTCCATTAACTGGGGTGTCAACATGCCAATAACATAATAATTCTTGCCCTATAAGAATAAACAAAAGGTCATGCAAGATCTTGAAGCTCTTTCTATATCAGAGAAAGAATGGCATTCACTATGGTTCACTTTAATATATTTTCATTAACATTGGAATTCACTGAACAAACAACATTATGCACTATATCGAATATACCCTTTAATGTAGTGTTATTGATTATCTAGGAATTTCCATTGGCTTCTCAGTGACCAATCAACTTCTCAGAAGTAGTTTTGGTTAAGTAGAGGTCACACAGAAAACTTTTCCAGAAATATAAAATTTAGAACTTCAGCTTTGTAAGAGATTCTAGAAATTATTTTGTCTGAAAGTTGCTCCATTTGCAGATAAGAAAATGAAGGAAAAGAAGAACTGAAGAACCATTTCATTGCAAATCTTTCTGATAGTAGATTAGACACAACTAAATTTTGTTGAGTACCTCTTTTGTAACTGATTCAGTTGCAGACACTTTCATCCATATAATCTCCTTCAGTCCTTCCTAGAACACTATGAGGCAGATGTAATGTTTAATATTTAATATATGAGGAAAGAGAAGATCTGAGAAGGTCAATACCTCATCCTGGGTCACACAGTTAATCTCCTTATTTCAAGATAGAAATCTCACTATGTATATTGTAGCTGGTAAAGAAGAGATTATATTACCCAAATTCTCAAAGTTTCTTGTGTACTTAATAAAAGGCATTTGCCTTTTTATGCTATAGAATTCAAGAAGATTTTTCCATGTATGAGATTTTTGAGTGAGAAATTAAAATATAAAACTATTTATTTATCAGGTTCCCAGAATCTATAGCATATCATCAGTTACACTGACTATCTATTTCCTAATTCTTCTTAGAAGGATTTTTAAAATATTAAAGGGACATTTTAGATAGTAACTGCAAAAAAAAATTGTCAGAGAAAACAAGAGTGAAAACAGGGTCAATTTTATAGCCTATTAAAGAGGAAACTCAAGGTTTTTATAGCTCAATCTTAGCTGTAACTGGGTGAGTAATTAGGGCTGATCACAGGACCTTACTGTGTAGATGCTTGGGTGGAGTAAAACAGTTGTATCTGGATGACTTGTCCCTCACTGCCAACCAGCTGCCTCAACATTACTGGAGGTAATTTTAAATGTAGGTTGTTGCTCCCAGCCTCAGAGATTTTTTAACTCAGTAAGTTTGGAGTAGCTCAGAAATTTTTATTATATTTACAGCTCCCTCTGGTGATTCTGTTGTTCTTCCATGTAGAACTATCAATTGTGTTAAGAATATTTGATTTGTATCAGGTACTCTATTTAACTCTGAGTTTTGTTCTCTCATAGTTGTGGAAGCTTGGGCAAGTCATATTTCTGAGCTTCATATTCCATGCTACAGTTTGAGAGGGAATTAAGCTTTGATGGTGTCTTGGTCACCACACAGGGCCATGATTTCCATGAGATCATGTGTGTGATGGGTGTTAAACTCAAAAGCTGTTTACAATGTCCATAACTTTTGGTGCCACTTTGACAACTCTATAGGTTAAGAGAAAGGTTTTGAATGTCTGCTCCATGCCAGGCACTGTCCTTGATATTTCTCCTTCTCAACCATCAATTGTCATGATTGTCTGGACCAGCTGAGTAAAGAATTTTCTTCTGTTGAATCTCCCGGCCTTCCAGGTGTCTCTCCCCAATGCATTAGCTTTATTTACCTTCCCATGAATGCTGACTTTTGGATCCAGTTCTTGTGCTCTGCTTCCCTTTTTGGATATGGTATTTTGCGAGGTTACACATACATTCCTCTCCCTTCACTATACATCCCTCTCTCTTTCAAAAGATTCCCAAAATTCCATTCTAGACATAGGTCCTAGGATTCTTTTTCCTAGAATGGGCCATCAGACAATAATCATTATGCAAATTAAACATTATTATTTGCTTTTTTTTACAGATCAGAAAAATAAGCCTCCATGATAAGTAACGTGCCCAAGCTCCACCACTAGTAAGCAGCAGAACTGGGATTTTCAGCCAGAAAGTATGTAGCCCTGGATCCATAGATCATTCTACTAAACCGTTCTTCCAGAGTTCCCAGAAAAATGGAAGCTTAGAAAGAGAAAGGAGACTTTCATCATTTTGACATTGCCAAATATTTTGCTCTATTTCAGAAGTAGATTGGTTATACTATGCCTTTGAGTTCCTGTCCTCATTTTGAAGAGTGCTTTTAATTTCTTAGAGTAATGCCCTCACTCCCTTAGTCTATGTGGTCTCTCTTTCTAAAGGGAAGACCCATTGTTTTTCTGGTTACTATCCATATCATATACCACAGAGTTCTCTCAGAATGAATTCTCTGTGTTTATACTCAGTGTTCTACCTAGTTCTTTCATCAAGTCAACTTCTGGTTACTCTCCTAAAAGTAGAGGAATTTCAAGAAAGAGCCTAAAGGGAACAGGAATCACTCTCTTTCCCTTTATATCAATCTCTACATTTACTGTGTGATTCTTTCATTATGTCTGTCACTCACATTTGCCCACTAGTTTATCCACAAAGCCCAGCACAGAGCTTGGAATAAAATTCTTGTTCAATAAATAAATGAATGAATGGATTCTTTTAAGTTTCTATACCAATAATGAAATTTTAAGGGAAGTTGAATTTGAAGAGTACACTGGAGACCCATTTGTCATATGATACAAGCTCAGGTAGAAAAATCCCATGATTTTTAAGTATAGTCCATCGGTCATCCAGCAAATAAAACATAGTTTGGGGCACCCACCGTGTACTAAGTTCTCTGCTTCATGTTAAGGGGAGGCAAAGTGGAGCAAATAAGGTACTTATAGGACATATGCATCATTATTTATGAGACTGGATTGTATTTAACAGTCACTAAATCAGTGACTCAGAATCAGTGTGTACTGTACTCAGGGGACAGACAAGGTGTGGAGGGGGTACATTTGCAAGAGGGCGTAGAGATCAATGTTAACTAAAATGTCCAGAGGGGGCGCCTGGGTGGCTCAGTCGGTTAAGCGTCCGACTTCGGCTCAGGTCATGATCTCCCGGTCCGTGAGTTCGAGCCCCCCGTCGGGCTCTGTGCTGACAGCTGAGAGCCTGGAGCCTGTTTCAGATTCTATGTCTCCCTCTCTCTGACCCTCCACCGTTCATGCTCTGTCTCTCTCTGTCTCAAAAATAAATAAACGTTAAAAAAAAAAATGGCCAGAGAAGACTTTGCTCCCAGAAAGAATGAGCAAGTATTGGGTGGTAGGAATTCACCAGGACACACTAGGGTGTGATCTATCTTACCTACATGATCAGTTCTGGTGGAAAATAAATAAAATAAAATAAAAATAAAATAAAATAAAATAAACTTCTAAGATACTATTTGGGACACACACTGAGGCTGGCTTGTTTATTTATTTGTTTACTTATGCAAGGATAAAGTCTTGACCTTTGGAACTCAAACTCAATCTCTTTCCTAAGAAGAAGGTTTCGTTGGTTCATTGTAGTGAGAACAAAGCTGATTTAGCCATATGTAGTTTTCCCTACATTTAAAAGGCCTCCATGTTTCTTTCGACTCCTTAAATTTTCAAAGGAAGGGGGAGAAGCATGTTTAGTTGCTTAATATTTCTGTATATCTTAAAGGACCCTTCATATTTATCATCAGAGACACACCAAAGCACATTACAAGTAATGTAAGCCAGCTGGTGTTTTACAGGCCAAAGCCAGTTGATGGTTTAATAGTAAAAACCATCTTTTTGTTAACATTTTTCTGGAGCACATCACCAAAGAATGCATGGCCCCTTTGTACATTTTTCAGAAATGAATGGTATTATTAGCTATTTTCTTAAGTTTCTGAATACTTCTAGGACATGAAGGATTGGTCTGGTTTCTTTTGAGAACTCTTTCAGAGCTGTGTAAGCCTACCTTCTGAACACCAGTGAAGTTCTTTTTCATGTGGACTTGTTGGATTCTCCAAATTTATCCACATAGATCATGTCTAATATACTTGCATAAGGTTAGCAAACCTTCTCATCTGGGACCTAAGCTAACCTGTGTCTTCTGTGCTGGTCCATACACTGGCAATTGAAAAAAAGTAACTCAGAAGAGCTATTAGAGATTAGGCAGTTTCACTGCTCCCTTCCATTCTCAAAACACCGATTGAGTCACGATTCACAGGTCTCACTCAACATGGAATTCAAGAATGACCTCTAAAACTCAAAGGAAAGAACAGAAGGGTAAATGCTGTATGCTTTCAGCCACTTATTAATTCCCTAAATACGCCATACTCCTTCCTAATCCATATCTTTACACATATCGTCTCAAACATAATTCAAGACCCATCTCAAAGTCTCCCTCCCCCAGGGAGCCTATTTTATCATACTTCACCTCTTCCCTTCACCCTACTCCAGGCTAGTTTATGGGGAACTGCACATAGTCTTATTATTATACCATATTGTCAGCCTATGAGCTACCTATGGGCAAAGACTATGCCTGATAAACTGCTCCGTAATCAAGCCTTGTAGTCATCATGGTAATGGCAGCAGAGTTCTGAAATAGCATGGTGTTTATGCCTGCTACACTGTGGGAAGTTATTACAACACCAGAATAAGGAAAGCTGAGTGAGGAAATAGTTCTAGGCAGAATTTTTGTTAAATACACAGATATATCTTTAGAACAACATAATATACAAAAGAAAAAATATTCACATCGTGTATAGAGCAACTGAGTTTAGTGCATCTAAAGCTTTCCCAGTAGAGCTCCTTTGGGGGTAATCCTTGGATGTAAAGTCTAAGATCTAAAATCTCGGATCTATGAACTGCGTGGGAAAATTTTACAAGTACTGAACTCTATTATCTAATTTTGTCTTCTCAACAACCCTAAGGAAGTGGTTACTATTCACATGTTATGGATCTACAAACTGAAATGCAAAGTAGTTAAAATGCTGACTTGGGACTTTATCAAAACTCATGAATTTAAATGCTATGCCTTTCTTTCTGCTATAAGAAGTAAGCTGAAGAAGCAAAGGGTGAGTGATATCATAAAAGGTACCAGAAGAACTGCAAACCATTACCTTGCCCACTATCCTGTCCCTGATACAAGAGAACTGCTTTGATCTTAAAGGGGTAAATGTTCTGGCTTAACCTCTAAGGATTTGGCTCTTAGAGCATTTCCTTTGAGTTTGGGCATCTCCTTTAAGGGGAAGGTCATACACTCGCGGGGCTCCCAGGATTGCCCCTGTTCCTGGTCACCAGGCATGACTTTGTGCAGGGAAGATGGTGTATAGAACTCCAGTGACAAAGGAAGATGAGTCACTGTAATGGGATGATTCCCATTGGTGCAGCTGGGGAGAGACATGGCTTTTGCCAATGTCTGCTGACATCGCCATGTGCCAACCCCCCAAAATAGAAACCCCTGAGAAAAACCAGGAGCATCCCTCAGAAATACAAGAAGTCCATCTGGGGTTTGGTTACATGTACAGATTATACACTGAGCATCTAGGCTTCTGCTGGTTTTGCCCATGTGTTAAATTCTCACCACGCCTCCCCTCTTTCTGCCTCCTGAGTTACCCAACAGCCAGCGATGCTCTTCATGGATTATCTCTTAGAAGTTCTTGCTATCATAGAGAAATAAAGCACCACAAGTATGAAATTCATATTTTGGCAACTATTGCCATTTGCCATATTTTATCTTCCTACAGATTTCACTTCATTTAAATCAAGTCTTTTTGCTGAACTGGGACTGTGTACACCGACCAAAAGCAAAACCCCAGGCAGAGACGATGGCTTTGCTATCCAAGTCTGCTATTCAAAGTGACACTTCCTCAGACGTTTGCAGCCCTGCTGTGCAAACATAGTTACGCATGAAATAAAGTAAAAACAAAAAAAATTAAACAGCAGTTAGTGGTTGGATGTTATTTCCAGTTTGGAACCACTGACGAGGCTGCTATAGAAAACTCTTCCCTCTGTTATTACAAAATAACGGTTTGTGGATGGTGAAAAGAAAACACAACTGAATTTTCTTTTAACTTCAAATACAGAAGCTAGTGCATCTATCATTACCACCACATTACAATACATTATGGGAGAAGGTCATCATAACTTTAGATGGGTTATTTCCATCCACGTCTCTCATCCTCTCAAAATTGTTATACCAGGACCAGGCTGATGCCAAATGCTCTGCTAAAGAAAACACACCAAGTTGAAGTGAGCTAATTAAAGAGAGTGAAATAGAACCAAAAGGTCAATGCATGGGACCATTGCAATAGTGGAGCAGGTTCCGTTACAATGCGCCCCAAGACAGCAGCATCAAAAACAGCCCTGCTTCAGGGCACCTGGGTGGCTCAGTCAGTTAAGCGTCCAACTCTCAATCTGGGCTCAGGTCATGATCTCATGGTTGGTGAGTTTGAGCTCTGCATTGAGCTCCGCGCTGACAGCATGGAGCCTGCTTGGGACTCTCTTTCTCCCTCCCTTTCTCTCTGCCCCTCCACTGCTCACATGCACTCTGTCTCTCCCTCTGCCTCAAAATAAGTAAATAAATGTAAAAAATTAAAAAAAAAACAGCCCTCCTTCTCTTTTTCTTTTGTCTTTAAGTCCACTTCTGTTTTGTCACATAGATTATCCTTTATCCAATGACCACAACTGTAGTCCTTGTCAATATCCATGGAATCCATCTAGGAACAACAACAACAAAATTCTTCCACTTCTTTCCTTCCTAGAATTTTGTCATTATCTCTTTGTAGTGATAGTACCAATGAAGATGATAAAAGGAACAAGGGCAATAAAGTAGTTCATATTTATTGACTATTTAGCAGGTGTCATGTAGTATTCTTATTTAAACCACGTCATAATCCAGTGGGTTACTGATTCGAGCCCTGCTTTGTGTTTTAGCTATGTGTCTAATCAAGCTGTCTTCATTATGGGACCTTTTTAACGGGAAAGTCTGAGCTTATTTAATCACCATATCCCTCAAACAGAGCCCCTAGTCAGTCCTTAATCAATGAATGTAGAACAATTGTCCATAGCAAAGTCACATGCTCCAGAATAATTAGGGAACATAGTGATCATGTCTACTCTAAATAACCAATAGAAATTATACCACAATAATAAATATGCCTAAGCAAAAGAAAAGATCAGGGTCTCAAAATGCTGCTCAAGTCCATCTTCTGACTTGGGCTATCATCTGCAAAGGAAACACAAGTAAACTAACATTTTCAAGTGAATATATTTTCATAATGTGTATTCCACTTACAAATGCGGTTCTTAGATAAAAGATACATGAATGATAATTGCATTGAGTGAGGGACAAGGAGCTCTTTAGTATAACATTTACCTCCATTTAATATTTCTTAGTAATTGGAACACATGACCTTGAGCCAGGGCATTAAAATTTGCATTGCTTTTAAGTGGACTACCCACCATACATGAGGGCACTCAGCTGTTCCTAGCCACAGAGCTTGGCATCATCAGTCAGAAGATTTCTTAGACATTTTCAGTTTTTAGATTGAAAAGTGAAAAATGACTTGCTCTTTTTTTTTTTTTTTCCTCTGGAGAATGAACTAACACCAACAAGGAGAGCACAAAACTGAAAAGGGCATGTTATCTTTGACAAGTCTCTGGAACATCTCTATAACTTGGAACCACACTATATGAAGAGGCCTGTTGTGAGAAATGAAATGGGAACGATGGTCAGAGAGGACCCCAAGAAAAGGATCTGTTTTTAAAGATGTGGGGTCAGAGCCAGATAAGCACCATGACTCTGTATTTGGATGATTAAAATGAAGTGTGTACACACAGCAGGAGCCTCTCTGCTTCCAGTCTGACTGCATGGAACAGCAGGCAAACTAGAGCAGAAGAACAAGTAAGTACGATTTCTGAAGAAGTAGAGAAAGAACAGAAATCACATAGCCCTGAGATTTACAATAGGATGACATCATCTCCCTCCACACTCCCCACCCCAAACACCCATACACACACATACTCACGCTCTCACACACCTGCATCGTTTAGCATCATGTAGTTTGACTGTAAGCAGGACAGCTTTTCTTTCTCCTGGCTCTTGATTTTACCTACAGGGCAGTGTTGATGAGTAAGTTTCTATAGACAGACTTTCAAGTTCCCTGCTTGCTTGCTACTCAAATTTCTTCCAACCGCAGCTTCCCCCACTGATCACTTGTCCACAAAATCTGTTCAGAAATGTCTTGTCCAGGAAGAATTTCCTCCATTCAAAGACAATAATAATAATAAAAAGAAATGTACTGCTAGTTTTTATGGTATTAGTAGATTTTATGGTATTAGTATTATGGTATTGTTTTAAAATAATAAAACAACATCCAATCTATGGAACTTTTTTTAAATGAGAAATTCAACAAGACAAATGGAAGGCAGTTGAAGAAGCACCTGAGAAAAAGTATGCTGTAAAGCAGCAGAAAGTTTTACCAAACATTGCCCACAAGATTAACAAATTTAAAGGAAATACATCCTGTATGAGGAAAGAGCCCAATGCAGAGTTAGTGGGGATGAATGGACAAAAGATTAGAATCGCCACACTGGCAGAGGACAGGGAAGAATTGTAAGGGGTAAAAAGAAAAACCATCAGAGGGAAGCTGAAAAAAAAAAAAAAGAAAAGAAAAACAAACACACAGATACGACAAAAAAATGATATAAGGAAGGCAGGTTTGAGAACCCTGAGCAAAACTTTTCAGAGATTAGAGGATTTATGCAAAGATGATAGATGTGGAATACATATGCAGAAGTGCCAATATATTCACAATTGGTGTCCCTGAGGAAAGGTACAGGACAAATGGAACAGAAAGAAAATATTCAAGTATATACTTGGGAAAGCTTTTGTGAAATTTATAAATATCTTAATCTTAGGATAGGCACATCATGTCTCAGGAGAAAAATAATTCAGATCAATCAACATCAGTATATACTCCACTATGTTAATGGATTTAGAGCATATAAAAATAATCCCAGAGACATGCCCAATAAAACAAATCAAATAACCTATAAATTGGCAAACCCATATTTTTGGCATTCATGTTGGCCATCCAGCTTTTGAATGCCTACTACATCTAGGCAATTCTTTCCTGAATTATCAGTCTTGGTGAAGTGCAGTGACCAACCCTAATTTGAGTAGTAAAAATGCTACACACTCCCTTTCCTAGCCTCCCTCATAGTTAGAGCACAGGGTCATGATGTGGGATTCACCAATCTGTCACTCATGTCATATTTTGACACAGGAGCTAGTAATGTGAGGAGAAAGAGGTGAGGGAAGCCTCTATCCTTGGCATTGACAGGAAATGGTGGCTAGAAGGTCAAGTTTCTGGCATTGATGCTTGAATGAAGTTTAGAAGTAGAAGTGGTGAAAACTGTAGTGCCTATTTACTACTCATTAGCAGCAGCAAATTTCTATTTGTCTTAATCTGTTGTTATTTTTGGTCTTCAGGTGTAGAGAATTGAACTAATTATGCTCCTTAGTTTATTTGCTTTATTATGGTTCTTTCAAAGATGGTAACTTTTGTTTTAATTATGCACTCATTTCCTTTATCTTCCAAATTTCCCTTTCGCATTATAAGTAACATATTTACCCAGCCCTTGCCCCCATTCCCAGGAAGACACTGATATAAATTCTGTAATTATAGTTTGTATTTTCTAAATTTTGGAACCATAGAACCACACTGTGATACTTTTATTTTTAATCTGACTTTTCACAAAGCATAATTATTTTTTAATATTTATTTTATTTTTGAGAGATAGAGAGAGAGAGCACCAACGAGGGAGGGGAAGAGGGGGGGGCAGAGGATCTTAAGTGGGCTCAGTGCTGACAGCAGAGAGCCCAATGAGGGGCTTGAACTCAGGAACCCTGAGATCAGGATCTGAGCTGAAGTCAGACACTTAACCAACTGAGCCACCCACGCGCCTCACAAAGCATAATTATGTTAAAATTCATCTACATCGCATGTAGTTAATAGTTCATTATATTGATGTGTAGTAATTCATTATATGACACATTGAAATTTGATTATCCATTAATCTATTGATGGCCATTTGTGTTGTTTACAGATGTGGGCTATGAAAATAGAAGTTGCTATGAATATCCATATACAATTCTTTCTATGGTCATAGTTTTTCAGTTCTCACAGGTCCACACATATAAATGGAATGACTGAATCATATAGCAGGTGTCTAGCTAACATTTTAGGAAATGCCAAACTGTTTACCCATGGTTGTGCCATTACACATTCTTATCAGTAGTGTAGGGGAGTTTCAGTTTCTGTATCTTCTAGCCAACACTTGATACACTTTCTATTTCTGTATATTCTAGTCAAAACTTGATATATTCTTTTTACTTTTAATTATCCCAATAGGCAGGTAAAAGTATCTCACTGTGATTTAATTAGCATTTCTCTAATGATTAATGATGTTAATGATCCTTTCATTTGCAAGTGGTGTATTCATGTATCTCATTTGTTCAAATCCTCTGCTAATTTTCAAAATTAGTTCTCAATTCTCAAAATTGAGTTCTTGTTTTCTTCCTAAGAGAATTTTAATACATATATTCTGGATACAAATTTTTACCAGCTCTGTGACTGGCAAATATTTTCTCCTAAACTGGTTTATCTTTTCATTCTGTGATTTGCAAAAAGCAGAGATTTTAAATTTTGAAGTGTAACTTATCATATTTTTCATGTATAGACTATGCTTTTATTCTTGTATTTAAGAACTCATTGTCTAACCCAAGGCTATACAGATTTTCTTTTCTGTGTTCTTCTAGAAGTTTTATAGTTTTAGATTTTACGTATAAATCTAAAATCCATTTTGAGTTGATTGTTAATTGTAGAAAATATAAATTGAAGTTCATTTTGTTTTTGTATATGGATATCCAATGAATCCAGTATCATTTTTTAAGAATAAGAGAGAAAGAGAGACTATCCTTTTAAAACTGAATTGCATTTGCACTTTTATGGGGAAAAAAGTTGCTAATAAATGATGTGATTCTATTTCTGGACTCTCTATTCTGGTCAATTGATATATTTGTTTATCTTTAGGCCAATACCACAGCACTTTGATTAAAGTAATTAAAAACAATTTTTTTAATGTTTGTTTATTTTTGAGAGACAGAGAGAGAGAGAGAGAGCGGGGAAAGGGATGAGAGAGATGGAGACACAGAATCCAAAGCAGGCTCCAGGCTCTGAGCTGTTAGCACAGAGCCCCATGTGGGGCTTAAACTCAGGAACCAACCGTGAGATCATGACCTGAGCTGAAGTTGGACGTTTAACTGACTGAGGCACTCACGCAGCCCTAAAGTAATTTTTAATAAGTCTTGAAATCAGATGGTATTATTCCTCCAACTTAGGTTCTCTTTCAAAGGTGTTCACTACTTTGAATTTATGTGAATTTCAGAATTACTTTGCCAGTTTTACAGAAATGTTCACTGAGATTTTGACTGTGTTTGTTTTGAAATTGTAGATTAATTTTGGGAAAACTGACATTTTAACAAATGTGTATCTTCTGACGCATCAACACAGTATATCACACCTTTTATTTAGGTCCTAATTTCAGTTAGCAGTGTTCTTATAGGTTTTAGTGTACAGAGCATCTTTAAAAAAAAACCATTTAAGCTTATTTCTTTATTTGGAGAGAGAGAGAGAGCGTACAGAAGCAGGGAAAGGGCAGAGAGAGAGGGAGAGAGAGAATCTCCAGCAAGGTTCCACACTGACAGCACAGAGCCCAATGTGGGGCTCAGTCTCATGAACTGAGAGATCATATATAACCTGAGCTGAAATCAAGAGCCAGATGCTTAACTGACTGAGCCACCCAGGCACCCCTTTTTTTGTTTGTTTGTTTCTAAATACTTACTTATTTATTTCTTCTGAGAGAGAGAGAACTCGTGCATGCAAGTAGGGAAAGGGCAGAGAGAGGGAGAAAGAGAAAATCCCAAGCAGGCTCCACACCATCACTGCAGAGCCCATGAACCTTGAGATCATGACCTGAGCTGAAATCAAGAGTCTGACACTTAACCGACTGGGCCACCCAGGTGCCCCATGTTTTGTGAGATTTATCTCTAAGTATTTCATGTTTCACATGCTTGTAAATGGCATTATTTTTTTTTAATTTTTTTTTCAACGTTTATTTATTTTTGGGACAGAGAGAGACAGAGCATGAACGGGGGAGGGGCAGAGAGAGAGGGAGACACAGAATCGGAAACAGGCTCCAGGCTCTGAGCCATCAGCCCAGAGCCCGACACGGGGCTCGAACTCACGGACCGCGAGATCGTGACCTGGCTGAAGTCGGTCGCTTAATCGACTGCGCCACCCAGGCGCCCCATGGCATTATTTTTAACTTCAATTTTTTATCCATTGCTAATATATAGAAGTACAATTGATATTTGTATATTGGTCTTGTGTCTTACAACTTTGTCGAATTCACTTATTGTGGTAGCTTTTTGTAAATTCCAACGGATTTTCTATAAAAATGATCGTGTTGTCTATGAATTAAAATGATTTTACTTCTTCCTTCCTAATCTGGATGCTTTCCTTTTTCTTTGTTCAGCTGGCTAGAACCTCCCTCCAGTTGAATAGCAAGAAAGAAAATAGACATTCTTGTCCTGTTCTTGATACTAGCAAAATAGCACTGAGCCTTTCCCCATTAAGAATGATGTTAGCAATAGCCAAATTATGGAAAGAGCCTAAATGTCCATCAACTGATGAATGGATAAAGAAATTGTGGTTTATATACACAATGGAGTACTACAGGGCAATGAGAAAGAACGAAATATGGCCCTTTGTAGCAACGTGGATGGAACTGGAGAGTGTGATGCTAAGTGAAATAAGCCATACAGAGAAAGACAGATACCATATGGTTTCACTCTTATGTGGATCCTGAGAAACTTAACAGGAACCCATGGGGGAGGGGAAGGGAAAAAAAAAAAGAGGTTAGAGTGGGAGAGAGCCAAAGCATGAGAGACTCTTAAAAATTGAGAACAAACTGAGGGTTGATGGGGGGTGGGAGGGTGGGGAGGGTGGGTGATGGGTATTGGGGAGGGCACCTTTTGGGATGAGCACTGGGTGTTGTATGGAAACCATTTTGACAATAAATTTCATATATTGAAAAAAAAAAGAATGATGTTAGCTGTGGGTTTTTCTCAGAGGCTTTTAGCAGGTTGAAGAAGTTCTATCACTTGTTTGCTGGGAAGTTTGTTGATTTGTTTGTTTCATCAGGAATGGATGTTAGATTATATCAAAAACTTTTCCTGCATTCTTAATGAATGTAGATCTTCATTTAGTAAACTACAAAATCCCTATTTCAAGATGTCAAGTCCATTGTCTCTTTTACAAAATTGCTGTATGTGTGAGCGTGTATGTGTATGTGTGTTATTATAATCTAGTCTGAATGGTTCTGTCTTTCATTTAGTGAGATTAACCAATTTTCAATTAGTGCACATTCTGTTCTCTTGGTCATTATTTTTTCCACATTATTTCATATTTCCAAATTTCTGTATTTTCTTTTCCCCCTTTTTGTCTTCTTTCCTGCATTCCTGGGATAATTAAAATTGTCTTCTCTGGCTTAAAAAATCATACATTCTATTTTTATTCTCATGTCTTAGATCATGACACCTACATGTGTTGTATTATGCCTTTTTGTTGTTTCAATTTACCAAATACCTATTTCTTCTCCAAGAAAAAGACAAGTCTCTTACCTTTTTTCAGCTTTCTTTGGCCTATAGCATAAACCATTTCGCAAAATATCTGGAATGAAATAATAAAGGTGGCATTTCAATTCAGTGAAGAAAGAATGATGTGTTTAAAAAATGACACTGAGGGGCGCCTGGGTGGCGCAGTCGGTTAAGCGTCCGACTTCAGCCAGGTCACGATCTCGCGGTCTGTGAGTTCGAGCCCCGCGTCAGGCTCTGGGCTGATGGCTCAGAGCCTGGAGCCTGTTTCCGATTCTGTGTCTCCCTCTCTCTCTGCCCCTCCCCTGTTCATGCTCTGTCTCTCTCTGTCCCAAAAATAAATAAACGTTGAAAAAAAAAATTTAAAAAAAAAAAAATAAAAAATGACACTGAAATAAAATAAAAACCCTATTACACTCCATGTAACAAAACATTTTACATGGATTAGCAATCTAAATGTAAAGGACATAAAACATAATTTTTAAAAGTTTATTTATTTATTTATTTGAGAGAGACAGAGACAGCACGAGTGGGGGAGGAGCAGAGAGGAGAGGGAGAGAGAGAGAGAGAGAGAGAGAGAGAGAGAGAGAGAATCTCAAGCAAGCTCCACGCTGCCAGCGCAGAGCCTGACGTGAGGCTCGAACTCACGAAATCCTGTGGAAACCAAGTCAGATGCTTAATTGGCCAAGCCACCCACACATCCCATAAAACCATAATTTTTAAACTAAATTTTAAATGAATTTTTAAACTAAATAATTTAGAAGAATATTGATATAACCTCAGGGTAGGGGATTCTTTTTTTCAGCCAAACAGGAAACCAGAAACCATAAATGAAATCATGATAGATTTCTTGCATTCCATGAAATTTTTTTTAAAAAAATGACATATTTTATTGGCTGTATATTTTTACCGTGGTGGTTATATACTTTTAAAAATAAGACACTGATAATTATCTTTCTTTTATTCTTGCTGAGAAAAATATATGACTACTTTTGCCACATAAAAAATCTTGCTTATTCCATCTATCTGTTGAAAATAATCTATTCTTTTTTTCTTGAAAAAAATATTTTTTCTACCTGGTCCATCCTGTACTAGGCCAGGTATCATGGTGGGATTTATTTTCTTTGTACTTCTCAGCTAATTCCAATGTATCTTGTAACTTTTGTTTTCTTTTTCTCTCTTGGTTTTTTAAACCTTATTTTCTTGAGTATATTATCTAGAAACTTCCTAAGAATGGTGCATAGGAAAATTTCTGTAGGTTTTTTTTTCTCACATATTCTGACAACTTAGTTATGTATAGAATTCTAGATTCAAACTAATCTATTTTAAGAGCTTGGAAAGTATTCTTCCACTGCCTTCAAGCATCCATTTTTGGTGATAAGAATTCTGGTACAAACTTGATTTTCATCCTCTAAAGTTATGTGTTATGTGATTTTACCTTTTAAGGGTCTTCTCTTTATCTTTTGTGTTCTGAAATATTGGAAAAATAATGAAAGAATGTGTGTGTGTGTGTGTATGTGTGTGTGTGTGCGTGTGTGTGTGTGTGTGTGTGTGTGTGTGTGTGTGTTTTACCTTGAGGTCATTTGGATGTTCCTTTGAATGACAAATCTTATCTTTCCACATCTCTGGTAAATTATTTTCTATTGTTTATTTATTTAAATTCCTCTCCAATTTTTTGCCCTTTCTAGAATTTTATTGTCAATTTTGTTAGTACTCTATATAGCTTATCTATTCTGTAATATTTATCTTTTTTTTTTAACTCCATTCTGGTAAAGGTTATCAATTTTTGCTCCTAGCCCTTCTATTGAACTTTAAATTGAAAAAAACTATTTTTAATTTCCAAGAGATCCTTCATAGTATTTTTAATGCATAAGAAATAAATCTCAGTTTATTTGACATGATATTGTTCTAGTAATTCTCTCCACTAATGCATTGAAAAGTAAATAGTAGGGAAAAAAAGAAAAGAAAAGTAAATAGTATGAGGTTAATGGACATTTCATGTATAGCACATGCTAAGAATTGTAAATGTATATTGAATTTCTCTGATTACAATAGTAACACATGTTCACTGTACCAACATTAGAAATGCAACCACTACCAAGAAATAACCACCTAAAACAATTTGGCTTCCTTTCAGTCTATGTTTTTTGGCTTGTATCTTTTGCTTGTATTATTTTTAACAGTTATGTAAGTCTTGTTTCCTGTTTTATGACCTGTTTTTCTTACCTAATATTCCTTATAATACTTTATTCCTGACATCAAATAAATATTCTTGGAAACACAGTTTTTAAACTAACATTACACCAGACACTATAATGTGTTTCTTCATCATAGTTTTTCATTTTTCCCTTTTGTTACCACAGACTATTCTTGTTTTATAGAGGCAACAATCTTTCTGATCTAATCTTTGTGACTTTAAGTTTAGTTATGTTCCATGAATTATATATTTGTTTTAGGTTTAGTTGATCTTGACTTTTATTTATTTATTTATTTATTTAATTTATTTATTTATCTATTCATCTATTTATTTTATTTATTTATCTATCTATTCATTTGTTATTTCTTTTTATTTATTTATTTTTTTATTATTTTACATCATGAGTGCTATTTATTTTGTCATATTGCTGGTAAAATCTTTGTTTTCTATTATATTTGTGCATGAAGGACACTGTTGATTTTGTAGGTGGTTCCAGCAATGTTCTTACAGGTCTTCTTAATGAGCTCATTGGGAGCTCTATGTCTGGTGTAAAATTGCCAACTGGAAGGCTTTACTTCAAAGTCTGCAAGTAGAGGGAGATGGCCATTATACTAGAAATGATAGAAGCTTCAAAAGCCTTAGCCTTTCTCAAGAGGTAAGTTGAGTACTGTCGAAGGAGAGCACTCTTGCTGTTTTTGTTTTTTTCCTGTTTTGTCTGCCAGGCAACCAGTTGTGTGAGGGTGGTGGTGGAAATAAGGAGAGCCAACAAGGTTTTTATTCTCTAAACCACCTTTAATTAGTTCCTCTGTTTGGGGACCCTATTTTGAACTTGCTAATTTTGCATAGACTCTTTCCCAGGTTATTCCATAGGGATTGGATCTTTCTTTCCTCTATGAGTTAACATGCCAGTGTGGAGTGGCAGAAAGTATGTAAGGAAACAAATCAAGAAGCATTGTAATTTCAAACAGCGATTATAACTATGAGAAAAATAAAATAGAGTGATAGATATGAGAAGAGGCAGTGTAAGGTAATTTATCTTTTGCATCAAAAAATAAGATTCATTTTCAGAGTAAATATTTGGAAAGAAAAAACATGGTGGCTCTGACTTCTTTGCTTTCATCAATATTATATATCTTGCACTTACTAGTAAAGATGGAAACCAAATGCAAACAAACATTATTCTTTGAGGTCTGCTGATTTGAACTGTTGTGTTTGAGACAGGACTTGAAATAAATAATATCTTTATCTAGAAGTAAAATGTCTTCAGCAAATTAAAGTGGCTCCATAATCACGATAAATCGGGGAAAGGGAAAGAACATTTAAACTTACCATAAAACCTTACTTTAAGTTCAATTAATGCAAATCATTCATGTCTGTATATAAAATAGGAACTCTGTATACGTCCACAATCATAGTTTCTGGCACCATGGGCTTTTGCAAATAATAAAACTAAAACTGCCTCACTTTTAAAATATCCTATAAAGCAGACTTCTTACCAAATTAGATTGACCTTTTCCCTTGTTAGTCCAAATCAGTGGGGTTTGACTAAAATGCCTGGAAATACATAGAAAGGACCAGATGTCAAAAAGTCAGGAAACCAACAAAACCCTAAATTTCACATAATTTCTGGCTCAATTGTGAAAACTCAAGGGGAGAAGAAATCTTTCTATAAGTATCTGAAGAAAGAGCCTGCTGAGAGGTTAGGAGTGTTTAGAAAAGGCAGGTGGGAGGATGAAAGACAGGAAGAAGTCAAGAGTTTCACGTCAGAATACCAGTTCAAATGGAATCAACACATTGCTTGAGCCGGGATTAAACAGTATGTGCACTGTGTTTCTTCCCGTCTCCACTATGTACTGCTACCTGATTCCTTTTCTTTTCAGCTCTCACTGAAGTCTCCAATCACAGATAAACAAAAGTATTTTCCAATTTATGTTCCATGGAATCTGAGTTTCACAGGGAATTAATTTGTGCTAAGGTGTTACAGGACACAAGGAGCTCTGTGACCAAATAAGTTGGAGAAATTCTGTGTTAAACTGATACTTTCTGTTTATTGCAAAATCTCTTAGAATCTTTAGTATGCTAACACGCATTTGGATCTCTAAGGTACGCATAGTATAGGTACTCTTTCCCAAAGGTATTTGGCCCTGAATATTTTTGTTTTACAGAACAGCTTTTAAGGACCAGTGATCCAGTGAAGAGACTTTATGTTATGCTGTATTAAACATTCAGCAATCGGGGCCTCTGGGTGGCTCAGTCGGTCGCATCTCCAACTCTGTGCTGACATTGTGGAGCTTGCTTGGCATCTCTCTCTCCCTCTCTCTCTCTCTCTCTCTCTGCCCGTCCCCTGCTTGCAAACATGTCCCCCCCAATAAACATTTTTAATAAACAAACAAACAAACAAACATCCAGCTATCAAAGAAGCTAGATATCTGAGATTAAAATGTGGAAAAAGAGAGTAGAAGTCTTAGTCTATTCCATGTATTATAACATTTCAGTTTGTCCAGTATTTCTCAAAACAAATAGGACCTATGGTTTTTTTTTTTTTTGCTTTGTTTAAGTTACTAATTTCACCTTGATTCAGACCTTTACAAAATGCAATAAGATATTCCTTAGAAAATGAGAAAACAAAAACATATAATACAACTTATAAATTATAACTCATTACAATGTGAAATTGCTATTGAACTTTCCCTGTTTTCTCAATTCTGTCATTGCAAACCAGTAACAGAGCATTTGATTATTAGTACCAGTTGACATTCTTGAGTTGCCTGGAGTTAACACATGTGCATGTAAGCAGCATCTACACCATAAGCTGTTGTTCTGAGTTCGGATGAAATAGATTCTCTCAAGGCCATTCCTCCACCCATCCCATCCCCTATTGATGAGTATGTGGGAATCACAGCAATGTCTCTGTGATGTGATACATTTTTATCTGAAAATTGGAACCAACAGTGACCTCATGAGGCTATCACAAAATAAATACCTTTTCTTTCCACTTTTCCCTTTCCCCACACTCACAAAGCATCATAAAGGCATGTAGAAAACTCAGAGTTTGATGTAGGCATTTTTTCTTCTATTTATTGTCCCAGGCACAGGATTCCCTCCCTGGCCACAGCAATAGATTATCTTGTCAGCATTGATTTCCAGGTCTCTAAATACCTTAGTGGGAATCAGTACTGGTTACATGATTTGGCCACCCTGAAAATAACTCTATGCTAAATGTGAGCAGCTGGAGTTCAAAATTGCAGTCAGATCTTTTCCCCCAAATATCTGTTATAGTGGGGGGGAGGGGGTGTGCATGGGAGTGTGTATACATGCTCATGGGTGTATGAGTGTTTATGGATGTCTCTTTTGGGGGATACCTTGTAGACCTATAACTATAACATGTTCTTAGACCTTAGCTTTTTCTATTTCTTCTGTGAGCCTCTCTGCTGGAGCCTCCGGGCTCACAGAGATTTAAGGTTGGTTCTCTTCTACTCCAAATGCTTATACCCATCTTCCAGAGGACCTATTACAATACTGTGTCCTGTCTCTTGATTGGATGAAATCATCAATAGAGTGTGATTTTTGACTCCCCACCCCTGGCCCACTAGACCTCCTCCTTCTGACTCTGCCTCTTGTTTCTAATTACTTTTAATTCAAATTATCTTCAGTTATGGATCTCAACTTTCATGCTACAGAAACAAGAGAAGGCAACAGATCTGCTAATGCCTGTTTAATTGATGGCTTTTGGTGGAGGAATTTTAGCCTTTATACATCACCAGATAATGTTTTAAGTCAAAGAACCAAATGGCCTCCAGAGCTATGAAGAGGCAATTTCCCACACTCTCTCACTTTTGATTAGCTTGTTATTGGCAAGAAACCGTGTTTATTAAGAAACTTTTATCAGCACATAAAATCTTGATCTTCTAATTCCTAAGAGTAACACAAAATTGTCCATTCGTCTTTTTGTTTGGATACCTCATTTTCTACCCAGTTACCATCAGACATTACAGGGAATTTAAATATTCTCAAGAATTGACTCTCAAGAAATCAGTCCAACCCTGATCTCTTTATATTATGAGTGCCATGTTAGCATTTCAAAATAATATTGATATACACCATCTCCAAAAACTTAGCATTCCTAACTTGACTACTTATTTGCAGGGAGAAGGGAGAGGAACCAATAATCATATATCAAATTCTGGGCTCAGCCACATTTCTTCTCTTCTGAAAATCTTAAATGCATCAGAAACATTTTAAAGCAACACAATAATGAGAAGTGGTTTGCTATTCTTTTTTCATATTTCATACCTCTCCTATCCTCCAAAACTGAAGGTGGTATACACTGCTCATTGTACTAAAATACCAATAGCAGAGAGGAGGCATTTCATAAGGAGGAAGGTGGGAGATATATTTATAACTTGTCAAGATAAAAATACTGATAAGCTTTTTTGTTTTTTAGAAAATCTCACAGATTTAAAGTGAGAACACAACCATCTAGTCTACTGAAAACATAACACCCTCAAGCAAATAAACTATGTTTTTTCTTCTTCTCTACCAGTTGCCTTGCTCTCTGGAGAGCCTGTGGAGCTACACAATATGGCCTTACAAAGGATGCACAAAGCATCAGGAATCAAAGTCTCCTCGACACCCATCAAGCAGGAGACCAATTAGAGTTGTTACCCACCCAGTAGTGAGCCATGTACAACCTTTAAGAAAAGAATGGCATTTTACTGTCAACAAAAGTATACCAATTCAACTTCTGTCAGTCATGATAAAGTTGATAATCAGTGTTCCTTGCTTAGCAAAATATGGTAAATAAACAGACCTGACAATATATCTAATATTCTCTACATATAATGGTTTCCTGTTACTTTAGCAGAGAATGCCATGGTAGCAATAGATAAAAGAATGCTATGATCTAGTCAAGCCATATATTTTAAATACAGGATAACCTGATCCTTGGGCCTTCTGTAACTACAATATTTCACTGCTCAAAGAACAGTTACAAGTCCTCTACCAGTTCAATGGAAAAGAGATCCTTAGCTTAGCTCAAATATTTCCTGACTGAGTTACATTAATTCATCTTACAATCCCAGTAAAATCAGTGAAATCAGTGCTCTTCACTCAAGGACAAGGTCTGAGAAGCCAATTAGTACTGGAGTATTTGCATATAGATTAATAGTACCATATATATATATGGAGTGGGGGTGGAACAAATAATGGGGTTACCAGGTTGGTTTGTATTTCTCAGTGAATTGGGGCCAGCTACCCAGCAGTCTGACCAACTAATGTGCATCTCATTTAATGTAATAATATACATTAAGACCTGTCAGGCTCTATTGTGGAGAATGAAGAACTACACATTGTACCACTTCATATGGAAGTCTGCATATGGAACCCTTTAAGGGTTCTTAAGAGACCCATTGGGGTTTCTAATTATTGTGAAACATCCCCTGGAATCCAGAGAGAGAAGGATCTTGGCAGAATTGCTTCTGCCATTTCAAATGTTCACTGTGAAAATAATTAGATGATGAGATTTAGACAGAAACCGCTAACGAATATTTTTTTTAAGTCTCCTTTGCTTTTTAATGTACAGAAAATGAAAATCTGAAATCGGCAAGCACGAAAGGAAAACAATATGGTGTAGTTCATTCTGGGGGTGGGATTGGGGGGTTTCTTTTTTCTGACTTTAATGCTTGGCTTCCTGTGGTTACAGTGGGGGTGATTTTTTTCATTTTTTGAACATTATACAATCCTGTTGAAAATTGGACCAAGGGTTGTTTTTTTAAACTTCTGTTCTAACTTTCTAAATGTGAGCAAGCCCCCATTGTTCCTCCAAGATTATGTCTCTTTCTTCAGAGGGAACCCTGACATTAGAGAAACTTGCTTTAATCAAGCTTTAAAGTTATCTCCCCCTCCACACACCCAACCAGAACCAAAGAAACCCCATCCTCTGAAACTGCGAGCCAAGCTAACATGTAACCAATTAGGAGCCATCACTTGTACCCAAGACACAGAACATATTTGTTCAATTAAAACAAACAAATATGATTAAGAGTTTAGAAAGCCATGCTTTGGGAAAGATGGACATTTCAAAAGAAATGCTGGCTTAAGAAGGACACAGCTGTGATAAAAGTAAGTTGCGTGAAATCAGAAAGGTGAACTTAACAAATGGGGACATAAACAATCTTGTGCAAAGTAGCCAGGGTCTTTGGGTTGAATACATCAAGGTCATAGTCTGTTGCCTGGAACCTACTGACTTCATTCACATGCCTAAGACACCCCAAGTCTGAGACTTTTTGCTTTTTTTTACCCACCCACAACACTCTGACTCACAGAACAGGAGTCAAGGAAGAACTGATTTAACGCCATTCTTTCCTATTTTAAACTCCACAAATTTGAGGATTTTGGGGTTTCATCTACTGTATGCCAGGCTGAGGCAGCTCTCCACTTATCCTGATGTCTGTCAGTATTAGAATGGACAGTGGCTGATACTGTGTCCCACCCACCCACTCATTCTCTCCAGGTGTCTCCAGTTCAGGGTTGGTCATTACATACTGGATGGACTGTTCTCGTGATAACAGATTGAAAAGAGAACTCATGGTGAAATTGCTTGATTCAACATTGGTCAACATGTCCCCTTCCCCTTTCCTGTTTTTTGATATTGGGTTAAGGTCTAATGCAGTTCAGATTTCTAATCTCTCCTTTGGCTCTTCATGGATCTCTAACAAGTCTGGAACCAGTGAGACTTTTACTAAATATCCAATAAGCATCATTTCAGGTATGGTACATAGTTCAGAACAAAGGATATAATACAAATCCTGTCCACATAGAATTTTCAAAAAGAGGAGTATGGTTAAGACATATAAATATGTATTGAATGCCTACAATCTGCACACTGATTACATAGGTCTGGAGAAATTACAATATTCTATCAGTAATACAGTTATTTAGCCTTTGTACTACTGAGGTACCATTTTGGTTTTGATACTCCAAACATACGGAATCACTGAAAACTGTAAATCCCAGCAAGTCTCCCACCAGTGTCTTTCCTGTTTCTGTTCCACATGCCAATGCAAGGGTGATATCCTCAGGATGCAATGCATCATGGTTTTTCTCACCCACATTTCCTGACCAGATGTCTTCAATGAGTTGCTGTTTCTGAATAGACCTAGTTGGCAGGAGTGTCAGGAGATCAACAAATATATATTGAGCATTTAAAATATGCCAGGCTCTGTTACAGGTGTGGGAAAAGAGCAGTAAACAAAACAGACAATATCCGTGCCTTTGTGGAGGTTATATTCTACTGGAAGAATTAGATGAGAGGTAAAATAAGTATATATTAAGTAAGATGGTGTTAAGTGCTATGGTAAAAAAAAATAAAGCAGGAAAGTGGTATAGTGAGCACATGAAAAGTTCAATAGTTCAGTTTTAAATGTTTCTTGAGCACCTACTATATGCTACATGCTCTTCTTGGCACTGATTATATAAAATTGAATAAAATAATAAGGAACCAAAATCCATATTGTCAAAGAGCTTGTATTCTACTAGAAGGAGACAAAAATAGAAAGATAAATCACGAAAATATATGGCATATTAGATGATAATGACTAGCAAGGAAAAAAGTAAGACAAAGAATGACCATAGGGAGTGTTAAGGTGGTGGACATCTTGAGTAGTCTCACAAAGACAGTGACAGTTGTACAGAGATTGAAAGAGATGAGCTGTGTGATATTTGGTAAAGTCCACAAGGAATGTCCTCTGATGGCTTCAGACAAGCCTTGAAATGAACGTGACAGTGATGTCTGTGCCTTTTTCTGATTGATCACAAAACAGGGGTGTCTACATCAGGAAAAAAGAATGGAAGGATTAAGTATCTTCCTGTCTTTTTCCAGGTAGGTCTTATTTTCACAAACCTGGTGAAGTTATTTATTTTTTCTTTCCTTAATACCATATGCCTTACAGTTAGTGGAAATTCTTTTCAGATACTGACATTTTGTCAATGCCTTTAATTTTTATCATTGTACATATCTTTGCAATATTTTGTCAGGACATCAAACCAAAAACAAAAACCAACCAACAAACAAGCAAAACAGCTACAGGTGTTGCTCACCAGACACCATGTATAAATGCTGGCATTAATCTGACAACCAAGTCTATGTTTTCCCTCTTTATCTTACAATGCCTTGTGGCAGAGACTGCTAACTACACCCCCAATATCCATCTTCCTCCATATTTCTTAGAGGTAAAAATTTTATATTATTGGATGTGGCAATGTGACCAACCACAGGATCCTTTACAGGTTTTCTTGCATCTAAAAGAATAGTCAATGAGATTAAAGGAGGAGTTTCTGGGTAGGGTTTGCAGAAAAGCCCTTAAGGTGTCTCAGTTGGGAGGTACATAATTTTGTTCACGCCCCATTCCTTCTTATTTCTTCATGCAACATGGATGTAACGGTAAGCCTTCCAGCTGCCATCTTGTAATCTTGAGGATGGATGCCATGTGTTAAGGACAGTGGAGCAGAAAGATAAAAGGGACCCAGAACATTGATGATAGCACACATCTATCACACTCTCTCAGGACTGTATCCCTCTTGATTTCTTTTACCCAAGGAAAAAGTAATCTCCCAATTGGTTTAAGACACAGTTATTTCAATCATTCTTATCAACAGTCAGATGTAGTTTTTAACTCCTACAAGTCTTCTCTATTGCAGACTCTGCTTGGACAGGAAGTGATAGACTTGCTTTGTTGGGCCACATTTATGTAATAATTATTAAAACCCTTTGCTTCAAAGGCAAAGAAATTTTTTATGTGCTTGGCACATGGAACATATTTTTAGAAAACCATGTTGAATAATGGAATAGTAATACTTTACAGAATCAGATGTCTAAATGATAAGTTCTAGTATATAAGTAAGGCCCCACTTAAGAACTACTTGACTGAGAGTCAAGAGTCTTGACTGACAATTATAGTATCTACTTGCTTGGAAACGACCAAGATTCCTTGCCTAGAGGTGACATAGTCTTATGTTAACCTCAGCTTTTTTGCAGCTTTGATATTCTTTTTTTTTTAATTTTTTAATGTTTATTTAATTAAAAAAAATTTTTTTTTTGTTTATTTCTGAGAAGGGGAGGGGCAGAGAGAGAGGGAGACCCAGAATCGGAAGCAGGCTCCAGGCTCCAAGCTGTCAGCACAGAGCCTGACGGGGGCTCAAACTCACAAACTGTGAGATCATGACCTGAGCCGAAGTCGGTCACTCAACTGACTGAGCCACCCAGGCGCCCCAATGTTTATTTAATTTTTGAGAGAGACAGAGTGTGAGTGGAGGAGGGGCAGAGAGAGAGGGAGACACAGAATTTGAAGCAGGCTCCAGGCTCCAAGTTGTCAGCACAGAGCCCAACGTGGGGCTCGAACTCACGAAACTATGAGATCATGACCAGAGCCGAAATCGGACGCTCAACCCGTGGCTCAACTGAGCCACCCAGGTGTCCCTACAGCTTCGATATTCTTTAATTTTCTACATACCCCATCCTGGTTCTAGCAAAAGGAATTTTCATTTAATTTAAGAATCACAAAACCTTGGGGTGCCTGGGTGGCTCAGTCAGTTAAGTGTCTGACCTAAGCTCAGGTCATGATCTCACAGTTTGTGGGTTTAAGCCCTGTGTTGGGCTCTGTTCTGGAAGCTCAGAGGCTGGAGCCTGCTTCAGATTCTGTGTCTCTCTCTCTGCCTCTCCCCCACTCACTCTCTGTCTGTCTCTCAAAAATAAATAAACATTAAAAAAATTTTTTTTAAAGAATCACAAAACCTTGATGACTATGGATCTATGTTTATACATGCAAACTAGCCCAGTAAGAGTTTCTTTGCTATTTCATTCCAAATCAATAGGTAACTATTAGTAATGTATTTGTCCATGTGGTCTACAGCTCCATCTGAATGAACTCAGTAAATTTAACTCAGCTGACATGACCTCAATGAGATAAAGCAGAGGCTGACATGCTATCACATGCTGAGTGTAGAGAGTCTTCTCAAAGACTTTAAAACCAGAGATCCATTCAACCTCTGGATAACAGGCATTCTCAGCAAAGGACTATGGTTAGCTCAGTTTGTCCAAAAGTAACTGCTCTTATATTTGCCAGCTCTGTCATCTGCATGCCTCAAATTAATATTAGATGCATACCAGATCTCTGAGTATATGCAGGTGGAAAACAGCCCTCTTTTTTTACCCTAAAGAGTCACCAATATGTTCCACTAAGGCCCAAATCCTGAGTACCCATGGGTTGAACATAAGATAACAGTTGTGACTCTAGGCTTTAAGGTGAGATGGGAAGAGGAAGGGAGAGGTAGGTGGGGGAAAGTTCCTGTCTGCGTTTTCTACCTATAAACTTCTACTTGCAAAGGTCCCCTCCCTGGATTTCTCTTCTGACTCAAATACAATCCAGTTCAACAAATATATATAGAGAGCTCATTATTGAAAAATACTTTTGTAGGTGCCATGGATGTTATATAAAATGAAATCAGACATAAACTCTACCCATTTTTTAAGATGTCCTTTAAAATCTACATCTTATGTGAAACATTTCTTATCCCCCTTTTCCTCACTCCAAACCCAATGTGGTCACTCACATCTCTAAACTATGACAATCTAACACAGTAATCCTAGAGTCCTGTAATTCAACATGTTTTGCTCAAGGCACTTAATTTAATGTAACTCCACAGAACATTAAGCAACATTTTCATTCTAGGACATGTGGTAAAATCCTACAATATAAGTGAAAACAAGACATAGATTTTGCCTTCCAGGAGCTATTAATTTATTGGTAGATTAAAAAAAAACAAAACACTTAAGCAATTGATTATAATTCTATGAGTATCTACTCCACTATTTAAGCAAATGACCTAGAAGGACATGCAAGAGTGTGGCACATACAGACACTGGCTCAAAAACACCCATGCCACTTTTATTCTTTGACAACATATGCCCATATTTATTCATAGCAGCAATGTGCTGAGCCCCCAAAAGATGCTATGATTGACTTAGGTCAGTTGGGACATTCCTGTCTCTCTGTTTTCCAAGCCTTCTTTGGAGCCTTCCTACACAATCCAGGTTCAGCCAGTAGGCCTAACAGAAAAGTCCTTATTTTTCAGAGATTTGGTTTCCCCCTTCATCCTTTTATAGCCTTGAGCACAAATGTGATGTCTGAAGGTGTACCAGCTATGATTTAGACATAGGAGATAGGGCAATTTAGCTGAAATAAAACATCCATCAGCATATGGAATACTCATGATTATCTCATGAGTAATTTATTTCACTATTCTTCAATGGACTCATCTCAACCAAATTCCAGAGAAAGAATGCCTTCTGAAAAGCATGCAGGTTCTTTATTTATCTCTTTTAAAGATAGAGACCCTAACACTTTGTCTCTGTAGGATAGGAGAATCACAGAGCAGTTGGCCCTTACATTATTAAAACACCAATAGTGCCTAATTCAGCCTTCTTGGTTTATTAGAAAAATAAACTCCTTTTGGTTTGAGCCACTGCTGCTTCTATATTGTTATTAGCAGAAGAACATCTTTCTAACTAATATATTATGCCTGAATTGTTCTGTCTGGGCCAAAATGGGAAGAGGAGACATGTTCACTTCTGTATTCAACAATTATTGATCATCTGAGCTGCTAATTATATCAATACTTATGTGTAAATTCTTCAGCTGCCTTCTGAACTTGAAGGAGAAATAATTCTTCTTTATATCCCTCATAGTGTCTAGGATGGTCCCCTATTTATGATATATTTATAAGTTATACATACTTCAGATTAGAGAAAGGGAAGACAAGTGGCTCATAGTTCCAAAAATTTCCTGTCCAGACTCCAAAAGAATGTCTCACCTTGTCTTACTTCTATTCAGGGACAGGTAAGAAGTCTTGTCTGTACCTCCAGACTGTGAGCCAGTCCCACTCCCAACATTCCTGGCCCCTAGGGTTCTAGTACATAGAAAAGACCATGGCCAGTAGACAAGGAAAACCATTAGTACTCAGTATCTCACACCAAAGTAACTAAGAGTGAAAAATGGTGACTTCATTAGAAAATACTAGGAACACAAAACTTGTGTTACAGAATCATGCATTTCCTATTTCTCCCTAGTTACATATAATTTGTTCCAGGGGCTCCCATGGTTGTAGGACTAACTAGGTTCTAAGAAACTGGCACTTTGAATTGAGCTTCAATGAAGCCTGCACCAGCCCTCTGATTATTGTGAGACAGGGGAGAATAGTTGCAATAACTTCAAGTTGACATTCTCCGTCTGTGGCAAGGCCATGTTGGTAACGTCCTTAGTAGGCATATGTCAGTATCTTGCTCTAACATGAACTTCAGGGAATTTGAGACTGATAGACCAAAACTGGCCCCCAAATCAAAATCTACATGTTGTGCCCACTAGATGGAGACATTCTTGATTATTCAACCCAACGGCATTTTTATATTTTTATTCTCCACTTTATACTGTCATGTGCATTTTATCGTTCAGCTCTGGGTAGGAATCTGGGGACCTGGGTTTTAGACCAGCTTGGGCTACTGATTACCCACACGGCCTTGGGTTTAAAGTCCTCTCAAGTTTTAAAATTCAATAACTCTATCATGCACATTATCTAGTATCTCTGATTTTTTAAAAGACAATTTAAACATGCTTAGTCTGCAGAAATCAAGAATGGAATAAGCATTACAGTTTTTTAATTTCATGTTAGGTCTTCAAATCAAGTCATTAGTGAAGAGACAGGTAGCTTTAAATTCATAAGTAAAGTAATGGCTAAATATGAAAAAAATGACTTAAAAGGTTGTTAAAAGCAATTATAATTGTGGAAAATGTTTATCTACTCAACTCCATGATACATATAATACCAAGGACAACAGCATTATTATTATCATTATGGAGACAAATTATGAAAGCAGTTTATTATAATTATTGTTGTTAATATCAATCATAAGTATATTACATATTTATATTACACTTATTATGTCCCAGACACTAGGTTTTATGTTTTATATACTTTAGGTCTCTACTACAACTGTAAAGTTATGTATGAGTATCATTATTAGATGAAAAAATTGAGAAAACCTGCTTCAGGGCACCTAGATAGATACACTTCAAATCCAAGAATATCTATCCCAAAATCTACTACTATGCCACACTGGCTTTCAAATAAGAACACAGAGAAATAACAGCCAGTTAAAGTACTTATCAGAGATGCTTTCAGATGGCTTAACATTCAGGTCTTTAAGTCACCTTTAAGTACAGAAACCAGAATATCCTTCCCTAACAGAACACCTTTCACAGCTTTTCTATCTGCTTCCAAAATGGGAGTTGGAGTTACGTGCAGCAAAGAGAAGACAGAGGTAGGAGTAAAAAATTTAAATGTATAGGAAAGGTAATGGATGAATATAAGAAAATGCCTTAAAAGATTTTTAAGAGCGATAATTTTAGAAATGCCTATATGGTCAATTCCATGATGCATGTAATACCAATAACAACATTTTCAAGATGCTTGAGAAAATCAGGGCCTACTCTTCCTAATGGAAGAAAGGAGAGGATGTATAGTCTCAGAATTAAAAGCATGGAATCTGAAGCCCCTGAGTTCCAGAACATTCCTATCTGGCCATATGATCATTGCTTCCTTTGTTAATTAATGTTTTTCTATCTCGACCTGTGTCTCTCAGCTCTATTCAACTTACCTTCAGAATGCATAGGCTGGATCTTCAAACAAAATCAGTTAAATTCATGTTTCATTATTTACTGGATGTGTTTCTTTTTTTTTTTCTTCTATTAATTTTTTATTTACCTTTTTTTTATATATATATATGAAATTTATTGACAAATTGGTTTCCATACAACACCCAGTGCTCATCCCAAAAGGTGCCCTCCTCAATACCCATCACCCACCCTCCCCTCCCTCCCACCCCCCATCAACCCTCAGTTTGTTCTCAGTTTTTAACAGTCTCTCATGCTTTGGCTCTCTCCCACTCTAACCTCTTTTTTTTTTTTTTTCCTTCCCCTCCCCCATGGGTTCCTGTTAAGTTTCTCAGGATCCACATAAGAGTGAAACCATATGGTATCTGTCTTTCTCTGTATGGCTTATTTCACTTAGCATCACACTCTCCAGTTCCATCCACGTTGCTACAAAAGGCCATATTTCATTTTTTCTCATTGCCACATAGTATTCCATTGTGTATATATACCACAATTTCTTTATCCATTCATCAGTTGATGGACATTTAGGCTCTTTCCATAATTTGGCTATTGTTGACAGTGCTGCTATGAACATTGGGGTACAAGTGCCCCTATGCATCAGTACTCCTGTATCCCTTGGATAAATTCCTAGCAGTGCTATTGCTGGGTCATAGGGTAGGTCTATTTTTAATTTTCTGAGGAACCTCCACACTGATTTCCAGAGCGGCTGCACCAATTTGCATTCCCACCAACAGTGCAAGAGGGTTCCCGTTTCTCCACATCCTCTCCAGCATCTATAGTCTCCTGATTTGTTCATTTTGGCCACTCTGACTGGCGTGAGGTGATACCTGAGTGTGGTTTTGATTTGTATTTCCCTGATAAGGAGCGACGCTGAACATCTTTTCATGTGCCTGTTGGCCATCTGGATGTCTTCTTTAGAGAAGTGTCTATTCATGTTTTCTGCCCATTTCTTCACTGGGTTATTTGTTTTTCGGGTGTGGAGTTTGGTGAGCTCTTTATAGATTTTAGATACTAGCCCTTTGTCCGATATGTCATTTGCAAATATCTTTTCCCATTCCGTTGGTTGCCTTTTAGTTTTGTTGGTTGTTTCCTTTGCTGTGCAGAAGCTTTTTATCTTCATAAGGTCCCAGTAATTCACTTTTGCTTTTAATTCCCTTGCCTTTGGGGATGTGTCTCTTTATATTTACATATGAGACATTGAGTCAGGGAACACTTCTTGACACTGGTCTTGGCAATGATTTCTTGGATTTGACACCAAAAGCACAGGAAACAAAACCAAAAATAGGCAAGTGAGACTATGTCAAACTAGAAAATTTCTGCACAGCAAAGGAAACAATCAACAGAATGAAAGGTCATCTTACAGAATGAGAAAAAAATATTTGTAAGCCATTTATCTAAGAAGGGGTTAATATCCAAAACATATAAGAATCTCCCACAAACCAACAGCAAAGAATCCAAATAATCTGATATAAAAACAGGCAAAGGAACTGAATAAAAAATTTTTCTGAAGATGATACACAAATGGCCAAAGGCATAAAAAAAGATATTCAACATAATTAACCACCAGGGAAATTTAAATCTAAAGCACAGTGAGATATCATCTCACATTTATTAGGGTGACTATTATAAAAAACAAACAAACAAAAGTTAAGTATTGGTGAGGATAGAGAGAAATCAGAATCCTTATATGCCATTGGGAATGTTGAATGGTGCTGCAGGTACGGAAAACAGTATAGATGTCCCTCAAAGTTATAAAAAGAACTATTATATGATCCAGAAATCCTACTTCTGGGTATATAACTAAAGGAATTAATATCAAAGAGATGTCTTCACTGTCATGTTCATTGCAGCATGATTCACAATAACTAAGGTACAGAAACAACCCAAATGTCCATTGTCAGATAAATGGGTAAAGACAATGTGGTATATATATATATATATATATATATATATATATATATATATATACACACACACACACACACACACACACACACCATAGAATATTATTTAGTCTTAATAAAGGAAATCCTGTCATTTGTGATAACATGGACCAAACTAGAGGACATGATGCTAAGTGAAATAATCCAGTCACAGAAGGAAAGATATTTCATGATTCCATTTATACAAAATATTTAAAATAGCCAGACTCATAGAAGCAGAGAATACAGTCATTATCGATAGGGGCTTGGTGGGGAGGGGAAATGGGGAATTGTTTTTTTCAATGGGTATAAAATTTCTGTTATGTAATATGAGTAAGTCCTAGAAATCTGCTGTAGGGCATAGTACCTGTAGTTAACAATACATATCTTGAATTTAAAAATATGTTAAGAATATAGATCTCATGTTAAGTGTTCTTACCAAACAAACACACAAACAAAAAACAAAACCACAAAGAACAGAAGAAAATCTTTGGAGGTGATGGATATATTTAGTGTCTTGGTTTTGGTGATGGTATCACAGATATATGCCTATGTCCAAACTCACCAAGATACATGCACTAAATGTGTGAAATTTTTTTAATCAATTATACCTCAGTAAAGCTATATAATGTAGATAATTATTAGAAGATGAAATAAAACATCCTACATAAGATGATTGGGGCACAGATGGAGTTTAAAGTTACTAAACAGTAAGCATGTTATTAAGGGCTCTGAGCTTTAAATGTATACATATACTTAAATTTATTTTTTCCTGCTAAGAATATACAGGCTTGGATTTAAAAAACTAATTAGAAGAAATATGTTTTCTTTGGGTGATTTGAAATATCCATCAATAAAAGATTTTTCTTAAATTAACAAATATGGATAAAGGTGAGAACCTTGGATAACAAAGGATATATGATGGTCTCATTTGCTAGAGGAAATGTGTGTGTGTGTGTGTATGTGTGCATGTGTACTACAATTATATTTAAAATGTGCTTGTTAACTGTGTTAAACATTATGTTAATTTTTATAAAATTTATAAAGACACAAAGTTGATAATGTTGAAAAGTATAAAATGTACGTACATGTGTGATATGTATGTACATATTGATATCTATGTATATACATTATACATTCCCCTATATCCTTTTCCTCAATTCACAGCCAACTCCCTCTAGAACTATTTCTTCAGGCATTTAACAACATACATGTAATTGGTCTCTTGTCCCACCTGTCTTAGATACTATCTCTCATGTTCCTGTCATGGTAGATAAGAATTAAGTTCTACTCCTTTCGCCCATTCTCATTCCTTTGTTAAACTGGAACCATAGGGTTGTACTTGCTGACTTAATTATTGTCTCTTAAATCCTTAGTTCACTGTGAATCATTGTGGGGTTATATTTAGATGGTCTTTCTCTAATAATTAAGTGAATATATAGGGTTACTTTGAGTGGATTTGACTTTGTGTAGTTCCTAGTCACAGAGGGTCTAGATAACACTCTACTTTGTAAAAATAAATGAAACAAAACAAAACAACGAAGATGAAGATGTTGCTTAATAAATATATATTGAGGGGCGCCTGGGTGGCGCAGTCGGTTAAGCGTCCGACTTCAGCCAGGTCACGATCTCGCGGTCCGTGAGTTCGAGCCCCGCGTCAGGCTCTGGGCCGATGGCTCGGAGCCTGGAGCCTGTTTCCGATTCTGTGTCTCCCTCTCTCTCTGCCCCTCCCCCGTTCATGCTCTGTCTCTCTCTGTCCCAAAAATAAATAAAAAACGTCGAAAAAAAATTTAAAAAAATAAATATATATTGAAGTAGAGTTTTTAATATTTTTCAGTGTTATATTCCAGATGGACAACTAAAGTAATTCTTGATCTAATGACTTTGCAGATGATTACACTAACATATCTCCCTATCCTAACATCAAAAAATCTAGTCTATCATAGAATGATATTTTTAACTTTCATTATACTGACTCTCCAGGTTAACAGAATTTCTAAGACATCCACATGTATTTGAGTGTATATTATTCAACAGATGCTTTTACATATATTTTTCATTTAATATTTACAATAGCCCTTTAAGGTTGTTGCTGTCTCTGTTTTAGAGAAGAAGAACCAAAGACAGAGATAGTAACTAATTTCCTAAAGGCAAAGCAAATCTGAGACCGAGGATTGGGATGGATTTCTGTTCCTTGGACTAGAGCTTTATCTACTCCATCACAGCCAACCTCTCTGCGTTCTGTTTAAAATCCCTAGGTCATTACAATAATGTGATTCCAATGTAAGACAATCCATCTTACTCCCCAGGGTGGTAGTACTCCCTGGGCAATTCACAATTTACTCTCATAGATGTACAGGGCCCTCCTGTCAAAAATACTCTCCTAAAGCCATCTCACTAGCCACCCACCCAATGTTATCATAGGGAAATCCCTTTCATTTGGTTAAAGTAACTCTGCTTCCCTTTGCCATATCCACAGGGATACAGGAAATGAGAGACAGGGATTATATTATTGGTGTCAGAATAATCTAGAGGCTCTATATGCACTATCTCATAACACTTCTAATACTTCCAGAATAGTATGAATCCTAGTTTATGTCACTTGTTTTGTTCATAAGTGCTTCTTCTTCTTATCAGACCTTGCAAGTGTTAACCACGGTTGTAGACCTCTGTCCCTCCCTGCTGGTCACTGCTGACTTTGCCTAGTCTGGACTTCGTGGGAGTATTCAATCCATTCCCTACAGCCTGCTGGACTCCTGGCTCCCAACCTGGCTACAGGCCAGGCTATTAGGGGTCTAAATTGATCCTAAAATTATTCTGAATCATGTATATCCTGAAGTTTCTCTCCATTTTAATGATCCACAATCACCTATCTGCATTACAAAACATCAAAAATGTTCTTCACACCCAAGTGCTTTCCTAAGTCTGAGAAAACTTACTTGACCACAGAGTTGGACCTGAACTGATAGGAGAACTTAGCATAAACACTACAATGTTTTGTCAAACAAATATTAATGATTTTGATTATGAGGTGCTGGCCCAGACTGTTACAGGGACATATGCTCTGTATTACCATTCTGAAATAAAACAAAAACAAAAACAAAAGCAAAAAAAAAAAAAATTGAATGGAGCTAATGGAGATGCTAATTGGAATTCTGGACCCATGTATGCATTTTTCTTCATACCTTTGATGCAGAATCAACGAATGTGACTAGCATTTTCAGCATGAACATTTCTGATTGTCTCCCTCTGCTATATCCATAATGCAGTTGGTCTAGGAGTGTTCCTTTCTGTGAGATTTTAAAACTCCATCAAGGAACTTCACTGAGACAGCAGCTGCTCCCTTTAAAATACTCAGTTAAAAAAGAATATATGATTTCAAAGACCTATTTAACCTTTGCACTGATATTTCAAAGCAGCAGTATATTCAATTAAAAAGCAACATTTAAAAACAGATAATATTTTTTGCAGTATCTTAGCAACAGGTGATTGAACCCATGCCTAGAACTAAGAGTTGAGATTTTGCCAAAAGGGCCACATACTAGTGATATCTTCTTTTAACAAATGGAATAAATCTAATATTGTTTTGGACAAGTTGTGCTGGATTACATCATAATATGAAATCCTGACAACAGAGCCACACTAAAGGGAGGACACAGTTTTGAAAGAGAAGAGCAAATACTATGGGTTCCTTTATACCTAAGCTTCAACTCAGGTGCCTAAAGCATGAATGATCAGGGGAGTTTCTTCCTGAGATTCCTGGTCATTCAGAATTCAGTTGTCCAACAGGGACCTCTGGGGCACAGAGCTCTGTTCCCATTCTTCATAGCCTTCCTCAAGATGGAAGTTTAAGTAGAATTAAAATCAGTGACCCTTAGTCCATTTAAGAATTTGTTACAACCCTTACCCTGGAAAATTGCACCTCTGAAATACTCATGCAAAATATTTATGTGATTTGAGAAGATTTATAGAACAGGTGAAACTTAACTTTCAGTCCCATAATTATCCCATAATGTGTCCTGATCATAACTCCCTCTGTTGTATCTTGCTCACTCCTAAAACCTTAGTGGAACCAGGGAAAGGCAGGGTGACAGAGGTGACTAGTTCTATGATCCTGAGTTCGTGTCACTACATAACTTGCATATTCATATGAGCAAAAGGTGGAGTAAGAGTGTTGGCTGTAAAGTCACATTTGTCTTAATTGAGAATGAAATTCTTTTCTTTTTAAAAGACTCTGCCCTTGAGCATTTATGTGCCAATTGGTAGATTCTGGTAGACACAGTATTAACCACTGTGGAAACCCCCATTTCAAAAACTATAATTAAAACAACCTTTAACATACTCTGAGAAATGTCTTGTCAGGGCCACTTGTCCAGCTACATATCCCAAAGTCCCAAGTATGTGATAACAACCTAATATGTTTGCTGCAATAATGAGATTATGTATGTGAAATATCTAACAGCATGGTAATATGTAGGTGCCAAGCATATTGTAGTAATTATTATCATTATTCCTGGATATAGCTATAATCTTATAGTGTGATGTAATTACTAGCAGCATCCCTGACTCAATTTAGGTGAAGCCAAAAGAGACCACACATTGAGATGGTGAACCGTTTAAAATATTTCTTAGGTCTGCTGGAATCTCTCCCTGATCAGAGGAAATCTAGCTCTCTTTTACAGTCAGTCATCCGGCAAATATTTACTATTTTCAGAGTCTAATTTATGCCAGGCACTGTGCTAGGTGCCAGAGATTCAAAAATAAGTACAATGTAGTCTCTGACTTTAAGAGATATATAATCCAGAAAAAGAAAGAGACACATAAAGAGATAATTGTGATGTCATGTGGAAATGAGATATATATGCACCCCATGTTATGGGAACACAAAGGAGGTCAAACTAACCTGAGTTGGCCAAGGAGTTGTCTTAGCCCAGGGTCTGTCAAAAACAGAGACTGAGGGAAAAGCTTATTTGCTAACGCTTGGGAGAGCAGCCCAGAGAACCAGAACAGAAGTAAGAAGGGAAGCTGCAGGAGGAACAAATGCAAAGATGAGGGGGTGCATTGCCCATTTGGGCACAGCCTCATGAGAAAACATGGGCGGTTTTTCTTTTTCTCACATCATCTCGAGAAAGAGACATGCGCGGTATGAACTACCTGTTCTCAGAAGACTACATGGGGTTGAGGAAGGGTGAATACTTTCTCCAATGACTTTCTCCTGTCCCTGCCTCCCACTGGTAAAAATCTATTAACTCCTAGATTATGTCATCAGGCTTCCTTGGATCCGAGCCCTCAGGCATCTAGTCAGTCTCCCTTTGTCAGTCACATATTATATAAGACTCCTCAACCAGCAGCTGCAGCAACATGGCATCGTAACTATGGGACTAGCTCAAAATCATGCTCAGATCTTTTAGCCTGTAGGATACAAATGGCTAAGACCCAGAGCGAGGACTAGCAAAGCTGCATGGATCTGGGTAGCATAAGAAATATATTTTGTACAGAGAGAAGAGCGATGGCTTATCAGAAATTGTCAGAAGAAGCTAGACATTATGATTTGAGAGGGATCAGAGCATTTTCTGGTAAGAAACTTCATGCTTTAACAAAGGTTAAGGTTAACAGGGCTTGAACCACGAGTATGAATACGAGAGAGAGGGAAGATAGTAACTTGAGAGAGCAGATTTCCCCCTCTAGCAACTGTAGACATGATGGAAAAAATGGGAGCAACCGGAAGATCAGGAAGCATTTCCTCCTGCAGAAACATGCCTATATCCAAAGGAAATGCTTTCTTTCTAAGGATGCAGAGAATACTTCGTCTCTTTCATCCGCCTGCTCTCTTATGCATGCATTCATTCACCTAACATCTCCTCAGCTCTGCTTGCCAGGTGCCATAATAGGCATCTGGAGAACAGAGTGAATAGGTCACCCTCGAGGTGCTCACATCTGACAGTGACAGACACATAAACAATGCCCGGCAGTAAACTCTCCAGCAGATATGTGCAACAATGGGAGCACAGAGGAAGGGACAGATTTCTCTTTTAAGGGAATAAGAAAATGCTCATCAGTCCTAAAGGAGAAGTATGTAGGACAAGTCCTGGGGACAAAGGCTCAATTTGCTCTGCAAGGAATATAAAGCGAAATATCCCACTAGTGAGTGCACCGGGTGAAAAGCAGAATTGGGAGGGGCCACGCTCTGTGACGGGACCGGGTGAGGGGTCAGTGTGATTGGAGGGAGCTTGGGTCTCATCCCAAGTCAGAAGGCAAACCAGTGGCAGATCTTGGGTGATGATTCAGGGTGCCTCACTTCCACCAGGCCAATCTTCCTACAAACTGAATGCTTCTCCCCATGGCAATCGAACACCAGTTCCAAAAACATCCCATGCGTTTATGGCTAGGCACGGCGGAACTACCCAAAAGGAAAGGACAGAGGATTTGTTCTTAGAGCACCATCCTACATGAGCCCACACCCAGTCATCCGCTGGAGAACGGCCTCCCCCGGCAACTCACCTTGGGGTCAGCTCACCAGAAATGTGCTTAGAGTCACAGCACAGCTGGCAGCAGATAACACCTCCCCTTGCCTTTGATCTGCGGGCATGGTGATTGTCAGACTGTGCATTGCAGCTGGTGATGAAAACACTAACAATACCCCAACCCCAACCCTTAACCCTGAACCACAGGTTGATAACGTTCTCTAGAGCAGGCATGGGTACGGTCTGGAGCCGGAGCCACAGCGTTTGAAGAAAAACCCAAATAGAGCCTCTCCAGTTTTTGGCCTGGCAGGATGTACCAGTGGTGCTGGGGATTTGCTCCTTTGCAGGCAGATGTCACATTCAAATGAAAGTTGTTTTATACACGGATCTGGAAAAAAAAAAAACCCTAAGAATGTTTGCTATTAAACTCAGGCTGGCTGGCCCACCCCAAGCACTGAGACAATCTGCCTCTCAGATGCGAGGAAACTTGGAAGGATGTCTCCAGGCCTTGGCACGACACAGGCTTTCTGGGCCTTGGTGACATATAGGTGCTTTATAATGTAGCCCATTTGTTATGCTGTTTAAATATGTATATGCTGGGTACAGAAAGCTAATATCTGGAACAATAAGGTAATCCTATATGCTTTTCAATGAAAAACACGAGCAGAAGGCTACTTGCTGCCAGAATTCTGCCATTCTTACTTAATTCTGTCTTTCAGTTACATGATATCTCTGAAAGCATACTTTGCTAAAACTGCCTGGAGAAAATGAGCTACAAACAATATCCACTCTGCCTTTGAGAAGCAAGAGGTCAATGAGACATAGTTTTATTTGTGACTCAAAGAAACAACCAGAGAGAAGTGGTAGCTGAAGCCTACTTCTGGGCTGCCTAGTCCCCACTCCCATTGGCTGCTGTGCTTTGCCTAAAAGATGGTATATGTGCGGATGGGTGGGGAGAGAGGTGGGCGAGAAGAGGACGACGATGCTTTCCCACATACTTTGAAAAGAACTTCATAGCAGAGAGGCATCAAGGCTTTTTGGCCTGTGAGTGGCAGAAGCCTCCTCCTGGCCTAGGCCATATGTTACAGTCAGGGTTGGAACAAAGAGCTAAATCAAAACTGAAATTGGTGGGGGTAGGGCTGCAGGGAGAGGAGGTAGCGAGTCCGTAGATAAGCAGGTGCCCATCTGAGCTCTGATGATGAGAGGCTCACAATGGCCCTGACAGGAGAACGGGCAGGACTCAGGCTCAGCCAGGCTCCCGCAGGCAGTGTGTGCTTGCTCACAGGTTCTCTGCTCCTGAGTGCTTTCTGTGCCTCCGAGATGAAACATACCCTGTGTGTACATTGGGGTGAGGTATTAATCCATCCTGACCTTGGACCATTTTGAAAATTGAATAATGGTCTTGAGTATACAGGGTTGCTGTAAGAAATCAAAATAACTGACATAAAATTGCCACCTACGGTGTCTGATATAAACTGGGATGTCTACAAACAGGCAGCTGTCTCAAGATATATACTCTGAAGAAGTACTCCTCTAAAAACATGCAAGATGAAGCCCTACCAGGTACCTAAAAAACAGGACTCCGTTGACTTTTCTCCTTCCCTGAACATACCCAGTGGCCACAAAAGGATCTGGTTAGCTCGGCCTCACCTCCCGTACCAATCCCTCTGAGAAGCCTTCACCGATTCTCTAGGACAGAAAGCTTTGTGAGCCATTTCCCTGCTTTTAATATCACAGAATATGTTGCACTTTGTTGTGATCTCCTGTATCTTTGTTTCCTCCACCAGCCTGTTAGCTCACTGCAACTTATGTCTTATTTAACTCTGTGTCCCCCATGGCTAAAATAAAGTGACACGGAACAAGCACTTTAAACATATCTTATAAATAAATAAATGTATGAATAGATGAATAAATGACTAGGATTAAATGAATAGCTATTTCCTCCATCTCCGAGCTGGAAGTTCAAACAGATTACTCAATCATGGATAGGCTTCCCCAGTCTTGTCGCTAACCATGAAAACACAGGCAGGGAAGCCCTCAGCAAACCACATCTTAAAGAGATGAGTTTGTGAGCTCTGTTTCTCCGGGTGACTCTCTACTCTGCGGAATCATGCCGTTGTGTAAACCACTGGCAGACTCAGAGGGGCCCGCTGCTTTAAGAGTGGGTGAGTTGAAATTGTTTCACGGCCAGAGTTAACTCACTGGAGCAAGTATCTTCTTCCTTTCTCTGAATGTTTACAGCATCATTTAGCTGGGACTTTCACGGTCCATTTCTATCTCAGAACAAAGCCTGGTTCAGGGCCACTCTCGTGCTTGTTGGCCCAGTTACACTCCCAAGAAGATATTTTTTTCAGAAGAAACATCAAAGCTCATCTATATTTGGAGGCAGCATAAAGCACACACCCAAATGACAAGTGTGGCTGATGTCTCCACAGGGCCATCTGTATCACCTTCTTTCTGGTCTCAGAAAAGTCCAGGAACAGATTAGCCATCTTGTTCTTATGCTCACTTTATATTAAACACTCACCCCGTCTCTTGAGAGCAACTCTGATCTAAGGGAGGTGGTAGACTGGGAAGACACACACCTACAATGGAGGTATAGACAGAAGAGGCGGCGGGTAAGAACATGGGAGTCATACCAAGAGTCATTTCAATCACAGAACATATTTTTGCCTTGTTAGACAAATAAACATCAGGAAAAGAAGAATCACAAGAAGTCTTTATACTTCTGTGCTATCTTTCATCTATCCACATTTACTGAGTCCTGACATGGTTTAAATATCCATACATGGGTCTGGAGCTGCTTGCATCAGACCCTGGAGAATCAGGATTCCCTCATGTTCTGCAGGAGATTGACAGAGGGCTCAAAAAGTAAGTAAATGTTCTTTTCATCCTATGTTAATTCACGAGATACTTAGAGAAGGTAACTTTAGATTTTCAACTAAGTGGGTTTGCAAATATTTTACCCCATTTTTAGACAAACTTAATGCCAATAATTTGCAATGATAACAATTCTTTGAGTCCCTGAAGGGACAGAAACTTTTGCTCCAAGATTGCTCTCCAAACAATTGAGAGTGAACCAGGTACTTTCTCTTTAAGGAGGCAGGCTTCTAAAGAAGCACATGAGGGGCGCCTGGGTGGCGCAGTCGGTTAAGCGTCCGACTTCAGCCAGGTCACGATCTCGCGGTCCGTGAGTTCGAGCCCCGCGTCAGGCTCTGGGCTGATGGCTCAGAGCCTGGAGCCTGTTTCCGATTCTGTGTCTCCCTCTCTCTCTGCCCCTCCCCCGTTCATGCTCTGTCTCTCTCTGTCCCAAAAATAAATAAATGTTGAAAAAAAAAAAAAAAAGCACATGATGCTTAGTTCAGTGTCTTTTCCTAACTCGCACATTGGGTAAGTCCTTCCTCCTCCAAAGAAGTGAAAATGGGTAGAGAGGACTGGACTGTTCCATGGACTAAAAGTCCCTCCATATGGAAATAGACTCTATCATGTTGCTAATGCTCACACCTACCACCTTGGACTGAGAATGGCTTGCTCCTCTGCTAGTAAGGGTATAGCTAGTCCTACTTTGTTAGTTAGGCCTTAGCAAAATCATGATGAAATAGCAGCCAATGAAGATTACACCTGCTGTTGTAGTATATCCATAAACAAAACAAATAATCCAGCATTTAGGTGAATGTTCTGCTCTCTTAATGAGATCTTGTTCCCCTTATTCCACTCTAGGAGAAAAAAGTAATCACCAAAAAGTTGATTAATACCTGCTATTTATTCAGAATCATAACAGCAAGTTCTGGTCAGGGTCAACAAACACATATATTTGCCCAGTTTCCCAAAACTTCTGCAACTAAAATTATATGCCACAAATTTGATGGTCAAAATAATTATGCTCTAGGAATGGGCCTCACACAGATTAAGGATATTTCTCAGAGACCACTTACTAAGACTGGATAATTAACAGACATTTCAGATATATGTTGAATGCTTAAGATGGAATTTATTATTTCTCACAAAGATTAAATTAAAAATTATTACTCAAAAATTTCCATTTTCCAAGCATTATTGCTAGCCTGGCTTTAGTGCATTGACATTTAAAACAAATAAAATAGGGTCATGATTTCTGTCAGTTAAATAAATATATTCTGTTGAAGCTTAAATTATCATCCATCTTAGCAAAGGGTCATATATTATATTAGCAGTCAGTGACTGATTAGTTATTTATTCTCTTAAAGAGTAACTGAAGGAGATTAATATTCTGATAAGCTTGTCACTGATTTCTGGGGAGTGCCTGGCTTTCTTTCATCACATGAACTATAATGTGTCAGACATAAATTCCATTATAATTACAATTAGTGCTAATGCCTCCCAAATTATATTTAATGGAAAGGTCATTATTTTAACTACAAATAATTTCTTTCTTAAAAGTTTCAAATGGATTTACACACACACACACACACACAAAATCACAGTTAAATTAATGTTGAAGAAAGAACAGTAAGTAAATCAGAAGGAGATAGGTAAAAATAAACAAATAAATAAAAGACGGTGTATTTTGCTTATTTTTCCAGCTGGGTTTCATTTTTCACCCATGTTCCACCATGTTGGTTTTTTGATGATAGTGGAAGAGGAGTGGGAAGCAGGGGAAGAGAGGAAGAAAAAGAAGGTGGGCGCTCATATTGGCCAAGTACTGGGTATGCTCCCAACACAGGGCAAGATGCTTACAAATCCCTTCTTTTACTTCTTATAATACCCCTGTGAAGTAGATATGTGTCCTAGTTTACAGAGTAACAAAGTGATCTTCCTAGAGGTTAAATCTCTCAAGCAATTTTACGCCACCAGGAATATGAGGAAGTGAAAATTAAGCCAAGGCCTGTCCAGCTCCAGACTTCCCATTGCCATAGGCAATGGCTGTTGCTGCTCATTCTGCTGGGAATGACCACTGCTGGCAAGAACTCCACATTCCCAACTGGGTGGATGGGTAAAGACCGGACCTAGGTTATGCCAGGTTACGTGATGAAGAGACCACAAGGCTGCCACGTGGTAGTACTAAGTCCTTCTCTGATTCTTCTGTGAGCTGGGTTCCCCTGGGCATTTCTTACCAGATATTTATAAAAGCATCAATGAATAGACAGAATACAAGAGACAAACAACGATAATAACTGAGCCAGTGTCTTGGCAGCAGGACTGTATTGCTTCTTAACATGAAAACAGCAAGTTATGAAGTGACCATGTTGTGAAATGGCCATGAGATGTAGAATTAAAAGACCAAAGTTTGAAGCCCTAAGGAGCTCAACATAAATTAAAAACAAACAAAAAGGCCTATTCGGTATAGGTTTCAAAATATGCACATGCACCCACACATACACACACGCGTGACATAGAATTTACTTTGATAAACTATTTAGAAATAAGAACGCATTGAGTGCCTCTAATTATACGACCTTGTACCAAGACACTTCTTGAGTCTGAGCCTCAGTTTCCTCATCTACAAATAGAAAGATTGGGTCCTTTCAGTGAGAACAAGTGAGAACTTGTTAGAACTATAAATTCTTGGGCTCCGCCCTAGAACACTAAAGTAGGTCATCTAACATGAGTCCCTATGAATCTCTAAAAGTGTCTACATCCAACAATAAAGGCAACCTCTTCGCACTGTGCTTTGCAAATCATTTTGATATAGAGTGCTTTATTTAGTGAGGACAACAAATGCTCATTTAGCATCAACTATGTGTCAAGTGAAGGCATTCTTTGATATATGGAGCCTCAGCTGTCTATTGGGGAGGAAAAGGCAAGCCCACAGAAAATCAGGCATGACAAGTGCAACGTGAGAGGTAATCTCTGGGAAGACAGAAGAGGGACAAGTGACTGTAGGGAAGCACCTTAACTCTGGTAGGTGAAGCGGGAAGGAGAAGAAGGGAAGAACTCAGGTTATAATAGAAGGCTTCCGGGAGAGGGAAACTTTGAGATCTGCACATTAAGTCCAATGAGAAAATGATCAATTTACATATTTTACAGGAGAAGCTGAAGATCATAGCAAAATGTCCAAGTTCACACAGCCATTGTATGAAAGAGATGAAATGTAAAGACAGATCTTTGGACTTAGAAAGTCCTATTTTATTTGATTTTGTTCTGATAGTAAAGCAACTATTAGGACACAATGGATCTGCAACCCCTCCCCCATCTCACGCTCCCAGAATAAAGAATAATCCCTATAGGACTAGGCGGAGGGAAGTCCTTCAGTAGTCAGTGAGGCAGCAGTGGCAGAGGGCTGGGGCCAGGCAGTCACCAGTGAGCCTATTAAATGTATCAGATGTCATCGGTACCTCCTTTATCCTTCTCACTTTGGACCTCACAGGCTGATAAGAAGGGGAAAGCGTTATAACCCAGAAGTAAAACTGTTGCGTGATTATAACCCTGACAGCCTCCCTCTAATGAGCTTCCCTGCAGATAGGGACAGGGGAGAGTGCTTTGATCTCCATGAGCAGAAGGCTGAAAAGACCACTGTTTGGAGCAAAGCCGTCTGATGGGGTCCAGTCTTCCAGTAATCAAAGTCACAAGCTACCATCTGAGCCATTTGTGAACCACAGATAAGATTAGCTGCTCATTTGATAGATCAACCACCACCATCAATGGAGGCTAATTGTATCTGAAATATGACCAGGGAAGTGTCAGCTCCTGGAGACAAGCGCTTCCTTTATCCTGGGTTTGAAGCAGAAACAACATTTTTCGCTTGAAAACTTGAGCAACATGTTAATGTGTGCAGCACTTTTTTTCCTTTTAGCCCCCGCCATAAGACAAGAGGAAATGTGGGGGTTCATGGAATGAGATATCAATCTGCACACATATTTTTACAAAGATCCTGCATTATGGTGTCAAAGAATATGTAATTTGGGGGTGCAAGGCTGTGGGTCCGGGAATACCTGTACCATGGAATTCTTACATAGTTTCCAAATAAAAAAAGGAAAGTGCCCAGACTTTGGAAAATCATGTCTAGGAATACTAGCTTTGAAATTCTAAAGTGTTTTATGCTGTAGGAAAAGAAGAGATGACCCGGTCATTCTGAATTTGAAGGCTTTATATGGGTAGCATTTTGCCTTGGAAGCTGATGTGACTGACAGCTTTCCTTTTCTTCAAATTTATTCCCATGTCTGTAGAACTTGAGGTCTAAATGAATCATGATCAGGCAACTTGGACAGCCCTTACACTCTAGCAAATGAAGAAAGCTCATTTTTCGACTCTAGACCCACTGAAGTTGGTTCTTTGCTGCAGATCACCCACTCTTCTGCATTCTCCAGGCGTATTGCGGTACAAGCATGAGGAAATTTGGTTTCTCATCCTCTGAATGTTTCTGTGTATGATGGTAAGCCATTTTAGCCTTCCTCTTTTATTCCCCACTCCCATCTCTCACCACTGCAGTCGGGCCTCTCTATTTCCGGCCTAGTCCACTATAGCTCTTAAATTGCTATGTTGTTCCCGTGTCCAGGCGGCTAGTAAAGGCTGCCTGAAAATGGCAAGGTATGATGAGAAGCACCTCATTATGGCTCCCAAAATACATAGACCCAAAATAGCTCTGCACAGTTGGGGTAAGAAAAGAAGGAGGAGACCGAGAACAGAATGTCTCCCACCCTGTGTAAGAGCTAGAAGAAAGTTCTGTCACCTTCTCACAAAGATTCAAGCTATGATGACCTTGCAGGGCTCATTTTCATGGACCTTTGCCTGCTTGGGCTGACACCCTGTCCTGCGAGCATCTCACAATTCAGGTTTAGAAATTACCTTAACCTTGCAGAAGATGGTGATTATGGTAATAGCTCTCCAGTAGAACCACCAGGCCCCGCTCTCAGAGCCACAGAACATTACAGGAGGAACAGCCTTTATAATTAACAGCACCTTATAATGAAGCAGGTACTGTGCAAAGCATATTTCAGTCTATAACTCTTAATCCTCACCAACTTCTGCAGGAGTTAAAGTTATTATTTCTGCCTTAAAGAGGAAGAAACGAAGACTCAGAAAAGTTAATCATATTGCCCCAGGAACACAGCTAGTAAGTGACTGGTACGTGAAACCAGATTAGGAGCACAGCTAGGAACAACTCTGCAACACAGATGCGTAGCCACTTTTCCCAAGTTTCATAATCACTTAGGAGACAGCCAGAACTGGTACTCAGTACTCTCAATTCCCAGACCATTTCCCTGCTTACTCTGTGGTTGCCCCAAAGCATGGGGCAAATCCACTCTGCACCTAGGACACACTGGGATGCTGTCCAAAGGGATGGCAGGAGAAAGCCCTCCTATACCCAAGAGGACTACACAAAACATTGAGAACCGAGTGTTGATTTCTGACCACTAATATAAAGCATGAGTTTACTTTTTAGAACACTCTATGACTCAGAGTTATAAATTCCCCATTCTAGGATTCTAGATAACTAATAATTGCACTACTTGACCCAGTTATTAACTTCACATACTACAATTCTGAGATTTGAGGATCTTAGTACCTTGCTAGGTCCTGTCTGAACCTTAGCAAACAGGCTGTGAAATCAAGAGACTAAACTGAGATACAGTATAAAATAATCCATGACTGCCACATCCTGTGCCCTCAGATCTCAGGAATTAAGATGTGCAGAAAGTGCTCTGAGGTCAAGGGTAGATAGGTCCTTTCCTTCAGCATTGTGGGTGAAGAAAAGTATTTGCCACAGGATGGGGAACACTACCTACTGTTTGAGGAGCTTCTGCAGGCCTGCTGCCCGATAACTATGGCTCCACTATAAGCATCTCAGGCTGCTACAAGGAATCTGGCTTTTTGTTTTTCCCTTGACCTTACTCACATTTTCTAAGTTCTTACCCCTCCATGCAGTTTTGTCTCATATCTGGCAAAAGCTCTTTAGCCATTCTCACCATTTTGGCTCTCTGGAGCAAAATTTAATTTAACTTAACAGTGCTTATAGAGCAAGCTCTGTGCTGGGGCTCAGGAAAACACGCAGGGCCTAGTCCTCCGGGCATCATGGGACCACACCTAGAGGTCAGACTTCCCCAGGAATTAAGTTTCCCCAGGATTCCAAATAGGAAAGGAAGATAATTCCAACACTGCCTCCAAAGTCAAGAGGTCTGGGTTGGTGCTAATTCTATCTCAGTCAGTTGTCTCACTTTGGGCAAGTCCTGGTTTTCTTCTCTGGACCTCAGTTTGTACATTTCAAAAAGAGGGGACCCTTTGGCTCTTACTCTAAGTCCATGTGATTCTAAATCTTTCCACATCATCTCCAGGGCACATTCTGAAAAAGGCTTATTCTCAAAAGACACTAAAAGATGAGTATAGAGGGACACTCTACAAAACACCTGACCACTAGCCTTCAGACATGTCAAGGCCATGAAAGACAAGAAGGGACCACGAAGCTGTCCTGGATTGGAGGAGACAAAGGAAACATGACATCTAAATGCAATTCGTGGGATCCTGATTGGATTCTGGAACAGAAAAGGGACACTGGTGGAAAAACTGGGTAAAGTCTGTAAGTCCACAGTTGAGTCAAGAATATTATGTCAATGCCAATTTATTTGTTTTGATATCATTGTTTTAGGTAAGATGTTAGCATTAGAGGAAGCTGGGTGAGAAGTATATGGGGGCAGTCTACAGTATCTTTGCAAATCTTCTTTAAGTCAAAGAGTATCTCCAAATAAAAAAAATTAAAAATAATAAAAACTTGAATATCTATTTTCCCAAAAAGTGAGACTATAAATTTCTTAAGGGGTCTTCTTTTATCTTTCAGTATATTTCTTCAGGCCTAGCATAGAGGTGTCTTTCAGTAAGTTCCCAAACCGTTATTAGAATTAAGTGGGTCGAAAATTATTTACAACCACAATTTAACTGGAACAGAGCGACATGTAACCTTGTCATTGTTATAAGAAGTTAATATTGCAATTGTGGTATTTCTACAACTAGAACACACAAAAAAGTCTGGGAAAATGCCATTGTTTCCTGGGACCAAGGCAAAGAAATCTCTCCACGTTCAAGGCAGATAGCCAGTCTGATTTCGGAAAATAAAAAGGAAAGAAAGAAAAAGTAACAACACAAAAGATGAAGTGGCTCCTTTTAAAAAACCATCATCGTTGCTATTTGGACTAAGCCAGAAGCTCCAGATAACAGTAACCACTGAAGAAGAAAAGGAACAAAAAGCCTCGGAGCTTTCAATTTGTTTTTCATAATAAATGAATTGCCCCCACCAAAATGCAGCCTTGAGGAGTTAATTAAACAGCTGCCCCCACGGCTGATTCTGAGATGTTAGAAGGCCCGTGACAGGCTGCTAAACAAATGGGGCAATAAAGGTGTGGGCTGTTTGGCTTGATTGAAGAGCCTGAGTTTTTCACCCCTAGTCTCTAAACCATCTGGAAGTGAGTTTGTGGAATGTGGGATGGCAGCCTCTCTTCCCTTATCTACTGATAAGATTCTCAGCCTCAAACACGTGTACTGGAAAGTCAGGGAGCAAATATTTCAGACCTTAAACAACTTGCAGATCCTCCCTCTAAAGTTCATGTTGTGCTATAGCACGGAAGAAAGGACACTCATCTCACATTTTCCCCCTCCAGATCTCGGGCTTTTGACGTCAAAATGAGCCAAGACTGCAAAGTTGACTTAGAGGAAAATTGCGTTTTGGTTCTGATTCATGAGTGTCACCCACCTTCTCTGAGTCCCACAGACGTTAGGCTACAAAAGTCAGGCTTCTGAGAGCTGCCCTCGGATGAGACTGCCATGCAAAGGAGGTTTAAGTGAGCAAAGAATTTGAAGATGAGGGCTAGTATCTATGTTTATGACTGCTGGTCTAGCTGGATCCTAAAAAACAAAATATCTGAGGATGGCCCACAGGCTACAGCTACACTGACAAGGGGTTCAGGTTCCCGACATCAGAAAGGCTTGGCTGTTGGGAATGAAACAAATCTGGAAATTATCCTTATTGCTTTTAAAACCTAAAAATGAGAGAGTGTATGGCGTGTGTATAGCTATGGTGGTGGGTATGAGGTATGAGGTTGTATATGGGAGTCAGGGTACAATTAAACTGGGCTGAACACAGTAAGAAAAAAAATCATAATTAGATGAAGCTATTAACATCATGGGTGAGACACACACACACACACATATATATATGCGCCACAGACACAGAAGAACTGAAGGGATGCTGTAGCTTGAAAAAAAGCTTTCAGAATTCTGTCATTTAATCTTTCATTCAGTCCTCTATTTTCAAGTCCCTAGATGTTCCAGGCACTAAGTGCACCCCAGGAATATAAAATCAGGTGATACATTTAAACCTTGTCCTTGAGGAGTATGCCATTCACTGGAAAAGGCAGAATAATCCAACAGTTACAGGACATAGTGATAAGGGCCACCATAAAAGCAAGTTAAGAGTGTCCTGAGAGGCCAGAGGTGGAGTGACAGTGAACAGAAAATATCTACTGTGCCATCTCTTTTTCAAAACAGGAGATGATTCTCCCATTACTGGCTCATCCAACCTCAAACTGATCTTTAAACTCAAAGAAATAGTAAGACTTTCCTATTGGTTTGTGGAGCTGGAAAAATGCAATGGCAAACTTGATCACAATTTTTCTCCTCTCTGGTCTTAAAAATCTCATGCTTAAGCTGCTTGAGTGACTAATAAAATTCTTTTTAAAACAACAGAAAATCGCCAATTTCATTTATCACTCAAATGTTCTTTTAAAGTACCTACTCTGTGCCCAGTGCTGGCTTCTTCAATCTTAACTCTTTCAAAAGGAGACACTCTGGTCTTAACTTCTTATAAAACTCAGTGCATCTCCTCCAGCACGATAATTTGAGAGCATAAAGAAGGATGATATTTTTAAAAAGACTTAATTGGTTTCATAGTGGAAAAGTGATCCTATTTCCCTTTCTTGACGAGAAGCAAAGTGATCATTTTATCTACACAATCTCGCTAGAGTCACCCGGGTTGTCTAATGGCATTATAACTAATTGCGAAGTAAAACAAAGATAAGGATAGTTTATTGGACAAAACAATTTCAAACAATCCCAGCTCTAGTGAAACCAAACCAATGGAGTTCCTTTACACACTGCTGTGATATTAATATAATGTTCTTGTGAAACGAACACCGGGCAAATAAACAGGCAAGCACAGCAGACATGAAAGATGATCTGTGATAAGCTTATGGTGAAATCAACGGCTCTCCCGAACCTATTACAGCTCTTTAAGGGCCCCATGTCTGTACTCTCTCACAAAACCCAACTAACTCTGTCCTCTGAGTTGATAACTTTTTTTATATTATATTCGTACAATACCCTGAAAATGCCCAAAACAGGCATTCTAAGTTCCCTCTACAGATCTTCACATATGAACTCTGTTGATTTTCCCAATTGTGCTCCCGGGTTTAGTTTCTCTAGCTAAGTGAGGAAAAGGCTTCTGCTTCCAGAGGTCAAGCATTATCTTGATTTAGCAGGTTGGGCCCCTGAATCACTGCTATGCTCAGTAGCAAAGAATGCAGGCTGGGAAGGATTAATTACCAAAGCCAGTAATCCTGACTCCAACCTCCAAAAATATGGGGAAGTCCAAAAAAAATCTTGAAAGTGATTTGCAACATTCTGTTCAAATCAGCCTCATGAGTAATGTCACTTTGACACCTCTTACCCATGTAAACATAATTATCGCAGACACATCAGCTATTCCTCTGAACCTTCTCCTTTTCACCCTAAGGCTCAATTTCCCCTCCTCTGAAAGAAGATCAACATAGTTTTACTAATAGCTTCTTCCTCAGTCTTTCTAGTGAAACAAATATACTCAAAGTGTGAGAATGCCAGTAGCCTGTTTTATGACAAATCATGTGTACTCCCACAGGCATGGGCAAAAAAAAAAAAAAAAAAAAAAAATTAATTATGTACTTTGGTCTCAAGCCCAGGGGACATAGATTCTCTTGGCAAATTCTGGAAAGTTGGACCAAACCTTGCAATTCCTGTCATTCCATATCAGTGAAATCTCAGTTTATTAGGAAGTAACCATAGAAGAAATTCCCAGTTGACCATTAAAATGCCTGAACAGGTACTACTTTCTTTCACTTACTTTGATCTGGGCTCAGTGAGCTCAAGTGTTGCCACAAGACCATATGTCTACTGGTATCACAGGAGTAATTCTATGAATGAAAATATTTACAGCTGAGGTTATTCATCCATTAAGGTAAATAAAAGGCATCACTGATGTGATGTGTGTGTGTGTGTGTGTATATATAATACACATATTACATACATACATACATACAATGTCCCGCTACCTGCCTAAGCAAGGGTCCTAGGCTGAGAATGCTGAGAGTATCTTAATACATCCCCTCCATCCATACAAGTTAAATGAATTAGAAAAATTAATAAGAAATGTAGAAAAACAGTATCTCACAATAAATGGTACAAACATGGTTTATTTAACATTTGGAACCTAATACCATAGCTAGTGTCTGGGCATAAATATAATTAAATCTAAATAACTTAAGAAGAAGAAAATGTGTGAAAACAGCTGATATGGGAAAGAACGTAATTGTCAAGGGATGCTAAAATGTCAGTTTATTATGCACGTGAACCCAATATGTGTCACATAAGGAATTCTTTTCCTTCACAGTAAACCATCAGGGATTTCTAAAAATAATATTGTACCAAAGGAACGGCTTGATGAACTTCAGATTTAGAAACTTACATCCATGTCCACTGTGTCCAGCTCATGTTTTGGAAGGAGGCACATCCTGAGACTTGATGGAAAGAAAGTGATTCGAATGGCTGTGTGCTCGCTCTGTTGGTCCTTTAAACATATCTGGAAATTAACATTGAAGAATTGTTATTACAAGTACACGTTTTTTTCTCCTTTGAGCCTGCATCATATATATAAGATTATATTTTCATCCATCATTCCTTTGGACAAGGTCAAGTGGGAAGGCAGGTTTGTTCTATAGCCTCAAGGGAACCAGGGCATCAGAGCGGAGGGGGTGGTGGCAGGTGTGTTAGGTCACGTCACTCCTAAGTGTTATGCTCAAAGCTCGATGGTCCCTAAACACAGGTGAGGGGCTGTGTTACATGATTACCTGGAGCTGGAACTCTCTTGTGAACTTACGTTCTCTAACACCTCATTTTGTCTCCAAGAGAGTCCCACTGCTCTTAGGATTGTGTTCAAATTCTTAATCAGTCATTCAAGGTGTTTAGCTCTAGCTAAACACTGCATCCTCTTCCCTCACAACTCACTCCTACTCCCCTCTATTCTCTCACTTTCCACAAAACATGCATTCATGTGTGTGCTTAGTTAGTACTCATGGCAGGCTTCTTATGTGCCAGCACTGATCCAGGCCTTGGGGCTACAAGAATGAACAAGACACTCACGGAATGTCCTTCCACTCATGGAGTTTATATGGGGAGAAGGGCACAGTGAAAGACAATAAACACAAAAGCCAATAAGTAAGTGAATAGTATTTAAGTGACAATAAGTGTTAGGGAGATAAAGAGGGAATTTCCATGAGGAGGCAGAGAGAACCTCTCTAACTAGAATGGTCAGAAAGACCTCATTGTGGATGTGACGTCTAGGCAAAACCTCTATACAAATAGAAGGAATCGCAAATGCAAAGGCCCTGAGCTAGGAATAAAGTTGGCTTGTTTAGGGTGCAGAAAGAAGCCCAGTTTGGCTGAAGTAGAGTAATTGAAAAGATTACAAAGGTTTTTGACAGTTGATGGCAGTAGGCAGAATCCTAAGATGGCTCCCAAGATTTCTCACAGAAAATGACCTTTTCCACTATACTCCGTCATATTCCCTCTTGTCCATGATGTATGAGATAGCCAGAAGAAAGGTTATCTGGAGTTTTTTCTGCATATCCAAATATATTTAGTTTCATTTCAATTGTTTTATTTATGTTATCTTTTTTTAAATTTTTTATTTGCCTGTTTAAAAAATTTATACAGGTTTATGTTTCTTTTAATGAGATTTAGTTCTTCCCTCCCTTTTTGTACTTACTAAGTGGGCCATAATTCACAAGCTGGGTCTGAGAATGGGTTAATCCCTTTGCAGACTGGGTATAGCTGAGTTTCCGCCCTTGGTTCAAATGCTAAGTGAACCTGCATAACCAGCTTCAGGTGCAGTTTAATCTTTGGGCCACTGTTTATTTGTCAAAGGCCTTGCTGTGCACTCCTGTAGGTCAAAAGGCGCAGAAATGAGAGGTGGCAGAGAGGTCAGGCCCTGGGGAACTGTGGAAACAGCCAGGACTCCAGTAGGCTTGGCCGTTAGCTCCCTGTGTGGCCTGAGCCAGGCCCCACAGCTCTCTGCGCTTCAGTTTCTACTTTAGTACATGAGAGAGCCACAGGCCAGAGAATCCCGAAGGATCTCCCCCTCCCCCTCCCCCTCAGTACCTTACCTAGAAGACAGTGAGCTCTGAGGGACCGGAGGAGGCCAATCTAACTGTTAGAAACAATTCCTGTTGGCTTGATCGAACTCTCCATTTCCTGAAGGACAGTCCCTAATACTGGTTGAATGTTTATTGGGTGTGGATCTTTGTTAATTACCTCAAAACATTATCACATTTCATCTTTACACAACTCTCTGGAATATGTACTGTGATTCTGATAAATTTTAGATAATAAAATATAGACTGAGAGAGTTTAAGGAATTTCCTCAAATCACACAACTGGAAAGCGGCAAAGATAGATTCCCTCAGTTTTTACATGTACCGTGTTTTAGTGTTTTAGCTCCATTCCAGCTATTATGTGGTAAAATACGAATTAAAAGCAATGTCCAACTACACATGGGTCTTAAAATAATATAAATGGCATATGTGGTACCAAACAACACAATAGATGTTTTACATAATTTTTACTGCAAAGAATATATTTCTAGTCCTCATTTTTGATTAGAGAAACTAGGATTCGGAGAGTTTAAGCAATTTCCCCAAAGTCCCACATCCAAACAGTCATGAAGCAAAGTTGCTGGTCTGTCTGCAAAGCTCATTTTCTTCTATGGCATTTTGTCGTTCTTATGTGACAGAGATCAGTGGGGAATGGGACCACGTGTTAGACAGTGAAGTTAAGGCACATGGTAGGTAGAGCATCAAGGTCACAGAGCCTCCCACATAGCAAAGTGTGGGTTTGCTATGAAGGGTAACCCAAAGGTATTTGAGAAGAACCATCTACTGATGAGAGACAACAGCAGGAGGCAGTGGAAGTGCACAGGGTGTAGGTAAGCAGAGTGGGCTGGCCAGACACAGAAAAATCATTTTGTACCAAGGTCAGGCTCAGGGTATGACTCTCTCCCACTGCCACACCCAAAGCAATGCCTCCCCCTTGTTCCATACTCCAGCGACAGAGACCAGGTCCTGAAAAAGGAAAACAAAGGTGAACTCTCTTGCTGCCCTTTCTGATAGTTACTTTTATGCGTGTGACCCGGCACAGTCAGAAATGTATGTCCTGCCAGGAAATCAAAGATGGTCCAGACCCACTCCCAGAAAAGCCTTGGTCTTTGTCCAGTGCAAACTGGGCAATTCTACATAGAATAAAAGACACACATTCATAAGCTCTCTATCCTTGGGAGTGTGCTCTAGGTCTCTGCTACATGGCTACTATGCTGGCTGGAAGAATTTGCCACAGTTCTATACAAAGGGCAGTTATTATCCTCTAACTTAGAATTCAGTTCTTTTTGCAGGGTGGGGAAAGGACTACATTTAAAATACTGAAATCAAGGCAATTTACTTAAATAGGAAGGCAGACGTATTAGCAAGATTTATGCCAAACTAGTTTTATAAATGATATAAGTCACCCAGGGTGCCAGGGTGGCTCAGTCGGTTGAGCGTCTGACTTCAACTCAGGTCATGATCTTATGGTTCGTGAGATATAGCCTCACATCAGGCTCTGTGCTGACAGCTTAGAGCCCGGAACCCTGCTTCGGATTCTGTGTCTCTGTCTCTCTCTGCCCCTCCCTCGCTAGTGCTTTGTCCCTCTCTCCTCTCTCTCTCTCTCTCTCTCTCTCTCTCTCTCTCTCAGAAGTAAATAAAAAGTAAAAAAAAATTAAAAAATTAAAAAAATAATTGATATAGGTCACTAACATGTGTTTCTATTATTTAATTAGAATGCTATCACATATTCTGGTCAACCACTATTCCCAGTGGGGCATTATGTATATTTATGCAGAAGAATAATTAGTAAATAACTTTTAATGTGTAAAACAGCAACTACAGCAACTTTCCCTATCCTGTAGCATTTTGCTTAAGCCTGGTCTTAATGGTGAAATTCTTGGTATTTAATTAGAAGAAAAGACATAGGTGTTTTTGACCATTAGTGTCCACTCAATTTGCACTAATTCATTATGTCTTGTAAAATACCCAAGGATAAAAGGAACAGTATGCCAGCCCCCATATGTTCCTCAAAGCTCTCACTCATGATATAGTTGCCTGGCATTTGGCACCATGAACACTGGGAACATAAATAGTAATTCCTAAAGGATTTACTCTGGCCACCAGGTTCCTGTCTATCTGCAGAAGGCTGTTGGTGCAGGGATGCTAAAGTATAATTGCTTCCTTTCTTTCTGTCCATTGTTGAAAGCAGGGCACTGAATTCTCCTATGATTATTATAGTGTCTTTTTCTCCCTCCAGATCTTCTTGTATTTGCTCAATATATGCCAAAGAAAATGAAATTACTACCTCAAAGAGATATCTGCAACATCATTGGAGCATTATTCACAATTGCAGCATTACTCACAATAGTCAAGACATTGACACAATGTTAAACATCCATGAATGGATGAATGGATAAAGAAAATGTGGTGTGTGATATAATAATTATATATATATATTTATATTATATATATTATATATATATATATTATATATATATATATATATATAATTCATCCATAATAAAGAATGAAGTCCTGCTGCCATTTGTGACAACTATGGATGGGCTTTGAGGGCATTATGCTAAGTGAAAAAGCTCAAGATAGAGAAATGCAAATACTGTATGATCTCACTTACATATGGAATCAAAAAAAGCCAAACTCATAAAAAAAAAAAAATAAAGTAGAATGGTGGTTTCCAGGGATTGAGTGGGGGTGGTGGTGTCAGGGGAAGGGAGGTACAGGAAGTGAAGCGATGTTAGTCAAAGAGTACAAACTTCCAGTTACAAGATGATGAAGCTCTGGATATGTAACATACAGCATGGTGACTATAATTAGCAATATTGCACTATAAACTTGAAAGTTGCCAAGAGAGTACATCTTAAATATTCTCATCCTATACACAGACGCACAGACACACACATACACACACACACACACACACACACACACACACACACACAGGCAATATATGCATATATCAAATCATCACATTGTATACTTTAAACTTACAGTGTTGTATGTCAATTATGTCTCAATGAAGATAGGGGAGAAGTTAATGCAGTACTAACATATTACTATGTCTGAAGTAAATACAAACTCAAGTTATTTCACCAAAAAATGAGATTGACAAATATACCTTTGGTATGTTTTAACAGACTTAATCATTTGCCTTTCTATCGAGAATATATGGAGTTTTTGAAAGAAGTTGGTCCTAAAGTGTTTTGGTCATTACATAACCTGGTGGTGATTAAAGAAAAAACAAAAGATAAGGAATTTTAAAAGATAATTTGCATGAACTCTGGAAAGGTTTAAATATTGGCAAATGCTCGTTCCCTCAAGGTTAGCCCCCCCTTCTCAGTGTGTCTTCAGACGAGTAATGGCATTGCCATCATAGGGTAGCTTGTTAGAACTAGAGACTCTGTGGGGTGCCTGGGTGGTTCAGTCAGTTAAGTGTTCAACTTTGGCTCAGGTCATGGGGTTTGTGGGCTCGAGCCCCATGTCAGGCTCTGTGTTGATAGCTCAGAGCCTGGAGCCTGCTTCAGATTCTCTCTCCCTCTCTCTCTCTCTCTCTGTCTCTCTCTGCCCCTCCCCCACTTGCACTCTGTCTCTCAAAAATAAACATTTAAAAAAAAAAAAAAGAACTAGAGACTCAGTGCCCAGCCCCAGACCTACTAAGTAGAAATATTTAAGTTCATGAGAGGCCCAGGTGGGCATGTCATACACATTGAAGTCTGAGAAACACTGCTCTGTTCTAAACCTTTGCTTTTCCAGCTCTCTAATGCATCAACACCCTATACCAGTAGTGGGGGCCTAACTGAGAAGGATTATTTCCACAGAGTGCTCAGACTTAGAGAAAACTCATTTTATTTTCACATTGGAGTGAGAGGGAAATAAACTGAAACAGAAAAACTCAATATATACAGAAATCTCAGCATCGGGTTATAATCTGCCAAAATTTTCAAGGTTGCAAGAAATTAGCTGTGTTATTACAACAGGTTCAGGAAAAGAAGGCACCTTTGGATACACCCCTGTGTACACCTGTAAAGCTAACCACATCAGCAAATCCACTTTCTAGTTGCTACAGTCCCACGTGGGTGTTTGGAATTCTCCCAGGCCAGGTGAATTTTGGCAATGTGCTATAGAGCTAAAGGCGGACATGCTCTATGATCCCAGCCAGCAATTGTACTTTTTATATATTATGTCCATAAAATTCTGCTCCTTGAAGCACTGGTTCTAATAATAATGATAATGATAATGATAATAATAATAATAATGATAATAATAAATAATTAGATATAACATAAATGTCTATTGACATGACAAAGGGCCAATAAACTGTGGTATTTTTATATTGCAGAATACTCAACAGCATTTCAAAAGAATAAATCTTGTATATGGACAGGGATAACTCTCAAAAACATAAATATTTTGAATAAAACACATAAAATCTGAAATTATTCACATCAAGTTTAAAAACCTGCAAAAGAATATAAAATGCATGAATACCCACAGACAGAAATATAAAACCATTCATGGGAATGATGACTATAAGATGATGAATATAAAACATGTATGTTATATATATATATATATATATATATATTATTCTGTATTTTTATCATGTTTAAAATATTATGATTAAAAAAGGACAATTTAGAGAAGTGGGAGATTTCTAACTAATAAAAGAAAACAAATAGCAATAACAACAAAAACACTGTAAAATTAAAATAACTATCCCTAGAATTACTTTATTTAAGAAGGTATGTTTTTTTTTTTTAATTTTTTTTTTTAACATTTATTTATTTTTGAGACAGAGAGAGACAGAGCATGAACGGGGGAGGGGCAGAGAGAGAGGGAGACATAGAATCGGAAGCAGTCTCCAGGCTCTGAGCCATCAGCCCAGAGCCCGACGTGGGGCTCGAACTCACAGACTGTGAGATCGTGACCTGAGCTGAAGTCGGACGCTTAACCGACTGAGCCACCCAGGCGCCCCAGAAGGTATGGTTTTTAATGAAATGAACTTTTCAGAAATATTTTTAACCTAATAATAATGACTTTTTCACCTGGAAAATGATCAAATTACCTCCTTGTCCTTGCCCCATGGTCTCATTTGCTCTGCAACTCGTATGACAGAATCAATACTGATATATGGAAACTTCTGTGAGTCCAAAAAGGCACCAGTGGTCCAGAACTACTGAATTCAACACAAATTTAACCAAAGTCAGAATTTTCTTTTTGACCCAGGTTGTAAGAAGGATACACGTCTCAGAATGGATTTTCATGAGGAACCAGATTTCATGCAGGCTGACAGCAGACCTCTGAACTGCAGTTCAGTCAACTGTGAGTTGTATGATATTGAATGAAATACTGAACCTCATTGAGTCTAGGTGGAAATAGCAGGTCATAGTGTTGTTATTAGTACAAAATGGTATATAAAATACTTAGTACTGTATTTAGCTCATAGTAAGTGTTTTATATATGATGGTTCACAGTAATAATGATGGTGGTAATAAAACTATGGCCAGTCTATGCTTTATAAGTGTTTTTTTTTTTTTTTTTACATTCAGGACTGTAGTATTTCACGAGATATATGTACTTTATTTTGCAAGGTAAATGAACAAATCACCAAAATAAAACACTGCATTGATCTGGCTTTGGTTCAGATATAAAGATGTGCCCAAGAAGACTACTAGCTCTTTCTAACTCACTCTCCCTTCTATACTATATTTTCTTCTTGCTCTACCCCAGATGTAGGTTCACTTGGATTCTAATAAAATCTGCCCAACTGACCTGCCATTAGTATATGAACCAATAGATGGAAATGCAAATCCTAAGGTAAGAGTTTTAATTTTTATTTGATATTTTATTGAAATAACTTTTTAAAAAACTTGAACTCTGATTGCTTTTTTAACATGATGTTTTCATACATAAATTAAGAAGAAACAACCGAAGGTTTTGCCCAAGGACACATTGTCTTGGGTGCAAAGTTTTAAATAAGAAATGTATGATGTCATGACCTTTGTTAACCAACACCTACACATCAGCTTTTTTCAGTGACCGCAGGATAAGCTTATCCTTGGCCTGAGCCAGCCCCTTGGCAAACAACGGAGCCGTGGGTATGAACAGAGTTGGAAAACCAAGGGCAAGATCATGGTGTCAGTTGGCCTAGAACTTCTGTGTACAGGGCATGGGGTGGGGTCCTCTCCACTTGTCCTTCATGGATTAATGGCCACATATTATGCTATCTGCCACCCACTTTCCTGCCTCACCACCAAATGGTAGCTTTGTTTCTTAAATGAATGAATGAGGCTTTTCCCATCTTTTCTTCAGAATAGAAAGAAGCCCTGGAGATGACAACATGATATAATATCTCAAGGCTTCCCTTTGAAAATATAAAGCAGAGCATTCCTTTTCCAGAAACCAAATGGAGTTTGGAAACTGCAAAGGACAACATTGTTAAAAGATCAAAAGCTAATCTCTACAACCAAGTCCTGATGCTTTCATGGCCCCACTCAACATGCAGCTAAAATCATTTGTGAAGCTTCTGTAACCCAAGGATGTCAGGCAGCTCAGATATACAAGAACAATATATGCCTGGGAGGACAGAGGAGCTCTGGCCAGGAGAAAGCACTTGTGACATTGACTCCTCTCTACTATATTTTGTAAAAAGAGATCTGAAAATGAAGGGCTCCTTCTGTTTGCAAAGCTGTCCCAAAATGTGGCTAATTGATGTTTTCTTAAGAAAATAACCATGGAGAACGACCAAATCCCCCTCACTATGAAGTTGGGCATAGCTCACTGAAAGAGAAGGGAAGTGAAAGTGAATAGCAGTCAGGGTCCAAAAGCCAAAGGCTTCTCACTTGCAGCAGCAAATTTAACAACGGGCATGGTGGTGCACAGGGGGAAGGAAGAAGACAGTGAGGATGGGGGTGAGAGGACGGATGTGAATGCTCGTTAGTTCTAGTCCCAAGACTGGTTATAGGAAGGTGACTTATTTTAGGACTGAGGAAGAAAGGTGGGAAAGGAGAATTGTGCTTGAGGGCACAGGGGTATGAAGAGACATAGAGATATTTATTGAGACATTAATGAATTCCTATATTGGGAAACATTCTATCCATTTTTTGTTCTTCCAAAAAAAAGTAAGCAGTTGCCAAGGATAGGGTGTCAAGCAGATTTCCTATAAAAAGCTTTCCTAATAAATTATGTACTTGGTAAGAGGAATTGCATTTTACATGCTATGGCCTTACTTCACAGTTTTACAGATTTCTTTAATCCTGACTATATTTTCCCTGGTTTTATATGAGCTGCTGACACTGGGTACTTGTGGTGGCTGGTAAAATTGTACTTTTTCCAGGGTTTTAAATCTAGAAATGGTAGCTAGAGAAGGAGGAATGGAACTGCAAAATGGCTGTGACTACAGCTTTTATGATTCCAAGGAAAAATGAACATGTCTTATAATATTCAAAGTTTCCTTTTCCTCATAATTTTTAGAATGATCTCATCAAGAAATGTGTTATCACTTTAAATTTTCAGAAGAAATGGGAGCAAATTATGATTATCTGGAAATTCAGGAGAGACTAGTAAAGCGAGTTTGAAGAAGTCCCTTCAACATACGTTAAGCACTCTTTGATTAAAGCCATCAGTACTGCCTCCACAGTGCCAGATCTTTCCTAAGATGTCTTGGAAAACTTCTGGATGTCATTCCTGAATTCTGAAAAGGTCAATGATAGAATATGAAATAACATTTTTTCTACGTTAGAAATACTGAATATGATGTTTCAGTTAGAAGGCACATATGGAAAAGCACAGAAGTGAAATTCACTGCACCTTCATGGTGATTTAGGAACAGTTTTCCAGCAAGGGCTAAATGGTCACCAGGAAGCAAGAGCAAAAATGAGCACCTCAGGCACAGGATCATGCCTGGGTAGTTTACTGGGCTGTAGACCAATATAAGCTGAGGGATCAATTGCCAATCTCGATGGCTTCCACGAGAGCTGAGTATTTAAATCAAAACTCCACATTTAGCATGTGTGAATGTGTCAGATTTTTTTGTGGAAAACTTTAAGCACTTGTTACCACAAGTACTCTTCCAGACTGTCTTCCCTGGGACAATGGAAGGTCAGTGGAATAGAGTCAAGAAACCTCAAATCCAAGTTCATCTCTGCACTCAATTGATGTGTGGTTTTGAACAAGTCATTTCCCTTTCCTCCTCCTTTTCCCTGTCTGAAAATTAGAGATGTGTCATGCATGGTACCTAAGTTCCTCCTAATTCTAATGTCACATGGCTGAAGATAATGTGTTTATTTTGAATTTCAGGTCAATAGAGTTCCATCTTCCCTAGAAATTAAAGTTAAAGAGTCTTTGGAAATTAAAACTATAAAAAAAATGAGAAGTAGTCAAACTCAAATCCCCTCATCCTACTCATAAAGAAACCGACCACTTGTGTTTGTTGGCTTTACTCCCAGATGCCAGTGAAAATATTTGGTTGTTTCAAGTAAGTGCAGCAACGAAACTCCTTTTGAATCTGAAAAATTCAGTTTCATGTTCTCTCACACAGGAATAATGTCATTTCACTGTCAGAAAAGAATACAAGTTCAAATTATACTAGAAACAAAATATCCATCTCAAACGAAGATGGGGTTTTCAGCATCATAAAATTAAATATCCCTACATCTGTCCCAATGGTGAAACTTGGAAAGAAGCTGCATAATGTATCAGCTATGCAGCTTATCTATGGCACAGTCTTGGGGTCTGGACCCAGTTGGTGCAGCCATGTCTGATAAGGAATACCTACAGTCAAAGCAAAAGTACCTGAACCTTCCCATATGTTTAAGGAGAACTCTGGAGCCCCAAACAAGGACATGTGGGGACAGAAGGAAGAATAAAAAGCAACTAGGAACAAAGCAGAAAGTATAAGACCATTACTAGAAGGAGCAAAGGGCCCAAGGTTTTCTTCCAATTAGGAGCCAGCCCAGTGGGCCATGTACAGAGCAGCTTTAAAATTCAAGGTCAAGGCAGGCAAGAGTGATTATGGTAGATGGCTGCCCCCACCAAATTATTCATTTGTTTTTATTATCATGCTTGTAGAAAGTAATTGCCATAACTTGGTACCGTGTTATGATATTGTCTTTGAATCTTCTAGTGGCAGATAAGTTTGCAGATGCCTGTGTCTTGTTTCACGAGCTGAAATATTAGCTCTTTGAGGATCTTATTAATTACTGTATTCCCACAGGTAGAGGCCTGTTATAAAGTAGGTGCTTTCTAAATGTTTCGTTCATTCTATAGCTATCAAACACTCTGTTTAGTTGAGAGTTATATCATCAGGCATTTTACTATATTATTAATGAAAGTTATTTCACAAAGTATGCATTTTGTATATTTTTCTAAGGGTTCATAAGTCTTTACAGGAGTATTGTAGTCACTTGCCAGTTCCAGAGATCTCTGGGTATGGAACATGGGGTAATCCAAACATATCTGCATTTATGTATTTAATAGTTGGCTTAAAAATGTTGGGTATTCAGAGGAATAGAAAAACTGCCCATCTTTGTTCATTACCATAATTTTGTGGAAGTCATGGTTCATTTATTTGAATGGTATTCTGAATTTTATTTACATGACTAATGTATATAGCCACCTCCATACACACAAGACTACTATTTCATTTATATCCTTCAACTTTGAATACCTATGCAGAGAAGAGATTCATTCTGTACTGCCCTATTCTTTTACTATTCAGAATGTGGAGAACCTCACAGCAATTGCTTATCCTACCCAAGACCCACTGAATAGTTATCTGATATGTTTAAAAGAGAAAGATGTATACTCTTTTCCTTCAGTAGGGTTGCCCCTCCATTTGTCCATTCACTCACCCTTCAGACACCCTTTGCTCAATGTCTTTTACATGGAAGATATAAAGGAATGAATTAGGCACACAAAAAGAAGCTAGAAAAAGAATCCTTTGATTTCAAGGCATTGATATTCTAGAGATTAGATAGATAAACACATGATCATATGTCCCTTGCTATACTCTACTTGATATCCCCACTTATACAATCCTGGGTGCTAGTAGGCACTTATAAATCATTCACTACCCAAGTGGGCTAATAAATGTAATTATGAGAGCTTGACACAGTGGGCACATATGTGGCCAATAAGCCACTATTGGACACATTTTGAGATTTGAAGGAGGCATCTTTTAGATAAAATAAAATCATACCCTGAATGGTATCCACATATTCATGTGTTTATAAAATACGGAGTTTGTTTTCTCAAGAATGGTTTGATGTTCATGTAGAATCAATCCACAGTGGATATAAAAGGAAATCCCTAGCATTTAAAATTAATGTAGGAGAGGTTAACCTTGCAGATTCACTTCTAAGAGGAGTCCTGCCAGAGCAGAATCTTGGGTGGGTAGGTAGATCATGGTGTTTGCCCAGCTGACCATCGTCCCATTATTTAGCTGTGTGCTAAGCAGGTCCTATGCTGTCTTCATAGAACAGAAAGTGGCTGACATCTCCTGTGTTTCCTGTCCCTTAGCACATAAAATCACAGTGATACAGAAGAGGAGCTCAAGACATGAGTACTTGCCTTTCAACCATCCAAAATCTACACCTACCCTGTGTGACCTTCCCTGGGATGGCTTCTCCAGTCTGCCCTATGTGAGAAAGTGTGAAAAAAAAAAAGCAGGCTTTGCTGAGGGTACCAACAATCCATGAAATGGTGGTGTAGTCTGCAAATTCTGTAACAGTACCCGTTTTGCAGGAAAGGTGGTGAGACATTGACAACCTGCTAATATAATACAGTGTAGGACTCAGGAAGCCCAGCCTTCCCCCAAAGTTTCTCCCAACAGAAGAACAGAAGGACCAGGTGACAGCAGAGGTAGAAATCAAGCTGCTGAGCCAGCACCAAGTCCATGCAAAAGGGATTGTCCAGCTTATTTAGGCTTTAAAACATTCCTGAGCTGAATGTAACCCAGTTAATCTTTCCATCAGGCTCAGTTCTGCACTTCAAGATAAAAGTGTCACTCATAAGTCATCAGGCACTGGGGTCTGGCAAGAAGCCAGATAACACTTCTGTGAAACACTGGTTCCAAGCTTTGCCATCTACTTCATCCCCTACACGTTCTAACCCAAGGCTGGGAGGTTTAAATAATTCATAGCTGAACCAAACACAATTCATTCAGAGGATACACTGTGTCTCTTGACTTGGGAATGGAGTAGTCATGGAGAGACGGACCATGGAAATTAGCATTTTGTTGGAATAAACATACCCTGGGTCACCCTTATCCTGTACCATGGAAGCAAAGACCACATCACTCTCAAGAGACAAAACCAGAACCGTGAGACCACAGCGCTCCCCAGAGATGACACACTACTTCCCTCAGCAACTTCCAGGTTCCTGAAGCTTCATATTTTAGTGGGTTTTCTTTTCCAACTCAGTGTCCCATGAGGTGTCCACCATTGGAGCAATCATGGCCAATCTCTTTACCCCAGGGTGTTGAGCTGGCAGAGACCATTTGAATGTTTATTTTTGAAGTGTGACGTGACACAAATGCCATCAATGATGACTCTACCTCATCGTTCTCCTAAATCCTTAAAAATTTTAAATCTATGCCTCGGTGTGAATATTTTTGACTTGCTCCTGTGACTGTGTAGTGTATGTCAAGCATTGTTTATTTATATGTGTGTGTGTGTGTGTGTGTGTATATATAAATTATATATTACACATATAAATTATATAAAATATGTTTATATATAATTTTATATACATAAATATAATTTATGTATATAAAATTATACAAATTTTATATACATAAATTATATAAACATATTTTATATAATTTATGTATAAATTATATATAATATTTATATAAATATATAATTTATGTATATACAAATATATATCACTCCTTTGGAGATATATATATGTGTGTGTGTGTGTGTGTGTGTGTATAGAGAGAGATACATATATCTCTATATATCTATATCTATATCTATCACTTCAAAGGACTTCTGAATATTTTTTACAGGTAACGAAATTGAATGTCAGGAAGGTAAACTTGTCTAGAATTATAAAAGTAGTTGGTAGCAGAGCTAAGTTATGAATCCAGGATTGTCTATCAGTAGAGCTGGCCTTTTTTTTTTTTTTTTTTTTTTTTTTTTTTGCTAAAAGCTGCCTTCCTTTTTCTCCGTGAGGCAAGATGAAGGAAGGATGACACCTTGACTGCTGTGGCCTGCAGAAAGAGTGCAGAAAGAAACATGCTAAAAACATGGTAGAAATGTTCAGGACAAGGAAATCTCAAGATAAATTTAGCCTAAAGTACAACTTTGAGTGGACATGGCCCACCGAGTGGAGCAAGTCTGCTTCTGAACCATTATGGGGGAAATAGGTGTGTTTCCATAGAATTAGTGTGGGACCTAGACTCCAAGTGTGCTCTTAAAGGTGTATATTTTAGAAGCAGCCTCTAATTATTTATCTACTCTTGTCGTAAAATAAAACATCCCTAGGATCCATCTCTGCTTTTATCAAATCCTTTTTACTTGGACAAATCTCCTAACTCATTTTCCTGAACAAATTTTATTCCTTGCAAACTTTGCAGCTAACACCAAGGAGATATGCTAAAATGTGAATCATACTGTGCAGTGGCTCTGTTTAGAATCCTTTGAAAGCTCTGGGGAACCCAAAGGAAAATTACCAAACTCCTTAGCATAAAACACTCCACTAGGCAGCCATGCTGATTTTCTTGTGATGCCACGAACTTTCATGATGCTGTGCTCTGCCACAAGCACTCCCTCTACCTGCATACCTTCCCCTCACCATCTGCCTCAGTTTGCATGACGCTTCCTTAGGAATCTCCTGAATGGTAAAAGGAAAAAAAAGGAAGAAAGAAAGAAAGAAAGAAAGAAAGAAAGAAAGAAAGAAAGAAAGAAAGAAAGAAAGAAGAAAGAAAGAAAGAAAGAAAGAAAGAAAGAAAGAAAGAAAGAAAGAAGTTACAAATGGTATCCACCTGGAACACCACCTTCTATCTTGGGGATCCTACTTTCTGAGGACATCGTTTGAGAGGTTAGAGAAACATTTCCCATGGAAACTAGTTGATGGAACTGAGGAGCTAAGCAGGAAAAAATGAAAATTAAAGACGAGAAAACTGACAAAGAAATATCATAGGAAGAAGCAGGTTATTGAGGAGGTTTGTTGAGTATGGCCCAGGAGTCAGAACTAGGATCTGGTGTGGAAGTAGTCTAAAGTCAGATTTAACATATTTTTCGAAAGGCTTTCTTGAGATTAAAGATTTATAACTAATTAAAGATTATAACCAAACATAACTAAAGATTACAAATAATACTCCTGTAGAAAACTCTGGGTTCCAGGTTTCAAGAGAAGGCTAGATGCTGCCATAGAAGACATTGCTACAGGAGTTAGGAGAATAAATGCTCAGCTTTTCTCACAGGCATTGACCATCAGGGATGACAAAGAGAAATGGGACAGCAATGGAGTGGAGAGGAAACCAGCTAACCTATTGGAGCCTACAACCTCCCACTAACTCCTCCATATACAGAGTCACTAATGAATTTAACCACAGCATACAACCTCCACATAAGCCCTGAGGATATTACCTTCTCCAATCTTATAACTGTTTAAAAAATATATATTATTAACAAGAACTCCATGACCTCTACTCTCCAATATTTGTGGGTAAGGAATTTACAAGCAACATTATTGGGGACATGCATGGATATTTGGGTATACAGACATATCCAGCAGAGAAATGTTTTTATGTAAAGGTATATTTTAATGTTGGCATATAAATTTGTGCGTAATTTACCCTCTAGTAGTCAGCACGGTTATTGCTATATTCATTTAGGCTAGAGCACAGTGATGGTGCAAGACTTAAATATTACCTTGCAAAAAAGTAGTTTGTATACCTCAGTGTCATAATGCATCCCCGTGCCCAGTGCACTGGTGGGATGCACTACAAGTAGTTTGTTATTAATGGTAGGTAAAGTCTGAAATTTGTGAATAATGTAATTTTAGAACACTATAAATCAGATACAAGATTATTCCCCATATAATGTAATTCTCACTCACTTGCTTACAATATACTTTCTGAAAGAGAGAGAAATGGGTTGAGTTTTAATTAGTACTTAGGAAATTGCACATAGCCTCTGGTGCATCCCATGGAAATGTGTGATACATGTCTTCTGTTATATGTGTTGTGACTGATAAGTTGAGAACTCTCTTCTGAAACACTGAGTATAAGGTAACACACTGTTCACCTGTCATCCCAAAACTCTACATTTGCATGACCTTTAAACTACATGTGATGGACAGAGGAGCACACGCTGAAAAATGCTTTTAAGGTAAATATTTCCATTCTCAATTTCACACAGTGGTAGCTAAATAGAAACACATAATGTACATTAAAAACACAAAAATAATGCATTGACTTTTGGAAGAAACTATAAAACCCTTATCGCTTTGTAGCATGTGCACACATCTGTAACCTGACTATCCCAGTTGTCCAAAAAGATAGAACTTCAGATTGAATGACAACTCATGGCCAAATTTCGGTAGGAAATAGGAAGATGATTATATGTTTGCTTTTAGTACTGTTAGGTTATGCAATGGCTTTGTTCATTCAGTTAGCCACTATATTAAGAGCGCTAGTATCCCTCTGCACAAAAACAAAAAAGCAAGAGACAGATGCAAGATGATGCTAGGGAGGCAAGTAGGGACTAGACCAGGTAAAATCTCGAAATCCTTATAATTTATCTTTCTCCTAAACTCATTCATTGAAACATTGAAATACATTAAGCAGGGTTTAACATGATAAAATTTTCACTTCAAAAATATACTGTGGATGTAGTTAAGAATAGATGTGGGTTATTAGTTTAGGAAACTTTCACATAAGTCCAGGCAACAGACACTAGAATAGAATGGTGGAAATAGAGAAAAGTGGTTGAAATGAAAATACATTTAGGAGATAAGGCTGAAAGTCCCTAGTAAGGCATCAGCGATGTGGAGGGAGGAGGGAGGGCTTAAGGATTACTCTTAAGTGTCTGGTTTGCACAACTGTGGAAGAATTGCAAAAGAAGGAGCTGGAAAACAGAATGAAAGGATCAGGTTTAGGGAAAAAGATAACGGATTGGATTTCAGATATATCGACCTTAGGATGTCTTTAAGACCTTCAAGAAGAGATGTAAAATAGTTATTAACATATATTGTGGAGCTCAAAGGAGAGGTCTGGGTTGGAGATGAGTATCAAGTTCCACAGTCCCATTTGTTTATCCTTACTCCAGGCTCACTCTGTTCTGATCACTATGGCTTTACAGGAAGCCCTGACATCAGATACTCTAGGTACCTCAATGTTGGTCTCCTATTAAAAAATCATTTTCAGTATTTGAGATCCTTTCCATATTTGTATGAATTTTAGAATCAAGTCCTCAATACCTTCAAAGACAGAAAATCTTGCTGGGATTTTTGCTGAGATTGCATTGAATGTATAGCTCATCTTGAGGAAATTTTACATCTGCCAATTCGAATCTTCCAATTCAGTATAATGTTATATCTTGTCATTTACTCAGGTCTTCTTTCTTTTGGCAATGATTTGTAGCTTTCAGTGTGGAGGTCTTACACATATTTTGTTAAATTTATACCTAAGTATTTCATGTTTTTGATACTATTGTGACTGGTATTTTTAATTTTTAATTTCCCAATTATTTTTCTAGTATACATAAATAAAACTATTTTTATATGTTGCTTCTGTATCCTGAGATGTTGTTTATTTGTTTGAGTAGGGTGTTTGGTTTTTTTGTTTGTTTGTTTGTTTGTTTTGGGGAGATTCTTTAAAATCTTTTAAATACATGATCATATTTTCTGTGAAAGAAATACAGTTTTGCTTTTTCCTTTCCCTTATATTTGCCTCTTATTTATCTCTCTTGACTTAATTATACTAGCTAGGATCTCCAGTAAAGTTCTGAGTAGACTGAGTTGATCACTGGAGACACCCTTACCTCCCTTACCTTATATCTGGTTGTAGGAAGGAAGTGTTCAGTGTTTCACAATTAAACATGATGTTAGCTATAGGTTTCTCACGGATTTCCTAAACAAGATTCCAGATATCACATATCAGGACATCTACACTGAAAGCTACAAATCATTTCCAGAAGAAAGAAGGCCTGAGTAAATGACAAGATATAACATTATACTGAATTGGAAGATTCAACTTAGCACATGTAAAATTTCAAGATGAGCTATGCATTTAATGCAATCTCAACCAAAATCTCAGCAAGATTTTCTTTATTTGGAGATATTGAGGACATGGTTCTAAAATTCATATAAATATGAAAAGGATCTAGAATACTGAAAATGATTCTTTAATAGGAGACCAACACTGAGGTACTTAGAGTATCTGATGTCAGGACTTCCAAATATCACCATGTTGGGAGTGTGGGCTTCACCATAGGAGTTTTGGGGTAAACCAGTTTAGTCAATAGGAGTTTGCTCGTTTAGCCTTTCCCATTTCGGGCAATCTTGCTCCACAAATTCCAGCCACCTCAGTCTCTCAAAGCTATTTTATTTTCCCTTTCATCTCAGTGAGACCACCATGCTGTGTTTGAGTTTATCCTCCATGCACCAAGTTCTCGTATCAACCGGATAATCTTGAATGAATCATAGTATTGCATTTCCTGTGTGCATTGTCTGAAACAGTCATTTCAAATATTTAGAACAGTTCTTATAGTGTTTATAGCAAGAATTCCCATCCAGTAACTTTAATTAGGCTGAAGTGGAAACCTAAGCTATGGATTTTTGAAAGTTGGGGATCACATAAACTGGTGGAACCAATGAATTTAATGGTATGGTGCAAAATTAGTTGATGTACAGGACAGAAAAAAGCATATGAGAACTCATGATTTTGGAGATGGTGCAGCTATTAGCGGTGACACAGTGTCACAATGTGATAGGGTAACTTCCTCTCCTTCTTTACTTGACAGACAAATGGTAAGAAAGAAGAAAAAAAATCAATCACCTAATTGGTAGTATCATGCATACATATTTACATATTCACTCACTAAGCATTATGTACATTCAATTATTTATTCATGTTTTTTTTCAGCAAACATTCCTAGGTGTCACTCAGGATTAAGACAAAAATGTATAAAAATTCAGATAAAGTTTAGCCTGTGGCTAAGATGAGAGCCTAGGAAGGAAATTAGTCTTAGAAGAAGACATCAAAACTAAGCAGAATAGAATTTTGGGAGTGAAAGTAAGATGTCCTAGTTAATGCAGTTGATGATTTTTAACAGAAATATTCTAGATACAAATACTTTACTATATTTATAAACTTTTATATCCGTAGGCAGTCATCAAATTGCATCCTATTGAGGAAAATAAACCAGTCCATCCATCTATTTCTCTGTCAATGCCTCGTAAAATAGCTGGTTTATGTTTCAGACATAAGACAAAACAAAAGTCCATGGAGTATTTTCCTTCCCAACATGTTCCAGAAATTTACAAGTTATATTCTTTGGAATTGCCTCTCATATTATCAAAGGATTGCAGTTAACCAAGCATAAGCCAGAAAGGTGATATTACTTAGTGAGTCAGATGGAATGGATTCCAATCCTGGCTCTGTATCTGAATAGCTCAGTAACCTTGGGCAAGATGCTAACTAGGGGAAAGAAATAAGATACAGATTCAAGAGATATGGAGGGAAAACGGAAAGGAATAGGGTCTGTCTGGCTATAAAGAGAGAAGAGTCAAAAATGATTTCTTGTTTCTGGTTGAAGGATGTGAGAATATTGGTATCATAAATAGACATAGAAGAAGAAGGTCTTAAGGGAAGCGACTAATATCAATTTAAGATATACAGAATTTGAACTCCTGGTAGAACTTAATGTTGAGCTTCTAGGTGGAGCTCTCTACTAGAAATTAAATGGCTTGATGTTAAATCCTGGAGCTCAAAAGAAAGTCATTTATACATTTTTTTCAACCAACAACAGTTAAATACTTAATTTTCCAGTTACTGCGCTGGTTGCTAGGGATTCAGAAATAAAAGACTAAGCGACTGCCCCCAAGGAGCTTACCTCAGTGGAACCAAAGTTTATAACACAGTTAGATCATACAATCCTAAGTGCCAAGTTTTGGGGGCTAAGGTAGAGGTAGGGGCACAGTGCTGTGCAGATTGCCTGTCTAGGAAGCAGGAGGTGAGTAATCAGAGAAGGCCTCCAGAGGAACTGAGCTAAGTCTTAAAGGAAGAGCAGGAATTTGTCAGTCAGAGAAATTGAGGAAGGACTTTCAGGCAGTGGAGGCAGGGTATGTAGAAGTACAGAAGTTTTCACCAGTAGGACTGACTTTGAAAACCTCAAGAGGTGCGTACATAATTTCCAGTAATACCACATTCCTCATTTTATTCCTACATCATTGTCTATTCCTTTTTATTATCCTTTTTACCATCTTCTCTGCTCAGCCCCTAAATGATAGCACTCTTTCCTGGGCTGCTTCTCTCTTCTGTCTATATTCTCTCCCTAAGTGTTCACACCTATGGCTTCACGTATCATTTTCATGCCAACGGTTCTTCTCTGAGCTCCTGACTCTTAGAATCCTTTGACATCTCCACCTTACAACACTCACCCAGAAACAAAACAAAACAAAACAAAACAAAAAAAAAAACAAATTTGTCCACTCAATTTCCGTATATTTTTCCCAAACCTGCTCCGAGTACCCTCTTCTCTATTAACAACAATATCATCTACCAATTATCAAACCAAAACCTTAGAAACCATCTATTATTCTTCCCTTTACCTCACCTCCTACATCAGATCATTCAGGGAATAGTCAATTTTATGTCTAAAATATCCTCAAAAATAATCTGCTATTTTCCATCTTCATTACTAGCACTCCAGTGCTAGCTACCAACTTCTCTCACTTGGACTATTGCAACAGATTCCAGAATGATTATCTACTTTCTTATTCTTGTACAGTCATTTTCCCATTTAACTGTGACCTTCGATAGGGGAGTTTCAGAGGCAGTGGAAAAACTCGACCATAAGGATTTTAGAAGTGAGTAATGAAGACTTTTTATTTGCTCATTAATTCCTTTACTCATTCATCTAATTTGAGAGAAACGTAGGCATTCTTTGAGAAAGATGTCAAAGTAATAGTGGAAAGGGAAAAAAATGAACATGCAAGAGAATCATGCATAGAACTGAAAATCTAACGCATTGAAGAGAAGCAGGATAGCACAGAAGTTGGGAAGATATGATGTGGAGGTAGATCATTTTGTTCATATTCTAGCAATATGACATTGGGCAAATTATTAAGCTTGCTGGGCCTCAATTTTCTTGTAAGTGACAGGGAGATGACATGTGGTCATTGTAGATAGTGAATGAGCTTCATGCATAAAGGGCTTAGAACAGAGCCTGGTGCAAAGGAAGTACCCACCAAATATTCAACACTCTTCAAAATTGATTCGATATATGAAAATGTTTTGAGGTGAAAAAAAAAGTAGACTTCAATCTCCTTTGTAAAGTAAAAGTCATAGTCATTTGTAAGGAGTTAAATGGAGGTCTTGGAGATTTAATAATAATAATAATAATAATAATAATATATTACCCTTTATTGATGTGTAAGGCATAATGCTAAGTACCTTACATATAGTTATTTTTGTCCTCCTAACAACCCTGTGAGTTCAATTCCAACATTACTCCCACTTATAGGTTGTGAAATTAAGGTTTAAGGAGGTAAAATAATTTACCCAAGTTCACACAGATAATGAGTCAGGATTTAAATCAAGTCTACGATATTTTGTGTTTTAAACTGCTGCACTGTGTTGCCTGTCAATTCCTTACTCTGCATATTTGAACAGAAATGCCCCCCAAAATATTAAAATCATTGCCCTTTCAATAAAATCAGAATAGAACACTATTTTATACTGCATATGTTGATACTCCCTGTTTATTGAAATATACTTCATACAACTAATCAAATAAAAACAGTCTGACTGTCCTCCAGAAGTCCTTTTGAATCTGGTTTAGTCTTCCACAGAAAGGAACAAATTTCACAGAGCAAAAGACAAAAGCACCCACTATCAAACTGCACCATTGCTGGTGGCTCACAGAGAAAGCTGTCCAGGGACAATGATCCCAAGAAGATGACAATAACATTTTAATAGGGCGTTCTAAAATCAAAACTGTGTTTTCAAAAGTTTCTTTCATCTCTAAAGCATGTTCTAAATATTTGCTATTCAGGCTTCTGTAATAGACCTACCATGCCTTTGCACACAATACACAAAAATAACCTTAGACTGACCTGGAGGGCCTGGGCCTGGCGAGTGATAAATCTGTTAGCCCCAATTTGGAGAGCAAAGTATTTTCTAGAGGTCACAACACTACCATTCACACAGGACTACAAATGCTTTCAGAGGTGCTCCCTAGTAAAATCATGATGAGTGCTTTGATCTTGGGGTCTCTTTCTTTTTGTAACATGTCCGAATACCTAGGATTAGGAGGCAGGCAGAAGTCAGAGAGAAATTAAACAAACAGTGGAGAGTGACCAGCCAGGGTGGCTTCTAGTACTGAGGTCATGTGTTTGCCTCTTTACTTGCAGATCAAGGTGAAAAGTGCATCCTGAGCTCCAGCCAAATATGGTATATAAACAAACATGAAAGAAGGATTAACTCTCTTCCCTGAGACTAATGGGGGCCTCAAAAATCAATAGCTGATTTGTGACAACGAGACTAAGTCAATATTGGGACAAAAGATGCTAGCTATATCCAACTCACCCTTAATCTCAGGTAAACTTGTAGTAAATTCAACATTATTCATTTCCCGGGCTGCAATTCTCCCTGCCTCAGAAGAAATACTGATGTAGGAGACACACACAAAAGCCACCACTTGTTTCTTCTAATCAGATCCCTTTCTTCTCTGGCTCATGACAGATGGCTGTTTGCAGACATTTTTTTTTTGGTCCTAATTCTAGTTCAGCCAGCAGGAACTCTGTGTGGAGAGAGAAAGCAGCCGACTAGCTGCCCACTGTTCTGCCTGCATCCTGCATTCCTAATACAGGCAGAGAACCATCATGAGCAGCGTTCTCCCTAAGGGAAAAGACTCCCCTTCATCCAGAAGCTCAGAACCCCAGGATACATGTGAGAAAACATTTGTAGGTATTAGGAGCAATGCTCTCACAGAATTTCCTAAGGATTTTCATCTGCATCACAGATTCAAGACCCCCATAGGCATCAAGGTTTTTATGAGTTTGAGGTGGAAAGTGGCTAAGTCCCATGGCCTAACGTTTCCACTCCTGAGTTCACATGATGTATGAGTCCCAGACCAGCTTCTCTACTATACATATATTCAGATTATTTGGGTTTCTTGGCCAACCTATACACAGAGAATTTTCCAGAAACTACCTAAGGAAAAAGGGAGCTAAACCCTCAGCCATGCTCACTATCACCATCCACATTTTGCAGATGAAAAAACTGCCTGAGAGCACAGAATGAATTAAAGGTGGATCTAGCATGCACACCCACACTCTGACTCCAGGGTCAGCAACCAACATTTGAGCTCTACTTTTACGTGACCTTAGCATGCATTTTTATCAGTCTGAACCTTGGCTCTCCCATCAATAAAAAGCATGTTTTAATACACATCTGGCAGTGTCATAATGAGCAGTCAATAGGAAATGTATGTCAGATACTTAGTAATGGCTTGGAACATAGAGATCAATAAATGGCCAATTCTTCCATATCATTTTCTTCGATAAAGGAACAGGAAATATATGCAGCACTGATTCTCTGGGCCACTTCTTGTCACTGCTCATTGCCTCATATATTTTTCCATCTCGGTTCTTCTTCAAAATGAGATTTTTTTTTAATTTATATTTTCACTGACATGCTATAGTCCTAGAATTGGGCTATTCCTTAGGAACATATATCTATGTTGATGCTTCATCGTTAGGAAAGTTCATCTTTCCTCTCTTTTTCTAATGGCTTCAGGTTTTTCACTTATGTGAGAATCTAGCTCTTAGCATTTTGATGAAAAATAAAGAGCTAGCAGTCTTCCTAGGAGCACGGCCTCCTGGATCTGCACTGTACCCACAGTGCTGAGTGGAGGGAACATTGAGAATGCTTGATGAGAATAGAGTTCAGGGTTAGCGGTTCTGGCATCTAAACCATCCCCTTGTCTTTCATGCCAGCAAATCATGCCAGGAAGAGAAATAAACTTGCCCAAGATCTGCAATATATCAGTGGACAGCCTCCTGTATGTTGTGATGTCTAGGGTACCAGAAAAACCTCCCTTTATCTTCACAACCAGTAACAATAAAATATTCAACCAGGGAGTGCTCGTTTTTTTCAGGCAATTGACTACACATTAATTCAAAAGGTACTACACGTTCTTCAGGATGCACAAATTTTGGCCTAGTGCTGAATGGCTCATTGTTAAAGCCAATATGTGGCTAGAAACGAAGGCAGAGACCAAGTATTACTATCATAGACTGTACTTCTGAAAAACAAGAATATATCTGAAGTTTTATCAAAAGTAAATATTACTGCAACTTTATCTTCAACATTATATGCTCAAAGTTTAAAAGATTAGCAGAGTGTAGGAAAAATCATTTCTTAGTACCATCAGTTGACAATTACTCTGGCATTCACTATACTGTACAATTGCAACAGTAAAGAGATGCTCTCATTTTCAGCCAAGGTCAATGGAGGAGCAAGGTAGTTTTGGGTAGGCAGTGCTGAAGTTCATGTTGTTACCAAGTTGTTGAGGTTTCCCTGAGGCCCCTCAAAATGTAACTGACTGAAGTAAATGGTGACCTTTTCTTCATCTTCCCTGAAGATACAGTCACTGATGCCATCTCATAAACCAAAAGCTTTGAACTTGCTTGAAGAAGATACTTTCAAGATGAAGAATAGTTGAGGAATATTTTCAGAAACAAGGCTGAGGTCAATAGTCTTACCCATCATCACACACACTTAAACAAAAACTTACTTGATACTTCAACAACTCTTTGAGCATGTATCATATCTCTGTTTTACCAGGGAGAAATTAAAGGTTCCAAGATTAAATGACTTATCTAATTAGCAGTTAAATAGGATTTTAACCCAAGCTGTCTCACGGCTATGTACAGAGCTAAAAAATGCCCCAAATAAGCAGACAACTCTCTGTTCAACGCCTGCCATGTATCTGGACTGACGTATACATAAATTCATTAATCCTACACAATTTGACATAGCCATTCTTATACCTACTTTACAAATGGCCTGGGACCTAACCTAATGACTAATCAGTGGCGCCACCAGGATTTGAACCCAACTACCTAATTATTAAGTATATGCTACTACCTACTGCGTGATGACCCTGCTTCTCACCATTCTTTCCATCACCAGGGATTCTCTCAACAATATTCAGCTACTATTAGTGAGCTCTGACCATACGCCAATTGCTCATAAGGTCTAAGATCTAACATTCTGGAGAGAAGTCACTAAATTTTATTCCATAGGGAGAATCCGACTTGCATCGTCACTCAGGAGAAAAGATACACGGTGAGGCAGCATGCTTTGAAAAAAAGTATAGAAAACGGTAGATTTGGAGGCAGCATAATGAAATGAAAGAAAAGCTGCTTTGTTCCTTGCCATCTTGCCCAGGGTTTCTCTAATGCGAGTGATATCAGATTAGAAGACAGAAAGAACAGCTTCATGATGGTAGCTGCCAGCAAGGCAACCTCTTTTCCACGTGCCCTGTCCCCACACTTTCCCCCTGGGAGAGGCCAAAAGGCATCAGTGCAACACAGGTTTGTTGCTGGGAATAGGCTGGAGCTAATCCCTTCCTGGGGATGTTTGTTTTTACTGAAATACTTTCCCCCACTTCAGTTAGCCCGTCCTCCATTATGTGAGTCAATCTGACAGTTTAAACCAACAGAAATATTACTTTTTTTCCCTGTAAAGTGTAGGTTAAATGCAACGTTTAACATAATGAGCCCAAGGGGGGAAAAGTTCACAGTAAAGACGAATACTCTTTTAAAAAAATTAGACCCAATTAATAATTAGATGGTATATGTTTGCAAACAATGAAAAGGGGAAGCAGTGTTTCTTCTTCTTCTTTTGTTAATTAAATCACAAAGTCTATTGTTTTGTTTTAAAGCCTGAATACCAATATATTTCATACATTATGGCTCTTTTCTGAAAGGAAAAAATATAAAACTATTTTATTAACCACGATCCCCCCATATTTACTGTAAGGTAAACAGCAGCCCTAGGTAACAGCTCTTTTTCTCCTAAATTACTACTTCCCCTTGCTCCCTGGAGACCTAACTAACTCCAGCTTGACAAAGATTGATCCTCAGTCGTGACTGGGGAAGGCGTGCTTCTCACAATACACTCCTCACTTTGCAGTTGACGGTGGTTGTGTTCCAAATCCTACCCAAACCACTTGGGGTTCATACTCTCTCACTTTTCCCAGCAAAATCAAAACTTGTTTCTTAAGAGTGTTCTTGCTAACATTGCTTGTTAAGATGAGTTCCTGAATATTGACTTTTTCTTAGCTAACAGCGAGCTGAGGATTTAAGTCTAAATGAATCAGAAACATATGGCATGCATTTCTCTTAATAATACGCTGGGCTTTATAATTAAAGGAGAACAGTACTAGAGGCAAAGTGTGCTTTGAGAAGCTATTGAAAGGGGAACGTTGAGTGGGATTGAGGATGGTCCACAGATGCAAAAGAAAGGCCCACTTGGCCTTGAATTTTGCAATCTTGGGCTACTAGGGAAGACACCATGCCCTTAATGGAAATTCCTAAGAGAATATTCCATTTGCACTCTTCCTCTTTATTAAATTTTCTGTTTCATTGCCTACTCCCTTCTCCCTATCTCCCCCACCTACCACTTTTGGTTCCTTTACTAAGATCTTCCTGCTTATTAAAGTTCATACACTACGTTTGTTTAGAAGCCTCTATATATGCTAAGACCTACACAAAACGAAGGTAGATGGTGAATTATTGAGTGTGTAACCAAAGCCTGGGCCCGGGATTATATTTAATTAAACCTCATTTTAAGCAATCCTAATGTCAATCTCACTGAAAATCCATGGGGGCTTGATGTTGGCTTATAAGGATTTTCATCATCTCTCTTTATCAATACTGTGTGTTCAGTGTTGTTTATGTGAGAACAGGAGAAGACAGGATCTGAGACAGCTGGGTCCCAAACTGTCAACTACGATGTGCCTTGGACAAGTCACTTTATTTTCCTGAATCTCAGGTTTTAACATACACAAAGTGGGAATGAAAATACCACTATATTACTGGTCTGTGGTAAGAGTGCAATAATAGATTAACAATTGCTCTGTAAGTTGTATTCAAATTAATGTTGAATACATTGCTTTTACCTCTTGTCTTTAAATATTTAAAAGACTCTCTTAGACATTTTCCATTTGTTAATGTCTTTATATTTTCCCCTAAATTCACTATACCATATGGGAACATTATTTTTCCTCAAACAGAGAGAAATGGGATAAACCAAGTGTCCCCTTGGCATACTATAGCCAAAATTGCCAAAAGGCATTTTTTTAAGAATTACACTTTTTTCAAGCTTTGGTCCTTCTGAGAGTCTGTAAACTATCCAGCCAATTCTTAGATATAGCCAGATAAAGTGACTCTGGGATAAAATGATTACCTAAACCAGAGTTGGACACCTCAACCTTCCAGTTCTCTAGTCTGCCACCTTGTCTTTTGGAATCAGTCTCAAATCTCCTAGAAAGGACACAATCTTCCATTTATCAAGAGTCTCCCGTGCTTGTGTGTAGGCCACCTTGTATGTGCTATGTCACGTAATTTTATCTCCACGCAGCATATGTTGGGTGAGTAGGAGTTGCATCACCTTCCCCCACCCAACGAAACCAGGGATTCTGAGAGGACCATGCAGAACTGACTGGCCTTAAAACCAAAAATAAATCAAGTATTACATTGACTGGGAAGCAAGAACCACATGGTGGGGCCCTATCTGCTGTCTGGGGACCTGCAGGCTTCCCTTCCACACAGCTGCTACAGCTGTTCACTGAAGCACTATTCTTCATGTGGCCACTTGAATGGCTTCTGGTCAGCACTCGGGGAAGGTCTGGGGCTAAACAGGTTAAGCCCTCTGAGATGTAAGCCCATTTCAAGTATTTTAGGCCAAGGGCAGCAAACAGAATGGCAAAGACCAGGCACAGGGGTGTTCCTTTGAGAAGAGGTACAGCATAGTGCCCTGCAGTAAGCTGTGGGGCAGGCACTGGAAGCCTAGACTCCTATCTTAGCACCCCTGTGTCCTAGCTAAGTGACCTTGTCCAGGTCACCACTTGGGGCCGCATTTTCTTCATTTGTGAAATGGGAATGATAATTCCAGCTCTTCCCACCTCACATGGAACTGGTGAAGTCTAAATAACAATAAAAAAGAAATTACCTGTAAATTGCTGATGTGCAGTGTTGAGTCACATAGATGTTATCAATGAGCATTTGTGATGTGCCAAGGATGCAGCCATTGCTCTCCTTCCTGGGGTGGTGGGTGAGGGACATTTCCAGAGAAAACTCTCACAGGCTTTCCTCTTTCTGATCCTTTCTAGGACATCACAGTAAGAGCTCTGGGCCCTCAATGCCTTTCCTGACTGATTCAGGGCCTTCATCCTTGGCCTCTGCTGAAAGCTTTGCCAGGGTGGAGCCAAATGAGAATCTGACAGTCCTTCAGAAACTTCTCTCCAAGGAGCAGCAGGGCATTGCCTTTTCTCCCAGCTGGACTAAATCCTCACAGGAACAGGACTCAGCAGAGGGACAGAGCCATCAGCTGGAAGCACTAGGAATCAGGAGAAATGGAAGTGAAATGCAGCCAGGTGTGGTCAAGGCAATGATTGAAGGCATCTCATGGGAAGAAACATGGCTCACTGCAGAGAGGGACTGCAGGAAAGCTCTCTTCTGCAAGTTGTGTCAGCCAACGCTGTTTGATGCAACTTAAAATTACAAAACATTCACTATAGCCAAGTTCAGACCTTCCACGATATTATTCCAGAGGGGATACTATGAGCAAGCAGAGGAGAGGGGCAGGATAGGAGAAAGAGAAGGGGAAAAAAAGGAGAAAGAACCAATTTGGGAGCAGAGGAAAACAAGACAGTAGAGAATAGAGAGGACAATTGATCCCTGAGAGGATGAGGTCATCCTTTTCATATAGAACAAAAGTTAAGCTGTGTCCAATATTCACAGAAAATGAAGTATGGTAGCACAGACCATTTATTCCCCCCATTTTTTTTAACATTTATTTATTTTTGAGACAGAGAGAGAGAGAGAGAGAGAGAGAGCATGAACAGGGGAGGGTCAGAGAAAGAGGGAGACACGGAATCTGAAACAGGCTCCAGGCTCTGAGCTGTCAGCACAGAGCCCGGCGCGAGGCTCGAACCCACGGACCGCGAGATCATGACCTGAGCCGAAGTCGAACGCTTAACCGACTGAGCCACCCAGGCGCCCCTATTCCCCCCAATTTACCTTCCTCCAGCTTCAGCAATATTTGAAGAACTCTTGAGTTCAATCAAGTCTCTATGATCTCAGTCTACACTCCTCTGAAGAATAACATAGGAAAAAAATAAGCATATGTATGTGTATGTGCGCTTGTGTTATGTGTTGTGTACGTGTGCTATTTGTACACAAACATGCATTGCTTGTGTGCAGGCATTTGTATGCATGTGCACACTGTTTGCATGTGTGTGCATCTGTGTGCATGCACACGTGTGTTGGTCATGTGATTGCGTGTGCCTGTGTGTGCACGTCTGCACGCTGGGGCCGAGGCAGAGCTGCTCCCTTCCCAGGGTCTGGGCACATTTTGCTGCAGGATCCTTTTCAGTAAGAAGGCTGAGACAGCAAGCCCAGCTCAGGTTTCATGAGGCTTCATCCTGTCTGAAGGCTGGTCATAGAGCAAAGTCGGGTGTATTTCAGGGGCTGATTAAAGCTCTCACAAATGCCAACTTACATCATTTCAATGACTATTAATTTAAAGAAAACATTTGCCTGGAAATAAAGAAAAACATTGCAAACTATTCCTGTTTTATCACCGAGGGTCCTTACTCTCAGTAGATCCTTCTCTCTGTCATGAAGCAGGCAAGTCTGACCTGGGCAAAGTTATCAAGGTAGAGCAATTACAGAAACACGGGCCAGATTCTTCCAATTAGGTGAGTGTGCACAGACCTTTGCCATAGTGATGGCAAAAAAAAAAAACCAAAAAAAACTACTGTTGCGTCCCCCATTCCCACTGTTCAAGTGATAAATGACCCCCAGCCTGCTCTCCCCAGAGCTGAGTGAGGCCTGTCTCTGGACAAAGGCCAGGGAAAACACAACAAGATTTATAAGAGCCAAAGGCAGGGTGAAGAAGACCCGCAGGGCAAAGGGGGAAAGACCACATGAGAAAATGTGGCACGTTTTAGTAGCTGCATGTTATTTTATGATGATGGGGTGGGAGCAGAAGGGAAGATGGGGGGCTGGCAAAGGATAAGTGGCCACAGTCAAATAGCCTAGAGTATCTGGAAGGCCGGGGGCTTCTCCTCAGTTGGCTCAGCTCTCTGCAAAGAGGGAGCACTGGCTCTGAAATCCTCGTCTGGCTCCTCCATTCACCCCGGCCCCTTCTAAACAGACACTGTTAAAAGAATGTATTTAAAACTAAGGAGACAAATGGAGACAGAGAGAGAACAGTCATGTGCTGCTGAGATTAGAAGGCATGATGGTACAATTAAAGATATTTACCAGAGAAATTCGAACCCCATTACACGCTGGAGTACAGTATGCAAGGAAGAGCTGTTTTATATCATTAAAGACAAAAACCAGGTCTATAGGTAAGCTTTAAGAACAATAAACATCCTGAATTCAAGAATAAGGCTGTCAAATGAAGGGATATTGATTTTGGAACAAGGAATATTATGTCAAACAACATTAGTTTAATTGATCTGAATTTAGTTTAAGTACTAAAAGCATTTATATACAAACAGCAAATGAAAATTAACTGCAGCTGAGCCCCACCGCTGGTTCTCAGGGGCTTCTCAGGGCGGAGGCGGAGAGGAAAGCCTGGCACCCAACGGGCGTAGTTGGAGTCATGAACACACGGCAGAGCTGGGGTTTCATCCCCTGCACAACGATGGGTAAGGCAATGTGCTTTCTCTCAGAGCATAGGAACATTTAACACTGGCCTTTGACTTTTCAAAATACACAAATGCTGTTTCTCGCTCTGAAGGAATTCATGAGAAACATGGGATAGGCCAGGAGCAAGGAGTCGAGTGGGTACCCAAGTCAGTGAAAAGCTTCTGGTCCGGAAGTGAATGAGGCGAGCCCCTGATCTGCCTCTGACCACTTGGCCCCAGATGAACCAATGCCTGACTGCAGCTGCCAGGCCCTGGGAGCCCAGGCAGAGGCTCCAGGAAAGCACCTGGGCACGGAGCCTGGGGCAGCCAGGTTGTCAAGAAACAGCATCGGCCTCAGTCCTTCAATAGTGACAAAATGGAGAGAGATTTCAAAAGTGTCCAAACCCATCTCCTCCTTGTGCCCTTGCCTCCTCCTGAAAGAGACCATAAATCGACCACTCTTTCTTTCGACCTTTAAAGCTCGCTCTTTAAATCGACCACAGCTATCCCGGGGTACCCACCCCAGAGCAGGAGAATACACAGGAAATGCACAGTGGAAAAGCCAGGGTAGAGATGCACATTCCTCTTTAGTTACCAAAGTCTTGTATGGAAGAATAATAGTGATTCCACTGAAAGATTATTCAAGAGAATTCCAGCAGGAACCTATGGACTGCCCACCCCGTCTGCTTGCCGAGGGCTCGTCCAACCGCCACGGACCCCCGTGAAGGGGTGAAGGTGTGAGCTGCTCAGTTATGTGTCAGACTCATTATTTAAGGTCCGGTCAGCCCAGGAGCCAACCATGTTTCCACTTTGTTTTCAGAAGGCCTGACAAAGGCCCCAGAATGTTGTTTTGTTTATATCTTGCCACCTGTGCACTCTCTCCCTGAGAGCTGAATCTCCACTCTGAGATCAAAGGGCAGTTAAGTGGAGCTGAAAGAAAGCTCTCTCCACCCCCAGCCCTGAGCTTTCACTCTAAGGACAGTGCTACATGTTGTCAGATTTATAGCTTCATGTGTGAATATGGTGTCAAGAAACAACAAAAATAGCCCCACGTCATGATTTTCTATCCATTTAGACACTTTGCCACATACATGAGGGTTAGTCTCAGTCTAGCCATGAAGGAACACTTATATGAGCTCTCAAGATACCAGTTACCCTTTCTTGACTTCTCCTCTTGAAACATTTTTCTCTCCCATATGCTTGAAACATTTTTGGATCAAAATATTTTCCTCTCTGATATTCCCAGTCAGCCTAGTCAGTGGGGGATAGAGTGACTAAGGACCAGGACAGCAGTGTTCTGGAAAGACAGATATAACTTGCTAAGGACAATGTAATAAGAAAGAAGTCTTAGGTAAGGCCTGTGATGGAACATTCTGGGAACATTCTCTGTGTGCAGTAGGGTCTCATAGAGTTCAAAGAGCCAATATTCCTGGACTAGTATTCATATTATATCTGCTCATCAAGTATGTATTGAATACTTTGGTGGGCCAGATCTTAAGCAAAGCATGCATGAACATTGCACACTATTTCTGTCTTAGTCAAGAACAGATGATCCAAGCACAGTCTGACTTATATCTGCTGAAACAGAGGTACAAAGTACCCACTAAAATAATCCTAAAGGTAGAAGCAATTGTTCTTTCAAGAAAAAAGGGTGCTATCATTTGAATGTTCATGCTTCTCAAAATTTAGGTGTTAAAATCCCTTAAGGTGATGGTAGTAGGAAGTGGAATCTGGTGATTAAATCATGTAGGCAGAGCTCTCTTAAATGGGATTAGTATCCTTATAAAAGAGACTCTAGAGAGATCTGGACCTCTTTCACCACGTGAGGACACAACAAGAAGTTGGCTGTCTTCAACCTGGAAGAGGACCTTTATGTGACCATACAAGTGCCCTGATCTTGGGTTTCTACACTCCAGAATGCAGCCTGAACTAAGACAGCAGGCATGGCAAGAAAAGTGTTTGGGAAGTCTTAACTCAGGAGTCTGCCAGCTGGTACAGGTGAATGGGAAAAAAAGGAGATTCCAAGAAGAGGGAACCACAACCACACAAGTACAGGGGGTACAGGTGATATCTGTACAATGCTGCCTAGTCCAGTGTGGCTGGATCCCAGAGGATTGTGGTGAGGCTCTGGAAAGGATCCTAAACAAGAGCATTCGTGGTTTCCTAACCACCTTATTTCTGTCCTTTCCCTATGAGAAGCTGTAATGGACTCAGAGGCAGATGGTCTCTGGATTGAACCAGTCTCCTCCATTTCTTAGACATGTGACCATGGACAACTCACTTAACCTCTCCAGACCACAGCTTCTTCCTCTGAAATATGCAGAAAATAAGTTCCATCCAGAGAAAAGTGGAGGGAGGCTTAAATAGAGGCAACTATTTAAGCGTCATAAGTGAAAAAGCCCTTACGCACAGTATAGGACTAGGTCTACCAGGACCCTCAGTCACGTGATCCAGAGGGCCCCACACTTTGCAATGTAAAGGGATCAGGCTGTCTCTGCCCTGAATTTAGAAAAACTCCCAGTAGTTCTACCCATGTGATTTTGAGCACATTGCCACATTTCCCCAGGCCTTATTTTTTTCCTCATCTACGAAACAGGAGTGGAAGGGCCAGGATTGATTTCTAAGGTCTCTTCCGGTTTAGATTTCCAAGGACAGAGTTTAAAACTCACTGCACAAAAGCTTCAGATTCTTGAAGACCTTGTTTAAATCCACCTCCTGGAGTGTAACTGTTATATGTCTGAACATTACAAATTATGAAATATGAAATAAATATATGCATATATACATAAACACATGTGAGTATATATAGACATGCATGTATATATGTAACTCAATTGTTCCAACCAGGGACATCGGTCCAATGCCTGGAGTTTCTCTTTTTCTTTCAGGATTCAACATTTGGCTCAATTCCAGTGTATTCCCAAGTTTCTGAATCCTGTTCCCACAAAGATCTGTCTTCTCTCTCTGGTTAAAAGAAATGTATGCTGGGCATTCTGCCAAGCACTTGGGGGCCCTGTAGCATTCTGCTGTGACCCCTGGGGTGTGCCCCTTCCCTGTCACTGATTGTAGGAGTGAGGACAGGCCTACCATGGCCCTGCTGGAGCTACACATTGAATTCTGAGGCATAGAAGGTTTATCCAGGCCCAAAAGTGGACTACCCAGATCTGTGTCTCAAGTATCCCAGCCAACTATGTTCTGATGCACTAGCAGTGCCTTATGGAGTGACCCTCAAGAAGAAAAGGAGAGGCCCACCTGTTCTCTCAGGGTCACCATCACTAATGCTATCTCTCACACTAAAACAGCTCCTCATTATTTACAAAACACAGTTACATCCTTGACCTGATGTAAGTCAAATCAGGTTGATAGCATGCAAACAAGTACTCAGTTTATAATGCATAGGCACATGAAGTCCTAGGGGTCATCTTTTTAAGAATTGTCCTCTTACTGACCTCTATTTATCCTCAAAGGGCCTGGATATACCATTCCTGAGGTTGGGTATTCTTAAACTTAAAGGATGGAAGGGACAAAGGTTGGCTTTTGGCAATATGGAGAAAAACTGAAAGAGGTGGAGACTCTATTCTCCCCTTTTATGCCCTGCCCTCATCAAAGTATCTTTTCTACTTCTCCCACAGCCTTCCTCTTCCCCCTGGAAACAACTTCTTTTATAATAAAATTTACTAGTAGTCTCTAAAGGCCCTTAAAACTCTGACATTTTATGGTTCTATTTGAGTTTCATCCAATTTCTTTTCATGAGATGAAGGTTTGCTATTAAGGAGTTTCAGAAATTCTGGGGTCATTTGGGAGGAGAGGTAGGGGTTTCCCTACCTAAGCAGATTTTATGGTGGATGTCTTCATGGAAACAGGCGGCATCATGGAGCCTGACCACAGAGCCTGATGAGAGGGATGCTCATATATAATAAAAGGTTGTCCAGGCCAAGAGAAAACCCCAAGAAACTGAGCTTTTTCTACTGATGAACTTCAGCGCAGCAAAACAGATATGGACAGGAACTATGAAGTTAAATACCCCATGCCTCTTGGATTAAGGAGTTCATTCTCTACTGGTAGAAATATATACATGAATAGATAATTTCAATAAAATATCCTAAGTGATAAAACAGATGTAAGCAAGAGTATTGTGAGAGCACAGAGAAGGGACATTCAGCCAATCTAGAAATTCAGAAAATATTTCTTGGTAGGAATGAAGTCTATTCATGTTACATTTTAAGAGTGCTTTTTGTTTTTTACGTCATGCCCTTGTCCTCTCTTTCACAATAACCTCACTCCATTCCTGTGAAGGAGTCAAAGAAAGGAGCATTACCTCAATTGATGGATGGAGACACCAAGGGACAGGTGAAAAAACAGTTACACAGCTAGTTAATGGCAAGGAAAAAATATTTTTATGCACTTGAGACTGAATGGAATAATGGTAATCTCTAGAGCATTTAGACTTAGAGCAAGGAAAAACGAAGAAGGAGATATGATAGACTGATATGTTATAGCAGTATTTGATTTGCTTCGACCAAAGCTATCCTTTGTAGAAATATATACTCTATAATTCAAAAGCACTATCCCTGAGGGGTGGGAGAAATGGATGAAGGAGTTTAAAAGGTAAAAACAAAACAAAAACAAAATAAAACAAAAAAAACATAATGCCATTTACAATTATTCCAAAAAAATGAAATACTTATAGATTAATCTTATATAGGATCTCTGTGCTGCAATACTAAATTCTCAAGAAAGAAATCAAAGAAATTCTACATAAATGAAGAGACATACATACCATGTTCATGGATGGGAAGTCTCAACATAGTAAAGATGTCAATTCTTCTCAAATTGGTTCATAGGTTTAAACCAATCCTTATCAAAATCCTGTAAGGCTTTTTGTAGATATAGACAACCTTATTCTAAAATTTATGTGAAAAAAGAATTCTGTGTAAATTGTGTCTTTATGCCTATTGGGTTTAATGTTAGCTAACTTTGGAACAGGCATTATTTTCCATTTTCTTCTGAAAGGCATATGAAAAAATTCAATAGTGTAAATAAAGACATAATTCTTCACCTGTTAATTCTCTCTGTTCCTCCCCTGATCATGTTCTGTCTCTCTTTCAAAATAAATAAACTTAAAAATAAAGACCAAAACTCAAACATCAGTGGGCTCTGTTCCCTTGGGCCCTGCGTTACACACACCTTGGATCTCCTTCTAAGATGACTACTTGCTCTTTTCTCTGGTTGTTTCTTTTCCCTATCAGATAGTGAAGTTCATGAGAACAGGATGTTATTCTACTTATTTGCCCAGAATCCAAATGGTAGTTGCTTAGTAAATGAACAAATGAATGGACAAATAGAGAAATAAACAACAGTGAGGAATTAATCTTAAAAAAAAATCAAAAACCAAAAACAAACAAACAAAAAAAAGAAAACAGTGTCAGTGGATTGTCTCCAGCCTCAGCTCCAGGGTATAAGGAGCTGGAAAAAGAAAAGCAGCATTCCCACACTAATAATGAAAAAGAGTCAGACTAAGTTCAGGTTTACAGCATTTTTCAAATCCACCAGATGATGGAGGTTACAGAGACCTGGCTCAGAATCTAAGGAGGGAGAGTGACTGAAAGGAAAGGGAAGATATAAACATGTACTCACCTGGGATAGGCAGAACCAGACATCAACAAAAACAATTCATCTACAATAGCTAACAAATTGGTAAAGGCTAAGGGGGAGCTAGTGGGACAGAGACCACCTCTGGGAGGGTGGGGTCACAGAAATTAGAGGAGGTCACAATATCTATCATACTTGTTCTCCATGAACCCACAGGATGTCCACACCTGGATCACGAGGACCTATCATGGTACAGATATAAATGAGAGAAATGGTAGCTGTGTAAGAGGGACAAGAACCTCTGTTGGGTCTTTCCCTCATACCTGCACCATGGAACACTGAGGGAGAAGGGCGACACCACTGGCCTTAGGGCACAGGTGAACATACACTGAAGCTGGGGAAAGGGAAGAGTGGGAGAAAATCCTAGTCCTGGAAAAAGAACAGAGTTAGATGCTGAGCCCACAATTTAGCCAGGGGAGGAGTGGAGAACAAAAGGCCACCTTGCTAGGACACAAGGACATGCAAGCCCAAGCTTTAACTGGAAAAACAGAGACCACACTCCACTACTACCACTAGCAAGCTACAAAGTTTAGAAGAACAAGTAACAAGAGAACACTGCTAGAGATGGACAGATGAGGAACAAGAGTTTGCAAAGAGACCCTCTCTGAGGTAGAGTAGATATGGAGGACCTAAGACTTGAATCATAGATGTTGCTCTGGTTAACCATATGCCACCCTAGCACAAAGCATCTCTAGAGGAATGTGAAGAATGTGGTACACGGAGTGTAACCAAAGCAAAAATAGTAGCACTCAAAAACAGTCAAATATATATTCTTTTCTAGAGAAGATAAAACATTCACCAAGGTAAGCACAGCGAGTTCAACTGCCAAATCTACTAAACATTTAAGGAAGAAAAAACAGCCATTCTACACAACTTCTTCCACGATATAAAAGCAGAAAGAATATTTCCCAAATCATTTTATGAGGCCAGGATTATCCTACTCTGAAAGTGAAATGAAGACATTGTAAGAGAAGAAAGCTACAGAAAAATATCCCCCATTAATATAAAGGCATATCCTCAAAAGAAAACAACTATAGAATCTCTGCCATAAATCTAAATTTTTCCAAAATAAAAAAGTTCTAAAAGTGGCATCAGTGCGTTTAGAATTTCCCCATTAAACAGAACTTTCTTAAATCTTGCAGTGGAATTCCTAAACTATTATCTGGATTTGACCCTTTAGCCAGGGTTACACAGGTAAAGGAGTAAAGGAAGAAGAAATCTGGCAGGTAAACTTTTAACAAGTGATCAAAACCAATATCATCAGATGTTACACATTTTAATTGTTGCCACCTGATAGGATACAAATAGAAGATTGAAGTGTCACTTCTGTAACATTTGTGCCAAAAATGCATGGTCTGAATCTACTCAAACCCAAATTCAAAGTCATTATTCAAAATAACTGACTTGTAGTCTTTGAAGCTATCAAAGTCATGATGGTCAAGGAAAGGTTGAAGAACATATTGAAGAAAACTAAAATCAATGTGCAGTTCTGGACGGAACCCTTTTCTGACAGGAATGAATTTGGCCAGTTGATGAAACTTGAATATATTTATAGGAACATGTTGAGGGAATAATAGCGCATCATGTTAGCAATGTGCTCTCTGATGGCTAAAAATGTTCTTTTTTACTGTCCTTGAAACTTATGGATCAGTTTAATTGTGATTTAGAGATATACACACAAGTTTATTCCTAGCAACACTATACATAATTGCAAAATATTGAAATCAGCCTATGAACTCATACATGGGAGACTGGTTGGATAATCCATGGCACAGCACAGAATGGAGTCTCATGCAACTGCAAGAAAAATTGGGGAAGATGTCTGTGAAATGATATGGCGTGGTTTTCACAATGTATTGTTAATAAGAAAGGGGAAATCACGAGGCACCTCGGTGGCTCAGTGCATTAAGCATCCAACTCTTGATTTTGGCTCAGGTCATGATTTCATAGTTCATGAGTTCAAGCCTCATGTTGGGCTCTGCACTGACAGTGCTGAGCCTGCTTGGGATTCTCTCTTTCTCCCTCTCTCTGCCCCTCCCCTGCTTGGTGTTCTCTCTCTCTCTCTCTCTCTCTCTCTCTCTCTCTCTCTCTCTCTCAAAATAAAGAAACACTTTAAAAAGTTTTTTTTTTAAAGGAAAGGGGCAATTGCAAATGATATTTATAACATGCCATTTTTCAAGTAGGGAAGAAAAGGACATAATGGAATATACACATATTTGCTAATTTGTGCAAAAAGAAATACAGGAAAGTTCAACCAGAAACTAGTGAGATTAATTACCTGTAGAGGGTGGATAGAAATGAGGTAGAAAGAATTGCAGAATGGGAAAGGAGTAGGAGGGATGAGGAGGAAGTGATACTTGCCTGAGCTTATCATCTGTATGGTTTGGACTGTTAAAACCACTGCAATGTTTGACCTACCCCCAAAATAAGTAAATAATTACTATCATCCAAGGTGTGTGTGTGTGTGTGTGTGTGTGTGTGTGTGTGTGTGTGAGAGAGAGAGAGAGAGAGAGAGAGAGAGAGAGATGGGGGGGATTCAAAGTAGATCCAAAACAATTACAAACAGACCTACCTATATTATAAACAAATAAAAAAATCACAGAGAAGAGTATGAGGAAGGAAATAACATGCACTGGAAAGCATTACTTTGATTGTATGATACAAGGCTAAATAAGGGGCAAAACTTGTTTGCAAATGTACTATTTTTCTACAGGGCTGTAGGTTAACGATTCTAAAGCTACTTTTTCTGTACACAATTATTAAAAAATAGGGGTGCCTGGGTGGCTCAGTTGGTTAAACATCCAACTCTTTGTTTCAGTCAAGTCATGATCTCAGGGTTTGTGAGTTTGAGTCCTGTGTCAGGCTCTACACTGACAGTGTGGAGCCTGCTTGGGATTCTCTGTCTCCCTCTCTCTCTGCCCCTCCCCTGCTCTCTCTCTCTCTCTCTCTCTTTCAAAATAAATAAATAAACATTTAAAAATATTAAAAAAATAAATGAATATATTAAGGAAATTGAGAGCCAGGTTTCTCACTGTTAAAGATGCTACACATAAAGAAATATAAAATAAGCCTCATGGTATTGGATTAGAATCAAAGGTATGAGCATGAACTCATAGCTGCTATATAGAAATAAATATACTTGTGTAGGTATGTGTGTGCTCATATACATACATGTATTTCCTGGCTCTTAATGCTGGGAGGCTCTAGAAGCAATGGCACCCCAGTGCCAGTGGACATCCAGTACCCAGATCTTGATTTCTAAATTCTATTAATAAGGGCAAGAAACAGAGAGTCAGAGAAATGAATACTTTTAGGACTGGACCAGGGAATGTACATGAAGAGCCTGGAATATCCGGTGGTGCCAGAAATTAAGTAAATGCTCAAAAATAAATAAGGTCATGTCAAAAGGTCATAGTAGTCAACTTAAAGGAGCTCACAATGGCCAATCTGGATAATTTGAACAATGAAGTAAATAATGATAGTAATAGAGTATAACCTGTAGGATAAAATAAATACTCAGGACTCCATGCTTAGATAAAGAAATAGGCAGATAAACAGGGGAAACAGACATTTTTCAGAGTTTCACTGAATACATGTAGGAAGAATGATGGAAATACAAAATCAACATTTGGCAAACAGGAAGTAATAATTAATTAAAGAAAATGGAATTATTACATGATACAGATTATTTATCACTCTGGGACCACAACTTGTACTTACCGTAAATTTAATTTTAGAACATTGTAGTTTAGTACAATATGTCAAATATTAGTATCTACTTGGGAGTTGCTACTTTTATTCATTCATTTATAAGCAAAACCAAATTTCAAAAAAAGAAGCTCAGAGTTTAGAGATTTTCTTGAAAATTGCTGAAATATGCATTTCCATAAAAAAATCAAAACTGGAAAATAAATATTTTTGAAAGTAATAAACTAGAAATCATTTTAGTAAATGCTGAAACTGACATATTGTGTTTCATGCAATGCTCCTGAGATAGTCCTTTTGTTAAGAAAAAACTGTAGGAAATATAAAGGAAACACAAAATAATAAAAACATTATTGATATAGTACTTCAACAAAATAACTATGGATGCCTGGAGTGCAGATTTTACTACACATAGACTGCGGTGATGTACAGAACATGTACAGTCTAGAAATCCTAACACTCATATTAGAATATTAGAATCACAACTATCTTTGAATACTTTCTATGTGCTTTGTATTGTGTTAAGTATTCTCTGTAGGTTGTTCTCATTTAATAATTACAACAACTCAAGTTCACTCATCTCCAATTTAGTAGTGAAGAAACCACATCTTCGCAAATTTCATTATCTTGTCCAAAGCTACATGTGTCGCATGTGGCCAAACCAATATTTATAACCCGATCTGTCCAGCACCAAAGCTTTGGGTCAAAAACAGAACAAAGAAAAACCAATACATCCACATGCTAAAGATCCACTAGCAATGCTAAAACATCAGTCACACAGGTTTATTCCTGTAAAAATGGTAATCTTTAAGAACTCATAATTTTAGCAGTAGGAAATTACACATAAAATTTGAGCCAAATCTGGACTTTATTAGGGGAGTGTGTCATCAGAGAAGCTAACAATCCCCTCTGCAAGCAAGCTGTCTTTATGTTTAGTACAGAGATGCTGGACAAGAGAGCATGTCACAGTCTCGCTGTTTATGCTTCTTCAAATGAATTCCCTGCATTTTTCTGCAGTGTGACAAAGTCATGAAAATAGAGTGTTATGATTCGGTTAGGAAATGGATGATATCTCTACTGTCTGTTTTCCTTCCTGTCCATCTTTTTGGATTCAAATTAAACAACAACCTCATGACTGTAGCCCAAATGTGTGAAAACAATGGTCAAGGTGAGTGAAACTTCCTGGTGCTGAAAATATCACAAAAGGAAAGCAAATAGAGAAAGCAATGGATGCAGATAGGACATAAAAGGTCATCCAACCTGGTACAGCTGTGTCATCTTCAGGTGGAGTCTGCAGCAGCCCAAAGATTTTAATGGTAAGTGTGTGCAAAGAGGATATCCTGATGAATGAATGTGAAGCCTGGAAATTTCCACAAGGGAGTTGAGAAGACTTTATATCCAGCCAGTTGAGGCTTCTATTTGACCTCGTTCGCTCTGACTTCCAACAGCGTGGCCTATTTGGTTTTCAGAGCTATTTGTTGATTGTGGAGCTGAAATATAACTTGCTCTAGAGTTGGAAGGAAACACATAGGAAACCAAGGTCAGTGTACTGTCTCTCTCCCTAGATTTATTTGTCTGGATCCCAGTCAATGGCAGCTAAGAACTGGGCCACAGAGAGAAGTTTTGACAGGGCAGAGAACACCATGAGAAATTCATCATGCAGATGGTGGGTATAATTTTAAAGAGTTTTCAGCAGAAGTTACAAACTACTTTATAGCTTTAGAAAATGATATATCCCGTTCTATTTGTTTTTCAGTCATTAAAACCTTTGGCATATTTCAGTGGGGGGCGGGGAGGTTAGAGTATGCAGTGTTCTACCTAAAAGATACCAGGACTACAATCATTATATCTACCCTAAATGCCTTAAGAAAGATAACCAGGAGAATATTTCAGCTTATTTTAATTTTAACCACAAAGAAACTGTGAAACTGAAATCTGAACACAAAGCATTGATATCAAAAAAGGCAGTACAAGTTTTCATTATTGTACCTGGCATGGCTGCAAGTCTTAGCAAGTCCTAGACTTCGCTCACACCACATTAATAATTACACTCCCCTATGGAGAGAACCACATCAAATTCTTTGCATGATAATGGTGGCAGTGAAATCATTGAGAAAGGCATTTGATAAAGAATGGCTGTAGATCCTAGTGGCTCAGTAGACTTTAAAAGACATCAAAACATTTGATTTTTCTCGCAAGACATTACTTTTCAAGGTAACAGGTATGTGGCTGACACCATGAGTTTATTTTTAATTAACATTTTCTCTCATTTCCTTTTCCACCTTCCCTGCTCCACTCTTCACCTGAGCCAAGGGGTAAATATACGCTAATGACACCCGTTAGCTTTGTCTTTACAAACATCAAATTGATGAGCAGACACCCCAAATCCTTCATTAGGTGGGTCATAAACTGAAAGAGCTCTTTGATTATAATATGATGAAAGATTTATTAACAAACATGTATTCAGCTAAATCATAGTATTGGCAGGTTTATGAGATTGTCTCTCCCCAGCTGACAGGTGGGGACTGAGGGCTGGTGTGGGAATGAAAACACTCAATCTGTTAGTGTACTACATAATGATCTAATTACCTCCCAACAGAGGGCCGCACAAGAGTCCAGAAGTTCAGAAAGTTTCTTTGGGTTTGCTAGGTCCTAACACACAAAAAAGAAACATGACCATAGTTCAGAGCACAAAACTAAAATATGTTAAATGGAATGAACAAGGGTTTCACAGAAGGCATGTAGTCAAGTGACTTATCTAAAAATAGTAAGAAAGGAAAGAAAGAAGGAGGGGCTCTACAAAGTGCCAAGTCAATTGCAAACGGCCTTAATTCTCCACGTTCCTCTAGCAGAGATTTCTTGCAGACTTTTTCAATATGTAGTGATAGTTAGGAATTTAAAATACATAATAAATATGCCAAACAGTACACTTAAGTAATATCATGGTAAAAGAAATAATATAAGGGATATATTATTAGCTCATTGAAAATTAAATATTTGTGCATACCTTGAAAAAAAGGATGGACAAAAATCATGTTTATAATATACCACTGGACCAGAGGAAGTTTTTTCCCACTGGACGCTCAGAATTTTAGAGTTTTAACGTAAGGTCATATATACGTATAGAGGTATAAGCCTACAACATGGTGTCTGAGAAACTCTCTGAAAATGGCTATCAAATTACCAATATTTTCTAACTCACCCCCCCCCACACACACACACAAATACTGAATTGTTTTGTATAGTGAAGTCAAACTATTTTGAATAATCAGAATAATTTTTGATGGGTTTGGGTTTTTTACAAGTATTTTTCTTAAGGTGATTTTTTTTTTAATTTAAAAGCTTATTTTCTGTTTCTGTTTGTATACTTTCAACCATACATGTCTTCTCCCATTTAATACCATTAGCTATTGCATTGTCAAACAAACAAATTTTCTAAACTAATAATTATAGGTGAAATTAACAATACATGTCTTAGCTTAAAATGAGGCTTTGGCCATAATGTTTGCCATTTAAAGAAAATTTATATGCTTCTGGGGTGATGTTAAAACTGAAGAGTGATATGTAGCATAAAGGGGATTATGTTCTTAACCTCTGTATTTCATGAAGATTGAATGGAGAAAGGAAATTTCTTAGACTCTTAGGACTGAAAGGGACTTTAACTATCTTCTATTCCAACCCTCTCACTCTAGATAGAGTTAGATAAGTTCAGATAACTTCTTCAGGCATAGTATCCATAAACATAGCATCCATTTTCCAACCCATGTACGCAGATGTGAAACCACAATAGCCTCTTAAAGATGTATCAGTCTTCTGATACTAATAAGATCTCCGTCATCATAAACTTGTACAGGAAACTGAGCCACTAAAGCAGTACTTGACATCAAATAATAGAAAAATATTCTTTAGAGTGTGCGTGTAACAAAAATTTCATTTTCATGTATAAATACAATCATAATGGCTTTCATGTTTTGAGTACCAGTTACTGTACTAAGCAGTGTCCTGGGTACTTTTCACACAACAGTATCGTACGCTAAGAAGATACATGTTGTTTTAAGAACAAAATTCACTTAGCCATTTTATTGCTTTTATCAATTCAGATTCCCAGAAGGAAATATTTACAGGCATATAGATACTTCCCTAGCAGGATTTTAGTAAGAAAGCAGAGGTACTCTGCTGCTTATCATCAAAACAGCAATACTAATAATTATATTAGTGTTAGGGCTTGCTCTGAGGATAAAACAAGACAAGAAATGCAGCTTCTAAGCCAGTCATGATATATAGGTTGGTGACCAATTGTTACTCTTATTATGGTCCCTGATCATAAGATTTTCCACATCGAATTTGGGGCCTCTCATCATACTCTAACCTTTTATAACACTTCCTCTGGTCCACCTACCAGAGAACTGGAAACCCAGGTATTTAAATGAAGTAAGTACCATGCTTTTAGCTGCCTTATACCTTCACTGATTAATGAAGAAGTATGTTACCTCCCTAAGAAGATGTGGTTCTCCCTGAGGACAGAGAAGACATCCCTCTCCCCCTGTCTCTTCATATCTCCAAATCTCCAGAACACGGTGGGAGATGGGTAGTATATTCAATGAACACTTAGCAGCTCATACAGCTGTGGAAATTATGAAACTGTCACTCTACAAGGCGGGTTTCCTAAAACAAAGAATTCCAGATTATTTTTGAGTCATTAAAATATGTTTTATTGGAAACTTTGTGGGAAATGGCCCTTTCTGAGCTCTCCTAGGCTCTATCTCTTGAGATTTCATTCATCTACAGAAGTTTCGATATCTACACTTTATTTTTTCAAAATTAGATTATGGAATCCCTGTAGTGATAGAATGCTTGGACACTCTACTTCATGGAGGACACTGCGGTCCTTATACCTAAGGAAAAGCAATTGAGATTTCATATAGATGACTGCTACAGGGTCTGCGGCATAATACAACTCAGTGAGTGATTGCAGATAAGCTTTCATGAACATCAGGATGAAATCTATGCAATGATGGAACAGTCAGTAGCCAGATTAATAAGGAGATTATTATAAGGTAGGCAATGGTATTGGGAGTACAAGATCATCCACAAATATTTATTATTTATTAGGTAAGGTATTTGCTAGTTCTGGGGATTAAAAGATGAAAGTAAAACAATTTATAATCTAGTAGGGAATAGATAAAATAACATTTAAAAATGCAACACAGTGAAATCAAAGTGCTACACTGAGAAAACTGGGTTCTGTGGGAATGTGAAGGAGGGTGCTATACTGTGGCACCCTGAGGAGGGAGGAGGTGGGCTCCCTAAGCCTTACTCAGAATAAGGCAAAGGAATGCAGAATGAATGGTCTAAGCAAGGGGAAGGCCTTAAGATGAGCAGTGATAGGTACTTTAATAGATTGAGAAGAGGAAAAAAAGACTATGTTTCACTATGGCTAAGCAGTGTACCAGAGAGAGATAGCAAGAGATGACATTAATGAAGGGTCTTTTGAAATATGTTAAAGAGTTGTACCTCATTGTCTGAAGACAATGGGAAATCAACTGAAAAACTGTTAGTAAGAGAATGACATGATCAGCTTTTGTTTCCTAAATATCATTTTGCTTGCAATGAGAAGAATGACTGGAGGGGTCCAAACAGGAGGCATAAAAAACAGTTAGGAGACTACTGGTAACAATCCGTGGGGACCCTCTTACACTGTTGGTGGGAATGCAAACTGGTGCGGCCACTCTGGAAAACATTATGGAGGCTACTCAAAAAGTTACAAATAGAACTGTTATGATTCAGTAATTGCACTACTAGGTATTTACCCAAAGGATACAAAAATATAGATTCGAAGGGACACACGCACCTTGATGTTTATAGCAGCATTATCAACAATCACCAAATTATGGAAAGAGCCCAAATGGCCATCAAATGATGAATGGATAAAGAAGTTGGGGTGTGTGTGTACCCACACACAATGGGGTATTGCTCAGCCATCAAAAAGAATGGTATCTTCCCATTTGCAACAACATGGATGGAGCTGTAGTGTATTATGCTAAACAAAACAAGTCAGTCAAAGAAAGACAAATACCATATGATTTCACTCATATGTGGAACTTAAGAAACAAAATAGATGAACATAGAGGAGCAGGGTGGGGGGGAAAGCAGAGGCAAACCATAAGAGACTCTTAACTATAGAGAACAAACTGAGGGTTGCTGGAGGGAAGATGGGTGGGGGATGGACTAGATGGGTGACGGGCATTAAGGAGGGCACTTGTTGTGATGAGCACTGAGTATTGTATATAAATGATGAATCATTAAATTCTACTCCTGAAACCAATATTGCACTGTATGTTAACTAACTGGAGTTTAAATAGAAACTTGAAATAAAAATAAACAAATAAATAAGTAAATAAGGCAATTAAAAAATAAGTAAATTAAAAATAAACTAAAATTAAAAAAATCAATGGGAGTGATTATAATAGGCTAACCTGGGACCATAAGAATAAGAGCAAATACATGAGGACATCATAGCCTCCATCTATATACCTGTATCATCATCATCATCATCATCATCATCATCTAGCTCTAGATAGGTAAACAGTTTTATTTGATTTTTTTAATTTAGAAATTTATTTAGTTTTTATGTCTGACCAGATATGGGGAAAGAATAATCAAGGACGACAGCAGATTATGAATTTAAGAAGCTGATTATGATAGTACCGTTGTCTGAGTTGAACAGCTAGGAAAAGGTGAATTTAAAAGTAAAAATAACGACATCAAGTGAAACATATTAACTTTAACATGCTTGTGGGATGACAAAGTGTTTCCATTCATCAGACAATTGAAAATGTGGATCTGAAGCATACGGTGGAGAGATAGCTTGAACATGGACATTTAGGAATGATCAATGTCTAGGAAGTGATTAAGTAGTTGACCGTGTAAATGATAAGCTGAGGAAAAGAACAGTTTAGTGAAGGAACAAAGGAGTCGGTTCACACAGGGAGAATGAGGAAACCCAGAGGAAACTGAGGAGAGTATCATGTCATGAAAGCCAAGGAAAAATATTTTAAGAAGGGGGTTAGTTAGGGGTGCTTGGGTGGCTAAGTCAGCTAATCATCCGAATTTGGCTCAGGCCATGATCTCACGGTTCATGAGTTTGAACCAGCATCGGGCTCTGTGCTGACAGCTCAGAGACTGGAGCCTGCTTTGGATTCTGTGTCTCCCTCTCTCTCTGCCCCTCCCCTGCTCATGTTCTGTCTTTCTCCATCTCTCAAAAATGAACATTAAAAAAAATTTTTTTAAAGAAGGGGGTTAGTTAACTGTATCAAACGTTGCTGAGAAGTCATGACTAACACGAGTGTTCATTGGATATGTTTTTTTAATGTTTGTTTTCGAGAGAGAGAGAAAGACTGTGAGTGGGGGAGGGGCAGAGAGAGAGGGAGACACAGAATCCAAAGCAGGCTCCAGGTTCTGAGCTATTATCACAGGGCCTGACATGGGGCTCAAACTCACAAACTATGAGATCATGACCTGAGTCAAACTCAGATGCTTAACCAACTGAGCCACCCAGGCTCCCCTAATAGTGTTCATTAGATTTGATAGCAAGGAGATAGGTGGTAACTTAAAGGGGACAATTTCATGAGATGGTGAGAAAGGGACTAAAGGGAATGAGCTTGGCATTTTACAAAGATGGGGAGTATTCATTACAAAGATGGGGAGTATGCTGCATTTGAAGAATGAATGGAGCTTCTCCTGAGAGAGACATAGTAGAGACTTCTGGAAGAAGAACTGAGATAGGGGTTGTGCCTATTAGCAGGGGGACTTGTGAGGTGTCTAATGTGGTCTGAAGATAGCATTCCTGGAAGGATGTTGGATAGACTAATTCAAGGAAGAACATTCTAGTCTTTGAATATGCCAGAGTGAGACATTTGGACATTGTTCTGTGGGACACGAGGAAGCCACTGACCACCTACAAATAGGCTATAAGTTTAGAACTAAATTTTAAAAAATATTCCAGGCATAGAATAAACAATGAATAGAATAATTACCATTACTCAATGAATGATAAAAACTAATAGCAATATCCTTTCTCAGTACTGAAGCTGAACAACATCAATACAGTTGCTATGATCATCCATCCATCGGGTAATAAACCACAACTTGATGGTGCTGTGGCCTCACAATGGTTGTGACTTTATGAAGTGCCTGTATATATGGTAAGGATATGTTAAGAGAATTTTGTTTCAATTGTTTCTTTGATGCGTTACTTTAAAGCAAGACTATTTTATTCCTAATAAATAGTCAGACGTTCTATATCCAAATGAATGTAGAAAGCAATCCCTTCCAGATTCTATACTTAGTCTACTTTGGAACGTGCCATGAGAACTGGCTTGCAAATCTCTCAAGATAATCTGATTTTTTCTTTTCTTTTCTTTTCTTTTCTTTTCTTTTCTTTTCTTTTCTTTTCTTTTTAAAGTTGCATTTCTTTTTGCTGAGAATGATTATTTGCCGACAATTACCACCATACCCACTAGCCTGGATTCCTGATGACTCAGACTGCCTCTAAAAGTCACCTTCAAGTGTCAGGTTGGAAACACTGCCTTTTTTAAAAACTTATAAAATAACTTTCAAACAACTTGAAAGTATATTTGAAAAGATGATGCAAAAATATCTGGCACAACAGTAGCCTGGTTTGAGATGTGCCGGCTGTACTTTGTTTCACAGTTACAACTCTCACTTGCCTAGAAAGGAAAAAAGCCTGCTAGGCAGAGTTCCTCTGGCATGACTTTTAAGTCCCTAAACTAGCTAGAGCCCTATTAACCAATTAACACAGTTGGGTGCCATTTAACAGCCCACACTCTTACTCAGGACCTACATCCTCTATTTGACCTTAGAACAAGAACCATCTTCCATCAAATGCTTGATGCCAACAATTCAGGCATGGGGACACTGATAAGGGAACAGAAGAATTTTCATTTCTGAAAGCAGGACGCCTGAGTCAATTTGTCCCAATTGTATCTGCACAAGGCCTATTATATGGACTGTGATTTCCAGGGATGAAAGCTGTGAACTCCCAGGTCACTTGTAAACTGATCACTCCCCAGTCTTTCCTCCTCCTGCTTTTAAGTGGTTTGAGGCTGGTAAATTGAAACCTGAAGAAACACAGAGCTCTGATCCCGGAGACCTCCAGAGCAAACCTGGACTTTGGCTGATTTGCTGTAGGAAGTAACTGCTTACTTACCTCATAATTAACACCACAAGCTGATCCTTGGGAGATAAAAGTACAGAAGGTCAGGCGCAAGATCATCTAGAGAAGGATTTCACTTAAAGTACTACTTTTAGTAGCTCTTGTGGCTACTTCACTCGAGAAACAACCGGGTGTAATTTCTAAAAATATTACTGTTCATAGAAATGGAGGAAAGGGTGAATTACCTATCAGTGAATATGATCTCAGAAAATCCCCCCTTGATTAATGAAGCCAAAGCACACATCAACCCGGCACTGTATTGAGACACAAAACATGCAGTTTGTACAGTGGCAAGTTGTAACGACTGTTGTAACGACATTTCACTGTCCTATATACCAAATGACCTTCCTCCCCTGGTTGGAAGTGTTTACTGGCTTAGCATCCTCTATCAAATAAAGTCCCCTTTGAGCCTGCAGGTTTCTGTGGTCTGGCGGCCTGGCAGACTTTTGTAGCAGCCCTGCTCCCCTCCTTGCCACCACCCTCTCACCCTTACAGTCGGGGGAATACAGCTGAGGTTCCTGCGTCTGTACTTCTGCACAAAATGCCCCTTCACTTTAAATGCCCTTACTGCTTTGTCTATGAGTCAGATTACTCCTCCTCCTCAAGATCCAGCTAAAGAATTACTTGTCCACAGAGCCTTCTCCACCTATATCTGCAACATACTCCTTTTCTGATATATTGCAGCTTATAGATATTGCATTGCTATAGTGGGAAATACCAATCTCTCCTATAATTTGTTCGTTGATAGATATCAAAATTATAGGAATTGAATGAAGCGATATGCCAACAGAATACACTGGTTTCTAGGGGCACCTGGGGGCCTCAGTTGGTTAAGTGTCTAACTCTTGATTTCAGCTCAGGTCATGATCACACGATTCATGGAATCGAAGGACCACATTGTGCTCCGTGCTAACGACAGGGAGCCTGCTTGGGATTCTCTCTCTCCCTCTCTCTCTCTGCCCCTCTCCTGCTCATGCTTGCTCTCATTCTTTCACAATAAACTTTTAAAAAAAGAGAGAGAATACATTAGGTTCTAGTATCTTTGCTTCCTAAATAATTTGTAATCAAGGTCTATCTTCACCCATGTTAATCAGTCTCTGGGAGTCAGTGAAATCTGGGAGACAAGTTTTTTAACGAAGCAAAGAGCATTAAAGTTCAACCCAGTTCAAATGTAATAACTATTCATTCTTAGTATTCAGGTAAAAATCTCTTATCTGGGAATCAAGAGGCTTAGATTTCAGCTGTGCACTGGCATGACCCAAGGGGAAGTTCCTCCCTTCTTCATTAACATTGTCTCATTTGCAGGGGCACCTGGGTGACTCAGTCAGTTGAGCATCTGACTTTGGCTCAGGTCATGATCTCACGGCTCATGAGTTCAAGCCCCACGTCTCTATGCTGACAGCTCAGAGCCTGGAGCCCACTTCAGATTCTGTATCTCCCTCACTCTATACCCCTCCCCTGCTCTCTCTCTCAAAAATAAATAAACACTAAAACAATTTTAAAAATGAAAAAAAAAAGTCTCATTTGCACAATAGAGAAGTCAGAATGTTGGAATGTTTCTAAGGGTATTTTATAGCTCCAAGATTTTATGACTCTATGAAATATTCAGGTAGACTGTGTAACTGCAATATATATTTATAAAGTCTACACTCTAGCAGTATAGAAAATTGACCTCAATTAGCTTAATTGTTATAAGTCTGCTGTTAATATAGTCAAAGTTTGTGGCCCACATGGGCAAGTTAGCATGATCAAGGCAAAGCCTCTGCTTCCTCAGTAAAGAACTATATATTTTAGCTCAGTCAATCTCGAAATGTATTCTACTGGTCCTAGGAGAGCCCAAGAGTGAGAGTTCCCCAATCATATTCATCAAGACGATTCAGGAGTCACTGGTAGCATGTATGTTGTGCTGACCCCAGGTCAACATCATTACTCTCATATACAAATGTTTATCCCTCTTCACTCAGTGCTTCTAGTTTTGGACATCTATTATAAGAAAACAATCTGTAAAATTTGATATAACTTTAAATTCAACAATATTCTTTGTAGCATTATACATACTATTAAAAAAAAAAGAAAATAAGCTAAATATCCAAAAATAAGGACATTGATAGATTGGTTTATCTGGTATAGAAGCATGATGGACTATTGCAAAGCCACTAAAATTGTTAATAAGGATATTTTTGTGGACATACATTAAATATTAGGTTAAAAAGGGGTGCCTGGGTGGCTCAGTCAGTTAAGTGTCCGACTACGGCTCAGGTCATGATCTCATGGTTTGTGGGTTCGAGCCCGCATCGGGCTCTGTGTTGACAGCTCAGAGCCTGGGGCCTGCTTTGGATTCTGTGTCTCCCTCTCTCTCTCTCTGCCCCTCCCCTGCTCGTGCTCTCTCTCTTTCTCTCTGTCTTTCAAAAATAAATAAACATTAAAAAATTTTAATGTTAGGTGTAAAAAAATGAATTTTTTTCTCTTATAGAAGATTCACATTAACATGCAAAGGAAAACAAATGGAAACCTACAGTAAAATAATATGTGTTGTATGACTTTAATGAGACACGTATGATTTTTTAAAATCTTCTACCTAATTTTCAATATTTTCCAGAATTTGTATAATGAATGTATATTAATTCAAAAACCAGACAAAATTTAAATGTGTTTTAAAGGGCAGCATTTAAAAATACATTTATAATTCAACAAATCAAAACTTATAAACCATATTAAATGTACTGGTCAAATTTAAAAACTATTGCACTTATTCAATAAACTGAAAAAAAAAACTCACCAGGAAATCTAAAGGTAATTTCATCAAATTAATAAACAATCGTGATAAAGTTCAAATGAGCTACAGGAAACATTTTAAAACACCTCTCAGAATGTGTTTCTTAATGCACAATGTAAATGCATTTGTAACCAACAACCCATGTTTCATGTTTTAAAAATCCATGATATATATATTTATATTATAAATAGAAAGCACTTTCAAAGAATTGGAGTTACAGGGATTCAGGTAACTAATAGTGCATGCAAGGCACTGTCTAGTGATGTGGCTGAACAAGTTCTTACCTCTCTGAAAACTCAAAATCAGCAAAATCACGGCACTACCCAAGGTATCCCGTAAGTTCCCATCTAGCTCCAAAATACTGGTTCTCTAAGGCTGTCATGCAGCAAATGGAAATGAAAGGGTAAATGGGTTCTTAGGGATATGCCCAGGAAAGAAACTTAGCTTTCAAGCAGGTAAAAATTTCCAAAAGGAAAGGGATAAAAGAGAAAGAAAGAAAGAAGGGAAGAAAGAAAGAAAGAAGGGAAGGAGAAAGGGAGGGAGGAAGGGAGGGAGGGAGGAAGGGAGGGAGGGAGGGAGGGAGGGAGGGAGGGAGGGAGGAAGGAAGGAAGGAAGGAAGGAAGGAAGGTGAAAGGGGTTGAGTGGGAGTAGGAGGGAGAAGGGAAGGGGGAGGGGGGGAGAGAGAGAGAGAGAGAGCCATCAAAGAGAGAATATTTTATGGGAGAAAAGTATTAGTGAAATATCTCTTAGCGATGTTCCAGGATGAGAAAGTAGAAGGTATTTGAGATTTAAGTCCATGGTGCAACCTGGAGTGCCAAAGTCTCATATTCACTCCTACTCCGAAGCAGCTCAATAAATGACATCTCATTTTTTATCAGCTATATCGGAGCTTGAGGCACACCATTACCTATGGAATGGAAGTAAACTAGGGACCCTAATGACCACTAGGCACAGGATGAATAAATAGGTCATTCAATACAGATAAGAGATAATATTTGAACCATTTGAGCCATATCTCCAAGTGCAAATCCCCCCTTGGATGATCCAAAGGACCCTCAATGTCACTATTACCAAACTGGAGCTCATCTTAATGCTCAAGACTTGCTTCTCCCAGAAATTTCACTTCAAGGACTGGCATGTTTTTATACTTAAGCTGTAAAGCCAGAGGTCCGGGTATCACTCCAGATACTCTTTCTAACTTATACCTAAAGTCTCATGAATGCTCAGTGTAGTCATTGATTCCTAAATTTCTTTAGTGTCAATTTCTTACCAGCCCCCCTAAAATCTAGTTTACACCAGCAGGTTTCTAACTGGTGTCTCCTCCAGTATCACCTCTAGATAGTCCACCTGCCCCACCTGTGCTGGGTATCTTTCTAAAATGGAACTCAATAATACCATCTCATAACTTTAAATACTGAATGATTCCTCTTTATTGTATTTCTTCCGAAATTAACCTAAACTCATTAGAATGGCCTAAGAAGCTGACCAGAATCTGGCCTCACCTGACTCATCTGGACTCTGCATTATGGTAAGTCACCCAAGGTCTTCCACATGTGGGGTCTCTGCAAGTGCTCTACTCTTCACTCTTCAACAGCTACCTTAGAAGTCACTTTATCTAAAAAAACTTTCCTAACTCCCCCAGACAATGTTTCCTTCCTCTGTGCCTGCATAGATCTTAACACTTTCCTTAACTGATATTTGCCTAGCTCTGATCACGCTGGGCTGTGATCATGTGTGTTCATAATCTATTCTCTCACTGAAATGCCAATCCTTATCAGCAAGGATCTGAGTTGTAGAAATTCTTGCACCTCCTGTATTTCATCATCTTGTAAATAATCAATAATCGGTAAATACTCACTGACTGCTTTCAATGAATAAAAGAATATCCTTTAAGGATATATGGATACAAATTTAGAAATCAGTGAGTAATGTGTGCTGTTATTTCAACAGTTTTATTTTAATCTAAAAAAATGTACTGCAAATACCACTCCATTTTCTGGGTCAAGGTTAGTCATTTGTACTATACAAGGAAAGTTCAGTATCTCAAATCATTTGATGGTATCTGACAAAATGTACATGTGGTGCCTTGAAGAAATAAACTAGCCTTTGAGTCTCTGGGCATGCAAAGTCATTCATAAGAAACCACGATAATATTAAAATAATCAGAAACAATGCATAAACTTTGAAATGCTGACCTAGATTAATTTAATCAAGAATTGAACAGAAGGGAAATAAACATAATGAAATACCACTAGATGTTTTCTTTGGCCCTATTCCCTCTCCCTCTCTCTCTCTCTCTCTCTCTCTCAAATGATTTTAACCACCACCTGCATGTAAGAAATACTGGGTATCAATATATTCTTCTATCACAAGTTCCAACATATTCTTTCCACCCTCCTAGAAATCTCTACCTGGATCGGGAAACTCAAATCCAACATTACTGACTGTACTCATTATTTTAATAATCTCATCAACTAATTCCTTTTGTTTTTCCACTAGATTCTATGAATGGTACTACTTCCCACCCAGCCACTCAGGGTTTTAGAGTACCCATCTCCCTCCCTTCATGCCTAACAGACAATTAGTTAATAGAATCCCCTGTGTATATCGAATGTGTGTCACATGTCTCCTCAGCTCTCCACACATTATCATTCCTCTAGTTCAGCCTCCAGTTACCTTTTACCTGGATTACTTTGAGAACATCTTATCAGTTACACTGCTTCTTTTTCCTCTCTGCGTCTCTGCTTCCCAAACTCCATAAATTCTTTTTTATACTGGTGTCAGAGTCTAAAATCTAGTGTAATACTGTCCATTAGAAATTCCAGAGTGGATAGAAATGCTTTTTACTGTCCAATATGGTAGGCATTAGGCCACATCAGGTTGTGGAGCACTTGGAATACATCTAGTGCATCTAGAGAACTGAGTTTCAATTTATTTTAATTAAGTTAATTGAGCTACACATGTTTAGTAGCTACCATATTGGATAATGCATTTCTTTTTTTTTAATGTTTTATTTTTTATTTTTGAGAGAGAAAGAGTGTGTGCATGCGTGTGGGGGAGGGGGAGAGAGAGAAAGAGGGAGACACAGGATCTGAAGCAGGCTCTGTGCTGACAGTAGAGCTCCAAATCACAAGTTGCGAGTTCGTGACCGAAGCCAAAGATGGACGCTTAACCAAATGAGCCACCCAGGTGTCCACGGACAATGCATTTCTAGATCTAAACATTCAGTCCCTGATTTGAAAACATTCAGTGACTCAATTTTATCCTAATGGTGAGAATGAAATAAACTAAAAACTCATCAACTTGCCACTTGAGGTTCTTCAGGATCTCGTCCAACCTGAATGTCCGTTCGTGTATCCTGCTGCACTTTATCATGATAAACACCTTATGATATAAACCTATCGGAATGCCCATAATTTTCCAAAAGTCTGTTGCAGTCTCCCTTCTGGGACTTCATTAAATCTCTTCTGTTTGGAAGCCCCATCATGTTCATTTTATAAAAGCTTGTCTATTTTCAAGACCTTGGAGGCTCTAAAGTGCTGTCTCCTCATTGAGAAACTGCACAAGGTCCCTCAGTTGAGGGACTTCAAAGATTCACAATACACTGTTCCAGTGACACTGTCTGCCTTATATATGTGCTGTGTTTTTATTTTTCTTCTTTCTTATTAGAATCTTCTCCATTTGATTCTAAGGTCCTAGGGTTATGCTGTATCTGATTTCCATTTTTTAAGTTCATGACATCACACTTGATGTCTTATTTTAATAACCATATATTGAATGGGATATTATGACTCTGTAGACCAGAGACTGTCTTTCCCGGTAAACTTTAGTCATCGGATCCTTAGAATAATATCCCCAACTTGAGGTGTTTTAGACAACCAAAACTGGGTATATTCATACACTGTAACTACAAATACAGCATTAATGAGCAAACACTTGAGATACATTTCATATTAAGAACCATAAACTAAACAAAGTTCGTAAGACTTCTGCATTTACAACTTAACTAGAAGCTCATCTCTCAGGACTATGCCTGTTCTTCTGAAGAGGAGAGTTTCCTGTAAGCAGGAATTGAATATGAACAGAGAATTAACTCCACAAAATTCACAAAATACTCATTGAGTGGTCAGTCCTGGGTCAGGCATCAAAAGGGAGTAAAAAAGCATAAGAAATAATTTCTACCTCAGGTGCTAAAAGTTAAGTTGGGTACAAATGGCATGTATGTAACAAAGTAAGAGCAATACAGAACAATCTAGTAGAAAAGGTCCTGTTGCTCCTGTGAATGGGTTAATTTTTTAGCTCTGATGGTCTGTGAATATCTGGAATGGGCCATGAAGGACAAGCCTGGCCACTTCGGACAAAAAGACAGAGAGGCATAAACAAAAAACTCAAATGTACAAGTAAGTTACAGAAGATAGGCGAACCAACCTGTATGAAATTAAGGTGCTATGAAATGTGGAATATTGTAGATAAATAAGGAAAAAATGAAGAAGCTGGATTCTAGAGAACATTATCTCCAAGAATAATGTGGACTCAAAGCAGTGGGTAATCCTTGGGAGCATCTGAGTAGGAGAGTGATGGAATAAAAGTTAAAAGTACACAGAAGTGATTTCTCTCACGTAGCTTTAATCTTTTTTTAATTTTTTAATGTTTATTTTTGCGCGCGAGAGAGAGACAGAGCAGGGGCAGAGAGAAGAGGGGAGGGGCAGAGAGAGAGAGGGAGGGAGACACAGAATCCGAAGCAGGCTCCAGGCTCTGAGCTACCAGCACAGAGCCCAATGTGGGGCTCAAACTCACAAACCACGAGATCATGACTTGAGCCAAAGTCAGATGCTCAATCAACTGAGCCACCCAGATGCCCCTCACATAGCTTTAATCTTAAAAATGAATTCTTTCAGGACCTCCAGAAGGAAAGAATAAGGAGCTTAGCACACCATCCCCCATGCAAACAATTTAAATGGTGAAAAGTATTTTTTTTAAATCATTTAATGTCTCTAGAAATTTTCCTAAAGGCATACAGGAAATGGAAAAACATTGATTCAAGAAAATTTACTTAATGGTAGCTACACTTGTGGGGAACACAGTGTAATGTACAGACTTGTTGAATCACCATATGTGCAATTGAAACTAATGTAACATTGTATGTCAACTGACCTCCAATTAAAAAAAAAAAAGAAGAAGGGGAGCGCCTGAATGGCTCAGTTGGTTAAGTGTCTGACTTGGGCTCAGGTCATGATATAAGTTTCCTGGGTTCTGGCACCTCATCGGGCTCTCTGCTATCAGCTTCAGATCCTGTATCCCTCTCTCTCTGCCACTCCCCCACTGACATGTGCTCTCTTTCTCTCTCAAAAATAAATAAATGTTAAAAAAGAGAAGAGAAAATCTACTTAATTTTAGTAAAAATACTGAAAGTCTGTGGCATTTAGCCACAGTCTATACCATGAATCCCTTCTGCCGCACCACTGGGTATTACAGAAGCTCCCTCGCTCCTCATCTGACAAGAAAGTAATCATACGAGGAACAGGGTCTGTGCAATTCCAATGAGAGAGTATCCCTTGTCTGAGTGCACATGGGGAGAGGGAGGCAGGCACAGTGAAGATGGGCCTTTACCACTCCTTTTGGGTTTTGTCTGTTCCACCCAGGCTACCCTAAATCTGTCAAGTTTGAAGGAGTGAGACTAGAAATGTAAACATCACTCTCACATCAAGGAAGTTCCAGGCAAAAAGTGAGCATTTCAGTCTACTTGGCTACTTGCGGGTGCTAAGATATCTTCTCATTATAGTCCCCTGTGTCTCCAGGCTGCCTCAAATGTGAAGCTATTGATGAACAGTGGCCATTACCATTCTGTACCTCCAACAGTCAGTGACTGTTCCCTTAACACCACAGGAGACTCACATTTTCAAAGAAACTGGGATACCTGCAAAATTCAAAAAGGCCCCTAGGAAAATGACTTTCTATGCAATAAGAAGTCATAACATGCACATTATTCTTCTTTTCTTATGCCAATATTTGGTTATCTAGATAAGATCCAATAGTTGGAATAAATAAAGATACACACACACACACACACACGGGTGTGTGTGTGTGTGTGTGTGTGTGTGTGTGTGTATTTGTGTATATATGTATACATATATGTAGGCATGCATTTTCATATATAAATATATGTATTATATATGATTGTGAAATATATGTATATTTATAAAGATTAATATTAAGACTAAACCACAGAGCTTGGTGAAATTGAAGTGTGAAACAGATGTCTGCCCTACATGAGATTTTGTTTTACTGTGTGTATTCCAACTATTTTATTTATTTATTTAATATGTATTTTTTAGATATCTACTATGTGCTTGGCGTATCCTCAAACCCTGATGAACACAATAAGCAAACAAGATCAATACACTCATGGAGCTTACATTCCATTAGAAGAACAATCACAACCAAAAATCAACTGGAGTAAGTGCGATGCTGAGAAATAAAATATGATGATACGATGAGACAAAGAGATCCTGGGTGTCTACTTAGTATCACCTAGTCAGGAAATGTTCACTGAGGAAATGGCATTTAGACTGAGACTCAGATCTGTTGACAAGAAAACACCTATGATGAGCAAGATGCGCAGGGGGAGGAGGCAGCATTCCAGGCCCAGAGAACAGCCATTGCCAAGATCTGGAGACAGGAAGTGACTTGGTATGTCCCAGAATCAAGAAGGCCAATGTGGCAACAGCAGGGGGAATAACGAGAAGAGTGACAGAAGACAAGGTCAGCCAAGTTAAGTAGCTTGGATTTTGGTTGCATTTTAATGCATTGTTGCTGACATTTTAGTCTGAGAATCAAGATTTGGGTGGGTTTTGATCAATGCCTTGCCATTAACTTACCATATGACTCCGGAAAACTTATATCCTTTCTCTTGGCCTCAGAGCGACCTCAACTGTGAAACAAAGAGATTGAACTAGAAAGTAGATGATCTATGAATTCCCTTTGAGTGCTAACATTCTATGATTCTAATCTTTGCCCTCAAAAATGAAGTTGAACACTCCCTTTTCTTAAAAGTACTGAGGCCCTTCTGTGAACTAGGGAAGTAGAGCTCAGGGCAGGCTGGTCATTTGCCCTGAATTGTAAAACTGCCAAGACTTAAGATAGGATGGGGAGCCAAAGATTGCATTTCCCCTGTGTTGTTGACATTTCTGGTAAGACATATTTGCTGTGAGTTTTTATATTTTGCTCCTGTCTTCATTACTTTTCCAGTTTCTTCGGAGTGCCTGACTAAGGCTCCCTCAATTCTCTACTCGCACCTTAAAGACTTAGAAAGGGAGAGAGAGAGAGAGAGAGAGAGAGAGGAATGAATGAATATGGAAATCATTAATCCCTTCCCAATATCCATGGGCATACCGGTTTTCCAACTTTCCTTTGGGGATAAGATCAAGTGTGCAAAGAGTGACTCACTTCTCTCTGAGGAAAGGTGCTTGAAGGTGTAACACTAATGCAAGCTTAATCACTTTGGAGAGATTCCCAATATAATCAATCAGAAGAGTGATTCCCAGAACATGAAATTCACTGTGACCAAGGATTAGTTGGCTCTCACCATAAATAATTGAGAAAGGCTACTAAACAAACACTTCAACAGTTTCATACGGTTGCTAAATAAACAAGCAGTACGTGCACAAGATAAACCTTTTAAAGGAACAGCTAAGAGATTTAGACTTTTAAAGAATATTTACCTTGGAACTCAGATAAAAACCAAGACTAAGTTTAAAGAGACAGAGCATAGAACACAGGCCCTCTTCTGTGAATCAAAAAAAAAAAAAAAAAAAAAAGAAGAAGAAGAAGAATAAACGCTGTTTCTGATTTGTGGTATTTTAAGTTTCAGGGCTGCATCCATACCGTGACCTCTTTTTCAGAGTCATGCACGCTTTAGCAGGAAAAAACAAAACACTTTTAAACAGCATAGATATTTATGAGTTTGCTATGTTGTGTGATTTTTATCATGCTTTAGAGGCTAAAATACATCAGTTGGAAAACAACTCTATTTTATTATGAAAAATAATATTGGACATACAGAAATTTTATTTGCAGGACAAAATATATTCTATAAAGTGATTTTCAGTTAAACTAAACAAACACTACAGAAAAATGTTGTTTATTTTTTAAGTTGCTAACAATACGAGATATTGGAAAGCTATCTCATTATGCACACACAAGAGTACATTTGAGGACTGAGTTTTAACACCGCCTCTTTAGTAATTAGCAGTGTAAGCTTGGATAAGTTACTCAGCTTCTTTGAGTATCACCTGTATCTGCCAAATAAGGCAGTTGGATTAAATGTTCTCAAATTGTAATTCAATGTTGAAATGCTGGAAGTGTATTTTTAACACCACACATTGCCTTTGCATGCAGCACATGGTACGTATTTAATCAGTTCATCAACAATTTAGTGAAAACCTGAAACAGTGAGACACAGTGTTTTGCTAATTAGAAAAGGGCATTACTTATCTTGGTAATGCAATATCTTGGTAATGTGGAGTCCTGAAGTTGTTATCACAAACCTCTGTTTCTCTCCCCTACTAGTCACAAAGGAGCTTGGGGAAGATCATATGAACTCTCTGGAGCACCATTTCCTCCTTTGTGTATTTCCTTCTCATAACTGTTGCAAATAATTAAGAACACAGGCGCTGGACTCAGACTGTTGCATTTTAAAATACGGCTCCACCAAGTACGACCTGTGTGATGTGGGGGACACTTGTTTACCTTCAGAGTGCCTTAACGTTCCCATCTGTAAAATGGAGGTGTTGGCAGTACGTAACTGAAAGAACTGTTGTAAAGATGACCTAAGAGACCATACCTATAGCAATTAGAATAGTGCTCAGCATTCAGCAAATGTTAGTGTTCATTTATATCGGTAGCGGTAGAAATATTAGAAATAGTAGTAGTAATAGTTTCAGCAGTAGCAGCACATGAAAATCCAAGTACTAAGTAGAGAGAAATCAAAATGCTTTAAGGGAAAAAAAATAAAGTAGGCCTATGGATTGGAGCTATGGAAGAAGGCTTGAGGGTACAGCCGTAGTGACCATTGGGCCTCACAGATAAAAAAGGTCAACAGAAAGGTGTTACAACCTAAAGAAGCAAAAAGATGGGAGGGAAAAACCTCAGTGAGATTTCCAGGTGAAGAAGCAAACTAAAAACAGGCATGTACTCTTGCTCCTTCCTGAAACCTCAAAAAAAAAAAAAGAAAGAAAGAAAGAAAGAAAGAAAGAAAGAAAGAACATTAAGGAAATATTTTTAAAGCATAAAACCATAAGAAAAAAAATAATAGAAGAGAAAACACCAACCCATCTTTGGAATCCGGTAAGCAGTTGGACTAGTGCTGAATGGTTTAGGAAACTTGACTAATGTTAGTTCCAAGCTGGCAGTAGGAAAAGCTAACATGTGACCAAAGTTAGGGCAGAAAACCTCCACAAAATTCAAGGATGTCCAGAATCAGGCACCTCCAAGAGTGGAAGTGAGGATAGAGCTGAATTAAAGTAAAGAATTCCTTAAAAGTTTGCTTAAGAAACATTTTAGGGCATCCCGGTGGCTCAGTCCATTGAGCTTCCAACTTGGGCTCAGGTTATGATGTCACAGTTTGTGAGTTCAAGCCCCTCATTGGGCTCACTGCCATTAGCTCAGAGCCTGATTTCAATCCTCTGTCTTCCTCTCTCTGCCCTTCCTCTGTTTGTGCTCTCTCTCTCTCTCTCTCAAAAATAAATAAATTTAAAAAGAAAGAAAGAAAGAAAGAGAGAGAGAAAGAAAGAAAGGAAATAAAGGAAGGAAGGAAGGAAGGAAGGAAGGAAGGAAGGAAGGAAGATAAAAGAAAACACTTACATCTCCAGACTCTTTCCCCAGAAGGCCTCTGCACAAGGAAACAAGCAGTTGAGGACGGCATTACCTTACTGACAAGTTAGAGTGACTATATACACATTTATATGCTGACTGCTGAGAGCCATCCCACTACCCCATTCCCAATCTTCTATCACTGATGGGCTTCTAGAACACTGGAAATCAAGTCTGCAAGGACTAGACTGAAAAACTGTCTCTGGGAATCTGACCAGCCCAAAAGGAAGACACGAAAGTATTGGCACTGAGATTTCCTCCACAAAGCAGACCATCATGATTGCCCTTCTACTTTGAAGACTAGTTGACAAAGTCCACCAAAGCATTCCGAATTTATCATCTTTTAAGATAATCACTCTAAAAAACAATCAGATCATTCAGAACATATGTTAACATGAAAGAGACCTGAATGTAAGTGAAAAAAAAAGAAACAACTTGTAGATAATAAAAAATGCAAGATAAAAACTTAAACAAAAATGTTATTAACGTATTACATTCATAAAATAGGAAGACTGCACTTTACAATAACAGATATTCTGACAATTTTAAAAGGGTCTTGGAAATAAATATAATAACCAAAATGAGAAGTCAATAGAAGGATTGAAAGACTAAATTAGGGAAATTTCCAAAAAAGCAGGACAAAATTTCTAGGAGATAGAAAATGAGAGAACACAAATAAAATGTAAAAACAGCCCAGAACTTTCGATGTCCAAACATTAGGAGTTCCAGAGAGATGATAAAAAGGAAGAAAGGAAGTTGTCAGTGAGAAAATACATCAAAAAAAATGTTCAAAACTGAAGATATGAATGCCAAATGCCTGCAACAGTGAATAAAAGCAGACCCATCCTAATATATATTATCTTGAAACTTCAAAGAAGACCATACACATTTCCAGAGAAAGAAACAGTCACATACAAAAGATGAGGAATCAAACTTACCTATGGATTTTGTAACAGCAGAGCTAGAAAGTAGACTATAATGAATGGGAGCCTTCAAATTCTGAGGGAAAATGATTTACAACCTAAAATTCTATACCCAACCAAACTTTCAATCAAGACTGATTCTAGAATAATGACATTTTAAAACATGGCATGGTCTTTAAAAATTTCACTTCCCAACATCCCTTTTTTGTGAAGCTACTAGATGATGAGCTTTGCAAAACAAGTAAGTGATCAAAAGAGAAGGCATCTCTACAGTAAAAGGCAATCCACCACTGCAAATAGGGAGAAAATCCCCAAGAAAATTAAGGATAAACTAAGGTGAAGGCTGTACACCAAGCATAAAAGGGAATTAAATCCATTAAGAGCAGATGATTAGGATTTTGATGAGATTTTTTTCTAGAATACAAAATGTAAAGAATACTTGAAGATTTTGACCATCAGTAAAGAATCTGGGCTGAACGAATAAGTACATAGGAAACTAAAGAAAGGGGGAAAAATCAAGATGGGTATTCACTAAAAAGAAAAGGAAAACTGTAGAAAAAGAGTAGAAATGATTATTTACTACCTGGTTCAGGATTTACCTAGTCATAATACAGGAAACACTGAATATTCGTATGACCAATGTGAAAACTACATTGGAAAGGCGGGAGAAATAGGAAACAGAGTATGTGTATCCATGGATCATGCCTAAACTGAGGCATCTGTAGAGAGTACCGTATTTAGCAATGCTTCCCAACCCTGTTCAGTCCATGGCACACACGTGCATGCACATGCACATGCACACACACGGGAATGAATGGAAAAGATAGCTTAAGATTGGAAGCAACAAGACAGGGGCTCAGGTCACCCCAGGTTTCATGCGACCTCTCTGAGGACAGAAAGGATCAATATCGCCTCACACCTATAATCTATTGGCTGCTTACTGTTTGAAAAGCTCTGATTTAGAGACCAAAAACACAAGCCAAATGAACTGAAAGTGATTTCCTCCAGAGAAGGGATTTGGGTGGGTGTGGGGAGACATGCAGGGGGCAGAGACCTACCTTTTTTTTTTTTATAAAAGATCTTACAGAACTAATTGAATCTTTAAACCATGTTCGAATATTACTTTCTGTTTTTCATTTTTTTTTTTTGAGAGAGAGAGAGAGAACGAGAGAGATAGAGAGAGAACGTGTGCAAGAGGGTGAGGGCAGAGACAGAAGGGGACAGAGGATCCCAAGAGGGTTCTGTGCTGACTGCAGACAGCCCAATGTGGGGCTTGAACTCACAAACAATGAGATCATGACCTGAGCCTAAGTCAGACACCTGACTGAGCCACCCATCTTCCCCTATTACTTTAACTTTAAAAATAAAATCAATAAAAACCTTAAACTATACTATGTGAATGATGCCTGAACTAAATGAGGCTAACATTTTTGAGCAAATTTTAAATACCAGACATTCACTAATTTCCTCATTTGATCCTCATGACAACCAAGCAACAGGCAATAATGACTGCTATTATACACATTTTAAAGATGAAGAAACATACGTTAAGAGAAATTGGGTACATTGCCTGCATTTCTACAGCTAATCAGTAACAGTTGAAATCCACCCAGAACCCGGCCACCTACCAGAACCCAATCTCCTAACCCACTGCTGTGTTGTCTCTCAGGTGCGGTCAGTGTTGGTGGCATCACACTCTGGAGGGTCTTGTATACCAGTCTATATGAAGTCCTCTTACTTAGGCACTTTGGGAAATGGGATCTCCCAGAATTTTTTCACGTATCAGGAATGCAGGCCATATCAACATGCTCAAGTCTAAAAACGTATCAGGAATGCGGGCCATATCAACCTGCTCAAGTCTAAAAAGCAAAGTGTAACAAAGCCAGACCTGCCATCTGCCTGACCCTCCTGCAGACACTTTGCCATGATCTCACTGCTGCTCTGTGCCTTATGGAAATGGTGCTGCACAGCCCTTGGTCTCCAATCAGGCATGTTTCCTGTTGCCAGAGGTCACTGCTGCTTTTCTGTGGGGCTGCCATACTCTGCTGATTCAATATGAAGGTTGAAATGCGGGAGCTAACCTCACTGGATGTTTAATATTGTTTCCAATATCATCATTTAATTATCTTAACAAGGTTGCTATTGGCTAGTCTGCTTGCTAATATGGACTCTACTTTCCCATAAACATCATTCAGGTATATGTAAGCATCATATTTCAATCTAAAACTTAAGGGAAAAAAGGAAAAAAAAATCTTTAAAAAGATTGATGGACACCTAAATTTCATTGGAAAAGTGACCCCTTTGTAACAACCAAAACTATTAGGTTTCCTGGCAGTTAAGAAAAAGTTATTCTGAATATTTACATCCAGAAAGTTCTACACACACACCAATGCACACTCATACATAGGCCTGTGTGCACATACACACAGATGGAGAAAGAGACAGACACAGAGAGAAGGAGGGAAAAGAAGAAATTTTAAAAGAACAATAACAAAGAGCTGTGTTGATCTTCAACCAAATAGCATTTTGTTATAGGGACCTATTAGATAATTTACATTCAATCGATCAACGGAATTCAATTGACTGCATATGATTATTTTTCCCACTATCTTTCCATCTCTCTCCTGCTGGAAAACCAGACATGCAGACTTTTACACCACAGACCTTCTTCCAAGATCTTTCAGATCCCCCATACTTATCCCACGTGCCCCTATTCCCCCACCATGTGCACATGCTCACTCACGGCCCTGACAATAATGCAGTCATCACTGTCCAGGACCCCGAGTCTGTGTCAGAAGCAGACTTCATTCCAGAGCAGGGGCTTAGGCTGGCCCAGTTTCACACTCTGTGGCTGGATCTGAACCAGCCATCCCAAACAACTCCCCAGCAGCCTTCTTCCTCCTAGCTCTTCCTCACCCACCACCACCCACTGTGTCCAGGGTGCTTCCTCAGGTTTTAAACCTAGGTGGGAGTCTCTCATTTGGAAAGTGAGTCTGGCAAGGAATGTTATAAAATAGCTTCCTTCCTTGACAGTAAAGAGACAGCCATTTGGTTTTCTTTTCTTAAATAAAAGCATTTTATTATTTAAATATATTGGTCCCCTTATTTTAACTTGATCCATAGGCCACACTTCTCCGTTCCCAGGCTACACAATTGCTGTCCAGGGCACTGACTGTCTTACAGATGTATTGACTAATACATTTATCCCTTCAGTCAGAAAGTATTTCATGTATACCTACCAAATTCATCAGTGTTTGGAACACAGGCAAGAAATCAAGCATCACCCCTGCTGGGATCACTGCTAAATAGTAGAAGATGTGGCTTTCTCAAATGCTCACTGGAAGAGAGGAGTATTTAACCCGGACTTGCTGAGGGGGGAAAGGGCAGGTATGTGAGTGTGTGGAGGGAGTTCTACTTGTCAAGGAAAAGGAGGCTTCCAGGCAGAGAGAATTGTTTGCTCTAAGGACCAGAGCCACAGAAAATATTGATCAAATAAAAGATTATTCTCCTGAAGTACAGAAGGAAAAGGGGTGGGTTGGAGTTAGCCAGTAAGGCGTGAAGCTGAAGACAGGGTCAGGGTCAACCATAAGAGTCCTGTAAGCTCACTTTGGCAGCGATAACCCATTGGCGTTTTTAAAAGATCAGTAACGTGCTCAGATTTGCATTTTTAGAATTTCCTTCATTCTTAGAATCAGCTTCCATGCTTGGGAGATCTACTGTATACTTTAAAAGCAAGCCCACCCTATAACAGCAACTTTATCAATATCTAACTTGATAGTTGTCTAATAGTTGCATAACCTGTGGAGATTACTAAATACTTCCAAACATATTTTCACATTTAATCATCGTAATTAACTATAAGGCCACTGTGATTATCTCTTCATTTTTGCCGAAGAAGAAACTAAGACAGAAAAATAAAGTGGAGTCCTGGGACTGGCTGTGGATTCAAGCGACCTTCATTCCACCCCTCTCATCAAAACACTATTTCCTGACCGAAGGAAGATCGTTTGCTCACATGGGCAGCCTGTAACAAACAACATAAACAGATAATATATACATAATGCCAGTTGTAGTTGCTTAAAGTTTATGACCTACAAGATGAGCTAGTAAAAAATGAAAAGACATGAATCTGAAAACCAGAAGACTTTAGAGCATTAGCAAAGATCAACTGTGACAATCAATGAGGAAATTGTGTGAGAAATACTAGGTTCTCTCTTAGCTTAGTATCTCTCTATTTATACAGAATGATCTCTAATGAAGTTGTTTTGAAAAAACACATAAACAAAGACAGAGGTGTTTGCATATCAAGGTGCTATTTGTACACACATTCTTGCATCAATATAGACGATCTCTGAAAAGACATATGAGAAACAGGTATTGGTGACTGCCTCTGGGGAGGACTGGAGACTGGAAGGACATTAGTTTTCACTGTATATCCATTAGCCCTGCTTTAAGTTTTGCACTGTGCCTGCATCACACTTTGAAAATGGAATTTAATTATGAACAAAATAGGGTATTTTGAAGAAAATGATCATTGTATCTAATTCAGAGGATGTGTTTTAAACTATTAATGCAGGGGTGCCTGGGTGACTCAGTCAGTTAAGCATCCACATCTTGATTTTGGCCCAGGTCATCATCTCATGGTTCATAGGATTGAGGCCCAAGTCAGGCTCTGCGCTGAAAACTTGGAACCTGCTTTGGATTCTCTCTCCCTCTTTCTCTGCCCCCTCCCTGCTGTTATGTGCATTCTCTCTCTACCTCTCTCAATAAGTAAATAAATATTAAAAAAATAAATGCATAAATGCAGGTAGAATATCACTGGCACTTTTTCTGCAATATCTGACACATTCTGGAACTTTTTAATGTAAAGCAATGTTCTTTGGAATTGTCTAACTCCCTGGGAAGTAACGTTTGCTCTAAGAATGGCCACTTTATGTATTATCATCCCAGGGCTACGTCAAGGCACTGTAGCCCATAGAGCTCCACGTACTTCCGCCTTTGTTTACCCCCTAAGAAGGGCCACTGTGCCTAGTCACTATGAAAATGCATGATGTCGACAACTCAGCATTTGATCCTGAAACTCCACTGACTGAATTCAAGTTCTCCAAAAAAGACATTTGGAGGGGGAATAACAGAAAGGTGGGAGGAGACACTCTGCTTAATGCCCTAGGCCACTGTTTCAAAAAATATTTTCTATGATATTAATAGCTATTTCACAAGGAAAAGGAAATGTCAGTCAAATGCACTTGGAAAGTGTCATTTTCTCTTCTTCCTTTTCTAATGGGGACTGGGGAACAGTTCACGTTAGCACATTGTCCTTGGGATGTTTTGCACTTATTCTTTTTCAAGGCAGGCCTTTTAGCATTGTCAGGACACCACTATTGTGTGGGGGAACACCGTTGGGGTGATGCTGCTTGGTAGATCTTTAACAGCAACAGCCCCCAATCCATCACACTCCTTCCTACTACCCATTCCTTTGCACATTTCTTTCCCACTTTCACTCTGAGTTTGGCCACGCGATTTACTTTGGCCGGTGGGATATCAGCAAACAGAGCAAGCGGGGGGGTTGATAAGGGCCTGCCCACGGGGCACTTGCCCTTTTGGATCTCTGCCCTGAGATCCTCATGCTGGGAGGAAGTCTGGGGTAAAACCCAAGCGGAGAGAAAGAGAGGTCCAGCCGTGGTGGCTGAGAAGGCGAGCCCAGCCTCTAGCCAACTCGCAGGATGAATGTAGGTGCGTAAGCCAGCCCACGTGAGTGCAGCAAAACTGCTCAACCAGACACACAATTGTGAGAGATAACAAATTGTTGTTGTTTTAAGCCATTGAGGTTTGAGGTGATTTGCTACACAGCAACAGGTAAGTGATACAGACAGCTGTATGTCAAGATAAAGCAGGGGACCAAGAATCAGGACCCTTGGCCTCTATTCAGAGCTCTGTTCTCTGCCTCAGTTTCCTAATGCGTAGAAAGAGGAAGTTAGAATAAGTAACATCTAATGGGCCTTGTAGCTTTAATACTGAGCTAAATGCAAAAGGAATGTGTTCCACGTACGTGGACTATTATTTTGGCATCCATTTGACCCCACACGTTAGGGCGTGAGCCTAACATATATCTTACAGGTGGAAAAAGAGAGCTCCACTTAAGAACTGGCAAACCTGGCTCCCAGTCCCCTAGGCTGACTTAGCCCAGATGTTAGAATGGAAGTATCTGAGACTGGAGTGTGATTCTTTGCAAAATAAAAGGTGAGGCAACGGCCCACGGGTCACAGACTCTCGGCCTCCTCACTTTTCCGGGCTCAATGCATCTGTCAGCAGCAGTGTGACCCTGAGCTTTCTGAGCGACAGCGTTTGTGTTTACAGAGCATGGGACAGAAGAGCAACAAAAACCACCTCAATTCCCAGCCAAGCTTGCTTGCCGTCCGGGAGGAACAGGAGTGTGGGATCACACTTTGTTTATTTGTGGTTCTTTTAAGTGATGTCCAGAGACCCACATTTCATGCTTGTTTGAACGTGTATATGTAACCGGGGAAGCTGTTAAACAGCAGTTTGCCTTCACTCCAGTTATTTACTTATTTAGTTATATGCCAGCATGCAGTTCATTGAATCATAATTCTTTATCGTGCCCTGAGATGGCCAGCATTTGAGGGTGTCAGAAGGAAATCTGCATCTCAAATTTATAACTATTTCCCAAGACATCATATTTGGCTGCTTATATCTCAATCTATCATAGGCTTTCTGTTTGTTTGTTCAAAAAAAAAAAGCTTTCTTTGATTGGCAACACGACTTACAAAAAAGGAGGGAGAAAAGAGAAACACGTATTTCAGAGGGAGGAAAAAATACAGGTCATCCCAAAATAAACGGAACCCAATTCCCTGAAAGTGCTGAAAACTGCTTTAAGATGTGCAGATTCTAAAAAGTGGAAGAAAAGTGGTAATTCATAATCACCGCGAAGGTCTGACCTAATACAGAAAAGTTTAATTATGAGCAAAAAATCAAATAAGCTGAAATACAAAACACGTTTTCACTCTTTTGCATTGTGTATATTGGCAGCAGCAAAAAAAAAAAAAAAAAAAAAAATCCTTCTTAAGGAAAAAGAAAACTCTAAATCAAGTGAAAACAAACCAGAAAGCTAGATGAAGGTGACACCTCAAAGAAACGCTGCCTTCGCCACTCTCCTGTCTCGTCGGAGAACTGACAACTGCAATCTGCAAGCAACATTTTCTGGCTTGCGAAATGTTCCAAAGTGTGCAGGCGATGTGAGCGGTGTAGCTCCTGGCATGACACCCGCAAGGCGTTCACTCAAAGATGAGGCATTTTCCTTTGACTTCCTGGAGTGTTTCTGGGCAACACAATGAAGGCCAAAGCAGGATGAGTTTGCATGCTCTATGCGGCAGGAAACCGCTGGCTTAAAACCTACCTTTTCACTCCTCTCTCCTGTTCGGCTCTGTGTTCTGTAATTGGCAAAAGGGGAAGGGGAGTAGATAGAAGAGAAGCCATATGGTTGGGAATGCTCCCCCTTTCGGTCTGTAAGAAAGCTTGAGTTACACTCAGGACCCAGAACCACGTCCACCTTGCTCCCTGGAAAATGCCCACTGAAGACAGCCTCAGAATCTGGAAAGGTGTGGTCACCTCCTTGGCCACATTCTCACGCTCACTTTTATAACCATCACTAGTCATCAGTCTTAGGAGATAAAAGTTTATTTAGAAACTCAGTCAGCAAGTTAACTGTGGTTTAAAGTGAATGGCTCCCTCTTCTCTCATTTTAGCCGGAGATTTACACCCCTTCCAAGCCAGTCCCGGTCTTATTTATGCAACTGCACTAGAGAGTGGCTTGAGGTTGTCTCTTATAATAACAAACTCTATTTATGCCTTGTAGGGCTGGGCCCAGGCAGTTAAAGCAACTTAGATCGAAACAGGCACCTAGTAGGAGCAGGCAGCATGGAGACACTTTCACCAAGACTCCCCCTCCCTGAAACAAGACCGCTTGGGCATTCTGATCATTGACCTCAGAGGTATGTGGATACTATGGGACCTCCACATACTCTGGATTCTGAGTTGGTTCAGGCAGGAAGTGCCCTGAAATGTGGGCACAACCTTAATACAAAGACACAAGAAACAGAACAGAATGCTTTTTCTGCTGTTGCTGTTTATCCTGACAGAAACAGGCGTGGTAACACGCACTTTGGTGTCAATTTTTATTCAAAGAAATCTCTCTACCAATTCCAGATGTTGTACTGAAATTCACATATATAATACATATAAATAAAATTTAATGACATTTACCATAGGAGTTATCAACCATTATTCCTTTTCCTTATCAACATTCTTATCTTTCATAAATCCACCTAGAACCTGTAAGAATAATTAATATTATTCACATATCTACAATGGACCTTAGTAAGGTATCCTTGGCTTCATTCTCAGCCAAATGTCAAAGGTTAAGTAAACTGACATCTCAAGAGGAATGTGAAGTATATTTCAATTTCATCTAGAATTGTAATGCCATCTCTTTCTATAAAGAAACGGTTACAAAAGCTAACTTTTTCTCCACAAGCTGTTAAATGGCGCCCCCTACCTGTCAGTGGTGAATTTGGTTAAGGAGCCAAAAAAAAAAAAAAAATCACATTGTATCTTGAATTGTTAGGGTTCTAAGGGTTCCTCAGAGATAATGCCATGTAGGTCCTTCATCAGACATGGAAAATAGATTGAGATCCAGACAACGAAAGTATCTTGTCACTTTAGTGAATCAGTTAAAAATATTTTCAGTAGTTGTATTGTGTTAATCATGGGAGAAAAATGTCATAAGCCTCAGGGAACACAAAATCTCATAGGGAAGACTTAAAAGTAAACCAAAGAATACAATACAGGTTAACAAGTACTATATTTGATATGTGTACTGAGTGCTGTTATAGAAATAATAAGTTTGCCAGAGTAGTTTAATAAGGGCTTCTTTGAGAAGGTAACAAGTAAGTTAGATAAGGAGAGATGGTTACATGTTGACAAAGCATACACAGTAGAAAGAATTAATTCTGAGCAACTGAAATGGCATTTTAAAGCCTTCAAAGTCTGAAAGAGTGTGTTAGAATGAGGATCAAGGGGGGCGGTCAGTTAAACGTATGACTCTTGATCTCAAGTCATGATCTTACAGTTCTGAGTTCAAGGCCACCATTAGACTTGTGCTGATGGTGCCTGTGTGCTGATGGGATTATGCCTCTCCTTCTCTCTGACCCTCCCCCACTTGTGTTCTCTCTCTCTCTCTCTAAAAATAAACTTAATTTTTTTTTTAATTTAAAAAAAGAATGAAGATCAAGGACTTCAGAGTGGCAACTGCATAAGATCCACAAGGACAAGTAAAAGAAGAAGGAATTGGGGACACATTCTAAAGGTCTTCTATATCAAGCCTAGAGTTTAGACTTCAGCCTGAAGGTGATAGGAGCCACAGAAAAGTTGTTAAACAGTCCAGTATGCACTCAGTTATATTTCAATGCCATCCCCTCACCTCTTTCAATAACCTAGTTAATTAAATACCTATCGAGCAATCTTCAGAGGTAGGCTTTTGAGAGGCATATTCTTCGCTCTATCTAGCCACCATATGAAAGTATTAGAAATCCACAGCAAGAACAAGGCAGAGGGAGTAGGATTTGATCTGTTGTTATACTAAGACTTTGTAAAAAAAAAAAAAATAGTGAAAACAGTAATATATCATGGTATCTTTTGTGTGAAGAAAGAAAGAGAAATAAGAAAAATATATAAATCTGATTATTTTTGCATAAGGAAACATGGAGTGATTAACATACACAATAAAATCATTTACCTGCAATGGGGGAAAGAGGAATGAAGGGGTAACATTCCTCTGAGTATATAATTTTGTAGAGTTTGAATTTTGGAAGCATAGTAAATAATCTGTGTATTGGAAAATAAAATTCACAAAGATGGTGGGAAGAACTGCTAACTAAATGCAAAGAGAAGCAAATAAGTCCACTGTATTTAAAATTAATAAAGTAATCACTAGGAAGAAAATAGAACTAATGCTAGTGACCATAGACACAGTGCTATAAATACATAATTTCAGTCTGGAGGAAATGAAACCACAAACAAACCTTGAACTCTTCTGAGTAGTTTTTTTTTTTTTTTAATAGTACTTTGGGTCTAGCGATTCTAAAGCTAATTTTTATGCATTATAGAGTTGAGTAAATGTGTTGATGTAATTGGAAACCAAGGTTCTCACTGTGGAAGGTGGGAATGCAAAAAAAGAGGCAGGGCAAGGAAGAATCATGTGGAGTTGGATTGGAATTTGGAGGCACTGGTATGAATTTGTGATTCCTAAAGAAATAAGTATATATAATGTTTTCTCCGTAGCTCTGTCTGCTGAAAGTGTTTACAAGCAGTGACACCCCAGTAGCAATGGGCACACTTCCCACCCAGATCTTGGTTTCCCAATATCATGCCTTTCTAGAAGGAAAAAGGGATCATTGGAGAAATGGCATTTCCGAAATGCCCTTTGTTCTCCTAGTGCACAGCCACGGAATGGCCCGATGCTGAAGTCTCGTCCTGTGCTGGGAAGGCGCTGCCTTCTGGAAACAGTCTGGCCTTGTTTTCACAGTCCTGGATGGATGACTGATAGTGAGGAGTGCACGTACTGGCCCAGTAGCTGTACCTGATGAGTATCTTCTCCCAATCGTGGGTTCACTCAGCTGCTCTCAGAGGTGTTTCAAAACAGGTGCTAATGTACATCCTTGGACAGCAAGGATTACACAAGGAAGTAGGAGCATGAACAGAGATCACGTGCTACAACTTCTGGAGGTGCCGCTTTTATGTGATTGGAAGTTCAGAGATGCATCTTCACTCACACACAGCACACAACCTCTAAGAGCCAACTTGCTCCAGAGGTCTGACACCCCCAGAGGTCACTCCTAGAAGAACCATCCTTGTTCTGCTTGGTTCAGAATTTCTGAAAAGAATCCTGGAAGAGGGGCACCTGGGTGGCTCAGTTGGTTAAGCATTGGACTTAGGCTCAGGTCATTATCTCTCAGTTCGTGAGTTCGAGCCCCATGTCTGACTCTGCGCTGGCAGTGCGGAGCCTGCTTAGGATTCTCTCTCTCTCCCTCTCTTTCTCTGCCTCTCCCCTGCCCTCAAAAATAAATAAACTTATGGGGCGCCTGGGTGGCGCAGTCGGTTCAGCGTCCGACTTCAGCCAGGTCACGATCTCGCGGTCCGGGAGTTCGAGCCCCGCGTCAGGCTCTGGGCTGATGGCTCGGAGCCTGGAGCCTGTTTCCGATTCTGTGTCTCCCTCTCTCTCTGCCCCTCCCCCGTTCATGCTCTGTCTCTCTCTGTCCCAAAAATAAATAAACGTTGAAAAAAAAATTAAAAAAAAAAATAAATAAACTTAAAGAAAAAAAAAAAAGAATCCTGGGAGAATGTCAAAAAGACACAGAAGCCAGCTTGAAGAGGATTTCATTGCTATCAAAATAAATAAGAGTAATGGATTATAATCCTGCTGATTAAAATATGAATCCATGAGTATATGCTGAAATTGACATAAAGATGGTAGATAGATGATAGACATATAGATGGAAGGAAGGAAGGAAGGAAAGAAAAGGAAAGAAAAAAGAAACAAAAAATGGGGCTTTTCCTTATAATAAAATGCCAATTGATATATGTAAATAAAGTGGTGTAACCATCATAGTAAACACTGATTTGGGCAAGAATCACTAATGGGTGCTAAATCTAAGAGAAAAAGTTTATTAATTGCAGGGGGGCATCATAACTGTAAGGAGAGAAATGGAACAACATTTCTAGCAGGCAAATGAGCAGACAAATGTTGCAGGCTTCTGGATGTGCTGTCCTGAGACGGCCACAACCTCACTTTTGTACTATTCCCACCAGGGATGTAATAACGAGAATATGATCGTGAGGAAAGACGAGACAAATCCTGATTAAGGAACATTCTATACAATAGTTATTCTGTACTCTTAAAAATTGTCAATCACATGAAAGCCTTAGCAAGGTTGAGGAAGAATTACAGATAAAAGAATACTAGAGACGGGGCAACTGAATGTTCTATGTGACCCTGTATTTATCCTGTAAATGGAGGGAATTTTTTCTCAAGGGCAGGATGGGACAACTGAAAAAGCTGAAACATGCACTGTAGGATCAATAAAAATTTCATATCAATTATGCATTTCCTAAATTTGGTAACTATACATTGATTACATAGCGAATATCATTTTTCTTAGAAAATATATATAAAATTCTTAAGGGGAAACAGAGCACAATGTATGTAAACTATTCTTGAATGCCTCAGAAGAATTATAAAAGATGGGGCTCCTGTCTGTCTCAGTCAGTAAAGCAATGGGAGTCTTGGTCTTGGGGTTGTGAATTCCAGCTCCATGTTGGGTATACAGATTACATAAAAATAAAATCTTAAAAAAAAAAGAAAATTTAAAAAATATGAATACATGTACACACCTATAGAGAGTGAAAGATTGTGATAAAACAAATGTGGCAAGATGTTAAAAATTGGTGAAATTGGTAAATGAAGAAATTTGAAGTACTATTGTTAGCATGAAGTTATTTCAAAATGAAAAGTTAAAAGTAGAGCCATACAAGATGTGTACCCAAGTAATGAGGTACATAATTTGTCCCAGTTATTTTAATTAACCATGTAGCAACCAGCCAGACATGTCCAAGGGGCACCTAAGCACTGAATATGTGCACACATTTACAGTCATTTCTAGGAAAGCACACAAAAAAATATCAGGTACCTCATAAGACCTACCTCAATTCAACGCCAAAGGACCTCCCAGATGACCTTGATAACTATAATGCCACAGTCCCTGAAGGGCCTTGGCAACATCAAGGGGTTCCATACATCTTGAAGTGTAGGGTTCTAATAACAACCCCACAAAATGCCTTAGGCCAGGTGATCCCTAGACAGCTTCCTTCTAGATATGTTGTGGACTTCAGAGTGAATTCTCTTCCTCCATGGTCATCAGACTCTACCTTAATGAATGGATTCTGAGACTGTGGACAGCAAAGACAAACAAAGGTATGGTGCAATAGCTTTGCAGGCTCTATTCACAGAAGAGATTATTTTAACAATTCCTTGAAAAATTTTAGAGGCTACATGGTAAGCTAGATAGATTTCTGGGCTTCAAATTCAAGCACATTAGAAATGTGACTGAAAGTGTGACTAATATTGAATATCTTGAATCCTAATTTTATTCATCACTAAATGGCTCACTTTCACACAATGCTTTGCCATTTGCAAATTTCGGGAACACTATCTTCATAGTAATCATACTGTCAATAGTAACTGTAACTTACTTATGAAGCACTTCATCCACAGTGAGTGCTCCATGAAGTGATTGGTATACATCTAATGTAACCATTCAGATAACTCCATGAAGCAGTTCTTATTATTCCCATTTTACATGAAGCTCAGGTGAGTTACATAACTTTCTGATAACACAGAGTAAGAAACAAAGCTAGAACACAAGACTGACATTAAAATCCATTGTCTTAACCACGGTTATGCCTATAATATTTCACGATCATTCCCATTCCTCAAATAAAGGGGTTGAGGCCCCTTATTCAAATAAAGGAGTTGAAAATTAAAGGATTTATCTAAGTTTGGAATAGTCTAGTTCAAGTCATGTGACACTAAATTTGGCATCATTCCAACTCTGGATGCTACAAGGAACACATAAAACAATGGGCAGAAAGTGCTTTGTAAATTGAGAAATTTGTGAACATGTGAGGATTAAATCTCATTATTACCTTAAAAAACCTCCCTAGTGCATCATGGGAGTAAGCAACAGCTGGAATTAAAAGGGGTGGGGGCAGGTGAGACACTTTGGGAAACAATTTGGCCATTTCTTATAAAGTTAAACATACACTTACCATTTGACCTAGCGATCACACTCCTAGGTATTTACCCAGGAGGAATGAAAATATATGTTCACATAAAAATCTAGATGGGAAACTTTACTGCAGCTTTATTCATAATTGCCAAAAACTGGAAACAACCCAAATATCCTTCAACTGGTGAATGGATAAACAAACTGGAACATCCATGGATTGGAATAGTATTCAGCAATAAAACAAAATGAATTACTGATGGATGTAACAATGCAGATGAATCACAAATGCATTATGCTAAATGAAAGAAGCCATATTCAAAAAAGACTACATGCTGTATAGTTCCATTTATATGATATTCTAGAAAAGGCAAAACTATAAGAACATACAACAGAGTGCTGGTAGCCAGAGGCTGGGTATAGACAAAGTACATTGACTACAGAAGAGTAAGGGGTGACTTTTTCAGGTGATGCAATATTTACTATCTTCATTGTGCTGGCAGTTACATGACTATATGCATTTATTAAAAACTATAGGACTTTACTCAGAAAAGGGTCGATTTTATTGGATATAATTTATACTCCAATAAATCTGACTTAAAACTTTTAAAGAAAGGAAACTGAGAGTCTCTAAGTGTGGCCAAACAGCCTGACAGATATAGCACCTGGTACCCCTCCTGGCTCATTGGGAACACTTTTCTAGAAGGCCTCAATGCCCTAGAGATGGTGCATCGAGATAGTCCCAGGAAAACCCATGTACACTAAAATCTTACACAGATCTATCTCCACATAGGATTTTTGCTACTACCTAGCTTATTTTCACTTTTCAACTTAATTTGTTTGCATAATTCATTATTTTTTTTGCTTGCATAATTTAGCACTATTGAAAACACAGAGCATGCTGAGTCACTTACTTGGAATGGGCCTGAGCATAGCTCACCTGCTTTGTTCCTCTCTCTGAGAACCACTCTGTGCCTGCCTCCTATTAGGGGGTCCCCCTTTCTCTCTCCAGTTCCTCTTCAAGTCTCAAGACCCATCTTAGCTCTGTCTCCCAAACCACCTCAGCCAACCTAAGTCTGCAAATTGTTCCAGCTCTGTTTGCTCTTCATTTGGATTTTACTATATGCTGTTGTTTGTGATTGTCTATAGCTTCTCACTCAGGCTCTCAAATGTATAGTGTTATAGACCTTACTAGATATCATTTTGTCTTCTTGCTCCTAGATAGAATGCCTGCCTGGAAGCCTTCAGATTTAAATTAAGTCACGTGACAGTGACCAAGATACTGTAAGAATTGATGTATGCTGCTTATAGAACAGAAAACCTGAAATATCAATGGATTTTTTTCCCAGCTTCCAAATGAGGAAATCTCAAATTAATACGATAAGGATTAGAACATTCTGGATCATAGAGGTACTATATAAAAGAGGGCTTTTGTAGAATCATCTGGATCTTTAGTGAACTTTGTGTGATGACAAAACAAACTTCCTTATGATATGCAGCTGAGACATGGGGGTTGTTTGTTACCTCACTATAACTGAAGCTATCCTGACTAATGGAAGTTAATAGCATAGAAACACATCTGGTTGGAATGGATCCAGAGGGAAACCAACCAGAGAAAGGGGTAAGTAAACATCTCCACAACTCCAAGGTTTAACATGCTGCTTGAAACATACTCAGCAGATTTTCAATAAATGCCTGTTGAACTAACATTAGCTTTGGTTGCATGGCTTTTCAGTGTGAAGCAAGGATCTCCATTTTAATACAATAGTTATTCCAGAACACTCTATTGGCAACAGTACCAGAAAACACTAATTTGGGATCTCTGAGACCATTCTTATTTCAACTTTTAATCCCCATCTCCTGAAATAATAGAAATATACCTGAAAGAAATATTGTTTGGAAATCAGATATTCTTTAAAATTTTTTTTAATTCCAGTTAGTTAACATACAGTGTAATATTACTTTCAGGTGTACAATACAGTGATTCAACACTTCCATACAACACCTGGTGATCATCATGACAAGTGCACTCCTTAATGCCTATCATGTATTTCACCCATCCCCCTACCTACCTCCCTTCCAGTAACCATCAGTTTGTTCTCTATAGTTAAGAGTCTGTTTCATGGTATGTCTCTTTCTCTCTTTTTTTCCTTTGTTTGTTTGGTTTCTTAAATTCCACATATGAGTAAAATCAAATCATATGGTATTTTTCTTTCTCCTGCTGACTTATTTCACTTAGCATAATACCCTTTAGCTCCACCCATGTCACTGCAAATGGCAAGATTCCATTCCTTTTTATGGCTAAGTAATATTCCATTATATATTCATTACATATGATATATGCATAAACACACACACACATATATACATATAAACATCACTCATTAGTTGATGGACACTTGGGCTGTTTCCACAATTTGGCTGTTATAGATAATGCTGCAATAAACATTGGGGTGCATGTATCCCTTTGAATGAGAATTTTTGTATCCTTTAGGTAAATACCTAGTAGTGCAATTGCTGGATCATAGAGTAGTTCTATTTTTAACTTTTTGAGTAACCTCTACACTGTTTTCCAGAGTGGCTACACCAGTTTGTCTTCTCACAAACAGTGCAAGAGGGTTTACCTTTCTTGTGTTGCCTTTCAGGTGTTGTTTCTTGTGTTGGTGATTTTAGCCCTTCATCAAAATAAAAACTTAAACTAAATGGCAACCTATGGAATGGGAGAAGGTATTTACAAATGACATATAAGATAAATGGTTAGTATCCAAGATATATAAAGAACTTCTACAAATCAACATCCAAAAAGTGGAAAATCCAATTAAAAATGGGCAGAAGACATGAATAGACATTTTTTCTCAAAGAAGACATATAGATGGCCAACAGATACACAAAAGGATGCTCAATATCACTGATCATCAGAGAAATGCAAGTCAAAACTACAATGAGATAGCACCTTGCATCTGTCAGATGTTGTTTTTAAATTCTATTTCCTTTCAAGCAGATTAGATACCTACAAATCTATTTAAGTGCCTCTTTACTCAAAAATGGTGCTAGAGGTCTTCTTGATTATACATAAGTTGACCAACAGCCAAGTCATGTTAATGTACCCTAAACACAAACCACATATTGACACAGACACATACACACACAGGCAATATTTTGTGTGTAAAATAAGCATTTTAGGGGCATCTGGATGGCTCAGTCAATAGTGCATCCAACTCTTGATCTTGGGCTCATGAGTTTGAGCCCCACATTGGGTGTAAGATTACTAAAAAGAATAAAATTTATCTTAGGAAAATCTTGGACTTAAGCACCTAGCTAAATAAAAATAAAAGTAAGCTCAAACGGAAAGAACAATAGATTTGAAGTCAGAAAATTGAGGTGAGAACCTAGCTCTGTTGATCCTATATGTTTGGTCTTGGATATTCCAATTCTTTCCTCTGAAAAATGGGCAGAATATCAACTCTGCTTACTTTAAAGAATTGTTGTAAGATATGAATAATTTTTTTATAATCGCCATCTTTTAAAATTAGCATATTCCAGGAAAAAATGTCCTAGGTTTAGTTCTTTCTCTCTTAATAAAAGCAAATACTCCGCTTAGGCCAAGAAATGGTTTTATTCACATTAGCATTTTCTATCTTTTTAGGAGTTCTACACTTACTAACTGCTCGTCTCAGAGGGTACAAACAAAAACAATGTTTTTAATGTATTTCTGTATCAGTGTTCTCACTCCCAGGCAAAATTCAGCTCGTCACTCCAGACACAGGTTTGGAGTTTCCTCTCCTCATGCAGGTGTTGTCTTCGCTCCTGACCCTGCTCCTTCTCTCCCACCCATATGGGTTTTCATCAGCTGATGCGGGAGCCAGGCAGGGTTGCCCTTGCTGCAGACAGAACACTGGAGGCTATGAGAGCCTTGCGGAGGCAGGGAGAGATGTGAAGGAAGTGGGGGAGTGTCGGGTGAGTGTATGTTGATAGCACTGTAGGTGGGAAAGCCGGTCTGGGAATTGTTCCCCTCAGCCTGGATAATGTCCACAATATGGCCGTGCTCCTGACATCGCTGGACTTCTTTCTATGCCACTTGGTGGGAAACGGTTTTGTTGGGATCTCCCTTCAGTCAGCAAATCGCTTTTCTGAAGCCTCTTAGATTGCAGTTTCTGACTCCAGCTTTCTGCCAGCACTGCGTACCTCAGTAGCTGTTTCTCCACCATTCTGGAGCTCCCAATTAAGTTGTAGTCAAGGCTCTCATGGCATAAATTAGGAACAGAAAATCCAGTTTTAACTCATGGCTCTGGAAAGCAATCAGTAGAGCCATGAGGCCTGCTTTGGCAAAGACTCCTCAGCCGGGGGAAAGAGGACAGCCAGCCAATCAGTCAGCTGTGCGTTTCTAGCCCACAGAAGCAAAGCCCCTGGTAGGCACATGGCTGCCTGTTGGCAGTGGCTCTGCTCCCAACGCATGGCAGCATCCTTGCTGTGATTTTGGCAAGCTCAGAAGAGTAGTGGGAGACTGCAGACGCTAGCGCATTCTAATTGGGAGGCCAACTGCTTTCCTTCCAGATTTACTGCTCCCAAGGCCTGAGGGGCACGCAGCCTGGGTCCTGGCAGCCCATGGGATGGTTTTGTGTTACTATTTGGAGACTTCCTATTATGTTCTGCTGTAAAGGGTATGAGGGAGTCCCTCCTTGGGATAACCCACTATCTGAGTATTAAGAGAGACACCGACCTTCCCTGTTCCCTTCTCTGTGTGCACAGAAATAAATCCAGCATGCCTCAGTGTGGCATGGCCCATCAGTCATAAAAACATGACATGGACATCAGTGCTAGGGGGTTGGGGGGGTGGCAGCAAGGCAACAGTGCCCCTCCTCCTCTTGCTCTCAGGCCTGTGCTAGGAGCTGCACACAAATCCACAGCTCCCTCTTCCTTTCTTGGCCCTGGGCCCCTTCTTTCCGGCACTCTGTTTCAAAAACATCACAAGCCACGCAGGTGGTTTTTGTTGCACCACAGCTCGTATTCTTGACAGATCCTACATCTGCACATTAATACTCCTTGATGCTTCCAGCCTGAAACTTTCCCAGACACACTGGCCTCAGAGCCTCACAAGCTGTGCGGAAGGGAGACGAACTACACAGGAATTCCTTACTGGGTCTGAGGGTTGTGAGGGGGAGGTCATGGTTATTTTAAACAAAAGAAGCTTCATGGTCACTTAGATATGAACTTGAAGGCATCTGACTCCATTACAAATCTACCTTCTCTTCAGGGCAGTGAGTGTTTTGGCCAGGGCTCTGGGGCAACTCCGAGTTACTATAATCATGAGGTATTACCATTGCCACAATTGCAATCACACAATTCATATGTATTGAGTGAATAAACAAATAACAATAATAATAATAATAATAGTTAGCATTTACTGGGTCCTTCCTATCTGTAAGACACTGGTCTTATTTAGACGATTAGTCTTAATGCTCCCACAACCACCATACAAGGTAAGTACTAATGTATACATTTTATAGATAACAAAACTAACTAGCACAATGAATAAATATATAAAGAATCTGACTGAGGCCACACTGTTGAATTAATGGCAGAACAGGAAACCAAACCTAGATCACAGACCTCGAAATCTATGTAGCGAATTCCACTTAATCATACTGAGTTTGTATAAAAAGAAGGAGGTCAAGAAGTGTGACAAAGAGACTAAGGGCCTTCAAAATAAACTGCCAGGAATCAATTTCCATACTGGAGCCTGGTGTCCAAGAAGCCATTGGAACACTTCAATGGCCAGAAGAAACACTTTTCTCATTTTACTAGTATGCAGTGAAAAAGAATGGGGTACAATGGTTTGGAATGAGTGAAGAAGAAGTTTCCCAGATTCAACAAGAAATACAAATGAGGGAGAGAGAGAGAGAGAGAGGGAGAGATTCATCTCCCAGGAAGGCTGGAAAGAAGAGAACAGCATTATCCCTGAGGATACTAAATAGATTAGTAGAGCGACCATGAATAAATCAGAGATTTTAGAGATGGCAGCCAATAAAAAAAAATTGTAGAAATAGTCTTTGAGTGTTCATTCCCTCCCTTCCCTCTGTAATAACATGAATTGTAACACCACAGACATTATCTACAATTACTCCAAAATGTTGTTTCTTTACATCTAGAATTTTTATTTTAAGGCTAATCCTGAGAAATTTGGCAGTTGTAAAAGATGTCAGGATAGAGAAAGGGGGAGAGGTTCAGGAAATATGGTGGGCCAATACAGGGTTCACGCTGTCCATTGGGGCCTGAAATCAAGCTTGAGAAGAGTTAGCAGACCCATTGATTGTCTGTTGGAGAAAAGCGACAGATGGCCTGAGCCAGAGGGCTTCTCAGAGAGGGAGGCTGGAGTGCTGCCTAGGTCCCAAGTGCATGACTAACTCATGACTTATGGAGAGCCTGACAGGTCTGACCTTGGAGTGGTGAAGAATCACACTGGAACTGACCACAGCCCCTTCACTGGGCTCCATCTCGTGCCCTGAGGAGGGCCTCCATCATTCCCCCACTATGATTTGGGTATGAACAATATCTGTGGGTCTCAGCCACAGGGACAGGTCTGGGAACAGTCTCAAAACACACATCTTAAATCTCTTCCACTTGATTATCTACTTTTGATTCCATCCACTGTCCATGTAGATGGCTGAGACTAGGAAATCAGAGGGAGGTTTGATTCTGGGAAGAATAACATTTTCAAACACATAGTCATGAAACTGAATTTGATTTCTTCAGAATAAACCAAAGACACCCAAATATAGAAATAATCAATCTAACAATACTTATCATTAGCTAAATTCAAGATTTCTGTTGATTTATTTTCACACTGGAACAGACAGATTAGTCATAATGTTAGTATTAATGTTAGTAGTTGAATATCTCATTGGGCATTCAATGAGCAGCTATAAAGAAGGTATAAACTATGCAGGAAGGTTGTGACAAAATAAACTTAAGACAATCCCCCATTTTACTGGCAGTTTCAGTCTAGCTAGAACAGACTGAAATGAATTTCACTGTGTTGTAGTCTTCCCATGATGATCTTGAGACAGAAGCACAAAGTAGTATTATCTGATTATGCAATGGGTAGAAAGTGTCACAGTGCTTTCAACATATAATTGACCTCCCTCAACTGCCCACATCGTCAGCACAAGACATTGGAGAAAAGAGAGGAAGAAAGACAAATTTGTTCAACTTCTGGAACCCAGAGAGTTCTTTTCCCCTTGATATCTTGAGATGCCATCATAAAAACCACATAGGGTTGAGGGGGTAGGATAAAATGGTGAGGGGCTTCCCCCAAGTGGGTAATCTATTAGGAGACCCCTGCATACAGCTAGAGTCCCAATAGACTATACCTTTTGTAGAAGGTTGAATGAGAAATAAACCTACTGCCAAAAATAGAAGATCAAGAAAACTTTCCAATCTCTGCCTTGGCAACAGTGGAGGGGGAAAAATACCCCATGAGATTTTATAACCACAACAGACCCTTCACAAGTTTGCCATACAAATTTATGCCACCTGTGAGGTCTGAAAAATCTCAAATGGACAATTTAATTTAAAGTGGTCCTAGGTCAATGGTGCCCCCAGGAAACTGGCAGAAGCAAACACACATCATTTCTGGAGGAATACTAATTCAACACAGGCCTCAAAGAATTCCCACAGATAAAGTTCCAAATAAAATGAACAACTCACTGGAAAAAAGAAAAAACACGAAGAGACAAGGCACCTTGAATTAAATTCTGGAGAACCAGTTTCCTTAATGTATCAGATATGGTAATTCCCAGAGAATATATAACAACCATATTTACTTTGTTTGAAGAAATAAAGGAGAAGCACAAAACATACAAAGGATAATTGATAGTTTTAAATGTAAGAATATTTTAAAAGGTGCAAACAAAATATTAGAAATGAAAAATTATAAATAAGTTACAAATTAAATGGATAAGTTAAACAGAAGATTAAAGTTGACAAGAATTAGTGCCATAGAACACAGATTTTAAAATGTTAAAAATGCAACTCAGAAAGACAGAGAGGTAGAAAATATGAAAGAGAAATTAGGAGCCAGAGCATAGAGTATGGAGAGCCAACAAATGTCCAATGACAATTATACAACAAAAAAGAATAAGAATAAGCCAATATTTAATGACATTATGTTTGAGAATTTTCCAGACCCATTGAAGAACACCAATTCCCAGATCCAAGAAGTCTAGTATATTCCAAAAAGAATAAATAAAAAATAACTTCATATAAAGATATATCATAGTGAAACAATGAACATCAAAGAAAATTAGTCCTTAAAGTAAGTATGAAGAAAGGATAGATCACCTGAATATCAATTAGAGAGATGACTCATTTTATATTAGTATGTATGGTAATCAGAAGACAATGCAATAACTTGGAGTGCTTTCCCCAATAGATTTTAAACAAGGAGGATAAAATACAGTTTTTTTGCATAATGAAATGTGGAGGTTATCACCAATATATCTTCACTGAAGAAATTCTAAAAGAAATAAAATGAGAGGGGCGCCTGGGTGGCTCAGCCGGTTAAGTGTCCACCTTCGGCTCAGGTCGTGATCTCATGGTTCGTGGGTTCAAGCCCCGCATCGGGCTCTGTGCTGACAGCTCAGAGCCTGGAGCCTACTTTGGATTCTGGGTCTCCCTCTCTCTCTCTCTGCCCCTCCTCCACTCATGCTCTGTCTCTCTCTCTCAAAAATAAAATAAAACATTAAAAAAAGAAAATAAGATAGAAGAAGTAGTAAACAAAGAAACTGTGAGTTAAAGAGACTATAAAGATAATGATGTTTAATTTGTGGGGAAATTAAAATAAGGAACAACAGTAAAATATAAGTTTGAAAATGGGGTAAGCCAAGGTAAGTATTTTCAGACTTTTGGCTCTCAAAGCATGGTCCGGATGCCTGTAGCATTGGTATTACCCAGGAGTTTTGTAAGAAATGCAGAATCCCAGGCCCCACCTCAGGCTGCCTGTATTTTAACAAGATCCTCAGGTGATCTGAATATACATTAAAATTTGAGAAGCTACTTGAAGTACTTAGACTTTGTCAATTACTAATTATTATAAAAACCTAATTAGAGTAACCACTGAAAGCACAAATACAGAGCATCATTTACAAACAGTAGAGAGAAAAATAATGGAATAAGGAAAAAACTTGACTCCATTGGTCATTAGGTATAGTCAGGTTATTCTGTACTAAAAATTTTCATGTACTAAAAATTAAAACAACAATGGATAATTTCTCATTCATGCTGAATATCCTTTGTGCATTGAAAGGGGGACCCAGTGAACTAGAGTGAAGTAATTCCTTCTATATTTGGGTCTAAGTCAATAATCTGACAATTTGTGTTCTGAGTATTTCTTTTGGCATGGCTCTGTTGACAACAAATTCTCTTTCGATTGTTTTACCCCTTGTTTTGCTTTATTTCTGGAGTATATTTACTTGACTACAAGATTATACATTTTCAGTCATTGTGTTTAGGCACTTTAAAGATGTTAATCCATCATCTCCTGGTTTCCATCATGATTTCTGATGAGAATTTAACTGTCAGTCTTATTGTTGCTCATTTGAAGGTAAAATATCTTTCTTTTCTGGCTGATTTTAAGATTATCTTTTTTTTTCAGTAGTTTTACCATGCTATACATATTTTTTAAATTTATTTAATCAATTTTGGGTTGGCAAGTTTTCTTGAATTTTGTGTCTTGATGATTTTCATCAGTTTAGGGTAATTATTGACCAGTATCACTTCAAATTTTGTGTCCATCAGAATCCTTTTCCCTTTCTTCTAGGGATTTAATTGTAGATATATCAGATCTTTCACCATATCCCATATGTCTTTAATGCATTTTTAGCTATCTTATGTTTTTTTTTCTTTGCATGAGTTTGGAGATTTGATAGTAATCTTTTAGTTCATTTATCCTCTATTCTTCTGTGAATAATCTACTATTAAATTAAGTATTTTTAGTTCTTAATTTTCTTTTATATACTTTTTAATTCTAGAATTTACATTATTTTACAAATCCTATTTCCTTAGGGAAATTCTTATTCTTGACCTTTTTTTTCTTTTAACACAGTAATCATTGTCACTTAAAAGTCGATGTCAAATAATAAATGGATCATCTGTTGGTATGATTCTATTGTCTGTATTTCTTCTTGGTTTTGGTCATTTGGTCTTATTTCCTGACATGCTTGGTTATTTTTACTTAATCACAGACATTCTGAATGAAAAAAATGTAGAAATTATTTGAGATTTGGCTGACTCATCTTCCTTCAACAAGGACTTTTATTCTCTAGTAAGCATTTAGAATAGGTACAGATCACCATAATCCAGTCTGACATTGACAAAGCTCAATTCCTTTTTGGGGGTGGAAGAGATAAGGAATGATCTATTTCTTGTTTGCTTTCACTCCTAGTGTGTACTCCCTCCTGGGGTCCTAAATGGAAGTATGAGGCTTTTTCCATGGGCCCATTTCCTTGGTACATTGAATCTAATTTTTAATCTCTTCAGTCCCATAAGGTTGTCCAATGCTCTGCTCAATTAGCTGCCACTTCCTTCTCAACTCTTAAGGCTATTGGCCCCATTCCAAGAACAGCACATATCTTGAAAGCAATGCAAAATTTTGGGTTAATTTCAATGCACTTCTTTCTGGGTTCTGTCCCAGCCAGTCAGTCCTGGCTGCCATACTGGCTCTCCAGTGCCTACATGGCGTATTTTTTTTCCAGCTTGTCTAGATGTTCTTGGTGGGAATGTTGGTCTTCAGTAAGCTATCCATCATTAATTGGAAACAGAACTCCAAATTCCAACTTTGAATTTAGAATCTTACAAGAACTCACTTTGGAGAGGAGAAGAAAATAAAAATGAATTTTGCACATAGAACACTAAGTGCCCCAATATCTTGTAGGAATAAATAAATGAATAAAGTACTCTTTCAAAATTAAAAACAAGGGGGGAAATAGCAAAGTGTTGGGTGGCTTGCTATGTGCTATCCATGTATTATTTCATTTATTATTTATAATAACACTATGAGTAAGATACTATTATTACCCCATCTGATGATAAGAAAAATAATACATACAAAGTGTAAGTCACTTGCATAAGGTCACATACACTGTGGAACCTGCAAGCTGAACACCAGTGCTATGTATCTTCTCAAACTGAAAGGTATAAAAAAATTAGTATGACCAGAAGAAATAAGGAAACCTGAAAGAAATTGAGAACATCTATTAAACAGTGACACTTGGAAGCATCTTTTTTAAAGACAAAGTTTCAGTGACAAAAAGTTACATCTCTTTTTCTAAGAATCCAATCATGCCATTTGACTCTACCTTCAAGAATATTTAAATAATCATAATATTGCAGATTCTATTTGTTAGATTTCAGATTTTAGAATTAACCTCCTGACGAAGGATGTATAATTGTCAAAGAGCCACATGTAACATTAGTTTAGTGTTTTCTGACTGTTTGGCACAGTGCAAAGTGCTTTATATAGATTGACCAATTTAGTCCACAGTTACTTATGAAGGAGGTGCCATTTCACCCCCAATCACACATGTAGAATTTGAAGTTTTGACAGGCAAAGTATATTTTTCAAGATTGCATAGATAATAAGTAAATAAGTGGTGAAATGCATTTTGAACTCTGGGAACTTACTTTTAACTAGGTTCCCTCCCTCAAAAAATGTTAAAAACAAGACAATGCTCAATAAAAATAGGAAGGTGAAGAGAAAAGAAGAGGTAGGGGACGTTAGGAGTATGCAAAGTTCCTCATCTTTTGCGGAAGAAAATCAATGGATATTGTTTAAAGATAATTTGAGAAGTAGAATTAGAAGTATGTTATTTAAAATTATAATAGTAACAATCAAGGAGAGTAAAAACAGAAACGAATCTGGAGTATGGGATGGGGGAGAAGGGTAGATAAATGGCAGATAGACTTTATCTTTCCATTATACCTTTCTCATTTGTTTTTATCATATGCATGTATTACAAATAGAAACTAAACTATATATAAAAAGATAAATTATACCATAATAATGTTGGAGGGGTTATATTCCACTGAGACCACATGCTCTTGGCCACATGGCAAACAACCGTTTCCCTGGAGAAAGCCTGTGGTACCACGGCACAGGCTCCATAAATCGAATTCTAGTCTACTATTAAAAAGCACATATGCCTCAATAAATAAGTCATATTAAACCATAGCTGCCTTATCCATTATAAAGGTTATATTTTGGATTTGAAATTTTCACTCCTTTTGTTCTTATTTCTAATTGGTTCAGAACCTGAATGGAAAGAAGTGTGCTTTTCCCCTGGGTCCCTAGGCACACTCCAACACATTTAACAAGAAGAATACACATAAAGTTGAAAGAGAGGAAGAGCACTAAATCCTTTCACAACTTCTTAGCATATCTCAAGTATCCTAGGATGCTTGGAACCAAATGACACCTTTCCTGGGCTCAAACATAACAGTCTTAGGTGGAGTAAAGAAAATTTGGAATTTGAAAAATGATCAAGATTGTATTTCAATCTTCTTCAGTCATTCCATATCTGACTGGCTTAAATTATGACTTAAATTATGATTGGATAAAGGACAGAAAATGTTTCATGCACTTTTATGTAAAGTATAACCTTCCAGGGTGAAAGCTGCAGGACTGTCACACTACACCCCGTCTGGGGAGAGCACCTGCAAAATGACAATTCTTTTGAGAAGCTTGCTGAGTTTTCACAGCTCGGTCACAGATTCATTAATCCTCCTGCCCCAGAAGCAAGTCTTCTTCATTTTCATGGGCTGTTTCCCAGGGGAACACAAGGGGCGGGGAACCACCTTGGAATCCCTTAGGTGACAAAGCAAAGAGAACCCAGAGCTCCTGTTGTTTTTCATAAACACGTGCTCCTCTTTCCACATTTCCGACTCTTTGCCAAGGTGCTGAGAAATGGTAAAGCTGGGACGGGCTGGCTCCAACCAATCTGGCCTGACAGCCCAGAACCTACTCTTAGGATGTGCATTTTACCCCACAGCTGTTTCTGCTTCACTCTAATTTGTTCAGGATTTGGTTGGGACCCTAGAGTTCACCTTCTGCAAAATATTTGTTAATTTTTGTTTTTAGCGAGAAAATACCTTTTCCCCTCCCAAAATGAGAACAATTTGCTCTGGGATTGAAGATGGATTTGTATTATAGTTGCAGTGGAGATTTGCTCAATTGCTTCATAGCCACATACCCAACACTCACTAATTCCTTTTAACAAGAAAATGGTAAACAGGTGGAGTTGAAATCATAGATAAATAAAGAGTCCTCTCCAATCCATTCAGTTGGGTTTTTGTAAAAGGAATTCTACCCAGCTGGCAGCGCACACGCTTACACAAATGGAATATTTTTTTAAATCAGCATTGAGAATAGTAGACATGATAACATGCTCATGAAATCTACTGGGTAGACAAGACTTCAAAACAATCAGCATCATTTCACTAATTGCCAAAACTCCTTTCCAGATATGACCACCATCACTTAGAAACTAATTTTTTTTCACTAAACCACTTCAATCCATTTGCTTTGGTTTTATAACAAAAACCCTTAACGTTGTTGGTAGCAACAATCGTAGCCTTGTATATTTTTAATAGAGTAATTTATTTTTTTCCCAATGACTGTCATGGCTTTTGTAAGCCTAACAAAGCTATGTATAACTTCTCTAAAAGATAAGAGGTTTTCTCTCCTAAAAAGCATATATTTTCAATTTTCTGAAGAAAATATAAGTAGACTATTGATTAATCCATTATCAGTCCTAGAAAATAGCCAATGAGACCCAGAGAGCCAAAAAACAACAAACAAAACCATTTAATTTTCTCTATCACTGCATTTGGTGACAGGTTGCTATTTGTAAAGGGTAATATAATTACTCTTTTTGATTAACTGATGTTTTATAAATACATACACAGACATTCACATATACACATAAATTCACAATCACAAATAAAGCACGTTATTGCTGCTCTCTTCCTTGTCTAATATTTAGCCCTAGTAGTGTTTGTTTTGTTGTATTTGTTTGCTTTAACTCTTTATTCCTTGAAATATATTTTTTCAGTTATCTGGGGCAAGATTTAATTTTTAATAACACTGATAAAAGTTTAATTAAAGCTTTTATAAAATAAAGAACATGTTATAATGAAATCTTTCATTGTCCTATAAATGTAAAAAAATTCAAATGCCTCCATAATTTGTTTCCCACAGATCCTTAGAGCATTGTTTCCAGTATTTTGGACACGCATTCACAATAAGAAAGGTACTGTGTACTTTACTCTGCCCTCAAAACTGAAACCAAAGTTTTATGAAATCATACCTCTCTTTGCTGTGTATAATATCACTCAGATATTTTGTATACTATCAAATTCTGGCTTATTTATTTATTTACTTCTTTATTTCTTTATTTATTTTTAATGCTGGTAGCAGCCTGCAGTTTGAAAAATCCTGCCCAGTAGAAACTTATCTTTGCTTCTATGTTCCCTAGATTGAATATTTAAGTCAGCCTACCTATTTCCATCTATTCTCTCACCAGACGCTAAAGGACTCACTGCCAAAGCCACCGAGCTAAGACGCAGGATTTTATGAGGCCTCATCACCTCCTTGACATCCAAATTCTAACCTCGTGTCCTGAAGTTGATCATGTACAACTTTAGGCCAGTTTAACATTGTCAAGCTCCACCCCCTCCACCTTATATTAACCATGCAATGTCTATACTCCCTGGTGAATCACATTCTCCACTGGGTGAGAGACTATATTTAATTTGGTATAAATTTCCCTCTCCTTCCCTCTGACCACTCTTCTAACATAGTCTTATGCTGAAATTAAAAAAAAAAAAAGATACTTAAGGAAACTTTAAAATGACACCAATACAATTTCAAATATATCAATGTATATCTGACATATCTTCAATGGAATAATATCTAATTCAGTCTGTTCCCACAAATCCAATTTGACAAACAATTTGTGAGATTTCATTTCCAGATCTACCGAATCTCCAACAAAACAGACCTGGTTTCACTTTGAATTAAATGCTTCCAAACCTCCAGCTCTGTCTCTTCCTAGACAGGCATTTTCTAGACAGACAAATTTAAGCCTAGGACACCCTGAGACCTACGTGAAATCATTAGCACAGAACTTGCCGACACAACTCAAGGAAGATCCTGAGCTGTTTATTCCACATCGCTTGGTTTCATTAGGCCCCAAACTGGCCCTAAGCTAATTTCCATGCTTTTTTATATTTTATTTTTTATAACATGTGAAGCATGATGATTTGAAATCTGATCAAATCACATGGTGAAATAATTCTTACAATCAAGCCAATTAACACATCCATTCACATGGTTGCAATTTGGTGTGTGTGCATGTGAGTATGAGTGTGTGTTAGGAAAGGACATGAAATCTACTCTTTTAGCAAATTTCCAGTACTCAGTGTGGTATTATTAACTATAGTCATCATGCTGTACATTAAGTCTCTAGATTTACTCATTCTACATGATTGTAACTTTGTGGGGTTTTTGTTGTTTTTTGTTTTTTGGAAATTGTTTTATTTTAAAATTACCTTCCCTACAAACCATGTTAACACTTGAATGTTATGGTTTTTCATTGTAAACATACCACATTGTAAATGGAGTTTCGTTCTTTTAAACAACTGTTGTTTTGGGCTTCGGTTATTTAAAATAAGTTTAAGTGTAATATAAAAAACTATCCCTTTCCAGGTGGGAGCTTGACACCTGCATAAAACCTAAGAATTTGGTAAGCCCCTTAGTTGAACAAAAGCACAAAGTTACCACCCTTTTTATCCATACAACACGACATGGTTATGTTTTTTTTTTAATGTTTTATTTATTTTTGAGAGAGAGAGAGAGAGAGAGAGAGAGAGAGAGAGAGAGAGAGAATGTGAGCAGGGGAGGGACAGAGAGAGAGAGGGAGACACAGAATCTGAAACAGGTTCCAGGCTCTGAGCTGTCAGCACAGAGCCCGACAGGGGGACTCGAACTCACAAACCGTGAGATCAGTACCTGAGCAGAAGTCAGATATTTCCACAGACTGAGTCACCCAGGCACCCCCATAACTATAACTTTGTACCTGTTTCTCCCACTCCCTGCTTCTGGCAACCGCCATTCTACTCTATGTACTCTTTTTTAGATTCCTCATATAAGTGAGATCATGCAATATTTTTCTTTCTTTATATGGCTTATTTCACATAGCATAACATTCTCTAGGTTCATCCATGTTATTGCAAATGACAATATCTCCTTTTTAAAGACTGAATAATCCTCTTATATACATATATACCACAGTTTCTTTATTCATTCACTGAGGGATACTTAGGTTGTTTCCATATATTGGCTATTATAAATAGTTCTACAATTAAAATGGAAGCACAGATAGCCCTTTCAGATACTGATTCCAATCTTTCATTATATACCCAGCAGGGGATTGCTGGATCACACAGCAGTTCTATATTTAGTATTTTGAGGTACCTCCATACTGTTTTCCATAATAGCTACACCAATTTACATTCCCACCAACAGTGTATAAGGGTTCCCTTTTCTCCAAATCCCTACCAACTCTTGTTGTCATTAATTTTTTTTTGTAATAGCCATCCTATAGGTGTGAGGTGATATCTCAATATGGTTTTGACTTGCCTTTCTCTGATGATTAGTAATGTTGAACACTTTTCTGTATACCTATCGGCCATCGTATGTCCTCTTTGGAAAAATGTCCATTTGGGTCCTTTTCCTATTTTTAAATTGTTTTTGTTGTTGTTGTTGCTACTGAGTTGTGTGAGTTCCTAATTTATTTTGGATAATAACTCTTTATCAGATATACAGTTTGCAAATATTTTCTCCTTATCTGTTATGTTGCCTTTTCATTTTCCTAATGATTTCCTCTACCATGAAAAAGACTTTAGATTGATGAAGCCCTTTTGTTTATTTTTCCTTTTGGTGCCTGAGCTTTTGCTGTCATATTCAAAAAATTATTGCCAAGTCCAATGTCAAGGAGTTTTCTCCCCCCCTTTTTTCCCCCTAGGAATGTTATGTTTTCAGGTCTTATGTTTAAATCTTTAATCCATTTTGAGTTTATTTTTCTGTTTAGTATAAGGGTCAAATTTTATTCATTGCATGTGGATATCCAGTTTTCCTAGCATTATTTAATAAAGTGGCTATTCTTTCCCCAATTTTGGTTCCCTTGTAGAAAATCACTTGACCGTATATGCTCAGGTTTATTTCTGGGCTCTCAGTTCTGTTCTGTTTGTCCATGTGTCTATATGTATGCCAGTACCATAGTGTTTGATTATTACAGTTTTGTAATAAAATTTAAATCAAGCAGTGTGATGCTTCCAACTCTGTTCTTTCTGAAGATTGACTATTCAGGATGTTTATGATTTCATACAAAATTTGGAATTGTTTTTTTTTATCTTTTTATGTGAAAATTTCATTGGAATTTTGATAGGGATTGCAGTGAATCTATAAATCACTTTGGGTAGTATGGTCATTTTAACAATATTAGTTCCTCCAATCCAGAACATGAGATATCTTTCCATCTATGTGTGTCTTCTTCATTTTCTTTCATCAGTGTTTTATAGTTTTTAGTCTACAGATCTTTTACTTTCTGGCTAAATTTATTCCTAAGTATTTTATTCTTTTTTTAAGCTATTGTAACTGGGATTGTTCTCTTGATTTCCTTTTTAAGTAAGTAATTGATAAGTAATTGTTGGTATAAAGAAATGTTATTCTTCTAACAACATCTTTTCTGTGAAGTTTTAGGGTTTTCTACAACTAGGACCATGTCATCTACAAACAGAGATAATTTTATGTTTTCCTTTCCAATTTGGATGTCTTTTATTTATTTTTCTTGCCTTATCACTTCTATTACTATATTGAATAGAAGCAGTATGTGTGGGCATTCTGACCTTGTACTAGATCTTAGAGGAAAAGCTTTCAGTTTATCACCATGATTATAATGTTAGTTGTGGGCTGCTTTTCATGAATGGGCTTTATTGTATTGAAGGAATTTCCTTTTATACCTATTTGATTGAGAGTTTTTATCATGAATCGATGTTGAATTTTGTCAATTGCTTTTTGGGTATCTATTGAGATGATCACATGTTTTTTTTATCATTCATTCTGTTAATGTGGAGTATCACATTGACTTATGTGGTGTATGTTAAATCAACCTTGCATCCCAGGGATAAATCCCATTTGATCATGGCATATACTGTTTTTGATGTGTTGTTGAATTCATATTGTTAGTATTTAACTGAAGATTTTTGCAGCTGTATTCATCAAAGATATTTGCTTGGGGTTTTCTTTTCTTGTGGCATCTTTGGCTTGGTATCACCGTGATTCTGGCCTCACAAAATGAGTTTGAAAATATTCTCTCTACATCTATTTTTTGGAAGAGTTCGAGAAGGGTCATTATTAGTTCCTTTTTATAAAATGTTTGGTAGAATTCAACCATGAAGTCATCTAGTCCTGGGCTTTTCTTTATTGTGAGATTTTGTATTACTACTTCAGTCTCCTCATTTGTTATTAATTTGTTCAGGCTTTCTATTTCTTTTTGATTCAGTTCTGGTAGGTTGTATGTTTCCATGACTTTATTTCTTCCAGGTTATCCAGTCTGTTCACATATAATTGCTCATAATAGTCTCTTATGATTCTTTTTATTTCTGTGGCATCTGTTATAATATCTCCTCTTTAATTTATGATTTAACTTATTTAAGTCTTCTCTCCTTTTTTATTAGTTCAGCTAAGGGTTTGGCAATTTTATTTTTTCAAAAAAAACAACTCTAATTTTTATTGATTTTTTTCTATTTTGTTTCTATTATCCATTTGATTTATTTCTGCCTTGACCTTCCTTTATTATTTCCTTTCTTCTGCTAATTTTAAGTTTAGTTTACTATTATTTTTCTAGTTCCTTGAAGTTGTTTACCTGTGATCTTTCTTGTTTTATAGTGTTGGTATTTATCATTATAAACTTAGCATATTTAACTTTTAATTTCCATGCTTTTCCTCCAAGTTTCCTCTCTTCTCTCCATGCAGATTATCCCATCTGTCCCCCACATCCTTCTATGGAAGTCCTGGTCACTTTCTTCATGACACCTTCCGTGATTTTCAGTCCCCACTTGTCAATATGTGTCCCCATATACGCACTCTCACTTAACTTTTTTAGTGTCTTTTGTAAATTTCATGCCCATTTCTCTCTTTCCCTCTGGTATAATTTGTTAACCAGTCTTTTTTTTTTTTTTTGCCCCAATCCCCTTCCAACTGACATACTCACACACCCTGAGATTTCCCTAAGATAAAGTATCTCTTACATTACTTATTTTGTTTTTCGAGAACACTTAAAAAGTTATGGTAAAATATGCATAAAATTTACTATCTTAACCATTTTTAATGTATAATTTAGTAGTATTAAGTACATTAATATTGTGAAACCATTGCCATAATATTTCTCCAGAATTCCTTTTATCTTGAAAAATTGAGACTCTATTCTACACCCACTAAATAACAACTCCTCATCCCACTCCCCTTCAACTCCTGACAACCACCATTCCACTTTCTGTTTCTATGAATTTGACTACTTCTAGGTGCCACATCTAAGTGGATCATAAAGGATTTATCTTTTTGTTTCTGGTTTATTTCACTTAGCATTATGTCCCTAAGTTTCCTCCATACTATAGCATGTATCAGAATTCCCTTTCATCAAAACATGAAATGACTATCTCAAGCCAGGAAGATCAGAAGCCTGGCTTAGACAGTCCCAAGTGTGACCTAACACTGCCCTCCGTGTCTAGAGAGACCCTTCATTCTGCTATTTATTAATCACTGTCAAACAATGGAGGAAAGTCTAGGTAAATTATGGTATACTGCATTGTACAGAAGCTTGTGGATTTTTGAAATCGCATTTGCAATGCCATTTAATGATATGGAAAGGTACTTAAATGAATTATATTAGGTAAAAAGTGAAGATACATTATTTCTCATACATTATGATCTGAATAGTGCAAATGAAAAAAACTAAACATAAAAATGGGAATGAAATATACTAAAATTAATAAGTAATGTTATCCTATTTATTTATACCTTATGTGTAGCCCCAATTTTCTTTTAATGAGTACATATTGCTTTTATAGTCATATAAAAATATATATTTGAGAAAAAAATCCATGTACAGGATTCACTGGGGCTGTGAAAAAAGGCTGAATCCATGGCAAAATACTCATCAATGGACCTTCATTGTTCAGCCAGTAGGAGTGTAGCCCGTTGATGGCAGTAGCTGCACTCCCTGTGTAGAGACAGAGCCCTGAGGAAAATGGGCTGGGGGTAGTGGCGGGGCCAGATGATGGCTGGCTACAGTTCAGAGATTAAGGAGGAAATAGTCTTATCTGTTTCTAACCCGCCCCATGGTTATAACCACTTACTCCTACCACAACATGGTCTCTCTCACCTCCCCATCCTTTATTCATACACAGGCAGCAGGCATGAAGACCAACTTTGTGGGTCACCTTCCAAAGAGTACTAATCTTAATAAGAACCAAAGTCTGCACCTACACTAATTAGGTCAGAAGACAGGATTCCAAGGGTCAGTATTTAGTCACTCAAATTCTAAATGAAAAGTCTGCTATGTGCCAGACATCCACCAAGATGAAAGAACCAATAAAACTCCCTGAAAGAACTCATACCCTGTTGGTGTCAATGAAGTCCCTGTTCCAGGAGCTCGGGGATATACCAGAAAACAAGATAAGGTACCTGCCATCCAGAAGCTTGTACTACATCAATCTCAGCCCTGTGAGGGCTTACGCTCATCAGTATGTGAGCTTCAGTTTAGGTTTTGGTAAAGCAAAGTCATAATTTTATGCCTACAGTGTGATTGTATATACACAGTGGTCATGGTTAAATGAGATTAGCTAATTTGATAGAGGAGGGAAACCACAATTTTTTATGGAATGATCAGAGAAGCTTTTAAACTTCCACTAATATTCCTTTGGTCATGGCTGGAGAAGCCAAAGTTCAGGACTGAGAAGCATCTGAAATGTTTTTCTAGGCAGCCAATCTGTTTAAGAGACTTCTCACAATCATTAAAGTAAACATCAGAGTCTCCATACCACACCCTCAAAAACTGGCAAAGAACCCCAAGCCAGGCCCAGCAGGGCTTGACCCCTAAAACTGATGCTATTTAAGCTCTATGATATAAAAAATGCCTCTTAGGCCAGACTCATTTGCCAGAACCTTCAACATGGCATACTTAACCTCTGGTCTTACTTATATAAACTATTTTATCCAAGAAACCCAACTAAATGGAAACAGGCATGTTCTGTCTGTGTTTGTGTATGTGTGGTGTGCAAGTGTGTGTGTGTGGTATGTGTGAATGTGTGGGTGTGAGCAGTCAGGACCTAACTCATATTTATCCATGTTCTATGTCTATCTGTGACAGGCCTATGGGTACTGCCATGACTAATGAAGCAACTCCTGATTCCACAAGATACCCAATTAGGAAAAAAAGTCTCAGCAGGCCAGGAAAAACAGTTAGAGGAGAGGGCAAATGATCTTTAAGAGCAGTTAGCAGTATAGGAGAGAGTAGAGGGATAGAAGAGGAAGTCATTCCTAAGATTAAGTCAATCCACTTCCCTTACCATGCATTTTGGCCAGCACTGTCAGAAGCCATGGAAAGAGGATAAACCATGAAAAATGCTCAACTCCATAATACTAAAAAAAAGCATGGAATGCCCAGGATTTTCTGCCTTTTCGTCCTATTGAAACTTCTTAAATCTGTCCTCTGAATTTTGTGATCTCATTGGGCTAAAGCATGGAGAATGCAGGGCCAGGGTCTTATTAATCACTTCAGCTACTATGTAATGGTTTTGAGAGACTGACATATGCCAGGCCCTCTGCTAAGGACATATCTCATGTTTTAGGTACTCTCATTGTGCCCATTTTTACATAAGAGCAAATAAAGAGTAGAATTTGGGCAACTTCCTTAAAATTAAGAGGCATGTAGAATCAGAGGTGGAATTCAAATCCCAAGTCTGACTCCTACCCACTCCTAGGCATGAAAAGGCACACAGTAGGTGGTTAATAAATGACTGAATGCTGTCCAGAAACATGAGATGGAAAGGGATCCATCTGCTTCACATTTTAAATTGTACACTCTGAGGGTAAGTAAGTGCCTATTGAGATCACAGCAGAACAGAGTCTACATGACTCATGGCAGGAACACTGCACTAGGACCAGAAAGCCTGGGCTCTGGATCTGGACTCCGGTCCAGCCACTGGTTCTCTGTGTGGCTTGGAAAAAGTCAGCTTATATCCTAGGGCTTCCATGTCCTCATCTGACAAACAAAAGAATTTCCACTTTACCCCTTAAGTCTGCAAGGAGGACCAGAGGAGATAAGTACAAGTGAAGGTGCTTCATATAACACACATGAGAAGTAACATCAGTGAGGAACAGGTGTTGATACTGGAGCCGGTTCTGTATTCTTCTAACCTACCTGTCTTCACGATTGTTCTTTGTTTTCTGCCACTGAGGAGCTCAAACAATATTACTATTATTTTAAGTAAAACACAACAAGCTCATCGGATGTGCAGGGAAAAAAATGTGCCAGTGAAATACTGGCAGGTCAGATGGAAAGTAGATCTCTGACTCACTATCCCTTTCAGAAGAATCTCCAAATGCTCTCTCCCAGCATCCAGGACCTCTCCCAAAGCTACTCCATACACTTCATGCTCCAGTAATAGCACATGACATGTAGTCTCTCCAACAGAGCAAGCTCTCTCAGACCTCTGATCCCTTTCACTTGTGGCTGGAACACTGATGTCCATCTGCTTCAGTGTTTTGAACCTCAGTCCATGCATCACTACTGTCAGGAAAATTCTCTGCTCCTTCCTCAGTGCTCAATACCACTCATATCATTACACAACTCCTGAGAATCCTTATCTCCATTACTATTAAGTTCTTCAAAGACAGGCATGATTCCTTCATCTTGTTATTCTCAGTGCCTGGCCTAGGACCTGGAACTCTGTAAGCATATGGAGAAATTTTAATCAGTTAAACTAAATTTGTATGCGTTCACAGTACCTCGCATGGTCAGGAAAACATAGAGGCTGACTAGTTTGATGTTGAACAAGTGTCCTCAAGCATAAAGTTCCATCATTTGCAAAGTATTTACCTAGCATCTATGATCTATTACATTCATTTCATAATTAACCCAAAGGATCTTCATTTTATTAAGTGAGAATCTTATACCACACTGTAAGTTTTTCCAAAATGGAAACCATATTTTTATTAACTTGTTAAATCACGGATTCTCAGTAATGCTCATTGACTGCCTGCCTGATTGAATGAATGAGAGAATGGATGGATTTTCTATACCCATTTCTATATCACCTCACAGAAACTAAGATGATGCTTGGGACATATATGCTGAAAATGACTTCTAAATGAATGAGTGAACAAATAAATATCCTTTTCATCTACTTTTTAACTCCAGTGACTAATAAAGGATGTGGCATGTATTTTTTTCAAAATCATTGCTTGAAGAAAAATCTTTGTTTGATACATGAAAAAAATTAAAGATTCAAGAACTATCAAGTGAGAATCTGTCTACTTTTTCAGGTTTAAGACCTTTTTACAACACAAATTCAAATATGAAGAATCTGCCAAGTGTTCACATTTTTAAGTAAGTATCTGCTAGCAAAAGCATCATAAAAGTAGCACTCACTGGTTGGTTAATCTCAAGATTGTCTCAAGATTATATGTGAGGTGACATATTATTTGACTATGATCACAGTAGATTTCTTAAGCTGATGTATTTAATGAAAAGTCTATTTGGATTCAGAATAGTTATTATAAAAATGACAGAAATATTGCATTGTGTTAAAATATGGCACCTATTATGCTATGTATCCTAAAAGCATCCCTTCCAACAATCTCCCTCATCCCAAGAGCCCAGTTGGTGCCCATTAGAGTTCATGACATGGAACCATCTCTGTAGTATTTCCCATATAAAAAGATTAGGCCTTAAAGACCAAGTAGAGTCGGGCGAGTTTACCTCAGCATGGCATTTTCCTGACCAAACAGTCAAATTAGCTCTCTCTTCCAGGAAACTCACGATTAGCTTTTGTTTGGGAAAACACAGGTTCTTCCAGGCTAAGCCTACTTGGCTGAACAGTGCCTCACTCTCCCACTGGGGATCATGAGTTGAAATGAATAGTAAATTGGGTCTTCGAGGAACCCAGGTTCAAAGGTGAAACCTAGGCAGGGCTTTGTGTATAGACACAGTTAGTCTCAAAAATGTTGAACCACATGACTTCTCAAAATAAAACCATCGGGTCCCAAAACCAAAGGTGCATGATACAGCATCTCAAGGTTCTTATTTGAGTAAAAAAAATAAAATAAAAATCTATCACCCCATAAACTGATACACAACTCTGACAAAAGTCAAATGAAATAAATAAAATATTAAAATGAGGAAAGTATTCTCTATCACATTAATTTGATCCTCAATTCTGATTTACTCCAATCATAAACATAATTTATAAACCAAAGAAGCAGAACTCACTAACAATGAAAGACTAACAAGATAACAATATAGCTATCACCCTTGTAACATTTAGTGAATAATTTAAAAAGAAGAGTTGACAATGTGATTGAATGCAGAGAAATGGGCCATCTCAGATTGCTGGTACACTGTCTCAGTATACACAAAGAAAATGAAAGTAAATACAAGGTAATAGAAAGAGGAAGGCTGAAATGTCCAAGATTCATCACCAGAAATAAAAAGAAATGTCCAAACAATAGCTACTCAACAAATGACAAATTAATCTTCCCACCATTACTCCTTTCTCTTTTTCTCTCCTCTCCTCTGCCTGTTTCTCCTTCATTATCATTATCACTATCATCACTAACAAACAGCAAGTGGAAATCCTCCGGATCTCTTCATAGTGAAATCACCATCTGTGAGAAATTCAAATATGCTTGTTAAGGAATAGGAGACTTTTGGAAATAGTGAGGTACTCAACCCCAAGTTGTGTTGCTTGTTTAATGTTTATTAATATGGTTTCCCTATTGTTTTATTTTTCATGTATTTTACAAACGAAATCTCTTTGTTTCACCCATATTCACATTCACATACAATAAATCCTACAGTCTCTTTATCCCACTCCCAATTTAGCTTTACTAAAACAATGATACTTTTACAGAGGTAAAATTCAGAGTGTTTAAGATAATGGTATCAATTATTATTTTAAAATAGATATTTTAGGGGCACCTGGGTGGCTCAGTTGGTTGAGCATCTGACCTTGGCTCAGATTATGGTCTCACGGTTTGTGGTTCAAGCCCTGCATCGGACTCTGTGCTGACAGCTCAGAGCCTGGAGCCTGCTTTGGATTCTGTGTCTCACTTTCTCTCTGGCCCTCCCCCATTCACACTCCATCTGTTTCTCTCTCAAAAAGAAATAAACATTAATAAATAAATAAATAAATAATCTGACATTTTAGAAATCTTCCTTAAAGGGCCATGCTAGTTAACTCTTCATAATTAAACTCAGGAAGAGAGTGAGACAGAGTAGAGGAAGTAGGAGAAGAGGGAAAAGAACTGCCATATAAGATGTGTGAGTAGCCATCATGGACTAAGCATCTTACGTATTTTACCTTGGTTAGTTCCCACGTTAAGAAGAGAATAGAGCCTCAAGAAGATTAAGTGACCATCTAGAAAGCAAGAAAATTAGGGACTGAATCATGGTCTTTCTGATACCACTATTTTTCTTTATAACTCTATCTCTTATGTTTATCCTCTTCTAGGACTCTTTTGTATGTAAATAAAGCAAAACATAAAAATAATTACATACACTAAAATATTATATTAATATAACAGAAAAAAAACTCGAATCAGGAAAACAAGTCAAATGTATAACAGTAAGAGAATCAATCACGGCACAACTCTAAATGAGCAATCATGAGAAGTAACAATTCTGTAGAACTTACAATAACATGAATAATGTTTAAACTGAAATGTTATAGTAATGGTATGATAATGGTTAAGTACAAAAGTAAAGATATAAATCAATTCATCAGAAAATATGGTCATGTGTCTTATGAATTTAAAAGCATAAATCCTCAACAAAATACTAGCAAATCAAAGCCAACAATGAATCAAAAGAATTGCACATGATGACCAAATGGCATCTATTCCAGTTATGAAAGGATGGTTCAATATTAAAAAGTCAATCGGGGCGCCTGGGTGGCGCAGTCGGTTAAGCGTCCAACTTCAGCCAGGTCACGATCTCGCGGTGCGTGAGTTCGAGCCCCGTGTCAGGCTCTGGGCTGATGGCTCAGAGCCTGGAGCCTGTTTCCGATTCTGTGTCTCCCTCTCTCTCTGCCCCTCCCCCATTCATGCTCTGTCTTTCTCTGTCCCAAAAATAAATAAACGTTGAAAAAAAATTAAAAATATATATATATTAAAAAGTCAATCAATATAATCTGCCACATCAACAATCGAAATAACAAGGGTCAAGTTATGTGATGTCAACTGATGCAAAAAAAGTTAGACAAAATCCAATACCCACACCTGATTTAAAAAAAAAAAAACACCCCTCAGCAGATTAAAAATAGAAGGGGACTACTTTACTTGGTTTTTTTTTTAAAGCACATTAAAAAAAAACCTTAAGGTTGCCATCGTATTTAATGGAAAAAGGCAATTTTTCCTCCTATGAATAATAGCAAGGCAAGGATGTCGCCATCACAACTCTTATTCAACATAGTACTACAAGTCCTATCCAGTGTAATGAGACCAGGAAAAGAAATAGAAGGCATACAGAATGGGTAGGAACAAACAAAACTTTCCCTAATTACAGATGACATGATTATCCACTTAGAAAGTCACAAGTAATTTAATAAAAAATTCTTAGAAAGAATTAGTGAGTTTAGCATGATTACAAAAAAAGAAGTCCATAACATATCTATTTATATTAACAGTAAATATGAGGAAACAAATTTTAAAAACACAATACTATTTACCACCATCTAAAGAAAATAAAATACTTAGGTATAAATTTAACAAAACATGTATAGGATCTATACACTGAAAATTACAAAATACTGAAAAAAGAAACTTTTTAAAGACTTAAATAAATGGAAATGCACACTGTACTCATTTATTGGAAGACTCAGAATAGTAAAGATGTTAATTCCCTTAAATCTAGCTAAAGATCTAATATAATTCCTACCAAAATCCCTTCAAGGTACTTTGTAGACATATATAAGCTTATTCTAAAATTTATTTGGAAAGGTACAATGACTGTAATAGCTAAAACAATCTAAAGAAGAAGAAGAATGTGGGGTTAATCATGATATATTCAACATTAAGTTATTATACAGCTACAATATTCAAGACAGTGTGGTATTAGTAGAAAAAGACATAGATCAATGGAAAATAGATCATAGACCAATAAAAATGTGTCCAATTGATTATTGATAAATTTGCAAAAGCAATTCAATGCAGGATGGATGGCCTTTTCAAGAAATAAGGTTGGAACAATTGGACATCCAAGTGAAAACACACACACACACACACACACACACACACACACATACACACACATGGCAAAAAAAAAAAAAAAACCCAAAAAACAAAAAAACAAAAAACTTCCCACTTGATACAAAATTTCCTTGAAAATGGACTGTGGACTTAAATGTAAAGTGTAAATTTTATACAAGTTTTAGAAAACAAATAAGAAAAAATCTTTAGGATAAAAGGTTAGTCATAGAGTTCTTGAACTCAATACCAAAAATATGATACACAAAAGGAAATACTGACTAATGAGACCTAAACAAAATTGAGTGTTTTCTCTTTGAAAGACCCTGTTAAGAGGATAAAAAAAAAACTGCAAACTGGAGAAAATGTGCAAATCAAATATCTGAGAAAGAACTATCTATCTATCTATTCAATAGAAGAGTAACAAACAATCCAACTATAAAATGGGCAAGAGACATGAATGGACGTTTTATTGAAGGAGACACAGAGATAGCAAATGAAAAAGCCATTAGCAAAACTCATTTTACGATAAATATTCATTGTCAGCAAATGAGCAACTTCAGTATATATTTTCATATTACTTTTCATGTTTCCAATACAACAAAAACATGAAAACAGCAGTTGAGTTTCCCTTTGACTTTTCTATGCTCACTTCAGTAGTCAAAAACCAAACTCAAATGTCCATAGAAATATTCCCAAATGTTTATCCCTAAACTTTAATTGGTGAACTCAAGTTGCTTCCCAGGTTGACAAATTACCAATATGTATTTTTAATTATGTGAAAATAATTCAATTTTTTAATGCATCCATAATATTTTCGCGTAAATATTACCATCTTTTTAAGTCGAAGTCATATGATTAAGCCCCTCTGATTGAGCCCCTCAAAGACACACTAATAGACACTGAAATGTAATAGGACTTGCCCATGGAGCCAATCTTTTCCAATGAAGAGAGAAACAATGGCTAAGAAAGTTGTTAGAGCAGCCCAGAGCTCTAAGACAAAGACTTATTCTTCCTGTGGGGTCCTTGGAATGCTTTCCATCACTCCCTGGGTATTCCTTTTGGATGATTTTCTTGGAAAACATTCACATTGATCTTTGGTTTATTCCATTCCTTCTCTAAGAAGCCAAAGTTAAAAACTGACCTTGAGCTCAAGTAACTTCTAATGTGTCACATATGGAGGCAGGGAGATAACGCTCTGTCTGTGGTTGAGAAAGAGTAATTCTGCCAAAGCAGTGCTCTCAATAGCACTGATGATAATAATAGCAGTAACTCCACATATTATTAAAGTGCTTTATATTTACAAAGTGTTTTCATATATATTATAGCACTGGATTCTCATTAAAATGTTCTGAGGTAGGTGAGCAAATATTATTTATATTATCTCAGATGGAAAAAAAAATCTGTGCCTTGTCTCAATCAACCAGCAAGTGTTGCAGGTAACACTTGACCTTCCAATCTCATTTGTAACATTAAAGGAAATTTCCAAAAAATTTAATGTTTATTTATTCTTGAGAGAGAGAGAGAGAGAGCATGAATGGGTAGAGGGGGAGAGAGAGGGAGAGAGAGAGAGAGAGAGAGAGAGAGAGAGAAAGAGAGAGAAAGAGAGAGAGAATGAATCTGAAGCAGGCTCCAGGCTCCGAGCTGTCAGCACAGAGCCTGATGCAGGGCTTGAACTCACAAACCATGAAATCATGACCTGAATAAAAGTCGGACACCTAACCAACTGAACCACTCAGGCAACCCACGTTAAAGAAAATTTAAAACAAAACAAAAACGTTTATTCATTTTTGAGAGACAGAGAGACAGCACAAGTGGGGGAGGGGCAGAGGAGAAAGGAAGACACAGAATCCAAAGCAGGATCCAGGCTCCAAGCTGTCAGCACAGAGCCAGACTGCTGGGGGCGGGGGGGGGGGGGGGGGGGGGGGGGGGAGGGTGTGCGGAGCACAGGTGGCTTGAACTCCTGAATGTGATATCATGACCTGAGTCAATGTTGTAAGCTTAACTGACTGAGTCACTCAGGTGCCCCTAGAGAAAATTTTAAAGATAAAAATAAATCATCCCAGCCTACAGTAATTGATCTAAATTTTGTAAATGGTTAGGATTGAGTCCATAGGCATTTGCATTTTACAAACCAATCACAATTACAGTATTGTATTCTGCATTTATATATTTATTGTATAATAATCTGGTCGAGTCATGGCATCATTTTTATAATTATGTTGTTATTCTGTGGTGTGGGGAATTATAATTTATCTCATCATTCTCCTCCTATGCCTGATTTTTTTTTTCTTTAGTTAATCATTTACTTAAGATAAATTTTTAGGTCTCTGATCCTTTGTCAGAGTTTGAAGATTCCAGCATCATTAGTTCCACTAATTATCATATTCTCAAGTAAAATATAAAAATTTGTATCGAAACTAGCTGTGTCTGTGTATACAACACAGGTTTAGACACAGTTCAAGAGTTACCATTTTTAAGTTGGAATAAGTATAAAGGTAACTTTATTTATTCACTCACTCAATCAACAGCAAATTGGATCTTTTCAACAATTAGCTTTATTTCCTTTGAGATATATTTTTTCATTCATCTATTAAGGTCTTGATATTTTTCTTATATATTGAATGACATACTTTATGATAAAAATTAAATTTTTTCATAACTGAGAAAGTTTTTATTTGTTTATTTAATTTTATTCTTTTATTCCATAGATATTTTCCTCTTTAGTTTCTTCTATAGCTTCAAAGCAGAGGAAGTTTTCCCCCTCACTCTAATATCAAATCCATTTTCTGTTCCACTCTGATCAAACTTTAATATTATAGCTCTGTTTTAAGTTTACATAGAATATTTCTGTAAGAAGTGTGAGTATAACATTTTAGAAATACAGTTTATTTTGTTTTTATAGTTTATACATACATATAATTTAAACAGTAAAATACATCTGAGAGGCTTATTATAAAATAGAGATTCCTTTCTGCTACCCCCTCATATTCCCCTTCCTCGGTGCTTTCTACTCTTCACATTTCCAGAATAATGTATAAAAATATTAATGCACATATAGAGAGTGTTTGTTTGTTAATTTTTAATTTTTAGGAATTAGATACCGACTTCTCAAGATGGAAGATATGGGCTTAATGCTCTTTCCTCCAGCCCACATTACTATACTCACGCACACCTTCAGATTTCCATCCCCCCAATAAAGTTACATCTATCAGATCAGTCTATTATGGTTACCTAAATGTTCTTTACAACTGAGCCATTCAGCAAGCTTTAATTACTTTTGCTATCTTGTGTAAATTTTGCTCTCTTTGGATTCAATGGATGTTTTATTTACTTTTGTTTTCTTCGTTGCCTGTGTTATTATGACTAATTCACCCCCAAACTTTTCCCCAGTGTTCAAAAACATCCAGTTTTCTATCAGTTTCATCTTCTTGGAAAACTTTTATTCCAGAGCCTCTGACTTGCTCCAATCTGGACTAGTTACTATCTAGGCCTGTTATGCAGCTTTTATCCTAGCATTTCTTTTCGGCATCCTGAGTAGTTAGGGTAGGCTGCAATAACAGATTCCCAAAACAGAAACTTATTTCTTGTTAATGTAACAATCCAAGATGGCAGCCCATGGTTAGTGGGTGTCTTCTCCTCCATATTTGTCTTCTCCTCCATGGGATGCAGGGCGTTTTGGTTTTTTGTTTTGTTTTTTTGTTTGTTTGTTTTTTTCATATTATAAATTTATCATTTTCTGGGACCTTGAATCCTCTGCATATAGCCACCTCCAGGGGAGTTAGAAAAGACATTCTCACTTCTTGAAAACAGTGGCTGGAAAGTAACAGTCAGTTTATACACTGGACTCAGTCTTGAGGCCACATTTGAATGCAAGGAACTTTGGTAAATACAGTCTAACTATATGCCTAAAGGACAAGAAAAGAAATTTGTACTGACTACTAGAAATCTCTGCCACACTATCATCAAGGGTATTTCTTTTGCCACTTGCTTGACTTGGATTTCCTGTTTCCTAGATCCTGTCTTCCTTTCTTCCTTTCATTTTCCTGGTTGGTAGAGAACAAGCTAAAGTAGCTTTTTAAGAGTGAATAGGATGTATATTTTTAGTGATATTGGCTGTCCCAAAATATCTTTATTCAACTCTCATATGCAATGGCTGGTTTGACTGGGTACAGAATTCTAGGTTGGAAAACATTTTCTCTGAATACTTTGAAGGACTTTCCATAAAAGTATTGCTCTGTTTTTATAGAGTCCAAAGTCATAATATTCATAATATTTGGTATATCTGATTTTTACCCTTTATGGGAACCTCACAATCTTCTCTTGGCCACTGCCACTCTAAAATGACGTGGCATGGTTCTATTTTGATCCATTTTGCTGTGTACTTGCTATAATTTTTATTATATAATTCATCTTCCCAATTCTAAGACATACTTGAATTATTTCTTGTGACTTTCTTTTCAATTTTCTGGGTTTGTTTTCCTATTTAGAGCTGTAATTTTGGATATTGACTCTCCTGAGATGATCTTCTCATATTCTTATTTTCCTTTCCTATCTTCTATCTCTATTCATTTTACTTTCTGAGAGAATTCCTCACCCTCAACTTCTAAAGCTTCTAACCACTTTATCATATTTTAGGGTTTTAATTTTCAAGGCCTTTCTCTTGGAGTCATAGTATCCCTTTTTGTGGCATAGTATTCTTGTTTTGTTGATGCAATGTCTTCTCGATTATTTTAAATACAATGATACTTTTAATATTATCTCCCTGCATAATCTGTTCCATCCATGTTGTTGTTTTCTATTTATTTATTTTCATCTCTATCTTCTCAGTTAGTCACTTTGCTCAAATACCTGGAGATATTTGGCTGTCCACCCATGTTTATGAGTGGATCTCTAAAGGCTAATGGAAACCACTGAGCACTGTGTTTGCTTGTCAACAGTGGGCTTCGCTTTAAGGAGTGATGTGACCACTCAATTTCATTGAAGAAAGCACTAATGTGTGTCTTCAGGTCTTTTCTTGTTGATCACTCAAATTCTGCACAGAAGGATAATCCAGTCTCTTTGAGGAATACAAGCCATGGAAGTACAAACAAGGCTCCTAGTATTCTGAGAGCAAAGTAGGAAAAGAGTGGTACAGGACATCCAACATTCAGTGCAAAAACTTTGATGAAATCTCTCAATTTGCAATAAGATTTCCTTTCCTTCAAATGTACCTAATATTCCCAGTCCAGAGACATGCAGCTTTACCTCTCCAGAGAATAAATGTTCAGTCTTCTGCCAAGGTGAGAGTAGTTTTCCAGCTGAGTGGAGGAGGGAGTAAAACTGGTGGTTTAACTGCATCTTGAAGCAGAATTTAATCCAACCTCCTGTTTTCAACAACTTCTTCATACACTTCATCCTCTCTGCTTGCAGAGGTACCTGGTGCTGACAATTTCTGAGCCTCTTGGGGGATTTGTGGTACAGATTGAGTGCTGCTCAGTTTTCTCTACTGCTGACTTAGGATTCAGTTGTTTTTTTCAGGTCAGCTAAGTGGTTTAGCACCCACCTTGTCGCTATTGCCGTTTCTCAGTTTCTCTGTGCTTTTGTGTATTTATGCTTATAAAATCTTTTAGTTCTATTTTAGTGAGATTGCAAGAAAGACTGGGGGTAAAGATGCTCAATCTTTGATCTTTGACCCAGAAATCCTTAATGTAACTTTTCATTTTCCAAACTGTTTTCCTATCAGAGCACCAATTAATGAATAATCACTATGCCCTCCTTGTTTTGAGTGTGAGTTTGACACATACCAAGTTAATTATATTTCTGGAATTCATACTCTAATCAAGTGATCCTGTTTTACACCAATAATGTATTTTTTGTTGTTGTTTTAGAATATATTATCATCTATAATAGTTGCTCAGTACAAGCTAGTTCTCTCTGATTATTGCTTCATCTATTCAGGTAACCCATGTGGAAAGAACTCTGTGAAGACTCATCATGCAAGCAATTTGCCAATGATACCATATGCCGACTTTGTTTTTGTTTTAAAAGAGAAGCATGTCCTTAAATTAGTTCCAATTCCATTAATCATCCCTCTTCCAGTATATGTCAGCCAAGGCTGTTTCTATTCCAGGCCTAAAAATTAAAAATCCCCTGGGTTGACAGTTTACCATAGAACATGATCCATCCATTCAGCCTAATCTTCTCTAACCAGAAACACACAAAGAGACACGTATAACCACACACATACCTCCCTAAGCCATGTGTATCTCACTTAGATTTCTGGCCCTTTGATGCTCAGTGAGATTTACTGCTTCAGAATATCAAGATATTTTGCCAGACATGAACTTTAGAAATCTTAGTAACATCTCTTTACCATATGAAAGATTAGAAAGGGAATTGGCTTTGTAATTTACCAGGAAAATAGGCCTATGTAGTGTCATTTTTGATCTTCTAATCCAAGATTCTCTTCCATGTACATTCCTAAATATTTTCCCCTTATCCGACCTTCTTTACTGCTGATATGAATTACAAAATGTCCTACGCTACTTTTCACTTTTTAATACAAGTATCTGTTACCAAGAGTGTGACTTTTTTTCCCACTTAGATTTGTCCTGGAAAAAAGTAATTTACTTTTACTATAATTCTAGTCTCATCATATCTGGCAAATAGATATTAATCTAATAATCATCCTTGAGCTATACCTAACATAACTATCCTCATGACACTAAGTGACTGCATGATTTTTCTAATGGGTTTCTCAATGCTAAAATTTATTATCTGTAGCTATTAGAATAACCACAATGTATAGACCAGATGAAGGACTGCTGGCTACACAAGGGAATAACCTACATGTTTCATAGGTGAGGTAGCAGCAAGAAAGATCAATAATAACTATGGAAAAAATTGTGAGAAATAATAATTTCATATTTATGAGAAATACTATCCTATACATGGCACTCCTGGGAAAGATAATTCAGTTATTTGAAAAAGAATTGTGTATCGGTTTTAAACTGTTTTGTTTCTTATTCTAGGTCTTATTCATCTTAGAGGTTGATTGTGTGATTTTTGGCTTATTGTGATCACTCACAGACAGTAAAACAATGGTGTGAACTCACTGGAACATTCCCCTCCTAATCTCACTGGACAAGTATAAAGTTTTTAATGGCCTATTTATGGTTCTCAAAAACTTGATTTAGGGTGGGAAATATTGGACTAATCTAGGTTTTTGCAATCAAAAGCACATACCAAAGAGAAGATAGTCTCTCAAATTAGGAACTTGGGGTCCAAAAATAAAATGCAATCCAAATGTTTGCTGAGAAGAGACTAGGAAGAGACAAGATTCTCAGCCCACCCCACCCACCCCCACTCCCACCAAAAAAGAGATCCTCAAAGAGGCATTTGCAAATGCTTTCATGCTAACACTCATTAAAATAACTAATATTTGTAATAAGAAAGTTAAAATAAAGAAGCTGAAGTAAAAACCAAAGGGCAGTCAAGACCAAGCCTGATCTTTTCCCCACCACAAATATAACTTCTCTCAACTCTAGCTGTTTGAATTTGTTGACTTTGAAGACAATCATCAGAGGGTGACTAACACCCAACCTTTCCATTTTAAGGTCTCAGAATTCTTTCCTTTTGGCCTTATATCCAAGAATAATACACATCCTAATTACCCCCTGGGCTAAGGGGCCAAACCTACACAGTATTCCATTTCAGGAAATGAACATCTCAAGGTCTTTCCTCTGCCTTTCGCTCCTGCTTAGGCATGTTTACCCAATTAGAAGAGAAGATAAAACTATTAACATATGTTTGTGGGTGTTTTTTATACAAGGAAAAGGTAGTTTTCTTGATCAAATAATAAAGCACCAAGCATATTGAAACTGGGTTTTCCTTGCCCTGGTCATTTTCCCCAGCTTCTACAACAAAGCCTGCACAGGTATTTCTGGCAATGTCCAGGTGAGTTAACATAGCCATTTGGTGCAATTAAATAAAGAGAATTGGGACCAGCTCATTTTTAACATAACAAATCCCAATGTTGTGCTAAATTCCCCCTTACAAAACAATTGCCAAAAAAAATGTAATTTATCCCTTAGGAAAGACTGGTGAGAAGTGTGTGTGTGTGTGTGTGTGTGTGTGTGTGTGTGTGTGTATGTGCATGTGTGTGTGTGTGTGCATGTGTGTGTGGAGGGTAATGAGGAAGGAGAAAGAAGGGTGTACATGACTCAATTTTTGGAAAAGTCTGAATAAATAATAATCAAGCTAATGGCAACTAGAAGGAACCACCCTAATGATTTTGGACCAGTAATGCTTTAGAACAAACATAGTTTGTATTTTAAGATTTCAGTCTTAAAAGTGGCCTTCTAAACTAAACACACACACACACACACACACACACACACACACATTTATGATACAACCCAGCTGATAAAATTATCAGTCATAGTATAGAAATAAGAATCAATAAATCCACAGGAGACAGAAATAAATGAGAGAGAGTGAGAACTTTAACCAGATCTCTTTAGTAGTGCAGTTTAAGGGAAATGATCGTCTTCAAAGCCAATCTCTGCCATACTACCTATTAGCAGAAGCCTTGGGAAAATCATTTAATTTCCTGCTTCCTTTTATGTAAAATGAAGATGCTATTAAACTTCACTGATTTCATGGAAAACTAAATGAGGTAAGATATGAGATAAGGAATTCTATGAACTTAAAAGCATACAATAAATATTAGCAAAACATGAAGGCATTTATATACTTCATATTCATGTAAAATTGAAATACACTATATTGTTAAATCTTCTAAAAGGTACTTTGTATAAAGTACAATGGAATTTTTCATACTATTGATACATACATTTATATACAGGAATCTATTCTAAGAAAAAAAGTGAGAGATTTGGACAAAATATTATTTCCAAACATATTCATTGCATTGTACTTAAGACAGCCAGGCAAGTGGACTTAGCCTTATTGTCCAATAGTAGGAGAATAGTACATCTATATGATACTCTATTAAGACTATCTCTAATGGCTCATGTTTTTAATGAATGCTAAAAGACATGAGCATGGGAAATATTCATATAATGTTAATTTTAAAAACCAATTGTAAAAGTACAAATATATTATGACCTAATTTACAGCACATGCATATATATGTCCATACACACACACACACACACACACACACACACACACACACTCACTCCAGCAACAGAAGCAAGTATCTCAAATTACTGACAGTGTGGTTTTTTAGGGGATAGAGATTATATAGATTTGTGGGGGATTTTTCTTCTATATATTCTCCAAAATTTTCTAAGAAATAAAACCATGAATTAATTTTTTAATCATAGGAAAAATGTTACTTAAAACACTGTATATGTTCTAGCTTCATAATCTATCACACAGGGAGCTGTCTACTTACCTCACTTTATAGGATCCAGATAAGAAAAGGTATGAAAAAAAACTTTAAATAAGCAACAGTGAGCCACTGTTTGCTGAATTTATGTTTCCTTCATTTATATTTCAGTCAGTGATGTGTGAATTGAACAATTTGGTAAACGGGCTCTTTTTAGCTCAGTGTTGTACTCCATGGACTGCAAATACAATCATACATCAAGCACTGTGTGTTGACTGAATAAATAATATATGTATTGGACATGTATGAAAAATAGTTGTTTCCAAATTGTTTCTTCAAAATATACAGACATAATTGTATTTAATAAACTATAAATCCATTTTAATGTTTACTTCTTTTTGAGAGAGAGAAACAGAGAGAGAGACAGAGTATGAGTTGGGGAGGGACAGAGAGAGAGGGAGACACAGAATCTGAAGCAGGCTCCAGGCTCTGAGCTGTCAGCACAGAGCCCAATGAGGGGCCCAAACCCACAAACCATGACATCATGACCTGAGCTGAGTCTAGCACTTAACCAACTGAGCCACCCAGGCACCCCTACATACAAATCCATTTTAAATAATTAACAACTTCACAGCAGGATTTTTTTTTTATCAGCCTGTAGTGCAATTAACTAAAAGTGTAAGTGCTCTTAAATATAAGTCTGCAAAATAGTTTGATATTAAAAATAACTTCAGTGCCTGGGTGGCTCAATCGGTTAAGTGTCCAACTTTGGCTCAGGTCATGAGCTCACAGTTCATGGGTTCAAGCCCCGCATCGGGCTCTGTACTGACAGCTCGGAGCCTGGAGCCTGCTTGGAATTCTGTGTCTTCCTCTCCCTCTCTGCCCCTCCCCTGCTCGTGCTCTGTCTTTCTCTCTCAAAAATAAATAAACATTAATTAAAAAAAAAACAAATAACTCTCCACATATCTCTTAGAGGAAATGAAACGAGTTAAACATCAAACATCATGTCACAACACATAGCAAGGAAACAGTTAAAGACTACAAGGTACATCAGTAGTACTTAGGCCCCAACTTAAAGAAGATCTCACTGCGCCAAGGGTGAAACAATTTGAGCTTCAAAGATTTTAACAATACTTCATTGGAACCCATCATATATACTTAAATCCACATATAATATTATATAATTATTATATTTGATTATATATTATAATGTGTTATATATAATAGATATATATGATATATATCATAATAATATTTTTAAAAACTAACTGTTCACCCTCAGAGGATTTTAGACAGTTGATTTATTATAGTCTTTAAATTTTTATTTAAGCTTATTTATTTATTTTGAGAGAGACAGAGACAGTGCGAGCAGGGGAGGGGCAGAGAGAGAAGGAAAGAGAGAGAATCCCAAGCAGCCTCTGCACTGCCAGCGCAGAGCCTGATGTAGGGCTCGAACTCACCACACTGTGAGATCATGATGTGAGCCAAAAATGAGTCAGATGCTTAACCAACTGAGCGACTCAGGCACCCCTTAGACATTTGATTTATTATCTTAAAAACTGGTAATAAAGAGAAAGAATCAAGCATTTTTTCTGCCTTTCCTACATTAATAGTATAACTGAATAAACAATTAGTTGAGGGGGAATAACTGTTTTTAAGTGTATCTCAACTAACACATGAAAGAAAAATAACAGAATTAGAATATCATCATTTTGTAATCCCCAATAAATAAGTAGATCTAAAAATTGAGCTTGGTGATAGGCAGTATTCTATTAATGTCTCCATGCTCTCCACCTCCAGTGTTACTCTCCTATGATTTTGTTTCTTTTTCTTGCCTTGTGTTAGCTAGAACAATGTCAAAAAGGCGTGACGAGAGGGGACATCCTTGCCTCACAGCTGATATTAGGGGAGAAGTTTGGAGTTTCTCACCATTAAGTATAATATTAGTTGAAGGTATTTTGTAGATTTTATCAAGTTAAGGATTTCCCCCATATTCTTAGTTTGTTAACAGTTTTTATTATGAATAGGTGTTGGGTTTCACCAAATTCTTATTTTACATCTATTGATATGGTTTTAGTCTCTTGATGTGATGGTTCATAATAATTGATTTTGAAATGTTGGACCAAACTTGCATACATGGATAAATGCCCCTTGGTCACGGTTTATAATTCTTTTCATACTTTTTTTGATTCAATTTGCTAACATTTTGTTGAGGATATTTGCATCTATATTCATGACGAATATTAGTCAGTGATTTTCTTATAATGTCTTTGTCTGGTTTTGGTATTAGAGTAATGATGACCTCACTGAATAAGTTAGGAAATATTTCCTCTGCTTCTATCTTCTTAAAGAGATTGTAGAGAGCTGAAGTAATTTCTTCCTTAAATGTGTGGTAGAATTCACCAGTGAATCTTTATGGGCCTAGTGCTGTCTATTTTGCAGCATATTAATTATTGATTCAATGCCTCCAATAGATATAGGCCTATTATGATCATCTATTTTTTTCCTATGTGACTTTTGGCAGACTGTCTTTCAAGGAATTGGTCTATTTCATCTAGGTTACCAAATTTGTGGGCATAGAGTTGTTCAGTAGTATTCCTTTTTTACAATTTTAATTTTCATGGGCTCCTGTAATGTGCACACCATCTTTCATTTCTGATATTAGTAATCTGTGTCCTCTCAATTTTATTGATCTTCTCAACAAACCAGTTTTGGTTTTATTGATTTTCTCTAGTGATTTCTTATTTTCAATTTCTGCTCTGATTCTAATTATTTCTTTTCTTCTGCTTACTTTGGATTTAATTTGCTCTTCTTGCTCTAGTGTTCCAAGGTGAAAACTGAGATTATTAATTTTATTAATATTTATTAATATTAATTATTGATTTCTAACGTATGCATTCAATGCTATAATTTCCTATAAGCACTGCTTTTGCTGCAGAGCACAAATTTTGATAAGTTGCATTTTCATTTTTATTCAGTTTTTCAAAATGCTTTAAAATTTATCTTCTTTGATCCATGTCTTATTTAGAAGTGTGTTATTTAATTTCCACGTATTTTGGGATTTTCTAGTTATTTCTCTCTTATTTATTTCTAGTTTAATTCCACTGTGGTCTAAAAGCAAACATTTGTGATTTCTATCCTTTTAAATGTGTTGTATTTATGGCTCAGAATGTGGTCTTAGTGAATATGCAATGTGAGCTTGAGGAAACCATTGGTATTCTACTTTCATTGGATAAAATAGTCAATAGATGTCAGTAGATCTTATTGATTATGTTGTTGTTGAGTTCAACTATGTGCTTATAGATTTTCTGCCTGCTAGATCTGTCCAACTTTGTGAGAGACATTTTGAAGTCTCCAACTCTGATAGTGGATTCATATATTTCTCCTTGCAATTTTATTCGTTTTTGCCTCATGTGCTTTGATACTCTGTTGTTAGGCATATACCATTAAGAACAAGTAAGTCATCTTGGAGAATTGATGCCTTTATCATTATGTAATGCCGGTTTTTATACATGATAACTTACCTTACCTTGAAGTCGTTTCTGTTTGAAATTAATATAGGTAGTAATATAGGGACTCCTGCCTTCTTTTGATTAGTGTTAGTATGGTGTATTTTTCTCCATTCATTTACTTTTAATGTATATGTGTCTTTATATCTAAAATGGGTTTAGTGTAGACAGCATATAGTTGGGTCACATTTTTTTATCTATTCTGACAATCTCTTTTAATTGGTGCATGCAGAGCATCGACATTCAAAGTGATTATTAATATGGGTAGATTAATATCTACCATATTTGTTAGTGTTTTCTATTTGCTTCCTTTGTTCTCTGTTACTAGTTTTCTCTTCCACTCTTTCACTTTTTTCTGCTTTCTGTGGTTTTACTTGCACATTTTATGATTCCATTCTTTCTCCTTTGTTAGCATAATGGTTATACTTTTTTTCCTCCTTTTTTTCACTGGGTTGCCCAGAATTTTCAACGTTTATTTATTTTTGGGACAGAGAGAGAGACAGAGCATGAACGGGGGAGGGCCAGAGAGAGAGGGAGACACAGAATGGGAAACAGGCTCCAGGCTCTGAGCCATCAGCCCAGAGCCCGACGCGGGGCTCGAACTCACGGACCGCGAGATCGTGACCTGGCTGAAGTCGGACGCTTAACCGACTGCGCCACCCAGGCGCCCCCCAGAATTTTCAATGTACATTTACAACTAACCCAAATCCACTTTCTTTTTTTTTTTCAACGTTTTTTATTTATTTTTGGGACCGAGAGAGACAGAGCATGAACGCGGGAGGGGCAGAGAGAGAGGGAGACACAGAATCGGAAACAGGCTCCAGGCTCCGAGCCATCAGCCCAGAGCCCGACGCGGGGCTCGAACTCACGGACCGCGAGATCGTGACCCGGCCGATGTCGGACGCTTAACCGACTGCGCCACCCAGGCACCCCCCAAATCCACTTTCAAACAACACTATAGTAGTTCATGGATAGTGCCAGTACCTCATAGAAACAAATTAATCCTAATTTCTTCCTCCCACCCCTTGTATCATTGTTGTCATATATTTCACTTATCTATAAGCATATATATATGGTAATACATAAACATACATCATTAAATACATTGTTACTATTAGCATTTTTAAAAATTTTTAAATGTTTATTTATCTTGAAAGAGAGAGAAAGAGACAGAGTGTGAACGGGGGAGGGGAAGTGAGAAAAGGAGACACAGAATCCAAAGCAGGTTCCAGGCTCTGAGCTGTCAGCACAGAGCCTGATGCAGGGCTCAAATTCACAAACCACGAGATCCTGATCTGAGATGAAGTGGGACTCTCAACTGACTGAGCCACCCAGGTGCCCCACCCCCACCCCGCTTTTTTAAAAATTTGTAATACTAATAGTATTTTTCATAAACTGTTACATTAGGTCAATTAAGATTAAGAAAAATAAAAGTTTTTCTTTTACTTTCATGTATTCTTTTTTCAATGCTCTTCCTTTCTGTAGATCTCAGTTTCTGATCTCTATTATTTTTCTTATCTCTGAAGAATTTCTTTAACATTTCATGGAAGGCAGATCTACTGGCAGCAAATTCCCCCAATTTTTCTTGGTTTACAAAAGTATAGGGGCACCTGGGTGGTTCAGTCAGTTGAGCATCTGACTGTTGATTTTGGCTCAGGACATGATCCCAGGGTAGTGGGATTGAGCCCCATATCTGACTCTGCACTGAGTACGGAGTCTGCTTAAGATTGTCTCTCTCCCTCTGCCCCCTCTCCCCCACTCATGTGCTGTCTCTTTCTAAAATAAAATTTAAAAAAATTAAAAAAATCATAAAAAAAGAAAGTATTTATTTCTCCTTCATTTTGAAGGATAATTTTTCAGGGTACAGAATTCTATATTAATGATTTTTTTCACTCAACACTTTAAATATTACACTTTGCTCTCTTATTGTTGGTATGGTTTCTGAGAAGTTGGATGTAATTCTTATCTTTGTTCTTTTATCGGTAAAAGAACATCCCCCCACACCCCAAACTCAGAGTTTGTTTCTTTTTCTTTGATTATCTGTAGATTGAAAATTATATACCTAGATATAGAAGTTTTGTTTGTTTGCCTGCATTTATAATGCTTAGTGTTCACTGATCTTCCAAAATCTATGGTTTGGTATTTGACATTAATTTGAGAGAAATTCCCTGTCATTATTGTTTCAAATATTTTTTTTATTCCTTGATTTCTTTCTTCTTTTGTGATATCCCTATTATTTGTACGGTAGATCCTTTGCAGTAAACCCTGTCTTTGAATATTCTGTTCTAGCTTTTTATTTCAGTCTTAACTTTCTTTGATTTTTCAGTTTTTGAGATTCTATTGATATATCTTCTTGCTCAGAGATTCTTTCCCCAGCCATGTGCAGTATACTAGGAAGCTCATCAAAGCCATTCTTCATTTCTGTTACAATTTCTTTAATCTCTAACATTTCTTTTTGGTTCTATCTCAGGGTTTCCATCTCTCTGTTTACATTGTCCATCTGTTCTTGTATGCTGTCTATTTTATCCATTAGAGCCCTTAGCATACTAATCAGAGTTATTTTAAGCTTTAATAATCAAAACAGTATGGTACTAGCACAAATAGACACATAGATCAGTAGAACAGAATAGAGACCCAGAAATATGTTCATGCTTATTATCAATTAATATACCACAAAGGAGGCAAAAGTATACCATGTGGAAAACATAGTCTCTTCAATAAATAGTTCTGGAAAAACTGGACAGCTACATGCCAAAGAATGAATCTGGGCCACATTCTTACACCACACACAAAAATAAACTCAAAATGGATTTAAGACCTAAATTTGAAACCTGAAACCATAAAACTCGGGAGAAAGATTAGGCATTAGTTCCTTTGACACTGGGCTTAACATTTTTCTAGATTGGTCTCCTAGAGCAAGGGAAATAAAACAAAAATAAACTACTGGGAATACACCAAAATAAAAAGCTTTTGCACAGCAAAGGAAACCATCAACAAAATGAAAAGGCAATCTAGTAAATGGGAGAACTTATTTGCAAATGTATATCTGATAAGGGATTAATATCCAAAATATATAAAGAATTTATACAACTCAACACACACACACACACACACACACACACACACATGCACACACAGGCACATAATCTGATTAGAAATGGGCAGAAAAACTGAATAGACATTTTCCCTAAAAAGACAGATGGCCAACAGACACATAAAAAGATGCTCAATAACACTAATCATCAAGGAAATGCAAATCAAAACCACAATGAAATACCACTTTATGCCTGTCAGAATGACTGGTATCAGAAAGAAGAAATAGCAAGCGTTGGCAATGATGTGGAAATAAAGGAATCCTTATTCACATTATTGGTGGGAATCTAAATTTGTGCAGCCACTGTGGAAAACAATATGGAGGTTCCTCAAAAAGTTAAAAATAGAAACACCAAATAATTCAGTAATTCAATTACTGGATATTTACCCAAAAAAAACAAAATACTAATTTGAAAAGATATATGTACCACTATGTTTATTGTGGCATTATTTACAATAGCCAAGATCTGAAAGAAACCAAAGGGTCCATCACTAGGTAAATGGATAAAGATGATGTGGTACACACACACACACACACACACACACACACACACAGGAATATTACTCCGCCATAATAAATAATAAAATTTTGCCATTTTGACAATACAGATAGACCTAAAGTGTATTATGCTACATGAAATAAATAAGTCAGTCAGAGAAGTACAAATACCATATGATTTCACTTATACGTAGAATCTAAAAAAAAAAAAAAAGAAAAGAAAAGAAAAGAAAAGAAAAAAAGCAAAAACAGACCCATAAATACAAAAACAAACTGGTAGATACCTGAGGGAAAGAGGTGAGGGATGGGAAAAAACGTTGAGTAGGAGATGTAAGCTTCCAGTTATGGAATGAATAAGTCACAGGATGAAAGGCACAGGATAGGGAATATAGTTACTGGTATTGTAATAGCATTATATGGCAACCAATGGTAGCTACACTTGGGGTGAGCACAACATAATGTAGAGAGTTGTCAAATCACTATGTTGTACACCTGAAACTAATACAACATTGTGTGCCAACTATACTTCAATTCTAAAAAATTATAGCTGTTTTAAATTCCAGGTCTGATAATTACAAAATCCCTGACATGTATGGCTCTGATGCTCACTCTGTCTCTTCAAATTGTGTTTGTTTGTTTTTTTGTTTTTTGTTTTTTGGGTTTTTTTTTTTGCATTTGGTATGTTGTAATTTTTCCTTGACAGCTAGACATTACATACTGGGTTAAAGAAACTGCTATAAATAGGTCTTTAGTGATGTGACAGTGAGATGGGGAGGAGGGAGGCATTCTGTAGTTTTGTGATTAGCTCCCACTTTCAGAGAGCCTATGCCTCAGGCTATAAACTTCACAAATGTTTCTCAGTTTTTTCTCCCCTCTAAGGTGGGAAGGGATGGATAGAGTGGGCTGAGTTGGATATTCTACTTCCTCAGGTCAGTTAGGTTCTGATAATATACCAGCAGCCTTCCTTAGCTGGTTTCTCTGAGGACAGGTTTTGCTAAGAATGGAATGCTCTGGCCTAATTCAAAATGGTTCCTTTTCCTCCCCGATGCTGGAAGCCTGAGGGAATTTTCCTCTGGTATTTCCTGTAGGAATCTGGTTTTGCTGCCGGAGATATATCTCACAATATTGTGGGAGCCCCATACGCCTGGATCCCCTGGAGTTTTTAATTCTCAGAGTTGTCCACACTGAGCCTCCAGCAATGCATCAATCATAATTCAGTTTTTCCTATCTGGGCTCTGGTTCTCTTGTGAGTATCTGTTCTGGTAAACTTGACTCCCTATATTCACCTGTATCTCCAATCCTGGAGGCAGAAGTTTGCCCTGCGTCTTCCCCTCTCTACAGATCCAATGAGAGTTGTCGATTTTTCAGTTTGTTCAGCTTTGTATGTTGTTAGGATGAAGTGGCAACTTCTAAGCTCTTTACATGGGGAACCAGAAACCAGAAGTCTATTTATTACTTTATCTGGCAAAAGAAACTTTGCAGATGCAGCTAAGCTCACTAATCATTTATTGGCCATAAAGTAAGGGGATTATGTAAATTGGCTTAACCTAACCAAATGAGCTCTTTTAGTACTTTTTTAATGTTTATTTATTTTTGAGAGAGAAAGGGAGAGGGGCAGAGTGAGAGAGATACAGAGAATCCTAAGCAGGCTCCACACTGTCAGCACAGAGCCCAATTTGGGGCTCAAACTCACAAACCATGAGATCATGACCTGAGCCAAAATCAAGAGTTGGACACTTAACCGACTGAGCCACCCAAGCACCCCTCTAATGAGCTCTCTTAAAACAAAGGATTTTTTTCAGCTGGTGTCCTCAGAAGAGGTCTTCAGTGAAATTTGAAGCATGTGAGGGATTGAGCACAAGGGAGGTTCTCTGAAGCTGAGAAGCTTGGGGGCCACATGGAAGGACCTCAGAATCCTAAAGAACTCTAGGAGCTACTAACAATCCCTAGGCAACAGCTGGCAAGAAGACAGACAAACACGCTGAATTCTACCAATAACCTGAATGAGTGTGGAAGTGGATTCTTCCCCAGAGTTTCCAGGTGAGAGCTCAGCCCAGCAGACACCTTGATTTTAGTTTTGTGATATCCTGAGCAGAGAACCCCCAGTGTGCTGGACTTCTGGCCTATGGACCTAAGGGCTAATAGATGGGTGTTATCTTATAGTATAAAATCTGTTGTAAGTTATTATGCAGCAATAGAAGTGAATACAGCATCAACAGCAGCTAACATGCCAGACAGCAAGAAGTCAGATATTGTGTCTCCTGATGAAAGAACACAAAATCAAAATATGTAGACCAGAAGACATAAAAGAATCTCACAAAAAAACACAGAAATCAAAAAGCTGATTAAGCATCTAGATTCAGGAATCAATTTGCAAGAAAGCAGAGGATAGAGGAACCATTGAGTTGCACCATGTCAACACGATTGCAAACTTCAGAGTATGGAAAAGAATAAATGTCAAGTGATAAACTGTGGGAAAAGAAAGCATTGGAGGGAGACCTTGTAGACTAACAGACACTTATAAGCTATATAAAAAAAAAGTGTTTTAATGTTTTTAGTTTATTTATTTATTTTGAGAGAGAGAGCGCGCACATGAGAAGGGTAGAAGCAGAAAGAGGGGGAGAGAGAATCCTAAGCAGGCTCCTCACTGTCAGCACAGAGCCCAAACTCACAAACCATGAGATCATGGACTGAGCCGAAATCAAGAGTCAGGTGCTTAACCAGCTGAGCCACCCAGGCACCCTTAAAAAAATGTTTTAAAGAAAAAGACTAAACAAGAATATTTAGAAATAAATAAATAAATAAAAAGAATATTTAGAAATATGTGTGTGTGTGATAAACTATAAAGTAATACAAAAAGGGATTACTCTACAAATCAAATGAATACTTACTGCTAGGGATGCAGGGGAAGGAGTTGAGATTGGGACAGAAACAGGAAATATTTCTGCAGTGGCAGGCAACACTCTATTTCGTGACCAGGATTTTGGAAAACCTTTATCGAAGTTATGTGCAATGAGTATTTGTTGGGTGAATTAATGAATGCATTAGCCAAGTATAAAACAGAGATTTTGTCTTCATTATTTTACCTGACAGCCTGTAAAGTTGCTTAAAATTTCAAACAACACAATGCTCTTCCCGCACTAAAAGTTATGACTGTGGTATTTAATTGGGTGACTCCCAAAGTCATCTGAATATAGAAAAAAAGACCACCTCGCTATTCCATTAGGATCACCTTTTCAGCCCCAGTCCCTACAAAATGGGCCAGAAATACAGTCTGCTCAACAAATTCAAGTGTTTACGGGGCCTATGCAGGGAACTTAAAACGAGTGATGCTGTCGTCCAGGAACAGGCAATAAGACTTCAGTTTGGGGAAAAATAGCAAGTATAAGGGATTACAGAAAAGTCAAAGTCACTGAGCTCCTCAAAGAGAGGGCAAAAACTGCTTTTTTTATAGCCTTTCTACAGATACGGGGGCAGGGATCAGGGCCAAGTGTAGCCCAAGTGTTTTTCAAGGGAGTTTGGAAATGTTAACATTTAGGTGAAATTCCTCCCCCTCTTTTTGCCATTAAATAATTCAAATGTAAAATCCTGTGTGGGCCTATGTTGTGACAGCCAAACTAAACATTCTGAGGCCAGGGCCAGCCAGCAGTCTGCCAATTTGCCACCTCTGGATGAGGATCTGAATGAGAACTTGTACACCCCCTTGCTGTGGCCCCGGCTCCTTCCACTATGCAGGTGCCTGCCCACAGCTTGCGTGCTGATTCTTGTGCCACAGAAGGTATCTCTGTGGGCCATCTTCCTGAAAGGACTTTGCAACAACTTATCTGAAAGATCCTCAAATAGGGCAGCTCTTCTCCTCAAGTCAAATCTCTATTAAATGTGTTGTCAGCACACCTGGGTGGCTCAGTCAGTTAAGGGTCTGACTTCTGCTCAGGTCATGATCTCATGGTTCCTGAGTTCCAGCCCCGCAACTGGGTCTGAGCTGACAGCTCCAAGCCTGCTTCAGATTCTCTGTCTCTTTCTCTGCTTCTCCCCTGCTCTCCTCTCTCTCCTCTCTCCTCTCTCTCTCTCTCTCTCTCTCAAAAATAATTTTTTTAAATAAATGTGTTGTGCTCTGAAGGGGGCAGGAAAGGGTCAACTGGGTGAGGAAGGAAAAGGTTCCCCCAGGTAGAAATTAAGTCAGGTCAACCTCTGTCCACAGTGGTAAAGTCTGGAAAATTTCTCAAACTGCCTGAACCTCCCAGCCTACATCTTTGGGTCACATAGGTAGGAAATTCACCTACTTTCTGACTCAAAACAGCAAATATGCATGCAGATGAGGGGTGCTGCAATATAGTGGTGAACAAAGCATATGCAGGAACTGACTGCTGCAAGGCTCCTGACTACCATTAGCACTTAGGCCTCATATTATTACATTGCTGTCCACTGAGGAACTCCGTAAGTACAATTGCACAGCTGGTACCATTCATCACTGTACCCTTGAGTGTGAAAAGAGAATTTGAAATTATAGTTTGAAATGGGCACAAAACTCCTACCGTAAAATAATGTTATTATTTCCAGAAATCCCAAATTGTTATAATTTGGCTTTCACCCCAAAGGAAAAAAAAAACTAAGATTCTAGGGGTCCAAAGTTTCCAGCTATATTCCAGATGTCTCACAAGAAAAAGCAACAAATGCTGTACTTTGAATAGAAGATCTTCCAAAGAGATTGCCTTTTCTGAAAATCCATTGAAATAAACAAACAAATCCATGTCAATATGCTATAAATAACTTTGTTAGGAAATTCCACAAGTCCTCTGGTCCCAGAGGTGGATGTCGGTGTGATTAAATTTCCCCAGGACACTCTGTGGGCTTATTAAAAGGGTACCAGCCAGAGGTTCTGGGCATTTCTAAGCATTTATAACCCAACTGGAATGTTAGGTACCTTGTGCAGGATTCCACAGGTAAGTAAGGCTTGCTGTAGAATTGGAAATATATTTTGTGTGAAGTTGATGAATACATATTCATCTTAACACTTTCTTTAAAAACCAGGCATGTATCACTCCAAGGAGCATATGCCTGAAGTCCTGTGTGCCTGCTAGGGCTGCGAAGAATACTAAAAGATAGCCTCTGTCTTTAAAGAGTGTGTGATCTAGTTACAGTGCCTTTCGGAGCCTCAGTTTCCTTTTCAGTAAATGTGGGGACTGGATTCAAAATTTCGGAAGTTCCTTTTAGCAATTCTATAATGTGGCTTCCAAGGACCTGACAGATTCACAATGGCATGTCTTCTCTTTTTCAGGTGAAATATGGAACACAGAACACACGCAGACAACTCAGAAGAGGATGGCATAATTCTCAGGTCAGGGCTTGGGTTGGTATATGTGATGTGCTCCATTACAGACAAGGATGTGACTTTCACCTTTGAACACATTACCTAACTTCTGTGGCCAGCAGAGCAACTTGCATACAGAATTGTTGGTTTGTGATTATTTAATAAAGGTTGTAACATATGTTCATAATATTTTGAAACTGGGGATTAATGTTTCTTTTCACAGGAAATCAAGGTGGCATTGCATGCTCCGTGACACCCACAACACCATGAAAGAGAGTATGGAACAAGAAATAGAATAGAATACTGTATAGCAAAGAAAATAATCAACAAAATGAAAAATAAGCTTACAGATTGGGAAAAAGTATTTGCAAACCATGTACTTGATAAGGAGTTAATATCCAAAATAAATAAGAAACTCAGGCAATTCAATAGCAACAACAACAAAACAATTTAAAAATGGGCAAAGAACCTGGATTGACATTTTTCCAAGGAAGACATACAAATGGCCAGTAGTTATTTGAAAAGCTAGTCAGCATCACTAATCACCAGGAAAATGCAAATCAAAACAAAACCACCATGGATATCATCTCATACTATTATGAAGAAAAGAAGAGATGGCAAATGCTGGCAAGGATGTAAAGAGAACCTTTGCACACTGTTGGTGGGAATGTAAATTGGTATAACCAATATGGAAAACAGTATGGATGTTCTTCAAAAATATAACCACCATATGATCTAGCATTTTTTCTTCTGTGTATATACAAAAAGGAAATGAAATCAATATCTTGAAGAGACAGCTCCTGCATTCGTTGCAAAATTATTCACAATAGCCAAGATATGGAAAAAATGTAAGTGTCCACCAATGGATGAAAAAAGAAATTCTGGTTTACCTGAACATTATTCACCTTTTAAAAGGGGATCCTGCCATTTGCAACAACATGAATGAACATGGAGGACAGTATACTAAGTGAAATGAGCCAGACACAGACCAAAAAAACTGTTTGACCCACATATGTGTGAAATTAAAAAAGTCAGATGAATAGAAGCAGAAAGCAGAAGAGTGGTTTCCAGGAGCAGGAGGTCAGAGAAGTATGGAGATATTTGTCAAAGAGTACAGAGCTGCAGTGATATAGGATGCATATGTCGAGGTACCTAAAGTACAGCATGATGACTACATGTAATAACGCCATATTGAACACTGGGAATTTGCTAGGAGAGTAGATTTCACGTGCTCTCATCACATACACCTCCCCCACACACACAATACGGTTACTATATGAGGAGAAGATGTGTTCATTAGCATGACTGTAGGAACCATTACTGTAGTAATCACTATGTACATGTATATTATTAAAAATAAGGAACAGAACAAACTTGGATTTTAGAAACATCTGTGAAGTGGGAAAGTACCTCAGAAGATTATTGTAAATGAAATAAAGTATGCCAAGTATTTAGCATGGCTAGAGGGTAAGTTCTCAGCAAACTATGACTACAACTAGTATTAAAGCACCTGAAGCAATATCCAAAACATTAATCCAGCTCAGAAAATGTTTCTCCCCCGTTCCATGCCTTCCTAGTAAGTGCAGCTCTCTCCTCACAGCTACAGATGCCTCAGTATGTCTTTATCTCCCTTGTATTGCACTCTGAACAGCTCCACCATCTACGGGTTGCTCTGATCCTGCCAACCGGAATCTCTCTCCATTCTTCCGTAGAAAGCACACCCACACCCAGGTACCCACCTAGCAAGCTCCTGGAACTGCTCTCCCGGTGGAGAAAAAGGCCTCCCCTAACAGCCCATCCTACCACCACTTGTTTCAAAGTCTTTAGTTGATTCACAATGTATGTTAATGGATGAAATTGGTCCCTTGGGTATAGAGATAGTCACTGTCCCTGGCATGCTTCCCCCTCTGACTCCAGCTGCTCTTTCGGCTCCGCAAGCTCTCGAATGCCAAAACACTGCTCCTGACACATCACACCTGCTTCCCAGGGCACATCTCAGCCCACCCCAGCCAGGCCTCTGCCACAGGCCACGTCTAATGATTCTACAGTGCTCAGATTAACTCTTTTGCTTGGCTGGCTTTTATGGATGGAGCAAAGTCCATTTGGTCTTGTTTTAATAACATCCCAATAAAAGAGCTGGGGAATTAGGTGCCAGGAATGACATTTAAATCCTCCATTTCCCTTCACTGCAATAATAGCCTTCTTGATAATAAAGTAGATAAATTTTCTTAAATTATATGAAGTTTTTCCATTTGAAAGCAATTAAAAAATGCTTTCAGTTCTGAATTACAAAACTATTTGCTTCAGATTTGAGGTTGACATTTTTATTGGTAATCTGAGTTATAACATGTTCAGCTCTATGCCCATTCATTGGCCCCCGATACTTCTGCCAACTTTTTATGGTTTTATGTGAAAGTACAGTATTTAAGCCTCCTCTAAATTCATGAGCTTCCCGTGCTTCTGAAAAAGGCTCTCTCGGTGTCTTAACAACGCACAACCAGGGCTGATGTTTATTTAAAAACATCTGCTCCATCCTTTGTGGTATAACATACCAAAGTAGCCTGACATTTTAAATACTTTTTTCTTTACTCTTTGTGTCAAACAATGAGAGAACGTAACTACTATCGTGATGAAAAACTGTTCAGGGCAATTACAAGATGATACAGTAAGTGGACTAAATGGTACCCAAAGTAATCAAAAGAAAACACTGGGATTAGCCTGAATGCTGCAAAAGGCTACTTTTAGGGAGATTCCTAATTCCCTAAACATCTCCATGATTATGCTTTACATCTTAGTGCTTCCTAATTGATAATAAAAATAGTCCCTTGTTATCTTATTTTTTAAGGTAAGAATGTGAATTATTATTTTGTTGTTGTCCTTGTTTTTGACAAATCAGAATAGGCAAAAAGAACACAATCTCTGTATCTGACTGCTATTTCCACCTGGCAGCCTAGATTGACCAAAAATTCTTTCAGTGCCACTGACCATTGACTCACCTGAAACCACTTTTCAGAATGGCCATTCTTACTTATGTGCAATGCACCAGTGAATTAAGAATTCAAGGAAATGCAGTTTTAAACTTACTGTGCTTCTGAATCACTTTATCATAATATTGTCCAATAGAGTCCCTGTTCAGCCTACTATAATGAAAAAAATGCCTGTTTCTACAAACACAGGTGCTTCTAACACTTGCAAGGACAATTTTTGCCAATCCAAATACACCTTCAACATCCCCCCCAACACACACACACACACACACACACACACACACACACACACACACACACCTGTTTTCTGCTATAGATTGGGTGAAAGTAAACTTTGGTTTAACCTTTATTGATAATAACATTACAAATGCCTTTAATCAGCAGAACACCATATGACTGAAGGCACTCGAACATTCTTTTGGGCATGATATCTGAAGCAAAGGAGACACTGAAAGAAGATGAAAGTCAAACATGACTAAATTTCCTGAGGAGCAATGTGACAGTCACAGTATACCTAAAGTAGAAAAGCATAGCTGTGTTTATTAGCAACGGGTGGACGGGAAGATTGATTTCTCACTGCCCTTGAAAATCTATCCTGTAATCACAAAAACACAGGTTGTCAGTGCTAGAAGGGAGCTTTAGAACATTCCAGCAGAAAGGGGCACTGTCCTGCCCTGGCCAGTTTGGCAGGGATTTGCTCAGCCTTGCCCAGGAAGACTCAATGCTAGTTCTTGTGAACCTCTTACCACCCTCCTTCATTCTGTGTACCTGAAATCCACTACCCTGGGGGTAAGGAGTCATGGGTCGACAGAACTGCTCACAAATGAATTCCCTAAAAGAAGCCAGCAATAGAGGGCCTTAGGGTATGTAGAAAGAGGGGAAATGTTATTTGTGACCTTTTAATATTGTGGCTCACTGTGGTACATAAATCTCCTTTTCTGATCACACTAACCTTACCTTGTGAACACATAGGCCTTTGATTGCCTCTTTATTAGCTTAGCAAATGGAGTGATGGGTGAGCTTCTGTCACGGTGCTGACTCTGTTACAAAGTGGAAAGGGAATTCCCATCCACCCATGGACCAAGAGGCGCCCAAATGCCAAAGTACATCTGTTTTACTGACTATTCAACAGGAATGTTTTATCAAAAAGCACAATTATAAATTTCTGCCTGCTGCCACTCTCTCCTGAACACTTCCAGTCCCCATGTAACATAAAAAGCATTCCCGTATTAAAATTAAAAATTTTTAAAAGAACTAAAACACATCCCTTGTCCCAGGACGCCCTGTAGCTACTGCCATAATTCTGTCCTTTTCTTTATAGAAAAACTTGTAGGAAAAGTAATCTCTGTCTCCATTTTCTCTCCTCCAATTTTTCCTTGAGACACTCCAATCAGGCTGCTGTCCCCACAATCAACCAAAACAGCTATTTTTAACGTCACCAAAAAACTCCTTAACGTGCTGCTCACTGGCCAACTTTTTCTTCAGTCTGTTTGTCTATCCCTATATCCCCAGCTTCTAAATGCAAAAGCATCTGAAAGTTCAGTCTTAAGACCTCATCTCTTTTCATCTATTCTCTCATTAGATAGTTCTCTCCAGACACACAGGATTTGATTCTACCTATATGTGGATGATCTCCAAAGTGTATCTCCTCTGAAGATTTCAGATTTTTCCACTGAACTCCAGACTCCAACTGCTTCCCCAATACCCTCACTGAGTATCCAATAGAAATATCAAGCTTGGGCCACCTGGGTGGCTCAGTCAGTTGAGTGTCTGGCTCTTAATTTCAGCTCAGGTCATGATCTCATGGTTTGTGAGTTTGAGCCCCACATCAGACTCTGAGCTGACAGCATGGAGCTTGCTTGGGATTCTCTCTCTCTCCCTCTGTCTCTCTCTGCCCTTCCCCCACTTATTCTAAATACATACATACATACATACATACATACATACATAAATTAAATGCATAGCTTAACACTTCATTTCCTCCAGGTCATCTACTCAAATGGCATTTTATCAGAAACATTTTCTCTGACTATCCTATCTATAAAAGAACTCCCAACTCCCTATGCCCCTTACTGTATTTTTCTTTTCTCTGTAATACCCACTTACTGGCCTAGTATTTCTATTATCTGTTCATTTGTTTGTATGCTTACTATGCATCTCCCCTTGCTAGTATGCAAGTTTAATGAGGGAGAATATTTGCTGTTCACTACTACACTCGATTGTTGAAAACAGTATGATTCATGTAATACTACCCAAATATATATGAAATCATTGAATTAACATGTCAAAGAATGTTAGATATAGAAAGGACCATAGAGATTGTGATCCATCCCTTACCCAGAAGAAAAAGTTGGGCATTCTACAAGTCACTAGAGATGCAATAACTTACAAGTCATGTGCAGTATCCTTTACTTTGCAAAGTTAAAAATAAGCGGATTTTTCAATTTATAAATTTTGGAAGAGATTTAAGTAAGGCTGATAGAACAAAATTCTACAAACTAAAGGCAACCTTAACTGATTACAATTTTCTACATTGATGCACATATATATACACACATATGTATGATTATCTTAGAGAAGAAATAAAAGCCGGACAAGCTTTTATGGGGACAGTAGAACCACATATGACAACAATAAGAGAAAAAGAGGGGGGTGCAGGGAACGGTAGTCTGTTTATATACGCTTGGTTGATTAACTCACTGGATGAGAAAGCAGGTTTCCAGCAAAGTAAACAAAATTTACCATGCATGGTGGACAATCATTTTCCTATGCAGAGAATCTGTGATAAGTATTTACTTTAGAGAAATCAATTTTCTTTAAACAAGATGTGTGGTCCAGATCTCCTCTGAGTGGCACTAAATACCACCCCCAATCACAATCCTATGAAAGACTCCATTCATGGCAGAATAATCTGTAGGAAAACAGTACCAAATGGGACAATGTGCATTTTGGTGAGAACATTAAATCTTATATAAACAGATGTATGCACATAAACATGCCTAATTTCTACCACTCTTCTTTCCATTTCCGTAAGAATTCTCTTCTGGATTAATGTTCCATTCCTAGTACTGATGTTGCAAAATGAGAAAATACACAATAGTACCTTCTATAAGTGGTACTAATAAAACTCCCACATAAAATGAGGTAAAATGTGACCTTGCCAAGACCAGACTTTAGAGGCAAGGACAGTAATTTTGAGGTCTTGTAGAAGCACTGAAGTGCTTTATCAAATGTCCACCTACTTTTAGTACCCTGAGTTTTGGATCCAAACAGTCTTAGATTGCTGGAAATCACCAGCAATGTGACCTTGAGCAATATTATTAAGTCTTAGAACCTTAGTTCCTTTCTTCAAAAACTGAAGACTTCCCATTACCCCATAAAAACAAGGTCATTGTGAGACTGGAATACGATAATGTTGGTAAGTGGCTAGCACAGTATTGAATATATAGTAGATTCCCTCTCTTATATGAAACCTGCCGTGCAATTCAGTACCAATCTTGTCAAGCCAGTCCCACTGAAAGTAGAAAGTATGGTGTGTTCTTTGTTCTCCAATGAAGAAATGAAAATTTTTAGTGTGCATCTGTGGGATACTCAGTTCCCTAAACTTGACCCCACTTGATTTTAATCTTTTAAATTTTTTTTTCAATGTTTATTTATTTTTGAGAGACAGAGAAAAACAAAGCATGAGGAGGGGAGGGGCAGAGAGAGAGGGAGATACAGAATCCGAAGCAGGCTCCAGGCTCTGAGCTGTCAGCACAGAGCCTGACATGGGGCTTAAACTCACAAACCATGAGATCATGACTGGGGCCGAAGTCAGACATTTAACTGACTGAGCCACCCAGATGCCCAGCCACTTGACTTTAATCTTATTCTAAAATCCCTGCCACCTGATCTTCTCATCCAGAAGAGTCACTTCAGCCAGTCCCTTGCAAAGAAAAAAGTTGACAAATTTAACAGTCGAAAAAGCTCTTACTGTGATTTGCGGAGAGAACAGAAAAGAAGCATAATTAAGTCTTTAACCAAGACCATCTACTAATTTACAACATTCACCTTGCCAACCTCACCCTGCACCAGACACTCCTCTTACAAATCCTCGCTTTCAACAACCAATTTCAATCCCACCAGTTACCATTCCTTATCCATATCTGCCTTCATTATACCAATGAACTCCCTTCATCTTTCATAAAGAAATAGCAAACTGTCCATATATATTTTCCAATGAATCATTTCCCCACAGTGCCCCACAGAGAAGACCATAAAAAGGGCAAACTGATTCTTGTGGAATATATACAGCTTCTAGCCCCAAGAAATTCATATTTAAAGATTTAATAAATATACACTTCTGTCTCCATTTATCCACCTCATCCAAGAGTGGTAACATCAAAGAGATGTCAGGTAGCCAATTCTTCTAAGAATCTAAAATCAGAAAAAAATATAAAATCAGTGCTTGATAATGTGATTTGTAAATGAAATAGTATCCTAAGGTTAAAAACTATATATAACTCATAGTCTCAGCATTCAGACAACACAAAGGAACAAAAGGCTCAAATTGGCCAGGAAGAAGTCAAACTTTCACTCTTTGCAGGTGACATGATAGTCTATATGGAATACCCAAAAGATTCCACCACCAAAAAACTACTAGAACTGATCCATGAATTCAGCAAAGTTGCAGGATATGAAATCAATGCCCAGAAATTGGTTGCATTCCTATACACCAAGAATGAAGCAACAGAAAGAGAAATCAAGGAATCAGTCCCATTTACAATCATAACAAAACCCATAAAATACCTAGGAATAAACATAACCAAAGAGGTGAAAAATCTATACACTGAAAACTATAGAAAGTTTATGAAAGAAATTGAAGGAGACACACACAAAAAAGGAAAAATATTTCATGCCCCTGGACTGTAAGAACAAACATTGTTAAAATGCTGACATTACCCAAAGCAATCTACATATTCAATGCAATCTCTATCAAAATAACAGCAGCATTCTTCACAGAGCTAGAACAAACAATACCAAAACTGTTATGGAACCAGAAAAGACCCCAAAGAGCCAAAGCAATCTTGAAAAAGAAAACCAAAGCTGGAGGCATCACAATCCCGGACTTCAAGATGCATTACAAAGCTGTAATCATCAAGACAGTATGGTACTGGCACAAAAACAGATGGTCAGATCAATGGAACAGAATAGAGAATCCAGAAATGGACCCACAAATGTATGGCCAACTAATTCTTGACAGAACAGGAAAGAATATCCAGTGGAATAAAGATAGTCTCTTCAGCAAGGGGTGCTGGGAAAACTGGACAGCGACATGCAGAAAAATGAACCTGGACCACTTTCTTACTCCATACACTCAAAATAAACTCAAAATGGATGAAAGACCTAAATGTAAGATACAAAGCCATCACAATCCTAGAGGAGAAATCAGGCAAAAACCTCTTTGACCTTGGCAGCACCAATTTCTTACTCAAAACGTCTCTGGAGGCAAGGGAAACAAAAATGAACTATTGGGACCTCATCAAAATAAGAATTGCACAGCGAAGGAAACAATCAGCAAAAATTAAAGGCAACTGACAGAATTGGGGAAGATATTTGCAAATGACATATGAGAAAAGGGTTATTATCCAAAATCTATAAAGAACTTATCAAACTCAACACCCAAAAAAAAATGAATAATCCAGAGAAGAAATGGGCAAAAGACATGAATAGACACTTCTCCAAAGAAGGCATCCAGATGGCCAACAGATACATGAAAAACTGCTCAACATCACTTATCATCAGAGAAATACAAATCAAAACCACAATGAGATACCACCTCACACCTGTCAGAATGGCTAACATTAACAACTCAGGCAACAACAGATATTGGTGAGGATGCAGTCTTTTGCACTGCTGGTGGGAATGCAAACTGGTGCAGCCACTCTGGAAAACAGTATGAAGGTTCCCCCCAAAATTAAAAATAGAACAACCCGGGGCGCCTGGGTGGCGCAGTCGGTTAAGCGTCCGACTTCAGCCAGGTCACGATCTCGCGGTCCGTGAGTTCGAGCCCCGCGTCAGGCTCTGGGCTGATAGCTCAGAGCCTGGAGCCTGTTTCCGATTCTGCGTCTCCCTCTCTCTCTGCCCCTCCCCCGTTCATGCTCTGTTTCTCTCTGTCCCAAAAATAAATAAACGTTGAAAAAAAAAAATTTAAAAAAAAATAGAACAACCCTATGACTCAGAAATTGCACTACTAGGTATTTACCCAAGGGATACAGGTGTGCTACTTCGAAGGGGCACACGCACCCCAATGTTTATAGCAGTGCTATCAACAATAGCTGAAGTATGGAAAGAGCCCAAATGTCCTTCAACGGGTGAATGGATAAAGAAGATGTGGTGTATATATATATATGTGTGTGGTGTATATATATATATACATATACATATATATATATGTATATGTATATATATATACACCACATCTTCTTTATCCATTCATATGGATCCATTCATATATATACACACACACACACACACACACACAGACACATACCGACACAATGGAGTATTACTTGGCAATCAACAAGAATGAAATCTTGCCATTTCCAACTATGTGGATGGAACTAGAGGGTATTATGCTAAGTGAAATTAGTCAGAGAAAGACAAATATCATATGACTTCACTCAGGTGAGGAATTTAAGAACATAAGGGATGAACGTAAGGGAAGGAAAGCAAAAATAATACAAAAACAGGGAGGGGACAAAACATAAGAGACTCTTAAATATAGAGGACAAACAGAGGGTTTCTGGAGGGGTTGTGGGAGAGGAAATGCGCTAAATGGGTAAGGGGAATGAAGGAATCTACTCCTGAAATCATTGTGGCACTATATGCTGACTAACTTGGATGTAAATTAAACAATAAATAAGTTAATTAATTAAAAAGTTGTATATAATTCATATTATTTTCATAAATTAATTTTATAGAAAAAGGCAAACTGGAATAAAGGGAAATGTCTATGCTTCATGTTGTTGTTTTTTTTCTTTTATATGGTTATCCAGTTAGAAAAAGAATATACAGTCTCCAAGACACATTTTGGTTTTTAATAAATGACAAATTAACTGTGCAAATCTTTGCATTCAAGAATAAAATAGAACATTCCTATAAAAGCTTTAGCCTTGAGGCTGGAACACAGTTGTGAATTTCGGGAAAATTCAGACCCTTTATTACTTTTTTTTTTTTTTAACATTTCTGGCCAACAGAAAGCAGGAACATGAAATTTTGGCTTTCGCTAGCCCAGAAAAATGGCCACAAACTAGAACTATTTGTCATATGGGTTTTGCAGAAATAAACAAAAGAAAAAATAGGTGCCTATTAAAAACAATGAGCACCTCCTTTATGCTATTCACTGGGCTAACCAATGTAATGTCAGGCCATTTTATCAATTATTTCAAAAATGGGAAAGCATATAGTAACTCTACCATTTGTCATCTTTAAAACATTTTAGAGGGGCACCTGGGTGGCTCAGTCAGTTAAGCATCAGACTTTGGCTCAGGTCATGACCTCATGGTGTGTGGGTTCAAGCTCTGCATGGGGCTCTCTGCTGACAGCTCAGAGCCTGGAGTCTCCTTCTCTCTCTGCCCCTCCCCCGCTTGTGCACGCATGCTCTTTCTCTCTTTCTCTCTCTCTCTCTGTCTCCCTCAAAAATAAATAAACATTAAAAAATTTAAAAAACACTTTAGAATTTATAAGAGACTTTCACAGCCTACTAGTTCATTTAAAAGTCTTTACGGCAAGTATAATGAAATACATCTTGATTTGGTTGACCCGAAAGACAAAAGAAGATGGATTATCCTTTGTCCCCAGATGTGTCCTACACAGAGCTTTCCCATGGTCAATTTAAAGCTCTGACATGTCTTAGGAAGAAAACAACAATACTGTAAAAATGGGATCAGAACAAAGCGGTCATTCTTTATAACAGTGTTTCTGAAAATCATTTTTAAAAAGTTAAGTAAAAACCAGTAAAACTAAATCACTCATCCAGATGGAAGAGGAACATGAAACACACTTTTAAATTATGATAACATTTATTTTTTATCCCAAGTTTAAATCAATAGGTGATATGCTTCCAGGCCTTTAAAAAGATATAAATTAGATTCATAAGGGTGTCCAAGATAATTTGACCTCAGCATGCTGAGAAACAAAATTAACTCCAGTGGACAGCACATTTGATTTCTGTCCTCAGACAGGCATGTGTGGTACTCAGTGGGAATTGCATAGGTGTTAGTGAAGGAAGAATTGGCCTGGAATAATTAGGGAGAGAGATTTTAACACACTTGAGTGAAATATTTCATTAAATGTTTGGTTTCTACCAACAACTACAGCTGCCCCCAAAAATCTTCACTCCACTTTATTTTTACTTTGCTGAATGGATAGATGTCAAACAGAGTATCTTTCATTGTCTACTAAAAGCATCATTTTTTTCTAGTAACTGAGTTCAACCAATGGCAAATATTATCAAAAGTAAGCAGTTAGTAAATTGGATATTGATTATTAACAAAAAAAAATTACCTCTTATTTTTTTTTGTAATTTTTGCACATAAAGATTTGACTATTAACTAGATACATGAGTGATTTATTTGCTTTGGTAACAGTCCAGGCAAAAATATTTAAATTATACTCTTGGAAGTAAGAATTATCTAATCGTTCACAAGCTGTTATAATAAAACATTTATCATGAGTCATTAATCCATTAGGACTTATTTTCCATCCCATCCTTCCACTAGCACCTTGCTTTGAACATAGTCAAGTTTGGCTACAATTTTTCCTCTTATCATATATCATAGTTACAGGATGGGACGCACCAAAGCTGAATTCCAAAATCCCTGCACTCTGCTTGAACTTGGAACATACAAACTCAACTAGTGACTCTAGGGCTGAAATTCATCCAGGTTCAAGGCCTGATATCATGCTTGGATCATAGGGTACCAAAAGTTTAGGGTTAGGAGACAGCAAGGGAAAATATCTAGGTGCAACATTCTCTCACAGAGGTTTAAAAGAGGGTTTTAAATTCATAGGCTACCATTCTGGTGGCAATCAGAGCTATCCCTGTATATGCTCCTTTCATCTACAACCAATCCACAGCTCTTTCACAACCTCCTCCCCAACCCTGCAGCCTTCTGCTTTGTCCTCTTCTGGCCCAATAACCTCCCTCTGATGTACCTACTTCACTCTAACTGCAACTCCTTGAACATTTCCTAGACACAAATAACACCAACACGTGGATGCAGCTTCCTGTTTAATAGCAAACTACATTTACTTAGAAATCACTAATAATGAAAGAATGTGACAGAAATAGATAACTATTGAATCTGTCTTCTCGTAAACCCAAGAAGGTAGTGAATTTTGCACTAAGAGAAGCAGAAGGGTTTAGCCCCTTTTCTGATCTCTTTTATGAAAATTATTACCTCTCCTGTTCATCTCACAGTACTGTTATAAAACTTAAGTAAACTAGTGCTTAAGAAAATATTCTGGGGGTACCTGGGTGGTTCAGTCGGCTGAGGGTCCGACTCTTGATTTCAGCTCAAGTCATGATCCCAGGGTCATGGGATCAAGCCCTGTGTCAGGCTATGTGCTGAGTGTGGAGCCTGCTCAAGATTCACTTTTTCTCTCCCTCTGCCTCTCTCCCCCGCTCATGCTCTCTCTCTCAAATTAAGAAAATAAATATAAAATTTGTAAACTACAAAGCCACAGGGATATCTGCAATCTTTATAATAACGTATGGTAAAATTCATAAGCTACAACATTTTGCACATCATACTTGGATCTACGCTGGCACCCGGAGAAATCATTGATCAGTGGAGCTAGAAGTTGAACATAAATTTAGTATATATTATAGTGATTGTACAGCTGAGGAGACTGAGGCTCAAAGAGATTACTGGCTTGATTAAAGCCATGCAACTTCCAAGTTGCAAGTGCTGAGGTTAAAGCTGCAGTCTGCTGGTGAAAGAGTCATTCTTTTTTAGGTGGAATGCAATATTTCTGAAGCTCAAACTCTCAAATAGGTTAATGGATCAGCCTGCAGGGGGTGTGCTAACAGAGGGAAAAAAAACCCACAAGCACAATGAGCTACTGCAGAAGCACAGAGGGGGAAAAAAATGACCAAGTGCTTTTTCCTTATGGAGGATGAGCATTTGAGGAAATGTCATAAATGATAATCAGAACAAGCTAAGATATGCCATAAATAACCATTTTTCCTTGATTATTTTCAATTTTAAAGTGCACTTGGAGCACCTGGGTTACTCAGTCAGTTAAGTATCCGACTCTTGGTTTTGGCTCAGGTCATGACCTCACAGCTCTGTGAGATCGAGCCCCATGTTGTGCTATCAGCACAGAACCTGCTTGGCATTCTCTTTTCCTCTTTCTCTGCCCCTCCCCTGTTCCTCTCTCTCTCTCTCTCTCTCTCTCTCTCTCTCTCACTCTCTCACTCTCTGTCTCTCTCTCTCTCAATAAATAAACTTTAAAAAGATAATTTAAAAAATTAAAAAGATGCACTTTAATTTTTTGTGTGTGTATGTTTGCTATTTTCTAAAACTGGGACACATCTTACATTGATTGTCAAAAGCATGTTGTTAACTACTAGACAGAGAGGCAATTGTGAGGTGTTGTCATTACTTACTCATTGTGAACACAGCTCATACACAAAGTATTCGTCAATAGTCACCTTAGGTTAATTATTTTCATTGGTAACATGACACAGTTTTAAAGTCAGATTTATAACATCAATTGCTGCTTAAAATGTTTCAAGATTGTGTTATAAAGGAACACTGAAAATAAGATTTCTATATAAGCAGATTGCTCGTCACATGCCATGCAATTCAAGTACTGTGAGCAAAAGTTGCAAATTTCTCAAAATTACAAAGATTTTCAAGCTAGAAAGGCAGCAGTGACACAGCAGCAATTAGGTCCAAGCCATGATAATGGAGAGATAAACAAACCGACTATCCATATCTTCTATAGCCTCTCAGACGCGAGGTACTGTCTTTCAAGCATTAGAAATTTGTCAGAAAGATTCTGGCTTCTCTCAAAAGAAGTTTTGAACTTCCAGTCAGAGGTAATTCAATTAAGGGGGAAAAAAAACGGAAACTCTGGTCTTCGTTGACAAACCCCAAATTATACTGTCAGTCCTAAAGGTGCTATGTCAAGATAACAAGCATGGGTGAAGAAAAGGAGAGTGTCACCGTGATGTTGTCTATAATCCCTAATGGCCAAAACTGATTCAGAAAAAAACAGAACAGACTCCATATTTACAGGATTAGCCTCAAATAGTGATGTTGAACCTAAAGAGATAAGTAGTATGTACCATATGGATGAATGTATTCTAATGCTAGTGCATTATAATTCATTAAAATCGCACATTTAAGCTGTTTTCCCCAAAATGTTAGCATTAAATCCAGTGACCAGTTTATCATCGTAGCTATCATAGACTTGATGACATGCGATTAAAACAATAATAGTAAATAATTACTAGGTACTTACCAGGCATTGTATGAAGCTTCTAGCTTTTATTATCTCCTTTAAAAATCAACCCTACAGGGGAGGCATATTAGTTCCATTTTACAGGTAAGAAAGTGGAAATTCAGACAGTAATGAAATCCATTTTCATCACACAGCTGTGAGAAGATGAAGCCAAAATGCTAACCCAGGCCTCTCTTATGACTGGGTCCATTGCTAAATGACCATACGACATGAATGAATCTGTCACTGGAACGCACAGTAGTCATCCACCTAAAAAAGTTTCAGAGCTAAGACCACCCTGTCCCTCTGGTGGCCATGAGCGATTCAGAGGACACTGAAAAGACTGGGGTTTGGTCATTTTTTTTCATTTTTAAATATTTGTTTGCTATCCCATTTATTAAACTGCCTATAGGCCTCATGTTAACAGTACATACGGGGCTTTCCTATGTATTTTTCCAGATACACTAGGAGAAATTCTTGCCAAATGAAATGTGATATTCCCAGAGAAGCATCTCAAGCCTTTTGACAGAGGCTTCTTAGGCACATGGGTTATGTCACTTTTGTTATCTATAACTCTTCTCTCCCACGAGTCTTGATAATACAAAGTAGACAATAAAACAATTAAAGTGGAACTATTTTTTAACTACCTCTCATCAGTAACAGATCATTCACTCCTAACCTGGCTAGACTGTACCATCGCACACTCCAATCTCAGCTTATCGGTAAAGCAGGGGGAGCCACGCTCTGATCCCTCCTTACTTTAATTCATTGGTCATTTAATGATATCATAACCAGACATGTCCCAATGTCTCTGTTCCCTGACACACTGCATATGTCCATGCTTCTGGAGTCTGAGGAAAAGTGGTAATACAAAAAAGTATGGTGAACCTGATTCTTTTCTGCTCGTAGGGAGCTATCTTTGCATGTTATACGTGTGTATATGTTTAGTTAACCATACCACGCACACACGCATTTAGAGACCACATACCGTGTGTGCGTTAGTGTGTGTGTTTGTGTGATCCCTTGATGGATAGAGAGGTGAAGTTGGTTGTAGTGACAGGCCTGTCTTTACTATGTTAGGTTCTCCTGCCTGATTTCTTCACCAATGAGCTAAGTTTTTAAATAATGCGTTATACAAATTCAGCCTACAATGCCTTGTTTCTATGTCCCCTAGCTACAGATCCCACATATCAGCAAACTATGTAGACATTCCATTCATTCAGCAAGTATTGTTTGCAGCATTCCTGGATTCAAGGCTCAGTTTATCACCCACAAAAAGAGGATGCACTAAAAAAAAAAAAAAAAAAGTCAGCACAGTAGGAGTGTGCTACTCACCAAAGCCTCAGTTTTTCTTACCCACAGAGAGAGGAGAAAGCCAAAGAGGGCTTTTAACCTTATGAGTCTCCTATTTGTCCCCTCATTAACTTTACATGCTTTATTTTTTTCTGTGAACATGAAAAACATTGCTATTATTAAATTACGGTTCGTTGGAAATACTCTAAATGTCAGCGCAAACAACTGACGGTGTGGGTTGCTTGTCTCTGGAAAATCTATCACATATTTGGGAAGGTCCAGTACATGTCCTATGGATCCCAAGTTTTTAAAGCCAAGTATTTGTATTACACGGGTCAGGTATGCATATTCAGTGATGCATTAATACGTTTTCATGAGTTTGTTTAATCCCCACTGAAGAAGTAACTCAAGTATTGCTGTTTGTTGACAAAGTCAATTTACTAAATTCTTTAAAATCCTATCTGGCTTTAGATCATCGGGAGCAACAGTTAATGAGGAAAAATATTCTTCACGTCTCGATCTTACTAAATTAATTTGAATTATTTTCAGAGGAAACAAGTTTGGTTTGGTAGTTTCAGTGCTGAGATGGACCCAGGCTTCACAGGAGAGGCGACGTCTGCATATGCACTGGCCACACATGGGGGGGACAGAAAATGGGTCATGGGCCCTTTTCTTCTGATGTCCCAGGAAGAACATCTAGGAGTTGACAGCATGTTCTCTCCTCTTCAGGGAGACTTTTAGGAGCACTGCAGGAATATCCCAAGTAGCCTCAAAAATTTCCTTCTGAACCTGTATGTGCAAATTCCCTAGAGCCTGTAGAGAGAGCACACTCTTCTCCCACCAGTCAATATGTAAGAGAACAGTATATTTCAGCCTATGCTCTAATGGAGCAAAGTGCAGTATCTACAAAAAAAAAAAAAGAAACCTATGACTTTGAGTCACAACTCAAGGAACACCTAAAGTTTTGGAAACAGATATCCATACGCCTAAGCTGACAGGACTCCGAAAGTAGAGAAGGAAACCAAGGAAAGAAAATGCAGAAAAGAAATTTAAAATACATCCTCTTTTTCTTACTGTGTCATAGCTGTCTTTTCTATCTGTCACTCACTTCCACCTCCACTCACCACCCACCAATGTCCTAAAAGCACCTTGAAGAGAAGAACCAATTGCCATTCCACTTTGTATCCCTGTGAAATGACTAAAAGTCGATGCCCAACAAATACGTGTTCAATTAACGTACTCGGCAGAAGTGAAAATTTGTTCAGTGTTTTGGGCCAGAGCACCACCAGCACCTCAGGAACCCTGAAAGCTGTGAAAGTGCCTGAAAGTGCCTGGGCAGCTCAGTCGGTTAAGCATCTGACTTCAGCTCAGTTCATGATCTTTCAGTTCATGAGTTCGAGCCCCACGTCAGGCTCTGTGCTGACAGCTCGGAGCCTGGAGCCTGCTTTGGATTCTGTGTCTCCCTCTCTCTCTGCCCCTCCCCTGCTCACACTCTGTCTCTCTCTCTCAAAACTAAATAAACATTAAAAATTTTTAAAAATAATAAATAATAAAATAAATAAAGAAATAAATGGAAATTATTAAGAAAACAAATATGGACTTCTAAGAAGCAATAACAAAACTATAGTTTAATTATCTGTCTATATATTTGACATTGAGCTTCTTGAAGGCAAGATATATATCCAATTTACTTGTATATACTCAGAGCTAAGTACGATAAATTGTTTGCTAAATAATACACAAATGCTGCTAGATAAATAAGTGATTGACATGGCATTTCTGTTTTTACAGCAGATTTACTGTGTTTCATATGGCTAAGCCTAACAGAGAAATCTATTAGCTGCAAAAACCAGAAGCATTTTAAATAACATTTTAGCCTCTGGGAACCCAAATTCACTGAGCCAAAATTATTAGACCTCTGTAGGATATCTCAGAAAACACATGGGCACCTGGGTGACTCAATCAGTTAAGCATCTGACTTCAGCTCAGGTCATGATCTCACAGTCTGTGAGTTTGAGCCCCACATTGGCCTCTGTGCTGACAGCTCAGAGCCTGGAGCCTGCTTCAGATTCTGTGTCTCCCTCTCTCTCTGCCCTTCCCCCACTCATGCTCTGTCTCTCTCTCTCTCTCTAAAAACTGAATAAATGTAAAAAAAAAGAAAAAAGAAAAGAAAAGAAAAGAAAAGAAAAGAAAAGAAAAGAAAAGAAAGGAAGAAAGAAAGAAAGAAAGAAAGAAAGAAAGAAAGAAAGAAAGAAAGAAAACACATGAAGCAGCAACCCAGAGGGAAACTTAAAAATTAACAATCTCCTCTCAGTTTGGGAAAAGAGGACCAACCTAACAATGTCATCTTTCCTGGCTAGCCACAATTTCTAAACCAGCAAGTTTAGAATGCAAAGGAGAGAAAAAAAAAAAAAAGACAAATGGTAATGTGGTACACTGAGATGCCTTGGGGCGGGGGGGCACCAAGCCCCTCGCTATTCCAAGGATACACTCCTGAGGAGATTTGGGGTGGGGGGGGGTCATATTTTGTTTAGGATCGTCCCCAGACTTCATTTTCCCTTAGAAAGTAACACGATGTAGAGAGATCATTCTCCTTTTTCTCTCTCCTTAAAAAATTAACAATCTTCATATAGTTCAATCTCTACAAATACAGAAAAATATATCTAGCACTTTCTTGGGGTTGAGCTCATTGTGCCCCTGGATAAGACGTTAAAAGAAAGGTGATAACAGCCTGCACAGATGACTTTGTTTATAACTCTTCTGTCCCTAGAAAAAGACCACCTGCATTCTTCTTGTATCAACACCCAGGCCCAGCCTAATGTGGGGAGGCTCCTGACCCAGAGCTACAAATCTTTATCCTGTTACCAGAATTTTTTTTTCAGACTATGCCAAGTTCTGAAACCTTTATTTGACTTGCTCCCCAAATCCCAAAATAAAAGCTATGGTAAAATCCTTCAGAACACACATGTTTTTGCATAGCATATAAAGCCTTTACTATTCCTTTCTTCCCTCTAAAATTAATAGTATGTAAATCTCAGAGAGTGGTAGCCAACCTGCCCAGGAAGTGGAAGGCTTCCTCCACTGGCTACATAGGTCCTCAAACTGAGAGGCTGAAGCTGGTTACATTGTTTGACATGAGGGTTACTTTTCAGATAGTGAAATTTTAGTTGCCAGGTGCCAGAGGCAATTTATCAGACGCTCATAAAATAAAGATCAGAAAGCCCATCCGTCTCCCCATGCATCTGGGATGTAGGAAGGAACACTCACAGCCCTGAACCCTTTAAACAGCTCTTACTTAAAGAGCTTGATGTTTATAATAACAAAAAAGGAGAAAGGGGTCAGGTCAAATTCTGCCAAATAGCAGGTGTTGTTATAAGAGTTTCATTCTCTTTTTTTCTTTTTTCTGAAAAAGTAATCTGAAAGAATATCGGGCTGTTGCAGTGGATGCCCTCCACATGCATTTATTTACTTTTCATATGTTTCAACAGAAAGATGTGACCAGGGAACCAAAAAATAAAGGCCTTTGACCATTAAAAAAAAAGTTTTGAAAGTTTTTTCATGGAAACACCAATTACTAAATTACTAAATTAATTATTAAATAGCATCAAAGTTTTTAACAGCGTTACATGCAGAATGGTGCCATGTGAGGCTTACAATGCACATGTAACAATAATTTTGAGCAACATTAATTAACAACTAATAATAATCCTTGAGCATGTAGAAGAATTTTTTCTCCATTATCCCCTTGAGCAAAGAGACGGAGAGTCTGGTCTGTGATTACGTGACCTGAAAGTGACAGAAACACTTGGACCCTGGTCTTGGACTCCAGACCTTGTGCTGTCACCCTGGGGCCTCCCTGAAGCAGAGCTCTGGGGTGTAACTGCACTGAGCGCTCAACGCTGGCAGCATAAACAGCCTCGCTCTTTCTCACTAAAATGAAATTAATACACCTAAATTTCTGGTTAGTTGGAAGCCAACAGGTTAAGTATTTAATTAAGATGTCCTTACCTTATGGTAAGCAAATGATACGATTTTATGTTAGGGATAATGTACATTTTGCAAACGGTCATATTTCCTTTTTAGTGTTCAGTAGACAAAAATTAAAAGCATTTCCCACTAGTATTATGGTTTGTATTTCTTGGTGATGTTTTCTTTTCTGTTCCCTTCTTCCCATCTTCCCAATTTGTACTTCTTTTTCCTTCCTTTTATGTCTGTTTCTTTCCTCCTCCTCCGTTTGCTGCTTATTCTCTTTTCCTTCTTTTAAATCTTGTGATGCACCTTTAATTTTTCTTCATTGTGAAAGAGGTTAAAAAGAAAGAAAGGAAGAGGAGTGGGAGAAACAGGATGGTAAAGGGAGCAAATAAAACAGAGATGTAAAAAACAAAACAAAACAAAAAAAAAAATCCAGGAAGGAATCTGGAAATCTACGATGATGGGAAGAATACATAGAATACCAAAAAGATGAAAATCTAGCAGGGTATATAAGTGCTAATCATTTGTAAAGGTTAAAAAATAATGAGAACAAAGGGGGAAAATGGGGAAATTGAAGCTTATGGGGAAAATGGTTTATTATTTCTGGAAAAGAATCTATTAGTATTCCTATTTCTAGTTTTAATTTGTTCATTAAATATTTCAGCTCATTAAAATATCTGTATATAATCAAAGAAATAACATATTATTACAGGCAGATATAAATATAGATTTTAGATGCTAGAAATGGCTTTACTATAATCCCAAGATTACAGAAATGAATAGAAGGAAACAACCAGAGTTACAAGAATCCTCAATGGAAATAAGGTAGCTTCTATGTTATGCCTTCAAAAAGCGTTGACCTGGAAGTTAGATCTCTAGACGACATTCCAGATATGTATATGAGAGAAGAAAACAGTAGGTATTTGGCAACCTTAGACATTCATCGGTAGGACTAAATTACAAATTATCCAACAACAAAATATTATTTTTAAGCATATTGGTCACAAGAGAAAATAAATCGAAGATAGCTTGTCAGACATCATCATAGGCTGGCTCTGAAAGTCACACATGGGATCATTAATTCATGTGTTTGGGGAGAGAGAAAACTTAGAGGCTCTTAGGAGAGATGTTTTTCTTAGCCCAAAGCCCTTCCTAAATGTCACAATTCCTTGGCATCCTTGTGGAGGTTATATATCTTGGGAACTTTGAGAACCACTCCCCAAAATTCACACTTTCTGGGGAAATGACAATGTAAGGTTAATGGGTTTAAGATCAAAGAATTTATGCTCAGTAGTTCAGAAAGGAACTGCTTGTGGGTGCAGAGATGTGTTAGGCAGCCTAGGGCCTCGTTCTTGCCAATGGGGCTGGATGTAGGTGAAACAGTTCCAAACTTTCTGGAGGACCCCAACCAGAGTCAGGTCACTGGAATAATAATAAATCTCTCCTAACTGATTACCTGCTCCATTACCTGATGGACACATGATTAGTAGCCATTTGAAAATGGGTCATTTAAAAATTTTTTTTAATGTTTATTTATTTTTGAGACAGAGAGAGACAGAGCATGAATGGGGGAGGGTCAGAGAGAGAGGGAGACACAGAATCCGAAGCAGGCTCCAGGCTCTGAGCTGTCAGCACAGAGCCCAACGCGGGGCTCAAACCCACAGACCGCGAGATCATGACCTGAGCCAAAGTCGGATGCTTAACCGACTGAGCCACCCAGGCACCCCGAAAATGGGTCATTTTAAAGAACTCTAGGATTCTTTAACTGCTGTTAGCAGCCACCATCCCCAAAGACAGTGGAATTCAAATTTTTTCTATGGAAATCAACACTCATTTAGGAATGCCAACTGTATCCAAAAATTGGAAAACTCAGATGATCTATGACTTTGAGAGTATCTAAAATCCTCTCTGACTATTGATTTCTAGAAGCAATTTGCATATAGAGACATCAGGGTAAACCTGAACAAATCACTCATTTATAGTCTGACTTTTCATAATCCTGATCATCATTATCAGCAATGATAACGTCACCACTTTGTATGTGTACAACTAACTCCCCATAGACAGTTGTGGGTGGAATTGTGTTTCCCAAAAAGATGTGTTGAGGTACTAATCTCCAATACTTCCAAGTGTGATCTTATTCGGAAATAGGGTCATTGAAGATGTAATCAAGTTAAGATGGGGTCATACTTTATTATGGTGGGTCCTAAATCCAATGACTGCTGTCCTTATAAGAATGTCACTTAGAGATACAGGAACTTTGACACACACGAAAGGAAGATGACCATGTGATAACAGAAACAGAATTTGAGTGATGTAGTTGCAGGCCAAGAGATGTTGAGCACCATCAGAAGCTAGGAATTAGGCATGCAACAAATTGTACCTCAGAATCTTCAGAAGAAACCAATTCTGCCAACGCCAGGATTTCAGATGTTAGCCTCTGGAAGTGTGAGAATAAATTTTTGTTGCTTTAAGCTACTCAATCTGTAGCACTTTGTTAATAGCATCTCTAGGATACTAACATACTGTATAGACCAAGGAACATACTGCATGTGAACATCTGAGGTGACTTTTTATTATGGGAAAATCATGGGATGAATAGAATCAGAGATTCTCACCATTGCCATCACCATGCATCCATTTACTAGAGAGTGACTGTGTGCTAGGTACTGAGGTCCACTGAGTTCCACATATTTCTACACTAATCCTTACCACAACCAAATAAGAAAGGTATTATCAGCTCCATTTTATATAAATTGGAACAGTTCAGTTAATGTGGCAAAGGTCATACCCTAATAAGTTGGGGAGCCAGAATCTCAACATACTTTCTAAGCCAGCACTATCAGCCCTTAAACATTACTATAGAATACTCCATTACACCAACTCAAAAGTGAAAAGGAAATTTGGTAGATTATTTTATTTAAGCCTCCTTACTTACTATACAAAGAAACTGAAAATTCTATACAGAAGATGAATTTTACTTAAGAACACACAAGGTACTCCACGATGCTAACACTAGTCTTTGGTCCCTTGTTCCACTATATACCATGCCAAGGACACTCTTTCTTCCTGCAGCATTAATGCTCTTCAGTGCATCCTTTATACTATTTATGTCCACTATATTTATTGGGAGATTAGGGCAAATGTAAAGAAACACCAAATAGGGAAATCCTTGAGCCCATGCTTCTCAGACAGAACCGGACATAGGGCATATAGTGATTAACTTTCTATAGAAAGTCTAAACTGGTCAGTTCGCTTCCCAGGGCCAATAGTTTTTTCCTCACTTTCTGACTTGATATCTGTGCTTCAAAGTTGTGCCCATGCCTGGCTTAAAACAGCACCCACCTCTGCTTATTACAGGAGTCACAAACCTACAAAGGGCATGAAGGGACCAGAATGACATCACTGCTTCAGTGCCTCAAGAGTGAGGTGTCCCAGGGCGCCTGGGTGGCTCAGTCGGTTAAGCGTCCGACTTCAGCTCAGGTCATGCTCTCACAGTCTGTGAGTTCGAGCCCCGTGTCAGGCTCGGGGCTGACAGCTCAGAGCTTGGAACCTGCTTCGGATTCTGTGTCTCCCTCTCTCTCTGCCCCTCCCCTGCTCATGCTCCGTCTCTCTCTGTCTCAAAAATAAATAAAAAAACATTTGAAAAAAAAAAAAAAAAAGAGTGAGGTGTCCCAGGCCCATCAAGTGTTCATGGTGTGCCCTAACAGGATTGGCCACCTTCTTCTCCAATCTAGTCCTATCAAGGAAATGTGTTAGAACAACTTGAAGACCGGGTTGGTCCACATTACTGAGCCGCCCTAGTGTTCTTCCTGCTCAGCACACACACAGAACTCTCCTTGAAAGACACAGTAAGGTACACATGCCAAATGCTAAGGAAACTAGTGATGCAAAGCTCTGACAACTATCGCAAAATGTCTTGTTCTCTTTCCTGTAGCACACTGAGTATTTCAAAAATCTTTTTAAAAATTCTTAGTTATGATTTTAAAACATTCTTAATTCCACTCTAGGAAATAAGTAAAAGTATAGCACAATGGATAAGGATGCAGGTTTTAGTCTCTGATAGTATTTGGATTTGCTTACTAGCTGTGTGACCCTGAACAAGCTGGTTAGTCTCTCCAAACATCAGTTTCTTCATTTGTAAAATGGGAATAGTAATCTGTTCAGAAGGTTACTATGAGGGTTAATTACAGTAATCCATGTAAGGTACTTAGTGATGTAACTAAAGTACCAAATATAAATGGCTTATTATTATTACAATGAAATTGATAAAACAAAGCTTTCTGTGAAAAACTATTCTTTGCAGTGTTGTATATAGCAAAATGGGGGAAAAGGGAAACAATTTAATGGCCCAAAGTAGGGGATTAGTTGAAAGTGTTTTGTACCAGGACCCATGTTTGCTTGGGACATGGAATTAAAAAAAAGCACTGCTCTTGCACTTGAAAATCTCAGAGTCTGGCTGAGGAGATGAATATATGTATATATATAGCTAAATTCAACACAGCAGAATCAGTCCAGGGATGGAGGTATAAAGAGTATGCTTTGGGAGTCCAGCAGAATGGCATCCAAAGATCTTAGCCTGAGGATGAAGAGACAGGGACAGCCTGTCTGTACCTCTGGTGAAGGCAGGGCCAGTACCCCAGAGCACAGTCCATGCTTTGTCGTACTCTGCATCCAACTCCTCAGTGAAATTTAAAAAGTGTACCGGGTGACCCACCATTACTTCATTTTGTTGTGGCCGCTGTTTTGAATCATAGACATCTCCAGTTTTAAAATTGCAAGGTAACTTTCTCCACATTTAAATAGTAATTTCAAAGTTCCCTGGCTAATTTCACAAGCAAGTATTTAACATAACGTCTTTCCATGCAATCTCTACTAAAAAAGAAATATATTTAGATTGTACCTAAAGAATATCACAATTAGGGAATTTTCCTTAGCTATTATATCTAGCCTAGCTAAGGGGATTAAAAAAAAAAACTAACACATTCAAATGAATGAATCTTATTTTTCATCCAATTTTATGTCACATTCTATACTTGTGGTATCAAAACATAAAAAGAACACCACATTCATAGCAATTTGTAGGATTAAGACCATTTACATAATGCAATAATCAAGTAGATTTATTATAAATTTTACCAAGTTTCTGTTTGGGTTTGATGCCAGGAGAGCCCCCCTCTCTTACTCAATGTAGATAGTTTAACTTCAGCAAATGTACTAAAACTGATAGCATCCGCTCTTAAGATATAAGCTAGCACTATGTCTGCAGAATTGATAAGGAAATTATTTTCTCCAAAACAAAGCAAAGGAAGAAGATAAAAAGGAAATGGCACACTTTATTCTTTATGCTTTTAGATGACAATTAAAGCACTTGGGATTAATCACCTACCATTTGAGTGACCTCATTTTTTACAAAGCAAAGTTATCTTAGGAATTCCCCATTCCAAAACTGAGATTATGGCCTCAATTTAAAGTGTAAAATCTGTGTTTAAACCACACACCCTTTTCCAAGGCGCTAGTTATAAACCAGCAGCATGTTTAAAAGCAGAGACCAAAAATTGATTGCTAAGTATTTCCCCACTCTTTGTGACTTTGCTTTGATGTTACAAACCAATATCGGGAAGAGGAGAATGAGCTCCTTTTCTTGATCTTTTTTTTTTTCACTTTGAGTATTTACAGGCTTAGTAAATCAAATAGGCAAGAACACACACACACACACACACACACACACACACACACACACACACAAATACACTCTGATCTTATGAACCCACCCACTACTCCAGAACACCAATGGAATGCTTCCCAGGGTACTGAAGTCTCTCCCTATAGGACATCAAACTGTTTGTCCCCAGGATGGATGACCAGGAAGCCAGTGTGAAAATTTCAACTTCATAGCAATAAGGAAAAGAGTAGTAAAATGTTGTATTTGTGTAACGGGCCAAATTCCAGCATCTAAGGTTATGGGGACAACATCATCTAGTACACTGTTCTTCAAAGAACAAACTTTGTGAAATATGTATTTAATTCCTAAGACCTACTCCTATCTCTGTTGAAATGTAAAATGTAAAAACTTCATCTTAATACAAACACAAGGGCTTAGTAAATTGGATGTGTTTTATTTTATTTTTAAATGTTTATTTTTGAGAGAGAGAGAGAGAGAGAGGGAGGCAGGGGCAGAGAGAGAGGGAGACACAGAATCCAAAGCAGGCTCCAGACTGTGAGCTGTCAGCACAGACCCCAACACGGGGCTTGAACTCATGAACCTAGAGATCATGACCTGAGCTGAAGTCGGCCCCTTAACCAACTGAGCCACCCAGGAACCCCTGAATGTGTTTTAAACAGAACATTATGAAAGCTAACAAACATTGAAGAATCCTTAATTTCACAAAACCAAAAATTCCTATTTTAATCTTCAGGATTTTTTGTTTATTTTTCTTCTCATTTATTTGTTGGTGGTGTTATTTTCTTATGCCCTAAAGAGTTTTTTGTTTTCTATTCAACTCTATAAATAATCACTAGTAATCCACTATGTCCCAGGTGTACTGGTCACCACACAGAAATGTACATAAGTGGGGGTGCCTGGGTGGTTCAGTCGGTTAAGTGTCTGACTTCAGCTCAGGTCATGATCTCATGGTTCATGAGTTCAAGCCCCAAGTCGGGTTCTGCTGACCCCTCAGAGCCTGGAGCCTGCTTCAGATTCTCTCTCTCTCTCTCTCTCTCTCTCTCTCTGTCTCTCAAAAATGAATAAACATAAAAAAAACATTTTAAAGAAATATACATAAGCCAAGGTCCCTTCTTCAAGGAACTCAGTTTAGTCAAAAAGACAAGCCAACAGGCATTCATAATTCATGTTTTATGTATTAGCTTCCAGTATCATTGCCCAGAACAAAAGCCCAGAGAGGGAATTAGAAATTCTCTCTCTCTTGGTTTCGGCCTTATTGATTCAATTAGCTTAAAAATTTGCTGAAACACTTAGCTCCTTCTCCATATTTTCCTAAGCATAATGGAATAATCTAGGCCTCACTCTATAAAAGGTTGTACAAGATCTGGTTTACTCCTGAGGAAAGTAAGGCCCAGCCACCCAGCAGGAATGCTTTCAGGATTGGATCATGTTTTTATTCTTGCCACGCACCATTTAAGAGCTACTGTGGTTTTCTGAAGTTCCATTTGTGGGGCATTAAACATGTAGGCATTCCTTTTTATATTACATTATGCTACATTCTACTACTAGATTCCAAAGTTTTACCTTTTCCTCTCTAAAATAAAAGGCATCTAGGCTTCGGGGTAAAATGTTCATGGTACTCTTCAAGCAAAATAACCTCACAACTGTACAAAAACCAGCCAACATTCCACCACAAAGTTTACTATAAATACCTGATTTGGGTAAGGAATTCCTAATATCACTGTTTGATTTAATAACTACAGGAACTACTTCCTCTGCACAGATTTCCAAAACCTAAATAAACTTAGCATTCCTATCAACTGTTTGTTTACGAAGATATTTCACATTTTTGCTCCCTGGCAGAATTAAAGACTCATTTAGAATTATACTCACAAATAAGGAAGGGTTCGATATGTCTGCCATTTCATATCACATTTGAATATTATCAACTAAAACCACACTTTATCCAAAAGTCAAGATGAAATGTAAAACTTCACCCATTTTCTTTCATATTCTTAATGTTTTAAAAACTATAACCAAAATGCCTTTGTAGAACAACAACAAAAATGAGGGCTAGAAAGAAACTTGGTAATCGAATAGAACTAGATCACTTTACGAATGATTAAATTAGAGTTTGAATAGGTTAAGTAACTGGCCTCAGGTTACATAAGCTAGATCTTACTTGAGCCAGGAAAAAAGTCAGAATAATGATTCTCAGTCCAATTTTATTAATGGGTACTAGAACACAATGACCAATTTACAATTATAACACAGTACCCTTCTTCCTCTGCAGCCAGTCAGCAGAACACAGAGTCAGGGTCCCCATCTACAGCTTTTTCCTGCAGCGCCTCTCAGGATCATGTACCATGCCTAATGTTCATGGTTTCACTCTCTGTCATACAAAGGGGTCATTGAATCCAGAAGCAAAATGAGAATCTCTGGAGGATATAGGCAGGGAGAGGACTAGGGTTGCCCAAGGATGGCTCTTCTGGAACAGGACTGAAGAAAAGCCAAGCGCCATCCCCAACCTGGCATGTCACCTGACATTTGCACCAGAGAGAATCCTTCTCTTTGACCGGAAGTCTCTTCAGTTTCCCTAGAATCTACTCTGGTTTAAAGTCACCTCACACCAAAATGCGCCGTGGTATGGCAGCTTGGGCAGAATAGGAGGTAGTGTTCACGTGCATAAAGCCATGTTGATGTACAGCAGGCTTTGGTGAACAGTGTATTCTAAATTGGCACTAGAGTAAACCTAGTTTTCTAAGAACAAACATTCTCTTAATGACGACCCAGCCTGCCTTCACCACACTCGCCGCAAAGCATCCTTCCTTCTAACTACTCGGACTCCTCCTCATTCTGCAGACAGAGTCTATATAGTCCTATCTCCACACTTTTGTTCATGGCATATTTTTCTAGAATGACTATTCCTTCTTCCATATCCACTTACCAAAATCCACGGTTCTGGTTAAAGCCTTTCTTTTTTCTTTTTTTCATATCTCTCTTCTTCCATGTTTCTTTCCCAATCTCTAAATCTAACATAATCTCTAGGTTTCGTGCCTACAGATCTTTTTTCTTTGTGTCTCTATGTTGTATTTAATGTTGCTTTTTTGTGTTTGTTTTTGGTGGCAATAATCCCCACAGGAGTATCTCCCAACTAGAACTTGCAGGCTGAGTCTGATTTATCTTTCTAACCTGTTAGCATCTAGCACAGTGGTCAGCACGTGGTGCACACCCAAAAAACAGTTGCTGAGTTTAGCCTAGTTAATGTACACACTAGAATTACAGAAGACTTAGCATTATTAATTGCTGATGTTAATCTTAGCATTTCTGGTGCAGTAGCAATTCCATTTGCTCCTCCTCCTCTTCTTCTCCTCTTTGAATCCTTATCATTGTTGCTGTTATCATTGTTATTCTTATCATTATCATCTTGATCAAGAACTCTGAAATATACTGCCTGTAAAACTTGTCAACATATACGGACATACTTGGCTGCTGTATGAAGTCTGTAGGTCTTGGCTCCATTTGGTACAGCATGAGATAGCATCTCCTCTCTTAAATCAACCAAGAGTCTGAGCAGCAGAGAAAGCCTCTGGCCATGCTTCTCTCTGCCATGGCATATATAAATTATCCCTGACCATTAAGGCATAAAATAAAGTAACCTTAAAAAAGGCAGGAAGCTATAAATTACCCTGAAAATGTTTTAATCTCTCACTATCAGCTCTTCCTTGGATCACAATCAAAGTGTATCCCATTTAAAGAAGCCCTTATGGGTTTCTTCTCTAGCAGAATGCCTTGCTTCAAATTAATGTCTGGGATGGAGAAAAAGCCATTTATGTTTTGTTAGAACATCTCAAAAGGATATATTTTATTTTTCCCGATTAAATTGTGAGTCCCTTGAATTCATGTTCTGTTTCCGGGTAAAAGAACTTGGAGAAACAATGGCCTTTTCACATACCAATGTTTTATCACAAAATATTATTGTGTAAACTTGTCCAAACAACTCTGCTAATACAGCTGTTCGAACATCTGGATGACTCCATTACAAAAAAAGTCTCTCCCTATGAGTCTCCCCGCAAGAGGCATCTCCTACACCAAGGTCTTTGTGACAAGTGATGACAGTAGACCCTCCAGTTCTCCAAGTTAACATCTCCTCATCACTGTAATAAACCAAGGGTTGCCTGAATAGAATCCTGTTCAGAAATTGCTATTTATGAGAGTAAACAAAATTTCTTTGTCCACAAAGAAAGCAAAATATACAGACAAAATCGGTAACTTACCACGTGACTTTGGCAATCTATCTACATTATGTGTGTGTATTCATAGACATTTATACATGTTTATGTATTTATCTATATATTTTGCATATATCCACTTCCCAACATTCAGACTGTCAGCAGTTTCTTAATTCCTTGCAACCTATATGTGAACTCTACTGGAAAATGAATGATCGCATTTATATTTGGGTTCATAAACTGTTCATAAAATATTTTTAGTGCCTTATAAAGTACTTGGCTTATGTTATTATAAAAGGGAGAAACATAAGTTATACATCTTACTAAAATCCAGCTTTCAAAATATTGCAAATAGACATATTTCCACAAACTCATCTGAAGTGGGCCCAGAGCATTCTGAGGAAAGCACAGAAGGAAGGTTCTAGGTCTAATTTAGGTCTATGTCCTCAGGACTCAGTCCAGTACTCGGCACATAGTTTTTACTCAGTAAATATCTAGGAGCTAAATAAACAAAGTAAAAGTTAAATCTTTTAAGAGGCAGTGTGGTATGATGGGAAGAGCAAAATTAGGTGAACTAGGTTGGAGTCCTAACTGCAATGTCTCCTGGATGAAAACTGTGAGGCCACTGCCTACGTTTCTTTCACTCCAAGCTTCTGTTGTAACACAACAGTGACCCTCAAGGTGTGTTGTGAGAACTAACTGAGGGCACATGTGAAAGTTTTCTTATGATAATAATACTACCATTTATTGAGTGCCAACTATGTGCAAAGCAATTTCTATGATTTGTCCTCTAATTCCTGTAACATTTTTTTCCATCAGGTACTAGTATCTCTGTATTTCAGAAAGAATTATATACCCAAGTTTCCTACTTGTATTGGTTTCTTTTACTTTTTTTTTTTTTACTTTAATAGATGGGAGTGGATCTTCCCCTGATCATACTGTCAGAGGGGAGCACCTGGACAGAAAGTAGGTAAGCCAGTTTTTTTATGTCAAATCAAAATGCGTGTGAAAGTTCTCTAGAAATATAAAAGCATACCCAGTGGAAGATGCTACTATTAACCTGATTTTATATCTGGTTCAGAAGACTTAGAAGAGTCACTGAATACGTTTCCTGATTCTAGAGCCCTGTGTGATATTCAAGTTTTACTTACAGCATGTTACAAAGCATGGCAGGACAATAAAGTGGCGGTAAGAAGCCCAAATAATATGAAATCACTCTTTCCTACAGTCCTGGGAATAAAGGAGAAAAGGAAACTCAAGAACCTGAAGATCGTGCCAGAAATTCCATTTTGGAAGGAGGATGCTGTCTTCAAAGCAGCTAGTGCCTCCCACTTCTCTCTGTTTTGATATACAGCCCGTCACCAACTTTGGTGAAACTATTTCTCATCCTCTACAACAACCTAAGGATCAGATCCCAACTACTTCTGGGGAAATGCCACATCTCCTAGGGCAAGTGAGAAAAGAACATTTCAATTTTATGGCAGCATGAGCAAAAATGTCATCTGAAGGATCATGGAGGAAAAAGGGAAGTAAAATATTATAAATGAACATTCCTTCTTCCTCAGTGTCTTAGAGGGAGAAGGAAAGAATTTAGGGCCAGATAAGGAACCCAAGCCAGAGAGATACTATAGCATTTTACAGCCTGAGGTCACCAGGAGGGGGACAGGATGGAGGAGTAGAGCAAGTGCTCGGCCCAGAAGTGTAAGGGAAATGTGGAGTTAGTCCTTGGAGGCTGCGGGGTGAGAACAGGGAAAGAGAAATGGGGAGGCAGCCAGTGAAGGTGTTTGGGGCTGCTTGAGAATATCAGATTTCTTTCTGAGAATAATTGGTCAACATGCACAGTGACAGATTCTAAATCAAGGATAAACTCAAACCACTAGGATAGCCCAGAGGGAGACTGCTACCAAGAGTCTTCTCTCTCCAGGCAAGATAGGTTAGTTATGTCAGAGTGCTCCATCCCTGGAATGAAATACATGTGCAAACTCAGCAGATATAAAACAAAAAAATATAGTAATTCTAGATTTGGGAATGGATTGGAACGCAGAAAATCTCAACTTCCAAGACTTGAAAATAGTGGGGGGATGACAGGAGGGGTCATGAATTTACAACTGAAAAGTTGTACCATTTATGCAGGAGTTGGTGAAAATTCCCAGAAGGAAACAGGTGGCAAAGGTGGCTGTGATGAGTCAGAACTGTATTCACCAATCTCCACGAGCATAAGAGGAATTCGGAAAATTCTAGGAGAAAGCATAATGAGGCTACAAACTGGTACCAGGGGACTCCATCAGACTCCCATCTTTCACTAAACATTCAAGGCATTGGAAACCTTTTGAGTCTGTTTTTCTCATCTAGTTGGGAAAGCTGGATTGTAGCATGACAGTTCTCTTGCTCTTACATTGAAGAGAATAAATATTTCTTTTCCCTCTCCAGCTCCTAGAAATCAGGAAGTCTCTCCAGTACTTTCAGCAACAAATTCTAGGGCATCTTTGTTGTTTACTTTCTAACTTGTCATCCCATTGAAATGGACACTCTCCCAGACAATCCAAAGAGAGGTCTCGATCTCTTTTCCACTTGAAGTGCCCCAATCACAAATCCCTAAACCACAAGCATGTACGTAGATGCAGAACTGGAGCTGCCAGACTGTATACTAGTATCTTCGAGCATGTCCATCACAAAGTTGTAGAGATGGTGACTTTTCTGAGGACCTCAATAACTATAATGCAAATACTGATGCACTAGCATGTATTGAGTGCAAGACGTCACTCTAACACATTACTACATTTTCCTCTCACAGCAATCCTATGAAGGTAGATAGGTACATTCATTACCCATATTTTACGAATGAAGAAACCGAAGCACAGGGAGAGTAAAAAATTTGGCTCAAGGTTACATACCAAGATGTGCACTCAAGCAGATTGAGTGCTAGAGCCAATGCTGTCAACCACTGTGCGATAACTTGCTGATGTCCAAGTGCAAAAAAAAGAAAAAAAAAAGGTGCTCAACGCTTTGGAATAGAATGTACTCTGCTACCAAGGGAAAAATTTCATCTGATTTTGCAGGTATTTACACTTCCATCTACTTTAACCCATAGCACACTGCCATAGCTATTTGCTTAAACATTAATTTCTCTGCCTAGTGTATGAGCTGCTTAAGAGCAGTGACTATACGTTATGTCTAGCATCCTCAAAGTCTAGCATAAGACTGGGAACATCATTGGCACTCAATAAATTAACAAAATTTACTTAACAAAAATGTATTAACAAAAGGAGTGAATAAATTAAGGATTATTTTTTTCATTCTTTCATTATTCTTTTCATTAATTTACTATGGGCCTATTATAAGCCAGATCCCATGCTAAGCACTGCGAACAATAAAGTGAATTGGGCATAGTTCCTGCCTTCAATATGTTCTCAATCTAATTGGAAAACCAGATGAATAAAAATAGAAAATTTCAATAGAGACTAAAACACCCTTTGACAGAGTAAAGTATATGGTACTACAGGAGCATAAAGAAATAGTATAAACCTAGCCTGAGGTAGTCAATCAGGGTTTTCTAAAAGAGTTTTAAAAAACACCTTCTGCGAGTTAGTTAGGCACCAGGGAAGCATGGGCACGGGCCAAAGAAAACATGGGGGGCATTTGGGCACGGTCAAGTAGTTGGATGTTAATGTAGCATAGACTATCAGAAGTCCATTGGGAAAGAATCCTGAAAATGCAGGTAGAGGTAAAATTCAAAGAGCAATGGAACACCTGGATGGCTCAGTTAAGCCTCCGACTTCGGCTTAGGTCATGATCTCGCGGTTTGGGAGTTCGAGCCCCATGCCTGGCTCTGTGCTAACAGCTCAGAGCCTGGAACCTGCTTCGGATTCTGTGTCTCCCTATCTCTCTGCTCCTCCCCAACTCGTGCTCTGTGTCTGTCTCTCAAAAAAATGAATAAACATTTAAAAAATGTTTTTAAATAAAGAGCAAAAAAATGTTAAACACTGAATTTCCTCCCCAAAGATCATGGGGAGTCACAGGTATGTGGCAAGCAAGCAATAGAATAGTGCTAAAAAGAGATTAGTTCCACTTCAGATGTGTCATCAACAAGAAAGCTGGCACTGAAATGTCAGGAGAAAAAGAAAGCAAAGGGCCCATCAGGGATGGAAAGTAGGTTACAGCTCAATTGTTGGATGTGAAGAAGCAGAAAAGCAGAAGGCAGCACAGAGTGGCCAAGCAGAACTGCACTCACATCTCCACTCTTTCATGGAGTGCTTGTGTGACCTTGGGCCACTTATTTTAATGCTCTGTGCCTTAATTTCTCTTTCTATATCCTTAGAATAAAACCACTAACCATGTAAGATCGACTGAAAGATTAAATGAGGTACATGTAAAATCCTTGAAAGGAAGATAAGGGTTTCCCTGTATTATGTTGTCAAGATTGCCAAAGAGCACATACGTTATTCAGGGAAACTCTTACCTTCCTTCCCATCTAAGCATTTTATAGGTTATTTATTCTTTGTATCAATCATACATGGTCAGTGGTGGTGTTGTCAGAGAACTCCAGATACAATAAACAAGGACGCCCTCTGAGGTTTTTCAGAAGTAGTTCTCTGGACTTACCATGCTCTGTGCCATTACTCATTTCACATTCAACGTCTTCACCCCTCCACCCCACCATTTCCTAAATCCTATGTGACTTCGGGTTTCATCCCTATTATTACCAACACCAGCTGCCCCATTCAAATTCCTCTTTGTTTGGTGTGGAACTCCCTCCTGGGATCCATCCACTGATATGCTTTGATGGCCTCAGCTGGGTAGGAAACCCATACCCACCTACACCCACTCCAAGATACCAATCGTCACTCACTGCTTATACCAAACTTGGGATTCTCACTTCAAGCAGCCTGTTGCCAATCATGTGGATGAACTGGACAGACACCAACCATACTAGCAAGAAAATGTCAGAAGTATCAGTCCTATTGAATTGTTATTCCTTAGAACATTTACCCCAAACCATCAGTGTATTTATTTTTTTAATGGCTTTTATTTCAATTGCTCTAAAGATAACGAGGAAATTGAGTAGTCCTACTGCTTCCTCACTCTGGGTGATGCACTTAAGGAAAGACTAAAGTACAGATTGTTAAATCTATGCAGACCTTGATGGACCTTAGGAAGGATCCAGCAACACCTCACTGCACACAATCATCTGAACCTCCAAAAAGGAGTCAGAATGAACCTAACAGATTCAGCAATAACTTTTCAATCCCATGTCCTCAAATGCCCCCAGAAGACTGGTGGTCTGAAAATTCCCAGACCCTAGAGAGATCCTTTTTAGAATAAATTCCTACTTCCAACTTCTCCCTCTTGATAGCCACTGCCTTGATCTAGGAACTCATTAGTTTTTGCATGAATTATTGCAGCAGCTTCCCTGGAGGCCTCATTGACTCCATTCATTGTTTTACTTTTTTATTATTTTTATTGAGGTATAATGTAAATATAACAAAATATAATAAAATGTACAAGATTTAAATATTTAGTTTGACGAACTTTGACAATTGTAGTTACATCACTATAACTAAAACCCAAATAAATAGGTAAAATATATTTCTCTTTACCTTAGGTTTTCAACAATTTGACTACAATATGCCTAGGTATGGTTTTTGTGTTTGTTCTGTTTGATATTTAAATATCTTTCTGGATATGTGGACTGATATCTTTCATCAACTTCAAACAATTCTTGACTTTTATATGTCCAACCATTTTCCTTTCCCATCTCACTTTCCTCTTCTAACACTTTAATTAGATCTATTTTATGTCATTTGGTATTACCCCACCTATTCTAGCTATCACAATCCATTTCTTCAATCACTTTTCTTTTTCTTCTTCAGTTTGGATAATTTCTACTTATGTGTCTTCAAGTTTACTACTCTTTTTATTCTACTGGACTTGGTCTATTTATTAGGGCCAGTGAATAAATTATTCAATTAGGATATGTTATTTACAGTATTTCCCTTTGGTTCTTTTTATAATTTCCATGATTTCCATTAAATTCCCTACATGTTCATGCATGATGTTCACTTTTTCCTCTAGATCTCTAATTATATTTTTCATAGCTCTCTTATAAAGACATGTTATGACAATCCATCCAGGTCATCTCCATTTATGCGTATAATTCTACTGATAATTATTTTTCTTTTGATTATGGGGTCATATTTCCATGTTTCTTTGCCTTTTGTATAACTTTTTTATTGTATGGAAAATATTGTGTGTAAAAGAACAGTAGGGGTCAATAACATTTACCCCAGAAAAGTGTATACTCTTCCTCTAACACAAGTTGTGTGTGTGTGTGTGTGTGTGTGTGTGTGTGTGTGTGAGTATAGGGTCAAGGAGGACATACATGAAGTTGAGTCTATCTAAACTGGGTCTGGTTTTGTTACAGATCTGGTTATACAGTTTACCACTGGCTTCAGGATAACTTGAAGACAAGATCAGGACTCTCTCTTCAAAGTGACTTGAAATCTGAACATGGCAAGATTCTGGAGGATGCATTAAGCTCAAGTAGCCCAGTCTATACATTTCTAAAACAGGGGAGTCTCTCCCTATTTTATAGCCCAGGACCCAGCCTTCTAAGTCACTGAGAAGTTATCTTTGCCTTCTAGGCTCCTACTCTGGGTTTCAGGGCCTCAGCATATCCCCTCGTCCCCTGTCCCTTCCCTCAGCCTTCAGTGGGCTTCTGCAGTGCCTTCAATGAAAACCTGTTGCACAATAATAACATTTCTCTCAGCTTTCTTGTTCCACCCATAGTTTTCTGCAAGCCCCTGGTTTGCAGTAAGTGAAAGCTCTGTGTGCTCTGGATGAATTTCACATTTCTACTCTAACTCTTGTCTTCCATCAACTTCGCATATTAAATATGAATTTTGTGCTTCAGAGGAATATTATTCAGCTCTTCTGCCCTGCCCTTTGTCTTCAGCCTGCTATGTATCTGGTCTCCATGAATACCCATCACAAAATGTTGGTGGATGAATGGAGACTTATTCTGTAACTGGGGATACTCAGTATTCAAATCTTCATGCCAGTCTACATGTGGCCATTATGAGTTCATTAAAATTTCAGGTTGTTTCTCTTTACTCCTACATATGATGTCTTCTTGGCCTCTTCTTCCACCATGGCTGAAAGCAACCATGTGTCTCTTCTCAGCTCATTTAAGTTTCTTTGCATCCTTAGCTCTTTTCTGGGCTTTGAAATAGCTATAATTTTGTGGCTTGCCTGGCTTTTTCTTTTGTTAGGGTAAAAGTGGTTGTCTCTTGCAAATTTCTACATCCTAACCATAACTGAAAGTCTCCTCCATTAATATTCGACTCCCGAAACTCATCTCCCAAAAGTGATCTTTTAAAATGTATCTTACCGGGGATTCTGGGAAGATGGCGGCATAGGAGGACGCTGGGCTCACCGCGCGACCTGCTGATCACTTAGATTCCACCTACACCTGCCTAAATAACCCAGAAAACCGCCAGAGGATTAGCAGAACAGAGTCACCGGACCCAAGTGCAGACGAGAGGCCCACGGAAGAGGGTAGGAAGGGCGGCGAGGCGGTGCGCGCTCCACGGACTGGCGGGAGGGAGCCGGGGCGGAGGGGCGGCTCGCCAGCCAAGCAGAGCCCCCGAGTCCGGCTTGCAAAAGCGGAGGGGCCTGACGGACTGTGTTCCGACAGCAAGCGCGACTTAGCGTCTGGGAGGTCATAAGTTAACAGCTCTGCTCAGAAAGCGGGAAGGCTGGAGGACAAAGGGAGGGTGAGCTGCGGAGCCCCCGGACGACAGAGCTCAGTTTGGCGGGGAACAAAGGCGCTCGCCAGCGCCATCTCCCCCGCCCATCCCCCAGCCAAAATCCCAAAGGGAACCGGTTCCGGCCAGGGAAATTGCTCGCTCCGCGCGAACACCCAACTCTGTGCTTCTGCGGAGCCAAACCTCCGGCAGCGGATCTGACTCCCTCCGGCTGCCACAGGGCCCCTCCTGAAGTGGATCACCTAAGGAGAAGCGAGCTAAGCCTGCCCCCCCTGCCGCCGTGCACCTTGCCTTCCCACCCCAGCTAATACGCCAGATCCCCAGCATCACAAGCCTGGCAGTGTGCAAGTAGCCCAGACGGGCCACGCCACCCCACAGTGAATCCCGCCCCTAGGAGAGGGGAAGAGAAGGCACACACCAGTCTGACTGTGGCCCCAGCGGTGGGCTGGGGGCAGACATCAGGTCGGACTGCGGCCCCGCCCACCAACTCCAGTTATACACCACAGCACAGGGGAAGTGCCCTGCAGGCCCTCACCACACCAGGGACTATCCAAAATGACCAAGCGGAAGAATTCCCCTCAGAAGAATCTCCAGGAAATAACAACAGCTAATGAGCTGATCAAAAAGGATTTAAATAATATAACAGAAAGTGAATTTAGAATAATAGTCATAAAATTAATCGCTGGGCTGGAAAACAGCATACAGGACAGCAGAGAATCTCTTGCTACAGACATCAGGGGACTAAGGAACAGTCACGAGGAGCTGAAAAACGCTTTAAAGGAAATGGAAAACAAAATGCAAACCACCACGGCTCGGATGGAAGAGGCAGAGGAGAGAATAGGTGAACTAGAAGATAAAGTTATGGAAAAAGAGGAAGCTGAGAAAAAGAGAGATAAAAAAATCCAGGAGTATGAGGGGAAAATTAGAGAACTAAGTGATACACTAAAAAGAAATAATATACGCATAATTGGTATCCCAGAGGAGGAAGAGAGAGGGAAAGGTGCTGAAGGGGTACTTGAAGAAATAATAGCTGAGAACTTCCCTGAACTGGGGAAGGAAAAAGGCATTGAAATCCAAGAGGCACAGAGAACTCCCTTCAGACGTAACTTGAATCGATCTTCTGCACGACATATCATAGTGAAACTGGCAAAATACAAGGATAAAGAGAAAATTCTGAAAGCAGCAAGGGATAAACGTGCCCTAACATATAAAGGGAGACCTATAAGACTCGTGACTGATCTCTCTTTTGAAACTTGGCAGGCCAGAAAGAATTGGCACGAGATCTTCAGTGTGCTAGACAGAAAAAATATGCAGCCGAGAATCCTTTATCCAGCAAGTCTGTCATTTAGAATAGAAGGAGAGATAAAGGTCTTCCCAAACAAACAAAAACTGAAGGAGTTTGTCACCACTAAACCAGCCCTACAAGAGATCCTAAGGGGGACCCTGTGAGACAAAGTACCAAAGACATCACTACAAGCATAAAACATACAGACATCACAATGACTCTAAACCCGTATCTTTCTATAATAACACTGAATGTAAATGGATTAAATGCACCAACCAAAAGACATAGGGTGTCAGAATGGATAAAAAAACAAGACCATCTATTTGCTGTCTACAAGAGACTCATTTTAGACCTGAGGACACCTTTAGATTCAGAGTGAGGGGATGGAGAACTATTTATCATGCTACTGGAAGCCAAAAGTAAGCTGGAGTAGCCATACTTATATCAGACAAACTAGACTTTAAATTAAAGGCTGTAACAAGAGATGAAGGAGGGCATTATATAATAATTACAGGGTCTATCCAGCAGGAAGAGCTAACAATTATAAATGTCTATGTGCCGAATACAGGAGCCCCCAAATATATAAAACAATTACTCATAAACACAAGCAACCTTATTGATAAGAATGTGGTAATTGCAGGGGATTATAACACCCCACTTACAGAAATGGATAGATCATCTAGACACACGGTCAATAAAGAAACAAGGGCCCTGAATGATACATTGGATCAGATGGACTTCACAGATATATTTAGAATTCTGCATTCCAAAGCAACAGAATATACTTTCTTCTCAAGTGCACGTGGAACATTCTCCAAGATAGATCATATACTGGGTCACAAAACAGCCCTTCATAAGTATACAAGAATTGAAATTATACCATGCATACTTTCAGACCACAATGCTATGAAGCTTGAAATCAACCACAGGAAAAAGCCTGGAAAACCTCCAAAAGCATGGAGGTTAAAGAACACCCTACTAAATAATGAGTGGGTCAACCAGGCAATTAGAGAAGAAATTAAAAAATATATGGAAACAAACGAAAATGAAAATACAACAATCCAAAGGCTTTGGCATGCAGCGAAGGCAGTCCTAAGAGGAAAATACATTGCAATCCAGGCCTATCTCAAGAAACAAGAAAAATCCCAAATACAAAATCTAACAGCACACCTAAAGGAAATAGAAGCAGAACAGCAAAGGCAGCCTAAACCCAGCAGAAGAAGAGAAATAATAAATATCAGAGCAGAAATAAACAATATAGAATCTAAAAAAACTGTAGAGCAGATCAACGAAACCAAGAGTTGGTTTTTTGAAAAAATAAACAAAATTGACAAACCTCTAGCCAGCTTCTCAAAAAGAAAAGGGAGATGACCCAAATAGATAAAATCATGAATGAAAATGGAATTATTACAACCAATCCTTCAGAGATAAAAGCAATTATCAGGGAATACTATGAAAAATTATATGCCAACAAATTGGACAACCTGGAAGAAATGGACAAATTCCTAAACACCCACACGCTTCCAAAACTCAATCAGGAGGAAATAGAAAGCTTGAACAGACCCATAACCAGCGAAGAAATTGAATCGGTTATCAAAAATCTCCCAACAAATAAGAGTCCAGGACCAGATGGCTTCCCAGGGGAGTTCTACCAGAAGTTTAAAGCAGAGATAATACCTATACTTCTCAAGTTATTCCAAGAAATAGAAAGGGAAGGAAAACTTCCAGACTCATTTTATGAAGCCAGTATTACTTTGATTCCCAAACCAGACAGAGACCCAGTAAAAAAAGAGAACTACAGGCCAATATCCCTGATGAATATGGATGCAAAAATTCTCAATAAGATACTAGCAAATCGAATTCAACAGCATATAAAAAGAATTATTCACCATGATCAAGTGGGATTCATTCCTAGGATGCAGGGCTGGTTCAACATTCGCAAATCAATCAACGTGATACATCACATTAATAAAAGAAAAGATAAGAACCATATGATCCTGTCAATCGATGCAGAAAAGGCCTTTGACAAAATTCAGCACCCTTTCTTAATAAAAACCCTTGAGAAAGTCGGGATAGAAGGAACATACTTATAGATCATAAAAGCCATTTATGAAAAGCCCACAGCTAACATCATCCTCAATGGGGAAAAACTGAGAGCTTTTTCCCTGAGATCAGGAACACGACAGGGATGCCCACTCTCACCGCTGTTGTTTAACATAGTGTTGGAAGTTCTAGCATCAGCAATCAGACAACAAAAGGAAATCAAAGGCATCAAAATTGGCAAAGATGAAGTCAAGCTTTCGCTTTTTGCAGATGACATGATATTATACATGGAAAATCCGATAGACTCCACAAAAAGTCTGCTAGAACTGATACATGAATTCAGCAAAGTTGCAGGATACAAAATCAATGTACAGAAATCAGTTGCATTCTTATACACTAACAATGAAGCAACAGAAAGACAAATAAAGAAACTGATCCCATTCACAATTGCACCAAGAAGCATAAAATACCTAGGAATAAATCTAACCAAAGATGTAAAAGATCTGTATGCTGAAAACTATAGAAAGCTTATGAAGGTAATTGAAGAAGATATAAAGAAATGGAAAGACATTCTGTGCTCATGGATTGGAAGAACAAATATTGTCAAAATGTCAATACTACTCAAAGCTATCTACACATTCAATGCAATCCCAATCAAAATTGCACCAGCATTCTTCTCAAAACTAGAACAAGCAATCCCAAAATTCATATGGAACCACAAAAGGCCCCGAATAGCCAAAGGAATTTTGAAGAAGAAGACCAAAGCAGGAGGCATCACAATCCCAGACTTTAGCCTCTACTACAAAGCTGTAATAATCAAGACAGCATGGTATTGGCACAAAAACAGACACACAGACCAATGGAATAGAATAGAAACCCCAGAACTAGACCCACAAACATATGGCCAACTCATCTTTGACAAAGCAGGAAAGAACATCCAATGGAAAAAAGACAGTCTCTTTAACAAATGGTGCTGGGAGAACTGGACAGCAACATGCAGAAGGTTGAAACTAGACCACTTTCTCACACCATTCACAAAAATAAACTCAAAATGGATAAAGGACCTGAATGTGAGACAGGAAACCATCAAAACCTTAGAGGAGAAAGCAGGAAAAGACCTCTCTGACCTCAGCCGTAGCAATCTCTTACTCGACACATCCCCAAAGGCAAGGGAATTAAAAGCAAAAGTGAATTACTGGGACCTTATGAAGATAAAAAGCTTCTGCACGGCAAAGGAAACAACCAACAAAACTAAAAGGCAACCAACGGAATGGGAAAAGATATTTGCAAATGACATATCGGACAAAGGGCTAGTATCTAAAATCTATAAAGAGCTCACCAAACTCCACACCCGAAAAACAAATAACCCAGTGAAGAAATGGGCAGAAAACATGAATAGACACTTCTCTAAAGAAGACATCCAGATGGCCAACAGGCACATGAAAAGATGTTCAGCGTCGCTCCTTATCAGGGAAATACAAATCAAAACCACACTCAGGTATCACCTCACGCCAGTCAGAGTGGCCCAAATGAACAAATCAGGAGACTATAGATGCTGGAGAGGATGTGGAGAAACGGGAACCCTCTTGCACTGTTGGTGGGAATGCAAATTGGTGCAGCCGCTCTGGAAAGCAGTGTGGAGGTTCCTCAGAAAATTAAAAATAGACCTACCCTATGACCCAGCAATTGCACTGCTAGGAATTTACCCAAGGGATACAGGAGTACTGATGCATAGGGGCACTTGTACCCCAATGTTCATAGCAGCACTCTCAACAATAGCCAAATTATGGAAAGAGCCTAAATGTCCATCAACTGATGAATGGATAAAGAAATTGTGGTTTATATACACAATGGAATACTACGTGGCAATGAGAAAAAATGAAATATGGCCTTTTGTAGCAACGTGGATGGAACTGGAGAGTGTGATGCTAAGTGAAATAAGCCATACAGAGAAAGACAGATACCATATGGTTTCACTCTTATGTGGATCCTGAGAAACTTAACAGGAACCCATGGGGGAGGGGAAGGAAAAAAAAAAAAAAAGGACGTTAGAGTGGGAGAGAGCCAAAGCATAAGAGACTGTTAAAAACTGAGAACAAACTGAGGGTTGATGGGGGGTGGGAGGGAGGGGAGGGTGGGTGATGGGTATTGAGGAGGGCACCTTTTGGGATGAGCACTGGGTGTTGTATGGAAACCAATTTGTCAATAAATTTCATATATAAAAAAAAAAAGAAAGTGAATTTAGAATAATAGTCATAAAATTAATCGCTGGGCTTGAAAACAAAGGACAGCAGAGAATCTCTTGCTACAGAGATCAAGGGACTAAGGAACAGCCAGGAGGAGCTAAAAAATGCTATCAATGAACTGCAAAATAAAATGGAGGCAACTACGGCTCGGATTGAAGAGGCAGAGGAGAGAATAGGTGAACTAGAAGATAAAATTCTGGAAAAAGAAGAAGCTGAGAAAAAGAGATTAAAAAATCCAGAAGTATGAGGGGAAAATTAGAGAACTAAGTGATGCACTAAAGAGAAATAATATACGCATAATTGGTATTCCAGAGGAGGAAGAGAGAGGGAAAGGTGCTGAAGGTGTACTTGAAGAAATAATAGCTGAGAACCTCCCAGATCTGGGGAAGGAAAAAGGCATTGAAATCCAAGAGGCACAGAGAACTCCCTTCAGACGTAACTTGAATTGATCTTCTGCATGACATATCATAATGAAACTGGCAAAATACAAGGATAAAGAGAAAATTCTGAAAGCAGCTAGAGATAAACATGCTCTAACATATAAAGGGAGACCTATAAGACTCGTGACCGATCTCTCTACTGAAACTTGGCAGGCCAGAAAGGAATGGCAGGAGAACTTCAATGTGATGAACAGAAAAAATATGCAGCCCAGAATCCTTTATCCAGCAAGTCTGTCATTTAGAACAGAAGGAGAGATAAAGGTCTTCCCAAACAAACAAAAACTGAAGGAATTCGTCACCACTAAACCAGCCCTATAAGAGACCCTAAGGGGGATCCTGTGAGACAAAGTACCAGAGACATCGCTACAAGCATGAAACCTACGGACATCACAATGATTCTAAACCCATATCTTTCTATAATAACACTGAATGTAAATGGATTAAATGTGCCAACCAAAAGACATAGGGTATCAGAATGGATAAAAAAACAAGACCCATCTATTTGCTGTCTACAAGAGACTCATTTTAGACCTGAGGACACCTTCAGATTGAGAGTGAAGGGATGGAGAACTATTTATCATGCCACTGGAAATCAAAAGAAAGCTGGAGTAGCCATACTTATATCAGACAAACTAGACTTTAAATTAAAGGCTGTAACGAGATGAAGAAGGGCATTACATAATAATCACAGGGTCTATCCAGCAGGAAGAGCTAACAATTATAAATGTCTATGCGCCGAATACAGGAGCCCCCAAATATATAAAACAATTCCTCACAAACATAAGCAACCTTATTGATAAGAATGTGGTAATTGCAGGGGACTTTAACACTCCACTTACAGAAATGGATAGATCATCTAGACACACGGTCAATAAAGAAACAAGGGCCCTGAATGATACATTGGATCAGATGGACTTGACAGATGTATTTAGAACTCTGCATCCCAAAGCAACAGAATATACTTTCTTCTCAAGTGCACATGGAACATTCTCCAAGATAGATCACATACTGGGTCACAAAACAGCCCTTCATAAGTATACAAGAATTGAAATCATACCATGCATACTTTCAGACCACAATGCTATGAAGCTTGAAATCAACCACAGGAGAAAGTCTGGAAAACCTCCAAAAGCATGGAGGTTAAAGAACACCCTACTAAAGAATGAATGGGTCAACCAGGCAATTAGAGAAGAAATTAAAAAATATATGGAAACAAATGAAAATGAAAATACAACAATCCAAACGCTTTGGGATGCAGCGAAGGCAGTCCTGAGAGGAAAATACCTTGTAATCCAGGCGTATCTCAAGAAACAAGAAAAATCCCAAATACAAAATCTAATAGCACACCTAAAGGAAATAGAAGCAGAACAGCAAAGACAGCCTAAATCCAGCAGAAGAAGAGAAATAATAAAGATCAGAGCAGAAATAAACAATATAGAATCTAAAAAAACTGTAGAGCAGATCAACGAAACCAAGAGTTGGTTTTTTGAAAAAATAAACAAAATCGATAAACCTCTAGCCAGGCTTCTCAAAAAGAAAAGGGAGATGATCCAAATAGATAAAATCATGAATGGAAATGGAATTATTACAACCAATTCCTCAGAGATACGAGCAATTATCAAGGAATACTATGAAAAATTATATGCCAACAAACTGAACAACCTGGAAGAAATGGACAAATTCCTAAACACCCACACGCTTCCAAAACTCAGTCAGGAGGAAATAGAAAGCTTGAACAGACCCATAACCAGCGAAGAAATTGAATCAGTCATCAAAACTCTCCTAACAAATAAGAGTCCAGGACCAGATGGCTTCCCAGGGGAGTTCTACCAGACGTTTAAAGCAGAGATAATACCTATCCTTCTCAAGATATTCCAAAAAATAGAAAGGGAAGGAAAACTTCCAGACTCATTCTATGAGGCCAGTATTACTTTGATTCCTAAACCAGACAGAGACCCAGTAAAAACAGAGAACTACAGGCCAATATCCCTGATGAATATGGATGCAAAAATTCTCAATAAGATACTAGCAAATCGAATTCAACAGCATATAAAAAGAATTATTCACCATGATCAAGTGGGATTCATTCCTGGGATGCAGGGCTGGTTCAACATTCACAAATCAATCAACGTGATATATCACATTAATAAAAGAAAAGATAAGAACCATATGATCCTGTCAATCGATGCACAAAAGGCATTTGACAAAATTCAGCAACCTTTCTTAATAAAAACCCTTGAGAAAGTCGGGATAGAAGGAACATACTTAAAGATCATAAAAGCCATTTGTGAAAAGCCCACAGCTGGGGCGCCTGGGTGGCGCAGCCGGTTAAGCGTCCGACTTCAGCCAGGTCACGATCTCGCGGTCCGTGAGTTCGAGCCCCGCGTCGGGCTCTGGGCTGATGGCTCGGAGCCTGGAGCCTGTTTCCGATTCTGTGTCTCCCTCTCTCTCTGCCCCTCCCCCATTCATGCTCTGTCTCTCTCTGTCCGAAAAATAAATAAACGTTGAAAAAAAAAAAAATTTAAAAAAAAAAAAAAAAAAAGAAAAGCCCACAGCTAACATCATCCTCAATGGGGAAAAACTGAGAGCTTTTTCCCTGAGATCAGGAACACAACAGGGATGTCCACTCTCACCGCTGTTGTTTAACATAGTGTTGGAAATTCTAGCATCAGCAATCAGACAACAAAAGGAAATCAAAGGCATCAAAATTGGCAAAGATGAAGTTAAGCTTTCACTTTTTGCAGATGACATGATATTATATGTGGAAAATCCTATAGACTCCACAAAAAGTCTGCTAGAACTGATACATGAATTTAGCAAAGTTGCAGGATACAAAATCAATGTACAGAAATCAGTTGCATTCTTATACACTAATAATGAAGCAACAGAAAGACAAGAAACTGATCCCATTCACACTTGCACCAAGAAGCATAAAATACCTAGGAATAAATCTAACCAAAGATGTACAAGATCTGTATGCTGAAAACTATAGAGGGGCGACTGGGTGGCTTGGTCGGTTAAGCGTCTGACTTCGGCTCAGGTCATGATCTCACGGTCCGTGATTTCGAGCCCCGCGTCGGACTCTGTGCTGACAGCTCAGAGCCTGGAGCCTGTTTCGGATTCTGTGTCTCCCTCTCTCTCTGCCCCCCCCCATTCATGCTCTGTCTCTCTCTGTCTCAAAAATAAATAAACGTTAAAAAAAAATTAAGAAAAAAACTATAGAAAACTTACGAAGGAAATTGAAGAAGATATAAAGAAATGGAAAAACGTTCCGTGCTCATGGGTTGGAAGAATAAATATTGTCAAAATGTCAATACTACCCAAAGCTATCTACACATTCAATGCAATCCCAATCAAAATTGTACCAGCATTCTTCTCGAAACTAGAACAAGCAATCCTAAAATTCATATGGAACCACAAAAGGCCCCGAATAGCCAAAGGAATTTTGAAGAAGAAGACCAAAGCAGGAGGCATCACAATCCCAGGCTTTAGCCTCTACTACAAAGCTGTAATAATCAAGACAGCATGGTATTGGCACAAAAACAGACACATAGACCAATGGAATAGAATAGAAACCCCAGAACTAGACCCACAAACGTATGGCCAACTAATCTTTGACAAAGCAGGAAAGAACATCCAATGGAAAAAAGACAGTCTCTTTAACAAATGGTGCTGGGAGAACTGGACAGCAACATGCAGAAGATTGAAACTAGACCACTTTCTCACACCATTCACAAAAATAAACTTAAAATGGATAAAGGACCTGAATGTGAGACAGGAAACCATCAAAACCCTAGAGGAGAAAGCAGGAAAAGACCTCTCTGACCTCAGCCGTAGCAATTTCTTACTCGACACATCTCCAAAGGCAAGGGAATGAAAAGCAAAAATGAACTACTGGGACCTTATGAAGATAAAAAGCTTCTGCACAGCAAAGGAAACAACCAACAAAACTAAAAGGCAACCAACGGAATGAGAAAAGATATTTGCAAATGACATATCGGACAAAGGGTTAGTATCCAAAATCTATAAAGAGCTCACCAAACTCCACACCCGAAAAACAAATAATCTAGTGAAGAAATGGGCAGAAAACATGAACAGACACTTCTCTAAAGAAGACATCCAGATGGCCAACAGGCACATGAAAAGATGCTCAACGTCGCTCCTCATCAGGGAAATACAAATCAAAACCACACTCAGATATCACCTCACGCCAGTCAGAGTGGCCAAAATGAACAAATCAGGAGACTATAGATGCCGGAGAGGATGTGGAGAAACGGGAACCCTCTTGCACTGTTGGTGGGAATGCAAATTGGTGCAGCCACTCTGGAAAACAGTGTGGAGGTTCCTCAGAAAATTAAAAATAGACCTACCCTATGACCCAGCAATAGCACTGCTAGGAATTTACCTAAGGGATACAGGAGTACTGATGCATAGGGGCACTTGTACCCCAATGTTTATAGCAACACTCTCAACAATAGCCAAATTATGGAATGAACCTAAATGTCCATCAACTGATGAATGAATAAAGAAATTGTGGTTTATACACACAATGGAGTACTACGTGGCAATGAGAAAGAATGAAATCTGGCCCTTTGTAGGAACATGGATGGAACTGGAAAGTGTTATGCTAAGTGAAATAAGCCATACAGAGAGACAGATACCATATGGTTTCACTCTTATGTGGATCCTGAGAAACTTAACAGAAACCCATGGGGGAGGGCAAGGAAAAAAAAAAAAAGAGGTTAGAGTGGAAGAGAGCCAAACCATAAGAGACTCTTAAAAACTGAGAACAAACTGAAGGTTGATGGAGGGTGGGAGGGAAGGGAGGGTGGGTGATGGGTATTGAGGAGGGCACCTTTTGGGATGAGCACTGGGTGTTGTACGGAAGCCAATTTGACAATAAACTTCATATATTGAAAAAAAATTAAAAAATTAAAAAATAAAGGAAAAGTTGTAGCTACAAAAAAAATAAAAATAAAAATAAGGTAAAAAAATAAATTATTACAACTACCTTGTGCAGTCATTTGGCAACTCCTGTGAAGTTAAAGACATATATACCCAGCAGTTCTACTTCTAGAGTATGAAATAGAACAGTGTTTCTCAAAATGGGGGTATTGACCCATTAATAGAATATAAAATCAATGTATATAATGAGTAACACTTTTATAAATTAGAATCACATAGTATAATGTAACATACTATGAAAAGAATAGGAAATAATCGAAATAAAGAAATGAACTACTATTTTATAAAATTTAAATTTCAATCACATAAAAACATAAAATATGAAACAAAAAGGTTACAAGGTAAAAAGTGTCTTACTGTAGTTATATATTTTTTAAAAAAATGTTTAAAAATCACTGCCCTAGGGGGGTGCCTGGGTGGCTCAGTCGGTTGAGCCTCCGACTTCAGCTCAGGTCATGATCTCGCAGTCTGTGAGTTCAAGCCCCACGTCAGGCTCTGGGCTGACAGCTCAGAGCCTGGTGCCTGATTCTGATTCTGTGTCTCCCTCTCTCTCTGCCCCTCCCCAACTCATGCTCTGTCTCTCTCACTCTCAAAAATGAATAAATGTTAATTTTTTTTAAATCACTGCCCTAGAGAAATTCTTGCACATGTACAAAGGGAGTTATCCAAAAAGGTCAATTACTATATATTTTAATTAATTTATTTATTTTGAGAGAGAGAAGGAGACAGAGAATGTGCATGCATGTGCAAGCACGTGGGCAGAGGAGGGGCAGAGGGAGAGGGAGAGAGAGAATTCCAAGCAGGCTCTGCTCTGACAGCAGGGCTTGATCTCACAAAATGTGAGATCATGACCTGAGCCGAAATCAAGAGTCAAATGCTTAACCAATTGTGCCCCCTAGGTGTCCCCAATATTTTGTATGCATAGTAAAAAATTGAAAACCATCTCAATATTTATCAACACAAAAAGGAATAAATAAACTTGTGATACGACTAAATAGTGTAATACTATACAGAAGTGAAACTTAAAAACTAGAGCCAAGTGGGTGAATCTCAAAAACAAAACTGAGAGAAAAAAACTACTTGATTCAAATAATGTAACATAGTTTATAGTTAAAAACACGCAAAAAAATCCTATATCATTTTTAGCAATATATGTAGAAAAAAACATCAGGAGAAAGGGACGATGGGCAGAGCATTCAGGAAGTTTCCCTTCTCTTTCATTGTTCAGTTCTAAAATTGAGTGTTAGATATGTAATTACCCATTATACTATGCTCCACAATTTTTGTATGCTCAAAATATTTCATAATAAAAAAGATCATTCTGCTTGCCTTGTGGGGAATATGTGGGGATAAAAGTAGTGACAGCAGACAGGTGTTGGCAGTGGTCCAGAAGACAAACAGTGGAGATCCATGGTTCAAGAGGCAGTGTGCAAAATGGGGAGAAGAGATGTCAGATATAACCGGAGGTGGAATGAAAGGCCTTGGTCGTGAATTAGATGGGAAAGGGAGTGGTGAGAAAAAAGATAAAAATCAAGACTGCTTCACCTTGAATAACTGTTGGGAAGCAGTTATTGGCACAGGAAAGACTAGGGGAGAAACAGATTTGGTTTTTGTTTGTTTGTTTTTTAATGTTTATTTATTTATTTTCCACACACACAAGCACAGAGCACAAGTGGAGAGGGGCAGAGAAAGACAGGGAGACACAGAATCGGAAGCAGGCTCCTGGCTCTGAGCTGTCAGCTCTGGGCCCGATGCAGGGCTCAGAACCCATGAACCACGACATTATGACCTAAGCCAAAGTTGGAAGCTTAACCTACTGCGCCCCCCCCAGGCGCCCCAAGGGAGAAACAGATTTGGAAGGAAAAATCAGAAAGTTCAGTTTAGATTTGTTCAGTTTGAAATGTCAATTCAGCATCCAGTGGAGATGCCAAATAACAAGCGGACATAGACGTTTAGAAGCCGGGACTGACAAATATAGATTTGGAAGTTACAGGCACACAAATACAATTCTGCTCTTTACCATGCATCAGCATCGTTGATGCTCTAGCTTCATACACTTGTGGCAAGGAGACATTTCACGCAGTTTGCATTTTGTTTTTGCCTTAAGCCTTAAGGTTAAAAATTGCTTTTTATTTTTAGTCTTGCATCTCAAAACTTCCAAACATACTCTAAGAATTTATCCACTGTGGGGAGCCTGGGTGGCTCAGTCGGTTAAGCACCGTGCTTTGGCTCAGGTCATGATCTCTCAGTTCGTGGATTCAAGCCCCACATTGGGCTCTGTGCTTACAGCTCAGAGCCTGGAGCTTGCTTTGGATTCTGTGTCTCCCTCTTGCTCTGCCCCTCCCCCGCTCACGTTCTGTCTTGGCCTCTCAAAAATAAATAAATGTTAAAAAAAAAAAAAACTTAAAAAAAGAAAAGAATTTATCCACTGGTAACTCTTCTACTTCTAAAGGAATCCAGCAGCCAAGAGCAACACTATGCTAACCAGCCACTACTGTGACCTCATTCGTTGTCACAAACATTTATGGAGGATGAGCAAATTCTAGACACAAGCACTCTGCAGGATTCTTTTGGGAATGAAGTTTTCTCCCATAACATCACTGCCCTGAGACATGAAATACAATGGAAACCAGGAGATACATATAAGAATCACCCCTACAACATCCAACTTTTGTTAAGTATTTGGAGTCCTAGCACGTATCAGGTACTACCCTAGATGGGGATTATGACAGTGAGCTCAACACTTCTGCTGAGAGCCAGAAAGCAAATGACAATAGCTACAATTCTAATAGCAAATGGAAAGTAAATAAAAATAAGAAGTCTAATAATTAAAATAGAATATCCCCTAGATCAAGGGTCAGCACACTTCTTCTATAAAGGTTCATATAGTAAATATTTTAAGCTTAACAGTCCATACGGTTTCTGCTGCAATTACTCAGTTATGATACTACCACAAAAGCATCCATCGACAACATGGAGGGGGGAAAGAAAAAACATGGCTGTGTGCCAAAAAAATATTTTTATGGACACTGAAATTTGTATTTCATGTCACTTTCATACATCACAAAATACTAGGTTTTTTTTTCAACTATTTAAAATGTAAAAACTATCAGTCACAGACCATACACAAATAGGAGGTAGGCTGGATTTGGCCATGGGCCATTGTTTGCATACCCTTGCTCTAGATCAGCTTCACAATTCCACCTCAGCTATAAGGGTAATTTATATAATTTTCAAGGCCTATTGCAAAATTAAAGTATGGGATGATCAAACATTATTTAGACTTTCAAGATCGCTATACCAGAGCATTAAACTAAGTACAGGGTAAGTATGGAGTCCTGTGTGACTATACAGCTCACATGTCCATGAAGTCGGGCTGTCATGTATTTATATCTTAATTGAATTTCTATTTTCTTGGATAGAAACGGACTGTCATAGATAGTATTTTAATTATGTGCCCCTAGCAGCAAGTATTTATTTTAATTCTGTACCACTGGAACCTAACCTAGTACCTGGCACATGGCAGGTGTTCAACCCAAAGTAGTAGGATGAAAGCAGAAAGCAGGAATGACTACAGGTGAAAGTTTTGTACATGAAAACAACAAAATGCTACTGTCACAGAACATTATAGTTCCCTTGAAAACCCACCCAGCAGTCTAGAGATACGCATTCTGGAATTTGTGTTACAAAACCAGCTTGATTTTTCTTTGCAACATTGAGCTCTTTCTCCAGCTTCATCTCATTCTTCTCCCACCTGGTACCTACTTTCCAAGAAGAAGAATCCACTTCAGTTTCCAATGTGCCAAGTTCTCTCAGCTTTTGGACTCTATACATATTGCTTCCTCTCCCTGCAAAGACTTCCACCATCTCCACCTGGGTGAGCCTTCGTTTCCTTCACAGCTTTGTCACCTCGTTCTGGGAGCCTGTTCTCACCCACTGCTCCCTACAGAGTACAGTCCTAGAGTTCCTGTCCCTGTGTCAAAATGCTAACAGGGAAGCTTTAAGACTCCTTCCTCTACTCCTCCAATAGACTTGCACCAGCTCCTCAGAAGCAGGGACCTTAGGGCATTCGTCTTTGTCTCTTAAGCACTTGGCACACAATAGGTGCTCAGTAAATGTTTGATAAGCCAATGAGTGAATGAGTGTATTTAACAGCAGCCTGGTAAATGTGGTCTGACTACCAAAGGCTTATTTCCCTCGGAAAACCAGAACTAAAACAACAGCCTGAAACCCACCCCTCCAAAGAACAACAGCTTACACAGCTCACAGAATTCTCTGGCACAGTATGCCCCGCCAGGAGTGTGGCCCATTGTGGATGGTGAAGGCAGCTGTGGCCACCCAGTGGTCACTATTACAGCTCTCAGCAAAGCCTCAGCAAGTCAGAAGGGAAAGTTCTGCATTTGTCTTCCTCTCCTTTCACCATTGAATTCATTCATTTGGCAAATATTTCTTAGGTCCCAGGCACTGCTCTAACAGGGAGATGTGTCCAGGAACCTTTCTCATTAAGCTCACTCGCTGGTGGTGAAAATAGAGAATAAACAAGTAATCACACAATAAATGTCAGATGATAATAAGGGTTATGAAGCACAAGAAAAGCACAGTGAGGGACTTGAGGGTGGGGGGACACTCCAACTGGGGGTGGTCAGGGAAGGTTGCTCTGATTAGGTGATGATTGAGCAGGGATCTGAAGTGTGGGGGTGTGTCAGCAGCAGGCCCTGTGGGGTAAAAAGAAGGAAAGCCCCAGGGCAGGAAAGAACAGCAAGTGGTCAGTGTGTCTGGAGTGCAGGAGGAAGTGACCAGGGACAGTGACAGAAAAAAGGTCAAAATCCAGTCAAGGCAAGATCAAGAGGCTTTCAAAGTCCATGCTGAGGATTCTGGATTTGCTCTTCCTTTATTTAATTCTATTATTTTATTTATTTTTTTAATGTTTATTTTTGAGAGAGAGAGAGAGAGAGAGAAACAGGGTGTGAGTGCGAGAGGGGCAGAGAGAGAGACACAGAATCTGAAGCAGGCACCAGGCTCTGAGCTGTCAGCACAGAGCCCGGCATGGGGCTTGAACCCATTAACTGCGAGATCATGACCTGAGCCGAAGTCGGGCACTCAAACTTCTGAGCCACCCAGGTGCCCCTATTATTTTAGTTTTAATAATAACAATAATAAAGTAGATTTGGAGAACCTCCTGAATCCAGACATTGTATGCTTACCCTCCCATCCCCAAATTGCCATAATTTTTAATCTCTGAAAGTATCAACATGAGCCAAGTAGAAGAAAACATGCAGTTTTCCCCAAGATTTTCCTGGAGAAGCTCAGCTAAGAACACACAGAGAGGTTCTCTTACCTTTGGGGAGCACCAGTGATACAGCTCATTGTCACAGATATTGATGCAAGTGGTCAAATAATAGCCTTCAAAATTTACTTCCATGGAGTATAATTCAGGTATCAGTAAGTCTTTTCTGTGACCGGCATTAAGGAAACCTCCTAGAAAAATTCTTGCTATGCATTGATTGTTATTGCCTAAAATGACTAACATTTATATTGTACCTTGATATTTAAGCAATTCTGTATTCAAATGTTAATACTGCTGAGGGTCCAACCTCTGTCTCACTGCATCGTAATGAGAACTGAAACAGAAAATTCACAGAGCACATCTCACTCTGCAGGCAGAAGATCTGGGTTCAAATCCCAGCTCTCAGACTTCTCTGCTTTATATTCTCAGGTAAGCTTCTTAACCTTGCCTCTCTCAGAGGTGTCATCTGTAGAGTGACAATACGGATAACAGCAGTCACTTCCCTGGGTGACTGGACGGATTTAACGTGACCAGACTGTGGTAGGATCACATGTGCGTTTGGTATTGTTAATGTATGATTGTATATTGAATTCTGAAAATATTACTTTTTTATGCAAATTAAAAAGAATTTAGTCATTTATTTTCAAATTGACATTAATTCTACCTTAAACACTTCACAACTTCCAAACCCCAAAGTCAATAGAATCAACTTCTCTAGGAGACTATTTTTCTATCTATAAATGAATAGGTTTAGGATGAATGAAATCTAAGTACTCTTTAAAAAAAGGGGAGCAGAGAGAGAGGGAGACACAGAATCTGAAGCAGGCTTCAGGCTCTGAGCTGTCAGCACAGAGCCCCATGCAGGGCTGGAACTCACCAACCGCGAGATCATAACCTGAGCCAAAGTCGGACACTTAACCAACTGAGCCACCCAGGTGCCCCATGAAATCGAAGTGCTCTTAAGTCCATAATTTTATAATTTTAGTGATTAATCGAAGCATCTGTGTCCTCTTTGGTCCCTGTGATTTGGTGGGATGGTGGTTGGGTGGAGACCTTAGGCTGTTCCTGTGCATCCACATGACCCATATGCCCCTGAGGAAAAAGCGGGGATAAGGAAAGGGCTGAATTGTGTGGTCATCTGATGTCCACCACAGTGTGAAAATGCGATTTCACAAAATCTGAGATCCCATGGTTACCTTGTTTTTCTATAGCTTTTCAAACTCATAGAAGGTTCAAAAGTAGATTCTGAAAAATATCGTTAGAAAATTAATTTTAGTCCATTTCATATTTCTTCTTTATATAGTGACCTAAGTATATGTTGGGACACAGAGACTTTTTAAACCTATTCAGGAGACATTATAGAAGCTGAGTTGAGCAGGTGCAATGAAAACCATACAGTCCATGGGGTACCTCGGTGGCTAGTCGGTTAAACATCCAACTTCAGTTCAGGTGGTGATCTCATGGTTTGTGAGTTTGAGCCCCATGTGCGACAGTTCAGAGCCTGGAGCCTGCTTCAGATGGCTCCCTCTCTCTGTCCCTTCCCTGCTTGTGTTCTGTCTCTTTTTCTCTCTAAATAAACATGGAATTTTTTTTTTTAAAAAAAGAAAGAAAGCCAGATAGCCCACAAAGTCTAAAATGCTATCTGACCCCTTTTAGAAAGGGTTTTCTAATCTCAGTTCTAGAACAGTGTCTGGTATATAGTAGCTACTTAAGAACTCTGCTGGATGAATGAATGAATGGATGGATTGATTTAATATTCATGACAACCATTTCATAAAAATTTTAAGTGGTAGAGTTGAGATTTAAACTGAGTTTAGTATCTCCAAATTCATGCCCATTCATTGTACCATATTTCCTTCCTAAAATAACCCCCATATGTTTAGCACTTTGCCATTTACAAGACATTGTTATTCTATTCTTGTTTGATATTAACAACAACCTTCTCAGAAGTTTTGCCATTGTCATCTCCGTGTTTTAGGTGGGGAAAGAGGTAACAGGTTCAAAAAGATGAAGCGCTTTGTCCAGCATCACTCAACTAGTAGAAAGAGTCTGGACTGGGCACCAGGACTCCCCTTTGCCTTTACCATGTTTAAAAAATCTGTCAATGGGGCACCTGGGTGGCTCAGTCGGTTAAGCATCCGACTTCAGCTAAAGTCATGATCTCGTGGTTTATGGGTTTGAGCCCTGTGTCAGGCTCTGGGCTGACAGCTCAGAGTCTGCAGTCTGCTTTGGATTCTATGTCTCCCCCTCTCTCTGCCCCTCCCATGCTCATGCTCTGTCTCTCTCTATCTTTCAATAATAAATAAATGTTAAAATTTTTTTTTAAATCAGTTTATCTTCATTTATCATCTGTGCTTCCAAAGAGTGTGAATTTCTTATTTATCTTTATATCCTCAATGCCTAGCATAGTTTGTGATTCCTGATGAACATCCCCTAAATGGTTGGTGAATGAATGTAATTAAATTTCCCACTCGACAGAAGATAACCAAATCGTACAACATTAACATGTCTAACTGGCATAAGGACTATCAGTGTGAGGTTCATTGGCCAGGTTCAAAACCTGGCCATCACCTCGTTCACAGATTCCAGCCTTCATAGGCTGTTCTCCCTAATTCCAAGTTTACTATTTTTATAAGACAAAATGCATAAGTAAGGAGGTTATTTCCCAATCCAAAAATACTCACGTCTAACATAGCTCTCCCTACTAAGGTCAAAGAATGCTCTTTGTGGTGCACATGTATCATCTACTTCCTTTTAAAAACCTACACACGAATAGATGTACACTGTTCTTAAGTTATGCCACACCTTCCTTGAAGAAGCATGAGATAGTCTTTAAACATTAAGAGGATGGTAAGGAATGAAATGTTTGTATAACTTTCCTTTTTGACAACTATCATAGAGTTTATGGGAAATATGATTAATAGCACAAAAATTGTTTCTATCTTTGGCTAACCAGTATCCGGTAATGAATCAACTCATCACAACTGAAGATAATGTGTACTCTGTTCAGATTTCTTAAATATGACATGATTGCAAGTGGAAATATTCCAAATCATGAAATATTTACACAGCAATGAAAACAGTTAAGACACAATAGGCGTGTAGGAACATTGTTCTGGATAGAAAGACAGACACAAGAAATGTGTGCTGACAGATGAACAGATATATGGCCCCTTCATAAAGGCCTAGGACATCTCCCAGGATAGGCATGTCTTCTTGAGGAGTTACTGATTCAGAACTCTTTCTATTCCTGAGATACATCAGTCACACGATATTTGCTTTCAGTTTTGGGTTATAAGATAAAAGTTAAAGTGAGAAATAGAGGCTCTGGACGTTGGCCAAGAATCATTTAATGCATCTCTCTCTCTCATTCTCTCTCTCTCTCTCTCTCTCTCCTGCCCTTCCCCCATTCTCCTGTTCCTCCTCTTCTATCATATTTCCTGGTCTGTCTTCCCCTCCTCTTCCTCTTCTTTTCTCTCTTTCATTATCTCTACCTACTTCTACCCCTCCTCCTTCTCCTCCTCCTCTTCCTCTTCCTCTCCCTCCTCCTATTCCCCCTCCCTCTCTTTCTCTCTCATTTCCCCTAAACTTGTAGCTTTAATGACTCAGGATGAAAAATTATATTATTAGCACTATTATTCAGAGATTTTTTAAAAATATTGTCAAACATAGAAGAAATTAATGGTCAAATACATGCCAAATTTCTACATATCCATTATCACATTTGAAAAATGTATTATTACAGTACCTAATCAATTTAGACTCTGGGAACTGATTTCAAGACTCCATATTGAACTAATTTACAAAATTTGCACTGACCTAAGTTCCTCTTCAGTGTATCCTTCCTTCCTTCTAGAGTCCATTATCATGGGGATAAAATAATCAAACTACTATTTTGTAATAATAATCCTAATCTTTCACCTACATAGTTAATATAAGTAAAAAGAAAGAATTTATAAATAGATATCAGGGGAGTTTTATTTGTATAAAATTTACCCCCTAAAATTACTAGATTTTCTTTAGCTTAAGATGCGCTGTGAGATTGATTTTTTTAAGAACCTTCTCAATTTGAAATAGCACAGCTTACATCTGTAGGATGCCAGGTATCGTTTGCCTGGAATTCAAGAATGGATTACTTAATATTTCTCCCACTGTTCTATGATTCAATAAATTCTTAGTAACAGAGAAAAATGCACTATTGTATTCAATTATTCAAATACAAGATTGAAAAAAAATAAGACAGCACTTCTTTTAAGGGTATTACCATTCTATTGTTAAAAAGAAAACCAGAGGCCCAAGGTGGAGTCACTTATGCTAGTCACCAAGCCAGGGCTTAGTACTTAACCTAACTTCAGTTTTACCTCCCCCAGGAATGTAGTCTTAACCAGTCAGTCATTCAGGAATTTTCTGGTCAGCATCAACAAGGTAATTTGTCACCTAAGGCCTTCCGCCCTACCCACTAAGGTAAGGGGACCTTGCCTGAAACAGTCCCTTTCTTTTGCTAATAACTCTTGCCCCATCTTCCTTCCTATAAAAACCTTCCATTTTGTAAAACTCTTCTTTGGAGCTCCCCTCTACTTGCTGGATGTGATACAGCCAGATCCATAAGAGGCATAATAAAGCCAATTAAAGCTTCACATTTACTCCATTGAATTCTTGCTAACACTATAAAACCAGATTATTTAGCCACGGTCTTTCTTAAAAATAACAACAGACACTCACATATATATGTATACATATATGAGTGTCTGTATTCTCCTATCCCTTAAGTAGGAGAATTGACAAACAGGAACTCTCTATTTTTAGGTTTATTTGAACATTTAAAGTATTGCTGTTACTGACATTAATCTCTTCTGCAAAGCCTCCATAGCCTAAAGACTAACCGCACAATGTATTTACTCATATTTACTTACCCAAAGGCAAGGGAGATGCAAGTGGCTTTCTGGTGACAGTAAGCACCTCTTCTCTGTTAATATTCAGTAAAAGTCCATTCTGTGAACTGCTTACTGCTAAACACCATCTGGGAGCCTCAGGAGAGTTCCTTAAATCAGTCAGTGGTGTGATCTGGCTATAGTCAAGGGACATCTTGGCTAAGTCAAAACACAATGTGTCTATTAGGCCCTGGCTTTTATTGGGTTTCACTAAGAAATCAGGCATTTTTGGTTCCACTGAGATAAATTCACCCATGGATGGGGTAGTTGTGGTGGTTCCCATTGACTTTATGTTAATATTGTTACCATTAAGTTACCATTTATGATGTGATAACTATATGCCAGCCACTCCACTAAGTACCTCACATGTATTATCTCATTTAATCCTTCCAACTACTAGAACATTATGATCATTATCCCCATTTTACTGATAAGGAACCTAAGAGAGTTTAAGATTCAAGGTCACATAGCTAAGAAATAGCAGATCTGTGCCTTAAATCCATGTCTGTTAGATTCTATAGTGTAAGGACCCCCCAACACATACATAGACAATTCTTTACTGCCAATCATATTTAGTTCATAAACAATTATTAACATAAAAATAGAAATAAAGTCCATATAAAATGTCTTTTTTTATAATGTACTTAAAAATATTCTTCCCTCTAGTGTCAACCTTCATCTTGAGTTTACTAGAACTCTAAAGCAAAAACACTGGGCCTTGCATCAAGAGAAATAAGTTCTGGCCTTGAATTTACCACTAGTTTGCTATGTGATTTGGGGAAATTCATTTCCTTCTTTGGGCTTCAGTGTTGAGTCCTGCAAAATAATGGAACTGGATTATATCATCCCTAAGGTCATTCACCATTTTGAGATTCTATCAGCTCTCCATTGGTTAAGAAGCCTTTGTCTTCAGAAAAAATACACTTTATCACAATTGCAATGATCAAGATTTTTCAAATTATTGGGATTTTAAGAAAATAAGCTTCATTTAAAAAAAAATTAAGTTATGGCTGAGAAAAGTAGCTATAAAGATGGAAAATGCCAGACGTTGTGCTAAGTGCTTTCACTAACGCTGTATCAATCCTGAGATATGTCCCTTTACTCTCATTTTACAGAAAAGAAGATTAAGGCTCCAAGAAGTAAGGTGTCTTGTATGAAATTATGTAGTTAGTAAGTGCTACAGCAGTGACTCAGACTCATTCCCCTCTCTGGAATCACAAGCTGTCAGTGGTAGAAGGGGTTTTGGAGGTCACATAGCTTAATGTTCTCTCTAAAATTAAGTTAATATCAGACTGCTCAGTCCTGTGAATAACTTATGCTCCTTTTAGGTTTGAAATGTACACTAAGTCTCCCATGGTTTGGGTAAAGAAAGAGGATACAGGCATAAAACTATTGAATTAGGGGCGCCTGGGTGGCTCAGTAGGTTGAGTGTCCAACTTCAGCTCAGGTCATGATCTCACAGCTCGTGAGTTCGAGCCCCACGTCGGGCTCTGTGCTGACAGCTCGGAGCCTGGAGTCTGCTTCAGATTCTGTGCCCCCCTCTCTCTCTCTGCCCCAACCCACTCTCATTCTCTCTCTCAAAAATAAATAAACATTAAAATTTTTTTTAAAAACTCATTAAATTAATAAAAAGTGAGATCCAATGAAATAAAGGAAAACCTAAGTTTAACACAGTGATTAGGAGATCAAGGCTTGGAAACAGACTGATCTGGGTCCAGTCTTGACTCTGACACTAAATGGACATGTGACAAAGCAAAGCATTTTTAAAACTCAGTAAGCCTCAGAGGTGCCCATATCTGTGAAGTAGGAATACATTATCTACTCCACAGTGTTACTAGGAAGATTAACGGGGATAATCCATGTTAAACTGCTCAGCAAAGTACCTGGTATGCACATAAAAGTGGGTTATTGTTCTTATTTCTTTCTCAGTGAACTAAAGGGAAGAACATGAGACTTCACCTTTACTTACTTAGCTCTGACCTCTAGGGTTCCAGCCTTTGTCCCCCAGCCCCCACTGCCATCGTAAAGAATTTACATTTCACTAAAGACATTTCACATTTCACTGTGTTCATGGTTCAGTAACTGACCTCACTGCTTTAGCCCGTCATCCCAGGTCTGAGTAGCAGCTACATTAACAACCAACTCTTTAAGAAAAGACAAACAAGTATACAAATACCAGCAACCCCACACCCCCGTAGAGCTTCAGTACTCAATACAAATCTCAGCCTGTTTGACAACATCATCACGGACCAGGTAGAAACCTATGCAACCTCTCACCAAAAAAATATTTGGCAAGAAATGGAAATGTCAGAAAATGAGGAGGGAAGGCAAAGCATGAGGTAGGGAAAGTACTTCAGCCTCAAATATGAATAAGATGGATGGTTACTGATAGGACTATGCCAGATATTGGTAGCGTAGATGATTTGTCTTGCACGAGCTTGTCTAAAACAATAATTCTTGGGGCGCCTGGGTGGCGCAGTCGGTTAAGCGTCCGACTTCAGCCAGGTCACGATCTCGCGGTCCGTGAGTTCGAGCCCCGCGTCGGGCTCTGGGCTGATGGCTCGGAGCCTGGAGCCTGTTTCCGATTCTGTGTCTCCCTCTCTCTCTCTGCCCCTCCCCCCGTTCATGCTCTGTCTCTCTCTGTCCCAAAAATAAATAAACGTTGAAAAAAAAAATTTTTAAAAAAAAATAAAATAAAATAAAACAATAATTCTTGTTTACATGCAATTTTTACAGTACTTTCCTTGGAAAACATGAAGGTTCTCAGCCCAGTAGCTCAAGTTCTTCCAAGGGACAATTAAAATAAATAGTTGACAGCTACAACAAGGTGGGCAAGGATTGAAACAATCAGAGAACAAGGACAGTGGGAAGCAAGTGGAAAATGGCACAGGAACAATAAACCCGAATGAGTGGAAGCATAAAAAGGAGGGTAATCACACTAGTGGTGTTGACTTTTCCTCTCACTCCAGAAAGGGCCTGGTTATTTCCAGATGGTCTCCTCCAACCTTCTCTCTGTCCACCTTTCCTTTTATATCTCAAATTATGAGTGTCTGGAGGATGGGATCACATCTTTCATCTGTGTGTCTGACAGTAGGAACTCAGTAAATGCTTATTGAATGAATGATTGAAATCGGAATAAACTCTAAGGTGCACATGCACCTACACTTACAACACTACATTTTCTGGCTCCTTAGACTACATAATTATCATGTTCTACTATTTAACATGGCTAACTCTCATTGTGTGTGTGTGTGTGTGTGTGTGTGTGTGTGTGTGTGTGTTTCTTCTAGGAGTATAAACAACTAAACAATGTGGTCATGTTGTTGAACAGGCAGTTAAAGCATTGGAGTTCTGGTTATGTCTCAGCTTTAAATTATCATGTGATATTGGACACATTGTTCACCTTTTCTGGACATCTTTTACCATATCTGTAGGTTGAGATGAATTATTACAGTATAACCTCAAAGGGTTCTTCACAGCCCTAAAACTGAAAGAGTCTGGCAATAAATTAATGTGGAGCCAAAGTTATACCATGCAAGTATACAATGCTCCTAAATATGAAAGCATACAGTGTGTGCTATTTAAAATGAGCCACCACACGGGCATCTGGGTGGCTCAGTTGGTTGAATGTCTGACTCTTGATTTTGGCTCAGGTCATGGTCCCAGGGTCATGGGATTGAGTCCATGCTGGGTGTGGAGGCTGCTTAAGATTCTCTCTCAGAACAAATGGTGGGTAGAGGAAAGAGGTGGGTGGGGGATGGGCTAGGTGGGTGACTGGTACTAAACATGGTACTTGTTGTGATGAGCACTGGGTGCTATGTAAATGATGAATCACTGAATTCTATGCCTAAAACCAATATTGCACTGTATGCTAGCTAACTAAAATTTAAATTAAAAAGAAAGAGTCTCTGTCTCCTTCTTTCTCTACCCCTCCCTCTCTCTCTCTAAAATAAAAATTAAAAAATAATAAGATGAGCCAGCACAAAGAAAGATTTAACTTGTATAGCTGGGCAACGAAATGCCTAATGAAGTAACTTTATCAAGGAAGAAAATGAAAATAAATTTGGATCTGAAGGAAATAAATGAGGGAGGAAAAGATTTTGATGACTTTCCAAAACTAACTTAAGTCAAGTTGTTCAATAAAATTTAGCAATATTTATTCAAGATAAAAACTACAGGATCTGAACAAGTTGTTCTAATTTTAATATCAAATGAAAGTTTAAAATGGAAATTAACGTACTTACTCCCCCAAGATGAAGAAATTAAAAAAACAACAACTATAATTTCAAGCAGAACAGTGGTAACTTACAGAAGTATTTTAGTTATTTATGATCAAAAAACTAGTGACTATATTACATATATCAGAACTATTTCCTATAAAGTAATATGAAGAGAGAAAATATGCTTGATTCCCCAAAAAACAAGCCATATAAACATTTCTATAACATTCTTATAAAACACAAATTAAATAGTGCTCTTGAATTGGCTTGGAAATCTAATCAACCTTCACATAACATTGAATCCATGGGAAAATGTTTTAGTTTCAAAATAAAACAGAATTTAAAGTGAATTATCTGATTATGGCCCATTATCTGATTAGGTGCACTGTAAATATCAGAGAATAATATCCTATAAATCCACTTAGGGCATAAAAACTCCCCTATCTGTGTAACTCCTTAGGTCACCAATCCCACACTTTCCCTTCTGCCTACAGGCATACCAGGTATAATATAAAACAGGAAAGCATGCACATTCTTTTTGTTCAATGTTTTAATTCAAAACCATTCTCTCGGATCCCTTTCTTTCCACTGACTCCATACTGCCTTCCAAGTTCTGTCTACTAAACTTGCTGCGCATTTTCATTCTTACCTTACCTACTGAATTTGTCATTCACTTCCATTTTCCTAAGCTCAACCATGATTTTCTCTCAAAATCACTGCTCTTCTTATAATATGATTTCCTCTGGTCACCTTGATTGAGCATCCTTAAACATTCCACATGGCCCCAAGACCTCCTGCTCCAGTGTATTCCTTAGACCAGGACACCATTCACTCTTTTCCTTCCTTTTCTTTAGAGAAAACAAGACTAAAGTTTTTACAATCTAATAGGTAAGGTTTGTTAACTGGTCAGAATCACATAATGTTGAAAACACCTCATCACTGCTTGACTATTTTAAATATTGATTAGCATAGGGGCACCTGGGTGGCTTAGTCGGTTAAGTGTCCAACTTCAGTTCAGGTTCTGATCTCAAGGTTCGTGGGTTTGGGTCCTGCATTGGTCTCTCTGTTGTCAATACAGAGATCCTGCTTCAGATCCTCTGTCCCCCCCCCCCCCGCCCCTCCTGAACTGTGTTCTCTCTCTCTCTCTCAAAAATAAATAAACATTTAAAATAGATAAGTAAATATTGACTGGCATATAGAAATAAGAGTATATTCATTTGACAGGATCATAGATTATTGTTCACTTGGTCAACAAGTAATTACTGAGCACCTATTATATATCAAGCACTGTGCCTCACATCTGCATTGAGTGGTAAACAAGATATATTCCATGACCCTATGATACTTTAAACTCTAGCAGGGATGAACTTTTGACAAGTAATTGTAAGTGAGATGAAGGTTATGAAGTGGAGGTGCAAATATTATAGAAATATTCATGGTATTGGCACAAAAACAGACACATAGATCATGGAATAGAATAGAGAGTCCAGAATTGGACATACAAAAGTATGGCCAACTAATCTTTGACAAAGCAGGAAAGAATATCCAATGGAAAAAAGACAGTCTCTTTAACAAATGGTGCTGGGAGAGCTGGACAGCAACATGCAGAAGAATGAAACTGGACCACTTTCTTACACCATTCACAAAAATAAACTCAAAATGGATAAAGGACCTGAATGTGAGACAGGAAACCATCAAAACCCTGGAGGAGAAAGCAGGAAAAAAAACCTCTCTGACCTCAGCCGCAGCAATTTCTTACTTGACACATCTCCAAAGCCAAGGGAATTAAAAGCAAAAGTGAACCATTGTGACCTCATGAAGATAAAAAGGCTTCTGCAGTGCAGAGGAAACAATCAACAAAACTAAAAGGTAACCGACGGAATGGGAAAAGATATTTGCAAATGACATATCAGACAAAGGGCTAGTATCCAAAATCTATAAAGAACTCACCAAACCCCACACCCAAAAAACAAATAATCCAGTGAAGAAATGGGCAGAAAACATCAATAGACACTTCTCTAAAGAAGACATCCAGGGGCGCCTGGGTGGCTCAGTTGGTTGAGCAGCCAACTTCGGCTCAGGTCATGATCTCACGGTTCGTGGGTTCGAGCCCCGCGTCGGGCTCTGTGCTGACAGTTCAGAGCCTGGAGCCTGTTTCAGATTCTGTGTCTCCCTCTCTCTGACCCTCCCCTGTTCATGCTCTGTCTCTCCCTGTCTCAAAAATAAATAAAATGGTTAAAAAAAAAAAAAAGAAGACATCCAGATGGCCAACAGGCACATGTAGTGATGCTCAACGTCGCTCCTCATCAGGGAAATACAAATCAAAACCACACTGAGATACCACCTCATGCCAGTCAGAGTGGCTAAAATGAACAAATCAGGAGACTATAGGTGCTGGAAAGGATGTGGAGAAACAGAAGCCTCTTGCACTGTTGGTGGGAATGCAAACTGGTGCAGCCACTCTGGAAAACAGTGTGGAGGTTCCTCAAAAATTAAAAATAGACCTAACCTAGGACCCAGCAATAGCACTGTTAGGAATTTACCCAAGGGATACAGGAGTGCTGATGCATAGGGGCACTTGTACTCCAATGTTTACAGCAGCACTTTCAACAATAGCCAAATTATGGAAAGAGCCTAAATATCCATCAACTGATGAATGGATAAAGAAATTGTGGTTTATTTACACAATGGAATACTACGTGGCAATGAGAAAGAATGAAATCTGGCCTTTTGTAGCAACGTGGATGGAACTGGAGAGTGTTTTGCTAAGTGAAATAAACCATACAGAGAAAGACAGATACCATATGTTTTCACTCTTATGTGGATCCTGAGAAACTTAACAGGAGACCATGGGAGAGGGGGAGGAAAAAAAACAGTTAGAGAGGGAGGGAGCCAAACCATAAGAGACTCTTAAAAAGTGAGAATAAACTGAGGGTTGATGGGGGGTGGGAGGAAGGGGACAGTGGGTAATGGGTATTGAGGAGGGCACCTGTTGGAATGAACACTGGGTGTTGTATGGAAACCAATTTGACAATCAATTTCATATTTAAAAAAAGAAATGTGTAAAAAAAGGAGACCTAGCTTATTCTGGGATGTCAAAGAAATCTAGGTGAAGAAGTAAGTCAGGGAAAGGACTTTACAAATTATTCCATCTAAATCCTCAATTACAAATAAAGCCATTTCAAGCTAGAAAGAAGTGACCAGCTTGCCCCATGAATGGGTGGTGGCTGACTCTATATACTCTTATCTCTCTATCATGTTACCTACTTTCTAAATAGAACCTTCCAAAACAAGTAATGAGTTAAAAAGACTCAATGTAGAGATAGATGCACTATAGGCATGCGATCACAATAGTTACGGCAAATAAATATTTAGCAACATTTAATTCAATTCAGTAAAAATATTGTTAAGTAAAAGTAGAAAGTATGAAGTAAAATAAGTGATAGTATACACTGACAGTGCAGGTAGTCCCTTTGAGTTTAAATTCAGCTCATCTTTAAAGGCTCAGCCACTATTTTATGTTCGAGAAGCATTAGTCTGGCCACAGGGAGCTCCTCAGAACTCCTGGCACATGTGACTATCTGCACCACTCTTATGGCATTAATGCTTACTGCTGTGCATTGCCATTTTTTTTTCATTTTTACATCGTTTTAAACTTGAGCACAGCAGAAACTATATATCAAAGCTTTGTGCATAGCCTTTAGCCTTTAGTGCTGAATAGTAATCAAGGAATCATATGTGTGGTAGACAGAAATCTAAATGGCCCTCCAAGGTTCTAACCCTGTAGTATATATGCCATGTATAATCCCCTCCCCTTGAGTTTGGGCAGGACTTTTGCGTATGATGGATTCCAAAGGTGAAGAGAGTTTTACAGATTTAATTAGGAACCTTAACCAGTTGACTATGAATCAATCAAACTGGGTGGACCTGATCTAATCAGATCAGCTCTTTAAATAAGACTGGAAACTTCGGAGATTCTTTTGCTGAGTTTTAAAGAGCCATTATGAGTTTTACAGCTGCAAGGAAATGAATTCTTCCAAAAATCATGTGAGCTTGAAAGAGCACTCTTTTTATTTATTTTTATTTTTTTAATGTTTATTTATTTTTGAAGGAGAGAAAGACAGAGAGTGAGCAGGGAAAGGTACAGAGAGAGGAAGACACAGAATCCAGACCAGGCTCCAGGCTCCAAGCTGTCAGGACAGAACCTGACACAGGGGTCAAACTCATATGAGTTGTGAGATCATGACCTGAGCTGAAGTCAGACGCCCAGCTGACTGAGCCACCCGGGTGTCCAAAGAGCACTCTTAACCTCAGATGCCACTACCATTCCAGCCAACACCTTGACTGTAGCTTTTAAGACTCTGAGCTGAGGACCCCACTAAGTGTACCCACCTTACTGACACGTGGAAAATAGGATATAAAAAATGGGTGTTGTTTTAAGCTACTGAGTTTGTGGCGAATTGTTCTGTAGCAATAGAAAACTGATTCAGTAATATATCTGTGTTCACTGTGCATACCCATGCAAGATGGTCTGGAGAGAGAAAAGCTATCTTAAGTAAATGGTGACAAATAGTGTATTAGCCAGCTTGGGCTGCCATAACAAAATACTACAGACTGGATGGCTTGACCAATAGAAATTTATTTTCTCACAGTTCTACTGGCAGGAAGTCTAAGATCAAAGAAGCAGCAGGCTTAGTTTCTGGTGAGGGCTCCCTCCTTGGTTTGTGGATGATTGCCTTCCCCCTGTGTCCTCACATGACCCTTCCTCTGTGCAGGTGAAGGCTGCCCCTCCCTCTTCTTATAAAATATACCAGTCCTATCAGATTAGGGCCCCACTCTTATTACCTCATCTAATCTTAATGATCTCTTCAAAGGCCCTGTCTCCAGCAACATAAAGTCACATGAATTTGGGGGGATGCAGTCCAGTCCATAAAGAAGAGGTAATGCAGATGGATGGCAGAGGCACAAGTGAGTGGCAGTGGAAAAGGAGGAAACAGGATGCAGCCTGGAAAAGATATAAAGGAATAAGGGCCTGATGCTTACTTCCATGTTGAAGATAAAGGAGCAACCCACACCAAAGCAAAGTTTTCTGTCTTGGAAAGATCCACCAAAAGGGATATAACTGGCATAAAGGAAATCATCATTCCTTTGAGGACTGTTGTTCTTTGTTTTTCTGTTGGAGAGAATAATCAGGAAAAGAGGGGCAGAAACAGGGCAAGAACTTTTGTTGAAATTAAGGAATCAGCAAGTCGTACAGTTGTGTCTACTAAACAACGAGGAATACAGGCTAAAAAGTGTAAATAAAAAATTCACATTTTAGCCAAAAAAAAAAATGATGATGTGTAAATAGTTAGAGAAAATCTTCACTGAAATTAATGAAGAACTTATGGATTTTTTTCTATTTTTTTTTAAAATGTAATTCTATTTGTTTGATTTCCCAATAAAGAATCAACCTATTTTATGCTGTTCAATCCAGTTACATGTTAAAAAATGATCAAATATAAGTTTATCAAAAGTGAAAATATTTCTTTTTTTTTTCTTTTTTTAAAATGTTTATCTATTTTTGAGAGAAAGAGAGAGAGAGATAGCAGGAGCGAGCGGGGTGGGGGGGGTGGAGAGCGTGCATGCACAAGCAGAGGAGGGGCAGAGAGGGAGACACAGAATCTGAAGCAGGCTTCAGGCTCTTAGCTGTCAACATAAAGCCCAACACAGAGCTCAAACCCACGAACTGTGAGATCATGACCTGAGCCAAAGTTGGATGCTTAACCCACTGAGCTACACAGGTGCCCTGAAACTGAAGAAGATTCACACAGCAGTTCTAAAACATGTTTTATAAAATATAAACCTCATGAGGCAATCTATTACAGAGTTTTGTGGTAATAAAAAGATGTACATCTAAGCCTCTACCCAAGAGCCACAATGCTCATTATCTTACAAAAGATTCTGAAATCAACAAGGATAGTCTAGATCAATGGTTCCCAAGTTTGGTTGCATATTAGCATCACTCAGGGAGATTTACGAAAACACACATAAACAGGGTTCATCCTAGGTTAACTGAATCAGATCATGGTACTGGGCCTAGATGCTACTAAATTTAAATTATCCTCACATAAATCTGACACATGGCTACAGTATTGGTCTGGAACAGGTTAGTAAGACATTTCTGTTAGTCTGTTCTGTTAATTAACCCCATGTTTGTCCTTCTGTCATCATAAACAATGAACTAATTCCTATTAGACATTGTTATTAGCCTCATTAGACAAAGGAGGAAAATAAGATTTTAAAAAGTTTAGAAGACAGGGGTAGGGTCTTACATATTTGAAGGAGGGAGAAGATAAGGAATGGTTTCAGGGAGAAAGGGAAAAGGTGTTTGACCTGATTCTTACAGGCAAACCCACCCCTATTATTTACAGAACGAGAACAGTACAGAGTGCCCTCTCTTCATCTTCCAAGGATGTGCCCTCCAGCTGCATGGCCCATGCTCTGAAGGACTGACCTAGGAAGGCTCCCCAAAGAGGTTATGGAAAAGTGCTTGGAACATTTTAGGTAGAGAATTCTGGAGTCCCAGTTACTTGGAGCATGGTGTAGAAAACAGAAAGGGTTAATGTGCGGGCTCGGAAAGGACATGTGTCTTTTGGCCTTATCGATTTTGCACCTTGTAGGGTGAAACATGGCTAAGGAAGGACAAAGTGGGGCTCCCTAAAGCCCAGGATGTCCAGAAAGTAGTACCTCCTCAAGTCACAATCAGATAGGATTCAGCAGACACTGCTAGAGAAGGAAGGAAGAGATAGGGAGAAATTGCCAGAGGAAATTAACCAAATGCTAAAAGAGAATGGTCATGGAGTGAATATTCAAACTATATTAGAAGCAGAAGATATCCATTGTTCTTGCTTCCAAGAAGGTATTCCCTCTTATTCTCTTCCTATAACCTCTGCCTCCTGAAAACCTTAACTACTAAGGGTTGTATTGTGTCCCCACAACAATTGTATATTGAAATTCTAACATCTAGCACCTCAGAGAGTGACATATTTGGAAACAGGGTCATTGCAGATGTAATTAGTTAAGATGAGGTCATACTGGAGTAGAGTGAGCCCCTAATCCAACATGACTGGCATTCTTTGGACAGAGACATATGCACAGAGGGAACACAATGCGAAGATGAAGGCAGAGGTCGGACAGATGCTTTTACAAGCCTAGGAAGGCCAGAGAGCAAACCACCAGAAGCTCCCTCACAGCCCTGAGAAGCAACCAACCCTGCCAACACCTTGATCTCAGGCTTTTAGTCTCCAGAATTGTGAGACAATACATTTCTGCTGGTTAAGCCACTCAGTTTGTGGTATTTTGTTACAGCAGCCCCAGCAGACTAATCTCATGCACCTACATGGATGTCACCTTCTCCTGGAAGCTTTTCTCTTGCAGCCCCTCTTAAATCTCATTCTTACCTTCTCATCTTTGGCCCGTGGGAACATGGTCCTCAGAAAAGTCACCATACTCACTTGTGTTACAGTCATGTGCGCACCTGTCTTCTCCCTCTAACGGGCTGGAAGCTCTGGTCCAATCCATCATTTTCTTCCTGCAACTTAACACAGTACTTGGTGCAGGACAGGTGCCCAACACATTTGTTGGATAGAACAAAGTAAAGGAAAACCTTATAAAGAGCAAAGCCTATAGGAAAATATTTTTGGTCAGTGATGCATAAAAATCATTTTTCTCGCAGATGAAGAGCTACCTTGAGTCTCAATTATTTGGCACCTACTTTCTGACAAGCATGGGACAGCCCCCAGTGACGCAAAGATGAATCAGATACAGCCCACAGTTAAAAGAATTCACAGGCAAATTAAAGGAGATATTCAAGTAAATATTCATACTGTAATGTGGTAAATAGTAGGTAAGAATGCAGCACAGGGTTCATTCTATGGGAATTCCAAAGAAGTGTCTACCCCATCTGGGGATCAGGATGAGGGGAATAGGAAAGCAGTAGATGGTCAAGGAGAGTGACAGCTGAGCTGGGACCAGGACTGGGCCTCCCCACTCTTCTGGAGGTGACTGCGAACACACAGGCCTACATAGTTGATCTTAGTCCTCCCAGAAATGTGTATTTGAACAATTCAGTGTTTCACTGAATAGCAGGTGATTGAGCATGGATTTACAGAGAAGGGATCAGTAGGTGGCACAGTTAGAAAACAGCCACCTCCTGTAGTCAGTGGTTACCCCTACCAGGAAGAGATCTGAAAAGCCAGTAGGAGGGATAGTTACAACGAGTTTGTGACACACTGGAATGCAAGTCAAGAGAGTGCAAGGTGAAAGACAAGCAGCAGCCACAGAGAACAGTTCACAAGGAACTATCCTAGTTCTGCAGAAAGTGCTCCTCAGAACACATTGCTCTGCAGGCTCCTGACACTCAAGATGGCCTATTCCTCCCTCATGCTCGCAATCTTGGAAGCTACTCCATTTAGCAGGCAATCACACTGTGAAGCAACGGCCTCTCCTTTTGCTTCTGTCCCACTGCATCAGTTTGTTAAGGCAGCTACAACAAAGTACCACAGACCAGGGGGCTTAAACACCAGAAATTTATTTTCTCACAGTTCCAAAGGCTGGAAGTCTGAGATCAAGGTGTGGCAGTCTTGGCTCCTTTTGAGGCCTCTATCCTTGGCTTATAGATGGCCTTCTTCTTGCGTCTTCTCATTACCTTCCCTCTATGTCTGTGTCTGTCCAAATCTGTTCTTCTTAGGACACTGGTCATATTGGGTTAAGGGCCCACCTGCAAGACCTCATTTTATATTAATTACCCCTCTAAAGGCCCTACTCCCAAATATAGCCCCTGCCTCACCTGCTGAGATGCTAGAGGGTTAGGAATTCAATGTATGAATGGAAAAGTGGACACGATTCAGCTTATAACACCCACCAAAATAGACAGTTTTGTTCTGTGTTAGACTAAGTTTTCTGTTCATGAGGAATTTCAGAATTCTGAGGGGGGAAATTTCTCTTCCTGAGGTGTTAGCATTCATTTAGAAAACGTAAATACCCTCTCAGATAACTAATGGAGACTGGAAGGACAAGGCCTGAAGAAGGCAGAGATAGAGAGATGATGATAGACAGATAGATGAAGCTTAATAAAGTTTTAGCATCATGCTGCCATTATGAGTCCTGGGAGCCATAGACTATTCTAGCAGGAGAGAAAAAGTAAGGCCTCCATCAAGAAGCATTTCGAGATAAGCATTTTCAATTTATGGAACTTATTTCCAATGAATTTGGCAAAGAGATTTTTAAAAAAGAAATCCAAATATCCAGTTTTCCAGTGATGCATTGTGATTACATTTCATGCTCTAAATAAACATTTACTTTTATATCTAATTTTGTATTCTTTCTCTCAACATGTAGACTCCCCCTCCAAACTAGATCTGCCTCATAGAAGATGAAACAAGAAATTCTTTCTCATAGCATGGACACTGAAATGTCCACAAATCTAGGCTGGGGCTCCAGGGGTGGGGTGTAAGCTATGTCATCTACTAAGGAGAGGCAGCAAAGGGCTGTGAAGAGAAAGGAGCCTGCAGGAAGGCAGGCAAAATGTGTTTTGTCTCTGCAAATCAACAACATTAAGGCAGAGTGGAGAGAACATACACACTGGTGCTGCCGACCCTTCATGGAACTTATCAATCTTTGAAGTATTCAGTCCTGGACTGATATTCATGCTAAAAATGTTCACTGTAGAGACAGAGAGGGGAAAAAAAGAGCTTTCACTGGAAAATAGTTAAAAAAGACTACATATTGGCTCTAAAATTATCTTTAACAAGAACTAAGAGATTCCTTTCCCCAGTAACTGAATGCCCAAGTCACCTAAACCATACCTTTGTAAATCAGGCCAAGGTGACACACAGAGGACCATGTGACTCACGTTTACCAGAGCTGGCATGGCCCATACAAATGAATCATCCCAGCTGCTCATTCACCATGCCACCTGCCAGGCTTAGAGGCTCCACACCGCAAGGTCTTTGCAAAGGAAACCATAGCACCTTACGTTAAGACTGCTGGGACACACAATCTCACTCTCCTCATGTTGTTTTGGGTTCTAAATGCCAGTCCCTCTATGCCTCCATTATTCCTGGATAATGAGTTTATATTTGGAGTTTCAACTTGTGATAATTCATCACAGCTCTGTCCTCAATTTCAGTTTGGGACTAGTTGAGAGTCAGACATGGCTGTCAGTCAGATGAAGACCAAACCTCGGATGTATTACTTAAAATAACTAGATAGGAGGAGGTGAATTAGATGGATAGTCACAGTGAACTATCTAAAATTTCCTCTAAACTTCAATCTACCCATAAGCAGAGTGGACAACTGTAGGCATGCCCAGTCAGTCAAAGTTGCCCTGGTAATCTAACCACAGCAAAGAGAGGACTTCAGAGATACTCTCTTTGCGCGCAGTCACATCTGAAAGAAATTGAATCTAGGAGAGCTGAACCAAACTGCCTGCTTCCAAACTCACCCGTTAGAGGAGCCACGTCTATCCCTATGGAAAGAAGTGAGTGGATGCAGGAAAGCAAAAAGCCCAGGAGGGTGCCTCTGGCCAGAACACCAAACACAGGGCGTGGCGGCTTCCACTGTACAGCATGCATAACAAAATGTTTTGATCTTTAAATCAAGTACTTGCACTTTCAAAAACAGATCCAAAGAAAATAATCAGTGATGCAAACAGTTATGTATCAATATCCTCGTTTTAACATTTAACATTGCAGACCTCTCCCCGTCCCCATTCCTGTTGCATAGTCCCAGATAAAACAAGAGCAGCAGGGAATCCAAGTGCCCTCATTTCCCAACTAATCCTAAATGGAAAATACAGGAGCCAGCAACCCTTCCCTCACTCTGAGAGCCACCCATTAAGGGCAGGAAAAAAGCTTAAACAATAAGGAAAAATAATAGTAATATTGCAGAGTGTCTGGGTGGCTCAGTCGGTTAAGCTTCTGACTTTGGCTCGGGTTATGATCTCGTGGTTCATGAGTTCAAGGTTCATGAGTTCATGAGTCGGGCTCTTTGCTCTTTGCTGCTAGTTTGGAGCCTGGAGCCTACTTCAGATTCTGCGTCTTTCTCTCTCTCTCTCTCTCTCTCACTGCCCTTCCCCCACTCATGTGCATGTATACACATGTGCGTTCTCTCTCTCCCTCTCTCTCAAAAATAAAAATTAAAAAAAAAAGAACAGTATCCATTAAAAGGTTTTCTAAATGTTTGTAATAAAATGAAAGACATTCATGCTGTAATGGTGAAATTTTTAAAAGGCAACAAAATTGTACTGCAACATAATACAAACACACATTTTTTAAGTGTTTCCACAAAAAATATAAAATAGATAAAAACATCACAGGTGTATTTTTCTTATGTTATTACACATTTCTCTGACATTCCACAAAGAGCATAGATTATTAATATAATCAGAGTAAGATTATTTTTTCAACTTGCCCAGTGTATCCAGCCCATGATATTCACCGTGTATATACTACTTTCATAAAATAAAAAAGGAATTAAATATTTATTTTTTCATTTTATTTTTATTTTAGAGAGAGTGCATGCAAGAGGGGATAAGGGGCAGAGGAAGAGAGAGAGAGAGAGAGAGAGAGAGAGAGAGAGAGAGAGAGAGAGAGAATCTCAAGCACGCTCCATGCTTAGTGTGGCACCCAATTCAGGGCTCAATCCCAAGACCCTGGGATCATGATCTCAGCCAAAATAAAGTGTCTGACACTCAAATGACTGAACCACCCAGGTGCCCCAAGGAATTTAATTTTTAAGTATCACTCTTTGATCATGGGTTAAACAACAAGAAACCTAAATCTGCATTGCACATTATCATATAGACAACAAACAAATATCTACATCTATGTAGACATCCCCGTATTTCTACAATATAAAAGAGAAAACATATATTTTATCCTACTGTTGTAATCTACCTAAAAAGATGAGGATAAATATCTAATATAAATATTGATTCTAACAAAACTAATCAATGATCAAATAAATTATTGTCTGTGATCAAAGGCAGTATCAACATTTAATTATACATGATTAAGGTGCCAGATAAACTACAGTGTGTTCAAGCAAACCTGAATTTCAGATAAATAACTTTTTTATTATGTTTTCTGCAATATTTGAGAGAGTCTATGCAATATTTGGAACATACTAAGAAATTATTCATTATTTATCTGAAATATCAATTTAATTGGCCACCCTGGATTTCTATTTGCTCAATCTGGCAGTGCTGTTCATGAAGTCATTTCAAAAAGCCACATTCTCTCCCCTAAATATCTATTACTCGAGTTCCAGCAGGGCCCAGAACAATTGAATTAACCAGAAATCAGTCATCAAATGAAAACTAGAGCTTTCTAATTCAGAGGAAACACTCCTAGGAAGGACACTGGAATAGATTTCATGCTTGTAAAACTTGCTGTGTACACACAACAACTGCTTTTGCAGACCTCTCCCCGTCCCCATTCCTGTTGCACAGTCTCAGATAAAACAAGAGCAGCAGGGAATCCAATGCCCTCATTTCCCAACTAATCCTAAATGGAATATATAGGAGCCGGCAATCTTTCCCCCACTCTGAGAACCACCCAGCTGCACCACTCCATCATGCGACAGCTGCAGGAAAGTGACTTGAACTGGCTGTGGTTCCTCCATAAAGCACAGAAGGCAGAGAAGCCAGGATTGCCAGAGCAATACCTGTCACTGGAAGAAGAAAGGAAGAAGTTGTCTGGCTTCCTTCTTATTCTGGAGATGGTTACCATATATTGTGATCGCAGTAAAATAGAGGCTGAAGAAGGACAGGAAGGGTGCTTGGACAATTGGTATTTTATTATCCTATGGCTGTTATTCCATTGTATGAGCAATAAAATATGGAGCAAAAGATGCGGTCTTTCAAACCGTCTCTATCTCACATATAGATAAGAATTCAATCTCCAAGAAGACTTGGTAGCCAGGTGGTTCTCTGGGTCCTTTATTAAGTGCTGATTCCAAACCCTGAAAGATATCTACCTATCGTTTGATGCAATACTTCCAGGAAAGTTGTTTTAGAGGAAGAGCAGTAACAAAACTGAATTCTGAGAACCACATCAGCAGGAGTAGGAAGGAATCCAGCAGAGGGTCTCCAAAGAAGGCATGTTCCAACTGCCTGAGCTTTGAACCAGATGACCCACCATGCCAAAAAGGACTCGCTCACAAGGGCAGCTGCAGTTTCCTCCCTGGGTGATCTGCCCTCTCCTCAATTCTCCGAGACCTGTCCCATCCCAACAAGGAGGTTTTATAGCCTAGTGGTGAAAGTGAGAGGTAGACAAGTAGATAGCAACGTGGTTAACTCCTGCTGTTCAATGACAACAATGGCCCGAAGACTCAAGCTGATAAATTATACACTTATCACCTTGCAATTACACATTTATTCACCCTGCAACTGTCCTGTTCACATACAATTGTGAGGGTAAATACCAATGTCCAACAGTTTGAAATCTGTGTTATTAGCCCAATGTAGATTGGATGCAAACTAAGATATAAAAATCATGCCTTCTGTATTCTAATTTTTGTAACTTAAATATCATTTGCTTCCAAAACTAATTGTGTATTTGAATTTCACATTTTGTTGCAAATCGATGTTATGCTCGTGTGTGCCTAGCATATTTTCTTTTAGCTCCAACCTCTGCAATACCACATACTTTAGTTAAATGTCATTTGCTTTAAGACATTGTGAAAGCCCTGTTTCCATTCCTTTTCACCAAGTCTGGCTTCTCAGTTGAAATTTTATTACCTATCTAGGCTGATTGTCTCCAAATGTCCTTTGGCCAGAAGCTTCCATTCAGCCAGAAGATTGCATTCTTATCTATATGCGATATAGAGAGGGTTTGAATGACCACATCTTTTGCTCCAAGGAAGCAGAGAGCTGAAAAAATCACTCCTAGCCATTAAGAATAAGTTCTATTCCCATCTTTCCAATCTTTTTTCACTGATACTAGAAAAAGGAGGCATTTTCCCATAAAAGACAACAACCAGCTGGCTTTGAAAATCCTTAAGACAGGGGCGCCTGGGTGGCTCAGTCGTTAAGCATCTGACTTCGGCTCAGGTCATGATCTCACGGTTCGTGAGTTCAAGCCCCGCATCGGGCTCTGTGCTGACAGCTCAGAGCTCCCTGAATTTATGTGAGTGTGAGGTGGGAAAGAATATTTAATTGATTTTGGTTATTGCTCTGTAATGTGAATGGACAGCATCTAAAGTAAGATGACTCTATCAGGCTGCTTTCCCTTCACAGAAATGAAAGTGGGGTTAATCTACTATATATCTATATCAGGAGCATAAACATCAATGTGTATCATGAAAGGACCTACTCCCTCCTCAGCACGGTGTCAGGGCAGGGAGTGGTCAAGAGGCATAAGGCCTGGTTGAGTCCCTGGGCTTCCACTTGTTAGAAGGACTGAAAGGGACTTTGCATGAGGCCTAGTGTGAGTTAAGTTTCTTCATCTGTAACACAGGAACGAAACCTTGCCTTCCTCCTAGGCTATTCTAGGATATGAGTAGGAGAGTGTGAGCAAAAATATTCTACAAACTGTAATGACCCCAATAATAGCAAGTTCACAGTATGTGAGCTCTAGCTACAAAGGAGAGTCAGTCTCTAAGGATTCCCCTCAAATGAGGGCAGAAATGGTGACTTGAAAATAATGCTTTTATTTTAAATCTGTTTTAAACACTGTATATCTCCACCAAACAGATATGTTACTCTGGGGGAAAAAAAACAGCATGCTGGTATTTTCAATTTGTTTATTTTATGCCACTCCTACAGAATAACCCAGGCCCTCTCTCCATAAAAGCCTTTCCTGATCAATACTGTGTTTAGCCTCAACGTTAAAGAGGCATTTAAATTAGCACATGATTCTCAAGTTCCTTCTCTCAGAGAAGTTCCATGGAGTAACTTTCTAAATATTGCTTTTGTCTGGGCCAAATCAACTTGAGATGCCAGACGTACATTACTACAAAGCTGCATTATAAGACAGTGCCATCATAACAAAATGGTGAAAACCAGAGCAGTTTTTATTAATAACAGCAGAACCTAATTTCATGGGTTTTAATTTACCATTTTTACATTTTGCTATGACATTATCCAGATATAAATTGTTATGATGAGAAGCTATTCACTTGGGACAAAAAAAAATTACAACTCTGCTTTTAAAAAAAGACTCTGCATATATCAGTGAAGGACACGCTAATAAAGATTGGTCTGGAACATTTCTCTTTATGACGATTGACTTATCAGCAATAGTTACTGCAGCAGAGTTGGAAATTACATAATTGCCAGAAACTGTAGATATTTGACTTGGCAAGAACCCTGGGTTTATCTGATTTATTTTTTTAAGAATTGGGCCCCATGGATATTTAGAAATGTTTAATGAAAGAACAGTAGAATATAAATGAAACAAGCAAAAATCCTCTTTTCAAAGGCTTCATTTAACTCCATCCTCACTGTTGTGATAACACAAATAAACCAAAGACAAACCTTTAGTGATGGCATTGGGCAAATTAAAACATTATGAGCTACTAACATCTGGACAGTTTCTCCCTCTTCATAATCATGCTCGTCCATTCTCTGCCTACTATTTATCAGTAGGCACTACAATAACGCAACACTGAGCTTTGGAACACATGCGTGGTCGTGAGCACAACACACGAAGGGCTATATTCATGTGCAGGCATGTTCTGCCCTCTGCACTTGAGAAAGAGGTCACCCATTGTAGAGAGAGACAGACAGACACACAGAGAGACAGAGGCAAGTTTTTGCAAAGACTGTTCTCCTGCCTTTGGGTCCCCAGTGCCTGGCCAATGTTCATTACAGAGCTAATTCTCATCAAGTGCTTTGTTGTGGAATTGAAGCGTTGTAGAATTGAAGTCAGATGGACTGACTAGCTGGACATGGTAAGAGGAGACAGAATACAAAGACCCGAGTTTTGGCTCTTTGGTTGCATCATCAACACTGTGTGACTATACACAAGCCCTTTCTTCTTTCTAGGCCTTGGTTTCCTCATCTGTAAAATGAGTTCATTTTGATTGATTGTATCTGAAATATCTCAAATATCACCTGCTCTATTAACCCCCCAAATTTTTAAGGCCTATTGTCCCACCAGAAATGTCACACTTCCTCCCCTGTACAACAAACTGTATATTCACCACTATATTTATTCAGTAAGTTCGCTTATTTTGGCAATACCACCCCCCCCACCCCCCGCAGAACTCCATCATCGGTAGCTAAATTTTCTGTTAAGTTCCTCTTGATGTTCCCACCTAGCATAGTTCTGATAGCATCCAAGGTGTGGTGAGCAGAGCCACAGAGCAAAAAAAGTTCAAGCTTTGGAGTCAGACCAACCAGAGTTTAGATTTTGGTTCCTTCGTTTTCTAAGAAAGTTACTTAGCTCCCAAGAAACTTGAACCACCTACAAAGTAAGATGCCTATTTCCTTCATCTCAGAGTTGTTGGAAGGTTGTGTTAAGACAAATGCTTTAAGCAGTCATTTGGCACCTAGCCAGTTTCTCAACATTACGTCATTGCTTATAATCCACCTGCTACCTTGCAGATTCACTTAAGAAACATGATGTATGCCCCTTCTTTCTCATCCCATAGCTTCACATTCTGAGATCAGGCCCAGAAGTGAATGGGCTAAACAGACCCCAAAGGAAGGGAAAGCTACCCATTTCAGAAGTCAGTCACCTTCATCCCTTTGGAAACATTTATTGAGGACTGTGACGAAACACGACAATATCATGCACTTGAGTACAAAATATAATCAAAGTGTTGCAGGACAGACAACATATAAATGACAAAGTGTCATATAGTATGTTTGATAATAGGGGGGTGTACACGGTGTTATAGGAGGATCAGGGAGCAGCCAAATCTAAGAGGTGACGCTAGCTTGGTAGTTTCAAAACTCCCTCATCTCTATTAGTGAAAGAGGAATAGAGTGCTAGGGAAATACCCTCTCCCTTGATGCGATTTTTTTAAAGCAGGGGAAAAAATTAATAAAGAATTGACTTCCTCCATAGAAATATAAGTAATGGGAATTTAGTCAAATATTTATTTCACAGATACCTACATGTATAAAAGGATTATTATAATTATCTATGCATTAAAAGTTATCAAGCTTGTAGTCTTCTCATCACTATAAAAATGTTCAGGCACACAAATACTTCAAATGTCCACAAGATCTTTATATACTGAAAGTCATCAGGGTAGCAAAGTTTCTCACATGAGAAAATTATTCAGATTTAATAATGAATAACCATCATATAAAACAAGTCTCTTCAATGATCCAGTTGCTAACTGACTGGGAAAATGAGCAGAATTCTAATATAATACTTATATTAACATAGTTAAGTGTGGACTCTGTTTTAAAATATTTTTCTCAATAAAATGACCTAAGTTCTTTTTAGATCCTTTGTATTTTCTCTTTCATTTTGTCTTGAGTAGTAAAATAACAGTTGTAGTATTGAGTTAGTATTATAGTATTGGTGTCAGACCAACCAAAGTTTAGATTTTGGTTCCTTCCTTTTCTCAGAAAGTTACTTAGCTCCCATGATACTTGAACCTACAAAGTAAGATTCCTATTTCGAAATGTGGTCTGGAAGCTATGTGCAGGTAAGAAATTGGGGCAAGAAACACTAAAGGCAGGAAGATAAGGACAAAGGCTCTTAATTTATTTCACAAAACTATATTTGCACAGTGTAATGAGTTAGCAATTATAAAACTATTTTATGTATACTCTAAAGTTGAGGAATGAATATGCTGGGGGGAAGCCAGAAGGAGGAAGTTATAAATATAGAAAGAAAGATTGGAATGAACACTGTAGATCTGGATTGTGATTGGAGATATTGGTATCAATTCATGGTTTTTAAGATCATAGACAAGTAAATAGTTAAATAGACATGTAAATAAACCCAGGTATGTGCATGTGCATGTATGTGTGTTTTAGTTCCATCTGTTGGAAGGGCCTAGCAGCAATGACATATGAGAAGCAACAAACCACTTAATGCCCACATACTCATTTCTTTTTTTTTAAGGTTCATTTACTTATTTTTGAGAGAGGCACAGACAGTGTGAGTGGGGGAGGGGCAGAAAGAGGGAGAGAGAGGATCTCAAGCAGGCTCTAAACTGTCAGCACAAGAGTTCAATGCAGGGCTCAAACTCACGAACCCGTGAGATCACGTCCTGGGCCAAAACCATGAGTTGGATGCTTAACCGACTGAGCCACCCAGGTGCCCCCATACTGGTTTCTATATACTATTGTCCAGTAAAAGGAAATAGACTTCTAGAGAAATACCCGATTCCAGAGATGGAAGAGAAAAAGTACAAGATGAGTCTAGAGTATTCTGTCATTTCTGAAAGTAAGAAAGTACCGAATAATCTTGAGGACGTTTCAGAGATACATAGGAAGCTTGAAAGAGTTCCAAGTGGCCAAATCTGGAACAATATGAATATCTAAAAAATATGGTAACAATTGAATTACACACAATGAATAAAATAAAAATCTATGAGTCCATAATTACAGAAATGAGTAATGTGTGAGAAGAGAATGTACTTCATTAAAGTAGAATGCCACCTGAGTACAGAAGGAACGGAGCTAGAAAATCATCAATGAAGCTAAAACTAGAGGTGAAAGTTTGAAGGATGGGGTAAGTGCAGAGGCTCTCAATACACCTCTTCACAATTACACATTACATACAAAGGGACAATTAGGAACTTCACTATGGAGAAACCTGAAAGACACAGATTCGACCAAATCTTCCAACTAAAATCACCAATACTGGGACAAACTGACATTGTGGCCCTCCTAACGAGATGCACTGAGAAGGACACAATATTGTTTCAGTGACACTATCCCAAAAATAAGTAACCTGAATCTAATGATAAGGAACTGTCACAAAGACCCAAATTGAGGGGCATTTTAGAGAATATTTTACTAATAATTTTCAAAAAGGCCTAAGTCAAAACAAACAAACAAAACAAAACAAAAACAAAAGAGAAGGGCTAAAGAATTGTACCCGAGATAGAAGATTAAAGAGAAATAAAAACTAATGTAGTGTGTGGTCCTGGATTAGATCCTGAACAAGAAAAACAATAACTATAAGAAACAGTATATTGTAACAGCTGCCAAATGTGAATAGAGGCCCAGGATTAGATAATAATATTATATCAATGTTAACCTTCCTGATTTTAATAATGGCATTATACTTATGCAAGAGAACACCCTATCTTAGCAAATGCACACTGAAATACTTAGGGGTATAAGGGGCACAATGTCACCAACTCTCAAAGTGTCAAAAAAATTATCTATCTATCCATCCATCCATCCATCCATCCAGGAAGAGGAATAAAGGGAGAGAGAATTAAATGGGATAAAATATAAACAATCAGTGAATCTGAATAAAAGAAATCCAAGAGCTCCTTTTACTATTTATTTGTCTATAAGTTTTAAATTACATTTAAATCAACTATAACATGCATTTATTCAGTGAACATAATTCTTGCTCTCAATCAGTTCACAGTAGAGTAGGGAGAATTTAAACAACTACATGAAACACCTTGTTCTGGCAGAAAGATATACTGGCAAAGAGGTGACTCAGAATAGGAAGTGGCCACCTCTGCTTGGGGAAATCAATGAACCTAGTCCAGAAGTTCCTATCAGAAGTGATGAGGGCTGGAACCAGACAATGACAGAGGAGACAGATTCAAGAGATGTTATGGAAGTTGAATCAGTAGAATTCAGTGATCAAACGAATGGCAGGATGGTGGAGCTAGGAGAAGCTTGGCATGACTCTTGTGTCCCTGCTCAGGTAACAGAGCTCACTGGGATAAGAAACACAGGATGAAGAAAAGATATTAGAGGGAGAGAATAAATCCAAATTTGAACATGACAAGTTGTAGATAACCACGCATCATCAGGCAGCAATGATACCTTTATTTACTTAGAATAGTCTCTCAAGGTATCAAGTAGACTAATCACTGAGGGCATTTGGCTGAAATTAGAAAACCACAAATGGGTATAATGTCATTCAAGCCTAGGCTTGGTGGAAATAGGATTGGGATCTGATTAAATTTAGAGTCATAGAAAGCACCTCCTCAAACCCTCGCCTGACCTCTGACACAGATAGTCTTTCCAGGGGACACATTGTCTTTATACTTATCTTTTTATTCATCCAGGAAATATTTACTTCAAACACTGTACAAGGCACTGGAGATACAGAGATGATTAATTCATTGGCCTTGCCCCCAAGGTTTTCACGGATTAGTGGAAAAGAAAAATAATTATAAATCAGTGTGCTTAGGGTAGAGGCTGCACAGGATTATGTAGAAGGGACAAGAGTATGACAGTGAACATGCAATCAGGGGTGTGGCTGGTTTTGAAAGATATTAAGGAAATCAAGCTAAAGCATGCTAAGAAGTGCCTGAATGTGATAGGGAAGCAGATACAGGGGTCTAGGATAAATTCAGGATGGATTTTACCTGAGCTACCAGGAAGGTGTTGGTGCCATTCATAGGGATGAGAACACAAGAGTCGAAGGCAAGCTTTTTTTGTTTTGATGGGGAGGAGGAAGAGGCTAGCAGCAGTGACTAACTGGAAAAGAAAGGAGAGGCCATCAATCTCAAAGCCAAACTCCAAAAAAACCCCGAAAAATGTCACCAACGCCAAGCTCATCCACAAAAATACCGAATGCATGCTGGACTGGACTTGGCACTCCGCGCTGCACTGAGGGACATGCATCGCTGACCCATATTTTGCAACAGTATCGAGGGGGAGCACCTCCAGAAACAAGCTGCTTGCTCCTTAAATAGCAAACACACATATGTTCTCACCACCAGCGGGGCTATTGCCAGGAAATCACACAGACCCCAAATAAAAAACAAGCCAAAGGAAAACAAAGAGACAAGCCTCCTAGTCTCCTGTTCATGGGGCACTGAAGTTCAGGGCAAGGCCCTCTCTAGGTGGTCACAGGGTCCAGATAAAATCCTTCCCAGAGCCTCTGAAATTTGTTTGTGCAGGTGAATCAGAAGGCAGGGGACCTGGGAAGAGGATGGTTACGGCGTGCCTGTTCCGTGCCAGGCACTGTGCTTCGTCCCTCACATTCCTTGTTTCCTGTCTATGAAGTCAGTGTTATTATCATTCCTATTTCACAAATGAGGAAACAGGCTGTGAGGGTAAGCGACTCTCAGAGGCCGCTGGACAGTGGCCGCGCTAATGTTCAGAGCCAAGCCTGCAGATGCCAAAGCTGTTTCTTTTCTCAGCAATGCATCGCCTGTCTCGAGGAAGTAAGCGTGCTTTCCGGGAGCTTGTCGGGGCCGGAGGTGAGGTGCCTATCGCTGCCACGTCCACACAGAAAACAACCTGGTAACAATGCAGGCCCAGTGTGCTGAACGTGTGTACGTGTAGCACTCCTCTCAACACTCCTTTTTTTGTTGTTATTCTTTTTTGGTTTTTGTTTTTAAAGCTACCTAATAAGGAGAGAGCCCCTTAGTCTCCACAGTTCCACTCAGATTATGGGTTCTCTGAGCAAGTTGATAAAGTCCTGAAAGTCTCAGGCCAGGAGTTGTTTCCCTGCTTTGTTCTACTCGAGACTTGACTCTGGGAATCAGAAGCATCAGAATGCCATACAGAACCAGACAGCTTAGATGGCCTCTGGGAACCCCAGGACACGTCCTCCTTAACACACTGGAGTTCCAGGTGCAGAAGCTTCCATGCCATGAACATGGGGAGGGCACATATTTAAGTCCTATTTAGCACTTGGTTCATCTGACCGGCATGCAGCAGGAAACTGGATAATTTTTTTTTTTTTTTTCCCTCGGATGAGGCATAGCAAGCTGATTAATGATGTGAGGGAGAGTGGGCTAAGGAGGGGAGTTCTACAAAAGTTTCCTTTCGGAGAGCCACAGCCGGCACAGGGAAAGAAAGGTGTGCTTTGTAAGGGGGTGGCAGGCAGTGTTTAGCTAATTAGGGTTTGGTTAATGCTGGTGAGTGTCGAACATTCCCGCTAATGGCTGTTACTAATGGGAGAAATGGGATCATTTGTTAACTTTACTTAGGAAAGTGAGTGTTGAAGGCAGAATGGAGAAAAAAAAAAGGTGAACATGGCCCATTTTGGCTAAGCCAAATGAAAAGTGGAAAAAATGCCTCACGAGTTTCTTTAAAAAAGCAAGACCCCAATTTCACACGTGCACCATGCTCCCTTGCCTTTAGAAGACAGTGGTCACCCATTCCTACTTAGCCTGCTGGCTTTTCAGGCCCTTTGTTGACCTTCCAATTGACCTTTCCTCCCAGTGCAACATGCATAACTTCTTAAATGGAAGTTGTCTTGGGAGGCATGTGTTATTAAGAACTTACCATGAACTATGCTCTGTGCTTTGACTTGTATGATTTCATTCAAGTTTGACAACACAATTGTGAGATATGTATATGCATCTAATTCCCATTTTACAGATGAAAAAATCGAAGCTCAAAGCCCTAATCTACACAACTAAGTGGCACTTTTATTTTCCAGGGCCTTATGTTTTATAGAGCATCTTTACCTTTAAGACTCCCCCAGGATAACCTTTAAAACTCATTTTCTAAAGTACAAATGTTTTCCTTTTCTTTTAATTCTTTCCCAATCCATCAGATACATTCCATTCCAGTGTCCCACAGAAAGAGCTCTCTGGCCGTTTGACTTCATGGTAACCCCTGAGTCATGTGGGTAATCAAGATGGACTGACCCAAGAAATATGAACTGCCAAAACAGCATATTCTTCACTAGTGAATTCTGAATGGCTTACTCTCCTCTCTGGATACTTCCCAGAACTTGTTCGTTGCAGTCATGACCTATGCAAGTGGAAGGCTGATATAAAAGTCATGTGGACAGAGCCTAGTCCATATGTACACTGGCCTCTAGTCACTCCTTTGAACAAGGAATTTCCACTTATCAACTTTCGGCAAGAGTACTCTGCATATGCACTATGAACAGGGTCGATATGAGAAGCTGCTCCGTAATCATGCTCTCAGGCTGGTAAAGACATGGTCTCATCCAATAGGGTTTATATTTGGAAATATGAAGACTTGTTCTTTGGACTATTCAATTACCTGCATAGAATTTCAGATTGGCCCGTTGTTAATCTGGGTATAGAAGAATGGGCCATTGGAGAGGCTCCTTCAAGAGGAAGTCGAATTGAGTAGCCACTGAAGCTTTAGAGGCAGGTAGGACTGATAATCTTGATTTTACTAATTTTCAATTTTTTGACTTTGGACAGGTTGCTTCACTCTGCTTGGTAGTTGAAATGTAATAAATAATATAAAATGTGTGAACTGTTTAATTCATAAAGATTTCAAATCCTCCTTATGGCAGCAGCATCCCAAAAGAGAAAGAAAAAAAAAAAAAGTAGTCACTGCAAACCTTTGAAGACCTGCTTGGTTTTGGCATTTACAGAATGTTACTTCCCCAGCATTATATTAGATACAGCAAGTCACAGGCAAACCTGAATTCAAGGGGTGGGAAACAGACTTCACTTCCTGATGGAAATGGCTACAAAATATTGTGCATGGCTTAGCTGGCCACAGAACCCGGTACTCTGAGTTAAACATACAACATGCATTACTCATGTATTTCTTCCTAAAAAAGAAACCCTCAAACTAGGTGTTATACACCCATTTTATAGACATGAAAAACAGGCTCACAAACATTAAGAATTTATCTGAGATTAACGAAGTAGTTAATAAAGAGCAGGTATGCTCTTTAAACTCAGTTTTTATTCCAAAACCAACACTGATAACTCAAATATATGCTTTAAAGGCCAAGCATGAGCAATGCTTACATTTCTATAGAAAGGAGCTAAGAAAAATACACTACTTTATCCTCACATTTATGTTTTTAAGACTATTCCAAAGAAAACTTTTTTTTTTAATTTTGTCAATGTTTATTTTAGAGAGAGATTGAGAGACAGAGTGTGAGTGGGAGGGGCAGAGAGAGGAGGACACAGAATCTGAAGCAGGCTCCAGGCTCTGAGCTGTCAGCACAGAGCCCGATGCAAGGCTCAAACTCATGAACCATGAGATTATGACTTGAGCTGAAGTTGGATGCTTAATTGACTTAGCCACCCCGGCACCCCAAGAAAACTTAAGTACATAAACTCTCCTTTTAGATGTCAAGGTGCTTCCAAGTCTGTTCCATGCCAGCCTCGACAATCTACAGGGAAGGGTCTACTACTCCTCCAAAAATGTCCAAACACATGAATCCAAGGGACTTAGAACAGGCTCAAACAATTCATCACATATTACTTTTCCCAGCCCATATTCTCAAAAAACAGGAAATGTTTTTAAATCAAGTGCCAAGAGCAGCCCTACCTAGTTAGCCCATATTCCCAGAGATAGATGATGGTGATCATCAATTTGCAAGCCTAGGTTTTATTCATCTAACTCCCTGTTTTGAAAGATCACTAACATCAAGTCAGTTAAATGAATGTTGTAGGCAATATTCTAAGATGACCCCCTCCAAAAAAATCCCTCACCCTTGAATAATTTCCTCCCCTGTGAATACAATGGAACATCACTCCCATGATTATGTTACTGTACCTGACAAAAGGGATTTTGTAATTATAATTAAGGTCACTCATCAGTTGACTCTGAGTTCATTGAAAAGGAGATTATCCAGGTAGGGGTAACCTAATCTTGTGACTTCTTTAAAAACAGAGTTTTCTCTGTCTGGCAACAGAAGAGAAAGGCAGAGAGATTTAAAGGGAAAGGAATTTGGGGTGCCTGCGTGGCTCAGTCGGTTAAGCATCCAACTATTGATCTTGGCTCAGGTCATGATCTCACCAGGTTTGTGAGATTGAGCCCTGCATAGGGCTCTGCACTGACAGCGATGAGCCTGGTGGGGATTCTCTTTTTTCCACTCCCTCTGCCCCGCCCCTGCTCATGGGCGCGCGAGCGCGCGCTCTCTCTCTCTCTCTCTCTCTCTCCCTCTCCCCCTCTCTCTTTCTCTCTCTCAAGATAAATAAATAAACATCATCAAACAAACAAACAAACAATGAGAGAAATTCATCCAAGGCAAGTTCTCCAATAATGAGATGAAGAATGTGGGGCAAAATCTGAGAATGGCCCCTAGGAGCTGCAGGTAATCCTTGGCCAAGGATTGGCCAATCCAACAACTTGCACTTCAGTCCTGCAGTCACAAGATACTAGATTTTATAACAACATGAATGGGCTTAGAAGCAGATTTTTCCCCAGAGTTTCCAGATAAGAGCCCAGCCTGGCTGATACCTTGATTCCAGCCTTAGGAGACCTTGAGCAGAGAACCCAAATGGTTGTACAACTCTGTGAATACACTAAAAACAATTGAATTATACACTTTAAATGGATTGTTTGGCATGTTAATTATATCTCAGTAAAAGAGGTTTTTTAAGATTTATTTTAAAGATCTTATTTTTCAGAGAAAGAGTGCAAGCGGGGAAGGGGCAGAGAGAGAATGGGACAGGATATCCAAAGCCAGTTCTGCACTGACAGCAGTGAGCCCGATGCAGGACTTGAACTCATTGGATGCTCAACTGACTGAGACACCCAGGTGCCTATCAGTAAAGCTGTTTTCTAAAAAGAAAAGTAAGAAAAGTTTTGTAGGAGAAAGTGAGGTATATAAGGCTAGGGAAGCAGGTGAGGAAGGAGGGCGAGGCTAAGTCATGGAAAGCCTTGCATATCAAGCTAATCTGACTGGAATGTGTTCCTCCAAAAATAATGGTTCCCTACAAAGGGTTTTAAATAAGGGAGTGAAAAGTCCTATTATTGTTTTAGAAAGATACCTCTAGTGGCTCTATAGGGATGAATTTGAGAAGAGAGACATATACTGCAGACTAGGAGGTTGGTAAAGAGATTAACTCACTGAAAAGATAGACTTGGCCTAAGGCAAAAGGACTGGAAGAAGGCCTAATGTTTGAGAAACAATGGAGACAGAAAAAAAGATGTAACTTTTTAAGATAAGGAAGAAGCTCAAGACCACTGGGGTTTCTAGTTTGAGAGTCCAGCTTTGTAAGGATGATGGTGCCTGCCTGGCCTTTTTTAGAGTCTGGGGAACTGGACCCAAGGCAATTGTGGGAGGTGGTGGGTGGGGATGTGCATTAGGTACCTAGAAATTTCTACTTAGATCCTGGGGCTCTGCCCTCTAGCCAAACACAAATGATACCGATTAGGTCTTCTTGTGATTGTGGTCTGGGCAGTGAAATTTTTAAGAGATCCTAAGTCATTCTAACACACAGCCAAGCCTGTGAACCTCTAGCTTGGATAGCTCCTTTCCAGGTGAGGCTGGCAGAAGAGGGCCCATCCGTTGCTTACCAATGCTTACAGCCTAGCCTACAAGACTTGGCCCTACTGAACAGAGATTGTTACAGAAACTGGTCTGGATCACCCGGCAGAAGAACCAAGTGGCACTTGCAGATCTTGGAAGGCAGGAGGTTTATTGTACACTGGTGGGTTCCGAGGAGTTCATTCCCCAGAGGTCTGAGCCCAGAACATCAACAGAGGGGACAATTTGTAGTCTGTTACTTCTGCATTCCTCATTAGTAGAAATTTGGTGCCAGGGGCAAGCAGTTCTTCCGGGAAGAACCCGGAAGGGGAGTCTTCAGGCAGGGACTGGAATTCCCCTATCAGTCCTGTCGGCCATCTTATAACAGATTTTTCCCTATCAAGATAAAGCCCCATCATGAGTAATGGGGTTTCTTGGGCCCATCCAAGAAGCAGTTTCACTGAGGGTGGATTTTACCACAACAGATAAAATTTAAGGTAAGGAGAAGACTATTTGAACTGGTTAAGTGTGGGCTAGCTAGAGCTCTACTCTGAGTGGTAAGAATTCCTAATTACTCTTGTTCAGTGATTATCAAAGTGTAGTTCTCAGACAAGCAACACCAACTTCATCTGGGTACTCATTACAAATTCAGTTTCTTGGGCTTTAATCCCAACCTCATGATCACAAACCTTGGGAAGGAGGCCCAACAATCAATGTATATTTTTTTAAATAAAGTAAACCTTTACAAATTTTGAAATAATAATAGATTCATAGGAAATTATAAGAAATAATACAGAACCATCCCATTAATAAGAGAGTGTGGGCCAGCTGAGGGTCAAGTTCAGGCTAACAGCACCACTACCCACCCCCCACACCCCCAGCCTCCCCCATGCACCCCACCCCTGCCAGGTGGGACCTGTATGATATTCTTTGGACACCCCCACTACCCAAAAACAAAATAAATAAGTCTCCACCAGTTGACAAGAAAAAGGCAACCCCATCAATGGCCTAAAGTCCAGGAACTCCCTACTGTCTTAATGTTAATTGTTTGCTAGAGGGAAAAACAACCTTAGCTTTGACAATAGTTAGGTTTCCAGCAAGTCTTTAGCATGTGAAAGTCTCTTTGGAAACTTCCCTTTTGATTTTACCTACTCCAAGTCCTTGGTATATAACCAGCCATTCCACACAACCCCAGTCCAGCTCTTCCTGCCCACGGGTCCTGTCCCTGTGCTTTAATAAAATCATCCTTTTACACCAAAAACGTCTTCAAGAATTCTTTCCTAGCCATCAGCTCTGAACCCCCCAAACCCCACCATCACCCCAAAACTTCATCACCATCACCCTTTGCCCAATATATGCCAATGGCAACATCTTGCAAAACTATAGTACAATATCACAGTCAGTATATCGAGACTGATACAATTAAGTTAAAAATATAGAATATTTACACCATCATAAGGATCTCTCATGTTGCCCTTTTTCGTTTAAAATTTTTTAATGCTTATTTATTTTTGAGAGAGAGAGACAGACAGACAGACAGACAGACAGACAGAGAATAAGCAGGGGAAGGGCAGAGAAAGAGGAGATACAGAATCTGAAGCTGGCTCCATAGTCCAAGCTGTCAGTACAGAGCCCCACACAGGGCTTGAACCATAAACCGCAAGATCATCACCTGAGCCAAAATCAGACACTTGAGCCATCCAGGCACCCCTCATGTTGCCCTTTTATAGCCACGTTCACTTCCATCTTGGCCTCATGTACTTCTTAAACCTTGGCCACTACTGTCCCCATTTCTATAATTTTGTCATTCAATAATGTTATATAAATAGAATCAAACAAAATATAGCTTTGGGGGACTGGATTTTTTTACTCAGTATAATTCTCTGGAGAGTCACCTAGTTGTTGTGAGAATCAATGTTTTCTCTGCTGTTGAGTAGCGTTCCATGGTATGGACGTTTGTGTAACCATTCACCTACTACAGTCTTGTTTCAATAAGCCATCCAGGTCATTCTGATGCATGTTTGTTTTTGAGAACCACTGATATCTAGAAAAAGAACTTAAAAAGACAGGGAAAAAATAAGGTGTTTTTGTACTTCTCCTTCCTACTCACTGACCTTGTGGGTCTCCTCTCATCTTCACCACTACTGTTATCACAGCACTCTGTATCCTGCTTATTACTGCTATGCATTTCTTAAGGGAATGATGTATTTATTTAAGAAATATTTATTGTGGTACCTCCTAGTAACTGTTCTAGGCACCAGGAAAACAGCAGTGGACAAGGTATATAGGTCTCTGCTCATGAAAAATTTTCAGGACAGTGAGGCCAAAGGAGACAATAAACAAAGTCAGGTCAAAATAAATGCCATCTGCTTAAATCCCAACCAACCCAATGTGGCCCTCTTGAACACAAGTAACACTCCATCAAGAGCACTTGGATTCTGAATACATGTCTGAATGTACTAGTCACTATGGAAAGAAAGATTTTGTACTAAGAACTTTATGTTAGCTGAGAAAGAAGATACTCAGGAAAATATTATTCATAATAGCAAAATACTGGAGATACTCCAAATATTCAATAATAGGGAAATACTTATGCAAATTGTAGCAGACCCACTGTAGAGCATATGGAGTCATTAAATTAATGATTACTCAGACCAAGTAATATCATGAAAATAGATGTGTTTAATATTATATAGAAAAAAATCAAGATACTGAACTGTATACACTATATAATTCTAATAATATTTTACAAAGGAAGAAAAATTAAATGTCAGACAAATGGGTGAAAAAATTTTGGGAGAATATAATTATGACTATCTTAGGATACTGAGTTCACAGGTGCCTTTTTTTGAACTCTCTAATTTTCACTAAATTTCATTATCTTTGGACTTATTTATATGCATACGTACAAACAGTTTAAAATATTAATAAATGTTGTTGACATTCTGACATGCTAGTTACTTGTGTGTCTTTAGACTCAGAGAAGAAAAGCTATGAGAGCAATAGAGCCACTTTCCACCATATTTATTTCAATATACCTGGATGGACATAGTGGAAAAAAAAGATTCTTCGGAGTCTTCCCAGTGCACTAGTGCCTAGTTGTATTAAGCAATATGCCTCCTACGTTACGAAAATCTCCTGGCGAAAGCAGAGTCTCCTGGTGTCCCCAGAAATTTTGCATAATATCACAGCTTCACAAGAAAATAAGAAATAGCAGAAGGATGACCCAGTAGGAGTCACGTCCCACAAATGACTATGCAAAATCCTCTTAGCTCTGTCAAGGGAATGGGTATATTCCTGTCGATAACCATGGCAAGAATCAAAATTCATTAGCCAAAAATAGATGGGAAAGGCCTAGTTATACACATTTGTGGTATTCTAAAATGTCTTTTAGAGTCCTTTTATGGAACTCTTTTAAATAAAAAAATTTCATCCACAACTATAATGAAAATTTCACTATAGAAAATGATTTTGGTTGATCTGGAAAGTGTACATGACAGTGTCATAACTTTGTAGTGTCTTGGCTTTATTACCAAGGTTGAACTCATGGGGAAATGAACCCAAGACAAACAAGAGATATGCTGCTGTGATGGTTAATTTTATGTAACAACTGGACTAGGCTAAGGAATGCCCAGATATCAGGTTAAACATGATTTTGGGTGTACATATGAGGATGTTTCTGGAAGAGATTAGCATGTGAATCAGTAGACTAAGCAAAGAAGATCCACCCTCATCAATGTGGGCAAGCATCATCCAATCCATTAAGGCTTCAAAGGGAACAAAAAAGGTGGAGGAAGGGTGAATTCTCTCTCTTCTTGAGCCATAACATCTACCTTTTTCTCCTGCCCTTGGACATCAGAGCTCCTGATACTGAGACCTTCAGACCCTAGAGCTTAAACCAGGGGTCTTTCAAGCTCTCTGGCCTTTGCCCTTGGTTTGGGAGTTCACCATTGGCTACCCTAGTTTCCAGGCCTTCAGATTGATACTGACTCATACCACTGGCTTTCCTCATTCTCCAGCTTGCAGATGGCAATCAGAAGAACCTTCACAGTCACATGAATTGGTTCCCACAATAAATGTCTTCCTACATATCTATATATCTCCTATTGGTTCTGTTTCTCTAGAGAATCCTGACTAGCACAACTGCCTACATGTATGCATAGTTTTCAGTGTTCAATAACAAAGTTAATAATCAGCAGATAATAAAGAAAGACAAATGAGGAAATCTGAAAAAATACGAATAATTCTTTAACATCATCCTCAGCACTCAAAACAAAATGACATATTTAAATCTTGGTACACAAAAAAATTCAAAACACTCATGAAGCTCATAGTCTATCTGAGGCTGTGTGCTACGGGAAAGGAGCAATAATCAAGGAACTTATTGAACATATGGATGCTGATTTACATGGAAGAGTCATGGAAAGGACAAGAAGCAAAGGCTGATCCTGGCTACAAGAACCAGTCAGAAACCAGACTCTTCAGTCCTTCATCTCTGCAAAATCTTCCTCCTGTGTGTTATAGAAAGCAAGTCTCAGAGCGCTCCAGCTTTTGCTCCTGCTACTTTAACAACTGCTCCCTCCCAGCCTGCCCTCCTTGCTCTGTCTCACCAGTGGGGCTAGAGAGTCTAGAATACGGGAAGAACAACCAAACTGATATTTGATTGATTATACATGTATATGAACAATAGGTATTTTTAAACTTCTGTTCCTACAACCAGATTGCATTGGAGATTAGAGATTTTCTGTTTGAACTCTCTAGTATAGCTATAGCATAATTATGAATAACACAGTAATAGCTAACATTGATTAATCACTTATAAATGCCAAGAACTGTCTTAAGTACTTCACACTATTTCAACTATCACAATTACTATCATTGTGTGCATTTTGATGTTGATACCATCATTTTCTCCATTTTACAAATAAGGAAGTTGAGATTTAGGAAGATTAAACCACTTGTTCAGAATCTCAGAGAGATACTGGGTGGGGGTGAGGTACAGGGTGACAGTGGGGAAAGAATTCAAACCGAGAGCCTCTAAACTTGAGCCAGTGTGTTTTACTATCTAGAAGACTCCTTGGAGAACTTTGATTAAAGCTTTCAAAAACTTCCTCTGATATTCAAATTAAATTATTAACTCCAATTAAGAGAGGAGGAAATCTGCCTTAGTCCTTGCTGGTTTGACCAACTCAGGCTGGTGTGTGAGTCTCTTTCCTAGAGCCTGGGTGAAGATAAAACCAGAACCATTAGATGCATTACATTAGCAGACCCTGTAAACTACAGCTGGGGACTGGACTGTATATTTTCTGTGTACACAAGAGGGACAAATATGTGCTTAAAGTTTCGAGGATGGGGCAAATAGCAAAACGACAGTGCAGGTATCATTCTCCTACACTGTCTGGCCCAAGGGAAGGTGCTTTGACTTTGTAAAATGGAAATGACCTTGCCATTGTGAAAGAAACACCCAACATGAAACTAAAAACAGGTCTAAACTCCATTGTTCTCCGTGAGAACAAAACCTCAGCTGTCAAAAATCATCTCCAGATTGCACAAAGTTCTCCAAAATCTTTTGGGGTAAACAATAATAAATGATCGGGGCCGCAAATGAGTTTGCCATTCAATTTTGCAGTACCAGAAAATGTACATCCACAGTGGGGTTTACCTGATGAGTAATATAGTAATGTTTAAAAAGAAGGAAGCAGTAATATTGATATTGCTACGTATAAAACATTTTAACATTGTTTAGACATCACTTCCTAAAAACTCTAAGAATGGTTATGAGTAGATGTACTCCAATTTCAAGAAATACTATTGCTTTTTTTATAGTCATATATATAGAGTCAGTTTGTTACTATGGAATCACATATGATGTCATAAATTTGACATTCTAAGCGCAAACCTAGGCAGAGCAACAGAAACAACAGGAAATGGAGCTGGGGAGAGGAAAACCTGCGTAACAACAAAAGAAATTCCAGTTAAAAGAAATGAGTCAAACATCTCTGAAACAGAAAAAGAAGGTGAGTGAGTTGAATGTCCTAGAATCTTGCCAAAGAGCTAAGGAAATGTAGATATCAACAAATGTAGATAGCATTACCTCTGGGAATGTTCGGCAACAATTAAATCATTTCAGATAATGACTGCATGTGGAGAAAAGGGACGGAAAATAAAGGAAATGAAGAATGGAGAAGAATCAGATTAGAGCATACAGTAGCAATCAATTGAATTATTTAGCCTTTATTGGGCTCATGCTTCTATGTCAGTGGCAAGAGGTGGAAACACTGTTGCTATCTGTGAAGAATGCACAGCCTAGTAGGAAAGAGAATATATAAACAAAATACAATTCAGTGCTCAGTGAAAATATGTATAAAAGACACAGGCAACATAAAAGAATGTTTAACTCTGGGAACTTCTCCCAGGTCATGCTGAGCTGGGTTTTGAAGAACATTAAAGAGAAGAGGAGGTTACAAGGAAATAGGGTGATATGGAGGCAAATGCAAGTCATTTAGCACAAGCAAACACAGAGATAAAAGTGTACGGTGGAGGGCGAGTTGGAGGCAGACAGGATGCACCATGAGGCTCCTGGTCTGTAAAACCAAGCAAATGAAGGGTGTACCTGGAAATGAAGCATAATTAGATTTATGTTTGATAAAGGTCACTTTAAATTGATGGGGTAGATCTAGAAGTTGGGAGGATTTAAAGTTATGAAACCTGACCAAAAGTCTATAATTCTGAGAATGCAGTCCTATACCGATCTGAGATCTGGAACAAGGCAATGATACTAGGGATAGAGACGAAGGATTGGGTTTAAAATATCTTTTGACGGGATTTTAGGGTGGTGGTGTGGAGAATGGATAGGAGGATTTTAAGATCAGTTCTAGGACCACACAGCTCTGCCATTCTCTGCAGTCACAGTCTCCATCATTCAACTAACACAGATGCACAGAGAGCTTTATGCCTAGACTGCGCCTGAGCACCGTGGTCTAAGCTAGAAGATGAGCTCTTAAAACAGAAATAATGCTAATCTTGATTGCATTACAGCTGCCGAATTAGTATGAAACAATACAAACACACACAATGGTATGTTCCGCAATTGAAAATGAAAATATTTGACTAGCTGTCCATGACATGAATTATCTCCCTGTGCTCTCCTACACAGACTTCCCTACAAGTTTGTTAATTAAGAAATGTCCATCCTTTCACTGTAGCTGGTATGAGTAATTAGAAAATATGTACTGAAGACAGGCCGGTCATTAGATCTGCATGGGATTAAGAACCTTGATTTTAAAATTTTTTTTTTTTTTTTCAACGTTTATTTATTTTTGGGACAGGGAGAGACAGAGCATGAACGGGGGAGGGGCAGAGAGAGAGGGAGACACAGAATCGGAAACAGGCTCCAGGCTCTGAGCCATCAGCCCAGAGCCTGACGCGGGGCTCGAACTCACGGACCGCGAGATCGTGACCTGGCTGAAGTCGGACGCTCAACCGACTGCGCCACCCAGGCGCCCCAAGAACCTTGATTTTAAAAATCAAGCTAATATTGGTGAGGCTTAGATGCACAGAAGATTGGAGTTCTGGTTTGTTAAGAAAACAAACAAGAGAAGTTTTAATTCTACGTGGCAAAAGGAAAAGTTCCTCATGCAGCAATCTTCAGAGGAATGGAGAGAAAAAAAAATTATTCTGTGTGAGCAATTTCACATTAAATTGAAGTCTGGCTGAGCCCTAGAAAATTCTGCCATAGCATTTCCCTTGTTATCATTTTTTAAATGATAAATACCTCATGCCTCAATATATAAGCCAACAAATTTCTAAATTAAAAAATTGCTTATATAGTTCTCTGATAGGTGTTATTTTTACCCATGCCTGTTATAACAGAGGGAAAATGTCTAAAATTTATATATACTTTTAAATTGGGAAAGAGACAAATTCTAATTTTTATTTATCCTCCCACTCCTAAACCCAAGGTTTCTAATGCCCCTAGGATTAAAAAATTAATAAATACACTTTGTTTTCATATTAAGAATGATACTGGATCGAAGAACTCAAAAGACAGCATAGACACAGAGAAAAGAAAGGATTCTGAGAAATCAGGAGTTCGTCTGAGCACGCAGGTGAGCTGACCTCTTTAGATATGATGAGTGAATTATAGAGTAGAAAGCATAACAGAAAATGTAAAGCAGCAGGGGAGTTCCGGGAGAGAAGACTGAGCTGCCGAGATTTCTACTAAGGGAAACCTAATGTTCTCATGAGAGGTTAAGGACAGACTAGGAGAAGCTGGTCCCTGCCTTCCCCACCAGTACACATCCCCATGTTCATATAGAATATATGGTGTAGAAACTACAGCCATATTCTCTGCTCAGCCTATGGGAGGAGACTGGTCATTGTTCAAATCAGGGAGGGAAGGGGAGTCTGGCCATCGCATTGACCATTTTCTGCACAATCTTTCAGATGAGGCGTGCAGTCAATCCGAATCACTTGCTGAGATGTTGCCCCATGCGAGGTCACTCGTCGTGTAGACGCTGCCTTTGTGCAGCAGAGGGAACAGTACTTCTTGGCCCCTGCCACACAATACGTGTTTATATTCACATGTGCCTCTTGTGGGAGCAGGGCCGGCAGATCACCATGATCAGGGTGAGCAGAGATCAAACAACTGATTTTGGAGGGGAGCCACAGGCAGTCTGGGTGAGGGGCAGGATATGGGGAATAAAAACTCTTCCGCTTGCCTCTCCATGGTGTCCTCCATTCTTACTCTTCCCAAAGGAAATGCCACAGTGCTCTATTCCCTCTTCGGTAGCTGCTTTGGAGCCATGCTGCAGCCCCATTTAGGAGGCACCTGCCCTCATCTTTGTAGTAGGGTCAAAAATGGTGAATCACATCTTCTTAGTTTCAGCTAACAGGCTTACCCTTAAGGGAACAAGTGGGGAAAAGGGAGGAAAAACGGTCAACTCTACTATGTTCCATATAAGAGGAGTCACAGGTGAAAAAAATAGGAGACATCAGATTTGTTTCTTAGTTTTGGATTCTTCTCCAGGTGGATCCCCACTGTTTGTCCCTCACAGAGTTTAGGATTGGGCCAGAGCTAGAATAGTACATAAGGGTCAAGGTTGAATTAATCATATAGGCCAGGGACCTTCTCACTGGACTCTGCTATATTTAGCTTGACATGGCTGTTCTGTAGGTACACGCATGGCAGGAGTGGGTGATGGGCATCATACTCCTGGGTCTCTTCTCTCCTCCAAAGGAATCACAAGAATCACCATTGCCGAAGACTGATTCTCGGGGGTACGTTGTGCGAAATCAGTGGTCACGAACTTCACGGAGCCCATCCACCAGAGCTCCATCAGTAGACGAAACCAGAAGCAAGAGTGCCAGTCTTAAGGTAGAGATGGAGATGAAATGAAGGGAACATGATATAATAATGATAATGGCGATGATGATGATGATGATGATGACGATAATAATTTTTTATTGATGCTTTCTATGTGCCAGGCCCTATTCTATTCATTTTACATGTTTTAGCTAATTCAGTCATCATTAAAAAAAAACAAACAAACCTATAAGCCCTATTTTATGGTGGAGAAAATTGAAACACAGAGTAACTTGCCTAAGATCTCACATTAATAACACTAATAGAGCTAGATTAAAACCCAGGGTTACCAGGTCTATAAACTGTACACTTAATGATTACGCTCTTTGACTTCTCCTTCCATCTTTCCTTCCTTCAATAACTGAGTACCGAAGCTTTAGAAGATGGGGTGGAAAAATCCACAAAGGAGATAAGTTGTTGAAAAGTGTTAGATTGTGTGGTGCTTTGGGCCCTTATGGAAGCCTTGTCCCATGAGAAGAAAACATTAGTTTTGAGATTGAGTTTTTGAGTACAGAGAGAGTGACACAGACCTAGATGGAGAATATGTATCCCTACAATCCATCTATTCCTGTTTGAAAAGTGGCTCAATAATCTAACCAAGAATGTCTTTTGAAACACGTGAAACAATCATCAAAATTGAAATAAGATATAGGTGCTTAATAATTTACTGCACAGGTATACTTCCTTTCTAATTAGATGATTCTCTCCAAATGAGCTCCACTGGCACAAAGTTCTGAAGGCAACAGGGAGGCCCTTGGTTTTCTAGACTACCAACCCTCCCAGCAATTGCTGCATTAATCACAGGGCAAATAGAGAGAGAGATGCCTCCAGATGTTTTGTAGAGTCTGCTGGTGGGAGCATCTGGTCTAGTCGCTCATAGTTAACTGGAGGTCACAGATGAAGGCAGTGTTGAGCAAGGTCCCTTACTCAAGCCCTCCATCCTACCTGGAGGTCTCTGAATGAGCAGTTAAAATGAAAGCAAGCCATAGAACTTTGGAACTATGTGCCAGCTGCCTAAGGGCAAGAAGACCTGTAATATCTACTCCAAACTAAAACAAAACAAAACAAACAAAAAACAGTGTGAGGTGCTGATGGGATGGGGGGGGGGGGAGGAAGGAGGGGAAAATAAAAGCAGTCTGTCTCTGTGTCTGTTTAACAGAAATACCTAAAAACTGGGTTCTTGAAACATGTGAGCCCCTCCAAGCCCTACTTAAAGGAGCTGGGATGACCGGGATCCAACTGAGGGCTAAAAATGTAACAAAGGGAAGGGCAAGGGTCCTTTACTCCTGCTAGGCAGAGATAGGGGGAAAGGCGAGCATCTAATTCAGACTCCCACTTTCTCGCTCCAGCTCCCCGCTAGCTCCACAACCTCCCGGACTTCATCCACCTCCCCCAGCCAGCAAGACTCCCAGAAAGAGCTGTCGGCGCAGCCCTCGCCGCCCACGCCACCCATGCCTCTCGACTCGAGCCCTCCCACTCCCCCGGAGTCCTATTCCCAGTCCCGGCGCAGCAGCAAGATGCAGGAGAATCCAGAAGCCTGGGCTCATGGCATCGCGCGGGACTCCATGCAGCTACGGGAATACCCTCCTCGCACGCCCCCCACTGAATGGAAGTCCTATGCCCAGCGCAAGACGACCTACTCCACCCAGCTGGACCGCGACTGCCTGTCAGAACTGCCCCGGCAGCAGCAGCTGGAGGAAGAGGAGGAAGAGGATGAGGCCTATTGGGCATCCGTGAGAACTCTGTATGAGAAGACCCCCAGCTGCTCTCGCCCCCGACCGGTGAGAGTGGCCCACCGACCTGGAACCCGGGACTCCCCCTCTCTGCAACCCTACAGCCTGAATCTCCCCCAACCTTCCTCCTCTCCAATGTGTAGAGAAGTCCTGCCCAGCCTCCTGCTTCTCCTCCCCCTAAACCCCCACCCCTGTAGGTTCCGGAGTTGGAGGGGGGGCGGGCGTTGGATTGTGGAATCTCAGCCCTTTGCTGTCTCCAGCATCTCAGTGCTCCAAGCGGACGCCTAGGTGTTTTCTTTCCACCTTTCCACCTTGCCCTGGCATGAGCCCCTTTGCTGATCCCTTCCTTCTGTGTGACTGTCCTCGCATTGGCACCCCTTTTATGCAGCCCAAACCCAAGCATGCCATCACCATCGCTGTGTCATCCCGGGCACTTTTCAACATGGTGGACGGCAGGAAAATCTTCGAGGAAGAGGGTCTAGAAAAGTACATGGAATATCAGCTCACCAATGAGAATGTCATCCTGACCCCAGGGCCTGCATTCCGCTTTGTCAAGGTACTCTCCAAAGCTGTGCTCCTCCTGTCAGAATCCTGGATGGAGACGGAAGGACCCAGGCAGGTCCTTGGGAACTCATCGAGGTTTCTTTATAATTACTGGTCTACCTTTGTAATTCTTGCCCTTTTCAAGTTGACCTCAGGTCAACTTATGCTTTCACAGAGGCTCCTAGACTGGTGAGAAAGAGTCTCCAGTTCTAGATTTGGGATGCTGAGATGGCCCTCAGCCGAGTTCTAATGATGACATGTGTAAGAGACACCTTTGTTCCCTTCCTAGAAGGAGTGGTAACCGGAAACGATAATGAGTTACAATCCCAGCATTAGAAACAAAATGAAATTCACTTTAGCTGCCCCAAACATAATATTGAGATGATCTTGGTTGGTGCTTAGAGGCATGATTTTAATAGAGAAAGTAAAGTTGTCTGAACTCACACTGAAATGTATAGCACTTGTGATCCCCTATATAACTTATAAAATTTTACACCATAACATTATAACCAGACAGAAATAAACGACATCTCCACAAGTTGTGAGTAGAAGGTATTTGTGGGGCGTGGTAGATGCATCAGAGGAAACCACTAACCTATTTTATTTTTATTTTTTTTTTTTAAATTTTTTTTTTCAACGTTTTTATTTTATTTTTGGGACAGAGAGAGACAGAGCATGAATTGGGGAGGGTCAGAGAGAGAGGGAGACACAGAATCGGAAACAGGCTCCAGGCTCTGAGCAATCAGCCCAGAGCCTGACGCGGGGCTCAAACTCACGGACCGCGAGATCGTGACCTGGCTGAAGTCGGACGCTTAACCGACTGCGCCACCCAGGCGCCCCGTCCACTAACCTATTTTAAAGACTCATGTTTGAAAAATAGACAAAGCGCTTTGGTAGCACATATCCTAAAATTCAAACAATACAGAAGCCATTAACATGGCTCTTATGCAAGGGTAACCTGCAAATTCATGAAGCATTCTATATTTTCACAATAAAAAATAATCACCAGATGATCTGGAAAAGCAGATTTTATGAATCCAAAAAAAAAAAAAATAGACAAAGCATAAAAGGGTTAACCTGATCCTTCCCTCTACCTACCCCACAGAGATAATTCTAAGAAATCAAATGTAACGGTTTTCAACAAACTTTCCCTATCTACTCAGCAAACATTAACTGACGTCCTGTGTAGCAGAGGCTGGAAATACAGGAATGAATGACATAACCCTGCCTTAACGGAGCCATAATCTCTCAGTGAAGAGTCTTCAGAGTTTGAATTTGACACTGATGCTATCCTTTCTCTCCAGACTCCAGACTCCAATGCCCACCTTGCCTGGCCCTCTTTACATGCATTCATGTTTGTAACCTGCAGGCACTGCAGCATGTCAATGCTAGACTCCGTGAGCTGTATCCTAATGAACAGGACTTATTTGATATTGTACTGATGACTAATAACCATGCCCAAGTGGGAGTGCGGCTTATAAACAGCGTCAATCACTATGGTAAGTAAAATAAACAACATGTGGAAGAACAGCTAGCTGCTCTGGAAGGGAGAAGCCATGTCATTTTGCTCACTGTGGCCTAACCAATGCAACGTCTTTGATACTGACACCCCCTTCTGCGTGAGGAATGTTTATTTGCCTATGTCAGAAAAAGAGAGGCCATGTTCATTTTTAACTTCAGCAGAGTTGGGCCCAAAGCTCCGGACTTAACTTGTCAAGTGTGAATTTCAAAGACTTAATCCCAGCTCCTGCGACATATTTCTCTGTTTTATGTTTTTCACTTCTGAACTTGACTTCAAGGAGCCATCAACCCAGAGGCTTTCTCTGGGTGATCACACTTCTTGTTCACCACACATCCATGTCTAAGGTTTACAGGTTTTCCCCTTTCCTTTCGACTCTTAACAATTTGATTCTCCTTGACTGCTTTCCCTGCACATCAGATCCATGCCAGCAAAAATGTCTTTGTTCCTTTACATGGAAATTTGGATTGACTCTAGTCTTCTCATAGCATTTCCATCAATGTGTTGGATACTTTAAGAGAAAAATCCTCATTTTCCTGTTATGGAATTACCTGACTTGTTATCTGAGGACCTTTAGCCTATCTTTAAGTGACATATCCAGTCTTATGGGTATGTGAAGTCAGAGTAAGGTTGAACTTTGGTATATTCAAGGTTTAAAGTGGGTTTAAAGTGGGCATACTTATAAATAATCAAGATGTATTTTACAAATTATGAGTTTTACATTATCCTAATTATAAGGCTGATGTCTGAGACGTACTTTAAAAAATGTTTGCCTTTCAAAAAAGGAGCTTTCATGGTGTTATGACATGAAAAGAGAACGTATATAAAAGGTTTGGTATAGATGAGCAGCATAATCACTCAGTTATGGCAGCTATTAACTTTACAGCAATCTTATTTGATTTAGTAGGTGATTTAGGTCTCTTGACCCTTGCCAAACTGGGTCCATCATGGCTAGTAGCATAAGGAATCATGGTTATTGACCTAACAGTTCTGCTAATGAACTGACTGAGCTCCATCTCTTCACACAGCCTTACTCATGAAATAACAACCTTTCACCTGGAAGCATCATTTCTCTTCTCTGAGTATTGAATGCAATCTGTGTCTCCTTCTGCTACGTATGGCCTGTTAGATTACAATTATCTGTTTTACGTGCCTGGCTGCTCAGGGAACTATGATTTACTTGCGAATTGGGATGGTGTTTTAATCATTTCTGAAGTCCCCCATGCCACCAAATAATTTCTGACCTTTAAATTAATATTATTTAAGGGATTGTAGAGTATACTTCGGTGCCACTTATGCCCAATGTTGGCTTAAGTGAAAAACAAGAGTATTTTGTTCATACAGTAGCAAACACTTCCACCTCAACTGTCAATGGACTCTATCTACTCTGTTGGTCCATACAGATGAAACACAACGACTAGACTCAAAATTCTGCTTTGTATCACATGCAGGTACCCATTCATCATGTACCTAAAAAATACTTTGAATGGGTATGTACTATCTCATATGCATAATGTTATACTTTATTCAGCTATTCTCATATCATTAAACGGTGTTCTGCTTTTATAAATAATCCTGAGCTGAGACCTTTCCACATAAATCTTTATCAGAGCCTCAGATTATTCCCTTAGAATAAACTATGAAAAGGTCAAAAGCTATAAACTAATAAAAGCTCTTGAGACATATTGTCAGGTTACTTTCTAGAGAGCTTATAGCAGTTTATACCCTCATCTAAAGTGAATATGGGTACCTGTTTTACAAAACTTTCACCAACATCTAGCATTTGCTTTTTAATTGTTGTTGATTTGAAAGACATTTAGTGGTATTTTAATATTTAGTCTGCTAAATAATTACATTTAAAATTCCAAGTGAAGAAGGAGACACTTTCAGACCTTTTGTTGTTGTTTTTAGAAAACAGTTTAAATCCTGGCACTGCTTGTCATTACTATTGTACTGTTACTGAAGAAATACAGAAATGGTACTTAAAATAGAGCCACACATTAACTATCTCTTTCAACAAGTGAAGAGCCTGTGGTTGAAGGAAAAGAACTATGCTCTAGTCTAGACAAGAGTCCTTATGAACCAATGGGCTTAGACAAGTCTTTATGTCTCAGTTTCCTTTTGTGTCACAATGAGAATAATGCCCGTCATACAGTTGTTGTGAGGGTAAATTGGCATGGTCTACGTGGACATACTTAACGAATTATCATGTACCAAACCCATCCACTATTATATAAAATAGCTTTTTAAATGTAATATAGCAGTTTTTCAATATTAGTGCTATGAATTTTAAAACTTCAATAGACACTCAATTATTCCTATGATAACTTTGATTTACATTTATAGTAGGTAGATTGTCTTTAGTCTCTGACATAACAAAGTCTTTCTTGCCCAATAATAGGCTTACTAATTGACCGCTTCTGTCTGACTGGTGGAAAAAGCCCCATTGGCTATTTGAAGGCATATCTTACCAACTTATATCTTTCGGCAGATTCTGAAAAAGTACAAGAAGCCATACAAGAAGGTATTCATTTGGTTTTATCAAAGGTTTGCGCTAGTGTTGACTTTCATTGGGCTTCAGATATGATTATGTGGCTTGTTAAATTTTCTGGTAAGCCGTTTCCAACGAGTGGCAGCCCCTAAGGCTGTCTTTTAGAGCTCTGACCTTCTAGAGGTGGACATCCTCAGTGATTGTCCTACAACTGCTTTTACACTTTCCCATCCCTTATAGAAATGGAGGCAGTGTGTAAACAATAGTTTGGGGATGCGTGGTTATAAAGAGCAGTTGAGTCGTCAGGTAATAGCTTGAAAAAAAAATACTGCAAAGGTTTTTTTCTTTTTTTAATCATTAAAATGGTAGAAGAAACTGACGCTTCTGGGAAGACTATTAATAAATCTCCACGGTCTGCCAGGGATCGCCTCTGCAACTATGTTTGATGGAGCCAAAGACATGGCTTACTGTGACACACAGCTCCGCGTGGCCTTTGATGGGGATGCCGTGCTCTTCTCGGATGAATCTGAACATATTACCAAGGAGCACGGGCTGGACAAGTTCTTTCAACATGAAGCACTATTTGAGAATAAGCCTCTTGCTCAGGTAGGTTCAGTGATTTCTAATTAATTTTGATCTACTTATTTTCCAACATATAAATGTTTTGAATTATTTTAGGCAGGCTATTCCTCACTTCGTATCCTTCACACTTTGCTCCCTTTCTTTCATGAACTCCTCATTTTGAAACATCTGCTGCCGAGTTGGGTACTTTTTGTTTTTGGTTTGTTTTGTTTTTAGTTTTGTTTTGTTTTAGCGTTCTTTTATCTATCCTGTTTTGGAAATGTTTCTATGATCTTCTCATGATAATGAGTTCACCTCCAAATTACAAGTAATAGAGGTAATATGGCTTACCAGTAAACCATTTCTACATAATAAGTTCTCAGAATAGTAAAGTGATTTCCAATAGGTTCAGTAAACATTTATGGACCTCTTTGACCATAGACCTCAAACTCAATAAAGGCATTATTTGAGAAAATCTGCACAAGTGTGAGCTCAGATTGAATCAAACAATGAGCCTCAAGTAAGTGCAAGCTATGAACACTGAATCAAAATGAAACTGAATATTTAAGTTTTTTTAATCAACCCATGAACTGAAATGTTAAAGTCACAGTCTGAAATAAACAAAACTTACAACTCCTGAACCAAAGGAAATCTGAAACATCAAGCTATTCTCTAAACTGAATCTAAACTGATGGACCATTTAGTTTTAATCTAAGAATTTTACCAAAGAATTTAATTATTTAATTGGTCTTTTTTTCAGCTTTTCTTGAACTTAAAATAAACAAATATTGTTATTTTTATTATACTTGTAAAAGTATAAATAGACTAACAGAAAGCTGAAAAGTTTCACTAATTTGCCTTGTGATAGCAAGCGATATTTAAACTGTGTGTGTGTGTGTGTGTGTGTGTGTGTGTGTGTGTACGTGTGCACACATGTGCACATAACTTCATGGTCCCTGCCTTAACAGCTTCTTTGGAAAACTTGATCTTATGTTATGAAGTTGTTCATTGTTAAGAAATTGAGAGGAAAATCCTTTGTTATATTTTAGTAAGTCTGCTGAAATTCAGAGTCCATTGTATAGTAGTCTATTACTGAAATTTGGAAATTTCCAAAAAAAGAACACTTAAAATATTCAAAATCATAATTATTTCAAGATAATCTTAAAATACCATTTTCTCATCTCAGGTAAATCAAATTTATTTTAAATTTTGCATTAATCACTTCCCTTTTCCGTGTTAAAGAACTTGTTCTTCCCATTAAACATTGAAATTGTGAAGCCCAACGCTAGTTATTGCTGGAATACCCAACAAATTTCAACTGAAGATACTTGTTTTCATTATGCAGTCCTTCTGGCAGTGGATAAAGATGCTATTTTACCTACTTACTTACTTACTTACTTACTTACTTATTTTTGATGTTTATTTTTGAGAAATAGAGCACAAGCAGGGAAGGAGCAGGGAGAGAGGGAGACACATAATCGGAAACAGGCTCCAGGCTCTGAGCTGTTAGCACAGAGCCTGATGCGGAGCTAGAACCCACAAATTGTGAGATCATACCGAAGTTAGACACTTAACCAACTGAGCCACCCAAGCACCCCATAAAGATGCTATTTTTTACATAGTAAACGTAGCTTTTCTATAAATATCAGGTATTGCCAATGTGTTCCACTGATGAGAAAGAAGTACAACTGAGGTACAATTCCTACCCAAGCCTTTCAAGTATGTTGGTCATGGGACTTGCAGCTTGGTCATGACAATGTCCCACTTGTCTCAAATAGAGGAGAGCTGAGAGTCCCCAGAAAATGAAACACCTAGAGAAGATTAACTTGGCCACTCTCTGGTGGCTTATAAGCTTCCAGTGTGGCACTATAACAATGAACAGACATTTCCTGATTTGATCCCTACTTAGTCTCACCATTCTCAAACAGTGGTCTCCAACTCTGTGTGTATGTATGCGTCTGTGTGTGTCTCTGTGTGTTTTAATCATAACATTTGATGAATAATTTATATACAGTAAAATTCATAATTTTTATTGGATGCTTCTGAGTTTTGACAAATGTATACCGTTGTGAAACCATGACCAAATTCAAAATACTCAATATACTCACAAAATTCCCTCATACCTCTGTGTAGTCATCCTACCCTGCTATCTCCAGGATCTGCAACTACTAATATAATTTCTGTCCCTATAGTTTTGCCATTTCCAGATGTCACATAAATGGAACCACACAGTATACAATCTTTTGAATCTGACTTCTTTCATTTAGCATAATGCATTTGAAATACATCCATGCCATTCCATGTATCAGTAGCGTCTGTTCCTTTTTATTGCTGAGTCATATTCTCTTCTATGGATGTACCACATTTTCTTTATCCATTTACCTGTTGGAAGAGATTTAGACTGTTTCCATTTTTTGGCATTTATAAATAAAGCCACTTTAAGCATTTGCATACAGCATTCTGTGCAAACATAAGATTGCATTTCTCTTGGGTAAACACCTATGAGTAGGATTTCTAGGTCACATGTTAAGTATATGTTTAATTTTATAAGATACTGTGAAACTATTTTCCTAAGTGACCATACACTTTGCATTCCCAATAGCACTATATACGAGATTTTGTTGCAGTACATACTTACCAGTATTTTGTACTGGTAATTGTTTTTTTTTGTTTACTTCTTTTAAGTTGTTCCGGATCTCACTGTAGTTTTAATTTGCATTTCTCTAACAATAAATCATATTGAACATATGCCATCATATATGCTCTTTAGCAAAAATATCTGCTCAAATCTCTTGCTCATTTGTATTGGGTTTATTATTTAAGTTTGAGAGTTCTTAACATATTCGAGATACAAGTCCTCTATTAGATATGTTTTGCAAATATTTTCGCTCAGTCTCAAGACAAACATGTCTTTCTATTCTCTTTATACCATTCATTGTCTTTCAATGATCAAAATTTTACAATTTTGATGAAGTTTAAATTATCAGTTAGTTCTTTTATGAATCATGCTTTTAATGTCATATGTAAAAACTGTTTGCCAAAGTCACATAAATTCCCTATGTTTTTGCACATAATTTTATAATTTTAGGGTTTTTTTTCTTTTAGGATTATGACCTACTTCTAATCAACTTTTGTATTTGTGCAAAGTATTGGTTAAGTTCACTTTTACTGCCTATGGATATCCTAATTGTTCCAGCACTATTTGTGAAAAAGACTGGCTTTCTGTTCCTTTAATGTAGGTATCCATGCTTTTACCAATATCACACTGTCTTGATAAGTGTAGTTTTATAGTAAGTCTTGAGATCAGGTAGTGTGAATCCTTCAAATTTGTTATTTTTTAAAATTCTTTTGGATATTCTGAATTTTTTTTTTGCATTCTTATATAGATTTAACAACTAGGTTGTCCATTCCTGAAAAAAAAATTCTGCTGGAATTTTTATTATGATTATGTTGAATTTATAGCTTAAACTTGGGGGAGGCAGGGGGATGTCCTAATATCAAGTCTTTCAGTCCATGGGTATAGTACATCTCTCCATTCATTTAGGTCATCTTTGATTTCTTTCAGTGTTTCAAATGTTTTTGTATATAGATATTGTACATACTTTGTTAGATTTATACCTAAGTATTTCATAATTTTGGTGCTATTGTGATTGGTACTTTAAAATTTTGATTTCCAATCTGTTATCACAGATTTTGCATATTGACTTCGTATGTTGCAACTTTGTTAAATTCACTAGTTAGTATAGTAAAATTTTCATAGATGACTTGAGATTTTCTACATAGACAATATTGACTGAATAAAAACACTTTTATTTCTATGTTTCCATTTTGTATGTCTTTTAATTATCTTTCTTGCCTTATTACCCTTGCTTGTGAATTCAGTGGAATGCTCAATAAGAGTGATAAGAGGGGACATCCTTGCCTTATCCCTGATCTTAGGAACAGATCATTCAATCTTTGACTCCTAAGTATATTATCTATTGTTTTCTTCAAGATGCCCTTTGCCAAGTAAGGGAATTACTTTCTAGTCCTATTTTTTGAGAGCTTTTATGATAAATGCATGTTGAATTTTGTCAAATTTCTTTCCTGCATGTATTGAAAAAAGCATGTGGCTTTTCTAGTGTGTTGATAGCTAAATTACAATGATGTATTTAAAAATGTTGAGGCAGCTTTGCACTGCTGGTATAAATTCAACTTGGTCATGTTGTAGTACCCTTTTTATATCTTGCTAAATTCAATTTATAAAAATATAATTTAGGATTTTTTTTTTTTGCCTTTATGCTCCTGAAGGATATATAACTCTATAGTGTTCCTTTCTGGTAATATCTTACAGAATAATGCTAACTTCACAGAATCATGTGGGAAATATTTTCTTCCTGTCAAATTTTTGGAAGACTTTGTGTATAGTTCGTATTATTTCTTCTTCAACTATTAGGTAGACTTTCACAGAGAAATCATCTGGGCTTGGACTTTTCTGTGTAGGAAGGCTTTAACTAAAAATTCAATTATTTTTAATAAACTATTACTCAGATTTTCTCTTTTTGTCCTACTTTCCAGCAGTTTATGAGTTTGTATCTTTAAAGTAATTTGCCTGTTTCATTGAAGTCACTGAATTCATCAGCATAAAGTTTTCATATGTTCTTATTTTGCTTTTACTATCTTTAGGATTGTAGTGATATATACCTTTTCATTCCTGATATTAGTAATATTTGTCTTCTCTGTGGTTCTCCCCTGTTCTTAGTCTAGCTAGACAACAATTTTATTTATCTTCTCAATAGCCAGCTCTAAGTTTCTAAAGATGGAAGTTGAGGACACTGATTTAAGACTTCTAAAATAAGCATTTAATACATTAAAATTTCTTCTAAATGATGCTGTGATGGCATCCCACAAATGTCGATAGGTTGTAATTTTCATTCAATTCTAAGTATTTTTTAATTTTCCTCTGACTTCCTCTTTGACTTATGGGTCATTTAGAAGTTGGTTATCTGTCAAGTATTTAGAATTTTACTAGATATCTCATTCTTATCGATTCCACATAGAATTTTGTTGTAATCAAAGAATACATTTTATATGATTTCAATTCTTTAAATTTATTGAGGAGTGTTTTATGCCCAGAATATGGTCTATCTTGGTTAATGTTTCACGTGTACTTGAGAAGAATGTTGATTCTGTATTGTTAAGTTGAGTAGTCAAAAATGTCAATTAGATTAAATTGACAGTGTATTAGGTAATATTGCCCAAGTTTTCCATATTGTCAGTAGGTTTCTACCTACTTCTTGTATCCATTATTGAGGAGGCAGGGATGAAGCCTTCAAGTATGTTTGGGGATTAATCTATTTCTCCTTTCAATTATATGTGTTTGCTTCATGTATTTTTAATCTCTTCTGCTTACTGCCTAAATATTTAGGATTGTTATGTCTTCTTGGTGAAATAATCCCTTTTCATTATGTAATGTCTCTCTGTCTCATAGTCATATAACCACTCCAGCTTTTTTATTTGTTTTGGTTTGGGTTTTTTCACTGGTGTTTGCATGGCATATCTTTTCTATAATTTTTACTTTTAACCGATTTATGTTTTTACATTTTTTTTTAATGTTTACTTGTTTTTGAGAGAAAGAGAGACAGAGCGTGAATGGGGCAGGGGCAGAGAGAGGGAGACATAGAATCCGAAGCACGCTCCAGGCTCTGAGGTGTCAACACAGAGCCCAATGCAGGGCTCAAACTCACAAACCACAAGATCATGACCTGAGCTGAAGTTAGACACTCAACTGACTGAGCCACCCAGGCATCCCTATGCTTTTACATTTAAATTGTCTCTAGAAAGGATGATACGGACACCCGTTCTGAATATGGTGACATAAACTGGTCCCTATTTATTCCCTTTGGAAACTACTCAAAAGCAGTAGGAGAACTGTATTCCTCTATGTTTCAAAGCCAAACTAGTTATTAGTAGGGTGGATCCTGCCAACAGTCACCATACCCTCTTTGCTGCTGTTGCCAATTTTAGAAATAGTTAATAGTTTTAGAACACCTTTAGAAAATGAATTTTACATGTTTTCTTTTTCCTGATATTTGCAGCCTTAGAGAAACAGTGATCTAAATAATGTTTAGATCTAAATAGACAAAAGATCATCTGTTAAGTCATGTTTATAAATAAACAGTTTGTTTCCAGGACAGCAGGGAAGGGATCTTTTGAATTGAAAACAAGTCAGTCTTACAATACTATCCTTGTCCTTCCCCCATAAACTCTCTAATTGTTCCCAGAAAAACCAGTCTGCTTCAGTGATGAGTAATAAAAACAGAAGCAGCACAGAACATACACAAAGATACTGAGACAAAGGCAAAAAAGGGCAAAATCTAATAACAGATGTAGATCTCTCACTAGAAATAGTGGCCAAAGCATAGGTAAAAATTGTGACTAAACATTTACTATGACTTTTAAAAACATAATAAAGCAGGGTCAGGGTCATAAAGTGGAAATGCAAGAATCAAGGGAGAGATAATAAAATGTTAAATGGTAGAACTCTGGAAATGAGTAAAATTGAAAAATAGGATTTTACAGAGAAAACAATGACAGAAATGTATCATAGGTAAAGAAAATCCAACATATGCATAAGTGGAATCCCTGAAGAAAACACTGAAATTATGTTTTGAAGGGAGGAGGAGAGGATTGTGTGTGGTAAATACAAAGATGCAAAATTATATCAAAATATAAATCAATAAAATATCTGAAACTGTCAGATTTATTAAAAGATTAGGGGCACCTGGGTGGCTCAGTCAGTTAAGTGTCCAACTTTGATTCAGGTCATGATCTCACAGTCATGAGTTCGAGCCCCGCATCAGGCTCTGTGCTGACAGCTCAGAGCCTGGAGCCTGCTTGGATTCTGTGTCTCCCTCTGTCTCTCTCTGCCCTTCCCCAGCTCATTCTCTCCCTCCCTTCCTCTCCCTCTCTTCCTCTCTCTCTCTCTCTCTTTCTCTCTGTCTCTCAAAAAAAAAGTAAATAAAAACATTTAAAAAGTAAACTATTAAAAGAATAAAGATTAAAGGTGACATTATGTAATTGGGAACTAGAACAAAATTATCATCACCAAGACATTCCCTAGTAAAATATTTTGACATCAAAGATGAAAAAGTAATTCTTTAGGCAGTCTGCACATATGAGTGGGGGAAAAAAATCAAGCTGTCTTCAGTTTTCTCCACAGCAGCACTCAATAGCAAAAGACAGTGGTGCACTACTTATAAAATCACTTGGAGAGAAAATATATATCACAGATTCTATATCTAGCCAAAAGTTTATTCAAGTAAAGAAAATAGATCAACAGTTGAAAACATACTATATTCTCAGAGATTGTTATTTCCATAAGATTTTCTTGGGAAAATTAGTCTAGAAGACACATATTGGCCCACATGTAGATGAATAAAAACACGGAGGCACAAATGGATGCAGAATATATTTAACCATAGAGCCAAAACTAAAACAATTGTAGGGATTAGGGTGACAGAAAAGAAAGTACACATTATATGTCCTAACGATGTAGAAATTATATCACTAATGAAAACAAGAAAAATGCGGAGGAAAAAAATCCAAGGAAGAATAAGTATGTTGATATCTTCAGTTACAATAATGATCAAAGGATAAGATGTAAAACTGATAAATAGAAATATAGGAATCTTTAATAATGAAAATGAGGAAGAGGGAACAAGTAAAATTGGATGCTTGCAAAGAAACAGAAGATGAAAGAGAGGTAAAAAAGGACTGTAATTTCATTATTTCTCATTATAAAAAAACATTAGGTCTGATATTTAAAAAATAAAGGACTAAAAGTACTATAGAAAGTTAAAGTTACAAAGGTAACCAATATAAGGAAATACTACAAACCTTCCTAAATGTTAGAAGAAACACACATACACACATTCACAAAGAAAAAAGATACTCAATGAACAAGGAAAATACAATAAAAATCCTAAGACAGAACCATTATCGCATATATTAGTAATGCCAATAAATATAAATGGCCTAAAACTCAACTTTGTTTTAAAAAATTAAGACTTCCATATTGGATCCTATAGCAGAATCCAATTCTTGCTCTATTCCAGAGAAACAGCTAGAACTAAGTGTTCAGAAAGATGAAGATAAAAGTAAGTGTGAAGATATACAAAGGTAATTGTAAATATAAGACAAGGTTAGATTCAAGCCAAGAAGTCACTTAACTAGCATATATTATAATATAGCATAAATTATAATAATAAAACGTGCAATTCACAAAAAGCAAACCAAAATAGTGCTTCAGTGATTAATCAGACTTTATTTAGAGTATCCCATTTTGCCATGGATAATTTATGTCTGTTGCCCCGGTTTAACTTTGTATAGAAACTTCTTTCACTCTTAAAACATCTATGTTTAGATGATAAATTATATGGTTATCCTATATTTATTCCAGCAATGCAAGGATAGTTCCACAAAAGGAAACATATTCACATAAACGCAAGGAGTTTCAGGACTTTGCCATCGGCCTTAGAATACTGACAGTCTAATGCAGTATTATATCCTTTTATAAGCTCTTATAAGCCTCTGCTTTTTCAGCATTCACTTCCTTTAGCTCACTGGATCACAGCTATGACATATGTTCCTTTTACAGGGTCCCTTAAAAGGCTTTCTGGAAGATTTAGGCAGACTGCAAAAGAAGTTTTATGCCAAAGACGAACGGTTACTTTGCCCTATGAGGACCTACCTGGTTACAGCCAGGAGTGCAGCCAGTTCAGGCGCCCGAGTGCTGAAAACCCTTCGCCGCTGGGGTCTAGAGATAGACGAAGCTCTTTTCCTTGCTGGAGCCCCCAAAGGTCCCATCTTGGTAAAGATAAGGCCCCACATTTTCTTTGATGACCACATGTTCCACATTGAAGGGGCACAGAAATTCGGCACCATCACAGCTCATGTACCTTATGGCATTAATCAAAAAATGAACAATTAGGGATGGGGAGGAGAAATAAAGCAGTGAGTCTGGTATTATAGAAGCCACTTTTGTGGATCTCTAGGGTAATTAGATAGGTATTTCAGATGATTGGACCTCAGAACTTAGTTCATTTGGAAAGGTTTCCTCTTGATATTTTGAAAATATTTTGAACCTTCAAGTTACCTTCAAGCTACTTCTCTTTGAGCTATCAATGCTGTTGAATACCACTGCACTTACCTTTATGTGTAAGTCATATTGATGACTCTTTAGGATAAGTTTAGAACCTGAATGCTTGAATACTTAACGGGCTATCTCAGGTGTCTAGTTATTTTTACAAAGCATTGCTCATTTTTGGATGTTGGTTGATTGAATTGTTACCCACCATCATTGTAGAATATTGGTCTTCAAAGAAGGAAAGAGTAGGGTTAGATACACTCTTGAAAATTGGAGCTTTTTATTCTGTTGCCTCTGTGACCAGGCTTTTAATCAATGCAAAATGAAAAGGTCACTCCACCTGCAATTTTGACTCCTGCACCAAGTTTGACACTGCTCATTGAGAAATAAATCAGCAGGTTATTCATAGAGGGCACTTTCCATCTAAGATGAGCTCCAAACAGAAGGTCTGGAGAACCTGAAGAACCTGGGGAAGGTTCTTTGAAGCTTACCCGAGGGTGCATTACCTCTGGACTACAAGGCTTCATATTTGAAGTCTCTGGCTCTGGGCCTGGCAGGTAGGTCCAATGTTTACATAAAAAAAAAAAATCTTTGGCTACCACTTCAAAATGTGACATGAAGTGTAATAACCTAGCCTTTCGTTGTTATTATTATTTTGTTATTTTTCTTTTGATTTCAAGAAACATCTATTGGTTATTAACCATAATCTACTGCATAATAGGCACAGTGAGCTGGTTATTTTCAAGTTACCTCATTTTCTCATCAAACCAAATGTTTGTAACAGAACATTGTTATTACCCTCATTTTTACCAATGGAGGACTTAAGACTCACAAAGAAAAAGTCGCTTGTCCAATAACGTGCAGCTAATAAATGGTAGGACTGAGATTCCTTCAAAAGCTACATTCTGTTTTCTCTGTGAATATACAGCCTTCCACTTCAAGTTGTTATTAATTCCATGGCCATAGGACCCATCCTGAACAGATAGTCATTCCATTACGTTCTATGCTTCAGTTACATAGCAGTTACATAAACAGGTCTGAGGATTTGCCGCCTCCTCTCCTCTTCATGCCCTCTCCTGCTTCTTCTACCCCCACTTCTAACTCTACTGCACCCATGTATACATATTCTGGCCCGGCTCTAGGTAAAGAAGACTGCTGCTGACATATAGCTTTTGCTCTCTTTCTTAATTTGATATAAGCTAGTCCAAAATATACCAGTCATGACACTGAGTACCTACTGTTTTCTATGCATTCCCCAGTGTGAAGACCACAAGAGAAACTCAGACATAATCCTGCCCTTTGGGAAATTTAAAACCTTGAACAATCCCTTAGAGTAAGTCAAGCATGCAAACTGATATAGTCAACCCCAAAAAGCTGTTTGTCCTCAGTGCCAAGAGAGGGTCGCACATGGAAGTTGAGGAAGAGATCTGTGTGGGCTGGATGTGGTCAGAATATGGAGAGAACCGAGGTGAGCTTTTAAGGATGAAAAAGACATGGATAGGTAGAAAAAGAAAGAGGAAACAGATGTGCTCTGGGATCAGTGAGCTTGAGAGGCAACTTCAAATTACCAAAAGGAAGAAATAAAGGCCCACCCCTGGTGACTTCTTCTCTGGTGCCTTGTGGAATCCTCAGGGACAGTTCTCCTTCCCACCTGCAAGCTCTACCGTCAGCACTCACACGAAACCTTCTTCTGGCATTCTAACCCTCTTCTGTGTGCGTGTTCAATGCATGTTATATCCTTCCCAAATGTACAGGAGTGGAGGAGAGTTTACCAAAATAATCTAGGGAGTTAATTTCAAACTGTACAAGTTGTGTGACTCGTCTCTTATCCTAAAGATTCTAGAATGGGGGCTTTGGCAGGGGAGGTCTCTGTACAAGACAATAAGCACACTGAGGGAAGAAATGTTGTCCTATTTCTCTGTGACTCTCCCAGGGCAGGGGTCTGGCACATACCGGATGGGTGAGTAGATGAACGAATGACAACTTGAGAAAAGTCGGGTCTAAAGCTATGAAGTCTGCAGCTTGAAGATGGGTCCCTGTGGCAATAAGACCTCGCATCTTTGTATCATTTTTACAGTGTACAAAGCACTTTCCCTTCCATTATCACGTTGAACAGCTTCCTGGAGGGAGGCGTGGAGGCACTAGTGAATGGGCTTTTCCCACTGTATCTCTGCCAGTATGAAATAAGACCATTGGAGGATGCCTTTTGCTATAGAGACCAATGACAATGGTTTTCAGTTCTCAAACTGTGGTCCACAAATCAGCAGCATCAGAATCACCTGGGAACTTGTTAGAATTGCAAAGTCTCAGGTCCCATCTGGAACTTATTGAATTCTAAACTCGTACTGGCACCCTACAATTTCTGGGGGGGGGGGGGGATTGTTTTTTATGAGTCCTCCAGGAGATTCTGATACAACGCTAAACCAACCAGAACCACTGATCCATTCCATTTCCGAGTGGTTCCTGTTGCTGAGTTCTTCGCCTCATCATAATAAAAAAGAGCCCTTCCTCAGACTCCAGGTGGGCAGGGACAATTCTCCTGAGGGTGAAAGTAAACTTCACTGAGGGTTAACAAGTCCCAGGGCCCTTTAACGGAAAATATACTAAGCAAGCTCCGATGTATGGGATTTGTAAATTAAAAATATTCATTAGGCATTCCCATGGGGTCGACCCCCGCTACTCTGGGGCCTGTGCTCACCCTCCACGCTCAGGCTGGAGACCTCTCCACGGAGTCACCACGACCCAGGGCGCTCTCCTCCCGCAACCAATCAGATGCCCTCGGAAGGAAAACTACAAGTCCCAGTATGCCCCACGCCGTCCCGTCAGGCGGCGAAAGGCCGCGCCCCAGAATTCTTCGCGTGCAGGTGGCAGCCTTAGTCCCTGGCGCGCGCGACCACTCCGGAAGTCCCGCGTAGGGGCCGGTGGGCCCTCGGCCCCCGCGGCTATGGCCCTGGTGGCTACAGTAGCGGCACTCCTGGCTGCACTGGGTGGGACTGTGTGGCTGGCGGCCCGGCGCTTCGTGGGGCCCAGTGTCCGGCACGGAGGAGGGGACTCCGGCCTCATGCACGGGAAGACTGTGCTGATCACAGGGGCGAACAGCGGCCTGGGCCGCGCCACGGCCGCCGAGCTGCTGCGCCTAGGGGCGCGGGTGATCATGGGCTGCCGTGACCGCGCGCGCGCCGAAGAGGCAGCGGGTCAGCTCCGCCGCGAGCTCCGCCAGGCTGGGGGCGCCGGGCCGGGCTCCGACGCCGGCGAGGCCGGCGAGCTCGTCGTCAGGGAGTTGGACCTCGCCTCGCTGCGTTCGGTGCGCGCCTTCTGTCAGGAGATGCTCCAGGTGTGGGGCTCCGGGAGCCAGCTGGAGATCAGGGACGGGCGCAGGCCTCGGCGAGCGGGTGGGGCGTGGGCTGAGCGGCGGGTGGCCGCCCAGAGTCCGGGGGGTGTGACCTTGGGAAAGACCAAGCCTAAGAGTCCCAACAGTCCAGTGGTTTTGAGAAGGCTAGGGAGTGCAGGCTGGGAAAATTGGTAGGACAGGCGTCTGCCTTCCAAAGATGCTGGGGAAATAATGGCCCCAAGAGGAAAATAAGCCAGTTTCTGCACATTTCCTTTCGTTATGTGAGGACCGGCCCTGGAGGAGATCCGCGAGGTCACGGACTGTTTTTTCTGTGTCCCGAGTGAATCTGCACCAAGCCATCTTTCAGAGAACCTTCGAGCCAGGGACCTTGAAACAATGTCCCCTCCCCCCCCCCCTACTGGGGTAGGAAGTTTAGTTCTCTGTCACCAGTGGACTCATTAGCACCACATCCTTAAGCAGTATCTGGCCTGATTTCTAAATAGACTGGAGCTCAGAATCCCAGTGGCCAAGTGCTCTAAACGGGGACAAATAAATATAATACTTAGTATTTATTGAAGGTTTCCTATGTGCCAGGAGGTGTTCCAAGCATTCTTACAATGGCTTTCGTGTGTGCCAGGAGGTGTTCCAAGCACTTATAGTGCCCTTGGCTATTACTGTCATCGAAGCCTCACAGCAACCCTGGTAGACATTTTTATCCCCATTTTACAACGTTAGGCAATGAAGGCATAGGTAGGCCAAGTAATTTGCCCAGGATCTGTCTCCAAAGCCCTCGCTGTTAGCTTCTATACTCCTGCTGCCTGCCAGTGAGGTGTAGGATTTCTTCGGTTAGCTGATAAATATTCCACTGCAGGGGATGTCCTCTGTTGAAATTGAGATAGAAGAGTTTCCTGCAGGGGTAACTTGCAAAAGGCCACATAGAAAAGTGAAATTTAAAATTAGCTGGCATGGGAAAGGTGCCTGTATGAAATGGAGCCTCTTGAGTCTACAGCAGAGGTTCCCAAACTAATTATTTTTTTTCATAATGCTGGTGAGCCAAAGGAAAGATCTATCAGTTTATTAAGTAATTAGGTCCAAGCAACCCAGTATTTACATCCTAACAACTTAGTAGCTGTTTGAAAAAGTAATACACATAATTCAAAGAAAAAAATTTTTATTTCATTGTTCAATAACCATAACTAGTGATGGGAAATGTGCACCTGTTGTTCACTGCACCAACTTCTCAGTCTTTGGGATCAGACTGGAAATGTCCATCTTTTTTTGTTCTACATTGATTTTTAACAATTGTACTTGCATTTTGGTAAAAACTCAGCTTTGCAGAGATGAGACACCATTGAAAGGAATTTAGCAAAATTTAATGTTTAAGCTGTGAACCCCCTGCAGCTAGTAGTTTGAGATGTTGTACAGATTATCACTTCGTTTCCCTGGAAAATATAAAATTATCCATAGCACCCTGTGGAGTCCCTTATGAGGCTGTAGGGCGCTTTGATGCATTGTTTGGGAACTATTGCAGATCTTTTTTGTCTGTTTGTATTAATAACTAGTGTTTCATTATCAGCTAAAACAGTTAACAATACTGATGTATAAAAGATGTTGAAGCATAAAAAGTGGGTCTTCGTGTTCATTAAAATGTGGATGGGTCTGGGAATGCTTCTCATTTCTGATACTTACAGCATTTAACCACTTTGGCCATTTGAGACAGAACTAATTAAAAGTTAAAGAGATAAACTTTATTAAGTTTCTTCCTGGCTCTGAAGTTCAGTGACAATAACCATATATATATATATATATATATATATATATATATATATATATATTTAGTGGAAGTGTAAATTTCCCACAGGTTGGTATTCATGGTATTTATATCATTTATCTCCTCGAATTAAAAAAAAAAATAGTGAATGATAAAGTCTTAAAATAATACAAGCCCAGCAAAGAATGATGGCTCAGAAATGATTAATACAGGAAACTCTTCCAAAGGATTAGTGAAAAAAGAACACTCCTTTCTTTCCCCCACGGGTGAACTTTTGCCTTCTTTTTGAAGTTGACTGTTGGAAAAGCCAAAGGTGCGTAGACAGACAGAATGATAAATAGTTGATCCTCTGACAGGTAGGCTGTGATAACAGTTGTGAAATTTAACACATTTTTCTTTTTACTTACACTTGGCAAAAGGGCCAGTGAAATTTGAAATTTGACCTCAAATTAATTTAATCGTAGGTCATCACTCTGTCTTTACACCTGGAACATGTTGTGCATTTTTTTCTCTGCCCATCAGAAGAGACAGAGGGGAGCCAGGAAAGGGCTGGGGAAAACTAACTTAATATGAATTAAAAAATGAAAAGACTTCCTTCTGAGGACAGTCTAAATTTTAGCATTTTACTCTGGAGAGATGCAGGAGGGTACAAAGTGCAGAATTCTGACTATATAGATCTTCCAAGCTGCGGGCCTCTTGTAGCTTGAAAGAGGTAGATTTCATACAGGGAAAAAAGAACTGTATTCTAGAATCCTAATAGATGTTAAAGGTGTTTGTTGGGGCTAAGTCCTCTCTAAATGTCCTTTGCTGTCATTGTGAGACTTAGTATTATGTTTCATTGCATTGTTTTTTTTCCCCATTGTGTAGTTTCTGATATTTTGATATTACCTACTTATTTTTTTCTTAATATTTCTTTGGTTTATTCTTGATATCCTCTCCAGTCTTATTTTGCATCCTTGACCCTCTCTATTGTCCCAATTTTGAGGAAACCACTTGAAGTTGCTCTGTCCCCATGGTACTGTTTGCCCTTAGAAAACTACAGAATGGAGAAATCCTAATTTGGCCCTGGCATTGTTAATAGCAGCTCTGGGAATAAAGGATGCTGACCTGCCTTCTGCTATACTTCCACTTTCTAGCACACATCGTTCCTTTAGCTATGGTTTGAAACTCCCAATTAGAAAAGCAAGCTAGCTTACTAATTAAAAATAGGGGCATTAAAAAATAGGGCATTGCTATCAGAAGATTTCCTCTTCCAATTTTTGTTTGCCACTTAGGAGCCCTGTCTTCACAAATCACCTAACCCGGGTGCTTCAGTTTGCTCTTGAAGTTGTTGAGGGTAGATGAGATAACATGTGAGAAGCACAAGCCCCCCATTAAGCATGCAGCCCACCCTTGACTGTTGAAACCCCTTGAAGGCATTGTATCGAATTTTAGTACTTTGCAAGAATTTGTTTTTAATTTCATTTGAGGCCTGTGTTCATAATTACCTCATTCTCTTTTTGACATTTAAAGGAAGAGCCTAGACTGGATGTCTTAATCAACAATGCAGGGATCTTCCAGTGCCCTTATATGAAGACCGAAGATGGTTTTGAGATGCAGTTTGGAGTGAACCATCTGGGGCACTTCCTACTCACCAATCTTCTCCTTGGACTCCTCAAAAGTTCAGCTCCCAGCAGAATTGTGGTAGTCTCCTCCAAACTTTATAAATATGGAGACATCAACTTTGAAGACTTGAACAGTGAACAAAGCTATAATAAAAGCTTTTGTTACAGTCGGAGCAAACTGGCTAACATTCTTTTTACCAGAGAACTAGCCCGCCGCTTAGAAGGCACAAACGTTACTGTCAACGTATTACACCCTGGTATTGTGCGGACAAATCTTGGCAGGCACGTACACATTCCACTGTTGGTCAAACCACTTTTCAATTTGGTGTCGTGGGCTTTTTTTAAAACCCCAGTAGAAGGTGCCCAGACTTCAGTTTATTTAGCCTCTTCACCTGAGGTGGAAGGCGTGTCGGGAAAGTACTTTGGGGACTGTAAAGAGGAAGCGCTATTGCCCAAAGCTATGGATGAGTCTGTTGCAAGAAAACTCTGGGATATCAGTGAAGTAATGGTTGGCATATTAAAATAGGAACAAGGAGTGAAAGAGAGCTATTTATAAAACTGGATGCCTTACATCTGTAATCAGAAATGGTGTGGCTTGAGTACTTGCTACTTGAAAACACAGCTTTGGTTTTACAGTAACTGCTGAGAGGTACATAAGGATATTTTGAAGGTACTAAAAAAGTTATTTTCTAGAGAACATAAAATTTCAGAAAAGTTTTAAATATAAGCATAATGAGTGGTGTAATGAGCAATAGTATAATGAATATATAATGAACAATTTTATAAATTATGATTGAGCAAGCATGGATTATAAATATTAAAGAATCCAGTGACTTAAACACCTTGAGAAGTTTTTTCAAATATCTTTCTGAGTTTCATGGCCAAAGTGTTAAATATTTATATTGCAGTGCTGGTTTTTGTGTGAAAATAATATGCCTATTGTGTGCACCATTCTCACTTGGAATAAATTCAGTGATGCAGATTCTTAATTGTGCATTTTTTTTTACAAGTTTCACTAAATTGTGTCCTTTATCATCTTATTAGCCTCCACTGATCTTGGTATGCCCAGTGTCTTCCCTTCCCACACATCTTGCGTGCTGCATTAAGAAGTAATATTTCGGGGCGCCTGGGTGGCTCAGTCGGTTAAGCGGCCGACTTTGGCTCAGGTCATGATCTCGCGGTCTGTGAGTTCGAGCCCCGCGTCGGGCTCTGTGCTGACAGCTCAGAGCCTGGAGCCTGCTTCGGATTCTGTGTCTCCCTCTCTCTCTGCCCCTCCCCCGTTCATGGTCTGTCTCTCTCTGTGTCAAAAATAAATAAACGTTAAAAAAAATTTTTTTTAAAAGAAGTAATAGTTCAAAAACCCAAATCTGTGTCACAGTGTCATATCCCTGCTTAAAAATATGTGGTGGGGGGCGCCTGGGTGGCTCAGTCGGTTAAGCGGCCGACTTCAGCCCCAGGTCATGATCTCGAGGTCCGTGAGTTCGAGCCCCGCGTTGGGCTCTGTGTTGACAGCTCAGAGCCTGGAGCCTGCTTCCGATTCTGTGTCTCCCTCTCTCTGACCCTCCCCCGTTCATGCTTTGTCTCTCTCTCTGTCTCAAAAATAAATAAACGCTAAAAAAAAAAAATTTAAAAAAAAATGTGGTGGTTTCCAATTGCCCATAACAGTGGGTTTCCAGCCATTTTTGTTAAGCTGCAGAATTCTTTCTTCAAAAGAAGTCTTAAGGGGTGCTTGGGTGGTTCAGTTGGTTTAGCATCCAACTCTTGATTTCACCTCAGGTCATGATCCCAGGGTCATGGGATCGAGCCCGTGTCAGGCTCCAAGCACGGAGCCTGCTTGTGATTCTCTTCCTGTGCCCCTCAACCCCCAACCCTCTTCGTTATCTCTCTAAAAAAACAAACAATACAAAGCAAAAAAGTCTTAAGTAGAGAAACTTAATGGATAAAACAAGTAATTACAATACTTGTTAGTATTGTCTTCTTCCAAATATGTTCCTTTTGCTAATTCCTGAAAGGACTTAGCAGAATATGGTAGTTTATAAACTACTTCTATTTAAAGTTTAAACTCTTTAATATACATATGAGACTATCCAGGAACTGGCCACAGGCTTACCTTGTCCTCTTAGTGTTGTCCAATAGAACTTTCTGCAATGATGGAAATAATTGTGTCTGTGCTGTCCTGTGAGGTACACTCTAGATACGTGTGGTTATTGAGTACTTGAAATATAACTGAGACCTGCATTTCTAATCTTATTTAACATTAATTTAGATTTCAATAGGCACAGGTGCCTAGTAACTAATGTCTCAGACAGGAATCTCTTCATTCCATTGTATAACCCAGTCATCAGTATACATCAGTCATATGTTCACTTGCTTCTTGGCCTTTCCTTATATCGTTCCTTCAATCCCTGTAGGCAGAACCAGTCCTTTTTCTGCTTTGTTTTAATTGATTTTGGAGCTTTACTAATTATTTGCTCAAAAATCCAGTTAGATAATTAGAATAAGAATTCTTCAAGGAATTTTTTTTTATTTTGTTATATTCTTATTACTGTTCCTTCCTCAAGAATCAAGTGTAGTACTTGACACACAGTAAACATTGAATAATGATGTTTGAATGAGTAATAAGTAATGGGTCAGTGGTGTGCCTAAAAATAAGTCTGAATAGGGCTATTGTAGGTATCTGTACGGTAACATCAGAAATAATAATTAGTATTTCTTTGTCTTAACCATCTCTTATTGGAAAAGGAATTGGGACAGAAAATTCCCAATTTGGAATTTCCCAATACTGAATTTAAGGACCATTTTGCTCAGGAGTAATCCTCGGTTGGTTATTATTTTCAAGACTATTTATATTATCTGGTTACCAGTATCAATTCTTTTCGAGAATGGCAGGACCTTGGCAGATTACACAGAAGATCTGTTTTCCGTTAGAGCACTGGGTTGTTCATCTGAGGAACACAGTGTTTGTATCATCACAGGTGTGCCTCTGCAGGTGTAGTGGGTATAGTTGCATCATGTTCTTTGAAATGCATTTTTAAAAAATACTCCACAAAGAGACTTGCTGAACTTAGAAATATGGCAGGAAATACACCAGAATGCAACTTGGAGAAATGGAAGCTAATAAATCTGTCCTACACCTCGACTTCATTAAAAAGAGCGCCTTTTTTATTTTTTTTTCTTCCAGTTAATACCATCTTTTCTGGCTTCATTTTGATACCTGATGCTTTTCAGGGGAGTTGGGCCTTTTGTAAGAGTTGAGCCTTTCAGAGTTCTTGTTTGCGGCACCATAATAAAATAGGATATATTAATTTATCATGATGGAAAACTAGAAACTCATCTGGAAACACCAAGTATTTAGGTAAAATGAGCTGCCATTTGGAAGATGTCCTTCCCACCCCGTGTTGTATGGAATCGAGGGCTAATAGCTATAGTATGACTAGTTAGATTTTGAAGATTATTATTAAACTCTTCTGTTCTGCTCACTTCTAACCATTTCACTGGGCAAAGAAATGAGCAAAAGGCAATTCTGTTCTGCTGATACTTATTCTCACCCTTAGCAAAATATTGTTAGAAGTGTGCAGTGTGCCAGATGATGCAATAATTGAGTTAGAAACCCATTTTCATGTTGGTTTCTGGCTTCATCTTTTGAAATGTTGCCTTCTACATCAAGCAACTTGTTCTGAAAAGAAGTGAACTTGCTAGCTTTTCTGCCTCGATTCTACTCAGAGTAACTATTCTGTATAGGGGGTTCCCAGTAGCATTTAACTGGGAAAGGGATCTCATGGCATAAAGACACCACCACATCAGATTTGATTAACAGCTCAACTATCCAGTTCTCCCTGAGACACTGGCAAGACACTTAACCTCCTTGAGCTTCTGTTTTCTTGGCTCTATCATTCAGATAATCCTTTAAAGGACTGTGCAGTGAATATATTAGAGTATGTAAATAAAGCATTTAGCAAAGTGCCTGGCACATAATAGGCACTCATCCATTTCCCCTTCCCAAATGCACCTGATCATTACTATTAATGGTAATAGTAATTAATAATAGTAATGTTTATATGAGTTTGTATGATGGAAGCAAAACTAAACCAAGGGTCAGCAAACTTTTGACAAAAGGCCAGACTGTAAATATTTAAAGTCACTAGGCCATATACAATCTGTGGTACATGTTCTTTTTCTTTTATGATCCTTTAAAAAATGTAAAAACCATTCTTAGCTCATGCAGGCCAGACCATTATATTTATGCAACAGCCCAATGGACTAACTAACTCTTCTTCTCTTTGAGACACTGTGCATGACAGCGGTTCTTGAGGGTGCTGTAACACCAGTTTCTTTGTGTGGCTCCTGTTGTTTCTTCATATCATTTCTAACCTTGTATGACTATTTGTTTGCAGCCCAGGAAGTCTAGAGAGTGTATTTTTTAAAACCTCTCTCCAGCTATCGATTCTGGTGTGAGGAATCATAGTTATCCGCCTTCAACTCTCTCCCCTCACAAACCTGCTGAGTCTGGCCAGAGATCTGAGGGAACCTCTATTTGAATATTTAATTGATTCCAAATGTCCTAAGGAACACTGAAGAGAGAACATGTTACTAATCACCCTTCAGGAGCTTGGCCCCTACAGACAGCTTCAGATGTTTCACAAAGCTTATCTGGACAATAGGGAGTTAAATTAGTTACAGGTTAACATGGAGGAAGTAGTTTATTCCTAAAGGCAAGTTAGGTGGAGTGCTCCATTTTGCACCACCAGTAAGGAAGAGTTTTTGCTAAATTAGATATATCACCAAAGTACAGAGAAGCACCTTTAACCGACCATTGACTTACTGTAATAACTCCACTCTTGTAAAACATACTGACTGGTACCCATAGGGTGCAAATGCTCTAGGCTGGCAGGGCACCTCTGGCTCAGAATTCTGCTCCCACCTGTTCTATCATATATTTAGGAAGAGTGAGTTGTAGAGCATTCATGTATTCACTTAACAGATATTTATTGAATGCCTATTATGTGCCAGGCATTATTCTAGGCTTTGGGGAGGCAGGGGGCAACAAAGAAAACTCAACCAAATCTGTGTGTGTGGGTTAGTTGTGCACTATTATTAATCATAATAGAAGTTATTCATCATAATACAAACCAATGAAATATGAGCACAAAGAGAAAGAACTTCTATGAAAGGTAAGCTGAGTGCTTTCTTACAATTAAATGAGGGCAGATCGCTAGAAACTTGCTGTTGAATAAAGTTTCAAAACACCTGTCAAATACTAAAAATATATTTATAAAAATCTAAAAGGTGTCTATATTTAGTGCTTTGCAGGTGACTTTCAACTTTGACTCCATTTTATTTTATTTTTTTTTTAATTCTTATTTATTTTTGAGACAGAGAGAGACAGAGCATGAACAGGGGAGGGTCAGAGAGAGAGGGAGACACAGAATCGGAAGCAGGCTCCAGGCTCCGAGCAGTCAGCACAGAACCCGACGCGGGGCTCGAACCCACGGACCGTGAGATCATGACCTGAGCCGAAGTCGGACGCTCAACTGACTGAGCCACCCAGGCGCCCCTTGACTCCATTTTAAAGACACAAAAACTGGAAATCATAGACTATACTGTGTAAGTGACTATAATGCAATAAGATGGGATTCCAAGTGAACTCATACTCAGAAAAACAACAAATAAGGGCCCTTTGCCTTGTATCAGAAGATAGGCAAATAAATGAATATGCTGTATGTTTCAAGTTGAAATAATAAATCCCAGGTGCATATGATTCATCTTTATGATTTCCTTCTTTAATCAACTTGTTCATGTAACCAACCAATTCCAAAGAAGAGGGCTAGTACTGTATGAAATAGAGCTATCACTGACACCAGAAAGTTTCAATTTGGAGGAATTGGCAATAAATGTGTTCTGCATAGTGAGTCATATTTTCCCTAAGACTTCTAATCTAAATTGAAATATATATATACTTTAGTACCCCAATAGACTTAATTGATTATTGGGTTTATTTGGTCCCGAGTGTTTTTGCATCCTAAGATTTATTTTCATCATTAACCCTGTTTGTTTCTCTTCTTCATTTAAAGCCCCTACTAATTGTGTTAAGTAGGTAAGTTCCTTAATATTTAATAGTTATTTTTTCAGTATGTCCTTCGGTTTTTAGAAGTTGCCATGTTACATATGATGTATGACAGCCTGGTCTGTTCCAAGTCTCAAGTTTTAAAATCTATTCAAAAAACAACAAAAAAGAAGTTGCTAACTTCCTTTATAAATTCTGACTTAAAAAATACTTTTTTTTTTTTTTTTGGGAGGGAGTATACCCTATAGTCTACATAGTAATCCAGTGATTAGCAGAACGGTTTTAAATCCTAATAGCACCTTTCCTGCTACTATGAGAGCAGTAAGATGAATGAGTAAATAGAAGTTTAAGTTGTAAATATATTCAAGAGATTTTTATCTGTACAGACCGACATACAATGTTAACATTTTAGGAATATCTTGAAGTTGTACACATGGTTTGAGGAAATGCTGAGCACAGAGAAATACATAATCATTAGTTTGTGAAAAAAGCAAAGCAAGTTTCTGCCACCAACCCATGAAAGCACAGGAAATGGCTTCATGTAGTAGGTGTTGGAGTCTGAGCATTCTGTTGACAGAAGCGGGTCCTACCCAGGGGTTTTGTGTTAATGTAATCAAACACTTCAGAGCTGCAGCCTAGCAAGCTCAAGTCCACCCACCTCAGAGTTTATCTTTAGCTCATCTGGAAGAGTTTATTTTAAACATTGAACATTGTTTGCTGCTGTTGAAATGAAAGTGAGAGAGTTACAAGCTTTCTTCCACTGCCATCTGGCAGATTTACTGATGGATCGGGTTCTTTAATCCATGTAGCCCTGTGTGTGGGAGCTATTGTCTTTGTGTTGATCATGCAGCTGGCTTGGCTGAACTTTAAAAAGCTCACACAAAGCTATCGAGAGCCATCCTATAGATAAATGAAGTTGGGGGTGTTGCAAAAGCCGATGGAGTCTTTTGCAGGAGGGTGGAGAAGGCTCGAATGTAGATTTTTCATTCTTCTCCGAACACACCATAGCTCTCTTTGTGACCTGTAAAAGAGGAGAAGAACCGTATTGGAATATTTTAAAAGAAATCATCGTAGCCACAAAGAAGTAACTATAGCTAAATTGGAAAAGTATGCAGCAGGGTAGAAAGGAAAGGAATAGCAGGTTAGAGGGTCCCCACCTCCTTAAAATAAATGCGGGATGGAAGAAATCAAATAAATGTGCTCTTATTTTCAGTGGGGATTTTTTTTTTTCACTATGTGTGATATGGGGACATTCAAAGGCACCAACCACATACTTAGCCATAGCCTTTTGGGGTGTGGGACAATGTAGGATCTAAGTCAGTACCTTACACCGAGTATAATTTATGACTCACTCCAGTGTGTAATTCTTATCTTACCCACTAATGCATATACAAGCATTAAGAGATTCCATGTGAACAATGGGCTATGCGCAGGATAGGATACCTTCAATATAACTTGCATTCAGTTTATAGAAAAACAAGAAGACAGGGGCGCCTGGGTGGCGCAGTCGGTTAAGCGTCCGACTTCAGCCAGGTCACGATCTCGCGGTCAGTGAGTTCGAGCCCCGCATCAGGCTCTGAGCTGATGGCTCAGAGCCTGGAGCCTGTTTCCGATTCTGTGTCTCCCTCTCTCTCTGCCCCTCCCCCGTTCATGCTCTGTCTCTCTCTGTCCCAAAAATAAAATAAAAAAACGTTGAAAAAAAAAAAATTTAAAAAAAAAAAAAAAAAAGAAAAACAAGAAGACAAATAGAACCAGAACTATCTTGGATATGTTAAATTGCCATTCAGTTTTCTTTCCTTTTAGTAAAACAACTGCACTGTGCACATTCCAGACAAAAACCAGTTTCCAACAAAAGATGCCTCTACAGTGAGATTTTGAATGAGTGATTAAAAGGAGGCCTTCTTCCTACTGTTTTTGGCTATTTTCTGGTAGTTGTGGAAACAGAGTTGCTTCTTTTTATTCAGTCTTATTTTTGTTGTTTTGTTTTGTTTTGATAACAAGAGGCAATTGAGGTAGACCCTGTAGTTCTGTGTCCACCCACTTCTCAGTGGGTATTGAGCAGGGTCTACAGCAGTAGCAGCATCCTGATTCTGGTTTCCCGATCCCAGAATCAAAGCTGTGTCTTGTAAATAAGTATTTCTGCCAACATCCCCCAGGCTCCCACCTTCCTGATCATGCATGACAGAAGTAGTAGCTTCCTCTTACAGGTCAGTTCTTAGTATTTCTGGATTCATTCCTGTTACTATAACCTAACCCAGTATTTCAGCCCTCCCCATTATTTTGTAGGCACCTACTTCCCTACTTTACTCAATCCCCTTTTCCTTAAAATATCTGGGAGGATTGTTTTCTGCTGAAAGAAAGAAAGAAAGAAAGAAAGAAAGAAAGAAAGAAAGAAAGCAGATTAACAGGATTACTGACCAGGGACAAGAAGCATAAAGTTTCAAATAAAAACCACCTTGCTGGGGCGCCTGGGTGGCGCAGTCGGTTAAGCGTCCGACTTCAGCCAGGTCACGATCTCGCGGTCCGTGAGTTCGAGCCCCGCGTCAGGCTCTGGGCTGATGGCTCAGAGCCTGGAGCCTGTTTCCGATTCTGTGTCTCCCTCTCTCTCTGCCCCTCCCCCGTTCATGCTCTGTCTCTCTCTGTCCCAAAAATAAATAAACGTTGAAAAAAAAAATTAAAAACCACCTTGCAAATGAGCAAGCAATGGCATAATAGAAGACACAAAGAAATGGAGGGTTACAGCTGGAAAGGGAGGGAGCTGATGAAGGAGAGGCAGCCAACATGGCATTTCTTTGGTAAAATCACAGAAGTACAATGCTTGGGCCCTCACTCAGCAGCCTCACATATTTGAACTTGTCAAGATGTCAGTAGACAATGAGAAACTACCAAAGGAACTGGAAACCTCTTTCCTTTGGGTGACACACAGTGAGGAAATCCATTTGGGGAACAAAATTATAACCAGAAATTCGATTAGATACCTGTATTAGGTGAATTCATAAGCAGATTTATGCTCTAGATGGCCATGGCTCTTGAAGGGGGCTTTGAAACGATGTGACTTTGAAACGATGTGACTCTTGTTGACTACTCCACCTTCTGGGTGACATTTTCTTTTTGCTTTTTTTAAATCTGTGCTTATCACCTAAATATGGCTAGTCTGCCTCAGGAAACATTTCACTTCTATGATACATCACAGAGAAGTAAAAGGGGCCAAGTGAATTAACCACACTCAAAGACACAGGTAGGGGTAGAGGAATATATTATTCATGGTCGGAAAGGCTGACATATGAGAGAGTATCCGCGAATCTTTCCTCATATGAGATTTCTGGGGAACAGGTTAATTTATCACAGCTGTTTTCCATTTAGGAAAAATGTAATAAATACTAGGCTTCCTTCAGCAGGCAATTTGATTAAGATTGTAGAATGACGTGTGATGGATAATCCTGCATAAGTGTTTTGGGCAGTGTGAATGGATTAGAAGGACGTTCATAACTGAAACGCTGGCTACCCTAGGACTATTTATTTCTAGTTATCTGCTGCAAATCAAATCAGAGAAGTAGACGTAAGGGGGATGCGGAGGCTACATGTGAGTGTCTAAGAACCAGACTATAGTGCATGGAAGGCAAGGACATGTTTGAACATTTTCTTCTTCCTGCTAACATATGGCATGGGGCTATAACATATCAATTACTCACAAGATATTAGGCTGATTATTTAATTAGTTATTTAATTACCAAAAACTAAGGTGTCTACCACCATATTGATGGTCAGGATAGATGGAGCTGATTTAACTGGCCTGGCAGATGGTCTCTTCCGACATCCTGGAAAATAAGCTCAACCTTCACGGGGAGTAAAGGGTTCTTTGGGCTTATGACAGTGATGCTGGATTGTCTTATACACTCTTACTCAAAACACGGAATGATGCGTATGAAACAGTCTTGAGTAAGTGTGTCATCATTTTTGACACTTATAGTCAATAATAATTAGGAATTTGTAGGAGGGGAAACTAGAATGTCAACAAAGAAGGCTCACAGGCTGAAAAAAACGAATCTTGCCACAGATTCCCCTGGAAACATCTATATAGTTCATTCAAACTATTGACTAGTGCCTTCCAGTAAGCAGTCTGCCTTCAGTTGATGAGAGAGGATTTGCCAAAGCCAAAACAATTAATTCTGCCACAACCAGCATGTATTTGCTCTGGTTCATAATTCATTTTCAAATAAGTATATATGCATGAAAAGAAATAAAGAGGGCTTATGTTCTTTTTAAAAATAATGCCACCATTCTTGCAAATCCCTAAGACCACGGATGATCAATTCAATTAGGACAATTGAGATGTGATTAAACTCACCAGAGAGAGTTCTTTCTAGAATAATTATTTATGAGAGATATTTCACATATATTATCTCTAATTCTTGTAGCAACACTGCAAGATATTCTTATTCCTAATTTGCAGATAAGGAAACAGAGTTTCAGAAAGCCTAAGTGACTTGCCTAGAAAGTGACGGGCCCAGGATTTGAACCAAAATTTTTCAGGTTTTAGAGACTTTGGCTCCTTCCTACCAGTGTGCACTTCTTTTAGTGAACTAAAATAATGTACATAGAAAAAGTTAAAATTTTCTCTAAAACCAACACAATAGTAGATATTTCATTTTCATATTTATGATCATTATTACTCCCAATCTGTCCCTTTAATATATTCATTTTCTAGAGTAGATAATATTTTAAGTAAGGTTATTTCTGCCTGATAGGTCAAGAATGTGTTAATTTTTTTTTCATTGACTACTATATTTAGTTTCTCTGTCAGCACAAGTTAATTGAAAAGGTTTCTGCATAATATCCCTAAGTGTAAATTATTTATCGGGGCAGTTAAAGAACCCAGTGCCCCATCCAGAATGTTGGTTCCCTGCCAAAGGGATATATATCATCTTTCATGGCTTTGCAGAAATTGCACAAACAATGAAATGTCTGAGTTAAATCATAATACAATGATCAAAAGAATTGTATTACTGTACTTTATAGTAAATGCATCCATTTCTTTTGAAATAAAGCAGTTTTAACTCTCCAACATCTGCTGAAAATTCAGAGATTATACATATCCTATTAGCAAAAACCCTTTAAAGATTCCAAATACTTAGAATAGTTTTCCCACTTTGCAATTGATAACACACTTGACATATCAATATTATTTCATGTAAAATTTTCTGAATAAAGTGAGAGATGACAAGAAAAATACTTTTTGTGTTTCGTTTTCCAAAAAAAAAAATTATTTGAGGGAATTTTGGCTGCTGAAAATGACAGGTTACTTAGACCAATACTTTAATTTAAAGACAACTGACAATTCTGGGTAAAAATAGAAAAAATATGCGGACAATGTGGTGAGAAATTTTTAGATCAAAATCAGGCAAACATGATGTAAGAATCCTAAAAGTTAAGAGAGAAGGCAAAATTACTCTTGCCCAGAGGACCTTTGTCTCCCTAGCAGAAACAATGATGAATGTGAAATTTTGTTTTGACTGCCCAGAGCCTGAAGGAGGATAGAAGTGAAAGCCTGCACAAGATCTGGGATTTGGTACACACTCACACAAATTCACATGAAGCTGGGATTCTGAACCATTCCACGCTCGTGGTAAGTATGAAAAAGAATTAACATTGAATTATACTCCCAACTCTCCCGTGGAACAGGGGAGTTGTTTTAACATTGAACAGAAGAAGGAACATATAAAAGAAGAGAAAACCCCTCCCTGGAAGGAAGACTAAGCCCTGGCCCCCAGGGAGAAGTGCCCATTGACTTCACCAGAGCAACCCAAAAAAAACTCAAACCATCAATTTGGCCGAAAGTCCTTTGGGGGACTGGTAGTACCCTAGAGGACCAGCAGAAAAAAACCCAAATCCTCTTCCAGGGAAGGGACCTTCATAAAAGGGCTTGAGCAATCTTCATAAATATTTTTTTTCAAAGTCAACAAGTAGGTAAGGTACAAGCATAGGAACTATGAGTAAGAATCAGCAGCACTGATCCAAGGATTTCAGATACAGAATTCTCAGACATAGATGATATAACAAGTAAGTTGAATTCTCAAACACAGATGATATAGTAAGTATGTTTACTATGCTTAAAAAAATAAAAATTAACTTGAAAATTTCATCAGAGAAAAACTACAAAAGTGACACCTTTTAGAACTATATAACATTTCTAGAAATGAATTTATTTATAGAATTTATAGCAAATTATAACAAATATAATTTATAACAACATTGTAACAAATGAAAAGTGAGAGGGTAGATTTGGCTTCTGACTGAACACAGCAGAAGAGAGAAATAATAAGCTAGAGACAGATTAGAAGAAATAATGCAGAATGTTGCAAAGAGTGACATAAGGATGGAAGTTTTAGGGGAGAAATCAAGAAATTTGTAGACAGAACATAATTTATATATATATATGTGTGTGTGTGTGTGTGTGTGTGTATATATATATGTGTATATATATATATGTGTGTGTGTATATATATATATGTGTGTGTGTATATATATATATATATATGTATATATATATATACATATATATATACATATATATATATATATATATATATATAAAATGTTTATTTTTGTGAAAGAGAGAGACAAAGTGTGAGCTGAGGAGGGGCAGAGAGAGAGGGAGACACAAAATCTGAAGTAGGCTCCAGGCTCTGAGCTGTCAGGACAGAGCCCTATGCGAGGCTGGAACTCATGCTGTGAGATCATGACCTGAACCGAAGTCTGATGCTTAAACTGACTGAGCCACTCAGGTACCCCAGAATATAATATATTTTTATTGTAGTTATAGAAAGAAAAAAAGGGAGAATAGGGACAGAGGCAATATTTGAAGAGATAATGACAGAGAATTTTCCAGAACTGATAAAAAACAATAATCCACAAGTTCAACAAACCTAATTTTAAAGGAATGTTAAAAAGGCACACACTGAAAACTTACATACACACAACAAGCTGCACGCAGATATTTATAGCCTTACTTGTAAGTGCCAAAACTTTGAAGCAGCCAAGATACACTTCAGCAGGTAAATGGTTAAGTAAACTGTGGTACATCCAAACATTGGAAGGTTATTCAGGACTAAAAAGAAATGAGATATCAAGACAAGCAAAGACATGGAGGAAACTTAAATGAATATTGTTTAGTGAGAGAAATCAATCTGGAAAGGTTGCATACAAAATACATACACGTGTGAAAGATAGTAATAGACTGAATGACAATAACTGCCAACCTAGAATTCCATACTCAATCAAAGTATATATCCAGAATGGAAGTGAAATAAAAATGTTAACAAACATAAACAGTCCAAAATGGAGAGAACCAGCCACAGCTGAACCCCATCAAAGGACATTCTAAACAATTCACTTCAAGCATAAGGAAAGTAATTCCAGATGGAAGTCCTGAGGAGATAAGACCAAAGAAAATATTAAGTAAAACTGATAATTATATTAGAAAATAAGAATCATATGAACACTTATTATATAAAAATAATGTATATAAAATAATAACGTGAAAGAATAGACTTAATACACCTGATAAGATGTAGATTGAAATCATGAAGTGGTAAGTTGAGTTAAAGTGTTCTAATGGTTTTCCATTATCCAGGAGTAAGATTAAAAAGTCAAGATTGGTACTCAAATTTGTTAAGTAAAGGATGCATGGTGTATTATAGAGTAATCACCAAAATAATTTTTAAAAGGTATAATCTCCAAACTAATACATCAGGAAAAAAAATAAAAATAATCTTTCTAGGGGCACCTTGCTGCCTCAGTCAAAGGAGCATATGACTCTTGATCGTGAGTTTGAGCCCCACCTTGGGCGTAGAGATTACTTAAATAAATAAAAAGTTTTAAAAAATATTTCTAAAAGAATATAAAAACTAAGAAAAAGAGTAGGTAATATGAGACAAACATAGGACACAACATAATATGGTAGACTTACACCAAATGTATAGTTATAATAAATGTAAGTGATTAAATACTCCTATAACAAAGACAAAGATTTTTGGACTTTTTTTTTTTATGTTTATTTTTTAGAGTGAGAGAGACAGAGCATGAGTGGGGGAGGGGCAGGGAGAGAGGGAGACATGGAGTCTGAAGCAGGCTCCAGGCTCTGAGCTGTCAGCACAGGGCCCGATGTGGGGCTCGAACTCACAGACTGCGATATCATGACCTGAGAAGTCGGCAGCTTAACTGAGCCACCCACGTGCCCTGGTTTTTAAAAACCCAATTGTAGGGGCAGCTGGGTGGCTCAGTCAGTTAAGTGTCCAACTTCAGCTCAGGTCATGATCTCTCAGTTCGTGAGTTCAAGCCCTGCATCGAGCTCTGTGCTGACAGCTCAGAGCCTGGAGCCTGCTTCAGATTCTGTGTCTCCCTCTTTCTCTGCCTCTTCCCTGCTTGTGCTCTGTCTCTCAAAAATGAATAAATGTTTAAAAAATTTTTAAACCCAATTGTACATTGTTTCAAGAGATACACCTTACATGTAAGTATGAAGATATTAAAAGCAAAAGAAAGGAAAAGGCTGCATCAGGACAAGTCACCAAATGAAAACGGACATAACTCTTTTAGGACAAAGTAAAACTTAAGCCAAAAAACATTGGTGTAGATAAAGAAGGTCACTTCCTAGCGGTAACACTTTTAGTCCACCAGGAAGATATGATAGTTTGCTTTTTGTTTTTTGTTTTTTTTTGTTTTTTTCAAATGTGCCATGAACCTAACTGTGTGAAAATTAAACATTATAGAGCCTCAAAACATATAAAGCAAAAAGCAAAAAAGCAGATCTACTGTCTGTCATAGTATCTTTTTTTTTTTAGCGTTTATTTATTTTTGAGACAGAGAGAGACAGGGCATGAACAGGGGAGGGTCAGAGAGAGAGACACAGAATCCAAAGCAGGCTCCAGGCTCGGAGCTGTCAGCACAGAGCCCGACGCGGGTCTCAAACTCACGGACCTTGAGATCATGACCTGAGCCGAAGTCGGACACTTAACCGACTGAGCCACTCAGGCACCCCAGTATCTTTTTTTTTAAACACACATTTCTCAGTAGTTGATACCCAAAGCTGACCAGATGTCAATGAGCCTGTAGCAGATCTGAGCCATAATTTGATTAACAAAGCTAATTTAATAGACAGAGAACATTGCACTCAACAGCTGAAGAATCCATGAACTTCCGAGCTTGTACAGAAGAATTTCAAAGTGATTTCATTTTATTTACTTTTTAAATGTTTATCTATTTATTTTTGAGACAGGGAGAGAGAGTGCGGGGGAGGGGCAGAGAAAGAGGGAGTCAGAGAATCCCAAGCAGGCTTTGCCCTGTCAGCTCAGAGCCCAATGCTGGGCCTGAACTCACAAACCATGGGATCATGACCTGAGCTGAACTCAGGAGTCAGATGCTTAACTGATGGAGCCATTCAGGAGCCCCTCAAAGTGATTTTATATTGGACTTTAAACCAAGTTTCAACTATCTCTTGAATTTGAGATCATATAGAATGTATTTCCTAATCACAATGCAGTTAAGATAAACATCAGGAATAATAATCAGAAATTCTCTTATGTTTCAAAATTGAAACATAAACTTTTAAAATATCAATGGGTCAAATCAGAAAGCAAAACAGAGATGTTTAAATATTTTAAAAGATACGATGATTAAATAATAGCCTTGAATGAATATATTAGAAGTAGAAAATCATTGGGAATCAATCAGGCATGCATTCATATCTAGAGGTTAAAGTACAGCAAATATTAGCTCGAGAAAAGTGAAAAATTTTCAGGATAAGAGCAGATACTAATGAAATAGAAAATCAACTTACAATTGAGAAAATCAACAATGTTGATTCTTTGAAAAGATTTATAAAATGGGCCTACCTTTTGTAGAGAAGGCACAAATAAACAGACAATGTCACTCACTGACCTTCAAGCCCTCAATGGCAGAATCTTCTTTAAGATCTTACCTACTTTCACTAATGATCTCTGTGAGGCTCTTCCAATTTCTGCCTGCTGTCTAGTCCGAAAACCGTGTTGCCTTTATATTGACTGATTGATTGATTTAATATTATTCCACTTCTAGGTATCAAAATTTGTTCTGCTTCCCCACTGCTGTGAAACAAAACACTCTAGAATGCAGTTACTTAAAATAATAGCAACCATGTATTTTGCTCATGAGTTGGCAGTTTGGGACCAGGCTCTGCATGGGGGGCTCATCACTTTTCCTCTTCACATTAGCTGGGACCTGAGCTGGTTTGAGGTATGCAATATGTGTAGGTGCAGAGGGACTCATATTCATAAGAGGGCCCACAGTCTCTTCAACTCTTTAATAATTTTATCTTTGAATCTGTGTTTTGTAAATAAAATCTGATGGGACAATGGAACATGCAGTAAAGGCTTGGGGCCTAAGGTTACATGTAGTTTAGCCCTCTGACACCTTCTAGCATCCCAGAGGGGATTCCTAGCTGCCTGGCTCCCACCTTTATCAGGCACCTGCCTCAACCATCCCTATTCTTGCACGGTGCTGAGAAACCTTTGAGGGTTGGCACTCACTTGGCATGTATCCCTGTCCCAAAGGGTGCACAATATGAAATAGCAAACAACAACCGAAAAACCTATGGCAGGTCAACCAAGAGGCCATTAATAAAAGAAAAAAGCTTTTCTCCTACTTTAAGAACAAAGGTGTCTGAATTTTCAGTTGCACTGAGCCCCACACATTAAGTAGCCAGCCCCAAGTGGGCAACTGGCCTGAAATGGAAGATCCGGTTCCAAGATGGTTCATTCACGTGGCTGGATAGTTGGTGCTGGCTGTCAGCTGGTTGCTCGGATAGGACGGTTGGGTGGGGGGCATGGTTTCTGTCTTTGTGGACCTCTCTGAGTGATGGCTTGGACTTCTTATAGCATGGCATCTGGATTTCAAGTGGCAGCTGCTGTGTCCTAAGACTTGGGCCTGGAAATCTGCATAGCATAGCATTAGTTTTGTCGGATCCTATTAGTTACACTAATTGTAATCCCATTCAGATTCCAAGGGAGGGAGCATAATGATCTGTGATATGTGGGTGATAAAACAATACAGCAAACTAGGGAAATAACCTCACAGAAGGAAGGATAGTGGATAACTATAGGAGGGAGGGAGGAAATTGTGATCCAGGTGTCTAGGAATTTTCTATCTCTTGGGTGATTGGGTACAGGCATTTAAAACTATTTGCATATGTGCTATGCTTTCTTTTTGTTTGTTTGTTTTTTGGTACACGCGGTTTTTTTTTTAATAAAACATAAACAAGAAAAGTAATTGAATTTAGAACTAAGGTTAGCTTTCAGATGCTTACCGGATAGCTTTAAAATTACTAAAACTATTGCTAAATACATTTGTGATTTTGTACCCTAGAAATGCATCTTTTCTTAAAGTAATTGTAAATGAGGGGCGCCTGGGTGGCGCAGTCGGTTAAGCGTCCGACTTCAGCCAGGTCACGATCTCGCGGTCCGTGAGTTCGAGCCCCGCGTCGGGCTCTGGGCTGATGGCTCAGAGCCTGGAGCCTGTTTCCGGTTCTGTGTCTCCCTCTCTCTCTGCCCCTCCCCCATTCATGCTCTGTCTCTCTCTGTCCCAAAAATAAATAAACGTTGAAATAAAAAAATTAAAAAAAAAAAAAAAGTAATTGTAAATGAAATAAAACCTCATTATTGTGACTTAATTAATTGGGATTTTGTAATAGCATGTTTGAAGATGAAATGAGTTGCCTTCACATTCTCTCAAGACAAAGCATATCCCAAGCAAATGAACATGCAATGCAATGTACCACCTGGTCAAGAGAAGTTGTTTTTAACCATATTATTAATTGACAAATCTAAAGATCATCATATTTCATTTAAAATTAGCCTTTGGTGGATATGTATATATTTGAAACAGAATTTCTTTTTTTTAATGTTGTCTTTATTTATTTATTTATTTTTTATTTTATTTATTTATTTTTGAAAAAGAGAGAGCACGAGCAAGGGGAGGGGCAGAGAGATAGGAGAGAAAGAATCCCAAGCAGGCTACGTGCTGTCAGTGCAGAGCCTGACACAAGGCTCAATCCCATGAACCCTGAGATCATGACCTGAACCATCAAATCAAGAGTCATACGCCTGACCAACTCAGCCACGCAGGTGCCCCTGAAACAGAATTTCTAGTTTATAAATAATGATTCATATTAGCCCTTCTGCCTAATCTGAATAATTTTTTCTACTGGCCTTCCTAGAGTAGCCTAAATTATAGTATTCTGAAAATTAAAACTCTGATTATTTTTATTTAGAGATACATCAGAATGGTCACAAGTATTATAGACTCTGTCTCTAAAATTTATAATCCATCTATGTTAACATTCCCCAATTTCTGACTACCCCAAAATACCATTTTATATGTCTTTTGCACATCACCTGAAAAGCAGATTCTGAAGTAGAGAGATAAGCAGGCAAGTGGCTTATTGGACAGTGCTTATTTCATAAAAAGAGATAAGAAAAGCAAGGTTGAGTGTTAGAAGTTTTCAAACTTACTTGATATGGACTGCATTTTATCAATACATTTTTAAAAATCGCTCGAGATTTTTTTTAAAAGGAAGTGATAAATCAATATAAATCTCAAAATCCTGACACATTTGAGACTAAATTGTCCAGTAATGGATACTCATTTATTTGTGTTTGTTGAATGAATGAGTGAAATAAGTGTAATGAAAGCAAACAACTTACAACATCAGTTATATGTTCATTGGGCTTAAGTTCATTATCTCTGTGCCCAGTTATAAATCAAAATGTACCAAAAAATATAAACAAAATACTAGAAATATTACATTGAATATTATACCACAACAGGGCCAATGTGAGATTTTGTCATTTATAATTATCTGGATCAACCATTCCTTATATCTATATTAGGATTTCATACACCTGTAAGAAGCATATTATATGGAAATAGCCATCTGACTTTATTTTGTCTTCTGAGCTTCACAATATTTTGCGAGGCCAGTATCCTCAGCCCCTTCTAAAAATTTTTTTGATGTTTATTTATTTTTGAGAGAGAGAAACAGACAGAGCGCTGGTGGGGGGAGGGGAAGAGAGAGAGAAGAAGACACAGAATCCCAGGCAGGCTCCAGGCTCCGAGCTGTCAGCCCAGAGCCCGACACAGGGCTCAAACCCACGGACCGTGAGATCATGACCTGAGCTGAAGTCGGACGCTTCACCGACCGAGTCACCCGGGCGCCCCACCTCAGCCCCTTCTAGAGATGAGGAAATCGAGGCTTGGAGGTGTGAAGTGGCAGCGACTAAACGGTAGGGCAGGCAGTCTCAGGTTTCCGCTACCTGCCATCCTTCGACCTCACAAGCATTTAGGCCTTTCGCTCAGCAGATCCATGAACCTCTGTCAATGCGATCCAATAAATCTTAAGGGGAGACTCACCTCTTTCTCAGTTATTCTTTTTTTTTTTTTTTTCCAAAAAGGCTCTGAAAGACCCAGGTGAATGATTATCTGCTGGTAGAACTTCAAAAACCATAAATTAAACTAGAAAGGTGGGTGGCTACCCTTAAATCCCATCCTTCTGTGCATTAATCCCAGTTACGGGGGGGGGGGAACTTGTCGGGAGAAAAAGGCTCTGGCCTCTTCTGAAGAGTGGGAAACCTTTTTCAACGGATCACCATCATCTTAAAGGGCTTCCAGAACTGCATAATACCCCCAGAATTAAATAAATTACACGTGCGGTTATGAGAAAGCTAAGCACTTATTTATCCACATCATTAGTCATCGAAATTCTTGTAGGGAGTAACAGCCAGCCCCACAGGTCAGCCACTTCATGTTCCCTTAACACTTCCACTGTTTTTTAAACACCCGCTTCTTGATTTATGACTGTACTGTGGCCTCAGCCTGGGCCTAATAACACAGCACATACCACCCCTGAGCAGAGTGACATACACATTCCCTCGCACCAATGTAAGTCACCCCATATGTGGGCCCTCGCCTTCTATTCTGCTCTCTGGAAGTTCACGAAAACAGGTGACCTGCGTTGCAAGCCAAGGACCTTCACTTCAACATGAAGACTTTCAGCAAACGATAACTTACTTCTCAGCTAGCTTCAGCCACTCCGTATTCTTGAAGCTTTTTTGGCTGCTTCTTATTTTCCTCCAACTGGGCCACTCACTTCTGCCGGGAATGCTTCCCCTTGTTTTCACCCTCCACGGGCCAGGGGTTGTTTTTCACTTCCTTTGTAAAATCACTAGCCGTGTGATGAACCCCAGATCCCATGCCGCCTCTAGGTCAGGCCCACGTGCATCTCTATGCCTGGCACATACTAGACGTCCCGAAAAACTCTCCTGTTTTTGACCATCTATCATATTCCAGGTATTGTGCTGGGTGCTGGAAATAATACATCGATGCATAAGACCAATTTTTGCCCCTCAAGATACTCTCAGTCTGGCAGGTGTAGATGAATATGTGCATACAAAATAAATAAATACTAGATTGGATCTGTGACAACTCACAGGACAACTAACAATAGTAAAGGGGAAAGCTTTAGGTAAGCATGCGGTTTGGGGCTGGCCTTGGAAGCGTGGGTTCCTTGTGGAAGAAGGGACAGAAGAAGATCACAGGCAGTGGGAGATGCACAGGCTGAGGCACGGGGACTTGGCCATGATGTGGCAGGAGGGTGGACACTAAGGAAGATGCGGGAAAGATGGATGAGGCAAGGGTCGTGGCTGGCGTGAAGGGCCTGTGAAGGACAGAAAGGTAACCTAGGCTTTTACCATGGGATGTCATTGGAGTTTTTTAAGCAGATGAATGTCACAGCTAGCTCCGTATTTCGGATAGATTGTGATCACAAGGACAAGGTCATTGAAATGGGGAAGTGGTGTAGACAAACCAGTTTGGAAGTTGCAGCTCTTAATCCAGGAAAAGAGCTAGTCAGGACTGAGAGCTACTTTGGAGGGAGAATTGACAGCTTGGGGAGACTTACTGGATGTGGGAAGAGAGCTAGAGAGTGGTGGTGAGAAAGTCCTTCAATGGATTAAAATAATTAATTTGATTCTTGACCATTCAGATACAAGCATCCCCTCAGCACTGCTTTCACCTGAAATGGGACCAAAGGAACTCTGATAACCTCAGGTAGAATCCTCTCTCTGGTAGACTTGAGTGAGGTCACAAGGATCTTCCCAAACCCACCAGAGAAGGAGAGACTAGGGAAGTGGCCATTGCCAATGAATGAAGGCTCTGTTTGTTCTGGGGAAGTATGATGTTTTCCATTCACTCACTCATTCTCCCACTCCTTTGTTCAACAAATGTTTGCACTGCAGATTCCATGTGACTTCAATGAACTTGGAAAAAACAGGCAGCTAAATGGATGTTATGGGCTGAATTGGGTCCCCCCACCAAATTCACATGCTGAGGGCCTAACCCCCAGGCCCTTAGAATGTGACTATATTTGAAGAGAGGACCCTTCATGAAGTCATTAAAGTAAAATGAGATTATATGGGTATTTCCTAATCCAATATGATTGGTGTCCCCACAAAAAGAGGAGGTCAGCACACAGACATCACAGACAGAGAAAAGACCATGTGAGGACACAGAGAAAATAAGACCACCTATCTGCAAGCCAAGGAGAGAGGCCTCAGAAGAACTCAAACCTGCTGACACCTTGATCTTGGACTTTCAGCCTCCAGAACTGTGAGAAGATAAGTTTCTTTTGGTCAAGCCACCCTGTCTTGGTATTTCGTTGTGGCAGCTCTTGCAGACTAATAAACTAGATAACTGAAATTTACGATGATAAGAGTGTGATAAAGTATAAACCTGGTACCATGGGGCACAAGGGAATCATGATCAATTCAGCCTGGGAGATCTAGGGGAGGAATAAATTCTTCAGTGAGGTGCTCAGTTTGCCAAGCTAAAATTGAAGGATGACATCACGGGCAGAGGAATTCCTTCTTTCTGGCTCTCAGTACCTCTCTCCACGTTAGTCTTCTGGTGCCTTGTAAAGGTTTTGTTTGCCTCAAAGGACCCTCAGCCAGTCATTACTAAGAGAGAGAACACAAAGCCTGATCTTCCTTAAGGCCCCGGGCTCTGCTCTGCCTGCCTCTGCTTGGTTTCATCCTCAGGCAAGCTGCCTACACGTGTATGCAAGGTGGCTGCTGACAGCCTCCAGCCCGCACGGCCCTGCCAGCCTGGGTCCCTCCAGACGGAGCTAATCTCACAGACGAGCCCTGTTTGAAACACATGCCCCCCTCTGTGCACCACCATAGCCAGGGAAGTGGTGCTCCTGAGCCAGGCTAGCCTGGGTGACAATACGAACCCCGTGGTCAATACCATCTAAACCACGTGGAATGGCTTTACCACCGGAAGAAGCAGCTGGGTTGTTGCACGTAGAAGGAATACCGTGCAGGGGAAAGCAATAGCTGCTCCTTGCAGCACTATTGTCACTCCTATTTGGAGAAGAGAACAGATTCTGAGAGGTTACGTGGCTTCCACGCCATGCATTATTTATTCATTTATTACTTTACTCAACCATAATTTCTGACTATATGCCAAGCACTGTGCTAGGAACTTGGACTCAATTAATGAACGAAACTAAGACTCTAATGAAGCTTGAGTTCTAGTTGACAAGGACATCAACAAAGAATAAAATTGTAGGAATAACACAAATAAATCAATTATATATTATGAAGGTGGTAGGAAAAACCTGAGGAGGATGAAGGGGTGCCTGCTGAAATGGTGGTAATAATAAATGAAGTTCACAGGGCACATCTCGCTAAGAGGGTGACATTTAGGTAAAGACATGGAAGAAGGTGAAGCGGCTAGCCAGGCTGAGGGAAGAGCATTCAAAGGTTATAAAGCGGGGACTGTGTGCAGCATCATTTAAGGAACAGCAGCCAAGAGGTCAGTGCACAAGCAGCAGGGATGAGCAAAGGGGTCACATTGGGTAGAGCCTTGGGGACCCTTCAAAGGACTTGGATTTTGATTAAGGGAAGTGGGAAGCTACTGCTCTTTTGAGCAGGCTCAGTAGCTCTGAGTAGATGGGACCCTGTTTCCTCTGACACTGGAGTCTGAGCTCTCAGACCCTACTGTAAATGGAGGGCCTGGAGCCCATGAATGTGGGGATGTGTATTGAGAATCTACAGTCAGATGTTCTGTACTTAGTAGGGTCTATGCCTCAGTGGCCCCGCCCTGCCTCATCCTCCGACCAGGGTGTTAGGTAACCAAGAGTTCATGGCCAGTGGATGTGTGAAAGGTCTCCAGCCCAGCCCAGTCCAGTCCAGCCCAGCCAGCCCAGCCTAATTCCCCTGAGAATGAATGGATTTTTGTGTTTCCTTCAAGAACCCTCTTTGCTTTTTCATAGAGACATTTTTCTTACTTTCCTTTATACCCAAATGATGTTTTACAATGTATTTCATTGAAAAGAATATCATTATGAAGATCATTTAGATAAATCACACATTCAAAAGTTCTCCAATATTCTCCTTAGAAGTTAAGTTCTTTTGTGGGAAAAGGAAGCCTGCATCTGAATGACTGTTCTATGCCCAAGTTGGCATAATTATTGTCGAAAACTTATCCTTTTCCTCGGGCCCAGGTCTCTACCCTCAGTGAGCTAAATATTCCTCAAGAGCTGGGCCAGCGCCTGCAGAGGGCCTGGTCTGGAGGGGAGGGAGGTGGCCAGGTGGGAGGTGACTCAATGAAGGCTGGCCATTAGGGTCAGCTCAGCCTAGAGGGCCTGAGGTAAGGTGTCTTCCTGCCTTCTGATACACATCACCTTGGTATTTGGAAGCTGCCCGGTGTGGAGACAAAAGCAGTGGCTGTAAAACCCGCTGTCACAGCTGTATGCTGGAGCCCAGTCACATCATCTCTCTAAACTTATCTCATTGACGTGAAAATGAGTGTAAGTGGGACATAAGAAAAAAACTCAATGTAAGGCATGGCACACAGTACATAGAATATTAACTCTATCAATTAGCATTTAGATTTAAAAGCATTTAGATTTAAATTTGTATTTTTTAATGTCTATTTATTTTTGAGAGATAGAGAGTGAGCAGGCGAGGGGCAGAGAGAAAGGGAGACACAGAACCCAAAGCAGGCTCCAGGGTTTGAGCTGTCAGCACAGAGCCCGATGCAGGTCTCGAACTCACTTCAGCAGGGCTGAAGTCGACGCTTAACCGACTGAGCCACCCAGGCACCACTAGATTTAGATTTAAAAACATTTAAATGTTTTAATAAGCTTTTAGATTTAAAAGTCCTGAACTCAAGCCCTGTTCTGTCCCTTCTCGGTTTTATGGACCGAGTTATTCTTCTCTGAATCATCTGTGGCACGAGGTCAGCGATTCCTGACTACCTTCAAGCATTATTTGGGAGACTGTGTGACATCATAGATGTGCAAGTATCTTGCACGTTGTAAATGTGCTCTATAAATATATGGGATTCCTATTGTTACAAAGCAAATAATCTCATGGAGACCGTGTACTTTCAAAAGCTTTTGATCTGGATAAACTGACAAAGGAAAAATATGCTTCGTAGACTTGGCACAGTTAGAGTCGCAGCCAAGAACTGAGCTATTCATAGCCTGGGGCCCCCAAGCTAAAAAATATTTCATACCGGGGCAGCGTGTCATGGGACCTCCATCTTAGTTTTGCCATGGAATGGGTTCCATGTGCTACCTGGGACCTGTAAGCATACTGGCACCCTCAAGCATGCTCCCTATCTGCTGTCCCACACTGCCCAAATTTTAGGGCACACTTAACTCACTGCCTGCAGTCTGGGGCAAGAGTACGAGCAAACAAATACCAAATGGACAGGAGGTAACGGAGAGAAAGTGAACATCAGTACATAAGAGGATTCCATGGGAGTCAGGACTGACCGAGTGTGTGTGGGATTCCCTTCTGGACCTAGTGTTACACAAGGGTGGAGGGAAATACAAAGTCATGATAATAATGGAAATGACAAAGGGGCACCTGGGCGGCTCAGCCGGTTGAGCGTCCAGCTTTGGCTCAGGTCACGATCTCATGGTTTGTGGGTTCAAGCCCTGCATCAGCCTTTATGTGGACAGCTCAGTCTGGAGCCTGCTTCAGATTCTGTGTCTCCCTCGCTCTCTCTGCCCCACCCCTGCTCACACTCTGTTTCTCTCTGTCTCTCGGAAATGAATAAATATTATTTTTTTTTTAACTAGTGGCAATGACAAAGATGTTTTGAGTGATTATTAAGTCAAGCATTCTGCTAAAGGCGTAAAGGCATTAGTTTTCACAATATTTCTGAGGTTGATATTGCTATTTTTTCACTGTACGGTTGAGGAAACAAGGCCACGAGTTTATGTGACTTGTTCCAGATCACACACTGGTAAAGGCCGAGCCCATATGTCTGACCTGTCCACTTCCAAGCTCTGTAGCACTCCACTGTCCTGGCCTCTAGGGGCTTCAAGTTGATCTCGGAGGACGTGAGAAGACAGAATACAGTTCTGTACCATGTGCAGCAGGCGCTGAGAATAGTGGAGGATGGTTGTCAGAGGAAGGAGAGGTCTTTATGGATGAGATGTGTCTGGAAAGCCTTCCTGGAGTAAACCAGAAATGAGCTTGGTTGGAGTGTTGGGAAAAGATAATAGGAGAGCCGCAGAAAGAAACTAAAACCTGAAATGATCACTATTTATTTCTTGCTTAGGATGAAGGGGTGAGAGCACTTGTGGGCTTTTGATGTAGCCTGTTTGAGGAACTCTCCCCTGACATTTGTAACTGCAGGGACTGCTCCCACAGGTCAGGTCTGTGGTCCAGTGGACTCAAACACCTAACTGAGAAATAGACCAGAGACGTGAATAGGCATTTCCAGAAAACAAGCCTAAAATGCAATGAACTTGAGGATCCCACTAACAATCAAAATAAGAAGATACAAATCCATTTCCATTTGATGAGCAAGAATGAAGTGGTCTCATAGTCAAACATCACCAAAGCTAGTGGAACGTTTTATACAAACACTCACACACTGCTGGGGAAAATGTAAAGTGGTTCGTCTACTTTGGAAAGCAAATTGGCAATAATAAGTAACGAAATTAAAAATGAGCATCCTCCTTGGCTCTGCAGTTCCATTTCCAGATGTTTATTCCAAAGGGATTCTCAAAGATGTGCACAAAAAAACATGTGCAAGAATACTCATTGCAGCAGTGTTCTGAACAGAGAAAAATTGGAGAACACCCCAGTGTCCATCTATAAATAAATAAATACAACGTACTATATATGTAAATTCTATTCATCTGTTAAAAAGAATGATCCAGATATATATATACAAATCTCAAAAACATATGTTAACCTCCACTTCTGGTCATGATGCAGTAGCTGTAGCAAACCACTGTTCTTTCTAGCCGAGAATAAGAAAAGTGGATGAAGTAAAAAGGCAGCAGAGAGCTACTGAAGCAGCCAAGACTTTTTGGGCTCAGTTGTGTGCATGATATTTTAAACACTGTTTTGATATGGTGCATTTGCCAATTCTTGGTGCAGAGAGAGAGACGGGGAAGCCTGGCGGAGGGGAGTTACTAAGAGGAAATCTTAACAGCCTAGGTAGATGAACACTGGAGTTTGGAACTGACAAAGCAGCCCGGGCCACTAGGGGGCTACAATTCTGGAGACAGCAGAGACAAAAGGAAAGTACTCTGTGGGCACCTGACCGTAAGGGTACCCATACCATGGTATCGTCATAGAACCGAATAAAATGAGTGTGCCAAATACAATGCTTTCTCAGCAGTGATATCCCCCCAAATAGGCAATGGGGTGTGTCAAATGTGCTAAGAATGTAAGAATGGCACATTATTAGAGGATACTTTGGTGAGTAAATCACATATGAAGTTTCAGTCCTTATTCTAATCTCCGCCCCCTCACTCCGTTCTCTGAACTTCTTCACTATTTTGTATATTATAAAGTATGGTAGGAAGTCAGATGAATTTAAACATAGTACACCAAATGATCAAAAGTCAAAGTAACTCTAATCTCCAAAATTTATAAACGTTGAGAATTGCATGATGATCAATAGCGCTGACTCAGTTGTAAGCTGGGCTCACTATTGCCCATGACAACGCTACATTTGTCAGCCCATACGAGTCCCTCCCCTGTCCATTCTGCTGTTTACCCAAAAAGGTGGGGGAAGGGAACTCTTGCTGCCATTTCTTTCGGTACTCTGTATTCTCATCATTTAATTTTTCCCCCATCTCTTGTATCAATGTCATCCAAGGGTGCACTAAGCAGCGGGGAGAGTGCTTTTGCTGAGAAACATTCCTGAGAATAAAACCTTAGGAAATAGATGTAGATGTGATAAAATACCATGAAGATGACCAAATATCCACCAGGATAACTCAAGCAGTTGATTTAAAATTCATTTAGGGAAACACTAATGCTAACCCCAAGACAATAAAAGCAGTATTAAATAAGCATCTCTAAATTTCCTGAAAGTCTTTATATATTACATTATAGATTTATTATTTTAAAAGTAAATTCAAAGTAAAAAAAATATAGCTTTTACCATAATTATAAATTTGTAAGTCTCAACGACACATCCTTCCTTCCTTATGCCCATGAGAAAATGAGCTTTGGATTTTTCAAATTTGTCATTGTGGGAAGTCTCCAGTAATATGTGACTTGCAAAGAAGGGTGTCATCCAGTATTGACTTCCATGTTGGTTCTTGTAACCCAGGCCCTGGCTCTGTGCTGGCCACCCATCTTCATGCCTGGGGTAGTTCCTAGCATGGGTAGCCTCCCCAGAGCCCCTCTCCGGTCTCAGTCGTCGGAGGGCCACGGAACGAGCAGGGCTCCCATACCTCCCAGAATCCTCACCCGGGGCCTGGGGGACAAGCCTAAGATTGCAGGGCTTCCGATGAGGCAAATAAAACTGACTGGCTAAACCTTGCGAAGTTCAAGTGTAGGAACTCGATAAGGCGGTGAAAGCTCAGTGCAAGGGGCGGCTGTGCTCCAAGTCTTGATAATTTCAATATGTTTCTCAAACTTCACAGATAAGTCCGGCCTCCAGCCAGGCTCTCAAAATGACCTTGAAGAAAGGCAGCACTACCCTTGGATGTGCCTCTGCTGGGAGAATCAGCCCTCGGAGCATGTGAAAGAGTTTAGGGCTGGAAGCAACGGGGCATACATGCAACCCGGAGCATGGGTCTCAGCTTTGCCCTTGAAACATGTTTAACCTGTTTCATCTTTTGGCCTCCATTTCCTCACATGCAAGAGAAAAACTGCCCGAGATTATTTCTGAAACTCCATCTTTCTTTATGGGCATATGAAAATAAAAAGATGCTATTTATTGCCCGCCCCCCCCAACCCCCCATGAGACTGAACGTAAATTTTAAGGCGCAGCAAACCCACATTGTCCCCCGTCGTCTCCCAGTGCTGACCCTGCCACCTCGGGTTCGAAAATGCTCAGAGACCTTCCTTGTGCTTTCTGTTTTATGATTTGAACTTGACAGAGTCCAGAGAAAAGGAAGAAAATGTCTCCCTCTTCTCAGGACCATCCCTCTGTCTGCACGTGCTCAGCTGTTAAAATGAGAATAACAATCATTACCATAAGGAAATACTTATCTCCAAGGGATATGGGGAAAGTTCATGAGATAATGGATCTTGGAGCTGCCAGGGGGGGAGGAAGGGGAGCAGCCGCCCCTGCCCCCACCCTGGGGTGTAGTAACTCTTTCAGGATCAGCAGGAAACGGCTCCAGGTCAGACCAAGGTGGAGCTTCGGGAGCGTGGTTTCACAGCTCGGTCCTTTCTAAACCTCCCAGAGCTGGGTTTCTCTGTCCTTTCCTACCTCCCGCTGAAAGATGCTAGAACCAGAGACCCCCAGATCTCCTGCCTGGGCAGCCCCTCTCCCAGGACTCCTGTACTTAACATCTGCTTGGGATCGCTGACAATACTCTGGAAGATACAATACATGGACATCCCCCTGCCCCGCCCCCCCCCCCCCCCCGGAGCAAAACTGCTTCTGAGTTTGTACTAAAAGAGCCGACTTTTCCAAAATTAGAATTGTACCTCATTGCCCTCCTGTCATTTCCAGGCACCCAGGGCAGTGCTGGGAAAGCCTGGAGTTATTTTTAGGTGAGGATACTGCCTTGCCTTTCACCCACAGAGAATCTGGATGCTTTGGGCCTGTGGCCACACAGATGTCCCCAAGGCCTCACCGTTGCTGTGCTCTATCAGCTCACACCTGAATCATTGCATCAGCCGCCATCCAGTGCCCTCCAGTCCTCATTGCTTATTTCTCCCTGCACGCCGTCCGGCCCCACGTGCTTTTATCAGCAACCTGCAGAATCTCCCAGTTTCCAGCGTCTGTGCACGTCTACCCAGGTTTTCCTCTGGGCATGCGCTGCTTGGGGCTCTCAAGGGCACCATTTTGCTTTTTTGTCATAAGCATCTTTTGAGGGAGGCAAGCAACCCTATTATGGCCCCTATCTTAGGAGGAAATTGAGTGGCAGGCAGTATTTTGCCCCGTCCCAGAGCATTGTGAATGCCAAAACCAGATTCGTGAATCCAAATCCAGGGCTCTTTATCTGCCTTATGTCCTTTCTTCCCTTCTGTGCAGCATCAGAGGTCTCTGTGGGAGATTTAAAAAAAAAAAAAAAAAAATGACTGCTCCAAACCATCCCCGGAGATTTGGATTCAGTGGGTCTGGGGCCTGGGGATATGTATTTTCAAAATGGTGATCCTGTGGTTCATCCGAGGCTGACAACTGCTATCTGGTCAAGTAGAAACCTAGTTGTCCTTTCTGGCTCCCTCCCATCTCATCCCTGTCAGCCATGGGTCAGGTTGGGCTGGTAAAGCCACTGCGTTCTGAGTGTCCCTGTCGTACCCAGCCACTGCTTCTTTGTCCCTGTGGGACCTCCTGCCTGCAGTGTTCCTCGAAGGGTTCTCTGCCTGCTCCAGAGATCTCTTCCCAGGGCTCAGCTCAATCCTGCCACTTCCACTGAACCTGCCTCAAGTGTGGAAGGCCACGGGATTGGCTCTGTGTGGAAGCTTCCACACACTCGAAGCCTGAAATACTTATTTTGGCGTTATCATTTATTGCCTATGTCATTACAGACATGCTTTATAGGCGCGCCTGGGTGGCTCAGTGGGTTAAGCATCTGACTTTGGCTCAGGTCATGATCTCACAGTTTGTGAGTTTGAGCCCCACATCGGGCTCTGTGCCGACAGCTCGGAGCTTGGAGCCTGCTTCCGCTTCTGTGTCTCCCACTCTCTCTGCCCCTCCTCCACCCGCACTCTGTCTCCCTCTCTTTCTCAAAAATAAGTAAACATTTAAAAAAAAATTTAAAGGCAATTTTTATAGATTAGTACTGTCACTGTGGAGGGACGACAAGGGGCACAGAGGGTGAGTGGGGTGGGGCACAAAGGACATAGCGTTCAAAGTCAGGAGCCTTGGCTCTCGGCCTGGCTCTGCCATCTGCTGGCTACAGGCCACGGTTTCCTTATTGCTCTTTTTGGTGTTATTTCTGTCTTTGAGCTTTAGTTATTTTTCTTACAAAAAGGAGATAATAATGTTGCTCAGCTAACTCAAAGTTGGGTCTCGAAAAGCACCTAGCCACCACCAGAGCAGTAGAGGCACTGCTTGGCCTCGAACAGGCTCTCGATATTTTATGGGCCTGCATCTGAGACCCAAACCTAGGCCTTCTGCCCATTTTGTCTTCATTAAACCACATGATTGAGAGAACTGGACTTTCAGAGGCAATCACTTAAAATGTGACTTCTCATCACCTCTGAAATTCAGGAGAATCCCAGTTCTGCAAACACCTGTAAACAGGCATTGAACGTAAGAATAAGCAAATGAAGTAAAATTGAAACTGTGTAGGACATAAGCTAAGAGGAGAAAGAGAGGGGATTGCTCCATCTGGTAAGAGAGTCAGAGAAGACCTCTTTGAAGATGTGATATTTGGGTGTTGAGGTCTGAGGATATAATTAATAACTTCTCTCTTCACCCTCGGGATTCAGAACGGATCAGGCATGAGGGATCGAGTCAGATAAAGGAGCTAACACATCAGTGTTCCTCCTGCTACCTCTGGATGGGAGAACAGGGCCCACTCCCCCTGCCCTGGCGTCTGCAGCTTGGGAGGCTCCTGTGAGGCCAGAGCTGGGCCTGCAGAGCAGATGTGTTAACGCTGTCTCCTGCAGGGGCATCACCAGTCCAGGCCAGCCATGCCGCAGTGGATGGCCATGCACAGAGATCAGTGGATGGCCATGCACAGCACTAGTGACTGTTTCTAGGAGGCAGCTGGTAGGGACCAGACAGGAAGGCATTGATCTGCAGGCAAGGGGGCCCTCCAAAGAGGGAGGGAGAGCTGAGCCAGTGTGCCTAGGTCCTGGTCCCCCATCATCCCTTCCCCGTGAAAGGTGGAGAGAAGGGCAGAAACGTCCCTCTACTTCTCCTCTCCTGGAGAGCGTGTTGAAACTCTCCACCTTGCCTCTCCTTCTCTGTGGAAATATGAGGGGCGTATAAGCATTTCTTCCTAAAAATGCTCATGAATGCAGTGGGCAGACAGTCCAGAAAAGAATTTCAGGCAGAAGAAATCGTATGTATAAAGGCTTGATGTGAGGAAATGTGGAATGTGTATGTGGAAGGGGGCTGCTGCGGGGTGCCTGAAGCCCGGGGTGCTTACAAGGAGATGGGGGAGGATAAGGCAAGGGAGATATTGCCAGATTTGGAGAGCCTCGAATTCCAGGCTTAGGACTTTGACTTTGATCATTAGGCGGTGCAAATCCATGCCTCTTATTGGAAACATAACTCTGAGCATGTGCGTCCACCAGAGCAGGGAGCAGTGCCGGGTTCTGGCAGAGAGAGCTGGCTTTAGCCTCCTCCTCTTTACCTGCTTATAAGCAACACTAGGTGTGCTCCCCTAGGCTCCAGGATGAAATCACGTTGCATGTTTACCTCCAATATAGTAGGGGAAATCTGCAGCCCCAAATCCTTGAGGTAAATACAGACACAACAGAAATGCAAACTGTAGATGACTGAGAATGGGACCCGCGGCCGGAGGGGAGGGCTGGAGGAGGCAGAGGAGCGGTCTGGCCCCAAGGCTCGTCTCCCTACATCCCCTCTAAAGAAAGGGCAGGGCTGTGGGTGAGCACAGAGTGAGGGTCACAGCTAACATGCAAACGTGAACTTGGGACTCGTTAACTCAAGTCAAAAATAACATTAGAGAGAAACAAAGGTTGACCCACAAATAGAGGAATTTTCTTCGGGAATAGGGAATCATGCCAATCATCTAACTTAAGGGAGGTAATGAACCAGTAGATGACTATTCTTCCAGTTTCTCTCCCCCAAATTGATAGAGTTAACTCTTTTAATTCACTTAGCACATTGCAACTGACAAAGCCCTTTCACGTGACATTATCTCATGGGTCCTCACAAGCAGCCCTGTAAACTAAGGAGAGCCCGGTCCCATGACCAGGTCTAAAACCAGGTCAGCTGTCCCTCTGGCTCTATCATAACCTTGTGGGTTTGTTGATGGGGGCTTTCTTTGAGGAAGATGGTGAAGGGATTGGTCATTAGTTCATCAGTCTGTCCTCCATATGGACGTCCGCAATCGAGAATGTGTCTGTGATCCTTCATTCTATGTGATACCATCCATACTTACGATTTCCAAAGTGACTGGGTTAACCCAAATCCAAAGCGTGTAAGTAGAATGGCAAATAGATGTATATTTATGAGCAAGGGTAGGATATTAAAATCAACCTCAACTGGGCAGATTTGGGGTTTTCTCTACCACCAAATTAATTTTCCCCTTTTCTTGGTCTTCTAAGTAGGCATAAAATATTTAAAAGGTGGTGTAGAGATGCAAATCAGTAGCCACTGGCTCAGAAGATATTTAAAGCAGTGTTTTAAAGAACTGTAACTTGAACACCAAAGACAGTGCATGTATCTTCCAGTTTAACATGTCCCCGCCCTCCCTAATGTCTCGTGCTGGACCCACACTTACTCATCCATTCGTTAACAAATGTTTACTGCGCACCCGCTCTGTGCCAGGAATGCCCTCATGATTATGTTTGCATTACTTGCCGGGACCCTGCAGACATGTGAATAAGTGACTGCCATGCTACAGAAGACAGACGTGGATTAACGTTGACTCATGTCCCTTCATCCGTCTTAGTGTAACCACCATAACCTGAAGTTTGAGTCATTTTGAGGCTAGGATATTGTAACCAATGTCCCACCACAGCCACCAGAGACTGATTTTTCTGTAGACTTGCTGTTTTTGTTTCCACAGTCCCATGACAAGCAGCAACGGTAGGCGTTCCTGCCCCAGAGCCCAACCAGGTGACCGAAGGCAGGAAACTTTCAAGACTCGCCCAAGTCCCCAAAGGCAGCAGTGAGGCCGGCCTGGACAGTTGGTCCCCTTGATTCCAAGCTGGGGGCTAGATCGCCTGTCCTTGAGGGGCTCTGGGTTTCAGAGCCTGCCTGGGAGAACAAAAGAGATTTCAGTTGTCATATCAACACAGCCAGAGCTGTTCTCTTTTCTGACTTGGCTGGCTTTCCCTGTGTGCTGTTTCACATCACATACCTTCTCCCCCCTCCCCTCAGATGATTGGTTGAAATTAAATATCCTGAAATTACATTGAAAGGGGAAGAAAAGCTAATACAAAATTTTAATCAAAACACAAGCTTAACAGTTCCCAGGCTTTGAAATGTGAGGCCGACACCGGGCTCCGTGGGGACGGCCCAACCTGTTTTCAGGTGTGAAGTTCCTTCAAGGAAGGGGCAGTCTCCCAACTAGGAGTAATTACAAGGAAGCCAGCTTGTTACAAACTGGCGATTTCCTAAAACAGCTGGGCCCTCCTTCCCTTTCCACAGTAGGCCTGGGCAGGCCAACCCAGAACAAAACCCTGGCTGCGGACAATAGAGGAGAGGTCTGGGTTTTCTTCCCCATCCCCAGCCGGCTTTGATCCCTGCGTCTGTATCCAGGGCCTGAAGGTTACAGGAGAAGGAAAGGACTGGGCAAAGGGTTTCCAGGGAAGCCGAAGTCCCCAGTAAACCAAGGGCAGCCCTGACCGCAAGGGGCGGGCGTTGGGCGCCCTCTGGTGGAAGACGCTCCACAAGACAAACTGAAGGATTTCTCCCTGGATTAACTCTATAAATAGACAGATGATTTATTAAACAGATTTGAGGCTCATTTGAGGCGCTGGGCCATGATTGCTTCAGGGCTCAAATAAGGGAGTGCTTAGGACCCTGCCTCTTATGCAAGCACCTGGACTTACTTAGCGAGTCACTAGCATGATCTACATTACAAGTGCATCGGACTGTTGGCTCAGCCGCTCCCAGCCGGGAGATGCCAAATTCCTCATATATAAAAGGAGCTTTAGTAACTCAAGCAAAATAAGCACACTTTTCCCCCCACCGCCTTCCCAGAGACTGAGGCGGCAGGGTTTCTGGGAGGATACACAATACCTTGTTACAAACCATGTAATGTTTTAAAAAGTATCTATCTGACAGCCTTGGCTAAAGCCAGATCTTCTATCTTGATTACTTCAATATGTCACATCCATATCGCACCACGGCGTCCAGGCTTTCAGAGCCAAGGCCTCTCTGTCTTGTCCAACCTTCCCATCTGGAAGCAATGAGCTTAATATTCTGGCTCTCCCCCCCATAAAAGCTATGTCACAAAAAAGTAGCAGCCTGTGAACTGCTTTATCCTCCCAAGACACACCGGGGCTCACTCTATTCAGTTACATGTAAAGACCATCCCCAACGCCCCGCCCCCTGCTGCCCTACAGCCCCAAATGGCCTGTAATGCTTAGCACAGTACCAGGGGGACTGGAGTGAATTGACAATCATTTACACTGCAATCCCACTTTTGACATTTTGAGGGATGCAGCTTACAATATAGTGGAGGCTGAGGGACTCCCTCTGGACAAATGTGTTTGCGAAAGAAGAAGCATCCCTCTGCAGGCAGCCTACTGTTTCTAGTGACACGACAGAGACCCAGCTTTGGAACCTGTCTTGTACCCCTCTCCCACTCACCTTAGCTTCTCAAGCATTACCTGAAGAGTTCCAGGTGGCCTCGGTGTTTGGTAGTTCACGGTTGATCATGCCCTCCCTTTTCAGCTGTGCCCGATTCATTCGCTTCCTCATTGAGTTTGGATTGAATGACCCTTTGGCTATGCTCTCTGTTAATTGCAGTGTCAGAGGGTCTCTGGCCTTTGGGAGACTAAGTATGTGAAGGGACAGACCCCAAATTCAGAACAGTTGGAAAGTGGTTCTGGAAGCAAGGAATCCTTGGGGGGGGGGGCATGCAAGGCCTGCCTATTTCCTGGCCCCTGCCCAGACATACTGAACGAGAGTCATTGGAAGCAAGGCCCAAGAATGTGTATGGTGAACAAAATCCCCAGGTAACTTCCACACACAGCAGACTCACCGAGTTAGGTCAGACGAGGCAGCAGATGATGAAGTGTAAAATTTGGGGAGAAATCATGTGATCCGAAATGAGAACTTAGGTCTTTGCCTGGAAATGATATAATGCGGTTGCTCTTGCTCTGGTCCCAGGGTTCTGACAGATTAGTGTGAAGGGAAACCACCCCACAGCTGAGCTCTGAGGACTTTGGCTACTTGACTGTTCTCCTTCAGTTGGAAGCTTCTGGGGGCAGAGGCCAGCCTTCCTGTGCTGAGTCTTTGGGGAAGGGCCTCCGTGTACTGGAAGGGATTTGAAAGAGCAGCTCATACGAGCTTCTTGTTTTAAAGGGAAGACCCTTAGCCTAGGAAGGGAAGTCAGCTGCCCAAGGTCACCTAGCCTTTCAAACCACATTTATTGGGGCTAATGCTTTGATTTGGAGACATCATCGACATTTGGGGATAAGCCAAGCCCATGTTTGTGAAGGTTCATATTCTCCAGCTTCTGAAAGCATTGCCCATCCACTAATGTATACTAAAGGTTTTCAAAAGGGCTCATGTGAGAGCCATTCCCCTGGCAGGGCCTTCGAGTAGCCCAGCATCTACAGGACACAGGCACAAAACCTGCCTTGCTGAACTGAAGCTAACCTCCTTTTGGCAAATTGGTTCCTGACCCAGGGACAGTTAAATGAAACTGTAGGCACATCAAGAGGGGGTTATTTGTGTTCTGTCTTTTTTTAGACCAAGCCTCTTATGTGTTTATTTGGAAGCTTGGCTCCCGCTCACTACCCCACTACTTACAGTTAATCCTGTTTTCTTTGAGCTACCTTGAAATCTATGTCGAATGAAAAATACTGCTTGATTTTGAAGTACGTGGTATTATAAAAGGAATCCCAAGGTTTATGATCTCAAATTTATTGTCAAACGTATTTACTTCTCATTTCTTCCTTCCTTCCTTCCTTCCTTCCTTCCTTCCTTCCTTCCTTCCTTTTTTCCAAGTTCAATCCAGCCAAGACGTTTTTAGCGTGAGTCGTGAAAGATCATGGTTAGAAGATGCTGGGTAGTGTGTCCTGGGGAACTATTTGTCCCACAGAAGAGATGCCCACAGTGCTCCCCAGCAACAGCCTCGGGAGGTGTAACCACCATGCCTGAGTCACTCTATCCTTCGGACCTGACACAAGGTTTGGCACACAGGGGCACTCAACAAGCATTGGCTGGATTAATGGCACTGAAATGGGCATGAAGCCAGTCCATCCATTCTTACTGGCTTTTCTTCTATCGGAATGAGTTCTTAAGGACCTGCAATATCTTTGTTATTTTCTTATACGTCTGTGAGACAAAGCAACTCACTCTCAGGAAAAAAAATGTTCATCTTTTTAAGGCAGTTCTATATTTAGTTACATATTCTGGAACTAAAATTGTATAAAGAGACATATGCATCTGATGTTTTCAACTAGTAAATACAAAGCAAGACCCAGGAGAAATATAGGTTGCTGTTTATGATAATAGTTTTAAACATATAATAAACTTTTTTTTTTTAAATCACAACTCTCCTTTTCTACCAGTTTTAGGACTCTGGACTGGTTGGCGCTCAGACTTCAGAAGGTCCTCAGTGAGACAGGGAAGGTTTGCCATGTCCTCTCCAAGACACTAGGAAAGGTGATTTCTTGAGGCTTTAAGTGTGAATCAGGTAGCAGATTCCCAGGGGAAGCTCAGAGCTGTCCCTCTTGTCTGGCTCTGTGGTCCTGTCATCTCTAAAGGGCTGTGCGTAGGATGTATGGAGAGGATGGAAGGCAAAAGGTGAGACAGGATCTTGCAGACACAGGCAGAGAGGGAGCAGGGAGTCCTCTGTTCCTCACCTTCTCTTGTTCCAGTCACTCCTGGAACCACACGCTTTAGCTCAAGCTAAATGCTTTTCAGGTTGGATCACTTCAGAAGCTTGGATCACCTCGAGGCTGCCAATGCACATCAGCAGATATTACTGGGTCCTTCGATGTCTGGCTAATTCTCCGGCCATACCCGTAAGACATTAGGTTTCATTGCTCCACTTGGTTCTGTATTTGTTTCCTATGAGCTGGCCTCACCTCCCAATCGGATTCCAGAACCAAAATCTGTGTCCCTCCCATCCATTGCCTAGCTCAGTGACAGGCATGGTATGAATGCTCCCTAAATGATCAATAAATCCAAGAGGTTACTCCTTAGCTTACTCATCACACCCATCACCTCCTGTGAGCATTCTGTCCAGATTTTTCCAGGCAGGAGATGACCCAGATACCTCTGGAAGATTTAAGCAGGCATTAGGAATCTTCAGAGCCCTATAGCTAGTCGACCTCTGCACTGACTATAGATTTTGAAATAATGGTTAAAACCCACGTAGCTTCCTAGAAATGCCACTAGGAAGACTGCATTAGACTGCATTAGACAGACTGTGAATCACAAGGTAAATATTTTGCATGTTTCTTTCTATTTGTCAAGACCCTGACTTCTGGAGCTGTGGTATTTAAGACGATTCGGCTCCTGCAGGGTTAAATCGACTCCATTTGGGCTCACTCTAAACAAATTCACATTCCAGCCTTGCAGCCTCCGACTAGCACATGCAGAGCCCTCAGCACGGCCCATGCACCTTTCACATCTGAACCGTCCATCAGACATTAATGTGACAGAGCCATCACCAGACAAGCTCATCTTGCCATTAATATCTTGGAATAAGAACACCCAACATACACATCCTGAGATTTAATCTGTAAACAGAGCCCCAAGCCTCTGGGGAAAGGAAGCGTGTTTATGCTTCAGGAGTGCTATTTCCACACTGCTCAGTGGGACTATGTTTGGCACTAACCAGAGACATTTTCTGAATGGTTGGAGGGTACACTCTGAGAGGCTGTTTTGACCTGCCGTCTGCACATGTCCCGATGGCCAGCCGGGAGCTCCGATGCCATTAACACACCTCGGCGAGTCCCCAGAGGCTCGTGCCGGCGCAGGTGGTAGTGTTTATCTTCAGTCACCTCTGTGAGTCACCGGGATGCTTCTCTCCCTTTCTTCCAGGAAGTGACGAGTCCGGTGGCAGAACCGCCTCTGCGGTCCCAGGATTGCGAACACTGCTGTCAGCAGCTCTCTCTTCAGAGAGGAAGGTCCAAAAGCGAATTTGAAAAGAGTTTGGTTATCATTTCCGAAGTAGTGAAGTGTGTGAGAGACTTTGGCACTTAGAATCACTCAGAACAAATAATCTCCAGCTTTCTCCTTTCTATCCTATGCCAACAAATAGCCTATCCCACCGCCTCAAAGAGTACAGCTTCTGTCTCTTCTACCCGACTCAGTGTAGGCTCTCTGCGTCTGTGGTGATGAATTTAGGATTCCAAGACAGGAGAAAGGAAGAAAAATGTGTTTTCTCAAAAGAAGAAGAGAAGGAGGAGGGGGAGAAGGGAGGGGAGGAGGGTGAGGGAAGGGAAGAGGAGAAAAGAGAGAGAAAGGAAACAAAATGACCATTTGAAGTAAGGCTGAAGGATTGCCTTAGATGCTGATTTTGAACAGATCGCCTTCCCTTAAGAAGAGAAGACTCGAGCTGGCGGTCACACATCACACCCCCTCTCAGGAGTATTTTCTTTGGCCCCATCAGAATTGGCCTGAGGAGTCCCTTTGAAACAGAGGGAAATGTTTGGCTCTGAGAAACTGACTTCTACAAGTTTGCCCTCCGACACCCAGAGAGAGACACATGTAGGCCTGGGAAGGATATTAACTCCTGGTGGCTCGGTCGTGGCACCATTTAGACAGAGGCAGGTCCTGGAGGAAGGTAACATAGGGTCACGTGGGCGCGTGATTGTTCATCACTGCTGCTTCTGTTCTTGCTTCCACACAGGTGTTGATTGCCCAAGCTCTTCCCTAGGGCCAGGCACTCCTAAGGCACACGCGCACCCGAGCGCTCACACGCACTTTCCCACTACCCAGTATGGTGGCAAGGGGCTGCAACTCAGTAGCGGCCGGTCTCCTTTGGACAATACGTGCTCTCCTGTGTACCAGATTCACACAGACTTATCTGTCTGGTTCTGGAGGTATTGAACTTTGTAAGCGACTCCTGACACCTCTGAGGTGACCTTGGGAGTCACGGTATAGCCCACCAAAAACGAGAGATCTGGTGTCAGGTCCAAGGCTGGTGCAGCCAGTGACCCGCATGCAAGCACACTCCCTTACTTCCAGTCTGTTCTCCCTGGTCAAGGCTCCTTGTTCCCTGCAAGGGGCGATGCACAGAGACCCTCTCACTGGTGGACACTCCATGGTTAATATCCTTTTCTGTCCTTTTAGGATCAAAAGAAATTCTCTTTCCTCAGAGATGCTGGAAGTTCCCTATAGAGAAAAAAAATATTATCATTTCTCTCTCATGTTCTTGCACTCATGTGCTAACAGAGCTTCTCAAACCTCCAGGGCTCTGCTCACGATCACCAAACCAAGGGAAAAGTAGCTGGGAACACAGCCCAGAAACGTGTTCCCAGAAGTTTAGACTGGCTCCATGCACGGCACCTCACACATGCACAGCCTGCCTGTGTTTACTTAGAGCACATCCTCAGCCAGCTCGAGTCTGATTGTCACAACAGCCCCGGCAGTACCAGGAAAAGTATTATTATCCTCCCACAGGACAGATGATGGGATGGGACCGCTTGTCCAGAATCATCCAGTGGGTCATGCTGGAGCTGGGACCAAAAACTCAGGTCGTCTGGCTTCTTCCACGGTTCCTTGCAATCAATCGGTAGCACAGTCTTCTGTGTATTAAGAGTCGTAAACAATCAAATAATACTATTTAATTTCAAGCTGCAGATAGGAAGAACAATTGGCAAATTCATGATTTTTAAAAAAAAATCGTGCTAACGGTATAGATGATTAGTGAGGGTGAGGGATGGATGCCTGGTAGGGAGGAGTGGGAGGCTACAGGGCGAAGCAGGAAGAGGGGCTGTTTAGGCCTTTGGAAGTCTCATCACTTGGACTCTCCTTCATCTGGTTGGAGTGCAAGCTGGTACCTTCATTTGGGAAAACAGTTGGACATAATCTCCTAAAATTGAAGACCCATGTAGCCTATGATCTGGTCTTTCTACTCCTGACTGTATATGCTAGACAAACTCTTATGTATGCACACCACAGGGCGAGTATAAGCATATCCAGAATAACACAAACTGGAAACACCTCATTGCCCACCGACAGTAGAACAGTTAAAGGCATTGTGGTACATTCCTAGCAGTAGATTCTAAACTGGAAATAAAGTAAATAAACATAAGCTACGTGCAATAACACAGGTAAATCTCCAAACATAATGTTGAAAATGAACCGGTCATTAAAGTTATTGAAGCATCTCGGGAAAACAAACACAAGATTATGACAGTAGTGAGCATCATGGTCACCACTAGCAGATAAGAAGTTTGAGTAGAGGCAGATGCAGGACTTCTGGGATTCTGTAAATGCTCTCTTGCTTGACCGGGTGCTTGCTGTTGCCACAAAATTTTCCCTTTGTAATTATTTATTAAAATGTGTGTGTGTGTGTGTGTGTGTGTGTGTGTGTGCTACACACACACACACCCATATATATTATATATATATATATATTATATCATATGTATATGATTCACCTTTTTCAAAATTTTTAAATGTTTATTTTCGAGAGAGACAGACAGAGACAGAGCTGGGGAGGGGCAGAGAGAGAGAGAGAGAGAGAGACAGAATCTGAAGCAAGCTACCTGCTACAAGCTATCAGCACAGAGCCTACCTAACATGGGGTTCAAATTCACAAAACCCGAGATCATGGTGTGAGCTGAAGTCGGTCACTTAACCAACTGAACCATCCAGGTGCCCCAATTCACCTTTAAATATATATCTTACAATGTGGAAATGCTATGAACAAGGAAGAAGGGAGAAAGAGAAGAAGGAGAGAGAAAGGAGCAAGGGACAGGAGGAAGGGAGCTGGATAGACTTAATGGATGTGAATGTCAGCTCTCATCCTCCCCTAGGGTTGTTATCCAAGCTTTTGGGATTTGTTTATTGTTTGGATGATTGGATATGTCATAATCATCCCAGATACCTTCCTCTGGAACATTGAAGGAACCATCACTCCAAGTTGCCAATGCAGTGAAATTTTCAAATGCCAGGTTCCATACAGACCTTAACTTTGCGCCTCTGATCTAGATAAACTCCAAGCCAACACTGCCTTGGGTTCCAGGAACCTGAGGCCGCGCTGGGCTTCTGTGAGGGACTGCCAATGTTTTGCCCTCAGGCAAAAAGGAAACCTGACTTCTTTCCCCGGACCACATCTCCGAATGTCCAGTTCCAGCAGTTAGGATCTCTCCCCTGCTGCAGCTGCTAATTAAGACCATATTCAGTCACCTACCTCTCTGTCTTTGCCTCTGTTTCTCTGTGTCTCTGTCTTTCCTTCTCTCCCTTCTTTTTATAGTGATTCATTTCTGATTGCCCTACTCTGTGATACTGTTCAGTGAGGCTGACACTTGTTTCAGATATGAAATATCACAACCTTTTCACTGCTGCAATCACTTCTTTATTGTCAGGATAAGGAGAGAAATACCATTATCTTCCAGAATTTCAAGTTGTGTGGGGATTTATTCTCTTTAGTGGCTCTCTGAGAACTGAAATAGTTTGATACCTCCTTTAACATGACTGTAACAACAGCCACTTTCTCACTAACATAATTTAGAAATGAACAGACATCAAGTGCATGTGAGCAATGTGGGTACCATTCTTTGTTTCTCTGGAGTTTCCAGCATTGGGAGGTAACAGTGTGTGGACCAACTACTTACAGTCAATTCTCAACAGACCATATTTTTTTTAAGTAGCCTCCACACCCAGCGTGGGGCTTGAACTCACAACCCGAAGATCAAGAGTGGCATGTTCTACCAACTGAGCCAGCCAGGCACCCCTCAACAGACCATATTAATGGAGTGAGTGAGTGTCCATGTTTCTATCAGATAGGCAATATAAAAATCATTTGAGAACATTCTGATTTATGTGTAGATATATTTTAAGATTGGCTCCAGCTAAAATGAAAGCAATAATAGTTCAATTCATTGTTAAGCCCCTACTGTATGTCAGGCATTGCACTAGCTGCTTGGTATACACTATTCAACTTAACCATCCATTGTTTTGCAGGGATGTATGGTCTCTGCACAGCTGAGGAAGCTCTGCTCCAAGAACTGGAGTGAATTGAACTTATGGTGAAGATGCTGTTGCTCCTTCAAAAACCAGCTCAGGTTTCTCCCTTACTTCAGTTCCAGAAGATTCTCTGGCTGTGCTGGCCCACAGAGCCCTCTGCTGTCTGAAAAGAAAGTTCTCATTGTCCACACCAATACTTCCTCTGACTTCTCATTAATGTTGCCTCGCAGTTCTTCTTACTGTTTTATTATCATTCACCTCTTCATGGATACTTACCAGATTCCCCTGCCTGAGTGGACAAGAGACCCTATAAACATATTTCCAGCCTTTATTTCTTCTCATTGTTTAACTCTGAAATGGCCACAAAGTGAAGAAGCAGTAGATACTGACCAAAATGGAATGTGTATATGAAAAGATGGTGACCGAAAGCACCAGTTAATTTTCTATGTGTCCATCAACAGATATGAAGGAAGATGGGGTAATACGGGGAACATTTCCATATGGCTTCCTTCTGCACCTAATTCATGTGTGGCCACTTAGCAACCGTCACAAGGCCATTCTGAACTCTCCTCCATGGGGTGAACATTAGCATGTTCTTTCCTCTCAAGCAGGGAATTTTGTAATTGTGTCTTGAGGTGTAACTAAGTCTGAAATATTATTTTGAACAAAAATCAAAACATAAACTAATGACATGGGACACCTGGGCTCAGTCAGTTAAGTGTCTGACTTTGGCTCAGGCCACGATCTCAAGGTCCGTCAGTTCAAGCCCTGCGTCGGGCTCTATGCTGACAGCTCGGAACCTCGAGCCTGCTTCAGATTCTGTGTCTACCTCTCTCTGTCTCTCCCCCACTAGTGCTCAGCCTCTCTCTCTCTCTCTCTCTCTCTCTCTCTCTCTCCCTCAAAAAATAAACACTAAAAAGCAAAAACCAAAAACCAAAACACGTAAACTAGTGATAGAGTTGTATAAGCCGTAGGGGTATTGAGAGGATGGGCTGGTGGAAGTGGCAAGCTTGGAAATAAAATCCCCAGAATCACCGCACGTTACCCTCGGAAACCACCAGTGGTAACTTCCAGTTTTAGTACCTTCCTTAACTTGTCAACTTAAATATGGAGATGAGTGTATTACTTAAAGTCCATGTTGGTGAGGATACGTGTCGATGGTGTTTCTCATTTGCTTTAAAATTCTGTCATTTTTTCCAAAATCCTTTCAGAGTATCTCCCAAACCAGAAATTAAACTCAAGGAAAGTTTCCTTTTTGCAATTTAGCAGTTTGAAGTTTTTCGTGCATGGGCACTACCCCACCCCATCCCACTCGATCCTAAATTGAGTTTGAGGCTTTTTTGTTTTCACTCTTGCATAACATGAAAACGAGTGAACACATTTTTACTCAAAATTTCCATCTCCAAATCTCCTAAGTGGTGTGAAAAATCCTGGAAAATCTCAGAGCAAAAGAGGACGCTAGGAAAATTCAGGGCAAGTGGAAACAGCAGTGAAGGATGTAACCTAATGTGTGTGTCAACACAACCAAACTTCCCCAAAGATGTCTTCCCTCCAGTGAGGCTGGGCCACTAAAGCAAAACCACGAGCTCACCACCGCTTAACAGTGATGGTCATGAATCAGTCCTACACCATTCAGCACCCGATACGCATCTGCTTTGTCCCTTAAGGCTCTCGAGGCCCAATGACTACAGACTACAATATGGTCAAGATCCCATGAAAGTCGTATCTCAAAAGAAGTGCTGGTTCTAAAATAAAAAAGAAATCTGTAAATTGAAATAAATATGGTCAATTAAATATCTATAAAACAGAACATTATATGAGCTAGTGATACAGAACGCAATTTATATGCATATGTGTGCATATATGTATATACATACACACAGAAAATATTTAGATACATACCTGCCTATGCATATGTGTGTATATATGTGGGGTTTCCCAAATATGAATATATATATATACACAATATTTAATTGAGATATGAATACATTTTAATATATTTGATCTAATGTGGCTCAGGCCTTAAAGTATGCTCTTTGTAAAAAATCTTTGTTTAGTTATTTTCAGAGAGAGAGAGAGAGAGAGAGAGAGAGAGAGAATCCCAAGTAGGCTCCATGCTGTCAGCACAGAGCCTCACTTGAAGCTTGATCTCACGAACCATGAGATCATGACCTGAGCTGAAACTAAGAGTCAGATACGTAACTGACTGAATCACCCACGTACCTTAAAGTATGCTCTTAACAGCACTGTTCACATGTACTTCCTTATCCTTCATTCAGATGAATAAATGTGCTATGTGTGTGTCATGCTAACAAAAGCAGATAGATTTCCCTTTATGCACAGTTCTAAAAGGTGCATCCCTTGACGTCAAAGAACAAAAAGTTTTCGGAAATCCTTTTTGAAATGATTTCTGATAGATGGCATCATTTCAAGCACCACGATATCAAGGTAGGAATATACATTTGAAGGACTTCTCAAGATGACCTTCTGTTGGCCAAGACTTCTCCATGTTATCCTTTTCTGTCAGTGATTTCCGTATCTTCAAAAGAAAATAAAGGGATCAATTCTTCTAAGCTCCCACTCCATTTTCTCTATGTTACTATATAATGAATACTCAATCCTTGCGTTAGAGTTATTTCAGCACATTTGAATCCCCCACTGGACTGTGAATCCTGTGTGTGAGGTGGTGGTAACGAAGGCATCTTATCTGTCTTGGTATCCCCAGTACTGAACACAGTGTCCGACCATTAGCAGGTGCTCTGTGAGAAGACTAGAGGTAAAAATCACTTGGGTAAGTGAAGAGACTAAAAATACACACTTCTACAACTGATGTCATATATGCATATGTACATACACGGAGAAAAAGAGAGAGAGAAAGAGAGAGTGCTTCAGGTTGATATGATTTCCAGAAGTCAGAGATACAGTTTCCTTTCCTTTATTCTTACAGAAAGGAATAATTCCGGAAGCTTTACGTGGCAGAAATTGTTACTGAGAAACACTGTTCACAAATATTCAACCGGAGTATAATAACGAGGCTTTGGTTCCAAGAGCAGAAGTGAACTTACATTTTTTTTTTATCTCTGATTACAGAAATAATGAGTTTAGTGTTGTGCAGAAGGAGAATTGGATCCAAAGACATAACTGGGTCAAAATCCAGCACCCCAAGCAGTTGATTCTGTAATTTCAAAAAGTCACTTATTCTCTAGGAGGATTAATTTCTCCTCTGTGGAGTGAAGACACAAATGCTATCACTATTTGTAGTAGTTGCTGTGAGGTTAATATACCTGTGGCACCCTATTAATTGCTAAGCGTTATAAAAATATAAGAGAAAATATTATCTTCGTTTCAGATTCAGAATTCTTTGCTCCTATAATCTTCTCCAAAGCATTATATGGAAGGGAAAGAAACACTTCCTACCGATTGAAAATCCCATGAAGGACTCAATGACCCAGGGGTTACCTCTCCTCCCCAGATGGTTTCATTGCAAACTGACCCCACGTCCTGAGTGAATTCAATGGATTTTAGAAATAAAAGACATCACCTAGTCTAGCCTCTGACTGTTCCTGAGTAGGAAACAAGGCTCAGTAAAGGAAAGCGGTTTGTTCAAGTTCAGAGAGTGAACAAACCCCTGACTCCTAACACATCCCTTTGTCCTGGGTCATGACAAAACAATGTCATGAGGAACTGTCCTCATAAGAAAACAGTACTGAGGTTGTCTACCCATGATCGGGCCCCTTCTCATGTCAGCAAGAAGTATGATTAGGGTTTGTGGGGAGGAAGCTGAGGCCAAATAACCCTTTTTCTAGTTTCACTGCACACCATGAAATTAGTGTAATAGAGGTAGAGATGTTGCAGAGTTTAACAGAAGGACCGCACATGAGTTTTGGAATCGGGCCTGGGTTTGAATTCTGACCCTAAGTCCCATCCTGTGCCCACCTCCACAGCACATACAATTTACTGGCTTTGTGATCATGGGAAAGCTATGTAAATTTCTAAGTGTTCATTTATTTTGTAAACTAAAGAGGATTGATACTGATCGATAAATAGAGATGTGGTGAGGACAGTTAATTGAGTTCACATTTGGAAAGCACTTAGCACAGTTCCTGGTGTGTAATGAGAGGCTCAATCAGTGGATGTTTTTGTTTTATTAGGATTATATGATTAAAGGGTTTCATGCTATAGCTAATCCATGATGCTCTGCTATATCTAACGATGGGATAGCTAATTCTTGGAATAGATACAAAAACAAAAGAAGACAATTAAATATCTTCTAAATAATTTGGTCTACTTTGACTAGTTTCTAAAATATTTGAGATTTTTTTAAAATCTCAGTTGGTTACGTGTCTGACTCAGTTGGTTACGTGTCTGACTCTTGATTTCGGCTCAGGTCGTGATCTCATGGTTCGTGAGTTCAAGTCCCAAATTGGACCCTGAGCTGACAGCGTGGAGCCTGCTTGGGATTCTGTCCCTCTCTCTCTCTGCCCCCCACCCCTGCTTGCATACTTACTCTGTCTGTTTCTCTCAAAAATAAATATTTTTAAAAAGAATATTTTTAATTAGTAAATGCTTGTTAAGAAACTAGAGATAAAAAATAATATATTCATGATACAGATAAAACTATGATAACAATTTTCCACAAAACTGTGAAGAAAAATTCAAATCTAAACATATGAGAACAAACTGTTGGTTATTGTAGGGGTAGTGGGTGGGGAATGGGTTAAATGGGTGATGGGGATTAAGTAGGGCACTTTGATGAACACTGGGTGTGGTATGTGATGAATCACTAAATTCTACACCTGAAAATAATAATTACACTGTATTTTAACTACATGGAATTTAACAAAAATTGGAGAAAGTAAAAAAAAAAAAAGAAACTAAATTGGGACAAATAAAAAAGTTTTAGTATGTGAAATAATATTCTACCCACATACAGTACAAGAAATATATTAGACACATATTCATGATGGTCAACTTTGGGTAAACCACCCAGAGATGAAGAAGGAGAGTTCTTTAAACACCTACACAGTTGTTCCCAGAAAGCACAGGGAACCACAATTCCCCACAGAGTCCACAATGCCACAGTGGAAACATGAAACATTGCTACACATTCATTATTATGTATTCCATGGGCAAGAGAACTTTCCATCTGCCCCTTGCGTTAGTTAGAATACAAGCAACAGATTCAGTTATGGCCCTGGCACTTGTATGTGGTGGAATCGTTGCTCAGAGATGAGAAACATATATGAATGAAGAGAGACAGATACGAATGACCCACATGGGATCAGGTATAAGCTTAGGTTCGTAGCACCTTCATTGAAGAATAAAAGTATTTCTTTCTACACCCTTGCTTGAGGTATTTTTTAAGTAAGGTTTTATTTCTTAGAACAGTTTTAGATTCACAGCAAAACTGAAGGGAAGGTACAGAGATTTTCCACATATCCCCTGCCCTGCACAGGCATAACCTCCCCTATTATCGACATCCGCCACCAGAGTGATATATTTGTTGTAATTGATGAGCCTACATTGATACATGACAATCACCCAAAGTCTATGGTTTACACTAATGTTGTTCACTAATAATGTTTCACTAGTGTTGTTCATTCTGTGGTTTCGGACATATGCGTAATGTCACTGCCTTAAAAATTCTCTGTGCTCTGCTTATCCCTCCCCTCTCCCCACAAACCCTGGCAACCACTGATCATTTTACTGTCTTTACTGTTTTGCTTTATCCACTGTGTCATATAGTTGGAATTGTACAGTAATGTAGGCTTTTCAGATCAGCTTTCACTTAGCAACGTGCATTTAAGGGGACTCTGTCTTCTCATGGCTTTACAATTCATTTCTTTTTAGCGCTGAATGGTATTCCACTGTCTGGATGGACCACAGTTTATCCATTCAACTGTTGGAGGTCAGCTTGGTTGCTTCCAGGGTTTGGCAATTATGAATAAAGCTATATAAACCTCGTGCAGGTTTTTGTGTAGATATAAATCTTTCATTTCCTTTGGGTAAACCTTCCTTGAAACTTAAAAAGGTGCATATAACAATGCTTCACTTTCCTTAGTACACTAAGGGTACATTTGGCTGCATATAACAACAATAACAATAACAACGCATTCCAGAAGCTTTAGCAAGGCATACATTTTTGGTTTGCTTATCTATCATACAGGAAAAAGTAAATAGTCAGGGTTCAGTTATGATAACTCTGAGTCATCAGAGACTTAGTCTAGTTTTATTTTTATTTTCCACTTTCCTCAGCATACAGCGTTCATCCTCAAGTTTACATCATGGTTGTAAGATGTCATCTGCAGCTCTAACACTCCCATCCACATTCCAGGCTGCAAGAACGAAAGGGAAATGCACATCGTCCCACACCTGTCCTCCAAATGGGCCCCGGAGTCTTCTGGGAAGATCTGCCCACCCCTTCAATGCCTTGACTTGCCTTGATTTATATCTCATTGGCCACTTACAGCTGCCAAGTAGGCTGAGAAATGTCATCTTTTAGCTGTGTGTTCCACTGCACTGAACAAAGTCAGGTGTCTGTTGGGAAAACCGAGAAGAGAAAGAGTGTGAGACAGGCAGCCGGGCCTCTACTGCAGCTCACAGTCAAACCATATCTTAGCCAGTGGACATGATGTTCTCAAATCAGAAATACAATTTAGTTTTTTAATTTTGACAAAAACAATATTTCTGGCCAACATTTGTATATTGAGTTATGGTTTGCCAAAAAAATCATATTTACATGATTGTGTGAAATCAACTTTACAAAATGTATCATATATATTATCTATTTGATTCTCACAGTGATCCTGAGAGGTAAATATTTTGTGTACATTATCAAAGAATGAAATGAGTTTAGAAAATCTTAGTGCTTTGCCCAGAGCTAACCAGTTAGTAAGAGGATGTGACAACAATTTAACCAGATCTGACAAACTCCAAAGCCCATGTCTTTTTATCTGAAAGTTGATTAACAAGCTGTCATTTTTCCCTAGTTATTTTTTAACCAACAAGTTATAACTTTCCATTTATTCCATTCCTTAGTTGTAGCTCATTATTTCTTTTCAAAGGGGTTAAAAAACATCTAGATAATTTAATCCCAGGGTAGAGAAAGGAAGGAAAGGAAAGGAAAGGAAAGGAAAGGAAAGGAAAGGAAAGGAAAGGAAACTAAGTTGCAAACATTATCTACTAGGTTCTTTTTAAATGCAGGACCCACTTTGGGGATCCTGGGTGGCTCAGTCAGTTAAGAGTCCAGCTCTTGGTTTTGGTTCAGGTCATGATCTCATGGTTCATGGGTTGAAGCCCCAAGTTGGGCTCTGCACCGAGAGCAGAGAGCTTGCTTGGGATTCTCTCTCCCTCTCTCTCTGCCCTTGCCAAGTTCTCTCTCTCTCTCTTTCAAAATAAATAAATTAAAAAAAAATAAATGCAAGGGCTCAGACTGGGTGCCTCAGTCGGTTAAGCAGCTGACTTTGGCTCAGGTCACGATCTTGTGGTTCACAGGTTCGAGCCCCACGTTGGGCTCTGTGCTGACAGCTTGGAGTCTGGACCCTGCTTTGGATTCTGTGTCTCCCTCTCTCTCTCTGCCCCTCCCCTGCTCATGCTCTCTCTCTCTCTCTCTCTCTCTCTCTCTCTCAAAAATAAAAAATAAAGTATATTTAAAAAAATTTTTTTGGGGCGCCTGGGTGGCGCAGTCGGTTAAGCGTCCGACTTCAGCCAGGTCACGATCTCGCGGTCCGTGAGTTCGAGCCCCGCGTCGGGCTCTGGGCCGATGGCTCAGAGCCTGGAGCCTGTTTCCGACTCTGTGTCTCCCTCTTTCTCTGCCCCTCCCCCGTTCATGCTCTGTCTCTCTCTGTCCCAAAAATAAATAAACGTTGAAAAAAAAAATTTTTTTTTAAATAAAATAAACGCATGACCCGTTTTACCTTCACAGCAGCCCTGGGAAGCAAGTACTACTATTCTGCAGTGAGGGAAACAGAGAGGTTATGACACTCTTGTAAGCTCATCCTGAGAGGAGGTGACAGGGGGGATTTGAAGGCAGCTCTTTCTCATTCCCTACACGAACCTTGACGTTATTCATATCTCAAAATATTTGGAAGGTTGTTTCCTGATTATTTATCTGTATAACCTCAAAGGTGTGAGCAATAACCAAGGAACACAGTAGACAGTGTCACGTGACTAGCAGAACTTATGAATAATGAAGGGAAGATAAACAAAGAATAAGAAGCTGTGAAAGATTTGAAGTGTTTGTCACTGGTTCTTTGGGAAGATCCCAAATGCCTCTCTGTCCTGCTTGGGTCAAACGTCCATTTGTTTTAAAGTCAGGAGCTGCACCTGGTTTTCTCACCTGACTCTCTCTAGTGCTAAGCTTATAGTCATAATAGCTACCACTGAACCCTTGTACTATCTGATTAAGGTTACTAAGTATTGCATGCGACATACTTACACTAAAAAACTTGTTTTAAATTCTAAAAGAAAAAATTTCGAATTCATCTTAAGTTTATTTAAAATGTTCTTAAATTCTAATGTAACTGAACGTCCTGTATTTTTATTTGCTAAATCTGGCAACACTAGATGTGACAGACCTACGTATTGCTTGATTTAATTCTGGCAACAACTCTTCGGAGGATTAGATAAGGCGACGCGCATCCAGAGAGGTTAACTTCAAGATCACACAATTTAAAACTGGTGGTCTCAGGACTTACGCTCGTATATAGCCACTCCAACAGTCTTTGGTCACAGCATATTTTTTCAAGCTTTGAAAATAAAAACAACTTTGCCATTCTCTAACAATTAAAGAATTTATTGATCGATTATCCTAACAGAGGGGAAGAATCACATGAAAGCTATAAAGAATCCAAAATCTGTCTCCTGAACAATGGCTAAAGCATGTGATATTTTTAATGTCTTCCAGATCATTAAGAGAAACAGAAAAGCAAAGAAGTGTCCTCTCAGTGGTTTTCAACAGGGGGTGATTCTTTACCCACGGGGACTTTGACAATGTCTGGAGACATTTTTAGTCGTCACAACTGGGGGGTGCTACTGGAATTTAGTGGGGAGAAACCAGGGATCTAATTATCCTTCATTGCACAGGACAGCCCCCACAGTAAAGAATGATGCATTCCCACATGTCAATAGTCCTGAGGTTGAGAAACCCCAAATTAAAATAATCTGTTGGGGTTTTAATGTTTTTCTTTCAATTTTAAGTTGCTATACTGAACACAGAGAGCAGGAACATAGACATTTGGAGGTTTCCATGAAGGGGTGAGCTCTATATTCCAAAGAGTCACAAAACCCAATCCCTTCATGGCATTCTCTGGAGCAGGCAGAAGTGCAGGAGGGGTGGGGATGGTGGTAATTTTTGGAAACTAGCACCTTGTGCCAGCTAGTACATCTTTAGAAATCAACGTTGGGTGTTTTTTTTTTTTTGGGGGGGGGGTCCTTTCTGTGTTTCCTTATGGCTGTTTTTTTTCTTCTTTGTGGTGACCCTTGCGTTGGTTTTCTGTGTAGACTATTCTAATCCAAGAACGGCTTAGTTTTGGACAACTCAGTCCCAAAGGCCACATGTGCAAAGACATGGAGTTAGTCCGAGCTCTCCGTCTCCCTCATCTGCACACGTCCATCTGTTTGCAGTCCCACACCCCTCTAGGTGGCCTTGGCTGCTAAAATCGAAGTAAAAGGGAGATTATAGCTAAAGGAGACTGGATCAGTAGAAAATGCATGAAGTTTGGAGTGAGGCTAACCTAAATGCAATCTTATGCCATCTATCTTCTGGCTATGTAACTTTGGACAGTTTTTAAACTCTTCTGAGCACCGTAGTTATCATTTGTAAAATGCAAATAATTTTACCCACCCCAGTGAGTTGTGATAAGACTTAAATGAGGCAACATGTCTTAAAAATTGTTTTATAGCTTACAAAGCATCATTAAAACAGGTTAAAGTCCGGGGCGCTTGGGTGGCTCAGTCGGTTAAGTGTCCGACTTCAGCTCAGGCCATGCTCTCGTGGTTCCTGAGTTTGAGCCCCGCGTTGGGCTCTGCACTGACAACTGAGAGTCTGGAGCCTGCTTCAGATTCTATGTCTCCCTCTCTCTACCCTTGCCCCACTCATGCTCTGTCTCTCTCTCTCAAAAATAAATAAACACTAAAAAAAAAAAATAAAAAGCAAATTAAAGTCCTCACAGACTATTTGCAAGAGGTATTAAAGCATATGTGTTAGGTTAAAGCACGTACCCGTGTTTGTAGTTTCTTTATTTTATTGACCAAGTCATTTTTATATATCATTGTATAGACAGCTTGCGCTCCCTCAACTGAAGGAAGAGAACTATTTTGTGAAATTTGTTTGTTTAAACACTTTCTCCTTTTTTTGCAGGGCGGGTGGTTAGAGAGAGAAAAATAACTTTTTCCTCAAACAAACAAATGCAAGAAATACCCAATTCTGGTTGACAGAACTTGGTAAACAATGGCTGGTTTTTAAATGTTGATGGCCTTGGGGTACATTTGACTGCGAGTGGTGCCTTTAGCATCTCTTGACAGATGAGAATTTATAAAGTGAGAAACACCAGACTGACCTTGGTTCTGTGTTACCAAACTCAAATAGGACATCACTCAGGGTGGGAGAGTAGTCCTCTTCCAGGGGGCTGAGAAGGGTTTCCAGGGCAAACACTTGGGGGGCTGGATTTTTTAAAATGTTTTCTTAGAGTAGAGGTTTCCATAAGGGTCTGATTTATTTCAGGATTCTTCTGTTCCTGGTCCACGTCAGAGTTGCAGAACACCCAGAGCCAGAAGGTGCCTGATTTCTGAACTGGAGGGACGTGTGTCAAGAATCAAGAAAGAGCAGTCCAAAGTCAGATTTAGATGTCTGTTCTCTTTGTTTCCTTAGCACTCTGATCCTTGCAGCTTTCCACACTGTGTTATTATCTATTTTCTCCCCCCACTCTTCCCCATGAAACAGTGAACCCCTTGGAGACAGGGAGTGAGTCTTATTTATTCTTCTAAATACAATGCTGTGCATGCAGTACTTATTAGGTAGAATGTGTCCAATAAATAAAAGAGGAAGAAGAAAGGAGGAAGGGAGGGAGAGAAGGACAGAGAAAAGAAGGCAGGAAGGAGAGATAGAGCAAAGGGAGAGAGAGGGAAGGAGAAACAGATCATTTGCCCAAGTTTGATCTTGGGCCAAGAGCAACAAAACAATATTCTTCAGTCCAATGCAGTTTATCAGGTAAATGGCTACTACCTTAAAATCATTGTCTCTTTGTGAAAAAGCATAAAATATACTCTACTTCTGCAGTGATTGCCCAGGACCTGGCTCTGCCTCATCAGAAGCCTCCTGTTTCTTGGCTACTGGGGGATAGTGATCCAGTTCTAGCCACTGTATCTGCAATGTGACAGGAAGCCCTGAAGGACACAGCTCCTGGTAATAACCCAGATGCTCACTTATCTCTCTGGGGATCAGGGTTTCCCACTGGCACCAACATCAGGTTTCCAGATACCAGAACCATGAATCCTGCCAGTTGGAAAAGGAATCAGAAAGTAATGTTTTCAAACTAGGCCTCTCAGCAGGCAAGGCCTACCAAATGCTAACATTTCCTTCCTCCATCAAGCCACATCGAAAGCCAGCACATACAGGTAGAAAAAATGCCCAATTCCCCTGACTTCCAGCCGGTTCGCCTATGAATGGTGGTCAAAGGCTGCCATGAGGGGTGCCTGGGTGGCAGTGTCAGTCAAGCCTCCGACTTCAGCTCGGGTCATGATCTCACAGTTTGTGGGTTCAAGTCCCGCATCAGGCTCTGTGTTGACAGCTCGGAGCCTGGAGCCTGCTTCGGATTCTGTGTCTCCCTCTCTCTCTGCCCCTCCCATGCCCATGCTCATGCTCTGTCTCTCTCTGTCTCTCAATAATAAGTAAACATCAAAAAAATTTAAAGGCTGCTATAACCTGAATAACAGAGGTGCTATCGCTACACAACTGATATTTTATTCGTGGTTGTGCTTCAATGAACACAAACCTTTAAGCCCAGAGCTTCCTTTTTATCAACCATCAGAGCCCCACTACCGGACAACTACTTTTATTGTATCTTGAAAGCTTTCAGGAAATGTAATGCAAAATCCAAATTCATCTGAAGGGAGCATGAAAGCATATATTTTTTGTGTAGACTAGGTTGAGGTAACAAAAAGGCCCATGTATGTATCACCCAACATAATAGCAGTTTATTTCTTTTATTTTAAATGTTTATGTTATTTTTGAGAGAGAGAACATGAGCAGAGTAGGGGCAGAGAGAGAGAGAGAGAAAGAGAGAGAGGGGGGAGGGGGGAGAATCCAAAACAGGCTGTGTGGGTAACACAGAGCCTGATGCTAGACTCAAATTCATGAACAGTAAGATCACAACCTGAGCCAAAGTTTGATGCTTAACCTACTGAGCCACCCAGGCACCCCAATAGCAGTTTATTTCTAATCACTTAACATCCCAGAATGGCCCCAGGTCTGTGAGTGGTAAGGGAGCTCTGCTCCCATGTGGCCATTCTAGAAACTTCAGAATGACAGCAGCTCTCCAACTCTGAACATGGTGCTTTTAAAGTTGAGGGGAGAGAAAGTCCTGACTGCAGCCAGTCTTAAAGGTATAAGGACATAAAGAGCAAAAATGAGAAATGTGATGGGCCAAGCCTGGAAAGGACACTCATGATTTCACTGGCTAGAGTTCAATCACCTGGTCACAACTAACACAAAGGAATCTGGGAAATGTAGTCTAGCTCTGTGCTCAAGAAAAATGGGATAATAAATGTTGGCACACAGCTAGTGGATCCACCACAATAAGCAAATTTCTATTAAAAGTAAAAGAGAATTGGGGCGCCTGGGTGGCGCAGTCGGTTAAGCGTCCGACTTCAGCCAGGTCACGATCTCGCGGTCCGTGAGTTCGAGCCCCGCGTCGGGCTCTGGGCTGATGGCTCAGAGCCTGGAGCCTGTTTCCGATTCTGTGTCTCCCTCTCTCTCTGCCCCTCCCCCGTTCATGCTCTGTCTCTCTCTGTCCCAAAAATAAATAAATGTTGAAAAAAAAAATTAAAAAAAAAAAAAAAAGTAAAAGAGAATCAATTGATTTCTGTGTAAGCACCGGTTTCCCCAGGAAAACAAGAAATGGGAAAATGTGTCTGGGGTTTAGAGTGAGTGTAGTAGGTAGGAGTAGGAGACGAAAGGAAAAAGTGAGATCATGGAAAAGACCAGCTTTTCCATCATTTTCATACATCTGATCAGCAGTTGGGAAGTAAGCACAGATTCTAGGATTCTCTTTATTGTCCCAAAGCTGTGAAGATAAGTGTTCTCTTTCTCTACAAGGGTCATGCAGGTTGGTAGTTTCCTTGCGATAAGATAAGAAAACAGAATTACATCTGCCGTCTGGGCAACTTCTGCCATGGAACCCATGAGAAAGGACATGCAGATCTCCCATATTTCCTGAGGTGGCGGTAGTTTGTAATTTGGCATGAGAAGGTACAAATTGCTCTTTGAAAATAGCAAGGCACAGCACTCTGAAAAAGAAGATTTCTACTTTGCAACCCCTTTGCAAATGTTGAAGAGGTCAAAAGGAAAATTTTGATTTAGTAACTAAAAAACAGTCAAGTGAAAAGTGGTAATCACCATGATTACACAAATGCTTAATGTGTCCAAAAACAGTGAGCTTTAAAAAAATCTGCATGCCATTGCATATTTTTTTCTCTTTCTCTAGTATTTATTCTAAAACCCAGACGTAGGTGGAAATTTTTATTAGCATCTGGGTAAGGCCCCCTGCCAGTCTAGAAAACCTTCATTAATCATTGAGATGCTCACCCCCATTTTTAAAAGAACAATGACTCACCAGGACTTACATAGCAATCAGGGCAAAGGTAACTGAATGTTGAATTTTCAAACTTTCCTTTCTTAAGAATGTCTTCACTTCTGGAATGTAAGACTGCTTTGAGTGACTATGCATGTGTTTATGAGAGAGAAGTAGGGAAAGGAAAATGAACTGTAATTGAGAAGTGATATTTATGTTAGGATTTCCTCTCCTTTTCAGTTTTAGGTTTAGTCTTAAGCACCTTTGCCCCAAGGGAAGAAGGACTCGGGAGAGCTACAGCAGGCCCATCTAATTGCTTGTACCTCACCACTTAGAGGGAAGTACACTGGGTCACATACTCTCCCATACCCTTCATCCATTACGTTCCGAAAAAGACACAGTGAGAAGAGAAGGCAGATGAAGTTCTTGAGTGTCTGGAGAGAGATGATGTGACCATCTCTCCTTTCGTAGGAGATACATTCCAATTGAACTCTTTGTCACAGCACATGTACAGCAAATTTAGTTTTAATTCACCTCCTCTGGTACTGAAGCTACTCTTTGAAGGAAAGACCAGTTCACAAAATACCTGCAAAGGAAGAGATGTTGTAAAATTCTTCAATTTCTGCTTAAAAGCTTCGAAACAACTATGAAAGACATTGACAAACAGGAAAAAATTGGCAATAAATCAATAAAGAGCTTATAGTGTCTTCCTTGTAGCTCTACTGCCTTTCTTTTTCTTTCTTTTAACCAGAGGTTACGCTTTCTTCTATATGTCATCGGCTCTTCCACGGAAATTTACAGACTGGTTTATCAGTAAATGGATTTACTTCTCCATACTTGTATAGACCCGGAGAATTGTGCAGCTTAATATCTGTACGTTTGAGAAGACAGTTCATCTGTTTTCATCAGGTGGCCCCAACGGAAGAAGGCGTTCTGGTCTCTTTTGCTCAGGTGATTGGGGGAGTTAATTCATTTAACCTCCAGGGCTCATGCTGCTTCCTCTCCTGTGATGAGGTGCACAGTCTGGCTTGGTCTCTCGGGTCAGCAGCTGCAGGAAGAAGAAATGGAAACTCTTCATTGTCATCGAGCCTCTTTCTCTGCCAAAGCACAATTGATCCCTGAAACTGCTAGCAGAGGGGAGAGGCTTTCCAAGGACAGCAGAGGAAAGAGACAAACGAAGTCAAATGATCAGCCTCCCTTGGGACAGGGAGTAGTCTACAAGCAAGCAATAACAGGACAGTGTGGAGGGCGGTGGAGACTGCCAGGGAAGCAGAATGTCCTGTTCCAGCTTTGGGGGCAGGAATGCAGGAGAGATCTGGGAATCCTGCTGAGATACCTCAGCACTTAGTAGGACTCTTTCTGTAACGTAATGTGGTTTGACTCCTTTTTAAATGTGTTGCGTAAAATGTTACCAGGATCAAAGGAGATCTAATTCCAACCGAGTCATAAATCCTTAAGACAATACTGAGAGGAGTAGCCTGGGGGATAGTTAATCATCACTGGTCTTCAGTGAGTAGTATTTCAACTTTGAGGCTCATACAAGAGCAATTGTGGAAAATGGGTGTGCTGGAGGTCAAGTGCATGTGCTGACCTCATCCACATGAAAGCGGGAAAGAATTAAATAGTTTAAAAGGAACCCCTGAAATAGGAACAAATTTGCTACTCACAGATTCTCTCTGAAAGAAATACTAAATCATGTGCTTAAAACAAGAAGAAAAATAAACCCAGAAGGAAAGAATGGGACAGAACCAGATGTAATAAGAGAAAAGATTATGGTAAAAATACGGCAGTATGTCAAAATTTTATCCACCGCAAAGAATCAGTAATATTTGGGGAAGTTAACATCATAATGTGATATAATTACAAGAAAGTAAAAACAGAGGACAGGAGAAAGAAATAGAGAAATTAAAACTTTCAAAGGCTCTTGCTTTATTTAGGAGAATGAGTTATTAATTTTAGGATTTGTTAGAAGTATGTAAAAGTTTTCCATATTACTTACTAATATTTTTTCTTTTATTAAAAAATTTAAAAAACACAAAAATTAAAAAAATTAAAAACTCCAAAGCAAATATGATATAATATTAACACTGATTAATTCTGAGGCCTGAGTACATGGGTGACTTTTCTATTATTCTCTGTCCCTTAAGATTGTTTACCAAATTTTTTGTTTAACTTTTTATTGATGTTTATTTATTTTTGAGAGAGAGAGGCAGAGCATGAGCGGGGAAGGAGCAGAGAGAGAGAGAGAGAGAAAGAGAATCCGAAGCAGGCTCCAGGCTCTGAGCTGTCAGCACAGATCCCAATGTAGGGCTCAAACTCACGGACTGAGATCATGACCTGAGCTGAAGTCAGATGCTTAACCAACTGAGCCACCCAGCGTCCCAATTGTTTGCCCAATTTAAAAGGGCCAGAAAATGTGAGTAATAGAAGGGGTGAGGGAGAGAGTAAAAGACAGAAAGGGAACCCAGAGCGAAATGGTTCGATTTGAAAGAAACCTACAGAACTAAGTATTGAAAGAAAGCCATGCTGAGGTTAACCTCAAAAAGGGGGCAGTGGGCTTGGGTAGAACTGTTTGAAGGGATCGACTCTCTATGGAAATCAGTCAATAAAGACGGTTCTTGGGGTTGGGGGGAATGAATGAAAAATTAAGATGGGCTGCAAGCACTAACAAGGAAATTATGAAGTAACATCGCAGAGAGCAGAACACCTAAGACAAGTAAGAAGGATCCAAGCAGACAAGTTCTAGTTCCCCCATCTCTCTGGCTGTGGGTTCCCATTAGAATTGCAATAAGCCAGACCTCAAAGCTCATATTAGAACCCCTGACGCTTCAGTCCAAATGTGATGCATGCGTTGTTCCAGCTTGTGAGTTGTGTCCAGTGTTGTTTATTACAGTGAGGGCTTGGCTCTTCACGATGCTTTTGTCATCTTCACTGCACCCCAAGTTAAAAAGCCTTTCTGGTGTTCTGTTAGCATCTAGATAGATGGGAGGCTGGGTGGTCATGGAGTCTGAAAGTGAATAACATTTTAGCCATCCTCACACAGGGAAGGCGTTTGGGTCTTAGCCTACTAAGCACCACCATCCATCACACAGACATTAGTGTTGGGATCTCCACTCAAGCTGGCTACACAGTGGGCAAGTCCTAGAGAAACACTGCTTGGCCAGTGGGCTCCCTCCCACTGTCCTGAGTAGCCCTAGGGGGAACCCAGCTGGCCGATGTTGTTCTTCCAAATAGAGTCTTAGAGTGAAAGAGCTCAGATACAGATCTAGGTAAAGTGAGGAACTGAGAAGACAGACGGGTATGGGAATCCCAGCTGGACATCATCACACCGAAGGAAATACCCGCAGATGTGATCTGCACTACACTGGTTTGACCACCCTTTGAATAAAACAAACACTGTGTGTGTGTGTGTGTGCACCAGGCACACATCTAGTGTCTTCTTTCTCATTATTTCATTAATTCCTCACAACTCCAGGAAGTAAACATTGCCACCTCACTTTAGATAGAAGGAAACTGGACCTAGGAAGGCTAAGTGTCTTACTGAAAAGCACACAACTTGTGAATGACACAATTGTCAATAGAACCCAGGTCTGTCTAAATTTGAAGCTTCTATTGAGCCAACTCATTTGGAGCTGAATGGGAGGCAAGCTAGACTAATGGTCGGGGCCATGATGAGGACTGACCGGGTATCTCTGTTGAGAGGATGGTGTTCTTCTGAACATAATGTTTCAGGCGTCATGGGACCAATGTGGAGCTGGAAGAGATGGAAAAATTGAATACCAGGGTCAGGATATCCAGGAAAATGGCTCGAATGGTTATTCTATAGTCACATCAAAGGTAATTTGTACTGGTATTCATTTCACTGCTTAACAGCACACTTTTAAGCAGATTGTTAAACATTACTCTGTTAGAGCCAAATAGTCACCCTGTAAGAATGAAATTTTGTACATTTTGTTGTTCCCATAAGTTATGAGGAAGTTTAAAAATTGTCCATTACTCATTGTAAATTGCGAAAGGAAAGGCATGGAGCGGTTTTCATGTGGAAATCAGCTTGTAACTGAACTGAATAAACAATGAAATACATTTACTTTAGATTAACTTTGGGATGTGGGAGCTAGGGCATAGGTGGGAGGTCGCTGGGCACATCCCTAGCACCAGTTAAACAGATACGGGTCTCCCTTCCTGCAGGGGCTCTCAGCCAGGGGTGAATTTGTCCCAGCCCCCAACCTCCAGAGAATATTTAGTAAGGAAGGTCTGAAGACATTTTTAGTTGTCACAGCTGAAGTGTGCTACCGTCATCTAGTGGGTAGAGGTCAGAGATGCCGCTAAACATTTGGCGTTACATAGGACGGTCTCCACAACAAAGAATTATCTGGCTCAAAATATCAAGTGTCAGGGCTGAGATGGCCTGCCTCATTGAGAAAACAAAACAAAACAAAACAAAACAAGACAAAACAAAACAAAAAAACCAGGAGGCCTCCCTTGGAGTAGATTAGTAGGATGCAGACATCCAACATGACCCCAAAGCTAGCCTCTCTTATTTTCCAGATTTAACAGTCAGCTGAGGAGGTGACCAAGCTAATACTTGACCTAAAATGCTGTGTGTATTATACTTTGTGTGCCCCAGCCTGACCTCTGGTCAATTTCCATGTGTTTCTCTGCAGCCAGTAAAATCTAACTCCACTAAATCACTCCTCTCCAACAAGGCCCACAGTTAAGCACTATCACTTACAATGCATTTGAGTTTCTAGGCAATATTTCTATGCATAATATACATCTTAAAAAACTAATGACATTCTGGCCAGTGAGTTCCCAATCACAGCTCACTGCAGGAAATTAATAATTTCTCTGAGCAGCTGTTCTAACCACTGACTTCAAGAAATGATATTGTAATATTAAATTGCAGATTACCATCTTTGGGGGAAATAATCTCTTTAAAATTGTCCATTCTTTGGTTTTAATGAGAAAATCGGTCATTTGGAGGTTGATGCCAAAAAAATTCATTCATTACCTTTCAGAGGTTCCATTCGGGGCTAGAAGGGTATTTCAGGATTTACCATATAGGTAACTCAATTCTGCGCTAAGTTCAGAGATTGAGGGAAACTGAGGCACAGTCACTCGTGAGCAGCAGAACAAAGGGTTAACAGGGAAGGCTGCCAGACAGGCCTTTGGACCATTCCCAGCCATGTCCGTTGAGAGATTCTTTGCTACCTCAACCTGCTGCTTCAAGACAGTCTCAGGGAGAGAGCTGGGGCAGCTCTCCTCCAATTCTGGCTCTGCCTAGCATCCTTCTACCCAGCGACTTAAAGAACATTTAAGGCATTCCACATGGCTTTTAACAGCAAAGTGAGTAAACCTGAATGAAATGTTCTCCCAGTGCCAGTGAGCAAGTTCACTGATGAGCAACAGAAACTGAGAACTCTCATCCCTAGAGTCTGTCCTGCTATAAGGGCATACTACTTTCTGCCCTGTGTTCTCACTTCCTCTGGGTGACGGAAGCTTCAAGGGTAGGGGACAGAGCCCCATGCTGGGTTCTGCATCCAGCCTCCATGGGCTCTCTTCCAACCTCTGCCATTGACATGGACACCTTTCTTGTTTGCCCACTGTTTCCTCGTGGTTCAGTGAACTGGCTATTGTGAGAGACTCTTGAATGGTCCAGCCTGCACACTAAAAGAGTCCCTTGAAGCAGCATGGGGGCATTGATCTGCAGCCCTGGCCTGTGTATCCCTTCTGTGCCGGAGGTCTGAGCCTGCTGAGGCTGTCTGGGGGGCTCTGGTGCCCCCTCTGTAAGAGGCAGACTTTAAGCTGGTCCTGGAGGGTGAGTGGTGTTGTATAAACAAGAGGTGGTAGGGATGGGCTGGAGCTATGGTGAATGCACAAACACAAAGAGAATGCACCAGCAAAGGCCTGGTTTACTTAGGGAATGGTGAACAGCACAGACAGGTGCAGTACTTTAGGTGTGATGGCAAGAAAGGAGTGGACGGGTTGAAAGAGTGGGCTGAAGTCAGATTGTAGAAACTGTTGACTGCCCAGCGAAGGAGTTTGGACTTCACACTGACTTGCCAAGACTTATCATTCATATCTCTTGGTATCACCTCCACCTCTTTAGCACGTGAGATCCTCAAAGTCAGAGATGCTGCCTCTCATCCTCTCCCCAGGCCTCAGGTGTGGCCAAGGTGGATGTGGGATAGAGAACCCAGTCTGTTACTTTTAGACAACTTGCTCTAGTAGAGACCACCCTCGTGGGCCGGCCACAGGCCACAGTGTCAGCTGCCCTCCATATTTCTATCTGAGGTAAGAACTGCCATTAAGCTAAGTACCTGGGTCAAGAAGCAGGTGAGATGGCCATGGGGTGTCCTGCCTTCATTTTAGTTCTGTGGTTCTGAGTCTGTTTCCCTGATCTTCATTGGAGAAACAATTCCAAATGTGAAACCAGGGATAGTTAAACTATTGGACTAGCCCACACCCTAATTAGGCTCATTTTTTCTGAGTCTTAGAACAGCAATGCCCAGAGTTATGAGAAGCTTTACGGAATTGGGGCTCCAATGTCCTTCTCAAGACAGAATCACTGGTCAGTCTTGTTGGACTACAGGGAGGGAGCCAGGGTGGACACGTGAAAATGACCTGGAGGCACCAGGCCAGTGAGAAGTGAAGCCACTTCTGTGTGACCCAAACAGTGTCTGTGTTGCTCTACTCTGGGCCACCTGTTTCTCCACTTTAAGTAGGGACCATAAGGCTATTTTGCAAGAATGTTGTAGGAATTAAATAAGATCATATGTTCAGACTACTCAGTATGGAGCCTGCTGTCACAGACACTACATGGATGCCATGATGATAAGACATCTGTGAGCCTTCATTCAGTCCATTCAGTTCAACACTTAGTAACCAAATAGAATAGCCAAATCTGACTCTGGTCCTCTAAATTCTCACTGGTTTTATAGTAAGTCAAGTGTAAGACCATCTCCCCATTAACTTGGGGGCCCCTCAAGGCCTTACATGTCTCTGAGTCCTTGGCTTCTAGCAAAGTGCCTCTATGCAGGAAATTATAAAATTATACAGGAAATTTGTACGGGAAGAAGTTTGACAAAGAATCACAGAAACAATGCATATGGCTGACAGAAAGGATGTAGAAAGGCTTCATAAGTCTTGAGAAGATTAACAGAAGAGCTAAGGAAGGATTTTTCTGCCCAAAGGAGCAGCATGAACCACAACACAATATTATTGCTGGCACAAAAAGAGCATAAGGAGGCCTGACTACCTCGTGGGTGTAAGGGGCATATGCAGATGGGTGAGTTCCCATCAGTGAGGCAGGTAAAAGTCAACAAACAGAATCATTACATTTCAATCATATTAGGGAGTTCTACCATCAATGTCATAGGGAATACTTCTCTCGTAATATAATATATATATTAACATATATGTATTAATATACATATAACATTAATATACATATAACATATTTATTACTAAGTATACTTTATTATTGTAATTTATTATTATATTAACTGCATTATGTTTGTAACAAGAATGTGCTTTATATACACCATACATTCTGTTTTAGAAACCTTTATTTTCCAGTCAATTATTTCCCCTTTCCCCCATTTTAGTAAGTTTTCAGTAAATCTAATACACAGACCATGTTCAAATTTTCTCTTTTCCCAACTTACCAAAAAAATTTATCATTTACAGGTAGTTGGAGCAAACTAGTTTCACAACCAGGATCTTAATTCACTTTGAATAGTTAGTTTGAAATGGCTAACGTTTGCTTTAACCTTTCTCACCAGGAGATCACAGCTTGTTTCCTTTTGGGGAAATCCTTTCTTAAAATAAATGCTTTTACAAACAAGGGAGCAGTTTATCACAAGGATAATGAGCTTTCTGTTTACTGGGTCATTCATTTTGAACCACCTGCTGGCAAAGATAACATCACATTCAGTTGATCTTGGTACCATGTAAGAGTGCTTCAGATACAGGCATCCAGAGCTGTATGATGTTTGTGATAATTCTAGAGTTCCGTTTACCCCGAAATAGAGTCAAGTCTGAGTTCTGAGTACCTGGAAAAAGAGGCTTCAGAATTAAGTGTAGTAAATTTTACATTGGTTCATCTTTTAAATGTTCTGACATACTGTTTCAATGTCTCTAGAAGGAAGCGTGAATTGTACCAACCAAGGAGAAAGCCAGGTCTCTGGACACAAGGACTCTTTCTCACCTTACACAAGCAGTCTTTTTAGGTAGTGGGGAGGGACAAGCTCGTGTCCATTCTAATGCTCCAGAATCTTGTTGTTGGCTTCCAAAACCACCAATACAAATTCACTTGTTTCTTTATTTGGTTTTTCATTCCTCAGTGCTCATCACAATAAATGTACTCTCAATCTTCTTTATTTATTTCACCCATTCCCCCACCCACCTCCCCTTTGGCAACCATCAGTTTGTTCTACAAGTCTGTTTTTGTTTCTTTGTCTATCTCTTTTACTCTTTGCTTGTTCATTTGTTTTGTTTCTTAAATTCCGCATATAAGTGAAATCATATGGTATTTGTTTTTCTCTATCTGACTTATTTCACTTAGTGTTATACCCTCTAGGTCCATCCCTATTGTTGCAAATGGCAAGAGTTCATTCTTTTTAATGGCTGAGTAATATTCCATTGTTTATATACACAACATCTTCTTTATCCATTCAACTATGGATGGACACTAGCACTGAACTAGATTACCAGCAATGAAATTGAATAAGTAATCAAAAAACTCCCAACAAACAAAAGCCCAGGACCAGATGACTTCACAGGTAAATTCTACCAAACCTTTAAAGAAGAGATGATTCCTATGCTTCTCAAGTAAGTCCAAAATATAGAAGAGGAGGGAAAACTTTCAAATTTGTTCTATGAGGCCAGTATTACCTTGATACCAAAACCAGACAGATGCTACAAAAAAGAAACCTATAGGTCAATATCTCTGATGAACATAGATGCAAAAAGCCTTACTTGTCCATTTATTCATCAGTTACTTCACTCATTTATTTACTTCACACATATTTGCTGAACATTTATCACATGTCACTTGCTGGGGTCACAGTAGTGAAGAAGGTGAGTGTGATCCTTGCCTGCTAGAGCTCAAGGTGCACCTAGCAGCAGCTGGGAGACACTGTGGGTCTGAGGGCCATGGGGTCCTTCTCCATTTTAATAGTCCCTGGATGGGAAAAGAGTCCCTTCAGTTCCTGGCAGGTGAGGGTGAGGACAGAGAATTAGTGGCAACTAATTTATTTTTGAGGCTCCAGTCTGCAACCACTCTTCCCAGAAGAAGCCGGATCTTGTCTGATCTCAGGAGTTCTATGGAATTGGCTGGAGAATCGAGGAGAAATCCCTGGATACTCCATATGCAAGAGGACTTTCATCCCTGGCCCATCCTTAAGGAGAATCCTGTCTCCTTTTCTCCTTCAAGGTGATAATCTAATTGTCATGACCTAAAGAAATCCAGTGGAGTCATTGCAGAAGAGGAACCCCTTATTTAAGACCAGAACTGGCAATATTACGGACTATGTGGCAAAGCAAGTTCCTCCCACTATGTAGGATGTCAAATCCACCTTTCTCGTGCTCTAAGATCTATGTGTTCTTAGGAGCCATTTATGTTCCTCCCTTCAAAGGGAAGCCTTCCTACCATCTAGGTTGTTCCCAGTTCTCTCCTTTTATAGACTCCGAGAGCCTTTGCCTGGGGTCCTCGTTAGGATCTGTCACATACTGTTTGTTTCTCCAGTTAGACTGCCAGATGCTTGTCTAAGGGGTCTTACCCCTTGTGCCCATAAAGAACAAGGCTGTTGAAAGTTCTCTGTGGCTTAAATGTGAAGTCACCTGACTTCATGATTTCTTTGAGGCAGACAGGTTGGTATAATCCTTAAGCAGATGACCTCTTGAATCAGATCGCCTGGGTTTAAATTCTGGCTCTGCCACTTACCAGCTGTGTGGCTTTTGACAAGTTGCTCAGCTTTTCTGTACTTCTTTTTATCTCATTTGCACAAGAAAAAAAAATAGTGCCAATCTCCAGCATATTTGCAATAATTAAATTATCCGATGCATGAAAAGTATATAGAACAGTACCTGACATGTCAGTGAGTATCAGTACTTATGATTATTGTCTTTCTTTTAAGGAGGAGACACCTATAACAATACCCCCAAAGGATTGTAGACAAATAGTTTTTATGTAAATTCAAGTTAGTTAATGTCCAGTGTAATATTCATTTCAGATGTACAAGATAGTGATTCAATGCTTGCACACAACACTCAGTGATCATAACAATTGCACTCCTTAATCTCCAAAACCTCTTTACCCCATCCCTCCACCCACCTTCCTTCTGGTAACCATCAGTTTGTTCTCTATAGTTAAGAGTCTGTTTCTAAGTTTGGCTCTCTCTTTTTTCCCCTTTGCTACTTTGTTTTGTTTCCTAGATTCCACATATGAGTGAAATCATATGGCATTTGTCTTTCTCTAACTGACTTATTTCACTTAGCATGATACTTTTTAGCTCCATCCATGTCATTGCAAATGGCAAGATTTCATTCCTTTTGATGGAAGAGTAATATTCCATTGTATATATACACCACATCTTCTTTATTCACCAGTTGATGGAAACTTGGGCTGTTTCCATAATTTGGCTATTGTAGATAATGCCACTATAAATATCAGAGTGCCTGTGTCTCTTTCAATTAGTATTTTTGTATTCTTTGGCTAGATACCTAGTAGTGAGATTGCTGGGTTATAGGGTAGTTCTATATTTAATTTTCTGAGGAACCTCTGTACTGCTTTCCAGAGTGACTGCACCAGTTTGGATTCCCACTAAGAGTGCAAGAGGGTTCCCTTTTCTCCACATTCTTGCCAACCCCTGTTGTTTCTTGCATTGTTGACTTTAGCTATTCTGTACTATGAAAAGTATAAAACACCAGTGAAAGAAATTAAAGATGACATAAAGAAATGGAAAGACATTAAATGCTCATGAATTGGAAGAAAAAAATATTGTTAAAATATTTATACTACCCAAAGAAATCTACACATTTAATGCAATCCCTATCAAAATACCAACAGTATTTTTCACAGAGCTAGAACAAGCAATCCTAAAATTTGTATGGAACCACACAAGACCACAAATAGGCAAAGTAACTTTGAAGAAGAAAAGCAAAGCTGGAGGCATCACAATCCTGGACTTCAAGTTATACTATAAAGCCATAGTAATCAAAACAGTATGGTACTGGCACAAAAGTAGACACACAGGTAAATAGAACAGAATAGAAAAAACCCAGAAATGAGCCCACAATTATATGGTCAATTAATCTTTGACAAAGTAGGAAAGAATATCCAATGGGAAAAAGAGAGTCTCTTCAACAAATGGTGTTGGGAAAACTGGACAACAACTTCATTTAAAAAAGAATGAAACTGGGTCACTTTCTTACACCATACAAAAAAATAAATTCTAAGTGTATTAGAGACCTCAAAGTGAGACCTGAAACCATAAAATTCCTAGAATAGAACACAAGCAGTAACTTCTTTGACATTGGCTGCAGCGACTTCTTTCTAGATATGTCTCCTGAGGCAAAGGAAACAAAGGCAAAAATAAACTTGGGACTACATCGAAATAAAAAGCTTTTGCACAAGAAGGAAACAATCAACAAAACGAAAAGGCAACCTACAAAATGGGAGAAGATATTTGCAAATAACATGTCTGATAAAGAGTTAGTTGGGGCGCCTGGGTGGCGCAGTCGGTTAAGCGTCCGACTTCAGCCAGGTCACGATCTCGCGGTCCGTGAGTTCGAGCCCCGTGTCGGGCTCTGGGCTGATGGCTCAGAGCCTGGAGCCTGTTTCCGATTCTGTGTCTCCCTCTCTCTCTGCCCCTCCCCCGTTCAGGCTCTGTCTCTCTCTGTCCCAAAAATAAATAAACGTTGAAAAAAAAAAAGAGTTAGTATCCAAAATATATAAAGAACTTATAAAACTTAACTCCTCAAAAATGAATAATCCAATTAAAAATGGGTGGAAGACATGAATAGACATTTTTCCAAAGAAGACATATGAATGGCCAACAGACACATGAAAGGATGCTCAACACGATTTATCATTAGGGAAATGCAAATCAAAACTACAGTGAAGTATCACCTTACACCTGTAAAAATGGCTAAAATCAACAACATTAGACAAATAGATTTGAAAAGAAACATAGCAGTAATTTGGTCCCAGCTCCTACCAAGTCTTTATGATTGGTTAGTAAAAGGAGAAGAAAGTAACTCTAAGTTATTAAAAGCAATCTTGAAAGCCTCTGTGCATCTTGAATCACAAGTATACTAAAAACAGTACTAGAGTTGAACCCACTGCAATATACACTCTTGAAGCCTTCAATCTCCATGCAAGCACTTTTACTTTCCAGAGGCTGTCATGCCATGAAGAGGCCCAAATTAGCCCAGGGGAGAGACTGCATTGAAACTTCCTGAGACTATATGAAGGATGAGAGGGAGAGGGAGAGGAAGAATGAAGGGAGGGGTAAAGAGAGAGAGAGAAAGCGATGTCCCCAGGAAGCCTCCACTGGCTTTGCTTCAGCTCTGGGCTTTTCTAGCTCCTGACTACAACTGCATGTGATACCCCATGCCAGAACTGTCTATCTCAACTTCTCCAAAATTCGTGACTCTTAAAAACTATGAGATATAATAAAATGGATGTTATTTTATGTCACTAGGTTTCATGATGATTTGCAAAACATGAATAGATGACTAGATTTTTCTTTCTCAATTGAAATCTTTCTTTTCTCTTCCTCCCTTCCTTCCTTCCTTCCTTCCTTCCTCCCTTTTTTCTTTCTTTCTTTCTTTCTTTCTTTCTTTCTTCTTTCTTTCTTTCTCTTTCTTTCTTCTTTCTTTCTTCTTTCTTTCTTTCTTTCTTTCTTTCTTTCTCCCTTTCTCTGTTTCTCTCTTTCTTTCCTTCTTTCTTCCCGAATGGAGGAATATTTAGAAAGGAGAGGGTTTAAAGTCTTGTTAAAATTGCCACCTCTTTCTAGATCCTTTGCATACTAGAGAAAAGGGGAAAACATAAAATTATTTATATAAAAATCAAATAGTGGACATTTACTCCAACAGAAATTCTAGAAGAACACATATATAAAGTTCTACCTGATTTAAATACAATGCCATTGCACCTTGGTTTATCATTGGGAGAAGCAAAATGGTGCTGCATGACCTTGTGAAACATCAGGGCTATGTACATGACCTGGGAGCAGGGGTATTCTCTTGGCCTTAACTCGTCAGTGGATGGGGCCTGCTCCTCATGGGCTCACTCTTCTACAGGCTTTGTCCAAGGGTCCCGGTAAAGGTTCTGATGGTGAATGTGCACTACATTCCTCCTCAGACCCTTTTCCAGTTTGACAAGCTCCAAGAAGCCAGCACATAAAGCAGCACAGGAAATGCAAGACATCTGTACTGGGGCCTGGGAACACACTTTCCTCAGTCCCCTTGCTAGTGTGGTCCTGGCATGGAGCAGGGCCTCTTGAGAAATGAATTAAAGAAACAAGTCCAGTGGAGAACATGGGATTCCACTTCCATTCATCTTCCTTATTTTGCAAACACCACATTCTGCAAATCCCATGCCAGTAAAGCTCTTGGATCAGCCCTCAAATTCTTCTGGATCCTTAAGGGAGGAGATGTCAGGGCTGGCCAAGAATCTAAGTGGAAACTGATGACAGAAGCTGACATTAATCAGCTACACAGTATGTTCTTCCCAGCAGGTTTCTTCCAATAAATCAAAGGCCAGCAAATCCGAGGGGTGTTTAGCCATGAGAGAGCAACTGTTTGCTGTTCTCTTTCCTTGCTAAAGATGATGAATTAAATGTTTAATTGAATCCAACACTGGTGGCCGTGGGAGTGTTTGCTGTAGGTGTTGGGTGCACATACCACGAACAGTCACATTTCCTCATAGACCAGGGGCTTTATCCAAGTATCCCCTATTACACATGGTTCATCGTTTATGTTAAAGTTTCCTGGCCAAATGGAGCCACCACCCTATCTAGTGATCTGAAACAGACTCACTCTTTCGAGTTGGAATCCTCAGGCTGTTTTTGGTGACCAAATAATTTCTTTTCCTTCCTGAAAGACCTAATTAAGATACTTAAAGATATTAATGTAATAATGTCTGTTTAAAATCCAACCAGGGCCAAGCTCTTTCAACATCAGTGTGTGTGGGGATCGGATGCTGGACTCAGAGAATAGGGTAGCTTTTTGTCTAAGGCCATGATCCACTCATGCTAGCTGTGCCACCTTAACTACATCACTTTACATCTCTGAACTTCCTCTTGCTGTCTTGAAAATGAGAATTAAAACCTCTATTACTGATTTGTGATAATGATTAATGAAGAAGATGTGTGTGGAAACAGCTCCTATGCTGCAGAAGCACTATGAACACAAAAAAGTCACATTATTATAATTTGTATTATTAGTAACAAAGTATTTATTAAGGAGCCTGAAAAAATTTGGACTGGCTTTTAGGGTAGAAATTTCTGAGTGAGGAGCATAAGAAAAGCAAGTGCCATGATCTCAGCAACAGATCCAACATGAAACTCTCTTCTGAGACAAATATCTTGATAAAATAAGAAATTTATCTCCCAGGTAAGACCCATAACAAATCCACATTAGGCCAATAAATGGGAAAATTATTTTAAAAATTCAGCTACTTACGACCAAATAACAATTCCAGAATCAATTATTCGGATAGTTAATGCAGCAATGTTTCTTGGGCATGAATAACAATTCAATTGCAAAGTGATTTTGCATAATTTTGGAAGGTAGATCTAGTTATGTTGATATGTTTCCAATTTTTCAAATTCTACCCCATAAAGATCTTGGCTTTGGTAAGAAAAGGAATATGAAATTTGATATTTTGTATTTTCTTAATGATTACCAAATTAATACTTATACAAATTCATACTTATACTAAATTAATACTTATACAAAATTACTTATATTTACATATTTTAAAACATTATCACATTTGTTATGACATTATATTCTTACGATGGTCCTGAAGTTAGCAGGGAAAATATCACATCCTTCTTCAGACACAGAAACTGAAGTTCAGGTTGGAAAAGAGATCTGCTCGAGGTCCCGAGATACCTGGTGGTCAAGTCCACACTGGGGCTGGTCTTCCTGATGATTCCTCATTGAATCACTCTGTGTTATACTTTTAGCAGTCACCATATATAAACCTAAAAAGAATAGAAAATCAAAATGTTGAAGACAGTTTTGTGACATGCATCAATGCTGCTAGAAATTTCATCCTAGACATCTCACAAAAAATGTATCAAAGCACCCAGTTTGTAGACCAGTACCATACATCTAGAATATGTTCACAAAATGACTGTAGATGCATAAGATACTTGTTCCACTCATTTTCTCTTCTACAAGAGACAATATAATATAATGTTTACACACAAAGGTTTTGGAGCTGAACAAATGTGGCACAAACTTTTGTCGGGCCACTTACTACTTTGTGTGACTTAGGCAAAATTCTTTCTGGGGCTTGGTCTCTTCCCATATAAAGTGGGGCTAATATCTAACCAATAAGATGGTTGTGGGGATGAAACAGCTAACGTATGCCTGGTTCTGCTTAATGATTTGTCTCAACTCTAAGTTTCCCCTCTGTGAGAGGTCTTTCCAGACTCCAGCAGATATATAGCCCACCCCCACACCTCTCCCAGAATCCACTGGTGTTGATGCCATCATCCTATTTTCTTTCTTGGAGCACTTTCCGTTATATGAATTTATATCATTTGTTTGTTTATTAATGAGCTTATTTTTTGTCTTTTTTTTTTAACTGCAGGTTTTAAAAGAGTAGGAACTTGACTCTTGTCTTCACTGTCTTTCAAGGATACTACAATATGGTGAGACACCAATTCTGGAGATGCTGCTCCTAATACACTGCGTGTTCATAGCACCACTTTATGTTGTGTGATGCGATCTTTCCAGTCATATATGTGGCAGCCTGTTGTTTCTCAGTGGATGCTTAGTAAGTTCTTTGTGCACAAAGTAATTGTACAACAATAACATTAAGCATATGGTCTTAAAATAAAGGCTAGAAATGCAGCAATGAATAAAACACAGTCTCTTCTTACCATAGGCTGATACTCTGGTACTGAAATGTTTTATTGCCTTAACATGGTTCTAAGGTTAAAATACAGCTAAGTTTATACAACCTTCTCTATATAGAAGTTATTTGAAAAAAAAATTTACTATTTTACATCATTTATGCTCATCATAATCATCATCATTAAAACTAAGACATGAAGGGGCGCCTGGGTGGCGCAGTCGGTTAAGCGTCCGACTTCAGCCAGGTCACGATCTCGCGGTCCGTGAGTTCGAGCCCCGCGTCGGGCTCTGGGCTGATGGCTCGGAGCCTGGAGCCTGTTTCCGATTCTGTGTCTCCCTCTCTCTCTGCCCCTCCCCCGTTCATGCTCTGTCTCTCTCTGTCCCAAAAATAAATAAACGTTGAAAAAAAAATTGTATATAAAAAAAAACTAAGACATGATTTCCTGAGTAATTGCTTCCTGCAAGCTTGTGTACTAGTCATTGTGGAGGCACAGAAATGACTAAAATATTATATATGATATTCTATATGTGGTAAATATTTTCAATATTCAGGTTTATATATGATAGAAATTCTATGACACCAGAAAGCCACAGGCAGTGTGGTATGTTGGCTTACAACTAAGATACAAACCTGGATACAGCATGTCCAATAAGACAGCTGTGGCACCTACTCCATTCATAGTTTGTGTGTGATTTTGGTGAGGAGGAGGAGGGGGAAGATGAATGGGGTAGATGACTAGCTAATAACCTAGTATAGAAAGGTCAATATTTGCCCCTTTACCTACAACTCTACATCAGATGATCCAACATGAAATCAGAGGTCTCCAGGTCAATCAATGGGGAAGACTGAAGGAAAGCTTAGGATATCTAGAGTCTTGCTTTGGAGTTCTGCAATCTTCTTTTAATGAGAGAAGGCTGTTATTAGCAGAGGGGAGTGTGTTTTTGCACCCCCTTCCCATATCCAGGTGGACATTTGCCCACATTGCAAAGTCAGCACCCTGCCATTTACCGGTTACTTCTTTATCCTCAGAGAGACCAGATCCTCAAAAGCTATTGAAGTCAAATTCCAATGGAATTATTCCTGTGACCAACAAGGGCTGCTGTCAAGATATGTGATAACCCCCAGTGCTAGTGCTATAGCTGCTCCTGCTGTGTAATGTACATTAAAGAGCACAAGACACACAACATTAGATTCCAAAGACACAGTCAAGGGCATTGAGAAAAGGAGACAGCAGTGTCTTAAGACATATTTTAATGCCTTGCTTAAATTTCTAATCCTCTTTCTCTATTCTCTGTTGTTTCTTCCCCCAAATCATCTACAACTCTATCGCATATGTCTGATAGAGCTTTATTTCTCTTTGGTCCTCCCTTACATTACTCCATTAATGCATTACAATCTCATTTACTCTTTCACAGACTCATACAGGGGACCTTAGAGACCATCATTTGCAACCATTCAACTTACAGATGAGGGTTTCAGAGAAAAGTTGGTTCCCAGAATCGACTAAAAGATAAGACTTTTCTTACCAGGAATGTGAGAAACCTCTACTTTCTAAAAAAAAGATAAATGGAAGAGGAGAAGGAGGATCTTGAGGAAGAATCTGGAGGCTACATAAATGTCCAAAATATAGCGACTCATAGATTTACTTATGAGTCATGTAAATTTATGCAGTAGTGAGTGAGTATGCCAAATGAATGAACAGGTCCACACGTACTCCTAGGTTGAAGGCAGAGTTTAAAAAGGACAAAACAATTTCCCTTCTCTCTCTCTCTCTCCCTCTCTCTCTCCTTCTCCCCCCCTTTCCTCACTGCTCCCCCCTCACCATTATTATCATCCTCATCATCATCCTCACACATAAACTACTAGGAAAACTATCAGAAGAGGAGTTAAGATACCAGTACAGAGAAGTTGAAAAATGTAATGATGTAAACCAAGAGGGCTAAAACGGAACATTCAGGGATGATGTCAGATTAAGGAAATAGAAAGATAGTAGAGTTGTCAAAGGGAATCAAAGATATTTCTAGAAACAAGGCCTGGTGAGCCAAAGCAAAATTAAATGAATATGCTGATGTTTACTTTCCCAGCTCTTCATAGGAAATTGAAGATGGTTTTGTGGAAGGCAAGTGGGGAAAAGGTGAGTCTATAAACCATTATCCACTCAAAGTCTTGATTTAAAACATTTGCTTTCAAACACACTAAGGATTCAATATTTAGTTGTTAAAATTTGCAAAGTGAATTTTTTTCACAATTTATTTGAAGAAAATACCTTGAGAAATTGGAAACATGCCAAACAGGAAAAAAAGACGTATAGCATAAAGCATACTGTTGGAATTTTAGGGGCTGTAAGCCAGTGGCTTCCATACCAAAGAGATTTCCGCCCTCCCCCCATCTCCTAGATTTTTTGGTCTAAGATGGCAGGGGGCTTGGTTTTCAGGGACCACAGAAAACAAATGCCTAGCACTTGGCTTCAGAATATCTTGGATGTATTTCCAGTCATAGGTCACCTTTTCATTGTGGAAACGTGAGGACAGGAAGACTATAGACAAAGTCTTGTCCCACCTTGACTATCCCTGAAGAACAAGTCTGACTGGGTGTTGTATGGAAACCAATTTGACAATAAATTTGATATTAAAAAAAATTTTTTTAAAGGGGAACCTGGGTGGCTAAAAAAAAAAAAAAAAGAACAAGTCTGAACAATGTTTCTCAATGTGGGGCCTGTCTGGGTAACTGGGAGTACTAGGGTATTCTGAAAAGCTAGATCCAGACTGGGAAAGAAGTAGCATGATTGAAGGCGAGCTTGGCTCATAGGAGGGATTTGTTCCCCTCTTTCCTCCCCCAAACTCCATCACTTCGTGATATTAGTTTCCCCCGATGGGTTAGAATTCACCATTCAGAAAAGGTCTTGAAATCCACTCTGCCCTGGAGCCATGACTGGACAAAGCAAGGGCCTAGAGGGCACAACTGGATGGATCTCAGGGTCATTTCCTCAATCCCTGCTGGGTACTGGTCAGGAAACTCCTCTGTAAGCCACCAAAGGAACGGAAGAAAAATAAGGATAAGTGAATTGTCTAGGAAGAAAAACAGAGGTATCAAATTACTGCAGCTAGAAGAATTCTGAGGCCAGTAATTCATTGTACTGTCTCTGGTTGGCTTCTACCCTTGGAGCAACATTAGTCCTCAAGGTCTTTGGACCGTGTGGGGCAGGGTGGGTGGCACTTGCAGGTCCCTGGATCTCACTGGTCACTGCAGTTGGGCTTGGCGTGTGAAGAGAAGAGGCGAGTGCAATGCACCCAGTGCAGAGCATGCAGTGGTCAACCTTCAAAGAATACCTGGAGGATGACTATAAATGGAAAGAAGTAGATAATTGGAGAGAGCACAGAGGGAGATGAGGGAGAAAAGATGAAGGGAGTGGTGAGCAGTAGAGAACAGTCATCTGTGTACCTCGGCCCTCTCTGCCTCTTCTCTCCTGGACCTGTGAATAATGAACATACCATTGAGACCTTCTTGCCATGATGTATAGTGTCTAAGACCTTCCATTATACTTTCTGCATATTATATTTTCATGATCACCCCACTGGAAAGTCAACCTTTGTGATCCCATTTTGTGAATTAGTATATTGAGGCTCAGACATGTTTAGGAGTCCCTGGAGTCACTTAACCAATGAGGGGAAAGAAGGGTCTTGTGTCCCAGTTGTCTGGACAAAAGAGGGGAGCCACAGTCATTCTTCTGGGGATCCACCAAAGATGTCTTCATTGCTCAGGGATCTCAGGGAGCAGCCAGGGAAACAGAGACACATGGTGAGAGGTCTATGGCAAGAAATGTGGAGGCGAAGGCCAAAGACCAGAGGTTAAGGAAAAAGAGGTGTGAAGGAAAGAAAACACTCTGTCTGAGGCAGTAGTCCCTGGGCTGATGTGTTTCACTTAACAGACTGTGTCCTGGGTTGGACAATGGATGAGAAGATGAACAACACCCACGCTGATGACTAAGGCCCTCTGGGGACGTGACAGAGTGGAAGGGAGCCACAAATTCTCACCCAGGCCTTCCAGAAGTGAGAAGGAGGGTGCCTGTGTGACCATCAGTTGTGGCCAGAGAGGGCAGGATGAGATTGGGAAGGGCAGACCCTGGGCAGAAGCCATGGAAAGCAGAGGGAGAGAGTAAGAGCCACAGCAGGTGTCCTCGCCTCATCAACTGCTAGTCCCTGATTAGCCTCCTCCCAGACCTCACATTCCAGAATGAGTCAGTGTCATTATTGATTCCTGCTGTGTATTCCAGGGCTGGAGGGGAGGAACCTGGCGAACAGAGGAGGCCCCTCAAAGCATGCATTTGGCCCAAAATGCACCCAAAATGTTCTGTTCTTTGTAGCTGTCCACATCCACAGGATTCTTGTAGCTAGAACACCTTCTGTGCTATTGCACCCCTGATGTTCTCATAACAACACTTATAATTCAGTCAGTGAGTTGCTCATTCACCTGTTCAATAAACATTATCGGGTGGCAGGTAACTTTCTGGACAACAGAGGTGTCTAGCCTTGAAGGTCCCAGCCTCCTGGGAGAGCACAGCCTAGGGGCACCCAGGAAAGTCAGCAGACAATTTCAGTTTAGTATTATTGGAAGATGTAATCAAGCCAGGTGCTGAACTTAGGTGCACTGAACCTAGTTGGAAGGTAGATGGTGAGTGGGAGGAAAGTATGAGGCAGTCCAAGGGTGGCCTGACACTGCCACAATCCTGTAGGACTAGACTCCATCCCAAAAAATCCCAAAGAACATTCTATAGTATAGTACTCAGGGTGTGCTTTTGTCGTTATGGCCCAAACGGTTAATAGAGCCCCAGTCATCACCTCTTAGTGTTATAACATAGGCATGAACAACAAACCCCATGGAACTCATGCTACTCGATAGTCCTAGAGATTAATAAGAGACTTCTTCCCAGCTGTCTTTGTCATCATTAATTCACCCATACTCCCAACTTCAGTGTTCCTTCAATGCCCTATCCTGAATGTAGAGCATTAAATTGTACAAAAGAATATAGTTGTACCCATCAACTCTCATTATTCATCATCACTGTACAAAATAATTTTTGCTGTACTTGGATCCATTGATACTCTTGCTTCTCAACACACACACGTGCACATACACACACACACACAGACATGGGCTGGATTATTAGCAGCGACCACAGAGGCCTGGAGCTTAAAGATGCCATAAAGGGTTCTGAGTCCAGCCATCCCTCATAACTTTCAGTTTGCTGAAAATCCAGCTTCGCCACAGAGGTGGACTATTAGAAACACTCAAGTAACTGCCATGGAGGGCTGAATGACAAGGTTAGGGCCCCAGGTCATCTTCTGGACCCATAACTGGTGAGTTGACACCAGACTTAGTTATGGTCATGGGCTTTGATAATCTGGTACAACTTGTGGCTTTATGTACAGATTTATGTCCTTTCTCCTTTTTCTTACCACTGTGCCTTTCTACTTGGAAAGAGTGAGCCCACAGCCTGAAATGTTGTATTATCTAAGTGCTGAATGTGGATCCAGGCATTCAATGACTCTGAGCCAGGCCCTTTTAAAGTTCTATGATATGAGATAAGTCACTTCAGTGTTGAGGAACCTGCTTCTTGTAAAAATAGAGACAGTAATAATTCCTGCCTCAAGGTTTTTAGGAACATGAACATTTAAATGCAAATAAGTCTGGCAGAGCCTTTCAATAAAAATGATAGTTTCCTTTTTTTCCTTTAAAGGGTTTTTCTTTTCCAAAATATTTGCATCCTAGGAAATGGAGGGTCTCTGATAAAAGAAGTAAGTCAGCCGCAAAAAAAAAAAAAAAGAAAACAACTCAGTGCTGGCTCAGATTTGAGGAAGCTTCCATAACTAACAGCACAAATTTCCCTCTCTCTTGGCTGACAGAATTGGAGGCGAGAGCCTGATACTTATCTCCTTCCATCTGTTTCTGTGTGCAGACTTATTATAACGGATGTTTCTATTCCAAAACAGTGGCCCCTTCTATACAAATGTGCAAAACATTTCTCTTAATTTCCTCGTGCTTTGCTCTCAGGCTTCCAATTGTAAAAGTAAGAGGTGCTAAAAAGATGGCTTCCTCCTGACTTCTCTGCTGAGAGGCAGCCCCTGGGGAGAGTAGGGCCATGAGGCCAACTCTGGAGTGGGAATGTTATCTCCAGAGACCTCCCTCACTCCCCAAATCCACCAGTATCCCTTCAACCCTCGCTGAGCACATCCTGAGTTTGAGCCCTATTCATTTCTTCATGTTCCCAAAACATAGTCTTTTTCCTCATCTTGCTGATTCTGATCTATTCCCCTCGCCCCTTCATCCACCTTCAACCTTCACCCAAAGCCCTGATTCTCATCTGTAGCTCCCACCTGTCACCCCCAACCCCACCCCCCAAGCTTGGGAGAGTGGCAGGTTATGTTCTTAGGCTAGTCTGAGAGGACTGGGGCTTCAAGCATTACTTAGTGGGAAGCAGAGCCTTTCCACAGACAGAAGCAGGCGTTGTTGGGGCTCTGCTGAGATCTCATGGAAGAGGTTGAATGCACCAGCTTTGCTGCAACCTCTTTACTTCCCAGGAACCTTCATTCCCATGGGTCTGAGTCTGTACTTAGAAACTGTTATGGACTGAATGTGTCCTCCCCAAATTCATATGTTAAAGCTCTAACCTCTAATGTGATAGTATTAGATGGGATCTTTGGGAGATAATTAGGATTAGATGAGATCATAGGTCTTACTTCAGATTGCTATAACAAATGACCACAAACTGGGTGGCCTGTACAACAGACATTGGTTTCTTGCATTTCTAGAGGCTAGGGTGTCCAAGATGAAAGCAGATCCCATATCTGATGAGGCCTCCTAGGTTGCAGACAGCCACCTTTTAGTTGTATCCTCACATGGCAGAGAACAAAGAGAAAGGGCAAGTTCTATGTCTCTTCTTCTAAGGGCACTATTCCCACTCAGGAGGGCTCCACCTTCATGATGTAATCACCTCCAAAGACCTCATCTCCTAATACCATCACATTTTCGTGTTAGGATTACAATGTATGAATTTTCAGGGGACACAAATATTCAGTCCATAACATGGCCTGATCTAAGACACCAAGGAAATTTAGAAGCTCCGATAGACATCGATATCCCAACATACTTTTAGAAAATGCATATCCAGCTTGGAAACCCATCTAAACTGGTTGGTGTAGCCTGACTTTATTGCAGGGCCTGGAACCTAACATTCTGGGGCTGTACCTGCAAATAGTAAGCTTGTAGGAAAGCCTCCTATCCTGGATTGAGTTGATCATCTTCTTTCTAGAAACATTTTCCTTTTTGCATATTTTATGCAATTGCTTTTACTGTAAGGAAACAAATGAACCTGTATGCCATGAGCATGATTTTACAGGTAAATCTGTAATTTAATCCTCAAAATAACCCAGTGAGCCGTGCCTGGGTGGCCCAGTTGGTTAAGTGTCTGACTCTTGGTTTTGGCTTAGGTCACGATCTCATGGTTTGTGAGTTGGAGGCCCTTGTCGGGCTCTGTGCTGATGTTGAGGAACTAATTAGGATCTCTCTCTCCCTCTCTGTCTGCACCTCCCCCACTCACATGTGCATGCACAGGCACACCTGCTCTCTCTCCCCCCAAATAAATAAATCAACTTAAAAAAAACAGTGAAATATATATTACAACTCCCATTTTTATACATGAGGAAGCTAAGACTTAGAGGAGTTACTTCCTCCAGTACTGTACACTCATAAGTGGTAGACAGATTGGACAAATGTAATGTTCTCTACATCTAAATCTCTTATTTTCTAGTGCAATCCATTTCAGATTCTCAATTCAGAATGCTGAAGTTTCTATAGACATAGGATTAGCATGACAAATCGAATAAAAGAAATCTCCAAATCATTCTTAAATGACATCTCAGGACAATAAATGCCTGACTGCATGATCACATAAATGTATTTCTACTTAGTTTTCTTTAGGTTGATCAAATAGTGACCATTTTTTCTTCTCTCTCTCTTTTTTTCTTAGAAAGAAATAACTCTCCCCCCTCACCCCCGTTTATTTATTTATTTTTTTTTTGAGAGAGAGACAGAGAGAAAGAGAGAGATTGAGCTCAGGGGAGAGGCAGAGAGAGAGAAAGGGAAAGAATACCGCGCAGGCTCCACACTGTCAGTGCAGAGCCCGATGCGGGCCTTGAACTCACGAACTGCAAGATCATGATCCGAGCTAAAATCAAGAGTTGGACACTTCACATTGAGCCACCCAGGCACCCCTACCATTTTTACTTTGGACTTTCACTACATCATGCCATCGTTATGGCATCTGTGACCCATGGGTGAATTTATTATATTACATGGCATGTGGAGTTAGAAGAACTTTGCACACAATAGGAGATCTCCTTGAGACCAGGAATCATAACTTAGTGACCAAAGAATGTCAACACTGCCCCCCAACCCAGGCAAAGGGGTATCTGCCACAAACTGCATGTCAAGCAGCCTTATACTTTGGAATGGCTTCCTGGATATTTTCTAAGTCTCCCTTGAATTCCAAAGGCCAGTTCAGTCTAGCAATTCCATTTGAGTGGATGGAGTTGTCTTAGGGCCTCATGGACAGGCCCTGGTTCTAGATTTCTGGGAGGGAATCTGGGGAGAAGTAGCTCTCACTGGCCAAGATAGTATTTCTTTCAGCAATGACATGAGATTGTTTTGCCAGGTACTGCTTACATGCTGATATTTGTGACTTAAATGTTTATACCGTAAAGTATTTATCTAGAACCCTGTGTATCCATAAAGCAGCCTTGATCTGTTATCCGTATCTGTAGCCCCCAGGCACAAAGCATCTGCTCAGTAAATACTTGATAAATCAATGAATGAATGGATAAATGATCTGTGATAGTTCAAAATAAATTAAATTAGGAACACCTGGATTTTTTCTTGACTATGGAGTTGGCATTAAAGGCCATTTTCCAAAGACAAAGTGTATAAAACTCACTCCAGTATCAGAGAGAGTAACCAGTGAATTGTTCCCAGAGTCAACTTAACTCTGGGAACAGTTGATACCAATCTGTCCATTCAGAAAGCCCAGAAAGCCATTAAATATGCCTATATTCCTCAGTCATGGGAAACCTAGCATCTTTAAACAGCTGCCCTCCCCCTACATCCACCATTACAGGGTCACCAGGGCCAGGAAGCCCCAAAGACATTTTTAAAAAGCCTGATTTATCTCAATCTTGTTCAGGGCTAAAATGACTTTTTTTTTTTTTATTCCTATGCTGATGTTGAAATGAAATCTTCAAGACAAATGGCTTTTGAGTGGTGGAAATTCCAGCCCCAAGAGAGACGAAGAAAATGAGCTTTGTGTAGCAAGAGCTGAAGCCACCAAGACTGCGGTATCTGATTGGCTAATGTGTTATATTTTGAGTGAGGACTGACAAGAGCCTTATGTGAAACCATTATGTGATTCTGTGGAAGATACCTCCCTTATTTCTTACTACGTGATTTCCAGAGGACTTGGGCCTGTTGTCAAAAATAACATGCTTCATATGAAATACAGATTTATTGGGACTGGGATAAGTTATTTATTATCTTGGGTTTATGGCTTTAATAACCTATTCTTCCAAGAGGGTGTCTGAAGAAGGAAGGCCCTATGGCGAAGGGCCAGTGAATTACACACCATGATAGAGGGGGAGGCCAAGCATTCCTCTCCCATAGATGGCTTGTCCTTACAGATGTCTTGAGCAACGAGGATGTATGCATTAACCACTGAGCATATACATACAAGACATAGGTCCTAAACTCAAGGCCTTATAACCAAACTGCTGTAACATGAAAACATCATGAATCATTTAAATGGATGTTTAATTTACACCATAAGAGTTAAGTTCCCAGTGGACTGAGATTCTCAGAAAGTTAGTATATTTTGGGCAGGGCCCTGTATACTGGATTTGTTTGTGAGAAGTTTAAAATTCAGGAAAATATTTGAGTAAACATATGAATGAAATAATGTATATGGGAGAATTCAAGGTACTTTCAAGCACAAAAAAGAGGTCAAGAATTGTTGGAGGCTCAGGATTTGGAGTAGACCAGAGGAACTCAGGATGAAAAGGCAGATTTGCTGATTTTATCCTACCTCAATATTTCTATTTAACTAAAACATTGACTATAATAGTTTCCATCCTTCTTGATAATTATAGAGAATGTGTCCCAAATATGTCACAATGTTTTCCTCTCCCAGAATGTATGCATGCACAATATGCGCTGTATAAGACTATCCGTGTGTGGATGGCAAGTGTTTGGTATGTGATGTGTACAGGAGGGCATGGCGGGATGCAATGATATAACACGTGTTGTACTTGTATATACATGTTTTATGTGGAGGGTACATAACCGAGCTAGGCAGAAATGTCGCAAAATTTTCCAGTTATCTGAACCCCACCCGGTGGGCCTTCTAGGACAGCAATGTGCACGAGAGAGACCCTGGCCACAACATATGCCTTCTCAGGAAACAATCTTCCTTTATCATACCTTTTTGCCACACTAAGTCATAAATAATTTTATATTTCTGTTAAAAACAGAGGTCCAGAGGCAGGAGCCTGGAGATTTGGCCAGGTTACTTTGTTTTAAAGCTGTGGACAATGGCTCTAAAGACAGTGATTCAGGCACTAACAACAAAAACACAGAACTGAGCTATGCTTTGGACCCAGAGATAAGCATAGATAGTTCTTACTCCCAAAGAGTTAACTGACCAGTGGAACAGGTAAAACAAGCCCTAGTGAAACACAGGAGGTAAGTCAGGGCTCAGATGGAGTATAAGCTCTATTCTGCAACAATGCAAGAAAGGCACAGGCTGGAGACCTAGGGAAAGCATTGTGAGAGGGTTTTGTTTGTTTTGTTTTTGATTTTATTTTGCTTAGTTATTTTTTTTTTAATTAAAAAATATTTTTTGAGAGAGAGTGGAGCAGAGTGGGGGAGAGAGAGAGAGAGAGAGAGAGAGAAAGAATATCCCAAGCAGGCTCCATGCTCAGTGCAAAGCCCAACACAGGGCTCGATCTTATGACCCTGGACCCTGGGATCATGACCTGAGCCGAAATCAAGAGTCAGATGCTCAATCCATTGAGCCACCCAGGCTCCCCAGTGATGTGAGAATTTTTCAGCTGTGTTTGTAGGATCTTGAAGTTAGGAAAGAGATGGGGTGAAGAAATATTTCTAGGATGAGGGTGTCAGAGATACACAAAGCCAGACACTAGTTAAGGTAGACAGATTTCAATCAGAATGTACTATTGCAGTAAGGAAGAGAGTCCAATGTGAACTGGACCCTACTTCCATCTATACAGCAGTGGCTGCACATTATTAAGGCAGAATGAGGAGTGGGGGAGTGGGGTGAGTAGAGGCTCACTAGAGTCAGGAAAATGAAAAATCACAAAAAGTGGAAAGGAAGGGTTGGTCCATGTGAATCCCAGCTGGGTTTGCTACCTGGTGCTTATTGAAGTCAGGCTCCCACTCTCCCACAGATGCTGGGAGACAAGGGGCCCTATCTTCAGGTGTTGGCTAAAACAGTGAATTCTTTTGCAGTCTTGAGTTTTTCCAGGAAGGCACTTTAACAGGGGCCAGGGTCCTCCTAGGGGTGTGGCCTTGAGCTGTTACAAACTATATCAGTATTTTGCTCAAGTTTCTGAGGCCAATATTAGGGCTTCATCCAGAAAGTGCTCAGAGGAGCCTGGCTAAAGTCTGGTCAAGGGACAAAATGAGCTGAGGTACAGAAGCTTGGCAGTTTGCAGTGAATGTGGAGAATTATAGGTGAACCAGGGCATTTGGGCCACAGGTGCATCTGGTAGAGGTAGGCTGGTAAAAGAGTTGAAGCCAGATAAGTAGTTAGGGTCCAGCTTTGGGTAGGCTCTTTGGGGTTGTCTGGTAGGATGACTCTTGTCCTATGACATATGAATCCTGGTCAAGAAAATGCAATTGAGAGTAGGATAAATATAATGGGGTTATATATATAGGCTGGACTATTTAATTGGATATTGCTCTTTAATTCCCTTTAAATCTTCACAATAGGGAAGACAGTCCTCTAATCCTTAGCAACGCCTTATCTTCCAGTTGAATATCAGCTGTGCTATTGAGAAATAATGAACACTGTTAATGGAGACCCTTCTGATATCAAGTGACAGAAATATAACTCTGTTAAATCTAACAAAGATACATATAGGAATTGGATTAAGTGGATTTAAAACAATGTCTAGATCATCGGAAAAGACATTGCTTTGGATAGCTGTTCATGTCTGCAAAGGTCTCTCACAAGATTGTCCTTGATTATCACAATTCTCTAGAACCTTGCTACTCAAAGAGTGGTCCACAGATCAGTAGCACTGGCATCATCTGAGACCTTGTTAGAAATACAGAATCTCTGCCCTTTCACCAGAGATTGGAATCTGCATTTTAATTAGATCCTCAGGCAATATGTGTGTACGTAAAAGTCCTGGAAGCACTTACTTAAAACATCCTCTCTCCTGTGCCAAACACTACAAAAAGGCAAAGGTGGAAATTTGAAAGGATGGAAGGAAGGATAAATGGCATGAGCTTTGAAATCAGACAGAAGTGGGTTCCAATTCAGACTGTGACGTTGAGTAAGTTACTTACATTAATCAATATCTGGAGCATATCAGGCGCTCCATAAATGTTAGCTCTGTTTTTCCTCATCTTCGCCTAAATCCAGGGACACTAATACAATGTACCTTGATCTATACAGTCTGTGCAACACTTAATGGGTAATGCAACACTAAATGCTTACTGGCATTTAGCATGAGCTGGGAAACAAACATTTTATGTATAAAACTTCTAAGATTATAATCTTAAGTGGTTATTTGGCATAATCTGTTCTAATCTGGTTAGTATAAAATTCGTGGGACACCTGGGCAGCTCAGTCAGTTAAGCATCAGACTCTTGATCTTAGCTCACGTATTGATCTCAGGGTCGTGAATTCAAGCCCCGCATTGGTCTCTGTGCTGGGCGTGAAGCTTATTTAATAAAAATTATATATATATATATATATATATATATATATATATATATATAATATATTATATCTGATATGCAAGCCAATATATATATTGGCTTGCATATCAGATTCATTATATATAATAAAAACTATATATATATATATATGTATATATATAGGCTTGCACATCAGATGGTAAGAAGAGGTCCCTGAAAATACTGATATTGGAGGTGGTAAAAAGTGGTGACTCATGGCACGCAATGTAGAAATGTTTGGTAAAATAATAAACAATTATGTCAACTTAATAAAGTTATGGCTCTAGGAGAAGGAGTGAGAAGTAAAGATCTTAATAGTGTGTCAATAAAGGTAGCATTTGGCAAAGTGTTATCGCAGAGATAGCTCAGGAAAGAGTCAACCAGTTTAAATGCAGAAATAATGGGAGGAAGAACTCAGAAAAGAGGGTGTGTCACCCAGTGCCCATTTCAGAAATGGCTGAGAAGGATAAAAATGGAAAAGACCCTTCTAGAGGGCAGATCCAGAGACCAAAGAGAACGAAGAAGTAGGGCGTGTCTCTGCAGAGAGCAGCATCAGAACTTAATTAAGGAATATTCTCCTTACCCAGGCCAGGGAGCTCAAGAATATTCCCCCAATTGGATTTCAGAATTGTCAGCTTAGTGCCTGATAAGTGTTCTCATTCTTTGACTTTCTATGTGGCAGTATTTATTATGCCAACCCTGCTCCTATTCCATGATGGCCTATTGCCTTTTAAGTACATGAGTCTTGAGATCAAGGGGAAAAAATGCCCCAGTTGAGAGAAGGAAACAAACCATAAGAGACTCTTAACGATAGAGAACAAACTGAGAGTTGATGGAGGGATGTGGGTGGAGGATGGACTAGGTGGGTGATGGTATTAAGGGAGGCGCCTGTTAAGATGAGCACTGAGTGTTGTATATAAGTGATGAATCACTGAATTCTACTCCTGAAACCAATATTGCACTGTATGTAAATTAACTAGAGTTTAAATAAAAATTTAGGGGCATCTGGGTGGCTGAGTCGGTTAACCATCTGCTTCTTGATTTCAGCTCAGCTCATGATCTCAAAGTTCATGATACCGAGCCCCACATTGGGCTCTGCACTGACAGCACAGTCTGCTTGGGATTCTCTCTCTCCCTCTCTCTCTCTCTGCCCCTCCCCTTCTCACTGTATCTCTCTCTCTCCATCTCTAAATAAAGAAGCATGAAATAAGTTAAAAATAGATACATAAATAATTTTTTAAATGCCCAGACCTAACATACAAAATACTGTTCATGACTCTGACATCTTGGATGCTAACAGATTTGTGATGAATGAATGAGATTTTGGATTTTCTACTGTGGGCAGGAGGGAAAGTGCTTCCTGTGTGGGAACAAAAGTAATGCAGTCATTTGATGACGAGAGGGCAGATGTGATTGACATTGCTGGTACTGACCAATACTTGGTCCTTTCTCCTTCTAAGTTGACAGGGAATTACATTTCTCCTCTTTGCAGTTGTTGGAGACCATGTGACTGGTTCTGACCAAAGAAATATGAGCAGAAGTGACAATTGTCATTTCTTGGCTGATGCAGTAAAACGCCCATGTGAAATTATCTACTTTCTTTTCTTCACCACCACAAAGACCAGAGAAGGGGCCCTCTGTCTACCCGGGTCCTTGAGTGGTAGGGGTTCCCCTTGGACGTGGGTTGGACATGCCATGCGAGCAGAGAAACATACCCCTTAATAGTAAGACCTGAGATTTCAGGGATTAATCTGTTACTACCACATAAGTAAGACTACTTTGGCAAGTGTTATGATGGCCCCACAGAATCTTATAGAGTACAATTACTCACCCAACACAGGCTAACCCTTGAAATTCCATATGGATTAAAAAAACTTTTCTTCTGGGTCCCTCGGCCTTTCCTTTCAGTTTGCCAAGGGCACCACAGACTACAGAGATTGTCACCGCTGTGAAGGATTAGCTTGCTTTTCCAGCTCTCTTCGTTTTAACAAAACCAATCTGCTGTGCTAATTTTAAATCAGAAGATGCTTCAATATGAGTCATTAGTTTGTAACTGAGAAATATCAAGAAAGATTTGCCAAAATGAAGAAAAGCAGCTGACTGAAACATAACTCTTTGGCAGGGACAAAGTAAATACCAGTCCAAACAGAGGGAACAGCCGAGAATATAATCTCTCCACTCTCTAGCAGTAGAGGGGACACGGATGACAGACAGTGGGACCTCAGAGTACACTGGAGTGGTGTTGGTATCAGGGTGGGCATCTAGGGCATTTGGAATGAGGGAGTGGTTTTAAAAGAAAGGATAGCAAACCCCAGGACAACTGTGTTGCCCATCAGTTAAGCAATCACTTGTCAACGTATATGAATTACTTATTATGTGTCAGTATTAACAATATCAACTGACTGAAAACCATGATGTAAGGTATAAGGATTTTTTCTGACTGAGTCAGAGACCATTTTCAACCAGAGGATAGAATTTTCTGTAAAAACTCCCTTGGTAATTTATTCAAAGTATTGCATATTTCTCCAGAGAAGAAAAATAAGACAGTTTCCTTCCAAGCTCAAATCTCACACAACTTAAAAGTTCTAAAAGTGCTTTTGAGAAACTATTGTGGAAAAAAATAACAAAAGAATCAGGCTCCATTCATGTTAAATGTATTAGCAAAGGTCTGCGTTTGCTTGAGTCAATAACCACTCAAATGGGAAAAGTCCATGTGAAATGTGGTGATCCCACCAACCAAGCTCTGGTTCCATGTGCACAGACTAAAAGTAAACTGAAAAGTGTAAACTCACTCCCTCCAAGTCAATGGCCAACAGACACAAGAGCAGCAGCGAGGCTGTTCCCCAAAGTTTTGTACCACAGTGGCTCAATCCTTCTGAGATTGGGACCTCATCTGAGGAAAACAGATGGCTTTGAGTATTCACATACTTGTGGGATGTAGCCATTGCTGCTTTTTCTTCTGCAGACTAAACACCCACTCACAGATCGGGCCTTCACCTGCTGGGCTCCTCTCTCTGCTCCAAGTAATGGAGAAGGGTGCCAGCTTCCTGCTTTAAGGGACAAATGGGGAGAAAAGTTTCAAACAGACAAACAATCTCCAGGCACAATCATAAAACAATGTAGCATAAGGAGGAGGTCTGTCAGTACAGTTCCTGCTTCCCTAGCTCCAGCCTGTTGGGTTTAACCCCCTGTTCTTTGTCGTGCCTCTGTGGCTTCTGCATGTGCTGGTTCCTCAAACATGGATCACATTCCCTACTCTCCCATGTATTGAAACTTCACTTGTCATTCATTGCCCTCGGTGTCACCTCTTCCATGACAGTTTCCTTAGTCTCCCCAGGAGGATTCTCTGATCTTTTTCCTGAATTCCCTCTGCCTTGACCACATCTTTGTACCTCCATCAAATCCCACTAGGATGTGTGCTCCTTTGGAGAAGGACATTTTTGCCCATTTTGTATCATTTTTGTGTCCCAAATGCTCTTAATCAAAGCTTAGTTAACGACTGTTGATTGTGTTTATTATGAAACAAAAAAGTGATTTTGGGGGGGAGGGGAGAGGAAGGAAGACAAAAGGGTTTGGGTTAGCTAAGGCTCTTGGGTGAGTTAGATTGCCAGAACATGAAAGGTACAACAACAGTGGCTGTGAGGGCCCAATAGTCTCAAAGGGGGTATGGGGAGCACTCTCTCCAAGATGAAAGTGGGAATAAAAAATATGTGTTGGGACAGGAAAGGGAGGTCTCATATCTGAGCCTGGTGACTCCAGATAAGTCAAAAGCAGTAGAGGTGGCCATCAAGCATTTGACGGGTAGGTGGTAGGACAGAATTTTCTCACAAGGGCCCTCTGTTGTGAATGTCCTCCTATAACCCTGTGAGGAAGCAATGTTACTTTGCTGAGCAAATTGCCAACTTTTTATTTAAATGGAGAAATACGTTCTTGAGGTAAATGAGCCTGTGGGTTCTGAGATGGGGTCTAGGAATGCTCAGTGCATTCATTCAGCTCAGGGATTGCTGCCATCCCCTTGGTTCTCATGAGGAGATGCTCCCTGGCCCCGAGGAGCTGCTTCTCCACCCATCCTGGCGCTCATGGTGGAGTCTCTGGGATCCATTTCACCCATATAATCATCATGCATGTGATCCACACATGCTTGGCTTTGTCACCACATTTGCACGTTTTCCCATCATGCCCTCCTTTTGCCTACGTGATTGTTACTTACTAGAGTAAGTTGCCCACCCAAACATTTCAGTGAAATGCTTCCATAGCTTAAAAAAATAATACTTAGAGTACTTATGGGTTCAGGGCTGTGTTATATGGTATCTGCTTACTCACTGATTAGAAATAAAGGGAGTTTTGTGTTGGATATCTCAATGTAAAGTGGATAAAAGGCAGAATGACATGTGATAGAGGGGCACCTGGGTGGCTCAGTCGGCTAAGCATATGACTTCAGCTCAGGTCATGATCTCACAGTTTGTGAGTTCGAGCCCTGCATCATGCTCTGTGATGACAGCTCAGAGCCTGGATCCTGCTTCAGATTCTGTGTCTCCCTCTTTCTCTGCCCCTCCCCTGCTCATGCTCTGTCTCTCTCTCTCTCTCTGTCTCTCAGAAATAAAAATTTTAAAAAATAGTACAAAAAAAAGACCTGTCATAGAGATATACATCATATATTCCAGGAAACCAACCCTACTGACCATGCTCTCCACAGCCTAGCTTTTCCTCTTCACTACATTGTCTTTAGGCAGTTAGTCTGAGAAATCTCTCCTCCAGCCTCCTCTCCAGTTACTACTGCTTGTATGAGCAGAACCTGATGAACCCACAGATAAGTGTCATACTTCCTATCTAGGGATATGCCAATACCAACAAAGTTACAAATGTGGTGCCGATTTTCCTTGCCCATAAGACTCCTAACATACTGATCAAGTGTAAATAAATTAAGTTTGTCAAACTGGGAAGCAGTCTGGAATGGTAATAATCTATAGCAACAAAATTCCTTGCTGATACTAGTTCATCCCCAACTAAATAAGAGCTGAACAACTATTTAAAAGACACTGGTTTAGGGGCACATGGGTGGCTCAGTTGGTTAAGCCTCTGACTCTTGATTTCAGGTCAGGTCATGACCTTACAGTTCATGGGATCAAGCCCCTCACTGGGCTTCATACTGAAAGCATGGAACCTGCTTGGGATCCTCTCTCTCCATCTCTTTCTGCCCCTCCCCCACCCACTCACATCCTCTCTATTCCTCTCAAAACAAATAAATAAACTTAAAAAAATAAAGAAAGAATACTGGTTTGATGAGGAGCCGAATAATCAGTTGCCTGGAGAACTCATGGTCTCAGTCTGGCCCTACATAGAGGCTCTTTTCACTGAAACAATAAAAAAGGCCCGGGGTCCCCACCTGCTCCTAGATGCCCTGCTCTTTACTTGCTACAAGGTCACTCCTCTTTGCCTCTTGCCACTGTCCCTGAATATTTCTAGGTTCCTTTCTTTACTACCCTTCTCTCCACCATTCCTGTCCAGGTGGTGAATCCTGACTTGGATGCAGGAGGTGAATCACAGTCTCAGAAAGTATGTCATTCTCAGGCCCCTGACTCATCATGAAGAAGCACAGATAACCTGGTAAAAGAAATGTATAGTAAATCCAAGTATTTTCCTATTCTTAGTTTCATTCAACAAAAATAGCTGTTGAGTGCTTACCATGTGTACTATCACGCTTTTTTGAAAGTTAGATCCTTATTCGTGGTCCCAGAATTCCCTTATTCTCTCAGTTTTCTTATGTTTCTACAGTTTCATTCAAAACTATCTATTCTTTGCCTGTTCTGTCTCAGGCATTTTGCCCACATTCCCTACCATTCCACAATTTATTCTATTCCCAAGGCAGGATCACTCTCACTTTATAGAACTAGTTTATAGATTCAGTTTATTAGAAACTGATTCTATTATTGAAAACTATTTCAAGTGTAAGTGACAGAACCCAATTCAACCAACTTAAGTTAAAAAAAATTAAAAGACAAGGGAAAGAATGTAAGAGTTCAGAAGTAGACTTAAGACCAAGGGAAAAGTGACAGGAAGGAGGACAGCTCTGAGAGACTCCAGACCGGGGAATCCAGACTCTCAGCCTCTGTCTGAGCTCTTCCCTGACCATTGGATTCCTTGTGTAGTTTCCTTTCTGTGGTGAATTGCATTATTATCAGTTTCATTCAAACCCTTAGCTCATCTCTAATAGGAAGCAAAGTGTCAGGGTGCCATATCAGAGGGGAAGCCTGATTGTATTCTTTTGATCATTTGCCCACTTGAACCACTTATACCAGAGATGAGAACGGTAATTAATCTGACCTGGGTCATGTGCCCAGCCCAGTGACAGCAACACAAGAAAGTGGGATATCTGCTTGATAGTCTATTATAACCCCCCATCTGGGGCTGGAGAGGATCAGCTCTCTGATGCGGTGGTTGGGTTTATGCAGGGATTGCATTACTATAAGAAGAGATAAAATGTACAGTGTAGACAAATATGGCACATGTCCACACACTGACTGCCAGTTCATGTCCTCTGAGGAGAAAATGCCAAAATGGAAATCAGAGTGCAAGAGATTTATGGGGCACAATTCCTGTGAAGAAAAAGGCGAGAAGAAATGTGAACAAGAAGAGGGGTCTTCAGAGTGGGATGCAGGTCTGACACTTCCAAAAAGAGAGAAAAGATGGAAGAGGGTTGTGTAGGAAGAGGCTCAGTCTCCGGTACGGCTCTGAGCAGCCTGGCAAGGCAATAAGGAACCCAGGGCACCCTCTGCGCATTAGACAAGTCCTGTGTTGAGCAGGATGGCCCTGCTCTATATCTCTGCAGCACTCAGTAGTTATCTGGGAGCATCCCAGTGTGTGGCAGCCACAGGTATCCAGCTAATCCCAATCCTCATAGGAGGCTTTTTCCTTGACAAAGATCTGAGTATGCACTTCCATGGTTACCACACTGATGTCAAGAGAGATCTCGGCTCCTGCTCGAGGTGAATCACATGGGTAACTCAGTGATGGAACTGAGAGCTGAAGTCAACATGTTCCATTCCTACTCCCTTGAACTTCCCAGCTCCTCTTGCTTCAGAATCTGCTTCTTGTTCGGCCATGCAGTTGATGTGCGTTAAGAAGGCTAAACTTTATTCTGGGAATTCTCTCATTCCCAAGACAGAGACCTGATCAAGAAGCCAGAAGAAAAGAGGTCCAGCCAAAGCAGTAGGAGCCATGATAAGTCTCCCTCCGCTGCAAGGTGATATGTGAGCATGTTAAAGATACACCATTCTTTAGCCTGATGTTACCATAAATCTTGAAATCTTGTCCAGCTAGAATGGACTATCCAGAACCATAAAACAGTGACACAAACAACTTAATATTGTTCGGTTTAAAAGCCCCCTAGGTATATTCCTCTTAAATACAAAATCTCCCATCCAACTTGTCTCCACTATAGGATTAGATTTATAAACTTTATATTACCAACTGGTTAGACAGCAAGAAATACATCAAGAATGACACAACCACCTGCAGAGCTCAAAATTCTGGTATTTGCTCCTCCACCGAAACAGGAGCTGAATGCATATCCACCAATGTGGCCGAGGCCCAGTCCTGCCTCTGCCCACCAGCAGGAGCCGGCAGTCACATCAGGCACGTCCACGTGTTGACAAGAAGAAATATCATTTTTTAAGTTGGAATCCAAAGCATGAGAAGAAATGCCTTTGTGGTATCTAGCCAATCCTGCTCATCTCTAAATATACATGAGTCCTGGAGTTGGTCATGTGCATGCATCACAGAACATTTTAGTGGCCACTGACCCTAAAATTCACCCAGGTCACTGTTTTCCAACCATGACCTTATGGCGCTTTGAGAGAATATATGGCCTTATGATCAGGGGTGAGGATGAAGAAAGTAATCATTATAAAGGGAATAAAAGGAAGGTGATGCCAGTATACGTGCAAGTATACAGCAATACCTTACTTATTAAGTGGACACATCCATTTACCAAAAAAATGAATCCTTCCAGATATCTAGATACAGTTATCATAAAAGTCAGGAAATCAGATGCATTTATGAGATGCACAAAGACGCATCTGTTTAATACTATTTTGTACACAACCCAAATAGTCTTGAATTATCTTGATGGCAGGTTCATAGTCAATTACAAAGTGCAACTTAGAGGGGATCTTTGGGGGTAGAGAGTCTTAGAGGAACTCAGAGTGATAGCTAAGCTAGCTGGCAATAAAGGTACAGGACAAAGCAAACTTAAATACAGATACAAGAGCTTAATAAGCAATAAAATCTAGAATTTATAGTAGAACTGAACATTTCAATATCCTTGGCACTTCTTACAGTGATGAAATTACTACCATGTCTAGTAATAATTATAATAGATGATATTTAACAGAGTGCCTATCATGTGCCAAGTATTAGTCTCTAAACTCTTTTTCATGTGCTAACTCATTTAATCCTTTAAATCTTAGGGGTAGGCATTATTATCTTTGTTTTACCAATTTGGCAAGTGAGCTGCAGAGAGTTTAAATAACTTTACCAAGATTAAAAGATTACAGAAAAACTATATTACGCTCAAGTAAGCCCACTTCGGTTAAAAACAGATTGTGTCAATTATTTTAGATATATGTCTCTCCAAGATTTTTACAAATTATCCCTAAACTAGCAGGCTTTAGCCCACTTTAACAAACATTTACCTGTTTACATGCTCTGTGTCATTCACTGAGCCAGGTAGCAGAAATTCACGGTAGCTAGGACTCAATTCCATCCTTCTTGAATCTGATAATCTAGTGGATATCTTCCATGAGCAATCTGATTCACTGATAGTGCCAATTTCTCTCTCTCTCAGAGGTGTGTGTGTGTGTGTGTGTGTGTATACTAAACATAATGCTAAAGAAAATTATCCTGAATAAGGAAGGGTAAACATGGTGAACACGTGCATATTTGTATTTTTGTGTCTATATAGTTACTTCCATCTCACTTTTATATAGGTCCCTTTATATTTCACATGGTACTCATTTAAAACTATGAGCAAACAAAGCAGTTTTCAGGAAAGAAATAAGATAGAAGGAAAATTGAAGAAAGTTCCCCCCTGAACAGACAATAGAATGTTCTATGTCTGGCAATATATATCTTCACCTAAGAAGGCCGCACCCACATGTATACCCTTTGACAAGAAGAGAGCTTTCTATATCAGCACACTAGTATCCCAAAGGGCTCAAGCAGAGGTTTCTACCTGGAACTCTCACTTCTCCCCGAGAGATCAATGGGCAGAATTCAGCAGATTCTTAAACGTGTTTATGAAAACACCACCATTTTCCCCAATAACGTTAACTGAAATTGAGCTTTTTTTTTTTTTTTTCATTATAAATGTAGGTAATAAGGCACAGGGACATTAGCAGAACTTACGACTTTTCACCACTAAAAGTCATATATTTCCATATTGCATTACAGTTATTACAGATACTTAAAAATTCTTTAAAACTGTGCTAGTTATTAGACACGAGATCCCACATGGTCAGTCTTCCTGGGCAGTGTTGCCATTTGGCTGTCACGCAACCCAATCCAGATATCATTCAGTCACCAACTACTAGCTACCCAGACATCTGCAATACATTCTCTCTCTACAATTGTTTGTTGATCAATATGTGGAAAAGGATGAGTCATTTTCATTATGTGTTACTGAACAGTTTTGGATATAAACTGTATCAAAAGAGTTGATCTAGCCAAATATGAGCTCATTGATCACAAAACTGAAATCTTACTACATCAGAGCCTAATTCAAAAATCCTTGGAGAGTTCTGGTATTCCTTGAGAGAAGGCTCTCCTGGCCTTTTAATGCCATCTATGAAAGTTTTAATTCCAAATACCTCAATATATCTTTGTGAATTGGGATTTCTACACTTGCAACCATCAAAACAAAAAAAAAATCAACACTGACTAAATGTGACATGTGTGTTGCCTTGGCAAAGACCACCCCCACAGTTCAATATTCTTACTCAAGGCGAGAGACACTAGCCAGCCTTAACATAGTGATGTATCTGTAAAAACTCCACTTCTAGTTTGCTTACATTTTTAATGTGTTATTTTGTTCTTTAACATGCTCAAAACAGTGTCATAAATTTTAATTTTTAAGGTTATGGTAATTATTCCAATCTAATGAGTGTCTTTTGCAACACTGTATGGTTTATTTTAGACATACAAAAATATTTTCTTCTGAAATGTATCCATAGGATACATCAGGCTGCCAAAGGTATCCATGGCACAAGAAAAGTTAAGAACCCCTGAGCTTGGCACTTTTACAGTAACTAGAAGCTGTGAGGCATAGGAGATTAAAGAGTACCCAGATGTTATTGAGATACACCATGGGAATGACTGATTTACCATTACCTTTCATCTAACTGTATTAACTTAGTGACATGTCCGCTGTTATAACAAATGGTCCTAAATGTCAGTGGCTTGGATCAATATAAGTTTGCTTCTTAGTTATGTTACAGTACTGTGAGGAGTCAACAGGTAAGCAGGGAAACCCTCTTCCATGCAGTATGTCAATGACTCAGGATGACAGAGCCTGAATCACATTCAATTCAGGACTTACAAGTTTTCCATGAGTATTGACTCAGCCAACTGGAAGAGGAAAAAAGCATGGAGAAATACAAATGGAAGGTTTTTGTGGGCACATTACTTCCATTCACAAGCTAGAACTCAGACACATGACCTCAAGGAACTACAAGGGAATTGAATGTCTTGAAAGGGGAGGAACTAGGTTTGGTGAACATCTAGCCAGTCTCAGCCTCTTGGTACCACTAGGAGAAGTACAAGTTACAGACATAGTTTACATACTATCTGTAAAGATAGCACCACCTTGCATTTACCTGACAAATTATGTATAAAATGGTGCTACACAAACCACTTAGAATCACCTGGAGAGCTTCTTAAAAGTATATATCCAGGGTCTACTGAATAGGAAGCTTAATAGTGTATTTCTTAAACAGTCTAATATAAAATGATAAAGGAGTTTAGATAATATCTTTATTAGGGAATAGTATCACAACAGGAAAGAAGGCAGAAGAACCAAAGCAAGTAACTTCCAAAGAAAATGGATGAAAGAATAGGAAGTTACAGGAATGAAGGAAGAGTTCCAAGAAGGAGGCAGCAGCCAACAACTTTGAATGCCCCAGAGATACAAATGAGACAACGGAGACAATCTGCACAGTTTATGACTTCATTGTAAGCTGAGATGTGTATTTTATTCTTTTTGAAAGAGGCCTTATAACATCAAGCTTTTAGGACAATGTCTCTGGTAGTGGTGCAGGTATATTTTGACTTTGAAAGATTGGGTATGGTGACCATTTACTAAGATTATCAGGATGGAGGAGATACTGGTTTGGGGATAATAGGGTGGATTTGGTTTTGAAAACATGCTTAAGGTGTCTCTGAACAATCAAGAATAGCATTGGAGAAATTATCAGAGCTCGAACTGGAGGTTCAGTGTACAGGTTACAAATTAGGTTTTATCATCCTGTGTGTGGTATTGGGCTCCGAGCTTGAATAAGATTGTCCAGAGAGAATGTGCGGTTGAAGAAAAAAGCGAGAATTATCTGTGTGATTCAAACGTGAAATGTCCGTACAATCAGAGTGAAGGTCCAGGCCAGTGTTAGATGACATGACACAGAATGAGACAGTTATGGGGCACCTGGGTGGCTCAGTCAGATAAGTGTCTGACTCTTGGTTTCCACTCAGGTCATGATACCATGGTTTCCTGAGCTCAAGCCCCTCATGGTCTCCATGATGGGAGTGCAGAACCTACTTGGGATTCATTGTCTCCCTCTTTCCCTGCCCCTCCCCCACTGTGCTGTCTCTGCCTCTCAAAATAAATAAACTTAAAAAAATTAGACAGTTATTCAACTAGGCTGAAACTTTAAAAAATCTCTGTTTTGGATCTCTAGGTATTGTACAACTGCTTGATTTTTCTGTGTTTTTTTTTTCATTTCAAACAATCCTTTCAAAAAGTGGGGGTGCACTTGGGTGCTTCAGGCAGTTAAGCATCTGACTCTTGATTTCGTCTCAGGTCCTGATCTCACAGTTCGTGAGTTCGAGCCCCTTATCAGGATCTGCACAGACAGTGTGGAGCCTGCTTGGGATTCTCTCTCTCTCTCTCTCTCTCTCTCTTCCTCTCTCTCTGTTCCTCCTCTCTCTCTCTCTCTCTCAAAATAAATAAATAAACTAAAAAAAAAAAAAAAGAAAGAAAGAAAAGAAAGATAATCCCCTGGAGATGTTATGGGAAAAGTTGGCTTAGGTATTTATTCCCTCCCCACTAATGGGGAACTTTTTCTCTTTTGACTTCATTTCTTGGTAAAAAGCATCAGTTACCCTGTAGTATTTTTCAGTGTATGCTTCTTTTTTCTTGGCTCTTTCATCTCCAGATAAGAGAGACCATGCCCTATAGACAACTGTCCTGCCTCCAGTCTCCCCGTGGACATCTTCCTTTCCACCAGCCCTGAGATGGACACTTCAAGCAGGAGGATAGAGTCTTGCACAATTATGATCAAATGTAGGACTTATTTTTAAACTAACAAACAGTCCTTCTGAATCCCCCAGGAGACAAATTCTAATATTTCCAAAAGAAAGTAGAGTCAACACCGCGGGCTGGCTCCCTGGGATGTACTGTAAATAGCCTCCAAATCAGGAGTAAAGAATGCAGTTCAGTTGGAAAAAAAGAAGACAAGGCCCAGAGAAATGACCACGTTGGCTTGTTGTTTTTCTGAATATGTCCACATTGGCGCTGCTCAGCGCGGAATATATTTATCGCCTCACACAGCCAGCCTCTGTCATGTGCAATCAGTTGACATCTGGGGGCTGTTTCCTGCTTCTCTCCTTCATCGGCCCTAACTCAAGCATTTGGAGACATCAGTTACTAAACCAAGCAAGAAGAGAGAAAGCAGTGATAATTAGGTCATCTTCTATATTGTATTCAATTGTATTCACATAGTAAAACTCTGAAACAAAGAATGGAATCATTCATTCATTTGTTAACAAATTTATGTCCTGCCTGTGTGAGTCTTGTGTGGGGGCTGGTTTCATTAAGAGAAAGGTTTAAATGGACAGATGTGTGAAAATGTTCAGGATATTGAATGTTGGGGAAGGCGATTCAACAATGTGCTTGTTTTTATCCCTTTCTTGTGCCATGTCAGGAATTGGGAGGCAGGCTGTTATTAACTATTTCCTAGAGTGAATATATAGGGGGCAGGAGTTGGCAGATAGAGGGGTGGGTCTTCCAGCTAATAATGATTCAAGAGCCAACCACCATGATGGACAATGCTCCATATGGCAGCAAACATAGGTTCTTGTATCATCTTGGCAGGTCTGCAAAGGAAGTTCATTCCTAAGGGTGCCTGGGTGGCTCAGTCGTAAGAATGTCCGACTCTTGACTTCAGCTCAGATCTCAGGGTTTGCAGGGCTCTGCTCTGCACTGACTGAGTGGAGTCTGCTTGGGATTCTCTGTTTCCCTCTCTCTCAGCCCCTCCCCTGCTCACTAGCACACTCTCTTTCTTTCTCTCTCTCTCAAAATAAATAAACTTAAAAAAAAAGAAGAGGAAGAAGAAGCTCACTCCTAATACAGAAACTGTTTTGTTCAAGGAGTTGAGGTTTAATGGTAAGGCTAGAAAGTCTAAGAGTCTATTCCATAATGAACAAATATCCAATCTTCACCCTGAGTCAAACTCATCCTTTTTTCTGTCCCTTCACTGGACCCTAATGGATGTTCTTTTATTCACACGTAGAAAATCACATGCTGAATTTCCTCCAGCAATTGTGTAAAACCACCTCACTTTTTTTCTGTTTTTTTTTTCTTTTTTAAGTTTATTTACTTATTTTGAGAGAGAGAGAGAGAAAGCACAAGCAGGGGGAGGGACAGAGAAGGAGAGAGAATCCCAAGCAGGGTCCACACTCAGCACAAAGCCCAATGAGGGGCTTGATCCCACAAACTGTGAGAACATGACCTGAGCCAAAATCAAGAGTTAGATGCCGAGCCAACTGAGCCACCCGGGAGCCCCTAAAACACCTGATTTTTTTCTTATTCTTTTCCAAACTCTATGCTAGTTGTTTTCTAGAAGTAACTTGGACCACTTTTTTTGCTAAGATTGAGGCCATCTAAGAGTGGGTTTCTTTTGCCTCTCTCTTTATATAGCAGAAGTTGACATAGCTTGTCACACCTTCCCCTCATCCTTGGAGGAAGCCCTGACTTTCCATCAGACCACAGCAAGACCTTCCACTTACCCTCAGAATCCACCATTTCCACCTTCTCAGAGTCTTCCCTTGAAAACTATTTTCTCTCCCTTTCTCCATTCACTCCCTCCTGTATTGAGCATGTTTGAAATTTTATGATGTTTTGACACTGGCCATGTGCTGGGTGGGGGCTAGCTGGCCAGAGAGACTTCCCCTCCCAGGACTAGTTAATTCCTAAAGCTAAAGGAGCAGCTTGCCTGCAAACACACCTTTCACATGCAAACCAACCAAATTCCTGAGTTCATCCTCCAGCCACCTCTTTCATCTAAATCACCTGCAGCAAGCCAGGATTTCCCCTGACCTCAATCAACCCAGGGTCAGGTACCAAGTAGCTAGAGACTGCTTCTAAATCTCAGAGCCCACAGACATTATTCCAGCAAGCCAGTATGAACTGCTTCCCCCTCCCCGTCTTGTGTTGCCCTCAGAAAGCCCAGTAATGGCTCTGGATCATGGTTTCCCCTCACTGAGGCTTCTGGCTTCCGGAAAAAACCCAGTGCTTCATCATGTGGTCTTGTGTGGTGTGGTGTGCCCCCTTGTCTTGAAAATTGTATGTAATAAGCTTTTCTTTCAATGGCTTTGGTCTCTCTGTATTGGGTCCCAGGTATCTCCATAAATTAAAACCCCATGGGTACATTGTCATACACCTCCCTCCTCTCAGTCCTTCTCTTCCTCCTTCCCTTCCCTCCTTTCTTTCTTCTTTCCTTCTTTGGTTCCTTCTCTTAATTTATATATTTTATTTAAAAATGGGATTGTTTTGGCAAAAAAAAGCTTTAAAAATTTAAACATTGATGCAATATAGAAAAACGTCCAGAAATCTAACAATCCAGAGAACATCTCTCTACACATGTCTTGTAGAAGTACGTAATCAAGCAAATGTATGTTTATTTATGTATATTTATGTATATGTAATGTTCTAAATAAGTGGGACAATACTACACATCTTCACTCAATAATATGCTAACAACTTTACATTTAAATAAAAAAGGATCCATGTCATCAACTTTGGTAGCTAAAGAAAATTTGGTATCACATAAAGCCCCAATGTGGGTGTGATGGCTCTTTGTATGTATCACTTATATGTACTAATATGTATTTATCAAATTGAACACCATGAAGACTGCTATATCTTATATTTCATCCCCAGCCCAAATAATATACAATAGTAATCATTTCTCAATCTGTCATAAAACAGTATTCTCTATCTTTGTAATTGAATAAAAAAATCTAGTAGGTAAAAAAAAAAATAGCCCTTTATTTTATTTGAATGTCTTTCATTAAGATCTAATTGGTTTTCTTTTGTATATTGATCATTTGCATTTCTCCTTTTATAAATTACTCATTTCTATTCTTTTCCTCTTTTTCTATTTGTCTGCTCATTTGTGTTTTTAATTGTTCTGTAAAGCTCTTCATGTGTTCAGAAATCCACTCCACGTCAGTCACATGATTGGCCCCCAAGTTTCCCAGTTTGCTATTTTCCTTCCAATCAATCCTATTCATTACTTTTTGTTATATGAAAGTCATCATTTCTAATGCAGCCAAATGTACTAATATTTTCCTTTTTGGTTTTGAGCTTCCCTGGAGTTCTTAGAATCTCTCAGCTGCTATGTTATAAAACATCTTCGGTTGTTTTAACAGTGTAATCTTTATCCACCTGGAGTTTATTTTGAAGTCCAGGTGAGTGGGGACTCCCCCTCACCCTTCCTCTTTCTCTTCATTTTCCTGCACATGGGTCTCCACCTTCAGAGTCATTTTGGTGCAAAAACCCGAAGTTCGTCGGAGATCCTTCACTTCTGTTCATCCCACAAATCCAGGTAGTAACTTAAATAACCACAATGAACTTCTGGCTTTTTTTTCAGACATTATGAAGTGTTACCACATATATTACCCCACCTGAGCCTCACCACAACCCAGGAGGGATTAGATGACCCTTCAATAACACGTGCAAGAGGACACTGCCGAGGGGGAAGACACCGGGTCCGGGAGACATTGTGACTTACTCCAGGTAGTTCCAAATGAGAGAAAAAGGTGAAGGTCATCCTAGTCTGTCTGATTCCAAAACCCAGACTCCTTTTGTAATAACATGTAGCTCCTGAACACTTACCAAGACCTCTGCTGTAAATCTCTACGCATTTCTTCTTCTCTATCCCAACTGCTCAGTGCACGTTTTTATGCTCTCTCGCCCGCATCTTTTCAGGTGTCCTTGTTGCAATTTATTCACAGTCTTAGACTAATCTTCCTGAATTACAGTTCTGTTTTCATGCTCAAAACACTTCAGCCAGTTGAATATGCCTTTGCCAGACACATAAAGACCTTCAAGATGAGGCATCTATCTGCCCGTCTTCCACCTTTGTCTCTCATTATTCCTCTATACGGACTATGGGTTTCAGGGGTATCAAGTATTTGCCATACTCAAACATGTCTCAGGGCTGCCCTATACCCACGTCTTGTTTCGAGCCACGAGTTCTTTTTACAAGGACTGTCTCTCCTATCTCTCTTCCAACACCCTACTCTTCTCCCAGGCCCAGCCCAAATTCCATATCCTTCATGAAACCCTTCTGGGAACATTCCAGTGAACACTTTTTTTCTTTTCCCTTTAACTTTCCCCAATCTTTCATCTTTGACTCTCCCATGACTCACAACTTTCTACTTTAGTTCGTGCCAGCATCTTACTTTTCCTATCAGACCGTGGACTTCTCAAGTGAATGGGTCAACTCTTGTCTAAATTTTTATTGCCCATTTCCCAATACTTAACACAGTGACTAGCACAGGTAAATATCTGAAAACCAATCAGCAAATAATGTGTAAACGGACCATAAAATGAATGGTTGCTTCTGATTCTTTTGGGAAGCCTCCATATTCTAAGAGAATCCCTTTTGCCTGTCCCAAAGCTCACCAACACACGCTCACCCTGGTGACTAAAGTCTGAAATCCCACCAGTAGAATGCCATGATTTCCATGTGTTACTCTGATCAGTGCCAAAGGTTGATGTCCCAAGGATTGGATGCTCACATTTCCCAGAGAGATAGTATATCATCTGTGATGAATGGAGGACTTGAGAGTGGAATTTTTCTCAAAGTCTGGGGATGGCTGCATATGGAATAGAACAGTGTGTCCGACAAGCCTGCAGAAGCAGTAGCTAAAGGAAAAATCGGGCAGGAGTTGGCCAGTGACACGGGACCCACCTGCTTTGTAGTTCTGTGGGTCAGTTGTATAGCCTTCAGAGTTCCACATATGAGCCTTTCCTCCTTTATGTTTTCCCCCTGCCTATGACATCCTGGCCGCCTTCCGGGACCTTATGGCTCTGGATCTACTGCCCTGCCCTTGAAGCAGCAGAACATGTTACATGCCCCTGCCACCTCTCTGCCCAGGGAAGTTCTTGTCCTCAACAGGGACATCATCTCTCAGAGAGAAGAGGAGCAGTCCTGTGACATGTGGAAAAGATGGTATGTTCAAAAAGAAAACTGACAAATAACACTTTCTTGCCCCAAAGGCAAGGCATTGCTTTAGAGACGGCTGGGTGCCAATTTGTTATAATTGAATAAATCGGATTTCTGATGTTTAATAACAGATGTTCTGGCTACAACTCATGAAATCACTTAGTATTGCTTTATGCTCTGGTAATAAAAAAAAGTCATCTGGCTCCACTTGGTCCAGGTTATGTGTCTTCCTCATAGGGTCAAAATGATTTGATGCAGTTCTTGGATCAAAAGAGCTGATGTTTTCTGTACGCTATAGGCTGTGGACAGGGTGTGCTCATGGGACGGGACAGATGCTGGCATAATACAAGCTTTGCATCCAATGGCTGGAGGTACACCTCTGACCCTGAAACTTGCCCTCACTCTTGGCCTTGGAGAATCTGCATGGATCCAGAAGGCTCACTCTTTCCATTCTTCATATTTCCCACACCTGGCAGTCCCAGCATGGGACAAAGGCTCAAGTAGGTTGAGCAGCCACACTGAGTGTGGCTGGCAGGGTACCAGACCTTTATCCCTCCACCCCTGAAAGGGAGCGAATACATAGGAATGATCTGACTTTCTGGGAACAAGCTTCGTAGATCAGTTCGGATTAATCTGGAAGTGGGGAACAAGGGAAAATGTGCCTGATGAAGTCTGGTAATAAATCAGAAGAACTTGCAGCATCAATAAATGGTGAACTGCCAAGATGACTCAAATATTAAAATAACCAGGTTAATCAAAAAAGATCTTCTAAAGAAGTTGATGATAAAACAAGGGGATTCCTTATCCTCAGAGAAAATCTAAGGGAAAAATTAAACAAAGACAAGCAGAGAGGTCAAAGGGGGAGACAGGGGGATAATTTAAGCATTGTTTGAGAAGCAAATTGAAAGGAGATAAAGGAAGACCCAAGGCTATAAAAAAAAAAAAAAAAAAGGACCTTTGCCACAATTTCTCAGAGAGAGTGATAATTCCTTCCAGGGAAGCATGATGTCAATACTTAGTAAAACAAAAGGCAAATTCCAAGCTACAACATAAACACCACGCTGGATAACAAATTCTAGAACAGCACACTACATGCACTCGTAGAATCCTGGAGGCAAGAATGCAAGGTAAACCTCCTGGTCAAATTCACACACACACACACACACACACACACAATCCAACAGCAGGTAGGAGAAAGGTAGAAAATAGTCTAGGGATTGCTTCTGAGGTCTTCTTCCTTCTCCCCACAGGAGTGTGGCCACATGGTACCTGTTCTGAGGAAGCCCCTTCCCCTCACCCCAACTCACAAAGGAAATCTCATAGTTAGGCAGTCGCTGAATTCCTGCATTCCAGGCACTGTGTCAAATTCTGTGGCTGCAGATACATCAGGTGCATTTTGAACCTGCAAATAACTGACACCTTTTGGGGAAACCAACGGGTACACGGTCAACCACACACACTGGGGTAGAATTGTGTGCAAAGGTGTGGTGAGATCACGAGAAAAGATGAAAATTGGGTTCAAGGTCTAGCTTTGCATGAAGCCTCTGGGGAGATGTCTACTGCCTCCAGAAGTCCAGCCTAGCCTGGAGCTTCATGGTGGGGTGTTAGTCTTTGGTTCTTGTACTAATGCTGCTGGATCAGAATCCTTGTAAGGCTGTATCAGCATGGATGGAGAACTGCTCTACGATCATCTAGGGAAAGCACAGGTTGCCTGAATCAAATGTTAAGGTGCGTTGCCTGAGAAAAGATCCTGGGCTATTTCAGGATTCCAGGGATAACATAAAAGGTGTAAAAACGTTGTGATTCAGGACACCTGAGTGACTCAGTGGGTTAAGTGTCCGACTTTTGATTTCAGCCCAGGTCATGATCTATCTCATGGTCGTGAGATCAGTCCCAACGGCGGGCGGGCTCCATCATGAGCATGGAGCCTGTTTGGGATTCTCTCTCCCCCTCATTCTCTGCCCCTCCCCCAGTCATGTTTTCTCACTCTCTCTCTCTCTCTCAAAAAAAAAAAAAAAAATGTTGTGATCCCCAGGGCATTTTCGATTATGCAGACAGAAACAAATGCAATCAATAGTAATGATAATAATGTTGTCTGACCCAGTAAGGTCAGGCAGGTCTGGGAATCAGAATGTCAGGGAGGAGAAGGATTAGGAAGAAAGAGTATCTGATTCACTTCCCTGAATGATAGATGGTGAGATTCAGACTTGGTGAGAACCGACACAACAAGGTGATGGTTGACCAGTGGAAGAACCAGAAGTCAGATTTAATCTCTCTGTATTTTTTTTTCTGAGAGACTGTCTATAATTTCATACTCACTTTTCAATTTTAGTAAAATTTGTGTCAGGTGAAAGGCCATGACAACATTTTATCTTAATAAAACTTTTAATTTCTTTATCTCCAGACATCTTATTTTAGAACGTGTGCAGCCCAAATTCTAATCCCCCTTGAGCCATTTTACCCAAGGCAATGAAAGGGTGGAAGCAACTTATTTCCTCAAAGAACAAAAGACTAAGAGTCACATTGAATTTAAGTGTATGTATAGTCCCAGATATTCAACGAGGAAGACAGGCCTGTGTCTACCAGAGGTAAGGGAATCCCATGGTGCCAAAAATCCACTCCAAACACAATCTAATCTAATGGCAAGCTGATAACAACAGTGAGATCATTTATTGAACACTCACGGCCCCCCAGGGGCTCCAGTCAGCACCAAATTAAGCATGCGGCAACTTCTGCCCCCTACTCACCTCTGAAATGGCAAGTCACTGGTGCTGGTGAGCCAAACTCCTATGTGTCCATCTGTCTGTCCATGTTCAAGGAACTCAGAGCTGGAGCATCTTGAGGCGAACTCTAATACAAGCTGGAGGACTGGAAAGCCTACCCCAGGGCAGAGCTGCTCAGAGATCCGCTGAGGGTGGAGAGTGGCTCATAACAGTGAATAAACATTGACTTGGAGCAAAACCTTGGGAGTCACTGGCATCCCTTGCACTAAAATTCTCCTTCTGCCACCAACTCTGTGTGAGGTCAGGCAAGTCTGTTATTATATTTCACTGGTTTTAAAGGCACATTCCCCCCCCACACACACACACACACTAGTGTAAAAATCTCTTAAATTCCCATGTCTCTTCCAACTGGTGGAGTCTTACAGCTACAATGATCAAAGTTGTGTATTTCCTTTTGTGATGGTAAATAAAACAATGACACAACCAGTGGCATTTTACATTTGATAATATTTAGTTGTATTTCTGATCTTCTGTTTATCTGTAAGAAAGAAATAATATTAAATTAAAATTTTAATGCTTAAAATCTAATATTTGCTGTAGGGGTTAAATTATACAATGCAAAAAAAATTTTTTTTAGGAAAGTATCCGATATTTGAGAATAGCCTCAAATGGCCAATGTAGATGTTGAATGATAACTCTGTCTGCTAGCTGCGTGAGCCAGGCAGGGTCTGTTCCCAGTTTCTGGTTCACAAAGATTACCTGGGAAAATTGAATACGAAAATAACTATTGTCTGTGGATTGCTTATTTGGTGCCAGGCAGTGTGCCAATTGATTTCATGGGTTTTACTTCACTTTGTCTTACAATGCTCTAAGGATCCAATGTCAAAGATCACACCTACCTGTCAAAGATCACACCTACCTGTCAAAGATCCCATGGTTAATAACAAAACAAGCACTGGGGCGCCTGGGTGGCGCAGTCGGTTAAGCGTCCGACTTCAGCCAGGTCACGATCTGGCGGTCCGTGAGTTCGAGCCCCGCGTCAAGCTCTGGGCTGATGGCTCGGAGCCTGGAGCCTGTTTCCGATTCTGTGTCTCCCTCTCTCTCTGCCCCTCCCCCGTTCATGCTCTGTCTCTCTCTGTCCCAAAAATAAATAAAAAACGTTGAAAAAAAAATTAAAAAAAAAATAACAAAACAAGGACTTGAATCCTTTCTCTGTGACACAAATCCATGCTTTCCAGCACAGAGCTGATGAGTACAGTTGATTATTGCAAATCCTAGGAGTTCCCTGAATCCTTCTATGGTCTGTACACCAGACCTCTGAGTTCTAGGAAAGGTGGAAGTGAGCTTTTCTATGCATCCTAGGAAACTGGGTTAATATGCTGGAACAAGGTATCAGGAGCTGGATGAAGACTGGCCCAGGTATTATAGAAAATAATCCTGCAAACGTGCCTAACACCAACTCAACCTGAGATCTTGCCTGGCTCCTCCTCCCACCCTGACAACCTCAAGTAGAAGCAAAAGGGGTGGGGAAACACCCTCAGGGTCTTGTTACAATGGTTTGAACTCAAACAGTCTCCTGATGGCTTCTCTGGGCCAAGGCCAACTGCAATGGTGTGCTCCTCACAAGTAGTCTATTCCCATTTCTGGGACTCCCTGAGGTGTATTCAATAATGCACTCCTCATTCTGAAGCAGATGGAAAAGTGTTTAAAAAGGTGCCAGGTTTATTTATGGAAGCATGAGATTGAATTTAAGAGATGCGCTTTGCCAATATGAAATGTGAACTCTCAAAACAGGAAGTGTGTTTTACTGCCTATTTATTTTATTGCCGTATCAGCTGCCCAGACCCTAAGAATCCTTCCTCTCAGGAATTATTTATTTTCTAACTTCTGAACCAGAACATCTTGACCATCAGCCCTTGAGCTTCTTACTGCCAGATTCCCAACTACAAACATGTGCCTTGCTGTCTTTCATAGGGGATCCATTGAGCTTTCAGTGAAAAACATTTGGACTCTCATATTTTGTATGAATCCTTTTTGTTTTAATGTACGTAGAGGTGTTTCAAATACATTGAATCAAATGGCGAATATAATGACAAAATCTTAAAGCCTCTTAGAATAATGGAGGGATTATTGAATTTTCTCACATACTTCAAGACACTCAGTGATCAATACTCTGTCATTACCATTGAATCCTTATGAAGAATTTAATGGTAGAGAATGAGTGTCTAGATATACATAATCAAAAGCAGTTGGGGGGGGGGTAAAATGAATATATAATATAAAAAAAGGACAGAGCTACTGTGTAAGAGTTCTTTCAGTTTTTAGGAAAACCCATCCCAGTCTAGTCCATTAGAATAATCTAGACCATTTTAGTCCAAATGCTTCAGAAAAAGAACATTTCCACACATGGACTTGACCTGCCAAGCTAAAGCAGCTGGGAGACGCTCTCAGGCAAAAGACATGTTACAATGGCGCCATCTTCTGGATACTATCTGAAACACATCTTTTCTTCTCTCCCACTCAAAACTCCTCAATGGCTCCCTATTACTGACTGAAAAGAGTCTAAAATTCCTGGCATTCAGGGCCTTTTATGATTTAGCATAAGTTTATTTTCAGGTCTGTCTCCTGACACTCGTTTCATGGGTATTATGTGCCCCTCCCCAGTATAATGTAGAATTTTCTGCCTCCTCAATCTCAATACCATCATTAATTCAATAAAATAAACCAACAGAGAATACCAGAGCAGTGGAGAGATTCAGGGCCGGAATCCCAGTAGGAAAAAGGCAAGAAAGTATGGGGTGTCCCGATATCCAATATACACATTCTGTAGGGCACCACGTGTTCCAAGCAACCTGAAGACCACTCTTCTCTGTGGCTATTTAGAAGGTTAAATAGCAGAAAAGTGAGCAATAGGAAAACAGGTAAAGGGCATGAGCACACACTCACAAAAGATTCATATTAAACTAAATATAAGAAGACAGATGGCTAAGTATACAAAAGATCAAAAAATGCAAATTAATGTCAAGCGATATCATGGTAGTTCATCAAATTTAAAATGATTGGTTGTAAAATGACACTGTGCGGTATTGGTGACGGTCCAGAAAATAGATCATCTCCTACACTTCTGTAGGGTAGCATTTCTGAAGGGCAATTTCTGCATATTTATCACAAGTCTTAGAAATGCTGACACTACAATCCAGAAATTCTATCTTAAAAAATATCTTTAGGATATTATCACAGTTTTGTACTAAGATAGATTTGCTAGAATGGTAACTATCACTGCAACATTAATTGTGGCAGACTAAAAAGCAGGAAAAAATTACATGGCTAACCACAGGATATTTGAGATATTCATATGATAAATTTAAGTAGTCCTTACAAATGATACATGACAAAAATGTTTATCACATATGTGCTGTTCATGTTCTATTACTTAGTGAGAAATAGAGGACTGAAACCCTGCATGTTCTGTTCTGTTCTATTTTTGTTTTTAAAAAATGTGCATAGAGGGGCACCTGGGTGGCTCAGTTGGTTAAGCATCCAACTTCGGCTCAGGTCATGATCTCACGGGTTGTTGGTTCGAGCCCCACATCAGGCTCTGTGCTGACATCTCAGAGCCTGGAGCCGGCTTCAGATTCTGTGTCTCCCTATCTCTCTGCTCCTCCCCCACTCACTCTCTCTCTTTCTCTCTCTCAAAAAATAAAAATAAAATAAATAAATACACATAAAAAATTTTAAAAAATAAGATATGTGCATAGAGCAATAATCGGAAAGAGTTACTCCAAAATATTAATGATGTCTTATCCAAGTGGTAACAATATGAGTGGTTTTATTTTCTTTTCCCCCAAATATTGAAATGTGTTGTGATAAGTCATATATTTCCTATATAATACATTTTTAAGAAAGAATGATTTTAAAAACCAATAAAAGCAAGGTCATGTTAAGTTGTATCTGTACATAATTTTCAATCTGAATGAATTGAGCTTGTCATGCTTTTTGGTTTTGGTGAGTACCTACTACAGTTCAAAGTCTATGGGATGCTTAATATTTCCCTTGTTACTAGGTCTCATGTGGGGGTGGGAGTGGGGGTGGGGGTGGTGAAATGGTGCCTGAACAATGCCAGGTAAATACTGCAACTGAACAAAGCATTTTGTAAAGCAACATGCACACCATTATCAAAAGCCATAACCATAGTTATGTATTTCAACCTCATAATTCCATTAGAAGGGTTCCATCCTAGGGACATTCTTCTCTTGAAAGGAGAAACGTATTCATACCCCAAAATGTTCGTTGCTGAGTTATCGTTAATCGTGAGCAGTTTGGAAACTATGTAAAAATCCAGTTATAGGTAGCGGTTAACTAAATTCTAGGATATACACTCAATGAAAATTTTAACTCTTATGAAAGTCACGGAGCAGGATTGAAATGCCTATGGCATGATGTTAAATGAAAAGTAAATGGAAATAAGACGTAGTTAGCTTCTTGTGATTATGAGTACATAAAGGAAGCCTGCACATAATGGAAGAGGAAAAGGAAATATGTAAAGAAAAATATGACAATGAAAACAGCAAATTTCACTGTTTTTAATTTGAAATAAAAGTAACCTATGTTAATGGTCACACATCTCTTCCCCAGATGTTTAGGCTAGAATGCAAAATCCACAGTTGTCCCAAGTGGTGGCAAATTGGGCATCTAAAGGTGTGAGCAAGAGCGGAAGCACTTTATCTCCCTGGACGGCTTCCTAAGCAAGTCTGCTCATGGAAAACTCCATTCTCTTTCTTGAAGGATTTGTTTTGTCTACAAAAAAACAAATAACAATACAAAATACGATGTTTTAGGTCGGATGTCTCAGAGCAATAGGTAGGGCTCTGACCTCCTACCCCACACTCTTTAACTCAATGACTAGAAATTTTATAACAGGAACTTGGATCTTCAGTTTATATAACTTAATCCGTTTGTAATTTTCTCTTTTACAGAGACATCCTATTTTGTAGAGCAGTAGACCAACCCTCCCTAAGTGACCTCGAACACCTAGATCCAAACAAGGGAAGAGAGATTTTTAAAAAGAGACAAATTGCCCTTTAATTGAAGAAAGAATGAGCCAGCTCAGTACAGCATTCTCTGGAACAGCAGATCCTCTAAAGACATGCTTCTGCTCTCAAAGAGGTTGGCCTGGCAACTCGCTTACACACTCCACTTGGGGAAAATTCTTTTCAGCACTAGCCAAAATGCCGATCCAGGTTCCTTTGCCTAGCAGCCTTGAAAGCTTGCACACATTTACAGAAAATACTTTCAAATGACTCTGGAGTTCTGCTTTATGTTTCATGTTCCTTTGAACTTATTACCTCTTTACAATGCCTTGGACTATTAGTTTGGGAACATTTAAAGTTAATGACTATATGGAAAGTAAAACAACACTTTGATGTTGTCCAAACCATTCATTTCTCTCTTTCATACACAGGAGGTTATAGAAGGCTGGGCGATGCCAGATCAAGTCATTTCAGGAATAAATAACTTATTTGGGGGTCTATATGGATTGTTGCTTGGGGGAAAAGGGGATATATCAGCTCTGGAATGTCTAAGAGAACCAGAGCCATGATTAATGAGGGTCAACTTTAAAACTTGAGCACACACAGATAGGATTACTTCACACAGAACAGAGTCTGTCTGACCCAGGCTACCCCAGCACAGTCCCCTGAGGTACATCATTCACAAATCCCGTTGGTTGCAGGGATACACTGACAACAAGAAGAGATATGGAGAGGACCTCCTTGGCCATAAGAGAGAGAACCTAAAGTACTATAAAATGCAAATATGATGGCTTTTAAAGAAACTTGGCAAACATTTCTAGAAAATCAAGATTCTAGCATTCCAGTCGGGTGTCTTTCAGTAAAGTATAGTATGCTCTTCCAGATAATAGCCATCGTAGTTTTTGTTTGTTTGTTTCTTATTTCTGTAGATAAGAGCTTGGAAGCTATTTGTGGGTTGGAGTTCTCTGCGCTGCATAAGACACTCAGAAGCAGATGTGATCCCAGGGATGCAGAGAGACGGAAGAAAGGAGAACTGCTCCTACTATTTTTCTTAGATATTGACCAAATCTGAGATTTCTGAAGGAGAGACAGATCCTATCCCACAATAAACCACTTTATCTTATTGAAAACCTAGCAAAGAACAGTAGAACAAGGATGGAATCTCTAAAACATGAGAAAAACTCCAAGGTTATTCAACAGAAATCCTAGAACATAATTCCCCATTCTCCTTCCCCCCCACAAAAAAAAGCTAAATAAATGTTTATATGTGTTAAAAATTGTGTTAAGTTGTTCATGGAAAAGCATAAAATGATGTTTTCTCTCATAGAGCTTGTTTTTTTAAAAATACAACTAATATAGATGACGTTGTTTCCTTATTTGATTATTGAGCAAGTATTTGTTGAGTACTATATGTTTGAGGCTGATCTAGACATGGAGATACAATGGTAAGAATACAGAGAAGGTCCCAGTTCTCATGAAATTTGTCTTCTAGTGGAAGAAGATAGGAAATAAATAACAGTAAATGAAGATTGGTGCAGTTGTTTAGAGCAAAGAAGGAAATAGAGCAGAGGATTAAGGCAGAGGATGAGTGAAAATGGAGTCATAGAGACTGAATGATCAGGGAGGAAGTCTCCCTAAGAAAGAGACACTCCAGCCAGGACTGTTCAGAAAGACCTGTAAAGATAGTCAGGACAGAATTTCTAGGCAGGGGAACCATATGCAAAGGTCCTAAGGCAAGGCCCAGCGCTGTTTCTTCAAGAAACAGAAATAAAGTCAAGGGAGCTTAGGTTGCAAGGAAGAGAGGGAGGAAGATTATTTCAGAAAGGTGTGCAGGGGCAAGGTCATATTAAGACCTTTTGGGCCTGGGTAGGGAGTTTTTATTCTATTTCAAGTGCAGCAGAAAGCCATTGGAGAGATTGAAGCACAGAAGTGACATAGTTTTGTGTGTCAAGAGATCACAGTTACTGCCTTGCAGAGAATGGATGGTAGAGGAACAAGGGTAGAAAGAGAGAACTAACTAGGAGGGTGTGAATGCTTCAGGCAAGAAGTCACGCTGTCTGGCTTAGAAGCTAACAGTGAAGTGCACAGAATCGGGTATGTTAGGAAGTCGAATCTCCAAAACTTTCTGTAGAACTGGGTAGACAGGAGAGGCGGGAAGGAGCTGGCTAAGAAATGTTATACTTTGGGGAGGCCACATGAACTCAGAGTTGTGTTTGGGAGAGTTTTATAGAAGAGGTGAGCCTGAGTTGGATCTCTAAGAATGGAAGAATGTGAATATGTATTTAATGATGAGTTGCTGAGATTGATTTTAAACTGTGACATCACCAACTTGGGCCGCTAGTGATTTTTTTTTTTTTCCTCATCAAATGTACTTTTATGTAATATGTTTTCCTTCAGTTGAATCCTTCTCTTTTTGCTCAAGTAATGATATTTTAGTCTTTCTTAATGTTTATTTATTTTTGAGAGGGAAGAGGGGCAGAGAGAGAGGGAGAGTGAGAATCCCAAGCAGGCTCCTTGCCGTAAGTGCAGAGTCCAACACAGGGCCCAAACCCATGAACCTTGAGACCATGACCTGAGCCAAAACCAAGAGTCAGATGCTTAACCAACTGAGCCACCCAGGTACCCATTAAGTAATAATATTTTAAAAAGTAAATATTGTACCAAAGAATTCATGGGCTGGAACTCCTTGAATGCTGGATTGAGTTATTTGAATTCCATCAGCCACTCTAGTCTTAAAACTAATGCTGTGCCTTTATTAGCACTCCCTCCCCTAAACCATGCTGTATAATCATCAGTGTCTTTCCTAATGATTGTAGGTTCCTTGATAGAGACAGGTAGAAATGTATATATTTTTTGCTTGTTTTACTATTGTCTTGGGGACATGTGGGACAGAACCATGTTGGCTTTCTCTTAGCCATCTTTGTCCTTGTCTGACTTGGAGCCAGCAATGTTGGGAAAAATTTGTTGAACATATAACTCTATTCAGATTATCTCATGGTTTGGGTTTTTGAATTTCAGCCTCTTGATTCCAATCTGTTATGGGTTTAATGATGATTCCCAAAATATGTGTCTACCCCTGACCTGTAAATGTGACTCTATTTGTAAAAATGGTCTTACAGATGTGATTAAATTAGGGATCTCAAGACGCGACCATCCTGGGTCATCTGGATGGACCCTAAATCCAAAGACAAGTGTCCTTATAAGAAGAAGAGAGGACACAGATAGGGAAGATCATGAAAAAAAACAGAGTTTCGACTTATATTGCCATAAACCAAGGAATACCAGAAGCCAGAAGCTACCTAAAAGCTGGAAGAAACAAGAAAGGATTCTCTCCTGGAAACATTGGCGGAAGTATGGCCCTAGTGACACCTTGATTTTGGACTTTTGGCATCCAAAACTTCTTAAACAAAACTTCTTTTGTTTTAAGCCACCAAGTTTGTGGTAATTTGCTATACCAGCCCTGAAAATGAATATACAATCTTTACGTCCAGCTCAGTTAAGTGCTCAGTGAGGAGCTTCCTGCCATGTCCAGCAGGACTAGTATTAGGGTGAGGTGAGTGAGGTACCTAGGGCACAAAATTTAAGGAAGCACTCACTCAAACATGCACATGTCTCCTATCCCTGCAGCCTGAGGAACTACCCATGGGAGCTCCCAGAGGGGGTTGGCATTTAGAATTCAAGACAAAGCTATGTGTACAGATATACTTTCAATTTAAGAGAGTTGAGGCATTGTGATTGGAATCAAGACACCTCAGAATGACCCTGCAGATGTTCATAGAGACCTCATTAGAGACAACAACCCCCAGGAGAGTCCATTCAGAGGGTTGGCTAAAATTTCCAATCATTCAGACACTTCATTTTGAGAACGGAAAAGAAGGAAACAATCTCAGGCAGAATGGTAATTCTGTTCCCATTCCCCTTGACTCTCCTGGGTATGCCAAACATAGATGGCAAGGAGGAGAGCTGGGGAAAGAGCAGGGATTTCTGAGTGTGATAAAGAGAAGCCCAGAAAAGAGTTGGATAGAAAGAAATTCATAGAGGAGAGCCCAGCGAATTTGGAGCATCCTCTGCCAGCATTTATCAGTCCAAGTGGTGACTTTGTCCTGAGTTGTTTCTCTCCCATCTGCTCCCCAGTGAAAGAGTAACTGATTCCTATTGAAGCAAATTAACCAGACAAGTAAGCTTCTATTTCTATATTTCTATATTTTTTTAAAGTTGGGAATTCCTCTAATTTTCAGTGGAGCTAGAGTTGCCATTGTTGTGGTTAAACAGATTTGTATTTTATTAACAGCTCCTCAAAAAAGAAGTAAGCCAAAGTTAGAAAGACAGTAATACATAAAATGAATTAGATGACCTAATCTCTGATTATTTCATAAACAATTTTAAATGGCTAATCTTTTCATATCCAACTTCCAAAATGTCTCCAACTGGATGACCAAGAAGAAACACATTCTTTGCCCTCAAGTCCATGATTAAGTGAGAAGAGGGAATTCCCTTATCTTTTGTCTTCAGTTTATTTTTTTTAAGTTCTTATTTTATGGAGAGTGTGTACAAGTCACTGTTGGGTCAAAACATCTTTGTCCAGTGATGTGAGTTTTCAAGTTGGCAGTGACCTCCCCCCCCCCCCAGAGCATCTTCTAGACCTAAATTCCTTATTTAGAGAGGCAGCCCTGAACCTCAGCATGAGGAAATGATTTCCTTGTTCCATTTTTCATTGTTCCATTTGACCCCATTGTTCCAGTATTTTATTGGATAATTTACCTACATTTTCTATCTTAAATTGCTTGATAGTCCTACGAGGTGAATATCTCTGTTGTCATTTTATAAGCGATGATAATAAGATTCAGAGCAAAGTTCATGTTGTCTCACAGCCAGCCTCTTTCTTTGAGGGTCTTTCTTCCTCATTACTCCAAGTGCTCATTAAATTAGAAGTCTGCTCCAATGGAGGACAAAATTTAAGTATGGATACCTCCATGTCTACTGCCTCCTGGTATTCACACCCTTGTGTAATGTCCTCCTCTTGAGTGTGGGTGAGAACCGTGACTTATTTCTAAACACTAGAATATAGTAAAGGTGATAGGATGTCACTCACGTAAGACTCCGTTTTCCTAGAAGACTGACTCTAGAAATATTCTCCCTTACTTTCTTTAAGGAAGTGAACTACTGGGGCCTTGTAGGTGGCTCAGTTGGTTAACAAATGGCTGTTGATTTGGGCTCAGGTCATGATGCCAGGGTTGTGGGATTGAGCCCTGCATCTGTGCTGAGCGTGAAGCCTGCTTGAGATTCTTTCTCTCTCCTTGTGTCCCTCCCCAACTCCATATGCTCTATCTCTCTCTATTTTATAAAAATTTAAAAAAAAAAAGAAGTAAACTACTGTGTTGTAAGAGGGTCTATGGAGGCCACATGACAAGGAATAGAGACAGATGTCTTCTAGGAGCTAAGAGTGGTCCTTGGCCAATAGCCAGCAAGAAGCCATGACCACAGTCTTACAACTGTCAGAGATGGATTCTGCCAACAACATGTGTGAGTTTGGAAGCAAATTCTTCTCCAGTTGATCCTTCAGATGAGAATGCAGCCTGGCCTACCCAGCAATCAAAGCCTGGTAAGACTGCCCATGCAAAGAATCCTGTTAAGCCAAATCTTGATTTTACTCACAGAAATTGTGAGATAATAAACAGACATTGTTATATGCCACTAAACCTATGATAATTGGTTACTCAGCTTAAAAAGTTAATATAACACAGTATCTATGAGTTCCCTCTCCTTCTTTGGCAGATGGTATAAAAATTTTGCACACTGCCTGAAAGTTGGAGTATATGCCATGTGGCAGGTATGTTGGTGTAGTAAAGTGTTCACATGCCTGGCTCCTAAAGGCCCCCACAAAATCCTTCAGAGAGAATGGTTGTCAGGCAGAATGAAGAGGATCTTATGGAATATTCCAAGGCCCTGGAAGATGGAAGGATCCTGGGTCCCTAAACATGTTGTGGGAGGACATCCATCACACAATTATCTCACTATGGGATGAGCAAGAAATAAACATTTGTGGCATTAGTTACTGGGATTTGGGGCATGTATTACTTCAGTTGGTCTATAGGGAAATCAAATTTTAACTGGTATCAAAGATAACTAAAGAGAAAGGACCAATGGATGGAGACCTTTCTCAATGTTGCGTGTAGCATCTTTGAGACCTCCAGGATCTTAAAGTTAAACTCCAGGGAATATATCAACCCGTGGGCGCTCTGAAGTTAGGAACAAAGGCATGGATGGAGTCTGTGCACAGGAACAGCTCTTTGCGATCTTGGTCTAGGCAGTAACAAGGCCAGTGCTCCGACTTTCCCAGAGCATGGGCTCTCCCTCCCTAGCAAGTCCATAGTCCAGACTTCCCAGTTCATTTCTAGCTGGTTTCTAGGACTACACTTTTGGGGTGAGGCCCTTTCCAAGGGCTATTATAAACTCTGGGAAAAAGGCCAGAATGTTTCATATTGTAATGGAAAATAATCCTTCCACCCTCGATCTGCACATTTTATTCAAGGTGTGAAAAATGCTTTCCCAGCTTCAGCCAGGAGCATTCAGGTCTCCATGGGGACCTGGGCTGAGAGGGGTGGGGGGGTAATGATTAGGTGAGGGAGAAAACCCTCCCTGCAGCAGTTTCCAGAGGAGCAGCAAGCATGTAGTCAGAGGAAAATAAGACTTGACCTCCAGTCTGGTTCATATTACATGTCTCTGCCTCACCCTGGTGCCCAGAAGCTCTAGCTCACACTTGGCTTGGGACCAAAGGAAAGTGAATGGAGAGAGACCCCTGGTGTGGACTTGGAGTTTAGAAACTATAGTGCTGCCTTTCTTTGGAGGCTGATACTATCACCAGGCCAAAGGCAGGTAAGGAAAGGGGGACCCGGTCCAGGTTAGCATTTGGGGACAGTGGAATAACACTCAGACCCTCAAGTTGAGAGTTGTTAGGGAAGCTAAATCAAATAATTTTTTGAAGGGACAAAGTAACAAAGGAGTTAGCTAGGTGATATGTGCAGTAGGTAAAGCTTAATTCTTTCACAATTCTGGGTCCTTATTTAAGTACTCCATTATTATGTTTCCTTAAATATTTATGATTAATCTTAGGCCATTTTCAACAATGGTTCCCAGGTGACTAGACAATTACTTACACAATTAGAGTCCATCAGACACAATGAGGTGATATTTGTTGGCTACTAATATGCTGATCTTACTTTGGATCTTTTTCAACATCTTTCAAATTTTTGAATGAATCGTTAGCAATGTTTTAAGAAATGAATTAATTTTTAAAGTATTATTTAATTCAGAATCATTAATTTGCAACTTTGTTTTGTTTCTTCTGAAGTAACATTGAAATTTTCAAACTTAATGATGTGACATTTTTTTTTAGAAATTGAGTGCCTGGCTCCGGGTTACAGACCAAGTAGTATAACTTCCATTGTACTTGCAAGACACCTATAGCCCAGATAGCTTACTTCCCAAGTGCAAGGTCTACTGGGGAATAGGAGAGTTGGGATTCTCTAGGACAAACTAGTTTTCCCTGACGTTGGGCAAGGCAGTTAAAATATTCACATTCACCCTATGAGGAGAGGTTTTCTCATTCTGGTCCACATTGATTTTCCTTTTTTATGAATGGGGAGAGCACTCCTCATCAGATCTTGTCATTTAGACGTTTAACCAGAGACTTCCTCATCTTGGTAGGGCTGACACCTGACAACACCATCCACTATTTACTGGATGCCAAGCACGTGCAAGGCCTTTTAGAGGCATTATGGAACTTGATCTTTATGACTAATTTATGGAGAAAATGATATTAGCTCCATTGGGCAAATAAGGAAATGGAGACTCATAGAAATAAAGTTACTTCCTAGAGACCACAAAACTAACCCATGCTGGGATCCATCAACTCTACAGTGGCATAAGCCATTGTCCGACTTGATTTCTTTTTTTTTTTCTATTTTCTGCACATCTAATCCATCAGCTAGTTCTACTGGTTCTTACCTCAAAATAGATCCTGAATCTAAGCATTTCATACCATCTTCTCTGTTATGATCTTCCTTCCTTCCTTCCTTCCTTCCTTCCTTCCTTCCTTCTCTTCTTTCTTTGTATCCTAGAGAGAGAAAGCATGAGTGGGGGGGGGTGCAGAGAGGGGGTGCGGACAGAGGATCCAAAGCGGGGTCTGGGCTGATAGCAGAGAGCTGGGCTCAAACCTGATAACCACACAGAGAGCCCCATGCAGGGCTTAAACCCACAAACCCAAACCACAAGCTCATTATCTGAGCTAAAGTCAGACACTCAACCAACGGAGCCACCCAGGCACCCCTCCTCTGTTATGATCTTAATCCAAGTCACCTATACCTCTTGATGTAGTCAGAGGATTCATTCTCTATACAATAAACCTGAATGATTTTTTAAAAATCTTTTCACGACAAACTCCCAGTGGTTTCCCATTTTGTCTCATACTTTGATGAGACATACTTTGTCTCATAGCCTATGAGGTCCTGATGACCCAGCCCTTACCTAAACTTTACATATTACAATAGAAAAGAAATCTCGCACTCTCAATGAGCACGTTTTATTTAAGGTGTTTGTTATGGGCAAATTGTGTATTTCCCCCCAAATTCTTATTTGGAAGTCTTAACATCGTGTACCTCAGAATATGACTGTATTTAGAGAGATGTCCTTTAACCAGGTAATTAATGTAAAATGACACTCTACTGATACTCCATAATCCTCTGTGACTGGTGTCCTTACAGGAAGAGGAGATTACGACACAAATAACACACACAGTGGGATGATCTTGTGAGGACACAGGGAGAACCAATAAGAGATAGACAAGAGGAGATTTATTACAGAAATTGGCTCACATGGTTTTAGAGGCTGAGAAGTCCCATGAGCTGCCATCTGTAAGCTGGAGAACCAGAAAAGCCAGTCCCAGTCCAAAGGGTGAGAATGGGGGCACAGGGGGAAGAGCTGGTGGTGTAAGTCCTGGTCTGAGTCTGAAAGCCTGAGAACCATGAGTGCCCACGTCTGAGGGCAGGAGGAGATGGGTGTCTTAGCTCAAGCAGAGAGAGTGAATTCTCTCTTCCTCCACATTTTTGTTGTATTCAGAGCTTCAACTGACTGGATGATACCCACTAGCGATGATAAGAACAATCTTCTTTACTCAGTCTACTGATTCAAATGTGAATCTCTTCCTGGGATGTTTTTACAGACACACACCTGAAAATAATCATTTGACTGACTATCCCTTAGCCCCATCAGGTTGACACATAAAATTATCACAGAGCCCTAGTAAGCTAACATAGTTTAACAAATGCTTACCCAGCTTTAGCCAGGAGCATTCAGGTCTCCATGGGAACCTGGGTAAGATAATAGGGAGCAATTATTAGCTGAGGGAGAGAACCCACCCCCTCCTTGAAGCACCCATCTTGCCCAGCTTCCCTCAACCATGCATATCTAGACTCTCTGGCTTCTTTTCTTTCTTGAATTTACTCAACCTGTTCCTGATTTTTTTTTTTAATGGAATGGTCAAACTTGGCAGAGCAGTCTTCCTCTTTTAATTCAAGTACCAGTGAGACTTCTCATTTAACCCAATTACATTCCCCTCACTATTTTGCTTTTGTTTTCCTTCACAGCACTTTTTACTCTCCAAAGTGATTGATGTTTTTATTTGATGAACTGTCTCCTCTGACCAGTTTCGTAACAGCAGTGCCTGGTTCATAAGTAGAAGCTTATTAAATCTTTGTTAAATAAATGAATAAATGGGTTTGGCTCTAATTTCTTTAAAGCTTATTTATCTGTATTCCCATGTCTCAATATAGAGCTTGTCACAAAGTAGATTCTCAATAAAAGCCACATAAATTAAACAGAATCACTCATAAACACTGTGTGGAGGCTGAATGAATAAAATTAAGAACATGTTTTTTATATATATCTCATGCTTATAAGTCTCTTCCTTTATGACTTTGAAGTTGGGAAGAAATATGAACAGAAAGGAAAAAAATCTGTTCTTAATAAACCAGAATATTGAATTTCTGCCCAGGGTGTCAGTAGATATGTGAGAAAGTGATCTGGAGGGTCACAGAGCCAAACCGAGGTCCTGTCTCAGTCCTTTCCCAGCCACCAACATCATCCCAGAGCATTCCTAGAACAATTTGCCTATCTCTCTTTAAAATTGGAAATTGATTAATTCCTTATTTCCAGTATAAAAAAGGAATCTGAACTTAGAGAAGGCCATCAATATGTTCAAATATCTTAAAGCACCAGATTGAAGATAAGACCATATGCCAACTCAGGCTGTATCCATATCCCCAGGCTACTTTAACTTCTGTGAGAACTCTTTACTACTGACTTCAATCCTTTGTTTCAATTCTCCACTCAATTTGAACACAAATTTGATATGCTCAGGTTTCAGGAATGAAAACAAAAAAAAGTGATAGAGGCTAGACGGATGGTCACCAATCTTGTTTTCCCTTTCTGGGCACAGAGCTAAATCATATTTCCTGGCTCTGATTTAGAAAAGATCTGGCCATAGTACTAGTTGTTGACCATAGATTGTGAGTAGAAGTGGCATATGTCACTTCTAGATTGAGATATTTTAGAGATTTACAAAATCTTCTTTCCCACTTATGTTTTCCATGGGGATTTTCGAGGTCACGTGTGGATGGTTGCAGTTCCTGAAGATAGAAGATATCTGGGTCCCAAAATAATTTCATGGGACAGAAACTATGTCCAACAAGCATTAGACTATTTCACATCAGCAAGAAAAACACTTCAATTATTTTGGTATTGTTTGTTATAGCAGCTTTATTTTACCTCTTCTTACTAACGTGAGTAGAGTGACTTAACAGAATTTCTTAGGTCAATTCTGTTCACTGTTCAGAATTAAGTATATTTTTATTTCAAGGTATATTAAGAAGTTTCAGTGCAAGTATCCTCTTATTATGAGTAATAGTCAATAGTGAGCCACAGTGTTAAATGTTTTGGAATATAATAAGATTATGTAACTCTCAAAATTTTAATTTAATACTTTAACATTATATTTACATGTATAAATGCATATTTATTTAGCAATATAGTGGAGGCAGACAAGAAATGTGCCGCATCCTGACAGACCTCCTGAAGTGCTACCGTGGTCCGGGATACATCCACGTACTGATGCCAGCAACATGATGGACACTCATGCCCAGGTCACGCCGTAGTTCACCTGTACTTCTGTTCTCCATTAATGAGTTCTGTGATTACCACAAATCAATTGTTTCTCTTCTCAAACCTGTTGATGGTAATTGTACTTGCTATTATATTTATATAATGTAATTAAAGGTTATATAAAATGATAAAATATGAATGAAAAAAGAAAATTGTTGTTTCTATGAAAACCGGATAAAAGAGACTTACTGAAAAAAATTCAATTGAGTTCTGAATGGTCAAGGCAAATGTCAAAGAGAGAAAGTGAGAGTGCTTATGTGTTGGTTTGAAGTATACCATTTAACTTTCCTTGTATAATAAACCAACAAAAATGTTATGTCTTATAAAACAACAACGAATTACTTAGCTAAATATTCTGCAAGTCAATTTTACTTGGACTAAGTAGAACTTCTCCTGGGTCAGGTTGATCTTGAGTTGGCCTGTTTATGTAGCTGCAGACAGCTGCTGGGGTGGCTGAGGGTAGCCGAGATGACTGGAGCCTTCTCCACATGTGAGGAGACCTTTATCCTCCGAGGTCTTAGCCCAAGCTTTCACATGAGGTTGCCAGGTGCCAAAAGCATCAAGAAGATAAGCCCAAATGTGCAAGTGCCTTTCAAGTCTGTTCACATGTTTGCTGATTATTGTGCCATTGGCTAGTGCAAATCATATGGTCTAGAGCATGCATGTTGAAAAACATGAGAACAAATTTGGGTTGCAACTACAATTACTCCCACCATAAGGTAAATAATCATAGAAGTTCTTCACTTAAGTCATTGTACAGGTGTTTTTAATTTCTTGTTCCATTAAAAAAAAAACCCAAATAACCCTGAATATCTTGGATAATTGGGCAATAGTTTATCCAAAAAGATATGTATATATGTGCATGTTGTGCATGTTGTGTGGTAATATATATATATATTTTAATATAATATGTAATAATATAAGTAATATAAGTAATTTAAGATAATAATATATATGTTATATGTATATATATAATTATATTAAATAACTTCTATACCATCACACAATTAAAAGATATAATTCATACTGGAAAAGTACCTTCACCAAATGTGAAAAGCAGTGGTTTGCAGCTCTTACTATATAATATGGCTTTACCAAAATTATTTGTTTTTTATATTTTCTGCATTTAGTTTTTAAAATTATGATAGTAATTAGTTGTTGTTGAAACAAATGACGTTATGAATACACAAATGCAACATAAATCAACCCTCTACCACCCTAATATTTATAGATATGTTAAAGTATTCCTGATTGCTTTTTTATTAAAATATAATTATATCATACCTGTTAGGCAGCCAATTACTTTTTCTATTTGACAATATATCATAGCTATTCCTACAAGTCAGTAATATAGAACTGCTAACTTTTTCTAACATTTTTACATATACATGCATTTTATACAAATGGCACCATATACATGTAGAATTTTTTTATTCATTTTGTTTATCGTGATAAAAAAATACATAACATAAAATTTACTATCTTGCCATTTTTAAGTGTACAGTTCAGGACATTAAATACATTCATATCGTTATACAATCACAAGAACAACAGAGGTTTCCTTCTCATTTTTTTTCAAAAAATGTTTTAATATTCATTTACTTCGAGGAGAGTACAAGCAGGGGAGGGGCGGAGAGAGGGGGACAGAGGATCCAAAGCAGGCTCCGTAGTGACAGGCTGCCAGCAGCGAGCCTGAAGTGGGCTTGAACTCATGAACCCCAAGATCATGACATAGGACACTCAACCCCCTGAGCCACCCAGATACCTGTCTTTTTTTCGTTTTTTAAAAAATTTTATTTAAATTCTAGTTAGTTAACATATAATGTAATATTGTTTCCAGGAGTAAAATTTAGTGATCCATCACTTACATATGACACCCAGTGCTCCACAGGACAAGTGCCCTCCTTAATACTGGTCACCCATTTAGCCCATCCCCCACCACTTCCCTCCATCAACCCTCAGTTGGCTCTGTATCACAAAGAGTTTGTTTCCTTCTCCTCCCTTCACCCCCCGCACCCCGCAAAGTGTCAAGGCTACCAGATTTGCCACAGCAGGGTTAAAGAGAAATAGAGAATTACGTGAGCTAATTCAAATCTTTAGCTTACATGTTATTGGCTAGATCTGGTCACATGGCTCCACCCAACTGCAAGGGGGCAGAGAAGCCCAGACTTGCATGTGCTCAGAAAGGAGGAAGAACCTAGTATCAACAAACACTAGCAATGTCTACTTCTGAAACTTCAGGCTAAGGATGGAGAACCAGGCAGATCATTCTTTGGGGAGACACCAAGGGAAGTTCTTTTGTACCTGTTGTCTTCAAGATCTACTTGCCTTGGAAGTAGAAAGGATCCAATGCAACTATTCAGAATTTCCTTAGCATCCAGATGAGATTGGGCATATCCATTTCCAAAGATCAAGCTCTTCCCAGGAACCATCTCCTTCAGACTCCACGTCTGAGGTTTTCCGTGCTGGTCCCCAGACCCAGAGAGGAAAGAGAGCCACCCTCGCTTCTGACCTACAGCTCCTGGCTTTGCCTGGTGGCCACTCTAAGTATAGAAGAAAAACTGATTTGGAGTGGGATTAGAAGAGAGGCCAGGTGCTCACCCGCCCCCAGAAATCTCTGTGAGATATTTTGTCCAAAACGGCTTTTAAAGTCACTTATACGAGATAAACAATGGATAAACATCTTGAAGCAATGAAATACAAATGGGAAATGAGTGTGTGATAAATGATGTTTAATCACACTAAAAGTCAGAATAATATGAAATTTAAAGTAGTAAGATGCCACTCTCACATAGTAAGTTAACAAAATTTCAAAACTTATGGTATTTCTTGTAGCTATTAGAAACAATAGGGTATATTTACACATGTATTGATATGAGAAGATAAATACATTACATGAACAGAGAAAACTGCAAAATAGTCTGAATCATGACATATTTGTGTACATCTTAAAAGGGGATCTCCATTTAAAAAAAGGATCTCTCTCTCTCTCTCTCTATATATATATATATATTCTTTTTTATATATATAAAGTGATCGTGGAATAGCAAAGGGAGGTGTTTTCTTTTTATGTGTGCATTTTCTAGTGTGCATGATTTTTTTTTACCATGTCATGCACTTTTTTAGTAAACTAATTTTTAGAGAAAACAACAGAAAAGATCAAATAAACAATACGGGGAAACAAGAGTCTATTTGCAACCCTAGTTACAAAAGTATTTTTTTAATTATAAGAAAATACGATGTATATTTTTATACACATAAACTTTAAAAATCTAAGAGAAGCCCTGTATAGCATAATATTTAATGCCAGTAAAAATGCAAGAAAGTGACATGCTCTCACTGCGTGTGGGAATATAGGCCTTTCTCCATTGTCTTGAAATAAATTGGTAACATATCGCAAGAACCTTAAAAGTGTTCCTGAGTCTACAGTTAATAGAAATAGTCACAAATCCATTCAAGGATTTATGCAGAATGAAAGATGTATTATGAAACTAATTGTATATAATAAAATATCAGATCTGGCGCCTAAGTCTAAGCTAGGAGGGTGGTAACACTACAAATATCTTTAAATAATGAAACAGTATGAAACTCTAGCTTTTTCTAAGGCTCTTTATTAACGTGGTTTAGTATTTAATGCTAATTGACTAAAAGAAGATTTGTTTTACATAGAGTAACAATTTTTATTTGAAAATATATAAAGTATGGGAGAAAATGTATACGATATTAATAGTAATTGTCTCTGTGTCTTTTGATTTCTTTTATATTTCTGTGTCTTTTGGTTTCTTTTATATTACTTTGTCACATTTCACGTTTTCAATGATGAATTTCTTTCTTTTAGAATGAGAAAAATACAATACTTAAAAAAAAAACTATGATGCTCCTAATAATGTATACTAAGTACACCTATATCAATTAAGGTCAACATCGAGTTATTATTTTCCATACGTTAATGGGCAATTCTGATGATGTTATCAATTACTGCTTAGCATTTTCTCACCATTTATTAAATTATGGTTATACTGTTTGTGTCTGCAGTAATTCAATAGAAATATTCTTAAGACAAAAATGCAAGAATACCTTCCATAAGGATATTGGTAGAAATGCTGTTAGGATATTGAATTATATAACTTTTTCTCTATTTAAAAATATCTTATTATACTTTGCCATAGAATTTACAATGTTTCAAATTTCATTACAATAAAAACATGGTAATACAGATCTTCTTTGATTTATGACGGGGTTATGTCCCCATAACCCCGTCATAAATTGAAAATAAATAAACAGGGGCACCTGGGTGGCTCAGCTGGTTGAGCATCCGATTTCAGCTCAGGTCATGATCTTGTGGTTCATTGAGTTTAAGCCCTGCATTGGGTCAGCTGCTGTGAGTACAGAGCCCACTTGGGATCCTCTGTCACCTTATCTCTGCCCCTCCCCGACTTGTGCTCTCTCAAAAACAAATAAACATTTAAAATCTTTTTTTTTCAACGTTTATTTATTTTTGGGACAGAGAGAGACAGAGCATGAACGGGGGAGGGGCAGAGAGAGAGGGAGACACAGAATCGGAAACAGGCTCCAGGCTCCGAGCCATCAGCCCAGAGCCCGACGCGGGGCTCGAACTCACGGACCGCGAGATCGTGACCTGGCTGAAGTCGGACGCTTAACCGACTGCGCCACCCAGGCGCCCCCAAATAAACATTTAAAAAAAAAAGAAAAAAGAAGTAAAAATTTTCACTTACTACACCTAGCCTAACCTACTGAACATCACAGCTTAGCCTAACACTACCATCAATGTGCTCAGAACACTTTCATTAGCCCACAGTTGGGCAAAATCATCTAATATAAAGCCTAATTTACGATACAATGTTGACTATCTCATGTAATTTGCTGGATACTGTGCTAAAAGTGAAGAACAGAATAGTTGTTTGGGTACAAAATGATTGTTAAGTGTGTCAGCTGTTCACTCTCGTGATCATGTGGCTGACAGGAGTTGCAACTACCCAGCATCACAAGAGAGGATGAAACCACATAGCACCAGCCCAGGAAAAGATCTGAATTCAAAATTTGAAATACAATTTCTCCTGAATGCATATAGCTTTCACATCATCGTGAAGTCAAAAAATAGAAGTCGAACCACCATAAGTCTGACACTGTCTTGAAAAAGTAATTGCATTTAGCCTGAATATAATCTTTACTAGAAATAGTCTACCCAGGGGTGCCTGGGTGGCTCATTCAGTTAAGCACCCAACTCCTGATTTTGGCTCAGGTCATGATCTCACGGTTCGTGAGTTCGAGCCCCATGTTGGGCTCCATGCTGATAGTGCAGAGCCTGCTTAAGATTCTTTCTTTCTCCCTTTCTCTCTGCCCCTTCCCTGTTCATTTTCTCTCACCCTCTCTCAAAAAAATAAGTAAATAAGTGAGTAAATAAATAAATAAACTTAAAAAAAGTCTACCCAAACAAAACCCAGAATTCTCAATGCTAAAAGAAGTCGAGAATCATCAAATTGATATCACAAATTATTCTAATTTTGTTATTAAATGCCTGACTAGTTAATTAATTCAAGTTTTCAATAATCCACTAATATTTATTGTGCACCATCTTTGTGGTAGTCTTAGTATGAGGGGCTGGCTTTTTAACCATGTATTAAGACAAAGTCCATGCCTTTGGGGGTCTCACAGCCCAGTAGGGGAGAAGGGCAGGTAAAGTGACAAGTAATTACAAACTAGTAAGTTCAAATGCAAATATATCTTAAACAGAGAAGGGGAGGGGGAGCTTGGGGAAGAGGAGAACTATTGAGGAATTACTTCCGGGGGTCAGAGGCTAGGGTGGAGCTGGAGTGCTTTTGGTTAAAGTGGCAATTGATATCAGTATTTGAGTGTTATCTGCTGGACAGTCTTTAGTTCCAGAAGGAAACATATATTAAAGATTTTAAAAAACAACAAAATTTTCCCATCTTTCTTAATTCCACTAATATGTACAGCTAATAGCTTGTTTTGAAAGAGGCAGAAACATGAGTCACCTGGAACAAAACCAACAGAGTGGACATTCCCAAAACACCAGCTACTTTGCATCTCATTATCTATTCTGATTTAGGGGGAAAAAATCTCCAAATTCCAAGATAAAAGATATTTAAACAATGCCAACCTCAGAAGACAGCAGAAGAAAGCTGTGTCTTTCTTTTTTTAAACTGGAGGCAGCTCTCAAGACCCTTGACTCACCTCTGACAGTGAAGGCTTTTTGGCAAACGTGCTTACATTAGGACACGGGAGGGAGGGATGTTGGGACCCCTTGGCTTCCTTCCCTTCTGTGACAAGTTATCCCCTTGAACTTATTGCATTTAAAGATGTTCTTTCTTATCATTTGTAGAAAATTTTACAACAGCCAAAGAGAAAATGTCTTAGACTCCACATTCATCAATGGCTTGCTTACATGGAAAGTTGTATTTTATAAAAGGTGACTCATATGTTTATGTAAGCATATCTAAGCGTTCCTATTGTCCAATGTGGCAGCTCACAATAAATCTTTTGAACAAATGTGTTTTTGCATTTCTACACATGTAACACATAGAGTTGCAACTGAACTAATAATTTACATTTTCAGATGTTTCATCTTTCCAAGCTAATTGACTTCCTGAGCTGGGACTCTGCTGAAATCTGCTGGGCCAAATCTCCCAGTGCCAAAACTACTCCCTAGAAGGGTGAGACCCATTTGGAAGCTGCATTAAAACTTCTTAAGGCTTCCAGGCAGTGACTGTTTCAAGAAGGGCTTAAAGCTACATTAGAAAAGTCAATATATCTTGAAATAGGAATATTTTTTAACTTAAAATGAAAGCATGTATTAAGTTTTTAAAATGATGAGTTGGAAATGCCCCTCTAAAAGAGAGAAAGAGAGATTTGTCAGATTTTCTAGTATAGACTACAGGTTTGTATGATTACCAAACTGGACAAGCTAATTGAAAAGTAAGCTAAAAATAAGAGGGAATGGGTAATTCAAGCTCTTTCTATTCTAATTTCATTGCTTTGAAATTTAAATACCTTTTTCAAGGATAAGCAAGTTCCCCAAAATATCAAGTCAATCACTATGGTCCTAAAGGATCCATTGGTCATGGAATGGGCGGGGTGGGGGGTGGGATGAAGCAATCTGAGATAGTAGGAATGTGCATATTTTTTTATATATTTCTGTGTCAAATAGCATTCTTACCACTTACTGGCTGTATACTTTTTGGGAAATTTCTTAACCTCTCTTAGCCTCAACTTCCAAACCAATAAAATAGAAATCATATTTAGTGAGGTAATACATAAGAAGGACGTATGTAGAGTACGTGTTCAAAATGCAGTAGCTAAGGGTTTATGTTTTTAAACACTTAAACTTACAAAAAGTCATTATTTCAAATTTAAATCGTTCTAAAAATGCGTTATGCACATTTGTTCCTTCATAAACAATTACTCACTATGAGTAACATTTTAAAAATAACTTAATAACTTGTTGGATCTTGCTGTTTTCTAGATCTTTTGAGATTGCAAGGCTGGGTTCTTATACTAAATAACCTTTATACTGAAATTTAGCTATGTTTGCATTATGTTATTTAAAAATATTCTTATTAGTGGTAATGTGGCCTGAAAGAGCCCTTTTTTTATTTCCAAAGCAGACAATCTTGCATGGAAAGAAGGAGGTGGGCACAGCAAAAAAGGCTAGATATTAAATGATGAATTTTAGAAATTTTCTAATTAAAAGTATTTTGGAAGGAAATAAATCATATAATGATAGAGGAGCTGAAATTTAAACTTTCCAAAGTTTAAATTATACTCCAATCCTCTAGCTGAAAGAGAAAATATCACTATCAAATGGTAATTGTCCTAATTGAGTTACCATACATATTCCTCCAAAAGTGACTCAATATTTTGCATTCATATGCATATTTAGAAACAGAAGACTCAGATTTTATACTAGCTAGCCCTATCAAGATTTTATCTGGAAAATAATATTTTTCTTTTCTATTTAATCATTCCTTGAGATTATATAGGATGATGAATTTACAACTTAGTAAAACAATTTTTCATTTCTTTGCTTTGCATTTCTAAATATAAAATCCCTATAGATTAGATGTCTTATGATGAGAATCTGACCCAACAAATTTATTTCCAAAAGAAGAAATTTTCCTTACTTTTTCCAATGATTTAATCAGAGTGCGTTGGCATATTCACTCTTGGAGCAGCCAGGGAAACCTATATGGATTATTTCGGTGCCATAGAAATGAAAACGAGGAGGTACTTAGAGCATTTTACAATGATTTACTCACACTGTATGACAACATTTTCCAAATTTAAGCTTAGCTAAAAGTAATTTAATTTCTACATTTTACTGAAATACAAAGCCAGATATTCTCAGTGGCCAGAAGACATAGCCAGCTGGAATTATAGAGCCCAGAGAGGACGCCTTAATACCCTCAGGCCACTGAGTTTTTATTTAGAGTTGCTTGGTCTATAAAACTAACTTCCTCCCTTTTAACAGGAAGCAGATCGAACTAAGCTGGTGTTGAAACATGAACTGGGCAAAGATCATTCTAATCATCCTGAGAAACAGAACTCAATTCGTTCCTTTTCCCCAAGAAGGTAGAATGTCAGTGGATTGAGGGAGTCATAGACACTGCTAATAATGTCTGTGATTAACTGAACTTGCTCCGTGGCTTTGCTCTGAGCCTAACATGTTTGCTACTGGCCTAGGATTGGATCCCAAGACCTCCTTAAACGCTATGTATGTCATGGCAACCATAACCTCCATCAGTCAGGATCCAGTCATGAGATAGGAACTACACAGTAATTTGAGTAGGGAAAATTTAATAGAAAGAATTAATAGCTATAACAGGGGATTGAAGTAATGAGGAATTGGCTAATAAGAAATAAAGAGACCTGTAAAGAATACAAGAATGGGGGCATCTGGGTGGCTCAGTCCATTAAGCCTCTAATAGACTCAGGTCAGGATCTCGCGGTTTGTGAGTGTGAGCCCTCTTCGGGTGAACCCCGCTTCTCTCTCTATCCCTCTCTCTCTCTTTCTGCCCGTCACGGGATTCTCACCCTCTCTTTCTCTGCCCCTTGTTCACTTGTGCCCTGTCTCTTTCAAATAAAAAAAAAAAAAAAGAATACAGGAATAGCAGATATAAGGAGCAACCTATAGAACAATCTATAGAACTTAAATGGGGGGCCCAAGGAAGAGCCTCCCACCCATACCCCCAGGGCTGAGATCTGGTCCTTGTTGAAGGGCATGGTCATGGCTCACAGGGTAGTAGGAAAGTTTCTGTGGTACATACCAATCTGCTGTCCAGAGTGCCAGGGGAAGTGACTTGCTGGAGGCCCGGTGCCATAAAATCACTTGAGGGGATCACGTGGGCAAGCAGCTGGCTGCTGGTGCCTTTCAGGCCTCAGGAGTCAGGTGCTGGAGAAGCTTCACGGTCTCCAGGAGCCCGTTATGGGAAAGTCTATGCAGTGCAAATGCCAGGCCCAAGGAAAAGTGTGTACTGTCAGTGCTGGGCGTGATGCGGGAGTCTGCTGAGGGGGCACACTAGAACCAGGAAGAAAAACTCCCTCTGCCCGCAATGCCTGACAAAGACTTACATTATGCTAGACCGCAAGATAAAAATTAGTTCTGTCTGTGTTTTCACAAGAGAGACAATGATGAGTGAATTTGGAGCTGAAAGGCAATAAATTGGTAACTGGCGGAGAACTCCAAGAGAGCCAGGCTACCTTCACCATGGGTAAGAGAGATCCTGATGTCAAGGAAGTTGTGTGTGCACAGCTTGGAGGCATTTCCAAAAGTTGATGCCCTGAGGCTCTCTTCTTCTCCCTGTGCCACTGAGTGATTATTATGATTTTTTTTTTCTCTGCTCTTTTACATAAATGCCAGGACCTCTATCAGGAATAACATGTTCAGTGACTGCCACCCCAAAAATATCCTGTTTGGGTAATGAGGGGATAAGCCAGTGATGTGTGTGTATATGTATACATATATATATATATATATATAACATATTCACATATATGTGTATATATGTATGTGTGTGTGTATGTACACATATATATCAGGCTCCTATTTTTTAATGTCAGACACTGTTATGGATATTTTCCATGTCTTATTTCATTTTAACCTTAAAGAATGTAGGTATTTCATCCCCATTTGACAGAAGGTAATTAATATGGTCAAAATTACTCAGCTATTAACCATATATTTAATATTTTTACGTGAATTTAAACTTGCAACTTTTGGAGAATTATATAATCCTTGGATGCCTCGGTGTCCTCTTTAGCATAGTGTAACAGCAGCACTGACCTCATAAAAAAAAAACAGGGGTGCCTGGGTGGCTCAGTCAGTTAAGCACCCAACTCTCACCGCTCAGGTTGTGATCTCGGGGTTTGTGCGATGGAATCCCGCATCTGCACTGGCAGCCTGCTTGGGATTTTCTCTCTCCCTCTCTCTCTGCCCCTCCCCTGCTCACACAGACACACACACACACACACACACACACACACACACACTCTCTCTCTCTCTCTCAAAGTAAATAAATAAACTTTAAAAGAAAAAAGAGAGACATGAAAAAAAGGTCATCCAGAGTCACAAAATTTTATTTTATTTTTTTAATGTTTACTTATTTATTTTTTTAATGTCTTTTTTTTATTATTTATTTTTGAGACAGAGCATGAGCAGGGGAGGGGCAGAGAGAGAGGGAGACACAGAATCTGAAGCAGGATCCAGGCTCTGAGCTGTCAGCACAGAGCCTGACGCGGGGCTCGAACTCACGGAGTGTGAGATCATGACCTGAGCCAAAGTCGGAGGCTCAACCGACCGAGCCACCCAGGCGCCCCTAATGTTTACTTATTTATTTTGAAAGAGAGAGAGATACAGAGTGAGCATGGGTAGGGCAGAGAAGGAGAGAGACCAAGAATCCCAAGCAAGCTCCACACTGATGGCGCAGGGCTCAAACTCGTGAACCCTGAGATCAAGACCTGACTGAAATCAAGAGTAGGTGGGATGCTTAACCAACTGAGTCATCCAGGCTCCCTTAGAATCCCAAATTTTAAAGTGCCAAGTTGGAATTTCAATGCGGTTTCATTAAAATTCAAGGCCCATTTCCTTCATATCATGCCACCCTTCCTTTTAGGCTACAAAGTCTTTTTTTACTTAATTTTCTTTGTTTTAATTTAATTCCAAGGAAATGGCTTACAGAATTTCCTTTAGACCAAGTAATTGTGAGAAAAGCAAATGGGACATTGTCATGTAGATGGAAGTGCAGTTGAATATGCAAAGGTTCTTTTCCAATATTTCCTCTAGATGAAAAGAAAAACATGTAAATTAAAGCATTAAAATCCTGATCTCATCAATTACTTAATTTAAAAAATTAAAAAGTAAAAAGTAAATTCTTTACTTGACAGAATATTTGGTACAGATTTTCTTTAAGCAACCAAATCTTATAGTGCCTTGAAAAAACACTATAGTTGACACAACTTTGATTAGAACAACGTTTTTCATGAATAATTTTAACTGTTTAGGACACCATTATATGTATGTGACCATGTGCATAAAATCAGGGTATTAATTTGAAGATTACAGACTAATAAGTAATTTATAAATGCCATTTATAATTAATTATAAAAACATAATAAATTTGACATAGATCTTGATTTGTGCATCGATACAGTGGTGGACTTGGACCAGATCAGGGGTTTTCAAACGTGGGTGAGTTGTGGAATCCTTTGGATACCTACCATGTGGAGCAGTGAGAAGCAAAACTATGCTGGCTGGAAGAAAGAGACCCTGTGGGCTGGACTTGGTGACCTCTGATATTCTAGGATTCCATGTTTTGAGAAAGAAGCAGCTCAAACATGTACTCTGTTCAAATTCACCACAAGAACTGTCAAGGGGCGCCTGGGTGGCGCAGTCGGTTAAGCCTCCGACTTCAGCCAGGTCCCGATCTCGCGGTCCGTGAGTTCGAGCCCCGCGTCGGGCTCTGGGCTGATGGCTCAGAGCCTGGAGCCTGCTTCCGATTCTGTGTCTCCCTCTCTCTCTGCCCCTCCCCCATTCATGCTCTGTCTCTCTCTGTCCCAAAAATAAATAAACGTTGAAAAAAAAATTAAAAAAAAAAAAGAACTGTCAGTATCATATTGTAACAAGAGTTTGACCTTCATTCAAATGACATTTGCCTAAGATCTGGGGGCCTTGGAGCATCCCTGCCCAAGAGCTGTAGTATTCCTATGGCACCAGGCCTTTGATGGAGCTCTGACAACTTGTCAGATGGCAAGTATCTTAGAAGATGACTTCTTTACGTCTTCACATTTAATCACCAGGAAATACTAGACACTATTATCCTCATTTTACAGGTAAGAAAATAAAATCTCCGAAAGACTGGGGAGGTTTTTCTTTCAGTCACCTAGTTAACAAATAATAGACTTGGATTTAAAGCCAAATTTGTCCAGTACCTGAGCTCTTTTACTGCATGATGCTTGCCTCTCCCCCAAAATATCAACACACTGTTAGTTTTATAATCTCAACACATGCTGCCATTGCCCCATTTCCTAACAATGCCAGATATCAATCCTGGCTGTCTTCATGCTCCCACTCAAGTGAGTCTCCTGCGAAGTACCCTCCTGCTGTTCCTGCTACCACTCATCTAAACATCCTATCTTTTCTCTAGTCCTGCCTCCTCCACAGGGCTGCCTTGGCTACTTTAAACCTCAAGAATCTCTTATCTCTGGATTGGTTTGTCCCATTAGTACCAAACATTCAGTTTTGATTCAAATTATTGTTTTTATTAGTCATTACTCTAATGTCTTCCATTCTGTATTCTTAACATGAATTATATATTTAACATGAAACATATATATTTCTATATACTTTTTTTATCCTCTACAATGAGGCATACAAAGAGCAAGTATATTTACTCAGGTGCTCAGTAAGCAAATGTTGAAAGAATATTATCTATTCTCAAGAAACATTCTTAGTTATGGAATCATCCAAAGCACAGCACTCAATGCAGACATCATTAATTTAGTCATTGGTTCAAACAACAATGATTGAATGTCAGCTATGTGCCAGCCATTAAGCATAAAATGCTGCTATGTATAAATCATAAATAGATTGGAGAAACCCAGGCAGATTAACAGATGAGACAAGACAAATGCAGGCCTGAACTAAGGCAATGGGCAAGCATGTGAAGACAGTATGGTCATGAGGAATTTCCTAGGTCTGATTGCTGGTCAGATTTTCAGAGTACAGGGCAGGAAACAAATTAGAATAATGCCCAAGATTTTACTTTGGGGCTCCAGACTATGCTAATCTGATGATTGGGGCAATTTACTGGGGAGTACAGATAGAAAAACAGGATAATTAGATTGATCATTAATTTAGGAAATAGTGAGGATAAGACCCAGAGATATTCATGAGGCATGTGGATATACAGAGCTGAAGTTTCTTTAAAAAATTTTTTTAATGTTTACTTATTTTTGATGTTTATTTATTATTTATTTATAAATAAATAATGTTTATTTATTTCCTCCCTAGAGTGGGGGAGGAGCAGAGAGAGACAGAGACAAAGAATCTGAAGCAGGCTCCAGGCTCTGAGCTGTCAGCCCAGAGAACGACGTTGGGGCTCGAACCCAGGAACCACAAGATCATGACCTGATGAAGTTGGCCGCTTAACCCACTGAGCCACCCAGGCACCCCCACACCTGAAGCTTCTTAAAGACACAAGCCTAGAGATAAATATTTAAAGTCATTAACATGTAGGTATTAATTAAAATTGTGGGCATGTGGAGGAGATTACATAAAACGAGTATACAGGGCAAAAGAAAAATAAATCTCTTAAGGGACCCAAGAGAACACCAATATTTAAGCAACAGGTACCAATTATACCTCAATAATTTAGGAGATAAAGGGGGACAGGTGAAGAAAGAATTGCCAGAGAAAGTGACTAAGAAGGAATTTTAAAAATAAGTAATTTCAGAGACAAAAGACAGTAGTGTCCCTCAACATTTTTTTGTTCTTCTTCCACACAACAGATGTTTAAAATTTTTGTCATTCTTCTCAACAGGGACATTACATTTGTACAACTGTAGGGGGTGCCATTTATATAACATACAACAGGAATGGGCCCTTCAGGATCTGTGCAACTCTGTGATGCGTCCCCAAGTCCCTTTTCTATTTGCCTTCATGCTCAACACATAGACATTTTTCCTAATTCATAGAAGACGTCAAGAACGATCTCCTTGTTTCTACCTGCCTTTCACTATCACCTCAAAGTCTTCATCCACCCTAACCCTAGAGGTCCTTTTGGGTCATTTGCGTATCATGGAAGCTAGCTCCTCTATTAATGCTCTCCTGATAATGTAGTCCAGTACCACACTCAGTTTGAATGGAAATTTTATAGAAATGTATGGAAAAAAATGCAATGGCAATGGATCCCTAACAGTCATTTCTGCAAAGGTGTTTCGTCAATTCATTTAGCGTTTGCCATGACTAGAGGATATTTCCTCTACCGTAAAAATAAAACATTCAAAAGTATCATCAGATAGAGAACTTTGTACGTGCTCTTATGAAAAGATGTTCCCTTAAAGATGTAGCTCTTAATGCACAGTGTAAAATGCTTGTAGCTTTTATTATGTCTTAGATGAAAAACATGTTTTACTGCATACCAGAGTAACAGACGTCAACTCACTTTTCAAATTGGGAACAGCTTTTCATTTTGTTCTATTCAACAATTTCTGGGTCCTAATTCAACCCTTCCCTCCCTCCATCCTACCTCCCACCACTATGCATTTGTCTTTGCTCTGGCGAAACACTGTCACAAACTGCTTTTTCAAATAGCAAAGGGCAACGTGTGCAAGGTGACAGAGGAGAATTTTCAAGATAGAAATCTACCGTGCTCTCTGTCCTTTCATTCAGCAAGAATAAAAGAGGGGACCTGGATGGTGAAATATTTACTACCTTAACATTGCTGGTTGGAAACACAATCCAGAGGAAACCCAGATGTCCAGAGTAGTAGATCAGAGAGGGGAAATCATGTGGCTATAGAGCCAAATTTTGATTTCTAGCCTCCTGTGTAAGAAAAAAAAAAAAAATGACCATCTGCCACACTGCTAAAATCCAAAATGGAAGTATCTTTCACAACCCTCTTCCAAGTTCCACTTTATTTACTGATGATTAGTAAAATAAGTTCATTATTTTAAGTCTAAATATAACTGAAAGTTTAAATATGATTTCAGATGGTGAGTAATTGGTAAAGATTTTTCAGACATTAATACATAAATTGATAAGCTTTACACCTTGGAGGAAAAAAAAATCAGATCTCATTTCATTTCATAACTGAACAAATGTTGACCCAAACACTACTCCTGTATGTTAAATGTGAAGTTCATGGAGCCTAAACAAGGGTCTAGTACCGACATTTTCATCATCCATGTTCTCTGCTGGTGGAAAGGGTATTTTTGGCTTTGTTTTAAGAAACGACAGAGTCCAGGGTCTGAACATGATCCTCGAGATCAGGAGATCTGACTTTTAATCCTGATCCCCAATCTGGACAAGTCTGTAAACTTTCGGTACCAACATTCTAAAGGGGGTAGATGTAGAACTTGCCTCCATTTGCTCCAAAGAGCGATTACAAGCAGAAGTGAGGTAATCGGTGTGAACGCACATTAACCTCTTCAAACAAACAATGGTGAGGAAAAGCAAGACAGTGAACATTTTTTGAAACAATAGATGATATTTTTCCTTCAGCTTTTTTTAGATAGCCAAGTTTAAAGTCAGTTGTGCCCATTTAAAAAGTAAAATCACAGAAACATGCAGGGAAATTTGGAATCAATTTATTTAAAGACATGTTCTGTGCAGCTGTTGTTCATTAGGACACTTTTATTGACGTGTCCAGAAATCTTTCCTAGTAGTTTAGGCACGCGGGGGCTTTGAGCCCTATGAAGTATAGCAAATTGCAGATGAATTGGTCCAGAAGTGTAGGGTTTTTTTTTTTTTAAATGCTTTGTAAAATAGAATATTCTCAAGGGAGTGATTGGTGGGGGAAGGGAAGTATGTACTGACACTTAAAAGATCCTTGACCTTCTGGAATGCACATCTAAACTTCTGCAACAGTAGCCCAAAAGGACTGAAACTCAGTGTTCGAAACCACTTTAATAAAGCCCACTTTCTCCAAGGATCCCAAACAAAATGATCCAGGGATAGTTTATAATAAGGTGATACTTGCTTTAAGAGACCTGTTTTGCTGAGAAGGATTTGTATTTGTGCATCACAGATTTTCTGAGTCTCAGGAAGAACCGAAGTGTGCCAAGTGAACTTGGAAAGAGATGGAGGAGGGAAAAGAGCACTTGAATAGATGGAATAGCATATTCAAAGGGCTAAAGGTTAAGAGTGTAAAGCAATTTTGGAAGAGTTATAAGCATTATTTATTGATTTGTTCTTTTATTCTTTTTTTAAAAAATTATTATTTATTTTTATTTATTTAGAGAGCATGAATGGGTGGAGGGGCAGAGAGAGAAGGAGACAGAGAATCCCAGACAGGCTCTGCGCTATCAGCACAGACCCCGAAGTGGGGCTCGAACTCACCAACCGTGAGATCATGCCCTGAGCTGAAACCAAGAGTCGGAAGGGATCGAGCCACCCAGGTAACCCCTTGCTCATTTCATAAACATATCTGGAGCTCCTACTACATGCTGGGTACCATTCTGAGAAATTAAGAAGACCCATCTCCAGTAGCAAACAGTTGGCAATACAGTTGTGTCAAGGTTTAGGCAGAGGTAGTGATGAGTCCTGCAGGAGCTCAGTGGTACAGAGGAGAAGAGAGGTGTGCATGTTTTGGGGGGGATAGTATCAGCAAGGAAAGACACCCCAGAAAAATGTAACACCCGACCTGGGTCCTGAGGAGCCAAGAGATGGTAGCCATGTGGAAAGAGGGCTGTACCTCAGTCACTGCCTTGCTTCTTCCACAGCCTGGCTTCTTCACAGAGCGTGATTAGAAACCGGTGAAGGGGCACCATCGCAGAAGGCACAAAATGTGCCCCAGAAGTCAGAAACCTAACACATAGTAGGTAGTCAGAAGTGCCTGCTACGGTGAATTGAAATGAATTGATAACCCTGACCTTGCCAGCATCCTTACTTGGGAGTGAGGCTTTCAAAAGCAAGGATTTTTGAAGAAAGACAAGCCCTTGCTGTTGTTGTTTAATCAAGCTGGGCCGGCGTTTCTGGAAAGTGGAGGTAACCTCTGCCTTTTTAGATTAAGATTGGGATAATTGGATACAATATATGAAAAGGACCTGACAGATATGTAGACCAACACGTTGTTGGTTTTACTTCTAAATCAATGATGAGAAGAGACAGGAAAAACTTTCAATCTGTTTCTAAGATGGCCTGTCCTCAGTTCTCCATCTCTCGTGTTCCTGCTTCCCCTCCTACTTGTCCTCCACGACCTGCCCCATGATTCACTAAAACATAAAGGTTATTAGAGATGAACTCGTTGTCTCCTCACCACTTCCCCTCCTCCTGTATCAGCGCCCACACTCCCTGCTTCCCTGTCACCTTGGAAGAAGTGTGCCTGCTTCTGTCCAAGGGCAACACCCGAACGAGCGTCCCAAATGTCACCTCCACTTGGCAATTGCGATTTCTCTTCTTTAATCATTCTCTGCCTCCTGCACCAGGAATTTCTCTTTCTCTACAGCATCATTACCATCATCTTCCAAGCGTGCTGTCATTTCTCCCATTCATCCTCATGTCTCCATCCTATCTCTGCTCCAGTGCACAATGATTTTGCTTAACTGCTTTCTCCACTTCCCTTATCATGTGTATGTCTCTCCTTAATCTTCCCTGATTTGTATTCTGTCCTTCCATACCACTGAGGTGCATTTGTCAACATCACCAATGACCTCCATGTTGTCACATCCAATAGTTCCTTCATCGTTTTTGCCTCAGATGACCTCTCAGAAGCGTTCAGGACAAATGACCTCATTTTTGAAACACTTTCTCTCCCTGCTTTAGTGAGACCTCTCTTTCCTGATTTTTTTTCCTACTTTTTCTTTGCTCTGTGTCAATGCCTTTTGCTGGATTGTTCTCTTTTACCAAATCTTTAAATGAAGGAGCTCTCCAAAGCTCAGGGACTCATTGTCTTCTCTGTCTAGGCGCTCTGGCTGCATGATCTCCTTCAGTCTGTAGCTTGCAACACTACCCATTTGCCGATGGTTTCCAAACTTACATCTCTAGCGATGACGTCTCTCAATTGTCTCCCTGACATCTACTCTTATAGATGGGATGGATGTCTCAAAGTGCAGGTGTTTAAAAACAAAAACAAGAGCAAACCTCTTCTCCATCCTCTTAAACCCATTCTTTGTCATCTCAGAAAATGGCCCTCCCTCTTCGGTTGCTATCCTTCTCCTTTCTTTTTCTCACTCTCTGCAACCACTCCAAGAGCCCCTTTCATGTTTGTTTACTTTTCTCCACCTCCTACTATTGTTCCAACCCATGCCCCCGCCACCCCCTCCCATTGGATTGCTACAATGACAGCCTCAGTAGCCTCCACTCCCTCCAATTTGTACTGCATACAATTCCGAGAGTGATATTTTCGAAACTTAAATAAGGGCCTATCCGAAGCTTCAGGTCCTCCAGGAACTCTTGCTAGCACTTAGGGTAAATCTCTTAGTCTGGTGTAAATATCCTACGTGATCTGGCCCCAAAACGACTTCTCCACCTCTTCTAGGACCACTTCCAACCTCACTTTATTCCCTAAGCCTCTTTATTTTCATGAAACAAACCAAGCTCAGTGCTTCTGATGGTTTCTCTGCATGGAATGCTTTCTGCCTGATCTTGGCATGGTTGCCTCTTAGCCTAAGTGTCACTCAGAGATGGTCTCTCATTTTCTCCTGCCACTCTCTATTCTCTGCATAGCAGCCATCACCTCTGGATTGCTTCTGTATTCTTTGGCTGAATGTGTGTCGATTTGACCACTACCACTCCCAACTAGAATATGATCTTTATTAGAGCACATTCTTTGTCCATCTTTTACAACGCAATATCCTTAAACATAGAATAGTTCTGGACACATAGTGGGGGCTCAAATTTTAACAAAAACAAGCATTGAATGAATTGATCTCCTTACGGTACTGAAATGAAACTTTAAGAGCATTCTAATCCAATACCCTCATTTTACAAATGGGGAAACTGAGACCCAGAGAGGAATTGTTATTTCCTCAGATTCATTTGAGTGAGAGGTAAGAAATATCTTCCACATTTTCTCTTTAGAAGCTTCTTTTGTTTGAAATAATACCAGAGACCTGCATATAAAAATTAATATACATAATGGGGCTCCTGGGTGGCTCAGTCGGTTGTTTGACTTTGGCTCAGGTCATGACCTCACAGTTCATGAGCTCAAGCCCTGCATCGGGCTCTGCACTGACAGCTTGGAGCCTGGAGTCTGCTAAGGATTCTGTGCCTCTGTCTCTTTCTCCCTCCCCTGCTTGTTTCCTCTCTCTCTCTCTCTCTCTCTCGCTCTTTCTCTCAAAGATAAATAAATAAACGTTAAAAAATTAATATACATGAAACCTTACTTTATTTTCCATGAGAATACAACAGGTCAGTTCCATAGGCTGATGTTAGGAATGGGCCCTGATGAGACATAATGTCTCCTCACAGATAATCTCTAAAATCCCAACGAGTCCTACAGAGTAAAGATCTGGGTTTCTGGAAGCCCTGGGAAACCATAGGCCTCAAGTAGGTAGTTTCCACATATGTTTGAAGAGAGGGCAAATGCTGAATTCTGTTAGAGTGATAGAAAACACATGTGTTTTCTCACTTCATATCCCAGAGAAGTGAGCTGTCAGTCTTAGCTCTTAGCTCCCATTTCTCCCACCCTTAAAGGACCAAATATGTGCCAACATGGCTGCATCCCAGACATTTGAACAATATGAGGCGGGATAATTGGGTAGGGCCAAAAAGAAAGGCCTTGGATGTCACTGGAAGGTGTTTGGCTTTTAAAGTTTCTTCTCTCTAAAGTCGATGTTTCACGACTTAACATTTTAAGCAGAGGAGTGATGCGATCAGATCCAAATTTCAAAAGGATCATGCCAGCTGTACATGCGGGGGATGGAGCAGAAGAGGATGAGGTTGAGAATAAAGACCGATTAGACGGTTGTTATGCTAATCTATGGAAGAGGTGATAGGGGCCAGAAAGAAGACACTGGCAGTGAGGATAAAGGTAAGTGGACGGATTTGAGGTATAATCGTATTAAGGACATGCAATTAACAAGATCTGATAACTATGCTCCCTGTTGCCAGGTGTGGCCATAGACTGGTTTCCGGTCAGTAAAAAGAAAGCAGAAATGGTACAAGCAACTCTCATGTCATCTCCTCCGGAATTCTAACCCTGAGTCCTGTACCTGTTTATGCTGTGTCTGCTTTTGGTATCTGTCCATGATTAGGGTAATCTTAGAAGCTATATTTACAGGAGCTACATTTTACATGAGGAGGAAACATGCCTCTATCTTAGGTAAGCCCCTGGTAGTTTTGTATTTCCTTGTAGCAGCATGGAGTTAGTCCAACCGCAGGCGTGGGGGAAAGAACATCTATGCAAATCCTGAAGGGCCAGCGCTAAGGGTTCCTGCAGTGGCTTCAAAAGACCAATGCCCGGAGCCATTAATTCAGGACCCACCATGACAAACCCATTTGATAATTCCACCAAAGAAGGTTGCAGAGGATGTTACCAAAACTTTGTTCCTGAGTTTCTGAAGGCTGAGAAACACTCCTATCTTTTGCTCCGTTTATATTATTTTAGCCAAAATAAAGAATCCAAGCCTACAGAGAGATTAATATAAACAAGTATTTATTACACTCTTGTTTATATCAGGAAAAAAAAGCTGACGTCAACATATATATCTAATAATATACAACTGAGTGATTAAATAAAATTTGGTACTTTCAAAAAATGCAATATTCATAATTATAATCCAGAAGAGCATAAAAACCCATGGGAAATCCCTCACTGCATAATATTAAGCAATATAAAAATATTTTTGATTTCTGTGTATTGGTTATGCCAGAAGGGAAAACCTCAAGTACGTGCTTGGGATTGGCAAAAAAAGTCATGTTGTAAGTAATAAACAATTCTCACTTTTAAGTCATTGCTAAGTCTTTCACGCAACTACTCCAAGTTACTGAGATTTTTACCTTATAGACGATGGATTTTTTTCGATTAAATCAGTTGCAGTAATTCGTTCAGTAAACATATTGAAAATCTAGAGCCACTCTGTTCAACACTCAAAACTAATTCAAGTTAAATAAAATTAAAAGTTTGGTTCACCAGCTGCACGGGTCACATTCAAGGGCTTATAAACCACATATTGCCAGTGGCTACCATTCAATCAGCACCAACACTAGTATTTCCATCACCACTGAGGTCCTAATGGACCACCCTGATCTGGAGTTTATCAGGCCCTGTACTATGTTCCGAGGGGCTCAGCAAAGAATACAACACAGTTCTCTCCTCCAGGCTTTCTCAGCCCAGTAAATCAGAGCGCCCTGTCACACTTAGGATTGTTCTGTTCCATCTTGCTGGATGCAGGCTCTAGTGCCATCCCAATAACTACAGCTGAAGGGGCTCGTGGTCAAAATCTCCTGCCTCTAGGAATCAATGTCATGGTATAATCACTAAATCGTGTACAGAAAGAAATCGTAATTGACCAAGATGCTCAGGGAATGGTTTATATTCTGGAAAATTAATTTAGTTTCTTCATTCATTCAGTAAATGTGTGTTAAATGCCTGTTATATACCTACTATGTTATAAGTAATAGAGTCAGAATGGATTAAAATGGTCTCCACCCTCATGGAGATCATGTTCTTGGGGGTTGGGGCAGACAAAAGAAATATAGAATACTTGGAATATCAGATCGTGGTAAGCGCTATAGAGAAAAATAGAGTAGAGCAGGTAAGGGGCTGGGGGGAAGAAGAGAATTCCAGGTTGTGAGGTAAGAGTCAGGGAATGTAGAGAAAGGGGGGGGGGGTTATTTTAAATAGGCTATCATAGAAGGCCTCACTGATGTGGTGATAATTACACAGAGACTTGACAGAGGCAATTCTTAATTGGTTCTTCCATTTGAAAAAAATGTACTTTAGGAGTCCGTGTGTTATAGGAGACAAGGTATTATTAATATAATACTAATTTATAATCTCTACTAATTTATTGAACCCTTTATGCAGCCCATTATCCCTCCCAGGTCCTCAGTTTCCCCATTTTCATATTAAGTGTTTGGACTAGAAGGTGTCTGGGAACACTTCTGGTTTTCAAAATTTCTGATTTAAGCACATTGAGAAGAAGAAAATTCTATCTGCTATAAGGTTCATACATTCATTCAACAAACATTAACTGAAAGCCAAATGTGTGACAGGCTATGTAGATGCTACAGATGACAAAGTTGAGAAGAAGAGTCTATCTTCAAGGAGCTTACAGTAGAATGAGGGAGATAGGCAAGACTTTTTACCGTGACTCGGAGGCTTTGCCTGCACTTTGCTGCTGGCTGAGAAGTGAGGGCTCCCTGCCCTCCACACTTCCCAGCCGTCTTGCACAGTCATCCTGGAGAGGCACAGAGCCCAAGACCATCAATCACATGGGGCTGTCCAAAGAGGGCTGGGCATCGGCAGCATCCCCAGGGCCCAGCCTCTCCCTTTAGGAGAAATGTGCCCTAGATGGGGGAGCTGTCTCCATGGATGATGATGATGATGGATGGCCCAAGGAAAGCATTTTTCATCTCCTAGCGGTACACGTGTGCATTCTCGCTCTGGAGCCAGGTTCTGACTGGGATCCTGCTGTTCTCCGTTTTCTTAGCTGTTGTCACCTTTTCCCCTTTACTGACAAATGGACCCATTTTGCAGCCTGAGTGACTCATGACTGTTTTAGGAAGTCTAGATTAACTCATTGTGGCATAGGAGGAACATAAAGACAATAATTCCTAACTTGGCATCTTAAACCTCTATCTTTATCTTAGCACACCCCTGCTGAAAAACCTCTAACGGTTCTGTCTTGTCCGTGGGAAATTCTCCAAGGTCCATTTCCATCTGGCTCAGACAATTCCAACCTTCTCTCCCACTCCTAAACTATACAGGCAGAACTCTCACTCAAACATGCCATGGATTTTCCCACATCCGCACCATATTCGCATGATTGATTCCTACCAACCCCTTGCCCAACAGTGTGGCCTCTGTGAAGCTGTCCCTGATTGTTCCGGGCCACTGAAATCTCTTGTTCTTTGCATGGTCATTTAGCACAAAGTGTGGGGTGGTGAGTGCTTTTGTTCACAGATGAAAGTCTGAGGTTCCCTGCCACTTCTGGGCCAGAGGCACCTTGTCCTATCCACCCCTCCTCTCCAACAGCACCAGGCCGAGTGCCCAGCACATGGAAGTGGTTGTACAGAATCGAGTTAGTTGATTGATTCTTTCAGTGGCCCTCTCTAATGTGCTGTAATTCCATCAGCAAGTGGGCAGGCAACCAGGTTTCAGAGCATGAGCCTTGATCAGCTTAAGATGAGGTTAGGTTTTACCAGCCACAGAGCACAAACGCATGAGCAGTTATGCCTGGACCCCTCAGCCAAGGTTGACCAATGAGTCGGTGATTCAGAGAAAGCAACTTTCTGAACCAAAAAAATTCGAATTACTGGCTTAGCCGCCAATTCAAATTTGCCCACACAGATCTGCCTTGAACAATAGATGGGTCTCTCTCTTCTCCGGAACACTACAAGCTTTATAAAATAATTGTACTTATAATAACTACATAACTAAAGGGTTTTTAAGAAAAGGAAACTTTGAGGTCTATCGCAAGCTCTACAGCACAGGTGTTGGGCTTTACCACCAGAGTTTCTGACTCAGTAGATTTGAGGTGGGTCCTGGAGATTTACATTTCACATGTGTCTCCAGGTGATGCATATGTCACTGGTCACACTTTGGAGCCTTCAGTCCTATCCAAGCACTTGCTGCATTTTGTTAATTCTTTCCAAAGCTCTGTCTACATAATGTCATCTTTTTATACAGATATTATCCTGGTGTATATAAAATTTGTGCATTTTAATTATTCTTCGCATAGTCTATCCCCTGCCCATTATATAAACATACAGGTTAGCATAACTCTAAGATAAAATTTTACCAAATAAAATGAACTTTTGGAAACTTGATAAATTAAATTGATGTGGGGTTCACCTTGTTGTCTGTTTTGGTCATTTCTATATCTCCAGCTCCCGGAACAGTGGCTGGCACCAGAAGGCATTCATTAAATATTTGTGGGATGAATGAATGAATTTAACAAACATTTCCTTCACATACTCTGGATAATTTAGAGGTCTCTAGAATAGGCATAAGTGCAGGCAATTCGGGGAAGTTTTAGAGCATTTAAGTATTTTGCCTTCAAAGGAGCCATGTATCAAAGAATAATCATTAATGAACTGTAATCAGTTTTTAGGGACTGCAAGAGATTTTTACCTATATGTGCAAACACATATGGACACAAGACATACACACTCAACTATCTCCTTGGAATAGTTGCATGAAGAATCCTACATCCACTCGTATGCTCTGTGTGATGCCCGGGTCCACCCAAATGCTATTACACAGGGTTTTCTATTTTAAGTTAGAAACCTTTCTGTGCACACATCAGTTCAGAATCCAAAATTAAATGCAACATGGGAAGCATTGTAAGGGACCCTGCTTCCTACTGTGCATTACATGAAATACTAAAGCCTTTTCTTTAATGTCATTCCAATTAAAGCAAATAAGCGGAGCAATATTGTTGGCTTATGCCAGCACCCTTTTACGAAAACAAAATAGAGTTCTCTATGCACGTGGTTTTTAACATTTAATCAATAAACTGGAATGATTTGAGGGCCTGGCTGTCTTAATAAGGGGATTGTGAAAACACAGGGCAGTAAATTAGATTTAAGAAATTTTCGAAAATGAGGGAAAATTACATTATAAAAGTGACATTAACATTCCAAAGTCCTGAAACCTCAGGACTGCAGAGACCCTGAGCCAAGTGGGGATCAATGCAGAACGTACCACATGCTCAGCTCCACTCTCGTGCCGTGGAAGGCACAATCTGTCAGGAATAGTGGCTTCATCCAGAAGCTGCAGGAGACCTTTCCCTTCTAGACCGCTGGGCACCTGCTTTGACTAACACCTTTGACAGATTCTGAAAGCATTTCACCCCCTGCCATCCCTTGGCAGAGAGCAGCTGAACGCTAATGGAGTGTTTTCTCAAACATTCTTGTTAATGACCCAGCTGTGAAACTGCTCGCAGGGCAGTGCTCCTCTGGCATGGTCATTACAATATTTCATTCTTCTTGCTTAATTTCAGGCGGCGCTTTCTCCATGCATAAATATATCACGCTATATAAAAACCAGAACTTTTATCTGCATTGAGGGGTTTAGAGGGTTGGTTTCTCTTGCTCTGTAGGACAAGAAAAATCATTGTTTCCCCCTTTTGATTTAGAGACTTGATTTATGCGGGCTTACCTTTCAAGCTTCTGTTTCAGTTGTGCTAACTCTCAGGTCTGTGTGCATTTGCTTGGATTTACTGACCCGGGTTTAATTCTTGATTTATAATCTATGGGCTTCAGACGAAGAATGAATTTTGATTTAGTGTACCACATCTTTATAGCTTATATTTTCCACTCAGAGTCAACTATTAGTTGGTTTTAGCACAATTGAATTATGGCTCTTTCTAGAAGGCCCTTTTTGATGAAATTAAGATGGATTGAAAGCCAAATATTTCCCATATAACTACATGAAATAAAGTTTCCTCTCCTCAATCTGACTGGCACGAGATGGGTCCTCCAGAGAAGAGCATCCAGGCTTCTCCCCAGACCAGCTGATTGGCAGTGGGCTCTAGAGACTTCTGGCCCTTCTCTCGTGATCATAGATTTGTTTCCTCATTCACTCGTTTTCAAAAATATTCCCAAAGATGTTTCACACTGTGTTACATCACAGGATAAACATACTCTTATCTCCTCAACCTTCCAGATCTTTCAGTGTATTGATGAATACCCAATGTTCTGAATCATTCAAAGAAACAGGTAAAAAAAAAAAAGGCATCACATACTAGTCTTAATGTACATATAATTGAGTGTATTCTGCTATTGGGGCCTTTGGAATCTGTGCTCTAAAACTAGGGCAGCTCTCAATATTCAATTAATGAAAGCAATCTGTTCTCCAATCACACTGGGGTAACAATGATTTTCAAAATGTTAAAACAAATGCATCAACTGGGTAAAGGGTACATTCTCTGTACTCACTGTACTATCTCTTGCAACTGCATGCAACCCTATAATTATTTAAAAGTAAAAAAAGTTTAAATAAAAAATGCACTTATTTAAAAAACATGCATGTTTGTCAATTCAACTGCCCATTGAGTAAAAATGGGCATAAAGCCAACGGTGTCCTGATGGAAGGTGGCTTACTAGTTATCGGCAATGGTATAAATGGGACCATCCTGGACCTCTGTCTCTTCACCCTTAAAAAATCTTAGTGACTGAGGGCGCCCGGGAGGCTCATTTGGTTAAGCATCCAACTCTTGGTTTCGGCTTGGGTCATGATCTCACGGTTTGTGAGTTTGAGCCCCACATCAGGCTCTGCACTGGCAGCACAGAGCCTGCTTGGGATTCTCTCTCTGCCTCTCTCTCTACCCCTCCCCTGCTTGTGCTCTTTGTCTCTTTCAAAATAAGTAAATAAAATTTTAAATATATACATATTTTGAAAAATACAGTAATTTGGGGCACCGGGGTGGCTTAGTCAGTTAAGCATCTGACTCTTGATCTCAGCCCAGGTCTTCATCTCAGGGTCGTGAGTTCAAGCCTAGTGTTGGGCTTTGTGCTGGGTGTGAAGCCTACTTAATAAAAAAATACAGTGATTGAACCTCAGAATGATATCATCCAATCTGAATGCTTACCTGGTGGATTAGAAAAAAATTTTTAAGTATGAGGTTTGAGAAAACATGAAAGGCAGTTTTGCAAATATTATCTCATCCTCATAAAAGATATGAGTCAGTAAAGATATTAATGAATTAATAGTGGCAATAAGAGTTGGTAAGGGTATGCACCTGCCAGGTGAGCATGCAAAGGAGGTTGGTGACAGCTGGGAGGGGAAGGAGGTTGAAGGAAGAAAAAGAATAAAAAAAAGATTTACTAAGATTCATTAGGTGTTAACAACATCCCTTAGGTATTCTATTTTTTTTTACCAAAATAACAATAACAACATAATAATTAATAAGGAAATGTTAATTCTAACCAAATTTCCTTCTTTTTCCTACCTCTCACCACCACCTGCACTTGACCCTGTCTGGTCCTCAGCAGTTCCCCTGCATCGACAATAGTCCTCCAGAAGAAATACTTAAAAGGGAATAGTTGTTAGGATTCATTATCTCACTCTCTCATCCATAGAGGCACAGATTTTAGACAGAATCTTCATTTATGAGGCTCCAAAAGTTCCTGTCGATAGAGAATGGAGATCAAACATCGAAAGCAACAAGCATACTTCTGTCTTTTAATGGCTTGAAAGTGTCTTCATCATATAAACCTCCTTCCGCATTCTGGTAGAGCAGACTTGAGTTTCTCAACCTTGGCGATACGAACACATTATCTTTGTTGGGCTGTCTTGTGCATTGTATCAGTCATGGCAATCAAAATGTCTCTCGACATTGCCAATGTCCTGTGGGCGGTGGGGGCAGAACCACCCCCCGCTGAGAACTCCTGTGGTGGAGGAAACACTCTAGGTCCAAGTGTACCATGCAACCCTGGGCCACTGGAATCTTGACTTCGGGCCCGGGTGCATTGCAAAGCTTACTGAGAGCACTGCAGATCAGGACAGAGAATTTCCTTCTGGCAGACCTGAGGGATTGGTGTCAGCCGGGGGAGGACTGGCTTGCTGCAGAGGCCGTGGAGAGCAGGAACGAGCAATCCGTCGTTTGTTAGCATGGAGATGCTTGCTTCTGGGTCCCGTGATACATACATACTCTTAATGTCCGAAGAAATGTTACACTCACAAATGTATCTAGTCTTGAAACATCACCCTTGCTACTACTACATGTTTTTTTTTTAAATATATATTCCTTGTTGGCTCTGTGCAATAAGCATAATTAATAGTCAATGTGGGTTCATTAATACTAGTATTATGGTTATTATTATTTTAATTTTTTTCTCTAAAAAAGTAGTTATTTCAGTGTCACCTAAAATGAACACTAGACATCACACATGTCTGGTCCACTTTAAGCTACTGAAGACAAAAAGTATGTAATAAGTACTTTTTAAATGTATATTAGTTTGTTTTTCTGCTTTGCATTTTCTTGAGCTGATTTTTCTGCACGCTGAGACTCAAGGCAAACAGTCTGGACCCCAGGCCCCAGTAGAGTATCAACATCACAAACCATGAGCATCATGATGCATATGTATCGACACAAGATCACAGAAGCCACAGCCCTCTCCCATAACCCACTACTCCCTGGACGAGAAATAGGGGGAAGGGAAGGGGCCAGTCAGAAAGCTGAGGATTTATATGGATAATTTACTACAGACAGGGTTATCTTAAGAGATAGTTTCAGTTTATGGAATGGACTGAATTACCAGACAGGAGCATGTAAAAGAGGTCAAATTCGTTATTGAGGAATAATAAAATAATGAGCATATGCTTTCTTTGCATATTCAGTTACAAATATGTACTTATGATTATTAAAGTTTCTATCCCTTTCTGTATATGTGGCTTATCCAACTATCTAGAACTAGTAAGGCTTATTATAGACCCTCAGGAATACTTTGATATAGCGGTCTCTATGTTATTTATGTTATTACAGTATTTAATGACTTGATTTAGTTTGATGTTTATTTTTATGCTGACCTTCTATTTACTGCAAGTGATATTAGTTTTCCATTTATAGAAAAGATATACATTTCCTTAAAGCACATTTAAGGGTTTTAAAACATGAGCCTATTTTAAAATATTGAACAAATATTGGTGCCAACATGTCAGAAATTATGACGTTGGTATCAGAATGTCTGCATTTTGAGAAGCGATATTGTAACAAAAATTACAAGGTCCTTCTTCACATGAGTGGCCTGAGGAAAGAACAAACATCTTATAATCCTTTCTGTCACCAGAAATGTCACCAGTAGGCTGGGCACAGTAAAAGAAGGATGGTTGGTTAAGAAAATAGCTAAAAGAAGAAAGGAAACTCACTTTTTGAGCTCTTGGTAGGTGCTGGGTGCTTTGTATTTATTTTTCTGATTTGATAGTCACAACTGCTGCATGTTTTAAATGAGTAAACCGGAAGTCTTAAGAGTTAAGAAATATACCCAAGTTAAACAGAAGAGCTGAAATTTGAACTTGAGTCTGCCCTACTCCCTAAGAACTGAGACAGGAATAAATCAGAGTCTGAGATTCATTTCTTAAAAACTGTCCAAAAGGTAGTAGTTGGGACTGAGGTTTGTCTCCTTTGAGATTTCCCAAACAGCAACTGGGTAGTGCTGCCCCACCAGCTGGGAAGGAAGAAGAAATTCCTTGAGCCAGTGAATAAAGGAGAGGGCTCAGAGACCTAGCGCCTTGAGCTCAAGTCAGGGATCCATGACCGCGTCCGCAGGCAATGTTACAGCTCAGACTCGGCAACATCTTTCAGTCTATACTTCATGGAGATACTTCAGTTCCCCTTTCTTGCGGTAATCCAGGAGTACATCCCAGAACCCAGTCTGTTAGAACTAATGGTTTGGGTTGATGGTTTCATGAGCACATACTTCCCTCTAGTGGCGATTGTTAGTCATTGCATGTACCTGTCCTCAGGTCTCACCTCACCACCGACAAACCCTAAGGAGAGGGCAGGTACCCATACAATTCTCCCTGACCTGCCTCCCCTAGTATCTCTTCTGTGTGACTTGGGCAAATTTCTGAACTCTCAGACTTTTGGATTACTCATTTAAACACGGAACTGCTATAAAGATTAAATCAGAACAACAAAAACAAGTCAGACAAAATACATCTGATGATTTTAATCCTTTAAAATTTATTTATATTTGCATATTATCTTTCTTGGTTAATGTTTCCTATGCTTTTTAAAAGAATGTATATTTCAAAACAGATGAACATAAGGGAAGGGAAGCAAAAATAATATAAAAACAAGGAGGGGGACAAAAACATAAGAGACTCTTAAATATGCAAAACAAACAGAGGGTTCCTGGAGGGGTTGTGGGGGGGGGGATGGGTTAAATGAGTGACAGGCATTAAGGAATCTACTCCTGAAATCATTGTTGTACTAGATGCTAACTTACTTGGATGTAAATTTAAAAAATAAATTAAATAAAGTTTTAAAAATGATATAATTGGTTGATTGTATATATTGAATCAAATGGGTAGAAATTAATAACTATGTTTAAGTATTTTGTTTCCTTGATTCTGGTAAGAAAATAAAAAGTATTTTTGTATAAAAAAAAGAATGTATATTTTACTATTGTTGATGCATTGTCCTATGAATATCAATAAATACAAGATGTTTGATACCATTGATCGGGTCATCAGGAACATTACTGATTTTCCGCCTATTAGTTCCATCAGGAGGTGTAATCTCGAACATTTCCCAGCCCTGTGTGAGGTCATCTCTTCAGCTTACAGCAACCTGGTATACCTTCCTTGCCCAACCTCATGGAGTTTGACCCTATGCATTCATGGATTAGTATTTAGCAAAAGACCAAAGGGAACCCATATGCAGACTTCTGGATCTCTTTCTCTGCTTCCTCCTTTCTTGTCCTCTGCCCTCAAACTCCATCACCTCAGCCTCCCAAACCTCAGTACTCTGTCTCTTTATCTCAGAGATACTGCTGGGCTCTGCTTGGGCTCTGCTTGGGCTCTCCCCCCATGCTGCTGCCCAGAAAGTACCTGCACCCAGGGAAGAGGGTCCAGCAGGGTTTACCTTATTTACTTCTCTTCTTTCAGCAGCCCCAGCACTGTTCTGCCAGTTGGCTAATGCTTCATTTGTTTTGTCCTGTTGTCTGATTGCTTGCAGTGGGAGGGCAAGTCTGGAAATCATAGCCTGAAGTTGAATCCACAAATGCTTGGTATTAATATAATAATACCAGGTTTACTTAGGCTAGTAAGTATCTGGAATATATTTTTCCAACTTTTTAATTCAAGCTTATATACTTGTTCCTATTATTTTAGTTTAAGAAGAAGCACATAGGTGAAATTTAAAAAATACAGGCTGAAAGTCATGTCCTCTTAACTAAAGTGAGTGAGGTCCATTTATATCTATGGCAATTAATTTTGTAATCAGATTATCCACCATCTCGCTTTGTGCTATTTGTTTTCAGTTTTTCTGGTTTGTGTGGAAGGAGATCTTTCCTCTCTGCTTTGCCTTTTTTCCTCTCTGCTACTTTGCCTGCTGCTTAAATTTCTCTTTTATTTTCCCTTTTTACTCATGACATTTTCTCTTCTCTCCATTAATTTGATAGCTACATTTTTGAAGCTCTTTTTAGATAATTTAATGTGCATATTTAATAGTCTTATTAATTTAATTAATCGGTTTGCCCTCCTCTTGAGCAAAACCAGTTTACTAATTCTTTCTTTAGATGGGTCTAACATTCTGGTTTAATGCATCCATTATATTTCATTCTTTTTATTCATTTTAAAAGTTTATTTTGAGGGAGACAGAGACAGCGCAAGCAGCGGAGGGGCAAAGAGAGAGGGGAAGAGAGAGAGAAAATTCCAAGCAAGCTCTGTGCTGCCAGTGCAGAGCCAATGGGGGACTCGAACCCAGTGAACTGTGAGATCATGACCTGAATTGAACCAAGAGTCAGACAACTGACTGAGCTGCCCAGGTGCTGCTGCATCCATTGTATTTTAAACTTAAATTTTTTAGGGGCTCCTGAGTGGCTCAGTCAGTTGAGCCTCCGACTTTGGCTCAGGCCATGATCTCACGGTTTGTGGGTTCGAGCCCCACATCAGGTTCTGTGCTGACAGCTTGGAACCTGGAGCCTGCTTCGGATTTTGTGTCTCCCTCCCTCTCTGCCCCTCCCCCACTTGTTCTCTGTCTCTCTCTGTCTCTCAATAAATAAATAAACATAAAAAATTAAACTTCATTTTTTTATTTTGTATTGCTAGATGTTCTATTTTTAATTATTTTTCAAATTTGAGGTAATAATCTCTTGTTTCTTGCTCATATTTTCAAGTATATCTTTTATTTCCTAACACATATTAAGTATACTTATTTTTACATTGTATATTTCAAAATAGTTTCAAAATTCCCCTATCTGAAATTCTGACATGAAAAATTTGTGAAAATGTAATTTTCTTTTCAGCAAGAAGGTGGACAACACTCAAAACGAGCAAAACCCAGCCTTCCTTGTCATGAGACTATTTAAAGGTTCTGTTTTTACCATTTCATGTATTTTTCTCTGAAATGTTTGCTTATGTAGTGTTGTTACAGACTCCACCCAGGCTGCATGGAATCTACCATAAATGGATTCTATAATGTTTCTGAATACCAAAAAAGTTCCGAATGCTGGACCATATCAAGTTCCAAAGGTTTTCATTAAACAATGGTAGACCAATTGGACTTTTATGGAAACAACTCTATTATCTGTTGTTGGTATTGGTTCTTGGTCATAAAACATTCTTTTCTTTTGACTGTGAGTTTACATTCTTTGCAACTTCACCTTTGGGAATCCTTTAAGGTTTGTGTTGAGGTTATGTTCCGCTACAGAGAAATTGTTTTCTTTCAGTTTCCCAGGAGCACTATCAGTGAAGGATCACGTTGATTTAAATTCTCTGCTTGTAAGACCTGGTTTATGATTACAAATCCTTAAGTTAAACAATTTTTCCCCCTCAATACAAACACTTAAATAGCTATGTTTTCTTGTTGTCTCTTTCTGTGGAGTAGGTTTATTTATGTTCAGTGATCCCTAATTGATACTTGAATTGACTTTGGATTTATTTCCTGTCTCCTGAGTCTCATGCAGTCATAGAAATGGAAGTTCAAGAACACCAGTGGTTGACAGATTCTCCTGAAGTAAAAACTAAGATTAGCATTCTCCCATATCACTATTTTTTTTCATTTTTAAGGAATCCTTACTTTCTTGTAAAATCAACAATGGGCTTAAAAGAAGACAGCTTTTATTTTTAACATAAAGTTTTTGTGTTTGTTAATCCAGGTGTGCATTCTATTTATTTTTATTTTTTTTAATTTAATTTGTGTAATTTATGTCCAAGTTAGTTAGCATATAGTGCAACAATGATTTCAGGAGTAGATTCCTTAGTGCCCCTTACCCATTTAGCCCATCCCCCCTCCCACAACCCCTCCAGTAACCCTCTGTTCTCCATATTTAAGAGTCTCTTATGTTTTGTCCGCCTCCCTGTTTTTATATGATTTTTGCCTCCCTTCCCTTATGTCCCTTTTGTATCTTAAAATCCTCATATGAGTGAAGTCATATGATATTTGTCTTTCTCTGACTGACTAATTTCACTTAGCATAATACCCTCCAGTTCCATCCATGTAGTTGCAAGTGGCAAGATTTCATTCTTTTTGATTGCCAAGTAATACTCCGTTGTATATATATATATATACCACATCTTCTTTATCCATTCATCCATCGATGGACATTTGGGCTCTTTCCATACTTTGGCTATTGTTGACAGTGCTGCTATAAACATGGGGGTGCATGTGTCCCTTCAAAACAGCACACCTGTATCCCTTGGATAAATACCTAATAGTGCAATTGCTGGGTCTTAGGGTAGTTCTATTTTTAATGTTTTGACAAACCGCCTTACTGTTTTCCAGAGTGGCTGCACCAGTTTGCATTCCCACCAGCAGTAGCATAAGGTTTTAAAGACATTTTTCTTGGGAGGACTTTTTGTTTATTTAGTACATGATATTAGAAGAAAAAGAGTCCCACTCTTCCCCCTTTTTTGGCTCTTTTTTTCTCCTGTTCTACCAGTCTGATTTGCGTGGCTTTCACTCACATGTAAGATGGCTGCTGTACCGCCATTTCAGGTAGAAAGACATGGAAAGAACAATGGAAAGGGAAAGCATATACTATTTTACCTCTTTGTTTTCATCAGAAAAATATCACCTTTACTGAGAGACCTCTACTGACAGTTGATTAGCCAGAATTGTGCAGCATGACCACCTTTGTTGCAAGAAAACTGAGAAATGAGCTGGACACATTGCATTATGAACAATGGAAGCTGTTACTAAGGAAGAATGGAAGAATGGATATGTAGTCGGAGGCTAGAAGTATCTTCCACAGCCTGGAATCATTAGAATAGTAGAAAATATAGATGCATATCTTTTCTTACTCTGGACATACAGATGACAAATTTGACACGATATAAAAATATGGAAAGATTAGAGTTTCTCAACCTTAACACTATTGACGTTTTCAACAAGGTATTTTTTTTTCTCATGGGGGACAGTTCTGTGCATCGTAGAATGTTTAGCAGCATCCTTGGTCTCTACCCCTAGATACCAGTAGAGACTAAGACAACCAAATATGTCTCCAGACATTGCCAAATAGCTTCTTGAGGGGAAAATTACCTCCATTTGAGGACTACTGATATTGATGTTGACACAGATGTAGATGAATATAGATATATTAATATGCAAATGCATATACGAATACATGCATGCATATACACACGCACACAGAGAAAGATATATGTGGATGTGTGTGTACATGGTGAGATTTATTTATTGTTCATTTCTAACACTGAGTTTATAGCCTTTTGGGATTCCAGCTTGATATGGGTCTCTTATTTCACTTGCATTGAGGTTATACGAGGAAGATATTATTATTATTTCCCATTTACATAGATGCGTAAACTGAAGTTTTCAGAGATTAAGTAACTCACTTAATGCCCTTGTAGTTAGTCAGCCACAGAACTGGGTCATGGAAAATCTCCAAGACTAATTTTACATTGGTTTGATTTTGCGTAATTTTAACAACTTTACATCTTGCTATTCCCATTCACAATAGTTCATTCTATGTCTAGGATCTTGCTGTTGCAGGGACTTGTTCTGTGATATTCTGTCTCTTGTGCTTTACATTGACACACCTTCTGGTTGGCTTCTCTTCCTGTCGAGAATCTCCTTGTGCAAAGACCTCCATTTCTCCAGATTTAGCTCCAATGTCAAATCTATGTAGAGAATATCCAAACTTCACATTGGAAGGTAGACCTCCTCCAACTACAAATTATGTAATTCTAAAATTCTATAATCCCCTAACCTGCAATCCTGGGTGAACAGATATCCCATTATACTGCCTGGATCCCCTCTTCAGGGCCAAGATACTTTAGTCTCAGCAATGGGAAATAACAGTGTTTTTATGATTGATGACCACTACTCTGACAGATATGGTCCTTGGCTGTAGACAGCTGTCTTATCCAAGCTTATGCTCCTCACAGAAGGTGGCCCCTGGCCAATGACCAGCCAATCAATACAAGGGTATGAGGTGCAGTCCCCATGTCTTGATTTGGAACATTCTAAAATGACATCCCAACTCCAGAGCTTCCATTGCATTGGCTGAGTCTTTAGCTGTAATAATTTGCATAATTGGTCAGTTTCTCTTTCTGCCCAATTCTACCTATCTCACTTCTTCATAGATGTACCTCCTGAAAATAATTAGCAATAAACCTTCTTCATCCAACTTTTTGTCTCTGAGTAGTAATAAATCAAGATCGTTTGTGTCCACTCTGGATCTAAGAAGTGGGCCAAGGAGAAATGGGTGGGGCACTGACAGCTTTTGCTATAAACTATTAATGAGCATATCAGTATAACATTTTAAAAATCATATGGCACTTTCCAGTAGGGAATATATTCTTCTATTAAGTAAAATGTCTTATCTAACATGCATGAATTCCATGGTAGTTTGCAAAAACTTCCTCTCATGCCATAGTGAGAATGTTCAAGACTGTATCTCATAGGCCAGTGTCCCAAACAAGAGCCATTCTCCTCTTCCTAACTCTTCCTTCTAGGCCTTTCCGTAGGATTAGAGGACTTGGCTGCCTTCTGCCATCTTCCTAAGTAAAAGGTTGCCCCAATCCAACAGCAGAGGGCAGCAAAGTCCACATTCTGATCCTAGAGACACTGTCCAGGGATTTCCCACAGTCCCAGGGCACTTAATTTCAGAGAACTTTGTTGCTGAAGATTAATATCAGTTACGTTATCAGTCTGGGGTGAAGATTCTAAATAATTAGCAAAAGCAAAATCCATAAATATTGAGAAAAATGAATCCTGGAATAAACCCGAAAGCACAAGGAATGAACAAATGAGTTGCATTCAGCTCTGCCACCACAGAGCCTCAGTTTCTGAAACCTTGAAGCCAATGAGTTAAATGTTGACACTTGAAGCGAGACTGCCACCTTCATGTCAGTCACCCTCCTATGCATTTTATTTTCGAGTCTCTTCTACTCATTGGCCAAAGGTCACTAGGAACTTCAGATGGCCTCTGGAAACAAGGAGGCCTCCATCCACAGCTGATATCCACAGTCTAAAACTCACTAACTTAGGTACCATGCACTGCATGTGTGATAATCTTAGAAGATGAATTAGAAGCATGCATCTTTCCTTACTGCCCACTGGTGATCAAGTATGTCTACCTCCTTTTTGCAAGATCCCTAGTAGATTAATCACAAAAAACAAAAGTATGGTCTCACAATATGTGCTAGGAAAGAAGACACAATCAAGGAGCAGTAGCATATGAAACTCTTTATGTTCCAAGAAAAAATAAAGCAAATAAAAAGAATCATAAGCATCAAAGCTAAAAGCCTCCTTGGGATTATTTTATCCAAACTCTCTAATTGTGCAAATGAGGTAACAGAGTTTCAATCAACTAAAGGGTGAATCTTCAACAAAGAGAACCAGAAACCAGCAGCTGCAGAATTTATTCTCATGCAAGTAATTTTGTTCAATTTATTTTCATTTCTATAATGTTATTCTTTAACTCATATAAATCAGAATTCATTAATGCATTTGGTTTGTTTTCAGTGTTTCACTATTACAAGCAATGTGTTTTATTTAAGCATATTTGCTGGAATTCACATGGCAAAGTTTCTCTAGGTCAATTACCTAGAAAAGGAGAGGTGGGTTGCAGAGTGCACAAATCTGCAAGCCTTCTAGATAATGCCAACTTTTTCCTAATGTGGTAAAAACCATTTGCATTCCAATCAGTACTGAGTTGTTAGTCCCATGGTTCCATATCTTTGACAACACTTGGAATCACGTAACTTCATAATTTTGTCAATCTGGTTGGTGTCTGTTTTGTCATGGTTTTAATTTGGATTTCCTTGATTATTAAAGAGACTGAACATATAGTTTACCAATTAAAACTGTTTCCTTCTCCGTGAAACACCTATCCTGGCCCTTTCCCCCATGATTCTGTTTTTGGTCTTATTGATTTATAATAGTTCATTATATATTGTGGACATTTCTCCTATGACTGCTACATGCATTGTAAATGTTTCCTGCCATATTTTGGTGTGTATTGTCCACTTAATTATGATGCCTTTTGAAAATGAAAAATATCTTAATTTTACCATAATAAAATTATCAATATTTTCTTATATTGTTTGTGCTTTTTCTGTATTATTTAAGAAATTCTTTTCCATCCTGATGGGATATTGACTTAAAATTTTTAATCTTTGGCTTTTCACACTTAAGATTTTATCCCATGTAGACTTGATTTTTTAGGTAGGGTGTGAGACAGAACTGTTTATCCCCAAATCAGTCACTATAGGCTTTTAAGTACTATTGACATACGACAGGGTTAGTTCCTCTACCTTATACTTCTTCGGGATCTTTCACCTACACTTGGCCCTTTACTCTTTCATTTAAAGTTTAGATTTACCTTGTCAAAACCCTGCTGGGATTTTGATTAGAACTGCATTGAATCTATAGCTCAATTTGGGGAGAGTTTATATTTTTATATTATATTAAATATTCCTATTCATAAACATGATATATCTCTCAACTTGTTTAGAATTTTAACAATTGTCTTTCAAAAACGTTTTATAATTTTTCCATACATACCTTACACAAATTCCATTAGGTTTAGTTCTGGACACTTCATATTTTTGTATTTCTCTTCCAAATGATATGTTTTAATGAAATCACATTTTAAAACTGTGGGCTGGTGTATAAAATATGGTTGACTTGTTTCTTAATATTGTATTAGATAACATTATTAATCTAAATTATTAATTTTAAAAATTTTCTTATAATTATGATGGGATTCTCCATGGAAACAACTATATTATCTAGAAATAATGATACTTAAATTCCTTGTTTCCAGACCTCATATTTTTCTTATATTAGTTTGCTTATATTATACTTTATTTTTCTTATAGTAGTTTGTTGGCTAGGATAACCAGTAAATGGTTAATAGAAGAGTTGATCTTTAGCATCCTTGTCTTTCCCTGTATCTTTAGGGAAATGTTTTTACCATTATTTATTATTGACCATGATATTTTCGGTAGGATTTTTTGGCAAGATACCATTTATCAGGTTAGAAAGACCTATTTCTTAATTTAAGATTCATTAATGTAATAGAATGTTTAAAGTCATTGAATATTTTTTTTAACATTTATTGAAATGATTCCATAGGTTTCTCTGTCAGTGTCTTAATAGGATATGGTAGGCACAAAGCTATCCAAGCCCTAATCCCTGGAACCGGTGACTATCTCAGCCTGCATGACAGAAGATACCCTGCAGGAGTGATTAAGCCCAAAGATTTTAGAGTGGGGAGATAGATGATCCTGGATTATATGGTTGGGCCCAACCTAATCAGATGATCCTTAAAAATGAAAGAGAAGGGCAAGGGTGGGTCAGATGATGTGGTGTTAGAAGGACTCGACCCACCATTACTGGCTTAGGAGTTGGAAAAATGAAAACATGTGCCGATGCAATGACCTCTAGAAGCTAGAAACAGCGTGCCAACTACAGCCAGCAAGAAAACAGAGATTCAGTACTACAATCACAGGATTGATTGACTGGATTCTGCCAACAACCCCAATGAGTGAGGAAAAGGAATTATCCCCTAGAGCCTCCAGGAAAGAATGTTGCCCAATGAGATCTGCCTCTGACTTCTAACCTTCAGAACTGCAAAACAATAAACTTGCATTATTTTAATCCACTAAATTTGTGGTAATTTATTACTATTGGCAATAGAAAGCAAATCACATTAGTAGATTTTTTATATTGAACCAAACTTACGTATCCTGCTTGGAGTTTCAACTTACATAAGCACTGGTTAATATTCAGCTAAAGAACCCAGAGAACCTCACATAGATTTCTGGGGCTCTTTACCTCCATACCTTCCTTTTCTCCCACACTCTTTCCAAAACTCCATTCTTTGTCTCATTCACTCAGTGAGAATACATATCTCACTTGTGTTCCCCTTCCTATACTATCAGTCAGAAAGTGTAATCTTCTGAAGAATTAAATTTCTGCATTATGTGCTTTCCCATATCTAAAAATAATGGTATTTTCAAAGTTCTTATTTATGGCTGGAAGGTAAACCTGTTCCCAGGCATGGAACATGCATTTGTATTATGGTTCCTTTACATAGATAGATAGATGATAGATAGATAGATAGATGATAAATAGATAGATGTATATACAAACACATATTATTTAGAATTATTCACAGTCTACAGGCTGGTACATTTCTTTTTCTTTGTTAAGTTTATTTATTTATCTTGGAAGAGAGCAAGAGAGTGCAAGTGCATGAATGGGGGAGGGGCAGAAAGAGACAGAAAGAGAAAGAGAGACAGAGAGAGAGACAGAGAGAGAGAATCCCAAGTAGTCTCTGTGCTGACAGCACGAAACCCAACACGGGGCTTGAACCTACAAACTGTGAGATCATGGCCTGAACCGAAACCAAGAGTCGGATGCTTAACTGAATGAGCCACCCAGGCACCTCCACAGGCTGGTATATTTCTGCTTGATTATCTCTGAATGGAACATTTGCCACCCAGGCTGCTATCACCCCCCAAAGTACCATAGGAGGGATCTTCTGGACTTTCTTCTTTGTTCACTCAATGTCACTAGGGCCTCCTCATATGAAGTGAAAAGTTGGATGTTGAGTGAAAAGTGGATTAAGGGATGATTTCTGGTGCATGGGGAATATTCAAACATAGAATTCTGTCTCTGTAAATGCAGGAATACCTTCATTGTTTTTTTGCATATACTTTATCTTTCAAGCATGGGGGGCCCCTAGACAGCTTGGGTTTTATCACATAGCAATGAATCAGATTTCCCACTTTAGTGAGAAGCTGGGTAGCAATGAATCATCTCCTATTTATGTTTGGTGGATAGATGTGTAATTTTTCCTGAATTGGGCCAATTGGTAAAAAGTCAGCAATGTCCAAATATTACCTGTCCTGTTTGGAAGCTGGACCAGAGAAGACAATGGTAAGTGTGGTCATGCAGTCAGTTTCTCTTCCTACCCTACCAGCTCTGCTAATTTATAGACTGCAATGAACTAAAAAAAATTGTCCCATCCTTTATGTGGCCTATTTATGCTCCAGTCTTATTACCTCAAGCATGGAGATATGAGTGGAAGACTTCAGAAATCCTTTTCCTTGTTCCCACACTAAACTTTAATGTTAAGGAGTATTCTATTTGTCTTTGTTGACATCAGATCAGTCTCAGTATGATAAAAATAGAATTGCATCAGACAGAAAAATATCAGAGACTATAGAGATTAGGGGGCTTCTCTCAGTTGTAGCATAGTTGAGGTTTTCTTTTTTCTTATTTAATTTATATAATGTTTATTTATTTTTTAGAGAGAGAGACAGAGCATGATGGGGCAAGGGGGAGAGAGAGAGAGAGGGAGACACAGAATCTGAAGCAGGCTCCAGGCTCTGCACTGTCAGCACAGAGCCCGATGCAGGGCTTGAAATCACATGAGATCATGTGCTGCACCAAAGTCAGATGCTCAACCTACTGAGCCACCCAGGTGCCCCATAGTTGAGATTTTCTATTTCATTTCAATGTAATGGATAACAGAGCTTTTTGCAAATATACAGTTACTTTATTACATTTGCTGGACAAAAAGCAAGGCCTTCCAAAATTCTCAAAAAAAAAAAAAAAGGAGTAAATTCTGTTTCTCCTCCCATCACTACAGCGAGTTAAGACACGGGACACTTCTCTTCCCTCTGAAATCTTTGGTTCTGTGTTCCTCTAGGGTAACTTGTTTTTTCCTGTAATTAAGTCAACATAATTATCCGCCAGCAGCCTTTTGGAGGTTATCACTGCTGCAACATTGGTGTTTCCAAAGAGACTGCAATGTGGGGGGAAATGGTCTTGAAACAGACTCAAGATATTTAATTGAGATTCACTGTGCTCATTAAGTTGCAAATATTTGTGATGTTCACTGTACAAAGCATACCTCCAGGTAATGCGATATTGAGCAGGGCCCACAACAATGTTCTCAGCACAATGCAATTTAATTCCTCTGGAATGTGCTTTGCATCAAGGTAGAAAATATTTCTGATTAGGTATGGAGGGTAAAATGAAATCAGAGTAGCCTGGTTTCATGTGGTCAATTACAAGTGCATTCTTGTAATTGATTCTTTGTGGAAAGCCAAAACTAAGAGAGGATTTTCTCTGAGTGATCTGAAAATTCATTCCCTTCCTGTTAGCATGAATAGAGTGTTAAAATATTCTCCTGCTACTTATAGTTGCATAAAGTCCAAAGATTAACACCTAAAATCCAGAATATGTTATGCATTCTTCCATCAAACATTTTAAACCTAATCTTTAAAGAAAATGGTAATTTAGAAATAGGTGTGCTTACTTCTTCAAATTTTAAGCAAATCTTGAACAAAGACAGCAACGACTGGTGTCACTGATAAGCTGTTCTGGAGCCTTTCAGCTCCTTCTCTGCAGTCTGCCTGCACTCTGGAAATGCATCCTGAGAAAGGAGGCAGGGGAAGGGAGGGTGCTAAATCTTACTCATGTCTGCAGCTATGGATGTAAAGTGTACCTGAGGTTCTGAGAGAAGTGTTTATTTATCTTGTTTGTATCTTCTGAATTTTGTGGTTCAAATTCAAGTTTGACTTCTTTTTTAAGGACCTTATATTGTGAGAATCATTTTACATATCTCAGCTAAGGACTCTTTTAGATAGGAAATATATCTCATATGACTTTGTATCTTCAGTGCCCAGGACTGGATCTAGGGTATTGTAGAGGCTTTTTTTTTCTTATGTAATTCATCAATAGATTTCTGACTATCCTGTCCTCCCCAAATCTCACTGTATATGTACAAAGATAGCCACTAAGGAGCACAGGGCCCATTATTTGAGAAAAAGTCAAAGTTATGGAAATGTGCTGCTTTAAGAGTAGATTTTTCTTTTCTTCTTTTAAAAAAAATTTTTTTAACATTTATTCATTTTTGAGAGACAGAGAGAAACAGAGCATGAGTGAGGAAGAGGCAGAGAGAGGAAGACACAGAATCTGAAACAGACTCCAGGCTCCGAGCTGTCAGCACAGAGCCTGACGCGGGGCTCCAACTCACAAACTGCGAGATCCTGACCTCAGCCCAAGTCGGGTCCCTCAACGGACTGAGCCACCAAGGCGCCCCTAGAGTATATTTTTCTAAGTCCGTGCATACCAAACAAAAATAGTCTGCCATAGAGGCAGATTGGGAAGATAGATAATATCGTCTATAATAGAATTAATTTAGTTCTCAAAAAGAATCAATAGGTCACAGATTCTTGCTGCTGAAAAGGGTCTCAAAGGCCATGTAGCTCAGGAGGATTATTAACCTATTAATGAGATGTTAATTCTTGGCAAGCATCTTGCAAGAATAAGGGATACAACAGTATATCAGAAGGATTCTCTCTCCTACTGATCAGGGCAGTGCTATGAAAGTATATGGGGCGCCTGGGTGGCGCAGTCGGTTAAGCGGCCGACTTCAGCCAGGTCACGATCTCGCGGTCCGTGAGTTCGAGCCCCGCATCAGGCTCTGGGCTGATGGCTCAGAGCCTGGAGCCTGTTTCCGATTCTGTGTCTCCCTCTCTCTCTGCCCCTCCCCCGTTCATGCTCTGTCTCTCTCTGTCCCAAAATAAATAAATAAACGTTGAAAAAAAATTAAAAAAAAAAAAGTGTCAACGCTTGATTTAATTTATATAATATTCACCTTGATGACCAATGATGTAGCTAAAACTTCTGGTCCATACTCTATCAACAACTTGCTATAAATCTGTACTTGTCTCATAATTCCTTTGAAACTTACTCATTTGAAAGGGAAAAATTAAAGAGGGGTTAAAGAAGTATCTGGAACTTGAGGTGAAAGACTAGGCATATGAGTTTGCCTCTCTCTTTCCTGATCCCACTGAAATAAGAAATAAAAAAAAATATTAAACCAGCAGTGATAAAGCAAAGAAAGTGGAGGATAGAAATGCCATTGATAAATAGTTACAAAATTTCTAACAGAAAATTGGAGATAGGAGTGGGTTCACACACCAAATGGATAGAGATTGTAACAGCATAGCCTATGCCACAAGGAGCTACCATGGAGGTCACAGCCAGTCTACTCAAAGGACCTCAGAGAGCTACTGAGTTCAGAGTCAGCCTATTTGTTGGGGGTGGGAGTAACAAGTTGAGTAGAGAGAACAGTGAGAGATCATTATATGGGACAACTGCACAAAATGTTATGTGACATTCCCCTCCCCTTCCCCAGCACACAGAAAGCAGAAAGCCAATATATACCAAAAGGAAATACACCAGGTGGAAATTTCTAAGGAAACTGAAATAAATGTTTTGGAAAATTTAAGTCTTCTAGCATAACTGTGGGGACTCTAGACTAAAACTTTCTTCTCTCTGGCATTAGCATAGACTAGGAACCCAATCCTAGCCCTTTTTCACCCTAGAGTTAAGCCTGATTAACATCGAGGTCCTACCTTGAGATCCTAGCTGGAACTACCACCCAGATGAGATCCTAGCCAACAAAAAGACTGATTTCAGTGATGCTTGAAAAAGCCATCCCAGAGAAACAAAATAAATATGACAGCAGATTCCCTGTAGGAAATATTGCAAGCTGGAGCACAGTTGAGCAACATCATTGAAATCCTGTGAAGAAAACCTGAGAATTCTTTCAAAATATCTTTGAAAATATCTTTCAAAAATGGAGGCAAAATAAAGACTTCCCAAATATGCAAAAACTGACAGAGTTAATCACCAGCATATACTTAGTACAGGAAATATTAAAGCCTTTCAAGCAGAAGGAAAATGATATTAAATGGAAATGTTCTGCACAAAGGAATCAAAAGCACCAGAAATGGTAACAAAATAGGGAAATATAAATACTATTTTTCTTATTATTTCAATATACGTGAAAGATAACAGGCCACTTAAAGCAAAACCAGTAACTATATTTCTGAATTTTTAATCTATGAATAGGTGAAACGTATAATAGCAGTAACACAAAGATCATTAGGGGAGAAACACAAGTATGTTGTTGTAGGGTTCTTAAGGCATAAGCGAAGTGGTATAATATCCCTTGAAGGTGGTTGTAAGTTAAAGATGCGTATCATATACCCTAAAACAGCCACTGAAACAATAACAAAGAGTTATGGCTAATATCCAGCAAATAAGATAAAATAAAATCGTAAGACATGCTCGATCTAAAAAAGGTGGACAAATAACAGGGGGGATGAGAGAGAATTCAATGATGACAGTCTCAAAGGACAAAAAAGACTGTGAGGAAGATATCAGCCATGAAGCCGGTGAGCCACAACCTCAAAGGGCAGGGGTCTCAGACAAGGTGGGGGACTAACAGCTTGGAAGTAGCAATAAGGGTTCGAAGAAAAATGTCAACCCTATTTCTAGGACACGTAGGCCAAAGTACAATCTAGGTGTTGAGTTGGCAGACAGCAGGAGACCTCCTAATGTATCTCAGCTGGGGTACAGGATTGGACCTGCATTCTGGGAATAGGAAGCCCCTAATATCTCTAAACAAACAACAAAAAATTCAAAAAATGTTTTGACCAGCTGCAGGAAACAATTCTCCAACTGCAAAGTCATCAGGCCTTGAGCATGGCCATGGTGGCAGGACCAGAGGGAGTAAGACCATCAGAAGAACATTGTTGGGGCTTCCTGGTTAAGACCTGGTGCCCCACTGGACTCTTGGATATCACAGCCTGGCAGGATTTCCATGATTAAAAGAACTGCTCATGAGTTCTTTACATGTCCTCCTCCACTCTGGCCATTACTCTGGAAATAAGAGTTACCACCTTTCCCCAGAAGCAGGGACCGGAGAGCAGCAATCGACCAGACTGTGCTGGAAGTTTGCACTGATGGCAGTGACTGCCCTCACACCCTGGAAGACAGATGTGGCTTCCACATGATCCTTCTGTTACAGGATATGGGACTGAGGGTAATCGTCTTTCATCCAGATATTTAGTGCACAGCACTGTGTGTGATCAGATGGACTCTCAGCCCCCAGTCTCAGCCTCCCCACCCACATTTCACCACAGTTGGGGTCTAATGCTACACAGGGGAGGGTTTTCTTTTTGATCCCACCTGTAGGTCCTTTAAACTCAGAAGTAGGATGCCAAACCTGGATGGGACTTTAGAGTACTACTACAACTCCCTCATTTTATAAAGAAAATTTGAAGGCACAGAGGGGTAAGAGCCTTGCTAAATGCACCTCCAGGTGGATATTGGACCGGAACAATTAAGCCTTGACCGCTAGGCTAATGCTATGCCTACTTTCCCTGAATTTGAAAGACCACATAACCACGAGCCTGGCACTAAGATCCTCATTGAGGGTCCTCCCAAGAGTGCCCTCACCTCATGCAGATGTACCCCTTTCATTCCCTTCCAGCTTGAAGTGCTTCTTTAGAATACATACGATGTGTATGGGTTGGGTTGTGGCATGTCCCCAAACTTAACCGTACCAGACACAGTCCTCATTATGGCTGAAGCAAAAAGATGTTTCCTATTATTGGTCTCTGTAACCTTTTAGGTATCCAAACTGATAAATGTCGCTGGCGGTGGGAGATTACTGACAAAGCAGAGGCTGCCAGAGAGTTGTCGCAGGATGAATGACAGCTGAGGGCCTGTAACCTTTTCTCATCAAAATAAGGAGACAGAAAGAATAAAAAATGGTGTCTGGAGCATATCAGATTATCTGTGATTCAGAGCAGGAAGGGCTGGACTTGGAGTCATGGACTTGGAAGAGGAGACAGACCAAGTCAGGAGGATTGGCGGGGCACTGATTTTAGGAACCACCCTCAACTGTCAACATGAAGGGGATGAGATGGGAAGACGCACACCTTCCCTTGCGAAGTTCATTGTCCAAGCAAAGTGATGACAGCATCGGTACAGCTCTCGGCCATGGCACTGGATGGTCATGTGATTTCCATTAGGTTAGGGACTATCTTTCATGAAAAAATGACTTAGAACTTAAAGGGATGCTAAGGATTTAATCTACCATGCCATTGTCATTCAAGAGATTAGTGCCAGGATGAGGTGAGGTGTTAGGGAGCATCAGTGAACAAGAGAAACATACATATGCAGTCCCTGCCCTCATAGAGTTTACTTAGTGGTGTGTGTGTGTGTGTGTGTGTGTGTAAATGCCATTTGCATGTGTGTGCATGTGTGTGTGCACACATATTTACACACATAATGTGTGCTTAGTCCACATAGTAATGTGAGCTTAGTAAGTGTATAGTTTTCATTCATCTGATGTGTTGGGAGGCTATTCTAAAAATTTCATTCAAATAACATAATACAGCATAATGGAATGAGCAAAGGCTTTGAAATTCGAACCCTGGCCCTGCTTCTCTCCATTCTACTTCACTTGCGAAATGATCTGAACGTTCAGATTGCCCCCACCCCATTGAACTTCCCATCTATCATCTTCTTGTGGGGGCCATGCTGTGAAGGTGCTACATGTATCTTGCAGAAGGACAGTCTGAGCATCAGTCACAGAACAGGGATGATTCCCTGGCCCTCAAGGTGCCCATGAAACCAAGGCAATGAGAGAGAATGTGTGGGAGACACTCGTGTGGTCACACCCCAATAATTTGGAGACAAGGACAATAGGATTGCTTTCTGGGACCCACATGGTGAAACAAATACAAAATGGGCCATGGCAGAGTCATGCAGAGACACCTTAAGGAGATAGGGTACCTCCTGGGTAAAGGACTTGGCAACTCGAGGCACCCACATTTCATCAGAAAGGCCTGGGAAGTACCCAGCATAAGAAAAGTGAAGACACTGAAGAATCGCCTTCAGAGGAAGGGACTCTGGGTAGCTGATGGGGTAGTGGGTCTCCTTGCCAGGTAGGTAAACCCCCAATATAGACATGGCTGCTTCAGAGCTCTTGCATTTTCTGATAATTTACCTACGTTTCTGTTCTAAGTTCACTTGTCTGGTCTTCTACCAACTCAACCATCTAAATAACTCCCCTGTGACCTCTCCTACCATCCCCTCGGCCAGTACCGTATTCTACACATCACTCATACTTCTTCCAATGGCGGCTCCCTGACCTCTCCCTGCCTCCACTCCCATCTCCCTTCCGATCATTCTATACATGCAGCCAGAAAGATCTTTCTAAATCATAAATTTTATGTTGCTTTCCTGATTAAAACCCTTCAATGGTTTCCTATTACGTTCAGTGTAGAATTCATACGCTAATGTGGTTTAAACAGCTTCACAAGCTGGCTCTCACCAAGCTTGGCAGCATCGTTTCAGACCTGCTCTCCCCGCCCAAGATAATCTCCTGCCACACTGCACAGATGCCTGCTGTCCTATGGCACTCTCTCCTCCCTCTCCCCCCTGGCAATTCCCCCCATGTTCCTCGATTCTCCATGTGGGTATCACTTTGTCCGGTCCCTAAGCCCTGGGCTGACACTACTCATGTGTTCTCACACTGCCAGCACCTACCCTAACCTCTGTGTTTATTGCATTAGATTAAATTACTTACTTTACTCATTGTCAGCTGGACCGTGATCCCTTGAAACGCAGAAATTATAGCTTCACCCCCTCTGCCTCCAGTTCTTTATCTGAAAACTAGAAATGACTACAGCAATGACCTCATAGGGTTGTTATGAGAATCAAGAAAGCTAATATATATAAAGCACTTAGAACAGTTTCTGACACAGTAAACACTATTACGAGTGCTCTTATATATATATAATATACAACTTATATATGTAATAACATACATAAAATACATAATAATATCACACATTGTGACTGATATTATTATTACTACTGCTGTTATTATTATACCTCTTTCCTGCTATAATTTTAGAATACAACATAGCCTATGTGAAATAGGAATCTGTCAATTATCTGCTAAACAAGAGAATTAGTTTCATATATACCAACCCACCATCTGATTTGTATTTGATTTCCCACATCACTCGATTGCTGGAAAATTTTAACCCAAGCCAGCACCAAAAAACAAACAAACAAACAAACAAACCCAAAAAACCATCTTCTACATTCTTCTACAACAGACAACCTTATTTTTTAAGACGTCACTAAGTGGTCATTTTGGTTTTATATATCAGTCCCCGATAAGCCTGGTTAGGTGAGTCAGCCTTCCCAGGCCAGATCAACTGTAGGAATCTGATGTGCTGAGGACCTAAGCATGTATGCTGGGGAAACCACTGTTGTTAAAACCACTTTTTAAAGTTTTGTCTGGGTGGACCAAAGAGGATTCTCTGCCCTCTGGAGTCACCCTTTCCCCAAATATCCCTTTGGAACGACTTACTTTGCAGTTTCCTCCACTGTCCTCTGGCTTTTCTATAGAAAAAGGATTTAAAAATGCAGAAAAACATGGAACGGGAAGAGCTTCCTTTCCAAACTGCTTACTAACCAAGATGGGTTGGAAAGCCCAGGCTCAGTGTGTGGGCAGTGGGAGGTACATGTCCCGAGGCAGGACTGGAGGCAGCGTGGGGTGAAGGTGAGGGCATGGCCAATGGCCAGAGCAAGTGTGAGTCTCAAGTCTGAAACTAACAGCTGTGGATACTAGGCAGTGGTGATGGCCAACCTTACACTGGACGTTTCCCATCATGTTGTGAAGTGTTAGACCACTAAGCAGGAGGGATTCTGCTATTAAAGAACTAAAGGACACATCGGGAGCTCAGTTAATATTCCAGAAATCAGAGAGCCGGTCAGAAGCAGAGCAAACCCAGGCGGTTTGACTCCAAGGTCTGTGCTCTTTACCTACGGCCTCTCGGTGTTCTTCTCTCTAACCTGGGCCCATTGCCTATGGGCCACAGATTATGATGATCATTGCAAAAAAATGGATGTGGCAAGCACATGGTAAACAGTGGCTTTCCCCTAATAACTAAAGTGCCAGTCTAGCACCTTTGTCCTTAGGGGCTTAAGAACCTGCAAGGGCCAGGCCTCTGCCATGGCAACTTGTGTCTCTACTCACAGCCATATGCCCATAGAAATAGAGCCACTACATGCTGGGTTGAATTAGCAGTCCCTTTGCTTACTAAGCCGCCTTTTAAGTAATGAAGAACTCAGAGCACAGAAAAAGGAATGAGGCCAGCATTACCAGATCGAGACACGGACAACCATCCCTTCCGTATACTGCAAATTTGGAATTAGGCAGCTCACTGCACAGTCAAGAGACCTCAGAAGTGTCTTCTTGCAAATCTGTCTAATTAAAGAAGCCCAACAAGAAACTAAACCTCGTAGGTTTCCTCTGGCCCTGACACATTCTCGAGACTGCCCTTACCTCACTGGATGCAAACAGCACAAGGTTCTTGTGTGAGTTCTGTGGACAGTTTTGAATCCGGAAAAGTAACCATCCCAGAGTGGAACCCTGTCCCAGCCACTCAGGAACCCATGTTGGCCCTGCCTTAGAGAGGAACACAGAGGTGGAGTTTGGACAAGATGCCATCCGTCTGCAGCATCCCCAGTCCACCCACTTGCCTGCCCACAAAGGACTGCCCTGGAGTGGTTTCAGCTTAGGCATGACTCAACTCTGCCTACTGTAAGCAGCTCCTGTAGCTTCCAGAAGAGCAAATTGTCATGTTGGAGGCACACATCCCTTTTCAGGAGAGAAGAGATCCCTTTAATTTTTGTGAGAATTTGGTAATGTTTTATGCTTCAGAGTGAAGGATCACTTCATTGCAACTTTCAGCAATACAATTTAAGGATTTGGAGAATAATTCTTGCAGTCCTTGGCAAATAGGAAAAGCCCCTTCTGCCTTATTGATGGGTATAAAAATCCTCCCAATGCATTTTCTTCCTTTTGGATACTTTGAATAAGACAAAACAAACAAACAAACAAACAAATGAAACACCCCAGAACCCAGACTGATAGCAGTCATTTGGTCACAGAAACAATTCTCAATCAGGGGAATACATAATTGGTCAGATGAATGTTGCACACACATATCTTAATGAAGATAATTAATTTAGGTCACATATCTGCCATGTGTTGGTCCATAAATGAGAAGTCTCACCTAATCCTTATAATAATCAAGTAGGAGGGGGAAAAAAAACCTGCTACTTTCTTTCAGTAGATGAGAAAATGGAGGCTCAGAGGAGTGAGTTGACTTTTTCAAGGTCATGCAGTTGGTCAGGGAAGATTCAGTCTTAGAACCCAGATCTGGGGGCGCCTGGGTGGCGCAGTCGGTTAAGCGTCCGACTTCAGCCAGGTCACGATCTCACAGTCCGTGAGTTCGAGCCCCGCGTCGGGCTCTGGGCCGATGGCTCAGAGCCCGGAGCCTGTTTCCGATTCTGTGTCTCCCTCTCTCTCTGCCCCTCCCCCGTTCATGCTCTGTCTCTCTCTGTCCCAAAAATAAATAAACGTGGAAAAAAAAAAAAAAAACCAGATCTGTCTGTCACCACAGAACACGTCCCTTTTCTCACATCAGTGGTTGGACAGAGACCTTAGTGCTGTAATCACCAAGTGCAGTAAAGACTACCTGGGGGCAGAAGGGAAGATGGGATACGTGTTTTAAGATCTATGGAAATTCCATGTGTATATGGATGCCAGAAGGATTAGAGAAAGTAGCTTTGTTTCCCTTTCCCCCCAAAGATCTTCAATTTAAGATTGGTTTAGTGGCCCCTGGAAGGAAAACACATATGAAGGGTGTTAGGAGGGGCATTGAAAGCTGGAACTGGGTGAATTAACTCTGATATGATGACTCCCATGATTCCAGGGTTTTCTAAGCTTGCTAAATTGATGAGAAAGAGACTTCCCTCTCCACAGAGGCAGAAATAATTTATGACATCCATTTTACTATCTGGAAGGCTCCACATAGCTTTATATAATGGTTCCTGTTGTCTTTATAGATTTTTTTTTTCCTAAGGAACATTTTAATCTAGCTAGAGTAAATAATATCAATCACATTGCTCATATAATCATTATTGGCCTGAGTCTCTGATTGATTTTTAAATATCGTGTTCTCTGCTGGGGGCAGCATGGGAGAGGAGAAATAACACTGGCCTAAAAAATACAAATTTAGGGTTGTCAGTCTGACTTCTTCAATGGTGGGCTCCCTGTCCCCTCAAACTACCACACCATTGGGTCACTGTTCCGCACAGGATGCTTGTCTCCCTAAGAAGGCCCAGGAGAGAAATGAAATCAAGCGGGAACTTTGGAGTCTCCTCCCACCACTTTTGAGCTATGTGATCTTGGGCACGTTAGGAACCCCCTTCTTGATTCTCTGCTCTAATCTGTAAAATGATAATCACAATTCAACACACTCCCTTGGTATGTTGTAAAGACTTACTGAGCAAATTCTGATAAAGTTCTTTGAAGAACACTGGTATCACGGCAGTAAAATACCATCCACACTTCCATTCCAAATGCCTTCAACACACACTCAGCACGCTCTTCCTAATCCTTTAAATGCATACATCTTTCCTCTTCTAAAAAGCCTCCCACAGCCATCCCTTGCCTCGCCCTAAGCAGAATTCATGCTTTCCCCTCTCTGATCCTTCAGATGGGACTTTGTCTTTCCATTCAGTCAAGAAACATTTATAGAGCTGAGGGCATGCCAGGCTCTGTAAATGTAGAGTTGTCTGTGAGATGACCCCTGTCCCCAAATTGCTCACAGTCTGTTAGACAAGTGCTCTAACAAGGCAGCATGGAAGTACCAGGAATGTTTCTTTCTCAGAAATCAGTTATTTCTCAAACTGTATAAAATCCAGGGGCAATCTCCAAAACCGTATTAGCTACGTCTAAGTTTTCCTCTTTTTCTCCACTCTGTTTCATTCCTGGGCTTTCCATTTTTCTCTCCGGGCTTCCCTCCTTTCTTCTCTTAGGTTCCTTTACTGTCTTTTGGGTTTGTTCTCTTCTTCTCCCTTTTCCCTCTTTGGATCTGGGCTGCGTGTGGCAGTAGGAGAGCACAAAGGGACATCTTCCCAGAAGAGAAGTTCCCAAGCTAGTCTTTGGAGCAGAGAGGGACACAGATATAGCACTGAAATGTAGGGGGCTACCGACACAGTAGAAAGAAGCAGTCAGAAGGAACATCAAATGTGAGATCTCAGAGAAGAAAGAATGAAGAAAAGTGTGTGTGCAGATGCTATGTGCTAAAAATGCATGAAGGATGGTCAGGTTTGGAACACTCCAAAGGTGAAGGCAGATTGATGGGAGAAGAGGCAAATCCAGCATTCTATACTCGGGATGGATTGCATTCTCTATGGGATGGGTTCTAAGTTGAGGTTTACAGGAAGAAGGTGGCATGATTCAATTTGCATGTTAGAGAGATCGCTATTTTGGGTGTAGGATGGATAGATAGAAGCTAGCTGGATGGAGGGTGTTAAGTTATGCTGCTGAAACAATCCAAGACATGCTGAGACTTCAGGATGTTGGCAAGGTGGTGCCTAAGCATGTAAGCCCTGCTTATGCACGGGGCTCCAGTCCTGGTGCTGCCATTCACAGACGACAAGAAAGATTGTGACTTGCAATCCTCTACACTCCTTGCCAAACACCTTGGCACTTGAAAAATAAACTTTTTGTCCAGGTGGCCAGCTTTTTACTATAAAGAAAAAAAATCTAAGATCTGCATAATAGTTTACCATCAGATTTCATAGGTAAGAAACATGAGGCCCACATTTATTTATTCATTTATTGATTCAATATACTGAAAGCATGCTATGTATCAGGCACTGGGTAAGAGGAGCGTATCAGACAGCAAGACAGACCATGTTCCTTCCCTCTTGGAGTCTGTATTAGGGAGGGCAAAGCACATGAGAAACACATGAATGCAAATTATTATAGCAAGTAGTGATACATTCTGAAACAAAGAAACAAACTAAGGAGATAGTTTGATCAGAGTGGCAAATTTGCATAGGATGGACAGGGAAGGTCCCTATAAGGAGAAATTTGACCTGACGGAACTGAGAGAGATAGCTAGGCAAATGTCAGGGGAAGAGGGTTTCAGGCTGAAGGAACAGCAGGTGCAAAGGTCCTGAGGCAAGAGTATATATGGTCCCTTCAGGATCACCAAGGAGGCCAGCATGGCTGGAGATGAAGATGTGGGGCAGAATGTAGTAGGAGATAAGTCAATAAGATAGATATCAGATCATGAAGCACTTTCTAGACTAGTGGCTTGGATTTATTTTTTTGAGTGTGATGGAAAACCACTGGAGAAAAAAAATTCATATGACTCAACATGGCATATGTTAATGGATTACTTTGGTTATTATATGGCACACAGGCTAACAGAGCAGAATGGAAAGAGGAAACCCAAATGAGAGATTACTATGGTAGTCAAAGGAGAAATTATGGTGGATTGGACTAGAGTTCTTTGTGGGAACAGTGAGAAGTAACAGGCTTCTGGATGTATGTTGAAAGTAGAACTGACAAATGAAATTTTCTAATAGCATTGATATGGGCTGGGAAAAAAAAGAGAGAGAATTAAAGATCATTCCAGGCTTGGTCCTGACTAACTGGGTAAAAATGGTGGTGCTTTATAAGACAGAGGGGGAATAAAAAAAATGGAGCTCACTTTGGACAGGATGAATTTGGGGGTTTTTGTTTTGTTTTGTTAATTTTGTTAACTATTTTTGAGAAAGAGGGAGGCACAGAGTGTGAGCTGGGGAGGGGCAGAGAGAGAGAGGAAGACACAGAATCCAAAGCAGGTTCCAGGCTCCAAGCTGTCAGCACAGAACCCAATGCAGGGCTTGAACTCATGCACAGTGAGATCATGACCTGAGCTGAAGTCAGACGCTTAACCAACTGAGCCACCAGGCACCCATGGACAGGATGAGTTAGAAATGCCTAATAGATACCTAAGTGACAATGCTGAGTAGGCAGATAGGCATATGAATTTGGGGCTCAATAGAGAGGCTAGGAATGCACATGCAAATTTGGAAGTTGTCAGTAAATATCAAGTGTTGGGATTGGATGTGAGAGCAGATGGGGAAGATTTAAGACTGAATACTGTGCCATTCCAGTTATAGGTTGGAAAAAAGAAGAAAATCTAACAAAGGTGACAGAGAAGCAGCAGCCAGTAACAGAAGGAGACACGGAGGAGGGGGAGGAAGAGTTTCAGGAAGGGGTTAGGTTTGAAAAATGTTACTGTGAAATCAGCCTTTTCCCTCTCCTCTCATAAATCAGGTAAAACCAACAAGGGGAATGAAAAGAAAGCTGTCAACCACGTCTTTAGTGGAACCAGCATATCTCTAACCACAAAACCGTCAAAGGGTGCCAACAAGCAGTAGCATGATGCACAAGGCTGTGGGAGAGAGACCCATGGCTGGGTCACGAGGAAAGGGCCATCGGCACCCTTTGGGGGCACGGGGGCATGCGGTCCCTGGTGCATATCCAGCAATGGGAGCCTCCCTAGATGCTGTCTGACTTAAGAAACACGGGGGGCAGCCCTGAATGAAAAATCACAGGAGACAGGGAAGAAGAGGAGCTTTACAATTGAAGAGCCCTACAGAAGTCTGCAGGTGCCTGTGGCTAGTGTGCGGAAAGATATAAAGAGTAAAAGAACTCACCAATACGACACTGGGCCATAAGAAAATTCCTGTTGATTCTGGATATTTCTCTGTTCATTCACCAAGAATAGGTCCAAGAAAAAGTCAACTGTTTAGGATAAATAATGAAAAAGAACCAGAATAAGCACTACATAGATTCTAAAAGAAATAAACAAACAACAAAAGGATGAAAGAAACAGAGAAAATGCACGATATGTAAAGAACATTCATCAGACAACTATAGCCACAGAGAAAATGGAAACTGTGATCAAACATTTCTTTATAATGTGATGGATACTCTTGGTTGGCTAATTCACTGTCTGATCCAACTCCCTTCTAGCTTTTCTAGCTGGCTGGGAAACACAAAGAATCATTTCTCAGACTCCTCTGTAGCTAGAGTTCTACCTGTGACAAAGATCCACTAAACAAAACATATCCACCCGCATATGATACCTAGAAGGAAGCAAATAATAGGATCCACATATGGAGAAATTGATCTTAGGATGAGCACAGGGCACCGGTTCTGGGCTCTGGAGCTTTGTTTCTAGCGTATGTTCCTCAGTGTCCTAAGCATGGTGCATGGGAGACAGCAGCAATCGGTTCCTCCAGAACACTGTCCACGTGTGTTTGGGCACTCTCCTGGCTGTAGACTATCGAAACCTATGTCCCTAGCACTCCAGAAGAGTTTGTGACCTACCCTTTCATAAACTCATTTTGCTTTAGCCCATCTCATATGGTTCTGTTTCCTGTAATAAAAAAGCACTGATAAACATTCATAGATTTAAAAAGAGAGAAAACCTAATGAAACAATTACCCCTACTTGACAAAATCACAAAGCAAAGTACAGAAAAGCTAGGGAATAGATAATGATACAACAGGAAGATATAAAGCATGAGCTGCAAGATCAAGAAGGAAAAACATAAATTAAGGTAAAATTTGATATAAATTATATATATCACCTATTATGTTTTATTTATCCATTTATCTGTCGACAGACACCTAGGTTGTTCCTGTGAATGTTGTGAATAATGCTTCAATGAACGTGGAGATGCAGATATGTCTTTGAGACAGTGATTCCATTTCCTTATATGTGTAACCAGAAGTGAGTCACTGGTAGTTACATTTTTAATTTTCTATTTTTTTAATTTTTTTATATTTTTCACATTTTTAATTCTTTGAGGAACATCCATCCTGTTTTCCACAGTGACTGTACCAACTTACATTCCCATCAACAGGGCATGAGGGTTTCCTTTTTCCCAAATCCTCACCAACTCTAGTCCTTTGTCTTTATGATAATTGCCATTCTAGCAAGTGCGAGGTGATATTTCACTGTGGTTTGGAGTTGCATTTTCGTAATGATTGGTGATGTTGAATATGTGTTCACGTATCTGTTGGCCATTTGTACGTCTTCTGTGGAAAAGGTCTGCTCAAATCCATCCCCTAGTTTTTAATCAGATTGTCTATATATTTGTTTACTTTCTCTATTGAGTTGTAGGAGTTCTTCGTGTGTTTTGGATATTAACGCCTTATCAGACAAATGGTTTGTAGATATTTTCTCCCATTCTGTAAGTTGCCTTTTCATCTTGTTTATTGTTTCTTTTGCTGTACAGAAGTCTTTTAATTTGATTTAATATTATTATAATTTGATTATACCAATAATCATTATAATTATTATTAATTATAATATAATAATTATTATAATATATATTATAATTATAATATATAATTATATATAATTATTATATATTATATATTATATATAATTATTATATTATATATTATATTATACTATATATAATATTATTATATATAATTATACAATTATAATTATATATAATAATATATATTTATATATTTATATATATAATATATAATAATATATAATTATATATAATTATAAATATATAATTATATAATTATAATTATAATATAATAATCATTATAATATTAATAATATTATAATAATATTATAATTTGATTTAATATTGATTTGTTTAGTTTTGCTTTGGTTGTACACATTTTGTATATTGTATCCCTACCAAAGTCAAGGAGCTTTTTTCCCTATTTTTTTCTAGGAGTTTTACAATATAAGGTCTTATATTTCTTTAGTCTTTAATCTATTTAAAGTCAGTTTTGTGAGTGCTGTAAGGTAGGAGTCCAACTACATTCTTTTGTGTGTGATTGTCCAGTTTTCCCAATACCATTTATTGAAAATGCTATCCCTTTTCCCATTGAGTCCCTGGGTTCTCTTGTGAAAGATTAGTTGACCATGCATGCAAAGGCTTATTTTTGTGTTCTCTATATCTTCCATTGCTCCATGGGTCTGTTTTTATGGCAGTGTCATATTGTTTTGATTACTATGGCTTTGTTACTATAGTCTGAAAGCAGGAAGTGGGTCTTCAACGTGTGTTCTCTCTCAATTTCTTCTTGCTCATGATTGCTTTGGCTATTTGAAGTGTTTTGTGGTCCCATACAGATTTTAGGATTGTTTTTCTTTTTTCTATGAAAAATGCCATTGGATTTTTGATAGAGATTGCATTGAGTCCATAATTGGCTTTTGGGAGCACGGATATTTTAAAAGTATTAATTCTTGGGGCACCTGGGTGGCTCAGTCGGTTAAGCGGCCGACTGCGGCTCAGGTCATGATCTCGCGGTCCGTGAGTTCGAGCCCCGCGTCGGGCTCTGTGCTGACAGCTCAGAGCCGGGAGCCTGTTTTCAGATTCTGTGTCTCCCTCTCTCTCTGCCCCTCCCCTGTTCATGCTCTGTCTCTCTCTGTCTCAAAAATAAATAAATGTTAAAAAAATAAAAAAATAAAAATAAGTATTAATTCTTATGATCCATAAGCACGAGATATCTTTCCATTTATTTATGTCTTCAATTTTTTTTCATCAAAACCTTATAGTTTTCATATATAGACATTTCACACCCCTGGTTAAATTTATCCCTAAGTATTTTGTGGGTTTTGATGCTATTGTAAATGGTACTTTCTTCTTTATTTCTTTTTCAGATATTTTGTTGTTAGTGTGAAGAAATGCTACTGGTTTTGTATGTTGATCTTGTATCCTGAAACTTTAAACTTTATTGAACATTAATTAGTTCTAACAGTGTGTGTGTGTGTGTGTGTGTGTGTGTAATATTATATATATATGTATGTGTATATATATATATATATATACTTTCAAACCTAGGCAATTTTGTTTCTTCCTTTCTGATTTGGATGTCTTTATTTCTTTTTCTTGCCTGCTTTCTCTGGCTAAGGCTTCGAGTCCTATGTTGAATATGAGTGGCAAGACTGGGCATACTTGTCTTATTTCTGATACTTGAGGAAAAGCTTTTAACTTTATCATTGAGTATCATGTCAGCTGTGGGCTTGTCATATATGGCCTTTATTATGTTGAAATATATTCCTTCTATACACGACTTGTTGAGTGCTTATATCCTAAAAGGATAGCTGTTTTGTTAAATATGTATTTTGAATTAGCCTAAACAATAAAAGAGAATTTTTTAAAATATGAAATTTATTGTCAAATTGGTTTCCATACAACACCCAGTGCTCATCCCAAAAGGTGCCCTCCTCAGTACCCATCACCCACCGTCCTCTCCCTCCCACCCCCCATCAACCCTCAGTTTGTTCTCAGTTTTTAAGAGTAAAAGAGAATTTATTTATTCATGTAATCAAGTGTCAGGTCAATGCTAGAACCCTCTTTCAGAATAACAGGATCTGGGGAGTTAAATGTTCTCCCCCCCGCATAGAAAATTCTGTGCTCGGGGCGCCTGGGTGGCTCAGTTGGTTAAGCGTCCAACTTCAGCTCAGGTCACGATCTCACGGTTCGTGAATTCGAGCCCCGCGTCGGGCTCTGGGCTGATGGCTCAGAGCCTGGAGCCTGCTTCCTATTCTGTGTCTCCCTCTCTCTCTGCCCCTCCCCTGTTCGTGCTCTGTCTCTCTCTGTCCCCAAAATAAATAAACGTTAAAAAAAAAATTAAAAAAAAAAAAAAGAAAATTCTGTGCTCTAGAATAGAGATGAAAGTTAAAGCCCAGTGGCTCATGAAGAATCTCATAGCAGTGGAAATTTTATGACTTTTTAAAGTGATATTTGTTCCTCTTGACTTCTAACTTAGTAGATAGGTAATTTAACATCTAACCTTTGATTTATAGACCAATAACACATTCTTGATTTAAGGACAACAATCACTGCAGTTGTGAAAATAAACATTACCACTTATACTGTCTGGCAGAGAGTACATTGTAAAACAAGCCCCAGGTTTGTTTATATTGAGTTTGGATTGATGGAGAATGTGGCATTCATCTACCAGGGGTCATTCTAGGCTACCACGGCAGAAGGCCATATAATTTCTCAAAAAAACCTGCAGTTGTTAGGTGGTATCTGCTTGATACACAAAAGGTAAATACCAGAGGGCAAGAAGTACTTTGAATAGAACCTTAATATTCTGCAGGCACAATGACAGAGCAAAAGACATGAGCTATGGAGTCATCAGACCTGGAACAAAATTTTAATCCACTCACTTATCACTATTTATCCTTGAACAAGTAACTCAAGTCTGAATCTCAATTTCCTCATCTGTAAAATTGGTACAATATCTATCTTATAAGGTTGTTATGAGGTTGAAATAAGTAATGTATAGAATGTCCAGATCACAGAGAAAGTCAGATGAATGGTAGCTATTACTCAGACTCAATCTTCCAATATTTGCATAGTCTATAGTAATATATCTTTATTAGACTATGTGCATTTCAACATAGCCAGTGCCTGAGAAGTGGTATTCATATTGATGACTCTGAGATTAGCCTTTTAAGACCCTAAAGGGATTTTTAATTCACAAGTATTAAATGGTGATCAAGAGTTTTAGCACTAATATATGTAATTAGTTTCTGTTAGTATGATGTTGCTAAATTCCAGGGACACTTTTCTATCTCATTGTACTTGCCTTCTGTGCAGCTTTTGACACTGTTCAAAACTGCTTCCTGACTATTACCTTTTCTTGATTTCAGTTACAACACTTTTTTCCTTCCAATCTCCCTGACTCGCCTTTCTAAATCTTTTTGGGGGCAACACCTCCCTTTCCCACTTCTTAAATGTTGGTTTTCTCTAGCTGTCTTTCAGAAAACACCCCTTTCTCATTTTAACTACTCTTTTTAGATAGTGTCTTTCACTTCCGAGACTTCAATTGTTATTTAACTCAGTGCCACTAATAAAGTTGTGCAGGTCGCATACTGCCCTAATGTGCTAAGTTGAAAAAGAGAGTGAAAGCAGAAATCCAATCTGTGCACAGCTTGCCAGGTCAAGTCCCGGAGGGCCAGTGTTCCTCTAAAGGGAGCACCTTTTTCTAATTTACAGAAAAGCGTTCTATATGTCAACAGTTGTCCTGATCTAAATCACACACACACACACACAGTGCAAATCTCAATGCAAATATCAAACTTAACAAATTCAGTTGACTGTGGGAATTTCCAGCTGTATGAAGTCAACTCCACATGACTTAAATTGAACTAGTCCCTTCTTCTTCATCCAACTGAACTATTTCATCCATGGTCTCTACCTCTCTGGATAGAACCAATATCCCTTAAAATGCCTCAGTTAGAAATACCAGTGCCACATTTCACTGCTCCTCTCCCTCACCCCCAACATCACACTATAGGGCACATGGTGCTTTACTGTACAGATTGTCCTCTAGGATATAAGTGTATGTTTTCCCAGCTGGCGGGGATGCTGAAGGATGAGAGCTTCTAGCCGTTTCCACTCTCTGGGATTTCCCACAGCCCAAGAAAGCCACCTCATTCAAGAAGGCAGCCTGTGTCCAATGAGAAGTCCATGGGGGAGTTTAAATGTCCAACTCAAGACAACTCCAAAGTGCCATGCCAGCTTCAGAACTCACCAGTGAGTGCTTCTTCTGTCTTCATTGCAGCCCAATTTCTCCTCCTTCCCAGTCTTGTTGTCATCCCTTTCCCCCACTGATCTTGATTCCAAGAGCACTTTTAACAACCTTCCTGCACCCTAATCTCCACTTCACAGTCTACAACACCAACTATTCTCCATGTGCGATGGGCTGTATCTCCTAAATATCAGTGGAACAGATTCATTTGTCTCCATTCTTACAAATACCTCCTTATTTACTCAACTCTAATCTCTCACTTGGATGACTGGTTTTAGAAACATGGTGATATCAGCTCCTGAAATAAGATAGGAGCATTTCTTTTCTCCTTATTCTCTGCAATAATTCAATAAGGCAAGCTATGCATTTTGTGTTCTTTGAATATTTGGTATAATTCTCTTATCTGGATTTAGATATTTTTGCATTTTGGATATTATATCTAATAATGGATTTAATTTACTTAACATGCAGATAGGCTTATTCAGGTTTTCAGTTTACCCTGACATTAGTTTTAAGTTATAGTTTTCTGGAAAGTTTTAATTTCACCTGTGATTTGAAATTTAAGGGCACTGAGTTGTTAATGGTAATCTCCAATTATTTCAAAAATAAGCCTTTGCTCTATCTAAGGTTAGATTCTCCTTTTCATTCTTAATCTTGTTCGTTTGTGATTTATTTTTCATGACCAATCTTGCCGAGTCTTGCCTAGTTATTTATTATTATTTGCCTTTTTGAGGCATGATTTTTGTTTTTGTTGTTTTATTATATTTTGTTTTCTGTAGTTTCTGTACTTACTATGTCCTATTTTCTCCTTTTTAAAGTTTATTCTATTTTATTATTTAAAATTGTAAATTGTATATTTAATTCATTAATTGCCAACCATTCTTTTTTTCTTACGTAAACATTTAAGACTGTAAGTTTCCATCTAAATAATGTTGCAGTTTACATCATAAAAATTTTGCTATACAGTATTTTCATTATCATTATGATCTAAATATTTTCTAATTGCCATTATGATTTCATTTTTAAACCAAAAATCATCTTAAAGTGTGCTTTGCTGTTTATATACACAAGGTATTCTTAATTTTAGGAAGTGTTTGTTGGATATTTGAAAACTAATTTCATTTCATTTAGAGAATAGAGTGATATATCTTGATTTTTTTGAAATTTTGTGGATTTTTCCAAAAGAACTATAATCTGGTCAGTTTTTGTTAATACCCACGTGGGCTTGAGAAGAATGTATATTCTCAAATTGTTATAAACAGGTTTTTATAGATGTCTATTGAATACGATTTGTTAATTGGTTGGTATAAATCTTGTTCCAAACAGCTTCCAAAGTTTCAATTTTCCAAACTCAAACCTAGAACAACTCTTTTTAATTGAAGAAAGTGTATATTCACAAACTCTGTTTCAGTAATTATAAGTAGAATGAATTACCATTTAAAAAAATAGGAAAAGCTTTCCTCTTCATTTTGAATGAATCTTATGTCTACATCAATATGTCAGTAAAATTCTATAGGAGGTTTAAATTTAAAATATCTACCAAGTTTCGTAGAGAACTTTATCATTACTTTAAAGAAAGGAAATTAAACTGCTTCTGTAGAATATTCTGTGATTTCCCACTATAATACCACTTCACCAGAATCACAACAAAGATACATTCCCATGTTTTTTTCATTCCTTTGTGAATTATATAGAAGGCCTGAATTTTTATTTTATGTTTTAGATAATTCAATACGAGTCATACAAAAATGTTTTTTTTTCTTCCATAATATGACTGTATGAGTTTTGCTGGGAAATACTATATTGCTTCTCTCTAATAAAATCTGTAAACACTTGGGCTAGGTATTAAAGAGGTCTCTCAGCTTCTTTCTATACTTTGTCTTAGAATGCAGGAATTTTCACAGTTTTTCTCTTAGAGGAAAATAAAGTTTTTAAATTGTTATCAAAAATAATATGTGCTTGTCATTAAACAAAAATCAAATAGTAGAGAATGGTATGAAATAAACACAGTCCATCGTCTTTGCTCCCAGTCTCCATCTTACCAGAGAAAGCCACTATCCATTTTATGTAAATACTAAAATATAAACATATTTGCATATATTTTATGATTGATACATTTTCACTCACTGCATTTTTAAATTTTTAAAAGTCAACATTTATAGATTTACAACAGCCTTTTAATAGTTGTGGATTATTTTATTGAATAGCAATACCACCAACTATTTAATCAATTCCTATTAATATCTGAATACTTTCCATTTGTTTTAGTAATACAGACAATGTTGGCAGCATCTTTCAATTTTCACAAATTATGGTTGATTTTGCTAAACAGTTGGCAAAAGAATACAAGGTTTAATGTCTATGCTTGTTTATTTGCTCATAACCAGTTCTGACATCTTAAATGATCACCAAAATGATCAAACATTCTTTTTTATTAACTTTATGTGACCATTTCTGACACAATTATCTCTGTGAATTTTGTGAGAATTTTCCAGATGTCTCATGGAAGTCTCCATCTGCACTGTCTTCCAAAAAATAAAACATAAAATCAAGAAATTTAAAGTAAACTCCTCTGGAAGTTCCACATTTTTTATATTTTCAGAATATGAGTGAAATGTATTTCTTCTTTTCATCACATTTCTTTGCAGAGGGTGGAGGTTGAGGTGATTGGATTTTGTGGTGTGTAACAGGGAATTCAAGCCCTAGCTCTGACATCAACTGGTTGTGAATTTAAAAATTACTTGATATTTTGAAACCTCAGTGTCTTCATTTGCAAAACATAAATAATTATAAAAATTAGCTTTATACAGATATAAGGATGTTGGCGGATTACAGAAGATATGCAAGTAAATCATCTAGCACAGAGCTCTGCCCATTGTACCTGTCTACTAAAATTCAGCTATTATCATCACCATCATCATTATTATTTTTTAAAACACCATTATTTGAATCACCCCACAGTTGACTCTCCACCTTGTATGAGATAAAATGATCTCAGTACCTCTCAATGTGATCTCTCTCGTCTTTAACAACTTGTATCCAATGTCTCCCTCTCTAATCTCATATTTTTCTTTTTTTCCAGCTTTATTGAGGTAAAATTAATTAATACAAATTACATATATCTAAAGTGTACACATTAAATTTTGGTATACATAAACATTGTGTAATGATTAGCATAATCAAGCTAAGTAACTTATCCATCACATAGTTACCTTTAAAAAAAGTTTCTGGTAAATGAGCACTTAAGATTTGCTCTCAGCAAATTTCAAGTACATAACACAGTATTATCAGCTATAGTTACCATACTATACATTAGATCTCTAGAGTTTTCTTCATGCTGCAGTACTGATACTTGGTACACTTTTACCTACATTTTCGTATCTTCTCCACCATCCTGGCCCATGCACCTATATATTCCACATATAAGTAGGAACATGATGTAACTGTCTTTTCCATGTCTGACTAATCTCACTTAGTATATGTCTTCCAGATTCATCTATTTTGTCACAAATGGCAGAATTTCCTTCTTTTTTAAGGGTGAGTAATAATTCCCTGTCTATATATACCATGTTTTCTTTATTCATCCACCAATGGACACTTAGGTTAAATACACATTATGGCTATTATGAATAATACATCAATAACCATGGAAATGCAGATGTCTTTGAGATCCTGATTCCATTCCTTTGGAGACATATTCAGAAGTGGAATAGCCAGATCATATGATAGTTCTATCTTTAATTTCTGTTTTCATACTGTTTTCCACAATGGCTATACCGTTCACATTTCCAGCAAAAGTGTACCAATGTTCTCTTTCCCCCACATCCTCTACATCTTCGCCAACACGTGTTCTCTCTTGTCTTTTTGGTAATAGTCATCCTAACAGAGGTGATATCTCTTTGTGGTTTTAATTTCCATCTTTCCAAAAATTCAACTTGTATTTTGTTCATCTTGTCTATTGTTTTTCTAGTCCTTATTTATTTCGACTCTGCTCCTTATTATTTTCTTCCTTCTCTTCACTTTGGGCCCAACTTGCTCTTCTTTTCTTGTTCCTTGAAGTATAAAGTTAGGTTATTTCAGATCTTTTTATTTTCTCAGTGTAGGCATTTATCACTATAAACATCCCTTTTAACACTATTTTTTGCTATGTTACATACATTTTGGTATTCTGTGTTTCCATTTTTGTCTCAAGATCTTTTTTTGATTTCCCTTTTTATTTCTTCTTTGACCCACCCATTGGTTAAGGAACATGTTTAATCTCTACACATTTGTTGATTTTCCAATTTTCCTCCTGTGATTGATTTCTGGTTTCATACCACTGTGGGTGGAAACAAATACTATTATTTCAGTCCCCTTAAATGTATTAAGACTTGTTTTGTGACCTAACATATGATCTATTCTGGAAAATGTTTCTTGTGCACTTGAAAATGTATATTCTGCTGTTGTTGGATGGAATGTTCTCCATATGTCTGTTAGATCGATTTGATCTATAGTGTTTTTCAAGTCTGCTGTTTCCTTGTTGATTTTCTGTCTGGTTGACTTATCCATTGTTGAAAGTGGGGTATTGAAGTATCTTCTATTATTATAATGTTGTCTGTTTTTCCTTTCAGTTCTGTTAGTATTTACTTTATATATTTAGGTCCTCTGATGTTAGGTGCACATATATTTATGATTGTTGTATCCTCTTAATTTATGTACAGGATAGAGTGACCTGTATATACCACCTTTAAAGAACTTATAACATAGTATCATATTTATTTGTGTGTCTGTCTTACTCCTTAATCCCTTAGAGTAGATGGGAAAGTGGGTTAAGACTTCTTTTAGATGTAATACAGGATGTCAACTTTCTCCTGTTCATGCTGTGCCTTAGAATCCATCCTCCAAAAGCTTTAGGAAGTTCATAGAAAAACTCTGAAACATACCCTTGACCACGTTAACCAAGTTAACCACACACAAATTAGACTGTGAGCTTTAAAAGACAAAGGTAGAGTATTTTTCACTTTGTTAATTCAAACATCTAGTATCATGTGTTTCTTAGAATAACAGCTAAATAACTATTCATAAAATGAATATTAACCCACAAATAAAAGAAAATGCCAAGTAATTTTCTAGTTTCCATTGACCAACACAATTTCATTTCTTAAGTATTTTTTGAACTTCCGGTGCTTCCCTAATACTGTTTAAGCCTACCCCATGCTTTATTTCATTTCCCCCCAAATAAATTAGAAAAAATAAAATTCAATTTAAGGTATGATCTCTTACTATAATCCCACTGAAAAGAAGAAGGAGGATGAGGAAGAGGAAGAGGAGAGTTAGGTTTAGAATGTGGTCTCCAATGTCTTAAACATAGCCATATGATAAATGAACTAACAGAAGGTAGAGATAGTAAAAGTGGGCAAATATTTCAAATTTCTTAAACTTTCTGAAATTTAAAAGAGCAAAAATCTCACTCCTTAAAAGTTATTGTGACAAATTGAAAATCAGAGTTTCAAAATCAGAGTTAAAGTTTCTGTCCTTAATCCTAATAATAAAAATAAAAGACTGGTTTAGAATGTGCTCTCCAGGATCTTAAACATGAGCCAGACGACAACAAATTAATTCAATTCAGCAAATAGGTCAATGTAGTTGAAACTACGAATTTTGTAAAATAAAAATCTTGAGACTCTTATTTTATTCCTCATGTTGAATGAAGAGTCACTAAATTAGAAAAATAAAGCAAAAAGAAAATTAGAAAGAATACCCAGAAGTATTTAAGAACTATTTGTTTATCACCAGCAATACAAACTTCCACGTAGGCTAAGTTTGTCATTGATTTTTATGCAGTGAGACAATAATATTTATCTATTAATTATAGAACAAAAAATAAAATGCTCTGTAGCTATAAAAATCTGTTTTGAGGCAAATAACCAAAGCCTCGGTTAACTAAATTTCAATTACCCTGGGCTTTAAACCAAACTGAATTTTCATTTCACTGCACTCTACTTTCTGGAGAAAGCTTCTATAGATACAAAAAGAAGCTGAGACAGATTTCGTTTAGTTTTCACTTTTAAAACAAATTCCAACTGTTCAACAAACATTTATTTTGGACATTTGCCATATACAAGATAATTTACTACATATGTGGGAGGACTAGATAATAAGGGATCTATTCTCTACCCTCAGCAGGCTTATGTTCAAGAACTTCTTCTTACCAAGACTGAGGAACCTAGGGAAGATTCGCCTCCATGACCTGAAACAACTAAATGACCAAGATAATATATGAAGCAATAGACTTTTGGACAGTGGCCATAAAGCACTGATCATTTAAAATTTAAAAATAAGAAATTCTGCTTTTGAAAAGACACTATTAAGAAGATTAATAGGAGAAAATATTTGCAAAGCATATATCTGATAAATGGTTTGTACCCAGAATATGTAAAGAACTTTAGAAATTTAATAATAATAAATCAAACAGCCCAATTTAAAAAATAGGCAAAAGATTTGAGTACACATTTTACTAAAGATGATATATCAGTGTAAAATTAGCACATTAAAAGATGTTCAACTTCATTGGGCCGCCTAGGTGGCTCAGTTGGTTAAGTGTCCGACTTCCGCTCTGGTCCCGATCTCAATTAGAGAGTCTGAGCCCTACATTGGATTCTCTGCTGTCAGTGCAGAGTCCTCTTCACATTCTTTGTCTCCCTCTCTGCCCCTATCCTCTCTCTCTCTCTCTCTCTCTCTCTCTCTCTCAAAAAAAAAAAAAGTAAATAAATATTTAAAAAGAAAGAAACAAAGAAACAAAGCAAGCAAGCAAGAAAAACATGTTCAACGTCATTAGTCAGTAGTCATTAGGGAAAGTAAAATTAAAACCATAGTGAGATTCTACAACACATCTATTAGAAAGACTGAGATTAAAAGTTCACCATATGAAATCCTGGCAAGAATGTAGAGGAAATGCAGTTTCCTACACTGATGGCAGGAATGTAAAAAGGTAACAATCAGCTGGAAAACAGTGTTACAGTTTCTTAAAAAACAAACATGCACCTACCATATGATCTAGACATTTCAGTCCTAGGAATTTACCCAAAAGAAAAGAAAAGTGCATGTCCAAAGACTCGTGCATGAAAATTCATAGCAATTTTCTTTGTAATAGCCTAAAACTAGAAACGACCCCAAAACCCATCAACAGTTGAATGCATAAACAAGCAATTGCATATTTGGACAATGGACACTCAGCAATGAATAACATAAGCTATGTATACACAGCAACATGGATGAAACTCAAAATAATCATGCTTGGGAGGCGACTAGGAGCTAGAGAAATAAAGAATTCACGCTATACCATTGCATTCTTATAAAATTCTGTAAAATTCAGACTAATCTGTAGCAAGAAAAAGTCACCAAACTTACGAATGGAAATAAATCTACTACTTACAAATCTGGTGCCTGGCACAAAAAAAGTATAATTGAGGTCTTTTCAGAAGTTTACATAATAAATCATTGAGAAATATTTAGCTAGAAGTGGAGTCAGAAGCTGAAAGGATGCCAAGAGTAAAGTTAAGATGAAGACAAGCCATTTGCAGGAAGAAGGTTTAAGGAAAGCTATGAGTAAGTAGAGGACACTAGTCCATAGAAAGAAGAGAATAGGGACGCTTGGGTGGCTCAGTCAGATGTGTCCGACTTTGGCTCGGGTCATGATCTCAAAGCTCATGAGTTCGAGCCCCACATCAGGCTCTGTGCTGACAGCTCAGAGCCTAGAGCCTGCTTCAGATTCTGTCTCCCTCTCCCTCTGTTCCTTCCCACTCGTGCCATATCCCTGTCTTTCAAAAATAAATAAACATTAAAAAATTTTTTTAAAAAGAAAGAAAGAATAGAATAAGTTCAGAGATGCAGTTAGAAAGACACAGCAGGTGGCCGCTGAAGTCAGTGTTTATTCCTGATGACTGTTGTTTTGGGGTAATTCACTCTTGTTTTTACAATCTGGGGTGTTTGAAGGAGAGTACTGGTTAAACTCAACACACTTGATTAGAACTCTGGGCTACAAGATGGAATAATGGACATGGGAAAAATAAATCACAGTGACATTAGTAAAGATTTTGTCTTAATGCTGGATGAAAGCACCCCCCCACACACACACACTCCCATTACCTATTACGGTGAATAGTATGAAGAGAAGGACCTGCTGTGGGCTAGGTACACAGATATGAAGTAGGGAGTGGGGGGGGGGGGTCTGAGCTCTGGAAGCATCCAGAAAAAGAGCCAGGCTAGTAGTGTTTCCATTGTAATAACTTCGCAAGCACTGCCTTCAGTGGTCTTATGTGACAAGAATTAATGTTCATAACCAAATTCTACCAGATCTGAACCTGGGAGATGGAGACTGGACTCTCTGTAAAGCAACAAATGAACATTAAAAAAAATATTTCAAGAAAGGCTTGGTATCCCATCAGGAATTCAGAAACACCAAACACTGTGAATGTCCATAGACACCCCAAATACTGCTTTTTTAATGGAGTTTTACTAGATGCACATTAAGCTTGAAGCAATGCCAAAAGAACAAACTGAAATCACTCAGAGGGTGACATTGTGGAAGGACAGGAGCAGACTTCTTCCAAAAGGGCAAGTCTAAAAGGCATCGATGCCTCAGGTTATTAACCTCAGCTGAATCATTTCTATGCCACATTCCCAATTCTATGTTCTGTAAGGCGAAACTTCCATTAGAGTTCAACATGGCTTACTTCTTCCTCCTTTCCATTTACAGATACTCACCCCAGGGAAGAGTCCACTGGAAATGTCCTTGCTCCCCAGGCATATGTAAGGGAAAGAGGTGAAAGAATATCTGACATCTGAGTATTCTGCTACAACACAGACTGGCTGAAACATGGATTGGGTTTCCTCGAGACTTGACTAGTCCCTAAACAGAATTGCACTATATTGAAAGAGCAATGCATTCACCCATGAGGATCTAGACTAGAGAATGCCACTTGTTGCCATGGAATCAAAAACACTAGAGAAAGAAAGGAATAAATGCTTTCTGATAGACACAACACCTACATAGCAAATAAATGTCCCCAAATCCTTTGTGTAACTTGAGTATCAATTTACAATAAAATGAGGAAAAGTAATTTTTCTCATATTTTTTCTTTATTTCTCCATATGCATTTTTTTCAATAAAATAGTCTGTTTACAGTCTGTTTTTGTACCTTTCTCTCTTTTTTTTTTTTTAATGTTTATTTTTGAGAGAGAGAGTGAGACAGAGCATGAGCGGGGGAGGGCCAGAGAGAGGGAGACACAGAATCCGAAGCTGGCTCCAGGCTCTGAGCTGTCAGCACAGAGCCCGACACGGGGTTCAAACCACCAACCGTGAGAACATGACCTGAGCCGAGGTCGGACGCCTAACCGACTGAGCCATGCAGGCACCCTTCTACCTCTCTTTTTCCCGTACATCTCTTTTAATAGTTCTGTCTAAGTGCTCAACTAGGTAGATTCAAAATGTAAAGGGGGAAAAAAAAGATCCACAAAATTGCACCACCCCATTCTCTGTTGGAGTTGAGTTGGAATATAATTAAAGTGAGTTACCACCATGCCGGTACTAAATATGTTGCTTTTCATAGTAAAGTTCTTTTGGTACATACCTAAGTTTCAAATACACAGAGGTGAAACAATCCAGTAAACTTAGATTGGGAGCAACATTGCCTGATCAGAAAGAGATTGCTGCTGTCTCATTTTGGGACAAGTGGAGGTGACATGGGGGAAGGGTAATTCTCCTTCTGCTTTAACAGAAGCTTCATTCACTAGAAAACATCTTTCTCATCAAGAAACAAAGCAGAAAATAGTGCAGTGATTCAAAGTAAGAGGTAAAAAACACTTCCTTTGGGAGGAGACAAACTGAGGGCTTTTAATTCTTAAATTTGTTAAAGCTGACATAACACCAGGGCTTAAAATACTCAGGAGTAGGAAAAATGAGAACCCCATTCGTGGAGATAATGTTTTGTGATTATCCCCATGCCATGCCTCCCTAATTTCTGCTATTCTATTAAGCTCTTTAAGAAGGGTGACTTAGTGAAGGAGGCAAACCCTCAATATGTCGATAGCACACTAATAATTGCAGTAGAGTAATAATGATGACAGTAAGCTTATTCATGAACTTCCAGATGCTGAGCTAGCTCTGTTGCACTTCAGGCTTATTCAACACTCAAAAAAATTCTACAAGATATGAAAGATTATACCCACGTTACAGCTTTCAGTCTCAGTATGACTTCCCTAAAAGTGTGAAGAATATATAAAATTGCTCACATTGTCCCTGATCTCAGAGAACATAAGATGTGATAAGGTGAAGATGACATGTACATATAGGATACTTAAAAAATACAATCAACAATAAAATCCCAGGGCATAAGACAAAAGAGGAGGACAATAAATATGAAGGTACTATAGATCTGCGTTCACTCTTGAGTCACCAAAACCCCAGCTCACGCCTGTCAGGCACGCATGGGTCTGCACTCGGTTCAGCAGTGCTGCCCACCTAACTCATCCTCCCCACATCTCACTAGAGATGGTTAATGAATCGGAATACCCCTCTTCAGCATCTTGGATCATTGCTTCCAGCAACATACATTACCTGTATTTCGTTACACATCCGTCAAATAGTCGGTTTTGTTCTATTTATACAGTTGGTGACCTCAAATTCACTCTTGAAAAGCTATCAGGTTTTCCCTTGCCATAAAATAGACTCATCAGAGCAAGGAAAATTGTTTTTACCTGATATTCTGAATGCCTCTTACATGGCTTTAATGCTAGTTAGCTGATGCTTAAAAACACCCTATAAATTTCATTTCAGGGACTTTCACATGTACCATCTTGGAATATTAAGAACCTTATGGATCTTCTAGCCCCCAGTTTTGGTTTCATACGTTTGAAATTGATGACAGCCTAGTAAAATCCTAGGTCATGAAGCTAGGTCTATTATATTACTGCTTTATCCCCAATATCCTCAATTCAACTGATATTTGCTCAGAACTTGCTGTATGCTGGGTACTGTGCTGAAGGTTAAAAATATGACAGAGACAAGACACAGTCTAGTAGGAACTAGGGACATTTTGGATAGTATTTGAATATTATTTATCTATACAATTATATATGTCGAAGCTACAATATTGATAATGAGATGGTAATAGTCCTAATAATAAGGTCTGTTATTTAATGCATGTTTCAATGTGTCAGATTTTGTGACATTATGTTTCTTATCTTGTTTAGTTCTCATAATAACCATGTGAGATATTGGCCACGGTCCCCATTTTATATATGAAGAAATTAAGACTTGGCTCAGGTGATGTACTCATGATCAAGTATCTAATGATTAGAATAAATACATGTCTAATGCTAAAGTCTTAATTCTTTCCACCACCCTGTGCTTCTGAGATCTCTTTTGTAATGTTATATTTCCAAACTTTCCATGGATATTGATAAATACAAAATTATATAAACTAGATACACGGTCAAAATCAATGAGGCCGATGCTCCAACTTAAAAAAAGCACAACAAGCAATAAATATTGTATTTTGAGATGTTCTGGTCATTTAGCCAGTTTTCAAAAGTGCAAGTCATTTTAAAGCTGCGCTGGAGAAGTGACATGCAGAGAATCTCATTTTCCCCTTAAAGCAAATAGCATCATTATATGATTTAAAGAACACAGATTTTGAAGTTACACAGACTTGGTTTGAAATCTCAACTTTCTCCTTCTCTCACTGTACAATCTGGGCTGTGGCTGTGCTTCTCAACACCTTGTAGTGAACATATTCTCACGCATAAAAATATAGCCTATTCCCCTTATCCCAGAGGATTGTGAGGGGATTGAAACAGATCAGGAATGCAACCTGCCTAATGCAATGGCAGGTGTAGTGGGCACTGAATTAACATCCATCCCCTAAATGAGGCCTTTTTACAAAATGAGGGAAAATGAAAATGGTTTGCACCAGAAGGAACACTGCCAGAGGTAGAGGGAGAAATACCTTCTGAATAACAATCTCACTCCTTAGAAGAACAATGGGCATAATAGGAACAAGGTATGGTAAGGCTAAATTCCATACTGGATGAGATGTCTGCATCCTTCTAACCAGGAAAGGAATGGAAAGGCCTGTGTTCCCTTTTCAAGGCAGTAGAAGGGGAAGTAGGGTAGTTTTAAATGTGGCAAAGGACCTTTCCCAGCACTCTTTAAATCACCATCTGCATGCATATATGTCTCCTCTCCACATCCCCAAATACTAGCCTGGCCTGATGAGGATGTGGAAATAGCATGGGCTGTGTCTGGTCTAGAGGGGCTGGAAAGAGGCGACAGCATATCCACGACCCAGGATATCTCTGAACAGGATCTTCTGTGTTGGAAGCAAAGGTGAGTCCACGTAGGAGAACAGAGAGTGTTTATGTCACTCACTGTTACAGGCAAACCGGCATCCTCTGCCTTTAGAATCCCAACACATCTGTGCTTCAAGCACTCAAGTGGTTACAGAGCTGTTCCTTAAGTACAGAATGGGCGCTTAGACTTAAAAACAAGGTCAGGAGATATATAAAAGGATAAACTGAGGTTCTCCTAGGTGTCCACCTAGCATCTCTTACTTTAGGGTTCTCATTCTCATGGGAAACTGGAAACGTTTCCAAAAGTGACCATTTACCAAGGACCTCTGATGAGCCAGATGTATTATCCTTGATCTGCATATCAACTCTACAGAGTAGACATTATTTTATATGAGGAAACTGAATCTCAAGGAAGTTAAGTAAATGGCTCAAGTCACAAAACTAATAGGTGAGAGAGGCGAATTTGGAATCCCAGTCTTCATGAAGCCCATGCCAGGTCAACCTAGACTCCTTATCAGGCCAGAAAGGAAGATACTTGAGAGACTTCACTGACATCTCCAAAGCCCAGTAGAGTCCATCTGGATTCCTGCTGTTTAATTTCATCACCTGTGAGAGTACGGAAGGCAGACAATGGAGATGGTTGAGCAGCAACAGGAAAGCTGAAGCAGGACCCTCACTCAAACCACCAACTGCTAAGTATCCGGGCACTTGAAACTTGCTATCTACTCCAGTAATAACAAGAATTCCTCATGGGCATAGTAACACAGGACCCACTTATACTTTTGATGGAACTCAAAAGCCAGTCTAGAGGCTGGAAAATGCATTTCCAGCTTGAAAGATGCATTTGCTTTAGAAAAGCCTGTTAATAAAAATATGCATCATCTCAGAAGCCCCTATGTAAACATAACCAATATGATTAAAGAAGTTTGGAGAACAAAGGGAACATCTTTAAATATTTAAATGATTAAAATGAAAATTAAAAATAGATTTCCTTTCAATGAAAGGTTTTAAATTGAATCCATAAACCATGTTTGATTTTTAAAACTAGCAGGAATGCATGTTAAGTATTAAAGATGTTTAACGTGAAAATGTGTATTCAATAAAAAATAGATGATTCATTTTTACATGTGGTTTCCAATTTATTTCGTTGGACCCAACCACCCATTGGAAATGCAGGCAAACATCCTTACGTTTGCAAGATCAATGAGTTATAGTAGGTTCTATCAATTTTGGAAGAGAAAGGAACCTGTTTCAATATATTATTTGTCTGGTACAATAAGTTTTAAGAATCAGCCGATAAGTAATTCTTAGCAATTACTCTGAATTTGATTCCATGCCAGATGTTGCAAGTACTGCAGAAGAAGAATGATGAGATGCTCCATTTCCTGCAGAAGCCTGTGCCTTAGATGACTAAAGAGGACATAGTTTAAGATCGGAGCCCTGTTCTATAGTAAACATGCTTTTAGGAGCCCAGAAAAGGGACTTCAGTCTGAGATGATCTTGTTAGAGAAGATACTGTGGTCTTGGCTGGAGAATCTACATGGAGAAAGAGGGGGACTTCAGCAAAGGCCTTTGAGCCCCCTGTTCTCCCTGAGAAGATACAGTTAACATGGAAACAGATGTTTAATCACCTGTAAGTCACAGGAAACAGAGTGACAGCATCTCCAGAGACACGTAGGTGCTGTCCAAAGGAGTCCCCACTTACCGAGGTGCACAATTGCCTGGCACATAGGTGTTCAATAAAGGTTTATTGAATTATTTCATTGACCAAACCTGGAAATCAAGGCTTGTCTTGAACTCCAGTGCTTTTTCAGCTACGCTGTGGTATGCCTAGCTCTTCTACCTCTAACGGGCTGGGAAGAATTCTAAGGTAAATACTTATGTCTACTTGGAAGATTAACAACTTGACAGTTACAAGTCAGAAACGAGAGGAGTTTCCAAAAGCTTAAACAATGGAAATATCAAGAAGTTTGTATGTAGAGAGGAATACACCATATAAATAGAAATTTTCAAAAGCCCGAATTTGCTTACCTCAAGCCAGATCTGCCACATGCTGTTTTCACTCTGCAAAGGGGCCAGTCCTCAGCACAGATGCTGTTCAGACCCAAAAGAGTGTGCAAGCTGTTGGCACTGATGGATTGCTGATAACGGAACCATTAACTGAAGTCAGTCACCAGGCAACACTGTTGCACACTGCCCAGGTACAGCTCTGGTTATATCTCACCCCATGGAGGGGGTCTCCACCTGCAGGAACACAGGTCCCCAGGGCAGAATGAGATCATGCATTGAGCCGGCAGATGGTTCAGCAGAAGCGCCACAAAAAGCTTGCCCCAGGGCATTAAATATAACAAAATTAATTAAAATACACTTTTAATGAGTTCCAAAACAATAAGTTTAAGACAGTTCACTTAATTTTTAACTCACCTATATAGAATAACAGATGGTAATTTAAAAGAGCAATTAAATTCACTTTTAAAAAAACTTTCATGAATTCTAAAAATCAAAGACACGTGTATTAACTTGTTTTTTCTTTACTCTGTATTCCTGTTCTGAATAAGTAGAAGGAAATCTTGCAAAGTAAAAACAGTTGTATAATGGGAGCCAGTCAGCAGACTTCCCACTGGGCATAGATTCATTATGTTACATTACATTAAAGTAACTTAATGAAGGTACTTTATATAAATGTAAATACATTACAAGTCTCTTCCTTTTCTGTGCCTCCATTTCCTTGTCTATGAAATGGGAGACCTGAATTCTAGTAACTCCTGCACCACACAATTTAAGATTGCATTTATATGTTTAAAATGAACTTTATACCCTACAGCCCAGCAATTGCACTATTAGGTATTTACCCAAAGAATACAAAAATACTATTTCAAAGGGATACACACACCCTGATGTTTATAGTAGCAGTATCAACAATAGCCAAGTTACGAAAATAGCTCAAGTGTCCAATGACTGATGAATGGTTAAAGAAGATGTGGTGTATACATACAATGGAATATTTCTCAGCCATAAAAGAGAATGAATTCTTGACATTTGCAATGACATGGGTAGAGCTAGAGAGTATTAAACTAAGCAAAACAAGTCAGCCAGAGAAAGACATATAGCATATGATTTTAATCAGATGTGAATTTAAGAAACAAAACAAACAATCATGGGGGAAAAAAGGGAGAGGATAAACCAAGAAACAGACTCGTAACTCTAGAGAACAAATTGATGGTTACCAGAGGGAAGGTAGGTGGGGAGAATGGGCGAAACAGGGGATGGGGATTAAGGAGTGCACTTGTGATGAGCACAGGCTGTTGTATGTAAGAACTGAACCACTAAATTATACACCAGAAACTAAATGTTACACTGTATGTTAACTAACCAGAATTTAAATAAAAACACAAATTAATTAATAAACAAAACTTCATTATAATAGCTAACATTTACTATGCACTTTATGTTCCAGAAACTTTTCTAAGTGTTTAAGTTTATTCTCTCAATTAATCCATATAACAGCTGTTATCATCATTTCACAGTGAGTAAAGTGAGGCAAAGGGAAAACCCATTACATATCTATGTGTTCCTGGCTATTAGGTGGCTGGGCTGGGCTTTGATCCCGTGCTGTTGAACTGGAGAGCCTGTACTCTTGGTAAAGCTCCCCAACCTCTTCTCCAACCTCCCCACTTATTCTGGTAACTCGAAAACCCAAACCTGTCTGTTTGCAAACTGTCCTATGGGAGAGCTGCGCTGTGCCTAAGATGACAGTTTTAGCTGCCTAGGGATGCTCTAACTCACCTTCTTCTTCCAAAGCTTGTATCCACACCCCAAAACAGGGCAAGCAGTTCACCTACGTCACCGAACAACAGTCCAGATGTCACTGAGAAAATGATTTTCTTTTAATGAAAACATTTTAAGGTCTCACTTCTCTTTTCTTTTGGGAGGTTCTTGGCTTCTCAGATGCATCACTAGTTTACAGATCCTAACCAAACTAGCCATAAATGAAGAAAAATCAAATTATTTGTATGTTTGTGAGGGACTCCATGAACTATTTCAAGACACTGGGATGCAAATTCAGCTATAATCACTTTACTCCTAAGTAGCTCATACCTTTCAGGAAAACATAAATGTGAGAAAATTAACATTTTTGATGAGTCAAAGCAAATATGTTTTCTTCATCTTTGCTGCCAAAAGGCAGTTTCTGTGTTTTAAACAAATTAACCAAGAAAGTTCTGAATATCAAGTATGCTTGACAATAAGGAAAGGTATAAAAATGCCATGTCCCCTCCATTGGTCTGACAGTGTAGGTGGTCCCATGTGATAGTGTATAGACTAAGGCAGAAGCATGTTACAGTATTTTGGCATACTTTGGTGTATCAGTATTTGGGTATATTATGTTATATTAGAACCCAATTAGGAAATCTAAGACTAGTGTCTAGGGACACCTGGGTGGCTCAGTCGGGTAAGCATCTGACTTCAGCTCAGGTCATGATCTCATGGTTTGTGGGTTCGAGCCTCATGTCAGGCTCTGTGCTGTCAGACTGCTTCAGATTCTGCCTCTCTCTCTCTCTCTCTCTCTCTCTCTCTGCCCCTCCTCCGCTCATGCCCTGTCTCCCCCTATCTCTCAAACATAAATGTTAAAAAAAAATCTAGTGTCTAGACTGTCTCTGTAGAGACCTTCATAAACATGCAGAACTCATGGATTAGATTGGCATTAATTGGCTAACTCTAGGGGCATGTTTGCAAAATCGCTCACTGACTTCCTTGGCTTTTATTGAACAGCTTATGTCATGTCAGCCTCGGCCCTCACTCAACTATCAAGGCCATAATGGCAAAAAAAGGCTTTATGGAAGCCCAAGCGAAAAACTCCTTGGCTAGTGAAAAGAGAAACTTCCAAAGCAGCATTAAGGATAATGGTTAACCTCCACTGCTAAAATACTATCATCCTTTGGCCACCAATGGATTTTTTCTGCTGCTCTGGGATGTGCGATTTTGGAACTGCACACATATATGTTCATCTGAGATATTCTGTGAAACAATAAAACATGATCATATGCATAGAGAATGTGAAAGAGAATTATTCAAGCATCAAGGTCTCCCTGTGCATAGTTATCAATGCCCACACCATGTGTAAGTCTGTGTGGTTCTACAGTAAGATGTGTGGGTATAAAGTCTCTCTCAGGGATTTTAGAACCAGTGGAATATTAATGAGGGGAAGGAGAATCTAACCCTGGCTCAGTCCCTGATAGGGCGTCATGAGAAGCCATGACAGTTTGTCTTTTTCATTTTCAAAAGGGAATAACAGCATCTGGCCCGACAACTCCCAGAGCTGCAGGCAACTTCCTACGGAGCCTCTGCATGGTCCTCCCTTACTGTGGACTCCTCCGCTCCTAGTCCAGCTCACACACGCTGCCAGAGAGAGCATTCCAAAAAGCCCATTTGACTGTGCTTTGCCCTGTGACTTTTCTGCTCCTTTTATCTAGTTAATTTCAATTTGTCTCTTGGGTCCGACGGAAATGTTACCTCCTTCCAAAAGCCTCTTCTCATACCCAGGGTCTAAGCTAGAAGCATCTCCTGTGTCATGGCACCCCAATCATGGCACACATCCCAACCCACACTGGTATTGGTTACGTCCAGTCTCACAGCAGGGGCTCCCTTCTCCACGGACTGGAGGCTGGTGGAGGCAGGGATGGAGACTCCCCCTGCTTTCACCAGAGCCTGTCAGACATGTGATGACAGCCAACAGTGAGTATTGCCCATGAGTCTGGAACTGTTCTACATGTTTTACATGTATAATTTTAAATTAATCTCTACAATAGTCCTGTCAAGTGAGTGTAGTTATCATCCCCAATTTCTAAATAAGGAAACTGGGGCGATGAGAGATTAAAAAGGTGGTCCATGGCTAGAGGGCACGCAAGTAGCCAAAATGGGATTTGAACCCAAACCGTTTGAATTCAGGGTCCTTGCTACTCATATCTACTCTACCTCTAATCTGTATAGCAGGTGCTCAACAAATGTTGCTAAGTGAAGGAATGAAGGAGGGAATAAATGACTGAATTAAAATCCTACAATAGCATCCTGTCACATTCAGAATAAAATCCAAACTCCTCACCATGACGTGCACGATTCTGTGAGATCTAGCCCTGCTTCAGCATCAGCTAGTGTCACTCATCAACAGGGACCTTGAGCCCCAGACTCTTGCTTCCATGAGTTTTATCATGCTATTCCTCTTCCTGGAATACCCTTGTGACAGTCTGGCTAACTCCCACTTGACTTGGAATAGGTCTTAATTTTTTAGGGGAATGTCTGGATTAGAACACCATCGTCTGCACATTCTTTGGCATGTTATGCATAACTCTATCCTAACACTTGCTAGAGTGTATTGTAAGTATCCTTAAACTTATCGACCTCCTGCAAAAGATTATGAGCTTCTCAGAGGCAGGACTGAATCTAACTTATTTCTCTGTCCCAGTTCTTAGCTTAGCGGCTGGCACAAAACAGCTCCCAAGTAATGCTTATTGTCTGAATGAAGTAAATGTTGCTTGTAGATTTGCCTTCAAATCACTGAATATTCGAGAGTCTATACCATCTTTAATCATCACATGGTTGTGATGAAGTCCTTAAAGGGGGAGTTTTCTAGGGCTCCCCACTGTCTATCTAGCACCCACCGCTAGAGGGGTGCTCATCCTCAGAGAATCAGGCAGCAAGCAATGATCTTGCTCCTGAGGGAGGCATAGAGAAAGAGTAGAAGGAGAAATCGTTTCAAAACCAACATTGTTCTGAGGTTACTCAGGAGATGAGCTCCAAGTATTTTCCTGGGCAGGTACTTTGGAAACAACCAAGCCTTTCCTCGAGTATCGCTGTATCTCAGAAGCAAGAGAAAGGGACATCTGGTCCTCAACAACTGCTCCTGGATCTTTCCATGATGATGAAAACAGCCCTAACTGAGAACAAAACATTCCTTACAAAGATGAAAAGTAAGCTTAATATGTAAAGTGAGAACCAATCCAATTGCTCTTTAATTCATAGCAATAACAATGTTTGCTGGAAGAATTGCTGTCTGTAAACCAAACTATCATATCACAGACTACGCCAGGCAATTTACCAACCTCCTCTGATGAAATCACACCATATTCCTCAAGATGGGTGTCATGACCTCATTTTAAGGTGAGGAAATGAGGCTTGCGAAGATGCAACCCCCGCCTACGTCACACGGCAAGCCCGGGCCTGCCCACCTCCAAAGCTCGTGCTCCTTCCACCGAGCCATGTTGCCAGATGCTCCGCAGAGGCTCATCTAGGAGCATTGAGACAGGGAAGGAAAGGAGAAGACAAAGACTCATGGAAAGCAGTGCGGGGAGAAGACTCAGACACAGGAGTTGGGATTTTGAATAAAAATTATAACGAACTCGCAGTTTTCCTATGGAAGTACTCTGCATCCAGGCCCTCCTCATTCCCAGTGCTTCCTTTGTGAGCCTGTGCCGGTGGAGCATCAGAAGCCAGGGCACAGGGAAAGACGTCCTGCTCCATCACACGGCGCCCAGAGTGACAGGGATGGTTCACAAAAGCAGGGAAGCTACTTGTGAGTATTTGTCTGGCCTAATGGCCCCTCCAGGCTGAAGTTTCTTGCATTCCTGGTCTTGCAAACATCTTCAAGGAACCCAGGTCACCTAGTGAAACCATCCTAACAGACACCCACTGCCCAATTGGAGCCATGTTGCACAGAGTGGCATTTCTGTGAGCATGGATGACTAGTCTACCAGGTGGACGTGAAAGGACATGGGAGAAACCAAGAGGTAAACAGGAGATATCTGAGCATCTCCTCAGCCATGTTGGGGCCCTGAACCCACACCTGCTATGTGGGCTGGGTGTAGCAGGATTCTCAGACTACACCTCCACACCGTGGGCTTTGGAGTCAGACATCAGGTCACATCAAGGGTTTCTAGTTACTATGATCTGAGGAAAGTCACCTAACCTCTCTCCGTCCTAGCCACTCAATTGTAAAAGGTTTATTTACATGATGGTTGCAAAGCAAACACAACTGTAGTACACAAAACGTTTGAGATGTGTCATATTATTCTCCAGCCCAGGAATATCCCCACAGGAAAGAAATGCTTAGTCACTCTTATATGATACATGCCAATAAGACAAGAGCTGAGGAAGGGAAGGGTATACCAGTGTCTCTAATATCAGACCTACCAAATGACATTGTAATTAGTTACATATAAGCCTACCTCACCCACTAAACTGGGAATTCTTTAAAGTTCTAAGCTGTGCATATCTGTGCCCTAGGACCCTGCCGTAAGTCTGGAATAATGCAGATGTTCAGAAAATGTTGGATATACGAATGCACAAATGAACGAAAGACCCAGTGACATAATCTGGACCACAACATGGGTATGTCACAACTGAGCCCAGAGGTGAGCATGCCCACCTTTGCCCTTGTGAAGGGTAAAGAGGGCTAGTACTGACTGGTTCACTAAACAGATAACTTCTTCAGTGAAGCACTTGTTTGCTCTCTCCTATTTCACTCTGCATTTACTTATTCATAGCCCGTAAAAAGCTGTTAGCTGGAAATATTCGAGTTTCCTCATTACATTCCCCAAAGGGGAAGGTGGCTTCCCCTTGTGCAGCATTTTTTTTCCAGTGCATGAAAATCTCTGCCCTCAGAAAACACTCGTGGGAGCTTATGACTGAGTCCAAAATCACCCAAAAGCAGCAGAAAGTTCTTGTAGCCCTCGAGTGCCTCAGAGAACAATGGGAGCTCCTAGAACATCTCTGAAAAACATTGGGATCTCAACGCTAAAGCCAGACAGTTCCACAGAGATGATCTGGACCAGCCTCTTCCTCCCACACAGAATGAGGAAGAGCAATGTTCTCCAAGACCACCCTCCCAGAGCATAAACATGGTCAGGCCCTGCCCTCCTCAGAAACCTCTGACGACCTCCCACCCCCTACAGCTAAATCCCAAACTTCTTAATGTGGCATCTACTATTCTTTTAAACTGGGCAATAACCTAATTGTTTGTTTGTTTATTTGTTTTGAGAGAGAGCGCGTGCTCCAGCACACACACACAAGAGCGAGAGAGAGTGGGGGAGGAGCAGAAAAAAACGGGAGAGAGAGAATCCCAAGCAGGCTCCAAGCCGTCAGCATGGAGCCCAACTCAGGGCTTGATCTCACGACTGTGAGATCTTGACTCGAGCCCAAATCAAGAGTCGGATGTTTAACCAACCGAGCCACCGGGCACCCCGAATAACCTAATTTTTTATTTACCTCCTACCACTTCCCTCTAGAGGCATTTTCCAGCGTTTTCATGCTTCACACCTTTGCCCATTCTGCTGCTGCCCCAGCGGACTGCCCAGCTCACCCTACCAGGTCCACGACAAACACCACCACCTGTCTTGCTTCGGTTTTCATCTTCGTGCCGCGTGCATGCTGAGAAGCCACAACTCAAACCAGGTTATTCAATTTCAAATCTTGTGTCCTTTGTACTATTCCACGATGATTTCTGAGTGGTGACTTTGGTAGTAAAAAACTGGATCTCAGTAAAGAAATTCATTTTTTCCTAAAGACGTATTTTGTGAAGTGTTGATCAGATTAGTGAATTCCATACTTAGCATTGAATTCTTGCGTTTGGAGGGAAACATTTATTAGTATTTAGCTAAAAAGGTGTGATTAACAAACTGAAGGAGAGGGACTAGCTGTTCTACTTGAGTGGTTGAGAATCAGGGAACACCAGGGAGGAGAATTTGCCTTCTGAGGGAGCCTCTTCAACTCAAGTCTGATTGTCTGCTTTCATGTGGGAAGCTGCCAGCCACGGATCCTTTGAGAGGGAGGGCTTGATGGCACAGTTTCTTCATTATGCACATGACTGACAAGATCACCCCTGCCCCTTGGACCTAGGAAATGTTGCTCTGTGAGCCTAGCAGAATGTACAATTAGTTGCCAAATGTGGTTCCCGTTCCAAAGGGGCTCTTTCCACACATTTTCCAGCCCCTTCTCCAACTAATCCATGTGAGCAGTGAGTCACAGCATGTGCAAGTTTGTTCTGGAAGTTTGGCTACTCCTTCAGTGGCATCTCAGCATATTGCAATACACCAAATGTTATTAAGGAGGAAAGGGAAGGGGGGTGTGGCTAGGGAGAAAAAAGCCAGCACTTATACACAGAGAGAGGATATTTCAGATACTTAAACATTATAAATCATATATGGTGCCTAAAAACCATATGGATGCCTATTATTCTTTGTAGAAACTTGTGCATAGTTGTACTTACCTCCGGCTTAAAGTGGGTTTTTATTACTTTAATTCTTGGTCTGAACATATGCCGTGGATCACAAAATGTTTACTCTATGTACATACAGTACTCTTATGAAAGTGAATAAATATTCAGATCAGAATCCAGTTAATCTAGACAGCCATCACCAGAGGGTTCTATTTGTTTACCTTCATTTATTACTAGATTTTAGCATCTCCAAACTAGTTCAAGTATATAATCTAGGTTAGCCCTTTAGCAGACATTTTGATGTCTAATTGGTGATTTGGGAAAGAAGCGGACACAGTCAAAATGTCTAGCTTTGGACTGAGCTCACATAACTCAATATAAAAATCATCATTTTGTAGGATGTCCCCTAATTAATGCGTAGTCTACAAGATGCCATCAAATGTCCAAGAAAATGTTCTTTCTTGGGAGCTTTAAGCTTTGGCAGAAAAGTGTATCTCGCTCTGAGTTCCTGAATTCTTTAAGATGTTTTTTCTTTATAGTGCCTTCCGAGTGATCAGTAACTTCTTTTAGATCCTCATTGAAAAAAAGCAGTAATAATAACAACAATATAAATAGAATCGTTGTAATTACTATGAGCAACTGTACTGACCTTTACTATCAACAGCTTCAAAAAATCATGGTGAATGGGACTTACTTTTCCTCTTTTGATGGCAGCAGGAGTTAGTGACTTGTGCCTAATGAATAGAGCAGAGATCAGTGATTGCCAGAGGTTTTAGGGGGACAGGGATGAATGGAGAGTTCACAGAGGATTTTTAGGGTGGTGACTCTTCTGTGTGATGCTGTAATGGTGGATACATGTCATTATACACTTTTCAGAATCCATAGAATGTACAACACCAACTATGAACCCCAATGTAAACAATGGATTTTGGATGATAATATGTCTGTGTATGTTCAGTGATCGCAACAAATGTACCACTCTGGAGAGGGATGTTGATAATGGGGAGGCTGTGCCCCAAAATGAAGATATCATCTGAAACACCACCACTCACCAAATGTTCTTTCTGCATTCCAATGATGTTCATTAATGGCCTAATAATCTGAGGTCCAAAATTAATTTTCCAACCCCCCTCCTTTGTGCCTCAAATCTATCAGTAACAATACTCTGTTGAATTCAGTCTTGTGTATCTCTTTCCATTTTCCCAACACTATACTGAGAAGATTCTTTCCTCTAGCACTTTTATCCTCCAACCTGCCCCCCACCCCTCCTCCAGAGGGGCCTTTCAAAAAGAGTCTCATTATGCTCCTCCCTGCATCATAGCTTCCAGGCACAATACACTGCTCTAAGAATAGGTCCCAAGGTATGACCATGACTCCCATCAAAGCTTGTTCTAGCCCTGTACAGCTTAATACTGATTCCTGCATACACCAGACCCATTCTAACCTCATGCCTCCTACCTGCTGGTCTCTCAGTCCTAACTGAGTGCCTTTCCTCCCTCCTACAGACACAGTCTTTTCTATCCTTTAAGCCAAAGCTTAGATCTCCCTTCCTCTTGAAATCTTCCCGTATTAATCCCCCAAATCCTGCAGAGTGAGGTGATGGCTTCCTTAGCTGCAAAAAGAATTTTGTAGGCACTGGCAAGAACATTGTACTGACATTATTGTGCTCAGTTATGTGCCTCTCCCATGAGACCAGGAGCTCTTTAATAGCAAGACCCATTCATTCCTCTTTGGGTATCCCAACACCTGTCACTTATTTAGGGCTAAAGCCTCCAGACTTCCCACCAAACTCTCTCATCAACGAGAGGCTGAATGCCGTCATACAGATCAGCATTCTTATGTGTCTATGTGGTGTGAGTGCATGGGCAGCATTCGATACCCATACCGACCGACATTCACCTCTTTGTTGCAAATTACCCATGTCAGTGCTGATATATATCATTCTTCCCTTATTCATTCTGATTCATTCATTCATCCACTCATTTGTTCACATTGGTGTTACACAAAGGATGGTGGTCCTTGAATAAATAATGCATTTCATTTTTTTTGTTAATGTGTATTTTTTTCTGAGAGAGAGACAGAACATGAGCAGGAGATGGGCACAGAAAGAGGGAGACACAGAATCCGAAGCAGGCTCCAGGCTCTGAGCTGCCAGCCCAGAGCCTGAAGTGGGGCTCAAACCCACAAACTGTGAGATGATGACCTGAGCCAAAGTCGGACACTTAACCGACTGAGCCACCCAGGCTCCCTAGTAATGCATTTAAATATATATGTATATATATATATATATTTACTCTGCATATATATTGCATATATATATGTGTATATATATTTACTCTGCATATATATATATATATATGCAGAGTAAATTTGACTGTGCCTTTAAGTCCCTCCTTGGATGCAGTTACTAGATGAGTGATTCTAAGCTCCTTACTTGTGAAAGCAATGAGAGTATCAAAGGTTTGGACCAAAGCTGGCTCTTGGTCAGTTTTGATAACTGTGTCTTAAAGTCCTTTTCCATAAAGAATGAATCAGGGTTTATGGCAGATAACCATCCTCCCTGAGAGGACTTTGTATAATGCAAGTATTGCATAATCATGTTATTTGTATTCCTTGACAGCAGAATTTACAATGCCTCATTTAATGAGAAATTGAATGGAAGATGTGTTTGAAAAATTAATCCATTTTAATAATATATGGCACTGATATTGGCCATCTCTGGCAAAGCTTATACCTATAAACTAGGAGAGTGCAAATACCAATTACAATAAAAAATAATGAGATATGTATTATTTCCCTAAGAAAATTACTTTTAAAAATATGCATTTTGACATCCTCAAGATTAATTACACAATTATACAGTTCCAAAGTGTAATCAGTAAAATTCTAAGCAGCAGTGAGAGAGTAAGCATTCATATTTACTAAAAACTCAAAAACCTCACTTCTGATGAAATTTACGTTACACAGTCATTGAAATTTAGAGAATATAGCTTTTCAATAAAAATATTTATCAATCTTCTATCCAGCAAGGTCTTGGGAGTAGGAATAATTTAAGAGTAGCAAAGAAATAATGATTAGAACATTGCAAACTACACGGAGTCAAAACAAAGGCTGAATATCAAAAACACAGAAGAAACAAGGTTGTTTACCAAAAGGAGTCTGAACAAATAGACTTAAGGAAAAAACTCATTCCCAGAAATGTTTTTACTTTGCTTAATGAAAGGGCTGCTTTCAAAGAGCAGACATTAAGGTGAATAAACTGGGGCAGAAAGCATAGGTGAGAAATTAGTGTTGAGGTTTGATAGTTTCCAACTGAGGCCCTTGTACTTGTGAAAATCCAAGCCAAAACGTAGATTCAGCCCGAGTAGAGTCAGAGAGTCTTGGAGCTCCCCTGCCACCCACATGACCCCTAGATTGTCCCAATGAGTGAATGATCATATCTCCTCCAGAGATGAAGCTCACCACATCACCCTGGAGCCAAGTCCAAAGTCAGGCAGCTCTGATTATCAGAAAGTTTTTCATTACATCGGACAGAAACAAAATTCCCCTGTTCTTCTTCACCAAAGATCCTAGTTTGAACCCTTGGTATCACTGACAGCCGCCATTTTGTCCAAGGCTACCCTGCTGTTATTTAAAGACAGTCAGCCACCATGCGCCCCTTACCTTCCTCATTTGCAGACTTCTGTTCCAGCTTAAATAACTCCAGTTGCTTACTCAAATGGAGTTTTTTCACATAGTCCCAGTAATGCTAGAATTCCTAGAGAGCTAAGACCTTTCTTATCCATCCAGCTATCACTAAACTGGTTTGTGGCACATAGTACACTTTCAATAAATGTTGTTCATATGAATTGCTTCATATTCTCCCAGTAATTGGGTCCCCTTCCTTTGATCTCACCTTTCATAAAATAAGATTCATTGACATTGGTCTGCCTCACCTTCAGACTTGGATAAAGGGTCAATAAGGCAATAAGGGCCTAAACATAGGCTTCCCACAGGGAGGATCAAAGAAGCATAGGATCTGGGGAAGAGTGGTGAATTTCACCCCTGAGAGCATAAAAGCAAACATTGATCTTTCTGAAGGAGCTGGGCAGAGAAAAGGACCGACAGTTTTTGTAAGCCCTTTGCAAGAACTTATACTTCCCTGAGTTTATAACTCTTTCCTCATATTTTCCCATAAGAGTTAACCCTTGGAACAAAATTCCTACAGCTTTATAAGTTTGGGCAGCAAGAAAAAGCCAAAGTATGGGCTCATATTGCTCTGTGCCTGCACATTACAGACGGGTGAAAACTCCTTTCCTCCTAAATAGAGGAGGACGAACAGCCAATGGATATGAGGGAAACGGGCTGCCCCATGCCTAAGATGAATGAAAAAAAGAAGGGCAGAGAGCCTGACTTACCCATGGAAGGTACTCTGTTGCTTACCAAAAGAAACACTAGTGTGACTATTTCTGACAAAGAATCACATGGCATGGAACTCACATATTACATCACATTATTATTTACATATTTCATGGGTACGTAAGTAGGATCCTGGGGCTTGTTTTAAATCAGTCATCATGGCCTTCTAGGGTCCATGGAGGCTAGTGACTTAAAAAATCCAGGACAAATTGTTCTCCTTACTCTTAGCTGACCCACCTCAGGAGTGAGACTTCTCTCTCTCCTTCAACCTTCCCTCTAGGTGGGTTGATGATAAAGAGGTTTCTCTGTGCTAGGAGCCAAAACCTGGAGGCCTAAAAAGATTAAAGCCCCTTGCGTAATGCTTCTCCTGGTGTAAGTCCCCAAACTCCAAAGGACATTGATCTGTTTGCCTAATCACCACATGTAAATGGTAAGTCCTTCAAAAGTGGGCACCAAATCTTACTGTCCTTGAGCCATTTCTAGAACATGGAATGTCAATCAGCACTCAGCCTGTAACAGCCTCTGCTAGCTTCTTTAAGATTTTGTAGTTAAATAAAATGCCAGTAACTAAAACACGCAACACAGTATAAACATTAGGCATAATTACATCTGCATGTTGAATTACTTATAAAATTAAATACATTCTATGCTATTGACACCTGCTTATGAGGAATCTAGAATGCTGATTTATATATATATATATATATATATATATATATATGTATATATATGCACATATATGTATATATGTGTATATATATGATATTACATATTCATTTATTAAATAGTTCATGAAACATCAAAACCAATGTTGTGCATATGACGCAGCTAAGAAGTAAGGAGTAAGAAAAATCATAGCCATGCTTCCATAAATGTATCACATTGATATTACAAAAGCAATGCAATCTTAACTGCTACAAAGCAGATGGTTTTATCCCATATACTCTGTGAGTTTTATGTTTCTGAATAGGTCTGTTGCAAATACCTAGTTTTAAAATACTGGTAAACCAGTGACACGCAAGATAGCATGTGCTTTATCTAGATCATTATATCAACCAATGCCTGCAACAAATACATGCAAATACACTATTTCAGATACTCCAAAATAGGCGACAACAATTTAGTTTTTAAGTTTTTATTCATGCCATTGTCATATGCAAGAACTGGTGGTTAGCAGACTGTGAAAGGCTTGATACATACTAGATAAATGCTAAATCCATTCTAGATCAGGGTTGTGAACATCTGGATAAAACTATACTTGGCCGGAAAATGAGTCGCAGAATGTAAAATAGCCAAAATATTGACTTATTCCCCATCTGTTATTTTATGGAGAGGAACAAGAAGGGATTTTATTGCTTACACCAGCATAATAATTTTAAGATTTTATGGAAAGACAAAAAGATAAGCCATCAAATGGAAGTTACATGATCAGAGTCTTTGCTAAGAAGATATTTTCAAAATAGGTCTCCTACTACCCCAGCCCACCCCCAATAAAATAAGCCTGCATTTCTTGAAGATCCAGAATACCAAACATTCCAAATAAGGATGGCCTTGAGAATACAATCTTTAGAAGTCTTTAGAGTGGTAATCATATGCTTAGGACCCTGCTGAGGGATGATTTAATCTCATGTTGAACAGCTGTTTTGTGGGTTGGAAGAATATATTCCTTTAATGGCTAATCATCTATCTTGTGCGCTTTTTTAGAAGTAACCAAGACATCAAATAGAAACCCAGCAACCTGAGAAAATGATTAAACAGGTTTAGTCACAGGTCAATGACATGAAGTCAAACATGGACACCAGAGATGAGCTCTGAACTTGAGCATCAAGATGACATGAGCCAAGTGTTCCAGTACCTCTTGTGTCCCAGGTACTGTGGTGAGAAGAAATCATGGCGGGGGCTAGGAACTGAACCACTTGAATTTTTACCTTGGTTCTGATGCCAAGAAGCTCTTTGATGTTGGCAAGTCCATTCATTTTCTGGGCCTCAGTTTTCCAAAATAGCAGAATGTATTCTTGCTGGCATCACTTTTTGTGAAACTCAAGCAACAATGTGGATGAAAGTATTGAGCACCTGTAATACATCACTGTATAACATAGAATGATGATATGGCCCCAATTCTAAATAAGGGCACCAATTTTCCCTATTTATAAAGCAATTGTAGGGGCGCCTGGGTGGCGCAGTCGGTTAAGCGTCCGACTTCAGCCAGGTCACGATCTCGCGGTCCGTGAGTTCGAGCCCCGCGTCGGGCTCTGGGCTGATGGCTCAGAGCCTGGAGCCTGTTTCCGACTCTGTGACTCCCTCTCTCTCTGCCCCTCCCCCGTTCATGCTCTGTCTCTCTCTGTCCCAAAAATAAATAAACGTTGAAAAAAAAAATTAAAAAAAAAAAAAAAGCAATTGTAGACACCTCTAGATGAAGGGAGAGAAATAGATGAGAATCTCATTCTCCAATACTGCTGCAGGGAAATTGTTGAACCATGTGAAGTTTCAGCATACAGATTCTGGAATTGGTATTCAGGTTGCTGTAATTCAACTTACAAGGGATTTATTTTCCTTCAGTTTCTTGGAATCACTTTTAGGCCATGTAAGTCAGATCTGCTTCTCTTGGGATGAAATTCTGGTATAAATCTCTCTATTTGCATAATGCTAAAATGCCTTCACATGCATTGATTTACCACAGGACAAAGTATGCAGTATGCAGAACGAGGATTCTTGTTCATATCCCACACATGAGAAAAAATAAAATTCAATTCATTTAAGTGAATTAAAATTAAATACCTTGGTGCCTTCTGGGTATACTGCTTGGTATTATTGGATAGAAAGGAACATAATAGTGTCTATGACCATGATCTAGTTTGAAAAACAAGTAGCTAAATGTGTTATGTAGTAACTTACTTATTAAGTTTCTATTCTGTGAGTCAGAAAGGTAACATGCCTAACTGAAAGTTGCACAGAGAGTCCGTGATGAGTCATGACAAGGACCTGTATCTCCCAACTGCCAAGCTAGTGCTCTTTCTACTACTCCACATAGAGTTAATGCTCATTATATCTTTAACAGATGGCTTTGGAGCTATTTTTTTTTTTTTTACATTGAAGAGATCTGTTACAGTTCATAAAATTGGATAATCCAAAAGCTAAGTAGTCATCAATAGTAGTAGAAGTGTGCAAAATTCAAACATGTTATTTTTTTGTTTATATCAGTAATAACCATTAACTACCAACCACAAATAAGGCTATGTCTAAGACCTTAAAGGATGAGTAAGATTTTCTACAGGCAAATAAATTTTTAGGAAAGCACATTAAAGAAGAGCATCTGGAGGTCAGATCTGCCCTGCTATTAAGTGAGGAAGTGAATGCTTTGCCTGTTGCTCTCATTCCTAACTATGTGCGCATGCCTAGATATGGTGATATACAGGCTTCATGAATATGTATAAGCTGCCCCCAAATTTCTTAATAGCTATTATGCAACTATTTCAAAGACATTGATCAGGCTTTCTAGCAGCATTTATTCTTACAAAGTTTATATTTGTTCCATGAGAACTTATATGTAATTATTTTGATGGACTTACCCTAGTGTCAATTATCTTTACATTATCTTACTATTACATAAATTTTTCATTCATTCCAAAACAGCACTGTCCTCATTTTTCCATGTGAATTTGGAGTTTAGTTTGGATCATTTTCCTTCTCCTGTGGAAAAGTTCAGTCTTGAGGCCAAGAAACTCCTTGAGTAGTACCGAAGACGCCATAACCCCACCATTACAGAAATTACCCCCAGTCTGACTATAGGTTGACAGAAGTAGACAGACTTCCACTGATCCTGACCCATAACTTCCTGGTCTCAGGAGGTATCCTAAATAGGTCAGAGTCATTTTGGGAAAATAAAGCTTCAGTATATATACAAATATACATGTTATAAAGCAAAGTGTTTTTAAACAACTAAATATAGCTAGTAATAAGCTACTTTATGTCTCTCCTCCATTCCCTATAAAAATGCATTTTTCTTCTTTTTGAATTTGGTTGAATTGCATGATTATTTTTGGCTATGCAGATGCAACCTTTCCATTTTTTGCATATTTCCTCTCTTCTATGTAGAGGCAATGAGATTTAAAATCATCACTGGAACTGAATCTCTGACTAATAATATGACCTTGACAAAGGGCTTGTTTCAGGACAGTTTAATATGGTCAGTCATCGAGGCCTTCCAGACGGGTCAATGGAAGCTAATGGACAAAAATCCAGGAGAACTGTTGGCTTCCACTTTCCCTTTCATAAACATATACTGACAGATTATAAAAACATTTTATATGTATATATAGTATTTATTATAAATTATATATTATATTTTTACTTTTAACACACATACACGCACACATATATATAATCTCTAAACCTCAAACACTAAATAGAATGAAAAGAAAAATAGCTTAATATATTAATATATTTCAACTATCTTAACACTTTATTCATGAAAAGGTAAATAGAACTGATGAAAGATTATAATGAGTCACTCTGGGAAAGAGTGGCAATAACAGAAACAAAGGGCAAATTATAATAATTCCATGATTTAAATGGAAAAGGCTGCATTTAAACAATAAATTCTATTTTAGAAATACCAGGACCCTCATATTAACATTGTTTTGTTCTTTCTCTTCTCAGCATGGCACTCCTGCTTACATTTATGAGTTGATTACTTCTAATTGCAATATGTCCATGCTGTGTGTCACATAGACACCTATTCTTACAATCACAGTGAAGGGAGAAACTCCCCACAAGGTAGTTTTAAAAAATTGTGTGTACGCCAGGGGACAGCAATTCTGATGAGGCAGAGGAGAGCATTCCTAATTTTTTATTTTATATATGAATAATTAGCTTCTTAATTTACATATAGAAATTCTGTCCCTATATGTCATTCCTACTCTATGCACAATGGTTTGTAGAAATAGAATCTAAGGAAAAGTTAGACTTCAGATTTATATGGAAGACACAACATTTTGGAGCAAATATAGTATTTAGTACATATGAGGATCCAAAAATGTCTTGTGTAAATCAGAGTCTATTTACTACAGACTTACATTGTCACTCCAAGGCTTTACGAGTCTCACAGAAGCACACTCTTCAAAGGCAGTGCCGATTAGCCTTGAACTACATTGAGTGGATGTGAGGGGGCGAGATCAGCTTCAAACTGGTAAATGTAGTCTTTATCATGAGCATAAGAAGCCCATGGAAAAGCCTTCTGCAGTCCTCCAAGTGTTGACAATGTTTGTGTGTTGGGAGAGGTGTTAGTGCAGGGCCCCAGTTCATAAACAATGATAGATGGGGATTGGAGTCAATATGTGATTCAGAAATCATATACAATAGACATCATGATGATAGCAAGTTTGTCTTTGTCTTCACCTCACTGCTTGTGGCAATGAATTGCTAAGAACTGAGTCTAAACAAACACCTTTCTGCATATTAATTACTGATTATAGAAATGGGAGTTTCTCCTTTGAAAATGTAACAAGATCAATTTCTTTAAAACATAAGTGGAGGTAGGGCACCGAAGGAAAGTATCTGGATAATATTGGCTCAAAACAATTTATTTGAGAAAGAATACTCAAGTAAAAGATAGGGAAACTCTCATTTCTCATAGCCATTCTCCCAGCAAAAGACACCTTTCTTCATCTTCAGGATGGCAGCCTGTTGGTGAGTCTCTTTCTGTTGTTAGGAAGGCTTTCATCCAATGCTTAACACATCAACAGGAGTGCTATCCTAGCAAGTATGGATTCTAATTCTGCGTTGACTCAACTCAATGGCTATGCAAAGCATTGTTACCGAGGCTTCATCAACTTATCTGCATATTTGTTTAAGTGCATAGTAGCAGTTTCTTGCAGAGATTTGGTGAGAAATAGAACCAAGGTGTGTTAAGCCCCAGGCACAATCTTGGCACTTAAGAGGCAGTGGCTGGGAAATGTGTGCCTCAAACAATTCTTACCTGTTGTTGTTGCTATTCCTTAAGTGACATGGTAAACACAAATATTAATAGATGATAAATTCCATTGATAAAATAATAAATGGGTGTTTGACATAAATCGTGATTTGATTATTGCCTTACCCTTTGACCAAAAATAATCCAGTTCAACGTTAAATAATCTCACATATTTTTGCAGCAGTTCATAGATTCCAGGAATATTACCTCACTTGAAAAACCAAGAAAATAGAGCAAGTATTGATATCTCTAGGTTATAGACAAGTAAATAAAGGCTTCAGAGAGGGTGATTTGCTCATGGTCATCTAGGTAACAGAAGGCCAACATGAGGCTAAAACCTGGGTATCTGGACTCCAATACAGAGATATTTATTTGGACTATGATGACTAATTTTCTGGACTGATATCCACATTTCTTGTTCTTGACTGTATGTAAAAAACAAAGATTAAGTGTAATAACCATATTCCCCAATGTGAGATAAAAAGACCTTGGACTCAACAGTTTAATTCACATCAATAAATCATGACATATGCACATGTGTGCACATGAGTGCACACACACACACACACACACACACACATTTTACCTTAATATAGTAAGGTAATGAAAGAGATTAGTTATTTTAATTTAGTTTTCACTTGATGATTTTTTTTAAAACATAAAGGTGATTTCTTATGTGATATCTTATTCCAATGCCAAATGACAGGGAGTTTATTAGTGACATTTTATAAGACATGGGCTCATTTGCATTAGAAGCTGCTACAGCCCAGGCAAAACTGGAAATAGAATACATCTTCCATAAAAAGAAAGGTCACAATTGGTTATTCACCAGAGGGATTTAAATTTTTTAATACCACAGTACAGTTAAGGTGACAGTGGAACGTTACAGGTGTGAGACAAACGAATTCACTTTACCATGCAGCATTTAGAAAGAAAATGAGGAAATAGCTCTATGGCAAATTCAGTGGGGGGCTTATCACTCCTCCTCACCAAGTAGAATAAATTTATTATTCATGCTGAGTTATTTACTTCTCAAAATCTAGCACACAGGACTGTTGCTGAGACCCAAACTAGAAAAAGGGGCTGAAGGTAAGTGGATACTATGCTATAAATCATTTTGGAGCACAGTTGAATTATGTGTCCTATTTTTTTAAGTTAGTTGGTTGGGGTTCAGGGCATTATAAGTTTATAGGGTTTATTTTGTTGATGTTCCTTCAAAATAATATTTTAGCCAGAGAGTAAAACTTAGTTATTTTCTTCAGAGAATAGTCCTGGAAATATTCTTTTTTCAGTTGCTATTCATTTGTTTTGTTTTTGTGTTACATCATGTATTGCAAACACATGGTCAAAAGTATTGTGCAGAGATTGATGGCAAAGATGTGTACATGCTAACAAGACAAAATCAGCAGGTGCATGAGTTTTTCTGTTGAGTCACTAAGCAGATCTAACTATTCAGACTTGGACTCTATTCATAGACCATTCCATAATGACTATCCTGCTACCATATAAATGAATCTACTTTTATCCAACCCACAGAGAATTTGCTTAAAAATGACCAATGATGGTTGGAGATTGTTGTCTACCTTAGAAGTTCAAAGCCATCATTCTCTAAGTTTGGGACTTGTAATTAATGTCTGCAGAGAGATTATTTTGCTCCTTACCTAGAGAAAGCATAAAGTAAAGAAAATGTGAATTCATAAATACAAACATACACACACAGTCATAAATACATCCCATGAGACAAGAGAGTAAATTTTTAGTAACTATGATTTATAGCTATATTTTGTCTATGAGCTTATGGTAACAGATGGTGAGAGGAAATAGAAAATCAGCGTGCACATTCATGTTTTTAAAAAGAGAAATGACATTAAATCAAGAAATTCAGAATGAGTGACCCATTTAAAATGTACTCATCTAAGTTTCTATGGAGGCATGTTAATTATCATAATATATCTTCCCTAAGGGGAAAAATGGGATGACTTCAGTGAGATCCTCATGGTGAAATTATTTATATTTAACTTCAAGATATATGAACTCCACAAGCCAACCTGAAAAATATTCTTGCATCTCTCCAGCCTTTCCTGACTGCTGCTAGTCCGTGAACATGGACTCTTGAATAAGTGGTCTCACGTCAGGAGCCTGGTGATTACTAGCCTTCCGTTATTGGCCAGGCTGTCACTATTCCCAGCAAGAATGACGTACTGCTTCACAAAGGTCAGATCCAAACTCCTTGACAAGAATCAGTCCCTATGAAAATACTACACGTTCTGTAGACTTTCAAAGTAAAATGTATGCATTGCAAATCCTATCACAATGTCTGTTTTACTAACTATTAACTATTTTTATTTATGTGTCAATAAACCAATAGTTGTTCTTAAATATCTAGTGGCTTCAAGTAGAAAAGAATTCCAAAAAATATATGAAACTCGAGTTATTTCTTCTCTCCCATGACACTTGTAATTTCTTGTAAGCCATACAAATGATTTGAGAATCCCAATAACATAATTTATAAAAGGAGAAAATGCTGAATATACACTCAGCAATTACTGACGAGAGCTCCTCAATATGTATCTATCTGCAAAATTAGATAATAGCATAAGGTCAGTTGGTTGAAAGGGAGTCAGGCTGGGCAAGAGCTATGTACTGAGAGGAAATGGGCTTGTCGTGGAGTGGCCACAGTGAGGAAGGATCCCAGGACCACAGTCTAACAAGTCAAAGGATCAAGATGGAAAGTTCAATATATGTAGCTGGTAGATCTCTTTTTCTCTCTCAAGTATGGAAATGTATACATTTCCTCCACCAGATCCAAGAGGAACCAAGATAAAGTAGAGTTAAAACTACTGAGCCATAGAGCATATAGTGTGATAGAAAAAGCATGAAGTAGCAGGAAAAAGTCTTCCTTAGTGGCCCAAAAGGAAGTTAAAATCCCTGTACGTGACCTACGCAAAGACTTCCTAGATTAGCGACAGCCCCGCCTGCTACTGATATCTCAAAGCTGAACTCTCTACCCTTGTAGACAAGATGAAACCTTCATTTTGGGGGCCAATAAGAAGGAGAAACATGGGTCCTAACATGTTTGACTTCGTAAATGACAGGAATATAGTAAACCACAACTGCTTTGGGTCTGGCCCCTCCAGGCCTCCTCAGCACGTGCCTACTTTCACTGAGTTTCTGAATATAGGAGGAGGGAACATGCAGCCACTCGTGAGTGACCTTGATGGAGAGCTTCAAACTGAACCTGATGTCTTAGGACAAGTCCAGCCCACAGAGAGGGAAGGTTGTGCCCTCCCACCCATTCCAGTCAGGCTCCTCTGAATCCTCTTCCCAATGAGGCCTCAACTTTTGGAATTCTGTGTTCTTTGCATCACTCAGTTTTAGCAAGAATCCCATCAAGTTGGTGTAGCCAGAATCCCCCACCCTCAGTATTTGATTATCCTGACCTGGTTTCAGCCAGAATCCTGTTAGCTCCGTTCCCCCTACATCACTGCTGATATTTCCTCTTAGTCATTTTCCACTCACTGACCCTCACTATGCTCCGTGGCTATACATTCCCATGTTTCCTAGTTGTATTCAGGGTTCAGCCTAATCTCTCTCCTCTACTGCAAAGCCCACCACAGTAGTCCCTATGCCCATTGCAATAGTCCTGAATAAAGTCTGTGTTACTGTCTTAACAAGTGTCATGAATCATTTTTTCTTTGACATCTTTACATTAAAGCTTTGACCCTTCCATCCCCCATGGGAGAAAGCAATAAGAACTTAGCTGCCTACCAGTGACTTCTCTAGGGCTTTATAACCCAGGTCCTCACAGCTGCAGCCCTATCATTGAGCCCAGCAACCCAAAGATCAAGACTTTGGAAGACAAAACATCTGGATCTACCCAAAGGCAGTTAGAATATTTGGCACTATTAACACATTAGACTAGAAAATCTTGGACAGATCGCTTATCCAAGCACAGATTACACTTTTTTTAAAAGACCCAAAAAGAACATGAGAAGATTGAAATATGAAATGCAACACAATTGTGTGTAAATCTCTGTGATCAGTGGAATATGGTGGAAACGAAGGTAGTAATCTTTTTGAGCATCAATCTTCAGCCAACAACACGTTTCCAATAATTGTTAACTAAATCTGTGGATTATCATATCCCAAAATGAGATTTTTTCCTAGGCAGATCTGTCACACTCTTGCAAAGAAATCCCTTGTTCCATAAAATTGTTTATCTATGAAAACAGACCTTGTTTTTTTTTTTAATTTTTTTCATGTTTTATTTATTTTGAGAGAGAAAGAGAGAGAGAGAGAGAGAGAGAGAGAGAGAGAACATGAGCAGGGGAGAGACAAAGGGAGAGGGAGACACAGAATCCGAAGACAGGCTCCAGGCTCTGAGCTAGCTGTCAGCACAGATCTCGAAGCCGGGCTCGAACTCACAAACTGCGAGATCATGACCTGAGCCGAAGTCTGACGCTTAACCAACTGAGCCACCCAGGCACCCTGAAAATAGACCTGGTTTTAAGCAAACCTCCCTCAAAAACCATAATATAAATACTCTCTGTGATAGTCATTTTAGAGAAATATTGAGCACAGGCTTCACAGTGATGGGAGTTAATGAAATTATACCTTTAGCACAATAAATTTTTCAAATGATTCTGATACATTGAATTTTAAAACAACCATCCTCAAGCAATTATAATTATAAAAGTTTTGGCAAAGTGTTATTAATGTGTATAGTTCTCAAGCACTATATTGAGAAAGAAAAAAAAGGAGTGGTATAAATATAAATGTATGTACAGATAAACTATATATCTATATTAATAAATCCATCATAAACTCAGGATTTGAGGATTTTCTAATGCTACTTCATAAACTATTCTGTGCTAAATAATCACATGAGAAGAGTCGGTAGCACTGATTAAAATACAAAGATAAAAATCATGGAAACTAGACAAATCCTCTGGAATCTTTCTAAGAAGTTTCGTGACTCTGAAAGGTAGATTTTTGTTATCCACCAGTTCACATAAAATGTGTAGTTTAGCCCTTTACATAACGTGGGAGCTAGACCAGGCCACAAAGCCTTGTGTGGGTTCATAACTTGATGATATTAATGCCCTGATGTGCTCTACTCAGGACACAGGAACTGAGCCAGTCTCACTACGTAACAACTAGGGGTGGCACTGGGGCTTCTCACTGAAAGGGGTGAGAAAAATCTCAAATGCAGGTGAAGTGATACCTTTATACAAGCTGCCGGGAGAGTAGGACTGACCCCACCCTTCTGCTCAGTCTGTCTCCTCCACGTCACCAACATGGCATCAAAAGACCTAAGTGTGGACTAAGGCCCAGGGAATCAGTAAAAACAGACATAAAATTGTTAGATGGTGAGCAGTGAACACTGAGGAAGAGAGAGAAAAAATTAATCCTACTCAAAATGAAAAAAAATTAATTTAAAAAAAATTTATTTATTTATTTATTTTTGAGAGAGAAAAAGAGCTGTGGAGGGACAGAGGGAGAGAGAGAGAGAGAGAGAGAGAGAGAGAGAGAGAGAGAGAGAACTAGAACTCCAAGCAGGTTCTGCAATGTCAGCATGGAGCCTAACACGGGACTTGAACCCACAAACCCTGAGATCATGACCTGAGCTGAAATCAAGAACCGGACACTTAACTGACTGAACAAACCAAAAAAATTTTAAATTTTGTGAGGAAAGATACCCAACAACATTAACAATTGGAACATTCATTTACTCCAGAGGTAGTAAATTTTATGGAATAACCTAATTAATACTATGAGAGAAATGTTTGGAATATTCCCTTAAATGGAACAAAAAGTGTGAAAGAAAAGCAGACAGAAATAAAACAAGAACATGCAGATAAATAACCCATTCAAAAGCCTGGAAATGAAAAATGTGTATGTAAATAGAAGTCAGTAAGTGGGATAAACTGTAGACTAAACACAAAGAATGAGTGAATCCAAAGACAATGCTGATAAATCCATCCAGAGTTGGCGTCAGAGACCAAGAGAAGATTAAAGTGCAGAATCTCATTAAAGGAAGGCCTGGAGAGAGGAAGATGGCGGCATAGGAAGATGCTGGGCTCACCGCGCATCCTGCTGATCACTTAGATTCCACCTACACCTGCCTAAATAACCCAGAAAACCACCAGAAGACTAGCAGAACGGAGTCTCTGGAGTCAAGCGCAGACGAGAGGCCCACGGAAGAGGGTAGGAAGGGCAGAGAGGCGGTGCGCACTGCACGGACTGGCGGGAGGGAGCCGGGGCAGAGGGGCGGACAAGAGTGTGTTCCTACAGCAAGCGGGACTTGACGTCAGGAAGGTTATAAGCTAACAGCTCTGCTCGGAGAACGGGAGGGCTGGAGGACAACGGGAGGGAGAGTTGTTGAGCCCCGGACGACAGAGCTCAGCTTGGCGAAGAACAAAGGCGCTCACTAGCACCATCTCACCTCGCCCATTCCCCAGCCAAAATCCCAAAGGGAACCAGTTCCTGCCAGGGAACTTGCTTGCTCCTCGCAAACACACAACGCTGTGCTTCTGCGGAGCCACCCCTCCCGCAGTGGGTCTGACTCCCTCCCGCTGCCACAGGGCCCCTCCTGAAGTGGATCACCTAAGGAGAAGCGAGCTAAGCCTACCCATCCTGCCCCCCCCCCCCCCCGTGCACCTCGCCTACCCACCCCAGCTAATACACCAGATCCCCAGCACCACAAGCCTGGCAGTGTGCAAGTAGCCCAGACGGGCCACAGTGAATCCCGCCCCTAGGAGAGGGGAAGAGAAGGCACACACCAGTCTGACTGTGGCCCCAGCGGTGGGCTGGGGGCAGACATCAGGTCTGACTTCGGCTCTGCCCACCCGCTCCAGTTATACACCACAGCACAGGGGAAGTGCCCTGCAGGTCCGCACCACTCCAGGGACTATCCAAAATGACCAAACGGAAGAATTCCCCTCAAAAGAATCTCCAGGAAATAACAACAGCTAATGAACTGATCAAAAAGGATTTAAATGATATAATAGAAAGTGAATTTAGAATAATAGTCATCAAATTAATCGCTGGGCTTGAAAACAGTATAGAGGACAGCAGAGAATCTCTTGCTACAGAGATCAAGGGACTAAGGAACAGTCAGGAGGAGGTGAAAACCGCTTTAAACGAGATGAAAAATAAAATGGAAACATCCACGGCTCGGATGGAAGAGGCAGAGGAGAGAATAGGTGAACTATAAGATAAAATTATGGAAAAAGAGGAAGCTGAGAAAAAGAGAGATAAAAAAATACAGGAGTATGAGGGGAAAATTAGAGAACTAAGTGATACACTAAAAAGAAATAATATACACATAATTGGTATCCCAGAGGAGGAAGAGAGAGGGAAAGGTGCTGAAGGGGTACTTGAAGAAATAATAGCTGAGAACTTCCCTGAACTGGGGAAGGAAAAAGGCATTGAAATCCAAGAGGCACAGAGAACTCCCTTCAGACAAAACTTGAATCGATCTTCTGCACGACATATCATAGTGAAACTGGCAAAATACAAGGATAAAGAGAAAATTCTGAAAGCAGCAAGGGATAAACGTGCCCTAACATATAAAGGGAGACCTATAAGACTCGTGACTGATCTCTCTTTTGAAACTTGGCAGGCCAGAAGGAATTGGCACGAGATCTTCAGTGTGCTAGACAGAAAAAATATGCAGCCGAGAATCCTTTATCCAGCAAGTCTGTTATTTAGAATAGAAGGAGAGGGGCGCCTGGGTGGCGCAGTCGGTTAAGCGTCCGACTTCAGCCAGGTCACGATCTCACGGTCCGGGAGTTCGAGCCCCGTGTCGGGCTCTGGGCTGATGGCTCGGAGCCTGGAGCCTGTTTCTGATTCTGTGTCTCCCTCTCTCTCTGCCCCTCCCCTGTTCATGCTCTGTCTCTCTCTGTCCCAAAAATAAATAAACGTTGAAAAAAAAAAATTTAGAATAGAAGGAGAGATAAAGGTCTTCCCAAACAAACAAAAACTGAAGGAATTCGTCACCACTAAACCAGCCCTACAAGAGATCCTAAGGGGAATCCTGTGAGACAAAGTACCAGAGACATCGCAACAAGCATAAAACATACAGACATCACAATGACTCTAAACCCGTATCTTTCTATAATAACACTGAATGTAAATGGACTAAATGCGCCAACCAAAAGACATAGGGTATCGGGATGGATAAAAAAAACAAGACCCATCTATTTGCTGTCTACAAGAGACTCATTTTAGACCTGAGGACACCTTTAGATTCAGAGTGAGGGGATGGAGAACTATTTATCATGCTACTGGAAGCCAAAAGAAAGCTGGAGTAGCCATACTTATATCAGACAAACTAGACTTTAAATTAAAGGCTGTAACAAGAGATGAAGGAGGGCATTATATAATAATTACAGGGTCTATCCATCAGGAAGAGCTAACAATTATAAATGTCTATGTGCCGAATACAGGAGCCCCCAAATATATAAAACAATTACTCATAAACATAAGCAACCTTATTGATAAGAATGTGGTAATTGCAGGGGATTATAACACCCCACTTACAGAAATGGATAGATCATCTAGACACACGGTCAATAAAGAAACAAGGGCCCTGAATGATACATTGGATCAGATGGACTTCACAGATATATTTAGAACTCTGCATTCCAAAGCAACAGAATATACTTTCTTCTCGAGTGCACGTGGAACATTCTCCAAGGTAGATCATATACTGGGTCACAAAACAGCCCTTCATAAGTATACAAGAATTGAAATTATACCATGCATACTTTCAGACCACAATGCTATGAAGCTTGAAATCAACCACAGGAAAAAGCCTGGAAAACCTCCAAAAGCATGGAGGTTAAAGAACACCCTACTAAATAATGAGTGGGTCAACCAGGCAATTAGAGAAGAAATTAAAAAATATATGGAAACAAACGAAAATGAAAATACAACAATCCAAAGGCTTTGGGATGCAGCGAAGGCAGTCCTAAGAGGAAAATACATTGCAATCCAGGCCTATCTCAAGAAACAAGAAAAATCCCAAATACAAAATCTAACAGCACACCTAAAGGAAATAGAAGCAGAACAGCAAAGGCAGCCTAAACCCAGAAGAAGAAGAGAAATAATAAGATCAGAGCAGAAATAAACAATATAGAATCTAAAAAAACTGTAGAGCAGATCAACGAAACCAAGAGTTGGTTTTTTGAAAAAATAAACAAAATTGATAAACCTCTAGCCAGCTTCTCAAAAAGAAAAGGGAGATGACCCAAATAGATAAAATCATGAATGAAAATGGAATTAGTACAACCAATCCTTCAGAGATAAAAGCAATTATCAGGGAATACTATGAAAAATTATATGCCAACAAATTGGACAACCTGGAAGAAATGGACAAATTCCTAAACACCCACACGCTTCCAAATCTCAATCAGGAGGAAATAGAAAGCTTGAACAGACCCATAACCAGCGAAGAAATTGAATCGGTTATCAAAAATCTCCCAACAAATAAGAGTCCAGGACCAGATGGCTTCCCAGGGGAGTTCTACCAGAAGTTTAAAGCAAAGATAATACCTATACTTCTCAAGTTATTCCAAGAAATAGAAAGGGAAGGAAAACTTCCAGACTCATTTTATGAAGCCAGTATTACTTTGATTCCCAAACCAGACAGAGGCCCAGTAAAAAAAGAGAACTACAGGCCAATATCCCTGATGAATATGGATGCAAAAATTCTCAATAAGATACTAGCAAATCGAATTCAACAGCATATAAAAAGAATTATTCACCATGATCAAGTGGGATTCATTCCTGGGATGCAGGGCTGGTTCAACATTCACAAATCAATCAACATGATACAACACATTAATAAAAGAAAAGATAAGAACCATATGATCCTGTCAATCGATGCAGAAAAGGCCTTTGACAAAATTCAGCACCATTTCTTAATAAAAACCCTTGAGAAAGTCGGGATAGAAGGAACATACTTATAGATCATAAAAGCCATTTATGAAAAGCCCACAGCTAACATCATCCTCAATGGGGAAAAACTGAGAGCTTTTTCCCTGAGATCAGGAACACGACAGGGATGCCCACTCTCACCGCTGTTGTTTGACATAGTGTTGGAAGTTCTAGCATCAGCAATCAGACAACAAAAGGAAATCAAAGGCATCAAAATTGGCAAAGATGAAGTCAAGCTTTCGCTTTTTGCAGATGACATGATATTATACATGGAAAATCCGATAGACTCCACCAAAAGTCTGCTAGAACTGATACATGAATTCAGCAAAGTTGCAGGATACAAAATCAATGTACAGAAATCAGTTGCATTCTTATACACTAACAATGAAGCAACAGAAAGACAAATAAAGAAACTGATCCCATTCACAATTGCACCAAGAAGCATAAAATACCTAGGAATAAATCTAACCAAAGATGTAAAGGATCTGTATGCTGAAAACTATAGAAAGCTTATGAAGGTAATTGAAGAAGATATAAAGAAATGGAAAGACATTCTGTGCTCATGGATTGGAAGAATAAATATTGTCAAAATGTCAATACTACTCAAAGCTATCTACACATTCAATGCAATCCCAATCAAAATTGCACCAGCATTCTTCTCGAAACTAGAACAAGCAATCCTAAAATTCATATGGAACCACAAAAGGCCCCGAATAGCCAAAGCAATTTTGAAGAAGAAGACCAAAGCAGGAGGCATCACAATCCCAGACTTTAGCCTCTACTACAAAGCTGTCATCATCAAGACAGCATGGTATTGGCACAAAAACAGACACATAGACCAATGGAATAGAATAGAAACCCCAGAACTAGACCCACAAACGTATGGCCAACTCATCTTTGACAAAGCAGGAAAGAACATCCAATGGAAAAAAGACAGTCTCTTTAACAAATGGTGCTGGGAGAACTGGACAGCAACATGAAGAAGGTTGAAACTAGACCACTTTCTGACACCATTCACAAAAATAAACTCAAAATGGATAAAGGACCTGAATGTGAGACAGGAAACCATCAAAACCCTAGAGGAGAAAGCAGGAAAAGACCTCTCTGACCTCAGCCATAGCAATCTCTTACTCGACACATCCCCAAAGGCAAGGGAATTAAAAGCGAAAATGAACTACTGGGACCTTATGAAGATAAAAAGCTTCTGCACAGCAAAGGAAACAACCAACAAAACTAAAAGGCAACCAACAGAATGGGAAAAGATATTTGCAAATGACATATCGGACAAAGGGCTAGTATCCAAAATCTATAAAGAGTTCACCAAACTCCACACCCAAAAGACAAATAACCCAGTGAAGAAATGGGCAGAAAACATGAATAGACACTTCTCTAAAGAAGACATCCGGATGGCCAACAGGCACATGAAAAGATGCTCAACGTCGGTCCTTATCAGGGAAATACAAATCAAAACCACACTCAGATATCACCTCACGCCAGTCAGAGTCGCCAAAATGAACAAATCAGGAGACTATAGATGCTGGAGAGGATGTGGAGAAATGGGAACCCTCTTGCACTCTTGGTGGGAATGCAAATTGGTACAGCCACTCTGGAAAACAGTGTGGAGGTTCCTCAGAAAATTAAAAATAGACCTACCCTATGACCCAGCAATAGCACTGCTAGGAATTTACCCAAGGGATACAGGAGTACTGATGCATAGGGGCACTTGTACCCCAATGTTTATAGCAGCACTCTCAACAATAGCCAAATTATGGAAAGAGCCTAAATGTCCATCAACTGATGAATGGATAAAGAAATTGTGGTTTATAAATTTTTTTTTCAATGTTTATTTATTTTTGGGACAGAGAGAGACAGAGCATGAATGGGGGAGGGGCAGAGAGAGAGGGAGACACAGAATCAGAAACAGGCTCCAGGCTCTGAGCCATCAGCCCAGAGCCTGACGCGGGGCTCGAACTCAGGGACCGCGAGATCGTGACCTGGCTGAAGTCGGACGCTTAACCGACTGCGCCACCCAGGCGCCCCAAGAAATTGTGGTTTATATACACAATGGAGTACTACAGGGCAATGAGAAAGAACGAAATATGGCCCTTTGTAGCAACGTGGATGGAACTGGAGAGTGTGATGCTAAGTGAAATACGCCATACAGAGAAAGACAGATACCATATGGTTTCACTCTTATGTGGATCCTGAGAAACTTGACAGAAAACCATGGGGGAGGGGAAGGAAAAAAAAAAAAAAAGAGGTTAGAGTGGGAGAGAGCCAAAGCATGAGAGACTCTTAAAAACTGAGAACAAACTGAGGGTTGATGGGGGGTGGGAGGGAGGGGAGGGTGGGTGATGGGTATTGGGGAGGGCACCTTTTGGGATGAGCACTGGGTGTTGTATGGAAACCATTTTGACAATAAATTTCATATATTGAAAAAAAATTAAATTAAATTAAATTTTAAAAAAAGTGCAGAATCTCTAGCCGACTTAGGAATGCTTGTGCTGCTGTTCTCCTCAACTTTCATTTCATGCCCCTACATCACCTGCACTGTGCTCACCACTGTCCCTGCTAAATTCACACTTAATCTTTGAAGACTGAAGAGCTCTAAGGACAGAAAAAACATCCCTTGCTTTTCACACATGCTCCATCAGCTAGAAGGTTCTAGAAGAGAATGTGGGTCGCTGTGGATGCCCAAGCTGAGCAAGAGGACAGAGAGAAGACACTAGTGCCCCTGTTAAGAGAGGCATCCTAGAGGAGAGACCTGGGCTCCTTAGACGCAGGTGGGATTAGGAGTGTTAGGGGACATCGTGTCCAACATCTAGCACCTGCCCTTCTCAGCTGGTGGGTTTAAGTTTAGGCAGACAAAGGTAATGCTGTCCTATAAGAGTTAAGTAGTCAGACTTCACTTAAAGAGGGAGTCTTTCTTTAGCATGCTTTTACAAATGTCTTATTTCTTATCCTGTAGCTAACCTAATCATGCCTTGCTCTGGGTGATGGCATTAGGATCTCTCTGGCAGGGCCTGACCAACAAGCCTTTCTCCTCCCAGAAGGATATTAGTGGCTCCTCAAATATTTTCTTTTCTCCTTTTCTTATTCCAGGTAACAGGGAGCCTCAGTAACATGTCAGGACATCAGCAGTTTGTCAGTAAACTACTGGCTACACTTCGATAGGCCTGTTGCCACTCTATTTCATGGAGTAGCGTGGTTTCACAGAAAGTACTGTGGACCAACAAAAGTCCTGAGATCTGGTCCCAGGTCCCATACACACCCAGTGAGACCCTGGTGGAATCGCTCTTTGCCTTTAGACTCATTTTCCTGCTCTGTAAAATGAACAATGAATTAAATCATTCCTAATGATCTCTCTTTCTACCAGCTCCCTGAGGCTTCGCCAATAAAAAAGTAATGTTCGTTGATGAAACACCTTTGGTGTTACATTATTCAATTAATTTCAATTTGCTCAACTTAAATGGCGATGACATCTTTCTCATACAACTGGGGTAAGAACTAAGTCAGGTAATTAACTAAGGCGCCTGCCTAGAACATAGGAGGTGTTCCATAAAATGGTAGGTTTTACTGTTTGCAATTATTCATAATGATAAAGAGAATTAAAATTTCATTTCAAGAAGTTGTGGCAGGGGTTTTCCTAGTCATTTTGAAAGAAGAGATACTGTAGATTGCCAGAAACTCTAAAATTAAAGAAAAAAGACCTCAGGGGCACCTGGATTGCTCAGTTGTTTAACTGTCCAACTCTTGATTTTGGCTCAGCTCATGATCTCAGTTCCTGAGATCGAGCTCTGTGTCAGGCTCTGTGCCTGCTTCCCATTCTCTCTCTCCCTCTCTAGCTGTCCCTCCTCCACTCGCACGTGTGTGCTCTTTCTCTCTCTCTCTCTGTCTCTCAAAATAAATAATAAACTAAAAAATATATATACAAAAAATCCGGAGACTTTTAATTACAAAGAACAAACAGGACAGTGCCAGCCCTGTTGGGGAGTGGGGAGGGACATGAAAAAAATGTGGCAAGAGTTTCCAAGTGGCTCAGATTCCAGAAACATGTCAAAGAGCCCTGAACTGAGATTCTTAGAGACACCATAAGTTGGGGGTAGGGGGTAGGGTTGCCCTTCTAAGGTCAGGTTTTGAGGCTTCCCGCAGAGAATCTTTTTGTGTTGTCTGTCTATCCCTTGTATCTGTATTTCTCCCAGGATACATGTGTATATACGTCCACATAACATATACTATTTATATATGAATATATAAATATTATATACAATATTATAAAAACATTCATTAATAGAAATATGTAATTTTCCCTTTTCTCTATCTTCAAAATTCCTATATTTCTACCTGTCCCCAACGTTTCTAAATCCAGTCTCTTCCAGCTCTGAGTTGGCTGATTTCTTTGGCTGCAATCTGTGGATATGAGTGAAATAAATTAGCACAGCTATGTTAGGAAGAAAATTATTTCACAACTATAGAGCAACACTTTTCCCTCAAAGCTGTCTCTACTACCCTGTCTCCTGCCAAAGCAAAAACAACACAAGCACATACAAAACCTCACGCTTCGCTTCGGTAAAAATAGAAACAGGCTGCACAATGATTATACATAGTAAAATTTCTTGCGTTTGTGGTTTATTCATTGTGCTATAAATGTTCTTTCTTCAATAGTCAAAATACTTCTTTATTTACCCCACCGAAAAAAAAAACATAAAAGGCTAATTATGTCTGGATTATACAGCAGAAGCTGTGGGCCATCTCATTTTATTTGTAAGCCTAAAATAAGAAATAAAGTCCACATGAGATGTCCACACATCTCAGGCTAGGATTCTTTGATCTTTGTACATTGGATTTTACATACTCACACTAGAAATAAAATATCTTATAAATAAATATCAATCCCTGTCTCCTTGAATGTTTAAGTGAGCTGCTCTCTGCTGTCTGCTTTCTTAATTTGCAAAGAGAAGAAAAGTGGATATTTTTTAGTATCCATTATGATACTTTCTCAAACCTAGGGCACAAGTCTTTCTTTTCACATTTTCCTGTTTCTAAAGTTAGAAAGTATAGTTACAACCAATCTATACATTTAAAGTCCCCTTTCATCTCCTTGCAAATTAATAAATCTGATTGTCATATAATCTATGATACTTTATAATATTAAAATGCATAGTACAACAAAAATTGTCACATAGGTGATTTTACTTCTGAAACAAGTATATGTATCCTCATTTTACAGAAAGAGGAACTGAGATACATTATGCTTCATTAACTTACCCAAGGTCACACAACCAATATGAGGACATATTCCACTAGAACCCACTTCTGCCTGATTCCTATTGCAGACGTATTACATTATAAAGTGGAGAGAGCTGTAGAATAGATGTCTTCCAGAATACTGCAGCTGGGAAGTCAGCCCTCTAAAAATAAGAGGTCCTATTCCCCACCATTTTTCTTTGCTCTCCCCATGTTTAAGTCACACGATTATGAAGGCTGAAAAGTCCCATAATCTGCCATCTGCAGACTGCAGAACCAAGAAAGCCAGTGGTATAATTCATTCGAGCTCAAAGGCCTAAGAGCCAGGAGTGCCAATGTCCAAGGTCAGGAGAAGTTGGATGCCCCAGCTCAAGCAAAGAGAGCAAATTCACCCTTCTTCCCCCTTTTCATTCTAGTCAAGCCTTCAGAAGACTGGATGATGCCCACCAACATTAATGAAGTTGATTTTCTTTATCCAGTCTACCAATTCAAATGCTAACCCCTCCCAGAAACACTCTCAGACACCCAGAAATAATATTTACCAACTATCTGGGTATTCTTTGGCTCAGTCAGCTTGACAGGTAAAGTTAACCATCACATCCCATTTCTCAAATTAGTTGGAATAACTATAAAATGTATTCAAAGGGAATACAATTCATTCTCTAAGATAATTCACTATCACCAAGTCAAAATATTTGTTTAATGGTTGGCTATTTTATTATGTATTTATTTTTAATTGATTAGTGAGACATCTGGGCGACCAATGATCACAAAACTTCTGGAGAATAAACACCACCCTGCTGCTGTGGAATGCTGTGGCAGGCCCCGACAGTTTCCTTTGACTAGTTTAGACTCTCTTGGTAAGGAAGTAAGTGATAACATCGCACCATATTCCAGACACTGAGAAGATGGAACAACATCTGTTCAATCTTATGGCTCATTCCTATTTGGGTGCAAGCTGTTTCCCACAGGCAGCTGCCCTTATCACTCAAGTCTTTTCCCTGAAATCAACAAAACCCATAAACATTCCCCCAAAAGGCTCATTTAGTTCCTGCTGATGCTACTACCAAAGCACAGTGTGCATTAATTGACTTCATTAATTGAGTAATCATAGGAATGGAATGTCAATAACACACACAGGTTTTGTGGAATAAAATTGTTTAATACTAGAGATCTCAGTTTTTCCTTACTCACTACAGAAGGATGTGAGGCACATTTGCAGTCTGTGAATGCAGTTTTGCAAGCTGTCCCAGAAGAACCCAAATTTGAAGAAGGACCTTCTCCCTACAAGCATTAGGCTTTATAAAAAAAATTTTTTTGATGGATTTGGGGCCACTTAGTATGATAAATAATTAGCTGACAGTTGTAAATTTATTTGCCCTACGTGTACACCAACAAAATGTCACTTAAATACTTTAAAAGATCTTGTCCAATTCCAATATTTATAGGGTAATCTAAAGATGAGAAGAAATTCAACTAAGCTGTTCAATTAAATGTTTGTAGGTCCTGGGTACATGTCATCAAAGACATGGGGGTGCAGGTAGGAGCATAAATTGAAAGCATTTAATATTCCAAGGCCCTAAGAACAGGTCTGTTCATTCCTAAAGACAGCCAAGTTTCAAGGCTGAAAATCGTCCTGGAAGAGATTATTGTATTGATTCACAATAAGAGAAAAACAAAAAACAAAAAACAAAACGCTTTTCCTGAGGCTGTGGTGTACAGAAGGACTGAGCACTAAGCAATTGGGATAGGTTAGCAGAAGGGAAGAAAAGTAGGAAGAGGAGAAATGGCACAGGGGACCAGCTAGAGCTATAGTGATAATTCCAGAAGGTTACCTACTGTTCTTGAGGCAACCATGTTACCTGTTGATCTTGAGGCAGAGACATAAGGACTCTTACTGTCCTCTTCCCCACAGGGCCAGACTCTGTAGCAGTCCATTGACAGGGACAAAATTGAGGTCTGGAGAATAGCATGAATGAAGGGTCATTCTCTACCCAGAGAGTTGGTCTATCAACACAGTCAGTCTGACTAATGTCAATAGTCAATATTCACCAGTCAGTGAATACCCTAGACGTTGAGCTAGCACTGAGTGTTATCTGTTCAGTTTTCTAAAACCAGATGCTCAGGCCTATGGAGATTAATCAACATTACTGTCATCAGACCTGCTTGTCATACTCATCGTTTGTGGCTTCAGCATTGGCTTAATAAAAGACATCATAGACCCATGTTCACAAGAGGGATTGGAAATTTATTTTTCTATTAATAGCCTTTAAGCCATAAGAAAAGCAAAATTAATCTAGTGAAAGATGAATAAAAAGTTTTATTTATCTTTTTATACAAATATATTACATTTTATTTAATTCAAATATATTTTAGTATTTAACCTCAATATATTTAACACTTAAATCAATTATATAGTAATTTTTAAAATTATATGTAGATTAATTTTAATAGGTTAAATGGCTCTTCTTTGAGTTAGTAAAAAGGAAGAGAAATCTTTATTCTAAGAGACAGCAAATAAATACTGAATAATTACTACGTAAATACAAATAAGTTAGAGTCTCATTGTAATCTGATACAGAATGGAAGTGATGAGCTAGAAAAACAGACAAGAAGCAAAAAGAGAGGTTAGAATGAGAAGGTAAATAGGAATAAAGTACAGAACTAGGAACCCAAACAGATACAAATAAAAAGACCGGAGGAGACAGACGGGAAATGAGAAAGTTTAGGAACTTAGGGAGAAAAATACCAAGGCAGTCTAGATGAAGACATGCAGAGTAGGATAGATGTAGCCAAAAGAGGAGGGAGAAATGTGGAGCGAACAATAAAAAGAAATTAGATTGCTAAAGCAGTAAATTCCTGCTCTTCATCACAGGGCCAGTTGCTCACTTGCACCACAAATCTGTAGGTGTTTTCTCCCCTTCACTACACTGGGAAAGAAATATTATTGGCATTGGAACCATTAGTTATTTATACTTGCAGCAAATAACAAAGTCTCATGGCTATGGCATCGTTCTAGGCACTAGGAACAAGATACTGCTGATGCATTCAGTTATTTCCTAGGGTTCTGAAAGTTCAGGGATGGTGGTTGCTGATTAAAACAACAAAGGCCCATTTTAGACTGGCATCGTATCTCCTTCTATATGAATGAATGAATGAATGAATGAGTGAATGAATAAGAAACAGATTAATTTTACCCAAATAATTTAGCTACTAAGTGGCTTAAATGGAATTTTATCCCAGATCTGTCTAATCTAGTCCATAACAAACAATCCAATTTCATCTCTTCAGAGTCCCATATTTGAAGGGATAGTGGTGGATAACTTCCCAAATTTACAGAAAGACATAAATCTATAGATTTTTAAAAGCTAAGAAAACTCCATGGAGGATAAACCCAAAGAAATCCATGTCAAGACACATCATAACTCTACTTCTAAGCACTTAAAACAAAGGTAGTATCTTGAAAGCACCCAGGGAGAGAAGCAAGGCTTTATCCATAGAGAAATGCCAATTTGAATTAGAGATTTCTCATCTGAAATGATGGAAGACAAAGAGAAGTGCACAATATTTTTCGAGGGCTGAAATAAAAGAAATGCTGGTTGCAAATTTCATATCTTGAAAGTTATTCTTTAGGAATGAAGGAGGGATTAAAAAGATTATCATATGAAGGAAAACTATAAGAATTTGCCACTTACCAGACCTACTCTTAAAGAAGAGCTAAAGAAAATTCTTCAAGCGGAAAGGAAGGGATAAAGGAAGGAAATTTAAAGTGAAGAAGGAAAAATATAACAATGTAAAGAACCAAAATGGTTAATAGTCATTAGCCAAGAATAGTCTACAATAGACTATTCTTTTGATGAGTTTCCTAAATCTTATTCGAAGTTTGCAATAAAAATTACAACACCACCTACGTAGATCAGTTTGGACTGCCATAAGAAAATACCGTAGACTGAGTGGCTTAAACAACAGAAATTTATTTTTTCACATCCTTGGAGTCTGGAAAGTACAAGATCAAGTTCCTAGCACGATTTCTGGTGAGGATTCTCTTCCTTGCTTGCAGATGGCCCCTTTCTCATTATGTCCTCACATGGCCTTTCTTTGGTGCATGCTTGCAGGCAGGGAGCAGGGTATGTAGAGAAAGCTCTCTCAAGTCTTTCCTTATGAGAACACTAATCCTTTTGGATCAAAACTTTACCCTTATGACCTCATTTAATCTTAATTACCTCCTCATAGGCTCTGTCTCCAAATACAGCCATGCTGGCAGTGAGGGCTTCATGTATGAACTTTGGGAGGATACAGATATTCAGTCCATATCACCATCTGAAATCAAGATGATGACTTTTCAATAGTGGAGATCGTGAAGGGACCTAAATGGAAGTGAGGTTTCCATGCTACTCTCAAGTGGTATAATGCTGATGCCAATAGACTGTCATAAGTCACATATGTATCCTGTAATGCCAAGAGCAACCACTAAAAACCTATACCATCAATAAAGTCAAATACACTATAAACAAATCAGAGAGTTCAAGTAACCTAAAGCAAGACAAAAAAAAAAAAAAAAAAGGAACCGAGAAACAAGAAACAGAGGAAACAAAAAGAAAACAAGTAATACAAATTAGACATATGCCAATTAAGAAGCAGAGATTGACAGAGGGGTTAAAAAAATAAAAGCAGAAAATATGAAGCTCTTCTTTAAAAAGGGGGAGGGGGAGTCCTTAATGGGGAGATAATAAAAGATTTAAAAAAAAACCCAGATCTAATCCAATTTATGCTGTAAACTCTACCCTCTCTGACCTCTCTGAAATCAATCTAACTATGTTTTTGATATTTATCACTGGTGTATCAAATAAGGACCCATACTGCAACTTGGACAACTTTTACTTTGCTGCATCAGTTGGTAGAGTTACTCTAATAAATAAAGATTGAATACCGGGGCTGCTCATTGAAAAGCAAAACTTGAGGCAGTTCCTTGGTTGACATATTCAAACACAGCTGATCTCACCACATTTCTCCCTCAGTTGTCCTAGAAATATGATCACTTCAGAGTCTAGCAATACAATTTCCAAGATTTCATCCTTTTCTTCCCTCAGATAAGGTGGTACAGATCTAAGAATATACAATAGCACATGAAGATTAGTAAACATCGGTGTTTGACCCAGCAGGGGTCAGCACGTTTGCAAAGGGACAAAATGAAAAAACTCACACAGTAGATGATCTCAGGGGAATGAAGACATCTGGCATAGCTACCAATGTACAGGTGAATCCTTTATATTTTGAAATTAAGAAAGTTATTATTACCCAAGCAGGCAAAGAAAAGAAAAACAGTCATTATTGTGACTATGTCATTCCTTCAGAGCATGTTGTAGCTTTCCAAAGGAAATTTAAAGTACACAGATGTGGAGCATTCCAAGAGAAATATGGTAATTTCTCATTCCATGTCAATGTGATTTTCCAAAAGAAAACTATAACTTCTCACACTCTTACATAAGGTAGTGACCTAGCAGTTGTAAAAAGGACTGTTGGACCTGGAGGTTGTATAAAGAAGTAATGAAGTGCACTGGGGAGAAAATTAAAAATGAAAGCAATTCTCCAAGGAGACTCAAGAATCACTCTTAATTCTTTCTTTAACTCACTGTGAAACACTGGACAGGTCACTTGTTCTCTCTAGACCATGAAGAAATAGCAGTGAGGACACTCTGCAAAAAAAAATCAATGGATGGAAGTGACTTTGGATATATCAGGAAAAAATGCCTATCAGAGCATTTATATTTTTACACGAAAAGCAAAACAAAAATAGGTGTCTTTTCTCCAAAGATCCCCAGAGACAAAAAAAAAAAAAAAAAAAAAAAAAAAAAAAACACCATAAAACAACAACAACAACAAAAAACCCTCCTTATTTCATAATGGCAAGGCAGATTGGAATGTGTAGTGTCAGGTTTCCAGATGGGCAGTTTGGCAGTGAGCTCATAAATGGCCCAGAAATAGGGCCCCAGACATTCGCAACAGGACTATGCCAAGCCACAGTATGTGTCAAGGGAGGTGTATTTCTCAAAGTTTGTATTGTTTGACAAGAGAAAAAGTGGGTCGCTCAATCTAAAATGAGTTAATGCAACAAGATTAAAATATATAAATCATGTACTTCTCCCTTCTTCCTATCTAACATCAGGATTTCTCTCTCTGAGACTGTTTATGGTTTTCCAAAGATTAAAGAGAACAGCAGAGTCAACAGTCAGATTAAAAAGGCAAGAGTATGTTCTGACTTCTTATGTATCACTTCAGGGCTGGGCCAGTTACATTATGTCCAGACGTGAAACATTAAAATAATAATAATAATGGTTTATGTCAATTATGCTTCAATAAAAAAAACAAATTTAAAATCAAACATACGGAAGAGATAAATATTTTAATTTGGGAATCTAGGAAAGGAGGGATTTGGAATATGAAGTGATCAGAGGTGAAGATTGAAGGCTGGACCCAGAGAAGTAGAACATGAGACACTAGCACTCTGTGGGCACCAGGACACCAGTGAGAATTTAAATACTGGTGGTGAGAAAAGAGTAAAAGATAAGGATTTCCTATCAACAGGTAGGCAATGGCAATGAAGGAGGACTCTGCCTTCCTTCCCACCCGCCCCCAACCTCAGCCCCATTCTAAAACCTTCCTCTGACCTGTGGACCTGCTCTACGTGACTCTTATCTCCAGGACCCAGGTCTAAGGATACCCTCATTATGTGGAAAGCTCAGTTATACTGTGAACTACAGAAATTTGTATGACTTACCCTGAAACTTACTTGTAATCTACATCATTTCTATGGGAATATACTTTTAAATTCCAAGTGGCTCAGAAAAAAAAAATAATGAATTCATTTTGAGACAACTAATACATTTGTCATATTCAGTCCTCAGAAGTTACCAAAACCAAAGGCAAAAGCACAAAACACAACTCCAGAAATCCGAATATGGCTTGTGACAACATGCAACATACATATGTGACGCCATATTTACTTTGATATGTCATTTGGTTCACAAGAGCAAGAGAGGAGGCAATATTTTATGTCCTGAGGCTACCTAGTCTTAATCAGTATTTCTACATTTTTACTCAAATGTAGAAGACATGCAAATTTCTGTGAAAAAATTTATTTCCAAAGAAGCCACAGCAGCAAGAGGAAAGGTTGGCCAAAACCCAAAGAAACAATAACCTTAATTTGAAATCAGCCATCATCATTCTTTAAAAAATTCCAAACGATGGCATATTTTTTTAGCAGAACAGTTTTAAGGAACTGAATTGCCAACATAAGGCAAAACTATCTTTGTTTTCTCTCCTTTAATTTTATTACTAAAACTAATTACCCTGTCTGAGCCTAAAGAAGAAAGAAATCTCTCTCCATGGTATTAATCCAAATTTAAGTTTGCGTAAAAAGTATGTTGGAGGGTAGAACCAATCTGATGTTATGTTTTTTTTTATCTCTATAACATGATATAAAATACAAAAGCTGTAAGATTAAGTTTATTAAAAAAAACACTGTTAATGTTTGAAACTTAATATGTCATTAAAACAAGATCATTTTCAATCCGTATGACACATAAAAGATGCAGTTTTCTGGACTTTCCTTCCTTCTGTTCCCACTAAAGTACACACTCCAAATTGCTCTTCCCACTTTTTTTGAGGAGATAATTAAAAACAAAACTTTGGGGTTGAAATGGCCTAGCACTTTATGGACCCTGATATAGTGCCTCTCTCAACTTCCCATTAAGATACCCATTGTTGACAGTGTTACAGCTTTGAATGTTGAGGATAGTAGACAACCAACCACCACAACCATTTATTTAGGTATTAACACATATTCATCAATGTCTGCTAGGTGTCAAGCTCTATGGCAAGCGATGGGAATACAGGGTCAGAGAGACACAGTTAAGTACCCTTAGAAAGTTCACAACCTAGGGAAGGGTAACAGACCCCAACATCTTGGAGGAAGTCACAAGATAAATGGAGTCACAAGATAATTGACTGAGTAAAACCTATTTTCCTAGAAACCTAGGAAGTAGATATGAAGATAATTCAAACTCTCCTATTGGCCTCACTTATGTAAAACTGAAAGTCAGTTAACTTATCCCTTATAGCATAAAAAATTTTTAAGAGAGTTTATTCATTCTCCCTCCCCCCCACACACACCCAATTCATTAGTATCTATATTCATTTACAGATTGCAGATCAGCTGTGCAACAAGATATGTGGTAGAATAAATAATACCTGATGTGGTCATGGCCAGTGGAATGCGGTAGGTGAACTCTGGATGTAAGACCAAGAGTTGTAGGTTAAAGCAGAGCTCTAAATGGTCACAGATACACTTAGCTATTCTCAAGTATGGAGCTATTCAGCAGCTGCATCACAGTGACCTGGGAAGCCTTTAGGAAGTACGATTTCCAAATCCCACCTCCAGAGGCTAAAATCCGGAAAAGGAGATGGAAACTTCCAGGAAGCTACATGCTTTTAAAGTTTTTCAAAAGATTCTAATGAGCAATCAGATTTGGAAAGCCTGCCCTGGAGATAAACATTAGTTTCTGGAGTTAGAAAACTAGACCATGTAGGCAGCCCATCAGAGATGCTTAGGATGAGTAATGATCAGAAACTAAAATTTGACCAGGGGTTTTGCACATTAATTCGAAAATAGGACTTAGAGCTATCCTAAGATCTGTAAACATCCAAGTGCACGGAAAAGGCAAAAAAAAAAAAAAAAACATCTATGCCTCTTTCAAATAAGCAAGCTCTGCGTCTAGAGATTTTTCTTCGCTGACAGATGAAAAAAAAACAAAGAAATATTGGTAATCTAGAGAATATAGAATCATTCTGTAGCAGAATGAGAGAAGAAAAAAGGAGAGAAATACCCTGAAATTTGAGAGAAAAAGTAAACTTCAGGAAAAAATACCAATAAATAGAACATGTCATAAAATATATATGTCATCTCAGTGAAATAAAAGGAAACATGGCTTCTATGAAACATGGATAGAAAGTCACGAGGGGTTGAGTCAGGGGAAGCTTGAGATTGAAAATGAAACTAAATAAACAAATAAGACTACATCAAACCAAAAGGCTTTTTGTACAGCAAAGGAAATCATCAACGAAATGAAAAAGCAATCTGTTAAATGGAAAAAGGTATTTTCAAATAATATCACTATAAGAGGTTAATATCCGGTAGATACAAAGAACTCACACAACTCAGTATCACAAAAACAAACAATCCAATTAAAAAATAGGCAGGGGATCTGAATAGACATCTCCAAAGAAGACTTCCAAATAGCCAATAGACACATGAAAAGATACTCAACATTACTAATCATCATGGAAATTCAAACCAAAACCACAATGAGATATCACCTGACACCTATCAGAATGGCTATTATCAATTATCAAAAAGACAAGAGACAACAAGTGCTAGTGAGGATGTGGAGAAAGGGAAACCCTCCTGCACTGTTGCTGGAAATGTAAACTGGTGCACCATTTATGCCAAACAGTATTTCAGTATTTGAACATTCCTCAAAAAATGAAAAATAAAAAAGATGTGAGATTATATATATATATATATGATTATATATATATATATATATATATATATATATATATTGCACACACAATGGAATGTTACTTAGACAAAAAAAAAAAAAAAAAAAAAAGGAATGAAATCTTGCCATTTGTGACAACATGGATGGACCCAGAGGGTATAATGGCAAGTGAAATAAGTCAGACAGAGAAAGACAAATATTATATGATTTCACATATAGGTAGAATCTAAAACAAAACAAAACAAACAAAAGAGATACATACTCATAGATACAGAAACAATCTGTTGGTTGTAGGAGGGGAGGTGGGAGATTGGGAGAAATAGGGGAAGTGAATTAAAAGGTAGAAACTTCCAGTTATCTGCAAAGAATTCAAATTTTCACTCTTCACAGACAACATGATACTCTATATGGAAAACCGAAAATATTCCACCAAAAACTGCTAGAACCGATCCATAAATTCAGCAAAGTGGCAGGATATAAAGTCAATGCATAGAAATCGGTTGCATTTCTATACACCAATAATGAAGCAACATAAAGAGAAATCAAGGAATCTATCCCATTTACAATGGCACCAAAAAAACCCATAAAATACCTAGGAATAAACCTAAACAAAGAGGTGAAAAATATATACATTGAAACTATAGAAGCTTATGAAAGAAACTGAAGAAGACACAAAAAAATGGAAAAATATCCAAAAATATTCCATTACTCATGGATTGGAAGCACAAATACTGTTAAAATGTTGATACTACCCAAAGCAGTCTACACAGTCAATGCAGTCCCTATCAAAATCACACAACATTCTTCACAGAGCTAGAACAAACAATCCTAAAATCTGTATGGAACTAGAAAAGACCCCGAATAGCCAAAGCAATCCTGAAAAAGAAAACCAAAGCTGGAGGCATCACAATCCCAGACTTCAAGATTATTACAAAGCTGTAATTATCAAGACAGTATGGCACTGGCACAAAAACAGACACTCAGAATGGAGAACCCAGAAATAGACCCACAAATGTATGGCCAACTAATCTTTGACAAAGCAGGAAAGAATATCGAATGGAATAAAGACAGTCTCTTCAGCAAATTGTGCTGGGAAAACTGGACAGCAACATGCAGGAAAATGAACCTGGACCACTTTCTTATACCATACACTCAAAATAAACTCAAAATGGATGAAAGACCTAAATGTAAGACAGAAGCCATCAAAATCATAGAGGAGAAATCAGGGAAAAACCTCTTTGACCTCGGCCACAACAACTTCTTACTCAACACATCTCTGGAGGCAAGGGAAACAAAAGCAAAAATGAACTATCGAGACCTCATCAAGATAAAAAGTTCCTGCACCGTGAAGGAAACAATCAGCAAAACTAAAAGGCAACCAACGTAATGGGAGAAGATATTTGCAAATGACATATCAGATAAAGGGTTAGTATCCAAAGTCTATAAAGAACTTATCAAACTCAACACCCAAAAATCAAATAATCCAGTGAAGAAATGGTCAAAATACATGAATAGACACTTTTCTGAAGAAGACATCCAGATGGCCAACCAACACATGAAAACTTGCTCAACATCACTCATCATCTGGGAAATACAAATCAAAACCACAATGAGATACTACCTCACATCAGTTAGAATGGCTAAAATTAACAACTCAGGCAATAACAAATGTTGGCAAGGATGCAGAGGAAAAGGATCTTTTTTGCACTGCTGGTGGGAGTACAAACTGGTGCAGCCACTCTGGAAAACAGTATGCAGGTTCCTCAGAAAATTAAACATAGAACTACCCTATGACCCAGAAATTGCACTACTAGGTATATACACCTATGTATAACACCCAGTGCTCATCCCAACAAGTGTCTTCCTTAATGCCCCTTACCCATTTAGCCCATCCCCCACCCACAACCCCTCCAGCAGCCCTCAGTTTGTTCTCTGTATTTAAGAGTCTCTTATGTTTTGTCCCCCTGTACATATACATATGTACAGGTGTGCTGTTTTGAAGGGGCATAGGCACCCTAATGTTTACTTATAGCAGTGCTATCCCAATTATAGAAAGAGGGGAAGTGAATTAAAAGGTAGAAACTTCCAGTTATCTGCAAAGAATTTAAGTATAGAAAGTATAGAAAGAGCCCAAATGTCCATCAACAGATGAATGGATAAAGAAAATGTGGCATACATATATATCTACACACACACACATATATATATCTACACACATATATATGTATAGATAGATAGATATATCATATGACTTCACTCATATGTGGAATTTAAGATACAAAACAGATGAACATAAGGGAAGGGAAGCAAAAATAATATAAAAACAAGGAGGGGGACAAAACATAAGAGACTCTTAAATACAGAGAACAAACTGAGGGCTGCTGGAGGGGTTGTGGGTGAGGGGATGGGCTAAATGGGTAAGGGGCATTAAGGAAGACACTTGTTGGGATGAGCACTGGGTGTTATACAGAGGGAATGTGAATCACTGGACTCTACTCCTGAAATCATTATTGCACTATATACTAACTTGGATGTAAATTTAAAAATAAATAAAAATTTTAAAATAAAATAAATAAGACACAAGGATGTAATGTAAAGTATAGGTGATATAGCTAATAATTTGTAATTTAGTATGGTGACAGATGGTAGCTAGATTTATGTTGGCGATCATATATACATATATTGAATCAATGTATATATTTATTGAATCACTATGTTGTGCACCTGAAACTAAACTAATATAATATTGTATTTTAGCTACACTTCAATAAAAATAAAAGAAAAAGAAACAGAAAATTAGATTTAAAAACACAAATACAGGGGCGCCTGGGTGACTCAGTTGGTTAAGTGTCCGACTTCGACTCAGGTCACGATCTCACGGTCTGTGAGTTCGAGCCCCGCGTCGGGCTCTGGGCTGATGGCTCGGAGCCTGGAGCCTGCTTCCGATTCTGTGTCTCCCTCTCTCTCTGCCCCTCCCCCGTTCATGCTCTGTCTCTCTCTGTCTCAAAAATAAATAAACGTTAAAAAAAATTAAAAAATAAATAAAAAAATAAAAACAAATACATAATTGAAATTTGCATTAAAAATTATGGAAATCATCATCTATCTGAAAATGCTGTAGAAGGAAAGGCTTAAGTGGCTTCCAAGAACTCAGATCAAAAAACAAAGACAATAATGATGGGAAAAGAGTTGATAAATAATGAATATATTAGGCTGAGATCAAAATTATGAACAATAGGTATATTGAAAACTGCAAAGACATAAAAAAACAAACACAACAGAAGAAAATATTACCTTATCTGAACAAAGATTACATTGTATTGAAGGGGGCATTCCCTTTAGACAGAAAAATAAGGTTAAAGACCTTTACTGTTAGACTTTTCATGGCAATAAGCCAATAAAGATAATAGTGTCAAATATATATTTTACCATTAAAAACACAGCACAATAATAAAGCTGGTTCTTGGGAGAAGTAAAAAAACTGAAATATACAGAGTCTGAAAAAAAATGTTGAACAATGATTACTAAGAAACACAACTGAGTGGTGTTCTACCAAACAATAAAACTTCAAAGTTTGTGTTTATCAAAGAGGACATTCAATATATAATAATAAATAATTTAGAAAAAATAAATGAAGAATATTATTCTTCTAAAGGTATATGCTAAAACTTCTGCTATCCTCATAGATAAACATATTATTAGAAAGGGTGAAAGAGAAAAATAAGAGGAAGGAGTGAAAGAGGGATGAAAAGAAAGAAGCTATATGTTAGATTTAAGAAGCTATAATCACAGCTACCACTGATAAATTAAATAAGGAAATAAGAAAGTGAAATCCTAAGGGATACAGAATTTTTTAATTTAAATAATTTATAATTAATAAATTAAAAATAATAAGTTTTATTTTAAAAACCCAAGAACTGTTCTTTGAAAAATAACAAAAAATAGGGGCACCTGTAGGGCTCAGTCAGTAGAACATGCAACTCTTGGTCTCGGTGCTGTGAGTTAGAGCCCTAGTTTGGATGTAGAGATTACTTAAAAATGAAATATTAAAGAAAGAAAGAAAGAAAGAAAGAAAGAAAGAAAGAAAGAAAGAAATGAAAAGACGCCTGTTTAAGCATCTGACTTCAGCTCAGGTCATGCTCTCACAGTTCATGGGTTTAAGCCCTGCATCAGGCTCTGAGCTGATAGCTCAGTGCCTGGAGCCTGCTTTGAATTCTGTGTCTCCCTTTCTCTCTCTCTCTCTGCCCCTCCCCTGCTTGTACTCTCTCTCTGTCTCCAAAATAAATAAATAAACATTACAAAAAAAAAAAAAAAAAGAAAGAAAGAAAAGAAAGATAACAAAAAATAGATATATAGCTCTGGCAAATCTAATTTAGGGGACAAAACCTCATCAAAATGAAATTTGATAAAGAGTCATACAGCAAATGTGGAAGCAGAAGTAGAAGTCATCATAGAAACTGTCACGCTCAACTAGTTTATAGACTTCTTAAGGGGGAGTTATTTCCAATATATCTCTTTACTTTCCACAGAAGATTAAACAATTTTAAAAATAAAACAAACTAACAAAAGCCTATGTGGTGAAAAATCTTCTTTTTTAAGAACACAAGAAGACATTTTTATAAAAACATGCTTTTGCTAACACTAAAGACAATTCCTGGCTTTTATTAACATGCTTAGCAATTGAGAAATCTAGTTTTCTATAGAGTTATCAATACTGTAGACTCCTTAAGAGTATCTTGTGCTAAGTGTCTTATTTGCTTAGCTAAGACTGCCTTATTTTATTCCCAGGAAAGACAGGTCATAATCAATAATGGGTGATTTAGGATAACATACCTTTCATAGTTATTGCAAAAGAGCTTTTCAGAAAAAATACAGTCAGAAGCAAGTATGATAGGGAAAGATAGGATAAAAGAAGCACAGAGGGAAAGGTTAGGACCTGAGGTCCCTGGGTGGGGAAAAAAATACATATTTTGGAACAATGCTGGGAGCCTTTGATCATAGCAAATCCCCTTGAGCATAAGGCCCCTTTTAAGAATGTGACACCACCTACTCCCCCTCAGGTTCCCCTCAGGAATTTGACAATCAAAATATCTAACTAAAAAAAGTAAACCATAAAATTTATGTTACACGAGGGACAGGATGGCCATAGTCTGACTCCTCACACAATGGAGTCGAGCCAATCAGAAATGACAACTCAGCATCTAGAGTTATCCAGTTAGTAAGGGTAGAACCAGAGAAGGAATGAGAGGGAAGGGAAGGGGGGGAGAACCTTATAAAACAGAACCTTATAAAACAAGGACCCTTGCCTATAGTCACTGGTATTCACCTTAGAATGCCCCCTCTCTGTAAAGAGAGCTTTCATACTACTCTTACTTTTTTACACTCTAATAAACTTTTGCCTGCTGCTCATTTTGTGTCCACCTCTTCATTGTTTGAAGTGGTGAGACAATGAATCCTGGATATTGAGGTAAAAAACCCTGCAACACAAGTTATACCCTAGGTATGGAAAAGAATTATCTTTGGTCTCAATGACGGATATTGGAATCTGGCTTGAAAAAGTAGGCCTGGGAGGGTGCCTGGGTGGCTCAGTCGGTTAAGCATCCAACTTCTGCTCAGGTCATGATCTCATGATCGTAGGTTCGAGCCCCACATCAGGCTCTGTGCTGACAGCTTGGAGCCTGGAGTCTGCTTCAGATTCTGTGTCTCCCTCTCTCTCTCTCTGCCCTTCTCCTGCTTGTGCTCTGTCTGTCTCTCAAAAATAAATAAGCATTAAAAATTTTTTAAAAAAAGAAAAAGAAAAAGTATGCCTCATGCAAAAAGTAAAAGGGGGTCCTTCTGCTCACACTTCTATTCAGGTATATCAGGTCAAAATTAAAATCCAGTCTAACATTTACAGAGAAAGGAGCAAGAATGAAAAATGGCAGCCTGAACCCTTAGAAGACAGTGGAGAGAGGAAGAGTTTCCAAACCAGGCCAATCCTTGATTTTTTGTATATCAAACCATAAGGGCCTCTTATACCACTACAGGCTGTCCCTTGAATGGTGCCCAAACACAGGTCTTGACTCAGTTTACATCCCCCAAACTAGATAGCTCAATAAATGTGGAATAACCAAAAAGCAAGTTCCATCTCAAAACAAAATACAACATCAGCATTTAGCCAAGTTTAGGAGAGGATTAGGATTATTCAAATAACATATCTGGAATACTTCTTCTAAGGCATTATCATTTCAATGACTAAATTATTGAATCACTGAAAGCCTAAAAGGTAATAAATAGATCAATCAGTTGCTAAAATGGATTTAGATTTGAGACCTGAAAACAGAAGTAAGTTAACAAGTGATCACCTGTATCAACAGATACCATCCAAAGCAATTCAATCACTGTTTTCCAAAGTACGTTTTGTTGGTTTGGGTTTTTTGTTTTGTTTTCTTTGCATATTTGTTTTACCCAAGAATTACCTTCACGTACAGCAGAAGCTAGAAATTGGAAACATTCAACCCCAAGGACTTCTGAATTTGGTAGCTTGTGTTGTCCTTAATTCCTAGTGAAAAGGGTAAGCATGATTTATAAAAATGATGTATTCCTTGTTGCTGCTTTCAATAAGAGGAAACCCGTTAATATGCTAATGAAGCATTCTACCAAATAATTCAGAAGTCAACCAATCCTTTCTCCTGTTGTCCAATGTGGTAGCCAGCAGCCATATATGCTTGCATAAACTTAAATTTGAATTAATCAAACTTAAAGTTCAGTTCCTTAACACAGTAGTTATACTTGCAGGGCTTAGTAGCCATGTTGTTATCTTATTTGATAGCCCAGATTTAAAATATTTCCTTTACCATTCCATTGGAAATCTGCTTTGGGTTCAGAAACAAATCTAGATCTGGGCTTTAAAAAAAAGAATGGCCAAAACTTCATGTTAGATGTTTTCCCACTTTTTTTTAAAGATGGCTAGTCAAGGATTTGAGAATTGGCAGTTACATGTCCCATTCCATAGTGTTCTTCATACTCTCTGCCAGATTAGAATGCCCTCCCCAATCTATCCATCTTTCAAAGACCATTTTAAGGCCTATCTATTCCCAAAGCCCTTCCTGACCTACTCCCCTACTGCTTTCTCTCTTCCAAAAACATTCACACCTATGGAATTTCCTATAATGTGTTTCTTTCAAAAGTGGTAGAGCTCACAGAGGAAGTTATATCCTGCCTCTTCATTCCCACTGTTTTTCTCTCTTTATATCAACATGTGAACATGCTGTTCCACATCAAGATGGAAACATTGATTTTTCTGGGCAGACTGTCAATATCACTCTTCGGGAAAAGCTGCCAATACCCTCCTACAAAGGTCACGTTGACCTACATCTTGGCAGTTGTACACCTAGGTTTGCTCATAGTCACTGGGGCTTTCTGTGGGGTGAGCCTCCCTCCCCAGCCATCCCCGAGACACTCCTGGCAGAGAGTGTGGCTCTGACTCCAGCTCTATTCCCCAGCACTGACCCCAAGGCAGAAGTTTCATAAACTTCCAGGTATAAACCATTTTTCACCTTCATTCTTCCCTTTAAAAAAAAATCCACCTTTTCAGTGGTTCTCCTTCTCCTTACAGAGTATTTTTTTTCTTGCCAATGACCTTTCTCACCCTTTATCAAACTGCAAATGGCTGATTTCTTATTTGTACCTATATTCTGCAAAGTAACATGAAAGTAACATGTCCATTAACAAAAACTCATGACTTTTTCCATCCCAGCCCCTCCCCGTATACACACACAAAATCAGTGTTAGACTTAAGTGATAAGTGAACAAAATGTCTTTGGAATATTTGCAATGGCATCTCTGAGTCCCTGACCACCTCACACCTACTATTCTAGCTAGTACTACAGCAATAGAGCCAAAGTCTTATCAGGCAAAGACCAATAGGCACAAATCTGCCATCTGCTGGATCAAATTTATTAATTCAGTGGTGTGAGGGGGGGCAATCCAGAGCAACCATCCAAAGTCACTTGAGAAGATGAAGGAGGGAGCATCTTTTGAAACATTTGGGTTCCTGATATAGGATTAGAGGAAAATCGAAAGAAGTGGGGACTGGTTCTTGCTTGGTTGCTTTTCCTGACACTCTATTAGGAAGAGCAGAGATTAACTACGATTTAGGCCATGAGGCAAAGTTGATTTTGCAATTGGATATCTCCAGTAATAAATGGGCATAGCAAAGCAGGTTGAGGGAGTCATAGGTAAGAAAGCAGTAGTCACTCGAAAAGGGGATCATATGGGATTTCATAGCTGCTGTATGACCTGGAGAGAAACAGAGTTTCCTATTACTTTAGCTTTCTCTGGGTCTATCCTTCCAGCCCCATTTATAGCTTTAGCTAGTCTTCATTCTTTTCATCTTGGATAACCTTTTACTCTTACTATTAAAAGGGTCTTTTATTTGATCTTCACCACATTCTATGAAGTAAGTTCTATTACAGCCCACCCCCAATAATAAGGGAAATAAAAAGGGAAAACTGAGGCTCAGAGTGGTTGAACAACTTGCCCATGCTAGAAATCAGCAGACTGGAGTTCAAACAGGCTATCTGTTCCCAGAGTCTGCATCATCAACCACAATGCCATCCATACTGATATAGACTCAGAGCACTGCCATTCAAGGGAGCAAGTGTGAGATGTTGGAAAGCATGAAAGAAACTATGAAACCCTTTACATTTTTTTCTATACCCAGATTGTCAACCACATTATTCTGAAATCATTAACTTTAAGGTATCCTCAGACAGTATGCTAAGACCTTCTAGATGAGTTCATAGATCCAATAGACCTTTCCTCCCTGTACTTTCCAGTTTCTGAATGATAAAGTCAGGCTGTCTCAGGGAAGCCAAGAAGGGTCAGGTTTCATAGCAGTACTTTAGAGATTTATGGAAAACAAAAGATGTGTTCTCTGGTTTTTCAATCTCCCAATTCCAGAGTGAAGCTATTTTCTATTTCTACTCTGCTGTCCATGAGATTCAAGCAATCTGAAATAAGAGGTTTAGTATGTGACAATACTGCTTGGTTTTCCAGTAATGATCAAGATCATTTTAGCTCTGACCATAGGGAGTTAGGGTCATGTTATTTGTGCTGGGTTTGTGAATGCCTCAACTTCCATTAGTCTATGTTCAGTATATCTATTTGTTTTTAGCTAGTTGATATGGTGGAGACTACATCCAGATTTTTAGAGCTCACTGATCTTTTTTTTATGTTTTATTTATTTTTAAGGAAGAGAACATGAGCAGGGGAAGGGCAGAGAAAGGGGGATAGATGATTCGAAGTGGGTTCTGTGCTGACAGCAGCAAGCCCCACGTGGGGCTTGAACTCACGAACCGTGAGATCATGACCTGAGCCAAAGTCGGGCACTCAACCGACTGAGCCACCTAAGTGCCTGGAGCCCACTGATCTTTATCCAAGATGACCCCAGGACCCTGAGCCCCTTTCCCAAGCATGTCCCCTATAGGTGGACCATAAGAACCCCTGCACTCGGGTGGATGTGTCTGAACTCTGGTCTCCTAAACACTTGGTGGCAGCCCCAAATCCCACAGGATGCCCTGCTTCTTTGTCTGTGACTTCCATATGGCTTAGAGGTACCACTTTCAAAGAATGCAGTTAACAGTCCTTAGCAAACCTTCAGACCTCAAATTCACATGCAAATTAAGTTCAAATTTTGCAGTCTTAACCCAGGCTGCATGAATATTGTGTCTTTGAATAAGAACAAATTTTAGAAAATGCCTACTTCACCTTATCCCCAATTTAAATGTGAAAGAAAAAAAACTCAAAAACATAGAACCTTCTAAGGTCACACTGCAGGTTAGAAGCATAGAGGCTAGAATTCTATTTTCCAGACTTCTCACCAACAGAACCATTGAGCAATGGTTAGAAAAAATAGTGCTGTCACTTCCTCCCTACAGGGGGAGTTATTTTGTACTATGGATTTTAAATTTATGTGCACTATATATATTTGCACTTTAGATATTGTACTATATACTATATATTTTTACTAACAACTAAAGCCTCCTGGTGTTTCTGTTCTGGTTTTCTGCACCATTTGCTTCTGCCAATTTGTCAATTTGTTCTAACTGCTTTTTATGCTGACAGAAAAGCTGACAAAGCAACTCCACAAAATAAATCACCTTCTTTCCTCTATGATGATGTTGTCTGTTCAGAAACCTCTTAATTAATGGTCTGGGTTCCTTCTGAAATGTTCTGCCCTGGTGCAGTTGACATACGTCTCTTCACACACCAATGTGGATTCAGTGCTGGATCAGCCTTATGACGTTGGCTGCTTATACTGAAGTCTATATGCAGCGTGTCACCCACTTGAGGAGGTGAAGAGGGTCCAGGGAGTGAGGGCAACCCTGACTGCTTTATATACGGAAAACAGGAGTGGTGCTCCTCCTGTAACAGATGCCTCCTGCCTCAAGGCTTGGCCTCATGTGTGTTGTGAGATGGATAATTCCACTAGCTGGAATTTTTTAAAAATATCACTGCCTGAGCTCACCCCCAAACCAATTATGCATGAATACCTAGCAGGAGTGAGGTCTAGGGTTCAGCATACTTACCCACATGATTGCAATGAAAAGCCAGCCCTGAGAATTATTGCCCAGAGAGTCAAGTTGGGGTTCAGAGGGCCCCAACATGCCAAAAGAATGTCAAGGCTCACATATCTCCACCAGGAGCAGAGGAACCAGAGGTTGTGTTATTATAACTAGAACCAACAAAAGAACACCTTTTCCAAGAGAGACCTCTCCATACCCTTGTCTCCTCACAAACTGAACCGGGCTGGCCTGTGTCACCACTGCAGTAATGCAGAAATTAAGTGTGAAATGATTGTCATTCTCTGTTACGAAAATCTAATGCTGCAATGACCATTATTGCTGCACAAATACCTTTGCCAACTTGTACAAATAATGTGGTAAGAAAAATTTTCTCGAGGTGGGTTTGCTGAATCAAAAAGCATAGAAACTTTTAATTCTCATATATACTGCCAACCTGTCCCCTAGGAGGATATAATCACTTATATTCATACTAGAGCACAGACGATGCCTGTTTTCCCATAGTCTGACTGAAACTTGGTATCACCAATGTTTTCAATCATTGTTAATTTAATAAGCAAAAATTTATATATCTTCTAATGTAAATTACTGATATTGTTGAGCTTTGTGTTTTTACTAATATTAAATTTATATTGTATTCTTTGCCTATTTTCTATTTGAGTATTTATTTTTCCTTAATCGATCTATACATAGATTTTACATATTATGAATATTAGCCTTTCATCTATTATGTATTTTTAGAAGAATTTTCCCTACTTGAAATTCGACTTTCACTTTATAATGTCATATATAAAGAACTTTTTTTTTCAATTTTCATGTTCATCTAACTGAGGACTTTTATTTTATAGTTTAAGGCTTTGTCATGCTGGTGAAGATGTGTCCAATATAAAACATAATCACTGGTATTTTTCTCCAGTTCTTTCATGTTTTCATAATTTTACATTTTAATATTTGATCCATCGTGAACTTACTTTTATATCTGATATGAATGGGGTCTCATCTGTTTCCTGAAAAATAGTTAACTAAGAATACATTAAATCGCTTAGCACCACAAACAATAAATACTCACAACTGCTAACATGCTTACGTCACATCACAACTCACTGCATAGGACTCAAATCATTTTAAAGATGGTCTAAGATGATTTTAAGATTATAATACAGTGAGGTTATAATAATAGCTAATATTTACTCTGTGCTTTCTATGGACCAGGCATTGTTCTAATGACAGCACCTCACATGGGACATTTCTTTTCATTCTTACAAATCCCTCTAAGAAAGTCTTAGTTTCTCATTTTACAGATGAAGAAAATGAGAAATTTTGTATAATGTCAGAAGGCTGATGTTATTAATACTATGTATTTAACAGATAAAATTCAAGTTCAAAAAAAATTCAAGTTCAGAACAATCGTATGCAGCTAAAGGGCACTTGGCTGGTCACGGATGAAGTCAAGAGTCAGCCTGTCACTACCTTCCAATGCAGATATTTTAAATTCCAAATCTTCACTGGTACCACTCATATGATGCCTCTCATTTAAAAAACAAGACTTCTAACATTTGAAGAAAGCATACGTTTTCAAAAATGACAGACAAAGGGGTGCCTGGGTGGCTCAGTAGGTTAAGCATCCAACTTCGGCTCAGGTCACGATCTCACGGTTTGTGAGTTCGAGCCCCACATTGGGTTCTGTGGTGACAGCTCAGAGCCTGGAGCCTGCTTTGGATTCTGTGTCTCCTCCTCTCTCTGCCCCTCCCATTCTCATGCTCTGTCTCTCCCTGTCTCTCAATAATAAATAAATGTTAAACAATTTTTTTTTAAATTATAGACATGGACACACTGTGATCTCTCCATCCACCATCTATCAATCACCTATCCATAAAGAAAAGCTTGTGGGCATAACATAAGAGAATCCAAGGAAAGAGAAATGATGTGCCACCTGAGGCAGTCCCAAGATGACAGAGACACCATGACCTTGGCTCTGGTCAGAGGGTCTTTGTATATCTATAACAAGAGTAATAAGTTGTTTCATGAACTGCAGTTTCTTCGATGACATATGCAATTTCAACCTCTGGGTATCTTCCTTGTTCTATCTTGACTAAGACACCAAACAAGGTCCAAAGGTAGTAGTCAATCCTGGAGTTTTCTGGCTGCCTGAAGACTGGGAAGCAACTTGGCTTGAATCTCTCTCTTTGCTTACCAGTGCCTAAAGGATGGATGATCATGAAGACCACATTTTGCCCTATAGGTCTTTATTCAACAAAAATAGAAACCTCACGCATGCTGGTTAGAAACTTGGATGCCAGCACACTATGGGTCATATGTCATCTCATTAAGATGGTGACAGCCTTTTATGTCCTTCCATAGCTGTTCTCTGGGGGTCAGGAGCTTGACCCAGGTGTCATGCGTGATCCACATGGGCAACATACTGTGACCAAAGCAAGGGCACAGGGATGGCAGGTGAGAGCAGCCAAAATCCTTCTTTGGAGTAACACATACATGACAATCCTGTTTGAAAAAGTATATTTTCATTTAAAAAAAGAAACTTTCTCTTACACAAATAAGAATGTTTGGGGTTGTGACTTTAGATTTAGACAATCCACAAAGAGGCAAAGTACAGCCTTCAGGGAAAAGAAATCCATGCTTTTTGATAGGGAATCCCCATAGAGGTGGAGAGTGCAGGAAGAAAAAGCACCAACTCCGTTCCAGTTTCTGATGGTCTCCCAGAAGAGAAGACTTGCGCCCGAGAGAGCTTTTAACCAAACTGACCCTTGGGCTGGTCTGTCTCTTCCTTCTTCCTTCCTCCCAGGTATTTATGGTTTTGTTGCTCTTGTTAGCCACCCTTCTCATCCTCTTGGATGGCTTTTTCCCATCCTCCAGCAGCCAGCCTGTAGAGGGATCTCTGCTTAAGTGATGGAGCAGATGTGAGCCCAGCTGTTCCAACTGAAGATTTTCTGGTAGATGCTGACCCTGGAAGCTAGGAAGCACCGTGTATATTGAACTCATTCTAGGAAACGGTACCAAAGATGTTTAGATGGCAATATCTACAATCCAGCCACCAGCTGTCAGCCACAGGATACGTGCACAACCCCTCATGTGGGCTCCCATGGGGCTCTAACGGAATGGACTCTGTATGCTTTTTTGATATACGAGCATTGTTGTTACTGTGTAAGCATGGAATTTTCTGTAGAGCAAAAACCCCAACAAGTCCTAAATGTTTTAAAGAAAAATGGCATATGGCGAGGTATTATGCCTTAGTGCATTTAAACGTTATTAATGGTAATAGTCCATGAATAAGCCTGTAATTCTGAAAGAGAAGTTAACAAATGTGGAAACTGAAAAAGGCCTCATTAAAACTGGGTCTCTTAGCAACTGACATAATTTTGCACCAAAGAATTAGATAACTGATTTTCAAAAACAACAACAAAAAAAGGCTCCAAATGATCCAATGTCAATTCAGAAGGTAAAAATCAATGATCATCACAAAGAGCTGCAGGCCCAATTATATGCTGGTGCCACATGACTGACAAATAAGCTACACACGGTTGTAATCAACTTAAAAGGGTCTCCTATAAGTGTTAAGCACATAAATAAATAACTCAGCAACGTAACTGCTGCATACTGATATTAGCACAGACTTGGCAGTTAAAACAGCACACGTTGATTATCTCACAGTTTCCGTGGATCTTTCTGGGTCTGGAATCCATGCAGGCTTAGATGGTACCTCTGCTTCAGAGTTTCTCTACAGTGAATTTGGGCTAGGGTCTCACCCTCAGAAAGGATCTGCCTCCAATCTCATTCAGGTTGTTAGCAGAATCTGTTTCTTGAGGTTTGCTAGACTGGGAACCTCAGATTACCCCCAGCTATGAGTCAGAGGCCGTCCTTAGTTCCTTGTCAAACGGACCTCTCCAACACGGCGGCTCACTTCATCAAAGCAATAGAGAGTGTGTTAGCAAGACAGAGGTTGCGAATTCTTGAAACCTAATCATGAATGTGAGATCTCATGACCTTTGCCAGTTTCTATTGATGAGAAGCAAGTTGCTAGGATGGTTCACATTCAAGAAGAGAGTATTACACAAATTCTTAAATAGCCTCAACATAAGGTCTTGAGGCAGATCATTAAGGGACCATGAAAGAAGCTGCCCACGTCTCTTTCCTCTAGCAGTTCATAGTCCATAACCCTGCTTTATTTTCATCACTGCTCTTATTACTATGACATCGTATTATTTGTTTGTCCAGTTCTGTATTATCTGCTTTCCACCATTAGATTGTTAGTACCTTGAAGATATGTGTCTGGTCCTTGGAGTTTACTGCTATATCCTTTGTGCCCAGAATAATATCCGCCACTTGGTTGTCATTCAATATGCAGAATGTATGAATGAATGAAGAAGTGAATACCACCAATGAATGCCTGAATTTTTTCAGTAGTTCCTTATTATAGGATACTAAAGTTAAGGCCTATGTTGTGTGCCAAAGCCACAAGACTCACTCTGCTCCCATGCATCTTGTTACTTCTTTCATCCTGGGGTTAGGGTGACCTATCTATAAAGCATTCTTGATATTCTCTCCCCTTACTTGACTTCAGATATTTGTATGATTTTTTCACAGGGATTTTTGAAAGTTGAGAGTGAGGTAAAACTTCACTTTGATAGTTGCCTCCATTGTTAAGACTCAAAGAAGAACTTTAGACCCATCAGCAGTGTGGGAAGCAGAACAAAAATTGGGCTAGACAATGGAGTCCTGTCTTACCACCTATGGCAAGCCAACTGTGAACTGTAATAGCAGAGACTCAGAAATCAGAAAAAGAGGGAGCAGAGAGGTCAAGAAAAAACAGGCATCCGGACATGGTTTTTGAGTCCAAAAATAATTATAAAAGGGGAAAAATTAAGATTTAGGGTCAAATTCTTCTACTATTGACAGGCTGATAAATCACAAGGAAATCCAGTTAATCTCTGAGTTTCCTTTTCCTTGTCTGTAAAATAAGTATGGTCATGTCAGGATGGTTGTGGAATTAGAGAAAAGATACCAGAGACACAGGTCTTTACTAATGATGGCGTTCAGTTCTTTTGGGAAACTTTGAGTAATGCAGACAAGAGAATGAACATTAGTGCACACTAGGTTGGGAAAAGTTTCTTAATAGTAAACATCAGAGAACAGCATGGTATCAGAGGAAGGAAAGAAGGACCATTTGTACCATTGAAATGGGCCTGAGAATTGGATCAGAGCACAGTATCCCAACAGAAGGTCAGTGAGTTTAACCGTGAGAAGCTGAGAACAAAAAATGATGTGGGGGTAGGCAGACTTTGATACCTGTTACCTGTCTGAGGACAGGGTCTATACTGGATTAATATCCTTATTCTTGTCAGTGACTCACACATAAAAGACTCTGGTAAATGTCATAAATAATTGTTTAACAGATTCGTTCCTCCCAAAACATCGTTTAGACCAAAAGATGACCATGCAGTGCATCCTGTTCTCATCATGACTGATCTCTTTATAAATAATCTCATTACGTTAATATCTCTGAAGCCAATTTTGAGTGCTGGATGTGTAGACAATGTAAAAATAGCTCTCAGGTAAGAGTTCTTATTTCAAGGCATCTGGAGTGATGGACAGATAGATACTCAGGCCATTTTTTCTCTGTCCTGTTCTCAACAGTAAGTTTCGTGGTGGCAGGGACCATGTTTGTCTTATTCATTAGCACTTGCCCAACACAAGGACCAGCACATAGTAAATGCTCCATAAATATATGTTAAATGAATGAGTGGATTAATGAATAAATGAACAGGCTGTGTTAAAAATGCGTTTGGCACTTATTACTTAAAACATCTAGGGATTTAGCAAAATGACTTTATAAATGGGTCCATCTTAGGTTAAAGCAGACATGGAAAGCATATTAGATAACAAGACCATGATTGCTATTGGAAAAGAACTCTTTCTATGCTGCGCTTTTCTTCTGGAAGACACTTCCCACTTTCTCTGCCTGCTAACTCCTAGTTGTTCTTTTAGCGTACATTCTGAAGAATAAAACAAAGAAGGTGAGGATTTTTACTTCACGAACACCCAGATGGTTTTAGTGATTAAGTTCCATTTTAGAAAGGAGAAAATTTAACCGGATTTGTAGTTTTTCATTCCTTTTGTTTTTAAGTGCAAGGCCTGTTTGCACTTTCTATATGAATTCTGCTATTATTACCTTAAGTAAAGTTTTATTAAGTCAGGTTATATTAATTTCTCATGTAAATATTAGCTGTTTGAGCTAAAGCTAATTTCTTTCTTTCTTTTTTTTTTTTTTTTTTGAGAGAGAGAAAGAAAGCACAAGTGGGGAGAAAGAGAGAGAGAATCTTAAGCAGGCTCCACACATTGTGTGGAAGTGGGGCTCAATCTCATGACCCTGAGATCATGACCTGTGCTGAAATCAAGAATCAGTTTCTTAACTGACTAAGCAACCCAGGTGCCCCTAAAGCAAGTTTCTTAATTTTTTTATATTAAATGTACCATACACACACACACACACACACACACACACACACACACACACACACATATAGGGTCATTTAAATATATATGATATTTTAAATAATAATAATAAAAGGAATACCTGTGTACCCACCACCACCCAGTTTAAGGACAGAAATTTTATCAGTATTTTTGATGCTGGAGTGTCTTACTCTTTTTTTTTTTTGTTTGTTTAGTTTATTTATTTTGAGAGACAGGGAGAGACAGCAGGAGAGGAGAGAGAGAGAGAGAGAGAGAGAGAAAGAAGTCCCAAGCAGGCTCCACACTGCCAGTGCAGAGCTCGATGTGGGACTCTAACTCTTGAACCATGAGATCAGGACCTGAGCTGAAATCAAGAGTTGGACGCTTAACCTACTGAGACACCCAGGTGCCCCTGGAGTGTCTTATCCTACTCCTATATCCCATCTCTCCTCTAGAGATAATTCTTATTCTTAATTTTGTGTCCATCATTCTTTTGTTTTTCTTTATAGTTTTACGACATGTTTATGCAACACAACCAAATTATTTAATGCAGCCTGTTTTTAACTCCATAAAAATATAATCATATAGCATATATCATTCTAGACTTGTTTTCATTCAATGTTTTGTTTTTGAAATTCAATCATCTTGATGTATGTAACTTTGGTTTCTTCATTTTCACTTTTGTTATTTATCTCATTTCATTAATTTATCATGATTGGCTTATCCATCCTATCTCTGATGGGTATTTACATTATTTCTAGGTTTTCCTTCAACAAACAGTTAACAAATGTCTGTGAATATTTTTCTATGTGTCTTCTGGGGCTTGTATCCAAGAGTTTCCTTAAGGTACATATCTAGATGTAGAATGTCTTAATTGTAAAAAATTAACATTAATTTTAATATTAAAATTAATATTCTAATTACTAAGAAACACCAAATGATTTTGCTTCCAACTCATACTTCCACAAACAGTGTATATGAATTCCCACATTTCCACATCTTTACCAACACTTAGTATTTTCTGACTATTCAATTTTCGATAAACTGGTAGGTATAATATTTTATCCTTAAATATTTCCTTACCACTCAGCTCTTAAAAAGGCAAGGTACTAAAAAAAAAGAGTAACAAGATATGTGAATATACTTGTGAGATTATTGAGTTTGTAATTATCAAAATTATTTATAGGAATTCAATAAAATCTTTTCCAGATATTTTTTTCATACGTGGCTGTAGCATCTCTGCTGGGTGTGGCCATCAAGCATTTGCTTAAATGGCATAACTTCTGGACCATGGCTCTACCACGCAAATTTTTTTTTCCCAAAACAATGTCAATGAAGGGTCAAAAAGTCTACAAATCTCCTCCTCCATAAAAACAAAACAAAATAAAGAACTGTTCAGGGTATCACCTCCAGCTCTGGTAGGTGTCTGATATCTGTGCTCTGCTCCTTCTTCCTACCTCTTTCCTGAGAAACAGTGCAGCCAAGCCGTTGAAAGGTCATCAGAGTCTGGGCCGCACAGCCCAGATTTGAATCCTGCCTTCCCCACCTGCCAGCTGGGAGCCTATGGGCAAATGCCTCAGTGCCCCCATCTATAAAATGGGGAAGACACTAAGGCCTATGTCATAAGTTTGTTGTGAATGTTGATTAGTTATTAAATGTAAAGCACATGTAGAAGACCCACACATACTAAGCACTCAATAAGTTTTATCTCTGTATGAGCTAACCAATATTATTAACAAGCATTTGCTTTTTTAGGTAAAATTATCTCCTTTATTTTTGTCTCTTCCACTTGCGTATAAATTCAGACTATGCTTATTTTGCTTATTCATAGCACCTCATTCAGGATCTGATGCAGAGGAGACAGTCAGTATTTGATTACATAAGAATCAGAAACACAATTAAATAGCTATAATTCATCTGGTCCCAAAGCTCAAAATAGATTATATCAGATACATTTGTTTACATCTCATGGCTTCCTCAAATAACCCCTGTAAAATTTGGGGAAGTGTGAGGTTTTTGCACCATCCGAGAGAATTGAAATTCAACTCCCCAAAGGACTCCCGGTAACGGGACTATCCTACTGAAAGTCACACCAAAGTCAGAAGGCTGGGTTCAAGAGAGAGCTCAAGCACACTGTTCTTCTCAGTATTACACTCCCAGAATGTGTAGGAATAAAAAGCTACGACTGAATACTACAGCCAAAAGGATGGGGGCGAGGTAGCATCAGCGAAGGAGATAATTTTCATACATGTCGGCAACACAGAAAACATGTCAAGCATATCGGCTGACAAAATGGAGCAGCATCAGCCACAGCCCTGAGACCTGCAAAGATGTCAGCAAAGCACAGGTGTCCCAGGGATAGAACCTAGGGGACATGTGGGCGGGGACACGGAGAGTGAGGGGGGAGGGGGACCTGAAGGGCTGAAAGGAGCAGAAGTGAAGTTCTAAGGAGTTGACAGCCACTTATACTCACCTTCCCAAGCTCCCTCAGCAGAAAATTAAAAGCAGCCCTTTTTTGTTTAATCCAAGGCAAAAAATATACATATATTTTTTGTTTTGTAGAAACAAACCAACCATCTAGGGAGAAGTAGGCATGTATAATAGTGCTCCAGAGTTTAAATACACCACACACACACACACACACACACACACACACAAAATAAAATGACTGACGAAAACAGATATAATTTAGAAAACAGAATTCAAAAAAAAACGCTGAAATTATTATCCTCATATAATGTCTCAGGCCAAGCTCCATGGGAAACAGACTCTGTGGGTAAGATTTACATACCCCTAAAGGAAGGCAGTAAGAAAGTGTGGAAAGCAGGCTTGGACAAAAGGAGAGGCTGATCTGTGATTCAACTGCAACAGATAAACAGATACCTCAGGCCGTCCCTAGGGGGTGCTCAGGAGCTGGGATGGCTGTTCAGATATTTCTAGGATTGAAGCAAGAGGCCAACTCTTTATGCATTTCAATCCTACCCTACCCACCCCCACTGATCAGTTAGTAGATTCAGGCCACTCTGCAGAATGGGATCCGATAAATCCCAGGTAGGTACTCGACAAGCCACCTTCTGAGGGAGGGGAGGAATGAGTGCTTCCATACTGGAAAGGGATCCGAGTGGTACAATCACCAACACATAAATTTCAGAAGTCACTGTATCCATAAAATTAGAAAGAAATGGCAAATTGCTATAATAAGAAAGCAATGAGGAAAAAAAAAAGACAACTTTTTAAATTTGCCATGTGCAAAGTATTTCATAAAAGCATATATGTATAAAGCCAAGAAATTTAAGATGAAGAGGAAAGGGACCAAATTATAAGTAAATATCAAAGACAAAGAAGTTTAAATCAAGACCACCAATATTTGAGAAATAAGGAACAGAGAAAATGAATGAAAGGAAATTAACAAATATTAATAGAGCAGAATTTGCAGAAATGAAGGAAACAAATTAAAGAGGCAAGATTTAGAAACTAAATTCATATCCAGATACGCTTACAAAATTTCAGAACACCAAGGATAGAGAGAAGATTCTAAAACTTAGTATGTGTTTGGGAGCAGGGGTGGTGCCATGGAAAGAGGAAAACAAACAGCTTACATAAGAAAAAGAATCATCATGCTGGCATCCGACTTATCATCAGCAATTCCTTTCCCGTCCTTAAAGGGAAATGACTCTCAACCTAGAACTTTCTATCCTAGACAATGTATGAATCAACAGTGAGCTCAGAAGAAAGACATTTTTAGAAGTGCAAGGGTTCAGAAAATTTTGCTCTCACAATTTCTTCCTAGGAAGTTACTTAAATATACACTCCTGTAAAACGAGGGGATAAACCAAGAAAGAAAAATAATGAGATTCAGTACCCGATCTACCCAAGCAATAAAAGAGAAGGCAGGCCTAAAAAGAGTCAGTACAGTCTAGGATGGAATTGCATCAGAAGCAAGACCGAAAAGAGAGGAGTCCCTACCTTAGAGAGCATTACTGAGATGTTGGGAAAATGTAAAATCGTCACAAAGACAAACAGGGCTAGACTGTTTTGAAAAGGGTAACTGGAGACAACAAGGGGAGAAAACAAACTGCGAAGTTAAAATAAAAACTTAAACAAACTGTTACACCACGAGGAACAAATTAAGTCCTAGTACTCAGGCTCTGCAGTGAACTCTTGTGTTTAGTCAATAAAATAAATGCACTTTATTGATTTTAACCTTTTAGAATGACCCTCTGGGCAAAGCACAAAAGACTTAATAAAGGTTACAAATAAGAATGTAAAGGTTGAAAATTTAAAAGTAAAAGTGCTGTAAGTGGGGAGAAGAGCTATCTTCATTTCGCTAACTGAGCAGTCAAGAGATATTATCAACAAGTGATGAACCATGAAACAGAACTTTCAAAATATTAAAATACAGAATTAACCATAGGAAAACTAAAAATACTGACGTGAGAGCAGATTTGGCTGGAACTGCTTGTGAAGACAGTTATAAATACCGCCCATCAGTGAGAGCCATAAATGCCACGGACACTCAAACAGATTGATGAGGCTATCAGTGTTAATCTATTAGGAATTCTAAAAATAAGTCTATTAACACTGTCAGCATCTATTTTTTTTCACGTTTATTGCAACAAAATCTCAAATGGAAAAGAACCCTACAAATAAGACTAGCATTTCAAGATTACACCATGTCATTACTTTATAAAATTATGCAATTACTGTATGATGATAATCACAAGTAACTTAATATATTATTTTTAATTGATATGGAAAATGCTGTCCATATTACCAAGGGTAAGATCACAGTACCCTTGGAACTTGAACTCCACATTCAGAAAAAAAAAAAATCTGTTATTTTAGCTAAATAATGTATTCAAGTAAATGTGTTATGAGATAAGCATTTTTTTTCTTCAGAGGCTCCAAGTAGATTTGTTAAAGATAAATGGCCTTGAAGAGTGTAGAGTTTAGAGTTGACACATCCTCTTGCCCATGGTTGAATAGTTAGTAAGTTGCTTAAAATTTCATGTTTCGGTTTCTTTGTCTGTGAGATGGGAATAATAATATCCACTTAGCAATTAACTGAATTAAATGAAAAGGTTTTTTTATTTATAAAGTACATATTATGGTGTCTAATAATGACGTGTTAATTATTGTTAAGTTTATTTATTTATTTTGAGAGAAAGAGAAAGCACAAGCTGGGGAGGGTCAGAGAGATTAGAACCAATGAGAATCCCAAGCAGGCTCCGCACCAACAGCACAGAGCCCGATGCAGGGCTCAAACCCAGGAACTGGGACACTCAACCAACTGAGCCATCCAGGAGCCCCAGTGATGTGTTAATTTTTACCCAAAGTGGTCTTCTAAGGTAAAAGAATTTCACTCACTGCAGCCTGAGGCAATGTTGGTATAATTGCTCATATAACCCACAGAGAAATTAAAAGCCCTTTGTAATTAATGCAAAATACATGAAGCATTTTCAATAGAAACAAAAAAAAAAGTACAACATTATTCTTTCCTGTACAGAACATAAAGGAACTACAGAAAAAAGTAAATTTGAGGACATGTGGTCTTACTGCCCACCTTGTGAGACATATAAAGGAGGTGATCAGGTGCAGAGAAAAAACTTAACTGGAGGTTACTGACAGGATACATACATGTCCATATATTGTTGAGAGGGAGGCTCGTTTTAAAGAACAAGTACCCAAAGTTGTTTCCTAAATATTAATGAAATTAATATTCCCAACAAAGCCATTACATTTCACTTTTATCAAACCATTTAATTTGAATAAGTGAAATGCAATTAAATGGGGAAATAGGTTATTTTTTATATTTTGATGTTCTTCCCACATAATTTTCTATCCCAAGGGGAAAAATAAATTTGTCATAAGTTGGATTACATAAAAATTAAAAGCTTTTTAAACTCAACCATCAAGAAAATGAAAATGCAAACCACAGGCTGGGAGAAAATATTCACAAATGGTGTAATTCATAAGAGCCTTGTAACCAGAATATATAAAGAATTCTCACAATTTACTAGTAAGAAGAAGGCCTATGTTTAAAATAGGCAAGGGTGCCTGGGTGGCTCAGTCAGTTAAGTGTCCAACTCTGGATTTCAGCTCAGGTCATGAACCCATGGTTCCTGAGTTTGAGCCCCACATCAAGCTCAGTGAAGAGCCTTTTTGAGATTCTCTCTCTTTCTCTCTCTCTCTCTCTTCTTCCCTCCCCCAATTATTCTCTCTCTCTCTTTCTATCTCAAAATAAATATTTAAAAAAAACTTTAATAAAAAATAAAATAAAATAGGCAAAATATTTGAATAGACATTTTATCAAAGAATACTTACAAATGGCCAAGAAGCACATATAAGATTCTCAACATCATTAGTTATGAGTTAAATACAAATTAAAACCATGAGATGCCAGGGGCGCCTGGGTGGCTCAGTCTGTTGAGTGTCCGACTTCAGTTCAGGTCATGATCTCCTGGTTTGTGTGTTAGAGCCCCGCATCAGGCTCTGTGCTGACAGCTCAGAGCCTGGAGCCTGCTTCTGATTCTGTGTCTCCCTCTCTCTCTACCCCTCCCCCACTTGTGCTCTGTCTCTGTCTCTCTCTCTCTCAAAAATAAACATTAAAAAAATTTTTTAAACCATAAGATGCCATTTTACCAGACGATGATAAAAGAGTCAAATACGAACAAGTAGAAGGGATGTAGGAGAATGTGGAGAAATTAGAAGACCATATATTGCTGATGGAAATGTAAAATGGCACAGCCACGTTGGAAAAGTTTATCTGTTTCTTAAGATGCTAATCATAGGGGCGCCTGGGTGGTGCAGTCGGTTAAGCGTCCGACTTCAGCCAGGTCACGATCTCACGGTCCGTGAGTTCGAGCCCCGCGTCGGGCTCTGGGCTGATGGCTCAGAGCCTGGAGCCTGTTTCCGATTCTGTGTCTCCCTCTCTCTCTGCCCCTCCCCCGTTCATGCTCTGTCTCTCTCTGTCTCAAAAATAAATAAAACGTTAAAAAAAAAATTTTTAAAAAGATGCTAATCATAGATTGACCACATGACCCAGCAGTTCCACACTTAGCTATGTGCCCAAGAATTAAAAACATGTGTCCACACAAAGACATGGTATTCAAATCGTCATTGTAGCATTATTCATAATGGCCAAAGAGTAAAAACAACTCAAATGTCTATCAATAGGTGAGTGAATAAACAAGATGTGGTATATCCATATAATGAAATATTATTTGGCAATAAAAAAGAATGAAGTATTAATATATGCTACAAGCATAGATGAAATCTGAAAACCTTTATGCTAACCTAAAGAAGCCAGACACAGAGGGCTACATATTGCACAATACCATTTATATGAAACGCCCAAAAAAGACATCTATAGGAATAGAAAATAATTATAGGTTGTTTGAGACTAGGGTATGAATGGGGAGTGAATACAAAGGAGCATGGTGGGTCCTTCTAGGGTGATGCGAATGTTTAAAATTAGATTACGATGGAGAATGGACAACTCTGCACATTTACTAAGAATCATTGAATTCTACATTCAAAGGGAATGAATTTTATGGCATGTAACTTATACCTCAATAAAGCTGCTTATAAACAAGGAATAAATAAACTAACTAGCTTGATAAAATCAATAGATCCACACAACCAGTGGGAGACTTTTCTTATCTAAGAGTGCCAGCTGAGAATATCTGAACAGATCAATAAATGAACTACCAGGATCAGGACTGGTCAGAAAAGACAAGTCTGGGGATTGAGACAGATGAAAACAAGAACTATGAGCTCAAAAACTAACACTTGGAAACTTGGAGTTACCATGGACTAGACTAATACTATCCAGTAGGACTCTCCATAAGCTGGAAATGCCCATATATTAGCCACTTGGCACATGTAGCTACTGAGGGCTTCAAATGTGCTAGTGAGAATGAGGAACAGATTTTTTAAATTTTATTTAATCTCAATTCAGAATTAAATAACAATATATGGCTAATGGGTACCATACTGGACAATACAACTTTCAATTAATCCAAACACAGATGGTCCTTTCAGGCACTTGCCCAATCTCCAATCTTAAAGTTATTCATGGTCATACATATTATTACCAAGATGGTCCTCCTTATATGCACTCAACAAATATCTGTTAAGCTCCTATGAGGTGGAAAATAGAATTTAATAATGTGAGAAAAGTTGGACATGATACCTGTCTTCAAAAGGCTTAGAGTCTGGTAGGGAAAATAATCATGCACAAACGGATATATTACAAGGAAGGAAACTGCACCTCATAAAAGACCCCAAGAGTTTGATAGCAATTCCGTGAGGAAAAATCTTTATTTCCAGCTTATGTGCTGAAAAATCATGGAAGCTTTGGAAGACTTAAATCTGACCAGTGTCCTAAAAGATAGGTCGATGTGGTCTCAATGAGGAAATAAGAACATCAAGGCTGGAGAAGAATAGTTACTTAAGTCATTTAAAAGAAAGTGTCACAAATTAAAATAGGTGAGGAAAGACTGGACCCAAACTGGGGGCAGGGAGAGGAAGCGTCTTTAATTAGGGGCAAATGATTTTTATTTTTTATTTTTTTCTAAAAACTAAGGAATCATCTAATCAGCTCTCTGGAATTTTTTCTCTCCTCTCTGACCTCCATGCTTCTGGTGGCTCATGCCTTCATCATTTCTCACCTGGCCTGCCTATTTGGACCTAGTCCATTTAAAGAAGTGCTCACAAAATGCATAAGGGCATAAATATATAATAAATAAATAATAATAGCATCCTGCTGTTGGACTTTGTTGGATGCTATTTCTTGCACTAATCTCTGTGACTTACTCACTGATATGTGTTGGTCCTAAGTGTCAACTCCTGTTTTACTCCTAGAGTGCCTTTTGTCCTAACCATTCTTCTATGGTATGTTATACAAAGTCAACTCAGGACTACCTTGGGTGTAACCTGATCATCTTCCGCTACCACCATGATCCACACTCTGCATAACAGGTCCTGTGTGGTCCCCACTTCAGTTCTGTGGAGTCTATTAGTAAATCCCAGCCTCTGCCAGGGAGAGGAATCAGAGAAGCTGCCCATCTCTGGTCTCTTCCACCACCTAAAACATTGATGACAATATTTTCAAAAATATCTATACAGTGCTTTGTAGTTTTAAAATCTTATTTAAACCCCTAAAAAAACCTCCCTGAAGTCTGTCGTGGTGCTGTTAAGACCCTTCCCAAAACACTAATCTGATCATGCCATGTTGCTGCTGGTTCCTTCTTTCACAGAAGATAAAATAATAATAATAATAATAATAATAATAATAATAATAATAAATGTAAGCTTGTCATTTAGGGCTGTCCATTGTTAAGCTGTCTTTGAGATCTATCTCCCCATTATTTTATTTTATTTTATATGTTTATTTATTTCTGAGAGAGGGAGAGAGAGACAAAGTGTGAGCAGGGGAGGGGCAGAGAGCAAGGGAGACACAAAATTGAAGCAGGCTCCCGGCTCTGAGCTGTCAGCACAGAGGCCAATACAGGGCTTGAACTCATGAACTGCAAGGCAAGATCATGACCTGAGCCAACATCGGATGCCCAACCAACTGAGCCACCCAGGTGCCCCCCCCATAATTTTAAATGGAATTATGACCATTTATTCCCTACACTTATTAAAGTCTGATATTCCTCTTTTTACCTCTGCCATTCCTTCTTGAAATACTGTTCCCTTGCCTTGGTCTTAGTTGCTCTTTAAGCACTCTGGGAAGCTCTGACTTTCTATCTTCTCCAAGTTTAGCCTCTTCCAGCTTTGGTTGTTCACTGGGCTTCTTGCCCTTCCTAGTAACCTCCTTCAGAAAAGGGACAAGGTCTCATCCATTCCTGTATCCAGCCTTTGGCATACATTAGATACTCAGTAATTATTTTTAATAAGTCTGGCTTGGGCGGGGGAGGAATTAGGGACTCCTCTAATTCAACAAAATGACACCAAAAAGGAAATTACTCACAGATCAACACACAAAATATTTCCACCTATACGACCAAAACATAATTATATTTTAAGTGTTTTTAATCACGCTGTAAGCAACATAGAAATGAGCTATTACCTTACCGTATATCATAAATACAATCTTCCCACCTGAAAAAATTCTCGATTGGCTAAAAATTAGTTTTACTTAAAGTGAAAGATGAAAAGCAATTTCCTGAGGAAAGCATTATCTGATTCACTTGTTTATGCTTAATCCAGGACTTTCTTTCCTCTGAAAGGTATAGCAAAGAGAATAGAGATTCGCTGTTTCCACCCACTGGTACAACACATTATTTCCTCGGCACTTTGACATAGATAGACCACATTGAAATACCCTTGGAAAACCACTTCTGATTCTTTGATATGAAAAAATTTATTACACCACTAAATTATTTATCCACATCACTGCAGCTTAGGTTTTGAAGATACCTATTGCAGAAATGTAGCACAGGTACTCATTTCCATACCCATTTTTCACAGGCGATAAAGAGCCATTTTTTTCCAGGTTAAGTCACATGGCGAAGCCTAATGCCGATTGTCATACTTGTTCAAGGATCGGACCCCCATAATGAGACCATCAGATACATGCCGTTTCCATCAGTCCAGCAACAATTTAAGTTCAGAGGGCTTCAAACACTGTAGGAGTTCCCTTCCCCAGGTTTTATGAAAAGCTGAGGATTGGTGAAGTATGCTTTGCCTAAGGCTATAAATCTAGTCTGGGAGTGCCTGGGTGACTCAGTTGGTTAAGCCTCTGACTTCCGCTAAGGTCATGATCTTGTGGTTTGTGAGTTCAAGCCCCGCATTGGGTTCTGTACTGCCAGTTCAGAGCCTGGAGCCTCCTTAGATTCTGTGTCTCCCTCTCTCTCTGCCCCTCCCCTGCTCTCTCTCTCTCTCTCTCTCTCAAAAATGAATAAACATTAAAATAAATTTTTAATCTAATCTCCATATGTGGATTCAGAAAATTCTCTTTTCAGCAGGAAAGTATGAACACATACTTCATTATAGGACCTGGCAAAGGACAGAATCCTGCTTCTAACAGTTACCATTTGGAGTGACGACTTTAATACTATTTGTTTTCAGTTGGGGGTATCCTCAGAAACAACGAGCTAGGCACATTTATACCCTAATAGATAAAGGTATAAGCTCAGAGAGGTGTAATAACCAAAGAAGATTCACACTAGTTAGAAAAAGAGGGAAATCAGGTATCAAACCCAGATCTGTCTGACCCCAAAGCTGTGGCTCTAACTTCAGCTGCCCTTTAAAATACCCTTTGTCTGGGTCTCATGGAGAAATATACTGTTATCAGTGTAAAGGTCAAGCCTTGGTTTCTCAGCCCTAGTCTTAGTTGCAACGTTAGGAGAAATTTAAATCTCGGAATTAATATTACCTTATTTCGTATATAACATAAAAAACTTACAACAGAGGGGCACCTGGGTGGCTCAGTCGGTTGAACGTCCAACTTCGGCTCAGGTCGTGATCTCACAGCTCGTGAGTTTGAGCCCCGCGTGGGGCTCTGTGCTGACACCTCAGAGCCTGGAGCCTGCTTTGGATTCTGTGTCTCCCTCTCTCTCTGCCCCAACCCACTTGCATTCTGTCTCTGTCTCTCTCAAAAATAAACATTAAAAATCTTTTTTTTTAATTACAACAGAATAATTCTATTTACCCTTTGTCTTCTTTAGAGTTACTGATGTTATATATTTTATTTTATTTTATTTTATTTTATTTTATTTTATTTTAACACTAATGTATATTATAACTCTTTCAATAAAATACCAGTTTTGCCTTCCGTAGTCAATTATCTTTCAAATAAGCTGAAGAAAATATTCATCTATATTTACTTACATGCTTACTATTTCTGGGGTTGTTCGAGCCAGTTGGTGTCATTTCTCTTCAGCCTAACCAACTTTATTTCTTGTAGTGCAATTCTTCTACTGACAAATTCTCCTGACTGTGTTTATCTGAAAATGCCTTTATCTTATTTCCATTTTTTAAAGGACTTTTAGCTGGGTACAGAATTACAGGGTGGCTGAGTGTTTTGGTCCCTGAGCACTCTGAAGGTATCATTTTGTTGTCTTCTGACTTACATGTTTCTGATGAGAAACCACCCATTATTCTTCTTGTTGCTCTTCAATATATAAGGTATCTTAAAAAAAAAAAAAAAAAGGTATCTTTTTTCTCTCCAGCTGCCTGGAAGATTTGCCTGTGGTTATCAGCAATTTGAATAAAAGGTGCCTATTTGTAGTTTACTTTGTATTTATCCTGCTTGGAGTGTGCTGAAATCTCCACTATGTGGGTTGATATTTTTCATTATACTGGGGAGATGTTAGGCCATAATTTCTTCAAGTATTCCACACTACCCCCCCCATTCTCTTTCTCCTCTCCTTCCAGGACTCCAATTACACATACGTTAGACCCCCTGATATTGTCCCCCAGGGCACAGTTGAAATGTTTTTCATCCTGTTTTCTTGCTAGGCTCCAATTTTAGATATTTCTATTAATCTGGTGGGTTTTTTACTACACTGTTCATTGTGTTCTTAAACTTTCCCAAAACATTTTTCTTTTATTTCAGATATTTTTCAGGTCTATAATTTCCATCAGCTTCTTTCTGATAGTTTGCATTTCCTATCTACCATCATTTTCTTGTGTCCCTGTAAAACTTTGAACATATTTATAATAACTGTTATAAAGTCTTTGTTTGCAAGTGACAGCATGTGGGTCATCCAAGGGCTTCTCTTTGCGTGTCTGTGTGTGGTTTCTTAATTGCAGGTCACAGATTTTGTTTCTTTTTACACCTCATATTTTATTTTATAGCACACACTATTAACAACCAGCGGAATTAGAAGAATATTAAGTTTGGGAGGTTTTCATTGATTTGCTTTGTCTTCTCCCAGAGAATATAGGTCTTTTCTATTTTGGCAGCTAAGTTCATAGGGTGGTAACTTATAGTTCACCAAAAGTCATTTCGATTTTTGTATTAGTCTGCTCCAGCTGCTACAACAAAATACCACAGACTGGGTGGCTTAAAGAGGAGAAATTTATTTTCTCACAGTTCTGGATGGTGGAAAGTTCAAGAACAATGTGCCAGCAGGGAGATGTCTAGAGAGGGCTTCCCCTGGGATTGCAGGAGGCTGTCTTCTGGCTGTATACTCTCACAGCCTATCCTCAGTGTATATATATTGTTGGTATGGTGGAAGGAGGCAAGACAGCAAGAAAGAGAGAGAGCTCTGAGGTGTCTCTTCCTGTAAGAATACTAATTCTATCTGCTCAGGACCCACTCTTACGACCTCATTTAACCTTAAGTACCTCCTTATAGTTCTATCTCTGAATATAGTCACACTGGGACTTAGAGCTTCCATATATGAATTTGGGGGTATACAGTGCAATCCACAGCACTCCACCCCTAACACTCCCCCAAATTCATGTTCTTACCACATGCAAAACACATTCATTCAATCTCATCAGCCCCAAAAGTCTTAACTCATCCTAGCATTAAATCTAAAGTCCAAAGTTTTATCTAATATTTAAATCAGATGTAGGTGAGCCTTGAGTTATGATTCAGCTTGAGGCAAAGTTCTTCTCTAGTTGTGATTCCATGAAACCAAAGTACTTCTCAAGATACTTCCAGAATACAATGGTAGGACAAACATAGAATAGACACCCCCCCCCCCTTTTAAAAGGGAGAAATAATAAAGAAGAAAAGGGTGATGGGTCCCAACCAAGTCCAACATCCAACAAGGCAAATTCCATTAGATGTTAAAGGTCAAGAAAGACCCTCTTCGGTTTGATGAAAAGCTTCTGGATCCCCTGGTGCAACTTGTCTCCCCTCAAATTCCAATGTGGAAGCCCTAGCACCCAGTGGGAATGTATTTGGACATAGAGCCTATAAGGAGGAAATTAAGATTAAATGAGCGGGGTCCTAGTCAGATAGGATTAGAGCCCTTATGAGAAGAGACACCAGAGAGTTCACTTTGCCCCAATGGCCCACAAATGCACCAAGAAAATTCCATGTGAGCACACAGTGAAAAAGGCAGCCATCTGCAACCCAAGGAGAGAATCCTCACTAGACATCTCCCTGCTGACCTGTTGCTCTTGAACTTCTCAGTCTCCAGAAATGTGAAAAAATAAATTTCTGTTGTTTAAGCCCCCTGTCTATGGTATTTGTTATAGCTGCCTGAGTTAACTGATATAGTCTAGAATTGGATTTCAGATTTAATAAGATCATTTGAGCCAAAAGGAAGTGGGCTGTAGACTTACCTAAGCTGTGGGTCCTCAGTTCCCATACCCTATAAGAATAGGCAAGACTCCACAGATTCTTCCTGCTACTCAGCCTCATCTTCACTGCCCTGGCTAAAACTTAGAAGGGAACAGGGAGAACTTCAGGGCACACAAAATACTGTATTTGGGGTACTCCAGGCCTCAATCTATATTTCTTGTCTTAACCATCACCAACAATCCAGTTGGCCTCTTTTCTACCAGCAAATCTGGCAGCCTCTCTCCTCAGCCTGTCTAACCATGACCTCCAAGCACTCCCCAGAAAACCACCACAGCTCACAACTCATCTAGAAAGACCCCTCTCTTTACAAGTCAATTCACTTAGGCTTCCTTCTGTTCACCACTCCTCAATTTTCTCATAGACAAATATAATTAGTATTTTATCATGATTTTTCTTAGTATTACCACACAAGTGAAAATCTTTCCTACCTATATCCAAACTTAAATCAAAATCTAGTTTTTTAGGTTAAATTTTTAGTTGGCTTTGATAAAGTATTTTGTTTAAGAAGAGAGAGTCTGCTTCTACGTCATATGAACATTGGCTGAATATATAATACTGATTTTCTTCTCAGTATCAAGAAAACCTTTATTTCTGTTAGTAAATAGTTTATTAGATTCTTCTCTTAAAAAAGTTATGTGATACTCCAGCATTTTTCTCTATTACCAATGTCTGAAAAAAATCTCATTTCCTATACAAGACTGAGTCATGTAACTACTGCTTTCCTAACTAATAAAAGAAACACTTTTCTGACAGTCTTTTAGAACAGAGGATTCATAGATATCAATTGACACCAGTTATTCTCTTTTGTACATGTGTTTACTATTAACCTATTTCTCAAACCTGTTCTTTATTAATAGTATTAAATAACTCAAATCGAGTTTCTTGGATTCCCTGTATTTACTACACATGCACATGAGCAATGCATATATTATTCTTTAAATGAAAAAAATACCCCAATTCACCTTTATTTATGAAAATTGTGCTTTTGCTAGAATGCATGCAGTTTTACCCATAAATTTTGGCTTTGATGTTTTATGTATTTAATCAATATGAACATCAGCGTGTCGATAAAAAAGTTTTTAACTGGGAGACGTGTTGCTCGACCTTGAATGCAAAACACCATTCAAAACACATAAAATGTTTCCGGTATCTTTGATTTCAGATTTTTAATTGGAAGTTCATGTTCTGACAATCAAATTGACCTTGTGCTTTTTTTGCAGAAAAAGTCCTAAGATCACCTCTTCCTAATCACAGATTTTGTCTATCACAAAATAGGCCCTGCTTTAGCAGGCTTGGTGAAATTTGCAAAAATGGAGGTGCAAAGGAGACCCATGGGAGAAGGAGAGTAAGATATGGCATCATTCTGGCTCTTACCCTACATCGTGCCTTCTGCTATTTCTCCTTCTGGGCATTTCCCCCTCTATCTTTTGACACTGAACAATCCTATATGGTTGCCACAGCCCCATGGAGCTATCCCTCAACAGATCACATGGAAAGGGGTACCCAAAAGAAAGATTGGTTTGGAGAATAGACTCCTGGGGGGTGAGGAGGATCCCTGACACTCATCCTTTTGTTCCCCCAATACTTTGAATCTATTGGCACAAATCTCCCTCTTCCATCCTTATTTTCCACCATTTCCCTTTATGCATCTGGGGCTCAAGACAAGTTGAACACTTGAACTTGGACAGGAAGGGTAATTTCTAATTACCCATCCCTCCTGTGTATCTTGACTACAAAGCGCTGATATAATTTCTTTCAGTAACTATTCAAAGTCTAGCTCAAACAGTACCTTGTCCAGCAAAAATGACTAATTCTGTTTTGAATTTTCTGCATCCCTTTTTTCTGTTCTGCTTTATTAATAGTTATAGTCACATCTGTCACTTCCTTCATGGCTATAAGCTCTTTCAGGACAGGTAACGCACGATACACACATAGGCCTCCTGGGGCAACACCCTGTATGGTGCTTAGTGAGTATCATTGGAATAAAAGATTGAAGAAACACAATGTTTTTAAGGAAAAAGAACTTTTTTAGCACCTTAGAAAACTAAGTGTGCAATTTCATGATTTAAACTCAACTTATTTAGTCCCATCAAAGATCTGAAGTCTGAACAGAGGGAAAAAAAGACTGTTAGCCACACTGATCCTTTCTTTTTCAAAAAAACAAAACAAAACAAAACAAAAACAAAAAACAAAAGTACGGAGAAAGAAGGTGGAATATGAGCAGGAAGAGACAGTGGAGGAGATGGTGAAATTTGAAAAAGTAAATTGAACAGAAAGATGTTAGTGGGGTGGATTATATCTGATGATCTTTGGATGTTGATGTGGGTCTTTGGGCAAACAGGAAGAATTGAATTCTAAAATGTATCAAATAACCGAAATGATTATCAAAATGTTTTCTGTACTGCCTGGCAATAATCAGCGAATGGCATTATGATGAGTAACTATGGGATGGGACCCCTGCTACTGACTCTCTAATTGCACTTACTGATTCCAGCCAACACTGTTCTCTTGCTGATGGGAAGGAGGCTATTTGGAAATACCATGGCTTCTGTGCATGTTTGCAGAGCAGCACTGAGCCCTGAATCACTTTCCAGGGAGATGGAAACTTCACGGTAGAGTCTGAGATAACCATAGACCCTCACGTTTTCATTACAGCTCGGAGGTTATGGCGGCACTGTTGGGTTTTGCTTCCTTCAAGATACGTCTTGGGACTCAGCTGTCCCACCCCTTTTCCCATTGTTCTTAGGACTATCTCACAGATTGCTTTGAATAACAAACAGAAAAATCACCTGTCTGGAGTTGAATTTTGCACACCAAAATATTCCCCCCAAGACACGCTTAGTAAAATCTCTGCCATTTGAAATCCCTTAAAGGGAAGAAGCCAGTGAAAGGTCACACCGTGGTGGTTAGCTACCCTTTTGAGAAAGAAAATCGAGTTTGGAATGTGATTGAATGAAAGTACAAATGAGTCATGTGAATACTTTCCCTGAGAGCAGAATTTAAAAGGGGGCACCTGCCACTGACTGAGCACATGTGACCTCGCAGCCACCACGCTTGTCAGGTCATATCTCCTCCATTTCTCCCTTCAGTCCTTTATTCTCATAATATGCTTGTGAAGTAAGTATTTTCACCATTTTACATACAATAAAATTAAAATTTAGAGATTTGGGGCAATATGTTCATGATAATAAAACTGGCAAATTACAGTGCAGAGATTTGAACTTGTATCTTTCTAGCAACAAATCTCCTGCCCATAATACTACATTGTAGTGACAGGAACACCATCTCAAGGCGGGCAGGTGGGACAGTGGCCCAAGTAAGAAAGGCTTGTTTTAGGAAGGGCATATTGGGGCACTGAACATAACCTCCCCTGGATTCCCAATGCCACCCAGGATGGCTCTGTGTCTGGGCACTCCTCTTTGCCTCCTCTTCCTCATGACAAGCACTCCTGGAACAGGGCTTTGATCTAATTGACAAGCAAGTGAACTCTTTCCCACCAGCTCTGCTAGCTTTCTGGTCAAAGGCAGATGAGTTACCCTTTGTGATCCCACAGAATATTGGACAATCCTCTTTCATGTGAAAATAACACATTGTCTTTCCATACAGGACTGTCAGATGGTGGGTATATGCCAGAGCCCTATGGTCACAGTAACTTGTTTCAAATCCCAATTCCAAAACATCCTAGATATATTATCTTGGGAAAGCATGTAATGCTTTTAAATTTACAATTTTCTCATCTTTAAAACAAGGGTAATCATTATGTCTATTCTTAGGACAATCATCAGGATTAAATGAAACTAAACGTCCAGCACATCGGAAGAACTTAAGAAACATTCTCTGTCTTCATTGTGTATCTTACAGAGGACTGTAAGAACCCCAAGGATAGCAATATTGATCTGGTGTTCTTTGTGTAGGGCTGGTAATTAAAGGGTAACTAGTGGTAATTTGTAAAATGCCTGATTATGCAACTCTGGATATGATATTATTTTTGTATAGTGGACTTAAGATCTTTTCTTGAGGGCTTCTTTATGGTCTGATACATGGGATAGGCTGATAATGAACTCCATGCACATGGCTATATCATTCTTAAAATGTAGGAAGTATAAATCATTGAATAAAACTAAATTCAAATGGAATGGGGACGAGAACAGGCTTAGAAACAAGACTAGGTCTAAGTACAGAGCAAACTGTAAAAACAGCCATAAGCAAACTTATCTTTGATGGATGGCAATCCATCCCACAAGTGCCCCAGGACTCTAGACCTTTCTTTTATAACTAAGGAATTAGCAAAGCTTTCAAGGAATTTTTTACTGAGTTATCAAGATTTTAAATAGATACCACCACGGATTTGTTAGCTCATAGGACACAGTATGCTTAGTGTGCTTTTGACTTTGACAATGTTTCCAAACATTAAATGTGATGCTTGTATCTAAACATCTTAATCAGCTGAAATGAAATTACTTAAAATTCTCCCCTGGATCTTATTTCCTAATGGCTTTGGAACTAAAATTAGCTGTAATTCAATAGGTTATGTGTTCATCAGTTTTCCAAAGAGAATGTGGAGAGAGGTGATTTGCTACCACGTGACTTCAAGATAGAGTTCCAGGTGCTAAGACCAACTTTGTTTCCACTAAACCTGATGACTTCCCCAGGCCAGGGTGCTGAAGCCCTTTAAACTTCAGGATTATAGAAGGCTTATCATTATGACCATGAGTCATAGAAGTGTAAGTATGAAAGCATGTCCCAGTGGAATCCAATTGGATTAAAAAACCAAATATATCTGAGGCATGTTTGTAGAGTTGCATGCATTATGCACAGCAAAGGACTGTCTAGTCTTAGGATAAGCTGGACTAACCTGGCAGTGGTGTCAAAGTGCTCTTGAGCTTGTAGTGGTCTAGCTACATAATAAGATTAGTGAAGAAGTCATCACAAATCAAATCTGCTTATGCAATCATTTAAATACAGCATATCTGAGCTTATCAGAAATCTCAGCCTTCCCAAGCCTGAGATAGCCACGTTGGAAGGTATTAATAGAAAAATTGTCATAGTACTATCATCTTGGTCAGGTTGGCCAGGACTGGTCCTTTGCTGTAGTCTTTTTTTTTTTTTAATTTTTTTAATGTTTATTTATTTTGGAGAGAGAGACAGAACCCGACAGAGCAGGGGAGGGGCAGAGAGAGAAGGAGACACAGAATCGGAAGCAAGCTCCAGGCTCTGAGCTGACAGCACAGAGCCCGACGTGGGGCTCTAACTCACGAACTGTAAGATCTTGACCTGAACCCAAGTTGGATGCTCAACCAAGTGAGCCACCCAGGCACCCCAGTCCTTTGCTGTTCTGAACAGGAGAGGTAATATCAAAGAACTGGATGTTGCAGTACATCCTGCATAGACATTTATAATATCCTAACATAGGTTTGGTGCAGTGGGATTGTGAGAAGAGAGATGGTCACAATCTCCATTCTTCCTTAGCTCAGGTAGGCTGGAAATAGTAGAAGGAAATCTAGACTTGGCAGATATTCCAGAGTTGGATTGTTGTTGCCCATTATTGTGGGGAATCTATCCATATACAACAGGGCTCTGAGTAGCAGCCAAGGGGATCAAATGAGACCCAAGCCAGGAAAAGAGAAAAGCCAAGCATTTGGCTGGACATCATGGCCCCACTGTGGGGTTTACAGTATCTATTTGTATATGGTCAGCATTTATGGTTAGTATCTATTTATATCTAAAAAAGAGACGAGAGGCAGATAATCAGCCTTATGAAGGGACCTTGACCACCTACAGACACGTGCTGAAGACTAGCTGGGTATCCATGGTTCATCCTTGAAACACTAAAACAGCCCCTCCAGAGTCCAGTTGGAAGAATAAATGTATCTTTGAGTCCACATGAAAGGCTGTATTTATGACTGGACCTCTGGATCAGTGACTGTGGAAATATAAATTCTTGCACCTAGATGGCGAATCACCTGGGGTTGAAGACATTGTTTTTATGCATCCTCCCTCCAGGAAGCTCTGAAACTATCCAGATGACTTGAAACCCTGAGGAGGACTAACTAAGCACAGAAAGAGCCTTGCCTCTCTTCTTTGATAAATTGTAAATTCTGATGACTTTCTGCCGCTTCAGAATTACTCATAAGGATAATGGAAGTGATCAGTTTAAGGTTACTGCCCTACATATGCCATAGTAGAAAGAACATGGATTTTGTAATCATGCAGATATGGGTTCAAATCTTGACTCTGCTACTTACTGGATGGGTAATGGAACTGAGTTTCATTACTTTCCACAGTTTATGCTGTATACAGATAAAAGGCATTGAGGATTAAATGAGAAAATTATTTTCTCATCTGAAGAATGGAAATAGTAACACTTATTTCCACATTACTTATGACAATGAAATTAAGCAATACAATTATAGGGACAATCAATAAATACAAATTCTATTTTCCATCACCCTATATTCTCTCTATAGAAATATTTTTGTGATCTTTTGATTGGATTCAACAATAGACTATGTTTTGACTTAATTTGAATTACTGGATAATTGAGGCAATATAAGTAAATGTTGAGATGCAAATTCCTCAAAAAAATATTGGAAAATTAAATCCAACAAAATACAAAAAGAATTATACACCAAAACCAAATAGGATTTATCCCAGGTATGGAAAAGTGGTTTGACAATTGAAAATCAATTAATATAATCAATAACATAAACAGGTTAAAGAATAAAAATCTCATGATCATATCAATAGATACAGAAAAGGCACTTGACAAAATCCAACACTCATTCATGACAAAAATGTTCAACAAACTAGGGAGAGATAGGAACTTCCTCAACTTGACAATGAACATCTACAAAAAAAAAAAAAGTCTATAGCTAACATCATACTTGACGGTGAGAAACCACAAGTTTTCTTGTTAAGATCAGGAACATATGAAGAATTTTTCTTCTCACCATTCCTATTCAACATTGTTGAAAAGAAATAAATGGTATACAGCAAGGGAAGGGAGACATAAGACTCATTGATTTCAGATGACATCAAGGTCTATGTAGAAAATCCCAAAGAATCAAAATAAAAAGTCCTATAGCTAATAAGTGATTATAGCAAGGTTGCAATATAGTAGGTTACATACAAATGTCAATTCCTTTTTCTATATATCAGCAATGAACAATTCAAATTTTAAATTAAAAATGCAATACCACATACTTTAGCATCCTTCCAAAATTAATTATTTAAGTATAAACCTAACAAAACATGTACAAGATCTATATGAGGAAAGCTATGAAACCCTGTCGAAAGAAATGAAAGAAAAGCTAAACAGATATTCCATGTTCATGGATAGGAAAATTTACTATCATCAAGATATAAGTTCTTCCTAACTTGAACAAAGTTAAAGGACTGATACTACCTGACTTACTATAAAGCAAGAATAATAAAAAAAGTGTGGTAGTGATGAAAAAAATAGACAAGTATATCAGTGAACAAAATAGAGCTCAAAAATAGATCCACATAAATATAATCAACTAATCTTTGATGAAAGAGAAAAGGCAATGCAGTAGAGCAAAGATAGCCTCATCAACAAATGATAGTGGAACAATGGGACATCCATGTACAAAAAAATTAATCCAGGCACAGACCTTACACCCTCCACAAAAATTAACTCAAAATGGATCATAGACCTAAATGTAAAACATAGAACTATAAAATTCCTAGAAGGATACATAAGAGAACATCTAGATGACCTTGGATTTGGCAGAGACTTTTTAGTTAAAATACCAAAGGCATGATCCATGAAAGAAATAATTGATAAAGCTGGACTTCATTAAAATAAACAACTGCTGCTCTGCAAAAGACACTATCAAGAGAATAAGAAGACAAGCTGCAGACTGAGAGAAAACAGCTATAAAAGACCCATCTGATAAAATATCCAAACTATACATTGGATATCTGTGTATATTATCCAAAATATGCAAAGAATTTTAAAACTCAACAACAGAAAATTAAAATCCCAATTTAAAAATGGGCAGAAGACCTAAACAGACACCTCATCAAAGATATACAAACGACAAGTATATGAAAAGATGCTCTGAATCATATGTCATCAGGGAAGTGAAAATTAAAATGATGAGATACTATTACAGACATTTTAGAATGGCCAAAGTCCAAAATACTGACAAACACTAATTGCTGGCAAGAATGCAAAGCAGCAAGAACTCTAGTTCATTGCTGGTGAAAATGCAAAACAGTACAGCCACTTTGAAAACCAGTTTGGCAGTTTTTTTACTTTGGAGGACATTATAAATAAGACATGACCAATGGTTGACAGATGAGCTGGACCCAGACAACTGTAGGCTCCTCAGCCCCTCCCTTGTCCTTAGAATGTATGTTCTGCCATTTTTAAGGACACGGCCTTGAGAAAGCAATGTGCTGTTGAGAGGTTCTGGATGGTATAAGTGACTGAACCCTGTTAAGGCCTCTATATAAACTTTTAAGATTCTGGCAGAAAGGGAGGCAAACCATAAGAAACTCAAAAATGCAGAGAGCAAACTAAGGGTTGCTGGAGGGGAGGTTAATGGATAATGGGTATTAAGGAGGGCACTTGTTGGGATGAACACTGGGTGTTATATTTAAGTGATGAATCAATAAATTCTATTCCTGAAAACAATACTACACTATATGTTAACTAACTTGAATTTAAATAAAAAAAAAAAAAGATTCTGGTGGGTAGGTATAGAGATCTACTCATCTCATAGCCACCAAAGACAAGCATCACATGCACGATCCCTTGCTTATTAGATCTGCCATTTATCAGTCTGGAGTGGCCACTTCTTTCTTCTGTCTCTCCTTGCCCTCTACCTACAAGGGCCAGTTTCAGATTTCACCTGAGAAGCTCCCTAGTTTGCAAATCCACACCTACAAGACTAAACATATCCTTACCTTGAGATCCAGTAATTGCACTCTGTTATTTATCCAAATGAATTAAACACATGTGTCTACACAAATGCCTGCACACAGATATTTATTAGCAGCTTTATTGATAACTGCTAAAATTTGGAAGTAACCAAGATATCCTTTAGTATGGGAGGGGAGAGAGAGAAACTTTAGTGCATCTCAACAATGGAATATTATTCAGCCACCTCCCCCAAAAATAAAATAAAGAGCCACCAAACCATTAAAGATATGGAAGAATCTTAAATGCATATTACTAAGTGAAAGAAGGCAATCTGAAAAGACTGTATACTGTATGATTCCCACTATAGGACATTTTGGAAAAGGCAAAACTATGAAGACAGTAAAAAGACCAGTGGTTTCCAGGGGTTGGGGGAGGGAGGGATGAATAAACAGAGCACAGAAGAGTTTTGGACCTATGAAACTATTTTGTATGATGCTATAATGCTGAAGACATATTATACTCTCGTCAAAATCCATGGAATGAATGTGTAACACCAAGAGTGAAGCTGATTGTAAAGTATGAACTTTGGGTGATAATGATGTGTCTACCCAGGTTCACAATTGTAACACATTTGCCACTCTGGGGTCAATGTTAATAATGGGAAAGACAATACATTTGTGGGAGCAGGGGATATGTGGGAACAGTTTGTACTTCCTGCCTAATTTTGCTATGAACCTAAAACTACTCTAAAAAATGAAGTCGAGGGGTGCCTTGATGTTTAAGTTGGTTAAGTGTCTGACTTAGGCTCAGGTCATGATTCCAGGGTTCATGGGTTCAATCCACATGGGTTCAATCCACAACATGCTCTGTGCTGACAGCTCAGAGCTTGGAGACTGTTTCGTATTCTGTGTCTCTCTCTTTCTGCCTCCCTCCACTTACGCGCTGTCTCTCCCTCACTCAAAAATAAATAAACATTTTTAAAAATTTTTTAAAAAGTTAAAAAAATGAAGTCAATTTTTTAATTTAAATAAAAAGAAATTATTTGTACAAGTAATGCCTCTTGTACCTAACTATAAAACATGATTGAGGCCAATGGTGAGTCATTGATATTATTGTCTAATTATTGTAAGTCCTGAATTCATGTCACATTAATACTCGGCATCCAAAACAAACTTCGCCATCAAGAACATTTCATAGTCTCACAACCCAGGGACTGCGAGGGAAATGTTTTCAAGTTCAGTTGATGTCAGTCTCACCAAGGTGGATCTTTTAGGCCAATCTCACTAAAACAGAGGGTAATTCTGGAACTTCTAAATATAATGGTGGTGAGACTATATGTAATTGCATGGAATGTTCAGTCTAAAATGCAAACAAAATGAACACCGAGGTTGACACTGAGCCAGTAGAGTGGGTTGTTGGCCAATGAGCCTAAAATTCTTCTGTGGTCTAATGTGAGAAGGAATAGCCATTAATTGCCGTGTTTTGTGAATTCCAAAAGGAAAGGAGACACAACTGACAATTACTGGAGACCTGATCCAGCCCTCTGACCTCCAATAGTTCATGTATAACTACATCCTTGTAAATACTGTTCCTTGCTCTCTCACTCATCCCGCAAAGATGGCAGGCATATAGTCCAGTGGCTGCAGTCATGGTCTCTGTGGTCAGACACACTTGGGTTCCCAATCTTTGGGTAAATTCCTTCCTTAGTTGTTTTCTAAATTTCAGCTTCTTCATCTTTTTTTTTTTTTTACATTTATTTATTTTTTTTTTTAATTTTTTTTTCAACGTTTATTTATTTTTTGGGACAGAGAGAGACAGAGCATGAACGGGGGAGGGGCAGAGAGAGAGGGAGACACAGAATCAGAAACATGCTCCAGGCTCTGAGCCATCAGCCCAGAGCCCGACGCGGGGCTCGAACTCACGGACCGCGAGATCGTGACCCGGCTGAAGTCGGACGCCCAACCGACTGCGCCACCCAGGCGCCCCTACATTTATTTATTTTTGAGAGACAGAGAGAGACAGCACAGTAGGGAAGGGGCAGAGAGAGAGGGAGACACAGAATCGGAAGCAAGCTCCAGGCTCTGAGCTGTCAGCGCAGAGCCCGACACAGGGCTCGAACCATTGAACCCTGAGATCATGACCTGAGCCAAAGTCGGACGCTCAACTGATTGAGCCACCCAGGCTACCCAACTTCTTCATCTTTAAAAGGAAAATGACAGGGGCCCCAGGGTGGCTCAATCAGTTAAGCATCCGACTTCAGCTCAGGTCATGATCTCACGGTTCATGGGTTCAATCCTCGCATCGAGCTCTGCACTGAGAGCTCAGAGCCTGGAGCCTGCTTCAGATTCTGTCTCCCTCTCTCTCTGCCCCTCTGCTTATGCTCTCTCTCTCTCTTTCAAAAATAAAAGAAAATAAACATTAAAAAAATTAAAAATATTTAAAATGAAAATGATAATACCTACCCTAAGTATTACTGTGAGGTTTAGTGAGATCATGTGTGTAGGGGGTTTAGCACAATGCCTCATACAGACCAACAGCCATTATACTGAAGAATATTGGGTTTGCAGACACTGTATCAATCAGTCCATTCCCCTCTCCACACACATTCATTCATTGATTTCATTTATGTGTAATTCATTCATTTATTCAATCAATCTGACAGTCACTGGTTTATTTAATCACCACACAACAAACAATACCTCTCCATTGTATGCCAGGCACTGCACTAAAAACTATGAGAGATACAGAAATGAATTAAATGTTGACCTGGTGGTTAAAGATTTCAACAAGTTTAACAGAAAAGTGGGATATGGGGTACCTGGGTGGCTCAGTCGGTTAAGCGCTGGAGTCTTGATTTCAGTTCAGGTCATGATCTCATGGTCAGTGAGTTGAAGCCCTGTGACAGACTCCCCACTGACACCCAGTGCCTGGTTGGGATTCTGTCTCTCTGTCTCTCTTTCTGCCCCCCCCCCCCGTGCTTTCTCTCTCAAAATAAACTTAAAAAAATTTTTTTAAGTAAAAAAAGAAAGAGGAAGATATGACCACAAATAATGGTAATAATATGAAGTGCGAAATGTTAAGTTACATGAACTGCACCCATTGAAATGGACTGGGGGTTGCAAGACAGGAGTTACTTTATTAGGGCAATCAGGACAGGCTCCACAGAGGAGAGGCTATTTAAGCTAAAGCTTTTGGGAGCTGAAGTTGAACTTTCAGAGATAAGGAAGACAAGGGCTTTTTAGGCAATCTGTTGTGCCTCCAGTAAACCTCATATCACAACATTCTGGATCTATACCATTTAACAGCTGCCTTCCTCTCATCTTTCTATGGAAAAGCTGAGCCCCCGAAGGGGGGAATTATCCCAGGCTCACAGTGTTTGCAAGTCCAAGCTGAAAATTCAGAAAGCTTAGCTCCCATGCCAGAATTCATCTGCTTTCTCATAAACGCTTGCTGAAGATCAAGCGCCTGCTTAATGTCCTGTTTAAATATTCATCTTACAAATGTCTAGTTAGCACAGCTGAATTACAACAGAACCTGACCACCAATAATTTCATTTGCATGTAGGATCAACATGGATATATGGCTGAAGCCAGAATCTGGTCTGAGTTGAAGTTTGTGGTCACTTACATAATTTATCTAATACTCCCCATGACTGCTTCATTATTGATCCTGATATTGAGATTGATTCCATACCCAGCTATTTCCCCCAGTAAATATTCTTTAGTCAATTCCACCAATATATTATGTCACACGTACACTAGCAAAATTAGACACCTAGAAGGTACTCAGTGTTACATTTTTACTTTAGGACTAAACGACTGGATGGATGCATGGATCTTTTGTGACACTTATTAACAATAGAGAACTGTGGCCCTCAAAGAAACAAAAGGATCAACAGCCAAACGTGGGGAGGAAAAAAAACCCTGAGATTCTGGTGTTCTGAAAGATTTGCCAAAAATCCAACAGATGAAAAGGAGAAAAATGAGGAGTCCTGGTAATCTGACAAACCAGGAAGAAGGTGAATTGGGAAAGGAAAGGCAGGCCAGGGTCGAGATCCAACAGTTCTGGGCATTTGAAGTAGGAAGAAGCAATATGGCAGTTTGCACTTCAAAGACCAATAAGAATGAAGGGAAAGAAAATTTGTTTCCCTACCTTCTTCCTCTGCTTCTTTTCCCACCTGCTGGAAGCTAGGCTAACAATTGCAAGTGAGTGTGCATTAAAAGTCAGAGTCAGTTGTAGTTCTTTGATTCCCTTTGGTGGTCCTTTCATTCTAAGGATCCCATTAGGGCAAAACCCATGATACATGTTGAGCACAGCAATGAAACACAGTCACTGGTTTCCTAGTCTGCTGTAGGCTGAGTCCTGAGTATTTTAACAAGAGTGTTCCACATAGTTCAGATAGTTATATCAGAATTCTCTGCATCGGGTTTTTGTGCCAAATCTCAGCTAAGGTACTCTTCATGTTTGTTTTTCTAACTCCCGTTGAGTATTTCTTCCTCAGAAACCCACGTGGAGAGTGGCTGTGATCCACACAGGATGCAGGTATTCCCAGAATCCCAGGTCATTATAATACCAAGCTACTCCAAAATCCATCTTTTTTTTTTTTTCTGATGGCGGAGAGACCTGGATTTAAATCCCAGTTCTGCCACTTCCTAGAAATATAAATTTGGGCAGTTTCATATGTGAAATAAGGATGCAAATAAAAACTAGGTCATAGGGTTGTTTCAAAGTCAAATGGGCTAGTGGAAGTAAATCTGGTTTGTAAACTGCACGTAAATGCAAATATGCAATGCTATAGAAAGAACACTGACTTTAGGGTCAGAGAATTGTTTCAAGTACAGAAATTTCTTCTTAGTAACTTATTTAGCTTCAGAGACCCTGAACAACTTGGTCTACTATTCTGAGTTTCAATGTCCACACCCATGAAACGGGTTGAACGATACCTCCCTCCGGAGGTTGAGGGAAGTTAAGATAAGACAATGCTTATGAACTATCTGAAAATTAGTCATTTAATTAATATTTCTTTTTATTATTGTGTATGGTGTTGTTCTTGTTAATATTATTTCTGCTAAATTATTATTAAACCAGTCTGGCTGATGAACACAAACAACACAGTGATCATGCTTCTTTGGCAGGGGCTGTCTGTGGAACAGAATGCCTTCTGATTTTGCACCAACTGAGGGGGGTACAGACAGGATCAAGCCCATGCCTCTGAGGTACAAGGGGAGAGTCCCACAGTAGAGATCAACTCTGCACTATCACCACCAAAAATCTTTCTTCCCGGGTCAAGGCATCCCTTGAAGTCTTTGCATGGAAGTGGCCTCTTCCCATGCATTTTCAGCAAACCACAGAATCTCTGGAGAGATGGGATCCTTTGTCTGGGCTCCCAAGTGACCATGCTGCTATATCGGGCCCTATCAGTGACCCAGAACCTTTTACCATTGACTGAATCACCGGCCAGGCAATCGGCTCAGAGGTGAGAAATGCCCAACACATAAAAGACAGCGAAGGCCCAGCAAAGCCAGTTCTACCCGTTAGAGGAATTACACTTCAGTGAAATGAGGTGCATGTATGAAGACTTGACCTCCTAACAAGGAAGGGCAGAAACTGATCACCAACCGCAACCCCATGACCCAGAGCCCTGATAAAGATAAGCAGGCTCCCAGTGCCCTCTCTCTCTGGGCTTACCCCAGGGAACCAAAAAGATAACTATTACCTGAGAAATGAAATGACTTATCTCATCTCAGAACCTTTTCAGTTAATCAATCACTCGCATTATGTTCTAAATCCTCAGCTCAATGTTATAAAGGTAAAAATGGCTGCTTTCAAGGAGCTGACAACCTAGCTTATGTTCTGCTTGGAAAATATTCACCAGGGAGAATTTGTGTTTTTGGTTTATTTGCTTTACCTTGCTTTCTTTTATTTATTTTTGTTTGTTTGTGGACTTACTCCTCTGAATTTAAATTGTTAGGTGACCATGTTGCCTGAACTCTGTTCTTGTTCCCAAGGATTCTAAAGAAGGAAGACAAATTATATGTAAGCTCTGTATATTGTCTTCCAAATCAAGGCTCTTGGTTCCTGTTCTGCCACCATCCGGTTATAGGACTTCGAGCAACTTACTTCTTTTCTGTACTATCTCTAGGCCTTATTTTCCTTTTCTAAAAATTCAGGGAGGTATGCTAGAGATCTTTAAGGTTCTATCCAGGACTGTATTACCAGACTCCTTCCAGCAGAACCTCTCCTCGTGCAAGATCAGACTTCCACCCTTTCTCTCCCCGTCAAAAACTAGTTTTCCTACTGGACAAAAATGATATTTCAAAGAATAATTCTGGTCGCAAAGCTGAGAATTTGCAGAATCAAGGTAGCAGTACAAATAAGACCAACGACATTTCATACAAAGCATGTGAACCGTGGTTTTTCCCCTTCAGAGTACTCCAGTATTCATTGACCCATTCTATGCATGATGAAGCAGAGGAGTGCATTTCATTAGTGACATGCAGGAGAAGCCAGCCTGCTATAAACGGCGAGTCATAAAACCACTATTAAGTGTATATTAAAATTCTAACTGTGCCAGCTACTGCAGACAGCCATAATTGGGTTTTACTTTCCTTCTGTGCCAAATGTTGCCCTTTGCATATGAGACCAGACAAGGCGGAACAGAAAAATCCATAAATACTGGGACTTTGCTGCAATCCCGAAAGGTTTAAAAAAAATCATTGGGGTGCTTGAGTGGTTCAGTCGGTTGAGCATCTGACTTCGGCTCAGGTCATTATCTCACACTTAGTGGGTTTGAGCCCCGTGTCGGGCTCTGTGCTGACAGCTCAGAGCCTGGAGCCTGCCTCGGATTCTGTGTCTCCCTCTCTCTCTCTGCCCCTGCCCTGCTCATGCTCTGTCTCTCAAAAACGAATAAATGTTAAAAAAAAATTTTTTTTAAATAAAAAAGAAATCACTAAGATAAAAGCAAAGCTGTTGATTTCCGGAAAGTTCCTCTCCTCTCTGGGTCTCCGTTTCTTCATCTGTAAATTGAGGGGGAAATAAACCTCTTAGGTCCTTTCTTCTTTTTCTGTACTATCTCCCCATGCACGATCTAAGGAGGCTTCTGTTTCTCTCTCCACCTCCTAGCCTGACAAAGAGAGGGGTGAGTGCAGCTTGTATTTTGACTATGGCCACAGCGAGGGGTCAGGAAGTAGAAAGAGCATTCATTACACTTCAGTGAGGAGCCCTGGGCGTCTTCAACCCGTCTTGTCATGGACTGAGTAATACCAGGTGTCGCTTACCGAATGACGAACGGCTTCCATGCGCCAGGCTCTGTGCTCTCACGACAGCATACAGAGGCACATAGTGTTAGCCCCACTTTACAGATGAGGAAACCAAAGCTCAGAAATTCTGAATAATTTATTCAAGAACCCAGAACTGGTAAGCAGCACAGCCCGAGCTGGGCACACCCCATCCTCTTAGGGACCATTTCTTATTTCTTTGTCTACCTCAATGTCTCCCTGACAGAAAGACATTATTGGAACTTACTCTACTTTGAACCTACTTTACCAGAAAAGATAATAATTAAATCAGCATAAAAAAAAATAGGAAATAACTTTGAAGAAACAACTCATAAATCCAGGAGAAATGGTTATGCCCTATTAAAGGAAATTATGCCCCCAAATAGCTAGCTACGGCCTGTAAAGTCCTTATTCCCCGGCAAGGGCTCTAATCAAAACTCACCGTTCTGAAGTTGGGGCACAGGATGGGGCCACTGCTGCTCAGCATCCCGATGTCCCTGGCTCCAGTGTCGCTCCCACCAGGTAGCCAGCTTAGCAAGACTCGCTGCTCCTTGGGAGCTGTCTGGTCCCGGCATTCGCGAGTTACCTCACTCTGGCTGATGCTGAACTCAAACTAGAAGGAAGCTGGATTTGGCTTTCTTGCTCTAAGGAGAATCCTCAGAAACCTGCATGCTTCGATCTTCCCAGAAAAACAACATACAGGAGCTTGAAAGTGAAAGGGGGCAACAAATCCACACATTTGTTTTTTGTTTCTTTAAAGAGTTAGTTTTTTTTTTTATTCTTTTTTTTTTTTCAACGTTTATTTATTTTTGGGACAGAGAGAGACAGAGCATGAACGGGGGAGGGGCAGAGAGAGAGGGAGACACAGAATCGGAAACAGGCTCCAGGCTCCGAGCCATCAGCCCAGAGCCTGACGCGGGGCTCGAACTCACGGACCGCGAGATCGTGACCTGGCTGAAGTCGGATGCTTAACCGACTGCGCCACCCAGGCGCCCCTAAAGAGTTAGTTTTTAAGTAACCTCTACACCAACGTGGGGCTCGAACTCACAACCCCAAGATCAAGAGTCACATACTCCAGCGACTGAGCCAGGCGGGTGCCCCCAAATCTGCACCTTTGTTAAAGGAAGTAGTTGGACAGCTCTAAGTCTTTCACAATCTCCTCTCTGCTGGCTTTCGAAAACATTAAGCACCACCTTATGTTTCAGTGTTCAACTTTTCTGAGGGTGATCACAGAAGCACAATTTCAGGTCCCATGAGAACTCATTAGCATGGAACTTCAGAGTTTGCCACTGTTTTCTCTTGAGCTCTGCCATTCATCCATTACAAAGTGTCTCTCATACAGGAGAATCTCTCCCATATCTCTCCACAATATCTCTCATGCCAATTCTTTTCAGTGGAAAGATTAGCATGCACAGAAGTGAGCAATTTGCTCCAAGTCTCATCTCTAGTAAATAACTGAACAGACCAAGAAGCCATGCTTTCTAACTCCAGGCACCTGCACATTATTCCCTGAGCCTTCGGCTCGTCACCTGCAAGGTCCAGTGACATGTCTCCTTTGGTGCAGAGTGCAGATTTCCTAACAGCATAAAACTGCATGAGACTTCCACAAGGCTCCTGAAAGGGAGGATGCCTACTCCCTCCTCCAAGTTCATTCATCTGGAACCTTGCTGATGAGGGTCGCATTCTAGAGATTCCATGGAGGAAAGCTGAAAGGATCCAACCCCCTCTGTGATTTCAGAATCACTACACCAGCCTTGGATCACCTACCTCCTGACTTTTTTACTTAGAAAAGAAATAAATACATATCCAGTTTAAGCCTCTAATTTGGGGATAACTGTCATTCACTACTGAACATGAAACTAAGAGATGTAGCTGCCTCACAGGATTCTTACAGGATGAGAAGAAGGGGGCAAGGTCAGTAGACATCAAATGTGAACAGAATGTATCTCCCTCTCATCTGAGCTCCCACTGTGTATCTATGTGTGTTGGTATGTATGTGCATGTGTGAGTGTCTTTTATAAGCTATTATGTGGTATTTCACCACCTCACAGTGACCACGTGACTTCTAAAGGGCAGAGACCTTGCACTAACATTCTTTGTGTTACAGGTGTCACATTCATTGTCTGCAACAAAGCAGCTTGAGAATTGACAATATAACCTGAAGGGGCCATTTTCAGTTTAAGAGTCAGTATGAATGCAGGCATGAAGGCTGTCAATGTTATTTTAATGTAGGTTCCACCCTTTGGAGCCTCCAGGGTGAAATCCCAAACTGGCCCCTCAAGGGCAAGAAGAAACCTAAGAAAAAGGCAGACCATTCCAAATTAGTAGGTGGCCACCTTAATAAACAAGGGAATTTACATCTGAAGCTTGTCTTGGACCCCACAAAATAAAATGGTTTCTTCACTGCACATCACAATCTTTGTTTTTAAGCTTATTTATTTGGGGGGGGGAGGGGGAGCACGTGTGTGCACAGAGAGAGGGCAGAGAGAAAGGGAGAGAGAGAATCCCAAGCAGGCTCCGCCCTGTCAGCACAGAGCTCTGAGTGGGTCTAGATCTCACAAACCATGAGATCATGACCTGAGCTGAAATCAAGAGTCAGCGGCTTAACAGACTGAACTACCCAGGCTCTCCACACACCAGAATCTTAAACGTTTACTTAGAAGCCTTAACTGGGTCAAGCCGTGTAAACTTCCCAAAGCCCTCAACAACAGTTAGCCCCCTCAAGGCCTCTACCTTGAAAGCGGGCCCCCACTGTGTGAAGGTGATTGAGTCCAAGGACGGGGGAGGGGTGAGGAGCCTCTGATTGCCCGCCTGGCTTGTGGGGGTCAAACTGTGGTCACGTCCTCTCCATGACTTCCTCCAACATTGAAGATTCTGCAAAGTGAAACAAAGAAAATCTAAAATGCACAAAGTATCACATTCTCAGTGATTTCTGTAACTTGGGAAGACTTATTGTGATGGCATGAATAAATGCTATGCATTTCGTCTCAGTAACTCAACTGATTATATTTCAGATGTAAATTAGTCATCTAATGCAAACACAAAGTAATTTGTGACTAATTACTCTTTCTTCTTAATGCAGATCAGAGGAGCAGCTCTGCTGTCCAAAATACCCTGAGCTGGGAGAAGAACATCCTGGTAACCATTTCAGGCCCACAGGTGGCAAGAGAATGGAAGGAAACAACATGCACTTTTAAGAACAACCCTGAAAGGGAGGGCCTACGCCGGCCGACTCCATCTTGTTCTGTGTCCTTCACCTTGACCACGCCTCCTCCCCTTGAGTAACCTCCCGCTCACCTGCCTAACAGGACTCCGACCCTTCCCCAGCCAATCGGCTGAGGCCACAGCCATTACCTCACCAACTGCCCCTAGACCCCAATAAAACCTTTGTCCTTTTGAAACTCAGCCCTCTCTCCCCAGTATCTCACCGCTGCGGCTGCGTCGGTGCAGGTAGGGGACTGAGCTTGAGCTAGCGCGAATAAAAGCTTTTGCTTTTGCATCGGACTCGGCTCCCTAGTGGTCTTTGGAGATCACGAATTCTGGGCATAACACCCTACATGTCTAGAAAGACTCCGAGGATGCCTGAGCATTAGAAGCTGAATTTTGACAGGCCCTCAGGATTAAAGAGATACATGTCCCATGACCCTGGACTCAAGGAAATCAGTCTGGTGTGGAGATCAGCATGAAAATAAATAACCACATACAATAAGATTAACTGTTGTACTGAATATATAGGAAGCATAGGAAAAGTGGCAAATACATTTGTTTGATAAAGGAAGATAAAATTTCATATAGGAGCATTTGAATTGAGATTTAATTTTTTTTTAACCTTTATTTATTTTTGAGAGAGAGACAGAGTGCAAGTGGGGGAGGAATAGAAAGAGAGGGAGACACGGAATCTGAATGAAGCAGGCTCCAGGCTCCCAGCTGTCCGCACAGAGTTCCACGCGGGGGTTGAACTCGTGAGCTATGAGATCATGACCTGAGCCAAAGAGGGTCCCTTAACTGACTGAGCCACCCAGGTGCCCTGAATTGAAATTTAAGTAGTGTCTAAATTTGTCTGCATGGAGGGGTGCCTGGGTGGCTCAGTTGATTAAGCTTACGGCTGTTGATCTCGGCTCAGGTCATGATATCACTGTTTGTGAGATCTAGCCCTGTGTCAGACTCTGCTCTGACAGCACAGGGCCTGCTTGGAATTCTCTCTCTCCCTTTCTCTTTTCCCCTCCCCCACTTGCACTCTCTCCCTCTCCCTCTCTCTCTCTCTCTCTCTCTCCCTCTCAAAATAAATAAATAAATATGAAAAAAAAGTTGTCCTCCTGGACAGAGTAGGGGAGGACATTCCAGGAAGAGAAAACACTGTGTGAATGTTTGGGTTGGAGGAAAGATAGGCCTATACATAGGAATTGGAAATAGCCTTGCATATTTAGGGAAACGATGAGTTATTAAGTTACCAAGACTGTGGGTCTTGCTATCTACCACCTTGCTATCTAGTTACCCATCCCAGGTGTACTTTTTTCCTTTGGGTTAAGACAATCTCCAGAAATCCATAGAGTTGAGAATTGTTGGGTTTCTTAATGTTGCTAACCATAGCAACAAAGGGAAGTGAAAAAACTCAGATGGTCACATCAGATCAAGACCCCTTCCTAAACCTATGGTGGAGAAAATCCAGTGACCGAGGAGTTCTAGCATGTTCACAGAGACCTAATTTTCTTTACTTCTTCAGAAGTTCATGATGTATGTCCTTCCTATCCTAAGGTTTACCTGGCATGGAAAGTCAAGAAAAACTAAATGCCAGGAGCCCCGGACAAGCAAGGAAGTGACACCCTCAGAAAACGGTATTTACTTGTTAACTTTTCAATGAGCAATTATTTCATTTCAGACTTTCAGTGGAGTAATATTTTTTAGACTGCTGTCCTTCAGGATTGAAAATGATAACAGTGCTGACTTACATGTTATGACAGATTCAAAGACAGAAGAAAAAGAACAGATGAATTCACAAAAGGCACCCTGAGAAGTAGATGAGATCCAATAACTAGCCCAGAGAATCCTTCATTCTTACATCAATGACTTGCCCCAACACTACTTATTCCACACTGTACTTTAAATCAGGTATGGCTTTTCAATCTTCAGGTTTCAAAACTTCAATTTCAAATTAAAATGTCCAATATAAAATATTGACCAAAAGACAAATGAGCATATAAGTATCTGAGAAGAGTACAAACAAAGGAAGAAACAAAGGAAGAAACCTTGTTTTTCCCACTCCTTACAAGGTTTGATGAACGTACACAAAGAAATTATACGATAGAAAGAGTTCTGGGAAAATACGGGGTAGTGCCCATGATGTGGAGAACAAAAGCAAAAGAAAGGTAGAAAAAATTAAATTTTTGCAGCCCATTGACAAGTACGTGAAACAGGCAGAGTGACCTTCCTCCAGGAACTTGGCTGCCTCAATGTTACTACTTTGCTAGAGGCTAAAGGCAGCCTTCGCTTGACATTAGCCCCATGTCCAGGATCCTGTAAGTCTTCTTTAACATATGAAAATCCCTTTGAAAATTCCTTTATCTCTACCTGCCCCCCACCCCCCACAAGATAAATGTTAGCAATCCTCTAAACATATAGCCCAGTGATATACACCTAAAGAGTCTCATGACTAAGGGTTTACTAGATAATAAAAAGTGACATTACCCTAACAACAGCTAACCCCTCAAGGTCCTAAAAATCTTGCTTCCAAATTCCTTAGAGACTTACACTCTCCCTAACCCCCTCTCAACTTAAGAGTATATAATCAGTCACTCCTCACAACCTCAGTGCAGCTCCTTCTGCCCACAGGTCCCATCCCCATGCTTTAATAAAACTACCTTTTCTGCATTGAAAACATCTCAAGAATTGTTTTTTGACAATCCACTCCCAGCCCACATCATATCAGCAAGAGTATCATTTCTCTTCTCTCTGAGAACACAGTCCTCTGCTTCCCGTTTTCCGGTATCTATAAACAATTGTTTTATAGATTTTGTCCATTTTTCTAATTGTATATGGCAGGAATTTCATTTCAAAGCCTAACAGAGCCATAATATAATTTTGAATGCAGATCAGTCTATGGGCCGTGAAGTGAAAATAGCAAGAGAAATCCTACAATCACCCCAAAGTTCTGTCCAGAAGCATATTTTGGACCATAATGCAGAGAGGAGACTCAAAGCGAGAACAAGATCTTTCTAAATTGAGACAGAGATTAGATTAGAGTCCAGGGAAGATGAGACAGCTGGAAAAAGCAAGAAAAAGTTCTAGAGACTAGTGTGCTATGGAAAAAAACTCCAGAAGTATGCATGCAGTGTCCTTGAGTCTTTGCTGAACACTGAGCTGTGCTTACATAAGACCGGGCTGCACACAGCCAAGGAAAGTGTGACTGGGGACCCATAAGCTAAACAATTTCCAAAGGATATACAAAGTGAGAAGACAGCGACTCTTCAAACAGCCAGAGAGGACAGTCCCCAGACCACCTGGGCATTCAGAAGAGACCTCAGGGGTCACACCTTAGTAGAAGAATTAGGAGTCTATTCAGAGTGAAAATGCCATTCAAAAATGCAGGCAAAATAAAGACTTTCACACAAACCAAAAGTGAGATAATTTGTCTCCAGGAAATCTGCACTCCAAAAAAATATTAACGGAAACTCTTCAATTAGACAGAAAATGATACCTTATAGAATGGGTCTGTTAAAAGGAATTAAAAGTGCCAGAAATGGTAAATATGTATGTAAATATAAATGAAAAATTTTAATTTCGTAAGAGATCATTAATTTTAAAATAATAAAAATTCATTATGAAATTTATAACAAATGTAGAAGTAAAATGCATGAAAATGAAAAGCACAAGGGATGGGAGAGAAAAAAATGAATGCATGACATTTTAAAGTTCTTACGTTTAGGGGCACCTGGCTGGCTCAGTAGGTTGAGCGTCCAACTTCGGCTCAGGTCATGATCTCACGGTTCATGGGTTCGAGCCCTGTGTCAGGCTCTGAGCTGTCAGCACAAAGCCTGCTTCAGATTCTGTGTCTCCCTCTCTCTCTCTGCCCCTCCCCTGCTCATGCTCTGTCTCTCTAAATAAATAAATAAATAAATAAATAAATAAAATTAAGTTCCTACATTTTGAGTGAAGTGATACAATATTACTTTGGGGGGACTGTTAGAAATTAAACATGCATATTTATATTTATATGATAATATTTGTTACTTTGAGGTAGGCAAAGAGATCTTAGATAAAATATAAAAAGCAAATTTAAAATATATGTTCTTCAAAAGATTTCTTTTTAAAAATGGAAAGGTAGTCCATTAACTGGTTGAAAACTATCTATCTATACGTACATATAGTCCTGGCACACATTTATTTATTTATTTATTTATTTATTTATTTATTTATTTATTGAGAGACAGAGACAGAGCATGAGCAGGGTAGGCACAGAGAGAGGAGGAGATACAGAATCCAAAGCAGGCTCCAGGCTCCAAGCTGTCAGAACAGAAGCCAACGCAGGGCTCAAACCCACAAATTGTGAGATCATGACCTGAGCTGAAGTCAGACGCTTAACCAACTGAGCCACCCAGGCGCCCCCCTATCACACATTTAAAACTCATTCATATAATCACATCTATAACAACATGTGTAGAACTTATGTTCAAAATTTATAAAAGCAATTATGACTTAATTTTAAGACAAACACCCAAATGACAAAATAGGCAAAATATTTGCATTGATACTTCACAAAAGGTGTGCAGATGAATATATACCAAAAATATGATTAACATTAGTCATCAAAGGAATATAAACTACAATGAAATGCCTCAACACCCCATTTGAATGCTGACATTAAGAAGACTAACTATACCAGTATTAGTAAAGATGTGGAGAAATCAGAACTTTTATATACTGCTGGTGGTAATGTAAAATGCAACAACCACATTGGAAAACAATTTGACAGTTTCTAATAAATTTAAACATAACATTTATCTGACACCCAGTAAGTCCATCCCCAGGTGTTTACCCAAAACAGATGAAAACCTATATCTACTCAAGGCCTTTTATGTAAATGCCCATCAAAAGATGATGGATGAAGAAAAGGCTGGACATCCATACAATGGAGTAATACTCAGCAATAAAAAGAATAACCGATGTCTCTCTACATGCAACAGCATGGACTCTCAAAAACATGCTGAGTGAAAGCAAGCAGACATAAAAAAGTGTATACTTTGTTATTCCATTTATATAAAACTCTAATAAGACAAATCTAATATAAAATTGGCAGAATGCCAATTGGTGTTTGCCTTGAGTCAGGTTTTGGGGGGCATCAAAATTGTCTAGAACTTTCTAACATGATAGAAATGTTCCATTTCTTCATTGGGGCAGTAGTTACATGGGTCTCTACATTCTTCAAAACTCATAGGAATGTACACATAAAATGGGTGCATTGTATATATTGAGATATACAGTTGACCCTTGAACAACACAGATTTGAACAGTGTGTCCACTTACACACAGATTTTTTTTTTATAAATACAGCACGGTACCGTAAATATTTTTTCTCTTCCTTGTGATTTCCTTAATAACATTTTCTTCTTTTCTCTAGCTTCTTTTCTCTAACTTTATTGTGAGAATACAGTATATAACATCTATAACATGTGTTAATCAATTGTTTATTTTATCAGGAAGGCTTCCTGTCAACAGCAAGCTAGTAGTAGTTAAGTTTTGGGGAGAGCCAAAACTTCTATGTTGGATTTTTGACTGTGTGCATTGTTCAAAGATCAGCTGTAATTTACAACTTAATAAAGTAGATTTTTTTTATAGCACTGGCTTCCTTTCCTATCTTCTGCTTCAATGTTAAGGAATTATGTTCTGAATTTAGAATTTGACTTTACTGCCCCTTCCAGATCACAGGTTAACTTCTCTTTTTATAAAAATATCTGAATGTTAAAAAATTATTCCAGCCATTTATCATTTAAATAGGAAGAGATTTATCCTACCAGAAATATTGTAATAAGAATGCTGTGCACGTCAAACAAAGTGGTACAATGGGTAAACCATTAGAGTCTCTGCAAAATTGTCACAGGGCACACATCGATGTCAAAAAGGTGAGGTGAGGGGAACTCTGAAGCTGGGGGTCTGCTGTTGAATGACCCACCAACCTTACATTTCTGATCCCAGCTACTCCAACCAGTGTATTCATTAAGAACATTTTTTTTTTTTTCCTCAGAAACTAGAAGGCTAACAGGAAAACCATGCCCTGGGTATTTGTGTATTGATCAGTCCAAGTTGATCAATGGCATCGTTGGCTGCTCTGATGGCATTTCAGTTGCTATCCACTAAGAAAGGAAGGTAGAGCTCAATGTTGACTGAACTTCAGGTATCAGAGAAAATCTAGAGTTGGCTTCTGGGGTTGCAACCTTCATGGTCATTCCAATAATAGGCACTAGGGAGATACCAAGGAACTAATAGTATATATATTGCCATAAGAAAGTGAAGAGAAAAGGAGAAAGGAACAATTTTTTTTTTTACATCCGTGGCTGAGACATCTCACTATCTGTGTTGACTGAGAAAGCATCATTTGTCTAGTTCCAATAGCCTACTCTCACCAGGACAGACCATAAGGTGTTATCCACAGAATGAAACAGACTTGGAGACTTCCACAAACATGTGTCAAAGATGCCGGAAGGCATTAGAGGAAACAACATATAATTTCCTTTCAGATTCCTCCAAAGAAGACTTGCCAAGGAAGGATAAAAGAGCTAGCTTCAAATTCTTGAGAGACTGTAAAAAATGTATATTGGTGAGGTGGAACTTAGGACCAATGGATAGCAGTTGTACTGAGACATATCTTGTCTCAATATGAGAAGTTTCTAACCCAGAAGCTGCCAGGCAACGAGGTGGATATCCAGTCATCATATCTGCTCACGATCGAGTGGAATGACCTCCTTTCAGGAGCGGTCTTTTAGGGTTACAAGTCATTCCCAAATATGATTCGATAATTCTTGCCTTCAATCCTGAAGATTACCTAATTTCCTTAAAATCCTTTGAGCAGGATGGGGATAATAAACATAAAATATTGCTCATGCTTAAATGAGTACAATTCCCATTTTCTCTTCCGTCTCCCATATAAATTTATTTGACATCTTTTACTACATGGATTTAACAACATTTCATTTAGCAAATAAGAACCTTCCTTCCCCATTATTCTCTGACTAATGATATGCATAAGCCAGAACCTAACAAACTTAGTTTCCTTTTGAAATGCGCCTGGGCTCAGTTTCAAGACAGCCCTTGAAATGCAGCCATGACACATCTTGATTCAGCGAATGCCTGTGTCTTGGAGGAAGGTGAGAACAATGGATTCTGTTCCTCAAGAGACGGGCGGTGATTTTTTTTTTTTTCCTAACAACTGAAAGACCGAAATTCTTTTCATTCTGATCTAGGAAGTTCTTTGAATTCTTCAATTCCTCACAAATGGCTCTAATCTCATTACTTCTAGGAACATTTGGGAGAAAGGCAATTACAGGAGACACCATTTTTTTGTGAGGAATAATGAGACATTGTCAGTAAAGTGGGTTGTGCTCTCAGGAAGAATAGCACCAGAGGGGGGGAACAAAAACACAAGATCAACAGTCTTCTTGTCTTCAGAATGGCCCCTCTCCCAAATAAAAGGAACACAATTTCACATGATCGAGTTTAAACCATGTTTTTAAATGTTGCTCCAAATTCCAAATATAAAGACACGTGTTTATGGATCTGAGCTTAGAGGCTGGAAACTGATGGACAAATTTGGTCAATGCCAGCACTTGTCTTGCTCTCTGAATTCTGACAATCACAAAGATCTGACCCTAGACGTGTCTTACTGTGTCTTACTGTGAGGACCTGTCTCCTTACTCCTGTTAGGTGCTCTTTAAGGATGGTCACTGCCCTTGGCCCCAGCCAGGGTTCTTCAGCTCACAGTTCACACCATCCTACTTTCCCTTACATTCGAAGAAAAGGGAAAAATAATGGCTCTCGTCTCATTAGTTTGGTGCAGTATTCAAACAAAGAAACAAAGAAACAAAAATAAGATAAAATAAAATGAAGAAGCCTATATTGCCCTAGGAAATGTGTTCTCTTCCCTGATAACTGTTGCCCCAAAGCAGTATCCTAATAACCCCAGACTCTCCTTAATTCCAGAAAACACATTTGTACCTTCAAATTTTAATGTAGGCAATCTAATATGTAAGAGTTGGATTCAAACTTAAGAATACTCAGATATCGGGGCGCCTGGGTGGCGCAGTCGGTTAAGGGTCCGACTTCAGCCAGGTCACGATCTCGCGGTCGGTGAGTTCGAGCCCCGCGTCGGGCTCTGGGCTGATGGCTCGGAGCCTGGAGCCTGTTTCCGGTTCTGTGTCTCCCTCTCTCTCTCTGCCCCTCCCCCGTTCATGCTCTGTCTCTCTCTGTCCCAAAAATAAATAAACGTTGAAAAAAAAAAAAAAGAATACTCATATTTGATAGCTTAACACTGTACCTTTATATCCATTTATTTAATTTTCAAAACAATTCTATACGTGGGTTTTGTAATATGGCCGATGAGGAGAGAAGACTTGATAAGACCTCACAGCTATTAAAAAGCATCACAGAAACAGTCCTGAGTGCCTTCCTAGTTCATCCCCCCCCCCCCATAGCCCTGTGTAACAACGCAGGTAAGAAGACTCTCTCCTATGTGTTCATTTTGCTCAATCGAATCAGTACATGCTTTCCTATGGGAAGGTTTCCAGCATTTCTCTACACTTGGAGATTTTTACAAGGGTAAAAAACTCAACAAGCAATGAATTGTAAGACTCATTTCACACCAAAAATGATTCCTGACATCATCTAGAGTTCCTGTTGCATTTTTCAGTGTGTCCTGAGGGGTCACGGGCATATAAGTCAGCGGCTATTTGTTTTGTATGGAAGTTTGGTAGCAGCCAAGAAAATTGAGTCCAAGTGAAAACCCTTCTATTTATTATTCATAAGTTCAAATGGCATCTTTTATGGTTGGCAGGACATGAAATTCATTCTGGTCTCTTTTTTAAAATTCTGCATTTTATTTTCATTTCCCAAAAGATGTCAATAAGTTTGAAGGTAGCAGATGGACAATAGCTTAGCTAATGACCACCTGATCTGAGAATGAAAACCTTCCTCTCATCCCGAGGAATTATTCCACTTGAAATGGAAGTGGGTTTAACTATTACAGACCCTCAGAACTAGGCTAGAGATCCCACACTTCCCCAGTCTTCCAGCATAGAAGGGATCACAGCCTGCAAGCTGCAGCTATCTTAAGGTCATTTGGGAGGAAGGGTGAGTCTTGCACGGTGACAGTTTCATATTGGTGTACCTGACAGATGACGTGCCCATTAATGTCATTAACACTAAGAAGCAGACTCCTTCAGACATGGCACTCTTACCGCATTCCCATGTACCAGCGACTTCCTTCATCCTTTTCTAAAGAATTTCAAAATGTTCATATTTCTGAAAACCGGGAAAACAAGGAATGTTTAGAAATAGAACTTTCCTGAGTACACTGGTATTGCGATGGCCTGTCAAGACCCTTGACCCTGGACCCTTGGAAGTTGAAACTAGTCGGCTTTCACTTCAGCCTGACCTGGATTCTGGGATTGATGCTGGAGGCAAGCAGGGAGGGGTGGGTAGCATACAATGCAGTGGTGTTTGCTAAGGAGCTCAATGGAAACAGCTCATTTGCCCAGCTTTTTAGGCCAAGTTCTTCATTCTTCTCCAAATCAATACATGGCTTGACCTTCCTGTGCCTCCAGGATTAACATCCTATCCTGAATTCCAGTTCTTTCCAAAGCCCTTCACTGCCTTTTCTACCAGTTCTTTCTCTCCAGGCATAATGTTTTCTGTCCCTGAACAGTACATTTTTATGACTACATCTCCTGTATCAGTTACCATCCAGGACAACTTCTACAAAATTCCTAATTAGTGTTGTTGTTTTTTTTTTTTTACTTTGTTCAGCATTCTGCCTATCTTTTTCTCGCTATGCTCATCACCTAATTTTCAACAAAACTTCAAACACATGTCCCTACATGCCTGAATCTACAAAAATGAAAATAACCTCTGAGAAATGGCTCTTCTCTTCCAGAGTTCCTCAAATGTCAGCAAAGATTCAAATGAAAATTCTGGGCTGAATTTTTGGTGAGATATTTAAAGGGTGTGCACCGGAATGTAATCCAGACTCTCTATTCAGACAGGGTGGTCCTTCATCCTGACACGGGGCATGGTTAGGAAATGAGTGGGTGTGGTCCTGCCTTTTCCAGGTAAGTCACTTTTGCCATAAAACAGTCCCTCTCTCCAGCACTTGTGTAGAATAGGAACGCAACATACCTTTTTCATCCTTGACCCCTGCAATCAACTGTAGCAATTAATTTCACAAATTATATCAGGGTCTCTGACCCCTTGCCAAGAAGTAGCTACTTTTACCCTTTTTATTCTTAGAGTTTAGTGCTCCAGAAATACTAAACAAAATGCACACACACACACACAAGTTCTCTTAAGTGTAACAGGGATATAGATCACCTTAATGGAAATGTATCTTTAACCTTGAATATTTAATCTCTGAACTGTGCAATCAACCTGAAACTCTCCACTGTGAAATGCATTGGCCTCGGAGCTTATTCGATTTCAGTTTAGGACATAAACTGGGAGCACACACCCTTCAGAGAGTTCCTCTTCCCCTTTTGGACATGGCCAGTCACCCTGGATCCCTTTCCTTTCTGATAGGGTGGGTTTTTTGTCTGATTTTATGTTATTTTATTGACTGAGAAAATATCCAAGCAGGAGGAGTTCTTGGATCTCTTTAAACAAGAACCCTCATTTCACAGATGAGGACACCAAGATAAGGAAAAGGTAATAGATCAAAAGCCACTCAGCTAGGACAGGGACCACTCAACTCCTAACTCAGTAAGGGATTACATAATTCATTAAGTTACAAAGTTTCTATGCTGTGCCAAGCACCTGGTTCTGTGAATATAAAAAACACAGTCCCTGCACTCCCTGTGGCTCAGGCACAGATAGCCACCATTTTAGAAATGGTCTTCACTCAGACTATACTTTTTTTTTTTTTTTATAAATTTTTTTTCAACGTTTTTTTTTTTATTTATTTTTGGGACAGAGAGAGACAGAGCATGAACGGGGGAGGGGCAGAGAGAGAGGGAGACACAGAATCGGAAACAGGCTCCAGGCTCTGAGCCATCAGCCCAGAGCCTGACGTGGGGCTTGAACTCACGGACCTGGACCGCGAGATCGTGACCTGGCTGAAGTCGGACGCTTAACCGACTGTGCCACCCAGGCGCCCAGACTATACTTTATAAGAAGCTTCTGGAGGCTTTTATTTGTGTCAGCCTCTGAGGACAATTTAACTGGACTCAAAGGGGAATGCCTTTTTACCGAACTAATGGGTTGAGACCCTGAGGAAGAGAATGAGATAATCCACCTGAACGCCAGCATCTACTTTGTCTCCTAGCGACTCTGCAGTCAGTGGGGAGGATTTGCAAAGGAGCATCTGCCAAACTCAGATGGGGAGACCCTTGCTGCTGGAAGCTGAGCTATCCCAGCCTGAGTGGCAGGGCCCGGGCTGTGGACGGATTGGTGACTGCAGGGCGGCCCGCCGACAGTGAAGCTTCTTGTACTCCCGCTTGTAGGTAATTTGGCCTTAATAAAGTACCGGGGGTATAGTCTGTTGGGGAATTGCCCTCGACAGGCCCCCTGGGAAAAGAGCCATTAGGAAAAAAAAAATAAGGTTCCGCTAGAAATTGTGCGGCCTTACGTTTAGCCCTTGCCATCCCCCATGGAGACTCCTCTACTTACAGGAAGGATAGCCTCATCCCTTTGCCAGCAAAGAGGGCCTGTAAGGAGAGACATATGGATCTGAAAGCCCCACTCCGGCAACTAAGGAGTGTATCTCTGGGCACAGGTGACTTCAACCCCTAGGCCCACCTGGCCCCCCGGAGGCATTCCAGATGATGACTGAACCTAGTCGGTTCATTGGTTCCTAGGTGCATTGTCTCTCTGAGAATGTATGAGGCATGGGTTTCTAAGGTTTTTTCGGCCCCTTTCTGGCACCTCGGACTGAGACAAACACATTGTTCTTCTGGCCTCATGTGGTTAGGAGGTCATGTCCCTGTAACTGTTCCACTTGAGGTGTTGAGAAATGGAGGGCCTTTCACGAGAACAGCAAGGCAAATGCTTTGTAGATTATAGATAAACGCAGATGCATAATGGGATAATGTAAGAAATTAACCTATAATCAAAGGGTGTGCGGGAAAGTTAGGGGGAAATCGCCATGTTATTTCTTAAAGGTTGATTACACACAGGAACATTCTCAAAGTTAGGTAATGTTAGAAAAACATAGATGACGTATGCTGCAAGGAAATCACTGGCAAATATAATGCCACGTTTGCTGCAATAAATCGGCCAGTTCAACACTGCTGTTGTCTGTGCACATTTTTATTTTAGTTTTAGTTTTTTATTGTAGTTTTTTATTTTTTAGTTTTTTATTTTAGTTTTGTTTTACTTTCACCGACGACGCCGTTCTTCCTTCGGGAACCCCTGGTTGCTGGAGCTCGTCTCCGGCACCTTGTATTTGCTCCCCTGGCACCAGGTGCTTGGCTGGGTGTGTTAGACTTGAACTTCCTGAGGGCAGTGATTATGAAGTCCACCCACAGTGCTTAACATGGTGCCAGGCACATAGTAGCTTTATACCAAGTGATTTTCAATTTCACTAATAATATTCACATATTTAAATGAGCTTGGGAGCGGGCTGCTATGGAGACAAGTACTAACGAAAGGGATTGGGGAGACTGGTTTGTCCAGCGCCCCTGCAGCCCTCCTTGAAAGCACTTTCTGCGCTGTCACCTTTCAATCCCTAAAGTCACTGTATGCAGAGCAGTCACACTTGGGCAGGGAGGGCAAGGCGTTCCTCACCTGGGCTCCTGCTGGTCCTTCTTTGTGCAGCTTCCTCGCCCCCCTGGGCCTGTGGAATCTGAAGCTGGATATGGTCACGGTGACCGATGCAGATGGAATGATATAGAAACAGAAGAGTTAACACCCTCTGTCAGCTTTCACTTTAAGTTCACGGGAAAAGAAAATAGAGAAGTTTTCAAGCATAAAAGAATTTTCTATTCCAACTCCTTAAAAAAGAAAAATGCCTCACAAATAGAATCTTCCTTTGGACATCAAATTGCTCAGCTGACAGCATTTTTAACCAAGAAATCAAAAGAAGAAAGATGAGTGGAATTTACAAAAAGCACCCAGACAAGGGGAATGAAGTACATTTACCGCATAGGTGAAGCATCAGAGGAGACTCATATGTCTGCCTTGGAAATTCCCAGTCTTGTCATTGGATTCATCTGAGTGCATGGATATGATGACCTGAGTGGCATAAGGCTTCCTTGGGACATGTGCTGTGACCAGGAGGATTCCAGCTGTGCAGACTGATCCATCTCCGCTGGAACCCACGAAGTTCAGGGATAGATGACAGAAGACAGAAGGAGATAGTGACCAAAAAGGGGCCTTGGACAGCAGTCCCCACCACCCTGATGCCTGTGATGCTATGGACAGTCATACAAGCCTTGGGTTCTAGGTGATAACCAAGTCAAATCGCCATTTAGAATCTTAGCCTGTGTCATACTCGGCTTTCTACGTCTCTGCTCGTAGTGAGAAAATTCTGAGCAGAGCTTTTATTTACTACAAAACTTTGGCATTTTAGGCTGCAGGCCTCTCCTGCCAGGAAGGATAAGAAAAAGAAGTAAAGGGGGAAGGAGGGAAGATTCTGTGACTTCTTGAGCTGGCATTATTGCCCAACCTGGGAGCTCAAAATAAGAAGAATGTGTTTTGTCTCTGCTTACTTTTTGTCTCCAAGTCTCTTTGTAAGGTGTCCAAAAGCTCTTATCTGAAAGTCCTGCCATTCTACTAGGGTGAATGCAGCTCTTGGCACATAGTAGATTCTTAATATACAGTGATTGATAGGACGTGACTTGATTGGGTTTACTAATCATAATGCAAATTGGGACAGAGTTTTTCTTCAGGTCCTACTGAGCAAGATCACCTCCTCTGGTTCCCTGATTATGTAGATATCATCATGCCAAGTTTCTCAACAGAGTTAGAAAAATCAACACACAGTGCCCGGTATGGATTAAATGTCATAAGCAGCAATTCTAGGAAGAAGATGATGCATCCTATAAAACTAGAGTGACCCTTGCCAGCAACCCATGGCTGGCCTGAGCATGCTCACAAAAAAGAGCAAAGCAAAACACCGGAGACCAGAAGTGAGTAAAATGCATGCCTGCCTTGAAGAGCTCACCGTCTGGTGTGGAAAGGGAGGAATAAACCAGACATACAAGAAACAACTCCCATAGAATCCAGTAAGAACTGCAATGGAGGAGAGCTTAGGTATGGTGGGATGTCAGAGGGCTGGCCAAATAATTCTGTGTGTGGTGGTGAGATGGGGTGGTAGGAAGGAAAGAGGTAGTGTTTGAGTTCGAACCTGAAATATGTTGTTGAAGTATGAGAGGAAATAGAAGTATCAGTCAGACTCCCAACAGGAAGCAGATGGCACTCTCAAAATGAAATAACTTCAGGAGATTTTATTGTGTGGGGACTATTTCCCAAAGTATGGGTAAGAGAAACCAGAGTAATCCAGGTGAGAGCACAGTAACCCAGAGCCGGTGGAAGCTGCACTATTACCGACCCTTAGCTGGAAAGAATGCGTAATTACCAAATCTCAGAAAGTGACAGTGATCATTGTTGGACATCTGGAGAAGAATAGTGACCACTTGTCGAGGAACACAGCCAGCCTGTGGCAACCTTGTAGGATGGGAGCTGAAATGCATAGCCTGACCTCACTCTCCTCCTTTTTATCTCCTGCAGGTGGTGTGGGCTTTGGCCAAAAGCATCTGGAAGCCAAAGGGCAAGGGGACCTACTGATGTAGTCCAGGCTCAATGGAGGAAGGTAGAGAGTGGGTCTGGAGGGAGTCAACAAAAGATGTCTGCCAGAATCAAAAGTGAAGTCACAGTATGAGCAATGATGTGACTAGGAATGGGAAGGTCTACTGGGGAAGAATGAGAAGCTGAGCCTATAACCCACAGAGATGTCAGTGGGAGATGAGACATCTCTCCCTTCCACGCCTGGGGCATGAAAGTTCTCTACTCCAGTCCTGAAAAGGCAATATTTCATCAGCAGCCCCAGGCTCTAAGACCTTTGTCATTGCTGCTCAGTTCCCACTGTGAGTCCCACCACCGCTGAGGCACTCTCTCCCCTCACACCCCCATCCCGTCATGCTCTCCTGTCACTGCCTCTTCTCACACTCTGAGGCCTGCACTGGAAATCAGTGAAGAGAACCAGGTGGGCTGGAAGGGTTAGTGTCCATTTCAGAAACCTGCTCCCCACACAGCCTGAGTTGAGAGCTTCATCAGGAATGACCCAGACCTGGAAACGTCATTAGTAATAGTGATTATGTCACCAGAATTTGCTGTGTTCCATCCTTTTGCTGTAGACTCCACTCCATGCTGGAGCCACTAGGTCTGAACTCTAACTCAATCATGGCTCAAAATCCATCCTGACATCAAAATGTGGGATTTATTCTGTGCTTGAGTTCCCTCTCTGATAACTTGCCTCTGGACCAGTCTCTTGCTAGCTCTGGAGATTGTCTTGCTTGGGACTCTACCTAACGACCCCTTGAATAAGACCCAGGAGAGATGTCTTCAGCAGAAAGAATGCACATAAAATCAAAGAATACTGTAGATTTTATAACAGGTCTGGTCCGGGTTTAGGCTCAAAACTATTATTTTTCAGCCTAAGTAATAGTTCCTTGAAGAAATGTTTTCCAACTCACCAGCCAAAATTCATTATCCTTTTTATACTCTATAATAGGGCAGCGTTCCTCTCGCTTAAAGCTCTTAGACTGAGTGCTATGTGCAGTCATAGAGACTATATACGGCACAGCTTCACAGAAGACCATGCATACGGACTAGGATATAAATTGTCTGCCCTGGAGTTGTACAGTGTAATCCTGCACAGCCATAGAAGTGGGTCCCTCTCGATACAGGAGTGCTGATGCATAGGGGCACTTGTACCCCAATGTTTATAGCAGCACTTTCAACAATAGCCAAATTATGGAAAGAGCCTAAATGTCCATCAACTGACGAGTGGATAAAGAAGATGTGGTTTATATATACAATGGAACACTACTTGGCAACGAGAAAGAATGAAAGCTGGCCATTTGCAGCAACGTGGATGGAACCGGAGGCTATTATGCTGAGTGAAATAAGTCAGGCAGAGAAAGACAGATAGCATATGTGTTCACTCTTATGTGGATCCTGAGAAACTTTACAGAAGACCTTGGGGGAGGGGAAAGGGGAAAAAAAATTAGAGAGAGGGAGGGAGGCAAACCATAAGAGACTCTTAAATACTGAGAACAAACTGAGGGTTGAGGGGGGTGGGGAAGAGGGGAAAGTGGGTGATGGACATTGAGGAGGGCACCTGTTGGGATGAGCACTGGGTGTTGTACAGAAACCAATTTGACAATAAATTGTACTTAATATAAAAATAAATAAATAAATAAATAAATAAATAAATCCCCTCCCCCCCCCCAAAAAGGAAATGGTTTATGGGAGACAGAAGACAAAGAAATCAGAACTGTTACCTGTGTGTATCCTCACATGATTTTTATAATTAGTTGCACTGGCAAGTGCCCTCCCGCATCCTACTTCTGTGCAGTAGTAAAGTCTTTCTCCTATGTGTGTCCTAACACGCACTTTTCTGATATTTGACGTTGTAAAAGACTGACCGCAGCCTTCAAAGGGACATTTAAAGGGCCTTTCTCCTGAAAATACAAAACAGAATAAATTAAATGATGCAAAAAAAAAGTGGTCCCTCTCACTCTTTAATATCTATTCATTAATATGTTTATCCAACTAGTGTCTGTCTCCCTCACTAGTCTGTAAACTCTATGAGGATAGTGGTTCCCAGTATGCAGGAGACCGTGTCTGGCACATAGTAGTCACTCAAGTATTAATGAATATTAAATAAATCTTCTGAAACTACAATTTTATTTTTTTTAATTAATTTTTTTTAATGTTGATTTATTCTTGAGAGAGTGAGAGAGAGACAGAGCACGAGCGGCGGAGGGACAGAGAGAGAGAGGGAGACACAGAATCCGAAGCAGGCTCCAGGCTCCAAGCTGTCAGCACAAAGCCCGACGCGGGCTCGAACCCACAGGCTGTGAGATCATGACCTGAGCCGAAGTCAGACGCTTAACCGACTGAGCCACCCAGGCACCCCTGAAACTACAATTTTAAAGAGTAGAAGCTGAGATCCAGCGAGTTTAAGTGGAATGCTTTATTAACCCTTAGAAAAGAGTTGATAAGTGATGGAGTCAGAATTTAAGTCAAAAACATGTGTTTTTCACTGTTCAATGTGGTCTTTAAAATACAGTAAAATGGTATGTTTTGAAAGCTGGCTGGAAGACAAATAGAGATCAGTAAAGATAAGGTCAAAGGACACTGATGCCCTCACTACCTTTACCTGGTGCCAGCTTAACAGGAGCCTCCTGGATAGTTTGTGGGAAATCTGCCAGAGCCTCCCGTCCAGCCTCGCTGCCCGGTCCAGAGAGGTGGAACAGGCAAGTACTGAAAGGGTAACTCTTGAGTCCCTAGAGGCCAGTGATTTGTAATCCGATGGCAGCCTCTTGCCTGCTTCCCTCATCATTTTCCCACCATGACCTCTGCACCTCTGTCCCCACCAGGGACACCTCTGCACCACCAGCCTCTGCACCACCAGCCTCTGCACCTCTGTCCCCACAGGCAAACAGGTAGCTGCCATTCTGAGAGCCTCTGTGAGCACCCTGGGGTGCCCTGCCTCTGCCTTTCCACCTTCGTCTGCAGCAAGGAGGGAGTGGAAGTGTTCCTTCTTCCTTCTAATGCCAGAACTCCCAGGAAGCCCTGTTAGCGTTAACGGCCTGCCAATGTACTTTTTACAAACCCATTTTTCCCCATGTCACTCAATAAGGAGAGGAAAATTTGTGGCCACCATAAAGTTGATATACACAATGTCAAAGTATTTTCATTTGTTTTCGGGTTTTTAATGATGAAGAAAAAAGAAACAATTGTACACTGAGAATTTACGGTAACGTTTTTTTCAACCTCTACAGTAAACAGTTTGCTTTTCTAAGTAGCCAGCTACTTTTTACTTTTTTTAAGTAGCCAGCAGACATTTTGCTCACTAATGTGCTCTTAGTCTGGTGGGGTTTTATATATTATATATATTATATATACATGTTATATATATTATATATTTATATATATAAATATATAAAATATATATATAATATAAAATATATTTAAGGTGGGGGATAGAACAAATTTTATTTTAAAGCCTGTTAGCTTGACCAGCAACTTTTATGTATTCAGACTAGGGTTTCTCACAGTATCATTATGGACATTTGTTTAAGATAATTCTTTATTGTTGGGGTCTGTCCTGTGGAAACTGTTACTCAAATTAAATCTTAAAATTGCTCCCTGTTACCCATTAATAGAGGATTAGATATATAAAATTCTGTTTATATATATATATATATATATAAACAGAAATGTAGCCTCACGATCTCCTTCAGGAGCATGCAGGCACAGGTCAGTTGCAGGAAAGACAACAAGCACCTGAACATGAAGGTCATCTGGGAGGCCTCCCCTGCCCTGCCTGCCTTTGTTATTGCTCTTCTGCAGTAAGCTCTGAACCTTGAAGCAGTAAGTCTCCAAGCATGTAGAAATGTATGAGGACACAGTGCTGGTTGGTACCCATTGGTCCCCATGCAAATACATTCCTAAGAAGCCTATTGCAAAATTCATTTTTCCTTATAATAAGAAAGATGGTTGAATTTCTCTGATTTTTATACATTCCTTTATTGAAATCTTCTAAGTATTCATTGGTACAGAATTCCTTAGACATTTGTCCCCACGTGCAAAGAGCAGGTCATTTTCGGCCTACACAGGCCCAGCAGTGTCTATACATTTAGGAACACTGCCATCACGCACTTGATACATGCAGCTCTTGCAAGAAGGTCCTTATTTAATGTTCTGACATCTTTTATTCTGATAGAAGTTTATAGAGATGGAGTCATTCTGGCTACAATCTAATTACTGGCAGAAAGTAGCGGGAGGAAAGTCAATGAACCAGACACAAGAGACTTCCATTCCAGTGTTGGCACTGGTAGTTTACAAATCATTATCATCTTGGGGAAGCTAAAACCTGCATCAGCTTCAGCAGCAGCAGTTTTTGCTTCTGTCAACGATGACACAAGTAACATGCTCATGTCTAACTATAGATATTGTTAAGTAGTCATGGAAAAAAATAGAGGATCTAAGGGATCTATGAAATGTTGTACAAATCATCATCATTATTCTCTGCAAATCTCCAGCAGAGTTGATATCAGGTGGAAAATAGCCCATGGTGAGCTGTTATGCATTCTTCTATGTGTCTGGTTTTGATGTGTCACAACAACTCTTAAATTACCTCAAGAACCAGGTAGCACACTGATGAGCATAAATGGACAGGGGAGGAAGTGGCATGAGATGGATTTGAAGACATAATTAGGTGTCACATTATGTGAGGCATTGCAGATGTGGTAAAGGGTCTGGATTTCATCTTCAAAGCAATGGGAAGCCATTGGAGGGTTCTGGGTAGAGAGAGCGACCTCTGCTCTGATGTGTGTGTGTTAAGAGACCACTGGGAATGTTCTGTGAAGAACACATGGTGGCAGCAGAAAGACCACTTGGAAGCCTTTTCCATGAGTGCAAGCAAGAGATAAAGATGACTTAAAGGAAGGATTTGGAACATGCTCTGGAGGCCAGTCAACAAGAATTGGCTAGTAGATCACATGTGAGGCATGAGGATAAAGGAAAAAGAAAGAATGACTGTCAGGTGGTACCTGAGCTGCTAGATGAATACAAATGTCACTTATTTAGAAGGGGGGATACTAGAGGAAGGAATTGGTTTGGGATAGAAAGCAAGAATCCTGCCTTGGCTATGTTGATTCTGAAATGCCTAGTAGACATCCAACTGGCCCAAGCTACATAGCAGTGACACCCCTGCTGATCATTAAGAGTGACTGCGCAAACAAAAACATTTGTGCTTCACCTCTGGGATCTGCATCAACTAAATAGAAATCAAATTAGCTAGGATTAATTACAGTTTACAAAATCTGCCAGAATTGTATTAATGAGGATGTTTTTTTAGGTTCGGTGTCAGAAACCCAATGGCAACTGATTCTGTTCAATAGAAAAATCTATTGGCTCTTGAAATGGAAAAAGTCCAAAAGAGGACTCACACATTACTGAATCTGGGTTAGCTCAGATGATATCCCACAAATCTTTCCTCAGTTCAGCTTTCACTATTGTAGCTTCAACTTCAGGCAGAATCCCACATTTTGGGGTGTACAAAGATTTCCCAGGGTCAATTCTAATCTTACTTCCTACTAGTCTAGCAATCCAGAAGGAAAAGGGCATCTTTTGCCACAGCAGCAAAAAGGCATTTGCCAGTTCTGAGCTCCTAACCATCCCTAGAGCCAAAGATGAATTCAGCTCCTCACAAACCACATAAACTGAGGTGGGAGTTGTCCAAAGGGAAATAGAGGTGCTTTCATTACAAGAGAAGATCGCCATTGGATAAAGTCAAGTAACATGTGATGTATTAGTTCAGGCTGCCATAACAAAATGCCATAAATTGGATAGCTTAAGCAACAGAAGTTTATTTTCTCATAGTTCTGGAAGCTGGAAGTCCAAGATCAAGGTGCCAGCAGGGTTAGGTTCTGGTAAGGTTTTTCTTCCTGGCTTGCAACTGCCTTCTTGCTGTGTCTTCTCATGATGGACAGAGAGACAGCAACCTCTCTGGTGTCTCCTTTTATAAGGGCACTAATCCCATCAGAAGGCCCCACTCTCATGACTTTATCTAATCCTAATTACCTCCCAAAAGCACCATCTTCAAACACCATCATATTGGCAGGTGGGGCTTCAATATATGAATTTGGGAGGGGGTTGGTTAGAGCACAATTCAGTTCATAGCAGGTGGACATTAAAAAGCTTACAGAAGTAACTTGAAGTTTTAACAGCAAGAAAAAGAAAACATAGTGCTACACAGAACTTTGCTAACATCACACAAAATTTGTGACTTATTTCACAACGTATATGGCATAACAAGAGAGAATATTTTTCCTGCTCAAGAAAAGTGATTGCTGTTGTCACACACTAAGATTAACTCCAGGTGAATTAAATGATCACATACAAAATAATGGTAGAAAAACCACCAGACAAGAATTGTATATTTGTCAGATCTTTATTTTTTTTTTAATTTTTTAAATATTTATTTGTTTTTGAAAGAAAGAGAGAGAGAGAGAGAGAGAGAGAGAGAGAGAGAAAGAACAAGTGGGGGAGGGGCAGAGAGAGAGAAGAGGACAGAGGATCCTAAGCAGGCTCTGTGTTGACAGCAGAGAACCTGACATGGGGCTCAAACCCGCGGACCTTGAGATCATGACCTGAGCTGAAGTTCAATGCTCAATTGACTGAGCCACTCAGGTGCCCCTCTCAGATCTTTAAATGGACAGTTTTCTACATTTTGAAGCAATAAAGAAAACAGAAAGAAAAATATTGGTCAATTCGTTTAAAGAAAGTATAACTTTGTTACAATCAAACAAAACTCCAAACAGCTGACTATGAATATATCTGCACTGAGATTTCTTATCTAAATCCACTCATTTACCTAACGCTTACTGAGTGCTTACCAAGTCAAGTTTGCCAAACTAAACTGGGTTCCTCTCCTCTTTTCCTCCCTGGGTAAGAACATACTTTGATTATTTTGATGTCCATAAAAACCTAATCTTTGAACAACTCTGCCTACAAATTTTGTAACCTAGATGAAATGGACCAATTCTTTGCAAAACAGAACCTGCCCAAATTCCCACATGAACTAGATTATCTGAAAAGGCCTGTATCTATTAATGAAACTGAATGTACCATTCTGGTGAATGATGTTGATAACAGGAAAGGCTAATGCATGTGTGGGGGCAGGAGGTATAAGGAAGTCTCTATACCTTTCTCTCAGTTTTGTTGTAAATCTAATACTGCTATTAAACAGGTAAAGACAAAAAACATCCAATCTTAACACATGCAGAGAGTGAGATGTGTTAAAGGGTCTGACCCAACCTTTGTTGCTTTTTAACTTCAGAGGAGTCCAGGTATTAAATACAGTGCTTTAGCCCCCTGCCCAAAAGTGGCTGTCTGCACCCCTCAAAATAGTCTCGGGGTCCTAGAACTGTGTAACACCAGGTCACTCAGGAATGGTGTCAGATGGCGAAAGGATTGCCCATAGACTTCAGCTACACCCTGCAGCACAACTAAGGTCACCCCTCCCAGGAGGTGAAAGTTCTGACCCCATTTATTTTTTCACTCAAGACCAAAACAAAGACTGTGTGATGCAACTCAACTATGTACAGTATTACAGTCTGTTTCAAACATTGGTGGAGAGAGGTTTCCCCACTCTTATCTAGAAATCTATAGAACTTGAAAGGTCTCTTCTCTCATTGCAGGGCAGGTATCATGTAATCTTATCTGCTTCTTATGACAGAGAAAAATCTTTGCTTGAAGGTGTTAGGGGTCTTAATCCCATTTTGGAGAACTTCTTTAGGAAATTTTCTTTTCTCACAATATTTTTGAGTGAAAAACCTTTGCTTGAAGGTGTTATAAGGTCTTAGCCCCATGTTAGAGATCTTCTTTAGGAAATTTTCTCTTCCCACAATATTTTTGAGTGTCTACTATATATCTCCACTCACTTCCTATTTTTCTCAAGAAATTAGTAACCCTGTACAAGAGTCAGACATGCAGCATACAGTAGAATATAGTGCGATAAATTAAATAATAGGATATATATGAATGACAGACAGGTCTAGGGTTAATCAAGGTCTTGCTAGATGAATAACAGATAAGTGTGACCAGTGAAATGTTAGTACTAAATTCTATGAAGATACATCACTCTGCCTAGACTGACTCATCTAGATCATCTAGCTCAAAATGTCTAGATCCTGATAAACAAACCAGAAAAATATGTGAATATATAATTCATCCCTGAGGAAGAACAAATGGTACATAAACACAGGCAATGTTCAACTTCCAGAAAATTCGAATTTAAAGTGAGATTGACACCAAAAACCATAAATAGGAAACCCAATGTTCGTGAAACTGTGTTACAATCCTTTAAGAACTCCTTTAAAAAGAATTTGACTTAATAAGAAGAGACAAGTGCGAATTCATGAGCTGAGTCTAGTTACAGAGATAGTATGTTAGTTTTCTAGAGCTGCCATAGCAAAATACCACAGACTTTGTGGCTGAAACAACAGAGATTGGTTTTCTCACAGTGTTAGAGGTTGGAAGGTGAAGACCAAAGTCTAGTAGACAGGTTTGGTTTCTGTTGAGACCTCCCTTCTTGGTTTACAGATGGCCACCCTCCTGCTGTCTCTTCACATGGTCATCCCTCTGTGCTGTGCATCCCTGTTATCCCTTCTTCTTCCCATAAGGACACCATTCATGTTGGATTAGAACCTACCCTAATGGCCTCATTTACACTTAATTACCTCTTTGAAGAGCCTGTCTCCAAATACTGTTACCTTCTGAAGTACTGAGGGTTGGAGCTTCAACATATGAATATGGGAGGACACCTAATGGATGAGGTACTCTGTCCTCAAAATTCCAACTACTGAGAATTTAACCTAAGAGAATGGTTTTAAATATGTGCACTAATATGTCCAATGGAAAATTGTTTTTAATAATTATAAAAATAATTGAAATAACTGGTAAATAAATTATAGCTGGTCAACTTTATAGCTATTTTATACTCATTAAGGTTATATAAATAAAGACTATATCAAAAATATGTTAAGTGAAAACTCTTCTATAATTTGGCCACAGGGTAATCCTAGTAGGTAATAATATTACCAAGGGTAATAATAGGAGATTCTTTTAGCTGCCACTAGAGGGAGTACTAACCTAGAGTTGGGTGTAAAGAGGCATCTGGAGCCCGCTGACCGGTGGCTTAGGGCTCAAAAACCAGAGAAAAACCAGAGAAAAAGAGAACAAGAGGTGGCGTGGTATCTACAGACATGACGGAGGTAAGTCCACAAGCGAATCAGAGTACTCAGGGAATAACTTAATAATTACCAAGGATATCTCTCTCCTGGGAAGTAAATGCTTCTTGCTACCCCTTTTCTCCACCTCCACTGAGGCAGAATATAGTTGCAGATCTAAACTCTGCTTTCCGATCTACGACAACAAAGTTGATTATTTTGGGCCCTGACTTTTAATTTCAGTTGGTTAAGTAGTTTCTGAAGAAGAAAGAGATGCTATCGATTAGTCTTTCTCAAAAACTACCAACACTGAGCATTTGTCCCGAGGCCTGACAGAAATTAATGCCAATTAACCATTTATTGACCGAATCAAGGTGCATGAATTACAAGTGGGGAAATAGCCATCACAAGGGTATGAAAGTTTTTATAGAAGCCCAATCTTACCAGGAAATAACGTTTTAGTGCCAATCTCTGTGTTAACAAAAATTGCAAGTAACTGATATAAAGCCATTTTTTTTTTCAGATTTCATAAAATTTATTCATTTCAAATGATTGTCCAGAAAATCTACTGGCTTAACTGTTTATCTGATGTCTCCATTATTTCAGATTAGAAATCTGCTGGGGACAGGATCCAGTTGATGGGGAAAAAAATGTACAGGTGGGAGAGTTTCTGAGAAATTCAGCTTGGCAGAGGGAGAATGCTGATAATAAATAAATAAGAGAGCTGCAGTGGAGGACCATTTAGAGGAGGAAGGAGAAAGTTCTAACCATCTCACTGTGTATTCCTGAAAGTGAACACACTAGTATTTAGTGAGGATACTGGTATGGCATTGAGTCAAGAATGGGTCAAATCATATTCTCTATGAGTCAATAATAAGAATGAGAAGACATTAGGGGCGCCTGGGTGGCTCAGTCAGTTAAGCATACAACTCCTGGTTTTGGCTCAGGTCATGATCTCACACATTCATGAATTCGAGCCCCATATCAGGCCCTGTACTGATAGCACAGAACCTGCTTGGGATTCTCTATCTACCTCTCTCTCTCTCTCTGCCCCTCCCCTGCTCCACTGTTTCTGTCAAAAATAAATAAATAAACTTAAAAAAAAAAAAAGGAGAATGAGAAGATGTTAAAAAAAAATTAGAAAATATTTTTATCATAGTTGAGATTAAAAAAGGTTTTAGTGTTAGCATGCTAAGTGTCAGCTTTCTGGAATACTCCTTTGCAAGAATACCTTTGTCTGTTTATTGCTCCCCTAAGAGAAGGAGTCATCAGAACAAATGCGACTCCAACATTTATGAGCTGAGAGTTGGATATTTTGTTTAACTTTAATAGTCTTATGTATCACCAAGTGGAATTCACTTTTCAATGTTAGCTTCCTCCAACACAATTCATTTTAAGAGAACAGAAAGAAGGACATTGTCTTTACAATGATTGCTATTGTTTTCATTAAAGTTTTAATTTAAGTTGGCACAATTGGCATATGGAATTCAATTCTCTTTCCAGAAGCCTAGGGGTTCCTGAACTAATGAGAAAAATCAGAGGTATCTAATATGGACAGAATCAGATAGCTGTTAGGAAGAAGAAGATTTTATATAAAATGGAAGGTGGGAAACATAATATCAGTACATAAAATGTAGTGCTATGTATATTTACTGCCCACCTGTTCTTCAAACACTGCTCTAGCCATCTTAAGAGAAGTAACTCCAAATATCAATGGATGTCGTTAAAAAGCAAATGTGATTCTCCACGGACTAATAAGTTTGAGAAACACTGTGTTAAAGCAAGTGAGGGTGTCTTTATTACCAGGCTTTGCAGCACAGTCAATGAGTTAATAGGGACTGGAAAGCCCTTGGCGGGGGATATGGTATATAGGCCACGTTTCCCAAACTCATTAGGTCATGGAACATTTTTCCACCGAGGAGCATATTTTGGGACCAGTGTTTGGCAGACAACACATTGGAAAACCAGAAAGCCAGGCTGTCAAGGATACTAAGGCAGTGAAGTCACAGGCTTCCTGGTCTGAGGCTCAGGGTCAGCAATGAGGTTGAGACAAAGACCCAGTAATCACACTGAGAAGAGGAAACTGTGCGTGTTCTTTCCGAGCTTTCAGCAATGTTTATTGAACAGAAATTTATTTTTATTTTTATTTATTTTTATTTTCTTAATGTTTATTTATTTTTGAGATAGAGAGAGAGACAGACAGAGCATGAGCAGGGGAAGGGCAAAGAGAGAGACAGAATCCGAAGCCGGCTCCAGGCTCTGAGCTGTCAGCACAGATCCCTTCTCAGGACTCGAACCCAACAACCACAAGATCATGACCTGAGCCAAAGTCGAAGGAAGCTTAACAGACAGAGCCACCCAGGCACCCTGAACATAAATTTAAATGAACTAAGTTGATATTTTCTCAACTATGGATTATACGTTTTATTTTTAAAGATCTCATTCTCTCTCTGTGCCAAGCATTTTACAAATATGATATTTAATCTCATAGAAACTCCACCAGGAGAGAATTATTTTTCTTATTATTCCTGAAACCGAAGTCTAGAGAGAGAGTCTCCTGACAGTCTCGGTATCCCCTCCATGGAAAACTTGGGATCTGATCCCAGATCTTCCTGACTCTAGAGCTCTATCCATCCCCACCTGCCAAACAGTGGTATTTTTTTTTTCTAAAATACACTTACACAATTAAAACACATTTAAGTATAGGAAAATACAGAAATACCAGGCCATAGGATGGAGCCATTCAGGTATGATGAAGAGAAGATTTCTTTGCACTGAGGTTTAATATTTAACTGTAAAACAAAATAAAAAAACAAACTCTAAGGTCTGTTTTCCTAGAAAATGCCAAAATAAGGAAAAAATAAAATCCATAATATTGATACACTTGCAATCAGCCCATAAGAAGAAAGAGAGGAGTAGAATACAGATACCGATGAGAGTCTAGATACATATCCAGTCACCTTTCCAAACCTTGGTCAATGTCTTCTAGCATTTTTTTTTTTTACTTCTTTGGTATATTTGTTCTTAAATACCAGCATCATAATTTGAGTTCAGAATACATCTATATTTATTTTTCAGCTTATTCTCAAATAAAATAATTTATGAGATAAACTCACGTGTAGATTTCAAGTGTGTATTATGCCCATTTGCCATTACAAGGTTGAATTTCAATCACTTTATTCATCAGGAGATTGAAAATCTAAATTTTAAGTGCTCACAAGCATTCAAAATCTATGCTTCAGTTTCTCTGTAGCTGCCAACCCCTGATTTGGTTGAATAGATGAGGTGAAAGATGGAAGGACAAATTAAGGATTTGGGCAAGGAGAGATTCAGTTTTTGTTGAATGGAAATTATTCTGTTTAAAATTTTTTTAAATATTTATTTATTTTTGAGAGAGAGAGAAAGAGAGAACAAGCAGAGGAGGGGCGGAGAGAGAGGAGACACAGAATCTGAAGCAGGCTCCAGGCTCTGAGCTGTCAGCACAGAGCTGGACATGGGGCTTGAACTCATGAACCACAAGGTCACGACCTGAGCCAAAGTCAGGGGCTTAAACAACTGAGCCACCCAGGCACCCTTGGATGGAAATTATAAATGTCCTTTAAAAGCTAGATTTTCAATATGTTTATATATGCTACAGGGGTATTATTTAAGATCTGCACCTGGAATCTAAAAACCTCTGACAATAATAATGATAAAATGAGACCACAATTTTGAGCTCAGTGCTTAACACACACACACACACACACACACACACACACACACACATAATCATCTTAAATATGTCATATTTTGAATTTTCTACCATGGCCTGGAATGTTTTATGGTTTTCAAGTAGGCTAAGTGCTAATACCTAAAAGCCAAAGAAAATCCTAAGATCTTGAAAGATTTATTCTAAAACCAATCAATCTGCAATCAATGCCTTTGCAGTTCAACCCTTGTAATACAAGCAAGGCAGGTTGTTGTTGGAAGACAGAGGAGATGAAAGGAAATGAATTTAGCCCAAAAATTTGCTAAGATAATAAACGACCGTATTTTCCAGAAACTTAACTGACAATTAGCATTCCATCCTTGATCCAGGAGAGAAAAGTGCATTGCAGCTGTTTTATACACATCTGTATCTGTGTTCAGTAAAATGTTAGGTGCTTTAAATCTGCTTATGCAATGTTGGCAAGCAGAGACTTTTTCCTTTATTCTAACTGTGAATACTAATAGAGAATTGGTGCAAACTCTAGCTTAGGCGGTATAGATCCTCACATTTTCCACTGCTGTCTAAATCTCCTTTACATTCAGCTCCACTTGGAGAATGTTTCCAATCCCAGTTTCAACCAATGGGTGGCATTATGTGGCCTGCAGTTGTGCGGAGGGAAAAAGCCATTTAGAAAAAGGCAAACACTTTTTTTTCCTACTCCGTTGATTTTGCTGATAAGTAAATACTCAAAACATTGCATAGACCAAGATTCACCTTCTACTCTACTTCTCCCCAGAAGCTGTCTCTTCCTTCTTCTTCTGTCCTTTCCCTGAATTCTTAGGCCTCTTTTTTTTCCTGAGACTCATTTATTACCTCATGTTTTCTTCTCAAAATATTGCATGAGTTTTATCTGTGCCTTCCTGTCTTGCTGGATTCTCAGTGTCATAGCCTTGTTCTTAATACAAATGCTCACACCTCTCAGCACAGTCCTGGATGCATGGGGGCCTTTGATGGCCACTCTTTGGTTTGATTGCTTATTCCTGGTTCCCTACCAGCACAGATTAGTCCCCACCCCCTGCCACCATCCTCCACACACATGCCAGAGGCAAGCTAACCTCCAAAAGGTATTTCTCCTTTGTTTTTTGTGTAGGATCCAAATCAGACTTTGGGATCATGAGTGGTATGTCACTTGTATGTGTTGCTTAGCCCACAGGGTATGTTTCAAATGCTTATAGTGTGTGCACACGCACACACTGTCACACACATCACTTGGCATCTGCTATTCTCAGTGTCTAAGAACGTATCCACCCTGCCTTGGTAACTAGAACCTGGTTTTCACATCAAAGGAAAATCTCTGAAAAACACTAAACCAGGATTGTATTTTTTTCTCCTAAAAACCATTTCCATATTTGAAAATGAAGAGAAATTGCTTAAAATAACCAATATAAAGGGCCAAAATCCCCTTTCTTGGCAGTATTCTGATGATCAAATGTTGGTCCATCAGTGACTACCCAGGAAAGGAGAAGAAAGGAGAAAAAGAAGGTAAATCATGGAGAGTCTGAAAGCCCACAAGTTGGAAATCATCTCTCCTGGTGCATTCGGTACTCTGCCATAATATTTACACAGTGCTTGTTACATGCTGGGCATTGTTTCAAGTGGGTCACAAGCATTAACTCATTTAGACCTCACATATGCCTATGAGGATAATGATAGTACAACTGAGGAACTGTAGGCCAGAAAATGGAAGCCATTTGCCCAATGTCACAGAGCTCATACCTGGCAGAGGTGAGGGTGAACCCAGGCTGACAGACTCCAGAGCCTGGCCCTCAACCACTGAGCTATAAGTGAGGGAGAGAAATCCATCTGGAGGGGAGAAAGCTGGTTAGTAACATCCACCAGATTCTAATCCTATCACAACTGTGCCATGAGTAGAGACAACAGATGGTAAAATTGTATATTTTAAATAGCTTTTATTGACCAAGACAAAGACCCTTCCTAGGATGTCCATGGAAATTAAACAGGCCTTGCTTCATTTGTGGAACCAGAAATCCTGACCTACAGGCACTAATGCTCCTGGCCAGTCCAGGTCACAGGGCTTTCCACTGATTGGCCATCAAATGAGCCAAGGAAATGGAAATCAGAAGATCTGCCCCTTTTTACAGACTTCCTGTTGTCCACCCACCCTCAGGGGCTTGTGTTGCCTTAGTAGGGATGTGCCCATCCAACCCAAGGCTCCTACCCACTTTCCTTCATTCCATGCATGTGCCCAATTGCTGATCAGCCGCTCCCCCTCCCGGGTACAATTGACAGTGCTGGGTTTCTTCTCTTGACACATGGCATCAGAATCCACCTAACAAAACACTCAGTCACCATTGAAACTTCTCTTAACTGTCTTTCTGCCCACACCCAAAATATCACTAAACAGTGCCAATTCAATTTCCTAACTAGCTCTTCAATTCTTACCCTTCTCTCCATCTCCATGACCACTGCTCTGGCCCAGGTTCTGGTATCTGTGTGAGTCACAACTCTCCAGAAAAACAGAACCCATAGATGTGTACATATATAGAGAGACATTTATTTTAAGGAATTGGCTCATGCTATCGTGGATACAGTCAAGTTCAATATCTGCAGGTGGACCAGCAAGTTGAAGAATCAGAGAGGCAGCAATGTCCTGGTTGAAGTTCAAAGGCCACCTGCTGGCCGAATTTCTTCTTGCTCAGGAGAGGACAGTCATCTGTTATTTAGGCCTGATTGGAAGAGGGCCACCCACACGACGGAGGGCAATCTACTTAGTCAAAATCTACCGATTTAAATGTTAATCTCATCCAAAAATGCCCTCACAGAAACATCCAGAATAAAGTTTGGACACATATCTGGATGACATGGTCCAGCCAAATTGACATGAAATTAACTATCATACCATCTTTCACCCAAATTACAGCCCCTTTATCAGCTCCTGCCTCGGTCCAACCCCTCTGAGCCATCCTCCATAAGGCATCAGGTGACTTTTCTAAAATGCAAATCTCACTATATAACAGTGGGCCAGAAATACCTTAAGTGGCCCTTCAAGACCTAGAGTGGGGAAAACATCTAAATTCATTAACATAGCCTATCGGGCCTTTAAATAAGTAAGCAACATGATGACATTTTTACAGTTTGCAAAAATATCTTCACATCTATTTGCTCATTTAACCCTCCCAAGAAAATCACACTTAGCAAGCCCTAGAGCCTACGGTGCTAACTGCCTACGATGTTCTCATGCTCCAAATCACTGAGCTGCTTGCCGTTTGCCATGTTTGCCCTGCTCTCTAATCTTCTCATTTGCATATGCTATGGTATTTTATCTAGAATGACTTTTTCCATATTCTCCATCTTGCAAAAACAAAACAAAAAACAATTATTTCCCCCCCCTTCTTCATTTTCCTTTTGTCTTTTGTTTCTATCAGCACCTAGCAAAGCCCAGCCCCTATTCGTTCCCTGCAAGGCACTCTCCAGCCGTGTATTCAGGGGCCAGAGAACTACATGCTGAGAACCAAGTCCAGCCCATTGACTGTTTTTGTAAATCAAATTTAATTGGAACACAGATTCAGTCTTTCATTTTCTATTGTCTATGGCTGCTTTCAAACTGCACCAACAGAGTTGAATAGTCACAACAGAAGTATGACCCTGAAAGCCCTAAATATTTAATATCTGGCCCTTCATAGTATAAGTTTCATGATCTCTGCTCTGCTTCAGGTATCAGGTCAACCACACGTCCACAGGAGCTCCAGGACTTGTGCCTGTGGGGTCCTAGAAGAATACCATGTTCCAGCCCTTGTTCCGGGAGAGCAGCCCAACAAGAAGACTGTTCTGCTGGTTGATGCTATATTTCTTTTATGACGATTTGCTGCCGGAATGGTACTGGCACAGTGATTTGGGGTGACTCTCATTCACATCAGACAGAGGATAAGTTCAGGGCTCTGGCTACCAATGTTATACCCCTTGTCTTGAGTCAAGTGTATAGCCTGTGCACTGCCTCTTGTGGATCTGTGTTTCTACTATGGTACTTTCTGTAGTCTAAAGCACCCAAGAGAAGTGGGGTGGTAGCAAAAAAACTCTTACCGTCTTTTCCAACCACTACATTCCCTAACTCTGGTACTGAGTGGAGTACGACCCCTTCCACAGGCTCCACATCATGTGCCAAGCAATGGAGGCACCCATTTCTTCTGAGGGCTTTCCAGACTATTGGTCCATAATGTCAACTGGTACTTCAGTCAATATCCTTTCTTGCCTCTGATCAACGCGGTAACATCGTGCTCTCCCAGACTGGTCCTGGTTGGTTTCCCTAGTACAGCAGGGTGAAGGAAGGTCATTCTTTGAGTGAACAGAACTGCTCTTCTTGCTCTGCCCACAGTCCCCTACCTATCTTTACTGATTACCATGTGTGGAGGGCAAAGGTATGGTTAACAATGAAAGAGATCACGTTCAAGAAATGCAGTGATTATGGACTAAAGAATTCAAGAGAAGACATGGTTGGAAGATGTGCCATCCGACATTTATGTTACAAAATTCTAAACAGCACATTTCACATGACCAAAACGCAGATTATCAATTACATTTTTCTGTATGCTCCGGGGAAGACTTTCATTGATGGTCATCATCAACAAAGCACGGTAACAACCTTTGAAAGAGTCTCTGAGAGTCAGTGTTTGGGAACAGCATAATGGATGGGTGATGCAGTGTCATGAATAATGTTGGAACCAGACTTAAATGAATGGTGTTAGGGAATTGTAGAGATAAGAAGTTCTATGTTGCTTCAATCCCAGCAGATTCTGAAGAGCAATGGCATTGTGAGTAGCAAGTACATTGCTATCTTTTTCTCATCAGTACAAGATACAAAGTTAGCCTAGAATGGTGTGCTAGAGAAGGAAGACATAAAGAGTTGATTCTGGACCAGAACAGAACTAGGTGGTGCCTGGAAACTATGAAGAATCTTCACATGTCCTGGTTGGATAATAACAAATATGTAAGTACCTTTTCTATACTCCTCATTCTAAATCTTCATCAATAAATCACAGTGTCTAACATGAACCCATGCTTAGTATACTTTTAATCAAATTGCTTATATAGACAAGGGTCTTGCAAAAAATACTTGCATGTTCTCATTCTGCAATGATCTCTCTGACTGGAGGGATATCATACTCTGATTAATCATGGGAAGGTCAAATGCTCCAAAACTGAGCCAGGCGGTGGCGTCAGCTGCATGCAAAACATGGGAATGAGAGCCAGGGAGGGATGGGTTCCCAAAGGAAAATCAAAATCAAACTGCTCTTCCCAGAACTGGGGAAACAGACACAGCACGGGCTAAAACAAACAGATGTTCATCTGCCTCTTGCATGGTAAGTTAGTGTCATCACTATCCTCTATGAGATGCCTAAAGAATGGAAGAGCTGGGTCATTTGTCCGAAGTTCCATGCAAGTCAGGGACATAGCCAAGAGATGAGCCCACATTAAATCTGACAAGCTAACTCTTCATCTAACTTGGATCGTTTGCATTGGGTAAGAACTGATCAAATCCAGGACCTTATATCTGGCAAAGACTTTACGTCAGAAGACTTGGAATAATTCTGACTCCTTATTTCTATTAGCTGGGTGATGTTGAACAACTTAGTTAAGCCCTCTGAATCTTGTTTCTTCAGGTCCAAAATTTGGGATAGTAATAACTTCCTTGCAGCATTGACATTAGCATTAAATGACAGTGTACAGAGATGACTAAGCTTTAGTAATTACATAGTATAGTATAATTGCTACTCTAGTAATTATAGCAGACATAAAGGACCTTGCATTTTATTTATTTTTTAAATTTTTATGTGCCATGCACTATTCTAAATGTATCATAAATATAAACTCAATTAAAAAGTAGTGGGTTCTCTTTTATTAAATAAGTAAACGAAGGCCCAGAGAATTTCAGTGACTTGCCCAAGGTCACAAGCTAGCGAATGGGGTGCCAGGATTCAAACCCAGGCAGTCAGGCTCCAGAGTCTATTCTCACATCACTACACTCTACTGTCTCTCAGGAAAAGGCAGCTATTATTATTAATAAGTAGCAGCACTTTATTGCCATTATTATTATAGATGATAAGACTGAAATCTAGAGACACCAAAATAGAAATAAAGCTAAAAATAAATCCTGGGTCTAATGTTTCCCAGTCCACTGCTCTTTCCAATATGCTGCCCCATTTCCTACTCAGAGGAGAATTACATTAAGGAGAAGTAGTAGGATTATGTATCTGCTGACAAAGGAGATCTTTCATACAATTCATCAGGTATCATTATCAGGGAGAAAAATAATTTTTTTCCATGAAAGATTCTAATGGTGGGTAAATCAGTAAGAGAAGGCGAGTGGAGCTTTTCTTGCTTTCTAGATGGACGCAGGAAACAGACACAGATCCAACCTGCCCCAGGTTTGGGAGTCACTGTGCCAATTTGTAAACACAATGACAGTTTTAGGATTCTATTCAGAAAGCACATTAGTGGCCCCAGCAGGTGCTAGAGGCTGCAGAGAGCTGGAGAATGCACAGCGGAGAAGACACAATCTTGGAAGTTAACGTTGGCCTTCAGATCTCTCAGGAATTGCAGTTTTAACAGTTCGACAGCCTCCTCTGTTGAGCTGTTAAACAGAGCTAAAACAGAGTCACAGACTGCAGGCGAAACCCCGAGGGCCAGGCCACAGTTTCCACGTTCTCGTAGAATTTCCTTTCCACTTTACTTTAAAGAAACCTCACCTCCCCTGAAGCTCATTTAGACCAAAGCATAAATCAAGCATCTGTAAAGGGCCAGATTGTAAATATTTAGAGCTTTATGAGACATGCAGCCTCAGTCCCAACTGCTCAACTCTGCCATTGTAGCAAAAGCTATGAAAGAAAATACATCAAGAAATGGGAGCAGCTGTGTTCCAATAAACTTTATTTATAAAAACAAAAAAGTGGACTGGATTTGGCCTGGGGGCTGTATGCAGTCTACTGACGACTGGCATTAATCCTTCTTCCACGTAGGCTCCACCCACTCGCTTCTACACCTGCCTCTTTATCACCAGGGTTTCCCCACTGAGCATCAGTCTGAGTTGCCACTAAGTGCTAAGCACCGAGCTTCCTCCCTTTCCCAGCCCCTGCTGTCTTCTGAGGGAACTTCATTCAAGCAGATGAACTGTCCAACAGCTTGGCCTCCCTGCCTTGACCTGTTTAGATTTAAGTATCTTCCTTCACTTCCAGGTCACTTTAGAGAACCACATCCACACCTGTCAGTGGCCAGGTGCTTCACCTCTGATTTTTAACTGTCCATCTCTGATCCCAAACCCTCGGCCTTCCTAACAACCTTGCACCTCCTTTCATCTCCCCTATGTCATCAGTCCCTAGGCCATGCTGACAGAGTAGCCCCTGGCCGCATGTGACTACTGAGCCCTTAAATCCAGCTGGCACAAATTAACATGGGCTGTAAATGTGTGTGTGTGTGTGTGTGTGTGTGGCGGGGGGGGGGGGGGTGCTGTGTGACTCAGTCAGTTGAGCTCCCAACTCTGGATTTTCACTCAGGTCATTTTTTCACTGTTGTGGGTTCGAATCCCACATCGGGCTCCATGCTGATTGTGTGAAGCCTGCTTGAGATTATCTCTCTCTCCTTCTCTCTCTCTCTGTGCCTCCCCCACTCTCTCTCTCTCAAAATAAATACACAAACTTAAAGAAACATGGGCTTTAGGTGTAAATTCATGCTAGATTTCTAAAACTTGGTATAAAAAAAGAATGTAAGATACCTGAATAATAATTTTTACATAATTACATGTTGAAATTTTAATATTTTTGAGACATTGGTTAAATATATTTTTAAATAAAAAGTCACAAGTGAAAATACATACAGGGAATCATATAAAATGTCAGTAGCAGTTGCCCTGTTGCTGGAATTATGAGTGATGTTTTCATTCACAGCCTTTTTCCAAACTTTTGACAATGAGCAAGCATCATGTTGATAATAAACTAGAGTGAATTAAAGAGAAATAGCTGAAATCAGATACAACCCTACATCTTGCCTGATCCCTGCAGAATATGCTAAAATTAACCACATGTGGAATTCATCTCCAAGAAAGTACAACTTCTGAACTATTTAGAACTGATGGTCGGTAGAAATAATGCGATCCCCCAGGATTTCATGTTATTTTGTAACTTAATATTATTATGCTGAGCATAATAACAGCACAGATGTATAAAAATACAGATTTCGGGCGCCTGGGTGGGTCAGTCGGTTAAGCATCCACCTTCTGCTCTGGTCATGATCTCACAGTTTGTTGGTTTGAGCCCAGCGTGGGGCTCTGTGCTGATAGCTCAGAGCCTGGAGCCTGCTTCACATTCTGTCTTCCACTCTCTCTGCCCTTACCCCACTAGTGTTCTGTCTCTCAAAAATGAATAAGAACATTAAAAAAATTTTTTTAGAAAATTACAGATTTCAAGATGAAGAAAAACTTGTTTTATTTCTAATACATAAAAAAGGAGTTAAGGAAAGGAGTAGAAAGAGAAGCTCCAACACTTGCTGTATACGTCTCAGCTGAAACCCGGTCAGCCCTGCACCTCTGCTCTTGGATAGCCACCAACATTCTGTCCTCTTAGCCACTGCCGGAGCTGGGGGATGGGTGGGCAGTCAGGGTGGTGCCAGCAGAGAGTGCCGCTTATGTGCAACCCCAACAGGGAGTGACAAGGCCCCACAGTTCTCTGCTCACCAGAAGGCCTGAAGTCAGTTCCTGCAAGGGAATCCTGAGACAGCATGATTAGGATTCAAGTGCTCTGGGTCCATATCTTTTTTAAATCACTGAGGATTAGAAGTTCAGGAGGTGTGGTCCCCAGATGAGAAGCATCAGCATTACAGGGATCTTGCAGGAAATGCAGATCCTTGGGCCCCACCCCAGACCTGCAAAAAATTCCTCCTGTTGGGGGGAGGGGCGTGGGAGCCATCAATCTATGTTTGAACAAGCCACTTGGGGACTCAGACGCACATGCAAGTCTAAGAACCTCTAACCTAACTGGGCAGCTTTGGACAATTATCTAATCCCTCTGAACTTCAGTTTTCCTCCCTGGCCAACTGAAGATAATAAAACCTAACCTCAAAGCCTTGTGAGGATTAATGAAAAGCTGAGTATCGAGCACAAAGGAGCACTCCATGAATTGTACCATCATTTCCCCCCTCGGATTCTTAAAAACTCAGCATCCTCTGTGCACACTTTCCATTTTTTTTCTCCCTTAATACATTTAATTCTTTGCTTAATGGAAACAATAAACGGACATCTCTGCTAGATTGAATAAAATAATATATTAGATGCAGATTAGCAGGTCATTATGGTAACACTGTTTCTTGTTACAAAAAAAAAAAAAAAGTCATATGGGCAAGTGGAAAAAATCCTAGAGTCAGACCTGGGGCACGTGCTCCAGCTCTAACTCTGTGCACGTCCCCTTCTGTACGAAGCCATGTGGAATGACAGAGGAGGCAAAAAACATTGTAATTAAGATAACTCAGGGTTCGTATCCTACCTCTGCTATCACACAGATCGGCAGGGTATATTTCAAGCCCCCAGAACACTCATGCACATACAGGGCTGTGCAGAATTCCCGGGGTGCCACCTCCCTCCTTCCCTTTGCCCTATTAGCCTCATCTTTGTAACCAGGCAAGGAGATCAATGGGATCTTCCACCATGAAAATCAAGGAACAGGGAGAAATTGTCCCCTAGACTCCTATATCATTGGGTCATGCTTTTAATCTTAAACCCCTCTCCTCTCATGTCTGCTTGGGATGTCAACCAACTCTGCAAATGGCAGGTTCTCCTAAACTCCCTCTGCCATCCAAACCCAGACAAAGAGGATGTCACTGCCCTTACACAGCTTCTAGCAATCAGAAGGCAATGGCACCCGTGCTCAGATTAACTAACTGGTGAAACACACAGCCAGAGAGCCCTGAATGACAGCTTGCTGTTCTATAGATACTCTGTAACTGGTCCACGTGCCACACACTGAACATTAATGACTCTCCTCATGACAGGAGACAGGCATGCTCCATGAGACCACAGACATGCAAGGCCACCAGATTCCAGGACTCCATCTTCACTGCTGTTAAGAGTGGTCTTCTGATGCGTTCATTTCCTTGGTTGCTGTAACAGATGACCACCAACTTGGCAGTTCAAAACAGTCCGATGTTCAGGCCTGTGAGGCCAAAATCAAAGTGTTGAGGCCAAAATCAAAGTGTCTGCAGGGCTGTGCTGTCTCTGGAGACTCCCAGGGAAAGTACGTCTCTACTTTTTCCAGCTTCTGGAGTCACCTGCAGCTCCTACTTCCTTCTTCAAAGCCGGCACTGTGACACCTGGCTTCAGTCCTCACATTGCCTTTTGCTTCTGTGCACAAATTCTCTCGGCTCCCCTTGAGGACACAATGGTAACATCAAGTGACTACCCAGACGGTCCAGGACCACCTCCCCGACTCAACATCTTTAACTTAGTCACATCCACAGAGTTCCTTTTGCTGTAAAAGTAACATTCATAATTACAGGGATTAGGATTTTGTTATTTGGGGAGGGGCATTAGTCAGTCCACCACATTCAGTGTCAAGTGTCTTTGTTATTAAGATGATAAATCTCCCTTCCATTAGGTGAGGAGTGGTAGATATTGTTACTTTTGATTCCATCACCAGATATTGTTACTCTAATTCCATTAGCCCATAGAAAGAAAAATTAACCCTCCAGGCTTCATGCACATCTGGGCAGGGCTGAGAAAGGCAGGTGCTATCAAGACCCTCGGCGCCCCCAGGCAAGTCAGACACTTCCCATATGTGATCTCAGGCTTTGAAGAATGAGGAAGCCTTGCTGAGAAAACTAAATGAGACAACATATAATAAGAGCCTATCACGGAGCTTGTGGGGTAATAAACACCCTGTCCCTCGTTTTCCACTCTGGCGTGATTCCCGTCTGTATAAAAAAAGGAGTTGCTCAAGGATTTTGCTCAGATCCTGCAAAATCCAGCTCTCTATCACAGTCGCTCCTGAGCAGACTGAGATGCCTCCTCCATATTCCCTCACTCCAGGCAGGACTGCGTCCTGTGCTCAGGGCCCCTTTGCCAGCCTGGCTTCTGCTGTATCCCAGATGCTCCCAGCATGGTCCTGCCATGGCGCCTTTCTTTCCCAGAACAGAGGAAGACATCCAAGTTCACTTGCTCCTGTTCTCTTTTCCTTTCCTCTCCTCCCTGCTTAAACCTACTTCCAGAAATATTTGCGGGAGGGACATAAAAGATCCTCACTCCCATCTTTACGAGATAAACAAACGCTAAGCGAGAAACCAACCAACCCCCTGACCGAATAGATTGGCTGGCTAGAGACGTGTTAGTTTTTGCTTTGTTATTCTTTTGTTTCCCTTTTCTCTTCACACAACCAGGGCTCTTCATAATTTCAGAAGCTGATAAGCACACACTTCAACAGAGACTATTATGAGAAACAAATGGTTTCTACTGGTAAGTTGTATAAACTCTGTATCTGCTCCTCACTTTCCACCTTCCAGACTGGCACTCTCATCTGTCCTCACAACACCTTTAAAGAAACTCAACTACCTGCCTAGTGTTTTGTGGGTGCCAGAAACAGAATGAGGGTTTTACATGTATTTCCTACAATCCTCAATCCTGTCACTAAAGGGACACGGGCCCTGTGTTCCAAATGAGGACACTAGGCTCAAAACTGTTAAAAGACTTGTTCAAGTTCCTGTGGCCCAGTAAATGCAAAGACTGGGCTTCTCTGGCTGACAGCACACCAGACTGAGACTCAGAAGACCGGGTTGCCGTCACCAATATCACTCGGTCCAGGTGTGGTAGTTAGAAAGCCACACTCTCTTCCTCTTCCAGGGCCTGAGTTTCCAGCTCTGACTTTCGTCAGGATGATCTCCATTTTCCAAAATCAGAGCTCCGTGGTTATGAGTCTGTCATGGTACAAACATGCAAACAGAATGGGACAGCAAAAACAAAACAGAACAGAACAGAGCCACTTCACGAAGGCCTAGAAAGCCTTTGCTCTACACATCCCGCCCACCTAGGGGATCAAGGAGAAAAATGATTGGGAAGTGTCTTCCTCCCACGTCCAGAAGCTCTAGAAGTATTTTGGGCAGTGGGAAAATGAAAAGAAGGAAGGTAGAAGGTTGGAATATTGAGAAGGGAGGGAACAAGATGGCCAGGAAATGGAGAGAGAAGAGCTCACCAGGTCGGGGAGAGCCTGCAGGCCTGGCCAGTGCTGCATTTGTCTCGGAGCCAAAACCAGAGAGAGATGTGCGCTCAGGTGTCCTCATGCCAACAGACAGACACACGCACGCACGTGCACTGGCACAGGGACACATTAATGCTACACACACACATTTCACTTTTACAAATAAGTGGGTCGCTTCTGAGAGATGCTTACAAATGTTAGTACACGGCACTTCTAAACAGCCTGAGGGATCGGAGTGCTCTCTTCTGTCCCTGCCTGCAGCTGTGGTGAGTCGGACTGTGGCAGGAGACGGCCTCAGAGATGCTTGAGCCACCCCAGCTGCCCAGGCCACATATGCTTTGCACCCTCCTCACTCACACAAGCAGTCTACCTGCCTTTGCTGGCTCACAGGAAGTGGGATAGGGCAACGTACTCACCACCCTAGGAATGAGAATAGCTGAGTTGACCAGACTAGGGCTAAATTCATTTTTAAATACTGTATTAGTTAGCTACAGTGGTGTAAACAATCACCCCACACTGAGTGGCTTGAACAACATAAATGTGTTCTGTCATAGTTCTGGGGCTAGAAGTTCCAGATCAAGGTGGCAGCTGGGCGGTGCTCCCTGGGAACCACGTGGGTTGGATCTGATCCAGGCCCCGCCCCCAGCTTCTGGTGGCTCCTTGGCTCTTGGTAATGTGCAGTGTTGCTGTACATTAGAATTATGGGGGCACCTTTTAAAAAATTCTGCCCCTGCCCCAGAACAATTAATCAGCCTTTCTAGGGATGGAGCGTGGACGTTTGAAACCCCCCTGGACAATGCTGACATGCAGCCATTTTGAGAAGTGCCAATCTGCAATATTCCCTAGAGCTGGTTGAGGGGACGTGGTGGGTGTCCAAGGCATCCCCCTGTCAAAACACACAAGCTGGCTCTTTCTCCTTGCGGGAATCTGTATCACAGAATTGTTCACAAATGCTCACAGGAGGCAAGAAGCTGGCTATAATTCTGAGGACAACCGCTACAGTTTCAATTTCCATAATAATCAAGAACAAGCATCATTTCTCCAGGAAGTTGTCCCTGACTCTCACGGGCTGAGTTGACTCTTCCTCCTCTTCACTTGGGTTTCCTCCTAACATAGCACTTATTGTGTTCCTGTGATTGTCTGTCCTCCCCGTGAGGCCGTGTGCTTGGTCTGTGTCTTGATCATCATGCTAATACACATGCTGGTAACAGGGTTTGTGAACATTTTTGCATGAATGGATGAATAAATGAAGAAGTGAGTGGATGAATCAATGTAATGATTCATAACAGAAAATTCAAACCAAGATGTTAGTAATGGCTTATTACTAGAGTAATTTGGAAGAAAGACATATTTACCATTTTGCCAAGAATATGCTTTATTTGATTTTATTATCTTGATCGCAAGAGTCCTCATTTGACACCAAATTTAAGAATATAGTGAGTACTGCTCACTTCTAATAAGGTTACACTTTCTAGCAAATGTACTTTCAAACACAAATGAGAGGAGCCTGGGTGGCTCAGGTGGTTGATCATTTGACTCTTGATTTCGGCTCAGGTCATGTTCGCAGGATCGTAGGATTAAGCCCCACATTAGGGATTAAGCCCCATGCTGAGTGTGGAGCCTGCTTGAGATTCTCTTTCTCTCGCCCTCTGCCCCCCCCCAACTCGCTCTTGTGCTCTCTCTCTCTCTCTCTCTCTCAAAAACAAACAAACAAACAAACAAACCAACCCATGCCCAAGGCTTCAGACTCTTTTTCCACAGAACCAGTAGCTTTCCCTTCTGGAGTAAGAATGAGAGCTCAGACATTTATGGCAAATCATGAAGGACACAGGATATACCCAAAACAGAATTTGTTGTCAGGGAATACTGTTAACTAAATTATTCCAATTTAACTTTTATATGTATGGAAACAAGGCTTTGCACAAAGACAGGATGATAAGCAAGATAATGTTCTAGAATCCAAACACATGCTTCTAAAAAATAAGAGGAGGTCCTTAGACAAATCTATATCTGCTTTTTCTTCCTATAATCAGGCACCACTAACACAGGGCAGGTATTATGCTCATTTTTCAGGAAACTGAAATGCAAAGACGCTTAAAAATGCAGAGATATATCCCTGCACTAATTTATTAAGAAAATGCATTTTCACCAAATACTTGCTATGCTTTGGGGAGGAAAGAGATGTTAAAATAAAGCCCTTACCTCAGAGGGAATTTCATTCTAATATGGGAGAAAGAAGAATGCTATATAGTTGTAATATCATACAGGATGTTGCTCCTGCAGCCAAATGCTCTATGTATAATGTGAGAGTAAATTAAAATGGAGAAATTGGTCATTGGGAAAGTGATATTGACCAGATGTTCAAAAAACATTAGGCTTTGCTAGGTAGAGATGTGAAGGAAGAAAATGAAGGCATGAGTAGGGTTTAGGTGAGAATGACCATAATCAGGGTTAGAAGCTTGGTATTAACTTTAAGGGCGACTGTGAGGGGCCTCTGGGTGATTTAGTCAGTTAAGCATCTGACTCTTGATTTCAGCTTAGGTCATGATTTCACAGTTCATGGGATTGAGCCCTGCGTGGGGCTCTGTGCTGACAGCACAGAGACTGCTTGGGAACCTCTCTCCCTCCCTCCTCCTCTGCCCCTCTCCCGCTCTCTCTCTCTCTCTCTTTCTCTTTCTCTCAAAATAAATAAGTAAACATTAAAAAAATACATAAAAGCAACAGGGAGCCATAGAATTTTTTGAGAAAATTTTTGCAATTGAAGCAACACTATAAGAGAATTAATCTTTGAACAAAGTTTAGGGTAAATGAGCAGAGAACACTGGAAGCATGGAAACCGGAATCAGAGACACATTCAACTATAGAGTTGATGGGGAGATGGAAAGAAAACAGTATCAGAGGCATGTGATGAAGGACTGATGGAAAGTTCCAGGCCAAATTGGCACCTGAGCACAAGCATTTGTCTCTCCACCTTCTAGCTATCCCTCCCCCGACAAAAAAAAAAACAAACCAAACATGAATAATCCTGTGAGAACAAACAGATCTGAAGAGACAACAAATCTGCCAATAAAATGGTGAAAACCGAATTTCTAGAAGAATCTCCATTCTCCATTTGCAGTTATCACCACTTGAAATCTCTAGTCATTAGAAGAAATCTAACAACATGAAGAAAATAAGATTGAGATAAATGGGGAAAATGACTGATTCCATAAAATAAAGATAATTTAAGATATTAAGAAGGAAAAACTGCTTTTAATAGTATCCGTGGAAAAATTCAGGAAGGTATTACAAGATGGTATAAAATTTAAAAAGACAACAAAAGAGAACTCTTGGAAATTAAACTTAAAGTCAAGGTAATCTCCCAGAAAATAGAGCAAAAAAAAAAAAAAACCACCTTAAAAATTGAGAAAAATTAAGAGAGATAAATCTCGGTTTAGGAGGTTATAATCAGGCAGGGTTTAATCAGGCAAGCAGAGTTACCATGAGCAACAGGATAAGAGATTTGTTGTGGGTAGTAAATCTCACACAGTTTTATGAGGAGCTGGGGAAGATAGGGTCCAGGAGGTGAGGGGGGTCACCCACAAATCATCTTGAGAACCTAACCAGGCTCAGCTTCCCAATGGGACTGCAAAGAGAAAGTTCCCGGGCGACAGAGGTGGGGCGGTGTTGTCTATGGCCAACTTCCATTTGTTCTGTGGGTCTGCTGCTAAGGATCTGGTGGAGGGCTTGGGGCTTCTATTTGTCTACATGGTCAACAGTCAGAAGTAAGAACTGGAGCAGAGAACAGGTACAACATGGAACCTCCTGACCCTCTGCAACCTGTCACCACATCTCTGCATGACAACCTTCAGAGAGCAAAGTCTGCTGTTTCACACTGGTCCTCCAGGTCTCACAGAAACGCCTGTTACAGCAAATCTAACCCAGAACCTCCAGGCAAAGGAACTCAGAAGTCGCAGCCCAACCAGACCAACATAATACAAACCACCCATATCTGACCTGTAAAAATGAAAGGGAAAGAACACAGAAAACAGACTAGAGAAAATTATCACTACTGTAAAAGGGGAAAATGAGAGACACACATCTTCAGATTAAAAGAGTACCACAAAGGTCAAGCAGGCTGTACTTTTAAAAGATGCACACCTAAAGCACCTTTGTTAAATTTCAAAACACTAATGACCAGCACAAGCTCATAAATGCTTCAGGAAAAAAAATAAATCACATGCAAATGAGAACAACTCTCACTGAACATCTTAGCAGAAATACTGGAGGCCAGAAGACAGGAGGGCAACGCTTTCTCTGTCCTCAGGGAAAATTATTTGGAACCTAGGATTCCACATCCCAATCCAGTGCAAGGGCCAAGGAAGGGTACTTAGATATGCAAATATCAAACTACCAGTAAGTGCATTTTCAGTGTATCCTTTCTGAGGAAATTATTTGAGGATACTTTCTAACATAATATAATGAAAGTCCAAGAAAGGAGGTAGATGTGAGATCCTTGAAATATGTCTCTAACCCATGTCCCAAGGAAAAAAAGTTCCAGGATGACAGTTTCACGATGGAGATAGAAATTGATCATGTCCAATTAAAACAAGAAGTCAGTAGCTCCCACAAAGCTATTCTTTTCAGAAAAAGACACATTCTAAACAACAGGTAGAATGAATAAAAACATAGGCAACTTCAATGGAATGTAGAAGAAAGAATGTCTGGGGCTCCTGGGTGGCTCAGTTGGTTGAGCGTCCAACTTCAGCCCAGGTCATGATCTCACGGTGTGTGAATTCAAGCCCCACATCGGGCTCTGTGCTGACAGCTCAGAGCCTGGACCCTGCTTCAGATTCTGTCTCCTTCTCTCTCTGCCCCTCCCCATTTGTGCTCTGTCTCTCTGTCTCTCAAAAGTAAATAAATGTAAAAAAAATTTAAAAAAAGAATGTCTTTTCTCTTAATAAAAGGATGATAAGAAACTATTTGAAAAGGAAAACTGGAAAAGTCATTGTTTAAACATGATACAAACTGAAATTAATAGATTGCATTGAAAGTGGACCCGTTGGACCTGATTGTTAGAAGCATTCTCTGAAATAACAAATAGGCCACAGAGAAGAAAATATAGCCCAGACCGTTATTAGATTCTGCATCAAATACTATTAAGGTAAGAAAATTAGTATGTTATTTACTTGTTTTTATTTAAGTATGTTATATAAATGTTCAAAGATAATCAAGGAAATAAACAAAATTATAGCTTAATAACTATCAAAAGTTGGGAATATAAAGAAGACAAAATACACCTGCACTGAATATCCACATCTTTCTAGCAAGGGGTAAATAGACACTTTTTTTATTAAATTTTTTTACATTTATTCATTTTTGAGAGACAGAGACAGAGTGCGAGTGGGGGAGGGGCAGAGAGAGAGAGAGAGAAGAGAGAGAGAGAGAGAGAGAGAGAGAGAGAGAGAGAGAGAATCCGAAGCAGGCTCCAGGCTCCAAGCTCCGAGCTGTCTGCACAAAGCCTGATGTGGGGCTCCAACCCGGGAACTGTGAGATCATGACCTGAGTCAAAGTCGAACGAACACTTAACTGACTAAGCCACCCAGGTGCTCCAGTAAATAGATACTTCTTAAATGAACTTTAAAAATATAGGGCCAACCATATAGAAATAGCTCAAGAAATATTTATTAGGTGAATGAATCAGCCAATAAATAGTGGTAGAATTGTATTATGTAGAATCAGAGACATGAAGGATGAAAATAGAAATAGTTAACAATTAATATTTCCCAGTTCAAGGAAGTAGAGCTGAAAATGGAGAGGGGTATCGTTGCTTTTCATCCTCAACAGTTCTACACTATTACATTTTCAACATGTGCATATTACTTTAGTTTTAAAAAATTAAGTGATGACTATACTGTGGTTGTACAAGAGAATTACTTGTTTTTTTAAGAAACACATGCTGGAGGGGTGCCTGGCTGGCTCAGTTGGTTAAGCTTCCAACTCTTGATTTGGGCTCGGCATCATCTCAGGGCTTCATGGGTTCAAATCCTGCATCAGGCTCTGTGTACAGAGCCTGCTTGGGATTCTCTCTCTCTCTGACCCTCCCCCACTTATGCTGCCTCTGTCTCTCTCAAAATAAATAAATAGATATAAAAAATAGAAAGAGAAATAGAAAATAAGTAGAAATTTAAAAAAACACGAAACACACACTAGAGTATTTCAACATTAAAAAACATCATGTCTTCAACTTACTCTTGAATGTTTCAGGAAAACATAGGGGCGTGTGTGAATGTGTGTGTGTGTGTGTGTGTGTGTGTGTGTGTGTGTGTGTATGTGTGTGTAGACAGAGAAAAGAAAAGCAAATATAATAAAATGTTAACATTTGGGGAAGCTGGGTGAAGACAGGAATTCATTGTATTATTTTTGTAACTTTTTTATATGCCTGAAATTATGTGAATATAAATAATAACAATCAATTTTAAAAATATTTTAAGACAAGTTAATAGGGTATAGAGATATTTTAACTTTTTGTTGAAAATATACTTTAGGAAAATATCTAGCAAATTTATACACCCTTCAGTCTTTAAATATAATTTAAAATATTAAAACTTATAGTATAACCTTTACTTATGCATGGAGGAAGGGTTTTGACTAACTCTGTGTATTTACAAATTGTGGTATAGATAGATATGATAAAATGTATGTAATTTTATATACAAGTTTATACATCATATGTGTGAAAAATACAAAACATCTCTTTTCTTATGCTTTTTCTTTTAAGTTTATTTATTTTCAGGGAGAGAGCACAAGTTGGGGAGGGTCAGAGAGACAGGGAGAGAATTCCAAGCTGACAGCACAAAGCCCCAGGCAGGGCTCTATCTCATGAACCATGAGATCATGACCTGAGCCAAGATCAAGAGTTGGATGCTCAACTGACTGAGCCACCCAGGTGCCCTGAGAATGCAAAATATTCCTTTTTATTTATTTATTTTTTAAAAAAATTTTAATGTTTATTTTGACAGAGAGAGAGAGAGAGAGAGAGAGAGAGCATGAGTGGGGGAGAGGCAGAGAGGGAGACACAGAATCTGAAGCAGGCTCCAGGCTCCAAGCTGTCAGCACAGAGCCCGATGTGGGGCTCGAAATCACGGACTGGGAGATCATGACCTGAGCCAAAGTCAGACTCAACCGACTGAGCCACCCAGGCACCCCAGAATGCAAAAATATTTCTAAGTTATATCCATATTAACTAAAATCTCGGCAATAAGTCAAAATATTTGAAATGTAATATTACTTCTCCAAGCAATTTGAAAGTGGTCATGTGACTTGTATGGATCAAAGACTATATTTATTTTCCTGGGAGGAAAAAATGAATTAAATGAAATAGAAGGTACAAGACTGTAATCTGAAACAAATTATAAAACAAAATGTAGACACAGATAACTACTGAAGGAAGAGACAAGTAGAATGTAAATGTTATATAGTTTCATCACAGTGTTAGCAATACAAACCAGTAGGTTGGGAGAAGTGCTGGTTTGGAAAGGAGAGTGATAATTCAGTTGGGAACCAGCTTCATCAAGATATCAGGGGGCATCCATGCGGAGATGTGCAATAGTCAAGAAAGAGCACCGGAGAGATACACTTTAGAATCATTCACAAGCATTGCACAATAGTCATAGTTGTCAAAGTGAGGAAGACTGAAGAGGAAGAGGCCAGAGAGAAGAAAGCTGCCTGAGAACAAGAGCTCCAGAAACTTCTCACCTTGGGGGATGGGAAGAGAAAGAAAGAAGGTATGAGAGGCAAAAAGAGGCCTAAAATGTCATCACTTCCTTAGGGTCTTGGGAGGAAGGGAGGGAGGTTTTGTCAACCAATGCAGGACACGCATAGAAACACAGAGTCTGAGGACAAAGTAAAGACTATTGGTTTTGATGAATAGAAGAACATGGTCAGCTTTTCAGTCAACTGATTACAGAGTGGACAGAGAGGCGGCCAGATTACAAACGTCAAGTGAGGAATGAGGGTGAGGGCATGAAGGCAGTGAGGACTTTTAAGAATTTTAATGATTCTGTTGGTGGGAATGTGGGCTGGTGCGGCCTCTGTGGGAAAGAGTATGGAGGTTCCTCAAAAAACTAAAAATAGAGTTACCATATGATCCAGCAATCCCACTGCTAGGTATTTACCTAAAGAAAATAAAAACACTAATTTGAAAAGATGTATGTATCCTTACGTTTATTGCAGCATTGTTTACAATAGCCAGACTATGGAAGCAGCCCAGTGTCCATCGATAGATGAATGGATAAAAAAGAAGTGATATATATATATATATATATATATATATATATATATATATATCACTCATCCGTGAAAAAGAAAGAAATCTTCCCATTTGCACCTGCATGAATGGATCCAGAGGGTATTGTGCTGAGTGAAATGAATCAGTCAGAGAAAGACAAATACCGTATGATTTCGGTCCTATGTGGAATTTAAGAAACAGAACAAGTGAAAAAAGAAAAAAAGGAGAAAAGCAAATAGACTTAAATCCAGAGAATAAACTGATAGTTACCAGAGGGGAGGTAGGTGGGATAATGCATGAAATAGATGATGGGGATAAGAGTACACTTATCATGATGAGCACTGAATAATGTATAGAATTGTTGAATCACTGTATTTTATACCTGAAACTAACACTGTATGTTAACTATACTTCAATTTTAAAAATAGTAAAAAAAGAATGATAATAAGATAAAATGTCAAAAAAAAAAAAAGACTAGTGATTAAAGACAGGAGCAGCACCCACACAGTCTTATAAACAGAGCCTCTGAGCATGTTGAGTGCAGAACTGGGATTAGAACCTAGGTTTCTGGAACCTTCTTCTCAAGTCAATTCTGCTTCTAATTCCCCTTGGGTGTGGGTCTAATTACAACAGTGGTGAGGACAGAGCCCTAGTACTTGCTGGGATATTTCTGCTAGTCTTAAATTGTTGCCGAATCTGTAAACAGCTGCATAGCCTTTCCAAAGTGAGTCAGGGGCACGACTCTAAGCAAATCGAATGTTGATAAGACATCAAGAAATAATAAAATTCCCAGAAACTATTTTAAGTAATTCTCAATGTATTTATCCAACTGGAAACAATGACTCACTTGATATGGATAAATATTTTTACCAAATCTGTTTCTTTTGACCTTTTAATTTGAAGCCTAACTCATTTTGTTTGTTTTCCCGCTAAAAGCATTTAGACTTCTGAGAATATTTAGATTTGTTATTCACGTTTTTTTTTATTGTATGAAGCAATAAACTAAAGCATATTCAGTGAAAGAGCTAAAGAAAATTTTATTGTTAGCATTGTGTTAAAGGTTATACATTTTTAAAAATTATTTCCAAATAACTAGAGCTTTCTGATTAGGTTTTATAATAAGATATATAAGACCATTTGACAAATGACTTTTGAGTCTCTGGGGCATAAAAGTTGCCAAAAACAATGAAGTTTAGACCCATGCCCAATCTATGCAGAACATAATCTCCTGGTATTTCCAAAATATTTGGACACTGTTATCACTGAAGTCCTTAGCAGAGCAACATTTTTAAGCTATACCAAACAGACGTAAGCTAAGTCAATATTTCTTTTAAAAAGCTGTGTGAGGGGCGCCTGGGTGGCGCAGTCGGTTGAGCGTCCGACTTCAGCCAGGTCACGATCTCGCAGTCCGTGAGTTCGAGCCCCGCGTCAGGCTCTGGGCTGATGGCTCAGAGCCTGGAGCCTGTTTCCGATTCTGTGTCTCCCTCTCTCTCTGCCCCTCCCCCATTCATGCTCTGTCTCTCTCTGTCCCCAAAAAAATAAATAAACGTTGAAAAAAAGAAAATTTTAAAAAGCTGTGTGATTTAAATCCTGCCCTTGTGCTGGCTTCTGCAGCACATAGACTAAAATTGGACCGATATAGAGAAGATTGGCATCACCCCTGGCAAGGACGACACGCAAATTCGAGAAGTGTTCCATAGTTTTCTATCACCAGTGCCCAGGTGGCCTCCCTGTACAGGAAGCGGAGTCAGATTCAGAACCATCAGGGAGAGGACTTAGACTCCGACCCGGAAATAATTTTCTAGGTAAGTCTACTAGACTCCCACCCTCCCCCGGGGCTAGGTTCAGAGGGTGGCGGGGGTGAGACCCCGGAAGGCATCACCTCTGCTGTCCAGCAAATCTGGTGTTGCAGTCATGTGGGTTTTGAGTGTCACGTGTATGTGAGCGCAAGGGGATGGTTTAAGCCGGGGTCTGGGGTTTTATCAGCCATTTTTTTTCCCAATAAATAATTATTGAACTCCAGTAAATAAATAAGTAAGTAAGTAAGTAAAAATCTGGCCCTTGAGGAAGTTACTTGCTCAGTTTAGAAAAAGAAACAAACCAAAACAAGACAAAATAGAACAGAACAAAAACAGGAGGGAGAGAGAGATTACAAAGAAAGTAACTGCTAATCTCCAAGAGAAAAATCTTGTCACACACTTCAAGTTTTACTTTCTTTCCTCAAGCAAACTTGTCAGTGTTCTCTTGCCTTGGTTTTCCCCCTGCATGTCTGACCCAGCAGGAAGCACAAACCAAAAACCTATGCCTTTTGAATCCCCACCTTTTACATCTGAGCTGCAATCCTAAGGAACCAGCAGCAGACCACAGCTATATTCTTCCTAGCCTGGAGATATTTCATTTTTATTCAAATAGGTTAAGCTCCATAAAGCATATGAAGCTATATTTTCAAATTTCAAAGAATATGGCAAGTGTGTTCTTTTCTCGGCATCATCCAATCAATATTCGACAACTTGCTCCTAAGTGATTTTGCTACCTAAATATACTCTTTTTGTGTGCAGCGTTTATCCATTTGGGTGGAGTTTTTTAAATCTTTCTGTCACTGTATCACCTTCAACTCATTCTTTAAAGCACAGAATTATTACTTTTTTGTTGCTGACAAGATAGAAAATAATTCTTTGAGACACATTATATTAAAGAAACATGCATTTGTTCCAATGCCCAGGAGTGAGATGCTTTTGAGAAATAGCATACTTAGTGACAGTATATTCCAGAAATAATGTACAGCCAACAATTGGAGAACAGTTATATGGCTGCCCACATCCTTTATTCATGTTTGTGCCCATCATTTGAAACTCTCCTCACACGATTCCTGCCTCACTTGTGCCTCTACCACCATCTTTGACCCAATGGACGCTCTCAATTTGTTACCCAGTATATATTTTTGCAACTATATTTACTCTATATGAAAATAATTCTGAGAGTCTATTTAACTCATCTTGATCATCCTAGGGCCAAGAACAGTTTTGGGGCTCTGTTTTTTTTTAAATTTTTTTAATGTTTATTTATTTTTGAGATCATGACTGGGGGAGGGGCAGTGAGAGGGGGAGACACAGAGCCTGAAGCAGGCTCCAGGCTCTGAGCTGTCAGCACAGAGCCTGACGTGGGCTCAAACCCATGAACTGTGAGATCATGATCTGAGCCAAAGTCAGATGCCTAACCGACTGAGCCACTCAGGCACCCCATGGGCTCTTGTGAGCACTTAGCAAATCCTTGTGGAAAAAGAAAGAACAGTAGGACCAAGAAATATCATTATTTTCTAATTCTAGCTTTAACTTGTATATCCCTCTAATAGTTAAAACAATATAAGTAAGGGTATAGCCGCCTCAGGGATAAGAATCTCAATATTCTCCAAGAGCTCCAAGGCTGAGTGCAGTAGGGGCTGCTCAAATCCACAATGCCTGCTGCATGTTCAACACAACTGTGTGAATCTATTCTGACTGCTATAACAAATTATACCATAGACTGGGTGCCTTACACAATAGAAACTTATTTCTCACAGCTCTGGAGACTGGAAGTCCAAGTTAAGGGTGCCATCATGGTTGGGTTCTGGTGAGAGCCTTCTTCCTCTGATTTGCAGATGGCCAACTTCTCCTTGTATCCTCACATGGTGGAGAGCAGAGATATTCCCTGGAGTCTCTTTTATAAAGGTGCTAATCCCATCCACAAGGGCCCCACACTCATGAGTTCATTACCTCCCAAAGGCCCCACCTTCTAATATATCACACTTTGTGGGGAGTAAGATTTCAGCATATGAATCTTGGTGGGATTCAGTCCATAACAACAACTCTGTGGTGGCACTTCTTGTGGAGCATTTAAGACAGACAGAGTCATCCATTGGCAGGGTGAATGTGCCTGATTAGCCTAAGGAGCTCTGAAAGATCTGGGCTATGGAGTAAGGAAAAGTTGACCTCTCTTCGGAATTTTCCAACACAAGAGACACATCTCAAAACATTATACTCTCCCCACTTTCCCCACTGATATCTCAATTACAGAGTCTGACCACATCAAAGAAGGCACTTGCCTTTTTAAAATTTTTAACATGATCCTTTCTTACACAGCTTATTTTGGAATTTTTACATTTGAAATCGAGTTATCCTTACTTAACTAAGCAGCACATCTTCCCTCTAAAGCCTCTTTCCTCAAGTTCTCTTGAACTAGAAATAGTCTCATTTTCTGATGTTTAACTGGTGGAGCCTCATTTCTCTACTATTTGTTATTCACTTTCTTCTTCTGATAGAATCCTCACATTAACCCCAGACTTCACTTAGCATATATTGAGCACCCACCACGTACAGAATCCATAATATACCTCCAATGATGATAGAACGAAGAGGCTCCCTAGGGTAGTGATAGCTTTTCAAGTTGAGCTTGGTTATGATAGCTATTCCCTGCAGACATGGGCACCCCCCAAGATAAGAGTTGTGCTGAGTAGTGTGTCCGCTACCATGAGAGGAAAGGAAGAAGGCAGGGAAGGGAGCCTGTGTAGGCTTCCAAGCCAGTTACCAGCTGGCCGTGTAGGGGCCAGGGAGTGAAAGGTTAAATGGGTGCACCAGGGCAATCCTGGTTCAATACCTCAGCCCGTGATCATTACTTGTGGTTGCTACTCTAAGAAATGATGCATGGGAGGGTTGTGGTATTTCAGGATTGAGAGCAATATGGATAAATGTAGACACTTCCATTGAGGGTTAAAAAAATGAATTGCCTAAGTGCAAGAAGGGGTGACTTAGATTGACAGAGGCTTTTTAAAGGTATTTTTATTTTTAAATTGTGAAATATTTCAAATATCGACTGACCACAAGCACAACCTGAGCCAGCAGGATTCTGAAGCTGAAAAAAACTAAAATTGTTGAGTCATTAGGCAGCAAGAGAAGAAAAGTGATGCCTAGCTCAAGGGAAGCCATGGTTCCCTGGATCTATTTGCTCCAGATAATTCCCCTTCCCCTCTCCCAGGGGAACAAGACATAGGTGCACATTTTTGAGGTGTGTTTCAAGCACAATGATTTGAATAGTGAGAGATCAGCTTCTGAGACCTGAGACTGATGCTTGAAAGAGTCTAGGCTGCTTATTCTGAAGAAGGGATCTGTGACAGCTGCCTCCCAATGATTGAAGGGTGGCCATGGGCCCAAATGGACTTGACTTATTCTTGTGACTCCAGAGGGCCATGAGGATCACTTGAATAAAGTCACAGAGAGGAAGCAGGTTTCAGCTCAGTATAGAGAACTGATTTTTTTTTTGAGAGAGACAGACAGAGACAGACAGAGACAGACAGAGACAGAGACAGAGAGAGAGGCAGAGGGAGAGGGAGAGAATATTAAGCAGACTTTATGCGCAGCGCCCAGCTCCCAGCTCAGAACCCGATGCAGGGCTCGATCTCATGACTGTGAGATCATGACCTGAGCTGAAATCAAGAGTCAGCTGCTTAACTGACTGAACCAGCCAGGCACCCACAGTATAGAGAACTTTCTAACATGAGTATTGTCCAGCAATGAGTCTGGGGGTGTTACAGGAGATTAAGGTCTCATCCCTGGAGGGCTCGGTCAGATGTCAGATGCCACCTCCCAGGAATCACCAGATTTCAAACTTCCTCCCAAGGTTCTCTCAGTCCCAGGGTGTGGGAGATGGACAAAAAACAAAAACAAAAACAAAAACAAACCACTACCATGCAATGCAATGAAAGATCAGAGAAGGGTACTTCTAAATCTGCTCAGGAAAATTAGAGAACGCTTCAGAGAGGAGGTGACACTTGATATGCTACTTGAGGTATGTAGAAAATAGAACAGAGGAGACACCATGTGCAATGATTTAGAAAGTTTATACAAGGCCTGAGGAATGGACTGGGTCTGGAATATCAAGTGTTTTAATGGGAAGTAGTGGAGAATGAGGCCACAATTGAGAACCATGCTTAGGAATTTGGAATTGACCACATAAGCAAATACCTGATTACATCCCTATTTTAAGAATATCACTTTGGCAGCTGCATTAGAGGTAGACATTGTCTTGATATGTTGAAGAGCTCCTTTATCACAGGCAACTAATGCAATCCAATATCAGTTTCTTTATTGGATTATGGAGTCTCTTTCCCCACTTATTAACTATATGACTTTCAGATTGCCTGGAAACACTTTACAAAGAGAAAAGCAGGGACCCTGAACATTTCTGGTTCTGTGTTTTGTGTTTATTTCAGAGGACGGCAAGCTGTTGAGAGTAGAGACAACGTCATTACAAACATGCAAATGGTTCTGGGCCACATGAGGCCTTGACATGCATCTAGCATGTTGGGATATGGAGAAGATGCCGTTTTTTGAAAACCAAAGATGGGGAACCACAGCACAGTACATCGGTTACATTTTAATACTGGAACATTTTGCAAAAGTGATCACTTTGTGTTCCAATCACTACTTGCAATCTATTCTTCATTAATTGGTCTGCCTAGTTAGATAAAAACATACTTTTTTTGCCATCCGAACTCCTTTACCTTTGTTTTGGTAAAGTGCACCTGAATCTTGCCAACTCCCAGCCCATGCAGTATAGTAGGAGTTGAGCACACTCTCAACTCTACAGTAGATCCTTAATGACCAGAGCCAATCAGCATCCTGCATTCCTCTGGCCATAGTGATTGGTTTCAAGATGGTTCATACACTGAGTTGGAACCACAAGACACCACTAAAACTTTGCTGGGGGTTCTGGAGAAAAGACCCTCAACCTTTCCCCCAGATTTGAAGCCAGGTAGGGGCACAAAAGGCCTGGAAGTCCTGCAGCCAACTTTTGCTCCCAGAGGGACACCTCCCTGAGGATGGGTGACGTGGCAGGAGTCATAGGCAGACAACAGAGAAAATGCACCTTTGAGGACATAGCTTGAACCACATCTGTCACTGGAGTTTCATCTACATTAGTCATAAGTTCTCTCCTTTGCTTAAGCTACTTTGAATGAGATTTTTTGTCACTTGCAACCCAGAACTCCTACCTGGTGGAAATAATTTGGGGGGACATTGATAAGACAAATTCATCATTCATTCCATCTGCCTATTAGGAAAGCTGTTCCAGGGCATCTGCGTGGCTCAGTCAGTTAAGCGTTGACTCTTGATTTCGGCTCAGGTCATGATCTCACAGTTCATGAGTTCGAGTCCTGCCTCAGGCTCTATGCTGACAGTGTGGAGCCTGCTTGGGATTATCTCTCTTTCTCTCTCTCTCTCTCCCTCTCTCTCTCTGCCTCTCCCCCATTCTCCCACACACATTCTCTCTCTCTCTCTCTCTCTCTCTCTCTCTCTCAAAATAAATAAACTTTATAAAAAAGAGAAAGCTATTTCTGTGGTAAAATTATTTTTTCCCAGAAAAACTCACCTGTATGACATTTCCCTAGTTCTACTTTGTGACAGTGCACAGTACATTTTCTAACCTGCGTGCTCCCACTACATCATGAGATTTTGCTGGCATTTATGCTATCTCAAATAGTTGACATTTGTGGGTGTGTCTTTTTGTGTTAATGGGCCTTGGGTGCCTAGTGAAGATGACTTCTCGCTTGTCTTTGGATCCTCCAGAGCCTTTAACACAAGACCTGGCATGTAGCAGATGCTCAATAAATGTTTGATAAAGTAATTTGCATTCGTTTTACCATTTCACATTCAATGCCTCCCAGGTTGTATAAAATCAAATTTCGACTTGTTCTGGCAGTGCTGTTCTTTTAAGAAGTCAATAGAAATAAATATGAAATAGTGAAAACATTGCCTTCTGAGTCGCTCCTGGATTCTGCAGGACTGACAATCCCAAGTGTAATAGAACAAGTCACGTATTTTGAAAGGGAAAACTAATATTTGTTAAAATGGTATTTTAGAGATCTAGACAATGTTGAAGAAAAGCCTTCAGTTTTATTTTCATAGAAATAGGAAATGATATTTTGTCAAGGGTGAAATGTAATCCTGAACACAGAGAAACACAAAAGCTATGTTTGAATTTTCTCAAAAATAATAGTAATCCATTGTATCTGATTCAAAAGATCCAGGAAAAGGACAATTATTGAATGGATTAACATAATTTACTTCCTTTTCATTCACCACCATTTTGGCTGTTCTTGGGGAAATTCATGCCAATTGACTGTCCCAGTGTCCCACTGTCATCATGGAAATCTAGACCCTTGTCTACATATTCTTGGTGCCCAGAAAATGTTGATTGAACTAAAAGGAAAGGAGACAAATGAACATTCCTGTGTGTTTAGTATGTGTCAAGCACATTTTAAGGATGTTTTCATTTTTTATCCCATTTAACTTTATGATAGTTCTTTTATCCATTCATTCATCCATTTATTCATCATTCAGTATGTATCACTAATAGCCTACCTTGTGATGGACCAGTGAATAGCAGAATTTGATTGTACTCCAGGACTCCTGGTTCCAAAGCCTGTGTCATTTCCTCCCCACCAATTAGGTAACTTCCCTAGAACAGGGAAAAGGATAGCCATGATTTTAAGCACGAATAAAATCCTTACATTGTAAGACTGAAAGCCACATTGGTGAACATCATTGATGTATGTGGACCGGGGCAAGGCTAGCAGCCCTGAAGCCTGAATTCTAGAATCCTTACTAGCTTGTCCTGACTTCCCAGAACTCTATATGAGTAAGTTAGATTAATGAGGACTTCTGTGTTTGATCTTTAGCATCTTAGGTCTTTTATAAACCAATTTTAAAAAATAGAAAATAATTTGCATTTACTTTTTTGATTGCTTCAACAAGTATAAATATTTCCAAATGATAGCAACTACCATCTTTTGGGTGTCAATGACACACCAGAAATAGTGAAAATTTTGTTGTATACATCATCTCACTTAATCCTCACAGATCTCTAATGAGGTCAATACTACCTGTCAGCATTTTGTATGGCTGAGAAAACTGAGGCCTTACCATGCTAAGTATACATTAAAGGTCATACAACCAGTAAAAAGTCAACCCAGGGGAGTTTGTCCAATGTCTTCGTGACCCATATAATCTGTGCAAGTTATTAATTTGCATAGCATTCCCCCAAACTGTCAACCTCTTTTTCAAGTGCCACGTTAGCTTAGCCTGTGTGAAGTGGCCCAAATTCTCAATGAGTGAGGTCCAAATTACTGGCATTTTCTTATATAGATTTTTTTTCTTAAAATCGTTTGGGTCAACTTCCATAAGGGTGGTGTGGGCAGCTAAAAAGCAGTGAAAGAATCAAATACGATTAGCCAGAGATCCACTCTTCTTTACCCATGTATATAAGTCAGCTTGGGCTGTCCTATTAGGAGACCAAAAACTGAGTGGCTTAGACAATAGAGATTTATTTTATCATAGTTCTGGAGGCTGGCAGTTCAAGATCAAAGTGCCAGAAATGTTTAGTGAAGCTTCTCTTCCTGACTTGTAGGTTGCCTTCTCTCTGTGTCCTCACATGGCCTCTTGTCCGTGCAGGCTTGGAGACAGAGAGAGAGAGAGGGAGAGCGAGCGAGCACACTGGTGTCTCTTCATCTTCTCATAAGGACACCAGCCTCATTGAATTAAGATTCCACCCTTATGACTTCACTCAACCTTTATTGCCTTCTGATAAGCCCCATCTCCAAACAAAATCACATTGAGGATTAGGGATTCAATTCAGTCAATACCACAAGCCCAGCATCCTTTTCAACAAAGAGGTCAGTTTCTGGTGGGACTTGGAAATATCAAAAAACAAAACAAAACAAAACAAAACAAAAAAGGAGATCTGCCTCCCTCATCCAGAGTGAAATTAGTTCTACGATTGTCTCCCACAGATGTCAAGTCTATGAGGCCAGAGATGCTCATGGCCCACAGCACAGTGCTTATTTAGTAAGCCTCAATGAATGCTTGATGTTAGATGGCTCCAAGTAGAAGGAGATTTTGCTGCCAAATTAGAGAACGTGGATGTTAATATTTTGAACATAAGAAGCCATGGAGGAGTTCTGAACTTGGAAAGAACATGCATAAAAGTTTTCCCCCCATTCCCCCAGAATATGATTGAGGGAATTCAGCACCACCTTCACGATTAACACTCTGATGCCTCCAGAGCAGAAGACCGCAGAGCTTAATCAAAGTCACCTGAAAAAGCTCATGCTTTCCAGTAACATTCTTCAGAGCCACTCTGACCCACACTTTAGGAAGAGGGAGATGTAAGTTGGAGAATCCTGAACTTTGTGGGCTCTGCACTGTTTTAGAAGATAAAGCCACAGAAGAAGCAAAAGTTCTGACATTCAGGCTGCATGGACTTTTGAGTGTTAGCTGAGCCCAGGGCCATTTCTCAAGAAGATTCAGCAGCAGTGAAGTTAAAATCCATGCAGTATAGAATTTATTTCCAGAGATTGTCACAACACATAACTAACTAGTTGGGGTGTTAGATAAACATGTATTTATAGGTTGCCCGTGTAAGTGTAAAGATGTGTGCATGAGTGTTTTTCTGTCCCATATATCTTGAGGGGCCGCTCAGAAGCTGAAGAACATGATGTTTCCATTCACAGGAGTCAGGTTAAGGGGAAGAAAGAAAAGAAAAAGAAGAGAAGAGAAGAGAAGAGAAGAGAAGAGAAGAGAAGAGAAGAGAAGAGAAGAGAAGAGAAGAGAAAGGAAGAAGGGAGGGAGGGAAGGAAGGAAGGAAGGAAGGAAGGAAGGAAGGAAGGAAGGAAGAAAAGCAGGTTGAATTTACTCCAAAACATGATTTTATTTCCAAGGCCATCTGTGCACAGACATACCCCAGAGGCAATAAAAAGCTGCATTATTCTTCATTATTGTCCTGGGAGAGTACTCTGCCTTAATAAGGGAGCCCTGATTTCATAAATGGGAAGGAACAACAGTTCCCTAGGATGGCAAATTAACTTGCTTTTGATAAATAAATGAATTTTCTCCCTGAGTAAGCTTTGCCGAAGTAATTCAATGTCTTATTTTTTACACAGTACTAATATTCTAATGCCACAAAGTTCTGTATCTGGTTAGTTCTTCGGCTTTCCTATCTGAAGTTAAACTTCTATTTTACTAATTTTTAAAAATCTTTTTTGTTTAGCTTGTGAAAAGCTGGTTTAAACATTATTTTTTTTTTTTATCCTGGGAACAATTTTTCAAGATGAGGCAAAGTCACTGAGTGAAGGGGGAAAGTTGCTCACATGGCTTTGGAGACATCTCAGAATCTTCTGCTCTCCTCTGGAATGGGATGATGCCTCACAGACTCCTGGAATGTTCACTAAAGCTCTCAAATTCCCAAACCCTTCGCCAGCACAAACCACGTGTTAACATTTCCTTTCATGTGGGGACCGGAGGCCCAATATTCACTTTCAACTGTGCCAAGGTATTTTTTCCAGGTGGAGAGATGTTTCAGTGCTTGGGTTTACATCTCTGACATTATGGCACAGCGTCTATTTTCTTTCTACCTGGATGGTGTGACCAGGACGAGGGAGGGCCCCAAGGAACACATTCTTCTATAGGCCGTCCACTCCTGACAGAAGCCACACATACCATGGAACTCCCAGTGTGCCTCCAGACAGCTTCAGGGCTGCACAGTGACTCCTGAGTGACCAGAGGACAAAGTCTGAAGCGGGGGGTGGGGGTCATCCTAGCAATCGTGTATAGTCAGGGTCAGCTGAGCAGGTTAGCAAGAGCTGAGGAATCAGGGCCAGGAGACCTACGTCCACACTTAACTCAGTGCCCCAGCTCTGGAAAGCCATCTAAACCCACTAAGCCTTGGTTTTCTTACCAATAGAATGGACACACTCCTCCATCCAAAGGAGGTTGCCAGGCTCCAGGAAAATCGGCACACGCTTAGCAAATTATAAAGCACGGCTGGGAAGCTTCAGTAAGACTGCCCAGCACAGAGCCTGGCACGTCTGAAGCCAAAAGTCCTTTGAAGGCAAGAGCTTTCTCATCTAGCCAGAGCCCCCAGACTCATCTATGACAGCAACCAGAATATGGAAGGCAGTAGAGGAAACCTTGGTGAATAAAGGTATGAAGGAATTATCACACAAAGCAGATTCTCAATCGATATTAGTTTCCTCCTTCATCTCCAAACGGCTAAAAATTGTGCCTTGTGTTTAGTGCTTTAAAAGTTTGCTGTTGGGGCGCCTGGGTGGCTCAGTCAGCTAAGCGTCTGACTTCGGCTCAGGTCATGATCTCACAGTTTGTGAGTTTGAGCCCCGCGTCGGGCTCTGTGCTGACAGCTCAGAGCCTGGAGCCTACTTCAAATTCTATGTCTCCTCTCTCTGCTCCTCCTCTGCTCACGCTCGGTCTCTCTCTCCTTCAAAAATAAATAAAAACATTTTTTAAAAAAAAAGAAGTTTGCTGTTTGGTTAACAGTTGCTAGTGCATCCTGTCTTTCCTTCCCCAGGGCTTTCCGTTTCCCCTGTGAATAGTTCTATAAAACCACAAGGGCCCATTCTGAGACTGGAGTTTAGGTTTCAGAGAAACTTAGGGGAAAGGGTTTTGTCGGACCTGGCAAGCCATCAAACAGTGTCTGAGTCCACCTAGGAAAATAACCAGCCTGGGGTGCCTGGTGGCTCAGTTGGTTAAGTGTCCGACTCTTGATTTTGGCTCAGGTCATGATCTCCAGGGTTTATGGGTTTGAGCCCCGCATCAGGCTCCTTGCACTGACAGTGCAGAGCTTGCTCGGAATTCATTCTCTCTCTCTTTCTCTCTCTGTCTCTTTCTGTCTCCCTCTCTCTCTCTCTGTCCCTCCTGTGCACACACTCTCTCTCAGAATGAATAAACTTTAAAAATAAAAAAAAGAAAACCAACCAGCCTGCCTGCAAGAAAAAAGTAGGAAGAAAATCATGAAAGGAAGGTGCCAGTTGTAGAGCAGTGTTGTGGGAAGCAATCGCTCCTGTACCAGCGGTTTACTGGGGAGTTCAAGCCTGGGGGCAGAAGAGACAGGAAAGGCATGGGGCCAAGAAAGAGGGAGAGAAAGCAGTCCATGGGCTCTACGAGCCAGTCGCTCAAACTCCAGAACCTACTGCAGCTCTGCGTAGTGCCGTCAGGAGGAAGAACTGAGAAAAATGTATTCCTGGCTCCATGGAAGTTCACCCATGGAATGCTGACTTTTCCAACTTCCGAGATGCTCAGGCTTGGGAACCAGGTGGATCCCGTAGCACCTTGTGTGACAGAAAAGCCCTGGGTGGGAGGCCCGCAGTGCAGGTTACAAGGCTTGCCTGCAAGTGAACTGAGGGGCCAGGGGCAGCTTCCGAGGGAGAAATTATATATATGCATATATGTATATATATGTCTCGTACGGTGATTGGCACAACATTCGTGCTCAGTAAGTGGTACTGAAATCAGAATCAGAGTGGAGTTGACATTTAGTAGGCAAGAGTGATCTTTAAATATAAACTTAGATCACGCCATTGCTTTGCTCAGACCTTCTAGTGGTTTCCCATTGCAATCAGAATTACACACAAATACTCCTTCTGGCAAGGCTCAGTGTGATCTAGCCCGTCTGTGTCTTACACCCATCCTCCAGCCCCAGCTTTCACTTTTTAAATCCTCCTGGCTCTTTTCCACCCCAGGGTCTTTGCACTTGCCATTCTTTCTGCCAGGACTTCACTTCCTCCTCTGATTTCTTTCTGTGTCTCCTTCTTATTGAACAGATGTCAGCTCCTTAAAGAGGTCTTCAGTGACACTCCAGTTGAAAGTATTCTCTGACATTGCCTCATATTTTTTGAATTAATTTTTTTTTGAGAGGGGGAGAGAGAGAGAGAATCCCAAGCAGACCCCACGTCCAGTGAAAAGCCAATGAAGGGCTCAATCCCATGAACCGTGGGGTCATGACCTGAGCCGAAATCAAGAGTCTGATGCTTAACTGATTGAGCCACTGGTGCCCGTGCCTCATATTTTGGCTGTTTTCATGGTGCTTACCTTAATCCTAAATCAACATGCATATTCACGTAGCTCTTTGTTTATTATCCATTTCAGCCTATTGGAACATGAGATCCTTCAGAGCAGAGGCTTCATCTCCCTTGATCTACAGAGCTTAGAACAGTACCAGGAACAAAGCAGGGACTCCTTAACCATTTGTTAAATGAATAAGCTAGTGAGCTTCCATAGTCAGCCAAATTCCCCCCAACTCTGGGAATATGCTGGCTGCCAGGATATCAGGAGTGAAGCGACATGTGGGCATGATTCCAGCCCAAAGGCACTTCTCACTTCAGGAGACCACAGGCTGGGTTGTGACCTAAACGGGAACAGTGTGATTGGAATAACTAATCACTATGAGCAAGATCTTGAGAGATGTGACTAAAAAGCTTTATAAATGTTTAAAATTGATGCCAATAGCAAGTTCAACCCGTAGACATAGTGTAGGTGGTCTAGATATCTCATCTGCTTTTGACGTATTTCTCTAGCCTTCCTTCTAGTCAACATTAACTGAGACCGAACAATGTGCTAACCTCATTGTTTGCTTCAGCCTTAAAGCTCTTCCAGAAGAGCTCCTCATGTATTATTTCAAGTGATTTCTCAACAGTTCCCTGACTATTCATCATTGGAAGGATATATCTAAAGATAAACAGAACTGCAAAGAAATATTCGGGGGGGGGGGAAAACCCTTATATAAAGCCAACCCTTCCACAATGGCGCCTTGGGCTAACCCTACTCTGTAACAAACTCTTTTCCTCCAAATCCCTTAACCACATGTGTATAGAATCCGTGTCTCTCTTCCTCCCTCCATCTTAGTCTTGACATGCTTCCTGCAAGTTCATGGTGGCACAGAAAGAATACTAGCTTCATCAGATAAAATCTTGGCTCCATTTATTATCTGTGTGTCTTTGGACAAGATGTTGAAACTCTGTGAGTTTCATTTCCTTCTTTTGTAAAATGCACATAATCATGACCTCACAGCATTGTGAAAAGTGAATACGGGAAATAAATATGAAAAGTATGTCAAATTCCTGGCACATAGTAGCTGTTCAAAAATAGAAGTTACTATGACTATGACTACCACTACCATATTATTATTATCGTTACTATTATTATTACCGTTATACCATCGTTGCTTCCTCTCTGCCCGCCATGCCTTGTCAGTGCGTCTAGCTGTTGGGTCAGACAGCATGCTTTCCGGTTGTTTCTTTGTCCTTGATAATATTACAATAACAGTAGATGTTTCACAAAAGCTTACTGGTCGGATTTATTTTCATACAACTAAAGGGTTGAATTCAACAAAGCTCTACTGAACTTTTCCAAAGCAGCACAAACTGTGATGTCCACCTGCACACATGTGGATGAAAGAAGAGGACATTCCATGGTGTGATTTCAAGGGCACCAGAGAAGCCGAGCTGCTCTGTCCCCATTTCCCTTTTTCTGATGGCTAATGCCTAGAATTCAACCACTTGCATGGTATTTGTAGCTTAAGAATGTACTTCTAGGGGTGCCTGGGAGGCTCGGTCAGTTAAGCATCTGACTTCGGCTCAGGTCATGACCTCACAGTTCTTGGGTTTGAGCCCCACATCAGGCTCTGTGCTGATAACTCGGAGCCTAGATCCTGCTTCAGATTCTGTGTCTCCCTCTCTCTCTGCCCTCCCCACCCCTTGCACTCTTTCTCTCTCTCCAAAATAAACAAATATTAAAAAAAAATTTTTTTAAGAATGTATTTCTAGTCAGAAAGGAGCAGCAAGGCTCCTCCCTTCTATGGGAGGGTTTTTTGTTTGTTTGTTTAGTTCTGGTTTGTAATGGAGGGGCCTGGGAGCATTTGCTTGGACTAGAGAGAGAATGAGGACCCCACCCACTGAAAAGAGGAGGGAGGGCCAGGAGCGGGAAAGCTAGAGGGCCTGAGGCTGTCAGAATCAGTCTGCAGCCAGTCTTTTTGAAGGGAAAGTTCCCGAAGATAAAATGATCACCGAGGTGAAGCCCCAGTGTGTGGCCTATCTGGAACCTGCCTTAGCAGGCGGGATCGTCCTTGTCCCTGTCAGTGCCCTGTGGGTCACAGGAATCCTACATAACCTGCAGCACCAACCCATCCCAGGAGCTAGTAGGATATATGGTTTCCCTCCTGCTTTGTCCTGAATTGGTGATCACATTCCGAATTTATAAGCTTCCCAGTATCGCCTCTGCTCAGGCATTCTCCTGGGAACAAAGCCAGACAGAGACACTGGCAAGATCTGAAGAGACCTGCTTGCCGTTGCTGGATTTGGTCACTTTCCAGTCTAATTGCCAGAGCATCCACCTGCCTTCAGCATCATTTCCAAAGGGCAACGTGAGAGTGATGGCCTCAGTGTCTCCCGGTAACAGCCAACTTATAATGCACAGTCAACCTCACCTGTCAACAGGGGAAGTGCTACATTTAGGTGGTTTAGAAATTCCATCGAATTTGGCAAGTCCTGGAACAGGCTTGGCCTGAGCCCCATGAGGGAATTGGAGATGTATAAATAATAGCTCTTGCCCTCAAGAAGCTTGCAGTCTAGTGGAGAAGAAAGATCCAAATGAACAACCTGACCCTTACTAGTATCTAAGAGAAGTCTGATTTTAAAAGGCATTGAAGTTGACTGTCTCTAATACACAGCAGAATGAAATATTTATTTAAAAAGATGTTTTTCTAGGGGTGCCTGGGTGGCTCGGTAGTTAAGTTTCTGACTCTTGATCTCAGCTCAGGTCATGATCTCACAGTTGGTGAGTTTGTGAGTTTGAGCTCCGGCGCCTGGCTCTGCACTGACAGCTCAGAGACTGCGCGGGATTCTCTGTCTCTGTCTCTGCCTCTCTCTCCCTTTCTCTCTGCCCCTCTCCTGCTCACACACTCTCTCTCTCTCCAAATAAATAAACTTAAAAAAATTAAAAAAAATAATAAAATAAAAAGATGTTTTCTCAACTGGAGTGAAATCCACATAGAAAGGTGCTGACCAAACCAAGTATGAGAGGAAGCACCATTGCAGGAGAGAACAGGCAGAGAAGGCTGGGTGCCCCAGGCACAACAATCAGCTGGAGCAGGACAGAGGCGGGCAGAATGAGAGCCACTGCAGTCTGGTGCTATGGGGGTCTGTGGGAGAGTGGGGAGAGGTAAGGCTGCGAAGGGGGCGGTCACATTATGGGTGAGTTCAGATTAGGAATTATGGAGAGCTTTGAGGCTCTGTTGAGAAACTTGCTTTTCCCACCCACCCCCCCCAAGCAATCAACACTGGCAAAGTTCATAGGGTGTGGATTGCCCCGGCTATGTTTTAGGGCAGGCAATATGGTGGCTGGATGGTGGGGGGCAGGGGTGGTGGTGGAGGGGTGGAATCACGCTGCAGGCCAGATGCCAGAAAAAGCTGAGAGACAGTTCGTACTGTCAAGACCCTGGTGAACCTCACTCAAAGGCAAACTGCAAAAGAAGGGAGGGTCTCTTAAAGGTATGGGTACTGAAAAAAGCGTCTGTGCACATCGACAGGCTTTCCTTTGGAAAATGGACACCTGGTGGATTGTTCAAGTCTCAGTCGACGTCCCAACGAGTCCTGGCAAACAGAGATAGAACCTGGGACCGCAGACAGCTGCATGCACAACAGTCACCATCCATGGATGCTTTCATTTCTCAGAAGCTTGGCTTAGCCCCTGTGCTGGGATCACTGAGCACTCTGGGGGCATTCCTCCCAACAGACAGATGTCCCCAAGTCACAGCTGTCCTGTCACCCAGAGGCAGGGAGCTCCAAGAAGCCCTGGCACAGGGAAGCACCGCATTCGCTGACTCACTCCCTCATCCACTGCACAAATATTTGTGGAGTTCACTCCGATGATTAAATCCTTTCAACAAAGGGGAAGGTCTTTACTGTGCTCTTTATTAGTTATTGGATTTTCCATTTCTTGGTGTGGGGGTGAAGAAGATGCAATCAAGGCAAACAGTTTGAAATTGATCGTTTGCTTCTCTCCAGGGTAATTTCCTGGCAACTGACAAAATTCACAGGCTGTGATGAGCAGTCACGGACTTGTTGGGAAACCTCTTTCTTTGTAGTTTAGATTAAAAAAAGAACATCTCTTTAAGCGCCATTTCCTTATTTTTTAAATGAGAATAATAACACTGACCTCACAGGGTAGCTGCGAACAGGTTCACCACTACATGGAAGTGGAACGCAGTGCCGTGCAGAGCTCTAGGGGGCGCCATTCACATAGACTACCAGGTAAACAGTGCCCCCTGGAGTTGAGCGATACACAACCTCCACAACCGTATGTGACAGCCCTGGTGCTCAGAGAGGATCAAGGGAATAAAGGTATGAAAGCACTTTATAAACTGTAAAGGGCTGTTATAATCATCATAGCTATTGCTCCAGACATCCAAGGGAATACACAAATCCCAACAGTGAAACTAGGGGCATGTCTCAGCCATGAGCAGCTTGAATTGATGTTACAGCAGCAACAAGGAACCTTACGCCACTGCAGATGGGAAACCTCCCAAGCTACGACATGCTGAGGGACGTTGATCAGGAATCAAACAGAAATATGGAGCCAAGTATCACAGTACCGATGTATGCTGAGTTCTTACTTTATTCCAGACCCTATTCCAACATGCTGCATGTATTGTCTAATGTAATCCCCACTACCACCCTATTAGGTGAGTCCTGCTCTCCATTTTACAGGTGAGAAAAGCCACACAGGGTTAGTAGATTCTAGGCTAGGGGACCATGGTTTAGAAGCTCTGGAGCAAAGAGCTGAAAACAGGCAGGCCTCTCCACTGTCTGTGAGTTCAACCACCTCCTTTGGCCTCAGCAGAAGACAAACCACACCGCACACGAGGCTTTCTGTGCAGAATCTGGGCATCAGCCACCCAGTGGGGGAAACAGATAAGGCCAACAAATCGAGTGCCGATGATGCACTGGCTGCTTCTAGACGCTCACCCCTGCCCTCCGGGAGCCTGTGCTGTGTCTGAGGCAATCGGAAGCCCAGGAGACAATCAGTAAGTCGATCATGTGGTACCATGCAACTGAGTGCTCGGCAAAAGGAAACAATTTTCTGAGACGCTTTCTAAAGGACCTGGAGCCTGATCAGGGTCTTGGAAGGAAGAATTTGGAAGGAGGTGGAAGGGAGCGGTGCAGTCTCCCAATCGCTCTTCCACGGGGTGTGACGGGGGCGTGGGTGGAGAGATGGCCTAGAAGCGGCCTGCTTGTTCTGACAGAGATTCTACTTCCAGACATCTGCATTCATACCGTATACTCTGCCCTCCTTCCAGTCAGTTGTGCCGCTTCTTCAGGCACAGTTTAAAATGTAAGCCAAATTATGCCACTCCTCTGCTCAAAATTCTTTAACAGCTTTATATCTCATTCAAGATTCACACACACACAAAAAAAGCAAAAGCTTTTCATCATCATCTTCCCCTCCTTCACATGTTCACTACCCCTCTAGACTCATTTCCCCCTTATTCCTTCTGCCTGCAGGCCCCATTAGCCTTTTGCTATCCCCTGAGTTTTGCATGCACATACCTACCTCAGGACCTTTGCACTTGCTCCCTTACTTGAAATGCTCTTCCCCCTGACATCACTCCCTCACTTGCTCCAGGTTTCTTCAATGTTAACTTGTCAAAGAGGCTTCCCTAACTGCTCTACATATGGTATCAAACCCAGCACTCCCTAACTCTATTTCCCACCTTTATGTCCTCCACAGCACATAGCTGCTGCTGCTGCTGCTGTATCCTCCTCACACTTGGGTGTAAACCCTTTGAAAACCAGACCTATGTGTCTTGTGTTCACTACTGTTGAAAAAGTGCCTAATACCGTGTCTGGCATTTGGTGGTGCTCAAGTAATATCTTTTGAGTGAATAAGTTAATCTGATTTATAACTTTAGCTTCTCCTTTTTTTAAAGAATTTTTATCCAATAAAGGGTGCTGCTCCTTAAGAAACAGTGAAGCCAAAAACTGCTGCTCTAAATTACAGAAGCTGTTGCTTGGACAAATTTAGGCCGTCACTTTGAAACATTGTGAAATAATAGCTCCATATTAGGCACCATGGACTCTAACCTCGGCAGTGACAGGATTCAATCCAAAACAGAGACCCTGGTTTTCAGGAGTAAGCAATTGTTGCTGTCCCTTCCCCCATTTTGGTTTCTAAAAGATCCTTTTCTGCAGCACGATCTGTAAGTTCCCACGGCGAGGCTGAGAGGCAACGATAAGGCCCCCCCACCCCCACCCTCAAGCAGTGTCGTCAACATGCCAAGATCACGAGGCAGTGTTTCTGACCTCATGCCTGGGCCCACAGAATGAATGCTCCAAAATGAACGGTCCTGTGCCTGGTGCATATTCCTGAGGCACTTTCTGTGCAGTCTCTCTGTCTGATTCTTTTGAAGCCACACTGACTGTTCTTGGATGACTTATCTCACCAAGCCAAGGAGAAGCTGTCTCGAGATGATAAAGCTAGAGAGGTACATTAGCTTCTCGTGGAGCCTTGTTGTATTTCTTCAAATATTCCTCGAACAGACTTTATAATTCATTTATTCCTATCTACCAGAATGCAATCTGCATGAAGACAGAAACATAATGGGCTTTGGCCACTTGTTCCCCAGCTCCCACAGCAGTCCTGACACAGAATCAGCATCCAGAATGGATTGGTAGATGAGTACATGCATTTAGAGAACCTGCACATGTATTCTGCAAAGATGTTGTTAGAGCCTCCAACGTGTCGTGCACGGAGAGATACCAAAGAGACAGAATCGCAGTGTTCAAGCTGGGGAGGCCAACAATACAGGCTCTCTGACAGGTAGAAACAGAACATGGGATTACCCTCGGGGGCTCTCAGTCTAATGTGGAGTGGAGACAGACGTGCAGACAGCGATCTGTAAAACAAAGCAGAGTGAAATAATAGCAAATAAAGTCAGAAGGAGTAGAGGAGGATAAGGAAAGGAACAGCTGACTCTGGCCCAGGAGGCGTAGTCAGGGAACATATCTGAATGTGCAATTGCACTTGAGCCTTCAAGTTCAAGAGTAAATTCTTCAGTCAGTGCTACAGTCAGAAGAAACAGGAAAAAGTGTGGGACCATGCTTTCTACTTGCATATTCTTCCAAAACAATGGGGTGAATGTCAGGGACACTGCAATAAAAGACCATTAAAAAAAAGTCTAATCTATTAGGACTGATAGTTTTGATAAATATAGTAGGACTGTCAAAACAATGACAACTTGCTATAAAAGGTTCTGAATGCATGTTCTCACTTTCTGTATGTATCTATCTCATTATAGACCAATAATCACTTTGAGAGGCACTGATCTAAGAGTGAGTTGATGGCATCCAAGGAAAAGTTGAGCAGCACTGCTGTGTGATCTGGGAGCAAGTAGCAGATATTTGCCAGATTGCGGAAGCAGGTACGCAGGTGGGCCAGGCTGAACAACAGAAGGGTCCAAGGTGTCAGGATGCAAAGAGTAACCTTGCACCCTTTCTCTTTTAGTTTTTACCTCCAGTACCTCTGAGTACTATGGAGATGTCCTATTAGTTCAGTCTTTTCCCGATTTTTAAGAAATGAGTGGAAGTGTTGAGCTCTGATACCTGCCTGAATTGTGTCCTGCAGGGGAGGGATGTGTGATGTTTCTAGGTTAGGTTAGGCACCCTAGGATCTCACAGAAGGTTTTTTACTATCTGCACATATATGGTAGAATTACTATTTTCTATATTATTATTATTGTCTTCAAAAAAAGTCATAAATATAAAAACTGAGGAGAAAAAAATAAATTATTTGTGGATAACATGATTGTTTATGTTGAAAATGCAAAATAATATGGGGCACATGCGGTGGCTCGGTCGGTTGAGCATCCGACTCTTGATTTCAGTTCAGGTCGTGATCCCAGGGAAGTGGCACTGAGCCCATGTCAGGTTCCATGCTGAGTGTGGAGCCTACTTAAGATTCTCTCTCTCTCTCTCTGTCTCTCTCTACCCCCCCCCCCCAACTTCTCTCCCCGGCTCTCACTCTCTGTCTTAACTCTCTCTCTAAAATAAAAACTAAATAAATAAAATACGTTTAAAAAACAAAAATGCAAGATAATCTACAGATTTATTATTAGAATATTTGGAGATATTAGCAAATTTGCTAGATATAAAATCAGTATAAAAATCAATTCTATATCTACATGTCACAATAAAAATCTAAAAGTTTTATTTTTTTTTAAGAAGCATATCTTTATAATAGCAACAATGAAAACCCTGAGTATATTTAGGAATAAATCTAACAAAGATACTCAGGATCCTTATGGAGAATATTAAAACATTTTTTTGAAAGACTGTTAAAGAGCAATGAAAAAATTGGGAGATATACAATGTCCTTGGGGAAAAAGACTCAATACTATCAACTTGACAATTCTCCCCAAATATATTCAAGGATTCAATGCAATTGCAATTAAACTCCATATATAGTTGTGTGTCAAATGTGAAAAAATGACTCTAAAATGAATATGGAAGAGCAAAGGGCAATATCCAGACACTCCTGAAAGGGGTCAAGTGAAGGACCAGATAGCAAGATTTGATAGGAAGGAGAAGGAGGAGAAGGAAGATGAGGAGGGGAGGAGGAGAAGAGGAGGGAAGGAAAAAGCTGTAGAAATTACGAGAAAACGTACTGGTTCAGGTATAGGAAAAAGGGGTCATAAACTTATTTTATGACAAATTTGAAACTGCACATCAGTGGACAAAGGAGACTATCCTGTAATAAATGCTGTAGTATTTGGTTATTCATGTGGAGCAATAATCAAAGCTGGATCCCTACCTCACACTGTATCCAGAATTTATTCCAAGTTAACTAAACACTGAGTTGTAAAGAGTAAGCTGTAAAAGATTCAGAAGACAGTGTCAGAGAATTCCATTATGATCTTGTGATAGGAAGGGATTAAACAAATTTTTTTTAATGTTTATTAATTTTTGAGAGAGGAAGAAAGACAAAGCACAAGTGGGGAAGGGACAGAGAGAGAGGGAAGAAGAGTTTTTAAAACAAGAACGTATAAAATGCAAAGGAAAAGATTGATTCAATTTATCTAAGGTTAAAAATATAAACTTTTGGGATGCCTGGTTGGCTCAGTCAGTTAAGTGTCCAACTTTGGCTTAGGTCATAATCTCATGGTTCATGGGTTCGAGCCCCGTGTCAGGGTCTATGTTCCAGCTCTGAACCTGGGGCCTGCTTTAGATTCTGTGTCTCCCTCTCTCTCTCTCTGCACTTTCCCTGCTCGTTCTCTGTCTATCTGTCTCTCAAAAATAAATAAATGGTAAAACTATATAAACTTTAAAAAGTAAACTTTTTTTCATAAAAAGACAGTATAAACTTTTTTTCATAAAAAGTGAAAAGACAAGCCTCAAATAGAAGATATAACTAACAAAGGTCAATACCCAGTTTACAGAACTCCTACAAATTAATTTTAAAAGTGAAAAAAATTGAACAAAGGATATGAACAAGAATTTCATGATAGAGGAAACACACACACACATACATACAAACCCCATAAAATTATGAAAAGATCCTAGAGTTCTTTATTAATCAGGTAAAAGTCAACACCACAGTGAGACACCATTTCAAATCAAGCAGACTGACAAAATTTAAAAGTTGGTCAAAAAGCTGGAAAAAGTTGAACAACAAAATAAATGACAGTATTGGCCCCTAGTATGAAGTATCCATGAGTCCAAACTGACATAAAGTAAATGACTAAAAGAGCTAATAAATGGGAGGAAGAGACAACTCTACATAGAAGAATAAAAAAAAAAAATGCTATGTAGATAAATTCCCCCAAAACATATTGCGTAATTCCCCATTTCTTACGTGTGGGCTGCCCATAGGGACTTTCTCCAAAGTGTACAGTATGGAAAAGAAAGCAAAAAGAGTAAATTTACAGGAGAGAAATCTGACTAACACTACACCAACCAGGCGGTCAAAGTCAACATCAATAGTCACAAATCGTGTGGCCAGTATGTATGTACCCTTGATATGAACTGGAGTAAGAGGAACTTTACCTCTGCGATCTTCCTCCCCCCAGACCTGTAATTCCAATAACGTCATGAGGAAAGACATCAGGCACATTCCAATAGAAGAACATCCTATAAATTCCCTGACCAGCCCTGCTGGCAACTATCAAGCTCAGCAAACGGTAGCCTGTGACCAAATCCAGCCTACCATCTGTTTTTGTAAATAAAGTGTTATTGGAACAGAGGCACACCCATTCTTTGCATATTGTCTACTGTTACTTTCCTCTACAACAGCAAAGTAGTCGTGACAGAGTCTGCATGTCTTGCAAAGCCAAAAATATTTGCTCTCTGGCTCTTACAGAAAAACTTTGCTGGCGCCTCCCATCTTCAGAGCCAGCAAGGGCAGGTCAAATCCTTCCTATGCTTCTAATTTCTCCAACTTCTCCTTATGCCTCATCTCTCTGACTCCAGCCAGAGGAAACTTTCTGCTTTTAAGAGCTCATGTGATTAGACTGGGCCATCTGGGTAATCCAGAATAATCTCTTTGTTTTAAGTCCTGTAACCCTTAATTATATCTTCAAAAATCCCTTTTGCTATCTAACATAACAGTAATTTGACTATCAACATATTTGAGGGGTCATTCTGTCTACCCCAAAACCACTGGGAAAGTATTCCTCTTGGGATCAGCATGACAAATGCACTGCCCAAGGGTCACCATCCCATTTGCAGGCTCCTGACAAGCACGGCTAAGCCATTCTGGATCTTTCCTCAGATCTCAAGTAGATTTGCAAGCCTTCACTTTAGGCAGAAGGACCAATTAGTTGGCTTTGGCCTGTGAAGTGAAACCCATTTTATTATCCCTGCCCAGAGGGCCCACCACAGAGCTGGAATTTGAGAAATACCATCTTTTAGATATGTGACCTTATGCAAATCATTAACATTTCTAGGCCTTAGTTTCTTTCTCTAAAAAATGGAGATAATGCCATTTGCCTTAACCTTCTTCAGAGGACTTTGTGAGAATCATGTGAAGGAGGAGCAAAAAAGACCATTTATGGAGGCCTACCATATGCCAGGGATTGTACCAGATTCCTGGTGTACATGACTTAATTTCATCCTTATACCAACCTTGTAATGTGGATACCACTATACCTACCTAACATGTGTGGGAATGAAGCTCAAAGATGCTAAGTAACTCATTCAAAGTAACACAGCCAGGAAATGGCAGAGTGGGGATTCAACCTCCAATCTGACTCAAAGCAAGACCCCTTTCCCTGATGTGTCAGTTCCCTGTGATATATCACTCATGCAAGAGATTGTAAGGAAGAAAAACTTAGAGCTACATCCCCTCACCTGGTGGTAAGTGGGGAGCAGAGCTACTACATTTACTCCCCACCCTCTCCATGTTCCCAAGTATTTCAACACCAGCTTCTTTGAAGCCAACGGTAACACTTCCATCTCTGTTCTTATGCCCACCAAGGACAATGGAAGACTAATTCAGTCCAACAAATGTTCTGGCCTCAGTTTATGATTAGTGTCAGAATGTCTAGTTCTCCAAAATCAGAGTCCTCTCAGTTCAGAAACCTCATCTGGCTAGAATTTTGGTGGCCCCACCTTCCCGACGCATCCCCAGCCATCCAGACCATTGGTCTCCCTTTAGCAATTCTTATTCAGCCCCTGAGGATTAGTCCTGGGTCAGCCAGCTCTCCAGCTGGATCTTGCAAATGATTTTTTCACAATGATGGTGAGCACTGCCATAATCATGGCATTGTTTATTATGTGCTATTCCTCATTATTGTCTTTAGTCTAATTTAATCCCCATAACAATCTATGACACGGATGCTGGTGTGCTCAAGTTAAACATGAGGCAACTGGGGAACAATGAAGCTAGGTAACTTGTCTCGGGTCACACAGTTAATAAATGGCTGAGCCAGAATTTAAGTCATTGCCCAAGGTCAGGAGTTCTCAGTTCAGACCTCTGGAAAATTTGCTTTTGAAGTAATGTTTATCCTGCAAATCCTGATGTGTTTTCTTCATCAGAAAAACTCAAATGAAGGCAAGGGTTCCTTGGTGAATACTGGGCATAGGGGAGTGAACCCTGGGAGATTAGGGATTCTGTAGAATCCAGCAAAATCATGAAAGGAAAAGATTTGTTTCATCTCTTGGCCCTACGTGTCCTTTTCAGGCCACTCTTTGGTGACCATGTGGCTCACCGGTCAAGAACAGGTCTCTGAGTCCTGTCAAACCTGGCTGCAAATCTTAGGAACTTCCAGCAAAGCTCTTAATTCTTCTCTGTTCCAGCGACCTCATCTGTAAGATTGAGATAATAGGACTAGCACGTCACAGCATGGTTCCCAAAGTGTGGTCTTCAGCCAACAGCAGCAGCATCACCTGGGACCCTTTTTGAAATGCAAATTCTCAGGCCCCACCCCACCCCTACTGAATCAGAAACCTCTGGAGGTATGGCCCAACTATCTGTGTTCCCTGGTCCTCCAGATGATTCTGCTACACGTGAAGATTGACAACCACTGTCTTAGAGGGTTATTTTGAGCCTTAAATGAGATTAAGTCTATAAAGAGCTAAACCTGGCACACAATTCCAGAAACTGAAAGATCAAGATACTTCAGATTCCTTTAAAAACAGGAGGAACTATGAATTGATGAGTCACCCACACTTTAGTGTGAACTAGTTTAAAATACTTTGTAGGAAGTATTCGTATAAAGCAGTGAGATTTAGTAGGCTGTTTTTTTTTTTCTCATTAAAAACAAAAACAGATGGCAGAACTGGGGCTCAAAGAGGTGAACATTTTTCCCAAGGTTACCTGGAGAGAAATCCAGAAATAAAATCCAGACTGACTCTGCACTTTGCTCATTTTTCTAGCCCCCACACTCTTGTTTAGCGTTAACTACCAGCATCCTAATGGGAACGGAATTAATCAAGAGCTTATCAAGGCCCCCCACCCGCACCAGCTCAGGATGGGCAAAGGGACTGAAGCTTTGTGCCGAAAATCTGATTCTCAGAGGCCCAAAGTTTCCTGCCTGAGGAACCAGCTAATTGTTCTTGCATCTGCCCCAGTTGCTGATGAAGGCAAGAAAGTGTGACCTTCATCTGCAAGAAGACATTCATCTCTCATTCCTGCTAAAAAGAAAAGAATCATTGTAACCAAAACTCATTCACAGGCTGATTTAAACAGAACTAAATAGGTCACACGCTGTAATATATATTTTTTTTACCATACTAGCCAGCTAGTGTTTTACAGATGACAAAACATACTTGCAGGTAAGGTAAGCCGGATCTGTTTTTAGTCTGAACTGACAAAATGCTCAGGCATGGTGTCGCTGCGTGGGAAGGACCTGTGGCCACAGTACCTGTGCAGTGATGCTGGAGTACAGAGTCCAGAGTCATCTGAGGCTTGAGACATTTTTACTTCATATCAGGGACCAGGCAACACGCTAGACGTATGGGGTTCGGGTCTCATGTGAAAGGTGGAGTTGTTCACTGAGACAGTTGCCAGGTCTGACAACAGTTGAGGGAAAGACCAGAAAAGCTAGAACATTCTCTCGGCCCTGACGGTGAAGAAGCATCAGAGAGGTCTGTGTCTGCTGGCCTCATGGGGTCTAAGAGTGGGCCCAGCCATTCTGAGCAGGAGCTAGAAACTGGCCCAGACTGAGGGGGGCGATGACAGAGGACATGCAAGTTTAGGGGCTACATCTGCCAGCCATGGTCAGGCTAAAAAAACCCTATTATGTGATTCCTATTGCTTTACACACCTTGCCATTTGTGTCTGTCTCCCTAAACAGTTCTCTCTGCTTCAGTGCAGTATTTGGAGAGTCCTAGCCCACCTCAGTCCTGTGCTGGCAGGAGCCAAGGGGGGCTTTCAGGTCTACACTGGTGCCTCAGTATTCTGGGGGCCACCAGTGCTCTGGGGGCCACAAGAGCCAGAGCAGCCCAGGGGGGAAGAGGAGCCTCAGGATGAAATGGTCTTCGCTTTGGAGTTCCAAGTGGTATTTGGATTAGGGCAGTGGACTTCTGCAACAGCTGAATCTCTAAATCTGGTGAATCGGATGAATCCTAGTACATTCTTCATTTTTTTTAAAGCATAATTTAATTTCTAAAAATATAGCCCAGACATTTCCTTATATTCTGTCCCGAGGGGACAGATCAGAGGAGACATGTACCATGCCCCCCCCAACCCCGCCCCTGCATCTGCTGCCTGTAGGAAGCACACATGCACTTTGATCACCTCGCAATCTTTTCATAGTTCAGAAGAGGTTCGAGGTCTTCATGATCTGGCGTCTCAGGTAAAAGGAGGTTTCTGCTAAGGCATAAGGAGTGTGCCATTGCAGAGTGAGGGGGTTTTCAGCAGCTGGAGCTGCTGCTCTAAGGTTCCCTCCAAAGTGAAACTGAGGCCCAGAATGGGGCATGACTTTCCAGGCCAGAGCACGTGAGCAGCACATCCTCCAACTTCTCTCTCAAGGAAGGACACAGGAAAGAAGTCAGGATAATAGGGGGCAGGACAGAATAAAGGCAAATGTAATGGGCAATGCAAATGCACCTGTCACTTGCCCCAGCCCCTCCCACCAGCACCTCTGCTGGGCTATTCCCGCCAAGCCTCATCGGCCGGACCAGGGAGGTCCTGCCCACCCAGAACGCCTTTGCTCCGTCTCCCTTGGGTAACATCCAGCTGCGGCCCCTCGGCCTCCCTGTCTTGCTCATAGCTTCTGCCTTGGGAAGCCCTGTTGGCTCCCAACCTGCGTGTGTGGCCATCCCAACCGCTCTCATTTCCGCCTTGGCCAGGTCTGCTCAGTGCTGCCCCCTGCCTTCACCAGCAGGTACTCTCGCCAAGCACACATGCTTTCTCCAGCTATAGATTCCGGAGCATTAAGGATCAAAGTTGCATTGTTTCCAATTCCATTTATGTTCTAATATAGAGGAGAGTGCTCTGAGAGTCTCGTCAAGACCAGTTGTGGACATTATACAAGTTATATAGATTCTCTAAGTTTCAACTTCCACACTGGAAAATGGGAAAATTAATAATAAATGCCCTACCTCCAGAGCTGTGATGAGGATTAGTGAAAGACATATATAAAATTGCCTAAGTCTGGAATAGGCTAAGAGCATCTTTGGTTAGTGAAATAATAGCTTTTTCCTTGTCCAGTGGGGGAGATAACCCTGATTCTGTGAACAATGTACTTTTCACAACTCTGACAAATATTACCTTCAAAAGCTTAGCCCCCAGATTATAATTTAGGTTCTGGCATTTTCATTTTGAGACATAACATTACATGCTCTAGCTCAAACAGGACTTTTTGAGGAATGCCTGGATAGGTCACTGCCTGGGGACACACAGCAGTAGGTGTGTGGGCCAGAATTTGCATCCACACTTATCTCGTGCTTTCTACCACATCTATATTCTCAAAGTGTGGGCTGAAGACCATCTGTACCAGAGTCACCTGGGAAGCTGGTAAACAATGCAGATTCCAAAAATAATTGGAAGCAGAGTCTCGAAGCGATTTATACACCCTTGTTCATAGCGGCATTATTCACTATAGCCAAAATAGCCGAAGTGACCCAAGAGTCCATCCACAGGTGAATCGATAAACAAATTGTAGTATATACATGCTAGGGAATATTATTCAGCATCAAACAGGCGGGAAATCCTGACACATGTTACAGCATGGATGAGCCTTTGAGACCTTATGTGGAGTGAAATAAGCCAATCACGAAAAACACACAAATACTTACGATCCACTTATACAAGACACGTGCAGCAGCCAGATACATAGAAACAGAAAGTAGAGACTGGGGGAGGGGAGAACGCAGAGTTAGTGTTTAACGGGGACGAAGTTCTTGTTGTGCAAGATGACAAGACAACTGGAGATGAATGGTAGTGGTGGTTGCACAGCAGCGTGAATGTGCCTTATGCCCCTGACCTGTACACTCACAAACAGTTTAGGTGGTAAACTTTAAGTTATGTGTAGCTTACTACAATTTAACAATAATTATCAACGGAAAAAAAACTGCAGATTCTTCAACCCACTCGGATCCTCGAAATCAGAGTTCCTGGTGGTGAACTCAGGAGCTGTTCTGCACGTGATTCTAATGCACACCTAAATGTGAGGGCTGCTGGGCTGCCATTTGGCTCCCACACGGCCTCCGGAAAACAAGGACGCGGATATTAATGCACAGGCTGGGCCACTCATAAGAAACCTACCAAAAAAATAAGGGATTATTGTTTCCATGCTAACTGGAATCACATGATCCACTTTTTTTTTTTTTTTTTATCGGGCAGACAGGTGCCTTTTAGTCCCAACACTCGGCAGTTCCCTGATACTTCTAGCATTTTCTGGGAGCACACACTGGCTCTCCCCTCATTCTGAAGCAGGATCACTGTTTAGGGGTAATGTGGTCCTGCCTGCCTCTTCATACTAACTAAAACCCCTTTGCCAAACAGGCACTAAGAGAGAGAAAAGCATGTGACTTCTAGGGAGGGAGTGTCTGTAGTAATCTCCTCGAAGACGCCACCCGCATTGTGCATCTCTGCTTCTCTTCACTGACCCAACCATCCAAGCTGCCAACCCCACCTGCTCTCAACACCCCAGAACTTGGGCTGCAGGATGGACAGTAGACTGGGGGGGAACAGGGCATATGTAAGGGCAGGTGTGAGGTGATCAGTAAAGACACTGTCCCGGGTGAGATTGGTGTCTTGGAGAAAGGTGACTGGGGAAAGAAAACAGTGGACTTGAGATGTATTTAGAGGATAAAACCGTCAGAGTTCTGTCTAGATTGGATATTGGATCCAGGAGAGTACAGCTGTGTTGGGAATGGCCTACTTTTCTAGGGGATATAAATGTTTCCTGTGGACTAAATGTGGGCCACATGGGAAAGAAAGAGCTGGAGAGGAGCCATCTGCACTGAAGAGGTGAAGGGACTCCAAGAGCAAGAAGCTAGAGGTGAACGTTGACATTCTTAGAGGCCGGGGAAATCACATCTGACTTTCCTCCTCAGCTCCACTGGCAACTAGCCCCCTTCTTAGGTGCTTTCCAAAAATCACCTCATTAACAAGACAAAAGACACCCTTATAGCTCTCATCACTTAGGAAATTCCAAGGGTTTGAGGAGCTTTGTGCCAGGAACTAGGTCCAAGACCAAATACATATTTCTTATTATAAATCACAGTATCACAACTAGGAAGTGAAAACACGGAAAGCTTGAGCATATAGAACTCTTTTGAGTAGTTTTGCTGGCTAACTCAGTTAAAGAAGTTAAAGTTTTGCAGTAAAAGAGGGCTCATTTTTTTTAAAGTTTATTTATTTATTTTAAGAGAGAGAGAGAGAGAGAGAGAAGGAGAGAGAGAGAATCCCAAACAGGCTCCACACTGTCAGTGCAAAGCCCAATGAGGGGCTTGAACTCAGGAACCCTGAAATCATGACCTGAGCTGAAATCAAGAGTCGGACACTTAACCGACTGAGCCACCCAGGCGCCCCAAGGAGGTGTCATTTTTAATGCATGCAATGCATTAAAGGTATGCAATGAGAATAATTCAATAGAGAGGAGAATCATTGCAGAGATTAAGTCTCCAAGGAGGTGACAGAACCCAGGGCTTCGGGAGTAAGGGCTTAAATTGGAGCAAGACCATCTGCTAGAAAGAAAAGCAAAAACATATGCATAAAAAATCCAAGTCAGGAAAAAAAAAAAAGAATCCAAGTCAATGTGTGGATTTATTTCTAGTCACTTCCCCATAGCAGCTATCTTCTTAATGGCATAGATGTTTACAATAATTTAACAAAAGAAGGTTTGGGTTAATGGGGGGAATAAAAGGAGATTGGCACAGGATAAGAGGTACGCAAGAAATGAGGAAACGAGGGGGGCAGGGGGGTGGGCAATGAGTACAGGTAATTCTTTAGAGAAGGTGTCTGTGGATAAGAAGAGATTATGTGATAACAGGCTGGCAAAGTGGCCTCATGGAAAAGGTTGTTTTTAAAGACTGTTTTTTGGGGGGCACCTGGGTGGCTCAGGTCACGATCTTGTGGTTTTCGAGTTCAAGCTCTACATTGGGCTCTCTGCTGTCAGCACAGAGCCCACTTTGGATCTTCTGTCCCCCTTCTCTCTCTGCCCCTCCACAGCTTGTGTGCACCCTCTCTCTCTCTCTCCCTCTCTCTGTCAAAAATACATAAACTTTTTTTTAAGTTAAAGTCTATTGTGTTTAGATGGGAAAAATCTTGGGGTGCTGGGTGGCTCAGTCAATTAAGCGTCTGACTTTGGCTCAGGTCATGATCTCATGGTTTATAAGTTCCAGCCCTGTGTCAGGCTCCTTGCTAACAGTTCAGAGCCTGGAGCCTGTTTCAGATTCTATGTCTCCTATCTCTCTGCCCCTCCTTGCTCATGCTCACTCTCTCTCCTTCTCTCTCTCTCAAAAATAAATATTAAAAAAAAAAGATGGGAAAAGCTTGAGCATGTTGAAATGTTGGTGGGGACATCCAAATTGGCAAGGAGGAAGTCACTTTTTCACTCTTCGCAGATGACATGATACTCTATCTATATGGAAAACCCAAAAGACTCCACCAGAAAACTGCTAGACTGATCCATGAATTCAGCAAAGTTGCAGGATATAAAATCAATGCACAGAAATCAGTTCTATTGCATTTCTATGCATCAATAATGAAGCAACAGAGAGAGAAATCAAGGAATCTATCTCATTTACAATTGCACCAAAAACCATAAAATACCTACTAATAAACCTAACCAAAGAGGTGAAAAATCTATACACTGAAAACTACAGAAAGTTTATAAAAGAAATTAAAAAAGACACACAAAAAAAAGGAAAAATATTCCGTGCTCCTGGATTGGAATAACAAATATTGTTAAAATGCTTACATTACCCAAAGCAATCGACATATTCAATGCAATCTCTATCAAAATAACACCAGTATTCTTCACAGAACTAGAACAAACAATCCTAAAAGTTGTATAGAACCAGAAAAGACCCTGAATAGCCAAGCCAATTCTGAAAAAGAAAACCAAAGCTGGAGGTATCACAATCCCGGACTTCAAGATGTATTACAAAGCTGTAATCATTGGGGCACCTGGGTGGCTCAGTCGGTTGAGCGTCTGACTCCGGCTCAGGTCATGATCTTGCAGTTCATGAGTTCAAGCCCCATGTTGGGCTCTGTGCTGACAGCTCGGAGCCTGGAGCCTTCTTCAGATTCTGTGTCTCCTTCTCTCTTTGCCCCTTCCCCGCTCATGCTCTGTCTCTCAAAAATGAATAAATGTTAAAATAAAAAAAAAGCTGTAATCATCAAGGCAGTGCGGTACTGGCACAAAAACAGACACTTAGCTCAATGGAACAGAATAGAGAACCTAGAAATGGTCCCACAGATGTATGGCCAACTAATCTTTGACAAAGCAAGAAAGAATATCCATGGAATAAAGACAGTCTCTTCAACAAATGATTATGGGAAAACTGGACAGCGACAAGCAGAAGAATGAACCTGGACCACTTTCTTACACCATGCACAAAAATAAACTTAAAAGTGTATGAAAGATCTAAGTGTAAGACAGGAAGCCATCAAGATCCTCGAGGAGAAAGCAGGCAGAAACCTCTTTGACCTCAGCCAGAGCAACTTTTTACTCAACACATCTCCGGAGGCAAGGGAAACAAAAGCAAAAATGAACTATTGGGACCTCATCAAGATAAAAAGCTTCTGCACAGCAAAGGAAACAATCATCAAAACTAAAAGGCAACCAACAAATGGGAGAAGATATTTGCAAATGACATATCAGATAAAGGTTAGTGTCAAAAATCTATAAAGAACTTATCAAATTCACCACCCAAAAAACAAATAATCCAATGAAGAAATGGGCAAAATACATGAATACACATTAGAAACTTTTCCAAAGAAGATATAGAGATGTCACATGAAAACAGACACATGAAAAAATGTTCATCACTCACCATCAGGGAAATATAAATTAAAACCACAATGAAACACGACCTCACACCAGTCAGAATGGCTAAAATTAACAACTCAGGCAACAACAGATGTTAGTGAGGATGCGGAGAAAGGATCTCTTTTGCACTGCTGGTGGGAATACAAACTGATTCAGCCACTCTGGAAAACAGCATGGAGGTTCCTCAAAAAGTTAAAAATAAAACTACCCTATCACCCAGCAATTGCACTACTAGGTGTATATCCAAGGGATACAGGTGTACTGTTTTGAAGGGGCACATGCACCCCAATGTTTATAGCAGCACTATCGTCAATAGCCAAAGTATGGAAAGAGCCTAAATGTCCATTGACAGGTGAATGAATAAAGAAAATGTGGTATAAATATACAATGGAGTATTACTCAGCAATCAAAAAGAATGAAATCTTGTCATTTGCAACTACGTGGATGGAACTAGAGCATATTATGCTAAGTGAAATAAGTCAGTCAGAGAAAGACAAATGTCACATGACTTCACTCATATGTGGAATTTAAGATACAAAACAGATGAACATAATGGCAGGGAAGCAAAACTAATATAAAAACAGGGATGGGGACAAAACATAAGAGACTCATAAATACAAAGAACAAACTGAGGGTTGCTGGAGGAGTTTTGGGTGGCGGGTTGGGCTAAATGGGTAAGGGGCATGAAGGAAGACACCTGTAGGGATGAACACTGGGTGTTATACATAGGGGATGAACCATTCAGGGGATGGAATCTACTCCTGAAATCATTATTGTACTACATGCTAACTAACTTGGATGTAAATTAAAAATAAATAAATTTTAAAAATAAAAATGACAAGTATTAAACAACTAAAAAAAAAAGAAAGAAATGTTGGTGAGAAGGTCAATTCAAGAAGGAAAGGCCAAATATACAGGAGAGAAAAGAGAATGATCAAAGGGCAAGTTGCCGGGTCCGGGCTATAGAACAGTGGTGGAGACACTGGTCATGAAGAGAAGGAAGGGACATTTCTATTGCAATAAAAACAGGAGAAAAGATGGGATAAGCACAGATGAGTTTTCAGATTGGATGAAAATAAGTTGTAGTGTTTCCATTTACATCTGTTCCAATTTCCTTTTTTGAAGTAAAAGGAAAAGTGTTGAGTGAGAAGAAAGAGGGGTACCTGGATGGCTCAATTGGATGAGATCCCAACTCTTGTGTTGGGCTCAGGTCATGATCTCTCACAGTTCATGAGATCGAGCCCAGAATTGGGCTCTGTTGTGACATCATGGAGCCTGCTTGGGATTCTCTGTCTCCCTCACATTCTGCCCCTCCCCTGCTCATGCACACACACATTCTTTCTCTCAAAATAAATAAATAAGCTTTTAAAAAAAGAGTGAGGAGAGAGGTGCGCCTGGGTGGCTCGTTAGGTTGAGCATCCAACTTCGGCTCAGGTCAAGATCTTGCAGTTCATGACTTCAAGCCCTGCATCGGGCTCTGTGTTGACAGCTCAGAGCCTTGAGCCTGCTTCCAATTCCATGTCTTCCTCTCTCTCTGCTCCTCCCCTGCTCACACTCTGTCTCTCTCTCAAAAATAAATAAGCATAAAAAAAATTTTAAAAAGGAGTGAGAAGAGACAAAAATGAAAGTTTGAAAAAGATCCGCTTCATTGTTCACATTAGCTAGCAGAGCATCACCCAAACAAACAAGTATCCATGGAACAATGAGAACACAGAAGGGGAGAGGAAGCTAAGGAGAGAGGAAGAGGGATAGAAGAAACCTTGTGGATTTCCTCTGATCTAGTCTATGCTCCGAGGGACCATGAATGGCGTTCACCATGGGAGACTGTATAATAAAATGCTGAAGAGCAGTTCATGCTGTCACAAAAGAGCAATTTGTCAGAAGATCACATTTTAGTAATGTAAGGGGCCTTGGAGATTTCCTAGTCCAATATCCTTATTACAGCAGAATTCATGTACACATTGGAGAAGTCTACAGATAGATGATGGTAGAACCAGAATTAATAATACCATGTCACTCGCACCCAGGCTACACTGATCACCAGCCCCATGGCCAGGCCAAAGGCGGGGACTCATCTCAAACCAACAAGAAGCTGACTGAAGTGAAGTGTTGGCAATTTAGGTGGACTGGCCTTCTCCTGCCCAGACTCTACCACTGGCCCTTGCAGAAGGGCTTCCCCTGAGTTCAGGCAGGAATTCCTTGAGCCATCTCTGCTTCTGTCTGCAAAAGTCTTTCTCGCTGTGTGGTTCAAGGAGTTCCCATAGTGATTTAGCAAAATGAGGAAGCCCATGGGACTGGGATTCGAGAGCAGCCTCATTTAATGGGTTCCACTCCATGATGAAGAAGTTGCTGTTACCTGGCCCAGAAGTTGGTATTGTATTCTTTGTATCTCTAATGCTTTGCAGAGAGCAATGTCAACCGAGTCTAACTTCTTCATTCTGCTCATGTATTATCTCTCCAGTTTCTCCACACTGTGCTATGTGTACTTTCAGCACATCTCAAAGGAAGTCTTTCAAAGTTGGACTTGCTAGTAATTTGAATTTGGGGAGAGAAGTTCTCAAGTCACTTTGACATTTCCAGCTCATCACATCCTTTATTCCCGGATCATAAAGGCCCTAGTCTTGCTTTACAGATGGAAGCATTAAACAAGGTGACACAAGGAACACCAAAACAGTTCTGCGATACCCGTGAGGATGTTTATAATCAAGAGGGGTTTCAAATTAGGGCATACGATAGCTTTTATTGTTTCGCACAATGATATGAAGGCACTTTGGCACAAAATAAAATAAAACTGTGTTCAGGGGCTTTTTGGGATTTGTCATTTCCTTTTTCATTTTGCATAATGGCAGTAACTGAGGCTCTCATCAATCACCATGGAAGGTAATGTCTCAATAAGCATAATGTCTGACTGTGAATTCAGCATGTCCAGAAACCAAGGTCCCATCATTGTCTCAGAGAAGCTGACAGACAAAGGGCAAAGCCTGCACCATTGTCACTAGAGCCTAATGGGGATTCCATCTCTCTGGGAGGATGGAACATTTTGCTTCCTTCTATGAGATGATAATAACAGCCACAATTGTTGTTCTTGGAAATGGAAGGCCTAGAAAATGGAACCCCCGCAAAAAAAAAAAAAAAAAAAAGAGAGACAATGGAAAACTAATATATCATTAACATGCCTTTGGGGAAGCTCCTTTGGCAGCTACAAATGCATTATCCAGGACCAATTTGAAGATAAGAATCAATTTAATTAATTTTAAATGGCTTTGTGCATTGAAAAAGCCAAGGACTAAAGACAATGGGAACCTGGTTCAGATGTTTTCTGGGGAAAGAAGTGTTATAGAGCGAAGGCAGAGTTCTGGGAATCCTCAACCCTCTACCCCTGTCAGTGAGCTTAGGGCTGGTTTCAGTTCCACAGTCCTTGAAGAATGATGTATAAGTGTCACAAGTGTGGAGAGCACAGCTGGTTTTAAAAGACCTGAGTTCAAGTCTTGACTCTGCAACTCATTCTTTGGGCAACATGAGTGGGTTGGTTTCTAAAACATTTTTAAAGCCTGAGTCTACAATTGATGGAACATTTCCATAGTGATCATTAAGGTATGATATCAGACTCTTCAATCACTTCCCTGAAATTCTCTTCAATTTATCATAGATATGCTTGCAGTGCACGTGGTGTATTTCATTATTTGCTCAATTGTCTGATCCCATAATATCTCTCTGATCTCCACAATGCCTATTAGCATGTAGTGGCCGATTGGTGGGTCCATCATAAAGCTACCTGTGCGTCCAAGCTCCATACCTAGCCATGGAACTCAAAGGAAGTATAAGGCTCCATCTCTGGTCTCTGGGAGCTTTCTGTCATTTTCAAGAGACGAAATGTACAAACCCATAGAAGTGAAATGCTACACAGGGCCATCTTCTCTTCATGGCACACATACTGGTGTTGGAAGAAATCAGAGGAAGAGGCGAAGGAAGAAGCTTCCTAGAGAGGAGAGCTAGACTTAAAATGAGATAAGTCGGGTTATTCCCCTCAGACTTAGACTGGAGGACAAGATAAAATAATAAAGAGATGTATTTAATACCTCCAGCCTGGAGCCCAGCAGATGGGAGGGGCCCAATTTTCTCATATGGGTTCCATCTCCACTGCATTCCTGAAATCATTCCAAGCTTCCTTGATCACCAAAGAGGGAAAATGACACCTGAGTGGCTGTCTGGGTCTGTTCTTGAGAAAGAGCCCTGATGCTGGGGCAAGACTCATTCCCCGAAAAACCATAGCCAAAGAACTTAGGTTCGTACCTCTCCTTTGCAGCAAAGTCCGAGTTCTGGGGGCACGCAAACAGGAAACCTAGGGCTTCCAGGGCCCAGCAGTCAATCCAAGCCAATAGCAGAAACAGTTCTTAAGCACTTGTGTCTAACAGGAAGTAGTATGATGGATAAAAAGATTATTAAGAGGTTGTGTCTACCTTCTAAGGAGTTCATAGACCAGCAGCATGAATCAGAAAAGTATACCTAGAACTACGCTGCAAGACTAAATAAGCTAGTAACAGAGGAAATATGTGCTGTTGGAGTTCAATGAAGAAGCAATTAGAGCATATAGGTGAGATCAGGAATGGTCTCTTGCAGAAGTAGAAATAGCATCTCTGTTTCTATGCCTTTCTTTATCTGTAAACTGAAGATAATACATGTACCTATATCACAACATCACAATAAGAATCAAATAATTTATCCAATATTAAAAACTAAGGATAGCTCCCAGCACATAGTAAGCACTCATTAACTTGTTATTAACTGAGGATGACCTTGGAGAATGGGTAACTTCTTATAGATAAACATGAGGAGTGGGGGAGTGCAGTCTATCATCAAAGCGAAGGTAATATCTGCTCTTACTCAACTGTTTATCTCATCACCAGGGAGAAAGGAATCAGAGATGAAAAGGCCTACGCCAGAGACGGGAAAGTCAAAGTTGTGCCCAGGAAGCAGCGAAGATTCTGTTGAGAGTGAAACAGAAGTTTCACATAGAACAATGGGAGATGAGGCATAGAAGCAGTTTGGGGAGGGCCTTGAATGCCAGTCTGGAGAGTTTGCACAAATTCTTGGCCCCTGCCCATGCTTCCATTACAGAAAATAACCCTGTCATCCATATCTTCTTAATCTGGCAAGCCCCGCAGATGGACCCAAGTCTGAGTGTGGCATCACCACTTAGCTATTAGAATGAACACAGTCTTTGGAGCATCAAAATTGAAAGTTTGCAGCAGAGCTAGGCAAAGTTATTGATTAGCGCTTGCTTTTGTGCCTAGAGTCTCTGGGCTGGACAGATATTAGCTGCATTTGTCTGAGAACCCTCTCCTCAGTCTCACTCAGCAGGATAAGGAATGGGCAGACTGTGCAATTCAAGTGCCAGGAAAATGGTGGAAATATATACTTCAGTCGTAAGTATAGAGATGTATAGCACTTAGGACCAAGTGCAAAGCTCCTTTTCAGGCAGACCTTCCTTTGCTGGAGGAAAATAGTAAACACAAGATACGCAGCATCGCCAAGCAGTCAAGAGGCAATGAGCAGTCAGGTGCCAAAAGGGGGAGTCCAACATCAGTGCTTTCAATGGAAGACCCTGTCCCTGGGCCCAGTAGTCAATCCAAGCCAAGACCTGTCCCTGGATCTTCCACTGAGAGCACTGATGTTGGAGTCTTTTTTCTTTTTGAAGTGCTCAAAAAGTTTATTTTGTGCTCAGACAAAATTATTTCTCTAAAGCATCACAAAATTATTATATACCCAAAACTCTTCAATGGTACAATATTTAATATTCTAAAGGCAAGGACTTTAAAGAAAACTATTGTACATTATGATACTGTATAGAAGTCAAGGAAGGCATCATAGAGATGGAATATGGATGGACAGAGAAAGACCAGGGAGATAAAAAAATCTTAACAATCTATCCCATCCATTCATTTATTAATAAGTAAATATCAACAAATATTAATTAATAAATAAGCATTAATAAAGTAAAATTTATTTATAAAGTTTACTTATTTATTTTTGAGAGAGAGAGCAAGCAGGGGAGAGGCAGAGAGAGAGAGAGAGAGAGAGAGAGAGAGAGAGAGAGAATCCCAAGCAGATTCTGCACTGTCAGAGTAGAGCCTGATTGGCAGCTCAAACTCACAAACTGTGAGATAATGACCTGAGACAAAATCAAGAGTCAGGAGCTTAACCGACTGAGCCACCCAGGTGCCGTATTAATAAATGTTTATTGAGCACCTGTTCTGGGCCAGGCACTGTGCTGGGCAATAAGCATGGTAAAGTCCCTGTCTTCAGGAAGCTTACATAAAAGTAGAGGAACAGAACACAAATAAAAAGGAAAACGAACATGGACTATAATGTCACAGGATAAGGGCTATGAAGGAATATATTTAGGTCAAGGGATTGGAGGCATGCTATTGCTTGAGTGGTCAGGGTGGATGTATTAGTCGGCTCGCCTGCCAAAACAAAGCACCACAGACTGGGAGGCCTCAACAACAGAAATTTGTTTTCTCACAGTTCTAGGGGCTCTAAGCCCAAAATCAAGGTACCGCAAGGTTGGTTTCTTCTACAACCTCTCTCCATGGCTTATAGATGGCCACTTTCTCACTGTGTCCTCGCATGGACATCCCTGGTGTCTGTCTGCCCCAAATTTCCTCTTTTTATAAGGGAATCAGTCTAATCAAATTAAGACTCAGTCCAACAGCTTCATTTTAACTTAATCACCTCATTAAAGACTCGGTCTCAAACACAGTCATGTTAGGAGATCCTTGGGGTTAGGACTTCCATATATGAATTTGTGGCAGGAGAATAATTCATCTTAAAACATTGGGTCTTTCTGACGAAGGGACATTTGAACAGACACCTAGATGCCATGACAAACTAAGTTATGAAGCTGTCTGGGACAAGAAAAAACAGCTAGTACAAAGCAAGTTCATCATGCTCTAGAAACGGTGAATGGGGTGGGCATGGCTGGAAAAAGTAAGCAAAGGGAATAGTGGGAGATGACAGTGGAGAGGTAGCCAGGGACCAGATCACATTGGGTTTGTGAACTAAATTAAGTAAGTATTTTGAAATTTGAGGAAATATTTGGAGGGTTTTGAGCAGGGCAGTGACGTATTCTGACTTACATTCTAAAATAATTTTTCTGCATTCTGAGTGGGAAATTGACTGTAAAAAGCACGAGTGGGAAAAGGGAGACCAATCAGGAGGCTATTGTAATTGTCCAGGAAAAAGAGGCCAGTGGCTTGAATCAGGGATCACAGGGAGGTAGTGGTATTTTTATCCTATCCAATACCTGGTCCCCATGCTAGGAGTCTAGTCAGGCATGTGACAAGATAGAGTTGGAGGAAAGCTCACCATCTTTCCCATCAAGAAGATAAGGGCAAACCTGAGGCCAGCAATAGACTTGTTCCAGAATTAAAATACAGACATTTTACAAAAGACTTGAGATGTAGAATCTTAAAGAAAACCAAAAACCACACTCACTCAATTCCCCAAATGCCCATCAACCCTATACAGTTAATGGTGAGTGTGAGCCAGACTTCCCACTGATTTCTAGCAATCCTGGAGATTAAAAAGCATAGCTAAATAAAAATTTCCATAGTCAAGGGGCCCCTGGGTGGCTCAGTCGTTTAAGCGACTGACTGGCTCAGGTCATGATCTCACAGCTCATGAGTTCGAGCCCCGCATCCAGCTCTGTGCTGACAGCTCAGAGCCTGGAACCTGCTTCGGATTCTGTGTCTCCCTCCCTCTCTCTCTGCCCTTTCCCTGCTCACACTCTGTCTCTCTCTCCTTCAGAAAATTGAAACATTAAAAAAATTAAAAAAAAAATCCATGTCAACTCTCAGTTAGCCACACTATTGAAGCAGAAAGGTTGTGGATAATCCAAATACTTAGTATTTGTTGTTATTGCATTGAAGAGTTGTAAAAGGAGATTTCAAAATGAAGCAAGCAAGTCTAGGCAGACAGTCTCTTCTACAAGAGGGTCAGGAGGCCACCAGGGAGGAGGAATTTATGCATGTCCTCATCAGAGGAACTATGAACATGTTGCCAGCCACATGTCCTCAGCCTGGACTTCACTCCCTCCTCACCACGGACACCTAAAGTGTTTCCATTCTTCACTTTGAAGGAGCAACTCAATTTGACAAATTTTAAATCCCTCATTTGCATATTAACCCAACCAATCCCAGCTAACCTAGTTTCAATCCCTGTTTTGCAGAGAGGACCTAAGTGAGAACTGCACTCATGACCTTTTGCCCTAACTCTGCCCTCTTGTTGTCTTCTTTGGAACAGAGTCATTTCTACTCGAATCTGTATCTCCTGAATTGTAATTCTAACTGCCCAAAGAAATGTCTGTTTGCTTAAATTTTTGGTGAATTCTTTGTTAGTCAACATAGGCTTCCACATCCATTCAATGTTACGTATCTCTCTTACCCTAATTTGTGTATAACAGTATACTAAAATTGCCACTCAAGGTATAGGGAACAGTAAACACCTCTTGCCAGGAAGGAATTCACCCTGAATAATTCTCTAACACAGCTCCAGCATTCATAGCCCTTTGGACACAATAATCGATGTAACCTACGAATTGAGTACAACATTCTAATTTTTAAAGCAGTTTAAACGTTTTCCCTATTTACTGCCCAGAACTTTTATTTTTTTAATCTTAATTTTTTAAATTTTTAATGTTTTATTTTATTTTTGAGAAAATGCGCAAGCAGAGGAGGGACAGAGAGAGAGGGGGACAGAAGATATGAAGCAGGCTCCACACTGAAAACAGCAAGCCCAATGTGGGGCTTGAACCCATGAACCGCGAGATCATAACCTGAGTGGAAGTAGGAGGCTCAACCCACTGAGCCACTCATGCGCCCCTCCCTACTGCCCAGAACTTTTAGAGGGACCCATAATGCTCTGTCCTTTTATTTCCACCAATGGAATTCTTATCTAGAGTACAATTCCTGGCCTCTCTGGAGGAGTGTGTACCTCTTTGGTGGGTGTCCTGTCTGTGGCCTGGATGGAGTTAGTATTAAAAAAAATCCCCACTGTGATCTCGCTCTGTCTCCATCCCTGAGGCTCTAAGACCCTCACTCATCTCATAGCTAGTTGAGCCAGCGTCTGCTTTTCAGACTCTCCCTCTGATGTGGTCCCAAGGTCCTGACTGTGAAGTGTGTGTGGTGCGAGGGGAGGTACATGGAAGGAAGCATGATTGCAGACCCAGCAGGCTCAGTCCTTCAGTTCAGCTTCTCTGGTTTAATAACGGTGACACTCACATGTCCACCTAGTCGGTTCCTCTCCCTTCACTGACTGGTATCCAACACTCTAGACAATGATCTTGAAATTTGGGGTTGCTAGACAAACAAAGCCAAGGAAGGTTAACTAAAATTCATTCAAAAATAATTTCAATATCCAGAAAAAATTTGACCCTGAAAATTAAGAGGAAAAAATAAAAATAATTAGATTGTGTCATGTTTGAACATCTTTTGAATTAGACTAGAAAATGTTTAAATGTCTGAAGAGCCAAAAATGCAAAATCTCACCTGTGTTTGGATGAAGATTTACTTGAATGGCCAGAAGACTTAAGTCAAGTATGCTTTTTAAGAAATGAAAGCTGTGTGACCACTCCTTTAAATTATAGAGGCCTTGTTACAAGTGCAACAGGACTAGACATTGTTGTTAACAAAAATCTGGTCAGTTTGGGGGCCAAAATCTTTTGTCGCACAACCTCATTGCCGGGAAAGGTATCTCCCAAAGTAGGCCAGGATGATATAATTGTTTAATTAGTGGGTAAGCATCTTTGAAGCAAGACAACTTAGAATTAAGTATATAAATGTTAAAAATGTTAACATTTTTATATTTAAGAAAGATTAATTTTAAAAAACTGGCCTATTTTTTTGCAGATGAGGCTTTCAATTTCAACCTAAAATGTACAATTGAATAATTAATTTAGATCTTTCTAAAACTGAAAACTTTTCAAGTTTGTATTCACAATATTAGAATATTTAAAAGTGTTCAAATTCATTATAAACACAGGTTTAACTTATTAGATTTGTAAGCCATTTAAGTACTTGGGACGGTTTTATTTCTAATTCAGACAATCAATATACTTCTAAATGAAACCAGATTATTAAACACATGCAGTATGAAATACAAATGAAATGTAATTAAGTTGTTAAAACTCACCACTGATTTAAATATGCCAAATATATAAATAGTATAATAATATTTGTAAATAAACCTAAAATGTTAAAAAAGAACTAGGTTTTTGAATTTGTAACTATGAAGGATTAAATATTAATATCTAAAACCAGAATTGCTTCTAAATCATCTCTTTTGCACAGAAAAACCAGGCTTGAAGACATAAAACTCACATTAACACATGCTATGGGAGGAAAAGAATGCTGTGACTCCTTGGCCCTCCCAGCCGAGGTCACTAGCGCAGCGTTATATGGTGGTCAGAGTGTGTGGGGTCAGAGCCCTTCTGTTACGTGAGTTTATACAAATTCCTTCGTCTCCTGAATCTGATTCTTTTTCTGTAAAATGAGGCCAAATAACAATACCCATCCTACTAGATGGTTCTGAAGAGTAAGTGAGACAATGGAAATTAAAAAAAAAAATTGCTAACTATATGATTATAAAATCTCTCTTTCCCTCTCTCTCTCTCTCTCTCTCTCTCACACACACACACACACACACACACACACACACAGAATAGTTATTATTGCACGGGGGAGTTCTTACAGAAAAACTAAGGTATGCGAGGAAAACTGACCAGGACAGCACTGAGGAGTTATGACATAATCAATAATATTCATTTCATTTTATTTCATTTCATTGCTACTCTGTATTATTCCAGATACACAATACTGCATTTCAGTTTTCCTGGAGGACAAATAATGCTCTGAATTTCAACCAGAGAAAGACCAAATGGTCACATTGGTGATTTTGTCATTGCAGGTCCCTTCTTCTCAAAAAGTGATCCTTGGGACACTTGCAGCATGGACACCTCGTGTGCTTGTTAAACATACAGACTCTCCAGACATGCTGGAGTCAGCATCTCAGCCCGTGGGGTCCAGGACTAGTTCTAACAGATTCCCTGGGTGATTCTTAGGCATATTTTAGCTTGGGAAATACTCTTTCATATAATTAGGCTAGATCATTTAAAAACTAATTTATGAAAAAAAGTTAATTTATGACCCCCAAAAGTATGAACATTATGCATCCAGGATTGAACCGAAGATGCGGAATCCATAGTTGCGTCCTCCCCACCTATGGTGAAGTCGCAGACATTCTATAAACGTCCCTTGCAGCTGCCCCTCAGCCTTCAGGGAACTGTGCGTTGGCCTCCTGTTCTTTCCGGACATGTTGACTTTGCTCTCCATCTTCAGTCTCTATTTCCACTGTTTACATGCCTTGTTTCTCTGCCCCTTCTATTTGCGATCAGGTAGACCTTCTAAATAGCCCTGTTTCCAGGGTCCCTCTCTCCTGCCCTCCCCACAGTGACCTTGGCTCCTTCTCTGCAGCCTGAAAGAGGCATCAGACCCTCTACGCAAGCCTGGATTCTCTGAAGCACCCTTGCTCCTACTGGAAGGGCATTTGCACAGAATGGTCTCTGCTGCAGCCACTGTGCTCTGTCCTCTGGGAGGCGCTCTGATCCTCTAGCATGGCCTGAATATGCTTTGAAGCCCTGCTAATCAAAGTCTGGCCCGTGGACCAGCAACATCAGCATCCCTGAGTCTTGTTAAAATGCAAAAATGCAGGCTCCTTCCAGACCTCTGAAATCAGAGTCGGCATCTTAACAAGATCCCTAGGTGATCCACATGCACATTAAAGCTTGATAAACACTGCTTTGAAACACTTTTACTTGGAATGTTAATAAATCTGAAGAGTCCATACTGGCTCTTCCAAATATTGGCAAGATTCTCAGATCAAATAGTTTAGAGATGAACGTGCATTATAATGACCCGTAACTCTTGTTTAAAATGCAGAGTCCTGTAATCCTACCTCGGAGATTCTGCTTCCATAGGTTTAGAATCTGCACTTTTGCAACCACCAGCAGATACGTCGGTGACCCTCATGGAAAAGAAACACTGGACTAGAGAGCAGAGTGCAAGAAATGAAGCCAAAGGCCCACACAGGAATTAAGCCTGGAGACTCTAAACTTGTGCCATATGTTCTCTCTAATGAGGAGAGGACGAGTCCAAGTCTCTGTCTAAGGAACATAGAATGTTCCATCAAGCTCCTGAGTTATTTACACAATTTCCAAATGAAGTGCCATTGTTTTAAACCCAATAATTCTTTATTTTTTAAGTTTATTTTATTTTGAGAGAGAGAGAGGACATGCCAGTGCACACGAGTGGGAGACGGGCAGAGAGAGAGGGGGAGAAAGGGGATCCCAAGCAGGCTCCATGCTGTCCGTGTGGAGCTGACACAGGGCTCAATCTCATGAACCGTGAGACCATGACCTGAGTAGAAACCAAGAGTCAGTGCTTAACTGACTGAGCCACCCAGGAGCCCCTAAACCCAGTAGTTCTCTAAAGAATATTTATATTAGCAAAAGTGTACATATTTCTATATTCGATATATTTGCCCATAAATGCTTTTAAGGGGCTGATGTTCAAGTCCACAAGTGCTGAAAAGCTGATAAGTATTAGGTTTTCTCTTTTTGTTTATCTGGCTACTGTGTATATAGCAGCATATCAGGCTGCCTGTGTCATGGGAAACTGATTTGTCTGCCTAGCAGCACACTGATGGATTAGGGGTTGAATTTCTCCTTATAAATGTCCTTTATGGGACATTTAAAAATGTATGGTTCTGAATAACATCAAAACAATTATGCCAATAAATTTAAGATAAACCAAATATCAAAATTTTGTAAAGATTAAGAATGAACATCTATTTGCTCTCAAATTGTTTGGGAAGAAAAAGGCAAGCGAGCATGACATGTTTACTTCTGGAGCAGCTGAGTGTGACCATGCCCAGCCCTGCTTATTAATGGCCTGAGATACAGTTGAGGAAGCTTAGGTTTTATTATTATAAAAAATGTATTTAGAGCCTGCTTCTGCAAAAAAAAATAATCACATTTAGCACAAAACATGTGGACAGTGCTTTTGGGTGGATGGCAGGTAAATTACTTTTTAAACAACTTTATTGGGATATAATTTACATAACATAAAGGTCACCTATGTTGGGGCACCTGGGTGGCTCAGTCAGTTAAGCGTCCAACTTCAGCTCCGGTCATGATCTCACGGTTCGTGAGTTCACGCCCCATGTCAGGCTCTGTGCTGACAGCTTGGAGCCTGGAGCCCGCTTCAGATTCTGTGTCTCCCTCTCTCTCTGCCCTTCCCCCTCATGCTCTCTCTCTCTCTCTCTCTCTCAAATAAACATTAAAAATTTAAAAAAATCACCTATGTTAAGTGTACAATTTAATAATTTTTAGAGAAATTACTCAGCTGTGAACCATCATCAAAATCCAGTTTTAGAGCACTTCCATCACTACAATAAAATCCCTCGTGCTCATTTACAGCTAACCTCTGTTTCGACCACCAGTCCTGGCTAGTACTAACTAAAGTTACATTATTTTTTAAATACTTTTTTGGGAAAGCAATACTGTTTTCTCATGTGTTCTATTGGAGCAATCATCATGGAGGGGGATGTTAGGAAAAACTACAGGAGAGCATTCTATCTACAAAAATAATCAGGATGCTCACACCCAGAATACGCCCAAGTATACTGAGAACAACAAATATTTGGCCATCTATGATATACGTTCAATGGCTATATTTAAACCTAAAACAGGATCCATGGGCTGGGATCCAATTTTGGTGGGAATCGCAGTGCCTGAAAAGACATTTACTGGTAATTAAAGCCCAGATGGAGCATAGGCAGCTTGATAAGTTTACCCGGAAGAGCAAACTGGGCTGTGGTGGAGTTTGTCATCTGTTTTCAAATGGCTCTGAAAAACACTGAGAAGAATATACATTTTTCTTCAACAGGAAAACTAAGTAATGATTCTATGTCTCCATATACTGCCTACATGATTGGTTTACTTAGATGCTTGCTTTCTTCACCATTCATTTGCTTTGCAAACATCCGAGTGCTTGCCATGTGGGGGGCGCTGTGATGGAATGACTGACAGAATAGACAGTCTTGCTTTCACAGAGCTGACAGTTGAACTCTCTGTGATTTGGGAACTCATGCAAATCAGTAAGAGAATAACATCCATGTTATAGCAAAATGGCAGCATATGCCATTGGCCAGAAGTCAAGAGGGTTTTAGAGCCAGAGACCTACCCTGCCACATACCAGCTTGTCTCACATAATGAGTTGAGACTTTGGAGACCTTGAGATATGAAAAATGTATTTTCATGTGGGGCAGAAGTCTTTGGGGACCAGAGGGTAGACTGTGGTAGGCAGAATAATGACCCCCACCACGTGTCCATGCTCCAACCTGTGAATACATTACTTTACACGGCCAAAAGGAACTTGCAAATGGACTACAAGCCCTGAGGATGGGGAGAGTGTCCTAGATTATCTGAGTGAGCCTGAGCTAACCACGTAAGTCCGTAAAAGTGGAGAACCTTTCCTGGCTGTAATCAGAGACAAGATGGAAGACAGAAGATCACAGAGATACAACGGAAGGATCAGGCCCATTGTTTCTGGCTGTGAAGATGAAGGAAGGAGCCTATGAGCCAAGAGGCCTCTAGAAACCAGAGACAGCAAGAAAACAGATTCTCACACAAAGCCTCCAGAAAGGAAAACAGTGCTGTCAGCATCCTGTTTTGTCTTGATGAGACCCATTTCAGACTTATGAGCCATTAAACAGTAAGATGATAAAATTGTGTTACAACACTAAATTTGTGGTAATTTTTTATGGAAGCCGTACAAGATGAATACATCTTATTATGCAACTTATAAAACCTCTCTAAAACCTTACTTGTAAAATGAAGATAATGGTACTGATAGAATTATGAGGATAATTGGTGTGATAAACTGTCAAGCGCCCAGCACTGTGCCTGGTGCCTAAAGACCACTTAGAAATAAGCTCAAAATGGATCAACCAGAACGCTCTAAAAAGGAGTCAAAGGAAATACCTGTCACCACGCGTCATAAGGCTCACACTTTGGTCCCGAGCATGGTTGGTAACAAGAAGATATATATGAGCTGAGGCACCTCGTGTCCTTTCTCTGGGCTACAGTTTTTCAAAATGAGGGATGTTAGTTAGAAGATTTATGTCTAAGGGCACTTCTTTCTCTACCATGAATAAATAATATAAATAAATGAAAAGCCATCAAACTTTTGCATTCAAGTCTGAAAAAATAAGATATTATTGTAACAAAGATTCACTTGGACATTCGGAATTTTGGAAGGCCCTCACCTTACCAAGGGGTTGCCAGAGGGTAAGGCTTGAGCTGACACATTGCTTCCCCAGGAGTTTCTCCTGGTCTATAAAATGTACAAATACTATATTTTATAAGGACTATGGAAGCAAAATAATTGAAGCTCTATAATATCCAGCCCCAGCCCCAGCCCCGGTGCATGCATTCCCCTGGAATTAGGGTCCCAGGCAAAGCCCTGTGAAGGCCTTCACAAAATAATCCACAGAGTTACTTCAGACATTACTCAGGACACTTAAAGCATAACAAAGAGATAAAAATCCCCTTTCTAATACTATTTGGAAGGAGCCGCCAAATGTCAAAATACTTTTAACTATTTTCTGTTGCAGAGTCCTCAGTGCAAGTAGGAGAAAGTTCTAGGTGTAATGAGAAGGGAGCTTTGGGGGAGAGCAACAGGTCAATGAGATAGAGTTCGAGGTTCTGTTTTGCTTTGTTTTTTAACATTTATTTATTTTTGAGAGAGAGAGAGAGAGAGAAGAGCAGAGAGGGAGTAGGGACAGAGGATCTGAAGTGAACTCTATGCTGTGAAAACAGAGCCCAATGCAGGGCTCGAACTCATAAACTGTGAGATCATGACCTGAGCTGAAATCAAGAGTTGGCCACTTAACCGCCTGAGCCACCCAGGTGCCCCAATTTTGGGGCTTTGAGTTGCAGGGAAAGTTGTGTCCATGGTGGATTCCTAGAATATTTCTGTTCAGCTTGTCAAAGGATAAATAAGGACTTTTTCTCTGCCAGGCTGTAGCCATCCCAAAGCCTGAAGCAGTGATCAGGTCTGACCGGAAATGATAGCTTTCCCACAGGAGACCAGGCTATTTTGGGATATTACGGTCATCTCAGGACAGTGAGGGATTTGAGTTAGGTTTGAAAAATGTCTCTGCCTCTGACATGGGGCCCTTCTGCAGGGGGTTGATGTCAGCAGAGCCTGGCCTTGGAGGCCCCTGGGGATGCAGCCTGACCTGGTCCTGGGGGCTCCTCTGTGAGGCCTGACCTGCAGCGAACGGGTTCCACTGAGGACAGGAGACTGGGCTTTTCCTTCGACAGCTTTTCTGACTTCTCTCTCCTCTCTGTCTCCAGAGAGTCCTGGGCTGGGATGTTCTCAGCTGCGCTGCTCTCAGACTGTCAGAAAATTAAGTTGGTTAGTTTGGGATTTTCCTCTTTTCCCGGGCTGAAATACTAAAATTTTAGCTCTTTGCTTGTTGTCTTGGAAAAACAAAACAAAAAAGAATTTGGGCTTTTAAAGATAATCCCATGAGGGGTGCCTGAGTGGCTCAGTTGGTTAAGTCTCTGACTTCAACTCAGGTCATGATCTCATCATTCACGGGTTCGAGCCCCGCATCGGGCTTTGTGCTGACAGCTCAGAGCCTGGAGCCTGCTTCAGATTCTGTGTCTCCCTGTCTCTCTCTGCACCCCCACCCTGGTTCGCACTCTCTCTCTCAAAAATGAATAAGCGTTAAAAAAATTTTTAATAGTAAAAATAAAATAAAATAATAAAAGACAGATAATCATATGAAAGCTGGGAGGACAGGGGTGTTCTTGTTCTTATACACAATTCTTGGGAATATGAGCCCATAAAATTATTTAATGGGCAAGCTGATAAAATCAGTTGTATAAATTGTGTATAGCCTTTGGCTCAGTGATCCCATTTCCAGGAATATCCTAAGGAAATAATCATAATAAATTTATTAAATTATATGGAAAAAGGTATGCATTGCAACATGGTTTATTCTAGTAAAAGAAATGACAACAACCTAAATGCTCATCATCAGGAGACCGATTAAATATATTTTAGCACCATTACACATGCACTATTAGTCATCTCTTAAAAATTCAAAATATTTGTCTATATATTGTGTGTTGATTATATTAATATTTATGTAAGCACTTATAGAGAAAGAGATTCAGTAAGATGCTTAGTTTGTAATTTTAATTAATAAAGCATGTTAGGCAATAGTTAAGTATAATAATAATCCATTTCCATAAGGAATACTTATATTTCTCTATTAATTAAAATAAAGTTAAAAGGTAGTCTCCAAAACATTAGCAGGATTAACAAAAAGTAATAATTACATTGCCATTTCAATTAGCACAAATTATTGTAGTAATAATAGACCTGTCAGTCACATTACATCCCTCAGTCCTGGAAGCATACTCTGGTGACTGGGCTGGAGGGGACTTGGGGAAGGGGGTGGGGAGGCTGTAGATGTAAAGTTGTCCCCTGAACAAGGTTTAAGAAATAAAGGAGTCCAGTAGCTCCCAAAGGAGAGGATATAAGATGTAAGAAGGTGCTTTAGCAACGTGCCAGGGGACACAAGGTGCCCACCAAGTGTGCCTGCCCAGGGGCTAGTGGGATAGGGAAAGGGTCCAAAGCTCTTGGAGGTAAGGATGATTGGAAATCCTTACACTGCAGGTTGGGTTCTTTTTATTCTTATTGTATCTTTAAGATGCCCCTTCTTTATTTTTTTATGTTTCATATTTGTAATTGTGATGGATTAAAAATGGCCAAAATTCTTTGGCACTTCACCCATTAGGGTCTACATCATCTCCCACATGACACTGAGCTTCGCCATGTGACTGGCTTTGGCCAATGGGCTATGAACAAACGTGACTCAAGCAGAAGCTTGATAGGTACTTATGCACTGGTGCTTGTCCTTTTGGAACTCTGCCTTGAGGCTGCCATGCTATGAGCAAGAGGTTAGTCTACTGGAGGTGGAACGGCCATGTAGAGGAGGACTAAAGTACCCAGGCTGATAAGCAGCACCAGCTCCCAGACATATGTGCTAGGTCACCTCGGACTATCCAACCATCCCATTCCATTCCTCAGTGGTAGGAGCAAGCCCAGGAGAGACCAGTAGAAGTACCACAAAATCCTAAGCAACAATAAATAACTTTTGCTTTAAGTTTGAAGTTTGAGTTGTTTGGTCACATGGCCGTAGATCGTTGATACTGTGGTTATTTGTGTTCCTTTTGCAAACTCCAGCTAGTCCCAGCTGTGCTATGGAGTAACAGCACTGATCATAAAAGCAGAGATTAAAATGGAACTTAGCGGGACTGAGGCCAGACCACTGGTCATTTACCAGCACCTCCCAAACCCAGAAAAAGAATGCCCTTCCAGAGCAACTTCCTGCTCAAATCCTGAGAGAATCTTTAAAAAGACTTGTGATCCTTATGGCCTTAAAGACCATCTTACCCTGTAGGGAGTCACAGGACAACCTTATCTGATTCGTAAGCAGAGAAAAAATAACCATCATTTGATAATAGCAAGAAGATTGGATAAGCTTTCAGGATCACTTGCGATGCAAGAGGCCCGGAATAGGTCTTATTACTGTCTTCACGGTGCGGGTGGAGAAAGTGAGCCTCAGAGCAGCCTAGTGACTTGCCCGAGCTCACACAGCCCGTTAAGCTTCAGAGCCAGGCTTCCAACTCCGATCTGTCTGAGCAGAAAGCCCTTGCTCTTAGGCATTATTCGATACTTCCTCGCAAATTTTATGCTAATTTCCTTTTATTTTCCTGAGCAATTCACTCAGATGGGAAATGAGTCACTTAAATTTCCGAGTCCCAGTTTTTTTCCTGTGTAAAACTGGAGGGATGACAGCGCCCATCCCACCAGGTTTTGACGAGGATTCAGTGAGGTGGTGTGTCAGAGCCTGTAGACACGGCCCCTGGCCTCGAATGAGCAGTGGGAGCCGGTTGCCATGGGAGGAAAGGCAGCAGTGATGCAGTTGCAGCATCAGTCCTTTTGAAGGGCATATAACTCGCTGGTCTGTTGACATCAGTCCCTGAGGGAAGAGCCATGTTTCCATCCTTAGACCAGCGATCCGATCTCTACTGTTGTGTCCATCAGATGTGCTACATGCCTTCCTGTGCAGATCACCCAGACCCACAGCTTTGGCTTCAGGGGATGAAGGGACAGAGAGACACCGAGAATCACTCCCACCACAATTAATGGAGCTGCCGTTCGTTGCTTCCCTGGGCCCTTGTCAGCAGCTGCAGGATCTCAATTCAGTGAGTCCCGGTGGGTGATCAACACAAGGACCCACCTGCAGTCACTCTGCCGGCTCTTCTGGTCATCAGCAGCCAGAAAGCTGTCACCTACTCACTTCCCACCCCTTTCCGTTTCTGTTATTCAGATGAACAGCCAAATGAGAAGAGAGTAGGGGTTTGTTTTACAGACACGTGCATTGTCACCTATCTCTCATACCCAGGAACCGTTCTTCACGGGAGACTAAAGACTGGAGTTTGCAAAGAGGCATTCAGAGTATCCATATGTCTGCTCTGGAGATAAAACCCATGCAATTTAAATGCCATCAAGTTTGCTCTTCAGCAGATGATTCAACCGTCATCATCAGGAAAGTTTTCAGCTAACGCCTTCCCTCCTCCAAAATGTAGAAGGACTTTGGAAAACGGAAAGGTTCCTTATTATTTTCTTCTTTCATAAAACATCATGCTCTGTTTACCCTCCACCTACCATACCTCATTCTGAAAATGTAGACAGGGCTACTATCAACCTGTTAGTGTCCAAATGTCTATTGGAATCACCTTGATTTTGAAGATCTAAATAAAGTTGGCTTTACCTCTGCACTCACCTTGGGGTGGTTCAAAGCTCTTCCCAAGGCACTGGTGATTCCCAGGGCCAGCCTCATGCCACTTCCATTCCAGTTGTCCCTGTGCACCTTGTCCCCACTGCCTTCTTGTTTATCATCCTCTACCCTCCTCCACTCCAGCAATTCTCTTCCCTCTGCTCTGCTCACCCAAGATGTAAATCATCACCTTTCCCTGACCCTTGAGACAGTTGTGTGTAGTGAACTTTTCTTAACCAGCTGGACAGAGAGCAGGAGATCATGCACAGATAGAAAAATCAAAACTTCCTGTTCAAAATTCTTCTGTCAAACTTTCCTTAGGGAATGTTTCACTGGTCACATATATATGTAATTCCTCCCTAGCTCTTGCAAAATGTAGTCATTCGTTTTTGTTTTTGTTTTTGTTTTTGTTTTTGTTTTTATTTTTGTTTTTGTTTTGGGGGGGGCATACCCAACTCCAAATTATTTTCATTGTCTTATGCAGGAAGTCAAGTGCTCCTGCCCTCTCTCACCTCACTACCCCAGAGAACTCAAAATCAGGGTCATGCCTTCCCAACAAAGACATGTCTCCTGGGGAGAAAAGCTCCAGTGTAGGAAGTATGGGGTAATTCCTGATAAGGGCAGCTGCACTGGGGAGGGGAGAAGCCCTGAACTAGGACCAGGAGACCCAAGTTTAAATCCCCTTCTGCTCTTTCCTGGCTTTTGCCTGGAGGAAAATCACTTACTCTCTGGGAGCATCTCCCTTCCTCTAACAGATCCCTCCTAGGGATCTAATGAATCCCTCCTAGGTCTCATGTTAGGACATTAGTAGAATTCAGAAATGACTATCAAATGCCAGGCAGTTTGGGTGACACAGAGCAAGTATTGAACAACTTGACCCTGCTCTCAGGCACTCAAGCTTCAGTTGAGGGAACAGAAGAGGCAGACAGTCAGTGAGAGGACCAGAGCCAGAGGACATCCCTGCTGGCTGGTAGGGCAGGGCAGACTTCCTGAGGAGTTGGGCTGGGGTTCAAGCTGAGCTCTGAAGGGTGTGATGAGAGGACCGGCAAGACACTTCAGGCAAGGATGAGGATGGGAAGGTGGGACCAAATTTCCAGATGCCAGGAGATAAACTCAAGGTCTATCTAAGGCTCCTTAAAATAGAGGTTCAGCAACCTTTTTTTGAGAATCTGATGAAACTTCTGGATCCTATACACAGAATATTTCACATACAATTTCAGGAGGCTCACTGACTCTCAGACTCCAAGAAAAATGTTTTGGTTTTCAAAGCTCTATTGTGTTTCCAGTCTTGAATCCCATTTTCCCCTTTGGGGGTCAAAACTTTTCGACCCAGGATGCATCTATGTTGATTTTTCCTGAATTCTGTCTAAGCACAGGAGCTACTGGGGTTTTAGGTAGCCAAAGAAATGAGACCCCTCTTTCTTGTCCACGTTCAAAACCAACTAAGAGAGAGATAAAAAGGAGCCAGGTAGATGAGGATAAAAATGTCATCTTAATTCCTGATAAAAGTTATTTTGGATGGTATGGCTTAGATATGTGATAACCATCAACTTCCTAATACTCCCTGTTTCCAAGTCAGATCTTGGACCTGCACACTGGAGGGAAATGTTGAGTCTACAGAGCAACCATGGGCAATCAGGATCACAGCCATGCACTGCTTGAGAAGAGTGAATTCTATTTGCTTAAGAGTTTTGATACATTCTCTCTACCCAATCAAGGAACATGTACCAATCACTGTCTCTTAACCAAGAAATTCACTTGACTTCGTCAGGGAAGAATAAGACCCAGAGCAAGAGACCAAAAATACTTGGCTGAAATCTGTCCTCATTGGACAGGGGAGGGGGGATAGATGCATGTACTCCAAGAAGGAATGATTCTCCTTTCTTTCTTCCCTTCAATTATTCAATCATTCAGTAGGGATGCACTGAATTCCTGATATGTTCCCAATTACTGTGCTTGGCTCTAGGGATACAATGATGAGGAAGAGGCATTGTATCTGTCCTCCTTGAGCCTTTTGTCTGGAGAATAAGCTAGACATTACACAACCAGTCCTACTAATAATACATATTACTCACTGTGAGGTGACACCAGTAGTTGATGGGTATATGGTGCTGTCAGAGTGTGCAGCAGGTGGCCTGTCCAAGTTAAATGATCAAGGACTTTCCCAAGAAAGACTTTGGCAGCCAAGAATATCCTAAGCCTTTACCTTAACTCCTCTTCTTCCTTACACCATCACTAGGAGTGGACTCGTGGTTCTAGCATACACTTTGGCATCTCTCTAAGACACAACATCTGACACCTTCTCCAGTTCCAAATAAGTGACCATTCTTAAATCTTAAAGACTATATCTATTATGCCCACCCCTCAATGGGCAACACTCAGTTGAGACGGGTAACTTTCCTCAATTTACCTCCCAGAGGTGGTTTACCAAAAACTGTGTGACATCGAGGTATTCTGCATAGAACTGAGATATTTCTTGTCTTGGATGCAAAGTCAGAAGGCAAGCACATAGAGGTAAAAATGAATTAATGAGGGGTGTCTGGATTGCTCAGTTGGTTTAGCGTCTGACTTCAGCTCAGGTCATGATCTCATAGTCTTTGAGTTCGAGCCCCATGGCGGGCTCTGTGCTGACAGCTCAGAGCCTGGAGCCTGTTTCAGATTCTGTGTCTCCCTCTCTCTCTGCCCCTCCCCCACTCACTCGAAATAAATAAACATTAAAAAAATTTAATGAATTAATGATACTTGTAAATAAAAATTTTAATCAATAAAAAACACGCAAATGATTATAATGAACATTTGCTGGCTAATGGGCCATCAGTGATCATAAAGACTAATATAACACAAATAATTAGTTGAAAATAATTCTATGAAGGCAGATCAATAAAATATAGAATCATGAATCAATTAATGATATGGATATGAAATACAGTATGCATGGAGGTATCAGTTTGGTTATGAAATCAGAACAGAGATGAACTCTGAAAGAGATACTTCCATAAAAACAGAAAAGAGGGGCGCCTGGGTGGCGCAGTCGGTTAAACGTCCGACTTCAGCCAGGTCACGATCTCGCAGTCCGTGAGTTCGAGCCCCGCGTCAGGCTCTGGGCTGATGGCTCGGAGCCTGGAGCCTGTTTCCGATTCTGTGTCTCCCTCTCTCTCTGCCCCTCCCCCGTTCATGCTCTGTCTCTCTCTGTCCCAAAAATAAATAAAAACGTTGAAAAAAAAATTAAAAAAACAAAACAAACAAACAAACAAAAAAACAGAAAAGAGATCCAGCATACAGCTTCCCCATACCGCCTCTAAATGGCAAAATCAAAGGTAAACAGAAACCGGGAACCAAGGAGAATTTCCCAATGTGAGCTGGACAGGGCTGAGCTGTCCTGTATTACGAAGTCCAGACTCAGTGAGACAAAGACAAAAGCATTGAGCAGGCTGGGTGGGAGGTCAGGGGTGCCCATTATGATGTAGGGCAGGATATTAGGATGTCACACTGGAGGTGATGTTCCACAGGAAAAATTCAAGGAGAAAGAGAATCCATGGAACAGTCTGGGATCCAAGATGAGCAAAAGAAAACCAGCAAAGCTTGGGAGTTCAGATTCAGATGCAAATGGTCCTGTGCAGTTTCATTTGACAGCGTTTGTTTATGTCAGCACCCTTTCAGAAACCCTCAGGCCCTTCTTTACATTCCCTCAAATACATCTGTAACGTTTTTAAAAGAAAAGCACATTGGTTCTGGAGCCTAACAGATACCATGTGACAAGATAGTGGGAGAAGGCACTCTGGCTTGTCAAACAAGAAGACAGCAGATGCAAACAGACCTTGGGATAGAGCATAAAAGAAGATGCAGGGGAGACGGAATTTATTGAAAGCATTCCATTAGCTGCAATTGTAACCAAAGCAGTATGAGCATCACTTTTCTTTTTATACCTAAATAGGGAAGCTGAATCTAAGAGATAAGTGTGAGATGGTGAAGGGAATGGCAGTGTGCAGGGAGTAGAAATGAAACTGATTGATCAAAGACCCAAATAGTTCTCTTAAAAATGACTTATGCCACTAGGTCAATGAAATATAGAATTCTGAGTCACAGGCTTTTGCCACTAGATCTTGAAAGTCTTTAAAATTTCCACTCTTTCCCCTACTCCCCCCACCTTGCCCCCAAATATCCTGCTGTAAAAGATATACATATATATACACATGCACACATATATATCTTAGTCTGGAGAGTTCTTAGGTTTGGGGCAGGTAAAGAAAATGTGGTTTATAGCTCCTCAAAACCACCAGCTCAGTCATTATTCAGAAGTAACAACTGGGATATATTCTACTGTTGGGAAATAATGGGTTTTGAAAACACAATAACATTCAATGGCCCAACAGCTGGGATGTTTTACAATTGGGGAATAAAAATATCTATTACTTCCCTCTAAGAGACCCAGGAGCTGTATATATTGCCATATATTCTTGGTATCATAACTTGAAACTACTTCCCTGGCTCAAAGTTCCAAAGAACTCCAGAACACATATCATAGAAACAAAAACTGCCTAAGTTCCAGTTGTCAGAGACCTCCTACATCAGACTCCCATGATTCAGAAGGCAAAGTCATGAACCTATCTATATATGTAGACTTTCATTAGCCCATAGAGTTTAAGGTCTCTCCAAAATTTCCAAAAGAAATGCAATACATTTTAGTACCTGACATTTGTACTTTCTTTGGGAGAGAAAAAGAAATGGATATAGAATATCAGTTTTCTCCAGTTCATAATAAACCCTCTAAATACTTTAAGATTTCCTTCAACTTTTCACACCCGATTTATTCTTAAATTAAAGCAACTTTCAAGGAAATGTCTTTGTTCAGATTTATCTTGAAATGACACACTGTTTTAAAATGCTGATGGGGACACGGTGAAACTAGCATATCGGAGCACCTGCTAGAAGCAGCCGAGATCTGCACAACCCCTATTTTGCCCGTGAGACCGTTATCCTTTTCCTCCTACTGCCTTAGATTTAGAAACTTCTCTTGACTCAGAAGCCTTGGGATTGCATCTGTAACACTTCCACTATTTACATGAGATAAGATCCTCAAAATGTCATTTGAACTAGAAGTGGTTTTACACCAGATTCGAGAGGACTGGGGGCCAAACCCAAGCAAATAGGAAACTATCAGGCAAATAGAGATGGCTATAAAAATAAAGAAAGAAAGAAGAGCAAGGGAAGCAAAGTAAAACAATAACATGACACAACAAGAAAAACCATAACAAACTTGTAAATAAATTGAAGAAATCTAATGATAGGAAGCCATCAGAATCACCAACATGAAAATTAATTTACTTCAGCTGAAAATTAATTTACTCCAATGATAATTAAATTTATTTATTTAAACTAGTCCAAAAAGTGTTAAGATACATATATCTAGGATGCTTGAATTCATACATGAATGGTCATGTTATCAAGTTTGTCTTTCTGCCCAGAAAGGAGAGGAAGAGAGAAGGAGTGAGGTAGGAGGTATGGAGAGTGAGGGAGAAAGTAGGAAGAAAGAAAGTGTTGGGAGAAATATCCCCAGTGGTTCACCTTGATAACAGGTAGTCATTCCTGATACTTATTCAGCTGAATGATTTGCACCTTTCTGGCCAGAGAGGATCCTGGGAGAGAAATGTCTTAAATGTATAATTGCAACAACAAGAATGTGTTCTGAAATGACAGATACTGCATGCCATTATTTCATTGCATACATAGGACTTTGCATTCAAGAAGAAACATTCCTCCAAGTTCAGAACATTTTGTAAAATCTGCTTCCAATCAACCAGTGTAGTAGGCATAATAAACCATTGTTAACAGAGAGTATTCTCAGTGTGCAGGTAGAAATTTGTTTAAACTTTGGTATTAGATATATACTTCTTGATTTCTCCAGAAAAGCCCTATTTAAATATAAGACTATTGAATAAATTTTTTTGCAGAAGCCATGCCAGATTTTTTAAATAACTTATTTTACTTCATTTTTTTTTTTAATTTTAGAAAGAGAGAGCACAAGTGGGGGAGAGGGGAAGAGAGAGAGGGGAAGAGAGAGAGCGTCCCAATGCGGGGTGGGGCTTGATCCCACAACCCTCAGACCATGGCCTGAGCCAAAATCAAGAGTTAGAAGTTCAACCCACTGAGCCACCCAAGTGCCCCATCCATGCCAGATTTTTTTAAAAGAAAGAGAAATAGGGTCCTCTTTAGGTTTCCTATTGGTTGGTTTTCAGAAACGTTTGATACAGAGAAGTGTCAAATATCTAAGTAAATGAAACGAGAAACAAAGTTTAAAAGCAAAAGTAACTATACCAGATAGTCCCTGTTGGCACGGCCAGGCCTGTTTTTCATCCTCTGCCATCCCCAGGAGGCCAACTTCCAAGATGCATCTCTGGACCTCCTTGCTTTCTGATTTCCTGTCAGGTTCAGCCATGAGGGGAGGGCTACCAGTGGGCTGTCAGAGGACAGAAGCAGAGGGAGTTGGGGTATTTATTTCCCTACTCCTTCCCTACAGCCACAGTTCCCGTCAGGTGGCCCCGTCTGTGGTTTCATACTTTGGCTCTACTTTGCCCCCGGGACTGAAGGCGGTAATGGCTGGTTCCCTCTGTGTTTAGTTACCTCCTCAGCGTCATCATCCTTTATTAGCATCCTTAACACTGTTCACTCCTCTACAAATAGGCTAGTTACTAACTGCCCTTCAATTGGTCCTTCAAGAGTGTCCTCTGTGTCTTGTCATGACTCTTGACTAAACAAGTGACTTGGATGGGTTTGATCTTGTCATCAGAGTTGTGCCAAGGGAAAAGTACCACTGCTATGTTTGTCTTCCTGAGACCAGGTTTTTCTTTTCCAAAGGAGGAGAAAGACTCTCTCATTGTGCAGAAATCAGCAATGATGATATCTATCTACTCCGAGATAGCGTCTGCTGGCTTGCAGTCTGTGTGTGGTTGTGAGCAGAGAAAGAAAGAGGAAGGGAGGTGGGAGGAGAGAGGGGGGAAGGGAGAGAGGGAGGAAGAGAAGGGGGACAAGGGGAGGGAAAGAGGGAAGAAGAGAGGAAGGGAGGTAGGGAAAGGGAGTTGGGAGGATGCTCTGCCGAAGCACTGGGCTGAAGCAGCCAGTGTGCAGAGAGCAGGAGTAGGAGCAAAGTATGTGGGAGCGGAGGTAGATGTGCGTAACTTGTAAGAACCAGGTGCCCTAGAGATCATGATGGCCACCTTATCTGCCAGTAGAAGTCTGCAAGTCCCTGTCACATGCTTGACAGGGGCAGAGACCCTTCAGGAGGTAAGAGCCAGTTCATTTCAAGAGATCATTGGGGACAATGAGGGAGTCATCCAAATGGAAGGGAGGGTGAAGTAAGTGTCACCCTCTCTTGGCTGAAGGACTGACAATAATTTCTTAGAGATGAGAAAGAAAAAACTTGGATTCAACTCAGTCTTCTACAGTTCACTTAGAGGTGAAATGTCAGACATCCGTAATTAGTGAAATAATTCAGTTAAATAGTCAGCAAATCTAGTTAGAATGGAATCTGTAGCATCCTGAGTGGGTCCTTTTCAAGCTGTATGGTTTGTCTTAATAGCTCTTTTTTAAGATCCAGAGAAGTTACATTTTCATATCTGAAATTATCTGATGCCAGGTGGATCTGGCCAAACACCTGTTTACTTAGTGGGAGCCTAGGTGGGAGAAACTGTCCAACTCACTTGGCAGAGAGGGGTGAGGGAAAGAGAGTTGATCTCTCAATACAGAGAGTTATGTTTTCATAAAAAGGAGAGAAGGAAACAAGAAAATTGTAAAAGTTTAGAGCAGGAAGAAGCCATAAATATCTCCTGTTCCAATTTCCTTTACCTGTCATTTTACAGATGAGGAAACTGAGGTTCCAAAAGAATTAGGGACTTATCCACTTTTAGAAGTCCAGCACTAGCATCCAGGTCTCTATATTCCCAGAATGTTCCTGCTCAGGCAGGATAAGCAACCAGAATAGTAGCTAATTCTCTGGGCCCACCCATCTGGGCAGCTAGCAGGTTTTCAGGCTTTCACAAATATGGAGAGCTCTAAGAAGGGGAGAGTGTCCATGTTTCTTCAGTCTACATTGCTGTGTGGGTACATTGTTAACACTTGAGAGTATATCAACAGGAGATACACCTTTTATTGTCACCAAGAAAAATCACAAGTTAATTGTAAAGTCACCAGTAGACTTTCTTCCAGATTTATACACATGGAAAAATACCAATACCTAGGCTCAAACCTGCCTCCTTTTTTGGAAGCCACTGAGTTGCCTTGTTTGCTTGTAAGCAGTTTGGCTGGTGGACCAGAGATCACTCTGTGAATCAAGATGATATTTAATGGAACACATTCTTGTTTCACAGAAACAGTTTACAAAATAGCCATTCAGAAGGGAAGCCATTCTCACCGGAATGTTTACAAATCAATTTCCCCACAATCACATCACCGGACCTCCCTTGCCATCTGTGACACCTCCATGGAGATTCCCCTGTCCCTGAGTCTGGAAAGGGAAGGCATTGGCTACATGTGTTCTGACTGCATGCTGGGACAGCTGGAGGTAATGGATAGACCAAGCTATTCATGTAGGACATAATGGCTTCTAACTGATAACATTTATGCTACATATTTCTGGGCTTTCTTCAAATGGGAAGAACCATTTAGAGAGAGAGAGAGAGGTATTAACTAAGCAGAAAGTTTGAAGTTTGTAAATACCAATGGCTGTGCTCCCAAGAATTGCCTACACGCACCAGGTGTTTATCAGAAGCAGTATAGTGAGACAATAGTAGGGAAAGAACAGGTCATACTTGTAGAGTCTAGAATCAAATTTCCAGGTAGACCCTTGGGATTAGGTAAAGCCAGGGTTCTGACTGAAGAATGAGGCCATGTAGCTGGGCAATGAGTTCAGAGGTAGATTCAAAAGCAGAGATAAGCCTATAAAAAAAAGAGGAAGACAAACTCAATATAGATAGTAAAGATCTCAAACTAATAGTCTAAGGTCTATTCTACCCCTCTAAGCGGTCATGATCAGAGAGTGTTGAAAGCACAAGGGAATTATGGGTAACTTTACAGAAAGATGGCAGCAGATAGAAGAAAATCAGTCATGGGAAGTCTCTATACTTTATATCTTTCTAGCAAGGAAAAAGGGACACTAACGCCTTTCCTGCCTTGGCCTTTTTTGGCTATTTCTGTGGGTTTAAGGTTGTTGAGACAGGTATTGATTACCTGACTCCATAGCTTAAGAAACTAAGACCGATGAGGCAAAGTGATTTACTTAGGGCCACCCAGCCAAGGAATGTCTCATCTTGAACTACAGCCAAGGTCTTGTAAAAGCAGTGAGGCAGAAAAAGCACAAGATAAGTTTTGGGCGCCTGGGTGATTCAGTCAGTTGAGCGTCTGACTCTTGGTTTCGGCTCAGGTCATGATCTCATGGTTCATGGGTTCAAGCCCTAAATCAGGCTCTGTGCTGACAGTGTGAGGCCTGCTTGGGATTCTCTCTCTCCCTCTCTCCATGCCCCTCCCCTGCTCATGTGTTCTCTCTCTCTCTCAAAATAAATAAATAAACTTAAAAATTTTTTAATCTAGGGGCGCCTGGGTGGCGCAGTCGGTTAAGCGTCCGACTTCAGCCAGGTCACGATCTCGCGGTCCGGGAGTTCGAGCCCCGCGTCAGGCTCTGGGCTGATGGCTCAGAGCCTGGAGCCTGTTTCCGATTCTGTGTCTCCCTCTCTCTCTGCCCCTCGCCCGTTCATGCTCTGTCTCTCTCTGTCCCAGAAATAAATAAACGTTGAAAAAAAAAATTAAAAAAAAAAATTTTTTTTTAATCTAAGAAAAGATAAGAAGCTTAAAAAAATTGGTCCTTATTTTGATGCTTGGACTAACCATTTCATCTCCCCACTTTCCTCACCTATAAAATGGAGTTAAGAACAACTATTTCATAGGATTATTTTAAGAATTTGATTAAATAAAAATAATTTGTATTTAAACTATAAAGCAATATAGTATACAAATATAATGTTATGTTATGTCTACCTCATTGCCATAGCTTTTCAGAAGTCTTTAGTGAACATAATTAAATAGTTGCAACCTGTCAGGAAAACTTTCAGATAGTAGATTACACCAAGAATTCCCACATATGCCATCAATTTCAAAACAATTTCTTTCTTTCCACTCAAAAGAGAACTACATCAGCAAATGAGAAAATATTGACCACCCATTATGTGTAGCCCTACCATGCACTACACAAAGTCAGGCATTCTGACCAATGTCATAAATACATGATGGCCTACTCATGAACAGCCAGAATAGAGCTACTGCAGAAAACGGAACAATGACAATATCACATTTTATCTCAACACGGAATTTGACCCCAAAGTCTCTGAATATTTCTTAGAGGGTGAAAATCAGCCTTTGTAGACATTTCTAGGCTTAGATTAGTGATTCCCTTGAATGCTCATTAGACAGAGATCTACAACATGGCCCGTATATACAGCAGGGTATCTGTCAAGTTGTTAATGGCTTAAACAAGGGATCTTGGTATTTCATAAATCCAAAGCTTAACAGGTTCTATTTTTTATATTTTCCTCAAGCCACAGCATCACTATTATCTCCATTAGTCACAGGCATCATATCGAGATACACTTTTTTTTTTTTTTTGTATGGGGAGCTGACACATTTCTCATCATCAGAGAGCAAAAAATAAAGAGTGGTTTTGGTGTATATCCCAATTTATATAGCAAAATAGCTTTATTAGTAGCTTGAGGATCTGAAGACTAGCTCTCCAAATCCCCCAGCCTCCCCTCATGACTTAGTACAATTGAGTAATCTCAACAACAGGCACTTCAAAAAACATTTTGAAAGGTCAAAAAAAGGTCTGGATACCATGTACAGAAAGAGAAAAATGTAAGTTTTTACCAATTGCCGATTCTTTAATTCTCCCATGCTGGACCCTGAGTTGAAGGGCACTTTTTGGCCTATTTCTCCCCTCCTGAGTCAGAGATGGAGGTGACAGTCATGACTCCCTGAACTGTGATTTGATGGCTTTTATATCCCCCCATATTTTAGGCTGCTGATTTGCCAAGTGAAGCCATGAGGGGTCCACTTGTGTCCCCCACTGTCACATGAAGAAGCGGAGCCCTGCCTTAGACTCTCTGTGTTCCTCCCCCCCCCCCCCCACCCATTCCTACATGGATGTCTGTCACTAGATCATCTTCTTTTAAGCCTCAGCCGGGAGAGGAGGATCTGATCAGTACTGGCTCAACCGCTCTTTCTTACCTCAAGACCATTTGCTTCTAGTCATACTACAAATGAAAGCATTCCTTTGGTCAGGTCCTTTAGGATCCACCAAAATCATCTCCAATTTAGTATAAATTTTAAACCAAAACACATTTGGAATATAACCCTAAACATAAACAGCTATAACTTTTAATGCTCTTCCAAGGGCACATAATCCTAACAACAGTCTGTAGAAATTTTCCCTACACAGGCTGGCAAATGCTTTCCTTCTCTGCACCAGTCCCATCCTATAAGCTAATAACAAACAGAATTTTATAAAACCCTCTAAGCAGAAGGAAAAAAATGTGAGTCATTGCTCCTGCCCTAACCAAAAGCAAAACAAAAACAAAAGCAAAAACACAATGCACTGAATTAGCCAAATTCTTAACTCTTTTGTGGGTGTGTACATCCAAGCATGACTGCAAATGCCCCAGCTTGGCAGAAAGGAAGCAGTCTGCAATGACAAAGGGGGAGCTGACCATCCAACCCTACCCCTGTCATAGGAATTTCCCAATTGGAAACAAAACCCGAGGCCTCAGGGCTGCTCCAGGATCTCGGACAGTGCCCTGCACAAGGATGTCCCCTGAGAGGCAAGGACCTCAAATCATGAACTTCCCCTCTTAAACCCAGAAAAGGTGTTTTTTTTAATTCACTCAAAGACCCAATTATTTGGCAATACTTGTATCCGCAGGGCTGTCCGGCTGTCCTCACGTAGGACCAAGAGAACAAGAGGCTTTCAGCCTCCCTGCCTAGATGCCCCCACTCAGCTCAGCCACCTCTTCTGATCAGTCTCTCCCGAGGAAAGAGAAGGTCAAGGGGAGGGAAAGGGAAAGTGAGGGAGGGCAAAGTCGAGGGTAGATAGTTTTTGCTCAAAACTAACAGGGATTAGGTCCAGCTGTATGCAGCCCACCCCGGCTAGTTTCCTGGAATGTGTCATGTTGACCTTGGCAAGCCAACCATCAATGTTGTATCTGTCTCCAACCAAAGGCTGAATGGGATGAGGCTTGCTCTGACTGTCACTGTCTAAGCCCAGCTGACCAATGTTCCCCAATGTTCTGTGCACCACTACCATGCATATACACAACCCTGCCTCCTTCCTGCCTGTATATCTAGTGTGGAAACTCAACTAGGTTTAAGAGAGACAGCAGAGACCCTCTGACAGGGTACAGTATTCTTCCCTATCTACAGGAGGTATTTGAAAATTTGTACTCACCTCTCTTTCAGGGAGTGATAGAAAACATGAATATATTTGTTTTGTCTACACAGTCTTCCCTGATCTGCCACTGCCAGCCTGACTCATCAGCCTTACTCGTTAACAAAGGCAACATGGACAGTTGCAATGGTCGGGCCACAGGACTGAAAGTGGGGGCCCCTACCAGTGACCACTTGATAGCAGCCCAGGATCCTTCACTTTGACACAGGAATAAATATAGCTCACTTTTTGGAGACCAACAATTTAACTGAAATATGGCCAACTGTGTTAAAAATGTCATCTGTTTTTAACAAAACGGATAACATTGGAGCAAAACATACATTCATTGGAACGAGAAGTACTCAGACAGTTAAGTCCTGGGGACTCCCTCCCTCATCTTGCTCTCTCTTTTGTGTGTACATTCTTGGCTTGCTTTGGCCTGAGCCTCCATGTAGAGTCACTCCTGACTTTTGTAGATGAGGAGCTAATACCTAGAAGGGAAGAGATTTGCTTAAGATCACAGAGCAGGTGAGCAGTAGAATCTGGGACCCTGATCTCCTGAACCACTAAGTCAGTCTTCTTCATACTACATTGTGATACCACAGGAGAGGAATAAATGATTCAATTCTGCAGAAGCAGCTGTTCTCCCAACTTGACAGCAATCATGTTTCCATTACTTCCAGACACAAATACTGCTCAGATAGCTCCAAAAGTTTATTATCTTTTTCCCTGTGAATGTACCGATGGCTTTACTGTCCATATCACATGCTGACACACAGTAAAATGCCGTGGTGCAACCTGGTATATACCTTTATTCTGACAACATGTGTTGTAGAAGTCAGTCTATGTGCTTACAACAGCCAGATGGTCTCAATTTCCTGGGACATCTTATCTTCAGTATTCAAACATTACAACCCTGTGTTTTATATCTATCTCCATGTAGATGTTTCATATCCATGTAGTAATTTGTTAAAATGATAAGTGATTTCCTGATTTCCAAAAATCAGGAAAATTATCCTTTGTTAAATAATGAGCTCACATTTGTAATTTGGAGAAAAAGATCAGTAATATAACACAATCTTGTTTACTCTTTCATCTTCGAATTAAAAGTGAGGGTTAATGGGAGGATGGGGGAGAGGGGAAAATGGATGATGGGCGTTGAGGAGGGAACTTGTTGGAATGAGCACTGGGTGTTTTATGTAAGCGATGAATCACGGGAATCTACCCCCAAAACCAAGAGCACACTGTATACACTGTATGTTAGCCAATTTGACAACAAATTATATTAAGTAAGTAAGTAAGTAAATAAATAAATAAATAAAAATAAAAAAATATAAAAAAGAAATGAATCATTGTGTTCCCAAAATCTGACCAAAAAGAAAATTCTGTGAAGACGGAAATTTCCAAAGGAATGGTGATAATGATGTATATGTCAGGTTCTATGGTAGCTTCATTGTTTCAGGAAGAACAAGGCAGAACCCAGGAAGAATTTATTTTAGTATCACTAATGCTAATCAAAATCAAGGATCCCAAAGCTGGTAGCTCCAGGGGATCAGCAGTGTATCACTAAATGTATCAAGTTTCTCAATACTCTCCTTGTTACAACTCCTACAGTGATTAAGATTAGATACAACTACACAAAACAGAGGTTACAACAACATACAATAGCATTTTAAAAATAAGACACATTGTATTTTAAATAAAATAATACGAGTTTAAACCACAAATCATGATTTTTTAATGTTTATTCATTTTTGAGAGAGAGAGAGACGGAGACAGAGACAGAGCCCGAGCGAGGGGGAGGCAGAGAGAGAAGAAGACACAGAATCTGAAGTAGGTTCCAGGCTCCATGCTGTCAGCACAAAGCCAGATGAGGGCCCAAGCTCGCCAACTGTGAGATCATAACCTGAGCTGAAGTCCGATGCTCAAGCAACTGAGCCATCCAGGCGCCCCTGATTTTTAAAATAAATTACAGAAATAAGGACTGAATGTTAGGTTTAAGAGCAGATTAGCAGGCAGAAAAATCAGCCAAAATATTTAAACAACACAATTAACATATACGAACTAACTGACAGAACTCTGTTCTGCATATCTACAGTATACACATTTGTTGCAAATGCCAATGGAATATTTACTAAAACTGTCCATATGCTAAGCCACATAACAAGCACCAACAATTTCAAAGATTAAAATCATTTAGTGTATGTTTTCTCGCAATAACTAGAAAGTTGAGATAGAAATCAATAATAAAGTATAGAGAGAAAAATCTCTAAATTCTTGGAAATTAAGTGATATACTTCTAACATTTATTTATTTTTGAGAGACAGAGAGAGATAGAGCACAAGCAGGGGAGGAGCAGAGAGAGAGAGAGGGAAACACAGAATCCAAAGCAGGTTCCAGGCTCCGAGCTGTCAGCACAGAGCCCGACACGGGGCTTGAACTCACAGACTGTGAGATCATGACCTGAGCTGAAGTCGGCCACTCAACCAACAGAGCCACCCAGGCGCACCCTTTTTAAATTGTTTTTAACATTTATTTATTTTTTAAGTGATATACTTCTAAACTCATGGGTCAAAGAATAAATTACAAAAACTTGCAAAATTAATTTGAATTAGATAATTGTGAGAACCACAAAATATAAACAACTGTGGGCTGCTGCAATTTATAACCTTAATTATATATATTGCAAAGGACACAAAACTAAAAAGCAATGATGTAAACATTCCTCTCCAGAAGTTAGAAAAAGTACAGAAAATTATATCAAAATATAATAGAGGATAAAAATAACAAAGACAATAGCAAAAATGAATAAAATATAAAATGAAAGAAGAATAGAAAAAGTAAACAGGTGGGGAGCCTGGGTGGCTCAGTTGGTTAAGCGTCTGACTTCAGCTCAGGTCATGATCTCACAGTTGGTGAGTTCAAGCCCCACATAGGGCTCTGTGCTGACAGCTCAGAGCCTGGAGCCTGCTTTGGATTCTGAGTCTCCCTCTCTGTCTCTGCCTTTCCCCTACTTGTGCTCTATCTCTCTCTCTCTCAAAAATAATAAAAATAAATGTAAAAAAAATAATAAAATAATTTTTAAAAAAGTAAACAGGGATGCCTGCTTGGCTCAGTCAGAAGAGCAGTGACTCTTAATCTTGAGGTCATGATTTTGATCCCCAAGTTGGGTGTACAGATTACTTAAATAAGTAAAATTTAAAAAAACAAATAATGCCAAAGGGTGATTCTTTTAAAAACTAATAAAATAGATAAACCCTTGGCAAAACTGATCAAAAAAAAAAAAAAGAGAGGAAGAAGACACAAATTACCAATATGTGATTGAAAAAGTTAGTGTAGAAATTTTAAAGACTGAAAAGATATTAAAAATAATTTTATGGAAAAAAATTTGAAAAAGTAGAAGAAATGAACAAGATCCTAAGAAAACACAACCTGCCATATTGATATAAGATGAAATAGGAAATTTCAATGGTCCTATAGCTACCAAAAAAATTTAGAGAAACAGCCCAATTGTCCCTCAACTGATGAGTGGATAAAGAGATGTGGCGCACGCGCGCGCGCGCGCACACACACACACACACACACACACACACACACACTGGAATATTACTCAGCCATCAAAAAGAATGAAATCTTGTCGTTTACTACATGGATGGAGCTAAAGAGTATAACGCTAAGCAAAATAAGTCAGTCAGAGAAAGACAAATACCATATGATTTCACTCATATGTGGAATTTGAGAAACAAAACAGACAAGCAAAAGGGGGGGAAAAGAAGAGAGGATGACCAAGGAACAGACTCTTAACTGTATGTGAGAACAAACTGATAGTTACCATAGGGGAGGTGGGTTGAGGGATGGGATAAAGAGGTGATGGAGATCAAGGAGTGCACTTGTCATGATGAACACCAGGCGCCGTATAGAAGTGTTGAATCTCTAGTCATACACCTGAAATGAGTATTACCCTGTATATTAGCTAACTAGAATTTAAATAAAAACTTTTAAAAGTAACAAAAGTAAATAAATAGATAAATAAATAAAATATTCCTTAAAAATATCTTAAGGGAAAATTTCAGGACAAGGTGGTTTCATTGAAATTTTCCTAATACTTAAGGAGGAAATTAATAAAAATAATCTTATACAAATTCTTCCAGAGGTTAGTGCAAGAGGGAACACTTCCCAAATCATTTCATGCAGCCAACATAAGCTTGATATTAAAAACTAACAATGAAACGATAGTAAAGGAGAATCAGGCCATCTTACCTAAAAGCATAAGATGGAAAATTCTAAATGAAATATTAGCAATTTATATCCAGCGATACACACACACACACACACACACACACACACACACACACAGTTCTACTTACCATAGGAATACAAAATGATTTAACTTCCAAAAACAAAGCAAAGTTTCACATATCATTCTGGGCTGATTGGATACCCACACACACTACACACAAAATTCAACTCAAAGTGGATTCAAGACCTGAATGTAAGAGCTAAAGCTATAAAATTCATAGAGTTTTATACGTAAGAGTAAATCTTTGTGAAGTTAGCCATTGATCTCTTTGATACAAAACTAAAATTACAAATGAAAAGAAAAAAATTTAAAAAATTGGACTCCCTAAAGATTTAAAACTTTTACCCTGCACACTATACCATTAAGAAAATGAAAAGACAACCCACAGAATGGGAGAATTTTTTTTGCAAATCAGATATCTGATAAAAGGCTTGTATCTAAAATATATATTTTAAAAAAACTACTTTTGACTCAACAATAAAAATACAGATAACCTAATTTTAAAATAGGCAAAAGTTCCAAGTAGGCAGTTCTTCAAAGAAGATACACAAATTCTGGCCAGGAAGCTCAGGGAAACTTGTCATTAGTTGTAAGGGAAAAGCACATCAAAACCATGACTAGATGGACCTAAAGAGTATTATGTTAAGTGAACTTAGTCAGACAAAGAAAGATAAATACCATATGATTTCACTTATACGTGGGATCCTAAAAACAAAACAAAGGAAGAAACAAAACACCCCCCCCAAAAAAAACACAACTAGGTCTTAAATACAGAGAATAAGCTTGTGGTTGCCAGAGGGAAGGTGGGTGGGGAGGTGGGTGAAATAGATAAAAGGGATACAGAGGTACAAACTTCCAGTTATAAAATAAATCAGTCACAGAGAATAAAGATTGTAATAATGTGTGGTGACACATGGTGATTACACTTACAGTGGTGAGCCGTGAGTAATGTGTGGAATTATTGAGTCGGTGTGCATACACCTGAAGCTAGTATAACATTGTATGTTAATTAGACATCAATTAAAGAAAAGAAAACCAAAACATGAGATACCACTTTGCATCCTGTAGGATGGAACGTTAGTTTGCTAGGGACCATGCCAATGGTCCACTGACTGGGTGGCTTACACATGGAAATTTATTTTCTAGATTAGTTTCTAGTCTACAATTCTAGAGACTCCAAGTCCAAGATCAAGGGGTCAGCATAGCTGTTTCTTCTAAGACTTCTCTCCTTGGCTTGTAGATGGGCTTCTTCTCTCTGTCTTTACATGGTCTTCCCTCTGTACCTTTCTGTGTCCAAATTTCCTCTTATAAGGAAACCAGGCATATTGGATTAGGACTCACCCTTAGGACCTCACTTTTACTTAATTACCTCTTTAAAGACCCTATTTCCAAGACAGTCACATTATGAGGTACTGGAGATTAGGACTTCAATTTATGAGTTTGGAGTGGGTGGGGGGAGACATCAGTCAGCCCGTAACAGATGGCTGGAATCAAAAACTAATAATAATAACAAGTATGGTGAAGATGTAGAGAAATTGAAGCCCTCATATATTACTGTTGGGAAGATAAAATGGTGCAGCTGCTTTGAAAAACAGTTTGGTCATTCCTCAAAAAGCTAAACTTAAGTTATAAAATCCAGCAGCTCCATACATAGGTATATACACAAGAGAGTTAAAAACATAAGACAGTTCAAAACTTCTACATGAGTGTTCATTGCAGCACTACTCAGAGTGGCCAAAATGTCCACTGACTAAGGAATGGATAAATGAAATGTGGTATGTCTACACAGGTAATTATTATTCAGCAATAAATTAAAGGAATTAAAAGTAAGAGGAATAACATAATGATACATACTACAGTATGGGCAATTCTTGAAAACTTTATGCTAAATGAAAGAAGTCAGTCGTAAAAGATCACTTACTGGATGATCTCATTTATATGAAATGTCCATAACAGTCAAATCTCCTGGGACATAAAGTATATTAGTGGTTGCTTAAGGATAGAGGACTTGCGGCGTCTGGGTGGCTCAGTTGGTTAAGTGTCCGATCTTGGCTCAGGTCATGATCTCTTGGTTCATGGGTTCAAGCCCCATGTCGGGCTCTGTGCAGACATCTCGGAGACTAGAGCTGCTTCAGATTCTGTGTCTCCGTCTTTCTCTCCCCCTCCCTTGCTCTCTCTCTCTCACACACACACACATACACACACACACACACACACTCTCTCTCTCTCTCTCTCTCTCAAAAATAAATAAACATTAAAAAAAGGATAAAGGACTTTGTGACTATTGTCCATCTGTACTCGTATAATTTGTGCACTTTTATACATTTTATGCTTTAGTAAAAGTATTTATTGAAAGAAATGTTGGCTAAATAAAATATTGCTCTGAAAAACATTTATGTATCTATGTACATATACATATAGAAGGTTCTGTGCGTGGGAGCACACAATAGTGCATGAGACACCATTTCCCCTCTCAAGGAGATTTTGACCTATTAGAGGGCTTTACAACCAGATGGGGTATAAGAATCCTAGCTGAAAAGGCAGAAACCTTGATGAGGGTCTGATAATCCAACTAGAAAGATAAAACCTGGATACAAGATTGCACTCCCATTTCCTACAAGCTCTTTTTTGGCCCTGAACTAAAAAAAAACAACTAGTGTGTCCCACATGATCTTCACAAAAGCACCCTGTCAGGTGGAGGTGATCTTGGTCTATGTCTAGAAAAGGTCATGACCTTGAATTTGAAGCTGCATTGTGCAATGCTCCAACAAACTCAAGACTGCTTCCCTCCAGAGAGGACCTTAGGAGCTTGGCAACCCCTAAGAATCCCAGAAATCAGGGAGGATGTTGGAGGTCAATCTGGTTCACCCTTTCAGAAGGGGAAGCTGAGGGAGACGTCTGGTGAGGTCACATGCTCATCAATGGTACTGTATCACGAATGTCTTCTTCTCTTGACACATTTGCCATTTGCAATGAGCCATAGTCATTATAAAGCTGAAGAACAAAATGGCAATGAATTCAACTCGTATCTGTGGTTAAAAGAAACAGCCTATTTGATGTTTTATGTTTCAATTTTCTGTGCACTAATAAAAGTGCATAACTGCATAGACTCTATATTGCTATATGTGGGCGTAATACAGATTTATAGTCTGTGAGGGAAATACCAAGATTCTCTGACATAGGAAGCCCCAGTCATTAAAATAGCATCAGCAAAATTGAACAAAGAAATGAAATGTCCCAACTTTATTGGCCAATCAAGCAGAAATTGCTATTTCTTAATTTATTTATTTAGTTTCCTCATTCCTTAATCCAGGATATTGGGAATATATTTATGAAAACTTGTCCCATTCCATGTGCTCCTCTCATAGTCTTGGTAGTGCTTTCCAGGGACATGAAATTGTGTGATTAAATTTACACTCTGGTGTTCCCGCATCTGGAGTTTGTCCATGCTGGAACCAGTCCTGGCAAAATTTGACAGGTTGCTATTGACAGAATGAAGAGCGATGGCCAGGTTGCATTCTGCTTCTGAGTCTACAGAAGGGTTTTTCAGCTTTGAGCTCTGTTAACTGGAGAGTGGACCAGATCATTCTTTGCATTGGGACTGTCCTGTGTAGGATGCTTAGCAGCATCCCTGGCATCTCTACCCACTAAATGGTGGTAGCACTCCACCCCTGCTTGTGACAACCACAAATGTCTCCAGACATTGTCCAACACCCCTTGAGGGCAAAACCACCCGGTGTTGAGATTCCTGGTCTGCAGTAGAAGCATACAGTTGAGATTCGATTTTCACTCATGAGGTCCCCACGTGACATTGAAAGAAAGGCATAGTAATAAAATAAACATTAACAGATAGATACCATTTGCTTAGTGCCTACTGTATAAAAGTGCTTTACATACATTACCTCATTTTATCCCCATGATACCCTGAGAGGCAGTGGATCAGTCAATGCTCTCAGTTGCTAAAATAGTACATCTTAGGTGGTTTAAGTAGAAGTGGAATTTAATTTATGATATTAGGTAGCTCACTGGATCTCCAGGCCTGCCAGAAGGTTAAGTTGGAACCTGGCAGCTGGAAACCATGCCAAGCCACCCTGTAAGAATACGCCAACGGTGACCCCCCTGCATCTAACATATCACAATACACAGTGCCTGTACCACTGATGCTGATCTGGCACAAGAACTATGCGGCGTCCTTGAGCAAAACCCCTGCCACCACAGTCTCCAGAAAATGTATTTTTCCTGAGGCCCTCTTTCTCACGAGTATACTGTGAATTCAGCATGTCTGTCCAGCCATTTGACTGGCAGTGCCTGTATCATTGGCCGGTACCAGAGCTTCCAGGAAAGCTCAGGTCATGAGTTTCTCAGGGAATTAGGAATTAGTGAAATTCTCAAGACATGTATTCACAGAAGTGACCACAAAGCATATTAAATGGCTACACCACAGGTAGATGCCCATTTTACAAATGAGAAAACAAACTCAGAGAGTGTAAGCAACCTGCTTAAATTCATTCCTGTCGTGCGAATTCACACGCAAGTTCTCTTATTCTTGAGCCAATATTCTTTTCCTATGTGATATTAACAGCTCAAGAAAATGTGTAGCTCCCTACCTCTCCAAGCCCTGTCCTTGAGTACAGCCTCCTAGGAGGTTTCTAGAGTGAGATGCTATCAGATTTTGCCCAATAGAGACTTTTGTCACTCAGGGCAAAATCATCGGTAGTTAATACCCTTCTAAATGTCCCACGAGGACTGTGACGCAGACCACGCAGGCGATGGCGGAAGGGGTGGCTCCCAGAGAAATGAGGATGGGGTGTGTCTACTTCTTTGCCTGCAGCCTTTGGAGAAGTTCTCTCGTCTACTGTCTGGAGAAAAGGGGGGCCATTAAAGTTTTCCAGCTATGGTGGGCAACCTCTACCTCATTCTGGTATTCACATCTGGTATAACCCCTCCTGGAGTGTGGGCTCAACCTAGCGACTCACTCCTAAGGAATTAATGCAGCAAAGGTGAAGGAAGGTCACTTGTAACATTAGGTTACAAAAAGACTGATTTCTGTCTTGAGTACACTTTCCCTCTCCCTCTTGCTCTCTTGTTTTCTCTATCTCACTCTCTCTGAGGGAATCCAGCTGCCATGTTGTCAAGACACCCTGTGAAGAAGCCCACATGGAAAGGAACTTGGAAAGACCTCTAGCCAACAGCCAGTGAGGAACAGAGGCCCTCTCTCCTTCCTCTTCCTTTTCTAATGTCCGTGGCATGCACAAATTATTACCTAATTATTCTTTTATTCATTTATGTGCTAGAATGGAATCTCTTGGGGGAGTGCACTATACTTGTACCCCTGCATGTCTCCCCACTAGTATTTGGCACAGTACTCAGTGCATGGAGCTTCAAAGAATATTTTTGGAAGAAATGAATGCCAATGAGTCTTATAAGAAATGCTCCTGGCCAAACTCAAATTGTTTTTTTCCCTCCCACCCTCCCTTCTTTCCTTCCTTTCTTCCTTCCTCCCTCTTTCCCTCCCTCCCTTCCTCTTTCCCTGTATTCCTTCCTTCCTTCCTTCCTTCCTTCCTTCCTTCCTTCCTTCCTTCCTATGTAATATTAACACTCAAGAAAATGTGTAGCTCCCTACCTCTCCAAGCCCTGTCTTTGAGTACAGCTTCCTAGGAGGTTTCTAGACTGAGATGCTATGAGATTTTGCCCAATCTAGACTTCCTTCCTTCCTTCCAAAAAACATTCACTGAGCTCATACATGTACTCATCACTCTACAGAGAACAGGGAGTAGAAAGATGAATCAGACATAGTTTCTGCTCCCACACTGCATTAATTTTCAATGCTGCTGTAACAAATTGCCACCAACTTGATAGCTTAAATAATACAAATTTACCCTATCATTCTGTAGTTCAGGAGTCTGATACAGGTGTGAGTTGGATAAAATCTAGGTTTAGGCAAGGAATCTTTCTATTAGTGTGCTTGCCTTCTCTAACTTCCAAAGGCTGCCTGCACTCCTTGGCTCCGTCTTCATTGCCAGCAATGGCAGACTGAGTCCTTCTCACACAGCCATCTCTCTGGTTTCCTGAAATCTGAAAAGATTTTTCTTTTAAGAACTCATGTGATTAAATTTGGCTCACCTGGATAATCCAGGATGCTGTTTCCCTCTCCAGATCTTTAACCTTAATCACATTTGCAAAGCCTTTTGCCATGTAATTTAACATATTCCCAGATCCCAGAAATTATGGCATGGCCATCTTTGGGGACCATTATTCTGCCTATCACATGTTTTCCTTGTCTATCGGTGCAAGTCAACCAACTTGTTGAATAGGAGTCCCCTGTGCCCAGATGAGTCTGTCTGGTAGCTAGGAAGAGATGTACTGCACCCTACAAATGGACTTGAGGGGAAGTAGAAAAAATAAAATCTAGCTTAAAGCAAAATCCATTTAAAAGGCAGATTTGAAGCTGGCTATGCTTCTAATGAGAGCCAGGATTTCTTGTATTGTTCTGGGGCTATTGGTTCTCATCTCATGGGGTTTTACTTTGCCTCTTTTGATAGGAGTAGATATTTACACCTCCTCTGCAGGACCATTCTCCCTGCTACTATTATTCATTTTCATTAAGTTTAAAATCTTTTGTTGGACAGTTTGAATGTTCTGTAGGTATCTGCTTGGTAGATAAACCCTGTAAGATATAATCTTGAAGAAAAGTGTGCAGGGCATCTCCAAAACCAGACCCACGTTGGGAGGCCCTAATAGGGTATAAGGAGTGCAGTGCTTTTGCAGCAGGAGAGCATTGTTTTAGCCCAGCCCCCTCAACTGCACTATTTCTGTTCCTTACTAGGGAAGACCTTCTCACTTCCAGCCCCCACGAATGTCAAGGCTCCAGTTTCTTGTCTACTGCTCCAAAGGTGGTGTCAACTGCCCCCAGAAAAGAAGGGGGAAGGCGCTTCTTATATATGCAGAAAAAAATCAAGATCCTATAGGTTGTTCTCAACACTACACCCCTGAAAATTTGCCCTTACTTCTACTAATCCTTCCCATTATAATTTTAGCCCTTTTGTTCACACCTGGGTCTCTTTCAATTGTACTCTTATGCCTCTTCTTTCTGGACAAAGTATCAGAAATTTCTTTATTCCAGAGCCAATGTTTGTAGTGTGTGCGACTCTCTTTTCTCCCATTTTACCTCCACCTCAAGTTTTACTCCACATTTTTCTTAGGCTCCACATCTACTCCACATTTTCATTAGACCTCAGTCTTTTTAATTAAAATTAATATAATAGTGGGCATCTGAAAACCACCAACTTCTAGTAATTTGCAAAAATGTCCAATGTGAAGGGAAAGAGGGGAGGTACCCACTAAGTGTTCTCTAGTCTTGTTAGAAAGTGTGGGGTTGTTCCTTTGGCCACATACATGTGAATCTACCAGAAATGAAATATTGTAGACATCAAGGGAGTGGGCGCTATTCAAAAAGGAATGCCTCATGAATGTTCCCATGGCAAAACTGGAAGAGTCTACATAACTCCACAAGCTCTTGGCATTATTGTAAACACACAGGTTAAGGGCAAGATTCTTGCCAAGAGAATTAACGTACATATCAAGCATATTAAACACTCAAAGAGCCAAGATAGCTTCCTGAAGCATGTGCAGGGAAATTATCAAAAAAAGAGGGAAGCCAAAGAGAAGGGTACTTGGATTCAAGCAAAGCACCAGCCTGCTCTGCCCAGAGAAGCACACTTCGTGAGAGCCAATGGAAAGGTGCCTGAGTTGCTGGAAACCATTCTCTATGAATTCATGGCATAGTAGGTGTAAAAAAAAAAAAAAAAAAAAAAAAAAAAAAAAAATATATATATATATATATATATATATATATATATATATATATCTCAAAAGAACTCTGGACTGTAAGAAAAAAAAAGTGGGTATCTGCAGGATTTAGAATTGCAGAATGCCAGCATCTGAAAACACTTTTGATGTGTCTCTTTTAATCCCCTCGTGAAGAATGCTCCAATATTTTATTCTAGTAGTCTCCCAAACTCAAAGAACTGATCCTTTTAATTCACTAGAACTAGAACATCCACATCGATGCAGGCTGCTCATGTGTTACAAAAATGTTGCTAGGTTAAGTTTTGCACATTTAATGAATTGGCCCAGTGTCAGGCTCCTAAGCACTCAGACTTCCCACACATGCTTGGGCCACTTTGATTCAACCAATAAAGAAAAAGCAGCCTAGAGGAGCTTGCATTAGGCTAATGTCACCTCTATTTCATAAATCTCTCTCTCTCTCATATTCAACTGAAAGCTATATTGGTGCAGCAAAAAGAACCAGACTTTGTATCCATAGTCTGGGTCTCATCTCTGCCGCCTACTAGCTATGAGGTCTAGGGCAGCTTCCTCTCTTGTAAGATGAGGTTAGAAATATTCATCTCACCTGGTTACCATGATGGTTCAAGTAGATCGTGGCTAGAAAGCGCAGCCACAATTCAGTCACATGCTGAGCAGCCTCTAAATGGCAGTTATTATCAATATTGATTATTTTGCTTCTCTGGTGCTGTAGATCCTAATGAAGCTGCCCCACCACTGAGTGCACAGTCTATCTAAGAATGGATGTGACAGGGCCACCAAAGAATATCAAGGACTCTAGATGTTGTCTTCCAAAAGCCTAAGAAGACTTGGAACAAGGCAAAATCTGGCAGAAACATTATTACACGGGAAGGGCTCTCAGCCTCCTTCAAAATTAGAGATGCCTCCCAGGCCAAGCAACAGAGTGGGTACAAGGCAGAAAAGGGAGAGTGAGGACATCAGTGATTTTCAGAGAGGTTGGGACCTGACAGGGCCAAATGGGCAGGAGGGAAGTCAATAGGAGCCGCATGAATTGTGGGTCAGTCACCACTTGAGTGAAAACCATCTACAGATTAAAGGGCCTTAAATATTCCCCAGTTAATGTTTCTGAATATTCCTGGGCCCGTTAAAATGTCGACATGGAGGCAATGACAGGTGTACAGCAGGAACCCCAGAAGACACAGAGCTGTGTATCTGAGGGGGCAGGGCCATGGATGTCCTAGGAGGTCACACTTGTAAGAGAAAAATCATTTCTCAGTGATGATGGCTTTTTCCATTCCACAGCTAGGCCGGAAAAACTGGAATTAACCCAGTTCATAACTGCAAGACTTAAAAAGAAACAAACAAAAAGACTATTTTCCTAATCCTTAGTCTTTCTGAGTCTTACCTGTGACCTTAGAAAGAGAACATAATCTCTATAGGCCTTAATTTCTGCATGTGAGAATGGAGGGTTGGAGGGAAGTGACCCTGCCATCTCTGAAATAATTCTGATAGTCGTCATAATCCTTACCTTGCTTGGGTTTCTATGTGTTATCTTAAAGACTTTCTAACAGCCCCATTTCCCATTGAGGAAACTGCGGGTCAAAGAGAGTAAGGAAGCCGCCATGTTTAGACAACTGGAAAATGGCAGAATTGGGGTTTGGAGAGAAACCCACTTGACTCCAAAGCTCTTCGTCTTTTCCACCCCAGTGGCCCTGTGATTCTGTGGCTCTTTCACACCCAGGAAGTGGTCACAGAGGACACTTCCTGGAACATGGCTGGCACCCTTTGGGGAATCTGTCTGCTGTGCCTCACTCTCACACAATGTAAGCAGATTCATCTGAGCCACACGGTGCAATCAGGATGCCTGGGCACCTGAGAAGTCACCAGCAGTGGCACAAGAAACCTGGGACATCCCGTGCTGTGGCTTCCTAGTTGCAATAGAGGCAGAATGATTTTTAGATGCCCCTGCCAGACCTCCCTTTTGCATCTAGATTATAGTTTCATAATTCATAATAGTGTCATTTGTGAAGACTTCTCATAATAAAATGAAAATGTGATTTTTCTTCTTAACAGAAATACCTTCTGAGTGAAAAGACCTGCCATTAACTAGGTGGGTGACAGAGAAATGACAAGTCCTCTAAGCTTCAGCTTCTTTGTTTATGAATGGGAAGATGCTCACATTACAGTTGACTGAAAATCCATTAAGTATAGGGTCAATGCCACGTTTAGATGGAATCAACTCCAAGATATTTTCCAAGTGTGTGGCAGTGCAGGCCAGGGGGTCAGTCTAAGGAGTGAGTGAGCTTTGGCATCTCTTCCCTGAAAACACTCTTTCCTGTTACTTTCCTCAATCATGTAGAGTTAGTCATTACTTTCTTTAAGCTCCCATAGCATAGTCTTGGACTCATATCTTCAACCCATACTCCTAGCATGGTGAGCTCTGCATCCCCAGGGCTTAGCTGGGCCCAGTGCCTGGAATTTATCTGTTGATTTCTTTTTTCACTTATTAATTCATTTCTCAAGTATTTACTGAGTGCCCACCACCTTGCTAGCTTCTGGGAATGCAAATAAGATAGACAAGTTCCTTCTTTCACAGTGTTCTGTCTCATAGGTGTGGTATCACAGGTAATCAATAAATGTCTGTGGAATGAATGAGTGAATATACCAATTGTACGTGGGACCTTGGGGGTTAATTGCAGCTGTGAGGGGAGGGGATCTGACCAAAACTAGGTTGTTCAAATAATGGAGCATGCCTGATGTGTGTTCTTGCTCAGCATCCTTTGTGTGTACAGCCAACTTCTGCCACTAGATTATGAGTCTTGAGACATGGGATCAAGTGGTTTCCTGTCTGTGCCTCCTTGAGCCAAGCACAATGTCTACTAATGGAAGATAAAGATCTATCAACCTCAGATGTGATCTTCACAGGCTCTTGTCCTCAGGGTCCAGAACCAATGGTTTCAGAAGAATTACACGCAAGGTCTGTATTGCTGCATTTCCAGGCACACCAGTTGCTTCTTATTCTTCCAGGAGTTCACTGAGTACATCAGTCACCACACCAGTGCATCAGTCCTATTTGCAATGGCCTCTTTTGTGGAGACCCATAATCTTGTCTAATTAAAGCTTTCTCCAGTTTATCCCCCCAGATGTTTGAGAATAATAACTTTTTGAAAGCACAATGTACAAGAATCATTGCTATGCTCAGCAATCTATGGTTCACAGAAGAGCAAACAAAAATTTTTGCATCTCACTATAGCTAGAATTATTTTTGGTATTGAACACTCAGGCACAAAACCCCTATTAGTGAGTTCTCTGAAAAGTTAATACCAATAGCAGTAGCCTGGACACAGAAGGCCTTCTGAGGAGCACTGGTCCAGTTTCCAGAATCACTGGATGAGGAAGACGAGAAGGCACTGATAAAGACAATGTTCTCTGCCAAGATTCCTAAGCCAGAGAAGGAGAGAATTTTATGAAATGCTGGAGATCATCTACCCACCATGTCCTTCACACTGTGCATGGAGATGGGATGGTATCATGAAAACCAAGGGGGTTGAACTTTCTTAGGAGAGCAGGTAAGCAGCACTGAGTGCTTGATACATTGGTATAAGGTCAAAGGGAGATTTGTTAGTCTTGAGAGAGGCCAACAGTTTGGGAGCAGGGAAGGGCTGGTGGGTCCCCTGAGACACACTGCTTAATCCTGAACCTTAGTTTCCTCCTTGATGAAATAGTTATAATCTCACCTGTCCCTCAGGGCTTTTGAAAAGATCGAATAATGTTAAAACCCATGCAAATATCTTTTCCCATTCCGTTGGTTGAAGGGATACAGGAGTGCTGATGCATAGGGGCACTTGTACCCCAATGTTTATAGCAGCACTTTCAACAATAGCCAAATTATGGAAAGAGCCTAAATGTCCATCAACTGATGAATGGATAAAGAAATTGTGGTTTATATACACAATGGAATACTATGTGGTAATGAGAAAGAATGAAATATGGCCTTTTGTAGCAACATGGATGGAACTGGAGAGTGTTATGCTAAGTGAAATAAGTCATACAGACAAAGACAGATACCATATGTTTTCACTCTTATGTGGATCCTGAGAAACTTTACAGAAGACCATGGGGGAGGGGTAGAAAAAAAAAAGGTTAGAGAGGGAGGGAGCCAAAACATAAGAGAGGGAGGAAGCCAAAACATAAGAGACTCTTAAAAACTGAGAATGAACTGAGGGTTGATGGGCGGTGGGAGGGAGGGGAGGGTGGGTAATGGGCATTGAGGAGGACACCTGTTGGGATGAGCACTGGGTGTTGCATGGAAACCAACTTGACAATAAATTTCATATTTAAAAACAAAAACCTTGTAAACTGCAAATCACTAGACTGACAGCATTCAAATGCATTAATCAAGTATTTCTGTGTTAGGCATAGCTGACTCCTTAAGTCACCATGGGGACAATCAGTTCATTAGTCCCAGGGATGACCTAACACAATATGACTTAATTTAACCCTCTCTGTCTCCAGATGAGATCAGCCACTTTTTTTTTTTTTTTACCACTTAAGAAAATGTGAAAAGTACTTTGAAATTGTTTAGAATAAAGAAGCAAACTCTGTACATGGTGGCTAGATGACCATCAGTCAAGGGGTCTAGGGTAATATTCCAGTTGCACCCAGGTACATACACTCACACATGCTCATAGTGTAGTTCACTCCCTGATGGGGTGACCTCCTCAGATCCACCCATCCACTATGCCATCCCAAGGCTGCAGGCAAAATGCAGGGTTGTTTCCAAGATGGAGCAGTAAGCCCCGTGTCAAAAATTCAGTCCAGGGAAGATGAAGAGGACTCTTGTGAAAGTCCAAACCCGGAATGCAGAAGAGGCAGCCACCAGTCACTTCAGAATCCAGATTTCTCAAAAGAAGCTCCCATTCTGCTCCAAAGGCTTAGGAAGGAATGTAATTCACTTGCCAAATGAACCTGAGCAAGCTCTGAGCTCATGGCATTAAGTTATGGAGTATTAACCTTCCATCTATGGTGGCAGAGGCCTACTGTCCAGCCCCAGGACACCAGGACTGCCCACTCCACTGTCAACTTCTCGTGGGCCATGTTCTGTCTCCTCTGGGATTCCTGCCCTGACTTCTACTTAAGGGTCAAGCTCTAGTTTCTATTCCCACAGATTTTATCCAAACTTTTTATGGTATGCCAGGCCAACCCATACCATCATTTTGACACTACAAATAACCTCTCCATCTGTGCTTCCCTCTCCATTCTGAGACCATTGGCAATTCCGAGGCTAGGCATTATCATCTCTGTCCTGGACTATGTTTGCTGCCTCCAAATTGTCTTCTCTGCTTCCAGGCTCACTCCCTCCAATCCATTTTCTACACAGACATCCAGAGGGATACTTCCAGAACAAAAATTTAATTATACAACTTCCATGCTTAAAAGTACCATACAAATAATGATTAACACTAAGTCCAAGCATGCTATACATAATCCTCCATGATTTGGCCTAACTCCCTAGCTCCCCCAATATATTGTGCTCTCTGTACCCAAGACTCTGCTATCCGTCACTTTCCACATTCTCAATCAAGTAGAATACTCATCTACTGATCCTTTTGGCTCAAATGAACAAATCAACAACATTTAGCAGAGCAGAGCAAACTTCTATCTTTCTGTACTCATTAGTTCTAGAAGTTTAATGCTAATGGCCATCTTAATAATATTAGAGGCCCCAGAATAGTGCCACTGCTCTCTCTCTTCCACCCAGTTCCTTCCTCTATTGTGTTCTGATTCCTACAGCCAGCAGCAGAGACCTCTCATTAAGGCTCTGAAGTCTGCCTATTGGACAACTTAGGCTTTAATGTCTGTGAACTTCAGATAGATTCTTAATAGGACTTTTTTTTTTAATTTTTTAATGTTTATTTATTTTTCAGAGAGTAAAAGAGAGTGAGTGTGAGTGGGGGAGGGGCAGAGAGAGAGAGGGAGACACAGAATCCAAAACAGGCTCCGGTCTCTGAGCTGACAGCACAGAGCCGAATGCAGGGCTTGAACCCATGAACTGTGAGATCATGACCTGAGCTGAAGTTGAATGCTTAACTGACTGAGCCACCAAGGTGCCCCAGATACTTTCATTATAGACGAATAAGACAATGAGACTTGGGCTCCTTAGAGATGAAGCAGAAGAGCAGAAAAGTTGGGTGCTCGTGAGGAAACACAGCAGAGATGGGGTGGGCACTTGAGAAAAACCAGCCCAGTGCTAGAGTATGGACAGTAGCTTTCACAATGTGCATGCTCCAATTCCATCACATCTGAAGCTCAGCCACATGGACAAAGCCACAGGAGATGTTAGGGGACCTAGCCAAGATCACACGAGCGTATCCTGGCTCCTAGCTGCAAGGTCATACAAACAAAGTGCACTGTCTTCTCTAGCATCCCCCTCTTCTATGCTTTCCAGATGTCACATGTTACTGAAAGGTCAAGTGGAAGGATTCCTTAAAGACCAGGCATGTGACCAATATCTGCTGAGTGTCAGTTTGGGCCCCTCAACATATCAGCACTTTATCTTACCTGATCTTCACGCATTTGTCTGCTAAACCCCAGTTTATCACAGTCCCCCTCACAGATGAGGAAGCTGAGGATGGACAGCTCACCTGAGTCTACCTAGCTAGTGGGTGGCAAAGCTAAGACACTGCTTCACCTGCCACCCTCTCAAGCACATACCACTTAACTTCCCCACTTGTAGGCCATGCTTCCTGCAATAAAGTCCCCATTCCTGGGCAGCTGAGACTGCACAGCCTCCATCCTCTGCCCCCCTGCACTTTTCAAAGCATTAGTTTCAAAGTCATAAGACGGAGCATGAGGCCAATCACCCTTACCAGCTGTGAGCGAGCTTCTCCAACCCTCAGTCTCGGGAGCAGTCTTACCTATCCTGAGTGCAATTGTAAACATTTAGTGAGATAACGCTGGAAAGAACCTGGCACACTGGGAACTCAGCAGATGACAACGGTCAATCATGGGACTGTGAGTTTCCCAAGCACCGGAACACTCCCTAGCTCACATTGGTATTCCCAGTGATTAGCACTAAATAACAATTTGTAGAATGGACAGGACTTTCTGAAGACCAGTCAAGGCTGTGGGGCTCAGCCTCATCTTTGTAACGCCACTGGCCACAAAGCAGAGCACGGCATGGCTAGCCTTGGTGCAGTACAGAAGGATTTCCCATGTCCCTTCATGAATCCATTCTCCTACAGTAACAACTACCAGGCAGTAGGGAATATGTTATCTTCCCCTTCAGGTTCACAGAAAGCAGTCAGGGTGGGCCTTGGGCTCTCTCTTTGCCAGCAGCCTTCCCTTGAAATGCTTGCTCTCCACTCTGTGTTCCTTGGAAGCCAGAAGTTCTAGCTGTGCTGACTTCTCTTGTGTCTCCCCATCTTTCTGGTGGACTCAGACTGCCTCGCCTGGCCTGGGTGTCAGAGAACCATTAAGCATGGAATCTGCCCAGGGAGGGACTAGAATCCCTGCGTAGCTGCCAGCCCTGTGATGCCTGGCAAGACAAAGTCTCCCATCTGGGTCAGCAGTTTTTCCCACTTCAGTACGTGACACGTCATCAAAAGACAACAAAGTCATCATCTTGCTCATTAATTAATCACAGAACATGATACAAACACAGTTACATCAAAGCTCATTGTTTCCAGACCCTTCCCTTGTTCTTATTTTTTTTTTTAATTTTTTTTTCAACGTTTTATTTATTTTTGGGACAGAGAGAGCATGAACGGGCGAGGGGCAGAGAGAGAGGGAGACACAGAATCGGAAACAGGCTCCAGGCTCTGAGCCACCAGCCCAGAGCCCGACGCGGGGCTCGAACTCACAGACCGCAAGATCGTGACCTGGCTGAAGTCGGACGCTTAACCGACTGCGCCACCCAGGCGCCCCTTCTAATTTTTTTTTTTTAATTTTTTTTTTCCCCTTGTTCTTAGATAAGCTTTCCCCCTTAGAGAACAATTCTGTAAGATTCGAAGGCTAAATATTTCCCAATAACATCTCTGTTTCTTCAAAGAAAGGGAAGCCAGACTTGTGGAATGACTCTCACAATGCATATTTTGAATCTCAAATACCACATTGCACACACTATAAATTATTTCCCAAGACCCATTTTTTCTTTAACAGACTTATCTTGAAATTTAGTATGCAAAAAGATTCCATCTTTAGTACAGTCTTCGTCTCATGTTGCATTGTAGGAAGAGCAGTGAGCAATTTCAGAGATGGTACTTGACCTCTGTGAGATGCTGGTCTGTGGGAGCGTCTGTCCCATGGAAAGAAAAACATCTTCCTCATTTTCAAGGACATCATTTCCAATGAACCTCCCCAGTGCCTATATACCATCTTTTCCAAGCTCTCCTCTGCAAAGCATCAGCGTGCAATGCAGACACAGCTGCCCAGCCAGGCTCTTATGAAGCCAAACTCCAGAGGACAGACCCTGAGCCACAGAGAAAGATGGAAACTTCTGAGCCCCACGTGAGCAAGAGAATATCTCCTCATGGGCTGGATCACAGGTCCCCAGGAAGCCCAGACTGCAGCATCTCCAGCCAGAGTCTGATAGGACACAATTTACTCGTGTATTTACCACCAGTGTGAAGAGAGGGTCTCTGAAAAGCTGACAACTTCACGTTATGCTAACACAGATATAAGCTTTTGAACCCAAATTACCTTTAATTTGGGGCCACTTAATGCCTTTCATCAACTCCCATTGTCTTAGTTTAACAAATGGAATCATAAATTATGCAATTGATAGCAATTGCACTTATTTGCAATTAGAATTCATTCGACAGTGCTCTGCCTATGAATAATTAATACCAGGATAACCTTGATGGAGCAAATGCACTTTGGTGGGGTATACTGAATATTTAGGAAGTCTCCATTTGTGATCTCCATTTTGGGTTGAAATAGTCAGTAAATCACTCCAAATACCATTCGACCCAGCAAGTTTACAGTGTTATGAGCTAGAAACAAGAACCAAGGCACAAATAATTCCAAAGGTTGTTTGTGGTTGGATGCAAAGTAAACAGAGGTATTATATTCTTGTAAGTATCCAGTGGACAAAGCTCCCTGTGTGGTTCTGGACCAGTCCTGGGGAACTGTGCTTGGGTTTGCATTTTTCCCATCTGTAAAGTGAGAGCACAGGGATCTGTGACCCTTAAGTTCCATTTTGGATTTTAAATTTTTAAAACGCTCTCAGAATTTTTAAGCTGTAGTGCATGAGTTCCCAAGAAATCTATAGGTAAGACTATATTACAACATAATTTTTCTTATTCAGCCTATTGTTATATTTTACGTACTTTTGAACATTATTCTCTGGAAAAATTCATCTTCCTTCACTAATACCTAAGCAATTCATGGCACACAAAAAAATGGTTGAATCCCAGATAAAATGACACACATATATGCACATGCACAATACACATAAAAATGAATTTTGATCAAAACAAAGAGAAAATATGAGATACAAACAATAATGCCTCAAAGGGCAATGCTGGGAAGGCTCTCTCCCAGTCTCCTATCTCTAGGGCAGAAGTCCTCCATAGCCTACCTCACAGGCTGAAAGAGCCCATTCACAAACACTACCTTTTGATCCAGTCAACTGCCTTGTAAGATGGGCATCTCACCATCCTGATTCTACAAGTGAAACTGAACCTTGGAAAGAGTGAATGACCTACCCAAAGTCATATGCTAAGAACCAAAGTCTCCTGACCCCAAATCCTTGCTGTAGCATCTTGTCATGTCAGTCATCTGACTTGGATACAACGTGAAATAAAACTTTGTCAACAAAATCCAGAAACATGGTTTATAATTGTAGAGAAATTAAACTCAGCCTAGATGTTCTATAGTGGAGGAGGTGGTGAATGTTTCCCTTCATGGGAAAACAGTCCAAAATGACTCATTTTCCAGGCAGAAGACAGAAATTCCCAAAGCCACCCTCAGGACTCCATCTGAGACAGAAACGCATGTTCTGAGAGCCTGGGGCCACCAGAACAGAAGGTAGTGGAATAGCTGAGTCACTATCTTCTATAGATGCAAAAGAAATCCTTTGATTCTCAGCATTTCTGTGATATGTTTCCAAAATAAAGCCTCAGTCAGAACTTTTAACTTATGAGGAAATGAATTTTAAACTCTCATTTCTTGCTGAACTCATAGGCTATGATATAAAGAACTGGCTCCTGAAAACTGAAGGGATCTTATTATCCATAGAACATTCCAACTCAAAGCACAGAAGGAGAATTCAATTCAACAACTTAGTGGCCGCCTACTCCTGAACAGCAAGTATGTGCCAAGCACTCAGAGCAGCACCCTAGAAGGGTGGTGAATAAGATTGAAACTCACAGGGAAGGAGGGAGATAAACACCTAAAAAAAATTACTGCAAGGCAAGACAGAATTTGCCAGGAGGAACACACAAGGAAATAGATTTGCCTTGAATGACAAAATATACCAAGCCTTCATGAAGGAGGTGGATTTGGGATCTGGGAAACGTCCCTCAAATACATTCTCTTACCTCCATCTCCATCACAGGGCAGGCATGCAGAGAGAAAGAAGCAATCCAGAAAAAGGAATCATATTCACGTAAAAAAGGGAGGGAAGTGTTTCGGGCAAATGTAAAGAGAACAACTGGGCTAAATCATGAAGGATCGTGTACAGAAAAAGAAAAGTGTGAATAGTACCTTGTTGACAAGGAGTCAACTGACAGTTTAAGCAGGAGATTCATAAAACATGATTTTTTTTTTTTTTTTAAGAAAAATCACTCTTGGGGCTGGGCATTGAAAGGGCTGAAAAATGAGAAGCTTGGCAGCCAGTTAAGAGGCTATAGAACACATGGAGCCTCTTGCTCAGCAGAAGCGGGGACACTGTCACAAAATTCTTATTCTGAGTCCAAAGCTGCCTCCTAAAAACTTTAATTAAGGTATTTCTCAGAAATCTCATTCAATTTCAGTAAAAGAGAAAGTCGATATATTGTTGAGTTATCTGATACTCCTTAGAAAGATTGTTAATGCAGACGAGTAATGCAATAAGTAAATAAATTCACAATAATGCATACAGAATTAAGCCAATCACCAGGAAAATTCAGCCCCCAACTATTTTAACAATAATATGGCCAGTTCACATGGAAAATGGATTTTAGTCTGAGGTACACTTGACATGTCTTAATCCTCAAGTAAGCCAATCCCGGGTCACTATTTTGTAGAAATATTTCACCTTAGAACCACTCAGCCTATGAATCAGTTCCAAGTGTACCAAAAAAAAAAAAAAAAAAAAGAGGGGAGGTGGGAAGGCATGGAAAAGGAGAAAGAAGAGGAAGAGAAGGAGGAGGAAAGAAAGAAACCCAGAGAAACATGCATACAGAGAGAGAAAGACAGAGAAGATGGCCCAGAAGGTTAATATCAGAACAGAAGTCATGAGTAGAGTGAGGCAGATGGTGAGGATTTGCAGGGGGGGGGGGGGGGGGTTGCCGTGGAAAGGGAAGAATAGCCATCTGAACACTTAGAAGTTGTCAATTCCTTACTGTCATCCAGCTCCCTCCCTGGTTCCTGAAGAAGGACTGACTGATAAGGTGAGGGTGTGCCCATGTTACAGGCCCTATAGGTATGGCATGAGGGAGGGGTCAGTGACAACATGAAAAGAGCTATGCTAGTTTTACTTCATTCCATATAGTAAATTCTTCCAACCATTCTTTTTTCCATTCATGCAGTGAGCACTCTACAGATATTTATTATGTTCTGGTCATGGTAGCAATCTCTGAGAATAAAAGTAAATGAATGAATAAACAAATAAACAAATGAAATTACCCATCCTGCAGGCACAGCTTTAGTTTTGCTTGGGTTTCTTTAACATATCAATAGAAAAAAAGGAAATCTCCGAAGAATCAGATAAGTATGGATGATTTGATTGATCTCTGGCTGTGTGGCCTTAGACTAGTAACAGAATGTTTTGGAATCCATTTCCTTATCTGTAAAATAGATAAGAAAAATGTCCAGTTCACCTCATAGGGCTTTTGGGAAGACAAAACAAAATCATTATAGATGAAATATTTTGTAATCTCTAAAGCACAAGAATAGGATGCTATTATAATGAAGGGAACAACTAGTAGTCTACCTTGTGACCATTGAATATAACTTAAGTTGGAGTTTGATATTCACCTTGTATTCTTTGAAGAAAGTGTCAGCTGATTGAATTAATAATGTAAATAAGATGAGGGAGGGAGAGTAGGCATTTAAGCCACTTAATTGTTTCTAACCACAATGAGTGTGCTAATTACGAATCTTATTTGGCTATTCCCCAAAGCAAGGTCCTATTCTTCTTGTCCTAGGTAGTTTGCATATTTAAAAGGAAGGAAATTGAATTGCTTTAAAAAATAGACAGTAATTCCAATTTCTGTTATTTTAGGCTGCCTAGTTCACCCAAGGAGAACCCAAGGTTCTCCTATCTCTATACTCCTCAAGGATGGATCAAGGCTGACAAGTAGGACTTGGACACAAAGACAGATGACCAGCAATGCATTGATGCACGGGACTCAGCAAGTGAAACCAGTCTGAGAATAGGGGGCTCAGGCAGGGACTGTGGGGCATAAACACGGGCTGAGCAAGAATTTCACTGGGAGCATGACAAAATGGCAGCATCCCCTCTAAGGAGACAGAGAGGGAAAGAATGGAAAAAGCACAGCCCTAGGAGCCTATCATTGGACTCTCCCAATGTGAAGAATGGGGACTTGCCATCTCCCATTGAGGCCAGCTTCTAACTAACCTGACCCTGACACCTGGATGAAACTGCAGCCAGCAGGGTAGAAATGGGGTAACCAACCAGAGGAGCTGTGGACCTTCTTGTTGTACTCTTTCTTGGACACACGTTACAAGCGAATTACATGTGAGTGCTATTTTCGAGACTGTGAAGCACTTTCCCCGCGTTATCTCATTTGATGCTGACCACAGTCTATGAGATAGGTATTATTAGCCCCATTTTACAGAAGCATCAACATAAAGCTCCAGGAAATTAAGTGGTTTGCCATCATTCACACGGCTATTAGCAGGACCACACATATTATTTTTCCCCCGAGCCTATCTCCATCAACTATGCTCTCTTCTGAATCATTCACCCCTCCTCTCTACTATCTCCTCCACCCCCTAATCCTAGATATAGAGTCAATTTTCTTCTATCTTTTTAACCTTTTTCAAAAATTACTAGATTATATATATATATACATGTGCATATATATGTATATATAATTGTGATATATCATATATACTTAAATATATTATTTCATATGGCATTCTATATTTACTTACATCCCACTTCTTGTCTACAAAGGTTGAAAATAATCCTGCAACAAAGATGTCCAATAACATTAATATGGAATGAAGAAATTAGGACTGTAGCAATCATAGGTTGCTACTGATTAAATGGCTGTATTCTGTCTTTTTATACATATATATTCACACACAACATATTGATGTATGTGTATGTACATACAATATATACATACATATATCAATATGATGTGTGTGTGTGTGTGAGAGAGAGAGAGAGAGAGAGAGAGAGAATGAGAGAGAGAGAGAAAGAGAGAGAGAGACAGTACTTGGGATGCTGGTAAGCTCTCTGTATAATTTGAAACAGAGCTTTCTGGGAGTCAAACTGAAGATAAGCAGGGTAAATCCCCCCCACCCCATCATTTGGGGGATGGAAAAAGCAGATTAGCAAATTGGTAGAAACAAAATATTTCTCAGTAATAAGTTCTATAGGATATATCTGACATTGTGTGACATATACTGATTCTCCCCAGGATCTCTTGTCATGGAATAAGAACCTATTGATATTTTGGTAATGAAGTTCTTTTGTGTGGGTTCTAAGACAGATACGCCTTTGAAGAAATATTACCATGCATCTACATATTGACTCCTTATCTCTCTTTCCTCTCATGGAGATCCAGAATCTTTCAGTGACTCCTTACCTCATGATTTCCTAGTATCTCTGAAAATGTGAGTAAACAAGTAGTCAAAATGGTAGTACTCTAATGGAATTAGTTTAGTCAAATTTAAATACTAGAAAAAATCAGCAATCAAGATATTTTATTTTAAAACTCCAATATGTGGGTTTTAAAAAATATTTTACATAAATTTTTCAAGTTGGGAAATATATTTATTTATAGAAAATTAGAGATTATGTAGTCATCTCAAATTTTATTAACTATCCACTTTTTAAAATAAATTCGGTTTTCTGAAAATACCAAAAGATCACCTTTTAACATTAGTTTAATGCAGACATAGAATGTACACACATGCAAGAGTTGTTGTTAAAAGATAGTAAATTTAGGGGCTCCTGGTGGCTCAGTCAGTTAAGCATCTGACTTCGGCCCAGGTCATGATCTCACCGTTGGTGAGTTCAAGCCCCACATTGGGCTCTGTGCTTACAGCTCAGAGCCTGGAGCCTGCTTCAGATTCTGTGTCTCCCTCTCTCTTTCTGCTCCTCCCCTGCTCGTACTCTGTCTCTCTTTCTCAAAATAAACATTAAACATTAAAAAAAAAAAAAGATAGTAAATTTAGGAACTAGTGGTTTAAATTCACTCCTGGTGCAAAGGATGCTTCTTGGTTGGCTTATTAAAACCAGAAGCTTCTATTAGAGGTGACAGAGATTCACATGGGAATTAACTGATATTGGAATGTTTTGGAATAATCAAAAAGTTTTTTTTTAATGAGTGTTATTAGAAAGTAAGAGACATTTTTGGGGCGCTTGGGTGGCTCAGTCGGTTAAGCAACCGACTTCAGCTCAGGTCATGATCTCGCGGTCCGTGAGTTTGAGCCCCGCATCGCGCTCTGGGCTGACAGCTCAGAGCCTGCAGCCTGTTTCAGATTCTGTGTCTCCCTCTCTCTGACCCTCCCCTGTTCATGTTCTGTCTCTCCCTGTCTCAAAAATAAATAAAAAACGTTAAAAAAATTTTTTTAAAAAGAGAGACATTTTTATTTACAAAAGTACATTGATTTTCTTACATAGGCAAAAATTGTTTTTGGAAAAATTAAGTTCATTTCCATCTTGGATATAAATCATACAAAGAGAATCTAAATTAGTATGTGTGTCTTTTTTCTTCCCTCATGCACCCATTTGAACTTTGATTATAACTAAGAGGCGATCTCTCAGTTATCAAGAATCAAGCATTTCTAGAAACTGTTTTCTTCAGTTTTGTTATGCAGGCAAACCATTTTCTGAGACAAGGGTGATACAATAGAAAAGGTGAAGAACCAAGAGTCAACTTGGGTTCTATTGGCACTCCCTTGAGAGATTTAAGACCTTAGTTTCCCATTCTTCAAAACATTAATAATAATGCATCATGGTGTTACTCTAAGGGCTAAGTGAAATAATGTGCATAAAGATCCTAACACAAGGTGAACATTTAATAAATGCGAATTCTTTCCCCTTTCTGTTTATCTTCAGGAATAGTTTAAGGATCAAATAGTCATTGAACAAATGTTTATTGAATATTTGGTCTCTGCACATACTTTTCCAGGATTTGGGGATGTAGCAGTAAATAAAATCAGATCCCTTTAGAAATACCACATAAATATGAGTTGTGTTATTAGTGGAATTTTCAGAGCAACCAGGACTATATGATTCTACCTGTCCCTGAGTAGACACGTTTGCATCTGTATGCATCTTGGCAGAATAGTGGAGGAAAAAACCAAAAAAGCAACATAGTTGGAGATACGAGAATCCAGCTGAAATTTTAACAACAGTTTAAGGCTATATATGGGCATGACAGCTTAACATTCTGAGAACCTCCAGGAACAGAGTGAGATTGAATTCACCAGCCAAATCTTTCCAACAGGTCTTCCCAGGGTGCTCATAGGTAGTATGCCAAAAGGTTAAGGACAGGTCAGGAACACCGAGAGATCACCCATGAGGCACACAATGCCTTCTCCACATAAAGTAGCAACATCCAGACACAAAAAGTAGGACAAGAGGGCTGAACGAAATTTATTAAAAGCACTACTGGTTTTCAGGCACCAAATGGTTGAGGAAATGCAAGGCATCTCAGAGAGATATAAGGCATCTGAAGGCTTCACAGAATGAAGTGAAGCTGCCTTCAGAAGACTTGGGTAGATCAGGAGGGAAAAATATTTCCTTAAGCCACAGAAACACAGGAACTGGTCTAGGCAGCAGAGAGATCCTCCTAACAAGCCATCAATCTTGCAGCCAAACTATAAAGCAGAGTGTTTTCATATGGTTTGGAAAGCTGTTAACTCAGTTGTAATCCATAAAAAGATCTCTGCTACTGCAGCAGTTCCAGAGCATAAATCCTGCTGATAAGAAAGTCCCAAGCCACCTTCAAAACAGCTAAAGCCTGCAGTGAGTGAATTGAATCAAACTAAAGCCACTACAAAGCCCAGATTGATGTAGGCCCTGACCATGAAAGACTAGTAGAAAGAAGGGTGTGTTCCTTTCTAGGGCAAACATTGTTTGCTTCAGTCTATTTTTTATACAACATGTCTGCCAAATGACCAAAAATTATAATACATCAGGAAGCAAGAAAATGTAGCCCATGGACAACAGAGGAAATAGTCAGTCAAAGCAGAACCAGAGATAACCCAGATGATGAAATATCAGATTGGATATTGAAAGTAGGATAAAAATGCTAAGTATCTAGTGAAAAAATGTGTAAAACATCCTTCAAAAACTAAGAGATTACAGTAGAGAAATAGAACGATTTTTTAAACCAATGGAAACATTAGAAATGAGAAAAACAATATTAGACATGAAGATTCAATATAAGGTCTTAACATCAAAATGGACACAGCAGAGGAAAGGATCAGTGAACTTGTAGACCAATAGAAAGTAACCAAAATAAGACTTTAAAACAAAATTAAAAAAGAAAAAAAGACAAGAAGAAGAACTGACTGTTTGAAATATGTAGGAGAATACAAAAAGTTCTAACACACATGTAATTGGAGTCCCAGAAGCAGAAGAAAACAGTGCAGAAGAAATATTTTACAGTAAAATGGCCAAGAACTTTTCAAAATTGATAAAACAGATTCATAAAGCCAATCCCAACTAGGATAAATACAAAGAAAAGTACACAAGATATAATTATGAAAACATGTGAAGCCAAAGACAAAGAGAAAAATCTCAAATGGACCCAAAGCAAAAAACAACAGCGATATGAATAGAAATGTCTTCTCATTAAACACAGTGTAAACTAAAAAACAATGAAACAACAATTCTTAAGTATAAAAAAAAAAGGTGTCAATCTAAGATTTTATATGCAATGAAAATACTCCTCAAAAGTAAAGACAAAATAATTGATATTTTTATTCACATAAAATTAAAAATCATTAATCCTGAACAAAAAGATGACAAGTTTCCTCAGGATATGGAAGATTAAATCAGATGAAACTTCAGACCTATAGGAAAAAATGAAGGGCACAAAAAAGTATATAAAAGTATTTTTTTGCTAGCATCTAAAAGCTTTATTGAAATGTTTTATAGGTTATGTATAGTTTAAAATACAAGTAATAAGATACTATGGCATAGTATATACAGAGAAAATATATAAAATAACAAAAGCCCAAAAAGCAGAAGAATGAATGGAAATATATAGTTGCCTCTTTAATGTTTATTAAACAGTATAGTCTTATTTGGAGGTTAACTTGATAGCTTAAAGATCCATATTACAGTATCTAAAACAATCAGTAAAATAAATCAGGAAGATGTATTCCTACAAAAATGCTGATTCAAAGAGGCACATGCACCCCAATGTTTATAGTAGTGCTATCAACAATAGCCAAATTATGGAAAGAGCCCAAATGTACATTGACTGAAGAATGGATAAAGAAGATGTGGTATATATACAATGGACTACTACTCAGCAATGAAAAAGAATGAAATCTTGCCACTTGCAACAAAGTGGATGAAACTAGAATGCATTATGCTAAGCGAAATAAGTCAGTCAGAGAAAGACAGGTATCATATGATTTCACTCATATATGGAATTTGAGAAGCTCAACAGATGAACATATGGGAAGGGAAGGAAAAATAAGACAAAAACAGAGAGGGAGGCAAACCGTAAGAAACTCTTAAATACAGAGAACAACCTGAGGATTGCTAGAGGGGGGTGGTGGTTGGGGAGGATGGGTTAAATGGGTGACAGGCGTTACAGAGAGCACTTTTCAGTCTGAACACTGGGTGTTATATGCAGGAGATGAATTACTGGGTTCTACCCCTGTATGCTAACTAACTTGAATTTAAATTAAAAAAAAAAAAGAAGATGTATACCTAAGAAATCACTACAGATTGTGCTTCTGGCCAAAATGAAGTAATGAAACAGTATATCCCTTGCCATTTCAGGCAATTAAAAAAAAACACAAAAACTGGACAGAGGCACCTGGGCGGCTCAGTCAGTTAAGGGTCCAACTCTTGATTTCGGCTCAAGTCATGATCTCCCTATTGGTGAGATCAAGTCCCACATGGGGCTCAGTGCTGATAGCAGGGAATCTGCTTGGGATTCTCTGTCTCCCTCTCTCTCTACCCCTGCCCTGCTCGCATGTGCATGTGCATCTCTCTCTCTGTCAAAAATAACATGAAAAAATAAAAACTTAAAAAAACTGGACAGTATATGAAGCAATAGTTTTCAGACAATGGATATTGTACAATACAGGAGACTGATCCTTGCAACAAACAAATTGAGCCCTACAATTGCTCTACAAAAACTCTGGACAAAATTTCCAGGCTGCCGTACAGATGGGTGATCTCTGGAAGAAATACAAAGCATTCCAGGGCTTCACAGAATACAGCAAAGCTGCCCTCAGGAAGCTTGAGCAAGACAAGAAGAAAGGCAGAGTCTGGAGTCTGGAGAGTAGCTGGAGTTCACAAGGCAGACCTCCAAAGAGGTCCTAACAATGATGGAGACAATGAGCAAGTATACTGGCTTAAGTATAGACTGACAGATCAGTAGAACAGAATAGCATTCAGAGATTAACCCACACATACATAGACAACTGATTTTGGCAAAGGCAACTGAGTGAAGAAAGAATAGACTTTTCAACACATGCCATTGGAAACACTGGCTTTACATAGACAGAAAAAAAATTACCTTTGATCTACATTTCATACCATATGCTACAATCAGTTCAAACATGGATTGTAGAAGAAAATTAAGACTCAAAGCTATAAAGCTTCAATTAAAAATAGGATAAAGTATTTGCTACCTATACATATCAAACTGTCAAGATCAAGAAGGAAAGACTGAAAAAGTGCCACAGATTGCATGAGACTAAAACACAGAACAAGTAAAAAATACGTAGTATCCTATGCTGGATTCTGGAACAGAAAAGGGACATTAGTGTAAAAACTGGTGACATCTCAATCATGGTAGTAGTGTATCGCTGTTAATTTCTTAATTTTGACTAATTGCTATGGTTATTAAATGTTAACATCAAGGGAATCTGGGTGAAGGATGTACCAGAATTCTCTACCATCTCTGCAATTCTTCAGTAAATATAAATTTATTTCAAAATTTAAAAAATTAAAGTAATAAAAAATGAATAATCTTAAACCAATAAGTTCAACTAATTGAAAGGGAAAAATTCCTTGAAAACACATTTTTATCAATGTAAAGGAGAAATGATCATTGTAAATAACTACACATCTAGGAACAAAGTTGAATTTTCTTTATTCAAAACTTTCCCACAAAGTTGCTGACATTCATTGCTGAATTCTATCAAACATTTAGTGAAGAAACAATATTAATCCTATATCAACTTTTTCAAGCAATAAAAAAGGGAAGACTTATTATGAGGTCAGCATAACCTTAATAACAAAACCAGACAAAGATATTACAAGAAAATAAAATTAAAAATAAATATCTTTCAAGAACATAAATGCAAAAAGATTTAATGAAATATGTAAAATCTACTTTAGCAATACATCATCATGGTCTAGTAGGATTTATTCTATGAATGTCAAGATAGTTTATCATTACAAACTCAATCAATGTTACCATTTTAAGAGAGGAAAGAAGAGAAATCATATACCCATTTCATACATTAAAAAACAATTAATTCAACATATTATGATAAAAAAAGAAATCAAAATTTTAGGAAGAGAAGGGAACTTCCTCAATCTAATAAATAGCATCTACAAAATATCATAAGTAACTTCATATTTAATGGTGAAATATTAAGCTCTTTCCCTTTAAGATCACCTACTGTTACCACCTCTAGTCAATGTTTTATTGGAAATATTAGGTAGTATAATAAGGCAAGAAAACGTGTAAAAGGTATACAGATTAGAAAGGAAGAAATAAAACTATATTCATAGATAACATGGTTTGTTGGTAGAAAACCCTATGAAATTATATGTTTATAAATATATATGTTAATTTAGCAAGGTTGCAGATTAAAAATTGTAAACACTGGCAATAAATATCTAGAAAACAAAACTGTATTGTATCATTTACAATATCACTAAAAATCTTCAAAAAACTGGACTACATCTAATGAAAGATAGTAAAGACCTCCATACTGAAAACTTCACGATAGTGCTGAGGGAAATGAAAGATGACCCAAATAAGCGAACAATATTCATAGGTTAAAAGGCTTAGTATTGCTAAAATATACATTCTTTATAAATTGGCTACATTTTCAATGCAATCTCTATTAAAATTCTAGCAGGTTTTTTTTGCAGAAATTGATAAGCTGATCAAATAATTTGTGAGGAAACAAAGGACCAGACTAGCCACTACAGCCTTAAACTAAAAAGAGTAGTCAAGGAACTTACAGTGCCTGATTTAAAAATCTAAAGCGAAAGTAAAACTACTTTTAAATTACTGTAGAAATAGTTTTATAAAGATACTTTCTAAAGGTCTTTTTTAAAACTAAAGTAATCGAGAACATAAGTCTTCTTATTTTAACCATCCTTGATGAAAATTTTCCCTGCCACAGCTAAGAGTACTCTACCTTTTCTCATCTGAGCATTAACGACAAAGAACATTGCAGGTGCTTCCCTCCTTGTAAGGGGATGGGGCCAGGAGAATTAGGATGTGGGTGTGCACTGAAAAGCAGCTGAGGTTTCTAGTTCACTCATTAAACAAACCTTCACTGAGTGCTCATGGTGCCTTTCTTTTTAAAAATTTTTAAATGTTCATTTAGTTTTGAAGGAGAGAGAGAGACAGAGTGTGAGCGAGGGAGGAGCAGAGAGAGAGGGAGACCTAGAATCCGAAGCAGGCTCCAGGCTCTGAGCTGTCAGCATGGAGCCTGATGCGGGGCTGGAACTCACGGACCTTGAGATCATGACCTGAGCCAAAGTCAGACACTTAATGCACTGAGCCACTGAGGTGCCCCTCAGGATGCCTTTTATATGAGACAAAATATAAGAAGGAAGTAGAGGAAGAAAAGGAGCGGGGGGGGGGGGGGGGGGGGGGGAGGGGAGGAGGGAATAAATTAGGCACCTGGTGCCAGGACTAATATTAGGCATTGTACATATTCATAGTCCTCACAACAACCTCACATGGTAAATATTAATATCCTCATCTAATAGAAGAGAAATTTGTAGCTCAGAGAGCTTGGGTAACTTAAGGCAACATAGGTAGTGATATGGAGAGGTGGGGACTCAAGTCTTGGTCTAATTTGGCTCCATGCTTCCTCCACTACACTACGTTGTCTCCCAGGACAGTCTAGCAATAGAGGTGAATAACAAGAAAATCAATACAAAGTAACATGTGCTATAATGGAGATAAATCTTATTGAAATTAACTCTTCCTGGTGGAGTCCTGGAAGTCTCATGGAAGAGGTGTTATTTGAATCAGGTATTATTAATGATTAGGAGCTCACCAGCCTATGAAACAACCTGGAGGAGTGTATAGAGAATGACCAGGAATTAGATTGGTCTGGAATACAGAGTTTGTAGGGTTTTTAAATTGCCAGAGATAAGAGTTGGTAGGTCATTTAGGGATTAGGCTAAGAAATCTTGTGTATGTTAAACTAAGGAGTTTCTATTTAAGGTTGATGGGTAGTGGTGAGTCATTGAAATGTTTGAATAATGGCACTTTAATTATTTTGACAATGTATGGAATCTAGATCAGAGTAGAGAGGTTCTAAGTAGAAAGATATGTTTGAGATCTATTATAAAAACCCACGTGAGAGCTAAAGAAATCCAGAAATTGGACTGTATCATGGAAATGGAATGATGCAAAGGAGTGAATAAAAAGTAGGACAGGAACTTGATAGGACTTACTAAATAATTGGATAAATGTAGAGATAGAAGAACTATTCCAGTGACAGGTTCAGGTAACGGCGAGTAGCAAATAATACAAGAAAAGGAACAGGCTAGCATGGGAAGACATCAATTAGGAAAGTTGGTCTCCTTTTCCATTTACTAACCAAGGAATAGACATGAGTGCCCCTTATCCACTCTTGCAATTTCAGGCTATGGCGCCCTACCTCCCACTCACCCAAAAAAACAACTGAGTTAAGATAAAGGCTCATTCTTATTTTAGATCCCTCCCTTCAGTCCACCAGGCTTCCTGGCACCTCACCTGTGACACAGTCCAGCCAAAGGGATCACATTTGCTTTCACACCCACCTTTGACCTCTGTTTAATTTTTCCCTGATCGCACTTAAATCTACATGTGGCAGAGTTTGGCTAATTAGTCATCAAATGAGTTTTCCTTTCCTCCATGCTCACAGCTGGACCACAATCCCTAGCCTCCTTTGACATTAGGTGTGGTGACACGATCAGGTCATATGACCAGATCTGGCCAATGAAAAGTAGGAATAAGTGAGGGGTCCCACAGCCAGACCTGATCTACAAAACTACACGGACCTCCACTCCTATTTTCCCATCAGTTGGGTATCAGTGCCTGAGGTGACTTCAGAAGCCACGTGCTGAAGGAGCCAGAGCTCCATAAGCCTGAATGAGCAGATGGAGCAGAGCCCTCTCTCCCTAGCCCACCTCCCTGCTACTGCTACCATGACTTCACATGTGCTACCAATAAACTTCAGTTGAGTTCATCTATTGTGATACTAGGGTTTATCTATTAACTAAAACACCAATGTTGCAATTCAATAATGGACTGTATCCCATCTGTGATACAATCCAAACTTCTGGCCAATGACAGCTCCCATTTACCTAGAAACTATGAATTCCACTCACACACAAGAATACCTTTGCAGTCTGTTGGACAAGGAGCCTAGGTCCACAGGCTACTCAGTTAACAGAGCTTCAACCAGCAAATTCTTCGTAGGCCGACCTCTGGGCTGAGGGTAGTGTCCCTGGACACCTGCCTTGGGGGCTGAGAAGGGGCAACCATGGGGGCCAGGGTAGCCAACTGGATGTTTAGAAACATCACTTTAACTAGGTCTTGCACACAGCCTGCCTTCTTATCGTGTGTCTTCTCATTTGATTGGGGCTGTTTGTTCCATTTTTGGCCACCAAGGGAGAAATAAGTCTTAAAGTCTCAGAATAGGGAAATTACAGAAACCTAAATTCAGCTAAAGACAGATTGAGAGCAGTGGTTCTTGTTCTTTTTTCTTTTCTTTTTTTTTGTTGGTAACATTTATTAAAGTATAATATATATTGAAAAAAGTGCACAGGTCTTTTAAATGTACGGCTCAAGAAATGTTTACAAACTGAACACCACCAGGTAGATCAGCACCCAGATCAAGGAGAAGAATATCACCAGCACACCTAAATTTCCCTTCTCTACCCCCCACCCCATGCTTCTTTCCTTCCATCTATCTCCCTAGGGGATTCACTCTCCTGACCTTTCACAGCATGTGTTCAGGATGTGTTCTTTTGTCTCTGGCTTCTTCTGTTCACCATGATGTTTGTGTGATTTATCCACAAAGCTTCTTTGTTCCACAGTTTGTGTGCTGTTATTGCTCTATGGCATTTCACCATACGAATGAACCATGTTTATATATCCAGGCAATGGGACACTTGGCTAGTTTCCAGTTTGGGGATATTGCAAACAGTGCTACTTTAAACATTCTCACACATTTCTTTTGGTGAATGTATGTAAGATTTTCTGTTAGCCATCTACTTGGGAGTGGAATTTTTGAGTCATATGCTGTGCATTTGTTAAGTCTTTGTGGAAATGATTGAACAGTTTTCTAAAGTGGTTATACAATCCCATGCACTTTGTAATCAATGCCCTGCAAATGACCAGAGTAGCAGGAAATTGATTAATTAATTCAGAGGCATATTGAATCTGAGACCACTGTGGAACAGCCAGAAGGAGCTAGGAGAAAGTGTTGGCTCCAGGGGTGTGAGGCTCAAGAGAAAAACCTAGACTGGATGTGGTCATCAGCATAAGAGTGACAGGGAAAGTCATGGGTTCAGATAGAATTTCCCAAGGAAAACCCAACAGTGCCAAGAATGGGACCTGGTGCTGAAGAGGAAATCAGAAGAGAATCTAGAGCAGGGGGAGACTAAGAAGTACCTCCCTCACTAACAGTGAGCAAGGGAGTCATATGGGAGAACTGGGTTCAATCTGTGCTCTTTGGGAACTGACAGGGTATTTAAGGAGACTGATTATTTTATATTTCTTGAAATTTACTTTGAACAAAACTTTCTCTCGACTGTGCACTCACTCTGGCTTCATTACTAATTCTTCTGCTTCTTTCCTGCACATTCAGTGTAAGAAAAGGCTATCCACAGAGAAGAAATCGCTTCTGGCATTTTTCCTTTTAAAAATAATTCAAACACCTCATTAGATTGGAGTTGAGTTTAGATGGCGTTCCCCATGACAGCTTGACTTATTGCAAGGCAGTTTAGCATCTTCATGATACTGGTAGCTCTGAAACCTACCAGACCAACATTTTAGGCCAGTTCCCTTCCAACCTTGGTGAATTTCTCTATGACAACGCTGACGGAATCTATGAGAGCAGACACTTAAATGGTGCAAATCCTTCAACCTCAGAAAGAAGAGTGTCTGCCTGTCTTGACATTGCTGTCTCTCCTGGAGCTTCAATTCGCAGAGAAAGGAGAAGAGGGGTTGTGTGAGTACTGGGGTTGCCTCCTAGGTACCATGATGAAATTTAAGCCTTTCAAGAATTCAAAGAATAATGAAATATGGTCCCTTCCCTCAAGGGACTGATGATTGAATAAAAGAGATGGCACACACACAATTAGCTCTGGCACAATGTAGAATGGAACAAATACTAAAGTAGAAGTACACGTAGCATGTTGTAGAAGTGCATGAGAGAGTGCCTCTCTGCCTAATTCTGAGTGATGGAGACAACCTTACTTGGGAGGTAAAATTAGCTTGGAAAATGTGTGAACTCTACCAATAGCAAGAGCCTGAAGAAAGAGTATGAGAAATGCCGAGATATGAAAGCATGTGCCGGATACACCTCCAAAGAGCCAGCACTTCATGTGGTCAGAGCAATGTTTCTTAAAGTGGGGTCCCCAAGGAACACAGTCAGTACCCCTGGGAACTTATTAGAAATGCAGAATTTCAAGGCCGAATCTCAAACTCACTGAATCAGAAATGCTGGGTGGGAGGCCCAGAAGCATGCGTTTCTAACAAGTCCTCCAAGGTGATTCTGAAGCACACTTAGGTTTGAGAACCTCTGGGATAAAGGGTAATGTGTGGAGTGATATGGTGGGAGATGAGGTTACAGCCCAGTGGGCTTGCAATGTAAGCTCAGGGCTTGGGATTTTATCCTGTAAGCGATGAGGAGCCACCATAGAATTTTGAGTGGGGGAATATTTGCTTTAGAAAGGAAATTCTGGCAGCAGGTGGAGGAGGCACTGGCAAAAGGTATAACTGTGGGCAGGGAGAAAATACTTGCAAGCCTGTAATTGGAAATCCTTGTGAAAGAGAATATCTACTTGAGTTCAAGGAGGTAGACACAGTCATCATTATCTTTATGAGAGAGTAACTCTAAAGGAATGTATGTTCACAGTTTGGCTCTACAATAGAAGATCTCAGATTACTGTGCTTTCATACGAGCAAGAAAAAAAAAACTGACGTTCTAGAACTTACTCAGTATCAAGCACTACTTTAGATGTCTTGTATGCTTAAATTCACATAATCTATGCATCAGTCTCAATCTGAGACTGTTAGAGACTGCCTAAGGTCACACAGATAGGAAAAGGCAGAGGGAGATCTCATGGAGCTAAGAATAGAGTGAGACATAAAAACAGCCAACCAGGACTATCACAAAGTTATCTTTTCCTGCTATGCCATCACCATGCTGTGGACATTAAGCCTGGCTTCAGTCTTCGTGCTCATTCAGACCACAGCCCATCCCTAAAGTAGTACAGACACATGGAGAAATAGAACCGGTCCTTACCTCTAATTTTCTCAGCCCCTTCCACTCACCTGCCACCCAATTTCCCACACCAGCTTCAAAAAGAATCATGAACGCTCTCTCTCCCTTATCCCAGTGCTGTAAGCAGTTTCCATACTGAACCTTAACGTATTGAACACCCACACTGAAATCATCGATGCATATTTTCATTTTTCAGTAGCCTGGTGATACCTCAATGACAGAGATGGATGGGACCTTGGAGACTGTGTGGTCTAATCTCATCTGCCCCTGCCCCATTTAGAAACTAGAGCCCAGAAAGGGCAAGAAATTACCTAAGGCATTCACAGAATCAAAACCAGATTTCTTTGTTCAGAGCTCTTCCTGTTTCTAGCTCTACAGATTTCTACCCCATAATCAGTTTTGTGAAATCTTCTGTCATCATTCAGCTTCTAACACAGTAGCTGACATGTAGTGGGTACTTGATACATATTTTCTGATTGAATGAATGAAGTTCTCATCAATCAGTCCTGCTTGGTATTCTTCAGACATCCAGCTCAACTATCCTCAACTCTCCCCCTCTTGCCCCAGACTTCAGGGCTTAACTGGTCCCTCCTCCCTGTAGTTCACAAAGACAATCCTACTACCTTGCTCTTTAACTGATGTTAACGGAAAAGGACATTACTTCATTCTTCAGATTAAAAAATAACTCAGGCATTCATTTCTATATGAAAAAAAAACTTATCTCTACTTTGAATAGCCATGGGGAATGTGCAAGCATTTTTATTATTTTTTTAAGGAAAGCAATTTTATTATTTACAAGTGCCTACAGCAAAATATGGCATGCTGTGACAAAAAAGTGCCCTGGGATTGAGATTGTGCATCGAGAAATACTGTATTTATCAAGTTGATTCCTTGTAAGTGATGTTTCTAAAGGCCTTAAAAACTAAGCTTCTGTCGGAGCGATTAAACTTCTTTGTTGGCAGAATTTGAAACACTTGTTTCTACAGCTACATAATTTGACCCACCAATGCCCATTACATTAGCCCATTAACTGGAATGTTCAGAAAAATATTCTCATTTATCTTATTTCCTGGGGAAACAAAAGTAAGTCCTTCTCTGATTCTAAGTCTCTTCTACTTAGAAAGCCTGGAACTGGGTTTGGATATTTCAGAGTGATTAGAGTCCAACAAATGGTACATTAAGCAAGGTTTTCTTTATGATTCCAGGCTTGGGGAGTGGGGGGGAAGGGGGGAGTCCGCATCTTCATTCAGGATATCCTTTGGTTTTTTTCCCTCTTTGTTTTCTTATTTCATTCAATCAGACAATATTTCTGAGCAGTTATTATTTCCCAGACTCTGGGCTGAAGACTTGCAGAGAGCTTGAGCTTCCTCACCTACTCCAAGCCTCACCCCACCCCCAATATTGATTAGGTTCTAGACAGTGGGTTGTCGATACAGAACATGTGGGCAGTCACTATCCTGACCGCATCCTACACTGAAACCAACAGGAACGCAGAATGGTGGGATGTCCGCTGTTGGAAGGCACTCAGTTTAGATCAGCTCAGCAACACTTCCTGAGGGTGTATTATGGCCAAACCTAGGCTATGCCCTGAAGATGGAGAAGACGACTGGGGTGCCCGGGTGGCTCAATTGGTCAAGCGCCCAAATTGATATTGGCTTGATATTGGCTCAGGTCATAATCTCACGGTTTGTGAATTTGAGCCCCGCATCGGGCTCTGCACTGACAGTGTGGAGTCTGCTTGGGATTCTTTCTCTGCCTCTCTCTCTGCCCCTCTCCTGCTCTCTCTCTCTCTCTCTCTCAAAATACATAAACATCAAAAAAAAAAAAAGAGAAGACAGACTAGACTTGTTCTGAAGGGTTTAGTGATGGATGCAGATGAATAAGTAGATGATTAACCCTTGATAGTAACAAGGAGAGAGGTCATGAGGTCCCTCAAGAAAGGTGCTTGATCTAGACTGGGGAAGTCTGGAAACTTCTACCGTGGAGACAGGATCAAAGAACTCTTCCTGGATGGAGTAGCAGGGATGAGTAGGAGTCAGCTAGATGAAAAGAGAGGCATTTAGACAGAGCAAACTGCATGAGCAAAGACCTGAAATCTATGAAGGTATTTTTACTTGGCCTTGAAAAATGATGTTAAGGGTGGCAGTTGCAGGCATGAAGCCATCCCAGTTATTCCCAGCAAAGAAATTTCTTTGCCATCATAGACTTGTTCCATGACAGCAGGGGAGTTGGGGGGAGGCACCCTCTCCAAGAGTGCCGACTGTACTCGGCTATTTTTTGCTGCTTGAAATGCATCCAGCTGCTACCACAGCAGGGGCTCATTTCTTATTTTATGGATTTTCTAATGCAGATTTTCTCTAAGTGTAGTCTGAGGCCCACATGCATCAGCATCACATGGGCTACATTTTTTAAAAATTTAGCTTTCACTGACCATCATGTATTCTGGCTGAACCAAAATCTCCAGTGGTGGGTGCAGGAATATGAATTTTTTAGCAAGCATTCAGCTAAGCATTTGCACACAAGAGTTTGGGAATTACTTTCAATAAGGCTAGAGCAGAGATTCCCAATCTTTTCTTTTTTTAAGTTTATGTATTAATTTGTAGAGAGAGAGAGAGAGAGAGAGAGCGCGCGCTAAAATGGGGAAGGGGCAAAGAGAGAGGGAGAGAGAATCCCAAGCAGGCTCCATGCTGTTCAGCCCAGAGCCCGATGTGAAGTTCGAGCCCAGTGTGAAGCTTGATCCCATGAACCATGAGATCACGACCTGAGCCACAATCAAGTGTCAGACATTTAATAGACTGAGTCCATTAATAGAATAGAATAGAATCTGCATCCTGGGATTCTCAATCTTAAGTAAACATTAAAATCACCTAAGGAGAGGGGTGCCTGGGTGGCTCATTCCGTTAAGCATCCGACTTGGGTTCAGGTCATGATCTCACGGTTCCTGAATTCGAGCCCTGTATTGGGCTCTGCTCTGACAACGTGGAGACTGGAGCTTGCTTCAAGTTCTGTGTCTCCCTCTCTTTCTCTGCCCTCCCCTGACTCGTGTTCTGTCTGTCTGTATGTCTCTCTCTCTCTCAAAAATAAACAATAAAAAAATTGTAAAAAAAAATAAAATAAAATCACCTAAGGAGCTATTAAAACTAAGCAATGCCTGGGCCCCACCCCCAGATTTTCTGACTCATTTGGCCTTGGAAATAAGTACACATGGGTATTTTTGAAAGCTCCATAGGTGATTCTAATGTTTGGCTGAAGGCACTCAGATCAATAGTTTGAGAGTAAAAATGGAGACCTAACACATCCAAATGTGTGTAACATATTAAATGTAGTACTTTGAAGGACATTTGTGGCATTCAAGGTGTGTATTAGAAAAGGACAAAAGGCCTCAAACCTATGATCTAAGGTTTTATCTGAAACTAGAAAAGAAAGCAAAACAAATCCAAAGCAAGCGGAACAAAGGAATCTATAGAGTCAATACAGTTCCATTAAAAATCCTAACAGTATTTTTACAAAAATCAACATGCTGGTTCTAAAATTTGTATGTAAGAGCAAGGGAACCAAATAAACATTATTTTTTCAAAAAGACCACAAAGTTGCAGTTTTCATAATACCTGATTTGCAGACTTATTATAAAGCTATAGTCATTAAGGCAGTGAGGTATTGGCATAATGATAGACTTATAGATAACTGAAACAAAAGATATGGTTCAGGGGTGCCTGGGTGGCTTAGTTGGTTTAGCATACAACTCTTGATTTCAGCTCAGGTCATGATCTCATGGTTCATGAGTTCAAGCCCCACATCAGGCTCTGCACTGTCAGAGGGACTCTCTCTCCCTCCCTCTCTGCCCTTCCCCCCACTCACACTCTCTCTCAAAATAAATAAATAAACTTAAAAAAAATAGACAGTCCATCATGAAGCCAATATATATGGTCACTTGATTTTCAACAAAGGCATAAAGGCTATTCAGTGGAGACAAAACTGTCTTTTCAACAAATGTCACTTGGAACAATTGGTTATCCGTGTGCAAAAATCAAAAACAAAAACAAAACCCCAAAAACCTCATTATTCATATCTCACAACCTATACAAAAAAATTAACTTAAAATGGATCATAAACCTAAATGTAAAACCTAAAATTATAAAAATTCTAGGGGAATGTCTTTGTGACCCTGGATTAAGTAAAGAGTTATTAGATACACGTTGGTTCACAAACTAGCCTCCATATATGAAGGTCAAGGAGAGACCACTTCACATTGGTAAGTGGCAGATTTAATAAACAAGGGAACTAACACAGAAGGCTTGACTTGGGTGCCCACAAAATGAGTAGATCCCTGCACCCACCATGCAGAATCTTAAAAGTTTATTATAGAGGCCTTAACTGGGTTCAGTCACATTTTCAGTGCAGATGGTCTCAACACCTTACTCTCTCAAGGCTACTTCCTTGAACAGCTCCTAGTGTGGTAATGGTAGGTGAAACATACATTCCAAGGACAGGGGAGGGAGTAAGGAGCCTCTGATTGCCTGGGTGTGGCTCACAGGTCAACCAGAAGCCCTGTCCTCTTGATGACCTCCTCCAACAATAGACCATCAAAAACACAATCCATAAAAGAAAAATTGATTAACCGGACTTCATAAAAATTAAGAATTTATGTTCTTCAGGGGCAATTGGGTGGCTCAGTCAGTTAAGTGTCCAACTCTTGATTTCAGCTAAGGTCATGATCTCACAGTGGTTCATAGGCTGGAACTCCATTTCAGGCTCCACAATGAAGTACAGAGCCTGCTTGGGATTCTCTCCCTCCCTATCTCTCTGCCCCTTCGTTTCTGCATGCTCGCTCTCTCTCTCTCACTCTCTCTCTCTCTCTAAATAAATAAATAAACTAAAAAATTTATGTTATTCAAAAGACACTTTCAAGAGAATGAAAAAACAAGTCACAAAAATGAGAACAAAGTTGCACATTACATTTCTGATAAAAGTCTTGTATCCAGAACATATATTTTAAATATTATCAATCCTCAAAAATAAGAAAACAAGCAACCCCCCAAAAATATAGATGGAAAAATAGTTGAACAGAAACTCTACAAAGAAGATATTTTAAACCTATTAATAACTGACCATACTAAGTGCTACTGAAGACGTAAAGCAACTGAAACGTTCATACATTGATGGTGGAGACACAACATGATACAGTTATTTTTGAAATTAGTTTGGCAGGTTTTTTTTTAAATTAATAGATTCTATTGTTTAAAATGACTTTTAGATTTAGAGAGAAATTGAGCAGATAATAGAGTTCTCTTCTACCCCTGAAGATAGTTTCCCCCATTATTAATATCTTACATTACTATAGTACATTTGTTACAATTAATGAATCAATATTGATTTATTGCTACCAACTAAAGTCTATATCTTATTCAGATTTCTTTATTTTTCACCTAATGTCTTTTTTAGTCCCAGGATCCTATCTAGGGATATCATATTACACAGAGTCATCATGTCTCCTAAGGCCCCTCTTGGCCATGACAGTTTCTCAGAACTGCCTTGTTTTTATGACCTTGACTATTCTAAGTACACATCAGGGTTTTTTTTTTTTTATGTTTATTTATTTTTGAGAGAGAGAGAGAGAAAAAAAGAGCATGAGTGGGGGAGGAGCAGAGAGAGAGGGAGACACAGAATCCAAAGCAGGCTCCAGGCTCCCAGCTGTCAACACAGAATCCAATGCTGGGCTCAAACTCACAAACCAAGAGATCATGACCTGAGCCCAGGTCGGAGGCTTAACTGACTGAGCCACCCAGCCACCCCAGTCAGGTATTTTGTAAGATGCCTCTCTATTGGTATTTGTCTGATGTTTTTCTCATGATTAGACTGAGGCTATGGGATTTTGGGTGGACCAATCACCGAGAGAAACTGCCATTTTTATCACATCATATCAAACCTATATATAATCAACATTATTATTTATTGTTGATTTGACCTTGACACCTGACTGAGGTAGTGTTTCTCAGGTTTCTCAGCTTTTAAATTACTCTTTTGCTACCCTCCCCTTGCCATACTGTACAATTTGGAGGAAGCTACCATAGATAGCCGATACTTTAAGAGTGGGGAGTTAGGCTTCTCTTTACAGTGGAGTATCCACATAATTTATTTGGAATCCTTCTGCATGGGAGATTTGTCTTTTTCCTCCCCAATTATTAATTTATTCAATCACTTATTCATATTAGTATAGACACATGAATATTTCTTTTACACATTGGGTTACAATCTAATTTATTTATGTTGTTGCTCATACTGTCCCACCTTTGGCCACTGGGAGGTCTTTCAGCTGGCCCTAATGCCCCTTGGACATAATCCCATCAATGCTCCAAGTTCATATATATTATTATGTATTATATATTTCCTTCTCTAGTCTTAGAATTAGCTATTTATCCAAAGAGCTCTGGTTCCTTTTATTAGAGAATGGTATTATAAATCAAAATCTGGGCTCTGGGTGGGTGGATTTTTTTTATAGAGTTAAATATTCATTTACCATATGACACAGCAATCCACTTCAAGGTATTTATTCAAGTGAAATGAAAACCTATGTCCATACAAAACCCTCTATGTGAATGTTTATAGTGGTTATTTTTAATATATTACCGCCAAAATCTAAGTCAGTTCATACATAACCCAAATGCACCTCAACCGGGGAATTGATAAAGAATGGTCAATCCATACAATGGAATATTACTCAGCATTAAAAATAAACAAACTGGTTACACAGAACAGCATGTATAATTCTCAAGTGCATTATGCTGAGTATAAGAAGCCAGACCCAAAAGTTTATACTACAGATTCTATTTATATGAAATTCTTGCAAAACCAAATCTATACAATAGATAACAGATCCGTGGTTGCCAGGATCTGGAGCTTGGGTGATTGCTTACAAAAGGGCACAGGAAAATTTGGGAGGATGATAAAACTGTTTCCATATCTTACTGTGGTAGTTATGTAACTACACATGCTCGTCAAACTCACAAGAGCTATACACTAAAAAAGACTGAATTTTACTGTGTGTAAATTATACCCTATTTTTTTTGAATGGAATAAAAGCTGTGATGTGCCTATGTATTAATGTGGGAAAATGCCTGTGTTACAAAGTCAGTGAAAAAGAAGAATGCACCTTATGTTCTCAACTACTGAAAAGTACCCAGGCATACATAGATAAAGGGATGAAAACTTTAGCACAATTTTTACAATTATCTCTGAGTGTAGGATACAACTATTATTCTTTTTTATATCTTTATATTAACATTTAATGATAGAGGCAAGTTTATTGAAAGGAAAAGTGTAAAGTTGTCCATAAATGTGAAGGACCTTCTTAAATGGCTGTCCTGTAGCTCCTAGAGTCTAATTCATGTGTGTGACCTGTGACTTCTGCATGGCACACAGCATGAAACAGGTGCGTATAAAGGCAGTGAAAGCCCTGTGAACAGACAGTCTCAGGAATGCCCAACAGCTGAAAATTTCTTCGATGGGCCTTACGTGATGTTTTTTCCTTTTATTCTATGCCTGACCTTCAGTTGGTCTTCTCTGTGCTGACTGGGCACTTGCTGGTCTTCATTATAACTGCTGATGAAGTCTGGCTATGTCATGATTGTGACCACAAGCCCAGGGCAGCAGATGGAAGATTGTGAGGTCCTCTTTCATAGCTCATTAAATCATAGAAAGCTGGCCCAAGCTTCATATCTCACCGGCAGGCATTAGTGGAACATGAATTTGCATTTCTTTCTCTGGGATCAGTATTTAATAGTACATTTTAAAATCTAACCTTGAGGTGATCCACATATATCTGTTAAATGGAACCAAAAAGGCATTCATTTGTTCTTATCACCCCCAGCCAGGTCCAAGTTGTAAGCTTCCAAGTAGGAGGCTCGTGTAATTCCCTGATCAATACCCAACCAGACCATCCTCTCTTCTACTTCTTTGTTATGCATCACCAGCAATTATTAATTGGGCATCTACTATGGGAAGCAGTGTGTTTGGTCCTGAAGAGGCTATATAGGATGAACCAAATAGGTGCTGGCCATAGGAAGCCCACAGTCTAGTAGGGATATAGACATAGTGACACACACACACCACAATCTGCAACAAAATATGATATACAGGTGAGAACAACCAATGGCTAAGTGCTAGAGAAGGACTCAGGGGTATCCATCCCAGAGTCGTGAACTCAGAGTAAGAAACTCGGTAAACAAAATAGGTTGGGGCATGGGAAAGTGGATTTTGAAGAGTCCCAATATCAAGCTAATAAGTTCTGCCTCATCTTTCAGCCTTAGAATGGAACCACAAGTTTTTTTTTTTTTTTTTTTTTAGTAGGCTCATGAATAGAGCTGTAATTTAGGAATGTTATTCCAACAGCCTGGGCTGGATGGATTGGGTGGATAGTAGAAATGAAAATTTCAACACAATAAGCAGAAGATGAAATTGCAGAAAGCTCTCAGAAAGCAAAAGAATACATAAAGTAGGAGAGTGAGATCATTCCACACAGACAGAACTGCAGTGGCAAAAGTGAGAAAAAAATTCTGCCATTTGTTGGGACTTGCATACACTCCAACATGACTAAGGGGCAGAATAAATGCAGAGAATACACCAGATACCAGGCCTGCTAGGTATTTGGAGGATGATTGTAAAGGGATTTAAATGTCATAAAAAGAAATTTGAACTAGTTAGTGGGTAAATGGGAGCCACTAGAGGCTTTTGAGCTGGGATGGGAGTCAGGCATAGCTGAACTGAACTCTATGAAGGTTCACTTGTACGCAGGTGCAAAATGAACAGAACCATGGCTGTGACCTTCTCACAGCCTGGTAGGTATTGGCATAGCTCTGAGGTTGTGTCTCCCTCTGTCTTATCAGTCTAGCCTAAGACTTTCTGCTTTCTGTAGTCACCCATAAATTATGCCTGACTGGTGGAGCCAGGTCTCATCCCACATGCACAGTCTGGCTCTGTGTGGGCAGGACGGAGTCATTTGTAGGAGTCATCAGGCTGATAGGAACTCACGGGCTCAGGCGATCCCAGGCCCTAGTCACTGCGACTAAACCCAGCTTTACTCTCCCAGATGTGGATTCTGTCTGGCGCAGAGTACCAGGTTCAGAAAAATGCAAATTTTTGCCTGCAAAGAACCAAAACAAATGCCATGGAGGAGTGAGGTAAACAGAATGCAGGCATCCTTTACTTCCAGTATTCTTTGGATTCAGGGAAGTTGCTATTGATGCAAATTCTCTAAATCACAGCAGGCCTCAGTTGTCCAGAGTGTGTTTGAGCACTTACTCTTTGATGCATTCTTTCCAGTGTGGGATTTGCTTGTATTTAAGAACCTTTCATTGAACCCAACTGGAAAGCAAAGAATCCTCTCTGGATTTATTTGTTTCCTAGATTTGAGTTTTTGCATATTAGTGTTTTTTTAAATGACAAAAGATATGAAGAGCTATATACTGTCATCTACAAAACATTTCTGAGAGAATGAATGATGAACTAAATAAATGGAGAGATACACCATGTTCCTAGGTCAGAAGACTCAATATTGGTAAGGTGTCTATACCCCCCCCCAATGGATCCATAGATTAAATACAATCCAAATCCAAATCCCAAAGAGGTTTCAGTTATTGAAAGTGACAAGCTGATTTTGAATTTATAGGGTGACATAAAAGGGACATGTCAACCTGAAAATAAAGAACCATAATGAGAGGCAAACAAGCACTTATTTGGGATCAAAGAATTGAAATTCAGGGAGCACAGATTCAGCTAGAAACCCAAATAGTGCTCCACCTAGGAAGTGAAAGCAAGGGGATCTTATAAGAAAGAGGAAGGGGGGCAATTATATGTCTTGAGTAAAAGAGAAGTATTGTCAATTCGCACTAACAGGCTGAGCCACTTTTGGTTACATGTTGATCAACTATTCTATTGATGTCAACAAAGGAAACCATTCCTGATATGAATTCATTAACTATTCTGTCTTCAGAAAGTCCACAGCCAACAGTCTTATGATCGATCAGTATGCCCACTGTCGTGCTGACTTTAACAATTGCTTGTAAAACAAATGCTGTTTTGCCCAGTCCACAGATTTTGGTCCAGTCCAAACAAAGGCAGGTAAGGTGGTTTCTCTGCAGTGAGTGCTCTGGGAATACTTTAAATGGCTCCAGTCATGACAATTTTTCACATATACATAGCCATATCTACTTTGAAAAGAACAAAATGTGGCATTTACACTAATTGATTCCAAGACTTACTATAAAGCTACAGTTATTAAGACAGTGTGATGTTGGCATAATAATAAATATATAGATCAACAGAACACAATAGAGGGTCCCAAAACAAAGCCACACATGATAGAGACAAAGTTAGAAATACGGCTCCTGCCTTCAAGAGGTTCAATGTCTACACGAAAATTCTGAGCATGTTAAAAATGATGGTTCAATGGAACAAATGCTACAAGAGCCCTGATACAGGATTTCTAACCAAACTGAAGGGATCTAGAAAGTTTCCCTAAGGGAAGTGATATATTGTCAGAATCCTAAAAGATTAAAGTGTTTGCAAGATGAACAAGTAAGAAGAACAGCATTCTGGGTAGAACATAGGGGAAAGAGCAGAGGCACAAATGGGTATAAGACAGTCTGGTAACTACAGGTTATTCCATATACACTGAAGCATAGAGATGAGAGACCATAGAGGAAAACCAGCAGCCACATCACAACAAGCCATATGAACCACAACAGGCAGGTTGGAATTTACTCCACAGATGATCGAAAACCATTGAAAAATTTTACACACATCTGTGACATGATTATATTTGGGTTTTGAAATATCACTCTGAATAGAAGAATAAAAACAAACTAGTTAAATTGAGACTGGAGGTAGTAAGACCAGGATGCTATTAAAATACTCTAAATGAGCTATAGTGGAGCCTGAACCTAAGGCAAAGGCAATCACGTAGGGAGTATAAATCAGATTGCGGAGATATTCTGAGTCACACTGTGAGGTTGGAATAACTGGTTAGATACAAGATGAAGGAATGGGTGGAGGAGAAAGAGGAAAGGACTTACCATTGGTTTTCTCCCCTCTGTTTTCTATCAGGTGCAACAGTAAGTCTGACTTTATGTAAAAGTGAAAAACAAAGCCTTCTTTCAGTAGCCAATCCTATTCAAGAACAGATGCTACTAGAAAACACTAAGGCAGGCATCACGCTCCACTCATCCAGTTGCAACGCCCCACGTCAGCCACATCATGTCCAACTGCCATTTGTTTTGCCTGCAGGGAATCCTTAGATCCTTCCCACCAAACACCTAGCAGGGCATTTGCCCATTGAAGGTGTAGCATGTGCGATTCTAACATTGTGCTTTGGCTTCCATGGGAGTTAAAAGGAAAGCATGCTTGGCCAGTAGAAGGAGACACTGATCTACTCCAATCCAAGCTTCCAATTTCCCTTTCCTGGTAAAGCTGCAAAGCCCTTGCTAGTCTGCAAATGATTTATCTACCTCAAACCCTGCCAAACTTTGGCCCAGCTCTATCCAGACATGAGACTATAAATGGCTGAAGAAATAACAGGAAAGGAGAAGAGTTGAAAGGCCACTGGGCAACTGTTTTTCTTTAGCTCTGTCTGAACTGAATAGTCAGCCAACTTGGGATCAGCTCAGCCATGCTACCTTTTATTACTCCATGAGACAACTCATGTGACCTAATCTCAGAGCACTTACCAGAGCAAGCAAACTTCTCAAGAACCTAACGCCTCACCCATTATATTTCCTAGATCCACCAACACTTCTGTTTTATGTCTTGTTAAGACACAAAGAACATTCCACTGTGCAAAGTCAACTTGTTACAAGATTTTTTTAAGGAAGGAAAAAAAGATGAAAATATCAGTGATTTCTCATTTATTTACCTGATCTCATTTTCACAAAATTCTTTATTACTTACTAAAATGTGTATGCTTTCCTAAATTCCATGCAAGTTAGAGAAGGCCATGCAACTAGTTATGGCCAATGGGCATTGAGCAGAAGCCATGTGTGTCATTTCCAAACTAATGCATTTAAGAGATAGAGCACAACCCTCCCGCCCACTCTTCCCTTGCCAACTGAACTGGAAGTCATGTTTTCCACATGGTACAACCGCAAGATGCAAGAAATTGAGCTCCTTTAAGTCACTGCTTGAGAAGAAATTGTCGTAGAGAGCTGCCAGACTCATGAGTAAGGTATGAACCTTTATGTATTAAGCCACTGAGATATTGGGCTTATTTGTTATTGTACTGAAGCCTAGATTAGTCTGACTAACAGAGACAATGAGCAAAAAATCAAGACAGAGACTTAGGCCTCAGGTTATCACAAAATAGCTTCAATCACTCGGGGCATCTGGATGGCTGAGTCAGTTGAGCATCTGGCTCTGGTTTTCGGCTTAGGTCATGATCTTATGCTTTGTGAGATCAAGCCCCGCATCAGGCCCTGCCCTGACAGTGAAGAGACTGCTTGGGATTCTCTCTCTCCTCTCTCTGCCTATCCTCCAACTTGTACACATGCTCACTCACTCGCTCGCTCTCTCTCTCTCTCTCAAAATAAATAAATATTAAAAAAATAAAGAAATATCTTCAATCCCTGAATCGAGGTAGAGGGAGAATGAGATCCAGATCAGAGCAGGAGTAAAGCCAGCTTGCCTGAGTGCAGAGGCCCTGGGCTCCCCATTCTCCTGCCACCATGGGGCTGGGCTACTCCCAAATCCTTGGGCAATTGTGAACTGGGGATGGTGCTGAATAGCCTCTAAGACAGCCTGGTGAATCTAGAATGGATGGGGAAACCGGCATCTCCCCAAGTGTCATACTAAGCTTTTCCATGCTGTAGGAATCCTAAAACACACACTTGGTCCATTACTCGAATTGCACAGCCAACACACCCTTTGTGCCAGGCAGTGTTCTAGGCTCTTTGGGGGATAGAACAGTGGCTAAGATAAAGCCCCGTTTTGCACTGAGTTTACATTCCAGATGCAGGGTGGCAGAAACTGCACTGCACTAGAGGCTAGGATACCTGGGCTGCAGTCACAGCTTACCCTAACTGTGATGTTGGGCAAGACCCCTACTTCCTTTCTTAATTGTAAAATAGAATATTTGGACTTGATAATATCTAAAACATTGTATTTTTTAACACTTTATAAGGTAGGTTATTATATCTCCAAAAGGACTATTTGGGGGCATAAGAAGAAATTGCAAGACTACTGAACATAGAGCATCTGAACCAGAAGGAGTATATAGAAAAGCCTGGATACCTAAATTAGGGAGCTTCCAAAAACGCTGGCCATACCTCTTTACCCAGTTCCACAAAGCCCAGTAACACCACTGGTTCTTTAAACATGTTGTTATATATTCAAAATCTTCTTCCCCTTTTTCTCTCTGATTAGAAGCAGAAAATCCCCCTGATAACCTGGCGAACTTTGAAAATAATTATTCCTAAAACATACTCAAAGGAAGACACTTTGCGAAAACATGAGCTCTTTTCTTATTATATCAGATAATTGGCTTTGGATAACTGCTTATCTGTACTGAATGAGAATTATGTCCTCAAGAGTTTCTACACCTATCGACTAGTATGCTCATCTTTAGAGATTTTTCAGAGAACTAAAAAAAAAAAAAAAAAAAAAAAAAGCATTGCCTCTGTAAACTGTTATGCTAGTATTGATTTTTTTTTTTTTAGTCTTTATAAAAGTTCCCTATGTCCCTGTCACTTGCTGATCAACCTGGTCTTTTTTTATATACCTAATGTCAGATTAGTTCAAAGCCCTTGCATTGAATTTTGTTTATGCTCCTCAAAAGGAACATTCTGCCTTTTATTAAAGGATATTGCCTATGAAAATACAGCAAGGATGGCCCTTATAAATGATCTACTACCAAAATTCAATTCACATTCTGCCTGGTGCCTTATCTCTCCTTCAAATCATTGTACAACGTGGATGGTAAAGAGAGCATAGGTTTTGTTGCCAGACAAACCTAGCTTTTAATTCTCTCTCTCCCTCGCTGTGTATACCGTGCTCTGCTCCTGCACTAATATGTCTGCAATCCATTCCCTCCTGTGCACGGGTACCACCACCGCCCCAGTTTAGGTGTTCATCATCTTCCTCTGGAATTACTTCTCATGCCCCTTAAGTGGTCCCTGCCCTGGATACACGCCCTTCACACCCATCATCCACAGAAAGCAGCATAATTTGTCCAAAGCAGGGCCACTTAATTGTGGCCGTCAGATGAGTGAGCAGTTTGCTGGACGTGATAAGAGAAGAAGCTCATGCCAGAATGGGAATCAACTCTATCACTATGCTTGTTACTTATTTCAGTTTTTTTTTTTTTGAAATAGCAAGACATTCTCCATGAAAGAAGCAAAGTGTTGATGTACATCTTGACACAAGCTTCTGACATCACCACTTGGAATAGCACTGATCTCAAAAAGCTCAGGTCCCCAGCGTGATGTGTAAGACTCTGTAAGGTCTGTTGTCTGCTTTGCTCTCCAGCCCCATGTGTCACCATGAGCAACGTCATCTTTCCTGCTCCAGCAACACTGACCTGCCTCTCATCCTCCTCTTCTCTCCACCTACAACCGCCACCCCAAACACACCCGCACTTGCAAGAAATACACAATGGTGGGTTTCCTCCAGAAAGTCTATCACTGTCATCAACCCATCTCACTTCCTTCTCTAGTTTCATCATGTCTTATATCTCATTTGCTATACAATCATTTTATCTTCTAATCTTTTATTTATATGCTTCTTCTAACCAAAAAGTTAATTCCTTGAAGACAAGATCTGTATTTTACTCATTTCTATTAGTCAGAAAACATAATATAACTGCTGCAGTAATAAATCAACTATGAGATCTAGTAGCTTCACAACATAAAAGTTCATTGCTTAATCACACAAAATCCCATGCAGATGTTTCTAGGCAGACAGTTACCCCAGGTGGCTCCCATCCACATGGTAATTCAAGAACCCAGACTTTCTGACATGGAGACGAAGCTAATTCTTAGCCTTGGATTCCTTTTCTAGATATTCTGCTTTCAGCTAGAGATGGTGAAAGAGACGTCAAGAGTAAGATCACACAAGGTATTTTAGGAGCCTAGTCTGGAGGTGGCTCATATTGCTTCTACTCAAATCCGTTAGGCATCATCTAGGCATGTGGTCTGACCTGACCACAAATGGACTAAAAAGCACAGTTACCTAAAGGTCCAGGAGGAAAAAGAAACTGTTCTAGGAGCACCCAACAGTGCCTGAGCCATGCCATCCCTGAACTTCCAGAACCAATCACAGTGCTAGATATAGCACTGTGGGTTCTCACGAAACACTCCCTTAGTGAATAAAATGACTGTCTTCTCACTTTTAGGCGAGTCTTTATCCCATAATATACCAGGGCTAGAAGGGAATATGGACATTAAATGAATACAGGGGTGTTTCCTTCAGCTTGGGAGAAAGGCAGCTAGTAGAGGCAGTGGCAGGTACTAAAGCAAAGCTTTAGTGGTGGGTCAACTATCACGGAAAGGGGCTTCGGGAAGCCATGCTTCCTGGGCATTTGAGACTGTCTGAGGCATCTCCAAGAGGCATCTGCTCTACTTCCCTTGATGTTTCAGTCAATGACTGGGTTCCTTGATGAAGAACTTCCAAAATCCCCTCTTCATTTTTCTTTCCATTTTCACTTTTCATTTCCAACATCTCACAGAAGAAAAATAAAGAGTCTAACATTCCATTTATAAAGACCCCACATTTTTTTGTGTGCATTCTGGGTCGCTGGCAAAGTCTTTAAAGGTTACATTTGAGCTCAAATAACTTCTCATTTTTTGACTTAAACCATTCCCCCCAAATCTCTTAATCTAAACCTTAAAAGGCACTCTTTAAACAAAACATAAATTCAGGGCTCAAACAGCTTAACAAGTGTCCCTTTAAAGAACTAACATTTAATAGGAAGAGCTGTTAAATAATCAACACAAAGTTCAGAATGTTCTTCCTCAAAGAGGATGGGAAATGGATCAAAAGCACACCACACTCTTGGGGTGCAAACAACACCTTCATGGAAATACATTCTCTCAGTTAGAAGTTGGATCAAAGTGTTTCATTCAGTCTAATCCCTCATTGAGGAAAATTATGAGTTTAAACTATTTGTAATCTGACAAATGTAACATAAGGAAACATCCAATCAAATCATGTCCACTAGATGGTTTATGGAGGAAGAGAAACTTTAATTGTAAGAGCCCAATTTTGTGGAAATACAGATGTTTTAAGCTGTGGGGCACAAAATCTTACCTCTTGGATTTACAGAGAACATGCTAGTCATCTAGTCCATCTAAGGTCCCCACATGAATCCCGAATTTGTCCCTTATGGTTTCTGCACCCTGGCTGCAGGCTCAGAAGGCAGACCTTCATCCTTAACACTACATCCTGCCTGCCTTTTAATTTCGGCAGAAGCTTAGGAAGCAAAGAATTGGAACAAAGTATGGGCTTTTGGTTCTCCAGTTGACCCTGCATGACAAGCTGGGACTAAGTCTCCCATTACACCAGTGGTCTGCCCTGCCTTCTGGAAGCAAATATCTAAATAGTCACTTCTATACATTCTTCATTAATTCACTGGTTTCTTCAGTAGACTTCTGAGTGCTGATTATGTTCAGGGTACTGGGAAAGCATCCCTAAAGACTGTTATAAAGTAGAAAACACACTTCAAGCAACTAATCATCTGATAAGGAAAAAAAAACCATAGACGCCCAATAATTGGAATTCAGAAGTATTTACTGGACATGGCTTCATGCCAAATATTATGGTAAGTCCTGAGGATTAAAAATAGATGAGATTAAGACCAACACAAACAATAATAATTATGTGAATAATATTTATGTAAATGAAAGCCCTAGGGAGGTATATATGATGATGGTAATGGTAGTAGCAATAATAAATGATAATAAAAAGAATAAATAATTAGCACTTATTAAGTTACAATGTGATTCCAGTAAACTTTCTAAGAACCTTATCCTCATTAAAATTTTATAAGTGGCAGTATTATCATTGTTATTATCCCTGTGATCAATTGGGGAAATTGGAACACAGAGAGATTAAATAACTTCTGCAAGATCACAAAGCATGAAGTGAGGTAGATAAGAGTCAAACTTGGCATTCTGGCTCCAGAACGACATTACAAATAGGAAAACAACTGCTTGTCCTTGGGATGTGACTGGAAATGGAACTAGAGAAATGTCTATGGGAGAGATGCTATTTTGCTAATTCTTAAAGAAGAATATAGAAAGCTTCAGAAAGAAAAGAATTGAGCTTCCCAAGAAAGGGAAATAGAACATATAAAGGCACAGAGGCATGAAAGAGTGTGATAGAGACGTGGCTGCTTAAGGGTGGCTAGAGCTCAGAGATAGGACACAAGCAAGGGGCGATGCAGAAAGAGGGAGCGGAAAAGTTAGGTGGGGTTCCAAGCTTGTATCTGCCATATTTAGGAGCATGGGCTTTACCTTGCATGTGTCGGCGAGCTACGACCATTATGGGGTCCAGAAAGGGTCTCTGTCCCTTGGTCTCCCTCCAAGCCCCGACCCTCCCTTTTTTATTTCTGCCCAGCTTCCGGTAACATTAGTTTCAATATTTGACCAGTTCCCCTTCCCCTGTATCATGTGAATCACTTTTATTCTTTAGAGTTTGTTGGAAACAAGTCATGATCTCAAATAACTGCCTGTTTTAAGCAAGCTGAGCTTTAACTTTAAATCAAAATGCATCAGGTTTTAGACTTACTGAGACAGCTGCACTTGAAAAAAAAAAAAAAACACTTTCCTTTATGAAGCACCTTAAAAGTGTAACAAATTCAGGACTTAATATAACGGACGGACCCTCTTGAGAGGAATAGCATTTGATGGCGACAAGGACTTAGAAAAGCAATCTGAAGTTCAAAATGTGAATATAGGTGTGCCAGCCAAAGTCAATGTCCTACCTGCAGCTGCATCAACAACCCCAGTGCTCTTTTTTCTGTCACGGTTGTCTCATCTTTCTGGGTCCAGCACCCCATCTCCAGAGTTCAAGACACAGACTCATTCTGCTGGTCTTACTGTGCATGGACCCATGGAGACTCCAGTTGGACCTCAAGTTGTGATCTCTAAAGGCTCAAATGGTCTAAAGACTGAAATGGTCACCAGGCATTTCCTTATCATTGAGATCAAACATGTGATATGCTTGCTCATCAATTTCTAGCTACAGAACAGGGAGGGAGCTCCTAGAAAAATCTTCCTCTCCATCCTCTTTTTATGCTCCTCTTCTTCCTGCCTTCCCTCTCCATTCTCTCCCATAGATTTTTAGAATAAAGGGTGGCTTTTGGGGGGGTGACTGGTTGGCTCAGTTGGTTAAGCATCTGACTCTTAATTTTGGCTGAGGTGATGATCTCATGGTTCATGAGATCAAGACCCACATCAGGCTCTGTGCTGACAGTGCAAAGCCTGCTTGGGATTCTCTCTCTGCCCCTCTCTCTCTCTGCTCCTCCCCTACTTGTGTCCGTGCATGCTCTCTCTCTCTCTCTCTCTGTTTCTCAAAATAAATAAATAAACTTAAAAAAAGATAACTTTTAGGAAACAGACTGGGAGGTGGATGGTACACTTGGCTGCCAAGTAAAAATTCTCTTTGGCAGAAGAAAAGTTAGAACTCTCTCAAGTTAATAATTGTTATTAAATTACACATCCTTACTGAACCAAGTGCTAACTGAATAGCAGAAAAAGCAAATGCTGCAGAAAATCTGAAGAGAGGATATCAATGTAACCTAGAATATGTAGAGACTTATTTACACTTGAATCAAATTTTCTCCGGCTGAAAGCACTTTGTGCTCATATTACATACACAAAATGTTGTTACTTTATTTCTGCTGGCCTGAATGCTCAAATATCAAATAATTCCTTATTTCTTGTGCTAGATTATAAACATACACGTACCAAATTGTCTCGATGACAGAGAGCACAAATTTATTTTCATGAATCATTTCCATTATTAGGGCTAAATAAAAAATACATTCATACACATTTTTGTCACCCGTGATCTTAATTACTACCCACAAAAGGTAGCTAGAATCACCTCTATTTGCAGATAAAGAAACTGAGGTTTTGAGAAACCAAGTTAAGGTCACTGGACAAGAAAAGTGACAGAGCTGGGATAGCAACCTAGGTCTTTTGAAGGCAGACTGTGAGTTCTAGGGACTCAGAGAACTTCATGTGGTCTCCTACGTGCCATTCAGCAAGCCTTAATTCACACTCCAGACAGGTTTTAAGTACCAACCACATGACATCAGCAACAACAGATGGCTTTGGGTGGTCACTCTTTTTTTTTTTTTTCTAAGTTTATTTATTTTGAGAGAGAAAGAGCATGCACAAGTGAGGGAGGGGCAGAGAGAGGGGGAGAGAGAGAATTCTGACACAGAGAGAGCCTGACACAGGGCTTGATGGGGCTTGATCCCATGAACCATAAGATCATGACCTGAGCCAAAATCAAGAATGGGATATTCAACAGACTGAGCCATCCAGCTCCTCTCTCAGTGGCCACTCTTTGCACAAAGGGAGTAGGACACCTGATTGAGAAGTGGGCTTAGGACATTTATCCCCTGTCATTCTTTTAAGCATCCTTTTGGCCTCTCTGTCTTAATGGCACCAAGGGCATCTAGAAATATAACTTTTCCTATCAAGCATAGGAAGAAGAGATTTTGCAGCTTTGCTCAAACTTGACAGAATTCCTGGGAGAAACAGAAAAGTGAGCAATGCTCATACTGGCTACTCCTCAGAGGATTTACAGATAAATAATCCTACCGGCTTTAGTGTGGCAGCCGGATGCAACCCAGACCTACTACTGTCTATTCTTTTATTCAACACTTGCAAAAGCTTGGGTAGTTTTAATAGGGAAGAAAACATGTTGCATTCAAAACAACTCTCTTAAGAGCATGCGGAATAGGTAAAGAACAGACTGCTTTACATATTCAGAGCTGAGCTGTAACACAAAACTCACAAGAAGTTTGTCAAATGCATCATCGTGTCTACGGTAAGCAGTAGAAAAGTGAGGACAGGAAGTAATTTTTCAATTAATAGGTCACACAATACATGCCTGAGCCTTCTTAGCAATAATCATTCACAAATAATACTATTTTCCTTAATGGGCCAGATGTCTTGAGAGCATATTTGGAACCAAAGCTACTGTATCTCAATGCAACTGCATCCCTATGGGTGAAAATGTCCCTACAGCCAATGGCCTTACCTGCCCAGGCATTCAGCTGGTGATGTCCAGACCTACAGAAGGTGGGCTAGGAAGGACAAGGACTTTAGTAGCTCACTGGCAGGAAATGATGCTGGAATGGAGGAAGGAGAAGATAAGGGGCAGGGAGAGTTGACAAAAAATAAATACTTTGATTCTGAGCTAGGCTCATTCCCTAGGCATCACTCAAGAAATGGCTTAACAGAGGCAAAGGCACGACACCGAGTTATAAAATCAGTTCCAAATTTGCCAAAATGTCAGCACTGTGTCTTCTCTGAGCCCCTCCTGTACCTCAACTCTCAGAGCAAAGTAAAGCCTCCCATACCACCGACTGCTTCTCCTCACTGATTTCCTAGGGTATGTCAATTCACGATCATCTTTAAAGCAAAAAAAAGTTGTATAAACTTCTTGTAGGGTGGCCATGCCAAAATGCACGAGTCCACGGTGGATGTGGGTGCCCTGTCACACCTTTGCAAGCTTCCATGTTGCAACACGTTGAGCCAAATGCTAGTTTACGGTCAGACCTTCTTCCTTTCACATCTCATCTCTGCTTCAGGAATACTGCTGGGCTCTTGAAAAGACCCAATACTGTTGGAGCTTAGTAAGAATTTGAATAATGAGGAAAAAAGATTGTTTAGCTTTACATGGCAACATTATGGACTCAGCTTCATTCCTTTCTTTCCAGGATCTCGAGATAAAGTTCTCTACTCGTCTGGTCAGTGTAGGATTGCTAAAAATGCATAGAGAGAAAGAAAGCAGGAGAAAGGACCAGAGCATTTGCTGCCCCCCGCCCTGCATTCTACTGCACAGAGGCAGCCGCTGTCCATTCTTAGCCACCTCTTGTATTTGCTACTTAACTTTGCTGAACAACGTGCTCATCTGGCTACTTCCGGGTTAGTTGTCAATTTTAGACGCTCTCTGTTGACTTGTCACCAGGGAGAATGGTACACTTACTCTTTTAAACCAGCACCACTGGGGCACACACATGTCCCCCCTCTCCCCACCTTCCTAATACATTTTATCACACTTTCTGGTAAATTAATATTCAATACTGACATTATTATGACCATTGGAATGTTACAGCTGAGATATGGATCCACCAGGAGCACATTTCCTTTCTTACAGAAGTTTGCATTTTTCCTGGGGGAAAAAATTGTTTCTTATTTTTTTTTTATTTTTTTTAACGTTTATTTATTTTTGAGACAGAGAGAGACACAGCATGAACGGGGGAGGGGCAGAGAGAGAGGGAGACACAGAATCGGAAACAGGCTCCAGGCTCCGAGTCATCAGCCCAGAGCCTGACGCGGGGCTCGAACTCACGGACCGCGAGATCGTGACCTGGCTGAAGTCGGACGCTTAACCGACTGAGCCACCCAGGAGCCCCAGTTTATTTTTTTTTTTAAATATGTCTTAGCTTTATATGTACCTGTCATATGATTTTTCCCAATTACTCCAACCATGAGGTGACAATCCTCCCAGTGTCATCAGGTGGTCTATCAGTTTGTTTCCACACACACAGGCACCCTTTGGGAACTTCCGTCCAGAAGTCCTTTGGGGCTGGCTGCCTGTTGCCTGATGTGCATCCTGAGCTTCCCCTACATTGACATTATCCAAATATCCTTCCTCTCTGGTGGCAGAATCCTGTTTTCTGGATCATATGTGTCTTTTTGGCTCCATGGTTTATTCCCTCATTTCTAGGAGGGCTGCCTGTCAGTAGCTTCCCAAAAAAGGGTGCATAGGCATTAAAAGTGTAAGGCCTTGTACGTCTAAAAAAAAGGCCTTGCATTTTTATTTTGCCCTCATACTTAGTGATATTTTGGTTGGATATAGAATTATGGACTGGAAATAGTGTGTTCTCAAAATTTTGGAGTTATTACCATATCATCTTCCAGTTTCCCATTACTACTAAACAAGTAACACTTTTGATTCTTGTTCTTTTTTTATGTGAATATTTCTTTTTCTTTTTCTGAAAGTTTTGGCTGTTCTGAGACAATGATTTGCCTTAATATGGGTCTTTTTAAACATCAGGCTGGGGTGGGGGGTGCCTGGGTGGCTCAGCCAGTTGAGTGTCTGACTCTTGGTTTCGGCTCAGGTCATGATCTCAGGATTTGTGGGATCAGGCCCTGCATCGGGCTTTGCACTGACAGTGTGGAGCCTGCTTGGGATTCTCTCTCCTCTCTCTGCTCTCCTCCACTCACTCATGTGTCCTCTTTCTCAAAAAAAAAAAAAATTTTATAAAATAAACAAACAAACATCAGATGGCTGGGCATTACGTGGCCCTTTCAATATGTAAACATAGTGTGTCTTTTCCTTTCTGATCAATTTTCTTCAATTTTTTTCTTTGATAATTTCCTGTCCTCTATTTCTCTCTCTCTCTTTTTCTGGAATGATCACACTACAGATGGTGGAAACCCCAGACCAGTTCCCTGTCTCATCTTTTCTCTCTTATTTTCCCAACTTTTATTCTATTTTCAAGGACATTTCCTTGAGCTAATCTGCCATACTTTACACTGAATTGTTAAGAATTTGTGCACCAAATTTTCTTATTTTTCTTAACAGAAACACTACATAAAATTCGTAAAAACTCTACCCAAAAGTTACATCAAAAAGCAATTGCCAAACTTTTGTGTTTGAGAAAAAAAATTACGAAGCTGTGATCTAAAATGTAAGGAATGTGCTCAGCAGTAATTGATTAGTCTGTCATCATCAAAGAAAGTTTTGATGTGATAATTGAATGTTCTAGATCACTGACTTTAAAAAACGACATAAAAATTAAGATATGTATGTTGACATAAAATTAATGCATTCGAAAATGTTTTTTTTTTTTATTTTTTTTTCAACGTTTATTTATTTTTGGGACAGAGAGAGACAGAGCATGAACGGGGGAGGAGCAGAGAGAGAGGGAGACACAGAATGGAAACAGGCTCCAGGCTCCGAGCCATCAGCTCCCGGACCGCGAGATCATGACCTGGCTGAAGTCAGACGCTTAACCGACTGCGCCACCCAGGCGCCCCTCGAAAATGTTTCTATAGGAAAAGTATTATGCTAGGGATCATGAAGACCAGAAACTGGGGTGAATTTATTTATACCAAGTACTATTCTAGTAGATGCCTTAGTAAATATAGAAATCAATACAAAGTCTTCACCTGATAGATGTGAAGAGCCCAAAATGATACAGGGAAAGTATATTATTTTTATTATTGCTTAAAAATATAAATGTATGGTACCCACCATTCCTCTAAATCTCCTTTAGTTTCAGGAACACTCATATTTTTTTAGTCCATTCAGTCAGTCAGTCTGTAAACTAACCATTGAATGTCAGGTGTGTTCCCGGCTGTGAAAATACAAAGTTGGGTAAGAAATAGAGCCTGTTGCTATGCATCTCACACTGCTTAGAAAGAACAGGCTAGGGTTACTCCATCTAACTCTGGACAAGGGGGACTTCAGACAAAAGCCTCAGTGTAGCCAACCCAAGGTCAAACTCTGATTTAAAGTGTGTGTCCCTTTGTTTTTGCAGCCAGAGATGGAGTAAGAGGTACATGGGTCTGCTCTTCAGGAAGAGCAGTGGACCCCCCACTTTGCCTGCACAGGAAGCTTCCTGTACACGAACCTGAAAGCAAGAGGAGGGGAAGGGAAAAACACAGGCTTGCCTGTGCCGCAGGCCAGGGAAAGGATTGGAAATTGTGTCACCTTGGGAAAACAGCTGTCATCCTAAACCCAGGATTAGTTTGAGCTGCCTGCGAGCACGTGTGTGTGTCCTTGAGGGACGTGGTGAGTATGCATCTAAATATGGACGTGTGTCCATGAGCTGTTCTCAGGTGGCTGGAAGCCTGTATCTCTGCCTCACACTAGCAGAGCCCTCAAAGCAGATCTGGTTTGACAAGATCTTTCCTCCTTCACACGCCAAATTTGGGAAATGAACTCATATGAATCCCTTTGCCCCACAGATGGCCCGTTTAAGAGGTGTTATGGACTGCATATCTGTGTCCCTCCCAAAATTCATATGTTGACGCTCCCAACCCTCAGTGAGATTGTATTAGAAGCTAATCAGGTTTAGATACAGGGCGCCTAGGTGGCTCATTCTCTTGAGCATCCATGTGTTGATTTCAGCTCAGGTTTCTCAAGGTTTCTGAGTTTGAGCCCCACGCTGAGCTCCACACTAACAGTGCAGAGCTTGCTTGGAATTCTCTCTCTCTCCCTCTCTCTCTCTGCCCCTCCTCCCACCTCTCAAAATAAATAAAGTTTTCAAGTTTTTTTTTTTTTATTATTTTTACTTATTCTGAGAGAGGGAGAGAGAGGGAGAAAGAGAGAATTCTAGGCAGGACCACATAGACAGCACAGAGCCTGACAGGGGGCTCGAACTCATGAACCGTGAGATCATGACCTGAGACGAAATCAAGAGTCAGAGGCTTAACCGACTGAGCCGCCTAGGTACCCACAAATAAATAAATTATTTTTTAAAAAAGAAGTTAATTAGGTTTAGATAAGGCCATGAGGTCCATGGAGCGATTAGGATGTGATTAGTGCGATTATAAAAGAGAGATTAGTGCTTGCTCTCTCTGCCATGTGAGGACACAAGAATAAGAAGGCTACCAGCAAACCAGGAAGAGGGCTCTCACCAGACACTGGGTCTGCTGGCACCTTGATCTTGGACTTCCCAGGCTCCAGAACTGTGAAAAATAAATGTGTTTTTTGTTGTTGCTGTCGTTGAAGCCACCCAGTCTATGGTATTTTGTTGTAGCAATCCAAACTTAATAAGACTGAAGGGATCCGTAGAATAAATACTTGGACGAAGCCAATTTCTGTGAGCAAAGGATGTTAATTTCCTTAAGGGAGGAAGAGACCCATCCTGGAAAGGGTCGGAGAAGGGCTTTCTCTGTGACAAAGGAAGTAAGATAGAAAAGCAAGGCAGAGCGAAGGGGTGCTTCATGAGGGGGTCTCTGTGAAGGAATTAACCTTTTTCTTTTCCCATCGGGTGATGGAAGCAGTGACATTTAACATCCAGCTTTAAAATTTCTCGTCATGTCCTTGTGATCTCAAATGTTTAGTAAAACCTGTTACCTTATCTCTTGATACTGGTGGTGCTCAGAGAAATAAAACGATGGGCACAGAGGGACAGCTCTGCTGTGCTGGTGACTAGCATGCTGGTGGCAGCAAGGGAGTGAGGAGAAAGAGATCCAAGAAGTGCAAGAGGTAATGTCGAAAATAGTGTGGGTGGCTTGGTCGGTTAAGCATCTGATTCTTGATTTCAGTTAGGGTCATGATCCCACAGTTCGTGAGTTCAAGCCCTGCATCAGGCTCTGCACTGACAGTGTGGGATGCTCTCTCTCTCTCTCTCTCCCTTTCTCTCTGCCCCTCCTCTGATCTCATTTTCTCTGTCTCTCTCAAAATAAATAAATAAGCTTAAAAAAAAAAAAAAAGGAAAAGAAAATAGTGTGTCAGGTCACCAGAGTACAAAATTCCATGCTTTGGTAATTTACACAGGATTTTTAGGATTACATGACAGCCTTTTCAAAGGAAAAAATAAGAAAATCTATAATTCAAGCTTGGACCATCATACTGTGCCGGCAGACAAATAGAGTGGAAAGATTATGAGTTTTAGAGTCGAGTGACGTGAATTCGAGTCCCGGCTCTGCCATTCATCAGCCACAACTCCTCTGAACCTCACGTTAGAAAATGAGATAATAATCTTGACCTAATCCCTTCTCAAGGATTTTTGAGAGAATTACACGAGACAATAAATGTAAAAAAGGTGTTGCAAGTTGCCTAGTGCTCCACGCATTTGCATGTAAGGGTGACCAAAAGGACAGCTAGGCAGGGGGCACCACACTCACCCCCTTGGGCCTGCCTTGTACCATCCAGCATCCCCAGTACAGGGATGGGCGACGCTGGGTGGGGTCTGCTGACTCAACCATCCAGCTCACCGCACGCACGTCTCAGTGGACGGGGATGACTCAGGGAGCAGCTGAAGCATTTCGTATGTACATCCGCCTCCAAACCCAATCTGAACTGGCCACCTAACCCTTTTGTTATCTTTTGGTTTGGAGCATGCTAAGAATGGCAATTATGAAATTTTAAAAGATTCATTGGCACCATTAGAATGAAATCCATCTTCAGAACAAAGAAGACTTGCTCGCTTTTGCATACAAATAAAACCTGCACAAAAGCCTGGGATAAATTCCATTTTCCTCTTTGGCAGAGTTTCTGTCCTCTAGAAAGAAAAGTAATTCTGAGAGGCAACATGCTTTGCAACTTTATTCCTCTTTGTTGGAAAAAGCCCGAGTGCTGTGAAGGGGATACGTGGGGAAACGCCATATTGAGAATTAGTAGCATTTGTCAACATAATAACCAGTCATTCACCAACTCTGCAATTGGTGCTTTTTCTGGTAGGTCATTTGATTTGGACAATAATTCTGCGAAAAGAAATGCCATCCCCACTTTACAGAAAAGACTGCGATATGAGAAGTGAGTCATTTATCCAAGGAAACCTAGTGCTGAGATAGAGTCACACGCAAGGGGGTCTCCAAGCCTAGGCTCTTTTCAAAACACCCATGGAAACTTCCCTTGAAAAGAAAGGAGGAGAGTGGTTGGCATCCCCACCCTAGTATGCCAGGACCGTGAGTCCTAAAGGATCAGAAGGTGGTGAGGAGTGGGAACAACAGAAATACACTCCATTTTTTAGAGCAGAAGTGAGGTTTCTGAACTGACAGAAGGACACCCCATTATTTCTTTCCATAGGCATGGGTCTCAGCAAGGTGGCAGAGGTGACTAAATTGATCTCCCTTAGCTGCTTAGGGAAAAGAGCTCTGGATTTGGGGTCAAGCCCCAGCTCCACTACTTATTAGCCTTGTGACCTTCAGAAAAGCACTCAACCTTTCTGTCTTAACAGGGCTCCAGGGGGATTGAATCAGCTTTAATATGGTACCTAGCTCCGGCTGGTGGTCAAGATAGAAATCCCCGAGGAAGGGCACCCTCAATGACACTGGGCTGGGTCCACCCAGCCTCCACGTTGACCCCAGAAAGCTGGCAGCGGGGTGAGCATCTCCCACACTCTATTAATTCACCCCCATCTCCACAGGATCAAGGGTTTGATATTTGGGGGAAGAATCACTGAAGCCCAAAGCTAGTCTCTGGCAAAACAATTCAGAACAGCAAACGGAAAGCAGCTAATCTCTTTTACTATAAAGCATAAATTAGAAATGATAAGAATGTTAGAAGACCCCCAAGTCACCTTGAGGACACTCGAATTCATTCGTCAATTTCACAATCTTTTAAAAGTAAGAGGACTGTGGGGTTTTTTTGGAGCAAGTTGTTCAGGGAAAGAGAACTTGCTCCACATCGTAAGCATTTCATAGCTGTTCTATTTGCAGGGCTGAAAATGCCACGTGAAGAAAGGGTTGCAAATAGTCTCAATAGTTCAAGGTGTTTGAACGTGCAATACAAATAACCAGGGACTGAGAAAGGACAGCGGATGTCTCACACATATGAGATGAGGCTTTAAGATAATGAAACTGTTTCCAAGGACATCTTTCACTGACTTAAGCTAAATGTGAGCAGCAGTCTGGGCAGGTATGCCCTCTTACATTTTCTCCCTGCTCCCTACTTCTCCTCAGAGTCACCTCAAGCGTGCGGCTGACGACTGTCTGTACCCCTCCACTCTCTCTTGTCACAGATGAGACAAGGTCAGCCCCGGCCCCTTCTCCGGGAGGTACCAGGCCCAAGGAGGAGGCCTGTGGGCAGCTACGGCCCTTCACTGCTGGTCCGGGGCTGACCTCATGCCCCACGTAAGATGATGAGAAACCTGCTTCTTTGTTGGTATTTTAACTTTTTACTTTGATGTAATTTTAGACTTACAGAAATAGCACAGGAGAGTACCCTTCACCCAGCTTGCCATCACGTTAACATCTTACATAACCACAGCCAAATTATAAAATTATCAACCCAGGAAATTAATATCATACGATGCTCTTAACTAAATTACAGATGGATATTTTGCCATTGCAAATGGTGCCGCAATGAAGGAAAAAAAAAATAAACAAACTGGTGCATCTATATTTTTCACACCGTTGCTGTGTCTTGAAGGCAGATTCCTCAAGTGACATGGCTGGATGACAAAGCAAGTGCGTGGTGAGCTCTGGCAAGTGTGGCCTACAGCCTCTCGAGATGAGTTGTGCCAGTTGGGCACAGCCTCCAGCAAGGTGTACCAGTACCTGTCTCCCCAACTCCTCTGCCAGAATGCTGCGTTGTACTTTGCACATCTGACAAGTGAGACGTGGTCTCTGGTGACATTTTCATCGTGATCTGTCTAATTATGAGTAATTTGAACATTGTTCATATGTTTGAAGACCGTCTGCTTTGTTTGTATCACTATCCCAAGGAAAGGCATGGAAGACCCCAGTCACCAAAGTATTCACTCGTCCCAGCTGGGTGTGGGCAGGGAATAAAGGTCACAGATTCTCTGGTCCTAAAGCTGCGGACATAGGCAGTCATTGTCCCTCTACCAGTTTCGGTGCCTTGGGAATGTCCCACTCAGCTAACAGGTATCAGGACCTGCCCTCTCCCTAAGAAACTGAACCTATGGGAAGATCACGGGCCTCGGGTCAGTTTAACTTGACTACTTTTGAGCTATGTGGTTTTGGGCAACTCATTTCACCTGTTTGGATCTCAGTTTTGTCATTTTAAAAAAGGAAATAGGGGCACCTGGGTGGCTCAGTAGGTTAAGTGTTGGACTCTTGATTTTTGGTTCAGGTAGTGATCTCACAGTTCTTGAGTTCAAGACCCAGATCAGGCTCTATGCTGATGGCACAGAGCCTACTTGAAATTCTCTCTCTCCCCATCTCTCTGCCCCTCCCCTGGTCATGCTCTCTCTTTCGCTCTTTTCTTTCTCAAAATGAGCTTTAAAAAATAATAAATAAATAAATAAATAAACAAACAAACAAACAAAAGTGGAAATTGATGAAATCTATTCAATTTCACATGACTGTCACAAAGATTAAATGAGTTAGTGGATATGAAGCTTCTCCCTCATGGCCAATAAGTGAAGAACACTGGTAAATGTTCTCCTGAGTTTCTTTCTCCTCCCACACAGGTCATGAAATAGTCCCTCATTAACTGTAATGCCCTCTTGCCTCTAAACACCTGAGAGAGAGGGGTGCCCAGTGAAGTGGCTTGAACCCAGACCTTGCTTCTTGACCTTGACCACAGAGCAGGAGAACAAGATGGCTCTTGGATACTAGAACTTAGGTGTTGTATCATTGGATCAGGAAGGTAACTGAGGTGAGTAGGGGACAGGATCGCCAGGTTCAGTAAATAAAAATGCAAATTATAAATAATAAATTTGAATTTCACACCATGGGTATGAAAGACACTCATGTAGGATGCTCTCCTAAATTTAGAAACCTACCAACATTATTTCAAGCACATTTCTAAAATATGGAGATTTGATGAGACTAAGGTTACTGGACAAAATATAGGGCACTCAAATTTGAATTTCAGGTAAACAATGAATTTTTTTTTTTGGTATAAGTAGATCCCACATATTGAGTGGGACATACTTACACTAGAAATTATTTGTTGTTGATCTGAAATTTCAATATTGCATGGGGCATACTTATAACTTAAAAAATTATTAGTTATCCAAAACTCAAATTTAACTGGCAATCTTGTATGTTATCTGGCCACCCTAGTAAGAAACCTTTCAGTCGCTGAAAATCACCTGCCTACTGCCCTGCATGAAAGTTGGGTGTCCCTCCATTGTCTGTGCACATCACTGGACCGGCTGATGCCCTAGGATGCCAGAGAAGTAAATGAAGTAGATGTTGAAACCAATTAGAAACGTCCATGGATAAAATGCCTGGCAGTTGTATCACTCGCAGTCCGTTAGTTGCAAATGACAGAAACCCAACTCAAGCTGGCATGCACAAAAGGTGGAAGGTATTGCCCCATGTAGCTGAAAACATAAGGGACACAGTTGACTTCAATATGTCAGCATGAAGGGGTCTGACGGTGTCATTAAGAATATCTTGGGGCGCCTGGGTGGCGCAGTCGGTTAAGCATCCGACTTCAGCCAGGTCACGATCTCGCGGTCCGTGAGTTCGAGCCCCGCATCGGGCTCTGGGCTGATGGCTCAGAGCCTGGAGCCTGTTTTGGATTCTGTGTCTCCCTCTCTCTCTGCCCCTCCCCCGTTCATGCTCTGTCTCTCTCTGTCCCAAAAATAAATAAACGTTGAAAAAAAAAATTAAAAAAAAAAAAAAAAGAATATCTTATTTTCTCCATCTCTCAGCTTTGCCTGTCTGTATTTGGGCTTTATTCTCAGGCAAGCCCTTTATGCCCACGTGGTGGCAAAGATGGCAACCGGCAGTTCCAGCTTGTATCATCCTCACGACGAATCGTTGTACGAAGGGAAGGAGTGCTGCCTCTTTCCCATTTGCTTCCAGAAGAGGCTCACGGAGGACTGCTGAAGGTCTCGGGTGTTGCCCACTCCTGACACTGCCACGCGGAAGCATCAGCTCCATCAGGGAACACATGAAGTGTTTCCCAGAGGAGAGATGTTCTTTGCCACCAAAGGAGTCGGGAAAGGACAATGTGCACAGAATATAACAAAAGCTGCAATGACTCCATCGCTCACTAAAAGTTACTTAATCAGTCAAACCTCCAATGCTGAAACAAGAGAGAAAGAGGAATTCTTGCTGTTCTTAATGCAAGAATAGCAGGAGGAAGGCCTGGAAGCAGGGATATGATGGGTGACTGAAAAATGATTGTCTGAAGCAGCTAGGAATTATAGGTTAGGGAGAATAAAGAAATGATGAAAGTAATGTTTACATCCTTTATCTGTCTACCTGATATAAGGGGGAAACCCATGTGGGGAAAACCTCCATAAATGATTAGGCATAACAGGGGTGCCTGGGTGGCTCAGTCGGTTAAGCCACCGACTTCGACTCAGGTCATGATCTCACAGTTCATGGGTTCGAGCCCTGCGTCAGGCTCTGTGTTGACAGCCTGGAGCCTGTTTGGATTTTGTGTCTCCCTCTCTCTGCCCCTCCCCCACTCGTGCTCTGTGTCTCTCTCCTTCTCTCTCAAAAATAAATAAGCATAAAAAAATTAGGCATAACAGAAAACAAAGTGGTCTCAGGGGCCACCAAGGACACTAACTGGAACTGGAAACATATTACTGTCATACAGAAGAGGGGACTGAAGTCAGATTTAAAACATCAAGTGAGAAATCATCACAGTCCTGTCCATGCTCCTCCATAAGATGCCCTCACTCCCAAGAACACATAGCTTCAGAAAAGCTACCTTCTCCTCATCGGGCAGTCATGTCCGAGGGAGATTTTTCTGAATAGAAGAATTTGATAATTATCAAGCGTTGCAAGCTTGCAACTATTTGCTTAGTGGAAAAAACATTTCCACCGACCAGTCATCCCTGAAATTAAACAAATAGCTTAGAATGATGGCTAGACATGGGGGCCGGGAAGCCAGTGAAAGGAATGCCTTCCATCTTGAAGGGAACAGAAAATGAAATTCGTGGTAGAATCCAGAGAAGCGGCTCTGAAGTCTGATCCGCAGATAACCCCTTTCAAGAGAGCAGGAAAGATGCCTGTGGCTTTTTCAACGGGTGTATTGCACAAAGAGAGAAAGTGCGGTGCAGAAGCCCCAGGACAGTGCTCAGCAAAATGTGGGCACTTATGTAAGGTCTACCCCTGGTCTGCACCCTGGGTCCTTCCAAGTTTTCCACAGTGTCCCTGACAATGAGAAGAGTTTGTCTCTTACGACATTTTGTGCATGTAATCTCAAATGCCAGGTTAAGAGTAAGTAAATGTATGAAAACATAACATGAGAAATATATTTTATAATAAGTAGAATTATTAGTGTGCTTATGAAATGTAATAGGGGAAACCTTGGGTGAAATCATGTTTCAAGTTATTCAGGACAGCATTATTCAAGGAAACTTTTATCCCTTTTAAAACTTGAATTCCTGTAAAAAAGAATAAAGTTGCCTCTCTCTGATTTGTGTTTTTCTAAAGATACCATTTCACTTTTCCCGGGTCCTAGGGAAACTACCTTCACTCTAAATTTAAGAGTAAAAAGTGGGGTAGGGGTACCTGGGTGGCTCATGGGTTTAGGCATCCAACTCTTGATTTTGGCTTAGGTCATGACCTCACATTCGTGATATCGAACCCCATGTTGGGCTCCGCACTGAATGTGGAGCCTGTTTGAGATTCTCTCCCTCTCTCTCTTCCTCCCCCCAAAATAAATAAAAAATTAAATTAAATTAAATTAGAAGAGTAAAAACAGGGAAAACCCTGAAAAAAATCAAACTAAGGACATGTGGACCAGAAACCAACAACAAATCATTCTAGAATCAACATTTTATCTTCAATAAATCCTGGGGAGCCACACAGAGCCCAGCCTCTACATGAATCACATTGAAAGGAAACATAAATCAGACCTTAGCAGCATTAAAGAAGAATGTTGTTGTTTAAAAGGCGGCATGAGAGACCAACACTAAACCATCCTACACACCTAGAAAACCAGTTGGAGGATTAACACAACAATCTGCACAACCTGAATCACAGAATTCAGCAGGTATACGGCACAGAGAGGTGAACTTGGGGAGCGAGAAGGCGCAGGAAGGGAGGTGCTTTTGCGAGCGGAGAGAGGATGGAGACTGGGGGTGGGGGGAGGGAGAATACGGGAAAAGCACCCCTCCCCAAAAGCAGCTGGAGAGAAAGTGGAAAATTGGAAACAGCGGCAGGGACTAAACTAAAAAGAGAGAAAGGAGAAAGGAGAAAGGAGAGGGTTTAAATTCCATTAAGACTGTAAACAAGGGGAGCGCAAAGTCTGCAACTCCACAGCTCGATACCTGGCAGTGCTCTGGTGGGAAGGGCGAATCAGGAACAGAGTGGGGTCCGGGAGGTTCTCTGGCCACACAGGGAAAGCGGTTCCACTCCTGGAAGGACATTTGGTAGAGACTGTTGAAGCCACCTGGTCCCAGCAGACCCCGGAAGGCAGACACATTCGTTGGTGCTGGGGCAAGGTCATTGAGGGTGAAGCCTGGTGCCAGATGTGTGTTGCGATTTTCCATAATCCCTGAAACGCTGATGCTACTCTGTCTCACGATCTTTTTTTGGGACGGGCTGTCACCTGGCTGCAGTCTCGGGGCACAGGGAGCAGCAGGGTCCAGCAAGCATTCCTGGGTGCAGCCTACATTCGGCCATTGCTCATTTGGCCTCTGCTCAGCGAGACCCTTCCACAGAGGGGCGGAACGGGTCAAAGCTGCAGTCCTTCGGAAGTAAGGGGCTGGGGAAAACAGCCGCAATTTGAGACAAAACTCGGGAGAGAGGTACTGCCTGGGGCCCGGTCATGGAAAGTGAAAAAGCGGGGAGTGGATGAAAGCTGAAGATAGAGGACCGATGCACAATTGCCGAATGGGGAGAACAGACTACGCCATTTTCATCACTCCCGCGCATGCGCATACACACCTACAAGCGCCACAAAACTCCACCCCAGTAGGCGAGCAGCGCCATCTAGTGGAGAGTGAAGCCATTACACTGAGCCCCGCCCAACTGGGCCAACTTCGCTCTTCAAATATTCAAGTCTCACCGCCTGCTTAGTTTATGGACTATAAAGCGCTATATAGACTGACTTCTAGGGGAAAATGAAGTAATTTCAGTCCTACTTCAATCTGTTAGCAGGTCCATCTATTCAATTTTCTTTCTTTTTTGTTTCTCTTTTACACTTCTTTTTCTTGAATACAGAAAGAGAAAAAAATTCGTTTTTATTTTCAATTTTTATGGAAAATACTTTTCTTTAATTTTTAGTACTATATTTTTTACTTTTGTGTAAATTTTTTTCAAATTCTAGTTTACTTTCATCATTTTATTTTAGTCTACTTCAGTGTATTCACCTTTTCAAATTTTCAAACGATTTCCTTTTTTTTCTTTTTTTTCTGTTTTTCATTTCTTTTCTTTTTCATGAATGCAGAAAGAGAAAAACTTCATTTTTACTTTCAATTTCTATTAAAAATATTTTTCTTTAAATTTTTTTACTATATTTTTTGCTTTTATGTAAATTTTTTCAAATTCTAGTTTACTTCCATCATTTTATTTTAGTCTACGACAGTGTATTCACTTTTTCAAATTTTCAAACAATTTCCTTTTTTTCCCTTTTTAAAATCTTTTTTCTCTTTTTTGTTTCTTTTCTTTTTCTTGAATACAGAAAAAGAAAAAATTCATATTTATTTTTAATTTTTATTTAAAATATTTTTCTTTAATTTTTTTCTACTATATTCTTTACTTTTGTGTATATTTTTTCAAATTCAATTTTACTCCCATCATCTCATTTTAGTCTACTTCAGTGTATTCATTTTTTCAAATTCTCAAACTATTTCCTTTTTTTCTCCCCCCCCCCGCTTTTTTTCTCTACTCTGTCAAACCACTTTCAACACCCAGACCAAAACACATCTAGTATCTAGCATCATTTATTCGATTTGTGTGTGTGTGTTTAATTTTTTAATTTTAATATTTTTTTAATTTTAATTTTTCTACCTCATTAATTCCTTTTCTCCCTTCAAAATGACAAAGCGAAGGAATTCAACCCAAAAGAAAGAGCACAAAGAAACGACAGCCAGGGATTTAACCAACACAGATACAAGCAAGATGTCTGAACCAGAATTTAGAATCACGGCAATAAGAATACTAGCTGGAGTCAGAGAAAGATTAGAATCCCTTTCTGCCGAGATAAAAGAAGTAAAAAATAGCCAGAATGAAATTAAAAATGCTATAACTGAGCTGCAATCACGGATGGATGCAGCGGCGGCAAGGATGGATGAGGCAGAACAGAGAATTGGCAATATGGAGGACAAACTTATAGAGAATAATGAAGCAGAAAAAAGGAGGGAGATTAAGGCAAAAGAGCACAGTTTAAGACTTAGAGAAATCAGTGACTCCTTAAAAAGGAACAACATCAGAATCATAGGGGTCCCAGAGGAGGAAGAGAGAGAAATGGGGGTAGAAGGGTTATGTGAGCAAATCATAGTGGAAAACTTTCTTGACCTGGGGAAAGACACAGACATCCAAATCCAGGAAGCACAGAGGACCCCCATTAGATTCAACAAAAACCGACCATCAACAAGGCATATCATAGTCAAATTCACAAAATACTCAGGCAAGGAGAGAATCATGAAAGCAGCAAGGGAAAAGAAGTCCCTAACCTAGAAGGGAAGACAGATCAGGTTTGCAGCAGACCTATCCACAGAAACTTGGCAGGCCAGAAAGGAGTGGCAGGATATATTCAGTGTGCTGAATCAGAAAAATATGCAGCCAAGAATTCTTTATCAAGCAAGGCTGTCATTCAAAATAGAAGCAGAGATAAAAAGTTTCCCAGACAAACAAAAATTAAAGGAGATTGTGACCACTAAACTGACCCTGCAAGAAATTTTAAGGAGGACTCTCTGAGGGGAGAAAAGATGAAAGCAAAAAAAAAAAAAAAAGACCAAAAGCAACAAAGACTAGAAACGACCAGAGAACACCACCAGAAACTCAAACTCTACAAGCAACATGATGGCAATAAATTCATATCTTTCAGTATTCACTCTAAACGTCAATGGACTCAATGCTCCAATCAAAAGACATAGGGTAACAGAATGTATAAGAAAACAAGACCCATCTGTATGCTGTTTACAAGAGACACACTTTAGACCTAAAGACACCTTCAGATTGAAAATAAGAGGATAGAGAACCATCTATCATGCTAATGGTCAACAAAAGAAAGCCGGAGTACCCATACTTATATCAGACAATCTAGATTTTAAAATAAAGACTGCATTGGGGCACCTGGGTGGCTCAGTCGGTTAAGCGGCCGACTTCGGCTCAGGTCATGATCTTGCAGTCCGTGAGTTCGAGCCCTGCATCGGGCTCTGTGCTGACAGCTCAGAGCCTGGAGCCTGTTTCAGATTCTGTGTCTCCCTCTCCCTGACCCTCCCCCATTCATGCTCTGTCTCTCTCTGCCTCAAAAAATAAATAAACGTTAAAAAAAAATGAAAAAATAAAATAAAATAAAGACTGTATCAAGAGATGCAGAAGGGCATTATATCATAATCAAGGGGTCTATCCACCAAAAAGACCTAACAATTGTAAACATTTATGCGCCAAATGTGGCAGCACCCAAATATATAATCAGTTAATCACAAACATAAAGAAACTCATCGATAGTAATACCATAATAGTAGGAGACTTCAACACCCCACTCACAACAATGGACAGATCATCTAATCAAAAAATCAACAAGGAAACAATGGCTTTGAATGACACATTGGACCAGATGGACTTAACAGATATATTCAGAATATTTCATCCTAAAGCAGCAGAATATACATTCTTCTACAGTGCACATGGAATGTTCTCCAGAATAGACCAAATAGACAAATAGACCAAATAGACAAATAGACAAATCAGCCTGAAGTAAGTACAAAAAGATCAAGATCATACCGTGCATATTTTCAGACCACAACGCTATGAAACTTGAAATCAATCACAAGTGGGGCGCCTGGGTGGCGCAGTCGGTTAAGCGTCCGACTTCAGCCAGGTCACGATCTCGCGGTCCGGGAGTTCGAGCCCCGCGTCGGGCTCTGGGCTGATCCTGGAGCCTGTTTCCGATTCTGTGTCTCCCTCTCTCTCTGCCCCTCCCCCGTTCATGCTCTGTCTCTCTCTGTCCCAAAAATAAATAAACGTTGAAAAAAAAAATTTAAAATAAAAAAAAAAAAAAAGAAATCAATCACAAGAAAAAATTTGGAAAGGTAACAAATACTTGGAGACTGAAGAACATCCTACTAAAGAATGAATGGGATAACCAAGAAGCTAAAGAGGAAATCAAAAGTATATGGAAGTCAATAAAAATGATAATACCATAACCCAAAACCTCTGGGATGCAGCAAAGGGGGTCATAAGGGGAAAGTATATAGTAATCCAGGCCTTCCTAAAGAAGGAAGAAAGATCTCAGATACAATACCTAACCTTACACCTTAAGGAGCTGGAAAAAGAATAGCAAATAAAACCCAAAACCATAAGAAGACAGGAAATAATAAAGATTAGAGCAGAAATTAATGCTATCAAAACCAAAAAAAAAAAAAACAAAAAAACAAAAACAAAAACCCAAAACAAAACAAAACAGTAGAACAGATCAATGAAACCAGAAGCTGGTTCTTTGACAGAATTAACAAAATTGATAAACCACTAGCCAATTTGATCAAAAAGAAAAAGTAAAGGACCAAAGTAAATAAAATCAAGAATGAAAGAAGAGAGATCACAACCAACACAGCAGAAATAAAAACAATAATAAGAGAATATTATGAGCAATTATATGCCAATAAAATGGGCAATCTGGAAGAAATGGACAAATTCCTAGAAACATATACACTACCAAAACTGGAACAGGAAGAAATAGAAAATTTGAACAGACCCATAACCAGTAAGGAAATCGAATTAGTAATCAAAAATCTGCCAAAAAACAAGAGTCCAGGCCCAGATGGTTTTCCAGGGGAATTCTACCAAACATTTAAGGAATAGTTAACACCTATTCTCTTGAAGCTGTTCCAAAAAATAGAAATGTTAGGAAAACTTTCAAACTCTTTCTATGAAGCCAGCATTACCTTGACTCCAAAACCAGACAGACACCCCACTAAAAAGGAGAACTATAGACCAATTTCCCTGATGAACATGGATGCAAAAATCCTCAACAAAATATTAGCCAACTGGCTCCAACAATACATTAAAAAAATTATTTACCACGACCAAGTGGGATTTATACCTGGGATGCAGGGCTGGTTCAATATCTGCAAAACAATTAACGTGATTCATCACATCAATAAAAAAAGGACAAGAACCATATGATCCTCTCAATAGTTGCAGAGAAAGCATTTGACAAAATACAGCATTCTTTCTTGATAAAAACTCTCAAGAAAGTAGGGATAGAAGGAGCATACCTCGAGATCCTAAAAGCCATATATGATGATCCAACGCTAATATCATCCTCAATGGGGAAAAACTGACAGCTTTCCCCCTAAGATCAGGAACAAGACAGGGATGTCCACTCTCACCACTGTTATTCAACATAGTATTGGAAGTCTTAGCCTCTGCAGTCAGACAACACAAAGAAATAAAAGGCATCCAAATCGGCCAGAAGGAGGTCAAACTTTCACCCTTCGCAGATGACATAATACTCTATATGGAAAACCCAAAAGATTCCACCAAAAAACTGCTAGAATTGATTCATGAATTCAGCAAAGTTGCAGGATATAAAATCAACGCACAGAAATTGGTTGCATTCTTATTCACCAACAATGAAGCAACAGAAAGAGAAATCAAGGAATCGATCCCATTTACAGTTGCACCAAAAACCATAAAATACCTGGGAATAAATCTAACCAAAGAGGTGAAAAATCTATACACTGAAAACTATAGAAAGCTTATGAAAGAAATTGAAGAACACACAAAAAAAAATGGAAAAAGATTCCATGCTCCTAGATATAAAGAACAAATATTGTTAAAATGTCAATACTACCCAAAGCAATCTACATATTCACTGCAATCCCTATCAAAATAAACTAGCATTCTTCACAGAACTAGAACAAATAATCCTAAAATTGGTATGGAACCAGAAAAGACCCCAAATAGCCAAAGCGATCTTGAAAAAGAAAACCAGGGGGGCCTGGGTGGCTCATTTGGTTGGGCATCCGACTTCAGCTCAGGTCATGATCTCACAGTCCATGAGTTCGAGCCCCACATTGGGCTCTGTGTTGACAGCTTAGAGCCTGGAGCCTGCTTCAAATTCTGTGTCTCCCTCTCGCTCTGCTCTTCCCCCACTCATGCTCTGTCTCTCTCTCCTTCAAAAATAAATAAAAACATTAAAAAAAAAAGAAAGGAAAAGAAAACCAAAGCAGGAGGCATCACAATCCCAGACTTCAAGCTATACTACAAAGCTGCAATCATTAAGACAGTATGGTACTGGCACAAGAAGAGACACTCAGATCAATGGAACAGAATAGAGAGCCCAGAAATGGACCCACAAACATATGGCCAAGTAATCTTTGACAAAGGAAAGAATATCCAATGGAATAAAGACAGTCTCTTCAGCAAGTGGTGTTGGGAAAACTGGACAGCGACATGCAGAAGAATGAACCTGGACCACTTTCTTACACCATACACAAAAATAAACTCAAAATGGATGAAATACCTAAATGTAAAACAGGAAGCCATCAAAATCCTCGAGGAGAAAGCAGACAAAAACCTCTTTGATCTTGGTCGCAGCAACTTCTTACTCAACATGTCTCCAGAGGCAAGGGAAACAAAAGCAAAAATTAGCTATTGGAACCTCATCAAAATAAAAAGCTTCTGCACAGTGAAGGAAACAATCAGCAAAACTAAAAGGCAACCAACAGAGTGGGAGAAGATATTTGCAAATGACATATCAGATAAAGGGTTAGTATCCAAAATCTATAAAGAACTTATCAAACTCAACACCCAAAAAACAAATAATCCAGTGAAGAAATGGGCAAAAGACATGAATAGACACTTCTCCAAAGATGGTATCCAGATGGTCAACTGACACATGAAAAAATGTTTAATATCACTCATCAACAGGGAAATACAAATCAAAACCACAATGAGATAACACCTGAAACCTGTCAAAATGGCTAACATTAACAACTCAGGCAACAACAGATGTTGGTGAGGATGCGGAGAAAGAGGATCTCTTTTGCATTGTTGGTGGGAATGCAAGTTGGTGCAGCCACTCTGGAAAACAGTATCGAGGTTCCTCAAAAAACTAAAACTAGAACTACCCTACGACCCAGCAATTGCACTACTAGTCATTTATCCATGAGATACAGGTGTGCTTCAAAGGGACACATGCACCCCCATGTTTATAGCAGCACTATCAACAATAGCCAAAGTATGGAAAGAGCCCAAATGTCCATTGATGGATGAATGGATAAAGAAGATGTGGTATATATATACAATGGAGTATTACTCAGCAATCAAAAAAATGAAATTTTGCCATTGGCAACGACGTGGATGGAACTGGAGGGTATTATGCTAAGTGAAATTAGTCAGAGAAAGATAAATATTATGTGAGTTCACTCATATGAGAAATTTAAGAGACAAAACAGATGAACATAAGGGAAGGGAAACAAAAATAATATAAAAACGGAGGGGTACAAAACAGAAGAGACTCATAAATATGGAGAACAAACTGAGGGTTACTGGAGGGGTTGTGGGAGGGGGGATGGGCTAAATGGGTAAGGGGCACTAAGGAATCTATTCCTGAAATCATTGTTGCACTATATGCTAACTAATTTGGATGTAAATTTTAAAAAATAAAAAATAAAATAAATAAATAAATAAATAAAGTAAAATTTAAAAAAAGGTGGCATGAGTGCAGAGGTTTCTACACATCTCATTACTCAAAAAAGCATCCTAGAAATACCTTCAGACGTTGTTTGCCGTCTCTCCCTCTCATGCAAGCAGCTCTCAAACCACCATGCTCTCTTTCCCTAGGCCCTCTTCCCTCATATGCACAGGACACACATTACCCTGGCACCTGATGTATGCTCCTTCCGCGGCCTGCTGTTCGCAATACCTGGTCATGTTCTTCCAATCCAGGAAAGGCTGAAGGAGCCAGAAGCGTCACCTCCCTCATCCACTTTTACTCCCCCACTGGAAAGCCACGGGATTCCCCTTTGTAGAGCATTCTTCTCTTGCTCTGATCACCTTGGGAGAGACCCTTATGGAGCATTTCCCCCTCATTACAATCGATGCTCCTGCTCTATCCTCCCAGAAGCAAACGACGCAAAGGAAATGGAGAGACAACCCTTCCACAAAGAAAATTCACAAAGAATCCCCTCAAAAAACTGGGAGGAGTGAAGCACAAAGGCTAACTAGTCCAGGTGAAAGAACATAGAATATCTTTGTAGAACAGAAATTCCTTTTGGCCACCTTGGATAGAGACTGGCTGGGCAGAGAGCAGAAAGAGCTGCCATGTTGTTGTTCTCTGGATGGGGGAAAGGCAGGGTGGGCTCCGGAGATGGGATTTGGTTCAAAAAATGATGTGGTTGGTTTGTACATTGATGTCCATGGCAGCATTATTCACAATAGCCAAAAGGCAGAAGCCAGCACCCAAGTGTGTATCAACAGATGAACAGATAACCAAAAGGTGGTGTATCCAGACAACGGAACATTATTCAACCTTAAAAAGGAAGGACATCCTGTTACATGCAACAACGCACGTGAACGTTGAGGACATTATGCTAAGTGAAATAAGCTAGTCAGCCACAAAAAGACAAATACTGTAGGATTCCACTTATGTGAGGTACCTAGAATAGTCAAAGTCACAGAGACAGAAGGCAGGATGGTGGTTGCCAGGGGCTGGAGAGAGGAGAAATGGGGAGTTGTTGCTTAATGGGTACACGGCTTCGGTTTTGCAAGTTAAAAAGAGTTCTGGAGATTGGTTGCACAACAACGTGAAAATACTTAACACAGCTGAATAGTACACTTAGAAATTGTTAAGCTGGTAAATTTTGTGCTATGTGTATTTTTAACACAATTTAAAAATTTTTTAATTTGCTTTTTTAAAATGACATGGTCAGGAAGACCAAACGAATATGAGCGTATAACCAATATGTATTGGATGAGGAGAAGGTAGAGGTGGACAGACAGATGATGAGGCTGATATAAAAGTGCAAGGGAGGGGCGCCTGGGTGGCTCAGTTAGTTAAGCATCAGACTTCAGCTCAGGTCATGATCTCATGATTTGTGGGTTCAAGCCTCACATCAGGCTCTGTGTTGACAGCTGGGAGCCTGGAGCCTGCTTCGGATTCTATGTCTCTCTCTCTTCTCTCTCTCTCTCTCTCTCTCTCTCTCTCTCTCCCTTTGCCCCTTCCCCGTTCACACTCTGTCTCTCTCTCTCTCTCTCTCTCTCAAAAATAAACATTTTTTTAAAGTGCAAGGGAAGGGTAGCAGAGGTGCAGTCCCCAAAGAGGCTGAGGGAGAGCTTCAGCCTTGAGCTGCCTCCCCATGCCCCTGCCCAGCCACTGGGAAGAAGCCTCCGCTCCTCTCGAGCTCTGAGACGGCAGATTTGGCAGCACTGTGCTCTGGGTCACACAGGCTGGCCTGCTGACCAGAGCCACAGCAGAAAATGGAGGGGCTCCTACCTGTGCAGCGCAGTCCTGGCGAAAGAGGACTGTGACACATGCCTGTAACACAGGCCTCAAGACTCTCCAGTCCCTCAGCCACTCAGACAGGAGCCCCAGTGCTGCCACACTTCATTCTCCTGGCATCACTGGGGTCGAGATCTAGCCAGGCATGTGACCCAAGAGGGGCCCTGTCACATGGCCAACTCCCGTAGAAAAAAAACTGGAATAGAAATATAAAAGGAAACCATTCTGGACACCGAGCCACACCAGACTCCATGGCACATTCTCTGCAGGTAATGGAAGGTGGGTGTACAGGGGCCCCATTCTAGGGCCACTGCAAGTCTGGGCTATGAGACAATCTAAAAGATGAGAACTTCTGTTTTTCGTTTTTAAGTTTATTTATTTTGAGAGAGGAAGAGAGAGCACAAGTGGGGTAGGGAAAGAGAATTCCAAGCAGGCTCCACGCTCACGCAGAGCCTGACACAAAGCTCGAACTCACAAACCAGATCATGACCTGAGCCCAAATCAAGAGTTGGATGCTCAACCAACTGAGCCACCCAGGCACCCCAAGATGAGAACTTTTAAAATAAGATCCCACTTTACTTCTGGAAACTTCCTGCATACTGTTCGCTTCTAAACTTGAGTAGCCTGTTGCAGAACAGTTGAAGAAGATTGTTACATGTCCCATTTATATGTCCTCACCTCATTTTCCATCTATTCTTACCACCCTCGCTCTCTCTCCACCTGTTCACACAGCTACCAAAGAGAGCTTTCTAGAATACAAATCTCATAAGGTTATTCCCTGCTTAAGCTCCCTCAAAGACTCCCCACTGGACATGGGATAAATTTCAAGCTCTTGAGCCCAGGTCACAACCCAACACACCCCCTTTCGTTCAGCATTGCCTTTGACCAAAACTTTCTCAGCCTGGAAGAATCTCCCATCTTTCCCAATGCGCAGCCATCCTTACCTAATAAACAATGACACATCCATCCAGTTGGCATAAGTCAGTCTCCTCTGGGAAGTTGTCCCTGGCCCCATCCCACCCAGGTGGGATTAGATTCTTCCAACTTCTCCTATGGCTCCTGATTCCTATCTTGCCCAGAGCACTAGCCAAAGAACTGGATTGACACACAGGAGTATTCAATGAATGTGTTTTGAATGAATGAATGAAATATGAGCAGATGGGACAGGGAACAGCAGGACTGAATATTTTGGCCTTGCTCAGTCCTCTGTCCTATACCATTCCAACTAAAAGAGCCCACTCTGCCTGGGTGACAGAATCTCCCACTGATGATTCAGGTAAATTTGGCTTTGCTATTTGGATTCTTTGTGCCTACGTGCAACTGAGGTCACAGAGGCACATTTGCTTGTCACTGTGATCCATCTAATGCACAGAGAGCATCAGCTTGGCTCCAAGTGCTTAGGACGGCATAACTGAGAACCAGGAAGCCCCTACATGCACCCCTTTTCACCCCCATCCAAATTTGCACATGCTGTCCCTACGAGCAAAAGCTTAGCAGAAACAATTGACATCTGTCACATCTCAAACACTTTACAGAGTGAGCTGGGATATAAATAAAGAGGCATCCAAACTAAAAACACCGAAACAGCCATGTTTCCCAAACAACAAAATCATGCCGGTTGTCTTCCAGTAATGAGCTGAAGAGTCCACCAAGGAAGCCCAGCCCAGCCTCCTTAAGGTACTGATTTACTCCCATATTTACCTAAGAGCCTGGGTAGCAACTGAAGCTTGACCAGTCAATGCCAAAAATGTTATCAGGTAGACTATTGCCTCCAGGAAGCTTCAAATTTAGTGAGGAAAACTATCCCTAGACAAATAATTGGCAATATATGATAAGCATAAGAGAAATTTTCATTGTGTTCTGCTCAGTCCCCATATCCTCATTTGACAGATGAAACTAAAAATTTCAAAGTAAAGTAATTTGCCCTAAGGTCATGCAATTGTTTGCAGTTCTGTTGCTGGAATGTAATTTATTAGCATGGGAAATTTGTGTACATTATAAAGTAAAAAAAAAAGAATTATATTAAAAGTTAGTACAGGGCTGCCTAGATGGCTCAGTTGGTTAAGCATCCAACTCTTGGTTTCGGTACAGGTCATGATCTCACAGTTTTCAGAGTCTGAGCCCCACATTAGGCTCTGCGCTGACAGTGCAGACCTGCCTGGGGTTCATTCTCTCTCTACCCTCCCCTGCTCATGTTGTCTCTGTCTCTCTCAAAAAAAAAATAAATAAATAAACTTAAAAAAATAAAATAAAATAAAAGCTAATATCAACAAAATTTTAAAAATGAAAAATTAAGGTATGTACTATTTGTAGACAACTTTCTGTACTTTGAGTTTCAGAAGCAAAATGCCAAAATCGTAGTTTCAACCACATTCTCTATTTACAAAAAAAAAAAAAATCCCCGAAGATATTTCTTGCTAGTGGAGCCATTAGCAAACTAGCACCTTCATATCAGCCATGACTGGGTGTGCGGTCATTTGTACACAAGAGGGTACTAGTCAGGGTACTGGTCAGCTTGGGCTGCTATAACAAACACCATGGACTGAGTGGCTTAGACAACAGGTATTTTTTTCTCACAGTTCTGGAGGCTGGAAGTCCAAGATTAAAGTGCTAGCAGATTCCGTTCCTGATGAGAATTCTCTTCCTGGTCTGTGGAGAGCCACCCTCTTGCTGTGTCCACACATGACAGAGAGAGAGTGAAAGCTCTCTGGTATCTTCTTAGAAGGACACCAATCTCATCACGGGGGCCCCACCCTCATGACTTCATCTAAACCTTCCAAAGGCCCCACCTTCAAATAATACCATGTTCTTAGGGGTTAGGGTCTCAACATATCAATTTTGGAGACACACAAACATTCAGCCCGTAACAGTACTCCATGTTTAATCCGTAATGTGGCAAAAATTATATTTGTCATCAAAAAAGTTCTGAACCTTTTGAACAGACAAGAATCATTGTAGCAATTTTCGGTTCTTTATGATGCTTTCCATTCAGATTGTAAAAGAGGAGAAAAAAAATTTTTTTTAAGAAACACAGTATTAATCTGAGTCCACAAGCACAGCCGCTGGAGTCAGCCAGCGAGGGCCCTAGGGAGGGTCACCGCCACCGCCCCCATCCTGTCCTCTTCGGGCTTGATATTCTGCTCTTCCTTTGGATCTGTGAGTCTCCCTAGTGTTTTCTAATGAACTCCCGCCTTTTGCTTAAGTTAGCTAGAAATTGTTTCTGTTGTTTGCAAAGAATCTTAATAGACACAGGAAGTTTCTAATTCATGTTTACCAAGACTACTGAATCTAAGGATTGAACCCCGCAGAACCGGGAAAATGAAGTGAAACAGAAAAGAGCTCTTGTCCCAAGAATGTCAAGTTCGAGTTCTTGCTTTTCCTTGACAAGTTATATGTTAATATGTGATATTCCTTTGTGAGCCTCAATTTCCCATCTTAAAATGCTAAATACTCTCCGGAATGACTTCCAACTCTGACAGCCTCTAAGTTTTTGAGAGCCCAGAATGAGCCAATGTACATTTCTGTTTCAAGCCCCTGTACTGATTGGTCCCCCAACAGCCTGCAATATTGGCAAGGCTCAGGGCCAACCCCAAGATTTCTCCAGAAACACAGCACAGGGAAGCAGTCTAGACACTTTCATTTATGTGCAAAACCAAAATGTCTGTTTCCTTGAGACATGCCTCTGCCTCTTGACCCATCTAATAAGACACCAATCTAACTGCAGAGACCTTGAAGGGTAATACTGAACTTTGGTGAAGGCTTTTGAAGAACTCGGAGGAATTACTCCAATATAAACACACATCACTATGTCTCCTCCCCCCAAATTTGATAATCCAGGACTGCTATTCCATCTTTCACTCTCCATGTGGAGCCCTCACCACCAAATGCCCCTCAGTTTCTGCCCTTCTGCGTGACACCCCCATCCTCAGCCATGCACTCCACTGGTCCCACCAAATCCTTCTATATGATTAGGATTTTCCCCAAGATGCCCTAACGTCCTTTGCTATCTACTTCTTGCTCTGACATTCTTGCAAGATGAAGCTTCCTAGAATCTTGATGAATAGGTTGCAGCTTCATTCAACAAACATTTACTGGGCTTTCCTCCACTCCCATGTCCACATAACTCAGAGGAGGAAGGAATGCCACAGGGGAAAATGCAAGATGCATTTCACACTCAGATTCCAGCCTCATTCCACATTTCAGTTCTAAAGTTTAATGATAAGAAAAAATTAATTAGTTTTAAAACCCTAGTCCATTCGGCAGTTAAAAGTGGTCTCATTTAACCCAGCCTGCATGTGACCCCCTGCTGGGCCACTGGTATCAGAGCCTCAGCGCAAACAGGAAGCTGCTTCAGGCAGAGGTCCCCAAAGCCAAGGACAGAGGAAGCTGCCACCAGTCCCGGAGACACTATGGCTATCTGGAGGGGGGCCTTCCTCGGCCACTGGGGGTCACTGCTGATACCCCTGGATAAAGTTCTGAGGGCACTGCTGACAGAGCAACTTCCTGGCTCCTGGCATCTGATGGCATGCGGGGTGGGGGGGGTGTCAAGGGAACGGGGGGGGGACTGGGGGTGGCGGTACCCATGGAGGAGTCGCAGGAAACAGCCTTATGTAGCAGCAAAACAGCTTCCTCAGGAAGATTCAAGTTAATTCATTTCATAAATTTCCTGAGCAAGAAATGGGGCTCACATAATTGAACAGTCAGGTGACTCCCCTCGGAGAGGTGAATTTAATTATTTCAACACAAATTGATTGACTTTTTGTAAAGTGACCCATAGCCCTCTGTTCTTAGTGGTTATCGGGCATACTAACAAGCTGCCATGGTCTCCAGCTCTTAACTAGCACCCCCACACCCTCACTTTCTCCTCCCTTCTCACTCTCCATGCCATAAGACAGAATGAAAACAGGATCATGTCACTCCTCCATTTAAAACCCTTAAACAGGGGTGCCTGGGTGGCTCAGTTGGTTAAGTGTCTCACTTCAGCTCAGGTCATGATTATGCAGTTCCTGAGTTTGAGCCCCGTGTTGGGCTCTGTGCTGATGGCTCAGGTTCTGTGCCTCCCTCTTTCTCTGCCCCCCTCCCTGCACACGCTCGCATGCTCTCTCTCTCTCTTTCAAAAATAAATATGAAAAAAAAAATAAAATAAAACCCTTAAACAATTCCCATGTACTTGTAGGGTCAAGACCAGAGCCCCTGGGCCGACCTGCTAGGCCCTGCATGTTCTGCCCCGCCCCCACCCAGCCTCACTTACGCCCCCCTCTTCTGTGTGGCTGCCACCCCAGACCTGTAAAGATTCCTTCAGTGCACTGGCTGCCTCTCACCAGGGCCTTTGCATGTGCTGTTCTCTCTGCACCTGTCCTCTGCCCTTTAGCTAGTTGTCATATATTTTTCCTTCAGTGTCAAATTAAACCTCACTTTCCATGGGAAAGATTCTCATTTTACATTCTCATACCAACATTTATCACAAATGCAGGTTACACTTCTTTTTACAGTACTTTGATCAAAGTCAGCCTTTCCCCCTAGAGTGTAAGTTCATGAGACCAGAGGCTGAGACTTTGGGTTTGTTTGTTTTTTAGAGTTCTTTTTTTGTTTTTTGTTTTGCTTTATTTTATTTTCTCACTAAGTAGCACAAGACATGGGAAGTATGGAAATTTGGAAGTCAGGAAGAAAGAGAGGGAAGGAGGACCTGACTTGGGCAGCTCTGGGCCATGACATCCAGGCCTCTGGCTGGAGTGACTGGGTGGACAGTGTTGCCATTCTCAGAAGCCAACAGGACAGAAGGATCATCGCCTTGGGGAGATGATGAGCTCAGTTTGGGACTTGACCTGGGATATCTCAGTGGGGATGCTCCATGGGAGAGCTCTTTGTCCATCTGAAGCCCAAGGGAATGAGTACAGAAATAGAAATGTCTGCCTCAACCTCTGGGGTCAATGGGATTGCACAGGAAGAACATGGAGGGAAAGGAGGTTGTGGGTCAAAGGTAAGCTTGCACAGAACCCACCTTTAGTACTAGGTAGAGAGTGAACAACCCCTAATGAAGACAGAGAAAGAACATTCAGAAGATTACAAAAATCCAGACAGCCGGGTCAAAGACAGCAAGGATAGTTCCAGAACAAGGGAAGGACCAAAGCTGCCCAGATAGATCAGTGTGGTGTGGACGTGAGTGTGCAATAGAGCGACTTTGGTGAGGGCAGTTCCAGGAGGCCAGTGTGGGGTGCAAGGGGGCTTCAGGCCGCAGGAACTGGAAGTAAAGGTACAGGAGGAGAGGGAAGGCTGGAGCCCTAGCAATTCTTTAGAAGCTTGGCTCAGAAGCCGAGAGTAAGGTGATAAAAAGAAGGGGATGGAAAAGGATGGAAAACATTTGGAAACTTCTATAGGAATGAACAGTGAGAAAAAGAGGGGGCATTAGTGACAGGCAAGGGGGTGACAGACGGATGGAAGTCCTGAAGGAAGGAGGAAGGACTAACACTGAAGGCCGCCAAATGGCTATTCCCCAGCACATGGTGCAGAGATGATCGATAAATAGAATGAATGAACAATGAACAAACGAACAAATGGACAGAAAGGTGAAGAGGCTGGCTTTGAGAAAGGCTGACTTTCCTAGTCAGTCAGAGAAGGACAGATATCATATGTTTTCACTCCTATGTGGATCTTGAGAAACTTAGCAGAAGACCACGGGGGAAGGAAAAGGGGGAAAAAATAGTTACAAACAGAGAGGGAAGGAGGCAAACCATAAAAGACTCTTAAATACAGAGAACAAACTGAGGGTTGGTGGGGGGTGGGGGAGAGGGGAAAGTGGGTGATGGGCATTGAGAAGGGCACTTGTTGGAATGAACACTGGATGTTGTATGTAAGCAATGAACCACGGGAATCTATCCCAGAAACCAAGAGCACACTTTACACACTGTATGTTGGCCAATTTGACAATAAATTATATTTAAAAAAGAAAAAAAAAGAGAAAGGCTGACTTTCCTAGCTGGAAAGAAAGCAGAATGAGTGCAGATATAAATAAATCGCTACAGATTGTGACTAGTATTACAGCAAATGCTTTCATTTTGAATGAACACCTACCTCAGAAGCTATTTGGGGGCACCTCGGTGGCTCAGTCAGTTAAGCGACCGACTCTTGATTTCGGCTCAGGTCATGATCTCATGGTTTGTGGGTTCAAGCCCCGTGTTAGGCTCTGCACTGACAATGCACAGCCTGCTTGGAATTATCTGTCTCTCTCTCTCTCTCTCTCTCTCTCTCTCTCTCTCTGCTCCTCCCCCATCTCTCTCTCTCTCTCTCTCTCTCTCTCTCAAAATAAATAAATAAACATTAAAAAAAGAAGCTACTTGGAGATGAAGAGTGTGGAGAGATTGAGACACTTGTTACAGAGGGACCCCAAAATGAGACTCCCCAGGTTTTCCAGGCGGCCGTCCCTTAGCTGTCATGGATGCCACTGAGAAAACAGAAGGTGTAGTGGTGTGGGCAACCTGGCCTTTGAGTCAGGAAGACAGTTTTTAATCCTGTTTAAACTTAATACTTATTGATTTGGGGAAATCAACTAACCTCTCTGTACCTGAGTTTGTTCTTTGGGGAATGGTGCTAACAGTTATCACTTACTCATGAGATTTTGTAAGAATGAGTATAACGTGTTTACACAATTCCTGTCACAGAAATGCTCAAAATTTGAAGGTATTGTCGTTATCATCACTTATGTTGTTGATGATGCTGTTTTGCAGCAAAGAAGCAAGCCCTCTGTGTCTAAATATTTCATTTAGCAGAAACCTGAGAATCCTTTGTAAAATGATTGCCCTGAGTATGCATGCACAGTGTCCCATCAGCAAATTGCCAAGCCAGCCAGTGACTTCTGGAAACCACTAACTACACATAAAGTAGCCCAAGACTTGATCCACAGTAAGGAGAGGCAAAAGGCCCCAAAGCCGGGCTCCACACCCGTGGCAGCTGATCTGGTGAGCCAGACACATATGCAAATGACAAAACCAGACCAGGTCATCAATCAGTGTGGGTGTGGGGCGACAGACGGTGCAGGATATCCCATTCTCCCAGACAGCACCTGCCCATACGGGGGACTGAGATGGAGCAGCCAGGAACAGAGTGCTGGAGGGGTCCTGAGCCAGAGTCCTGGGAGAGTAGGGGAGAACAGGGTTTGCTGCACAAGCCAGACGGCAGGAGCAGGACTGCAGGGGAATCTGCGTCGAGAGTCAGGGTGGAAGCTGAAGGGGAACTGATTGCAAGCAAAGCAGGGGAAGCCAGATGACTACAGAAAGCCATGTTCAAGGTCTTCAGCTTGCCCCTGCAGGTGTTCATGCATGTGAGATAAAGGTCAGGACAGATTCCAGGGGCCACTCGCTGCACACAGAAACCCCACACTTAGCATCTCGACTCTATTCAATTTTCTTCTGCTAACTCATTTTTGTTCTTTCTCATTATTAGTAACTTCCTGATATTTGTTTAAGTTTATAAGTTGAAGTCCCCTGGGGAAGCAGTCAGGGCACGAATGCATATACTGCAGTCGTTTTAATTCTGTTGTGACGTATCTTTGTAAACTACTTTAAAACCCTCCGCTAACAAGTGGGAGCACACATAATTAAGTACCATATTTTTTTTTAAGTTTGTAACTATGCAGGGTTTTCCATTTATTTTACACTTGCCACCTTTTCTTCATCTAATTCGTTCTTATCTTCTCATGTCTCGCATCTCTCTTTCGATCTGTTCTGATCAAAGTCGGTAGCTGGGGTCAGAGCGTGTTCTCTGTACGCTTCCCCAGTATTTCGGTGGGGGGATGAGGTGGGGTGTTATTAAATAAGTAAACAAACAAATAAGTGAATGTGGCCTGTTTCTATACTAACAATAGGTACCATTTACAGAGCACCTGCTGTTCACTAGGTACCTCGCCGAGTACTTGTCATTTCACGTAACTCTCCCGATGACTAAATTGGGTGGACTTCATCATCCCCACATGACTGATGGGGAAACTGAAGGTGGAAGTAGTTACACGGGTCCTTCAGCTAGTAAGTGATCGGAATCCAGGATTACCAGAGTAATCCCCACCAAGTTTTGGCTTTTTCCTCTAACATGCAAAATGCGTACCTGTGTGCACACAGATACCCTATAGAATACCAAATCGTAGAAAGCACCGGAATGTGACAGCAATTGTAACTGGTTGCTCTGACGTCTCCAGGGAAGTCCCCATGTTCAAAGTCTCCCTCCTGGAACTCAGGCATGGGGAAAATGGCTTTCTGCTGCTCCGTGGTCCATATCAAGGCCATTTCCCAGCTAAGAGCCACCAATTCACTGAATTGCACATCTCTTGAGAATTCACGGATGGAAACGATGAATGCCCACAGAGTCCTCAAACACGCTGCGTGCCTCAGAAAGGGGTGGCACACACCTCAGTCCTTTGAGGTTTCAGACTCATGAAAACTAAGCCACCCTGGGAAAATAAACTTGTTTATAGCCTTTCCTGGTAATGCTTGTTTTTCTCAAAACTGGCTCTAGGTTTGCATATACGGATCATTTTCCTTCATCGTGACCTTGAAAGCTGGCTTAAACTATCAGCGAGCAGAACCTACTTTCATTCCTATGGACAGAACAGAGAGGGATGGAGCTCTGTTGTGAAGATACTATGTTCTTCTCTGGCCTACTGCTTAGAATCCCACCACCTATGATTCCTTCAGGGAAGGAGGTCTCAGCCTTTGGGATCTTTATGAGGCCTCTCTGAAAATCAAGATGCCCTTGGAAGGACAGAAGGTTAGGCTAAATGGGATTCGTCCCCCCGCCCCCGCCAATTCTTTCTAATCCTGATTTTTACCTTTGACTAATCCCCTATGAGAAAGGGGTAAATCAGAGGGTTGGGAAATGTGCCAGGTGATAAGGTAAGGAGGAGCTGGAGAAGACAGTCTGTACCCAGAGCCAGCCCTGCCTACTGCCTTCCTCTTCAAGCCCACGTGCGGTAGTGACAACGAGGCCATGATCTGCTGAGCATCCACCATGAGGGTCTTGACTTAGAGATCCAAAGATTCCTTTGTTCATAGAATCAACTGTTTTCCTTCACTCATTGGACAAATATCACTGAGGACCTATTACCCACTCTTTAAAAACCTACAGTCTAATGGAGAAAGAGACACTTACATACACCCTTTATAATACAATGGAAGTAAATACAGTAAGATATAGATAGATGATAGATGGTGGATGGGAGGGAGGAAGAAATCTATTTAGGAGCATTAAGTTTAGTTGTCTTATTTTTGAGGAGGAGGTAATTCTTGAGTTGATTCATAAAGGATAAACAGGAGTGAACTAGTAAGATGATGAGAGAGAAAGCTTTCCAGAGAGAGAGAGAGAAGTGTAAGCAAAGACATGGAAAATCAGTACGGTGTGTGTGTGTGTGTGTGTGTGTGTGTGTGTGTGTGTGTAAACATCACTTTTAGTGGGAAGGTGAAGCAGTAGTGGCAGACCTGAGCCAGCTCTCAGAGGTCATGTGAGTAGAGTTATGGAGTCAGAATTTCATCCTTGGACAATGGGTACAAGCGATGGATTGATAGCGATAGCGACACTAACAAAGAGAGGAAAGTCAATGTGGGCTATGAGAAGGGAGATGAGATGCCTGTGTCTTGGTGGTAAAGATAGGAGATGTCAACAATTACTCAAAGAATCTGGATAAATTGTGGCCAGACCACAAACTTTCTTCAATATAAAGAAAATCCAACTCATTTTCTCAACTCCCCATTAAATGTGTAGGTAAGCAAAAGTCTCTCCATTTTTTACTATGATATTGACCGAAATTCTGATCCCTATATCTGCAGGTAATAAGTATTCATACCCTATAGAAAAGGAAAGTAAAAGTCAATAAACAATAGCCAGATGGTTCAGAGGGATTGCCTGCGGCACATGACTAATAAACAACTGAGTCATGACTAGAACCCAAATCTTCCAGCAAGTCCAGTGTCCTGTATGGTGGAGTACCTAGCCTCAGCTGTGACACAGCATAAAATGTTCTCCTTTATTTCACTCTCCAATGTATTCTGACTTAGAGAAATCTCTCCTGATCCAAAAAGACTTCTACACCCACCCACCCTAGCTCCCCATGACTTTTCCTTCCAAGAGGCCCTTTATATTTGCCGTCCAGACTATGTGATACCTGTATATTAGTCTGATATTATTTTATGACTGTTATTCATAACCACACATTGAAATTCTAGATTCTTGGAAGTACAGAGACCTATTGGGAGACAATTCATGTTCACAAGATGAGAAGAAACACAAGAGACCCATGAAACGCCTTCATTCTGGTCTACTTTTTCAAGGATATTTGTAGAGCAAACAGCCTTGAAAGATAGAGTGTTTCCAGATATTGCTGTCCATAACAAAAGGGCAGATGGTTTACTGTTCAGTATAATAAAGGTAAAAATCAGCCTCCAGAGTGAAGGACAGACATGCTTGCTTCCCGTTATGAAAGATTCGTGTTCCCTCAGCTCAGGTGTCCACTTCAGGCCCACTTTGCATCACCCTATGGAGACAGGCGCAGGGAGCAGATATAAATGCTGATATGCTAGTTATTTCCATTGCTGTGACTGATGAACTGCCCTTTGTCTCTGGCCCAGGAATCATGTGTCCTCTGCCAACATCCATGAATCTATGGCAGACTAACTTGTTACTATGCAAGCAGGGTAAATTTCAGACCCTTCACAGTTCTCAACATGATCATGTGGAACAATTCTCCAGTCTTCTCCTGGATACCCAAGAGAATCTTCATCAAAGAGCAGGGCCTCAACAATAACAGCAACACCAAGAAATCAGAAGCAAACAATTCTCAGTGCTCAAATTTGGAAGTCATACTATTGTATGTGTTTAAACCCAGCCACTTGAGATCGTCAAAATCTTGTCAATTAAATTTGTAAATAACCATTAGTCATGGGACTTAAATTAGTATTGAGTCAGTGCATTATAGTCATTGACAGCATGAATTCTGAGGTCAAACCAGGTGCCTGGATTCAAATCCTAGCTCCTTAATTACTAGCTGTGTGACTTTGGACAAGAAATAACCCCTCTGTTTTTTACTTTTCTCAATGGCAAAGTGAAGATGAGAGCAGCACCCTACCTCATGGGGTTGTTGTAAAGATTAAGTGGGTGAATTCATATAAAGCATCAATGCCAAGCACATGTGTAATATTATTATTGTACAGCTGCCATTCCAAATACAGCAGCATATTTCAATGGCATCTAAATTACTTTTAAAACTCCAGCTTTATTAGATCCGCTGATTGCACACAATTTCCTGAGATAGGCTGAAACATTTAACCATCAGAAATGAAGGACACACTGGTACAGCTCTATTGTAGAAGTCGGATGCTCAGTGAGGGATAGAAACCTTTGCCAAACCTTTTATCGACCATGGTGATGACTGTCAGCACTCAAATACCGCATTCATGAAAGTTATTTTGGGTCCATGTTGTTTTTAGAATCCCCCATTGTTTGAAGGCAATATTGGATCACAAATGTCAAGTCTGTAGCTGCCTAAAGACACTCCCAAGGCTCAGGTGTCTCCTGCCTCATGATGCACATGATCATCAGAGAAAGATGAAAAGGTCTGTACCAGCAATCAGTGAGGGATGGAAGAGGCTGCTCTCGACCTCAGAGCAGCACTGGCATTTAATACCACACTGATGAACCACTATGAGTTTATTCAGGCAAAGCATGAGGTGGAGAGCAAGGAGATTGTACCTCTGAATCATCTGGTTTACTGTTCACACTATTCAGATTCACTAAATAAATACCAAGGCTTCAGTTCATCTTATATAATGAAACCTTAGCCAAGAGTGCCATATTAGGGAACAGAAAGAGGAAGAAACTAATGTTTATTAAGCACCTACTATGTGTCCTTAATGTGCATTATCTCAACCCTTTTGGGCTGTAATAGCCCCCTTTGAATAGTTGAGAAAATAGGGGTTTCAGAGAGGTTAAGTAACCTGACCATGATCAAAGAGAAGTAGATGGTGAAGACAGCCCCTGAACCAAGCTCTATACCCCAAGACCTATGCTCTTTTCCTGCCCTGTCTTGGGCACCATAGCCCCAGATGCCCATTCTACCACACCATGAGTTTCTTGTGAGCAAGAGAGTTGTGTCCTTACCACCCACACACATATATCTCAAAGCGAAATCTTTAATAATTTTTTTTGTTGAACAAATGAAATTGGACATCCAGCAAAATCATAATAAATAATTTGGGTTCTAGAGGGAAATTACCAAGGATAAGTGCTCAGGGATCCTTTTCTATCATGCTGGGAAGCTGCCATAAATATAAGGGGCTTCATGGACTTGTGTAGAGTCCACGAAGTCCCTTATAGACAAGCGTCAAGAGCCATAGGGCCTTCTGATCAGGAGGGAGGGCAATCATGCTGGAGGAACTAAAAATACACAAAAGAAGGTTCTATTTGAAGTCCCATTATATATACATCATGCAATACCTTAGGTTTGACATGGACTCCCAGTGCTAGTTGATAACTCTTGCTATGAAGCCTGGAATGAAGTCTGATCAGGCCTACATTGATCACCTGAGCTCATGGACTTCAACAGCCTGAAATGTCCAGGTGTCTCCCTGCAGGGCTTGGAGCAGGTGGGGCTGAACCAGCCGGCTGGTGTTTGGGGTTGCCCTAAGAGGCTGGCTGGGATAGACATTAAACATGGTCTGAAATGAGGAGACACATCAACTGAGGGTATGAGGGCAAACTGGAGTAAACAACAGAGAAATCGTTTGCCGAGTCCCAAGGGCAGATGGTGAACAAAAGTGAAAGCTGAGAATCGGGAGCCAGATCATACCCAGATCAACTGGAAGTTGGAGGGAGCAGGGAAGACGGCCTGGGTCCCTGGCTTCCAGCACCATGGAGGGCTGGCCACTCACTTCCGTGGCCCGGCGAGGCGGTCAGTCTCACCCAGAGGTAAAGGATATAGCAAACATGAACCTTTCTTGCCTCCATCTCCAACAAAGCCAACCTATCCCCTTCAGAGCCTAGAAAGGATTCAAAAGTGCTGACCTCTACAGACCCGCCAGCAGCTGGGGCAAGACTTGTCTGAGATGGCTCTGAACACTCTCTATGGCTAGGCAGCAGGAGAGATCAAAGCGAGACCTGACAGTGCTAACCTCCTACAGCTCACCTTCCATGTGACACGATGCACCGGATACCATGACTCTTCCTTGGCTTCTGGAATCTGCTAGGGTTGGCCCAGGGATGAATGAGCCAAGTGTCTGACCCAGAGCCTTACACTCTGTTCAGTGCAGGATTAGAAGTGCACGTGCTAGAGTCTTCACCATTTATGGAGAGAATCCCTCGCGGCAACAGATTTGCTGACAGAATTTATGAATCCATCATTAGCTGTTCAGAACCGATGCGGTTATTTCTTGCCAGCAGTCAGGAATGAATGCATGTGCTGTGCATACTGACAAACATCGTTTACAGTTTATAAATACCATAGCACGTGCTCCCTACTCCAATGGGAACAGATCCGGTTTGCCTGCTGCAGACAAGGCACAATTTCATCGGGTAATTGCTACTGGAAAAGGGGCCCTGTGTGTGCTTCATACATCTGGCCTTACAGCACCATGGAGCTTTTCCATAAAATGTATATTCACGTTGGTACTTGGCAGGATTCATTTAGGAAGAAAGCTGTGTTCAAATAAAGCTACACAGCGCTTCAGGAACCAAATGTTCTGTTCATTGATTTTCTTTTAATGATGCAGTAAAACTCATCATAGACACAAGAGTGGTTGCTTCTGCTCTTTGTCTTTCCTATCAGGGAAAGAGGGCCTCACGATAGCTTCTTCCTATGAAGTGTTACTAGAACATGTGTGAAGCATTTTTACATCCTCACAGCCATGATCTTGCTGTTCTCTTTTCACCCATTGAGACCCCGAGGCTTAGAAAAGTCAGGTGGCTTCCCCAAGCCCATCAACAGATCTGGAATGCAAACAAAGGTATTTCAACTCCGGGACCAGTGCTGTTTCCTATCTTTAAACCTATTGCATCTCAGTGATGTTTTCTGTTTTCAGGAAACGTTTACAATCCACTTAAAAGTTGCTCCAACATGAAGTGCGATTCTTCTATTTTAGATGTATATTTCTTACTTTCGAATTAGCTTCATGTCTTTTCACACAATAATACTTCATAAATTACCTTTCTCCCGACACCCGTAAATGTCTTCACATCAAATTCTATCTAATCTCATTAGTGTACTGCAATCAGACGGCAACATACTTGCTCCTACACGAGTGCCGCCTGAGATAAGCCTAAAGGAGTCTTGCATCACGATTACATACGGAAGACCATTTGTGGGGTGCGTGCTGTATGCCAGGCACTGCACCAGACACTTTATAGAGAGACAGCCAATTTAATCCTTACACTATCTGTGTAAGAAGGTCGGTATCAACCCCAAATACAGATGAGAAAACTGAGGGTCAGAGAGAATAAAGAGCTTGTCTATGATCACAGACAAAGCTAGGATTAGAACTCAAGTTTGTTTGATGCCAAAACCCATGTTCTTAGGCACTCTTCCTTTTTCCCAACCAACGTGATGCATTTGTATTAGCACGCCATTAAAATCAAGGCTTCTTAGTAGCTGTGTGACCTTGGTGAAGAAAGATGAATATTGACCCCTGTAGATATCCAGGTCCTAAACCCTGGAACCTGTGAATGTCACCTTATATGGCAAAAGGAACTTTGTAGATTTGATAAAATTGGGGATCTTGACCTGGGGACGTTACCCTGGATCTTAAATGTAATCACAAGTGTCTTTAGAGGGAGGCAGAGAGAAGTGTGACACAGAAGAGAAGGAGGCAATGTGGCCACGGGTGCAGGGACAGGAATGATGTGTCTACAAGCCGAGAAATGTAGGCAGAGGCTGGACGAAGCATGGCACATACTCTACCCCCCGGAGCCTCCAGAAGTGCAGAGCCCTCACAGCACCTTATTTCAGCCCCTGAAACTCAGTTCAATCTCCTGGCCTCCAGAACTATGAGGCAATAAATCTCTGTTGTTCTAAGCCACTAGGAGTTTGTGATACTAGCTCAGTAGCCAAAGGAAACTAATACTCAAGAACATCATTTAAACCCTCTACTAAAACACCAACCTCACTTGGATGTTGGTCAACTTGGGTAACACCTAATAAATATCTTCCTTGTTTTTCTGGGGAAAACAAAAAGCAAATACATTTCTCAAAATTGGGATTCTTCTCCTGCTGTAGCAGGAGAAGAGAGTACAGAATGGAAATTGATAGGTTTGAGGAACACAGACATTCCTTGTTCCGGGGCAGTTAGCAACCGCTTCTACCTTCAGCGAGTGTGAAGCAAAGACAAATGAATTTTTAAGCACTTTTGGTAACTGTTCGCTTAAATGTAAACTGTAAGGTGTGTTCTCTCAGCCTCCAGAGATCTTTAAAAACTGAGGAAACAGTAATCTGTCTCACTAATTTGAGGGTCTCAGCAGAAATCATTTTCATTACTCCTTGAGGCTCCCTGCTTCCCTGTGATGCTTTAACACATAATTTGTGGAATTCTTTTACCTGAACCAAGTGTTCAGAAATGCCAAGTAACTGGAGCCTAGCAATTATGCAACTCCTTCTGATACCAGATATTAGATATTATTAAGAAATTGTTGGGGCGTCTGGGTGGCTCAGTCAGTTAAGCGTCTGACTTCAGCTCAGGTCATGATCTCGTGGGTTCTCAAGCCCCACATCGGGTTCTGTGCTGACAGCTCAGAGCCTGGAGCCTGCTTCGGGTTCTGTCTCCTGCTCTCTCTGTCCCTCCCCCACTCACACTCTGTCTCTCTCTCTCAAAAATAAACATTAGAAAAAAATATTATAGAAGAAATTGTTAATTTGGGGCCACATGGCTGTTGGTAGAGCATGTGACTCTTGATCTCAGGGTTGTAATTTCAAAGCCCATGTTGGGCATAGAGTTTACTGTAAAAAAAAAAACAAACAAACTTGGGGCTCAGTCATTTAAGCTTCCCACTTTGGCTCAGGTCATGATCTCACAGCTCATGTCAGCTGTGCTGACAGCTCAGAGCCTGGAGCCTGCTTCAGATTCTGTGTCTCCCTCGCTCTCTGCCCCTCCCCCACTCATGCTCTGTCTCTTTCAAAAATAAATAAACATTAAAAAAAACTTAAGAAAAAGAAATTGTTAATCTTTAGTTTAATTAATGGCATTGCATTTGTGTTTAGAAGGAGTATTTTTTTAAAGATACTTACTGGAATACTTCTAGACTAAATGATATGCCTGACATTTGCTTGCAAAATACACTGGAGAGGAAATGAGTTGAGCAAGAGAGGAAATGAGCGTCTAATGAGATGATAATGTTCACATATGGTAGGTACATGTAGTTCCATGATGCTATGCTCGTAACTTTTGTACATGTTTGAAATTTTTCTAATAAAATGTAGGTAGGGAAGGAGGCAGGGAGGGAGCAATGCATTGTGGTTGTGGTCCTGTCTGGATCTAGTCTCTCTCTATGCCTCGAGCTGCACGGCCTCCGGTGAGTCACTCCTCTTTCTCATCTGTTAAGTGGGGAGGGGGGCCAGATGACCTCCCAGGTGCCTCTGAGCTGTCACACTCCTGGCTTTAAGCAGGGCTTAGCCCTCCTGTGTGCCTTCTTTCTCAGTTCACCCCTCCATTCCCCTGTGTTCCTAGATGCTTTGGCATTCTTCCCGAGAAGGGCAAACTGTTAGATGCCAAAATGACCAAAGGTTAAGCCACTGGGTGATTTCCAAGCAAATCAAGTTCATGGATCTACTGATGTTCAGAACTTTTACCCACATCACCCTCCAGCAATTTCAGGGGCCTTTACTCCTCGTCACCAGATAAAGTGAAAGAAATGGCTCTGCAAATGTCTTTAATAACCTAAATTACAAAAAAAATTATGTTTATTTCTGAGACAGAGAGAGACAGAGCATGAATGGAGGAGGGGCAGAGAGACAGGGAGACACAGAATCAGAAGCAGGCTCCAGGCTTCAAGCTGTCAGCGCAGAGCCCAACGCAGGGCTCGAACTCACAAACCGTGAGATCATGACCTGAGCTGAAGTCAGTCGCTCAACCGACTGAGCCACCCAGGTGTCCCTGTAACCTAAATTTTAGAGCAAGCCAATTCCCTGTGTCCTCAACAAGAAGATCTCATTGGTTAGGAATCCACTGACAGAGAATAAGACCGATTCATTGGCAGGTTAAAATCTGATTTTGCTATGTAAATTTCTAATGTAAACAAAGTTAGAGGGGAACTAGCTAGTTTGCGGAAACAAAGTAGATTACATAAATGTCAGCGACAGAAAGGATTCTGGTGATTATTACACTTAAATCCAACCGAAGAAAAGAAGCTCAGAGAAGGGCTGGCTGCTGGGCCTCCTGACCACACAGCTCGTTAGCCCTGGTGCTGATACCCAATCCCCAAGCTTCCTGATGCCCACTTCTTCCTTAAAGCAGACATGCAGAGACAACCAGTCACAAATTTGCCTAAGAACGTGAGAAATACCTTTTTGCTGACATAAGGCAAACCCCCAATATCGCATTGAATCATATGGAAGCTGCTGTTATTCTAGACTTTTAAAAACTGATAGAATAATGACAATGTCATATGGTGCAAATCATCCTTTTCTGAATGCTAGAAAATGTTTTTCCAATATTAACCAGGGCACATAAACCCCAAGACAATGCACAGCATTGTGCCCTGCTCTAGATGGGGATAATACCAATTCCCCCCCAAATTCTAAGTTAAATATAAAACCAACACAAGGGGATGAGCTCAGGCATATACAAAAGCAACTGTGACTAACATAGGCATGGTTAAACTTCCACAGGAAAAAAAGGGGTGGGGAGACCATCACATCTAAAGGTGGAAGATCCTTTAACTAAAGAAGGGTGGTGGTTGCCAGAGCGGGGAAAGAGAGGCCCCAAAGGCAGAGATAAGCACCGTCTGCAGCTGGGACCCATCCAGTGGCAGTGAAGGTTCTATCTTCAAAACTGAACCAAACTCACCAGGATCTCAGACTACAGTTCCCAAACAGCTCAGGTATGAGCTCCTCCAGGAAGCCCTCTCTCTCTCACACACATACACACACGTACACATACATGTCAGCTGTAGCCCAAAGTCTCCCTGAGGACAAGGACCATATCTCTGTCTATTATTCCCAGTGCCTGTCCTGAGCACCTGTCCCAGGAAGCACTCAGGGAATGCCAAGTGTTAGCCTGGGCAAGCTGAGACAGTAAAACAAATCTGAGGACATGGAAGAAGAGGTCACAGGGTAGGGACAAGGATTTTGAAAGAACTAAAAGACCAAACTCTCTCAAAGTGGCCTGGTCCCACTCAAAGGGACCCCAATGCCCAGAACTGATCACACCACAACAGGCAGTGGTCGATCGGGTTGACTGGCTTCCTCATCCGCCCCTCAGTCCCCACTCACAGGCCAGCAAACCTGTGCAGTGGGCGTTTAGCGGCTGGCTCAACCCTTAGGCAAGAAGGAACCCGCCATCTCACCATGTGGTATGAACAACAGGTGACCTGCACGGACTGTGGGAAAGCTAAGAGAGGCATACACCCAACAAGGCACTGCAGCTTTGTGTCACTAGAGGCCCAGTGACCGGCAGGGATTTTGACTGAAGAGCGGGGCGGGGACTGAGGTGAGAAGGTTCCGGGGCAGAGGCTTCCAGCCAGTGAGCCCAGAGGGAGGCCTGCTACCACCACTCGCAGGCACACGCTGCTGAGTGCCCTGGCAAGCCACCACCAGGGAATTAATTCGAGTTATAGGCAGAAACAACTCCTGTTCTGCTCCAACCAGAGAAGCTCAGGTAGAAGGCACAGGATTCTAGCTCTCCTTCAGTACCCACCCGCTGAGAGACATTCCTGAACTCTTGTGCCTGCCACTCGTGCCCAGGAAGCACCCTCACAGTCTGCCTCTGCTTCAAGGGAATTCTAGAAAACTCTTCTCTGTAAACAAATGTGCCTGCTTTGTGGGTCAGGAGAGGACAGGTACATAGCCAGTATTTTCCCCTTTCGACTCACATCCTGGAAAGATCAGAGTCCGACAGTTGGTTGCTCTTTGTCTGTTCAGATGAACTCTGCCCTGATGTGTCCTTAAATCTACTCCCCAACACAGTGGAGCCGGAGGCAGTGTGATGTAGTGTTCAAAGCACAGCCTCTGGAACCTGGATCCTGGGGTCTTCGGCACGACTCCATCATTCGCTGTGTGCACTGGCACTTTTCTTGCAAGCCTCAGTTTCCTCGTCTTAAAACGCTGACAGGAACAAACCCTTGCCGATGGTGATGTTGTAAGCAATCAGTGAGATGATACAGGCGGAGCACTTACATAGCAGCCAATTATCATTATTGCTGTTGCTATTATTACCATTACCATTACCAATGCCATTGCTGTTACTATTATTACTATTACTATTGTTGCTCGTATTACTATTATTACTAGTACTATGATTACTAGTACTATTGTTGTTACTATTACTATTACTATTACTATTACTATTACTATTACTATACAAGCAGTCTTCAGCTACTTCACTACTAATTGGGAAATATTTAATAAAACTGGATCCCAAATTCTATTGCTATGCTTCAAAACTATATTTATGCCAACATCAAAAAGGCGTTTGGGGGAAAAGAAAGATTTTTCAAATGGGCAGGGGATGACAGACATGAATGAATAAACCTCCAGATTTAAAAGTGACTGTAAACTCTGTTCAGTTATATCCATCTCAGAAGTCACCGAAACGTTAAGAGGAGAGATGAGTCAGAGTTATCTTCATCAGATAACCCACAGGCAATGTCCTTCTTTCAATGAAATGCGTCTACAGACATAGGAAGTAGGGTAATAAACCCAGGCGGCTTTTCCATTCAGAAAGATCTCGGGGAAAGGACTCGGTCTGACAGCATGAGTTAGAGTCACATACATCTCCAAAATTAAGATTTTTCACTACATTCTCTCCACATGGGATGGAATTGTTCTGGAAATGAGTATGTATGTCTTCTTTCATCATGAGGGGCTTTTACATAAGATGCAGACATTACTGTCTCGAAGGCTATTTTTAAGTGGTGGCTTGTTTTATAGCTCCTGGCGTAGCTTTTCCCAGTGATTACAGTTTCACTCCTCTGGCCATAGTGAATCATATCTGTGTGTTTGGACACCATTTCTCCTTCCTTCCACTCATGGAGTCTATCTCTGCCTATGAATGTGGAGATTTACTCTGCTCTGCATACTTTTCAGGTGATGAGGTTTTATCTGAACAGGAGAAATTATAAAACACAAAATACACACTAGAAACATATCTATAAGGGCACATGCTTCATTCACATATGGCAACTTGAGTATGTCCCAAACCTGTACACGTGTGATCAATATACCCTGGACGGCATGGTTTCATCACGGACATGATCCTTCTGCCTGCCGCCCACCACCACCAGTCTACTGAACAGAAGAACTAGCCCATGGGAGATGTGTATCCAAAATTCAGAAACTAACAGAAAGGAGTCTTGATGCTCCAAAAAGAGCAGTTCCCTTCCAGACCAAGTTTGAACATCCTGAAATATACTTACTTGACGTAAAAACGTACAACCAAGACATTCTCCACACTGAATTAGGCAAGTTTATTAGGCTCCTAATTTCCATGTCTAGAACGTGAACATGGATTTACATGCATTGTCTCATTTTGTGGATCTTACATGCATGGAGTCTTCAGTCAGCCGGGCCTCTGATTCTACTTGTCAGTAATTTACAGTTAGCTCAATGTGAGTAGATGACAAACACAGAATGATACATAAGCCGTAGCAATAAATCCCACCCAGTCCCATTTACCTTTTTTTTTTTTCCAAAATCATATCACAACTCTCTCTTGTAAAAAATAAATTTCAGAACAAGGCATTTAATTCACTTTACTGAGAAAAATAAAGAAGATTCTATCATTTTGGAGCAATGAATGTCCAACTATGGCTGAAAGGTACACCCTGAGAATTAAATTATTTTAATGAACCCATTGAGGTTTATAAAGCTGTGTTAACCTAACGTCAGGAAGGGACACAAGATACAGGCACAAATGTCCCTGCTCATTTTGCTGTGCAATTCTCCAAGGACGCTGTGTTATAAACATCCTCATTGTCTTCAATGCTTGAAGCATCTGTAGAATCGGGATCGCTCACCACAATTCCCACAGAAGACAGACTGGTAATGAAGGCGTGCATCCGCTGGGCATAAATGTCCCTAATGTTAAAGTAAGGTAGCTCGTGACACTTCTCTGGTGGGTCCTCACTGCACTGGTCCACATCAATGTCCTTCTGCTTCTGGTAGTACTTGGAAAACTTGTTGAAGATAATGGTGATAGGGAGGGCCACCACCAAGATGCCACAGATGATGCACGTGCTGGCGATAAGCTTCCCGGCCAAGGTGACTGGGTGCGTGTCTCCATAGCCCACAGTGGTCATGCTGATGGTGGCCCACCACCAGCAGATGGGGATGCTGGTGAGGCTGGATGTCTGCTCGTCTTTCTCCACAGAGTAGATAAGCACAGAAAAGATGGAAATGCCCACAGAGAGAAAGAGAAGCAGGAGCCCAACTTCATGATAGCTGTGTCTCAGGGTGGCACCTAGAGACCGAAGTCCTACTGAGTGCCGGGCAAGCTTGAGGATTCGGAAAATCCTCATAAGCCTGAGGATCTGGACCACCTTGCCCATGTTTTCAATGTCCTCACTCTCTTCCTCCTTGGTGTCTACAGCCAAGGTGGCATAGAAGGGGATAATGGAGACGAAGTCAATTATGTTCAGAGGGTTTTTCCAGAATTTCTTTTGACAGGGAGCAGCGACCAGCCGGATGGCAAGCTCGCCAGTGAACCAAGCAATGCACGCGATCTCCACACCTTCCAGCACGGGGTCATCCACCTCTCCGTCCTCGTTCTGGAACTCTGACATGCTGTGCACACACATGGCCACAATGGAGGCCAGCACCACGCTCAAGGACGAGATGGCAATGAGCTTGGCAGACAGGCAGTAGGCTGGGTTTTCCATTCGAATCCAGATCTTCTTCCGGAGCTGACCAAATCGCAGCTTATCAAACTTCTCCAGCTCCTTCTCAAACAGGGACGACTCTTCAAAGGAGGTGTCGGTACTCACGTCATTGCTCTTCTGGTCCCAGTCCTTCTCGTGGTTATCCTCCTTGCGTTCCTGGTAGCGATTACTGCAGCAGGAATCGATGAAGAGCTCGTTGATGCCCCAGTACTCGATCTCCTGGCAGAATGAGAATACGCACAGCTCCTCCATGACATGCAGCTTCCCCGTGTAATAAAAATTCAAAACATATCTGAACAAGGAGGGGTTCCGATCAAAGTAGTACTCCTTATCGGCCACACTGTAGTCATCGCACAGCTCCAGGATGGCCTCTTCCGAGTGGCACGTGAGCAGTTTTCCGAGTCTGGTGTGAGGAAACCGCAGGAGGGTGCTTTGGTCGACGGACTGCTTAAAGCCCCCCACGTTCAAGTTGACAAGTTCCTCGTCTTGTCCAGGGCGATGGAAAAACTCACCAAACACCATGGTGGATACAGGAGGCAGGGAGCTGGATGGGAAGGGAGATGAGGAAGTTCACGCTGCACCTGGAAGGAGCACAAGACGGCATTAGCGCTGCCCCGTTGTGCCTTGCCAAGCTTATTTTTAATCTGCCCTTTCCAGGATGATGGGCTACGTGAAGAGCAAAGCAGGAAATGGAATAAGAAGGAAGAAGCATTACGCATTTTAACCGGAAGAAAATGAACACAAAACAGATTGTTGGGTTGATGGATCCATTTTTTAGGAAAAAGAAGACTGCCATCTAAGTTTGATGAGCCTTCGTTCCTAGTTCTTTATTTTTTTTAAGCATACAAAATTTACCTCCAGGCCCCCAAAAAGCAACGCCTTGTGGATCACTTACACAATACAAGCATCCCCAGTCTCAACCACGAGGCTCCCGCATTTGGCAATGCTCAGTTCAAACGTGACAGGCTGGTTGCTGCCTGACTTGTAGCTCACCTCTCCCTGTGCCCAGGTCTCAGTCATGCACCCTCACAAACAGTTCTCTTCTCTGCTCTGACCCTCGCCCCCAACCCACACGTGACTGGGGGCTCAGCTCAGCTCTTATAAAAGATGTAGCTTTCCCCTTCTGCTCCCATGTTTCACTCCTTTAAGAGAAAGCCCCATTCCTACCTTTGGATGTGGACAATCAAGAGCATATAATTATCTCCCTGTCCTTAAGTACCCTACATCTTAAAGATATAGTTACACTTCATGGGATAGTGTTTCAGGTACATCCACAGAGAAGACAGTGACTTGGGGAAACCTCTATAAGTTAATTGAACTATCAGTTTCCTCATACAGACACTCTCCTCTCTCTCCTGCTCCCTCCCCTCACAGACAGTTCCCCACACACTCCCAATTGCCCCATAGATACCCAGTCTATACTGGCCCAGCACATACTGCCTGTTTCTAGTTCTGACACTAATTAGGATGTACCAGATCCATTTCTCAGGGAGAAAGTAATAGCTTTGACTATCACCCAATACAATGATACTTCCTCAGAGCAAATGGTGCAGAAAAAAGAAAGGTAGGAGACTATCATATACTAAATTCCTACAGGGTACTATTAGATGCTTCGATAGACACGATGCCATTTAATCCTGCCAACACTTTACAGAATGTGTACAGAAAAATGGATGCTCAGACAGGTTGAGTCAAAGATCACAGTATAGGTAAATGGTAGAGCCAGAATTTAAACCCAGGTTGGATTAATGCAAATCCATGCTACTCCCACTATATACACCCTCTCCTCCATCCACTTTCTTCCTTATTATAATCCAATAATGCAATGTGGGAAATGCTATAACAGAAATGAGTCAAGCATCTTTGGGCTTATTGAGAAAAGAGCAATGACCCTTGTCATTGGTTACATTTGGCTCAAACATTAACAGTTCAAGCAGAGTTGACCAAACAAGGGAAATGGGCATTCCCAACAGTGGGCACCAAGGGTTGGGCATAAGCAAGATTGGGAAGAATCTTGTATATCAGTCTACAGAGTCTGGACTTTACCTGTAAGCAAGACCACTAAACAATCTTTTTTTATTATTTATTTTTTATTTTTTTAATGTTTATCTATTTTGAGGCAGAGAAAGACAGAGAGAGACAGAGAAAGACAGAGAACATCCCAACCAGGTTCCGCACTGTCAGCACAGAGCCCAGTGCAGGGCTCGAACCCACAAACCATGATTTCATGACCTGAGCTGAAATCAAGAGTCAGACACTTAACCGACTGAGCCATCCAGGTGCCCCTAAACAATCTTAATCAATGACTGGACACAGCTGTCTTTGCCAACGGTGACTTAGAAAGACCCCACTGACACTGGAGCAGGGGTCTGCTTGGGGTGAAAGTTCAGGGCCAAAGAGACAGGGCTACAACAGAACAGGTGAGAGGAAGGGAGAAGACCCCAACTCACATAGTGGTGGTGTCTGTAAAGAGGAAGTGACAAAAATCAAGGAAAGTTTATAATGTCAAATCAGCAGTACTTGGTGATTAATTTGAAAGAGAAAAAAAAAAGGACAGGAAAGTAGAAAAGCAAAACGAGAATGTGTTTTCTACTCTGCAGTAAGTGGATGATACGGGGACACTACTAGAGGAGGCAAAAAGATCAGGAAGGAATTTCTTGCCCCTTGTGTTTACGAAAAGCCAAGGCTGTGGGTGAGACAAGAGACTCCTCCTTTGAAAAGGATGCACCAGAGAACACAGCCTTAAAGTCCAGCCTTCTGCCATCCAGCCCAGGAGGAAGCCTACAGTCATAAAGTATGCACGGGCATTCGCTCTCGAGACACTAACCGAATGTGCTCCCATGAGTGTGTTCCCATGAAACCAGAGACCACAGCATAGCTTGACATGCCATTTAATAGATTTGCTGACCTCTTCAAAATACTTGGGTTTTTTTCTGCCTCTGCTTTCTATTTTTAGTTAGATATCTTCTTTGAAGGGCCTACATCAGAGCTCCTGGCTTGGTCCAAATATTTATGGAACTTCAGATCTCTAACAGCAGGCTTGTGCTCATGGCAAGTATAGTAGTAAAACGTTCCAAGGACCTAGTTTTAGCTAAGCTGGCACTAAGACTTTAATGGACATTTTCTTCGGGTGGCTTATTTTTCATCTCTTTGGCTCTTCTGGAAAGCCCCAGCAATAGAATGCCAGGGTCTGCCTTCATGACACACATGCATAAGCCGGACTCAGGGGGTGTGTCATCCACTTCCCGATCACTCTGCGGGCACTTTTCTACAGGACCCTGTTATCACCCTTGATGCCAGTCTTCCCATTCTGTCCTCCTCGCTTTGCATTCGCTCTGTGCTGGTGAAAGAGAGCCCTTCGTGAGGCCCACTCATGCCTCAAAGTCTGATCATTAAACCAACACACATCGTAAAAGAAGGGGCTCCTGTTGGGGGCTTTCGGGAGAGAGGAAAAGGGAAGCATCTCCGGATCAGGTCCAATGCTTGAGCTCAGAGGGCAAGCTAAGATGTCCCAGGACACAGAGGCCAGAGGACGGGGTTGTTTTCCTTGGCTGTGTCCATCCCACAGCAGCCAGCAGGGGGCAGGGAAGAAAGAGTTCTCACCTTACCTTCTGTAGCTAGGCTCCCTGGCATGCAGACAGTCCCTTGCCAATCACAAACATCCCTTCTGTCATGTGTCCCTCACTACTACTCTGGGATTTTGCCAATGAGGAGGCAGGATCAGAAGAGATAAGTGGGCATAATGCAGCTATTAAGGGTTAGAACACAGGCGCAAGCTGGGGTTCCTTACACCAATTCCAGGGCTTTCTACAGCACTCTGCCTCACACATCTAAAGCAACATAAAGAAAGGCAGATACTGAACATCATTATTTCCAAGTTTCCTATTTCAGACCAGCATCTATTTAACAGCCATTCATTTACTCCTACCCAGAACACATTCACCAGATCAAAGGTATATTTACACATATCTATGTACATTTATGATTAATATAAATTATACATTTATAATTTATTTATATATGTAAATGTATACATTTATTTATAGATGTAAACATATACACATTTATGTGTATTTATAAATACATAAACTTAAAATACATTAAAGCATTTTCTTTATGCATGTTCATGTGATCTATAATCCAAAAATTGGCCTGCATCCTCTATTCATGAGTCTGTGGGGAACTGGGTGAGGAGAGGTGGGCGATGCAAAATGAAGGGGAACCCTTTTGGAGGAGAATTTGACAAGATGTAGCAAAACTGTACAGGCACTTACCCTTTGCCCCAGCAATCTCTCTTCTAGAAATCTCTCCCAAAGAGAAACAGACAAAAATTAAAAACACTTGCATAACTGGAAACAATCCAAACAGCCATCAGTAGAAGATTGGCCAAATAAACTATGGTCTCTCTCCCTCTCCTCTCTCTCTCTGTCTCTCTCTCTGTCTCTCTCTCTGTCTCCCTCTCTCTCTGTCTCTCTGTCTCTGTCTCTCTCTCTCTCTCTCTCTCTCTATATATATATATATATATATATATGCAATGGAGTGATTTCTAGGATATATTATTTAAGTAAAGGGAAAATATGTGTGTGTACGTACATATACGTGCATATACACATACATACGAACACACACACACGCATGTACACACTTGCTTATGTAAAGAAAAAGAAATGGCAAAAGGATAAACCAAAAATGAAAAAAGTGCCTCCCTATATGGGGAGAGAGGGAACAGGATATAGGGCACAGTGTTGGAAGCTGGACTTGGAACTGTGTAAATATTTTACATAATTATGAAACAAAATTAAATTTAAAAAAGACAATCCTTAAAAATGTAACCTTACTGTGTATCAAGTTGGTCAGTAACTTCAGAGAGATAAATTATTCCAAGGTTTTTTTTCATTTGTTTATTTACTTTCGAGAGAGTGCAAGCAGGGGAGAGGCAGAAAGAGGGGGGCAGAGGATCCAAAGCAGGCTCTGCGCTGAGAGGCGGACAGCAGAGAGCCTAAAGTGGGGCTCAAAATCACGAACTGCGAGATCACGACCTGAGCCAGGTCAGACCTTCAACCAACTGAGCCACCCAGGTGCCCCTCAAGGTTTTCTAAATTTAATTTAATTTCAATAATCTGACTGTACATCCATAGTGGTATACACCATAGGACAAATATAGTATAGAAATCTTAAAATATTTTTAGTATTCATGTTGGTATAATTATTCTGAAACTTTTATGCATACACATAGGTTAAAGCAAGTAAATGATTATGTTAATATCATTATCCCCCAAGATTTTGAGGGCAAAATAAAAGAAATATAAATATAAAATCAAATAAATGAAATAAAAACCCAGTGATCCTAAATCTGAACTAGAAATATCATGATGGACTGATAATTTAATTTTTCTTAAAAGAAAATCTTATTTCCACTGAAAAAACCTACAACAGAATGCCTATCTCCAGTGGATGCTCTGAAGCATCACTTATAGTTCCCCTTTAGAATTGAAACACTCATTCTCACACTTGCTGGAAGTGTTAATAGCTAAAGGGCTCTCAGTTAAGTCCCTCTTTGGGAATCACCCTCAGCCAAAGAGAGCTGCCTTGCCCAAGGTCACACTCTTTCCCCAGGCAAGTTCACATCCAGTGGCTTATGTATGGGGAAGCTACAACGACCCAGCACCTTTTTCACAAGGTGGGCACCCGAGTTCCAGAGTTCCCATAGGATCAGCTAAGATTTCTGTCACAACTTCATCCCAGTTCAACGCCTCTCCTTACCCAACCCTACTTCCTTCAATTCCCACTAGTATTTGTCCCAAGGGAACCTCCCAACAAACTTTCTGCACATAAATTTCTGTCTTAGTCTATTTCCCTGGGAACCCAACTGAAGACACCAAGTCAAGAGCAATGAACATCTCGAGTTTGTGCAGATTGAGGCATCAAAATACAATTTCTCACTAAAATAACAAGGGCTTCTTGGAAAAATAGCCAATCCCAGGTCTGGGGTAAGAAATACACAAAATAAGCCTGGACTATCTTGTTACATGAGAAAGCGAGGAACAGAAGGACAAGGGAAGGGAAGGACAAGGGAATATTCAAAGGGACTCAGGACCAACTGGAGACTCACACTGGCCAAAGATTTGTGCATCAAAAAGAAAAAATCTCCAATAGACTGAAACACATCAAGTATGTTAAAATCCCCGAGTTCATAATAATATTTTTTAAGAAAGAAAGAAAGAAAGAATACATTGGTCACCTTTGAAGGGTACTAAAGTACCAACTTGTTACTCTGGAATGTGAGACAAAAAAGAAAAACAAACATTTATCTTGTTTTCCTGCATGAATTATACCTTAGGAGAACCATATAGTAGTTAAAGAGGGAAATTTTTCTTTATAAAAATATTCCAACAACTCAAAAACAATTGTAACAGAAACAATTAAAATAGTACACTAGAAAATATTTATTTAGATTGAAAAACACAGTTTGAAAGTAAAAGCATGAAAACAGTAACCAAAAGAAAGCAGGAGTGGCTATACTGATAACCACACAAAATAAAATTTAAGACAAAAATTGTTACCAAAGACAAAGAGCATTATATAAAAATAAAACAGTCAATTGATCAAGAAAACATAAAAATGACAAATATAGATGTACCCGGCAATAGAGCCCAAAAATACTCTCTCTATTTGTAGATGACATGATTATGTATATAGAAAATCTTACAGAATACACACAAAAAATGTATTAGAACTAATAAGTAAATTCAGTAATGTTGCAGAATATGAAGTCAATATACAAAAATCCATTGTATTTCTGTACACTAGCAATGAGTAAACAGAAATATGAAATTTAAAAAACAGTTCCATTTATAGTAGCATCACAAAGTTATTATTTAGCAATGAATTTAACAAAAGTGGTACAAATTTGTGCCCAAACTACAAAATATTGTTGAAAGAAATTAAACAAAAATAAATGTACAGACATCCCCATATAGCAGTACTCCCCAAATTAATCTATAGATTGAACACAATTGCCATCAAAATATTAGCTGCCTTTTCTTTTCAGAAATTGACAGACAAGCTGATTCTAAAATTCATATGGAAGTGCAAGAAACCCAGAATAGTCAAACAATCTTGAAAAAGAAGAACAAAGTCAGGAAACTCATACTTCATGATTTCAAAATTGCTACAAAGCTACAGTAATCAAGACAGGGTAGAATTGGCATAGCATAGAGAGGGAGATCAACAGAGCAGAATTAAGAATCCAGAAATACGTCCATATCTACTGTCAACTGATTTTCAACAAGGATGTCAAGAGAATTCAACGGGGAAAGAACAGACTTTTCAATAAGTGGCACTGGGACAATTGGACAGCCACATGCAAAAGAATAAAATTGGATGCCTACCTCACACCATATACAAAAGTTAATGAATCAGTGGATCAGAAACCTAAATATAGGTGCCAAAACTACAAACGCTCATAAGAAAATACAAGCATAAATCTTTGTGAGCTTGGATTAAAGTGACTTCTTAGCTATGACACCAAAAGCATAATAAAATAAGAGGAAAAATAGATAAAGTGACTTCAAAAGTAAAAATTTTGTGTTTCAAAGGACACTATCAAGTCAAAGGACAAGAATCAAGAAAATGAAAAGACAACCCACATGATGTGAAAAAATATTCGCAAATAAATTATCAATAACGATCTAGTATCCAGAATAAAGAGCTCTTACAACTCAATAATAAAAAGCCATATAACTTACTTTCAAATGGGCAAAGGATTTCTTCAATAGACATTTCTCTGAAGATATACAAATGGCCAAAATGTCCGTGAAAAGACAGAAAATCAATCTTCATTAGTGAAATGCCAATTAAAAACACGAGATAACACTTGACACTACTAGGATGGCTAAAATCAAAAAGTAATAATAATATAAGCATTTTAGCATAATGCAAGTGTTAGTGAGGATGTGGAGAAACTGGAACCCTCGTGCATTACAAAGGGTAATGTAAAATGGTGCAGCCATTTTGGAAAAGAGTTTAGCCCATTTCTGAAAAAGTTAAACATAGAATTACCATATGATCCAACAATTCCACTCCTAAGTATATTTATAAAGGAACTGAAAATATATGTACAAAAAAAACATATACACTAATGCTCATAGCAGCATTACTGATAATAGCCAAAGAGGGAAAACTACCCAAAAGTCCATATCCATTAATTGATGAATGGATAAACAAAATGGTCTATCCATTCAATGGAATATTATTTGGCCATAAAAAGGAATGAATTACTGATACAACAACATATTTCGCTGTAGATAATAATGTTTTGAAAACATTATTCTAATGAAAGAAGCTAGACCAAAACAGGCCACATATTGTACGATTCCATTTATATGAAATATCCAGAGTAAGCAAACCCATAGAGACAGAAAGCAAATTAGTGGTTGCCAGGGGCTGGGAGGAAGAGAGATAGGGTGTGACTACTAATAGGTATGTGTTTCTTTGGGGGGTGATAAAAATGTTCTGGAATTAGATGACTGTACAACCTTATGAATATACTAAGAACACCCCAATTATGTATTTTAAAAAGGTAAGTTGTATTGTAAATGAAGTATATCTCAATAAAACTATTCTTTAAAATATGGTTCCATCTAATGGAGAAGGAATGATAGAATTAAAATCTCCCTATTTCACAAGGTCATCATGAAATGACAGATCTGGGTTGCTAACACCCAGATAAAAAGCTGGTGGGGAACTTTACCACAGCTACGTCAGAATGGCAATACCTGAGCTCACTGATCAAGCCCGAAGTAACAGAAAGAAACAAGACACAATGTGCCTCATGATACACATGTGCCTCATGATACACAATTCTGCAGTATTTCAACAACAGCAACAACAACAAATCAGGCCTGAATTTTATTGAGAGTCTAGATCTGCCACTTGAAATCACATGGAGATTTCAGGGGAACATGTGCAGTGAGTGACACAGCGAAATCCAGACTGTGGGAAACTGTACAGACAAACGGCACAGACCAGATAAGCGACATATCAAACAGATCCAATGTGTGGGCTTTGTATGACTCTCGATTTTAACAGGCCAAATGCTTAAAAAAATATGAAAAACAGGGACGTTGGAGTACCGGCTAGATATGTGATCATATAAAAGAATGATTGTTAATTTCTCAATGTGCTGATGGTATTGTAAGTATGCTTTTTAAAAGAACCTTTATCTTTTGAAAGTATATATTAAAATTTTATGGATAAAATTATACATTTGAGATTCATTTCAAAATAATCCATGGGGAGTGACAGAGTCGGGAGGGGTGGGGGGTGGGGGGTGGGGGAGGTGTATCTTACTCATACAAGACATGGCCATGGATTGATCATTGTTGCAGTTGTGTGATGGGTACAGGAGTTCAATGTAGTATTCTCCCTATTTTGGTACATGTTAAAATTCTCCATCAAAAATGTTTCAAGAAAAATTTACCACGCACCTTTTTGGGCCATGTACTGTGTAGTAAGTGCTTTCACGCACACTATTGGTTACCCTTGAATTCCCAGCAACTCATGCAGTACCCGGGCACTAGGAGGGAATGAGGAAGCGCCATGGAATGAATGAAGAACCTCCTTGAATTCTCTAACAGTCCTTAGTGGTAGATCTTATACCCCACGTTGCAAATAGGGACACCTGAGATGCAGAGTTTGGTCAACATTGTCCAGCTTTTGTGTGGCAGACTCTTTCCACTATGCCTCAAACATGAGTATTTAAATTTAAGTGGGAGGCAGGAGGGACTGGCTGACTTTTAAATTCACAGTTTTTTATCATCCTCATTAAAGAATGCTATACTCCTTACTGGGGGATTGGGTATAAGCATACCGAGGATACATGGAGTCTCCAATCAGGCACATCTGGGAACACAAAAGGCATTTGGCTGCAAAGCTGAAAAATCAACTGCTATTTTTGTCCTCTTTCTCAAGAAGATCATTGGCTTCTGTATCGCTCCCCCTGCCTACTACTAACCCAAATTACTCATGGTGAGAACACTATCTACTGTATTTGGCTACCTTGTGCCTCTCGGTGTTTACAGGATTGAAAAGAAAGAAAAAGATGTCAAAAATCCAAGATATCCACTGAAGCTTAAAAGAAAACCTGCATTGATCTTCTCTCCAAGTGGCACCCTGTAAAAGGCTTTTCAAAGCCATTAACCTCTTACTCACCTCTTCTTAGTCCACTTCCCTCTCTTTTTGCTTTATGCTCTCAAACTCACTTAAAAAATACTCTCGGAACAGAGTCTTTTCAAGGCTGACAAATACACGTGCACACAAGTGCATGAGTGGCTTTGATAATGCTCTTGCTTTGCTCGGAAAAATAACAAAAGCATAACAAACACAAGTCGGTATTTTTATGGGGCAGAACCACTTTTTTCAATCAATCCCACAAATGTAAAGAAAAACCTAGATTCCTTCTGCCCTCCCACTTGTCCAAAATCTACGTTAAATCCTCCTATCAAATTAAAGCAAATAGGGCATTTTTCAGAATTAATACTGCCATCTTTTTGGAACATTCTTTTAAGAGCTGCATTTTATCCCATTAAATATAAAAGAAAAATCACTAATTTTTTTAAATGTTTTTTTTTTTTTTTATTTTGAGAGAGAGAGAGAGCAGGGGAGGGGCAGAGAGTGAGGAAAAGACAGAATCCCAAGCAGGCTCCGAACTTTCAGCACAGAGCCCAATGTGGGGCTTGAACTCACGTACCATGAGATCATGACCTGAGCCAAAATCAAGAATCGGATGCTTGAAAGACTGAGCCACCCAGAAGCCCTAAAAATCACTAATGTTTTTTAAAAGGTTAGGCCCTGCTAACTCATATTTCTGCCCATGGCATGTGAGAATATTCCAAATAAAACCAAGCAGATGTAAACAGAATTAGAAATCTAAAGTCAATCCACACCCATGAATGGAGGTATTCTCCCCAGGCACCTTCGCTGACCTTCGTTGATCTTCTCTTCCAGCAAGCTCCCTGTGTACTGGTGTGGGTAACATGTAAGGAAAAGAACATCGGTAATAGATAATGGGCCAGAGAAGATAAGTGGGCATGGTCAAATATCAGTGGCATTGCATAGCCCACCCTATGTGGATTTGGGAATGGAAATGCTAGGGTTCCTTGCTTTAGGCCCTCGTGACTCAGTGTTGTTAGAACCAGTAAAATAGTGCAATTCTGAAAAACAAATAGCTACTTCTGAGACATCTAGAAGGTCATGCCCAGAGCCAGTGTATAGAATACATGATATTTCAAAGAGCTTTCTGGAAGCGAGGCAGCTCCCTCCACCTGGAACAGTCCTCTTAGAACTGTATTCATTCCATCTGGACCTCTAGTTAGTGTGGCTGCTCCTCTCCAGGGATCCTGTAACTCATACAGCTCATCTCCAAACAGAGGCTGCTCAGAAGACTGAGTGATTTAGTGAGACAAGTGGCCAGAAATCTGTCCTATTTGTAAAAAGCAAAGAATCACAGACGAAAGATTTTCAACGTGGACTAGGAAAAATGTGGACAGACAACAAGACAGGAGCCTATCAACAGTCACATTATGTGGAGGAACCCACACACTAGTGGTTGTACTGGTGAAGTTCTGGAGTCCAGGGGAGGGAGTTCTGGAGAATCTGAACACACCTGAGCCAAATTAATAGGTCCCCTCCACCCACTTCCTCATCCCCTCACCTTACAACAGCCCGCAGGGCACTATTATTTTAGCATCCACCACAAGACAGTATAATGTTTTCACAGCTCTCCTCACCACCACAGACCTGACCATGGCTGTCACTAGACCCTAAGCTCTTCCATGGAAGGAATCATGTATTGCCACCTCTACAGTCTCAGCCGTTTATGCTAATTTCTGCCCATGGTCTAGTGAAAGATACTCTTTTATCTGGAAGAATTAAAAGGCTATCACTGTTTTCATCCAAGAGCTAGCAGAATGATCTAGACCAGACAAGGTGAAATGAAATGCTTCCAGCGGCCAAACAAGTAAGTTCAACAAATAAAGTGGGCTGGTTGGGACTGTGGTGAACTCTCCAGGACATTGTTGTCCATTGTCCTTTGTGGAAGCAGAGGGCTGGTGATCCAGGAGAACCCAGAAATCCTGATTTTTATGAGGGATAGCTCAAGTTTTATTAGACTTGATCCAACATGTTCCTAACGTTATGCGGCTCACACAAAATGTGTCTCCATGCCAGCTACTTCCGATAAGCCCCCAATCTGCAGCCTGACCCAGACTTACCAACCCAACTCCACAGTCCATTTTAAGCCAGACTGACTTAAATGGACACAAATGGAATTTTATCTCAATAATACTAGTGCTACTTCCTCATGTCTGAACTATCAATGTCAAAAGGGGAGATGGGCAATATGGGCTACGGATTCTTCCAGAGCTGCCTTCGTGCATCCCCCAAAAGAATCCAACCTATTTCCTCCCAGGCTGGCTCTCTCCTTTCCTCCTTCAGTCACGTGCCCCAACTGCCGGTGAATTTGAGTCAGAATAGTCTCCCCGGTGTCTGACCTTCATTTCTGTCACTACATTGTAAGGCTCATTCTGCCCTCCCTTTGATAAGTAAGGGGGCCAGAGAAGAAGATCAGTGGAAGCTCTTACCTTTGTGGTGTTGATGTCACACTCTCTGCCCTCATCCTGTCCAGTGGAATGTCCATCATCATCCAAGAAGCTCCGCCCTTCTTCCCTCGCAGGAATGTGTGGTGTGCGCAGGCATTTAGTGGCCAAAAAGGAGGGAAGAATCCTGTTCTCTGGTTGTAAGGGCCAAAGCAATCACTGGGAAATCACTCTCACCTGCCGAAGAAACCACAGGTCAAGTTTTGGCTCCAAGGAAGAAACACACCCAACATGTTCTATCTCAAACTCAGCAATCTGGGCGTTTTACTGATTAGACCCATATCTTAGAGGCCCATCTCATCTTAGGAAGTGGGTGGTCTTCTCCCCACCACGGAACCATCATCACTCCCACTGCACACATGGATAGAGAGGCATCATAGTCCCAGGACCAGACTCACAATTGCTCTCAGGCTCACAGACTCTCAGATCTTGACTGTAGTGGACACTTGGGACTCTCCACAGACCCCAAAGCCAATAAAACCTCCAAAGATAACACGAGGCACTAGAGACAGGGCTGCGGTCATTCACCTCCCACACATAATTTCTTCCGGGAGCATTATTTCCCTAGCTAATTCATCAAGGATATACTTATAAGCCTCTAAATGAATACATTTTAATCCATTTCAGAGACCCAGTTCTGAGTGTGACTGCCCTAATAGAATTAACAGTGCTGCTCTAATTTGAAATCAATTTCAAAGACTGGCCAAATTCGATTTTGCTTTATTTGTCCATTGTTGTATTTCACAGATCAGAAAGGACTACACAAGCTAGATTAGAGTCCTCCAGTTAAAACGTGTGTGTGCATGTGTGTGTGTGCATGTGCGTGTGTATGTGTGTGCATGTGCGTGGGGGGGGGGGGTAAATTTGTATCAAAACAAAAGGACAAACTTACATTTCTCTCTCTGAATAAATTAAAGAAACCACAAAAATGTCCAGTTCCCAACAAGGTAAGTTGTGCCTCATGTTGATACATTCCCATAGATTTATACTAGGATCTAAGCATCCATCCATTGATTTTCATGTTTTCAGATCAATGGTATGTGCTACGCGGGGGGGGGGGGGGGGGGGACAGAGGCGAGGTGGGGAGGAAGAAGAAAAGATTGATTCCCAGCTTCAGAAAGAAAATGAACGAAGTGCCTCTAGCTACGTCAGTCATCAAACAAGCATTCATTATAGTTTAAGATTGGCCTGGAATTATCCTAGGCATTGGGATTACAAACAAGATGCAGTGGCTGCCCCTCCTCCCCACCCCCCAGGAGCTCCCAGGCCCAGAACCAAATGTAATAAACAAGTAATGGCATCCCACCAACATCAAGGGGGCAATGGTGAGGGAGCAAAGCAGGAACACACCGGTCCCAACAATGGCCAGAGCAACACTTTGGTGTGTTTTCACCTCTAATAAAGATAACAAGGAAAGACCTAGAAAAAAAAAATGCAGCTCTACCCAAAGGGAATTTCTGAGATGGGACTCTTAGCAAAGAGGTAGAGAAATTTCAACAGGGATAAATAATATCAATTCAGGAGCTAAAATCTGTCCTTCTCCTCCTCCTCCTCCTCCTCTTCCTCCTCCTCCTCCTCCTCCTCCTCCTCTTCCTCCTCCTCCTCTTCTTCTATGGCCCCCCAGCAACACATCATTGGGTCAACCTCAGATATTTGTGTTCCACTAAAATGCAGAAATGCTGCTCTCCTTTTTTTAAAGGGTACAGCACACACATACAGTCTTTCCTTTGCCTACCAGATGCCTTTCCAAATGTAGCACATTTTAAGGGAAGGTAAGATTAATCTGGCTGGGAGATAATTAATTAACTGCAAGCCGCTTTGATGTGACTATATTAATTACTGAAGAGAAAAAATTAACAGCACTTCTAAGAAACCCCAAGCATTGCTGAGCATTGGCTCATCACAGAAGGGCTGGCCCAGGGACAGACTGTGAGGTGAGCCAAGTGTATCTTTTTTACAGAAACTGGTACCTAGTGGGGCCCTCCATCAATGTCTGATAAATTACTAACGTCCTGGGCTGCCTTTTCTCTTTCCCTACCCAAACTCAGAATTCTAGTGTTCTGCTTCATTTCCCATCACTATGACTCCTGTCAAAAAAACGAAAACAAAAACAAAAAACAAAACTGGATTTTTGGAAAAGATATACCAGTCAATACCTCTCAGTGTGAATTTATGCCAATTCACTCTCCTCCTAGGGCATTCACATTCTAAGGGTGACCTTTCCCTTGTAAAATGATAACCAGCACTTTCTGAGTCCAGTACAACATGCCAGGAACCTCCCAGGAGTTTCACACACGTATCACTTTAACCACCGTAAGTGTTAATTGTTGTGACTCCCCTTTTATAGGTAGGACATCGAGGCTCAGAGAAGCTATTTGTCCAAATGCCAGAGCCAGGATTCAAACTCAGGTAAGTCTGCCTGACGTCAATCAGCATAGAAAATCGAGATCCACATCCAGTGGTCAGGGAAAGTGAAGGACTGGGAGAAGTGGGTAAAACATAGCCCAAACCAGCAGAATTTGGGAAAGAAAAATGTGTGCGCCCAACACATTCTCCCCTTCCTGCTTAACAGCCCCACCAAATGGTTCTATCCTCCATGTTCCTACCACCTCTGTCAGAGCCTAACGGTTCAAAAGAAGAGAGTATTGTTTGTGACTTAGCACTGAAGCAGATTTCTGACTTTGCTGAGTGATTCAGCAGGATTGGGGCAAAACACATCAAGCTCGCTCAGGCATTGCTCGCCTCTGTAGAACTCTCTTCGCAGTAAAAAGGGAGATCCTCTCCAGCATCCTTGTGGATAGACCCTCCAGCTCACCTAGATTTCCTAGTGGGTTGACCACAGCACTCAGAAATATACAAAATGACTTTCTCCATTATGTAGAGGGAAAAAGTGAAGATCAACTCTTCCATCATCCAGAGAGCTGACATCCAGTCTTGGAACAAAACGAGGAAAATCACATGGACAAGCAGACAGTGCACAGGGGTAATAATAGCTCCCTATGCCCTTCTCTTAAGACTCAAATTAAACTATAAAATCAGTGCCTGAGAGATAAAAGCAGACATTCCAAGTGTCACTGCTGCATAGGTCTGTGTCTTACGGACTTGCACAGAATCCTGAGTGTACCTGTTACTGCCCTGCTCACGTTCTTCTGAAATATTGTCGCCTCCGTGCTACCCACTAGTTGAGAAGCCTCCAGTTAAGGACAGTGTTAAAATATCAGTCTTCGTATTAATTATCCCTGTTACACAACGGTGGTTGACACATTTTTATTGAGCCAATTCCTCTCCCCCACGGCAATGAGACTAAAGAGTAAATTAATTAAAAGAATCAATATGGATAAGGAAAGGCAGTTGGTCAGCAAGGGAAGCAGAGGAGGAAAGTGTGAGAGATCAAAGTTGGTTGCCGAGAGCCATCCCAGCACTTTCTAGAGGTGTAATCCTGAAGATGTTGCACATTCCAGGGCACATCTCGCATGGGCACATCTCGCATGGATTTTTAAGTGTCTAGACCTAGAGTTTCAGCTATCATTAGATACCCCAAACCCTCGCCTTTTCAGATTCTAGTCTCCCTGAGGCACCTCCTGGCAATTTCAGTTCCCAGGCACCTTGCCAACGGAGAGCCTATGAGCTATGCTGCCAACAACCGTGTCCACTCTATCCGCCGGTTTTATTTATTAGCGGAACGTAATAAGGTGGGAAGAGGTTTATTCACTCAGTTTTCTGTGAGTTCCTATGAGAGCCAATCTGCTAGCGTCTGGTACTCTGAAAGTGAGTTTCTGAAGTTGCCGGGCTGAGAGAGAGCTTGACCTTGACCTGTGATAAGGTCACCAGGTAAAGAGCACCATCAAGCACCATCCTGACAGCCAGCCAGCTTCCCTGGAGACATCCTGACCTTGCAAACTTCTACAGAGTTTATTCACCCTCAACGCTACTGACATTTTGAGGCCAGGTAACCCTCCTGTGGGGGGCTGTGTCATGCACTTTATGATATTTAGCAGAATCCTTGGCCTCTACCCACTAGACACCAGGAGCACATCTCACTTTCCCCTAAGGTCGTGACAAGCAAAATTGTCAAATGTCCCCCAGAGAGCAAAACCATCCCCAGTTGTGAACCCCTGCTCTAAGGAGACCTCAGACACCTGTCTGGAAGCTGGGAGTTCAGAAAGCTCAGGATGGCAGATGGTACTAATACTTTGCTGACAGGGGCCAGGGATATTCCCCCAGACACTTGTTCTTTTAGAATTCAGTCATGGCATTTCTGGTGTCAGACAAGCGAAACTTTGCAAGTGAGCAAAGATAAAAGGAGGGTTAACCTTTTGTTGAAACTCGAAGCGTGCTTTGGGCAATTGGAGTCTGGAGTAAAGGTTAGTGATTTTCTCTGAAAATCTATATGATATTTGCTAACATTTTGGGGGGCAGAACTGACACACAGCACAATGCATTAATATAGTTGGAAAGGTGGCTTACTACAGCCCTTCGCAGGTACGTGTCCTCCCGCTGACCAGACCCACTCCTTTGTTTTTTTAAATGTTTATTTATTTTGGAGAGAGAGAGAAAGACAGAGATCAAGCACAGGAGAGGCAGAGACAGAAGGGTGCAGGCAGTTCAAAGCAGGCTCTATGCTGACAACAGAGAGCCCAACGCAGGGCGCAAACTCACGAACAGTGAGATCATGACCTGAGCCAAAGTCGGAAGCTGAACCAATGGAACCATCCAGGTGCCCCTGACCAAACCCACTCCTGACCAAAGCTCCAATCTTGGAAAGTCATCAATGTCCCAGGAAAAGTGCAAATACATGTTAGTTTTATAGTCTCACCACTATTTTATCAATCACAGACTAATTTTCAATAAAATCTAAGCGTAATGAAATAATAGGAATAATAACAAAAGGTGAAATTCGATGCTACTCCTATCTTGATTAGCTAATGAGAGTTGTGGTCTGGGGTTTTGCTTAAATAAAATTAAGATATCACAATCAGTCTGAAATCAGATTTAGTGTCCCAGAAAAATTGTAGTTATATTTAAATCCTATAATCCAAAGAAGTCAGAATAATACAACACTTTCCAGTTGATTCAGACAGCAGATTACTAAGAATATCCCTGACTTACTTAGTTTTTCCAAATTATCAAATTTCAAGATATACATTAATATGAGAAATCCTTGAATTAACAAACACTTTTTAAAAAATTTGCTGTGTCCCAAGAAGAAAGTGAAAACTTCTCAGGGTCTAATACATTCAGGGATTAAAAAATAAATTTATAAAAAATAATAATGAAAATAAAATTATACAAGTTCTGGTCTTCAGGGAGGAAACCAGTAAGTGCCTTCCAAAGCAAAGGCTCTAAATTGTACTTGAAAAGTTAATATAAATGATATTTTCTTGGCCATCCAGAATGAGCAAATGCAATACCATCTCCAGAAATCCCTAAGGCTTGAACCACGGGTAACTAAATACCACTTTCCTCTTCTCGGGTTTTATGTTCCTAGACAACCCTCCCTGGGGAACAGAGGGAGACGGCAGGCTACTGCTGAGTCACTGAGTCACCTCCAAAGGCAATCTTCAGAACGGAGAGTACAGAAAAGCCCTGTGGAAGGGTGTGCACTTCAAAAGAGGGAGAGAAATCTCATGGTCACTGATCGCAGCAAGGTCATCCCCATGTGTTAACAGGGCTCTGGGACCACCCTGAGTGGCCCATATGGCTGCCACTATTCCACCGGACACCCCCACTTGCAGATGCCCCCTAAAGCATGACTGGCTGAAATCTGGGGCTCAGGCTGCAGCCAGGTAACAGGCAGGCAAATCAGCCCACCCAGGGGCTTTAGGCCCTGTGCTCTGTCTCATTCGTCCCCATGTTTTCAATGGCTGATGCATCAAGTGTCTGCACTAACACAATGATAAAAAGAGCAACTCAAAGCAAGCAGTTCTGTAGCGTAGAGAGGGAGAAACATAGCATGCCAGGATAATTGTGATTGGGAACAGGTAAACGGAAACCTTCTGGAGGACACTGTAGCAATGTGTATTACAAAGCTGTGGTTCCACCTCTGAGAATGCATCCTGAGGGAATGAATTAGACAAGTGTGCAAGGATGGGTATCCAAGGATGTTCACTGCATCAGTGGTTACTCATAAGCGTAAAAATTCGAAGGCAAGCTAAACGTCCATCAACAGGGAAATAGTCAGATTAGGAGGTAGCCATGTAATGCAACAGTCTGTGGCCATTAAAAACACCAAAATCATAATAATGGAAGGAGGTCCCGTATACTGAATCAGGTGTCTCAATACCTCTGAGTGTTTGCACGTCTGAACCATTTAATCCTCACGACACTTGAACAGGTAGTATTTTTATTGGATTCATTTTACAGATGGAGAAACTGGTAGATAGAGAAATTAACTAACTCTCCAGGGTCAACAGCTAAGTGATAGCCTCATGGTTTGAATCTGAGCAATAACACTCTAAAGCCATCCTGTTAACTGCAATCAATGCTCTACTACCTCTAGATTCATGAGAAAATCATCAAACTATGCTAAGTAAAAAAGAGAAAAACAATTATAATACAATATATGGCATGATCTGATCCTTATAAAATATGTCTAACTTTACAAAGTGAAAAAAAATAATCTATAAGAATATACACTAAAATGTTAAATGCATTCTCTCTGGGTGATAGAATTCAGGGTGATTTTTGCTTTCTACTCCATACCTCTCAACACTGTGTGACTTTCTTTGCAAGCATTAAGAAACACTTGTGTAAACAGTCATTTCTATTTGGAAAATAAACAACTGAAAGTAGGCTTAGTCAGGACTTGGGGAAAGGAAGGGGGGTGGACATCAAGTGAACGTACAGACTTGGCGGAGGTGGGACCCTCGGCCAATGGACTCCTTGTGAGAATCATAAGCTTCTGCCGTAGATCCACGTCTGCTTTGTGGCCGGCACTGTCCCAGGGACTACAGAAATCAAAGGACAACATGACTCTTGCCCTCAGAGCTTAAAGTTGCTTAGAAGCGGTTATAGGAGGGTACGTAGGTAAATAAATAAGTGCAGTACAGGCGGGAGATGTCAGGTACCCTGAAGAGAGGTACCAAGAAGGTTCCATGGAAATTCAGAGAAGGTAATGGGTCCCTCTGGGATCGGGAAGTAGGGAGAATGACAGGAATGGGTGGCATTTGAGTTGAGCCTTGAGAGTGGGGTCAGACATAAACAAGTAAAGGAGACAAGTAAGTGTAAAAAGGTCGTTCTCCAAGGAGAGGAAGGAACATACGCAAAGCCGCGGGACTGGAAAGCTTGTGTTACATACAGAGAGCAGAAAATAGTCGAGTCTGGCTAATGGAGCCCTATGACCTAGAGCTATTCATATAGAATATAAAGAACTCTACCTGCACTACCCACACCTTTGTGAGCCAGGAATCACCAAGGTGAGTGATATCCTTTAGGAAAGGAGAAAGGATTACAGGTGGCCATACAGAAAATCTGCTGAAACAGGGACCATAACTCAGGTCTCCTGAACTATTTAGCCACAAGGAACCAGTCAGGGAGACATACAAAACAAAAACAAAAACAAAAACAAAAACACCTCTTGGAGTTATCGTTGTTCCCAGAACATCTCAAAAATTAGAGGCTGGTGTTGGGTACAGCAATCCACCGGGAACTGCAGCGATCAAAGGTGGCAAAGAGTAAACCCCAGTAGTGTCTATGGAAGCACAGACTGATCAGGCCAGAAACGTGGGCAACATTCCATGAATTCACCCACTTCTCTTTTGCACCTCCACTTAACAGAGCAGGAAAGCAGGGGTCGGTAGGGAGAATTCAAGAGGTCCTTGGATTTAGACAGGGGGTGGCAAAAAATCTTGATTTTTCACTGAAGTTAGGAATCCCCCCCTTAAAAATGCAGGCAGTGGCCCAGGGCAATAAGAGCAGTACCAGTGACTTCACCCCACTAGAAATTCCAGATAATCCTGTATCATAGCAGAATTGTTGCAGGCCTCAGAAAATAATCACATAAGTTCATTGTTTCTTTGAAATCTCAGTAGTAACAGACCAACTGCTAGGTCATCCTTAAGGAGCTGATAAAGAAGCACACATATCACTAAATCATAAGGTGGTTTAACTGTTTTGGTAACTGTATGCATTTCCATACAGTTGGGTTCCTTTATAGTCTGTGGCTCTTATTTTTTGTATCTGAAAGCACTGTTCTGAAAAGTGGTCCCTAGGCTCCCAGACTGCCAAAGGGGTCCCTGGCACAAAAAGGATTAAGACTCCATTAGCTAGAGATCCTGTTAAAATGTACATCACACCATGTACTCCTGTGTTCAACTCTTCAGTGACTTCCATCTTGCTCAGAGCAAAAGCTCCCTTCCTCCATTTTATTTATCTGATTTCACCTCCTCCTTTCTCTCTTTCATTCCCCTTGGCGTATTGGTGTCCATGCTATTCTTTAATCATTCCTGCCTCAGGGCCTTTGCACTGGTTGATCTCTGTCCCTGGAATGCTCTATCCACAGGGGATTGTATGGCTTCCCCACTCTCTTCAGGCCTGGACTCAAATACCTTCCAAATGAGCCCTTCCTCAGTTACCCTACCTAAAATACCCCTCAACGAAACTCCTATCCCCCCACTCCTTGTTATATTTTTTCTCCTTAGCATTTATCACTCCCTAAAATAGACTTAAAGACATATACTCTGTTTTTTTTTAATCATATTTATTATTTATTCCCCCCACTCAGATATGAGCTCAGTGCAAGCAGGACTTTTTATGTCTTAAATACCACCATAGCCCAAGTGCCTATAACCTCGTCTGACACACAGTAGGTTCTTAAAAATGATTTGTTGAATTCATTAGTTAGCATTTGTCACATAGCTTGGCTACTGGCTGCTTCTATCCTATGTCGAATTTTAAAGTCTGTCTGTCTACTGTGCTATTGGGAGAAAAGAAAAATCACAGAAATGTGTTTCTGAAGTTGTGGTCACCACAGAAGAAAGGCAGCTGATTTATCAGCCACTGCAGAAGGAGATGCATTTTCTTCCTTAATAAAAAGGGTTTTCATCAAAGGCGAGATAGACAAGTTCACACACACACACACACACACACAGACACACACACACACACACAATAGGTTATCAGATCAAGTCATATCATAAAACAAATACAAAAAAGTAAATGGGAAAATTGGCACATGGCATACAACCAATAAAAGGCCCGTGAACCCAAGCTGCCATAGAAGTGATGCTACTTGATAAGACCCTCACACAGATTCCACCTGGCAAACGGTAGGAGGAAATGGACAGCATACAAACACATGAGTAAATGCAAGTCACCACATGGACACTGCTCAACTTAGCCAGCTCTGCTGAAATGCACAGGGGTCCCTTTTAAGGCACTGTTACTCAGACTAGCAAAAATGCAGGTAGCCTGGGAAGATCTGCGGCTGGCAGGGCAGCCTTCACAGACATGCAAAGCACCTCATTCCGTTCCACACCCTGGAGCACTCTGTTTCAGTAAGAACCACCAAAGCAAAGCCTGGATTCCTTGTAGTTCCAAACTGTGAGTCGAGGACAGAGAAAGTACTATTTTATATCACATACATCCTTATATGCTCGACTCACTCACATACTGAAAAATAAAACTCTCCCAACCCCAACTGCCCTTCACAACACAGCTTCTTAAAATCATCGTTTACACTCACCCTTCCTTCCTCTTGTGCAATTCTTGCCCTGACACTCCACGAAGTGTTTTTGCTGAGGGCACCTCAGGATGACTTCTGCACCAGACCTACATGTCCAAGGCATGTGTCACTGTCCACTTCCCACCTCCCAGCCACCTTACGGCCCCTCCCAGTTCACTGGTGCCACCTGTCTGACCAATCATTCTTGGCTTCCTGTGGCACACCGGCTTCACCTTCCCAAACCTTAAATCTGGGGTCACAAAATAAAATACCTGCAGGGGCCAGGTGCCTGAAATGAAAAAAAAAAGAGGACATCTGGCCACGGTGACAAGCTGCAGAGCACCGGCCCTGCTGAAAGGGGACTGCTGTCCCTTGTTTGTGCACATCAGGTGGCCAGATTGCCCAGTTTGCCAAGAACACCCACAAATCTTGTTTTTATGTGAACTTTCCCAATTTTCTAAATGTTGGCAACTATTGGTTTTAATGTTTTACTGCTGTGAGCCAAATCAAACAAATCTGTAGCCGGATACAATCTGCAGGCCTCATATCTGGGTCACTGCAGCCCCAGGGGCTCCTCGTATCCCTCTACTCCTCTCCCTGGGAATTTCATTATCTCCAACCCGGATCTCCCCACTACATTTCAAACTCTTGTAACTGCCTACTGGACGTGTCCATTTGAATGTCCCATTGGGACCTTAAAATAAACATGTCCACACTTCCCTTCATCCTCTATTCCCCAACATTTCTCAAATTCCTTTCCTTTCCTTGTCCCTCCCGCCTCTGCTTTAATTCAGACACTCAGTATTTTTCCATGGTTTATTACAATACACTTCTAAGTATCTTCCCTGCCTTAGACCTCCCCCCATCCCCTACCTTTTTGTCCATCTCAAGTCCACACTACCTTCTAAAATGTGCAGGCTTAAAGCCCTCTGATAGCTCCCTTGCCCTTCAGAATAAACTCTGGATCCAAATTGCTTGAGTCTGAATCCCAGCTTCAACAGCACTAGCTGTGCAACCTTGAGCAAATCACTGAAGTTCTCTGAGCCTCTGTTTTTTTCATTTGTAAAACATGGATACTAAGTATCACACACCACATAGAGCCATCATGAAGTTTTAAAATGAGAATAAGGGCACCTGGGTCGCTCAGTTGATTGAGGATCCGACTTCAGCTCAGGTCATGATCTCACGGTTCATGGGCTTGAGCCCCACATCGGGCTTTGTGCTGACAGCATGGAGCCTGCTTTGGATTCTCTGTCTCCCTGTCTCTCTCGCCCTTCCCCGCTCATGCATGTGTACATGCTCTCTCTTTCTCTCTCTCTCTCTCAAAAATAAACATTTAAAAAAGAAAGAAAATCTTTAAAAATGAGATAATAAAAATAAAGCTGTCTGTGCTTAGTACATAGTAAATGCTCAATCAAACGTTAGCTGTCATTATGTTTCCTCATCCATTATCCTCACATTCCACAACCCAACTCAACTCTAGGACTACAAAGAATTTCCTGAAATTCTCCAAAAGTACCCCCGACTTCTCACTTATCTATCTGCTCAGAATGCCCCTCAAGACTCATATTCTCTATCATATTCTTCAGAACCGAGCCCTGACCCCAGATCTCTCTCTACCCTAAAACCAGCCACTGGCCCCCTCTGCCATTGCCTGCCTCCATTGAGTATTTAACTTGCTAACCTGGAGTAGAACAATTTCCCAGAAGCCTCCACCACAGCACTGGGAGCCCCACAAAGGCAGGGCCTATTTTTTCTTAACCTTTGCATCCTTAATGCCTAGCAAGAAACAATGAATGAGTAGACGAACTTCTTTAATCCCCAAACCAACCCAGAAAGGCTGGCATTATTATGATCCGCCATTTTGGATGAGGTTCAGAAGTGTTAAGCACACAGGAGAGACAGCGAGCCCAGTGCCCGAGCCCAGATTTCCTGGGGAGGCCCCTGTTGGGGAAGCTGCTCACACTTTGCTCCTCTTGGTGGTGCTCTGCTGGCTGTCTTTACACACGAGGCTCATGTCCTTAAAACTAACTGTACTTCTGTCTTATCTCCCTAAATAAGTGTGGGATGACGAATACGAGTTTTCATCGACTCATGCTCTTTCCACCAAGAGCTTCAAAATATCTACAAAGTCGTTGTAGATACACGCAATCAGTAAAAGAGTCAATTTTTTTCCTGTGCTTACCTCTATGAAATATGTACACTCAGTCTTCTTTACAGTCTCCATTACAAAAATAATCTCTAGTAAGCCCTTATATGGTGCTTACGTTGTACCAGGCGCTGCTTTAAATATTTCATCTACCTTAAGGTAGATGTTATTATTATCCCCACTCGGCAGATGAGCAACTGAGGCCAGAGAGGTTAAATAACTTTCCCACCGTAAGGGGCAGAGCTGAGATTCAAATTTTTTTTTTTTAATTTTTTTTTTCAACGTTTATTTATTTTTGGGACAGAGAGAGACAGAGCATGAACAGGGGAGGGGCAGAGAGAGAGGGAGACACAGAATCGGAAACAGACTCCAGGCTCCGAGCCATCAGCCCAGAGCCTGACGCGGGGCTCGAACTCACGGACCGTGAGATCGTGACCTGGCTGAAGTCGGACGCTTAACCGACTGCGCCACCCAGGCGCCCCCTGAGATTCAAATTTGTAGACAAGAGCAGAGGCTGTACCTGGCCTGCCAGGATTTGAATCTCAGTCGTGCCAAGTTCTAGTTTTATACTTGGGTAAATTATTAAAATCTCTTAGATATTTCCTTGTCTGTTGATTGATAGATAGATAAGTACATGATAGATAGATAGATAGATAGATAGATAGATAGATAGACAGAGATGGTATAGATAGAACAAGAAATATAATTTCACTTAAGATAAAATGATAATGCCTACCTTAAATTGCTATGAGAATGAAGCGAGTTGATATGTATACACATTCAGAACAGTGCCCAGCACACAATGCAAGTGCTACACAGTGTTCATTATCATGTGAGTAAGAGCTGGAATTCTACACAGAAATTCTCCTCTCCGTTTGATGCTCTTTTCACTCCGCCAGGTGCACACACCTCAGCGGAACCACCTGCAACACAGGGAAGCCGGCAGGGCCGCCGGCAGGGCCGCCCGCAGGGCCCTGGTCTCCCGTGCCCCTCTCAGTACATCCCTGGCTCCGTTTCAGCAAGCACCATCCTTGAGTTCACCCCCCACTCCCCTCTCAAAAGCAGCCGAAAAGGCTACAAGCTTAGTCTTTACACGCCGGTGTGAAATAAGGCCTTTGGATAGTTCCCACATCTATGAGGGTTCTTGGGATACCAGCAGGAGATACTGGTGTTGGCTCACTAAACAGACAGGATTTTTGTCCGAAGGCAATCAGTGGCTCTCAGGGTCAAAGAGAAGTCTGAAAAAAAAAAAAGCACACCTGGAAACAAGCAGGAACTGGGGACCTTCTGAAGGTCTGCAAGCAGAAACTACTCCTAAAGGAAAGGTCTGGTCGGGGAGCCACTCCAGAAAGGACACATCCAGCGGCCTCTTCCAACCGGGAGCGCCAGACACATTAGGGCTTTTCCAAAGGATTGTAGAAAAGCGCTTATTGCTGCTGGAAGTAACAGACTGCTTTTGGCAAATCATAACTCCTCAGCACATTCACAACAAACCCAGAGAGCCAAGTGTCTGTTGCTGTAGTAAGCTGCCACAGTGGCTATTTCATGGGGTGAAAAAACAAAAGTTGCATTTAACGTTTTAAAAGATACCGTCAAATAAATACGATAGTTCCTTTAGCATCCAATCCATTATCTGGAAGGTAGAAAGAAATGTTCTTCTTCACAAACATCCACATCCAGCTCCTAGAAGCTATCCTGGGAGGATTTTTTTTAAGCTTTCCCCAGGACTATCTGCTGTGACTAATTCCATACTTCATCAACATGAAAAAAAAAATAGAAATAATGAGATTCCCCAGACAATGCAAGCCAAAAAGCTTTCAGTTGGACTTGTTAAAATTAGATCTCACACCTCTCTTTTTTCCAGTTTGTTTCCTAAACGCAATCTCCTCCTTGAGTTTCCAAGTTCTCAAGACAAGGAAGAAGGAGGTGGGGCAGAGCTGGAGGGAGGAAAAGGAGATTCTCTGAAGAGCACAGTATCCATGTGAGAGCACAGCTCAGGACCATGCCCCAGGAGAGAGCTCTGGGCACCACCCCGGGACAGGTGCAGACTTTCCCCAGAGAAGCTGAAAGAATGTCTTCACTCCACAGAAAATAGGAACGAACACTTGAAAAAAAGCAAACTTTGTATACCCTGAAGGAAACACTGGATTGCTTTAGCTGATTTTCACGCTCAAAATTTTCCATGTCTTGAGTTTCCTACTCAAGTTAGTTTAGCAAGGGGAATTCCAAACAGGTACACGCTAGATCAATTTTGTAGCTTCTGAAAAAGTTAACAACAGAATGGTGCAAACAGGGTTTTTTTGTTGCTTGTTTGTTACATAAACAAGAGAAAAATAATGTGTCCCCCCCCCCAAGGAGCCACCTAGTTCTTTTATTTGAAATCACAGATAAGCAACACATTGAATTGCTAAAGTTCAAGTTCCTATAACATTTGATGAAAAGAGGCTAAAACAAGGAACATAACAAAAAATTAACTTGGCTGCAGATTAATTCTATAGCAGTAGTTCTCAAAGTGTGGTCAGGGGACCCCTGGGGTTCCTAAGACCCTTTAAAGGGTCCATGAGATAAAAAACTCATTTTCATAATAAACGAAGATGTTATTTTCCTGTTTACTCTCATTTTCTCATAAGTGGCCGAGGAGTTTTCCAGGGAGTATATGATGTGTGAGATCACAGACTGCACAGAGAAGCAAGGCTAAGAATCCCCCTGCCTTCCATTAAACCAGACAATAAATACATTTGTAAAAATATAAAATAATGCTACTCTTGTATTGTTTTTGTTTTGAAAAAAAAACAATTTTTCATAAAGATATGTCATTTATATTAACATGTAATGAGATTACTATTATTATTTTAAATGAATTAATAATTAATACTTTAAATTTTAACCTCTTTAAGATTTTATTTTATTTTATTTTAAATTTTTATTTTATTTTTTGTGAAACAGAGAGAGACAGAGCACAAGCAGGGGAGGGGCAGAGAGAGAGGGAGACACAGAATCCAAAGCAGGCTCCAGGCTCTGAGCTGTCAGCACAGAGCCCCACACGGGGCTCAAACTCACGAGCTGTGAGATCACGACCTGAGCCGAAGTTGGACGTTCAACCAACTGAGCCACCCAGGCGCCCCAAGATTTTTGTTTTTTAAGTTTTTTTTAATGTCTATTTATTTTTGAGAGAGACAGAGACAGAATGCGAGTGGGTTAGGAGCAGAGAGAGAGGGTGACACAGAATCAGAAGCAGGCTCCAGGCTCCGAGCTGCCAGCACAGAGCCCGACGCGGGGCTCAAACTCACAAGCTGTGAGATCATGACCTGAGCCTAAGTCCGATGCTCAGCTGACTGAGCCACCCAGGCGCCCCAGCCAAGATTTTATTTTTTAAGTAATCTCTACACCCAACAGGGGGTTCGAGCCCAAAACCTTGAGATTAAGGGTCGCATGCTCCACCAACCGAGCCAGCCAGGTGCTCCTAAAATATAACTATTTTAATTTCTAACATATATATTGATAAATGAGAGTACGCACCGCAGCAGCCAGAGTGATGGCAGGGCAGGCATTTAGAAAGTTTCTTTACTTCTTTGACCAAATTTTAGTTGAAAGGAGTGTGTATGAAACTGTAACCAAAGGAGGCATGATGCTTCCAGAAAAATCTCAAGGAAAAAATATCGCAAGCAACAGCAGAAGCCGTTGGATGGGGCTCTAAAGAAAGTGTGGAGAGATTCACCCAGTTAGTGTGGAAGTTGGACATCAAGGTCTCATCCCAGAATATGGAGGCACCAAACTAGTTCTAGAAGACAAGGACTTTTTATTTAGAGATGGTGACATTCTTGGAAAGTATGTAAACGAAAACACATTATTGAAATGGTATCGGAGCACCTGGGTGGCTCATTCGGTTAAACATCTGACTTCAGCTTAGGTCATGAGCTCACGGTTCATGAGTTGGAGCCCCGCATCGGGCTCTGCACTGACGGTACAAAGCCTGGCTTGGGATTCTCTCTCTCTGTCTCTCTCTGCCCCTCTCCCCACTTGTGCTCACTCTCTCTCTCTCTCTCTCTGTCTCTCTCCAAATAAATTAACTTAAAAAAAATGGTACATGTAAAGCTGCCCATTCATAACTGAAGTTGTGAAATCTTTCATCATGTAGTATAATTTCTATGTCTCTCTTTTATAATAAACTAATGGTATCCAAAAAATACTGATAGTTATAATTCACACTAACAGGAGCTTTATGGGGGGGGGTCAATAATTTTTAAGCATGTAAAGAATCTGAGACCAAAACATCTGAGAATGCTATTTTTCATAGGATTAGAATCTCAATTTCTTTTTTTTTCATCAAATTGTTTTTATTGTGAAAAAATACACAGCACATATAATTTACCATAGTAACCATTTTTAAGGGTACAGTTCAGTGGTATTAAAAGTATTCCTGGGGCGCCTGGGTGGCTTAGTCGTTTAAGCATCCGACTTCGGCTCAGGTCATGATCTCGTGGTTTGTGAGTTCGAGCCCCGCGTCGGGCTCTGTGCTGATAGCTCAGAGCCTGGAACCTGCTTCGGATCCTGGGTCTCCCTCTCTCTCTGCCCCTCCCCTCCTCATGCTCTGTCTCTCTCTCCTTCTCAAAAATAAATAAACATTAAAAAAATTTTTTTTAAATTCCTAACATACAACCATCAGTACCTTCTATCTCCCGAACTCTTTGCATCTTGTCAAACTGAAACTCTATAACCAGTTACTACTTGTCTGTGGTTTGTCTACTTCTGTGCCATCAGCTGAGCTGCTCACACCAGTGAGCACACCTGTGGGGCACATGTCTGAGTGCACAGTGTGTGGAGCAGGACCCTGCTGCCAGGGGAGAGAACGGCCACCTCTCTTCTACACCTCCCAATCCTGGAGTTCCAGTACGAGCCTTCTAGCTTCCCACCCTTTACAACTTGCCTCTGCATCTGTGGGCATCCTGAAACCTAACCCCGGTGTCTAATAAATGCTTACGTAGGATTTATCTCTGAGTGGCGAACCCTACCGTATGAGGGAAGGGCTGTAAAACAGGGCTGGCTTGTGCAATTTTAAATGATGTTTCTGGCTGACAGCAGCGACTGGCCAAAAGCAGCTAAAAGCAAACCCATTCATTTAGGACCACATGGCACAACTTCATCCTGTACTCTCAGCTTCTAAGCCCCACAAAAAGGACACTGGAAGAGAAGGCAAAATGCACTAGAGAGTCCACATTTTAAGTCTGGGGGGCACCGGGAGAAGAAAACTTGGTGCCCCTCACCACAAAGATGCACGACACTGACATGTGCTTTTTAATCAGATCAGGAAGTCTGGGGAAACTGCATAAAAGGTGAAGTTCTCAGGCATCATATGAACTTCCATGAGGTTCCTATTTTTGCATATCCAGAGAGCCTATCCTGTAGATTTGTGATCTAAGGAGATGGTGAGAAAAGATGGGCTTATGGAGACCCTTTCACTCTTTGACAGAGATGACTGGTAGATGATCGATAGATTAGATAGATAGATAGATAGATAGATTAGATAGATAGATAGATAGATAAAGATTAGGTAGATAGGACACTGCCACACAAAGGTACTTTGCATTTACACATTTAGCCTGGAGGAGGAGAAGAGTCAACCCTGAAATAGCCCCAGGGCTAAATCATGACCAGGCATGTCTAATCACCAAGAGGAGGAGGGTAGGAAGAGATCTGAAGTCAGCAGCCTCATGAGGGTACCACACTTAGAATACTGGGAATTTTAAAAACCCACAAGAAAAACACGGCACAGAAGGTATATTTATTGACCTCAAAGACAAGCATACTGATATAACCTTTTGCCAGAACCCAGGCGCCTCCTCTCAGTCCAGACCTACCAACCACAGTCTGTAGCTACCAAGTTCTCCCATCCCTCTGGCCAATTAAATTGTTTACCTTAAGTAAATTCCAGGAAATGCTTTTAGGGTCACCTTGGCATGTCAGTCAGGGCTTAAGAAAGCCAGACCAGTCCACAGCAGAATGAAAGTTATACAATGTGGGCATGTTTGGGGCGCCTGGGTGTCAATCGGTTGAGCATGTGACTTCGGCTCAGGTCGTGATCTCATGGACAGTGAGTTCAAGCCCCGAGATGGGCTTGCTGCTGTCGACCTGTCAGCACAGAGCCCTCTTGGGATCCTCTGCCCCCCTCTCTCCCTGCCCCTCCCCCGCTCATGCTCTCTCTCTTAAAAAAAAAACAAAAAACAAAACAAGCAAAAAACAGGGTATGTTCAAACCCCAAATTTTTAGTCTGCTGGCATTCTTTTATCTCACCACAATAATTATTTCCCAGGAGAGAAGTCAGCATTCCTGAAAGAAGTCATCAGGAAGCAGCAAATGGCTTAACTGATCTGGGGGTATCTTTCAGTTCTATGGTCCTATCTATATTCTCATTCCACACAGCTACAAATTGATCACTTTTTCAAGGCCCCATCAGGCTACCTGTGATGTTCATTCTTGATCTTTAGTCCAGCATATTCTGCTAAACATGGGTCCCCAGGTATCTCTCCTGAATCTTTTCATAAGATCCCCACGGGTAAGGAGGAAGAGTCTCACGTGATGAAGAGCAGGTGGTGAGGGATTCCACCGAGACACAGAAAGTTGGCTTAGCCATACCCGGGGCTCTCCACCAGGCCTCACTCCCACATATCTCGGTGGGGCTCGGCATCTCCACACCACCAGGTCTATCACTGGTGTCTCTCCATTTAAGGCAGTTGGTAATCATCAAAGAGCAAATGCTTCAAATCTCACCACAAATGTTCCACATACCCACTCATAGTTCTCCTAATTCAATTTATGAAAACGATCCAAATTAACACATCCGAATGATACGACTGAAGAAAAGTATCCATAGACAGATCACCTATTTTTTTTTTAATCATAAAATCACCAGGCTGTGAGGAAAACAAGAACAAAAACAAACAGAGAAGGACAAGAGATAAGCTCAAATTTCCCCAGCAGTTAGTGACAAAGCCAGAACAGGATTCACATTTCTAATCTTCTAGAAGTGCAAGTGCCATATAACTCCAAGCACAGAGACGTGGACGTGTTGGTTCACTGAGGACGTGGGTGCAGTTCCCTAACCTCGGCCAGGGTGGCTTCCACACAGATGGGCATAGCCTCACACCTCATCCGGCACCTGCTCAGTCTCTCCAGTCCCTTTCAGAACCAACCTGCACAGACGTGGCCTCCACTTCCTCCCCTCGCACTCTTTTTCACTCGGTCCGAGCTGGCTTTAGGTCCTAACTCTCTGACACTCCGGTGCCTGAGCCTCCTTGATCTGTTCTTCACAGGTGATCTTGCAGAAATATGAATTGGCTCCTGATACTCTCCTCCTACAAATCCGTGAGCTCCTTCCCACAGACCCCTGGATAAACTCTAAGGTCCCCAATCTGGCATAAAGGGTGCGGCATGATCTGCCCTTGTCCTCCTCTCCAGCCTTAACCCAGCCACCCAACCCAGCTCTCCAGAAGTTCCTCCAAGGCTCAGTGTGCATCCTTGCCTTCAAAGCTTCACATCCCTCCGCAGCCTGGAATTCTCATTTGATAAACTTCTCATTTGATCAACTCCTGTCCATCCCTCCGAATGAAAAGTCTCTTCCTCAGAAAGGTCTTCCCAGCTCCCACATCTTAACTAGTGCCTTCCCCATCCTTATTCCTCTCTCCTAGGAAGTTGTTTAGAGCACCTGCCAATCCTTAAATGTTTGTTTCCTTTTTTAAAATGTTTTCATCTTATTTTTTTTTTGAGAGAGAGAAAGAGAGTGAGAGCATGAGCAGGAGAGGCATAGAGAGAGGGAGACACAGAATCCGAAGCAGGCTCCAGGCTCTGAGCCGTCTGCACAGAGCCCGACGCGGGGCTCGAACCCACAGACCGCGAGATCATGACCTGAGCTGAAGCCGGACGCTTAACCGACTGAGCCACCTAGGCGCCCCTAAATGTTTGTATTTCTTTGTTTAATATCTGTCTCCCCATCCACCTCCCACCCCTACATGTCTGTTTTTTTTACCACAGCATACTAGCACCTAACAGTGCATAACGCTGGGTAAGTACTCCAATCCTTGTGGAATGAATGCTTATACATATTTTTATATGTAAAGAGGATACATATGATTACATAAGTTCATTGTTAAGTCAACATTGATAAGCATCTGCTAGAAGGTCAGCTGAGCCCAGATGATCCGCTCAGGATGATGAGCAAGAGGCTTTCATTCACCAGGGACCTCCTCAAGCACACTGAAGCCAGCTGCTATCAACATTAACTGCTAATCTGTAACATTATTAGCGAAAAGCAGATGTTAGCCCCTTATCATTCAACATGTGTGCAATTAAAGACAATTTTAAAGGGTACCTACTCCAAGCAAACCATGGTGCAAGGCTCTGCAGGATTCCAAGGAGAGCAAGACCCCCTTGCCCACAAAGAAATGATAAGAGAAAGAAAAATGATAAAGGAAGGCAGGGACGGAAATTCTTCTAAGTCAGATTCTACATTTGATTGCACATTCTCAACATTGTTATTGAATTCGTAATTGGGATTTCTCTCCACGTTTCCCATACCAGGCTCCTGAATGCAAAAATAAAACAACAGCAATAAATATTTTCTCCTCCTTCCCTGTGCCTCCTGACTGCCAAGAGCAGTGCCCAAAAGCCAGTTTCAGGATGAAATTCACAATCAGCCACCTCCAAGGACCCTCCACATCCACGACCTTACTGGAGAGGCAGACGGATGATGTCTTTGGAGTCAGAAGACCCCTTGCTATGACCAATTCCAAGTGGCTCACTTTGCCTTGTTTTCTTCATCTGCAACTTGGGCTTCCAAACCACCACCTGTCCATTGCTTATCACACTCTGTTACTAGAACTTAAATGAGATAACCCTGCGAAAGTTTCTGCAAACTATAGTAGGCTATACAAATGTGACAGTTTGTGACTTTTATCAGGCAAATATTTAGCATCTTGTATTGACCTGTCTCGTGCTTGTTAACCTTGAGTTTCCAGGTCCACTGTGTGTTCAGGCTCAGAGAACACACATCTTTTATTCTGCCTGCCCTTGGTATCTGCAGTACTGGGCACATGGCACCCACACAATAGATTCTCGTAGGTTGGTTACTTATTGGCTTTCTTGACGGATTTGACTCAGAAGACAAAGTGTTCTACGATTTTTCTGGATTTCTCATGGATAAGAAGCACTTTTTCTGGAAATAGCCATAATGTTTACCTAGCCCATGATCTTTATGATCTGTCTTCCTTTTCCCCAATTACATTGGAAAGAAGACTTTTTTGGCAAAAGCCAAAAGAACATTTCTCTAATGCAGTTTTCAAGGTTCCTTCTAAGGATGAGACAGAGGCCAAAAAGTCACTCGGTAACAGCGAGTCACATCTGGTTGGCATAGGGCACAGTGTTGGGGCTGCAGGGATGAACGAGGAGTGCAGAATTTCACAGTCGCTCTGCACCCAGACTGCCAGGGATAGAATCTCGGCTTCACATAGTCCTACTTGTGTGATTTTGCACAAGTCATTTCATTTCTCTCTTTTTTTTTCTCATCTAAAATGGGGTAATAATTGCTACACTTATCGTGGTGAGCATTGTGTGATGTATGGCATTGTGAAATCACTATGTTGTATATCTGAAATTAATATAATATTGTATATCAACTATACTGCAATAAAAATAAATAAATATTTAAAAACTAAAATAGGTAATAATAGACCCCCACCTCCAAAGGTTGCCATCTGGATGAAATGAGTCAATACATCGAGAGCTTTTAGCATAGTGCCTAGTAGAGGGTAATAACAAATATTAGACATCTAGATCTTGTAGCTAAAAAGACTGAGAGTCAAGAGATGAAAAGTGACTTAAGTCCAGGAGCCACAAAGAGATTGAAACCAGGGCTGGACCGCACATCCTTGTGGGCATTTCACCCAAGTGGCACTCTGGAGAATCTACCTTCCAGAAACCTGAGAAGCAAGGGCAGTAAAGACACCCACCTTCCCCCTCTGCCTGGAACTACCCTGGATAGCTGCCCCTGCCTGCTAGTGGGACCCCCAAGCCCAGCCTCCTCTTTTGATCTTCCATGGGACTCAGAATATACCTAGAGGGCTCCCACCTAGTGCTGGCTCCCCAGAAACACTGTGATGAAGAAGGAAAGCCTCACTCCCTAATGGGGTTGTTCTGAAGATTAAATGAGATAATGCCTGGAAAAGTGCCGAGAAGAGTAGCTGGCATATGGTATGCAGTCAATAAATGTTCTCTATTAAAAAAAAAAAAAAAAAAAAGGAGGAGGAAACCCTGTGGTGCCTGCTCTCTCAAAGCTGCACACATTCCAACCCCAAATGCCAGACACAGGGCAGATTGAGATCTCGGGTAGAAGAGAGGGACGCAGAGTCCTGGAAGAATTACAGCAAAGGGCGAAATTCACTTAAGATAGAGGAGGTGTCTGGAGTCCCCATTCTTCTCCATCTTTCTTTAAAAAAAACAATAAGGAAGAAGGAAAAATACTTAGCTGGTGCTTTGCTGGCAAACCCAAGCGTCAGAGTATTGGATTTTTAATATTTTAATATTTCTAAACAGAGCGAAGACTGCCTCCACCCCCTACCCTAATTATTTTTATACACTTGACCAGCAAAAGCTTGGCTTTGCCACACTGATGAATGGGCTTATTCAGGCTGGTTTTCCAGGTAAAAATGGCTCAGACACAAGCCAGAATTAAAACAGATCCCACAAATCTCCTTAGAATATTCACCACCTGCTTTGGATTCAGAGTTCTTAAGCACTTCAGGACCACCTTCTCCTCCCTACCCCAATATTGACAATCCCTAGTTGTGAAAAACACAAATTTAGTATCAGATCAAGAGAAGGAAGGAATCTGGTGGAAAAAAGAAAAGGAAGAACAGAACTAGACTGAGAGCAGAGATTCATGTCGTGCTGCGCATCCCCCAGAGCAGAGCCCAGGGCCTAGCCCAGGGGGAGCTGGTTGTAAAGGCAAAGTGATGAATCCACGTCCCCGCGGAATTTACCACCCAGGGAAGGAGGGAAACCGACATATTACACCAAATTCAACCACAAAATCAACTCCGCCCTCTTTCAGCCTGAACTATGTGGGGAAGAGAAGCACCAGGGCATCTCCCTTTAGCAAAGGGGCAGGTGCTCAGGAAAATGCTTGCTTCCTGTTTACCTGGGCAAGGTATTTGCAAGTAGTCTAAAAAAGGGGGAAACACACACGGTTCTATGCAAATAGTTATGCAAATCACTTAAGCAAATACATGAAAAAGGGAGGGGAAGGTTTCCGATCTGGTTTTCCTCACCTGCCCCCCTCTTCAAAGGGTAAGATGAAATACAAAATCCAGGAGCGGGACGAACTTCAAGTCCGCTCTCTATGAAGACCAGGCACAACCCCGCTCCACCCGCTCACGCTCTGGCCTCAAACCAGAGCCCCCGGGTTATTCAGGTGGGTGGAGGCGGTTCTTCGCTGTCCTCCACCCCTGCCGCGGGCTGCCGGAGTTAGACTACCGGCTCGGTCTCCCTTGTGGAAATGTGTGTGACAGCAAGGACGCAAAAGGTGCTCCTTTCCCAAAAGACGTGGGGAGAGACAGAGCGGGGAAGGCAGGGGGAGGGGGGGACGGGCGGGGAGACCGAGCCCTGCAATGCGAAAGGCTCCCAGCCCGGCTTGCCGCGGCTCCTGCCGGAAAGTCTGGCTTGCTCACCAGCCCATTCACATGTACAGGTCCGGCAGCTACCCCGAGGAGCGCGGGAAAGGGAAGTTCCCGACCCCCCACCACCGTTGCAAAACCGAGGAGTCGGCGGGCGAGTCTACATGGGCCCTGCAAGCCCCAAGCGTCTCCCACCCCGAGCGCCCCGGCAGTCCGTGGGCGCAGCGCCGCACCAGGACAAGGGCCCTGGGTGCGCTCTTCCCCGCAACTGTCGCGGGGCGCCTTGCACCGCTGTAGGGCAAAGGGGAGGGGAGGACTGCCAGGAAAGAAGGCGGAGCAGGCGGCCGGGGAAGCACTTACATTCGCCAGGAAAGCGCCTCCTCTCGAGGAAGAGAAGGAAAGGCTTCCCGGCTAAGGAAACGCCCCAGGGATGCCCTACGCAAAGTGCCGCCTCCCCCCCCGCCCCCCTCCGCTCCCCGACTCTCCCGCCTCCGGTCCGTCCTCTACCCCGCAGCTACCCACCCCACGTCCCAAAGAGGATCCTAGATACCCTCCCGAGGCCTTCAGAGGGGCCCAGCCAGTCTCGCCACCCGCAGCTCGAGCAACAGGCGGATCTTTAGGACTACCAGCGACGGCGGGCTCCGAGGACCGGAGGACGAGGGGCGCCGCGAGACAGACGCCCAGCAGAATGCAAAGTCCCTGCGGGCCTAGACCTGCGCGGTCTTGCCCCCGTGACCTGGCCCGCGGGGCTGCTGGGGCAGCAAAAGGTGGGGAAAGTTGCGGGGTCGCACGGGGAAGTCGCCGGAGTGCGCGCGGAGGAGGGGACAGGAGCAGGTACCTGCAGGAGTCCCGGCGCCTCGAGCTCGCTCCGCTTTGCGACGCCGCCTGCCCGCGCTGCAGGAATCAGGCCTCGCCGCGCGGCCCCGCGCCCGCCGCGGCGGCGGCGAGGAGAGCGGGATGGCCCGCCTGAGTCCGTCGGTCCGTCCCGCCCGGCGGGAGCTAGGCGCCTGGGAGCCGCGAATAGGGCGGGGCGGGACGGGACGGGGCGGGGCCGGCCGCTCGGCCGCCGCCCCATTGGTCGGGCTTCGGCAGCCGCCTGGCTTCGGGCCCTCCGCCCGCGCTCCCCAGGCGGAGGGCCAGGCGCTCAGACGCCGGCTATTGCAGGTTGCGGGACTCAGGCCGTGCGACCCGCGGATGCACGGAAAGACAGGCGGCCTTGCGGAGCGCGCGCCCCCGCCCAGGCCCGAGTGCAGAGTCACCCCCGGAGCCGCGTGCCCTGTCCGGGTGGGAGCAGGAGCGCGCCCAGTGCCTCCTACCTGCGCGCCCTCCGGGCTGGAGCCGCGACCCAGCGGGAGACCGACCACCTCCTTCCGCGGCCCCGGCGCCTCCGGCAACTGCCTCTCCAGAAGTCGCGACCCAAGCGACACTCTGTACATTGGCCGGGATTCTCTTAGGAAGTGCCGAGGCCCCAACTTGTTTTAAAACAAAGTGCGAAGAAAAAACGGCCCCGGTCCTGCCTGTTTACCAGCCGCCCCGCTGCCCGAAGACTCGTGCACGGTGCAGAACAAGACTGTTTCTCACGCTCCGTTCCTCGACTTACCTACCAAATCACATGCACTGAGCGAAAGGGGGACGAGTCGAGTCTCCTTCCCGAAGGATGGAAGAGAGGTCAGAGGGAGATGCCTTCGGCCGAGGTTGAGGAACAAAGCCGGGCCTCAGCGAGGGCGGCGTGCGGTCCAGAAGGCGTCGCGGGCCCCTCTGCAGTGAGCAAGAACTCAGTGAACCGCCCGGAGGAGAAATGGGACGCTCGGGGACCCACCCCCGCGCTCCCCCGCCCGCCCCCAAACTGCAGATTTTTAAGTTGTGCAGACTTGCAATAATTCCTCAGAGCCAGCTGCTCCAAGCTGTAGGCTCCCAGTGTCCCTGGGTTCCCGCCCCACATCACGCAGTGGAGCAGCCGCCCCCAACCCAGCACCTGCTGACCACTGGCCTCTGACTAGCACCTAGCAAGACCACACAGAGTGAAGTTCCAGGCCCTGAACCAGGCACATGGGAGAGGACAGGGGCAAAGGGATGTACGGAAAAGGTGAAAGACACCTTCTTTGACCTCGTCCAAGTACCGGCTGATGTCTTTGGATTTTCACATTGTTTTTGTTTGATCAAAACCCACAATAGGAATCAAAAGGAGCAATGTTTACAGTATCTGGTAGGCTAAAAGGGGGTGAAATCTGCTCCTTACAGGGATAAGGATAGTAGCAAGCAGGAATGGCAGAGGAGAAGAGAAAGCACAACACAGTCTTTCCTCAGACACCAGCATTTTCATTTGGCTCATGGAAGGCAAGGTGGGGACGCAAGTGACTGGAGAACAGCTATTGGGGGCCCTCTGTCCCTAATCCCATTGTTCTTTGGCTCCCCCAAGCCTGTCCCCTGTTGTGGAAGAGGATCCAAAGCATTTGTCTACACTGCTGTTTGCAAGCCTCTGAAGAAGGTAATTTGCATATGCAATCATGATGTTTAGGGTAAGATCTAAAATTATTCTAAAAATACATTTATATTTTATCAGCACCTAAGAAGAATGCTTCCAAATCTCTCCCAGCAGTTAGCTATTTAATCATTTTAAATCACTAAGTTATCCAAAAAGTCCAACATTGTTTACTTGAGAATGAAATATGTTCAGAATCTTCCAAGCACTGCAGAAGGCATCTGCAGTGCAGAAGAGTCAGGGAGCAAGGTCTTTCTCATGGGTCTGGATGGCACCTGTGAACTGGAGGGAAGGCACCCATGGTGGAGGTCAGAAAGCACCCCCACATGGCATCTGTGAAATCTGGAGACAGAAAGGACAGGCCTCCACTATGGCCATACGGGGGTGGGGTGTAGAAGGGGCACAGATTTAAGAGACAGACTGGGGTTCTCATCATGCAGTACCCTAGGGGGAGCCCCATAAGCAAGTCACTTAGTGAACATGGTGTTTCTTCTTTTACAAGAAAACTTCCTCCCTTACAGATGATCATGTGAAGCAAATAGAATAATAAACAGGAAAGCATTGTATGGACCATAAATTACATGTCTATTCCCCCAAAGTTCACCCCTGACAGTTTACCAAGGTTGGGCCAGGCAAAGTGGCAAATGCATTCATACACACACACACACACACACACACACACACACACACACACAGAAAACCATGCTCTCCATCACTGCCCCCTCCTACTAGGGCTTCTTCCTCTGACCTCAGTCTCTGTTGCCACAGTGCCTGCTCTGATCCACTTGACTGCCTCTTTCCTCCCACACACCCATCTCCTTCCTACACCGTCTAAATGTCTTTATGCCACATGATATGATCCCATCCCCTTTTCATTAGCCATGGACATAGAAAAGCATCTGGGCAAGCCATGCATTAACCTATAAGGGGTTCATCATCAGCTGACAATAGTACTCACTCCTCCATAGTTTCCAAAGAGACTCCCAGAGTCAGTGAAGACATCTCAAGCAAATGTGGGCCCAATGCAGTTTGTCTTCTAGGCTTCCATATTCTTTCCTGCTCTGGACACTCCTTTTTAAGGTCTTTCTCTCTTATCCACTTACCCACTGTCCATGTTCTCCCTCTCCTCTTCCCTCCCGAACCTTTTCCTGACCCTTCGTTGTCTCTAAAATCCAAATGACAGAAACCCAGCTGAATGTCACCGCTGGAAGTAAGGGAAGTACTGATTTGCTTTTTAAATGGAAAAAGGTCTACGTGTGAAAATGAAGGTGTTCTCACCTCTGGCAAGAAGATGGTGAGTGAGGAAGCATTTGTAATAGTGGCTAACATTGATTCCATTGGTTCCGCTTATTGGCTTCCCTTTAGACAGCAGCCTGAGCGTCACTCCAGCCCATCTCAGGATGTGAAACACAATTCCCCCAAAGTGCCAGTGTTTTTCATGTCGCCCTGCACTCACAGTGGTCTCCCTCTGCTTGGAATATCCTTCCCAACCTGCAGCCTTCTTTGCTCAAGCAACTCACTTTCTCTTAGGAGACCATTCAGTTTCTAATCACTACCCTCTGGAAAGCACCCACCTCCCCGCACCCCCACCCACCCTGGGCTGTGTACCTCCTCTCCATGCTCCCTCAATGCCTTTAGCTTCTTGCTTAGGTAGCACCCACCATATTGAATTTTCATTGTTTATCTTCAACCAGGCAATGAGCTCCTTGAAGGCTGAATTTCTAGGACCTTTCATAGGGTCTGCATATTTGTGCAGTGAATTACTGAAGGCTCCGTCATAGGACTGCTCAGCTCCATGTGCTTCTGATGGGAAGTGATATACTGTATTTCTTCCATCAGGTAAAGAGAAAACATATAAACCATCACATCAATCTCTGCTTGGATGCCAGGCAGGTCAAGACTAAATGTAGTTGGGGCACCTGGGTGGCTCAGTCGGTTGATCATCCAACTCTTGGTTTTGGCTCAAGTCATGATCATGGTTTTGTGAGTTGGAGCCCTGCATCGGGCTCTGTGCTGGCAGTGCAGAGCCTGCTTGAGATTCTTCTGTCCCTCTCTCTGCCCACCCCCCACTTGCACTGTGTCTGTCTCTCTCAAAATAAATAAACTTAAAAAGATAAGAAAAAAAAAGACTGAGTCTAGTTAATTAGCTAGAATGCTTTTATTTCAGATAATTGCTACAATGATTTCTCTTCTTTCACAAAGTATTTGTAAGCTTACTTTAAATGTCCTGCTATATTATTTTTAGATTGAAAGTACCTTAAATATTTGTGGTGTTCAAGACCAAAGCTTGAATTCTAATCTTTCTCTGCCTCTGATCAGCTCAGCGATATCTCCTCTCAGGTTCTCTGTTTGGGTTTGAACAAGATGACCCCCAACGTGTTTGCCAGTTCTAAAAGCCTTGCAATTCTATAGATAAAAGGACAAAATTTATAAATTATTAAAGAAAAAATCTCTATAACAGAATATGGCTTAAGTCTTCAGGCGCAAAGGAATCCTCTTCTCAGGGAATTGGAGGTTTCCGCTGAGGACCCTTGAGCATTTCCCAAGATGAGTTCCATAGAACACCTGTGTCATGGTCAAAAGACTTTGGGCAAACACATACTGTGCTCCACTTGTCCATATTCATAATACACTTTAGCATAGTAAAGGCTCTGTCTATAAAAACACTCCAAGGGATGTGCTCATAATCCTACCTTTTCAGTCACATTTCAACCTCTTCAGTCAACCTACCTTTTCAGTCACATTTCAAGCTCTTCACACTTTTCTTCCTGTCTCACTCATACCCACAATCCTCCCCTGCCCTGACGCACACATGGTCCATTCTTACATTCCATCCTGACACATTAGATCCATCTTTCCCCTGTGCTCATTGTGTGCTCTCTGAGCCTTGTTCCTGCCTGAGTCCTATTTCTATAATGCCCCCTCCTCTGCCTGGCAAATGCCAACTTAACCTGAAGTATCATTATCACTAGTTCTTTGAAGCTTTCCTTGACCCACAAATCATATTTAGTTGTTCCTTCTACTGGGTCCCCTTATACTTTGTAAAACCTCTAGTTACAGTCATATTCTTATAATATTGTCACCTTTTTGGATTGAGTCTTCTCAATTAAACTGTGGGCTCCTTGAGGGCAGGCACTATGTGGTATTATTTATCTCAGTATCTTGAGAGCTGAGTCCATTACAGATGCTCAGTGCCTACTTTAAGAATGAAAAGGTAGGGGTGCCTGGGTGGCTCAGTCAAGCATCCAACTCTTGGTTTCAGCTCAGGTCATGATCTCACAGTTTCATGGGTTCCAGTCCCGTGTCGAGCTCTGCACTGGCAACATGGAAGCTGCTTGGGATTCTCTCTCTTCCTCTCTCTCTGCCCCTCCCCCACTCACACTGCCTCTGTCTCTCTCAAAATAAATAAACTTAATTTTTTTTTAATTTAAAAAAGAATAAAAAGGTGGATGAATGGTGGATGGATGGATGGATGGATGGATGGATGATGGATAGATAGGTGGATAGGTGGATAGATAGATGGATGAACTAAAGCCTTCAGACTTCAAGGAGAGTACAAGAAAGCAAACCCAGAGGTACCAAAGACCAAATGAGTCAACCTCATGGTTTTTCCTTCTTTTGGGGTGTTATACACCTATTTTAATAATCCTTCATTCCTGCAATGGAACTTAGGGTCTAGCCTTTATTTCCAACTAGAAAAGTGAACAGTTGCTGCATGGTAGAGACTGCTAGGCAGAACCCCGTGATCTTTTCTGTTTCTTCAGTAATAATATCCCCAGTGGTCACCTGGATCATAAGGTGACGAACTCTTCCTGGTTTCCCTAGGATTGTCCCACTTTTAAAAACCTTAAAATCCAGGGTTTCAGGAACCTAACTCGTCCAGACAAACCAGGGTCTTGTCATCCCATTTGATGGATGCCCAGGATAAAGTCTACATGTCCAAACCTGTGGGGGAGAACTTGCCACTAGGGGAGAGCACATGACTGACTTCTTTCCAAGGGGGTGGTGGTGGAAATGGTCTATTCAGTCTCTGGGATGGAAGGAATTTTGTATTAAAATTTCTTTTGAAAAAATATCACAACTTTTTACTGCAATGGTAGGGTGACAAGAAGGAACCAAAAGATCTTTCTGGAGGAGCAAGGTGGAAAATCAGTGCCCTGCTGTCTGCTGGGAGAGCACTCTCTCAAATGCATCCTCCTCTTCGTCTTTAATTGTAGCTGCAACTACCCATGGATGTTGGGCAGCTGCAATGACTTCATGTTTCTTGCCTTTTCCTTTTTTTTTTCTCTTGATCACAGAGGATTAAATCCCTCACCGTCCTCAAGTATGGCGTATTGTCAGCAGCAGCACACACAAAGCCTCTCTCCTGTTTTTATTATTTATTTATTCCTTTATTCCCCATTCCACACATGCATTGCCAGCCCACTCTCCACAGGCAGCCATTCTAATGTGCTTATTGATAACCTTCTGTTTCCATGTGTCCTTGTACAAGGTTGCTTTGAATGCATGCATTTTTAATTTATGCAAATGGAATTTGTCCTTTATCTTAATCTTCTCCAGTGTTTCACTCCACACTGTGGTGGTTTTGACCTCCATCCTTATTGCTCTGTGTGCCTCTGGTCTGCTCCTCTTTTCCACTGTGCACATCGTCCCCTCCCCAATGACAGGTGCCCAGAATGCGCCACATTCTCCACCACCACCACAGCACTGGACTGGACAACCTCACAGGCGCCCCCTTATGGACCTGGGAAGAATGGGAGAGGTGTATACATACCCAACAGCAGGATTGCTGGTCATAGGGTATGGACAGGGTTGATAGAAATATTGAAATATTTATGTACTAGTTGGTAAACAGTCATGCCCTGAAGCTCCCTCAGTATCCTTCCTGTTGTCTCAGCTCCTTCTCCAGGATCCCCCAGAACTTCCCACCATCCTACAACTAAAGGGTCAATGCCTGGCCCAGCCAGAACTGACAGTCTTTCTAGCAGTTGTTAAATATTTTGACTCTTGCCCCTGAATATGCACATACTTGATTCAATGGTCCCATTCCTTATTTCTTTTTTTTAATGTTTATTTATTTTTGAGAGAGAGAGATAGAGCGTGAGTAGGAGAGGGGCAAAGAGAAAGGGAGACACAGAATCTGAAGCAGGCTCCAAGCTATTAGTACAGAGCCCAATGTGGGACTCGAACTCGCAAACCGTGAGGTCACGACCTGAGCTGAAGTCAGACACTTAACTGACTTGAGCCACCCAAGCGCCCCATTCCATTCCTTATTTCTTCATAAGGAATGAACAACAAAAAGAAACCCGAGGGTTCAGTCCAGTCTTTTGTCCTATCCTTAAGGAATTCTCAGAGCTGCAGAAATCCTGCTGATGTTTCTATCTGGATTACCAGGCTTGTATCCTTCCCAATCCTGTGCAGAAATGTGGGAGCCAGCAGGCTGAGACCACTCTCCCACTATCAGGGCCAACCCCTGAGGCAGCATGCCAGCAAGTGAAGCACCCTTCACTCCACACCCTGAGTCTGACCCTAGCTCTGCTCCTCTCTTGCTGTGTGAACTGGAGTATCTCACCTCTCTCTCTGACCTTCAGTCTCCTCATTGTCTATATGCTCCCTGACAGGGTGGGAGTAGAGTTCAAATAAGATAATGATATGATATAGAGCAATATAGAGGAAAGAAAAAAAAAAGCCTCTTGGTATCCAACTCAGAGTAAAATTAGCTGTGTCACCTTGGCCCTCCCCGAGTCTCTCTTTCTCCCGTAGAAAATGGGGATAATTATACTGTATTGTATCCCCCAATTATTATGAGATTCCATGTGCTGCCTTGACATCTTTGAGTGTCACAGGGCCCCCAAGGCTTAGTCAAGATTCCCCTGCTCTGGCCAGATATGTCCCCCACACAGTGGGGAAAGCCTCCCCTTTTGGTTCCCTGCTTTGGTTCTCCCCTTTGGTTCCCCTATTGACTGGACCAGTTGCACCCTATCTTGTCCTCAACCTAATGGGTTTTGCCTCCCTGCCAGCCTGTGGAATTGTTCAAAAAAGCCAATCGCATCCTCCTGCAGGAACCAAGTGTAGCCTCATGCTCTTGTCACTACAAAGTCTGCCTCCTTGGAGCCCCTGCTGGTTCCCCTGTGCTCCCAAGTGGCCCTGTGGGTTGTGGCGTCCTTCTCCTCAGTGCCCACCCCCAGGAGTACACATGACTAATAACCAGTTGTCAGTCTCATCTGTCCTGTGTCATGTGTCATGTGTTCAAGGCTCATCCTGTTTATAGCAAGAACCCTCCTTCACCAACCAAGTGACTAGGAGGTGATCAGAACAGATATCTATCTCAAAGAGTCATAAATCTGGGGCCTCCACTACTTCACGGAACTATTATACAATGCCATATACGGCCAATCATGACCATTCTTTTTTTTTTTTAAGTTTATTTATTTATTTATTTTTGAGAGACAAAGAGAGAGAGAGAGAGAGAGAGAGCGCATGCACAAGCAGGTGAGTGGCAGGGAGACAGGGAGAGACAGAATCCCAAGCAGACTCCACGCTATCAGTGCAGAGCCTGACTCAGGGCTCGAACTCACAAACTATGAGATCATGGCCTGAGCTGAGATTAAGATTCAGAGGCTTAATTGACTGAGCCAGCCAGGTGCCCCCTGCAATTCCTTTATCTAAGAGAAAAATAAATAGTTTATTTGTGTGTCAGTGTGTGTATTAAGGCAAGTGATCCTTATCTCAACTGTTACAACAAATACTTCGTATTAATAAATATTACGCACACTATTTTATTTAGCTCTTGAAGATGTCATTAGGTTTTTTAAAAATTGAGATGCTTCATGATTTTTTTTTTTTTTTTTAGCTTCTGAAATGTCAAGCTTTGTGGTGGTACAGCATTGCATCGCAGACATTTTCACAACTTCCTTTAGGAGATCCAAATCAATGTTCGGGCTCAGGTCATTTTGTGACTGCAAAGTATGGAAAATTCTACCTTCTTCTGAACTAGTGGATAAATTTCAGGCCAGTAAATCTGCTGTACAAGACTTGGGCCCATGTGCACCCTCATTCACACACAAACACACTAAAATGCCCACACCTGCATGGGTGCGCACCTACTCTCAGGAAGTTACACAAATGCTTCAAATACACACACAGCCACACACAGGTACACCCTCATATCCACTCTCCAGTGGCTCCCTGAGATTGCGGAGTCCCCACGTCTCTCCCTCATCAAAGCACTAAGCTCTTATGAGTTATTAATTTCAATAACCTTGTATACTAGGCTGACGGTAGGATGCTGAGTCATAAACAGCAAGAGCAAGAAAGCCTGATAGTTGATCATTAATCATGGAGGTGCACTGGGGGAGAGGCAGGAAGAGGGGCATCTCCTCCCAGACACGGTCTCAAGGTCAGAAGAAGAATCCTGATGAGCTGGGGGGTAAGTTGGTCATTATGAGGGCTCACCTTCATGGAGGACACTTCCATGAGAGTGTGAATTAAGCTTCTATACAAGCCTTTGTTCTCTCTCCAAGGGTGCTCTTCTCGACAAGCTTATCAGTTGACTCAGTCCCTGCTTGTATATTTTGATGTCGCTTAGACCTCAACTTCTGGTTCTGATCCCAGTCCTTTGAGAGGCTGCTCAGAGCTGCACATAGTGTTAAGGACTTTGGGAAACACAAAGAAGGAGAAACATAATGCTCTCAAAAAGTGAGCATTCTATCAGATAATCAACTGAGAAATAAATGTCGAGAGCCAGCTCTAAAAATGTATGGCTAATTTAAGAGATCTAAAATAATGCTTACTACCTGTAGAACTTTGGGAATAATAATTTCTGCCCTCAGAAACTTGTGAGCTATTTATTCGGGGATATCTTCTGATGCTCAGCAAGTCTTTATTATTTTTTCAACACTTCCCACAGAACCCCATCCAAATCTCCCTTCTAAGCCTTGGAGTGTCTCCATCTCAACTCAATCCCCAGGTCTCATCCTTAGCACATGACCTGGCCACCTGCTGACTGAGAAGATAGAGGCTGTGGGAGGTGTGGTCCCTCACCTTCCATCTTGTCCACCTCAAAGTCTCTCTGAGGCTTCCACACTTTCTCTCTCTCTCTCCTGCTTTGAAGAAAGGTGCTTATACTGAAGTACTTAGGAGAGTCAATATAATGTTGACCAAGACATGAAAGACTATAGAGAAAAAGAATTTTAATAAATGACCACCAAGGAACAAATTATAATCCTAGAATGTCAGAGTGTAATGGAAATATGGAGTTTGGAAATATGTAGGTTTCAGAGGTATTTCCAGGGTCTACCACTTACCACCTATTTAGCCTTGAGCATGTGACTCAACTTTCACTTATTAATTCCTTCAGCCAACATTTGAAGGTCTATTGAGTGTCAAGTATACTAACCATAGCTCCAATTGAGGCATTATAAAATGAGAGGTAATAATAATACCAATTTAAAAGTTTATCTTGAAGCTTGGTGCCCCACCAAGCACAAGAAGGAATAGTAAGTGTGAATTACCTTCCACTTTCCTTCCTGGCTTATAGCACTCATGTTCCTATTCTGTATATAAAGAGGCATTTCTCATAAACAAAATAAATTTCCAGTTGGTTAATGAGAAGCATCGATATAAATCCCACATAAACTTCACACCCTTTTTTCCTCCTAACAATAAAGCACTAGGTTGTACGTAGCTAGTTGAACCACATTCTTATTCTACATAAACCATCCCAGGGACAAATCCTGCCAGATGATGACAGGAGGGACCCCTTAGGCTAGAGGCCTGGCAGCGTGGCTTCCAAATATGTTCTCCCTGACAATCAGAAGAGCTATGTTGTCATTCATTCATTCCCGCAGTCAACAAAGGTTTTCTGAACATTAATATTATATCAGGATCCGTGCAAAGAACTGGGATTCTTGAATGTGAATTTCAAGAACCCAGATTTAAAGGTGCAAATTTTTTTATTTTCTTTATTTCTCTATCCCTGATAGCTCTTGAGAACTCATTTCTGCATGGCAGCAGAAAACAATATTGGTAATTCCAGGTAAATCTGGTGATTTCTAGAGTTAAATTCCCCACCTCCACCCCCTTCCCTTATTTTCTGAAGTATCTCTATGACCCATGGAGGGCTGTGTGTGCATCACCCCAGCAGTGGGGGTAAGTGAAGTATAGCATCACCATGGGCCCCCGCTGGACTGAGCTGCCCACTGAGTAATACTCCTCCCACCCCATCACACATCTCTGGTATCCATGTTTTCGCTGGGCCCTCAGTTGCTTGTTGAACTCACCCTGTTCCCTTGTGGACCTGACCCCAGCACTTTGGGGCCATCACTCCATCTCAGCATGCCTGCACTATCTCTGCAGGGTCTAAATCTCCTGGTCCCATTTCCTACACTACATGGGGCATGTGGCCCCTGTAAGGTACACCGAGGGCCACATTTTCAGATAGCTTATTCCACTGTCACTGCTTTCAAAGGCCATGCTGGGAGCAGGTATCTCTATATGGCTTCAAAAATGGGCAGTGGTACCCTTGCTCTGGGGTTCTTCCAAATTTACGTGGACTTTCCATCTTCCTCCCCTTCTTAGGGCCTCCACCAGCTCTCTTAGATCTAAGTTCCAAGGTCTTCCTGCCATCTCTCAGCTTGCTCTATCAACTCTAGGAAAGCTGGTTCTTCATGTATTCCCTTTTCCCTCTACTGGCTATGCCATTTGTGGGGCCATGAAAAGAGCACAGATAGAGGTCCCCAGCGCCTTATCAGATACTCTTGCCTTCCTATTCTAGTTCCTTCCAACAGTATAAGGGAGCCTCACACACAGCCTAATGAACACAACTCATTCATCCAAGATGTCTGTAAGGCCTGGTTTCAAGCCTGTGTACCAAAGGGTTTTTATTTTCTCAGACATGTTATTGTCAGAGACCATGTTTAGGTTAATGTCATGGTGTGGTAGTTCTATGGACCGTAAGATAGTGTAAATACAAGTCCCAAACCTAATTGTGAGAGTAGAAAAAAAAAATTATTCTACCCAGAATCCAAATTGAAACAGACAAGCTTTCTTGTCAGCTCCATTTGTCGAAAAGTAGCTTTTTTTTCTTCTAGCCTTTTACTAAGTATTTAGTCGTCTGTGCTTTCAGGCTGTGTGGAAGGGTAGTAGTTACTTTCTATGTTCATTGGATTTCCCAGGTTAGTCAGAGCAAAAGACAGGTTTGGGGGGCAGGTCTTGGAGACTGCCAGGGTGATTATCCTTCCTCAGGGAAAGAGAACAATTTAACCACATGGAATGGAGCCCTCTGTCTGGCCAGTCAGCCATTCTCTCCCAAGCTGTGTGTTGTAAGTGGGCCATGCAAATGTGAGGCAGGCAGTGGAACTGGATTCAGATGGCAGTGGTGGTGGCCGTGGCAGCAGTTCTGATATAGCTGCCATGCTTCTGCTTTTTGCTCCTTGACCTTCCAGAATGCCCTTGATTCTTGCTCATTCCCAAGTGCGATCTTTTGGGCTCTCATAACTCTGTGAGCTCTCAGGAAATTACTCTGATTAAATTGGTCAGTCACATCTCAGTTACTAGCAACCAGGAGCACAATCACATTTGCCACCAGAAAGGCTTATTTCCTACCCCACCCCAACCCCCCACTATTCTGCATCTTGGAATCTTCTCAATGAGCAATTTGCCAACCATTGTTCTTCCCTATCTTGGGTCTGAGTGACATAACTGTCACTGATGTGCACTCAGTCTCCCGCCTGGGTGATATTCCCATGGCTCCTTCTTTGATAGACCAGTCCCTTTGCCATTGCAGAAGCCTGTGGTCTCTGACTGGAAGTGATGGTCTGAGGGTAGGACTGGCAGGACAGGAGTCCTAAGCCTCTGCACCTACACCTGGCTGATGATAAATGCTGACATTAATGGTTACTAAAGTTGGAGCCCAGGGCTGCCCCCACAGCACCCAACTTAGCCTTGATATGGACATAACAACCTATGTCATTACTAAAAGCTTCACGTGATGAAGAAAGTATTGGACTTTGCCTTTAGATGAGCTCCCAAAATTTCACAAATACCACAAAGGTTTTCTGCCATCTTCTCCAAGCCTTTGAAGTAGGTACCAGTGTATATCATGAAAGGCTCATGAAGGTCAGCGGACCTTAATGTGGAACCCTTGTCCAGCCATTCCAGTAGAGTCAGACTGCTTCTAACAGGTCTCTATTCATCTGTCTCCTGAGCAAGTGCAAAGGTGTATGTTCCATGCATCCCTTACAGCCCTGCAGACCCCTGGGCAGACTGGCTACTGGTGAGAAACCGGGAATTCTAGCTTACTCTTTTCAAACCATCCAAACTCTCCTCTGACACCACTCCTGATTTATTTAGTTCTCTTGGTTGGTGAGCCCAGTTCACCTGGTGTTGGAAGAATCCATTCCCAATCAGAGCTAAGTCCCAGTTGGAAAACTCTCTGCCATTTATTTCTCAGACGTGCTGGAGAATTCACACTTGTCAGGAAGTGCCAGCCCTGTCTCCTGGGGCAGGCTACCACTCAGAGAACATTTCAAAAGGGCCTCCAAGTTCTTCTTTATAAAACACAGTATGCAAGCACAACCACACACTTCATGCTCCCAAGCATTCTCTCAACTAGCTGCTAGAACAGGGCTAGCACTCTGGAGAAGACCAAAATGAAGGGAAAAAAATCATCATCATCACCATCATTCTAAAAAAAATGAAGCCTATTCCTTTCTTTTCTTCCTCAACATGAATTCATCTAGTAATACTCACATCTAAAACCTGACTCTGAGGGGCACATGGGTGGCTCAGTTGGTTAAGCGTCCAACTCTTGATTTTGGCTTAGGTCATGATCTTCTGCTCATGAGATCAAGTCTTAACATCAGCATGGAGCCTGCTTAAGATTCTCTCTCTCTCAAGACAGATACCATATGTTTTCACTCTTATGTGGATCCTGAGAAACTTAACAGAAGTCCATGGGGGAGGGGAAGAAAAAAAAAGAGGTTAGAGAGGGAGAGAGCCAAAGCATAAGAGACTCTTAAAAACTGAGAACAAACTGAGGGTAGATGGGGGTGGGAGGGAGGGGAGGGTGGGTGATGGGTATTGAGGGCACCTTTTGGGATGAGCACTGGGTGTTGTATGGAAACCAATTTGACAATAAATTTCATATTTAAAAAAAAAGATTCTCTCTCTCTCTCCTTCTGCCCCTACCCTGCTTATGTACACACTCGAAATAAATAAATACATACATACATAAATAAATACATAAATACAAGAAAATCTAACCCTGAAACCACTGACCCACTGCCAAGCAGACTGGGGTATCCAAACCTGGGGACATTTTTATTGCATTTATTTTGTGTCCAATAACTCACACATATTTTAATTTTTCAGATATTTTGTGCTCTAGCATGAGTGGGGATGCATAGGAATTTTAAGACTCACATATTATGTTATTGTTTTTTTTAATATGTGTCCTTAAATTATTGTTTTCTGATAGAATGATTCTCAGGAGATTTTTCAAACATTGCATGGGATGTATTTATACTAAAAAAATTTAACTGGGATATATGTATAGATATATATATTAGTCAGCTTAGCTGCTAAAACAAAATATCATAGGCTGGGTGGCTTCAATAACAGACATTTATTTCTCACAGTTCTGGGGGCTGGAAAGTCCAAGGTCAAGGTGCCAGCAGATTCAGTTCCTGGTGAGAACCCTCTTCTTGGCCTATATAAAACCACCTTCTTGCTCTGTCTATACTTACATGGCCTTTCCTTGGTGTGTGCTCTAGAGAGAGAGTACTCTCTGTCTCCTTCCTACAAAGACACTAATCCCATCATGAGTGTTACACCCTCAAGACCTAACCTAAACCTAAATACCTCCCAAGGTCCCCATCTCCAAATACCATCACAGTGGAGGCTGATGAAGCTTGGGAGGTCACAAGTATTCAGCCCATGGTTATTAGGGTACTACATACACACATTAATGTGTAGATAGATAGATAGATAGATATACACGTTATAATGTATATATATATAAATATATATATACACCTTTCGGGGTTTTTGCTAAATCTGGCAACCTATCTCCTACCAATGCATCCCCTGCATGGCCCCTGCCCACCCCCACCCCCAACTTATGCACGCAAATCCACGGCCTTAGGGAACTGCTAGCATCCAATACCACCGCCCTGGAACTTGTCCATGTTCCCTGTGTGACCATCAGTGATTCCAATGGCTGCTCACGTCTCTGCTATTTTGCTTAAAAGCTCTCCTCTCTCCTGAAGGAATCCAACTTTCTCTAAAACACCCATGTTGGATACGTGTATTTATAAGATTCTCTGCATAGGTCAGAAATGTATTGCGGTACCCGGGTGGCTCAGTTGGTTAAGCATCCCACTTGGGCTCAGGTCATGATCTCGCGGCTCATGAGCTTGAGCCCCACATCGGGCTCTGCACCGACAGTACAGAGCCTGCTCGGGATTCTCTTTCTCTCTCTCTGCTCTTCCCCCACATGTGTGCATGCTCTCTCTGTCTCTCACAAAACTAAACTTAAAAAAAATTTATTTATCACGATTCTGGAAGCTGGAAAGTCTAACATCAAGGTACTGGCAGATTTGGTGTCTGTGAGAGCCTGCTTTCTGGGTCATAGATAGCTGTCTTCTCTCTGTGTCCTCACACGACAGAAGGAAGCCAGGTAGTTAGCGTTAGAATTGAATTGACTTGTAGGACATCTAGTTAGTGTCCACAAAGAGTTGGGGACTGACTTGGAATGGAAAACACACACATTTGGTGTCAGAAGTGGTATGAGAGTGAAAACTCATTCATAGAAAGTTCAAGGTGGGGAGACAGGGATGAAACCACCTGCACTCCTGTGATTTGTTGTCAGAGATGCATGGTTTCTCCATGCATCAAGCAGACACTCGGAACATAGCTCGGCTTGGGCCATCTTACAGGTGCCCCACGTGGGAGGGCTGCCCATCCAGCTCAGGGGGGGCACCAGCGAGAGGCCCTGAACTGGGCTCTGGTGGCGGGAGCCGAAGAGGAGGGAAAGACTCAGGTCTTCCCTGTCAGGGGCTGAGCAGTGGGGCCCCCAGGAGCCAGCCCACAGAGGACATGGGAGCCCATCAATGGCAGCCAGAGCAACAGAGGCAGTCGGCAGAAAGAGGACCAGATCTGTGCCCTCTCAGGTAGATGAGCCCTTTATCTGTCATCCAGGGGTGTGCTCACTGCAACTCAGCCCACTTCACACTGGCTCACACCAGTTCACATCAGCTTAGGGGACTGCGCACACTTCTTCCCAATGCCACGTCCAGCAACATCGCATTGGCAGCTTGGTGGGACATTTATCCCACAGAAACAGGCAGATGCTACAAATCAGGGAATCTTTTCTGGAGAGCTGGTCATTATTTACCAGCACACCACCGCCCCCTTTCTGCCTCCCTGCCCCAACTTTCTGCTGGATTGAAGACCAGAAGAGGCAGGAGAAGCAAAAGGAGGAGGAGAAGAAGGGGAAGAGGAGGAAGAGGACGAAGAGGACGAAGAGGACGAGGAGGAGGAAAAGGAGAACATTCTCCCTCCTCTCTCTGAGGCTGTTGAGCATGGCAGTGGCCTCAAAGGGCCAAGGAGAACGGCTCTGAATCTCATACGAGTCTGGCATTGTAAACTGGGTTGCACTAGCCTTAATAAAAGAAAAGAACCAGAGTCTATGAAATCCACCCAGGACAAGGCTACCTGGAGGGACCTGGAGTCAGACACACTTTGGAGTGGAGAGGTGTGATTGTTTCCCAGCCCTCCCCCACACCTTCTTCTCTAGCACCAACATCTCCAGCATATTGGGGCGGACAGGAGAGAAAGAGGGGGAAAAAACCAAGCATTTGGGTGTGTGTGTGTGTGTGTGTGTGTATAGGGGTATGATTTGGGGACTTTTCCTTGTTTTTAACGAACTGGCCACTGCTGTGGTCCTCTGTCAGTGGTCATGGCTCCTCTGACCCCCGCCAACTGGTCAGCAATGCTCTTGTGTGACAAGTGTCCGATGTGGGTGGAGATGAGGGGTGTGCACCCCTCAGAGGACCTGACAGGGTCCTTCCACACGTGTCACTCACCCAGGAGGTTCCAACCCAGATTGCTACCTCTTCCTTCCCCTTGCCAGCTACCTCCTTTTGCAGTTGAGGCCACTCCCGTAGATGGCTGTCAAGGAGGGCAAACTTGCATGCCTCAGGGTCCTCCGCGGTATCCAGGAGTACCGTGGGAAACTCATCCTTCAAGCCGCACCAAAGGGTGGCCATGCCTCTCTGCCGTCTCTTCCCGGTGGCCTTCCTACTTGTTCAGGATGGCTCAGGACAGGACTGCAAGGTCTCCACTCTGGCGGTTGCCCAATCTCACCTTTACCTAATGTCCTACTGAATGCTTGGATCTTCCTACTTCCGAGCTTGTGGTGGGCACTCGCCTCTGCTATGGGACTCGGTCCTTCCACTTTGGTTCCCAGAGATGCACAGGGGCCAAAGGAGAAGCCCAGTCAACCCAGGAAAGCAGAGGGGAGGCCTGGTCTCCTGACCCTGAGCCACACCACCTCAGACCTGAGATCGTCTTTCTCAACCCCAGCCTCATTCTAGCATGTCGCCTTCCCTAATGGAGCCAGCTGGTGTATATCGCAGGGCTTAGGGCACGTTTTATTTCAGTGGGGTCCTTCCAAAGACTAGGACTGTCCGAGGCCTACGCCACTCTCATCACCACCTGCGGTGATGCAGAGCCTCCTGAAACCCATTAGAGAGCCCCGGGCGCCCCCGTGTGGCTTGTCTCTGCCATTGCACCTACACAAGATTGCCGACTGAAAATTTTAAGGACTGAGAACCTTGAGCACAGAAATCATCACATTACCATTCTGTTGTATTTACTTCCAGTAACCTTTCCATTAGCACAAAAAGAATGCAGATCTATAAGTCTCTTTTTTCTCATAACTTCCCAAGATAATTTAAAATTTTGCTACTCGGGCATTTTTTAATATAAAAAAATTATTGTATTAAACTATGAAGTAATTGCTGAACTACTGGAAATAATGACCTATATTACACTCAGTAATTCTCTCAACTGTCTGTATGTCTGTCTCTCTCTCTCTCTTACACACACACACACACACACACACATGGAATCTCTATTCTTCCAGGTAGGAGTTGGGGATGGAAAGAGAGAAGGGAATTTCTTACATGTTCTCCTGAATGTGTATCCATAATTTGCCAGGTGCTTTTTACAGGAGAACATTGTGGCACAGGAAAGCCCTACTTTACAGATAAAGAACTTTAGTTCAGAAGAGTTAAATAATGGGGTACCTGGGTGGCTTAGTAGGTTAAGCATCTGACTTCGGCTCAGGTCATGATCTCGCGGTTTGTGAGTTCAAGTTCCATGTCGAACTTTGTGCTCAGAGCCCGGAGCCTGCTTCCAATTCTGTGTCTCCCTCTCTGTGCCCCTCCCCCAATAATGCTTGCGTGCTCTCTCTCAAAAACTGAATGAACATTTAACATTTTTTTTAATTCTTAAAAAAAAAAAGAGTTAAATAACTTCCCTAGGGTCACACAGCTGGAGGATATCAAGAGCAGGAATCAAGCACACCTTTCTATGACCCCAAAGCCCCATTACCTCTGAGATGTTAGACCTGCCGGACTAGAACTTCCAGCTATCCCTACCGAGGGGGTCTTCGAATCACATCTGCTGGGACAGCTTCCAAAGTTGTCGTTGCCGTTGTTGTTCATCAATTTTACACATTCAACCAGAATGACTTCAGCGCCCCCACAGACCCCCAACAGGCACTGGCATTGCCTTCAGGGGTCACTCCTGGGTCTGCTTTCTCCTGTTCCCTAAAAATGCTCCTCCGTTGGCTTAGGGGCGTTCCAAACTCTGGGAATTCTTCCCCACTCATGCTGAAGCACCCGTTCCAGCAGATGTGACCAGCCAGGAGTCCCAAACTGAGTGAAGAAATCCCTCTGTGTCCCCACAGTCCCCAAGCTCTGTTTGATGGCAGCCAGACCCTCCCAAGCCTGTGCCCAAAGTCGTAGTTCAGGAACCAGCGCCCTCATGGGAGGAAGCATCTTTAATGAGAAATCACATGGTGCCCCAGCTAGCAGGACCTCAGAGACCATCCAGCCTGGCTACCTCCTTGCACTTATCAGGACATAGAAGCCCAGCAACCTGAGGGGACTTGACCAAAGTGCTCAGCAGGTTAGGGCGAGAGGCAGCTCTGTAATTGTGGATCCTAAGAGAGTGTCTTAAATGTGAAACAGGTGGGGGGGAAAGGCTAAACTTCCAGTGTCTGGTGCATCGCTGGCAGCAAATTAAAAACAAGAGCCCATAACACATTGATTGGGGACAGCTGCCCCCTCATCATCCACAGGGCTGTTAGAAAGGAACCACCAGGGACACCTGGGTGGCTCAGTCGGTTGAGCATCTGGCTTCGGCTTCAGCTCAGGTCATGATCTCATGGTTCTTGAGTTTGAACAGCAGAGTTTGTCAGTGCAGAGCCTGCTTCAGATCCTCTGTGTCCCTCTCTCTGCCCCTCTCCTGCTCGTGCGCACACACACACACACACACACACTCTCTCTCTCTCTGTCTCTCTGTCAAAAACAAATAACCTTTAAAAAAGAAAAGAAAAGAGAAAAGAAGAGAAAAGAAGAGAAAAGGAAGAGAAAAGAAAAGAAAAGAAAGAAAAGAAAAGAAAAGAAAAGAAAAGAAAAGGGACCATCAGCCATGAACTGCTCACTGAGTCTTCTGCCAGCACCCAATGCCCAACCCAGGTTAGCAGCTGAGCGTATGTAAGTCCACACAGAGCACTGAGGAGCTCATGTTTCCTGGGTGTGTCCCACCAGCCAGCTCTGATTTGAAGGACATCATCAAGAGGATGTGACAGCTGGTTGACCCTCCAGCTTGACCTGGACACCCGGAGGCCCCCTCCCCTGTGCTTGGAATGTATGTGCAGCCCACCGTTCCTGCACTAGGAGCTGGTATTAAGGATGCAGACTTGAGAAAAAAATGTGTGGCTGAGAGCTTCTGGACAGGATATGTGACTGAACCCAGTTAAGACCTCTATATAAACTTTTAAGATCCTGGAGGATGGGTGTGGAGATCCCCTCATCTTGTGGTGCCCAGGAGAAGCCTCGTAAGTTCTCTTGTGTAGTAAAACTACCACCTACCAGTCTGGAGTGGCCTGCCTCTTTCTTTGGTTTATCGCTGACGTCTGTGTATGAGGCCAGCTTCAGATCTCACCCAGGCAATTCCGGAGGATGCATACCAATGGCGTAGGGGCTAAGTTACCAGTGGGTGAGCCATGAGCAAGAAATTGTTTTATTCATGCCCGTATTCCTGGTCTCTAGCACAATCCCTGGTAAATAGTAGGGTTTTCATCCATGACATATTCTTGCCGTGGAAAAGTTCCCATTCCGGTGAGTAGAGATGTTTTGGTGTGCACAAACATATTGAGGGTTACTCATGCCCTGGCTGATTTCACCTAGTCTTGGCCAAACATCTCACGGGTCTTTCCTTGTTACCCATTTAATTTGTACATCTGACCAAAAGTGTCAGAAAAAAAATTATTTAGTTTTATATATATATATATATATATATATATATATATATATATATATAGTTATATATATAGTTAGTTATATAGTTAGTTATATAGTTAGTTATATAGTTAGTTATATAGTTAGTTATATAGTTAGTTATATAGTTAGTTATATAGTTAGTTATATATATAATATATATATATTACTGTCATATATATGTATGAGTTATTCTAGCTCATTCTAAAGCTTTCCTTTTCTACTCAATAAAGCCAAAATCTTTTCAGCAGAGATGTCATGTTTAGCAAATAAACATGAAGGATGCCCTGCTAAATTTGAATTTCAGAGAAACAACGGGCAATCTTTTACTATAAGTATGTCCCAAATATTGCAATATTCCAAGCATTATCTGAAGTTCAAATTTAACAAGGCCATCCTGTATTTTATCTGGCAGCCCTACTTGGGCCTCTATGGAGTGTCTGTGGAACATTCCTAGTGAGCTGAAGGGAAGCCGTAGGAAAGAATCAGCGAACGGTGGCACCTCCTTGCAGGACGGCTCTCCTGGATCCTGTCTTATTGCTGGGAAGGGAGGAAGGAAGGGCAGCTGTAATGGTGTCTCCTGATGATTGCAAGCCCCACTGAGGGCAGTTCCATGCTCATAGGCCAAACAGAAAGCAGAGCTTGTCTGCAGAGATAAAAGGCCAAAAAGCTGGGCTTCTTGCTGTAACACGGCTCCACATCTTGTGAGATGAGTGATCCCACCGGGCTCTGACATTGGGGCTGAGAGAGGCCGCAGGACCTCAGGGTTTAGGGTTCTGATCATTCTCTCTCTCTCTCAATCTCTCTCCCTGTGTGTGAGTGTGAGTGTGTGTGCGTCCGTCTCTCTGTGCATGTCTGTCCATCTCTGTCTCTCTATGCATATGTGTCTGTGCGTCTCCTCCCCGTCCCCACCCCCTCTTTCTCTGACTGGTAAACTTCTCTCAGCACTTCTCAAAGCAGAGACAGGAAGGCATTCGTGTACAGACTTAATGGTCAGATCTGTGCTTTTATTGCATGTTAATTCATCTAGGAGCTTTGGTTTTCAGACATGGAGCTGTTACCGCAGGTAGGTGATAAGACTCTATGTCCCCCTGGACACAGAGGGGCTACAAGTGGTATTCAGAGCCCCATCACGCCCCTTCACTTTGCTCCACACACGCGGATGCAGACTTCCTGACTTCGGAGGGGATGCATGGCCCCGGAGCCCTGCGCACAGCAGAGACAAGTAAACTGACCTTTATGCAGTTGACGAGTTCAGCTTCGACTGCTCCGGATTCTCAGGGGTATGGTGAGTCATAGCAGCGCTGCTTGGTTTTCATTTTGTCAAAGGACGGCAGCTCAAACCTCCTGTTTCCCATAAATCCCTGGTACCTTTTGCCTTTCTTAGCATTAACCAGCCCCATTTGCCATCTGTAGAGTTTTACGTCACTGGGACCTGCACCTCTGGCCATGGAATAATTGGTAGATGTCCCATTTGGATGGATGCGTGCTTGTAAATAGTTGACTTTGACCAATAAGCAACAGCTGTTTTGGGGTGGCTCGCCCTTCAAAAAGGAGCTTTATATCTTAGAGAAACCACAAAACATTATGGAGAGCACTTAGACTTGAGTTTGACCCACCCCCACTTGAGTTTAAACCCAACTCCGTTCTTCACCAGGTGTGTGGCCTTGAAGGGCACTGACATCAGGGTCCTGCTGTGAGCTGTGTTCACAGCCCCTGAAGCCCGCCAATTAAAGGTGGGTGAATTTCGAAATCTAAGAATATCTTTTCTCCCGATAAAAACAATGTATGAATTATGAATGAAAACTTGTAGAGTTTTTTTTTCTCCCCCCAAGATTAACAAAGACTGTTTTTAATGATAGGAACACTAATTGTAAAGCAGTTTGAATTTGTTATGAAATTCTTATTGCTTGACCTTGTGATACCCCTTAAAAGAACATATATATAGATTGAGTATAGAAAATATAAATATTATGGCATCGTTAAGGGAAGTTTGAAATCTCAGACTCTAAGATTGTTCAGACTATGGTCTCTTCATCATCAAATAGCCATTAAAATACTATTTAGTCAAAAAGGCTTTTAAATGACAAGAGGTGGAATGCTATTTGCAAATAGAAGCAGATGCTATTTCCCATTGGATTTATTTTATAACCACTCAGCAATACAGCTTAGACCTTGCAAAAACAAACTTTAAAACAAATTGTCAGGATTCTAACTACTTGTGATTCTTGGCAGATGCCAGGCATTACTTTTACTGTCAGATCATTCTGCTCTAAGCCGTGCTGGATGGTTTTGTTGGTGCACCCAGCCGCAGCCTGCCTGTGGGTAACAGAAAGCGAGCTGTTTGGGGAGCACTTGAATCTCTGGCTTTTTTAGCCTAGTGTACAATGTAGGACTATTCCTGCATTAGGGCTCTTGGTTGCACTCAACGGATCCCCAGGTGTAACCAGGTCAATGAAAGTTCTTCATTCAGGAAACAGAAAACTTCAGTTAGAGCTCCCCTTGAGGCATGCCTGGCTTAGCCTTTCACTTCATCTTCTTCCTTCTCAGAAAGACCTTCCCTGTTGTGGCAAAGATAAGCCCCGAACAGCGTGGGGTCCTCTTCTTCACCTCTAAAGATAAAGATGGCCATTTCTGTGCTTGCGGGTCCCCAGGCCATGCAGGGAGTATACATTTGAACTCTAAACTATGCATCAGGCAGAGTCACGGATATACTGTTTCCATAAGGCTCCAAACACATCATTCAGAACAACTCACTGTAATTAGCAAAATTTATGTTATAAATGTTACTGATATAAAAAAAAGTCATTAAGAACGATTAGGAGATGAAATAGGTAAATGCCAATTTCTCTGTCTTTCATAAGGCATTTAAACTCATAAGGCAACCTCTAGAGTATAAAACAGTATGGCCGTTGTCTAGGCAATGAGGAAAAGTTTTACTTTGCATTTTTAGTCTGTCCATACTGTTTGAACTTTTTTTTTACTGGGTTACATAATCAAACACTTAAATAATTCTATCATCTCAAGACTGAAATAAAGGCAGCAGCTTCTTTCTGTGGATGATCTGGGATCTCTGCCTCCAGGATGGATCATTTACAGTGAGCCCAGTCTCTGACATCATGGGGCCATCTACCCCCTACCCACTGGGGGGGAAAAAGATCATGTACTGCTAACTCTCCTCCACTAAGCTTACTGATATAACTTTTGGATAATCGTTTACCAGATCTCCTTACCTTGAGGGGAAAAAACTAGCATTTACTCCATCAGTCACTGTGCAGGAAACTTAATGCCATTTCATCTTCATACTGGCCTGTGATGTAAGCTTTGATCCAACATGTTGCAGATAAAAACTTCATGAACTTTGTGACTTTGGAGACATTGCTATGTTACTTCTTCACTAAACCACCGGGCTTCTCACTGTCTCGAGTTCTCAGACCGTGCAACCAGAGGCCCAAAGCTGTTCCTTTGCCTTGGTAGGCAGTCTGTTCAAAGCCTGGCTGGCAGAAAGGGCTGTCACCTTGGAGCCCAGGAGCACAGCCCCTGAGGTGCATGCTGGAGCCTCCCTGAATATTCCATTCCTTCCACTCTTGCCTCTCTGCAGCCCAGGACCGGTTCTGCAGGATTGCCTGCTCACCCGGAAATAAAGTTTTCTGAATGGATCCCTTGTTTTGCAGCAAGGGGCCTCCCTGGCAGCCAGAACATCTGTCCGTGCCCTTCACGGTGAGCCTGGGCCGTGGGGCGGCCAGAAGCAATGACTGGATGCCTGGTGGCTCGGGAGACTTACCTGCAGTTTGTTGACAAATGGGACGGGCAGAGCCTTCCAAAAGAGGGGGAAAGGGCACCTGCCTCCAGCTCCTGTTTTCCTGTTTCCACAGAGATGCACTGCACTTCTGCTACTGGGTCCTTGGCACCGTGAGCCTGTCATTCCCCTGGTATTTAAAATCCACACACACAAACAAACAAGGCCCTAGCATTTCTCCGACACCTTTTGCTCCTTTTAAGTAGAGCCCTTTATGATGGCGCCTCTGGTCCCTCCAGCCCCCCAGGGGCCCACTTTGGCACCTCCAGCCTGGCTGGCCTGCTGCGGAGAGAGGTGGGCAGGGGGGCTCCAGAGTAGGATAGACCGAAAGGGCCTCCATCACAGGAACCGGGGACCCCGGGGAAGTGACCGGCGCATTTATTTGGTTTTATATACCTATTTCACCCCCTGGGATTTTTGAATGGGCCCTTTCCAAACAAGAAAACTGAAAGATCAAAAGGGGGAGGCATTCGTACTTCCTTAAATCGGCTGTAAACAGAGGACGAAATCTGCCCCTCCCCCTCTCCTGGAACTGATCATTTCTAGTGTGAATCACAGGTATTCCCTGTGTTTAGAACCTGCCCTAAGCAGTTATTCGTCCCTTGTGATCACCATTCTGTAGTTTGTACTTCCAGGTTCTTTGTCTGAATGAGGGTGGCTCCGCTGAGAGGGCCTGGGGAAGCTCTGTGACCAAACAGCCCTTTACTAGCCACAGGCCCCAGGCAACTTGCTTTCCCTCTGGGAGCCTCATTTTCACATCTGTAAAATGGGGATAATGGCAGCTACTTCACAGCCTTGCTGGAAGGGCTAGGAAGTGGCAGGCATGCGGTAAGCAGTGTATTAGGGCCAGGTGTTCACTGAAGTGAGTATTTGAGAGCAACATAACGCTCGGGTACAATCAATTTTCCAGAAAGCTGTCTTTTCAACTGGCTTTTCCAGAGCTTTCCAAAACGAGACCTACCTCTCCCTTCCCACCACTTCTGGCCCCTCATTCACTCTGCTCTTCAGTTCTTCTAAGAACGCTCTACCCTCCACTCCCTTTCCACCACCCACCCAGCCTCAGTTCTCATATTCAGGAACCCCTTCAACCCCTCAGTCTGCACTGCTCATCCCCAGATGAGCAGATACTCATCTCTAGCGTTCCTAGCAGACTCACTGTCCACGCCACAGTCCTTTCTCCTCGTCATGGAATCTGACTCCTCCACTATTAGGGGAGAAGCTCCCAAAGCGCAGGGGTCCTGCCTCTCTCCCAGGTACCAGGTGCAGGCTAAGAAACATGCCATGAACTCACAAGTTCTTGTCCAGTGCATAAATTTATCATCATCACATACCCTGCCAGAATGAGCAAACAAAAAATAAAGGTATTTGCCCTTATTTTATAGCTCCAACCCCTTGGCTTGACATTTGGCCCTTCATAACCTGTTCCCAAACGCCCTCAGCCCACATGCCCAGGCGCTCTGCCTCTTGCCGATCCCTGCCTTTCTACCTCTGCTTTGCTGCTCTTCCTGTCTTGAAATGCCCCTCTGCCCTACCGAGATTCCACGTACCCATTGAGGTTCAAGTTCAATGCTGGCTTACCTACGAAGCCAGGTGCCCCCTCAGAAAGAATTCCTCTCTCCCTTCCTTATTCCCATTGGTTTGGGACACCTCTTAAAAATGCTTTCTCTCTTTTATTTTTTGCTTATAATATGCTTATTTAGGTATAGGCCTATCTCTCCCAGCTCCACTGAAACATCTTGAGAACAGAGACCGCATTTTGCCCTCACAAGGTTATTATGAGGATTGAACAAGACCGCAATGGTCAAGAAAGAACACAATGTTACTTGTGTTTAAATATGTGGCGCCTTGGTCCCCCTCCACCTGTCTGGTACTCAGCCAGCGACACGTATGGTTAATAATCTGCAGCACACAGACCATGAAAGAGACCCTAATTGCAAGTCGGTTCACCCAGTGCTGTCCTCACCAATGGGACAGGATGACCATTGAATGAGTGTAACCTGCCACCAAAGAAGTTTCCGGCTGTGTCTGCTTAGTCTCCCGGCTTCCCCTGCTAGGCTGGGCAGGTGTGGTGCAGAACAGAGGGAGGGGCAAGTACCGAAGGCTGGGGGTGCTGGGGAGACAGAGGGGTGAAGGACAAGGGTGACGTGGGCACACCCGGGAAGGAATTGTTTGCAGGGTTTGAAGGAAAGGAGCTGTGAGAGGCAGAGAAAACAGACACAAGTAGGATCATTGAGCACTGGATTTCTCCGTCACAGGTACGAAAAGCAGTACTGGCAGAAGTAAAACGGGAAACACTCGAGCATTTAGTGACTGAGCCACGTGGGACGCTGCCCATCGTTCACTCCGCGTGTGTGGGGTTCTACGCCCGTTGCTGTGCCTGGGCCCCGGGGAGCTGGCCCCCCAGTTAGCCTGTGAGTGAGGGGCTGCCCCCAGGCTGAGAGTCGGCTCCTCTCCGTGGCAGCTTGGAGGATGTTCGAGCCCCCAGCGTCTGGCTCTCCCTGAGCCTCCAGCCCGACCCTGTGCTTGGGCCAAACCAGCCCACAGCGGATCCCCCAAATCCTGCTGCTCGGACAGACCTCCGTGCCTTTACACGTGATGTTTGTTAGTTTCCTTGAACTGAAGTGACTTACATTTTGTCTACTTCTGCTAGAAGTAATTAGACGCTTAGTAAAAATCGTGAGTGGGGGGGGTCCTGGGGATGCAAAATCTTGAATTATGAGGGAGAATAAAATTCTGTTCAAGGGTTTAGGATTTCATCAACCTACCCTACCTGCGGATTTGGTTGTTTTCTGAGTGCGCGCTGATTAGATTCAAAAATTTGGAAAGGTTTCAGGCAAAACCCACCTTGAAGAAATGTACCTGTTTTGAGAAAGATGCCTTTGGGGGCAGGCTTCAGGGCACAACTAGATATTCTCAGGAGACAGAAGCGTTTAGCCAGAACGAGCCAGACTAGGATTCTGATGCCAGCCTTGCCGTTTATTAAGCGCTGTGATATCTCGTCATGATGAGCCTTAACCTCCTCATCTGTAAAAGGGACATGGCGGTCCCTGTTCAACTTCATGTGTAATGAGGTTTAGATTAGGGTGGAACAGGATGATGTAAGTAAAATGCTTTGTAATCACGAAAGCAGTGGGATGACACAGTGGAGTGGTAGTAAGGGCCAGGGGTGGAGCATGACCACCAGGGATCCAATCCTGGGTCTGCTGCCTCCAAGTTGTACCATCTTAGATAAGTTTTCGCCTCTCCGTGCCTCCGCCTCCCCATCTGCAAAATGGGGATAACAGTCCTTGTTTTATAGGGTCGTTCGAGGATCTGTCTCTTACCTGATAGGGGGTTAAAATAGCTGTTTCCTATAAAGTGCTTAGAAGAGTGCCTTACGCGGAGTAAGCACACGGTAAATATTAGTTGTTGTGGTGGCCGTTATTATGATTGCCATTTCAGTTTTGTCATTTGGGGCCTAAAAGAAACCGAAGGAAAAGAGTGTGTAAGCTGTAGTCCCTATGAACAGGTATTTCTTGAAATCTGGTTTATGATACCTCTGGAGGCATACAAATACCCCCCAAAGTCGTTACAAAACTCCTACACACTTGAATTATGAAGGGGAATAATAATGGAGGGGCGCCTGGGTGGCTCAGTTGGTTAAGCGTTGGACTTCAGCTTAGGTCATGATCTAGTGGGTCGTTGGTTCGACCCCTGCGTTGGGCTCTCTGCTGTCAGCACAGAGTCTGCTTTGGATCCTCTATCCACCACCCTCTCCCACCCCTTCCCCACTCATCCTCTCTCTCAAAAATAAATAAACATAAAAAAAAACCTCCCACACATTGTATCTTAAAAGAGAGAATCACAACCATGCTCCACATCGTGTAGGAGGAGAATAGAAAGGGAATCACAACTTAGAATATGCCCTGAACTGTGTAAGTCCTGATGAGTTCTTTGGACCCTGCAAAAGCACACTTCTTCAAACGAGAGCGTAGGCTCGTGGGAAAGACTTGACTGCAGAGACCGTTCTGGCGTGTGTCTCCACTGCTGGCACGTGGAGCCTCGAATGGCCAGAGGAAGGAGTCAAGCAGATCCGATGGAACTCTGGGCTCTGCACCAATTATGTGACCCTGGGCAAGGTGACTTGACCTCTCTGATCCCGTTTCTTTATTTGCAAACTGGCCTAATAATAGCCCTCCGCTATTGTTAGCTGTCAAAGTTAAAGGGGAAAGAGTATGTAGAGAACTTGGCCCTGAGCCTCGCACCTCGCAGGATGGATCCACAACTGGCATTGGCTCTGCTGGGAATAGCCCGTGGTGGTGCTTTCCTCTTGTGACCCCGGCCCTGCCCCTCTGCCCTCTTCACTCAATGAAGGAAAACAGAAGTCAATAGAGTTCATTTGCAGAACTTAGCGGGAGGCTCTGCTAGGGGAAGGGCAGTCAATAGTTTCCAAACCCAAGAGGCAAACAAATAATTGCCTTTTCCCCCCACTTCCTCAGAAGTTTTTTGCCTTCTTCCAGCTCACAGTTTAACGGCCTTTCTGGAATGAAAATATCAAGATCAAGTCCTTCCAGGTTCTCTAGGAAGCACTGCTTCAGCTTCAACATCTCATTTTTTTTTTTAACGTTTATTTATTTTTGAGACAGAGGGAGACAGAGCATGAACGGGGGAGGGTCAGAGAGAGGGAGACGCAGAATCTGAAACAGGCTCCAGACTCTGAGCTGTCAGCACAGAGCCCGACGCGGGGCTCGAACTCACGGACTGTGAAATCATGACCTGAGCTGAAGTCGGACGCTCAACCGACTGAGCCACCCAGGCGCCCCATCAACATCTCATTTTTGAGGTAGCAGCCCCTCGGATTCTCAGAGAAGGACAGGAGGAGAGTGCCAGACTCTGGGTGCCCTGAAGACCATCTGGGGTCCAAGCTCAGCCTGTCCTGCAGCCTGGAGTGTGTGTAGGAATCAAATGACACCTCAGAGTTGGCACATAGAAGCTACTCTAACAGGACCTCAAAGGCAGCGACGCCAAAACTCACTTGCGTGTGCATTTTCTTTTGCTGTTTTTTTTTTTTTTTTAATATTCTAAAGTAAAGGCAATTCTGTCTACTTGCCAATTTGCGAAGGATCCCCCCCACCCCTGCTCTGGCCTCTCTGCTGATTAGCTCGTGGCAGAAACGACAAGAAGAACAAAGAATCCTCAGCCCGGTGTGAATTGTGGAACACTTTATTGAACACAAATGAACAGAAGTGAGGTTTCCTCTGTGGTTCATCCTAGGTGCCAGCAAGGAAGTGAAAGGGATTTTTGAGGAAACGTTTGGGGCAGAGGCAGAGGTTCAAAGGGAAATAATTCAGAGGACAAGACAAATGACAGCCTCTTCAGAAATGCTTCCGATGGTGAAAGAAATGAGGGTACCAGAGACGGGGAAGCAGAGAAAAATGGTGGAGAAGCCTGGGAGCGAGCGTTTGCCTAGAAAGCTCGCCACTGCCCAGCACACAGCATCCCAGAGTGAGCTGGAAGGAAGGGCCTCAGCTTTGGAGTTAGAGCTGAACCCTCCAGCCAACTAGTCAACCATGTGCCACTAATCGTGGGGCTTTGCACTGTTTAGCTGGCCCAAATCTTAGTTTCCTCACCCTCAACATGGGATCAATAATGCCCCCTCCTGGGCTTGTTAGGAGGATTACGTGAAATAATAAATATGAAAATCTGAGGACAACATAACAGACACACACAATCTGTGGTTCCCTATCCAAGCACCAGAAATAACTTGCTCCTATTTATGAGCTTTGCCCGGCCAACTGCCCGTAAATGCTCCCTAGAGGGATCAGGGACCTGATCCAGCTATCTTCCCCACAAGGGAGGCATCTTCGTGGGGGCATTGCCGCAGGAGGCAAACGCCGGTGTACAGCTGTCTCTGCCGGACGGGGCCCGGGCTGTGAAGCCTGTCTGGGGAGGACTGCAGCTGTGCTGGGCTCAACCGTGTCTGTGAGAAAGCCCCCTCCCACAGAGCTCTCACCTTCTCCTCATGTTCCACATGCCTCCCCTCCCATGGGCACCTTGGAGTCCTGAGGGCAGGCCCAGCTAGTAGGTGAGTCTGTGGCTTTCCAGGTTTTTGGAGAGTGAGGACAAGCAGTTCCTAACTCATCCACAGTATCTGGTCCCCAGGGCAACCGAAATTACCCAAGCTATTTATAAACCATTCTTTTTTTTCTTTATTTTTTTTTTTTTAACATTTATTCATTTTTGAGAGTGAGAGAGACAGAGCCATGAACGGGTGAGGGACAGGAAGAGTGGGAGACACAGAATCTGAAGCAGGCTCCAGGCTCCAGGCTCTGAGTTATCAGCCCAGAGCCAATGCAGGCCTCAAACTCACAGACCACAAGATCATGACCTGAGCTGAAGTTGGACATTTAACCAACTGAGCCACCCGGGCGCCCCTATTTATAAACCATTCTTAATGCTCGATCTTGAAAAACTCAAAAGCCAAGAGCATTTGGGTCCCACTCTTTTCAAAACAGCAAGGAAAATAACTAGCTAAAACTTGATCAAAGGCTAGACATCCCCTTCCCCATATTACTGTCTTCCCTAATCTTCCTCCCCCCCCCCCACACACAAATACATATACATGTGCACAAACATATACTCTCGCTACAAATGCACAGGGCAGAGTCCCTTGAAGAAAATCTTGATATACTGCCCAACACTTTCCTTTTATAAAGTACCAGCAACAAATACATGAGAAGCTGATGAAGGTTTGTAGACATAGAATGACATTTTAGCAACTGTCCCACAACCCACCATCCCTGATGACAAGATACATTTATTCTTCGGTTATAACAACACTAATGAGAAATAAAGTTATATCCCTTCCTTGTACTATAGACAAAAATAAAATGCAGGTGTATTAAAGATACATATGTATGTTTTCACTCATATGTGGATCCTGAGAAACTTAACAGAGAACCATGGAGGAGGGGGAGGGGGGAAAAAGTTACAGAGAGGGAGGGAGGAAAACCATAAGAGACTCTTAAATACAGAGAACAAACTAAGGCTTGATGGGGCGTGGGAGAGAGGGGAAGGTGGATGATGGGCACTGAGGAGGGCACCTGTTGGGATGAGCACTGGATGTTGTATGGAAACCAATTTGACAACAAATTATATTTAATATAAAAAGATACATATGTAAATAACTATGAAAATATTTGAAAAACCCATAACATTTGGATAGCCTTGGAACTGGGGAAAATTAAGCAAAAGAAAAAAAAAACATAAGTCATAAAAGGGGGAGAGGTTTGACCATACAAAAATGAAAAGCTTCATAGAGCAAAAGGACACCACATTCAAAAGCATAAATATATGATACCATAAACATGGTACTATGACAAAATGATAGATAAGGAGGAAATCTTTTCAATATGTATAATGTACAAAGAACTTTCCCAAATTAATGAGAAGACAAGTAACCCAATAGAAAAATAGCAAAGAATATTAATTGACAAGTTACAGAAGAGGAAGCAAAATGAACAAAAGTCATGTAAACTAAAAAACAACGCACCGTCTCAAATAGTAGATAGGGAAATTAAAATTAACACAACAGTGACATAGCCATTTTTTTAATCCATTAAGTATTCAGAAGGTTAGCAACACCCAGTGGCAGTGTGGGACAGCTAGTTCTGTTGCATCAGGTTTGGGGCCCCATAAATAACTACAAACTTTTATAAAAGTCTTCTAATAGTATTTATTTAAATTTAAAATGTGCATATATTCTGATCCGGGCATCCCATTGGTGGGAAATTTCCAGGCTACGAAAAATTACCATGGATAAATATAATTGTCCGTGATGATTGCCATAGCATTTTGGGGGAGTAAAAAAGGGAAACAGCCCAAGTATTATTCAAAAGGTGACTCTTAAATTATGTTAATACCTGTGCTCTGTCACGCTGACCCTCTGATCTCCACCCTGCTCTTCACATGTGTAACTCAGAGCAAATCTGTGCTTCCATTTCCATCTATAAAATCAAGGTAATAATGACACTTACATCTCAGATTTATCTCTGTTAAATGGGAAGGAATTTACTATGTACTGCTAAGTAAAAAAAAAAAAAAAAAAAGCAGTTTGCAGAACTCAAGGTATTTTTAAGTGTATGTTTGCCTCTATTTATTTGTAAATGTTTGTACCCACAAAGGAAAAAAAGTGGAAAAGTTATACATTAAACTGTGAACACATATACTGCTTTTGTTAATGTGTCATTTAAAAAAAAAAGAAAAATTTAAAAAAAGAGAAAGAAAAATCATCAATAGGAAAAGAAATGACAGGAAACATTAACAGACTGTTCACTGGGGAAAAAAAGTATCAATTGTTAATAACTATTTGGAGAAAAAGGTAGCCTTAAAAAAAGAAAAAAAGCCTTTTTAGTTCAAAGGTTTTGAGAACTTCCTTCACTCAAAGCCCCCTTTGGACTGCTTGTGCCACTCACATTAGCCAAGGCGAGAGTGCGTTTCACCAGCCCCCAGACAAGGCCCCCCCGTGAAGTAGGGATGTGTGTTTGTGTATAGGTGCAGGAGGGCTGATTTGGAGGTGGGGGGGGGGATGTGCGGAGGAAGAACAAATACCTCTGGAGGGGCTAGAGACAGACTTGAATTCTAATCCCAACACTTTCACTCATCTATAGAACTAAAATAGTCTCTTACTTTTTTTGAACCAATCTCTCCATTTGAGAAAGGACTCCGCGAAGGGACTCCGTGACGTTATTGTCACTGCAGGCCTGGCCCAGGCCGTGCCTGCCCCCCACCCAGCCCTGCTTCAGGCCCACGCTGTGGTGCTGAGTACCCCCTACCTTCCTCCTCCTTCCTACCCACTCGCTCAAACCCCGGCATCGGGCGTGTGCAGCCTCCTGTCCCCCGCATGGAGAGAGGAGGGGCTGGCCTGTACTTCACTGTATCTTAATGAGGTCTGTCTGCCTGTGCCTTGCTATTTACCATGACGCTAATTCCTTCTGCATTTACGTGATTTTGGCTCCTGCAAAAGAAAAGGCACGGTTTTAGTTAAACACACACAAGTACACACACAAGCACACAGACAAAATAAAAACAGGAATGCTATAGCCCTTTACTTGATACACATCTTTCTAAATAAGAATCCAGGTGTCACGCTGGATGCTACACAAAATATGGGTTTAGTTGGCAACAGAAAGAAAGCTCCCACCACCAAAATAAGGAGAGAAGATTAATCGTGACAATTTTACTTTATGGACAAAATGCATTTAAAGTCATCGGCCCTCTAAAATACCTCGGACAGGCAGAGAAGGGGACAGCAATCTGTCTCTTCGCAAAGGCGCCGGGCTCTTGAGAAACCATGAGAAAACGAGAAAATACCTGCTTGTCTGGCTGTTAAGTGTTCCCAGTGGGAATTCCCTCGGGACTTTTCAGACCACAAAGTCACCACGCTTACTGTATTAAAAAAAATAACTATGCGCTGTTGTTCCGTGAGCTAGTCCAGGTCTTGAAAGCTCTCCTGTCCCCTCCCAGGGGCCGGGATGGGTCGTGGTCCTGGGGTGGAGCTCAAGCGCTCTGGGGCCGAGGCTCTCGCCCGCCGTTGAGGAGGTCTGTGAGCTCTCCGATGTACTTGATGGTGTACTTCAGCGTCTGGATCTTGGTGAGCGGCTGGCCCCTCTGGCTGTAGACAGGTGGCAGGTAATTCCGAAGGGTGTGCAGGGCATCGGCCAAGGTCCTCATTCGGAGCTTCTCCCTCTCGCTGGCCTTCCGTCTCCGCTGCACGGACATCCTGACTTTGGCGCCCTTCTGGGTCTTGGGGCCACCAGCGCCCTGCAGGTAAGCAGGCTGGAAGGCTAACACGTTGTAGTCCACCTCCCCCAGGCCACCGGTCCCACGGCCACCGCAGGCACCGCTGCCCCCACTGTTGGCACCTCCGTGCCCACAGGGCAGCCCAGCCACAGCTGGACGGGGAGAAGAAGCATAGGACTCCAGCGATGGAGCCGGAGACAGGCTCTGAGTGGGGGAGGCCTCGTTCGACTCAAAGGGCCCTGCCCTGTCGTTCCAGTCCCAGGACGACAGCAGGCCGGGGCTGTCGGAGGGGCCCAAGCCCTCCTCGAGGCCGAGGAAGGTCTCACGCAGGTTGTCCATGCCTGGGAGACAGCTGCAGAGAGAACGGCTCCCTGGCAAGTGAGAAAGAAAGTTCTGCCGCCAGCCAGGGCAAGCTCCCTTTTATGATGGTGGGGGAGAAGTGATAAAGTGGGAAAGAGGGCCGGGTGGGGGGAGTTCAAAGGAGACACCAAGGACCAAGATGGAAAATGAACTCTTCAGGTGTCACTTTCTCCTCATTGATAATTAGCATCTTCCAGCTAAAATGTCTTTAAACAAAAAGGCCTCCAAGAGAAGAAAAAAGGAATTATCTTGTTGTAACTAAACCAATTAAGGCTGCCTAACTAGACTTAGCATTGTCCTGTGGAACTCATTAATGAGGGAGCCAAAGAAAACAAACCTGGGGCAATTTGCAGCAAGGAGGTGGTGGCCCAGGGCCCTGGTGGAGAGTCCCAGGGTGCCCCAGAGGGCCACCATCCCCATTCAGCAAGACCTCCTAGACGTTTCAGAGCAGATGGGGTATCCTGGTGGAGAAGCAGCGTGGTGTAGGGACAGGGAACCCCTCTGGGCTTGGATTCCATGGCATGTCAAATGTGGACAATTATGACTTTTACTTCAGAGGGCTTTCCAGAAGACAGCACCCAGCAGACACACAGCGAATGCCGATTTCCCTCTTGCCTTCCTCTTCAGCAAATTTTCCTGAGTTGTGCTTCCAACATGCCCACACTCAGAATGACAAAGGCCAGCAGCTCCAGGAAAGCCAGAGCTTTAATGAGCAGGAAATATCCTTCCAGAAGCTTAAAGGCCTTGCTTTAACTGAGCAGATTGGGATTCCCCACGGCAAACAGACACCAGGCAACAGAAAACTCTTTTAAGGCAGGGAGTTTGCAGAATACCTGGCATTTTGCCTTCTGAAGGTCTTTTAAAAATCCAGCGGCAGAATCACACCTTGGTTTTTGAAATGTATAGAGGAAGTGTGAAATTAACTAGGGAGCCTGTTTTCCCCACCGTGGCTCCAAATGCCACCGAATGTGTTAAGTTGGATGGTCCTGCTAGTTTGCTTCACTTCCTACATGCTCTGAGAGATAGACCCTCGGTGTTGGAAAGGGGTCTCAGATTCCCCATTTGTCCCATAAATTTAACTTATTCTCCACATAACTAGTTCTACGAATTAGTATTAACATCAGATCAAAGCGAGTTACGTAGCAGAGTAGTATTTAACATGTCCCTTAACATGATTAAGTCCCTTTGCAATTATTGAAAAGAAATGCCAATGGTCTTAATTAGAACACTTACAGTATTTTTTAATTAACTAGGCCCAGGGAAGAAAAAGCGAAAGCAGCTAATCTGTAGAAGAATGCTCTTAAATTCACCACTTACTAAAGGACCCTATTGTGAAGAATAAACATTAATGAAACATAGTAAGTGTGATAAATAACCTCTTCTCTCTGCCCACCGCTGCTTTCTCTTCCTTCAATTCTTATGGAAAAGCCTAGAATCTGCTAATACTATTCAAGAAACTTTATATATAACTAACCTTTACTTATTTATTTATTTATTTATTTATTTATTTGAGTCTCATTTTACAGATGAAAATGCTGAGGCTCTAAGAGGTTAAGAAACTCAGTTAAGGGGCACCTGGGTGGCTCAGTCAGTTGAATGTCTGGCTTCAGTTCAGGTCATGATCTCTTAGTCCGTGAGTTTGAGCCCCGCATCGGGCTCTGTGCTGACAGGTCAGAGCCTGGAGCTTGCTTCGGATTCTGTGTCTCCCTCTCTCTCTGCCCCTCTCTTGCTCACACTCTGTCTCTCTCTCTCTCTCCCTCTCTCTCTCTCAAAAATAAATAATAATAAAACATTTAAATTTTTTTTTAAAAACGGAAACTCAGTTAAGATATCCCTGGTAGCAAGGGGTAAAGCCAAGAGTCCTGGTAAGACCCCAAAGTCCACTTCTTTAAAAAATTCTGTTTTCTCTATTTTAGTTGTTTGTAGTAGAGGCAGGTGACTTGATGGGGTTCAACGAGAAGGAGACTCTCAGTAGACCCAAGGTGGCTGTGATGGCCACTGACACACTAAGCTCTTAGTCCTTATATTCTAAACTTCACAGTTTTCCTTGTAATACTACTTCTGCTCTTAGACTCCAGAGATGTTGTTTTTTTCTTTCTATAGCTTCTTTCTAAAATTACTTATTTCTTAAACTTCTATTTTCAGAAATTTCATTTCCTAAATGAGACAGGACCTGTCAAATAGTTGGTACATTATAGACACTTGGTAACTGTAGGCTTTATTCCTGTTGTGACTGTCACTCATGGTCAGACTCACCAGTATCAGAATGACCTATTCTGTTCTGGCTCCTTTACCCCTGACCCCAGACCCCAGCAGTGCTGCTCCCCAAAAAAACTGTTCTTAGAGCAAGAAAAGCTGCCTGGTTTCTATGTTTGTCAGTGTATACTCTCTGGTAAGAAATCAACCAGAACTAAACTTGCATTTTCCTGCTGGTCTCCATGAAGTATCCTAGGCCCCATCTGAGGAAAATGGTTGTGCAGGATGGTAAAACACCATTAGCACTTGAAGACCGTGGCTGGGCACGCGCTAGTTAGGTGTTTTTCTACGTCCGTTGACAATAAGGCAGAAAACTGGACGGTGCTAGACGGGACCCAGTAAAACCTAGTTGAGTGTGTGGTGTAGTAGAAAGATGAGCCAGAGTTCATCCCCGTTCGAGCACATCATTCACCTTTTCAGGGCTCTAGGATTTTACTTTGTAAAAAGAGGATAATAGTATCTGTCCTGTCTTTTTGATGAAGAGCATCTGTAAAATAAGGTGTTTGGACCAAGGGATCATTAAACTCCCTTCCAGCTCTAAAATGCAATGAAACAAGCTACTGTGTGTGTGAGCTCGATTAAAAGCACCCACCATACCAGTGTGAAGGGACTTAGAGACAATTAAGTCCATCCTTTTATCTGCATTCTAGAGATGACAATGACTTGTTTAATGTCACATCAAAAGGCTGCGGCAGAAATGGAACAGAAAGCAAAGTTGTGTGACTCCCAGATTTTTCTTCCCTAGAAAATAATGCAGGTTAAGTGATACATACGCTTTCATATCAGTCAGACTACATAGTTCCCACATTACTGAGTTAGTAGGATAAATATCTTAAAAAAAATTTTTTTTTAACGTTTACCTATTTTGAAGGAGAGAGAGAATGTGAGCAAGGGATGGGCAGAGAGAGAAGGAGACGCAGAATCCAAAGCAGGCTCCAGGCTCCGAGCTGTCAGCACAGAGCCCGTCGCGGGGCTCGAACTCATGAGTAGTGAGATCATGACCTGAGCTGAAGTCAGAAGCTTAACCGACTGAGCCACCCAGGTGCCCCAGGATAAATGTCTTAATGTGCATCTAAAGGTCATTCACTCAGCAAACACTGATAAGATATTGTGACTATGATGGTAACAAACCGAAAAGAAGTCCCCAACCCTGAGGCATGTCCCCAAGAGGCCTTGCAAAATTTCCTGGTCCTAGTTTCCAAAGAGTAATGTGGAGGTACAGATTGGCTCTCAAATACCAGGCTCATGGCAGCCTTTTGATTGTAGCTCTCCCCAGTGAGCAGGACCCACAATTTGTCACACAGATTAATGAGTGAGTGTCCCAATGTCTAATTTTCACCAGGATGAGCTTCTGAGGGGATGCCAGTCATATCCCTGATAACAGCAATGACAGAGGCGTGGCCAACTAGGCATTTTTCAGTAGCCTGTAGTGGAGATTGTACAGGAGACCGTAGACTTTGGAACTGGCCAGGAAGCTAGGCAGAGCCACTTCTGAGAAACTGACAAACGGGGCTCAGAGAATCAACAGGAAACAGAGGGCAACAGACTGCTCTGATGCGTGAACCTAAAACCACCCATGGTCCCATGTCACTGCTGGCCCAAAAGGCACCTCTGTGCAAATTAGAAAAAAATACCTGGTTTGGACTTCTTTCAGTTCCCACTGACCTCCTTGGCCAGGCTCATTGATGCAGGGCTCAATCTCCGCCAAGAGTGGCCCTGGGAGCCCTCTGTGATGTGTCTCCTTTGCAACATTAGCATTTTTAGTACTTCAGTGACTGTTCAGATATTGTTGGACAGATAGATAGTGGCAGTAGTCGCAAGACTGTGTCCACTGGAGTTAGCCTGATCTTACGTTGGCTATTGAGGAATTGTGATCTTGGAGCCTTTAATGAATCTCTTTTAGCTTCAGCTTTGTCTGTACAGTTGAAATACTAGTACTCACCTCATACCAGGTGTCTACACTGTAAGCTTTGAGTATGGCAACTAATGTTGCCATAGGTGTTAAACCCTGTTCAGTGAGCTGTTGATTCCTTGAGTCAAGAGAAGTTATGGGCACCATATGTGGGACTATAAATACATCTCTCCTATTTCCTTTGGTGTCAACTCACCTTGGCTTAGAAATCAAATTTCTCACCTTCAAATGAAGCTTTTTTCTTTTCTTTTCTTTTTAACAAAACCAATTTAGAGTTCTTCACCAAAGAGCAGTAGTTGCCCAGAGCCAGTGATGGGAGCCATCAGCTTCCTGTGCAGTCAATAAAGGGATGTATTGCCCCTAGATCATTTGAAAACAGAGATAAAGCTGACTGTAAGTTGGCCTGTGTTTTACTGTCACATTCCAGTGCCAACTCTAAACAATGACAAAAATAAAACAAGCACTCCTAGCTGAGACGGAGCACTCCCACCACCGACCTCTCCTTGGTAACCACTGCCAAAGAGAACTTTAAACTTTGCTCAGAAGTTTGGAACTGTGACCCAAGGTGCCCCAATCCTAGTCTTAGTTTTGACCCTGCTTTACTACGGAACGTTGAGTGAGTCATTCACCCTTTACGCGCTGAGGTTTCCTCCCAGGAAAGTTAGGGTCAACCTGTATCCCGTGTTGTAAGAAGCTAAAAAAGATTGAAAGCTGAAGCTTGTCATTGGGGAAGTGGAAAGGGCTATAGGAATTTGTTAAGATGTTTTCAAGATTAATAAAAGTTACTATGGTCACCGATGAAGTCATCCACTCTGAACCTGGCAATTTTGCCATGCCACATAACACTAAGTGAATCAGCATGGAAGCTGGCTTTTTAAAGTCTATCTTGGGAGAAGTACCACTGTCCCCAGATCTTCAAGGAACATTGAGATGGAAGGTCTATTCCCCTTATGGCTTCCTAGACCCCTGTACCACGTAAGGCAGTTTGGATGGACCGTTTACTCAAGACCAAGGGAGGGCTCAAGTGGATTTCAACTTCTCATGATGTTGCAGAAAGTCCTTCAATAGATCTGTAAAATGAAAATACTAATCCTGGAGTCTAATTAAAACGAAAGCTTCTTTGTTGAATTCCTACCAGGTACTGAGAATTACACCTGTTTCTTTTAGATCTATTAGGTCATCTTAATTTTTCCACACTCTGTATGGTAGAGGTTATAATCCACCATACTTAAAGCTTACAATGTAGAGACCTGGTAAAAGTGTGTTCTCTATGAGCTAAGTATTAGTATTTCAATAGTACAGACCAAGCTGAAGCTAAGAGAGATTCATTAACGGGTCCAAGATCACGACTACTCACATGCTAAACATGAGGAACCCTGTGTTCAGAAAGGGACCCAGCGGACACAGCAAGAGGACATAAAGCAGGGTAGGTACTACCTAAGTCTGTATGAATGCCACATCCAGGCTCCTTCCACAGTAGACTCTGGCCCCCAGAAGCAATGTCACCCATGGAGTGTAATCACTGAGAAAATCTGCAAGATGCGGAGCTTGGTTCAAATCCCACCTCCTCTAAGAAGCCTTCCCTGCTTGCCTCAGCCTCAGAATTTCTTCCTTCTCTGATTGACAGTCCACAGCTTTGACCCCATTCATTTGACACTAATATATACTGCCTGATGTTCTGGTTTACTATCCACATTAGTCTGACTTGCTTTCCCAATTATGTTGCAAGTCCCTTGAAGGTATGGATGATTATTTTGCTGGGCCACAGCATGGTGGGTGGAGTTAAGAAGGTGACCGTCAATTAGCCTATTTGTTTGTTTGTTTGTTTGTTTGTTTTTTGGTACATGTTGAGGGCCAAGCCCTGTGCTAGGTGCTGAGAACAGAAAATTAAATTAAGAAGCTTTTGTCTTCATGTTGCTTAGAGTATTGAGGGTGGAGATAGAGAAGTAAAAATACTGATAAAACAATGTATAAATGCTGTGATAAATTTAACCATAGGGCACAGGCATGACTGTATGTGACAGCCCCCAGGAGTCCTCTGTAATGTGTCCCCATCACAAATTAGCACTTTCAGTGCTTCACCAAACACTGGTGGGTGGATAAGAAGTGATTACTGGCCAGACGAGAGCCACTAGAGGCAGACTAAACCTGAGTCAAATCTTATAAATATTCACACACAGATGAGGGGCACAGAGAAGAATCGGGAGGACTTTCTGAAAGACGTGATTTCTACAGCCTTGCTTTGCTTTTTAAGTAACACTCCTTTGCGTTCTTAAAAGGATGTTCCTTTAAAAGCAGACCTGTTTTAGCAAGATGAAAGGTTAGGGGAGCTCCTTCTAGACACTGCTTGAAGGTTAGATGTAGCATGAATTGTGCAGGAAACCACTAACTCAGTGCCCACAGGGGGGCCAGTGGAGGCTGAGGTTGGAGAAGTAAGCCTTGTCCCTAAGGGTAAGGCACTTGGACCATAGCTGGCAGGTGACAAGGAGCTTCTAGTCCTCATCATTAGGTTGAAGTGGAGGCAGAATGGGCCAGGCCAGCCTGGGGCCACCATACCAGCTGCTGGTGGAGATCATGCATAGAGGCCACGGCTGCATGTGGTATTGTTCTAGTTGCTTAATGTAGATTAACTCACATCAGTCCTCACAGGAACCATACAAAGTAGGTGCCAGAAGCAGCCCTCATCCTGTTTTACTAATAAGAAATTGAGGCAGAGAGGGGTTCAGCAACTTGCCCAAACCCCACACCTAATGACTGGTAACCCCAGGATGCGAACCTAGGCATGCCGCCCGCGGTCCAGGCTTTTAACCTCTGGCTAAAAGAACTGAGAACAGCTGCAGGCATCAGTGTGATGGTCTCTGTAGGGCTCTTGAAGCCAGAACTCAAGCTTGAACCTCAGCTCAGTAAGTAAGAGAAGACTGACTGGTTGGTGCCGTTCAGTCATGTAGCCAGGGTATTCAGAGCACTGGAGATCGGCCCCGGGTCCTAGGCATTGTGGGGGCTGAGAAGATTCAGTAGGTTTAGACTTTCTGTCTTCATTCCTAAATTAAGCACCCATGGAACTCTTTTCTGTCCCAGTGAGTCTCATTCTGGTAGTCTAAGGTGGGGGGGGGGGTGTCATGTACGTGTATGTGTGACCTGGAGAGATACCCCTTTCTTGGCCAGACCCAGGGATGATAAGAATAATAAATGTATTTAGTACTAAATGCCTTGTATGACTTATTTAATTTAAATCTTACAAAAAATCCTCTCAAGAAAGTACTATTTTTGTTCCATTTTACCTAAGAAAAAAACCGAGGCTTAGAGGAGTTGAGAAGTTGCCCCAAACCATGAGATTAAAATGTGGAGGAGACACGATCTAGTCCCAGGTGGTCTGACTCCGGAGCACCAGGCTCGAGGGGGTGATTTTATGCCATGAGGGAAGACATGGGTGAGGGAGGGGTTTAGACTGGGCCCTTGTCACATGTTGTAAGGATTGCATCTGTTTTACAACTTTGGGTTTATAGTTCTAAAATAGAAGGCATCTGTCTCTCCCTACCACTTCCTGGTACTTTCCCTGGCCTTGCACCATGCAATAATTTTTATCAAACAACAAGTAAGGCTGATATTTAAGCATATTATCCTATAATTAAAATTTTAGAGAGAATGTCTTATTATTTTGTAAATAAAACACTTTTCCGTTTTAATGTTATAATAACAGTGCTAATGCTTTCCTTTTTTTATTTTTTAACAAAATGTTTATTTATTTTGAGGGAGGCGTGGACAGAGAGAGAGGGAGACAGAATCCCAAGCAGGTTCCGCTCTCTCAAAGCAGAACCCAACGTGGGGCTTGAACTCATGAACTGCTCATGACCTGAGCCCAAATTAAGAGTCGGACGCTGAACCGACTGAGCCAGCCAGGTGCCCCTAATGCTTTCCTTTTCTGAGTACTTACAGCACCGAGTCTGTGCTAGGCTGAAGATGAGAGCCTGGCACACATCATCCCATGTAATCCTCGACAGTCCAGCGAGGTAGGCGTCACCCTCAGCTTACAAGAGAGGAAGCCAAACTTAGACGCCAAGGACCTGGCCCAAGGTCAGCAGACGCAGCTTCTCTTTGCAAGGCCACACCTTCACCCAACAACTCTGTGGCTGGCACACCCTGGGTCAGCTGTGGTAACGCACCCACTCTCCTGTCTCCAGCTCTGTGCTCAGCACAGGACACTCATAGTGCCCTAGTTCTGACAGCTGTCCTTAGCCTTTGGGGTTCCTGCCTGCTCTGGGCTCCACGTACTCCCCTGACCTCTGTATATTCTTCAGTCCAGCCACAGCCACAGTCACACAGGTCCCCAATGGCCAGCGCAGCCCACCCCCAGACCTTCCTAGTAGGCAAGTGATGGGCCTAACCTTTGAAAACCATCAGGGCTAAGTTAAGAACCTGGATCTTTCCAACTCTTCACACAATCTTGGCACACAGCTGATGCTCAACAATAACAAAACAGATAATTCTTGTGAGACAAAGGGAATATGGCGTGTGTATGTACACGTGTGTGTGTGTGTCTGTCTCTGTGTGTCTGTGTGTGTGTTAAAACACCTAAGTGCTATTGGATATCTTCTTATGTCCTTGAGCTAGTAAAGAGAAATAAAAGTAGCAATTTCCTACGCAGCCCCTGTGTTGTCAAGCTTGTGAGAGTTTTAGCAAAGGCAGCCTGAGGTGCTTGGGAGAATTACTTTCCTGTCACTGCCATTACTTTCACTACAAACGAGGGAAATAATAAGCATTTTTGGCTCTCCTGGTTTGAGTTTGAAGCTCATTGTAAAGCCAAAAAACCCCAATATTTTGGCCTAACTAATCATAAAGCATTACACAAATGAACAAATAGATTATTTTCCCAGGCTGAGTATTTGACAAGGACAAGATATCAGGAAAAAAATAGAAACAAAATAATTTGGCTTATGTCATGGGAGAGATGAGAGACAGAAGATAGATGTGCTGAATTCCAGAAATCCCTTATTTGCAAATGACATATCAGATAAAGGGTTACTATCCAAAATCTATAAAGAACTTATCAAACTCAACACCCAAAAAACAAATAATCCAGTGAAGAAATGGGCAAAAGACATGAATAGACACTTCTCCATAGAAGACATCGCAAACACACATGAAAAAATGCTCAACATCGCTCATCATCAGGGAAATACAAATCGAAACCATAATGAGATACCACCTCACGCCTGTCAGAATGGCTAACATTAACAACTCAGGCAACAACAGATGTTGGTGAGGATGTGGAGAAAGAGGAACCCTTTTGCACTGATGGTGGGAATGCAAACTGGTGCAGCCACGCTGGGAAACAGTATGGAGGTTCCTCAGAAAACTAAAAATAGAACTATCCTACAACCCAGCAATTGCATTTCTAGGCATTTATCCAAGGGATACAGGTGTGCCGTTTTAAAGGGGCACATGCACCCAACATTTATAGCAGCACTATCAACAAAAAGCAAAGTATGGAAAGAGCCCAAATGTCCATTGATGGATGAATGGATAAAGAAGATGTGGTGTGTGTGTGTGTGTGTGTGTGTGTGTGTGTATACATACATACATATATATATATATACATACATACATACAATGGAGTATTACTTGGCAATCAAAAAGAATGAAATCTTGCCATTTGCAACTACATGGATGGAAGTAAAGGGTACTATGCTAAGTGAAATTGGTGAGTTATAGAAGGACAAATATCATACGACTTCACTCATGAGGAATTTAAGAAACAAAACAGATGATCACAAGGGAAGGGAAGCAAAAATAATATAAAAACAGGAAGGGGGACAAAACATAAGAGACTTTTAAATATAGAGAACAGAGGATTGCTGGAGGGGTTGTGGGAGGGGGGATGAGCTAAGCGGGCAAGGGGCATTAAGGAATCTAACCCTGAAATCACTGTTGCACTATATGCTAACTTGGATGTAAATTAAAAAGCAAATTAAACAAAAATTTTTAAATTAAGCTTTTAAATGACTAAATAAATAAAAATCAACTCCAGAAGTCCTTTAGAACAGAAAGATAAAACCCTTGTGTACTTAAGCCATTCCTGAGGAGGATTCCCTGACCAGAAATTAAGTTTATCTCTACCCCCTTGCTAAGCCAGGTCATGAAGAACAACAGAATCCTCCCTCCCAAGAATTTGTAAGGCTTCCTTTCTCCTCCAGCATTCAGACAACCTGACCTCAAGATCCTAACTCATCAACCAACTTTATAGCCAAGTGCTGTGTGAATTTTCTTTGCAAAATCAGTGTAGATGGAAGCCAAGGTTGTGTGGCTTTGTCTCAGAAAGAATCCACTCCAAGTACCCATGTCCCTGTGGGGTCCCTAAACTTCTTTCTCTTTTGAAAATACGACTAAGTATGTTCATTTGGGGGGGGGGGAAATCCAGCCACCATGTCTGCAAAAAATGGGCATGTAGGTGGAAGACAGGAGGGTTGTAGAGAGACAGATGGGTGGAGAATCATCAGAACAGAGGAAAAGGGTAGTAAAAAGAGGAAGTGAAACTAATTCTCCCTTGAGAGCAATGGGCAGGATGCGTTGATTAATCCTTAGTGCAAGGGAATATGAGCAGTTCACCTTCGTTCAAAAATCTCATGTCAACATTTAGCCCCAAATAGCTCGGGTTTTCCTCACAGACCAGAAAGGGGAAGTAGCTTTGAGTGCTTCTCCACTGATTCTTCAGCAACTGGCTAGCAAGATTCAAAAAAAAAAATCTCATGTGTTACATTTACACCTACTCCCCTTTTAAGTTGGATTTTTTATTACCACTGGTACTTGGGGTGGCGTTTTAATACCCATGTCAAAAAAGTTGAAAGCAATTTGCACTGAGGTTGTTCTCTAAGGATTTGCCTCTGTTCTTACCAGCCTGAAGAGCAAAAGAAGTGTGAAATTACTTCCTCAGTCCTCTCCAATGCCAGAAGTCCTGGTATTAAAATGAATACTAAACATGTTTTTTAGGAAAATATCTGCCTAATGACCCCGCTTATTTTCAGAAACATTGGCCTCTCCTTTGGACCATTTTTTAATCCAGATTTCCTTACTTGCAAGTAGACTGGCACCTAAAAAGCAGATACAAGGCAAAGAATAAAGTAGGGAAAATATTTCTCATAAATATGAGGATCAAAGGAGTATTGTTCTGGAAAACTCATCCTGATAAGAAAAACACAAGCTTGCCATTGGGGAAATGAACAAGGGAGTGAATAAACAACTCACCAAAGAAGTACAAGGGGCTAATAAACAGAAAAGTTCACCTCAATAGTAATCAAAGACATGTAAATGGAAACAACAAGGAGAGGCCATTTTGCACCTTCCAAATTGGCAAAGTTGGCAAAAGGGTGAAAAAGTAGTCCTGTCCACACACTGCTTGTGGAAGAGTAAACTGGCTAGATTTTTAAAAAATATTTTAAAATATCCAGAATGCATTAAAAAAAATTTTTTTAAATGTTTATTTACTTCTGAGAGACAGAAAGAGACAGAGCATGAGCAGGGTAGGGGCAGAAAGAGAGGGAGACAGAATCTGAAGCAGGCTCCAGGCTCTGAGCTGTCAGTACAGAGCCTGATCTGAGGCTCGAACCCATGAAACACGGCATCATGACCTGAGCCAAAGTTGGATGCTTAACCGACTGAGCCACCCAGGTGTCCCTAGAATGCATTTTAGATTTAAAACTACCTTTGGCATATGAACTTTATTCTATAGAACCAAACAAAGTCACAGTCAAATATTTATAAAAAAGAATATTTATCATAATATTATGATAGTAAAAAATTAAAAACAACTTTGAAATCTAACAACAAAGGAGGGATATATAAATTATGCCCTCTCTGTATGATGGGATACTACATAGTTAACAAAAATCAGATTTGCAAGGAACACACAACAGAGGAGATATAATCTAATTGTAGAGTTTTTAAGCAGGGCATATAAAATTAATACTTTGATTCAATTAAATGTGTACATATAAAAATGACTAAGTGTTTGAGTGGTTGTTTCTGGTAAGAGGAATTGAGGGTATTTTTCTTTATTCACCTTACTTGCTTCGTTGTCTAATGGTTTGAAGCATGGTTTGAAGCAAAGACTGTCAGCCAGTGTTCCTAGGTTCAAATCTTGACCCTTCTCCTTTTACAACTATGCGATCATAAGCAGGTAACTGAATCTCTCTGTGTCTCAGTTTCTCTGTTTGTGATATGGGGATGATAACAGTACACACTTCACAGGATTGTTGTGGAGATTAATACATGTAGAGAAATGGCATCATACCTGGCCTTGGATATAGACTCAGGAACCACAGTTGCCCTCGAGTTGAATCAAAGCATCCGGGTAGCACATTTACTCAAAAATGAAGAAAGGACAAAGGAGGAAGGAAGGGAGGAAGGGAGGGGAATTACTCTTGTAAAGATAATAGGACGCTGGCGAGTCGGATACAGTAAGGGTTGCCAAGTCCTTGTTGGAGCTCTATGTTCAGTATGCACGTCATAGAGTTCACATGCACACATTCCCACACTTGCATGATGACAAGATCACCTAGGGAAAGAGGAAGATTTATTTTCAAAAGGAAGATTCCCAGGTCCCTCTCCTGGAGATTCTGATTTGATAAGTCTAGGCTGAGCCCAGCCAATTTCTTTTTTTAATAATCAGGGAAGTCACACGCCGCTGATTTGGACAGACAAAAGACCCCCAGAGGGTTGAAAGCTACTGAGTCTGGCACCAGGAAACCAAGGGCATGTCCAGTGCTGGTCTCTTTGTCTAGAGTGTTAAATAGACATAAAGTATGGGACACAGGGAGCAGGACTGGATGATGTCTAGGCCTTTAAGACTCCTTGACTTTTTCATGCTATTAAAAGCTTTCCTGATAACTTGTCTGTCTGACATTTAAGGCTGGTTAGGATGTTCTGGCCCATCCTGACCCTCTGAACTTTACGTGCCCCTGGTCCTCGGGCACATTCTCTACCCCACTCCAGGATGGCTCTACACTGTCCCTAGACCACAGTTTCTTTTCTTGACTTTTTCCTGGGTGTGTCTCACATTCAAATGTCCCTCTCCCTCCCTTAACCTAATTCTCTTAATCCCTTTAAGCCCAGTATAAGTGTCTCCTCCAAAAACCTTTGTGTCCTGTCCACCCCTCAGTGACCATTTATACAGACAGCCCAGTTCCGAAGGTTACCGTGCTGTCCTGCATTGCTCAGTAACTTCTTTCACTTGTCAAACTCAGGAACAAGGGCCTTGATCATAACTAATACACGAATATTGCTTTATAGCATGTAAATGGTTTTCCTGTTTATATCTCTGGAGCTTTACAACAACCACATGAGGTAGATAGTGTTACCATTTCCATCGGAGAGTTGAGTAAACTTATGTTTAAGGAGGCTTTCTCACTTGCCTATGGCAAAACTGTCCGTAAATGACAGAATTACAAGACTGTACGACTGGTAAAAGGAAGAGGGATTCCCCCATATGAATATTTCCAATGTGGAGGGTTAATGAATGGCCCTCTTTGTTGTCCAGAGCAGGGGGAGGCCAAGCCCCAAGGCTTTAAAGAACAGCTGCATCTCGGGGCTGAGCCTGTGCCATCCACAGACTCAAATGGCAGGCTCATTATTGCAGCTGTTGCCGGCTTTAGGGAGCCACACAGCTGTTACCAGGAGATGGGCTCAAAGAGAACGGGGAAATAGAGCCCTGCTAAAATAACTGTTCCTATGTGTGTGAGTGTGCATAGCGTTGTCCCTTCTCACAGCTCAAAAATGTACTAAAGATGTCATGTCATTATTCCTTACAGGAACACCGGGTTCGGCAAGTACAAGTGAGAAAGCCATCAGAAGGAAGGTAAGTGTCTTAAACTAGCCTTTCTTGGACATTCTGCAAAATGAAAAGCAGAGTCTTTGCGGGCTGTGCAACCTTCTTAATCATCAGCATTTGTGATAAGCCCTGCAGAAGAATGTTCTTGGCAGAGCTGAGGAGCCCTAGTAGTGTCTGTGCTGAGGAACAGACAATGGATTTGGAGATAAATGTCCAGCTCCCCTCCCCTCCCATGCCTTCCCCATGACACCAGCTGTTGACATCTTATGGATCTTAGCATCTTTTTTTGATGCTGAAGAGACTGTGCCTGCTGATGAGCCCATATTCTGTTTTCTCTTATTACCCATCTTACTTGTCCCTAAAGCTTCCCTATTCCTTCCCCACATTTCCCTTTCCTCCAGGCTGGACCTCCCCTTCTCACTCTTCCTTGGAAAACAGGCCTCTTTTCCCACTGCTAGGCCTTGGCCAGTGTAGGTTTTCTGCCTCGGGTGAGTGGTACCACCCCACTTCCTATCCAAACCCTACGTGTTCTTTCTGGTCTACTCTGAATACTAGCCACCACCTTAGTGGCCACTATTGCACCTATCGTGTGTGCCATGCAGGCCAACACAAGGTGTGGTAAATGGATCTGTGCCCCACAAATGCCATCATTTTCCTTCTTTTCTTGCACCAGGCCCCTTCCATCCTTCTCTGATCTACAGCACTGCTTCTCTAAGTGTGACCCAAAAACCACCTGACTCAGAATATAGGCAGATAAGGTCCAACAATTTGTTTTTATAACAGACTCTTCAGATGAGTCCTCTTAAGAAAGCTGGATTTGGGAATGATTGGTCGAGTGGTTTGCAATCCCCATGGTTACCTACCTGGAGTCTGATCCAGTACAGAACATCCCAAGGTATTTCCCTTGTCAATGCTTGTCGGCCTCGTTTGTCCCACCCTCTCTCATTTCTGCAGGAGTGCAGCCTTGCAGTCTTCCTGTGAGCTGTGCACAGTCTCTCAATGCCATTCTTCCTGGGCCAGAATAGCAACAGCCTCCTTCACAGGGTATCACCAAGCTGGTTTTGCTCTCACAAACTCGTTTCCAGATTGGTTAATGCATCCAGCCTGCAACACACATTTTCTAAGTATTCTATCTATGATGTACCAGAAACCTCCCTATATTCTGGAGACATACCAGGAACCAGATGAGGTCCCTGTACCAGGGTGCTCATTTTCTAGAACAGACATCTATCTGCAGGGTACTAGAGGTCAGGAATGGGCTTCAGGATGTCAAATGCAGTGCACAGCAATGACCGTGTGTCTGGGTATATTTTACTGGTAAGGAGGTCTATAGATTTCATAACGTTTTAAAAGTTTTGCATAACTCAAAAAGGCTAAGAGCTACCAGATGGATGGATAATGATGAGAGTACTTCTAAATAGAGAAAATGTCATCACCAGCAAGCTAACAAAATGATGCCAAATTGGGATCTTTAGTAACCCTGTCATTAACAGGTCAACTATTTACTCCAGAGTGGGTGATATCAAGATGCAGAAAAATGTCCTTAGGTATCAAGGCCCTCGAGGTAAAACTAAATGCCACAGTCTATCCTCCTGGTAGTTATATGTGGGTATATCTCATTTCTGAGGAGAATGAGGTTGGTATTGATGATCAAGAAAAAAAAAATTTGGTGGAAATAAGTTGTAAGTTATACCTTAAGAGCAGATGGGGTTGGGCCAGGATAAAATCTGAAGTCATTGGACCAGCATCATCTCGGACCCCTGTTGTCCTGAAACTTGGGCCCCACAACTATGTGTTTGATGGGCAATCATTCAGAAAAGAGTTTCCTCAGGAGCAACTCAGTCCACACCAGAATCTACCCTGGGTGCTGGGGAAGGGAGATTTCTCCTTCTGTAGCCATTCTTCTGGAGAGGAACCTTACCGAGAGCCTCTACCATGAGGTTGGATTCTATCTGAAAAGAGCAAAAAGGATGCCTCAGACTCCCAGTCTGACCCCCAGCTCAGCCCAATCTAGAGGTGTTTACAAGGAACTACAGTGGGGGAAGGGAAGAGGCATTCCCTGTCTGGATTGGAGATGGGATGGGATGGGGGGTGGTGGGGAGGAAGCTGCAGTTTGAGCTTTGAACGTGATCTCTCAACCTCAACAGGAAGACCCAGCACCAGCAACCACTTTCTTATGGCTCCCAATTTGACACTTCTCAGGCCCCCTCTTTGGGTGTGGGGGGGTGGATTTTCCAAGGAGGAAGGGAACTTGCAGAATCTTCTGACATGTACCAGACAACCTCAAGATTCTGGGGGAGAGCCCACCATCCTTGTTTCCCAGGGGAGGCCCTATTGCTCAAAATCTGACTCAGGTTGCTGGTGAATGCTGGGTGATTTTAGATTACAGACCCAACCTCCATTAGTCCACAAAATGATTGCATTCATTGCTTCATTCGGCTGACTCTTCACTCTTCTGCACAGGAACAAATTTCCTAGGCCAGTCACTTCAACCTGGGTGTTGTTTGTGCTTTTCATCACACCCCTCCACCTGCTGTGGGACAGGAAGGAGGGCACTTGGGCACTGTGTTACCTGCAGTGCCCAAGTTCAGATCTTCTGGTCCCACTAGGTACTCATTAAGAACCTTAAGTCAGTTATTTCTCTAAGCCAGGACTCATCTGTAACATGAGGACAGTAATTAATTGTACCTCACTGGGTTGTAGTGAAGATTAAATACAACAAACCACCTAGCACATGGAAGTGTTAATGTGATTTGTTTCTCTTACCTTTCCTTTTTTTTTTTTTTTTTGAGTATACTTGACACACAATGTTACATTAGTAAAAGGTATACAACTCAGTGATTTGACAAGTTTACACATTACACTGTTCCTCACGAGTATAACTGCCAACTGTCCACTTTTAATATAGCAAATATACAGTATTCTAATAAATCTGGTGCCAGTTACTCTGCACAAGTCATTGTCTGAATGTCTGTTTCTTGGATGGTTTTCAAGACCCCCTCCAGCTGCAAAAATGTAAGGGTCTGAGATTCTGAGTTTGTTTCCAATAGGCTTTCTTAGGGCTGGAGAGAAGCTGTGTTCAGCAAACCCTATGAGGCTGCAGATGATGGTTCTAAACCCAGGCTTGCAGCTGTTGGGCCGAAGTGGTCTGTGCGAAAGATGAGTAGAAGCAAAGGGAAAGTTCTGAGCTCAAGAAGAGCTGCAAAGGAAAAGGCAGCTGCCAGTTTGTCCCAAGTAAATCAAATTGTGACATTTATTGGGCTATTTCCAGAATAACACCAGCAAAACTGGAATGCAGGATAATCTGTTCTGAGAAGGATCTTAGCTAAGCAGCCTGCAAGAACCACCCTTGTCTACTGGAGTCAGCCTGGCTTACTGAAAAGGTCATAGGTTAGGACATACAGACCTGGGTTTTAATTCTGTCTCCACTACTTATTGGTGACTGGAGCAGGTTTTTTAATCTCTCTGAGCCTCAGTCCCCCCCACCCCTTAACAACAACAACAAAAGGTAAATCATAAATGAAGCTTGCAGGGAGATTGTGGGGGGTAGGAATTAAGAAAAGTACTTGATATATAGTCAATATTCAATAAATAGGAACTATGTGATTATGGGCACACCACATCAGTGCACCAGGGTCCTCTGGCTCTGGAGCCATCACCATTTCTTTGATTTGTACCTGGGACAATGCACAGAATCGGGTGGGGGAGGAGGAGGCAGGCAAGTTTCAGGGAGTGGGTGGTAAGGGGGAAAAAGGAGATCAAAAGGCCTATAAATATCTGTCAAACTTTAAAATGCAAATCCCTTGCTTGTGTCCCTGTTGGGACCAAATCTTCCATTATCACCTTTCTGGGAAGAGCCTGCGAGGAAAAAAAGGTTAAGCATAGTCTTTCCCTTCATGGAGTGTTTTGGTTTGTTTTGGTGTGATTTTGTGGTCAGGCCTGGATATGTGATAAACATTTTCATCCAACCCAGACCTGGAAGCATGAGTAGCCAGTTAAGACACTAACTGCACATGGGCTTCCTTGTGGGTAGACCATGAATTCCTCAAGAAAACTGTCTCTCCCTTACTATAGCCCCTGAAATTTGCATGATACTCGCTTGTTAAATGAATGGATGGATGGATGGATGGATGTTTATTCTGAACATAGTAAGTCATCTTTACTAGTTAGTGACCTAGTTCTCAAGGATCTCCTTGCTCTACACTTCACTGGGAGCCATGATTGGAGGTGGGGGAATCTCCTCTGGGGGCAGCTACAGCCCTCTTACAAACTCTAGGATGGTCTCTGCCAATGGCCAGGGCTCTGTGCAGCCCCATACCTGGGTATATACGATGCTACAGAGAGGCCTTGCCCTACCATTTGCCCCAAAGTGGTGGCCTCCTCTTATGAGCCCCTACTATTGGTGACTTATTTTTGGAGAAAGCATAAAATTCCAGATGAATTCCACAAAAAAAGAACTTCAAGGGTAAGAGAGGCAACAACTATCTGATACTCATTGTGTGCTAGCTCTGTCTCTCCCCTACCACCACCACAATCAGAAACATGGAGCCTCATTTCCTTTCCTCCTTTCCTCTTCCCTTGTTTGCCTTGTTTTCTTGTGAAATTGTAATTGTATATGAAGGGTGAGTGTTGTTGTTGTTGTTGTTGTTGTTGTTGTTGTTGTTGTTTTTTCCTGGAAAAAAGGCTCTAACAAATGTCCCTAGTCTGGGATGTCCTAAAATACATGTCATTGATTAGACTCTGTCCTGGATAAACTCACCGATGCTAGGTCTTAACCAAGAACCCAATAGTCTTCTCTCCTTCTCTAAGTTGCCTCCACCATTCAAAGCTCCTACCAATCACTCACCTCTAGAAAGCCTTTAAGGACTGCCTGGGTCCTCACTGACCATTCTATTCTGCATTCTGATGCCCTCGGATGCCATTGCCTTTACCAAGAACTCAGTGGTATTATTTGCTATCCCAAGAATGCATAAGTGTCATATTACAACTAAATTGTAAACATTTTGAAGGGAGGGACCAGATATTATTCCTGCCTAGCCCATTACTGAATCTATCTTAAGAATTTAATTAAAAATTGCAGCATATTGGTGGTCAAAGTGTGGCCTTTCACTTCAGGCAGATTTGGGTTTAGAGGTTCACTTCATCCATTTCATTCATTCATCAAGGATGCATTAAATGTGTGCTACATGTTAGGCACTGTTGAAAGCTCTGGGAATATAACAAAGAACAAGATGAAGTTTCTTCTCTTGTGTTGTTATTCTAGCGATAAGAACCAAACAAACCAAAAATCTAGTGATTTGTGAAGAAAATAATGCAGAGTAAGAGGTAAGTATGAAGGAGTGTGTGTCCAAGGGTGGGAGGAGTGGCTACTTAGCTAGCATGGTCATAAAAATACTAGCTAAATGGTGATAAGGAGCTTACTATCCAGAGATCTGTGAGAATTCCAGGCACAGGGAAGAGCAATTTCAAGAGCCAGAATTTGGATAGAGTTTGGTATGTTTAAGGAAATTAAAGAAAGCCAGCACCACTGGAGCAAGGTGAGCGAGGGGGAAGAGGTTGGAGACAAGGCTAGGGAGACAGGCAGGGGCCAGCCGTGGTGGACCTCATAGGATCTGTCAGGGATTTTGGAATTTATGCAGTGTCTTGGTAAGTTTTTACATGGGTGTGGGTTGGGGTGAGTGTTAGGTTGTGATTTGCAATTTCAATAGATTTAGCTGATATGTGTGCTGTGAAGGGCACAAATGCTTTCAAGCAAGGAGAGCAATTTGAAAACGCTTTTAGTAGTTTTCAAACTACTGCCTTTGGAGTAGGCAGTAGGGACCTGCCTGGGACCTGCCTTTGGAGATAGCAACACAATCGGGGGGTACTGTGTGGCTGCAGGCATGTTGCTTTACTTTCCTCTGTTGTTTTCAAGATCACTAAAACATGTATTTATCTGATTATAACAAGGCCTGGCCCACTGTAGGCATGGGGCACAAGTGATTAAAGTCAGAAATGAATGCTAGAAAGGAGACGCTCCTAACTCATGCTCTGCTGTGAACTTGCGGATGACCAGTCTTGCGGACATTTGGCCCTGGTGGTTAAAGCTTTGAAGGAAGGGGGCGAACGCTCTGGGAGATTCAGTGTCCCGCTTGTCCCTCACATCCTACTCCTTCCTCACACACCCAAATCCCCCAGTCTCCTCAAGTGCTGACTTTGATAGTTATTTTTTAATTCTGAAAATTAAAGCAACTTTCATGATCGTTTCTTGAGTATCCACAATACTGCTTTTCAGGGACTCTGAATGACTCTGATTTAGTGGCTAGTTTTCTATAAATCCAATCATTATAGATCATTGCATCTCACTGATGGGTGGTTTCTTGAATAGTGCCACAGCCTTAGATAAATGCAGAGTATATAGAAGCCTAATTTTTACCAAAAAATCTTTGGAGATAGACTAGCTCTGGGCTCAAATCCTGGTTCTGCTGTTTACTGGGTATTGACCTTGAATAAGTTCCTTGGCTTCTCTTAGCCTCATATATAAATAGAGGATAAAAGTGCCTGCCTTTCTGAGTCTTTGTGGGACATAATGGAAAGCATTTTAAAGACATCATTTGTGGCCCATCAATGGATTTGATATACCAAAATCAGTAATGCTAACTTTGTACATTAATATATGTCTTTCAAGAGGGCATTCATCACCAATATGTAAATGAGTGTGAAGAAAGGAGGAAGTATCATTCTCACTATGAGAAGGAGAAGCAAGCCAGAGGCTGGGAAGGTAGCTAATCTCTTCAGAACTAGGACAATTACTCAGACCGCTGCCTCTGAGGTTAAACGGTGTCCTTTGGTCTGTTTCACAGGATGTAGACCTGGTTGTACTGAGTCCTTTGACACCTCACATAGAACTATCCCAGCTGTGAAGTCGTGGGGGCTTCACAGGGCCTGAACGGGAGATGTCTGTGTTTGGACAACCCTGTAAAATAAGCCTTCTGGGATCTGGCATCCACAGAGTCACCATTCTCCATGTCATAGAAATGCAAATGATTTCAGCAATAACGATTACACTGGAGCAGTTACTGCAACCAGTATTACTTGAAAACAAAGCAAAACAAAAAGGGAAAGGATGGATAGTCTACCTTCCCATGGACACTGAATAAGTCACTCATTTTCATTTTCAGATTCAAAGGGGAGACAGCCCTTTCCAACTTCACTAATGGCCAGTGAGTGGTCAATGAAGAGATTTAAGTTATGATGAGGTGAACACTATAGAAATACTTTCATTGGGTCTCTGATCAAAGAAGTCTAAATATGCAGGCAATTTTTGCCATTTGGGGAGGTCAACATTTACCTTTTCAGGTCTTGGCATAGAATAATGCTGACGAAACTCAGACACTTAACCTCTGTTAAAGAAGTTTTGCCATGGTGCTTACAAAGAGAACTCTTCTGAACATTAGCAAAATATTCAGTCCTTCTGCCCACATAAGGGTCAGCCTACTTTACTGATGACTCTCCCCTCCACTGCCAAACAGGCAATTTATTGAATTTCTCCAGCCTGGAGATAGATACACCATCCATTCTGACAGTCATCAGAAAAGATTCCACTTTTTTTGGACTCTTACCGGGGCTGACTCTGCAGCATGTCAGTTTAAAGGCAATGTGGCAAGTCCTTGTAAGAGGCTAATGCAAGCTGTTAGCTGAGCCTGATAAAAGCTTTTCCTGGCTAAGAAGGTGATAAACATTGCCCAGTTAATCTGCAGATGAAAGGAGGCTGCCTTCAGTGATATTATTTATACTGTTTTACCCAAAGTGCTACCAGCACAGCAGAAACACTCAGCAGTTGGTTTAGCCTCTCCAACTTCAGAAAGTGAGGCATCTCACCATGGCATTAAAATGACTAAGGGGGACTAGGGATCAAGCTGATGAAGGGAGCCATCCAACCAGATTTGATCTTTCTCCACGGAGAATGGAGGCACTAAGACCCTGAATTCACCACCAGGAAGTCCACACCCATTCATTGAAGCTTCCTGTGCCAGCTCCTCTGTTAGGTGCTACAGATTCAAAAGTAACAGGTGCTCGCAGCTGGTGCCACAAAAATGCAAATGAATCAACACACACCTATTTGCAGGTAATAATTTAGAAGTTTATCAGAAATTGTAGGGATCCCTAACAAGCTATATAAACTTTTCTAGAGAATACCATATTCACAGTGAATCTTGATGGGTAAATGAGAGTTGGTGAAGCAGAGTCGAACTTTGTGCAGAGTTCTGAGAGCTACAAAAATAAATAAGACTTGACCCCTGAAAGAGTTCTCAGTCTTGCCTTAGAAAAAGATGGACACATTTTTAAAGAATACTGTGCCTCCTACGTGGAAGGCACCCCACTAGTATTTGTTGAATGAATCAATGAAACGTGATAAATACTCTCATGGAGGTATGCATAGTTTTTTTGGGGGCACAAATAGAGCAACTAGTTTGGGTTGGAATCAGAAGTTATTATGACATTTGAGTTGGTCATTGATAGATGAAGGGAAGTCATCCAGCTAATAAGGAAGGAGCAAGGATTTCAGGCAGTGAGACATTCATGAGTAAAGACATAAATATATGTTTGGGGAATAACAAGTGGACTTAGGCAGCTAGAGCCAAGGTTCATGGCTGAGAATGCCTGAAGCTGAAGCTGGAGAGATGGGTGGGGGCCAGACTGCCCCAACCTGGTGGGCCAGGCTGGGGTTCTGAGACTGTATTTTGCAAGGACTGTGAAGCCACTGCTGGCACAGGCTCCCGGTGGGAGGACCATGCACACAGCTAGAAGTTACTATGCTGAGCGCCGTTCCAGTGCTCTGTGAACAAAAAGGACTCAGCCCCTGCCCTCATCAAGTGTGCATTCTGGTCTGGAAAAGAAGCAATGAAAAAGGCCCTATAAATGTTTATAATGTCAGGTAGTGCTAAGTGTAAAAAGAAGTAATTTTAGATGAGGTCAGGAAAGGCTCCTTGAGCTGACATTTGAGTAAAGAACTCAATGAAGTAAGGAAACATAGGGAATTTCGTTCTGTAAGGAATTAGGAGACATGAGTTCTAGTCCCAGTTTAAGCTTTCTCCATCTGGGTGGTTTGGGAAAATTATTTTTAAACTACATAGGTCTCCAGCTAGCTGTTATACACAGAAAATCCTGTACAAAGTAGGTTCTCAGTTAAGTGGCTTATGTTAAGTGGCTGATAAATGATACACAAATTGCCAATTCTATTTGAACAAGCACATTATTTTTTTCCAGGATTGTAACCTTAGCTTAAATGCCATGATCTTTTAGGATCCCTTTTCTGACAATGCTAACATACAGACAGAATTTCCGTTTTCTGAAACCATTTCTCCCACACTCACACTGCTTCCTAGCAGAGTATTATGGTGTCCACATTTTTTACCTGAAGGGCAATGTTTGCTTACACTCAGCTTAAATCCAAATCTGAAAGTTTGCTCTCCTTCCAAATGATGGTAAGTGCATAGCTGACAGCCCATAAGGTGTCAATGGTGGCAGCCATTTTACAATATCTACAATATGTTGAAACAATCTGTTGAAACAATATGTTGAAACCATTTACCACTGTGTCTGTAGGACCCAGAATAATGCTTGTCACATAACAGTTGTTGCATAGATATTTGAATAAATGAGTTTCAAAAAAGTTAGGAAATGCCCCCAAGTTCACATAGAAAATCTGGAGCAGAGAAGAAAATAGGCATGTCCAAAAACATGATCCATGTGACCCCTCAAAAAGCAGGGTCCTCTTCATTATGCGATGTGGAAGAAAACCCCCAAACTTAAAGACTGATCATACAAAGCCCAGAGTAGTTACGCCAGAATAGGACCTTAGTTTGAAACCAGTTCTGGGATTCCGGTAGCTGAGAGGCAGCTCTTTGAAAGTGCATTTTGGAGTAAAGCAAGGCCTCCCTAACACAACAGTCTATGAAGTGAGGAACACGTACACAAGCCATAAAAGTCTGTATTACGAGTGACATCATAGACCAAATCAGCAAGGAACAGGAACAACATAGAAGGCTTTAAAAAGGATTGATAGAATCAGAATAATGAAAGAGGAGAAATCTTTCAGGAGGAGAAACTGAAAACTGACATCCAAATTCATCCATTCATGCCTATATTAGATATTGAGCAAAAGCAACCCAGATCAGTGACTCTGAACTAATTTCGTTTCCAGCTTATAAAATCCCAAGTTAAGAACAGCTCTGGATGCTGGGAGTGAACAGATCAAGATAAGCAGGTCCCTGGAGGAATGTTTTAATAAGGATTACTTTTGCTTCTGAATATTCAAAATATTGCAAATATAGTCTTTACAGAGTTGTTAAGAGAATAAAAAGCTTGTGAAAAACCTAGTTTGCATATAGTAGGTGCTCAAGAAATGTTCCTTTTCCCTCTTGCCCAGCAATTTTAAATTCACTGTCTTCCTCCTCCTCTATGACCAGGCTGGGTCACAGAGGCACCTTTGGTACTTTGTGTGAATTGCTGAACTCTCATTTAAACTATCCATGTGTGACTTATACAGTCAGAATCCTTTAGCATCCTGGTCAGGTTCTTTGCTACGTTTTGTCCTGTTCATTTTTCCCTTTGCCCTAATAGATCTTAGCTGGCTTTCTGCTCCAGATTCCTCATCACTTCTCCATCCTTGGCCATTTCTTTGCCTGTGTAGTGATTTGTTCCATGGACACTGGAGTTCCAAGTGAGACTCCACAGTTTAAATGTATTGTTCACCATAAGCATGCCGACTCTTACCCTTTATTCCAAGCCCAGGTTACTTCAACCTATTCCCTCATCCCCTGAAACATCTTCTGCTTGTAATCCTGCTCCTGCCAATCAAATTTCTGCCTATACTTCAAAGCCCAGTCAATTCTCACGTTTGCTAAAAGAATCCTCCCTCCTCTGGAAGACTGGTGTAGTACAGATTGCCTATTCCATTCATTCAACAGTTAATTCTGTGCTAGCCAATATAATTTATTCTTGTATATAAATATGCCACATTTCCCTATCTTGCTCTAGCTTGTCAATTCCTTCCAAGTAAAAATTGGGTATTACGCCACCCTGTATTTCCTGGCAGTCCCTGGCATTTGAATAACTATTGCTGGGGTCGATCAATGTGCACTATCCAAGTGACTTCACTTGGAACCAGGTACCAGTTACAGCAAGACTTGGAACTACATCAAAGGTTAAATGAAAAATAAGAGAAGAGAAACTTTTAAAAAGTTCAATAGTCCCAAACTCTGGAGAAAGGTAAATTTGAGACTATTTAACTTTAGTAACATGGAAGCCAAATTGGTGACTTTGACAGGAAAATGTAAATAATGAACAAAGATAAACTACCCGATTTCAAGACTTGCTATAAAGCTACAGTAATTGAGCCAGTGTGGTACTGGAATGATAGATCAGCGGAAAGAAGAGAGGTCAGCAACAGACCTGCACTCATGGTTGAATGATTTTTAACAAAGGAGCCAAGGTACTTCAATGAGGTAAAAGGTATGTTTTTGTAACAAACTGTGGTGGCACAACTGGGTATCTGTATGGAGAAAAAAATGTTCTTCAATCATTACCTCTTTTCACATGCAAAAATTAACTTAAAATGAATCATAGACCAAAATATAAGAGATAAAAACCATTAAATTTGTAGAAGAAAAAACAGGAAAATTAGTTGGGACACTGAGTTAGACAAAGACATCTTAAATAGGCTACTAAAAACAAAAATTAATAAAATAAACATCAAAGTTTAAAACATTTCAGTCTTTGAGACACACAGTTAAAATGAAAAGATAAGCCAGATTCAGACAAAATATTTGTTTTTTAAAAAAAAATTTTTTTTTTAACGTTTATTTATTTTTGAGACAGAGAGAGACAGAGCATGAACGGGGAAGGGGCAGAGAGAGAGGGAGACACAGAATCGGAAGCAGGCTCCAGGCTCTGAGCGGGGCTTGAACTCACGGACCGTGAGATCATGACCTGAGCTGAAGTCGGACGCTTAACCGACCGAGCCACCCAGGCGCCCCTCAGACAAAATATTTGTAAAGCACATATCTAACAAAGGGCTTATATCTAGAAAAAATAGAGCCCTTATGATTTAATAACAAGAAGACAAATAACCCAATTAAAAATTGGCCAGAAAAAATTGCAATTTCATAAGAGATATATGAATGGGTAATATGGACATAAGATCCTTCATGTCACCAGTTTTCAGGAAAGTGTAAATAAAGCCAAAGGAGATATCACTACACACTTACTAGAATGGCTAAAATGAAAAAGATTGACCATAGTAAGTTTTGGTGATGATATGGTGTGACTAGGACTCCCACATATTGCTGGTGGGAACACAAAATGATTCTGCACCTTTGGAAAAGAGTGTGGCAGTAGGTTAACAATTTCAACAAATGCTGACCAAAGATCCCTACATCCCCAAACATCCCTAGATGTTTATCAAAGAGAAATTAAATGTCCATCTGAAGACCTGTATCTGAATATTCATGGTTATATTATTCATAATAACCAAAGTATAAAAACCAACGTTACTTCTCATCAACTGATGGAGGAAAAAATGGCAGCATATTAACACTATGACATACTATTCTGCAAGAAAAGGAACAGAGTATTAATATACACTACATAGATAAGTCTTAAAAACATGTGCTAAGTAAAAGTCAAACACAAAGACTACATACTGAATGGTCCCATTTATAGAAATTCTAGAAAGGCAAAGCATTGTGAAAGAAAGTATCAGTGGTTGTCTGGGATCAAGGTAATCTGAGAGGGTTAACTACAAAGGAGCATAAAGAAGGAAACATGAGGACGATGAGACTTTTCTATAGCTTGATTATGGTGGAAGTTATACAACTGTATACACTTAACCAAAACTCATCAGACTTTGCACTGAAAATGAGTGGATTTTAGTGTACATAAACTATACTTCAAAAAAGGAAAAAGTCAGTTAAGTGAAAAAGGAATTGATCCTTAGCTAGATCTCTGAGAACATAATCAAGATAATTAGCATGGGGTGTAGGATCAGGTGAGCAGTTCCAAACAAAATCAATTACTCCAAAGTAAAATTTCACCGTCATTGATGAATGGATAAAGATGTGGTTATACCTAAATACCACATATATCGTATATACCTATATACCACATCTTCTTTATCTGTATCTATATCTATATCTATATCTATATCTATATCTATATCTATATCATCTATATCTATATCATCTATCTATATACATATAATAGAAAAAAATATATACAGTGTTAACAATCAAAAAGAATGAACTCTTGCGATTTGCAACTAGGTGGATGGAACTGGGAAGTATTATACTACGCAAAATTAGTCGAGAAAGACAAATATGACTTCACTCATATGAAGAATTTAAGACACTAAACAGATGAACATAAGGGAAGGGAAGCAAATAATATAAAAACAGGGAGGGGGACAAAATATACGACTTAAATATAGAGAACAAACGGAGGGTTGCTGGAGGGGTTGTGGGAGAGGGGATGGGCTAAATGGGTAAGGGGCATTAAGGAATCTACTCCTGAAATCATTGTTGCACTATATGCTAACTTGAATGTAAATTCAACAACAAATAAATTAATTAAAAAAAATTCACCGTCATCTCCTTCAATACTAGTCCTGGGAGGGGGCGCCTGGGTGGCTCACTCCATTAAGCATCCAACTTCGGCTCAGTTCATGATCTCGCAGACCGTGAGTTTGAGCCGTGCATCCGGCTCTGCGCTGACAGCTCAATAGTAGTCCCGGGTTGTGCAACTGTAACCTCAGAACATAGAGACAGCTGTACACACATCTGTGCAATAAGGTCCAATTAAAATCAAAAGTATAGTTTCCTTGAAAAAAAATTAAATATGTACATCGTATGGGCATTTAAAATTTAGGTTACTAAAATATGTGAGTGCTAGCTCAAACTTTAAACTGTGGTTATTTTACCAGAAAAATGCCATTCTTGGTAAATACACTGTCAAGTTTTTCTAATGTCTGGTCTTCAAAGCAAATTTACTATTTTCATGTGTACAGTAAATGCATATCATTTATAATTTTTTAAACTATTAAAGGATATTTGGAGGATTCTTAAAAGGAAACTTACAACAAAATCAGTGTGTTTAAGAGGCACTCAGCTGATTTAGTTCACATATTTGACATTCCATAGTTTAGATGGCCTTAGAGACTCAAAAATGCTTCAACTAATGTACACTTACCAGTAGTTAAAATCAAACATGACATTCACACCTGACATATCTCTAGGCATCTGGGCAAAAATACACATGGAGTGACATGAGTCATTAAAGAGTAAAACATATCATATTTATTGATACGGAATAATTTCTAAGATACATTAATATATTGGTACAGAACACCTCCGGAAGGATCTACAAGAAATTAGACCCTGTGCTTGCCTCTAGATATAAGAACTGGAGTCTGGTCATTAGGGTAGAAAGCCGACTGACTTTTTCACTCTATACTTTTGGACTATTTCACCTTTTTAATTAACCATTGAAATTCCTACCTTAAAAAATAACTTATTTAAAAAAAAATACACACACACACACACACACACACACACACAATCTGTTGAATTAGGCTTAGGTGGGATCCTTGAGATCAGAGGACTGACTGCCTCTGATATTTGATATTGGTGCCAGATCTAAGAAATCTTTACCTAATCCAAAGTCACAAAGACGTATGTCTATGTTTACTTCTAAGAGTTTTGTAGTTTGCAACCAGGTCTTTGATCCATTTTTGAGTTAATATGGTATGAGGTAGTGCTCAAAACTCATCCTTTTGCATATGGATATCCAGTAGTACCAGTAGAATTTCTCAAAGAAAACTGTTTCCCCATTGAACTGTGTTGGTACTCTGGTTGAAAATCAATTGAACATAAATGTTAGGGTGTATGTCTGGACCCTCAATTCCATCCCATTGATCTATAGGTCTACCTTTATGCCATTACAGCACATTCTTCATTACTAAAACCTTATAGTAAGTTTGAAATCAGAATCAGGAAGGGCAAGTTCTCTCATTTCTTTTTTTTAAAAATTGTTTCACCTATTCTGTGTCCCTTAAATTTCCATATGGATTTTAGAATCAGGTTGTACTCTGGTGCAAATAAATCAGCTGGAATTGATGGAGATTGCATCGAATCTGGAAACTAGTTTGGGCAATATTGCCATCTTAATATCAAGTGGTCTGATCCAAGAACATGAGATGTCTTTCCATTTATTAGGTGTTCTTTTTTTTTGAACAGTATTTTGTAGTTTTGAGTAAAAATTTTACACTTCTTTTGTTAAATTAATTCCAAAGTATTTTATCCCTTTTGATGCTATTGTGAACAGAATTTACTTAATTTCATTAGTATTATTCACTGTGGGTATATAGAAATATAATTGATGTTTGCATATTGATCTTTTATTTATTAGTTCTAATAGTTTTTAGTGGGTTCATTAGAATTTTGTAGATACAAGACCTTGTCATATGCAAATAACAAGTTTTACTTTTTGCTTTCCAACCTGGTTACCTCTAGAGTTTTTGAATGTTAAATAAATTTATGTAAAACTTAATATTTAGAGTTATTGAAGTTAATATTGCACAAATTCACTTTTATTTTTAAAAAGAAAGGAAATAAAGTGCTATAGAAAGAAAAAAAAGAAAACAGAAAAGCCAATAAATTGGAGGAAAGAAACCTGGTTCCCACACCATTATTAATTAGTTGTGTGATCCTGAGCAAATTTCTAAGTCTCTTCTCATTATACATTCTATCTTGCAGATCTTTTTCCATTTGGCATACTGTGAACTCCTGGGGTTATGTAAGAAGTAGCTTTCCTCAGTTTAGTCAGCCATTATAACCATGATTTTTCCTAATTATTTTGAGCATCTTCCTCCTTTTCCATTTTTGCCCCTCATGAAAAGAATAAGATTAGCACAACTGGAAGAGCACCCTAAATGTATCTTCATATTGAGAGAAAATACAACTCTCAGGAAAAGCACAACAGAAGACACTGAGAGAGAGTAGGCAATTACAAAGAGTTATCCTCTTGGGAACAAGCTGAAATAAAAAAAAAAAAACTTTAGAGGTTTGTGAACAAAATGAATAAAAGTGAGCAAATAGATGAAGCATTTTCTTAGTACTGTATTAACATTTTAAAGCTTTATCTAAAGAAAAATCAAGAACGATATAAAAATGGCAAAAGTATGTTTTAGAAATGTACATTATCTGAAGTTTTTCTCACAAGGATCACCTTTTAAAACCAAAGTTTTAGGTAACGTCTTTTATTACAATTAAAAATGGAAAAGAGTGTCTCATGACATACAGAAGCACATTACGTTTTTATGCCAATTGCAGAGATTATGTGTTTATGGTACTAAAATACTACGTTATATTTAAATATTTTTAATTTCATTTCAAGAGTTTTGGAACCTTAGTTTTAATCTTTGACATAAAGGAAGAGGACTACCCAAACAAGTACCACAGTCACCTTTGTCCTTAGGATGCTGCAGAAAACCCAGAGAACCTTTAGCTGCATCTGGGAAACAGTCTTCCTTTCCAGCTGTGTCATAAGCCTGGGCACACTGTTCAGTTTCTTTAATATGTATTTTAGGATTATTTAACTTGTTGGCATCATCTTTCTTGAACGGGGCTGGATAATGCTTCTGAGAACGAGGCTTCATTTTTTGAGTTGTGTATTTAGCTTTCCCAAACACTGGGACACTTTCTTCATCAGAGGAATGTCTGTCAAGGCAAACACTCTTCTTCATTACACTTTTCTGAGTGCTTTGCACATCAACTTTTCTATTATAATCTAAAGCAGTATTTGATGGTCCAACTCTGGAGGTCTTTACTATTACTGGGTTATTGACAGAATAAGGTACAGAAGTATTCATTTTATAGTTTTCTTGAAATTGATAGTCTCCTTTTAGAACTTTAGATTTTCTAGATTCATTTTGCAAATGATTTCCTAGAAGATCCTTTGAAAGATGTGATTGACAATCAGAACCATTGTTAGCAATACAAGATTCTTTTATGGTAACTAGGGACAAAGTCTTCAGGTCGACATTTGGTTGTGCATTATCTGGAGGATACGATGATTTTATACGTATTCGTTCCTTTAAAGGCAAATCTTGAAGATGTAAATCAGTAATGCCAGAAAGTAGATGTTCTTCAGTATCATCAATCTTTTGAAGATCCCTATCCAATACTTCATTAATGTCTGTGGTGCACCATTCTGATGCAAAGGACGATTGTTCTGGGATATTTTTAAGATCTTCAGCGATGGCTGTTTCAAGTTCTGATTTTAAACCATGAGAGGAAGTGTTTCTTGAAATAGCTGGAGAATTACTAAAAGAAGTACCTTCCCAGTCAATGGTGCTTAAGTGTAGATCAGCAATCACCGATACATTATAGGATGAGGTACTAGGTTGAGTAGATTCTGGAATTAGAGACTTACTGACAGCTGTAATTTGCTGCATAGGCAAAGGTCCTGGAGAAAACATTAAATGTTCTTGTGTATTCAAACAAGGGATATCTTCAGGTAAAAGCAAGCTATTCAATGATGCAGAAATAGATTTCTGGGATAATGGACAATGAGGGGTAATTTCCAAATTTAACTTGGAATTCTGCTTAGAAAAGATGTCACATGTGGGGTTTAAAGTCATCTGTGACTGGAAATTCTTATTATCTGATTCTGGCCAATTGTTTTCTTTATGCTTAATTTTCAAGCCTGAAAAGAAAAAAAATACAGCATTATTAAAATCGATTTCATTTTCCCTACCTTGAGTAAATAAATAAAGAGTGCAGATCAGAAATTTTCTGTATGAGCAATTTTTGCCTTTTTTTGTCTCAGTGTATTCCTAGAAACTATATTATAATCATAACAAAATAATTATTAACAAAATATTATAAAATATTTTTTGGAAACAATGTTATAATTGGATTTTTTTCTCATCAAGTTCTTGGAAATAAAGAAAATGTATTTATAATCCAAAAGATGTTATACATACTAGTTGCTCGCTAAGTGGTTAGTACAATTACTATTAACACTTGGTTTATTTAGCAGTCACAGAGTAGAATGGTTTACTCATGGCTTTAAATGAAATATGTCAAGGGGTGCCTGGGTGGCTCAGTCAGTTAAGCATCCAACTTTGGCTCAGGTCATAATCTCATGGTCTGTGAGTTTGAGCCCTGCATCGGGCTCTGTGCTGACAGCTAAGAGCCTGGAACCTGCTTCAGATTCTGTGTGTGTGTGTGTGTCTCTCTCTCTCTCTCCCCTCTTCTGCTCACGCTTTCTCTCTCAAAAATAAATAAACATTAAAAACATTTTTAAAAATTTTTTTTAAAAGAAGTATTTCAAGACAAAGAAGCAAGAGTATAATCCTAGCTCTTGATTTCATAGAACTTTCAGCAAAATATAGACAAGATAGATTCAAATAGAACATTAAACATTTGTGTGTGGTATAAACAGCTATCAAATGTGATACTTACTTTTTTGTTTCTTCCCTTTCATTTCTAAGTTTTGTTTTTGGTAAACAGCAACAATCTCGGGATAAGCTGCTTCAAACAACGATGATTCTTCTATTGTTTTTAGAACCAATTCTCCATGTTTATCTTCCATAGCATAATGTTCTAAAAGATTAAAAATGCAGTAAAAACAGCCTTAACTGAAGGTTTGTAAAATTCAATTTTTCTAGGTAACTAAATCATGAGCAAATCGACGATTCATTACAAATCTTGCTTTACAATATCTCTACTCTAATAATGTATTGATACTAGTGCAGAATTGATTTTCTTCTGCCTTGCAAGACCTGGAAAATGATTCCTTTCAAAATTAGAACTTTAAATTCTCTTGCTTTAAAGATGGTACTTACAGAATAGAAAACTTTGTTTAGATAAGGTTAGTTGGTTTGAATTCAGTAGGAGTGTTAAAATTTCCAGAAAAAGAGTGGGAACAGTTTCCTAAAACCACAACATTAACTTTCTTTAGTGGTGGCTTCTGAAAAGAACAGAATTGAGGATATACTCAGGCTCACTGGACTCACAAGTGGCTGATACATGAAAATGAGAATGCTTGCATGTTGAATTTACAATACGGTATATAAATAGTAGGTTAGGTACTTATGTTTATCCTACATGAGTGCAAAGCTGCATGAGAAGCCACACTATAGTGAAAATATTAGTTGATGAGTTTAAAGTACAAAGAGAGGAAACAGGTAACTTAAACTATTTCCTAGTTAAACAGCCTGCTTACATCTTCTCCCTTAAGCAATAGAACCCACAAGAACGATGCTCGATTCTGGACAGAGGAGATGTACTGCCGAACTGGGTCAATGCTATTTTCTTTCCTGAAAATATACGACAGTTGGTGGAACTGTTCCTAAACAGTCTTCAAAATTCTTCAGCTATTTTCCTGTTATTGCTTAGAGTAGTTTATCTAGTTCTTTATAATTTCATTCTTCAAAATCATCTACAACTTAAACTTTCATTGACAAATCTACTGCCTCACTTATTCACATATAGTCACACAATCTAACTTCAAAGCCAGACAGAAATGAATTTGGAATCACTTTCCATTTTAAATGATCTGTGCTTTCCCTGCCTTCAGTTTTGGAGGTAGCTCAGAGTTCACTGCGTTTTTGTCTGCAGCAAAATAAGAGTAATTTGACAACTACACATCCCCATAAAAACAAAACAGTAAAAAAGGAGAAGATAGCAGCATTTTCTTAATAGAAATCAAAACTGCTTCCATATTATATTCTTAAACATTACAAAATAAATGTCAACTTAAGGTATTAAAATAAAATTACTTGAAATTTTTAATATTTACTATTCATCAAAACTTATTTAAATAGCACAGGTAAACTATGAAATCAATCCTCAGTGAATGTGATGTCTTTATCTTTTACATACATACATGTTTTATATATGTATACAATATTTGCTAAACATATATGATTAAATGTTACAAAGTTTGCCTAAAGTGAATACATACCAGGCTTTTCCCATTCTATTTCCAAGCAATGAATTCCATTTCTGATTCGGGGTTTAACAATTCTGAAAAATAAATTCTTCTAATGAGGTCCAACTGCAGTAGGTATTTGGAAATTTCCAATTTGTAGATTATTCAATTTCCATTGATTTTTATTCTATTTTTATAATATTCTAAAAATACTATAAAGAATTATGACATAGTTATTCCTCCGACTAGTTGTTCAAGATAATTTTATTGTTAAGTGTACAGAGTTTGTAATTGTTTTACCCTATCAGATTTCATTATTATTCAGTGTTCCTCTTTTCCATAATAATGATCTTTCTTTTAAAGCCTATTTTTTGTTAATAGGGAAGTTTAATCCAGTTACATTTATTGTGACTACTGATTTAGCTGGACTCATTCGTAAATCTTATTTTGTGTTTCTGTTACCAAGCTTTTTCTGTGGTACTTCCCCTCTCCTCCTTCCTGTATTCTTTTGGTTTGACAATTTTACTTTCCTATTTTATGTATTAATTTTGAAGACAGAGATCGTATTTCTGGTGTTTTAGTGGTTACCCTTCAGTGTTTACATGTATACTTTGGAAGTTTTAGTTTATTATCATCATCATATATTAATCATCAAGCATTATGCAGCTATTTATATACATATTTTTCCAATTTATTAAATTAGCTAATACATTTTATTGATTTCTCTTTATTGATTGACCACTGTTTTTTGTTATCCACATCATCCCTCTAGGTTCATTTTTCTTCTTGCTTAGATACATCCTTTAACAGTGGTTTTAATGAGGATCTGTGATTTACTCACCAACCAGTAAATCATGCGTTAATGATGTCTAGGTTGCCAATTATTTTTACTCAAAGCTTTGAAATGTTACTCTATCATCTTCTGGCATCTATTAGTGTCATGAAAGATTTGTGTTATCAGATTGACATTCCTTTGTAGTTTATCTTTTTTCTTTGATACTTCCCCCGCCAAACTTTCAGCTTGAAAATTTTCAAACCTTTAGAAAAGTTGCAAGAATAACACAATGAACACTCACATACCCTTCACTGAGTTTCACCAATTCTTAGTTTTTGTTCCTCATTCACTTTACATTTTTGTTCCCTTTCTGGTCCATTGAAATAGTTCTATGGTTAAGCTTGGCTATATCACTTTATGTTTATTTCTTTTAATAATCTGGTATCACTACTTGTGTGAGTAGAAAAGTGTGTGAAGGCACAAACTTACTATGTTAGGTTGACTATAAGCCCTGAATAAGCTCTTAATATTTTCTACTAGACCTTTACTCCAACTTTATATAATGGAGAGCTATACACCCCACTATTAAAGATATTAAGAAGATTATTTTAGATCATAAGATACTCAAATGGAAACACACAGACTTCTTCATTCAATTCTTTATATTACCGAATTGGCTGTAGTTGATTAGAATTCCTTCTACCAAGCTTTCTTTCTATCATGTCATAGTGGGTCAAAAGCACTAACAATTTCTCACATGCATAGTGACTGGGCCACTCCATTTTTTCAAGAGTAAATCTCTGTAAATATAAAACAAAACAAGATTTTGTTATCTCTTGGAGACAAATAGCACTTTTAAGTGGTATTATTTTTTTCCTGTTGAATTAACATTAGTTAAAGCAGGATCAATGAGAATATTCATGGAAAGAATAAGGAGTTTCCTAAGGAGGCAACATTGCACAATGATCAAGTGTGAGGGTTGTCAATTTGAACCCTAGTATGATATTTCCGAGATGTTGGGTAAATTACTTAACCTCTTTTAGCCTCAGGATTTCCATCATAAAATATAACCCAGCTCAGAGATTACAAAGATTAAGTGAAGTTACATGTAATGGGTTAAATATCACAGCAAATTTTAATGTTCAATAAATGTTGGCTGCCATTATTACTACTGAGGTTGGAAGGGATAAGCAACAAATAGTTACAATTTATTGAACCACTGTTTCTCTGGTCACTGTATTAGGGGCTATTATAAATAATACCATTTAATCTTTTTTTTAATGTTTAGTTATTGATTTTGAGAGAAAGAGAACATGAGTGGGGGAGAAGAGCAGAGCAAGAGAAAGAGAGAGAGAGAGAATTTTTAAGAAAAAATTTTCAATGTTTATTTATTTTTGAGAGAGAGAGAGACAGAGTATGAGCAGGGGAGTAGCAGAGAGAGAAAGGGAGATACAGAATCTGAAGCTTGCTATAGGCTCTGAGCTGTCAGCACAGAGCCCGATGCAGGGCTTGAACCCATGGACAGGACCATGAGATCATGACCTGAGCTGAAGTCTGACACTTAACCGACTGAGCCACCCAGGCACCCCGAGAGAGAGAGAATCTTAAGCAGGCTCCATGCTCATCGTGGAGCCTGACGTGGGGCTCAATATCATGACCATGAGATCATGACCTGAGCCAAAATCAAGAGCTGGACACTTAACTGACTGAGCCATCCAGGTGCCCCAATCTCATTTAATCTTCACAGTGACTTCATGAAATAAGTAATATTATTTCTATTTTGAGGATAACACATATCCAGGGTCACAGAGTAAGTGATACACTGTCCAAATTTAAAGTTATGTCGCTGATTAAAAATCCCAATGTCCTTTGGTGAACACAGCATAATGTATAAACTTGTCACATTCCTAAGTTGTACACCTGAAACTAATGTAACTTTGTATATCAACTATACTGAAAAAAAAAAAATTCCATTGACCTTGTAAACTATACCACCTTTTATAACAACATATTCAATCCTCAAATTTTCTGGGTGTGGTCTGCAAAGTATGGTTCCTATGTGGCAAAGGAATGAAAACTAGAAATAAATGCTGAAAAATACATGGGCAGTCAATAGCTATTTTAAATCTCTTAGACCAAAGTGAGTATCCCTTATCTTCCTAGTATCCCACTACATACTATAAGGTAAGTATTTTCTGATACCTGAAACAATAATAAATCAGGTCTTTGGTACCTGATAACCTTCACCAACTTATCCTTGTTCAGAAGGAATTCTTGAATAACCTAGCAAGAGAAAATAAAATAGGAATTCAGATTTCAAACTTTTTAAAAGAACTTCTGAAATAAAACACACATTTGAGCTATTAGTTATTACCTCATGGAAAGGGAATCCCTCACAACCGCAAGCTTTTCTGAAAATAAATTATATACATGTTGTTAATATAATCAGGCAACTCAGCCTCTAAATTCATCTCATCCAATTTCTGCTAATTTAGTGAAAAATGTTCTTGGATAATATCCTAGTCTTCAACCTTCTCTTTGAGTAACTATTAAATCACTATCTTCTGAGATAGCCCAATATTTGAACCAAATCAAAAAAAGGATTTTGTGAAATGTTACTAATCTAGACATGGGGGAAGATTATGTGGAAGTAATTTGAGTAGAGGTGTATAAATAGGTAAGGACAGAAAAAATAAGTTAAAAAAAACCTTACTTCTTAATGCTGTTCTCTACTGCACTTAGTTGTCTATCGTGCTCTGCACGGTGCCACTCACAAGGACAGCAATATTCATGATCATGTGGTTCACAATATCGATCAGTTTTACACAGTTTGCAGCCATTACGTATATGATCCTTAGGTGAACCTTTATGGAAACACAAAGTATGATCTTCACTGCTTTTTAGATTTACTTTCTACACACATCATTTTTTTTTTTTTGCCCTTATCCAAATTTTTAAAAACGAATACTGCCTAGCAAAGTGCCTAGCATATAGAAAGGTTCCAATACATTTAGGTTGAACAGAATAATGAACACTACAGTAATTCTTAAAACGAAATAGATCCTGAGCTATTACACTTACATGACACAATTTTTTTTCTATAAATTACTCTTCTATCTGAAAGCGTTAACTTGTAACCAGAAGTTACACATTTACAATAATCAACAATTAAAACTTTGTGGCTTATTTGGTAGCTATATGCAAGAAAAATGGGATATAATTATTAGCATTAAAAAAGATTACTTAATAGAATAATTCATGAAATGGTTTAATGAGAATATTAAAATAATATAACAGTTAATTACCTCTGCTAGTTAATTCAGTTACCTCACAGCTATTTTTATTCATTTATTCATTTATTTTTAAAGATTTTATCTTTCAGTTAAAAAAAATTTTTTTAATGTTTATTTTTGAGAGAGACAGAGTGAGAGTGGGGGAGGGGCAAGGAGCTACAGAGGGAGACACAGACACAGAATCTGAAGCAGGCTCCTGGCTCCCAGCTGTCAGAGCAGAGCCTGATGTGGGGGCTCGAACCCATGAATCTCGAGATCATGACTTGAGCTGAAGTTGGACACGTGACCGACTGAGCCATCTAGTTATTCAGAGTTTATTTTTAAGCAATCTCTATACCCACTGTGGGGATCAAACTCACAATACTGAAATCAAGACTCACATGCTCCACTGACTGAGCCAGCCAGATGCCCCCCCCCCCCCACAGCTATTTTTAAACTGCTTGGAACATGAATATACTATGAATGTGGCACAGGTGTGGGGCCCTAGCTCCCTTAGAACGAAAGCATGACCACCTTTAACAGTGGTTTGAGAATATAGAAGAGCACATATAATTGATAGAAACTAAAACTGTCATTTTATAAAGTATCAAAAAACTACAGAATGGAATTTTATAAAACATCTTATAAAACTTTTATTTCTTCTATGATTTTGTCTCTAATTTAACAATGTTTCTGAACATATATTAAGACAAATAGATAAAGAATTTCTTTTAAAAGATGAGCTAATAAGATCTCCTAGTCTCTCCTGGGAGTGAAAGGTGTTTCTGATCCAGTATACAGTAATGACATCTTTTTTTTTTTTTTTTTAAACAAGACTAATGAAGAGGAACCAAGCTATTTTCAATAACAATGAACATGTATTAGAAATTAGTGTTAAGTCACTATCTTCATGCAATAAAAACAAATGCTTTCAGTTCGATTTTCCCCTAAGACTTAGCAGGATATATTTTTTTGTTTAAATGGATTTCTACATTCAAAACATAATTTTAACATCTAAGTAATTTGGTATCATAGTTTAAAACTTCACTTATCCTGTATTTATCACTTACATCACATCATTTCAATCAATTAACAATTACTGAGTGCCTACTATGTATATGTGACACAACTCCTGACACCAAGAATTTTCAATCTACTGAAGAAGACAGGTATGTATGTAGGCATGTAAGAAGTATTATAAGATCAGGATGAGGTGCCTGGGTGGTTCAGTTGGTTAAGCCTCCGACTTCGACTCAGGTCATGATCTCAAGGTTCGTGAGCTTGAGCCCCACAATGGACTCTTTGCTGTAGCAGAGAGCCCCCACTGGACCCTCTCTCCCCATCTCTCTCTGCCCCTCCCCAAATGGCACATGTGAGTGTGTGCATGTGTGTGTGCGCGCGTGGGAACGCTCTCTCAAAATGAAGTAAAAATTAAAGACAAAACCAGAACAGGATGTGGGTATCAGACACTTATATTCTAGAGATATCACCCCCTATGTCTGCTTACCTGGATGGGAACACACAGAACAATGGGCCAGTTTTTTAATAACTACTGGCTGTGGATCAGAGAAAGAAGGTTTTTCATTCCACTGAGTAAATCTGTAAAGGAAAATGATTTTAAAAGGAAAACAAAACAAAACAAAAACAAGGTCACCAAAATGCCATGCTCTCAAAGGTCAGGCTATTCTGTTCCCTTACCACCTGTCTCATTTTCCCTTTGCAGGAGATGAAGTTGCTGGCCCAGGCTGTGAAAACTCTCAGTCTATGTACCTCAATTTAAAAATGTGGTTCCAAAGACAACAGAATTGCAACAGGGGGAAGAGAGAATCAGACAGTCACAGAGGAAAAGAGAAGGAGGACACAGGAGGGGGAGGAGAGGGAGGAGGCAGGAGAGAGAGGAAGGGTGAGGGAAGAGAGAAAAAGAGTATGTGTATATGTGTTCACGTGTATACTCTTGTATTCATTTTTTTTTTTTTTAAAGAATCCTAAGTTAGGCAGCAATATGTAGAGAGAATGAGATGTATATACCTGTTTGATCTCTCTTCTGTGTGCCAGAGTATAAAACAAATAGAATCATGTACATGAACATTACCCTGTATCAGGAAATTGGGAGCAGGGTAAAGGATAAAACTAAACAGAACATCAAACTTCTGGGTAAAAATTGTTTAAAAAATCTAGACCATTTGAAATTATCATTTTCTTAATCTCTTATGCAAGCAGCAAAAACATTACCTGTTAAATGAGTGATTTTAAAGAAAATGCTTTCAGCTAAAATGTCCACTGAATAAAAAGTTAATTTTATTTTTGGCCAAAATTCTAGGTAACATAAAACCACCAAGGGGATAGTTAAGTATTCATCATAAAACATAAGTGCTCTGAATTATATTCCTCTGCTTATAGAAGTTAAAGTTCGAATAAAAAGCTGAATTATCTCTTTAGTACCTTGTGCAGGATCTGACACTAGGAGTTATTATTTGGCTTTTGGAATTTCTGATTCATTTATTACAAAGACCAAGTATAAGCTTGCTAAAAATTAGCATTAATAGATGCCGGTTAAATACACAGAAACTTCAAATGTGGAAGAAAAAAAAAACCTAGGGGGAAAGTCAGTCTAAATCAGTTAGAATGGCACATAATGATAATGTAATTTTATGTAATGTAATAAAATGTAATTTTATTCTCTTCAAGTGTTCAAACATTTCATAAAATGTTGCCAAAAATACATACTTGCTGAAACTATTACAATAAGAATGATCTGTAGTTAGTCAAGTGCCATACCTTCTTGCTTTTTATTCTTTATATTATTCTTCACATTCCCAAATGATTCCAGGCCAAAGTATACCTTTTTTTTCCTGCTTTGGCATCATATTCACTGATACCAGTAAAGGATATATTGAAGTCTTAGATCTATCAGTAGCTTTATAGCTTTTGAAGGAGCACAACAATTTCAAGTCTTTTTCATGGCCATTCCTTCTTGATTTCTACAACTTAATGTTTCCTTTCATGAACTCACCATCTCAAACCTATTGGAGGCCAAGACTGCTTTAAGTCTCCTAGTATCCCAGTTCCTTCTTATTCATTTGACACTTTATCATTAATATTAATTTAAAAATAAATATTAAATAATTAATATTAACATAGACTGTTGCTTTCATTAAGTAAACATAATTCACATGGTTTCAAAACTAAATAGCACAGTTGGTAAACTTCCATATATTCTGTACCTTAATTGTCTTGAATCCTCAAATTGTATAGACTAAATCAATTAGAATTTATATATTACTAAATATGTGGCTATAGAAGAAAGGGCACTCAAGGAAAATTTTTGACCAAGTGTTACTTATTAAATATTTGCAATATGTCAGGCATTTCACTTATAGAGTACATGATATCAAAATATTTTATATAGAAAATAATTTTAAATAAAAATTATTTTACAGTTATGTTTACCTTTACTTGGTGGCAAAATAGTCTAAAATAGCCTGTGGTAAAAGCCCGAGGTTATAAATAAACACATTTGGCATCTTACTACTTGTGTTTGTAGTGACCTAATAATGAAAAAAATACAATATGGCTTAGGACACATACTTTCATCCTTTCTTTAAAAAAACCTCACAATAAATAAAAATCAGTGATTTTGTTTATTTGTTATTATTATTTTTTAAATCTATGATTTTAAAAGAAAATATAGAGGAGCTTAAAAATACAAAACTCTGTCTCAGAAAGCATAATACTTTTTGAAATATTTACTATTCAGTTCAAAAAGAATAAATGTCTAATGTCACAAGAAAGTTTTAGTTACCTTTGAAGTAAACTTTGCCCTTTCAAAATCTGCATAAGTTTTAATGCTTGCTCTTTTCCAACTCCAGGGACTCCCTTTCAGAAAGTGGAAAAGAAATGCCAATGTTAATCACAGGGGAATGGAGAAATAAAGTATGGCATATCCTGCAGTCTGAGATAGTGCAGCTGACAGAATAAGGTAACTAGGTCACGATAGGAAAAGATGTGCAAGGTACACTGCCATGTGTAAAACAAAGATTGCAGAATAGCTCATCCTGTGATCTAAATTTGTAAGTAAAATAACTACTACATCATCCATTAATCTATGCAAACAACAAAGTCACAGGGTTATATACTTAACTGCTGACAGCACTTATTTTAAGGGAGGGAGGAAAAGAATTTTAGAAGGCTTTTACTTTTTATGTTAATTACTTTACTTTGATAATCTTTTAATTTGATCTACTTCAAGTTATACTTGTAATCAGAAAAAGCATGTTCATTTACTCTGATGAACATTTAATATTTAAAAACTCGGATATCAAAAGAGAACAATGTTCTTCCAAGTTAACTCTTGAAATGAAAACTTAAGAAAAATGAAAACAAGTGTTAACTGTCCAACACACAATAAAATGTCAATAAATGTATATCTGCAGGACAATTTGTTTGAGTCGTCCAGTTCCTAGAGAAGTTTATGCATGTATCCTTATAAGCAGGGCTGCCATTTAGCAATGTGCACTGGGACAGACATACCAGTGTTAAGAATACTTCCTAATCGGTTAATAAATATTCATTGCACAAGCATCCTAAGTGCCTGCTGGCAGAGGGGTCTCCCCACCAGTCTGAATCTCCTTCCCAACCCACTTACAGTCAGGATCAGCTACTAAAAGGGTCACACCTGGTATAAGAGTGGTTCCCAGAAGTCTGTTTCATGGCTACAGCCTATATCTTTGCATACAGGTTGCTACAGATTTTGTATACCACCCTTCTTATATTAGCATTTAGCTAAATCTTAAGCTTTTTGAAGGTAAATCATGTTAGTCCCTAAGTCTTACAAATCTTTAAGTAGAACAATATAAATGGATAGTGGTTTCGTTACAAAGGATAGAAAATGTCATAATAGCTAAGGTTAACGCATAATGTAACACCACTATAGCTAAAATTGGTTTCTGTGAGTTTAATTTTGCGAATTTTTTCTTACTTTCAACATTCAGCTGTTTCTAGACTTTAATTATTATATAATGACATACGGGAAATAAAAGTCTTCTATTTCAGAATGAGAACTATAATGAAATAATTATTTTTGTGTTATTTAAAAGTTTCCCTCCTCCTGCTTCCTTTAGTTACTACTTAAAAGAGTGATTTCTCTAAGTCAGTCAGAGACAGATATGATATGTTTTCACTCATATGCTGATCTTGAGAAACTTAACAGAAGACCATCGGGGAAGGGAAGGGGCAAAAAATACTTACAAACACAGAGGGAGGGAGACAAACCATAAGAGACTCTTAAATACAGAACAAACTGAGGGTTGATGGGGGGTGGGGGAGAGGGGAAAGTGGGTGATGGGCACTGAGGAGGGCACTTGTTGGGATGAGCACTGTGTGTTGTATGTAAGCCAATCTGACAATACATTATATTAAAAATAAATTTAAAAATAGTGATTTCTCTGATCACTGAGGACATAAGTTAGAAATGAGGGTTAATAATTTTAGTATCCTATTTTTTCCCTCTCCCCTAAGCTCTGATAAAAATATATATATACATATATATATACACACACACACACACACACATATATATATATATAATATATATGTCATTCTTCTTTAGACTTCTCTTGGGGATTGGGGTGCCTGGGTGGCTCAGCTGGTTAAGCATCTGACTTCAGCTCAGGTCACGACCTCGCGGCTCGTGGGTTCGTGCCCTGCATCGGGCTCTGTGCTGACAGCTCAGAGCCTGGAGCCTGCTTTGGATTCTGTGTCTCCCTCTCTTTCTCTGCCCCTCCCCTGCTTGCACTCTGCCTCTCTCTCAAAAATAAACAAACATTAAAAAATAAATAAAATTATAGATGTCTCTTGGGGATGGAATATGTAGTCTAACAAGGGATTCAGTAAGAATACAGAAATGATCAGTAAGGACGTGATGACAGGACTACATACTAAGAACTACAAGACAAATCATTCAATATTTTTAAATATACTTAAGAATGGGGTTATCCTTGTAATGCTTAATTTATCACTCACCTATTAGTATACCTATTTGTTTATTGTGCATCTTAAATAAAATGTTTTCATGAATAAAACTCAGTGCAATGCTAAGAAGCAAGGAGGGATGAATGGCTTACCCCAATAATTATATTGCCTAGCAACAGTAATAACATTGAGCATGTGCAGTTGGAAAGCTGGAAGGAAGACTGAAAACCACAAAATAGACAAAACAGTGATAGAAACTAATATTGGTATGATATGAGAAAAGAGTGATTCCTATACATTTTTAAAACGGTGGTAAAACTTGAATGTGAATCTCTTAGTCTAGAGTAAGTCTTAAAGTCTTGATCTTCAAGCTGTGGGACTAGTTACTATTCCATTCTCATTTGCAACATTCAGTGTCACAAGGAACCAGCTTTTTAATGCCACTTGAAATGCTGGTTCTTTTAGTTACTGAGTTGTTTATTATGCCTAAAATTATACTCTAAGTTAGGTTATTAATCATATAGCCATATTATTTTCATATTTATGCAGCATGTAAGACATCAAAAAAGATACACTGTGACCAGTAAGTAAATACGACAATCTAAGTGTACCTTGGGGAGATAATCACAGCCAAGTAGTATCGCCAGTCCGACCAGAGCCTCTCTATCCAAACCTAGTTTTCTCTTGATAGATGGCATTGTGTAACAATCAACATGTGGATCCTGGAAGAAAGTACGGATTTAGTTTCATCTTCAAAAAGTAAACATTTATACATTAAGCATTACAAAAACTAATTGGTCAGAGTTGTCTCTAAATGCTTAATTATTCCTTAAAGTTAAGTGGGAAAAATCGTGCTGATCACCAGGATCTTCAGACTCCAACACTTCAATATCCGGAAATAAAGTCATAGTTTCAAAAACGGCTTAAAAAATAAACTATTATAGTCAAAATGTTCCTCTTTATTATTTTTGATGTTTTACAAAATATTTTCAATTTACAAAATTACACACTGTAAAGTGTATATTATAAAAAGTAAACATTCCCAGTAAGTGCATCATCTAAAATTAACTATTATTGGGGCCCCTGGGTTCAGTCAGTTAAGCATCTGACTTTGGCTCAGGGCATGATCTCACAGTTCGTGAGTTCAAGCCCCGTGTCTGGCTCTGTGCTGACAGTGAGGAACCTGGAGCCCGGAGCCCACTTCAAGTTCTGTGTCTCCCTCTCTCTCTGCCCTTCCCTGCTCACACTTTGTCTCTCTCTGTCTCAAAAATAAATAAACACTTAAAAAATTAACTATTATTAATAGTGTAGCGCATGTTCTTTCAAAAAACACTTTGACGCATAAATACAAATATTTATTATTAGCTATATTTTTAAGCAAAAATAGAATTATATGGAAGTGCTACTTTGTAACATGTTTTTGCTTGCTAATATGTCTTTAATATCAGTAATACGTATCTTTTTAATGACTGCTTGTTATTACATTATAATGGACTCTGAGGCAATGTTTCTCAGTAAGCACACAATGAACATTTTCAGAGAGGTAACAGAATTGTCTGGCAAGAGGTTTTTAGCTTTCCGGTCTCCAATCTACCAAATGTCTGTTGTCTTGGCCAACTTTGAAAAGTTACAACCAAAATTTCCCGACCTCTCTGAGAACCATGGCTGTATTCAACCATTCCCTAGAAATGGGCATTTGGGTTGTCTGCCACACTTTTGTAATTACTAATAATGTTGCAATTAACATCCTCATACATCTCTTCTTGCATATTTGGAGGTGTTGTTGAAGATAAATTACTAAAAATGGAAATCTGGGGTCTAAGCAAAACATTTTATATGCATTTTTATAATATATTATCAAAACATTTAGAATTAAACCATGTGAAACAAATCAAGCCCTTAAGAGAGAAATGCACATTTCAAAGAAAATGAATTATGCGTCAATGATATTTGTAACAACAGTAAACATTTATTTCATTTAGCAATTGCTGTGTGCCAGGTATTGTGGTAATCATTTTACACATAGTTTCATTCCATCATTTAATAATCCCTTTTAAAAAGGTACTTTGTGAAACAAATGCTGACAGAGAGAAAGAAACAAAGCTACCTTGGTATTCATAGAGAAATTCCTATAAACAGTCTGGGCTCCATATAGGAAAGCATCCCCATCATTGGTGAGGCAGCCGTCCACATAACCACTGGCATTAAGATAAGCACACATGGCTTCAGCTTCCCCAGCAGCTTGGACCCAGGGAATTCCTAAGCATTCCAGCATATCAAGGCACTGGAAAGAAAACGTAGGAGCAAGATATCTAAGACCATTTTTATTGCTCTTTCTTTCAGTGTTTAACTGATTTCTATATGACAAATATTAACTATTTAAGTGTTTTACAAATTCTAATATTTAAGAAATAACTGGAAATTTGAATACTGAATACTTTATGGCATTACAGAATGATTGCTTAACTTTAGGTGTGACAATAAGAAATGTACTGTGGTTATGTTTTTGTTTATTTTTAAGAGCCCTGATCTTTTAGACAAAGATAATGAAATATTGAGACTGAAGCAATATTGTGTCTGGGATTTGCTCCAGAACGACATGGGAGAAGGGACTGAGTGGGGACACAGGTGAAACAAGAGTTGATAATTGTTTAAGATTGATGATAATTGTTTAATTACTTTTGTGTTGATTTAAAATTTTCTATAATGAAAACTTAAAAAATTTTAACGTCCATTAAAAAGTAATCCATATTCAGGATGCCTGGGTGGCTCAGTCAGTTAAGTGTCTGACTCCCGATTTTGGCTCAGGTCTTGATCTCATGGTACTCACAGTTCGTGAGTTCGAGCCCCACATTGGGCTCTGTGCTGACAGTGCAGAGCCTGCTTGGGATTTTCTCTTTCCCTCTCTCCCTGTCTCTCCCCCATTTGTGCTGTCTCTCTCTCTCTCGAAATAAATAAACTTTAAAAAAGCACTCCACATTCAATTAAAAATTAATTTAAAAATATTCCATTTGCATTTTGGTCAATGTTATCTCAAGATTAAAGAGAAATATCTTCTAAATGATTAAGAGTTAATCACAGTAAGATTTAATATCTGCAAAATAACAAAAATTCTTCTCCCATGATGGGAGCTCTTCCCATGAGCTCTTCCAAAGAAGATACTATTATCCAATTTTACTTGAGACCTTAAGGTTCTTTTTTCTTCCTCTATCATGTCTGTACAATGAAACTCTCATGTTGTGGGAAACCAAGTAGGAGCCAGTTGTTGATTTCCTCCTAGAAGTCAATTGTCTGTGCAAGCGATTTCTTTCTATCAATTTGCTGACTCATGAACAATCCTCTGTGAGTTTTCCTTGCATTATGAGTTGAATCTGGATGAACAGCTTGTAATTTAGCCTTATAGCCTACTGCATTGTTTCTCGTCATTTTCACATTCCACATTGAGAAATACTGGGTATGGTGAGGAAAAATGCCTTTTTACCGGTAGTTTTAGAGACTGATAAAGTAAATATCATCTATTGCTTTAACTGATTGCTTGCATGCTACATTACATAATACAAACCTCTGCTAGATGTTGCCCAAGGTGGACAAGGTTCAAAAAGACAAAGTACTGTGTTAGAAAAAAAGAGTACTTTCCAGGACTCTGGCTGGGTGACTTTAGGGAGATAGTTTTATTACAGGGGTTGCTTCTGCCTTCCTTTAAATAAGAATTATCTTTTCATAATAAATAAAAGAATTTGGAAGTTATTTTCGATTCCTGCATTGTCATTCCAATTCTTCAAAAACCAGCACAGAATTTGGAAGGCTGGTTGTAAATTTTGCTACCCTAAGTGTCTGTCACATGGGGTGGTATTGGAGGAAGACTAATTTGTGTTTTCATGCTTATACCTAAGAGACTGCAGTGGGTTAGCAGGAAGTAGGGCCTAGAAACTGAGGGTACAGAAATATAAAAATGAAAGTTTTATTCATTCAGGCAATACTGAACACTCACACAAAATGCTTAAGGACATCACAATTACTGCAATAAAGAAACAGAAATGGAACAATGTTCTCAAGAAGAGATGGACATCTTTTTGTTTTATACTGGGTATTAATGCCCTGAGTATACAGACCATGGATATTTTTAGGAACAGACTATACAAGAAATAATTAGAATCCAGTACAGATATTTTCTTCAACTACTGATAGTCATTAAGGTGGAAAAAGTCACCAACTGAAAACTATTTTTTAAAATCTTATGTGAATAGAAAATAAAATTTCAAGAAAAAATGATTAATTTATACAATATTGTTTAAAAGAAATGAACTTTTTAACCATAATTAAAAAGAAAACAGGGATATGAATTAAAAGCAAATATAATAAAAAGTTTATATCCTTAACATAAAGAAAACAAAAGAAAAAAATTTCTTGATCTTGGGGTTGTGAGTTTGAGCCCTGCATTGGGTATATAGATTACTTAAAAATAAAATCTGGGGCACCTAGATGGCTCAGTCGGTTGAGCAACCAACTTTGGCTCAGGTCATGATCTCATGGTTCACGATTTCGAGCCCTATGTTGGGCTTGGGCTTGGGCTCGGGCTCACAGCTCACTGCTGTCCCAATCCCACTTGGGATTCTCTGTCTCCCTCTCTCTGCCCCTCCCCATCTTGCACTCTCTCAAAAATAAATGAACATTTAAAATTAAAAAAAAAAATCTTAAAAAAAAAAGACCAATATATATTAAATACATATTATATGTACTCCTACATATTACATAAACAAACAAATATCTTTTGTTCTTATATACTAAATAATACAAAGATAAACCTCCTACCACCTGATGTTCTTTGGGTGTACTGAAACTGCTTATCTCATATCTGTGCTGATGGAAAGTGACTGGCGAGAGCTCTAAAATCATTCCTAAACTTTGGTCTGTCTGTCTGTCTGTCTGTCTATCTATCTATCTATCCATCCCACTGTGGGTAATTATGTTAAAATCCGAAATCACAAGAAAAAGCTATGTACACAAAAAAATCTTCATAAGTTCACATGTAATAGAGAACCGAAAAGCAAACCATATATGAAATGATGAGGGATGATTTCAGAGCTTTTTATAGTATTTCATACATGTTGCACAACCATTACAAGTGATGGATTTGGAAAGAATGTGGCAACAGGCATATAAGGGTATGATAAGTTAAAAGTCCAAGATAGAGGCACCTGGGTGGCTCAGTTGGTTAAGCAGCCGACTTTGGCTCAGGTCATGACCTCATAGTTGGTGGGATTGAGCCCTGTGTCGGGCTCTGTGCTGCTGGCTCAGAGCCTGGAGCCTGCTTCGGATTCTGTGTCTCCCTCTCTCTCTCTCTCTGCCCCTCCCCCGCTAATGCTCTGTCTCTCTCAAAAATAAACATAAAAAAAAAAGTCCAAGATAAAAATCACTTGTGCACTATTAAAGGCAAGTTTAAAAAAATATATACATTTGAAGAGAGGCAAAATAATAGTTGCTTTTTATTTTTTTCATTATATATTTCATTATAGATGATCTCTCCATTTCTTAACTTCTATAAAAATACATATTTTGTAATACATGTGTATTAAAATATAACAATAAGTACTTTTAAAAATTAGAAAGTCCTAAATATGTATTCTATATATGAACTATCATTAATTCTGAATTAGTGAAGTATGAATTAATTAGATCTCTATTCTGGGAATTCTTTAAGTGCTGAAGATGTCACAACAGGTAACATGTATTAACTCCCTACTATGCAGTGGTTGGTTTAAATATCAGATATTTTTAATTTTTCTAATTTTCACCCTATCCCTGCAAAGTTCTACTTTCCTCATTGCACAGGATAGGAAATGAGGCAGATATAATTTAAAAATCTTGCTCAACATCTCAGAATTTCTATATGCCAGAGCCAGGGCTTGAACTCGGTCAGTTTCACTACAGAATATCAACTTGTCTCTATACACACTGGCCTTCTATTTACAGTAAGTTTAGTGAGTATTAAAGATAATTATATAACAACCTTTATCAGAGTAAAATGTACTCACCACTTCATATCACAATTATTGAATCATATCTAAATGCTCACCTCTTTTAAGACTGATTTAAAATGTGATCTCCCTGTTTTCTGAGACCATGTTTTTCCAGAAGGCCCATACCGAGTCTGATTCCTCCTGCTTATGACATCAGCTTTCAGCTTTGGGGGTTCCCCTTCCATAACGAACACCAGTTTTACATCCATTAGCGTTAAATATGAGATACGAAAAAATAAGTTCCTTAAATATAAAAATTAATAATATATTAATCTTCATACATTGATAGTGAAAGTCTACACAGCAGTATGACATAATGGCAAGAACATGACTAGTATCAAAAAGGTTACATACATGCAATAACATTTTATTTATTAACATTTTGCTTTAAGTGAACTGAGAAAACACTAAATGTTTTTAAGCAAGAGAGATTTATGATTGTTCTAAGTGCTACATGGAAAACAGTTTGGAGAAGGAGGCCAGGAACTGAGGGAGGAAAACTCATGAGGAGGTCATTTCAGAACAGATGAGAGGGTGGTGGCAGTGAGGTGGTGCCTCTGGACATTGACCAAAGTTTATGAACACATGGTATATTCTGGAAGTAGAGCTGGCAAGACTTTCTGATAGATTGGATGTGAGGAGGGGTCAAACAGAGAGAATGGCTCCCAATTTTCTGGCTTCTAGTCGCCAAAGCATCCTAGTGGCTATGTTAAGCAGGCAGCTAGGTCTTTGAATCTGGAGCTCAAAGAGTAAGAAGTACAAATTTGTGAGTCATCAATTTAGAGATGGCAGAGGCAGACATGTTAATATATTTTAAAATCTCAAAACGTAAAGCAACAACAATAAACAAAGTGGAAACAAAACCAAGATGTCATCTGCTGATACAATCATACATTTATATCCTAAGAACTTTTACTCTACCTGAGGTGGGGCTTCAGGACTGTTCCAATCATTTTTTTGACTGTCTGTGCTTCACATACCCAGAGACTCAGATCAACTGCAATGGTTTTCCCACCAAGATTATGCAAGTGGATGTGTTGTTTAACAGGCTCCAAAATTTGCCACAAGTCATTCACTCCCATTCTGGTGATTATCTGCTGTTATTTGAAACACACTTCAAAAGACTGTTAAAAGACACAGAGGCTCAGAATAGAAATTCAAATAATATATGTTAGTTTAGGATAATTCATAAATAGAGAATTCTTTTATTTATTTATTTATTTATTTATTTATTTATTTATTTATTTATTTCAGATGTCAGCCTTTCCTTTGTTTTTTCTTTTATTATGAAATATATTGTCAAATTGGTTTCCATACAACACCCAGTGCTCATCCCAACAGGTACCCTCCTCAATGCCCATCACCTACTTCACCTCCTTCCCACCCCGCATCAACCCTCAGTTTATTCTCAGTTTTTAAGAGTCTCTTATGGTTTGGCTCCCTCCTTCTCTAACTGCCCCCCACCCCAACCCCAAGTCAGCTTTTCCAAATGAATCAAGAACATCTGAAACATTAACATGGTGGTAACTGACCTACTAGCTACAAAAATACTGATGTAACTAATGGAGTAAAAGCTATTTGCAAATTGTACCATGCTAAATCTGTCCTTAAAAATCCACTCATCAACAAATATGGGTTTCTCTGTAGTACTGAAAAATAAAGTTATTTTAAAATTTAATGTAACCCAAATGTAAATGGTCTTGTCCCTCCTCATTCTTTCTTCTTCTCTATGTTCTCTTTAGCAGTGGTGGAGAATATTTTTCACATGGTTACATTAATATTAAATGAAACTTAGAAAATAAAAGGGAAAAACCCCAAAATGGTAAAATTGGCTTTGTTCCAGCTGTTAACAAGGGATAACACAAGCAGCCATGGGCACTGGGGATGCTGCAAATCATATTTGTCTACTTGAGAATTCACTCCTTGATTTACGTATCCAAAGCAAGAATAGGACTAGTCCCCTACCCTAATCAGGAAAAATAAGAAAACAAAAGCAAGAAAGCAGGCATGTTAAAGTAAACTAAAGAAAAAAAAAAATCCCAAGGGGTCATTGCAGGAAAAGTCAATGGAAGATTGGGGGGGGGGTGTGGACAGAAAATGGAGAGTTGGAAGGATATGCGATATCTTTTTAAAAAGAGCTTTGGCTTTTCAACGTTTTTTATTTATTTTTGGGACAGAGAGAGACAGAGCATGAACGGGGGAGGGGCAGAGAGAGAGGGAGACACAGAATCGGAAGCAGGCTCCAGGCTCTGAGCCATCAGCCCAGAGCCCGACGCGGGGCTGGAACTCACGGACCGCGAGATCGTGACCTGGCTGAAGTCGGATGCTTAACCGACTGCGCCACCCAGGCGCCCCATAAAAAGAGCTTTGGCTTTTCAAATTGCAACGCCACACATACTCATTGTAGAAAAATAAAATAAAGTCTTCTAAAAGAACAAAGAATTTTAAATCACCTATAGTGCCACTATTCAAAGTAAACTAATGTTAAACTCTTCTGTGTACAAGACATTTTAAAGACAAAAGTGGTTTGAACTCTGGTATTCTAGCTTTGGTATTTTCTACAGTTGTTTTTCTTTACTAAACACCTGTATCTCTTTTTCTCTTACTTTGCTATTATTTGATAAGAGTATTATGTAGTATTTGCAATGAAAATTCAGTCTGACTCTACAAACATAATCCAGATTACCATCCTCTGAAAATGACCTTAATTCATTCCAGAAACACAAAGTAGGATATAAAAAATATTACAAAAGGCTATCACCATGCAAAATGCAAAACCAACGCAAAGCCATTCTAAATTAAAAAAAAAAAGCAAATTTTCTCAAATTGTACATGGCTGCAAAAATAAATAAATAAAGGCTGGAAGTATTGTTACTTTCTCTGCACTTCTCTGAATCTTAATTTTATAATGTGGCCAGTGCCACAGGTATTATTTTGTGCATTTATTTTTTATGAAGAACTGCACCAATATTTGCTGATATGTCACCTTACAAAGAATATACAGATTTAAATGCAAAGGATAAAACATTAGGTAGTGAATGGTACCTCAGTGTTAATATCGTCTACTTCACGTAAGAAGTCTCACTGGTTGAATGTGGCATTGTGGCATCAATTCAGAGATAGTTTTATCTCTTTGTTAATGTGAAAAGTTGTAGCTAATTATGGAAAGAGTGGGGACATATATATTTTCTAATTCATTATTATGAAAGGAAACAAGGCTTCTAAGTCTTAAACATCAGAATGCATAAAATTCAGAAGTAGCAAGTTTGAGAGGGAAGTTCTTGTTGACAGTTGCTTTTCTTTCGTGATTCAAGTTGTACACTGGAATGAATTGCTAACAGAAGGAAATTATGAGATTTTTCTCTCAGGCGCAACATTATAACTGATCATATTTCATTTAAATGTGCCCCTGGTTCTAGCCTTCAAAATTTTAAATGCAGGTCGTCTTCTGATTAGCAAAAGCTCTCCCAGGAATTTAGGATATCTCTTAGCTGTGTGCAGATTTATATAAAAAGATATCGACCGTAGCACTGTTTATAACAGTGAAACAATGAGCAGAACCAAATGTCCATCAATAGAGGAGTATCTTTAATAAATTATGGTAGGTTGAAATAGAACAGATGATGCAGCAAAAAAATGGGATAGATCTACATGTACAATCTCCAAGTTTTAAAGTGAAAACAGGTACAACATAGATTATATTTCAGGGATGACTATAGTTCAGGAATGGGGACAAGAATTACTCTTCAAAGTATACTCTCCTTTGTGCTAATTTTTAAAATAATCATGTGTATGTATTACTTCTCAAATTAAAAAAAGTTTTAAAAAATGTAGTCCTATCTGGAGCACCTGGGTGGCTCAGTCAGTTAAGCATCTGACTCTTAGTTTTGGCTCAGGTCATGATCCCATAGTTTGTGAGTTTGAGCTCCATGTCAGACTCCGTGTTGACAGTGTGCAGCCTGCTTGGGAATTTTCTCCCCCTCTCTCTCTGACACTCCCCAGCTTGCTCTCTCTCTCTCAAAAAATAAACATATATATATATTTTTTTAATGTGGTCCTATCTGTAAAAGGTTGGGGAAATAAAACAAGAAATCTTTAGATGGTTTGCATCTTGCCTAAAAATTACGAGACCAAATATGGCTAGAGTTCATGGGTCAAGTCAAAAAGCAAAGTTCTGCAAATATATAATACCTGATATCAAATATGACTTCAGTATGGCTTTTTTAGGGATGAGAGACTCACATTTTCTGGTTTCTGTCATACCATCTAGGAGCTAGTCATGAAAACTTAGGCAAGGTGCATCCTTTCCTCTGGCCTTTCCAGTTTGCAAGTTCCTTCCTTTTTGTCTTACCTCTAAAGCTTCATTACATGATTTTACTAATATTACATAATATTATTCACTACATAATATTACTAGTATATATGTAATGAACAAAGATTGCCATCTTGTGCAGTGTTGTTTACAGTGGCACACATAAGCATACATTTACGTAAAGGACTGCCATGCATATTGTATTCCTTCCGAAGGCTGTAGAAAGAAAAGAGACATTGATGAGGCAGCCTCTTGATTACACACTGTTGTCCTCTAAATATTTCAAGCACATTAGGAACGTTTTGCAAAGACTTTAATGGAATATTATTCACTAGGGCAGCCATGCCTAGAAAAAAGTAAGCTTGGAATTAATTCTACTAAAACATTAAAATTCCACAGATTGGATCCCTTAAGCAACATAGAGAGGGCTTTTAACTAAGCCCATAAATAGTATTTTTAGTATAATTATTATGCTTAAAACTTAATTCTTCATGCTATTTTATTTTCTTTTGTCGGAATAAACCTGGTTTAAAGGATGACCATCACAGTTATGTCACAAAACAACCAGCACTGGTAGTTGAACAGATACCTGTAACGTCTACCTAGAACATGTTTTAGTTATTCCTTTATTAAAATGGGAGTGGGGGCGCCTGGGTGGCGCAGTCGGTTAAGCGTCCGACTTCAGCCAGGTCACGATCTCGCCGTCCGTGAGTTCGAGCCCCGCGTCGGGCTCTGGGCTGATGGCTCGGAGCCTGGAGCCTGTTTCCGATTCTGTGTCTCCCTCTCTCTCTGCCCCTCCCACGTTCATGCTCTGTCTCTCTCTGTCCCAAAAATAAAAATAAACGTTGAAAAAAAAAATTTTTTTAATGGGAGTGAAGACTACAAAATATAACTACAGCTATTTAAACACAACTGTTAAGAACAATGTAGGCAAAAAGAAAAAGAGTAGCAGAATTATCTGTTGGTTCCAGAAAAGCAAAATCTGACTATCTCTGAGCTAAAGTGTTCTCTTCTCCAATTTTCCTGAGTTATGTGGTATGTTCCAGAAAAATGTCTCTTTCGTTGCCAATCTTTTTGGTCACCGTATTTTAAAATCCATCTCAAAGCTTTTAAAACCACTTTGATCCCTTAACCTACAGTCCCTGTGTATCTATTGAAATGGATTTGAAAAAGGTGAATCTCTCTTGTGCTCCCCAAGCACACTCCTATAAAGTAGTAATGCTCTCAGTTTCTTTCATAAGCATGGAAGAATTGCTGCTATTGTGAAATATGCCTTTTTGACCATTTTCTCTGAATGACAGGAATCAAGGGGACATTTTTATAGGAGCTAGACATGCCCCAACAAAGCTTTTTTCTCTGAGTAACTTTACATGAATGAACTTCTATTAGACCTTCTTGAATTACTGCAAGGCTCTACACAGCCTTGACTACTTTTAATTAATAATAATAATAATAATAATAATGAATTAGAACTATGCCAAGCAACATGTTAAAAGGATTGGGAGTGGGCATGGGATATGGAAAGTGAGCAAAAGGAATTATAGGAAGAATATTTTTAGAATCAGAGGCAGACTACACCAGAAAGGACATTACTGCTGAGTGTCCTTTGAAGAGTCTATAATGAACTCTTCTAATAATATATAATGAACTCTCCCTAATAATATTTTTCCCACTTCATCGGACATCTCCACTGAGCTCTTAACTAGAACATCTAATTGCCTACTTTACCTTCACATGGATGCATAACATGCATCCAACTCTTGATTTCATCTCTCCCCAGAACTGTTTTACTTATCTCTCCACAATATCCAGTTGCTTAGGCCAAAAACCTAGCCGTCCTTTTTGATTCTCCTCTTTACTTGGTTCCCCAACACCCATTCCATCAGAAAGTCCTCTACCTCTAAAATATATTCTAAATCCCTATTTCTAATGATAGTTCCCCCCCACCCCGCCCTGCGTTTTCCTGTATACAACTGTAACAGTCACCCAACTGGCCTCCCTGCTTCTACTTTTTACAACCCTCCACTTCTATGAAAACGATTGTTTTCATAGAAGCCAGAGTGATCCTGTTTGAAAATCTAAAGCATATGCTTTAAAATCATCTTCCTGTTTGTACATGTTAATTTACTTATGTTGATATCTTATAGCCAGTTATACAATGCAAAAAATATTAATGTAGAATTACATTAAGTGTTCTACACGCAGTACATTATTTTAAAATACTATTTTTAGGATTATTTTCATTAGACCTATGATCTAAATTGGTTAAGTTTAAAATGCATGTTTTTTGAAAATCACTCATAAAAGCAGAATATATAAAAAGAATATCCCAATAGTTCTGAAAGGGCAAAATTATGTGAAATGTGTATTTTATGAAAAACAACACCACAACATGTTTTAAGAATGTAGTTAATACAAAATGTCTATTCTAATCATCTATTGTTTTCCACTTCTTTGCACCAATGCTTCCTCTGAACAGTAAGTTGCAATGGGAAGATTGTAAACGTATGTAAAGTTTCAAAAGGGACAGAACGCAACAGTTTTTAAGATATTCAAGTGCAACTACACTCAAAGATAGAACAGATGGTTTTTGAATGAGGTCATGATCAACCTGATGAGGTTACTCTAAAATAGCTCAGCATTAAGTAAAATTTAAATACCACATATATCAAACTCACCCAAAACTACATATAATTTTCCCTTATTTTTTAATAGGGTACAATTAAAAAAATTTGTGGTGTGGGATTTGGTGTCTACTCCCATATTTTATAATGTGATAATCTTACTGACATCAATCTGATCATGCAGTCAATATAAATTACATGTAAAGTCTCTTTAACATATTAACAATTGCTAGAATTAAAGTGACACAAGAATACTTACATGAATCAAAAACATCAGAATAACCCTAGCAAATAACTTTATAATGTATTAGTGGCTTCAATTTACTTAATTTACTGAAAGAGCCTTAGACTTGGGATTGGAAACCTAGGATTTTGGTCTTGGATACTGAAGCTGTATGACCTTGGAAGACATTTAACCAACCCATCTACAAAATGAGAGGTAGGAAACCAGATGAACTATAAAACTCTAATATCCTTTGAATCTCATGACCAATTTTGGGTAAGTCGGTACTAAAATAAAATCACTCGATATTCGTTAGTATTGCTTGACTGAAAGAACATGAATTTCTAATTTAAATAAAGGGCTCAAGAATCCACTTCAGGTTAAAACAAAACAAATCCTTTGATGTAACCATATGGTGCCCATAAATCAATTTATGCTCCTAAAACTTCCTTAAGAGCTAATAAGCTTTTATTGGTTAATTATAAAACTGAATGAGGTGAGAAAAGCACAGAACCTTGCTAATTTCACTAATGAATCAAATTTTAAAGAACATAAACAGAGCTCAGTGGTTAGATTTATGCAAAAATACACATTTTGTTAGGCCAACAGTTTTCCAATTTTATTTAAGTTTTAAGCAAAACCTTTAGGGAAAAAACTTTGTAGCAATAAAGCAAAAAATACTTTAAGTTTCCCAATTCCCATTTCAAGACTGTTTTCATATAAAGATAGGCAAATAGTTTAAGTACAAGACTGAATTGTATGGATTTACTACATAATTTCACTAATTGATGCTAGTTTAATTTTCTTGTTTTATTTTCATATGAATTTAGCTTAAACTTTGAAGGATAATATACCCGGCTTAACTTATAGTTATCAATAAATCTTTATTAAATGTCCACTATGTACCAGGAACTCTAGATACTAGAGATACAATAATGAAAGATAAAGCCCTGCATCTAAAGACCCCAGGAGGGCAACTGAGAGTAGAGATGAAAAGAGAATTACAACAATGTGTCAAGTACAGGCAGAGGTATTATGAGTGAGCTATAGGAGTATATAAAGTACCCTACGTAATAGTGGGCATCAAGTGACATCTGAGCAAAAACCTCCCAACTGTTTCCTATTGTTTACCAACAAGGACCTCTTGGACCAGACTGTAGGGTTTTAGCGTAGTCTGACCAGGTCCTACTTTTCATGCAAGGGCCACACTGGGAATATGATATACATTTGATTACCTTTAGAGGCAAAAGGTGACTTCGATGGAAGGAATTTCATTACTGGGGCTGAGAAATTTATCATCTATCTATTTGGGGGTGAAGTGGGGTAGCGGTAAATGCCACTTTTTCCTATCTACAACGGGAGGCTGTGGAGTCAATAAAGTAGATTATTTAACTAGATCAACCCAACTCTTGAAGAGCTGTGTAAAGGCAGAAGAGAAGAGGTAGGTTTAATGACGGGCTGAGAACATCCCTGAAAGTTACGTCAAGGAACTTAAAACTTAATTAGTTCCGATATTTATTGGGTGGGTTTACAATAATAGGCCAGTGCGGGGGGGGGGGAAGGCTGTAAACAACCACAATGCCTTCAGGTAATTGCTATCATGTATTTTCAGAGCACAACGTTAACAAGGAAAAAAGAACACTCCAGTGTGACTTTGCCCGCTTCGGCCTAGAACCGGGCGTGGGCGTTTGCTCCAGTGTGCGGGAAGGAAGGACATCCAGGGGCCATCCGCCTCTGCGGAGCCGCCAGCGGCCAGGCACGCAAGGCCAGAGCGTGGTCAGGCGGCTCTCCCACCGTACTCCCAGCCGAGCCTCTGACCAGGGTTCGCAGGAGCGCCCCTAACCCAGCTTTTCAAAGGAGCCAGAGGAAGGCGGGCGGGGCCGCCCCTCCACGGTCCGCGGGACTTACCCGGACAACCTTTTCTCCTTGGTTTTGGAAGACGCCCCTCCGTCATTTACTAGTTTGGCCTGAATCCTAACTACTGCTGCCTCCAAGTTTCCAAACTTTCTCTTCTAAAATAAAAAAATTTAAAAACTTAAGTGGAAAAAAAAAAGAAAAGGAAAAGTTCTCTACCTTTTTCGCTAAGCAAAGACTAACGTCTGGGACTCAGCACCCCAACCCGGGAAGCCGCCACAATCACTTCTAATTCGGCGCCCTCTCTCAATGGCCCCGCCTCTTCCGGGAAGTAACCGTCCCCTTTCCGCGACCAGTCTCTCTCTAGGCTTTTCTGGCTTTTAGCCGGTCGGCTCTACGCATGCTTGGAACTGTTGCCGGGGTACTCCGAGTTCTCTTCCCTTTCACTTAGGCAAATCACCCGGCCCCCCAAGTCTCGCCGCAGCCGAGCCCTGCGAGCCTACCAGCTTCCCCGCCCGCCGAGGAGCACTTCCGGCCCCTCCTCTTAGACACTAGTGGCGCGAAAACCCTGAAACGCGCACGCGCGGGCAGAGCCCTGGCGGGAGGGGGGGGCGGGGCGCAGGCGCGTAGTGTCCCGCGGTGGGCGCCAGGGCAGCTAGGCTCCTGCCTTCTCCCACCGCGGGCGCGCGGTTCCCGGCGGGCCAACGGTGGCCAGCCGAGGCCGAGACGACCCACGGTGTCCTTAGCGTCCCGTTGCACCGCGACAGCCGCGCTGATCGTGTTCCTTGGGGGAGACTTCGACTTGTTCGAGGTAAGGTGAGGGCGCGCGCTGTCGCTCTCCCTTGCTCCGGATCCATCCCCTGTCGTTACCCCCTTAGCCGGCGCCCCACAGCCCACCTAGCGGCGGCTCGGTCAGCGGAGCTGCTGCGGTGTCCAGGGTATCCCCGCGGGCCCGAGCGGACCAGCCGGCCGGCGCGGATTTTCGGGCTGTCTCTGCGGGCGACACAGGTCCCCTGAACCACGGGAAACTTGCCCGTTGCAGCTGAGCCCCTCCTCGGGCGGCTCAGACGGCGGGGCTGAGAAATCCTGGCCCTGGCTGTTGGACCCGGCGCCCGGCCCCAAGCTGCTTTCAGGCTTAGAAGACTTGCTCGAGGGGATGGGGTCAGGAGAGAGGGTGGGCTCGGACATCCGGCTCTTGGAGCGAATCTGATACCCTCACCGGCAGCAACTTCGTCTGTTTACGAGATGTATGCAAATAGCACTTAAATTGGATTTGTTGTTAAATCCCAGCTTCATGACAACGCAGGCTGTATTATCTAGAAAAAGTAAAATGTAACGTTTGGAGGTTTTATGATGGCATTTCTTTTCCCTCTTGTGGAAATAAACTGGAGAAGAATCGCGACTGGGAATTGCGGAATACTAGAGTCAAGGATAGAGAAAGGGCTGTAGGACCAATACGACTTGAGATAAAACTGATAATTCTTGGAAAAATTAACTATTTTGTTTTTAAACCCTGAAGGCAGAATTTATGTGAGTGCTTATTACTTGGTGTATATTTTGTGTATATTTCATTAACAGCGAGTGTTTTAAAGGCAAGGTATTCCGGAATGTATATTCTAAGGGGGGGAAAAAAGCGCCCAAACTCCCTAACTTTTAGATGGCTGCCATATAGTCTTTTAAAGTAGTCAATAGCAAGAAAATAAAAAAAAAAAAAATTCAGTATCCTGTACAGTGGACTGCAGGTAGTTCCACGGGCGTGTGGGTGGGAGGGAACATAATAGAACTTCTACTTAGATTTACTTTATCTCGTTCTAGTACTGTGTGAAATACACAGAGTGATAATTTTATGTCAAAATGTGTATTCCAAATTTCTTTTCCTGAATGGGTGGGTGTACCCATTGGAGATCACTAGAATATTGCTTTAAAAAACATGTTTTTAGGGGCGCCTGGGTGGCGCAGTCGGTTAAGCGTCCGACTTCAGCCAGGTCACGATCTCGCAGTCCGTGAGTTCGAGCCCCGCGTCGGGCTCTGGGCTGATGGCTCAGAGCCTGGAGCCTGCTTCTGATTCTGTGTCTCCCTCTCTCTCTGCCCCTCCCCCGTTCATGCTCTGTCTCTCTCTGTCCCCCAAAAAATAAATAAACGTTGAAAAAAAAAAACATGTTTTTATATGAGAGAACCAGTGTTGAGTGACCCAGAGTTTATTGGTATCACCTCTTTAAGTTTTATTTCTTATTCTGTAATTGGAGGAAAATAGCTGTAGTACCCAATGGGCCAGATTCTTCAATATGTGTGTTAAATATGTAATGAATATAAAGCATTTAGTATTGAGCCTGGCAGAAAAGTAACTACAAATGGTACATTAAAGTTGTTAAAGTGAGAATCTGTTTTTATTCCCCAAAGGTTTATTTTACTGAGTGTCTAGATGTAGAATTTTGTATAAAACCTGCCTAAATCTTGACTTACCGTTTTTAGACCTAAGTTAGGTCTTACTAACCAAAGCTATACTTGACTTACTTTCAGGAACCAATAAACAAGTAACTCAAAATTTTACCATAGTAGTATGCATTATATTTAAGGCATAATTACCTGTTACACTTCTGTATACACATACACTCATAAGTCCAGGTAACTGAGGGTCAAGTATAGTCACTTATATTAATGTTAGCATTTTGATTCACTAGTACATGAGATACATCTTTTCTCATTCAACATACTTTCCCTAGTGACCAAATTCAAAATAATTTCTGTAGCTTTCTTAGCAACACTTCCAATTCCACCCCTACTGCAGAGTATATTTTACTGTCTATTGGCTTCACCATCTCAGTATCCTAGGATGGCTTCAAACTCAGTGTTTCCAAACAAAATAAATGTATTGTTTACTTCTTTTCTTTCCAGATCTGCTCTGTCTACTTATAATGGCATTTAGCCGTGTGTGAAGATTGTTTCCAAAAATGAAACACGAGATGAAATTTTATAAAGCCCAATTTTTAATTGGCTCAAATAGCAACATTAGAAGGACACATCACAATAGGATCCTTTTTGTAGTTTTTATACATTGACAAAAAATAGATAAGAAGATGGGTAGATTAATATCCAATTTCACTACCTATAAATAAACTCAGTTGTTCATGCCTGGAGGAACCTGGGCATTGAAGAGGTTTGACTTTGGGTTTTGACAAACTTGGGTTTAGATCTGAGCTCTGATATAGCTAGACAGACCTGGGCAAAATGTCTTATGGAGCCTCAATATCCCCTTTTGTAAAATAAGGACAGTACTTAAAAAATGTTGGGGATTAAAGGAGATATTCAACAAATGTTACTTCTACTTCCCCACTTTACTCATACTTTTAAATCTCTTGATTTCTTCTGTTCCTTCATTATTGATATTGCCACTACTTTTGTTCAGTGCCCCTCATCCTTTCGAGGCTGTCTCTTTTGCCTCTAATCTCCCTCTCTAATCTTCCTTTTATACTGAGGCCACAGGGATGTTTTAAAAACATATATCTGGGGGCGCCTGGGTGGCGCAGTCGGTTAAGCCTCCAACTTCAGCCAGGTCACGATCTCGCGGTCCGTGAGTTCGAGCCCCGCATCGGGCTCTGGGCTGATGGCTCAGAGCCTGGAGCCTGTTTCCGATTCTGTGTCTCCCTCTCTCTCTGCCCCTCCCCCGTTCATGCTCTGTCTCTCTCTGTCCCAAAAATAAATAAACGTTGAAAAAAAAAAATTTAAAAACATATATCTGAGTGTTCACATTTTATTATCTGAAATGCTGTGCTTAGTATTTCCCAGTTTTGCTGATCTGAGTTATTTGATAGGTGGACGTATGAATTTTTTCACTTAAATATTTGTCATGTCTTATGATTTTATGATATATCCCAAGCAGTGTGTTTAATGAGTTCATTACATTTAAAATGAGATTGTTTAATGCAGAATTGAGGATGTTGGTGGCGGTGAGAGGGGCAGAATTGGGGATGAGGTAAACACAGTCCACTGCAGATTCAGATATAGCAGCAATTTGCCTTTATTTTTTTAATTATTTTTTAACTTTATTTTTGCGAGAGAGTGTGTGCAAGTGAGTGGGACAGGGGCAGAGAGAGAGAACAGGTGAGAGAGATTCCAAGCAGGTACTGTGCTGTCAATGCAGAGCTGGGTGTGTGGCTCAATCTCACAAATCTTGAGATCACCGACCTGAGCGGAAATCAAGAGTCTGATGCTTAACAGACTGAGCCACCCTGGCACCTCTGCCGTTATTTTTAACCTCTATTTCCTATTGATAATTTCAGTTCTGTTATGTCTGTACTCACTGCTGTTAGTCCCTACTTGGATATTAATGAGAAGTATGAATTATTATATGGATCACAATAAAATCTAAAATTTAGGAATTTAAAATCCTGTTGAAGTGTATTTGATCCATTAGATTTCCAGTTCACTTATTTTCTATAATGAACTCTTGCTTATTGATTTTTCTTCTTGAACTTATTTTTTATTGATAGTTGCATATTTGTTACTATTCTACTCTGATTTGCTTCCTGCGAGGGAGAGAGATGTTCCTTAATTCTGACTTTTTTTGATTGTAAATAAACACATAATGAGCTTTTATGGATGTATTAAAAGTCTCAGAGGAGATGTTTTCCATTTTGTGTGTATATCAGAATATTAGAAGTATTTTTCTTTACATCTGTTTTTATGTCTCTTTAGCCTTTTGGAAACAGTTTTATTGTATTAATTTGTATCTAATGCTCAGGACATTCATATGTGTTTTTAAAAATTCATTATCATTAAATTACAAAGTGAATCCTCTTTTAAAAGGCAGAATCCTTTGGTGTCTGATGCATGTTACCATGGCAACCTAATAGCAAACTGCAAATCCTAGGCCAAGTGCAGCAAATAAAACACATCGTCATCATGTTGCACACCATCTTCTGTGTAGTACAGAATCTCACATTCATTGTAAGAAGCTTATCACATTTACCTACGTCATCTCCCTCCCCCAGTTTTACTTAAAAAACTGCCATTTTTTTAATGGTAAAATACTAAAAATCAGTCAGCTGATGTCTGAGCGCCTGCTTACTGCAGGATCATTATTGGGCATTAATAAAAACAGTATGTAAAGGGACATTTAATGTGGGGAAAACCAAACAGTAATGCTTCATTTTTGCTCTTCTACAATAAATAAATTATTGCTCAGTAATTAAGGAGATAGAGGACGGGTGGGAGAAAAGGAGATACTTTCGAGAAAATAATGGCATGGTGGTATTCCAGGAAATGTAAGTTAGCAACAAGCTGAAACTAACAGACGTTGACTCTTGTTAAATAGTTTGAGAAATATGTTGGATTTTCAAGTTTTGACTTGTGTAAGAGATTCAACATTAACATTCAATTATTTATAAAAGAGATGTTGACTCTTATGTAATTGTGACTAATGCTAATATTATCTCAGGGATTTGTTTAGGTTAAATGTCCTTCAGATTATCTAATACACCTTTTAGATGGTATTTGTTTTATCATGATTAAATTCTTCATTGCCTTCAGGATAAGATAAAGGCCAAGTTTTTAAATGTTATTTATAACGGTTCTTCTTTAGAATCTCCTAAGATCTTGTTAGAAATGAAGATTCTGATTCATTTGATTTAGGAAGGGGGCTGAGATTCTGGATATCTAATACATTTCCAGGAAATGTAAATGCTACTTGCTGGTCCTTGGACCACATATTGAATATCAAGTCTATAAGTTATTTGATGGTTGGCTTCTTCTCTGCTGCTCTAACTTAATTGCTTGCTAGCTACGCCTTATAATTTATGGCATTGTGTCATGGATTACTTAAAGTATCGTCTGCACTAAGCAGTTTGCAGACTGTGGCCCAGGGACCCTTGAGACTCTTTCAAAGGGTCAACAAAGTCAAACAATTTTCATAATAATAGTCAGATATTATTTGCCTTTTTCACTTCATTCACTTATGAGTGAATGGAGTTTTCCAGAGGCTATGAGACATGTGGTGATGTCATTGCTTTGAGGACTGACAGAATGTGTACGTGTGTGTTCTTTGGCTTAACAGTTTCTCAGTTTTAATTTACAGTATGATAGATATTGATAGGTGTAAACAAAAAGCTCTTTGAGATCCTTAGTACTTTTGAAGAGATTGACCACAACCTTTGAGAACTTCTGCCCTGTGGTATTAAGCTGTAGACACTAAGACTCAGAGGTGTAGAACTGTACCAGAGCTCTTTTCTTAGCCACAGTGACTGCTGGTATGAGTGGGAATTTTGGCTCTCCACATGGTTTTTGTACACTTTTGGGGGGTGGTCTCTTTACCTCTCTGGGTGGTAGTAAAAGGTCTCATGAGACACCATCCAACCGGGAGTGGGAGTAAGTAGCAACCTATTACTGCCTGATCAAGGTGGACACCTAGGCTCTCTAGGCGGGCTCCATGGACACCCATTATCATGACTCCCTATTTGGCCTACATAACGTTCTCTGACACTGGCCCAAATGGGATATGGAGATGCCTTCTTATGGCATTATAAGGTCCAGGCTACCCACTTGACCTTTGCTGAAGTGTGTGGCATTGGGGGAGTAGAAGGAGGCGCCACAGTTTTTTTTCGTGGTTTTGGCTGGAATAGAGCAATTATTGTCTAAAAGCTTTCTGTCTTGTCAGGCTGCCTGGTCCTTTGGCTAGAGAGAGGAAGCTTTTATTAGGTCTTTTTTTCCCATGCACCTGTTGGTATTTCCCCAGTTGCTGTCTTCTCCAAGTCTGGGATATTTAAAGCAAAACAAAAACTCTGGGAACTTACCTTGATGTCATTCCTTGGGTCCTGAGGTTCCTAGCCAATCTACTTCCTTCTCATTCAGAGTTGTCTTATGTTTGTTTTATATATGATTTCCAAAGTTTTTAGTTTTACTAAGCAGGAGAAACAGGGAAAAGTGTATCTATTCCATTTTCCTGGAAGTGGAAGTCTCTGATTTCTTTTTTAACTTGCATTTTGGGAGAAAGAATGAGAGATTGAACTCTAGACTCACGCTGAATATCCCTTACATTTGGTTGTATAAGAAATATGAATAAACATTAAAATATTCCCATTAAAGAAAAACCTTGATTTGATAAAGACCTAATTTTTAGAGAAAATATTTCAAAATTTAATTAAATATAATTTGCATGAAAGGAGTCATGACTACTGATGAGGATTTTACAAAACATAAGGTAATCTTGTCTCGTAAGTGTGAGGGTTCACATTATATCAATGTTTTGAAAATAAAGTTACAGAAAAATTGATTCAAGAGGTTATTGTAAACCTGTTAAAACCAGTATACAAGAAAGAAATGTAAATGATTTCATAAAGTTAACGTTCCAACTTTCTTCTTACTAATAGCTCTACTTTCTAATAGCTTTCAGCCTACTTCTTTCTTAAGAAAAAAATTTTAATGTTTATTTTTGAGAGAGAGAGAGACAGAGTGCAAACGGGGGAGGGGCAGAGAGAGAGGGAGACACAGAATCTGAAGCAGGCTCCAGGCTCTGAGCTGTCAGCAGAGCCCTGATGCGAGCTGGGGGGTGGGGTCAATTTCATGAACTGCAAGATCATGACCTGAGCTGAAGTTGGACACTTAACCAACTGAGCCATCCAGGTGCCCCTAGCCTAGTTCTTTCTTACTTTCAAAAAAACATTTAATGTGTCATGCAGTTGAAGTGATTTCAGAGCATTAAAAGGATGGGAAAACCACTTAGTTCATTTAACGAGGTATACATTATCAAAATAACACAGCCTAACAAAGATAGTTCCCCAAACCAGTTCCTCCATAATATGTATAGATATTTCATATTTCTGCCAGATCAGTTCTGTCAGTATAATTTTGGAAAGCAGTGGATTAAAAAATTAAACACATATATGGATATCTCTTTCTCCCTTACCCTCCTTTTGTCATTCACATTCTTTCTCTAGAGGCCCCATTCTGGTTCCTACACATCTACTTCATACTCTCTTTGGAACACCACTCCACTAGCCCCCCACCCTTCTGACACACACACACACATACACACACACACACACACACACACAGACTACTTTGTTACCCTGTGTGCATATATCATCACATATGGCTATCATCTGTAGTGAGGACTGACTGGAATCCTTCAGTCCGAAATCAAGAGAGAGAAAACCTCATTTACTCTCTTGCTGCCCAGGTACCTGGTGCAAACCTGGTTGCTATGGTATACAGTCCTTGGTGGACTTAGGTAGAGACTAGAACCATTCTTCATATTCTTTCCTTGTATCTTAGACATTTTTGATTACCTATGTTGTGGATTTTCTCTCCATTTATTTAGCAAATAGTTATTAGGTGCGTATCATTATAAGTCTTAAGTGTATTTTAGAGAGAACAATGAAAGTAACAACCAAATGACTCATAACATTTAATTTTAATCACAGACCGTCAGCTTTGACTTGAGGTGCAGCATTTATATGTTCAAAAAGTCTTGTTTAATTTTAAATACATTAATTTTCTAGGCATAAATTTTATAGTACATTGGAAAAAATAGCATGGCTTGTTTCTTTAGGGAACAATTAAGAGAAACTACTGATACTAGGCAACATGGCTTCAAGATATTCTTCTTTGGGAAATTAATTTAAAATTAATGCTTTTATCTGAAAAATTGGATGATTGCTTTGGAAAACTTTCAGAAGACATGGCATCTCTATTAATAGATCTAGGAAACTAGAAAACAGAGTCTCACAAATAAGAGTTTTTACCTTTTGTTGAGTTTCAGTAGTCAAAACATTTAGGGAGGCCCATATCCATAAAATCTTGGCTGTGAATAACTCTGAAGTAAAATCAACTAGTGTGGCATGTGCACATGATTTTAAAAAGCCACAACATAAACTTTTTGTCTTACACTTCTGCAGGTTAGAAGTCTGCTGCAGCGCCGAGCGCTAAAATCAAGGTGGCGGTAGGGCTGTTCCTTTCTGGAAACTCAAGGGGTGAATCTGTTTGGTTGCCTTTCCAGCCTCAAGTGGCCACTTGTGTTTTTTGTCTCATGGCCCTCTTCCTCTGCACAGATGATATGTTTATTTTTTTTAACTAAAAACGAATGGACATAGTACTTAAAACTTAAGCTTTGTCTTATTTTACTTCATTGTTACTCTAATACATGTTCAGACCTGATGGCCAAAAGAAAGGAAGAAAATTTCTTCTCTCCTGAAAATGCCAAAAGACCAAGACAAGAAGAGTTGGATGACTTTGACAAAGATGGTGATGAAGATGAATGTACGGTTTCTTTCACAAATGGTACCTCTACTTTGGTAAGTGCAAAATTTTTGGATTGGCCTGATTCTCATGTTTGGCTTATATGTCATATTCTTGATAATTCAATGTCAGGAAAAGCAGTATAGTTTTTAAAAAACTGAGGTAAAATAATGTAACTAATTTTGAAGTTTATGTGAATTATTAGAAACATTTAGGAAAACCCTTAAAGAGCTTGTTCTTTGGAAAGATCAATAAATTTGGCAGACCTCTAGTAAGACTGACAAAGGGAAAAAAAAAAAGAAGGCATTACCAATAACAGGAATGAAGCAGTAGGTATGACCACTGACCCTGCAGGCTTCAAAATGACAATGACATGACAGAAGTTCAACATCATTTATTATTGAGGAAATGCAAATTAAGAAGACCACAATGAAATGTTACAACATACCCATCAGACTGACTGAAATTAAAAACAACGACAACTTCAAATGCTGGCAAGGATACAGAGAAACTGGATCATTCATATATTGCTGGTGGGAATGTAAAATGATACTGCCACACTGAAAAATAGCTTGGCTTTTTTTTTTTTTTAATTTAACACACACCTGTCTACCACATAACCCAGCATTTGTCCCAGAGAAATGAAGATATACTTTCACACAAAATTCTATACATGAATGTTTATAGCAGCTTTATTTGTAATAGCCCAAACTGAAACAACCCAGATGTCACTCAGTGAGTGAATGGTTAAATACTGTGGTACATCCATACCATGAAATACTAGTTAGCAGTGACCTCCTGACGTAGGTGACAATAGACATTTCTTTTTTTTCAATTTTTATTTTTTTAATGTTTATTTATTTTTGAGAGACAGAGAGTGTGTGGGAGAGAGAGACAGAGCAGGAGCAGGGGAGGGATAGAGAAAGAGGGAGACACAGAATCCAAAGCAGGCTCCAGGCTCTGAGCTGTCCGCACAGAGCCTGATGCGGGGCTTCAATCCACAAACTGTGAGATATGACCTGAGCCAAAGTCAGACGCTTAACCGACTGAATCACCGAGGTACCCCATAGACATTTCTATAACATTTGTGAAATGACAGTGTTCTAGAAATGGAGAACAGATTAGTGGACTGGGGGTTCAGGTGGGAGTGGATTGGGTGGGATGTGGATCAGCTATAAAAGGTGACCTAAGGGATCCTTGTGATGGAAATGTTCTGTATCTTGACTGTATCAGTGTCAGTATCCTGGTTGTGATTTTGTACCACAGTTTTTAAGATACTACATGGGCAGAAACTGAATAAAGAATTCTTAGGATCTCTCTGTATTATTTCTTACAACTGTATCTACAATTAGATCAAAATAAAAGTTTATTTTAAAAAAACCTTCAACCATAATTTCTGATATTCTACTTATAAAAGGATATAAATGTTTCTGGTTTTTAATAAGATGGCATCCAAAAGAAGACAGCCAGGGAGTTTTTAAAGACTATTTTTTTAAGAGTTTTTAAATGTCCCTTGGGGGACAGTGTCTGGATATATTTTTGATTGGCACAACTTAGGTAGATGTGTGCTTCTAGCATCTACTGGGCAGAGGCTAGGGATGTTGTTAAAATTCTCAAAATCGCAAAGCAGCCCCCCTCCAACAAAAAATTACCTGAGTCAAAAGGTTAGTATCGTCCATATTAAGAAACTATGTAATATAATTATTAGATCCTTTAAGGACTTGAGAATGAGTAGTTATTCATTGAAGGTTCCCATTTAATTTCATCTTACTCATTGAAGTTAAGATTATTCACTTATTATATAACTGTTTTCTTTAGTAACACTGCTGATCTTTCTCCAAATGCTTGGATGAGTATAATGAGTTTGTTAGACAGATTAATAATTGTTTTCTCCCTCTGTCTCTTGCTCTCTCTCTCTTTTTTTTTTTTTTTTTTTTTTTTGGTTAATAGACTGCAGCAGAAGTTGGAATAATTGAGAGTATTCAGCTAAGAAACTTCATGTGTCATTCGATGCTTGGACCCTTTAAGTTTGGTTCTAATGTCAACTTTGTTGTTGGCAACAATGGAAGTAAGTGCTTTTGCCCTCCTTACTTTACTTTGAGTAGTATTTTGAAGTTAGAATGCACTAACTTTTTAAAGTAGGTGATTGTGCATGCTGATAAATCTAAGTTTGGGATCTATAAACTGTGGTCATGAATATTTTCAGTATTTGCTGCTATTCTGTACTTAAAGAAAATAATAAGTTAACTCTAGGTTCATTATTTATGTAGTAGGAATAAACATTTCCTACTTATTGTTTTGACTCCTTTTACCTTGGTGTTCATACCATAGAAGAGTGGACAAGCCTTCTACAAGAGAGGACTAGCCTCATTGTGATTAAGGCAGCCCTGTGTTTTACATCTATTAAATGTTATAATAGAGCACAAATATAGTGCCATGGGAATCCAGACAAGAAAGAAACTATTTCTCACTGTGGCCAATGAAAGCTTAAGGAGGAGGTGGTATTTATGGTGGCACTTGAATGAAAATTATAGATTCTTTAGGCCTCATTGGGGAAGAGGAGGCTGAGATGTTCCAGGCGAAGATTGCTTATTAGCAGAGGTTTGGAGGGGCAGAAATAGATGTGCATGGATGATGGTGAACAGCCTCATATGGCTTTATCATATCCTACATGGTAGGGAGGGGCAGAAGCTGATGCTGGAGGGGCCTGTCGTAGGTGATACTGGTGAGGATCTTGAATGCCACGATAAAGATTTTGGTGTTTTATTCAGAAGTCAGTGGAGAACCAATTACAGTTTGTCAGTAAGGGATGACATGGTCAAGATTTGTGAAACAAAGTGGCCACATTGTGGAGAATGGATTAGAAGGGGAGAGGCACGGGCGTTAGAAAGACCAGTTATGCAGCTTTTGTGATGGACCAGCCAGGCATGAGCTGTTGGCAGCTTGACTGACCAGTACACAGAGAGGAAGCTTGCCAGAGTCTATGGCTGGTGACGGTGCTAGAACAGGATAGTAGGTGAATGCAGCTCCACATTCTGCTTAGTTGTTCTTTGTTTCCCCTGCTGTATATTCAGTCCAGAGGAAAGTGTTTTCAGAAGGAGAGAATGGACAGAGGGATTAGTGCTACTGGGAGGTCCCACAGGACAAGAAGTAAGGAAAAATTTGTGGGTTCTGCAATTAGGTCTTTTCTTCTTTTTTAAATTTTGAAATAGTTATTTTATTAATAAAACTTAGAGAAGAAAAAATAATGCAAATAGTGGAGGCAATGAATTTGGAAACGAAGGAGAGATTTAGAACAGAGACTTGAAAGGCATTCGAGGAACTAAATCAGGTTAACCAGTGGTGAATTTTGGTTAATTTAGGGTATGTTGTGGGAAATGATGGGCTGGTAAGAGTTGATTGAATTGGTTGATTGTGGAGTTCAGAAAATGATTGCATATTCTGGGTAATTGTTTAGATATTGAAATTTCAGCTTGTGTTATTTTATATGTTAGAGTCAAAAGAAGTATACTTTTCAGAAAGTTAGCAAATGAATAATCAATTAGGAATAAGAGTTGTCAAAATATTACATAGAAACATTTATCTGTATGACTGATGATTTTTTTTCATATTGAAGTTCATTTATTCATTCAATAAATACCAGAGTGCCTATTATGGGCCACTATTGGCTGTATCACGTTGAATAAAACAGACAACATCCTGTCCCTGTGGAGCTTGCTTGCATTCAGCGGTTGTTAAAAATAGTTTCTGGCTTCTGTGAATTTGTGGAAAAGTAAATCATACCTAAATTAGAATGTGATAAAGATTAGATAAATTCAGTATCTATGTGTAATTAAAAAGATAGCCTCATTTAATAGGCTGATGGACCAAGATGAAACAATGAGCATCTTAGGTTGGAAAGATATCAACCTTTGTTTGTTTTTTTTTTAATTTTCTTATTAGTGGCAAAAATTTGAGTCCTGAATTATACTAATTTTGTTTCTAATTGCAACAGCTAAATATTTCATGATATATACAATTCTTTTTTTAAGGTTGCTGAAAGAAAATGGTAATCGAAGTGTAACACTTCATTTCAGGGTTAGAACTAATTTACGTTTTCATTCAGAAATCTTTTTACATCAAATTGTGGGAGTCAGCCTCTTCTTTTCTGTCTCCTTAATGAATGTGATTTCATCAACACCTGTTTCCGTAGGTGGGAAGAGTGCAGTGCTCACAGCTCTCATAGTTGGTCTTGGCGGAAAAGCAGTCGCTACCAATAGAGGCTCTTCTTTAAAAGGTTTTGTGAAAGACGGACAGAAGTAAGTGTTTGCTTTCTACATGTATTTTCCAGTTCTTTAGTAAGAAGCGGCTGCTTTAGATTCCCAGTTCATGTAAACATGATAGGAAGTGAATTGGCTTCCCAGAACTGAAACGGAAGAGTCCCATCTTTCCATTCCTTTCTTTTCTCCCTGTTGCCAGTATGGCCCACTGTTGCCTGTTCAGCTCTCCAGAAGGAAAGCTCGTGTAAAGTACTGCCATGTGCCTGCCCTCTTACACTCTTGTTTCTATTACCTTTTTGGAAGAAAGAACAAGCAATGATGAATCTATGTACTTCTGTTTATTTTATTTTATTTTATTTTATTTTATTTTCTTTTATTTTATTTTATTTTATTTTATTTTATTTTTTTAATGTTTATTCTTTTATTTTGAGGGAGAGAAGAAGTGCACGCAGTTGCATGCACAAGCTGGGGAGGGGCAGAGAGAGGGGGAGAGAGAATTGCAAGCAGGCTCCATGCTGTCAATGCAGAGCTCGACATGGGGCTCAGTCTCAACCGTGAGATCATGACCTGAGCTGAAATCAAGAGTTGGACACTTAACCAGCTGAGCCACCCAGGCGCCCCACTATGTACTTCTACTTAAAGAGATATTTATAAACATTGGACTTTGCTTGCTCTTGATCCAAACCCAGCCTGAACAAGTTCATGTTGGTGTGTTACAGGCAAAAGCAGAGTCAGCAACCAGCCAAGGGTCCCCGCACAAAATTTCTGCCTCCAGTTCACTAAGAATTCCAAAAAAGTATTCTGGTGTCTTTGATTTTCTGTCCTTTACTCAGGTGGTTTGCAAGTGGATTTGATTTGAGGACTACACCCACACGTCTGTTTGTGGTCCATCTTGACTCTTGGAAAATGGTCATAAAACTGCCTTCATTCACTCTACACCTGTATTTCTTCTTGATATAACTTGCCTTCATGTAACTTCATATAAATTGCCCAATTTGCATCATCATAGACTTAGGGCCTTTTGCCCATTAGGAGCACTCTTCAGGCTGGTCTCCTTATTCTTCTTATTACTGCCTCGAATAACTCCGAAGGGGTCCTTGCGTCTCCTAAAAACTAGAAGTCCCAAACTGTTTAATTAGCAGTGAGATCTTTTTTCTCATATAACAGACTTTCCTTCTGCTCAATGTTCTTTCCGTTTAACTTCAATTTTATTACTAAAAAACAGAATAGGGACGGGATGTGAACCAGGATTGCAGTTTTCTCATGTATTTCTCAGAAAGCTGTAGGAATATTAACCCAAGCCAGGGTTCCAAGTGGACTCAGGAGAAGGGAGGTAAAGATACACGGAAAACATTCCCCATGCTGTATGGCCATGGAAAATAACTGTTCGGTAACAGTTCTCCAGCATATTTTCTGTCTCTCCTTATCTTATTTGGGCTGCAGCTCAGCAAGGCCTTCTCCCCCTTCCATAGTCCCCAACCAAATGATCTCTGAAATAAAAAATTAGCTATTCCAGCCTTTTTAATGGCTCTAGCTCTGTTTCAATTCATTGTACTTAACTATACATTTCTTAGTAGTCTAAACAGTCACCTAGTCTACCTAGTCAGATAACACATTGATCGTTCAGATAGAAGCTTCAGGAAAAGAAATAATTTTTTTCTGTAGCCCTAATTGTTTTATATCCCAATTAAATAATTTTTTGTTTTTTTGTTTTGTTTTTTTCCATTTGAGAAGTATCTGGACCAAAGCAGAAACTTCTTTCTGAGACTTGTCTTCAGAATACCATTTTTAAAAAGAAAGGAAAAGGCCAGCTTACACAGATCACCAACTTTTAAGGACACAGCTGCCTAGAGGAAATTAATATATTTTAAATAGTTAATAACAGTTAAAAGCCTTAACCTGAGCTCAGTCTCCTTTTTACAGACCTTGACTGAAAAGTAGCTTAAAAACAGCTTTTCCAAACCCACTACTATTTCCCTAGTCATCCCCTTCTGTTTAAAATATTTGATATCTGTGAATCTCTTCATATTTTGTAGTCTCTGATTCTGTCATCATTTTTTACAGATTCACCTCATGGAGCTTTGCAGTTCTAGTCTTAAGTCAGTTTTACATCTAAGATTTGCGTGTCTGCTCCATTTTCCCTGAAGGAAGTCTGTCTGGCACAGGTTTGGGAGAGTCCTCGGGACTCTCCTTCCCCCCATGTCAAACATTACACTCCCCGTTGGTAGCACCTGGGCTCAGTCCTGTCTTGTTTGGGGTTTTAGCTCTCCGTAGCAGTCTTGCCTAGTGAGATTTGGAGAAGCCAGAGAACCCTGCCCTGAGACACTCTGCCTGGGGGTCACCTCTCTGTCAGCTACCAGCTCTTTACAGTGGTGGTGAATGAATTCACCTAATACAACTTCTCCCATGGAAACCTCTGTCAGTGCCCCAAGGTCTCATGACCCTCACTATTCAGGTTCTTTTTGAACATATTTAGTTCACTGTTCCCTCCCTTGGCTTTCTAATACTAGCCCTGGTTGCCTTGGGATCTGACAGCTGCAGCATTGGGATTGAGTTATGGAGGGACAAAAACTCTTACTCCTGCTGTACATTGCTGATGTATTTAGTCAAGGCTACAGAACTTAACTGCAGATGAGCTGGCTATTCAGAGACAGAGCAGATGCATCATATTTTTGTATGGTTCGTGCCTTGTTCGTGCCTATGTTCGTGCTGCTGCCAGGTACCTCTGTGCAGATAGACTTTTCCAGGGTTGAGAAAGAAGCCAGATTCTTTCTGTGGCACTGCTTGTTTGTGTTGTCATTCTAAAAGAACTCTTCACTTAAGGATTTCCTGTATTTACAGACGTTGGGCTCCCTGGCTCTTGACCCAAATTGAGAATTAGCCACATCAGTAGCTGAGGAGACAGCAGTTAGTGCCCAGCAAAGGTGTCCCTGTCTCCTGGTACAGTTACTAGGAGGCTTTTCTCTTAAACCTTAATTTTTTGAAAAACTTGCTTTTCTTTATTCAGTTCACATCGCAACAGAACCAGTGCCTCCGAAGTTCTCACAATACTGAAGGTAGCTATTAAATACACAGAGTAGCTAGGAATGAAAATAATAAAATATATGCTTGCTAATCAAGAGAGATGTTTGATGATTCAGAGAGGAAACATATATAATCACTTTATTTTTAAAATGTTTTCATGAAGTACATTCACTTAATATAGGTAAACATACGAGTTATTGAAAAAAAATACTTTTATTCCGTATTGTGGGCAGCTGCCCTTCCCCTATTACACTTTAGTTAATGGTTTTCAACTTTGACTGTTCATTAGAATCAACTGGAGAGCTTTTAAAAATTCCATTAATTGGGGCACCTAGGTAGCTCAGTAGGTTAAATGTCTGACTTTGGCTCGGGTCATGATCTCATGGTTTACAAGTTCGAGCTCCATGTCGGGCTCTGTGCTGACAGCTCCGAGCCTGGAGCCTGCTTCAGATTCTCTGTCTCCCCGTCTCTACCTCTCCCCTGCTCATGCTCTGTCTCTGTCTCTCAATAATAAATGTTAAATTAAAAAAAAACCTCCCATTAATTACAATTTGTCTGGAATATATCTGTCCTAATTGGGTATTTCTGATTTAAACACACACACACACACACACACACACACACACACACACACACACACAGGGGCGCCTGGGCGGCTCAGTTGGTTAAGCATCCAACTCTTGATTTCGACTCAGGTCATGATCTCATGGTCATGAGATCCAGCCCCGCATGGGTGCTGGATGTAGAGTCTGCTTAAGATTCTCTCTCTCTCTGCCCCTCTCCCGCTCATGTGTGCTTGTGCACGCACACCTTCTCTCTCTCTTTAAAAAAAAAAACAACAAAATACACACACCCCAGCCCACTTAGGGTAGCTTTAGAAACAAGATTTAGGGGTGCCTGGGTGGCTTAGTCAGTTAAGCGTTCGACTCTTGATTTCAACTCTGGTCAAGATTTCACGGTTTGAGTTCAAGTCCTGCATAAGGCTCTGCACTGACAGCACAGAGCCTGTTTAGGATTTGTCTTCCTCTCTCTCTGCCCCTATTCTCTGCTCGCTAGCTCTCTCTGAAAATAAATAAATAAACATTTTTAAAAAAAAAGGGAGATTTATTGTAAAAATTCAGGGATTTGTATATTAGAAGCTGCAGGAGCGAAGAAGTATAGTTGGGTCTCATGAGTAACTGGTACTCAGAGACCTCAGAACCAAGGATCTTTTGTCTCTGGGCCTTTCTTTTCTGTGTCCATGGCTTTTTCTCTGTATTTTTGTCTCTAGGCCTCTATCTGCCTCTCCCTTCCTTTGGGTCCATGCGGCAACCCTTCTGTTCCACCTCCCTCACCCCCTTGTATAATGTGCTGTACCGTATTGTGCTCCCTTCCCTCTGTCTCCTTATGACAGGTGTGTGGGTTTGTGAGGAGTGTGTGTTCTCTACCTTACAACTTAGCCAAGTCTTCATTACTCTGTGTCTTTGTTTGTGCAGTCATCCAGTCATCCACGTCTAACTGTCTTAGTCTTTGGGGCTGTGTACGTTCTCTGTGTCTGATTTACTGCCAATATCTGTGGGTACGTCTCTTTCACTTGGTCTAGGTGGTTTTCTAAGAGGTTATCTGTTGTGTGCTCTTGCTTCTCTCTGTAGCCTCTGCACATGTTCTGCTTGCTCATCCGAGTATAAAGCCCCAAATTGGTTTCTCTAGTCCTCAGAGGCTTCAGGGAATCACCAGCTGTTAACGTGGTTGTGCCTTCATTTGAGTTTGTTTTTATTTTTTATTTATTTATTTATTTTCAACGTTTATTTATTTTTGGGACAGAGAGAGACAGAGCATGAACGGGGGAGGGGCAGAGAGAGAGGGAGACACAGAATCGGAAACAGGCTCCAGGCTCTGAGCCATCAGCCCAGAGCCTGACTCGGGGCTCGAACTCAAGGACCGCGAGATCGGGACCTGGCTGAAGTCGGACGCTTAACCGACTGCGCCACCCAGGCGCCCCTTGAGTTTGTTTTTAAAACTTCATTGTGAAATAATTTAGATTTATGGAAGTGTTGTAAAGATAGTACACTTTCCTTTATACCCTTCATCTAATTTCTCTTAATGTTGACATCTCAAGTAACTAAGGTTACTCTTTCCGAGTTCGAATCAGATTTCTATATTTAGCTCCATCCCTGGAGGGCAGGGTGAGGACTGATCAGGCTACTAAGCCCTGTCTTTCTGCTCAGGCTCTGGTGAAGAAGAGGGTGACTGGAGCAGGAGATAACAAAACCCTTCAGTATGTCTACTGTAATATCAGTTTACAGTGAAGTTTATCTTGAGTATTTTTTTCTGCATTTCCTGCAGATGGGAACAGTTTGGGAATCTGATTATAAATTCATGAAAACAAGTTCTATTAAAGATTTCATTTAATTACTAGTTAAAGCAGTTTTGCATTAAAGGGCTTTAGCATTTTGGGAGATGTTCACCTGAATCAGAAAAAAATATTGATTGCTTTTACGTTTAAGGAAATTATGAGTGTGTATATAGTAATATACTTCCTTAACACTTTTTGTTTTTCTACCAAGTCTTATTTTTTAAAAAAAAAAGTAGAAAAATAAAGATTGATTTTTTTTTCCTGTATAAAAATGTGCATGGCTATAAATGCTCTAAACTTGTTTAAAACTTTAAAAATAATTCCTTTATAATATCAATAGAATTTCAAGAAATTCTGAGCTTCCATTTACATTTCTTGGTATCAAATACTTTCATTTTTTTTATTGCCATACATTTGAAAGATGAAAGTTGCTTCATTTGATTCTAATGTTCTTGGAAGATGTTATTATTTCCCCATAATTGTTACTTCATCATTCTTAAGGGATTGCTGTCAGCATGATGCTTTATTTTATAGTCAGACAGTGTAGTATTCCATGTTGCCTATAAAAGGTGTATAACTTATCTGCATGATTTGAAACAACCAAAATTTTAATGGGTTTTACGTGACCATGGTATTTCTATTATGGATAGAATAGTCAGTATTTCCATAACTCTTATTCTCTCTTTTTTTTTAATTAGGCATGATGTATTCAGCATTATTCTGTAGTAGCCTATCAGCCATCAACTACTGGTATAAAGCTACTTTTCAAATGAATTAGGCAAATTATTTTGGAGGTTTTGAAAATTCTAGTGACCTAGTATTGAAATTGCACTGTACCTTCATGTGACTTACCTTAACCTTCTTGCTTTAGCTCAGCAGATATCTCAATAACATTAAGGAACAGAGGAGATGATGCCTATAGAGCAAACGTGTACGGTAACTCTATAGTTGTGCAACAACACATTAGCATGGATGGAAGTCGATCTTATAAACTAAAAAGTGAAACAGGTTTGTTATGAATGTCTTTTCATTTCATATAAAATATTAGTAAATGTTCAGTTAAACAGTGAAGTGATTGCTCAGGTATTCATCAAAAGGGCATTTCTTCCTAATTTCTTGAAACCTTTTTCATGTCAGATCATGGGTTGGTTGCATGTATGTGTACATGCACATGTTTATGTACGTACATATATACACAGAGTTGTTTCATCCCAGGGCATTGGACAGCAGAACCATGATTATCAGAGTTTGGGTCCACTTGAAACAGGCTGTGCCATTTCGTCCTCACCCGCAGACCTCCTTTCACCCCTGTAGTTGCTAGCACATGTGGAAAGATGTGGTTCGCAAAAGGTGGGGAAAAGGTTCGCAAAAGGAAGAGGAGGCAAAGAGGTAGGTGAAAAGGAAGAGCAAGCGTTTAGCTAATGGGAAGAAGAGAAGCACCGTCATGGTGTCCACGCTTCTTCCTCTGTGTGCTTGGGTCATGATTACCGTAGTGGCCAGCTCTCTCAGATGTGTGCGTATTCTTGATGACATCACAAAAATAGTAATGCTTATATTGGTAATTAATTGCTTCATTTTTCTCTGTATTTTTGCCCTAAAAACAGTCTGGTCATTTGTATGTGTTTCTCTTAACCAGGCACCGTGGTTTCTACTAGAAAAGAAGAGCTGATTGCAATTCTTGATCATTTTAACATACAGGTAATTGCTAAATCTGCATTCCTGATTGATGCATCTGGTCACTTTTTCATAAGCTATCATTTGCAATGTCGAAAGAATTCAGATGGGCTCATATGAGTAAATTGACCACAGGAGGAACATGTACAACTATTGTTAGCGACATTGCTTAAAATTTGCGAATTCAGCAGGAGTTTTCAATGCCTAATATCACACTCGTATTTTGACAGAGCAGTCAAGAACATGCAGTCTGCACCAGTATGGGATAGAACTGATGTTCATAAAAGCTATACAGTTTCTTTGCTTTCTGTTGCCCTAGGCTCCCTAAGCTCAGTTGCTAAGTCATTATAGAAAGGAAATTTATTCCAAAAAAATAAAGCATTTCTTTATGTATTTTGGAGGTCTTGATCATAACTGCAGGAGTTGTGTCAAGTCCTTTCTGCTAAGATAACTTTGAGTAATTAGAAATAGAGCATGTAGTCTTATGATGTGAGCACTGGAATTGTCCTGGGCGGTCATCTGATTCACCTATATTTTGTAGGTGAGGAAGGAGCTAGAAAAAGTAAATGTACACCTACAGTCGTCTAGGCATGCTTGCTGGTAGAGCCTGGATTGGGATCCAGGCATCCCTGTCACATTCTGATGTACTACCCTGCCTTATTCCGGGACGAAGAACACCAAGACTAGTCACCAAGGGAAAAGAACAATTACAAGTCTAGGTATCTTTGCCAGTTTGGTTCAGAACAAAGCTATCCAGAAAAACTTTCTGTGATGGTAGAAATATTCTGTATTACGCTATTCAGTGGGGTAGCCACTGGCATCTTGCTCTTGAGCACCTGAAATGTGCGACTGAGAAATTGAGTGTTTGATTTTATTTAATTTACTTAAGTGTAAAAAGCTCCATGTGGGTAGTGGCTTCCATGTCAGGCAACAGAAATTTAGAAAAATACTTATTAAAATCTGAAGAAAAGCAGACACATCAAATAAATTTGAGGCTAGAATGCAGGACAATTTTAAAGCAAAATCAGGAAAACCAAACGTATATGGAATCATAGATGTTTGGGAGGATCTTGGAGGGCATCCAATAGATTTCTCACACTCTGTACTTACCCTGTGTGGAATCCTTCACTCTTCAGCAACTACTTCTAAGTGGATTGTGATGGAGGAATCACTTCTGCCTGAGGCTTCTGATTCCTTCTGTGGACAGCTCTATTTATCAGAAAGAAAAATTATGGGAAAGTTGAATTAAGCCTGTTCTCTAAGTTCCCGCTTCCTTGGGGAATGTAAAAACATGTTTATTTCTTTTGAAATATGTAAAGATTGTTACAACTCTTCTAGTCCTCTTCTAGTATGATGCAGTTGCTAAAGGTTCATTTATCAAAATATAGAAGGTCTAGAGCTGCACTTACCTGTATAATAACCATAGCTACGTGCGGGTATTAAGCACTTGAAATGTAGGTAGTCCAAATTGTGATGTACTATAGTGTGAGATACATATGAGATTTTGAAGAGTTACTGCAAAGGAATAATTCAATTTTTATGTAGGTTATATGTTAATTGATATTTTAGACTAGAAATATATTAAAATTGATTTTCCCTGTTTATTAATATCGCCACTAACAAATTTAAAATTATCTGTGTGATTTGTATTATGTATCTATTAGACATTGGTGGCCTAGAATAACCAAGTGGGAGGAGAATATTTAATGTCTTTAAGTACCTGATTATTTTGTCCCCTGTGCCTATTCTTCTTATCCTTTCTCTGAAGTTTACCCATTTGTGCTTGTCTTTTGCTTGTTCTAGAGTCTCAACAGGTAAAGCTACAAGGTTCTTACATAATCCCTAGAGTAGGGTAGGAACTAGGAATCCCATTTCAAAAAAAATCAAAAGTTGTAGACAAAAGAATATAAGTTTTGGTGAAGTTAACTGATTCAAAGTTGGTTAAAATGTCTTGTCATTAAAGACTAGAACATTAGGTCTTGTTTTTAAGAAGTCAAATGGAATGTGAAATGAAGATATAGGGCAAGCTTTGTAAAAAATATGTGGCAGTCTGTGTGGCCTACCTATATAATAGTAGTGATAAAAATAATAAAAAGTGGCATCTAGAAGTTTGTTTTTTGTTTTTTTAATTTGAGAGAGAGAGAAAGTGGAGAAAGGGCAGAAGGAGAGAGAGAATCTTAAGCAGGCTTCATGCCCTGTGTGGAGCCCAATGCAGGGCTCAATCTCACCACCCTGAGATCATGACTTTGGCTGAAATCAAGAGTCAGACGCTTAACCAACTGAGCCACCCAGGCACCCCTGTAGAGGTTTCTTTATAACTGCATAAATGGTTTTGTTATCTTAGAAGACCCCAAATTTTACAGATGGTAAAATGAAGGAGTTTAAAATTTTTTTCATTTATACTGGTCCTACATATTCCATAACTTTCAAACCGTATTATTTTCTAGTATGTAAATTATTTTCTTATTAATGCCAAAGACATAAATGAGTAATGACCTTGAATTTTTCTGAAGCAAGTTATATGTTTTTTAAACTTTTTCACCTGTACTTTGATGAGTTACTGTACTTTACTGTTACTTTAACTGTACTTTAACTTGCTAGTTACAGATAGTTTAATTCAAGCAATAGCTTATTTTATTTTATTTTTTATTTATTTTTTTTTTCAACGTTTATTTATTTTTGGGACAGAGAGAGACAGAGCATGAACGGGGGAGGGGCAGAGAGAGAGGGAGACACAGAATCGGAAACAGGCTCCAGGCTCTGAGCCATCAGCCCAGAGCCCGACGCGGGGCTCGAACTCACGGACCGCGAGATCGTGACCTGGCTGAAGTCGGACGCTTAACCGACTGCGCCACCCAGGCGCCCCAAGCAATAGCTTATTTTAAATGACTCCTCCTCCAAAAGGTAGAAATAACTCCAGCATTTCGATTTATTTTATAATATCTTCATGAAGAAATAACAAATCTGAAAGAAAAATAATCACTACTTGTCATTATAATTCCTATTAGAAATAACCAAGTTGGGAGCTGCCTGGGTGGCTCAGTCGGTTAAGCAGCCAGCTCTTCATTTTGGCTCAGGTCATGATCTCACCGTTTGTGAGATTGAGCCCTGCGTCAGGTTCTGTATTATACTTGAGATTCTCTTGCTACTTGGGATTCTCTCTCTCCTCTCTCCCTGCCTCTCCCACTGTGTTCTTGCTCTCTCTCTCTCTCTCAAAATAAACATTAAGAAATAACAAAGTTGGACCTCTTGTATTTAGTTGGAGAAACTAACTTGCCCAGGGCAACATAGGGGGTGAGAGACAAGAACCCAAGTCAGCTGAGAGCTTTATTCACTGTTGTCTGATTGTTAACCAGTAGCATAGGAGTGATATTCTATAAAACAGGTGAAAGAAGTAACAACTTTCTAATAAAAATACTTCTTCAGAGATTTCTTGTGCCCTCATATAGTGGCAGAAAAATTTTGACTATGCTATTTATTTTAGTATCATGAAATATTGAAATATTTTCCCTACATTAATAACTAACATTTTTTCTTTGTGTATTTACCCTAATACCCTAACCTTAGCCTTCTTGATGACGCCATGGGTGAATTGTATTCTGTATTTCAGTCGGTTTATCTTAAGCCGTTAAAATGAAATAATCAGAAATAATCTTTCTTATTTATTTCAGGTGGATAATCCAGTTTCTGTTTTAACACAAGAGATGAGCAAGCAGTTCTTGCAGTCTAAAAATGAGGGAGACAAATACAAAGTAAGGAACACCAAAGTAAATATGAATTTATCAAAAAAGAATATATTTCTAGATTAAGCATATATACTGAATATAACTTTTGCTCATGTTATAAATACTGAGTTTTTAAAAAATGTTTATTCTGAGAGAGAAAGAGAATGATCAGGGGTGGGAGAGAGAGAGAGAGAGAGAGAGAGAGAGAATCCCAAGCAGGCCTAGCACTGTCAGTGCAGAGCCTGGTGCAGAGCTCGAACCCAAGAGCCATGAGATCATGGCCTGAGAGGAAATCCAGAGTCAGAAGCTTAACCGACTGAGCCACCTAAGGGTCCCTTGAGTTTTGTTTTTTTTTTTTTTTAAAGCCATTGATTTATAGTAATAGTGTAGGGCTAATTTAGGAAAGTTCTAAGTAGGTATGATAGAAATGTAATTTTCATGGTAAATTCTTGCTTTCACTGTTTGGCTCTGAATTCTGAGAGAGAACGGATTATTCTAAAATTAATCTTTAAGAAAATTAAAAGGAATGATTGGTCATGCATAACAACCTTTAAACCTTAAATTATAAAGCTAGCAAAGTATTTGACTTCTACTAAAACTTATGCTGTAACTTTTGAATGGATTTCACTATTTCCTTTTCTAAAAATTTAAGATGTGTAAAGATCAAGGATATGGATGTTTTCTCTTTTTTTCATACTTGCTTAAAGAATGAAAGAATAGTGAACGTGAGTTTTTAAGATGGTATTATTATCACACCAAAAGTGTTTTCTTACATAGGCTTTTAAGAGTTCTTTCAAGTAAATGTGTAGATGTGAACAGAGTAAGTGAAATAAATTTGGGGTCTGAAAACATGTTCTTTTGTGTATATGTTTACTTGCTCAAGATTGTTTTTAGTGTCTTTTTACATAATTAGTCCACAATTTTTTTCTTACAGTTCATGGAAGTTTACAGACTCCTAATTGTGTTTTCCTTATTGATACAGTTCTTTATGAAAGCAACCCAACTTGAGCAGATGAAGGAAGATTATTCGTACATTATGGAAACAAAAGAAAGAACAAAGGAGCAGATAAATCAAGGAGAAGAGGTTTGTAAACACTTGATGCAAATATTTTTGAGGTCAAATTATATAAGATAAATGGTGCTGTAAAATTATATGCTTATATATAAATACGTAGCTATAGAAAACTAATAGCACTTTCATGGTACTCTATGAAATATACGAAGGGTGGTTTTTATATTCAGGGTATTTTATTAGCCTTTACTTTGTTATGTAATAATGGGCATGTACACATTTTCTTCTGTTAAGTTATAAACTAGAGGACAGGGCAATATTTTACATACTTATGCCTGGATATATGACTTACTGGTTCTACAATAAGGTATCACTAATTCTCACTATAAGTCGTTTGAAAACTGTAGTATTTCTTATGATGGCAAAAGAAGCACAAGCCTCAAGCTGATATTAAACGTATTAAATGCACATGTAATTATATATGGTAGATAAGTATTTCATCACACTGGTAAATTGTTAACATTCATTAAGCACTGATAGCTTGGTGGCAACTGTCACATCTGAACTTGCCAGATTAGCAGCTGTGCATATCTGTGTGAATTTGAAATTACTCAAGCCAGCGTGACTTACTTAAATTTGTTTTTACATCTGCTGTATTTTGTTTTTATACTTTCTTCTTCAGATTCCTGAAGATCCAACCTTCTGTCTGATAATCAGAGACCTCAAAGTCATAAGGCTTACGTTTGAGCCTTTCGTCCAGTACATTAAGTCCACCAATTTTTGTGTGATTCTGTATCTTATTCTTTTGTTAGTCAGTTTCATACAACCAGTTCAGCTTTCAGCTGTTTCTTAGCTTGTGCTTTTGACACAGAATTGTACTAATGATTGATCCAGGTCACCTTTAGTTAGATGTCACACTGGCCCTTTTACTCCAAGTTTTCAGGATTGCATATGTAAAATTAGGTCTGTGGATGTATGAAAACTTAAAAGGCAAGGATGGGTATATTTATTTTTATTCCCCACATTGTCCCTTTAAACCCCAGGTATGTGGTAGTGTACAAGGAGGCACTGTAAACCACAGAATTAATATAGCACACTTTCTTGGAGTATCAGTGTTATTGGGAAAAGGAAATATTTGCATATTCAGAAAAAAGTAAAAGTATATGTTACATTTATTATTTTTTAAAATAATAAGTCAGGACTTTGAAGAAATTTGTTTGCTTTAGACAGTGAGGGGGGTGGTTAAACACCCACTCTCTCCATGGTATACTTTGTTATCAACTAGTAAAGATGTTTTAATTATGAAGTTAAAGAAGCACTTCCCTATATCATGTAGCAGAGTTCCGTATGTATAATGTGCACTTAATACGAACTTTTTTCTAATTAATTAATTAAATATTAATTAAATATCCTGTATTCTTAAACTCTGGATTTAAATAGCTAAATCTATAGGAAGAACTTTATATTCTCAAAATAAACTCCGAATTTGAATAACTAAATCTATAGGAAACAGTATGTGAAGGTTAGAAACTAGAAAGCGTTCGGCCAACAAATAATAAGTTCCACTGTGTGCCTCCTGGCATTGTGCTTTGTCCGTGGCCATAAACAGCCAATATATACCAGGGCTTGAGGGCTCGTGGGGTCACAGACCTAACTACTCAGCAGGAACCAGATGGTAAATAACTGAGTATGGTGGTCACTACTAAAGGACTTATTTGTGACTGGGTTTGTGCAAAAGCACTTAATAGGGTATTAGTGCTGGGGTGTAGGGACTCGGGAAGGGTGGATTTGTTAAGGCTTATGTCTAAGATGAGAAATGAAGGATGAACAGTGCCAGGAGAGGGATGGTGAGAGGAGGGAAGCAGTCTCCAAGAAATAAAAATGATAGTGGAAGGGAGTCAGTGAAGAGGATAAAGTGGAAACAAAGATGAAAAGATGGGATGAGAAATGAAGTAATTTAGACCTCCCAAGAAGGCAGAAGCAAGTGGTCGCATCCAAAAGGTATAGATAGGGGGTATAGCTCAGGGGTAGAGCATTTGACTGCAAAAGGTATAGATAGATGGGGACTGGACTTCAGTGTAATGAAGGCCCCTCCTCTTCAGTGTAAGGAAGCTGTGACTGCGTTAGGTTTGTAGATAAGGCTATTGGAAGTTGGAGTTTCCATCTGATGGCCACTAAATTCCCTGAGGTAGGAGGCAGGGAGAATCAGTGAGGATTAGCGCGGGGGCATGTGTGTGAGGTGTGAAGAGCGTGATAATGGATTGAAATAATCCTGGAAATTGGGAAAGTGACTTGTAGGGACACCCTTGTAGATCTACAGTGTGAGGCCCTGGTTGAAGATGGTCAGCACCAGTGAACGGGAGAGGCCATCTATCTACCCTAGTGTACAGAATATGAAGTCTAGGAGCTACTTCAGAAGCCGTTCTAATGTCACTCTGTCTGATATTTAATGATTTTATTTACTGTTAAGCGAGAACTTAGGTTTTAAAAATTGTAGCTTACTTAGCTTTTAGGAATAAATGTCTTCTACATCTTCCATTATCTTTGGAAAGGGTGCTGGGTATACTTTGCCCAGAAGAACAGACCATTCTGTCTCTCAGATATGGTGTCAAGAGAAGTGGGAAACTGAGTTTTGTGATTTGTCTGCACTTGTGAGGTCTTAAACCCTTTGTTCCTTTGATCATCATTAGAATAGTATTTGGCCATTTTTGTAGTGCAGAAATTAAGAAAATAGTTGTACCTAGTCAAAGCATATCAAAGAACCAAAAGTATTTTTATTTTCATCTTAAAAGAAGACATTTCTTTGCATATCTTTTTTAATACCATTAAGGCAGTACACTTAAAAGAAATACATTTGTAAAATGTCGTGTCTTTCTAATGTCAGTAAGAAATATTTCCTTTTTTTCTTTTTTTAAGCGACTTATTGAACTAAAACGCCAGTGTTTGGAAAAAGAAGAACGTTTTCAAAGTATTGCTGGCTTAAGTACAATGAAGACTAATTTAGAATATTTGAAACATGAAATGGCTTGGGCAGTGGTAATTTTTACTTAATTACTTATTCACTTATACTTTTAATATGCAGAATATATTTGGTTACAGTTAGTCTTCTACATGATTTACTGTGTAATTTCTTTGTAGGTCAATGAAATTGAAAAGCAATTGAATGCTATCAGAGATAATATCAAAATCGGAGAAGATCGTGCTGCTAGACTTGACAGGAAGATGGAAGAACAGCAGGTAATTGTAGTTTTTCTAATACAGATTTGGTAGTTTAATCATACGAGATTACTCATATTAGACTATTTTAAAAGACTTAACAAAAGTAGAAGTGTCAACCTATATATCTGTCTGTGTGTGAATTTATTACCTAATTTATTAGGTGAATCTGACCTAAACTTTTGTTCAAGGACTATTGTGGCAACTCTCTTTTTTAAAAGAGTGTTGTATTTGGACATGATCAGCCAGTTGAGCCCAGTGATGTCGCACTCTGAACTCATGCTTGCAGACAATGGTACTTTGTTACTAACTAGAGATGCTACAGCCTGAAGCTTTTACTCTGGGTTCATTAGCAGTGGCAACATAAGAAGTCTTGAGGTGCTAGGATAATAGTGAATTAGAATAGCATTAAAGTTAAGTATCATGAAGTGTAACAATTCAAAACTGAACACAATACCCAGAGACTGCTACCATAACTTACAGGGAACTGAAGTTTAGGACCCAGAACCATCAGAGGATTCCATGTAGGTAGAACACATGTGGGACAGGTTGTTAGGTCTATAAAGTTAATTTCAAGCCGAGATCTAAGAGCCGAGGTGGAAACTATGCTATTTATGTAAGATTCAAGAAAAACCACAAATCTTCCACTTGGGCCTAGAGGTAGAAGTTGGTTGAATGGTAAATAAAAGCAGTAATTAATTCTCTGTTGGGGGTGTGCATGTAGACCTTTTTACCATATAGCAGATCCACTCTTTATACTTGTCTTTTCGTTCTTTTTTTTTTTAACAGCTTTATTAAGATATAATTTATATACCATACAATTCACACATTAAAAATTTACACTTGATTGGTTTCTTAGTATGTTCCCAAGGGTATGTAGCCAGCAGTGCAGAATTCCTCACATTGTCATGCCAGAAGTAGAAGTCTTAGCCTTTTCTTTTTTATAGAAGCCCCATCTGCTCAGTGTGGCTGGCCTAACCTCATAGTATTTTGTTCTACTTACGAATTTTTGTCCCCCAAGCTTAGTTTGTGGTATAGGACGTAATATCCCCCACCTTGCTTTTTCCTGTCTCTCCTCCAGGTATGCAGATATGTTTTTTCATTTTAAGAATTATGACATTAATCCATCAAAACAGAGATAAATATGTAAAAATAACAAATAAGCTGAATTTCGTACTCCCTCTTCAGGTAGTAAATGGAAGTTCAACCCACCTACTTTTCTTACCTTGGATTTTCATTTCTGTGAGAATATTCTAGAATTGTTTATTTTACCAGATTTTCCTCATCCTCACTTCTTAGCTTATCATAGTGGAGGACTTTAGGTTACTTTTCTCTTTCGATAATCTCCAATCTGAAAATGGAATCCAAGGGTGCCTGGCTGGTTCAGTAGGTAGAGCATGCAACTCTTGATCTCGGGGTTGCAAGTTTGAGCCCCACATTGGGTGTAGAGATTACTTCAAAATAAAATCTTTAAAGAAATAAAAGTAAAAATAATAAAATAAAAATGGAATCTAGTCTGAGTAATAGATGTTCACCTTTTTTCAAATGGGAAAAGGAGGATCTTGAGGCTTCATTATACTTCAGTTCTATAGGCGTTTGTCCCACTTAAGCATTTGGGCACTTTCTAGAGGGTAAGAACAATCTTATTTTATAATTGTATCCTTCCCACCATGTCTTACACAAAACCTCTCGTGTAGTGTATGCATGGTCATAGATTATAGAATAACTATTGAATGGAAGGATTGCAAAGAAATAGTGTCTACTATACTATCTGGCTCTTGCTGGAAAAAGTTTGCTGATCCCTGATCTAATAGTTCTCTTATTTGTCCCTTCTAATCCATTCCTTTTGTCAGTGCCCTGCTTTGGTTTCTCATTCCTTTTTGCTTTGGAATATTAACTCCTTACTGATGTTGTTTCCTGTAATTTTGCCTTCACCCTTCATGTGCTTTCAAAGTGATCTAACATACAGATTTGGTTAATGTCTTCTGTCCCTGTTGTCTGGAGGGTTAAGTTGTAAGCTGATCGTTAGGAATTCACACTCTTTGACCGTTCAGGCTCAGCTCTCACCACTACGTTCTTAGTTTAAATATTTTCATTTCCCAAAGTAGGACTAGTGCCTTTCTACATGATTTTCCATCTGCCTCTAACACCTTTCCCCAACTTTTCTCCAGGGACATTTTGATTAATCTTTCAAGTCTCAGCTCAAATGCTACTTCTGCTTTGAAGGCATTCTTGACTTTTTCTGGCAGACCTCTAGGTTCTTTCTCTGTGCTTCCACAGTTCTAAATAGATACAGCCTACTTAAGCTTTATTGCATCCAAACTGTATGATCAATTTCCATGTCTGTTCTCTGATAAATTGTGCCTCTCTCCCATTTATTGTGTTACCTGAAGACCATTGTTACTGTATCTTTGTATCCCCAGAAGATAGTACTTTTGTTGGATAAAGAAATGTGGAATTAAAATTATATTTTAGAGGGCCACCTGGGTGGCTCAGTTGGTTGAGGATCCAACTCTTACTTTTGACTCTGATTGTGGGATCAAGCCCCGTGTCAAGTTCCATGCTGAGGATTAGATCTCTCTGTCTTCCTCTGACCCTCTCCTCCTCTCACACATGCGCGCTCTCTCTCTCTCTCTCTCTCTCTCTCAAATAAAAAAATTATATTCTAGTATTTTATATAATTATGTTTGCTTACCTGATATCTTGAGATTATTTAGTCAGAGTGAAACCAAGTTTATTATTGGATGTGAACTATATATAATTTAAAATTTTTTTCTGTTTATTGAAGAAAATTAAAATACACTCCAAAATGTTATTTTCTTAAAGGTTAGACTTAATGAGGCAGAAAAAAAATACAAAGATATTCAAGATAAACTAGAAAAGATTAGTCAAGAGACAAATGCACGGGCACCAGAATGTATGGCACTGAAAACAGATGTTACGGCTAAGAAAAGGACCTATAATGAAGCTGAGGTGAGAGAAATTTTCCAGCCTGAAATATTAAATACTATGTATCAAATACAAATACTGTTCACTTACTTTTAAAAGGAGGGGTTTTATAATTAAGTAAGATCTGTGTTGCTTACAGATTTTAAAAAATGTAAGTTTCATGTGGCCATTTATGTACTTTGTTTTAAAAATATATTTCTGCATATATTTAGCCTCTGATTTGAAGATTTGGCAAAAGTGGATTTGAATAGGATATATATATTTATTTTATCAAAGTATGTCTTATTTTTTGTTAGGTTTTATATAACCGTTCTCTAAATGAGTATAGAGCATTAATGAAAGATGATGAACAGCTTTGCAAAAGAATTGAAGAACTAAAGAAAAGGTAAGATGGTTACTTTGCATTGCGCATGATTACCTCATTTTATACAACAGTGCCCTCAGTGAAATGGAGTATCAGATTTTCCATACTATTTCTAAAGGAATTTTATTACATTGCTTTGTGGTTTTCTAAACATTCAAGTTTTCATGTAACATTTTCTATTTTGGATTATTTACTGTTAGTACCGATCAATCTTTGGAGCCTGAACGATTGGAAAGGCAAAAAAAAATATCTTGGTTAAAAGAGAGAGTAAAGGCCTTGCAGGATCAGGAAAGTTCAATCAATCAAGAGATTGAACAGTTTCAGCAAGCCATAGAAAAGGACAAAGAAGAACGGGTGAGAATTAAGTAAGTTTCAGTATCCTGAGGATGATTATTTTTAATCACTTGAAAATCACGTAGTTTGGTTCATGTACTGAATAAGGTGTGTGTGTGTGTGTGTGTGTGTGTGTGTGTGAGAAGTTTTGACGACTTGTGATGATTTTTCTCCAGTAACACAATCATTTTCAAATAAATCTGCCTTCAGTCTTTTGGGTAGCTGGGTCATTCACTGGTAGGCAGGTGTTAGGGGGGAAAGGCTGGATATTCCTGTATAATTGTAGCACATATTTCTTCTGGTTTTTTGCTTTTATTTTGTAGGCGAGAAGAACTAGATGTGAAGCATACACTGAGCTATAATCAGAGGCAACTGAAAGAACTGAAAGATAGTAAAACTGATCGACTGAAAAGATTTGGGCCTCATGTGCCAGCTCTTCTTGAAGCAATAGATGATGCCTATAGGCGTGGGCGTTTTACCTGTAAACCCATAGGCCCTTTAGGTATTTGTCACCATTTGGTCAGGACACAAGGAACATTAGAAATAAGGTTTTATTTTCAGGAAAGGTTCCCTTGAATCTAGTTTTAAAAGTGTTATCAAAGGGCTATGTAATTATATGTGGATTTTAATTGTATATATTTTAAGAAATAATAACAAAAATCACTTTAAACTTTACAATTTTCCTTTTGTATCTTTAAAGCATAAAATAGCCAAAAGCAAGATAACTTAGGAAAAGTAACTATAGAGTTGAATAATCTGATTCAGATTTTTTTCCTGAATGAATGAATAAATGAGTTAACTAATTTAAATATAATTGATTAGTTGGAAAATCCAGTGACATCAAGGTAGAAGAATTCTCACCACCTGAGTTTTGTGTAACTTTTATAAAATGACTTATCTTTTCTTAGTTTCTATTTAGGATTGTTTCTAAGTCCTTTTTCAACTGGAAAACCTGGGTTTATTTCATTATCCCCCTATATACAGAAGATTAAAAATATATACATGTCTTTTGAGTTCTCCTGAGAAATTATCTCTAATTCTGTAATATCATTAGGGGAAAATGATGCTGTAAAGATAAATATATATATATTTTATTACTAAATATATTTACTGTGGAAATGTGGCATTACATACTATATTATGGTGATGTCTCTTCATGTAAATGATACGTACCTCTGTACCAGGATCTGTTTCGATGGATGAGGCATTTCTTCTCTGTTTTTAAATCCCAATGTTAATCAGTTTTACAGAAAATAATAAAGGATCTGTATGTAAACCTTTTGGTTTGATATTCAAAATGCCATTCAGAGGCTGGAATAGTATCCGATTACATAGAAAGGCCTCTGCTGATTTACATTGGAATGAGTGGGACAGTTCTTTTCATAGGATTTGATGAGTTGTCTTTCCAGTGTATCCAACGGATAAGTGGGGATTTCCCATTTAGTTAACAGAAGATCTGTAATGTCATCTATACTTTATATGAAAATATTTTGAAGTCAATTATAAACTGTTATAAAAAGATAGTTACATTAATATTTCAAAGTAAGGATTTATGGACCTTTTAATAATTTTCTCACTTTTAGGAGCTTGCATTCATCTTCGGGACCCTGAGCTTGCTTTGGCTATTGAATCTTGCTTAAAGGGACTTCTGCAAGCCTATTGTTGCCATAACCATGCTGATGAAAGAGTCCTTCAGGCACTGATGGAAAAGTTTTATTCACGAGGGACCTCACGGCCACAGATAATAGTTTCTGAGTTTCGGAATGAGATGTACGATGTAAGACACAGGTAAGGTATCACTAGTTAAGTGCCATTTCTGGAATTGCTTAATCATGTCCAAGATCAGAAAGAATTAAAAAAATTTTATGTTAACCAAATATGTAGTACTGACTTAATGAAATTTCATCAAGCCGCTTCTTTAATTTCAGCCTAGGCACTGGAGATGCATAGGTAAATAAGACCTGCTCCCTGGCCTTGAGCTCCTTACATGAGGTGTGTTGTGGGAGCCAGAACAGGGAGAGAGATGCAGTGTGGCATAGAACCAATGCTGAGGGAAGTGATACAGACCTAGGCAAATTAAGGGGTGTGTGGGGGGTGTACTAACAAAGAGCTTTGACACTCATTACTCACGGTTCAACTCTCAAGGTGCTTTGCAGATCCCTTAAAGAACCGTGGTTGTTTTCTTTGATGACCATAATAAACCTCAAGGGCCCAGTACCCAAACTGGCCTCTTTGCTAACTGCTGACTAGCTACTCACTTTACTTTTAAATATAATACATATTTTCTAATTTAATCTTCAGCTTTGATAAAATTAGATCACAAAATGCAGATGTAGTTCAGATGAGAAAGTAATTACACGTTAGATGTTAGTAGCTAGATTAGGGAAGAAATTCGAGGAAAGAGGACAAATGATTAGTCTCCTGAACTGATGAGTTTGTCTAGTGACAGACAAGGGTTAATTTTTTGTGGGCAAATAGAATTCTATGTGCAAAATATATGGTGGCACGGCATCATAAATTATTCTGCAAAAAAATAGCGTGTGCATTATGGATAGTAAGGGACAGATTAAAAGTGTTATTTAGGACAAAATCAATAAACCCTGTCACTTGAATGTAAGAAAACAAAAGAATTGAGGATGCCTTCCAGGTGTCTGGCTGGAGTGAGTGCCTAGCAGGTGTGTGGTTCAGGAGAAGTACAAGGAAAAAGTGGATTTGTCAATAGAGGATAAGTCCTGTTTTGGAACTGTCCATTTTGAGCTTTTAGGCTAGGTATAAGGATTTGGGAGTTGGAGGTGAAGTGTTTTCTCAATCTGCAGAAAAATTTGACCCTACATTAGTTTCTAGCTTTGATTACTGATTTCTAAGACCTGATAAAAGTGAAATTTCTGGTGTGGTACCAGACAGCATTGCTTATGGTAAAAAATGACCCCTGACAGGTTGTTGCATCTGAAGCGGGAGAACTCTGAACACCTGGTCTTCCAGCATGGTGACTCGTAATTGGGTGTTTCCCTACGGGGACCTTGGAAACTGCCCCTGGGGGATGGCTATGAGAGATTGACTTCTGTGAGGAATATCCTCTTTCACTGGCACTGTCATTTGGGGCCCAGGACCTTGGGTCCTGAACTGTCGGGATGGCTCCGTGAGCTGCTGTGAGGACTGCCATGAGTAGGAAAGCCTGGTGCTGCCCTACCGGCATGCTGTGTCCCCAGAGATTCCCCGGGGATTGTGGCTCCAGGCTCCTAGCAGCATAGCACATCCTGGGAGGTGGTGCAGAGTGAGAGCTACATTTGTGCAGCCTGAGGTCACTTCTCAGAAGTAGGTGAATCCATGTGCTGAGAATGAGGGCCTCACCCAGTTGGGTAGGTTTGGGAGAGTGAGGAGGAAGCTGAACCAAAGTCTACTCAGGATTCAGACACCTGTGGTAGCTGCAGGATTTTTTATTTTTTAATAGGTTTGAGTAGAGAGAATGTGTACTGTTGGATTAATACTGCATTAGAATTTTTTAGAGTGGGTAGGTGTTGCAGGAGAAGAGAGAAGCAGTTGAGAGTGCTGCTGGGAAAGTAGTTCATGACTGGCCATGCGGCTTTGGCTGGAGAAGGAAGCAAGTGAGGCCTGGGAGAAAACCTGTAGGTGGGCCGCAGGAAGTTAGCAGATTTGACAGGCATGGTCAGCCAGGAAGGCTGTAGCTCATGGTAACAGTGGGAAGTTAGAGTAATGGAGTGGCTCCAGAGTATGACAGAGTCCGTGTTTGCCTTTCAGAGTAGTTGGGTATTATGTTGAAGTTCAAGTTGGTGGGGTACTAGAGGAAGTTGGATGTTACTTTTAGGTGTTGACAGAGTATTGACAAGTTGAGTACATGTAATATTCTCTCAACTTTAGCTGCCTTACAGACGTTTTGGAGGGATGATTTTCTTGTGAAGAACTTTATCAGTATATATTGTGGTTCAAATGCTAAATTTTAAAATTGCCCATGTTATTTTAATGCAGAAAAGAACAGTGAAACACTATTGGAATATTAGAATGAATAAGGAATATTAGGCTCATATTGAGGAACCTCAACAGAGATTCCCCGGGAAAGTGCATAACTTCCCAGGAGATACTCGGAGTAGTTTCCTTTCCTTTGCAGATGGCCTTGTTCCCTCTTTTCAGAGGAAATAGAGGATATGGAACTGCTTAGCATGCTAACCACCCACAACCTTGTCTGCGTCTGTACGTCTTCTCCCACTCAACAGAGGAGATGCTCTTTCTCTCTAAAGCTGTTTATTAATCTCCGTAGGCTCTGAATTACATGCTTTCTTCCCTGATTTGTGAACCATTTCTTTTCATTACTTCAACTCTCTCCTGAACTTTAAATGTTCCTACTCCACTGACTTCTCTCCCCTTTAAACATCTTAGGTCAGTGGTTTTCCTCCTCCATCTTAAGAGCAAACTCGCTGGGGCACCAGAGTGACTCAGTCGGTTGAGTACCTGACTCTTGATCTTGGTTCAGGTCATGAACTTACAGTTCACAGAGTCAAGCCCCATGTAGGGCTCTGCACTGACAGTACTGGCTCTCTCCACCCCTCCCCCCTGCTCGCACACTCTTTCAAAATAAATAAACTTAAAGAAAAAAAATTCCTTTAAAGGGAGAGAGTAGTATTATCAATCGCATATAATTACTCTGAGGATTTAAGTGAGCTAATATTTATAATATTCTTAGAATGCCTAGCACATGATATAAACGTTTGCTGTTTAAATAAAATAAACCTATTACAAATGTTCTCAAATGTTATCAGATATTTTCCATTGTTATCTATAGTCACACATTAAAAAGGCATATACATAAGGGGCGCCTGGGTAGCTCAGTCCTTTCAGAGTCCAATTCTTGATTACATCTCAAGTCATGATCCCAGCGTCCTGGGATGGAGCCCTGCATCATCGGGCTGTGTGCTGGGCATGGAGCCTGCTTAGGATTCTCTCTCTGCCTCTCCCTCTGCCCTTCCCCCACGCGTACACTCATGCGCTCACTCTCTTTCATCTCTCAAAAATATATATATGTATAATAGTAAAGTTTGATAAGTTGATATTTCTATATTTTTGTGTTCTAGAGCTGCTTATCATCCAGACTTTCCAACAGTCCTGACTGCTTTAGAAATAGATAATGCAGTTGTTGCGAACAGCCTGATTGACATGAGAAGCATAGAGACGGTGCTTCTGATCAAAGTAAGATAAGATGTTTGCTGTATTTTGTATTATTTTTCAGTTTCCAGAATTGAAATTGGTTATATAAATTCCTGTTCCCCTTCTGTATTCTGGAGTTATTAATATGTTTTACCATTGTGCTTTTACCTCATAGAACACTATAGAATAACATAGAACTGGGTGGTTTGTGCGTTTTCTGCCTGAGAGAACTTTTTTAACTTTTGGCTTTTCCTCAGTAAATCATTTCACAAATACATATTATTTTGGTGAATGATGCTATAATTTTGTTTTTGTTTCTTTCTTTCTTGATTGGTTGCCAGATCCGTTTTTTATTTACCTTTACAGATAAGTATGTTATTATTCTATTTTTTAAACAAATAGTCTACTTGATATTTCATGAGTTCTTTTTCTTAAAATTTTGAAAGTATTGTAAAATAAGTCAATATTTTTCATTTATGTATGTATTTTTATGTACTTGTTGGATTAAATCACCAAACTGTGTTTCATCTATTGACATAAATTTGCTGAGAAGGAACAAGGAAATTCAAAACAGAGATCTAACCAAAATAAGCATAGTAGAGTTTGTTTTTCTCATTATTGGAAATTGAGAAGTAATGGTGTCAGTAATTTAAATGTATATATAGTATATATGTTGCAAAGTAATATTGTAATTATTTGTGGGCTTGGCTCCCTTATATTTTAGAAGGATACTTGAGGGGCGCCTGGGTGGCTCAGTCAGGTAAGCATCCCTCTCTTGGTTTCCACTCAAGTCATGATCTCGTGGTTTTGTGATTTTAAGCCCCACATGGGGCTCGGGCTGGCAGTGAGGAGCCTGCTTAGGATTCTCTCTCTCTCCCTCTTTCTCTGCCCCTCCCCCACTCATGCTGTTTCTGTCTCTCTTAAAATAAATAAATAAACTTAAAAAAAAAAAAGAAAAGGATACTTGAAAGAAAATAATGAAGTCCTCTTGTCTGTCACTAGAGGTTGGCTAGGCCTCCATTAAGTCTAATCCCTTTTTTACTTTTCTCTAGGGCTTAAATATTTCTAGGCTTCCCCACGTAATTCAGTATACCAATCTTTTACTGTAATTTGCTGTTCACTCACATCTTTCCAGGCTGTAAAAGTCATTTAGAAAAGAAAAAGATTTGTATGAACTGATCTAAAATGAATATTCCCACATGAAAATGTACATAAAATAATTTTTAATTCTAAACGGATTAGAACTTAGTTTGTCATAAAGCATTGTTTACAATGCACTATGGTGTTCTTTTTTTTTTTTTTAATTTTTTTGTAACGTTTATTTATTTTTGAGACAGAGAGAGACAGAGCATGAACGGGGGAGGGTCAGAGAGACAGGGAGACACAGAATCTGAAACAGGCTCCAGGCTCTGAGCCATCAGCACAGAGCCTGATGCGGAGCTTGAACTCACGAACCGTGAGATCATGACCTGAGCTGAAGTCGGACGCTGAACCGACGGAGCCACCCAGGCGCCCCTCTTTTTTTTTTTTTTTTTTTTAATGTTTATTTATTTTCGAGAGATAGAGCAGGCACGTTTGAGCAGGGGAGGAGCAGAGAGAGAGGGAGACAGAATCTGAAGCAGGTTCCACCCTGTCAGCAGCACAAAGCCTGATGTGGGGTTCAAACTCACAAACTGTGAGATCATAACCTAAACTGAAGTTGGTCTCCCAACTGACTGAGTCACCCAGGCACCCCTACTATGGTGTTCTAAAGACTCTCAGTAGTTTTAATTCTTTGAATCTTGAGTTGTTTTTGAAATTCTTTCTTTTAACTTTCTGGAATGATTTTATTTATGTTTAAATAAAAATACTTGAATCTTATAATGATAGGAGCATTTTGAAATTGTGCATCCAGAAAGGCTATGGCATAATTTGAAAAACGTATTTTTCCCTCTATTTTTTTAGAGTAATTCTGTAGCTCGCGCAGTAATGCAGTCTCAAAAGCCACCCAAGAATTGTAGAGAAGCGTTTACTGCTGATGGCGATCAGGTCTTTGCAGGACGTTACTATTCATCTGAAAATACAAGACCTAAATTCCTAAGCAAAGATGTGGATTCTGAGATAAGGTTAGTGTCAGTGCAAGCTTTACTGTGGTATTTTGACTGCTCCCTGTGGTATTCTGTCTGCGCCCTGCAGTGTGCTTCCTTTCATATTACTCTAGCAGCAGTTATTTCAGGGAAGGATTGTGAATATTTTCGGGCTTCGAAGATCATTTAGCTGGATGTAGAATTCTGGGTTGATGGTTGTTTCCCATCATCACTTTGACAACAGTATTTTGGACAGAGAGCACAAGTGTGCTCCCTTGACCAGCTGGTCTGCACATCGTTTACTGCCTGTCTGCATGGAGATGAGAGCAGAACAGCTACACCACTGTTCTGGCGTTCAGCTCTGACTCTGCTCAGTGAGCGTATAGGTGTGCTGGTTTACATTCTGGCTCAAGTTCCCTGTTAACATCTCTTACTGTATTTTGAGTTGCACTGTTCTAAAAGGATCAGTCGGCAGAATTAGAACATACATCTAGGAAAACAGAGCTTCCAGAAGAGACTAAGTGAGAAGTTGAATGACAGCTAGTAAGTGTATTCAATGAGATGCACAAGCATGCAGAAAGGATTTTTGGTACCAAAAAGCCATGATTTTCCAAACTAATTCAGTTGATGAATTGATGGGTTTTGGAACTGAATCAGTGACCTGGAAAACCTTCAGTAGAAGAACTAAAAACTTTAAGTAAAATAAATATCTAAGAAAATTGAGTAAAAGTGAAAGTATTCTAAGTAATTTATATATGTAGGGGAAATGAGAGTTTCGTCAAAATAGATCTCGTTTTCAAATAGTATTAGTCATTTTTATGTCATGAGAGCAGCATAAAGAAAAATAGCTATAATAGATAGCAGAACATTTGGTAAAACTTCTTTCTTAGCAACAGAGAAAAGTTGAATGACCAGCAACTTGGTGTCATGGCACTGAATGCACATTTTGTATTGACACCAAGTCTTTCTGACGGGATAGATGTGGGAATGTGCCAGTATAAACGTGACCTGTAAAGTGGTAAGTTTTTGTCCATTGTGCCATGACATTTAAATCAAGCCTTCCTGATTCTTAACTGGGTAAGACTAAATTATATGGTATTCAATAGACACTAGTGTAAAATATCTAAAAATACCATAGTGATGTTACTCTGTATGGCTCACACTTTTCTTTCGATAAAAATTGCCTCATGTATTTATGTCCCAAGTGTTAAAGAAAAAAAAAAAGGATGACATTTTTGGAAAAGATTGTAAGTATGCCTCAGCAGCAAATTGGGATCTCTGATTCCAACAGTTTATTTATTTTATTTTTTTTTGCTTTTGTGTATTCCAGTATTTTAGTAATAAAGGTTTCGAGTTGATATTTGGCTTCAATTTTTAGCTAACGGTATTTGTACTAATGTGTAGTGGACACGTCATTTGTTTTAAAAGTCAGGTGAACCGGTTTTTCAAAAATCGTTTCCCCTATTAAATAATATGGGAATCAATAAACTACTGATAGTAAATATGCCAAGTTCTGGGTATGATGTTCATTTAAATAAATCATACAGAGAAAGACAAATACTGTATGACTTCACTTACATGTGGAATCTTAAAAACAAAACAAACAAGCAAACAAAAGAAAACAAACTGATGCATAGATATGGGGAACAATCTGGTGGTTGAACAGTGTCTCTGCAGAGGGATGAGGGGTTGGGTGAAATAGAGGAAAGGGTACAGACTTCTAGTGGGAAAGTACGTAAGTCATAGAGATGTAATGTATAGTATATTAATATTAATATGTTAACTTTGGTAACAGATGGCTGCTAGATTTTGTGGAGGTCACTTTATAACGTATATAAATATTAAATCACTTTGTGGTACACCTGAAACTAATGTAATATTGCATGTAAACTACACCTCAATTTACAAAAAGAGAGAGAACAGCTAATAGCTTAAAAAAGCCAAGCTTTAAAAAAAAAAAAAGACAGAAAGAGAATATACCAAGTTCTAATGATATTTAGATGACTTTTGTGTCATCTGTTTTGACCCAAACCAGTATATTTGCAAGTTTAAAAAAATTCATTAGTGTTTTTTAAATATAGAAAAGTATAAATTGGGAAACAAAAGTAGCTCATGATCCTGTTTCTCCATAGTCCTTATTGATATTTTAAAAAATAATTAGAAGAGGGGCACCTGGGTGGCGCAGTCATTTGAGCGTCTGACTCTTGATTTCGACTCAGGTCATGATCCCAGTGTCCTGGGATTGAACCCCACGCTCAACATGGAGTCTGCTTAGGATTCTCTTTCTCTCTCTTTCCCTCCCCTGCCCACCCCCGCCCTCTGCTCACATGTATGCTCGCTTGCTCGCTCACTCTCTCTCTCAAAAATAGATAGATAGATAGGAAGGAAGGAAGGAAGGAAGGAAGGAAGGAAGGAAGGAAGGAAGGAAGAAAGGAAGGAAGAAATCTGTGCATATGGTGAGATAGTCCAAGAAAGAAAGAAAGAAAGAAAGAAAGAAAGAAAGAAAGAAAGAAAAAGAAAGGAAGGAATCTGTGCATATGGTGAGGTAGTCCAAACAGCGCAGAAAAGTATACAAAGTGAGACCATTCTCATCTCTCTTTCAAAAGTAAGGTAACAGTTTAGCAGTTTCTTACACGTGTTTTCTTATATGTGTTCCCAAAATAGTTTGAATCCTTGTACAGTGACTTAAATTAGACATAATTCACATACTATAAAATTCACTGTATTTGAAAGCATACAGTTTAGAGATTTTTATTATATTCATAAGGTTGTGCAACCATCAGTGTAAGCTAATTCCTGAACATTTTCTTTACACCAGAAGGAAAACCCATATCCATGAGCCATTATTCCCCCAATCCCAAACCCCCTGGCAACCACTAATCCACTTTTGGGTTTGTCTTTATGAATTAGTCTGTTCTGGATGTTTCATATAAATGGAAACATACACTATGCAACTTCTTGTGTCTGGCTTCTTCCACTTAAGTGTGAGCTGTGTGTAAGTATGCATATGGTTTCTGTATCTTGCTTTTTTTCTACTCAGTGTTAAATCTGGGCAGTCTTTCCATGTCAGCACATTTAGAACTACCTCTTGGTAGCTCCCCAGGAGTTAACCAGTTCCCCGTTGATGGACATGAGAGTTATTTGCCATTTTCTCTTATAACAGTGCTGCAGTGAGAACACACATACATGGATCTTGGCATAGTTTTGAAAGTATATAGCTTAAATTCTTAATAGCTAAGTAAAAAGATATGTGAATTTTTAAGTTATTTAATAGCTGTTGCCAAATGACTGTAATGGATGTATTACTATACAAGTAATGCTTTGATTTTAAATATTTAATAATATTAAGCAATACTAATATTTTTAGTATGTACAATATTAAATGAGCTCTAATAGTTATTAAAATAGATAATTCAACACTTTCATTTTATTTTTATGTAAGTTGACCATTTAATAGTGATTGCCAGATGACTCCAGAAAGATTCTCCAGTTTCCCATCATATTAGGAATACGTGAAGGGTGCTTCTCTATACCCTCGTCAGCTCATCACTGACAGATTCCTTTTGATGAAAAATGGCTCTGGAATTTAAGTGAAGAGATTATAATTTATTTCACAGTTTCATAATGAACAGAGTGGCTTCTTAACAGGGAAAGGGTTTTAAGTACAGGTACTGACTTGGTTTGATTACCCCCGTGTGGTTTCCCATGATGAAAGTACAAAGCAAGGAGCAGAAGAAATGTGTAAGTTAACTCTCAGAATAATTCCATTGCAGTAACTGCTTATATACAAGATCATTAAAAAAAAAATGTACCTGTAGGTTTTTGAATTTTCAAAGTATTTTAACAGCTTAAATATAATTTTCCAAAGTTTATTTTTCAAACTTATTCTTTCCTTTGTTCTTTAAAACAGATATCGCATATATACTTACTGTGCCAGGCCCTGATCGAGGCACAAGACATGGCACAAAATAAAGTACAAAAAATTCCCCATCCTGGAGCTTAATATTAGGAAGGGGGAGATAGACTAGATGAATACTGGAACTAGGCCAAGTGCTATGGAGACAAACACAGCAGAGTGAGGGCTGCAGACCCAGGAGTGTACTACTTTGGCCGTTCCGGGGCATGTGTGTATCCCACACAAACCACATGCACGTGCTCGCACATTTCATTTAGTAGCACAGGTTTTTCGCTCCGTGGAAAAATTAATTAAAAACTAAGGAGGAACACTGTATGAAAGTGTGTAACAGAATTCGCCCTCCCCTGCAAAAAAAAGTTGTATAATTTAGCCGTTCTGTTTATATAAATTATGTTGATTGCTTAAGTTTATTCTAAATATGCAGGAAATTGTTTAATAACAATATTATTGTTATTTCATCGGTGCTTATTTCTGTGCTTATTTCATCGGTTTTTATTTTTGTTTTAGACTCTAGGTTTCAGAGTTTGTTTACTTGGTAAATATTTTGGTTTTTTAGCAAAGTTACTGTTAATAAAGGTCTAGATTTATATATGATAAAACAAATATTTCTTACTAATCTTGAGAAACCATCTTAAGTTTTTGTATCTCGCCCCATTTTTACCAGGAATACCATCATTATTTTCCTTCTTTCTTCATTTTCATCATTCATTCCGCTAACATTTATTGAGTCGTTTTCTAATTTTGAGGATTCTGGCAAGGTAGTGCAGTTAGAATATTTCATCATTTTTTTTTTTTTAACGTTTATTTATTTTTGAGACAGGGAGAGACAGAGCATGAACGGGGGAGGGTCAGAGAGAGAGGGAAACACAGAATCTGAAACAGGCTCCAGGCTCTGAGCTGTCAGCACAGAGCCCGACGTGGGGCTCGAACCCACGGACCGCGAGATCATGACCTGAGCCGAAGTCGGACGCTTAACCAACTGAGCCACCCAGGCGCCCCAGAATATTTCATCAAATTTAAGCTGCTCTGTTATTAAAAAAGAAAAAGTGCTGTTATTTCAACCGTGGAAAGGAAGGTGATTTCAGAGATGCTAAAATGTGGGAAACATATGCATCTTATCAGTTCGAGACCAGTTTTTAACTGCAAAGGTGGTTCTCTCCCACCAAGCACACGATTTTGGGAGATAGGTGCTTGGGTCAGTGAGGCAGGAAGAGGTGACTTCTGAAGACAGTGACCGCTGTCACGGAGACGCTTTATAGCTTTGGCCTCTACTTGCTTTTCCTTCCATCCCTTTTCATTGTCTTCTCTCCATCCCTCTCACTCCCACACATTCAGAGCATTCATCTACCAGCAGTAAAGGTTGAGCTGTTGGGTTTATGTTTCACTGCTCTGTGCTTCTGTGTCTGTCCTTCCGTCTTCTCTCCTAGTTGGTCCAACTGAAGAAAGCTTTAGAGAACACAGTTCAGTTGTCACTTCTCCCAGACTCACTCCTCTGTTTCCATAGTTCTGTGGATGTAAAGTGTCCTGTTCACATTTTAACGTTACAGCTTATTTCCTGATTTTTCTTTCCTTTTAGTTTGATTCCTTCACATCAAAATTCTGTTTCCACTTCTGCCTGTCACTGTGCATGATGTGTGCCACACAAATCATGTCAAAAATATTTCTTAATGAAGTAAGAGAAATATGACTAGTTTAGATGTCTTTTGAAATCTCTGTATTTTCATGTTATTAATAACTTAGTAGGAATATAGAACTGGTTTAACTGGATAGAGTTTTGCAAATAAACTATCACAAATAAGCTCTCCTTTGTAAAGATCTAAAGTATTTGTAATATTCAGAAACAGATTTGAGGTGTTTTTTTATCCTCTTGTCTGTGTCTAGTGACTTGGAGAATGAAGTTGAAAATAAGAAGGCTCAGATACTAAATCTTCAGCAACATTTGTCTACCCTTGAAAAGGACATTAAACGCAATGAAGAATTTCTTAGAAGGCGCCAAATACATTATAGAGAGTTAAAGGTAAGGAAAAAAATGTCCTTTTGTTTTGCTCAACTTACTTCCAAGTTTTGGGGGTTTTTTTTAATGTTTTACTTATTCTTGAGAGAGAAGACAGAGCATGAGCAAGGGTGGGCAGAGAGAGAGAGGGACACAGAATCCAAAGCAGCTCCAGGCTCTGAGCTGTCAGCACAGAGCCTGATGCGGGGCTTGAACTCATGAGCCATGAGATCATGACCTGAGCCAAAGTCAGACGCTCAACGGACTGAGCCACCCAGGCACCCCCCCCCTTTTTTTTTAATGACTTCCAAGTTATTTTTAAGAGCCTACCATTTATTTAGTTAGAGGAGCAGTTCACAAACTTTTTGGCCTCAAGCCCCTTTATAGCCCTAAAAAAGCTTTTATTTATATGGGTTTTACCTAATTATTAAAAATTAAAACAAACTTTAAGAATATTTATTGGTTCACACACACACAAAAAAAAACAAAACTCATTATGGGGTGCCTCAGTGGCTCAGTTGGTCAAGCGTCCAACTCTTGATTTTGGCTCAGGTTGTGATCTCATGGTTCGTGAGTTTGAGCCTGCGTTGGGCTCTGTGCTGACAGCTGTCAGCACTGCTAGGGATTCTCTGTCCACCCCCCCCCCCACCCTTTCTGCTCCTCCTGTGCATTCTCACTCTCTTCCAAAATAAATAAATAAATAAACTTTAAAAAAAAAAAAACTATGTGTTCACAAAAATAATGTTTTGATGGAAAATAGCTATATTTTTCCAAAACCAAAAATAGTGAGAAACTTGACATTTTTATATTTTTGTAAACCTCTAATCTCTGGCTTGATAAAACTCAACTGAATCATCACATCAGCTTCTGCAGTCAGTCTCTTGCAGTAATTACCCATCATATAGTTGTCAACCTTTTGCACACTCATGAGAAAGTGATAGTAAAAAGGGTGAATAATGTAGTGTTTTTGTGAAAATAGTTTTGACCTCATGACCCCTTGAAAGAATCTCAGAAGCACCAGGGGATGCTTGGATTGTACTTTGTGAAGCAGCGTATTGAAGTAATCTTGCCATAACCTCCACCTTTCAGAAAGGGGTTTTCTCAATAGGGTCAACACTGTCATCATTTTAATGCTAAGGAGGAGTGTTTCCATCCTTTTTTCATGGGACTGGATTAGCAATAAGGATGATCCTGACAGACTTTATATGCAGCTTCCTTTTGTTCATTCAATACTAATGTGTCTCTGTCATTTGCCACAAAATCCTCTGTAACAAAAGCAGAGTAAGGACTTTGTGGATTAATACATCCTTTCTGGGGGGCCCTTCCTTCCTTCCTTCCTTCCTTCCTTCCTTCCTTCCTTCCTTCCTTTGTCTACACCCAATGTGGGGGCTCGAACTCACAGCCCTGTGATCTGGAGTCGTGTGCTCTACCAACTGAGCCAGCCAGATGCCTGTTTCATTTATTTTATGTTACTAAAATCGAAATACTTTTCTTTCAGGTAAAAATAACAGAAAGTATTTCTGAAATTCGGGAGCTTGAGAATATAGAAGAACACCAGTCTGTAGATATCGCAACGTTGGTAAGATTCTTTTCCTTGATTTACATGTAATGTTAAAATACAAAACTGCCAGGGGCGCCTGGGTGGCTCCGTTGGTTAAGCGTCCGATTTCGGCCCAGGTCATGATCTCGCGGTTCGTGGGTTCGAGTCCCACATTGGGCTCTGTGCTGAGAGCTCAGAGCCTGGAGCCTGCTTCATATTCCAGGTCTCCCTCTGTCTCTGCCCCTCCCCCGCTCACACTGTCTCTCTCTCTCTCTGTCTCTCTCTCAAAAATAAATAAAAAATGTTAAAAAAATTAAAAATAAAATGAAACACAAAGCTGTCATTTAGGTTAATAACATGTACTCTAAGCTTTTTTTAAAATCCTTTATATGATGCTACCTTTTGTAATTGCTATCTTTGTTTCCAAATAAGGTCAACACTACCTGGCTTGTAGCATTCAAGTTCCTTAATGTTTTGTATGTGCAACTTGCATGCATGATAATTGATTTTGTCTTCTACTACATGTAATAAAGCTATCAAAACTTGAACAGCATACTTCTAAACAGTGGCCTTTCAAACCAGACTGCCTAGCATAGTTTTGTTCAGAGTTAATCAGTATTAATATTAATGGATATCTTTTAGTCAGTTGCAGTTGGTCTCTTCATTGTTGAGGTTTTTTCCCCTAAGAAATTGGTTCTCATTTTATCACACATTTGTTAGTCTTTTATTTTTCAGACAACTGTTTATTACATTCAGCTTAGCTTCTCTAAGTTACAGTAAGCAGCTCAGTAGATAGATTACCGTCTTGTTAAAATGAATAAATGTATATTGAATGTCCACTCTGCACCAGGCACCATATTAAGTGCTGGGGGATATAACAGTGAACCAGACAGATAAAGTCCTGGCACTGATGGAGCTTTAAGCTAATGAGTTATTTGTCTTCGTTTTTTAGTAGTGATCTTATTCTCCAGTTTTTATTTTTCTGCTTTAATTCCTTAGGTTTCTTAAAGGTATGGGCTATGTCTTATTTTTGTTTACTCAATATCTAACATATTGTCTAGCACATGATAAATATGTATGCACACTGCGTTTTGAAAGAAAAAGTAACTAGATAAAATAAATCTTACTTATGATTATGACCTCAAGCACAGTATAGTTTCACCTGTCTCCCATATGTCAGTCTTTCTTACTGTTGAATCATTTTCTACTTTCTGATTTACCACCAAGGGTATGAAAATTTGCTAGTGCTCTTTGTATTTGTCTTTCACTGGATCGCCTGGAGCCTGTAGTTTCTCTTCTCTCAGAATCATTTGCACTGTTTTTCTGTTTCATACTTAAGTATTTTAATTAACTCCTTACGTTCTGTAAATGTGACCAGGAAGATGAAGCTCAAGAAAATAAAATCAAAATGAAAATGGTTGAGAAAAATATGGAACAACAAAAAGAAAATATGGAACATCTTAAAAATCTGAAAATAGAAGCAGAAAACAAGTATGATGCGATTAAACAGAAAATTAACCAACTATCAGACCTAGCAGAACCACTTAAGGTATGTTACTGTTACTCTGTTGTTATATGTGTATTTTATGTTTCAGCTGTGTATCCACACTGTACTTCCTAGATACTGCCCTAACAGAATTTATGGTTAAATGTAAATGCAACCAAATAAAATGGGATACAAACCAAATTTTCATCAGTAGGCCAATTAGAATTAAACACTTCTGTTCATGTCTTTAGGAAAATAAATTGCTAAAAATTTCTGTTTCTCCTAGATTACAGCTTTTGTTTCCTCTTTATTTTGTGATGAATTTTTTTTTTCTTCCTTGTTTAGAACCAGAAGCAGGGATATCTTGTCCATCCACCCTGCTTCTGTGCTCACCTACTCTGTTGTCTCTCTTGGCTTTCCTTCAGTAATTCAAGGATTAGTTGTATAAAAATAGTTATAGATTAGGGGCGCCTGGGTGGCTCAGTCGGTTGAGCGTCTGACTTCGGCTCAGGTCATGATCTCATAGGTTGTGAGTTCGAGCCCTGCATTGGGCTCTGGGCTGACAGCTCAGAGCCTGGAGCCTGCTTCAGATTCTTTGTCTCCCTCTCTCTCTGCCCCTCCCCACTCACACTATCTCTCTCTCTCTCTCAAAAATAAACATTATTATTATTTTTTTAAAGTGGTACCTGGGTGGCTCAGTTGGTTAAGTGTCAGACTTCAGCTCAGGTCATGATCTCACAGTTCATGAGTTAATTCGAGCCCCGTGTTGGGCTCTCTGCTGACAGCTCAGAGCCTGGAGCCTGCTGCAGATTCTGTGTCTCCCCCTCTCTCTGTCCCTCCCATGCTCATGTTCTGTCTCTCTCTGTGTCTCAATAATAAATAAATGCTAAAAAAAAAAATTTTTTTTTTAAAGTTGTAGATTAGATTTAAAAGCCAACTTGAAATGGCATGCTACTAAATTCTTGTTTATTGACATGTTTCTATTATGTTCCAGGCTGAATTAAACTGGTCTTTTTTAAAAAAAACTTTTTTTTTTTTAAACACATGCTCTTTGAAACCAAATTTAGGGAAATAAGATTATTTAACAATTAAGTAGTATACCTTTCCCTGTTTAGCTTAGTTATCAATAGATTATTGTCATTTTCATTTTTACAAATAGCTCAATTGTTCTCAGAACTTTAAATGTTATTTATAAGAGTCTGAGAAGAAGGAATAGTGTATTTTAAGAGGCTGAGGCATCTTGGGTGCCTGGGTGGGCCAGTTGATTAAGTGTCCAACTCTTGGTTTCTGCTCAGGTCATGATCTCACGAACCGTGAGCTGAGAGCACAGAACGTGCTTGGGATTTTCTCCCTCTCTCTCTGCCCCTTTCCTCCTCAGGCTCTCTCTCTCCTTTTCAAAATAAATAAGCTTAAAAAAAAGAATCTGAAGGGGGTATGCTGAATCAAAATGGATTTAGGTATTTTAATAGTTTAAAAGAATTGTGCATGTAAGGTTTACTCTACTTGTCTCCATTGAAAATTTTGGAAGACTTCACTTAGAATTGGGAGAATATTAAAGGAAGGTGCAGCATGTGCTGCCTGCAAACACCCTGTTTGCGGTGGTCTCTCTGGAGATGCTGCCCAGGAGCTGGGGTCCTGCCTGCCTCTGTAACCCAGGGTGGCTTACCTCTTTTCTGTTTGCGATACGAATGAAAAATCGGAAAACAGACTGGTAAGTTAACTGATGAAGAAGAATATAAAGTTTAAATATTAAAATTGTGAGGAAGAGAAATGTATTAAAGATAATATTGAGAAAAATAATTAAGAAAGCATTTGCTACATACAGGAAATAAGAAAAAGGCAAAAGGATAAAAAAAGACAAAATTAGTTTTTAAAAGAAAATGATAAGAAGGAGTAAGATAAATATTAAAATCATCAAGAATAGACTAGGTAGAATTCAGCATTCAGGAATTAGAGCAATGAAGTTACAACAAAAGTAAGATTAAAAAGATATTTTAAATGGGTAAGGGATTGAACAAGCTGACTTAAAATCAAAATGATGAAATATGTTAATCTAGAAAAAGTAAAATTGCACCTAAATTATTCATCCCAGACAACTTAAAATTCAAAACAAGAAATGAAGAAGAGTAAGCTGTGTTCTGTTCTTGTAGGTATCTATCTCTAGGCCAATGCAACTCCTGGGATTGGGAGTTTGAATAAGTTTAAGAGCAGAAAATATGGGCAGAACGCAGTAAAGATTCTTGATCTTAGCTCTTTGCCCTGGCTGCAAATAACTGAAAGCCAGGAGGCGAGTCCTTCGGTGAACTTGCATGCAGTCAGCTGGTAGCCAGGAGGCTTTTCCTCCTCAGTATCATGTCACGTTAGCCATCAATAACGGCAGGACCAACAGGATATGGCTAACAAAATAATTTAATTCCTGAGACGCTGCCATCGTGATATATTAGCAGCTTCGAGATGTCATCTGCTTGCTTGTAGGACAGTTGTTCATTTTGTGTCAAGGGTGGTGAGGGGTAAAGTACTCTGTTTAGATATATAGTCATGAAATTTTGGTATAAGGAATATTTTTCTCACTTTAAACAGTCTGTTTTGATTTACACTGCAAATTTGATGCTTCAGTTTTAGTTGCAAGTTAAATTTGTCAGACAAGGAGTGTGGCCCACATCGAGCCTGCAAAGATAGATGGTCTGCATTATTGGAGTAGGAGGGTCTCAGTTTCTGATATAGGGAGTTTATTTGGATCAAGGGTGACTGTACTTTTAAATATTCCAAAGTAAGAGGCACCTGGATAGCTCAGTTGGTTGAGCGTCTGACTGCGGCTCAGGTCATGATCTCGCAGTTCGTGACTTGGAGCCCCACATCAGGCTTGTTGCTCTCAGTGCAGAGCCTGCTTCAGATCTTCTGTCCCCCTCTCTCTCTGTCCCTCCCCCACTCGTACTCTTTCTCTCGAAAATAAATAAAACATTACCAAAAAATTGCACCTGGGTGGGCTAGTCGGTCAAGCGTCCCACTTCAGCTCAGGTCACTTTGATCTCACAGTTCGTGAGTTTGGAAACCTGTGTCGGGATCTGTGCTGACTTAGAACCTGGAAGCTGCTTAGGATTCTGTGTCTCCCTCTCTCTCTGCTGCTCCCCTACTCATGCTCTTTCTCTCTCTCTCTCTCTCTGAAAAATACATATTTAAAAAAAACAAATAAAATTTAAAAATTACAAGATAATATTTCATAGGTTTTTAAAACCTCATAATGAATATAGATTTATATGAAGCAAGTGGCAGTAATAATGCTGTAGCAGTTTGTCCAATGTTGCCGAATAAAACTGGTTACTTAGACATCCAAGAGAATGACATTTTTTGAGTATTATGTTCCTTCTATCACCCCAGCCTATTTTTAAAAGGCTGTAATTTCTTAAAGCTTAGAAATGCTATAGGTTTAGGGCTACATCAGCCTTTAATTTTAGACCTAATCCCTCCTAGTTCTCATCTAACCCAGGGTGAATGTTAACTGACTGTTCAAATCTCTTGATCTTCATGTCATCAATAAGATGAAATGAAATAAAATACTCTCTTGCTTCCCTTTTAGTTTTAAATGTGATGGTACCTAGGACATAAATTTATTAAGTACATAAGAGAAGTCTGTTATGATAAGTGTGGAGAAAGGGATAGTAACATCGTATGAGTTTCTTTTCATCCTGTTATATGAGTTAAGTGTGTAACTTTCCACAGTTGCCAGGAGGGAAGATTAACCAGCACAAACGTGGCCTGATATAGAGAGTTTGTTTGGATCAAGGGTGATTCTTCTTTTAAAAATTCCAAGATAAGGGGCTCCTGGGTGGCTCAGTTGGTTGAGTGTCTGACTTTGGCTCAAGTCATGATCTTGTAGTTGGTGAGTTTGAACCCCACATCAGGCTTGTTGCTTTTAGTGCAGAGCCTGCTTCAGATCTTCTGTCCCCCTCTCTCTCTGTCCCTCCCCGACTTGTACTCTTTCTCTCAAAAATAAATAAAACATTAAAAAAAAAATTACGGGGCGCCTGGGTGGCTCAGTTGGTTAAGCGTCCGACTTCAGCTCAGGTCACTTTGATCTCATGGTCATTTTACCCCTCTGGCTCCCTGAAGCAAATATGGGGACTGTTTCAAAGTTCCTACCACAAATGATTAGAAAACTTAGCATTCAACCATCCTCTTTCATAAGTTACTGTATTTTCTAATTGTAATGTCTCCTACTACATAAAACATAAAAATTCAAATAAACTGCTTGAAGTAAATGAACAGCTTATCTCCATCCTCCGTGGAAGTTTTACTAGAACTCTTTTATAATCAGACATCTACCATGGGTGATAGTTATTCAGCAGTGTGAACAAGATGCAGTAAATTGTGCTCTTATGATAGAAGGTGGCCTAAATCCTGCATTATATGGGACAAATGTTTTCAATTTTTAAGATATTTCACAAGTTCTTTTCCTTTTTGGGATACTTCCACATATTCTATCTTTCATGATGCTGTTATTGCTGTCTTAGTTTGTGTTTTTTCTCTGTTTATAACTGTCACTCTTGAGGCTGACCATGATAATCACAGTGTGTATGACCAATGTTGGGCCCAAAAATCAAACCAACAACTGAGTGGAGTTTAATTTGGTGGTTCTTAAAATCAAGATATTAAAAAAAAACAAAACATTTTATTGAGATATAATTGATGTATAGTAAATACACATGTAAGTTTACAGTTTGATAAGTTTTGACGTGTATAACCTGTGAAGCCACACAATTAGAGAAAGGAACGTGTCCTTCACACTCACAAGTTTCCCCATGTCCATTTGTCATCTCTCTCTCCTTATCCGTCCCCCTTGTCCCAATTACCAATCTGCTGACTATTTCTGTATAATTTCTGTGTAATTCTACACATTTTGTAGAATTATATATAAGGGAATCACACATTATGTACTCTTACTTTTTGGGGGGTTTGACCTTTTTCAGAACATAACACACTGTCTAGCACATAATGTCTATACTATAGTTTGAAAGTGAATAAAAAATTATTCTTTTTGACTATGATATTCATATTTTACTTGAATCAGTAATTCACTCCTTTGTATTGCTGAGTAGTATTCCATTGTATTTGATATATCATATTTTTTTTATTCATTTACTTATTGATGGACCATATGGGTGTCCAGTTTGGGAGCTATTACAATGAGGAATAGTGTAGAAGTCTTTGTATATCAAACTAAATGAAAACACTGTCTGCCAGTGTGAACTTTCTTTTGGTGGTTCTTAAATCAAGAGCCATTTTAAAAATTGAGATTCATGGATTCCAGGCCAACTAAAATAAAATCTCCAGAGGTGAGTTCTGGAAATCTGTGTATTTCTTAAAATGTCCAAATTGACTAGAATGTAATCTGTTAAGAGAGCTGCCATAATTAATGGCTATGTACATATATCGTCTTCTAAAATCTTTCACCAATCTACACATTCTCTGAAGAAATTGCATGTTATATCTATAAGGCATATAAGGCATCCCCTAATATAAGGCACATTTCCATTTTCACAATAACCAGGGAGAATGTGTTTTGGCCACCGTTCACATGAATTATGAGGGGGAGTAAGTAAATGCAAACTTAATGACATTCAGTTTATTAACTTTTAGCTATATGTGAATTCAGAATCACGTAAGTGTTATATTTAATGTTTAGAAATACTAGAAATACTGCTTGGTTTGTGTTCACATTTCATGAACTACTTTTATGTAACTTTTCACATGTGTCCTCAACCTTGACATCTTTATCATGACAGAGCTATATCTTGAGTAATTACAGTAGTTGAGTAACACATTTTTTCTAGAGCTCCTGATCTCCTCTTTCATCTGTATTATTTTACAAATAGTACTTTTGAAAATGAATCTTTTAATTTACAAACAATAAAACTCACTCTTTGGGCGTACACTTAACATATTTTGACAATCCAGAATTGTGTACCTAATACCTCAAGATATAGAACAGTTCTGTCGTCCTCCTCAAAATTCCCATCTTTTGCCCCTTTCTAGTTAAACCTCCCCCACCCTTAACCTCTGGCAGTCATGTTCTCCATCGTTATTGATTTACCTTTTACATAACATCATATAAATGGAATCATATGATCTGTAATCTTTTGAGCCTGGCTTCTTTCATGTAATGTAGTGTATTTGAAATGTATATGGATGTACCACAGCTTGCTTATCCATTCACCTCTTAAAGGACATTTGGATGGTTCCAGTTTTGATGGTTATGAAGAAAGCTACTATAAACCTTCAAGTGTAGGTTTTTATGTGAAATGAAGTTTTCATTTCTCTTGGTTAAATACCTAGGTGTGGGATTGCTGTTAAAAGCCATAATCATATAGTTTTTCTTTTTCTTTTTTCATTAATATGGAGAATAATATTGATTTTATTTTGCCAGCTATTAAACAAAGCTTGGCAAACCCTACATGATCATAATTATTTTCCTTTTTATAAATGATTCAATTCTATTTGCCAAAAATTTAGTGAAGATTTTTTTAAAAGTTTTTACTTAAATCCCAGTTAACATAGAGTGTAATATTAGTTTCAGGTATATAGTATAGTGATTCAACACTTCCACACAACACCTGGTGCTCATCATGACAAGTGCATTCTTTTAACACCTATAATCCACCCGCCCCCACCTCTCACCCTTCTGGTAACCATAAGTTGTTCTCTGTAATTTTTTTTTTTAATTTTTTTTTCAACGTTTATTTATTTTTGGGACAGAGAGAGACAGAGCATGAACGGGGGAGGGGCAGAGAGAGAGGGAGACACAGAATCGGAAGCAGGCTCCAGGCTCTGAGCCATCAGCCCAGAGCCTGACGCGGGGCTCGAACTCACAGACCGCGAGATCGTGACCTGGCTGAAGTCGGACGCTTAACCGACTGCGCCACCCAGGCGCCCCTGTTCTCTGTAATTAAGAGGCTGTTTCTTGATTTCCCTCTCCCCCCTCCCCACCTTTGCTCATTTGTTTTGTTTCTTAAATTCCACATATGAGTGAAATCATATGGTATTTGTATTTCTCTGACTTATTTCACTTATCATAATGATACTGTCTAGCTCCATCCTTGTCATTGCAAATAGCAGGATTTCATTCCTTTTTTATGATTAATAATAGTCCATTAGTCCACTGTATATACATATATGTATGTATATACATATACGTAAAAATATCTCACAACCTCTTGAAGAGTTTTGACCCATGTTTATTCACTAGTCTTTGATTCTCTGTGATATGTTTGACTTTTTTTTATTATGGCTATATTGGCCTTATTAAATTTTTTTAATGTTTATTTTTGAGAGAGAGAGAGCAAGCAAGCGAGCATGAGTGGGGGAGGGGCAGAGAGAGAGGGAGACAGAGTCCAAAGCAGGCTCTGCACTGTCAGCACAAAGCCTGATACAGGGCTTTAACTCACAAACTGAAATCATGACATGAGCCAAAGTTGGATGCCCAACCGAGTGACCCTGGTTCCCCTATAAGTGGCCTTATTGAGTGAGTTTAGAAGTGTTCCCCTTCCCTCTTCAGAAAGTTTTTGTAGATTTGGAATTACTTCTTTTTCACATGTTTAATAGAATTTACCAGCAAAGCTATCTTGGCCTGTAATTTTCTTTGTGGACGGTAGTTTCTTTATGAATTCAATTTCCTTAGTTGATACTGAGCTATTTAAGTTTTCTACTTAGGGACTATATTGTTTCATTGACATTTATCACATGTATTGAACATGTAGTTCATAATTTTTCCTTTTTGTCCTTTATAAATCTGAACAACAGAGAGAAAATAGACTAAACCAAAAAAAAAAAAAAGATTGAAAAATAAATAATGCTTTAAAGACCTGTGAAATTATATAAAAAAAATATCTGACATTTGTATCATTGGAGTCCCTGAATGAGAGGGGAAAGAGGACAGGGCTGATAAAGTACTCCAAGAAAGAATAACCACACTCCTCTCAAATTTGGCAAAAAGTCTGAATTTACAGATTAAGAAAGTGAGTGAACTCCAAACAAGATAAACCCAAAATAATCCACCATAAAACACATAATAGTCAAACTTCTGAAAGCTAAAGACAAAAAAAAAAGTCTTAAAAGCAGCAAGAGAGAAACATCACCTATATGGGAAAAAACACTATTTGAATGATAGCCGATTTCTCAACAGAAACCATAGAGACCATATGGAAGTAGCACATTTTCAAGTATTGAATGAAGACACCAGCCAACCCAAAATCTAAGTCCAGCATAAATATCTTCCAGCAGTTAAAGAAAAATTGAAACATTTTCAGATGAAGGGTAACTTAGAGAATTTGTTGCCAGCAGACTTGTTTTAACAGAATGGCTCAAAGTTCTCTAAATAGAGAGAAAACAATAAAAGAAGGAATTTTGGAACACCAAGAAAGAAGAAAAACAAGTTAAACATACAGCCAAATTCAGTAGCCTTTTTCTTCTTTTCTTGAATTTTTAAAATGTTCAGAAAGCAAATGAAATTATAATATCTGAGATGATTTTAAAATATGTAGAGGAAAGGGGCGCCTGGGTGACTCAGTTGGTTAAGCGTCCGACTTCGGCTCAGGTCGTGATCTCATGGTCCGTGAGTTCAAGCCCCGCGTCGGGCTCTGTGCCGACAGCTCAGAGCCTGGAGCCTGTTTCAGATTCTGTGTCTCCCTCTCTCTGACCCTCCCCCGTTCATGCTCTGTCTCTCTCTATCTCAAAGGTAAATAAATGTTAAAAAATAATAATAAAAATAAAAATAAATAAAATAAAATATGTAGAGGAAATATTTAAGACAATTATATTAAAATAAGGAAGCCTGAAAAGCTGGAAAGGAAGATTTATCAAACTGGTAAAATTATGACTTGTAGACTATGTTGTGGAATATATATAATATACATATATAATACCTGGAACAACCACTAAAAAAGCTGTACACAGAGATCCTCAAACGTACTAAAGACAAATCAAAGCAGGATTCTAAAAAATGTTTAAGTATCCCACATGAGGCAGAAAAAAGAAGCTAAAAAAAATGAAATCACAGATTTAAGCCCTGATATATGAATAATTACACTAAATGTAAATGGCCTAAATAAATCGTTGAAATACACATATAGGCAGATTAGGTCAAAAACATGACCAGAATATAAGTCCATTCAAATGTAACCTATAGACAGGTTGAAAATAAATAAAGGAAGTTTATATATCTTGCAAATGATAATCAAATGAAAGCAGGAACACCTATATTAAAATCTGATAAGGTACACTTCAAAATAAAATTACCAGAGGTAGAGAAGGACATCATGTATTGACAAAAGGGTTAATCCACCAAGAATACATAGCAATCCTAAATGTATGCACCAAACAGCAGAGCTGCACCAACCAGATGAGCTGCAACATGTGACAGAATTCCCTCAACAATTGATAGGGCAGAAAATCAATAAGGATTTAGAAAACTGAACAGCACCATCAAACTACAGGACCTAATCAATGCTTAGAGAAGACTACCAACAACAGTAGAATACACCTTATTTTGAAGTGCCTGTTTCATGTATACCAAGATAGATCATCTCCTGGACCATTAAAAACAAAATAAAACAAAACAAAAATCCCAACAATTTAAAAGAATTGAAATTATATAGTGTGTTTCCTAATCATAATGCAGTCATACTAGAAATCTTTAATAGATCCTCAATTAAAGATCTTTTAATAGAAGGATAATCTCCAAACATGTGAAACTAACATCCTTTTGGGGTACCTGGGTGGCTCAGTTGGTTAAGCGTCTGACTTCGGCTCAGGTCATGATCTTGCGGTCCGTGAGTTCGAGCCCCGCGTCAGTCTCTGTGCTGACAGCTCGGAGTCTGGAGCCTGCTTCAGATTCTGCATCTCCCTCTCTCTCTGCCCCTCCCCTGCTCACTCTCTGTCTCTCAATGATAAATAAACGTTAAAAAAAAATTAAAAAAAAAAAAAGAAACTAACATCCTTTTACATAACCCATGGTCCAAAGAGAAAGTGTTGAGAGAAATTTTAAAATATTTTGAACCAAATGAAATGAAGATGATTTATGAAAATTTATGGATAAATACAGCATTGCTGAGAAGGAAATTTATGACACTAAACAATTCATTAGAAAAACAATATACAGACTGCTGCGAACAAGAAATTCAAAGCTGCACATTTTCAGCTTTGGAGGGGGCTATGGTGCTGCCTGTGGTACATAAATAACCGGTCAATTACTCAGTTTGAGGGCTTTGCAACCACGCCTTTAAATAAGAAACCCAGAATAACACCAAAGGAGTTAAAACTAGAAACAAGGAAACCAAACCTGAAGAATCTCCAGAAAGAAGATATTCCACTACGAAAGAAAACCTCTTAAAAAAAGGATGACTTTAGATGACAAGCTCTACCAGTGAGACTTAGAAGTCAGTGAAGGAACTTCCAACAGTCACCATTGATGTGGACAAGGCGATAAAAGCATTGAAAAATGTGGCAGTAGCAAAACTGAAGCAACGAGTAAGTCCCTGCGTATCTCCAGTTGCAGTGTAGCCACTGATTATTTAGATTTGGATTAAGGTTACTGGGGAAGATGATTTTCATGGTGTTCAAGGGGAAAGAAAAGCAACATCAAAGGCAGTGATACAATAGAGGAAGATGGTTGGGTTGGAAGGCTGTAATGGCGATAGTGCTAATGACTCTGAACCAGACTTTGGCAACTGGTGAAGAGTCTGATTTTAGTGAGAGGGAAGATAATGATGAAGTCTTCACCAGGAGGAAAAATAAAGTGAAAGAAATTAAGAAAAAAAGAAGTAAAGGTTAAATCCTCAGTTGAAGAAGAAATGTAAATCCAAATATAATTCTTTGTAAGTGACTTCAGGAGACTGCTCCAGGTCTGTGAAATCAGAATCTCAGCCTTCATCCAGAAAGGTTTCTTTGTCTTCAGAAGCCACTGGGAAACCATTCCAAATACGCAATCCATCAACTGAAAGCTGAAAACCTAAGTGGATCCCACCAGTGATACCTGGAAGCAGCAGCAGCAGCAATAGCAGGAGCCCACTGGCTCCAAATCAGAATCTCTGCCTTGGCTTGTCCAGATTAGTATGAGTTAAACCTTTACATCTAAAAGTCTCTAGTAGCTGAGTGTGGTTGTAAACAAATATTTGATTAAGAGGATCACAGAGTTACAGGTCTGTTTGACTTGGATTTATATTTAAGGAAGTTATCATAATATAAAGGAATCCTTTAATGTCATAAAAATTGCCTCTACCTACTCTGTGATGATATTCTCTGAAGCTATTCAAGACTTCAGTAAGAGTTTTGTTTATATCTTGTAATACCATTTCCTTCTGATGAATGTATTGTATTTTTCCTATGTATGATAAGTTGTTGTTAAGTGGTTGCCAGTTTGACCTGGAAGAAGTTCACGTTGCATGCTGTTCTTTTCTAGAAACATGATGTTCCTTTCTAGCTTTGTCTAATTTATGGCACCTTAACCTTAACTGTTCAGAGTTTGCCTGGCAAAAGGAGACATTCCAACTTTTTCCAGGAGACATTTCTGAAGTCTCACTTAAGCTACATTGTCATTTTTATTACAAAGATATTTCATGTTTTAGCCAAATATTTTTATAGTAAGAATTCAGAATTATTTTACACATTAAATCATTGCTTATATGACATATGTCTCCTCAGAAATAGATGTTCATTGTATAGCAAATAGAGTTTCATAACATTTTATGAAGCTGTTGTTGTCAGAGCCTTTAATAAAAGTGAAAAGATTTTGATAGGCTTTTTTCCTTGATACCATTACATCCATGTGTCTCTGATTGTCTACGTTTCATGATTAAATGAATGCATTGTAAAACCAAACAAAACAAATTATAATATACGCATCCTTTTTATGTATTATTCACAGTGGCCACATGGGGCTTATTTTGGAGATGCAAGACTCTTTCCACCGTATTAATAGGTTAAAGAAGGAAAATCATATATCAATCAGTGCAGGAAAAGTATTTGATAATATTCACCCTTTCATGATTTTTTAAAAGTCTCAAAAAGATAGAAATAAAGAATTTCTTCAACAGATTAAAGACCATCAACAAACCTAGTTAACATGAAGAAAGTAAAAATGATTGTCTCACCACACTTACTTAATGTAGTTAATATTGGAAGTTCTAGCCAATGCAATATGGCAAGAAAAGGAAATAAGATTAAACAGATTATAAATAAGATTAAACAGAAATAAAACTGTCTCCATTTGACATGCCATGATTCTCTACTTAGAAAACCTCAAGGAGACTATAAGAAAACTCTTGGAACTAATAAATAAGGTCAGCAAGGTATCAGAATACAAGATAAACATACAAAAATCAATTGCATTTTTATACACTAGCAATGAACACATGGAGGCTGAAATTAAAACAACGTCATTCACAGTTCCTCAAAAGAGATGATTTGACTTGTGTCCTATACAACAACTTGGCAACCACTATTTCTGTTTCTATAGATTTGCCTATTCTAGACATTTTATGTCAATAAAATCATACAATATGTGGTCTTTTGTGACTGGCCTCTTTCACTTAGTATAATGTTTTCAGCGTTCATTCCTGTTCTAACATGTTATCAGTAGTTTGTGCCTTTGTATTGTCTAATGAAACACAATCATATATCACATTTAATTTATTTATTCATCAGTTGACAGCCATTTGGGCACTGCTGCTATGACCATTCATGTACATGATTTTCTTTTGGATAGATACCTAGGAATAGAATTGCCAGGCTACACACTTATCCTATGTTTTGAGAAACTTTGAAACTGTTCTCAAAAGTACACCACTTTATATTCCCACCATCAACATTTGAGTGTCCCAGTTTCTCCACATCCTTGCCAACCACCACTTGCTATTGTATGCTGTTTCTATTTTAACCATACTGTTAAATGTGAAATGTTCTTGTTGTGGTTTTGATTTGCATTTTCCTTATGTCTAATACTGTTGAGCAAATTCTCATGTTTTTATTGCTCATTTATATATCTTCTTTGGAGAAATGTCTGATCAAATCTTTGCCCTTTGTTCACTTGCATTGTATGCCTTTCTTATTGAGTTTTAAGAGTTTTGTATGTATTCCAGGGATATATATGATGTTTTTGGTGCTGTAGTGAATATTATAGATTTTAATGTTTAAAGTGTTCCAAACGTAGAAATATTACTGATTTTTATTTTGGCTTTGTATCGAGTGAGTTTTCTAAACTTATTAATTTAAAAACTTTTCCTTTGAAATTTCTTCATAAATAATGTCTCTTTTTAACTGTGGTTTTACCCTTCCTTTCTGATCTACACTGCTTTTTATTTCTCTTTTAACTTTTAATTGAATTAGCCAGAGCCTACAATATAGTGTTGAATAGAAGCAATGGAACTAGGCATCCTTGTCTTGTACTTGATCTTAAAAAGAGAGCATTTAATCTTGAAAGTAATGGTTAGCTGCTATTTATGTTTTAATTGTTCTGGTTCCTATTTCCTCTCTATTTTTTTTTCTTTTGGAATTAGCCAAGTGACTTTTAGTGTTCCTTTTTTTAAATCTCTTCTAGTAGTTTTTTTAGCCATAACTCTTTTCTTTTCCAGCGGTTACTGTGCATTATAATATGCATCTTTACCTTTTCATAGTCCACTACTCTTTATTTTTAAGGTGATCTTGAGATAGTTTCTTTACAGTTAAATTTTGTGCCAAAATTGTGAGGTTATATTTCCAGAATGATGACTAAATAAGTTAGTGGTAAATCTCTCTGCATCCTTTTCTCTTCCACCCTGACTCACCTTTTTAAAACCCAGACTAGCTCTGTAAATATTCAACACTTCTTTGTTTTAGGTCTCTTCAGGCTAATGTGGCTTTCCACAAAACTACCTTGTTTACTAAAAAAAGGTTGAAAGCACCATAACATATGGAGGCTTCATTTTAGGATTTGAATATAATAATGTGACTTCTTAATTTAGGGAAACCCCTCACTTCTATTCATACACCTGGATATGAGCTCTGACACTTGGCTCTGCAAGCAACATAACCCTGTCCACTTTGTTGAGTTGTCAGTTAGTTTTATACCTATGCTGGCAGTTTTTTCAAAACAGTCTTTTCTTTATAGATTATGTTGGCTTTATTCAAACAGGATGAATTAAACCTTGCTGATTCTGAAGTGGATAATCAAAAACGAGGGAAGCGGCATTATGAAGAAAAGCAGAAGGAGCACTTGGATACTTTAAATAAAAAGAAACGAGAACTGGATATGAAAGAAAAAGAACTGGAGGTTATCCATCATTTTTCTTTTATGTTTTGTTTATAACCTTAGTCACGGCTGTTCAGGTGTTTTCCTTAATGTTACATTTCCAAACATAGACCAGCAGTCCGATGACTGTCCACTTCATGTAGCATAACAGGTGTTTCAGTGAATCAAGGAAAGGAATAGTCTTGGAAACTCTCAGGGTGTGGACACTGAAACAGACCACCTACCACAAAGAGGACTTTGGCTTGGTCTGCAAGGCTGATCTCCTGCCTCTTGAGTGATTTGGAAAATGACTCGCACTCAGCTAACATAGCTCCTTAAATGCCCAGCTTGGCAAGTGGTTAGCAGCTTTATGTCAGAAAAAGGCACCTCTTCCTTTGGGTGTGGGCTGGGCTGGAATTCAGCCCCTACTTACTACATACTCTTGTCAACAGCTGTCAGCAGCAGCCCTGTTCTGCTTTTAGAGAAGCTTAGGGCACTGTTGCTCCAACTAGAAGAGATAAATTCTAACTTTTCTTAGGAGAACGCTTAAATTCTGATCTATTATCTTACTTGTTTATGACTTATTATATGGAATGTTATGAATATAAACTACTATGTGGAAAAGTGCTTTGGGTTTTTTATTTATGAGTACAAAGATCTTTTTCTTTGTGTTTTCAGTACTATTTGGTGTTCAGAGGCCATCCTAAAACATACAGAAAGCTGTCTGACCTCGCTCATAAAAATGCCAAACTTTTCATTACTGTTACTTGAAATTTGTTTCCCTAGGAACATATGGAGCTCTTATAAATTATTAAAGTCATGTATAGTAATGCAATTTTCTGTTGAAGATTTATAATGAGTCTAGACTAGTCTCAATATAAGGTGTAAAGAAATAACATTGATACTAAATGTAATTAAAACACATCTAAAATTCTGATTCTAAGTTCAGAACTTTACTTTGTGTTTGTGGACACAAGTACAATGAATTATGTCAAAGACAAGTTTTAAAGATACTAAACATCTGTTACCTTAGGAGAAAATGTCACAAGCGAGACAAATCTGCCCAGAACGGATTGAAGTAAAAAAATCTGCATCAATTCTGGACAAAGAAATTAATAGATTAAGACAAAAGATACAAGCTGAACATGCTAGTCATGGAGATCGAGAGGAAATAATGAGGTACGTGGTTGGTAGCTTTTCTACTTTATTACTCATACATATTATTAAGACATAAAAAAATCTATGTTTATAAACATAGTATTGCTATGGGATATAGCTACAGGTCAAACTAGTTTTTCATATGTGTCATTAATAATAAACTTTTTTTCTTCTGGGTCGAAACAAAACTCATTATGGAGTGATATTTTAACATAAATGCCATTTTATACCTTTAAGATTCATATAGACAAAAATGTTCAGTTTCACAAGCAATTAAAAGAAATGCAAACCAAAACTATTAGAAGCCATTTTCATATATGTCAGGATGATAAAAATAGTCTCATGTCAGGGAGATTTCAGTGAAATAGATATTTTCATATTACTGGTAAGAATGGAGGCTCTACTATAGTTAAAGCACAGTTTCTCAAGCAAGAGTACCTTGGTCTGAACTGTAATTCTACTACCTACTTATGTTACTTCTGTAAATTACCTAATCTCTCTGAATCTTCATTTTCTCATCTGTAACGTGTAACGTATGTGTACTTACAGTTATAGGGTTGCTATAAAGATTAAATGAGTTAGTCCATGATAAAACAATATGTAGGGTTCCTAAAATGTTAGATCTGATTATGATTAAAGTTTTTCTGAAAAGCGTTAAGGCAGTTTGTCAGATACCTTCAAAAATTTCAATTTGGCCAAGTAATTTTGTTATAATCCAAAATCAGAAAAGCATTTTGTGCTGAGGTATGTTTATTGTAGCGACATTTATAAAGCTGAAAAATTAGGAATTGTGTACAACTGTAGGATGCTGATTGAATTATGGAGAAAATTACAGCTATTACACTTTATGAAGAGCTTTTCCTAATACAATAGTTCAGGAACAGGAGTGATCTCAATCCTGTTTTCAAAAACAGTGGGAACCAATGGGAAGAAACACAAAAATGGAAGTTTTTCTTTAAAATAGTACCTCACATGTTTGGTTTTTAAAGTATAATCTCCAGTTTAGTTTTTTCCAGAAAACAGTTTCTCTTCAGTCCTTAAGTACTTGGTTCCTCATGTGAGCCGTGCGGGAGGTCGTGGGGCAGTACCCGCGGGCCCAAATCGGGGTGGGGGTGCTCAGCCCTGTGGGGCCTCAGGAGAACGGCGCCAGGCTCCCTTGCTGTGAATGGCCCAGCTCCCGCAGGACGCGGTTTCACACACCACTCACGAAGCATGCAGGCGTCCAAGACACTGGCTTCGGAAACGTCCCTGATGGCAGTGGCCCCTGCCTTGTTCTGAGTAACCAACTTCTTCCTGGCCTTGTCCCAGGGTGCAGCAGATAGGTAGCAGGCAGCTGCGGCCCTGTGTGACATGACCATGATTAAGTCCTCCTCTTGCTCATCTTGGAAGCGAGGACCTGAGAGAGTGTTACCTCGCATGTTTTAAGTACAGTGTAAAGGAGAGGCCATGATAGGTGTTGACTTCCTCTCTGGTCTCATCGTCTCCAGCACTTTTCTCTCTTTTTATCTTGATAAATTAATTTATTAAATATGCTTTCATTGTTTATGGAAGTGCAAAGTGGTGTATGTTATTTTTCATTCTTGCCAGATAGAAGAGGTAGCACACTAAATAAACAAACTGTTTTACAAATTGCTTTCTTTAATGTATGTTTTGGAGACTTTTTTTTTTTTATCAGTACATAGGCATTTTCTTATTGCTTTTTGTAATTACATGGTATTTAATCATCTCCTGATGGGTAGTTGAAGTCTAATCTGCTGTTATAAATGGTGGCACACGTGTCTTATTGTGTAGTCAGGGTGTTTCAACAGGATTAACTCCATGTTGGAAGATTCCACCCCCACACACACCCGCCCCCTGGACTGTGCGTGTTTGCACTTCCATCGGCCATTGGCATCGGCGGTGTATCTGAGGCTGGTTTCCCCTCAGCGTAAACAGTGTGTGACAACCTTTGGTTCTTTTTGCTGACAGGTAGATTTCCTTAAGAAAAGAATATGGCTCAATGTAATTTTAATTTCCATTTCACTTATATTGAGTCTGAACATCTATTTATGTCTTAAGGACCATTTATTTATATCTTTTTCTGTGAACTTTTTATGTATTTTCATTTTTTTGTGAGTTTTTTTGGTGTGAAGATTGTATTTTACCTCTTTCTGAAGGGCTGTGTAGCCGTTTGAAATTCCATTTCTCCTATAATTGCTTCCTTAAGAATGGCCATGTGGAGTAATGTTTGGTTTTTGCATGTTCAGAACTGTTTGTCTGTAGCTTTTGAATTTGAAGGATAGTTCAGCCTGATAGAAAATTCTTTTTCTCCTGAGTATCTGTTTCTCATGAGTCAGAGTCCGTGATCCTTTTCTTGGTGTATGCTGTGGTTTTTTTAATCTTATTTCTTAAAATTTCTTTTTTTGTATTTTACTTTTAAATAGTTTCTGTTCTCTTGTTTAGTTGTCTTTGTTTAGGCCTTTGTTGCACAGGTGTTGTATGTCCTTTGTCTTCTCTAGTTCTTTTGTCTCACCATGTTATCTTTTTTTCCCAGTTTTTTGCTTTTCTCATTCCCGATCTCTGTGTCTGTCAGTGTTTTCTGCATTTGTCTCTTGTGTCTTGTCTCTGTGCGGCATCTTCTCACTTTGTCTTCGTGTCCCCTGCCCCATCGTGGCTTCTGCAGGTTCCTGCTTACCGCCTCCTCTTAACCCGCTTATCACCTTCTTTTGTTTACCTGTCTGTTCTCTGAGTGATTTGTCTATTGCAGTTCTTTTATTTCTGCTTTGGGGCATCCCTTCCTGGTAGCACTTACCTCATATTCTGTTTTGTTTTAATTCATGATTTTCGATTATAGCTTTTGTCTGCTTTGTAACCACGTTGTACTAATGTGCTTTCTTTGTTGGGAGTGTCCTCTGGTCTTTCCCAAGCTTTTTTTCTATAAATATCTGCATGTGGATTCTGTGCTTGTGCCTTTTTTGTTAGTCATTTTTTACTTGGATTTTCCTGGACTGAGCATCTGAACGAATGTGGGGTGGGTAGCTGTGGAGCCTTGGCCAGGCCTTTCAGACTTGGTCAGGACCCGTCCCTCCCCTGCTGTAGCAGTGAGCGGGCGCGCTCTGTGATAGCACTGCTGAGTGGCCATGCCTTCCCTGCCTCTTTGACCTTGTCTTATTCAGACTGGGCTTGGCGGATGCTAACACTCACCCTGTGTTCTCTGTTCCTGCACTGCCATCTGTCACTAAGGGAAACATTTCTTGCCTTCCAGTGTGATCACTTCACTTTTAGAAGGTGTATATTTGCTGGCATTTTCTAAGATCTGCCACTCTGGGCCCCAGCTGGGCACTTTCCTCACTTACTTCCTCTGCTTTCTGCAAGGCCTGGACTTTTCTCCTGCCCAGCCCTGCTAACAGCTCTTCCACTTTAGGGCAGCACATGCTCATTCTGGGGGTGTATTGTGCCTGGAGACAGGATACCTGCAATCGCTGATCCCCTGGGCATCCCTGCACTCGCCCTTCCTCCCCTTAAATATATCTGAGATTTTACTTTTCTTTGTGATTCTTTGAATGGCATTTATTGACTTAATATTTTGTTCATAAAATAGGCTGTACCAAGAAGCAAGAGAAACCTATCTTGATCTGGATAATAAAGTAAGGACTTTAAAAAGATTTATTAAATTGCTGGAAGAAATAATGACTCATAGATACAAAACATATCAACAATTTAGACGGTAGGTGCATTTAAAAATATTACCACGTATATAATTTTGTACTTTCATTTTTACATTGTCCTTTATAAATAAATTCAGTTGCAAGAACTTTATACAATCCAGTTAAAGAAGAAACTGCGGTGCTTCCTGTATCGGTTGATACATAGGGTCCTATGATTTAATCAGAATTCTGGCTTAGAAGGGATTTGCGTAGTGGGCTTATCCAATTTTTCCACTATTAGATCCCTTTACTAGATAACTCGAGATGGCTTGTTCAGTCACTGCTTACGTAGGTCCTTTGAATAGGAGCTCACTGGCTTTGAAACAGCCTCTTTTACTTTTGGACACTGCATGTTCTTAAGGGATACAAGTTTTGATGGGACCTGTTGAGGCAGTATCTCAGTTTATGATCTGATTGAATGATGTGGCTCCATGGATGTAGAATCTGTTTTGTTTATTGCTGTGTCTCCAGGACCTACTACTGTGCCTGAAATATAATAGGAAGTTGATAATATATTGTTTCAAAGAATGAACACAGGATCAGAGAAATGTATGTACTACCTAGAAATATTCATACTTTCAGGGATAGATTGACCCCCCCCCCAAAAAAAAAAAATTCAAAAACAACAGAAATAAATCAGAGGATAGGTTGTAGGAAGGGATGGCTCTTGACCTACTGGTATCCAAGGCAGTCCTAGTCTTTTTCCACTTAACCTCTGTTTTCCCCAATGATATTCCCTCAGTGACCTGCTTTTGTTTACCCAAAAACAAAATGCCAGTTTTTATACCCAAACTCCATAATCCTGAGACTATAGAATTAACAGAGTGCTTTTTTTGTTTTTTAAGTTTGTTTCTTTATTTTGGGAGAGAGAAAGAGCAGCAGAGAGAGGGAGAGAGAGAATCCCAAGCAGGGTCTGCACTGTCATCACAGAGCCCGACGCAGGGCTCGATTTCATGAGCCACAAGATCATGACCGGGGCCAAAATCAAGAGTCAGATGCTCAACTGGCAGAGCCACCCAGCCAGCCCCATGAGACTATAGAATTAAAGAAATACATCTAGTTCTAGTGCATATGAGGAAACTCAGATAATTCCATAAAGAGAAATAGGCTTTGCACGTTTGGCCCGTGTTCCTTAACTAAACTATAGGTTAGTTTTTGAAATGTGTGCTTCAGATTTTTTTTTTTTAGTATTTTTTTTAATGTTTATTTTTGAGAGAGAGAGAGAAAGAGAGAGAGAGAGAGTCAGAGCGTGAGTGGAGGAGGGGCAGAGAGAGAGGGAGACACAGAATCCGAAGCAGGCTGCAGACTCTGAGCTGTCAGCACAGAGCCCGACGCGGGGCTCGAACTCACGGACCGTGAGATCATGACCTGAGCCGAAGTCGGACGCTTAACCGACTGAGCCATCCAGGTGCCCCTGAGATGTGTGCTTCAGTTTTGTAAGCATGTTATTAGGACTTCAATTATGTAGGATTTATTTTTACCTTTGTGAGGCTGCTTGTAAGTTCCATTAAGTGGGACCAGAGCAGCCTTTAGTCGAGGGCCAGCTCTTTCCTGCCTGTGAGGCAGCGCCCTTCGGAGACCTCCACTGCAGTGTACCTTGTGAGGTAGGAAGCTTCTGCCTGTGGGAACGTGAACTGCTCTGGCTCTGGGCAGTCTGTGGGGATCACTTCTGCTGCTTTGGGATGTTTCTTGCTCCAACCTCACATATGCAGAGAGAGTTGTCAGCTTGAGACTAGTGCGCCCTCTGTCCACCCTGTGTCTAGCCTCTGGAGTTCTCCCTGTGCTGCACTCTCTAGGCTTTAAGAACCCGAGTGCCTTGGCCTCCCCAGACTCCCAGCTCCATCTTCTCAAACAGGGAAAGCTCTGGGCTCCGCCTGGGTTTCCGCCCCCCTTCACTCTTTCTGTAAGTAGTGACTTGGGACATCTATAAGGCCCAATTCATTTGTTTCCCATATTTTAGAGATCATTTTGACTGGAATTGCCTGCACTATCTGATGTCCAGTCTGAAAACTTATTTCATTTATTTTGTACAATGTTTTGGTTGTTTCAGGCTAAGTAAATCCAGTGCCTACTTCTGCCTCTTTTCCAGTAGCAGTAGGATTTGTTTTTGTATTGTATTTAAAATATTTTCTGGGGGGTGCCTGGGTGGCTCAGTCGGTTGAGTGTCCGACTTTGGCTCAGGTCGTGATCTCGCAGTTCGTGAGTTCAAGCCCCGTGTCAGGCTCTGTGCCAGCAGCTCAGAGCCTGGAGCCTGCTTCGGCTTCTGTGTCTCCCGCTCTCTCTGCCCCTCCCCCACTCACGTTCTGTCTCTCCTCTCAAAAATAAACAAACATTTAAAAAATAAAATATTTTCTGTAAAAGTATTCGTCTTACAGTCTATTACCTTGATATGTTTCCTCACCACCAAAATGGCACCAAATGGCAAGAACCTTGCCATTTTATGAGGACAATCTCTCTTAGACATCCCATGATGAATATCAGTAGTGAAAGAAAGAAATGTCAACACAAAATTCTGAAAACCAGCTAGCAGTCATTGCTGTGTCACAAAAGAAAACTCAAGCTATCAGTATTTTCTGGGATGGAGATTTAATGTAGTTTAGGAAGGGAATTAGGAGAGATAATAATAAACTGATAGTTACTCTGAAGAAGCAAGCCTTAGACTCATTAAGGAGCAGAGTTGTTAAGAAAAATACCAAGTTTCCTTTCATCTAGATCTTATTTTCTAAATACCATTCCCTCCGTGGAGAAATGGCTGATTCCAGAGCTGGGCAGGGAAGGTAAATGTGAGCCTCTTGCTACGCCAGAAAGTAAGGAGGTGCTTGGAAGAAACATTGAGTCATGATAAAAGAATGTAGGAAGCCTGAAGAGGCTCCCACTGGCGAAACCTGGGCCTGCCTGTTTGAGGGCAAGAATATGGTAATCCAGAGAATAAAATAAGAATCTGTGACTCCATCCCGATGAATGGAAAAGTGAATAAGTAAATAAATAATTGAGAAAGAAGGGAAAAGTTTTCCTTACAGTGGAATGTCATGTGATTAATGGAGTCTGCATTGTGCCAGGCTGTGGGTAAAGTATTATAGGTACAGAATGATTGAGCCCTTTTTTGTCACCATAAAGTTAAGAGGAGATAAGCACATGGATGGGCCATTTATTTATTATCTTAACACTACTAGAGTTTAATCTCTCGAGGGCAAGATTCATGTCTTCTGTATTAGAGTGATGTCTCATGTAAATTGCTTGAATGATTGATATATTCATGTGGACTCGCTGACCTATATTAAATGTGGGATAACATCTTTATTCATTTTATGATGTTTGTTTATTGTAAAAGAAAATGAAGTGGTAAAAATGTGGAGACACAAATAAAACATAAAGATGGGGGGGAAAAATCTTAGAATCCTACCTATTAAATGGGCAACCAGTGTTAACATTTCGGCATATCCCTCTCTGGTCTTACATGCTAATTTAAAGATCATGCTGAATATACAGTTTTTATATCTTTATATTCTTTTTAATGTGCCCCATTTCTTTATTCCAAGATGTTTGACTTTACGATGCAAATTATACTTTGACAACTTACTATCTCAGCGGGCCTATTGCGGGAAAATGAATTTTGACCATAAGAATGAAACTCTTAGCATATCAGTAAGTATCTTAACTCTTTGTATGCTAATCGTTAGAATTAGCTGCTGCATTTCTTTTGATAATACATTAATAGTTTTAATCTATTATCTTTGGAAAACAAAAGAACTTACTTTTAAGGCTGGTGTTTGCCAGAGTGTTGAAAATTAAACTGATGACTAGCTAATGCTGCCATTGTAGCGTTAGCTACATCCCCCCTGAAAACCACTATGAAGATAATTAGGAAATTTATTTTCAGTGACAAATGTTTACCCTCTTTCCACTCCACAGGTTTCTTTTTAAAACTCATAACAGCATTTTAAATTATGTGGGATATTATAGAAAGTCCATATTCTCTGGAAGCCACTATAAGGAATCCAAGAAAGGATTTCTCAGAAGAATGTTCTACCCCATGTAATTGTCTGCACTTACTTATTTCTGAATGCGTCCGTAGATCTAGCCTCAATTGGATAAGCAAAGCCACCGTATTCAACTTTGTGGGGTCTGTGTTTGTGGATCCTTCATAGTTGCATGCATTGAAAGAGGAAGTATGGGATATTGCATTAAAAATGTGTGGCCAAGTCAAGAGCAACCAAATAATTGGGGCAAAATTTTTAAGTAATTGCTTACTGCTCTTAGTTGCCATCAATTTGTACTTCATTTTTAAAAAAATTATACTTCATTTTATACTTAGGATAAATAATAATTTACAGTACATGTATATAAGACTCATCTAAATTTTTAAAGAATAATAATAATTAAGAGAAAGAATGACTGTGCATTTAAAAATGGTCAAAAGGCTTAAATAGAAACTTCATAGAGTATCCAAATGGTGAATAAGTACATGAAAAAGTGTCCAATATAGTTTTTCATCAGAAAAATACAAATTTATATCATAAACAATGACTGTCCTGCTGCCAGCAGTGTGACTAAAACTCAACGCCGATCATATATTGTGTTGGTGAGACTGTGGGCTTGGAACCCTCATGCCTGGCTGGTGGGAGTATAATTTGATAGAACTAATTTGGAAACCTGTCTCACAGTGTCTGTGAAAGCAATTCCACTCTTCAGAACTCTTCTAAAACTGATAAAATTCGCCTGATTGAATGGTGATGATTAAAGTCAGAATAGTTGTTACCTTTTGGATTTCATAGTGCCTGGGAGAGAGCACAGGGGATCTGCCGAGATGGTAGAAATGTTCTAGGTCTTGATCTGAGTAATTACCCAGGTAATTGAGCAGAAAACTTAAGCTTTATGTTCCTTACTGTATATGAATTATACTCTAATAAAAATGAAAAAGAGAAAATATTAGGAGTGTTTGGATAATTTATCCCCAGGGTAAATTGTGCAGGACAACTGAAGCTATTCCTTCTGCATCATCATCCCTGTTATTCAAAAGAATATTACTGTTTTAAGAATCCTTAAATTCTCTAGTCTTCATTTTATAAATAAGGAAACTAAAACCTAATTAGTAATGGATCAGGGGTAAAATTTAGATCTCCACAATTAATCTAGGGCTTCATTTATTAGATTGATGTAAAATGCAGTTTGGGAGCAAAAGACAGTATCTAGTTACTTAGTTCTTGCTTTTATGTGGGGTATTTTGTTTGGTTGGGTGGGTTTGGTTTTTTACTACTTAGTTGCTTTTTCATTTGGATTTTTACAGATTCAGACTTATGGATAATAAATGTAAAATGTCAGTGTGTGTAACTTCAGAATGTTTTTATAACCCTTTGATATGAATGCTACTTGAGAGGTGATTTTTCAAAGAGTGGAAGAGAAAGTATGTGAAGCTACAGGTCTGCTAAAGCACATGATAAAACTTTATGATAGAAAACCTGATGGTGCTCTGCTTTTTTACCTTGTGGGTATGGTATATATGTATGTCTGGAATTCTATCCAAATGAAAATAGAATTCCTTCTAACTTTTTTTTTAATGTTTATTTTTGAGAGAGATTGAGATAGTGCGAGCCAGGGAGGGTCAGAGAGAGAGGGAGACATAGAATCTGAAGCACGCTCCAGGCTCTGAGCTGCAGCAGAGAGCCCGATGCAGGGCTCGAACCCACAAACAGTGAGATCATGACCTGAGGTGAAGTCGGCTGCTTAACCAACTGAGCCACCCAGGCACCCCTCTAATGTTATTTTATACTGTCTTCCCAGCGTACTGTGTAAAAGAGTTTGTTTTTAATTTTATTAATTGCTTTTTTTATTGTCCCCATTTGAATCTCTTTTGGAAGAGATTTTATGTTTCAATCATTGCTGCTTTTCTTCTTTGGCCTGTGTGAGCCTCTTAAGTTGGTCCTGTTGCCTTTCTGACATTCAGTAATTACTTTTAAAGCGGCTTAACCACTAGATGTCACTGTAATTCAAGTAATGTAAGATTATCTTGGCACTTAGAAATGTTGGAAAAAAGAAATAAAACAATCTCATTCACAAGTCCGATAACAATAAAATATTTAGGAATAAATTTAAGGAAGTGAAAGATCTATACACTGAAAACTACAAGACATTGATGAAGGAAATTGAAGAAGACACTAATAAGTGGGAAGGTATCCCACAGTCATGGATCAGAATTAATATTGTTAAGTAGATGTCACATCACTAAATGATTTTATTCTTTTTTTCTTTTTCTTTTTTTTTTACTATAAACTCATTCTTTCTAATGTTTTTTGTAAAGACTTTAGTCTGACTTTTGCTGTACTTTGTTTCTTTGTTAATTCTTGGCAGGTTCAGCCTGGAGAGGGAAACAGGGCTGCTTTCAATGACATGAGAGCCTTGTCCGGAGGAGAACGTTCTTTTTCCACAGTTTGCTTCATTCTTTCTCTGTGGTCCATTGCTGAGTCTCCTTTCAGATGCTTGGATGAATTTGATGTCTATATGGTAGTGTGAAATTTTGAATTCTGTAATCTTTGTTTTTGGAAATGTGTATTTTGAAAGGAAGCGATGTTTTGTTTAGTTTTACCCACAGTAGAAGGGATCCTGCCTGACACTTCAGTCCGTGATAGGTGGTAGGAAGGAACAAAGAGTTTTAGTGTTCTCCCTGCTGCCCTAGAGACCCCATCCAGGCCGTCAGCGTCTTCCCTAGTTTATTTCCATCTTCCATTTTAACACAGAGTTACAAGCAATTCCTTGTTTGGACGAACGGCAGCCACTGCTGATTTTCTCCCTCTCTTCACAGCTACACTTTTTGGAAGAGCAATAGATATAACACAAGGGGCAGGAACATTTGACTTCGAAATTAAAAACCTAAGATTAAGACTTAACTTACCCGAAGGACTTGAGGCAAACTATTTATCCTTTTGGGGGTCTCAATTTCTTCATGTATAAAATGATATTACTCATCTTTCCTACCTCAGAGGGTTATGGTGAGACTCCAGTGAGGTCTTCCGTGCAAATGCACTTACAAAGGTGGAGGCACGGAGTAGGCCCTCCCAAACCCCAAACCGGCTGTTAACCGGCCTCTGTATGGTTCCTGGCTCATTCCCTCTAAACCCACTGTAATCTGGGTTTAGACTACAGTACTCTAGCAAAACTTGTTTAGCAAAGATCACAAATGAACTTTTAGTATTATTTTAATTCTTTGAAGGAGTTGACACCACAGACCTATCTTGCATCTCTTACAATGTGCATTCTGGCCAGCTCTCCTCTTTCCTGGTTCTGGTGTGTTCCAAGCTGCTGTTCTCCTGAAATGTGTGAGGTCCTCTTTGTCTGTTTTTGATACTGTTGTTGATTTTCCTGGATACCATACCCTGCGTACGTCTTCACGCTACACCCCCCCCAACCCCCCCCCCCCCCCACACACACATAAACACACTCTAACTGCCACCAACACTACCACTTACATTTGGATACCAGCAAATCTGAGTGTCTCATCCTGGCCCCTCTCTCGCACTACAGGCCCATATGCCCAACAGTTTCGATGTCATCTGGCATGACCACGCCTCACACTCAGCAAGTCTTCCACTTCCTTTTCCTGAATCCCCTACCTTGATTGGTGATCAATAGCCATTACCCGCCCAGTTACCTTGCTAGACCTTTGATGTATCTGTGATCCTCCCTTCCTTTTCATTTGCCCGTCACAGTCACATCTTACCTTTCGAGTCTCTGCTCCTTCCTGTTACTTGTCCCTGTCTCCTCACCCCCTGCCTGTCATAACCGCCTCCTGTACAGACGCCCAGACTTTAATCTTGCTTCTTCCTTGGTTCCTCCCTCACTGTTTTGCCAGGTTTATATTTCTAAAATGAATCTGATCATGGTCACTCACTTGTTTGGAACTCTGTGGTGGTGAACTATCTGGGATAAAGGTTTAGTTCTTTGGGTATCTGTGAGACCCTTCCTGATGGAGTATCTACCCACTTTGTGGCTTTCCTAACTACTTACGATTTTTAAACACTGTGCCTCTGCGTGTTGTGCCCCCCTTTGTCTACTCACCTTTCAAGGCTTGGTTCAGATGTCACCTTTATGTCACCTTTGTGAACACCAGGCAGAATTAGGAACCTCTCAGAACTCCTTTGCCACCACCCTACACCAATTCACACTGTTATTTTTATTTTTTATATTATAGAATATATTATTATGTAATTTGTACTATATACATTTACTATTACATAGATTTTTGTACATTTTCATTCTGTTGCCATTTCCTATTCTCATGTCTGAATCTTCTACCAAATTATACCTTTTTTTGGAAGTTACCAACTATGGCTTGATCATGTTTCTACCTGTCTGATGCCTGGCCCATAAGTATTTAGAAAATGCTCATTCATGGAGCATTTTAATCCTGTTTAATCCTTCAGTGTCATTTTTTCCCTGTGATAACATTGCTGCGATTGCTTAGAAATTCTTCTGAGAATTGGCTTCAGAGCTAATTCACAAATCGCAGAAGATGATTGTTCTTTCCATGCAGTGATTTTGTCCAAAATGCCATTTTGCAGCCTTATCTCTTATTTGTCAAATTTAATTCTGTTCTTTCTCTTTTAGAAACTTAGTGGTTCTTTTTTTTAAAAAAAATTTTAATGTTTATTTATTCTTGAGAGAGAGAAAGACAAAGAGCACAAACAGGGGAGGGGCAGACAGAGAGATGGAGGCACAGAATCCGAAGCAGGCTCCAGGCTCCAGGCTCTGAGCTGTCAGCACAGAGCCCTACGTGGGGCTTGAACCCATGAACTGTGAGATCATGACCTGAGCCAAAGTCAGACGCTTAACTAACTGAGCCACCCAGGCACCCCTGGAAACTTAGAGGTTCTTAATCAAAATGGCATTTTGCCCCATTGGAACTATTCAGAAAAATGTACCTAAGTCCTGAAAACCAATTGGAAGCAAATGCAGACATTTTGGTGGTTTGGCGGCTTTGTTATCAAATGATAGGCCTCCCCAGGGCAGTGTTTTGAAAGGAAAGCATTCTACTTGAACAAGCTCCCGTTATTTTTGTTAACTTTAAGTTAGGTTGCTTTACAGATATGCCTGAGGGAAGAATTTATATAATACAAGCCATTGAGCTGTGCAACCAGGATGTTAGTAACCTGTCTGCCTCCAAAACAGTGTGTTCTTTTTTTTAAATTATTTTTTAATGTTTTTTTTATTTTTGAAAAGAGTGAGAGACACAGAACACAAGCAGGGGAGGGGCAGAGAGAGAGGGAGACACAGAATCCAAAGCAGGCTCCAGGCTCTGAGCTATCAGCACTGAGGCTGACACGGGGCTTGAACCCACAAACCGCAAGATCGTGACCTGAACCAAAGTCAGACACTTAACCGCCCCCCCAGGCGCTCCCCAAACAGTGTGTTCTTAACCACCATGCTGTACTGCCACATAAATTTTCAAATTTTCAAATAGACCGTTAAAAATATATGCCTATAATAACATTTGTTTATGTTTTCAACTTTTCAGGAATTTTCAAGGTAGGGAGCAGTACTTTGATTTTTTTCTTTCTCTGATAATTGAACTCAGAAAATGTAAGCACACAGTTTAATTTAGTTTCAAAACCTGTTACAATGAAAAAAAATTAATTAAAAAAGCCCTGTTATAATGAAGCATTATTTTTCTATACACTGATATGCTATTCAACTTAAAGATTGAATGGAGGAATTGGTTTGTAAATTTACATTGGTTCAAATTGTACACATTGTAGAAAGTGGTGGGGCAGGGTCAGAGGTTTTAAAACACCTTAATCATTGAGGGACATTTTGACAGAATTAGTAACTTTATAGCTAGTCATTTTTTATGCTGTTCTCCTGAGGTATTAATTATTATTACTGTACAAATTAGATTCATTTTATAACATTTAGTTGTGTCTTTGGGATATTTGTTGATTATTTTAATTGCTAAATATATTTGAGGGAGGGAGCTATGTTTACTAAAACAATCTGACTATAGAAATTACCTGGAAGAGACATGTATTGTCATTTTCCACTCATAGTTTTGGATATTATCTTTCCCTGTAAGAATAGTTTGGCATCATCAATAAGGTAGTAGATGATCCCTGGATAAAAATGCAGGAGTTGGTATCAGCCAGCAGAATGCTGCTTCTGCAGGAACGTGATTAATGCAGCAGTGACCCTAACTTTTTTCCCTAGGACATGGTTAACCGGAGAATTGCAATGGATATGATACTCAAGATGGCGGACTCCCAGCGTTTCAGACAGTTCATCTTGCTTACCCCTCAAAGCATGAGGTAACTTTGAAAAAATTCTTCTGTGAATATATACATCAAGATATAAAGGGGGAAAATAAATCTCTTATAATCTAAATTTTTAAAATGCAAACACATAAATCACCAATATTAAGAAATAAATCAGTTCCTGTGTCAGGAGATCTAAGATAATTTTTCCTTTTTAGGTACTTAAAATTGTATTTTTATTATCTCCCTTCCATAACAAAACCAAGTTGATTTAAATATGAGTACTGACTTGTTATTATTTCCATTTTGACTCTGTTCCTTTGTGATTATCATGACCAACTAATAAAGCAATTTAATTTTACTAATTCTGTTTAGACTAAAGACACAATTCAGGATTTCCCTAGTCTTGGCTCTTTTCCCGGTGACTTACGGCTACCAGTCTTTCTAAATAAGGAGCTCTCCCCTGCTGGCAGTTGGCATGGTGTCACTTAGAGTTGATACTCTGCCTCTAAAGCTGTCACTTGGTCCTAGGGAGATTTAAGTTTGTGACTGGGAATTTTCAGGTAGACAGAATTTCCTGGCAAGACAAGAAGAACAAGAGTTAGAAAGAGCTGGTATATAAATCTCATTTTCTTTTTCTTCTAAACTGAAAGCCCCTGGCATTTAGCAGGAAATTAATTTTTAAAAGTGAAAACAAATTATTTCTTGATTGCAAATTATATTTCTCCTAGAACTCCTGATATTCAACACATCCCACATTAGTAGATAGGGTAGATTTGTGTTTTCATGAGGTAGGAGTAGAATTTTTTTTAATGTGAAAAAAATTTCCTAGACGTTTTGAATAATTAATTTTACTTCCTCTAGTTCACTTCCATCTAGTAAACTGATTAGAATTCTTCGGATGTCTGACCCTGAAAGAGGACAGACTACGTTGCCTTTCCGACCTGTGACTCATGAGGAGGAAGAAGACCGGAGCTGATCTGTAGCTGCTGGTGCCACGGGCTGCATCCTCACGTGGAAGAGTTGTAAAGGGAAACAGTTCAGGAGTCTGTGATGAAATAAAATGAAACTGGAGATATTCCGAAATAAAAGAAGCTCCTTTATACATCTGGCCCCAATAAAATGTGTAAATAAATCTAGAAAGCCTACTACAACCAGCAATTTAAAATTACTGTTACTTTACTTTGAGAAAATTAATTTCATAGTACTGGTTTTAAATCTTTTTTTTTTTAAGTTTTTTTTTTTTTAACCATCTACTTTTATAGATTGTTTTTCAGAAGTAAAATTTTGTACATATGTACATGTACATATCTGTTTAGTTGGGGTTCATTTCTATGGTATTTTGTAAGAATTAAAATAAAAGTTTGAGCACCTGATTATATTTAGTTTTGTTTTCCCGAATATCACATTCTCACCGCAGGTGGTGCACAGGTGGTCTGGGGACGGGGACCAGTTTACAGTGGATTTATTGTCTGTCTGTGCTTATTAGTGATGAGGGGCCTGCACAGGAGTATAAAGCTTTGGTCAGAATCCCTGTACAGGTCACTTTGTATCATTAGAGACACAACTATAGATTTGAGCTGTACTTTTAATTACTATATCTCATTCAAACTGAGGATGCCCTCTGTCTGTATGGCACTTTGAAGGAGCCCTGGAACACCACCAGCTCTGACACAGTGCCTTTCAGAGTCCCCTGTCGTCCACCCAGCTAAGCGTCTAACCCGTGTCACAACGGGATTGTGACACAGCACTGCACCCTGACCTGCAGCCTGTTTGCCTGGTTTACGACCCCTCAGTCCGCTGTCTGGGGCTCCTGGGCTCTGGCTCAGCTGAGAGGACCCAGGCTGGGAAGAAGGTCTGAGAGAACTGGGGGCCCCTGTGGAGCAGGAAAGCAGCCCAGAGCCAAAGGCCAGCCTGTTGATGGGAACTGACATCAGTGCTATCAAAGACCTCTCCTGATTTTAGAGCTGGCCTTGGAATGATAAAATCTAGCATATTGTAGGAAATGGTATTTATCAGCTTTTTTTTTTTTTTTTTAATCTTTTTTAAGAAGGCATGAATAGGACTTCTGCCTGGATTCTCTGTGTTTGATACTAGAGTAAGTGCTAAAGTTTTAAGACAGACATGGGTATTCAAGAAGCACTTCCTGTATTGCCAGCAATAAATATTTATGTAATTGAAAAGGACGTGTTTTAAGAAAAACAGTATTTTAAAAAACAACAGCACTTCTATTGTTACTGAGAAAAAATGGATTTTGTTTTTTATTTTAGGGAAGGGAGTCTGATTTAGCCTTAATGTGAGATCAGTTGGCAAACTTCTAATCTAAGAATTTATAGAAAGAGGAGATGTATGCTGAAAGTTTTAAACATCCCCCATAACCATACAAAGTCTGACCTTTTCAAGTTATGTTTATAACTAATTTGTATCAAAACTATTTTTTAACATACATGTGCTTTTTCAAATTAAAAAAATGAAGAATATACCAAATGCATAAACTTAGATTAGCTAAATAATTTTTGCATCTAAATCCTTAATGATAGTTTTTGAATGTTACGGTTCTGAGTGCAGAGTGGGAAATAAAATCCTCAAGTATCTGAATATCTTTTGCTAAGAGTTGAAGATTATTCATTGCTTTAGCCTCACAAAGTTTTGGTTTCAACTATCATAAGTGAAAATCTCAATTAATGTTCTAATTAATAGTAACATTGATTAATTAGAATAAAAGAAGAAAAAAATTAACTATATGTAACTTCTAAAAATAAAGCTTAAAACGTATATGTATGGGGTGACTTCACTACATCAGAGGGTTCCTCGACCCCTGGTTTATCATCAGGGCTGAACTGAGGAATGAAATCCCAGGAAACAAGGGGCACATTCCCTCGGACTCTTCAATCCTACCTTCTCAAATCCGTGGGGTGGACGTGATTAAAACCAGTCTCAAGATGATAAATACGATGAGTTTTAGTAAACCAAGATATAAATAATAGTTACTCAATATTGAAGATTACACTGAAGATTCAGTCACTGCCTTCTTGTTTAAGTATTTTCACTTCTCCCGTTCTCTAGTGCTGCTTTTTTTTGTTTGTTTGTTTCTTTCCTTCACATGTCTCCAAAATGCCTCAGTTCTGAGTAAGAAACTATTGTCTAGGACTTGGGCTGAATCAGAAGTGTTTTCGACTGGTGGAGCCCCAAGGATCCCGATTTCCTTTGTACAGGCAGGTGTGGCACAACTTCGTACAAAGTATTGTGTCCCGAGTCAGTAATGTTCCGGTTAGATTTAGGACTTGGTTTTACGTCAACACAGATAGATGTACCTCAGCCAGCTCAGACTTTCTGGAGAACTGGTTTGAAACTTAAGAGTTCTATGAGTTCATAGGGTAACAGATACTTCATGACAGGAGCTAAATGGCTGTGGACTTGAAGATCCACCAAAACAGTATTTAACAGGAATAGCTTTTGTTTAAAGAGTGGTAAACTAATAGGGTAGATATAAATTCGCTGTTTCTTTGAGTCAGCAAATGAAATGTTCTGTCCTAATTATATGTAATATTGATACCTACCCTATTACATTTTGGCCGGGGCATCTGGATAGAGTCCATAGAAACAACTGTGGCCCGAGAACACTCACTGATCAGCAAGCTTAGAGGGCTGTTTGTTGCTCCCTGATTTTCTGCAGTATACGAATGTAGAGATTAATTCATGCAAAAATGATGAAGTTCCTGCCATGTGCTTATAGCACTTTAAAGCACGGGGGACTCTCCTGTGAGTAATACCAAATCTGCCCTCATGGAGCTGAAAGTTATAATTTCCAGGTAACTGTAATTGCTTGCATAATAAAGCAGGGTAAGGAGTTAACAGTGGAGGGGAGTGGTATCTCAGAAGCCCTGTTAGGGGAAGACTTTGCAGAAGGTATTTAAGCAGAGCCTGAAACGAGCGAGAGAACGAGCTATGGAAGACCTAGGGCAGCAGTTCCAGGCAGAGGAAATGAGGGCAAAGGCCCTCTTGCGAGAATGAACTTCATGTCCGGGAATCGAAAGGCTCATGTTGATACAGCTTCATGAGCAAAGGGGATGAGGTTCAGAGGTAGGCAGAAAAAAGATCATTTGACGTCTAAGGAAGTTTTCAGACCTGGTCTAGTAAACCTATTTAAAGACTCCTCCTGGCTGCCGTGGGAATAGAGTAGGGTTTGGGCCGTGGTGAACAGAAAGCAAGCCCTGACGGTGGTCCAGGTAAGAGGTCATGGGGACTTGGGCCAAAGTAATGGGAGGAGAAGCATTTAAATTTGAGATCTAGAGGCAGTGGAGTTGCTGGTAATACTGGGGAGTTGTGAGAGAAGAATCGAGGATAATTGGCCTGGGGCCTAAAACCTAAGGTGATACGGTGCCTTTCACAAGGACGGCGAAGGAGTGGACGAGGAGGCCAGCACACTGCTACTTGATGAGGAAAGTCACACTGGCGAGTGTGAGGATGGAAAACTCCACTTAAGAGTCTGAAGATCTACAGTTCACCTGCAAGATGCTGAGAAAAATCCAAACTGTGTGCCCAGAATACTGGAGAAACGTAATTGCTTGCAAGAAAGGACCTACGGGAACCCTACGCTACTGTATTTAGAGGCTCTAATTGACTATCAGTTTCTCGCCATAGCCCTATACATCCTCTGCCGTAGGGCTCTCGGAACACATCTGTTTAAGCATGTGTTTTACTTCTTGACATTATTTCCAACCGTGTAGAGAAAATTCTGCTCTTTAAGAAAGAAATTCAGAGACACCTGGGTGGCTCAGTCAGTAAGGCATCTGACTTCAGCTCAGGTCATGATCTCACGGTTTGTGGGTTTGAACCGTGTGTTGGGCTCTGTGCTGACCGCTCAGAGCCTGGAACCTGCTTCAGATTCTGTCTCCCTCTCTCTCTGCCCCTCCCCTGCTCACACTCTCTCTCTCAAAAATAAACATAAACATTAAAATTTTTTTTAAAAAAAAAAGGAAAGAAAGAAGTTCATATTATTCATCCAGAGACTGTTATCCCAAATGAGTGAATTATAGGAAATATGATTTCTTCAAACGAAAGGATTCCCTTGTAAAAAGCAAGACATGGAATCATATTCCCTTGACTCTGGATGGGTTTTTGACTTTCTTGTCACCAGGAAAATGCTATCTGTGGAAGTGGTATTTCATGACCTGGGGTCAGGTCAGAAAAAACTATGAAACGTCCAGCCTCTTCTTAGGACTACTTGAGCTGGAGCCTGAACCACCATGAAAGTCGCTGAGGCCACCGTGGTGTGAGAAAGCACAAACTGGCCCCAGATGGGGGGGGGGGAGCCCTGAGATCATGGGAAGAGAACCCCCAGCTGCTCCAGACCCCTGTGTCAGCTCAAGCTGCCACAGGCCTACAACTGCAGGAGAGACCCCGAGCCAGAATCCTCCACACCTCTCTCAAACCATTGCCCCGCAGACCATGGAAATAGTAAAATGATTGCTTCTATCTCAAGCCACCAGGTGTTGGGGATGAGGTGTTGTGGAACACCGGTGACTGAACCACTCCCATTACTCCCCACCCCCAATAGCTACTCTGATGTGATATTTCCTTTTGTTTCAACATGACTTCAGTGTTCTTACCATGAGAATGCGTTGTTGACGTTTATATATTACACCCTGCAAGAGATTTTATTTCTCTTTTCCCTGTTCGGCATGTTGCTGTGCGTGCATTGTTGCTTCTGGCCACTTTGTAGTTCGCCTAGGATGCATCAATCACACTTTACCTACCTATTCCTCCAGCGATGAGCCACCAGGTTGCCTGCAGTTCCCCCACACGCTGTCACAGACATCCTGGGACACGTCCCCTTACGGCGCCCTGTAGGTCTGTGAGCACTTCTCCGGGCAATACACCCAGAAGTGAGCATGCTGCCTCCCAGAGCGCCCGCGCACTTGCTCTAGCCAAGCTCGGCTGCACCCGTCTACACTACCCGTGCCGTGTTCACTTGCTGGCCCAGTCCCCACATTGTATTTAGAAAAGAACGAGTCGGGCTGCTGGAGGGTTGGGTTTTTTTCTCTCTCCATAATTGCCCTGAACATCTCGGTGGCTCCCTTCCTTCAGGTCTTCCTCTACATGTCACCTAACTACTCCGTCACAAATAGTTACTGCTACGTGCCGTCGCTGCCCATCCTTCTCAGCTCGTGGTTCTTTTCTTCGCTGTTCTTACAGGTGGACGTGTGTGTGTGTGTGTGTGTGTGTGGTGTTCGGGTATCATTTGTCTCCCCCCGTGAGAAGGGCGTTGGGTGCGTAGGGTGCGGCCAATGAAGATTTGCTATGAATGCATAGCCAGAGTCTGACTTAACCGAGTACCATTCTAAGGAGCCTCCCCGGCTCCACACCCCACCTCCCCGTCACTTAGTAGGGGGAGAGAATATCGGGGGGGGGGGCACCGAGGCTCTCCCATCTCTCCCTGCCCCCACTTTGGACTCACCAAGCACAGGGGCGAAGGACATTCTATTAGCACTTGGGACGGTTCTATCAGTGTTTCAGGTACCATCGGCGTCCCGAGTGTTTGTGGTGAGGTGTGCTTGCTCACAGCTTCTTGTTGAATGGCTGCATGAAATCGTTAGGCCCTGGTCTCTGGTCTGACTTAATGATCCTAAGACAGACAAAGGAAGAGTACTTAGAGAAAAAAAAAAAAAAAGGCATGGAATAAAAAGTGAATAATATATAGCACTGCCCTGTCTGATACTGTAACTATTAGCCACATGTGGCAAATTAATTAATTAAAATGAAAATTAAGTTCCTGAGTCACATTAGCCATATCGAAGTACTCAATGGTTACATGTAGCTGGTGCAGACGTACACATTTCCATCACCCCAGAGAGTTCTGTTGCACAGCCCTGAAGAAAAAAACAGCTTCTCTAGATACTTTCTGAAAATCCCAACCTGCCTTTAGAGTTCTTGAGGGAATCTTTTCCACCTGCCTTCCTCAGGGCTAAAAGGGTCAGCATTTTGTTCTATCATTAAAAATAACAACCAGTATACTTTTGACTTGGAAAGATAGACGTATTCTTTCCTACGGGCTACTTTTGGAGGACACTTAGCTGGCTGCATGTGTCCTCCACATGGTTCTGAAGAAGGTGATGTGTCCTGGGGCACCTGGTTGGCTCAGTCAGTTAAGCGTCGGACTTTGGCTCACGTCATGATCTCGTGGCTCGTGGGTTCGAGCCCCTCATCAGGCTCTGGGCTGACAGCTTGGAGCCTGGAGCCTGCTTCGGATTCTGTGTCTCCCTCTCTTTCTGCCCCTCCCCCGCTCATGCTCTGTGTCTCTCAAAAATAAACAAACATTAAAAAAATTAAAAGAAAAAGAAAAGAGATGATGTGTCCTCAGCACCCAGTCACGTTGAGATGAAGCTTATTTTCACACAGTGAGCATTTGTTGAGAACAAACAAGCTTTATGTTTCATTTCAACTTTACATAGCATGTATTTTGCCCTGCTTTTGAGGGCCAGGATGAAGGGTTGGAAAGTCGCTGTCATTTGGTGTCATCAATTCTCTGAATTCCGAAGCTGTGTGTTTAAGAGGGTCAATTTGGTAAGTTGTTGCTACCCGACCCTTGATGATTATGAACATCAAATTTAAAATTACGAAGTAAGAATTGAGGGAAAAAGTCAAATGTTATAAATTTATTTGGGACATCTGTTGCCACCTCTTTGGATGCCTTTGAAAATTCAAGCAGAAATCAATACACTTCCAGGTTTGTTTGTTTTTTTTTTTTTTACTTTCAATAAATAATATCTTTGTGTATATGTATATATAGATAGATATACTTAACGAGTCATTTAGCAGGATTTTTAAGTTTTATACTGCATTAATTCCAACATAGCTCTTTCCAGATTGATAGGATGCAAATGAGGTAAGAATTAAGGCAAACCTAAGAGGCATGCAAATGTAGCACATTTATCTCCACTGATAATACAAGATCTCGAGTATGAACCACACAGAGGAGCCAAGGCCCCTCCACATGTCTGTCAGTACTATTTTACAGGAGAATGGTGACACAGCTTATATTAAAGTTACATTACCGTGGGGGTCTCAGTGCTACTAACATGTAATCAAGGAGACACGAGCATTGGCAAAACATGAACAAGAAACCATAGAACTCTTTGCAGCACATTTCTGCCCAGGCTTTAGGGGAGGAGGGTTTTTATGAAATGATGTTACACGTATCACATCGTGGCAGGTTGTTTGTTTTATAATATATGCTTTTAAAATTCATTAGCAAATGACATTCTCATGCACACAAGTGTTTCAAACACAAGAAGCAAGTCCATTGATAGGTAGTCCAAGCAATATTTGTGTGTGTGTGTGTGTGTGTGTGTGTGTGTGTGTGTGTGTATAGCTGCAGACTGAATGGAACATTGAGACTTTTGTGCAGTCCATAGCATTGACCTCAGCTCATTTCTGAATGTCGCACTGCAGAAGTAATACAATGGAAGGGTCGCTCTTTGCAGCTTCTTTGAATTCATCCAGTGTAATCTGGTCATCTTTGTTCTTATCCATCTTGCTGAAAATCTTGTCTACTCGCTGCTCAGGCGTGAGGCCGTCCTCATTCATTTTCATCATGATCACAGTGCCTACCATCTTATAGATAGCCTTGGGAAAACCAGAAACAGAGCGTAAAGTTCTCCTACGACATGATAAAGAATTTAAATTTACTTCAAAGGACTCCTTAAATTGTTTTAAATAAGACAGAGATATAATCTGATATGTGTGTCTTGTCTGACTCCCAGGTTTCTGGCTGGAGGAAGTGAGTAGAAAGAGTGGCTCCGTGGTAAGCACAAGAATAATGGATGAGGAATCTTTATTCAGGAGGAGAGCGCTGAGCTCTGTTTTAAACATTCTGGGATTGAGGTGCAGGTGAGCACCAGCCCTTGAAGATTTAAGAAAACAGAAAATGTGGTCCCAACCAAGAAGGAATTTACAATCTACTAGGATAACTGAGCAAGGCAAGCCAGTAAAATTTAGTCCAGAAAGAAGACACTTTCGGGAGATCTGTGGATCAAGGACTCTGTTCATAAGGACTTCCAACTGTCCAGTTCAATTAACTGTACACAATTATTTCTCAACGTGAGAATTTCCTAAATAGAAACAACTTTTTTAGGAAACTGCCTGAAAAAAATAAATGCCCTTCCACGCAAAGACTTGCAGGTGGGGGCGCCTGGGTGGCTCAGTCCGTTGAGCGTCCGACTTCGGCTCAGGTCATGATCTCACAGTTTGTGAGTTCGAGCCCCACGTCGGGCTCTGTGCTGACAGCTTGGAGCCTGGAACCTGCTTCGGATTCTGTGTCTCCCTCTCTCTCTGCCCCTTCCCTGCTCATACTCTGTCTCTCTCAAAAATGAATAAACATTAAAAAAAAATTAAAAAAAAGACTTGCAGGTGGATGTTCATGGCATTATTAATAATAGCCAAGTAGAAACGACACAAATGCTCAAACAATATGATGTATCTGTACAATTGAATACTATTTTAGTAATATAAAAGACTGAAATACTGATAAGTCTTACAACATAGATTAAACAAAAAAGGAAGTCATTCATTAAGGCTATAGATATTTATATTGTATGGTTATATTTATATGAAAGGTCCAGAAACCCAAATCCACAGAGAAAAAGAAGAGTGGAGTTTTCTGAGTCTGGAATAGGAACAGGCAGGTGACATGAGGGGTCTTACTGGGGGAATTAAAACGTTCTAGGGGCGCCTGGGTGGCTCAGTCGGTTGGGCGTCCGACTTCGGCTCAGGTCATGATCTCGCGGTCTGTGAGTTCGAGCCCCGCATCGGGCTCTGAGCTGATGGCTCAGAGCCTGGAGCCTGCTTCGGATTCTGTGTCTCCCTCTCTCTCTGCCCCTCCCCCATTCATGCTCTGTCTCTCTCTGTCTCAAAAATAAATAAAACATTAAAAAAAATTAAAAAAAATAAATAAAACGTTCTAAAATTAGATTATGGCGATGGCGGCTTACTTTAGTAAATTGTACAGTTATAATGAATTTATGGTTTGTAAATAACTCAAAGTTTTTAAAAATGTCAGTTAGAAAAAAAAAAATGCCAGTTAGAGCCACGGGCAGCATCTTACATCCACCAGAGGGAAAGCTGGTTTGAGGAAGAAGGGGACATTCAGCAGAGCAGAGCTAAGCCAAGGGCAGAAGTGGATCTGGGCCCAGCGGCTTGGATCTGTGACATTTCCCAGCGCGGCGCTGAGGCTGAGGCAGGGGGACAGGGGTCGGGAGAATTCAAGGCCTGGCATGCAACCAGCAGGGCTCCTGGCAGGGAAGAAAAGAAGCTGCCACGGCCTACGCCCCAGGAAGCTTCCTCCGGGGGTCTCTGCCTTACTTGCCCGTCGGCCAGCCAGGGAGCCTAGCCGCCCACCATCCTGAAGTCCCCCCGCTCCGGCCAAGTCCACCCGGAGTCCTCGCCCTGCCCTCGTCCGGAAGGCCAGCCCCGGCCCGCGGGCCCGCCCCGCCTCCATAGGGTTCCCTTTGGCGGCCAGGTGCCCTACGCCACGCGCCTGCCCAGCCCCGCCCAGGTCCCCCCCCCCCCCCCCCGAAAGCCCGACCCCGCCCTCGCCCTCGCCCCCCCCCCCGAGGCCCCGCCCCCGCCCCTCGGGGGCCACCGCCTCACCTCGATGATCTCCAGCATCTCCACCCGCGTGATCTTGCCGTCGCCGTCCAGGTCGTACATGTTGAAGGCCCAGTTCAGTTTCTGCTCGAAGCTGCCCCTCGAGGTGATGGACAGGGCGCAGATGAACTCTCGGAAGTCGATGGTGCCGTCCCCGTTCTTGTCAAAGGTTCGGAAGGCGTGCTGGGCAAACTTGGAGGCGTCTCCGTAAGGGAAGAACTGCAAGCAGAAGGCACAGGTTCAGGTGCCGGGAGGGCCCGAAACCTCAGGCCGGGGCGCGGCCCAGGAAAGCCTAGACCGCGGGCTGCACCAGGCGCTCTCGTGGGCTGTCGTGGGAGGGGGTGTGACCGGCGGGCCTCCTGCCTGGGCCAGCGCGCAAGGCCAAGGGCAGGCGTCCATCAGTGCGTCCTCACTCAGACGCCTGGCTGTTTCTTGTGGGTGAGGCTGGGGACATGCCTTTGTGGTGGCCAGGCCCTCAAGCCCGCAGCTAGCGTCCCTCATCCGCGGCTTCCCTGGCCGCCCTCCCACAAGTACGAGGACTGAGGCAGGTAGCAGACTCCTCTCCCCACACGGGGTGGTGCTCCATGAACTCCCCCTTTCTCCCTGTGGATGTCCAGGTTCACTGCCTCGTGGGGCCAGAGCAAGGTTGCCCAGACCTGGTTTTTCCTGCCCCCCTGCCCGGCTTCCCATCCACACTCCCTCGATGAGGCTCCAGGGTTTCACTTCTTTTTACAGGGACTTTTCTTTTGTAGAACAGACATTTAAAACCCATTAAAAATAGAACATGACTGGGTTTATTTTTGCAAGATATAAAGAGGTTTCTTTTCAGAGCCAACAGTTGGCAAGAGTGCCGTAGGGAGACAAAGAATGGACCCAGGAAGGAAAGGAAGGGCAGACCCCAGAGGAGGTAAGACCATGGGCAGTGAGGCAGGGGTGTCGGCCCCCCCCCGATAGGAGTCTAGGCCAGTCACAAACAGCAGGCAGTTCTGTCGCTTGACCCTCTGTCCCAGCAAAGCTGAAGGACATTCTCTAGGTGGAGGGTGGAAAACAAACCAACCCCAAATCAAATGCAAAAACAAACCATGTGCTGTTTTAAGGCAGAAAGGGTATATACATGTTTCTGGGTGAGCAAATCCAGCAAATACAAACATGAAAGCAGATTTCTGAGGATGTCACTGGTCTCCCTGCTCCTTCCTACGTTTTGCCACTTGTGACTGGAACAGTCTGGCCAGCCTCCATGCAGATGGCCTGCTTCGTGCCCACCCGGGGCTGTCTCCCTTTGGGAGTTTCTCACTATGCACCCTGCCCTTGGGCCTGCTGCCCACAAATCCCAAAGGTGGAACATTTCCCTCCAGAAATAAAATAGGTCTTTCCATATAAGATGCAGAGCTGACTGGGGCTTGTATTTCAATGGCACTCACTTCCGGACACTGAGATCTGTTCTGCTTACTATTGTGTGCAAAAATCACCCAAGGGGCACCTGTGTGGCTCAGTCGGTTAAGCACCTAACTCTCAATATCAGTTCAGGTCATGATCTCATAGTTCGTGAGATAGAGCCCCGCATCAGGCTCTGCACTGACAGTGTGGAGCCTGCTTGGAATTCTCTCTCTCCTTTGCTGTCTGCTCCAACCCCACTTGCTCTCTCTCTCTCAAAATAAATAAACATTAAAAATTTTTTTTAAATCACCCCAAATCAGAGTGGCTTAAAACAACAATTCTTTCATTAATCTCAGAAAATAAAGATTTGACAACCACTTCTTTTTTAAGCAACCAACTTATCTTTCTGAGGCTATGGAGGACAACTTTATCCTTTGCTCCCTCATCCCCTACACACATTATGTCTCCTATCCTTCATTTTTCATGATGCATCAAAATCCACTGAGGCCTTTTTCTGGCCCAGCCCTGTCTTTGGTACTGGGAAAGCCGAGATCAGCACCTCACTGTCCCCAGGCTCTGGTATTTTGCAGTTAAGGGGGGAACTGAAAATGAAGGTCATGTTATCAGAAAAGGACTACAATGGAAGAAGGAACAAGACATTCCTAATGCTAACGAGTGCATGGTTACTTTCAAGAGGGGCGCCTGGGTGGCTCAGTTGAGCATCCAACTTTGGCTTAGATCATGATCTCGCAGTTCGTGGGTTCAAGCCCCCGCATTGGGCTCTGTGCTGACAGCCCGGAGCCTGGAGCCTGCTTCGGATTCTGTGTGTCTCTCTCTCTGCCCCTCCCCTGCTCACACTCTGTCTCTCTCTGTCTCTCAAAAATAAATAAAACGTTAAATATATATAAAAAAAGACTGTGTGGTTGGTTTCAAGACAGGAGAGTTAAGACAGAAAGGCTCCTGTCCTCTGTCGCGGGCTCAGCCTGTTTTCTCTCCAACCCCCAATGTCATTAGAGGCATCGTAGATACCTGAAGATGGGCTGCCAGGTGCTGACTTTTGAACTTGACCTTGACAATTTCTAAATAGGTAAGTTTGAGCCACATGTGCTCTGAACTCTTTGTTAACTTAATGATGCTTCTGACACCAAATGTGTGGGCTTTGTTTTGGTTTAGTTTGGTTTTTGGTTTCTCCCTACCAGCAGCCAATTCTCCAATTTTCTGGACATTAACCTGGTCCAGTTGAATTCAGTTCAGTTCTGACACTAACCCCTGGGGAGTCAGTGCAGACCCCACAGGTGAGTCAGGGTTCAGTCCCACAAGACTGAAGTCCCACTTCAGATGCCAGTGGCATGTCCCCTGCTGCCACCTGTAGTTCTGATAGACCTGATGTAAACTCAGGGGGATCCCACAATGCCCTCCTTCAATAATTTGCTAGAACAACTCACAGACTTAAGGAAGGCACTTTACTATTACCAGTTTATTTTAAAGGCCACAAGTCAGGAACAGCCTGGGGGAAGAGACGTAGAGGGTAAGAGGTGAAAGCACGAGAAAGGTATGCAGAACCCTCTCCGGGCATGCCACCTGTCCAGCAGCTCAGCGTGTTCACCAACTTCTCAGGCCTGTAGTTTAAGGGTTTTCATGGAAGCCTCATTACATAGGCACAGTTCATTCAACCATAGGTCAATGAAGATTCAGTTCCATCTCCAGCCCTTCTCCTTTCCCCAGAGGTAGGGTGAGGGCTGGACTACAAGTTTCAATCTTCTAATTATGCCTGGGTCTTTCTGGTGGCCAGCTCCCATCCTGAAGCTATCTAGGGGCCCCAGACAGCAGTCATATTATTAGCATACAAAGGCACTGTTTTCACTCCAGAGATTCCAAGGGTCTTAGAAGAAGCTCTTGTGTCGCGAACTGGGAACGCAGACCAATTATGTATTTCTTATTATATCACATGTGCCATGTGCATGAGTGTTCTTCACTCCTTTCTGCTCTTTGCTGATGTGTTTACCTTGTGGTCAGGAGTCTTGGGCAGAGCTGGTACCTGTGAAATGGCTTAAGAACAGAGCGGAGTGAGCAGATTCCCACTCTCCTTAGTGCTGTGTATCCACCAGGCTTTCTATATGCAGTGACTTGAGACCACTGCGTATTTTTCAACATCTGTGTGGGTTTCTGGAAGTGAAAGGCTTTAACTATCATTTCTCATAGCATACTTTAAAGTGAAGGGGTATCTGAGAGTTTTATCTAAAAATAGCTGAGAACTGGAGGTCAGTATATTAAAAATTAATTCAGATCTGAAAATTCTTGAGGAAAAAATCGATTGGGCTATAAAAGTTACATGCGCCTTGCAGAAGGCCTATTTACTGACTTTTAGAGCCAATGCGTTCACTTCAGAAGAACTGAGCGTGTGCCCAGGACCCCTCACGTATCTGGACGGTTTGTTCCCTTTGGAAAATTCATCCTATTGTGTTCTGAGCGCTTTGAGTTTTTCTAATCAGGGGAATGCTCTTTCTTTTGATGAAATGATTCAACTCTGGATGCATCATCACAGGAAAAGCAAAGCCATACTCTTCAATCTCTCTGGGAAGAGATCAGGGTCTTGAACTCATATTCACTTCTGGACTACAATAGTACCTGAGAAATGTAAGTATTTTTTGCATATTGTTGCTTGCAATGTGTTTTATTTTTTAAAGTCAATGTGTTTTGCTTGACCAACTGTATTATAGGGTGATGTGGAAATAATTTTCAGTGGCATGAATAATCTACAAGTCTTCTGCTTATAAACAGAAATTTATTTCCACAGTTCTGGAAGACAAAGTCCAATATCAGGGTCAGTCTCTGGTGAAGGCCCTCTTCTGGCTGCACACTGCCAACTTCTTGCTTTGTCCTCATGGGAGGAAAGACAAGGGAACTGTGTGGGGTCTCTTTTATAAGGGCACTAATCCCATTCATGAGGGCTCCACCCTCATGACCTAAGCTCCCTGCAAAGGCCCACCTCCTTATAGCATCACCTTGGGCATTAGGTTTCAACATATGAATTTGTGGAGGGACACACATATTTAGTCCATAGCAATTTGTTAGCAAGAAGATGACTCTAGCTGTGAGAAATTTCACAAACTGTATTAGATGATTGAATATAGCCAGTCTTTGATGAATTTCTAGTGTCTGTTTTATGTCTATATACATACACGCTTAGTTTTTCTACTTTTGGTCGGTCACAAATTTTGTATCGAGTATGTCTTGCATTTCCATTAAAAGAAGAAAACCATCTGGGAAGCAGCTGCAGATGGTCAGTTGATCCCCACTGACTGAATCAGATACCGGAGTCCTTCCGGTGACTTTGGGAATTGTGTGGTATGGCTCTTGGAGGCCAAACTGGTGAGGCCTGGCACCTCAGGTCAGCCTGCCCTCCTGAGGGTGCCTGAGAGAAGGTTTGTCTTTGGAGAGCGGGGTTTGGGGGTGGAGCAGGGCCTGCTTCAGCTGCTGGCCGCAGAGCCCTAGACTCCATCCTGAGGGTGGGAATTGCACTGTCAGCTCCAGTTTGGACAAGGCGTCTTTGGGGGCGGAGGTGATCAGGCCAGTCCCCCAGGCAGGTGGAGGATGATGGCTGGCCAGAATCGTTCACCGGACAGCGGCGATTTCTTCAGGGACCCCGGAGCTCCCTTCCTCGGGTCCAGTGCTTCCCCTTGCCAGCCCACAGCCCTTTTGCTCTGACACTTAGGGGCTCCAAGCTTACTAGTGGGAGACTGGTAGAAGGTGGGGGGCAGAAAGGGCCCTGTGTCCCTGGCTACTTCTGGCCCTGCTGGTGAGACTCTGACCTCAGGATCAGTCTGTACACTAAGCTGTCCCTGTCATACCACAGGGGCAGTCCTTTGCCCCAGTTGTGCTCTGAGAAAGCGCTAGATGTTGCTGGCCTATGGTGGGACCAGGGCCCAGCTACCACGTGTAGCGTGATACCCACAGGAAAATGTCACCATTTCTGCTCTCTTCCTGCTGAATGACAAGGAGGAGGAGCATGTTTTTGTCCTATGGCATTGGTATTCCCCTGGACTGATTTCTGGAAGTTCCTGAGATAAGTTTTCTGGGCCACCCATCCTCCTTTCCTGTTGACTTCCCCTCCCAGGATGCCTGGAAATGAGGGCTGCCATTGTACTGGCCACCAGATTGTGGGGAGCTGCTGCAAAGGAGAGCTGCACCCACTGTGTCTTCTTTCTTGGTGGGGGGGGAGCAGAAAGACCAGGACCCCTCCACTTGGACACCCAGCAGAGCCCAGACAGGTGGGCACAGTCTGATAGCAGGGGCTGTCTGTCTTCAGGGCTGGGTCACAAGGAAGCTCACAGGGCCCACTCTTCCACTGTGGAGGAGAGCAGGCCCAGAGAACACCTTCTCCTCATTCAGTGATTCCTCTTCAGGGAGGTCCTGATGGGTCAAGACTTCCTCTGCTTGTCTTCTCGTGCCACCTCTCTGGTGGACATTCCATTTGGAGGATTGAATATAGCTTATCCCCTTCTCTCCCTTCTACCTCCACCAGAGACCTGTCACCTCCCATCAGATTCTGGCCACAGTCCCCTAATTGCCGCTGGTCTCCTCAAGGTCGAACACCTGAGCAGCACTGATCTTCCTACAGTGTGGCTCTGATTGTGTCATTTCTCTTCACAGAAACACCTAGGGCTTCCATATCTGACCCAATAGGTGCCTTCGATCCTGCGTGTCCTGCTTTGGGCTCTGCTCTCCAGAGGCTCGCATTTGCAGAGTTGAATTCTGAACTTGGAACCCTGCTGTTGGTGCCCTTCATGATTGCCCCAACCTGCGAGCACGTCTCTCTCATTCCTCTGTTTTCTGCCTCTGCACCCCGGCTGTGTTCCCAGGTGCCACCACACATGCCCCTGCTTCCGTATTTTATGTGCCTTCCTCTGCATCCCATCTCATCCTGGCCAAATGGAGAAATCCCACCTTTTCTTTACATCCTGCTCAGATGCCCTGCTTCCGTGGAAACTTCATGACTGGACTGAATCTCTCCCTCTGCTTGTGCTTCACTGATTTCTAGATGAGTTTTCCCAAACCCTCTGTCTTAGACCCTGGTCTGCACCTGCTGTGTCCCTCCTGGCGTGGGAGTCCCGGAAGGGCAGCCACCACATGTGTATTGTGGGCCTGTAGCGGTGCTTAGCGCCTCCTGAGAAGGGCCCATTCCAGCGAGCACAGGCACTGTGGTCTCACACATCTTTGTACCTGCATTTATGTCACTCTTGCATCTGTGAAATGGGGGTGCTGAGTTAACTAAATGCTTTCACGCTCCTGTGAGGGCAGGCAGAGTTTCCTGCCACAACTGAACAGTAGTGAAAACCATGACATCAACTCGTCAAATGTCAGTGCTCTGTTCCTAGAATTCCCTATCTCCCTTTGCTGCTCAATTTTTTCTCCAAAAAGCTGACGACCATACAACATATTTCAATTAGTTATTCGATGTCTTTCTTTCTCCGTGAGAAATGTGAACTCCGTGAGGGCAGAGAGCTTTGGCTGCTTTGCTGTTTTGTTCCTTGCCTAATCTCTGCCTAGCAGTGCTCAATGACTTAGCGAATGAAAGCGTGAACCAATTTCTTTTTTAAAATTTATTTATTTTGAGAGACAGATAGAGAAAGTGAGATGGGGGAGGGGCAGAGAGAGAGGGAGAGAGAGTATCCCAAGCAGACTCTGCACTGGAGCAGGGCTCCAACTCACAAACTGACATATTATCTGAGCCAAAATCAAGGTGCCAGAACTGATGCTGCCCTGCCTAATAACTGCACTGCAGGGTTGCAACTGGTGACACATTCACTGTCTCCTGGGATCCTCAAGACAACCCAAAGGGATGATTTGGTTCTTTTTCACTTTTCCTTGGTAACAGAGAAGTGGGTTTTTAGGCAGAGGTTCAGCACTGTCATTCCTATTTATTAGGGGATTATTTATTTGATATCAGTTACTAAACTGTAAATCCCCAGAGTGCAAAGCCTGTTTGTTGTATCCATAGCACATACCACGGGTCTGCAGATGACAGGTGCAAAATACAATCTTGTTGAATGACCAAGTGAAAGAAACACTTGTAGTGCCAACTAGAGGTGTTCAAGCACTGCTGCTGAAAACAGCCACCACTCATTGGACATTTATTAAAATCTAGCCAGCTCTGTCCTCTAGAACTTCTTGTGAGGATAACAATATTCAACAACTGCACTGCCCAAAATGATAACTACTAGCCATATGGGTCAACCACCGTGAGGTGCTGGGAATAAAATTTTAAAAAGACACTGGGGCACCTGGGTGGCTCAGTCAGTTGAGCATCTGACTTTGGCTCAGCTCATGATCTCACAGCTCTCTCACAGCTCGTGGGTTTGAGCCCTGCATCGGGCTCTGTGCTGACAGTTCAGAGCCTGGAGCCTGCTTCAGGTTCTGTGTCTCCTTCTCTGTGCCTCCCGCGTTCATGCTCTCGCTCTCTCTTTTTCAAAAATAAATATTAAAACAATTTTTTTAAATGTAAAAAGACAGAGCATTGAGGGCATTGGGGGAAGAAATCTTTGAAATGTTACTAGTGTAACCAACAAACTGCATGTTTTAATATTATTTAACATACGTATCAATTTAGGTAGCAATGTGTGGCAACTGGCTTCTGTATTGAGTGAGTAGCATGATCTATGCTATGTCATAAGCTCTCACAATACCCTTGTCAAGCAGTAATCCTCAGCTCCACTTCATGGACAAGGAAACATGGGCTCAGAAAGGTCCAGAAAACCCCTAAGTTAATTCTCTTTCCACTGTGTCAGCCTGCTGCAAGTTTATGCAAAGGAGCAGTAAGAAACGTACACATCTTCCCAGAATAAGAACATCCAAAACAGAAGGTAGAAAGGTCAGGGACAGATTGTCATCTATGTCAACATTTGTTGGAACGCTTTCATGATTATCATACAGCACTGGAATGAGCTCAGTTCTAATACTTCTCATGCGTGGTACTTCATTCGGTTCTTATAGCAAAACTTGCCATCATAAACTCTGTGTGGACCAGGAGACAAGCTTGAAAGTTGCAGGCATTTGTCCCAGGTTCCTAGCAGAATGTGACAGGTGGATCTGGTCATTTCTGCTACATCTTGCTGTTTCTCTTTGTCAAGCTGAGGAAATAAACCTAAATACACATTTATGAAGCAACCGTATTTGTTGCATTATGTAATTCTTTGCTACCTTCCATGTATGGGCCTCAATCCCTGGCAGTGGGTATTTGTCGCCACCTTCTGACAGCATGTGTGTACTGCATGAAAGTTACTAAAAGGATGCTGAGGGATATTTTTAGGACTCATTCTTTAACTCAGCATTTACTGAGCAGTTACTCTGTGTCAAGTATTGTGTTAGATACTGAATAAAATATTAAAAAAGACCTAGAGCATTAAGGATAATAGAGGAAATAGATACGAAGCAAACAACTACATAAATAAATGTAAAATTACACTCTGATCCATCACAAATGTATAGAGCCACAGCCACTAATGGGGATGGTCTCATGAGTTTGAAACTTAACCAAAAACTTACTGCATGGTCCTCTCCCTGCACCCTAATATGCTAATTGGCTTCTACCAATTCATTGTTTCTTATTCATGGTTTAGGAATAGTCTCAGAGTCTGAAACTTTCCGGGATTTCACAAACCTGGATTGTACCCAACTGTACTACACAGCCTTCCTCTGAACCAACCAACGTGCAAAAGAAAATCCCAGGAAATCCTTGAGGACTGACTTTCCTCAGAAAGACAGTAAAGAAACTCTCCATCCATTAATCAGCTTGCTCCAAAGCCACCAGAGGCTTTTCCCTGCAGATAGAGGGCCAAAGCCCTGCATTTCTTTTCAATATTCAGTTGTGAATATTAAAAGGTTTGTTTCTTTTAATAAGTGGTGAATGAGCCCCCAGACACTTCGTGCTGAATATGCATGGTGTCATTCGTCTCTGCAACCCTAGGGCCCCTCCGAGTAAGGCACAGAAGGCTCTTTGGTGGCCGTATTAAGAAATAGCCTCCGAACACTGTGCTTCCAGTCCCTCGGGCAGTCTTTCCTCTGAACCCTCCACTCCAGTCCTTTGCACTCTTTTGCTGCCTGCACATCTCATCCTTCCAGAAGCTGTGCTGAGTGCAGAGAAAACACTGCAACGTTTCCCATGAGAACCTCGCCCTCTCCCAGTGGACACTGGTGCCTGCCTCAATGTAAAGGAGGATGCAGGTCTCCTGGAGGCTCCCCCGCCCGACGTTCAGGTTGAGGGAGGTTTTACAGCACAGCCGTGGCCCACTGTGACGGCTGATATGCTGTGTCAAGAGTGGTTGGCGGCAGAGCCGCTGGGGAGGACAGACTCTCCAGGGCTCTGCTCAGCTCCCAACTGATGCTGATCAGTTCTCAGGCCTCAGAACAGATTTCTGCCCATTAGTCTGCCTGAAATAGAGCTCACGATGGGATCAAAGAGCACAAGAATATTCTTGGACGCTCCACCGCTCACAGTCGTGGAGAGGTCGGCCATTCAATCTCTCATAGGACACCATCCCTTTAAAAATGTCCTCACTCAGGTCAATTCTGTTTTCCTTTGTTCGCAGCTGTCAGAAGCCTATGTTCTCTGGCTAACTTACCCACAAACACAATCCCCTCCCCAAGGGTGGAGTCTTCTTCACTTCCCCCACCCCCGAAATAGGGCTACTCTACCTCAGGTCATTTGCCCTCACCCCTGCTGGAATGAGCCAGAGGCTTCTAGCCTCCTGTGGATCCCTGGCTCAGTGCCCACCTCTCCAGGCCCTGCCAAGCGGCTACCTTTTCTTTTTTTTTTTTTTTTTTTAATTTTTTTTTTTCAACGTTTATTTATTTTTGGGACAGAGAGAGACAGAGCATGAACGGGGGAGGGGCAGAGAGAGAGGGAGACACAGAATCAGAAACAGGCTCCAGGCTCTGAGCCATCAGCCCAGAGCCCGACGCGGGGCTCGAACTCACGGACCGTGAGATCGTGACCTGGCTGAAGTCGGACGCTTAACCGACTGCGCCACCCAGGCGCCCCGCGGCTACCTTTTCATGAGGGTCTATCAGGGATCAAGGCCCTAAGGCCTTTTTCATATGCTGCCTCAGCTGGTTCTTCACCAAGTTTAGGACTTGAGGGGCATTATTGTGGGTTAGGTCATACCACTAAGGGGAGGTGGGCTGGTCTAGGCACACGGGCTCTGTCTGAGGAATGCCGCCTGTCTGCATAGCTGCCGAACCTGCCCAGCCTTCAACTCCGAGCTACGATCCACCTCCTCACCAGGATCCAGAAAGGTTCTGCCTCTCTCTTCCCAGCCCTCCGCTTCTTAGTCCCCACACAGTGCTCCCCCTGCCTTGTGCTGTGCTCACAGGAGCCCTGCCTTCCTGTTGCGGTCCTCAGCAGGACTGGGCCAGGCCACAGCAGGCCTGTGGGAAGGAGGGCACCCACAAGGGACAAAGGCGGTAAACATGCTACCCCTCACATAGGTTCCACACTTACCCTTGCCTCCCCAGGCAGCAGAAGGGACCTGGTGGGATTTCTGAGGCCCACGCAGAGCTACTCACTCTCAGGGCAGGCAGATGGGGGCTATGGCCCCTGACCCTGGGGTGGGTGCTGCTGTGGAAAGAAGGAGATGTGCCAGCCAAGCCCAAGGATTTCCTGGACCCTGGCTGAGGCCCAGCACCATCCTTTCCCCCCAGGGCTGCGGGTGTGGGCTCCTGAAGGAAAGCAGGACCCACCACAGCTAATGAGAGGCAGAGGTGGGATGCAAACCCAGTTCTGTCTGACTGTGTGATGTTGGACACCTGTTAACCCATCTGAGACTCAGTCTCCTCATCCACCAAATGGGGCAACAGTGATCAATTCCTATTGTGTAGGATTGTTGTAAGATTTACTGGAGATGACAGATGTGGAAGGTGCCTGAGGTCACAAGGAGCTGGGACCCTGGGTATTGGAGGGTCCCTCCTCCCTTTTCCCCTCAAGGCTGCTGTGATATATCCCATACCCTGATGCACCCAGGTGAGCAGGTGGTTCATAGTGGGGTCTCAGTGCACACCCCCCAGACTGCTGGCCCAACGGGTGCCCTTAGGGTCAACTTGGTGTTTGGTATTTAGGCTCCTCACATTCATGTAACCTCACCCAGGACTGGGATCCTTGCCTCCTGGGCTGCCTCACCAGCCCACATTCTCTGCCTCCAGTTCAACTGCCCCCTCCCACCCACTCCCAGGGCTCTGTAGTCCCTCCTGCCCACAGTTCTGGAGAGAACCTCTTACACCCACTTAGTCATGTCCACTTCCTGTACACACCAGTTACATCTAATTGTTCCCACAAGAAGCAGCGGGATTATCCCCAGGCCTCTGGGCCTTTCCAGGTCTGGTCCTTGCTGCCTGTCCGATGTCTGCTCCACCGGGGCCTTGCTGGGTTCTCCAGCTGCCATCCTATTGTTTCCGTCATCTGAAATGCTCCTTTTTTGCCCTGGCCCAGTCAACACCTGTTTGTCCTCAGACCTGGATTCAGTCTTCATTTTCTCAGGAAAGACTTCTCTGAACCCAGGTCAGAATCCTCCGTTAGGTACATGCACATCACTGAGATCCGTGGTAACCATCATTCCGTGTTCATGGGATTGTTTGATTAATAACTTTCTCCCCTAGTGGACTGTAAGCTAAATGGGGCAGGGAATGGCCTGGTTTTTCCCAACGGCTATAATCCCTGGTGCCTAGTATGGGGCCAGGCGCACAGAAGGTGTTCAGTAAGTATCTGTTGAATGACCTAGAGACTCAGCACAGCGGGGTCTTTTTCGAGCCTCCAGAGACAGCGGTAAATGCATACAATGACCAGTAAAAGGGCTGAAATGTGTTCTGAAGATTGTTTTAAGGCAGCTATGCTAAAGAAGGCTCACCATTTGGCCTTAAAACATGTCACTGCCATTACTACTTTAGCTGATGATTCATGACAGTATGAATCATCCCCAGAGAAGTTCACGTACCTGGTCACGTGGATGGGAAGAGGAGAGAGACACTTCCCCTTAATTAGAAATGGGGAGTCCAAAAGCTGTTTTCTGCCAACGTGTTCATTCAACAGATACTCACAAAAGCCTAATTGGTGCCAGGCTCTATGCTGAGCTCTGTGTGGGCAGGAGGGAGGCTGAGGAGAGGCAACAAAGAATCAGAGTAAAATAGGAGAACTGGTCTCTGCCCCAGAGCAGAAAATGAAAGGTAGATGCAGCCCAGAGAGTGAGCTGCCTTCCACACATAGGCTCTCTGGGAGGAGGTTAAAACACACTCACCCCACGCCACCCCCAGATCCTGAGGTCACTTCTGAAAGCTGCCTCTTCACTTGTCCTCCGGGTGACAATATCCATTTTCTGCAGTCATGGCTCCTTCAGGGCTCCAGGCTTTATTACAAGGCAACCACTAATAACTCCTGGTTCCTGTATAACTCCATCTATTTGAGAAGAAAATTAGTCCTGAGCTAAATTTCTAGAGAAGGGGGCTTTGCCTCTTGGGTCAGCAGAAGCAGTTTTTACCTATGTCCTAGACCAGGTTCTTCTGTTTGCATTTTGACCCTGTTACACTGTCCCAAGAAGGTCAAGAACGCCCAGAGAAGTTCTGTTACTTTTTTATAGAGAAAAACACTCAGGCAGCAGAAATCCAGATTCCTCACTAATCTTCAGATCTCCTTTGTTTTAGAATTATCGCTAAGAGAAAAGCCCAAATAACTTCTACTTTAAGAGAAATGTTATGCTTTGCCCTTTCTTATATCAAATTACGATCTGGTATACTGTAGGTGCTTTATAAATGCTTAAGATGGATAAAGGAAGCAACCTGCTGCAGAGGAAAGGATGCTGGGTTGAGTGACAAGGTGTCTGGGCGTGACTAAAGCTAAGCCATTCTGTCTCTTAAGACTTCCATTTTCCTTTAAATAATATAAAATGAGGCAATAAATCAGATAAGCTTCAAAATTCCTTTTAGCTGTACTATTTATTTTTCTGATTCTGGAAGTAAAATCTCAGAAAAAAAAAAAAGAAAGAAAATAATGGTACTTCCATGATTTTGCACTTGTTAACCAAAGCACTTGTCCTATCATTCCCTTGTGTTTGTATGTCTTAATTACAGGATCAAACTTTGAAGGGTGAATATATCCACATCTATACCCGCATTGGTAGCAATATCTATGTATTTGTATCTCTACCTCAATAACTCTGCTCCTATATCTATAGATATCTATATCTCCATATCTAGATCATACCTCTATCTGTATAACATCTCTCCTTATCTCTATCTATCTCTATCTCCTTCTCTATATATTTATTTCTATTTCTACCCCTTTGTCATATCTCCACCTCTATTTCTGTTGAAAGTTTCACAGAGCCTGATGGATACTCACTGGTTACTCAGACTTTAAAAAATCAAATGAACTCTCTCTACTTCAGTCTAATATCCCATTCACATTACAAATTGGATCAATGACATCTTGATTTGGGGCAAGGGGTTTCCTCTAGTACTTCTCTTGCTGATTAATCTTGAGCCACCAACATAAATCAGTCCACTGTTAGCATTTATTACAAAATAGGAGATCACCAATAGTAAATTACACTCTGGAAACTGCCATGGATTTCCATCTAAAGGCAATCTGTCAAGATTAGAGAGAAGATTGTTTTATCAATTTAAAAAGGAGCTCATCTTTGAAACTAGAGAAGGGGTGAGGATCTTTGAAGGTGTTTGAGAGAAGGCTGGTTGCCATGGGGAAAACTGGAAAGGGACCCCTCACTTGGTAATCTCTTCGATTACTCCGACTGAAGTGGGTACAGCAGATTTTCCAACTGGTTCTGAAACTGGTTATTTGTTTCATCTCCCCTACTCCTAGAATAAAGTGATCTGCTCAAGATCGATTCCCATTTCACCCTACATTCAACTCACTTCACAAGGTCATGGTGACAGTGACAAGAATGTTCAGCCTGACTGCATCTCAATTAGAACCCTACTGGCATGCCATAGGCCACCAGTCTGCAGCCTTGGAGAGAGAGCTGTCTACAATACAGTGGGTGACAGCAACAGTAGCCCGAGCGAGGGGAGCTCTGTCTTCAGAAGCTGAAGTTTGTAAGAAATGAATATATACAGGGGCGCCTGGGTGGCGCAGTCGGTTAAGCGTCCGACTTCAGCCAGGTCACGATCTCGCGGTCCGTGAGTTCGAGCCCCGCGTCAGGCTCTGGGCTGATGGCTCGGAGCCTGGAGCCTGTTTCCGATTCTGTGTCTCCCTCTCTCTCTGCCCCTCCCCCGTTCATGCTCTGTCTCTCTCTGTCCCAAAAATAAATAAAAAGCGTTGAAAAAAAAAATTAAAAAAAAAAAAAAAAGAAATGAATATATACAGGGCCACTGCCTCAGAGGATGTACCCTTCATTTCCTGGAAAGGAGGAATCTTCCCACCTACTCTAAGATGGTCCCCCAAATTTATTACTGTCCCCCATTACTGACACATCTATAGCTGCTACCCCATCATTTCAGTCCCATGTCCTCCCATCACTGCCACCTGAGGGATAGGAAAAGGTCTGGCTGCAAAAAGACACACAAAGGAGATACATCCTGCAGAGAAGGGAAGGTGCCATGTGGGGGTGTGAGCTTTGTGCTCAGAGGGGTCTGGAATTGAATACCAGTTCTGCAGTTTACTACATGTGGGACCTTGGGCAAATGGTTTTAAATCTTTTTCAAAGCCCTAGTTTATTCATATGAAAAATGAGCTGGAGGTGGGGGAGTATTGGCTGCTGGGCTGGAATCTAACAGGAAGGACACTGGAAATGAGTCAGGATGCCTAGGACTGGGCAGTTCTATTAAAGAGGTGCCGTGAACCTGGGCTCTCTTTCTCTGGATGGGCCCAGTTACGATGCTCTCGGATTAAGATGATGTGTGTAATAACTCCCGCACATAGTACTTGGCCCACCGTAGGCACTCAGCAAATGAAAGATGCTGTGATAGTATTATTATTTCGTGTTTTGGCAAGGCTGTGCCCTATATGCACCGAGAGTATGAAGACTGAGGAACACTACAAACATACATATAAAGGAAATGATTTCCTTTTATTTTTTTATGGAAAAAATATATTGATCAATTAGTCAATAATCACCTAGTGTGTGCACCCACCGTGTGCCAGGAGCTGGGTTTGGTGTTGAAAAGGATGCAGAAAGTGGAAACTGTACCTCGGGAGCTCAGCCTGGTTAGGGCAGCAGACATGGAAGCACACCCAGCGTTCATCAGCAGTGCCCGGCAGCCAAGGGAGCACACAGCCAGCGAGGGGGTGGGGTTGTTGGCCCTGCCTTGCAGAAGGTGCAAGACGCATCCTGCGGTCTCTAGGTCGTCCTTTTATTACCTTCAAGCCCATACAAAACCAGCATCAACCAGAGTCCAAATTTGCTCAAAACCGGTAATCCAGCTGAGGCAAAGAATTTTGTAACATGAGAACTACTGCTCCCTTCCAGGGCAGCAGGGCAGGGCACCCCAGAATCCCCCCCAGCCCCTTGGCAGAATGAAAAGCCCAGACTTTTCACCAGATCCTTGCCAAACACTGCCAGCTCTCTACGGTCCAACCTTGCTAAGCCCTAGAGTCCTGACTCCAGGAGGGAGTCCTGTGTACCTCAACCTCCTAGAGGCTGCAACCTGGCTGAGGGACACGTGAAGGTTCATTTAGAAAGACCAAGAGATGCGCCAAGAGCCAGAACTCATGGGCACACACAGCAGGAACATAAAACCCACAAAGGGATGGCCAAGCCCAGGCACCTGACCCCACCATTTCTTATCATCCCTGCAGAGCCTCAGAACAAGGGGTGAGCCAGCCTTTGACTCAGTTTCCTGGGAGGATCCCTCCTCTGCTGTCTCTCCGCCCAAATGCCTGCTCCTGATTTTCCAAATGTGATCTGATTCTGGGTTCCGTGGTCTAGAAGGACTGATTTAGAGATTAGATTTTCGGGTGCAGGGGAAGTCTCTGGAGGGCTTGCCAGTAGAAGCCGCCGCTAGAATCCTCCCACCCTAATAAGGACAAAGGACAGGAACCACAGCAGTGGGCAACCTGGGCTCCCGTGCCAGACCTGGAGCTACTCTTCTTTCTGCTCATGTCCTCCAGGGCATGAGCCTGGTGCAGACAACAGAGTCCAAGTTCCCACTGTGCCTCTTATTGGCTGTCTGACGTTAGGAGAGGGATGTGGCCATCTGGGCCTGTATCCTCCTGTGTAGAATGAGGGAGTTGGTTGTCTGTGAGCCCTGAGCCTTCTATCAACTCCTATGATTCTAAATCTGCCCACTGTCAGCATTATACTTGACAAAATATGCTGATTTAATTACACTTTTATGGCACTTACTAAGTGCCAGGCATGGTTTAAGCACACTGTCAGTATTTAACAATGTAATCCTCTAATAACCCTCTGCGTAGGTACTATTGCTGGCCCCATTACATAGACGGGTAAACAGTAGCACAGGGATATTATGTTAATTTGTCCAAGATCACATACATAGTTAGTGGCAGAATTTGAATTCGTTTGGCTCTAGAGTTTCTATAGCCACTGAGCTACACATCTCTGATCTAACACAGGAGCACAGACACCAAATCTCAGTCTGCCTCCCCACATACCAGCTGTAGACCATCTGCATCCATGAAGTTAGATGCAGCAAAGAAACCGGGCAGGTGAGGTCTGCATTTCTTCTGAAGCTCCCGATGGGCCAAGTGGCTCAGAGATTGCTTAGGGATTGCAGGCTTTGACCCGAGCCAAGCATTCTTGACTTAACTGCGCAGCACCATCCAGGGTGAAAAACTGCCACATCGACTGCGAGGCCCCAACCAAGGGCCTCCTTTCTGTGCTCAGAGTATCCCTGGTAAGCTCCGCACTGCGCTGGGCACTGCAGTGGGTACAGAGCTAACCGGACAGTGTCCTGCTCTCAGTGATGTGAGCCAGGGCTCAGCTTCCATGCTAGTGGGTCTCCTGGTGGTCTTGTTAAAATGCAGATTCTGATTCAGCAGGATTGGGATGGAGCCCATGGTGTCTGCATATCTAACACGTGATACAGGAGCTGGTGGTCCACAGACCACACGAAGCAAGAATGGAGATACCAGGCATGTGGGATTTGAATAAGGAAGCCCGGGCAGCCCTGGGGAGGGGAGGGGAGGTATGCTGGAGGAAGCAGGGTTCTGAGGGTGGCAGGAGGGTACACAGGCACCAGTGCGTTTGTGGGGAGTCAGGGGGCAGCCTATGGGGGGTGGCGTGGGGAACAGAAACCAAGAGCCAGCATGGGGAGACGCCCAGTGGGTCTGCTGAGCCTGCCTAGGGTGATTCTGCCGAGTGACAGACAGCAGGCTGGAGGGGGCACTGAGCTGGGCTGAAGAGACTCAGCTGATTTCAGCCCCAAGGAGCCTCCTCCTCCAGCCCTAGATGTCTGCATCAGATGAGGCAGCAGTCCTGGCTCCTGACAGGGAAGCTCTCCTCCCACATTTCCATATTTATCTCTGCAGGGAAAGCAGAGAGCAGCCTTCTCACAGGCTCCCAGGGCTGCCCTCCGCCAGGCTCATGAATAAAGATGCTGAGACTCTCCTGGGAGAGTCCTCCTGGCCTTCCCTAGAGAGAGGGGGGAGTGCAGGGGAGCAGAGGGCAAGGCAGGGCAGGGCAGGAGATGCTGAAAAAGGATGGGTCAGCCAGCCCTAGCTGAGGGAATGGGAAGGAGGCTTGGATCAGGGTAGGGGTCTACAGGTGGTACCTGGAACACCAGAAATGTGTCTCCTCTCAGTGCCTCAGTTTCTGTGCCTGTAAATCAAGAGATTGAACAAAATGGCTTAAGGCTCCTCATTCCAGGTCTGACTTTCTGTGATTCTATCATAAAGAAAGGCTGATGCTTTATGACAGCCAAAGGACTCTCCGAGCGCACGGCCTGTTACGAATCCCTTGGAGAGGAGCCTTGTCCAATAGAGAGATACTGTGAGCCACATCCATTATCCAAAATTTTCTAATAACTATTAAAAAAGTTAAGAAAGAAAGACAAGTAAAATTAATTCTAACATATTTTATTTATACCACTGTATTCAAACACATCAAATTACAACATTTAAACATGTAATCAATATTGACGTGATTAATAAAGTAGTCTACATTTTTTTGGACCAAGTCTTTGACTTTGGTGTGTGTGTGTGTCCTACTTATGGCACATCTCAATTCCCATGTAGGCTGCTCTATGGAACCCTGCAACCCGGGACAGCATGGACGATGCAAATGGGTGTTGAGGCTCCGGCTATAAATGAACTTCAGGAAGATGTATACGTCACTGAGCAAGCGTCCACTTGGTCAGGGAAGCAGAAGGTTATGCGTTCACTAGGAAAGCTGTCTCTGAGAACACGTTGTAACCTCTCAGGCCTAGACACTAGTTCTTGGACACACCAGGCTTGTAGGCCAGTGAGGGGCCGCTCTGGGCCTCCTGCTTACGTGTGGAGCTTGGAACGGTTGCACAAATCCATGTTTCCACTGCAAATCCAGGTGTCTAATGCCTCCATACCTTGGTAACATCTTCCATGCCTCTGGAATCTTGGCTGGTATTTCCCCTTCCTGGGTACCATGTACCAGGAAGTGCCAGTCATCACACGGATTTTGTACACTATTTCTGGAATGTTATTCTGAGGAGGAGCTCTCTCTAGCAAGTCCTGACCCCCCTGCAAGAGAAATCAGTATTTTTTTTTTCTTCTCTTAGAAGCAATAGGAGAGGCAGCTTGGCCTAGAGGAATGAGTGAGGGTTCTTGGAGTTCTAATGACCGCCATTAAACCCTAGCTGCACTTCCAAAGTGGTCGTGTGGCCTTGAGCTGGACACTTTGTTTCTGAGCCTCAGTTTTCACCAGTATGAAAAGACCAAGCCCATGTATGATTGATGCAATTGCTGACATAAAGCACTTTGTACAATGCCAGATACGTAGAAGACACTTAAAAATGGCAGCTTCTATCTCTTCCTGCCCTAGGATCATGGGTTCCTTTTTTAAAATATTTTTTTAAGTTTACTTTTATTTATTTTGACAGAGATAGAAAGCGAGTGGGTCCAGAAAGAGAGGGAGACAAAATCCCAAGGAGGCCCTGTGCTTTCAGTGCAGAGCCCGATGAGGGACTCAAACTCAAAAACTGTGAGACCATGACCTGAGCTGAAATCAAGAGTAGGATGCTTAACCGACTGAGCCACCCTGGCGCCCCAGGATTATGTATTTCTATGTTTTGGAGTGTACTGTTTGTGCCATCGCCAACAACAAAGTACTTTTATCCTGGAGAAGTGTGATTTACCATGTGGTGGCTCATACCCATATGCTAGACATTGTTTTAAGTCTTTTTACCTGTTTTAACTTAATTCTCAAGATAGTCCTGAGCTAAGGCTCATAGATGAGGAAACCAAGGCACAGAGAGGTTAAGTAATTTTCTGAAGGTCACACAGTAAATGGCAGAGCTGAGATGTGAACCTAGGAAATCCACCTGCTAAGCCCCATTGCTGACCTCTTTTGTCTTGTGGCTATACCAGAGGTAGGACTCCTTGGGGAGGGGATTTTGACCTTCAGCTCCAAAGGCAAGAACTGCAAACCAGTGCAGAAGCTTTTAGGGCAGCCAAAATGATGACCTGAACCCAGATCCTGCCAAGGCAAATCCCATCAGCAGGTACTTCTGGATTTTTACATTTTGCCTGCCACCTGTTATCAGCCATGCCTGAAGCTTCTCTGCACTTTCTGTTGTGATTCTGTTTTCTAGAGCATTGTTCCCAGCAGACCTCTGAGGTTCCTGGCACTGTAGCGGAGCCCCGACTGTGCTATCTCTGGAGTGTCCTGGAGCCCCTCCTGGAGACCCTTCCCCTCCCGAGGGACACGTGTGGTTGCAGCAGCCAGAGAGGCATGTAATTCCTGGCTCTGCCCAAGGGCGTGTTGCTAAGCAGCTGGTGCACGTTGAGATGTGTGGAAGGAAACCCTCATGGGACAAAAACAAACCCTCATGTGTCCAGAGCTGCATGCACGTGTGTGTGTGTGTGTGTGTGTGTGTGTGTGTGTGTGTGTGTTTGGGGCAGAGCCAAGCCAAAGCAGCACCTTCCTGCAGCAGGAGCCCAGGATGATATGGGAGCAGACTAGTGAGGGGATGGAACTCAATGATCTCCAGCAGGGTGGTCCCCATCTTCTCTGTGGCAGTTGTGCTCCCAGCAAGACGAAACCAAATACACAAAACATCTGTCTTGCCCCTCTCCCAGCACCTACCTGACAACCTTGTTCTTGCTCGGCTAATCCCGGTGTCCAAGCAGAAGCAAAATGAGGGTGTGGGGGGAGGTAAAGGGGCCGTGGGAAGTCTGCCTGCGACTCATTTTTCCCACCCATACGTTGCAGGGCATCTTCCCTGGCCTGGGCAATGCCACACATCCCCGTTTTACTTGTTGTTCCTTCCCTGGACAAGAGGGAGAGAAGGAAAACTGTTCTCTCTCCTGGTCAAGTGCAGTACAAAGCCAGCCTCTAGTCTTGCCATGACTCCTTACACGCTTTATGGGGCCCAGTGCAAAATGAAAAAGTGGGCCCCTTGTTTAAAAATTAAGAATTTCAGGATGCAACGGCAGAGCATTGAACCAAGAACAGGGCCCTTCTCGCCTGGGGCCCTGAGCAGCAACACGGTCACAGCCACGAAGCTGCCCGGAGTGAAGCTGGCCGAGTGTTGTCTCCACATTGCATTAGCATGAGCCAGTACATATGCAGATCTAACCCTTTCTTTCTTTCTTTCTTTCTTTCTTTCTTTCTTTCTTTGAGAGTGGGAGAGGGGCAGAGGGCGAGAGAGAGAATCCCAAGCAGGCTCTACACCCAGCACAGAGCCCGACTCGGGGCTCAATCCGACAACCGTGAGATCATGACCTGAGCTGAGATCAAGAGTCGAACACTTAACTGACTGAGCCACCCAGACACCCCTACCTGCTGAAAGTTCTTTGACGCCCTCCCCACCACAGGCTCCCACAACCCATGATTAAAGCCACCCTCCTAGCCAGTCACTGGAGGCCCTTCTGGACCTCTTGGGGCCTGCAAGTCGCTCCAGCTTCTTTTCCCAACCCACACCTCGGGCACTCTGGGCCTGTACAGATTCCTTGGCAATCCTTCCAAAGTGCTCTTTCATGCTTTGCCCACACTTTTCTCTCTGCCAGGAATATGATTTTTCTCTCTCACTCCTTGTTAGCTCCCATTAGGTCTTTGTCACTCAGTTCACAGGTCACCTCCTCTGAGATGTCCTCCCAGACTAGTCGTTCCTTTGAACCCCACTCTCTCCCATACCTAAGCCCTGCCTGTGTCCATGTGTTCAGGATACTTGCTACTCATCATTGTAACCATCTGTTTGTACCCCTGCCACCAACTCTGCTATGAGGTCCTTGAGTGAATGGCCATGCGTGGAACACAATACTCAATAAATCTCTCTTGGCGGACAATGGGTGAAGGTAGCCCCCCACCGTGTCTTTCATATGCAGCTCTTTTCTTACTGTTATATTAAATTAACCAAGAGATATCATTTACATGCTGATTTCTACATTTCTCTCATAATTCTTCTCCAAAGAGTGATCTGTTCAATGTACTGGGAATTCATTGTTGATATTTTTTAAAGTATTTTATTTTCATTTAATGAAAACAGCAATTTTTTTTCTGACTCTAAAGGTAAAACACATTTGTAACAAAATTAAGAGATAATGATAAGGAGTTATTATCCAAACACCTACCACTCAGAGAGAGCCACTATTAACAGTGAACATTGTCCTAGATGATCATTCACTGATTCAACAAGTATTTACTGAACAATGACTATGCTTCATGCATTCAGGATACAGCAGTGAATCATAACCACAAAAAGCCTTTCCTTCCCTCTGGTCATTGTTTGCGTAAGTGCCTATGTACAGTTCTGTGCACACACACACACACACACACACACACAAGCTTGTTGTTTTAACTAGTATTCATTTAGTGCGATTTCCTGAAACTGTTTTTATGCCACTGACTTTTCATGTATGACCCTCTTTTTTATGGTTGATATGTTTCATAATTTGTTTAGCCAGCTCTTAACCCTTAGGGAACTGTTAAAAATTTCATTATTATCCATACTTCAGTGAACTTTTTTTTTTATTCGTCAAATTGTTCTGTCATCTCCCCAAATGGATTGTTGGTAAAAGAGTACACAAATTTTAATTTTGATGCATTGCGCCCAGTGACATTCTAATACCTGGTCGTCAGAGTGCTGATCTGTCCCACATCTCAGACTGTGCTGGGCGTTAGCACTTTCCCTAGTTTCCCCTCTGATAGAAGAAAAAGTGTTTTGGCATTTCCCTGATTTCTAGTGAGGATGTACATGTCTTTTGTATATATCTTTTGTAATCCCTTTGGGAAAATCATAAGCAAGCCTGATTATAATAGTTTTGTTTTGTTTGTTTCTTTCCTCTGCTACAGAGGTTTACGTTTTTAGGTAAAGTCTGTTGGTATTCTCCTAATTCGCTTCTGGTTTGGGTGTCACTGAAAGGCCTTCCCCACCCTGAGATTCAAGATATTCTCTCTGTTTTCTTCGGATTCAATCTCTCTCTAGCTCTCTCATTTCTCTTGGAATGGTCACATTTATTCTGTGATTCTAGCGGCTACACAGGATTTCACGAAGAGTCCATTTCTCCTTGCTGGTGTGAGATGCTGTGCTCAGGCTGAACGCTGGATCTGGCGTGTGGGCCAGTAGTTCTCTTTCTGTGGCTGTCAGTCAGCCCATTCTTCATCAACAGCACAGTGCCTTCATTATCGCAAGCGTATAATACACTTCCATAGGTGCCAGGCACCCCCTTCCCTCTTTTTTTTTTCATTATTAGTGAACATATATTCTCCCAGAGGAACTTCCAAATAATTAGGTCAAGTTGCAAAACAACCAGACAAAGCAAAACCCAGTGAGGTTTTGATCACGATTGCTTGGAGCTGTTGCATTATTTAGGGAGAGCTGGCATCTCTGCAATTCTAAGTCTTCCTATCCAAGAACTTGGAGCGTCCATTTGCTTATTTATGTCTGCCCAAATGATCAGGCTTCTGGAGTGTGAACAGCCATCTCCCTTTCTCGCAGAGCTGTGAGCCCTGAAGCTATGAACAAGTAGATCTTCCTCTGGAGAAACCGCCCCAGCCTAGGTGCTGGTAGGGGTGGCCCAAAAGACCTTTCCTGAGTGAAGTGAAAAGGTGCCAATTCGCGTGCATGTCCTCGGGTAGACGCTTTATGTAAGCATCTCACTGCATCTTCTGGCCGACTCTGGAGGTGGGTGGTGTTCCTGGTCATGGAAGGAGCTGAGGGTTTGCTCACCTGCCCAAGGCTCAGTAGCTAATGCTCTGGGATTGGGTCCTGGATCTGTCTTTCTCCAAGCCTTTCACTAAGCCACCCTGAGCATGAAAGAACCTAATAACAGCCTGAAAACCCAGCCTGGGGGGTGGGTAAAGACTCAGAGGAGGGAGGCAGGCTGGGTGCCCAGAAAAGGGGCCAGGTGGGGCGGAGACCCAAAGGAAATATAGAGATGGGAGACAGGTGGGGATGAGAAAGCTTTGCCTGGCTCTGATCCCCATGTTGAAGGCAGGCATTATTTTTGTCTAGTGGGAACCAGGAGTTTTAAAATACAGACAAGAAAAGAGCGGAGGCTCTGTGACCACGGGGGAGACAGGAGTGAAAGCAGGTGGGGCAGGGGATAGAATGAGGGTGCCAGAAAAGGGCTGAAAGCCGCCGGTGGAGACAGTCGACTCCTGAGCCCTGGCTCCTCAAAGACCCTGGCAGGGCTGGACACCAGGCAGGAGGCCGGGCTTCCTGTTCAGGTCTGGGGACAGCCTGCCAGCGAAGATCTGTCTTAAAATGTCTACATGCTGTACGTGATACAAAAACAATCTTCAGCCTTCAAAGCAGCTGGTACATTTTCTTAGAGATATGTTTGCCTGCCTACCAGTCTGCTGCCTTGCCGGGCCTCGGTCCGGTCACTTTCAACTATCCAGAGATTTTGATAAATTCTACTGCTGCTGTGAACTACATCCACCAACAAGATCCTCTCTGGAAGGACAGCTGGCATAAAAACTACTTTAAAAATAAATATCGTATATATTATACACTCCTCGTATTTACACTCCCTTCCGTGTCCTACTGAAGTGCCTTCTCTGGCTGACCCTTGTCAACCCAAGGACCTTGGGCGTAGTGGTAAGGTCTCTCCTGCGCCCCAGAGGGAAGCAGCCTGCGGAAGGCGCTATGTCACTTTGAATTTCTCTTTTCATGCCAATTAAAAGGAGGTATTGTAGCAAACTGAAACCCACAGCTGAACACTTGGATGATTGCAGTCCTCACAAATCTCTTCTCCCCCTGGAAGAAAATGACTTCCCCACACCTGCTTTTCATCATCACCCAGGGCACTGATGGTGATTTTTCCTAAAAAGCCATCTTCATGTCACTTTTCAACATCTCTCCTGCCCCTTCTTGCCCGGACGAGACAGCGTAGCCTCCTGAGCCTGGCATTCAAGGGCTTTCAAAATGGGGACTGCTTTCTCGTCACAACCCTCTCCTCCCTGTGCTATACCCCAGACATGTGTAATTATTTGTTTTCATTCATATCTTCATATGCTGCCATTGCTAAATGGATAGACAAATATTAGATACCCAATATGTGTCAGACATGGTGCCAGACCCAGATGGATACAGAAAGAGGTAAGATGTGGCTGTTGTTCTCAACAGCTCACAATCCATTATGCGTCTGCTTACAGTACAGGTTAGAATCTCTCTCCCGGATCTGTGCTTTCTTAACCTTCTATTTATACTTCTCTTAGGGTATTTTATCCTATCAGGGTCTTATTTAATAGCTATGTGTCTGTGTCTGCCCTGCAGATTGGGGTACCTTACCAAGGAGAAAGGCGATCTCTTGTCTACCTTTGTATCTGTCAAAGATTGGAGCAGGGCACATGATAGGTGCCTTCCTGAAAGAATGAATAATTGAATAGGCCCTAGAAGCAATTTCAGGTCTGTCTGCATATAAATATGGGTGAGTGTGTGAAGTTTGCTCCTCTAACCTCCTGGAGCAACCCTGAGGCTGCCACACAGCAGTGGTGTGGAGAAGGGGGCCCAGTTTGGAGTTGCACGGACCCAGGTTTGCACGCTGCCCATGAAGCTGGTAGTATGCAGCATTGTTGAAATGAGGGTGGGACTGCTGAGGCAGGCCAGGAACAGTAGGCCTGGGACAAAATAGTCCTTTATTGCTTTAACTGCTGCTAAAAACCCTTCTCGGGACTTACTCCATCCTGAGTCTGTGCGGTAAGCATGCTGGATATAGTAGGCCCTGGCAATGATCAGACCCATTTGGAAGCAGGGCTGGCTTCTGAGTGCTATACTTCTTCATCATGTGAATAAATTCATGACTCTTTCCAAAGCCTCTTCTAAGAATCCTAGTGACGCTTCTGGCCAGTGACAGACTTTTCCTGGTGTCCTGGAATTATGACAAATGCCCCAAACTGGGAATCAAAGGCATTAACCCCTCATTCTAACTTCACAGAGCTGCTGGCAGTTGGGTTAAGCCATATGCTGATGGGATTGATTACAGGGTGCTAATTCCAGGGGCGCCTGGGTGGCTCAGTCGGTTAAGCATCCTATTTCAGCTCAGTCATGATCTTGTAGTTTGTGAGTTCGAACACCACGTTGGGTTCTGTGCTGACAGCTCAAAACCTGGAGCCTGCTTCAGATTCTGTGTCTCCCTCTCTCTCTCTCTCTGCCCCTCCAAAAATTAAAAAAGAAACAAACAAACAACACACACACACACACACACACACAAACACGGTGCTAATTCCAGAACCAGTCCTGCATCCAACCATGGTCTCCAGGTCAGCTGAAAGAACCTGTCCCCCTCTCTCCCGTGCAGGAAGGGGGTGGGTGAGTGATTCCCCTCCCTGCAGCCAAAGGGGCTCCAAGGGAATTACTGCCAAGGGATGCTGGTTGGCCAAGGAAAGATTGGCCTTTCGTTCCATAGATGGCTACTGTGTGGCCAGTTGTTTAGTGACCCCTGGGTGTTCTGACTGGGGAAGGGAATTGGAGAGACATGAGGTAGGGAATGATGCCTAGGCTTGATGCTCCCATTCCAGGATGCTTCCACTTCCAAGTTCCTAAGGGGGGTGGATGATGGGTCCTGCATGTGCCCACTTGGCTGAGAGTTGGGTAGGGACTGTGTCTGACTGGGAGTAAATCCTGAGTCTGTACAGGAATGCAGCATAAAATCCACAGCTCCCAAGGGGCAGCAGATATCAGATGGCATAGCTAGAAGCTTCCTTCTTATTGATGGGACACATTGGAATCCAGTCCTCAGGAGCCCTGAGACAGTGAGCTAACTTAGATGATCAGCCACAGGAGGACTGTAACTTTCCTCCTTCAGTGAAGAGATGGCTCCCTTTTCTTTCTTTCTCCCTAGCCCAACACACTGGGGGAGTGGAGTGGTCAGGAGGGGAGGCTGGAGGAGTGGTGTGCCAACAGTTGGTCATTGGTACCCCTGTCCCTAGAAGCTGCAGCCACAGAGAAGTCAGCCTGTTCTGGAGGAGGCAAGGGGAGCTCTGACTTAAGCTGGAGATGGAATATCATCAAATGAACAGGACTGAATCCTAAAGGTCTGAAATGAGCCTGTCTTAATAACCGAAAGTGACTGCAAACTTAGGGAGTCTTGCCAAGACGCCGTCAAAGCAACCACCACACACGTCAGAGTAGTTTGCCACAGCTTGGTGACTGCGTGAAGTTACAAGAAAAACTGCTTCATGTTTGTAAGTCAAGGAGTTGAGACTTTTCAGGAAACCTGTTTTCTGGTACTGAGTCCCATTATAGCTACTGCTGTTCTGGTAACCAGGGTATTTTTAATTGAGCACCTGGGTACCAACCACCGTAGGAGACACTACACAGAGGTGTTCTTGTCTAATAATCTCAACTGTACATTTGAATACTACTTGTTTTAGTAGTTTCCTATTGCTGCTGTACCACACCACCTCAAATCTGTTGGCTTAAAATAATACAAATGTATCGACTTGCGCTTCGGGAGGTCTGAGGTTGGACATGGGTCTCCTGGGATAATGTCAAAGTGCTGGCAGGCCAACATTCTCCTTCCTCCATCTTCAAAGCCAGCGATGGCCAGCAGAGCCCTTCACGTATTGCGTTTCTCGGTCTTCCTCTTCACTTCTGAGGCCGCTTGTGATTACGTTGGGCCCATCTGGATAAACCAGGGTTGCCCCTACTTGAAAGTCAGCCCATAAGTCACCTTAGTTCCAACTACAACTTTTTAATTCCCCTTTGCCACATAATATAGCATTTTCACAGGCTTTAGGCATTAGGACGCCGGGAGACGTCTTTGGGGGAGGGCATTATTTTGCCTTCCACCTTTGTCATTCTCCACATGAGGCAAAATGCACAGGAAGGTGAAGTGACCAATCCAAGTTTACTCAGTTCATAAACTGAAGACCAGTGGCTAGTTTGCGATTATCCGCGTCTGGATCCCTGAAAGCACTGGATTTGACATCTATCAGCCAAAATCAACTCTGGCCTTAACCCAGAAATAAGTCTGGGAGACATGAGTGAGTTCTTCCTTTCCTAGGTGGTTGCCTTGAAGAAATTGGTATTTCTAACCAGGTCCATTCGTCTTTGTGTTAATATGCCACAATGGATTTCTTCAGGATCATTCCAGTTGGCTCTTGGCCTTCGATTTGTCCTGTGGTGCTTTGGACATACACTACCTTTAATATGTATATGGTCAACCTACAGATCCAATAGGTATGTCCTTACTACTTTCATGCTTAGAAATCACCCACACTCAGATAATGGATTAACTGCCACTTCTCTCCCCTTACCATTTTTTAATTATTTAATTTAAAGAGCATCTCCTTAACTTATCTGGAATTTATTCTGTGTCTAGTGCAAAGGGGGGATCCGAATTGATTTTCCATTCTCTCCCCACAAAAACAAACAAACAAACAAACAAAACAACCAGCTGTCCACACAGCCATCAGTCAATGAGGGCATCTGATCACATACTACATATAAATGCAGGGGGCTCCGACTTAGTTGTTCAGGAATTTCTCTATGGTGGCACCAGCACCAGGGCCATACTGTTTTAATTACTGAAGGTATGAAACATTTTTTCGTGTCTAACAGAGAAAATATGACATTTACTTAATAGTCAGTTGTTCTCAAGTATTTATTCTTCCAAAGAGACCTCAGAAAAATCAAAAATTGATGTTTAATTACACAAAATTAATTACAGAATAATTGATATCACTATAATATGTAATTTTGTTACCCAGGAACACTGTGTTTCTATTTACTTACATCTTCTTTTATATCCCTCAATAAAATTTTCTTTATACAAGTCCCACATTTTTTTTCTAAAGGCTACTTCTAGGTATTTTATTTTATTGCCATAATAGTGTTATCTTTTTCTAATATGTTTTCTGATTATTTATTAATGGTATATTGGAAAGATAATGACTTGTATTTTTAACTTATATCTAGCCATTTAAAATCAATCATTATTAACCTATTTTTTTTCTGTTGGTCCTCATAGATTTTGAGGGCATACATGGTCCTTCAATAATGAAATCTCTCAATTTCTGATACTAAGTGGATGGAGGAGAATTTCTGTAACAAATTAAATAACAGTGGTCAAAGATCAAGAGTGTCCTTTCCTCAGTCTTGATTTTAATAGGTGTTTATTTTAAGGATGGTGATGCCAATGTAGGTTTAAGACAGCAAACCTTCCTCAAATTAAAGATTTTTTTTTTATTTTTAGATATTAAAGATGTTTTCTCTTTTAGAGGATGCTGTTGCTTTTAAATGCATTTACCCAAATGATTGCGTGTTTAAAAAATATTGGCATAATTCTATTATGAAGTATTTACAGTTCTTTTTTTTAAGTTTATTTATTTATTTTGAGAGAGAGAGAGAGTGAGCAAGCAAGCATGAGCAGGGGGAGGGACAGAGAAAGGGAGAGAGAGAATCCTAAGCAGGCTCCTCACTGTCAGCCCATGTCTCGATTTGGGGCTCAAACTCACCGGGCTTGAGATCATGATCTGAGCCAAAATCAAGCGTTAAATGCTTAACTGACTCAGCCACCCAGGTGCCCGTATAGTTTTTCTAATACTAAACCATCCTTAAACTCCTGGAGGGGAAAGCTTACTTGATTGTGGCCAATGATTGTTTTAAAATACTTTAGGGGCGCCTGGGTGGCGCAGTCGGTTAAGCGTCCGACTTCAGCCAGGTCACGATCTCGCGGTCCGGGAGTTCAAGCCCCGCGTCAGGCTCTGGGCTGATGGCTCAGAGCCTGGACCCTGTTTCCGATTCTGTGTCTCCCTCTCTCTCTGCCCCTCCCCCGTTCATGCTCTGTCTCTCTCTGTCCCAAAAATAAAATAAAAACGTTGAAAAAAAAAAATTAAAAAAAAAAATAAAATAAAAAAAAAAAAGAAAAAGAAAATACTTTAACTATGAGTTACTAGGGTTCATTGACAGTTTTCCTATCCATGTATAGAGGTAAGACTGGTGTTAGATTAAGAGATGAGGAGAGAGAAGGCTGAATGTTTTGGGAGACCTCCGGCTTTGGCTTCTGATATGGGTGGGGCCCTCTATCAGGGAGGAGGCAAGGAAGGGACCCAGGAGGATTGAGCAGCATGAAGAACATGATGAAAACCTCACCTACTCAATTTACCCTCTCCTACTCTGACTATTCAATGTCTTCATAGCTATCCAGAAGAATCCAGTCTAAACATCAGCAGCCTCCCCAGACATTGCTGGTTTCATGGGGTTGCATGTTCAATGAGATGCCCTGTTAAGTGAGGTGCTGGATATTGTTTTAAAAAAGCTATGCTTCATCAGCTTCATTCTCAGATGTCCAAATGACCAGGGTGCCCATGACTCACCAGGATGTAACACAAGTCTATTATGATTTTATTATTGCCTTATTCTACTCATTAGCATTTGATTACACAATGATTCTCTTATTTTATTATGCTTAGATGTGAGATTATAACTGCATTCCTTAGAAATGATGTAAAATTCAAATAAGCCTTTCCCAGTGAGCTTAAATTGAGAGGTTTCACTCTACTCATTTTTTCCCCTGAATTTATTAGGGGGTTACTCTGTGCTTTTTTTACACAAGCGAGTGAAGATTGTGTGAACTTTGCTATTTTTTATTATACACCCTCTTTGATTTCTGAGCCTTGGAACCTATTTGTAATGTCACTAGATAAAAGACAATGGTGGGTGTGAAATTTTTTTTTTTCCTCAAAAGATAGTATCATGAGTAGCATACTGCTCACCTACCCGCCCACTTTCCCGGGGGAGCAGAGATGATTGCATTCTTCAGTGGCCCCTTGGTTTTAATTAGAGGCTTGATTTGTGGATGAGTGATCCTACGTAAGGGAAAGTAGTCCTCCACCCAGCAAACCTTCTGCAAAAGGCAAACCTTCCCAAGGGAAGAGGCGCAGCTGCTCTCATTTCCCACCTGGACCACCTAGTGGGCACCTACTGGCCAGCCTTCCTGCCTTTAGCCTGCTCCTCTCGCTCTGCCAATCCATTGTCCACACTACTGCCAGAACGAGCTACTTAAAAATAGAAATTTCATGGAGTCGTCCTGCTTCATTAGCTTTTCATCACTTTCTGGAGTCGAACATCCAGGAGAGGGGCCCTGCTCACCTCTCCAGGGTTATCCCATTTGTATAGCGGAGTCCTCCCTGCCTGATCTCATGCATCAAGCTCTAGCAAAACAAACTTTTGTGCTCCCCAATGTACCCCCGGCCCCCCCCCCAGCAGTGTACAGCAGATAGTTCCTTACCTTCATGTTCTCCCTATTACATGGAGAGCTTCCACTCTAATGCTTTCTAAATGCCCCAGGCATTTTCCTACATGTCCTTTGGGACTCAGCTCAGGAAGGAAGCTTGACCTCAAAGCTAGGTTGAGTGTCCTTCCTCCATGCTGTTAACACCCTGAATGTGACTCCAACATGGCACTAGCTGTGCTATTGTAATCACTTAAGATGGACCTGTAACACCCCTGTGGACCTTGAGGGTAGGGGATGCATCTAATTTTTAATTTTTTTTTTTTTAAGACTGAGACTAATCCATCTTTGAGTCTCTGATGTCTAATACACATCCTGGTCATAGTAGGTGCCCAATAAATTTTTATTCTGTGAATGAATGAGTTACCTCATTTTTCAGGTGGGGAAATGCACAACCAGGGAAGGGCAACCAGTGCAGTAAAAGGACCACCAGATGGGAATCAGAACAGGGTGTTGTAGTATAGTTTCTGTCCTGGTTACTCTACTTCCTTGCCAAGAAGCAGCCTTTTCTAAAAAGGCAAATGTGATAAAGTCAGCCTATTGAACACATTGAGGTCCATGCCCAAATGCTTCTACCAGATGCCCAAAGAGTGGAGAATACCTGGGGCCTCAGCAAGGTTACAGCTCCTGAACTCTAAGTTTCACATTTTATTTCACATTTTCTTGAAATTTGCATTATGCTCTCCAAAATGTCTTCCTTTACAAATTGAAATACTCAACAACCCCAGTGTCCATTGACAGATGAACGGGTAAAGAAAATGTGGTATATACATGCAATGGAATGTTATTCATTGCCCCAAAATTTGGAAAGTCTACCCTATGTGACAACATGAATAGATCTGGAGGACATAATGCTAAGCAAAATAAGTCAGTCACAAAAGGACAAACACTGCCTGATTCCACTTATATGAGATATCTAAAACAGTCAAACTTTTTCTAGAAGAAGAAACTAGAATAGTGGTTGCTAAGGAATGGGAGAAGGGGTAATGGGAGTTGCTGTTCAAGGAGTATAAAGTTGCTGCTATACAAGATGAATAAGTTCTAGAGATGTGCTTACAACATAGGGCCTATAGCTAACAGTATGGTATTGTGCACTAAACGCTTATTAAGGTGGGTAGATGTCATGTTACACACATACACACAAAAACAATAGCAAAGGGACACAAGGAAATCTTGGAGATGTTTGATACGTTTACTACCTTGACTGTAGTGATGGCTGTATGTTTATGCCCAAACTTATCAAACTGTATATATTATATACATTAAATTTGTGTGGATTTTTTGTGTATCAATTAACCTAAATAAAGCTGGAAAAATTTGAAACGTGTTTACAATTAATTTATAGTTAACTTACTCGACCACCCTTCAGTCTTCAAGTAAATTTAGCATTCTGAGAAGAAAGACCCTGGTTACCCTCTGCCTATGCCCAGCTCACTACCATCCGGGCAACTAGGCAGATATAATGAAAGAAGAGGAACAGATATGGATCCTGGATTCAGAGAAGCCTGGATCCAATTCCAGGTCGGTGACTTATGGGTTGTTTCACTCTGAGGAAGTTACTCAGCCCCTTCGGGCATCAGTGGTTGACTCCACAGAACTGGGGCGATGGCACAGTTCCATCAGTGGAACAGCTTGGGTGGACACCAGCAAATTGCGCTTACACAGCGGGTGTCTACTGCTCTCTCCCTTCAGCCAGACCATCAGGTGCTCTTCACAGCCTCTCCCATCCACCACCACCTCCAGCTTGTTTAGAAATGAGACAAGATTTCCAGTCACAGTTGGTCTAAAGTGCTGGGAGAATTTGGGGCTGACATAGTGGAAAGCATTCACATACACTTGAGGCCATTCCTTCCTCTGCCTCCCTAACCTAAACTCAATGAGCCAATTCACTGAGCTTCTCATGTCCAATTTCCCCATGTGTAAATTAGGATAATTATACCATCCTCGCAGAGCTTTAGTGAGGATTAACTGAACTAACTTGTGTAAGAATTTAGCAGAGTGCTTATCACGTATTAGGTAGTGAGTATGTGGGAAATTTATTAGGTTATTGAGGACCCACATTATAGGAACCGGATGGAGTAGGCAGGAAAATGCTGTCCCCAAAGGTGTCTACATTCTAATTCCTGAATGCTATGAATATGTTCCTTTACATGGCAAAAAAGACTTCGCAGATGTGATTAAACTTAGGACTTTGAGATGGGGAAATTATTTCTGGATTATCCAGATGAACCTAAGGTAATCACAAGCGTCCTTAAAAGAGTCAGAGGGAGAGATGTGAGAAGATGAGCAAAAGAAGAGATTTGAGGAGGCAATGATGCTGGATTTGAAGATGGGGGAGAGGCCATGAGCCAGAGCCTAGATGGTAGAAAAGGCAAGAAAACAGACTCTCCCTAAAAGGGACGCACTCCTGCCAACATCCTGATTTTAGCACAGAGAGACTCATTTTAGACTTCTGACCTCTAAGAACTATAAGATTATAAATTTGTGCACTCAGTTTGTAGTAATCTGTTAGGTAGCAGTAGGAAACTGAAACACCAGGTGACTACATTTTCGAACATTGATAGAAACAATGGCCACCAAACTCCTCTGATCACTAGGTACTATGACACTAGCCGCCTTCCTCACCTTCTCTCATTCCCCCAGTACTCCTTCCCCGGGTTAACGATACTGTCAGGGGCTGAGAAGGTGTTGCCATGCCTGAAATGTGCCACTAGGAACCACATCTCTTCTTTTCTGGGCAAAGGTAGAGGGGAAAAAGTGCAGGGATGTGTGCATACCCACGTGTGTGTGCGTGTATGTGTGTAGATAAGGACATCTCAAAAAGAAAAAGTGTGCCATACAATGGGGGCAATAATTCAGCCCTGCTCAACTCAGGATGCCCAACCTGGCAAGCCAGGATGAATGGCAGTTGCCATGGAAACAGCATCCCTTGGCTTCTGCCCGCTGCCTCCTTAGCACAGCTCTGCCATTGTGCAATCCAGTTACCACCCAGTGCTCAGCAGCTCTGCACACTGACAGGGTCTGGCATATCTAACTAAGCGTGGAGCACTTCTGCTATCTCCCCCCTTTCCACAATAACTTCACGGACTCAGGAAGCCAGGAAGTGTGAGAACAGGGATGGGAGGCTGCAAAGCACAGTGGACAGAGCACTGGATTCAAGATTGCCTTGTTCAAATCCTTTCTCTCCTCTGAGCCCACTTTCCTCTTTTGTACAACGAACAGGGGGCTGGCCAGGATGACTCATGAGGGCCTCTCTAAAAACTGTGAGATGACTTTCATGGGAAGATGATAAACTGAGAACAGGAAGAGGGCAGAGCTAAAGAATGGTCAGGGTGATGGCTATTTGTCTGTGTTTCTGAAAACCAGCCTTCCCCACCAGAGGGAAAAGCCCCAGGAGCAGTTAGGTGGAAGGAAGCCGCTCTCTATGTTATTCCTTGACAGAGGCATGCCCTGTTTCACAGTGAACGGGCCATGAGTCCACCTGCCTGCTGTTGAGCTCCGAGGGTGTTGCTTCCTTTATTGTTCCTCAGGGACCATATCATGGCTCTTAAGCCCTGCCACTGGCCAGGAGGGACTCTGGGGCCCAGGTCACACAAAGCAGGAGGCGCTCCTCAAATCAACCTGATTAACCAGCTAACTTTTCTAAGGATGCTCCAGTAACTCCTGACCTCCAGTGCTAGTGTCCAGCAGGGAAGTTGAGAATACACACAGGTAACTGCAATCCAGGGTCTACATGGAGCTCATCTTGGTCAAGATTACCTGTTTAGAAAGCAAATTCACTTTGCTCCATCAGCTCATGCCACCTACCCTTGTACCACCAGTCAGCAGTGGGGTGTCTGGAGAAGTTCCATCCTTCCCCATCTTTGTGGGACTTGTTACAATGATGCAGAAGGGGTCTAGGGAGTTAGCAGCCTTGATGGGGCAAGGCTACACTATGCCATTTCATAGCACTTCATGATAAATAAATTGGAGCTCATTAATTAAAAATGAGAGCCGACAGGAGCCAGAGCTGGCTACAGGGCCACCTGGAGTCAAGGGACTGTGTGTGGCTTGCTTGGGCTTCACTCTGTGATGATGTTCGCAGTAGGTGAGTGCCTTGTTCCCTTTACCTGGACCTCCCAAGGGAGTATGTCATAGACCAAGGGAACAGCTTGAGTACAGGGTTGAGGTGCAATATTGAAGAATGTTTGATGACTGTAGGCAGCCCTTAGGAATAGTGCAGTGAGGTTATCAGGTCCTTTGGCAGATAGTCTGTCACCTACCTACTGTCCCTTCCCCAGTTTTTCACTAACTTGGCTTTTGTTCACAGCATCAGCGTTCCCAGCCCCAGGCAATAGATGATGATTGGACTAAAACCAATAATAGCAATCCTGTTCTTTGCTTGTCAATTTTTTATTTTTAATTTTAATTTTTATTGTTTGTTTGTTTGTTTGTTTGCCAAGAAATATAGTTTAGGCCAAAGAGACCAAAGAGTTAAGTCTGCTGATGGTGAGTGGGGTGGAAGCATTTCTTGGAGATGTTTTTATTTCTTGATATAAAGGGACTGATGCAGCCGGTACCCTTTCCCTTTCTCTGGCAGACTCAAATGATGATATGCTGCCAGATGGCTGCAATCAGCTGGGATCCATGAAGGTAAGGCCAAGAGAATCCCACAGATGTTCAGAAGTCATGATCTAATACTCAACAAATGGCCATCTCCAAACTTCCTTTTATGTGAGAAAAATAAACTCTTATTGTTTAAGCCACTGTCTATTGGATTTCTAGTTATTTGTAGCCAAGTAAGTGACACAGGTCCAGTGCAAGGAAATGGAATTTGTACTTTCTCTAGTTGGAAGAGCCGCCCCCACCTCCATAGGGGAGCTTTTGTTGTTGCTTCTAAGGTTATTTTATTTATTTATTTATTTTTTTAAATTTTTTTTCAATGTTTATTTATTTTTGGGACAGAGAGAGACAGAGCATGAACGGGGGAGGGGCAGAGAGAGAGAGGGAGACACAGAATCGGAAACAGGCTCCAGGCTCCGAGCCATCAGCCCAGAGCCTGACGCGGGGCTCGAACTCACGGACCGCGAGATCGTGACCTGGCTGAAGTCGGACGCTTAACCGACTGCGCCACCCAGGCGCCCCTAAGGTTATTTTAAAATAAAAGTCATACATGTGTGTTATGAAAACTTCAAACAATAAAGTATATAAAGTAAGGAGTGAAGGGTTCCCTCTCACCAAAACTTCTAGAAACTAAACACTATGAAAAAGGAAGGATGTGGGGAGAGATGTGTTTCTATGCTATACATATGTCTATAAAGTGTTTTGCAATTGGTCTTTTTCATTTAATGAGGTAGCATGGATCTAGGTTTTTGAGGAGGTAGGATATCATGGGAGCTGTACTTAAGGAAGGTGAAGTTGATACGTAATCATTACTCTATTAGCAGGGCATAAGCAAATCAGACAAAACCTCCCCGGTGGAAAGGAAAATGGGAAACTGAGATTTATTGGTGACTTCCTGAATGGAGGCACTATGTCAGGCATTTTCATTCAGTCCAGCTCCTCTGAGAGATCATTCTCATTTTACAGAGGCTCACTTAGAATCTGAACCCTTCTGACGCCGAAGACCTTGGTTCCTCTGTTTCACCAACAAGGAGGTTTGCATTTTTCCATGGGTGGCCTGTTATAACAGCCCTCATGTTCTAGTGCCCACAAAGCATCTTTCTGGTGGGTCCTGCTGGGAAGCTAAAATGCTCTGGACCCGATCCATGGGTGCCCCCTTTGGGGCTGGCCAAAGCTGAGTGAGTGAGGCAGGGACAAACTGGCAGGGGTTTGGAGGCAAAGGAGGATAGGAGAAGAAACCAAAGGAAGTGCCACGTGGAGCCCATCAGGCTGGCTTCCTTGCCTACTGCTAACTGAAGCTCTTGGGAAAATGACAACTGGCAAAACTCACAGTGAAGGGTAATTATGCTGTCAGAGGCATCTCTGATGCTCAGGGCTGGGAAGATCTGCCAACAGGATTCATTGTAAATATGTAATTGCTGAACGTTGTTAGGCCAATGTTTGCCCCAGCTGGAAATCTGACAATAGGAAGCCAAAGTTTTGATGCCCCCTCCTATGCCGCCACAAAAACAGAGGTGGTAAGAGAGACCACCAAGTCTTCTCCTGCCTTCAGCTATACCCAGGGGGCTTTGCCCACGTGAAAGTCTCTCCTGATGTCATGCCCTCTCCACCACTGCCCTGGGGAATCCCACCCCAATTCAGAGACCAGTTCTAATTTGACCTTTTCCAGAAGTCTTTTCTGACAGCCCCCTTCTGTGCATGTTTCCCACCCCCCCCACCCCATTTCCCTTTACCTTATGGCCTTAACTATTTATCTTTTGTCACTTATACTGGGAGCTCTTTGGAGCATGATCTTATCTGATTTCGAGTTCTTTTTTTTTTTTTTTTTTAATTTTTTTTTTTTTTTCAACGTTTATTTATTTTTGGGACAGGGAGAGACAGAGCATGAACGGGGGAGGGGCAGAGAGAGAGGGAGACACAGAATCGGAAACAGGCTCCAGGCTCTGAGCCATCAGCCCAGAGCCTGACGCGGGGCTCGAACTCACGGACCGCGAGATCGTGACCTGGCTGAAGTCGGACGCTTAACCGACTGCGCCACCCAGGCGCCCCTGATTTCGAGTTCTTAATCACCCTAATAGTCACTTAAATGCCAGGAGGTACGTATGTTTTTATGGAATGAATGAATAAATGAATGAATGAAGAACTGGTCAGGGAGACATGTATCCTTTGCTTCTGGGCAACAGGATGGAAAGTGAGAAGGTGAAAAAATAGGCTTTGCACCAGTAGCTCTGTCTGGCTCAGGAGAAAACCAAGCATCTTCCCACATAGGGTCCCCCTTCCAGGTGGGGAAGAAACCTGGGCATTAAGAGTGTTTACCAAGAAGGAGGGATGCCTGGGTGGCTCAGTCGGTTAAGTGTCCTGCTTTGGCTCAGGTCATGATCTCATGGCTCATGGCTTTGAGTCCTGCGTTGGGCTCTCTGCTGTCAGCACACAGCCTGCTTCAGATCCGCTGTCAACCCCCCCTTCCCTCCCCTGCTCATGCCCACTCTCTCTCTCAAAAAATAAATAAACATTAAAAAAATTTTTTTAAAGAGTGTTTACCATGAAGGAAACATTAGGGTGAATGTTCCAAGAAGAGTCCTTAGAGGTAGTTTAGTCTTGATGCCTTTTGTGGTGAGAGAACAGGCCGAGAGACGAGAAATGTCTTGTCTGAGGTCTCCCAGGGACAGTGGTGGGGCTGGAACTAGAACACTTATCTGCTAACATCCAGCCCAGAGCTCACTTGGCAGCCCAGGCTGCTTCTGTTTACTATCCTATGGTCATCATCTGGATTCGACCATAATGATATCAGGAATGTAGACATGTGTATAATTTATCAAAAGTTTTCCAAAAATTTTACTCTACTTGTCAACCCATTTCTTTAATTGTTCTCTATGATTCTTATTTTTGACCTCAGTTCATGTTTTCTGTGTACTCACTAAAAATCCCTGTTGAAGATTCGAGAGGTTACTCCTGCAGCTGATACCATCACAGAGCCATGTTCTTGCTTGTTCCACTTAAGTTGGCCTTCCTGGCCATTGGTAGACCACAGTGGATCATGGGTGAAGGATGCTGCACTATACAGTATGAGCTCCCAAAAGCAAAGGAAGATAGGGGATAATTAGGAACAGTGAGGGTAGTGGACTTGGGGGTGGCCTAGGGAGGAAAGAGAAGGAAGTCAGAAGGCAGGATGTGGAGGAGTTGGGGGGAAGAAACGGCATCACTGGACTGTGGTCATTTGTGGCATGGTTATGTGTCTTACTCATCCCCTAGCATTGAAGACTGTGCCTGAGCCTGGCTTCAAGAAGGGTTTTGGGAACTCTTTGTTGACTGAATGAATGAACTGTAGAATGGGTAAACCCACCTTCTGGGAAATGAAACTACTGCTGTCATCCAGAATAGTCTGTCCCCGTTTAGCATCATACTAAAGCCTAGTGGTACCTTGGGATGCATTTCAAAGTCATCCTGGAGCTTTTTCAAAGTATAGATGTTGATTTCACCTCCTTTATGTTGAACCAGGAGAGGGAGGGGTGGATCCCATCTGGCATGTGGAAAGTAAGAATGCATACCCTGAGATTAGGAACTATTCTTTTAGATTCTTCCAGTTTCCCCAACCTCTTCTGGAGATGGCCTTGCATTGGCTATAGATACATCTCTGTAATATCTGGGGTGATCTATTCAGTAAAGTTTGGTGGGGCTGAATGTCTATAAGGATTTTCCCACATTCACTCCTAACCCTACCCCAAGGGTCTCTGATGAAGGACTGATGGGATGTTTGTGGGCAGGGAAGGGGGCTTTTATATTGGGGAGCCACTTTAGAATGGGAGTTCCTTGCTGGCCAGTCCCCCAACACAAGCCACAGGGATCACACAGGTGTCAAGCACCCTCTGGGGCCACCCTCTGCTTCACTCCTAAGGGTTGAGAGCATTAGCCCCAAAAAGGATCACATTGTAAGGAGATTCTTCTGCTGAAGGAGCCAAAGTCAAGGAAGGAAGAAACTTTCAAACACACCCATTCTTTCTCCACCCTTGGCACACCTTCATACCTATCTGCTTGGAGTGAAGAGTTAGGCATGGCTTGTCTAATTCTCACCCCTCATGATTGACAAAGTCTTGCCCTGCATTGCCTACTCGTATGATGTGATGTGAATTTTAGCACACAGAAAAGGTCCTTTCCACAGGTCTTGAAATCTCACCATTATTATTTTGGCTTTCCTAATAGGCTGCAAATTCCTTAGCATGGCATACAAATTAAGTCTAATCAGTCATTGGTATGGGAGTATAAATAAATTAATTAGAAACATTTGGGAGAGGGGAGGGCAAGGGTAGAAGAGGGTGGCATGGGGTAAGGAGATATGGTGTAGAGAACAAGGCCCAGGAAACACAGTTGGCTCATTTCACACTTGGAGCCACCACTATCCTCTTCAGAATAATCCTCCAAACTTTGTGCTAGCCAGGAAGAAGTCCACCTTTTGGCCCAGTTCAAGCCCCTTCTTAGATGAAGGCTTCCTGGATGAAGCAGCTGTACATGAGCATACCACAGCATATTTTTCATATGGCATGATCACCCTTCATTTTACCTCTGTGCAAGCATGGTCTCTCAACATGATTGGAATCCCTACAACAGAGCTGTGTGTCAGGCATTGCTATCTCAATCATGTAGATGAAGAAACTAAAGCTTATATAACTTGTTCAAGGTCACACAGTAAAGGTCAGAACTGGGAGATCCAAAATTAAAACTTATACACTGGTATAAGTTTTCAGTGGTTGTGTGACCTTAGACACGTTACTATTCTTTGTGCTCAGCTGTCTCATCTGTAAAGTGGGGACACTAATGCTACCCAGTACAAAAGGCTGCTGTGTGGTTAAAATAATCAATATACAGAACATACATGGAATTGTGCCTCATACATAGTAAATGCTACAGAAGTATTTTCTATTATTATTGATCTTGTTATTGTTAATATTCAGTATTGCTTCCAGAGGATCCTATTTCCACTGTTTCTCTCATAGAATTTACTGACACACAGCAGGAAGTCGGTCGATATTAACTCCCTTTCCCTTATCTTTCTGAAAATTGCCATCAGGATCAGAAAAATATCACAACCGCTTGTTTTATGGAACAAAAATTTCCATAATCCGTAGGAGAAGCAGCCAACAGTGGCACTACTACATCAAAGCAAGCAGAGTTCAAGGCCTTGAGATGTGGCCCTTGCCTGGCAAGAGTTCAGAAGAAGATTCCTTGGAAACGCATAGTAGATACTGAAAGCCAAGGCCCTGTCATCGAATGCTTCCAGTCCCACATCACTGACACATTGCAATCCAATGTCATGTTCTCGGTCCTCGACGGGCTTGTTCTGATAAAGGGCTGACTAATGGGCAGGAAGGGGAACGTTTTGCCAACGCGCTTCTTTCCATTAGATTACGGATGTATTTTTAGTGTGGCTGAGAAATAGCTAGGATCTTGACTTGCAAGATGATTTTGGACTAGGAAAAAAATCTTAGCCCCCCCCCCAAAAAAAAAAAAAGATTGCAAATGCTTGCTGCTATTGGGAGTTCCATGTTTCATTGCCACCTAGCTCACTATGTTAAGATGGGGCTCAAGTATGATTTCTTCTGGGTAGTTCCCTTAGAGCCTCTTCCCAGAACTACCCATTTTTCACGGAACCTAGCACAACATTTACCTCAATGTATCACCATTTCCAGTTTCATTGACAGGCTCCCCCATCAACTGAACAGCTTGAGTGAGTAGCCATGACTGTTGGTTCATTTCAGTGATGCCAGTTCTTAATTTGAGAGTGTTGTAGAGGAGATGCTTGATAAGTTTAATGAATAAATGGATGGATGGATTAGCTCGCTGGCTGGCTGGCTGGCTGGGTGGATGGGTGGATGGGTGGATCAGCTAGATGGAAGGATGGATGGATGGATGGATGGATGGATGGATGGATGGAATACAAAGACCAAGAAGTCATTCTGCACTGGTAAATCTTACTATGAGCGTGACTACAGATCCTATGTCTCAGCATCTATCACCCATTGTTAAGTGTTTGTCCCTCATGGCGCTATATTTGCCTAATGCCACCGCAGGCCTGCTTCTCATGTTGTGCTCAAGTCATGTAGGCAAATACATGGCTCTGCTGCCAAACTGACACCAGGAGAGAAATGCCAGCACTAATCATTGTCTACCAGTCCACTGCACACCCTGTAGAGGCACCTCAGTGGGGACAAAGATTCGGGGAGTAGGTACAGGAAGAGGGCAGAGCTACAGGGGTTAATATTTTAGTAAATTATGGACAACAGTTTCTCATGTTTAAAAAACAAACTCCACTGACTGACACATATGTAGTGACCAATTGTTGGTACCTTTATGGCCACAATTAAACTCTCTATTTAGTTGAAGTTTCCATCAGGCCCCAGTACAACAGAGTGAAGACCTGGGGAGGTTGTCAGACCCAGGGCAGGCAGCAGAGTAGAGTTATCTTGGCATCACTTACTCTCAGTAAAGAAGAATTACACACACAGAGTGAGTCCATTTCTGCTTGTCCTGGCCTCAAATCTCATCCACAGAGAAGCTCAAATGGCACCCCAGCTGTACATCTTGCACCTGACCTTTAGAAGAGAGGCTGTTGACAGACACCCTCCAAAAATGTACCTTCTGGGCAGAGACTGCTAGCTGTCTTCCATCTAGCTTTCTCTCCTTTCAGAGTCCTTGACTTCTTAGCTAGGCACATGGCCATCCCAAATTAAGGCTACTTTCCCAGTGTCCCTTGCAGCTGGGTTTTGCCCTGAGACTAAGTCCTGGATATGGCTGAGGTGATGTGTGCAATTTCTGGGGCTTGCCCTTAAAGGGAGGGATATATTCTCCCATTCCTTCTGTCTTGTCCTTCCCACTAGCTGGAAGGTGAGACTGTGGTGAGCTACTTGGGGTCATGTGAATCAGAGCAATGCCCTAGGAAGGGGCACCAGGAGAGAAGGGGATTGAATTTCTGATGGCTGTGGAGCAGCGCTGCAAAGCTGGCTTGGACTTTCTGTGAGAGAAAAACAGTCTTTAGTCATGTTGAAACCACATGAGTCTGTTATACTCAGTTGAACTTTTATCTTAACCTAGGCACCCTCATACATAAATTGAATATATATATGTGTATTTGTGTGTATATGTATAATATCTCTCTCTCACACACTCACTCAGCAGGATCTTCATTTTCAGGTATTAATTCAATTGAGTTTGGTCCTTCAAGGAAGGACTTCAAGGAAGTCATTCATCCATTTGAACAATAAACATATATTAACATATGTCTCTAACACAAAATAATTGGGCATCTTCGATATCTTTGAAACCTTAAGAGGAAATGATAAGACTGATTCTTATGAAAACAGTCATCCTTGCTTGAGATATATCATGTTAATTCTCTATTAGCTGGAATTCCCAGTTACCCAGGACATTCTTCATTAGTCTGGACACCAAGATTTTTCTATTCAGGTGGCTGGTTCAGGTGGCTAATGCAACCCACTCCCAAAGTCCCCCCATTGTCCTCATCCTGAAAGCTGAATGGACAATGACCCCAACTCCTGTCATCCCTTAACACTCCAAGACATCCCCTGGTTTTGTCTTATGTAATCTGTCCAAAGCTGGCTGAATCCTCATCTAGTGAGTTATCCCAGCAACCCAGCTGTGTCATCTTGAAAGATGTCTCTGGGCACCAGCTTCTGAGTCCACAGGAGATTTGACTACGGCCAAGCCGTAAAGCCACAACCTATTAGCTCTAACAAGGTGTCATCATTTATTGCGTGCCTGGTAGACATGTCACATTTTTTTAAAAATATGGATAAAAGTAAGTCTTACCTTGACTATGCAGTGAGATTTACTTAGAAAGCAGACACAGTCATCTATTTTCAGAGACCATCTATGTCTTTTATGATCTCCCTTGCATTTCTTCTAAAATCCTTTCAGTTTTCACACTTTTCTCTGATAATCTCATTCCAAACTGAAACGTCACCAGCCTAATTTCCAAATCATCAGCTAGCTTTTTCATATAAGACATCTCTAGTTTTACATTTTAGCCTTTCATCTCCTCTTTGGGGAAATAATATTTAAGGAAGTCCATGGACTACTCTGTTTTGCTGGCTAGCGCCTCACATCTTCCTAAGAAAATTAGCTAGTCACTTGACTCTGCGAATGTGATCCTGATACGTTATGTTGCATCCTGCTTATTTAAGTATTCTACATCAACATGGTTCTCTATGAATCTCTGTGGGTTTATTATTCTGGATAACACACTATAAAATGTTTCCCTCTTTTCAGTTATTCTTCAGATTGAATTTCAGTCAATCTATAAGAGAGGGCCTTTTATTTATTTATTAATGTGTTCTGTCAACCAACCAATTTTTGTCTTTGATTGCTGGGGATACAGTGATGAATAAGATACAGTCTCTGTCCCTGTGGGTAGTTGTACAGGAAAACTGCTAGAAAGCCAAGTGACCTATAGTACAGGGACAGTCAGGTTTAGCAGAAATCTAACAGCAACAGCCCCCCCCCTCGACTTCTAGAATCTTGGCATTGGAAGTGAACTTAAGAGGTCATATGGTTCTCTACCTCATTTTACAGAGGGAGAAACTGAGGCTGTGCCTACACCTCACCTTCTATCTCTCATCCCCTCATTCTCTTCTTCTGAGCAATACTGAACTTCTGTCTGTTGGACATGGAGTTCACTCTCATATCTGCCTTTGTACTATATTTTATTCATTTCTAGATCTCCAGAAAAAGTAGCTGGTGGGGCTCAAAAAATGTTTCATGTGGTCCCACAAATGTTCTGAGGGAGATAGGGTGGGGATTACCAGGCTTTTCAATAAACTGAGAGTCTATGACTCAGAGAGGTTGGTAACTGGCCCAGAATCATACAGCTTGTTAGCAGCATTGTCCTGACCAGGACTGGGGCTTCTGCCTCTCATTCTCATCTTTCTTTTATTAAGTAGGATGCTTTCTCCTACAGGGAACAGAAGACCAACTAAAGGCGGCCTAAACCATAAAAAGTCAAGTATCCCACAAAACATATGGTCCAGATACTGTTTCAGGACTGATCCCACAGATCTTGGATATCACCAAGGGCCCAGGTTCTTTCTATCTTTCTACTCTACCATGTTCAGCTTGGCTGCAATATCTCTCTTAAGTGTTGAAAGGTAACTATAGTTTATTCAGGTATCATATGCACAGCACAGACACCAGCATGCTAGTCTTTTAATGAGTGAAGAAAATATTTTACACTACCTTCCTAATCCCCCAGCAGATCTTTTCTTAGATCCCTTCTCACTACGATAAGGTAACATGCCCACATACTATATGCAAAGCAGACTAGGAAAGTGTGTACCTGGATTCTTAGCTTCTACAGTGGGAGGCTGGCCACAACCAGAGAGAAAGAAGAGAGGAGCGGAGGATGGCCATTGGGTAGGTGACCAATCATGTTTGACACCTCATTTAATCAAGCCACCCCTCCATGTCTCTTTAGGTCAGTGCCACCCATTATGGGCATGATCTCATAATTTGTGGTCATTAAATGTACTTGAAGAGGAAGTTGCAATTCTTCATGGTGGGTGGGCTTCTCCAATCTCATAAGATAGTCAACCCACCAGGTTTTCCACTGACCCAACTCCAACACAGCCAACGAGAGCTCTCACACTGTCAGACTCTGCATCATTGGTACACTGGGAGGAAACAAAAGTAGGCCTTCTGTTGTCTGATGGGGAAATATAGACTTGGAGAATGAAGAATTATCCACAGCCCAGCAGCAGGGGAGCAGCAGAGCCAGGATGCAGACTCATCTCTGACCCCATACCTCTTACTCCTTCCCCCTGCCATACTTCAGCTGTAAGTCATCTGAAACCACACTGGTCATTTATTTGAATGTTTTTAATTAAAGACTATGCTTAGAAAAACCACACAAACCACCCGTAAGAGCAGGGATCAGGACACCTGAGATTTCCATCAAGGATCCACCTACCTCGTAAAGAGCACTAGCAGTAGAGTCCAACTGTCTGCATTTGAATGTTGCATGATCTTGGGAAAGTTATTAACCAGCTTGTGCCTCAGTTACCTCATTTGTAAAATGGAGGCAATCCTAATACCTTCCTCATACACCCTTGTGAGGATCAAATGAGTAATATATTCAGAGTGCTATGCTTGGAACAGAGCCTGACACTCAATAAGCATTCAATTAATGCTGGCTATTATCACCTATTTATTATTCATCTGTGCATCTAGCCACCCTCTGATTTATTCTAGAAAGGACCTAAAGTGTGCCTAGTTTCTATGGTGTTTTATGTTGTAAAGCCAACCAGCACGCCCCCACCAGGTGACTGTGGAAACACTGTGAACCATACTGATAAAACAAACCATTTATCTTTATTTTCAAATCAAAACATTTGTCCGTGTGACAGTCCCCTAGAGCAGACAGTAAACTTGATTGCACAAGATAAAACCTTCTCTGCCACCTGCCTTAATATCTAGTGTTGGGATGCTTTGCCTCAAATGGGATCCTGTCCCTCTGGGTCAGCCCTCAGTGGGGGCTATGCCACACGACCCAGGGACACTGTTTGGATGCCGTGTTCAGAGGATGTCATGTTTCTCCCATAGCCTTTCTCTGGAGTTAATGTAACACCTTCAGGCTGTTCATTTCTGCTTCAGAGAAGCGCAGGGAGGGGTGGACTGGCTCAGCTGTCTCACCTCCCCAACCACTGGGAGCCTTCCCTCCAGCACCTGTGCCTGGGGCAGGCTCTTCTCTTCCTCCCTTCCCCTCTTTCCACACAGGAGCTGGACCAGACTGGAAGGCTTACAGAGAAAACCTGGGGAAGGCTGGTTCTCATGACTGAAGGCCAAGACAGCCCTCTGCAAAGGGAGGGACAGTCCCCTGGAGCAGATGGCCACTTGAGGCCTCACAGAGCCGAACAGACCATGAAAAATTTCTGCTGTAGAAGCACACGGTGAGGCCAGTGTCCTCACCCTGTGCTCCTGTCACCAGTCCTCAAGGCTCCAGTACTAATGAGAGTGACCTCATTGAGCATTCATTGAGCACCTTTAATGTCAAGCCCTTGCAAGGGACATGCAAAGAATCATTTAACAGCTTCAGAAGCTGAGAAAAAAAAAGGGGGGGGGGAGTGGAGGGCCCTGTGCTAGAACTCTCAGCTCTTTAACCATCCCCTCTCCCCCCAGTTCAGACTGCTGTGTCTGGCATCAGGGCTGCCTTTCCACAAAAGAAGCCACCTTTTCAGTAACACGTAGATATCCTAAGCCACTCTAAGCCACTCTCTGGGTCTCTGATAGAGGGATCCAAGCCCAAAATGATAATACGCATAACCTTACCTTATATCTTTTTGTCATTTAGTAGTAAAATATATACACAAAAACACAGGACAATACCTAGCTTGCATTTTTCCCTGAAAACAACATAAACCACACTAATAACACCATCCATTTGTCTTTAGTTTCAAACCAAAACATGTTGCGCTCACTTTTTAGTTGAGAGAAAAGGAATTTCATCTACAAGGAGGGGGCAGAGGGGCCTGACTTCATAGATGCAGCTGGTTGCACAGACCAGGCCTGATGGCCTTCACGGAGCACCCAGCGTCGCTGTTTCCACCCCAGGAGATTTAACAAATTCACCTTCTTCTCAGCAAGTCACCACCAGCTCCTCTCTGTGACAGAAACAAAGACCCAGGAAAGTCTTGCTCCCCTAGGAAGTGGAGGGCCCCCAGCCAGCAGCTCTGCTTGGAACTGGACCAGGGTGAGAACTGGACTAGCCTGGGGGGTGGGGTCAGTGACTGGCACTGAAGGGAGGAGACGGAGAGGCTGCCTGGGCAGACAGGTTATGTGAAGTACAATTTCAAAATGTCCCTGAGCAGTGTCCCGGTCATTCCAAGATCAGGGTCTTGAGACCTGAGAGAGTGTTTTCACCTGTCTAAGTTCTTCGGGGGATCTCAGCACCCAGCTTGCACATCACCCCTCTTCTCCTCCACCCAGGAAGCCTTGCCGGACCCTCCCTGATGCTGTGTCTCCCTCCTCCTCCCCTGAGCTCCCAAAGCTCTCACTGACTCAAATCCTACTTAGCTCTCCGCATTTGGCTGTTTGAGAGGCTTTATCTCCCCAGACAGCATGGGACTTGCTGGTTCTCTCTGTGTTTAGTCTTGTGCAGCACAGACAAGGTACAGACAATAAATACCCACTGAATAACTCAGCCAACCTTTTCTAAGTTGTTCGCTTGAGGGCACACTGTGAGCTCCTGCAGCCTTACTCACTGAGTCACCAAGAACATTTACGAGGGAAATGAAAATGAACTGCTCGGGCCTGACACTGTCGTTATGTTGTTTTAAGAAGCATACAACACCAGGTCACCCGAACGTCCATGGTCATCTAACACATCTTGGCAGGAAACCATCTGTTTGCTTTGTCCACAACATTCAGGACTTCAGGGCTTTTCTGGCACTTGTTGACCTCTGTATTGGGCCCCACTCACATCTCCAACCTCACTTTTCCTGTGATACCTGTTTGGTCACTTGACATTTCAGCCAACACATTTCACAACAACTTGCTGAGTATGTCCCATACCATTCCCGGGTCTCCCTGCCCTTGTGCCTTGCTTAGATTCTCCCTCCTCTTAAGGAAATCCTTAAGAGCTACAGATCCTACTTATATTTCAAGGTATCTTGAAATCTTCACTGAAGGTACTTCTACAGAAATTTGCTAGGCTGGATTCTCTGCACTGGTCTTGGGACAAATAAAACTTTCTCTGTTATCTTTCTGCTATCTATATAGACTGTTCTGCTAGGCCTTTAAGTGAGTGAGGCAATCTGACTCACATTATGCAACCCCATAGCTCTCGGCTACAAATTTGTTATAGATACCACTTGATAGTGTTTGCTGAAGGTGGGAGACTGCTAATAGCTTCTCCGGATTACTATCTGCAGACGGATTCTCTTACATTAGAGCTAATGAGGCCCTTGGATATTTTGTAGGTAGATTTAGCCCTATTTTGCTGCTGACCTCCTCCATTTCTCCCCCATTTAGGACTGCATTTCATCTGAGATGGGAAAAGTGACTTAGAGCTCAGGACAGGACACGATTCGTAGCAATATTAGGCGGTCACAGGATGGGAATCCAAGCTCTGTAACTACCTTTAGAAAGAAATGCCAATGGTCCAAGACCCATTCCAAGTGGAGACATGAGAGCAAATAATCAACAACAGCGAGCGTTCTTCTGGCAGGCGTTCAGTGGGCCACAGGAAGGTAGGGAGGAAATGATTCCCACCAAGATGGGTCAATGGTATCAGATCAAACCCCCGTCACCCTTTCAAAGGGTCAGACAAATTCAATGTAAAGCAGTTTTACAGTGAGAGGTCCAGACATGATTTTGTATCTTCAAATCCAATTCTGTAACAGAAATGGGCTACTTCTGCCTCTTTGGCTTTATTTCCAATGAGAAATGGATTGTTCTTTAACAATTAGCTGCAGAGAAATGCTAGAGGGAGAGTAGGTCCTTCTGGCTTGAAACCTCCATAATCAGGCTGGAGTTGAGGCACAGCATTTGGGGGGTTAACTGGAGCGATAAAGAAACAGCTCCATCTTGGACTCCTCCCCCCCCCCCACTCCCAAGGGCTTCAATTTCCTCCTGTGTGAACGTATCCTGAGGGCAGAGAAGTTGAGGTATCATCTAAGAGCATTCCTTTGGATATCATGGCTGCAATGGCCATTGATATCTCTCTAACTGACACCTGCCCTATCATTGGAAAGCAAAATCCCAAGGTTTTTATTTTGGAAGCCATCCAAAATAATTTCACACCCTGTGAGACAGGAGAAGGTTATCACTTCTACCCCTCTAGGATAAATGCTCTCTCCAATGCAAGACGCGATGGTAGCCAACTATTCCCTGAGACAATCTCACCATAATAAAATGCTTTAGAGCCTCACATGGGACCTTGTTTTCCCAGAACTACAACTTTATTGTCATTTCTTCCTCAAGATTTCAGTCTCTAACTCTTGTTTTCCACATTAATTCAAGCTGAAGTGCAGCCTCAATCATGTTGGCAAACATTCCAAATGGAAATGAATTCCCAGGTTCTCACTAAAAATTGCAACGTCCTCACCAGCCCAATCTGGATGACATTTTGTGTCTTATGTAATGTCTATTTCCCGAAGGAATTAAAATGTTTCTGTATATAGTTCTGCCGACAAATTTTTAATAAGGTCTACCTACTCCTAATTACCTCTTAGGAACAAGCAGTCTGAATCCCTGAAAACTGATCATCCAAAAATCTGTTTTGAGCCAAGAGTTTTATTTTCAAAATTGATTGGAATCAGATGTTGAGAAGCCATAATAGCCATCTCTGTCACATTTTCTTTTGATAAAATATATGGGGGAGCCAGCTCTTGATGTCACAGCCCAAGAGATTGGGCAATCTGGCATCTGGAAGCCCTCCCACACCCATGTGCCTGAGCTCAAGCCATTGCTGAGCCTCTCCAGGACAAGATGATTTGCTGTTTACAAAGCACTTTGGTTGTCTCTCACATTAAGTTAATAGCACTCAGAATAGTCTCCCCATTTGACAGATTAGGAAACAGAGAGTCAGAGTGTTTTGTTGATTTATTTAACAAACTTTTAAGCATAAGACTGTCCCAAGTTCACATGGCTAGTGTATGGCCGAGGCAGGTACACATCCAGGCTTCCGGTTAAACGACACCACATTTATGTGTAATCAGGCAAAACACCAATAGCACTGTAGGCTCTGGGGGATGGAGAAGGGCTCTTGCTAGTGAGGTGAGAAAAGCTTGCATGGTTGTGCTTTAAAGACATAATATCCTTGTGAAAGGAGGTGGGGGGACCAAAGTCACAGGAAAGCAGAGGAAGAGACTCTTCTTCTTTGAGAATGGAGAGATCAAGGAAGGCTCTCCTGGGAGAAGCTTTTGAGCTGTTTGTTCTGTTTTGTTGTGTTTTTGTTTCAGCCTAATATACTCAGTCTGTGGGCCTCCTGCCAACACCCTAGGAAGGGGCTCTCAAACACAATAATCATTTTTTATTCCAGCTTTTTGAATTCTGGTCAGTGGGATTCTTGAGTTTCCAGACAGACCTACAGATTCTTATGTCCAAACCACCTTTCCTTTGAGGATTAGCTTCAATATCACCTTCCCTGCCAGCCCTCCCTGGGCCCAGAGACCCTTCCTTGTCTTTCATGGGCCTCCTCACAATCATAGATATATTTATATATGAAGCCTACACTCACCTATCAGGTCCTTGAGGGCAGACCAGACCACAGAGGCCCAAGGGAAGGAACCCTGACATTCCCGGTGGATTCACTCCTACACGGTATCCAGCACGTAGGTGTGCTTAGGAGAGAATGACAGGGAGGGATCACATTTTATCTTATTGGGGCCTTCCCATTTTCATTTCCATGGGGCTCTGAATAAAACACAAATTAATTAAGGTCCCCAAATCAGGAAAACATCGCCTACAAACTGGAAACTAATTTAACGAGGTGCAGATAAGAAACTTGCATTCTTATTTTCTGCCAGGTAAGTTCATTTGAAAGTATAGTTCAAAAGGAGATGTTTCTCCCTTTGTATTAGTGTAAGACACACTAACTCTGCTGTTGTGGGAATTAGAACGTCAGCCTGACAGTGGTTAGAAGCATCTTTGGTGATTCTTAACCTTTCTTCAGACTACCGAACACTTTATAAATCTGATGAAAGCTATCCCAAAAGAGTATACAGACTTTTACATACCATCTCAGCATGTACAGAATTCCAGAAGCCAACCCAAGGATACTCCCAGGTTAAACTCTAGGCCAGTACTTCTCAGCAAGTCCATCATGGATTTTCTCCATTAGAACTGTCTGTGAGGTCTTACTAGAAATCCATTTATTGGGGCTCTGTCCTAGGCCCAGTAAAACAGCAACACTGAGGAAGGTGTTCATCAATCTGCTGATTAAATAGCCCAAGTGATTTTGATACACATTCAAGTTTTTTTGTAATTTTTTAAATGTTTATTTATTTTTGAGAGGGGGGGGAGGGGCAGAGAGGGAGGGAGACACAGAGTCTGAAGCAGGCCCCAGGCTCTGAGCTGTCAGCACAGAGCCCGATGTGGGGTTCAAACTCACAAACTGTGAGATTATGACCTGAGCCAAAGTCGGATGCTTAATCGACTGAGCCACCCAGGTGCCCCAATACACATTCAAGTTTGAATTGGTCATGGATGTAGATCAATTTTTTCATTTGCCAAGTCACTTGTCCAAAGTCGCACAGTAAACAGGGCAGAATGAAATGCAAATGTTTTATTCCATATTCTATAAAACAAAGATTTTATACGTAAAATCTTACATTTATATGTTTGCATATAACTTCCAGGAAGCATGCCTTTTTCTTCTGATACTGGTTTTTAGGCATAAGAACACAATTTGCGAGTTAAGTTCTAAAACTCTATAAAGAATTATAGAATATGGTTTTGATACATCATTAACTAGAAAAATCTCCCTTGGTCTATCAAAAGATCTTTATCATAAAACATTTAGGTGCTCCAGAGTCTGTGACATCATTTCTTTTTATTTGTTTTAATACATGTCTCTGAGTAGTTGTGTCAATAGAGTTTTGGTGAGTAGACTTACATTTCCAAAGCTTCAGGCCCAGAAAATTTCTTATTGAATGGGATTCCATCAATATTTTTTTTTAAGTTTTTTTAAACGTTTATTTTTGAGACAATGCAAGAGACAGAGTGCAAGCAGCAGAGAGGCAGACAGAGGGGAGACACAGAATCTGAAGCAGGTTCCAGGCTCCGAGCTGTCAGCCCAGAGCCCGACGCGGGGCTCAAACCCACGAACCGCAAGATCATGACCCGAGCCGAAGCCAGATGCTCAACCGATTGAGCCACCCAGGCGCCCCCATCAATATATTTTTGTAAAATAAACATGGTACCAAGGTTGAAAAAGGTAAAAAAAAAAACAAAAAACTATCTACTCAGAAATTTTATTTTCCAAAAGGCTAAGAGAAAAGTTTGCTTTTAATCATTGCATAAATTAGCTTCTTATTTTAGTATCTCATTTTGAAATTAACCTCTCCTTTTGCCCCACCAACAAGCATTTATGTCATTCTGCCTTGTATTGGGCTTAACTGTGTCTTCTCAATTAACCTGTGAGATCCTGGAGGACAGGCAGGACCATCCATTAGTCATTTCTCTATGTCTTCACTACAAAGCTCCCTGAGAAGGAGATAGACAGTCAGCATTTAATATAATTCACTCAAACAAACGCTTACTGATGTTTGCTCTGTGGCAGGCTCTATCCTAACCACTGGGTCTCATGTTGATTGAAATGAGGTGACTATGGTCTACAGGACTAAAGAATGAGCCTAACAAGGAAGACCCGTGCCCAGACCTGTGTTTTGTGAAGCTCGCTCCTGCAGCTGTATGTTGGAGGGGCTGGAGTGGGCTGATGGGGGCTGCCATGGAATCCAGTCATGAGGCAGGGTTGTGGGCTGCGGGGACGGTTGGCAAGCCCATCTTTAATACGCGTCCTACCTTCCCTCTTTCTATGACACCAGGCCTCATTTTTCTGAACCTCAGTTTTAAACATTTTTAAACATGGACTTAAGGAAGGGGTTCCTTTACATTTTGGATGCAAAGGCTTCTGAAGTTCAGAGTTTGTGGCTCTGGGCCTTGCAGAGGGGCCTTTCCCATTATTTTGCTCCTCCCCACACCCTGAAAAGAGTGGTTCTACAGCAGCCAGGTGTCTCTCCTAGAGCCTGACATGGGTCATACTGGTGACTGTACCCGCACCAGGCTGACTACCCAGACAGGAGGGCAGCGGCCACGGGCAGAGTTGCTCACTCAGCCGGATTCTAGGATGTCTCAGTGTCCACACTGAGACAGAAGGAACTACAGAAACGTGCCTATTCACCAGGGTAAGGACCGTGCCTTGCCAAATATTTGCACTTTTCAGCAGCATTAAAGGAAGTTTTTTCTGTTAGCCCCTCTCTTGAGCCTCATTACACAATCCACATCTTTCTCTGGGCTTCTTCCTTCTAGCATATCGGAGCTGTCTTTTTTTTTTTTTTTTTCTTCTCCTCTCCCTGTGTACACAGCATATTTCCTCTGTGGTTCTGCTTTGTATGATGTCCTTGGACAACTCTGGAAGGACAAGAAGACTTTGCTTGCTTTCTGACTATTTGATGGAAGAGCATAGGCTGAGTTTGAATATGGTTGTGAAGAGGCTGCCAGGAATCTAAACTCCACTCAGAAAGTCATATATTCTCTTCTTGGAATAGAAAAGTCCATTCTGGGGTGGAGTGAGAGAGGTGGAGGAGGTGGATGATGTTGGTAGATGTACATCAGTTGTACCACAGCTGAGCCGCGTTTAATGTTTATATGCCCCCCACCCCCCATCTTGAGGCTGGTGCTCTTCCAGTGCTGAGTACTTTCAGTGTGTAAATGAAATACCTCATTTCCTGCATTTCAACTCCTTCTTCAAAGGCAAACTGCTCTCATTTGAAACAAATAGTGAGGAATGTGGCACACAGAGCTTTCTTAAACACAGAGTGACAGTTTGCATGACCTCCAGTGATATGAAAGTAGCTTTGACAAATCTCATTTGTCTGTACTTCCCTTGGGGCTGAGAGTGAAGACAGTTGTGAGGCTCAGGCTAACTCCTGGGTGATAAAATGTTAGAAGACGTGACTTTCAAAACTATGGAGAGTGGTTTAATCATTTAAGAAAACACAAATGATCCCACTTCTCTGCAAAAGCAATTTATATTAATTGAACAATAAATGCACTTCTCAGCACTTCTACCTGAAAGAGCTCTACACGATAAAAACTAATTTCTTCGATCTTAGAAATGGCACAGTGATCTTATGATATACACACAGGCCACCCTAAGGGTAACTTTCGACACACATTTAAGGAGATAGTTTTGTATTTACCTGCGGCCCCCAGCTGCTCAGCTTTGTATTAATGAGAATTCTGTGTCCCTGACACTCATCAGTGGTCCTTACAGGGTTATTGAGCTTTTAATCATGCAATAAGCGCCCATCTGCAAACTCACCACCTGAAATCGCAGCTACAACGTAGATACAATCTGTATCTAACCCTGTGGCCCTACTCCTATCAAGTCCCTTGCCTCTTCCCCATTGGATGTGGCCACCAGTCTGGATCCTGTATTCATCAATCTTGCTTTCCTTTTTATATGACTTTATTGCATTTATTGGTAGTCTTGTAAAATATTTTTGTAACCTTCTTTGTGTTTAATTCAGAATATTTTAAGACTCACTTTTTGCACTTAACGTTTTAGTGTCACTACAGATCAACTGTTTTGACTGCTATGTGAATACATCACAGTTTATTTTCCACTCTCCCTCTGATGGGCATTTGGGTTGGTTCCCAGTTTTGCTATTGTGAACAGTGCAGCTATGAGCATTCTTATACGTGTCCCTGCTTGTGCAAGGATGGAATTGCCAGACCACAAGCTATGTGAAACATTCAAGTTCAGGAGGTAAAAACAATGCCTATACAATCATCCTCCACACATATATTCATGCAGATGGTTCAACTGCTCAAACTGATTGCTACACTTAAAGGATAAAAGCAACGTTTTCTATTTGGTATTTTAGTCAGAAAAAGTTAAAAGAAAAACAATGCATTTTTCCACAAGCCTAACGTTAGATAAGTGTACACAAAATAGAATGTCTTAGATCTTGCCAAATCTAGAAACAATACAACTGATAAACTCAGACAAACCAAAATAATACCACTGCAGTAGAAATTATACCTGCCATGGAACAGTTTTATCTAATGTCCAGGGTAAGATTCACTTGTAAACAGTACAAAATGCTGAGTTAAGAGTTCATTTTGTAGACCTTGATGGCCAAATGTATACCGGACCTCCCTACTCCTTTCCAAATGTGCTGATGTGGGAATCTAGGTTTTTTTCTTATCTGCATATAGGAAGACACCTTGTAGTGAAAAAGGGCCCAGGTACTTTCTCTTTAATGGAGAGAGGTGCAGATACCTTTAACAAGCCAAACAATAGTATAATTAACAGCTTGTCAATAATCATCAGCAAACACTGTATTATCTGAGATTTCTACTGTTCTTTCACCCAACACTGTCATCTTCTGAACTCTAGTCAGTGTTTTGGCTGAACAATTACTCTTCTTATTCAGAAACTGCTTGACTTACGTCTGGAAAAAACACACCCCTTTGCATTTTTAAAAATGCCCATTTTTTCCTTTTGGTTGGAAAACCACCAGTGTTGAAACAGATAGGTTACTTGGAGTTGTAATTCCATAGGAAGCTACATTTCATGAAGACTGGATTTTGTGGCCTTAAGAAAACAAGAGGTGGAAACCATTTACCTTCACGTAGAGTTGCTGAAATTCCTCGAGGTTCAGCCTCCCACTTGGACAGTCCTTGAGGAATCCTTTGTACCACTGCTTGAGCTCATGCTCGTTAAACTCTGTGCTCTTCACCAGGTCCTCCATCACTTCAGGGGCCAGTTTGCTATTCTGTTTCCCCATTCTGCCTGAAGGAAAGCAAATTAATGCAATTAGCTGTGGTCATTTCAAGCTTGATTAGGAGCCACGTCAGAGTCCTGAGCAGCCCTTGGTGGGAACTCCCTCCCGTGTGTCAGGTCAAAGTCCCCCCAAGTCTGCCTCCTTCTATTTGGCATTCCAGTAGGGAGAGGACGGAACAAGACTCTTCTCACAGCTCAAGAGGCGGCAGAGCTCAGCCTTCCCCGTCACGTGTCCCCTTTCACATGGCATAGATCCTACATGGAGAAACAGCCATCCTTGTTTTTGCTATTCATGTAAAGTACATGGGAACTGTTTATGCCCTCTTTTTCTGAATTAAAATCCATTAGCACTTGCCGCCTAGGTGCCTAATGCTACATGTAGTTTGTAAGGATATTGAGTGGGATTGTTGACACACACAGTGAGAAGGCTTTATAGCCAAGTGATCACAAGCAGACTTGGGAAATCTGATCAGCAAATAACAGTGCATAAAATACATAAAATAATGTTACCTATATCAGTTATGTGCCAGGTTATTGACCGTTTGCCATGTATGTTACTTAGGGCAATATTAATGAACTGTTTTAGCTTAAATTTCTTCCTTAATAAAATTATGTTTATAATATATATGTTACACATATATAATACAACTAAAGTATATATTATATATTATATAATAACCAAATATATATTATATAATAACTAAGTATATATTATATTATATTGTATTTTATTATATTATATATATTATATAATAACTAAACTCTTTCAGATTTACTGTGATGGCTGATTAAGAAATAAGTAGGTAAACAAAGATAAACAATACTCCAAAATTAAACTATTTTTTGTATTAGTACCAGAAAATTGAAGGTGACTTTTAAAAATTTCCCTTGAATGTTGTTGTTTTATAACAAAAAAAGAATGAAAACCAAGCTTAACCACAGATTGATTTAAAAAGTAAAATTAAACTGAAAATCTGAAGGACCACCAGAATAAGGAAAGCCACAAGATCTTCAAAACCCTGATACGGGAACTGAATTAGGCTTTGAAAATTTTACCCCAGTGGATCTAGGCCTTCAATGTTCTTGAGACAAATTCTCTCTCAGGCTCCAGGCAGGTCTACCCTTGCAATCACCCAGAAAGGGTAATCTCGTCACATGCTTTGTTGGGGCTTTTTTTGCCTCCTTCTACAACAGATTCCATACCCATTGTCAGTGACCTGCCCTAACATTGAAAATCCTTTCACTGTAGTGAAACCAAACCACTCTTGCTACTTCCAGGGAAAGCTTCCTCCTCAGCATCCTCCCAGCTGGACACAGTGAGAAGATATCATGAAAATGGCCATTTTTCTTCCCAATTCTTCTGTTTGACCAAAGGACCGAGGAGCAGCCACTTTGCTCTTTTATCGTGGAGCGTCTTGACTGATTTTTGCTCTTAATTTCAAGCTCCATGTCTCTTATTAGCAACTGTCTCTTAATAATAGGTTAGTGTGGGATTCCACAGCTGGATGTGGAAATCAAGTTGGGTACTCAGGTGTCAAGTGTAATTAAGCTGGGTAAGAACACTCTAATCCATGGTTACCCTGTTAATCGAAAGATGTATTACCAAACTTTCAGGACTTCACTTTGTTGTTTGCAGTAGAGAATGACAAATTTTCATTTCTGCACTAGAATCTCACCTAACAATAACAGCTGCTGAATACTGAGGGTTGGCTGTGGGATAGGCATTGTGTTGAGCATTTTACCCTCGATCTTTGGCCCTATGACAGCTCTGCAATAAGGATTAGGGCAGCTCTCTGGTACAAGATCATACAAGTAATGCGTAGCAGAGCCAGAATTTGAACATGGATTAGCAAGACTCGAATGCACAATCACAGACAGACAGGTGGATGGAAGGCATTTCAGAAGGAACAGGAGGGGCAAAAGCAGGAAAGCTCGCAAGGATGAATCAGTGCCTCTTGGCGCTGAAAGAAGGGATGAGAGAGGGATCAGTCACTTTGCCAGGCCCTAGTTGGGAAAAGACTGTTAGAGTTTACCAAAACCACAAGCCAGAGTGGGTTTTGTATTAATGATGGGAAAATGGATTAAGGGTTATTAAAAACTGCCTTCAAAAATGCCTTTAGAAGGTCAACAGCGTGTCAGCTTCTCTCTTAAGCAAGGAAGCGTGGATTCTCCATGGATCATTTATGTTCCTGTTGACTGGGGAGAGGGTGGTCTCACACAGGGAACACTGTCAGGACCATGAATCACCATTTTGGAGACTCAAATGCATCACTTCATGCTTCTTGGTTATGGGTCATGCTCAGCACTATCACTTAGGTGTGCCTGGCAGTAGATGGGTTACAGAGAAAATCAAATTCTGGCCTGGCTCAAAGCAGCATTGCCACTGCCTTCATCACGCCTTGTTGGGGTTCATGATCCTCACTGGGATCTCTGACCCCAGCCCACCTTCTGTATGGCTGCTTGAATGAATTTCTAAAATACAAACCTTGCTCTCTGAGCCTCTCCCTAAAACCGTCAATACTTCCCATTGTCTACAGGATGCAGCCCTATCTCCCTCGCCTGGCACCTGTCCTGCCTACTCACATCCTCATTTTCTGCCCATCTGTCTTTTCACTTGCTCAGCAGACTTCTTCTCTTTCTTTAAGTAGCCTCCGCTCACATGCTACCTCTTCTGTGAAACCTTTGCTGACTTTCCAAGGCTCGCTTAGGCATCCTTTCTCAAAGGCGTCTCCACTCTCTTGTAAAAGCTTTCATGGTCATTATTCATTACTCATTATCCAATCTACTGGATTGTTAGTTTCTTGGGAAAGAGGACTGTCTTTTATTTATCTTTGCATCCCTGCTACTTCGTACTAGGTGCTCAACAAATAATTTTTGAAGGGATGAATGAATGAGGGGCACTGAGCCACTGTGGAGTCCACAGTCAAGGACCTTGGCACTGGCCTTCATCAAGTTGTGGCATTTGGTATGTTTCTTTCTGGGAAAGTCAGTCTCCTAGTAATGTATATATGAAAAGAGTCAATGCAATCATAAGTATAAATATAACATGCAGGCAACAGATGGGAAGAATGTTTCTTTTAACTGTTTGGAAAATGGCCTGCCCCCCACCCCCGTCAGAGACCATTTTTTTGTTGTCTTCGTCACTAAATTTTGAACATCTTCAAGCCAGAGCTCGTGTCTTTTGTCTCAATATTCTCAGAATTTGGCATAAATGTGGTGCTTAGTAATATCTGATACGTGAAGGAAAGCATTGGGTTAACACTCCCCACCTATACTCCTCTTGTCCTGGGGCTGCAGTGATATGGGCCACTAGTGTCTTTCATTATGGCAGCAGGACAACAGAAAGGGTAAAAATGACAGTAAAGCTTATCATATTCCCAATAAAAAGATTTCATGACATCAATAAAATAAAATAAAATATTCCATGTGGGGGGAGGTGGCAGGTTATCCCAGCTCTGTTTCTAGTTCATTCTGTGATCTTGAGCCAAATCCTTTCTTCCTCTGTTGCTCAGTTTCCCCATTTGAAAAACAAATGAGTTGGAACACATGACCTTTAAGGCCCTTCCAACCCCATCATTCACGGATCTGTAGCATAAGTTCTGTAAATATGAAAATATGAGTCACAGATTTGAAGTTGGCTTGTCTTGAAAGAGTCCACACATGTTGGTTTTGTGGATTCTTTACCTGGGCACCTGTTGGTACTTGAACATTTGTTGCCTAAGAAGGGAGGGCACAGGCACTGGAGTGCATTATTTTAAAGTTGGCATTCCAGGCTATTAAGACAGGCATAGAACAGGACCAGTGATGGGCACCAGGAATGGGCCTGTGGGTGATGAAAGCCCAGCACCAAATTGCAAATGATACCCGGAAAAGACCATGTTTTCATACTCTACAGTTTATGAAAGTCTTCATGCAGCAACATTTACCCATGCAACAACCCAGTAAGAAAGAGATTATTATCATCTGCCTTTTACTGATGAGGACTTTGAAGCTCAGGGAGAATGAGTACTTCGCCTTAGCTTAACCAGCTAATAAAGCTTTGCTCAGAATACATGTCGTTCTCCAGAACCCCACTGGTTTCCTGATACAGGCTGTCATATTCTCTTGCCTGGATTCTGCAGCCACCTTCTAACTGGTTTTCCTGCCTTGAGTTCTGCCCACCTCTCTTCCACTTCCAGCCATGTCTCCAGAGCAGAAGAGGCAGAACATGAACGAGTGCCCTTAGAACAGATCTGAGAGACTTCCTAAAGGAGGAAAAGACCACCAGGGGAGGTAAAGAGCACCCATGGGCATTTTTCCTCCACAAACCCTTTGGGTCCTAGAGAAGATTCAAGTAGTGTGTGTGTGTGTGTGTGTGTGTGTGTGTGTTGCCCTGAGCTGGTCCTTTACCCACTCTGATATCTAAGTCCAACCTCCTAGAACACAGCAGGGTCATCTGTGTGCAATGAGGCACACAGAACAGCAGGCCTGGCTTTTCACAGGTAATCTGGCCATCAGCCTGGCTGAATCCTGGCAAGATTCACGCAAAGACTGGGGGCTGAGAGAGAGAGGCCCAGCCACGTGTGCAGATACACACAGGGTAAGCATACCAGTGGGGAACGAGGCCTGGAAGCAGGGCTCAGAGCAGAGAAAGAGCTTTAGAGGCTCAGTTGGAGGCCGATGGAATATAGCCATGTGTGGAAAGAGTCTTAAATGGGAGCAGAGCTCGTTGTAGTGTAAGATTACCTGGGCCAACTTTGAATACATCAGGTGCTTTCTCTAAGCCCTGGGCTCCTCACTTGTACACTGGAATAACTAGAAGAGACGGGCCTTTTCATGCTTAGATTCCTGCCCGGATGGCTCTTTGTTTCCCTTACCACCTGTCTAAACTTGACTCCTCCTGCAAGGCTCGGTTCCATTGCTGTCTTCTCTTTGACACTTCACAAGTTCCTACCACTCTCCCTTCTTCTTCTTGATAGCATAGTTTGCATCAACAATGACCCTGGCCTGGTTAGCTCTGGGCAGCTCAGCTAGGCAGACAGGTATAGGTGTTGTCTACGAGAAAGGTTCTGTGCTAGGCATGGTGGGATATACAGAGAAGATGTGGTTCCAATCTTGAAGAGCTCAGAACTGGATGCAGGAGACCCTCACGCCCCTGGGGATGTGGGATCTGATGACATGACTTCTCAGAGCAGAGACCTATGGAGCACTGGGGACAGAGAGACAAATGCCCACCAGATCAGGCAACTTCACCTGTGGGTGGTCTTCAGGTGACAGCTCTAAACTAGAGTCCCCCAAATGTGCCTGAGTAAAAGAATCATCCTTATATAGTGAAAAATGCAGCTTCCTGGGGTGCCTGGGTGATTCAGTCAGTTAACCCTCCAACTTGGGTTCAGGTCATGATCTTGCAGATTGTGAGTTTGAGCCCCATTTTGGGCTCTGTGTTGCCAGTTCAGAGCCTGGAGCCTGCTTCAGATTCTGTGTCTCCCTCTCTCTCTGTCCCTCCTCTACTTATGCTCTCTCTCTCTTTCTCTCTCTCCCTCAAAAATAAATAAACGTTAAAAAAAATTTTTTTTAAATGCAGCTTCCTAAGACCCTCCTTTAGAAGGAAATCTGTACTTTTAACAAGCAACGCATGTCAACTGGGGGAGCAGTGATGAAAATCATGAACAAAAATCAAGTAGATGGTCTGAGGAGAAGACACACAGAGCAGCACAGACATAACCTAAGTTCTCGCTAATGCCTCGCGCTCTCCTTCTGACACCCCTGATGTTGTTTCAAGATCCTGCGCTGGGATTAACATTAAGAATTTAAAAATCACACAACTAGGGAAGACCAAAGTTGAAAAGATTTGCCCCTGGGTTCTTCTGCTTTTAATCCCCTTGATTTTAGGTTAGAGAGCTTGAGAATCTCGAAGATCACATGGGCACCCAATGGCCGAGTGGGGATGAGAACCCTGGTCTCCTGACCCCGCTGGGGGATCCCACCCTCCAACCCCAGCAGCACGCCGTCCTCAGGCCAAACACCCAAAGCTTGCAAGCCAGGATGCATGTTTATCTCCCAGCTGGGTTGTTGAAACAATCTCCATCACCACCTCCCTGGGATGCTATAAACAAATGACAGGAGGTTGCTAGTTTCCAGAGATGGTTAAAGCAACCCTGAAAACCATGCCTCAAAGTTGCCCAGCACATTGTGTGGGGTTTTCTTTTCTAATAAGGACAATTATCTGACACAGTGGCTCTTTCTGCCTCTCTCCTCTGTAGCCTCCTCAACAGAGTATTCTCAAGCCTCTAGCAGCATCTCCCCAAAGGCAGAGTGTGGATCCCAGGCTGGCCTTTCTCGCTGTCTCTGGGGACCCCCGCAGCTTCAGAAAAGGGGAAAAATGCTTTCTTTTGGCATTCTTTGATGACTTTACCTCAAGCCCTGAACCTCATAGGATTACAGCTCAGGTCTGGCCTGCAAGCATAAAACAGGTAAGGTTAGGAGGGACTGAATCCCTGGGGACTCAAGATAAGGCATGAGTACTTATTTGATCTGTAATAAATGAGGAAAAACATTTTGGTGGCAGTGGCAATGGCACCATCAGGGCAAATGACAAGAGTTCCAACCCAGAAAGGATAATAAATACATGGAGGTGAAAGCAGAAGTGGGTCCCAGGGATCAGTCATCTGATCTGACCCCTATGTTTTCTAGAAGAGTCCCAGGAAGGTTAGGGGAATACAGCAAGTCCGTGACAGTGCCTAGCAGCACCTTGGCTACTAAGCCTGGGCAAGAAGACTTGGAAGCTGCTATAATGCCCAGGCCTGTGACCCTTGGGTGCTGATTTGTGTTGAGGGTCCTAGGCCCTGCAGGACTAGGAAGAGCCAATCTATGTCCCTGTCACCAGGCTGTGAAAAGTGGCCTCCCTCTCTAGGCCTGTCCCAGTTGTTTCCAGCCAAGTTGCCACCTGAGCAGCCTCTCTACCGCTCAGGGGTGGAGTCTGAAGTTTCCTAGGGCCTTAGCTGGGGACAGCCCTGACCAGGATGGGAGCCACTTGTGAACATTAGCCCTTGGATCTGACTAGGTGGTTCCAAACTAAAACCCACCTGGTAACAAGGTGGCCAGGTGCTCAGGGACTCTGATCTACAAGGCATCAAGTGGCCTAACTGGCTTTGGGGGTCCGACTCAATTACCTTCTTCCTCCTTGCCCAGGCACAAAGAGCATCTCTTAAACATCTGGGAAGTGTGGCTAAACCCGAAGCCACACTTGGCGCCCAGGTGTTGGGCTATAACTTTGGAAAAATTTCTACTCAGACTCGGTTTCCCTTTCACCCTCTCTTACAAGTTCTTTTCCTTTTCTGTTGGGACATAATGTCTCTTTTATTTTTCACTGGACATAGTTTGGCGGGACAAAAATAAGTATCCTGGGGGCAGACCTGGATCAAATGATGTTCCTGCTGCATAGAGAACATCTATGATGTTCTATGATAAGCTACTCAGCCCACTGGAGCCTCAGTTTACTCATTTGTCAAATGGAAATGATGAAATTTGCTCACAAGGTTGTTATGGGAATTAATGAGATAACACATTGAATTATTTCCCACAATGCCTGCCACATAGCAGATGTTCAACAAACAGTAGCTATTATTATCTTTATCATGGGACCCAGCAAACTGGATGGCTCCAGAAGATGGGGAGGCAGACATTTCATGATTCAGGCCTCAATATCTAGGCGTCACCTTAACCCTGACATCTCGTACCAGACCTGGTATGTGTAAACAGAAGTACACATACTGTGGCACTTGGGAAATTTTACTGTGGTCCTGCTTCCTGCTTCTTCTCCTCCAAGTACAAGTGCTTCATATCCAACCTGACAGAGAAAAGTCATCTGAGGACCCCACAGCCTTGACTAAGCATCAACTGTTGAGTGAAGTTTCCATCTAATTCCCCACTCACCCACTGAACAGAAGTGTAAGCTGATTAATAGCTAGTAACCTTTCATCTGGGAGTGTTTCAAGCAGCCACCCACTTTTCTGCATCTTATTTTTACTTCCTGGTACATCTTTCTCCAACCATTCTATGTGTTCTGAGCATTGATTTCTATGAAAGGAAACAGGCCGTCTCCGGCAGTGTCAGAACCTCACTTAGTTCTGTGAGGTAACAGAGGAAATGCTTTCATTAATAATCACAGCCTTCTGTCCAACAGATTGTGTGCTAGGTTGTGCTGCCAGGTCCCAGTGGGGAAGGACCGTGGCCCTTATCTCAGAGCAGCAGGGAGCTGCGGGAGAGAATCACAGAGCAGGGGCGCCTGCGTCACCTGCACATCACCAGTCCCCGGGCTGGGAGCAGCCTTGAGCATCAGCGGTCAGGATAGACATCCAAGTCCTTGCTCTCAGAAGTATCTGAGATATCTATCCTGATGGGAGAGTAACATGTCCAAGTGTCTATAGGTAGTGGCAAAGTCACTCAAGTCTTCTGATTCTCAGGCTGGTGGTCTTTCCTTTCTGAGAGCTGTTTGCACTTACCGTGTCCCTAATATTGTTATTTCTACAGTAATTTTAAAAAAATAGTTTAACTCATGCGGGTGGGTCTTAAATACAGAGAGTTTGAAAGTCTCAAATAAAGGTAGCTTTATAGAAGTAAATGTTCTATTTGAAGGGAGAATGACACTAAAAATTCATTCATTCATTCATTCATTCATTCAGTTATTCAAGAATCTTTTATTCAATATTATGCTATATTGCAAAGATAAAGATGATTTCCAAATCATCTCCAAGGTAAGCTTTTCCTGAATACTAGATAATATCTCCATCTGCCTGTTAGACATTTCCACCTTTGTATCCTACAACCATACCAAACTCAACATATCTTCCTGCGCTCCTCTCTCAGTAAATGACCCTGCCATCTGCCCAGGGTCCCATTCAGAGCCTGGGGGTTATGCAGGATTCTGCCTCTCATCACATCCCTGTATCCGACCAATCATCAAGTGAAATAATTTGTAGATCCTACTTCCTAACTTTCTTTCAAAATCCATCAGCTTCTTTCTTGCCACTATCTTAGTTGAGACTGCCATCATCTCTCACTTTTATCATTATCCAAACTTCCAAACTTGCTTCCCATCGACAGTCTTGCCCTCTTGAAATCCATCTTCCACATAGTAGCCAAAGGACCTTTCTAAAACACCAAATCCAATTATGCCACTGTCCTGCTTAACCCCTTTAGTGGACTCCCATTAGCCTCACCCTGAATCCAATCCGCAGCAGGCTTTCCAGACCACTCACCTGGGCCACTGCCGCCCCACACCCAGGAGCTCTTTGGTTTCACCCCTGCCCGTGATCCAACTTGCTGCATCAACTTGAACCTCTGGTTGTGTACTAGCTATTCCTTTGGCTTTGAGGGCAGTTCCTATTAGCTCCCCTTTAGCCTTCTAGCAAATTCCAAACCATGTTCTAGACATAGATGAGACACCTCATCTGGGGTGACTTCACTATCTGGCTTCCTCTTTTACACCCTGACTCTTGTATACACTGCTGTCACCACGCCACCTGCCAGGGCATGGTCGCTGTAAGGCACGTCTGCCCACCGTAAGGCACGTCTGCCACCTCCCTAGACCCGGGCTTCCCCAAGAGCAGAGTGATTGTCAGGTTAGCCTCAGATTACACTGAACAGGTGCCCAGGAAATGTTGTTGAATCAATTAATTACGATGTGATCTCTGTCAACAACTAGCTAGAGCTTATCAGCTGAGCGATAAGAGAGAACATATGAAACAGAGATCAAAGATGAATGTGCTAAGTGCCATTAGGGAGACACCAGCAACGTGGAGAGAGACAGGGAGGGAGGAACAAAGAAAGAGGGAGGTGTGGGAGGGAACTCTAGGGAACCAGTAATAAAACTACTTTAGGAGCTGAAAAATTGTGTGAAAAATTATTTGCAAAGTAATCCTTCAAAATTATCTCAAGGAAACAATCACAAAAATCCAGAGATGTATATACTAGCATGTTTACTCCAGCATTGTTTAAAATAATTTTAAAAACCCTACCTTCTAAAGAAACAACTTAAATGTCCGTCATAGAAAACTAGTTAAATTGATTTGGTTATAACCGCACAATGGAAATTATGAAACCATTAGAAGTAGTAATAGAGATCTACATCTAATGACATACATTGGTATTGATTTGATGTCATTTATTTACATTAAAACATGTGAATATACAAAACAACTACGTATTTTTAAGGATAAACACTTAACTGAGGACATGTATTAAACACACTAGAATGGAAGAGGAAAGTGGGAGTGAGTACAGAAAATAAAATATATATATAATAAAATCCAAAAGGGGCTTTATATATACAATGATGACAGTGTGCCATGAACACAGGAGTATGATTACCATCAATGTGCACTTGAGGTCCAAAAAAAGAAAGAAAAGAGGAGAGAAGACATTGCAATAGACTGTTAAGTTAGAAAAGCAAGTCACAAGACAGTATGTGTATCACCTTGCCTTTGCTTTATGCAAGCTTTGCTTTATGCAAGCTCAAGCTTGTGTGCACAGAAACTTTGGGCAGTACATAATTTACATCAAAATCTTAACAGCGGTTATGACTGCTGGTGGTATAATGGTAATATTTCATTTCTCAATATCTTTCTGAACTTTTTATAATGAGCACATGTAACGTTTATAATCAGAAAAAAATATATAAATAATCTCAACAAACAAAATGTCTTTTGTTCAGAAAACAGTCTCAGGCATCCTGGAAAGGGAACTTCCAAGATGCTTTGAATTAATGCCACTCCCTTTTCCAACAATTGATGCAGCAATATGTCAGGGTTCACTTCCAGACCGAAGACCACTCTGAGGACTATCTTGGGTAGCTCTGGGTGAAATGATGAACATGGAGGAGAGGCTCAGAAGAACCCTGAATCTGCCACCTTCTCACCCATCTCAAAGCCCTAGAGAAGCATTGATGGGAAGACAAAGTGTGGCCAGGTCAGCGTTCCTGACCCTCAGGATCTGTCATGTCAGGAAACCTCTCTGAGGCTCAGCTCTACCATGCGAGACTGATGATGTTAATATCAATCTTGATGTGTTATCACAAGGTTTAAATGAGATATAAGATAGAAAAGAGCTTTGTAAATGCTAAAGCACTCTCCAGTATTCATTATAATAACTGAAATTCAAATTCAAAAGATAGAAAAGATGATGATCCCAGAGATCATCACTTATGGCTGCCTAAGGCTGGATTAAGATTGTCTAATGAGATCCAGAGAGATCTACTTGAAGGTCAAAGGAAAGAGGTGAGAAGGTGAAAGGGAGCAGAATTTGCTACCCCAATCCATGCCTGTTCGGTGTAGGATTATTTTAGGCTGAGTATTTTTAAGAAACAGAAGACATAGGGCAATCTCTAACATATGAGTAGAAGTTACCCTTCCGAAAGAGACATTTATATTCATAAGAGAAATCTCCATTTGTAAGGGTGTCTCACTATGGAACTTCAAGGGGGAGATGACTAAATCTCTAGAAACTCTGTCAATGGAGAAGGCAACTGAATTAAATGTGCATAACAACCATACCCTTGTTTACTGTTTTGCTTGACAGACCCCCCAAACTGCCTCCTGTCCCTCACATTCTATTTGTGTTTAGCTGGAGATGATATTTAAGGTGATGGTTTGGTCCATTTTGGTTTTCCTAGGTATCTCCTTTGTATGCAAGAGGTATACATGTTATCAGACTTATGTTTGCTTTCCTCCTGTTGACTTGTCTTTTATTATGGGGGCCCAGGGGTGGGAATCTTAGCCAAGAACCTGGAAAGGTTAAGGGAAAATTATTTTTCCTCCCCTACAAAGGCTTTGGAAACAGTAGCATCACTGGATGTGTCTGTGGATCAACCTTCCTTACCTTCTTTCCAGGAAATAAGGAAATGGTGATTCACAGTCTTCAACTTGGAGCTGTTGACTATAAAGCCAACTGACATTCTCAGGAAACATTTTCCAGGGCCCTCCCAAATAGCCTGTGTGGACTGTCTGCTTTGACAGGTTGGTGGACCACGACTTTCCCTAAAGCACAGAGCTGGGTTCAAGTCCCAACTCCACCAGTGTTTTCCTGTGTGACCTTAGCCACAGTTGGCTTCCATTTTGAGCTTCGGTTTTCTCATCTCCAAAAATTCTATCAAAGTTTCCACCTCACCTAATTCACTAGGTCGTTGTAATGGACAAATCTTATAAATGGTAAAATTGTTTCTAGCTCGTAATCTAGGGCACTTTCTGGACATCTCAGGAAAGAAAACAAGATCCGGATATATGGAAAGAAGTGGGTTTATTAGGCAGGGGAAAAGAGAATGAGTAAATTGCAAATCCTAGCACAAAAGAGAAAAGACACCTGTTGACAGGCAGCCAACAGAAGGTTGACAAGCTGGAGGAAGAGGGAGGCAGCCATGGGCCCTTTCTTGGAGCTTTGGGAGGTGGATGGAAAGGGCATATTTACCAAAGGTTGCTGGAGCAGTGCTGACCCTCTCCAGTGAGGTTCCTGTCTTTGATGTGTTTCCAGTTCTGAATTTTGCTCACCCTGTCCTTGCTGGGCCTTTGTGAAGTATCCAGCAAGGCTGGAACAAAGCACTTTATTGTGGTGCTTGAAAAATATCTTGGCTAAAAGGGACAATGCCAAGGCTGAGTGGGCTAAAATTAGACCTTCCGGTTCTGTTGGACTTGGCAGTTGTGTGCACAGGCTGCTAACGTGGCATCCTCCACCGGCCTCCCTCCCGGCCGGCCATGTGCCTTCTGAGAGCACAGGTAACATGTGCTGAGGGAGAGGAAGTGCTGCTTCCTCTGGCTCCCTGTGGGGATGACAAATGCTTCTGGGCTGTGTCACTGCCGCTTGGAGCAGTATGTTGAGCAATAATTTGAAGGGATATGTTTCCCCATCAGCCAATTTGCATATTGAATATTAAATATGAATATTAAATAAATATTGCATATGAATATTCAATCATATCTCTACTTCCCATTAATCTAATGCCCTTGCACACTGAAACCAAAAGGAAATCTCAAGACATATATATCATATTATACATTTGAAACTTTTACTAACCTTTACCTAAGAACTTACAACTTCACCTATGTAACCAAGGCAGAACCCAAAGAATCAGTCACAAGTAGCTTCTTCCATCATGCTGTGCAGTGATGGCATCTACAAGGAAGAGCATAGGCCTAGGAGTTAGAGAGAGGGAGATCCCGAACCCTTGCATGTCCATTAACTTGTAACTTTGGGCAAGTTCCTGAAACTTTCCTATCCTGTTCTTTCAACTTTAAGTTGTGTATGTTAATAACTACCTCAAAATCTTAAATGAAACACACAAACAAGCAGACAAACACAAAACAGAAAGAGACTCATGAACACAGACAATAAGCTGATGATTGCCACAGGGAAGGGGGTGGGAGGATGGGCCAAATAGGTGAAGGGGATTAAGCGGTACAAATTTCCAATTATAAAATAAATAAGGCATCAGGATGAAAAGTACAGCATAGGAAATGTAGTCAATAATATTGTAGCAACTTTGTATGGTGACAGATGGTAACCACACTTACTGTGTAATGTATATCATTGTCAAATCACTATGTTGTACACCTGAAACTAATATAATATTGTATGTCAACTGTACTTCAATTAACAATTTTTTATTTTTTTATTTTTTTATTTTTTTTTTTTAATTTTTAAATTTTTTTTTTTCAACGTTTATTTATTATTTTTGGGACAGAGAGAGACAGAGCATGAACGGGGGAGGGGCAGAGAGAGAGGGAGACACAGAATCAGAAACAGGCTCCAGGCTCTGAGCCATCAGCCCAGAGCCTGACGCGGGGCTCGAACTCCCGGACCGCGAGATCGTGACCTGGCTGAAGTCGGACGCTCAACCGACTGCGCCACCCAGGCGCCCCACAATTTTTTAAAAAGTTAAATAAAACAATAAATCTATATGACTAACATTTTAGCAGTAATAACCATAGCTTATATTATCACTTACTATTGTGTTCATGGATTACGCATTTCATCTTTATAGTAATTTAATGAAGTAGATATTACTATGCCTTCATTCTACACTCAAGGCAAATAAGATTTAGAGAATTTAGGAAACTTTTCAAAGGTCACACAGCAAAAAATTGGTGGAGTTTGCACTTGAACCCTGCAAGGCTCCGATCCACTGTTCACTATTCTGCACTGTTAAAGGAGATGAGAAAGAAGAAAGTACTTTCCAGAACAGAAACTGTTATTTCAATATAAGGTTCACCATTCTCTTTTCTTGCCTGGGTGTTGCCCTGATCTATGCATTTCTTTACTCAAGTGAGGCAATTTCCAGTACCAAGAGGCTAGGTTGTTTCTTTCCCAGTTACCAGCTTCTGGTCCTTGGGGCCTGGGGAGGGGCTTGAATGCTTAATACAATTGCAGCAATTGAAGGAACGGAGGATGTTTAACCAGAAGAAGCAAAGACTCAGGAAAGGAAATTTGAGCTCTCCTTGAATAAGTGAAGGATTTACTGGCACAAAAATAGACCTATAGATCAGCATAACAGAATGGAGAGTCTAGAAATAGACTCGGCTATACATAATTACTTAATGTATGATCAGGGAAGCTTTTCAGAACAAGAGGAGAAGGGAATATAATTTTATAAGTGGTGCCATCATCTTTTGATAGCAATTTGGTGGAAAAAATGTAAGTCAGAAGTATGATAGGGAAAAGAGGATAAAATAGGCAGAGAGGGAGACATTGGGACCTGAGGCCCCCGGAGGGGAAAAACAGATATTTTAGAACAATGCTGGGAGGGTCTGACTACAACAAACTCCCTGGGGGGGTAAGGTTCCTCTTAAGTATGCAACAGACACCATCTACTCCCCTCTCAGGTTCTCCTCAGGAATTTGACAAAAGACCTAACTAAAAGTAAGTAGTAGACCATAAAATGTATGACCCACAAGGAACTTACCATAGACCATAGACCATGCCTCATACAATGCAAATGAGCCAATCAAAAAGGAATGATTAGGCATTTAGAGTTTTACCCAATAAGGGTAGAACCTGAGAAGGAACAAAGGGTAAGGGAAGAGGGAGCCAACCAGAACCTTACAAAACAAAGTCCCTTGCCTACAGTCCGCAGGCTTTCACCTTCGAATGCCACCTCTCTGTAAAGAGAGCTTTCATACTGGTCTTACTTTCTGACCTTATGCTCAAATTCTTACTTTCTAATCTTATACCTTCATAAACTTTAGTCTGCTGCTCATCTTGTGTCTACCTCTTCATTCTTCGAAGCGGTGAGACAACGAATCTGGGGTATTGAGGTAAAAAAAAAAATCCTGCAACAGAACCACACTATGTACCATCTTTTAAAAAATCATTAACATTCGGAATAAACAGCTTAATATAAAAATATGTCAAAGAAAACTAATAGAAACTGAAGATATGCTAGACAAAATGTTAATAGCTATGTGTATCCATACACATAGCTTTATATGCTTTATATATAAAGCAAATTCCAATTATTAAGGGAACTGTTAGATGAATGATCAGAGTGTACATAGAAAATTCATACCAGCATAAACACAAATAGTAAACAAACCCAGAGAAACATGTTTAGCCTATTTATTAAGGTCAAGTTAGACTTTCTAAACAAAAGCAATGACAGAAACTATAAAAGATAAGATTGGTAGGTAGAACTACATAAATTCAAAGTTTAGGGAGTCTAAAAACACCAGAAAAAAATAGCAAACGTCAAGTGGAAGAAAAAATAGGCAACATAAATGTTTTTTAAATATTAAAGGTGCTTAAAAATAATTGGTAAGAAGGGCGCTTGAGTGGCTCATTTGACTTTGGCTCAGGTCATGATCTCACTCACAGCTTGTGGGTTCGAGCGCTCAGAGCCTGGAACCTGCTTCCAATTCTGTGTCTCCCTCTTTCTCTCTCCCTCTCTTGCTTGTTCTCTCTCTCCCTCTCTCTCAAAAATAAATTAAAAAAAACATTAAAAATTAAAAAAAAATGGTAAGAGAATTTGATGGAAAACTAAACAACCAACGAGAACAGAGTATGAACAGAGATGAAATCTCAGTGGCCAAGTCCAATCCTACAAATAATCAAACACGGTAAAACTGCATGTTCCTGCAACCCACTTAAAAATAGAAATGAAGAAGCTGTAAACAGCAACACTTTTGATACCAGGGGTACTCATTTTAAAGAAAAATTCCAAGAGGAAAAAGTTATACAAAGGGATATATTTATTACAGCTTTATTTAGTAATGGTAGAAACTCTAGTTTTAGGGAAATAGTAAATTATGGTATGTTGACTCAATGGAATATAAAAGTATAAGTACAAGTTTGAAACATGGCAAATTACTTATGATATGCTAAGTGCAAAAAGTGGGCATACAACATTGAATACACATTATAATTACAACTATTTACTGCAAAAAAATGAAGTATGTTGTTTTCCTCTTTTCCTCCTTACAAATCAATAAAAAGTGCAGACTGTGCAGAAATCATACTATGTATCTATCTGGGCATGGGGATAAATAAGAAATGCTTGCTTAGGGCGCCTGGTTGGCTCAATTGGTTAAGCATACGACTTCAGCTGAGGTTGTGATCTCATGGTTCATGAGTCCGAGCTCTGAGGTTGTGATCTCATGGTTCATGAGTCCGAGCTCTACGTTGGGCTCTGTGCTGACAGAGTGCAGCCTGCTTGGGATTCTCTCTCTCTCTCTCTCTCTGCCCCTCATATATGCTCTCTCTCAAAATAAATAGATAAAATAAAAATAAAAATAAAAGAAGTTGCTTGCTTATTTCCCGTAGAAACCAATGATCCAATGGGAGAGAAAAATAATTTGCACACATTTAGTTACAATGTATAATATGGAGCGATAAGGACATCCCTAAAAATGTAAAAGATTCTATGGTAGCACATTCATGCTGAATAGTGAAAGATCTCCTATAGGTTACTATATTAACTCACATTAAAATATGAGAACTTGAAAAGATCTCTGTAAAATCTAATTAATCGTCCTTATTATAAAGTTGAGAAGGCTGAGGTGCAGAGAGAGAGTAAATAAATAGATCTTAGATCAATGCTTTCCTTTTCCAGATGAGAACCTGAGGCCTAGAGAAAACATAAGCTTCTTCTAAGAGTGTAGGGAATGTTTGTTTAAGATGTAGTTCCAGAACCACATCTCCTGACCACAAATCCAATGTTCTCTTCAAACACAGCTTTCACCCAGAGTGCATCAACGAAAACAGAAGGTGACAGAAGAAACGGGCTACTTGTCTTTTAAAGAACTATGAGGATAATGGAGGATACAGGGGTAAGACCTCATCTCTGTCTCAGTAATTCAGGGGACAGTCATGAGTTTACAAGCCCAGTCAGACACTTAGGAGGCTGTATATGCTTCTCCACTCCTTGTACCCTAGTCCTAGTTAGTCAGAAATTCTGCCTTGACTAACTCTATTTTATTTTAAACTCTACTGTTTTTTTTTTAATCAACAACTATGTAATTAGTCTTTCTGCAGTCTCTACCCTTCAAATTTATTCTTCACACTGTCACCATATTGTTATTACTAGAATAAATATCTGATCACTTCAAGCCTTCGGTGCTTCCCTGTTGCCTAAAAAGGATGTATAAATTCCTTCAAAGTACCCATAGAGGCCACCATGATCTTGCTGGTGCCTTTCCTTCCGTTTTATCTCTCACTACTTTGGTCTTACACTTTGAGACTCATGCTCACACTGAATTTGCATTTTCAAAAATGTTTCAATATTTTGTCAGGTCTCTGTTAGCATAGTAGGCACTTACTGAATGGACAAATGAATAAATGAGATAAAGGAAATTTAATAAAGACATTTATTAATGACAATGATATCTTGGCTAATCAATCTTCTCTATCCATAAGCTCAGTGAGGTTGGGTATTGTGTTTGTCCTGCTCACTGCTGTATGCCCAATATTCAACAGCTGAATAAATGAATGAATGAACGGATGGATGAATAAAACTGTGTAACAGAGATTTGTATGGCTGTTACGGAAGGGCAGAGGAAACAACCATATTTGTGGGAATTAAGGAGAGCTTCACATGAGAAGCAATCTTTGCAATGGTTGGATAGGGATTGTCAGGTAGAAATAATAGACACATTGAGGTACAAAAGAACACGGCATGTTCACGGATCAAGAAATACTGGAAGACAGCTGGAAAGCTTCAGGTGGACAGAATAACCTAATGGAAAGAGTCAGACAGAGTTAGATTCAAATCCCAGAGTTAATTCTCACTACTTGTGTGACTTCAATCAAGCTATCAAAGCTCTCATAGCTTTCATTTTATCTTAAAACAAACTGTAAAAATTAAAGATGAGATAATATAGAATACTGAAAATTGCATAGCTTAGGACAGGAGCTCTTCCACTTTCTTCCTCTCCCTTTTCCCCCTCTCCTCTTCCTCTTAGTGTTAATTCTTTGGTTTAGCACAAGTTATCTTTGCCTGCTCTAGTCACTAGGGAAGACTAAGGGCCTCTTTCAGATCTAAATCTAAAAACCTTTCCACAAGATGTTCTCTGTGGGCAACCAGCTCTTATCTGTATATCTCCCTTATCCTACTGCATACATCACACTAATGCCAAATAAAATGTTTTGACTCCAACTCAGATTAAAATAAGAAGGGCCAAAGGAACAAGAAGGAATTAATTTGCTATCTGGTCTCTAAAGTTTTTTGCTCTTTTGCTGTCTGAAACCAAATAGTTTGGCCCCTATTTAACTCTCAATAGGGAGACTTTATAATTTATTGTCCAAAGAGCACACTCTGAGAGTGAAGGAAAGTGCTATTACTTCTACCAAGACAATAGGTATTATTCAGGACTATCTTAAGCAAATTCGGGTGTATTGTCACCCTGCCTCTCCAACTTTATCACCTATCAAACTCCTTTATTTCCTATGCTGCAGCCCTAGGGACTCTGTGGCCTTCTCTCATACACACCACATTCATTCGTCCATTAAGGCCTTTGCATTAGTTTTCTCTCTCCTTAGAACGCTCTTCTTCCAAGATCTTTCATGGCTGACTTCTCACCATTCAAGTCACTAATCAAATGTCACCTTTTGAGTTCTTCTATTCAAACTATTAATACTGTTAATAGTAATTACTATTAATAAGTAACTATTAATAGCCTCTTCTCCAACGACTATCTCACTACTTTGTTTTATATTCTTTGTAGCCCGTAAGACTATCTGAACTTAGCTAAAGTATTCATTAATTTATATGATTATTTATTGATGGTCTTTTTTCACTATAGAATGTCAGCTCAAAGAGGGCAAGAACCTGGCCTGTCTTATTTATCACTCTTTGTATCTAGACCCATCCCAGATACTAAGTAGGTACTTAATAGTCATAAAATGAATATCTTAACTTTCTATAATTTTTAAACATAAACTTCCTTTCTTGATAGTGACAGTGATTTATAGTTACCATATGAATGTGTTCATTTCACATATCAGTGCAAATAGGTTGTATGCCAAATTGTTTGAAGGAAAGGTCAACTTTAAATTCCCCTATCTGCCTGCTCACGAACTCAATAAGGATATGTAACTCAGCAGAGTCCTTAATTATTTCCAACTTCAGGAAACAACTGAAATAAATAGCCTTAAGTCATATTAGGGCTACAGTGTCACTTAAAAAATGTTATTAATTGTGTCAGGTTTGAATCAGACAATATCCTAGGACCAAGAGCAAAATGTGGGTTACCACTCAGGAAAATTACCTGATGCATACCATAGCTAAACCATCTATTCTCGGTATTCTGGATATTTAAAAATTGTAAGTTGTTTTTCTCTGTGTTTCTAGAGTGCTTTTGGAGGTTTTTAGAAATCAAGATGGGGGCGCCTTGGTGGCTCAGTCAGTTAAACGTCAGACTCCTGGTTTCGGCTCAAGTCATGATCTCACAGTTTGTGGATTCAAGCCCCATGTCGGGCTCCATGATGGCAGCACGGAGCTTGCTTGGGATTCTCTCTCTCTCTCTGCCCCTCCCCTGCTCATGCTCTCTCTCTCTCTTTTTCTCAAAATAAATAAATATACTTTAAAAACTTTTTAAAAAAGCAAGATTGAACAGTGGAAAGCTCAGTTTTATTTGGTTTATTTGGTATTTATTAGTCTTACAATTTGGGGCAGTTAACTAATGTTTCTGAGACTCGGCTTCCTCATCTGTAAAATTGTAAAAGTATTGATCTATATATTCCATTTGCATTCAGAAAGAGTTTTATAATAATACCAAACCATAGATGGACTCATTTAAAAAATCTTGATGCCAAATATAGTCAACCATTGGTGTTAATAGATTTAACATTTCAAAATTTGACTATTCTATTATGGGCCCATTAAATGAACCAATTTATAACTTTCTTGGAACATGAATGTGAGACATTCTTGGTGTACGGCTGGTGTGTAGGAATAAATCACCCAGCTAAGGCGTGATTCTCCTAAGCATCTACATCTCAGTGCAGTCCTCTTGAGAGTCATTCTTCCACAGTAGGATCTCTCTTAAGATCTCTTAGGATCTTCTCTCTTAAGAAACAAGACAAAAACTAAAAAGCTATGTTTCTTTGTAGAAAGTGTCTCCTTAAAAAACACACCTGCTCTACTGGGGAGGGAAGTGAGAAAGAGAAGTGAACTATATGTCAGAGAGACACTCACTTTAGAGATATGCCAAGATATTGAGGCATATCCCTTCATCATGCCAGGTGTCTGAGACTGAGCAGAAAACAGTCCTCCTCAAACATTCCCAAAGAAAAGAATATTTATGGGAATTCTCAAAGGTCCACCTAAATGTCACTCTATTGAGGGGCACCTGGGTGGCTCAGTCAGTTGAGCATCCGACTTCAGCTCAGGTCATGATCTCATGGTTTTTGAGTTTGAGCCCTGCGTTGGGCTCAGTGCTGACAGCTCAGAGCCTGGAGCCTGATTCAGATTCTGTGTCTCCCTCTCTCTCTGCCTCTCCCCCACTTGTGTTCTGTCTGTCTCTCTCTCTCTCTCTCAAAAATAAATAAAATGCAAAAAAAAAAAAAAGAATTTAAATGCCACTCTTTGACAATGAGTAAAAAAGCAAAAAGAAACAAAAGCTTAAAGATAGTTTGGGGGAGCCTGGGTGGGGTCAGTTGGTTGAGTGTCAGACTTTGGCCCAGGTCATGATCTTGTGGTTTGCAAGTTCAAGCCCCACATTGGGCTCTGTGCTGACAGCTCAGAGCCTGCTTTTTTTCTCTCTGCCCCTCCCCAGCTTGTGCTTTGTCTCTATTTCTCTCAAAAATAAAAATAAAAATAAAAAAATAAAAATAAAATAAAGGTAGTTTAACTTTATACTCAATATTTCAAGTTTCTAGCATATTAGTTATTAATGACTAGTGAAAAAAATAGCATCTTTGGTAATAGGCATCAAGCCCCTTCAACTGTCAATACTCTTCATGCCAGGAATTTAACCTAAGGAAGTGATCAGTTAGGTGCTCAAAGATTTGGGCAAAAATGAAATTAGATGCCAACCTTCCAAATGATCACAAAATATATTCCGATGGATTAAAACCCAAATTAACACAATATGCACAAATCATGGTAAAAGATTGATAAATAAGACTACTTCGAGATTAAAAACTATTTTTAAGACAAAATAAACCATGAATAAAGTTAAATAAGTAATATGCAAGGAGAAGATATCTGCAATGTACCTAATAACAAAGAATTTTTATTCAGAACATATGAAGTATTCCAAGTAATGAATGAGAAAAATACAAACAATACTATTAAACAATCGGTAGAGCATAAAACTAGATAATCAATAGAGAAGAAAATCTACATGGCCAATAAAGAGTAAAGAGATGGAAAATTACAAAGAACAATTTTTTCCAATTAGTTTGATAAAAATAAATTTTGGGGGGTGCCTAGTTGGCTCAGTCAGTTAAGCATCTGACTTTGGCTCAGGTCATGATCTCATGGTTTGCAAGTTCGAGCCCCAGGTTGGGCTCTGTGCTGACAGCTCAGAGCCTGGAGCCTGCTTCAGATTCTGTATCTCCTTCTCTCTCTGGCCCTCCCCAACTCATGCTCTGTCTCTCAAAAATAAATAAATGTTAAAAAAATTAAATATATTTTTAAAATATGCTGATACCAATTGTTTGCAAAGACATAAAGAAGTATGGACTCTTTCTAATATACTATTTGTGGGAATATTAACTGGTACATCTTCTTTGGAGAACAATTTGGCAATATCTAATACAGCAGAAGGTGCATATAGAACATGATCTAGCAATTCTATTTCAACACATACGCCCTACAGAAACTCACACAAATATCCAAGGGGCTATGTGAAAAAGACGCACACTGCAAGTTTTTAATAGCAAACACTGAAAAAAAAGTCAGAGCAACCTAAATGATCATAAAATAGGAAATGGATAGGTAATTGGAGGTATAGTCCCATAATGAAGTACTGTATAGTAGTTAAAATGAATAAATGATATCACATGAATAAAAATTGTGATCTAAAATTTTTTTTGAGAGGATAAGTAGGAGAATGACACACAGTATGATGTCATCTACTTAAATGTCAAAGAGCAAAGATGATACTATAGAGACATGTATTTAGTAAAAAGAATAAGCATGTTCGTGAAGAAAATGCATGCTAAGTTCAATAGAATGTTTCTGAGGAAAAAGAAAGGTGAGTGGAACTAAGAAGAGAAATGAAGAGAATTTCAAAATATGAGAACATATTAATAGTTGTGAATTCTAGGCAGTAGGACAGTGGATACTTACTATATTATTATCTGAACTTTAATGTGTGAAATGTTTCACAATAAAAAAGTAGTATGTTTTCTTTTAAAGCATTTGGAATTCATATTTCTGTCTAATTCTGATGTTTTCCTAAGGACTTTACATCACTGATGGTTAATTAATCAAATGGCTTGGGTGTCATTTATGATTTTGGATAATGTTTTCCTCCAACTCTTATCATAAAGAGTAATCACGTTCATTTCAAAGGAAACATGTGGCAGAACGCTGAAGAGAAAATTGTGCCATCCTCTAAGAATTTTACCCATTTAAAGCAGGTCCATTTTCGGTTTAGGAAAAAATACTTTTCTGATCAATGCTGCAGTGAATACAAGGAGGCATATATCCAATGGAACATCCACTGCTTTAACCACATCAAGGTAGTTTTGTGCTCTGTAATCACTTGCTTACTTGCCTGGCCCCACTAGATTCTTGGAACACTTGGAAGAGGGGGACCCCTTCTTACTCATCAATGCCTAGGCCACATGGGCATCCAGTAAGTGTTTTGAAAAATGATTTAATACAATTTCAATTTCCATCTTGAATAGGGATATTGAAACACTGTTGTTTAACCACATTTGCAAGGCAACTTGAGAGGCTCTGAGAGACTCAAAGTTGGCACAAGCGTGACTCCTTGAGTCACCTGGTTTCTTGCCATTGTACTAAAACACACACAATGAGGCCGTAATGGCTTATAGTTGCTGCTGTTTTTGCTCCAGAATCCTATGCATGAGGATTGGAATAATTTCTTAAAGGCCTCTCTGAACACCCTCGTGAGATGGTGTAATAAAGTCCACTTAATAATAAATATGCATTTCTGTGCCAAAACGGAACACATCTTTGGCCAGCTATGGTTTCTTTCAGCTTATAGGCTCTGAAAGTGTATCTTAGGTCAGAAAGACTCAAAGAAGACACAGAGGAGGCTGCCAAACCACATACAAATTCTATTTAACAATCAGAAGTGTGGGATAGAACAAATCAGAAGACAATCTTCATTTTCCTTTTTTGAAACCTCTCATTTCTAATTTATTTTTTAAAATGTTACTGCATTAGGGGTGCCTGGGTGGTTCAGTCGCTTAAGTGTCCAACTTCTGCTCAGGTCATGATCTCGTGGTGCGTCCAACTTCTGCTCAGGTCATGATCTCGTGGTTCACAGATTCTAGCCCCGCGTCAGATTCTGTGCTGACAGCTTAGAGCCTGGAGCCTGCTTGGGATTCTGTGTCTCCCTCTCTCTCTGCCCCTCTCACATTCGCTCGTGCTCCCTCTCAAAAATAAATAGGCAATTAAAGTTAAATTTTTTTAAAAATGTTACTGTATTAGAAACCTAACTGCAATCCTCTCTGAACAAGGAAGAAGACTAGATTAAAAAAAAAACAAAAAACGGAGAAGAGCATGACTGGAAAAACATTGGATATAATTAAAGGAATTGGTTTTAAAAAGGAATATTTAGAAGAGGGTAAAGTTTATCGATATCAACATCACAACTAAGTAAAAAGAAAGAGGCATATAAAAAAGAGGCCAGAAAGAAATATGCCAAATAATCGATATTAACTTTGAATATTAAGATGATGATTTTTATATCTCTCTACTGTAATATTCTCCAGTTTTGCTATGTGAAGTGCCTGAATTATTTTTGTCATGAAATAGTTCCCTTCTCCCTTCATCTCTCCTTCCTGGTTATTCCTTGCCCAACATACTGGACATATCAGTTATTAATATGTCTCATCTCTTCTTTTAGCTGCAGTGGCCTTATCCATACTTCACATTTAGAAAAGTATAGTTCAGTCATTTTTAGGCAGGAATGATGTAAAAATCCAAACAAAGATGGGTCACTGACCCAAAAGTGGCACAGCACAGACCAGCAGATGAAGTTGGATGGTGGGAAGGGCTTGCAAACAGAGATAAAAGTAATCAGACTTGCTCTTTCAGAGATTTGGAATGGAAGAGATTTGGTATCAATCCTTCATCAATAGTGGGTGCAGAGCTAACCGGCAGATAGAGAAACTGAGATGTTATGTATAGAGAGAGGAACATCTCGGATCCCAGAGATCAAGAAAAGGAAGCAGTGGCAAATACCTAGTTGTGCTGGTTCCTAACGGCTCTGTAGGTCCAGTTCTGATGTTTCTCCTTAAAATAAGTCTTTTTTTGTATAATACTATTCAGAGGAAGATAAAATTCCCTTAAGGCAATATATGCCATCAATGGGGACAGACTGGATTCTAAATCTAGGGCCCAATTTATGCCAAAACAGACAGAATACGTATTTATATAATCTCAATGTCCTGTCTAAATGCCATCATTAGGGAACAAAAATTTACTCTTTGATTTCTAAAGAATGTGCAATTGTTAAAGAGACCATGTTAGCATTAGCTTTGCTTCTTAATGAAAATTTAAAAAGTTTATGATCGACTTAAAGATAAAATTTGGTTTGTGGATTGCTAGAATGAAGTCTGGAAGTGGAAGAATGCATTCAATTATTTAAAAGGGTCTGTGAATACATATGAATGTTAGCCTTAGAAATGGAATAGTGTATCTTTCACATATCAGTGTATTATTTTTCAAATGTGTGTCAATGCTATTTCTATCAATAATGTAAATTTTAAAGGTGAATTTTAAACATTATTGAATTCATAGTAGCTATTTGTCCCAATGTGTTCTTTCAAATCAACTAATAACGAAATTACAATTACTAGCCTTGGGAGTCTGAAAAACTTGGCATTACAGAGAAGTCCCAGAAGTATAAAGCAGTGGTAAAAAAGATGGGGAACACCTGGTACAAAGTGTAGACTAGAAGAAGCCTCAAAAGGCTTGAATTAAACCTCAACAGACTCCAATAGCAATTCCACAGGCTGGGAGTACTGCAGACCCTGCTGGCTGGTGAGGGTGTTTGGGGTGAGTCCCATGTCTTATTCTGACAAGTGTACCTATTTAGAACAATGTAAAGGGAGTGTCATTTTCTTGATTAACTTTTGGGCTGCATTCTTTTTTTTTTTTTAATTTTTTTAATGTTTATTCATTTTTGAGAGAGAGTGTGAGCGGGGAAGGGACAGACAGAGAGGGAGACACAGAATCCCAAGCAGGCTCCAGGCTCTGAGCTGTCAGCACGGAGCCTGACAGGGCTCGAAATCATGAACCACGAGATCGTGACCTGAGCTGAAGTTGGACGTTTAACCAACTGAGCCATCCAGGTGTCCCTGAGCTGCATTCTTAAGAGACAAAAAAGAACAGACACTTGGCATATGTTTTCCATCTGAAGAATTGTACAGTTCTCTACACAGTTGCTCACTAACACAGTAGCTGACTTTCTTCTCCCTCTCCTCATAAATAGTCATATTCCTATATGATCTACCTCCTAAACATCTGCCAAATTTGTTCAGGTCTCTGAAGCTGTGCTGTACCACTTTAGACCAAGCCAATATCACCTCTCACCTGGACAAATACAACTGCCTCCAAACTGGTCTCCCTGATTCATTCTCCAGAAGGATCATTTGAAAATTTAAGTCTGATCAAGTCACTTCCTTTTTAAAATCTTTAATAGATTCTTACTCTCATGATGCAGTAAAAAAAAAAAAAAAAAAAAAAAAAAAAAAAAACCTTTTAAAAAAATCCCTTAACATTCCTTATAAGATCCATCACAACCTGGATAATTTTGCAGCCTCACTCCAGTTTCTTACCAGGTTCACTATCAAATCCAGCTCTTTGCACATGCTATTACCTGTGTGGGGAGCACTCCTTCTATACCTTTCCTGAACTGGCAAACTTCCACCCCTACTTAGGTATCCAGCATAAATCTCACTCTGAGTCAGTCCAGGATTCCTTAGATTAAGTCTCTTTGTTATGCATACCCACAGGAGCATAATCTTCCCCCTTTTTTTCAGACTAATCAGTTTTTAATCACCCATTTGTCATGCCTTTCCATACCATAAGCTCCATGAGAGAGTCTATCTTTTTTTGCTTCCAAATTTTTTCAGTACAGGGTTTGGTACATAGTAAGCACTCAATGTCTGTTAAACTGGATTAGTCAGTTACTGTTTGTTGAGCTGGATTAACTGTCATATTCTCATAGGAGAAACTTGTGAGCCCCAAAGAGACAACCTAAGAAATCCATTGAAAACTAATTTGCTCTTTCGCACGCAAAATTCTTAGAACAAAATCTATCCTTCTTGTCATGACCCGTATCCCATTCTACTTGCATGCTTTCATCTGAATCTCAGCTATGAACCAGGCATTATGGTCCAGAGGATACAGAAACTTATCTTCTAAAGTTCACTAAAAAGTATTGAACACTTCCAGGTTAATAACATCTTTTAACATAGTATCTTTTATGTAATCAAATATGCCTACCCTTTTAGAGTTTTTGGATTGCTTATTTCCCACTACACCTAGGTTACAAATACATCTCCTGGACTTTCTGCTAAGCCTTAAAAAAAAAAATTTGAAGTCTTTACTATATCTGGAATACATTTATATAGTGTGAGATGGATATTTCTATCTAAGTAGATATTTCTAAGTAGACAATCAGGTGTTCTGATTTCCCTTCCCACTAAATTAAAATGGCACCCTTAGTGGTATTTCATAAAATCCCAAAGAAAATGAGCTATCTCTGATTCTCTATTTTGTTCTCTGGTCTATTTGTCTACTCATATGCCTACACCATCTTAATTTGATTACAGTGTTTATATGTTCTAACATCTGGTAATGCAAGACTACTCTATTCTTTTTACATGATATTCAAATTTGACATGATATTCAAATTTGACATGATATTTGAGGATGCAGTGTTCAGATAAACTTTAAAACCAAGTTAAAAAAAATGATGCCTACAATAAAAAATCCTGTGGCATTATAATTATTATATATTACAAACATATCATGTCTATTCATTACCTTATATGATGTGTTCATATTGTCTTTTCATTTGTTGTTATCATATTTTCTGTTCTTCAATAAGATTTTATAGTTGTGCTCCCCAAGGCACTTTGCTTTTCTTAAAACTTTTAATCTTAAACATTTTATCATCTTGGTTGCTATTGTATATAGAATATTTTTTCCACTTTTCATTTCTGAATACTTTTTTGGTAGACTAAAATGAAAGAAGTTATTTGTTTTTATAATTTATCTCATGTCTAAACTCCTTATCAAACATTTATTATTTTTTATTTTTACTTGAATCTTCCAACTTTCTCTATATACAGCCAGCAAAAAATAGTAATTTAATCTCTTTTCCAATATTGAATAAACAGCTTATTTCATTTTCTTATCATATTGCTTTTGCACAAATAAAGAACAATAGAAGTATTTAATCCTTTCTGAGACAAGGCGAGGTATAAATATATGGAGACAAATCTGTATCTATTCCTGAGAAAATGGCTCAATGCTAGATTTTTGCTGTATAACACTTATATGACTTTAAAATTATGATAAGAAAATGTATGAGATTTTCAGTAATAGTAGATAGAGCTGGAAGGCTGTTAGTAGAGACATACTAGCTAATCCTACTAATTCTACATATAATGAGACTAATGCCCATCAAGAGGAAGTGATTTAACCAAGATGAAAAGCTAGAAGCAAAGCCCAGGCTAGAATATGAAGATTTTTTGACCCCTTGGACAATGTTCTTTGTAAAAGACTTGCCGATTCTCACTGGATTTCCCTGGAATCTATTATTTGAAACACCTCAAAATAAGTCTTTCTGTCACATTTTCTTATAGCATCATGTATTTTTCTTCCAGTGTACTTAATCTTATTTGTAATGTTAAGCTATTTTGTGATTATTTAATTTATGTTTCTCTAACTAGACTCTGATCTCTATGAGGTCAAGGATTATGGTTATTTTAGTTCACCTTGCATGTCTACTGCTAGGCAAGTGACAGATATTCAATAGGTATTTTTTGAAAGAATGAATACATTGATGAGTCAGAGAGATAGTACCTCATATAGAAACAATGTAATGAACATAAAAACGACAGGTGAGTAGTCAGAAAGGGCACAGATCTGTTCTGGATCTTAGAGTTATCACTTACAAACCACATGGCTTTAGGCAAATTACTCAATCCCTGTACCAATTTATTCATCTAAAGTAGAGATAATCCATCTCATTGGATTGCTGTGAACATGGATGAGTAATATGCAAGTAAAGCAAAGAACCTGGCAGAGCCCTTTGTGTAGAGGCATGGGATATGCCAGGCACGTTTAAAAACACTGCACACTTCAAGAAGTATCTCCTTCTCTTCCCCCTTCCTTGTTGGGTAAACTGTGACATCATAAACATGATGGGAACATCATAAAGTGTAGACTATGTTATTCACAACTTGTATGTTATACCCTACGAAATTGAGACCCATATTTATTTTCACATGAAGAAATGAAAACTCAGAAAAATTTAATTGATTTTTCCAGGACTTTGCATTGATGATGACTGCAGCACAGCTGTGATGCCTAAAACACAGCTAATGCCACCTACTTTTATGGTCTTTCCATTATGTACTTCCATTTGTGTCCTGCTAAAGCAGCTTTTCCAACTGGGTTCTTCAGAAGGCAAGGAGATGGTGATAAGTGTAATTTAACATGAGTTCCCTGAGTAAACATTGGAAACATAAGGTCCAGCAAAGCTAAACAGACTCTGGGATCTCTACAAGAGGAACTCTCAGACTTACATCAATACACACATGCACTAGGAATATCTAAGAGTGGGATGCAGGAAGCATGAACTCCCTCAAAAAAAGTTTTCACAAAACTTTTTGTGGGGAAGTAACTATCAGTGTCTTGGAAATATTTCTTTAAGGAAACAAAGTTTGGGACTCCTGGGTGGCTATCAGTTAAGCGTCTGACTCTTGATTTCTGCTCAGGTCATGATCTCATGGTTTGTGAGTTCAGGCTCTGAGTTAGGTTCTGCACTGACAGTGTGGAGCCTGCTTGGGATTCTCTCTCTCCCTCTCTCTTTGCCCCTCCCCTCAAAATAAATAAATAAACGAAAAAAAAAAAGAATAGGAGGGGTATCTGGGTGGCTCAGTCCATTAAGCATCCGACTTCGGCTCAGGTCATGATCTCGCAGTCTGTGGGTTCGAGCCCTGCGTCAGGTTCTGTGCTGACAGCTCAGAGCCTGGAGCCTGCTTCAGATCTTGTGTCTCCCTCTCTCTCTCTGCCCCTCCCCCACTCATGCTCTGTCTCTCTCTGTCTCTCAAAAATAAACAGACGTTAAAAAATTAAAAAAAAAAAGAATAAGAGGAGCATCTTAAAAAAGAAAGAAAGAAAGTTTAAAATGTCCTTACTACCAAATTTAAACCACCCTCCCTTTTAACTCTGCCACTTCATCTACAAGGAGGAAACTTTCAATAGGCCTTTCTTTTAATACCATCTCATAAGTACTGATTTGGTATAAAGCTATTTGCTCTGAAATATTTCGCCTAAAAATATCAAATGATCTATGATGGTACATTAAACTTACTGTATACATATCATGTATGCGTGTATAGGCATTGCTCCCTCACTCCTGCTTTGAGACCTGTTCTCTGCTCTTTGTCAATGTGCACTAGCGTGCACTTCTACAAACACTCAACAAACGAAGGCTCTGATAGGCTACTCCTGATTCAAACATGTTCTACAACATTAATTGTGTGTACCACCAAGGCTTCCCTTTCTGCCATTTACTGGGTGTTACTTGATGGATATTTATTTGATGGACAACAGATGGACTAAGTGATAGCACTAGGCCTGACCAAAGAAATGACGTCAGGGTGTCATGGGGATGTGTCACAGGCACTCTAAGCACCTTGGAGGAAAAGATGAGGGAAAGAGAGGATAGAGGGCAGAAGACAAGTAAACATTGGCAGATGCTCTCTGACATTATTTATGAAGCACACCGTAGGTCACTGGTGTGGGAAAGACTGTTCATCAATTGAATGTTGGTCATTGGAAGCTTTGGGAACTTTAGCAGGGGCACGTCTTAAATAAATGGAAGAGCTTTCCCAAATGGATGCAGAACACAGGTCTATGCTAGGACGTTGACTAAGTTAGAACAAACATGCTTAGAGCAGAACACTTAGAACAGGAGACTAGGAGAAACAGTGGGATGCAGACTGAGGAGAATGGCAAGAGGGCAGGTGGAAGTCCACAGAGGGAGGATTATTTACACTATGCTAAGCTCTTTTAGGTGGTATGTGTGTATACACCTGTACATATGCATATCTGTACATACACATATATATGGTCTTTGACATCCCTATAAAGTAAATATATTAATCCCATTTCACAAGTGAGAAAATGGGCCCCCCAAATTAATTAAGACCAAAAGTCCTGACCAATTCTAGGAATGATCTAAGACTCCCCTACTATACAACAGACCCTCAGAACGATGTGTGACTTTTACAGATTTCAAAAGGAGAAAACGTTTCTCCTTTTTAACCACAGATTAGAAATATACTCGAATTTCCCTAGAAAATGAAGCAGGAAATATGGGGAGAATTGAGAAAAAGCTGAGATGAAAAATGGCTCTTAAAAGAACTAAAGACAGGGGCGCCTGGGTTGCTCAGTCAGTTAAGTGTCCGACTCTCGATTTCAGCACAGGTCATGATCTCATGGTGATGAGACCAAGCCCCACTTTTCTGCGCTGAACTTGGAGCCTGCTTTGGATTCTCTCCCTCTCTCTCTCTGCCCCTCCCTGGCTCGCATGAACGTGAGCTTGCTCGCTCTCTCTCAAAATAAATGAGGAAACATTTTAAAAAGAGAAGAACTAAAGACAATACCATTTTTGAAATCGTGTGTGTGTGTGCGCATGCAAGTGTGTGCATGTGCGTGCCCGTGTGCACACCCACACAGGCACAGACAGGCTGGAAACAAGTTTTCAGCTCAGTAGGTAAGAAGGATTGCTTTTCTTATGCCCTAGGAGAAAAGAATAAAAGAACAGATCACATAAGAGTCCTCCCACACATACACAAAACTGCAGATAGTACTGAACCCTATATATATTATGGTTTTTCCTATAGGAAAAATACCTATGATACATAAATACCTATGATAAAGTTTATCAGTTAAGCATAGTAAAAGATTAACAATAACTAATAATATACTAACAATATACTGTCATGAAAGTTATGTGAATGTGGTCTCCCTCTCTCTCTCTCAAAATATCTTATTGTCCTGTACTCATACTTCTTCCTGTGATGATATGAGATGACACAATGCCTATGTGTGATGACATGAGGTGGGGTGAGTGACAGAGGCATGTATGTGACTTAACATTAGGTTACTGCTGACCTTCTGATGAGTGTTCAAGAGGATCAAAAGTTTCTGCACCTGGGTTGACTGGGGGTAACTGAAACTAAGGAAAGTGAAACTACAGATAAAGGGAGACTACTATGCCTTGAAAAACAATTAGGAAATGTATTCAATAAGGAAACGAATGTAAAAATGTGCTACCAGTTCCATACTCTGTTGGGCCCAATTATATGCTGCTATTACATGGCAGGGGGATGACAGTAGAGAAAAGGTATAATGGAAAGGAGATGCACTGAAAGAAAGAATAAGAAAAATGGGAAGGCTGAGGTCTCAGTGTAGGCATTTCTTCTAGAAATTCTCTTTTCTATGCATCCATGCCACTTTCTGTTTTACCGACTTAGTAAATTCCATTTATCTGTCTTCCTCATTAGGCATAAATTCCTTGAAGGCTGGGACTGTATCTTATTTAATGTTGATTCCACAGTGACTACACAGTACTTGGCACATATACTCCATGGATACTTGTTTTACAAGGTAGGCTAAGCACTGTTCAGTGTTCATTGCTTTTAAGAGCTCACTTCCTCGCTCAGACGTTCTACTACGAATGTTGGTTCTACTACAACTCAGAGACTAACGTGTTTCAGGATATTGATTTCTGATGGAGATAATGGTAATGACAATAATTGACAATAATAACTGTCATTTATTGCATTTTTTTAAATTTTTTTTTAACATTTATTTATTTTTGAGACAGAGAGAGACAGAGCATGAACAGGGGAGGGGCAGAGAGAGAGGGAGACACAGAATCCGAAACAGGCTCCAGGCTCTGAGCTGTCAGCACAGAGCCCGACGTGGGGCTCGAACTCACGGACCGTGAGATCATGACCTGAGCCGAAGTCGGCCGCTTAACCGACCAAGCCACCCAGGCGCCCCGCATTTTCTTTTTTTAGTGTTTATTTTTATTTTTGAGAGAGAGAGAAAGAGAGAGAGAGCATACACGTGAGCAGGGGATGGGCAGAAAGAGAGGGGGACAGAGGATCTGAAGCAGGCTCTGTGCTGACAGCAGAGAGCCCAATGGGGAACTCAAACTCACAAACCGTGAGATCATAAGTTGAGCCCCGTATTGGATGCTTAACCGACTGAGCCACCCAGGTGCCCGCATTTTTATTAATTTTTTTTATTTATTTTTTATTTTTTTAATTTATTTTTGAGACAGGGAGAGACAGAGCATGAACAGGGGAGGGTCAGAGAGAGGGAGACACAGAATCTGAAACAGGCTCCAGGCTCTGAGCTGTCAGCACAGAGTCCGGCGTGGGGCTCGAACTCACGGACCGTGAGATCATGACCTGAGCCGAAGTCGGCCGCTTAACCGACCAAGCCACCCAGGCGCCCCGCATTTTCTTTTTTTAGTGTTTATTTTTATTTTTGAGAGAGAGAGAAAGAGAGAGAGAGCATACACGTGAGCAGGGGATGGGCAGAAAGAGAGGGGGAAAAGAGGATCTGAAGCAGGCTCTGTGCTGACAGCAGAGAGCCCAATGGGGGACTCAAACTCACAAACCGTGAGATCATAAGTCGAGCCCAGTATTGGATGCTTAACCGACTGAGCCACCCAGGTGCCCCGCATTTTTAATAATGAAGCATTATATTATATCTTTACATATGTAGTCTTTCATTTTCTGTTCAAAAATCCTGTGATTACCATTTTAAGTGGAAACTGAGGCTGAGAGCTTGAACCACTTATTCAAGGTCTTTGAACTAATAAGCTAGTGGAACTGGGGGATTTTTATACCTAAGTGTGTCCAGCTTGAAAACTCTTATTTATATTTCCTATCATAATTTCTTTTGAGTCAGTTAAAACCTCGGTGAGGGCTGAGGAATTTTCCTATTCACAAACGAAAGGGGAGTAAAGATTAAGTGGATGGTTTTGTCTTTCATAAACTCATAACACCACTTGCCAAAGAATTCTAACAAATAGAAGTTGTTAATTGAAAGTCTGACTTGCAAAGCACTATTTGATGCATTAAAATAAAATATATTCATAAGCATATCAACTTCACTGATAATGCCTAATGAGCCTCCAATGAGACATTTCACTCACAATTTAAAATTCGGTTTCAGGGTGCCTAGGTGGCTCAGTCAGTTGAGCATCCAACTTCGGCTCAGGTCATGATCTCATGGTTCGTGGGTTTGAGCTCCATGTGAGGCTCAGCACTGACCATGTGGAGCCTGCTTGGGATTCTCTCTCTCTCTCCCCCTCTCTCTCTCTGCCCTTCCCCGCTTGCTCTCTCTCAAAATAAATAAAAAAACTTAAAAAAAAAAAAAGATTGGGTCTCAAGAAATCAGAAATAAACACACTAGTCACAAATTAATAAAACCAATACAAAATATAAAACACCAGAGACTTCTGTAGCACCAGAGCCTAATATTTTAAGAAATTTTCAATTACAATAAAATATGAAACAACAGAAATATTAGGGTCTAGTTTTTTGAGTTAAAAAAAATCCACCCAGCCTCCACAGCCCATTTAACATGTTAGTGATTTGCAAAAATCTATTTACATTCAGCTCCTCAAAAGTTCAGAGCCTGGGGCGCCTGGGTGGCTCAGTCAGTTGGGCATCTGACTTTGGCTCAGGTCATGAACTTGCTTTCATGAGTTTGAGCCCCGTGTCAGGCTCTGTGCTGACAGCCCAGAGCCTGGAGCCTGCTTCGGATTCTGTGTCTCCCTTTCTCTCTGCCCCTCCCCTGCTTGCACTCTGTCTTTCCTTCTCTGTCTTCAAAATAAAGATTAAAAAAAAAAAAATTCAGAGCCTAAGAGATAATAAACAAAATCCAAACAAAGGAGATAAAAAATATTTAAAGTGACAGATTTCTGTTAGAAAAGTCCCTATATGAACAAGAATAAAGAAAATAAGAATTCATTCTATAGATCTGTAATAATAGCAAGTAAATTTAACTGCTATGTTAACACTTTGTCTGTTATGAGTGATACTTCATAAAATGAGAGCCTTATTTTCTATAAAAAGTTCAGCAATTATTTTATCAGATATATTGAGCTTGAAGGCCAGTTGATCAATGAGAGTCCTCCAAGTCTGAACTGTAATTTAGAACAAGAGGAAACAGATTGTTCACCTGAAAATAATCCAACAAATGGTTATAAAAGCAATGAATTGTCTTAAAAAAAAAAACAGTTGGTGGTTACACAGCAGTTCATCTGCGTTTGAAGTAGAGTGAAGTAAGGCGGTAGAGAAATCCAGAGAAAGCATAGGAATCATGACAAATTACCCAACTTGCATGCTTTAAGTTCGCTGATAAGGGTATAGAACATCTCTTTAATGTATTCACAGGCACCTTATTATTAAAGTGTCAAACCTCTGTGAGGATTCTTGAGTAACTTGCTATTCCATTTCTGTTTCATTCATTAAATAGTTTCTAAAGCACCCCCAAGTTCCCCATTTATGAAGTTCTCAATGAACCAGGCTGGGAGCAACTCAAACTATTTTGACTCACTTAAGAGAGCACATGTTACCATTAGAAACAAAATGTAAATGAGAAATGCACTATTGTGGTCCCTTCACCGTGTGAACATGTTAAAATAATTCCATAGCTCAAGGGACCCATGATCTAAGTAGTACACATAGCTACCATAGTCTGAGTTTAAATTCCCTCTTTGACTTATTAATACCAGTTCTTGTAGATAGGTACAAATAATTTATATTTTTACTTCTTAAGAGATAAAAATTGTGCGTGGATTAAAATGAACTCTTGAAGGTATTATTATAGTGCTTTTATATCTTTAGTGAAAATAAATTATAAAATAATACTCAGTCCAGCTTTTCCTTTCAGTAACATAAGAATATTGAAAGCAATGTTAATTGTGCAATGTTTTTAGTCAAAACAATTTAATTTCTTAATGTAATTAATTAATAAGGTACTTACAACTGATTCTTGGAACAGATACATAATCGACATATATTGTAAAGTACTATAAAAGACATTGTACAAATATTGTGGAAATATTAAAAAGATCATTAAAATATACACCCTTGTAGACTATGCTTTCATATTGTAGATATCTCTTTAAAATGAAAATGTTCCTTGATATCCTATGTTTTTTATGTATTGGAGGGATGGATTAAGTAATTTATGTGGATCCCATTCAGTTCCTACACTGTATTAATTATGTGAATTAACCATTGGGAGAGTAGAAATATCAATCATGTATTAATTTGTGTACCATTGGATACTTCAGGAAAATTAATGCATTTATATCTACTAAATGTAACTGAGATGGACATTGTCAGTTTCAACCTTAGACTAAACTGAATGTGATCCTTCTTTGAGAAGAGTCTTCCAATCTTTCTAAATAATTACTAATCTAAGGAGCATAGATATCACTCAGTACAAAGAAAAAGATCTTTAGAAGGACATTAAAAGGTATTGCTCTTGTGAAGTAGGATAACATTTGTTTGCTATTGACATTATACTGTCATTTTATGAAACTCCCCAAGGAGGTCCTCAGCAATGTTTGTAATCCATACCTGTATGCAACCCCAACGGAAAACCTATAGCTTGCCCAGGACAACATTTCTAATCCAGTTATCCTATTGCAGAACGAGATTCACAGCGCAGCAAACTGAAGCAGCTTGGCAGCTGCAGGTCTCTGCATAGGCTACCTGGTGTTCAGAATAGCCTGGGCACGACTATTTTCAGAGTGGGATAGTAAGACCAGGTGACATCTGACCCAAGAGTATTTGTTAGGGACAGACTCTATCCAAGACAGAGTTCATCCCAATTCAACAAAGGGTTACCATGAGGGGAGGGGTTAAAGTAAATGTTAATTGGTGACTGTGTTGAGACACCTCCATGCTTCATCAAAAACTTCCAAGAGTATTTAACTTATCTTTCAAGGGAGAAAGAAACAGACTGTCTTCCTCAAGCCTTCCCTAATGCCTCAGCTTTTTTTCAGGTAAGAATTCCTGGCACTTTCCCAAAGGGTGCATCTGTGGTGGCCTTGGTTATGTTTCTGAGGGCCTGGGAGATGTATATTTCTTCAAAAAGGAACAGGAGGGCCTGGATTATCTTTAAATGGCCCAGAGCTGTATTATCTGGGCATTCAGGAGAGAAAACGAGGGAGCAATAGAAAAATCAAGCGAGAGGAAAAGATAATATAAAAAGGAGGAAAGAGAAGAAGGCCCAGGTAGGCAGGTATCATTGCCTGCTTTGCAGTCCCAGTGCTGCAAGACCCAGAAGGAGGCTGTGCAAGGGCTTGCCAAGCACTAAAGGCTTTGCAGGCGGCACTGCCGTCCTCTCTAGCGCCCACTTCAGGTTGAGCCGCTCAAGCACTCTTCCTTCAGTCTTCCGCCCCCCCCCCCCCCCCCCCCCGCCCCCGTCCCTCCCCTTCTCTGCAGGTGGCTGCATCTGGAGGATTTCCAAGAAGGCTGGGGACAGTTAGGCATCTTGGATTTGGGTTCTGCCTTCTAGGAGCCAGGGGAGAGCTGGCAGGGCCCATTGTGTGTTTACACTGCAGTGGCCTCACTCCGCGAGGACCCAGACCCTGCAGCTGCAGCAGTTTTGGAAGATGTAAGACAGGCAGAAGAGTGAGGACGGCACCTGCAGTGTCTCTGAAGCCTGGAGTCCCTGAAGGATTAGAGCATGGAGGAGACGGAGATGGGTCTGGGCAGTCCTTGGACAGGAGCTTTGAGTGATGTGCCAGTTCTCTCAAAAAAAAAAAAAAATCCAAGGATTCCAAAGAAACTGAGATGCAGAGGCAGCCAGGAAGGGCAGGTTACACAGTGAATAAGGTGGGTAGATGGTAGGTGAGGGCAATAGAAAAGAGACAGAAAGAGACCTTGCAAGAAAGGAGAAATGATAATAGTGTGAAAAGGAACCTTGGGACTCTCTTGAAGATGTGCTGGGGACCAGACAATTATTTATCTAAAGACTTTAGCGATGTCACTGAAGATGCTAAAAGTACAGAGAGAAGGGAACATTTCCACTCAACATTTCTCTGTAGTTGTTTATTTCATAGACTAGAAGTTAACTGACATTTCCCTAGCTCCCTAGCTTCTGGGCCTCAATGGCCTCATCTGCAAAACACGGGGTTTGAACTAGATACTTTAGAAGGTCTCTGTCTGGTACTTCTCTATGGCTGTCAGCCCATGAGCCAGGGTATCTGATACTAAACACCTCTAAGATTTCGTGCCAGATCCCCCATTCTTCCTGCACTACCCATTTATCAGTGCAGTGTAAAAACTGCACGATTCATGAAGCACATTCCAACTCTTAGTGAGGACGAGGAGTATGGTTCAGTTATGACAAATGATTGATCCTTCTGCCCTGGGGTAAGGAAGAGAGGAACAGTGATTTACACTTTGGGTTTCCACGGAGAGAATATTCTCGAATTTTTTATTTCAAATTTTATCCATTTAAAGAAATTGCAAATTTCTTTGAGGGGCTCAAAATAGTTGGACTGACTAAAGGGCCAATGAGCCCTATAATGATCTGCCTTATTTGAAGGAAAATTTATTTCATTACAGAAACTGAATCTGCTTCTTCCATGGAAATCCATCCAGCTCACTGGCCATGCTCTTCGCTTGTCTGCCTGCCTCATGCCATTCTGCCAACTGCTTCAGTGCAGCATTTTCTGGAGTTATTAAACACCCAAGCTTAATGAGAGTGCACTTATGGGTGAAGTATTCAGTGATGCAGGACCACCTCCCCATCACCACCACACGCAGTTTAGATGGAAGTGGGGATCAAATATGTTTTCACAAAAGTTTCATTTTTAATTTGTCTCAGCCTGAAATTCCTTTAAATTAAAAACAAAAATTAATATGGAGAAATACAACTCCTTCGCTCTTCTTGTCTTCAAGTGGGATGTGACACACAGATAGTATCCACTTGTGTTTTCTACACCCACTAACATTTCCATTTCATTTTAGTCTCCAAAATATGGGCAGGAGCACAACTCTAGAAAAATGGATTCCCACTCTCGAATCTCACAGGGCACCGATCCATCCGTGCAGTGCTGAGCACTCGCCCAGAACCTCACCATTTCCTCTGTCCCTCCACCGCCATTCACCAGTGCCCCCGGTTTCCACAGTGGGTTTGACCTTGCAAAGACCCTGCTTTAGTTCCTAGGCACGGAACAACCCATTTTAACTCAAAACACAAAACGACCTTTTCTCCTTTAAAGAAACACCACCGAATGTAACACATCTGGGCTTACATTTCTCAACCCCGCATTCCAGAATGGGAATACGGGGTGCAGAGGCAGGCAACTAGTTTGGGTCTGACAGCTTCCATTCAGAGAGGCTCTGGGTCTCAGACTCTGCTCAAGACAGACGGCTGACTATGTGGTTGAACATCTCTCCTTTTTTGCTCATTCACCATCATGACGAAGAATCAAAACCGAAAAATTATCTACTCATTTCTCAATACTAAGAAATGTGCTTCTTTTGCGCGTCGCTCCGTGGTTCTAAACACTAACACACCGCTTGGAAACCAACCCCGGTTTGCACACCATCTCGTCTACTCAGTTTCACTTAGCAAACACCTTCACTGCTCTTCCCCGGTGAGAAAAATGGTGCACCAAGCTCACGGATGGCAGGTTGGTACTTGACTGCAGCCGCTCAATAGTTTTATCAGCAACCGGAAAACTTCACAATCGGTCAAACAGCTACTTAAATGTGTGTGAGAGGAAATCCGCTTATTTATAGACTTACACTAAAAATGCACCTCTGTTTCACCTATCTTAAATCTAGCTTCAGACAAACCCCCAAACACGCCGCATATAAACACTCCTCCTTCCCCCACCCCCATCATCCCCAAAGATCCCCCCTTTGACTAACAACACATTCAGATGGCCAGCCTTAACCAAAGCAACTGTCACCAGGCATTTGGACGCTCTATGCAAAGTATGTGACAATAGCCAAAGCATCTCTCAGACAATTGGCTGTACTACACATGCAGAAAAGCAACGAAGATTGCATTTTCCACTTACAGTTATAGCGCTGCGCACGGTCACTTAATGAAAATAATAAAACTCAACAGTTCTTTATATATATATGTATAATTCAGATAAACGGTTAAGCCGTCTCTGTGTGTGGTTCTCTCGCGCTTTTTTCTCTGGAGCTGTAGGCTGCTTAAATCCCTCTTGGATCGCGCCTCGCAAGCCCAGCCGCCGCCGCAACAAGCTCGGGTAAGTCTCTGCTGCAGATTGGGAATCCCATAGAAAACCTAGGGTCCCTGGAGCTGGCTGCGCAGGCGCGCGAGCCGCCGCCTCTCGAGGCACCCCCTCCCCTCTCCCCTCCTCCCTCTTCCTCCAGCTCCGCAGCCCCAGCGTGGAGAGAGCTGTGGAGCCGGTGACCAAAAGCAGCCTGGCGTTGGCGCATGCTCAGTTGGAGGGGCTCGGAGTTCCCGCGGATGGATTCCATGTCTCCAGATTTTAGCAGAAACTCAAAAGGAAAGTACAGAGGAAAAGGGAGCCAGGCTACCGGAGCAGCCTCCACCTGGACAGGCGGTAGGGAGAGCAAGTTGGGCTCACCACGCCCCGCTGTTATGGAGTCTGGTGGTGAAGGCGAAGGCCAGAAATGGGACACTTGGAGCCTGCTTTTCCCAAGGCTCTCAGCCAAGGCTCCCAGGGGACCCCCGACCGACCCTTTGTCGGGCTGTAAGATGACAGAGAAAACTGCAGAAATCCTTTTCTCCAAAGGAAGTATGTCCCCAGAGCTAGCTGTGACCATACCTACCCGGCCCCTGTGAAGGAATAGTTATGGTGGGCACTTTCCGTGGGCCATTGCATCCTAGGGTCTTATGCTGGGAGGACAGTCCTCTCCAGAGCGGTTAGAGAAATGTGTGTTGAAGGGAGCTGGTTCCGAGACTTCTTGCCCTGTATGACCTTGGACAAATCATGCTAACCATCAACAAACATTTAACAAGCGCCTTCAGTATGCAGTTAATAAATATTTATTGACTATGCTCGGGGAGGGGGTGGTAGATGGGAGGGAACAAACCATCCTTGGAATCGAGGATTAAGGGCTTGGACCAAGCGATATTATAGTGCCCCCTTTTGTGTCCACTAAGGATGCATGTGTTTGCTAGCCCTCCCCCGCTCCCCACTGTCCTGCCAAAGCCTAGAAGACTTGGCAAGGAGTAGTGTCCAGTAAATGTTTGGTCGCCTCCCTACCAGGAAAGCAAAAATTCCCAGATGTTTCCAACCTGATCAGTTTTCCTCAAGTGTGTATGTTTGCATATTAATTCATTCGTTCATTCAAAAATTATGCATTAACCAACTACTTAGTATTAGCCACTGCTTTGGGGATACATGAAGCGAACAAAACCCCATCCTGAGGTTTACATTCAGGAGGGAGTTTTATTTTCAAGAGGGGAGGCAGTTCTGGAGGCACAGTGAAGATCCAAGTTCTCCTTAAATAGAGACCTTTACAATTTCACACACCTTACCACGTTCAGGAAAACTGCAGTGTTACTTAATCTTTTGGTTCTGAGGACGCCAAGAGCATCTCTCGTGGCAAAAGAGCTCGAGACAGACAAATCTCCGTTGCCAGGAGGGAGCTGCTCCTGGCTGCCAAGTCGGGGAGTCCAGCTGGGAATAACTTGAGGCCACTTAGAGAAGACCAGGAGAAACTCCGCCCCACCAGTCTCCGGCCCTGTAAAAGGCTTGTGCCAGGTGAGGACCCCCAGTAGTGACACCTGAGCCACAGCCTGACGCTCAAAGCCGACCTGGCCGCCCCAGAGCCCAGGAACGCGCTTTCTTGGGCCAGTCGCCTTTGGCAGTTTGCGCAGAGAGGAGAGAGCTCGCGGGACTCTCGGGACACCGCTACAAGAAGTCCCTTCCCGTCGGGGCTCTTCCGCGGGGTGCTGGCGACCGCGGAAACCCGGAGCGCGGAGTCTCGCGGAGCAGGGCGCGCGCCCGGGCGCGCTGCGGCAACTGAGCACATTGTGAGTCTGGCGAGCGCCAGCTCCGCGCTCCCGGCCCGCAGTGCGCACTGCGCAGCGGGACAGGCCGAGAGGTTCCGTCAGTTGCTTGGGATGGGGTGGGGGCAAAAGTCAGCTCTGGATGAGTCGTTCTGGTTGGCCGCGGAGACAATCTCCAAAGCTTTCAGAGTAATTTCTCATCTTTTGTCGATTTCCCCTACTAAAGCGTTTTACGCTGGGCTCTCTGGTTTCTCTCTCGAGAACAGCCTCCGCACTGCAATCTGCATCAGCCAAAGGAAGGGGTCAGGATGCCATTTCTCGGCGTGAAAGAGACAGGCCTATTGCGCCCTGGCGATCTCTTTCGCGGCATTGTTCGGTTTTAGATAAGTTACTTTCAAGTTGTGTTTAGGAAGAAACGAACCACTGATACTTTAAACCGTGTTCTGTTGTAGGGGAGATTTGATTTAGATGCATGCGCTTTTGTGAAGCAGCTTTTATCTAATTGGGCAGACAGAATTTTTAAAAAGTTTTATTTGCACTGAAGCGTTGTTTGGCGTCTTAAGGCGGTATCTTGATTTTTAATCTCCAGCTATTTTGCAGCTTTATTTTCTTAAGCTCTGTTTTGTTGTTGTTAACTTTTTTTTTTTTTTTGAGATGCCCTTTGGTCGAGTTTTATATGCAGCAAATTCTAAAAGACACCAAAGGAATATTGTTTAAATTACAGAAATCAATTCCCCTTTTTAGGATAGTGGAATGAACTTGAAAAGGAGAATGGCAGACATTAAAAAAATAAGGGAACCCTCTGTTTCTTTAGGCATTTGCAGATGTTTCTGGTGACCACAGAGGAGCAGAGGTGCCTGGTCCCCCGCTCAGGCGTAGAAGGGACAGGAATACCGCACTCTGCTGAGTAAAGAATGCCATTGCCATCAAGCTAAAGCAGTTGTTCTATTACTTAAAGTCTCCTCCGCAACACTGGATGGATAGCGGCGTCAGCTTTCATACTCTCTGGAGATTTTTGAGAGTTGGGGGGGGGAGGAAGGTGCTGGAAAGAGGAGTTTTGGGGTTTGTTTGGCTTTTTTTTTTTTTTTTGGAATATCTAGTAGAATCCTCACTTGCCCAGAAACAACTGGGTAGCCATGTTCCTTTCCTCTGTTGCAAATTATATTGTTTTCCCAGGTAGTCTTACTTCCACTTTACTCATTCCCAGATTTAAGCAAACAAAACAAAACCAAGAATGACTTTTTAGGTGTACACAACTTAATTTAATATTGCCATCCACTTTAATGGAGACATAGACAAGTTGAACACTGAGAATGACAGTAAAAGCACAGAACGCCTGGAGGGTAACAGGTCTGAGCTTGTGGTCCTCTGAGCTCGTGGTAGTATTATTTATTAGACATGCTGTGTATAAAGTATATGAGCCAAGGATGGTGGAACTTAAGGCATGGGGCATTTAGGAAATTGGAAGGAAAATTAAGTGTTTGAAAGTCAACGTTGGAAAATGAAAAGAGAGGAATTGGAAAATGGATTTACTAATTTAAATTCATGCAGAATAATGATAGCAATTTTCTTGTATAGGTAAAGTGTCTTTGTTTCAGAAAGCTGAAGGTATTAATCCTTACAGAGGAGATGTATTACATGAGATAATTATGTTGATTCTGTTTTATTTACCCTATTTTTTAAAAAATATACAGGTGGGCTGCCTGGGTGGCTCAGTAAGTTAAGTGTCTGACTCTTGATTTTGGCTCAGGTCATGACCTCAGGGTCATGAGATGGGGCCCTGCATTGGCTCCATGCTGGGTTTAAGATTCTTCTCTCTCTCTGCCCCTCCCCCCCTTCTCTCTCTAAAAAGGAAAAGAAACGGTCATACAAATGTAGGTGGTATGCAGCCTTAAGAATGGAGAGTCCTTCATTCTGTCTTCCACATTGGGGCCTGACCTATAGAATCCCAGCAGAGCTCTTAAATTGGAAATTTCCACCACTATCTTTGTGTGTTTTCACCACATAAAATAGCAGAATTACACTAAATATGATCCCTGTTTTTTTCTTCAGTGACTTTTTAGATAGTTCTGTATGCTAGGCTGTACTCTTCTTTAGTTGTGTGAATAGCCACTGCAAATATAATCATGAATTCATATTCTGGAGCTTCTGTACTTTGGAAATCACCTGATGCCAAAGGGTCTTCAAAAGCCCTTCTTGCTTAAAGGAGATCTTACTAACTTATTTCTACCTTCAATCTTTATTTTCCTTAATATAGTTCCTTTGAATTTATAATGATACTCCTAAGCTCAACAGAGAATTTTAGCATAAAATATAAAGGAAAATAAAAATATGAATTCTTCACTCCTGAGACTACCAACAAAAACAAACCCACGTTCTCTACCAGAAGATTTTCACAGTTGGGTTTATATTTTCACTTCATGCTTAAAGGAGGAATGAAACGGTAGACTCCTTCATTTTTTAGTGTTCTTACCATATTCCTCCTTTAAAGTTCATTTGGGGGCACCTGGGTGGCTCAGTCGGTTAAGCAGCTGACTTTGGCTCAGGTCATGATCTTGCGGTCTGTGAGTTTGAGCCCCACATCGGGCTCTGTGCTGACAGTTTGGAGCCTAGAGACTGCTTCAAATTCTGTGTCTCCCTCTCTCTCTGCCCCTTCCCCATTCAAACTCTGTCTCTCTCTGTCTTTCAAAAATGAATAAATGTTAAAAAAATTAAAAAAAAATAAAGTTCATTTGACCATCATAAGGAGGTTGAGGAAGAGATCACTGATGATTCTCATTTGTCTTCCAGAATGTGGGTTTAGTACCTGTACTAGAGTTTCTAAGAGTGGGTTGTATTGATACTTTAAACAGAAAAAGAAAAATGTTTGAAGAATTAATGGCTGTGTTTAACAGTGGCTACAGGTTGAATTCCTTCTGATCTCATTCATTTATCAGACACCTGTTGAGTACCTATTGTGTACCAAGCAGTGTACTGAGCATGTTAAATGCAATATTACATTCACAATGACTTTATTTACATATAGCTACTATTATAATCCATTTTACATATGAGAAAGAAACCGAGGCAATATGTATTAGTAATATCTCCAGATGCCTTCTTCAGTTAGCCTCAGCTTCTCTTTCTTCACCCCACTCCAATTAATGTCATGATTCTGCCCCTATAAATTACTACTTTTTTATTCACCTAAATATTGTGAATACTGTGATCATCTTATTTCTCTTCAGTAGTCTCCCATTTTCTTCTGAGAAAACTTCAAACCCTAAGTCACGTGTTCAGAATCTTCCACCGTGTGGCCCACTGCTACTTGCCTGCCTTGACTCTAGACCATCTAATTTGGGAGGGGGAGAGGGGAGGAAACAAGTCCAGGAAAAAGTCTACCTATCCCAGCATTCCCACATTTTCATCTACCACATGAAGGAGAATAGAAACAGAAGTCTCCCTCAATTTTTGTTTTCTGTTCTTACTATGTTTCTCCTTTAAGTTCATTATGCCATCCTGAAGGAATGTTCCAGAAGAGAAAAAATGACTATGGGTGATCTTAAATCCAGACTTTTCTCTTGCTGTCTATTTTCTTATTTACAACTGCCTACAGAACATCTTCATGCACATTTCTCACAGTAACCTCAAATCCAACATCTACAAAGTAATTATCCCCTCTGCCCTCTGCTCCTACCAGTCTGCCTATACTCCCTAGCACTTTGAAGGTGTCCACTATCAACCCCCTGCTCTAAATCAGAACCTTGCACATCACCTTCAGCCCTTCCATCTCTCTTATTCCCTGTCAAATCGTTACTTAAGTCTCAGGGATTCCATATTCCCAGCGTCTCTCAAATACACCCCTCACTGCCACTGTGTTAGTTCATTCAGTCTTTCATCATCTCACTGCTGCACTATTTTTTTTTCATTCTCATAACGATTGCAAAAACTCACATAAAATCACATCACTCCTTTGAATAAAACCATTGAGTAGTTTCTCGCTTAAAATGGTAAAAATAAATGCCCCTTACTTCGCACACCATACAAGACCCCTTGTGTTCTGGCTCTCGTGTACCTTCCAGCCCCATCTCCTGCCACGTGTCATTAGTGTTCTTTGCTCAATTGTACTGGGGGGGTGGGCGGGGCTTTACCTTCTCTGTACTCTTTCCTGTGTTCTTTCTCTCTTCTCAGGAAACTCTTCTATTAAGATTTCTATTAATACCTCAAGTTCGACTGAAATATTATTTCTTTTTTTTTTTTAATTTTTTTTTTCAACGTTTATTTATTTTTGGGACAGAGAGAGACAGAGCATGAACGGGGGAGGGGCAGAGAGAGAGGGAGACACAGAATCGGAAACAGGCTCCAGGCTCTGAGTCATCAGCCCAGACCCTGACGCGGGGCTCGAACTCACGGACCTCGAGATCGTGACCTGGCTGAAGTCGGACGCTTAACCGACTGCGCCACCCAGGCGCCCCTGAAATATTATTTCTTAACCAAAGAATCTTTCTCTTCCTGGCACTTAGTAGATAGTTTATAGGCTGTTGTAAAGATGGACTCAAATAGTATATAGGATAATACTTTATAAACTGTGAGACTCTATTTGAACATAAGATACTATGTAATGGCAATTTGTTTATTAATTATTAAGTAAAAGCTTTATGTTGTTTGCTTTTCATTTCAAAAGGCAAAATGAATATATGATATTGGTGTAAAACAAAACTTTATTTTAAAATGTTTATTCATTTTTGAGAGAGAGAGTGAGAGAGAGCAGGGGATGGGCAGAGAGAGGCGGGGGACAGAGGATCCGAAGCGGTGAGGCTCGAACTCACAAATGTGAGATCATGAGTTGAGCCAAAGTTGGACGGTTAACTGACTGGATGACCTAGGCATCCCTAAAAACAAAACTCTTGAACTGTTTTAACTAATGTATGGTCTTTGATTGAATTCAGAGTTAGTAACTGCTATAAAGAAATTTTGTTTAACATTTATATATGTGTGTCTTACACCTTGCTTGAATTACTGTTACACAAATAATCCGCATTCAATATTTATTATTTTTTAAAGTATCTTTTTTTTTTAATGTTTATTTATTTTGAGAGAGACAGTGAGCACGGGGGGGAAGGGCAAAGAGAGAGTCCCAAGCAGACTCTGTGCTGACAGCAATAAGGGTCTCTATGCAGGGCTCATGTGAGGCTCCAATTTACAAACCATGCAATCATAACCTGAATCCAAATTAAGAGTCAGACACTTACCTGACTGAGCCACTCAGGTGCCACTACATTCAACATATTTAAAAGCACTTGTTAACCAATTGATTTTCAATGTTTTTATTTATTCTGTTTTTGTCTGTTTTTCTAAACATTAGGCATAAATTATAAGCATAGAACTACAATAAAATACTTTCTATTTTATAGCTTCTAAATGATTTCACCATCTTTATATTATTTGATCCCCAGATATGATTATCTTCATTTTATAGATGAGATTATTAGCACTTTAGAAAGTCCAAATTATAATGCTTTCTAGAGGTTATGTGGCTGTAATGTGGTGGAACTAGGTACAATTCAGTAATCTAATTCTGCTTTTTCAGTAACTACTCTCCAATACTGGCAGAATGTTCCAGTAGTTTCCATCTTTCTCAGTTTCAGGTTCTTGCTTGGCATGACAAGAGCATGCAGTTAAAATGTAGGAAGAAGGGAGTTATTATTGCTTGGACTAATAAAGTTAAAAAAAATAAATGTTTGCCTCACTTTTTTTCCTGGATTTAGGAAACCAGGTTTATTACAAACCCGAGAAGAAAGGGTATTGGGTATCCATTAGCAGTTTATACTATAATTTCGTGGAATTTTTTACACTAAACTACAACTTATTTACTTATTAAAGCATTTCTTATTTTTACATTTTGCCCCCAAAGAATCCATTTTTGTTCAAATTACTTGCCATGTGACAAAGACAGAAGTATTTTATTGGTTAATTGTCTAGTAGAATTTCTGAGATGATCCACTGAAATTGGTGATTGAGATGCAGTTTACTTTATTGTTTTATTTTTTTAATTTATTTTTTTTTAACATTTGTTTATTTTCAAGAGAGGGAGACACAGAATCCAAAGCAGGCTCCAGGCTCTGAGCTATCAGCACAGAGCCCGACGTGGGGCTCGAGCCCACAAACTGTGAGATCATGATCTGAGTTGAAGTGGACGCTTAACCGATTGAGCTGCCCAGGCGCCTCTATTGTTTTAGACTGATTTGGTATATTTTGGAGGCAGAGATAGGAGTTATGCACAAGCAAAAAAAATGTCAGGGATTTCCAGCAACCACCAGATGTTGGAAGAGGCATGGAACAGATTCTTCCTCAGAGTCTCCAGAAGGAATTGACCCTAGTGACACTTCATTTCAGATTTCTGGTCTCCAGAACTGTGAGAGAATAAATTTTTGTTGTTTTAAGACACCCATTGTATCGTATCTCATTACAGCAGCCTTAAGAAATACAGAGAACTACATTTAAACACAGCATTTAGCACTTAAGTTTATAATAAAGAATATTGTGGCAGTGAGATAATAGAAAAATAAAGTTTTCTACAAATAGGTGTACTTTTTTTTCACTCTGTGAAAACCACTGAGCTTTGAATTAAGACATGGGTTCAAGAACCAACTCTGCCATCTATGAGATGTGGTTTTGGGCAAATCACTTAAGTTCCCTTCCACGACTTGATTTCCTTATTTATAAAATGAGAAAGATTAAAACTCTACCTAAAAGTAGGGCTCTGTAGTTCAAAATTTCAAGATATTGGGCATCCACAAAATTCTTGATAGTAAGAGAATAGTGCTAATTTGCATCTAAGATGGTACTGAACTAGTTTCTTCTGATTGAAAACTACAAGCATTCCTCCTTTTATTGTGCTTTGCAGATGTTGCTTTTTTTTTTTTTCACAAATTGAAGTTTTGTAGCAACTCCGCATCGAGCAAGCTTATTGGTGCCATTTTTCCAACAGCAGTTGCCACTTGTCTCGGTGTCATATTTTGGTAATTCTTGAAATATTTCAAACTTTTTGAATACTATTATACTTGACTTGCTGCAATCTCATGATAAAATTTTAGTGAGTGGGGAATTGCTTCTTCTGGATGAGATGGAGTCTACTCCTGGTGAAGATACTGTGAAGATTGTTAAAATGACAACAAAGGATGTAGAATATTACATAAACTTAGTTGATAAAGCAGCAGCAGGGTTTGAGAGAGTTGATTCCTATTTTGAAAGAAGTTCTACTGTTGGTAAGATGCTATCAAACAGCATCCCAGGCTATAGAGAAATCATTCATGACAGGAAGAGTCGATGGATTTGGCAAACTTTATTGTTGTTTTATTTTAAGAAATTGCCATGGCCACCCCAATTTTCATCAACCGCCACCCTGATCAGTCAGCCGCCATCAACATCAAGGCAAGACCGTCCATTAGCAAAAAGATTAGGACTCGCTGAAAGTTTAAATGACAATAATTTTTAGCAATAAAGTATTACAAAATTGAGATATGTACATTTTTTGACATAATGCTATTGCACACTTAATAGACCGCAATATAGAGTAGTGCAAGCATAACTTTTATGTGTACTAGGACACCAAAAAATTCATTTGACTTGATTTTGATGTTCCTTTTATTGTGGTGGTCTAAAACCAAACCCACAATATCTCTGAAGTATGCATGTCTGTAAATAAAATTAATGGTTTTGGTTTTGAGTTTATTTAAAATAATCTCCTTAGAGACCTTTCATATTGTTTCTCATAAAAAATTGGATTATGTACATTGATCATAGTACCACTGCTAGAAGTAATACAAACTCTGTTTAAGATATCCCAGACTGACTTATAGATGTTCTAATAAAATTGAGTATTAGTAACACTGCAGTGTTAAACAATATTTTGAAATTAGACTTACCTAACACTTTGCTAATGTAATGATTTTTAAAAATAGGCTGTATTTTCAGAGCAATTTTAGATTTGTAGCACTTATAATGCTTTCAGAAACATTTATTGACCACAGACCTTACTGATTTCAGTTATGGAGATTATAGTGTAGTATTAGAAGTTCAAGCATATCGATTGTGGATTGGATGAAAAGTAAGACTAAATAACAGATTAATTGTATTGCTTCTTTAATATATTGTAAGCCCTTGGTATTTATGAGGATTATGTCCTATGACCTTTCTGACTTTCCAACACATGAATATCACTCCAGGATAAAATTGCTTTTTTGGTAAAATGGCCATAACATTGATTAAGGGGTATTAAGTGAGACAATAAATTAAATAAGAACAACAGTCTATGTTGAACTACAGACATTGGGTAATCAGTTGACTAGACCTACCAGTTTAGTTATCAGTTACAAGTACAAATTTATAGTTTGTAGCATAAGATTTATAGCATAAGATTGTAAATGTAAGATTTACATTTGTGCTTTAGCAAAATGGCATATTACTGTCATTGCAACCTTTAAGATCAGTCACAAATAGATCCAGACCAAGGATTAAATCTTTAAGGCCACATTCTATTAACATTCTGCTACCTGTAAACATTAAAATTTCATACATCATTATACTCCTTGAAAAATAAGTAATTGAAACTTGAAATCATGGTCATTTTGAAAGCAATTTGAATCCAGTGAATGAAGGTCAGTTTTAAAAGAGCTAAAATTTACTCCTTGGTCTTTATGAATTCAACATGCATTTTTATAAATAGTTCTTTCTAAATACTTCTTTATAGACTGAAACTCTTTCTCCTTAGAAGCTAATACATGTGTTAATCTAGGAGAAGAAACCATTAATGGTATTATTTTATACTCTTTCTATGCTAAAAGTTGTGTGAACCACTTGCCACTCTGGTAGAGAAGAGAGAATATAGTAACTCTACTTTTATTCTTATTATCCTCAGTATTCAATATGGGTTTGTGCCATATATGGTAGAATATATTATAAAAATATTTAAAGAAGAGGTGACATAGGGGTTGAGTTAATTTCCATGAATATCATATGATTTATGAAAGAAAGAAGAAGTTAGACTTGAGAAAAGGAGTTTCTAGGTTTATTTGACTGGGTAACAGCTTTTACAATTTGCATTAGACACTAGAACTGAACCATCTTTTGGCAACTAGTGTAATTATTTACAACACAAGGAATATGTTTATATTCTACTACTCTACTCTATGTTGTTGTCCTACCTTCCTTCCTTCCTCCCTCACTCACTCCCTCCTTTCTTTCTCCTTTTCTTTCTTTCTTTCTTTCTTTCTTTCTTTCTTTCTTTCTTTCTTTCTTCTACCAACAAATGAAGGCTGTACTAGACTTAATTTTTTTTCCTTTAACTGTTTATTTGGTAGCTTACTTAGACATGACCATAATTGTTCAAGGCCTTTGAAAAGTTTAGTGTTCCCTTTTATAATTTCTAATGGAAATATTATTTATTTTTATATTTTGAGAGAGGTTGTCTATATGCAAATTAACACTGAAATCCACATGTTATTCATTTAAAGATTCTTTGCCACTCACTCAAACTAATTTTTGTGAAATGAATTCCCAAATTCAAACATTAAAACTTACCATATTAAACAATAAGTAAAATATATTCAAGGAGTTACTGCTTAAAAGCCTTTTGATGATGATATCATACCCCAGTAAAAATCTGCCAGCTTACAGTATAGTCCAAATCAGACTACATTAAAACAAGGATAACACTTTGCAATCATGTTTTAAAACCAAGCCAACCATGCTAGTAAAAAGAGATGAGGTTTAATTTCCATCAAGAGTTAAGAGGTTTTTAAGCCCACACAGAGTTTACAGATGTCATGTGATTGTATATATAAGTAACACAGAATATGAATTATAACATTTTGCTCATTACCATGTATAGTTAGAACATAATAACAGCAAAAAAAAAGTTGCAGGGAACATGCAGTTCTGATATTTCTGCCCTTCACAAACATGCTGATGCATTTTAATACACATACTGACACAAAATTTTGTGCATTTATAGCTTTTCCCACTGTTGAGCTCTGTTTCTGCTTTTCCAACTAGAAATCTAGTGCAAAAAATGTCTAGCAATTTCTTCAATGCGATATACTTAAAAAAATTTTTTTAAATGTTTTATTTACTTTTAAGAGAGAGAGAGGCAGAGTACGAGTGGGGGAGGGGCAGAGAGAGAGGGAGACACAGAATCCGAAGCAGGCTCCAGGTTCTGAGCTGTCAGCACAGAGCCTGACGCGGGGCTTGAACCCACGAGCTGTGAGATCATGACCTGAGCTGAAGTTGGACGCTTAACCAACTGAGCCACCCAGGTGCCCCTTCAATGCAATATACCTAAATCCAAACACCTTGCCTCTATGCTCATGATATATTGTCAAACAAGTACAACCTCTCCACACCTCTCCTCTATTAATGGTTTCTCTATTAATTTTCTTAATAATTTAAGCTTGAATCCTAGAAATCATTGTTGATTCCTTACCCCCCATGATAGCAGAGCATTATCAAATTCTAATAATAATTTCTTAAAAATATAATTCCCGTTTCCATTCCTGTGGTTTATGCTCAAATACATGTTCTTAATATTTCTGGTCCTATGGCAACGGCCCCTAATTTCTGCCTAATTTCTTTCACTTGTTTTCAATTAATCCTAAACGTGGCAGCTAGGTGAATTTTTCTAAAATGCTGTTTTAAATACATCTTTCTCCTGAAACAAACCCACAAATACAGTCTTTCCTATAGCATAAAGTATAAATTTTTTTAAGACTGGCATTCAAGATTCTGAATACTCTGATCTCAGTGTCTTTCCCACTTATCTTCTTTTATCCTGTTACAAAAATTCTCTCTCGAACACCTTACCTACTTACTATTGCTGTCTATGTCTTTGGCCATGTCCTTTTTCTTATCTGCAATATATCTACTATTCATCTCATATCCCAATCTATTCCAATCCTTAATCACTCAATTCTTTTGAGTCACAAGTATATATCATTTATATGACCTATTTCAAATTACATGTAAGGTTTTTTTTTTAAACCATTTATATTGTTATTAGATGGTTTTTATTGTTAATTCCTTGTCTCTGTGTCATAACTTCTTGGTAGGGCACCTGACACAATATTGAATATAGAATAGATGCTAGTACTTAATGACTGTTTCATTGATTAAAAACTGGTTCCCAGAGTGAATGTCTTTGAGTCCTCATTAAAGGATTTTATTTGGTTATATTTAGTAAAGCCATTAAAAAGCTAAGTGATGACCACTAATGCAGAAAAAAATCAGGATATACAGTCACAAAAGTAGCTAGGTTAATTATTCTTAAATGAAGATTAATGAATAAATATATATATAATAGATATTTTAAAAAGCAGACTTAATAGCATTTGAAAAGCAGAATGGCAACTATATGTCAGTGAAGATATTTAATATATTTGTAAATATCCAATGGTATATATTTTAATCTCTTTTCTTTTTATGTTAAATCTAGAGGGAAAACTGATAAAGAATTGTTTCCTATGGAGTTCTCCAGACAACAAAGGGAAAAAATGAGCAATTTGAGAAATCAATGAAAAGTCTGGGAAAAGTTGGGAAATCTCCTTAAATGATTTTCATTAAGGATGATCTAAGGACTTATTCTAGAGTGTCAAAGAAGTGAATGGGTTACTATTAACAACTGTAATACTTATATATACCTTGCTATGTGTGAAGCACTGTTTCACATGTTTTACATATATTAAGTTGTAAAATCCTATAACCACCACCTGAAGTAGGTGCCTTTACTATCATCCCCATTTTATAGTTGAGGGAATTGAGGCACAGAGGGTTAAGGAGTTTACCCAAAGTCACATAGATTGTAAGGTATGGAGCCAAGATTCAAATCTAGGCAGTTTAGTTTCAGAATCCATGTCTCTTTCTTTTTCTTTTTCTTTTTCTTTTTCTTTTTCTTTTTCTTTTTCTTTTTCTTTCTCTCTCTCTCTTTCTTTCTGTCTTTTTTTCATGGAAATGGGATATACATACAGAAAAAAATAGCATTCCTAAATGCACAAGACAATGAATTATCATAAGATGAACACATCACCCAGGTAAAGAGGTAGAGAACTGAAGTATGAAGAAGACTTCTGAAGTACAGAGTCCGTAATCTTAGGCTTTTAGACTCTCTCGATATTTGGACATTACATTGATTTCTGGACATTACTCTCCACCTTAAAGTTCCTCCTATGATTTCAGTTTTCACTGACTCAAATGAATAGTGTTCATTCCTAAAAATCATAGGGGGAAAAAAGCAAGAAGGATATTAAAAAAGCCTGAACTTTGAGGTTGTTTTCTTGACAGAGTTTAAATACCTTTTTTTAATTTAAAAAGACAAAAATAGTTTGTAACTCTACAAATCCTCTGGCAAATTAAGTAAAGGTACATTTCTGAGCAGTGTTGTAAACAGTTTTGACTATATGCAAACCGTTATGCTCTTGTAGGTCTGCGCTGGAGAAGGGCTCCAGGAAGGACTTGAGGTGAAGGACATCGCAGTTCTCTTTCTAGCCTTCTATTTGTCAGCCTCCACGACAAGCCATCCTGATGATCCATGAACTATTGCTTCTGGAGTTTAAACTGGCTATTTTGTTTCCATATTAAAGTTCCGGACAGAGTTTGACTTGTATCAATACTTCAAGGATGGGTAATTACAGTTTGAGGCAATTAGTTTATGGATCAAATCCAATGGAAACAGTCTTTCCTTCAATGGCATGCAGACATTGAAATACTTGCCTTTGTTTAAAAAAATTATTCCAGGGGCGCCTGGGTGGCGCAGTCGGTTAAGCGTCCGACTTCAGCCAGGTCACGATCTCGCGGTCCGTGAGTTCGAGCCCCGCGTCGGGCTCTGGGCTGATGGCTCAGAGCCTGGAGCCTGTTTCCGATTCTGTGTCTCCCTCTCTCTCTGCCCCTCCCCCGTTCATGCTCTGTCTCTCTCTGTCCCAAAAATAAATAAACGTTGAAAAAAATTATTCCAAAAAATAATAAAAAGATTAAAAAAATAAAAAAAAATTATTCAACCAGAGAAGAGTTTAAAGAGTAAAAGTGGAAAAGATGGTTATTGCTATTATATTTCCATGCAAGCAGAAAGCTATTTAACAGGAAGACACATACATATTAAAGTGTTCATGACTTAAGCCTACACTTTTCAGAATAGCATGGCACCGAGGTACAGGGTTGAGCACATACACATTCTATACTAAGTATTGTTTGAATTGAAATAAGTTTTGTTTGTTTGTTTGTTTCCACCCATCAGAGATTTTATAAGCAAAAAACAAACAAGAAAACCTCTGTGCCTTTTTATCATTTTCTTTTCTTTTCTTTTTGAGTTTATTTATTTTATTTTGAGAGGGGGGGTACAAGGAAAGGGCAGAGAGAGAGAGGAAGAGAAAGAATCCTATTGATGCGGGGCTCAATCTCAACAACTGTGAGATCATGACCTGAGTCAAAATCAAGTTGGATGCTTAACCAACTGAGTCATGCAGGCACCCATTTCATTTTCTTTTGATATAAAAATTGGATGGTCATACAGCATATTAAACTAAAATATTATTTATAACCCTTTGATTATATTGGTTTTATATTGGAGAATGCATATACTTATTTTTCCTTTATATTCTAATTAGGACAGCTTGGAAATGTATGGTCACAGTGCTTCTGTTTCTCCTTCTCCTTCTTACCTTTCAGTTTTTCACATATGAGAAACAGAATCTTCATCCCAACCATGATTACTGTCGTTCTGTCCCTGTTCAGCTACATATTATATTCCAAGCCCAGCCCCTGCCTTCTTTCAATAATTTCTTAAAGATGGCATTGTAGCTATAACCAAATGGTCCATATCCTGTGTCTTTGTTTTTCTAGGTTATCGTCCAAGGTCTACACTAGATAATTTTTAAGAAGGGCCACCTCTGAATGGTCTCCAGAGATCAAGTGTTTAGCTTTGGAAGCTGATTTGTAACTATAATAAGTATGTGATTAGCATGACTGGCTTTAGGCAAAGTGGCAAAGCAAGTGACATTTTGCAACTTTTCTTCCTTTCTACTCACGATTAAGTACCATGGAAAACAAGAAATATTGTGTATTATAACAATATATGTCAGATAACATTACAAAATGAAACATGTATGCTCGTCCTACTTTTGTTCTTATAAGACATAGTTATCTATGAGAAACTTTGAACAATTAGGAATAATATTGTTCTTTAATAGAGTTGTGTGACAACACATTGCAATGGGTAACTAAAAGTCTCTCCCCATGCCCCAAAATTACATTCCCTTCCCACTTTCTGTGTTTGTTTTGTTCTCTTTCTGCAAGACTCAAAACACTGCTCAGGGGAATCATGGGCTTAGTCACATTTTTCTATCATTAACTTTCCACCTGCCTCTTATGAAATCTAATATATAGTGGGGGGGCAGAGAGAGATAGGGAAACACAGAATCAGAAGCAGGCTCCAGGCTCTGAGCTGACAGCACAGAGCCCTACGTGGGGCTCAAACTCAAAAAGGGCAAGATCATGACATGAGCTGAAGTCAGACGCTTAACTGACTGAGCCACCTAGGTGCCCCTAAAGTGATTAATATTTTAAGAAAAAAAGCTTTATAGTAGTGTTGGATAGAAATTGAAGGGAGACTAGTAAAAAGATTATTTTATTACAATATTCTCAGAGACGATGAGGACCTAAAATAAGGCTGAAACATTATGAATAAAGAATGGGAATTAATTTCAGGGTCATGTCTGATGTACAAGTAACAAGATTTGATGATTGTCTACAGAGAAGTTGGATTTCAGGGAAGGAGTAAAAAAGAGAAAAAATTAAGAACACTTAAGAGTTTCTAGTTTAGGAGGCTGGGTAGATAATGATGTCATTAATGAAAACTGAGAATAACGAGATGATTTGCACATACATTGTCTCATTTAAGATTATATTTATGTTATAAATTACCATTAGTGTTCTGCTGAAAGGTTAACTGCACATGTGAATATGCACACCGTTATGGTTTTCTGAAATCTTTTCCCACCTACTGCTTCTTAGTGACTTGATAAAAAGTGCTATTTCTGTTATATACAACCATATTTGTTTTAAATATTTTTAGCAAGTGATATTTTCCTCTCTACCCCCTGCATTTGGTTTAAATATTTTTGTTAGTGGTTCTTATTAAGTCTTTAAAAATATTTATTATCTGACTTGTCCATCTGAAACAACTTGGATTTAGCATATTTATTCACCATTTATATAACTTATTAAAAGACATAAAAGAAAAACTGGCTCATCAAATATCTGGTCCTACCATTAAACTTAAGTGGTGTTAAAACCAGTAATAGTTTAAAGTCAATTTTTGGCCTTTATGATAGTATAGTCTCAAGGAGGTTTCCATTTTAACATTTTATTTTTTTTTTAAACGCTTTTTATTTATTTTTGGGACAGAGAGAGACAGAGCATGAACGGGGGAGGGGCAGAGTGAGAGGCCATCAGCCCAGAGCCCGATGCGGGGCTCGAACTCACGGACCGCGAGATCGTGACCTGGCTGAAGTCGTGACCTGGCTGAAGACGCTTAACCGACTGCGCCACCCAGGCGCCCCATTTTAACATTTTAACATATAAAACCAAAACCAAAACAGGAAGCTCAAGACACTCTCAAGGCAACAATTGGATAGGTAAAGGTAGAGTGACAATAATATCATTCCGTTTTTGTTTTTGTTTTTGTTTTCTCATTAGCTGAGGTATTTAGCGTGAGGCAATGGGGATGTAAACGTAAATAAATCTTTGCTCTGAAGAACATAGAGTCTAGTGGAGAGGATGTAAACAATTCAATTGAGTGATATTTTAAGTGTTACAAAATAAACTTCCATAGGAACACAGATGAGGATGCAAGTAATTCTGCAGGGAGATTGGATACAGCAGGAGGAGGCAGAGAAGCTTTCACAGCAGAAGTAACTTTGAGTAGAGCCCTTTAAGGCTGAAGGAATTTTCAGGCTGAGAAAGAGAAAGACATTGAGACCATGCATGGAAAGGCAAGAAAGTAACAAACAGCTTGGTATTTGCAACACGGTGCAAATTGTAAAAATAAAATATAAAATAAATAAAATAAAATAAAATAAAATAAAATAAAATAAAATAAAATAAAATAATAAAATAAAATAATAAAATGAAAACAAAGCTGAAAAACGTTAAGGTAGGACCTAGTTGTGAAGATCTGGCAACGATGTTAAGGACACAAGCCTTTAAACGTTCTGAGGTCCTGAGTGAATTGCTGACTTAACTCTAACAGGAGCTTGTGTTACATTTTCAGTATGGGGTTTACCTCATGCCTCATTCTTTCTTTCGTTCATTCAGATCTGGACTATAATAAGACACCAGACTGAAAGGAATGACAGGTGCTGTCCTTAAAGCTCAGGTTACTGTTATTAAGGAGGTAGGAACATTCAGGTAAGGTGATATGGAAATATATGACGTTTGAAGTGGGCTTTGAAGGGTAGGTAAGATTTGAACAAATCTCATTTATATTTTGATTTTGATGGGTTAAAGATACACCTTTTGCATTTCTCACTTATAGTGTATTTTTAAGGTAGCATTTAAAAAATAAAACAAAACCCTCACATGAATAATAGTTTCAATAGGCATTGATTGAAACAGCAGTGATCATTAGTGTAATGATCAAGTAAGTAAGTACAAAAAAAGACTTCTTTTTCTGTCTTCATTGCTGTAAGTTTCTTTAAGGCTGGGAAAAAAACCCCAACAAACCTGTACCTTTCTGTATACCTAACAGTGTCTTAGACACAGTTCTCAAACAATTGTTGAATTAAATTTAATACTTTTGGGTTTTATTGTGTTCTAGTCCTTAAACAATCCGGTTTTTAAATCATGGTGTAAGGGAGATCTAAAAAATAGTATGTTCTTGGAAAGCTAGTAAAATGAAGAAAGAAACACCAAGTGACAGATCAATCTAGAATCACAAAGCTATGGCATTTACTTTACAGATAAAAAAGCTTCCTCCTGGGGTACCTCCCTGTCTAAGTCAGTGGAGCATGCAACTCTTGGTCCTGAGGTCATGAGTTCCAACCCCACACTGGAGGTACCGTTTACTTAAAAAAAAAAAAAAAAAAAAAAAAAAAAAAAAAAAAAAAAAAAAAAAAGAAGGAAAGCAAGCAAGCTCGTTCCTAATATTATGTTAGTGCACCATCAGCTATGCAAGTCAATCCTCATGGGCTGATCACAAGCATAGAACAGACTCCATTAGTATGGAATGTACAATTGTGGAAAGTCTAAGGTAAAAAAAAAAGGAATGGAATTTACATAGAAGTAGCACTTTGAGAACTCACTGATGTATAATTTGATACATTCTTATTTTTAGTGTAGATGAAATGCTTGTACTGCAAGGCTTTCTACAAATTTAAGCAAACATTTGTCTGGAGGAATTTACAATCTAAAGTAATAGCAAATACCCAGAAACTGGATTCACAGTGTATCTGAGAGTATTTACGAGACAGGAGGCTGATGAACATCTTATGACCTACAGTACTACACTAGTTGGGGTGCCTGTGTGGCTCGGCTGGTTAACCAGAGGACTTAGGCCCAGGTCATGACCTCGAGGTTCGTGAGCTCGAGCCCCACGTCTGACAGCTCAGAGCCTGGAGGCTGCTTCAGATTCTGTCTCTCTCTCTCTGCCCCTCCCATGCTCTGTCTCTCTATAATAAATAAATGTTAAAAAACAAAACAAAACTGCTTTAATATTGCACTGGAGGCTCTAGCCAACTTAAGAAGACCAAAAGAAAAAAAAAACGGATGATTAATATTTAAAAGCACAAGGAGTGAGGGGTGCCTGGGTGGCTCAGTCGGTTAAGTGTCCGACTTCGGCTCAGGTCATGAACTTGCGGTTAGTGAGTTCAAGCCCCGTGTCGGGCTCTGTGCTGACGGCTGGGAGCCTGGAGCCTGTTTCAGATTCTGTGTCTCCCTCTCTCTGACCCTCCCCCACTCATGCTCTGTTTCTGTCTCTCTCAAAAATAAATAAAGATAAAAAAATAATAATAATAAAGTAGTCCACTAGTCATATCTTGCCATATATGCTCCCATGGGTTCTAAAATCAGGATTCCTGTTGCACATTATTGTGGTTCTTATAAGTTTTTGCCAGGGAACATAAAACTGACCAACTTTGAAACAATCATTAGGGGGCTGAGGTTTTTGATGGCTGAACAGTAATCCCACATTCCTTAATAAACATGTACATAATAATAAACATTTTGAAAATAATTTTCTTTTTTTTTTTCTTCTTTATGATTACGGAATTGACAAAAACCAGAACGGACGGGAAATAATAAATTATTCTCAAGGCAGAGGAAAAAGAAAAATAACGTTCATACAACTTATTAGGTATGAATGGAAACTGTATTATATATTCTTACAGTAACTGAACTAGTTGAAACATACAATTTTTATCTGTAACTTATTTTATCCACAATATTGGGGGGGGAACCCCACAGCACACGTGAAAACGATTTTTCTACAGTTTTAAAGTGAAGATTAATAATTATCTGGATAATTATTTTCAACATTTCCTCCCGTGAAACAATTCACATTGTTAAATACCAGTGTCTTTTTTCCCCTAGACACACTTTACTAGTGAAGTGAATATCTGATTTTAAATGTCACCGGGATGATTACGAGCATTTTTTAAAAGTTTTTCCAGACAAGGAGAGATTTGGCCTGGCGCTCACAGAACACCCTTGTTTTTTTTTTTTTTTTTTTTTTTTTACTGGAGAAGACTCTCGAGAGCAACTGTGGAGAAGCCGCTTCCGAGGAAAACAGAATTTTAGAATTTTAAAAGCAAAGCTGTTTCTGTTCACAAATGAAACGAGGCACAAATTAAAAGAGAGAGAGAGAGTCTGACTTTTCCCCTTAATTCTACCAGAGGGAAGAAAATCTTTAGACCGGCTACAGTCAAAGCACCCGCAAGAGGCGCTAAAAATAGACAATGTAACGGCCCCGGGGCTCTGCGCCGTGAGGGAGAGACTACCGGAGCTCCAGGACAACAGGTAGAGTGGGGGCGGGGCCGGACGGCGGAGGGGCGGGGCTGGGGCGTGGTCGGGTGGGGGCTTTCCCTGAGGCCCCGGCCGAAGCCGGCCTCGAGGGGCGTGGCAGGGGCGTGACCAGGCGGAGCCGCCTGGAGCCCGCTAAAAGGCTGGAGCGCGGCCGGACTTCGTCAGAACATCTCGGTTCGCTGCCATGTCCTTCACGCAGTGCACCGCGCAGGGTGCCGGGTTCAGGGAGCCTGCCACCTCCTTACTGCCTCCTGAGGACGCTGATTCCCGACCGCCCCGAAGTAAGCGGCCCCGTCTAACGGAGCCCGGCAGTGCCTCTGAGGTGGAGTGGAGGCTGCCTCTGGTGCCTCGCTTGTCTGAGGTGGAAAAAGCCTGGCAGTTGTTGTCGCCCAGACCCTTCCCGGCCCTTCTTCTTTCAGCTAATGTGATTTTTGGTAACTCCACAGACTCGCGTGTGGAGAAATCAGTCGGTGGGGAGCAGATATGTAGTCCGAGATGCCCAAATGGCAAATTTGAGGTGAATAGTTGTTTGCAGTCTCTCCCCTCACGAAGTTTTGATTCTGGTTTGAGGGCTTCTGGAAAGTCTTGTGAAGCAGGACTGGATGACAAAGAGGTTTTCGGTGTGCACCGCAGTGACAGAGCTGGAGCAGAGGTCCGTCCGCTTCTGCCCAACCCCTCTACAGACGATATACATGGGGTTAAAAGAAATGCGGCTGGAAAACAATATTCAGTGCAAGGGAGGGACGGTATTCAGGAAGACGATAGTTATGTGAAACAGACAGAAACCCTATTTGGGGATGTTACCTTTTACAAGGAAACCAAATCACCATTTCTTGATATTAAGTGCAGATGGAAAGCTGACGGTGTTACGCCATCTCATAAAAAGGAAAATAACATTTCAGCATCGGCACTAAATATATCAAAATCTCAAACCCAGCCCAGCATGGAAATTGCCAAAGCCAGCTATTTTAGAGATAGAGGCACAATAAGTATCCCTGAGTTTCCAACTGATTTAAATAGCAAAATGTCCTCTGTCTATTTAAAGGGAACAGCAAAGAAAAAGAATGACAAAAACGAGGCATATGTTAGGGATTTCACAAACGTTTACTGGTCCCAAAATAGACCTGATGTTAAGAAGCAAAAGTTACAGGATGATAAAAACATTGTGGATGCCGATGCAGAAAATATTTTTTCTGCATGCTATGAAAGTAACCACCAGTCACTCAGCAACCAAAATATTTGTGTGAGAAAAAAAGACTTGATCAGTTTAAACTACTATAACCACAGTAGTATCAAATCTGATGTAACAGACTCTGAAAAGAATTTCACTATAATACTGGGGAATGCAAATTTGGAAGAAGCAGAAACATGCCTGGACATTCATACGTTTACCAGATTAGAAAAGTCTCAAAGCCAGGGCTCTAATATTAGTCACATCTCAGAAAAAATAGGGGCACTTTGTTGGATTTGGGGTAATTACAAGACTCAAAGTGAAAATGTTAAAAGAACTGGAGAACAATTGAATTTTCTACAATTAGTAGAAATAGATCTTTTAAGCAAAGGAGATTTTCACTATACAAAAGCCCTGAATACACGTGAAGAACAATCAAAGCCTCTCATGATAGGAACACTTGGTAGCCAAAAAGCTTTAATAAGTTTTTTTCAGTTAAATGGTAAAGGAGAAAGCAACAATATGCTACAATTAAGATATTCTGCTACACAAAAAGTCTCTCATTTAAGGAAAGTTTTTGAAAATTCCATTATAGAAATTTTGAATTTTCATGAAAACATCTCAGGAAATCAAAAAAATGATAATGTTTTAAACTGGCATGAAATTTTCAAGGATAAGAAGCGAGTTGATCTTCAAAATCTAATAACTAAGAATATGAATGTCAATAGAAAAAATGATATGTTAAGTGTATGTTTACAAACCAGTATTTCAGGACCTCTAAATAGCATATTGAAAACCAACATAGCTTCTTTGCTGAATAACTTTAACTGTTTCATTAGAATTGAAAATGATCCTAAATTACAAGAGAGATGCATTGTCAAATGGATAATGTATTTGCATTATTCAAAAAATAGTATAGTGGAAAATCATACTGTGTATCTAGCAAGGACTTTAACTTTTTCAAGACTGTTAGAAGGTAACATGAAACCTATGTTAAGAAAAAGAAAGTTATTTAAAACTGAACAAGTTTTTGAAGAGTCTAAGAAAAAACCTTCCCTCACTATGGCGACTAAAAATAAACATTTTCCAATTTTTGAAACATATGAAAAAAATCCTCTTTTAATGGATTTTGATGACATGGATGAAATTTCTTTGACAAAAGACATTTACAAGAATAAGAGTTGTCCTGAACAATTCATGAATGAGGAAAATTGGACTCACTGTACACCTAATGCTGTTAAAACACATGTTAAATCTGGTTCTCAATTTATACAGAACCATAGATATAGTAATGAAAAATTTTATGAAGTAAATATGTATAACCAGGATTTAAATACTGAAAGGAAAAAGGAGCATAATAAGATCAGCATTAGTTTTAAGTGCATATTTGAAGATTTCTTCAATATTAGGCCCCGGACCATACCAACAAACCACGACATAAACCATAGTGAACAAACCAATCTTGGGACTATAATGCAGGTTCTAAATTTTGGGAACTTGCTAAGTGAAATCAACGGGAAAAAACAAGACTCAATTTTGAAAGAGGAAGTAAAAGTCACAGCACAAAGTTTAACAAACAGTTGCCAAATTAACAAAGACATTAAGATAGAAAAGGAAGAGAAGAATAATTTTTGTTTAATGGATGGCATGTTTTCTATGCAACCAGTTTCACTAATGAGTAAAAAAGTAAATGTGGAAGAAACCAAATATATTAATCAAAATAATGTAGCTGACAGAAATGAATATGAGCATGTTTTGCAAGAAAGTGAGTTAGCTAATTCAGAGTATTTTCATCCAAAGAATGACTCTACAGAATGTGTTAATCATCAATTTGAAACTGATTTGAGTCTAGAGAACAATGAATGTTTTCAGGATTTAACTGCCAAGTGTTTATCAACAGAAGCTCAGACAATAGTGAGCAATTTTGAGATGAAGAGTAAATTTGATTTAGTACTTGAAGAACTTCATATGTTTCATGAAATCAGTAAGGAAAACAAAATTGTAAGCACTGCGGAAACAAACAATGGGCAAGAATATTACCTTAGAGAAAATAATGATATTGAGGAGGTAAAAAAGGAGATGAAAGAAGATTTGAAAATGGTTACAGTCAACGAAATATGTGTATCTTCTTTGGTCCGTGATACTATAACATGTCCTAATATGCATAAGAGACACCAAAGTTTATTTAAATGGAAAGCAGTATCCAATAATGGGAAACAGGAAGTTCCAAATGAATATTGCTGTTCAAGAGCAGCAGAGGAAGAATTACTTTATTCCACTTCTAAGGAAGGTATGAAATTAGTTTTAAATATTTTTTTTTTTTTTTTTTTTTTTTTGGGACAGAGAGAGACAGAGCATGAACGGGGGAGGGGCAGAGAGAGAGGGAGACACAGAATCGGAAACAGTCTCCAGGCTCTGAGCCATCAGCCCAGAGCCTGACGCGGGGCTCGAACTCACGGACCGCGAGATCGTGACCTGGCTGAAGTCGGACGCTTAACCGACTGCGCCACCCAGGCGCCCCTAAATATTTTTTTATCATGATAAAAAAATTCTGCTTTTTTTTCTGTGTAGGCCAAATATATAATTTTGGGAAAAAAGGAGATAGAGGTAAAGTGTAAGATAATATTTATTGATGCACATTATTTTTCTATGAAATCCTGTTCAGACATTAAGTAATAGAGTGAAGCTGAAGGTAACATGTGATGAAAATTTTTTTAAAGATTATTTATTTATTTTGAGACAGAGAGAGAGAAAGAGGGAGAGATTGAGTGGGGTCAGGGCACAGAGAGAAGGAGAGAGAGAGAGAGAGAGAGAGAGAATCCCAAGCAGGCTGTATGTGGTCAGTGCACAGAGCCAGATGCGGGGCTCGAACTCAGGAACCATGAGATCATGACCTGAGCTGAAATCAAGAGTCTGGCCCCTTAACTGACTGAGCCACCCAGGTGCCCCTACAAGTGCTAAAATTTTTAAAAGGAGCCTTGATGAATCCTGCTTCATTTACCCAAATATTAGAAGCCAATAGAAGGAAACATTTTTGAGAAAGTAATTTGTTTATGGTATTAACATTTTATGTAAAAGTTACTTTTTGCTATAACCTATTGACTATTGTTTTCAGACTGTGAAAATCCTCCGCCTAAAAGGCCTGCTTTTTTCTCTGATGAACTTAGGGAGGAAAAAATTACTTACTTACTGAAGGGAGGTAAGATTTTTGGTTATTTTCTAGAATACCTTCTGAGATGACTATTGCATTTTGTGTTTTTAGCATGAGGAGAATATACATATGTTATTAGGAAATAAATACAAATTTAGCACTTTTGTAACTGTTAATGGTTTACTGATGCAAATTCCAATAGTTAAAAAATCAGCTAAATATTAAAATGGCTACAATCAGCCATTTGGAATATTACTGGGAAATGTTCTCTACAAAACTGCGTTTAAATATTTGCAGTGATGTGTTGCCATAGCTACGTGATGAGACAGGGGTTAATACACATATAATGTGTGTGTGTAACATTAATTGGCAAAACCAAAAAAGATATTTATCAAAGTTGACTTTTCATTGATGAGATGTTATTCTGAATTGCATATTTATTATCTATGTTCTCTATTCTTTAAATATTATGGGGCTTTTTATATTGATATTTTATTTAGTAATTAAAAAACATATCATTTAGATATTATTAACATGATGTAACTTATGCATTTAAACTTTTGACTATTAAAAAAATTAAACTAAAGAAAAGTTAAACAACTAAAAAAGGTCTTTGCCTAAAAAAAACAAGTCTATAGTACCTGAATAAAACACACTAAGTCTAATATCTATTTTAACTTGTGAGGTAAGGGTAAGGTTGAAATTAGGAAACTGTTTTCTTTTTTTTTTTTTTTTCAACGTTTATTTATTTTTGGGACAGAGAGAGACAGAGCATGAACGGGGGAGGGGCAGAGAGAGAGGGAGACACAGAATTGGAAACAGGCTCCAGGTTCCGAGCCATCAGCCCAGAGCCTGACGCGGGGCTCGAACTCACGGATCTCGAGATCGTGACCTGGCTGAAGTCGGATGCTTAACCGACTGCGCCACCCAGGCGCCCCAGGAAACTGTTTTCTAAATGACTAAATTTGCATATGGTCAGGAATTGCAGGTGCTCAGTAACAAGACTAGATCTAGAAAGAATAATGATGGAGGTGAAACGTATCTACCAAAACATCTTTAGTCATGGACCGTTTCTCAAAGTATCTTTGAAGGAAGATTAGGAAGGAATGTCCGGAGGGTTTTGAAGGAAGATTAGGGAGCGCCTACTCATATGGTCATCGTGGTTACAATTGTGACAGTGAAATTGAGTGTATGAAGAAAATTAAAGTATGTGCACAAACGGGAAAAGAAACGTTACATGTGTTGGAAATATCTGAACCCATATAGTCTACAGGGCCTTCACAAGGAAAAGAGCCTCATCATGAAATATGAAAAATAACGTGGTCAGCCAGGATTATTTAGTACCATGTTAGGACAGTCCTCTTGGATTTACTTTTGAAGTGCATGCAAACGGAGTGGTTTTTCTGAGACTTGTTAAAAATAGTGGAGGGGAAAAGTTGGGGAATGCTGGGAAGGAGGGGGGCTAGTAAAAATGGATTAATTCTGCTTAGGCGGAGTGGGTGCCTGCTTGTGCTTCTGCCTATGGGATTTTGAAGGCATTGGGGAGTGGTGGGTTCTGCCCTGGTGCTGAAATGTTTCTGATACCTACCCACTGGTCATCATGATGCCTCCCATCTACCAGTCATGATTCCGGGGCATCCGGTCTCTCTTTGTTTCTCTCTCCTGTCTCTCTGGTGTGCAAAATACAAGTAGTTTGAAATTATTTTGAACACGGGAAATAGGCCAGTCAGTGCGCCAGGTGCTTTATATATCATTTAGCACCAAGCCTTCTCTAACCTGAATGTATAGATGAATCACCTGGGTGTCCTATTAAACAATTCTGATTATTTTGTGGGGTAGGCCAGAAGCTTCTGTATTTGCAACAAGCAAATGTAGATGCTGCTGGCGTGTGGACTTTGACTTGCAAGGATTTAGAAAACATTGGAGTCAGTATTATTTCTAAAAGACTACTAATACATTTTATGACTTTTGAATGTTTAGGATTGTTAAGTAACACAAAGCAATAGATTAATCTGGTGTACAGTAGTAATAAAAGGGATCACAATCTATTCATAAAAAGGTAGGAAATCCAAGGAGATGAGGAACCGTATCCTCATAGCCACAACTTGATGACTGTTTCAGGACATATGCTTTGCAAAAGGCCTCTGTTGATATAAATTGGTTCGGTGATTTCCTACCCATTGCAAAATCACCAGAAGTATCTGTAATATTAGACCATGAAAGAGGAGAGCTATTCTTTGAAAAAGTAATCAAATGGACTAATCATGGCTTTGCTCTGAAATAATAATCTCATAATGAAGTCCCCTTAGTATAAATTGCTGAAATTATCTAATTTATAACCAAATCTAGCCTATCAGACACGACCCAACAATTTTGTTTTATTTAAAAAATGAAAACAACTGGTAATGTTTTTTCTCTTATTTTTTTATAATTAAGTTTATAGTTTTAATGTTGAATAAAGTACCATAAACTGATTTATAGCTATTTTTGTGTCTTTTTCTCCCTATTTACATATAGTTAAGCTTTGTATTTTATTTCATTATTGTTTACATCGGTAAACACACAGGTTCTGTTTGGTTCAGCTTAATAGAAATCATGCCATTTATCTTTTGTCAGAATTATTATTAGGCTGATTATACTATTTTCAGTAAAATGTGCTATTATATTAAGGTCATACTAATTCATTAAAGCTGGCTGAAAGCCTGATACATTTTTAGCCTTATATTTGTACTTCACTGTTTATTTATTTTTTTTAAAAAAGCACTCTGAAAATTAGAGGTATTTTTGTATTTCATTATGAAGCATAGTTAATACTACCTGTCTGTTCTACTGATTTAGTAAAAGAATACCTCCATGAAATGTTTTAAATTTTTTTGAATATGATCGTGTGATGTTAAATAAAACTTTCAAAATCAGAGCCCTCCATTTATACATAAACAGATGAAATACATCTGTGCTCTATTATTGATAATAGTCTCTATTAAAGCCAAATGTAATCATTAACAGCATAGCCTACTGTTTAGCTTCTAAAAAAAATGACATGGTTTTTAAAGCCACAACATCAAGTTAATTATATAGTTTTGTTATTGTTTTTAAGTCAGACTACCTGACTGGAATGATGATTTTTTTTTAGTTGTTATTTTATGTGGGCAAGTTACTTAACTTTTTTTTGTGTTGAGACTTTCACATTTTAAAAATGGGGATAGGATTAAGTAAACTAATTAATTTAAAGCACTTATTAGCTCAGTGACTCAGTAAATGTTTCCAGATCATGATTAGAAGTAAGTAAAACTTGTTGGGATGAGCACTGGGTGTCATATGGAAACCAATTTGACAATAAATTATATTAAAAAAAAAAGAAATGAAAAAAAAAGAAGTAAAGTTTTTAAGCTTAGAAACTACAACTACAATTTTACTCCCTTATGCACTTTTGTTATCTTATATTTTAGGTAGTAATTTTTCACATGGAATTTCAAGAGTACTACCTCTTAAGACATGCAGTCGACCAATCAGAATTGGTTTGTCAAGAAAAGCTAAGCTTAAACAACTTCATCCCTATCTGAAATAAATGTTATGAGAACTTAAAAGAAGACGTTGGACTTTAACATTTCAAAACATTTCACTGCATTTATAAGTGTTTTGTTTCCTACTTTGGTTAAATGCTTTCTCTTAGTTTGGGAGTTTGGGGCTTTCTTTATTATGAAGTATGGAGAAGGTTTTGTGTGTATGTGTGTGTGAATTATCTAATTACCTTTAAACATTACAAAATATTTCACTGATGTTTCCATATTATATTATGACATACACATTAAAGGCTTTTCATGATCTCGTAAAACATGTCAACGTATTATTTTTCATGATATATATGTATAAGTCTTTTATAGAGAAGAATATTAGCCTTTATAGGTTTCTCAAAAGTATCTGTGACTCATAAAAATGGTAACAAACCACTGTTCTAATCCACTTGTTTTTTTTTTTTTAAGTAAAAAATAATGGTTCAAAGAGGACGGGTAAGATTTTTAAGACCGCAAAATTAGTGTCAGGATTGGGATAGAGGCACTTTCTGAAGAATTCTTTCCTACTTTTCTCTGGATTCATTTTCTAATTACAAAAAATTAACATATATTTATTTTTTGAGAAGCAGAGAGAGACAGAGTGTGGGCAGGGGAGGGGTAGAGAGAGAGGGAGGCACAGAATCCGAAGCAGGCTCCAGGCTCTGAGATGTCAGCACAGAGTCCAACGTGGGGCTCCAACTCCCAAACTGTGAGGTCATGACCTGAGCCAAAGTCAGATGCTTAACCAACAGCCATCCAGGCACCCCTCACTTTCTAATTTTTATTTCTCCCCCACAGTCTACCTTTGGCCCCAGAGCAGAATTATGATCATGTAGTTAGTACCTATTCTTAATTTATTCACTCATAAAACAAATACATTTTAATCCTACCATTGTATTAAGCTCAGAGATAGAATACAGAAAACACGTATGAGAACCCACCTTATGGAACTTATTTTCTCTGCTTAAGATTGGTAAAGAAATGTATAATATACACAGTTTAAAGGTAGCCATCAGTAGAATAATACTTTTCAAAACATTATACAGAAAAGCAACAGTAAAATTGGTTACTTAAAGTAAGGAAAGAGGGAGGGAGGCATCAAGAAAGCATTAAAAAGCAGAAAGCATACAATGTAGAAAGAAGACTAAATGTATCAATTCACAAAATATATGTGACTGGATTAAATTCTATTACAAGCCAAGGTTCTGAAACACATTAAAAACATCTCAATTTCTCTGTATTCTTTAATTATTACCCCCTAGCAATGTACTTTCCAACTTCTATATCTTTCTCTGATTTCTCTCCACGCCTCCACCCAAACTCACCACCTTCTTAAACATATAAACACTTTTCTAGAAAGAATGAAAGTTCCTTGAAGGCAAGATTCTTTCCCATGTGCCTAGAATAGCACTTGCCCTTTGTGAGTACACGTAAAATATTGAGTGAATGAATAATAAATTTTTACACCTGCTCATAACAGCTATATCTTTTTGAATTCTTAATAGTTTTATGACCTTGGGCAAGTCCTCATTTCTTTTTTTTTTTTTTCATTTTTTTCAAGTTTATTTTGAGAGAGAAAAAGCACGAGTGGGGGAGGGGCAGAGAGAGAGAGGTAGAAAGAGAATCCCAAGCAGACTCTACAACATCAGTGCGGAGCCCAACACAGAGCTTGAACTCACGAACCGTGAGATCATGACCTGAGTCGAAACCAAGAGTTAGAGGCTTAACCGATTGAGCCACCCAGGTGCCCCTGCAAACTCTCATTTCTAAAAAGGTGATAACAATATTTCATTGTGAAGTTTAAATGAGCTAATACATGTTATGTATTTGTAGTGGCTCTGATATGTAGTAATTCCTCAATAATGAATAACAATGTGCTGATACACAGTAATTACTCAATAATTAGTAACTATTTAGAATGACTGACCTTTTCTTGAATTATTTTGGATCAGGAATTGGATTATTTTCAGGAATATGCCTATTCCTTTGAGTCTTATGAAGATGTCCTTTTACTTTTTTTCTACAAGGGTCCTCATCTACCTCTTTTTTCTTTTTATTATTATTACAAGCCCCTTTCGGATTTTTTTCTTTTGTCTGTTATACAAGGCAAATTTCATCACAGTCAAGATTTGTCTGGACGAACCTTGGTTCTTTTCCTTGTTTTCTGTTGCTGTGTGTGAATATCAAATTCTGTTCTCACATCTATTTCTCAAAGGCAAACCTATGTGCTTCCAGTCTTATTCCTAATATTTAGGATGCTTTTTTTATTTAAAAATTTTTAATGTTTATTTATTTTTGAGAGACAGAGACAGAGACAGAGACAGAGAGACAGAGTGCAAGCTGGGGAGGGGTAGAGAGAGAGAGGGAGACACAGAATCTGAAGCAAGCTCCAGGCTCTGAGCTGTTAGCATAGAGCCCAACGTGGGGCTCGAACTCACAAACTGAGAGATCATGACCTGAGCCAAAGTCGGATGCCTAACTGAATGAGCCAAAAGAGTTTTTTCTACATATTTCTATCCTTTCTTGAATAAATGGTGCAGAAACTGCTAACAACAATTTTTTTTTGAATAGCAGAGAATTGCAATTCAAGACATGCATGCTATGGCAAAATCCTAGGCAAGTCTGGAGAAGAAAGACAAGGAACACTTATAGAAAAAAGAGGGGAGTTAGAAGAGCTATTATAAACAAAAAGTACATTGGAATAAATGGGGAGTTCAAAGTGTAGTGACTTTTCATTGGCTAAGTTGTGGCTGTCTCTCCTTGACTGGGCTATTGCTAGGCAAGGAGAAAATCTTTCTTCCTCCTACTGGGGTAGTAAGGTATAGGCTTCTCTCAATTGAGAGGGCAAGATATGCTCTTCCTATTGGGGTCTGCAACTGACAGCCAGGGGTAGGGCATAAGATCTTTTGCTTCTGGCCTCCTGACTTCATTAAAAATTTTTTTTTAAATATTTATTTTTGAGAGAGAGACAGAGACAGAGTGTGAGCAGGGGAAGAACAGAGAGAGAGACAGACTCTGAAGCAGATTCCAGGCTCTGAGCTGTCAGCACAGATCCCAGTGCAGGGCTCAAACTCATGGGCCATGAGATCATGACCTGAGACGAAGTCAGATGCTTACCCGACTGAGCCACCACTGACTCCATTTTAAAAGAGGTTTCCCTTATTCGGTTTCACAAAACTTACAACCACTCCTGGTTCTTTCATACTCTGAACTATGTGATAAGTTTAATCTCCTCACACATTCTGTACTGCTTACAGTACTTTTCCATGCCACTTCCCCAATTACTGCTTTTACCTACAGAGCTTTTCTTATTTTAAAAAAATGAGGAATACTACTACATCTTTCCAAATGCAAAACTCGCTCCTGCCAGTGTTATTACTTAAGCACCCCTTTCCCCACTACTTCCTACCCAAACACACATATATGCACACACAAACAGACATGACCTCCACCTTCTTGCCTAGTTCTGTGAGTTCTTGTATCTGGAATTAGAAAATTGGAGGCTAGGAGGGAGGTACATTTTAGCTCGTATGTGTTTTTGTCTTTATAGCCAGGTTTGGAGAGGCTGCACTGGGGGCTATGGTAAAACACATTTTAAACTGAAACCCGTTCTCCTTCCACCTTGTTCTCTTCATCTTTGTTCCTAAAATGTAAAAGTTGAATGATTTTAGATCAGAAGAAAAATATTCAAAGGATGAAAAGCCACTTAAAAATACTTGCTTTTATTCAACCTTAGAATAAATCTCTGTGCTACTTCAGCTTAAAGTAACAAGCTTTTGGAGGCATAACAGTGAGCATGAGAAGAGAAGCAGGGCATTATATTAAATAGAGTTGCAAAGTTATGTTGATAGTACCTGAAATATAAAAACCTCTGAGTTAATATCCATTTAACTTTATTTAGTTAAGCAAAATGTAAAACAAAGTATGTAGTGAAGTTGATCTTTAGTTCCATCTAAATTGCCACATAAAAAATATTTATAGAGTCAGCCACCATTTTGAGATTTTTTTAGTAGAGCATGCTAAAGAAATTATTCTTTGGGCTCAGAGGATTAGTTTATAAAGATGTCAGAAGAGTTCCAAATCATATTTTCTTCACTTTGCTGTAAAATATATCATTGTCTGAAACAATCCTTGTCAAGTGTTCCTATTTAATGTTTTGTCTGTTTGTTCATTTTGTTTGTTTTTAAAGCACAGACACATGCTATAAGAGCAAATTCAGAAGAAATAGTCATTAAATCATTCCACCTATCCAGGCTACGGGGAAAAGAATAAACTCATGATCTGAGTCTCTATAATTATAATATTTCTGTAATTTTATAGATTTTGGACATTTGGAGTACATGTAATTTTTTTTTTTTTTAATTTTTTTTTCAACGTTTATTTATTTTTGGGACAGAGAGAGACAGAGCATGAACGGGCGAGGGGCAGAGAGAGAGGGAGACACAGAATCGGAAACAGGCTCCAGGCTCTGAGCCATCAGCCCAGAGCCTGACGCGGGGCTCGAACTCCCGGACCGCGAGATCGTGACCTGGCTGAAGTCGGACGCTTAACCGACTGCGCCACCCAGGTGCCCCCATGTAATTTTTTTTAAAGGGAAGTTTTGGGGACTTCTTCCCTGAACTTGATGCATAAGTGTCTATTCAGGATCTCTACTGTGATGTCTAATAGGTGTCTCAAACTTAACTTGAGTTTCTGATATTTCTCCCCAAACTCTTCCTCCAGGACTTCTCATTTCAGTGAATGGTCACCCCATTCTTTCAGTTACTTAGCTTAGAAATCTTGGAGTCATCCTTCATACTTCTTCTTCTCCTTTTTTTAATAGGTTTTCTCATAACCCATAGCTGGCCCATCAGCAAATCCTGTCGGCCTTAGCTTCTCTTGCCAGGATGATTGTAATAGAATCCTAACTGGTCTCTCTGCTTTATTATTTGCTCCCCTTCACTCTATTCTGAACACATTAGCTAGCCATAATGATTATTTAAAATATGTCAGAACATATCACAGCTCTGCTCAAAACCTTCTAAAGGCCTTCCATCTTACTCAGAGGAAAAAAAATTCTTACTTTTATGTGTAATGAGCTGACAATGATCTCTCTTACTTCCCTGAAGCCCTCTCTACTATGTTCCCTTTGTTCATTCTACTGAAACCACTCTGACTTTGCTGTTTTTTGAAGCATTAGAAATATCCCTGCCTCGGGGACTTTTCACTTGCTTTCTTTTCCTGAAATGCTTGTCTCCAAAGTGTCTGTATAGCTTGCCCTGCACTCCCTTCCTTAGAACTTTTACTCAAATGTCACCTTCTTAGTGTGGCTTTTTCTTCCTGCTAACATTCATATGCCCCATTCCTGCTTTTATCTTTTCTTTCTTAGAACTTTGCTGTCAACATACTATGTCTTTTACTTATTTATTTTATTATTTGCCTTTCTCACTAGGTTTTAAATTCTTTGAGGGCAAAAAATTTCCTATTTTGTGCTTGACATAATAAGTATTTAACCAGGGGACACCTAGGTGGCTTAGTCGGGTAAGCATCTGACTTCTGCTCAGGCCATGATCTCACAGTTCATGATTTGAGCCCCATGTCTGGGCTCCAAGCTGAGTGCAGAGCCTACTTGGGATTCTCTCTCTCTGCCTGTCTCTCTGCCCCTCTCCCACTCACACTTTCTCTCTCTCTCAAAATAAATAAACTTTAAAAAAAAGAGTCACTGAGGATTTTGACTATTTTTCAGTTTGCATTAAAAAAAAAACTTTTTTTTGCATTGCACCTGCCCTCCGTCCTTGAAACCTTCACTTTGTGGCATTGTACCGCCCCTTATTTCTTTGACCATACTATTTATTTTACTTTCTGATTCTTAGATATAAGCAAACTCCAAAGTTTAGCCCGTGGACTTTTGCTATTTATTTCTGTTTTATATTCCTTAGAAATCTCTTCAATTTTCATGTGATCATCTACCATACCAAATCTATGGTTTTGGTACCAAATTATGTCTTTCTCAAATTCAAATTTCAATTGTGTAACAATAATTTTAAAAAGAATATTCATTAAATGCAAAGTATAAGTCAGGAGATATTCTAAGTTCTTTATTGTAAATCATCTGATCCTTAAATAACCTCGTAGTAAGATATTATTTCATCTCTCTTTTACACTGTGAATTTAAATAACTTATCTGTGGTCACAAAATATTAATTGACAGAATCAGAATTCAAACCAGTCAGTCTGCCTCAGGACCAAAGGTCTTAACTGCTACAGTATATTGCTCTAATTTCCATATTGCTGTGGGTCAATAACTTCAACTCACTATTGTATATCTAAAATCTTAACAGTCTTCATTCACTCTCCCACCTGACATTTACTCCCCATTATCAAATCCCGTTGCTTCCTTCTCCTTAGGAGTTTTTTGACCTACTCGTCCTTTTCCATTCTTTTGAGCCTCCATAATGTGACCTGACCTAATGTATCTTTGCAGATGACCACCCCACAACTTCCCTATAACTTAACTATTCTCTTAATGCTTCAGTTTCTACCAACTAATATTTTCCTATTTTGCTCATAGTCATTCCTTTCCTAAGGTACTCTCCTTTTATACCTTTTAAAATCTTATCTATCCTTGAACTTCAGCTTCTATAATGCTTTTATCAACTACTTAAACATTTTATGATTGCTATGTCTTATGATTAACAATAGTGCTTTCTTTTATTACTTTTTTTTAATGTTTATTTTTTTTTGAGAGAGAGAGAGAGAGAGAGAGAGAGAGAGAGAGAGAGAATGAGGCAGAAACAGGCAGAGAGAGAGGAGAGAGAGAGAGAATCCCAAGCAATGGCAGTGCAGAGCCTGATGCGGGTCTCGAGCTCACTAACTGTGAGATCATGACCTGAGCTGAAAACCAAGAGTTGTATGCCTAACTGACTGGCCACCCAGGCACCCCGGATCTAGGAATATTTTTGAAGATGCTGTATACAAAGAAAGAGCAGTATGGAGGTGGTTACAAAGAAAAAAATGTAATATCACCAACAATTAAAAAATATATAATGTTATGAAGATGTATAGAGCTGAAAGTGTGTTTATCTGAAGAGATATAATGCTCATCTAGATTAAAACTCTTGTTAAGAAATGAGAAAGCATGGATTTATAAACCATTAGTATTTTTATAATATTAACTTTCAGAACGTATTTCTTAAAGTAGTTTTACATTTATGGAAAAATTGAATAGAATGTACAGAATTACCACATAATATTCCTTCCATCTCCCCAATTTCCTCTTACTATTAACATTTTGCATTGGTGTGGTATATATGTTACAATTGTTGAACCAATATGATACATTATTATTATCTAAGTTCATAGTTTACATTAGAGTTCACTCTTTTTGTTGCACAGTTTTGAGTTTTGTCAGATGTGTGATGCCATGTGTTCACCTTTACAGTATCATACAGAATCATTTCACTGGCCTAAAAATTCCCTCTGCTCTACCTATTCATCCCTCTTCATCCCTTCCCCCAATTCAAACAACCATTCATATTTTTACTGTATTTATAATTTTGTCTTTTCCAGAATATCATGTAGTTGGAATCATATATTATGTGCAGACTGGTTTCATCCACATAGCAATATGCATTTAAGATTGCTATAGTCTTAACTTTTCTAGCAAAAGGTATTTTTCTAGCAGAAGGCTTAAGTCCCAAATGTTTCAGGCCTTCCTTTCTATCATAGTTCATTTTAATTGTGGCTATGTCCACTTATCAACTTCTGAAAGTTTTTCTCATAGATTTTCCTTATGGAGAGTCTTCAAAGGAACTACACTGTCAACATTAACAAAAGCTTCTCTTTGAACAGACACATTTCAAAGCATTTTAAGTCATGATAAAATGGTTCCAAAGGTGGTTTTATCTTTTATTTTGTTAGCAAGAACTGCACTTAGGGCCTAAATGCAGCACTGACTAAATGGTCAACATTAAGATGGTGCTGTAAAAGTCTCTCCTAGACTTGGGAAATTTCTAGAAGTGGAAATCAAAAGTACTAACTAATATAAAGGAATATTTTAATAATGTGTCAGTCTTGTGATGTATAATGAATGCCCTGTGATGTGCTGCATGGACATCAGAATACTATTAGTAATCCCAGTGCTGTGACTACATGAATGCTCATAATTATCAAGTATGTATCTAGACCCAGTAGTTGTCTACCAGTTTCCCAAGTACTATGTGGGATATGCATGTATATATCATGGTTCCTGATTTAGAGACTATATAAATTTAGCCAACAAAATTTAAGAGGCAAAATCCACTAAAGAGCTAAAAGAATAGTTGGGAAACTTGAGATTTCATTCTGACTCTCTCTGCATGATCTTGAATATATCATGTAGCCTCATTTGGCTTTTAGATGTTTCCTCGTTTGGCATATTATAATCACTAAAATAACTTCTGATATTCTGTTGTTCTGCAAATTAAATATCCTGTGGGTTGCTAATCAAAAATAAAAGGAGAAATACAAACAGGGACAGGCATTAAATGTAAAAAACAAAGACTGTGTAATATTTTTTGGTATTTTAGCAACTTTTATTTGCTTCTGAAGGATGACAAAAAAAGAAGACAAATAAAGGTTAGAGTAACTATTATCATGACCTTTCGTACACCTCAAAAGGAAGGATGTTATCTGTTTCCTATCTCATTTGCTTATTCATTTATTTATACCCTCAGTTTACACTTATTGAGGGCATATTATGAGTCTGGAACTGAACAAATGATCTCATTTCTATGAATTCTCTCAGTTATAAAACTCATAGGATATTAATCATCATCTTTCTATGCAACAGCCATTTTTTAAAGGGAATCTATCCATGGAATGGCTTGCGTCTAATGAATAAGAAACTCCCTCTTAAATCCATTTTTTTTGAGCGGTGCGGAGGGGTAGGGAGAAGGGAAGATGGTCAGCACAGAGCCCACAAGGAGCTCTATCTCACTAACCGTACCTTGAGACTATGACCTGAGGAGAAATCGAGGTGGATGCTTAACCTACTGAGCAACCCAGGTGCCCCTAACTTCATTCTTATTCTATACCAATAGCAAAGGATGAACCATAAAAATGGTTGCTCGGATAATCTGAAGACTGTTATGAAGGCAATCCTATGAATGTGACATATTTTCCATACCTACCTAGATTTAAAAAAAGAGTTTCAACGCTCTAATGTTTGTGATTATGAAGACTTGGAGAGTGGAGTAGGGGTTATTTGATTGCTTTTCATGGGACTTAGAGATAATATACATGAAATGTCTACCACAGATCCTGGTACATAGCAAGCATGTGATTGTTAGTAGCTATTATTAATAGTTTAGAAAGGGGCTTTCTCGTGCCTTAGCTGTAAGTAAAAAGACTACCAGTAGGGTTTCCTGGCTTAAGGAATCCCACCTATGAAGAATGGGCTGAGGAATACTTATCTTTATATGTTGAAGTCTATCATATGTTTTGAATAGTTACTTTTCAGAATACTTTATTAAGGAATGAGTTCAATGCTATACCTGTTTGGGCCAATTTATTTTACGGTGTGTAATATACTGTTCCAGGTCCCATGGAAGTCCTTTTACTAGAAGCAAATTATTAAAAAGGAGGATAGAGCAGTTTTTTATTAGAGTAAAATATACTTAACACAAATTTACCATTATAATGATTTTTAGATATACAGTTCAGTGGAATTAAGTATATTCACATTGTTGTATATAGTACTTTTGAACTTCACTTTATTTAAAAATATATATTTGCTGAGTTTTCCTTTTTTAATCGTGAATGACATCATAAATTCATAACAACAGATGGGAGAAAACTCTCACTTTTGCAATTCTTTCTAGTTTTTGACTCAAACTGATTTTATGTTAGCTATGGCTAACACATTCCTATGTGTCTTTGAAAACTGCTTGGGAATTTGTTAGAACTTGGGTGTAAAGTTCCTTTGCTTAACAGCTTTTTCTTACAAAGAGTGCAACAAGGAGAAAAGTTTTAAATTGGGATAGAATTATGAAAGTAACTGAGATTATACTGGAAACACAATAATTTTACAAAATTCTTAGTAATCTTTAGGCATAGAAAAATACTGCATATTGATAAATTTGAAATAAAACATTAAATATTGTTAGATTAAAACAGGTAAAAGTTTATTCAATTGAATAAACATTATCTGAAGATTTGATGTATAAGAAGCACTTGGTAAGTACTGTGGAAGTTACAAAGATAGACGAGATACGGAGTTTTAATCTACTTGAAAGGAAAAACATATTGACAAATAATACAGAACAGAATGAACAATCTGAGTGCATGGGAGTGTAGGAATTTGAAAGATTTATTATGGCTGGGGAGGAGAGATTTATGTGAAACATGCAGAACTTAAGTTAAAACTTAATATTTTTAATAATTATAGATTAGGGTAGGGAAGGGAAAATTCTATTTAGAAGATTGTGAAGATGAGCAGTTTTGTTTAGCTGGAGATTTATAAATTTGTTAATTATATATTTTATTTTATTATTAATTTTTCATAAACTCATGGCGGATTATAGATTAAAAAGAAAATATATTGAAGGACTTAATTGTCTTCTTATAATAAGAAATAGTTCCTTATTTTATATTTTGAAGTCCTTTTTAATTTTTAGAATTTGATTTGTGTTCAATATATCAGAAGGTTAAAAGAGGCCTTCTGAGGGGTGCCTGGGTGGCTCAGTCAGTTGAGTGTCTGACTTTGGCTCAGGTCATGATCTCACAGTTGGTGGGTTCGAGCCACACTTCAGGCTCTGTGCTGACAGCTCAGAGCCTGGAGCCTACTTCGGATTCTGTGTCTCCCTCTCTCTCTGCCCTCTCCTACTCGTACTCTGTCTCTCTCTCTTAAAAATAAACATTAAACAATTTAAAAATAAAAAAAGGCTTTCTGAGATAAGAAGCAGCATACTGAAATTCCAGAATTTAAAACAAATTAATTTTTAGTATTTCACACATTATAGCCCCAATAAAGAATAATGAATGCTCTCATTTTCTAGTGACTCATATGCCTTTGAAGAAATTCTTTCTCTAAACCTTCTAGGCTGAGGATACTCAAGTTTCCTTCTTTCTCTCCTTCTTTCCTTCCTTCTTCCCTCCCTCCCTTCCTCTTTTCCTTTTTTCCTTCCTCCTTCCCTTCCTCCCTCCCTCCCTTCTACCCTCCCTCCCTTCCTTCTTTCTCTCCTTCCTTCCTTTCTTCCTTCCTTCCTTCCCTCCTCTTTTTCTATTTCTTCTCACCTTTCATCCTGATTTAGTTTCTTCAAAATTTTATCTTTACTTTTATGTCATATTCTCCCTCTCCTGAATAATATTCCTTTTCTAAAATACCCATGGCTACCATCTGCTTCCATATCTGCTTCCACATTTACTTTCATAGTGTTCCTGATGGAAACTATTTGTCAGTGGAATCAAAACATTTAAAAAGACTTCATGATCAGTATTTCCACAGTGGTATAAGATTTATTACCTTCAACTGTTATTACATAGTTTACTGGACCATCTTACTTACTATACCATAAGGTCATTGATGGTAAGGATTTAATCTTTGTCTCTGAATCACCTTCTTCTTAAGTAGTCAATAATTATTTGAGGAATGCAAGATAACATTTATTTCAGACATCTGTCTTCAGGATATCTTCTTCTACTTTACTGTCCTTTTATAAGAACTTGGAAAATTTAACTTTATCTCTTAAACTACTAATTTCCTTTTTCATTATCATGTTTGCAGAATTGTAGCTAGTTTATCATTATTATCTTCACATGTGTTTGTATAGTTTTTATGAAGTTTACAGTTCTCTCTATAGTTTTCCTCATTAAATTGTCTTACCAATCCATTATCCATCTCCATTTTCAGATAATGGAGCCAATATTTAGATTCAATGAATTTTTAAAGTAAGCAGATCCTTCTAAGACTTTAGATCCTAACACAGTACCTGGCACATAGTAAATTGTTGTTAAACTGAAATGAGAGCTAATGCTCTTCCCATTAATTTCATAATAGTACCTATTTTCATATTGTTTTTCTTTTTTCTTTCCCTGTTTTCCCATTCCTTTTTTACTGAGTTGCTAACTGCTGGATATACAATGAATATAAAACATGTTTGCTTTCGTTAGGTTGACTGCCTGGTTGGGGAAACACAGGAGTCACACATTGCAAAGTTAAATAAAAATAAAAAGTTAATTTTCTTTTTTATTACATCTTACACATAAGAAGTAGAAAGGGAAAAGTACAAAAAACTTTCATCTATCTATAGTGCATAGTATGTTAGTTGATCTTTTAAGTGTTAAAGCATTTTTTCATGTTTACAATTACATTCATGAAACTGCATTTTGAATTTTCATAATTTAGAGCATTGGCTTAAATGAAAAACATTTTAATTAAAAAGTTAAATTTAATTTCCTTAATTAAAATTTGTTTACATTAAACATTAATGGCATGGCATGACATTAAGTGATGCTAAGGTTTATGGGTTCTTGATGAGCAAACTCTAAAAATTTGGCTGTATTACTCACTAGTTAAATGTTAGTACCTTGCCAGGTCTATGTTTTAAAAATGTGATTGCAAAGAAATGATATATTAATAAATATATCAGTATATGAATTTTTAATTCAGGCATATAAGATTATGTAATAGTTAATATGTTGCACAAAATAATCCATGTTCATGTCCATATTTCTTTTCACTTTATATATATATATATACATATATATACACATGTATATATGATTATATATATACATACTAATTTACATATTTACATACATATTTACATACATAAACTAAGATTATATATACATATTTTATTTATTTGTATATATACTAATTTACATATTTATATGTAAACTACATATAATTTATATGTAAACCACACACACTAATTTACATATTTATATGTAAACTAAGATTATATATGTACATATTTAATTAATTTATTTGTATATACATATATACACATACTAATTTACATATTTACACAGATATTTACGTACATAAACTAAGATTATATATGTATATTTATGTATGTATGTATGTATACACACACACACACACACACACACACGTATATATATATATATATATATAATCTTAGTTTCATTTATGCTGAGGCCCAGCCTACCACTTGGGAAAGTTCTATTGCATAGAACATAACATTAAAAAAATTAAAATACAACCTTCTCAAATTGTTGTCACTGGACAAGATTAGAATAATAAAGTCATATTTGACAATGGTCACAAATATGTAAGAAAAGATTTTATTTAATGTTAGTTAATCCCTAAAAATGTGTTCATAATGAATCCTCTTTACTTTATTACATTCCTAATTGCAGACTATACAAGGTAAAATGTATGTAGTGAGAGGAGTTAAACATTTTTAAAGGATTGCTTGATACATGCATTCAGTATTCAAATCTATAAATTTTTAACATTGTTTGGCCTTCACCCATGAAAGGCTTTTTGGTTTTGAAAATTATATAATTTGACAAAATATGTCTTATTTTTCTATTCTAAAGCAAGATGGAGAAATGAAAAATTTTCTCCCATTACAGATGGGCTACCTTTCAGCTTCATTGATGTTTAAAAGTCTATGTTGGATTTTTTTCTTTCAGACCTAATATTTAGTTTTTGTAAAATATTTTCCTTTGACTTCAGTACTGTGGAATAATATGCACTTATAGATACTTCTTTATCTGACATGTGGAGACATAATCAGCAGCTTGAGTTATGGTTTTGTGGTAGAAAAGGAATCAGACAAGAGATGAAAATGAATTCATTGCTCTGACTTTTGGTTACATTGTACTCTACATTTCCAAAAAGGTGAAACAAATAAACTGAAAGCAGAAGCAGCATCTTGTAGCAGAAAGAGCATAGAGTTTTGGAGATATATCTGGCTCCAATCCATAATAACTTCTTGGATTCTCTGTTTCTTCATCTGTAAATTGTTGATAGTAAGACCTAACTTTCAGGATTTTTATCCAAATTATACATGAAGTTTGTAAGCTGTCCAACAGGGTGTTTGGCACATGGTAGGCATCTAATAAACAATGGCAATTAACATTTAATCAAGTACTGTCACGAACAGTTGCTCAAATGCTTACCATTATTTGTTAATAAAAGAACTAATAGAATTAATTTACCAATTTGCCCAAAAATATTTATTGAGCACTTACTATGTCTAAGACACTGTTCCAGATACTGTTTTAGACATCACTGAACAAAATAGAATTATTTACTGTTCTTGTGGACTCTTACCTTCTAATCAAGGCAGACAACCAACAGTAAACATAGCATTTAATAAATTATACAATATGTTAGAAGATGTTAAGTAAAAGCAGAATGGAGTAAAGGAGAGATGTAATATATCTGGTGTAGAAGGTTGTAATATTAAATAGGGTGGTCTACGTAGAACTCGTTAAAAAATCAAGACTAAAAAACTTGAAGGAGATGAGAGTAAGATCTGACATGATTTAAAAGGATCACTCTGTTGTGAAATAGATGGTGGAGAAGAAGGAGTAAGATAAAAAGTTGTTAGGAAGTGAAATAGAAAAGAAGCTTGAACTAAAGTGGTAGAGAGTTGTTGAGAACTGATTTTATTATGGGTATATTTTGAAGGTAGAGGAAAAAGGATTTTCCTGCACTGGATGTCCATGCTGAGAAAAAAAAAAAAAAAACAAACTCAAGGATAAATCCAAGATGTTTGGCTCCATTAACTTAAATGATGCTATTGTTATACAATCAATGGTAGTAGACTGAGGGTGGAGAAGGCTTAGGGGATGGTACTATGGATTGATTATTGTCCCTTCCCCTCCAATTTATGTGTTGAAGTCTTAACCCCCAATGTGAATGTATTTGGAGATGGGACCTCCAGGAAGTAAATAGGTTTAGATGAAGTTATGAGAGTGGGGCCCTCATGTAGGAATTAGTGCCCTTATAATAAAAGACACTATACAGTTTGCTTCTTTATCTCTCCTCACTTGCACACACTGAGGAAAGATCATGAGAAGACACAATAAGAGGTGGGCATCTGCAATCTAAGGAGAGAGCTGTCACCAGACATTGGCTCTGCTGGCATCCTATCTTGGACTTCCAGTCTTCAGAACTGTGAGAAATAAATTCATGTTATTTAAGCCTAGTCTATTGTATTTTGTTATGGCACCTTGAGCTGACTGAGATTGTTGGTATCAGGAATTTGGTTTCAGACATACTGAATTTGAGATATTTATTATATATCGAAGGGAGCTGTTTTTAATATAGTAGGATGGACTAGTCTGGAGTTTTGAGGCAACATCTGTGTTAGAGACACAAATCCAAGAGTCATCAGTGTATTGAAGGTATTTAGAATTGTGGGAATGTATGTGATCACCACAGGAATGAGTGTAGATAGAGGAGAGGACTAAAGATTGAGCCTTGGGACACACTACTATTAAAAGATCAATGAACAGAGGAGAAATAACCAAAGGATAGAAGATAAATGAGTGATACACTGAAAACCAAACCAAAAAACCAAAGAACTATGATGTCCTGAAAGCCATGTGAACAAAGTGTGTCACTCCCTTCTTCATGCAGATTGACCATTGGCTTTAGCAATCTGGAGGTCATTGAAGGTATTGAGTGGGGATAAGGCCTGATTGGCATGAGTTTAAGAACAAAAGGGAGAGAACTTGAAGACAGTAAGCACCAACAACTTCTGAGGGGGGATTTCTTCAAAGGAGAGCAGAGAAAATGGGATGATGGTTATGGGGGAAGAGAAAAAGATTTTTTTTTCACACAGGAGAAATAATAGCATCTTTGAAAGATGATATGAAATTAAGAGATTAAAAAAATTCATGCAGGAGAGAAAGGAAAGAATTTCTAGAACATTGTCTGAGTATGTGGAAAAGGGTGGTATCTAGTGAACTTGTGGAAGAATTAGTTTTAGATGGGTGCTTGAAAGTTTATTATGCTTACAGGTGAGGAGGCAGGTGAGTGTAGATGTGATGGTAAAAGTTTCTGAATATTCTCTTTTGATTATTTCAAATCCTCCATAACATAGGAAGCTGGTTTTCTACTGAGACTGATGTTTGAAGAAAAGATGTTGCTAGGATTTCCATAAGAGAAGAAAATGTGAAATAGCTCTCTTGGAGTGTAGGAGAATTGGTAGACCCAAGATATATGGTTTGTCTGGCAATATTAAGGTACCATTTGAGGATCATGATCTCGACTTCTAAAGTAAGAGGAGTCATGTGTGGAATTGCATTTTTCTCCAGTCATGTTCAGCTTCATGTGTTCAGATTTAGGGTAGGCAGAGGATTAGGTACAGCCAGGGGTATAAATTTCACCAAGCAAATTCAAGACCATGAGAGAAGGGCAATGAAGTCAAAGATGGAAACAGGCAGCAATGATCAGAATTAACTATGTAATCTAAGCTGGGTGAGGGGGAGAGTAAGAACATTAGGGAGAGTGAGGGACAGTGAAAGAGTGGTAGGATTAATGGCTGGCAAGTCTTGGTAGGATCAAAAGATTACTGGATTTGGGAAACAATAGGAAGTGAGCTGGCAAGATAGGAGGTTGTGGTCAGAGAGATGCATGAAATTGAAATTATGGAGCAGTGGCAGTGTCTGAAGTCTGTCAGCAAGAAAGAGCAGCTAAAGTAGTGTGGGAAGATTATTATAGGAAAGAAATTCAAGTAATAACAGGATAGAGTGCTGGAAGAATTATTTATGTGTACAATGACCTCACCAAAAATTAAGAAAGGAGTAGTATTACAGAGAGACAGTGAACCAGGCTAAAATTATTGAGAAATGAAGGGGATGACCTGGGAACCTCTAGATGACAGCAAAAATGATGATGTAGAGGGTTAATTTGATAACCTGGAATTCAAAGCTATGGGTTTTTAGGAAAGAGGTAGGACAAATGCTTGAAAGTTGCAATGAGAAGCATGAAGGACATTCACCCGACTCTAGACTTCATAGAAGTTCTGTGGGAGAAAAATCAGCCTCCTTTTGAGAAGGCTGAAAGGGAAGCAATATTCTTAGGGTAGAGTCAATTTCCCTTTTTCCAGAAAGGCAGAGACGGTTCGGCAAGAAGCTGACACATTTGAGAAGAGATTCATGGGGCAGAAGTAAAAATACTGATGCCAGCAGGTCATTGACCGGGGTTGTTGCCAACCATGGCATAACTGAGCATGCAGATGAGGGAGAGTGGATCCAGGAGAAGCTGAGGCCAGCTGAACTAGGCTTAGCACTCTCAACAGCTTCATGGAATCTGTCCCAGGCTATGCCTTTTGCTTCATGTCTCCTCCCTTTCTGCCTTCTACTTTAAGCCACACAGTGAATATATAAATAAATTTAATATAATTTTCTCGCTAAAAATGGCATGCTTAGAAAAGTGAACATTATCTGCAACATGTCCAGTTTTCTTTGAATGAAATATTTGTGTCCCAGGGTACGCTAACTCTTCTTCTCATTAGTTCTGGGTGAAAAACATTCATACCTCATCCAGCAGGAGTGAGAATCTCCATGCTCAAGGATTCTTTGCTCTATCTCATATTTAACCCATATTCACATCCTCTTCTTTCAGATCACTCCATCGTGATGAAGAATAGGGAGTCAGGGCCTTGAACTCCTAGTGGGAGGCTGGAGGGGAGAATTCCCACATCAGTGTTATAGGTTGTTGCTGAGACTCCAAGTCTGGCAAGAGGTTAATGACAATCCTGTTATGTTAATTTCTAGATTTATTGCTTTATGGATTGACCGTGTGACCTTTACTATTTCTCCATTTGGTAGTGTATTGACATTTCTCTGTGGCCTAGTACATGATTAATCTTTGTAAATATGTTGTAGCTATTTGAGAATACTGTAAATATTTTAAGTTTTTAATTTTGATTCCAGTATAGTTAACATACAGTGTTCTATTAGTTTCAGGTGTAAAATTTAATGATTCAACAGTTCTATTTGTTACTCAGCACTCATCATGATAAGTGTAATTTTTAATCACCTATTTTACTCATTGCCCACCTACCTTCCCTCTGGTAATCACCAGTTTGTTCCATACATTTAAGAGTCTGTTTCTTGGTTTCTCTCTCTCTATTTCTCTGTTTTTTCCCCTTTGCTTGTTTTATTTCTTAATTCTGCATATGAATGAAATCATATTATGTCTGTCTTTCTCTAACTTACTTCCCTTACTGTTATACTCTCTCCATCTGTGTTGTTGCAAATGACAAGATTTCATCCTTTTTTATGGCTGAATAATTTTCCATTGTGTGTGTGTATATATACCATATATATATATATATATATATATACACACACACACAATGGAAAATTATTCAGCCATATATATATATACACACACACACACCATATATATACATACACCATATATATATATATACATATATATATATATGCCATATATTCTTTATTCATTCATCTATTAAGGGACACTTTGCTTCTAAATTTGGCTATTGCAAATAATGCTACAATAAATATGGGTGCATGTATCCCTTTGAATTAGAGCTTTTTTATTTTTGGGGTAATACTGAGTAGTACGATTACTGGATTATAGGGTAGTTCTATTTTTGTAACTTTTGGCAGAAGCTCTGTATTGTTTGTTTGCTTTTTTTACAGTAACAGCACCAGTTTGCATTTCCAACAGTGCACAAGGATTCCTTTTTCTCTACACTCCTTTTTCTCCCCCCCAACACTTATTGTTTCTTGTGGTTTTATTTTAGCCATTCTGACAGGTGTGAAGTGTAATCTCATTGCAGTTTTGATTTTCATTTCCCTCATAATTAGTGATGTTGAGCATCTTTTCATGTGTCTGTTGGTCATCTATTTGTCTTCTTTGGAGAAATGTCTGTTTATATCTTCTGCCCATTTTTAATAGGATCGTGTGTGTGTGTGTGTGTGTGTGTGTGTGTGTGTGTGTGTGTAGCTGTATAAGTTCTTTATATATTTTGGATACTAAGTCTTTACCAGGTATGTCATTTGCAAATATCTTCTCCCATTCAATAGGTTGTCTTTTAGTTTTATTGGTTGTTTCCTTTGCTATGCATAAGCTTTTTATTTTGTTGTAGTCCCAATAGTTTATTTTTGCTTTTATTTCTCTTGCCTCAGGGAACATATCTAGAAAAATGTTACTAGGACCTATGTCAGAGACATTACTACTTGTGCTCTCTTCTAGGATTTTTATGGTTTCAGGTCTCACATTTATATGCTTAATCCCTTTGAGTTTATTTCTGTGTATGGTGTAGCAAAGTGGTCCAGTTTCATTCTTTTGCATGTAGCTGTCCAGGTTTCCCAGCACCATTTGTTGAAGACACTCTTTTTCCCTTCGCTTTCTTTCTTCCTTTGTTGAAGATTAATTGATCCTATAATCATGGATTTATTTCTGTGCTGTCTATTCTGTTCCATTCATCCATATGTCTATTTTTCTGCAAGTACCATGTTTTTTGATTACTACCATTTTGTATTATATCTTGAAATCTGGGATTGCGATACTTCCAGTTTTGTTCTTTTTTAAAGATTGTTTCGGCTATTGGGGGTCCATACAAATTTTAGGATTATTTGTTCCAGTTCTGTGAAAAATGCTGTTGGAATTTTGATAGTGATTGCATTAAAACTGTAGATTGCCTTAGGTATTATGTATATTTTAACAATAACTATTCTTTCAATCCATGAGCATAGAATATCTTTCCATTTGCTTCTGTCAACTTCATTTTATTTTACCAATGCTTTATAGTTTTCAGAGTAAGGTCTTTCATCTCTTTGGTTAGGTTTATTCTTAGGTATTTTATTATTTCTATTGTAATTGTAAACTGGACTTTTCATTTCTCTTTCTGTTACTTTATTATTAGTGTACAGAAATGCAGTGGGTTTCTGTATATTGATTTTGTATCCTGTAATCTTACTAAATTCAGATCTAGTGATTTTTTGGTGGAGTTTTTAAGGTTTTCTATAGATAGTATCATGTCATCTGCACATAGTGAAAGTTTTGCTTCTTTCTTACCAACTTAGATGCCTTTTATTTCTTTTACTTGTCTGATTGCTGTGGCTAGGACTTCCAAGTACTATATTTAATTAAAGTGGTGAGAGTTGACATCCTTGTCTTATTTCTGATCTTAGAAGAAAAGCTCTCAGTTTTTCACCATTAAGTGTGATGTTAGCTGTGGGTTTTTCAATATGGCCTTTATTATGAGGTGTGCTCCCTCTAAACATTCTTCGTTGAGGATTTTTATCATAAATAGGTGTTGTACTTTGTCAAATTCTTTTCCTGCATCTATTGAGATGATCATATGTTTTTTATCCTTTTTCTTGTTGATGGGATTTGTTATGTTGATTGATCTGTGAATAATGAGCCACTCTTTCATCCCAGGAATAAATCCCACTTGATTGTGGTGAATGATTTTTTAAATGTATTGCTGGGTTTTGTTAGCTAATGTTTTGTTGAGGATTTTGCATCTATGTTCATCAGAGATATTCGCCTGTAATTCTCTTTTGTTATAGTGTTTTTATCTAGTGTTGGTATCAACATGATGATGGCCTTGTGGAATGAATTTTGAAGCTTTCCTTACTTCATCTTTTATTTTTTGATAGGGATAGGTATTAACTCTTGTTTAAATGTTTGGTAGAATTTACGGGTGAAGCCATATGGTTCTGGACTTAAGTTTGTTGGGAGGTTTTGTTGTTGTTTGTTTCTTTAATTACAGATTCAATTTTATTGCTGGTAATCAGTCTGTTCAAATTTTCTATTTTTCCTGAATCAATTTTGGGAGGTTACATGTTTCTAGGAATTTATCCATTTCTTCTAGGTTGTCTACTTTGTTGGCATATAATTTTTTATAATATTCTCTTATAATCCTTTGTATTTCTGTGTTTTTGGCTGTTATCTTTCCTCTTTCATTTCTGACTTTGTTTATTTGAGTCCTCATTCTCTCTCTCTCTCTTTAATGAACCTCACTAAAGGTTTATCAATTTTGTTGATCTTTTGAAAGAAACATCTCCTGGTTTTATTCATCTGTTCTATTGGTTTTTTTTCCTATTGTGTTGTTTATTTTTACTCTAATCTTTTATTATTTCCTGCCTTCTGTTTTTGGGTTTTGTTTGTTCTTATTTTTCTGGTTTCTTTAGGTATAAAGTCAGGTTGTTTATTTGAGATTTTCTTGCTTCTTGAGGTAGGTCTGTGTTGCTGTAAATTTCCTTCTTAGAGCAGCTTTTGCTGTATCCCAAAGATTTTGGACTGTTGTATTTTCATTTTATTTTGTCTTCATGTATTTTTTAAAAATTCCCTCTTTGATTTCTTGGTTGGCCCATTTGCTTTTTATAAAGTAGCATGTTACTTAATCTCCATGTCTTTGTGTTTTTTCCAGATTTTTTCTTGTGGTTGATTTCTAGTTTCATTGCATTGTGGTTGGAAAGATGCATGGTATGATTTCAGTCTTTTCGAATTTGTTGAGACATGTTTTGTTGCTTAACATGTGATCTATTCTGGATAATATTCCATGCACACTTGAAAAGAATGTGTATTCTGCTGTTTGAGAATGGAATGGTCTAAATATATCTGTTAGATCCATCTGATCTAGTGTGTCATTCAAAACTACTGTCTCCTTTTTGATTTTCTGTTTGGATGATCTGTCCATTGATGTAAATGAGATGTTCAAGTCCCCTACCATTATTGTATTATTATTGATTATCTCCTTTGTGTTTGTTACTAGCTGCTTTATGTATTTGGGTGCATCTGTGTTGGGTGTAGAAATGTTTACACTTGTTATATCTTCTTGTTGAAGTGTGTCCTCTATGATTATGTAGTGTCCTTCTTTGTCTCTTTTTACAGTCTTTGTTTTAAAGTTTATTTTGTCTGATATAAGTATTGCTACTCTGGCTTTATTTTCATTTTCGTTTGTATGGTAAATGCTTTTCCATTCCATCACTTTCAATCCATTTTTCTATAGGTCTGAAATGAATTTCTTGTAGGCAGCATATAGATGGGTCTTGCTTTTTATCCATTCTATCAACTCATGTATTTTGATAGGAGCATTTAGTCCATTTACATTAAAAGTAATTATTGATAGGTACTTACTTATTGCCATTTCTTTAGTTGTTTTATGATTGTCTTTGTAGTTCTTCTCTGTTTCTTTCTTCTCTTGCTCTGTTCTCTCATGGTTTGCTGTGTTTCTTTAGTAATATACGTGGATTCCTTTCTCTTTACTTTTTGTGTATCTATTACTGGTTTTTGATTTGTGATCATCATTAGGTTTGTATATAACATCTTATGCATATAGCAGTCTATATTAAGTTGATGGTAGCTTAAATTTGAACCCATTTAAAAACACTAAATTTTTATTCCTTTCCCCTACCATTGTCTTAGGTATTTGGTGTCGTATTTTACATTGTTTTATTTTGTGAATGCCTTGACTGATTTTTATAGATATACTTAATTTTACTGCTTTTGTGTTCCTACTTTTTAAAATCCTGCTTGTGGTCTTTCCTTTCCACTCCACATTTCTTGTAATACTGATTTAGTGGTGATAAATTTTTTTTAGTTTTTGTTTGTCTGGGAAACTATTTATCTCTCCTATTGTGAATGATAGGCTTGCTGGATAGAGTATTTTTGGTTGCAGAATTGTTTTTCTCTCAGCACTCTTGAATATAATGCCACTCCTTTTTTGCCTGCTGAAAAATCAGCTGATAGTCTTATGGGGTTTTCCTAGTAAGTAATTATTTTCTTTTCTCTTGCTGCTTTAAAAATTATCTCTTTGTCACTATTTTTGCCACTTTAGTTACTATGTGTCTTGGTGTGGACTTCCTCGGGTTGACTTTGCTGGGGGCTTTCTGTATCTCTTGGATCTGGATTATTGTTTCCTTCCTCAAATTTGGGAAATTTTTATGTATTATTTCTTCAGATAAATTTTCTGCACCTGTTTCTCTTCTCCTTTTGGGATCTCTATAATGCAAATGTTATTATGCTTGTTGGTGTCACTGATTTCCCTTAATCTATGTTTACTTATTATTATTATTTTTTCTCTCTCCTGTTAGGCTTGATAGCTTTACATCAATCTGTCCTCCAGCCTGCTGATCCTTTCTTCTGTTTTCTCTAGACTACTATTTGTTCCCTCTAGTGTATTTTTAATTTCAGTTATTGAGTTCTTCATATCTGATTTGTTCTTTTTTTATGTTTTCTATCTTTGTTGAAGGTCTTACTGAGATCCTCCACTGTCTCCTCAAGCCCACTGACTATCTTTATGACCATTACTTTAAATTCGCTATCAGGCATATTACTTATCTCTGTTTCATTTGGCTCTCTTGCTGTGATTTTCATTTGGAACATATTCCTTCATCTTCTCATTTTGTCTAACTCTCTGTATATGTTTCTATGTGTTAGGAAAGTCAGCTACATCTACTCCTCTTGAAAATAGTAGCCTTATGAAGGGGTCCTATAGTGTCCTAAATGCAACATCCCCTGTTCACCAGAACGTGGTGCTTCAGGGGTGTCTTTTATGTGTGTTGCATGCACCCTATTGTTGTGGTTGAGCCATGTTTGCCTTCAGTCCTGTTGTCTGCAATGCCTGTCTCTGCCTGATAAAGGCTGGATTTGGTTCCTTTGTTGTTTGTGGCCCAGTCTGGAGACACCTTGGGCATGAGTTGAATCAGACCAGACATTTGGCAGAACTGTGGTAGCACTGAACTGCAAGGTGCCTTCTCAGTGTTGTCTTCAAGAAGTTTTCTTTGGTGTGTGGAGCCTGTAGTCAGATCAGATGTCTGCTCTGAGCCTATTGGTGAAGCCACAGTTGAACTGATATATATGGTCTTCTTCCTTTCTTCCTGGGTCTGGAGCCACCTTGGGGTGATGCTAACCCATGTTGGCGCTGCTTGCATACTGCCACCTTGTGGTTCCAAATTGGATGGACTCCTGCCAAGGGTGTGTTGGATGGGGTGGGTCTTCAGGAAAATGCAGAGGCAGGGTGCATGGTGCAAAGAAGGTCTGAGCTGGTCTGCTAAGGGAAGGGACTTGCAGCCACCTGGGAAAACTTCCAAGGCTGGGAGGGAGAGAACAGGCTGTAGAAGAGTATGGGTGCAGGGTGTGCTGTTAGCAAGCTGGGTGGAGAGTCTTCATGCTGGGCTGGTTCCCTCAGATGTCCTGTGTCTGGTCTGGGCCTGGGGGAGAGAAATGGCACCCACCAGTTCTTTTGTTCTTGGAAAAGTCTCTCGAAGATCTTTGCCCTTCCAGCACACACAGTCTGAGATTAGGAAAGAAATCTCCTTCCCAGATAATCAGGTATTTTTCTAGCTGTTGCTTCTCTGCTGTATCTCAGTGGGACTGTTTGTTGTTCTATCTCTTTAAGGGCAGGAACTCAATTTTCTATGGCTCTCCTAGCTCTCCCAGAGCCCAGTCTGTTGATTTTTAAAGTTCCAGGTGTGAAGCCTCACTGATTGTAGGAACATGTGAATTTAGGCCCCTTTGGTTTTCAAAACCAAATGTTTTGGGGATTTGTATTCCTGGTGTGGGCCTGCCATGCCTGAGGTGCCTGTTATGGGGCCTGCTCCTCTCCCCTCTCCTTGCCTATGGCATCCTTCCCTTCTGTGGACAGTCTTGTGGGTCCATTTAGCTCCTGACTACATCTCTTCCCTTTCTACCCTCTTTGATGTGACCTCTTCTCCACATTTTGCTGTGGAGAGTTTGTTCTGCCAGTCTTTGGGTTGCTTTCTCGGTTACTATACTGTGGATGTTATGTAGGTGTATCCATGGGATGAAGTGAACCTAAGACCCTCCTACTCCATCATCTTCCCTGGAAGTCCTATAACTTGTCTATCTTTAAGTCATTTGTCTATCTTTTTCTGACTTGTCCTGGATTGATATTTCCCCCCTTCTATTTAAAAGCTCTAAATCTTATTTATTTTTTTAAAGTTTATTGATCTTGAAAGAGAGAGTATGAGTGGAAGAAGGAGAAGAGAAAGAGGAGAGAGAGAATCCCAAGCAGATTCTGTGCTGTCAGTGTGGAGCCCAACTCAGGGCTTGATCTCAAGAACCACAATATCATGATCTGAGCCTAAACCAAGAGTCAGATGCTCAACTGACTGGGTCATTCAGGTGCCCCTTAATCTTATTTCTATTATTGCAGTGGTTTCAGTGACCCATTTGAATCCCATGTATAACTTGAAAAGACAAAAACAAAAACCACACACACACGCACACACACACACACACACACACACACACACACACACACACACAGAATCTGTTTCTAAGGTCTAAGGCCAGACCTGCCACATCAGAATGTTTCTGGTTGGGGCCCAGACATTTGCATTTTTATAAATTTTTATAGATGATGAAGATATAAACCATCTTTGAAACCATATTTTAGTGTTACTTTTTAAATGTCAATGTATGTATATTTAAACATTTTCTATTAATATAGATAATTGGAGAATATTCATGAAGCTTTTCCCTTCTTATACATGCAAATAAGATTATATTTTGGGGACACCTTTTCTTTGTTCTTGATCCTCTTCTCCCACACAACAATCCTAAATCAGATGGAATTTTTCAGTTTTTTAAAAATGCATATTCCACTTTTAGAACTTCTTCCTTAACAATTTATATTTTTTATATAATAAAATATATATAAATAATTTATACATATATTAATTGCATTTTACTTAATTACATTTTACTTCATAAATATATTATCAACAATTAAAACAATTATTTGGATGGAACTACACATTTTGCTTGTTTCTTTTCTTGCTCTTGTATTTCTTGTTGGATTTTATTCTGCTTTTTGTTTGTTTTTGTTTTGCAGAATTATATTCTCCAGAATTTTTTCAGAGAGGATAAATAGATGGCATAGTACATTACTGTTACTTTGGTTGCTTGGTATCTCTTCTATCTTCTGGGAATAACACACTTTTTTTAAAAGAAAATTCCTCCTCTATCACTAGCCATTTGATATAATCTTTATGGGGCTACTGTAAATCACTATATTCTATGCCAATGATCATGGACATGGGTATCTGATTTATGTCTGGCCAGTCATAGTACAACATCACCTGGAGCACAGATTTTTAAAAAAGAGATGGGTGTATGATTTCAGGCTAATTAGAGTCTTTCAAGGGATTTTATATATACTGATGTAATTTTGTTTTTACAAGTGGGATGATATAGAATCAGAGTAATTTCCATGATGCTTCCTCCTTCTATGACATGGAAGAAGGATGTATTCAGTGGCATAGAGAATAATGCCACAAGATAGAAAAAAAAGGTGGATATAGGAGAGAGAGAGAAACCCAATGATGATAGTTGAGATTCTGGATACAGTCATGCTTGCATGATATATTTTCTTACCAGTTATATAAGCCAATAGGGTAGCTCTTCTGTTTAATATTGGAAACATATTGGAAATATTGGAAAATGTTGGAAAATATCTATTTTGCCCTCATACTTGAATGATAGTTAATCCTGGGCAAAGAATTTTATGTTGAGAAACCGTTTTCCTTTAGCCCCTTGTAGACATTTTCCCATTGCTCTCTAGTTTTATTCTTCTGCAAGGACTTATGACTATCTAAAAGATTATTGCATTTACTTTTTATTATTACTAGAATGTGAGGTCTGTGAGAGCAAGATCTTGTTAATTGCTAATCCTTGCCATCTAAAATAATACCTAGCACCTAACTGCCCAAAAATTGTTGACTGCATGCATTGGAAATTCAGTTCTCTTCTCTTTTGCTTTCCCCATCCCATATGTTCATCTGTTTTGTTTCTTAAATTACACATATGAGAGAAATCATATGGTATTTGTCTTTCTCTGATTGGCTTATCTCACTTATCATGATACATTTTAGCTCTATCCACATTGTTGCAAATGGTAAGATTTCACTTTTTGATGGATGAGTAATATTCCATTATATATATATGTGTGTGTGTGTGTGTGTGTGTGTGTGTGTGTGTGTGTGTGTATAACATCTTCTTTATCCATTCATCAGTCCATGGACATTTGTTCTCTCTCCATAGTTTGGCTATTGTTGATAATACTGCTAAATACATTGGGGTACATGTACCCCTTCAAATCTGTATTTTTGTATCCTTTGGGTAAGTACCTAATAGTGCAAAATTGCTGGATTATATGATAGTTTTATTATTAGTTTCTTGAGGAACCTCTATACTGTCCTCCAGAGTGGCTACACCAGTTACATTCCCACCAACAGTACAAGAGGGTTTCCCTTTCTCTGCATCCTCACCAATATCTGTTGTTTGTGTGTTGTTAATTTTAGCCTTTCTGACAGGCTGAGGTGGTATCTCATTGTGGTTTTGATTTGTATTACCCTGATGATGAGTGATGCTGAGCATCTTTTCATGTGTCTGTTAGCTATCTAGATGACTTCTTTGGAAAAGTGGCTATTCATATATTCTGCCCATTTCTTAACTGGGTTGTTTGTATTTTGGGTGTTGAGTTTGATAAATTATTTATAGATTTTGGATACACACCCTTTTGCAAATATCTTCTACCATTCCATTCCATAAGCTGCCTTTTAGTTTTGTTGATTGTTTCCTTCATTGTGTAGAAAATTTTTATCTTGATGAAGTCCAAATAGTTTATGTTTGCTTTTGTTTCGCTTGCCTTCAGTGATGTGTCTAGTAAGAAGTTGCTCCAGCTGAGGTCAAAGAGGTTGCTGCCTGGGTTGTCCTTTAGGATTTTGATGGTTTCCTGCTTCACATTTAGATATTTCATCCATTTTGAGTTGATTTTTGTGTATGGTGTACAAAAGTGGTCCAAGTTCATTCTTCTACATGTGGCTGTCTAGTTTTCCCATCACCATTTGTTGAAGAGACTGTATTTTTTTTCCAGTGGGTATTCTTTACTGTTTTGTCGAATATGAGTTGACCGCATAGTTGTGAGTCCATTTATGGGTTTTCTATTCTGTTCCATTGATTTATGTGTCTGTTTTTGTGCTAGTACCATACTGTCTTGATGACTGCAGCTTTGCGATATAGCTTTAAGTCCAGAATAGTGATGCCTCCAGTTTTGTTTTTTCTTTTTCAGGATTGCTTTGGCTACTATTTGGGGTCTTTTTTGGTTCCATACGAATTTTACGATTGTTTGTTATAGCTCCGGAAAAAATTCTGGTGGTATTTTGATAGGGATTGCATTAAATGTGTAGATTGCTCTGGGTAGTATAGACATTTTAACAATGTTTGTTCTTCCAATCCATGAGTATGGAATGCTTATACATTTCTTTGTGTCCTCAACAATTTCTTTCCTAAGTGTTTTTTAGTTTTCAGAGTACAGATCTTTTATATTTTTAGTTGGATTTAGTCCTAGGTATCTTATTGTTGTTGGTGCAGTTCCAAATGGGACCAATTCCTTGATTTCTTTTTCTGCTGCTTCATTATGGGTGTATAGAAATTCAGCAGATTTCTACACGTTGCTTTTATATCCTGCGGCTTTGCTGGGTTCATGTATTAGTTTTAGCAATTTTTTGGTGGAGTATTTCATGTTTTAAGATGACATTTTAGCTGAAGCTAAATTGTATTCCACTAAGCTTTATAATTGAATTTACTTGTAAAAGATTGATGATCCAAAGTTTTTAATGGAATTGATAAAATACACTAGTAGACTTTGGGCTTTGAGAAGGGTATAGTGGAGGAAGGGACCAGAGCTTATGGACCTTAATTGCCTTTTTCTCATTATTGAGAAAAAGAACCTCTTTGGATAGGCAGGGTGGGTCAGTGTTCCTTGAATAGCCACTAGGCATGGAATTCTTGTAACATGGTCTTCATAGCCCAGATCAGTGATATTCGAACTTGAGTGCACAGCAGAATCCTCTAAACTGGTTGAAAATGCATGGACTGAATCTTAAATTCAGAGATTCTTATACATTTAGTTTGGAAAGGGTATCAGGAATTTGCACATGTGCATATATGTACATTTCAGTATGTTTTTGACAAACATCTTAGGTATTTCTGGTACTGGTTTTAAAAAACCACAGTTTAAAACCTGGGTTAGATGTTAGAACCAGGTAGATTTTTCTATGAACCACAAAACCTGCCTGTCTATATTAATAAGCTTCAAACAGCAGCTGGTGTTCAAGGCAAATCTGTCTTGGCTGTTTTCCACATTATACCACTAACTTTAATTCTTATTTCTGACATTGCTAGACTTGGTGTTCATATGTACTTTTTTCAGGATTTGGATTTTTGTATCTTCTCTTGAGTGACTATGGCTTGACTTAAACAGTAATCTCAGTGTCTTCTGTTACCTCAGGTAGGTACTTGTACTTTAATGTTTTTATGAAGTCTGGTGAGATGATCTTCCTTTTAAAATTTGTACTTTCCAAATGAACATATATTACTTCTATGGGAATTCTAAAACAAATTAAAAAAAGGGGGAAAAATATGTTTACATCCTAAAATATCACAGGCAATTCTAGCCACAGGAGGAACCTGTGAGAAGACCTTTTATAATTGTGGTGCAATTGGTTAGGTCATTTTTCTAATGTAGCTTCTCTGTTCTGAGCATTTCCTATCCTTCAGTGCTGCATAATATTTCCTAGGGCACATAATGGACTCATTATAATAGTTTATTGTCCCTTGCTCAATTTCTTTTGGCCTTTAAAGTGAGTTTTTCTCCCACTTATCAGCTCTCCTCTTGAACCCTAGGACCATAACATAGACCTTTATAACTTAGGCTATCATTTCTCAAGTGTCCATTTGGTCATGTCACTTCCTATGCCCATCCTCTCTTCTCATCCTCAAATTTAAACCACTTCAAAGGGGGCATCTGGTATATCTTAAAGACTCAAGCTTTTAACATGGTCTTAAAAATGTTTATCCTCGGGGCACCTGGGTGGCTCAGTTGGTTGGGTGTCTGGCTTCAGCTCAGGTCATGATCTCGCAGTCTGTGGGGTTCAAGCCCTGCATCGGGCTCTGTGCTGACAGCTCAGAGCCTGGAGCCTGCTTTGGATTCTGTGTGTCCCCTTCTCTCTGCCCCTCCCATGCACATGCTCTGTCTCTCTCTGTTTCTCAGTAGTAAATAAACATTAAAAAATGTTTATTCTCATCTTTATTTACTTCTCTGGCCTTTTTCACTCCCACCATTTCCTTCCTTCTCAAAAGAAACTGCACAAGTTCATCTTTTTTGCTTGGAGCTCTGCTCCTCACCCTCCCTTCTATGCCTATTTAATTTCTATTTATGATTTCAGTTCTCATCATGTCTTGGAGCAGATGTTCCTTGACTTCTGAAAAAGTAAAGCCTTCATATTTTAATTCTCCTGCCACTCTATAACCTTCATTTATAAAACTATAATTTTATATTTGTCTGTGTGATTATTTTACAGGTATCCACCAGCCCACCTAGCAGTCTAAGAGCCATGAGTACAGTGAATGTGTCTGTTTTTCTCAACATTAAATCCCAGCCTCCATCCTGATGCCTAGCACACAGCAAGTTCTTTTTTGTATTTGTTGAATGAATGATTCTACTTCTGAATTAAATAATTAAATTAAATTAAATTAAATTAAATTAAATTTAAAAGATATGTAACTATCATAAAAAAATGAGCATGGCTATAGCAGCATTCAGATGAGGGGGTTGTTTACTTTACTTCACCCCTAATTTGTCCCAGAGTTTTGCCTGTTATGGTTAGATAGATCATACAGACCACTGTACCAGGTATTTAACAATAGCTAAAGAAGCTTTTAAACTTAGACTTTGTAAATATGGCCACATGATTTGTTTATAATGTCAACCTGGAATGAGCAGTATTTACACTTTAAATATATGTGGTTAAGTGTATTTGTCCACTTCTAATTCTAAGGCATGAAAATTGTCATATTAATTATTTTTTTAAATCAAGCTAGATCTACTCCAAACTTACCCTCCTCACCACCTTTGTTGGCAGGAAGTCTGATCTCAGTTGAGTTTTGACTGCAAACCCTTCCAGAAATCTTTGCCCATACTCTTAAGGCTGCAGTGTATCTTACTGGAATTGCCCCATTTGTAATATCTCTCATGAGCAGGCAAGGCTGTCCTGCATTTAGGAAAATCAGATACTCCTGTTTTTCTCCTTTATCTCCTCAGTCTGACCTCCTCCTCATTTCAATTCCACTGGTACCCTCCATCTTTTACTCCAAGACCACCTTGCACATTCCCTAAAAGGGACTACTGAAACCTAACACTCTACTTTTTGCTGGAGGAGAGGAGGTAAGTATTGCTTAGGATCTTAGAAACATATTGGCTTCCTGTTTCCTGACCTAGGAAAGAGAAAGCAGATATTAATACCAACTATTTACTTTATTAATAACTCATTTTGTACATATGTGCATGTAGAGGGATTAATAAAAGTTCTGATCTCAGCCTCTGTTTAATTTTGATTACCAAGGTGATAAGAATCAATTACTATGGTTTCTTGTGGAGTAATTCTGATCTAGTCTAAACAATATACAGTGTGTTGGAGTCCATTAATTTCCCATATTGTTAGGAGTGTGAGGACATCTATGTCTTACTTCAGGATTCTTATTAATAACTCTGTGTCTCTATCTTTGCATTTACTCAAACAATGTTTGAGAACTGATTTGTTTTCAACTATTTGAGTCCCTCAGAGCTTTAATTCTCTAGGCTGGATTATTCAGATAGTAAAAGGGACACTTTTGTGCTTCAAGTGAATTTCATAGTCATTTCTGTATTCACAATGCACATATGTTGCTTATTGACATTGTGACATTAGGCCAGTGGTTCTTAATTACAGGTGATTTTGCCTGCCAGGGAGCACTTGGCAGACATCTCTGATTCTCACCATTGCAGGGGTACAATTGGCGTTTAGTGGGTGGAGGCGAAAGATGATGCTAAACTACCTACAGTGTGCAAGACAGCACCCTCCTACTTCCTAACAAATAATTAACTGCCCAAATTGTCACAAGTTTTTAGGTTGAAGAACCTTGCCTTAGGAAAATTTCTTAACTGTTCTAGATTTAGTTTCCTCATCTACAAAATGGAAATACCAATATATATTTAAAGGACCATTGTGCGCCAAAAATTAGATAACACTGTAAACAGAGTTACCATTTAGTAGAAACTAACAGATGGGAGTTATCAATATTAGTGTTAAATATTATTAGAGCTGGAACGTTTTTGAAAGTGTGTTGACCAACTGTCTTGTATCATGCACCTGTTACGCACTGTTTCAAATGTCTTGGCTTTGCTTTTACTCTAGTCACTGTGAAGGTGACCACTTCTGTGCAGGCTTTGATCTGCTTGCTTTCAGTGCAACTTGAGAGCACTTTGTTTCAGGCTTTTCCTCACACATCTCATTTCCTGACCAGGGCTTCTCTGACATCTCTGACACACTGCGTTCAAGCAAGTGTGAACTCTAAATGGGGGACTGTTAGCACCCTTAGAGCCATGCTTGACTGATGAGGCTCTCAGCTGATGAATAAAACCTTTCTTCTCCCTCTTGTCTCCCAAGTGGACTGCTCTGGGCCTGCTCATTTTATGAGGCTCCCAGAAGGTTCTGAGCACCTGTGACCAACTTGGTATCATACAGATCCTTCTATGGGCTTCTTCTGCTTCCTTGTCTCACTCCTCTTGTCCTTCACTTCTGCTCGCTGGGATCATTTCTCAAATAAACTGCTTGCATGTAGGCTTTTATCCTCAACTTTGTTTTCAAGAAACTCTGCTGGTGACACTTCTCATATAGGAGATAAAGAAATGGAGGCCCAGGAAGTAGAGGTAATTTGTCAAAGGTCACACAGTCCATGCAAAAGCCAAGACTAGAAACAGTAATGTCCTGACACTTTTTCAGTGCTCTTGTTGCCACAATTTCTCTCCACATTATAGTTTGGCTTATAAAAGCTATTTATGTGCTAACTGTTTTGGTTATTATTAGGGACTGTTAAAATATGACAGGGAGGCATATGTTAATAAAACGTGTGGGTTTCTAGAATGCCAGCAAAAACTGTTTATGCCATGGTTTAAAAAATTATTTAAAGATGCTTAGGTGTTCTACCATCTGGAATGTCTACAAAAATATAAAACTATATCTCAAGTTTACATGATACCTAAATATATTTATACATATAATTATATTTCTGTAAGGTTTGCATAAGAAGTATTGTTACAAATTTTCACCAAATTTCTATGTTATTCAGTATTTTGCAAAGTCTGCAAGTCATTTAAAGATGTGAAAAAGCCACTAACTGGCAAAAATGAAATCACACCTAATAGTGTTCAAAATGGTTGATCAGATGTGTTGCAAAAATAGAATTTAGAGGTATTTCTTAAATAATCTATAATAAGTCTGACAAATTAAGAGTAGGCAGAAATATATTGTTACTTTAGGTAGTAATCTAGCTTGGCCCGTCTGTAACACTACATTTTCCAGAAGTTGGAAAGAGCATGGTTTTTTTCTGCACAGACAGAGCTTCTGTCACAATCTAATTTGCAGTTGCTCTTAACAAATTGTAAACTCATGCCAAGTGGGAGTTGATGCATTAATCCATGTTAATATTTGTGAAAATGCATGTGAACATAGTAAATGAGTCATTCTAGAGTCTGGATTACCTTGCTCAAGAACAAAAATATCAGCAGGGTTTCTGCATCTGTGAACTCAGAAAAACATTAAGCTTCAGTTTACCTACCTCAGAAAGCACTGGATTTATCCCAATGGTTCTGGGTCAAAGTGGTGGTTCTCCAAATAGGGATGGTTTCGGAGAAAAACAATAGGAAATGGGGGATGGGAATTAGACTGTGCTATGTCAGAAAGTGTTCACATTTTCCACCCAAACAGTCCAAACGGGAACAATTAATTTACTCCCTTCCTTTCCTCTTCCTTCCTTCCTTCTTTCCTTCCCTTTTTCTCTTTCTTTCTTTCTTTCTTTCTTTCTTTCTTTCTTTCTTTCTTTCTTAGAAAGGCTTTGCAAATCTAGGATTACATCTCAGGAAAGTTTAAGTGGTGCTATTGGCTAAGGTGAAAATTTATCTCAGAATAGAGATTTTCTTGATGATGCTAGCTCACCCATTATCTCCAGGCTACTTAGTTTGCCTTTCAGACCCACCTAACATGTGGCAAAGATTTGTATGCCATGCTGAATAACTTGGACTTTAAGAATAGTAGCTAGACAAAGGCAGTTTTATTTTTTTTATTTTTAATATTTTTGGTAATGTTTATTTTTGAGAGAGAGAGAGAGAGAGAGAGAGAGAGAGGCAGAGCATGAGTTGGGAGAGGGGCAGAGAGAGAAGGAGACTCTAGGCTCTGAGCAGTCAGCATATAGCCCGACGCGGTGCTCAAACTCACAAACCATAAGATCATGACTTGAGACAAAGTCAGATGCTTAACCGACTGAGCCACCCAGGTGCCCCTACAAAGGCAGTTTTAAAAGTAGGGAAATGATTTCAGGTATTTATTACACCAATGAGCAGGAGTTGGAGTAAACTTGTAGCAGGAAAGGCAGTTTGGATGCTACTGCTATAATACAATTAAGAGACAATGAAAAGTGGGGTGCCTGGGTGGCTCAGTCAGTTGAACATCCATCTCTTGATTTTGGCTCAGGTTGTGGGACTGAGCCCCACATCAGGCTCTGTGCTAAGCATGGAGCTTGGTTAAGACTCTCTCCCTCCTCCTTCTGCCCCTCTAGCTCTCTCCCTCTCTCCCTTGCTCATGGTGAAAGTTTCATTAGAATGTGTAAGTGGGGGTGGTGAGCACGCATTCAATTTGGGAGTAAGAGGAAATTACTCACCTGTTGATTGAAGGGATATAACATACTTTCACATACATATTGTGTAAATTCTTTTTAACATTGTTGGCTTTTCCTCAGATGTATATTGTGATTTAACATTTATTGGCATTCATTCATTAATTCAGTCATTCTCTTACTCAGATATTTATGGGACATAAAACATAATCTAAATCTATACAGCAAGAGGAAAGAAATGTAAAGATTACATGAAAACTGTACTGCATATGGTGACAGATATAGATCCTGATTTCTGCTTAGAGGATGTTATAAACTTTCTTTATAAATGGTTATGTTTTTGCTTCATAGAAAAAAATAAACACTAAATAAAAAGCCAATAGAGGTGTGTTCTATTTTTGGCACTAAATTTCTGAGTGACCTTAGATCAGTCACTTCTCTAGCTGTCAAGCTCCTAATTTGTAAAGTAAGGAACTTGCAATTTCAAAGTGCTATGAGCTGCCCAACACCATTAATTATTAGGGAAATGTAAATCCAAACCACAAGGAGATGTCATTTCATACCTACTAGAATATAGTAGGTATACTATAGTATAGGTATACTATATATAGTATAGTATAGTAGGTATACTATAATAAATAAGACAGACAATAACAGATGTTAGTCAGAATATGGAAAATGTGAACCCCCATACATTACTGGTGAGAATGTAAAAATAGTACAGCCACGTGGGGAAACAGTTTGGCAGTTTCTTAAAAAGTTAAACATACAGCTACCATAGGATCCAGCAATCTCATTCTAGATATTTACCCCAAAGAAGTGAAAATATATGTCCACACAAAGACTTGTGAGTGAATATGTATAACATTATTCCTGTAGCACCAAGCTGGAAACAATCTTAATGTCCATGATCTTGTAAATGGGGTATACAAAATGAGGTAGGTCCATATAATGGAATACTATTCAGCCAAAAAAAGGGAACAAATTACTGACATATACTATGCTATGAATGAACCTCAAAACATATAAAGTGAAAGCATCCAGACATAAGTGGCTATATATTATATGATTCCATTTTTATGACATATTCAGAAAAAACAAATTTATAGAGACAGAAAGTAGTGGTTACCTAGGCCTAGGGATAGAAGTTTAAATGTCATGAGGGATTTTAGTAGGGGGATGAAAATGTTCTAAAACTAACTTATGATCTTGGTTTCACCACTTGGTAAAGTTATTAAGAATCCTTGAGTTGTAACCTGAAAATGAATTTTATGATTAGTAAAATATACCTCAGTTTAGTTGTTTGACACATGCTATGAGCAATAGGGAATGGCCTCTGATTCCAGCATTGTTTGAGAGGAATGTGGACAAGAGACACAATATGGGCAGAGACAGCACACATTCTCAGTGTGATTTCTATGTTTTTGCATAGAATCATTACTGAAAGTTTTAGAATACTTTCCCTTTATGCTTCTCATAGTGTGATTTGATCTGTTTTGCCTCAGACTTTAATATTTTAGACCTATCAATTATTTGTCCAGAGAGCCCCATGTTTTCCTTCATTTCCCCAGAAGGATAAAGGGGTCTGGAATAGAGGAGCTGGCTTGATGTTCTCTTAGGCGATGGCTCTACCTTGTGCATGAGTTTTGCTCCATTAAACCAAAGCTGACTGCTTAATAGGTAAGGAAATACAATAGCACCTGTGGAGCCACCCAGCAATTTGTGCAAATTATCTTTAGATGTTATTCTTTATAAACTAACCAATAAGTTCATAGATGTGGTTTTATTTTTATTCTGCTTCCAAGCCATTTTTTTCTTTTTAAAAAAAGAAAGACATGTTAACTCTTCTGAGTAATTTTATTTCTTTTTTTTCATCTTTTCTCTTGCATTTTACCTGTTCTTATTCAATCTTCTTTTCCTTTTTGGAATTCTTGATTTTTTTCTTTTGGACAGTAGTATCTGACTATAAAATTCCTTGGAAAATTAAACTTTACTAAGGAAAATACTATGAAGAGATATAGAGTATCAGGAAATCAGTTTGCTTTTTTGTCTCAACTGTTTATTGATACATGATTCAGGTAAAATCACAGTGCTGCAAAGATTTTAGCAAATCACTTCTTGAATACATTTCTGATAAATATTTTAAAAACTGTTGCTTTTATGCTGAGCATCCCTGTTTGCTGCTTTCAGTAACACAAAAATACCAAATGTATTTACTAAGTTAAGATAGCTAACATTTAAGCTTTTTCTTTTTCAAAACCAATTGTGATTAATTTGTATTCTTTGAAGAATAAAGATGGGAACCTAAAATGTGATTATGAAGAGCTTTGAGTGAGATTTTTCTACTCACCAATCTGAGTTGGTTGTCTATACACACTGGTCTCGTAATCCTCCCTGCTTATGTTGGCACTCTACCTGTCCAGTTTAGGTTATAATTCCCCTGCACGGGGTGGTATAGCCTTCAAGTCACCCAGAGTTTTGTTGATATTGAATAAGCAAAAGACATTAGCTCTTGATTTTACAGTACATTACCATTAATAATAAAGAAACTTTGTAGTTATTATGTGCTCACTTAGGTGAGCATTTAAACCTTCACACAGTGTGAAGTCTTACTTAGTAATTCACTCTATCTTAGAATTCTAGGGCTACTGAAAAGTTAATTCTGTTGGATCCACTTAAAATATTTTGTATTAGTTTGCGTCAGGCAAGTCTAGTGTCATAATGAGACAAATAACAAACTGGACTCTAAGAGAAACAAACCCATTCTACAAACAGCAGTGACTTATCAAAGCAAACCTGAAGGAAGTTTGACTTTTACTTGATGGAACATACAAAGTACAGCCTTGATAACAACAAAGATTTATTTAGTGCATACTATGTGCCAGAACATCAAGGAAAAATTCATTTAATTTTCTTAATATTTTATTTAAAAAATTTTTTTTTTCAACGTTTATTTATTTTTGGGACAGAGAGAGACAGAGCATGAACGGGGGAGGGGCAGAGAGAGAGGGAGACACAGAATCGGAAACAGGCTCCAGGCTCCGAGCCATCAGCCCAGAGCCTGACGCGGGGCTCGAACTCACGGACCGCGAGATCGTGACCTGGCTGAAGTCGGACGCTTAACCGACTGCGCCACCCAGGCGCCCCAATTTTCTTAATATTTTAGATGGTAACTTCAGGAAACTGAAGCAAAGAGATGTAAAAAAAAATAAGAAAACAAAACAAAACAAACAAACAAAAAGCAACAACAACAAAAAAAACAACACCAAAAAACAAACTGGCCAAAGGGCAAGAAAAGGACAAAACTGGGTTTTGAATCTAGGCAGTCTGGCTCTAGTCTATGTGTTTAACTGCTACACTTTACTGCCTTGCTAAGTAGATAAGATTCTGCACATGGTGTATAGTAGGTGTTCAGTAGATACTTAAAGAATGAAAAAAATACCATACCAAATAAACTGGACGTACTGGAAGTATACTATTATAAACTGGGAAAAGAAAGACAGGGAGCAATGCTTTTAAGAATTTGATAGAAAATAATTTACGACTTAAAATCCTATAATAAGACAACTTTTAATCAAGGGTGAGTTTAAATATTTTTAATTATTTATTTATTTTTGAGAGAGAGCAGCAGGTGGGGGTGGGCAGAGAGAGAGGGAGACAGACACTGAAGCAGTGCCAGGCTCTGAGCCATTAGCACAGAGCCCGACTTGGGGCTCAAACCCACGAACTGTGAGATCATGACCTGAGCCGAAGTCAGACGTTTAACCGACTGAGTCACCCAGGTGTCCCAAGTGTGAGTTTATAATAAAAGTAATTTTAGTTTCAAATATTCAAAATGTATCTTCAATGCATTCTTATTAGAGAGCTACTAGAGAATAGATACTACATTTTTTAAAAAGAAGGATCATGGGATAAGAAAATTAGTGAATTTATAATGAGATTTTCAAGAAGAGTGCAGGATGAAGGGAGAAGGAAGACCCAAGAGGATAACTCTTTTTAGGCCTGGAGAGTGAACCAGTCGGGAGTGGAATAGGCAACTGGGGAACTCTGGAGAGAGATTATCAGGAAAAAAGGGAACTGATATGTTTCTGAAATCCTTAAGCATTTAAAAATAATACAGTAAATATATGGCATATCTATGTGGAAATTTGGATATAGTCAAGGAAAATAATCAGAAAAATTAATCAGAAAATTGGTAATTATTGAGTCCATGTAGAGAGGGAACTGTATACAAATGGGTGAATAAAATCTTAGCATTCAATTTAGCTTGATCATGAATGAGTACAGAGTAACAGTAATTTAAGGACTGACTATTAAGTTGGCCAAAATTAATATAGAACTGCACTGTAAGCATAGAAGGTAGGAGACAGATGTAGGGGTAGCAGTTTTGTTAAGTAAGTAGGGGGTAGCAGTATGTTAAATATTGGTCTACTATGATTTAAAGTAAATAGATACTTTAAAATTGATAAATCAAGAAATAGCAGTGTAAGCATTTTATTGAAAAACACAGATGAAAATATCATAAAAAAAGCAAATGAAATAATTGGAAGTGTTTGCTATTGAAAGGGAGTGTTGGGTACTAAGGAAAGGAACTTAGTTGGGTTGGGCTATTTTAACAAATATCATAGAAGCGGATTATATACAAAAGACATTTATTTCTCACAGTTCTGGAGGCTGGGAAGTCTAAGATCTAGGCGTTGGCAGATTTGGTGTTTGTTAAAAGCCTGCCTGTGTCTTCACAAAGTGGAAGGAGGAAGTGTCTTCTATAAGTGCTCTACTCTTATGACCCAATCACCTTCCCAAAGGCCCCATTTCCTAATATTATCACATTGGGAGTTAGGATTTAATATGTGATTAGTGGGGAGAGGGCACAGAACCGTTAGCCTGTGTCAGAACTGCTTTTTTGTTGCAAACCTACTACAAATATTCTGGCTTGAAAATTATATACAACTATCACTTTAATTTAAAAGTTAATGAAAATATTCACAATAAAATAAAAATAGGTCTGTGGAGGATCAGTACCTGGCTGAAGAGGCTGGTAATAAAAATTATGAAATATTGGAGGCATTTTTTAAAAAGTCTAGAATTATATTCTTTGGTACTATTTAAATTAGAACAAAATCTCAATATGGTTTGAACAAAGATCTAAATAACTATGGAAGCAGATTTTCTTAAGGGTTCTGTGATCCCTGCCTCATTTGGCTATGCTAGGTCAGTATTCCTGCCTTTCACACATTCAGTCCAGGATCTTAGACAAGTGATCCAAACTATCGTTTAGCAGTCAACCTAGACTTGTTAACTGTCCCTTTTGAAACTTCCCTTGCTTCTTCTGGGGGTTATTTGGGGGCCTGCCTTATCCTACTCTTACCAGTCATCTGATCATGTGATTTTTCCCAACCAGGAAAAAGGAAGGTAGAGTAGCCAAGCCAACATGTACTACCTTGCCAGGACTCTGACAGCTGATGTGAGTGCTCACGGCCAATTATATGAGACAAATACTGATTTCTACCTCCAATGAGTTGAATCATTCTTGCTTACATCTGTCCCTTCTACCCCATCAATTCCTTCTCATTCCTTATTCAACAGAGGCAACAATGTAGAGAAATACAGGCTTTAGAATCTGCTTAAGTTCAAACACTTACTAGCTGTATGACTTCTCTAGACTGAGCTATAAATCTACAAGGCAACATAACTGATGGAATTAAATGAGGCGGTTTATGTAAAATACCAGGCACAAAATTATAACTGCTATCATTATTATTAATACTATTATTGTCAGGAGCAGCAGCACCAGGAGTAGCAGTAGTAGTGATGAGGGAGCATAAAGTAAGTTGAGAGCAGAGCACAGGCTAGCTTGCCTCTCCCAACCCCAGGTGGAATATGTGTGATATTCCTCAAGCACTCCTGGCTGTCCAGGAACAAAGGAAAGGTAAGAAAACAAATAGTTAACTGATAGATATCATGGTCATACAGGACACAGGTCTCCATCAGTTTACAAATATCTTAGTAAGTTACAAGAAAAAAGGCAATCTTATCAATAGCCTAATCTCCAGAAACCTGTAGACTCAGTTTCCTGGAGCCCCAACATCACCCTGCCATAGTGATATGGGGAACAAAGGCAAGAAGGAAATGGCAGGTAAAATTAAATTTCCTTATAACCTACAGCCCAGTGACAAATACTTGAGGTAAATATAGAGTATAACATTTCTCCAGGAACCCCCTACCCTCATAATGTTAATGCCTTACTGGAGGAAAAAAAAAAAAAAAACACCTTATCTTGACAGTAGCTAGGCCTCAGGTATCTTAGGAGTCCTCTTTAGCATATCAAAGTCTTCTGGAGGCTTCCTTTTTGTTTTTACCTCCCCCACCTTCATAGTATGTAAGAGTCACTCTTCACAACCCCACTGCAGCTCTTCCTGCCCACGGGTCCTGTTCTCGTGCTTTAATAAAATTGTCTTTTTGCACCAAAGACATCTTCAAGAATTCTTTCTTGGCTGTCAACCCACCATCACCCCAAAACCTCATGAGTAGTAGTAGTAGTAGTTGTAGATAATTGGTAGTATTTTCACTTCAGGGCGTAAGGGGCAACTTGGCCTTTACAGAACTTATTTTCATCTTAAATGGCAAAGTTAGAGTATCTTTTTTCCATTTGTCAGTTAATCATCACAACACTCATCTTTCAATCTGTGATAATTAGCAATAGCCAATTTATTAATGACCTAAAAGATGATAAGTGATTCTCCTAAATGTTGTTTGCAGAATGCTCTATTTTATGTCTGTCATGAAAATCTCCAGACAACTCTTTATCCTACATTTTCTACATTTCTGTCAGTTTAGGATAAGATGAGAAAGGACCCACTTTAATGTGGAATCAAATTCATCAAATTCTTTTTATGCACCTAGTACAAAGTCCTACCATATCCCATCCCTAAATGTCTCCTCTGCTTCCTAGTGTTGCACTGAGGAAGATGTTATTGAAAGAAGTTATTACCTGTGCCTTTCAAGTTTTGTTCTGTTTTGTTTTGTTCTTTTGTTTTTGTCTTGTTTTTTTTGTAGTCCTGATTTGACTAGTCACCGCTTTTTTTTCCTGTGAGAAGAAATGATCCTCTTGGAAATATACATATAATTGCTTGCTTTAGCATGGGTATAATATAGAGTTAGAGCCTTCCAATTCATTCGTGTGATAAATAAAATAGTGTCTTTGAGATTTTAATATTCTTTATTATTCCATAAAGATTTTAGCTTCAAGATGAAAATATTTCATGGTTGAGATTTCAGGTTTTTGTCTTTTTCCTGAATCACTTAACTATGCATATAATCTTGTAAACTTATACTATTTGTTAAAACAATTTCAAAGAGAATAGACACAATTATTTAAAATTTCATTTAATGAAAGGCTAGACTACTGTTTAATCTTACAAGATCTACAAATTGAAAAAATTGAACAAATCCAATGGAGATTATACTTAGATGGTATATGCTATAGTTAATGTAAACACATGCACATTTATTTCCCAAATATTCAGAGCCTCTGATCATCTCTGAAACACTTTCAATTCCAGCTGAAAAGGCATTTTAATACAAATTCCCAGCATCTACTATTTTCTGACTATGCATGGAAAATGTTTTTTGAGAAAGATGCCTTTCTCAAGACTGACAGGAAAATAGTTTTATAGAGATGATGGTTACAAGTTAGATAATTCAGTTATTTTGGTTTGTGAATTTGGATGGGCAGTAGGGTGGGAATGGGCATTAGTGAGGAGACAAGATTGGCTAGATAGGCTAATAGCATTAGGCTTGATGCAGAATGCAGGCTCCACCTAGTTTTGATGACAGGGCAAAAGGGCTGAAGTATATCACCTAGCACATTGGAGTTGGCTTTTTTAATACTCATATTGAACGTTTAGAAAGTATTACTCAAAATGTGCTAAACTGAGCATTTGTCTGAACTGATGAATGAGTGCAGGATTCCAATGCTCATTTTATTTTCTCAAAGAATTGGTTTTGTAAGAAATCGGTGACACTTATTTCTTATTTCTATTTCCTATAAATGATCAAGAGGGCAAACTAAACATGTAATGAGTACCTCTATGTATTTAGTACTCTTTTATGCTCAGCGGCAGATACATCCAAGGTTTTCCCCATTTTTCTTCATTTTCTTCATTTAAAACATATAAACATGGAAATATAGTAATAATACAAGAGAGAAAATGATAAGTGCTAATTGACTGATAGAGATTAAGCACCTCTGGAGAGAAGGCAGAGGAAGGAGAACTAATATCAGTCTAAAGTGGTCAGTTATACCTTCACAGAAGGATTGGGATCTGACCTGGGGTTTGGTTTGGAATTTTGATGAGTGGAAAGAAGGGAAAATGATATTTTCTGCAGAGCAAAATTATAAGTAGATCAAACTGGCTGGAAGGGAGGATTTAGTTAAAGAAGTAGTAGAAGATAAGGCTTATGGCTAGGATGGGTTTTAAGCACCACATTGGAGAGTTTAAAAATTTGAGAGTGGGGAATACAAGTAGTTATATAGAAAATTATGTCATGTAACTATAGAAAGCCTAAGAGAGGTTGGGGAATCTCAAAGCAGGATAGATGTATTGGGGTGCTCTTTTTGGTAGTTAGGATTGAGTTTTGTGTGAGATCCTGATTTTGGGTAATAGCAGTGGGGATGAAAAAGAAGTTTCTGAGGAAGAGCCCTGCTCAGACTTGGGGAGAGGGTGGAAAGGAGGTTTTGTCAGAATATTAAAGTTAAGTTACCAGGGAAATGATGGAAGTGAGGAAGTGGAGTCAGTTACTAGGGAGAAGACAAGTTTGTTCTTAGCATTATGGGTCTATGGTGAAGTTGAGTCTTCTAGGGAGAAAGATCTGATTGGCAATGGAAGTTGGAGCTTGGAAGAGACTGCACTACTGACATTAAAGTAATAGCCAAGGCTGTCCAAGGAGAGAAATGTTTTCAGGACTTTGATGAATAATATTTTAAAAATGTGAATCAGATCATGTTTAAATGCCTGAATGGCTTCCCATTACACTTGTAATAAATTTCAAACCCTATAATGCCATTGAACTCTTTATTATCTGCCCCTGCCTCCTTTCTTACCAGAGCTTTTGCTCTCTGCACTCCAGTAACACTGACCTCCTTTTTTTTTTTCTTGAACACACCAACTCTTTCTTATCTCAGAGCCTTTTTGTACTACTTGTTACATTCTTCCTCCAGCCCTTCCCATGGCTCTCTTTCTTTACTTTCAGGATTCAGTTGAAATGCCATCTCTTCAGAAATATCTTCTTTGGACCTTTACCTAAAGTAACCAGCTCCTTCTCCATCTTCCTTCTTTCTTGCCTTCATAGCTATTCTTTGTCGTATTGCCATGTTTATTATTTCCATAGCACTTAACAGAGTCTGAAATTATCATAGATGTAAGAAGACTTTGGAAATTCTTACACTCAAGTTGGGAGACATGTATACTCAAATCAGTAATATTAAATAGAATATGAAATTGACTCAGTCAGAATAATGTTAATCTATGGCAGAGGGGAGGTAATTGGGATTAAGATGGGGTACATGGAAGGGATTTCTATTTCCTGACCTGGGTGTTATTCACTTTAAAATAATTCATTAAGCCCAACATCACATTTATATGATTTTTCTGTATCTTTGTGTAATTATATAATAAAAAATTATTACAAGTAACTGGGGAAATAAATATAATGCCATGGTAATTGGAAGGAAGGAGAGTACTTCCAGCTGTGGTGGTTGGAAAGATCTTCTGGGGAGAGTGACCTTTGAACTACAGTGAAATTTGTGGGATGAACAGGATTCCTATACAGTGAGATGTAAGAGAGCCTTCTTGTAGGGAGAAAGGAATAAATAAAATCTCAGAAATGGGAAAAACTGGAGTGTGTTTAAAGAATGGCAGTAGTCTAAATTTGGTTTCTTGCTATTGCTTTGATGGAGGGGTGGGAAGCAAAATTTGGAAAGATGGATTGGGAGCATGGGGAACATAAGGGTCAACTTTGGTTAGTACTATATGTTCCTGACTCAACAGTAGTCATATTATAAATATTTTTTGAATAAATAAATTCTCTATTATATAGTATAAATTGGCTTAGTGCCAAGATTGATCTGAATTTTTCTCTTGAGCAGACAGAGTTGTCATATATTTCAGTTCACCACCGATGCATAGCAAACACCTGCAGGAAAGAGAAAGGAAAAATTTTAAAATCAATGAGCAGCTGTTTATGCAAAGGATGGTAAAGACTGGGAGCTTTCAAAGACAGGATAAATGTTACATGTTAATTTCATTGGTAAAATTTTTCTTAAATTTTGAAATGTTTATATGTTGTATTATAAATCAGGAAGTGAGATAACTTGGAAATAGAAAAGTAAATCAGTGAATATTGAAATTAGAGACATCTGGGAAAATGCAAGAAGAATGATAGTTTTTGGTTAAAAATTGCATGGAATAAATTTGAAGTGAAGAATTGAGTGAAATGGGAATTAGTGAGTGATTGACCAGTTGAGTAAGAAAAGTGCATATCTCCAGTATGGAAAAAGAAAATACTTTGAATTAGACAGACTTTGGATTTTGAAATGTGTCATCCAATGACTTGGGCAAGACACTTATTGTTATCGAACCTCAGGTTATATTCAGGTCATAAGGTTGTTGGGTTTAATGACACATTGGATATGAAATAACTGGTACTGTACCTAGCACTTTGTAGTTCTCCATAAATAATGGTAACATTCCACCATTCTTCCATTTTCCCTTCTCCCCTCCACTTAGTAGCATAACCACTGAGCTTCCACACTGAAGTTCAGTTAGTATAATGCAGAAAATTTTGATTCACAAAGTCAGATAGAGTTTACTTGCTGGATATCCACCCTGGTGCCTGGATGTCTTTTCATATTTGATCTGAGTAAAGACCAAATTCCATCTGGAGTTTATAAAACATCTTTCACTTGTCATTTTCAAACAGATTTTTCTGCATGTGTCTACTAGATGGTTTGAAAGCTGTAAGGAGGAATAAAATTGTGTGAAAGAATTCCAAGGTGGTATGTAGATTTCCCCATTGCAACAAATAGTTTTCTGTTTTTAAAATCACCAAATCTTATAATCAAAATTACCGGATGGACTTTCCAGAAAGAAGGAATACTATGATTTTTATTAATAAGCTAAATTCCCTCACTGTTACTAACAGAATGAACTCAACATGCTTAGTATGACAATTATGTTCCTTCCTTTCTGATCAAGGCTTTTGTTTCATCCTTATCATATATTTGCAAACTGTGTTTCATATTCTCACCTAAGTTTTACAGCTTCCCATTAACCATGTATTAAATAGTGAAATTACTGACTCAAACTTGGTCTCTATGATTCAAAATTCTTGTTTTCTTTCTAAAAGAGAATTCTCTCTCCGTTTTGTGTTCTCTACTAGATACCTTTTTCTGATATACACTCTGTACCTTCCCATATCTGTGCTTTTGTTCACAATATTCCCTTTGCCTAGACCAGTTTTTTTCTTGCCTATTTTTCTATTTCTTTCATAGCTCAAATGATACCTTCTCAATGAAGCCTTACCTGATGTTTCCACTTGGAATTTTAGTTCCTTTCCCTGTACTCCTTAAGTACTACAGACCTTTATTATAGCACAGTATCTACGTTTGTTCTATTAGAGTTAATTAACATGGCAGAGGCAGTAATTCATTCCTCTAAATATCCATTTTCTTTAATAATATATAGAACTAATTTTTAACTGGGCTCATGACTGCTTGAAATCAAGCAATATTCTCATCCTTTCTTGAAGATGGAAATGGCTATATGATATAGCTGTGGTTATTGGGATGCAAGTGGAAATGTCATGTTATATGCATTAAGGGAGTCCTTAATGGGAGGATGCTTGTCCTTCTTCACCTCTTCCTGCTGGCATAGTGTACCTGTCATTTCTGGAACTCAGACAGTCATATTGGGCCATGAATTAGAAGCTGTATGCTGAGAAGCAAGGAGGAACAAGAGAGAAGCTCAGGTCTATGATAATTCTAAGACTATCTCACTAGTTCTAGTCTATAACTAGATTTCTTTCATGTGTGAGAGAAATTTCCACTTATTTAATTCATTGTTAGTTTGGGATTTCTATTATTTGAAACTGAATGTGATTCTACTTGTTATAACTTTTATTATTCCTAGACAGCCTTTCTTCTCTACCCCAACCTGCCTTCCTCTCTCTCTTATGTTCAAGAACTGTTTGAGGTTAGGAGCCATGTTTCATTCATTTCTCACATTTGAATATATTTATGTTAAAGGGTTAGACATTCATTCATTTATTCAATACTTTACTGTATGTCAGGCACTGTGTTAAGCAGGAACAACTCAAATATAATTCCTGTCCTGACAGACCCCAAAATCTAATGGGGAAGACAGATGTTAATAGTGAATCTCAACATTTGCTCCACATTATTTTTACCTGGGATATTTTAAAAACTACTGAGAACTGTGTCACTCCTCTACCTTCTATCTATTAAACCAGAATCTCAGGGGATGGGGTCTGGACATCCATGATTTAGGAACTTACCAGGTAATTTTAATGTGCATTGAAGTTAAAAGCCATTGAATTAAACTATCAGGAGGGCATAACAACGACTTTGACCTAATTACTAATAACTACCATGTGAGAACTGGATTAGTTTCCTGTCACTGCCATAACAAATTACCACAAACTGGATGACTTAAAACAACAACAAAAAATTTCCCCTTACAGTCTGGTGGCCAAGATTCTGAAATGAAGGTGAAAGCAGGGTCACACTGCCTCTGGAGGCCCTGGGGTGGAATCCTTACTTGTTTCTAGATTCTGGTGGCTTGAGGAGTTCCTGGGTATCTTTGGCTTATGGCCACATCACCCCATCTTCATGCCTCCACCTTCATGCCTCTATCTTTGCATCTGCCTATCGACATCCTCTTTCTCTTAATTGGACACTTGTCATTGGAGGTGGGCCCACCCAAATAATCCAGGATGATGTCTTCATTTTAAGTTCCTTAACATGAGTCTGTAAAGACCTTTTTTTAAAATAAGGTAACACTTGAGGATTCTAGGAATTAGGGCAAGTACGTGTCTTTTGAGGGAAAACCATCCAACCTACTGAAAGAATTTACTGTGTTTCAGGCACCAAAATACTTTCATGTGTTTATTCATATTTAATCCCAATATAAAATCAATGAGGTAATAATATCCAAATTTTACAGATGTCAGAATACAGATTTCTTGAATTTGTCCTTTTGATATTATTCTTGGGCCTAAGTTTTGGCTTTAAAAAATACACCTACTTAAAAAAAATCAATAGTGTTATTCATGGAACTGTAATGTGATATGTTGGGTAAAAGATCAGCCTAAAACAGTATTTCTAGAATAATGCTGGTACTACCACAGAAAGTGGGAAGTCTTGATGCATTTATTTTTGGGACTGGAGGGGTGATGGTCAATGGCAATGTTAGAGATGTTTATACAATTAATTTTTCTTTGATTGTTGACATATTCTAGATATTCCTCTTTTGAATAAACATGTAGAAATATGTTTTTTTCAATTTGTGACTATTTTCATTTCTGAAAAAAACAAATAAAAAGCAGACCACTGCTTAATGTTTCCTCTTAGAGCTCTAGAGAATGGGAGAATGTTTCTGTTACTCCACAGTGCTTGGTCTCTTCAACGTTTAAGGCAGGTTGAAAAACATCTCTCTTGATGCTTTTATTTGCTTCATTATAATAATGAAAACTGTTTACATTGTATGCAACCAAATATGCAAGTACTTGTAGATATGGTATATTCTCATTTTACTTTCTAAATTTTAATTTCTCTCTCTCTCTCTCTCTCTCTCTTTTTTTTTTTTTAGTGAGTGAGGGAGAGCAGGGGAGGGGCACAGAGGGAGAAGGAGAAAATACCAAGCAGGCTTCACACCAGCAGTGATGAGCCCGATGTGGGGTTTGAACTCATGAACTATGAGATCATGACCTGAGCTGAAAACAAGAGTTGAACACTTAACCGACTGAGCCACCTAGATGCTCCTAAATTTTAATTTCTAATGAAGATAGGTGATATTTCAGAAAGAACATAAGTTTTACAATGAGACAGATCTTATGTATATTTAATCCCACTCCAAACACCTTTTTTTTCCCCCCAAGCACTTTCCAAAGAGGAGAAAATAATGCCTACCTTCTAGGGATGGCATAAGAATGAAGTGAGATTATGTATATAAAAATACTTGGCACACAGTTGACACTTAGAAAATGTTAGTTACCCTCCCTCTGTAGTTACCTCTCATAAAGGCTGATAATATTGCCTAATTTTGAATTGCCAATAGAGATAATTCTTTTTGCTCCCTATGTAAGGAGACCTTGATTATTTGCATTAAAATCTATGATTCAATTTAGAAAGTATGTTGATACTAAGAAAAGATAATCCTTTTATTTATTTCTTCTTTAAATTTTTTTTTAATGTTTATTTTTGAGAGAGAGAGAGACAGAGTGTGAGTGGGGGAGGGGCAGACAGAGAGGGAAACACAGAATCTGAAACAGGCTCCAGGCTCTGAGCTCAGAGCTCAGAGCTTGATGTGGGGCTCGAACCCACGAACTGTGAGATCATGACCTGAGCTGAAGTAGGACCCCCAACCGACTGAGCCACCCAGGCACCCCAAGAAAAGATAATCCTTTTAAAGAAATGTTTATTATTAAATATCAAGATGACTGTAAAAATTATTTTTCTAATATTATCTTAAGGAACTCCATTTATTACTATGCAAAAAATAATTCCTATGCATTTATAATTATGGTGAAGATCTATGAAACTTTAACGCAAGCATCTATCTGGAGGTAAAAATCCTAGAAAAAAATTTTATTTTATTAAGTTCACAAATTCAACTCTTCAGAAAATCTTTGTTTTTAAAAAAGTGTACATATTTAAATGTATACAATAGATGATATGGCTTATTATTTCAGAGAAAGATCAGAATGGGTGGAAACCAATTAAGAAAGAGTCAGGTCTTGAAAATCATAAACACCATCACATACCCAACAGCATACAAAAGAATTAAAATAAAAGCTCAGCACCTAATTAAAACTCATACTTTCTAATTATGTTTTCAACAGTACATAATTAAAATATGCGTACACTTGGTAGGCTGTTTCTTTTTTCAAATGAGAAGTAAATAAAAACTTGTTAGTCTGTTTTACTAAAGAGACTACACTAAGTCTAAAACTTTTTAGCAACTAAAGTGCAATTCAGTTGGGTTTTAAAACCAAGTATCTTTTATTTAAACTGACCATGTCATCTGAGACTTCCGTCTGGATTTATTTATGAGACGTTTTGAATGGATAGACCCTTTGGCTCTATGCTTTGTGGTTAATCCTCCACTGCTTTGATGACAATGTCATGAAGTGTTGGAGGCTTCCATGTCTCTAAGGTTTGGGTTTCTGATTGTATATACCACCCATGAAAATTTACCTGTCCTCAAATACCGTAGGAGAAGACAGGCTTTAAGAAGAATGTAAAATATATATTAACTTCTTGTTTTGTCATCTTCTCTATTTATGCCCTTTCGTTGGGCACACTTCTTTTCTTGTCCTCAGTTATTGGTGCTCTGTGGCCACCCCAGTTCTTCTTGTCACTATGAAAAATGGTTTCCTAAGTCACAGAGTTTTAGCTGAATGCTTCAGGAGTCTCTTTGAAAGGCAAGGAGAAGTTGCTGATAGGGATGGATTTCTAGTTTATGAACCTCAGATCAAAATAGCTCAGCTGTTGTCTGCTTTACTTCCCATGGCTCCTTGTAAGATTTGTTTAAAGAAAGTTTTCATTGTTAAAGAAAAAGTTTTAAGCTGTATTAATAAGGCTCTGATTTCCTTGTAAATGTTTCAATAGACAGAAAAATTTAAAGAATAATACAGTGAACATGCATATGCTCTCCTTCAAGATTCAACAATTAACATTTTAGTCTTCTTGCAGAAACCTTTCAGAGGAAATTGTACGGTTCATTATATGTTTCCTCTCATAAGCAAAATTCTATGATTGCACCTAGAAATCCACAATTCTCATATATTATCTAATGCTTAGTACATATTTATTTTTTAATGTTTATTTATTTATTTTGAGGGGGAGGGGCAGAGAGAGAGAGAGAGAGAGAGAGAGATTACTAAACAGGTTCCATGCTGTCAGCACAGAACCTGACATGGGGCTTGATCCCATAAACTGCAAGATCATGACCTGAGTGGAAATCAAGAGTCTGACGCTTAACTGACTGAGCCACTCAGGCACCCCTAATGCTTAGGGCATATTTAAAACGTTCTCAGCTATCTCCAAAAGGGTATTATAACTGGCTTTTTTGAATGTGAAATCTACCAAATTTCCTGTCAAACTTTGGTTATGTCCCTTTAGTGTGGAATACCATACCCCTCCCACACAAAATTTTATTTTTCATGACAACAAATTATTTTTGAAAAGATTAGAACAGTTGCCTGTTCTAGTCAGAACAGAAAGTAGAATGTTTGCATTTGGGTTTGTCTATTTGTTTTCTCTGGTGTCCTTTAACTTTTTTTTTTTTACCCCCTATAACTGTAGATTAGGTCTGAAGGCTCAGTTAGCTTTGACTAATCATTTTTGGCAGAGTTCTTCCCACATGTACTGTATCACATCAGGAGATATAAAATGTCATTATTAGTAACCTTAGATTTGATTACTTGGTTAAAGTGGTAATCACCAGATATTTCTATTGTAAAAGTAAGTTTTCCCTTTTGCAATTATCAGCTAATGTGAAGGGAGAAACTTCAGTACAATGTGAAGGTACTGCCCCCCCCCCCCCTTTCCATGTAATGGTTTTAGCTTCCATTGATGGAATAATAATTTCCTTTAACTACATTACATTTTACTAGTATTATTCCATCTGTATTCATTACACAGGATTCTTCTGTAAAAAAGGGGTTGCATTCATCAATGACAATGAACTATAGTTCATATTTAAAAAGCAAGATAAGTGCTTAACTCTTTCCCTCCAATCACCAATTTTCAGAGTAAGGAGTTAGAATAATAGTTACCTCCAATGGAAGCAATTGATTTTCTTTTTTTCCTCCCTGTTTCTTTTTTCCTCTTCTCACTTTATCAATTTTTAAATGTGTGTCATATTGTTTTCATTGATTTTTATTTATTCAATGTATTATAATTAACTATTGTTACTAATTTTGATGTGCAAGTTATCCTAAATGTGGCTGATGGGAGCACCTTACACTGATTCTTATGTCCATTTGATACATTCCTTTTAGTCTTTGAGTTCTTTCTTGCTTTCTGACACAAAATGATCCATGTCCAACTAGTACCTTCCCTGGGTCATACCTGGAGTCAGCCATTTCTCCAAGAAGAACTGGTCTCCTCTCAGTTTTTAGAAACTGTATGTAGATGGTGTTATACAGTTGTATTCTTTTGTATCTGGAGCAGCATAGGCTTCATGAGGATACAGTCAGTGAAGCCACATAGGAACCCACATTCAGAAGGGCTTTGTGCTTGGGGGTTGTCTCTATGGGTGCCATCTTGAAATTCTTAATAATTCTGTCCTTGAGTGTGTATTTTGTAAATTAAGTCAATGCAACAATTAAATATGCACTGGGGTTTGGAGCCTTGGCTCGTGTCCAATCTCACAGGAATGAGACCTTAACTGCCCACTCTGCAGCCCTTGTTGTCCTGGCCTCAGAGCTTTCTTCTCAGTACCCTTGCACAAGACCCATGTTGTCTTCTGCTCATAGCAGGGGCCTTGGTGTAGACGCATAGTGGGTCATGACCTGGCATGCTTGCCTTGCAGCAACTTAGGGTAGTGCATGGGGGCCATTCTCCCTGCCCGGCTGGTAGCACCATAATTTGTTGGGCTGCCAACTTGAGGCTTCATTTACATAGGAACAAGCCTCTCGCTTATTCCTAATCTAGGTACCAAGCATGTCCTGGGGTGGAGGATGAAAGATCTTTGAGGCTTTCTTAATCTGTCTGGATTGGAGTAGTGAACTGTTGGGAAGGGGAATAGCCTGACTTCCTCAGACCCTGTCTCTTCATGGTACATAGTGCGTCAGTTAAAGAACTTGGTTTGAGAACCAAGTTCATACTTAGAATAAGAGCTCACTGGATGAAATATTTTCAGTCACTGGCAAAGTTTGCTAATGCCTGAAAAAGTTTATTCATCACTGAACAGTGTTTTGGTGATGAGATTTAAAATGCTTTTGCCAACAAATCAACTACTATAAATTATAGCTTATTGTGTATTACATGTGTGGATGGCTCTAGAAGGAAGGAAACATATGAAAGATTTTTTATGGTGAAATTGCTTGTGAGGGGAGAACATACACATAAAAATTTATATTTCAAGTATTCAGATAACATCTAGCCTAAACTCCTCATTTTAAAAATGAGGAAACCAGGGCACCGGGGTGGCTCGGTCAGTTGAGTGTCCAACTTCTAAGTCTTAGGTGGTGATCTCATGGTTCATGAATTTGAGCCCCACATCAGGCTTGATGCTGCGAGCACTGAGCCTGCCTTAGATCCTCTGTTCCCATGGATCTCTGCCCCTCCCCCGCTCATGCTGTCTTTCAAAAAAACAAACATTTAAAAAATAAATAAATAAAAATAAGGAAACCACCCAGATGATTAAAGGGCTATAACTAGACTCCCAGACTCCTCTCCTAATCCTGCTGTTTGTAGTCTACTCTCCTGCTTGGCAGTGTAAGATAGAATGTGAGAAAAGCCAATTGAACGATGCAGATTGTCAAGGAGAGCTATAAGACTCCGTTACTCCATAGGATGGGGTAATCTCTATAGGTTGGAGAAGTTGAAAAGCACTTTACTGTCAGCCAAGGACTTGAGTCAGATCAGTTGTACTCCTCTCCCTTCCCATATACTTCTGATTGCCACTTATTCTCATCAATTTTTTCCATAATTCTTGGTTTCTGACTTTTATATATTTCTTAAATTTGTTCCTTAATTTCTGTCTCCCCTAACGTCACAAGAATGTAATTTCCGCAAGAGCAGGAGTTTTTGACTGTCATTTCACTGATGTGTTCCCAATGCCTAAAAACATGCCTGATACATGGTAGGGGTTTACTGAGTATTTATTGAATGAATAAACTAGTGAATGAGCAAGTAAGGAAAATAGCCTCCTAGATTTAAGAATTTATTTATGTTGGAAAGTGATGAGAGACATGAGAGGCAGAAAAGATAGAAGCTGGAATTAGAAGAACCTTCAACAGTAATGAAAAGAATTTGGAGCTTGTCCTATAAGCAGTGGGTATCATGAAGACATAATTTTGCCACTGGCAAAATGAACACACGTGGGTTCACATTTATCAAATTATGGTCTATTTATGTTTATTATAAAATACTTTCCTCAGAGGTTGCAGGTATTGTAGATGCTTGTTTTAATTATAAGATATACTGGAAATTGGGATGCCTGGGTGGCTCAGTTGGTTAAGCATCTGATTCCTGATTTCAGCTAAGGTCATGATCTCACAGTTTGTGGGTTTTAACCTCGCATCAGGCTCTGTACTGACAGTGCAGAACCTGCTTAGGATTCTGACTCTCTCCTTCTCTCTGCTCTGCTCATGCTCTATCTCTCTCTCTAAATAAATAAACTTAAAAAAAATTTTTAAAGATACACTGGAAATATTATTTTGCCCTAATCACTGTTGGAATGGTGGGAAAATCTCTGGAAAATGAGTTTTGTTTTTATACTATAGATGTGTATGCACCCATTTATAAATGGGTATTATGTATTTTGAATTAACATGTACTTGTGCCAAAGTGCTTAGTAAGTCCTGATGTTACCTAAAATATATTCTGCCCTCAGCAAATGTTTTCATGTTTCAGTAAGCCTCAGTCAATTTGAGTTAGAAATTGCCAAATTTCTACAAGACTTTACCACATGTAATGAATGTGCAATTCATTTTTTTTCTTAGTGAAGATGGTTTTCTATTGCATTTGGATGCAGAAGGCCTTTAGTTTTATTGTGTGATAAAAGCAGTCAACAAGCAAATGCAAATCCACTGGGAACATTTGGATAATTATAATTATTCCCCTCCCCCAATCTGGGGAAACAGTTAATATCCCAGTTTTAATTTAACCATATCTAGAGGATCATTCATATTAATAAATTACAAAATTTTTTTTGGCTGATATTACACAGAGCACAGGTGCCAGAGTGATACATTTTTAAATAACCAATTCTGATCTTTTCCCCTGAGACTTTTAAAACAATTATTACCAAAATGAAGAAAAAAAAAGCCCATTTAAAACACCAGTGGTTCGCATTGGGCTCTGTGCTGACAGCTCAGAGCCTGGAGCCTGCTTCAGATTCTGTGTCTCCCTCTCTCTCTGCTCCTAACCCACTTGCATTCTGTGTCTGTCTCTCTCAAAAATAGGTAAACATTTAAAAAAATTTTAGTTTATTTATTTATTTTTTCAATATATGAAATTTATTGTAAAATTGATTTCCATACAACACACAGTGCTCAAAAAAATTTTTAAATACCAGTGAGTGAGTCATACTTCAAGCACTAAAGGGAAAACTTATATTAAATATTATATTAAAATGATAAAGGATAAAATTAACAAAATTAACCAATATAAATCAAAACCTAATAAATAAGAGCCTTCACATACAAAAATAAACAACCACCTTTCTCTTTATAATCAAAAACAATTACAAACTTCTGGTAAATTCAGAAATGGTGAGAACCCACAACCCTTTTCTCTTTTCACTCACATAAACACATTAGGGAAGAGACCACTTGACATGATTTCCATCAGCACAGGTTAGTGTTGCTTGTTCTAGAATTTTACATAAATGGAATAATACAGTATATACTTTCTTGTGTCTAGATTTTCACTCAGCATATGCTTTGGAGATTTATCCATGTTGTCGTGTATATTAATTATCTATTCCCTTCTATTACTGTGTATTTGTTCCATCGTGCAATATAGCAAAGCTTATTTATCCATGCGCTAGACAATGGCCCTGATGAACAAACCTACTATAAAGTTTTTTGTACAAGGCACTTGGTGGGCATATATTTTAATTTCTATTGAATAAATACGTAGCAGGGGAATTGTAGAGTCATTGGGTAGATTTATGTTTAATGTTTTAACAAACGGCAAACAGTTTTCCAAAGAAGTTGTACTATTTTACATCCCCACCGGCTATATTTGTGAGTTCTAGTTGCTTCACATCCTCTCCAACATTTGTTTTCACGTTAGCCATTCCTGAGGGTCTAGTGGTTCTTACAGCTTACAGTGGTTCTGATTTGCATTTCCTCATAACTGATGATTTTAAGACATTTTTCATGTGCTTATTGGTTCTTTGAGTCTTTTTTGTGAAGTGTCTAAAATGTTTTTGCATGTGTAACAATAATAGATTTGGCAGAATATAATTAATTTTAGGGGCGCCTGGGTGGCTCAGTGGGTTGGGCGTGGGACTTCGGCTCAGATCATGATCAACCCCTTCAGGAGTTCGAGCCCCGCGTCAGGCTCTATGCTAACAGCTCAGAGCCTGGAGCCTGCTTCGGATTCTGTGTCTTCCCCTTCCCTGCCCCTCCCCCATCCCCGCTTGCATTCTGTCTCTCTGTCTTTCAGAAATAAATAAACAGTAAAACATTTTTTTTAAAGCTCACTTTAATTAAAGAGTGCTCATTAATACTGACCTTACTGTTTACCAGGCAGTTAGGTACTTCGTCTGCATTAGTTCCTTTAAATTCCTTATGAAGTAAATATTATCTCCATGACTAAATAGATTGAATATACTTATATAACTAGAAGCTTAAAAATACATATTTACATGAGTTTATTGTAATAAAATTGAGCAAATCCAAATTAGGAGATATTTACTAGTATTATATGTTTATATTAAACATAAAAGAACTTAAACTATTGTTTTAGAATACTTTTATTTTCAAACTGTGTTCATCTTGATTGGTGTTATTTGCAATTATTTTTTCTGCAGTTAATGCAAATCATAAGATTGCATTGTATATACTAAAGTTTTGTCTTAAAGTATTTGTTACACATTCTGCTCTTGTAAAAACCATATTTTTGATTGAAGGTCCTATTTAAAGCTTTACTTTTTTTTTAAAACTTTCATATTACCAATAATGTGAAAAAATAAAAAAACCTCTCTTATTATAAAAATATACAATTGAATGTAAAAAACATGTAAATGATGAAGCAGAAGAAAATAAACTTATTATTTAGGAAAAATGGACTTTAAATGCAACAAACTTAGGGGTAACATTAAATACCAAGTGAACATGAGTAAACAAAAAGGAAAGAACAGCTTTGAGTTCTTTAGAAGCCTTTTAAGACCACTTACCCTACTCTCTTCACAAAAAGTTATTTCATGAATAAATCTAAAATGAAGAACTCTAACTTTATTTGGGAATCAGTGATATAAAAATATCCTGGGTCACGCTTTTGTGAGGAGGATACATTAGCCATGGGGACAATTACTTTGGCTTTGGCCTAGAAGATCCCTTTTTATTTATTTATTTTTTTTATTTTATTTTATTTTTTTCCACGTTTATTTATTTTTGGGACAGAGAGAGACAGAGCATGAACGGGGGAGGGGCAGAGAGAGAGGGAGACACAGAATCGGAAACAGGCTCCAGGCTCTGAGCCATCAGCCCAGAGCCCGACGCGGGGCTCGAACTCACGGACCGTGAGATCGTGACCTGGCTGAAGTCGGACGCTTAACTGACTGCGCCACCCAGGCGCCCCAGAAGATCCCTTTTTAATAAAGCAATTCGCTGACACTTTCTTCCTGGATAAAATAGGCCTGATGGAGAAATCTGTCCAGTGGGCGTTAAACAAGTATTGAATCAGAAAGCATGTTCTTTTATGTTCAGCCCAACTTTTAATCATCAATTCAAAACCCTTTTACAAAGCCATTGTATAGTCCCTTGTGGTTTAATATACATATATTAAAGTAAAGTAAAGTATTACAAAATCTTTCTGAACTACTGAGAACATGGGGGCAGGGTATGTGTGAGAAGTCCAGATATCCTGTTTATCTTCATTAAGGTCAGGATAGATGAACTCAGGTTACCAAGACTGTAGCTCTTTTTGTGGTTCATCTTGCTTTTCTTTCTAATGTGAGTGAATATACTTTTTAGAAGTCCTTGGAACTAGAGCTCTACCTTCTCTGTCTCCCTAATGATCCCAGGACAGTAAATTTGACATTATACCTGACATTGATATAAAGCCCAGATGTTTAAGAGACTTTTATGTTTATGATTTCAAAAGCAACTGCCACCAGCCTTGTGAAGACAATTTCACACATGAGATAGGTGTCTGAGACCTGAAGAACACATGGCTTGATCAATGTCATATTACTCAAGAAAGTTGAAATACTGGGATTGGAATTCAGGTATCTCCACTCTTTCAAAAATTCCACAAAGCCCTCAGTGTTAGACAGCCTCTTTTAGGTGAATGCTTTCATTCTGTGCAAGTTATGAGCTTGGGAATTTGTTTTCCAAACTGGAAAAAGCTTTCTCTGGAGTGTGTGATTTTGTGAAATACCAAGGAGTACAATTTTATGATAAATACCAAGTGGAGTATAGTGTTTGTATTTTTTAACTTACCTAATTTTTTCCTTTTCCTTTTCTAGACTCAGATAATTATAAACAAGTTTTAAACCAAATGAATGTCAAGATAGACATTTATAACTTGTGCAGGGTACAATGCAATTCAATATTGTTTAAGATTGTCCCAAATTTTGAAGAGTATGTAGCATCACTAGTTTCTACACACCACGACACCATATCCTCCCCCCCACCACTGTGGCATATATAGACTTTTATTACAGCATATATAACATTACTAAATTTGTTTACTCACAAATTTGTGGTTCTGCTAACCTGTATATTTTTTTTGAGAATAAGCAATATGTTTTTATTTTTCTATCAAGAAAAGCAAGTGCAGTTCCAGGCTCTTCAAGACACTTCGATATATAAATATATAATATACTTTATATATAAATATATTTATATGTATATGTATAAATATATTTATATATGTATATATATTTACATATATATTTATATATATAAAACCTCACATTACTAGGGTTTACTCTTGGTGTTGTATATTCTATGGGTTTGACAAATGTATAATAATATGTATCTACCATCAATGAATTATTCAGAAGAGTTTTACTGTCCTAAAAATTCCATCTGCTGCACCTATTCATTCCTTCCTTGCCTCAAAGTCCTGGAAATCACTGATCTTTTTACAGTTTCAATAGTTTTGTAACATATACTCTTTTTGCATAGTGTTGCAATTATCAATTGCTGCATGACAAACCACTCCAAAATGTAGTGGCTTTTAACAACCACTTACTATTATCTCTACATTTACTATGAGCTGCCTGAGTTTAGCTGGGCCACTCTTTTTTTTTTTTTTTGTAGAAAGCTTGTTTTATTCTATTTTTTAAAATATAATTTATTGTCAAATTGGCTTACGTACAACACCCAGTGCTCATCCCACCAAGTGCCCTCCTCAATGCCCATCACCCATTTTCCCTCTTCTCCACCTCCCCGTCCACCTTCAGTTTGTTCTCTGTATTTAAGAGTCTCTTGTGGTTTGCCTCCCTCCCTCTATGTTTGTATCTATTTTTTTCCCCTTCTCTTCCCCCATGGTCTTCAGTTAAGTTTCTCAAGATCCACATATGAGTGAAAACATATATCTGTCCTTCTCTGACTTATTTCACTCAGCGTAATACCTTCCAGTTCCATCCACGTTGCTGCAAATGGCATGATTTCATTCTTTCTTATTGCCAAGTAGTATTCCATTGTATATATAAACCACATCTTCTTTATCCATTCATCAGTCGATGGACATTTAGGTTCTCTCCATAATTTGGCTATTGTTGAAAGTGCTGCTATAAACATTGAGGTACATGTGCACCTATGCATTAGCACTTCTGTATCCCTTGGGTAAATTCCTAGTAGCGCCATTGCTGGGATGTAGGGTAGTTCTATTTTTAATTTTTTGAGGAACCTCCACACTGTTTTCCAGAGTGACTGCACCAGTTTGCATTCCCACCAACAGTGCAAGAGGGTTCCTGTTTGTCCACATGCTCGCCAGCATCTGTAGTTTCCTGATTTGTTCATTTTAGCCACTCTGACTGGTGTGAGATGGTATCTCAGTGTGGCTTTGATTTGCATTTCCCTGATGATGAGAGATGTTGAGCATCTTTTCATGTGTCTGTTGGCCATCTGGGTATCTTCTTTGGAAAAGTGTCTATTCATGTCTTCTGTAGCTGGGCCATTCTTGCTTGCATTCAAGCTTAGTGCTTGAGGATACATTTTGGGATGCAGTAGGGTGGTAGCTGACAATGCAACCATCTAAAGATTCATTTGGGCTATTAGTCTAAGATGGCTTCTTTACCCACATGTCTGGGGGCTGGCCAGGCATCTCTCTCTTTCAGTGTGGCCTCTTCACATGCCAAGTTCAGGCTTCCTCACAGCATCACAGGGTAGTTGGACTTTGTACATGGCAACTGGCTTCCCCCTGAGTGTACTATGAAGGAGGATGCCGAAACTAACATTTCTCTTAAAGGCCAAGTCCTAATGTGGCACAGTATTGTGTCTATTGTATTCTGTTGATCAAATAGTCATAGGTCCAGCCTAAATTTAAAGAGTTGTATAAACAGAACTTAGACCCCATCTCTTGGTATGGGAGTGACAAAGAATTTATGACATCTTTAATCCATACAGAGGGATAACATAATATTTGAGTTAAGTCTGGAATGAGAAATTGATAATTATGACAGACAAAAATAGGATTAGGAAAGGGCATTCTAGACAAAGGAAACTGTGAAATTATATGCAGGGGATGGAAGTCCACAATATTCCAGTTTCCTGGAGTGTAGTAAGTGGGAAGTGACTTGGTGAAGCATAATATAGGTTAAAGTCAGATAACGGCAGTTTTGAACATCACACTAAGGAGTTTCCACTTGAATCAGCAGTTGGTAGCTATAAAAGAATGTATAGTTTAGCTATCCAACTTTTGTTAAATCTTGATGCGAGAAGAACTTAGTACTTGTGCAGCAGTACATGGTTTTAGAAGTAATTTTTCTATTAACCTATTCATCACAGCAAGGATAATTTGGACAGGGTAGTACAGCATATTATCACCTTAAAGTCTTTTCTCATCTTGCCTCATTACCTTTAGCCAAAAATCTAATGCCTGCCTCCTATATATTCCTATAGTATTTTCTTCAATTTTAGTACTATAGCCAATCATAGTGTGCTATATTATGGTTATTTCCATGTGTCTCATGCTTTAGTTCCTAGACACACTCCACAAAAGTCTTTCCTTATTTAGTGCCCATTCCTGTGGAATGGATGATTTAGCTCAATCAGTTTAAATTAACATATGAAAACACAATTGCATCTCTTATAAGTTGGCTGGACAATTGATTTCCCTTATGACTCTCCTTGATTACTTAAAATATGGATTTGGTTTAGCTAATTGTATCTTATCCTTCCTCATTGTAGTTAAGTAGAAAGAAGAAATTAAAATAATCAGTTCTTTATCTCTAAAAAATTTTTTTTGATTGAAGACTGAAGTGCTTTTCCTACTCTGTTTAATTATACACCTGTATTTTCTCCTTGTAAATGTCATTTTATGAAAAGATCAAGAATGTTACATGGATGCCAGAAGCTACTTTAAGGTAATAGGCTTGTAGAAATGTTATGCTTAGTAAAATTGAGATATTTTATAAGTGGAAGTTAGTTGATAATAGTTTTGAGTAAAGTACAATGTAAAATTAGATGATAGGAAGAAAAGATATACATGATAGAAACTTTATTAATTGACTTTCTCTTGAGCATGAACCCTGTACACATCTACTCAAACATTTGTCTTTTATACTATTTGAAATAAGAAAAGCAAAGTAAAATGATAATTATTATGAGTGACCTACAAAAAGACTCATTATGAACAATACAGCAAGGGATTCTTCCTTTTAACTGTACCTATTCTTTAATATGTTAGAGTTCTTTTCCTTAGTGTTAGAATTGGGGCTTTAATAACTAGATAAAATCTCATATGTAATTAATTGGGTTCACCCAGAAGCAGCTACTAGGTCATATACCCAGAAATTAGTACTTAGCAGCTTAAAGTCTTATTTTTTTCCTTTTATGTATGATTATAATTTTCTTAGCTAGCCCTATTGCTCTCTAATCTGCTCATCTGTAGATTAGGAGATTCCTATGATGGGCTGGCATGCTATATTTGAACATGGTTTTACAAATAGGTGTTGGGAATTCAACTTAAAACTGAAAGAGAAGTTCAAGATGTATTGTTTTTCAGTCAATCTCCAGGCTTCAAGAAAGATGCTAAGTATGTCTTCCCTTAATATATTATTAGCTAAAAATGATTATTCCCCCCCCCCGCATTTAAAAAGTATATAGTCTCAGGATTTTTCTCTCTGTTACTGTGTAATTCAGAATGCCCTGGGTTATACTAGGTTTAACTGAAATGAAGCAAAGTCTTAAACTATTTGTTTGAATAAAAATTCAGCATTTATGGTATTATTGTGTCATGTATGTATCAAAGAGTGGAAAGGGAATTCCAAAAGTGCTTTTCCTGCTTAAAAAAGAAACCTCACAACTACTTATACTTTCAGGAAACAAGGATGCCAATTTGGATATTACAACCAGATCAAATAGTCATTGAAATGTTGGGAAATAATCATAACTGAAAACTTGGAGTGCTAACAGGCTATATTTCTCAGAGCAGAGCAATAATTTCTAAAGTCCCAGTATCTCAAAAAACTCTTGTACAAATATTACTTCCAAGGACAGTTTTAATAACATAACACAGAATAGATTATACTTTTTTACATATATTTCATAGAAGTACAAGATCAACACTTTTGTAGGTGCTGTTCTCCATTCACCATTGTATCAAAACTAGCTGTATGAGGCAGAACTGCAACTGTAGGGAGAGAAACATTTTATCCTTTCCATATTTCTGAGATTTCTTACACCAGGATTTAGAAGCACATGCAATTTCAAATCTTAGCACTGTGATATCATAACTTAGCACCAAGAGGGGAGAGAAGAGTTGGCCTAAGAAAATTTCAATTCAAAATGTCAAAAAGAGGGGCACCTGGGTGGCTCAGTCGGTTAAGCATCTGACCTCGGTTCAGGTCATGATCTCACAGTTTGTGAGTTTGAGCCCCGCATCGGTCTCTGTGCTGACAGCTCAGAGCCTGGAGCCTGCTTTGTATTCTGTGTCTCCTCTCTCTGCTCTTCCCCTGCTCATGCTCTGTCTCTCTCTCTCCTTCAAAAAATAAATAAAAACATTTTTAAAAATTAAAAAAAAGTAAAATAAAATGTCAAAAGGAAAAAGCACAGAGAAGTTTTACAAAGGTAGTCACAAGACATCTAATGTTTTGCATGCACAATTATTTTCTTTGTTGACTGAATCCACATTCCATCTTAAGTTTGGATCTGTGTAGTCTTTGTCAAGTATCTTAGTGCAGCACAATACTTAGTATCCCAGTAAGCATGTTTGTGATGCATCCTTTTAAGGCTGCATTGCTTGTAGAATTTCATAAGCATTACTTACATGTAAATGAACACCATCTTGTTTATTTTATTTTGTATTTCTTAATTCCCTACAAGGCCACCAGCTGATATAAATAGGTTCTTATCCTCAATGTAGTGTGACTTGGCAACTTTCTTCTGTATGAGGCTTAATAAATCATGGACACACTTTAAATGTACAGGAATGCAGGTAGAGGGTTCTTTACAAAAAGTGAACATAAGCATCCTTTGATGGCTAAGGTGAAACTCTAAGTCATTCTCTCTGTGGAGACCAGGTTTAGAAAAGCAGTCCTGTGCTGGGAGAACTGGACAGCAACATGCAGAATAATGAAACTGGACCACTTTCTTACACCATACACAAAAATAAATTAAAAATGGATGAAATACCTAAATGTGAGACAGGAAACCATCAAAATCCTAGAAGAGAAAACAGACAATAACTTCTTTGACCTCAGCTACAGCAACTTCTTACTTGACACGTCTCTGAAGGCAAGGGAAATAAAAGCAGAAACGAACTATTGGGACTTCATCAAGATAAAAAGCTTCTGCACAGGAAAGGAAACAATCAGCAAAACTAAAAGGCAACAAACAGAATGTGAGGAGATATTTACAAATGACATATTGGATAAAGCTATATATCCTAAAGCTATAAAGAATATACCAAATTCAACACCCAAAAAGCAAATAATCCAGTGAAGAAATGGGCAGAAGACACAAATAGACATTTTTCCAAAGAAGACATCCAAATGGTTAACAGACATATGAAAAGATGCTCAATATCACTCATCATCAGGGAAATACAAATCAAAATTACATTGAGATACCACCTCACATTGGTCAGAGTGTCTTACATTAACAACTCAGGAAACAACAGATGTTGGTAAGGATGTGGAGAAACGGGAACCCTTTTGCACTGTTGGTGGGAATGCAAACTGATGAAGCTGCTCGGGAAAACAGTGTGGCAGTTTCCCAAAAAATTAAAAATAGAATTACCCTATGACCCAGTCGTAGCACTACTAGGAATTTATCCAAAGAATATAGGAGTGCTGATTCATAGGGGCACATGTACCTCAATGTTTATAACAACACTATCAACAATAGCCAAATTATGGAAAGAGCCCAAATGGCCATCAACCGATGAATGGATAAAGAAGAGGTGATATATATATATATATATATCTCACTCAATCTATCTATCTGTATAATGTAATACTATAATATATATATAATGGAATATATATTATGCTATACATTATATTATATTATTATATATAATGGAATAGATATTATACTATACCATATATATATATATATATATATATATATATATATATATATATATATGGAATATATAATGGTGTGTGTATATATATATATATATATATATATAATGGAATACTACTAGGCGATGAAAAGGAATGAAATCTTGTCATTTGGAACAACATGGATGGAACTGGAGGGTATTATGCTTAGTGAAATAAGTCAGTCAGAGAAAGACAGATAGCATGTTTTCACTCATATATGGAAGTTGAGAAACTTAACAGAAGACCAGGGAGAAGGAAAAGAAAAAAAAAGTTACAAACAAAGAGGGAGGCAAACCATAAGAGACTCTTAAATATAGAGAACAAACTGAGGGTTGATGGGGGGTGAATGGTGAGGGCAGAGGGGACAGGGAAAATGGGTGATGGGCATAGAGGAGGGCACTTGTTGGGATGAGTCCTGGGTACTGTATGTAAGTGATGAATCATGGGAATCTACTCCTGAAGACAAGAGCATGCTCTATGCACTGTATGTTAGCTAACTTGACAATAAATTATTATATTTAATAAAATAAATTATAACATATTATATTAAATTATATAAATATTAATATATTATATTAAATTATGTAAATTATATTATATATAATAAATAAATATATGTAATATAATAAATGTATATATATATTTTATATATGTATATATATGTGTGTATATATACACATATATATATACATATATGTATATAAAAGAAAAGCAGTCCTGGTATTTCTCCCTTGTTTTAAAAGGTTGGTTTGGTACTTGACCTCTCCAATAGAGCAGGTAATCTATAGGATTGAGTATGTTATACTCTGAGATCATTTTGCCTTCAGCCCTTTCAAGGGGAGGACAAAACTTTCCCTTATGGATCCTTGGAAGCTAAAGCATTGCAGAGTTTTTAAAACGTCAAGTTTTATAGAGAAACAAAGTTGTTATATCCTCTGGAAACATCACGTTTTTAGTGTAGCACTGGATATAGTTACTAATGCTGGTTTTCAAAAACAATTTCATCTTTCCTATGACAAAAATTCAGAAACAACAGTTACTAAGTATAGGTCAGGTGTTCCCCCTTTCTTTGAGGCTAAGTGGGAAGCCACTAATTCTACAAATATTAATTCTGCTCTGGATCATGCCCAAAATGTTTAGGAAAGGAAATATTCCCCTACAGATGGTAGATTGTCACCTTAGGTAAAAGACACTGTCATCACCGGGATTTCTCTTTCAGTGCTATATGATATGGAGAGTGGATCCAACATTTGGAAACATTTGAGGAATGTGTTTTTGCTGTATCTTTGCCTTAGAGAAGAATAAAGTAGCAGTAACTAGGTGTAGGTATAGACTTTTTGTGTGATATAGTTCCACACAGTTCTTGAAAATAAATTATTTATTCTTACACTTGATGTTCAATGATCAAATTAATAAGGTCAGATGGGACAGTGCGGTAGTTAGAAGTTATCATCAGAGTACCCACTGAAACACACTGTTACTTTTGCTTTTAGTAGCATTTGTAAATCCAAGCTTTTACAATGATAGGAGAGAGAGGATTAACAATTCTGTTCAATCCCTTTATTGTGTGACAGGTCTCAAGTAGGGATGTATTTTTTAATGAGAAAGTAGTCAAATCGGTCTTGGAAGAAAGAGGTAACAGAACAGTAGTTGGGATTTAAACTTTTTCTTTTTCCTTTCCTTTCCTTTCCTTTCCCTTCCTTTCCTTTCTTTTTTTTTCTTTTCTTTTCTTTCTTTTTTCTTTTCTTTTCTTTTCTTTTCTCTTTTCTTTTCTTTTCTTTTCTTTTCTTTTCTTTTCTTTTCTTTCTTTTCTCTTCTTTTCTTCCTTTCCCTTCTTTTGCCTTCCCTTCCCTTCCCTTTCTTTCCCTTCCCTTTTCTCTCTCTTCCTTCCTTCCTTCCTTCCTTCCTTCCTTCCTTCCTTCCTTCCTTCCTTCCACTTCTAGACAATGAAGAATGCCAAGGTGAGGTATGAAAGCAAAGGTAGGACTTATTAGGGGCAAGTAAAGTTGCGAGCATGGCAACTCTCTTAACAAATATGTAGATTGAATGGTGTTTCTTTAGATAGTGTTAGTCTTATGTGGAATAGGTCTGGAAGTTTGTGAAAACTTTGACACAAATGTTGAATTTCTATTTTTAGGATTAGTTTAGGTTTGCCAGGTTTCTAAAGAGTCTCACACCTCCATAAGGAACTTTATATTGTTTGTTATCATGGGTCTGGACTCAAGTGAATAAAATGGAGTATTGGACACTGTGTCTAGGGAGAAAAAAGCAAATTAATAGCAAGAAACCTATTATCACAGGAGGCTTGAATATAAGGCAATAGGTCTTGACACCTAACTGTGTCAACTAAAAATCAGCAGGATGTGATGATGTCTTCCTCTACTAAACTTCTAAGTGAACTCAGTTATGCCTTGGTGTCATAGCATTGTTTTTCCAGGGAGATTGGTAGAGCTTCCTGTACTTGTGGATGGTATCTGTTCATATAACTTATTAGTTTTGCAATAATAAAGCATAACGGTTGTCAAGCACTTAAATGTTTTTCCTGCGAGTGGTCACTGGGAAAATAATCAGAAACATTGTGGACTATTCATTAATAATTTATGTGGAAGTTCTTAGTCTTCTGTTTATTACAGATCTCATGTTTTTAAGAACTTTGAGCAGTGCATCTGATTGCTTCAATTCTGTTTCTGCACAAACTTTGGTCAGTTTAGGTTTTCACAATTCATTTTAATATTCTGCTACCAATGGATGTGGGGAGTGAAATCATTGGTAAATCTTTGACTTCACGTACTTCCTTTACACTCTATCTTTAAGTTGCATACCCCAATAACTTAAAAAATTTTTTAATGTTTATTTATTTTTGAGAGACAAACAGAGAGGGTAGGGGAGGGGCAGAGAGAGAGGGATACACAGAATCTGAAGCAGGATCCAGGCTCTGAGCTGACAGCACAGAGTCTGAGGTGGAGCTTGAACCCACAAAAGGTGAGATCATGACCTGAGCCAAAGCCAAATGCTTAACCCACTGAGCTACCCAGGCGCCCACCCTAATAACTTTTAATAGCAAGTATTCCAACCATGGGACAAAGTCATTTAGAAGTGTCTTGCTTATAGTCATTATGTTAGCTCTTTCACATCATAAAAATATGCATATAATAACTAAATTCTTTTTATGTGAATATTTAAAAAATGTGAATAAAATCAATCACCTTCAAAGGGAAAGATAAACCAGCCTCTTTGTTTTTAGAACTTTCTTACATTTAAGACTTGAAAAATAGTACAGATTTCATAATACTTTTGAGCAATGCTGGAAAAATTTGGAGCATACTAATCATGCTAAATATTCTTAATAGCCCTTTTTGTTTTTATGTCTGTACCATGAATTACAGGACCAAGATGAGAGAGTAAATTCTTCGGTTTTACTAAATGGTTGAGAAATGTCAAAGGTAATCTATATGTAAAAGGCACTCTGAGCACATTAGCTTTAAAAATCAATGCTGTAGGGGAGCCTGGGTGGCTCAGTCGGTTAAGCGTCCGACTTCAGCTCAGGTCATGATCTCACATGATCTCAGCTCAGGTCTGTCTCAAAAATAAATAAAACATTAAAAAAAATTAAAAAAAAATCAATGCTGTAAAGATCATATACATATGCACACACATATACAAAATTATATATATTATATATAATAGTATTTAGTTTTTCTCTATTTATATATTCTCTACTATATATATGTATATATACACACACACTATATATATACTATACTATATATATATAGTGTATACACACACACACACACACACACTATATATATATACATATATATATTCAAAATAGGGACCTGATTTTGAAGGGCAATATCCAAATGACTTGACAAAGTAGAACTGTTAGTTGTTAAAGATAAAATTTCCTGAGAATAGAAAATAGTCATGGGGCGCCTGGGTGGCTCAGTCGGTTGAGCAGCCGACTTCAGCTCAGGTCATGATCTCATGGTTTGTGAGTTCGAGCCCCGCGTTGGGTTCTGTGCTGACAGCTCGGAGCCTGGAGCCTGTTTTGGATTCTGTGTCTCCCTCTTTCTCTTTTCCACCCCCGCTCGTGCTCTGGCTTTCTCTCTCTTTCTGTCTCTGTCTCTCTCTGTCTCTCAAAAATAAATAAACATTAAAAAAATTAAAAAAAAAAAGAAAATGGTCATTGCTCTAGTTGCACAATTAGAGGACACATTTTCCAGCAACCAAGAAGAAGCAAAGTGTCCTCTGTGAAAGTAATGAAACTTAAGCATTGAGATCTCTCAACTTAACCCTGTGTGCAACGTAAAAACCTTTAAATATTTAAGCTCCTTTAGAACTGAACAGTCCTGATTGTTTTTACAATTGCTCGTATCCTCTTGAGCTAACACCAATGCACAATAAGAGCCTAGTGAATGCTAGCAAGGCTTTGAGAGGTAGGAGAAACACTCTGGTGAAGGTAACAGGTTCTGCCAGCTGGGCAAACTGCATGGAAGGCAAAAAGGAAATTTTGATAACTAATTTGCAATAATTTACTAACTCATAGCCGGAGACCAATTTTATTTTCTCAGAGCTACAGGTTTTCTTTCTGTATTACACAAAAACTTTAAAATTAACTTTAATATAACTTGAATTATACACATATATACACTACAGTCATATTACATACTATATTTAAATGATATTGTTTGATCTTCAACACAACTACTTTATCAAGCACCTTATAAGGAAACATTTATCATGCATTGATTTTGCCAACTTAGCTTGAGTGTTATGAAGAATGAACATGTTCATACATTGAGAAGAATACACAGGGAATGTATGGTACCTCTTTGTACTCCTCGTTTTTCTCAGGCTCACTTTTTACTTCCTAGTCCTTGTATCTCTTAAATTTATTTCCACTTTTTTTGTTTTTTTTTCTGACATTGATTTTTCTTTTAAATTGTTGAACACAGATACAGAAATTATAAGCATGGATTGCAAAATTATTAAAATTAATGAAACAAAACAGCAGGTTTAGTGTTGGAAATCTCCATTATTTTACATTACCTTATAACCAATTCCATCAACATGGTTTCAACATGTTTATTTATCTATGTGTTGGTAATGTAGCTGTTTTTCTGTCCTAATAAATTTCAGGATTAAGTGCTATTTTTATTTATTATACTTAATATCTATGTATGTCAATTTTAAATACTAGGTATTAAAGGCCTTATAAAAATATATATATGATTATTAAAACACGTGCCCTGTGCTCACTTTGGCAGCACGTATACAAAAATTGTGATGATAGAAGATAAGTAAGTCCCCTGCATGAGCAAATTTGTGAAGCATTCCATGTTTTTTAAAAAATGCATCCCCTAACTTATTAATCTCAAGGTGAAATTAAATTCTCCAAATGGTTAATAATAAATCATTAAAAATATACTTAAGGTAACCAAGGAGAACAATCCTAGGAAATGTATCATTGAAACTATATCTCCCCAAACACAATATACTATGTATCTTTGTTTTAGTAATTTAAATATTATGACACATGTTTCATTTCCAGCTCTTAGTATTATTGGTACAACTAAGGATATGGTTGAGTGTTAATTTTTGACAAACAGTTGAAGTTTTTGCCTACTAGAGAGATGACTGGTAGATGAGTTCCTATATCTGAAACATATCTCAAATATTATCTAGGGTTCAATCCTTTAATTTCAGAATAAAGAGATTGAAGTTCATATTAATTTATTTAAAGCCAGCATAGAGCAAATTAACTGCAGAGTCAAGATGGGAAAGTGAGATTCTTAGGACATTTGTTCAATGTCATGCTGGGGGGTAAAAACCAGAAAGCCCTCCAAATGGGAGAAATGGGACCTAGCCCATGTGGGTTCAGATCAGGGCTCAGGACTGGGCTCTGAGAACACTGCCCACCCTGCTGGTACCAGACGCTAAAGAGGGAATTTCCAAGCAGACACTCTAAGAAAAAGCGTCCTATAGAAGAGTGGGGCCAACGCAGGTATTCCACTTGCTTGGGTTTAAAGATAATAGTTCCCCATGGCACTTGGAAAGTCACTCTCAGCAAACAATTGCACTGTTAATACAAGCTTGCACAAAGTGCAATAGGAGCTCAAAGAAGGGAACAATTTATTTTGTCTGGTAAAGGAGTAGGAAGGCTTTGTGAAAGGTGTGTTGATTTGAGGACGGTCTTCAGAGATTAGAGGACTTTTTTAGTCTTTTCAATCAGAAAGATCACATGTGTGAAATTCTGTTTATGTGAATAGATTTTGTCATAGTCGTTTGGATCACTGTTTACCATAGACTGAGTGGCTTATAACCAAAAAGAAAGTTATTTCTCACCGTTCTAAAGGCTGGGGAGTGCAAGATCAAGCTACCAGTAGATAAGGTATCTGGTGAGGTGGTCCCACTTCCTGGTTCATAGATAGCTGTCTTCTCACTGTTTCCTCACATGACAGAAAGACAAGGGAGCTCTCTGAGGTCTCCTTTATAAGGTAACATACTAATCCCATTCATGTCGGTTCCGCCCTTATGACCTAATGACTTCCTCAACTCCCCATCACCAAATGCCATTCCACTGGGGATCAGGTTGTAACATATACATTTTGGGAGACACAAACATTCAGTCTATAGCATATTTGTTAGATTTGAGACACAATGAAAGATAAATGTGGCAGGAATGTGCATTGAGTCAGGGATTAGTAAATGAAGACAGAATGGTGAATGATGAATTCAATATGCTGAGTTGCATGATTAGGAATGATGGATGATATTGGGCCTCGAGACAGGGGAGTCCATAATGGGAGCCATTGACTAGAATGAGAGGTGCATGAAGGCATATGGTGGGTGTGAGCTTACAGCAGTTAGAGGGTCCAGAACAAGAGGGATCTTGTATCTTATACTAAAGCAATAATTATCAAACTAAATGTATTTAAAGGTCACCTCAAATGTGGAAACAAAGTTTTCATTTTGGTTGAATTAGAAATAGCCAGAGTCAACTTTATTTGACTCTCAGTCCATTGAATTATGTTTTTTTTTCTTTCCAGAAAAGGAGAGAAAAAATAGTGAGATAATTGACAAAGTAAATAACCAGCACATTTCATAAACTAACAGTGCTTTCTACAATAAATATGCCTTATGAGTCATCCAATTCTCTCAACATATTTACAAATTTTTGATAATAGCACAAGGCTTGGGGTTAAAGGATTACATACCAGATAAGTAAATACAGGCTTTATATAAATACAATTTGATGTCAAGGGAATCATTTTTTATTTTGACTATCAGTAAAACACAACAGAAAATATCTATAATCTATGATAAACATGCTTGAATTTAATCTCACTCCAAACATTTGACTCAATCAAACTTTCTTTTTGTTTAGATCATTGGGTCTTAAATATTCTGTATTAGATAGCTTTCTCAACAGAAAGTAAAGCAACTTTTATCACAGTACTGAATTATTATTAGCTCTAAGGATTACCAGGTTAATCCAACCCAAGGAGGAGGTTGTGGGAACCTCCAATCTGTAGCCAATTGGTCAGAAGCACAGGTAATAAATAACCTGGTTTTCAGTTGACATCTGAAGTAGCGGAGGGTAGTCTTATGGGACTGAGCCCTAAACCTGTGGAATCTGATTCTATCTCCAGGTAGATAGTGTCAGGATTGAGTTAAATTGTAGGACACCCAACTGGTGTCCAGAGAATTATTTGTTGTTGGTGTGGGAGAACTCTTCACCACCTGCCACTGCCCCCTAATGGAATTGGCACTAGGACCTAAAAGATTTCCTAATTTGTGAAAGAGAACATTACCAATATAATTTGAAGCTACTTGTGTATCTAATTCCAATCACATCACCTGCTCTTTACCTGAATTACTACTAACCTAATTTTTTAAATCATTCTTATGTTTTTTAAAAAAATAATGTATTATGTAACTATCTTTAAGTAATTGTTTAATTTTGTGAGTTTTATAAAAATATTAGTTAACTTTTCATATCACTTCTTTTTATTTTATATGTTGATGCATAAAGCCACAGTTAATTCAATTCATTGCTGTCAAATATTTCATGGTATAAATATCGATATTTATATAGTCTTTGGATAGTGAAGCTGAGCTAAATGTTTTGCTATTATATACAATGAAGCTATAAAAATTCTGGTATGTCTCCTAGGGAACATGTAGAGATTTGTCTCTAGGATATTCCTACTTGAATTGTACGTACGTATATTTTCAGCTCTATCATATAATGCCACATTAGTTTCCAAATTAATTTAACTTTCCAATTTATATTCTCTGCTGCAGTGTTCCTGTTGCTCTACATCCTTGCCAATGAACTTTACTTTTTACTAAATGGTAGATGTATAATATCTTATTATGTCTCTAATGTATATTTCCTTGATCACTAATGTGGCTACACAAGTTTTTATTATTTATTGACCATTTACATTTCCTCTATATAAAAGGTCTGTTGTTATTATTATTATTATTATTATTATAGTATTTATTTTAAAAATACATTTATGATATTAAGCCTTCCTTAATTACATGTGTTGTACATATCTTCTCATATTTTGTGGTTAGTTTTTCACTTTTTATGATGTTTTTGATGAATAGAAATTCTTATTGATTTATATGTTCATTGATTCACTGATTTATTTATTCATTCAACAAGCATTTACTGGATATTGGAGTACTTTGGAAGACAAAATAAAACAAAACCTCTGCTCTTGTTGAGTTTTTCCAATAAAGGAAGACAAACAACAAACAATGCACTAACTAAATTATAGGGTATGTTTGAAGCTAATAAGTATTATAAGAAAAAATAGAGTAAAGAAATTGGAAGTTGGAGGGTATATCAGTAGGCCTCATTTAGAAAATGACTTTTAAGCAAAGACTTGAAGAAGATAGGGCATTAACCTTGAGATAACTCGTGGAATAGTATTTCGGGGGCTTTAGTGCAAAGGCTCTTAGTTGTGTTCAAGGAAAAACAAAGAGATCAACATGGCTGGAGCAGAGTAAGTGAGGGAAAGAGGAGTAGAATAGGCTAGAAAGGTAAGAATGTTCAGAATGGGTAAGATCTTTTAGGCCATCATAGAGGCTTCAACTTTTATTTTGATTAATATTGGGCTAATAAATTGCAATGGACAAAGGTTGTTATAACCCTGGCAAGAGATGATAGTGCTTGGATCTGTGGTAGTGATGTGAGTAGTGAGAAAACATTGGATTATGGATTTCTTTTTGTAAAGAATTTATTTAAAAAGAGAATTTGTGGAGCACCTGGGTGGCTCAGTTGGTTAAGCATCTGACCTTGGCTCAGGTCATGATCTCACAGTTTATGGGTTCGAGCCCCATGTCAGGCTCTTTGCTGACCGCTTGGAGCCTGGAGCCTGCTTTGGATTCTGTCTCCCTCTCTCTCTCTCTCTGCCGCTCCCCCACTTGCCCTCTGTCTCTCTCTCTCAAAAATAAATAAACATTAAAAAAATATTTAAAAAAGAATTAAAAGAAGAATTTGCACAAGGAATGAAAGGAGAAAAGTAGAGGGCAATTCCAAATGTGATCCCAAGATTTTCAGCTTGAGCAATTTGAAGGATTGATGCATTAATCTATATAGGAAGGACTGTGGGCAGGATAGATTTTGGGGGAAGATTTAAGAGTTCATTTTGGACATGATAAGTTTGAGATGTGTATGAGATTTTCATTGGATAGATAGTTTTACATGTGAGTCTGGATTTTGAGAGGGCAATTTGAGCTGGTGATATAAATTTGGAAGTTTTTGGGAAAAAAGTGGTATTTAAAGTTATAAAAGACATGAGACCACTAAAGGAGTGAGTATAAATAGAAAAGAGAAGACCGCAAAAGACTGAGTCCCTGGGCACAAGGTTAAGAGGTCAAGTAGATAGGGGACTTGTGAAAGAGCAACCAGTGAATTAAGAGGAAATTCAATAGAATATAATGAAAGGAATAGCAAATAAAGGAGAGTGATCAACTGTGGCAAATACTGTTGATAGTCCAAAATGAAGGACAAAGATTGACCTTGTGCTTATCAATGTGGAAGTCACTGGTGACTTTGACAAGAACTATTTCAGTAGAGTGGTGAGATGAAAAGATAGGAAAAGATGGTCAGAGAAATGCATAACATTGAGATTATGAAGGGGCTGCAATTATTAGTAATAAATTCCAAGGCATGATGATGGGAAAGGAATGGCTGAGGTATCATGACAGATATGATTCTTCCTTTGCAAAGTTTCTAGTGATTTAACAACTATTGATGATCACTGCATATTCATTATTTCATTAGGAGTTGCAAAATGATGATATATGTCTGTTATTCTTTCTTTCTTTATTAAATGGAATATTTCTTAAATTTGTTTAATGTTTATTTACTTTTTGAGAGAGAGAGAGAGAGACAGAGAACGAGCAGGGGAAGGACAGAGAGAGAGACAGAGACACAGAATCTGAAGTAGGCTCCAGGCTCCGAGTTGTCAGCAGAGAGCCCGATGTGGGGCTCAGACTCACAGATGGCAAGATCATGACCTGAGCTGAAGTCAGACACTTAACCCACTGAGCCACCCAAGCACCCCTTCATTTATTAAATGGAATATTTATTTTTTTAAATATTTTTTAATGTTTATTTATTTTTGAGGAGAGACAGAGAGAAAGAGAAACAGAACATGAGTGGGGGAGGGACAGAGAGATTAGAGAGACACAGAATCTGAAGCAGTTTCCAGGCTCTGAGCTGTCAGCATAGAGCCCAACGTGGGGCTCAAACTCATGACTGAGATCATGACCTGAGCTGAAGTCAGATGCTCAACCGATTGAGCCACCCAGGCATCCCAAATGGAATATTTCTTTTAAAAACATATTAACTATTTTGTTATCCTGAAGTACAATTTGCACTTTTGAATAAATACTTGATTCTTTTCTTTTATTTAATGGTTTTCGGTATAATGTATTTGTTCCCTAGAATCCTTCATAGGTGGTTTATGATTTTTTGTTTAAATATTATGAACGGATAGATTTTAACTATTTGATATTTCCATTGCAGCTATTGTTTTTGTGCTCAAATTTCCCATCTTTGGCCAATATTGGGCCTCCTCCCTTGTTCCCCTAGTCTTTTTGACATGGCTACAGTAGTCTTTGGCAGCTTCATTGCTTTCTGATATGGCAAGGTGTTCTAAGATCAACCTTTATGGTTTCTTTCTGAGGTCTGGCTCAGTCACTTCTCCAAGTAACCCTTGTTTCTTTCAGTGGGAAATACTGATTACAAACCATAATTTTTTTGCTAATTGTAAACATTTGTTTTATATTCTAAATATCTACATTTAAAAAATGTTTATTCATTTATTTTGAGGAAGACAGAGAGAGTGAGGGAGGGGCAGAGAGAGAAGGAGAGAGAATCCCAAGCAGGCCCTGTGCTGTCAGCACAGAGCCTGCCATGGTGCTCAATCTCACAACTGTAAGGTCATGACCTGAGCCAAAATCAAGAGCCGATGCTTAACCGACTGAGCCACCCAGGTGCCCCTAAATATCTACATTTAAAGTCTTTCTGAACTTTTAAAAATGATTACTTTCACACTTATGCTTTGTCTTCTTGTGTGTCTCATAGTTTTTCATTGGTAGCTCATATTTAGAAATTTATTTATGTAACTCTTTTGTTGCTTGGGTTGACAGTGTTTTTCTCTGAAAGAGATTTGCCTTGGTGATGCTACAGATTTGGGTCCATTATAAGAGTAGTTTGTCTTTATATTTTGTTCTAAGCACATAGTGTGAATTTAAGCCATCAACTTACATGAAAAACTAGATAATGGTTATGGATACTCAGGGTGAATGATTTTATTTCTTCACAGAATGACAGCTAAGACAAAGAAGTATTTTTGTTATCTATTCCCTTCCCTTCCCTTCCCTTCCCTTCCCTTCCCTTCCCTTCCCTTCCCTTCCCTTCCCTTCCCTTCTCTTCCCTTCTCTCCTTCCCTTCCCTTCCCTCCCTTCCCTTCCCTTCCCTTCCCTTCCCTTCCCTTCCCTTCCCCTCCCCCCCTCCCCTCCCCTTCCCTCCCTTCCTTTCCCTTTCCCTTCCTCTTCCCCTTCCACTTCACCTTTCCCTTCTCTTTCCCTTTTCCCTTCCCCTTTCTCCTTTCCCCTTCTCCTTCCCCTTCCCCTTTCCCCCCTCCTTCCCCTTCCCCTTCTTCTTTCCTTTCCTTTCCTTTCCTTTCCTTTCCTTTCCTTTCCTTCCCTGTCCTTCCTTCCTTCCTTCCTTCCTTCCTTCCTTCCTTCCTTCCTTCCTTCTGAGACTTGGGGTTGATTTCATGGTATCTTTGTGATCAAATTTCTCACTCTGGTTCACCTTTTTGAATCTATGTTCTCCCTTTCTCCCCTGAGGCTTCATGAGTTTCCTCTAAGTTTGTTAATATGAATCTACTCATTTATCTAGTACTTTTAGAAATTTTTGGTTACTGTTTTCAGGATTTTTCATTCATACTATTGCCAGATACTGAAATTCTTTAGAACTTAAATAGCTTTTTATGCTTTCTCTCTCTCTCTCTCTCTCTCTCTCTTTCCAGGAGACTTACTCTTTCTGAGTAAGAGGTTAAAGTATAGACTACTGAACTCAGACCCAAGGATTCTGGTTTGCTAGGCCTAGGCTAAAGCCAGGAATATATATCTTTTTCCCCTTCAGTAAGAACCTTAAAAGATTCTGATGCAGTTGTTCTGTGAATCATGCTTTGAGAGACACTGTACTAAGAATTTTGTATTTTTTTTTAACATATAGGCAATTAGGAATTAGCACATGATATCAATCATGGATATAAACCCATTAGTTTTAAGATTACTCTGGTAGTATTATAAAGAGAATGGACTAAAGTGGGAGAAACAGGTGGTTAGAAAACTAGTAAGGGAGTGCTTGAAATAGTTCTAATAAAACATGAGAGAGAGTGTGTGGCCACTGGACATTTCTAAGGTAAAATATAATAATTATATCCAATAAGGGATACAAGAGAGAAGGAGGAGTCAGTGATGATTCTGAAGTTTACTTCTTTTGTATTTTGAAAGGCATTTGATTTCAGAGAGATGGATTCTGTTCAGGGCTCAACTCTTCTATATTTAGAATTTTATGTTATCTTAAGAAATAGTACTTGAATATGCAATGAAAATCACCTCATGACATTTTCTAAAAGAATATGAAATACACGCACACACATAATAGGGAGGTACTTTTATGCCTATCATGATTGTGTATACTCTAAGCTTGATATTTGGAAGGTAAATGTTATGCAACATCATTATAAATGTTTTCCCTTTTGGCATTTGGGAGAATCACAACAGAATTTTTTAAAGTAGAATTAGAAAAAAGCCTAATTCATAAAACGAAATGTCATAAGGGATCAAAAGCAGCTCTGTGACTATGGTTCATGAGGTAAAATCAGGATGATTTTCTGACAGTTTCCAAAATAGCCTAATAAAAGAGAAATGCCATTCCAAATACACTTGAGCAATAGGAGCCAAATATAGGATAGCAGTTGCTACACTTTTTACTCTAAACCTCATTCTGAAGGGTGTTTAAAGCCAATCATATTTACCTAGAACACCATGTGGTCATCTTGTCTTATCATGTGGTCATTTTGTGCTGGTAATCTTATCATTGCATCCAACACAATGATATGTTAGGGGTGGTATAAACAAGGTAGTGAGCACATCACACCCATGGTCTTCTTGCTCTGAAAGCACATTGAAGGAATAATTTTGAAAATCTTAATTAGAATCTCTTCTAACACAAACTTGATGAATTTTTCCCCTTTACCTTTTATTTCCTGGAATGTTCACTTTCTCTGAAGCTTTCCATAACCATTCTCTATTTCAATAGCTCACAAGTCTGAAGGAGAGTTAAGTCCTTTAGGAGGGAGTTTTAAACAACACCATGTTATGTACATGTAACTCTCTATTTGTTTTAAGAATTCACATTAAGTGAGGTTCAGAAACTTTAGTGGAGAAGTAGGAAATGTGAATTTTCTAGCCCAGCTTTTAAGGAAAACATAGATTTTTATTTGTTCAACAAGTTGTATCAGGTTTAAATTTTCAACATAAGTTCTTTTTTGAAAAGCCAGCAATAGATATACTTTTAAAGTTTCCTTAAGTATTTAGCCAGTATATTTATAGATTTTCCACTCTGGGAAAGACTCATAAGTCTTTCTGATATGCGTTTTTTTTCCACTTTATTAACTCAGAAGAACCCTCAAATACTGAAGATCTAATGAGGTTCTTCAACAATGACAATGTCATAAGACTAAGTTGCTGCAAGAAAAGAACCTCACTTGGTAATGATTTTATTTTAATATTTATTTAAATTCTAGTTAACATGTAGTGTAATATTGGTTTCAGGAATAAAATTTAGTGATTCGTCACTTATATATAACACTCAGTGCTCATCAAAAGTGCCCTCTTTAATACCCATAACCCATTTAGCCCGTGTTCCCACTCACCTCCCCTCCAGCAACCCTCAGTTTGTTCTGTGTAGTTAAGAGTCTCTTATTGTTTGCTTCCCTCTCCCCCAATCCCTTCCCCTATGTTCACCTGTCTTCTTTCTTAAATTCCCCATATGAGTGGAGTCATATGGTATTTTTCTATGACTGACTTATTTTGCTTGGCATAATACACTCTAGTTCCATCCATGTCGTTGCAAATGGCAAGATTTTATTCTTTTTGATGACTGAGTAATATTCCACTTATGTGTAATATATACCACATCTCCACATCTTCTTTATCAGTCAATGGAGATTTGGGCTCTATCCACAGTTTGGTTATTGTTGATAATGCTGCTATAAACATAGGTGCATACACCCCTTTGAATCTGTATTTTTGTATCCTTTGGGTAAATACCTCATAGTTCAATTGCTTGGTTGTAGGGTTGCTGGATTGTAAGGTAGTTCCATTTTTAACTTTTTGAGGAAACTCCATACTGCATTTCAGAGTGGCTGTACCAGTTTGCATTCCACCAACAGTGTAAGAAGATTCCCCTTTTTCTGCATCCTTACCAACATCTGTTGTTTCCTGTGTTGTTAATTTTAGCCATTCTGACAGGTGTGAAGTGGTATCTCATTGTAGTTTTGATTTGTATTTCCTTGATGATGAGTGGTGTTGAGCATCTTTTAATGTGTCTGTTAGCCATCTAGGTGTCTTTTTTGGAAAAATATCTATTCATGTCTTCTGCCCATTTCTTAACTGGATTATTTGTTTTTGGGTGTTGAGTTTGACAAGTTCTTTATAGATTTTGGACACTAACCTTTGCCAGATATGTCATCTGCAAACATATTCTCCCATTCCATCAGTTGCCTTTTAGTTTTGTTGATTGTTTCCTTTGCTCTGCAGAAACTTCTTATCTTGATGAAGTCCCAATAGTTCATTTTTGGTTTTGTTTCTCTTGCTTCTGGAGACATATCTAGTAAAAAGTTGCTCTGGGCAATGTCAAAGCGCATTCTGCTCTAGGATTTTGATACTTTCCTGTCTCACATTTATATCTTTTATCCATTTTGAATTAATTATTTGTATGGTGTAAGAAATTGGTCCAGTTTCATTCTTCTGCATGTCGCTGACCCGTTTTCCCAACAGCATTTGCTGAAAAGATTGTCTTTTTTCCATTGAATATTCTTTCCTGCTTTGTCAAGGATTAGTTGACCACATAGTTGTGGGTCCATTTCTGGATTTTCTATTCTGTTCAAATAATCTATGTGTCTGCTTTTGTGCCAGTACTATACTGTCTTGATGACTACAGCTTTGTAATATAGCTTGAAGTCCAGAATAGCGATGTCTCCAGTTTTGTTTTTCTTTTTCAGGACTTCTTTGGCTATACAGGGTCTTTTGTAGTTCCATACAAATTTTAGGATCATTTGTTCTAGCTCTGTGAAAAATGCTGGTGGTATTTTGATAGGGATTGTTTACTTGGTAATGATTTTATACTGAAGTGATTTATATCAGGGGGAAGTTCACTACTGTGTGGTATTAGGTGGAGCTTTGGAGACAAGTATGGGTGTTACCAGTTGTATGACTATGTAACCTCTTTTTGTCTTAGTTAATTCACCTGTAAAATGGGGAGTAAAATATTTATCTCCTAACGTTCTCTTGAGGATTGAAGGAGATGCTACAGGTAAACCTCTTAGTGCACAGTAGACTTCCAATAAAATATATCCACTATACATTAAGTACTTTTCACAGTGAAATTGCAAAACTTATCATAAAAAGAATTTATTCTAGTCTCTTTGGGGTAATCCTGTTCAAAGTCAGTGTTGAATAGTTTTTAAAATCAAGATATCATTCCCTTCATTGTTGTTTGCTGTTAATTGCTTTCCTCTGTGGAACCAGTGCTTGTAGAGTCAGTTGCTCCCAAGAGTGTCTCATGGTTGCTGGTTTTCAATAGATGCTTTGAATCATGGAATCTTAGAGCATTGAGGGATTTGGGGATCACAGTTCAATTTAACTATCTCTTTGTATGTATGTGTGTGCTTTGTCACATGAGAATCCTGAAGCACATATTAAGAAAACAACATAGGCTTTGGAGTCATGCCTGAATTAGATTCCCAACTCTGTCATTAACTAGCTGTGTATATCTGGGTAAATCACCTTATTTCTCTGAGACTGTTTCTTCATTTGAAAAATTGGTAAATAGTTGTAAAAAATAAATCATATATCATATATTTAAAAACCTAGCAGAGTGTCTGATGCTGTAAAGTTTAATGTTAGTCTAAAAGAACTTACCCAAGATCACAGTGTTAGTAATGTTAGAAGATTTTTACCGTATTACAGATATCCTGATTCCAAGTCTGGCATTGTTTCCATAGCCTTAAAGGGGAGACATTGCAAAGAAGGAGGTTAAGTCTGCAACAAAGGCATGTATAAAGAGTTATCAGGTCACAGAACAGTAAATGCTTGTTTCCAAAATAAATAAATGTAAAAGTCAAACAACAGACAAGGAGAGGCTAGTTTCAATACACATAACCAAAAACAAGTTAGTATCCCTCAAAGAAAAGTCTCCAATAAACCAATAAGAAAAGGACTTGTTGGGTAAATGGATTGAGACTATGATTAGAATGTATGCAAAGAAGAAGGCTGGTGAAGTAGGATTTTACAGTATGGCTTTTTGGGTCAAAAAGTATTACTGAGTTTAGTGAGATAGCTGCTTTTTCTCACTCTATTTGCTAATAGCCCCAAACACCTCTGCTGCCTCATTGCCAGTCAATAGAAAGATCTAACACAGTCCATGGCATTCAGTACCTTCTCAATAAATAAATGAATTTGTTGGATAAATAAATGAATTTCCCCCCAACCTTTACTATTTGGTGCCATTCTAGTGGGAAATCTGCTTCTGGTACATCTCTGTTGCCCAGAGAGAGAGAGAGAGAGAGAGAGAGAGAGAGAGAGTTCTGCCGCTGCCACCAGTTGAGGCAGTTCCCTGCTGATACGTTGGTGCTGACTTGTGGAAACTCCACAACTGTTCCTACTCCTTCTGTGCACATTTCTATGCCCCATTCCCCTTTTCCCATGCTTTTTTACAAAATGAAGAGACTAGTACTTTTTCTGTATTATTTATTTTCTGCTTGACTGGGGACAGTGGAGTGGGTAGAATTCCCACAGCAAGATTGCCTGGTTTCTAATGATTATATTGCACCAGTTCTTTCAATGAACATCTATAGTTCTCTTACTCTCCAGGAAGCACATAACCCTCCAGTGTGTTTCCAAAAGAACTGGGCCAGGTAACAGCTGCCATTTTCTGCCTTGTCTCACCTCTTTCTTATGATCTTTATGCATTGTTTATGAGTTGGGTTCACTGTCACACAATCATTCTTTCCTTGTGGTGAATTTTCTCTCAGTGGCTTTATAACCTCTGCAGACTGGCTCTGTTAACACTGATTTCTTAGTCTGTTGGACACATCATGTACATGTTCATACTTGTCAAGATTTAAGGTTTTTCCCTTGAAGTCACTCATCTCCTATGTAAATGGCAACATAGGTAAAGCTACAGTCTCACTCCATTCACTGAATATTACTGATTCTCAGCCTAGATGTGGTAATAATAACTACTGGCAAAGTTGTGAGGATTAGTGAGATAACATAACACCAGGCAGATGGTAGGTAGGCTTCTCAGTAATGGAAACCATATCATCAGAGATTGTGAGCAGATTTGCTAGAGCTAAATAGAGGACTCGGTGTTAGAAAAAAAAAATAAGATTATGGCAGACTATCAAGGCAAGGACTTAGGCAAAGAGAAAAAAAACTACTGGATTACAAAAAAAGAGGGGGATAGTATTGACAAAGCAAAAGTAAAGCTGCTAGAATTTGGTTGTGAGGTCGGTATAGGAGGTCTTAGACAAATTCAATGCTGGTAAGTCTACTAAATACTGGGCTAGGATTCTTTACCATCATGCGCCAGTGATGATCTGTGTCTCCCAGCCAACCAGGATGTTATCCTCTTTGCCCACTCGATGGTAGGTGAATCCACCCCAAATCCTCATTATACCACTTGTTTTCTTGGACTACCTCTGGTATCATTTTTATTTGTCTAGGATCTCTGAGAAGCAGACTCCAAAACAGGATTAGATATGTAAGTGATTTATTAGGGGAAATATATATGAGGACAAATGGGAAGCTAGAGGAGACTGGGAGAGCCATGAGACCATAAATGTTCTGACTTCTGTAAAGGAAAGAGTGTGGTTTTGGGGGGAAAATCAGACTGTATGCAGTTCAAAAAAAGTTTGAACAGTTGATGCTGACTCCTTGAGCGGGATAGCAAACTCTTCAGAAGAGTCCTATGTCAACAACAATAATAATAATAACAATAACAATAATAATTCCTATATCACTGAGAAATAGACCTATCTGCCTTGGTATCCTGACCACACTTGGTCATGCCTCTGAGCACTTGCAGTGATGGAGTTTTGAGTATGGAAGCTGGGGCTTTTGGTCCATTATGCTCCTCACAGTCAAAGGTCTGAGATGTGCACTTCTGTAGCCATTTATCTTCATTAAATATACATGTTAAAATGTTTTACAAAAACTACTAAAACAAAAAATGAGGAAGATTTTTTAAAAATAACAACAGAAGGAAATAAACAAAAGAGACAGAAAACCAGGACAAATATAAAGCACAAACTGTGGTACTATAAATATATCCCATATATCAGTATTTTGAAAAAGGACTAATTTCTCCATTTGAAAGGCAGAATTTGTTAGATTAGAAAACAGACATATACATGCTTTTACAAGTGTCACACCTAAAACATAAGGATCTAGAGAAATAGGCAATAAAATAATAGAAAAGATGTAAAAGACAAAACAAACCAAAAAAATACTGGGTTAGCTATATAAAAACTGGAAGACTTCAAGGAAAAATAAATAAATAATATATACACATATGTGTTACATAAATCTAAACTTATTTGCATACAAGAAGACATATTCAAAATATTTAAAACAAAGCTTGATAGGATTCAAGGGAGAAATTAATCTATCATCATAGAGGGAGGTTATAATATATGGCTCTCAGTTTATGAGTTCAGACTAAAATATATCAGTAAAGATACACAATATTTAAACATTATACATAATAATCTTGACCTAATGGACATATATGGAATATTATACTTAAAATTTAGATATTTTTTCAAGTCCATGGGCTATTAGGAAAATTGACCACATATTAGACCATGAAGCATGATTCAATAAAATTCAACCAAATCATATCATATTAGAAATCAGTAATCAAAAACATATTAGGAAAAATGCATTCAAAAAAGAAAAACATAGACTTTAATTAACTCATACATTAAAGAAATAAACATTATGAGCTAAGTACTCAACTTCAAAAGTTAGAAAAACAGAATAAATTCAAAGAAAGTAAAATAAAGGAACTGCTAATGATGAGGTAAAATTAATAGAGATTGAAAATGAAGATAGAGTAGAATCAACAAAGAAAATAGTCATTTTTTGGAAAAAAATAAAATAGATAAACAAACATGACAAGATTGATCAATAAAAAGACTGAAAGTACAAATAAATATCATTAGAATTAAAAGTGCTCATAAATGTATATGCTGTAGAAATTATGAACCTAATATAAGGATATTTTATTATTTTTAAAATGTTCATTTATTTACTTTGAGAGAGAGAGTGAGCAAGAGAGGGGCAGAGAGAGAGAGGGACAGAGAATTTCAAGCAGGCTCTGCACTGTCAGCGTGGAGCTGGACATGGGGCTTGAAACCACGAACTGTGAAACCATGACCTGACCTGAAATCAAGAGTGACTCAACTAACTGAGCTACCCAGGTGCCCCCATAATCTAAATATATAAAAAAACCTTTATGCCAAGATGTTTAAAGCATAGATAAATTTAAAAAAAAAAGAAAGAAAAATTTAACTTACCCTGAAAGAAGGAAAATCTGAATATTATTATAGTGATAGAGAAACAGTGGGCCAAAATGGTTATGTCAAAGAGTTTTACTACTATTGAAGGGAGAAGTAATTCCAAAACTTCACAAAAAATTTAAAAAAATAGGAAACACAAAATAAAACCAAAAAAGGAATAGTTTGAACTCTTTTTATGAAGTGACAAAGGTTTGATGATAGGTAAGAAATCAAGAAACAATAAAGACAACTAGTAATACTGTCATCAGAGACACATGTTGGACATAGGTAAGACGAAACAACAAAGTAAGAGGGGATGTATTTTTGTAGTATTTTTTCATTGTTATTAAGGAAAATGTCTTTGTATTTGCTTGTTTTTAAAGTAAATATGTTGCTTACAAAAAATAAAATGTCTCTCAGTGTCTCATTCTATATCCTCCAAAGTGGACTGTCCAAAAAATGCAGTTCTCCATAAGGTTAGAATTTTGCCCTTCAAACATTCAATGCAATCCCAATCAAAATTGCACCAGCATTCTTCTCAAAGCTAGAACAAGCAATCCTAAAATTCATATGCAACCACAAAAGGCCCCGAATAGCCAAAGTAATTTTGAAGAAGAAGACCAAAGCAGGAGGCATCACAATCCCAGACTTTAGCCTCTACTACAAAACTGTAATCATCAAGACAGCATGGTATTGGCACAAAAACAGACACATAGATCAATGGAATAGAATAGAAACCCCAGAACTAGACCCACAAAAGTATGGCCAACTAATCTTTGACAAAGCAAGAAAGAGTATCCAATGGAAAAAAGACAGTCTCTTGAACAAATGGTGCTGGGAGAACTGGACAGCAACATGCAGAAGAATGAAACTGGACCACTTTCTGACACCATTCACAAAAATTAACTCAAAATGGATAAAGGACTTGAATGTGAGACAGGAAACCATCAAAACCCTAGAGGAGAAAGCAGGAAAAGACCTCTCTGCCCTCAGCCGCAGCAATTTCTTACTTGACACATTCCCCAAAAGCAAGGGAAGTAAAAGCAAAAATGAACTACTGGGACCTCATCAAGATAAAAAGCTTCTGCACAGCAAAGGAAACAACCAACAAAACTAAAAAACAACCAACGGAATAGGAAAAGATATTTGCAAATGACATATCGGACAAAGGGCTAGTATCCAAAATCTATAAAGAGCTCACCAAACTCCACACCCAAAAAATAAATAATCCAGTGAAGAAATGGGCAGAAGACATGAATAGACACTTCTCTAAAGAAGACATCCAAATGGCCAACAGGCACATGAAAAGATGCTCAACATCGCTCCTCATCAGGGAAATACAAATCAAAACCACACTCAGATATCACCTCACGTCAGTCAGAATGGCCAAAATGAACAAATCAGGAGACTATAGATGCTGGAGAGGATGTGGAGAAACGGGAACCCTCTTGCACTGTTGGTGGGAATGCAAACTGGTGCAGCCACTCTGGAAAACAGTGTGGAGGTTCCTCAAAAAATTAAAAATAGACCTACCCTATGACCCACCAGTAGCACTGCTAGGAATTTACCCAAGAGATACAGGAGTACTGATGCATAGGGGCACTTGTACCCCAATGTTTATAGCAGCACTCTCAACAATAGCCAAATTGTGGAAAAAGCCTAAATGTCCATCAACTGATGAATGGATAAAGAAATTGTGGTTTATATACACAATGGAGTACTACGTGGCAATGAGAAAGAATGAAATATGGCCCTTTGTAGCAACATGGATGGGACTGGAGAGCGTGATGCTAAGTGAAATAAGCCATACAGAGAAAGACAGATACCATATGTTTTCACTCTTATGTGGATCCTGAGAAACTTAACAGAAACCCATGGGGGAGGGGAAGGAAAAAAAGAAAAAAAAAGAGGTTAGAGTGGGAGAGAGCCAAAGCATAAGAGACTCTTAAAAACTGAGAACAAACTGAGGGTTGATGGGGGGTGGGAGGGAGGGGAGGGTAGGTGATGGGCATTGAAGAGGGCATCTTTTGGGATGAGCACTGGGTGTTGTATGGAAACTAATTTGACAATAAATTTCATATAATAAAAAAAAAGAATTTTGCCTTTCAAACAACATTCCAAACCATAAGTCTCTTTGTGAATGTCTTTTTTTTAAAATTACTATGTGTCCTGTAAGTAAATTAATAAAATAATTTAATATTTATAATAAGTAAGACATTAAATTTGGACCTAATTGCTGTGGTGAAAAAGTGGCCTCACTGTCCCTTATAAGTAATTAGCATGTTCTAAAGTTTTTCTCCTTCATTTAGATTCTTCTCTTTCAAAGCTCAGTTCATGTCCTATCCCTTCCATGAGTGGTCTCTCCAACTCTTCCAGTTCATGGATCTTGTCTTCCTGAAAATCACTGTTATTTTTATTGTTTCCATCAAAGAGATAAGAATAATAATCTGCAATACAATTTACTGCAGTTAATTCACCAGATGATTAATTTGCTCAGCTTTGCTAGAGTCTTTTCCCCACAGAGTTTCAGTTGGCTGAATATTAATGTTTGATGGGATTCATTACACAATGCAAACTTGGCTCAAAATTCAAGGGTTGGACTTTTCCTTAAATATTCCCCAGTTTCTGTAGGCTTAAACCCTGACTGCATCACTGCTTTTCAAAGTAAAATGGCGTGAAAAAACAGTTTTAGGTGCTTGGCAGTTTTTGATAAATTAGTTATTTAGCAAATTATCTTTGGAAAACTGATGTTTTGGCAAGTTAACCTAGAGCCTCGCCTACCCCCCATTTTTTATGTTCCAGATACAGCACTCATGAGGAAACATAAAGATGAATAAGGATGGTCTCTGTCTTTTGAGAAAAGACTTTTCAAGTCTGTCTCCCCAGAACTTAGCATAATATATAGTATGTTGTGAATAGGAAATAAATGTTGAATAAATGCATGAATAAATGAGAAACTCAATGTCTGATGGGGGACCCAGGCCATAAATAATTATAATATAGAGTGACATTTCCAATATTAGATATAAGTTTAAGGCAACTGCTGTTGGTGGAAGCATGGGTAGCAGTAAGAATTAGAGACACAAGAGAAGATATTTAAACAAGATATTTAAACAAGATTATCTTAGTTCTTATGGACCTTCGGTCCTGACATGGCTAACTTGAATTTTCTGCTCAAATCTCACAGAACTGATTGAGGTGTCAGGTGGGCTGTGTTCCTTTCTGGAGCTTGGGATACTCCATCAAGTTCATGTGGTTGTTAACAAAATTTATCTCCTTATGGTTGAAAGATCAAGGGTCTGAAAACCTAGGGGCCCTGCCATGTGGCCTCTTCTATGCACATCATAGAAACCTGCTTCTTCAAGACCAACAATAAAGTCTCTTCAGTGCATTCTTGCAAAACAGAGTCATATATATTTCACAATTTAATCATGGGAGTGATGAGTCTCCCACCTTTGTTTCATAACCGAGTCACAGGAATGGCATATAATCTCCTTTGCTAAATGGTATTGGTTAGGATCAGGTCACAAGTACTGCCTATGCTCAAGGGAAGGAGATTACACAATGGTTTGGGTATCAGGAGACAGAAATCCTTGAGGTCCAACTTCGATGTGTTCACAATGAGAGAGCTGGTTGGTAGGGAGAAACAGAAAATGAAACTGCCATGTGCAAGGGTGGCAGGAATCATATCTTGAAAATACTTGTATGCCATGTGTGTAATCTAAATAAATAGAATTAAACTCACACCAAGGCTTAAGTTTATGCTTACACCCTTGGGGAAAAAGCTTTCTTAAGAAAATTAACAGCATAAACCCGTTTGTACATTGCTGTAAATGTAGAACTATTTGAAAATGTATAACTATTTCCTTTAGAGATAGAGAGAAAAAAAGTAACATATTATTTTAACTTTCTGCTCAGGTAGCTTAAATTGGTTAACTTCTAAAGTTTTGTTCAAAAAAAGATGCACAGACTTTGCACAACCTTTCCTGTCTTTGAGTTATACAACATCAATTTATTTGGAAAACCTTTTTCTTGCTGATCTGTTGGGGCATTAGAGAATCATAAAGATCTGACCTGCATGTTGACTTTTTTCTTTCATTTCTCTCTTTAGAAAAAGAGCTGTAGGGCAAGTGTGTATGCCACCCACTCGTTTTGGAGATACCTTTGCTTTGGGCTTCAAACAGGTTGAAAGAAATTGCAGTTATATTGGGCTCCTATGTGTACAATAGAAAAATGCAAGACCAGAATGGGTGTCATTTTTTATAATTTGATGAATCTGTTCTTCCCTGATGAGGGAATGACCCTCCAATGATTAGAATCTAAATCTCCCCCCAATTTTTAAGTGATGGAAAATGCCATATATATATATATATTATATATATATATATAATATATATATATGACATTAGACAAAAGTATAGAAAACAGCTTAATAAATGCTCATGTACCAGCCAGCACCCATCTTACATAATTACCAACACTTTGCAAACCTTTTTCATTTATAATTACATCTTTTTTCTTTTCTACAGCCTTAGATTGTGTTAAAGCAAATCTCAGACTAATTGAATTTCATCTCTAATATACTCTAGTATATAATTCCAAAAATAATTACTCTTTTGTAAAATAACCACAAGGCCACTAAGAAATGAAAAAATCACCAGTTATTCTTTGTCATCAAATATCCAAACAATTTCAAAATTTTCTTAATTGTCTCATTTTATTTTGACAATTGGCTTATTTGAATCAGAATCCTAATAAGGTCCACACTTTGTGTTTCATTAATAAACCTCAAGTCTTTTTTAGTCTATAAGTACTTTCTCCCTTCCTTTAAAAAACCTTAAACATTTTTGTTGTTGTTTTATTGTTATCACAGAAACTGGGTAATTTATACTGTCTGGATTTTGCCAATTGCTTCACTATTGAACTTAATTTACCATGCTTCTCTGTCCCCTTTATTTAGGTGCTGCATTCTGCCAAAGGAAATTATAATTTTGTAGGTCAAAATTGTCAAGTATTGACAGTTTTATATGGTTCAACTTAATAATTAGATTTGGAGGTTATGATCAGATTTAGCATCAAACTTTTGACAAGAATACTTCATAATGGTGAGAATTCATATTTCATTACCTCAGATGGAATTAAGTGTTGAGATTAATCAGTGGGCTCAGGGATCATGAGCTTGATGAAGCCATTATAAAGTTCAGTTTTTCACCTAAAGGCTTCAGAGCCATTGATGATTATTGCTTTGATCCATTGTTTCATTAGAGGTTGCAAAGTGGAGTATTCTTTATTAATTAATTGTAATTTTTTAAAAGGAGTAGCTTTCCATCGTCAACTATTTGGTTACCCTGAAGTTTCCAGGAAAGTCAAAACAAATGTTTAGTTCTCTCCATGTAGTTAATAATTTTCAGAAGTATGTATTGGTTCATCTAGCATCTTCCAATGGGTGACAAGTGAGCTGTTTTTTAACTTGTAATATTTAGAATTAATAAAAATATATGATGGCTTTAAATTTCATGAAAATGATAGTGGATTTTGATACTCAACTTGTCCTGCATTTAGTTACTTAAGAGTCCCTTCAAGTTGGCTTTTGAAGTTTCTTTTTATAAAACTCTAGCACGCTTTGATAATTTCCTTGATTTTTTAAAATGAAAAATGTTATTTATTGCCCCATATATATAATCAGCAATTTCTTCTAGATACCATAGTTTGCTATGGTGGGAACTGCCATAGACAGAGTTTGGGAAATAAGGGTATCCATTTGACTGGTCATCATTTCTAGATCTCTAGTGGACAGAAGTAAAAAAATGCATAATTTTAAAGAAAGTACATCATAATTTATACTGATATCTTCAACTGAAATTTATTATTATAGGGCCTTTACTTAACTTCTCTGATTCTACATTTGTGACTCTCTTCTCACGTGGCAAAAATTTTACTTCCAATACCACCAACATTATTGCCCACTTATTGTATCCTACATACACAGACAACAGTTCAGAATGACAACACATATATTAACACCAGAAACAGATCAAGATTTCTTTGCAGTTTTTTTTCGCTGTTAAGACTATATCCTTTTATAGAAGAGTCAAGTTATGTATTTTTAAATTACTTGAAATAATTATCTTTGTGTCACAACTCAGTGAAGTTCATTTGTCTCAGTTTGTTTTTAGCTCTTAAGAATTACTTTTATTTTTAAAATAATTTTGTTTCACAGTTTTGTAAAACATTTACACGATTCTATATGATAGCATAACAGTATTTGAGATAATTTTTGTTCCTTCTTGAGGCTGGTTGCACTCCACTTTGTAGATGTACTATAGTTTATTTAACCTATCTCCTATTGAATGAGCATTTGAGTTGTTTCCATTCTTTTGCTATTAAAAATAATGACATAATAAATATCCTTGTGCATATGGGGGGAGGGGACAATCAGTGTAATTTCATTATAATCCTTGACATGAAACTACTGATTCAAATGGTAAAAGCATATGTAATTTTACTAGATATTGCTTAATTCTGTTCTCTCATGGTTGTACCATTTTGCATTCTCATCATCAATGTGTGAGATTATTTCTCCAAATCCTTACCAAGAAGAATATACTGCTAAACTTTTGAATTTTTGACAGTCTGATGGGCGAGAATGGTATCTCTGAAGTTTTAATCTGCAGATTAAATACCTCTCTTATTAATGATGTTGAGCATATTTTCATGTTAAAAGGTCATTTGTATTTTTCTGTTAAATTTATATCCATATTTCCTATTCATTTTTTAATAGGGTTTTTGGAGCTTTTCTCCTCCATATTAGGTAATTGCCTATTTATTGTCTTCCTAGTTTGGAAATACCAATCTTTGTCATACATGTTGCAAATATTTTTTATTCATCATTTGTCTTTTTCACTTTGCTTATGGTTTATATTTGCTATGATATTTAAAAATATTTATCAAATGTATTAATCTCTTTCTTTATTGCTTCTTGTTTATCCTCTTCCAGTTTATAGAGCATATACCCATGCTTTTCCCCCAATATTTGTGTTTTCAATTTTTACATTTAAATGTTTTGTCCACTGGCAATTTTCCTGGTCTACAGTGTGAGAAACAATCCAGTTTAAATCTTTTTTTTTTTTATCCAGTCACTCCAACATCACTCATTAAGCATTTTTCTTTCTTCCACTGATTTGCTGATTAAACCCACTAAATATCCATATGCCACTTGTCCTATTTCTAGATATTCAATTCTGTTTTATTGATATGTCTGTAGATCCATGTAGCAATATCACATTGTTTTACTCTTAGAGGGTTTATGTTTTACTCTATGGTAGAACTAGCTTATCTCATCTCATCGCTCTTATTTTTCTAGAAATATTCTAGCTATTATTAAATATTGTTATTTTTAATAATACACTTTACAATTAATTTATGTCACTTCAGGAAAATAGTCTTTTCTTTTTACTAGGATAACAGTGCATTTATAATTTAACTTAACATTAATTGGAAGCATTTTTGCAGCCTTCCTACTCAAGAATATGTCTTTCCAAGTGAACAAGTCTACTTACATGCTCCTCAAGGGTGTTTAATAGTTTCATTGTCTTGTTCAATAGATTTGAACATTTGTTGATATGTGTTTTGCCTAGAGTATTTATTTATATCATAAATGGTAGGCTTTCTCTTTCATTAATTCTTCTCACTGAGTTTTGTTTGCGTAGGCACATTAGAGCCTGAATCATCTGACATTCTAGGTCCTTTCTTTCTCTCTTTTCCATTTTATCTATTACACTTCTCTTGCATAAACCATCTTAATATTTAGCAAAATGGTCTACAGCTGCCCCCAGGGAGCCCTATATTTTCTTGATATTTTAGCAGGTCTTTTCTTTTTTTTCCCTGTTTATTTATTTAGTTAGTTTTGAGAGAGACAGAGAGAGGCAGAGAGAGAAAGAGAGAGAATCTCAAGAAGTCTTCACACTGTCAGTACAGAGCCCAATGTGGAGCTCAGACTCACAAACTGTGAGATCATGACCTGAACCAAAATCAAGAGTCAGACGCTTAGCCAGCTGATCCACTCAGACACCCCATTAGCATGTCTTATGTATCCCTCCTACCTACCCTCCCCCCACTTTCCTTCTCTTTTATCTTTAGTGTCATACACCCTTCTATACTTCCTATGTCCTCTCTTCCATATATATCTTCCATAGTATTTATGTTTCTATTTACTCACATGCTATACAGCATAGGTTTGTTTTCAGTTACTTTTTTAAGGTTTGCATGTCTATTATCTAAGGCAAGCCTATAACATGCAGAATGACAGGAATTGTGTTTTATGCTTTTATTTTCTTGTTAGTACTCAATGCTTTGTATATATTATGTGCCTAATACAATTTATTAGGTAAATTGATCTTCATCAAATATTTTGATGGTTAGTACCACTTTCCTTGGAAGACCTTCATACATTCTTATCCTGGTGATCGAATATGCATAACAGCCCTTAAGAGCTAAAAGAGAACTAACTCTTTCTTTCTTTCCTTCTTTCTTTCTTTCTTTCTTTCTTTTCTTTCTTTTCTTTACCTGTCTTTCTTTCTATGTGTAATTTATTTACCAATTTTCAATTTGCCAATTTCATTTTATTGTATTTAGTATTGATGCTAAACTATTTTTTAATCAATGCAATATATAGTACCAAAATTATCATATCTAAATACCTATATCTAGATATATCAGTGTATCTATATCTATGTTTAGATATCTTACATCACAGAAATTTTTTTTCTGATTAAATCAACTTGGCTGTAACTTATTTTTTTTAATGTCTTTCTAATTTTTTTTGTAACTGAACTTTCATTCAGCTACCAGAACATAGCCCATTGGAAGATTAGAGAACCTGTTCCACAGAAATCCAGATCTGAGATGGGGATTGAAGTCAGCTCTTGCAAGACTTCAAAACCTTTTCCACTGAACTCTTTGGCCTCCATCAACTGAAAGGGCTATGTCAGAAATAGTACTCAAGAGCCTCTTCTTCATCTTGAAGAACAAGTTGTTGGGATTTGAGAAGGAAGAGTTTGGAGTCATTGTGGTTTTGGTAGGCCTATAACACAGGTCTTGAACTTTCTGCTCAATTCAAACACACACAATAAGTGTTTCTCCCTGATTATTGTTGATCTTGAAAGAAGGATGACAAACTGCCTGCTTATAAATAAGCCACAAAACCCAAAAGTAGTAACAGCTCTCCAAGCTGTTTTTTTAAGCTCTTTGATCAATAGCTAGAATAATAGTAGTCCCACCTGACTAATGCATCTATTTCAAAGCCACAAATAGATTTTCAGAGGCCTAAGAAAAAAGGAGTACTTGTTGGAGGAGGTCATTAAGAGGACACGACTGCCATTTGACCCGTGAGCTGGACCCAGGCAATCAGAGGCTTCTTACCCCTTCCCCTGTCTTTGGAACGTATGTTCTGCCCACTGCTCCTACAGGGGGAGCCATTTTCAAGGACGTATCCTTAAGAGACCAATGTATTGTTGAGACCATCTGTATGGTATATATGCCTGGACCCCATTAATGCCTCTACACAAACTTTTAAGATTCTGACAGCCGGATGCAGAGATTTCATCTTGTGGTGCCCAAATCAAGCCTGGGATGTAAGTTTCCTTGCTTATTTAACCCACTACCTTACAGTCTGGAGTGGCCTGTGTCTTTGGTCTCTCCCTGCCCTTTGTGTATGGGGCTGGTTTGTGAAGTAACCATAGTGCAATTATCCCCCTCTGTGCTATGAGCTTCTACACATGGTGCTTTCATGCCTCTTCCTGTATGGGGAGGCATCCTAGCTTCATGAATAGACTCAATGACTTAAACCCAGATTTCTATTTTCTCCTTTAGTACTTTTTATTGGGCCTGCAACTTCATCTTTCTGTCTTCTTAAATCTTTCCATCCTGCTGGGAAGGACTGTGAGAGAATTTTTACAGAGCATTTTGTAATCCAGAGATGAGATATGCTATGTAAAGCCACTACCAAGTTGTCATTAATCATAACCAGGGCTTAAGTCAGCTCTCAGTATTGCAAGGAGGAGCAAGTACAGGGTGAAACTACAATCCCTTCATGAGCTCTACAGTGCACAGAACTTGCTGACACGAATACTGCAGCTAGCCAAAGCATGGAAAATCAAAGTAATGACTGCAGGGGATGGAAGGATGTCAGCAGGATGGGTGTCAGAGAAGAAAGTATTTGTTCAGGAAAGAATAATTTGAAAGAATCTGAAAACTGGAGGCCTTGGTGATGGTAGAGCTGCAGAATCCTTCCTGTCTGTATCTGGCTTTATGAGAACCCGAATAACATTCGCATGTGTGGACAGGTGACGGTCACTGCAGAGTCTCCTGGAAAGCTCCCTGTATCTTGACTGCTCACTCAGATACAAATTCTGCCCTGTTTCTTCAAAGAGTTTTGTGCCTGGAGCATCATAAATGCTCATTAAATGCTAGTGTTTTATTTTGAAGCAGCCAAATGCTGTTCATATTGGTCAGCACAGGCGTAAGGATGAAGCGCATAGCATTGCTTCCAAAAATAGGGGCTAAATACAAAACAGTGTCCATATCTGTGTCCACCTGAGCTGATGAAAAATACCTTGGCTTTATGTTTCCCCCCAGAAAAATACTTGGAGGCTTTTGGAGCTCATCCAGTTCTATCCCTGGAAATAGACTTGGTTCTAGTCTAGACTTTGGTTTTTGACCATTGCCTCCAAGGAAAAAGTCATAACACAGCTATGGTAGAATGTTTATTCCCTGGACCTTTTAATAGAATTCCCTGGGGCAAAAGTTTTCTCATCAAAACAGGTGATTAGAATGAACACAGAAGAGGCTGGAAACTCTTCTCCAGACTGTGGCTGCACACGCACATCAGATTTTCACAGTATGTATTCTTCTTTGACTTACCCGGCTTCTTCCTCTGGCACCAGCTGGCTTGCTTGTTATTTAGGCAGCTGAGCTTCAGCAGCTCAGATTTCCTCCTTCTGCTTAGAAGGCTTGAAGCCTCCTCAGCATAGCTCCATCTTTTTGTTACGTGGGATTGACTACCAGTTACAAAAGAACTCTCTAGATCTCCCTAGGGAAATAAGGAGGGGTGAGTGCATGCTAAGCACTGTTATGATGTCTTAGTTCTTCCCATTATGCTGAGCCTTTTCCTTATTCCCAGTTTAAGCTGAACTATTTTAGGACACCTCTGGGGACTGTTTTGCCATCAGAATGACCACAGGGGACACTAACAACAGGTGCTGTTTGTTGAAAGTTTAGCTAGTATCTAGTGCTTTGGCAAGCATTTGACATACATTATCTCATTTAAAACATAAGCAGAGAGATTAAGAAACTTTCTCAGGGTCACACAGCCAGGATGTTACCAGGATTCATGGCCAGGCTTGTACATCCTGTATTTTTTTTTTAAATTGTGCTGTGTACTATTAGTAAAGTCAATACTATCATCATCTAGGAATCCTCAGGCTATGAATCTGGTCAAATTTTTCCCTTTGTTTTAGGCAGTGGGTATAATAAAAGCATCCCAAGATTTTTTTAAAAAGTGAATAAATGGTTAAGATACTGGAGTATTAAGATGCCAATGGATTCTTCTTTTGCCATTTAACAATTTTATTTTTACTTTATTATTTAACTACAAATGGGTAGCAGGTTCAAGTATTTCTCCTTGCCCAGGATGTAATTTCTGGAGGGTGTTCTTTGCAAGGGAACTGAACTCAATGCCATTAAATAGCAATTACCATTAGCTCCTGCTTCTGCAGCATCATATTTAATAGGACTTCACAGGAGTTGTCATAATGATGTGAAATAAGGTTTCGGTTTTTGTTTAATTCCAAAAGAATGTATGTGGATTTTGAAAATCCACCAAAGAGTGTTTAATAACAATGTTCTCATCTCCAGTGAGCAGATGATGCTGATTTTAGAGAAAATGCACTTGCAAAGGAAACACAATTGCAGGACAGGAAGCTCAGGTTGGAGAGGAGAGCTGTAGCATTATGTAGTTGGGGTACCCCATAGCTTCACAGAAGGCTGAACAGTACATTTCTTGCTTTCTTATGTAAGCAACAAATTGGCATCAAATATGAAACACAAGCCTAGAAAATGAAATAAATCTAGTGAACAAATCAGTTAATAGGTGTCTTTCTTTTCAGTTGTGAACAAGGGTGGTCCCTCTGATCTTGTGTTGATTTCATGCCTTGTGATGATCCAATGTCCTGTTGCAGTGTTCGCAAATTTATGGGTGAGGAAGGGTCATGTTCTCATGGTTGTGAGTTCAGTATTCTTCCAAGCTTAATAGCAAGTTGGGAACTATTTGTCAAAAGAAGATTGCTTACTTATATTAAGGTATATTGTTATTCTCCAAAATTTAAAGGGACTTCTGCTCTGATACATGTTATAAGATGCTGAGTTATAAGGGCATATATCAGAGCCATTTTCACTGAAGTCAGGATTAGCTTGAGTATCTTCTGTTGCTCTGGGCTCTGTCTAGAGTCATCAACTTTTCAAATTACTTGGTAAAATGATCCAAGTACAATATCCATATGTGGATATCTGGTCTCTTTATCTAATGACATTTATCAAACACTACACTCTTTTCTTAAGCAACTTGTTGCTTATAATGTCTTTGATGGAATGAATCGGCATGATATCCAACAGGGTTGTGAGAGATTGGGGAGTTGGCATAGAACTGGGTAGTTGACAACCTGGAATTGTCATTCCTAGGCCACTAAAGCTATATTTTTGTCTCCACCAAGTGAAAGTAGACTACATTTAGTGTTCTTTGTTTATGGGAATGGACAAAAATCCATTTGTTCTACCTATTACGGCAAACTAGGTAGTGATAACTCCACTAAGGAAACAACCTGGCAAGAAACTGCAGTAGGCATTATCACCAATTTCCTAATTCCATCAATGTTTTGCTCTTGCCTAACTAGAGTTGAATGGGGGTTCTGTTAGAAATCATCACATGTGCATCTTCTAAATATTTTATGGTGGTATCCCTATGGTTGCCCCAGGAATAAAATATTTCTTTGGGTTATATTTTAGTAGGTATGTGGATCATGTCAATGACTTCATTTGTTTTTTAAAATCATAGTAGTTCTTTCTCTTATAGGTAAATATCCAAATAAGGATTCTGCAAGCTGGAATCAGTATTGGAATTCTGCACCTTGTTGAGAATATTTATTCCAAATATAAACTTATGACCTGAAGTATTAACCATGAGATAAGGTGGACATCAGTAAAACTCTATTTTAATAAAGGATCAAGGAAAATAATCTATAGTTGTCACCATTTTATTGCATAGCTATTTACTATATCATCTTATTGGATCATTGTGATGACTAAATATAATGGATGAGAAAGAGACTTTTAAATATCAGTTTCCTCTCCCACCACAATGTTATAATTCTCTTGAAGGCAGGAATTAGACTTTATCTATCCCTATGATGCCAAATGTGTCTGGCATATAGCTTGGCTCATAGACTTGGAAATCAGTTAATTTATGTTGAGTTGAATTGAATAAACTTTACATTGCATATCCAGAGTCCTCTTAGCATTAGAGAGTGGTGAACATGACATGAATGTTGTATTGGAATAAAGGAAACTAAATAATCTTGAGAAATATTTCTGTCAAAACTTGACGTGTTCTTTAATACATGGAAAAAGGACCTACTTAATGAGAGAGTTTAAAACCAATCTGTGCAAGCTCATAGTGGTAAGAAAAGGCTGGAATGACTAACTCTGTGACTCTGACACATCAATTAATCCACCCAAATATTAGTTACTTCATTTTCTGGGTTGTTGTAAGAAGATGATGAACATAAAGTACTCAGCGTCTAACAAAGTCCCTGGCACAGTAGACGACAGATTATAGATGTTGTTATTATTGATAAACTGCTGCAGGAGAGATCTCCTTTACATTCCCCACGATTATCATGATTTGAGATTTTGTTGTTGCTTTTAAATATTTGGCTAAATACTCACTTATTGCTCTCTGGCGCTATCTCCATGCATATCTCCTTTCTCTGTTTTCCTTTCTTTTCTTGATGTTCTTTATTCCACTGAACGATTATAACTGTCTTTTTTTATTCAGTGTTCTCTAACAGCATGCTTGGCCTTCACTAGACGGGGAGTTCTGGGGAATCAAAATCCCAAGAGTGACTCTGGCCAATGAAGATCGGGAGCCAGTATATTAATATGCTGGCTTCCTTGCCTGTCAGTGAGACAATTCTGAGACATGTTTTACATTCTTATAGAAGGTCCCCAGTGGTTTTGTGCCTTGTGCTATTCATTAGTGCACATTTATTGGCCTTTCTCCCATTTATAAGTCACTTATCTATCCCTGACATCCCTTATTAGGACCACTTCTCAAATACACTTCTTGAATCCAAATTCCTGCCTCAAAATCTGCTCTTAAGAGAACCCAACCAAAATATCAACCTGCCTGATTATCTTACCCGATCTCATTCCTTAAAATCTAGTGGAAATGATCAGTCTAATTTGTAATAAAAACATTTCTCCTGTTGTGCTTTAGAAGATCATTTTATCTCTAAGCTCGAAAGGTACTTCACCATCACGTTATACTGACACTACAATGTTTTAGAACAGGCATTGATGTGATGAAATTACTTCTTAGTAAGATCACCTGGAGGCAAGGTGAAGGTTTTGCTTAAAGAGACTTGCAGAAAAGAGATGTTATGAGTCTTCTACATTCTTGGCAGAATCCCCATGAAAGATGAGGAGGACCTGAATCAGGGCTGTTGCTGTGGACATGTGGATTAGGGGCAACAGATATGATAGAAATCTAAGAAGTTGAATCCATAGGATTTGGTAACAATGCCCTGCCTTTTCTTTATTCCGTGTTCCAGAGTTATTAGGGTTTTACCCTACAGAACCAAGCCTCTGGCTTAGGAGGTGGAGGATGCTCCAAATTGTAGACCTATTGGGTATTTGCAATGACATTGAGCCCCAGCACTCGGCAAGGCAGTGTGATGCAGAAGAAAGAGCTGTGGCTGGTAAAGCTTTTATACGAGGAAGCAGAAAACAGCAGAGAAAGTGGTGTACTTAAAGTCATGCATCTTGGGGTGGCTATGGGGACCTGAGGTGAGGCCTCTGTCATTGGCTCCTGGTACTTTGTTCTGTCCAGGGTTGTGTCAATGGATGATTATGACAGTGTTGATCTTTTGGGAGAACTTAGATCTTCAGCCTTGATTTTTCTTCTATTTGGATTGTGTTTACTAGAATGTTAGTAGTCATGATGTGTTATCTCCTTTTGACTTATCATTATCATTAATTTAAAATGATTTTTACTTAACAATTCTTTTTTTCCCCCAGGATAGTAGGTGTCAGGTTTAATAAGCAAGGGAACTTACATGGAAGGCTTGTCTTAAGCAGCAAGTTAATGTCCACACCCGCCTGCCACATCTTAAAAGTTTACATGGGAGGCTTTACCGGGGTTCAGTCATGTATACCATGCAGGTGTTCTCATCACCACATCACTGTCTCAAGGCAATGTACCTGGGGCAGACTCTGGAAGTAGGTAAGGCAAGCGAGGTATATATTCTAAGGACAGGGTTGGAGGTGAGAAGCCTCCAACTGCCTGGTCTAGCTCATGGGTCAATCTGCAGTCACATCCTCTAGATGACTTCCTCCAACAACATCTTACAAAGAATTAATAGTGTAGAAATACAATGGAGTTAAATGAGAATCAATAACAAAAAAGGTAATGACAACTTCTGCCGAACATTAAAAAAATTTTTAAATACCAATTTAAAGAACTCAGGAATGGCAGAAGAAATAATAAGCAAACTTTGAAAATACTTAGAACTCAATGATACTGAAAATACTACTGCTCACAACTTGCGGAGTTCAGCCATTCTTTGCTCGTGTGTATGTTTCCCTCAGGGAAGCTTCGACTGCACACTAGGCATTTTACTTAGTTCATTTATTAAGTTCTATTTAGAACTTAGTACCTATTACTTTGTCAAATTAAAAATGAATTTTTAAGGGCCAATTATTCATGTTAGATTCTGGTTTCAGTTAGAAGTTGTATGACAATATATGACTGCTGTAATTTTCCACTGGTTGTCGGGGTAGGGTACTTAACAGTTCTTGAAGGTGTTATACTCCATACTGAATTATTGATGATAACATATAAACCTGTTTTTGTCTTTTGTGATTTTATTTTTCCCAAGAGAAATACATTATGTTATTTGAATCTTACAGCTACCTAGAAATGAAAGTGGAATAGTTATTTTCCCTATTTTATAGATATGAAGACTGAGTAACAGAGCGGACATTTTGTTTGGAAAACATCTGGAGTTAGACTGCCTGATTGGAATTTGGATTCTGCCATTTGTCCCCGGACAATTTCTTAGCCTCCTTGTGACTCAGTTCTCTCATTTGAGGATTAGATGAGAATTAAATATATTAATGTAATTCAATGCACTCAGAAGAGTGTCAGGCATTATTATCATTCCACCTACAGTTATTGAGGAAGCAGTAACTAACAAGGTCAAAATCTTACAAGCAAATGCAAATGCAGGAGATTTTAAATAGAACGCTTTAAAAATGTACTTCCTACAGCCTTGGCCCACCTTTACTATCTTCAGTGAGTGGATCAAGTGAGAGACTACTTCTTATTGGTTTCAATTTGGGGTGGTTTGTGTGTGTAGCTTCTCTGTAGGCATGTGTAGGATTCTTTGCAGTATAAGCATTGGCCTGATGAATTGCTGTATTCTTCTGAAGTGATTCAGCCAACTCACTCCCCCAAATGTTGACAAAGCATAAATTCCCAGTTATTTCCTAACAACGCTGCCATTACCTACCATTTCAGGAAGACCAAGAGCTCAGAGGGCCCAATGTACAATTATTTTCAGGAATCAGATGGCCGTATTTGAATCTGAAAGCCCAAATTCATGGATAAGCTATCTCTCTCTCTCTCTTTCTGTCTCTTTTTTCGCATAGAGAGCAAAGAGTTGCAGATGTGAATTGAAACATTACCTATCAATGTGAAATTTATGGAGAGAATTTTAATAAATACGCGTGTGTTTCAAATGTCACTTATTTATGAAAACACACAGATGAATTGGTTGAAACTAATGTGCACAGTTTGTGGTTTGATGTGAGAAATTACCAGCAAAAGTATGGGGTCTTCTTAGTGTAAATGTGTTTGTGTAAGGGTATTTTTTGGTTTACATCATTTTGGTAAATGTATAAGTTTTCTCATTTGTCATCACAAAATGTAGACTATGTCTAGAAAGTTGCATTTGGAGGATGATAGTTTTCTTTGAATCAATGCAAATGATTTTATTATGTTAGAGACAGGATTTGTCTTATTTTTATGAACATTTTACATTTTATTTTAGTTCATGGATTTGGATTTTTTTTTCAGAGTCATACCTTTTATTAAACTGACTTGATGTTATTTTGTGGAGTATTTCTCCCTTTAATATTATGGTGAAATCTTTTTTGCTTTAAGCTCTGCAACTGCTATTTATATTCTTAATGGGATATTAGACCTTAGGGGCTTTTAGAATTTCTCTTACCATAATTGTCTACTATTAAAGGACTGAATTGTTGGTCTTGTAGTATAGAAGAACTTTCAGCCTTGTTGTGTGTTACAGTTTAATATCCATCTCATAAAAACTGCTAAAAATCAATCTTCAATTTGCAAATACCTTGGAATTGAGGCACTGGTTTGTGAGAAATCTGTATCATTTTTGGCAGTTCTCTTTTATACAACAGTAGCAAATAAGTATCAGTTGTTATATTATTTTTCTATTTCTTGAAAAACATTAAGTATCAAATTGGTTGTCAGGAGCCTTGAGATTTAGTCTTACATTTGCCTTTAGCTCACTTTGGTGACTTATTTAACCTGGGTGTGTCGTGGTCTTTATCTATAAAATGAAGAGGGGAATGGGGTTGGGTCAGACTAGAAGATCTCAAAGGTTTCTTTTCTTTTTTGTGCTCTGATCTTACCAATGGTATATTTTGGACTACATTTGGCAAACTCAGTTGTTATGAAGATAATGGGTTTGTTGAGGATAGAAAAAAAGATGAACTGGAGGAAATGTCATATGGGAGCTGGATAATTAAACTGTCTATACAGGAAAATCTGAGCAGAGACTACTTGGAGCTGCTACACATGGGCCGAAATGGCTTGGCAAAATTAGGTGATGTATAGCAATATGTCACTAACAGGATTGTGGTGGGGAGTTAAGTGGCGGCAAATTCTAAGAAGGAGCAATGCAGAGAAAAATCCTAGTCGGCAGGTCATACTCAGGGCCAGGTGATATAGAAGTATGGCTTTGGATGGGTAGGCACAGAAAGAGCAATAGCAAAAGGGTATAGTCACAGGGGGATGGCTCGGAGGAGCATGAGATAAAAGATAGCAAATGCTGCTACCCAGAATCTATAGGGTTACCTGAAGCTCATCCCTGTCATACAGACATTGGGTGTGCTGGCAAAAAATATATATAAAGTTTAAGCTCTACCAACTTTAGGTGTCATTGTGTCTAAAAGCAAGCATATCTTCTTAGTGGATTGTGAATGAAAAGAGAGGGGAAGTGTGATCAGAACCACCATGTCTTAGGTACAGCATCTCCTTCTGCAAGACCTTAGTGTTTTTGCCCCTTTGTTTCTACCAGCCAGAGAGAATCAGAGAAATGATGGAGGAGGAGAAGTACTTAGAGAAGGAGATTTTAGAAACTGAAAGGATCTGTTTTAACTAGGATGGGAAAGATGTTTCCTTGGTTACAGATCTTTATATGTGGTAGAATTATGGTGAAAACACTTTAAGGAAAATTACTTGATTGCTGGAAGGTATCAGAGTTTTTCAACAAATATTTCATTGAATAGAAATGGATTGAGCACCTGCTATGTGCAAAGCTTTGAACTGAGTGCTCTGGGGATATGAAAAATTATACTCCATTGTTCCTGCCCCTGAGGAGTTCATACTAGAAATGGAGAGACAAAACACACCAAGCAATAATTAGGGGATGAAGTAAGATTTAAATATTTGTGTAGAATGCTGTGGTATCCAGAAGGATTCCTTCTCCTTGCCTCTGACTTTGGGTCAATTGAGAAATATGCCAAATATATATGCATATTAGGGCAATAGATTAGCTTTATTTCTAGTAGATAAAGGTTGGACTGAAGTACACACGGTTTAGTGTAGATCCCAGTGGGCAGCCTGACACTAAGGTTCAGAATTAGATTTACACTCTTAGCTATGCAGTACCTCTCTCCCTGTAGAACAGAGAAGAGCCATTCTTTGGGGGAGAGCTTTGTTCCAAGAAGAAAAGAGAGGAGCTGAGTCTATAATTATGACTTTGTTCTTCACTACTTTGCCCTGAGTTGAAGTGAATAAGGGGTAGAGAGATGTCAATAATTAAACTCTTTTTTCTTGGAAAAATTTACCCTGAGTGGGGAAAAAAATCCCTTAACAAAGGATAACAGTATAAGAAACAAAGAAAAGTTATGCAAAATGTTGAAGAAGGGTCCATGCTTTAGGTGCTAGAGACAGAAAGGATTCTTGGGCTAGAGTGTATTGGGAGAGTTTTGTGGAAGGGAAAGGATTTGAGTTGGCTTTGCAGTGATGATAACTTTTATTTAGCATGGAGAGGATCCTGCTGGTGGCAGTGGTGGGAATGACGTGGGCAAAGTGTTGAGAACACAAGAAAGGATGTGAACACCAGAGTAGGATGATGGCAGTGGAAACTGGAAGAAATGGTAGAGAGAAATAAGGAGATGCTATTGAAGGGAGAAAATGAGCTTCAGGGCAGAGATCTCATTCTCTCATTCTCCTTTGGTGACCTTAATTGTGTCAATTAACCTCTCTAGGTCTTTCTCAATTTCCTCAGCTGCAAAATGGGAGAGTTTGGATAGCTAGGCTTCTCTGGGTTTTGGTTGATTAGCATGGCCCACATTGCTGGGAGGGACTACTGAGATTTTCAGGTAGAATCAGAGATGTAAAGACCTCAACAGGTATGTGACATTATTCCTTGATATCCCCGAGAGAAACAGAGCCAGAGAAGGCTTTCAGTCATCAGTGGAGTTCTCTGAGAATAAAGCTGTGCTGTTTCACTGGGAACTGGTGATATCTAGGATGGGAAACTGCCTCCATAGCACATTATATAAACTGAATGCGGTTGTTGAGGAAGCTCGGTTCAAACCTTTTTGGCTTTCAAGGCCCACATCCAGGTAAGGAGCACTCAGTGTAGAGCCTGGGCCGTATCTGAAATGGCAGAGGGCCAGGAGGGAGACCAGCGGAAGTTTAAGTTCCTCACCTCTCCCCATGCCAGCCCACTGAAAAACAGATTTGTCTTGGGTTAAGGAGAGAATTTTCTCTTGCACTCTTAAGTTATGCACTGAGAACATTCTTTGGATTGCTTGCTCTTTCCAAATTCATAAACTTACTAAAATTTTGCATATTTAAGTTAGGGACTGAGCTTCAATATCCTTCCTGTATGCTCCTAAATCATCAGTCCCCTTAATTTTAGTGCACATTGCTGAGATTTTATTACACATTTTAAAGAGGTTGTCTTATATGTAAGGTTAAAAAATGCACCTATATTCTAAATGGGTCTCATTTAAGAGAAGGGACAAAAGGGGCTAGGTGGGGGAAAAACAATCCACAAAACAGTTATTTTCAAACATTAATTAATACTGTGTGCATAGTCCATGGTACTTTTAATATGAATTGATGCCTAATTTAGCTCAATTGCAAACAAATAACAATGCCATATTGATGTGCAGCACTGAGAGCTCTGATAAAGCTGGTCTCACTGTGTTTATAGTTCATTCATTCATTTGTTCATTGTCAAATATTTAACGAGCCCCATTAAACACTAAAGCCTGTGTTAGGGGCTGAGGATACAGTGGTGGGCAAAACAGTTGAAATTTCTGCCTTTCTGGAGTAGTTTTAGCATGGAGTAGATATGGGGGAGGAACAGTGTGAACAAATATTATAAATGCATTAATTGCAAACCATGAGACTTTCTATAAAAGAAAAGTACAGATGTCTTAGTAATTTCTGACAAGCCAGCAATGGATTTCCAAGGCCTGGGAATGCAGATATTGCTCAATCTGTGTTCCAACCTCACTATGTCAGGGCAGAGCTCATTCCTTGATCCCTCTTCTAGAACATTCTGCCTTACCTTTCTCTCTTCTGTCAGTGAACTCCTATCATCCCTGCAGGTCCAGCTCAAATGTCAGTGTCTTGTTAGATAGTGTGACGTAGTTACTTTGTGAAGATTACCATGCCCAGTTTATTTCCAACTGTTCCTGCAGTAATTGTGTGACCTTAATATAGGCAGTGACCCAGCTCTGTGCTGACCTTTTACTTTGCTCCCCTTCACGCAGGCATCTTTGTAGGCCATATTCAGTTAATCTAAAAGCTATATCAGGTTAAGTACAAATTAAAAGTGAAGGATGCGATTTCCTTAGGCCACTTATGGCTGGAATTAAATGTCTCAGAGTTCTGCTCCTTGGCACTCAGGTTTTACAGTGGAATTTCAACAAGAGCTGGGGGTGCAAGGAGTGGCCTCTCAGGCTTATGAGCTTTGGCATATCCCAAATTGTTATTTTAGTTCTGGTTTATGATGCGTTCTTATTCTCACATCCCTGTACTGGCTTTGTGTATGTGCCCAATATATATCTGCAGAACTAGAAGAAAAAAGAAAGAAAAAAAAGAAAAATTAAGTGACCAAGAAATGACTACAGGGGGAAAAATCACATTTTACAAAAAGCTGGTAACTAGCCAAGAGTTATGTTGTCCTTAGGCAAGGGCTTTCAGTACCTCATTACAGGAAGATGGGGCCACAATCCTGGTACACAAAAGGTTAGGAGGGAGTAGTGAAGCATGGACAGATGCTAGCTTACCAATTCAGGCCTGGAGGGTCTTTCCCATGGGCTAGAGACCTCTGTCTTGTGCTAAGGGATCAGGCTTGACATAATAATCCTTCTCAGGAGAGAGAGAGTGGGAGTAGAAATTATGGGTCACTCAGGACCTTACTTGACAAATATGGATACTTTTCTGTGAAAACAAATTTTATTCTGAGGGAGGAGAAGGCACTAGGGTATCCTGAAGCCAGGACTGAGTTAGGATATGGAATGGGAAAAGGTGAGGGATGGGTTGTTAGTAGTTTATAAACTGGCTTCTTGCAGCTAAGCTTCAGCTTTGTCTCCCTGGGGTTTATTTTTCTTGCGTGTCAGAAAAAAGCTCAGCTTTTTTTTTTTTTTTTCCTGACACATCATGGGATGTGTGGTTTCAGTTCTACCTGTAAGGGAGTGACCAAATGAACAAAGTTCCATCAAACAACAGCTATTGTAGAAGGCTTCTCATCAAGCCTTACCCTTTTGTCTTTTGCTAAGCCTGTCTCTTTACCTCTTCTCTCTCCTTCCCTGCTTCCATCTCTCTCCATGCCCCTTTGTTTCTCTCTCTCTCTTGTCTCCTCACCCTTTTTTTCTCTTTTCTCTCCTATCTTTCTGTCTCTCTCGCTCCCTCTGATTACCTTTGTCAGTGCTGCATGATTAAGAGCCCAGTCAGTGAGCATAACGACTCTGCCTCTGCCACTCCTTCCACACCACTGAGTGCAGAGCTATCAATTCCTAGAGAGCAAACAGGCTGAGCGCTGCATTGCAGTAAAACCATTCAGAGAAGCTGAGAGTACTGTGAGTGCATGTCATTCCCGTAGCCTCATGTGGGGGTGCCATGCAGGAGCTAGTTGGATTTCAGAGACCTCTGTGAACTGATGCAGTGGAACTGAGGACTCACCCTATGCAGGTTGCAGAACCCAAGTGTATGTAGTGGCCTGTGGTTTGGAGACTGCACAGGGTGGCAGAAGACAGGATCGTGTATTGTTCCTAGTTCATGAATAGAAGGGAGCCGCAGCTCAGAGGTGAAGCTTTGGCCCTTTGTGTTTGGTTGTGTCATTAGTCTCCTTGAGGGCACACCCTGGATTGTTTGAGTAGGTGTGAGTGGTGGGGCAAGACTAGTAGAATCACCAGAGCATCTTGTTATCAGTCAGTGTTGATTGGGAGCCTACTATGGATAAGATGCTCCTCTGGACAATGCTGGGTAGAGACAAAGCAATCACAGTTGGTCCCTGTGACTTTCCATTTGAGGAGAAAGGCAGAGTAAAGTTGTGAGTGTTCAGTACCCAGTATGAGGTGCATGAAACAGGAAACCTAGAGAAGAAGGAAGCTTCTTCCTTGAGCAGGCTGGCCCTGCAGGAAAAGCTTTAATCCTCAGCCCCAGTAATTGAAGAACCTTGTGAAAATGAGGTAGTTTTAGTTCAAAGGATGGCTGTAGGGATTTAGGTATGCAGGGGAGGAAAATTTCTGCATTCTGCCCTTCTAAGTCCTTTGGCTGGTCTAATAATTAAGTTGACATGAGATAGCTTAACAGGAGAAAGTTTAATTGCATACATATGGGGCCCCACAAAGATGTAAGGAGCTCCCAAGTAGTCAGGCAATGGAGGTTACATACCATCTTGAGCCAAGGAGAAGGGGTTGGGTTCTGGGACTTCAGCGGGAAGGAAGATAATCCGCAGAAAGATGGGAAGAGCAAATGTTTGGTAAACGAATATTTGCTGTGCCATGGGGAGAAGCTTTCTGATGTAAAACAAACAAACAAACAAACAAACAAACAAACAAACAAACAAACAAAAAACAAGCTGTGTTTGGTGATAGCTCTCTTCCAGATACAGACCTCCTATCTAAATTGTTTTATTTTAGGCAGTTAAAGGGGAGGTAAAAAGCTCCTGTTGACTCTGTTGGGCCTTGATTGTCTTCAGCTCAAAATAATCTATATGCCAAAGTGACACATTCTGAGATGACCGGCCCTGAACCCCATGAGTCACCTCCTCTGAAACTTCTCTGGAAGTTTCACATATTAAAAGCTGTGCTGGTGGATTGCTCTGTCATTTCATTGAATTAATCTCTTAGTCTTAAAAATAAGTCAGTTTAGTTTAACAATTATGTTTCATTTTAAGTGGTGGTGATACAGCTGGACTCTCAAAGTTAGGTCCATATTGCTCAAGAAATCAGGTATTTAATGAGACATTTCTATGGAAACAAAAGAGAAACATGGCTAATGATTGGAACAAATAATAAACCAGTTTCTGAGTTCTGAGGGTAGCCAGTCCAGAAGATTTCTGGATGTCAACCTCAAAGCATCTTCAGATAGAATAAGGGCAGGCAGTGGTACTCTGAACAGATTTTCCTGGTTTGCATTTTAAATGTCTCTGGTGATCTTTCTGAGTGGCCCACATAGCAATAGGCACATAGATTATCTATACATAAACTGTTGTGGTGACTTCTCAGAAGTTGATATCAATCATCCAAGGATAGTTTGTATGGCTTTGAGAAAAGGGCAGTTTTAGTTCTTAATGCTTCTAAGTTAGAAAGTTGGAAGAAAAATTGGGAACATTAGTTCGGAGAGTTGTAGTCAGATATTGAAGGAAGCTATTTTAGTTTACTGGTAGGAAACAAAACCTCAAAGACAATAGGCAGAACTAGAATCTATTATCTACAAGTGTGTATTATAGTTTCTACTGAAGCGTAATTTTTCTCTCTATGATCACCACCATTTCTATCAAAGATGACCATAGTAGGACTAATTTGTTTGCAAAATAAGTTATTTCAATAATCTTGACCTTATTATTTATATAAGTGCAACAAGAATAGTAATTAACCATATAGAATTTTAAAATGTGCTTTGTTGGAACTTTTTATAAGGAATGTGAGATTGGACTTTTAAAGCCTCTCTAGGTTAAGAAGCCAATCCAATGACTTGCTATTAGATTTTACCTGCAATACCTATAGAGTTAATTCCTCTCTTCTTGAGGGCACCCAAATGGTAAGGCTGCTGGGAACTCTATAAGCAAGAAAACAGGCTGATTTTTCCAAGGAGCTTTATTGGCTCCGTAAAGTCAATATTAGTTCCTTAAATCTGTCTGGTCATGTCTGAGTCTATGTATGTCTCTCTTAAACATGACATTCCAGGCAAAGCCTTGGTAAGATAGCCAATGTTTCCAATTGTGTCCTATTATAAGGAGAACAGATTCTTCCTGAACTCATATAAATAACTACATTGCCATGAAAATACAAGAATACTCACTGAGATTTTCTGAATTCTGGAGGGCTCAGGTAGGGAGAAAAATATAAATGTTTCATTTTTGCTCTAAATCATGGTGGATTAAGAGAAAAGAGAAAACATTTCTTTAGATAAATCTGGAAAAACAAAACTTTAAAGAATCAGTAATATTTCAAAAAAGTAGTCATAAAAATTATAATCATCCTCCTTAGTTCATCCAGTCCCATGTAATTAATTATTGTTGATCTTGATTTTTAAAAACTTTTATGAAGTCATCAATTTCTCCACTAGGGTTCTGTAATTCATACCTTGTTCAGTGGTATGATCTGAAAGTTATCACAGACCTGTATTTTAAATTTTTTTTAACGTTTATTTATTTTTGAGACAGAGAGAGACAGAGCATGAACAGGGGAGGGTCAGAGAGAGAGGGAGACACAGAATCCGAAACAGGCTCCAGGCTCTGAGCTGTCAGCACAGAGCCTGACGCAGTCTCAAACCCACAAACCATGAGATCACGACCTGAGCCGAAGTCAGCGCTTAACTGACTGAGCCACCCAGGTGCCCCAGACCTGTATTTTAGAGTACAGGTCTTTCCTTTCCATAAATCTCCTTGAAGATGAAGTACTTTTGCAAAGACATCAGAGTAAAACAATGATAGTGACAAAAGACTTTAAAAAGGCCACAATTAAAAATCTGATGAGAGTTTATTACAATGGAATCAACAAGGAGATCTATTTATTTCTGACACATAACAGTTTAAGATAACTGGAATTAAGACTATACCATTACACAGGTACAATTTAATGCAACTATGCAATGCAATTACATTTAGTTCAAGGAACATTTATTGAGCAATATCTCTGTGCAGACTTGTGGATGATACAGGGGTAAATACTCTGCAACCCCTGTGTACAAGAGCAGAGAAACTATGCCCAGTGCACTGTGAGAAGGACTGGAACTGACGTATGGAGCTGTTGAAAATATGAGGGTGTGGAGGCAGCAGATCTCTGCTTCTCCCTTCTTGGTTGTCTGGTCTTTAGTAAATCATTTAACCTTAGTGAGTTAAGGTTTCTAAAGAGTTTCTTTATATGTAAAATGGAATTAAGGGTGCCTTTTCCTCTCTTGATATGGGAGTTTGAGAATCAAAGGGGATAATAGGTCTAAAAGCGTTTAGTCAAGTATAAACTGATGCACAGATACACATCATCACTGTGCATGTGAGTAGTGATATTATTAGCAATGAAGACCAAGCATTTTAGCTTTACCCATGGTTTATGATCAAAATGTGGTCACCTCTAGTAACAACTTCAAAACAGGTATCTCTTAGGGAGCATTTTAATAGCCTACTTTGAATTACCTGTAAGGTCTGAGCAGAACAAGACTGAATTTCTTTGAAGAGATCCTATTATATCTTTTTAGTAATTTAAAATGGCCTTTTCACATAATTTAGTTTAAATTTATGTTGTGTTATATATTGTTGACGCAAGATAAAAGAAATACATTTGTGTATGAAACAGTTCAACAGGTACTAGAGAGGTGAGGGAAGGAGGAAAAGTAGGGGATGGTTAAAAGAAGACAAAAAGAAAGAACACTGGTACATGAAGCAAAGCATAAGAAATAGCAGAGAGGTCCCAGACAGGGTCAAGAGACTAGGGTTCTGGTCCTACTCTGCTTTAAGCACTTGTTACTTGGCCATGTATCTTAACTCTTCTGAATATTTTTTTTTTGGAGGGGGGCACTAAGGTAACAAATGGTAGGGATTACAATTTTTGCCACCTCGAAAACTCATGATTTTATGCAGAAGAATGAACCTGGACCAGTTTCTTATACATACACAAAAATAAGTTCAAAATGGATGAAAGACCTAAATGTAAGACAGGAAGCCATCAAAATCCTAGAGGAGATATCAGGCAAAAACCTCTTGGACCTTGGCCACAGCAGCGTCTTACTTGACATGTCTCCTGAGGCAAGGGCAACAAAAGCAAAAATCAACTATTGGGACTTCCTCAAGATAAGAAGCTTCTGCACAGGCAAGGAAATAATCAGCAAAACTAAAAGGCAGCTGATGGAATGGGAGAAGATATTTGCAAATGACATATCAGATAAAGGGTTAGTATCCAAAATCTATAAAGAACGTATCAAACTCAACACCTAAAAAACAAATAATCCAGTGAAGAAATGGGTGGAATAGATGAATAGACACTTTTCCAAAGAGGACATCTGATGGCTAATAGACATATGAAAAGATGCTCAACATCACTCATCATCAGGGAAATACAAATAGAAACCACAATGAAATACCACCTCACACCTGTCAGAATGGCTAAAATAAACAACTTAAGCAACAACAAATGTTGGCAAGGATGCGGAGAAAGAGGAACCCTTTTGCACTGCTGGTGGGAATGCAAACTGGTGCAGCCACTCTGGAAAGCAGTATGGAGGTTCCTCAAAAAATTAAAAATAGAACTACCTTATGACCCAGTAATTGCACTACTAGGCATTTATCCAAGGGATACAGGTGTGCTGTTTCAAAGGGACACATGCATCCCAATGTTTATATCAGCACTATCGACAATAGCTAAAGTATGGAAAGAGCCCAAATGTCCATTGACTGATGAATGGATAAAGAAGATGTGGTATATATATACAATGGAATGCTACTGGGCAATGAAAAGGAATGAAATCTTGCCATTTGCAACAACATGGATGGAACTAGAGTGTATTATGTTAAATGAAATAAATCAGTCAAAGAAAGACAAATATTATACTATTTCACTCATATGTGGAACTTAAGAAACAAAACAGATGAACATAGGGTAAGGGAAGCAAAAATAAGATAAAAACAGGGAGATAAACCATAAGCAAAATGCAAGGAACAAACTGAGGGTTGCTGGCTGGATGTTGGGCGGGGGTGGGCCAAATGGGCAACAGGCATTAGGAGGGCACTTGTTGAGATGAGCACTGGGTTTTATATGTAAGTGATGAATCACTAAATTCTATTCCTGAAGTCATTATTACACTATATGTTAACTAACTTGGATTTAAATTTAAAAAAAAAAACTCATGATTTTAAACTTAAAGGGAAAGAACTTCAAGCCATAAAAAATGAACATTTTAATGTCTAATGTGGAGAGCTTAGGCTGTGAATAAGAGACTCTGAATTTCAGTCCAAGTTCATCTAGATTCTTGGGTGAGTTTCCTTTAGTCATCGGCATTCTGAACAGTCCTCTTTTCAGAGTGGATATAATTATGACTTACTGAGTGTGTCCCAGAAGAGCCATGAGTTAATGTCTTTGAGACAGCCTGAGCTGCTCGGATGAAAGGTGGCTTGCATAAATACATGGTTAGATGAGCCTGGTGGAAACTGCTGGGTTTGGAGAAATGCTGCTTCAGGAATGTTATTTGAAAAATAGTGGACAGAGTCTCAGCACCAAATAAGATATGAAAGAGACAAAGTAAATCTACAGGAAAAGGGAGAGGAAGGGTAAGGAAGCAACAATACTGAAAACAAAACAAAACAGAAAAACAAGAAATAAAAAAAACCCAACACATGAGTTATCTTGGTGTTTCACAAATAAAAGAATGTGAATACGTTGCAGTCAAATCAGCAGGTGATATTGTTGGCATTCTTTCTTAAGGATGTTTAAAGTTTTAAATGATAGATATTTATACAGTATCCAGCATTTTCACTGCTGAATACATTTTGCTGCCAGATATCTCTTTTGTATGATCTGGTCATTTTATTCTGTAGAAACTATGCCCTTACTTTAACAAATCCACAGTCTACAAACCAAAGCAGAATGGCTCAAGTACAGTTAGGTTGGATGAAGAGATGTTTGTGGTGTTTTCCTATCTGTTGTGGTGGGTTATGAGCATGGTTTTTTACCCACTAATTGAAAGATTCCAAATATCCAGAAGAGAGAATATGGATTCCCCTGCCCTATAACATTGTATATGGAACAATGATAACAATCAAAACTCATAAGTGGTAAAGTGCATAAGTTATTTAAGTCCAACCCTCTGACCATGAAATAAAACCAGAAATAACTACAAAAATTTGACAAAAAAATTCCATTTCCTAAGAATGACAAACTATACCAAAACAAAACCAACTTTCTCAGCACTAGGCCAGAGAACAAATCAAAACTGAAATTATATACTTCTCATAAATTAATAAGGAGGGTGCAACATATGAAAACAGAATAAGACTAGGGTTATACACAGAGAAAATCAATTGTATTTATTACATTTATTAGTAAAGGAAAAAAACACAGTTAGAAAGCACTCATCAACTTTCTACTCACCCAAGGTTGCAAAAGACTCATTAACAAGAAAATTACAAATGATAAACACTTGGATGCCAAAATTGAGGTTGTTAAGTGGTAAAGCCAAGTCATAGGTCCTTGTCCCCAGACACCATGTTACTGCCAATACATCCTCTGTATCTCTTTAGGAATGGCTGGACATTCATCTCAACACTTTGATCCAACTGAACTAAGTATAGAAAAATAGTTCTTTCTATCTTTATGAGAGGGACAATATCTAGGCTAACTCTCTGATGGTATTGAGAAGAGGCACACATGGAAGGCTAGAAGCTGTGATTGTCATAGTGTTGGAATGATCATTTATTATCATGTCTACCGTATAAATACTTCTAGAACTCTTGAGAGAGAGTGGCCACATTGGTCTCAAATCAGAGGAGTATTTTCTCCTCTATTATTTTTTTTTTCATGAATGTTGTTCCTCCAGGAAATGGATTATCAGAATATTGCTCCTGGCTAGGATGGTGTGTCCCTGTTGGGGAGAGAGTCCTCACTCTTAGCCAGGCCTTATTCTTTAGGGAGCAGCAGGGTAAAGAGATGAAATGGAAGTGTTCTCTGTTGTCAGAGAACTCACAGTCCAGAAGAGGGGGAGATATAAACAGAAGACTGTACTGCAAGGCAGAATGACACAAGCAGTAAATAGATGTCCATTAGGGGTTTGAGAGGTGAAAGCAATCAAGATTGACTGGAGAATAAAGAAAGACCCAGGGAGTTGGCATCTAAATTGGTCTTCACAGATGAGAAAAATTGGGTAAGGCAGAAAAGTGAGGTAAGTCAAGAGCTCATGCAAAGAATCTGGGAATGAATATAGATACCGTGATACAAAAAAGGCAAGCACATTTGAGTTTGTCTGTTAAGTTCAGTGTCAAGAATTGGGATGGGTACAGGTTCAGCTTTGGCTTTTAGACTCTCATGAGTGGGAAATACATCCTTCGCTTGCTATAGTCAGCCTATACATATGTGTCAATAGCACCCTGGCTGGTTATTTGGGAAGGTTTAAGTCATATTGCTGAAAAATCACATCAGTTCCTAATCTCCATGTGTAACTGTTCGCTGGGACCAGGCAGGTGAACTTTCTGTAAGTTACCCCAAAAATATAATCTCCTAGTATGAGCATAGAACCATATGTTACAAGATAACACAATGATAAAATATATGTGGAGAGGGCTGGGGTTGGGTCTAGGAAAGAAGGTTCTTTTGCCATCAGACATTCTTCTGCAGAAACTCACACATGGACACTTAGACAACTTGAATTGTATGGATGCCTGCTAGGCTCTGCATAAGCCAACAGATACTGACAGAATGACTTAGCTGGCAAACAGATGCTGTGCAATGAGCATTATGATTTCCTGAAGTATTATGGACTTGTCTCATCAATGGGTTTGAAGGCCACACCTTGTGTGTTGGCCAGCTTATCGTGGGCTTTTTTGGTGGGCAATCAGTACATCACTGTGGCTCATCTATGGTGAAAATGCCTTCAGGGGGTTCCCCATTGGTTGGGCTTAATATTCAGACAATTTATGTGAAGTATAGGATTTTACTTATAATGGAAACATATGTTTATCCAGGTTACCTGATTCAGGAAAGTCAGACTGGACTCCTATTGTGGATAATCTTGAATAGGCAAAGGAATTTGGACATTTATTATATTTATAGGCCCTGAAAAAACTGCAAATAGTTAAGTTACATAATCAGGCCTAACATTTAGGAATATTCTTTCATTCAGGAAACATTTAGTGAGACCCTATTATGTGCTATGCCCTGTGGTAAGTGTGGGAGATACTGAGGGAAAAAAAAAAGAGTTCCTGCCCTCGAGTTGTTCTCAATCTACTTGCAAAGACAAGCAAGTGAATCACGGTTTGTAGTTGCTGTGTTAGGTGTGGTTGTAGATATAAGTAAACCTATGCCGTGTTTGAACACAGAGGAGGGACTTCTAAAACAGATTAGGGGGCCAAAAAAACCTTCCTGGATGAGATGGCATCCAGGTCTTTGAAAAATAAGTAGGAGTTAGGTGAGTTCAAGAGTGGGGGGGGGGGCGGGGCGCCTGGGTGGTGCAGTCGGTTAAGCGCCCGACTTCAGCCAGGTCACGATCTCGCGGTCCGTGAGTTCGAGCCCCGCGTCGGGCTCTGTGCTGACAGCTCAGAGCCTGGAGCCTGCTTCCGATTCTGTGTCTCCCTCTCTCACTGACCCTCCCCCGTTCATGCTCTGTCTCTCTCTGTCCCAAAAATAAAATAAACGTTGAAAAAAAAAAAAGAGTGAGGGGGGGCAATGAATAAGTCACAGCAGCACTCAGGGCTTGAGTGCCCTCTGGCATCAGTGTTAGCTTAACACATGTTGTGGAGGCTAGGGTACTGCTTGAGAAGCAGCAATTGAATCAGTTCAGGTGGGGAGGGTCAGCACTAGGGCAGATCTAGTGGAGTGGCCAGGAAAGGTCAGAAGAGTCCAGGAGAGGCAGTCAGCAACTTTCTCTCAACCAAAGATATTGTTGTCTCTGATCTTGAATTTTCTTTCTTCTCTCTCTCTCTCTCTCTCTCTCTCTCTCTCTGTGCTATTGTTCTACCTCTGACTTTAGGCTGACAGATAGATATTGTTCACTGAAATTGCCACATAGGCTCCTGTTCTAGAACTTTCCTTAACTACCCAATTTGTAAAATTTTATGAACTCATATCATTTCTGACAACAATTTCTCCCCCTAAACCTCTTGCAGGGCTCTTTGGCTGCTTCTCTAGCTGAGATCTACACATACATACATAGTTGCCTTCTCCATCCTTAATTTTGGAGTAGGTGAAGCCCATTTTCAATGTTTGCCAACTTTTTTCCCCAAGCTTCTTATGTTTTTGATGGTATTCACTCTAGGCTCCTTAGTCACAAGGGTCTTCATGCTCCATTTTCTGCTTGTTTTAAAAGTTTAATCTCAAGAATCTAAAATGTATGCACTTATGCACATATAGGGCACCATTTTTCTGTGAAATTTGAAAGGGGCTTTTAGGGATCAGTTTGTGGATGGGGGATGAATAGGCCCTAATTTATGCTGGTCTGCCTATGGATTTCTTGATCAGGTCAATGCTTCTGGGGAAAACATGGGTTTCTGAGGTCCTGGGATCAACTCTACTTCTAACTCATGGTGTCACCTGATAATGGTGCCCTCCTCCTTCTGGAACCTGATTTTCTTATCTCTGAAATGAGAGGGTTGTGCTGGATCTGGCTCACACCTTTGTGATATCCTATAATTTACGATGATTACTTTGTAGCCTATCTAGTATCTAGAATAGCAAGTCCTGGCAAGTAACTTTTATCATGTACCAGATATAATTTGATAAGTGATATACATATGTAAACAGAGAAACAGGTATAAAAAAGGTGTTATCAGTCACATCAGATTTATTCTCACCTTGTGCATCAGTGGAGTAAGCATAGGACAGGTACGGCTTCCCCAAAACCTACTTGTCTATTAATGAATGAAATTGTTTTAATAAGAAACAAAATTTTCACTTTATAGAGAGATTGGAAATTAGCTAAGGAGAGGAGAGAGGCTTCAAAGCCTGCTGCACACAATGTAACTCACACCTGCTTAGGAGCCCCATTAATAGGGCAGGCCAGCTAGCCAGTTTTCTGGAGCTCTAGTGCATAAGAGATCAGGACGCTAAACATCACCAGAATAAAATGGATAAATGTATTTCCACTCCCACTGCCACTGAAAATACTATCCAGTGGAAATTTGCATCACTCTTGACTAGGAGAAGTAATAACTCAACTGATTATTCTGCAACATGGCACATGCATTCATCCTTGACATACAGAGTCAGCTGAAATTTTGAAGCTAAATAATGCAAACCATGATTCTATCTATTGGGAATGAATGATTTATTATGCTATCTAAATTCCATATTTTTAATATGCTTCTTAGAATGTGTCCAATTTGGAAAATTATAAGAACATAACTACAGGCAAGTGAGGAACTATTTTAGTCATTCTTTTTTTCAGAAGTTGACTCTTCCGGCATTTGAGGTAGATTAGTAATTAAATCTGTTTATGTGTATAGTTTTTATTAGTAGAAAATTCCTTCTTGCCTTTATCCCACTAGAACAACAGTGAACAAATATTTAAGGAATATTGGTTTGAAGGTGGTCCAAGATTCCCACATTTCTGTTTGTTTCTGACTTCTTGTGCCTGACAAGGTGTGGTTGACAATAACAGCACCCATCTTGACCTAGAGTTCTCAGCAGCAGAACTGGCAAGGCCCAGAGTCCTTAGTCTCCATGTTTCCCAATCAGCATCGTGCACTTCACTACTGTCTGTCAGCTCAACATTTCACTTGACTGGACTCTGATTTTTAGAGCATTCCAAGAGTTAGGGATAATTCTTACCTGCCAATCTAATTTATCTTTAAAGACTTGCTATTAGTCTGTGTACTTTCCCTAAGCAGATGGTTTCCACAGCCAACTTGGCATAAGGCACTGTGAGGAAGAACGGTAACACCAAGTCCCATACTCCTAGGGATACTTACATTTCTTCTCTAAAACAATAATGTGAACGGTTTATGTTAGTTTTGCGTGTTTTTATCTGGCCACAAGGGTGTGTTTCTGGGTTCATATCCATTTCAGATATTGAATGGAAAACTCTTAAGGCCAGTCCCTGTGCCAGGTAATTCAGGGATCCTTAGGGGAGAAATGATGTGCTGCTTTGTTCTCAGGTAAGAATTCTGTTCTTTGTTAAATCAATTCCTGGCATCATAGACAGGTTGGGATGGGGAAGGGTATATTTTGTAGGATGTGGGAGGCCTTATCTAGTTCTAGGAGTCTCATTCAAAGGGGCAGTGAAAGCACCACAGAATTCAAAGAATGATGCTGTAGACATTCGGGGTGGGAGAGATCATGTTGCTTTGTGGGAAAAATAGGCAACAGGAGGCTTTATCAAGCAAATTACACTGGAGCCATTTGAGCCATTTCTATAAGTTAGGCAGGGTTTTAACTGGTGGAGAAAGGCAGGGAAGCCATAGCATATAGAGGAAAAGAAATGAAGTATGAAGGAGAAAGATAGGAGGGAATGATGTTGGGGGAATGATGTGGAATGGCCTTTTGGCAAAAACATGGGGTCAAAGTAGGGATATGGTTGGAAATAAAGCTAAAATTGTTGGTTTGGACTACGTTGTACTGTGCCTTGGATCTGAGGAACTGGAAATTAATTTGGTATTTAATGTGAGTCATTAAAGGCTTTTGTGCAGAGAAGTGATAGAATTAGAATTTCACATTGAGATTAATCCTGAAAGAGTGTACAAGATGTATTGATGGAGTAAAGAAAGAAGAAAGATATTAGCTAAAAGGTTATTATGGTTTCTCATTTCATGTCAGAAGTAATGGATGAGGCAGTGGGAGTGCAATAGCAAAGGAGACGATGGATTTAGGGGCCGTAATCAAAAATGGAGTGTTTGCAAGTTTTCAATAGACTGAGATGAGGTGGGTAATAAAAAATAATTCTAAGCAATTCAAATCTAGATAATTGGGAGTTGAAGGTTGGAGTGTCATTTATGGAGCCTCACATTCTGCCTGGAGACTTCCTTCCCCATCCACTTCTGTTCATTAATTGAAAAGATTTTTCTCTTCTGCATTCTCATATATTTTGTTTATTATTCTATTTCAGCATTTGTTACACTTTTTATCCCTTACATTGTATTTTATTGAATGTCAGTTTTGATTGTAAGTCTCCATAAGGGCCTTCTCTTAGATTTCTAACAAAGTCCCTTGTATCTATAAGTCTCCTACTAGCTTTTACTTTTGTCAGTAGATTATTTTAAGATGGTGGAAAAGTTGAGGACAGAATTCAGTTTCAATAGTATGTTTACTGAGTATCAATTACTGTATTAGGTGTAGATTCAGAGATGAATATAACATGGACCCTCCCTCAAGGAGCAGCAGGAGTCACAGACACATATGTAAATAATGGCAATATGTTGAGAAAGGATTGTAAAAGAGACTAGTATGAGGTGCTGTGAAGACACAGATAGGGAGACATAATTCTGCCTGGGGAGAAGGGAGACAAGTCAGGGGAGGCTTCTTGGGAAAGTTAGTGCCGTTGGATGTAGACTAGTGTAAGAGAAACTTTATGGTAGAGAAGGATAAAAATTATAGGTAATATTTTTGTTGTGCTTGGGGAGAAGGATTCAGAGCAAAGGAAGAAACTGAAAATGGGAGGTGAGGGGAGTATCATGAGTATCATGATATTCCGGAATTGACTGCCAAGAATGTTATTTTCCTGAATACATTTCTATGTGCCTTTCTACATTCAATCAGATGTATGAATGACCATCATTTTTCATCTTCTACCCCAAATAAGGGACTTAATAGTGGGTTTGTGGGAACTCACTTTTGGGTAGAAAATGTATCAGTCCCTGAATTTTGGGAGACAAATAGCTTCCTGGTCAAACTATGATTTTTCTTGAGTTTGGAGAGATTGCAGACTAGAGAAGAGTAGAAGGAGAATTATATGGTTCATTCTTTCAGTTTTTAGAATAATGAGGTAATTATTAACTTTGGAAATAGTCAAGGCATCATTTAAAATTTTTTTTTTCTTTTTCAACGTTTTTATTTATTTTGGGGACAGAGAGAGACAGAGCATGAATGGGGGAGGGGCAGAGAGAGAGAGGGAGACACAGAATCGGAAACAGGCTCCAGGCTCCGAGCCATCAGCCCAGAGCCCGACGCGGGGCTCGAACTCACGGACCGCGAGATCGTGACCTGGCTGAAGTCGGACGCTTAACCGACTGCGCCACCCAGGCGCCCCGACAAGGCATCATTTTAAAGATACACAAGTCAAAAGGAAAGGTAATCTGTAGGATGATTCTCCTACAAAACAAATAGGAATGATTCAGCAAACTGAGAAATGTAACAGATGTGCTTCGATCACCTAAAAACTTGGGCTAAAGAGGCAGATATTTTGGAAAACCATTTATCTCTTATGGATTAAAGTGAGGATTCTGTGTTGAGAAGGAAAATAATTTTTGTCTAATTTCCGGGGAAGAGAGGAAGATGTGCTGGGTCACAAAATGTTGGGTGATGGGTAACTATTTACTTGAAAAAACTCAGTCCCAGAAATGATTTTTCCATTTGCAATTTGGTACCTAGAGCCTATCCAACACAGAAAATAGCCTGATCTGGATTTAAAACATATTTAATAATAATCAATTATATTTTTGTTTATTCCCAAAGCAGTTAATAAAATAGGTTATTTTACAAATCTGTTTTTATTGAATTGACAAGGAGATGAAGTTATTAATTTAGAGAACATTTTATTGAATGTTATAAAATTGGTAATTTTAAAATTTGCCTTGCCCACAGAATAATGTATTTTAAAAATTCTTCACTTTAACAAATCTATTTTCAAAAATTCAAATCTAGTAGTTCTTTTTATTTCAATAGTTTAAACTTCCTTTCCTGGATCTTATGTCTCAGCATCTCTAGAAAACTTTTCTTGCTTCACCCATTTTTGTTTTATTGTATTTTTTAATTTTTTAATTGTTTATTGTTGAGAGAGAAAGATGGAGTGTGAGAGGGGAGGGGCAGAGAGAGAGGGAGACACAGAATCCAAAGCAGTCTCCAGGCTCTGAGCTGTCAACACGGAGCCCCTGCTGGGCTTGAACTCACAAGCTGTGAGATCATGACCTGAGCCCAAGTTGGACGTCCAACCAACTGAGCCACCCAGGCGCCCCTTGCCTCACCCATTTTTAAAATGATCTCTTCCCTTCGAATACATTTTCCCCTTCTTTTATTGCTAATTATAACATTCATAGAGAAAGGTGCATTAAACACATGTGTACAATTTAACAATAATTATAGAGCCAATACTGGGATAATTAACCAGCCAAGTCAAGAAATAGTGCATTGCTAGTATCCCAGAAACCCTCCCTGTGACTTTCTCCAATCACAACCCCACTTTCCACCCTCGAGGTAGCAAGTATTCTGCTTTATGTGATAACCATTTACTAGCTTTGTATTGTAATTACTGTCCATGTTTGCATCTGTAAATGACATGGTTTCACTCTTCCTATTTTGGGAGTTTATACTCTTGAAATCATACTGAATATGATGTTTGTGTTGTATCTTTTCGCTCCATATACTGTTTTTGAGAGTCATACGTATTACTGCAGTAGTTTATTTTCATTGCCGTATGGTAATCCATTGTATGATTTCACCACAATTTAAATATTCTTCTACTGATAGCGATTTGGGTTGGCTCCAGTTTGGTGTATTATGAAAAGTGCTACTGTGGACACCCTTGTTCACATCTCCTGGTGCACAAGTACATGCTTTTCTTTAAAACAATTGTTCTCAGTGTGGCCTTTGCATCCACAGCTCAGGATCCTTGGGAATTCATTAGAAATGCAAATTCTCAGGTCACTTGCCAGACCTACTTAATCAGAAACTTTGGAGGTGGGGCTTGGCAGACTGAAATTTAACAAGGCTTCCAGATGATTCTGACACACATTAAAAATGGAGAGCCATCTGGAGTGTCTAGTTAGTAGCTATGCTTATCATCAACTTTACTAGATAAAGTTATACTGTTCTATCAAGTAGTTAGAGCAAAGTGGTTTATACTTTGACCAGCATCATATTTTGTTAAGGCCATGATTTGATTGCATAAAAACCTGGAACTTGCTTAAAAAATGCAAGTTTTTGAATTTCAAACAGGCTTATAAAAATTCAGATGCAGGGGCGCCTGGGTGGCGCAGTCGGTTAAGCGTCCGACTTCAGCCAGGTCACGATCTCGCGGTCTGTGAGTTCGAGCCCCGCGTCGGGCTCTGGGCTGATGGCTCAGAGCCTGGAGCCTGTTTCCGATTCTGTGTCTCCCTCTCTCTCTGCCTCTCCCCCATTCATGCTCTGTCTCTCTCTGTCCCAAAAATAAATAAACATTGAAAAAAAAAATTCAGATGCATTATTATTTATTCATGGGTACTAATGCAGTCTTATTTTTCTTGACTATGAATAAGCAAATATTAAACAGTTACTATTTTCTATACTGGACAAGGATTAATTTCTTTAATTACTTTTAGTCATCATTTTATTTTTAATTAATATGTGAAAAGGTGATTCATGCAAAGGGTGCCCATTTCAAAGGTTGAAAAATGTATATACACAATGAAAGTGAGTCTCTCTCCAGTTCTGTTTTAGACACATATTTTCCTGCCTAAGCCAACCACTGTGATCAGTTTCCCAGTAAGGATTTAAAAATAATTTCTCTGTGCACTTCTTCTATGTGCCATTTGGGATCAGCGGGTCCCTCCTCTGTGTTCCCATAGTTCTGTAGCTTATTTTCATCATGGCATTTATAACATTGAATGATTAATTGTTTACATCTCTGTCTCCCACCCTAACCTGGGATTTCTTTGGGCGTGGAGATTGGGTTTTATTATACCAGATTTTTAGTGCAGGTAGTGCTTGGTAGAGCAAAGGCAATTAATAACAAATGTGACACCTAAATGAATTAAACCAGTATTTTTTTTCCTTTTAACTATGTTGCTTTTTTTAAGTTTGAATGTCTGGCTTTCTTGGCTCATTTTTCTTTCCTAGCATGTCTCTCTTTGGTTGAGGTTTGTAGAATGGCATCTCATGATGAATGTGGCTCTGCACAGGTAGATAAATAGCTAATGAGCTTTGTTGGCCTTTCCTGCCAGAGGCAGGAAGATGGGCATCTTTCCATTTTTGCCCTCCTCTGAGAGGCTGCAAAGGACAGTTCTGCTTTCTTACTTTGCAAAGGTTTATAAATACTCTAATTTACAGAGTCCATCCATTATCATTGATTACAGGGCAATAGGACACCTAGGGGAAATGCTTTGATTAGGGGAAATGATTACTTAGGATTTTGTACTCCAAGAAAAGCCAATGTTTGCTGAATAGGAGTTTTAATCTTTTTACCTAAATGAGGTTTATTTTCTAGAAAACCTACTGAGTTGCATGTTTCTGAGCTTTCTGGAATTTTGTCTGTCTTTGTTAGTCTCGTTGTAACTGGAACTCCACTCTCTGAATTGAACAAGATAGCATTTTAAGGTCCTCATCGAGTTTAGAGAAAAAGACATTAGTTCTGTTATCTCTGGCTACACTTGAATGTTGAAAAATTGTCTTTTAAAGTCTGTGTTTGTCAAAACAACAGTTCAGAATTATAACTAGCAGATTGTTTGAACTTTCATCTCTGGTGTGAAGATACCTTGACTTTTTTTTTCTTGTTCTTTTTATTTTTATTACTGTGAACTTGAGGTTCTTGAGATGCAAGGTCTGAGGAAAAGTTACTTGAAGCTTGTGTTGCATTGATACAACCAGTAACCAGGTTGGGTTTTTTGATTCATGCTTTGTATTTGTAAGAAATAAGATGCCTGTAATTATCCTATGTTTTGTGTGTTGCATTATAAACAACATGAATGAAAGCCTTTCCTTTGAAAAGGAGTGGTCCATGGCATGGTGGGTACTGATAAAATACTGTTCTTAAATTTAAATCTTATTAATGTTGATAATATGACCTTATTTAACTTCAGTTTTTGAATCATTAAGGAAGAGAGTTACTTGGAATTATACAAAGGACAATGGTTACCAAGAGTCAGGAAAAATGAGTCCTATTTTCGACTCTTATGGAAATGAGAGCTGTCATTCAGCAGAATGATATAGAGCTTCCTGTGGTGTTCTTGAAAGTTCTCCAAAGAATATTGTTACTGATACAAACAGAATATAAAATATTACTTACAAGATAATCCTATATTTATATTTATATTTATATTTATATTTATATTTATATATATTATATGTACATATGGGCTTCACATCCAGCACAGAGCCCAACCTGGGGCTTGAACCCACGAGCTGAGATCAAGAGTTGGATGCTTAACTGACCGAGTCACCCAGCTCCCCCCATTTATATATTTTTAAAAAGGTATATATATATATATATATATATATATATATACACACATTAATATTAGGTGGCTAATTGTCCACAGGGACCAGGCAAGGGTGCTCACCTCTGGGTAGTAAGAGTGGGACTTGGGGCAAAGTTGGGGAAAGAAGAAGACTTACTTTTATCATTTTATGTTGTTTTTTCCCCTAGTGTTTAAATGTTTTTCTGTGAGTTAGAGTCACTTTTATGAAAAATAAAAGGAACATTAAATAAATGTACAAAACTCCAGCGGTGTGACACCAGCACTTGATGGTTTGAACTTCAGTTTCTTTCTCTGAAACAATCAGTGATAATTACTTGAGTAATTATGGCCTGGAATTTTCCTATTTCTTGCATATTGCATCATAAACAACACAAATAGAAATCTTCCTTTGAAAAAGACTGGCCTGTGGCATGGTTGGATACCTATGAAATACTACTTTTCAAGTTAAATCCTATTAAGATTGATGCCATGACCTTTTCTCACTTCAGTTTTGTGAAGATACTAAGGAAGAGAGTTACTTCTTGCTCATGAAGGTGTTGTAAGGATCAAACGGAGACATTATTTTAGTAAAAGCTTTAGAAAAGATACTTGGTTTTAATTTTGTGAAGAGTGTATAGAGGCCTTCTCCCTTAAGGAATACAGTCAGAAAGCAAACACATTTAGACACATGGACTTCTTCATTTCATCTCTTTCTCTAGTGCTAAGCATATACAAATATTATTTCTTGTCCTTAAATTGTAAGCACTTATTTTCTTCATGTATTCAGTGGACGTAATAATGGCTGCCTCCTTACATGTACTGTTTTTTTCAAGAAGAAAATGGCCAAAGAAATATGAAAGCTCTTAATATTAAGACTGCCATAGAGGGAGGGATAGTGGTTTTTAAGGAAGAAACAAAATATTATCTGTAGGTAGATAGATTGCGAACCCCCTGAAAGCTGGAAATGTGTCCTATTAATTAATCTTTATAACCTTTATAATCCCAGTACTTAGTATGATATCTGGAAAATAGTGGATAGTTATTATAAGTACCCTCTATTTAATAACATTCTCTGAATGTTTTGGTGAATGTTATTATCTATCTAAAGTGTTAAGGAAACAGTAAAAATCATAGCTAAGCAGCATAGTAATTAGCATTTCTTGTCCTGCAAGTATTTGGAGAAAAGGGGGGATGCAAGTGTTACAGATGTAATATTTGTGTCCCTGCCCCTACTACCACCAAATCCACACGTTTAGGTCCTGATACCCAATGTGATGGTATTTGGACATAAGGTCTTTGGAAGTAAGAAGAATTAGATGAAGTCATGTGGATAGGGTCCCCATGATGGGGTTAGTGTCTATATAAGAAGACATACCAGAAACCTTGTTCTCTTTCCTCACCAAATGAGGGCAAGAAAGTGGCTGACTGCAAATCAGGACGACAACCTTCACCAGGAACCAAATAGGCCAGCATCTTCATCTTGGACTTTCCAGCTTCCAGAACTGAGAAGTGCTTTTTTGTTGTTTAAGTCACCCAGTCGATGGTATTTTGTTATGGTAGCACAAGTTGACTAATACATGGATAGGGAGAACATTAACTTAATACCTAAGTGGCCAGCCAAGTGTTTTGCGTGGGTTATTTCACTTAATTCTCATGTCTAATGTGGTATATATTGCAGCTCACCCTGAACAACACAAGTTGAAACTGAGCGAGTTTGCCTATTTTTATTTTATTTTAATTTTTTATTGTTTATTTATTTATTTTGAGACAGAGAGAGGGAGGGGCAGAGAGACAGGAAGAGAGAGAATCCCAAACAGGTTCCATGCTGTCAGTGCAGAGCCCAACACAGGACTCGATTTCATGAACCATGATATCACAACCTGAGCTGAAATCAAGAGTTGGATGCTTAACTGATTGAGCCACCCAGGTGCCCCATGTGGGTCCACTTATACATGGTGCCCCATGTGGGTCCACTTATACACAGATTTTTTTTTCAATAAATGCAGTACAATACTTTCAATAAATATAGTATAATACTGTAAATGTATTTTCTCTTATGATTTCATTAATATTTTCTTTCTCCAGATTACTTTATTGTAAGAATACTGTGTATAATACATATAACCACAAAATATATGTCAATTGACTGTTTATGTTGTTGGTAAGGCTTGTGGTCAACATTAGGCTACTAGTAGTTAAGTTTTTAGAAAGTCAAAAGTTACTTATGGATTTTCTACTTCTTGGGGAGGTCAGTACCCTTCACCCCTGTGTTGTTTAAGGGTCAACTATATGCATTCTTATTATTTTACTTTACATAAAAAGGAAACTGAGGCAAGGAGAGACATTGAGCAATTGGCTAGTAAAGTGGTGGAACTAGGATTTCAATAAAAATCTGTCTGATTTAAAAATACAGTTAATGCTAATACTCCACTTTGTTGCAGACAGTTGGAATTATTGTTTCCCTCTGAGATCTGGATGCTTCTACTTTTATTGTCTTTTTGATCTTCATATCCAGGTTAGATCTCCATAATATTAGAAAACAGTGTTCACAGTACTGTTGCCAGTGGATTTGCATTTTTTTTAAAACCAAAGTCCTTGTCTTTAGAATCTTGGACTATAGTTTTAAATCCACATCATATTTGTTTTGGAGTATATAAACTGAGATGAAGCAATCTGACTTAAGTTTTTTAACCGGTTAGCTGGGTACCACAGTGCTAACTGAATAGTTCTTCCTTTTCCTTCTAATTTGAAATAACATCTTTTTCATAGGATTTATTATTCTATATATTTGAGGGATGATGCTTTTCTACTCTGATCTGTCAAATATATTTGAATGTCAATGCCTCTCTTTGTATTTATGGCTTTATCGTGAATTTTAATACTTAATACATAATTATCCCCTAATTGTTATGATTTTAGAAAAGACTTTTATTCTTATGCAGTTACTGTTTACATTGTTTTTAAATGTACAAAAATAAACACATACATTTTAATGAAATTACATTACATTTATAGATTCATTTGGGTATAATTGACCTCTTTAATAAACTGTCATTGGGGCGCCAGTGACTGGCTCGCCCAGTCGGTTAAGTGTCCCACTCTTGATTTTGTCTCAGGTCATGATCTCATGGTTCGTGGGTTTGAGCCCATGTTGCGCTCCCTGCTGACAGTGTGGAGCCTGCTTGGTATTCCCCGCCGTCCCTCTCATTCTCACTGCCCCTTCCCCCCTCGAAGTAAATAAACTTAAACAAATTAAAAAATTAAAAAAAAATAAAAACTGTAATCATGTTTAGAAAAATAGCATTTATTCTATATTTGTTTTATTACCCTGCATAAGTCTAGGGTTTCCTTTACATAGATTGTATACTTTTCTTTCTTCTGTAGTTTCTGTTTTTGTTATATTTTCTCTTTGATTATTGTAAATAGATAGGAAAATACTAATTTCTGAACATTTATTTCATACCTATCCATATTACTAACATCATTAAAATTTTATAAACTTTTAGTTGATCCTCTTCGGTTTTTCAGATAATCAAATCATCACCAATAATAGTAGCTATATCTTTTATTTTTTAATACTTGTGCCTCATTCATTGGAAAATAGTGATATTAATAGTCATCTTTATCTTGTTATTGGGAAAGTGGATTTTTGTAATTATGTATGATATTGTTTGTTGATTGAAGGTAGATATTGTTTAAGAACTTTTTCTGGTTACAAAACTAGTTCATAATTATGACATTCTGCAATATATAAATACTACAGAATGGTTATTGTGAAAGTCCCTTGTAATCTTTACCCCAGAGAGAACGTCTGTTGATAGTTACTATCTAATTTTACAGATTATGTGTACAGTTCAGTGAGTTTTTAGTACATTTTTCTAATTGCACATCCATCACTATAATTCAGTTGTAGGACATTTCCATCACCGTTAGCACTTCCCTTACACCTGTTTACTGTCAGCGCCCACTCCCACCCCACATTCAGGCAACACCAGTCAGCTTTCTGTTCCTGCAGTTTTGCCTTTTTATTGCCTTTTTAAATGATTGTATAGTATTCCATTACGTGGATACACCAAAATTTATTTAATCAATCTTCCACTGTAAATAATGCTACCATAGACATCATGGCACAAATGACTTGCACAGTCTTGTATTTTGTAAGTTAGATATGCACATTTTAGTGCATTTTAATGCACATGGAGAGTTGCCTTACAAAAACCATGCTATTTGTATTCACACTATCAGTTCTTGAGAGTTTTCTCGTATCCTCAACACCACTGAGAATACTTGTTTTGATGTTTGTCATTCTAGTAGGGGAAATGTGATAAAGTTATACTTTAGTGCACAGTCTCAGGAGGGGGGAATGACCCTACACTTGAGTCTTTTTCTACTACTTTCAAGCTGTGTGACTTGAGCAAATAAACATTTTATAGTTTTATTGTATAAAAATATAACACATTGTTGCTATTTTTCAGAGATATTTTGTACTACCTGTTGAGATTTTATTTTATTTTTTAAAGTTTTATTTATTTATTTTGAGAGAGAGAAAGTGACAGTACGATGGGGAGGGGGCAGAGAGAGGGAGAGAGAGAATCTCAAGCAGGCTCCATGCTGTCAGTGCAGAGCCGACATAGGTCTCGATCCCACAAATCGTGAAATCATGACCTGAGCAGAAATCAAGAGTCAATGCTTAACTGACTGAGTCACCCAGGTGCCCCTCTGTTGAGATTTTAAATTAGAACTTCCATAGCCTTTTCCTGTGGTTGTTCGGAATATAGATATAGATGTAGATGTACAAATATATTTAGCTATACAGATGTAGACATAATACTGTGCATTATTGTATCCTAATTTCATGTTACCTTGCTAAACTCTGAATTAAGTGGTAAAGCTCTAACATTTTCTTTTGCTCATTTGAGTTTGTATCACCCCCTTTATGTGATTCATCTTCCAAGGGTAGAGATATTCTTTCCTTATCTATAAATGTACAGGGCTCACTACTTTCCTGAATACAGCAAGCACTTAATAGATGCTTGATGACTTATTGATTTAATGAATGAATAAATGAATACACAAATGTAATATTTGTGGACATAAAAGTCTTTTGCTTCGTTTCAGAGGAGACAGTGCAGACAACTGTTAATTCAGCTCCACATTCACAGCAAAAGTTCATAGACATATAAACAAGCGGCTTCTCAGGAATTCTTTGTGCCACCTTATTATTGAAGGAAGAATTTTTTTAATATCTTCAACTTCATTTTGCCAGCATTTGAAAGGCCATTTCTATTTATTTTCAGGAAGAGTGGAATATTGGCAGTAGTGTGCAATTTCCTTCCTTGCTGTGTGTGACAAATACCTTAACTTCCTTGCTATAATCTGGTTTGAAAGTTGAGGATACTGCTGTTGCTAGAGAACTGTCTTTGCTGATGTCTAGTCAATACTTTTAACCAAGACTTAGATGAAGTTGTGTGAAAGAGACAGGAGCTCATCAGCTTTGCAGATGACACAAACTTTTCAAATTGGAATCAAAGAGGAACACAAGAGGCCAGAACACTGGGTTGAAACCAACAAGTTTGACCTTTAAAAAGTATGATATAAAGTACTAGTTTTAGGTTATTTTATTTTGTTTTTTGTTTTAAGATGTTTATTTATTTATTTTGAGAAAGAGAGTGGGGGGCAGAGGGAGAGAGAAAGAGAAAGAGAATCCCAAGCAGGTTCCACACTGTCAATGCAGAGCCTGACACAGGGTTCAGTCTAAAGAACCATGAGATCACAACCTGAGGTGAAATCAAGAGTTGGATGCTTAACTGAGCAACCCAGGAGCTCCATGTGGGTCCACTTATGCACAGATTTTTTTGCAATAAATATATTACAATACTTTCAATAAATACAGTATAGTACTCTAAATGTATTTTCTCTTATGATCTTATTAGTATTTTCTTTTCTCTAGAGTCTTAAATGCTTATTTATTTATTTTCAGAGAGAGAGAGAGAGCACAAGCAAGAGAGGGGCAGAGAGCGAGAGAAAGAGAGAGAATCTGACAGCACAGAGCCTGCTGTGGGGCTCAATCTCATAATTGTGAGATCGTGACTTGAGCCGAAATCAAGAGTTGGACACTTAACTGACTGAGCCATTCAGGCACTCCTTCCTTAGGTTTAAATATTCAACTACACAAATTAGAGAGACACAGCTTGGTAACACTTCTAGCAAAAAGATCTTGCTTTTGATGAAACAGAAAATCAATTGAGACTTAAGTAGCCCATAGCTGTAAATATAAGAACCCAAACTTAGCTAGACTAACTGCTACAGAGTGGGAATACTTTTCTGCTGGGGTGAGATCATGCCTGAAATATTAGGTTCAGTGTTTGATAAAAATATTAGGAATATCCTTTTATATAACATTAACCACAATTAGCAATTGTGTCTATAGAGAAAAAAAATGCCATGATTTTGCAAAAAGTCAATATCATGTTTTCTCATAGCTGTAGTTAAAGAGGTGAGCATATCCCAGAAAAGGGAATTTTCAGAAGTTCAGTGTAACTATGATCTAACTGATAGAATGTATGTGAAAGTGGGACAATTTTCATTCAATTCTGTTTGTCTCCAGAAGACAAAGTAACAGAAATAAAGAGGAAGCAACTCTTGGCTCAGGGGAATATCAATAGAGACAATGAGCTATAAAACTTTATGAGGTTACTGTCATGATGGCCATTTTATACAGAAGGACTCAGTACTTACTCTAAGACTCAGAGGAGAAAAACTTGTGGCCAGTAGGATTTCAGAGCCCAGCTGTTCTAACTCCAATTTCCATTCACCTGTTACTAGTTAATCTCCAGACATGAAACTGGATGTCTTTCTAGTTATGGGACATGGTTTAAGCAGAGTCCCAACTGAATATCCTTTTTTCAGGGATGTTATAGAAGCTGTTTTTTTTGTTTTTTTTTTTTTTTAATTGGGTGGCTTATAGGACCAGATACTTTGGTAATGACACACTTGAAGGCAGTGTTTCCTAAACTAATGTTATGGGGATACTGTTCTGCAGTACCTAAAGATGTACTCCATGAAAACAGGACACTTTCATCAAGTAAGCTTGGGAAATGCTGAGCTAAGCCAAGCTTCATTGTTTGTGTGTGTGTGTGTGTGTGTGTGTGTGTGTGTGTGTGTTACCATAGGACTTCTAAAGCCTTTAATATCTTTATGTACATTGTGATATTCTAAACTTATTTGACAGAAATAATCCTTTTTTTCTTAGAGTATGCATTAATGTTTCTTGGAACCACTCTGTTGTGGAAGATAGTTTTTAAAGTACTGCTCTAATGTCTCTCATTTCTAAGCCATAAGGACAACAGAGAAAACATTCAGTTCAGTTAATAGTAGCCACTTTTCTTAAAGATTGCTAAAAGTGTGAAACCAAACCAATTGTGCAAAAACAGACTATGTTAAGTCATGAACAACTTATAGCTCTTGCTTGCTCTGGTGGTAAAGGCTCTGGATGGGTAGCATATTTCGATGCACTTTATAAAGGGCTCTCCATTGGCTCTCCATTTTTTTTTTATCTGAATGATCAAAAAACAGTCTTAACAGGGTTCAGACAGGTGAGCTTACAGAAACAACTTGCCCTAAGTATCAAAGAGTCAACAGATTTAATAAATAATCAAGTCTATTAGTGTTTACTATTTATGTTTATACAAACATTAAAACTTTTTGGGGCAATCGGGTGGCTGAGTCAGTTGAGCATCTGACTCTTGATTTTGGCTCAGGTCATGATCCCAGGATCATGAGATCAAGGCCCCCATTGGGCTCTGTGCTGAGTGTGGAGCCTGCTTAATATTCTCTCTCTCTCTCCCTTGCTGATGTTCTCTCTTGCTAAAATAAAAAAAATAAATTAAAAAAATTTTTAATGTTGACTTTTCTCCTTTGATTCTGCTCATCCAAGCCTCAGCTTCTGTTCTTCATCCCTTGGCAAATATTCCCAATCCATTAGCGCCTTATCCTCTGAGCTCCAACAGTATCTCCAGACTACAGCAGAAGCCCTCAGTGAGAAGACACCATAGACTCCTCTGCTCCGTGTCTTAGTTTACTCAGACAGCCACCTCATCCACACTCACAGTAGGCTTCAGCTGGGAAGGCTGGGGGCCATTGTCAGAACTTGGGGGATTGACTCTTAGGTTCCACCTAAGAGTCCTCCTTTTCCTTGCATAACAGCCTCAGAGCAGGAGGCCAGGTTTTCATGACACTCTTTCTCTAGTACCTCCTTCCAAATTTGTTAGTGTTCTGTAGCTCAGCCTGCTGGGAGTCTGCTGAAATGGATATTTTTATTTCAATTATATTTGACTTAAACTGTTTCATATCAGTAACACCCTTCCAGGGAAAAGGAGTGGTAGTGGCACAGTGGGAATTCTCTGTGAGTGGATAAGACTGTACAGGCTGGCCTCTGTCCCAGGAGGGGCCTTCTCACCATGTCTGCCCACAGAACACTGGGCTGTGGGTTTCTCAGCAAGCCTTCTTCCTTGTTTCCACTTAGTAAGGAGAAAACATGGGTAACAGATCTCTGCTAATGATAGAGATGTCGCTTTAGAGCCTACCTTCTACTTGTAGAGACTGTTCTGATAGTTACTATTTATTAGGGTTATTGTGTGACTGAAACTGTTCCTTAATTATCTTTTTCATTGACTGTTTATGTATTTTTGAGACAGAGCATGAGTGGAGGAGGGGCAGAGAGAGAGGGGGACAGAGGATCTGAAGTGGAGTTCCGGGTTGACAGCAGCGAGCCTCATGTGGGACTCAAACTCATAAACCATGAGATCATGGCCTGAGCTGAAGTCTGACGCTCAACTGACTGAGCCACCCAGGTGCCCCTATTCCTTAATTATCTTATTTAATCATCATAATAAAAACAATATCCAACATTTATTGACAACCCATGTACAAGACATTGTTCTAAGTTTCATACAAATTTTTTTTCACATGAAATTTTTAACATTGGGACCAAGTACCTGGTATGCTTTCTCTTTAACTGATTAGGGAATCAAATTCAAGAAAGTTAAACAAGTTTACTGAGGACACTTACCTAGTATGTGGCAGAAGTAGAATTTGAATTGAGTTCAATGTACACCATTCATTCCATTGTATGAGACCTCTAATTGCAAGGCATGGAGATTTTCTTGTAATTCTCTGGCTTCTGGGATTGGGAAGCTATTCAGGGTCCAGGGCAACCTTGGGGCCCACATGATATCTTTTTTTTGTTTATTTCATGTTTATTTATTTTTGAGAGAGATAAAGACAGAGCATGAGTGGGGGAGGCGCAGAGAGAGAGACAGACAGACAGACAGAATCTGAAACAGGCTCCAGGCTCTGATCTGTCAGCACAAAGCCTGACACAGAGCTTAAACTCAAGGACCGTGAGATCATGACCTGAACTGAAGTTGGACAACTAACTGACTGAGCCACCCAGGTGCCCCACATGATGTCTTTTTTAAGGAGTATTCACTTTGCATGGGATTGCACCACTCTCATCTTGGTCCCATCCAACCAATCTTCTTGGAGTTGCTAGTCCAAAGGCAGTAGGTTGCTACTCTGCTTGGTCAGTATCTATCACCTCTACTGGGCGGTGTCTTTAATGACAGGTCCTTTCATGATTTGCTGGCCAGCCATGGGAATCCAGCTTCTGGTCAAGGAGCCAGTGATGCTTCAGTGTCACCAGCTCTGCACAAGATCTGGGCTAGCTCTACTTCTCTGAGCCAAGGGCTGTGGGCTGGGAAGTTCTAACTCGATGGGACATTGGCCATAATAGACCCTGGTCTGGTCAGGACAGCTTCTATGTCTTCTATGAGTCACCAAGGAGAAAGGGCATCCATATAGTTTGTCATGCTCAAAACAAAAGAATCTTCACTGTTACAGTGGATACATTGCTACCCCAATAGAAAATATGTTTTCGTAAAGTATCAGATAGAAGCATAAGTGATGTAGTCCTCAGATCAATCTGGATTTATAACCTTTATATCTGGGCTAAATTCCCATGAAGTATGCTGTGAATAATAGAAGAACCTTTCTTTAGGAACTCTGTCTAGCATCATTAGTTCTAAGACTAAGACCCGAATTAGTTATTTGTTAAAGTCAAACAAATCTGAATCAGATTTTGTGTAAACAGCAGGTAAACCAATGCAGAAGACTAAGTGGTCAAATTGAAACACAGATTGCAGTTGGTCCCACATAGGCCTCCTGGACAGATGGCAGAGCTCCCTGCTGTAGAGCCTGCTTGGAGGCCAGTAGGTGGAGGTTTTCAGGTGGCAGCAGCAGCTTCCCAGGTCAGAAGCTTGAGAGGGAGCCTGAGACTGAGGGCCTGAGTTCTAGGCCACTTTGAATCATGGGTTTCCTTGGTCTCTTTTCACTCAGGTTCCTAAAGTTTCCAGGGAGTAGCATTGTGGTAGCAAAACTGTAAACTTTTACCAGGGCACTTAATGGATTTGCAGTTGATCTAGGAGAAAGATACAATTTCTGAAACCTGTGCTAAGGGGCACAGAACACACTTTTCAACTAGATACCAAGCCTCTTTCTCTTTGATTCAGTAAAAGAAAAAAAATGAATTCTTAATGTTGCTTCCTCCCCAACCCTCACCATTCTGCAAGTTTCTCAGGTACGCAGCCATGCTTTTTCCAACAAAACAAATATTCTCTTGAAATTATAGAATGAACTCCTTATTAATTTCAAATGATTATAATATGAAAGAAATACACAAATCAGAGAAAGGGTAAAGAATTACAATAACCTAGGTAAAGCTTAGTGTTTTTTATTTGTTTTGCTTTGAGTTTTACTAAATCACAACTGTTCATTCTTTCAAGCGCACACATACCTTTGTTACTTTGGTTGTGTTACTTTGGCCCTGAGAGCAACTTTCTCATCAACAGCTCCCAACTCATAGATACAGGTTTTAAATTGTCTTCTCTGCTCTTCTAAATAACAGTCAAGTGGTCTTTTTTTTTTTTTTTCTTTTTAAATGTCCAGTCTTCCTTCCTTTCTAAAATACGAAGTTCACATTCAACTCAGAGAGGGAGAGATTTCGGATGCCCACATATGCCCTCTGCATCCCCTATTATAGTCTTCTTCACCTGAATGAGCTGAATTCCCCCTGATTCCTGTCTTGCCTCATTTGTGGAGAGGCAAGTGGTTCTTAACCCTGGCTGCACATTAGAATCTCCAGGGGGCGCTTAAAGAATACCCATCTGTAGTTCTCTCCTAAAAGGTTTGGATTTAATTGCCTGGGGTGGGGTTTAGGGCTCAATATTCTTAAAATGCATCCCAGGAAGTTTTAGTGTGGGCTCAATGGACTTTCGGGTCTCTTTTAGCTGTGTGAATCTGCAGGTCTACAAGACGTTCATAGTCCATCCATGGTAGTTGGAAGATGTAGCAACTATTTTTTTTTATGGGTATAAACCCTTTTTCATTAGAACCTTATAGGTACATTTAAATGTGGAGATGCAGAATGGTTTCTGAAAAGTGCCATAACTCCAAAGAAATAGAAAATGTTTTTCTAGATATCTGTCATATTACCAGGGGATTTCCATTCTGAGGCTTGTTCATTTATAACCTATTTTACCAAGTGGACAACTTGTACAAAGGACGTGAGATAGATTTATCTGAGTTAAAGAAACAACAATGTGATTAATCATGGTGTTCCTTGCTGCCAACTTTCTCCCCCAACAACACAGTGATAGATCTGCTGGAGGGGATAACAGAAGTCTGACTGGCCCCAAATTTTCCTCTGCTCAAAGAGAGACTTTATGCATCTGAAAGGGAATTAAGTTCATGGGAAGAGGGACATGGACATGTATTTGGGGCTTAGTGAAATATTAGATAATGCTTTTCTCCTATACACTTAAAACTTTACTTATCAGAGAATACCAAATAGCAACTTAACTTTGATTTTTCTGTTTTATTAAAACAGTGACAATTAAAGAGAGAACATTACCCTAATTAAGTAATTGAATAAAATGGAGAACAGATGCACTCTGGCTGCTGTGGACAGCCATCCTCATTTACAATGGTGAGCACAGCAAAGCCATCTGGACCTTTTTTGTATTCTTTCATCCAAATTGGTTTTTGTTTTTGAGATGTCATTCCAAGAATTTCCATACCATTAAGGCTACTGTTCCAATAGGACAAGGATAGAATAGAGAATAGTGTTCACAGTATGATTGATGAAATCTTAGATTAGATTTCTTAGAAATCTCCTACCTGCCCAGAAGGACCAAAAGGCCTTGCTTTGCCCTTTTCTCTATTAATGGATCATTACCTGATTAAACGCTGGCTTGATATTAGTGTATCTTTTATATGTATCATCCAACGAGATTCACTGTAAAAATCTAAATTTCCCATATGCCTGATTGCCCAAAAGCAGAAATGGGACAGATTAGTGAGCTAGCCAGCATGAATTCTCTCACTTTGAGGCCTACTCTGATGTTGAGAATGGTACCATCTGCTACAATACCAGGATCAACCTCCTTTTTTTGAAAGGAGATGTGTGGTATCTAATTATTTGGCGTTAAACTCTTATTACTGGTCCGATGGGATATGGCTTTTTTTTTCTGAGTATGGAGTAAATCAGAAAGAATTTTTCAATCTTCTTCCCCAAGGCACACCATGGCCATCAGATGCTTTTTTTTTTTCTTGGATTAGTTTTTTTTTTTCTTTTCTTAAGAAAACATATTTCTCCTTACCCTTGAATTTCTTTTGCACAGGCGCCTATGTTGAGCAAGTGAGAAGCCACTTAAGTACTCTACTTACTCAAAGAAGAGCCTCAGCCTGTTCTAATTCTGTAGTGTGTCAGGAAATCTGACACCAAGAACAGAACGTCTCATACTAGACCAACCAGAGCTACACTAAATTGTGTTAGACCTCAGAAGTTGGACTCAAGGCTGTGCACATCAATATTTACTCCAGATCTGTATCTGAGTGCTGGAATTTGCTGGAACCCAAGTGGACTGTGTGCATATGTGTGTGTGTGTATATGGGGGACTGGTGGTGGCTGGACAGATATTCCACATCTTGTTCCTCCACACTTCCAAGAAAGTAGAATTATCTAAAATACTCAGAAGAAGAGATACCTTAGAAAACAATTTTTAATCCAGAAACTGGAAGGATATTTTACAAACTCCCTGCTACATGCATTGAATGAAATATAAGATGACCCATTCTTATTTTAAGGAATAAGCAGCTACAAAGTGAAAGCAAATTGAAATGAAGGTAGAGATTTAAAAAAAGGGAATTGGCTTACATAAAAAAAATTAAGGAAATCAAAATGCAATATTGGAATAAATATCTGCAATGGAAGGAAAAAAAAGAAGTGAAATGTTAAAAAAAATCAAAGTTGAACTTGAAATAATTTCTTCAAATTCAGAGGAAAGGACAAAATAAAAACATGAATAAAAAGATAATAGATATGCAGGTGAGAAAGTGGATGTTCAACCCTAGAAAAAGAGTGACTCCAAAAGAGTCATTCCAGAATAGTAGAGACAATAATAAAAGTGTATTAGGCATATCAATTTATGGAGCTGAAAAGAATACCTGTTTGTAAATTGAAAAGGCTGGCCATGTTCTAGGTAAAATTTTAAATAATGATTAATTTTTAACTCTGTGACCTTGGGCACATTTCTTAATTTCTCTGTGCCTCAGCTGCCTGATTAATAAAATAGAGACAATGCTAGTATTTGCCTTGAAGGGTTGTTGCAGGTTTTAAATAAATGTCTGTGACTATTTTGAATGGTGACTAAAGCATAGAAAGAAGTATGGATGTTTTAAATAAACAATAAGGCACACGTGTATATTTATAGACACACTTTTTTGAATCAGTAGCTCCACATCAAGTGGTTCTCCATGCCTGGGTTGTTCTAACTTGCACCTTTGCACTTGTTAACCAGGTTTCGACTCCTTTCCAGGTCCATCTTGCCTCATTCCCTTTGCTCTTGCTCTCTGCTTGGTACTTCTGTTCTTCTGGTCTTTCTTTAGCTTGTTGCCCACCCATAATTCCTTCCATGTCATGCAGAAATGGATCTTGGAAAGCATTATTGGGATGCAGCCATCTGCTGCCAGTCCTTCTTAAAGTTATCCCTTGATTAGACTCTTCATAGCACTTTTGTAAGTCTCCATTACATTTGAGAGTAGCCACTTCTGCTTGTGTCCTGTCATACTGCCCAGGTCACTCCTGCCCATGTCTAGATCCTGGTTTGACCCCACCTTCCTGTGAGAGCCCAGCTTATACCATTGAGACTTCTGCAGATAACTTTCTTAGACCGGTTATCCATGAGAAGGGTATTAGGACCAAATAGGAAGGCTCTTACATAGCCTTGCTGAAGGGAATGGTCACAATAAGCTTTCCCTGGGATGACCTCACTTTTGTGTAACGCCAGAACCCAAATACTAGTTGGGAAATGCTTCACGTCTCTTGGAACACTCCGGATTCAAGGCACAACTTCAGAGAAATATCTGCATGTTTTCATACATTTGTTTAAACCAAACTGGTTTCTTTATGTGTAAGGGATAAATAGAAGTTAAAAACCAAAACCAAAGATTGAATGTTATACAAAACAAATTGACTTATGCAGGGTTGCATGGCTTTCAGCTTTTTAATTAGCTGGCTATACAATCTGAGAATCATTAGCAGCATGGGGATTGTAAGGCATACTATTTATGCTTAACATTTAATTATGCGTAACCTTACAGCAGGTGATTCTGCTGCTTCCCCCACCCGCCAGGAGTTCAAGGATAGCTTTGGGTAGACAAAAGTTTAGAGGAATTATGAGATATACTATCAGATAAATTATGGCTTGCCCTTGGCACAGTTCAGCAATGATGTAACTGTGGAAAGCTTTAGCCCAGAGTAAGTTGATGGAAATGTATTTTAGACTTAGAGTTTGGGGTATGTGGGTCTTCAATTCAATATATATTTGAGATAGTAGTCATGATTAATCATGAGCTCAATGACATTTGAACCTTAATAAAATAAAGCACAGAATAATGCTACATCAATGTAGTTCCTGATGTTGAAGGAATATGTGCTTTGAAATCAGAAGATCTGGGCTTAAAGTTCAGGTTTGTTACCTACCTGTTGTATAACTTCAGGCAGGTTGCTTAACTGCTTTGTCAGGGGTTCTTCAATTATAAAATTGAAGCATATCTCTCAATTGGGAGAATTCACTGTAAACATGTACCTATATGCCACATGTATGCACAGACTTGGTAGATACTCAAGAAATGCCTGCCTTTTCTCTGGGGACTTAGAGCACAGAAAGTATAGGCTAAGATTGTGGCTCCTCATGAAAATCCCGTCTCCTGAGGCCAGCAGTACTAAAGGACCACCCATTGCCAGCCCCGGCATTTAAATGAGAAGTTAATGGAAACCAAGCCATGTGTTCTTAAACGTCAGAATGTACAAGTTCCCCAAGTTGCCTTGAAAAATTCTGAGACCAGCCTCCATCTCAGAAGGATTCTGTCTCTCCCCAGGAAGGTTTCCCAAACCACCTCAGTATGAGGGAATCGTTTCTTCCCTCAGGAGTCGTTCTAGTGGGCACTTTATGGAGCCCCTGGAAGGCTCTTACACTGCTTTTAGTGTATGTATGGAAGACTCAGCCATTTAACTTGCTTGAAAGCTCCTACGTGTCTGGGACTACAGGCTATATTTTCTCTGTATAGCACCTAGTGGGAGAAGAGCTGAGGGGGAAAGGAGGGGGCAAGAGGCAGTTTCCGGACAGGTTGAGACACTCTAGAGACAGTCTGATCTCCTTGGGGATATTTCCCAGGACTAGTACGGTTTGTTTTAGTGTGCATGATGCATCTTAGACTAATGGCCACACACTAACCTCTGCATTAACCTCTCCCGGTGAAGTTTTTTTAAAACATCAAATGACTTTTCCATTTTGTTGGGAAGGTTCCCATTCTATGAAAAGCTGACTTTTTTTGTACATATTTTTGCACACCAACCATTCTAATAAAACCTACAAGTGATTACTACTACAGTGAATTAGCTCTGAGCTCCACTAGCTCCTTATTGGTGGAGCTTTAACAGTTCTTTTTCTTTTTAGCTACTGAGTAAAATAGTGTAACAGGCATTGCATGAGAAGGTGTAAAGGCACTTAGAATAGAATGTTGCTTGGCACACAGTAAGCACAAAATAACCTTCCTGGAGAAAGGGTTACCTTCCAGGTAGCTCAGGATTGAGAGGTATGTATGGAGGGTTGCATGGGAGGACATTCAGGGAGAGGACATGATGAAGTGTGAATGCCATGGTACATGTACAACCTTGCATGCAGTTCCTTATTGGCTGGAGCAGAGTGTGCATGAAGACAGGCAGCGTGAAAGATGATACTGGAGACGTGGATAGTGGCCAAGTCACAGATGGTACTGCATGTCATGCTAGGGGGTTTGGCCTGTGTCACGAAAATGCCAGGGAACCACAGAACAATATTATTTAGGGCACTGATATAGCCATTCATGGCCCCCCAAAGGTCATCACGACATGGACTTTTTCTCCGCACTTGCTCTCCTGCCCATCTCTCACTTTCTCTCCTGCCCTTCTGTGAAAGGATTAGGCTTTTGATTTAATTATCTTGACTACACCTACCTTATCATATCTTGTGCTTTTGAATTCCTCTCTACAAATTCATGCAAAGCTTAATATAAGTTATACAATGTGCTTATTTTTTTTAAAGCAAAACCATGAAGCATTAAAGAAATTTATGAGAGAAGTAGTTGGGCTATCCCTCCAAATCATGAAGAGCATGCATTCATTCTACTTTGCTGCTGGGTGCTTCACTGGGAGTTAGAGAAGAACTGCTATAGGCCACAGGGAGCCACTCAAGGTTCTTGAGCAGGGGGAGTGGCATAATCTGCAATACAGGAAATGGTTTAGCACCAGAGAAGCATACATCTTCTCCAGAATAAAAGTATTATGAGAGAACAATCTAGACGATAGTTAATGTCATAACAAGATATGTGGTATAGAAATAAATGCTATCAGAGCTCTAAAGATAGAGAAGTGTCTGTGGTCTGGAGGACTGGAGGGCTTGCTCGCAGGAGTCAGGTCATTTGTTGGACTTGAAAAGACAGAAGGAAGGGCACCTGGGTAGCTCAGTTGGTTAAGCATCTGACTCTTGATTTTGGGCTCAGGTCATGATCTCACGGAGTTTGAGCCCTGCATCAGACTGTGTGCTGACCGCACAGAGCATGTTTGGGATTCTCTCTCTCTCTCTCTCTCTCTCTCTCTCTCTCCCCCCCACTTCCCTGCTCATGCTTTCTCTCTCTCTTAAACGTTAAAAAAAGAAAAGAAAAGAAATGAAAAGAAAAGAAAGAAAAGAAAAGAAAAGAAAAGAAAAGAAAAGAAAGGAAAAGAAAGGAAAAGAAAGGAAAAGACAGAAGGATTTGGGACTGCAAAGAAAACAAATGGAGCATATGCAAGGAACATAGTGCCCTGTGAGTGATTGAGTGAGTGAGTGAGTGTGTGTGTGTGCGTTTTGAATGAAGTTCAATTAGAAGACAGGAATCTACCAAGGGGCGCCTGGGTGGCTCAGTTGGTTAAGCATCCAACTTCAGCTCAGGTTATGATCTCATGGTCTGCGAGTTCGAGCCCCACGTCGGGCTCTGTGTTGACAGCTCAGAGCCTGGATCCTGCTTCAGATTCTGTGTCTCCCTCTCTCTCTGCCCCTCCACCACTCACGTTCTGTCTCTATCAAAAAATGAATAAGCATTAAAAAAAATTTAAGAAGACAGGAATCTACTTGACTTCAGAAGTTGACTCAGAAAGAACATTCTGTCTGTTTACATTTAAATGTGTTTAAGGGGTAGATCAAGAGAAGAAAGGGGGTATGGAGATATTAAGTTTCAGGGAGGAGAGAAAGAAGGAAAGGAACACAGAGACAGAGAGAGCCAGAAACAGAAACACAGATAGGAAATGAGGAGAAAGAAGAGTAGGGGCAAACCAAAATTATAGGAAATAGCATTTTTCATTTCTAATTCTTTTGTGTGGGTTTAGACAGCTTGGAATCAGCAGTAATGAGAGCTTTTCTCTAAAAGGGGATGAGGAATGAAGTTTCACAATGAGAGGTAGGAGCATTTGGGATAAACAAGAACATCCAGCAAAGCGACATGAAATGGAGGTTTTTCAGCCAGACCTATGAACTAGTTCAGTGGAGTATGAAGTGTGCTTTAAGGGAAAGATGAAAATGAAGTATTAAACTTCCCATCAAAGTTTGAGGTATTTTCATTTGGGCTTTATTTTCAAAGTGCACAGAGAATTCAGCTCTCTCAATTTATCACCCTACTCAGGCTTCTCATGTGTGCATCACATTTTGGCAAAGTACTAGAAACTCCAGCGACAGGTTTAATGGAAAGAAAGGGGCAGTTATACCATTCTGTGGGTTTAGCACAGGGCTATAGAAATGGTATTCGGGGAGGCCAAAGGTGGAATGTCTCCCCCTGCCGCCCTGGAGGACAGTATCAGTCCTTCATGAAGGCTGGCTGACTTCTGCTAGTCTGGCAAATCTGAGCACCGTCAGCATCTATTCTAGAATGAATTTCCCTCCCCGCCACAGGTGGGCAAAGGGCAGCCCCTCCTGTGACATTCTGCACAGCCCTCGCAACACCAATGAAGTTCTCTGTGTGAATGTTTTCTTCACTGGATTTCACGTTCTTTCAGTCAGGGGAGTTCTTACTCATCCTTGGAGACCTAGCACGGGGGATACTCAATAAATGTATGTGGAAAGAAATTTGTCAGAGGGAGCTCGTGGAGTTCAAACTGGATTATTACAATGGGAGTAGGATTTTATATCCCCTTTTATAACTGGTCCCCTTGAAGTGATCGTATCTCTACTCAAAGACTGTTAGCTCTGTTATAACCTCTGATTTCAGAATCAACCTTGAGAGAAAACTTGAATAATATGTACCTGTTAGCTTGTGAGAGCTGCTACCTAACCCTGTGAGAAGCAGCATACTCATTCCAGCTCTGTGATCTTGGCAGCCCATTCATCTCTCTCTGGTTTAGCTTTATAATTTATTAAGTGAGCAGTATAATCCCATTCTTCTAAAAAGTTATTTTATGGGGATTGCATGCAACCATACCTGGAAATACAAAGTGCTCCATACACATTGTCTTCAATCCTGCTCTTTCAAAGTACTCAGTTGCTGAGAGTGTAACTCTCCTGATTTCCCCTTACTGGAATTGACAGCTTCCCAATCAGGAAAAGTATGAACACCATTGCCCTGGTCAGACTGTTCAACTTTCATGTCAGTTTCTTCTTATGTCAACAATCAAAACTTTTTCTGTGTTAATTTCCACGTGAAGTTAACTCCTGAATTGGATGAGAGCAAGAGTTCTTACGTATTGCTGCATAACAAACTACCTGAAACTTACTTTATGCAAACATCTTCTTTGGCTCATGACTCTGGTGTAGGAATGCTAGAAATGCTTCTTTTGGAAGTCTTTGATCTACAAGGCATTAGCTGGGATGGCTGGAGCTAGAAGATCTACTTCCAGGATGGCTTCTTCACTCATACTTTTAGCACCGCAGTGTTCCCTGGCATCTCTCTCTCCACCTGGCATCTTTAGGTTGCTTCCAGATGGCTTGACTTTCTTGTAGCATGGTAGTCTCAGGGTAGCCAAAATACTTATAAGAAGGCTAACTTCATCTAGAATGAGCATTTCAGGAGTGATTGTTCCCAGAGACCAAGGCAGAAGCTTCAAGGCCTTATGTGAACAGGCTTCAAAAGTTACATAGTATCATTTTTGGTACATTCTATTGGTTATACAGGGCTGGATAAAATTCATTGTGAGAAGAAACTACAAAAGGAAGTGAATACAAGGAGGTGCAATTCACTGGGGGAGTCATTTTGAGGAACAGTTATCACAGCAGTTGATTGAGCATTATGTTCTTTTCCTTTCATTTCCTTTGGTCCCCTCCCCTCCCCTCCCTTGCCTTTATCTCTCCTCCCCTCCTATCTCTTGACTTACTGAAATTTGCCAGGTTGCATTCTCAGTGCTCACCCACCCAGGTAAATGCTATGCAAAGAGAGCATATGGAGCTCTCTGGCATGATAGGTATGGAAAAGGTGAATGGCCAACTATCTCCTTTTCCCAATATATGTTGGAGGTTTCATCTCAGTTTTAAGTGGGGTGAATGTCCATGAGCACACTCCCCATGAGTATGGCTTGCAGTGAGCTCACATGAAAGCAGAAAATCCTCAATGGAAAAGAACAATTAATAGGTGAGGTGCATGGCATTTTCCTTAGACCTCTTAAGACACTAGCAACAAATTGAAATGGTAATTCATTAACATAAATTAAAGAAAAGCAGAGGACAGATAGTAGGATTAACGTACATGGTAGGAGGAAGAATTATACATTGAAGAGGTAGTGAGAAATGACCATACATTGCCATTGGCTCGAGGCAGAGAAAAGTAATTCTACATTTTATTGTGGCCCTTCAATTATCCAATATTGGTGCTAAGAAATATTTGCCAGCTCTCAACTTGTAAATGTTCAGTTGTGTCAGATTATAATATGGTCTATACTAATTAAATTTGGAATAGACCAGTCTGTATCTAGACTCTCCACAAGTCTTCTGACTACTCCAGCTCTCCCTTATCCACATTCTTACATTGTTTTGACTGCATAGACTGTTACCCCACATAGTTTTATATGATTAACTTTGATTACCTCACTGGATTATGTTTTGAGGCTTCAGATAAGCATTTCTCTTTCGCTATATTTTCCCCTACTCCCTACCCTTACTTAACGCGGGAGTGCACGTGCACGCGCATGCACAAGCACACACACATACACCCCACACATGCACACACATGCACACAAATACATACTGTCTTCTGCCCAGTGCAGGCCCACTCAGTAAACACTGAAGAAAAGAACTAGGTTCCCATATGTTCAAATTTTCACTGCAGAAGCAATCCATAGCTGTTACTATTTCATTTATAATGCCTATCTAACTTCAGATGTTATCACCAGGGGTATCTTGCCCTGTTTGCTACCAACTCTGTTGATGGTTGTAGTTTTTCTTAGATTAACATTTCCCAAAGTGATTTCTTCAAAATGTAACTTTGAGATATATACATGCTGTACTGGAAGATCTACAACTCATATTAGCATCTTGCTATGAGAAGACCTACTGAGGAAGCCATTTGTTTAACTAAATATTTTCTAAATTATTTCTGAGCATAGAGCACTTTTTAAAGAAAAGATAGCAGCACCTATTTGTTTTCCAGGGAAATGGTGTTTTCTGGAATGTATTTTGGCAAACAGTGTCCTATACATGCCAGCTTTTATTCTCTGTCTTTTTTGGTCCTCTGCAGGCCCAAGGCTTAACTTTTTGCTTTTGAGTGGGCAGAAGCTTTGAGAGTCCAAGGGAAGATGACTCTTTGGGTGAAGTAACTTAGCATTGTTTGGGACTAGAAAGGGCCCTGAGAATACCATACCAAATATTTCATTTTAGAATTGAGGAAGTAGATGCAGATGAATAGAAGTCCACTGAACCCATAAATGTCAAAACTGGGACTAACATCCAAGTGTCTGAGTTCCAAGGCAAGAATAGTTCTCCCTTCTATTTTTTCCCCCTTTTACATAGAACTTTCCTAGAAAGACAGCATTTGGGCCCTGCTGGTTTCATTGAAAATAAGCAGGCCCCAAAACTGGTACAAAGGATCATGATTTGCACAGAATATAATTAGTGATTTTGAGGATTTCAATGCATGCCCTGGATATGGAGCAGATTAGCAATTGGAGCCCATGCTTTTTGGTAGAGGATGGGTGCTGCCTCTAAAACTCCAAAGAATAGGGGCACCTGGGTGGTTCAGTCAGTTAAGCATCTGGCTTCAGCTCAGGTCATGATCTCATGGTTCGTGGGTTTGAGCCCTGTGTCGCGCTCTGTGCTGACAGCTCAGAGCCTGAAGCCTGCTTCCGATTCTGTATCTCCTTCTCTCTGCCCCTTCCCCGCTTGTGCCCTGTGTGTCTCTCTCAAAAATAAATAAACATTAAATTTAAAAAAAAACTTCCGAAGAATACAGTATATTAACTGCTCCACCTCTCACCTTGAAATAAAGGCTTCTGGCTTCCATGGGCTAGGCAAGGCAGGGATGGAACAACTGGATTTTCTTTTCTTTTCTTTTTTTATATGTGTAATTTTTTGTCAAGTTGGTTTCCATACAACACCCAGTGCTCATCCCAACAGGTGCCCTCCTCAGTGTCCATCACCCATTTTCTCCTCTTCCCCACCCCCCATCAATCCTCAGTTTGTTCTCAATATTTAAGAGTCCCTTATGGTTTGCCTCTTTCCCTCTCTGTAACTTTTTTTTTCTCCCATCCCCTCCCCCCTGGTCTTCTGTTAAGTTTCTCAGGATCCACGTACGAGTAAAAACACATGATATCTGTCTGTCTCCACCTGACTTATTTCACTTAGCATAACACTCTCTAGTTCCATCCACGTTGCTACAAATGGCCAGATTTCATTCTTTCTCATTGCCAAGTAGTACTCCATTTATATACAAACCATGTCTTCTTTATCCGTTCATCAGTTGATGGACATTTAGGCTCTTTCCATAATTTGGCTATTGTTGAAAGTGCTGCTATAAACATTGGGGTACAAGTGCCCCTATGCATCAGCACTCCTGTATCCCTTGGGCAAATTCCTAGCAGTGCTATTGCTGGGTCATAGGGTAGGTCTATTTTTAATTTTCTGAGGAACCTCCACACAGTTTTCCAGAGCAGCTGCACCAGTTTGCATTCCCACCACCAGTGCAAGAGGGTTCCCCTTCCTCCACATCCTCTCTAGTATCTATAGTCTCCCAATTTGTTCATTTTAGCTACTCTGACTGGCATGAGGTGCTATCTCACTGGAAACCCTTCTGGGAGATACGATTTGTGGGAATGCTACCTGGTGGTAAATAATGGTGTGGGGAGTAGTTAAATATGACTACATTTCACCATGGTCCCCAAAGGCCTAGATCAAATTCCCAAGGGATGTGCAAGTCCCAGAGGGATGAGCTGTGCTTGAGAAAACAGCTTTTACCTCACAGGGCCAAGCTGGTTACTTCCTTTGGGGTGGCCCAATGCAGGTGGGTTTGTGCTAGTAAATTTAATTTGTTTGTTGGATGCTCTGTGGTGAAGATAAGGTTAGAGGAAAGTGAGATGAAGGAAGTAACTAGAGACACCTGTAAATTATTGGATAAATACCCTGAGGTCTGGTCAGAGCATCAAACCCAGGTAGAATTCTATGGAGAAGTTTTCAAGTTGGCAAGAAAGACAGTGGGAAGGGAAGACTCTGGTGTGGTCTCCCAAACTCCTGTTAAATAGTTACCTGCATGAGGCCTTGGGACTCTGAGGTCATTCAGTGACTCCTGAGAGACAGTTCTGTGTGGATTGACTATAAATCACAAATTATTTCAATCCTGAGAAGATGAGGACAACGAGCAAACCGTGCACAAGTTTCCAGTGTCCTGCTGTTCAATTTAGTGGGGAGAAGGGCATGGGTCTGAATCTACAAACCTTCCATGTCTACACATGTCCCTTAAGCCATAAGAGGCCAGTCACTAAGGAGCTTTAAGACTTTGAGCACATGGAATTCTCTGGAAGATTATCCTGTGTCTACCATATAGTTTCCCTTACTCTGGGTATGCACAACAATATTAGGGGCTGAATGCTCAGGCCTCTATGCTCCTCTACCTTATCCACCTGCACACACACATGCACACTCATGCATCTTTGTCTGGGCTAGGAAGGAGCAGCCCAGGGTTCCCTTAGCCTTCGATCTCTCCTCTACACCCTCAGAGAGGTGGGCCCAGGACTCAGAGTGAAAGAATCCGATCCCTGTGAAAGGAGGCAGAGGTGCTGCAGAACATTAACCAGCCAGACTTTCTCTGTGTGGAAAACAGAACTGAGAGGAGACGGATGGGTCTGTGGTGCTGGCCGTTCAGGACACTTCCCTCTCAACTGGGTAAGAGGGGTTGTGGGACCCGGGATACTCTGGCATATCTGTCATCAGGTGCTATGTTGTGTGGACTTGGGGGAATCCATGTAAGCCTGTGCAGTATGAACCTGGACAGATTTTTTTGTAGTGCAAGCGCCTAACTTAAACTTCGATTGCTGAGGCATCCATTTCAAAGAGGCATCCACTGGGGGCACCTGGGTGGCTCAACTGGTTAAGTGTCTGACTTCGGCTCAGGTCATGATCTTGCGGTTTGTGAGTTTGAGCCCCACATTGGGCTCTGTGCTGACAGCTCAGAGCGTGGAGCCTGCTTCGGATTCTGCGTCTCCCTCTTTTTCTGATCCTCCCCCACTCACACTCTGTCTTTCTCTTTCTCTCAAAAATAAATAAACATTAAAAAAAAAATCAAAGAGGCATCCATTTAAAAGACACCTATCTGAAATAAACACACTGACATCTGGGGGACTAGGTGAAGGGCCAGGTCACAGGGCCCCCACCCAGGTTCCTTTGTTTTAGAGATCTTGGTAACTGACCATTTGCCGCCCCCCTCCTGGCCTCTTCCCACACTTTACATTCCCATTCTTATGTTTTAAATTCACCAAGAAAGAATGAACCTGCAAAACCTTAGGCCTCCACCCTGGACTCAGTAAAAGCAGAGCTCTGGCCTGCATGCACACGCTCCCTCTCTCAATGACCTTGTTGTGTGGCCCCAGGTGTACTGTGCTATTTCCAGACCTTGTAAGTAATAAGCCTCTATTTTTCAAAGTTTCCTGATGGTTGCTGCTGAAGGGCATCTTGCAGTAATAATAAGAACTACAGGGATTGGTCCAGTTGTAATATTGTCTTGGAAAGGGGAGATGTTTGTGGGAAGCTCAGTGGGGCCAGGTTAAGTACCCCAGGCATTTCTAACCAATGGTATTACTACTGACCAGCTGAGAACTGTGTAAAAACAGCCAGAGGATGGAGAGTGAGTCTCCTGAAGGTGCCAGTTATTGACAGAGCCTTCCCAGGATTGTTCCATACCAGGGAGCAGTGACTGGACCCTGGCCTCTCTCAGCTTGCTCCAAACTGCAGGGATCCTAAAGAAACCAGCAAAAGAATTTTAAATATGTGCTAAAAAGTGTTGCAAATGCCAAGGCAGCCCTAGCAAGTAGAAAGGCAGAGCACAGTCCTGGGGATGGGAAGGAAAACTGCATGCTGGTGAGGCTGAGTGGTGAGAACCCAGCCATTGCTGATATTCAAGTACTGTGGGTTTAACTTCTGGTACAGGCAGAAAGGTTCCTCGTAGCTGAAAATGTGGACTTGCCTTTTCTACTCAGGGATGGGTATCCTGTGCCTCATTTGGTCTTACTCTTCCTCTACTGTCTTTCCAGGGCTGATGCCCAAACCTAGATTCTTATAGGGCTAGATTGAAGCCACACAGCTGTTCATTGTAAGTCTAGGTTGCATCTTGGATTTTTTTTTTCTGTCCATGTGTTCCTCCATTCGTGCACTGAAGGCACAAGGACTCCATACCACACTGTGCAAAGACACAATCTGGACACACCTTCTAAGATGTCACTTCTTCTACCATATGCCCTTGTTATGGTAGGTGCCTTGTCTGGAACCTCAGAGTTGGAAGACACTTTAGAGGTTAGATGGTTTTTCTACCCAATACAGGAAACACATTGAAAGAAGTTTAAAAGAAGGGAGGAGGTTGGAAGAAGGCAAGTAGAATGTGTTGAGATAAGAGCTGCTGTTAGCATCACTATTCTTTTTATTACTATGTGCCCCACATAGGCATCTTGCTTGCCGGATGATAAAAACCCAGTGTAGAAATTGAGACTACAAGAGATGAAGTAATTTTCCCAAGGCCACAGAGTGAGTAGGTAGGTGACAGAGCTAGGGCTCAAACCAACCTCTCTCTGGCTCTCAAATCTATGTTCTTTTGGCCATGCTATATGATCTCTGAAGGCAATACTGATTTTCCTCTTGGATTTTCTTTTGTTCTATTAAACTAATATCTTGGTGGGAAATGGTTCTCCCCTATTTATTGGACCTTTTGACTTAAGGGAGACTGTGTGCCCTGGAGCCTGGAAATTTCTGTGCCCTTCATGGTGAGCCATAGCAACCCTGAAAATGTCCTCTCGATCACCTACAAGGGATGATCAAGCAGGCTAAAAGAGTGGAAGGCATGGGTAAATATCACTTTTTCCTGTGAACAGAGAAGGAAATATTTACAGTTCTATTCATAAAATATTTACCAGGCTCTTACGTAATTTGTTGATAACAAACAGATTTTAGTTAACTTGGAGGTGATGAGCAATCCTGTTAAACAGATGGGACCAATAACAAAATCCCGATTAGACAAATGTTTTCTGTAGCACAACTCTGTACCATGTTAGATTTGCCGCTGGAAGAACAATTCCAAATGGAGAAGTGGTCCCAAGGTGAAAATAGCTGTGGATTCTTTAATGTGTTTGTCTGTGTGTTCCCTTCTTTTTTTCTGTAGCAAAATTTCTCTCCCATTCCCAGTCAAGGGGCTGTTTTATAGAACTTGTATTCACTGTAAGCCCCACTGTCCAATTATTACAGCTGATTTTAGGGCTAAGGACTCTGACCTTGTTCCATTTGCTTTTCCCCATACAGTCCAGCCCAAATGCACACAGAATTTCATTATTGAATCCTCTGCAGCAAACTGTTTCCCTTTGCTCCTGGAGCTGGATTGGCTGATTTCCAATTTAGATTTTCTGAAAACTCGATATTGCCTGTTTTTCCCCCTCTGCATTGAGAAGGGTGGCGATTTTTTTTAAATGAAGAAAAGTTTTTTTAAAGGTAATGATTCCTAGGCATCCGCCTGGCAGTCTGTGCCCGCAATGCTCCAGCGCGTCTCCCACGAGCCAGGCTTACATAACCTGTGCCAGCAGCATTGCATTTCTCTCCTTGGGAGAGCCTGTCGGGGTTGCTGTCACTTCCCGCAGAATTTACTTTTTTCAAGGTTTCCCACTTTCTCTTCCACCTCTTTACTTGGAAAGTGCAGGGTTCCCAGCAAAAGCGGACATCGATTTGATTCCAGATGCTGCCTGGTACCAGCTCTGTGGCCCTGAGGACATAACTGACACTTGCTAGTGGCAGCTTCCTTGTCTGTCAAGGCAGGGCTGCTGTGAATGGTCACAGAAGGGTGGGTAAGGTAAGATGTCTAGCACAGTGTCCACACCTGGTGGATGTTCAACAAATAGAGCCATTATTTTGAAAAGAAAATTTTTTTTAACATTCATTTATTTTTGAGAGACAGAGCATGAGCAGGGAAGGGGGAGAAAGAGAGAGGGAGACTCAGAATTTGAAGCAGCCTCCAGGCTCTGAGCTCTTTGTTAGCACAGAGCCTGATGCCAGGCTTGAATTCGCGGGGCTCAAACTTGTGGGGCTCGAGCTCACGAACTGTGAGACCACGACCTGAGCTGAAGTCAGACTGAGCCACCCAGGCACCCCAGGGCCATTATTTTTCTTATCCAGTAGGATGGTCTGTGTAGTGTAAGACTTTGCTCTAAGTGGTTTTCTTTTAGCTTTGCTGCTTAAGGAAGGCCTTGTCCTTAAGGCTTGGCCTCAGGTGGAGAAGGGTGTGGCAGTCAGGCCAAGCAAGACTCAGATTTTCACCTGTTACACGGAAGCATCACAGGAAGTGATTCTTGTGGTCCTCTACAGCTCTTATGTTCTTTTTTGAAGATGCTTTTTTAAAAAGCTGCAATATTAATTACAAACTCTGTAATAAGTTTGAGGAGATCCCCTGCCCCTTACCTTTCTTATCCCATTTGGTGCTCCTAAACCCCCTTCGGGACAGAATCCTTCCCTCAGTCACCAGATGAAACCTCTGTCCACCCTCTCCCCCTGAGCTAATTGCAGAGTTGGCATTCAAGTAGGTTGGCTTCAAAGTCCACTCTCTTTCTGCTAGTCCTTACTGCCTTTCTGCCTTTCTGGAAGGCCATCTTTGACTTTAATTCATTTGTCAACATTTGGGATCCAAGCTTTTCGAGGATTCGTCAGTAATGTATGAATATTCTAATGATATTTTAAATATACTCTCTGGGGCTACTGGGTGGCTTAGTCACTTAAGCTAAGTGATTAGGCATCAGATTTTGGCTCAGGTCATAATCTCACGGTTTGTGACTTTGAGCCCGCACCAGGCTCTGTGTTGATATCTCAGAGCCTGGAGCCTACTTTGGATTCTGTGTCTCCCTCTGTCTTTGCCCCTCCCCTGCTTACAGTCTGTCTCTCTCTCTCTCCCTCTCAAAAAAAGAAAATAAACATTAAAAGAAATATACTCTCTGTCATGACTGTAACAGGAGAAATGTCTGAGAGAAAGCTATCATGGAGAGAGCACATTGCTTAATCGAAACTACTAGTTTCAAGTGCTTTGGTAGGTGTTACTAGGGATTTCATGGTTCAGATTTCTGGGTAGCAGTTGGTGTTTGAATATAGTGTTGACTCCAGAATTGTCTGGCACGAAAGAGCATAGAAATGTCCTATGCAGGGATGCCATTAATTCAGTGCCCATTGATTTGAAATCTGCAGTCATTCTTGTTCAGTGTGTGGGGAACAGATTTGCTTACCAAATTAATAGCATGTAAAATTGTCAGGGTCTCTTTATCTATTCAAGGAAACTGGCTTTTCAAACTTGGAAATTATTTGTTGTGGTTGTTTTTGAAACAAAGCTCCTAACGAGCTTTATACAATTGTCTTGAGTTCTTTGAAATTTACCATAATTCAGCCTTCCTGTGTTTGGCCTTCTTTTTTCCCTAATTAGCTTATATTATTGAGACTTAGAAATACATTTTAATGTATTTTAAAATCTATAGGAAATCTACAGGACTTCAGGAGATGTTGTCTCATCTCGGCTTCTTATACCTTCTTCAGTCTTTCCAGCTCTCTGCTCCAGTCCCTCCAGGAAGAAATTGATAACCTGGTTGCTCACTTCCTAAGAAACTGATTGGGACACATTTCCTTCTTGTTACTAGGAAAGATCAATGTGATTAAAAGACCGGAGTTCAAGTAGCACTTTCTCTTCATTCTGTCCTACACGGCAGGGTGGCAGTCAAAGTCAGAGGCCCCCTTTTTAGTTCTGCTATCTGTCTTTTTGTAAACACCCCTAAGCACATTGTCATTGTTTTGGCATTGGCCAGAGAATGGTAGAGTCCTGAGACATAAATGTATAATTAATAAATGTGGGAGACCTCATGTAATCTTACAGGCTAAGCTTTATGCCTTGACCTGGCATTTCTAAATTGTTTGGGGCATATTAGATAGTGATCTAGGACATACTTCTTCGTAGTTTTGCCACTTATTATATTCATGTGGTTATATTGTGTTTTATAGAGAGTAGGGATAATTGCATGGTGGCTTATTACTGGCATATGCTATGAAATGCCCCCACCCTGATTGTTACAATCTATATAGATGTATCTGACATTGCAGGGTTTCTTAAGCTTCGAAAATACAAAACTTCAGAATTGTAAGAGACTTAGGAAAACTCTACTTACCAGTAGAAACAGTCCTCCTGTGGGGTGCCTGGGTAGCTCAGTTGGTTGGGCATCCAACTTCTGCTCAGGTTATGATCTCACAGTCTGTGAGTTTGAGCCCCACATTGGGCTCTGTGCTGATAGCTCGGAGCCTGCTTTGGATTCTGTGTTTCTCTCTTTGTCTGCTCCTCCCCTGCTTGAGCGCGCGCGCTCTCTCTCTCTCTCTCTCAAAAATAAATAAACCTTTAAAAAATTTTAAAGAAGAAACAGTCTTCCTGCTGCCTCCTGACAAGTGCCTATTGGGCCTTTGCTTGGACTGTCCCAGTGGTAGGAAAATCATCCTTCATAAGGCAACCTGTATACTTCCTGAGTGACTTTGAGAGGTGGAAATCTTCTTCTTTCCTATGCTGATATTGTCCTTTCCCTAATTTTCATCCTTAGGCTCTTTATAATAATTGGAAATAATAGCTTAGGAAATGACAGAAATTGAGGCTGATCCCTGGGAAATGACTGAAGGTACATAGTAGTTTCTGCATTTGACTCAACTCTAGGCTCTTCAGATCTGTCACAGAGCTTCCGAATTGCTCCCAGCATACTGTTAATGTGACAGAAGTTTTGGAAAGTATACATTGGCACACAGGGGATCTGAACCAGCTTGTCTTTGGTAAGGTATTGCATACCTGCTCTGTGTCAGGCATCTATCAGCTTTCTGGGAGCTGGAGATACAGCAGGGAGTGAGACAGATAAAATCCCTGCCTGCAAGAAGTTTATATCCCAGTAGTAGAGAAATAGGCAATAAGCACGTATGCTAAGGTGTAAAGGACTGAGGTGGTTTTAATTGCTCATAGGTTCTTTGAAGAAAATAAAATAGTTAATGCAATAAGCAGTGGTGGGAGTAAGCTCCAATGATGGTGAGGCCAGGCCTCTGAGGCGGTGACCAAGTGCTCCCATGCACGTGCAAAGCCTCAGAGATGGAAATGAATTCAGCATGTGTGAGGGACAGAAATCAAGCCAGGGTGCTTCCGGTGCGGTGAAGGAAGAGGAGAGCAGAAGGAGATGAATTGAAGTAGGCTGGGACCAGATCATGGGGCCCCTCTAGGCATGACTGGCTGCATAATTTGTGGGGTCTGGTGCAAAATGAAAATACAGGCCCCCTTTATGAAAAACTCTTAAAGATTTCAAGATGATGACAACAAAGAATTTGAGCAAGTATGGTCCCTTCTAATTGTGACTGCGTGGGCCACATGTTATGAAGCAGTCCCAGCCTCTAGGCCACGGTGAGGAGGGTGGATTTGTGCTAATTGCTAGTGAAAGCAATTGAAATAGAAGCAAGAGGAGGAGGATCCAGAAATCATGTAACCCCGTTACTTAATTTCAGAGAAAGTCAGGCAATACAGCACAGAGAAGACAGTAAGTAACTAAAAATCTTTGGTGTTAGGAGACTTGGATGCTTCCAGCCTCTTGCTTGTCCTATGGTTTTGTTTAAAAAAAAAATTTTTTTTTAATGTTTATTTATTTTTGAAAGAGACAGAGACAGAATGTGAGTGGGTTAGGGGCAGAGAGAGAGAGGGAGACACGTAATCCAAAGCAGGCTCCAGGCTCCGAGCTGTCAGCACAGAGCCCGATGCGGGGCTTGAACTCACAAGCTGTGAGATCATGACCTGAGCCGAAGTCGGACACTCAACTGACTGAGCCACCCAGGTGCCCCTAGTCCTATGGTTTTGAACACAAGAAAGCCTCATATGTTCCCCCATTCCTACTCTCTTCAGCTTTAGTGACTTGAAAAAGCTAGATTCTGGAGCAGGGCCTTGGAATCTGCATTTGTAAAGATCTCTGTGTACTTCTTTTTTTAAGTTTATTTGAGAGAGAAAGAAAAAGTGTGAGTGGAGGAGGGGCAGAGAGAGAGAGAGAGAGAGAGAGAGAGAGAGAAGGAGACACAGAATCCGAAACAGGTTCCAAGCTCTGAGCTGTCAGCACAGAGCCCGACGTGGGGTTGGAACTGGAGAACAATGAGATCATGACCTAGGCTTAAGTCAGACGCTTAACCAACTGAGCCACTCCCGTGCCCCAAGATCTCTGTGTACTTCTAATGTGGGGTCAGATTTAGTGATGATAGCACTGAAGCATCTATGACAATACATACTTGTATGTGTAACATTCTTCTGCTTATTTGTTGACTCAACTCAAGTCTTTGACACATACCCCAGAATTATCAAGGTAATGCTTTGCCAATTCCAAAAAGAGAAGACATTATTGCTGACGCTGAGTTGGCAGTGTTGGTAATGGCCTGAGAGTAATGGTGTTCTCTGGGCACATCTGCTGTATAGACAGTGCCAAGAAGAGGCAAGTCAGGGGTGGAATGATCTCAGGACCCTCCTCTGAACATTGTGCTCCTGTATCGTAAAAGGGAGACTCATTTACTGTGTTAATTAATTTACTCTTCGTATAGTGAACTAATTATCATTTCACTTTGCCAGAATTATTTTTGCTGAATTCAGTCCCTATTTTAAGATTAGGCAAAATGATAACTTCCTTTGCTATCTCTCAGATTGGAATTTGACATCTCCCCTTAGCTATGTCTTACACATGGTTGCTGATGCCGAGGACAAGATAGCAACACATTCAGCATTTTCTAATCTTCTAGGTTTCAATTTTAGGAAATGCCGACGATCAAAAATTGTAAAATTAGTGAATGTCTGTGCAAAATCTCTAAATAGTTGTAAAATGTTAAAGGACCGTTTTCCGATGGTTATATGACCTTTGAAATATTTTATCTCAGTATTTAAAAAGCTTCATACTGCCTGGTTTACCTGAACTAGTGTGTGGGAGGAGGATCAAAGAAAGTCATTTTGTATTTGGAAAAGAAAGAAAAGCGAACTAATTCAACCCTGTGGAAATGGCTCCCTTTGAAAGGTGTCCTTCATTCGCCTTTGTTTGCAGTTAATTATATACTTTTAAAAGTATTTCCCATGGGGATGATTTTTGACTCATGAGTTATTTTTGTATGTACATGTTATTCCTCTAAATATTTTCCATATTGCTAAGAAAATAGTAGTGAAAGCGACATTTCTTTGCGGGTATCTGAAGGCCTTTTTGTTTTTTATTCAAAGAACAGTAGAACAATAAGACAGCTTTGCAAAAGAAATAAGTAATGCACTCAGTCTTACATAAATTTTCGTCTTGTACCTTCCCTTTTACCTAAGATTGTTTTTACTGACATTCTCACATGATTGGATATGAGATGTAACAGAAAAGGACTGGTCAGAATGTAGAATTAAATCTAATGGCATCATTTTTTTCTTCCCTGTAAGCACGTTTGTCTTCCTTTTCAGAATAGAAGAGTAGGTGATAACAATACTGGCTTTATTCTAGAAGTTGAGATTGTTTTCTTCTAGAAATTAGATGCTCAGACTGTTACACTTTGCAATATGTCTCCTTCCTTCCTCCATTGTCTCCCTCATCCAAGCTCACTGCCTCTCTTCCTTTCTCTGCCCTGCCATCTCTGGCCTGTGCATGTCTTTCAGGATTCTGGATGGTCAGGTAAAAAAAGAATAGATGCCTCTCAGTGTTTATTGAAATATCACAGTGATTCACTTATTTCTATGAGGACATGGGCCATTATTTTATCTGTGTAGATATGAGTCAACTTTGTTCTACAGAAAAAGTGGCAGGATTTAGCTGCAGCATACATCACAAATTACATTAGTAATGGAATAGCATTGTCTGAGTTAGTATTACCTACTGTAGCAAAATAATTTCCCAAAGGCCAGAAAAAAAAGGTGTTTGCTACAGCTGCAAAGGAAAGTGTAAATCACACATAAAGAAGCTGCTAAACGGATTAAGAACTTCAACAGTGGTCCACGAGGATCATTTCTGATAATTACTTTCTATGCAGAACCATTAAACCAGTGTGGAGGAAACTATCATTATTCAGGACCACATTTTCTAATTTCTACTCAAAGTCTCAGTTGTGGTGGTCAAAATGCCTCATGGCTTCATGTTATAATGAATCTTTGACCTTTGCTTTGTTTTCAGATTTAAATTTATATGTCTAGCTATGTCCAAGTTAAAAATGTAATAGCCAAATACTAAATTGAGAAGCTATTGAAATTAAAGGATTTAATTCATTTAAACTTGAGATGTTCTGATTACAGAGATCATTTAATATGAAAGTATGTGACTGATACAGTGGTATCTACCTAGAGATCAGTAAATCACACATTTGGTCCTTGACAGCACTACACTCGGATATTCCATTTTATGTTTATGTTTTCCCCACCTTTTACTTTTTTCCTCATGTAATTACTCCTTCAGGCAGTCCTCAAACATATAGCTAAATATTGTTCTGTATTTATTCATATTTTAAATAGCTCTACATGTTATCTCTTTGATAGATAATGGGCCCATTTAACAGAGAGGAAGCCTAAGTCACCTTGTCTGTTAATCATTCTGAATCTCAACCTGAGCTGAGATGCTAACTCCCCTATTCTCAATGCTGCTTCTTCAGTTTTCTTTCAGCTTGCCTTATGCTAACCTTTTCCAGTAATTACTGTTTCATAGACCTTAAAGTACAAAGCAGACAAAGAAAAGGCCAAAAGGTGAATTAATTTCAGTGAAAATGTATAGAAAACATCATCAAAGGCATTTTTAGTGGCAGAGAGGGTACATATCAGCTAGAATCATAGAGTCTGGCCAAGAAGGAACCCACATACAGGATGCTTTCCCCAGGTGTCCACCCTCAGAGGTTCACAGTCTCATCTCTACAGAGGCTGTCTGTGATAGATTGGTTGCTGATGTTGAACCATGTTTGTCTTAATTTAGGGTGCTGTAACAAACTACCACAACCTGGGTGACTTAAACACCATTTAGTTTTCACTGTGGTGGTGGCTAGAAAGTCAATCTGGTGGCTGATGAAGACCTGCTTTCTAGTTCACAGATGACTGTCTTCTCACTATATTCTCACTGGGCAGAAGGGGAAGAAGAGCTTTCTGTGGTCTCTTATCAGGGCACTAATCCCATTCATGAGGGCTCCAGCCTCATAACCTAATTAACTCCCCAAACGTCCTACCTGCTAATACCATCACATTGAGGATTAGGTTTCAACATACGAATTTTGGGTATGAATTAAAGAATGCAATCTTGGGGCGCCTGGGTGGCGCAGTCGGTTGAGCATCCGACTTCAGCCAGGGCACGATCTCGCGGTCCGTGAGTTCGAGCCCCGCGTCGGGCTCTGGGCTGATGGCTCAGAGCCTGGAGCCTGTTTCCGATTCTGTGTCTCCTTCTCTCTCTGCCCCTCCCCCGTTCATGCTCTGTCTCTCTCTGTCCCAAAAATAAAATAAACGTTGAAAAAAAAAATTAAAAAAAAAAAAAAAGAATGCAATCTTTAGGAAGATGGCCTTAATAGAGAAAAAATTCAGACTCCTTGAAATTCTGGTTCACTTAATTGAATCCACGATTATTGAGTACTTATTGTATGCCAACAGCTTTGCTTGGCACTGGGTTACAAAGATGAGTAAGGAAGACACAGTTCATAAAGCGCTTAATGTTTAGTGAAAGTGATGGTGAGGATTTTTTTTTAATTTTGTTTATTTATTTAAAAAAATTTTTAAATCTTTATTTTTGAGAGAGAGAGAGAGAGAGAGAGACAGAGCGTGAGAAGGAGAGGAACAGAGAGAGAGGGAGACACAGAACCAGAAGCAGGCTCCAGGCTCTGAGCTGTCAGCACAGAGCCCGACGCGAGGCTTTGAACCAACGAACTGCAAGATCATGACCTGAGCTGAAGTCAGACGCTCAACCGACTGAGCCACCCAGGAGTCCCTTAAATTTTATTTTACAAGGAAAGAGAGAGAGAGAGAGAGATCACATGTGGGGGAGAGGGGCAGAAGGAGAGGGTGAGAATCTTAAGCAAGCTCCATGCTCAGCATGGAGCCCCACACAGGGCTTGATCCCACAGCCCTGGGAACATGACATGAGCTGAAATCAAGAGTCGGGCTCTTAACCGGCTGAGCCACCCAGGAGCTCCTTAGGGTAAATAATAGAACCTCCCAAAAGTGCTTGAAAAAAAAGATAATTTGTTAAAAAGGCCTAGTGATCGGTCTAACATCAGGTAAGGTGACTATAAGTACTCAAACCATGTCACAGCAATTCATCTCTTTAAATCTGAGTTGTTTTTTCTGTTAATTTTCTTCTCTGTTGGGCTCTTTTCAAGTGGTGGGAAAGATGATCCTTGGTAGCTCTTGGCTTAGAAGAGCCTTAAAGTGGCAATCTCAAGGAAACAGAAACACTTTTTGCCTAATATTACTAGCAAAAATCCAATGGAGGCTCTGATCAGGTTTGGGTCTTATGGCACCCCAAAAGGGGAAGGGGGTTGCTTGGAGGGGTGAGAATCTGGCATATCTATCTGGACCATATAGAACAGGTTTGCCAAAAGGAAAGAGGATTCTATAACTAGAAGATATAATGAAAGGAGAGCATGCTTGTAGGAAAAACTATCTATCGACAGCAGTCCACCATAGTGAATAACACGACATGTCTTCAGTGTTTGACAAAAGCCACTTTGCTCCTTAATGTATTACCATAAATATGCCCATTCATGTGCACGCGTGCGGGCACACACACATGCACACACCCGCCCTACACATTGTCTCCTTCCTTAGTTTTCTTGTCTCTGATGCAACAAACATGTTTGGTTTTGCTTTTAAGTGTGTTCTTTCTGTGGCAAGAGGTCTAGAGCCTTTCTGGTCATAACCTGTGGCCACTTTTTAGTCTGTCAACATATATCTCTGTACATTTCACAATTACCCATATATGATCCAACTAGGACAGACTTCTTTGCAACTTTCACTTTTATTTGAATTCTTCTGTGACTTTCACCTATGATGTTGATTAAAGAATTATTTTAGTCATTGAATAAATATTGTTGATTTAGACTAGTAGTTTGTGGAATATATATTTCAATAGGTGTGTTTTGTATTTTAAGAAATGACTTTATTTTCAGTATTTTAATTTAGATGATTCCAAATAAAAATCTAAATTTCCACGAGCCATTTATTCCAAGAAGATAGAGTTCTTGTTTGTCAGTCTGTCTTTAGTGCTTGGAACATAGGAGAAACTCAGTAATTCTTTCTTTCTTTCTTTCTTTCTTTCTTTCTTTCTTTCTTTCTTTCTTTCTTTCTTTCTTAAGTTTATTGATTTATTTTGAGAGAGACAGAGACAGTGTGAATAGAAGAGGGGCAGAGAGAGAGGGAGAGAGCCAAAACCAAGACTCATTTACTTAACTGACTGAGCCACCCAGGCACCCCAGTAATTATTTCTTAACATGAGTTTTGTGAGATTATTTGGAAGGTGAAGTCTCTATCACATGAGCTGTTCAGCCCAATGTTGTGTCATTGGAAAATACAGTATGTCTTTTATCTTCTTTCATGTCATTTAGAAAAATGTTGAGTGGGATAGGATGGTTGATGGAGCCTTGGAGAAACCTTCAAAATTCATTAACATAAATTCTATGGTTTGATTATTCAGTCATGTCGTGGAGTCTCCTGTCTGATTTTTATTTCAGCTAATAGCTCTGCATCTTTTCTGCAAGCTTATTAGGAAACATTTGGCAAGTATTGTATGGCAATACTATTTAATGCATGTTCTGATAATCAGACTAATAATGCCATCATAAAAGAATGATGGTAGTTTAGCAGGAGATATTTTCTTAGTGAGTACATTTTGGCTCTTGGTGATCATCTCCTTCATTTCTATATGACTATAAATGATCAACAACTAATTCTAGAAGTCAGTCGGAGTTAGGATCTCTCTTGTATTTTGACTCTTAGGACCTGAAAGGTCAATTGCAGGGACTGTCTTTGGTCAGCAGAGGGCAGTGTGCAAGAGGAGTGGAGTACAAAGGTGTTCAGGCACCGAGAGCTTTGTCAGCTTCCCACCAAACAGCCATCTCCTGAGTCAGTGTGCTGGCTGAGAGATGCTGTAGCTTCCATGGAAAACATTTCTATATGAATTCCTAGTCAAACAGCAAGGGACTAGACTGGAAAGAAATTGGTAAAGGGAGTATGCTTGTATTGCAGGCAAAAGGACAATAGTAATAATAATTAATACTATTTATTCAACAGCCATTATTTGCCAGACACTGAACTAAATAGTAAATATATTTTCTCAGTGAATCTTTATGACAAACTTGTGAATGCAGAACTTTTATTCCATTTTTTTTTTTTATAGATGAAGAAACACTTTCAGGAAGGTTGAAGAATTTAGCCAAGTTCATACAGATAACAAGTGAAGGATGGGTGTGGAGGCTGGTCTGACTGCTAAAGCCTGCGTTATTTCCACAGTGTCTTATTGCTTTACAAGGAAGAGTGATTTTTTTTTCTAGGAGTCTGCACAAAGGAGGAAGCAGCAGTAGAGAATCAGAAAACAACAAAGATGCAGCCTCTGGCCTTGTTAGCCTGGTAGGCCCTGCCAGCTGGCCAGAGTCTAAAGATAGCATGCTTTGGGTCTTCTGTTGATGAAGCCGATGTATTTGTTTCTTTTTGTGACTGCATTTGTTCATTTCCAGTCTTTGGGCATCTCTCTCATTCCCTTCTGTGCCTCAAGAGATATGAGCAGTGGGTCTGTACCACGCTTTAGGGTCTGGGGATTTGACTGGGCCTGACAGTGTCCATGTGCTCTCACATGACTTAATTTTTGTCTGGGGCCCCATCTTCACTTGGCTTTAGTCTCCTTGGACTGTGAGCCTTCTGAAGTGCACAGGTTGTGTGTTTATTTGAATATCTAATGTAGTAGTTTATGTTAATGAATGATTAATACATGATTGATGAATGTTTATTGAATGAAGGAATTGAGATCATTCTTCATGGAGAAGAGGAAGCCAGAATGACTGAGTATCATGCCTTAATTCTATCCTATCACTACCATTTACACTGAGTGTTGGATCTAGCATCATCTGACCATCTAGCATCTGACCATCATCTCATGGTGAACCCCTTCATTACTCCCTTTGATTGTCTCTAGAAATTTTAGTGGTTTCTGAATTCCAGCCTTCCTGATAAAGACGTAACACACTATATTTGTCCTTAGATGCATTTCCCTTTTGGTACCTTCCATAATATGCTCTTTAAAAATCTGAGATAAAATGAGAGCTCTTTGTTGGCATCTTCTGAGGTACAGGCTGACATTTCAGGAGCTCCTTTCTTTCTTTGATGTAAAACCTAGAAATTCAGCCTGCATTTCTCTCCTTTAATGGCTATCCCTGTCAATTGATCTCTTTGGGTTCCTCCTCTTCAGACTGACATGTGGACCATAATTGTCTGCTAATACCTCCTTCCTTCTTTATTGCACCCTTAAGTAAACTGATAGGCTTACGTTATAAGGGCTTTACTGCTGATTTCTGCAGAAAAGAGGCAAAGGAAAGCCAAAATGAGAAGGGAAGATGAAGATGAAGTAGCAAAGTTCTCAATGTCATGGTCCCCTTGGTTTTTAGATCCTCACTCCCTTGATATGACCATAGGAACTTCCGTCTTCTGCTCTCAGCTTTTATTCTTGAAGACAGACCTCACTAGTCTGCTTCCTGGTCCTATTTTAGCAAAGCTAGGATGGCCCCAGAAGGATGAGTGTAATTACAGCCACCTTTTCATCACATGTGGGTATTTTGCATCTCTTCGGCTTCCCAGAATTACTCATATCCAGTTAATTAGGACTCTGACATACTCAGGAATAATCCTCTCTCAACATTTCCTCATAAGATACCTCTCCCTTTTCTTTATTTGTAGGTTATTTTCAAAAACATTCTGAACTTAATTTCTGAGTGGTGTCATTCCCTTCGGTTCTATTTCTGGTAGAGACAGTCAGAATTCTTCTTTCTCTGATTAGCTTACAATTTCTTTTTCTGTGGCCCATGGAACCAACATGGATCTAGATGCTCATGACTTCCCTCTTGGGGAACCTTGAAGCCAAGATAACATGTTTCCATCCCCTCAGGGTTTCTGCCACGCCCACACTTTATTTCACTTTCACTTTTAGGTAAGAATTCAGTCACAAGAAGCGTTTACTCTTGATGCTCACTTGTCTCAACTATCCGCGATGAGCATCGATAGTATATTATGATGATATTTTAGTCTCTAGCCTCAGGTTTTCATTGGATGGACAGGTACACATTTTTAACTGAATCTTTGGTAGATCCACCTAGATAATCTCCAGCTTAAGTTAAGCACGTAACTTAACATATATAAACTAAACTTATGATCTGCACCTGCCACTTGCCTTCCAGACCAGCTCCTTCTCTTGAATCCTGATTTTAACTACAAGTCTCACTATCCAGTCAGCTAACTGCATAAACTACAAGCCTTAGATTCAGTATTCATTCCTTTCTCCAGAGTTCCCAAACCCACTTAATTGCTCATTTCATTTTTGGTCTCAACTGCCACTACCCAAGTTCAAACTTTTTCATTTTTCACTGGGCTATTAAAAGTATGTCCATACTGGATTATTTGTTGTTGTTTTTTTTCCCACTTATTTCTCACTGTCACCAGTTTCCTTTTTTATAAAGAAAATCTAATCCTGACATTTCCCTGCTTAGCAATCATGGATTGGTTTTTCATATGTGGGGTAATTTCTAAGAACCTACCATCATCAGAAGTTTGGCTGATAATAGATATATAGCAAGTCTGTACTATGGCATTAACTCCCTCTCTATCTCATCTGGGGTTATTCACTGCAGCAAACTTCTTGTTTTCATACATACCTTGCCTTCCTTGACCCCCCACCTTTTTTTGAATAACTATGTAACTTTGTTCAAAGGATTGCCTCTGGAAGCCCTCCCCTAATCTCTAATATGATGAACTCCTTCCATTTAATGTCTACCTCTGTTAAAGCCTTCTGATCCCCTTCCCTAGCTGGGCCATTTTGTGATAGAGTAAAATAAACTGGAAAGTACATTTCTTTAAGGCAGAGTTTGCTTTATTGAAATGATGACCTAATAAGCCCCCTTTGGACTGAAACATGCTTACATGACCTTTATGTCAAATTGGAGCATACATTTCCCCAGGAAAGAAAGCTACTGTGCCTAGTCCAGAGAAGAATAAAGGAGCTGAGGGAGACTGGGACTGGGTGAGAAGATATAGTGAAGGATCTTGAATGCCAGGCTGACAATTTGGATCTTAATTTTAATGAGGAGCCATTAAATGCTTTTAAGCTATGGAGGAACATGACTGGAGTTGTGTTTTGGAAAGACTATTCCATTAGCAGTGGGAGGGATGGTTTGGATGTAGGGGCACAATGACATAGACCAGGCATTAGCAAGCTTTTTATGTAAAGGGTTGGCTAGTAAATATTTTTGCCTCTCTGGGCCATATATAGTCTGTGTTGCAGCTACTCAACTCTGTTATTATAGCTTGGAAGCAGTCCTAGACAATCTGTAAGTGAATGGGTGTAGCTGTCATCCAATAAAACTTTTATTTATAAAAACAGGTTGAGGGCAAGATTTGGTCCAAGGGTTGTGGGTGGACAACACATGATCTAGATAAGCAATGATAGGGGTGCCTGGGGGCCTCAGACAGTTGAGAATCCCACTTCGGTTCAGGTCATGATCTCCCAGCTTTTGAGTTTGGGCCCTGCTTTGGGCTCTGTGCTGACAGCTCAGAGCCTGGAACCTGCTTTGGATTCTGTGTCCCTCTCTCGCTCTGCCCCTCGCCCACTCATGCTCTGTCTCTCTCTCTCTCTCTCTCAAGAATAAATAAAACATTTAAATTTTTTTTTTAAAAAAGTAGATAAGCAATGATAAAGGCCTAACTTGAACTAGGCTATAGTACTAGAGATAAAAAGAGAGAAAACTGGTAAAACTTGTTAAGCAATTGGACATGGATGGAAAAAAGGGGGAAGGACAAAGAATCAAGGTAAGCTTAAGGCTTGTAGCATAGGCTGCTGAAAAGTGCTACCACTAAAGACTGACAATATAGAAGGTATGTTGGGCTCAGTCTTTCACTGGCTGAATTTTAGGTGCCTGAGGGGTATGTAGAGGCAATTTTATAGCACAGGATATGTGGTCTGGTGGGCTTTTGACTGCCATGGGAAATGCTGCTATTACATATCTTAAAAGTCCCCCCATCTTGTACACGTTTGAGTTGAAATATGTTCCTTTTAATCATTTCACCTACAGAATGCACCATTTTGAATACACTTTATGTTTTTCCCTTATCACCAACAGATCTCTTGTAACCAAGTCAACTGTTAATGGATTCCAACTCTAAAGGGTGATTCATATCATGCAACTAGAGAACAGCCTATTCTTCTTTCTGGAAGATTTCAGTCTATCCTTAGGGACTTTAATTTACCTCCATGTTGCAGGTAGGGAACGCTTCTGCTACTTCTGATGATTGTCTGGTCAGCCACAAATCTGTGCTTGCTCATAAAGTCACTTTATCTGTCTGTATTTCTTCTCCCAATTTTGAACTTGTTCCCATTGCTCAAGGGAATACTTGACACTAGAAATGGCCTTTTCTCTTTTGACAAGAACTGGTTTTGCATGGCTTCAACTTCCCATCTCTCAGAAGCAATGAAGACTGAAATGCCTAGTGATGTGTCAGAGGGTAGTGACTGTCATCCTTATAGCAGAGAGGTCTTTTCTGGGTTATTTGCTAGGTATTGATCCTAGCAACTACAGTGTGGCTCTGCCTAAGATCCAAGGTACCCAGACATTTGGAAATGTCATTGGACATTTACCAATCCCATACTGTATCTTTTACTATTATACCCTTTCTGTTTCAGTGGAATACATACTGATTTTTCTGTAGTGGCATGGAATCTTGATTTTTACTTTTAATTATTTTCACACTTAGGGTCATTTCAGAGTGAGGAATCAATACATCAAACACTATATTAGTGGTTCTTAATTCTAGATGCACTTTAAAATCACTTTGGGAACTTTTAACAGATACGATGCCCAGACCAATTGCATCCAAATCTCTGGAGGTAGGGCTTGGGAATCTGTGTTTTTCCATATCACTCCAGATGATTCTAAAGTGAAACTATGTTGAGAAGCACTGTACTAGAATCAGAATTTAATAGAAACAGATTTTTTTGTTGTTATCTAGAAGATGGCAAGGAAGTTAAGCACTGATAATTAAATATTGCTTTCATCTGCTAGTCTGTGGGGAGTTAATTTTAATCAGGTAGCCACATGTCCTCAAAGTACATGCCCTTAGCATTAGAAGAGCCTTAAAAATGGAATCTACCAGCATTCCTAGGAACTACCACATCCTGTTCACCCTTGTCTGTGCTTGTCCCAGCTTCTTTTGGGTCCATTGATATAAATACATTAGAGGACATTTCACCATAAATAGTTCTTCCAAGTAGAACTGGCAGCCTTTTGAAAACCACATTACTGACAATAACTGTAGACCTTCTTCTGCCCTATATTCTAAAAGAAATTGGATATATTTAAACTTTAAGTTCTATATATACATAAGTAAAGCATAATAAACACAATATATGCAATATATGTCAACAGTACATACTGACTACATATCATTTGGGCAATGGTTCAGAGAAATAATATCTCTTACTCTGAAGTCTTACACAGTTTGGAGGGAAGATGTGAAGTGTAAATAAATAGCATGATAAAAATGAAGAGCGATGACTAGTGTGCAGACTGCTAGACAAGCTAGATGGCAGGAGGTGGGCTCAGGAAGGAAGGGAGATGGGGAGTTGGTCAGAGAAGCCTTCATGGAAGAATGAACGGAGCTGAACCTTGAAGGAAGACTAGACTTTGGGCATATGACTGTTAGGGTAAGGGTTTTCCGAATGGATAACAAGTCAAATGAAAATGGGAAATTAGTACTACTGTTACTATTTTGGGAAAGGTTGAGAAACAAGAGAAGAATGCTCTGAAAAGTCTCGCTTTCAGTAATGGAAATCATTTATTTTTCATTTTCATCGTTGGCAATTTTAAAATGCATGTTCTATTCTCTTTCCTCTTTAAAGATAACCATCCTACTGAGAGTTAAGCTTTGTTTTTTATAAATAAAACCATCACTCCCTGATGAATCATAACTCAGCACAGTATTAAGTGTTCAGGGTTAGGTATAGAAAGCTCAACAGTGTGGAAAATGTAAATACAATTTCCCATCTATTCTTGCTTAATTGCTAGATAACAAGTCTCAGGCATTACTCAGAATCAGAGCGGACGTGGAAAATCCTAAAATAGATTCTTTTTGTCAGATCATAGATCGCAGTGGAAAAGGGCACATCCAGGCAGTCTGGTTGATCACAGGTTTGTCCTGAGTCAAGTCCAGTAACCTCAGGTGAAAATGACACCAAGGCATTCTCTGGTTCTGGTCCTTTCACTCTCTCAGGAAGCAGAGAAGAGAATCAATTCAAGAAACACTTAAGAATGTCTTAATAAATTGTAGGAAAAAGGCAATCTTACCAATAGCCTAACCTCTAGAAACCCACAGACTCAATTTTCTGGAGCCCTAACATCACATTCCCCTCCATGGTGATGTGGGAAACAAAGTCAAAACAAAAATATAAATAAAATTAAATTTTTTTATAACCTGCAGCCCATTGACAAATACTTGACATAGACAGAGTAAAACATTCCTCCAGGAACTCCCTACTGTCTTCATGTTAATGCTTTGCTAGAAAAAAAACAACCTGAGCCAGGCAATAGCTGGGCCTCCAGTATCTTACTAGTCCTCTTTAGCATATGAAAGTCCTTTTGGAATCCTCTCTTTTGTCTTTACCTCCCCCAACTCTATAGTATATAATCAGTCACTCTTCACAACCCAAGGGCATGTCTTTCTGCCCATGGGTCCTATCCCCATGAATTAGTAAAATCATATGTTTGCACTGAAAAAAAAAAAAAGCACTTACTTTAGATTTGGCTATGCTAATGAGGAGAAACCAACATTTAAGGTACATTCCTCTGTCTCCAGGGGGTTAAGTTGTATGTGAAGTGATGAAGGAATGTTCAAGAGTAATATATGAGCAGTGGTTGTAGGTCAGGTAGGCCTATCTTCATATCTGCATTTCTTGCTAGTTGGAAAACCTAGGAAAAATTACTGACCTTCTCAGCCTCAGCTTCATTTACTCATTTGAAAAATGGAGTTAAAAGAAAGGTTGTTACAAAGATTAAAAAAGATAACCTATGGAAGTTACCTAGCACAGGAGACCTTAAGAATGCTAGTTTTTTTTTCCTTCTGCCTGAGTCTTTTCTCTCTCTCTCTCTCTTTTTTTCTTTTTTTGCTGTTGTGGTAAAGTACACATGACATAAAATTTGCCATCTTAACCATTTTAAAGTGTAGAGGTTAGTGACATTAAGTATATTCACATGACTGTGCAACTGCCACCGCCGTCTAGCCCCAGAACTCCTTTTATTTTGCAAGACTGAAACTCCATCATGATTGACCAATAACTTACCATTCTCCCCTCCCCCGTCCCTACCATTCTTTCTGTCTGTATAAATCTGATTACCCTAAGTACTTCATTTAAGTGGAGTCCTACAATATTTATCTTTTTGTCACTAGCTTATTTCATTTAGTATAATGTCATCAAGTTTCATCTATATTGTAGCATGTGTCAGAATTTCCTTTCTTTTTAAGGCTAAATAATACTCATTGCACATATATACCACATTTTGCTTATTCATTCACTCCATTGATGGACACTTGGGTTGCTTCCGTATTTTAGCTGTTGTGAATAATGTTGCTATGAACATGGGTGTACAACTATCTCTTTGAGACCCTGCTTTCACTCATTTTAGATATATACCCAGAAGTGGAATTACTGGTTCATATGGTGTTTCTATTTTTATTTTTTTGAGGAATAGACATACTGTTTTCCACAGTGGTTGTACTATATTACATTCCCACCAACAGTGCACAAGGGTTCTAATTTCTCCACTCCTCATTATCACTTGTTATTATGTTTTTCTGATAGTAGCTATCCTAATGGGTGTGAAATGACTGACTAACTCTTTGATAGTGCGTGAGATTGGTCTTACGTTAGGAGATGCAGGAGTTAAATGAGACAATGATCCAAGAGAATGTGTTAAAGAAGGAGAGATTTGATTTCTAATATACTGATGTAGGCTGTATATGGAACGGGTGGAAGATAAGGGGGAAGTTGGAGAGCTGAATTTATTTTGGAAGTTTTCCTGAGTGAGGAGGGATTGCAGTCAGGCATTCATAACTGGGAAAAATTGGGAAGGGGAAAAATGGGAAACCTTGTATGCAGGATGGTTGGGTCTGGCCCAGACATGTGGATTTAGTTATACTGAAGTTTAGTCCTGTTGAAGAGTGATGAGGTGCTCAGCACAGGGTCAGCCTAACGGGTGGAAGGGGGGAAGTGATGAACAAAGGACACAAAGCTCATTTGTTGAGCCTTCGTGCCTGGTTAGGGCATTTGCCCTGTAGCCTGCACTGTCTTGGAGAAAAGACCTAAGTGCCTAGGATGGCTCAAGTTTTAGTTAATTATATATATTAACTAAGTATACACAGATATATTTAGTTAGTATATATGACTATTTAACAACTAGTTAATAAATATATTTAGTTAACATATATTGCTAACTAGTTTATATACACATATATATACACACATATATATGTATTTTTTTTTTCTTTTAGACAAGACTGCATTCCATTGGTGACTAAAAATTGTAACAACATGTGCTTTCTAAGGATAAAACTGGAGACATCAAGGCTCTGCTTTCATTTTGTCTTTCCGTAGACTCTTACTCTCCCATCTGTGTTTTCAGCTGTATATTTTGGGATAGGGTCTTATGATTAGATGCTAATTCCATCAAACATGGTCTATATCTAATCAGTCTTCTGTGCAATGGATGCATAAACTATTATAGGAGATTTGTTTAAATGCTGTATTTTTTTTTGTGGTTAGGTGGTCATAATCTCTAAAAATGAAAATGAAAATTTCTAGCCAAAATTTCATTAGGTGTAACTAATTTATGCATAGCGAATGAGATGACGTTACGTTTGACCAGGATGAGGTTTCATTAAGTGGTTGTTAGTCCTTTCTGGCCTGTGTGCTGAAGAGACAGCTGAAGTGTCGGCAGTAGCTCCTTCGAGGCTGACCATGAAGGAGTTTAGTAATTCTGGCTGTATAGTCGGTGTTTTGCTTCTGTGTGTTAGGCTTCAGAAATCGGCTTATCTGTCTGGAAATCAGACAAGAGCATCAACTTGGAACGATAGCTGGAGATTTAGTGAGAAGTTCCATTGACCAAAAGAATCCCTGCTGGGCTTAACCACCCCCCTCCCCATAAGCTCTTTCCTTTGGGGTTATAGCTAAAGTGGATCTGATATATTTAGCAGGGTTTTTAAAACCTTGATGCAGTGCATAGGATGTATACTGGTGCTTGCGCAGTTCAAACTGTGCAGGTCTCTGGGCAGATCAGCTAACACTGTGGGATGAGCAAACATACACCTATTAAGAGAAGTCATACCTGGAACAATGCCAAAAAGCAAATCTGGGTTTCATTCTGAGGCGTGACTAGTATGGGACAGATTATGGATTGTGGAAGTCAGGGAGGTGAATAGTAGTTCCAGAGGTGAGAGAGAAGGAGAAAAGTGAAGGGAAACTTCAGAGACACTTGCCACCAATGGTGCTGGGATGTCCAGATTCATTTTTATTGGCTACTGTGGAGGAGTCCATGGGATTTGGGGGATAGTTGGCCTGGTTTAAAAACGGAGTTAAGTAGATACTCTTATACAGAAGAGAAGGAACTCTTTTCCCTCCAAGGCAATGTTCAGCAGCAGGTGCTTGATGGAAGAATTGGGAGTGTCTAATCTAGGAACTCCTAGTAAAGCCAGGAGTTGAAAATGCTCTTAGCACTCACTAAGTGTTCTTTGAATCTGAAGGAATATTGTTAGGAGAGGTGATGGGTAGGACAAGATACTGTTTCCCTGTGGAAAGTAGAAATGTAGGTATGTAAAGGACTATGTTTAAGATTTCTAATATAGATAGCACTGAAAAAAAAGGAGGGACAAGGAAGCCTGAAAACATAAGTCAGTACTTGAGGCCAGTGGGAAGAGTGTCAGTGAGGATATCTGTAACCAAACCTCAGGAGGAATGGAGCACAGAGTTCTAGTGTTGTTTTATGAATGTTATGTGGCCATTCCTTTCAAGTAGCCAAAGTCATAGTGAAGAAATAGAGCACTGTCCATACACTGACAGGAATGGTGTATGGTCATGTGGAAAATGGCCAGAGGGGAGGACCTGATGCAGGGAGATTGAGAGTGGCCTGTACCCCTTCTAAGGAGCTTCTTAGGACAGGGAGGGGGTCCAGCTCTGTGCAGCCTGGAAGGCAGGTCCAACACCAATGAAGAGACACTCTTGATAGAGCAGTGCAGTGGTGGTTGACAGGGAGCACTTTGACCATGTGGTTTTCCAGCAAGAGCTTACTGTCCACCTAATCAGATGTAGAGGGGGAGGATATCATCAGCCTGAGAACTGAAACTGTGACTATTAAGGTCCTATCTATGAGTTGAGTCTAGCCCATGGCAGTAGGCATCTGGCTACTGGGAAAAGGGTAAGGGTTACCTGGAAGGCTAGACCACAGGAGATAAGTTTCTGAGAGTTGGAATGAAAGCAGAGGCTGGGAGAACACTGTTATCTTGAAAGGCTGGCTTGCAGAATACCAGGGTGAGGGAAGACAGAGACATCCACAAGTGGAACAGATGTTGCAGGTCAGAGCAGAAAGGGAACTGGAACATAAATGGACATTGGAGTGAGAAGCCAACAACAAAGAACATCAGGAATGGAATAAGGTCTAAGGTGGGCTGAGAGAGGTAGTTCAGGGTCTGTGTCTGAAGGCCCTGCTTATCCCCCAAAATGCCCTTTGTGTGCTGGTTCTGGTGCCTATTGCTAATATTGGAGAAGAATTCTAAAAGAACCAGACTGGGCTGGGACCCACGGTCCTCAGCAAACTGAAAAGCAGTAGAAATGTTGATATCCCAGCATTAATGCAACAAGAGTAGTTGGGATATAGAGATGTACTTTGGGAAATTCAAGTGGGAGAGGTGTATAGTGATGTCCCTATGTGCTTCATATAGACAGTTTCTCTGTAAAGACACCAATTCCTAGCATCTCTGAGTCATGTCCCTCCAAGAAGCTTCCCTGTGAGTGAGAAGTTATTGTTTCCTTGGCAACCGTGGAGCCTCAGAAATTTAGCAGTATACTTTTGTGTTGTCTTCATAAACACCATGGTTATATCTAGTTTCTAAGTATGTGTGAGCAGTAGGAAGGAGATAGGTAGTAAAGTTGTTTGAATTGAATGGGATTCTCTTCTTACCTTATGTCCAACCCCCACAATAATGCTTCTTTTTCTTACTAGATGCTAATTCTTCTTTATTTTTAAAGAGAGAGAGAGAGAGCACACAAGCAAGGGAGAGGGAGAGAGAGAATCCTAAGCAGACTCCATGCTGACAGTGAAGAGCTCCATGTGGGGCTCAAACTCATGAACTGTGAGATCATGACCTGAGCTGAAATCAAGAGTCAGATGCTTAACTGACTGAGCCACCCAGGCACCCCTAATGCTTGTACTTCTGAGCCATAGAGCTACTGAGTCATGAAACTATAGATGCTGAAAAAAACAAGCTTTGTTTGATAATTAGGGTGACATTTCTGTGTCAGATTGCTGGAGTACAATGATCACAGCTTTAGAGTTAGATAGACAAGGTCTCAATTCTGGCTCTTCCATAGACTAACCATGGGACTTTGGGTAAGTCACTTAACCTTCCAGAGTTTCTCCTTTCCCATCTGAAATTGGAGATGCTGTACCCATCTCACAGGCTGTTGTGAGTAAGCTGGCCTATTGTCATCAAGGCCCTCAAGAGTCAAGGAGAATTGCCCCTTGGACTCAGACCAAGATGAATTTTTTCTCTTGGTACCCATCAGGGGCTAGCCATGCTAAACCCTGAAGTAAAACCATATCCACCATCAAGGGATGCTAGTAGACTTCTAGAAAAGGTAGTCTAAAATCCATGGATTTTAGGTGCAAAACTGAGGTCCAGAGGAGGAGAGATCCAGTGAGAAATCTTAGCTCCAATATCTATTAGATGTGTGTCTTTAGGCAAGTCACTTGTTTTCTTTGTTCCTCAATTTCCTCATCTGTACAATGGTACTTTTTTATGGAATTAAAAAAATTGCTTATATATATATATATATATATATATATACACACACACACACACATATATATAATGTTATATATATCTATATGAATAGCTAATACTTATAATCTCAGAATACCAGTTATCACATTGTAAGCACTATGTATAATCATATGCAGCTGTTACTGCCATTGGTAGATAGTGATAAATAATTAGGTGATAATACTTACTGTTTTCCGTCTATTGTCCCAGAATCATTTTTAATACTGTTCTCTTTGGCTTTTAAAAACATCCTTGTCTTGGGGTGCCTGGGTGGCTCAGTTGGTTGAGCGGCCGACTTTGGCTCAGGTCATGATCTCATGGTCCATGAGTTCAAGCCCCGTGTCAGGCTCGGCTGACAGCTCAGAGCCTGGAGGCTGCTTCTGATTCTGTGTCTCCCTCTCTCTCTGCCCCTCCCCCACTCATGATGTCTCTGTCTCAGAAATGAATACAATAAACATTAAAAAAATTTTTTTTAAATAAAAAATATCCTGGTCTGGGCAATAAATTAAATGGTCACTTTAGGTATAATGGAAAAATCTATTGGTTAGTGAATTAAGAGACCTAACTGTCAGAAAATTTATGTAAGGATTTGGGCTCTTAACCTCTTTGCATCCTAGTTTCTTTCATCTTTCAAATGGACAGTTAGTCTGCATCCAATTTATTTATTTATTTATTTATTTATTTTCAACGTTTATTTATTTTTTGGGACAGAGAGAGACAGAGCATGAACGGGGGAGGGGCAGAGAGAGAGGGAGACACAGAATCGGAAACAGGCTCCAGGCTCCGAGCCATCAGCCCAGAGCCCGACGCGGGGCTCGAACTCACGGACCGCGAGATCGTGACCTGGCTGAAGTCGGACGCTTAACCGACTGCGCCACCCAGGTGCCCCAGTCTGCATCCAATTTAAATTCACGCCAACATCCAGTTGTCTACTATGTACATCGCACTGCTGAAGACATCTAAAGTATGCAAAAATAAAATAGGATGTTCGTCTTCACCAAAAATTTTCATTTTGATGCGATAAAAAACAGTGGGTAATGGGTAAGATGTACTAGAAATAACAAGAGGATGTCCTGTCCTCAATAATTTCATGGTTTAGTAGAAGAGACCATTAAAGACCAAGATTCACCACCAGAAAAATGTGCTGAATAGCCAATGCGTAGGGAAGAAGGAAGTGTGAGGTTCTTCAGAGTTGTATACTCAAAGAAGATTTTCTGGAGGAGGTGGACTTTGAGCTGGTCTTGAGAGAAGAAGCACAGTGGGAAGAGCATGGGTTTGAGTTAAATAAACAGACCAGAGTTTAAATCCTAGTTCTATCACTAGTTGTATATTTTGAATACAATGCTTAACTTTGTTGAGCCTCCGTTTCTTCATCTGTAAAATGGAGACAAAAATCTTTCAGGGACTTAAATGTGGGGTCGATGTACCTTGTTGGATAATAATAGATGGCAGCCATTATTTTTATGGTCAGAGAGGAGCTGGAAAGATATTCTACGTGTATGGTCTGAGTGAGCATAATCACAGCCACAGGAAAGTGGGAAGGTGCTGAAAGTCAGTGGGCAGTGCTGTTGGCTGGAGTTGAGAATTTATTTATTTATTTATTTATTTTTTAATGTTTATTTATTTTTGAGACAGAGAGAGAGACAGAGCATGAACGGGGGAGGGTCAGAGAGAGGGAGACACAGAATCTGAAACAGGCTCCAGGCTCCGAGCTGTCAGCACAGAGCCCGGCGCGGGGCTTGAACTCACGGACTGCGAAATCATGACCTGAGCCGAAGTGGGCCGCCCAACCGACTGAGCCACCCAGGCGCCCCTGGAGTTGAGAATTTATGTTGGAGATAGTGGGAAATTCAAGTGGACTCAGACTCACCCCTTGACCCATGGGCATTTGTCCTCAGCAAGGTATTTCTGACATTTTCACAGGCCTGTTGACTTCATGTGTTCTTGCAAATTAGATTTGCAATAAAATTTTGTCTAGAACTAGACTTGAGCTAGAAAAACTATCTGACACTTGTCTATAATATCCTAAAGCAGTATATTGTTAATCCAGACGTCATGCTGGTGACTAGCGTATAAATGTGACTTTTGTCTGGTAGTTCCAAATCTCACTGACAACTGTCCAAAACAGCTCCCCCTTTTGGATTAATGAGGTAGTTTACATAAATCTACACAATTGCCAAAGGCATTCTTAATGTGTTAGTGAAGAGGTAGATTAGAGCAGCAGCAATGCAGCTCAAATCCTAGACTGCAGGGCAGAAAGAGTTGGCCAGGTCTGATGCTGGAGGCTCCCTAAGTTATTGATAAGGGCTGCTTTGGGATCGCAGATGGCTTGACCTCATTGAACTCCCAGGCTCAGGAAGTTGACAAGGAGCAGAATTCAGGAAAGACATCACTTGTGAAACCTCTCTGCTTCTTTCTGGGAAGATTTCTTTATTTCTTCCTGATAGTTATATCCAGAATTTTAGTACTTTCACACTGTATTCACTTATTATTTTATCTTCTTTTTAATAAAATAAAAAAATGATTCTTTCAATAACATTTATATTATTCTATATTATAATTTAGTTATATTATCAAATTAATATATTCAACTATATTTTTATACATTAATATTAATAATGAACATTTTAATAAATAGGACTCATGTTAGGGGAGGCAGGTGAGGAATAACTATTCCAATTTTACAAATGAGGATACTGAAGTTCAAAAATTTAAGACCCGACTGCCAGCTCACAGCTATAAATGGTTGGATTCCAAAATCAATGTTCGGTTATTCACGTTGGTGAAAGGTGATCCAGTGGGAAGAACTCTGCATAGGAAGACAGGAAATCTGAGTATTATATCCAGTGTCACCATTTTCTAGTCCTGTATCATTAGGCAAGACAGCATCTCATCTATAAAATGCTGATAACATTTGCTTTGTGTACCTCACAGGAATATTGTGAAGTTCATGTTAGAAAATGGATGTGGAAGCATTTCATAAGCTAAGAAGTATTATGCAAATGAATGCAAATGTAGGCAATGTTAATTACTAAATTATTCACAGAATCTTATTTCATTAATACCCTTACTGCTGTCTATAGCTGTTTTGGGAATTCCACAGCCAGTTATGTGAAGGCCAAGGCAATTGGGTGAACTTAAATCTGTCATTTATTCTACTATGAAATATTTACTGTGTCCCAGCCATCACACTAGACACAGAGGATACAAAGGTGCATAAAATGTGACCCCTTCCTTCCTGGATCTGACAGCCTGGTTAAGGGAGATAACACTTACACTAAGATATGTATGATATAATTTCTAATCCAAATTTTAAATGCCATTTTGTGGATAATGATTAAGAGCTAAGCACTATGCTATTTCCTAGAGATATAAAAATTATGAAGGCATAGTCTTTGAACTGAATCTCACAGTCTAATGGGAGACACAGATAAGTAAGCAAACAGGGATAATAGCAAGCAAAAGCAAAGTGGAGGTGACCCAGGCAAAAACTTCAAATTCAGATAGAACATAGATCCTAGATTCTATGAATCAGTTTTCCTATATGAAAAAATGGGACTAAAAATACCTTCTTAGCATGGTTGGGAATCTGCAACTTTGGAATTTGAAAGGAAAAGAAAAAGGTTTCTGTAAAGAATTAAATAAGGTATATACCAAGGTTTTCATCACAGAGTAAGTGCTGAACAACAGTGATGCATTCAAACAATGATACATCTGAAGGTGGCAGTGTGTCTGAGGTACTAACTACACCACGTAGCATTTCTGGGCTGCTTGGTGGCTGACCGTTATTTCCTGACACGTCTCACACAATGCTGACTTGAGTCAGCTCTGGGCAGTGTTAATGTTCCCAGTAGACTGAACTCCTAGGAATTGAATTTAGATCAGAGAATAGAAATCATTTTATTAAAGGGCATAGATTTTTTTTATATAGTCTTTCTGTAGTGTAGAGAAAACTCTAGAGCCTCCTTTCATCTCCTTGGAACGAAGAAAGATTGCAAATCTCTCCGTAAGTAAAATGTGAGAATCTTTGGAGAATCTTTCCTTGGGCAGGGAAATGGGGATAGACTGTTGTTCTAGAAGCTGACTTCAGAAAGAACAATCTGTTAGTTGCAAAAGTCTCCCACAGACTGGTTCACCTATTGGGAACATGACAAAGAGAGGCTGCATTTTTTAGCACTTGCTGGCTGCCTACAGACAGGAAACTGCAACATGTCCGTGCTTCTTTAATGTCTCAGCAATACTCAGGAGATTTCATTAAGTTTATTCCAAGTAATATAGTTTGATTTGTTTTTGCTATTATAGATAGTTTTATTTTAGTTGTCTATTGCTGGGTTACAAACTACCTCAAAATTTAGTGGCTTAAAACAACACTTTTGTTTTAATTTCTCTTGCATTTCTATGGAGAGACTTGGCTCAGTTGGGTGATTCTTCCTTGGAGTTGACCATGAGGTTGCTACCAAATGGTGACTGGGACTGGAGACACCTAAAGGTTTAAGGGGCACCTAGGTAGCTCAGTTGGTTGAGCATCCGACTTCGTTTCAGGTCATGATCTCGTGTTTGGTGGGTTCGAACCCCACATCAGGGGCTGTGTTGACAGCTCAGAGCCTGGAGCCTGCTTTGGATTCTGTGTCTACTCTCTCTGCCTCTCTCTCTCTCTCTCTCTGTCTTTCTGTCTCTCTTTCTCTCTCTCTCTCTCAAAAATAAAAAAATAAACATTAAAAATATAAAGGTTTCATTGGGTTAGACATGCAAGTTGAGTCAGTCACATGGATGGCAGTTGATACTGGCAAATAGCTCAGGTAGGATTATGTACTAATGTGTCTACGTGTGGCCTCTTCATCCTCCAATACAATCTGGAATAAATGTGGTAAGAACAGACACACATGCCTCCTTCTTGATCTTAGGAGGAAAACCATTCACTATTTTGCAATTAGTAATGATTATAGGTTTAGGTTCTGGGTAAATGTCTTTCATCAGGTTGAGGAAGTTTCCATCTATTCTTTGTTTCCTGAAAGCTTTTCTTATGAATGAATGTTGAATTTTGACAAGCTTTTTACTTGCAATCATTGTAATTGCCGTATGTTTTTTTCTCCCTTAGTGTCCTAATTGAAAATTACATTGATTTTTGAATACTAAATGAGCATTGTATTCCTGGGGCAGGGAGGGGGGGACATTTGGTCATCATGTATACCTTTTTGATATACTGAATTCAATTTGCTTACATTTTGTTAAAGATTTTTGTGTCTATGTTCATGAGGAATATTGAGATGGGATTTTCTGTTTTTTTTTTTTTCTATTGTTTTTGTTTTTCGTTTTTTTCCTCTCCTTCAATCAGGGTAATACTCATAGAGTATGTGGAGAAGGACTCCCTCCTCTTCTATTTTTTAAAAATTTTGTATAGAATTGGCATTGCATTTTTGTTGAATGTTTAACAAAATTTCCAGTGGGCAAAATCATCTGGGACTAATCTTTTCTTTGTGGAAGGATTTATAACTATAAATTAATTTAAAAAATAGGTGTAGAGCTATTCTTGTCTATTTCTCCCTGAATGAGCTTTCATAGTTTGTGTTTTTCACAGATTTGTCCATTTGATCTAAAGTTGTAAAATTTATAGGCATGAAGTTGTTCAAAATATTTCCTTATTTCTATTTTAATTTTTATAGGATCTGTTATAATATCACCCTTCTCATTTTGTCAAATACTTCTACAGCATCAGTTGAGATGATCATATGCTTTTTATCCCCCTTCATTTGGTTAATGTGGTGTCTTACATGTATTGATTTTTGTTTATTAAACTGTCCTTACATTCCAAGAATAAATCTCACTGGGTCTTGGTATATAATTTTTAAAATATGCTGCGAGATTCAGTTTCCTAGTATTTTTTAAAATTTTTGCATCAATATTCATAAGGTTATTGGTCTGTAGTTTTTTTTTTTTTTTCTTGTAGTGTCTCTTTGTGTCTTTGGTTTCAGTAATGCTAGCCTCAGGGAATGAGTTAAGAGATATTCCCTCCTTTTTATTTTCTTCTAAGAGTTTGAGCAGGATTGGTGATAATTCTTCTTTAAACCAGTGAAATCATTGACTTTTGAGATTTTTCTTGTCGAGACGTTTTTGATAGGATTCTATCCTTATTAGTCATAGGTCTATTTGGATTTCCTGTTTCTTCATAGTTTAATTTTGGTAGGTCACATGTTTCTCAGATTTTGTCCTATACATCAGGTTATCCAATTCTTTGTCATGTAATTGTTATAGCACACTTTTAAAATTCTTTTTACTTCCGTAACATTGGTAGTAATGTCTCCTCTTTCATTTTTTTTAATTTCTGATTTTAGTTATTTAAGCCTTTTTTCTTTTCTTAATCCAGCTAAAGTTTTTTTCAATTTTGTTGATCTTTTCAAAGAATCAACTCTCAGTTTTATTGATATTCTCTATTGCTTCTCTATTCTCTATTGTCTTTAACTCTATTCTAATCTTTATTATATTATTATTATTCTTAATCTTTATTATTATTTCCTTCTAGCTTTGGGCTTTGTTTTTTTTATTGTTCTAGTTCCTTGAGTTGTTAAGTGTGTTGTTGACTTGAGGTTTTTCTTCTTTTTTATTTTTATTTTACTTATTCATTTGTTTGTTTCAAGTTTTTCTTTAAATTCCAGCTAATTGACATATAGTGCAATACCAGTTTCGGGAGTAGAATTTAGTGAATCATCATTTACATACAACACTCAGTGCTCATCACAAGTGTCCTCCTTAATCCCCAACACCCATTTAACCCATTCCCTGCCCACCCCCTCTCCAGCAACCCTGTTTGTCCTCTATAGTTAACAATCTGTTTTATAGTTTGCCTCTCTCTCTTTTTCTTTTTCCCCTATGTTCATCTGTTTTGTTTCTTAAATTCCACAGATGAGTGAAATCACATGGTATGTATTTCTCTGACTGACTTATTTCATTTAGCATAATACACTCTAGATCCATCCACACTGTTGCAAATGGCAAGAATACATTCTCTTTGCTTAGGTTTATTCCTGGGTATCTTATGATTTTTGGTGCAATTATAAATGGGATTCATTCCTTGATTTCTCTTTCTGCTGCTTCATTATTGGTGTATAGAAATGCAACAGATTTCTGTATATTGAATTTGTATCCTATGACTACTGAATTTGTGTATCAGTTCTAGCAATTATTTGGTGGTGTCTTTTGGGTTTTCTATATAGAGTACCATGTCATCTGCAAATAGTGAAAGTTTGACTTCTTCCTTGTGATTTGGATGCCTTTTTTTTTTTTTTTTTTTTTTTGTCTGATTGCCATGGCTAAGGACTTCCAGTACTCTGTTAAATAACAGTGCTGAGAGTGGACATCCCTGTCTTGCTCCTGATCATAAAGGAAAGACATGGAAGTGTTGTTTATAAATATGAAAAAGTTATTGACATATGTGTCCACAAATAGGATAACTGATAAATACATTGTGGTATATTTGTGAAATGGAGTAATATACCAGAGTTAAAAATCAATTAAATTGAACTACAAAACACAATATAACCATATTAAAAAAATGAATGTAGATAAATAAATGAATGTAGACAAATAAATGAATGTAGATAAATGAAGCAAATTACAGAATGATATGTAAACAATGTCATTTGTGTGCATCTGAAAATATTTGAAACCATGTTCTATTCTATCTACGAATGCATACAGATGTAAGATAAAACGCCATAAGAGGATTAACAATAAAATCAAGATAGTGGTTAATTCCTGAGAGGAGTGGGAAGACAATGAGTTTGGAAACTTCTGTTTTGTGTTATTTCTTTAAGAACAATCTGAAGAATGTTGGGGTGCCTGGGTGGCTCAGTTGGTTAAGTGTCCAACTCTTGATTTTGGCTCAAGTCATGATCTAGTGATTTATGAGATTGAGGCCCACTTTGGGAATATCAGTATAGAGCCTGCCTGGGATTCTTTCTCTCCCTCTCTCTCTGCCTCTCCCCTGTGTGCTCGTGTATGTGCTCTCTTTCTCTTTCTCAAAATAAATAAATAAAACTGTAAAAAAAAATAAAGGCAAACTGAAGAATGTATTGCAAAATAATGGGGGTGGGAGAAAGAAGTAAAAAACAAAACAAAACAAAAAAGAAACCAAGAAGGCTAACAAGTATGGGCACTTACTCTGTGCCAAACACAGAAATTAAATAACCAGATCTAGACTACCTGAGAGTAAGTTAATGGAGGAAGTGGGATTTGACACTGCGTAATCTGGCTGTGAAATTTGTGTTTTTACCTGCTATACTATCCTCCATTTTGTTAGAATTTGATAGATTTGGGCAGTAGGTATAAAAAAATTTATTGTTATTTTCTGTAATTCTCTATATGTTTGAAGTGTTTCAGAAAACAAAGCAAAATAAAATATGGGAATTAGACCAGGTACTTAAAAAATAGTATTTTATATGCAGTTTAAATTGTAACTGTGAAATATCTACTACATTGAATGGAATTGGGTCACTTCTTAGCTTTTTCTCTTGCCTCCTCCACTTATGTTTTAAATATTGGTGGTGTCTAAGGTGTTACCTCTATTTCCATCTCTTTTCTCACCACATATTCATTGAATCATCTTAGCAGATCCCACGATTAAAACACAGTAGAATACTCAATAGCAATCACAGAATGAATAAATAAATAAATAGATTCATATTCCACCTTGATATAAATGATAGATAACTTCTTGATGTATATCTTTAGGGTGGTGCTGTATCTCCTGACCCAAGGAGAGCTACAGACTCAAAATCCAATTGCTTACTTGCATTATTCCTGGTGTTAAAAATATTCACATTTGACTTTGTCTAAACTCATTTATCAAACTCATTTCACAGTGAATGACAACATCACTCACTCAGGTGTCCCAGAAACAAGTCTTAGGTCACCATGGGTCTCTTCTCTTCCCATTCCTGTTCATATTCTGTCAAATTTATCTGTTCATCTTTCATGTCAGTTTACTTTTCCTTGCCCACACTGCCATTATTTTATATGATGTCATCATCATCATAATCGTCTTCATCACATTTCTCATAAGTTTAACATCCTTTAAACTTGTCTTAGAGTCTTGCTCATTCCAATCCATTCTTTATACTTCAGTCAGTGTGACTATTTGCATAAGCCACATCTGCTCAGTTCACTTTATACTTCCTCTCTAGGTTAGCTCATCCATTTACAGTATCAATTACTACCTACACTCTCTCTATATATATATCTGATCTCAGAACTCAGTGCCTAATTGACATTTGTACTTAGCTCTCTCAATAACAGCTAAATCTTGACATGTTGTGGACTGAACTCATGTTTTCCACCGGAAGGGCCCAGAGTTCCCATCTTGGTAAATGACAGCACCATCCACCCAGTTATATAAGACAGAAACCTCTCTCATCCATGAAAGTCCTGTTAGTTTGATACCCAGGTCTGCAAATCTGATCTTCACTGCCATCATCATGGTCCAGGTTACCATCCTCTACTTCCAGTCTCAAAGCTAGTGTCCTCAAAAGTTCACGTTTCCCTTACTCCAGTCTCCATACTGCAATAAGACAAGTCATTTCAGAAGCCAAATTTCAATAATGGATCTCCTGCATCTCTTCTAGAACCTGAATTAAAAACATCCCTTGCTTCCTGTTACTCACACATGGAAGACTAAAGTCCTGATCACTGCACACAAGTCTGTTCATGGGAAGACTTCTTCCCATTTCTTCAGCTTTACCTCTCTCTATACTCCCTTGAGATTTGGGGGTTCAGGGCACCTGACATTTCATTCTCTCAGTCAAGCCATGCAACATCCTTCCTCAAGGTCTTTGCTCAAGTTTTCCTCATTGCTTGGAACTCTCTTTGTATCCCTAACCTGCTTTCCTTAGTTGTAGCTGCTCTTCTTTGAGACCTCGAGCATTGCCATTTCCTCACAGAAACCTTACAGCATCATGCATGTCTCTCTCATAGCACTGGTGCGGTTGCAATATTATATAGTGTGTTATTTTTTACTGATGTTTGACTCTCCCACTACATAATGTGCATCTCCAAGAAAGAATATTTAATGTCAGATTTTATTCACTATTTTTTTTAAAAATCCCAGTGTAGAAAGATATCTGGCACATAGTCCTTTAAGTGGTCAGTAAACATTTGTTGAATGAATGATTGAATAATTACTAATATTGAGTGCTGACTATGTGCTAGGCATTGCACTGATCACTCAGTGACACCCTATTGCCTCCAGGATAAAATAAAAATTCCTTAGCATAAGACTATGCCCTTCCTGATCTGGTTCTTATCTGGCACTCCAGCTATATTTCTTAATGCTTCTCAATTTCTGCTCTTTTAATTCTCAGCCTCTTTTCTTCATTTTCAACATATTTCTTGGCAGTTCCCAAATATGTTATACTTCATCTTCTTGTCTTTGGATATACCCTGTGCCCATAAACCTTTCTCATTCTTCTGGCCAAATTTTACAAAATTATAGAATCTAGTTCTGAATTTCCCTCTCTGAGGCCAGTTCCTCTGAACTCTCTGGCAGGCTTTCACGCCCTCCTGGAAGACCCCACACAATCCCCTTCTCACACATTTAGTAGCACTCTTTATGGTTGACTGAAATTGAGCACTTGCTTCTTGGTCTCTGACTGGGAAGTTTTGTTAACGTAGGGATTCTGTCCCATCTCTCACTGTATCCTCAAAGCATAGCATGGTGCCCAACACACAGTCAGCACTGACTAAGTAGTTGTTGAGAAACTATATTAATGAGGCTCCTTTTGGCCTCCAGGAAAGTAAGGCTTGCTTTAAGGCTGATGCATAACGGCTCTCTGGGGGCTTCAGGAGCCTCCATGAGAGATATTGCCTGCCCCAGCAGGAGCCAGAGAACTCTAGATGCCCATTCAGCTTTAACAGCTCAAGTCCTTCCAATAAGTCCTACCTCACAGAAATAGACTCTCCAGATTGAAAGAGTTTCCTCTCCAGCTGCATTCTTCCACAGGGCTAACTTGGGTCACTGGGTAACCTAATAAGGAATCTTAATGTTCCTGGTATAGGTTAGAAGCATGCTCAGAAAGGGGCCCATATTGTTTTGCCTCTTTTGAACTTCCTCCTTTTCCTTTTTCATTCCTGAACTCAAACAGTAGGTCATCCATTGCTTAGTTCTTACGAGTTCTTGCTTTCAATGAACTATTCCTTCTTTTATCCAGGACTTATATCCTGGGCTGTCAAACCATGACGTCCATGGCATTAGCTTTCATTGAGTACTGCTACAATTGTCATTATTTTTTTCTGTTTACTTGTGCTAATAGTTTAGTCTAGAAATGCATATGTATTTTAGGAAATATATGGAGAATCTCATAAATTTCAAAGATCTTTAATATCCTAAAATGGATAACTCTTGAATGGCAGAAATCAGGTGTCATGCCAAAGTTTTAGGGAATAGTTCAGACTAAAATGTCTCTGAAGTTGGGGCACCTGGGTGGCTCAGTGAATTAAGCATCTGAGTCTTGATTTTAGCTCAGGTCCTGATCTCACAGTCGTGAGATCGAACCCTGTGTCAGGCTCTGCACTGAACATAGGGCCTGGTTGGGATTCTCTCTCTCCCTCTCTCTCTACCCCTCCACTGCTTGTGCTCTATCTCTCTTTCAAAATAAATAAATAAACATTAAAAAAAATAAATAAAATGTCTCTTAAGTAATTTCTAGGACTAGCCTTGCCTGGGAATCTCTTCCCAGCTGTGGTAGCCATGGAAGATGTACCTCTTAGGGTCTCCCTTAAAAAAAAAAAAAAAAAAGACTCTTTCCTCAGCCATGGAGTATGATTAGTTGCCAGCTTCTAATTATTAGCTTTGTCAGGGTCTGCCTCAGTTCTGACTGTGGTCACACCATTCTTTGTTTGGATATTGGCCACAGGCTAAAGAAGGCAGTGGTACAAGGGCCTAGCCATTTATGCCCATTTTGGGATTTCTCTGATAGGCGAGTTTTGTTCTGGAGTTCCCTATTACGCTGGCAAAGCATCATTAGATTGGCATCTCCTTGACAGCTCTGCCTTCCTGATCCTGCTTCTTCCCTTTTCCTTTCACAAATACTACTGATCAATAAATCTTTGCACTCTTAACTCCATATCAGTGTCTACTTTCTTGAGAACTCAATTGGTGACACTGGCCATATAGAGTAATTGTAATTCCAGTGTATGCAATAGGTATTTTGGTGGCATGATAAGTTAGAAGGCAAGGGTGGGGAACTATTGCCTCTCTGACTTTGGATATCTACAGATCCATCTCCAAAGATACTGGGGAGAAGAATAGCATAGGCAGACTCAAGGCTGTCACTCATTGACTGTACTCCAAGGTACTTTGTATTTGACAGAACTTCAGGGCTTTGTGGAGAGAGTTGAGTCTGAAAAGGTAGTTTGAGGTCAGCCTTGGATATTATGCTAAGGAATATGGGTTTTATTTTATAAGGAGTTACTGCATTGGAAACAAGGTCATGCTTAATGTACTTTGTGGGATTATCTGGTTTTGGCCCACATTGGGATTTACGCATTAAATCTATCTAAGCAGGAGCTAATTAATAAGCAGGTATTTTGTATTTCGGTTTACCTTGGAAATTTGATTTTTAAATATGGATTAGGTGGGAAGAGAAAGCACATTTCAGACTGTGGGGTAAGCTGTGTTTAAATGCCTTCTGATCCTCCTATAGCCTGTCAGCTTTATTCTTTGTCCCAAACCCCCAGGTTTTTTAGGGATGACACAGGGGCAACACTCTTACCAAATGTCTATTACATTCTAGGTGGGGCTCTTCCCTGAGTCCCTTCTACTTTCTGATCTGAGGAATAAACATCCAGAAGAAGACTTGAAAGCAGTGTTGCCAAATTTAACAACAACAACAATAACAAATCAAAACAAGAAGAAACAAAATCAAATCATAAAATATATTTACATACACACATATATAACATACTTATCCTAAAATATATTCATTGTTTAACTGAAACTCAAATTTAACTAGGCATATGGCATTTTATTTGGCAACCCTATCTGAACCCTGTCCTCATTACTTTCACTTTGGGGACCTAGATCTAGTCTTAAATGAAACCAGGCCTGTTCATTTCCTTTCCTCACTCTGGATTTCCTTCTGTCCCTCATTGATTCCAAAGACTGAGCTGCTTCCCTAAACTACTCAGCTCCCAATCCTAAAGGGCTCCACCAGAGGGTCCCTAGCCCCCTCCCCCATTGCCCCCACTCCCAGGGTACCACTGCACCTACACTTCCCTCAGAGAAGAATTATAGCAAACAAATTCAGAGCAGTGGGGCCAAAGTCAACAGACCTGTTGTTGTACTGAGTTAAGCCTTCCTCTCCAAATGATCTTGGGCAAGTAAGGCAACCAACCTCTATGTCTCTGAATTTTTTCCTAGTACAATAGTGTCAATACAATACTTACTCCTAGTGCTCTTGAGAGTGTTAAATGTAATAGTCCTACCCCTACTACAGCCTAGTACAGTCAGTGACCCTCAAGTCATGTGAGCTGCTAATTTAGTTATCCCTCTTACTTCTCTGCCTCAGAATAAAGCCTCACACATGGTACAATTCATTTATTGAATGAGTCAATGAATATATGCCTCTGGGGCCTACCTTGACCTCACTGAGGAAAATGGGTGGGACCTACGATAGCTTGTGGGTCCAACTGGTTCAAAAAACAGACTCAGGGGGTAAGCATGAAAGCAGGTACTAGACAGGGATGGGGGAAAAGTGGGACAAGAGGAGAAGTGACACTATACCCACTGAGTCTACTGAATGGCTAGGAAGACCTGGGTGGAAGACATGATATGGAAGTAAGCTCTGGAACTAGGAGTGTCAATGACCAAAAGGAAGCTATGGCAGTTGTGGCCTATAAAAGAGCCCAAGAGAGTCTGCTATATTCTCTTAAGTCACTACAACTAGTACAGATAAAACAAGCCTGACTACTCATACTTGTTTAAAGGGTGATCATGGTCCTATAACCTTCCCAAGGGTAAATTGCCTCTGCCTAGGTTAACCATACAATTCATTATCCAAACAGGATACTTACGACACTTAAAGCGACACCATTAATAATTTTCTCAAAGTTATCCAGCTGAAATATAAGACTTAGACTGGAATTTTTATGGTCTACCTGGGAAGTAGCCCAGGTTTGGTCATGCTATCTCTGATTGGGGCATCACCTTTTGCAGAGGAAAGAGGCTTGGCTGTCTTTTTCAGAGTTATCAATACTTGAATGTTAATTTTCGGACCCTCCCTTGTGTAGTGTGGTGCAGGCATTTCCAGAAGTAGGAAAGAGCTGTGGTGAGCTTCCCAGGCACTTGGGCATCTGGGGAGGGCTGCCGCCTATCTGAAGAATATAGGACTCTGATCAGTATTTGCTATCATCTTCCTCAATTACTTAGCAAGTAAATTGCTAAGATTTAGATTGCCTATGTGCTTCACCATGTAAGAAATTATGAAAAGAAATTGTGCACAGAATAGGAGAAAAGAGCATTTACCAGACATTTTAACCCTAATTAATCATTTTCCCCATCTGTAAGCCAGAGGACCAAATTTATATCATTTATCTCTGTATCCTCAATGCCTCATAGAGAACTTGAAACATATGAAAAACTCATTAACTATTTCTTAACTAGTTGACTAAATTAACAAATATAAAAATTATCATGTGAAAAATAAGAAAATAAAGTCCTCTGTTAGTGTTTGATTCATTTAATCAATAGTTTTGGAATGTCTATGCTACCCTCTGTTTTAGGCACTAATTATACTGCCTTCATGGCTCTCATTAAAACTGAGTGTGTTTGGGATATTAAAATAGTTCAATTTCCAATGTGGTAACACCAGGTAAGTGTTAGGAGTAGGAAGAGATAAGCATGGGTTGGATTAAAGCAGACTTTGAGCTACTCTTGACTTGGGCTTTGTGAATTGTATAAGAGAAATTCCCTGACAGGAGCATTCAAGATAAAAGGTAAAGATGGGATATCCCATATCATGTGTAGGGCTGTAAGGTGAGATCTGAGGGTGCATGTTGGTAAATTGGGAACTTGGGCTAAAAAAAATGGCTGGGGGAAGATTTTTAATGTTAGAAAGAGTTTAGATTTGATGTGCATTTGTTAGGACTGCCATAACAGAATATCAAAGATGAGGTGGCTTAAAAACATAAATTTATTTTCTCACAGTTCTGAAGGTAGAAGTCCAAGATCAAGGTGTCGGGATGTTTGATTCCTTCTGAGGCTTCTCTCCTTGGCTTGTAGATGACTGCCTTCTTGCCATGTCCTCACGTGGTCTTTCCTCTGGGTGCCTGAACCCTAGTGCTTCCCTATGTGTCCAAATGTCCTCTTTTATAAGGGTACCCATTGAATTAGGGCTCACTCTCATTGCCTCTTTTTAACTTAATCACATCTTTAAAGGCCCCATCTGCAAATACAGTCACATTCTGAGGTACTGGGGTTAGGATTTCAACATATGAATTTTGGGAAAACACAACTCAGCTCAAAGCAATGTGATAGATCAGAAAGATCTAACAGAGATTCTTGAGCAGGGGGCTGATACCATAAAAATGGAATAAGTGTGATTGTATCTATATGTGATATTGGTGGGAGGAGGGGGGTTGTTAAATTATAACCTCTGAGTTATTACGGATTCAACTGCTGAATGTCATTGTGGACCATTGCTAACTGCATAGCTATTAAAAGAGAAAAATTGCCCTCTCTGACTTATTGCTAATCATTGCAAGCTCTGACCACATAATTTAGTCACAGTTCAAAATGCTTTTGAAAATCAATGATTTTGTCCTTTAGCTAGCCATAGCTGATAATGAATATTCTCCCCAAAGTCTCAGCTAAGGTAAGTTATTATTTCAAATTTCAGCAAGGGAACATCATGATTAGACAGGAACAAAAGGAAAATATAAATTTGAGAATGGACATGGCATAACTTGGTACCTTGGTGGGGCCATGGCAAATCTACTTACATTCAGTTGTTTATCCTTGCCTAGTGATGACTGTTTAGCTACATTGTGTCAGTCACTTTCAAAAGTTGAATTAATTGGGCAATTTTGCAAATGACTGACTTTTATTGGATTTATTGCCTTTGTTTTTTTTTTTTTTTTTTTGCATGGAGAATTACTTTTCATTCTAACTGAATGAAAACCCATATTTCCAAGTGGTACGAATAAAATGATCATACATTCTTTTCATTAAGATAGATGTATTTGTTGAAACTGGTTTTAGGTACTATCATGCTGAAGATGTAGAGAAGATTAAGAAATGTCACTTTTCAAGAAATTTCTACTGTTGTGTGCCACTCATATTCTGGAATTATTATATTCTCAGTACCCAGCTTCATCTTAGTCTTCCCAAGGGGCTTTGGTAATGACCTCAGTGTAGAATCCTTTTGTCTTTTTTATATTTTAAAATCAATTTTTGGCATCAAAATGTAAAATGGCATTCTTTCTATTTAAGTGCCAATCATTAATGTTTTAAAATTTCAGAATAAAACATACTCACCATCACTACCATTTGTTTGTTTAATCTAGGCTACCACTGCATAATTATTTTTGACAATTTAACTTTCTATTATTTATTTACAATCTGGTTTTGAGTGACTGAATTTAATGTGAGTCTTTCCCCATTGTCTTTAGATATTCTTCCTTATAAACACTTCAGGTGTTCCAATTTATGAAATTTGTTTTCCATTTCTATGGCCATGCTTCCTAGGATTTTTGGTGTATACATTGATGAGGCCAATGTGGGTGTAAATGCAAAGAAACCATTAGTGTTTTGGTTAAACTGAACTTTGGAAATATAGAAGGCAGACAAAATGTAGCTTGGTGCAAATTGATATGTGTTTTTCTGGGTAGTCTAAAAGGAATCAAGTCCAAAGACAGATTAGAAAAAAAAAAAGCGCCTATACTTTTATTGATTGACACTTACCCTCTTAAGCCAGCTGTGTTCACTTGATTTGTTTGAACTTCAATCTTTTGTCATCCTTATAGTCAATAGCGTCTCACGTAAAGACATAGAGGAGAACTTACATGCTCCTCATCAGGGGCTTAGGAATGACTAGTGTTTTCATATCTTGTTTCTTATCAAGGCATGAAGTTTTTTAAATTTTTTTTTTTCCAACGTTTATTTATTTTTGGGACAGAGAGAGACAGAGCATGAACGGGGGAGGGGCAGAGAGAGAGGGAGACACAGAATCGGAAACAGGCTCCAGGCTCTGAGCCATCAGCCCAGAGCCCGATGCGGGGCTCGAACTCACGGACCGCGAGATCGTGACCTGGCTGAAGTCGGACGCTTAACCGACTGCGCCACCCAGGCGCCCCTAGGCATGAAGTTTTAAGATACAAACAATTACCATTCATAGTAAGACTACAAAAGAGCCTCATTAATATATGTGCTAATTATTTTCCTTTGATGTGGTCATAGTTCTTAACAAGGCTGTAGTTATTATGTATAAATATTACCAGGTCTCTTGTGACTTCCATAACAGCAATGGCAGAATTAAAGAGAGAGCTGCATTCTGTGTGCTTATGGTCAGACTCCTTATTGCATCTCACTCCCATCATGACGTTCATAATCTCACCGCTAATACTAGTCAGTTTCAGCTAGGTCCTCTAACATAAACTTGAAGTTTTCACAGAATGGATGTTTGATTCTCTCTCACATTTCAGTTTAATAAAGATGGTTTCCTGAGTCCTGATTCCAGGACCCAGGCTGCTGCCATTCTAGTTTCATTGTCCAGCAGGGACTTGGAGTCCTGTCCTGGATCCTCTGTGTCCATACTGTGGGTGAAGAAGAAAGAGTGTGGGAGGCTGTGTACATTTGTATGGGTTCCTAGAAGGAGTGTGTATTAGTTTCCTGTTGTTGCCGTGACAAATAAACACAAACTTAGAGACTTAAAATAATACGAATTTATTATCTTACAATTCTGTAAGTCAGAAGTCCTAAAATGGAAGTGTCAGAAGGAGAAAAAATTTGAACCATGCTTTCTGAACTCACTTTAAATTTATGAATTCTAATCCAGTGGAGTCAGTGCTGTGCCCACTAATTCTACTACATTTCCTGAGCCTAGTGATTCTCAACCTTTGTATGTATCAGAGTCACTCTGAGGGCTTCATGAAAACATATTGCTAAGTTGGAGTCAGTGAGTTTGTGTGGAGCTAGAGAATTTGCATTTCTAACAAGTTTTCGGATGCTACTGATGTTGCTTGTCTAATAACCACACTTTAACAGCCACTACAATAGTGCATTTATTGTTGCATTTCTTTGAGTATTTCACATCTCCCGTAGCCTTAAATTTCCAACACCTCTTCTGTCACCCCCACTTTCAGTTGGTGATGGCCTTGAGCCCTATCAATGCTTCCCAAACTGTGAGTGGGAAAGATAATTCTTTCTTTCTTTCTTTCTTTCTTTCTTTCTTTCTTTCTTTCTTTCTTTCAATTTCTAGTATGTTGCTCATTTTTAGTTTCTAAATTTTTAAAATTTCCAACCTGTTACTTCTGTAAAATACAGTATTTATTCTGATGTGCAAAAAATGGAAAAGAAGAAAACAAAGAGCAAAAATATGAGCCTAAAATTTTAATATTAGGTTCAATTGACATAAAAACACTCCAAAAATTGCCATAATGCTTTCTAAACACAAACACACACTCTCAATTTATGTCTTCATTTCATTGAAAGCTAGAATCTAATGGGTGGAGGACCAGTGCCTATCTGTAAGTCCCACTTTATTAGCACTGCTCTACATCCCTGAAAATAGAGCAGTGAGAAGTGACCTCTCCCATTCCCCATTCCCACTTATCTACCCAGCCACCCTCCCCAAATATTCCCCATTACTACATATAAACTGTCCAAACTCTTAGAAAGGGTCAAACCCTTTTGTCTACTCAATGAAATTGTTCTAGCAATTCTTTCCTCTTTCTCTCAAATTCCATTTGTTTTCCCTACTACACTATTCCCATCAGAAAACAACAACAACAACAACAACAACAACAACTAGTGGTAATTTCCACCCCCTTTAAACAAATAATTCCTTTTTTGACCTCATATTTCTCCTCAGCTATTTCTCTGATAGCAAAACTCTCCAGAAGAGCTCATAGACTCAAAACAAGAAAAAGCAAACAAACAAACAAACAAACAAACAAAACAACTATGCTCTTGTGGGAATTATAGATCCTCAGCCCATCGGAAGTACTGGTTCAGAATTAAACTTGACCTTGTGTTGCTAGTGCTCACCTTTTGTAGTCAAATAGGTGCTGAAGGATGAGTCAGTCTGTCCTCACAAATGTGTTTTTCACCAATTCTCCAAGCCAGTTTCCTCACCCTCCCACCACCAGTTAAGCAAGGCTGAGGGGTTTAGTTAGGTCATTGTGGCTGCCTTCACCACATCATTAATGAAGACACAAACCGAGCTGGACCCAGCACCAGATGTGATACCATCTAAAAACTCACCATTTGCAATTTCCCACACATCTTTCTTTGCACTTTTTACTTTAATCTGAAACAATTTCAATGAATGCTTCAAGTGTGATTTCATTAAACAATGTCAAGTACTTCATAAAAATCAAGATCTATTGCAGTTATTGTTCTTCCTTCTCCTGCTTCATAATTTCCAAATTAAAAATAACCATTTGTCTGGCATGATTTGTCTTTGCAAAGTCTTGATCCTCATTGCCCCCAAAGCTGTTATCTTCAGGAATGTCAGTTTTTCTTTTTTAAAATATAATTTGGCTTAGATGGTTGTTGGCTTTGTCTTATGAAAATTTACAGAATTGTCATCTCATGTCTTGACTTGTTTCTTCCTTTCTTGTCCAATTTCCTGTATTTTCCCAGGACACTATATTTTCTCTGAAGTGTACTAACGTAATTTATTCTAACTCCTTCACATTATCTATTTGAGAAAGGAACCATCTCTCTGTCCCCTCCCCCCAACCAAGAAACATTTTCTTTTGCCTTTCTAAGGGCCATTCCCTTATTTGAGTCTATCTTGATTCTGTGAGCATGAGGATATATGGTTTCTACATAGCATTCCCACCAACTTTAAGTTTCTGTGGATGTGAGAACGGGAACGTTATAAAAAGTAATTTAGAGACAAGAAGTCACTGAATAATCTCATTCTTTTCTTTCCTGAACATTTTGCAGCAGACACACAAGAAGGGCCTGGTGCATGGCTCTGCTTTACCGAGAGTAAAGGGAGCAAAGAATGCCAGTCATGTTGGTCACAGAGAAATTTGGCCCTTCTGAGTATATGCCTTGAATCTGAGACCACAAGCATAAGTCTGAGATAATCAAAATTAGAGTTGCTCATCAGCTTGCCTAGAATGGTAGAATGACTAACTTATCCTTATTTGCCTAGGACTTAATCAGTTTTAACTCTGCAAGTCTTATGTTTTGGGAAACTCCTCAGTCTCGGGTAAACCTAGAGAGTCAGTTACCCTATATGGCACAGAAGCATCTTGTTGCCTCCTAGATATCCATGACCAATGACCTCTCTTGGCAGTGTGCTTTCAGGGATGTGTTTCTTTTTTTGTCTAACTCAAGTAACACAACTGTTCTCAATTTGAGTATGTGTATATGTAGAGGGTTTGTGGGTGTGGGACAATGGGAGAAGTTCAGAGGTTGGGAAGCAAGGAGAGAGAAGAAATCCTCACAATATGAATAGCACAGGGATATGGAAACTTCTCTGTTCCTACCATCATTATATTAGGGTCCTCTGGTCATTGCACATCTTGCATCAAATATTTAATATGCAGCATCTCCAATAAAAACCTTACTTCTCATAGATTTTTAAGTGCTCATATATGAAGTTGCCAGATTCCTTTGGCTGGGCCAAAGAAGAATGGATGGAGAGTCTTCTCTCTTCATGTTCTTCCAACTTAGGAAAGTACTGGGGAGGAAACTTTTATATCTCTTTACATCATTTAGTAGCTCTTTCCCAAGGGAGGATTTGTGTCTACTCTGGTTGTCTAGAGGCTAACAGTTAAGGCATACTTTAAATTTCAGGGTTACCTTTGGCCTCCCAAATTTTCAGTTGTCTCCATTTCATTTTGCTCTTTCATTGCCTTCCTCATGAATGGTTCAGTGGGCCCAGGGCTATCTTCAAAGTCTCTCTGCCAGTTAGTAATCTTCTCTGCTTACAGGTGAGTAAGCAATTGGACAAGGAATCTATTCTTGAGAAAAAAAATCTCCTCCCCTCAGATAGATCCTAAACTCTATATGGAATGATGTGGTGATTGTAGTCTTAGGTTAAAGTTATATTTTTGAGTCCTGCTTTTACCAGAGAGTATGCGTTTAAGTTATTAGATGTTTTAGGCAACTAATATTGTTGATCCCAGTTAAGGAACAGCAGTAAGGAACAGGTACTCATAGTGAGGTGTAGAAGATGGTTCTTCAGAAGAGGTTTTTTCTTGCTGTATTTTATTTTTCATTCAACCTGGGAGAAACCTAATTTACTGCTAATCTGTTTAGTATATGACAACCATTAATATATTGTATATATGTACCACAATGAGGTATCACCTCACACCTGTCAAAATGGCTAAAATCAACAACATAAGACACAACAGGTGTTGGTAAGGATTTGGAGGAAAAGTAACCCTTTTGCACTGTTGGTGGGCATATAAACTAGTGTAGCCACTGTGGAAGACAAATGGAGGTTCCTCAGAAAATTAAAAATAGAACTACCCTATGATCCAGTAATTGCACCACTGGGTATTTACCTAAGAGTATGAAAACACTAATTCAAAGGGATACATACACCTTTACTGTAGCATTATTTTCAGTGACCAAATTCTGAAAGCAACGTAAATGTCCATTGATAGATGAATGAATAAAGAAGATGTGTGTGTGTGTGTGTGTGTGTATATATATATATATATATATATATATATATATATATATAGTGGGATATCAGTTGGGAAAACATCTTAGTGACATAGGTAAGAGATTATGCCACTTGGACTACAGTTTTGGAAGTAAGGTAGAATTTCAGGACCATTTGCAGAAAGTTTGAGAAGTAGATTTAACTGCACCTGGCAGTAAATTGGATAAGAGTGAGTTGGAGTAGAGGAGGAGTATGGATCAAAACTCATTCTACATGTTTCTACAGTGAACTAAGAGAATAAATATGGTATTTATTCACACAGAGAAAACTGGAAGAGAAGCAAAAGAAAATGTTGAATTGGAAGAAGAAGTTATGTGGTATTACCTAAATTGTACAAGTAGAGGAATTGAGGTCTTAGAGTTTAAATAACTTGCTCAAAAATCACACAGAAAATATATTGCAGAGCTGAAAATCAGACCTAGAACTTTTGATACCTAATTCAGGATTACTACCATGACTTCATGATCCCAAATGTGTAGTCATGTTTTTTATCTGAAGTGGATGTCAGAAGGAGGAGATGAATGATTTCCATTAGGGATAGGACTTGGTAGAAAGGATGGTGTCTCATTGACCTCTGAGGCCTCTAACCTGGAAAACGAATGGAGAATCACAAGTATTTATCCGCAGCCAAAAAAATGGAAACAAAATTATGTTGATTGAGTGAAGAATCACCCTTTGTAAACCTACCTTTATGCTGTGAAGAACTAAAGGAAAGGAAAGAGAGTGAAGAAAGTGGTAAGAAAACAATTACACAGGGTATTAAGCTACTAGTGCAAGGCAAATGCAAGTCATGTTTTGATTTATGTGTTCTAATTAATGTCTAAGGAGTTTCAGAGATTTTCAGAGATTAACATTGGGCTTCTTCTGTGCTGTATGGTTTCATTTTTCTCAATTATAATCAGAGAATTGGTCCCATGAGGGATATGGGGACTGATAGAAACAAAGATGTGCTATTTAAGACAGAGATTTACAAAGCAGCTGAATGGAAGAGGAGGAAATGAGTAGGAACAGAGACCTAATATGAGAAATGGCTTCATCTCTTCTGAGGCTTCTTCTGGGACCTTGTTGCCACCTTGATTCTCTAAAGTGAGCACCTCAGACCTTAGGGAGAGTCTCTGTGCCTGTAAGATGGGTAGCAAACCTAGACAACCAGATAAGAAGGTGCATTTAAGGACTGATTGGAGTCTTTACTGGAAACATCTACTTGGTAATGAAGAAGAGTACCTCAGTGGGCAGAGAAACACTTTGATTAGCTATTTGAAGGTGGAGGTTGAGATCCTAAAACCATGGATTTAGTTGGTGTCCAGAAATCAGGAGGGACAGCTACATCCCTCAGCTAAGCTAATGAATAGAAATGTGTGCCTGAAGCCCAGCAAAGGAGAGTTGAGATGGGGAAGAAGAGCTATTGCCTAATATGATGGAAATAATTGAGTGACATTTAAACAGGGGGAATGTCTAATATTTAACTTTAAGTTGTTATTATCATGACCATGTAACCACCCCCTCCAACATAAACCCTTTACTAGTTCCTCAATGTTCAGTAAAATTCGCTACATAATTGTATTAGTTTCCTGGGACTTCTATAACAAAGTATCACAAAATGGGTGGCTTCAATAACAGAAACTTATTGTCTCACAGTGCTGGAGACTAGAAGTCTGAAACCAAGGTGTTGTCAGGGTTGGGTCATTCAAAGGAATCCCAAGTGGAATCTGCGCCTGTAGGCTTCTGGTAATCCCAGGCATTCTTTGGCTTGTAGATGGTGATCTCCCTTTGCCTTCCCATCATTTTCTATGTGTCTCTGTCTCTGTGTTTAAATTTATCATTTTTAAAAACCTGTTTTCTTATTTTGAGGAGAGAGAGAGAATCCTAAGCAGGCTCTGTGGTGTCAGTGCAGAGCCCAACACAGCGCTTGGTATCAGGAACTGCAAGATCATGCCTGAGCTGAAATCCAGAGTTGGATGCTTAATGGATTGGCACCCAGGTGCCCCCAAATTTCTCATTTTTATAAGGACACAGTCATATTGGATTAGGGCTCACCCTAATGACCTCATCTTAACCTGATCATCTGCAAAGTCCCTATTTTCTTCTTTTTTCATTAAATTTTTTTAAATGTTTATTTTTGAAAGAGAGGGAGACAGAGCAGGGGAGGGGTGTAGAGAGAGGGAGACGCAGAATCAGAAGCAGGCTCCAGGCTCTGGACTGTCAGCACAGAACCCGACATGGGGCTTGAACCCACGGACTGTGAGATCATGACCTGAGCTAAAGTTGGACGCTTAACCTCCTGACCCACCCAGATACCCCAAAAGTCCCTATTTTCAAATAAGGTCATGTTCACTATTCTATATTATAATATGCAATTGAGGGTTAGGACTCCACCATCTTTTAGGGTGGGGACATAATTTGTAACTTGTATTTTGTATTTGTCTACTAAGTAATGAATTAATGGAGTAAGATGGAATATATTGTAATATCAAGGAAAGGGAATGCATTCTACACCAGAGTCAATATATTGAAGAACAAAGATAACACTGGGGGAATGATGGTATGATTAGAAAAGAAGAGAAACAACAAGTCAGTTAATACTATGGAAACTATAGGTAGGTTTCTTTTTTTTTTTTTAATTTTTTTTTCCAACATTTTTATTTATTTTTGGGACAGAGAGAGACAGAGCATGAACGGGGGAGGGGCAGAGAGAGAGGGAGACACAGAATCGGAAACAGGCTCCAGGCTCCGAGCCATCAGCCCAGAGCCTGACGCGGGGCTTGAACTCACGGACCGCGAGATCGTGACCTGGCTGAAGTCGGACGCTTAACCGACTGCGCCACCCAGGCGCCCCAATATAGGTAGGTTTCAAGAGATGAGTCATAAGCCAGCTGCCCTCCCTCTTGCTCCTAAGTTTATTGCTGAAAGGTATATTAGGTTTGAGCCTATTTCATAAAATAGGGCATTTCAAGTTCAGTATGAACTTTCACTTTACAATACCCAGCTCACAAAATTCTTATCCTAGGACAGAGCCATGTTCTTACGATGGCTGCCAAAGAGTTTTGGTATAGGGGTATAGGGTATAGGGGAAGACATATTAAACCACCTGGACCGTACATGTCCTTGAAACACCACCCCAAACTCAGAGGGAATTTATGAAAAAACTTCCAGAGTATCTTTATAGCCTCAGCTTCTTTCTATCTCTCTACATATTTCAGATAGAAAATCAGTTATGTGCAGTACTTTGCAAATATTTTGGCTCAAGAAATCCTCTAGAAAGGTAGGCATGAAAGAATCTTGGAAACTGGAATCTTTGTACCCATGCTTTCTTTGCATTTAGTGTCTCCTAGCCGAGCTTAGGAAGTCCATGAGAAACATGCTTTCTTAGGTCAAACCACTGAACAATAATATTCAGGTAACTGGGCTTATCTTGGGAGGAACGTGATTAGCAAACATACCTTGGGAGAGGCCAATTGCAACATGAAAGAGGAGGTATTCTCAGGCACTGGAGAGAAAGATTGTGCATTGTGAATAGACATCATATTATGGAGATACTACAATACTGAAAGGTCTTTCAGACAGGGAAAGAAGCTAACTGACAGGAAATCTATGAGGTCCTGCCATATACATAATCCATCTACAACCTCAAAATGTCAAATATGTCTCTCAAAGACTATTAAGCTAAAAAAATTGTTTGAAGTCAGTAATTGGGGTAGAATTTCCTTAGAGTCCAAGGAAGAAAGTTTTCTTTTTATCTGTATGTCATTTTTTTTAAAACCACGAACCAACCCATTGAACACCTCTGAATATGTTTTAAAAGTAAAGAGACTGATCCAAAGGATGATTAAAGTGAATGGTTACTATTATTTATGGTACAATTCTCCTATAAGAATTTGAACTACTTAGGTAGAGCTGAGGAATTTCTCCAATTCCCTAATCAGTAAGATTAATTTTAGACAAAGGGGAGAAGGAAGTGGTATTGTCTATTCTCAGAGAACAGCCTGGAACAAAATAGGAGCACTGGTAGCCCCAACTCAGATTAGGGAAGATGATGTTATGAGTACGATTTAGCCACCTGTGGTCGAATTTTTGACATCTGAGAACCTGGAGAGTTGAGAAGAGTATGACTTCCACCTCTACTTTTGGGAGGAGATAGTCCACAGAACATGATTGGTGACCACACTCACAAATTTCCCTCTTTACTTGGGTCTGTGGAGCCTTATGCTGGAAATGACTGAGGACATTGTGTCACAGGTGGTGAGGATGGACTTAGCCATGGAAGAAAGTATTATCCAGGTCCAAGTGGGGAGTACATTAGAAGCAAAATCCTGGGACTGATGAGAAGAAATACCCTTTGCTGACTATGAGGAATGATGATGGATATTTCTTAGGAAACAGTGCTTATGCCAAGAGAATCTGGCTTGAATTATGTGGAAGGCTGAGGATGGATGGGAATATGCAAGCAGGCTGGAGAGCTGAGTCATTTATTTCCCTAGCAGTGATTAAGCTCAATTGGTAGAGCTTCCCATTCCTTTTCTGGAGGAAAAGACTTTAGAGAGAATGAAGTGGATAGGCTCCCCTCCATGATAACATTTCTTCTTCTTATTGTTTGGATGTCAGAGTTCCAGAAGTGAGACCTGGCTCCTAGTGTGAAGAAGAATGTTGGAAGACAAAATCTGGGATTCAACCCACTATCCTGGACAAATTAAAAGTTAAAACTTTTTCTTTGGGTTGGAAGAGACCCAGCTTGCAATTATCATCCTAGAGTGGGATGTGGGAAGAAATGTTTCCAACATCCAGTAAGAAAACAAGGGTGGGAGTTTATCAGTTGGTCAAAGGAGGGATGTGGGAAAGCCAATATCTGAATGGGTGGCAAAAGTCCCCATACTTCCAGATATTATTTCACATGAAAAATGGATTGATCCAGAGAAGTCTAATATGCTCAGAGGAAACCCAAATTCCTTGTAGATATTGGAAATATGTGGGGTACTAATCCTATGGAGAATGATGTTTAAGCCAATTTCACTGGAAATGGAAAAGAGGGGATACCTTAGTCCATACCACAGTGTGGATATCCACTTAATTGTCATGTTTTGGCTTGTAATTAATCTGAAGGAAGACCATGCAAGAAGGCATGAGGGCAGGGAATAGGATCCAGGACATCACAATGTGTCACCATCAGGATCTCAAGAATCTAGTTTGGGAAACCGGACACTTTCATCTCATCCTGGAAAAGTTATGTGCTTCTGGGGGAAGAGTTCAGGTGTTACACAGTCAGACAGAATTTTGTTTCTCCTTGTCCAGTAATATGACCTAGTGTAGTATCTGAGTCTCACTTACCTCATCTGTAAAATACTCACAAGAATTTTGTCAAGATTAACAAAAATTTATGTCAATTCATGGAAGATATTCAGTTGTTGCTCATTGTTGTCATCTCACTGTACTGAACAGGGTGCCCTGTACATAATAAGAGCTTAGTATGATTTTGCAATAATGGCATATTGTAACTTTGAGCAAAAAACATTTATCCTTGAGTATGTACTTGCTTTGACTCGTTTCCAAAGTCCACTGCAAGCATCACTATCCTCAGGATCCTGCTATTTCCTCCTATCTCCCATTAGGGCAGTATGGGGTACTTACTGGCTGAGAGTTCAGGCTCTGGTATTAGCCTATCTGCATTTGATTCCTGGGTCTGCCGTTTACAATCTGTATGGCTTGGGCAGATATCTTAGAGTCTCTTTGTTTTATTTTTCACATCTATAAAATGGAGATTATAACAATCCTGAATCCTCTGCAAGGACTGCATGCATGTCTGTGTGAAGCACTTATAAGGGTAGTGCATGCTCAATGAATGTTAGCTGTTATTACTATAGATTCCCTTCATACACTGTTCAGCCAAGAGACACATTTCGCTGACATCAGGAGGGAGGGGATGAATATGTGCATCCCTCAAACACTGTGCTTTAAGGAGCTGCTGGACTGATCTGAAACTGCCTCCAGAATATACTGATTATGAGAACTGCTCAGGGTCTTAAGGAAGCCAAACCATATTAGCTCATGATAAACCACCAAGCTCCCGTTATTGTTCATGTATTACAAGTTTCCTGTGGGCCAGGACCAAGCTGAAGTGTCTCGTCACCCCCCACATGCAGTGCAGGGCTGTGCTCATAGAATGATCATTCATTCACTCAGTCATTCATTCATCAAATGTTTATTGAGCACTGACCTTGCCAGGCAGCAACTATGTAGTGGATGAACTTGAGAAGTCATATTAGAGGAGGTTAAGAGCCAGGTGGGAGGGGACACAGTCTCACTGATGTCCTTGTTTATAGAATGACAGTGAACAAAGTGGGAGTGATTATAGGAAGTACAGCGTCCTGGGCAAACCACAGGCAGATTCATGAGCGAATTCTGGGCAGCTGAGTTTCTGCATGGCTGGGGGTCAGGGGTGGGTCATTGATAATGTTTCCTAAAGTTTGCCTCCTTTTCACACAGACCACTTTGTCTTCTGTTTTATTAAAGATAGGACATATGCCAAGAGAGGAAGCAAGCTTTAAGTACAGCTTAGAATAGAAAGTAAGATCTATACTTGGCTGAAGGCCACTCTTGCTGCTCTTCCTTTGGGCGCTTCTCTCATTGGTTGGGCTTCCTGCCTACCAGGGTGGCTTCAAGGTTACTGCTCTCCCTTTAACCACTTGTGTATGCGCTGAATATGCAGTAGAAGAATTGAGTGCATCTCTCCTTCCATCCTACCCTCCCACACTTTAGTGTCTTCTAAGTTAATACTTTTAATGCCCTCCGCTTAAAAAAAATATTTTGAAATGTTGATTTTCTAAGGAAACAAACAAACAAACCTATAATTCCTTATCTGGATGTAGATTTTTTTTGACTTTGTGATGAATGAAGCACTCTCACAACACTACTTTATTTTCCATATAACAACACTATCAGGCAGGTAGGGAATTTGCATCCATTCCCATAGAGCACTGCTGTGTCCTCAAGCACCGTACTGTACAGGAACATTCTTTTACTATTTCAGATACAGTAGTCCATCCTTATCTGTAGTTTCAATTTCTGAGGTTTCAGTCATCCTCAATAAACCTTTTTGTATTTAAAACATTTTAAAAATTTTACTATATATTTATACAATTCTTGATTTCATGCCATTCATCTAAATTTTATTCTTCTTAATTGTTAAGGATTATATGTTTAAGTTTTTATTTTAATTCCAGTTAGTTAAAATACAGTACTATATTATTTCAGGTGTACAATATAGTGATTCAACAGTTCCACACATTACATGGTGCTCATCACAAGTGCACGCCTTAATCCCTATCACCTATTTCACCCATCCCCCAACCCATCTCTCCTCTGGTTGTTCTCTACATTTAAGAGTCTTTTTCTTTAAAAAATGAAAAAATGTTTTTTAAAAAAAAGAGCAACTGTTTTTTTTTTTTAACACAGTTAAAAAAAACCTGTCAGTTGAGCATTTGACTCTTGATTTTGGCTCACTTCATGATCCCAGGATTGTGGGATTGAGCCCTGTATTGGGCTCCACACTGAGTGTGGAGACTGCTTGGGATTCTCTCTCTCTCTCTCTCTCTCTCTCTCTCCCTACCTCAGCCCCTCCGCCCCATGCACACTCTCTCTCTTTTAAATAAAAAAAATAAATAAATAATTTAAAAAGTCTGTTTCTTGGTTTGTTTCCCTTTCTTTTTCCTTTGCTTGTTTTGTTTCTTAAATTCCACATATGAGTGAAATCATTTGGTATTTTTCTTTCTTATTTTGCTTAGCATTATACTCTCTAGTTTCATCATGCTATTGCAAATGGCAAGATTTCATTCTTTTTATGACTAATATTCCATTATATACCACATCTTCTTTATCCATTCATCAATCAGTGGACACTTGGGTTGATTCCATAATTTGGCTATTGTAAATAATGCTTCAATAAACATAAAGGTGTACATATCCCTTTGAATTAGAATTAGTGTTTTTGTATTCTTTGGGTAAATGCCCTTTTGTACAATTTCTGGATTGTAGGGTAGTTCTAATCTTAACTTTTTGAGGAATCTCCAAACTGGTGCATTGTCTGCATCAGTTTCCATTCCCACCAACAGTGTATGAGGGTTCACCTTTCTCCATATCTTTGCCAACATCTGCTGTTTCCTGTGTTGTTAATTTTAGCCATTCTGACAGGTGTGAAGTGATATTCATTGTAATTTTGATTTGCATTTCCTTGATAATGAGTGATGTTGAGCATCTTTTCATGTGTCTGTTAGCCCTCTGAATATCTTCTTTGGAAAAGTGTCTGTTCATGTCTTCTGCCCATTTTGAATTGGATTACTTGTGTTTTGGTATTGAATTTTACAAGTTCATTATATATTTTGGATACTAACCCTTCATCAGATTTGTCATTTGCAAATATATTCTCCCATTCTATAGATTGCCTTTTAGTTTTGTTGATTATTGCCTTCCTGTGCAGAAGTTTTTTTTATTTTGATGAAGGCCCAATAGTTTATTTTTGCTTTTGTTTCTCTTGCCTCAGGAGACCTATCTAGGAAAAAGTTGCTATGGCTGATGTCAGAGAAGTTACTGCTTGTGTTCATCTAGTATTTTTATTTTTATAAAATAAAAATAGGTCTCACAGTTAGATCTTTCATCTGTTTTAAATTTATTTTTTGTGTATAATTTAAGAAGGTGGTCCATTTGCATCATTTTGCATGTCACTTTCCAGTTTTCCCAACACTATTGGTTGAAGAGATTCTCTTTTTGCCATTGGATATTCTTTCCTGCTTTGTTGAAGAGTAACTGACCATCTAATTGTGGCATTACTTCTGTGTTTTCTGTTCTGTTCTATTGATCTATCTTTTCTATTTTTGCGCCAGTACCATACTGTTTTGATTACTACAGCTTTGTAATATAACTTGAAGTCCAGAATTGTGATGCCTCCAGCTTTGCTTTTCTTTTTCGAGATTGCTTTAACTATGCGGGGTCTTTTGTGGTTCCATACAGGTTTTAGGATTGTTTGTTCCAGTTCTATGAAAAATACTGTTGGTATTTTGATAGGGATTCCATTAAATGTGTAGATAGCTTTGGGCAATATAGACATTTTAACAATATTTGGTCTTCCAAACCAAGAACATGAAATGTTTTTCCATTTCTTTCTGTAATCTTTAATTACTTTCATCAGTGTTTTATAGTTTTCAGAGTACAGGTCTTTTATCTCTTTGGTTAGGTTTTTCCTGGGTATCTTATTATTTTTGGTGCAATTGTAAATGGAATTGTTTTCTTAATTTCTCTTTCTGCTGCTTCATCATTGATATATAGAAATGCAACAGATACCTCTACATTAATTTTGTATCCTGCAACTTTACCGCTTTCATCATTAGTTCTAGCATATTTTTGGTAGAGTCTCTCAGCTTTTCTCTATATAGTATCATGTCATCTGCAATAGTGAAAGTTTGATTTCTTCATTACCAATTTAAATGCCTTTGATTTATTTTTTTGTTGTCTGATTGCTGTGGCTAAGATTTCCAGTAGTGTGTTGAATAAAGGTGGTGAAAGTGGACATCCTTGTCTTGTTCCCAACCTTAAGGGAAAAACTCCCAATTTTTCCCCACTAAGGAAAAGTTCCCCATTAGCCAGAGATTTTTCTTTTCTTTTTTAAAAATGTTTGATTTATTTTTTTTTAATTTTTTTTAACGTTTATTTATTTTTGAGACAGAGAGAGACAGAGCATGAAAGGGGGAGGGTCAGAGAGAGAGAGGGAGACACAGAATCCGAAACAGGCTCCAGGCTCTGAGCTGTCAGCACAGAGCCCGACGCGGGGCTCAAACTCACATACCGCGAGATCGTGACCTGAGCCGAAGTCAGACGCTTAACCGACTGAGCCACCCAGGCGCCCCTGATTTATTTTTTAAGAGGGACAGAGTACAAGCCAGGGAGTGACAGAGAGAGAGGGGGACAGAGGATCAGAAGCGGGCTCTGCACTGACAGGCTGACAGCAGTGAGCCCAATGAGGGGCTTGAACTCACGAACTGTGAGATCATGATCTGAGCTGAAGTTAGACGCTCAACCAACTGAGCAACTCTGGCATCCCAGCCATGGGTTTTTCATATATTGCCTTCTTTATGTTGAGTATGTTCCTTATAGAAGTACTTTGTTGAGGTTTTTATATCATGAATAGATGTGCTTTGTCAAATGCTTTTTCTGCATCCATTGAAATGTTCTTATGGTTTTTATCCTTTCTCTTGTTGATCTGATGTATCACATTGATTCATGTGTGAATGTTGAACTACCCTAGCAACCTAGGAAAAAAATCCCACTTGATTGTGGTGAATGATTTTTTAAAATGTATTGTTGGATTAGGTTTGCTATTATTTTGTTGAGGATTTATGAATATATATTCATCAGAAATATTGGCATGTAGTTTTCTTTTTTTGTTGTATCTTTATCTGGTTTCGGTATCAGGTTACCCTGGCTTCATAGAATGAATTTGGAAGTTTTCCTTCCTTTTTTATTTTTTGGAATAGTTTGATAACAATAGATATCAACTCTTCTTTAAGTGGTTGGTAGAATTTGCCTGTGAAGCCATCTGGTTGTGGACTTTTATTTTTTGGGAATTTTTTGGTAACTTATTCAATTTCTTTGCTCATTATTGTTTTGTTCAAATTTCCTATTTCTTCCTATTTCAGTTTTGGCAGCTTATCTATTTCTAGGAATTTATCCATTTCTTCTAGGTTGTCTAATATGTTGGCATATAGTTTTTCATAATACTCTCTTACAAGTGTTTGTATTTCTGTAGTGTTGGTTATTCTCTCTCATTTGTGATTTTATTAATTGAGTGCTTTCTCTTTTTTTCGTGATCAGTCTGGCTAGAGATATATAGATTTTTATTGATTTTTTTCAAAGAACCAACTCCTGGTTTCATTGATCTGTTCTAGTTGTTGTTGTTGTTTCTATATGATTTATTTCTGCTCTAATCTTTATTATTTTCTTCCTTTTGTTGGTTTTAGATTTTGTTTGTTTTTCTTTTTCTAGCTTCTTTAGGTGTAAACTTAGGTTGTTTATTTGAGATTTTCTTGCTTCTTGATGTAGGCATGTATTGCTATAGACTTCCTTCTTAGAACTACTTTTGCTGCAACCCAAAGGTTTTGGACCACTGGGTTTTCATTTTCATTGGTTTCCATGCACATTTTTTATTTCTTCTTTTATTTCCTGCTTGACCCATTCGTTGTTTAATGGTATGTTATTTCACCTCCATGTATTTGTGGTCTTCCCAAATTTTTTCTTGTTTTGACTTCTAGTTTCATAGTGTTATAGTTAGAAAAGTTGAATAATATGACTTTGATCTTCTTGGATTTATTAAGTCTGGTTTTGTGGGCTAATATGTGATCTCTTCTGGAGAATGTTCTATTTTCACTTGAAAAGAATGTGTATTCTGCTGTTTTAGGATAAATGTTCTGTTTAGCACTTTGAAAATATCATGACATTCCCTCTGGCTTGGAAAGTTTCTGATGAAAATCCCCTGATAGCCTTAGGGGTTTCCCTCATATGTTACTGTATTCTTTTGTCTTGCTGCTTTTAAATTTTTTTCTTTCTTTATTTTTCTTTAAATTATTTTTTCATTATCACTGTATGTTGCCAATTTAATTACAATATGGTTTATTGTTGATCTGCTTTTGTACATTTTGTTGGGAGTTTCTGTGTTTCCTAGATCTAGATATCTGTTTCCTTTCCCAGATTAGGGAAGTTTTCAGCTATTATTTCTTCAAATACATATTCTGCCCCCTTTTCTCTCTCTTCCTCTAGGAGTCCTATAATATGAATGTTATTATTTTGATGGAGTTACTGAGTTTCCTTAGTCTATTCTCATTTTGCATAATTCTTTTCTCTCTCTCTCTCTCTCTCTCTCTTTTTTAGCTTAATTACTTTCCATTATGCTATCCTCAAGGTCATTAATTTGTTCCTCTACTTCTTCCAGCCTGCTGTTTATTGCATCAAGCTTGTTTCTAATCTCATTTATTGCAATATTCATCTCTAAATGGTTCTTTTTTTATCTTTGTGTTAAGGGTTTCACTGATGTCTTCCATTCTTTTCTCAAGTCCAGTAAGTATCCTTATGATTATACTATATCAGGTATGTTACTTATATCTGTTTCTCTTAGATCTCTGGTGTGGCTAAGTCCTTTCTTTCATTTGCAATAAATTTCTCTGTTTTCTCATTTTGTCTAAGTCTCTATGCCTTCTTCTCTGTGCTAGGAAACAGCTATGTCTCTGGATCTTGAGGGTAATGGCGTTATGAAGAAGAGGTTTCATGGTGCCCTGCCATGTAGGGTACCTGTTTCCTGGGGCCTCTTGCTTCCAGGAGTGTCTCCTATGTATGCTGCATATGCTCTGCTGTTTTGTTCTGGTTGCTTTATCCTTCAGGCTAGTTGTTTACAAAGGCTTTCTTTGCCTGCTATGAGTGTGTTTGGTCCCTGACCTGAATGTTTTGAGTTTTAACTAGGTGAAACTCTGGTCTGCTTGTGAAATGAGACCTGTCATCACTGCCACTGGAACTCCCCATAAAACTCCCAGGGCAGGAGATGTGGTGTTGGCAGGGATTTGGGCTGGTTGTCTTGGGGAGTGGGCCTACATGCTGGGACTGAAGCAAGCATGACTGGGAAGAGTGGTTCCACTGGAGGATGGGGGTGAGTCTTGCTGTAAGCAAGGTAGTAGTGAGTGTTGGTGCAGAGTTAGTTCCTACAGGTATCTGTGTTTATGTAGAGGTGAGGGAAATGGTGCCTGCCAGTTCCTTTTTTCCTGGGGGATTTCTCTCCGTGCACACTGCCCCTCTTGGACATACTCTGAGATGAGCAAATACTCTTCCTACTATGTGCCCCAGGTGCTCTTCAGATTGCTATTTCCATGCTATATGTCCACGGGCTGTTTGTCCTGCTTTGTCTCCAAAAGCAGCCCCAGTACTTCCAGGCTCTCCTCAAGCTAAGCCCAATGACCTTTAGAACTCCAGGCTGTGAGCCCTGCTGATTACAAGAACTCATGAAATCTGACTCCACATGCTTTCCAAGCCAATTGCTATGGGGATTCATTTTCCCTTTGTACTCCCCTGTGTGCTAGTCTGTCTCCTGCCCTTCTCCGAGACCACTGCACCCTCCATACTGCAGAGGTCATAATCTTTTTCTCTTCAAAACCATATCTCTGCACTTCCTACCTTCTTCAGTATAGCCTCTTCTCTACCTTTCATGGTGAAGTTTGTTTTACCAGGCTTCAGATCAATTTTGGGGGTTTTTAGGAGGATTTGATAATTATCTAGTTGTACCTTTGAGAGGAGGCAAGCCTAGGGCCCTCCTGCTCTGCTGTCATTTTTCACCCTCCCTATTCTCAATAAACATTGGTCAGAAGAAGATCATCTTCCTTCTGATGTATAGTCAGAAGGTCAGTAGTAGCCCACCCAATGCTATGTCACAATGTCTATGCCATTTACCTCACTTCATGTCATCACCTAGGCATTTTATCATGTCACAGCATCACAGGAAGAAGGGTGAGTATAGTATAATAAGTTATTTTGAGAGAGAGAGAGAGACCATATTCACATAACTTTTTTTACAGTATGGTATTATAATTGTTCTATTTTATTATTAATAATTGTCACTAATCTATTATTGTATCTAATTTATAACTTAAACTTAACAGGTATGTATAGGAAAAACAATATATATAACATTCAGTACTATCCGCAGTTTCAGGCATCCCTTTTGGGTCTTGAAACATATTCCCCACAGATAAGGAGGGCTACAATAGTGTTATACTCAGAGGTGAAGGCTTAATAAATAGAGCCATGACTTGAAACTATATTTCATACTTTCTGTCCCAATTTTCTTGCTACTATTCCAAGCGCTTGTTAGAATTTTTCTGGAAGGAAGAGAGATGAATATCCAATTCACTGGACCTATTGATTGGACAGATCCAATAAGAACATAATACCTTGGAGAAGTCTAGTCAGTCTTAGAAAATGTTCCTGCTACCTCTCTGTTTAAGTGCATCCCTTTCAAATTCCTTCTTTATCATTACAGTATAAATGGTTGCTCTCATAACAGGGTTCATGGAGTTTCTGACTGCCAATATGTAAATATAAAATATAAATACATAAATCAGTTTCTATAAATAAAGATAACATCAAAAATTTTGGCTTTATTATATTATCCAGCTGGTAATTCTTTTTCTTACTTCTCCTACCTGAGGACAATCTATCTTTCTGCATTTCTTAGCTTATTCTCACTCAGTTCCTCATTATCTCCTGATATTGATTCTTGTATATATAGGAGGGAGAGAGGAGATACTACTTATCTCCTCTCTCTCTGGCCTCTATATACACTAACATTATCTCTATGGGACTTATTTTACACAAATCTCCCCCAACTTAAACATTTCTCCACCTAAATTCTATCTCCCCTCCAGCTACCACTATATCTCTTTCTTCCCATTACAGCAGTTTTGATAGGAATGATACCTACTTCCTCAGTCACTCATTGCTTAGCCCTCTCTAGTCCGGATTTGGTCCCTAATATGCCAGCTTAAGTGGTTTTTCTGAGGTCACTGCTGACCCCTGTGTTGGGGGAGCCAGTGAGTATTTTCTAGATCTCTCTGAAGCATGTGAATGTGGACTAGACCTCTCTTTGTCACATTCCTGCAGGTCATTTGTCTTCAGACCTTCATATAGTACTTCATACTTGTTAAATAAATAGATAGTTATTCAGTATCGACTATGTGCCAGGTCCTATTCTAGAACTATGCCTTTTGCCATATTTTGGTAACTTGATCTTTAATAATGAAGTGAGTGTACAGGGAGTACTTATGCAAATATAATAAAGCCAAAATTTTTGAAGTTATCTTTATTTATAGAAGCTGATTTATATTTTTATATTTTATATTCACATATTGGCAGTGAGAAACTTCCATGAACCCTGTTATGAGAGCAACATAGAATCTACTTAATCACCAAGTGCAAAGTTCCTGATGTCACACCCTTTATACTCCTCTCTAGGTTTTAGCTTGAATATTCATAAGCCCACTAAGATGACTTTATGTTGGAATGAGAACTGTCATTATATGATCTAGGATTATCATAAAAAGAATATTTGGATCAGAGAATAACTTGAAAATTTGGGGCATCACAATTTCCCATTATTTGGGAGAAAACGGAAGATTTGGGGAAATGACCTATTTATAAAGAACTGTGAAGTTGTCAACTCCTTGGAGTGCTAATTCAGAGTGGTTCATAAAATCTGTACTTCATTGAGAATTGAACAATGTTAGATAATGGAGTTCAGATATTATCTTGTCCATACTTCTCACGTTGGAAATAAGGACAGTGAAGCATATATTTATAGAGTTACTTTTCCATAGTCAAACAGAACATGAGTGTCAGAGTTGGCTTCCAAGTTCAGCATTTCTGTATGAAAGGAGACTGAACTTTCAGGCTGGGCTGGATGTCCACCATATGGGCTTCCACAGCATGTATCACACTGGGTTATAATTGCCCATTTTGCTTTCTAGTTTTCTCTATTCATCAGTGGCCTCATTGAAAGTAGACTTTTTCTGATTTATATTTGTATCCCAAGCATCTAGCATAATAAGTAAATAGTTACTGAGTATATGTAAATGGAATGATAGGTAATATGTTGGGTGCTTTAAGTACACAAAGATGTCAAAAAAGAAAAGATTTAGGTATTGGAATAGAACTGCACTCTCTCATTTAATTAATTGATTCCACATATATTTTTTGAACATTTATCATAGGCCAGGCATTAGGTTAGGAGCACAAGACAGAAATGATTGGGTGACCAAGACAGAAATGATTTCTGCCCAAAAGGAACACAAACTGTGGTGAGAGAGAGAGAGAGACATTAAGCAAATAAACACTCAGTAAACAGATAATTCCAACCAATAGTAAATGTGAAGACAAAGACATATAGAGTTATGAGAGAGAGAGGGTATCAGAGTTAGGGGCATATGATTTATACTGGGACTTCAGGAGAGGTTTCTTCCTGAGGGGGAGACACTTGAACTGAGACCTGAGTGATGAGGAAGAGTGATTGATGTCAGTGAGAAAAGCATCCCCAGAGGCTATAAAAGTACATGTGGTGGCCCTGACACAGAAAAAACATGACAGAGTGATCTGGCTAAAGATTATTGAACAAATGAGTTGCCTGGATGGCTCAGGCAATTGGGTGTCCGATTCTTGATCTCAGCTCAGCTCTCAATCTCAGGGTCATGAGTTCTACCTCCGTGTTGGGCTCCATGCTGGGTGTGAAGCCTACTTAAAAAAACCAAAAAACAGCAACAACAACAAAACAGATTATTGAGCTAAAAGGAGAGATGTGCAAGGTGAGGTGGAACAGGTGGGCAGGGGCCAGATCATGATAGTAATGATAAGGGATTTGGGTTTCATTCAATGTGTAATCCAATTTTTAAAAATAGCTTTTTTATTTTTGGAACATTTTTAGATTTTCAGAATTATTGAGAAGATAGTACAGAGTTCCCATATATACCACATCCAGTTTTCCTATTATTAGCACCTTACATTAGTTTGGTATATTTGTCATAATGAAGGGATCAATATGGATACCTTATTATTAACTAAAGTCTATACTTTAATTCAGATTATTTTGATTCTCCTCTAATGTTCTTCTGTTTTATTATCCCATTCAGGACACCACATTAGAATTAGTTATCATATCTCCTTAGATTCCTCTTGTTTGTGACAGTTTCTCAGACCTGTGTCTGATTTTTATCTCTATCTCAAGTATCTAGCACAAGATGCACAAGATGCTGGGGCTCAGTAGGATTACTGAACATAGAAACACAGACACTAATCTCTCTCTCTCTCTCTCATGTCAACCTTCCAAACTATGTGTATATAGCATGAGAGGTTGAAAATTTTTCTGCATATTGTTTTTCATTAAAATGGGCACTGGTGATCCTGGAGACAGATCCATACCCACTGCTCTGTCAAGCCTATTTCATTGGCTGCTAAGGGCTGCCTTTAGGATACCTTCTTTGGAAATTCCAATTTATATAGACATATAGATAGATAGATAGATAGATAGATAGATAGATAGATAAATGATAGTTTTTGAGTTTTAGAAGAACTCTCTTTGCTTTCTGCCTTAATGCCAGGGCTACTTTGGGTTCTGTGACAAACATACCATTTTAATCTTTCTTCCTTCTTGCTTTGGCTCATATCCCTCTTTTCTAATGTCTACCATCTCCCCTCTTCACTCCCTGTCTTCTTCCCACTAGCAAGAGCTGAGCAAGGGTCAGGCCAGGGCTCCCTCTGACTTTGAACCATGATAAGTGACTCTTTTTCAAGATATCTGGTTCTAGAAATCTAAGAGTCTTCTACCTGCTTCCTTTTACAGAAGAAGTAGAGACGCTGGAATATCCTTGCACCTGATCATGTTGGCCTGAGAGGACATGCAGATAGACTACTTCTTGCTTTTAGTTCTCAAGTTCCCTTTTATTTCCCATACCAACAAGAGATTTAGGCTCCCTGAGTGGCAAACAAGATTTCTCTCTAAAGTAGTCAATGCTGTTTGCCAAAATACATTTTTTTTTACTCACATTTTGATTACAAATGTAGTCCCTTTCATCTGTTTCTTCATCTCCAACTTCCTTGAAAGGCTTTTCTTCATACCAAGGATGATAAGGGATTTTAAGCTTTGTGAGGGCAGGGCAGAGCAGGACCTTTTCTCATATAAATGTGCTTCCTGCATGGTCTCTCCAATAAGCCAATATTTATTGAATCTAATACAAAAATTATATACAAATTAGCCCATTATTTTGTAGAAATACATTTTACAAATTTAGGTTTAGCTAAACAAATGTGCCATAGTAATTGGCTTCCTGTTGGGAGGGAGCAGGGAAAGGGTATATATCTGTGTATAAAAACCTTTAGTTAAGAAGCAGGACCCAAGTAACTAGAATCATTGCCTTAGGTTTTACTTTTAGGAGAGAGTAAAGAAAGAAAAGAAAAATGGGCCAAATAAAGCAAATCAGGGATTTAGTCATTAAGAAGTACCCAAAGCCTTCTGACACACAAGTAAAACTTAATCTGTATTTAGCCTAATTCCCTATTCAATGCTGATAAGGGTGAGATCCCATGGTCTGGAAGGGTCATCGCTCAGAAAAGAAGTTCATGCTATGTGTCTGCCTGGTTTTACAAAAGCAGACCTATAGAGCCACTTAAATTCCAGTAATTTTCTGTAGCAAGGACTGAAATAAGGGAAGAATATGGTATGGTACAGAGGTGGACATTAGGATTCTAAGGTCTGGGTTCAAATCCTCCCTTTGTCATTCAGAGTGCAAGATTGAGTGAGTTTGCCAGTCTTTCTGATTTTGCTCTTCTCACTTATGAAATGTAGAATGGTGCTATGAGAATTGAATGAGATGTTGTATATGGTGTGATATACAAGTCCTTGGCATAGAATAGGCACTTAATAAATATTAGCTTCTTTATAAGCTATTGTAACAATATGGGTTTCCTAATTAAACTCTTGTTATCCAGAATGCTTCACAATAACCATTCCAAGACTACATAATTAAATTTGGAATGTACTATACTGTGTGTGTGTGTGTGTGTGTGTGTGTGTGTGTGTGTGTGTGAATACAGCAAAATCTTACTCTTCTCAAGCTGTCTTTCAGTAGCAACATCTCATTTGAATACATAAAGGACCAGGAACCATGTATAAACAACTTCTGAACAGACACAGCAGATGTGACAAAATTCATGGACTCAATAAGTATTGTGGACTCTGGGTCTGGAATTCTCTCTTGTCCATCAAGAGAGTGGGACACAGGATTGAAAATGCAAGATAGGCTAATGTCCAGGAGGAGACAAGAGCCCTGAGTAAGGGTGCTTACTCCCTTTTTATTAGGATCAGAAGGCTTACAAGCATGATGGGTGTGTACAGAGAGACAATGAAACCGGGAACATTAACTCATGGGTGTGGGGAAAGGGGGATTTTGGAGATATGTGGTGTTAGGGATTTGGGTCAATACAAAACAAGATTCTGGTGCTACATGGAAGGTTCTTTACAGCAAACATGAGGCCCCACCTCTGTTTACCTAAACTGGCCTAGGGGACAAGAAAAACAGAGCATGCTATCTCAGGGTCAGCAAAGCATCTTTCTTTTGCTAATTAGCTCCTCTCTGGGCAACTTCACCCCACTGGGGTCTATAGCCCTATTTACCTATTTACCTAATTTGGTCCTTCCTTCCTGTGAAAGCAGCTTTCTGCTATAGTACTAAATTGGGGGGCATTTCTGCCATGAATACCTAATCTTGTTTACCTCATCTTGGATGTTTTCATCCTGAGATTCCCTATTCCTATACCTTTGTCCTATCCTGGGGGCCTTTGTCCGGTTTACCTAATCTTATTTACCTAATCTTGTTTACACAAACGTGCGTGTGTACATGCTATGGCTTTCTAATTCTTTATAACCTTGTTAACCCATCGGTGCAAGCTCAGGGAATTCCCAAGCTTATTCCTCACAAATAAGGTGTAAGTATTTCCCTCAGATCAGAAGCCCTCTGATCTCACCCACTTATATGAGAGGAGAGAGGTGGCTTCATATGCATATTTTTTTAAATTGTCATATTTATTGGGGCGCCTGGGTGGCTCAGTCAGTTAAGCGTCCGACTTCAGCTCAGGTCATGATCTCGTGGTCCGTGAGTTCGAGCCCCGTGTCGGGATCTTTGCTGACCGCTCAGAGCCCGGAGCCTGTTTCAGATTCTGTGTCTCCCTCTCTCTCTGCCCCTCCCCTGTTCATGCTCTGTCTCTCTCTGTCTCAAAAATAAATAAACGTTAAAAAAAATTTAAATTGTCATATTTATTTTTAATGCGTTAAGGAGGTATGATTGACAAATGAAAAGTGTATATATTTAGGGTGTATACATGGGATATTTTGGTATATGTATACATTGTGAAATGATTAGCATAATCAAGGTAGTTAACATATCCATCAACTCACATAGTTACCATCTTTTGTATTTCTTTGTGTGCTCAGAACACTGGCGATCTCTCCTAGCAAAGTGGAAGTATACAGTTATACATTAAGTACAGCCACCACGCTGTACATCAAATTTCCAGAACTGACAGAGCTTATTCATCTCATACCTGAACGTTGATATGCTTTGATCAAAATCACTCCTTGTCCACTACCATTTAGCCTCTGATAACCACTTTTGTACTTTCTGTTACTATGAGTTCGACTTTTTTTCTTTAGATTCCATATATAAGTGAGATCATGCTTAACTTTTTATTCTCTATGGCATGCCTGCCTTTTCTGGCATAGACTTTGACCTCTGTGTAGCTTTTGAATTGATATGAACTGTAGCCAGGGATGTAGTTTCCTCAAGCAAAATGGAAACAGCAAGTAGAAGGAAAAATACAATTTCTATAAGCAGGTACATTGACAGCACTGGAAAATGAGAACTAATAATTTTAATTTTAAATATGTCTTCTGACACAATTTAACAGAGCAGGCACAAGTATGCATAGGGCCATTTAATTTGGGGGCAGATATTATCATAGGCTATACCAGCTTGAGGGCATCAATAGTAGACAGTCCCTCACTTAATATTCCTAGTAAAAACCCTCATTTCATATAAAAGAGCTAAATCATTCTAATTCTTCAGAAAATTTATATATCAAGTATCTTTATTAAAACATATTATATGGGGGCGCCTGAGTGGCTCAGTTGGTTGAGCATCCGACTTCAGCTCAGGACATAATCTCATGGTTTGTGAGTTTAAGTCCCACATCAGGTTATGTGCTGACAGCTCAGAGCCTGGAGCCTGCTTTGGATTCTGTGTCTCCCTCTCCTGATGCTCCTTCCCTGGTCACTCTCTGTCTCTCTCTCCTTCAAAAATAAATAAACACTAAAAAAAATTTTAAAAAAGCATACATATATGCTGAATTTCTCTAGGACTCAAATTTGGTGGGCAAGTGAGATCACACAAATAGGAACTGAAATTTCACAGGTCTTTAGATAAATCTATATAATATCGTACCTCTGGCTCACTAAAATATCGCCCTCTCAACTTTTTCTAGAAGTCCCTGAGGAGCAAATTACTTGTTTTCATGAAACATGAAAGAATGTTTCATGAAAGAATTCTGTCCCTATTGGGTCCCTTTTGCCTATCACTGCAAGGTTTTTTGTTTGTTTGCTTTTGTTTTTGTTTTTGTTTTTGGGCTACTGATGTTGCTCTGCTGTGCCCTATGGTCTCCATAGGTTTCCGGTAGCTTCTGGGCACTATAAACTCCACTGGGCATAGAGTGATATCTTGGTTTCTGTCAAGGACTCCAGCAATACACTTGAACCTTTCAGGTATAAAAGCTGCTCCACGACATGTGGTGAAAGTTGTCCATCTTTCCTCGGTGTTACAGCAATACATGTGGGTCTCAGTGTTGTGCAGAATTTTAGTGAAAAGCACTTTCAGATTTTTACCCATAGCTTCCCTGTTTCTTAAAGGATTTAGATCTGAGGCCAGTGAGAACTGGGCCAGAAGACATGTCCTAGAGATAGTTACCATGCTATATTCAGATCAAACTTCCCCCTTGATGACTCAAGATTTACTTACTGACTCAATCTCAGAAAGGTTTTTTCCTTTCCTTAGGATTAATGTTATAAATGCCTTCATTTTTCATGAAAATAGCTGTCTAGAAACCTGCCTGATAGATTTACTGATATTCAGATACACATAAATTCTTTACCTTCCTTCCCTCCCTCCCTTCCTCCCTTCCTCCCTTCCTTCCTTCCTTCCTTCCTTCCTTCCTTCCTTCCTCCATTCCCTCCCTCCTTTCTTTATTTCCTTCAACAAATATTTCATACCACATTCCAGGCACTATTTAGATGGCAGAATTATAGCAATTGACAGACTAGACTTCATCCAGTCCTTCAGGGAGCCTTTTGGGAAATACATAACAGAAAGTAATCAAATATTTGGGGGTACTATTTAAATATAATGGTCACAAAGTCTTAGATTAAGTGCCATTGTAAAAGAAACCTGAATAAGGAAAAGACATAGTATAATGGATATCTAAAGGAAGTAAATTTTAGGGTCTTGGGGAAGGAATATGCTTGGCCTGTTTGAGGAGAAGGAAGGTTAGATTGATTAGAACAGAGGTAGTGAGGGGCACCTGGGTGGCTCAGTCCGTTGAACGTCTGACTGCGGCTCAGGTCATGATCTCTCAATTTGTGGGTTTGAGCCCTGCATTGGGATCTGTGCTGATAGCTCCGAGCCTGGAGCCTGCTTGGGATTTGTCTCTCCCAGCCTCTACCCTGCTCATGCTCTGTCTCTCTCTCAAAAATAAACAAACATTGAAAAAAATTTAAAATAAGAACAGAGGATGTGAAATGGAAAGAGAGAGAATGGAAAAGAGGTCTGAGGGTATTCAGGGAGACACCTCAAGTAGAGCCTTGCACACCCTGATATGACTTTAAATAAATAAATATAAAGAAGTTTTGTGGGGTCTTGGTCAGAGGATTCAAAAGGTCTCACCTAACAGGATCGCTCTTGCTGTTGTGTGGAGATTGGATTATAAGAAGGCAAGTGTGGAAGGAAGGAGACAAGTAAGTAAACTATTACAGAAATCCAGGTAAGAGGTGATGGAAGTTTGATTTGGATGACAGAAGTGGACAGGGGTGAGAAGTAGCCCATTTTGGGATATTATTTAAAGGCATAATAATCAAATACTAAATTATTTAAGGAATGAATGATTTAAGGAATAGGGAAAATAGTTAGGGTTTCACTGGGTTTGGTCATAGGGATCTACAGGTTTTAATTGCCACTTATAGAAATAGGGGATGTTGGAGAGCACCAGGTCGGAGCAGGTAGAATCCAAGTTATGGGCTTGGACATGTTGAGTTTAAGGTATGTATTACACATTCAAATTGAGTTGCTGTATTAATTTGCCAAGGCTGCTGTAACAAAGTGCCTCAAACTGGGTGGCTTAAAAGCAGAAATTTATTGTCTTACAGTTGTGAAGGCTAGATGTTCAAGAGCAAGGTGCCAACAAGTTTGGCTCCTTGTAATATTTGAGAGGGAAGGATCTGTTCCAGGCCTTCTTCTTGGCTTGTAGATGACCGTCTTCTGCTTATGCCTCCTTACATCATCTTCCCTCTGTGCATGTCTGTGTCCAAATGTCTTCTTTTTATAGTGCCATCAATTGTACTGGATTAGGACCCTCCCTTTGAACCTTATTTTAATTTGATTGTGTTAACAAAGACCCTATCTCCAAATAACATCACATTCTAAGGTAAGGGGGTTAGGAATTTCAAATATGATTTTTGGGTGGACACAACTCAGCCCATAAGAGATGACAAACTTAGGGAAAAAGTTGGAGATGAAATGTGTATTTGCTGTTATCTGCACGTAAATGATATTTAAAGCCATGAGGCTGAATGAGATCACTCACTGGGATGAGTGGAGATAGAGATGCCTTCAGATGCTCTAACATTTAGAGGTGGGCAGTTCTTACACAGACTCACTATGAATCTTCAGTTATATATATTTTCAGAAATTATAAGTCTGTTTAAGTTTTGAGCCTATGGTGTTTGGGCCATACAGAGTTCTAGCCAATGCTCCCCACTTTCAGAGGAGAAGGGAATGTAGTGCAGTTAAGATTAAAGCAGACCCTTTGCATAAGGAGTGTGTACGTTCTGGTGGGCTCTGTTTTCTTTAAAGAGTGGCTATTGTTTTCTTTAAAAAGCTCACTTCTGGGCAGTTTTTAACATTCTCCTGGAAGAACCTAAAGCAAATTTTAAAGTGCGCTAAGGAACTTTGCCTGGACCGAATCATAGTCTTGATAGAAAAGGAAATAGGAGACTTGTTTCGGATGTGTAGCTCCCACAGTGTCCTAGAAATGAACTCAACCACAGAGCCATTTTGTTTTCATCTCTTGTTACTTAGTGACACGTAAGAGACCATTTTGTTTGTTTTGAGCTCTTAGAGTGACTGCAAATCATGATTTGGCCATGTTCCTGGAAAGGTGGTCTCTGTTCATCTGGTCAGCATACATGTGCCAAGAGCCCTTGGCAGAATGTCATACTGGGTAAGATGACCACAAGTCTGGCCATGGAGGAGTATGTGGTCATTTTGTTTTCTGGGATAGGTCTTTGCACAGACAGCATACTCTGGTAGGAACAGCATGGAACTGAGGCCCGAATTCTCTCCCTAGCTCTGACTCAAATCTAGGACATGCCTATGGACTAGTCGTTTATTCCTATACTTCATACAGTCTAATGACTTAACAAATAAATGAGATTTTTAAAAGCTATTACTGTTTCCACGGGGCCTTCACAGACACACTTGGCCTAATTCTGTGACTTGATGTTGGCCCTGGCTTGACATTCTGGGTGGAAGACTAAGTGTTTGTGTTAACAAAATAACAAGAACATTTCAAAAACAAATCCCCAACACCCCAAACCTTTCCTCCAGTGTAACTTTTTGCTTTTGCTGTCCTACACCTGCCTTGTATCTGTGACTTACATTCCATTAAAATGTGTTTAGTGGGATCTTTTGTGAGTGTTAGACTTCAAAGTGAGAAATATATTTAAAAATATTATCTTTTGGGGCTCCTGGGTGGCTCAGCTGGTTAAGTGTCCAACTTCAGCTTAGCTCATGATCTCACGGTTCATGAGTTCGAACCCCACATTGGGCTCTGTGCTGACAGCTCAGAGCTTGGAGCCTGCTTTGGATTCTGTGTCTCCATCTCTCTCTGCCCCTCTCCCACTCACTCGTGCATGCATCTCTCTCTCTCTCTCTTAAAAATAAATAGACATTAAAAAATAATAAAAATATTATTATTTGATCTCATCTTCAGACTCTTAGGGCTGTTTTCTGTAGGTCCGGTTGGGGGACTCCTAGTCACTTTTTGCTCTCAGATCACTCTCAGGTGTGACTGTGTGTGTCGAGGAGCCCTTATTGTGCACTTGCCCATCTTGTGACTATCAAGTCAGAAATCTCACTGTCAACTAAGACTATATCTTCAATGGCTTCTCAGAATCTAAAGCTCCCCTTGACTTTGGTTAGACATCCACAATATTGGGTGCATTTTCTGTCAGCTCTTGTTCTGAATTAGTAACAAACAAGGCATAGGATTAGATCCATTCAGTGGCACAGAAAGCCACCCAACTGGTAGCAAACACATGGTTTGCCTCTTAGGGCAAATACTCAACTCCCTCCCTTTTCTTCACCAGGAGTCTTCATTTGCAAGCTCTTTTCTCATGAGGCTGTAACTCTTCATTTACTCTTAAGAGTTAATTAAATTTAAAATCTTACAAGGTAGAGCTTAAAGTGAACTTAAAGATCATTATATTTGTGAGACAGTATGTCTAATGGTGAAACAAGTTGTTCAAGACCACCCTGAGATGGGGCAGTGCCCAGGACCAGAAGAGGTTTGGGACTCTCATTGGAGATTTAGATGCAAGAATGAGGGGGCAGCCTGGGATGTATCTGCACATTCCACATTGCCTCCCAGGGAGTCCAAAGTCCAAATATTCAAATACCTTTTCCCCCCCTTAGTTGGATTCTTTATTCTTGATGAAGTTTCCATTTAAATGTCCATTTCTAAAGGTAAATGAAATCTACTTAGAAAAATCATGGGAGGGTGGATCTCTCTCATCCTTAAGAATCTGTGCCTATAGTTCTTTCTCTCACAGATGCCTACCTAACAATGCAGCATTAAGGTTCATTTCAAGAAATAGGTGAAAGGGGAATAAGAGGTACAAACTTCCAGTTATGAAATAAGTAAGTCATGGAGATGAAAAGTACAACATAGGGAATGTAGTCAATAATATTGTAATAACATATGGTGATAGATGGTGCCTATCATGATGAGTGCTAAGAAATGTATAGAATTATTGACTCATTATGTTGTACACCTGAAACTCATAGAACATTGTATGTCAACTATACTTTAATAACAAAAATAAAGAAATTTAAAAAAGAGATCTGGGCACTGACTCTGCTTTCTCTCTGCTAGCTGAGGTTATGGCCTGCCTGGTGCTAATTGGTTCAAGGACCAAGAGATCCTGGCGAAGATAAAAATAAAGCAATGAAAATAGAAATAGAAATGTGGAAGGGCACTGATTGGCAGTGTAAGCTGCTCAGAAATGGCGATGTTAGCCCGTGTATGCAGGAAGCGGGTGTAGCAAGAATTCAGCTTTTTTCTCAGTTCCAGGCCCACCTCATGTGTTGCTACAGGCAGTGAGCCCTGCTGTAAACATGGGCCAAGGAAAAGTTGCGTACAAGTGGGTGTGCCATGCCTGCTCTGTGTAGACTGGTGGCAACCTTGCTTTGATTAATCCTGAGTTCCTGCTGTGTAAATTGGGAAATAAAGCATATGTGTGTTACAAAGGCTCCCCCACCAGTCTCTCCCAACTGCATGAGTGCCCTTCCTTGGGTGTGGTCTCTACTCTGTGTTCATGGTGTTCTGTGCATTCTGTCTGGTTTTTGCTTTCTTGTCTTGGCTGACTTTCACGCATTTGATATTCAGTCTGCCTTTCCATTTACTCACATGAGCTCAGTGCTTGGCACATAGAAGATGCCCCTAAATGATAAAAACCATATAACCATTTGTGAAGTCATTCTATTTTAATAGATTATATCTGCATTCTTTATTTCACTTCAAACATCCACACATAACTGGCCTAACCATAACAATTCCTTGCCAAGTGGTTCCATGGATACTCTGAGCTCTGTTCACGGTTTCAGGTTTTGGCTTTAGCCAAGTGCATTGAACACCCACCATGTAGTAGGTGTCATTCTAACCTCTGAGAGACACAGGATGAATAATTAGGGCACACTTGATGAGGAGGTGTCTTTCGAGCTGGCTGTTTGTGGAGGAGTAAAAGACCTCAATGGCTCAAAGACCCCCAGGGCAGATCTCGGTCAAAGGATACTTGGAGGGCAGACCAGGAAGAACTCTCATGCCAAGCTGTGGAGTTTATATATCATTTGGGAGGCACTTGAACCCAGGTCTGCTGACCCGTAACAGAAAACCTTTTCTCCTGTGATAGTGGCCTCCATAAGTAACTTCTGTATTGTCTGCCTGCTTATACACATTGGAGGTTCTGCACAGAACAGCTCATTTTTGATGCTGCCTTCTCAGGAAGTGCCTTGGTTATTGCTAGATTTATTTTTTAGTGACCAGTTGAAATAGACATCTATTAATAGGCAAGTATAGAGTGAAAAATACTCTTACTTGTTCTTTTCTCAAAAATGCTTCTTTTGACAGTAGGAATAATGAGCAGTATATTAATTTAAAATACAACACAAAAAAATAACATTGAAAAAAGGAACAAAGAAGAAATAACTATTAATCACAAGTTAAGCTCTCCTGTTTTCTGTTTAAACCATTTTCTTCCACTGGATTACCAGGCTGTCAGTCTTAACCAGGATTTCCTTTCCCAGGGCAATGTGAATTAATTTTCCTGAATCTGAAGCTGAGCTGGTAATTGAGGCTGTTAAGAACCTGGTGTTCTAAGACCTCCTGTGATTCACACTCAGTGAGGCTTCTTGTTCTGGTTCAAGCCGAACTGTCTCCTCTTCAGAGAGAGTCAGAATTCAGCTCTCTGGAGAACCAGCTCTTCCAGAGACAGTGTGGTGCAGTGGTTAAGGTCAAAGATTGATGCACTCACAGAGCTTAGGTCTGGGGTCCTGCCACTTAAGCCAAGTGTTTTGTGTTGAATCCCTGGGCTCAGTTTTCTACTCGGTGGGCAAGGAACAGTAATAATATCCACAATGATAAGGCTGTCATGAAGATTGAATAGTATGTATAAAGTGCTTACAATCGCTCTTGGAACATTGCAAACATTTAACAAATATTATCCACATTTGATCATTTGTACTTACACCTGACTTCTTCTGCAGGGTGAGGAGGAACCTTTTTCAAGTTTCTGCTTTTCCCAGAGGGGCGCCGGCAAGTAGGTGGAGGGGCTGACACTCCCCTCCTGGTGGTGAGAACTGACCAACCCACTCAGCAGAGAACCGCCAGGTTCCTAGGGAGAAGTGAGGCTGTTAGTATGCTCATTTTAGACACAAGGAGACTGAAGGTCAGAGAGATTTTATTGCCAATCATTTGTGCCTGATGTATCATGCTGTTCTGCACCAGGTCTCAGTAGTGACCGGTACAGTAGAATTCGATCTACCTGATTTAGTGGACGCTTGCCCCCAGTGATCTGCTCGGCAGCTGTGCCACTAGGACGTGAATTCCTGATGCAGTGCTCGTCCACACTGCAGCTTTGGGTGATCACTCCCTCCGCTAAGTGTGGAGGGAGGGCTCTTCTCATTCCCCATCACCCTTTTCTTTCATCAGTGCTGTCTGTCCTTTGTCATCCAAGAGCTACAACTCCACCCTCTCTCGTCTGTTTGATCTCTTTTCTCAGGGATCATTAGCATTTATTCTAGGTTTCTTTGAGATCTCATTCATGATTCAGCTATTTTTGACACTTTTTAAAGCTTTAAAATGTATTTTTTAAAAATAAAAGCTAATTAATGCATACAATTATGTAATTAAATAAGAAAATGCTTAGCAACATATCAGCCATAAAAAGTGCAAGAGCGGTCATATTGAGGTCAAAATAAATGATAGATATTTAATGTTATATTTTATAGGAATTCTAATTTTTATCTCATAAATTTTAAGTAAACACTCAGAAATGGATATGATAATTACAAATGATCACTATCTACTTGTATTATTGGCTGGAGAGATCTTATTAAAATCATGCCTTAGGAAACCTATTTCATGTTGGGAGAGAGAGAGAGAGAGAGAGAGAGGGAGAGAGGGTAAGAGTTAGAATGAGTATGTGAGGATGCGTATGGTGTTTGACACATGGCTAGTAAGTGATTGAACTTGGATTTGAATGCAAGTCTGGCTGACTGAGCTCCATGCACATTCAAGCACCAACTTCCCTTTCTTCTCTAGCCCTTTGCAGATTTGTCCTTGAAATTTAAGGCTGGCTTTTAACCAGGGATTTATTTTCAGGCCCAGCTTGTTAGACTAAGCTAAATTCAACTGGTCTATTGTGTCAACATTTAGCAGTTAAAGTATCTGAAGAGAAGTAATAATAACCAAAAATCGACTCCCTTTGAACAATCTTAATTTTCTTGAGATCCTGAATTCTGGATTTTTCTCTATTCAGTGAGAAAAATTTACTGCCCCTCTAGACCTTGCCCTCAACAGAGTATGCTATCAGACACTAAAGACCAAAACATATTCTCTAGAATAGTTTTGTTTCATTCAACCTAAATGTGTCATGTGGGGCATCCTAGAGAGACAGTTTAGGGAAAACAAGAGGGACTTAACTTCTGTAAAGCCACTATTCCAAAGCAAGTGTTAAAAATTTCCATATACTTAGAGATAAATACCTCTTTTTGGGAAAGAGAACAAATGAGAGATAACAGGTATTAGGGAGTAATGGTTATCTGAGCAAAATTAGAAGTAACAGTTTAAACCCTGTTTGCATAAGTATTTCTGTTTTCCAGGAGGCCTAGAAAGTATTGACCATGAATAAAGGCATCCTGTGATTGTCTTGTGTCCACCAGAAAGCAATGAGCACAAGATAATGGCCGTGGGACTGAAGGACGCTTCCCCACTCCCACCCCTCACCCTTTGGAAAAGTGTGTTTATAAACCTTGAATGCTACCCCTTCAGAGAGCAATATTCGTCTTTCTTGTGGGTTCCTTTTACACAAGTTGTCTCTAGTAAGCTCTGCCTCCTTTTTTGTCTCTCAAGTTCACTGTTCATTTTTATGACACTGAGGCTCAAGAACCTGGTCTTGGGGGGTTGATAACATTAGAAGGTACAAAATGGACTACTTAAGTCATTCTCTATTCTCAAGGAGCTACTGTCTGGTTAGGACAACAAGATGCTTAAGTTATACTCAACATTTATTGAGTACACACTATGTGACAGGTACTCGTCTAATTGGTACATGTAAGAGTGCCTCTAACTTCAGAAGGATCTTATAACGTAGGTACAAATTTTACCATCTCAGTTTTATAGACTAAGAATCTGACGTACAGAAGGGTCAAGTAACTTGCCCAAGGTCAGATGGGTAGTAGAATGGTAGAAATAGAACTGAACCCTGAGAAGACTGGTATCAGAGACCCCACTGTTAACACTGTGCAGTGCTATTCTGCCTCTCCTTAATCAAGGCCAACCTGTGTTCCAAAGTGAGTGCATGATAATTATATTGTCTAACAAATGGTGTTAAAAATCTGATTTGGTTGAGTTCGGAAGGTGGAAAGCTAAAATAATGATCCATCTTGCCATCTACAGAGGTTGTTGTGATACGAAGGATTTTTACTTGTTATCTCTTAATTAATCCATTCCCGAATGGGAGCTATTCAGGTAAGAATTCCACAAGTACACTTAAAACATCCCATCTAGCTTTCTGAGAAAATATGAAGTAATTTAGTTGTTTGTAGTTTAGAGAACCAGGAGTCCAGGCAACTCCAGCTGAGTCTGGAGCACATGACATTGCCCAGGGGTGTGGCTTCACTGCACCTCGAATTCCTTCTTGGTAAAATGGGCACGATATGAGGATAAAGAGAAAGTAATGAAATGGATAAAAGGAAGAAACATTAAAATTCTCTAATAGAAGATACTAGAGATATGTAAAGTATGTTACCATTACCAAATTTTCCAGTAGTTTGCCCTGTTTGAATCTGATGTGTTAACTTCTCTAAAGTCTACTCAATTTCTGGGCTCAATTTGTGAATTTTCTTTTTTTTTTTTTTAAGTTTATTCATTTATTATTTCTGAGAGAGAGAGAAAGTGACAGACAGAGAAAGAGAAAGAGAATACACAAGCCGGGGAGAGGCAGAGAGAGAGGGACACACAGAATCTGAAGCAGGCTCCAGGCTCTGAGCTGTCAGCACAGAGCCCAACTTGGGACTCAAAGTCAACAACTGCGAGATCATGACCTGAGCCGAAGTCGGACCTTTAACCAACTGAGCCACTCAGGTGCCTCAGTGAATTTTCTATGTCTTGCGAATTCTACTTCCAAAATATATCCATTATCCTGACCGGGCTTTCCCCTCCCCACTGAGACCTTTGTTATGTTAGAAAGCAGAAACAACTTTATTATTTTCTCCTTATCCTCAACAGAAGCTGCTTTCAAGCCAACTTAAACAATATAGAACAAAATTTATCTTCTCTGATTCCCAAATATATTGAATATATTATTCTTCATATAAAAGTTCTCAATGAATTTAAATACAAACTCTAGGGCACATAAAATTTGTGTTTTATGGTCTTCTGTGCAGGAGCTCTCTTTCAGCTGTATTAAACTTTCTCCCCATTGAAATGGGCCCCACTTGTTCCATTTCATTTCCAGTCCCAGAAATTAGATCAGTCTGACTAGGCCCATTTCAAATGTAACTTTCTCCCAAAGATTTTTATCATCCCTTCAAATAAACATATTTCCCTCTTTCAAGTATACATGTCACATTTTATGTTTCACTGTTATGACACCTTTTAATTTCCCTTGTGTTAGAGTAATTTGTAATTATCTCATCCCCTCTTCTAGATACTGAGCTCTTGACATCTTGTTCCTCTCTACTTTTTCCTGTGGTGTTTATCACAAATAGGCTCCCATTAAGTGTTTGGTAAGATGCTCTCAATTTTGTTTTCTGAACACTTTTTGATGGCTTCTGCTTCTGGGAAAGTTTTAAGGTTTAAGATGTTTGCCAGTATTTTTGCATGAGGCAAGAATTTATGTATAAAATTCAAGTTATTCATTTACTGTCTTAACCCAACAGAAAGACAGGTACATCTATAAAACTAATAAGGTTCCCTGGAGCCTGGGTGGCTCAGTTGGTTGAGTGTCCAATTTCGGCTCAGGTCACAATCTCCTGGTTTGTGGGTTTGAGCCCCATGTTGTGCTCAGTGCTGACAGCTCCGAGCCTGGAGCCTGCTTCAGATTCTGTGTCTCCCTCTCTCTCTGCCCCTCCCCTGCTCACACTCTGTGTCTCTCTCTCAAAAATAAAAATAAAACATTAAAAAAATTTTTTTAAATGAGGACTTTAAACTTGAAGGGTAGGGTTCTAATATTACTATTAGGTGACTGTGAGCATAACTTCTGGCAAGAGAATACCTTCTCTACCTGCACGCCAAAATGTCTGTGAAGAGTTAACACAATCAAATGTGCATTATTAATGTAATAATAATAAACAGACTCCTAAAGTCTGTTAAGTAAGCTCAGTGCTTTCTTTATGGAGCAGAATGAACTCTTCTTCCAGTTTTGTCTTATTAAAAAAAAATCAACCATTTGAAGGCTGTATTATTTTATTTGTTGTTGTTCAAGAAGAGAACTTTAAAATAGCTCTCTTCTTGGATTCATCGCAAGGCAGCCATCCAGTTTTTTAGGCCATTTCTGGATTAGCCGTAGATCATGTGGAAGTATTTTCTGAAAGCTAGCTTGGGGGCACCAATAAACTGCATCTTCTGGTGCAGGCTGATAAATGTGATTTTTTTTTTTCCCAGGCTGAACTGAATTGCTTTTGTCTTCCCAATTTTGTGGCAGAATTACAATATAGAGTACAAAAGAATGCTTGAAATACAGTCATTATTTAGGAAATAGAGTTGAGCTTGACATAGATTGTAGAAGCAGGTAAATAAAAATGGAATCAACACATGATCTTGTAAAAGGTACATTATGTCATGGAATCTCAGTTTTTACATTTTTAAGTTGAGGATAATAATAAAAATACCCACTACAGAGCATGGTTGGGAGGACTAAATGACATATGATATAAAAATGAGGATGGAGGGGCACCTGGGTGGCTCAGTTGGTTAAGCTGCCGACTTCGGCTCAGGTCATGATCTCGCAGTTCATGGGTTCGAGCCCCGTGTCGGGCTCTGTGCTGACAGCTCAGAGTCTGGAGCCTGCTTCAGATTCTGTGTCTCCCTCTCTCTCTGCCCCTCCGCAGCTTGCACTCTGCCTCTCTCTGTCTCTCAAAAATGAATAAATATTTTTAAAAATTTAAAAACATGGGGCACCTGGGTGGCTCAGTCGGTTGAGTGCCCGACTTCGACTCAGGTCATGATCTCACGGTTTGTGGGTTATAGCCCCGCATCAGGCTCTATGCTGACAGCTCGGAGCCTGGAACCTGCTTTGGATTCCGTGTCTCCTCCTTTCTCTGCCCCTCCCCGGCTTGTGCTCTCTCTCTGTCTCTCAATAATAAATAAACGTTAAAATTTTTTTTTAAAAATGAGGATGGAGATTAGATCATAGAATACAGGCATATATTGTTTTAACTGCAAAAAATGAATTATAGTAAGTCTACATGATGATATCCCATGAAGCATTTTTTTTTTAATTTTTTTTTCAACGTTTATTTATTTTTGGGACAGAGAGAGACAGAGCATGAACGGGGGAGGGGCAGAGAGAGAGGGAAACACAGAATCGGAAACAGGCTCCAGGCTCTGAGCCATCAGCCCAGAGCCCGACGCGGGGCTCGAACCCACGGACCGCGAGATCGTGACCTGGCTGAAGTCGGACGCTTAACCGACTGCGCCACCCAGGCGCCCCTATCCCATGAAGCATTTAAATAATACTCTAATGACATAAAATGTGTAAATGGAAAATGATGCTATAACATCATATGCCATGTTTTGGTAAAAATAGATAAATGGGCTGAGAATATTGTATTTAGCAATTATTGAAGGGTGTTATGCAGGTTAGTCACAATCTGAGAAGTCAAGGCAAAGCCATGTGTTCCAGAGAGTGATCAGAAGCATCTCATTCATGCCCAGTAGGGTTTGGGTTGTTGATCTGTTCTCATGCCTTCTGGTGTGTCTTACTATCATCCATAATTCTGGTGTTTTCACACCTTTGACCTTTGCCTATCCTAGCTTAAATTTCATATCTTTTCTTTCATTTCTAAGATTTTTAAGTGAGGGAGAGAGAGGCTGAGGCTTGTGCTTGGCCCACCATCTTTAGCCCAACATTGATCATTTGTGCTTTTGTAATTGGGTCTGTGTTAATTCTGTATTGGAAGTTTTCCTGAGTCCTGCTCACAGCTTCAAGTATATGGATGGAGTCTTCAATTTTTATTTTTCAAGAAGCATCAACTTTGTATCTACAAACAAGAGATAAGGAACTTGAAGGCAGATTCTGAAGTTAACTGATTCTAGATTGCCTACCCACAGTATCACATCTACTGACAAGTGGTCACACTTAGTGCTCCTTCCTGTGACTTGCAGGATTGTAGTTGAGATGACAGGTTGTCCACCAGCTATGTGTTCTTCCTCCTCCATGTTGTGGAATTACTCCTGAGAAGCATCTCCTAAGTCTGGGATTGAAACTCTGCAAACCCATTCCCACCTCCATGTGCAGCCAGGTGACTGACAAATATAGGTGAAAGTCATCTGTATTACTTCCAGACCTGACCCATACACACTTGCACTCCTCCATGCTCTTTTTCTCTTCCGGTTGCCCACAGTGGAGATGGTAATCTTGGAAGCCATGTGCTCAAGATAGCAGAGCTTCTGACAGCCTGGGTCCTTGGATGACTGCATGGAGATGGGACATTCCACTGGCCTTTACACTAGCCTGGAACTGGTACAGAGGTCTGTTGTGCTTAAGCCATTATTTATTTTAGGGTTTATTAGTTACAGTGGTAGATCTACCATAACTAATACACTAGGATTGGAAAGTTTCCCTTTTTGATACCCCCCAACACCGAACACAATATTGTACTTTATTTTATGTCACGAAATAAAGAAAAAAATAGTAATTCAATCTGAGTTTTACTGAGATAATTTCCTAACTATAGTCGGTTATCCATGACTTTTACTGGCTGTTCCCACTGAAATTACTCAAGCAGTACTCTGGATTTATCTTCATCTTATAAGATCTTCTGATCAAAGTTCTTAAACATAAATTTAAAGTGGCTTAATGATGGATACAAATATAACTCTTTTCTAAGTAATTTTCCATCTTTCTCATTTAAAAAAAAATCTTGTGAGGACATGGAAAAGAATAGAACATAATCAAAAGGATAAAGTAAGAAATGACCTTGAATGCGAAGTTTATATCTTTCATCAACCTTCCCTGCTAGCTTTAGTGAGATATTTAATTTTAAAAGGAGCTGCTCCATGCACTGAAGCAGAATGCATAATTTAAATTCATGAAGAAATTCTTTTAGCATTCCTTTTGTTTTGTTTTACTCCCTGGAAGACTACCAAGAATTGAAATAAGAAATACAGATTCTGCAAGGAAAATTTAGGAATGTACAGTATTCTTTTATTTCGCATTTCAGTTATTTAAAAAATAATTTAGGGAAATGAGAGCACCTTGGTTTTTTCACTGTGGAAGTTGTGACAATAAATGGGCACTGTGATCCGTTAGGGATGAGACATGAATCATTTATGGGATCCTTGGAGATACTGGTGAAGCTATTTCCTGGGCTGACTACTCTTTTCTAACTTTAAATATTATAAGCTTTTAGTTTTTTGAAATTTTCTGAGCTATTTATCTTTCCAAAAATGTTTACTTTCCCTATTTCCCTGCTGAAATCAATTTGTTGTTATGTTTGGTTGTTTTTGCTAAATGATTTCTCCTCCTAAAACCTGATTTTTTTTTCAGCCCTTTCTTTTCTTGACCACTCAGAAGCATTCAAAACTTTTTTGTTCTTTTTTTTTTCCTTGGGTTTTCTGACATTTTTCTGCTCTTGCTCCCTTATCTAGATCCCAGACAGAGTTGGGAGCTCGTCTACATTCTAGAGCTTAAAATTAGTTAAGTGCGCTGAGTGAGCACTAAAGACAAATCACAAAAGGAAATTTTCAGTTTCTCCATCTCTGACTGAAAATCAGAAACTAAGCATTAATGAAGTATTAGTTTCTTATGAAATGATCCACTTAAATGGATGACATCTTAGTACATGTCAATATTGGATTTTATTTAAAATTCCATTTATATTCCATAGGAGGAATATGCTCACTACAGGGAGTAAAAAACTTTCCCGATGTTTTACTGTCAAGGACTCCTATGGATCATTTCTCAGACAAAATTTCCTTTATCAGAGAGGTACTAGTTATGGAAACCCCTACTGTGTTACAGACACCAGGCTCAGTGTTTTGGTCAGTGATGGTGGAGAAATGTGAGAAGGAGGTGCTGGTATTAATAAGATTTGTTCTGCATTTTCAGAAAGCATACCATCTATTTAGAAAGATCGAATGAATACTTCAATAACCCAAACACAAAGCAGAATTTTGATGATAATATGACACAGGAACTAGGTGTTATTTCCAAAGGGAGGGAAAGCTCATGCCCAGTGGTGACAGAGGAAATTTTCAAACAGTGGTAGCATCTGACGGTGGTCTAATAGGATGCATACAGTGTAAACAAAGCAGGATGATAGCAATTGATTCTGAACTGAATGAGAGCAGTCCAGGGGTGAGGAAGGATGGAGTCTATGTAGGATATCTGGCTTACTGTCACTGACCAAACTTGAAAGTAAAGAGGAGAGGGATCAAATCAGTTAGAATAGGTATGAGGGCTTTCCAAATGGCAACATTTTCTAGTCACCCTTCAAAATCCAGCTTAGACACAACCCCTTCTTTTTTTTTCCTTTTCCAGTTTAACATACAGGGTTATATATTAGTTTCATGTGTACACCATAGTGATTCAATAATTCTATACATTTTTCAGTGCTCTTCTGTAGAAGTGTACTTTTAATCAATCCCCTTTATCTATTTCACCCAACCCTGACCCCCATCCCCTATCCGGCCACTCTTCTGAGAAGCCCTTCCTGATATTCTTTCCTCACCTTTAGAATCACTTCCTCCTCTATGTCACTTACATACATATGCCTACTGATATATTTGCCACACCATGTAATAATTTATTTGCCGATAGTCAAATTGATTGTCCAGGTTGATCCAGAGTTCATTGAGACAGAAGCAGGATGCCATCTCTGTATTTCTTTTCCTTTTTTAAAAACTTATTTTAATGTTTATTTATTTTTGAGGGAGGGGGAAGGGGCAGAGAGAGAGAGGGAGACACAGAATCTGAAGTAGGCTCCAGGCTCTAAGCTGTCAGCACAGAGCCTGACGCGGGGCTTCAACTTAAGAACTGCGAGATCGTGCATAACCTGAGCAGAAGTCAGACGCTTAACCAACAGAGCCACCCAGGTACCCCTGACCTCTGTCTTTTTGGTAGCAGGTTGAGTGCCTGCTGCATAGGGAGGAGGAAAGCAGTATGTATTTGTGGACTTCAGTTAAATTTAATTAACAGATCTTTTTTCTATCAGTCTTTTTCCAGGATACTATCTAGTTAGGTGTGGTTAAATACCTGATGAGGTTATTGAAAGGCCCCAATATAAACTTTAAAATACATCTTTGGTATTAGGGTGAATTTTAACTGTAGGTCTGATGCACAAATATATCAATGATATTAGTAAAAAAATGCTTAATAATGGGCTGTGATTTTACCATTCCGTAGCAGATAATAAGAAATATGGAATCTTCCCAAAGTCTAAAAGTTGCAGAATGACTCACCTAGAAACTATATAATTATTTCAGCTATTAAAAAAATTTCTTATCTAAGGCAATTTCTATTTAGAGAGCAATGTATAGCAGAGAGACATTTGTATGCCTAGATAAAATGGATGCATAATTTAAGTCACTTTAGATCATATTATTTAAATCTATTCAGCTCAGAATGGAAAGGGGTGTTTAACAAAAACTAGAGGTTAGAAGAATTAATCACTTTTAAAACCTCAATCTCATGTTTGATGACTCATAAATCTTCTCAAAGTAAATTTTAAGATAAACTATTAAAAAATTGAACTTTACAAGTAGGCAGACCGTGGTTTCTCTCCCTGCCTGGGCCCTAGCAGGCTGTTTGGCTCTGTACAAATTACTGAACCACTCTGAAGTGGTTAACACACGTTTAAAATAGTTACAATATATAGCTTGTGGGATTGTTTTGAGAATTAAATAAGACTATATGTGTGACATATCTAGCCCCCTGGTGATATGCACTCAGAAAATGATAACTGTGGCAATCCCTACCACAGATGCATTGGAGTGGATGATACTGAACTATTCTCAAGAGAGATAATTCTGATAAGAAGTGGGGCATATTTTTAGCCAACATGAAGGAGAAAAAACAGAGGATAATGTGAGAGATATGTGAGATTATTTTAATAACACTGAGTGGTAACAATCCAATGTATGTCATTATACTGTTTATATTGTGCCTTGGAGACATGTCTATTCTTATTCTCCATGACTTGGAGAATAAGAATATGAAGGAGTTATTTATTCTAACTCTGAAAACCAAAACCAGAGGCAGATGCTCTGATCAATAAACGTAGCTTTTAAGGGCAACAGTGGTTTCAAGGGTGACAGCCTTGTTGTAAAGTAACTGGAATGAGGGAACATATGGTTTTATTTTTGTAAAGTTGTAGGATGACAAATTGTCCTGGTTTGCCTGAGACTGAGGGATTCCTGGGATACAGGGCTTTCGAGTACTAACACCAGAAAAGTCCCCTGGCAAAACCCATCATCCATCCACTGGGGTGGGGAGGTAAATATTAACATAGAAAATACCCAGATCTGCTGGGGGTTTGGGTGGGGTGGGGTGGGCATGTGTGTCGGGAAACCTGGCTCTTTGAATAAAATTGTTAGGTAAGCTGCGGGAGCTGCTGGCCTAGTTGGTAATCGGCATCTTTGAATATTTGTGTGTGTCTGTGTGTGCGTATGTCCTTTGGCTGTAATAGCAATACATCTTATAGTTTTATTGCCATCTGCTTTATTATGTATTTTACTGCTCTAAGTTTTTTTTTATTGAAGTATAATTAACATACAATGTTATATTAATTTCAGGTGTACAGCATACTGATTCAACAATTCCATACAGTACTCAGTACTCAACATGGGTAGTCATCATCTGTCACCATACAACATTATTATATTATTGATTGTATTCCCTGTACTGTACTTGTCATCTGTATGACTTATTTATAACTGCAAATTTGTACCTCTACGTAAAAAATTTTTTTAAGCTTATTCATTTTTTTTTTTAATTTTTTTTTTCAACGTTTATTTTTATTTTTGGGACAGAGAGAGACAGAGCATGAACGGGGTAGGGGCAGAGAGAGAGGGAGACACAGAATCCGAAACAGGCTCCAGGCTCTGAGCCATCAGCCCAGAGCCTGACGCGGGGCTCGAACCCACCGACCGCGAGATTGTGACCTGGCTGAAGTCGGACGCTTAACCGACTGCGCCACCCAGGCGCCCCTAAGCTTATTCATTTTTGAGAGAGAGAGAGAGAGAGACAGAGCGTGAGCAGGGGAGGGGCAGAGACAAGGAAACACAGAATCCAAAGCAGGATCCAGGCTCTGAGCTGTCAGCACAGAGCCCAATGCGGGGATTTGAACTCATGAACTGTGAGATCATGACCTGAGCCAAAGTCAGATGCTTAACTGACTAAGCCACCCAGGTGCACCAGAAATTTGTGCCTCTTCTTCCCCTTTGTATCTCACTTCACTCATCTCCGCACCCACATCCCCTCTGGCAACCACAAGTCTGTTCTCTGTATTTAAGAGTCTGTTTGTTTCTTTGTTTTTTAGATTCCATGTATAAGTTGAAATCAGGTGGTATTTATCTTTTTCTGTCTGAATTATTTCATTTAGATGTCTTTAAGTAATTTTAATGTTTATTTTTCCAACCAGCTCTGTGAGGTAGCGATTTTTGTCTGTTTCGTGTGCTTAGCAGACTATAGAAATATATAAAAAGCAAACTAAAATCACTTATTCAAAACCCATTACTTGAAAATCATGAAAAAACCAGAACAGTTAAACCGTTGCTATTATTTTATATTTTTCTGGCCATTTCTGTAAGTGTATTTGTTTATTTTTATAAGTGTATATATGTGGGCATATGCTTTTGACATGTATTTTAATGCTATATACATTTTGAACATCGCAATTATTATTATTAATTTGCGTAGTCAATATTTAGTCATTATTCATTTATATCTACATAATCATATACCTGTTTTATTTCTCTTTATTCTAGGCTGCAATTACATGTTAGATTCTGGGATCATTTTCCTTCTGTTTGAACATTTCTCTTTAGTAGATTTATTTTAGTGCCGGCTGTTGGTGGAAGATTCTCTCTTTATCTAAAAGCATCATTATCTCATCTTTATTTTTGAATGACATTTTCACTGAGTATAGAATTTCATGTGGCATTTCTTTTTCTTTCAGAATTTTAAATATATATTTTTGTCATTTTTTTTGGTTTCTATCATCTCCATGAAGAAGTCAGCCATCAGTTTTATTATTCTTGTTTGTAGGTAATGCATTTTTATTTCTCTAGTTTTAAATATTTCTGTTTTCCTTTACTTTTCAGCAGTGTAACTATCATTAATGCCATTTCCTTTGCGTGTATTATTTTTTAGGATTTTTCACAGATCCTTGAATTTGGGAGATGGTATCTTTCATCAATGTTGGAGAAGATTCTTAGCCACTATCTCTTAAATGTTGCTTCTTCCCCATTCTTTCTGTCCTATCCTTCTGGGCTTCTAATTTACATATATATTGCATCCAAGCTAATTTCTGATGTGGGAATTGTCAGTTGGGGGACTTCCATTCAGTTCTTTCCTAAAGATTAAAATTCTCTGGTAAATTCTCCACAATTTTATCTGTTTTATTTTAAAATCTTTATGAGAAAATTATAATATCATTATCAATTGTATATCTGTTCCTATGTGTTTTTTCATGGATTACAGTTATATAGACTTTTGGTATGTCTATTAATATCTTTTTTTTAATTTAAATTTTAGTTAGCTAATATATAGTGCAATACTGGTCTCAGGAGTAGAATTCAGTGATTCATCGCTTACATACAACATCCAGTGTTCATCACAAGTGCCTTACTTAGTACCCATTGCCCATCTAGCCCATCTCCCCACCCACATTCCTTCATAAACCCTCAGTTTGTTCTCTATCATTAAGAGCCTCCTATGGTTTGCTTCCTTCTCTTTTCTTCATCCTCCCTTCCCATGTGTTCATCTGTTTTGTTTCTTAAATTCCACATATGAGTGAAATCACATGGTATTTATCTTTCTCTGATTGACTTATTTCACTTAGCATAATATATTCTAGCTCCATCTATGCCATGGCAAAATGCAAGATTTCATTCTTTTTGATGGCTGAGTACTACTCCATTGTGTGTATATACTATATCTTCTTTATTCATTCAGTTCATGGATATTTGGGCTCTCTCCATAGTTTGGCTATGGTTGATAATGCTGCTGTAAACATTGGGGTGGATGTACCCCTTCAAATCTATATTTTTGTATCATTTGGGTAAATATCTAGTAATGCAATTGCTGGGTCATAGGGTAGTTCTATTTTTAGTTTTTTGAGGAACCTCCATACTCTTCTCCAGAGTGGCTGCATCATTTTAGTCCCACCAACAGTATAAGAGGGAACCCCTTTCTCTGCATCCTTGCCAACACCTGTCGTTCCTTGTGTTGTTAATTTTAGCCATTCCAACAGGTGTGAGGTGGTATCTCAGATCTTTGATTTGTATTTTCCTGATGATGAGTGATGTTGAACATCTTTTCATGTGTCTGTTAGCCATGTGGATATCTTCTTTGGTAAAGTATCTTTTCATCTCTTCTGTCCATTTCTTCTGGATTATTTGTTTTTTGGGTGTTGAGTTTGATATGTTCTTTGTAGATTTTGGATACTAACCCTTCATCCAATATGTCATTTGCATATATCTTCTCCCTTCTGTCAGCTTCCTTTTAGTTTTGTTGATTGTTTCCTTTGCTGTGCAGAAGCTTTTTATCTTGATGAAATCCCAATAGTTTATGTGTGCTTTTGTTTCCCTTGCCTTCAGTGATGTGTCTGGTAAGAAGTTGCTCCAGCCGAGGTCAAAGAGGTTGCTACCTGTGTTGTTCTCTAGGATTTTGATGGTTTCCTGCTTCACATTTAGGTGAATCTCTTTTGAATTTGTTTTTGTGTATGCTGTAATAAAGTGGTCCAGTTTCATTCTTCTGCATATCACAGTCCAGTTTTCCCAACACCATTTGTTGAAGAGACTGTCTTTTCCCCATTAGATATTCTTTTCTTTTTTTTCAAAAGTTTTTAACATTTATTTATTTTTGAGAGACAGAGAATGAGTAGGGGAGGGGCAGACACAGAGGGAGACACGGATTCCAAAGCAGGCTCCGGGCTGTCAGCACAGAGCCCAACACAGGGCTCGAACTCATGAACCATGAGATTATGACCTGAGTTGAAGTCAGACACTTACCCAACTGAGCCATGCAGGTACCCCTCCATTGGATATTCTTTCCTGCTTTGTCAAAGATGAGTTGGCCATATAGTTATGGGTTTATTTCTGGGTTTTCTATTGTGTTCCATTTATCTATGGGTCTGTTTTTGTGCCAGTACCATACTATCTTGATGACTTCAGCTTTGTAATATAGCCTGAAATCCGGATATGTGATGTCTCCAGTTTCTTGGATTTTGTTTTTGTTATTGTTTTTTCACAATTGCTTTTACTATTCAGGATCTTTTATGGCTCTATACAAATTTTAAGATTGTTTGTTCTAGCCCTGTGAAGAATGCTGGTGGTATTTTGATAAGGATTACATTAAATGTGTAGATTGCTTTGGGTAGTAGACATTTTAACAATGCTTGTTCTTCTAGTCCATAAGCATGGAATGTTTTTCCATTTCTTTGTGTTTTCTTCAATATCTTTCATATGTCTTCTATAGTTTTCAGAGTATACATCTTTTTCCTCTTCAGTTAGGTTTATTCCTAGGTATCTTACTGTTTTTGGTGCAGTTCTAAATGGGATTGATTCCTTGATTTCTTTTTCTGCTTCTGCGTTATTGGTGTATAGCAATGCAACAGATTTCTGCATGTTGATTTTATATCCTGCAATATTGCTGAATTCATGCATTAGTTTGAGCAATTTTTTGGTGGAGTCTTTTGGTATTTCTATATAGCTTATCATGTCATCTGCAAATAATGAAAATTTGAATTCTTCCTTGCCAATTTTTATGGCCTTTATTTCTTTTGGTTGTCTGATTGCTGGGTATGTCTATTAATTTGTCATTGAATGATATAAATTGTATATTGAAGCTATTTAAAGGTTATTTTCCTTCTAAATGGGCTCACCCTTCTTTTAACTAGTAGTGTCAGATTATTTAATTTAATCATGGACTGTCTCAGTGTGATCCCTAGTAAGGCTGAGTCTACCACTGATTCACTGTAGTTTTTCTGAGTTTTTAGTTGAGAGCCTGGAGTGAGTCATCTGTGTAGGGAGTTTAAGGGCTTTGATTTGGGGCTAACCAATTTAAAAGGTGTGGCCATAAGAGGTAGTAACACATAACAGACTTTATTGGTGGCCTTGGACAGGGTGACATGTCCTTTTTGGGTCACCATCCCAAAAAGGAGGAGGGCAAGGGAACTACTAGGGGACAGAAGAATGGGAGAGGAGGCTGAGCAGTAGGTGGGGAGTCTCTGGGTCAGAAAACTCCAAAGGATAGCTTGGCAGGTATAACTCCAAAGACACGGGCTATCAGTGGGAGGTGTGATGGGGTATTCAAATCAGGCCAGCTCTAAATGACTAAAACTTTGATTGTTTCAGCTATCTTTAAAATTATTGGATGTGTAAAAAATTGAATTTGGAGCAATTAGTCTTTTTAGCTGGTGGGTCTCAGCCTATAGTGAAGAAATAAACAGCCTAGGGGTCAGTAACCAGAGGCCATCTTTGGCTCATTTTTATCTATAACAGTCTGTAAGTTCCTTTCCAGGTATATCCTGTAGTTTCCTTTTTGTGTGTGTTTCATGAGCACTGCATAAATGTCATTTGCCTTTTCAGAGGTTATTTCTTGGAAGTCATAGCTTCTTTAGGTACTGTTGCCCCAGCTGTCTTCAGGCAGAGGATATCTATTTTTTTTTAACCTGGTTTTAAAATTGGTCTAGGAGAGCGCAGTGGTCTACTATTGACTAGTTCTTTCTACTTACAGTTGACAGTTCTTCTCTAATACATTTAACCTATTTATATTTATTATGAATTACTGGCATATTTGCACATTTGTAATTTCTGTGTGTCTCATACCTTGTTTTTTTTTCCAGTCTTGTTTTATTTTGGAATAATAGACTTTTTATTACGATTCCTTTTTCCTTTACAAGTTTGGAAGTTATAAATAGAGGTTCTGTTTCTATTCAGCTAGCGATTACTCTGCCAAATAGACATAATTTCATATTTTAATCAAAATCCAAATGATATATATGCAATGAAATACATTCTTGTGTGTGTATACTCTTCTCCTGAACCATCTAGGAAACTCAGTAAACTTTCATATTTCTCAGAAGATTCCATTTCCACAATTTCCCCTATCCCCACACATATAATGCCCAAAAACAATCCTTCATTTTATGTTTTAATTTATTATACATTTTTTAAGACTTTATTTTTTTAGAAGCAGTTTTTCAGAGCAGGCTGACAAGTGAAAATTGAGAGGAAGGTACAGAGACTTATCATATACCCACTGCCCCCCACTCTACATTCATGACTTCCCCCATTATCAGTATTCCCCAGAGTGATACACTTGTTACAACTGATGAACCTATATTGACATGTCATAATCATATATGACAAATTCCAAATTCCATAATTTACTTTAGGGTTCACTCCTGGTATTGTACATTCTATGGGTTTTGACAAATATATAATGATGCATATCCATTGTTATTGTATCACAGGGTAATTTCACGGCTTTAAAAATCCCCTGGGGGCACAGTTAGTTAGGTGTCCAACTTTGACTCAGGTCATGATCTCATTGTTCATGGGTTCAAACCCTGAGTCAGGCTCTGTGCTGACAGCTCAAAGCCTGGAGCCTGCTTCGGATTCTGTGTCTCCTTCTCTCTCTGCCCTTCTCCCGCTCGTATTCTGTCTCTCTCTCTCTCAAAAATAAAATAAAACATTAAAAAAATGTTTAAAAAAATACTCTGCCTATTGACCCCTGACCTCCATGCCCTGGACACCACTGATCTTTTTATTGTCTCTACAGTTTTGCCTTTTTCAGAGTGTCATAGTTGGAATCATACAGGATGTAGTATTTTCAAATTAGCTTCTTTCACTCAGTAATACACATTTAAATTTTCTCCATTTTTTATATAGTTTGATAGTTCATTTCTTTTTAGCACTAAATAATATTCCATTGTCTGACTGTATCACAGTGTTTATTTATCCATTCACTTACTGAAAGATATGTTAGTTGCTTCCAAGTTTTGACAATTATGAATAAATCTTCTGTAAACATCCATGGGCAGATTTTTGTGTGGACATAAATTTTCAAATCCTTTGGATAAATTCCAAAAAGGACAATTGCTGGATCATATAGTATGTTTAGTTTTGTAGGAAACCACTGAGCTATCTTCCAAAGTGGCTGTACCATTTTGCATTCCCACCAGTGATGTATGTGTTTTCATTGTTTCACATCCTCGCCAGCATTTGGTGGTGGTTAGCGTTACAGGTTTTTGCTATTCTAATATGTGTGTGCAGTGGTATCTCATTGTTTCAATTTGCATTTCCCTGATGACATATTATATGTCTTTTTATATTCCTTTTTTAAATATTCCTATTTGCCATCCATATATCCTCTTTGCTGGGATGCCTGCTATGGTCTTTGACTTATTTTTAAATCAAGTTGTACGTTTTCTTATTGTTGAGTTTTTAGAATTCTTTTTATATTTCTATATTTACATTTATCAGATATGCATTGTAACATGTTTTCTCTCAGGCTATGGCTTATCTTCTCGCTCTCTTGACATTGTCTTTTGCAGAGCAGAAGTCATTAATTTTAATGAAGTCCAGTTCATTCATTATTTCTTCATATATCATGACTTTGGTGTTATATCTAAAAAGTTATCACCATTTCCAAGGTCTTAAGTTATCTCCGATCTTATCTTCTAAGAGTTTTATACTTTCTCATTTTACATTTAGGTTTATGATCCATTTTGAGTGATTTTTGTGAGTAATCCATTATGAGTACATTTTGTGTGTCTAGATTTTTTTTTTTTTACATGAGGATGCCCAGTTGTTCAAAAGACTATCTTTGCTCCATTGTATTGCCTTTGTTTGTCAATTGACTGTGATTAGGTCAGTCAATTTCTGGATTCTTTGTTTAGTTTCACAGATCTATTTGTTTATTCTTTTGCTGGTACTACAGTGTTTTGATTACCTAGCTTCAGAGTAGATCCTGAAGTTAGGTAGTGTATTGAATCTACATATTAAGCTGGGAAGAACTGACATCATAACAATATTGAGTCTTCTTATCCATGAACACTGAATAGTTGTTTATTTAGTTCTTCTTTGATTTTGTTCATCAGAGCTTTATAGTTTCCTCATAAAGATCTTTAGATTTCATTAGATTTATACCTAATAAATGCTAATGTAAATGATATTATGTTTTTAATTTGAAATTCCACTTGTGTATTGCTGATATATAGGAGAGAGTTTGATTTTTGTATATTCACTTTGTATCCTGCAAACTTGCTGTAATCACTTTTAAGTTCCGGGAATTCTTTTGTTGATTCTTTCAGATTTTCAACACAGATGATCATGTATCTGTAAACAAAGATTTACTTTTTTCATTCTCAAATCTGTTTACCTTTTATTTCCCTTTCTTGCCTTATTATATTAGTTAGACTTCCAGTAAGAGGCTGAAAAAGCATGGTGAGAGGGAACATTTTTGTCTTATTCTTGATGTTACTGGGAAATCTTTGAATTTCTCACCATGAAGTATGATGTTTGCTGTAGATTTTTTTTTAAACGTTTATTTATTTTTGAGACAGAGAGAGACAGAGCATGAACGGGCGAAGGTCAGAGAGAGAGGGAGACACAGAATCCGAAACAGGCTCCAGGCTCTGAGCTGTCAGCACAGAGCCCGACGCGGGGCTCGAACTCACGGACCGCGAGATCATGACCTGAGCCGAAGTCGGCTGCTCAACCTACTGAGCCACCCAGGCGCCCCTGCTGTAGATTTTTTTGTAGATATTCTTTATCAAGTGAGGGAGTTCTTCTCTATTCCTAGTTTACTGAGAGTTTTTATTATGAATAGGCTTTGAATTTTGTTTTGCTTTTTATGTATCTATTGATGCAGTTGTGTGATTTTTTTCTTTTTTAGCTTGTTGATGTGATAGATTTCATCACTTGATTTTAAAATTTTGAACCAGCCTTATATACCTGGAATAATTTCTACTTGGTCGTGGTATAATAATTCTTTTCATACATTGTTAGATTTGATTTGTTAATATTTTGTTGAGGGCTTTTACACCTATGTTCATGAGATATTGGTCAGTCATTTTCTTTTCTTGTAATGTCTTTGGTTTTGATATTAAAGTAATGATGGCCTGATAGAATGAGTTAGAAACGTTTTGTTTTTTCCACTTCTATCCTCTGAAAGAGGTTTTAGAAAATTGGTATAATTTCTTCATTAAATGTTTGTTAGAATTCATCACTGAATTCATCTAAACCTGACCTACATAGTTTTCCTGCTCTCTAAAAACTTTTAACATTTCTTGTAAGGTTGGTCTGCTAGCAACAAATTCTCTCAGTTCTTTTCTGAGAAAGTTTTTATTGCTCCTTCACTTTTGTGGGATAATTTTGGAGGTTCAGAATTTAGGTTGGTTGTTTTGTGTTTCTCTCTCTCTCTCTCTCAACCCTTTAAATATCTCACTCTACTCCACTCCTCTTGCTTGTATGGTTTCTGAGGAGAAGTTAGATATAATTTTTATCTTTGTTATTCTGTGAATTTTCCTGCATCTTTGGCTTCTTCCAAGATTTTCTTTTATCTTTGTGTAGTTTGAAAATGGTATACGTGCGTGTAGTGTTTTGTTTGGGATTTGTTCTGCTTGGTGTTTTCTGAGCTTCCTAGATTTAGACCTTGGTGCCTGACATTAATTGGGGAAAATTCTCAGTCATTATTGTCTCAAATATTCATTCGCCTTCTGACATTTCCATTACACATATTACACCTTTTGTAATTGTTTCTCAGTCATTGGATATTTGTTTTTTTCATTTTTTGTCATTATTCTCTTTGCTTTTTAGTTTTTGAAATTTCTATTGATGTATCCTCAAGCTCAGAAATTCTTTTTTCAGCTGTAACCAGTCTACCATTAAGCCAATCAAAGGTATTCTTCATTTCTGTTATAGTGTTTTCTATCTGTTACATTTCTTTCTGGTTCTTTCTTAAGATTTTCAGCTTTCTATTTACATTGCTCATCTGTTCTTGCATGCTGTCTACTTTGCCCTTTGAGCCTTTAACATATTAATCATGGTTGTTTTACGTTCTTGGCCAGATAATTTCAACCATAATAATGCCATGCCTGTTCTGATGCTTGCTCTGTCTCTTCAAACTGTGTTTTTTGCCTTTTGGTATGCCTTGTAATTTTTTTCTTGGTAGTCTTTTGTGATGTACTGGTTAAAAGTAACTTCTGTAAGTTGGTCTTTCATAATGTAGTGCTGAGGTGTGGGAGTAGAGGAAGTGGCTTATAATCCTAAGAGTGGATCTCAGTCTTTTTTAATGAGCCTATTCCTCTGGATTGTAAACTTAGCATGTTTCTCAATTTTTTTTTCTCTCCTTAAGATGACAGGATGGCTAGAATGAGCTGGACTTGGATATTTTCCTTTTTCCGTATGGAAAGTTACAGGGGACTAGAGTTGGCCATTTCCCTTCCCCCAGATCAGTTAGGCTCTGATAGAACCCCAGCAGGTTAGGCTCTGGTTAGTTAGTTTCTCTTGAGGGAAAGAACTGTTAAGAACAGAGGACTGTGATGTATTTTAAAATGGTCCTAGGGGCACTTGGATGGCTCAGTCAGTTGAGCATCTGACTTTGACCCAGGTCATGATTTCAGAGTTTGAGAGTTCAAAGGCTGCATTGGGCTCACTGCTGTCATCACAGAGCCTGCTTTGGATTCTCTGTCCCCCTCTTTCTCTGCCTTTCCCCTGCTCATGCTCTTTCTCTCAAAAATAAATAAAAATAAAAATAAAAATAAAAATAAAAACGGTCTTGGAATTAAATCTCATAATATTGTGGGTCCTCCATATGGATGGGTCCTCCTGGAGGATTTTAACTCTCAGAGTTGTCTACACTGAGCCTCCAGCAATTTATCAATTACAGTTCAGGTTTTCCTACCTTGGAATGGGTTCTCACGTTGGCTTTCACTCTTGTGTCTCTACTTGGTAAGCCATGGCTCCCTGTATTTGCCTTCTACAATCTTGGAGCAGTGGTTCGCTCCATGTCCTGCCTTTTCTTATGTGTCCAAGAAGAGTTGTTGACTTTTCAAGCAGTTCAGCTTTTTACTTGTTAGGATGGAGTGGTAGCTTCTAAGCTTCTTACATGATTAGAATTGGAAACTGGAAGTCTTCTCTTTCCCTTTAATTTCCTCTCTCTCTCTCTCTCTCTATATATATATATATATATATGTATAATTGATAAATTGCTGGAGGCCCAGTGTAGACAGCTCTGAGAATTGAAAACCTCCAGGAGGACCCAGCCATATGGAGGACCCACAATATTGTGAGATTTAATTCTAGGACCATTTATATTTTACATATATATATATATATATATATATATATACACACATGCACACATATATAAAGTTTTATATATATATATATATATATATATAATTTTGAGTTTATTTATTTTGATTGAGAGAGCATACAAATGGGCAGGGGAGGGGCAGAGAGAGAGGAGAGAAAGAATCCCAAGCAAGTTCCATGCTACCAGTGCAGAGCTAGACACAGGGCTGGATCTCACAAACCATGAGAATCAAGAGTCCAACGCTCAGCCCACTGACCCACTCAGGTACCCCCACAATACATTTTTAAACATACAGTAATAATTAATTTCACTGAGTTTTTATTTAGTGAAATTTAATTTTAAAATATAATTTTATTTATGTCTTTGTACATCATTGCTTCTTATATTCCTTTTCTCCTTTATTTTTGAAATATAGCCTTTATTGATTACTTCAGTAGAATCTGAATAAAAATTCTATTAGTCTTGGTGACACAATTTTTAAAAATTTGTCCTTAATTTTGTCTGTGTATGCATGTGTGTGTGTGTGTGTATGTGTATAAAAATGACTGGTAGTTGTTTTCTCTCAATATATTAAAGTAGCTTTTAAAATTTCTTTACATTAATGGTGGCTGATGATAAATCTTATTGTCTTCCTGATTGTTGCTATCTTACAGATAAACATTTCTTACTCTATGATAGCTGTAAAATTTTTCTATTTATCCAGGATACTTGACATTTCACTAAATATACATAGAGGTATATATATTTACTAAATATACATAGAGGTATTCATAGAGGTATACATAGAGGTATATATTTCACTAGATATACATTCAGGTATATAGTGATTATATTTCACTAAATATACATAGAGGTATATACTGTTTTGTACTCTGCCTTTTAAATCTGAAGACTTAGCTCTTCCTTCAGTTACAACTATTTTTTCCTTCAAATTTCTGCATATTACCTCTCTCCCATCTTCTTTACTTCTGGAACTATTTTATTTTATTAATAAACTAATTTTTTTAGGGAGAGAGAGCCCCTGTGTGCAAGCAGGGTGGGGGTGGGGTGTGCAGAGGGAGAGGGAGAGAGAAACGTCAGCAGACTCCATACTGAGCACAGAGCTCTATGCAGAGATTGATCCCACAGGTCAAGAGGTCATGACCTGAGCTGAAATCAAGGGTCTGGATGCTTAACCAACTGAGCCACCCAGGTACCCCTGGAATTCATTTTGAAGTTATGTTATAAATTATATCCATTATTCATGTTCTTAATTTGTTTCTCACATTTTCTCCCTCTTTAACTTTGAATGCTATGGTTTTGTTATTTTTTTCAGATATGCCTTCCAAATTCATGATTCCTGCCTTGTACTATTTAATTCCTCTAATGAGTTTATTTATTTATTTAAAAAATTTTTTTTAATGTTTATTTATTTTTGAGACAGAGAGAGACAGAGCATGAACGGGGGAGGGGCAGAGAGAGAGGGAGACACAGAATCGGAAGCAGGCTCCAGGCTCTGAGCCATCAGCCCAGAGCCCGACGCGGGGCTCGAAGTCACCAACCTTGAGATCGTGACCTGAGCCGAAGTCGGACGCGTAACCGACTGAGCCACCCAGGCGCCCCATAATGAGTTTATTTTTAAATTACACGTTTTTACTTGACTTCTTTTGTTTTATGATCTTTTACTTGGTTTTTATTTATGTGTTCTTTATTACCTAAACATTTCACATATACTTATTGTAAAATTTTGTTATCTCCATTTCTACAATGAGAAATCCTTCCATTTGTTAATTCCACAGACTGTCTTTCTTGGCATTATGCTTTTTCATAACTAACATTGTGGATACTTCCTAGAATTTCCACATATCTTTGGTCATTAAAGGCCTCTCTATTAAAAGATCTCACAGGTGACTCTGTACAAGTTTGATGGGATTCTTCATTGTTAACCAGCTTTCAGGCTAGGTTCTTAATTCCAGAGTTTTTGAAATATTCAGTTAATATAAACTTGAGAGTAAAAGTAGGTTTCTGATTTCTGGTAGTTGATTCTCTTTCCAGTCACAGCCTGGAATAAGCAACTTTTTTCTTTTCTGTGATCTAGGGAAATGGGCAGGTATTTTTCAGTTCAGATGATGTCCACTGCTGGATTCCTATAACATGTGGGCTCTCTGACCTAATTCTAGGTTCCATGTGGCAATTAAAACTCTAATATTTAAGGTGTGCTTCAGATTCCAGTCCTTCAGTGAGCTCCATAGGTTCAAGGAGTAGTGACCATTACATCTAAGTGTGTCTTTTTCATTCCTTTGACCTAGAAAATTCCCTTTTTTTAAAATGTGAGCAATTAAAAAAATCTATTTCTGGTGGTTTGAAGTTGGAAAGGAAGTTTTTGCATCTACTCATGTTGTGTTTTTGCCCATAAATTTCTATTTAAAGGCCATTAAAACATTGCCATTGACCCTGCTGCTAAGATTTCCTGCTAAGGAGGTACTTTGACAAGTGCACAAAAATTTGAGGTTATCCATTGCAATAGAGAAAAGTAGTAAAGACCTTAAATCCCCTGGGAGAAGAAATCTTCAAATAAATGATGTACAAAAATATATTGATTATTATAGAGCCAGCAGATGCAATAGTTAAATCCTATTTTTTTCATAGAGATATAAAATTATGATTAAGATGATGAAGATGAATATGGTAATATTTAATCCTTGTATAGAGCTTGCTTTGTGCTGGATACTATTCTAAATAACACACACACACACACACACACACACACAGACACTTTTACTTATTTAATCCTCAAAATAACTCTAGGATTCCAGTAGTATAAATTTTCTCCCATTTTATAAATGAGAACACTGCTGTGGAAGCTTTAATAACCTGATCATGGTAACAAACAATTAATATGACATGTGTGTGTAAAATATGGGAACATACACATGTATTTACAAAATATCCCTCTTGATTGAAGAACACACAGGGGAATAATTCTCTTGGTTGCTTCTGTGGAGATAAGTGGTGCCCGGGGAACAAAAATGGAGGAAGACTGTTAAGCTTTGATCTACGTGAATAGGTTAATTATTTTAAAATTAAATGGGGCACGTGGGTGGCTCAGTTGGTTAAGTTTCTGACTTCAGCTCAGGTCGTGGTCTTGTGGTTCGTGGGTTCAAGCCCCGTATTGGGCTCTGTGCTGATAGCTTAGAGCCTGGAGCCTGCTTCTGATTCTATGTCTCCCTCTCTCCCTGTCCCTCCCCTGTTCACTGTCTGTCTCTCAAAGGTGAATAAATGTTAAAAAAAAATGTTTTTTGATTAAATAAATGGAGTAGTTACCTGGGCCTGGGCCTGGGTTTATATGAATGTAAAAGAAAAATATTGAGGATTTCAGACAGAAGAAGCATATGGAGCAAATGGTCTGAGGCACATGTGGAGAACAGTGAGTATTTGTTGGTGTCCAGGATGTAGAGCACATACCGTGGAATAATGAGGACATAATACAGATCCATTTGTGCTTGACACCAGTCCCTTCTATCACCATTGCCGGTTGCTTATATTTGACTTGTAATGTGGACACAGTGCTGTTGCAATAGCAGGTTTTCAAAGGTGTTGGCACCACTCTGATAGACAACTTCTCCAAATTCCACATCCTCCTTCTATTCTTACTCTGAAGTTTATTTATGCATTTCAGAAGAAACCAGATGCTACAACTGAATTAAATCATTGTGGTGGAACAAATTTCCCTTCTTGTCACTTGAAGGAATAGCAAGTTTTTATTCCTTTTCTTTAAAATTTTTAGTAGATCATTTATATTTTCTTTTAAAATTTTCAGCCACAATTGGTTCCCAAGATATTCCAGAAGTCCATTTTTGCTTCATTAAACCTGTTCTGGATGAAGATATTAGAACTAGTCGTTTGTCTTAAAATGGAGTGTTTCTGCTATATAAGTCTATGCAGGGAGGAGAGCTGATGGTGCCCATAGGGAAGACTTGAGATGACCTTGTGAACACCAAGAGATTATCTTACCAAGATAAAAAGTGAGCATTCTGACAGTTTTACTGTATTATAGAGAGAGAGCAGAAAGAGTGGGAAGGAAGGAAGGAAGGAAGGAAGGAAGGAAGGAAGGAAGGAAGGACAGGAGGAAAAAAGGAAGGAAGGAAGGAAGGGAGGAAGGAAGGAAGAAAATCCTACCTATTTAATAATTAAAACCTGGATGCTAAAACTGACTGAGTCTTTGATTAGCTATATGATGATATTTTGATTCCTCTCTTGCAACACATCCCCTTACTGTATGGGTCATATCGTCTACATCAAAGTAAGAGGTTTCATATTGTATTGTTTTACATTATATAAGAAAAATTCTATTCTAATTTGAAGAGTGTCTTTGAGAGTGTGACGTAGAGTTAGTGTCACATTCTAAGAACATTGCTGGGTCACAGACAAGCCTTAGATAAGGCTGTGAGAACATTCTGGTTCTCTCTGGTAGTCTAATCCTGGGAATCTTATTTCAGAGCTGTGTTCTAATTATTGTACTATACAACCATATCTCTGGTGGTTGGTGAGAGAGTGTGGAGACAGGAAAAGAGATTTCAGAGCTCATTCTGAAATATACCAGTGGTGTATTTGTTCATCTTTACATCAAAAAATGTATTAATTTTTGTAGATTTATAACAAATCTCGATATCCTATAGAGTAAATTCTCAGACATTGTTCTTCAAACCATCTTGGCTATTCTTGACTGTTTGAATATTCATATATGCCTTAAAACCAGCCTGTCAATTTCCACAAAAGAACTTTTCTTTTATTTTAATACTAATTTTTATCATTTAATTTGCACTGTGGAACTGCAAGTATTACTTCCTCCTAATATAGGAACATGTATCACATATATTAAAAGAGATAGGAAAACTTCATTCTCTTCCCTTTGAGGTTTTGAACTTTCATTTAATTCATTATTTTCATGGGAACTAGTGTAATCTTTTCCGTAGCCATTTATAACAGTTGGCTTCAGTGTGGAACACCAATTTTTAAATAGTCTTTAAATTACAGACTTTGAAGAGGACACAAAGAATTGGAAAAGTATTCCATGCTCATGGATTGGAAAAACAAACATTGTTAAAACGTCTATGTACATTTGATGTAATCCCTATCAAAATACCACCAGCATTCTTCACAGAGCTAGAACGAACAATCCTAAAATTTGTTTGGAACCACAGATGACCCTGAATAGCCAAAGCAATTGTGAAAACACACACACACACACACACACACACACACACACACACACACACACGAAGCTGGAGACGTCATGATGCTGCATTTCAAGATATATTACAAAGCTGAAGTTATCAAGACCGTATGGTACTGGCACAAAAACAGATACATAGATCAATGGAACAGAATAGAAAACCCAGAAAGGGACTCAGAACTATATAGTCAATTCATCTTTGACAAAGAAGGAAAGAATATCCAATGGAAAAAAGACAGTATCTCCATTTTTTAAAATATGAAATTTATTGTCAGATTGGGTTTCCATACAACACCCAGTGCTCATCCCAACAGATGACCTCCTCAATGCCCATCACCCGCTTTCCCCTCCCTCCTACCCCCCATCAACCCTCAGTTTATTCTCAGTTTTTTAAGAGTCTCTTTTGGTTTGGCTCCCTCCCTCTCTGTAACTTTGTATTTCCCCTTCCCCTCGCCCATGGCCTTCTGTTAAGTTTCTCGGGATCCACATAAGAGTGAAAACATATGGTATCTCTCTTTCTCTGTATGACTTATTTCACTTAGCATAACACTCTTCAGTTCCATCCACGTTGCTACAAATGGCCAGATTTCATTCTTTCTCATTGCCACATAGTATTCCATTGTATCTATAAACCACAACTTCTTTATCAATTCATCAGTTGATGGGTGTTTATGTTCTTTCCATAATTTGGCTATTGTTGAAAGTGCTGCTATAAGCATTGGGGTACAAGTGCCCCTATGCATCAGCACTCCTGTATTCCTTGGTAAATTCCTAGCAGTGCTATTGCTGGGTCATAGGGTAGATCTATTTTTCATTTTTTGAGGAACCTCCACACTGTTTTCCAGAGCAGCTGCACCAGTTTGCATTCCTACCACCAGTGCAAGAGGGTTCCCCTTTCTCCACATCCTCTCCAGCATCTATAGTCTCCTGATTTGTTCATTTTACCACTCTGACTGGCATGAGGTGGTATAGCAATGTGGTTTTGATTTGTTTTTCCCTGATAAGGACCGACATTGAGCATCTTTTCATGTGCCTGTTGACCATCTGGATGTTTTCTTTAGAGAAACATCTATTCATGTCTTCTGCCCATTTCTTCACTGGATTATTTGTTTTTCAAGTGGGGAGTTTGGTGAGTTCTTTATAGATTTTGGATGCTAGCCCTTTGTCCGATATGTCATTTGCAAATATCTTTTCCCTTTTCGTTGGTTGCCTTTTAGTTTTGTTGATTGTTTCCTTTGCAGTGCAAAAGCTTTTTATCTTGATGAGGTCCCAGTAGTTCATTTTTGCTTTTAATTCCCTTGCCTTTGGAGATGTGGTGAGTAAGCAATTGCTGCAGCTGAGGTCAGAGAGTTTTTTTCCTGCTTTCTCCTCTGGGGTTTTGATGGTTTCCTGTCTCACATTCAGGTCCTTCATCCATTTTGAGTATATTTTTTGTGAATGGTGTAAGAAGGTGGTCCAGTTGTATTCTTCTGCATGTTGCTGTCCAGTTCTCCCAGCACCATTTGTTCAAGAGACTGTCTTTTTTCCATTGGATGTTCTTTCCTGCTTTGTCAAAGATTAGTTGGCCATACATTTGTGGTCCCAATTCTGGGGCCTCTATTCTATTCCATTTGTCTATGTGCCTGTTTTTGTGCCAATACCATGCTGTCTTGATGATTACAGCTTTGTAGTGGAGGCTAAAGTCTGGGATTGTGATGCCTCCCACTTTGGTTTTCTTCTTCAATATTATTTTGGCTTTTGGGGTCTTTTGTGGTTCAATACAAATTTTAGGATTGCTTGTTCTAGCTTTGAGAATAATGCTGGTGCAATTTTGATTGGGATTGCATTGAATATGTAGATCACTTTGGGTAGTATTGACATTTTAACAATATTTATTCTCCCAATACATGAGTAAGGAATGTTTTCCATTTCTTCGTATCTTCTTCAATTTCCTTCATAAGCTGTCTATAGTTTTTAGCATACAGATCTTTTACATTTTTGGTTTTGTTTATTCCTAGGTATTTTATGATTTTTGGTGCAATTGTGAACGGGATCAGTTTCTGTATTTGTCTTTCTGTTGATTTATTATTAATATATAAGAATGCAACTGATTTCTGTACATTAATTTTTTATCCTGCGACTTTGCTGAATTTGTGTATCAGTACTAGCAGACTTTTGGTGGAGTCTATCAGGTTTTCCATATATAATATGTCATCTGCAAAAAGTGAAAGCTTGACTTCATCTTTGCCAATTTTGATGCCTTTGATTTCCTTTTGTTGTCTGATTGCTGAAGCTAACACTTCCAACACTATGTTAAAAAACAGTGGTGAGAGTGGACATCCTTGTCATGTTCCTGATCTCAGGGGAAAAGCTCTCAGTTTTTCCCCATTGAGGATGATATTAGCTGTGGACTTTTCATAATTGGCTTTTATGATGTTTAAGTATGTTCCTTCTATGCCAACTTTCTTGAGGGTTTTTATTAAAAAGGATGTTGAATTTTGTCAAATGCTTTTTCTGCAGATTGACAGGATCATATGGTTCTTATCTTTTATCAATGTGATGTATGACATTGATTGATTTGCGAATGTTGAAGCAGCCCTGCGCCCAGGAATGAATCCCACTTGATCATGGTGAATAATTCTTTTTATATGCTATTGAATTCTATTTGCTAGTATCTTGTTGAGAATTTTTGCATCCATATTCATCAGGGATATTGGCCTGTAGTTCTCTTTTTTTGCTGGGTCTCTGTCTGGTTTGGGAATCAAAGTAATGCTGGCTTAATAGAATGAGTCTGGAAGTTTTCCTTCCCTTTCTACTTTTTGGAACAGCTTGAGAAGGATAGGTATTATCTCTGCTTTAAATGTCTGGTAGAATTCCCCAGGGAAGCCATCTGGTCCTGGACTCTTATTTGTTGGGAGATTTTTGATAACTGATTCAATTTCTTTGCTGGTTATGGGTCTGTTCAAGTTTTCTATTTCTTCCTGTTTGAGTTTTGGAGTGGGTGCTTAGGAATTTGCACCCTGTGTGGGTGCTTAGGAATTTGTCCATTTCTTCCAAGTTGTCCAGTTTGTTGGCATATAATTTTTCATAGTATTCCCTGATAATTGCTTTATTTCTGAGGGATTGGTTTTAATAATTCCATTTTCATTCATGATTTTATCTATGTGTGTCCTCTCCCTTTACTTTTTGAGAAGCTTGGCTAGAGGTTTATCAATTTTGTTTATTTTTCCAAAAAATCAACTCTTGGTTTCATTGATCTCCTCTACAGTTTTTTAGATTCTATATTGTTTCTTTCTGCTATGATCTTTATTATTTCTCTTCTTCTGCTGGGTTTGGGGTGCCTTTGCTGTTCTGCTTCTATTTCCTTTAGGTGTGCTGTTAGATTTTGTATTTGGGATTTTTTGTTTCTTTTTTTAATTTTATTTTTTATTTTTAAAATTTACATCCAAATTAGCATATAGTGCAACAATGATTTCAGGAGTAGATTCTTTAGTGCCACTTACCCATTTAGCCCATATCCCCTCCCCCAACCCCTCCAGTAACCCTCAGCTTGTTCTCCATATTTATGAGTCTCTTCTGTTTTGTCCCCCTCCCCCCGTTTTCATATTATTTTTGTTTCCCTTCCCTTATGTTCATCTGTTTTGTCTCTTAAAGTCCTCATATGAGTGAAGCCATATGATTTTTGTCTTTCTCTGACTGACTAATTTCACTTAGCGTAATACCCTCCAGTTCCATCCATGTAGTTGCAAATGGCAAGATTTCATTCTTTTTGATAGCCAAGTAATACTCCATTGTATATATATACCACATCTTCTTTATCCATTCATCCATACAGGGACATTTGGGCTCTTTCCATACTTTGGCTATTGTTGATAGTTCTGCTATAAACATGGGGGTGCATATGTCCCTTTGAAACAGCACACCTGTATCCCATGGATAAATGCCTAGTAGTGCAATTGCTCGGTCATAGGGTAGTTCCATTTTTAGTTTTTTGAGGAACCTCCATACTGTTTTCCAGAGTGGCTGCACCAGCTTGCATTCCCATGGGATTTTTTCTTGTTCTTGAGATAGTCCTGGATTGCAGTGTATTTTCCTCTCAGGACTGTCTTCACTGCATCCCAAAGCATTTGGATTGTTGTATTTTCATTTTTATTTGTTTCCATATATTTTTTAATTTGTTCTCTAATTGCCTGGTTGACCCATTCATTCTTTAGTAGGGTTTTCTTTAACCTCCATGCTTTTGGAGGTTTTCCAGACTTTTTCCTGTGGATGATTTCAAGTTTCATAGCATTGTGGTCTGAAAGTGTGCATGATATGATCTCAGTTCTTTTATACTTATGAAGGGCTGTTTTGTGACCCAGTATGTGATCTATCTTGGAGAATGTTCCATGTGCACTCGAGAAGAAAGTATATTCTGTTGCTTTGGGATGCAGAGTTCTAAATATATCTGTCAAGTCCATCTGATCCAATGTATCATTCAGGGGTCTTTTTTCTTTATTGATCCTGTGTCTAGATTATCTATCCATTGTTGTAAGTGGAGTATTAAAGTCCCCTGCAATTACCACATTCTTATCAGTAAGGTTGCTTATGTTTGCGTTTAATTGTTTTATATATTTGTGGGCTTCCGTATTCAGTGCATAGACATTTATAATTGTTAGCTCTTCCTGATGGATAGACCCTATAATCATTATATAATACCCTTCTTCATCTCTTGTTACAGCCTTTAATTTAAAGTGTAGTTTGTCTGATATAAGTATGGCTACTCCAGCTTTCTTTTGACTTCCAGAAGCATGATAGACAGTTCTCCATTCCCTCACTTTCAATCTGAAGGTGTCCTCAGGTCTAAAATGAGTCTCCTGTCGATAGCAAATAGATGGGTCTTGTTTTTTTTTATATCCATTATGTTACACTATGTCTTTTGGTTGGAGCGTTTAGTCCATTTACATTCAGTGTTATTATGGAAAGATATGGGTTTAGAGTCATTGTGATATCTGTAGGTTTCACGCTTGTAGTGATGTCTCTGGTTCTTTGTGGTCCTTGCAACATTTCACTCACAGAGTCCCCCTTATGATCTCTTGTAGGGCTGGTTTAGTGGTGATGAATTCCTTCATTTTTCGTTTGCTTGGAAAACGTTTATCTCTCCTATTCTGAATGACAGACTTTCTGGATAAAGGATTCTTGGCTGCATATTTTTACTGTTCATCACATTGAAGTTTTTCTGCCATTCCTTTCTGGCCTGCCAAGTTTCAGTAGATAGGTCTTGCACTAGTCTTATGGGTCTCCCTTTATACTTTAGAGCCTGTTTATCCCTAGCTGCTTTCAGAATTTTTTCTTTATCCTTGTATTTTGTCAGTTTCACAATGATATGTCATGCAGAAGATCAATTCAAGTTACGTCTGAAGGGAGTTCTCTGTGCCTCTTGAATTTCAATGCCTGTTTCCTTCCCCAGATCAGGGAAGTTCTCAGCTATGATTTGTTCAAGTACACCTTCAGCCCCTTTCTCTCTCTTCTTCTGGAATTCCTATGATATGGATATTGTTCCGTCTGATTGCATCACTTAGTTCTCTAATTTTCCCCTCATGCTCCTGGATTTTTTTTCTCTCTCTTTTTCTCAGATTCCTCTTTTTCCATAATTTTATCTTCGAATTCACCTATTCTCTCATCTGCCTCTTCAATTCGTGCTATGGCTGCCTCCATTTTATTTTGCATCTCATTTATAGCATTTTTTTTTTAGTTCCTCATGACTATTTCTTAGTCCTTTGGTCTCTGTAGCAATAGATTCTCTGCTGTCCTGTATGCTTTTTTTCAAGCCCAGTGATTAATTTTATGACTATTATTCTAAATTCTTGTTCCGTTATATTGCTTAAATCGGTTTTGATCAATTTGTTAGCTGTCACTACTTCCTGGAGTTTCTTTTGAGGAGAATTCTTCCGTTTTGTCATTTTGGGTAGTCCCTGTAGTAGCTCCAAACTGCAGGGCACTTCCCCTATGCTGTCTGGAGAAACTTGTGTTGGTGGGTGGGGCCGCGGTCAGACCTGATGTCTGTCCCTAGCCCATTGCTGGGGCCACAGTAAGACTGGTGCGTACCTTATCTTCCCCTCTCCCAGGGGCAAAACTCACTGTGGAGTGGTGTGGCCCCTGTCTGGGCTGCTTGCACACTGCCAGGTGTGTGGTGCTGCTTCGATAGGATCTGGCCAAGTGTGTATTAGACAGGGTGGATCTGCAAGGTACACAGGGGTGGGAGGGGCAGGCTTAGCTCACTTTGCCCTCAGTGGTCGACTGAGGAGGGGCCCTGCAGCACCGGGAAGGAGGCAGACCCGTTGGAGGGATGGATCCACAGAAGCACAGCGTTGTGTGTTTGCGCAGTGCGAGCAAGTTCAGTGAAATGGTTCCCTTTGGGGTTTCGGCTGGGGAATGGGAGAGGGAGATGGTGCTTTCCAGTGCCTTTGTTCCCCGCTGAGCTCTTTTCTTCCTGGAGTCAACAGCTCTCCTTCCTGGCGTCCTCTTGCCCTCCCCACTCTCCGAGAATAGAGCTGTTGACTTTTTTTTTTTTTAATTTTTTTTTCAACGTTTATTTATTTTTGGGACAGAGAGAGACCGAGCATGAACGGGGGAGGGGCAGAGAGAGAGGGAGACACAGAATCAGAAACAGGCTCCAGGCTCTGAGCCATCAGCCCAGAGCCCGACGCGGGGCTCGAACTCACGGACCGCGAGATCGTGACCTGGCTGAAGTCGGACGCTTAACCGACTGCGCCACCCAGGCGCCCCTAGAGCTGTTGACTTTTAACATTCCAGATGTTAAGTCCTGCTGGCTGTCAGAACTCATGCAATCTGGCCTCTCTGCTTTCGCAAGCCAGGCTTTGGGGGCCCTGCCTTACCCAGAGGACTGCCCCTCCACTGCTCCAGCTCCCTCCCACCAGTCTATATAGCATGCACCACCTCTCCTCCCTTCCTACCCTCTTCCGTGGGCCTCTTGTCTACCCTTCGCTCTGGAGAGTTCATTCTGCTAGTCTTCTGGCATTTTTCTGTGTTATTTAGGCCAATGTGGGTGGAATCTAAGCAATCAGCAGGACGAGGTGAGACCAGAGTCCTCTTATGCCGCCATCTCCCTTCCTGTCTCTAAAGACAGTATCTTCAATATATAGTGTTGGGAAAATTAGATGGCAACATGCATAAGAATGAAACTGGACCATATACAAAAATAAATTCAAAATGAATGGAATACCTAAATGTGAAGCAGGAAATCATCAAGATCCTAGAAGACAACACAGGCAGCAACCTCTTTGACCTTGGCTGGAGCAACTTCTTACTTACTATACTTACTAAACATGTTGCGGAAGGCAAGGGAAACAAAAGCAAACATGAACTATTGGGACTTCATCAAGATAAAAAGGTTCTGTGCAGCAAAGGAAACAATCCACAAAAGCAGCCTAGGGAATGGGAGAAGATATTTGCAAACAACATGTCTGATAAAGGATTAGTATCCAAAATCTATAAAGAATGTATCAAACTCAACACCCAAAAAACAACCCAAGTAAGAAATGGGCAGAAGAGATGAGTAGACACTTTTGCAAAGACATCCAGATGGCTAATAGACACTGAAAAGATGCTCAACATCCCTCATCATCAGGGAAATAGAAATCATAACCACACTGAGATACTACCTCACACCTTTCAGAGTGGCTAAAATTAACAATACAAGGAACAACGGGTGTTGCTGAGGCTGCAGAGAAAGGAGAACACTTTTGCACTGCTGGTGGGAATGAAAACTAGTGCAGCCACCCTGGAGAAAAGTATGGAGGTTTCTCTAAAACTAAAAATAGAACTACCCTATGATCCAGCAATTGCTCTATTAGGTATTTACCCAAAGGATACAAAAATACAGATTTGCAGTGGTATGTGCACCCCAATGTTTATAGAAGCATTATTAACAATAGTCGAATATGGAGAGAGCCCAAATGTCCATGAACTGATGAATGGATAAAGAAGACATGGTATATATACACAATGGAATATTACTCAACCATTAAAAAGAATGAAATCTTGCCCTTTGCAATGGCATGGGTGGAGCTATAATGTATTATGCTAAGTGAAATAAGTCAATCAGAAAGACAAATACCATGTGATTTCACTCATATGTGGAATTTAAGAAACAAAATAAATGAATACATGGGAAGTGGGGGATAAAGAGGCTCTTAACAATAGAGAACAAACTGAGGGTTAATGGAGGGAAGTAGATGGGAGATGGGCTAGATGGGTGATGGGCATTAAGGAGGACCCTTGTGATGAGCACTGGATGTTGTATGTAAGTGATGAATCATTGAATTCTACTCCTGGAACCAATATTGCACTGTATGTTAGCCAACTAAATTTTAATTAATTAAATAAATAAATGTTTTTCTTCTTTTATTTATCTCTCACTTCACTCATATTGGCCCAATTTTTTGAACTCTATAAGTTATGCCAATGAATGTGTCTAAGTTAACAATAAGTATTATCAGGGACCTTTATTTATTTATTTTTTTTTCTTTTTTTTTTTTTCAACGTTTATTTATTTTTGGGACAGAGAGAGACAGAGCATGAACGGGGGAGGGGCAGAGAGAGAGGGAGACACAGAATCGGAAACAGGCTCCAGGCTCTGAGCCATCAGCCCAGAGCCTGACGCGGGGCTCGAACTCACGGACCGCGAGATCGTGACCTGGCTGAAGTCGGATGCTTAACCGACTGCGCCACCCAGGCACCTCAGGGACCTTTAAAAATAGACCCCAAAACTCAAGCAAAATGATGTTTGAAGATCCATATTTTTATGATGACATCTATTCTACTTTCTATTTTAAAAATGATTAATTGAATTAAGGTAAAGGAAAATCAAATAACTTGTCCAAGATCATACAGCTTGGGTGATATAGCTGATGAAAATGTTGGAGCTAAAATGAAATCTAGACTCCCTAACTTCTAAAAGGATATTTCGCTCCTTTTAAGACTGTCTCCTTGGCCTTATCGTTCTTTCCAACATGAATAACCCCCTCCCCCACCCTCATTTTTACCAAGTGAGGGTCCATGTACTCATGAACTTGCAGCACCAGACTGTCTCACCCCAGAAACTGCTGCTGATTACCTCGGTCAAAGTAGTCTTTACTTGCTGATTCCTATAATTCTTTGTACCTCTCTCTCACATACTTCTCTCATTCTGTTTTTTATTTATACAAGTTACTTCTTTCTAGCCATATTGCAAATGCCTTGATGGCAGGAACTGACTTTTATAAATTTGGTATTCACGGTGCCTAGCCCCTTGTCCAGCATAGGATAGGTACTTGTTTAATAAATTGGATGAATTAAGGAATTCGGTAAGTAGAGAAAATGTCTCAGTATACCCATGGAAAGGCATTTGGGATATGGATGAGAAGGACAGAATATATTAACTTAAAAAAAATCCATATAGTTTCTCCTCTTAAATGAGAAAAATGTTAGTGTCAATAAGAAAATCAGGTGATACTTGTTGCTAGTACATTTATTGTTCCCATCGAGGGACAGATGTCCCTCCTCGTGTGCTCTGCTGGGGCTGGGATGACTATCTCCATATTCTGGAGACAATGTGTTCTTTGTGGCCTTAGAAACAGAAACATAGGCTATGCTATAAGTCATATCAGATTTTGAATTGATGCTTTCACCTTCTCCTTAAGATAAGCCTGAAATTTCATTCTTTGAAGAAAAATGAGAATCTGGCTTGTTTATTGTGAGAACATAGGTCATCTGAAAAGGCAAACAGTTTTCAAATTAAAGATGGTATCTTGAGTATTAGAGAAAACAGGACCGTGAAGGCTGCCCGGAGCTACAGGAAGAGCACACCTCCCTGGTTGGGAGCGAACGCTGCCTCATCTTGGAAACCATGGCAAGTCACTTAATCTTTTAGGGACTCAGTCTTTCAGCATCCAAGTGGGAAAGATAATTTTCTGGTATCATGTAAGGTTTAGAAATGAGATTCATATCTCTACAGTGTTGGACAATTGTGAGGGAGTGTTCCTAATGGAAACAACTACTGATGTGGTCAGCAAATAATTGAACTGGGAATTTGAGGGCTCACAGCTGAGATCAGCAAAGTTAAAATCTGGCTTTCTCTGGTCTGAGCAGTGGAGGATGGGTGGAGTCTGTGGCTTCTCCGGCTTGGCCTCTCCTCACCCTTGAATCTTGATAAAATGAGAGTTTGAAAGCCACCATCTTATCTCATTTTATCCTCACTGCTCAGTTATGTTCATTATTCATACTACTTCAGAGATCACAAACCTGAAACTTTATGCCATGCTCCAGGTCTAACAATCAATACGTAGTTGAGATAAAACCTGCACACAGATTGTATGACTCCAAATTATGCGTTTCTAGGAGAGAATGATGATTACATTCCTTCTGTGACAACAGCAGCTAGGAAATAATAAGCCTATTCATTTATAAAAACTGAGTCTAGGCTTTCAAAATGTCGAGTTTAGTGTGATTATCAAAGTGTAAATCCTCTTATGTTTGTAACTTGTAAACACTGAAGAGGATGAATTATTTAACAGACAGAAACAACTTGTCATCTATCATTGCAGAGTGAGGAAGAAAGTGTTTGCTGGTAGAATTTATGACTTTGACATCTCAATTTAGGTTGTCCCTTTGGAACACCCAGATATGCTGAATTTATATGATCTGCATTCACACAGTTTCATATAGGTAAACAAAACACACTGTAGAGGAAAAATTCCATTTTACAGATACCTATAGAAAATCTCAGAGTATTCTTAGACTTCTCATTGAAAGTGCAGATTGGAAAACATGTTAAAAGCTTTTAGTCCAATACTTATCCGATATTTGGCCCTCTCTTTAAATCATTAGACTGTGTTCACTCTACCTCTGTTTGCACCCTTCCACAGTGAAAGGGCTGGAAGTTCATGTGAGAAGCACAGTGTAATAAGGCCATGGCCACTGGAATCTGAGACGTGACCTGAAATCCCTGTTCTGTCCCTTAGAAGATATGATTATTGACTTGTCACTTAATAGTTGTGTTCATGCTTTCATTTATTCATCATTCACCCACAGATATTGACTGAGTACCCACCATGTGGTGGGGGTACTGTGCTGAGAGCTACAGATTCCATGTAATATTTAAGTCATGGCACTTACCTCCACAGTGACTGAGGCCAAATAGAGACGAAATGATAAGATAATGGACTTGAAAGTGCTTTTACAATGGAAAAGTCTGGTACGATGTTAGATATTATCTCCTCGGGTAGGACTTTAGTGGTGATAGCATTAAAATATAATTTCAGATCAAATGAAATTTTGGTTTAAATAGTTGATGGGAATAAATCTGGGAGAAAACAGGCTGCTCTGAGGGGCTATGCCAAGACAGAGATGCCATAGGAGCATGGTGCTTACTTACCTTTCTAGGGGAGCACTGTGGATGGTGGAGAGGGTCCTGATTTGTAGCAAGGTTTTAGAAGGCTGTGGAGTATGAGGAGCTGAAAGGGTGTCAACAGAAGACTGTGTACTGTGAGCTGTAATCCAGTCACTCAGCCATCCAAACTTTCCACACTCATGGACTTCTGAATATGATTAGATTTGTTCCAGAGAACTGTGAAGGGGCTCGACTTCAGGACTGGGTTTTACATGGGACAGAATCTAGGTAACACTCATTGAAGTGAATTGTAGAGAGGACTATGTAAGAGGAAGGGAGGCATGAGAACCTAGGCAGCAGTTTGAATTGCCACAGACCTGGAAATGATATTTGGACCTTATTTAATGAGATCTCTGCAACAGTCTTTTTTTGCTGAATAACTTACAAAATTAATCAAGCCTATTCTTCATGTTGTGTGAATCCACTGCAGCTCTGTTCCACGCAGTTTCATTCTGTCATCCAAGCTGAGGGAGCAGCCTCTAATTGGGACATGCTAGTCTCACTGCAAAAGGAAAAGAGTGGTGTCAGGATTATGTCATGACTCTTAAACCTTCTGCAAAGAAATATTACTTCTGCTCACATTCATTGGCCAAACAAATCACATAGCCAAGCCTGATGTCAGTGTGGCAGGAAGGTATGATCTTGTTACAGAAAGAGGAAGTGAATAATTTAGAACAGTCATGAAGTTTTCAAAATATCTAAGGGCTGGGAAACACAAGCCCACATAAAAATTACATGAGTGCATAAGCAAAGTGCTCTTTGAAGAGCTAGGAGTTATTCAGCCCTCAAACTCGAAAAGATGATGGAGCATTGGGGTGATGGAGAATTAAGTAGCAGTAAAGGTTGCAGGTGAAAAGGAAGGTTCAAACCAATTTTTAAATAAGTTTTGAGTCCCATGAAGAGAAATGTGCCTTTCATTTTTATAAAGTGAGTATTTTTATGCATATCATTAATATTTTTAGCATTCCTTTCTTGTGGCAGTATGAAGGATGAATGGAAGAGGTAAGAAATATAGATAGAAAAATCAGCTGGATATGGATAGAAAAGTCCAAGAAAGTAATGACAATGGAGAAGTAAATGCAAATGAAAATATAAGGAATGATCAAAAGTTTCAGAGATGTGTTTGGCAGGAACTGGCAGCAGGTTTGTTGTCATTGAGCTGGAAGAATTCTACTGTTAACAATCCCATTAACATGAGATTTACAAAGATATTAATAGAGAAATAATATGGCAGCAAGGTTTGCTTAGCTTCCTTAGAAGCAAAAGTTCCTTTAGAAGCATAGTAACAGTCTCATCCACCCATTGTGACCTTGAGGAGCAAATAAAACTCACAGGGTGGAAATTCCACTGGTCCTCACTGGTATGGATGTAGCAGGTATTCATGGCTTATGTACATTCTTCTTGGCCTCTTCTGATTGGTTGGGGTCTATGACCTATAAGCTAAGAAATATTTTGAATGCCATTTTTGCACACCAGGTCACTTTATCCCTTTATTTTTCTAGTCTACATGGTATCACTGAGTGGGGACAGAAATGGGTATCCAAATTCAATGATTCCATTCTCTTCCCCAGAACACAGGGTTATGTTGCTTTATTGGCTTATAGAGGACCTCATAGGAAAACATATTGACCCATATCTGAACATTCTGCATTGACCAATGGCTTCCTTATTTTTCCATTGGGAGAGAAATAACGTTTCATTCTTACTCCCAGCATAACTCATATCAATCTTCATGAGTCGTGGTTGTGGTCAAATATTCTTTCTCACTTCCCAGTTGTAGCACAAACATCTCGCATTTCCCTTGGTACCAACACTTCATATTCACTGAGCTAGCATCTGACTTTTCATTTGGCAAGAATCCATGCATTCTGCATTTATCATAAACACTGCTTGTTTAAACTTTGTTATGTCTAAGCAGCCAAGTTAAAAAATCTTTCTCTGGGGGCACCTGGGTGCCTCACTCAGTTGATTATCTGACTCCTGATTTTGGCTCAGGTCATGATCCCAGGGTCGTGGGATCAAACTCTGAGGTGGGCTCACCCTGAGCGTGGAGCCTCCTTGGGATTCTCTCTCTGTTTCCCTCTGTTCCTTTCCCCAACTCACACACTCTCGCTCTCTCTCTCTCTTTCTAAAAAAAAAAAAAAAAAAAAAAAAAAAAAAAAAAAAAAAAAAAAAAAAAAAAAAGCCTGATAGCCCCAGAGGTGGAGTAATCTGTTTTTCTTCTTTCCTTTTGAAATGATAGAGATTCATCTTGTCCTTTTGAGTACTTTTCTGCATTCACAGTCCTCAAATCTCACCTTTTTGTACATTACACACTGAATTATGGTCTTGTTTCATTAATTATATACAAATAATATTTTAATAACACTCTTATTCATAATTAGATCTGGTCCCCTAAGGCTTCTTATTAGCCAACAGTTTATTATTTTAATTTCAGTTAAGTCCCATTGTTTCCTCTTGGAATATGTTTGCAGGCATCTTATTCTCTGTCCATGTCTCCTATGTTAGTATTTCTCAAGATACTTCATACCACCACCCCTCCCCCTACTCATTCTGCTTGGTTTAGTTCATCAACTGCTTATATTTGTAGAGAAAAACTGGAATTTTCTCTTAAATTCTCTTCATAATGCATATAGACTTGCTCTTTCATTTTGCTGATTAGCAAGGAAATTGGTTTTGGTTTCCAGCACCTAGGGAAATTGGAGGACTTTTGTATAAAGATAAAGAAGCAACTGCTTCTTGTCATGTATTCTCATAGTCCCATTTTTCTGCCTAATGTATGATTTCTTTGCCCCATCTTCTCCAAGCTTAGACCTTTCCATGACCATTTAAAACCTAGTCTCTGCAGGCTGAAATGTGTGCGTGTGTGTGTGTGTGTGTGTGTGTGTGTGTGTGTATTGCTGCTTGTCTTTTTGTTTTATTTATATTCTTTGCTTCTCCTGCTGCTTGTGGCTCACCCAGAAGAAATGTCACTACCTATACTCCACTGATTAGTACTTGGATGAGCGACCCCAATTCCAGAGCATGATAGCTCCTACACCAGCAGGCACAATAAACTGAATTCTTGCCAAATATTTCTTTGCCTTCCCCAAGTTGGAAAGCCTAGATTTATATGCTACCTGGCAGCTTTTATTCCTTTTAGGGACTTTATTCCCGAAGTGTTGCCAGAGAGCACTAAAAAAGAATTTAAGGAGACAGTTACAGATGATTGGACAATTAGGTATAATTCAGAATGCCTTTCCTTAAGCAACATATGAATTATTACTATATTTCTTCTACATATTGTTAAATATAACACATCTTTCTTTAAAAACAAGGTTAAAGCTTGGTAAAGTCACAAGAGATTAACTCCTATAATCTCAAAAGTAAAAAGCAAAGGTTTAAATATTCAGAGCTAACCTTATTTCCCTGGCAACCATGAGCTCTTCATCTTCAGCATATATATATGCCCACTGGACTTTATTTATGTCACCAGACCACTGTTGGATGTTTTTTTTTTTTATATGAAGTTTATTGACAAATTGGTTTCCATACAACACCCAGTGCTCATCCCAAAAGGTGCCCTCCTCAATACCCATCACCCACCCGCCCCTCACTCCCACCCCCCATCAACCCTCAGTTTGTTCTCAGTTTTGGATGTTTTTGAATGACCCATAGAACATTGCAACTCAGCACATCTAAATTAACTCATTATTTTTCCTCCCAATTTTCGTTCAGTTTTCCATGTCTCAGTGAATGTCACCACCATTCATTAATTCTGTTCAGTCAGGAACAAGGGTGTGATCATTAATATCTTCTTCTTTCTCACATATCAATTTCTTTTTTTAAAATGTTTTATGTTTATTTATTTTTGAGAGAGAGAGAGAGAGAGAGAGAGCACACGAGCAAGGGAGGGGCAGAGAGAGAGAGGGAGACACAGAATCTGAAGCAGGCTCCAGGCTCTGAGCTGTCAGCACAGAGACTGACATGGGGCTCAAACCCACAAGCCATGAGATCATTACCTGAGCTGAAGTCAGACGCTTAACCGACAGCCACCCAGGTGCCCCATCATGTGTCAATTGCTAAGCTCAGTCCATATTTCCTCCAAACGTTTTTGAATTTATATTCTTTTCACAGATCTCACTGCCATAGGTTAGGGAAATTCATCTGAATTCTAATAGTTGACAGTCTGTTTTTTTAACTTCCAGTTGTGCTTAATTTTGTAATGCTGTATACTGCATATGCTGGTCTCTTCTCTCCAGATAAAGTATTTCTCAAAGATAAGTATCATATTCCATACATTTTGGTATCATTTTCCTGTGAATTTGGTACTAGAGGTATATATATTAGAAGTTCAAGTTCCTCTTAAGGGGTTGTGGCATTTTTCATCATACATCACCTCATGCCCCAAGTATCAAGGCTGAAATTGGGCCTATTGCTTAATGACACTTGTGCATCTCTAAAGCAGTCTATTGTAGTATTACCATGCTTTAAGAACTGGAAAAATTTCAAGTGAGACCAGAAGCAGCCAAGCTTAACTTTCACTGAGGCTGCTGCCATTCCTGTGGGTATAATGTCTCTGTTCATCAAAAGACATTTTTTTTTCCCTTACTTAATGCACTTACCATGTGGTTTTATTAGAATGAATAGCTCTATCCCTGTAAATGGGTTTGGTTGAAAATCCAATTTCTTTCAGGGCCAGTGGGAGAGGTCGAAGGGCCATAAATATTCCTCCTCTAAACTGTTTATAAGTAAAATGGCATTGCTGCAAAGGCCCAGTAAATGTCTTGCTATACTAAGTTATGTACCAATCCCCGGCAATCTTTTCTTTCTTTGATGAAAACAGATTGCATGGTTATCCCTCGGTCAAGAGTTATGCTCATGAGTACCTTGATGGATAGAGATGTTTATCAGAAGGAGAGTGGATCACCAGGGCATCAACTGTAAATGCTAGCCTTTTTCCTAAAGTTGGAACATAGGATGTCTTACCATGCTCTTCTCATCGTTTTATCTAGTGTTGGACTCACAATACCTGTAAAGAACTGACTAACCCGTCTGCCTCTGAATTTGCTTGGCTTTGGGTAAGGGCTGTTGCCACTTTAGTCTTATTTTTCTGGCATTAAATGAAAATATTATCATCTGTGCATTCTTCACACAGTTGAAGTAAATATGGATTTCACCCTGTTTTCAAAATGAGCTCTGAACCCATTCTATCAGATAATTAGTTCATGAAATATTTCTGGGTAGAATATATGTACAGACAGAGTGTATACAGTGCTCTTGCATATGCGATATCTCATGATTTTTCTCTCCAGAGGAATTGGGGAAAATGGGAAAAATTGTATATTATTTTCTTAATTTGAAAAATGAGGTTCAGTAGAGAAGAGACCTACAATGCATTGAGTGTCTACTCTATGCCAGCCATTATGCTAGGTGCTAAATATAGAAGTTGGATAGTCACAAGCTGATTCCATTTACATCCACTCTTGGTTGGGTTTATATCTACTCCAGGATGGCTTCTCCTTATGTTTTTATCATCCCCAGAGGTATCTAACACACCTATTATGGAGGCTAAATTGGGTCCAGTGTCATTGAGAGATAGATTAAGCTTACATAAGAGTTGATTGGAATGTGGCAGCAATTCTGAAAGGCACATTTCATCCCAAATACTTATCAGTAATAGTCTGACTCAGGGTGAAGTTGGTGGTCCTCTCTTGCTGGCAGTAAGAGGGAGAACTAGTGTTGCATCAATATAAAATAAGATAACAAAATGAGACTCTTTGTATTTATTTTGGGCTAAAGGTCCCAAAGACTGAGAGTAATACAAAGCAAAGATAATAGATCAGCTCGCCAATGAAGTCCTCAAATTTGAGATCTCAATTTTGAGATCTTAATATCTACTTAAAGGTACATTAAGTTATTAAAATACCTTAAATTGAGAAGGGAAACTTTTTTGGATGAGAAGGCATTTTTTTTTTGAGTAAGAGAGTTGTTGATATATGGTGTGTTTCTGCCACCTTCTTCCTTACCAATACAGGAGGGGAGAGCATGTAAGGAACTTTAGAAAAACACTGAGAATTTTCTAATTGACCCATGTCCCTTAGAATTTTTAAGGGGCATGTACCAAGGCAAAGCTATGCTCCCAAATTTGTCTCTAGAGGAGAGTCTGGAAGAAGCAACCTGTGTCAGAGGACTAAATTTAGAGGACTGTACAGAGAATTAACTCTGTGTTTTCCCCAGGAGGCAGAGGGAGCTGGTCTGGACCATCTCAGATCCTTCTGAGAGAAGTGCCCAATGGAACAAATAATGCCCAGAAAGGGAGACGACCATTACATCCCCCAAACCTATTTATCTTGTAATTGGAAGTTTGTACTTTTGACCACCATCATCCATTTTGCCAGCCCCTGGTAACTACCAGTCTTCTCCGTATTTATGAGTTCGTTGTTTTTAGATTACACATATAAGTGACATTATACAGAATTTGTCTTTCTGTGTCTGCTCTCACTTTGACTAAGGATCCTCTTTACAGTATCTTTGAGAGCAATCATGTAGACTATGCCTGATTGTTAACACTAAGGACGTCTCACTGTTTCCCTTGAGGCTTTTCCCCATAGATACAGTTTTCTTTTGAAAACAGAAGCATCAGATATAATTTCTCCAATCCATGTGTAGATTACTTAGCTCCAGACTGTAGTAAATGAGATTATTCACTTTTATTATAATTATTATAGCTGACAGAAATTCCCATCCCTTCCAGGGTAGTAAGAGAACAGATCATTGTATGTTTTCTTGTTGTTATTTATTAGTTCTTATTGATGTTAACTCAAGGAAAGAATGATTCATCAAATCCAATTTCTTGTATGACCTATCATTTTGAGTCATAATTCTATTAGTTTAGATCAAAGGCCTATAGAGGTGCAATGTGCAATCTCTACTGTAAAATCAATGTAGAACAAAGCTAAAGAGTGGCCTTTTCAGCATATAACATTTCAAATATCACAGTATATGGTAAACATATAAATAAGGTAACATACCTCTCATGTATAGCACCAGAGACCCGGTAGCTTATAATAACAGGAGTTTATTTTTCACTATTATGAAGTCTTTGATAAGTCCAAAATCAAGTCACCAGAAGATTCATTGTTTGGTGAGGACCTAAAAACTGGATTATAGACAGCTGTCTTCTCACTTGTGCTCACATAACAGAAGGGATGAAGGACCTCTCTGGAGTTTCTTTTCCAAGGATACTAATCCCATTCATGAGGGCTCCACCCTCATGATCTATGGTTCCCACCTCCAAATATCATCACATTGGGAATGAGGTTTCCACATACAAATTTTAAGGGACACAGACATTTATCTATAGTAGGGACCAAGTCTTAAACATAGGATAAATGCTTGCTGTGCTCAGGGCATCTACAGTAAGATATTTGGTCGAACGTATTCTTAATAAGTTTGTGTGTGTGTGCACGTGTGTGTGCGTGTGTGCGTGCGCACGCACGCGTGCACATGTGCGTTATCATTGGCCTCTTTTCTTTTAAAGACTAAAGAATTGGAGAAAGTTGAATTAAATGAATTCAAAGCTTTGCACTGTAGGGAAGAAAAGGACAGTATATAGATTTGTGATTTTACTGTTTTATTTATTAGTCTTTAGTCTTTCTTCACTATCTGCATTTCAGATTCAAAGCCTAGATCTAGGTGACTCTGAAGCTATTGTAACATGTGTCCTGAGGTTTGAGATTATCTCCCTCAGTGATTGCATTGCTGTTTGGCTACATGTCTGCCGTTTTACTAGTCTTCCCTTTTGGTTTTGGTAAATTTGCTAAGTTATGAGGTACAGAAAGAGCTCACAAATTTCCAGAGGGGAAGAAGATGTGCTCTGGAAGAACTAATGGACATTTGTACAACAACCATTTATTAAATACTTTTTATGTGCCATACACCTTGTTGGGTGCTAAGCGTATAAAGATCAATTACACATGGTGCCCTCAACATGCTCACATTTACTGACATGAAAAGGGATAGTGCAACAGAGGGTTGCAGGTGTTATGAGAAACTGCTCCCACCATGTTAACTTAAATTCAATGCAAGAGTTGTGAGTTAGAGTGGAGAGTATTTTTCACATATTGCTAAAAGTTTATGTGCCAAGAATGACTAAACAGATTTGCTATTCCATTACTTTCTCTTTTCATATACTATTCACTTATGATAAGAAATCCTGGTAAAATAGTATGACCTAATATTTTGAGTCATAATTCTATTAGTTTGGATGAAAGAGGTGGACTATGCAATCTCTGATGTAAAATCAATGTAGAACAAAGCTAAAGAGTATTTCTCAGTGTCAAAATAGGTAATATCTTTGCTTAACTATGTGAAAGAATCATAACAGCGATATATCATATTGTCACTTTAAAGGGACTGAAATAATTGACTCAATATCAGACAGGATATATAGTTGCTTAGATTATTTAATTATATGAATAACCAAGTTTAGATTATGTAGTTGTATGAATATCCATGTTAAACAGTACGAATTCAGTTTTATTTTTTCCAGTTAAAAAAATAGTATTGATATCTTCTATAATGTAGGAAATTTTTATAAAGCTTTAAATTTAGAATTTTAGTGAACCTGAGTGAAATATAGAATAAGCCACCAAAACAGACATTTGAAAGTTTAAATTTGTCATTTTCTTGTAAGATCTATATTATTCAGACCATAAGGTGTATATAGTCAATGAAAGAGAGTATCAAGACATACTATTATCAGCAGATAAAAAAATTTCAAAATCAAGATATTACCTATAAAATTTAAGGAAAAGATTGGATGATAAAGTCTCAAGGATTAATATTTAATAGAATTTACTTATACACACAGCTTTATGTTATGACTTAGAATTAACTGTTAGAGTAAGGTATTTCCCTATAGGTTATGAATAGAAAACAATTCTAAGATAGAATCAAGAAAAAATAAATGAACCCAACCACAATAATGTATTAGCAAATATTACAAAGAACATTATTACTTTTTATCATGAACTTAAATTTTAGAAGCTGACTTGACTATATTAAAAATAGTATTGGGGGGACACCTAGGTGGCTCGGTGGGTTAAGCATCTGATTGTTGATTTTGGCTCAAGTCACAACATCATGGTTTGTGGGTTTGAGTCTTGCATCAGGCTCTGCACTGACAGTATGGAGCCTACTTGGGATTCTCTCTCCCTCTCTCTGTCTCAGCCCCTTCCCCCTTCTCTCTCTTTCTCTGTGTCTCAAAATGAATACAAACTTTTAATTTTTTAATTTATTTTTATTTTATTTATTTATTTTTAAATATGAAATTTATTGTCAAATTGGTTTCCATACAACACCCAGTGTTCATCCCAACAGGTGCTCTTCTCAGTACCCATCACCCACCCTCCCCGCCCTCCCAACCCCCATCAACCCTCAGTTTGTTCTCAGTTTTTAAGAGTCTCTTATGTTTTGGCTCCCTCCCTCTCTAACCTTTTTTCCCCCTTCCCTCCTGCATGGTCTTCTGTTCAGTTTCTCAGGATCCACATAAGAGTGAAAACATATGGTATCAGTCTTTCTCTGTATGACTTATTTCACTTAGCATTAACACTCTCCAGTTCCATCCATGTTGCTACAAAAGGCCAGATTTCATTCTTTCTCGTTGCCATGGAGTATTCCATTGGGTATATAAACCACAGTTTCTTTATCCATTCATCAGTTCATGGACATTTAGGCTCTTTCCATAATTTGGCTATTGTTGAAAGTGCTGCTATAAGCATTGGGGTACAAGTGCCCCTATGCATCAGCACTCCTGTATCCCTTGGGCAAATTCCTAGCAGTGCTATTGCTGGGTCATAGGGTAGATCTATTTTTAATTTTTTCAGGAACCTCCACACTGTTTTCCAGAGCAGCTGCACCAGTTTGCATTCCCACCAACAGTGCAAGAGGGTTCCTGTTTCTCCTCATCCTCGCCATCATCGATAGTCTCCTGATTTGTTCATTTTGGCCACTCTGACTGGCATGAGGTGATGTCTCAGTGTGGTTTTGATTTGTATTTCCCTGATGAGGAGTGATGTTGAGCATCTTTTCATGTGCCTGTTGGCCATCTGGATGTCTTCTTTAGAGAAGTGTCTATTCACGGAATGGGAAAAGATATTTGCAAATGACATACCAGACAAAGGGCTAGTATCCAAAATCTATAAAGAGCTCACCAAACTCCACACCCGAAAAACAAGTAATCTAGTGAAGAAATGGGCAGAATACAAACTTTTTAAAAAAAGAATAGTATTGGATAATACAGTGGCATGGTAAGGTAGTAGATCAGGTGTCAGAGATAAGAGAGTCTGTGATTTACACTACATAGTTGTTTGGCCTGGGCATGCCACCACGCATTCTTTTCCAATTGAGCGTCATTAGTAAAGTATGACATGTGCACAGTTACATATGTAAGTCATAACTCTACATCTTGGTGAATTATCACAAAGTAAACACCCATATAACCACAACTCATACTGTGAAATGAACATCATTAGCATTCAAAAGGCTCTTCTCATGCCTCCAATAGATCACTACATAACACTCCTTGCATGAAGAAATAACTCATTAATTTTCATTGCGGTAGAACATTCCATTGTATGCATATAACAAAGTGCATTATCCATATATTTGTACAGTCATTAGTTTGGATACTATTAATACTATTTCTGTGAATATTCTCAGACATGTTGTTGGGTGAACATACATATACATTTCTATAAGGTATATATCAAGTAGAAATAGAGTTGCTGTGTCATGGGTATTGTTGTTTAGCTTATTAGGTAGCCCAACATGATTTTCCAAAATGTACCAATTTATTCACATATATGAGAGTTCCTATGATTCAAATCTTCGCCGATGGTTGGTATCGACTATCATTTTCATTTTAGCCACTATTATGGGAGTGTAATGGTATTGAAGTGTGCTTTTACCTGTAATCTCCTGATAGCTGAGGAAGTTGAACAACTTTTCATATATTTATTGGCTATTCAGACATTCCCTTTTGCAAAGTATTCTCCTTTTATCCATTACAAAAATCACCTGCTACCTGAAACTAAGATAACACTGGATATTAATTATACCTTAAAAAATTACCTGCCAGGTTTTTTTTCAGACTTTAGGAGTTTTAAAAATATATAAAAATATATTCTGATTATAAATACTTTGATGGCTATATCATCTCTGATTCTGTTGTTTGTAGTTTGATTTTTTAACATCTCTTAACAAAATAAAATTATTAATTTTAAATTTAATTTGTAAACTCCACAGAAGTATAACTTATAAAATTCACCTATTTAAGTGTATAATTCAATGGTATTTAGTAAATGTAGGGTTCTGCAACCATATTCACAATCCAGTTGTAGAACATGTTCATTATCGCACCCAAAAACTTCTCTTGTGTTAGTTTTCAATCAATTCCTATTTTCACCAAGGAAGAGGAGGATATGTAGAAAAGGAAACAATATGAAGACAGGGGCAGAGATTGGAGTGATGTGGCCATAAGCCAAATGCTCAGTTCTATTTACAAAGTACTGATGAAGCTTAGCTTTGATTGGCTTGAGTTCTGTCTTCTTGGGGAAATCCATTTGTACATTGATTGACTTGGTTCTATGTCATAGTCATATTTTCCTGCTTTTGTCTTTCACTCTGGCTCAGCAAGAATGGCCATTTCCTAGTGTCAGTGCTAATATATTCAAAGGGAAGGAAGTGCTTCATCTCCGCCTATAATTGCTTGAAGTTCAATAAAAAAAACCACAAGTTTTCTTTTTCTTTCTTTCTTTCTTTCTTTCTTTCTTTCTTTCTTTCTTCTTTCTTTTTGCTTGCTTGCTTGCCTTCTTTCACTTATTCAAGTTTCAGATGTATAATTTAGTGATTCAACACTTCCATACAATACCTGGTGTTCATCACAACAGTTGTACTCCTTAATCCCTGTCATCTATTTCACCCATATCCTCCCTTCCCCACCTCCCCTCTGGTAACCATCAGTTTGTTCTCTACATTTAAGACTCTGTTTCTTGGTTTATTTCCCTCTCTTTTTCTTTCCCTATGTTCATTTGTTTTTTTTCTTAAATTCCACATATTAGTGAAATCATATGGTATTTCTCTTTCTCTGACTTACTTTGCTTAGCATAATACTCTAGCTCCATCCACTTCATTGTAAATGGCAATATTGCATTCTTTTTTATGGATGGCAATATTCCATTGTATGTATGCACACTATTTTCTTTATCCATTCATCAGTCAATGAACACTTGAGCTATTTTCACAGTTTGGCTATTGTAGATAATGCTACTATGCACATTGGGGTGCATGTATCCCTTTTAGTTAGTATTTTTGTATTCTTTGGGTAAATACCTAGTAGTGCAATTATAGGATCGTAGGGTAGTTCTATTTTTAAACTTTTGAGGAAGCTTCATAGTGTTTTCCAGAGGGGTTGCACTACTTTGCATTCCCACCAAACAGTGCAGGAGGATTCCCCATTCTCTGCATCCTTGCTAACACCTGTTGTTTCTTTTTTCCCCCATAGTTTATTTATTTATTTTGAGAGAGAGAGAGAGAGAGAGCATGTGCAAGCGGAAGATGGGAAAGAGAGAGGAAGAAAGAAAATCCCAAGTGGGCTCCATGCTGACAGTTTAAAAAATTTTTTAATGTTTATGTATTTTTGAGAGGCAGAGATAGAGGATGAGTGGGGAGGGATAGAGAAAGAGAGGGAGACACAGAATCCGAAGCAGGCTCCAGGCCCTGAGCTGTCAGCACAGAGCCCGACGTGGGGCTTGAATTCACGAACTGTGAGATCATGACCTGAGCTGAAGTCGGATGCTTAACCATCTGAGAGCCACCCAGGCCCTCCTCCATGCTGACAGTTTAGACAAACTGTGAGATCATGACCCAAGCTGAAACCAAGAGTTAGACACTTAATTCACTGAGCCACCCAGGCACCCCAACACCGGTTGTTTTTTATGTTGTTGATAACAATACAGTTTTCTGAATTACTTCCTTTAGAGTTATGGCATCCCTGTTACTCCTGAGCTTATAATTTCTGTCCTTTGATTACTACTGCACCAAACTTTACAGCGCAAAATTCAAACACAGGTGTCTCTCTGTCAACCCCCTCCCAAATGAGTTCTGTTTTGCAGATATTCTGTGGTTGGCTAGAGGGTGGAGCATATCCTCCAGGTTGATTTTTTTCTCTGTTTTCTTATTTTGTCTTATTGTTTTTCCTAACTCTCACTACCTACACTTCATTATTCATTCATTCATTTACTCACTTAAAAACCATTCATTAAACTCTACCATATTGTGCATGGTATTTACCAAGACCTGGAAATAAAGAAATGAATAATATAGCCCCTGACTTTAAGTCAAGGAGGAGGGGCATAAATTCACAAACACTAAACATTTTGAAAAATGCTACCATGCTAATAAGCAGAGAGTGCTATGGTAATATTGAAAAGAGGCACGCTACTGTTAGGTTGACCTTACTCTTCCCACCTGAGCTGTGGCTTTGCTATGTATGTTTTACCCCAACCAACTGAATGCTCTGTAATCATTTTAGTCAAACCCAGTGACATAAATATGTACCTCACGTGAGTCTGAACAGAATGATGGTAATTATAATGATAATGAAAATGGTAGGAATTCAATAAGTATGTGTAATGAATGAATGGATTTTACAGATGGAAAATATGAGGCTTAGAGAATTAAACAGCTTACACAAAGTCATGTCTAGTAACTCAGAGCTGAAACACAAAACTGAGGTGGCTTATTTTCAGAGTATGAGCTCTCAACTATTATATGCTCTGCATACTTAGTTGAGCCAGAATACAGACAAAAACACTCTGACAGTATTTACAACCCCAAATTGCTTTGCAACTAAGAACACTCTTAATGACAATCAGGGGAAGTTTTCAGTTTTAAGAGTAATTGTATGTGCCATATTACCATAGGCAAAAATTATGCCTTTCATTATGCTATCTAATTACTGAAAAATCATAGAAGGAGATGTGAAATATTTTAATAAATAAGGATTTTTATTTTTGGAGAAAGTTTGAGATACAGATGATGTAAGAAATGGAATATATATATATATATATATATATATATATATACTTTTTTCATACAGAGGAGTATGAGTGGTAGGAAAAGGCAGCAGATCTTGTTTTTGTCTCTTCTTAAGAGCCATCTTTTTTGATGTGTTTTTCTAGGGAGAAAGGTATACATGAAGTGGTACTTGACAAAGAACCAGTCTTTGCGTTTGAACTCAAAATTAGACCAAGTGTTTCTGCTTAGGTCCTAGTTGGTTGAATGAGCATCTGGATTGAGGCCTCCAGACTAACATAGTCACATACAGTGAGGAGCCCCCAGAGAGCCAAAAGAAAAAATAGGATAGTGGGGCAACCTGGCATTTGTAACCCCACAGGACCAAAAAGGAGGCAGCAGAGGGGTATGGGTAGCCCCAGAGCCAATGTGGAGATACAGAAGAATGAACAGGTCTTACTTACAGAGTAATTAGATATGGGAGAATGCAGAATCTTAAGGGGAACAGCAGCCATAAAAGGCCCTCAAATGAAGTCCCAGGAACCACCTTGCTACAGGAGCACGGACCTAAGGTATACAGCAGGAGGCTTCATAAATTGTCCGTTTCCCTTAAGAGGACAGTTAACAAACTTTTTTCAGATAAAGAGGATTGTCAAATGGTAACTTTCTTAAAGGTGCTTCTTGTGTGAAAACCAATCAACCAACCGCAGGATACCTTTCTATTTATTCATGTCTTCTTCAATGTGTTTCATCAGTGTCTTACAGTTTTCAGTCTTGCATCAATGTTTACTGATCGTTCACCTCCTTGATTAAGTTTCTTCCTAAGCATTTTATTATTGTTGATGCTATTGTAAATGGGATTTTCTTAATTTCTTTTTCATATAGTTTCTTGTGAGTGTACAAAAATACAACTGATTTTTGTATGTTGATATTGTATCCTGCAACTTCACTGAATTTATTAGTGCTAACAGTTTTGGTGGATTCTTTAGGATTGTCTACATATAAGATCATGTCATGTGCAAACAGAGACCATTTTACTTCTTTCTAGTTTGGATGGCTTTTATTTTTTTTCTTGCCTATTGGTTCTGGCTAGGACTTTTAGTACTATACTGAATATGTGGCCTTGCACATGATAGACACTCAATTAAATGGAATTGAGTCATGAAGAACCCCAAAGTAATATATCCAATTAAAGTGTAATATGATGAATTTAAGAAAAAAGTCATTCTGTCAGACTTTAAATGTACAAAGGTGATTATAAGACCGTACATGAATATCAGTGCAACTCTCAGAAGTAGGATCCAGAATTTTGACATTGTTAATTGTGGGGTAAGATGTGCAGAATAAAGTAATTTATGGACATAAAAAGTAAGTCAGAGTGCTGGAATACTCTAGTAGAAACAGTTATCTAGTCAATTTTTTATACTGGTAAATTATTTTTATTACATTTTTCTCTGTTAAATTAAGAGATATGGTTTCTGCCTCCTGACTAGACCATAATTCTGTGTTTGTGTGCAAGGTTATGTGTGGATATGCATGTACATGCATAGTCACTGAGTGCTTGGTCATATAATTCTTCAGTCTGTTTGATTATTTTAACGACATAGCATGGTTATTTTCGGAGGTAAGGTTTCTTTGTTTTACATTTGAGAAAAGGACAGTAGGTTCACATTGAAATATTAATGTTTGGTAATCACTTTTCATTGTAAATCCAGATTTGTTTTATAAATAAAAAAGCATAAAATTGCAGGAAATAAAATGGCTTCCAAATCCTGAGGTCCAGAAAGGATTCTGTATCATTAAGAGAAACTATGCTGACAATAAATTTTCATAGTGTGAGCCAATAGTTTATTGCTTCATCATCTAAAATAGGGATCACATTTAAGCTAAAATATATTAGAATTCATTTATAAATGTAACCATAAGTCCATTATTATGTAAGGATTGCCTCATGAGATTCTTCAAAAGGGCCAAATTCCTTGATTTGACATTCAACTGCATGACTGACTTGATCTTTTCCCACTTTTCTAAACCCTTTTCCATTATTATTTTGTTTTTTAGTCCAAAACAACATGTGGCTGCTTGCCTGCCATATGTCCTCCCTTCAAAACATACTTTAAACTGTGCAACTTTTGGGTTCCATGAAATCTGAAAAAATTCTGCAGAGGCTACAGAACAGCAGGACATTAATTTCACTACAGTGTCCTAGTCAGTGAAGAACAGAACTGCTTGTTAAAATGGGGAAAACATTTTCAAATCAAAATAGCAGTAGTCATAAAATTAAATTAGGAAATAGTGAATTTGGTGTAATGATATCAAATACATCAAACTGTCACATCACAAAGTAAATCTTAAATGGCTCAGCTTTAGGATATTCATCTTGCTCAGTATGGTCCCTGGCATGGAAATATCCAGACCTCCCTGAAGATAAATATGTGGCATGTCTCAGAATTTTGTCATCAACACAAGACACTATCATACTTACTGTTACTACGTATCTTCTTCTATGCCTTTTTGATATGTTTACCTATTGCTGGATCTTTCTCTGCCCAAAAGGAATTAGTAATGTTCTGGTGATGTCACCCTTTTATTTATTCACGTATTTATTGGCTTATTGGTTCGTTACTTTATTTTTACTCAGTTGCCTGACAATGAGATTAGTAATTTGAGGTCTCTCTTATATGGTAGTCAGAAAGCGTTATTCAGGAAAGCCCAGTGTTTCTCTCCAGATCCTTTGATCAACATAGTGATGGATTGACTAAGTGATAATGGTTGTGGCCTGGGTTGTTTGGACTGAGAATGGCATTCTAGGAAACGGACTTTACCCAAGAGCTAATCTGGCATCTGCTTTCTATTCAGCCTTCTAAGTGCAATGGAAAACAAATACCAACAGCCGAAGTGTCTGCCTTCGTAAATTTTCTCCTCCTATCACTGCAAGAGCAAAATCATTGTATGCCATTTATTCATTTATTTATAAAAATATTTACTGAGTATCTACATAGTGACAGGTCCTCTTCTAAGCAGAATACAACCACCATGGCTGAATTTTGAATTAGTCCTAAGGCTCTGTCTCATTTGTCACATAGTTTTATAACTGACTCCCTTCCTTTATATGGTTAGAGGAAAGTCATACCTACTTCCTCTACTTCCTTGACAGTTAGTCATTTTCTTTTATACTCTAGAATTAGAGAAGTGTTATTATTTTCCTGAACACACTGTGTTGTTTTTTTCTTTCACGCCTTTGCTTATTCAGTGACAGCTGCTTGGATTGTCCTTGTCTGTCTCCTTGTCTGACCAACTTTTAGCTAACTTCTAGTGTAAACTGACATCTAGTTTTCCCTAAAAAAAGTTCTGATTACCCAGAATGTGGCATGTATACCTGTTCTTCTTTGTGAGGATATTTTGCATTTAACACTATAATAACATTTCATGTTGTATTGAAATTATTGTTTGTGCTTCCCTTATTAGAATGAGGTTTCTTGAACACAAGGGGAATCACTTATTTTGAATCTGGAACACAATATGGAAACAGATCTGAAACTCTTTCAAGTTTTGACCTGAATTAAAGTGCAAACAGGCTGTTTCCTCTCTTGATCAGAGCAAAAAATCTTCTACATTTTTTCCTAATCCTGGACTTCACTAGTGTCTCTCAAGCATCAGTTCAACCTTACCCAGGAAAAATGCAGTAGAGCCTTTGAACACCAGAGTGGAAAGGGACCTCAGGGATCAAGTTCAATGCCTTTCATTATTATTTGGATTTTAAAGTCATCTTGACACACATATATAGGATTGGGGAATTTTGAGATAGTTACTGTGTTCAAGACCTAAAAATCACCCGGATTTATCAAATACAGTCACTGACCCATAGAATTATGTATTTTTAAATAATTTTTTTTTTTAAATTTTTTTTTTTTCAACGTTTATTTATTTTTGGGACAGAGAGAGACAGAGCATGAACGGGGGAGGGGCAGAGAGAGAGGGAGACACAGAATCGGAAACAGGCTCCAGGCTCCGAGCCATCAGCCCAGAGCCTGACGCGGGGCTCGAACTCACGGACCGCGAGATCGTGACCTGGCTGAAGTCGGACGCTTAACCGACTGCGCCACCCAGGCGCCCCTTTAAATAATTTTTTTAATTGAAGGGAATAAAAATATTGCACTTGGTAAAATGCTTACCTAACTCAGAGCTTTTTTGGCATTGTCCTGTAACCCAGATTATATCACAAGGTCAAAATAAATGTGTCAAACATTAAACTCCTTGAAGTGTCTCCTGGTGATTTCTAAAGAATCCCACAGGGCTCTTTCCCTGTGCTAAAGATTCTTTCCTTCTCTTCAGGAAACCCTGCTCTCCCATGGGGGTATTTATTCCTCCATTAACTCCTCATTGGTCTATAGAGACAAGGCTTTATCCTTTAATGATATTTTGTTAAAAATTCTCAGATAATGGAAGAGAAAACCAATGCAGAGAGTCATTTGCAGCCCTGTGGCTTTCCTTAGCCTGTCACAGAAGAGTTGACATGCAAAGCTGACGTATTACTGATGTGGTCAGTATAGTACAAGCACTCTGAAGTAAAAAAGCAGATGTGCTAGTTCAGGCCACCTTTGCTGTTGGTGAAGCATTAGAAATTGAGTTCAGACCATATTTTTGTACCCTAGCATCCATTGTTAATACCCATGTGACAACACACTCCTAACAGGTCTCATCCCAGAAGCTTTAGAATGTAGCTCCTGCTATTCTAAATTAATCCTTTTATCATCATTTCAAAATCAAATTAATGACCTCCTTCCACATATGGTTATAAATAAATATCTTGATCTTGTAGACCATACCTGACTACTGGTGCCTCAGTTAAAGTATTCAGATAGACACTTTTTTTTTTTTTTTTGCACAGTGCTACATTAGCCTGACTTATTTTAGTCCTTGTGTATGGTGTTGGACAAAATGTGAGTGAATTTCTGAAAACTAATAAGTAAGCAAGATATACCTAGGAAAATATTTAATATCCTGTAATTAAGATGTAATAGTTTATTTATTTTTTTTTTAATTTTTTTTTCAACGTTTATTTATTTATTTTTGGGACAGAGAGAGACAGAGCATGAACGGGGGAGGGGCAGAGAGAGAGGGAGACACAGAATCGGAAGCAGGCTCCAGGCTCCGAGCCATCAGCCCAGAGCCCGACACGGGGCTCGAACTCACGGACCGCGAGATCGTGACCTGAGTTGAAGTCGGACGCTTAACCGACTGCGCCACCCAGGCGCCCCAAGACGTAATAGTTTAGAGGAGGGAGAATGGGAAGTTAGTTTGGATCCATGGTAGGGGATGGGTGGTATTTGAGTAAGACCTTAGAGGATGCATGTGAAGAAGGAAAGACTTTGGCAGAATTCCACGGGCTGAAGAGTTTTGAGTATATTTGGAGAATGTCAACTAGACTGATAGGGCTGAATTTATGGAAGGGAAACCAGGGAGAGGACAGTGTGGCAAGTGATGAAGCCAGAAGTTCATCTGGGGAGAACTAAATGTGGAGAGTTTTGAATTTCAGGATCAGGAGTAAGAACCAGTCTGTTGCTTGAAATAAGATTGAAGTGTGTGCTGGGGACAGAAGGGGCACTTCAGCAGCGGTTGGTAGTTGTCAGAAAGCCTTTATATGACTTTTCCCTTCCTGTAGCTCTTGCAGATTTAGAGCACAATAATGATCCTTGGGTAATGTTCAAGGAAGCAATGACTGTGCTTGACACCTTGGAGCTACAGAGGACCTGAGGGCAAAGGGCGAGGTGAACCAAACCCCAAAGCAGTGCGAAATTGATGGCTATGAGTGACTGCAGCCCCAAGTCGGATACTGCTCCAGTGGTGCCACATTGATTTCAGCTCCACCTTCTAATTGCTGTAGCAGGCGAAACAAAGCCTTCACTCTTGAGTGTTTAAGGCTCTATAGACTTTCCTCAAGTATGAGTGAGCGCTCTTTTTTTGCTCCCAGGGCTTCTGTGTATTGCTCATTTGAGAGTTCCATTAAGCCGTGATCTGTTTAGAAACTTCTCTGTTTCATGATTATGTTCTATATTCCAGGATACAATGTGGTATTCAAGGACAGAGGCCTTGGCACAGGTGTTCTTCTATGTTCTATAGTATGAAGAATATGCTTAGTTGACCAATCCTTGATGAACTGAATTGTATTTCAACTCAAGTTGTGGTTATTATTGAAGCATTTTTGCTATGATATAGAAAGATAGTTTTAACATAAAAAAAATCACCCATAATGGCGCTTTTGTAACACAATAATGGTTTCACTTTTTCAAGTTCACTTGTAGTTTTTGGTCATTTTTAGACCTATCTTGACATGGTTGCAATCCATTCATCCATTTATCTAGCAAATGATCACTGAGCACTTTTTAAATAAAAAGCTTTGATGATATGATATACAATAAGATGCAATTAGTAGAAATCTATAATTTGGAGGGTTTTATCCTCTTGGTGTTATATCAAAAGATTGCCTATTATACTTTTCATAATAATTTTTCAAGGAAACATATGTGGTACCTTCCTTTTCTCAGAAGCCAGACGTGGTGTTATGGAGAGCTCAAGACAATGCACTCACGTCATGTTCTAATGGAGCTTGAATTCACATCCAACCTAATCAGTTCAAAGAGGTCAGGCAAGTCAAGCCCATGATGGGTGGTGATGATGGCTGACACTCAAATTGTATAGTCTGCAGTGCTTAAGACATTCCCTGCTGTATTTATGGACGAGTTCCATAAAAGCTAAGTTCAGACTTTCATGATTAGTGTCCACATCTTGGAATGATCAGAATCTGAGAAAATAGGTCATAGAGGATTTTAACCATATGGACACGAAAGCAAACTCAACTCTTTATCCTATCGAACCCTTTTGCCGAATAATCACCCTTATTGGATTAAAATGATTCTACCTAAGTGGGTGCTTTTTTTCCCATCTTGGAGTATCTGTGTTACCCCAAACCAGCTGAGCAGAATGAAACTGGAGAATGCTATTACATTCATTGCTACTAATGAATTTGGATACTCGTGACTCAGATGGGCATCTAAAAAGGAAACATCCAAAGCTAGTTAACTGAATCTCAGCTTTCTTTTGTTTGTGAAAATGCTGATATTTCTCCCTGGTTGGTACATAGCACACATGGCTTCAGACAGGCATGATTAAACAGTAATGCCCTGGGCAGTCATATTTCCAGCAACTGTCATGTCACTGCCCAAATCAGGATTTACTTTCCTTCTGGACCTTGACGGAGTTTGACTCTCTGAACAAAAAAGGAAAATTAAGCTTTTATTTTTCTTATCTGAAGACTGCAAAGGATAATCGCAGCATGGAGAATGTAGGTGACAAGAGCAGGCCTAGCACTCAGACAAGGAGGAGGGAAGATGTGGCATCACTCATCCATCCCTCTACGGAGCAGTGAAAGAAGTCAGGTGGTTGAAGTAGAACTTCAACAGCCTAAGAAATATTGTTTACCTTTATTTTTCATAGACTGTGTACAAAAGGTTAAGCATTCAATTTTCAAAGTATAAAATTGGAGTATTGAATGCATCTTTATAAAATATACCTGGGGTTGTCCAGATATTTTTACATGAGCCCCTAAAAAGTCTATGTTGCCGCCCTTAAATCCTTAATCATGAGGGTGCTTGGGTGGCTCAACTGGTTATAATGTCTGACTCTTGGTTTTAGCATCATGATCTTGCAGTTGTGTGAGTTCGAGCTCCATGACTGGCTCTGCACTGGCCGTGTGGAGCTGCTTGGGACTCTCTCTCTCTCTCTCTCTCTCTCTCTCTCTCTCTCCCTCCCTGCCACTCCCCTGCTTGCACTGTCTCTGTCTCTCTCAAAATAAATAAATAAACTTAAATAAATAGACAAAATAAAAGAAATCTTTAAGCATGCTTGTTAGATTCCTGGTGATGAAGAATCTGATACAAAACTCACTAAATGTTCTTTTTTGTTACATTGCATAGTAAACTGTATATATTCTCATTCCAGAGGGTGAATAAAATTCTATTTTTACTATTTTATTTGTTACATACTTTCCTAGGTTAAGAAATTCCCTCCAGGTATCATTATAGCTAGATTGCTAGCTAGCTAGACTTAGATACAGATAGATATATATATAGAGTTAAAGCAATTAACCTGATCAGACCCTCAAACTATAGATTTCTATACCAAAAATTTAATAACAGCAGGTGAGTAGTTTCCATTATAAGAAAGTATTTTAACTAATCTTATTTTTTGCCCATGTGTTCAGAGTATTAAAAATGACTTATATTTGTCTAAGGCCTTCAATTGCACATTTTCTTTCTTCTCATAGTATAACATAAACTCCTGCATTTCCAAAGACTTGATGGTGGGTTTTCTTGGCCAATTTGAGTGTCAGTTAAGTTCAAATGTTTAAATGGGTATGTACTGAGGGAAGCTCAGCATGTTTAGATGTATTAGGGTATTTTCTTGTGACTAGAATTGGTTTCAGAATTGCTGGGTATTAAAAATTATCTTAATCTGATTAAAAGTTATACATACATTGTGGAATATCCTGAAAATACAGAAAATATTAAAGCATTATCATCTAATTCACCACTATGTGGATTATTTTTCAAGTACTATTTTTTGTTTGCTCATCCAACAAATACTTATTTCATACCTAAAGTGGATCAGAATCTGTAAAGAAAATTGATATGCTAAGAAGGAAGGAAAGACAGTGCCTGCCTTCAAGATTTAATTGAGCAAGGAGACAGCCAAGGACTCAAATAACTATCTGAGGCAAGGGAAATTCGTGAGGCTGAAAAGTGGCAGACTGGGTAGGAATGGATCAATCATAGAAACACAAAATACCATGGAGAGTCAGGGAACCAAAACACTTTTCACTGAGAGTTCTGGGTAGATTTCATAGAGGGAAAGGCATTTGTATGAACTTGAAAGTCTAGATAGTATTTCATTGGGTAAAGATGTGAGAAAAGGCATTCTAGGCAGAAGGAATGCCCTGAGCAGAGACATAGAGGCAGAAGGATGTTCAGAGTTTAGAGAGGGAAATAACCAGGAAAGGTGTTTGAGGACCAAATCACACCACAATAAGGATATTGAAGTGTTTTTAAGCATAGGAGGAGCCATCAAAGTGTGTTTGGTTATATTGTTGGGAAGATTTATTTTTATTCATATATAAGTATGGATTAATTCTGACGATTCAATATATTTGACTTTCACTACAGTAGTTTCTTGGCAACAGTAGAGGAAAAAATTAAATTGCAAATAACAACTTTACTGCCTGTAAATGCTATTAAATAATTTCTAATATTTGCATGTTTATATACTTATATATTTATATGTCAGTATCCTTCTAGTATAATTATATCTGGGTCAGAAACTAGATTTATTTTTTTTTTTTTCATTTAGTTTTACTTTTATTTTATTTTTTTCAATATATGAAATTTATTGTCAAATTGGTTTCCATACAACACCCAGTGCTCATCCCAAAAGATGCCTTCCTCAATACCCATCAGCCACCCTCCCCTCCCTCCCACCCCCCCTCAACCCTCATAGAAACTAGATTTAAATACAGGTGTCTTAGTGAATTTTTACATTATTGGGATGGCAATGGAGACTTTTAATAACGTGCATTCATACTACAGGTAGACAATAGCTTGTAAAAACAGAATTTCATATCAATTATGAAGAGCCATGTGATCATTTATGAAACATAATTAGTCTTCTATGTAAGTTCTCCAGTGGTTATTAGCAAGAGGGTTATGATTATATTTTGAAACAATATTTGTTTTGCAAAAACCAATTCTTTTCCTAAATACTTCTTCCCTTACTATAAAATGGATATGCTCTTTCAATATCTCTTTTTCATTTTTGTTTTGGTATTTTTATTTTTACACATATCACATAGTTCTTAAAATTAACATTTCTATGAGTGGACATTTCTGATTGATTTGTGTTGATAAAAGAACTTTTTCTAATACTAATTAATATATCTCTCTGAGTAAATGAAATTTGTGGCTGCAGGTCCAAATGGAAGTAAGTGCCCATTTATTCGATGGATATATGAATAATTGAGCTTTGAGCAAACACTTACAAATGCATTTGTTTATGCCGGGCCTGTGCTTTAGGTAAAGAGACACAGTTAACAAGTAAAATTACTTGCTAATGCCATTGTAAAAAATGTTTCCTAATGAAACTGAAATCATTAGACCTATGAATTGACTTATTTTCCTGTGGGCATGGTGGCAAGGCTGGTGGAAGATGTAAACATGAGATCATGTCATAAATTCAGCTTCAGGTGTATTTATGAAGTATCCATGGGTGTCATTTGGTGGGCTTGCACAAGAATCCCTTTCAGAATTCTAGTCAAAGCACTAACTCCACAGTTTGACCCATGTGACCCAGGTACCATGTCGCCATATATTGAGAATTTATTCTAACTCAGAGAAAGATTCTTATGCTTTATCTCTCTCTTTTTTTTTAAGTTTATTTATTTATTTTGAGAGAGAAAGAGAGGGACAGCATGCAGGAAGGGCAAAGAGAGAGGGAGAGAGAGAATCCCCAGCAGTCTCTGTACTGTCAGCACAGAGTCTGATATGGGGCTTGAACCCAGGAACTGTGAGATAATAATCTGAGCTGAAAACAAGAGTCAGTCGCCCAACCAACTGAGCCACCCAGATGCCCCTTTATGCTTTCTCTTGAGTAAAACCTTCTTAGACATTCAGTGGTTGAGATTTAGCCTGCCACATTTTTTTCAGGAGTATTTATTAAGCGCCTACAATGTACTAAACAGTCTGCTCACATGCTTCTCCTATCTGCCTTGAGAATGCAAAAGGAAGGGATAGAAACCACAGGTGATTAAAAGAGGGTGTTCCTGGACCTGGTGGGGAAAATAATTAGAGATATGGATCTCATTAAGGGGAGCAGTGATGAAGTCAGTGCACATAACTTTCTGGGATGTCATATTTTTGGTTTCGGTATAACAATTTGCTGATCTTGAGACAAAAATATTTGAGGACCTTTCTTCCCTTTGATCATTGCCACCATTTGACCTAAGCCCTTATAGTAAATTTTTGCATAGCTTAGAACTACTGTAGTTGATTCATATGTGGGCTTCCATAAGTGTGTGTGTGTGTGTGTGTGTGTGTGTGTATAGTGAAATTACCCCTTTCTCCAGAATATTTTGAACTAGAATGAATCTCAAATCCATTGAAGCCAGCTGGAATAAGAACTCGAAGATCCTAGTTTATCATTTGATGTGATCCCTTAAACCTCAGAGCTGTGGTGCGTCCATCTTCCTCCATGCAGATTAAGTAGCACAGAAAGCTGCAGAGAGAGATAAGAATGAAGCAGCTCCCTTTTGAGCCTTCGCTGCGTATCTGCCCTTGGGTCAGTGAGACATGCCTATATCCTGAGAGTTCTAATACATCCCTTTAATGTCAGCTTAAGAGTTATATCCTGTTCAAAGAACATATCCCTGTAGGCATGGCAGGTGGAGAGGGAAAGCAGCGAATATTATTATGAATAATATAGAGTCCTGCAGTCCTTAAACTGGAGTATCCTTTAGAGAGCTTCCAGTTCTACCTCGTTTTGTAGGTGAGGACACTGAAACCCAGAGAGTGGAAACATGTTTTAATCAGGTTAGGCCACTAACGAGTTGTTAGTGACAGTCAGAACTGGAATCGTAGTCTTTTAAATTGCCACATATATGTCCTGTGAATAAGATGTCCAAAAATGATATTGTAATGCCTGTTCCTCTGTAGGACGCTCCATGACAAATATTGCACAGCCTGTTACATATATTTATGTATTATGCTTTACCCAAATACTTGTTTGTATTCTCTCTCTCTTCCTTATATGAAATATGTATTGACTTATAAGCACCATTTACATTTGTGTGAGTGCTTTATATCCCTTGGCCTCCCTTTAACTTATTCTGTGGATAGGAAATTCATTATCTCTTTCACTTCCTTGTGCAAGCTGCTTAATCAGCTGTTTTGCTCTAAGCTCAGCAGGGCCTTCATGGTTGCTCAGCAATCTTTCTCTTATTCCCATGGAGAAATTTTTATTCTTCCTCGAGGTCCCTACACAATCCCTCTCTCAGTGCTTACAAATGAATTTCTTTCTTCATACAAAAAAATCTGAAGCCACTAGGGGTTAAATTCTACATGTTTCCCTCACACGGTAAGTATTATACATGTCTTCTGTTCTCTCTTGTAACCAGAGTCTTTCTTTTCAAAAGCTAAACTGTGTCACTGTGTTCTCTCCCCCATGTATTCCTACGTCCTCCTTCACCGTGATGCATTGATTAGCCCCTTCCTAATATATTCACCCTTTCTCTCCTTACTGGTTCCTGTCTCCATATGAAAATATGGCCAAGGCTTCCCCATTCTATAAAAGCCTGCACTAAGCTTTCCCTTAAGTTGTATGTTACACTGACATTCTCCATTCATACTTCTACACTTACTGCATTTATTTCCCTCCTTTGCAGTCATTTCTTAAATGGTTCTGCTTCGGGTTTTTTCTATCCATTCTGCTCAATCCTCTCTTAACTGTTCCAGGAATGTCTGACTGTTGAATCTCACAGTCTTGCATTGCATTTCCTCTTAAAATCCTCTGAAGTTTTTGAAATTACTGGGTACCCCTTTTTTCCAATAGTTTAGCAACACCATCCTCCCCGGCCTTTTCTGGTAGTCTGACCATGCCTTCTAAATCTATTTAACCTACTGCTCTGGTTTCTTCTTGCTGTTAAATGTAGGCATTTCCCAAGGTTACCATCTTGACTTATTTTTCCTTCTGCACATGAGTCAGACTAGTGTAAAGGTTAAAAGTGGACTTGGGAATGGATGACACTCGCCATTTATTTAGCAGTGTGTCGTTAGTTATTATTTAATCTCTCTGACTTATCTTCAATTATCTGTAAAACGGAATGGAAAATAATTGCTCACATTTATTGAACACTTACCAGGCATGGAAACTGTGATAAACATCTTATTTGCATTGAGTGTATATCGCTCTCATCACAGCTCTAGGGAATACTACCCTCATTTCACAGATAAGAACAGCAAAACACAGATTAGTTAAATAATTTGCCCCAAATGACACAGATAGTAAATAGCCAAGGCAGAATTGAATATAGATAGTTCCACTTCAGATATTAATGTCTACATTTTTCTCCTCAATAGTGATGTTCCTTACTCATAGAACTCACATGCAATTAAATAAAATAATGCGTGTGAAACTCTTAACATAGTTACTGCTAAAGTAAATAACTAACTAATGTTAAAGAAAAACATTTTCTCTTAATATCCCTCTTATTGTTAATAATTTTTCCTTGGGGGTTTACATCTGAGGTATATATCCACTCATTTTCCATTGAACACCCAGCTATATATCTCTAACCCATATTTGTCTCTGGAAATACCTAACTGTATCTCTTTATCTGCTTGCAAGCCTGGATATGAAATCAGCATATATAAAATGGAAGAGGTCCCATTGCTTTTCTTCTCTTCAGCTTATGATCCTTGCCTCAGTGAATGATACACTCATATTCCTAAGCCCTTGAACATAAACATTAGAGTCATCATTGTATGTCCACTTTGTATCTCAATGTCAACATTCAGTAAACAGACAGTTCCTGCTTATCATAATTCAGAAATATTTTTTGAATGTTTCCATTTTCTACTAGTTTTGATTTCTCTAATAAAAGGTTAGTCATATCTTACCTAAATTGTTACAATATCTTCCTAAAGCATCCTTGCCTTTCTATAGTATCTTGTACTTGAAAACCAGTTATCTTTTCAAATCTTTGGGTAGTAAACATTTTATTTTTTTATTTTTATTTAAAAGTTTTTTTTAATGTTTATTTATTTTTGAGAGAGAGAGGGAGACAGAGACAGACAGAGCACGAGCAGGGGAGGGGCAGAGAGAGTGGGAGACACAGAATCTCAAGCAGGCTCCAGGCTCTGAGCTGTCAACACAGAGCCTGACGTGGGACTTGAAGTCACAAACTACGAGATCATAACCTGAGCCGAAGTCAGATGCTTAACCAACTGAGCCACCCAGGCTCCCCGAGGGTGGTAAACATTTTAAAAACTTATAGGTCTTTTTGTTTAAACCAAACCCTAAGTGGAAGCTGAACATGAAATGATATTTGGAGCAGAGCTATTCTAACTGAGTTGAAGATGTGGAACTTGGAAGCAAGTGCTTTCTTATTTTCTTCTGATCTTGTCTTCTCTGGATTGGCTCCTCAGTGGTCCCTGCATATCCTGAGAGAATGGTTGGAAAAGTTTTGTTTTAAAACAGACTTAACTATAAAGTTAATAATGCATGAATCCTTTGCTAATATGGCACTCAAGACCCTTCACAGTTTTTAGCCCTTAACTGTGAAGACCCTTTCACCTATTGTCAGTCTCATCCACTGCCACCTGCACCTCATAGGCACATTTGTTATTTAACATTCTTTAATCATCCAATTTCTGCTTGCATCTCCATTCCTTTGCTTTTTGGTCTGGACTTTCTGAAATGCTCCCTTCTTTCTCTGTCTCATTTGATATAATTTATTCTTAGAGACTTGGCTTAGATGTCACCCCCTTTATATAATCTTTATAGAATATCACAGTCAAATTTTAACTTATCTTGGGCCTGATAGCTTTTGCTTTAAATTTCTCATTATCAGGTATTATTCGTGGTATTTCTACCTGAGATATTCTGATACATGATCAGTTTTCTATCTTAAACTGTTCTCATTATCATTTCTGATGTTTACTCTTTTATCCATCCATCAATGCATCCATCCATCCATCCATCCATCCATCCATCCATCCATCCTTCCATGCTCAGCATAATCATTCTTAGGGGGTGCCTCGGTGGCTCAGTTGATTGAGCATCTGATTTTGATTTCAGCTCAGGTCATGATCTCACAGTTCATGGAATCCAGCCCCATGTCAGCCTCTGCACTGACATCCCAGAGCCTGCTTGGGATTCTCTCTCTCTCCCTCTCTCTCTGCCCCTCCCCTGATCGTGCTTTCTCTCTCTCAAAATAAACAAATAAACTAAAAGAAGAGAAATACCTGAGCCATCCATTTATTTTATGCAGTTTTCCCTTACCACACAGAGGGATTTATCCTTTCTGCAAATACCTACCGCTCCACTGTCTCTGCTTTATCTTCTTAATCTATTTTTAACAACTTTCTTTCTTTTATTTTCTTTTTTTTTTTTTGGTTACATATATGTGCATTATTTCCCCAACTGGAATCTTAAATTCTTTTAGAATAAAGACCATAGAGGTGCCTGGGTGGCTCAGCTGGTTAAGCATCTGACTCTTGATTTTGGCTCAGGTCATGATCTTACAGTTTGTGATTTAAAGCCCCACATCAGGCTCTGTGCTGACATCACAGAGTCTGCTTGGGATTGTCTCTCCCTCTCTCTCTCTGCCCCTCCCCTGCTTGTGCATGCATGTTCTCTCTCCTCTCTCTCTCTCTACTCAAATAAAAAAAATAAAAAATAAAAAATAAATACCATAAATTTATAGTATTTTGTATCTCTCATAGAACATAATTCACAGTTAGAACTTGTGACTTTCTTTTTTTTACTATATGTCGACTTTTCCTACATGAGGTCCTATCATGGTGACAAACATATTTAAGTCAATGAATCTTCAACCCCACATGACTTACTGCTACCAAAAAATCCATGAAGAATTTATCAAATTCAACACCCAAAAAACAAATAATCCAGTTAAGAAATGGGCAGAAGACATGAGTAGACATTTTTCCAAAGAAGACATCTAGATGACCAACAGACACATGAAAAGATGTTCAATATCACTCATGATCAGGGAAATACAAATCAAAGCCATGATGAAATACCACCTCAAACCTGTCAGAATGGCTAAAATTAACAACACAGGGAACAACAGATGTTGGCAAGGATGTGGAGAAAGGGGAATCCTCTTACACTGTTGGTAAGAATGCAAACTGGTACAGCTACTCAGGAAATAGTATGGAAGTTCCTCAAAAGAAACCTAGCAATTGCACTACTAGGTTTTTATCCAAAGGCTACAAAAATACTTATTCAAAGGGGTACATGCACCCCAATGTTTATAGTAGCAGTTTGGCTATCAACAGTAGCCAAATTATGGAAAGAGCCCAAAGGTCCATTTACTGATGAATGGATAAAGAAGATGTGTGTATGTGTGTGTGTGTGTGTGTGTGTGTGTGTGTGTACACATACAGATATAATTGAATATTACTCAGCCATCCAAAAAAAAAAAATCTTGCCATTTGCAACCATGTGGATGGAGCTAGAATATATTATTTTAAATGAAATAAAAGTCAGTCAGATAAAGACAAATACCATATGATTTCACTCACATGTGGAATTTTAAGAGACAAAACAGATGAACATGGGAAAAGGGGGAAAAAGAGATAGAGAGAGACAAACCATAAGAAGCTCTTAACTATAGAGAACAAACTGAAGGTTGATGGAGGGAGGTGAGTGAGGGAATGGGCTAATAATGGGTGTTGGGTATTAAGGAAGGCACTTGTGTTGAGCCCTGAGTGTTGTATGTTATGTGATGAATCACTAAATTCTACTTCTGAAACTAATATTACACTATATGTTAACTAGCTAGAATTTAACTAAAGGTTTGAAAAAAAGTTTTTGTTCGCATTAAGAAAAATATTATTAAAGATCAACATACTCTTCCCTCCTCCAACACCCCTCCCCCTCCACTTCATGTTTTATATCAAAGGATTCTCCTATGTCTGGCCATTGGCATTCCAAATAACAAATTCAGCACTATCACAGGAGGACAGCTCAAAGCAGGGTTCTGACTATGTTATCTAAATGCAGTATTGTGTTGTAGGTCTCTAAAGAATTTGTTTGCAACTCTCAAATGTTGCCTCAGAGGACATTCCCAAATTATATATCATAGATATTGTCCTAAAAGGTTTTCATAAATACATTTTTCAAGCATTATGCTAAACAAAGATACAACTATTACATTACTGTTGTACATCTTAGACTAACAGACTAATGCACACTGAATATATCAACGGGGAAAATATGCAACATTTTCTAAAATTATTTGACCATGGAAAGCTGTTCTTCAGAACTTTTCTCACGTATTAGAATCAAGATGAATGCTCTTTGGGAAGCACTGCATCAAGAATTCAATCCTGTACTTTGTCACTGATCTTAACAGCTGGATGAGTTCATTTTTTTCTGTGTGTGTGCGTGCACATGCACACACAGGTGTGTATGAGAGTGTGGAGGTCCAGAGAAAATATAGTTCACTTTTTAAAGATCATATGGCTATCCAGAAGCATAATTATGCTCAGAACACCTGCATTATTCTGTTGTTCACTTCACTATGTTACCTACATCCCTCAATAGGTTCCAACTCCCTGATTCCATATCTGGTTCTTCTGCTTCCCTGAGGCAGACACAGTGAGGTTCTCTCTTTGCTCATGGTAAATGCATGTTAAATGTTTATAGTTCTTTTGTTTGTGAGTTACAGGTTATTTCTCCTTGACATTACAAGTACATCAAAATATGCTTCTTTTCATACTGCAAAAGTGTACCTACACAAATAAATTCCTGGAATGGTATAAGACCCTGAAGCAAACTAACTTTAGTAGGAGACTTAGGTTATGTATTTATTACAGAATGATTGTTTTATATCCTTAGGTTAACTATTGGCTTTCTGAAAATTTTCATAAGGCAGGAGAATGTGCATATTTGTTCCAAGATTTAGCAAACACCCAAAGAACTTAGGTTAATAGGTATATTCTACAGTAAAGTTGATACATACACATTGGTGTTTCCTATGTTTTGCTATCAGTTCAAAGAATTTGAGTCTTTTATTTAAATCAGTCTTTAGACCCTTTCCAATGATAAATCATTATTACCCTTTACTCATTTTTTTCATAGGAAGGAACATCCATGGAGAGGGGATATTTGAAGAAACACTTGTTCTGTTCCTTTCCAGCACTCCACCACCACACACACATTCAAAAAAAAAAAAAAAAAAGGTGAAGCTAATTTAATTGGGTACATCCTTATCTACTTTGGAGAACATTTTTTTTAGCCACCACAGTGATTTCACGGTAAAGGCAATGTGGATGTTGGATTTCCTATTATTTCTTGTCCTCTTTGAACTCAGTGTGCCCAGGTGCATTGAATAGATGGGTTTCCAGTTTGTATGAAATGAACCTATGGAATAGGCTTTCCAGTTTCAGGAAGACATGAAATATTTTCTACCTGCTCTGATTGTGACTGGTGGGTGAGTCAGGTCTCATTGCCTCCCATGTGGGACAAAATAGGCCACCCAGATTGGCTTCAGGTCTCCCTTGCATGCTTTGGAGACCTATGATAGTCTTTGGGTATCCATTAATAAAAGTGATATTTGATCTCCGTTTTGTTCCTAGTGCCTTTATCTACTGATTAAATGCTGGAGGTCAAGAGGATAATTAAGTGCTACTTGGACCACCAAAAGTACTGTGTATATAGACAGTTCAGGATCTGAGTGAATGTTGAGAGGGGATTGACTGATGCAGATTTTATGGGACTTCAAACACCTATTTTGGGGATTTTCCTTTTAGAAAAAAAGAAAAAATAAGATACAAAAGTAAATATTAATTTAGACTGAAAAATATACATGCGAAAAAATGAAAAATTTCACATGAAAAATTTTTAAAGTTGAGAGCTATCATAGTTTTTATTAACTGCTTTTCTTACCTCTATAATATTTTTTCTTTGTTTATTTGGTTAAGCTGTATTTGATTATATTTTTGTATGATGATATTTTATAATATTATCTATAGAGAGAATAAAAAAGTTCACCTTTTTGTGTATAGAGGTTAATTGAATTAAAATAATATTGATCAAGAATAATTTTAGCAATGGTATTTATATTTCTGGGGTCATTGTTAAATTTAGGAAAATCTCTATCATCTTTCATATTAAGTTATAGGATTTGGAAGAATTTTCAGCTCTGTTCCTTTCAAACTTTGTCTCTTTTCTATTACCCACTTAATTCTAGCACCAGGTACTATGGGACTTATTCCTATCAGCCTTCAACCTCTGCCCTATACCTTCATGTCAAGATATGAGGTCACTTGCCACAGTTGGTGGCAGTAGTGTGCCTGGAAAACATCCCTATACAAAATGACTATCAAAGACTTAACTATACATGGAAGTGTTGTGAGCCACATCAGTATATTTCTTTAAAACCAAACTGAATATATCTCAAGTTCAGTTTTCCTTTTTTCTAGGTACTCCATACCTTTTGGTTAGGTGCTCTGTGCCTGACAGGAAGGGGAGTATGACAGATAAAGTGGAAAGTCAATGGTCTTAACTGTCTGCTGCTAAAACACATTTATTCTGCAAATTTTATAAAATCGCATGACTGATTGAATACACTATTTGCCTCTTCCAGAACCTCAAGGGGACTTTGCAAAGTAAGAGCCCTGGAGGATTAAACTTCATACTAAATCTGCTTCTGAGCAGAAATTCTTGTCATTGCAGAAACCAAAAAACCTATGAGGGTATTATATTTGTAACTTGAGAAATGAGTCAGGTTTTTAACTGAAGAAGAGCTTTGGTACCTATTTTTAAATCAGAAATGCTCTCTAATGATCTCCTGTAGAAAGACAATTTAAGATGGGAATTCTTTCCTGGAGTTTTAAATGCATAGAATAACAACAATTACTTTTTACTGACCATTTACATATGTGCCAGCACTTACCATATATGATCGTTAATCTCACAAGAGCCCTGTAAAACTGGGAGAGCAAAGACTCATGGCAGTAGTTCTCCTAGGTGTCATCTTTGCTCTCTAAAGACTCCTGTTGGAAAGAAAAAATCATGGAATGAGGATCATGCTTTTACAGACTTACTTCATTTGAATTTCAAAGGTATCCAAAAGCTAGATAGATAAATCAATTTTGAGAGATTAAACCGTGATTCAGAATAAGGTTAAAATTTTAACAGGTAGTAGAGTTGAGATACAGTTCCGTTTTTCTTTGGATATAAGCCAGGTACTAGATGTCATGGATTTGTTGTGTATGATTAATATTGCATATGTTTGCGTTTTTCTGCATCTTTGCAGAAACGTGCAAGGAGAGTCAAAACCTTCCATTAGCCTAACTCCCAGCCCCTGTCCTTATAAGAGCAGCCTCTTTGAGTATTTCAGAGCATAGTTTCATCTCTTTAAAATCCTGCTTAATGCCTTCACTTGATTTTCAATTTAAAACTTGGTGTAATAATATTTCTGCCTCTGGATGTCTAAATAAAATATGTATTTCAACTGACTGCCTTCTGATTAACCTAGTGACTTTGTTCATCACACAAAAGAATCATAGGATAAGGAAGCCAATATCTGCTTCACTAATCATGAGGTAAGTGAAAATGCACTGATCTCAGTTTTCCAGTCAGACCTTTCAGAAATGAATAATTCCTCGAACACGTTTAAAAATGAGTAAAAACTAACACCCTGAAGAAGCCAGACGTTTTAATGGTTAGGTGGTTTTGATGAGAAACTTTATGGAGTCATTGCCTGTTACCTTACTTTAACACATTTCAGACTTGGAATCTTAACCAGTCTCCTAGTCAGAAGGATCATTACAAAGTTATATTTTCCTGTTATATGCTCTGGGAGCTGGATGTATTCTTATTGGGGGAAGAGAAGGACTAGTAAGATGATTACTAGATTTCTGCATTTTTCTGTTTTTTTTTCTTATTCTCAGTTTATGTTTTCCTTTGTGTATGTTCCCAAAAAAAACTATTGAAGACTGTGTTTGTCAAATGAATAAACTTGATGTCACATGAAGCATTTACCTACCTAGGTTTTTGTTCTGAAGATAGTGTCACCATTCCACAAAGAAATCAAGTGCATGGACTTTGTTATAGGTTGTGCCCACGTTGAGGAGCCCTTTCCAGGTCATGTTTTGGATGATTAAGATTGCCAGATATTAAAGGCATTACTGATTGGTACTTGAGCAATGCTAGAACTATCTGTCTGAATGAGAAATATTCCTTGCATTCCCAAAGGATGTTGCTCTTTCATGACTAGGTTTTCTAAACATTCTTCCTTCTTCTGGAGTGTTCTTGGTCTTCAAATGTATTGGAGCAAAGCCCACTCATCCACTAGGACTAAGCTTCAGTATCACTGCCCCCTTCATAGCCTTGTCTGGCACTGCCTTCTTCTCCCAGGAATGGTTTCTCTTGGACATAAAACTTGTCTATTTAAAAAATTACCATTATGTATAACTTCCTTCTTCACTGAAGAGTGAGATCTTTGAGGGCAGAAACCATATTTTATTCATTTTTGTATCTCTGCCTGTTGGCAAAATGCCTATCATATACAGTCCCTCAATCTATACCCATTAATTAAACTATCCATTCATTCACTAATTCATGCAACAAACGTGACTTAAGAAATGTCATTGGAAGCAAATAAACTACATTGACAATGCCCTCAAAGAGTTGGTGTATTGGATTTAGGATCTATCATTACTCATTAAGCAAGCTGAGATCTGCTTTAATCAAAAGTCTCCTTTGGCTGCTTAACTTAAAAGCTTCATATCCACACAGCTGCCTGTGCCCATGGCAACTGAAATGCATGAATGCGGGTTCTGAAATATAATCTTTCTAGAAAGTCAGGGCTCCTATTAAAGCTGTAGTTTACATCCGTGTCCATCCTACACAGGTGTTATCACAGGCCTGCATGGATGACTATTTCAGCTAGGCAGTAGTGACTTCATATGACGTCATGTCTACAAAGCAGTTTCCCCTTAGAGTATAGTGAGCTGTTGATAGATCTAGTGTGGTGAGATCACAGGATCACATCATTTTGTGAGAGGCCTACCTGCAATGAAGGTATAGCCTGTAATATTTTATGTATGTGCCAGGCAGCATCACAGTTTTCCTGCCCCAGCTTAACAGAGGTAGCAACTCCATCTGTGTTTTCTCTGGATGTCTGGAGACAGGGGAAGCATGTATGTCCTATGCTACTTGGTAAAGGAATTCTGAGTGGGAATGGCTCCTGTGTGAGGTCGCAGAAACAAGACATGGACAATGCAACTTGTGATGGGAAATCATTGAATGGACACACTTAGGAATATATTATTAGATCTTTACGTCTAAAACTTTGGGTAGGTGAGTTTAACTCACCCTTAACTTCAGGATCTCCATTTTGATGGGAACTAGGAACTATAGAGAATTGTATAGATTTGGGATATTTATTACATTCCCATATATTATATATATAATTATAATATGTACACATCTTATTCTCTAGAGAGCTTAGAGGTAAAATCCTTACAATGTGAAGAGAACATGGCCCTGTCTTAAGGTGCAATGAGGAAGTGGTGAGCTGAGGAGAATGTGCGTATCCTTCAGCCTCTTGCATGGAGAGAGTAAACCAGCCTAAGTAGGTGGTTGAAGTTTTCTGAGTTCATGAGGCCTTAAACTTTACTTTTGTATCATGGGGGGAAGCCCATGGGTCCCAAGAAAGGAGTTAGGGTGGGCCAGGAGGCCAGGGGTGCCTAACAGACTCAGAGCAGTGACATAACTATCCATATACTAACTGGAGGAAAACTAGCTCAATGTTTTGACAACTCATCAGTGGTACCAGTGCATACTGAGTATCAGCCTATAATGGTGTGCTAGGGTGGCCATAGCAAAATAGCACCACTGGGTGGCTTAGAATGACAGAAATTTATCATGTCACCATTCAAGAGGCCAGAAGTTCAAAATTAAGGTGTCAGCAAAGTGGCTCTCCCTCCGAAGTACGAGGAAAGGGATCTGTTCCCGGCCCCTCCCCCAGCTTCTGGTGGCTCCTTGGCTTGTGGTAGCATCGCTACAGTCCTCATGTGATGCTCTCACTGTGTGTGTGTTTGTCTATGTGGTGTTCTTCTTAAAAGAAACCAGAGGTTTCAGAGGTTCACCTTACTTTGGTGTAACCTCATCTTCACATAGCCAACTACATCTGTAGCAACTCTGTTTCAAAATAAGTTCCCATTGTGAAATACTGAGAGGTTAGGGCTTCGACATATGAATTTTGAGGGGACACGATTCAGCCCTAGGCATGAACTTTCTTGAACATATTTCCTGACATACATGCCCAGGAGATTCTCTATAATAGATGCCCAGGAGATTCTCTATAATAGATGCTTGGCCATGAATGGCTGGGTCAGTCACAAAGTGTACAAAAAGAACTTGGGAGTTGGTTTGAAGCTTAAATGCAACGATGGGATCAAACTGGCAAGAGGTCTGTGTGTCCGTTTCCTGGCACCGAGCAGCTGCTAGGTAAGTGGATGCTGGAGCAGTGCCTGGTCTTTGCTGAAAAAGCCCACTGGAAAAAAGGATGAGGAAGCCCACATCTTAAGAGGAATCCCATGATGTGTTGAGGGGTGGATAATTTACAAGGTGACATTTGGCAACTGACCAGTCACCAAAGAGTGGCTGTGTTTTTAGCAAGAGTTTATTGAGGGTGCTTCTTCTTCAGAAAACAGAATCGAGCTTTGTGCTCTTCTTCCTTTTTACCCTCTTACTTCTGATGACTTTCTTGATGGCTTTCTATTCTGAGGTGTCTCCATTTATCTCAATGGATTTCAGAAAATTATTTTTAAAAATGCAAAACACACCAATTTTTAAGGGAAAGAAATTGCAAAACAAATGCTTACTCAGTGACTTCTTAAGCAGGGTGTAGCCTAGGCTAGCCTCACATCAGCCCTTAAGAGAAGATGGTTTTTTGGGGCGCCTGGGTGGCGCAGTCGGTTAAGCGTCCGACTTCAGCCAGGTCACGATCTCGCGGTCCGTGAGTTCGAGCCCCGCGTCAGGCTCTGGGCTGATGGCTCGGAGCCTGGAGCCTGTTTCTGATTCTGTGTCTCCCTCTCTCTCTGCCCCTCCCCCGTTCATGCTGTGTCTCTCTCTGTCCCAAAAATAAAAAAATAAAAAAACGTTGAAAAAAAAAAAAGAGAAGATGGTTTTATCCCCCTTTTTAGAAACTAGAAAACTAAAACTCCTAGAGATCAGATAATTTTCCTGAAAACAAACAGTAACTGAGAGGATTTTTAAATTTTTTTAATGTTTATTTTCAAGAGAGAGAGAGAGACAGAGCATGAATGGGGGAGGGGCAGCAAGAGAGGGAGACACAGAATCCGAAGCAGGCTCTGAGCTGTCAGCACAGAGCCTGACAGGGGACTTGAACTCACGAACCATGAGATCATGACCTGAGCCGAAGTCGGACGCTTAACCCACTGAGCCACTGAGGCACCCCAGTAACTGAGATTTTAATTGTAATATTTTCCATCCCAAACTGAACAGTTACATCATATTGACTCCTTAATATGTTTATGTTCTACAGGTTGATTGGTTGGTTAAGTGGAAGGTAGTAGTTTTATGATTAATACACACCATGCTAACATATCATAGGGAGAAAATATATAAAAGAGAGTCAAAACTGTATTAAGAGTCTGCTGTAGAATACATGCTGTAATCTGGAATTGTTTTGGGTGCTCCTGAAAAACCTGTTCTTCAGTCTTATCAATCCAATATTATGATGAAGAAATTAAGATTTAGAGAGACACAGTGACTTGCTTGGTATCATGTTACAAAATATAGTAGAGATGTGGCTTGAACCACAACCCTTTCGTATGAAATCCCATACTTGTTTCTTTGTTTTACTTTCCTCCTGCTCATAATTTATTAGAACATAAATATGATGAAACTAGGAGCATTTATTATTTTTATATACTACACAGAGTAAATGTGAAATAAATATCTGTTTCAGGGTTGAATGAAAACAGTTTGCCTATTCTGTTATGAGAGCAGTTTAATATTAGAAATGAGGATTCCAGAAGACAATATCTTAGCTGTGGTTTGTAGTTTATGGTAACATTAAATTTATGCTACCCATAATCAATTGTGTATCCTACTTCAGAAAAATATCCCCAGCTCTCCAAAGTCAGATCCTCTGCTTTCAAGGTGAAAAGCATATTATTTTACAGCAATTTTCCCTGTTTCATCATAGACCATGAGAGACCACGGAATGCACATAAGGGAGGGTCAGTCTGGGGAGATTTGACCCATTATTGTGTTTACCTGGGTAATCGGTGAATTCCATTCTTTTTGAGTTTTGTATTTCATAATCTCTTTTCTCCTGTAAGAACTTTACTGTAACTTTGTATGAGAGCCTTACTATGATCAACCTACAGATTTTAACTCTCTCTTTACTTGCCATACTCCAGCTTCATTTAGCTTTGCTCAATGTCTTCTTAAGAAGGAAAAAGTGGTCTCTGGATTGGGGTAGGCAAGAGGAAGAAAGCTCCTAGGGGGTTAGAGTGTCTACCCCTTTATTCCTAATTTATAGTAAACTGGTAGCTCAGGAACTTAACTTTCACTTTCACTTATTTTCTATTTTAATTCTAAATTCTATTTTAAATAGGTAATACATACAATAAAAAAATATCTAGTGAAAAATAAACCTCTTGGGGCGCCTGGGTGGCGCAGTCGGTTAAGCGTCCAACTTCAGCCAGGTCACGATCTCGTGGTCCGTGAGTTCGAGCCCCACGTCGGGCTCTGGGCTGATGGCTCAGAGCCTGGAGCCTGTTTCTGATTCTGTGTCTCCCTCTCTCTCTGCCCCTCCCCCGTTCATGCTCTGTCTCTCTCTGCCCCTCCCCCATTCATGCTCTGTCTCTCTCTGTCCCAAAAATAAATAAACGTTGAAAAAAAAATTAAAAAAAAAATAAAAAAAAATAAACCTCTTTATTATTCATTTTGCTCCAACGTTGGTTCCATCTTGCCAAAGAAAAACCGATAGTAGTTTTGGTAACCAGTTACCAGAGATATTTCGTAAAGGGTAAGGAAGGGTCTTATGAATGTCTTCCCAGGGCTAAGTCCTAAAGGATGAGCAGATTTCCACCAGGCAGACAAGAGAGGGGGCCACACTGTAGGCAGGAAGTAGCATGTTCAAAAATGTTGAAATATGAAATCGTGTAGTTATTCCTCAGCAGATCTAATGCTTCAGTATCCCTTCCTTGGAGTACATCCTTTCCCATCCTCTCTCTAAAACAGTTTTCCCTATTCTTGAACTTCATATAAATGGAATCATTCAGTTACATGTATTCTTTTGTTTATCACTGAGTTCACTCAACATTTTGTCTGTGAGATTTCTTTATGTTGTCGTATAGGAGTATTTTTGTATCTCAATGTAATGTCATGTCCTAGTGTGTGACTGTACAAAATTGTATTCACTCATTTTCTTAGCATTGGGCATTTTCTCCTCTACTAGAGTACTCATCACCTTGCCCTATATTAACGAGTTAGCATTTGTTTCTCTCACAGATCTTACATAATTCCCAAGAGTCCACTTCTTGCCAGAAGTGAATAAGACAGGAGCTTGATACTGGGAAACTGGGAGAAAGTACCTCAATGCTATTGCTCATTCCTTTGGCCTTGATGCCCATGATAGTACAGATAATGCAGTTTAAGCTCATGTTCATACTGTTAACCTACCTACCTACCTACCTACCTACCTATTCATATTGCTAGTAACAAAATAATTTCATACAGCAAGTAACCACACAATTTTCCTATCTTTAAGAATTTCATTTCAGAGATCCAGGAAACTTATAGTTCTGCCAAAATTATGGGTAAAAGGCAGACTTCTACATGATTCTGATTAAATCTTCAGGACAATAGTATTGCTTGTACCCACTTGCACCAGCACTTGTGCCCATCTTCTCCCAAGGGAAATAGTTTACTGAAGTCTGTGTGGGCTACATAGTTATTGGGAGCTACATCTTTTCAGTCTCAGTGAAGGCCTTGATTGCAGATCAGAATTATTATATAAGATAAATGTTCAAATCGCTCTCCTGCAACTAGACTTAAGTACCCTATACTTTCTACAAAGGATTTGTGGTGAGAATTGCTAAGAGGGAAACCATGGCTGGGCAGGTTGGGTTCCGCCCCTCAGACCTCTGATGTTGGTGATGGAGGCTGCCATCCAATGACCTGTCACTGAAAAAGCTGAGTCTGCAGAGACCTCTGCTCAAAGCATTTCCTGAGCTGTACTCTCCTGGAATAACCCAGAAGCCTTTTTCATAGACCCGTCTATCCTTTGAAATGTTTTTCAGCCTCCTGGACAAGTCAGACTCCTTCCTCACTTTCTATAATAGCAGATGCATGAATAAAAGCAAATGCAGCTAGCTTTCTAGCATGATAAAATATCCGGAGACACAAACACCAAGGAGTTTATGCAAATGAAACCACAGAATGTTGAAGTACAAAGTGAGCTGATGTGTTATAAGAACTCAAAAGGTCATCTAGATGGTTTAAGAATAGATCATAGAATTTAAATTGGGTATCCGTAGAATTCAATTAAATCAGTCAAATATTGACTCAGTATCTAGTCCCACTGGACAGGGAGGTGGGGTGGGATAGGCAGGGTAGGATGAGAGGTGAATGAGACAAGCCTGCCTTCAGGAAACTCTCAGCCTTGGGCCAGAGGGTGAGGAGGGATAAGAATGATGGGGATAAAATATGGAGGCAGAAAGCCATAATGATTGAGTGCCCATGTTCTGAGGTCAGGCTGCCTGGGTCTGAAGCCAAGCTCCAGCACTTAGAATGGCGTGACCCTGGGCAGAGTGCATCTCTAAGCCTCAGTCTCATCTTTGGGAAACTTGGGTTTCATGACATTATCTACCTCATAATGTTATTCTGAAAATTAAATCCAATAACCTGTCTACAGTGCTTAGTCCAGCACTAGCCATAGAGCACTTAGTAGACAGTAGTAGCTATGAAATGTCAGGAGGAAGTACAGGCAAATAGAAGAGTTGCACCCATTGGAGAGTTTAGGAAAGACAGGAGGAAATAAGTAATATTTGGAAGAGAGGGGCAGTATACCAACTGATGGAAACTGGGGGAAGATGCACCTAGCATGTGTTTATAGCAGTTGCCTGTCAGGCTATATAGTCCCTGAGGTAAGGGTCCATGCCTGTCATATTCATCAGCATCTCCCAACACCAGAAAGTGACTCATTTGAATGAAAGAATAAATTCATTCATGACTGTATGGATAAGAGGGACACCATGAGCTGGGAATGCAAAAGGTATCCTCGGGGGAGTGAGGGGGGACCATGTATAGGTGATTCCATCAGTGAACCCCTCACAGGTGAGCCTGGAATCCTGGGAGGTTTCAGCCAGATCACGCAGAGCTTTGAGTACAGGACAAAGAGTCACATCCACAAGCAGTGAAATCATTGTGCTTGTATTTCTGTTCCTTTTAACTTTGAAGGAAATAAAAATAAAAAGCCAAGCTGTACTGCAGAGTCAGCTGAAATGTTATGAACTTATCTTTCATTTTCCTGCCATCAGTTATGTGCAAATTAGACATTCTCTTCTGCCTATAAATTGCTTAATCTAAGTTTGTGCTGCACATGATACCAATGGCTTTTTAACTTGCTCTTGAAGCTAAGCAGGAAGCTGATAGATTCTGTGAGCATTATTTTCTACATCAGGCAAAGTCTATGGTAACCAAGCCTAAAATGATTCTTAGATTAAAATACTGTACAGCTTTACTGGTCCCAGATACTAAAATGTCAGGATTCTTTATAAGCCCTGATTCTGTCTCTTCAAACATGTCATGAGCTTCTTGTGAATTTGGGCAGTCCAATAAAATACGATGGCCATTTCCCAGTCTTTGTTTTGTCAGCCTTCAACTTGTCACATTTATGAAGGCTTTTATAAGCACTTTCCAAATATAGCATATCATTCAGTTCTCAGGACAATTTTGTTCAGCAGGTTTTATCAACATGACATAGGAGGATCTGGGGCTCACTAGTGTCATCTGGTCCCCCAGCCCAAGCTCTTATTCCCCAGGCACAGGGCCTCTATGGAGTGTCAGTGTTTTCTTCTGAACTCTCCAGAATTCTTCCTGCAGTTACTGCATATATGTGTGATGCTTTATCTTCAAGCCACAAAATGCTTTTCTGCTTGTAGAGTGCCTCCTGGATGGATGTTTTCTAGAACTATTCTTATCTTGATTTCTTTTTATTTTAAAATCCGGTTGCCATTCCTTATCCAGAAAAACAACAGAGAAAATAATATAGTAATAAATTTAGCTTTCTTTAAAAGACCTCTTGATCTGATAATAGTAGCTGGCCTATCCAAAGCTTATGAGTAAGATTCTAATGCAGACATCAAAAGACATTCGTGTATATATTTGTATGGGAGGATTAGGAGAGAGAAGGTGGGTGCACGGCTGATACCCCATTAACAAGTATGTTCCTGCCTGAAGCTGAAAGAGGGGCAGTGAGTAGTCAAAAGTGCATGTGTTTGGGAGTCAAGCACACCTGGGAGAACTGGTTCAGCTATATTCAAGCTATTAAAACTTGACCTTGACCTTGACTTCCTTTGTAAAGTGGGTTTAGTAAGAGTTATATGATATTTGCTCCTTTCAATCATTCATGAACTGAAAGACTTTTATTGGATACCTCTTATGAGGCAGGCATTTTGCTAGTTGCTAGGGATAGAGCCATAGATAAAAATAAAGCAGATATGATCATTATTTTAATGGACTTCGAATCTAATGTCTAATATCTTCTTAGTTTAATATCTTCTTAGGAAGATATTGTACACCTACGTATACAATCCTATAAATAAAATTGTGATCAATGCTGTTGAGAAATAATATAAGATGTTTGGGGAGGGTTCTAGTACAGTTGAATGGCGGTCAAAAAACCCTGAAGTTGAGACAAAAGTGATAAATAGGATGAGCTGACTTATAAGATTATTGTGAGGATCGTAAGTTATGCTCATTTAAGTGTCTAGCACAGTGCCTTGGGCATAATAATCATCAATAGTTTCAATGAGAACAATAATATTGGGCTAGGTGACTGCCCACTTCAGATATTTTGAGACACTCCATGGAGAGCTTCCCCACCATTCTTCCTTCCTTTTCTGAGCCCTGATTCCTTTCTTAGAGCCCAAAGCCCTGTTTTCCAGGATGGAAACTCCTCAGGGATTTATTCCAAGTTACTTTAAGTTCACGCTATGTTGTTACTGACTGATGTCAAATCAGTCTTGAGAGTTACTCATAGGAGTCATTCCAATCCATGCTAAGTTACTAATAGTTGATAAAATGTTCCATCCTGAGAGCAGCTTTTATTAAAGAGGAGAAAACACAAGAGTGATCAGTGAGAATGGAAGATGGTCTATGTAATAACGTGAGTCTGTGGGGGAGAGGATGTCAAATAGAGAGGCCAGGAGCTTTTATACTGAAGTAATAGAAAAAGGTCGGGATGTTTGAAAACACACTAGCTTTCTGAATAATTCTATCCAGTAAACCTGTAAGATATCCATTTTCTAATGGCAAAAGTGTTTCCTGCCACAGTCACAATCCATAATATCTTTCAATTAATTATAGTAATGTCGACTGTCCCTCGGGCTCCCTTGGGGACTCTGACAGTGTTCTCCCATGGCCATGATCTCCTCTCATTGTCTCTCCAGGTCTGGAAATGGCTGACTATGCTGACTGTTCAGTAGGAGAAGATTGTTTCTGTACTGCTGGGGCCTTCCGGTGTCCACTAAAAATTGAGGCAAAACTATGCTCATCTTTTCATCAACCATCCACTTAGACTTTTGAACACCTATTAATTCTTGGCCCTAAGTTAGATACTGAGGATAAAGAATGAAGGAAAAATAGTTTCTACTCTCAAGGAGTTTGAAACTTAGTGTTTTGATGAAGCAAAGTAGTGGGGGCTGTGAAGGCACAGATGGGGGAATGACTAAGTTGGCACAGGTGAGTTGGCAAAGGGCTTCATCTAGAGACACATATTTGGACAGGCCATGAAGTGAGGTCTACCTACTCAAGATGGGCATGACTGGCGTTCTAGGCAGTGACTTGCCTATGAAGATGCAGAGAAGCATGAAAAAGCATAACACATTTTCTAGATGACATGGTCCATAGACCGAACGTATTCAAGAATTGTTAGTTTAAATATATTCTATTTTGAGGCTTGTTGACTGATGTGGGAAGGGGACAGGGAGGCAGGGAAGAAGGGAAGAAGGGAAGGAGGTGAGGAAGAGGACAGAAAGTTGCTGAGCTATAATTGTCTGGTATTGAATAGATGAGTGTGATACCATATACTTTTGACGCAGGGATTCAGTTTGCAGTAAAGATACCTGAGTTCTTGTTAGCTTCATGCCCTTGACCAAGTTCTCAACCTCATCCCCCATGTCAGCATGGACGAGATGATCTGGCGATATATTTGTATCATTGAGAATTCTTTCTCCATACTCCTAATTTTAAAAAAGTAATGGCTTTAGAAGTGTGAACTTCAGCCCTTCCATTTTTTTCCCATATGACCTTGAACAAATATCTTAACCTCTCTGAGCCTCAGTTTCTTATGTAACATAAGGAGATGGTTCCTCTCTTGTATTGCTGTTGCAAGAATCAGGTATAATTTATATAAATATCTAGTATGGTTTGTGATTTATAGGAGGCATTCAGTGAATGGGTGTTGTTGTTGCTATTACTTCTATCAATGTATTCATTTTCAATAGTAACTCTTTTAGTATTTACTTCTTCCTTGCATTTCTTTTTTCTATATTAGATTGTAAAATCTGTGGGAAAAGGTGTTGGACCTTATCCTTCCCTAGGCAATTGGCCAGTTTTGGTGCTTAGTAAATACTTGGTAATTGACTGATAGACAATTATGTGACAACTAAAAATGTAGAGTTGAGAGAGTAAATTCCTGTCCACTTCTCTGGTATTAATTGCATCTAATGTTTTACATGCTATATAAAATATACTATAATTTCACAAAATGGGAAAACAGATAAAGTTCACTCATAAAAGGGATAGGCCATTTCTGCACATTTCAGAAAGTCCTTAATCCTGTATATGTTGCCAGGAAATGGAGAGTGGGTTGCATGTATAAAGATGGATAAGATTGTGGGGAAATCCTTTGCCTCGTGCTGTTTAGTTGTCTCATACATATAATTATTTGTTTTGACCAAGGCCTCCTTTTCATGGATTAGTGCTGTCTGAACGGACAGTGTACTGGGAGGCATTTTTTTTTTTTAACCAGAGATTATCAAAAGTTTGTGTGCATAGAGACCACAGGGGAAGGCTCAGATAGCAAGGTTCTAATCCCAGAGATCCTGATTCAGAATTTCAATCCTATTTCTTGTCTTCTGATACATTGAGCTCCCACCCAGGCCACCACCCCAGCTTGGGCCCTGTCCTGCTCAGACGAGGACCACTTCAGCCAATACTGTCACCTCATGTTGTGACCTTCTGAGTCAGCAGGTAATTGTCTATTGGACTTGCAGATAGAGCCACGGTTCAGGAATTTGCTAATTACCATTCCCTGTTGACTGATTATCCACATCCATTGGGTATACACTTGAACACGTTTTAAATCAATTTAAATCCCAGGTCCACAGCCACTTATCTGAATGACTGCACATGGTACATTTATATGCCACCAACACCATTACCTGCACCATTAAGGGCTGCCACTGCTAATAATCACAGCTGCAAAAGCATCTACGTCTGTTGATGCCACTGCATCCCAGGAGCCTCAGGAAGCTATAACGTGTCCCTTGGGGGTGGATTAATCCCTCATTGTGATACAGAATCCTTGATTTGGAGAGATTAAGTATTACGCTCAAGGTCACAGTGTGGGTAGCGCAGCAGAACTGTGATCCAAACCCAAATCCATCTGGCTCCCAAACCCCTGCTACGGCCTCTGCAATTAAGGAAAGGCAAATTATGTCTTTTCCTTATTTGTACTACTAGGTCAGTATTTACTGCAGTATTTCAAATCCATCTGCATGAGAGAAGAACCGGTTTTACCTTTTTCAAGGTGAGAATTTAGACTGATTTTTCACATTTATTACTGTAGATTCTTCTTGCTCTTTTAGTGCCGAGGTTTGATGTGAGAAAAGGTGCATCGGTGCTGGGCCAGGTAGGGGACAGAACCATCTTCAGGCAGAGCCTCGGCTAAAGGCTCCAAATGCAGATATTTGACTACAAGAGATAAAATACAACCTTTGAAAGTCCTCTTTTCCCTGCTAATTGTTAAACCAAAGGAATGCTATTTGCTAGACATCTCCTGGAGACCTTAGAAATGGAACAGCATCACCAGCAGCTTCTCTGCAGAGGAAACCTGACAGTCCGGTAAGAACGGGGCAGGTCAGAAGCTGCTCAATCACAGAGACAACTTCTACTGCATTGCAGAGTCCGAGTCACTGGAGCGAGGAAAACATCAGCCCAGAGACTGTAAGCCAGGGCTCTGCCAGCAAAGGCACGTATGCACAGAAATAATACAGAGAGAACATTTGCATCTCTCTTGTAAGATGAGCTGAAAACAACCCTCCCTAAAAAAGAAAGAAAGAAAAGAAAAAAAAAAGGTTTCAGATGAGAACTTCCTGACTATTGAGAATAAAATGACAAAAATAATTTTTGTTATTGAGGAAACAGGACCTACGTGCACACAAAGGAACGACCTCTGAGAGAAAGCACTCCCCTCTAGAAATCACTCAACAGTGGGTGCTGGATAGAGTAGGATGTGAAGGTGGCAGGCACATTTGCAGGTATACATCAGGGGTCCTGAGGGCCAGGCTTCTAGAAATACTCACCATGGGTGTCACTGTGCAGGTTTCAAAATTTGGCCTCTGGACCCTACTGAACTACAAATGTGAAACCTGGGAAGCTTCATGGTTTAAAGGAAAGAAGGATCAAATAAGAATATGATCTTATTCCCTGGGCAGTCCACGTCCTCTCTCAGCCTTGGTTTACTATCTCTAACATAAGGTAAATGGACTATCTTAGTGCTTCTCAAACTCTGTGCACAGGAATTACCTGAGATCTCATCCAATGCCAATTTTGATCCAGTAGTTCTGAAATATGGGGCCTGAAGCTCTGCATTTGTAACTTGGCCTCAGATGCTGCTGCTGCTCTCTTGTCCATACTTTAAATAGCATGGGACCAGATTTTCTTTAAAACCTCTTAGCTTTGACATTGGGTTAAGAAGAGAAGGAAACTAGGTGCTTTGATGGATAGAATTCATTAATCTAAGGAATTTAAATGTTTTCAAAAGTCTCTATTCATTTATTCATTCTTTCAAATATTTATTGGGCCACAGTTATTTAGTGGTACTCTTTTAGGAACAAAAAGGATTCCAAGATCGCTACCTTGTAGAGGTCTAGTGGAAGGACACAAACAATGAACGAAAAGTGAACATAATGTGGACTGCGATGGAGAATGTTAACTACAACTTAACTTCTATGAGGGCATGGATTTTGCTCTTGTGTTCACCTACTTCCACTGCCTCAAAAAGCATCTGAAACATAGTAAGCACTTAATAATTATTTTCTGAATGAGGGGATAAGTCAATTCTATTAAGTGCTATTCTAAAACAATATAATATAGAGTGATGTGATTCAGAGAGATCAAGGAAGTAGTGTGGGCATCTTGGATTAGGAAGCATAGAAAGCCACTCTGAAGAGGTGGCATTTGAGCCTTACAATGCATAACAAGAAGGAGTGGACCATGGGGACCCTGGTTTTCCAGACAAAGGAAATGGCGAGTTCAAAGGACCTGAAATGATTGGCTTGGCACATCCAGGACTCATCAAGGAGTCCTGTGATTGGAGAGGCTGGTGACTATCAGCCTCAGACGTGAGTAAAATGGGATACACTCAGATAGAGGTCAGCAGGGACAAGACCACTGTAGGTCTTGGTGGTCGTGGTAAGAAACATGGATTTTTTTTATTACATATATAGTTTATTGTCAAATTGGTTTCCATACAACACCCAGTGCTCATCCTAACAGGTGTCCTCCTCAATGCCCATCACCCACTTTCCCCTCTCCCCCACCCCTCATCAACCCTCAGTTTGTTCTCAGTATTTAAGAGTCTCTCATGGTTTTCCTCCTTCCCTCTCTGTAACTTTTTCCCCCTCCCCCTCCCCCACGGTCTTCTGTTAAGAAGAAATGTGGAGTTTATTGAAATGCCATGAGAGATCACAGAGGCTTTACAGGCAGAATCAGACATAATGTAATTAGTATTTTATAAACACCAGTCTGGCTGTTGGTGTAAGATTGTAGGAAGGCTAATGTGGAAGAAGCAAGTCAGGAGGCTGTTCCAAGTAAGGGACTACTCCAATATTCAAGGCGGTAAGTGATGATGGTTGTACGAGGACAGTCATAACAGGAACATAGATCCAAGGTAGGCCTGGCAGGATTGGCTAATGGATGAGATGTTGGCTGGGGCTGGTGGGTGTGAGTGAGTGGGGAAGAGTAAAAGGAATAATGAAGGATTCTTCCCTGAGCAACCTTTTATCTGATGTAGGAATATGTGCAACTTTATAAGTCAGCCTTTCTATTTTTGGACAACTAATTTGTAGGCAGAATTTCCATATATTGAGTTTAAATCTGTCTCCGGGAAACATCCCTCACTGAGACCTAACTTTTGAAATTATAGAGTCCAAGTCTTATATCTCTTCCTCCAAATAATCCCCAAATGTTTAAAGGCAGAGATTATAACCCCCCCCCTCACCTACACATACACCATGCAACATGAGTCTTCTTCCCTCATACTAAATATGCTTCAATTAAGATTGAGATTATCACTTCACATGAAGTCTTGTGTGCCTGAATATGACTCCTTTAATAAGTTAAGGTGACAAGAAAACCAAGAAGTCAGACCAAGATGTCACTAAGGGAAATATTGCCCATCAAGAAAGGAGAGTAACACAGCACAGTTGGGAGACAGTTTTTGGAAAAAATTAGACCATTTCTTGTCACAACCAATGATCTGAGACACACCAATGAAGATCAATATCACTTTTCAAAACTAGTATAAAGTTAAATTGAAACTTTGAGAAAAGTGGCATTGAATAATGATTCACTTACCTTGGATTCTTAGCAAATTGTACAGGGAAAAACTTTGGTTAACTGGAGTTGTGTTTCCTAACCCAAAGGGATACATGCACCCCTATGTTTATAACAGACAAATATGGAAACAACCCATGTATCTATCGATTGATGAATGGATAAAGAAGATGTGGTACACACACACACACACATACACACACACATACACACACACACACACACAAGAATATTACTCAATCATAGAAAAGAATGAAGTCTTGCTATTTGAAACAACATGGATGGAGCAAGAGAGTATTAGGCTAAGCAAAATAGGTCATTCAGGGAAAGACAAATACCATATGATTTCACTAATAAATGGAATTTAAGAAACAGCACAAGGCAAAAAAGGGAATAAAACCAAGAAATAGACTTATTTTTTTATTTTATTTTTTTCAATATATGAAATTTATTGTCAAATTGGTTTCCATACAACACCCAGTGCTCATCCCAAAAGGTGCCCTCCTCAATACCCATCTCCCACCCTCCCCTCCCTCCCACTCCCCATCAACCCTCAGTTTGTTCTCAGTTTTTAAGAGTCTCTTATGCTTTGGCTCTCTCTCCCACTCTAACCTTTTTTTTTTTTTTCTTTTTTTTCCCTTCCCTTCCCCTTATTTTTTATTTTAAAGAGAGAGAGCGAGTGAGCGATCAGGGGAGGGGCAGAGGAGAGAGAATCTTAAGCAGGGGCTTAATGAGAAAAAGAGAGTCTGACTTGAGGGTCTATCCCAAGACCCTGGGATCATTATCTGAGCTGAAATCAAGAGTCGGGCACTCAACTGACTGAGCTACCCAGGCACCCTAAGAAACAGACTCTTTTGTAATGTTTATTTATTTATTTTGAGAGAGAGTGAGTGGGAGAGGTACAGAGAGAGGGGAGAGAGAGGGAGAGAGAGGAAGAGACAGGGGGAGAGAGAATCCCAAGCAGTCTCCATGCTCAGCATGGAGCCCACTGTGGGGCTCAATATCATGACCTCATGAGCCGAAATCAAGAGTTGGATGCTTAACCAACTGAGCCACCCTGGCACCCTGAAATAGACTCTTAACTAGAGAGAACAAACTGATGATTATCAGAGGGGAGGTGAGTGGGGGAACGGGTGAAATAGGTGATGGGGAACCACACTTGTCATGACGAGCCCCGGGTGATGTATGGAATTATTGAATCACTATATTGTACACCTGAAACTAATATAGCACTGTATGTTAACTGACTGGAATTAAAAATTTAAAAAAAGAGGAGTTGTGTTTCTAAAGCTCTGAGTACTAAAATAGCAAATAAACAGTAGAAGAGAAAATGTCAGCTGAAGAACTGAGGCTGTAGCTGAATGGTTCATCACATCTTCCATTAAAAAAATCACAATTTTCACTCAATTTACTACCACAGAGAGAAACATTAGAAAATGCTTAATGTTTCAGGCTTAACTGAAGCCAAAATTCAATGATTTCCCATTAATAGTAATTCTACTCTCTGCCATCAGCTTGCAGCAATTTGTTGCCATTCTTTGTCAGTTTCTCTTTCCAGATGTTGCTGAGTCTGGATCTCCTTGTTAGAGATTGGGATTCTTAACTAAAAGTACCAGGAACCGTAATACCTTCAGGGCAGCATGATGCCAGAAAGAGGCTTGTTAATATGGATGGTTCAAAATGGATAAGGCAAGGTTGGACTTCTACGGAAGCGGGGAACTTGCTTTTAAAACCTGTAGGGAAGACCAAGAGGCAGTCTGTATTATGGCCAGGAAACCCAGGTATCCTTGTCTACTCACTTCAACCTTCTCCAGGTATTTTAGAAAAAGTTTCCCTTCCTCTAAGGACCTTGGCAACTCCTCCAGGTGGATGGGAGGACTATTTGGAGGAAGGAAAAGGGACATTCAAAGCTTCTATTCTAGGAGGTAAAGGTTCTGGATCCTCAAAGCAGGTGGGGGTGGGGGCGGAGGAAGTCATAAAAGTTGGGTATAAAGCAAGGGATCTTAAATTTAATATGAGGCCAACAAGTGTGTGCCTGAGGTATTCTTGTTATTATAGCTGTTACATGATAACCCACAGACTTTGTTTCAAGCACTTAGTGTGTTTGTGAACAATCATGCATTTACATGCACATACGCCCAGAGACAGTTGCACACACAGATGTGTACCTAACACAAACATGCAGGTGTGACACTGTCATAAACAACAGGATCATGTTTTCTTTCCTCTTTGTTTCAATCAGAGATGGCCTTGGTAATCAGGAAAATGGTTAAAATACTCAGTGCAAAGAACCAACTGAGACAGGAGAGCTGGAAATACACTATCCTCTGTGACCTTTTTTGCTATTTAGGGATTCTTTGCTCTAAACTCCCTTTTCTTTGTCATGTCTGCTGTGATGCTAAACAACCTTTTGGTGTTAACAGTCAATATCAACCTTTGCTTGTAGCTGATTTCCCCACCTCTTCCTTGATTTTAGTGACTGGATGAGCAATTGCTATCACATGCTTGGACTGACTGATGAGTGAGGCCGACTTACGTGCTTGTAGAAACTGTAAAAAAGCAGCCAGGCCAGGAATCATAGATTTCTCTGTCATCTGGCATCAGAGTTCCTGCCTCTGAATGTTCTTTACTGGCTGCCTTATGGAGACCATGTACTAGATATTTGATGATTACCAAGCAGGGCATAAAAAGAGGAATATTAGCCAAGACCTTGACCTCCTTCCAAGGTTATTTACAGTCTTATATTCACTGATGTGTACAGCAGTCCTTTTATAAAAAGTGCCCTCCGGGTAAATATCATATTTCCCCTCTTATTTAACAAAGAGGCATTTGGATTTCAGTTGTACTTTTGGAAAACCTGTAAATAGGAGAGATGAACTCACAAAGGAAGAAGTAATTGTATTTAAATATGAAAACAACTCCATTAAGATTTAGGTAGATGATAGAAAAGGAGGTCTATGCTGTGGAGACACATCTAGGAGTCAGGGGTAGGACAGGTATTGGGACATATCAGTCTGGGATAAATTGTCAGGGGCAGAAGAGATGGAAACTCATTGAGCTGTGAGGACTTAAACAGATAGTAACACAAAGCAGTAAACATAGTACCTGGTGTACAGTCAACCTCACAAACCACCAACAGTCCTTGTCATAGCACAGAAGGATTCTGGGTCCTAGAATGGTCATCCTTCCTAAGTTTTCCTTGGGCTCTGGATTTCTGTAATAGCTTTATCCTCGTCACCCTTGGTTCTGACCTTTTTGCCTCTTTAGAAATACCTTGCCATCTCAAGCTGATCCAGCATCCTGACGCCTTTTGCAACTCAGTTCTCCATAGCTCTGCTTTCTTCCTTCTCCAGTTTAGGAAAACAGAGAGTTCAAGGAAAAGAAAGTTTAGGAATTTCTAGGCACCTCCAGGACTCATCTTAACAAAGTACCACCAGGAGGTGATACCTGTGTTTGGCTCTTGTCTCTGTTCTGTTTATGTTGCCCAGGAAACTAGGGCTCCCGGATTGCAGGGTCATCTGACTTTACTATAAGACCCTTGTGCAGAAGAATTTTCTTTTCAGTAGATCAGTTTGGGAAAGCCAATGCCTTCATTGTCACTCCAGCATGATATCAAAACGTGTTACCATTCAAATCCTAGAGCCTTAATGATATGATTGATTTGCAAACTCTTTGAAAAGTGTGGATATGTGTACAGACCTGGATCTTTATTTGGTAAATTTGAAGTACTTACTATTCCTCAAAGATTCCTAAAAGTTTCTATTTTTACCTCCCTTGAAGATCTCATATATATTTCAGATTGATTCTCTCCAGTAGATGTCATTGGAGACAGCTTTGTGTACATTTTAATGAGGACTGATGTTCGATATAGAGATTGAAGACTGGTTTGGATTTGTGGTTGTTAAGGTGCAGGATTTTCTATGTAAAAATTGAGAAATAAACTTCAGAGGATAGTCACCTGAAAATAGTTTCTCTTAGAGATTATTTTTGACTTATATTTCTTTTTTAATTTACTTTTTATGCTTATTTTTGAGAGAGAGAGAGAGAGAGAAGCAGATAATGAATGGGGGGGGCAGAGAGAAAGAGGGAGACACAGAATCTGAAGCAGGCTCTAAACTCTGAGCTGTCAGCACAGAGCCTGATGTGGGGCTCAAACTCATGGGCCATGAGATCATGACCTGACCCAAAGTTGGATGCTTAACTGACTGAGCCACCCATGGGCACTATTTTTTTTTACTTATATTTCTATAAAATCTCAGTTCCTCAGTTAATTTTAATTAAACAGAATGGTCCATGTAAGTAGTCACATTTTTACTCCAAAGTAGCCTAATCTCCAGATTGTGTTATCTCAATCTCATTGTTGACCCTTAGTCCTTAAACTCAAAACTCCATGAGGGCAGGAACAACTTCTGATCTATTCATCATTACATCTCCTACATCTTGTGTTGTGTCTTCATATGGTAGATGATTAATAAATGTATGGTAAACAAATAGATACTGATTGATTAAATATATCCTGTTTTACATATCTTTTGAAGTATTAATTGTAATAAGTTTATTTAAATACAAGGTTTTTTTTTTTTTCCTTACCTATTCTAAAATTTAATGCTATTGGCTCCTGTTTTCTCTACCCACCACTTTTGTGTTTTACTAAGAAATGTTTGGGGTGCCTGGGTGGCTCGGTCCGTTGGGCGTCCGACTTCGGCTCAGGTCATGATCTCGCGGTCCGTGAGTTCGAGCCCCGCGTCGGGCTCTGTGCTGACAGCTCAGAGCCTGGAGCCTGTTTCAGATTCTGTGTCTCCCTCTCTCTCTGACCTTCCCCCGTTCATGCTCTGTGTCTCTCTGTCTCAAAAATGAATAAACGTTAAAAAAAATTTTTTAAAAAAATAAAGAAATGTTTGGTTAGTATAAGAGTATGGTGGAAAGAGCAGCAACCGTGGATCCAGGAGAAATGAGCTCATGCCCTACTCTGCTAACAACTGACCTAATATTTGGTAAAGTTGTTTCATCTCTAGGCCTTATACTGAAAGATAACAATGTTAGAGAGTTCAGAAAACTTTCCAAATTCTTTCTGGTCTATAAGTAGAAAGTATTTACCTATTATCTTCCTCACATGATTCTCACATCTCTCCTGGGCACAATGGCAACTCACAAGGAAAAACTGATTGCACCAGTTGCAGAAGAAGAGCAATTGTCCAAAACAATAAGATTACTATAGTGGATGTTGCACAAGTTGGTATGGCATATGCCATCAGCATTCTGGGAAAATCTCTGGAGGATGAACTTGTGCTCGTGGATATTTTGGAAGATAAACTCAAAGGAGAAATAATGGACCTGAAACATGGGAACTTATTTCTTTAGATACCTAAATTTTGGCAGGTAATGATGACTCTGTGACCTCCAATTCTAAGATTATGGTGGTAACTCCAGGAGTCCACCAGCAGGAGGGAGAGAACCTCTCAGTCTGGTACAGAGGAATGTGAATGTCTTCAAATTCATTATTCCTACATCAGTCAAGTACAGTCCTGACTGCATCATAATTGTGGTTTCCAACCCAGTGGATATTCTCATATCCCAGTGGATATGTTACCTGGAAATTAAGTGGACTAGCCTAGCACAGTGTGATTGGAAGTGGGTATAATCCAGACGCAGCTAGATTTTGCTATCTTCTGGCTGTAAAACTTGACATTCATCCCAGCAGCTGCCATGGATGGATTTTGGGAGAACATGGCAACTCAAGTGTGGCTGTGCAGAATAAAGTGAATGTGGGAGGTATTTTGTCTCCAGGAACTGAATCCAGAAATGGAAACAGACAATGACAGTGACAGTTGTAAAGATGTACATAAGACGGTGGTTGAAAGTGCCTATGAAGTCATCAAGCTAAAAGGATATACCAGCTGGACTATTGGATTAAGTGTGGTTGATCTCACTGAATCCGTGTTGAAAAGTCTATCCATGACTTCTCCAGAGTCAACGATGATGAAGGGAATGTATGACATGGAGAGCAAAGTCTCCATGAGCCTTCCATCTATCCTGAATGCTTGGGGATTAACCAGTGTTATCAACCAGAAGCTGAATGATGATGAGTTTGCTCAGCTCAGAGACCTTGTGGGACATCCAGAAAGACCTAAACGACCTGTGACTTATGGCTTCTAGGCTGTAGAAATTTAAAAACTACAAAGTGATTAACTGTGAGCCTTTAGTTTTCATCCACATTCATGGATCACAGTTTGCTTTTATCTTCTTAAATATGTGAATCTGGACTCACAGACTTCAAGCCCACGCTTGGTTTAATGCCTGCAAATGAGCCCTTGAACAAATAAAATTAACTAGCACAGTGTGCTTCTAAAACAACAAAAATAATGCATTTACCTCAGTTTTCCTCTCTGCTTAAGTTTATGGAATTTCTAAAATTTAAAAATGTGAAGAAAAAGTGTCTTTCTTGAATGATTAAGTCTATAATCTCAACTTCAGTTTTATTTTTGATGTTTTGGTAGATAGAGAGTATGGTTCCAGCCATACTGTTATGTTTCTTGATTCTGTGAAAGCTACTGTGACTTACCACCGGTATTCTTGTTCTCATCCAAGTATTCATTTATTCAGCAAGTCTGAATGAATGCCAGTTGTGTATAAGGATTGTGCTAGGTTCTAGGAGGTAGTTACAAATGACATGCATCTCACCCATAAAGGTTGTCATGTCCTTATTTTCCCTTTTCTGAATTTACCCTGAGAACATCTAATATCCATTAAGGGATGTATACAGGAATATAAATAAGAAGACCAAAAAATCCATCTTCGTGTATAAGAAAAATATTCTGAATAAGAGGTCACAATCCAGCAGACGATGGGAAGCAGCAGTCCACATAGAGTTCTGATTTTAAGTCAGGTTTATAAAGTACTGTTTTCTCTTTCCTTTTAGAGATCTTGTTGTGTTTTATTTTGTTATGTGTTCTGATATATCCTTTTCAACATTAGTACTTTTTAATTCATTAATAGATTATGCTGGTAGGTGCGCCTGGGTGGCTCAGTAGGTTAAGCATCTGACTTCAGCTCAGGTCATGATCTCACGGTCCGTGAGTTCGAGCCCCGCGTCGGGCTCTGTGCTGACAGCCCGGAGCCTGGAGCCTGCTTCGGATTCGGTGTGTCCCTCTCTCTCTGCCCCTCCCCCACTCATGCTCTGTCTCTGTCTCAAAAATAAATAAAACATTTTTAAAAAGATATACAGATTAATTTGATAATGTAACTATTTCAACGTAATACTGTATTTTGATATATTTCAAGATGATTTCTTTCTCACTTTTTTCAATATATATATTTTAGGAGAATTATGCAGTTTTTTAGCTAGTAAAAAGTACTACTGGTATTTTTGTTGGACTTAGTGTATTTTAAATATGGAATTGATACCTTTCTGGTATTTAACTTTCTTTTAGGAGTGGGATACATTTATTCGTTTGTTCAAGGGTTCTTTTTAAAACTTCCAGTTGTAGGGGCGCCTGGGTGGCGCAGTCGGTTAAGCGTCCGACTTCAGCCAGGTCACGATCTCGTGGTCCGTGAGTTCGAGCCCCGCGTCAGGCTCTGGGCTGATGGCTCGGAGCCTGGAGCCTGTTTCTGATTCTGTGTCTCCCTCTCTCTCTGCCCCTCCCCCGTTCATGCTCTGTCTCTCTCTGTCCCAAAAATAAAATAAAAACGTTGAAAAAAAAATTTAAAAAAAAAAAACAACTTCCAGTTGTAATTTGTACTTTTCCTTTTTGAGGTCATGCTTTATTCTTATGAGGTTTACTCATGAATATTCTCTCTTTTTTTATTGCAAAGAGGTAGTAGAAAGCAAAAATATGCTTTGAACAGCTTGACAGGAAACATAGTTTCATAAATGTTTGAATTCTCTTCTGAAGGAACATATTGAATATTTTCATAATATTTGGCCAATTGATTTGGTCCTAAATCATCCATTTAATATCTTGGCAGTTCTACCTACGAACTGATCATTTTCTGAGTTATGAGTGTCTTGGATAAGAATATAAATCACTTGACATTTGAACATATATTAGTAAATAACATTGTTGAAATGGGACCTATTTCACTTGTCTCTGCCCTCTCATACTGGAAAGGAATAACTTTTACTATGTCTTAGCTAATATTAATTAGACAGTCTTAATTAGTGTAAGGTGAGTAAGCGCAAAGGTGTTTTAAATAGTTTGATGATAATAATAATAATAGCTCCTAGTCGTGGGACATTTCCTACATACTGGAATGGACACCTCATACACATTAAATATTTAAATTCTCACACTACCCTAATGAAATAAATGTTAAGTCTTCATTTTATAGATGAGCATTCTGCTCAAATCATTCAGCTCAGTCCTGCTCCTGTCCATCTCCAAAGCCTATGTTTATATCCACTGGGGATACTGCCTCCTTTTAAATACAAAACTAAATAGCCTGCATCGAAAAGTCTAGAGCATCTGCAAGCACTTTAAAACTGTCTCTAGAATTTGGTCCCTGCACAAGGAAGAAGCTCCCAGTTCTTTCTAGATAAGAGGCACAAAGACAGTCAATAGCTTTTGCGTCTCATTTATACCAAAATTTCAAAATAATTTATAATAACAAATTAACGGAAAATGAAAACATTTACCTTCCCACAGCCTTCACACAGATATCCCCCCCCCACACACACATACACACGCATACACTGAATATCAACTTTATAAAGGGTATAGTTACATTTCCAAAGTCAGAAAAATAAAATATTTTACATGTATTATTTTATTAAAATCAAAATAATTTGTAGCTCTCAGCTTTTTGGAATCAGCAGACTATGTTGACTTATTAAGGATATCTCTGCAAAACACCATTTAAAAAAGATTTTCCAAAATTAATAAGAAATCAAAGCCTTTAAAAAAGAGTATGAGTGGGCGCCTGAGTAGCTCAGTCAGTTGAGCATCCAACTCTTTTTTTTTTATTTTTTTTTTCAACGTTTATTTATTTTTGGGACAGAGAGAGACAGAGCATGAACGGGGGAGGGGCAGAGAGAGAGGGAGACACAGAATCGGAAACAGGCTCCAGGCTCCGAGCCATCAGCCCAGAGCCCGACGCGGGGCTCGAACTCACGGACCGCGAGATCGTGACCTGGCTAAAGTCGGACGCTTAACCGACTGCGCCACCCAGGCGCCCCGAGCATCCAACTCTTGATATCAGCTCAGGTCATGATCCCAGAGTCCATGCTGAGCACGGAGCCTGTTTGGTACCTCTTTCTCTCTCTCTGTCTCTGTCTCTCTCTCCACCCACCCACCCTTTCCCTAACACAGTCTCTCTCTCTTTCTCTCAAAATAATCTTAAAAAAGAGTATGAGTGTAATTCACATAAGTATCTAGTAAGGCATGCTAAAAGGTGCTTAGTTTAGGAAAACGAATATTTGTCATTCACTTGAGTAAATGCTGGAGTACTGCATTCTTGCAAAAAAGATAAGTATATTTGTATATTTATTTACCAATGTAAAATAAAGATATTGGGTTTGGTTACAAATATTTCCTCTCAGCTTTCTCTATTCAATTCATATTACAGAAAAACATTTTAGAGATCACATGCTTCTATCATGGAACTCACTGTGTGGTACTATAATTACCGTAGAGTATTAAAGATATGGATTTATGAGGTCCTATCAGTATCACCAGCGTTCTGCAGAGGTCCTGATTCATTGTAGATGTAAATAAATGTTTTATCATGCCATAAATTATTCAGCCGACAAGACCACTTGATTTACTAATGTATTTTAGTATGTCCAGCAATATTTGTCCAGGATATAGTAGTGACCCAGAAATTAGTAAATACAACTGCTAGAATTGCTGAGCATTTACAAAGATGGCAGAGAGCTGAATACTTTGGTCAATCACTTTTCAAGTGAAATAAGTTGATCAACTAATACATTCCTTTCATTGAGGAGAACTCTTTGGAGCTTTTTTTTTTTTTTTTTTTCTGCATGAAACATTAACAAATCTCCTGATGGAAGACAGGATTTGCTCCAGGGAGTCATTTTATTCCTTGGCAACAGTAAAGCAAACAAAACAATCTAAAATATGTGAGCCTCATTTCAAAAGAAAATATGTTTGAGATGTTAAATACACATATGTACAAACATGCACATGTTAACTATGTATGTATACACACACATATATACACATACACACATACACAGATACCAGTTTTGTGTTTTAAGAAGGGTACTATTTTCAATCAGCTAACCGCTTTGCTAGCTGGAATTGCTACACTAAGAATACCAACTTCAAATCAGATTGCATTTTTTGCTTCATGCTCTATTTTCTCTTTCCCCAAGCCTCAAGATATTAAAGCAGAAAAATATAAGACTCTTCCTTTTGACACTTCCCATTTCCCTTCCAGGAGAGACACATAGTTTATGAACCAGTGCTTAAACATATGAATATAAAGTTGTTAAGCAATGGCTACAACAAAAATGAATCCAGGTGTATAGACTCAATCAGTTGATACAAATGAATCAGCAATACCTTCACTTCCTGTCTGCAGGTCTTTGTTTTTAGAACTATAAATATTTCCGTGGTACTGGTAGTATAGCTGAGCACACTAACTTGTACCTCTTCCTGCTGCATTAGAATTTATTAATATAGAGTGATTTATAAAAGTTTTCTTTAAATGCCAAAGCAATACTGCTTTCTAAAAATAAATGTTGAAGGTTCTGACTGAGATTAAAATTTGCATCCTCAATAGTCATTCATCCATCTTATTAACAGAGCCCTACAAGGAGAGAAGCAACAATGGGACCAGTACAAATAAATATTATATATATTGTACATATATAAAAACTTCCTACCCTGCCTTGCAGCTGGGATGATGGCACAGTAGTGGTGTTTGTCTTTGAGATGTAACACATGTGACATCCACTCTAGTGCAGCAGTGTTCTTTGAGATGTAAATAGAGGTTTTGGGGGCATGGCTTCCAGGAAAGAAAGGCAGACTTCACACCACTTTTCTTTGACTAGCCCTCCCCTTCTTCCTGCTTAGGACACACATCAGCTCAGCTCTCCATTAATACAGCAGCAACTATGCAAAGGCAGTAACTCTCTGTTAATACAGACTGGAAGGAAAAAGCAGAGAGTGATAGAGATTTTGATGAGCCTCTGAATCAATACTAACCACAGCTTGCTACCAGACTTTGTATTTTCATGAAGAAAAGAAGGAAAGAAAACTACTTGACTTCTTTCTCTTTCTTTCTTTCTTTCTTTCTTTAACATTTTTAATGTTTATTTACTTTTGACGGACAGAGACAGAGAATGATCAGGGTAGAGGCAGAGAGAGAGAGACAGAGACAGAGACAGAATCCAAAGCAGGCTCCAGGCTCTTCCAGCACAGAGCCTGATGTGGGGCTTGAACCCACAAACCGTGAGATCTGACCTGAGCCAAAGTCAGACGCCTAACCAACTGAGCCACCCAGGTGCCCCTTTTCTTTTTTCTTTTCTTTTCTTTTCTTTTCTTTTCTTTTCTTTTCTTTTCTTTCTTTTCTTTTCTTTTCTTCTATTTTCTCTTTTCTTTTCTTTCCTTTCCTTTTCTCTTCTTTCTTTCTTTCTTGTTTGTTTATTTATTTTGAGAGAGAAAGAGAGAATGGGGGGGTGAAGAGAGAGAGGGAGAAAGAGGATCCCATGCAAGTTCCATGCTGTCAATGCAGAGCCCAATGTGGGGCTAGATCTCATGAACCCGCGAGATCATGAACTGAGCCAATGAAGAGTTGATGCATAATGGAATGAGCCACCCAGGCACCCATACTTGCCAGGATTTCTGTTGCCCACAGTGAGCACAACTAATTGATAAAATATATATCTAGATAAAAATATCTTTAGAAATCTGGGAAGAAAAGACTGATGTCCGGAAACCAGCAATGAACACACCAGTATATTTTGGTCTTATAATCACATTTTTTTAGTAGAAACACATTTTGATTATTAAAAATACATCAATTTGCCTTTTTGGAAATTTGCCTTTGATGTTTATTTAGTTTTTCTTTGGTCCTGGCTTACTTATGGCTGAAAAACTGAATTAACTTTCAGGCCCGGATTATGTCACTTTTCAATATGGCTAAGGTGGTAGAACTTCTGACAACACAAAATGTCCCTGGAGGCAGTGAGTGAAAGACTGAATGTGCTCCACAGTGTCCATCAAGAATATGATATCCTTGGGGCGCCTGGGTGGCTCAGTCGGTTGAGCGGCCGACTTCGGCTCAGGTCACGATCTCACAGTCTGTGAGTTCGAGCCCCGCGTCGGGCTCTGTGCTGACAGCTCAGAGCCTGGAGCCTGCTTGGGATTCTGTGTCTCCCTCTCTCTCTGCCCCTCCCCTGTTCATGCTGTGTCTCTCTCTGTCTCAAAAATAAATAAACATTAAAAAAAATTTTTTAAAAAGAATATGATATCCTTGCTTATTCTTGCATCTCTCTGTTTGCCTACTTCTTTGGAGTTTGCGTAATGCTATCTTTGCCCTTGCCATGCTGCCTTGTAATCATTTACCCTCATGGCTTTGCCCTCACTGATCTGTGAGCTCACTGAGCACGGGAGCACTGTTTTATTGATTTATGTATGCTGAATGTTCATCATAGAATATACTCCCTAGGTGATTCTCAGTAAATGCATGTTTTGCGAAAAAATGCATAAATTTAGATCATCACTGGGATATGTTGGTCCTCTGTCAGAGGGACGGAGCCCCTTCCAGCATTTGAGGAAGGACGAAAATCTATGCTTTGCTTTGGGTGCTTTCTCACGGAGATGAGCTTTCAGGTGTGGACATAAAGGATGGCATGGATTCATTGTACTCTCCTGGGGTCTTGGGTTGGATCCCTGATGGCCATGGAGCCACTGAGCTGGAATGAGCACTGCTGTGCGCAGCAACAGGGTATAATTTATCATGTCTTTTCCAGACATTTTCTGAGGAAGTGCCAGTGACCAGGGAGACTTGGTCAGAAGGCAGGGTGACATGGTGGAAAGGTCACTGGGGGGCAATCACAGGGATACCAACTTGTATCTAAAATGTGTTATTTAGGGGCACCTGGGTGGCTCAGTCAGTTAGGCGTCAGACTTCGGCTCAAGTCATGATCTCACAGTTCACGAGTTTGAGCCCCGTATCAGGCTCTGTGCTGACAGCTCAGAGCCTGGAGCCTGCTTCAGATTCTGTGTCTCCCTCTCTCTGCGCCTTCCCTGCTCATGCTCTGTCTCTGTCTCTCAAAAATGAGTAAACATTAAAAAAAATTGAATGTGTTATTTAACTCTTAACCTTCCTGAGTCTCTCTTTTCCTCTCTCCAAGACGAGGATTATATCTACCACATGGGGCTGATGTAAGAACTGACAGAAGTGATACATTTAAAGTGCATGTTTGTCCCATAGAGCCACTTAATAAAAGGGAATGATAATGCTTTACTGCCATATTGTGTTGTATAATACAGTATCACCATTTTGGAGGGGTGTTTCTAGGATGTATGATGAGGAAAGATTACACTTTAGGCTAAAATACCTCTAGAACATGACTTCACTTACAAATTGTAATATAAATCAAGGCACTTTCCATTGTCTGCAGACATCTCTACTGCTCAAAGCAGAAACTGAGGCTCCTAGTGTCTGGGGACCAAAGCAGTGTGGCCCAGCATGTGACACCAACCCCAGGACCTTGTACACCAAGGAAATAGGGGAAGAAACCAGGTACTACTGTTTTTACCAACCTCTTCCTTGCCAGTGCCCCTTTCTCTTGCTTTTTGTGCTATTTTAAGAGACTTTGAATCAAATTATTTCAGCAAGAATAGGCTTTCATCCTGACATTTCAAAAAGATTGATGTTCATATTAATTATGGACCATCTCTGTCTCTCTCCACCAGCAGCTCTTTTGTTTTTTTTCTTGCTACAAACATCTTTTTTTTTTCTTTTTAAAGTCACCTCCTCATCAAGTTTTTAGCTTCCAGAAAGTTTCTAGAGACTGAGAGCAAATTTTGGCAATGGTAATAATTACTATTTACAGTTTTCTATGACTTATTCAATTCAGATAGACAGACAGTAACATTTCATTTGCCTCCTGTCATACAACCTGCTACTTATATCCACAAAGGTTAGAGAAGTATGTTTGTAAACATCTCTTTATGTATATCCTTATCTTTTGGGAAATAAATACACCTTCATGAGTTCCTTGTAGTAAAATGTGAATACAAGACCTCTGCAGCTCATTCTCTCCACTCCCTTCCTCCTCTGCCCTGGGCTCAAGGCAGCACAATTTGTAACTCTGAAATTTGCTGCATTCTTCTGGGTGTCTGTGACCTTGCACAGGTTTCTCTCTGCTTGTAATAATCTCAGTGCACTATTCCTTTGCGTTCTTAGCCATTATTCATCCTACCATATTTCACTCTTCATTCCCACTCAAGCTATGATGAGTCATTTCCGTTTCCACTCTGATGGCCATTCCAAACCTTGACCTTATTCATTCCAATTGCACTGTGTGTCACTCCACTTCAATTATGTGCTTCTAGAACTCGACAATCCTAGCAGCTATCCAACTTCTAAGATTTTATGTTTAAACTTGCTACTTTCTAACTAGAATTTCCTATCTTTCCTAGTGCCTTGTCAATGATTCTTATTGAGTAACTGAATTCTATGACTTTATCAAGATCTATGGTGTACAGACTTCCAGACCTGTTCTTTATCTTTCAGCTTCCTCCAGGTTTTGTTTTTTTGTGTGTCCAGCTTACGCACCAGGGTCTTTCACATCAATCACCCTGGCCAATAGCCTCAGCTTTCCTCCCCATCCTCTGTCACATTCACTTGAAAAATCACTAAAATGAAGCAATGGTCCAACTACTTTATACGTTAGCTTATGTCCCTGAAAACAACTGAACCCAAATACACAGTCATGTGGTTTAATGCCACACTTATGCAAGGTCACCAACATGAACTAGGACCTCAAGGACTCTTAGCAAACTTATATGCTTCTGGTTGCCCTTCACATTTCTTAAAAATATTATTTCAAAATTTCCTCCTATTAATTCATTAATTCTCTTCCTAGACAGTGTCTTCATTTCTTATTGCATACACACATGTGTGTGCGCGCACACACACGGGATGTGGAAGAAACTCCTTCAGCTGTTATCCTCCATACATGTAAATATCCTTTGAATAAAGTGGAAAGATATCCTTTCTTCAAGGTTGAGCTGACTCCTTCATCTTCGTGTGAGTTTCATCTACCTGTTGTCTAATGTCTCCCTACCTCCTGCACACAGTCCTTAGAAAATCACCAGTGGATTATTCCTTCCCTCTTTGTAACTGTAGTCTCTTTCTTTCCTTCCTTCCTTCCTTCCTTCCTTCCTTCCTTCCTTCCTTCCTTCCTTTCTTCCTTATTTCAATTCCAGTGTAGTTAACATACAGTGTTATATTAGTTTCAGGTGTACAATGGTGATTTGACAATTCTATACATTGATATATATATATATATATATATATATATATATATATAAATGTTTATTATTTAATTATGAGAGAGAGAGCATGATCAGGGGAGGGGCAGAGAGAGAGGGAGACACAGAATCTGAAGCAGGCTCCAGTCTCCGAGCTGTCATCATAGAGCCCAACGTAGGGCTTGAACCCACAAACCGTGAGATCATGACCTGAGCTGAAGTCTGATGCTTAACCAACTGAGCCACCCAGGCACCCCTATACATTACAATATATTTAAACATGCTCAAATCTCAATTTGAAAAAATCTCTGTGTTGTTTCCCTCAGCAGCAGCCTTTTCCCTCTCTCTTCATAGTTTATACATAAAAAAAAATGTCTTCAAAATTAGTGACCTATTCTATTCACTCTGTAAACTAATGGAACTCACCTCTTCCCCACTGGACATGGTAACACTGGCAATCTTTTCACGACTCCACCAGAGACGTCCTTCTTGCTCAAACTCACGGACGCTTTTGACTACTCATCTTTTTTTACCCTTTTGCAGCATAGGGTAAGGCGGGACAGCTTCTCCAACCTGAAACACAGAATCATGAAGAACATCCCTGACTCTGCGTGCTTCCCCAGTCTCCACGTCTAGAGCCGAGTTCTATCAAATCTCTCTCAAACCTATTCTATCCATTTCTTTCCAGATTACCTGCTGCTGCTGCTTCATTCAGGTTATGCTTGTCTGTTGTCTGTTGTTCAGTTTCGTTGTGGGTTTCTTCAACTTAAGTTTAACTTTCAACTTAAGTTGTCTTCCACAACCCTGCTGACACACACAGTCTGCTGTATACATGAAAGCTAAAGGATTCCTAGTGTGTCCAATCATTCCCCGATAAAAGCAAGAGAATAAAACACTTGGCTCTCTTCCCATTACCCTCAGAATAAAAATCTAATCTTCTAAGTATAATTTACAAAAAATGAAACCCTTGCTTTTGTATGGAGCTTTATTCCTCACCTCTCTTCTCCCACCCCACTCCATTTTTGTGCTCTATACTCAATCATCCTAAAGGTTGCTTGGTTTCCACAATATGCTCCATCTTTCTCTCTCCCCAAAACCTTCATACAGGTTTTGTTCTTTCTCCTGGAACATCTCTTCTCCACTTCAACCTCCCTGCGATCCCCCACCTCCCAAACACCACTGTTTATTTCTTCAACTGGTTAATTTCTCCTCACCCTCTAGGTCTAGTCCCGGAGTCCTAAAACAGATTTATATAACCTTCAACTAATAACAATTGTATCTTCTACTTAGCCTGGAACAGCTCCTCTTACATCCAGTTGTCAATGTAAGTTACTAGATAGAGCCTAGCCTAGTGCTTGGACATAGTAGGTGTTAATAAAGGTTTGTTGATTGAATAACTCTAAATGCAAGGGTGTATAAAGACTGTTCATTACAGGCAAATATTTTTTTTGGCATTTATATCCTTTAAACTGTTTCCATATCCATTATAACATTTGATTATCACAGCAATTTTGTTTTGTATGAAGAAGTTTTAAATTTTAATGATGTTCAGTTCAGTGTTATTTAACTTTCCATTTGGTCTTTTTTTTGTGTAGTTATCTCAGAAATCTTTGCCTACTCCAAGTTGGGAAGATAGGGTCTATTTTTTCTTCTAGGGGTATTACAGCGTTAGCTTTTGCATTTAGATCTCTCTTCATCTCAAATTAATTGTTGTGCATAGTGTTAGGGAGAAGCTGGGACCTTTTTCCATAAATTTATCAAGTTATTTCAATAGAAGGTTTTGAAATGAACTTGCATTTTCCAATTTAATTGCTCTGGTACCTTTATCTCTTAAAAATCATTTAGTCATATATGCACGTGTCTTTTTGTGGACTCCGTTCTATTCCATTGATCTTTTGGTCTACCTCTCACCTATATCCCATTGTCTTGATGCTGTAACTTTGTAATAAGTTTTAAAATTAGATAGTAAGTCCTCTAAATTAGCTCTTCTTTTTATATACTATTTTGTCTAGTGTAAATGCTTTGCATTCCCATAGACATTTTAGAATAGTCAGTTTGTATCAGAAAGCCAACTGAGATTTTGTTGAATCTATAGACACCTTAACAATATTGTTTTTCTAACATATGAAAATATTATATCCCTCAACTTAGTTCAGTCTTCTTCAGTGTCTTGTAGTAACACTGTATAGTTTTCACTGGAGGTTTTACATGTCTTTCTGATGTTTAAATTGTTTTAAAATTAATTTTCCACGTGATGCTTGAATATGGAAATACAGTTAATTTTTAATTTATTTACTTTTATCTGTTGACCTTGCTAAATCTACTTATTAGGGTGAAAGATTTTTGTACATTTCTTGGGACACCTTTGTCTTTAAGTATTTAGTATTATTTCTAACATAAGTATTTGATAGATTTTAACCAGGATATCAGGGCCTTGATTTTTCTTTAAGAGAAAGTTATTATTAATTCAAGCTTTTTAATAAATCTAGTGTTATTTATACTTTCCATTGCTTCATGTATCTTGTTTACTAATTAGATTGTCTATTTTATCTAAGATATAAAATTTATTGGCATAAAATTATTGATAATAGTGTCACTATCTTTTTAAAGTCTTTTTATAATCATGGCTACAGTTATATTTAGATCACCCTTTCTTCTTTCATTGATAACTTGTATTTTTTCACTTCTATTTATCCTTATCTGTCTTTCTGAGGTTTATCAATATACTTTATAGCTTGTTATTTGTTTGTTTTCTATTTCACTAATTACCACTTCTCTTAATCTCTTCCTTCTTCTTTTAGCCTTAATTTGTTCTTTTTCTAGCTTCTTAAAATGATAAGTTAAATAAATACATACAAAACAAATAAATTTTACAAATCTTTTACCTTTTTTAATATAAGCATTTAGTTTACAAATTCCCCACTGAACCCTGCTAGCTGTATGCCACAAATTTGATGTTCTTATTATTCTGTTATTCAGTTTAAATTACTATTTTCATCATGGTTCCTTATAAGTGTGTTCAATTTCTAAATATGTATTTACTATTAAATAAGTACTGACTTCTTATTTAATGCTGTTATATTCACATAACACACTTGTTAAGGTTTTAATTTTTGAAATATATTCATACTTTATGGTTTAGCATATGGATTATCTTGGTATATGCACTTCAAAAAAGAAGTATATTTTACAGTCATTTTGTGCTATAAATATCATTGGGTCAAGTCACATTATACTTTTCAAATCTTCTATATTTACTTAATTTTTTACTGTTACTACATTTTATTAATTAACTCAGATCCAGTTGATATCCAATATGTTCTCAGTGACCTTTCACTGAGATACCTCACCATATTTGGTCTTTGGGTTTTGGCCCCTGTCATTGCTGATGGATGCAATTTGTGAAAACTAGCTTGAGGTATGTGCTAGAATAGGCTGCTGATGCCTGTTCTCTGCTGTGGTGTCTTGTTAGGTGGTCAACACTCTCTTTCCCTCCCAGTCTCATTGCCATGCATCTTTCAGTCTATTCGTTCTTTTGACCTGTCTGGGTCTTCCACGGTGTGATGTAAGAACTTCTGCACCTTCTTGAGTCCATGTTTAGGCAAAGAGCCCTATTTTGGAGCTTCCATTTCTTCATATTCATTATTTTTCCCCCTACTCTCATAAAATAAGCATTTGGGGTATGAAATTATCACAGCCAACTGTTTTTTTTTTCCCTGAACTAGGCTTATCTGTCTTTAAAGTAAAATAAATAAATAAATAAATAAATAAAACACTAACTCATATTCTGAGCTGAAACTTTTCTTTCTTCTTGGGCAATGGAGATCTCAGGATCAATAAAGACGTCAATGGCAGATTTGAATAATCATAATTAAAAATATAAAGCACAATTTATTTAAGTAATCTCCATACCCAACATGGGGCTTGAACTCATGACCCTGAGATCAAGAGTTGCATGCTATACCAACTGAGCCAGCCAGGTGCCCCATAAAGGACAATTTATTTAAATAGTAACCCAGCACACAGTATAAGAAAGTCACCCAGTTGTGAAGAAAACACAATTGTGTCATGTATTTTATCAATTGCTGTAGTAAAGAAAAATAGATCATCTTTTGACCTCGAAGCCTGAAATCTTTGAGTGCCAAGAGTTTAAAGATAGGCTGACATGTCCTTCTCTAGGAATCAGTCACTACTGAACGTGCAGTACATAATGTTGAAAAATTATAATATTTTAAATTATCTTCCTCTGTTTTCAATTTTATTATTTTCCTATAGCTAATGCTTGGATGTCTTCAAATAGTTAGGAAGCAGAATTCAAATGCTATAAACGCAAGAAGGTGTAAATAATAGTAGGGCTGACAACAGCCAGTGAGTAAGACTTGCTTTTCCTTGTCCTATGATGTGGTGAGGTGTTAGATGCAGTCTAATAGCTAATGATATATTAGATGAAGAATTGCAGATTTGAGACTTTTATTTTTAACTGTGAAATAATAACTGGAAGGTTTAAATTAGTAACATAAATAAGATGAGTGGAGGGAAGAAGAATGATATTGAATAAACTAATATTTTCTTGTTTTACATATGGAGCCGATATTTAAACATAAATATTTAAGCTTCAAGCTTAAGAAATAGAGCTGTGAATATACTCTTTGGAATTGTGAGAGCTATCAAATTTATTAAAACAAGGACAGTTGTAAGGGAAATTGAATGGAGGGGTGGGAGTGTAAGGAACTGGGGTGAAATATTTTAAATGTCCTCTTATCCTCTTTATGGAATTATTTTTTAACATGTGAATGTATTGATTTCATTATATTAAAATATAAAAAAAAATTCCAAAATACTTCTATAATGCATAATTCTTGATCTCATTTTTGTCATTTTTTCCATCTTGGTATCACAATATTTTATAGATAAATTTTCTTAAAAATAATTTGGAACATCTGCAAGTTTATCTCTGTAAAAATATAATCCCTACCAGATGTTTCTCTCTGGCTCTGGGCCCAGAGATATTAATGGAATTATAATGGAGAAGGTCTTGAGCAAATGTATTTGTCAGTCCGACTGTGCTCTCGATCTTAAATTGTCTAAAGCGGATGATAGGGTGGCATTAAGTAAAACTGCTGTGGGGCCTCAGCAATTTGTCTGAACATCTGGTTGATTCTATTCTCTTCTTTTCTCTGCTTCAAAAGCCAAGTTTGTCCTCATACTATATTATATAACCCAAGATTAAGATTGGTTTTGCAGAGGATTTTAAAACTCTTTATTTCTGTATGTATTTGAATATGAACTATCCCTTGGGTTCTTATGATCTCAGACATTGCTTGTTCCTATCTACTAGTACCTCCCTTTTAATCTTTTTCTCCACCTTGGCATGATCAAAGAAAAGTAGTAATTAATTGCTGAAAATATATTCAAATACCATCAAAGAAAACCAGTAAGAGTCAAGCTATCACTTTCAGCATTGTTTTTGAGCCAAATTTAATTCTAAATTCTCTTAATCTACTCTCTAAAGTTTTGTATCATCAGTTGTTACAGTGATTTTTTGAGACAAGAAACCTATAGTGAGGTGGCTCTAGGGTCTCTTCAGGCTCCTTAATGCCTCTCAGAGATGACTATCTGAATTCCCACAAGATTAAGCCCTGAACTTCAATCTTTGATAGGAGAAAACTCATTTTATCATTGATTAAAGGTGAGAGAAAGGAATAGCAGAAAGAATCTGACACTGCATTTTTGTACTTTTCTCCTTATCATTCTATTCTCTCCCAGTAGATTGTAAACTCTGAAAGCAGGAGTGGATTTTGACTCTTCTTTGTAATTCTTTGATTGCTTGGACACATTACAGTTTCTAGAAACACTTAAGATGAATTCATTTATTATAACTAAGGTTCTCATTGATGTCTAGATTGGTTGGATTAGTATGTACATAAATGTGCGTTATTTTTCTTGTCTTAAGAAAATAGTGAACTTTTACCTTTCACTTAGGATGCAGAATGTTGGAAAGATTATTGCTCCCATCCCAACAAGGCAAACCCAGGTCATAATTTTTAAAAATCATAATTTTGTCAAATTCAAAGAGGTGAGGTAGCAAAGTAAGCATCTGGCCTTAAACCTAAGGAAAGGCAGGTGTATTCAAAGTGAGATGGAGCACGAAATGACTAACATTTGCAGAGCAGAAGAGGAAGACTTGTCCTCCATTTAAGTTGGAAAGAAAAATTCAGCTAATATGTTTAATGAATTGTTAAAGCCTCAGTGTAGGATAATGTAAGGTTCCTGGGTTCTGTACACAAAGGGAGTTTTCAACCATTCATATGTTCTTCCTCATTGATTTTTACCAAGATATCATGAAAAATATTAATCTTGGGGTATGGGATAATAAAAAGCATACCTTGCCATTTAGGCCTGGAGGACACAAACACTTTTAACTAAAAGCCAAGTAGAATAAGATGTGTTCATATGTCAGGCATAAAATGCTTTTACCTCAAGATCTCCTGTCCTACACATTGTGTCTGGCTTTCCAACAAGAAGTATCCATCACACACAAAAAAGGCAGGGAAAAAAAAACCCACAAACCCACTGTTACGAGGCAAAATAGTCAACAGAACCAGACTCAGATAAGCACCACATATTGGAACTATGAGACAGGGAATTACAAATTACTATAATGAATATATGAAAGAATCCTGTGGAAAACATGCATGAACACATGGGGAATTTCATTAGAGAGATGAAAACTATAAAAGGAGATTAGATTGGAGGCTAGAGTTAAAATACAGTAACAGAAATGAAGCATTCTATTGACTGATTCATCAGTAGACTCAATAACCCTAAGGAATATAAAAAAAAATAAAAAAATAAATCAATGAATAGGTAAATTGAAATTAACTGAAACATGAGAAAATATAGTAGAAAACTAAAAACAGGACAAAATTCATCTAAGCATCTAACATCTAGGATAACATCAGAAAGTCTGAGTATCATACGTGTAATTTGAATCCTAGAATGCAAAGACAGATAATGAGACATATGAATTATTTAAAGAGAAAATGATTGATAATTTTCAAAAAAATAACATAAAACATAAACTAGAGATCTAGAAAAGTCAGAGAACACAAATGGGATAAAATCAACACACATACACACATACACACACACACACACATCATCATCATCATCATCATCATCATCTTCAAACTGCTGAAAACCAAGGAAAAGAGGCAATCTTTAAGGAAGCCTGACCAAAATAATAATAATAATAATAATAATAATAATAATAGAAGAAACACATAAATAAAATACACAGAAGAGCAAAGGTAGAACTATGACAGAGTTTTCATCAGAAACTATACAAGCTAGAAGACAAGGAGTGGTATCTTCAAAGTACTGAGAAGAAAAAGGCCAACACAGAATTCTACATTCAGTGAAAATATCTTTCACAGAGAAGATTTAGAAAAAAGACGGGCACCTGGGTGGCTCAGTTGGTTAAGCGTCTGACTTCAGCTTAGGTCATGGTCTCGCAGTTCATGAGTTCAAACCCCACATCAGGCTCTGTGCTAGTTCAGAGCCTGGAGCCTGCTTATGATTCTATGTCTCCCTCTCTCTCTGCCCCTCCCCTGCTCATGCTCTCTCTCTCTGTCTCAAAAAAAAAAGTCTTTAAAAAAAGATATAATTCTTGTTTGACAGACCTACACTAGAAGAAATATTAAAAGAAATTCTTCAGGCACAAAAATATGATAACACACAGGAATCTGGATCTACAAAAAAAGTTACAAAACTCTAGAAATAATTAAAATAAGAGTAAATATATTTTTTTCTTATTTGTACTTGTTTAAGCAGTAATTGTCTGCAAAATAAAAATAATAGGGATGTATTTTGGGTCTCTAGCATATCCAGAAAAAAATATATATGATAAAAATAGCACAAAAGACAAGAGGAAATCATTAGATTGTAACGTTCTTATAATTATGTAGTGATATGATATTATGTGGAATTATTATAATTAATTGATGATATGTTATAAACTCAGGGGCAAAAACTGAAACAGTAAAGAATGTATGAAATTAAACCAATAGTGGAGATTAAATAAATTAATAAAAAATTCTATAGACGTGATTGTCTATATAGAAAAATCCCAAAGAATTCCCAAAGACGTCCTAGAGCTAATAAATGGGAAGTTTCAGGACAGAAAGTCAGCCTAAAGATCATTCGATGTACTAGTAATGAGCAATCAGATATTGAATTTTAAAAATATCCTTTACAGTAGCACCAGTAAACATGAAATACTTGGGTTTATATCTAATAAAATATGTATAAGAGTTGTATGCTGATAACTATAAAACCCTGGAAAAAGATAGAAAAGAATACCTAAAAAGATGGTGAGCTGTATCATGTTCATTTAGAGGAAAGCTCATTACTGTTAATAGGTCAGTTTTCCTCAAACTTATCTATAGATTCAACACAGTTCCAATCAAAGCCCCAGCAAGATTTTTTTCCTTTCGGTTGAAATTGACAACCTGATTCTAAAATTGATCTGGCAGGGCAAATCTATTTTGTCTTATATATAAATATAAATATATAATACAAATGTAAAGAGTCACAATATTTTCAAGAGGAACAAATAGAGGGTTCACTCTGTCTGATTTTGAAACTTGGTACTAAGTTATTATATATTAACATGCAAAAAAAAGAAAAAACCCACAAAACTTTGACCCATACCATGTAGCACATGCAAAAATTAATTCAAGATAGAGCATATATTCAAATGGAAAATGTAAAACTATGAAGCTTTGAGAAGAAAGCAGGAGAAAATCATTGTGCCTTGTGTCTGGCAAAGCTTTCTTAGATACGACACTAAAAATAGGATAGATAAAAAGAAAAAAAAATGAAAACTTTGGTTTCTTCATTATTAAACACTTCTTCAAAATATTTTTAAAAAGGGAATGAAAAGTGAAAGTCTGAGAGAAAACATTTGTAAACCACATATCTTCCAATGGACTTATATCTACCCAGATGCAGTAGGCAGAATTCTAAGATGGTCCCCAGCTTTTTTTGTCCCTTGATACATAAGCATTATGCAATCCTCTCTCCTTGAATATGGGCTGAGCCTTTTAATATGATGGGATAGTCCCTTGATTAGATGACATAATAAAGGGAATGTGATAAGATAATTACTTTAGTGCTAGGAAACCATCATAGAGAATGGAGAGGGATTCTGGGTAAGCAGCCAGGTTGTGAGAATGCTACTTGGCTGGGACTTCAGAGTGGCCTTTATTAGCTGAGAGCATCCCTAGCCAAGAGTCAGCAAAGAACCAGGATGCTGGTCCCACCTACAGCAGCAAGAAACTGAATTCCGCCAACAACCTGACTGAGTTTTGATGAGGATCCTGAGCTCCAGATGAGACCAGATGAGGCCAGCTGAGAATGCAGCAGCTGACACCTTGAATTAGCTTGTAAGACTGAGTAGAGAAGCCAGTTGGCCATGGCCAGATTTTTGACACACACAAACGATGTGATAATACATGGGTGTTGTCACCAAGTTCGTGGTAATATTCACAGTGCTAGGAAACCAATACACAAAACTATATGAAAAATACTCAAAACCCAATAATAAGAAAATAACCCAATGAAAGTTTGGCAAAAGATTTGAATAAATACTTTATTAAGTCAAAATCATTAACCATTAAGGATGAAAATTAAAACCACAATGAGACGACACCAAATACTTATCAAACAAACAAGTGAAAAATGTTCTGTACATAGCAAGGGGTGCTGAAGATTCAGACCAGTGGGAACCCTCATACATTGAGAAAGTGAAAATGAAAAATGAAAAATGACATATAGCAAGCAGTTTTACAATTTCTAATACTTATGCACTTATCATACAACCCAGAAATTCCACTCAAAGGAAATGAAAGCTTACATTTACATAAAAACCTGTATATCATGGTTAATAGTGGCTTTTTTCAATATTATCCTGAACTGGAAACAACCCAAATGTCCTTCAGCTGATCTCTCCATTTTCTATGGGTGCTACAACAAATTGCCACAGTCTTAGTGGCTGAAAACAACACAGATTGATTATCTTATGTTTCTGGAGGACAGAAGTCTACTTAGCTGTCTCTCCAGGCTAAGATCAAAGCATTGGCAAAGCTTTATTCCTTTCTGGAGTTTCTAGGGAAGGATGTATTTCCTTATTCAGGTGTTGGCAGAACCCCGTTCCATGTGGTATGAGACTGAGGTCTAGTTTTCTTGCTGGTGGTCAGGTGGGTTCCACTTTAGCTCCTGGAGGCTCCTCTCTTGCTCTTGCACATGGACACTGCATTCCAGAACCAGGAATAGGTGAGCAGATCCTTCGGACGCTTCCATCTCTCTGATTCATGTGATTATATTTGTGCCAGGATTACCTTCCCATCTCAAGGCCTGCAAATTTAATTACATTGGCAAAGTCTCTTTTTGCCATGTAAGGTAACATAATCATGTTTTAAGGATTAGGTGCATGGTTATTTTTAGGGAGCCATTAACCTGCCTGCCACAACTGGTGAGTGAATAAACACAGTGGAATAAATCCATACCGTGGAATACTACTCAGAAAATAAGAAGAAATGAATTAATACACACAATAAACATGAATACATTTTAACAGATTTTGCTAAGTAAAGGAAGCCTGATTAAGGGGCTTCATATTGTATGATTCCATTTATTTGACATTCCGGAAAAGGTGAAACTCCAGACACTGACAACAGAGCCGTGTTTGCTCAGAACTAAGGACTATGTGATGACTTTACTACACTGGGCAGAGGAGTTCCTTGGTGTGGGGTGGGGGCGGGGGCTGGGACTGTGCCGTGTTCTGGTCATGGTGGTTACACAAGTGTATGAATTTGTCAAAATTTGCAGAACCATACACTAGAAAGTACAGATTTCAACGTATTAACATTACACCTTAATAAAATGAGTATATCTTTAACTGAGAACTTTATGTAAAATTTAGGGACACCTGGGTGGCTCAGTTGGTTGAGCATCCAACTCTTGCTCTCAGCTCAGGTCATGATCTCATGGTTCATGAATTCAAGCCCCATGTTGGGCTCTGCATTGACCATGCAGAACCTGCTTGGGATTCTGTCTCTCCTTCTCTCTGCACACCCCCATCTCAAAATTAATAAACTTAAGAGAAAAAAAAAACAACTTTATGTAAAATTTACCTCAATGGAGAAAAAATAAAATGGAGATCACAACTCCACCAATACCTATAAATAAAAAGAATAGGCTTTTAAAACCATGAGAAAGTACAGCAGATACTGAAGATTTTGTGGATGATCACATGAAACCTTTGCAAATATAAAATTCCCACAGAACAAATGAGCAGAAAATATAAAATATAAAATATAAAAGCCAAAGACAGCACTATACAAATATCTGCCATTTTAGTTCATCTATCATTTATCATCTATTATCTATCTATCTATCTATCTATCTATCTATTTATCATCTATCTATCTATCTATCATCTATCATCTCTAAAAACAGATCTACTATATCATAACAAATTGCTAATGAATTGGGAGGAAAAAAGTAAAACTGTAATTTATTTAAAATAGAGCATCTTCTGTATCTAAATGTAATATCCTTTTAAAACTCAAACTAATAAACAAAACTGGAGCACCAGACAGTTCCTTTAAACAAATAAACAAGCAAGGCAAATAAACAAAAACACATACTTATCATGGTGCTGATAGCCACGTTCAAAATTGAGGCTGCACGTATGTGTCAGATGGGTGTTTGTACCTAAGTAAATTCAGAGTCCCAATTTGGGGGTTAGAAGGTAATCAAATATATATTTTTTAATATTTATATTATATTATATTATATTATATTATATTATATTATATTATACATATATATATTATATGTATATATTTATACATATTATATATATTTATATATTATATATATGTATATGTATATTTATATATAAATACTTCTTGGTAGGTGCTGAGACAGAGGATCAGATCTGCTTCTCTGTGGCCTTAGGGTAGAGTTAACCCCTCAGGTGAGTATTTTATTGTTTGTAGTGGAAAATAAAGGAACTCACATCAAAACAGACTTACCAATATTTGGGAGGCTGCACTGTGCATAGTATTATACTGAGCTCAGTGAGACATATAGTAATCATATGAATCTGGCATCTGGAGCCCCAAGCACTGTTCTGGGTACTGGAAACACAGTAACCAAAACTGACAAGCTCTCTACCTTCTTTCAGAGACGATCAACAACTTAAACAAATTAAGGGTTGATATTAATATACTGTATGATGGAGACAGTGAAGAAAATAAGCATGGTGCTATTACACTGATTGATTGACTGATTAAATAATTCAACTAGTGTTTATTGAAAAGTGACTTTTATGTATTATACACCATTCTAGTCTTTGTGGATACCACAGCCTACAAAATAGATGAAGTCTATACCCTCTTAGAAACAAACATATTGACTGGCACCTATTTTACACTGGGTGGACAGAGAAGTTCTCTCTAGAAGAATATATTTACTATGAAACCTTGATTGTTGAGAAGAAGCCATCCATTCAAATACCCATGGTGTTCCAGGTAGAAAGGGTATGTGATCAAAGCACCCGTGGGAAGAAAATGGTTCTGCCTAGAGGATGGAGAGAAAGTCAGGACTCCTACGGCACAGTGAATAATAGTGTTGATATCCAGGAAGTGAGAAAGTCTGGTGGCCCTTCCTCAGATACGGATTTTAGTCTCAATAATGGGAAGCTACCAATGAGTACCTGGAAAAGGAATGGCATGCAATAGATCTTTAGAATGATCACTTTGTTCTGGGGATAATGGCTGAAGTGGGGAAAAATAGTAGAGAGGAGACAACTTAGAATGTTTTTAAGGTAGTTGGCACTATTCATTATAGTGAATTTGATTTGAGTTCTGGAACTGAGTGGGGATACAGACATAGATGGATTGTTCCTTTGGTTGGTTGCTTATAGCAGACATGAAGTCAGATATGCCAAATGACCTTCTCCAGGTCATAAGCTAGTAAGTGATGAGTCAGCATTTGAAAATTTAAGTCTCTTCTCTCAACACCAAAAAAGATAATCAAATTCAACATCTCTGGACATGTCAAACATTAATTCTTAGTCCTAGAATCAAGCAAAAAATGTTGGTGGCCTCATTTCCATTTTCCTACTCCATACTCTTTCTCTACCTACTACTTATTGGAGTATGGGTGGAATAAGGTTGCTTTAAGTACATCTGGAATTAGACATAGAGCCAAACACACAAGAGGCATGAAAGAAGGATGTTTTGTATATACAAGGCAATCAGACCCAGGATAGTGCAGAGCCGTGGCTCAGTTGACTGAATAGGTTTTGACTTGTGCAAGAGGAAACCAGTCATGACCGTGTGAAGAATGGGAGAGACCACACTTAATGTGGAGGCTGAAAAGTTTAGTCATGGATATGTTGAGCATAGAATGTCTGATTGGCTATTGAATGAATGGAGCTTAATCTCAACAGAGTCACATGTGTTAGAGATAGTTTGGGGAGTCACCACCATATGTTTGTAAATTAGAAGGTGGTAATCATTGGACTTTGAAAAAAAAAAGTTTAAAAAGAGTGAGTCTTATGAACTGTCTTCAACTTCACCTATCAGAATAAAGGCTTTCTTATGCCAGGATATCCTGTTGACATGGTAGGTTTCTAAGCGAATTTTCTCTCTGCTGAGCAATGTTAGTTATAGAGAATTTCAGGGTTTATATTTGTCATATCTAAATGGCATTTTTTTCAAGCACATAAATGGTCTTTACTGACAGGAAGCCGTGCAAATGTTCCCCTTTCACAATTTACTGAAATTGCTGGTTATTTTTAGAGAGAGTCAGGCATTAGTGAACTCAATGCTGAAAACAAGTCTTTGATAAACTGACAGTTTACAACTCAACATAAATTGCACCATTTCCAATACCAATAATTCCATCAGACTTTTACATTGTGTGTTATAATTTTCAATAACATTTTAAAAATATGTTCTCAAGAATTTGAGGTGTTGCCAGGGCAACCATCACCCTAGTTTTATAGATGGGTAAGCTGAGGCACTGGAGGGTGAAGTGACTTGTTCAAGGCCCTGGAAAAACTAACCTCACTTGACTCTTATCAACTCTTTGCATTATAACATTTTCGGTCCCTTAATAATGATGAGAGAGAGCACTCTTATTATGTATTCAGTGAGTAAATCAAGACATTACCATAGTTTAATTTTAATAATTTATGATTCTTCATAATGTTGCAGGCCTGTGTTCTAGAAGATATTAGATAAATTCTGAAAATTTAGGTGATATGGATATTTTTAAGAATGCTATGTTAATAAGATGATGGGGAATCAGGGTATAGTGGAGGTACAGTAGAAGTAGAGAATTAGTCATCTCTTATTGATAACATAGTCTGCAACTCAGGAAATAATAGAAGTGAATTTTTTTTCTAGTGATTTTTAAAAGATGCTGCAGAGGCGCCTGGGTGGCTCAGTTGGTTAGGCGACCGACTTTGGCTCAGGTCACGATCTTGCAGTTTGTGAGTTTTAGCCCCGCGTCGGGCTCTGTGCTGACAGCTCAGAGCCTGGAGCCTGCTTCAGATTCTGTGTCTCCCTCTCTCTCTACCTCCCCTGCCCCCACTCATGCTCTGTGTCTCTGTCTCTCAATAATAAATAAACATTAAAAAAAAAAGATGCTGCAAATTCCCAATACCTGTTGACTAAAACAAGTTAATTCATATCATTACTTTAACTTCCCTTTGAGGAATTGATGGTCAAAGGCTGTCAGGCATAACTGAAGCTATCGATTATGAATACTGTTTTAATGAAACAGAGAGTATTTTTGAATCTATACTATACTGTTTGTCCTTTAAAGCCATATGAAGATGAGCCCCATGGAATTAACAGCTTATCAGGAAAGTACTTGCACTAAAAGCAACCACCAACTTTTCTCCTAATGATACTGGAAATAATGATAAAAAACAAAAGCCCCCAAAAGGACAAATGAGAGAGCCAGGGCAAGTTTTTGTGGTCTTCTTCATGTCTGAAGCCTGGATGCTTCTATCCCTTCTTCCATGCTTTTGAGTGCTGTAAAGAGCTGGGATAAAGTTATCAAGACATGTGTGTTTGGGGGCGCCTAGGTGGCTCGGTCAGTTAAGCGTCTGACTTCGGCTCAGGTCACGATCTCATGGTCCGTGAGTTTGAGCCCCGCGCCGGGCTCTGTGCTGACAGCTCAGAGCCTGGAGCCTGTTTCAGATTCTGTGTCTCCCTCTCTCTCTGCCCCTCCCCTGTTCATGCTCTGTCTCTCTCTGTCTCAAAAATAAATAAATGTTAAAAAAAAATCAAAAAAAGAGACGTGTGTTTGATACCTCCAGGCTGCTAGGATTAGTCAGCGGTGGAGGTGACGCAGAGAAATTAGTATGTTTGCACTGGTGTGATGCATCTATTATGAGCTATATGCTTGACATATTCTATCATTCATCACCCTCACAACAGCCTTGTGATATGAGTGCCGTAATCCCCACATTGCTGATGAGGAACTGGAACTTAAGACAATTTAAATAATATATTCAAGATCCTACAGTCGCCAAATAATGGAGTTGGAGTTCAGTCTCAAGTATTACATCTGCAAAACCCATATTTGTTTTCCTGCCTTTTCCAAAGTTAGTCCTTCCAAACTTGGTCCTTGATAGATGTGTTTCTCCTTTCCCCACGGACCCTTCCCTGACATTTCTGAATGCTGGGCTTGAACTATTGACTTTGAGGTCAGGACCCAGGCTGAGATCAAGAGTCAGACCCTAAACTGACTGAGACACACAGGTGCCCCACCAGACATTTTTCAAGGAAAAAAAAAAAAAAAACAAAAAACCTCATACTGTGGGTAACAAAAACAGTACTTACTGGCTCTGGATTTCCTTTCCATAGTCCCTTATCAACAGCTTCTTTTACCTCTGAAGGGTGATTCAGCTATACTTTCTATCTTTCCTCCTAGCCCATAGTAGACCTGGCTTTGTGGGTCTTTGGAAAACTCCATACAAACTTTTCCTGACCAACAGATCAGGGAGTCAGCATTTTACAACAACAGGAGGCTTCTTATCTGGACAGACTCTCAAGTGTCCATTCAGCACAATAAACTCTAGGATCTATCATTTGTATGCCCTTACTCTTTCCTCAGAGCGTAGCTCAAGGAACTGTGTATGCCCCCTCGATTAAACCTTTATATATCGTCTGTGGAGATTTTCTTCCTTTGGAGATTCTCTTGACCAGGATATACACTCACGTCATCTGTGCTCTCACAGATTCCTTGCAGTCCTATTCCATGGTTGCATTCTGAAGACTTATCTTTCCCTCAAGTAGTGTCCTCCAACTTACCATCGTCCTCAAGACAATGTCTAAACTTCTAGCATGCCACTCCATGTATTAGCAAACTGGACTTCTCTTTCTCTCAGCTGAATCTTTTCCCTCTCTTCTTTCTTCTATTCCTGGCTCTCGTTCTCTCTGCTTCAGATCTATCAAACTACTCACTCCATGCTTTTTTTTTTTAACTGTGTGGCCTCCAAAAACATTCTTCCCCACCTTTACGACGCTGCAGTACTGTTCTACATTTGCACAACTCCCACTCATCTTTAAAGCAACAATTCAAATGTCATTTCCTCTCTGAAGGCTTTTCTAATTCCTCAATACAGACTTAGTGATATTTTCATTTGGAGTTAACATGTGTCTTAACACTTAACATGTGTCTGTGTGGTTGAAATCAGTGCACCCCTTTACACTTAGTTGTATTTTTCTCTAGACTGTAAACTTTTAGAGGTCAGGTATTCAAACTTATCTTTCTAGTCCTCTTTGCCTATGACATGGTCTCTTCACTCCTTCCTGCTAATTAAATTTATAGTTTTAGACCTGGATTGACAGATTTAGACCGTATTTTGCTTATACATTTATCTTATCATTTTAAATATTTTTTTTCACCTTAAAGCAGCACCATGTACAATCTGTGAGGACCAGTGAAAAATGAAAACAACAACAACAACAACAAATTTTAAAAATTGTGAACATGTATCAAACACCTACTAAATAACAAGTACTTTCTCAGGCTTTTTATGTGCATTTTTAAATCTAATTCTTAAACAATTCCACCAAGTAGAAATTATTATTATCCTCATTGTGCAGATAAGGCATTTGCCACTTAGGGAATTTGTGTACCTTGCCCAAAGTCATGCAGGTAATAACTGGTAAGGTGAGACGCTGTTTCCTAGTGCCCAGAGTAGTGAACTTGAGCAAGAAAAGTGTATCTAACACAGCTACTTGAATGTTCACACCAGCATCATTTGATGGATTTAATGGACTTAGATCAGCTTTTCCCTTCCAAGTTGTAGCTTCCCTTTTGTGATCTGTACAAATTGTATATTTGCCAGTGTCAGTTTCTAGGTCTTCTATATTTGTGTTATTTCTCTTTAAAGTGCAGCAAATATCCTATCCACTCACACGTGGAATTTAAGAAACACAACAGATGAACACAGGGGAAGGGAAGTGAAAATAAGAAAAACAGAGAGGGAGACAAGCTGTAAGAGACTCTTAAAATCAGAGAACAAACTGAGGGTTGCTGGAGGGGAGGTGGGAGGGGAGTAGGCTAAATGGGTGATGGGCATTAAGAGGGCACTTACTGCGGTGAGACTGGGTGTTATATGTAAGTGATGAATCACTGGGTTCTACTCCTGAAACCAAGACTATACTGTATGTTAACTAACTTGAATTTAAATAAAGAAAAGAAAAGAAAAAAGAAATAAAGTGCAGCCAAAATAAACATATAAACTTTCTTCTAGGAGCTTTTCCTTTCCTGAGATGAATCTTGTGTGTTTTGTTTACCACTGCTACCCAGCAATTTACAATTACCTTCTTTGGGTCCTTTCTCCCTAGTTTATAACACCATCCAATTTAGAACAACATATTTAGTTAATATGATTTATCTACCTTAAGATTAATGAAAATGACAAGATGGAAAGCTGTGTGGAGCTCTCTGACGGCTCATTCTAACTCAAAATATTGATCAAATCAATCTTTGTGCTATTTTATTGTTTAGAAGTGATTCTGTTGGAAGCAAAATAGCATTCTGATTAACTTTTATGGTACATACTTTTATGGTAGATATAATATAATTGGTTTGTAGGGTAAGGAGATTAGTCTACCGTAGAGTCCATAGTCAGGACCAGATAAGGTTGAACCTTACTAGCAGCAAAGAACATAATCTAGAATTGAGGTTAAGTTATCATATCAGAGTCTGGGTTTATGGTTTAGGATAAAAGCAGTGAGGAGATAGAATATAGGGATGAAGGTCCAGATATATAACTTCATTTCATATTTGGGAGTCTTGACTCTGGCCAACCTAACCAGTCTTCCTTCTCCTGATTTTAATATGTGCTGGCAACAGGAGTAGTCAATGGCTACCATTTTTTTCCCTTGGGCATGCCTGCAATTACAATGGCCTAGAGTACTTTTGCTGCTCTTCAGTGTGGTGTCAGCTACATAATGTTGGTTGGAAATGCTGCCTCATAAGACTAGCATTTCTGGATAGCAGAGCAGAGATGATATCAGTGTGAATTCTGATGCTTCATCACTTTAGGGAGTATGAAGAATGTAATTTGTTCCATGAAACTTGGCAACTGACTGAACAACTCAGCAGTCTATGAAATAACCAGGCTTTGTGCATTCAGATACCATAAGGCTTTGACAATGATGGCAGAACCGGAATGAAATATGAAGGCATTTGACAAAAAATGGTCAAATTTCCATCCAGCCTTCATAAATCTCTAGGATGCCAATATCAGACTATGTAACTGACATCCTAAGGAGTCTGGATTTTCGTTTATTGTCAAATAATGTGAACTCAGTTTGAACTATCCTTTACATAATTATTTAGAAACTCAGGAACATACATGTGCATTTGCCTTAGCATATCATGAGAGTGCAAGATAAACTTGCAAAACCAGTGGTAAAATGCAATTGTATTTAGGGCTATCCTTTCTGTGGAATATAAAATAATCCTTTAGAAGGCCATTGAATTTTTATATAAACTGTCTTCAACCAGTCGATCCCCACAATCAGTCTAAGAATGGCAATTTGGATTAGAAGAAAAACAGGGAATTTAATCTAAAAAGAGTAGGTTGAAGCTTAGCTCTTCCCTTTAGTGTCCATGTGATCTTTTGCAATTTTGTTGCCTGTGCCTTGTATTTTGCATCTGAAAAACTCAAAATATGTACCTCAAAGCAACTACAGCTATTCCAATCAATAAATGATACCTCTTTTTCTTCAGTCTACTGGTGAGAGCTCACTGCTAGTGAGGCTGAGAGGGAGGCTTACTCACTTACTTCTGGTTGTATCAAAACAGTTTTGTGATCTTATATTTTTATTTAGATTCAAATCAGTTAACATATAGTATAGTATTGATAGTATTGGTTTCAGGAGTAGAATTTAGTGATTCATCACTTACATATAACACCCAGTGCTCATTGCAACAAATGCCCTCTCTAATGCCCATCACCCATTTAGCCAATCCCCTTACCCACCTCCTGTCCATAAACTCTCAGTTTGTTCATCATAGTTAAGAGCCTCTTATGGTTTGCCCCTCTCTGTTTTTCATCTTATTTTATTTTTCCTCCCCTTCCCCTATATGCATTGTTTTTTTTTCTTAAATTCCACATATGAGTGATATCATATATTTGTCTTTGTCTGATTGAAATCTTTCATTTAGGATAATACATTTTAGTTCCATCCACCTGTCTAAATGGCTAAAATTAACAACTCAGGAAACAACAGATGTTTGTGAGGATGAGGAGAAAGGGGAACACTTTTTCACTGTTGGTGGGAATGCAAACTGGTGCAGCCATTCTGGAAAACAGTATGGAAGTTCCCAAAAAGTTGAAAATAAAACTACCTTACGGCCCAGCAATTTTACTACTAGGTATTTATCCAAAGGATACAGAAAGGCTGATTCGAAGGTGCACATGCACCCCAATGTTTATAGCAGCACTATCAACAATAGCCAAATTATGGAAAGAACTCAAATGTCCATCGACTAATGAATTGATAAAGATGTGGGGTATATACACACACACACACACACACACACACACACACACGATGGAATATTACTCAATGAACAAAGAATGAAATCTTGCCATTTGAACAGTGTCTTGACCTTATAAGATAGTGTGCTGCTGCTCTGAAGATGGCATTGGGGAAGGTTTGGGTGGAGTGACATGAGGAATATGATAGGTTTATTGCTATTAGTCTCTATTTCTAAGAGACAAAAGTTTCTCTATGATTCAAGTCATAGAGAAGCTAAGTTCATAAACCCATCATGGCTATTATAATTCTATTTGGGGCATTATGCATTCAAAATCTATTAAATACAAGACTTTTAAGTGGGAAATGGAGACTGAGAATTCAACCACTACTTATTCAAATTCTCATTTCTAGACGGTTTTTTGGGGGGTTGGAATTTGAGAATAGAAGAGATGTCCTATAAATTTCTCTTATTTTTTGAATTCTTAATATAGAAAAAAGACATTGAGAATCAAGTATTCCTCATTTTATGGAATATTGAGCTTTGGAAAATAAGAGTAAAGCTATCAGTGGGAATCCATAAAAGTATCCAGTTATCCATTCTTCAGGTATATATTTGGAAATATGACCAAATCTACATAAATATTTTTTTCTAGGTGACTGTGTTATGAAAAGTTTTCAACATGTTGTATTAAGAGAGTTCGACTTAGGAGGGAAATTCTCCATAAATTATTAAACTTTATAAGGCACCAAAATTAATTTCAGATGTGTACAGTGTTTTAAAAAGTGAAATTATAAGCTGTAAAATATATACATGATTATTAATTTATCTTGCAAGGAACATGGACTTTATAAGCATATAAAGAATAAGAAAATTTTTGAAGGCTGAGGCTGATGTGTTTGACTACATTAAAATTTAAAACTATTACAATATTTGTATCACATAAAATATAAGTTGATATGTTTTCTTCATGGAGCATTCTCACAAACTAATAGGAACTAAAATAAAAAAAAATAGTATGCCAAAAAATTTACTGAAGGAGAAATACAAGTTGATAACAAGCACAATTAAAAACTTACAAAATTATTGGGGCGCCTGGGTGGCTCAGTTGGTTAAGCATCTGACTTTAGCTCAGGCCATGTTCTCATGGTTAGTGAGTTTGAGCCCTCTGTCAAGCTCTGTGCTGACAGCTCAGAGCCCTGGAGCCTGCTTTGGATTCTGTGTCTCCCTCTCTCTCTGGCCCTCCCCCACTTGCGCTCTGTCTCTGCCTCTCTCAAAAATAAATAAAACGTTAGAAAATACTTACAAAATTATTAATTGTTACAGATGCAAGTTTAAATGGAATGATACTACTTTCACTTATTTAATAGAAGAAGCACAAAAGAGATCAATAATTTTTAAAGTGGAATAAGAGGAATATAACATATATAATTGTTGTTGCTGTAAGTAGTATAACATTTAAATGAAAATATGTAGTAGTATGAATCAAGCCTTAAAATATCCATATTGTTTAAACTATAATCTTTACCTCTAGTAATATATTTCACAGTACATTCAGAGATACATACAAAAAATGAAGCTACATGGAAATGAAAAGGAATATGTAAACAACACAAAGAATTATTTATTGAGAGTACAGTCATCCATTACAAATATGCATCCGTTAAAAATATGTTTTCAAATAACATTTACTAGTAAGGTAATATTTTAATAATTTGTGAACATTTAAAAGAAAGAAAATAAGTAGAAAGAAGAGCAGTAAATGAGATTCTAGGGCAGGAATGACATTTTTACAGTGCAAACCTGGAAGAGGTTAGAGAGACTCAATCAAAATGCAGCAGAACTTTTGGAATGTGTTCCTGTGTTACACAAGAAGGAGATATGGAGTGGAGGAGGGCTTTAATGAGCTAGGTTCAGCTGTGCGAGCGCTATAACTTTAGCAGAAGAAGATGTTTATAGAAACAGCCTCTGGTAGGCTTTGAGGTCTAGCTCTTAGCAAACTTTAGTTAAATGTGTAGTCAGTGTGTGTGTGCACGCGTGAACGTATAAGCTTTTATAACCAAGTGCAAGACTGTATACTCTGCAGTGAAGATAGGAGCAGCACACAAAATTTTATTTTATTTTATTTTATTTTATTTTATTTTATTTTTCAATGTTTATTTATTTATTTATTTAAATATGAAATTTATTGTCAAATTGGTTTCCATACAACACCCAGTGCTCATTCCAACAGGTGCCCTCCTCAGTACCCATCACCCATCCTCCCCTCCCTCCCACCTCCCATCAACCCTCAGTTTGTTGTCAGGTTTTAAGAGTCTCTTATGTTTTGGCTGCCTCTCACTCTAACCTCTTTTTTTTTTTCCTTCCCCTTTCCCATGGTCTTCTGTTAAGTTTCTCAGGATCCACATAAGAGTGAAAACATATGGTATCTGTCTTTCTCTCTATGACTTATTTCACTTAGCATATTTTATTTTATTTTATTTAAAGTTTATTTATTTATTTTGAGAGATACTGAGACAGTGTGAGCAGGGGGAGGGGAAGACTGGGAGGGAGAGAATCCCAAGCAGGCTCAGTGCTATCAGTGCAGAGTTCAATGTGGGGCTCTAACCCATGAAACTGTGAGATCATGACCTGAGCCAAAACCAAGTGTCATATGCTTAACCAACTGAACCACCCAGACACCCCAGCATAGAAGGTATTAGAAGCAGGCCAAAGATCTACTGCCATAATATAGCTCAAATGGAGGCTCCACATCTGAGTAGGTAGCATGTGAAAGTTAGTCTAGTGTCAAATCAGAAATGAAAGACTGCAGGAATGAAGTAGGGATCAGATATAGGATCTAGGGTAACTAGTAGTATAAGAAAGCCCTGTGGGTAATGATCTATTATGGTAACTTTTCTTTTTTTCTTTTTCTTTTTTTTTTTTTTTTTTTGAGTCAATATCTGTACCTGGTACACAGCAGAAATGCAGATGATAGGAAGGAACTGCTGAACTGAGCCATCAGAAAAGAACAGATTTGTTTATGTTGTCATTTGAATTATACTGTTGTGTTAAATATTATTAGGGTTTCCTAACAAACAGAATTCATTTAAAGAATTCATGCTGTGGCCAAGGCAGTACTCAGAAGAAATTTACATACTTAAGTGCTTTTATCCAGTTAACAAAAAAATTCAAAGCATTCAGATACTGTGCAGAATGAAAAGGAAAATAGCAACAAAAACTAAAAATGTAGAAAGAAATGAGTAAAAGTAAAATAACAAATAAGGTATAAGAAAAATAGATTTTCTCAGTAAAATCAAAGCTAATTATTTGATATGGCCACTAAAGTAACTAAAAATTGGCTAGTCTAGAAAGAAAAAAAGAAAATACAAATAACAGAATCAAGAATGAGAAAAGCAGGGGAACCTGGGTGGCTTAGTTGGTTAAGCTTCAGACTTCAGCTCAGGTCATGATCTCATGGTTCCTGAGTTTGAGCCCTTTGTAGGTAGGGCTTTGTTCTGACAGTTCAGAGCCTGGAACCTGCTTTGAATTCTGTGTCTCCCTTTCTTTCTGCCCCTCTCGCATTGACACTCTGTCCCCCCCTCTCTCTCTCTCTCAAAAATATAATAAACACACACACCACAAAAAAAAAAAAAAAGAATGAGAAAGACAGTGAACTTAGAGTTAGGGAGTAAAAAGTATTAGAATTTTTGTATGATACCCCACTATGCTGGAAATGTGGATAAAATCAATGTTTTTTTAGGAAAATATAAACTAAATTAACCCAAGAAGTGATACAAAACCAGTAATTCCCTGATTTTTAAAAAATTGCAGTGTTTGTCAAAAAAACATATCCCTCAAAAATGAATGAAGCCCAGATATTTTTAAGGTTGAGTGCTATGGAATATCATGAACATATGCTTAAATTTGCTCCATGCAGAAAAATAGATAAGCAACTTCTCATTTCATTAAGTAGAGCTTGGATGACCTTTGCTACACAAAATGGTTTAACGAAAGAAGAAAGTTTAGAACAATAAAATTTGAATATAGATGCAAATATATAAATAAGATAGTATTTGGCAGCTCATTTCAATATTATTTAACAGGTCCTTAAAGTCATATAAATTGAAAAACTAAGATATCAGAAATGCTAAGATATTTCAACTTTAGTAAACCTATTAATATAATTTGCACTCAGAAGGAGAAAAAGTATGATTTTCTTAATTAAAAGCAAAACAGGGGTGCCTGAGTGGTTCAGTCAGTTAAGCATCCTACTCTTGATTGCAGCTCAGGTCATGATCTCACATTTTGTGAGATCTAGCCCCATATCAGGCTTTGAGCTGATAGCACAGATTGGAATTCTCTATCATTCTGTCTCTCTGCTCCTCCCCCACCAAATAAATAAATAAACATGAAAAAAATCAATAAAAGCAAAACAAACAAAAGATTCCCACTTCTTCCCATAATGGATTAACAGGGACTGGATTATCCTTCTACCTTTGATAAGTAAATTCCTGGACAAAATATATAAAAAAAATTATTCTTACATATTGGACACCAGGCAGTACAAGAATATTATTCCTGAGAAAAGGAAAACAAACAAGATGAGACCTACAATTGTCCAACTTATCACCTAACAAGAGTTTCCAGACTGTATCACAGGAAAAGGGAATCCAATCAACTGAATATAAAATAGAGAAAAAAAAAAAAAAACCAAGAGTAAAAATGTTCTTTTGAAAAGATCAATAAAATGGATATACTATAAGCGAGATTAATTAGGGAAAAAAATAAGAGAAAAAAAGAAGGCAGAAATTACCAATATGAAGAAACAGTTGTGCAAATCCTACAGGCATTAAAAAGATGAAAAGAGAATATTATGAACCATTTTTGCTAATTAATTCAAAAATGTAGTTTGAAAGGACAAATTCTAGTCCTCATGCAAGAATTAGATTGGGTAAAAAAAAGTATATGAACAGAAATAAAAGAAATAAATAAGAAAGAAAGAAAGAAAGAAAGAAAGAAAGAAAGAAAGAAAGAAAGAAAAGAAATAATAAGAAATAAAATATGACTCACTCATTCTCTATTATTAAATTTTAACTTGGCATAAACCCTTTAGAAGGCAATTTTACAATATCTAACAACTTAAATGTTCATAATATATTTTAACCTACCATTACACTTTTAGAAATTTACTTTGAAATACTCAAATATGCACCTTGAATCAGGCACTGTTCTAAGAGTTAGGTATAAAATAGTGGCCAAAGCAAACGTAATTCTGTATCTTGTCAACACTCTACTTTCCTTGGCCATACTGACATTAAGAAAAGAAACCCGACAGCCAGATACCATGCACAAATACAAACTATGATTGTTGGATCCTTGAAGAAGTGTAGAATGCCATAAAAGAGCATAACAGAGGAATCATACATATACATAATGCACAAACACACTGTGTACACAGACCATGTAAACAATCCCAACTGTGATACAATTGTTAACTTTATGCTCAAATACAATGAGTTAAACCTAATTTAGTAACATGAACATTTCTCTAAATGATAATTTATGTGAAAAAAGTTTCTAAAGAGTATGTATAGTCTCATCCTACTTATCTTTTTTTAAGTTTATTTATTTATATTGAAAGAGGAGGGGGAGGGGCAGAGAGAGAGGGAGAGAGACAATCCCAAGCAGGCTCTGCTCTGTCAGCACTGAGCCCAATGCGGGGCTTGCATGACCTGAGTGGAATCCAAGAGTTGGACGCTTAACGAACTCTTTTTTTTTAATTTTTCTAAATGTTTATTTATTTTTTTTAAATGTTTATTTATTTTTGAGACAGAGAGAGACAGAGCATGAATAGGGGAGGGGCAGAGAGAGAGGGAGACACAGAATCTGAAACAGGCTCCAGGCTCTGAGCGGTCAGCAAAGATCCCGACGCGGGGCTCCAACTCACGGACCGTGAGATCATGACCTGAGCAGAAGTCAGAGCTTAACCGACCCAGCCACCCAGGCGCCCCAATGTTTGTTTATTTTTGAGAGAGGGGGAGACAGAGTGCAGGCTGGGGAGGGACAGAGAGAGAGAGGGAGACACAGAATCTGAAGCAGGCTCCAGGCTCAGAGCTGTCTGCACAGAGCCCCACGTGGAGCTCGAACTCACGAACCATGAGATCATGACCTGAGCCACCCAGAAGCCACCCAGAAATATGTTTCTTAGCTCTTTCTGAAACATACAATCAATCATCTCACGCTTTCCTCTAAGGATTCTTAGAGGTTAATTTGTCCCTTAAGAAGTGTTTGCAAGCGGAACCAGGAACTTAGCATGCCAGTGTTAACATCTGACAAAATTCTCCACCATACTTCACATTGTGTTCTGAAGCCAAATGAGAAATCAGGGATCTAAAGACAAAACATAGTGTTGGATAATGAGTAGCTCAAAGCTGGGGGTAGTGTTAAATATATGGGAGGAATGAAGAAGTTTCATGGGCAGAAGGAAGAGATTTTATACTACCAATGTTTCCTAATTGACATTGAATGTCTCTAAATTCTTCACAGTATCCTCCTTATCTTTTAAAAATATTTCCTGTATCTTATTTATGTCTCTTCTCTCATAATACTGTTTTTGTACCTTTCTTTGTTTCTTCATCTGTGTTATTAGGAGTTTGTTAATGCATTAGTCCTTGCAAATAAGTAATTTTGGTCTTGTCAAATTGTTTCCATTTTATTTTTTTGTATTTGTTTTGCTGTTCCTTTTCTACATTTTTTAGATGAATTCTTAACTCATAATTCAGTCACTCTCTTCTCACATGAGGAATTTAAAGCTATCATTTTTCCTCAAATTACTGCTTTGGTTTCATTCCACAAGGTTTCACATGATGTATAGTCACAGTAATTCAGTTTAAAATTTTTTCTGGGACACCTAGGTAGCTCAGTTGGTTAAGGGACCAACTCCTGATTTCAGCTCAGGTCGTGATCTCATGGTTTGTGAGATCGAGTCCCACATAGGGCTCTGTGCTGACAGCGCGGAGCCTGCTTGGAATTCTCTCCCTCTCTCTCTGCCTCTCCCCTGCTCATTTGCACTCACTCCCTGACTCAAAAAGAAATAAGTAAACCTAAAAAAAACTTTCTAATTACCTCGATAATTTAATTTTCTTTAATCCATGAACTAGTTATAATGTAAAAAAATTAAATGGGACATTTTCTAGTCATCTTTGTATTATCTATTTTTGTTTAATGATGTATTCATCAGAGAACAGACTGATTACTTGTAATGTTATCTCTTTTTAAATATATATTTTCCTACAGGCTTTGTGGTTATTTGAATGTTGGTGGATAGCATTGTTAAATATTCAACATTTGTCCATTAGGTCAATGTTGTTAAATATATTGAAATCTACTGTATTCTTAGTTTTTCTCTGCTAATTATTCCAAATTTAGGATTTTATCATATCCTTCTCTAATAATTTCCTCTTATAGTCCTGTTGATTTTTGATTTTTATATTTGAAGACTATATCTTATGCATAAAAATCTAGAATTTTTATATCCTCCTAGTGAACTGAAATTTTATTCTGAAGTAAGCCTGTTGAATTCTATTAATATTTTTTGTCAAATGGTATATTTGTATAATATTAATATACTACATCAACTTTTACATTTCATTCTTTGAAGTCTGGCTACTTTCAACATTTCCATTTCTGTATGTTTTATGGTCTAATAATTTATGTCTTTTAACTAGATTTAGTACATTTAAATTTGTTTTACTATTCTTATGGGTGTATATAACATGTATATTTCTAATGATTTATTTTCTACTTCATCTAATCATTTTTTAAACTTTTATTTAGTGTTTAGTGAATGCTTCTTATTTGAATGAAATATTTTCTCATTTCATTTTTTCTGTTATTTCTATTTTTTGATGACTATTCCTCATGTTTAACATGCATTATTAACTTAGTCAAGTCTACATCTTGTCAGTAATTTGCAATCCTTTTAAACAACATAAATTTAAAATGTTCCCTCCAATCATATCTCCCCAATTGATATCCCATTATTTTTTAGTATTTTAGCTTTATTTTGAATTTTTAATACCTCAAGTGGAATTATTTTAATGTTTTTATATGGTCAGTGTTTGTTTAGACTACACACATATTTATAATTTTTTAACCATGAGTTTTTGTTGAATGTCAGATATTCATTCCTTTTGAGACTATTTTCACTCATCCTTTAAAAGTTCCTTTAGTTGACACTATTAGGAGGTAATACTTAGTTTTTTCTTTAATTGGACATTTTTTTGTTTTATTCTAATTTTTGAAAGATAGTTTTGCTTATTATAAAAATTCTAGTTTAGTAATGTATAGCACAGGGAATACACTCAATATATTATATTACCTTTGTATGGTAACACATGGTAACTATATTTATTGTGGTGATAAGTTTGCAATGCATACAAATGTTGAATCACTATGTTATGCACATTAAACAAATAGAATATTGTATTTCCAGTATACTTCAGTAAAAAAAGATGATAAGGCATAAAAATTCTAGTTTGATAGTTACTACTTAAGCATTTTATTTTTTTAAGTTTTATTTATTTATTTTGAGAGAGAGAGTGAGAGCAAAAGCTAGAGAGAGAGAGAGAGAGAGAGAGAGAGAGAGAGCATGAGCAGGGGAGGGGCAGAGAGAGGGGCAGAGAGAATCCCAAGCAGGCTTCTTGCTGTCAGTACAGAGCCTGACACGGGGCTTGAACTCATGAACCATGAGATCGTGACCGGAGCCAAAATTGAGAGTTGGATGCTTAACTGATTGAGCCACCCAGGCACCCTGATTTAAGCATTTTAATACATGTATAATTGCTTTCTCACATCTCATGTATGTATCTATCAAGTAACATATTTGCTTAATAAAATCAAATTATTATTTGAGATGGCATGATTAAAAAGAGAAGAGCTACCAAATATAATTATTTCGGTTTTAAAGAGACAAAGCAGCAAAGAAAACACGGGTTTCACTTGCATATTAAAATAGTAAATTATTACAAAATAAAAGATAATTACAAGTAATTGCCTATCTGATAAGGTGGCAAGTAAATAAATAAGTTTAGCAAACTCATTCCTCAACTCATACTGGTTCAGGCACTCATTCAATATTTACAGAGAACTAGTAGGAGTGGGAATCCACAAGAAAGCTGAAGATACAAAAATATAGCCTAGACTATGCACTTGGGTAGGGAAGAATTCTGGAATGATTATTTGTTATCATGTGAATACTAGAATGAATTGTTTGTGTGTGATTGCTAGAAATAGTCCTCAAACTAGTTCCTAGAAAAAAAATTAATATTTAAACTCCTAACAGTTTAAGATTGTACAACAAAGAGATGTAGAAGCAGTTATTCTTTTCTGCAGAAGAATCTTACTGATGTGAGCTGACAAGACGTCTCTAAGAGGGGCAGCTTTTTTTTCAAAGATTGTTTTTTCTAATTTATTTATTTATTTTGAGAGAGAGAGAGAGAGTGCACACATGTTTAATGTGAGTGGAGGAGGGGCAGAGAGAGAGAATCCCAAGCAGGCTCCGTACTGTCAGCAAGGTGCTGGTTGCGGGGCTCGAACCCACTTGCCAGTGAGGTCATGACCCGAGCTGATGAGCCAAAACCAAAAGTCAGACCCTTAACCTACTGAACCACCCAGGTCCACCTAAGAGGGGAAGCTTCTAATTGCAGGGCAGTATTTTAATGTGTTAATGTGTAGATAACAGAAAGAGCAGGTTTTCCATTGATGATGTCTCTGCCAGGAGAGCAGTTTACCCTGTAACTTAGGCAAGTAAGTTCACATTCTGAGGTTTAGCTTACTCATTAGTAAATTTTTTAAATATTATGATGATTATAAAAATCTAAGTTTGTGCTAGTGATTACACTGTCCTTTATAAATGTTAACATGTTGTAGGTTTTGCACATTTTTACCATGATAGCTTCAGACAAAGAAAAGCTAAAAAAAATTACAATGGACAGTCATATACCCACTGCTTATATTCAATAATTATTTACTATTTGCCTCAAACACATATACACATATGTTTCCATGTGTGTATGTATGTATATTTGTATGCACATACATATTTACATATATATTCATGTATCTGAAATCAAGCGCAGACTTCATGATGATTCACCCTATATATTTCAACATAATCTCCCAAGTATAAAGATTTTATTTTATAAATTTTTTATGTGTATTTATTTATTTATTTATTTATTTATTTTAACGTTTATTTATTTTTGAGACAGAGAGAGACAGAGCATGAAGGGGGGAGGGGCAGAGAGAGAAGGAGACACAGAATTGGAGGCAGGCTCCAGGCTCTGAGCCATCAGCCCAGAGCCTGACGCAAGGCTCGAACTCACAGACCGCAAGATCGTGACCTGAACTGAAGTCGGACGCTTAACTGACTGCGCCACCCAGGCGCCCCTATGTGTATTTATTTTTGAGAAAGAGAGACAGAGTGTGAGCAGGGGAGGGGCAGAGAGAGAGGGAGACACAGAATCTGAAACAGGCTCCAGGCTCTGAGCTGTCAGCACAGAGCTCAACGCAGGGCTCTAACTCGGAAACAGTGAGATCATGACCTAAGCCGAAGTTGGCTGCTTAACTGACTGAGCCACCCAGGAGCCACTAAAGATATTATTTTATATAGCTACACTACTATTATCTTACATATGAGAATTAACAATAATACATGACATTATTCAATAACTTTTTGAAAGCCAGGATCCACTGTTTGTGCTTTTTATTGAAATAGTCTCTTCTATCCTTTTTAATTTGTCATGGTTCTAATTTTTCTTGTCGAATGTAATTATCTAATTGAATGTCTCATTTTCTGGATCTACCTGATTATTTCCTTATGGTGATTAGCTTGTTATTCTCTCCCTATATTTCTTATAAATTGGACGTTATGCCTAAAGGTTTTAGGATATAGGTTAAATATTTTAGGCAATAATATTTCAAAGCCAGTGTTTTGTATTTCACCTTACATTATTTCAAGGAGCACAGAGGCAGGCTGTGCTGTTATTACCAGTAGTGTTCAGTGTGATCACTTGATTAAGGTGGTGATTATCATATGGTTATTACCATAATATTAGCATCACTCCATTGTCAAAAAATATTTTCTCTTTTGCAAATAGCAAGTGTTCTGTGGTATGATGTTTTGGCACTGTGTAAAAATTCTGTTTCCCAACATTGTAACGAATGATTTTAATATTTACTCATGAATCTTTTCAGAATCTTTCACTGAATGTGGCAAAAATGGCAATTGATTGATCTTATTGGTTCCTTCATTATTTAGTTGGCATTCTTTTGTAAAGAAGAGCTTTACAACTGGGGATAAACTACAGAATCTCTTATAAAGACAGGATGAGTCTTTCTTTATATCTACTGATTTTCAGAGTAAAGAGTTGGTGTCAGTTACCTCTAATGGAGGCAGATTCTTTTAAAATTCTTCCCATCACTCTCACTCTTTTTTCTTTACAAGTATTATTCTGCTCATCATGTGCTTTCTCCAATCCTTCCTTTGCTCACATCTGATCGAGGGACAATGGACTCAATTTCCCAGGCTTCCTTGTCAAGTGGCCTCTAGGAAAGGTCAGCTGGTAGGAGAGGTATTGGAAGACTGGAGGGCAGAGACAGCATGAAACCAGGGCCTGCCTCCCTCTGGCTCCGCTTCTTCTGACAGTGGCTGTGACTCCAGCTCTCTCTGGACATCCCATCCCTCTGTAGTCCCAGATCACACCATCCACTTCAGTTTAGTTCTCCCTCCTGTTCTGGCTCCCCGGCTGGGCTCTGATAAAATAACGCCTTTGCACTTAACACTGTTGGGGTGTTAGGGCTTCTAGGCTCTTTTGGTGGAAAGTAATAAGAAAGATATTTTAAAGATCATGTGTTCATATTATATTCTCAATTCAAGTTCACCTTATACACACTTTATCAACTAGTTTTTGATTTTACATTTTCTGTTCTCTTACACTGCAAATTTGATTCTTAATAGCATCAACATAGTCTAATTTTCTGTATCCCATGACATACTTTTTTGTTTCCTGGGCAACCTGTATCTGCAACACATAAAAGAGTTTTAATATGAAGAAGGCTGACATTTCTACGAACAGAAATAAAATTACTGATCATTGTTTAAGATTTTTAAGTTATATATATATATATATATATATACCCCTAAAAATGTAGTTTCATTTTCAAATTCACCTGAAGTGTTTACTTTATTTGTAAGTTTTGTTACTAGTTTGATATACTATTACATATTTGATACACTTTTGTTTCTATTCATTTTCATATTTAGGGTTTGCTTTTTCTACTTTTTAAGCAAATTTTTTCTGAATATATAAAACATTGATATGGTTGAAAAGGCAAAACTATCTGCTCCCCACCCCTTTCCCAAGGAAGCAGAATCACCATCTCACAGAATTCCATCAACTCCCAGGATGAGAGGTGGTTCAGTGTGGGCCTACCTTCTTGGTCTCAGTATTCTGACTTCTTGATGTGGACAGAATTCTTTTTTTCCTTATATCCTCATTCCATCTTTTACAAGAGTATTCTTAATAGTGCATCAAGAATTTTCATAATTGTACTACAGGAGGCTTTCCAGATCTCTGAACCACCAAATTGTCAGAAGACGATCTCTCAGGCCCATGTCAAATCTATCTCTGTCAGAATCTAAGGCAAACTTTGTGCTGCTTAGTTTCTTAGTAAATGGTCATTGAATAGAATTGTTCACTCTCTAATACTATATATTTTAATCAGTAGAGACTGGAGTTTCTCAATAGTGATGCTATTTTTTTAATGTTTATTTATTTTTGAGAGAGAGACAGAGACAGAGTGTGAGTAGGGGAGGGGCAGAGAGGCTCCAGGCTCTGAGCTGTCAGCACAGAGCCTGATGCGGGGTTGGAACCCACAAACCATGGGATCATGACTTGAGTCGAAGTCAGACACTTAACCGACTGAGCCACCCAGGCACCCCAATATTGATGCTATTGACACCCTGAGTGGAATAATTCTTTTTGTGGGAGCTGTCTTTTTGTATTCTAGAATGTTTAGAAGCATATGCATCTGGCCTCTGACTACTTCATGGCAGTCTCAGTCATGGCATTGAAAAATGTCTCCAAATGTTGTTGTCAAATGTCCTTTGGGGGAAAAAAATCACTCCCAGAAGAGATCCACTAATAGTGGACTATATGAGAGGACATTTTGTTACGTCAATTATAACAATGTTCTCATACTCTGAATATTAGAGTTTTAGTCAACATGGGTGATGTTTGTGGTAAAATGAAGTTACCTGCAATTAGTTCTTGACTGGATTGAGTCCTTGACCCTTCATTAAGGAGTAGCTACCTCCCTTGGAAGTGATAAAAACAGGCCAGTAAACCTCCCTCCATGTGGTTGTCATGGAGGCCAGTTTATTTAGAGAGCTTCCCTGCCCATTGCTGGCTGTGTCTTGCCAAGCTCTGTATTCTCTTCTGAGGCAGTCTGCACACACCACCTCATTTCTGCCAGCCCAAGTTGACAAAGGCACCGATTTCCACAAGAATCTTAACATCAGTCTTGAATATGCAGTTGGACTGGTCACATGACAGGGATTTTTTGGTTGTGGTAACAAAAGATATGAAAACTCTTATCAAAAAGGCTGGTAAGCTCCATTAGTGAAGTTTATATGCTCGTTAATGCAGCTTTTACTTTTTCGGCCAAAATATTCAGTTTTCCTCCATTCCACATCACTCTGTTTCTATTGACTGATATTTTTAAACCCATCAATTATTTAAGGGCAATGGAAGAATTATTAATACGTTAGAAATAAGTCTTTTGGAGAAGATATTCCATTCAGGGAAGAGCTAAGAGAAAAAATGCACACAGAGACAGGAACTCCTGACTCTTATTAGATGGGTTAGCAAAGCTCTTGTCCTTTTTTCAACCAACAAACATCTGTTGAGAGTAAATTGTGCACTTGGGGATACCAATGAGACATAGGGCATGCCTTGCCAGTAACTTGCCATTAGGATGACCAAATTAGGCATTTTGAGAATGAAAGAGGCATCATTAATAAATACACTGGATAACAGGCAGAACCGAGAGTGTTCCAGGCAAACCAAGATGAATTGGCTCCAGATTTGGTGATAAGGTTGGGCAGATAAATCACCTAATTGGCTAGATTCAACGGCCCTGCAGTTAGAGGTGAGATATATGAAGCATTCTGCCCTGTTGAGGACAGGCAGATGAGTGCCAAATTCCTGTATGATGGAGACAGAATAAGAGGAGGAGATATAATTCAGGAAACTCTCTGAATGATCTCTTGCATTGTTTGAGTACCCACCAGTGTTATCTGTGTGACATAGAGCATGGCCCCATATAACATCTTCTAGAATTCTCTTACCCTTCCAAGGAAAGCAATTTTATACCTATCTAATAGTGGAACTTAGTGAGGCATTGTAATGTCGTTAAGGTTGGGTCACCTCAGTTCAAAGCTATTCATTGAACTTGTACATGTTTCAGGTGTCATAAGTTTAGGACTCAAAGATAAAAGGAGTGTCTCTCTACGGGAAGTTCACCATCTAAGGGAGGAGGCTGCAGCCTAGTGAGTGTTCTCTTTAGGAGAGATTTTAGAATCTGTTTTAGTAAAGGAGGTGATTATTACACTGAATGGATTTTAAAGACCTAAAGGAAGTGAATTTTTTATCTGCTTTCTGCAACTTTTACTTTTTTTTTTTACAGGCTAGGAATACAATATATTTACCACTGCTATTTAATGGCAGCTCTTGGTAAATACATAATAGCATTGTGCCTATATTATCTCATTTAATCTGGATAATATCCTTGAAAGCTTGTGTTATTTTTCACTTTACAGATGAGAATGCTGGGATTTTAAATAGTAGTGACAATTTCAAACCACAGGATAACGCTGAAGTTATAAATTGGGCTTGTGTAAAACATTTCCCTTGAGTTCACTCTGACACCAATTCTGGCCCCATCTTGGATGATGGGACAACCAACTGTGGGTAGGTGCCTACAGACAGGGGAAGTACCGAGGAGGTCAGCAACACCAAGCAAAACATAGGGCCGCTGCTTATCACAGGTAATGCAAATAGTAGTCCCATTGTTTTATTCTATTCTAGTAAATACAATAAATTATATTTCTTTTAAAGACAAAGACTATTGCAGTTTCTTTGTTTTAGATGAACAAAACAGAGAGACTAGAATGAATCCTTCTGTAATATGAGGTGGATAAAGGGCCTGTATAGTCCTGTTTATTTCTTTTTTGTCTTTAGTCCTGTTTATTTCAAGTATTTTAGGGATGACATTCTTTCATAGTCTCTCACTTTTAGTGATATTTATGACGTTATAATGTCTTAGAATTGCAAGAATAAGGAAATGCACTGTGATCTCTTATTTCTAACACCAATGTCGTTAAACAAGACTGTGATACAGGCATTTAATAACAACACAGGGATTCAAGAAGAAAGGGGGGGGATTGGGGAATGATTTAGCAAAAGTGCACTGCATGACCTCATGAGGATAGAAAATGACTTTCTAGCCTAGGCAGGAAAAGCAAAATGGCAAAAGAAAGGAACAAGATGGCAACTACAAGGAGAAGTCATTAAGTTCTCCTTAAAAAGGATTTTTGGTAGCATCAGCGCCTTGAATAAAGAAGGAAAAGAGTAAAACTTTTATCTTATCTTTCCTATATCCACTAGCCTACTGGGCAACCAAACAGTAGATGAAGGGAGATTTCTCTTTATACTTTCTCCAACTAATGCCGGAAGACTACTGCCATAATTCATGGAACTAGATATTGCATATCAATGCCTGCTAATATCACTGGAAGAGAGCCAACAAGTATATTCCTCCTGGTGGAAGAACATACTTCTATTTGTGGAATAGCAATGGTACTGATTATGAATAGATCTTCAGATCCTAATGCTAACTTACAAGAGAATCAGAGAAGGGAGGAACTAACCATAGTTAGTTTAATCAACAAAATCTGAATGGGTGACTCTAAGATAAATGACTTAGTTTATTCCAGAAATGACTATAAGGACAAAGGAAGAGAAAGAAAGAGATAGAAGAGAAACTTACAGAGTAAAAGAGATTTAAAGTTTGTATCACCCAATCATAATATGTGGATCCAAATTTGGATCTGTTTATTTTACAAACTTTACAACAAATTTATGACATTTATGAGGCAATTGGGAATTTGAACACTGAGAATATTTGATGATATTAAGGAACCATTAATGTTTTAGAGTATGCTACTGGTATTATGGTTATGTTCCATAGTAATTCTTTTGTTTTAGGGATACAATATGAAATACTTAGGACTGAAATAATTTGCTTCACACTAATACAGAAGGGGCAGAAGGGGGTGATGAGATAAAAGAATCAAACGATAATTGCTATGGCCTGAATGTTTGTGTGCCCCCAAACTGATATGCTGAAATCTGAACCCCTAGAGTGAGGGTATTAGGAGGTGGGGCCTTTGGAAAGTAATTAAGTCATGAGTCTGGGGCCCTCATGAGTGAGATTAATGCCTTATAAGAAGAGACATGAGAGAATTTAGAGAAATAAGTGTTTATTGTTTAAGCCACCCAGTCTATGGGAATTTGTTGTAGCAGTTTCAATGAACTTAGACAATAATGATCAGGTTGGTGATGGAAACATGGGAAGTGGTTATACAGTACTGTAATGCATACTGTCTACTTTTTTATATGCTTAAAGTGTTCAGGATAAAATACTATGAAATGTGGGGTGCCTGAGTGGCTCAGTGGGTTAAGCATCTGACTTAGGCTCAGGTCATGGTTTGTGGGTTTGAGCCCCGCATCGGGTTCTGTGCTGACAGCTCAGAACCTGGAGCCTGCTTTAGGTTCTGTCTCTCCCTCTCTCTCTGTCCCTCCCCTGCTCGTGCTCTGTCTTTCTCTCTAAAACAAATAAATAAACATTAAAAAGATTTTTAAAAGATATTATGAAAAGTAATGAAGTTGCCGAAGAAAAGGTGACATTTGGTCTGCAACAGTACAGAGAAAATTGTTCTCACTTCTAAGACTTAGCATCTCAGTGGAGTAGAAAATCTAGGAAGCTGCTCTCTAGAATCTCCACTTCTAGGAAAAATAAGTAAATTTTAATAAGAATGAGTCAGGGGAATGAGTTTTGGAATTTATGGCTGCCCAGGAATGTTATGATTCATATGCAGCTTATAATCTTTATACTTCCCTATCCGTTATTAATGAATCTTCTAAATATATTTTTTGTACTAAGAATGGTTATAGCAAATCTCAGCTGTTCTGGAATTCTAGGAAATGGGCAAAATTCAGTCTGTTCCCAGGCAGTAATTTTATGAAACTAGTTATGGGAGCAGGGGATGGGAATTGAAGGTAGATTGGTATGGTGAAAAAATGTGTTTTGCTCCTATATTTTATGGAGAATAAAAATTTGTCCTGGAGTCCTATTGATTATGTCTAATGTCCTATATAATCTGCAGTTCCAGATACTGTGAAGGTGATGATATATAGGAGAAAGGGAGACTTGTTCCTCTCCCTGGGCAATATTCACGCAGCATCTCCCTTGCTTAGATGGTTTATGTGGGCTCTCTGCATCTTTGCTCCTATAAATATAAATATAAATATAAATATAAATATAAATATAAATATAAATATAAATATATATTGATATGCTAAAGTAGATATTATGCATTACTGTACTGTATAACCATTTCGCATGTTTCCATCACCAGCTTGTATGTATGTGTGTGTGTATGTGTGTGTATATATATATATATATATATATATATACACACACACACATATGTATATAGATATATGTGTGTGTGTGTGTGTGTGTGTGTGTGCTTATTTATTTTTGAGAGAGAGCAAGACGAAGTGCAGGTAGGGGAGGAGCAGAGAGAGAGGGAGACACAGAACCCAAAGCAGGTTCCAGGCTCTGAGCTGTCAGCACAGAGCCCAACATGGGGCTCAAACCCATGAATCGTGAGATCATGACCTGAGCTGAAGTCAAGACACTCAACTGACTGAGCCAGCTTTAGGAGCCCCTGTTGCCAGCCTATTTTTATTAACTGGGTTAAATTTTTATGTTTCTCAGAAAAGCTGAGGTACCAATATTCATTAATAAGGATAGTTGTTAATTTTCATGGAGCAATTGTGATTCATTTTAGTGAAAATCTCAAACCTAAAGAGAAACCAGAGAATGTTAATGTTCCCATCGCTGAGGAATAGGCCATTTTCTTGTGAATCTCTGACTAACAAATGGCATAGCATTTGGAACAAAAGTTTTTCTTAGAGCAGATTAATGCCATGGCCAAAATATAGTTCTTGGCTGGAGTTTCTCGGCAGAAGGACCAGGCAGAGACATGACGTCCTTTTATTAAATCCTTTTGTCGTATATTTTGATTCAGGGAGTATTCTCTTAGGTTCACAGCTGGGTGTGAATGGTTGGAGTTGACTGAAATACAAATTAGCAAGCTCTCCCCATATAACAGATGTGTCTACAAACTAGCTGTTGGCAGGTAGTTCCTGAAAGAACTCTTGCATCATGGTGGGGAGCACATGCTCCGGCATAAACTGTGCTCAAATCCTGAGCCACCATTTTCCAGCTCTGTAACCTTAAAGCTACTTATCCTGCCTGTGTCTCAGTTTCCTCACCTGTAAAAAGGTAGTGATAACAGCAGTTATTTCCCAAGGTTCTGTCAGGCTGTTACAAAAAATTATATGAGTGAATACATATGAAGTCCTTAGAAGACAGCCTAGTCCATAATAAGCACTCAGTCAGTGCTGGTCATTGTTAATGCCTGGTCTTGTCAAACCTGCTCTAAGCTATCCTTTGTCCTTTATCACTTTGTTCTATATCTATTACTTTTCTATAGTGCAATGGAAAAAAGATCAAGCGGTTAGAAGTGGACGATCCTGGCTTCAAATCCCGACAGTGGCATTACATAACTTCATTAAGCCTTCGTGCCATATCTATAACATGAGACTACAATAATACCTACCTACCATAGTTGCTGTGAGAATGGAATGAGATCATGGTAGTGGTGTTTAGAAGAGCCACGAAGAGTGGATTTCAGTAAATATGAGTAGGCCTCCCTTCATGAGGACCTTATAATCTGTCTTCTTGCTCCTGGAGTGTTGATTCTTTACTCCTAGTGCTTGCATTGCTGCCCAACATGATCCTTCCACATTCAGGTGTTTTGTTTTGTCTTCTCCATTCCTTGTGGGTTTCTGAGACATGGACCGAGTCCCATTTTATTGGGGGGGGCGGTTAGTAAAGGTCAAGAAACTTATGTTATGAATGCAACAAATATTTATTGAGTGACAACTATGGAAGCACTGTGGAAGAGAGACATGGGCTCCTATTGTACTTAGTATAAAATTCTTATTTCTTGTCAGGGTCTCAATGATCTGACCCCTGCCTTCCTTGCCAATTCAGGCCTCCTTTGGGTTCAAGAGCAGAAGTTCTCATGCCAGATGGCCCCTCTTGCCCAGGCCACTCCCCATGTCATGCCTTATGGCTATTTGCTTCTCATTTTTCAGACTTAGGCGTGTCTTCCTTGGAGATGGTTTACCTGACACTGCCTATTTTCTATTACTTTACTGGGTTTATTGCCTTCAGAACCCTCACCACCCTCTGTAATGATAGGAATATTCATTTACTTGCTTATACTCTATATCCTCTCAGACTATAAACTCTATGAGGGGACATATAATATGCAGTACCTAGCATGTTAGCTGGCACATAATGGGTACAATAAATAAAAAGTAGTTGCATGGATGCATTTTTCTTAAATGTCAATAAAAAAATAAATGATTGAGGAAAATGCCAACCTTGTCCCCAACAATAGTCAGACTTAATTCATGCTGTAGCCATAAGGGTTTGGGGCAAGTTGCCACGCACCTTGCTGGGCTTCCCCTTCCCAGTAGGGCCCTCACCAGCCTCCACAAAGCCGGGGTCCCCTTACTTCCTGTTTCTGGAGATCGTGAACTTTTCCCTAAGTCAGGACAAAAAACTCAGGTGAAAATCTTCTAATAGCTCTGTTCTTCTCATTCAGCACTGGCTTCAGAAGATCACACCAATTTGTATGGACATTGTTCATGAATAAAGAATAGAGCCTCTCTTCTACAGGCATTTTAAGGACTCTCTTAAGTGCTGGACATTTTTATTTTTGGAGGCTCCACTCCCTCATCATATCAAACATATTAAAATGAATTCATATCCCATATTTAATATGATACTTTTGCTGTAAAATATGTTAGAAAACATCTTTGTAATGTTGCTCTTAGAATTTTTGGTTGGGTGGCACCTGGGTGGCTCAGTCAGTTAAGCGTCCAACTTCGGCTCAGGTCATGATCTCGCGGTCCATGAGTTCGAGGCCCGCGTCAGGCTCTGTGCTGACAGCTCAGAGCCTGGAACCTATTTCAGATTCTTTGTCTCCCCCTCTCTGACCCTCCCTATTCATGCTCTGTCTCTCTCTGTCTCAAAAATAAATAAACCTTGAAAAATTTTTAAAAAAAGAATTTTTGGTTGGGACTAACATTTAATTTTTGTTTGACTGTTAAAAAAAAGAGATAGGCATGAGATCTACCAATTTAGAGTTTCTAAGTCTTCTGAAGGAAACGTTTTGGGTAAATAATTACACAAGTAATCTTTAAATCAGTGCTGTTGGAGTTACTGTTTTTGGATTGTACTCCAGAAATAATTTTTGATGGAGCACTTAACTTTAATTCTTAAAAACCTATGGTCCCTATTGCTTAATATTTCTAGATTTATGAATCAGAAGATGTTATTGGAAGGTAGTGTGTTGTCTCACTAAAGGAAATGAGCTGCTTTGTGAGGTAATGAGCTTGCCGTTACTGGAAGGGTTCGTGCTGGCCTTTTGGAATGTTACTACATCCTTGCATTTTGTGACCATATAGCATACATTTGGAACATTTCGAGGATCCCAAGCTGGAAAATGTCTCCAGAATGTCGATTCTCCCAACTAAGGAAATAGACGCATTTGGTTGATATGCTGAACTGTGATGGTAGGTTGACAGACTTGATTTTGACAGCTGAGCCCATTGATTTTCCTGGCTCACATTGCAATTGTGCACTTTAGGTAGGCTAGGGTCCTATTACATACAATAGGAACCTGCAATTGCCTTTGCATGTGCACTCACAAGTGTGCATGTATGTGCGCACACAGAAACATGTAACTGAAACTCTGCAAAAGACATTCAGGTCCAAATTGACCTGGGCCAAAAAGTTTGAAGTAATTTCATTGTCAAAATATACTTTGCCAAAACCTTTAAGGCTCCTCAGAATGAAGCTGGGTGATGAGGTTCATTTCAGTTAATATTGTATCTTTTGTGAGGGAATGAGTTTAAAGGGCTTCTTGCTGATTCTAAGGAAAATGTGTGCCAGGGATTGGAAAATCCTATGTGAGAAGCTGATTACAGTTCGAGGAACTTTATCTGTATTTTTGGGGTGCTGCACTTGCAGTTAAAAGCTTGCTAAATAAGAAGGAGATGTGATCCTATGGAACTAGGAATGCAGTAAATGAAGGTGGAGGCATATTCTCCCCCTCTCTCATGCTGCTTCTCTCTGTATTTCTCTCTTCTCCTCCTTGCTGGCTTTTCCTATGACTCAGTGGAGATGGCAGGAAATGCCAGCCCCCACCCCCCAGCTTTGAGGTTTACAGCTTCTCTGTTCCAGACACCGGACCGTGCTGGGATTGAAATCTTTAGCCACAATTACAGATTCCTATGAAACGGTCTGGGAGTCTGTTCAGGTTGTGGACCTGATCTTTCATGTGACTTGACTGTCAGCTGTCCGTTGGAATGAATGGGGTAGACAGTTCTCTGGAAAATAGGGTGTCTTTGACTCAGTCTAGGAGAACTCCTTTAAAGGTATCTGCTCTTTTACCCATTTTAAGTTTTGTTTAAGAATAATTGAGAGAAGGGATTACATTTGTAAGAAAAAAGATATTCATTGTAAATGAATATTATATAGAAACACAGGTAATCAAAGCAAAAGATAATGGAAACTAACTTTGTTTTGCCTGGACATAAAATACAATTAAATTCCTCCTCAAATTAATAATTAGCTTTGTCTTTATCAAATACTTTCCTTTGCATGCCTTCAAGAATTCTCATGATTGAGTACAAAATAAGCCTGAGTTGTACTTTGCCACAGATAAGACTGGGGCAGGAAGGATCCCTTGAGGAAACTTATAGACCAAGATGGCTGAATCGCTCCCCTAAAAGATCACCTCTGATGCCTGGGACATACTCAGGACCCCAGAGTTCCCAAAGAACAAGGATCCAAATATGCAAATCCTGCCAAATTATTATTGAACAAAGCTGCCTCTGAGTCATTGGAAAGTAAATGAGGGAAATAATCTCACTCAACCTGTCCCAGTGGCACTGTTAACTCATCCCTGGCCTGCCCCTTCCCCATTTGCTCTATCTTCTCTCCAATATTTCTGAAATTTGTGGCCACTGCCTCACCTAAATGGACCTTATCATTACTTGGCAGAACTACTGGGAAACTAGTGTTAAAAATTATTCATTCTTTAGTGAATAAACATCAAAAAACACATTCATATGGGGTTGCCTCTGGAACGAGGGAATGGACAAGACACACTTCCGACTTAGCAAAGGTTCTCCCGGACACTTTTCTCATTGCACTTGTACCAAGTTTTATCATTTTTGTTATTACTGATTCCCTGCTAGGGAAAGAGTTTCTGAGGGAGCCATAGGCTAAGGCATAGCATGCTTGGGAGCTACATCGGTTTGATTTTGGATCAAGTTTTGCTAGTGGTCAGTTCTTACCACTTCATTATGGCTCCGGTAGTTTCTGCCAGTGATTTAGAATTGTGTGTGTGTGTGTGTGTGTGTGTGTGTGTGTGTGTGTGTGTCTGCCTGTGCTTGCTTTGTGTTTTTATTAGGGTATGGAATTTTGCTTTCTCCAAATAACTGAAATATTTCTTTTATGTACTCTTACCAACCTGCTATTCTTGACAAGGCCACCTCAGATCCAATTAGATAAAAAGTAGATTGCCAAGGGTTTTGTGACATTTAATGCTACTTACTTTGTAAGATCAGGATAATCATTCGTGGGAAATAAAACACTTTCATTTGTTGGTAAATTTGTGACTTCTTTAAAAACTCGAGCAAATCAGGCTGGACATCCCTCAGCCTTCTGGCTCCCACCTTGCTAAACTCCTCCACAAGTGCACATGGCCATCCTTCTCTTCCTTCTCTCCCACATGAAGCGAAGTCTCCCTACCTGCACCCTGGAATGTGCTCCTGCAGGACTTGACTCTGTCCACAGCTCCACCTAACAAAGTATACAAACGTGACCATATTGCACATCTGTCTCCCACTTGAAAAAGAGAAGCGGCAGGCATCAGTCTCTCCTGCAGCTCAGCAACCTGTGCTAGCTCAGCTCCACCTCTTTCCTCCCTCATAGTCGCCTCCTCCCCTCTTGGTCACTCCTCAGTTCACTTTCGTCCACCTCTCCTGTCCTCACAGCCTGGCTCAGACTTCCTACACCGAGGTCAGCAATAACCATAGCTTCGCCCAAAGCACTTCTCACCTCTAACCTTCCTGTCCTTGCTGCTGCCCTTGACAATTTCAACCACTCCCACAATCCCAAACCTAACTCCTCCTTGCCTTCTGGGCACCGCTTTGGGTTCTTCTCTGCTGTCTTCCTTGCACTGGTGCCTTACACCATTTCCTCCTCACCTGGTGCTCTCACTACCCCATCTTCTGAAGTCTCCCAAATCTCTGTGTTCAGTCCACATGTCTCTTCTGAGCACCAGCCACATGTGTCCAACTCCAGACATCTGGACTTCCAATGTGGATACCCCATTGGTCTCTTACATCAATATGGCTGGCCCACTCTTGTCCACTGCACGTCGCCTTACCAGACCTGCCCCCCTTCCTGTGTTGCCTAGCTCAGAGGATGACACCAGCCCGTGCCCAGTTGCTCAGTCCAGAAACCTCTGAGTCACTCATGATTTCCTCATGCTCACCCCAGGCATCAGGTCAGGCACCACATTTTGCCTTTCACAGTCCCTGTTCCTTTTTTTAGCTATCAGTTGTGCCTTTCCTGGATTATAGAAACAACACTGAGCAGTCTCATTTTATTGATTTCAGTCTTTGCCCTCATATCCATCCAACTGCACTGAAGCCAAGGTAATCTTTCTGAAACACAAATGTGGTGATGCCAATTCCTTGCTTAAAATTCTTCAAAAGCTCTCAGTCATGCAGAGCAAAGTCTGTGTTCCTTAGCACAGTACATTCAGCCTTAATCTGGCTTTAGCTTGTGCCTCCAACTTCATTTCCTGCCAAGCCCCTCACTCTCAGCCGTGTGCTCTGTGGCTTGAGAAAAGCCAAATCTTTTATTTTTTTTCTTATCCTCATCTTTCCAATCCATAAGAGTTTCATTTCCTCTTATAGATTTGCCAAAAGCAAAGTAGCAGCTCTGATCCCCTGCAATGTAATCAGTCTATAATTTGCTTCAGCATGAAAATGTTTCTGCTTTCGATGTCCTTGGTTATTTATACTTCTCTATTTTTGCCCCTACTGCCCGGAAGGAGGATTCATGGACTGGAGCATTGACAGTGAAGAAACAGGTGGATTCTAGGCTTAGAGCCTAGCTGTTCCCATTCATTCTTTCTTTTGTTTTATCATTTCTGAGGAACTAGAAGACTGGTTCCTGACCAGTTGGCAGTTGTCAGTCTGAGCTCATGGTGGTTACTCTTCATTAATTAGAATAGGTAAATATTAAGATTTCAGGCCGGTACTTTGCATATGCCAATCCTTACACAAAGAATTTCCTCCCAACTCCATGCCCTGTTTTCCCAGTATGAAATCTTCCTCTTGCCTCCAGATCTAGCTCACACACTTTTTCCTCTTTACACCCTTCCCTCATGCTTGTCCTTCTCAAGGACAGTCCATGACTTCCTTGAATCTCACACAGTTAACATGATACGCAGAATTACAGTTAACATGATACACACTGAATACCAACCTCCCATCCGTTTCTCTCTCTCCTGCACTTGACTGAAGTCTCCACAGGCATCCCCACCAAGTCTCATTCATTAATGTCATCAGTGTCTGACCCAGTGCCTGGTATGCAGTAGCTGCTTAGTAAATGTCTGTGAGATAAAGTGTTTACGTACTTGGAAGAAAATAATGGAATTAATTTATCCTATTGTTTAACCCTATTTATAAAGGCATTTCATTTTTTTATGTTAAATATAATTTATTGTCAAATTGGTTTCCATACAACACTCAGTGCTCATCCCAACAGGTGCCCTCCTCAATGCTCCTCACCCACTTTCCCCTCTCCCCCCCCCATCAGCCCTCAGTTTATTCTCAGTATTAGTCTCTTATGATTTGCCTCCCTCCCTCTCTCTAACTCCCCCCCCTTCCCCTCCCCCATGGTTCTCTGTTAAGTTTCTCAGGATCCACATATGAGTGAAAACACATGGTATCTGCCTTTCTCTGCCTGACTTATTTCACTTAGCATAACACTCCCCAGTTCCATCCACATTGCTACAAATGGCCAGATTTCATTCTTTCTCATTGCCAAGTAGTATTCTATTGTATATACAAACCACATCTTCTTTATCCGTTTGTCAGTTGATGGACATTTAGGCTCTTTCCATAATTTGGCTATTGTTGAAAGTGCTGCTATAAACATTGGGGTACAAGTGCCCCTATGCATCAGTACTCCTGTATCCCTTGGGTAAATTCCTAGAAGTGCTATTTCTGGGTCATAGGGTAGGTCTATTTTTAATTTTTTGAGGAACCTCCACACTGTTTTCCAGAGCGGCTGCACCAGTTTGTATTGCCACCAATAGTGCAAAAGGGTTCCCGTTTCTCGACATCCTCTCCAGCATCTATAGTCTTCTGATTTGTTCATTTTAGCCACTCTGACTGGCATGAGGTGGTATCTCAGTGTGGTTTTGATTTGTATTTCCCTGATGAGGAGTGATGTTGAGCACTTTTTCACATGTCTGTTGGCCATCTGGATGTCTTCTTTGGAAAAGTGTCTATTCATGTCTTCTGCCCATTTCTTCACTGGATTATTTGTTTTTTGGGGAGTGTTGAGTTTGATAAGTTCTTTATAGATTTTGGATACTAACCCTTTTTCTTATATGTCATTTGCAAATATCTTCTCCCATTCCGTCGGCTGCCTTTTAGTTTTGTTGATTGTTTCCTTTGCAGTGCAGAAGCTTTTTATCATGATGAAGTCCCAATAGTTAATTTTTGCTTTTAATTCCCTTGCCTTTGGAGATGTGGCGAGTAAGAAATTGCTGCAGCTGAGGTCAGAGAGGTTTTTCCCTGCTTTCTCCTCTAGGGTTTTGATGGTTTCCTGTCTCACATTCAGGTCCTTCATCCATTTTGAGTTTATTTTTGTGAATGGTGTAAGAAAGTGGTCCAGTTGCATTCTTCTGCATGTTGCTGTCCAGTTCTCCCAGCACCATTTGTTCAAGAGACTGTCTTTTTTCCATTGGATACTCTTTCCTGCTTTGTCAAAGATTAGTTGGCCATACATTTGTGGGCCCAATTCTGGGGTCTCTATTCTATTCCATTTGTCTATGTGCCTGTTTTTGTGCCAATACCATGCTGTCTTGATGATTACAGCTTTGTAGTGGAGGCTAAAGTCTGGGATTGTGATGCCTCCCACTTTGGTTTTCTTCTTCAATATTATTTTGGCTATTTGGGGTCTTTTGTGGTTCCATACAAATTTTAGGATTGCTTGTTCTAGCTTTGAGAAGAATGCTGGTGCAATTTTGATTGGGACTGCATTGAATGTGTAGATTGCTTTGCATATTATTGACATTTTAACTATATTTACAAAGGCATTTCAAATAGTACACGAGGCATCACAATAAATCAGAGCCTTTGAAATCACCAGAGCGTGCTGGTAACTGTTTCCCAGTGAGGATTCTTATGCAGATGTATGTGGATAAATGAGAGGAACCTCTGCAAGATTCCACCAGATGCCACTTTGGTTCGCCAGAGTTGGCCGGTCCCTGTAATACAAAAACAAATCTGACAATGAGCCCTGATCTGAACAGATTTGTTCTTTCTTGAAGCAACTCCCACTAGGGTTCCTTGGACTCTTCAAGGTGAAAATCCTAAGCCTGGGTAATAAGTATTTCTTCAGGCCACAAAAACGTGGGACATTTTTCAGTACATCTCTTTTCCCTCCATGCTCCCAGTTGATTTACTGGAACTCACTCTGTTGAAGTCCTTCCCTCTGATTCGATACCGGGTGGTCTGAGGCACTACACCACCATCCTCGCCATGTCGCCAGAGTCCCCTTCACTTCCAGGCCCTGGCACGATGATGCGATGGCTGACTAAGCACAGCTGCCCCCAGACCACATCCCTCCAACTCTGCCCTTTCAGTATTTCATTTCTAGCAGTCACCCTTGGGGTGGCTCTTCTCACCCTAGTTTCAGCAGGTTTGGGCCAGGTGCAGGGTTAGGGCTGCTGAAGAGTCTTGTTCATGGGACAGCTGTTTCCTACTTTCCCTGAAGACTAGACCCCCTTCCCCGGTCAAACAGGTGGGTTTGTGTTTAACTTCAGGACCCAGCACAGAGATAGGTTTGTTTCCCCTCCTTCTTCATTCTAGGCACTGGCTTTCCAGTGGGGTTCTCCTGCCCGCTCTGCTCCCTCTCAGGACCGTCCTGCTTATTCTCTTTTCAGGTTCAACCAATGAAGCAGCTCAAGTTCCTCTATCACTTTGGGGCTCACAAGACATTTGAATTGATCAAAGCAGCTCTTGACTTTTGCCTTCTGAGACCTCAAAAGCCTCCCAAGCCCCACCGGGTCCAGGCACCCACACACTGTTGCCATCTCATTGATACTGCTGTCTAGAACACAACACAAACTGCCCGCATCCCTTAGAGATGGTATTTTGAGAAAATTACTCAGCATTTAAATGTCAAAATAATCGAGCCCACGCCCCCATAAATAATGATGTAAAGGACAGAAATGAGACATCACCACTGCCCAGGCTACAAAGGACCTTCAGGGCCATGGAGTCCAGCCCACACCTTTCACAGGTGAAGAGCAGAGAGGGGACAGTGTTGGGTCATATGGCTCCACACTGCAGCTCCCAGTGACCTCTCATGAGGTCACGTCTAGGACCAGACATCTTACCTGCATAAAACCCCCAATGTCAATTGTTTTATTTTCAGAATTATCTTACATCGTCCTTCTGCTAAGATAAAAGGAAAGGGAAATGGATGTTGACTCTTGAGGAAACACTGTGATGCTCTTTGGGTCCTGCCAGAGCAGACACTCTAATTCACTTCTTGCTAATGGGAGGTAGCAAAATCACACACAGCTCTTTAAAACCCATCTTGGAAGTAGGTCCTGGAGAGCAGCAGCCCCAGGCAGGCGCTCTTCTATGGAGACCTTCACTGTGTTTGTCCAATGAAAAAGGGGACCTGACTCACTCAGTGAGATGTTTTCCGAATTTGTTTTTCCATGTGGCAGAGGCAGCAGCAGCAGCTAGACATTCTGAGAGGGTGGAGCAGCAGGACGAGACAACGGATACTTATACACAGGCTGGCAGAATGTTCCAGCAGGATTAGTAGGTGGAAGGAGCACTTGCATTGAGAGAGTCTGATTCCCCAGAGCCATCTCTCTTGCACAGACATATTCTCCCAATTAATTTCTTTTCAAATAGTTGTCCTGATCCTGATCATTAAAAACAAAAACAACCCCCCCAGAAAAAACACATATCATGAAAGTTGACACACATTCTATAGATGCCAGGTGCCAAGCTCCATGCTGGGTGCAAGGGGAAAACAGCACTCTTGTAGGCTCAGACTAAGAATATCAGCAAAGCAAGGTACCTGTGAGTCTGTGGCATCTCAGCAGTGAAAACCGTCCCTCCTTAGGGCAGTCAGAATGAGATCTGAGCCTGGTAATTCGTATAATCTAAGAATTGAGTAGGCTGTTTATATTCTGTATCCTTATAGCCTTATATGTGGTGTTACCTCCTTTTGGGAGGCTTTTCATTCCTCCATTGTCAAAATAATTAAGGTTCATAAAGCCCATATAAATAGGTTCTCTTGGAGAATATATTGGGTGTGGAATTCATCTGGTTGGTGGTACCCTTCTCTAAGCTTCCTAATCATGCTGTACATGTTTCATTAGATCATCAATGACCATAATGCAAATTCTAGAGGTCATTTCTTGAGGTTGTCCTATCAATAACATTTGACCTAGTAGATTACTTACCTTCTAGAACACAATAGTCTCCTGGCCTGACTCATCCTACGCATGTTGTTCTGCTTCATGGAGTTCTCATCAACTTGAGCTCTAAACAATACCCTCTACCAGTGTTTTGTTCTTAGTTTTGTTGGGTGCTACACTGATTAACACCAGGGGGTGCATTCACAGAGATATCTATATCCTTGGTGCTCCCTGGAGTTGTGCAGTGCCCTGCTGTCCACACAGACCAGTATGTACTGTAGCATGATCACAGAGTGGACAATGCTGATCTGCCCCCTGTTTGTTACCAGTTCATGACAAGATGCAGACAGATATTGACAGAACACATCTATAAACATTTAGAACAGTGTGACCTTGGTGTTACATCCACATCTGCAGTCAGTAGACTCTTCCCATTGTTCATAGTATAATGGGGACAGTTGGAGCATTGGTGGACTCAAGTGGTGAGTCACAACTGATACAAGCTGGGTCCTGGGAATGAGCAATAGAATCGTGTTGCAACATGTGGTGTTTTAGGTTTAATTCGTCAACTGAAAACTACACAAAATTTCTTCTATTGAAAGAATTTAAATCATCGAAATGTTATCAGATAAATTGTTGAAAGTGACTACTGATGAAGGATTGAAGACGAATGTTGAAAATATGACTTCCTTTGTTTCATTTGTATAAAATTAAAAAAGAATATTCTGAGGCTCAGAAGTTGCTTTAACATTTCTTTTTCCATTCTCATCAACCTGCCTCTTCTACCATGAGTAATAAATATATAAACAAAACATAGGAACAATTAGGCATATATTACCCTGAATAAATACTGTTGTCATCAGTCCAACCTAGAGTAGATAAATCAGCAAGCAAGAAGCAAGCTCATTTATCACTTTTAAACGTTAGATATTGATATCTGCAGTGTGTGTTCAGGTTTTGAAAATGGGGAATCAGTATTTAATTCATAATATGTTATTTAATTATAATTATAAAGGATAAGAAGTTACAAACTCAATGCTCTTATTACTCACCAGACACATAATTTCAATGAGCAATATGTAGTTTTGGTTATTTTCTCTTGATTGTGTTTTTTTCTTATATTATTGAAATGTACTTTTACTTTTTTAAATCTAATAATAAAAATGAAGGCCTGTGTTATGTATGCCATTATTTTTATTTCATTCCCCCTTTCTAGTAATTTACTTTTGTTTGCTTTTATCAAAATATTAGTTTGCAATGGATTAAAACATAAGATATATGTTAGAAACACACACACACACACACACACACACATATATATGTTGGGGCACCTGGGTGGCTCAGTTGGTTAACCATCCAACTCTTGGTTTCTGTTCATGATCTCACAGTTCACGAATTCCAGCCCCACGTAGGGCTCTGCTTGGGGTTCTCTGTCTCCCTCTATCTGCCCCTCCCTTGCATGCTCTCTCTTTCTCTCTCATAATAAATAATAAATGAACATTAAAAAAAGAATTAAAAAAATATATAAACACACACACACACACACACATACACACATGTCAGAGCTCCTGGAGTTGGACAAGTCTTTCTCTTCTTTATGTATACTCACTCCCATGATATCATCAAGATTCACATTCTTAAATTCCACCCAAATGCCAATGACTTCTAAATGTATCTCTTCAGCCCAGACCTCTCCTCTGAACTCAGCCTGTCCAATTGCCTACTTGACATTTCCACCAGGATGAGTAACAAATCCAAAATTGAACTCCTGATCTTCCCCCATCACCACCCAAGATGCTCTGCTTACAAGTTTTGTCATCTCAGTAAATGGAAATATCATCTTTCTACTGGTTCAGACCAAGCACTCAGAGTCATTCTTGACTCTTTTTTTTCTCACACTCCACATCCCATCTATATTGAAATCAGATTGGTTCCATCTGCAAAATACATGCAGAATTTAACCATTTCTCACCACCTCTCTTTCATTCAAATCCTAGCCTTTATCCATCCCCATTTGCCTGGATTATTGCAGTGGTGTCCTAAACAATTTCTGCTTTCACCCTTGCCTTATAGTTTCTACTCAGCAGAGCAACTAAAATAAGTCTTTCAAAGCTAAGGGCAGATCTTGCTATACCTCTGCTCAAATCATTCCAGTGAAACCCCATCTTAGTCTGCAAGTCACTAGTAAGGACGAACGACCATACATGATCTGCTTTCCTCCTGGGCTCACTTGACTCAACCTCACTGGCTTCCTTCTTTCATCAAATGTATGAATCATGCTCCTGCCTTAGGGCTTTTGCACTCATGTTTTTCTTTTCTGGAAACTCTCCTCACCTATAGATCCCTTTAGCTTGCTCTCCCAGTATTTGCTTCAATGTGACCATATCAAAGAAGCTGTTTTTTCAAGCTTTATTTAAACTTGCATTCCTCTGGCTTCCTCAATGTCCTCCCTTTTTTTCTCCATAGAAATTAATACTTTCTAAAATACTGTATAATTTTTTAAAGGTTTTCACTATAATACAAACAGCTGAAGAACAAGGATTTTTATCTCTTGTGTTCACTGTCAACTCCCTAGAACCTAGAGCAGAACCTGACACATAATAGGTACTTATTCTGTATATTATGAACTCTGTTATTTGACTGTGAGCCCCTGATCAGGAGAGAAGATGCCCTATGACATTTTTCATTATCTGGGCTTAACCCAGTGCCTATTAAAGAGCAATGAATGGGCATATTCACTAATAAATCAATGAAAGGCTATCTTGGGACACTGCAATTGGTGAAGGTATATCACCAGACCTCTGGGTTTTTATTATCTTTTTATAAAGATGAGACAGCTGCAAAATAAAAATATTTATCTAGATGGGAGGAACAAATAATAACCTATGTAGTTCTGGGAAAGAATATGTAATTGATTTTGGGGGGTAGAACAAGTGTATTTTGAGTCATAGTCCATGGCCACAGAGAGTGAAAGAAGGTTTTCTCCAGGTGAGGTGGGAACAGGTTTGAATGAAGTACGTTTGGTGGGAGTTTGAGCAAATCACCGGGGCTGAATGTACCTCTCCAATTTTGAAGACTTAGTCTGTCAGTCATCAATATCTACTCTCCCTTTTCTCTTTCAAAAAGTAACATCCGAAAGTAAAAACTCTGATCCACTAGAAAGAGAACCATATCCTCAAAGTATTTACCTTAAGACGACTTGCAGACTCAAGTTTCAGGAGACAGACTTCAGCCATCGTGTACATGTAAGAGATACATTCTTCTAGCGGTTAAAAAAAAATATTGCCTTTTTCTCAGAAACAGGGAAGAAATGGTGACTACATTTTGGGAGGTGATAGAAAAGTTTATAGAAGCTCATGGAGGCTGCTTCCCCTTCCCAAGATTATAAAGGAATTGTGTCATGTAGTCATTCATGCTTTAGTGTGAACAAGCCTATCTTATTTCTTCCTTGGGGAGATTTGCACCATAGACCTCATCTGTGCTTATAAATGAGTGGATTTAGGTGTCAGCAGTTAAGTGAGAGAAGGGATAGTTCTATTTATTAAATTAATGTGCTTCCATCCAGCTTATATATTTCTCTTTATATTTCCAAATTCCTAGACAGGTTGAGTGGTTTAATTTAACCCAAGAGATCACTAAACATGGAAAGTGCTGTCAGGAAAGGCCTCTAACCCCTGGGTATTTGACTTGCACTCTTATTGAATAGCTTGAAACTTCAAGTGGTAAGAATACTCATGAAGAAGAGCTTTTATGATGGCTAGTGTGTTGTACAACTTGGCTCTTGCTGAATAGGGCCAGAGTCCAAGGTATATAATATTCTCCAACATTAACTGGGACCTTGGAGAATCAGAATGGTATGCTTTTTGGGATTCTAGATGTGAAAATCTATTATTTATCCTGTCTGGCATCTATTATACAGCTAGCTATGAAAATGCCAAAACATTGATTATATTCACTGCTTTCTTAGTTGATGCTCTGAATTTTGTGAAGTTGCTGAACATTCCATTTTTATATTTCCATTAATTATTTATAAAAGGATATTTGTTCCATGGAAAACTTGAATTCAGTAAGTTCTAATTTGTGAAAGGGGGAAAGTCCACCTATCAGTTAGTATGTCACTTCTGGAAGCCTCATTTTTCTCGTCTTGTATAATGAGATTTTTGAACCAGAGAACTACACAGTTTGAGCTGAGAAATAGAGCATGGACTTTGTTTCCTATTTTGGATGGTGTGACAATCTTGGAAATGCACTGTGGATGTTGAAATGTTGATATATGAGAGACATATTGGTGGTTTATAAGTACAGAGAACATAGTGACATAGTATTTGAAATTATGTCTGTTTTTGTGAGCCTAGGAGGGATAGTTAGAACAATGTTCGGGCCCCACTAGATAAGAGAATTTCTAACTTTAAACAATACCCATGAACAGTCTAGAGATGTATCCAAGAGAAAGATGGGTATAATGTAGGATCTGAATTTATTCTCTTCAAACATCAATTCCTCCTTTGTGTCCAGTTTATTTCTTTGGACTGTTTTTGTTTTTTTCCTTGGGAGAAAAACATAAAGTGTTTATCTGCAGTAGGAAATACTACAATGTTCTGAAGTACGGCAAATCATTCCTCAATTTTTTTTATCTTATCATAACAACTATCACTCCTGTGGTGTTCATCATGTGCCAGAAGTTTTCAAATCATTTCACAAATACTAACTATAGTGACTCACACAACAACATTCTGCAAGGGGTGCTATTATTATCAGTGTTTTATAGATAAGAATACTGAGGCATGGAGAGGTTAAGTAACTTATCCAAGCTCACATTGCCAATAAGAGGCAGGGCTAGGACACAGATGTAGGCAGTCTGGTTCCAGAATCCATTGGATATTATTATATTTAGCCACCTCTTATTAGTAAGATTAAGTCTCCTTGAAAAGGTGATCTTATTTTTTGATATTAAAAATATTTTGATTTTAGGTAAATTAAGGCTATAAGAGTCTATCAGTATTCTACTTATCCTTTTATCACCCTTGCATACTTCAATATTTCTTTCCATGTATCAAGATTTCAAACTGGATCTTCAAGAAAAACCAGTAAAGTTAATAAGCCTCTAGAATTTGATTACAGAAGATAGAAGACAGAATTTATAAGAATTATGAATCAGAGAGCTGAAATCAATATAGACTATACAGATATTAAAAGGGAATGTTATTAAAGACAGTATGTCTATACATTTGAAAACTCTGATGAAATGGACAAGTGCCTTGAAAAACACAAACTAAAAAAGCTCATTCACAAAGAAACAGATAACCTGAATGTATTGAGGTAATTGAACTTGTGGTTAAAAACCTTACCATAAAGGAAACTCCAGGTCTAGGTGGTTTCACTGGTAAGTTCTAAAATTCTGCACATAGCATTCCAGAATATGAAAAAGAAGAAATACTTCCTAATTCATTCTGTGAGGCTAACATTAACTGACACACAAACCAGGCATATATATTTCAGGAAATGTTCCAATAAAAACCAATATCTGTCATGAACATAGAGGAAAATTTTCCAAAGAAGATTTTATTTTTGGGGCGCCTGGGTGGCGCAGTCGGTTAAGCGCCCGACTTCAGCCAGGTCACGATCTCGAGGTCCGTGAGTTCGAGCCCCGCGTCGGGCTCTGGGCTGATGGCTCAGAGCCTGGAGCCTGTTTTCAGATTCTGTGTCTCCCTCTCTCTCTGCCCCTCCCCCGTTCATGCTCTGTCTCTCTCTGTCCCAAAAATAAATAAACGTTGAAAAAAAAAATTAAAAAAAAAAAAAAGATTTTATTTTTATGTTTTTAATGTGTATTTATTTTTGAGAAAGAGAGGGACAGAGTGTGAGTGAGGGAGGGGTCAAGAGGGACGGAGACACAGAATCTGAAGCAGGTTCCAGGCTCTGAGCTGTCAGCACAGAGCCCGATACAGGGCTCGAACCCACGAACAGTGAGATCATGACCTGAGCTGAAGTCGGATTCTTAACTGACTGAGCCATCCAGATGCCCCCAATGAAGATTTTTAAAATGTATACAAAGTACAATACATCATGATCAAAATGAAAGATTGATTGAACATTCAAAAATCAAGCAATGTGATTTACCATGTTAACAAATCCAGAAAAAAAAAATTGACAATATCTAACATCTATTCTTGGCAGGTTAAGAATACCAGGAAACTTCCTTACTCTAATAGAGGGTATCTATTAAAACCATATAGTTAACATCATAATTAATGGTGAAAGATCAAATACTTTCCCCAAAGGTCAGGAGTAAGGCAAGGATGTCCACTTTTTATCAATTCTATTCAACATTACCTTGGAGGATCTAAGTGCAATCAGGCAAGAAAAATAAATGAAATGAATAAAAGGCATCTAGATTGAAAGAAAAAAAAGGTAAACTGCCTTTATTTCTAAACTACATCATTGTCTATGTGAAAAACCTAATGGGATCTACTAAAAAGATTAGAAGATTAGTCAGTTGAAATTTTAAAATGTAATTTACCATGGTGTCAAACTATGTGAAATAATTACAGGTAAATCTGACAAAAGTTGTGAGTGACATGTGCACTGAAAATACAAAATATTAAGAGAAAACTAAGACCTTAGTTAAAGAAGACTTAAGTACATTTTTTTCAAAGGGCAGAAGATTATTTACTGTTAAGATGTCAATTATTTCTAAATAATCTATAGATTCAAAGTAACCACCATAAAAATCCTAGTAAGCCTTTTACAGAAGCTGACAAATTGATTGTAAATATTATATTGAAATGCAAAGAAATTATGATAACCAAGACACCTTTGAAAATGTAAAACAGGTTGGAGAATCCTTGACTTCAAGTCTTGTAAAAGCAACAGTCACCAAGACAATGATATTGACATCAAGATAGGTAAATTGGAGCCCAACTTTGGGAAAGACTGTGGAGTAGGAAGATCCCAGACTCACCTTGACCAATGGATGCAACTAAACCCGCATCAGTATAAATAACCCAGTATAAACAACCTGAAGACTGGCAGGACAGACTCTCCACAGCTAAATGTAAAGAGGCCACATCAAAGAGGGTAGGAAGGAAGGAGACCCAGTCAAGAGTCACACAGATTCATGGGATTGTCCCTGGGAGGAAGGGACACCACAGGTGCATACAGAGAAGAGAAACAGATGCTTACATCAAGCACCCAGCCATGGGTGACACACACTGGGAAGATGAATCCCCATAGCATTTCGCTTTAAAAACCAGAGGGACCAAACTTTACAAGTTCTTACAGTAAGTAGGGCTTAACACCTAAACTTTAAAAATCAGTGAGCTTGTCTCTGGGAGAGCTGGAGGGCAATAGGAAACTGAGTCCCAACCCTTGCAGAGATAGCACATCAAACAACCCCTTGGAGATACAGCATACAAATAGCAGTTTGAGAAACTTCAGGGGTATATGTAAAGGAGATTTATTTACTAAGCATGTGATGGAGGGCTGGGATCTTTAGGAGACTTCTCCAAGAACAAAGGAGCTGGTGGGTGGATTTCTCACACCCCTCCAACTAGACACAGGGACCTGTGGGGACCAGCTCAACACCAACAGTCTTCATCTAATTTGCTAACAGTGTGCTCTACCCCCACATTCTTCTGTGGACACATCCCCTCAAGACAGGCCTCCACTCCAGATCTCCTCCCACAACAGATTCCCACAAACCTTGCTAACATTGCTTCTCCACCCTTTGCCTTCCCCTCATGCTCTTCTGCAGATGTGTTCCCTCCCTGCCTCACCACAAGAATTTTCTAAACCAGCCTCAGTCCCCTCCCACAGCAGACTTGTGCAGATCTTGTTAACAGCATGCACTCTGCCCCCATATTCTCCTGCAGACCTGCCCCCTCCAATATAGTCTTGGCCTGAGCCCATCCAAAGCAGTGACACAAGCCTGGCAGTATGCAAGCAGCCTCAACAGGGGCCGGCATGAATCCAAAGTGATTCCTGTTCCAGGGAGAGGGGAACATGACCACACATAGCAGTCTGACTGCAGTCCCAGCAGTGGGCTGGGAGTGGACATCTGGTCTGACTGCAGGTGCTGTCCGCCAATGAAAGCTTCTCAGGGTACAACACAAGGAAAGTGCCCTGTAGTTCAGTGCTACTGCACCTCTGGCAAACACCTGGTCTCACTCATTTTAAGCCCTAGTCAGCCCCAGAGTGGCCCACTAACAACCTAAGTACCAAACCCTGCCCACAAAAGGTAAAGAGAGCCATTGTAGATGACTGGACTGAAGGCACACATGACTCAGAACAATAGTAGGATACATGAAACACAGAAGACATCCCCAAATTGCCAGGTTCTGATGAACAGGGGACATTGCACTGCAGGGCACTACAGGACCTCTTCTTCATAAGGCCACTACCATTCAAGATAAGGAGACACGGACAAAGAATTAGACAAAAGGAGGAGACAGAAGATCATGTTCCTAATATAGAATAGGACAAAATCACAACAAGAGAGCTAAATAAAATGGAGATAGGTAATATGTCTAATAGAGAGTTTAAAGTAATGGTCATAAAGATACTCACTGGACTTAAGAAAAGAGTGGAAAATGTCAGTGAGACCCTCAACAAGGATATAGAAAGCATAAAAAAGAACCAATCAGAGAGGAAGAACTAAATAACTGAAATTTAAAAATACACTAGAGGGAATAAATGGTAGGCTAGAGGAAGAAGAATGAATCAACAACCTGAAGGACAGAGTAATGTAAAAAAGTCAAGCTTGGTGGGAGAGGAAAAAAGAGAATAATTAAAAAATGAAAATAGATTAAGAGGACAAAGCAACACCACCAGGCATAATAACATTCACATTATAGGGATTCCAGAAGGAGAAGAAAGAAAAAAGGGAACAGAAAATTTATTTGAAGACATAATAGCTGAAATCTTCCTGAATATAGGGAATGAAACAGAAATCTGGATGCAGTAGGCACAGAGAGCCCCCAACAAAATCAACCCAAGGAGGTCCACACCCTGACACATAGTAATTAAAATGGCAAAAAGTAGTGATAAAGAGAGCATTTTAAAAGCAGCAAGAGAAAAGAAAACAGTTATACATATGGGGAACCCCATAAGGCCATCAGCTGATTTTTCAGCAAAAACTTTGCAAGCCAGAAGGGAGTGGCATGATATCTTTAAAGAACTGAAAGAAAAAAAAACCCTGCAACCAAGAGTATTCTATAAGTCTATCATTCAGAATAGAAGGAGATATATAGAGTTTCCCAGACAAAAGTTAAAGAAAATCATCACCACTAAACCAGCCTTACAAGAAATGTTAAAGGGGACTCTTTGAGTGGAAAGAAAAAAACCATAAGCAGGAATAAGAAAAGTAGGAAGTAACAAAAGCAGTGAAATTAAGTGTATCTATAATAACCAGTCAAGGATTTCACAAAATAAAACGATGTAAAATATGATGCTATCTACCTAAAATGTGGTCAGGGAGAGGAGTAACAAATTAGTGCTTTTAAAATGGGGGTGAGCTCTTGGGTGGTTCAGTCAGTTAAGTGACTAACTTTTGTTTTTGGCTCGGATCATGATCCCAAGGCCATAGGATCAAGCTCCATGTCAGGCTCTGCACTGGGCCACTGGATATGGAACCTGTTTGATTCCCTCTCTCTCTCTCCCTCTACCCCTTTATCTCTCTCTCTCTCAAATATAAATAGATATATGATAGATGGATAGATAAATAGATACACAAATAAATAAAATGGGGTCAAACTTAGGAGACCATCAACTTACTATAGACTTCCATATGCATAAGATGTTATAAACCTAATGCAACTACCAATTAAATCCAGTAATAGATATGTAAAAAAATAAAGAGAAAAGAATCCAAGTATATCACTAAAGAGGGTCAGCAAACCATGAGAGAAGAGAGCAAGAGAAGAAAGGAACAGAGAAGAACTACAAAAACAACCATAAAACAAGAAACAAAATGACACTAAGTACATACCTATCAATAATAACTTTGAATGCAAACAAACTAAATGTGCCAATCATAACACATAGGATGATGAAATGGATAAAAAAGCAAGATACATCTATATGCTGCCTACAAGAGATTCATTTCATGCCTAAAGGCATATGGATTGAAAGTGATGGGATGGAAAACCTTTATCATGCAAATAGAAATGAAAAAAAAAAAAAAAAACCCAGGGTAGCAACAATCCATCAAGATATCACAATGCAAATATTTATGCACCCAATATGGAAGCACTCAAATACATAAGGCAGCTAATAGCAAACATAAAGATAATAATTGAGGGGTGCCTGGGTGGATCAGTCGCTTAAGCATTTGACTCAATCTCAATTCAGGTCATGATCTCACAGTTCATGAGTTTGAACCCTGTGTCAGTCTCTGCATTGACAGCATGGAGTCTGCTTAGGATTCTCTCTCTTTGTCTCTCTCTCTCTCTCTCTCTCAAAATAAATTGATAAACTTAAAAAAAAGAAAAGAATTGATAGTAATACTTAATAGGAGACCTAAACACCCCACTTACATTAATGGTTAGATCATCCAAACAGAAAATCAACAAGGATACAGTGGCTTTGAATAATATATTAGACCTGATAGATTGAACAGATATATTTGGAACAGTCCAACCTAACTGAGGAAAATACACATTATTTTAAAGTGCACAAGGAACTTGAAGAGATAACATAGTAGGCCACAAAACAAGTCTCAACAAATTAAAAAAAGATTGAAGTCATACCATGTATCCTTTCCAGCCACAACACTATGAAACTAAACTGCAAGAAAAAAATCTGAAAAGAACACACATACATGAGGTTAAGTTACATGCTACTAAACAATAAATGGGTCAACAAAGAAATAAAAGAAGAATTTTTTTTAAAACTTGGAGAATAATGAAAATGAAAACATAACAGTCTAATTGGGATAAAGTAAAACCTGTTCTAAGAGGGAAGTTTATAGCAATACAGGCCTAGCTCAAGTAAGAAATGTCTCAAACAACCTAACCCTACACCTAATGGAACTAGAAAAAGAAGAACAAACAAAACCCCAAACCAGCAGAAGGAAGGAAATAAAAAAGATTAGAGCAGAAATAAATAATATGGAAACTAAAAAAACAAGACAAAAAACCCCAACAGAACAGATCAATAAAACCAGAAATTGGTTCCTTGAAAAAATCAACAACATTGATAAACCTTTTTGCCAGACTCATTAAAAAAAAGACTCAAAATTAGAAATGACAGAGGAGAAAAAACAACCAATACCATAGAAGTGCAAAAAATTATAAGAGAATATTATGAAAAATTATATGCCAACACACTGGACAACCTAGAAGAATGGATAAATTCCTAGAAACATATAATCTCTCAAAATGGATCATACATCTAGATATAAAGCCTAAAACTATAAAGCTTCTGGAAAAAAATTGGAGAAAATCTTTTGACCTTGGGTTAAGCAAAGATTTCTCCCCAAATCATAACCCATGAGAGAGAAAATGGGCAAACTGGACTTCAAAATTAACACAGCTGCTTCTCATAAGGGATTACTAAAAGAATGAAAAGCCAATAGACAGCTTGTGAGAAAATCTATTTGAAAAGCACACATCTGCTAAAGGACTTATATCTAGAAAAAAAGATCTTTTGGAACTCAATAAGAAAACAAACAACCCAATTAAAATTTTGCATAAGATTTGGACAGACATTTTGCTAAAAAAATAAAAATTAAAAAAATTTAAAAAGTACAAGATGCCATCACACTTCTAACAGAACAGCTAAAAGTCAAGACAGACCATACCAGGTGTTGGTGAGAATGTGGCAGACAAGAAATTTCATCTGATGCTGGTGGGAATCTAGAATGATACAACTCCTTTGGTAAAGGTTTTGGCAGCTTCTTTTAAAAATGTTGAGCATATGCCTAATATGTGATTCAGCCACTCTTCTCCATATTCACCTAAAAGAAAAGAAAGCATATATCCATAAGAAGACTTAAACAAAATTGTTTATTGTGGCTTTGTTTCTAAAAAAACAAAAACCGGAAATAGCTCAAATGTCCATCAACACATGAATGTCTGAACAACTTGTGGTATATCCATATAATGCAACACTATTCATAAATGAAAACAAATGACTTACTGATGATGCATGTGACAATATGAATGTTGTAAACATGTGACAAGAGTTACACTCCATGAAGAAATCAGGCAAAAAGAGTACATGCTATTTGATTCTATCTGTGAAAACCTTCAGGAAATGAGAAGGAATTTATAGTGACAGAAATCAGATCATTGGTTATGAGGAACAGGAAAAGCAAGGACAAGAGTGAGTGATTACAAAGGACCTCAAGGAGACTTTTGGGAGTGACAGGTGTGTTTATTGTCTTGATTGTGGTGATGGTTTGATGCCTGTATGTTTGTTAAACATATCAAATTGAACGCTTTAAATATACACATTTTGTTGTGTGTTTATTATTCGTCAGTGAAGATGCAACAAGAGATGAACAGACCTGAGCTCTTTGTAATAAATGTTGAGTAGTTCTATAAAATCAATTGCTTTTGACAATCCCCTTATTTGAAGTTATGTTTGATGTGGTGAAATTCTGATGCAACCAAAATATTTAGTCAGTCTGTGGCCTATTCTGGAAGCAGATTAACATGTATTGGAGAGACTAGTTGGCTTCTCGCTTGGCTGATTTAAATTCTGTGCTGCAGAGGTGAAGTTATTTGTATGCAGCCCATGTTCTTCACCAGCAAACACAGACTGTAAGTCTACGGGTAAATCTGAGCAAGCATTCTGGTTGTACTGTGAGCAACTTGAGTCTTGAATGACCTTGACCATGAGCATATCTAACCTGCAGAGAAAATTGCATCTTTTTTACAATTTTAAGCTAATAAGTATTGATTCATTTTCATCATACATAGGGAATCATACGTTGATAGTACCTTTTAAACATCCTTTTGGGGCGCCTGGGTGGCTCAGTCGGTTAAGCATCCGACTTCGGCTCAGGTCATGATCTCGCGGTCCGTGAGTTCGAGCCCCGCATCAGGCTCTGTGCTGACAGCTCAGAGCCTGGAGCCTGCTTCACATTCTGTGTCTCCCTCTCTCTCTGACCCTCCCCCATTCATGCTGTCTCTCCCTGTCTCAAAAATAAATAAACGTTAAAAAAAAAATTTTAAACATCCTTTAACAACATTAATCAATCCGCCAAGTATGAACCCTCGCTATCCCTAGGAAGAATGAAGCAGTTGTGACAGTTCATGCCTATTTTTTAACATATGTTTTAATCGAGCCTGGGGTTTAAACAAAAGTGGCAAATTCTTAACATTTAATGTCTCTTTTTCATGTTACTTTTAAAGGCCTCAGGATTAGGCAAAACTGGCATGTGTTTATGTATACGCTCATGAATAATTTCCTAATTCTTACACGTGCCCAAATATGTGGACAAGGCATGCCAGGGGATGGATTAGGCATCGAGCCGAAAGTAACAAAACCTGAATACCTGGCCTTGATGCCTAAGGTTTGCTGTTTTTTAGCTCTTTGAATTTAGTCAAATCATTTTACACAGCTGGGCCACAGATTACTTATTTGTAACATGAGGAACAAGCACAGGAATTACCAGACTTATCTAGTACATGTGCCAAAAGTTCAAATTGTACAGGGTCACGCACATGAAGGTGCTATTAGTAGCCAGACTGAAGAGTCTTGGATTGCAAACTGATCTGGGTAAATGCAGCACACTGTGGGGGATAGGAGCGGGCCTTCTGGAGCAAGACAGTTGGATTCAGATCCCAGGTTCACCCCTCCCAGCTGTGTGATCTTGGACCAGTTACCTATGTCTCTGAGCTGCAAATTCCTTATCTGCCAGGAGAAGGGCAATCCATCTCAAAGTACTACTGTGAGAATTAAATAAAGCAATTTATGATAATATTGAGGGTTGCTCAATAAAAGCTAGCAATTATCATTTTGCCAAATGATCAAACAAAAGTTTTATGATCAGAAAAAAATGCATTTTTAAATTCCTGATGAGTACAAACACTTCAGCTAGGAGTACCAAATCCTTCAACATGTAGAAGTAGATTTTAAATTTAAATGCATTCCTTCTAAATGAGAATGTTCCCCTTATTATCAAATAAGGGACTCTATTTCTGAGGAAAGATTGATATGCCATACACAAGTTTTAATGAATAATTTTTAATATAATTGAGACAGTTCATACCTTAGTCAAATGAATGTTAATCCATCATTTCCGAATAAACATTATGTATCTAAAACTCGCATGGGTAGTTTTACGATGCCATGAAAGATGGAGAAATGAGGAACAATAAAAATACTTAAATTAATGTCGTTCAATTTTCCCCAGTAACTTAACCTAGAAGATGTGGAATGTTTCTCAAGTAATTGATCATTATTTAAGATAAAAAGTACCAGATATTGTAGAAACAACCCTAGGACAGTCTGGCCCATGTCTCTGAATGTACAGGGATGAGTGAAACAGTGTTACTCGGTAAATAGTTAAGAAATGGTGAGACAGCCATGCAGGAAAATAAGTAATTAAAATAGGACAAAGTGAGTACATAATGGATGTAGGTGTGGGGAAGAGTGATGGCCTAAGACAGTGGCAATCTACTCTACTTATGAAGCTAAAGAGAAGTTTCAGTCAGTAAATACCTTTTGGGCTGATTCTCAAAGGGTGAGTAGATGTTTTCCTGGGAAACGATAGAAGAAATGGAAGACAGAGGACAAGTCTGTTTGAGGGGCAGTGAGTGGTTAAGTACACAGTGGGATTTAGGTGTGGAGCAGGAAAAGGAGGGATTGAAGCCCAAGGACCAGTGATGGCCCTTTATATAATATATAATAAGAATGTGGCCCTTATTCTGCAGGTGCCTAGTTCTCTAATTATACTGGCACCAAGGAGTCCTTGCTGTGGGTCAGAAGGTTGGTTATTTCAGGGGAGCATTGTGGATGTAGAGAAAATCAGTATGCCAAATAGCTGATAGAGATTCCTATGTAGTCTCAAGTATTCCTAGATGTGTGGAGACTTGTGTATTTGCTTGGGAAAGATTGTTGTGAATGGACCCATGACCACATGTGGGAGCTGTGTGAGCAAGGCAGCAATGGCCACCAAGTGGTAAGAGAATCCTGGATCCCTGTAGTTCTGTGTTTTTCAAAAACTGAACTTTGTAAGAATGTTCTAGTCTTCACCTATACCAAAAGCACAAAAACCTGCCATGATGGGGTTGTCATTTCTATTGTAGCTGGGATTAAAGGGACATCATGCCCTGTTGAGTCCAGGAATCTTGTTGCTGATTGTCAGATGACTACTGCTGGGGACTTTCCACCCCGGGGGGTTTTAACCATCTCCTCTGAAAGGCAGCGTAATGCAAATCCAGAAGGAGGTGGCTCTGGAAAGGACTCTCTATATATCAGAAAGTGTCCAACCATTTGTAATCATCTCATTCCTTCCTTCCTCAAGGGTGTCTGGAATATCCCTGATGTGCAAAGCCCTGTAGAAAAGGACCATTCCCCACCTCCCTGGAGCTATATTGTAATTGGGGAGGAAGCTTCACACTTAGGGCAACAACAACTTGAGATGACTGATTGGCTGGGTGTCCAAAGAGAGGCAGAGGTTGTCCAGGCTGGTAGAACTCAGAGGGAAAGGGAAAGGGTTCTGAGTCATGATGTGGTCAAGGCTGATGGCCTTAATCTGGATTTCGAAGGATAGTGATTGAATCAATTAAGACAGTATTCAGGCCAGAGAAAGGACAGGAGCAGAGGCCCAGAGGCACTGACAGAGCCTCTGCTCACCCATTGGCAAGCTCTCCAGAATCAGGCCTGCCCTTCTTCACCCTGCTCTCCTGGCTCAGCTAGGCTGCAGCTCTTTGCCTTCTGCTTGGCTGCTTGTCTCAGTACTGTCATTCAAGCCATTCTCACTTTGGGGTACTTTTGTCCCCAACACCCCCCCAATCCTATCAGTGGACATATTTGATTGTCACAACTGGGAAGAAATGTTACTGGCATCTAGAGGGTGGAGGGCACCCTGCAATGCAAGGAACTGTGTGTGTGTGTGTGTGTGTGTGTGTGTGTGTGTGTATTTTTTTGCAAAAAATTGTAGAGAGTTATCCAGTTCAAAACATTAACAGGGCCGAGGTTGAAAAACCCTGAGTTATTATTCTATTTAACCCTTGTTTTCCCAAGCACAGAAAAAAAGATGCTTCAGTGGGAATTTTCTTCAACTCCACAGTCAACTTTAGACACAATTGTGACATTTATCCTGGGACCTGAGCCCTTACCCATCTCTGAGGTGTCCCCCAGAGAGACTGGCCCCCTGCCCACCTGTCCACCATATCAGCAGGCATATGCCACAGAGGGCCAAGGAGGAAGAGGAAGGAAGCCATGCCAGTCTGTGTGAAGATTAGACTCTTATTGGGGCTCTTTGAAAATGTGTTAAGGAGCAGAAATGGAAACACTTTTCAAGAGGTTAAGGAGAAAAAGCGTGATGACTGAAAGAATATGTATTAGTTTACTAAGACTACTGTAACAAAGTACCCTAAACTAGGTGGCTTAAACAACTGAAAGGTATTGTCTCACAGTTCTAGGGGGCAGAATCTGAGATCCAGGTGCCTGCAGAGTGGAGTCCTGCTGAGACTCTGAGGGAGAACCTGTTCGATGCCTGTCTCCTAGCTGCTCGTGGTGTGTTGGCATTCCTGGGCATAGAGGCATAACCTCTCTCTGTGCCTCATCTTCACCTGGCATTCTTCTTCTGCATGTTTCTGTGTCCAAATTTCCCCTTCTCACAAAGCCACTAGGAATATTGGATTAGGATCCACGAGGATGACTTCACCTGAACTAATGACATCTGTAACAACCTTCTTTCCAACAAGGTCGGTTATTTGAGGTGGTAGGGGTTTAAGACTTCAACATGTGAACTTGGAGGAGAACCAACTCAACCTGTATCAATGTGCTAATCATCACTCCTTCTGGTCAACTTCCAAACACTTTACTTTGTACTTTAAACTTTAGAACTATTACTGAGGGGGCACCTGGGTGGTTCATTCAGTTAAACATCCAACTTCAGTTCAGGTCATGGTCTCACAGTTTGTGAGTCCAAGCTCCCCTGCGTCAGGCTCTGTGCTGACAGCCCAGAGCCTGGGGCCTGCTTCGAATTCTGTGTCTCCTCTCTCTGCCTCTCTCTCTCTCTCTCTCTCTCTCAAAAATAAATGAACATTAAAAACTTTTTTTAAAAAAAGAAAAAGAACTATCACTGAGTCCACCTTTATATAGGAACTTGTAAAGCAGGATAATTCTACCATGGAATTATGACCTTCCTGAGGGAAGAGGCTGGGGCAGATAAACGTGTAGAGCTTTTATGAAACTGAGCATAAAACAAATATTTAAGTGCTTTGAAAACTTAAAGCATTGCAGTACTAAATGCTGTTTTGATCACAAAATTTATATATATATATATAAAATTTATGTATATATATAAATTAAATATACATTAAATACTATATATGTGTGTGCGTGTGTGTGTGTGTGTGTGTACACACACACACACACACACACACACACGCACACACATATATGTATATGAAAAAAAATCTGTTAGGCCACTTTGTTGACAACTCCTGCCAGGTTCCTTGCATTTCTTCTCTCTTTGGGGAACACAAAGCTCGTACTTGAACTTCAGATAATTGAATAACCCATGTGGCCTACATTTTACTCTCCTCTCTTTTATTTTATTTTATTTTATTTTATTTTATTCTATTCTATTCTATTCTATTCTATTTTATGTTCACCTACTGACAGACTGGCGATCAGTGGGAAGAAAATAAATTTTTTAATGTTTATTTATTTGGGGAAGGGGAGGGGCAGAAAGAGAGAGGGAGACAGAGGATCTGAAGCAGGCTCCACACTGACATCAGAAAGCCCGAGGCGGGGCTCAAATTCATGAACTGTGAGATCATGACCTGAGCCAAAGTCAGATGCTTAACCAACTGAGTCACCCAGGTGCCCCAAAAAGCCTTTTATATAGGTAAAAATCTGTGCCAAATGGAACTGCTGGAATGAGATAAAGAAGGAACGTAGATGCACCAATAAACACCAAATGCTTTTTGAAATAATATATCTAATCACTGTAAGACCTGACAGTTTTTAGAGATATAATTTTATGAAATTCATTACTCTCTTGATATTCCTCTGAGATACTTTGATTTGAGAATTCATTTTGTTTCAGCTCCCTGCCCCTGGTGTGGTCCATGCAAGCTGCTTTTCAGCTACCAGAATCCACTAATTTCTGGGCCCAGCTGTGTTGCCAGTTTTTATGCTCAGTCCATATTTGGTGCCTGAAACTTAGTAGCCACAAAGCTGATGAGTGACAAATTAATTCATGATTAGATGGGTTTCATTTATGGATTTCTAGACTAATAGAATTTTTAATTAATATAAATGATGATGATCACTTAAATCTAATGCATTGGCTTTTTCCACTCTGGCTGTAGTCTAAGGGCCTTTCCAACTCTGTCTCTGGCCAACTGTCACCTGACTGTAAGGTGCAGGCTAAGCTTCCTCTCAGATGAAAGTGGGTCAGGGAGAAGAGGGTTGGGCAGGAGGAAAAGAATGTCTTTCTTTGTCCCATCTAGCAGGTTGGGTTTGAGGGAAGAGATAAGGAAAACAGGAAAAGGATAAGGTTGAAAGAAGATCAAAATGTGAAGTCGCCAAAACATCCAGAAAATTCTCATTCTGCTCCAACATGAGGAGGACAAATAGCCATAATTATTCAGATCACTCTAAAGATGAGCTTTTCTATACCTTTGATGGTCGGTGGCTGATGGCTAAAGAGAGGAGGGTAAAGGTAAATATTTTCAACTGTAATGAAAGATCCTTTCAGAAACTTACTTATTCCCTCATTGTACTGCTAACCAAATATAATAGAACCCAAATTTAATGAGAAAGATCATACGTAAAACGAACCACATGGTTTAATTGAGAAGTATATGGATGATAGGTTCCAAAGATATGCATTTATTTTATTTCTCCTTTGTATCTATTTATGTGTATAGATGAGATACTTACTCTGTTCTAGATTCTACTCTAGGCATAAGGTGCCTAGTATTTTTGTACCAAAATATGAAAGACAGGATCTCTCTATAAAATAATGTTCAGTATACTAGGGGAAATAGAAAATAAACATGTATTTACAGTGTAATCTGACTATTGTTATGAGTTCTATAAACACATTGGGAAATAAGAACCTAAATCTGTTGAGGAGCATCATGGAAGGTTTTATAGAAGAGAAGTATTTGAGCTGAGATTTGAAGTTTATACAGAAATTTTTTAAGTGGACAAGGCTAGAGAAGGCGTTTTAAACTCAGGATGTCAGTGAACTATGTGGAATTAAATTCACCTGAAATAGGGACTGTAAGGGTATTAGAAAATGCAGGATACAAGTCTGGATACCTAAGCAAAGTTCAGGTTATGAAGGGTCTTCTTTGCCACCCAATAGTTCTAGATTTTATCATTTGGGAAATAAAGTGTAATTCATAAATAATACATGGGAAGTAGCATTATTATGTTTGCACGTTCAAATTGCCGTAAGAGTGATGTAGAGGATGAGTTGGAAGATGTGTTTTTTGTTTTTTTTTTTTAATTTTTTTTTTCAACGTTTATTTATTTTTGGGACAGAGAGAGACAGAGCATGAACGGGGGAGGGGCAAAGAGAGAGGGAGACACAGAATCGGAAGCAGGCTCCAGGCTCTGGGCCATCATCAGCCCAGAGCCCGACGCGGGGCTCGAACTCACAGACCGCGAGATCGTGACCTGGCTGAAGTCGGACGCTTAACAGACTGCGCCACCCAGGCGCCCCAGGAAGATGTGTTTTAAAGATCATTAACAATCTATCATATCAATAGGCTAAAAAAGAAAAAAAAAACGCAATCACATCAATAGATACAGAAAAAAAAAAAGCATTTGACAAAATTCAGCTTAAATTCGTGATAAAAAATCCCAGTAATCTAGAAATAGAGAACTTTCTCAACTTGATAAACAATATCTACAAAAAAACCTACAGCTAACATCATACGTAATGGTGAGAAACTCAGAGGCTTTCTCTTAAGAATAGAGCAAGAATGTCTCCTTTCTCCAGTCCTTTTCAAATTTATCTAATGCAATAAGATAAGAAAGGACATAAAAGGAATACAGATTGGGAAGGAAGAAACAAAATTGTCTTTGTTTACAATGACATGCTCATCTATGTAGAAAAAAAGAACTGGCAAAAAAAAAATCTACTGGAACTAATAAGTGATTATGCCAGGGTTATAGGATACAAGGTTAGGGTACAAAGGTCAATTATTTTCCTATATACCAGCAAAGAACAAGTGAAAATTGCCATTTAAAACACAATACCACTTACATCAGCACACAAAGGTATGAAATACTTAGGCATAAATCTAACAAAATCTGTACAAAGTATGTATGAGGAAAACTAAAAAACTCTGATGAACAAAATGAAAGAACTAAATAAATGAAGAGATATTCCATGTTCAGGGATAAGAAATCTTAATATTGTCAAGGTGTCAATTCTTCCCAACTTGATCTATAGTTGTAATACAATCCCGATCAAAATCCCAGCAAGTTATTTTGTATATATTGACAAACTTATTCTAAAGTTTATATAGAGAGGCAAAAGTTCCAGAATAATATTGAATATTCAGTAACAATATTGAAGTAGAAGAACAAAGTTGGAGGGCTGACACTACAAACTGAAGTCTACACTCTGTTACTCCAACCATAAGACATTTTGGAGAAGGCAACTGTTTGGAGACAGCAAAAAGTTTAGGGGCTGCGGCGGTCTCAGCAGTGGAGGAATAAATAGGCAAAGCATAGAAGATTTTCAGGGCAGTAAATATACTTTGTATCAAATACCATAATGATGGATACACATTAGGCATGTATCCAAATGCAAAGGATATGTAACTGCAATAGTGAATTATAATGTTAACTATGGACTTTGGGTGATTATGATATGTCAATGCAGGTTTACCAATTTTAACAAATGTACCACTCTAATGGGGGATACCGATAATGCAGAAAGCTATTTGTGTTTGGGGACATGGGTTTCTGGGAAATCTCCGTACCATCCTGTCAACTGTGTTCTGTATATGACTACTCTAAAATTACAGTAATACATAAATAAATAAATAAATAAATAAATAAATAAAGTCTTGATTTTTAAAAGACCTTTAATAGTTCATTTGACGAATGACTCAAATTTCAAGTGATTAGTAAGAAAAACTGCCCATCTGGTAGCTCTCAGATTTAGATTTACATAGGAGAAAAAAAGTTACGCTTGGAAGGACTGTCCTCTATTGTGGTCAGACAACCTTGGCACTGAGAGTCACAGTGGTTATCTCCATGGCCATGTCTATTGGAGACTATTCAATGGATCTTCCCATCCGCTAGTCTTTCAAGTTTACTGTGTGAAGGGATCAGATATGTAACTCTCTGGGCATCAAGCTGGCTCCTAAACAAAGATTCCTTTCTGTAGGAAACCAATTTAGCCACTAGCCACTCTGGCTTATCCTCCTATGGCTTTCTAATCGCAGTCTGTTTTCCAACTAATTAGTGTTGGGACAACTCAGGCCTGAACCTCAACTTGAAAATGTTAGTGTCATGGGGAGAGAACACTTGATCAAATGACTTGCCATTATGCAACAAAGAGATTTTCTCTGATTAAGACTGCCACTCTTTCTGACACACTGGGTCTTCCCTTTTATGATATTGGGTTGAGCAGGCTCTGCTCTGCCACAGCTGCTACGGCCCTGATGTTTTACTGAAGGGGAGCAGGCAGCTATACCAATGCAGTTCAGAGACCTGTATCTTCACTGAAATCTAGGGTATTTTTTAGCCCATTTTTACTGGCTATTAAGTTTCAAAAAAATCAGTCTCTTACCATAGCGATGCTTAAATAAACTCTATAGAAAAGGCTGTCTCATTCTCACGAGCTCTTCAGTCTATGAAGTTTAATAGGTTTAAGGTATTTATTTTAGGTTTCCTTAATTTTGAATATTTCCTACCAGAAGGGACATGGTTTTCGATGCACGGTCTTCACAGTGAGCAGGTTATAACCTCATCTCTTCTAGACATTACATGGGAGACAGCTTGGGAGCAGATGCATGAGATGGGCTGACCTTGGTTAGATTTGAAATCTGTGCTTGTGGTATGATCTCAGATAAGACACTAGAGCCCATTCTTTTATAAAGGAGACCAGTACATACTTCAAAACGTTTTTACGGTGGTGAAATAAAATGAAATACCTAAAATACTTCTTGAAACGTCTGTTAACTTAGGAAGCAATTTTTTAGTAGCAGCTAAATTGTAGTTGAAATAGAAACCAGAGATGTTTGTTTCTGACCTCTCACAACCTCCCCTAAATACTTCCCTTCTCACCTGTTTCTTTCTTACTAAGTTTCATGGACCAGAGAAAATGACAGCACAAAATTCCCCTGAAAGAAAATAACATTTTAATATAATGAATATTCCTGACCAGGTTGTCCTGGGAGGCTTCCAGTGACCCTCAATGTCTAGACTTGTAGACAGAGCTGTAGTAACTTTACTCACAACTCAGAGGATGTTATTTTCCTCCTACCTGCATACTCTGCAGGAACCCTACTCTGGGAATGGCTTGCCCTCCAGACTTCTGATTCTGAGGAATGCTTGTCAAAACAGGTTATTATTTTTTTTCCATTAGACATTTCCAGCCCCCTAATCTGTTTCCATTCATATGTGATAATAAAGCCTAGAATTGGCTCCTCTGAAGCAAGTTCAAGCACGGATACCTTCATTTGGTGAAATATTGATTAGCTCTTCCCCTAAATGGCTGCACTCCCTGTCCAGCAAAGTGGGATGGAGGCAATGGAGAAGAAATAGAACTTTCCCCATGTATCCATATGCAGAGGGCATCAAAGTGAAGGGCTGCTTCTAAGCCATCTATCATGGATAGGTTGCACAATAAAAATAGCAAGATATGCTGATAAGAATAGGGGTTTTGGAGCCAGGCAGATGTGATTTGTATTTCAGTTCTGATCCTTACTAGCTCTGTGACCTGAGACTACGAGTTGACTTGCTCATAGTTCCAGTTCTATCATAAGCAAAATAGGAACAATAACCCTAATATGTGGAATTGATTGGAGGAAAAGAGATACTGTATAAGTTGTGCAGCAAAGAGCCTAGCACATTGCTGGTGTTTAATGAGTCTGATTTGACAAGGAAGAGAAGGTTGTCACTCCTGACACCATGCCCACTCTTACAGCAACATCTTCAGTGTGCCATCTAGTTTGATATTGATATTTGACCATATGTGTGACGGACATTCTGAAGAATTCTAACACAATGGGCCTCTATTTTCCTTTCTTTCTGAGGCAGCCCTAATTTGTGCACCAGTGGACGAATGCCCACTAGTGATGTTATGTCAGAATGTGATATATGACAGAAAACAGCCTTCTGTTTCTGAATTTTCTATTCCTAGAGGGAAGAAAAGGGAACTGGATATTTAAATGCATCCACTTCAAAGTCCTCCCTTTCAAATCTTCCCAGGACATAAGCTCCTGGAAAGAGGAAGATGCTTATATTCCCAGGAAAAGCCGAAATAGCACATGTTCAGGAGGTAGGGGATGGTGAGACCCTCAAGAGAAAGGGACTGAGAATTATCCATCCCCCCGTTACCCAGTGCTCATCATCGTGTGCATATTGTCCTCCTTTTACTCTTTCCTCCAGCCTAACTAAACTATTACAGTACTTCAAACTGGTTGACTATTTCCAGGCTGTCTTGATTTTGATCATACCGATCTTTGCCTACATAACCTTATCTATTGTGGGTTCTGAAGCCACACACACTGAGTTAAAATTCTGGCTCCATCACCTATTTAGCTGTGTAATTTTAGACAAATTGTGTACCCTCTCTTTGCCTCAATTTTCTTACCTGTGAAACCAGAAAACATAATGGTACTCCTTGCCGCCCATAGTATGGTCCCAGGCCAGCAGCTCCAGCATGACTTGAGTATTTGCTGGAAATGCAGAATCTCAGACCTATTGAGTCTCAATTTGTATTTTGACAAGATACCTAGAATATTTATTTGCACATTAAAGTTTGAGATTTGCTGATGATGCCTACATGATGGGGTTGTGGGAGGATTGAGTGAGGCGATAGATATAAGGCAATTAGAGCTAGCATAAATATTAAGTGTTGAATAAGTATTCGTTATTATTTGTTTTATTTTACATCAAGATATACCTCAAGTAGCAACTTCCTTGTCAAGTTTCCTATGATCTTTCCTTTATCCTCTTCTTATTTAATTATCTTTTGTTTGTCCTCCACAAAAATCTCTGCAGGTGCTCTGATGATTTATTTGCTTGTACCTTTCTGTGTCAAACTGAAAGACCTTTAAGGGCACAGAAGTGCCCACTGGGCCCAGGACAGTGCCAGAAGAGACCTTTAATAAATGTCAGTTGAATAACTGATATACACACATGTTCTCCCAATAACAACAACAAATAGTAGCAGCACCAAATAGACGATATGCAAAATACTTACTGGGAAGACTCAAGGAATACAGAAGTATTCTAAGAAATTTCCATGGTGAGGGTGAGATTTAAGCTGTTCTTTGAATAGCATAGCGGCTCAAGAGTTTAAGAGATAGAAATGGTATAAATTGTGGGTGCAGGTAATAATGTGGGTGAATCGGGGCGCCTGGGTGGCGCAGTCGGTTAAGCGTCCGACTTCAGCCAGGTCACGATCTCGCGGTCCGTGAGTTCGAGCCCCGCGTCGGGCTCTGGGCTGATGGCTCAGAGCCTGGAGCCTGTTTCCGATTCTGTGTCTCCCTCTCTCTCTGCCCCTCCCCCGTTCATGCTCTGTCTCTCTCTGTCCCAAAAATAAATAAACATTGAAAAAAAATTTTTTTTTTAAATAATGTGGGTGAAACTTGAAAAATGGAAGTGCAAGTAATAAGTTCAAAGGATCAACACTTGATATGTGGTTCTGGAACAGATGGTGCTCTGCAGAACTATAATAGAAAACTCAAACTGTACATTCACGTCCTAAAGATCCTGAGTGCCAAGGTAACAAGTTTGAAAATAGGCAACTTTTGAATGTTTTTGAGTTGGAGAATAACATGCTTCAAATGTCTTTTAAAAAGGAAAAGAAAAAGAAAAGCTTATTAATTACATCTTCTTCCTCAGTAGCTCTGTAGAGAATGAGGCTGATTTTTGCCCACTGAGACTCACATGAGCATTTTGTAAAAGAATGGTTATAGCGGGGAGAAGTGACAATGTTTGAACTGGTGCATACTAACAAGGCAGAGATTCATTTCTCTGAAGGATGCTACCATTTAGTTTTTTGCCAAATCTTGAAGAGGAGCAAACTGCTATCAATGCCACATGGTCATTTATGGATTGTTTCAAAGTTTTTTTTTAACTTTTTTTTTAATGTTTGATTGTCACAGGTGTCATTTTCTAATTTGCAAATACCCTGAAAATCTATGATTTCCTCTACAAAATTACAGTGAGCTCTGAGCAATTAAGTGACTGTTTTAGGTCCTGAATTTGAGTTGCTACAAACTAGTTGTAGTAAATAAACAGCAGTGTTGGACTGATGCAGATGGCGTGTGGTTGGCTGGCCTCACTCACGGCTTCTTTAGTGAGTCTCTTGCACATTTATTTCAACATGGTGCTTCAGTAAATCTCCCAGCTTCTTAGGCCATTGGACAGAAAAGCAATCTACAGAGCATGCCAATGAGTTTGCAAATATGCTAAGGATATTTTATGTGGATCCTCCAGGGTGAAGTTAGGGCTCTGCAATGTTTCCATTGGAGTTGAATTTATTGAGAAAGCAGTTCTAAGAACAGCCGATTTGTCCTCAATATTCTGTACTTCCTTTGTGCTGTAGATAAAACAGGAAAGAGTGAAAGAGGATCAGGAACAAGTCAAATCTCTCACAATTAAACTGCTTACATCTTCATTCCCTTCCCCGATTCTTTTCTGGACTATACTCCTTGTGGGCAGGTGTATAGCCTTTTATTTTTCTCCTCTTATTGTCCAAGAGATGTGGAGTCCAGACCTGAATACACAGAAGGAGCTTGGTGAAAACTTACTAAATAGTTGAACATCAGATATCTTTTTAGTATGTATTTATTTCTGGGGATACTGATAGTGCTCCTGGTGTTTTATGTGAGCAAATGCAGCAGCTGAGTACCTATATCACATCTTGGACTTCAGAGTTTCTGCTCATAGCTCCTTGAGGCCATAAATCCCTCTCCCAGAGACCATGCTTACTGTGCCCATGGAGAGACAGTATAAAACTACAGGCTTTGTGAAAGGGAACAGGGTGACTAAATTACAGTAGTGTGTTCAAAAGCCTTACTGGAGGCCAAAATGAACCAATCAGGAGACTATAGATAGATGCTGGACAGGATATGGAGAAACGGGAACCCTCTTGCACTGTTGGTGGGAATACAAATTGGTGCAGCCACTCTGGAAAACAGTGTGGAGGTTCCTCAAAAAATTAAAAATAGACCTACCCTATGACCCAGCAATAGCACTGCTAGGAATTTACCCAAGGGATACAGGACTACTGATGCATAGGGGCACTTGTACCCCAGTGTTCATAGCAGCACTCTCAACAATAGCCAAATTATGGAAAGAGCCTAAATGTCCATCAACTGATGAATGGATAAAGAAATTGTGGTTTATATACACAATGGAATACTACGTGGCAATGAGAAAAAATGAAATATGGCCTTTTGTAGCAACGTGGATGGAACTGGAGAGTGTGATGCTAAGTGAAATAAGCCATACAGAGAAAGACAGATACCATATGGTTTCACTCTTATGTGGATCCTGAGAAACTTAACAGAAAGCCATGGGGGAGGGGAAGGGAAAAAAAGGAGGTTAGAGTGGGAGAGAGAGCCAAAGCATAAGAGACTGTTAAAAACTGAGAACAAACTGAGGGTTGATGGGGGATGGGAGGGAGAGGAGGGTGGGTGATGGGTATTGAGGAGGGCACCTTTTGAGATGAGCACTGGGTGTTGTATGGAAACCAATTTGACAATAAACTTCATATATTAAAAAAAAAAGCCTTACTGGAGGGAGAATTGTGGGGTAAAGACAAACACATTATTTTTAACTATAATGCATTATAATATCTTGCAAATAAGATCTAATATATATTATGTACACATTATATGCTGGTCATCATGTAGTAGTTTACAGGTATTATCTCATTTAATACAAAAACTCTAGGTATTCATATTTTTCTTGATTTAGCATAGGAAGACACCAAAGTTGTGAGAGATCATGTAATTCACCTCTATTCAAAGAGATTAACAAAAACAAATTCTGGCTTTAACTTGTGTGATTTCTAGTGAATTTGCATATTTATTACCATATATTTACTGGTCATTTTTTTCTCGATGAATACCTGCTAGGGTGCTTCTAGAGATCATATCTGATGATTAATGATTAATTTGCTCATAAGCTTTTCTGGATATTGATTTTTTATATTGATTTTTGAGAGTGATCATACATTTAATGGAAAATCATAATTTGTCTGCAAACTTAAAGTTGTTTTATCCACCACAGATAAAAGCCAAAAGTAATATTTTGTTGGAGGAAGATCACATATGTACCTGACTTTTTGGGCAAGAGTTATCTATGAGATTCCAGGGAGAAAGGCTGATTGGAAGAGAAATAAGAATTTGTGTTAATGAAGGGAAGTAGGGGCTTTAAAACCAGAAAGAAATACTCATTCCACTGTTCTATCCTTTCAGACAACACCTACAGATAATCTATATAGAGGGTGAAGAGAAAGGCTTCAGTATATACTGTGAACTAATTGAGAAGGGAAAGTGCAGGAGTGGAAGTTGGGAGAAAGTTCTGGATTTATTCTGCTTTTGGCAACTTTAAGAACTTCCGATAAATCATTTAAATTTCCTGCATCGTAGGTTTTGTCCTAGCAAATATCCTCTAAAAGTATGAGTTATTATTGGCCTTGATTGACAATAAATATGATAATCAGCCCTCAAGGTAGAATAGAGAAACAATGCATGGTCTAATACTATTATCTTTTTTTTCAATAGATCATTATTAAGTTCCCACAGGATGCATGAATTTTTAATCTATCATTTACATAGGTAGAAAAGTTACCAATTTATTAAGCTCATTTAAAAATATCATCCATATATTTAATGTGAGCTAATATCAGCCCAATTGTCACCAAAATTGAGTAGGGAATAGGGAACAGAGAAACACTTTTCTTTTTCCTGAAAAGGCTTGATGCCAAAACAACCTAGCTTGTTTTTCCAAACATGGCAGATCCAAAAGAGTAGAGAATCTGTTAGAAACAGATGTTCTTGGAAACAATGGCATCTGAAGGTTTATTTCTTTGAGGGAAGCAAAATGCTGAAGGAAATAATTAATTCAAAAATTATATCTGGAAATTTAAAAATGACACCATTTACAAAAACATAAAAAATTAAGTAGAGAGGCGCCTGGGTGGCTCAGTCAGTAAAGCTTTAGACTTTGGCTCAGGTCATGATCTCATAGCTCGTGAGTTCGAGCCCCACATCGGGCTCTGTTTTGACAGCTCAGAGCCTGCTTCAGATTCTGTGTCTCCCTCTCTCTCTGCCCCTTTCCTGATTCACTCTGTCTCTCTCTCTCCCTCAAAATAAATAAACATTTAAGAAATTTGTAAAAATTAAGTAGAAAAACTGTAATGAAAGATGTACAAAACCTCTATACCATTGCTACTCAATGTATGGTTCATGCAGGAGAGCCAGTCCATGATTTTGTTTCTTACTAGTTAGCAATGAGATATGTGCAGAAAGTAAGAGTAAGGGTTTAGAAACTCCTGTAGTTATTTGACATTTCTGCAACATCCAAGCCTATGATCCATAGATTTGAGCCATTGAAAAGTGTGTAAACCAGTTTGTGTATTACTGGACTTAGTTGGTAAGCCACATGTGGTGCAAGCTATGACCTAGTTATGCATAGTGGTCATTCACATATGGATGTGCAATGGGTAGAAAACAAAACTGGTTCTGCATCATAGATATAAACTCTACAGAACTTTGTTGAACAAATGAAGAGGACCTAAGTAAGAGCAGTGATAAACTATGTTCGTGGACTGGAAGACTCAGTATTTTGAAGATGTCTGTTTTCCCCCAGATTAATGTGTAAAGTCAATGCAATCCAGGTGAGATCTTGGCATATTGTGTGTGTGTGTGTGTGTGTGTGTGTGTGTGTGTGTGTGTGGGAGTGGAGAGGGAGATAAAATGACAAGCTGAAACTTTGTATGGGCTAAAAAACAACCAAGGCAATATAAAGAAAAATAAAGCCTGGAGACTTAAAGTACCAGCTACCAATACCTACTGTGAAGACATAACAATTAATACAGTATGATACTAAGACAAGAAAGAAAATCTAGCAATGGGACAGACTGAATAGTCAAGAAACAGATCTCATACATTCATGGTCACCTAATATTACAAAAGTGACGCTGCCATGCAGTGGGGAAAGTGTAATCATTTTAATAAATAGTGCTGAGTCAATTGATTGCAAGGGGGAAAAAAATTACCTTGACGCTTACTTCAAACCACTCACACAAAAATTAATTCTAGGCCAGTTGTAAGTCTCAATGTAAAAGTTACACAATAAAGAAAGCTTTCAGGTGAAACATAGGCAAACATTTGTATAAAATAGAGGTAAGCAAATATTTCCTAAATAGGGCACAAACAAAAGAAAAACTGACAGATTTATCTATATTGAAATTAAGGGCTTTTTTTCTTCAAAACAAACTTTTAAGAGAGGGTAAAAGCAACTCACAGAATGGAAGACATTGTTTAACGTACACGGGTTCAACAAAGGACCCATATCCTGACAAAACATATATATAATCTAGAAATCAATAAGAAAATGGCAATTTAACTTAATAACAGGCAAATAACTAAAATGGATACTCCACAAAGGAGGATACTTAAATGGCCAGTAGACAAATGAAAAAGGGCTTAGCTTCATTAGTCAGCATGAAAATGCAAATTTAGGTTGTAAAATGGCAAGTGTTGGCAAACATTTGGAGTAACTGGAACTTTCCTATATCGCTGGTGAAAGTGTTATGCTAACAGATTATTGAGCTGTATCTACTTAAAGCTAAACTTACACACACCCCACGAACAAGAAATTTTACATATTCTTCCATAAGACATACGGTAGAAGGCTTATAATTACATTAGCCCCACATTGGAAATTATTCATTGTGTATGAAGATTAGAGCAGAAAGAGAAACAATGGCATATTTACACAGGGGAGTATTCTACAACAGTGAGGACAACTCATTTACAACCACACCCAATCCCATAGAAGGATCTCACACATAGGGTTCTGAATCAAATGGGCCAGACATGAAAGAGCACATATGTGTTCTTCCATTTATTTCAACAAAAATAGCCACTAGTAATCTCTGCTGTTCAAAGCCTAAATAGTGGTTACTTTTGAGAGAAAGTGATGTTGGAATTGGACTGCAAGGGAAACTTCTAGGGTGCTGGGAACCGTGTTGCTCAAGCTGTCAAGAACAAGCTGTTCTTGTTCAAGAACAAGCTGTCTTGATCTGGTTACATGAGTTCTGTTTTGTTTGAGAATGTTCACTGATCTATGCTCTCTTGTCTCTGTGTACTTTATAAGTCAGTCCACTGATCAAGCTAAATAAACACAAACACACAGAAAAAAGAGAGTGAGTGAGATAGAGGTTTCAAATGAAGGGTTAGTCAGAGCACCTTGAAGGAAAAGATAGGAAGTCAAGTCAGATTTCCAATTCCGAAGTTCCTCTCAAGTTGCGCTAGCACTTTGAGTTCACAGAAAGTGTTGGAAGGTCCAGGCCCCCTTTAAAAAGAGAGGTTTAAAATGATAGATTCTCTAGTGTACCAACTGTATTTTCAAATATAAATCCAGTATATATACCTAGCAATAGAGAAGAGAAAACAGCAGGGACTATCAAATATATGGAACATAAAATGGTTCGGTAATTCTAGAATTCCCAGCTTGAATCTTTTTATCCAAGACCATGCACTATGTCTCAGACTAAGGAGACACTGGAAGTACCACCATTGATGGTTTATTATAAGCAGGGGTGGCAAAATCTAACAGGATCACTGATGGCCCAAATTGAGGTACCCCATGTGAAGCCAGATACTCTAAACCGGGAGTTATTTTTGGTCTTGGTTTAAAGTGAACATTATATTCAGTTTTCCAGCTGAAATAAATGGGTACTGTGCAGTCTAATGCTGTTACCTAAAAGTAATAAGCATGCTAATTTAGTTTAGAATAGGTACGAGGATTATATTTCATTATATCTAAAAATAAAGACTTTTAGAGTCCTAGAAAGACAAATCAGCGGATGGGCCAGGGTGACGGACAGAGTCCTTGTAGCTTAATACATTGCAGATGACGAGAATTTGCTTTGCTTGGAGTTAGGAGGCGGGTGGAGGCAGTCTATTTGAACCTCATGCTCTCTGGAGTACATCTCTTGGTGAAGCAGATTTAATACACTCTTGTTGGATATTCCCTTCCCATTAGATAATGCCACATATTAGCTTCGTGTTATTTTCTCTTGGATGGATATACATCAGTGCCACTACCTTTTATAATAATTTTTCATTCATTCATTCAGTTATTTGTTCATTATTTTGGTTACTTAATAATTTATTTGGTGATTGCATGTTCACTAATCACAACATATTGGGAGCTATGGGAGATACAGAGATGTCTAAGAAATAGTCCCTGCCTTCAATGAGAATGGATACTAACACAAATGTCATAAATATAAATAAAGTTATATATGCTAGAATGCAGGAAGATAAAATAAAAACTGGTAATCGAGAGAAAGAAAGGCTGCCTTTCAAAGAGGTTAAGCAAGGAGTTTTCAGAAGTCCTGGTCTTTGAACTGGGACATAAAAAGGAAAACAAAGAGCATTTGGACAAAGGAACTGAAGTGAAGTAGGCGCAATCAGAGGAAGTAAGATGAGCAAACACACAGGCGTGGGGAAGTGTGAATATACATGCATCAGGGACAGAAAGTCATCACGTTTGCCTGGTGCACAGTCTGTACCAAAGGGAGTAAAGAACAGGAAAGGAAGGAGAATGTAGTAGTGAAATGTCTAAATTCAACAGAAAAGACTAGAATTGAGGACTGGGGAGCCAGAGAAGACTTGGAACTGAAAAGAGAGGGGGAGACTGTTTAGAAATGTTCCCACCATTAGAATGTAAATTACTTAAAGGCCGGATCTGCTATATCCCTAGTACCTTCTGCAGCAAGTTTATAGTAGGCATTCAATACATATTTGTAGAATATTATATTGAATGTTCTTAAAGAATGCCATTTAAGATATGCATGACACTTTTATTCATTTTAAATGGAATACGTAATACATGCAAATTTCAGGAAATCCAAAATGTTTAGAAGAAAATATGTTGAAAAGTAAGTTTCTCCTCTGGACTCCTACATCCCTATCTCTCCACCATTTAGTTCCACTCCAAGAAGCAATCACTGTTACCCATTTCTTGTAAATACATAGATTGTGTGTGTCTATGTCTTTTACATACATAATCTCTTCTTTTTATACAATGAAGAAATTCTACATACGAGGTTCTTCAGGGTACTTTTATATTTATATATCAGCAATTATTTCTCATCAGGACATACACAACTGCCTCATTCTTTTTAAACTACTGCTTAGTATTTGAATGAAAGCAATATAATTTATTCATTTATTTATTTTTTAATGTTTATTTGTTTTTGAGACCAAAAGAGAGAGACAGAGCACGAGTGGGGGAAGGGCAGAGAGACAGACAGAGACCCAGAATCTGAAGCAGGCTCCAGGCTCTGAACTGTCAGCACAGAGCCTGATGTGGGGCTCAAACTCATGAGCCGTGAGATAATGACCTGAGCCAAAGTCTAAAGCTTTACCGACTGAGCCACCCAGGCACCCCTATAATTTATTTAAACAATACTCTCAAGATAGACATTTTCAACCTTTCCCTTGTTTAAAAATATAGGAAATATATAGGGTGTACCTATTGTAATGTTTTTCTTTGTAAATTATTATGAAACGTCTAAATATAAGAAAAACCTGTAAAACATAATTTAACAGGAAACTTTGTGCCCACATACCTGCCCCTCTCCTGGATGAGCATTCGTATAAGTATTACTAGAGCTGAGTGATTCTACCTGTATTTCAGAGCCATTTATACTTTTCTCTTTCAATGGACTTTCTGTTCATAACCATTGCCCATTTTGTATTATATTGTCAGTGTTTTATTGTTGTATAGGAACTCTTTATGTCTTAGCAAAATGACCTTTTTGTGTGGAAAGACAAAAGAGAATGTTTGTGGGTAACCTTAGCAGTTCTCTCTTGGTTGTCTGATCATGAGTCAGTAGCACCTCCTTTCCCTCGTCACATGGGCTTGGTTCAGTCTTAACTGTCCACAAGACTGTGAGGTAGAACCAGCAGCAATATGCAGCTCTGCTAGCCAGCGGGCACCCAAGCTCAGACCGTCCTCCCTTGGACTTGCAGGACTGCCCTGATACTTTCCTTATTGAAGGGGAGAGCAACAAGGAAGCAAAGAACCCCTCCTTCAGCACAGCCCCAAAGAGAATCTATTTGCACCTGACCCAAGCATACATCCCTCCAGTTCTGGAGAGAACAGTACTCATACAGCTTGCTGACCTTCTGCCTATAGATTGGCAAAAATGCACACGGTTCTTGTCCTGAGCCTTCTGCACAATAAGCTGTGATGATGTGGCTTGCACTTGTTTCCTTTCTCGGTTTACCATTTGTCCTTTGACTTTGTCTTTTGCCTTGAAAACTGTTATGAATTTTTGTGCTCATTTGATTTCAAAGATGATTTATTAAACTCTATGTGATTATGTTGATAAGTAAAAAGTAGTTTACTTCTAAACTTAAAAGAAATCCTTGTATTTTTCTGTATGTGATGTACGATTATTATTTCAGCTCGATGTCTCCAAATATACAGCTTAATCCACTGATGTCTTATTATGCAACTTAGTATCTAGCAATATTCCATCGAGACATGTAATTTTCCTTTTATTACTCTAGTGTGGGCTCATAAATTCTCTTTCTAATGGGAAAAAAGCATCATGTACTAAATCTGTTGGACAATATAGAATAATGTGTACTTTAGGTTAATTATTTATATGGTGTAACACTCTGTCTTTTTAAAAAATGTTTTGTTGGGGCGCCTGGGTGGCGCAGTCGGTTAAGCGTCCGACTTCAGCCAGGTCACGATCTCGCGGTCCGTGAGTTCGAGCCCCGCGTCAGGCTCTGGGCTGATGGCTCAGAGCCTGGAGCCTGTTTCCGATTCTGTGTCTTCCTCTCTCTCTGCCCCTCCCCCGTTCATGCTCTGTCTCTCTCTGTCCCAAAAATAAAAAATAAACAAAAAAAAAATGTTTTGTTATTTAAACTTCTACCAAAATGGATAGAAATACACAATAAGCTTCCACGAGCTTATCATCCATCTACAACAACCAACAATTCTTGGCCACTCAATCCTGTCTTTGCTCCAGCCCATTCGACCACCCACTGCTTCATCACTGGGTCAGTTAATCAGTCATTTATGTTGTGGGTTCTCAGACTTGTATTATGCATAAACAAGCTTTTCTTAGATGTATATTATGCTTAAAGAGGCCAAAGTTATTAAAAGTAATGATTCATGTTTCTTTCTACTATTTTTGTAGTTTTATTTTTCAAATTTAAATAATTGTCCAAATTATTTGTGGGATTTATTTTGGCCTAATGTGTCCTACTTATTCTTTTCCAGATTGCTTTTTAATTGTTCCAGTTTAAACTTATTTAAATAACTTTTTTTTAAATAACCCATCTGTTCATTAGTGATTTGCAATGTCAAATTGATTCTATAGTAAATGCCCGTTTGTAACTAGAATTTTTATGTATATCCTGATATTGCCTATTGATGTGGCTAAATATGCAATTTTAATTGCATTTGTTAAATGTTTTCACCAATATTCATAAATGATACTTAGTTTTCTTTTGGTAACATCTTTAAAATTTTTTTAAATGTTTATTTACTTTTTAGAGAGAGAGAGAGAGCAGGGGAGGGGAAGAGAGAGAGGGAGACACAGAATCCAAAGCAGGCTCCAGGCTCTGAGCTGTCAGCGCAGAGCCCGACATGGGGCTGGAACTTGGGAACTGTGATGACCTGAGCCGAAGTCGGACGCTAAACCGACTGAGCCACCCAGGCGCCCTTCTTTTTATATCATATTTGACAGAATTTGTTATTAATATTGTGCTAAATTTGAAAAATGAATTTGAAAGTTTTTCTTCCACTTTTTTATCACTCTGAAAGAGTTTAGATAGTATTGGAGATATTCCCTTTTAAAGTGTGGACAGATTTTCCTCGTGAAATCATCTGGATCTGGTATTTCTGACAGATATATCTTTGATAACTTTCTCTATTTCTTGTGATAACTGATTGGTTTGGATTGCCTATCTCATCTGGAGCAGGTTTCCATATGTCATAAAAAAGGTTTCTATCTTCTGGATTCTTCTTTTATTCTTTTTCTTTTTCTCTGTGAATCAAGTCTAGGTCGTAGGAACAAGTACTTCTATTGACCCTGTAAGCATTTGAGCATCAGGCACTATTCTCTGTTATCCTTTCAGATAACTTCATCCCCAGGTTTAGAAAGTTTATCTCATGGCTGCATTGGTCAATACTCTGCAGGATATTGGGAGAATATTTCTCAGATCCGCAGAGTCCTTTGTCTGCCACTCTCTCCTCTCTGGGACTCTGGGATGGCAACTCTAGCCACCTTGGTCTCCCGAAAGCATTGGCTCTGTCTCCTTAAGTCAGGAAGCCCACGGGGCTTTGCCTGGGTTCCTGCTCCATGATCTGTGGTCTGGCATTCTTTCAAGGCAGTGTTAGACGACTGTAGGGCTCACAATATTTATGTCCCATCTCCCACTGATCGCTGTTCATTGCCTTCAATCTCTATGTAAGTCTTTTATTTCTAAAAATATATTTTGATTTATGTATCTGGGTTTTTTGTGCAAATGTTCATTTCTCTTCTTTGGGTATATTAATGTTTTGGGAAGATATTAATAGACATAGTTTGAATGTCTCTTTCCTTTTAGTAAATCTATCATTTCCTTCTGTTTCTAAAAATCTCATATTTACACTCATCATTTCTGTTGTCATGTCTCATTCCTTGAAGTATGTTTAGTCTTGTCATCTCCCTTTGAGTTGATCCCACTTGCTGACATGTTGATTTGCCCTGTGCTTCGTCAGCTCATGATTTGTCACTTTCTGTTGTCACATCATGCTTTCCCTAGGTTCATATACCTCTGATTGTGTTCTCATAGTATGGTTACTTCATAATGTTTCTTTAAGCCATGGGGATATATTTGGTTACAATTTTCACCTACTATGTCACAATAATTTTCTGTTGAATGTTCTTCATCTCATATTTTTTCCTATTCTCTTTCTCCTTTTATCTCATCTTATGATTGCATCAATTATATTACTTTACTAATGTAAGTAGTAATTATTATTACTATTTCTTGTTGAAAGATATTTTTTTGGATAGCTAATTTTAGGAATACATATGGGGGAGGAAGCAGAGCTCTGTTCAGGTGAGTGAGACTTCTCTTTATGACCCGTGAGTGTCTCTGTGTGATGCCTTTAATCCCTTCCTGCTCTTTAGCCAACCAAGACTGGTGCCATGGGGCCATTAACGATGCTGCCTTTCTCCTTTCATCTTCTTCAACATCAGACTATCTCCTGGAGTATAGCTTTTTATTTCTTCTTATGGTGTTAGAAAAAAATAAACACACAATTTTAAAGAAGATAAAAAGCTAAATTCATTTGGAAGAATACTTTCTTGGTGCTTCATTAGAATAGATTGTTTTGGTGATGGTTTCTGAAGCTCTTCATCCTCTAGGAAGCAGAGCATATGGTGATTTCCACCTGCACCATGGGACCGAGGGCAGAATAACTACTGGTTTTGGTCCAGGATGTCATCAGTCTGGAAACCAGTTTTAGTCTCCCTTCTGCTTTTAAGTATTTGTCAAAATTCAGTGTTTAATAAAAATGGCTTTTAACTCAATGTTTATTCTCCACCTACTCACAAAGCACTATCCTAGCTTCCGGGCATAGAAATGTCTACCCCTTCCTATACCACTTGGCTAAATAGGAAAACTAATGTGAATGTACTCGAAGTGTTGAGTGAAAATCTGTTGTTTCTGCCTTCTATGTCTTTTACCTTCTCAGTGGTCAGGCTGCAGCCTGCCTCTCAGTGTCCTGATATTATCTCATTCTCGGCTCCCTTTTCAGATTCTTCTCTGACCACAGAGGCTGGTTCTGCCCGATTGGAGCCATCTTCCACAGACATAGGTTAAATGTCCAGCTGGCACTATTATGCACAGGAAGTCTCACAGTTGCTTCTGTATGTTTTGCTACCCTAAGAAATCAAATCCAATATGGAAAATAATTTTGTTTTTTTTCCCAAAACATTCTGCATTACTGTCTTGTTTGAGGGATTCTTGACCACATAGCAGGTGATTCCTTCCTTCCTTCCTTCCTTCCTTCCTTCCTTCCTCCTGCTTGCCTGCCTATCTTTGTTCCATCCTCCACAGTGGCATTCAGATATTTGAAAATGGCATATAGATGATGATACATAAACACCACCATTTAAAATATACCCAGCTTCAGTGACAGAGTCATTTTGATTATAAAGGGCATATAGTTGACAAATATTCAAAGTCATCTCAGTGCTATGGTGCATGAAGCCAGCACCTGTAAGGGGTACTCAGTGGTGAGTAGTGAAAAAGTTACGTGTCTCTATAAGTTTTTATATGTTAGACCAGATTTTTAAATGATTCTCTCATTCAGTGCCCCTGGGTTGGGCTGCATGAAGGGCTGGGATGGAAACCTGAATAGGATCTTTCACACTTAACTTTATCCTGCAGACAGACACATAAAAGAATAAGGTAGAAGCATAGGGAAAAAAAACCCATAAGATTTAATTATCTTCTTTTGCTTTCCTTTGTTCCCTTCCCTCATGTCTGCACTCAGCTGGGTCTAGAGTAATGGCCCCATCTTCACTGCTTCTTTTTACAGTCCTTCATACTTATCTTTAGAGGCTTGGAAAATGCCATTTGTTACTCCCAGCACTTAGCAGAGTCCTGCTGAGCAATCCAGCCCCCAGGGTGAGGGCTTGTCAACACTTCCTATCGGCAACTAGTTTTCTTAGCATTTGACAGTTAGACACATGCCATGAAACACAGTTCTTTCTCTGCTGAATCAGGACATGTAAATGAGGGCGCTGGGCTGCTAGACTGGAACAGGTGGTAGGATTCTTTGTTGATGAGGGGGGCCTCTACAACATGGATGGCTCTGGGTTAGAGTTGGGGCTGGATAAACAAATGAGCGAAGTACTGTTTAGCTACTTTGGACTGCTCAGGGGCTGGGCTAATCAGCAAAGAATCAGACTTTGATAAATAAAAGAAAAAAGTAGGAAGTATGGTTTAAAAAAATACTTTCTAGAACAATAAACCACTCTTAATTCCTGACAATACAGCTGTAATTATAGTACAGAGAATGAGAAGCAATTTCAGAAATCAACCTGCCCAAGCATTTAACCGATAGATGTACTGAGCAAAGATAGAAGGGTCCTTCCAAGGTATGCATTTTGTGGATGGGATCCTTAATCTGGGAGGGCATAATAAAGAGTTTTTCAACCTCGAAACTATCATAGTTGGGACTGGATAGTTCTTTGTCTTGGAAGCCTCTCCTGTGTCCTGTAGGCTGTTTGAAGAATTCCTAGCCTCTACCTTTGCTAAGGCCTATTAGCAACCCCTCCAAAGCCACAAAAATTAAAAAAAAAAAAAATGTCTCCAAACATCACCAAAGTCCTGTCAGGGCACAATCACCCTTGGTCGAGAACCAGTAGTCTAAAATAGGCTGATGCTGAGCCTGTATTTGAGTAAAGAGTCTATGTAGGCCCTTTGTATTTGGTGCTGGTCAGAACATACCTAAGTCAAGCAGACTTTCATCAGGAAATTAACAGCTGGCAGGGCTCAAAAGAGAGAGAGGTCATGATGGTGGTCAAGAAAATGTCAAGTCAGAGTTCAGGTGCTTGTTCATTCCATTTCTCTGTAAAGGCCAGGCTAGTTCCCCAAGACAAATCATAAGCATGTTGCTACATATATGATTTGTCCTTTTTCTGCTATTAACTCATCACCATTCTGGGTAGCAGTTTTCCTCTTGTTAAATAAGAGTATTTGGAGGATATGTTTCCCACATCCCATCCAGCTTTGACAGTACTACTCATTCATGTTCTAAAAGTAAAAAGCCTCGGGGCTCCTGGGTGGCTTGGTCGGTTAAGCGTCCGACTTCGGCTCAGGTCACGATCTCACGGTCCGTGAGTTCGAGCCCCGTGTCGGGCTCTGGGCTGATGGCTCAGAGCCTGGAGCCTGCTTCCGATTCTGTGTCTCCCTCTCTCTCTGCCCCTCCCCCGTTCATGCTCTGTCTCTCTCTGTCTCAAAAATAAATAAAAAAAACATTAAAAAAAATTTTTTGAAAAATAAAAGTAAAAAGCCTCATAGTGACTTCCAAATCAAGACCAAAAAAACAAACACAAAAACAAACAACCCAAAAAACCTGCTCTCCCAAACCCTCATAGAATTCCCAAGCTTCAAGGACTTTCCAACCTCCTAATTAAGCACATTTTCCTAAGCAAGTTTTAGGTTTGTTTTCGGTCCAGGGTTCAGCTAAGCTGCCAAGTGTCAGAGTTGATTAAAACAAACAAAAAATGAAAGTAAAAATCAAAGCTTTAACCACTTACAGTGCTAGTATAAGCAAGAGGCTACATTGGAGAAACTGCTGACTCCTCACTTTTCCATTTTACCCTGTGGACCAGTATCACTGGGTCAATCAGCACAGATGTGGAGGTCATCTTACTGCTAAGGGACCTCCAACAAAAACTGCCTGTGGTTTTATGGACTCCATGGTTCATGGAGAGTGATAGGAGACAGTTAAGAGTGGGAAGGTACTGAGTGCTGAATCAGAGGAGAGAAAAATGTCTTCAGTGTTGCCTTACCTCCATAAGGAGGCTTTTGCAGAGACACCTGGGATAGACCTCAGCTGAAGGACCCAATCAAAGAGAACTCTGAATAAAGGCATCTGGACAAGGAATGCAATCTTAAGTAAATCTTTAGTCCAGTGTGACTGGACTAAAAGGCCTTAGGCAGTGCACCAAGTCTGGTATGAGGAGAGAAGATTCCCCCATGAAACTTGCCAGGTAAAGCCTTTGTAATTATTATGGGCAGACTTGAAAAAAATCATACACAGGATTTCTGGCCAAGAAATGGACTCCTCAATATTTCTTAGATCTTGTCAAAATTCTAGCAGGTACGTAACTGTTTTTCTATAAATTTATTCTTCTTTTAATATGAGAAATGTCTTCCTTGGTTTCTTCAAAGAAATTTGGATACTTGCTTCTATTTGTGACTGCTAGAGTTCTAATTTGTTATCAGAAAACAGATGAGAACATATGCCATAAAAAGAAACATCTGTTATTTTATTCTTTATTCCGTTAATGTGGCATGTCACATTAATTGATTTTCAAATGTTGAACTACCCTTGCATTCCACAGATAAATCACACTTGGTCATGGTGTATGATTTTTTTTTTAATGTACTGTTGGATTTGGTTTACTAGTATTTTATTGAGGAATATTGCATCCATGTTTATCAAAGTCATTGGCCTGCAGTTTCTTTTTTTGTGGTGTCATTTTGTGGCTTTGGTATCAGGGTAATCCTTGCCTCAAAATCATGTTTGGAAGCATTCTGTCCTCTTCAATTTTTTGCAGAGTTTCAGAAGGATTGGCATTAATTATTCTTTAAGTGTTTAATAGAAATCACCAGTGAAGCCATCTGGTCCCAAAATTTTCTTTATAGACAGGTTTTTGATTACTAATTCAGTCTCCATACTAATTATAAGTATGTTTGACCTTTTACTTCTTTATGATTTAATCTTGGTAGGTGTGTGTGTTCCTAGGAATTTATCCATTTCTTTCAGGTTATTCAGTGTGTTGGCATATTGTCGTTCATAGTAGTCTCTTACCCTTTTTATTTCTGCAGGATAATTGTAATGTCTCTTTTTTTACTTCTGATCTCATTTATTTGAGTCTTCTCTCTTTTTCATCTCAAAAGATGCAGAAAAAGCATTTGACAAAATTCAGCAATCTTTCATGACAAGAAAAAAAAATAACAACCCTCAACAAACTAGGAATGGAAGGAAATTACCTCAACAAAATAAAGGCCATATATGAAAAGGCCACAGCTAGTACAATACTCAAAGGTAAAAACTAAAAGCTTTTCCTTTAACAGCAGGAACAAGGCAAGGATACCAACTCTCATCCCCACTTCTATTTAACATGATACTGAAAGTCCTAGCCAGAGCAATTAGTCTAGAGAAATAAATAAAAGGAATACAAATCTACCAGGAAGAAATAAAATTGTCCCTACTTGCAGACAGTATGATCCTATATATAGAAAACCATAGAGACTACCCCCCAAAAAACCTATTAGAATGAATAAACGAATTCAGGAAAGCTGCAGAATACAAACTCAGCATATACAAATCATTGTGTCTCTAAATACTAATAATAGACCTTCTGAAACAGGAATTTGGAAAACAGTCCCACTTATCATAGCACCCAAGATAATAAAATACTGAGAGAAAGATGTACCTAAGGAAGTATACTGAACTCCAGAAATGTTGATAAAAGAAATTAAGACACAAACAAATGAAAATATTTCCTATGTTCATGGATTAGAAGACTTACTATTGTTAAAATGGGCATAGTATCCAAAGCAATCTGCAGATTCAAAGTAATCTCTATTAAAATGCCAATGGTATTTTTTTACAGAAATAGAAAAATAATTCTATGGTTTATATGGAACTACAAGAGACCTCTAATATCAGTCTTGATAAAAAGTACAAAGCTGGAGGCATAATACTTTCTATTTTCAAAATATCTTACAAAACTCTAATAATTGAAGTATTATGGTACCGGCATAAAGGCAGACATATAGAACAATGGAAAAGAATAGAGCCCAGACATACATCCACACATATATGGTCAACTGATACTCAACAAGGGTGCCAAAAATGGGGAAAAGCGCCGAGAAAACTGGATATTCACATGCAACAGAAAAAAATTAAACCCTATGCCATATGGAAAAATCAACTAAAAATGGTTTAAAGACTTTAACTTAAGACCCCAAACTGTAAAACTCCTAGAGAAAACATAGGAAATAAGCATCATGACATTTGTCTTGGTAATGATTTCATGGATACATTAGGAATGCAAGCCACAAAAATAAACAAGTGGACTATACCAAAGTACAGAGCATTTTGGTAAAATTTGACCTAGACACATTTCAGAGATCTGTCGCCAATGTAAAGGGACTCCTAATTTGTTATTCTTAAGAATAAAATGATGGGGAAACCTGAGTGGCTCAGTTGGTTAAGCAACCGACTTCAGTTCGGGTCATGATCTCACAGTTCGGTTCGTGAGTTTGAGCCCCATACCAGTCTCTGTGCTGACAGCTCAGAGCCTGGATCCTGCTTCAGATTCTGTGTCTCCCTCTCTCTCTGCCCCTCCCGCATTCATGCTCTGTCTCTCAAAAATAAATAAAATGCTATAAAAACTAAAAAAGAATAAAATGGTGGAATTTTGCCGTCCATGTCTGATCTAAATCGTACCTCCTTGCTGAGCCTTCCATGATCATCCCACATAAAGAACGCCCTCTAACCCAATCTCTCTCCATTTATGCTCATTTTACAAACCTGCTTTATTTCCATCACAGTGTTCACTATATGATATTCTATTGATTTTTAAAAGCTTTTTATTATCTATTTTCCTCCCATTAGAACATAAGCTCCACAGAAGCTGCTATCTGCCTCTGTATTTCTAGTATTCAAAATGATACCTGGCATAAAAAAATATTCAAAAATATTTGTTGGATGAAAAATGAATGAATTTATGTGTATATATTAGATAGATATCATTTTATATGATTCTATTACTGTTCAAGTAGGATTTTAATTTTATTTTGACTAGCATTTTTAATTTTTTTTTCTAGGTATATAATCATAATATGTGAAAGTATATTTTTGTCTCTCATAGTATTTTCTAATGATCAATTAGTTTAATTTTCATCTCTCTTTTAGCTAGAAACATCAAAAATATGTGGTGATGCAGGGGATCCTTGTCTTATTTCTGATTTTAATGGAAGTAGGTTTATTATTTTACTATTTATACCAATGTTTATTGCTACTGTTTGTAAATTGTTGGCCTTTGAGCTAATTTACTTAGCATTTTTATTAGAGAAGGTTGCTAGATTCAAGTGACTTTTCAGTATCTACTGACATAATTTTATGGTTATTCTCTCTTTCTTTTTTTAATATAAGGTATTATGTTTACAGATTTGTTTAAGTTTATTTATCTATTGTGAGACAGAGACAAAAAGAGTGAGTAGGGGAGGGGCAGAGAGTAAGGGAGACAGAGAATCACAAGCAGGCTTCATGCTGTCAGCACAGAGCCCAATGTGGGGCTCAAACTCACTAACTGTGAGATCATGACCTGAGCAGAAACCAAGAGTCAAATGCTTAACTGACTGAGCCACCCAGGTGCCCCTGTTTATAGATTTTCCTGATGGTAAACCATGATTGTGTTCCTGGAATAAATCCTCTTATTTTGATATGTTATTCTTTAATATGCGGTTGGATTTAATTTAAAAATATTTTGTTTAAAATTATTGCACCTGTTTTAGTAAGTTAAACTAAAATAGGTTTTTTTTCTTTGTGCTACCTTTATTAGCTTTTGGTAATGAATTCATACTATCAGCACAAAATGAATTGGGGGAGTTTTTTTTTAATCAGTTATTTTTCTTGTGGTTCAGAATAGAATAACATTGAAACCCTGAAACTTATGGTTTAATTTGCTCTTTCTCATTTCTTTTCTAGTCTTCAGTTTTTGATTTGCTTTTTCTGTATAGTTCTTAGTGGAAGGACATGCTATGACTGTTGCTTCTAAAATTTCATCACCCTTAGTATTTCCTATTATACTTCTATAACCTGTGCTTGGAAAATATCCACCAGTCAGTCATTTTCAGTTCTCTGTGATATTTTCATATAGATCTATTCCCTGGAATTTGAATTTAAGCTTAGTTTCTCACTAAAACTTTATCCTTTGATTAAAGGCTTTTAGGCTTCAGCGACATGTCAGAAAGGGTTTATTTGGGCATTATTATCCAAAATCAAAGAAACAGAACTCATCTCTACTTCTCTTTCCTACCCATGATGACAGCCAGTATCTTCCTGCTTTCTCAATCTATCTATCAAACTCAGGCTCTCACCAAGTAATTAAAAAAAAAATCTATGATCTTGCCTTCAGAAGAGATTGAGGCCTCAGTGAGTGATTGGAGGCAGAATATTCCATTTCTAGAGACTAGGTGCATCCTGAGACTCCTGATGAGATTTTCCAGTCCAGGCTACCTCTTCCATTGTCTCCATTAAAAAGGAAGCTGGAGACACACCATTTTGGAGAATCCATCTGCCTTCCTGGAGAAAGACAAAGATCATCTTTCGGTGTCTTTTGTCAGCCACACAGAGGGTAGCAGGCCCTGCCAATGTTGTGTGGTGTTCTAAAAAATTCATTTTCTCTTTACCATCCTCCTTGAATTGTGTCAAGATCTCCAGATTATAAATTCATCAGCAGTGACATGGAATAAATAAGTCTGAGATGGTTATCATTAGAGCTCCTTCTCAGAGGAGACTTTGGAGTTATTGCCTTCATTATTTCAAGGAATTGCAAGCCCTAGCGTCTCTGTGCTATGGCAGGAATGGAGTGAGGATATTCTCAGATATTGCTCTGCCCAGACTCAGGGTCAGATTCCCATTTCCAGCATACCCAAACTAGAGTTATTCTCGGTTGAAATACTTTTAAGAGGAAAAAGGCAGGAGTAATGCTTACCTTTCCTCACACACAACTTCCGCTGAAACCAGGGAAAAAAGAATGATGCACAGGGAGTCAGCAGAGGAATGTACTGGCTTATACCTCTAGGAATGTCTTCATGCTCAGAAGTGAGGGATCAGTTTTCAAGCCCAAAGGGCATTTACCTCTTAGGGAGTATGGTGTCTGCTTTGCAAGCTAATTGTGAGTCCTCTTCTCTCTCCCTGTTCTCTCTCTCCTCCTCACATCCTCTGTGCCTCCCCCAAAGCCAGGCCCAGTCTGTCAAATTAAGCAACAGATAGTCCTTAAGAAATCAGATCTCACAGATAAAAGAGAGAATTCACCAGTTAACATGAAGCTCTGCGCCCATGCGAACCATGAGTTCACACCAATACTTCGGATTCCAATCCAACACTATGGGTTTCATTCTAATTTTGATTTTTTCCATCCTTCATTCACTATCCCCAATATAGCTAGTTATTGGCTCCCTCTCCCACGGTAATCAATCTCCTGAAACTACTGGGCATCTGCCTCAGTGGTTGCTTCCTCACATGGTCCAAACACCACCTCCCCACCATCTTGCCTGACCATCTTCTTACTTGGCCCTGAATCCCACAGGCATGTGGGTGGCCTCCCTCAGCTGTCTCATGGCCAGGTCCCAAGCCCTCCTAGGCCATTTCATTGCTTCTTGCTTAGCATAAGAGAACTCTTTATCATAACCTAAAGTCTATGATACCATAGAACCAGCATAAACAACCCCCCTTTTAATCTTACCAAGATTAAAGAACTTGATTTCTAAACACTTATTTTCATAGTCTTTACTATTGCTTTTATTTTAGATTTCATCTATTGCTTCAGAGATTAGAAATTGTGACTTACCCACCAATTTAATAAATATTCTATTCTATTCTAGTAATATAATTTCATATATATATATATATATATATATATATATATATATATATTTAACCCTAATATATATATGTATGTATTTAAGTCCAAATTTAGCCAAAATTTATTTGGTCTCGCAAACTAAATTTACACTCAAAATTTTATTTTGGTTTGTTGTTTAAATAGCACTTACTGAATTACTGAATTACCTTTTCCTATCTTTTTTAGAGAGTATATTTAGCTTGCATAAAGTTAGTATAGAGAATTGGTTCTATTCATAGATTCTCTCTTCTGTTACATCTACCTGTATTTCTATTTTTACCCTCACCATATCCTGATTTATTGTCCTTTTATCTAAACTTTTAATTTTTTTACATTTACTTTCCTGAGTACATTTTTATAATTTTTATTGAATATTTAAAATCCTGTGATATAATATAAAATCTGCATACTGGTAAAATACTTTGTATTAAAGAAAATAGTTATTTTATTCAATTTCCCCTTTCAGTAGCAGGATTCTCCCTCCATTTGTTCAAATGATCTTGTGAATGGTGTAATATGGGACTATAGTTCCCCACCTAGAGTTTCCAGACCTTTCTCTTACAGTTCATTCCTAATATTTTATAATTTTATTTCCTTATTTCTTGTTGAAAATGAAATCTCCATTCGATGTTTCCTTCCCATTTAAGTTCTAGCATCATCTAGGATTGGCAATGAATGTGTTTCCTAAAGAAACAGCAGCTATTGGGCACCAAGCCCCAGACACTGCCTGGGATCTAATCAGCAATGCCAAGGGGCAAACCCAGAGAGGCCATCAAGTCCTTGAGCTTTAGTGTTCAATATGGTAGCCACCAAGTCCTAGTTTCACCTTTTATCATTTGCAAGCTGTTTGCTTCTACATAAATCAACACCTGTTAGGAAGAGTGCCAAGGACTGGTCACTGCCTGGTCCTTGCAGCGTGCCCACAGTTAGGTGACAATGGTAACTTATTCCCCCCCACCCCACCACCCCCGATCCCAGGATCCTTGCATGTAGATGGTATGGCAGAAAAGGAGTTAGAGTAGGACTTTGAAAAGTAGCACTCTAACATAAAACCCCAGGAAGCCACTTACACACTCAGCCACCTTCCAGGTTCACCCATCCCATTTTCACCTGCTCTTCTATGATTGCCTCCTTGATGGTCAATGTCAGTGTTTTATCCAACTCTCAGTCTTCTAACTGCTAACACTGCTCTGCCCAGAGGAGATGCTCTATAAAGGCTGGGAAAAACAAAATACAAAGAAGCTGGGAGGATCTTAGAGTTTTAAGCTATCAGATATGGCCATTCTATCTGGGTCATCATAAATCCCAGATCTTATCTTGTAGCTCTTCTCATTAAATATCTTTTTTTTTTGGTACCTTCCAGGCTTCTTGACTTAACCATCAACGCACACACAGTCCTGCCCCAATCTGCCCATCCAGAAGTCTGAGTTAGTTCAGGCTGCCATAGGAAAATACCTTTAACTGGGTGGCTTAAACAACCAAAATTTATTTTCTCACAGTTCTGGAGGCCAAAAATTCTAAGATCAAGGCAACTGAAATGTAGGTGTTATTAGGGGACATCTCTTGCTTTGTAGGTAGCTGCCATCTTGCTGTGTGCTCACATGATCTCTTCTTTGTGTGTGTGTGTGTGTGTGTGTGTGTGTGTGAAAGAGAGAGAGAGAGAGAGAGTCAGTGTTATGGTATCTTTTCTCATAAGGGCATTAATCCTATATTAAGGGGACCAACCTCATGACCTCATTTAACCCTAATTACTTCCCAAAGGCCCATCTCCAAATACCATCATGTTGGGGGAATACAGCTTCAACATATGAATTTGGCGGGGCTGGGGTGGGGGGTGGGGGACACACATTCTGTCGGTAACAATAGACATACAGGTTAACAACACCATTCCTCTCTACCATCTCTGTACTTCTTTATATTCATACTTTGTCAAGCCAATCCGTCTCTCTGAGAGAAGTTACTTCAATATGTATAGCAATGGCAGGACAATGAACTAGCTGAGGATGGGGAACACAGCAGATATGCAGAAGCCAAGAGGTCAGGGCCTTACAGAAGGACTTACAGACAGGTACCAGTTTGAGCCCATAAAGCTGTATTTTCACTACTTTCATGCTGCCAGGAGAAAGTCTCAGATGTAGATAAAGAGCTGATTCTGCCCTAGGGTTGTGATAATTAATGTCCTGTCTACTAATTAAAGAATGAGGGCTTGGCCAGACTTTCTGCTTGAAACGGTTAGCTGGCAGCCTTCCAAGACTCTTCTAGCTTCTCCGAACTGAGGTCTACATAGTTCTGTAACTGAGGGCAAATGGTAGAAGGCAAGCTAATACCTGATGGCTCGCCATCCTGTGTGGCAGGTGCCCACTCTTATCTCGAACTCCTTCAGATCAAGGGCTGTGTCATTCTCTTTAATGTTAAATTGCAGTGAAATAAGCACAGACTTTGAATTCAGACAGGTATTAATTCAAAGCCCCAATGCCAGTAATCAAGAGCTATACAATATTTGGCAAACTAACTTGTCCCTCTAAGACTAATACTATCTTCTGCAAAAACAGGAAAATCATGTCTTACAAACGAAATAATTTATTTTAAATCCTTGGTTTATGGCAGCAAATCCATGGCATAGAAAACAAGTTGAGAACTTCTTAATCCCTTTTCTCTGTTCTCACACTGTCTTGTGAGAAAGTTGGCGTATAGTAAATGTTTATTGAATGCTGAGCCATGGAAGGAGGGTGGGGATAGGAATATAACAAGAACTGATTTGAGACTCCATGTTCACAGGTGCTAAAAAGTACTTTTGTTATTTTCTACCAACTTATTTTGGCTACAGGTCACTTTTTCTCCTGACTAGAAAGCAACATCTAAGAGGCCACATATCCCTTTGTTTCATTTTAAAGAACAAGATCTTCGGAGTGTGAGCTAGATAATTCTGTACCTGTTCTCACCTTCACAATTTCAAAGGCTCAAAAGGAACCTGTCAATGAGACCTCATAGCAGTGACTGGACCTGTTTCATATTTCAGAGATGAATGAATGGGTGTTGATAGAAATTCAACAATATTTGTGGAGCACATATTATTTTGTCGCTTGCCATGTTCTAGACATTGGGTATAAAAGATAAATAAGACTTAGCTCCTGATCTGTAGAATTTCACAGTTTTCAGTGAGACAGTGACAGGTATGAAATAAATACAAAATAATGTGCAATGTGCTGTGACAGAGATACATGCAAAGTTCAGGGACAGCAGAGAAAAGAGACTAATAACTGCCCCGGGGCCAGGAAGGGGGTATATCTCTTCACAGAAGACATCTCCTTTGAGATAAACCTGGCAGAATAAAGAAGAATTTGTCAGAAAGAGCTAAGAAAATAGTTTGAACAAGGACACAAAGGTTTCCTCTCATTTGAGAGAGTTTCCAGAATGAGGAGAGGTAAAAGGAAGAGAGAGGTTGGGGGTTTTGTTGTTTTGTTTTGTTTTGTTTTGTTTTGTTTTGTTTTGTTTTGTTTTAAATAATGCTAATGAACTGAACAAGGTTCTATAGTCATTACAAATGTGCTACTCAGAGACAGCAGGTTCCAAACTCTGTTCATGCATTTAGCTGTCTGGATCCTGTTTCCTTAGGAAGGCTTCAGATCTTTTGAAAAGAAATGAAGATTATTCTGTCTCATGAGTGCTTTAAAATCGACTTTCTAAGACAAATACCATATGATTTCACTCATATGTGGAATTTAAGAAATAAAACAGATGAACATAGGGGAAAGGAAAAAAAGGCAAAGAGGCAAATCATAAAATAGACACTTAACTATAGAGAACAAACCAAGAGTTGCTGGAGGGGAGGTGGGTGGGGGATGGGCTAAATGGATGATGGGCATTAAGGAGAGCACTTGTTGTGATGAGCACTGGGTGTTGTATGTAAGTGATGAACCATTAAATTCTACTCCTGAAACCAATATTACCCTGTATATTAAGCAACTAGAATTTAAAGAAAAACTCAAAACAAAGGAAAAAACAAGAAAAAAAGGCCTTTCTAAAAGTGATTATATGTAAATCATAAGGCATGTTAAATATCATTGGTTCTACCAAGAAACTCACTATGAGACCTTGAAAAAGTCATTCCTCTTTAGTCTTCCAGTCCCACAAGAGAAAATAAGTAAGATAAAATGATTACCAAGATGTCTCCAAATCCAAGATTCCATATGATTCCATGTGGAAAGTGTGTTATCATCAGAGAGCTTCATAAAGTTGGACTAATTGAAGAGAGACCATTTTGAATGGGTGAAAACTCTGGGGAGAACATTTTCAATGATTCTTTATTGCTTTCAAGTACTCCAAGGAACTCCAAGGAACTCCAAGGAAGCTAAACATTTAAGCAAGTGCTTTCATCAATAGAATAAGCCTGATTTTGAAATACAGTTAATTGTACATTGAAAAGTTTTCTGAATTTGGAATGTGCTGAATTCTTCAAATAAATTAAATCTCTAACAACAACAACAACAACAACAACAACAAAATGTTCATTGGCTGAGCTATTCCCATTTTATAAAAGGTCCAAAGAATAATCCTTTTCTTAAATAATATGGTTTTTAAATTTACAGGCTATTTTTGGATAGCCACAGGCACTTCTAGAAAGTCTCATTCAAGAAGTACAGAACAACTGGTGGACTTGGTGTCTTGTGAAGAAGAAAGTACCCTTGAGGACTCATGTGCTCTATCTTAAAATGGAGATAAGACCTAGGCTACCTTAATTACTCTCTGGATTAGCAGCACACATGACTAACCATCCCTTAGGAACTATGGATGAGTCCTGTTGATGATGGGGCAATGGTTGCATTTTCCTTTTGAATACCATACCAGAAAGGATAAAAAGACTATTTGAAGGAAGGTACAAGAAGAAGCATTGAGTTACAGCCAGCAGTTGTGGGTTTTAGTCCTAATTCTGCCACACGGTCACTGCATGTCCTTGGTAATGTCTCTCATTCACTGGGTCTCAATCTTCCCAAATACATGAAAAAACAAGTAGGCTCCTGGGGCACCTGGGTGGCTCAGTCAGTTAAGTGTTCGCCTTTGGCTCAGGTCATGATCTCACAGTTTGCTGTTTCGAGCCCCGCATCGGGGTCTGTGCCGACAGCTCAGAGCCTGGAGCCTGCTTCCGATTCTGTGTCTCCCTCGCTCTCTGCCCCTCCCCCACTCATGCTCTGTCTCTGTCTCTCAAAAATAAACATTGAAAAAAAATTTTTTTAATAAAATAAAAAAAAAAAAGAAGTAGGCTCCTAACTCTGCAGTGAATTCAGGAAGTTGTGGTAAGGAAGCTCTAGCAAAATTGCATTGGATTCGTTCTTGCTGTTAAATTCTCTTTGATAAATGTATTTGGCCAGTCCCGGAGGAAACAATATGGAATTATCCACCCATACCCTTGAAGTTGATGTTCTTAATAATAGAAATTTTCATGACCTCTCTAAAGTCACACTGCAGGTTGTTGCCAGAGAAGAAATCCTATTTTACTGATCATTCTACCACGTGACCTGCCCAAAGATATTAAGATGATTAAGTGGATCCTATGAAGGCCACAATAGAGATGAGGAACAGCTTTGCACAAAATAAATTTGGTTAGTTTCTTTTCCTCTTAACTTTTTCTTAATTTTTTTCCTGTACCTTTGGTTGATCTCAATGGTCTCAACTTAAACCCAGCTGCAGTCTAGGTTCAGCTATAGTGACATCTAGAAACAACAATGATAACTCATTGATATGATTTTCCCAAGCTCCAGTGACCATTCCAAATATGTGTTTCCTGAGTCTTGTCCAGCCTGATCCCTGAAAGCTATTGGTGAAAATTTGTGGTGTCTATGATGGATGAGGAATAAAGAACACTCTCATCTCATCAGTTTGTAGTAGTTATGACCTTTGGAGATATGGAAAACAAGTTATTCGTGTTGCCAATTCCATTTTTCCCTCAAAAATAGCAAATTAGCAGGAACAAGGGAAAACCAGGCTATGCCCTCCTATCAAAGAATAACCCAGAGAATAAATAGAAATCTTAGTTTAAAAAATAGCACTAAGTTAGTTTTAAAGTTCTGGGGCTGCATTTATGCTCGATAAAAATAGCGCAGTACTCATCCCCCAATTCCAACAGCAAGTCCAAAGTAGGGAACAGGGAGTTGGCAATAATAGTGGGAAGAGGGAAATGCATAAGGAGAGACTAAAATGAAAGAATTGATGCAAGTTGGGACTAAATGAGGTAGGTGTGGGAATCAATGAAGATAACAATCAACTCCTTCACAATTCCTAAGGCTAATTTATCCATTTAGTCATTCCTTAGTTATGTGTTTATTGCATGTCTCCAGTGAGCTTGGCCTTCTTTTTCTACTAAGTCTATTTACAAATGTACCAGTTAACAAGAAGACAAAATTTTCACTCTTGTCCTAGTGGTGAGTGGGAGAGACAACTATTAAATCCGTAACCAAATAAATCAACAGGATAATTTCTAATTAGGGTAAAACACAATGATATGGCTAAGATAAAAAAAAAAAAACATTGACAACACCAAATGCTAGCGAAGAAGTAGAGCAGCAGGAACTCTCATTCATTGTTGATGGGAATGCAAAATGGTGCAGCCACTTTGGAAGACAGTTTGGCAGATTCTTATAAAGCTAAACATAGTCTTACCATATGATCCAGCAATCACACTAGTAGGTATTTATTTACTCAAATGAGTTGAAAACATATGTCCACACAAAAACTTGCACACAAATGTTTATAGCAACTTTGTGCATAATTGCTAAAGACTGAAAGCAATCAAGTTTTCCTTCAATAGGTTAAACTCTGGTTCATTCATCCATATAATGGAATATTCAGAAACTATATATATGCCAATCTGAAAAGGCTACATACTGTATGATTCCAACTATACGGCATTCTGAAAAGATGGAACTAAGACACAGTAGAAAGACCAGGGGTTGCCAGGGATTCAGGTGGAACACAGAGGATTTTTAAAAAAAATTTTTTTTTTTTAACGTTTATTTATTTTTGGGACAGAGAGAGACAGAGCATGAACGGGGGAGGGGCAGAGAGAGAGGGAGACACAGAATCGGAAACAGGCTCCAGGCTCCGAGCCATCAGCCCAGAGCCTGACGCGGGGCTCGAACTCACGGACCGCGAGATCGTGACCTGGCTGAAGTCGGACGCTTAACCGACTGCGCCACCCAGGCGCCCCAGAACACAGAGGATTTTAAGGGCAGTGAAACCATTCTGCATGAATCTGCAATGGTGGATATATGGCATTATACATTTGTCAACACATGGAGTGAACCCTAATGTAAACTATGGACATGGGTTAATAATAATAAATCAATATTGTTTTGTTATTTGGAAGAAATGCACACACTAATGTCAGAGGTTAATAATAGGAGGCTGTGTGATGTGAAGAAGGAGCAGGATAGAGGAGCTCTGTATTTGCTGCTCCACTTTTTTGTAATCTTAAAAGATAAGGTCTGTCATTTTTTTTAATGCAATGATAGAGAATCCGAATGACAGGATAAAGGATGCCCTTGGCAAGAGGAGGAGGGAATCTAATATCCACAGGGTCTTTAGAGGAGTCTCTCTGAAAAAGTTGACCTTTCAGCTGACTGATGGGAGGAGCATTCCAGGTAGTGGGAAAAGTAAACATAAGGGCCCCATGAGGGACTATATCCCTTTCTTGTATTTTCACGTTCATGAAAGTACAACTGAGGCTCACAGGTTTAAGCAAGTTATTAGAAATCAGATTATGAATTAGTGGAGAGAGAAGTCAGCAGCTGGGTTTCTGGGGACATGACCATTTGGGTGCCAGAATTCTGGGCACACCCACCAGAGCTCAGGACCCGGAGCTACAGCAGCTTTTGCAGTCACCGCCACCACGTAAGAATGGCTGCTGCCATGTCATTCCCCTTCCTGAAGTTCATCTGCAGGAAAGCAGGAAACTTAATCTAGGCTTCCAGTGCCCAGTGGTGTGATTTCCCACAGATCACTGTTCCTTCTGTGACTTAATCAAGATCCACACCTTCTTTAAAAGCAAAACAAACAAACAAAAAGTTGTTGCCACTATAGCACCTTCTCTCCTACACACCTGTGTCTTCTAAAGCTATGTTTTTCCAACTTTGGTCTCCATAAGAATTATCTGAAGGACTTGGTAAATAGCCTGGGGCACGGGCTCTACCCCACTTCTCTTACTGGCCCACATCAATTGTGGTGTTTGTCAACGTTTGAGAAAGAGTGCTCCAAAGTAGAAAGCCTCAAACCTCAGTGTGCCTATGAATCACCCGGGCATCTGGTTGAGTAGATCCACAAGTGGGCTGAGATTCTGCATTTCTAACAGGCTGTCAGGTGGTGTGGGTGCTCTTGGTCCGTGGAGCACACTGTGGTGAAGCATCTAAACAGAGGGCCATGACCAGTGGTAACGTGGGATCCTGTAATGAGTAACTGACCTCTGGTAGGTTTGGCAAGTCCTACTCAAAAGGAAGGTGCCCATTTTGCTTTCCAGTATTTTACTGTGTCAGATAATATTCTAGATAATCAGTGCAGAGTAGGATTTTTCTTCAGTTCTTCTGGAGAGACATGGGAGTATCAGCTGCTGCTCATCAAGGCAGAGAAATAAAAGCAGTGGCCAGGTACATCCAACAGATATAACAGTGGTATCTATTCTACAAGTTGGTTGTGAGGATCAAACTCAAATAATGTTCAATTAGAGTCAGATTTGGTGAAATGAGGGTGTCCTCCAGCCTCAGTGGGCGTGGGACTAACTCAGAGGAGTAGCCGTGCTGATGCTGCTGGGTACAGGAGGGTCCACAGTCACCCAGCACAGTCCCTAGTTTGACACTGATCTTCAGAGCATAAGGCAAGGACATCTCTGTTAGGCCGGGAGAGGGCCTCACATACACAGACGGGTTATAAGAGACCTTTCAGCTTCTTTAAAGTAGCTCATGCCACTTGGCCTTGATGAAGGTCCTCTGAGGCTTATGAGATGGGTTCACTGAATTCCTGGGGTGGATTCTTGAAGATCTGTAGACAGTAGTGGGGTCTCCAGTTAGCGCTCTAAGATGTGGAGTGATTTTTTATGCAAATTTGTCAAAGCATCCCTTCCCTAGAACACTTGGTTCAAATGATGAAGACAAAACTCCTTAACAAGGAGTATGTGACTAATTTCTCCTGCCTGGTCCAGGCCCTGTTTTCCCCTCCCGCTTCACCTGGCACCTTGCTTCCCTCACTGCCTGCCGCTAGCCAAGCTGGCACATCACTTCCTCCCCACCTCTTTCCTGATTCACTCCTGCATAACCTTCAGATCTCAGGCGAACAATTACTTGGGCACATCCTCCCATTCCTACCCCAAACTCTTTATAAGCCCAGATCTTTTATTTAATGCCTTTTTGGTACCACATATCTTTTGTTTGCAGCAGTTGTGATAGGTGGAGTTTTACATGCAGTTGTATGATTATTTGATTACTGTCTCTCTCCCATGAGCATTGTGAGAGGAGGAACAGATTCTACTTCTGTTCTTTGCAACCAAAATAGTGTCTGGACTTGTTAAGTGCTAAAAACAATATTTTTAATGAATGAATGAAATGAAATGAAATGCAATGAATGAATGAATGAGTGAATGAAAAAAATGTAACTATTTTTCCAATAATGTAGGAATTTGACACATTAGAAGATGTAGCAAGGCATTTAGTGAGGATTTTGTGATCTCCTGTAGAACAATGGGGTAATCCACTCTCAGATATACTACAGATGGGTTCATGCTTAATACATTCAAGGTGAAGCCCTTAAATTTTCCTTCTGGGTCGACTGGAGAGAGGACAATAGTAGCTGAATCCTAAATATCCAGCAGAACAATAATTTGGATAAAGACTGGGTGTGCTGCCAAAATTTGATAGAATTGATAGAAACATCCAGATCACAAAACTGATAGTCAAAATATTGAGGCACATCTAAAAATTTTGACATCGAACCTTGATAAAACCAAAGACTGTTATTTTGGGCTAAGGCGAAGAGATAAAAATTCTCCAGATAGAGGATAGTGAGGAAGATGAGGAGATACGTATAAACAACTCTTGCGCTCACGGTTTCTAAACTTTGTGCATGGCATCCCAGGGTGCCTCAGCCAAGTTGTAGGAATTCTGCAGGGAAACAAAACAATTATCTTGTTCATAGTTTCAACATGAGGTTGATCTACAGTTCTTACCATGATGCTATATGTATGTGAAGCTGGGTTTTGGGAGGCTTCTAGGATAAAAAGTAAGCACCATGTGAAAATCAACATGGAACAGGAAATAAGGGTAAAAGGCTTAAAAAGATGTGCAGAGTCCAACAGGCGTGCACATCCCATTAGTAAGTAACTTTGGTTATTTAAGAATGAAGTAGGGGTGCCTGGGTGGCTAAGTCAGTTGAGCATCTGACTTGGCTTAGGTCATTGTCTCATGGTTCATGGGTTTGAAGCCCACATCAGGCTCTGTGTGGGCTCCAGCTCAGAGCCTGGAGCCTGCTTCAGATTCTGTGCGTCTCCCTCTCTTTCTGCCCCTCTCCTGCTTGTGTTCTCTCTCTCTGTCTCTCGAAAATAAATAAGTAAACATTTTTAAAAATCTTCTTTAAAAAAATGAAATAAAAATATTTTTCTTTAAATTCATATTATTTCTAAATGATCACTTAGTTGTTAGGACATAAACACTTATTAAATTATTTGAACCTAACTATTGAGTAAACATAACTGTTATGTTTCTTTTGGCTTAGGTGTGCTGCAGAAAACTTACCCAGGCATAAGGGCATAGTGAACAAAGAACATTTGAGAATCACTGTGCTTTACATTTGGGTTCTAAATTACAGGAATTACTGCAGAGAGGGAGGAAAAGGCATTTAAGAAATATCTTTATAATAGTTTTTTCTTTTTATATATTAATGCATGACAATTGAGAATTTACTAAGAAACTGTAAGTAAATCACTTAGTTTAATGCTTGGTATATAGTAAACATCCTATAAATGATTGATTTTATTATAAGAAACATGTAGAAAAGAGTAAAACATCACCATCATAGAGAAAACAAAAGCAACCTATGAATAATTATAGTAATTATAATTATTACTTCTAGTAAGTTTATGAATAATTATAATTAATATAGTTGAGATTATAATTTGTAGACTTTGTTCCCTGATTTTAACTGCAATTTTAGAGATATTTGTGCCATTGAGTACTTTCATAAAGTTATCTTAGTGGCTCCACAATCCTCCAGTGTGTGAATATATCATAGTTTATGTGCTTTCCCATGATAATTTGGCATTTCTCCCAACCTCATCTATCATAAAAATGTTTTTCTATACACTAGTGTAGACATATTTTTGTACACAGATTGAGTAAGTTTAATTAATATAAATTCAACAGACATTTTACAGATAAAACATATCCTATTTCATGATTGATTAAATCTAAAGAGTATGTGGAAGAGGGAGGAGCAGAGATGAATTAGATAGGTGACTGGGTGGAAGGTGTTAACATAGGCAATAAAGAGAAAGTTTTGAGGGGTTCAAGAGAGAAAGAGTTGAAGTTAATGTATATTGAACATAGATCACCTGGGGAAAAAACCAGGTGAAGATATACGGAGGCAATTAGATTTGCAAGTTTAAAATCCAGAATATATGGCTTGGCTGAAGACATGGAAATTGTAATCATTTATTATATATATTATAGGTATATATTATATATTATATATTATATATATACATATCATTTAGATATGTATTTCATTATAAAAATAATTATATATATAATATATTATGTATGATATATAATATATATAATAAATGAATATGTGTGTTTGTATGTGTGTGTATATATATATGAATGTGTGTGTGTACACATGATATGTCAGCAGATGAGATCACCTAGCAAGGAAAACAGAAACATTAAACATTGGCATTTGTCTAGGGCAAAGAAGGTGAACACATCAATGTGCATAGCACAGCCGGAGCACAGTTAAACTTTGTGTTCATTTTTCAGTGCCAGGTTTACAAAAGAATTGGGTAGAGAAGCCAGGTCTCTGAGTAAAGGTGTCAGAATAAAGCCAAATCCCAGGCTCTGTGTCCAAGTGGGTGATGAATGAATGAGAAACCATAAACATGAAACAATGAGATAAAGCATAGCCAAAAGTCTACGGGCAACTACCAGATGAAGCGAGAGTTACAATTTATGCTGATTACTCTTCCTCAGATATCAGTAAGATAGGTAGAAAGTAACAACAAATCCTCAAACTTTATATCAAAAGATAGGCACATAGTCCCAGATAAGGTAGGAAACATGTCAAACACACACACACACACACACACACACACACACACACACACACCTATATCAACTGAACAAATGGGAAGGCTGGGCAGAGATAACAGAAATCAAAAGATGGTACCTCAAACATGCAACAAAAACATATTTAAAAAATAACAGTAGCATCTAAAAAAATGAAAGAACATAATTTGGAGGAAAACAAAGCTGAGAAAGAGAGACTAAATGCTGTCAGATGCTTATAGTGTAGAAGAGCTTTGGAAAATGAATTCAATAAAATATAAGTACAAAGACAGGATTATGACAACTTGAGGGAACATACTAAAATTCCAAGACTGATCTAATATATATATTTAAGAAAAGATCATAGAGTAATTAAAGTAATCAAGCTAATAGCGTAAAGAAAGCATTTGAAATATCTAAGGGGATGTAAAAAGAAAGACAAAATATTAAAATGATTATAGGAAAAATGTTAAGAATGAAAAATAGAAAAAATATATATCATAAAATATATGATAAAATCAAGTATCACTGATGTCATATATCAAAAAGTTATTTTAAAGTAACTCAGAAATTAAAGAAGCACTTAATTTTCAGATGAAAAAAATCCTCTGTGTAACACAAAGAAATGATGTGTTTTAATTGAAAGTAAGTGATATTCTAGGTTAGTGACTGAATTGAGTGAGCAAAAAAAAAAAAATTCTTCTTGTCTTTAGAGAAAACTGAGCAGTCACCTAAGAGAGGGGACAATCTGGCTGATATAAAATTTCCCCACAACAGCATTTAATAGAAGTAGGTAATGGTTGAGGATAAGAAAAGGTAGCCTCTGAATATCATATCCAGTCATGTTGCTATCTAGGTACACAGGCAAGAGTTTGCTAATATGAAGGAACGTGAGGAAACAGCCCTCACAGACCTTCTGTAATTAATGACTCAACAGTCAAAGCCACCCAGAGAGAACTCGAGATAAAGATCTAAGAGAGAAGAGAAACCAGGATGAAAATACCAGAAACCCATTAGGTATAGAACAAAAACCAAAAACAGGGAGAATTATGAATTGTGAACAGAATATACATCTTAAAAACCCTGAACTCCAGGGGCGCCTGGGTGGCGCAGTCGGCTAAGCGTCCGACTTCAGTCAGGTCACGATCTCGCGGTCCGTGAGTTCGAGCCCCGCGTCAGGCTCTGGGCTGATGGCTCAGAGCCTGGAGCCTGTTTCCGATTCTGTGTCTCCCTCTCTCTCTGCCCCTCCCCCGTTCATGCTCTGTCTCTCTGTCCCAAAAATAAATAAACGTTGGAAAAAAAAAAATTAAAAAAAAAAAAAACCCTAAACTCCATTAATAATGAAATTGTGAAATTAGGAGCAGAAATGAACTGTGTATAACAGTGATCATTATTGTCTTTCATATCAGGAAGTTCAATCATCTAGCCTAAAGTTAACTCATAAAGATGTTTTGTTATTGTGGTTGTTGTTGTTGTTGTTGATACTTGAGTAAGTTGATGCTCTTTTTTTTTCTTTTTACATTTATTTATTTACAGACAGAGAGTACGAGCAGGGGAGGGGCAGAGAGAGAGACAGGGAGAGAGAGAGGATATCAAGCAGGCTCTGCACTGTCAGCGTGGAGCTCAATGTGGGGCTCAAACTCATGAACCATGAGATCATGACCTGAGCCCAAACCAAGAATCGATGCTTTACCAACTGAGCCATGCAGGCACTCTGATGGATGCTCTTGCTATTCGTTTTTCTTAGCTTCCAGGGGACCTTTAAAAAATATCTCTTGAAATGAAAAGACATTTATCTGTTTTGCCAAATATTTCTCCATGTTGGAAATTACTTGCTTCACTTTCTTTTACAGCTGTAAAATTTATTACAATTAAGCTCAATACTTTTATTATAAAACAACATGTAGGGGCACTTGGGTGGCTCAGTCGGTTAAGCATCCAACTCTTGATTTCCACTCAGGTCATGATCCCACAGTTTGTGAGATAGAGCCCCACATTGGGCTCTGCACTGAGTGTGGAGCCTGCTTAAGATTCTCTCTCCCCTCTGTCTCTCTGCATTCATGTTCTCTCTCTCTTGATCTCTCTAAAATTCAATAAATACATACATACATGCATACATACATACATGCAGTGTATAATCTGATTTCTATAAATTTAAAAGTGTTTTCATTATTAAATATTTCTATGATTCTATCAGGGCTTTAAAAAACTCTCATTTATTTATCTAGTCAGGCCTTCAGGTGTCGAAGAAGTTCAGGAAAGTTGTTATTGAATATTAACTTTTTCTGGGTTATGAAATTGTGGATGATTTACAGCTTTTTAAAATTTTTAGTTTAACATGTTGATTTAACATATTGTTGAAAAATGGTACATTCACTTATTCAGTTTTATAGAGTAAATATTTCTTGAGCACCTGCTATGTGATGGCATTATTCTAAGCAGTAAGGATAGCAAGGGACACAATCAATATTTGTTTTCATGGCACTTACTTATATCCTAGTTGGAGAAACAGACAATCAACAGTTAAATTATTAATATATCAGGTAGTGGGAATCTATAATTTAAATTAAACAATAAACCCATTTTCAAACCAGAAGTGGGGGACATCCAGGGAACTGGAACATATTCACAAGATGATCATACAGTACCATATACTTGAATTAAGAGCTTTAAGAAGCAGTTGAAATATCTGAGAAGGTTTATCTTGCAAAAGAACTAAGAAATGTTAACAAGCATCTCAAGAATCATCATTTGGAGAAAGTAGAATTTGGCAAACCCAAAGCACAGATTTCAGATCATGGGTAGCCAAGTTGCTGGCAATGTTTGGCTCACTATTTAGAATAACATAATAATTACAGCTGTTGGAATACATAACATCCTGCAATGGGAATGGCAGCACTTCTTAAACACTCTTAAATGGAATTAACATTTTGGGGAAAATGGTGCAGGAATTCACACATCTTTTGGACATTGTCCTAGATAATACAGCATACATATTTCCCTAAGACTCTATTCTTTCGTCAGGTTCACTTCACAGCCTGTCACGTAAAAATTGATGGGCATGAGGAAGAGAGAGAGATTTCAGTAAGCTATATCTATAATTATGTATAATTGTATCCATCAAGTGTTGTGCTGTAGGTGTGGTGCATACTCCTAGGATTTATGGAGATAAGTGCATTTATTTTAGAATTAACAAAGAATTCTGTATCTATATCTATATCTATCTATATCTATCTATGTAGATATATATATAGTTGTTTTAAATTGAGTTAAAGTAAAAATTCCACCCACAGCTGAATTGCTTGTTCATTCTCTATTAATTAAGGGGGTGTAAGAACTACTCTGATTGCTTCCAATAATTTAATGATTTAGGGTTTACTAAGCATTTTCCTTTTGTTTTTAACTGTTGGTTCAAAGGAAAGCTTGTTTTTAGTAATAAAAGTGTTTTAACCATTAAAACAGTCTGTTCTTTGGTACAAGTATAATTTCATCTTTGGAAATAACTGCCTTCTGTCTTCCTCGTCCCCCAAAAACAAACTCATTAAAATACTCTGTGGAGTAATAGAGAATTCAGATTGTTGTATTTAGACCTAGCCATTCATGAAACTGGGGAGAATGCACACACATGCACGTGCACACACACACACACACACCTTTTATCATTCCTTCTTCTCCATCTTCTCATTTACACTAAAATGAAGTCAAAAGGTCAAGAGCTAGAGCCTTGTCTCCTGGTTTCCTGGCCAGCGTTCTCTCTGCCTGTTGTACTAAGAATTACGGTAGCAAAAGCTATAGAGTCCAGAGGCACAAGAGGAACCTCTGAGTTTTCTCATAATCAGTCCCTGGAGAATCAGCCTATAGCTCATCTCTTCTCCCCTCAAAAGTTCTAGAGGAAGGATACAACCAAGGAAAACTAGACAAATGGGTATCAAAAACAAGCTTCATTAAGGGCTGAGAAGCACATGGTAGACTTGACTATCACTCTTCTTACCACCATAAATGTAGGGCTCTCTGAAAAAGCTGGAGTGAAGAATAGGACTTTTCCTTGGGCTGATATTGGTTCTACCTCCTTCATATTCCACATTTATACAATGGAACATGCAATAAATCAAACAAGGGTAGCGAGAGATCTACTAACCCCAAACTTAGTTCCATGCTGCTGCATGGTCAAGGGTTGAGGCCAGCTTCACACCAATTGTTGCCAACGCAGGGGAATGCTCCAAAAAGAGCCACAACCTGGACTGTGGGCAAAAAGTCATCAAGTTCAATGTCCCACCCACCTGAGATTAGACTGTAGAGAAAGGGAGGCATACCTGAGTATCCAAAGAGCAAATCTTGGGAGGGAATAGCTGATTCTTCCCACATCACTGTTTCATCACTCAAATGATTGTTGGTCTGAGGAATTCTCTTTCAAGAAAAAGAAAAACAAACAAAAATGCTAACTTTTCAGTAAGAGAAATTTTGAATTTAGATATTTGAAAGTTTTGAATCCCACCAAAGCAAGAGATTTCCAAATGAACAAATGCATTTTTTTAACGACAGTTTGGTTCAGGCTAAAATTAAAGAACTTAATATACAACACAGTTAGGTATACAAAAGACAGCATGTCACATTGTGAATGGAACGGAAAGTCATTTTAGGGCACTGTAAAAGACACGTGAAAGAGACCTGCGGAGAAAGGATGCATGGGTTTACTGAGGAAGGAAGCAGATTGAGGCTACTCATGTGAGCTGCCTGGGCCAGGCACAGCAAGGAACACCCAGTGTGCAGTACAGGGCCCTCTTCTTCTGGGATCACCAAACAGGAAGGAAACAGACCAGCATAAGTGTTGAAGGAGGGCACAATTGGTGGCACAGGGAGAATTTTGTCCAGAAGAACTAAGAAGGCTTTCTGGTATGAGTGGTAGGAATGGAGATTTAAGCTTGGGAAATCAGAATTGTCCAGGTGAAGTGGATCTAACGGGCATGAAAATGCTAGCAAGGGTCACCACTGCAGGGGGAGCTGGCAAGCCATTGCCGCATGTGGGTTGTGTTGTGGGCCAACTGTGGTGTCTATTTTGAACTCTCTTGTAGTTATTGAAAAGCTGGAAAGGAACTTTAGACACATTTAGTCCAACTTGCCTCCTTTGTTCACTTAGTATTTTATTTTATTTTATTTTATTTTTTTATTTTTATTTATTTTTCAATATATGAAATTTATTGTCAAATTGGTTTCCATACAACACCCAGTGCTCATCCCAAAAGGTGCCCTCCTCAATACCCATCACCCACCCTCCCCTCCCTCCCACCCCCCATCAATCCTCAGTTTGTTCTCAGTTTTTAAGAGTCTCTTATGCTTTGGCTCTCTCCCACTCTAACTTCTTTTTTTTTTTCCTTCCCCTCCCCCATGGCTTTCTGTTAAGTTTCTCAGGATCCACATAAGAATGAAAACATATGGTATCTGTCTTTGTATGGCTTATTTCACTTAGCATCACACTCTCCAGTTCCATCCGCGTTGCTACAAAGGGCCATATTTCGTTCTTTCTCATTGCCATGTAGTACTCCATTGTGTATATAAACCACAATTTCTTAATTCATTCATCAGTTGATGGACATTTAGGCTCTTTCCATAATTTGGCTATTGTTGAGAGTGCTGCTATAAACATTGGGGTACAAGTGCCCCTATGCATCAGTACTCCTGTATCCCTTGGGTAAATTCCTAGCAGTGCTATTGCTGGGTCATAGGGTAGGTCTATTTTTAATTTTCTGAGGAACCTCCACACTGTTTTCCAGAGTGGCTGCACCAATTTGCATTCCCACCAACAGTGCAAGAGGGTTCCCATTTCTCCACATCCTCTCCAGCATCTATAGTCTCCTGATTTGTTCATTTTGGCCACTCTGACTGGCGTGAGGTGATATCTGAGTGTGGTTTTGATTTGTATTTCCCTGATAAGGAGCGACGTTGAGCATCTGTTCATATGCCTGTTGGCCATCCGGATGTCTTCTTTAGAGAAGTGTCTATTCATGTCTTCTGCCCATTTCTTCACTGGGTTATTTGTTTTTCGGGTGTGGAGTTTGGTGAGCTCTTTATAGATTTTGGATACTAGCCCTTTGTCCGATACGTCATTTGCAAATATCTTTTCCCATTCCGTTGGTTGCCTTTTAGTTTTGTTGGTTGTTTCCTTTGCTGTGCAGAAGCTTTTTATCTTCATAAGGTCCCAGTAATTCATTTTTGCTTTTAATTCCCTTGCCTTTGGGGATGTGTCGAGTAAGAGATTGCTACGGCTGAGGTCAGAGAGGTCTTTTCCTGCTTTCTCCTCTAGGGTTTTGATGGTTTCCTGTCTCACATTCAGGTCCTTTATCCATTTTGAGTTTATTTTTGTGAATGGTGTGAGAAAGTGGTCTAGTTTCAACCTTCTGCATGTTGCTGTCCAGTTCTCCCAGCACCATTTGTTAAAGAGACTGTTTTTTTTCCATTGGATGTTCTTTCCTGCTTTGTCAAAGATTAGTTGGCCATACGTTTGTGGGTCTAGTTCTGGGGTTTCTATTCGATTCCGTTGGTCTATGTGTCTGTTTTTGTGCCAATACCATGCTGTCTTGATGATCACAGCTTTGTAGTAGAGGCTAAAGTCTGGGATTGTGATGCCTCCTGCTTTGGTGTCCACTTAGTATTTTAAAAAGGAGGCAATTAGTCTAGAAGAAGTGACCTGCCCGATATAACTAGTCCTTTAACATCAGAGCTGGACCTAGGCCTGGGTTCTTTCCAGATAAAACTCTTCAAAGCCCAATGAAGTCTTTCCCTTATAGGAGCCCTGAGTCCATGTTGGTCTTTATGGCACAAACCTCCACCTGTCATTGTGAAACATGTTATTTTTATTCTAAAAGTTTTCATTTTCCGAAGTAAATAATTTCTTAACTGAGCAGAGCCAAAACAAAACCTTTCTTGATTTGAACCATGCTGGAATGACAATGGACAGCGTGGGTTTGGGTTTCCATCAAAGACATTTCCTTTTCCAACTGTAAACCATTTCATTGTTCAGTCCAGAGGTTCAGATGTCAGAGTTTGCAAGAAAGATGGCTCTGGGGTGCAATCTAGCCAAGAATTTTTCTCAAGGAGAACTGAAACCTAAGTTATTAAGCTGTGAGAAGACTTATTTCGAAAGGATTTACTTTCCCCCTAATGAGATCAGGAGCTTCTGTTCAGGGCCTGAGTTTCTCCTAACATAAAACATCAAAGGGATCAATTACTGACGCTGAGAACTGAGACCTCATTTTTGTACTTTCAGATGGAGAATTTTAGCTTCTGGCTGCTTTTTTCTTTCTGTTTTCCCTTCATCAAGCTATCGGAGAGCAGGGTAGGGGAGGCACCACAATAACAAATGTGAAAATATGAGTCAAGAAAGGACTGAGTATAAAAGATAGAAAGAGAAAGAGAGAGAGAAAGAAAAAAGAACTGAATACACTCTTTTCTTCCATCCAATCATGGTTTTTTCCCCAGATGACTCCTCAGTTGTCAATCTTCTTTATGTTATGCAATGACATGCAATATTGCATGTGCAATTAAAAGGGGCTGTACATTTTCCCTTTTTTTTTGAAGACAGAACACCTGTATATACATTAATAATAATGAGGATGTTCATAATTATGAAGATAATGGCAACACATATAACATTTGCATAGCTCTCATGTGTCAGGGACAGGAAAAGGCTTTTATTCATTCATCCCACAGATGTGGATGAGCACCAGATGTGTGCCAGGCAGGGTCTAGAATTGAAGGCACAGCAGTGAACAAAATGCAAAAGAATCTGACTTTTTGTGGTGCTTACATTCCAGTGAAATCCTTTCCATGAATTACCTCATCTATTTGCATAAATGAACTCAGTCCCTGCCCTAAATTTAGGATGTAGGTATGACTAGTTCTTTAATTTTACAGAAGAAGAAATTTAAGACTCAAGAACGTTAAATATGGTGTCCAAGATGACAAAGTCAGAACCAGGTTAGCTGGTATTCGTGCCCAACCACATCTAACTAGTGGTTACATTACTCTCCTCAAATCCCACATCTGCGATTTGAAGTTAGACTTGTCCAATTCTGTTTACTCATTCCTGCGCGTGTGCTTCACATGCACAGGGCACACCCATACGCACCCGCGTATGCACCCTCGCTCCTTAAGCCCTTTCTCGTGTGAACAGTGGGGAGCTGAAGGGACGCGAATTCTTCGTGAAAATGGCTGGACTATCATTTACAAACGAGTAAAACAACCTCATTTACTCTTGCAGTTTTCCTACCAGAGGCGTCTATGTGTTTTGAAATACAATAGGGTTCGTTTGTTTGTTTACATGATTTTCTTTTATCCCAGGCTTGTTGATTTCATTGTATTTTGTTAAGGTGTATAGCACCAGCGTACTTTTTAAAGTGAAAACTATGCAAAATAAATAAATAAATAAATAAATAATAAAAAAAGATATATTCCCAGAAATGTCTTCCCTCCCCTATTCCTTCCACTTAGTTTTCCTTTCATCCCCTGCAGATAACCAAGTTTATTGTTTTTGGTTTATCCTTCCTATGTTGGCGTTTTGCAACACTAAGCATATATATGTATCTTATCTTATTATATTATCTTCTTTTTTACCCAAAAGTTAGCACACTATATATACTGTGTGGTTTTCTTTGTTGTTGCTTTTTTTTTTTTTCCACTTTACAATATATCCTGCAATTCATTCCATTTCAGTTCGGGGGCCTTCCTTATTCATTTTTACAGCTGTGAAGCACTACTTGGGGTGGATGTAATACAATTTATTTAGCAATTCTTCTATATTTGGGCATTTAGGTTGATTCAAACACCTTGCAATTACCAATAATGTTGCAAATAATAACCTTATGCAAATTTATTTTCCTGCTTTTGGACCTGTAGCATCAAATAAAGCCTTAGCAGATTTCTGGGTTAAGATGTAAATTCTTAGTGGATTTCTGGCTGAATGAACATTCATTTTATTAGATACTGCTAAATTTCTCTCCATTGTTATACTGTTTTTATTTCTATAAACATTGTATGAGTGACTGTTTTCCTACAGTTTTGCAAATGGTGTGTTTTATCAAGCTATTGGATTTCTTGCCAATCTAATGAGTGAGAAATGATATTTTAGTGTGGTTTTAAATTTGCACTGATCTTATGAATAGAATTGAACATCTTTTCATATGTTAAAAAACATTTTTTGTGATTTTTTTTTGATGTCCTTTGCTCATTTTTGGTCTACTCCCTACCAACTAAAAATAAAGTCTTCATATTTTAGTGCTGTTAGTCATTTATCTGTGATACATAAATCATTTTTCTTTTTTGTTTAAGTTTATTTATTTAATTTGAGAGAGAGAGAAAAAAAGAGCACAAGCAGGGGAGGGGCAGAGAGAGGGAGGGTGAGAATCCCAAGCAGGCTCTGCACTGTCAGTGCAGGAACCTGGGGCTCAATCACAGGAACCAAGAGATCATGACCTGAGCTGAAATCAAGAGTCCAATGCTTAACCGAGATGCCCCACATAACATGTTTTTCTTCCAATTCATTCATTTTTCTTGTGATTTTGCTATTATACCATGATTTGAAATATTTTTGTTGTAAAATTGATTAATTTTTTTTTCAAATTGAGGCTGGATTTTGTATAATGGATCACTGTTTTTACACTCAGGTTATATAAGAATTTTTCTTTTAATATTCAAATAGTTTTATATTTTTTACATTGCTGGATATATTAGGAATTTATTCTTATGTAGGATGTGAGGAAATGTTCTAACCTAAACTTTTCAAATGGCTATCCAGTTATTCTAACACCATCTATTAAAAGCCCTTTTCCTCAATGATATGAGACACTACCTTTTTAATGTACTAAATTTTTATATGTAATACATTGTGTCTCTGGACTTTCTATTTCATTCCATTAATCTTCTATCTACTCATGCATTAGTATGGTTTAGTAGGTGTGGCTGTGTGTTTTAATATCTGTTAAAATGAATTCTCCTTCCCTCATAAAACTTCTTTAACTGTATTATTATAACTATATTATATGTTGTTGTATGTTTAATGTTTCCACATGGACTTTAGTATCAACTTACCAAGCTATAGTAAAATAGTTTAACTTTTTATTGGGATAAGTTAAAATTTCCCTCAGTCAACCCTTAGTAGGCTGGAGCCCATCCTGTAATATATTCCTCAGAAAGAATTCAAGAATATGGTATTTCCTATGTTCCTACATGTTCAAAACTAGCTTTCTGTAGCTTTATTAGTTGAATGACCATTTGGCCCAATGTCCTTGAGTTACTTATAAAACTCCCACTGTAGCATTGATTTATATTTGTTCTTGAGAAGCATGCCGGGTGGACACATGTCATAGATCTGTCTAAACTCATAGAATGTACAGTGCCACAAGCGAACTGTAATGTAAACTATGGACTTTGAGTGATTATGTCACTCAGTGTAGGTTTATCAAATGTAACAAATGTACCACCCTGGCGAATGATGTCGCTAATGGGGATGGCTCTGCATGTATGGGACAATGAGTATATGGAAAATCTCTGTACCTTCCTTCTCAACTTTGTTGTCAACCTAAAACTTCTCTTTAAAAAAAAGCCTGAATCATCATCATCATCATCATCCCTGGTAATTAAAACCAGGATGGAGACAGATATTCCAGTGAGAACACTGTTAATAATCCAAGAGATGGTGATGGAGACTTAAATAAAGTTTTTAGTCAAGAATATAGCAAGAAGAATATTTTCAGATGCCTGATTGAACATCTCGCATATTTTATGCATTGATTATTTGGAAAAACTCATAGAATAAGTTAATGTTAGTAATGTATCTTAGGAGGTAACTGTACTTTCATATTTGATTTTCAAGTGACATTTCTTATGAATTATATACCACAATTAGAGAGAATCTTAGTGGTTCAAACTTTGTAACTGTAATCAGTCAACTTTAGTAGAGCTTGGAGAGAAGAAGATCTGGTAAAGTTCATCACGAATCTGAACAGTTCATTTGTAAGCTGATTATCAGATTGCATGGGGCTTCTCTGTAGAGCTGCCTGACAGTTTCAGAACAAGTTGTGCCTGTCTTCAAATTCTAATTTGGCTTTTACTTCCTCCAATTCTTCCAACTTCATTCTAAATAAATGCTGGAGCTCCCAAAGTGCAATATAGAATGATGCTTGATAACATTTCATCAATTCCCTACTTGGATCCAGAGAGCTGGAGTAGCTAAGTTTGGAGCCAGGCACAGTTTGCACAGACCTCTCTTGGTGAAGAGAACTGGAAAGTCAGACACTCTATGAGATTTTTTCCTCTTTCTTATTTTTTCACTGCTGACTCAAATCAGTCTCTAATCATTTCGCTTTGGTTTTCACCAGCACCTTCCTATTCTGTCCTATTATTTGTATGCACAGTCAATGAACAGGCACAGTAAAGTGTTTTGTATATAAAGACCTACTATAATGAATAAGAGAGAAAAAAAGGAACTGAGATTTTAATGTCCAATATAAGCAAAGATGTAATAGAACTGGAATGCCCATGGACATTGGCACTGGAAATTCTTTGCAAAAGCTGTTTTCAGAAGTTTCAAAAGAACTGTTTACTTGATGAATTTAATAAGCAATAATCATGGATGGTGTATGTGAATGCCGTCCTGCTGCTATTTGGATTTGGGGGTGGAGAGTTAATGGGAGTTTTCTGGCTCATAATAACACAATTATTTTTTGAGCATTTACTATGTGCCAGGCACTGTGTCAAGTCCTTTACATGTCTTTATTTTGTTCCTTATTTAATCTTACAACAACTTCATGTGATAGGTGTTACTACCTTTCCCTGTTTTACATATGAGGAAATTTAGCCTCAGAGGAGTTAAGTAATGTTTTAACAATCACAAAGCTGATAAGTAGCAGCAGTTGCATTTAAACCCAAGTCTCCCTGACCCCAGAACGCTGATCCTCTATGCTTAACTGCCAGTTAATATCTCAAAATATTAAGAATTCTTTTCAAATTCTTCTGGAATCCATCATTTCACCGTTGCTTTTGTAATTCACCTCTTCTGTGTACTGACAGAGTGCATTTACTAACTAGGTCATCATAGGTTTTTTTGGTTTTTTTTTTTCCTTTCTTTCCTTTCCCTAGCCCAATTTCTGGTGTTCTTGTTCATTTATTTTTTGGAGAAAGCAACAGTCACCTAACTGGTCTCCTTGCTTTGAGTCCCAAACTCTGCAATCCATTCTTCTTACAGCACCCAGAATTATCTTCAGCTTAAAACCCTCTATTGGTTCCTTTTTTTAATGTTTATTTTTGAGAGAGGGAGAGAGAAAGACAGGGAGAGGAGAGAGGGAGTGAGAGGATCCAAAGCGGGCTCTGTGTTGACAACAGAGAGTGCAATGTGGGTCTTGAACTTACAAGCCCCAAGATCATGACCTGAGCCAAAGTCAGAAGCTTAACCAACTGAGCCACCCAGGTGCCCCAGTTCCTTTCCTTTTCAAGGCAAAACATCTAAGCATTCTTGTATACAGAACCTTCATTCTCTTACTGACTTAGCTGAAAGTATCCAGCCCCCTCCCTGCTTTACTCTTGACATGCTTATCTGAGTATCTCTCAACACCTTTGTCTGAAGCTATTCCCTCTACTAGGTATCCCTCTCACCACATCCCCGAATCTTACAAATTCTAAAGGTTGAGCTCAAGTGTAGCTTTCTCTAACCCCTAGCCTATATTAAATGTACCTCTCCGCTCTCTTAATAGCCTGTGCTATACATTATCCCAAGCATTATTACCAGTTGAGTAGTTATGCCTCTGCTCATGTGTCTCTCCCATTGTAGGTTGCGCCATTCATCACTTTATCCACAATGGATAACTCCAGCTCCTTCATTTTTATAGAGACAGAGACACTAAGTAATTTTTCCAAGGTTGCACAGCTTATTAATTGCTGTGTGGAAGCTGAACAGTGTCCTGCTGAGGATGGACTATGGAATTATTTCAGGCCACATACTGTTAATTAATAGATTCTGCTTTATTTAACCTCTCTGAGCTGTGGCTTACTCATGTGTAAAATATGATTAATAGATCTATGCCAGAGTGTTGTTGAGAGAATACAATCAGATGAAGTAATGTATGAAGCTGCCTAGCAAGACCATTTGGGGACCTCGATCTTCTTTCTTTCCTTTGCAGGTGTATAAATAAAGCTCAGTTTTGCTGAGGTCATCCATGATTTCTGGGCATTTCTTTTCTGCTGAACCTTGAAGAGTAACAAAGCCTTCTTTCTCTTTGATTCTAGGTCTACTCTGTAGGTTCCCATTCATTCCTCATGCATAGCAGCAGAAGGGACACTGACAAGCACATCAGAGAGGGAATTGCTTGAAATAGATTCTGGGGGGGAAGACCCAGTATTTTTTTCTGCAAATGGTCCAGGTAAGACTGACTTATGGGCTAAGCCTGTTTCCCTCGGCTTCTATGACTCGGAATCATTTCATTTCTCTCTGCCCCTTGGTATAAATGGGATTAAACAGACTAATTTGCCAAATAAAGGTGTTAAATACATTAATTAAAGGCTTTGGTAATTCACAGTATTTCACTGGTGGAGGGCTCACACAGAGTTCCAAGTACATTGTTCCATTACACTTTCTTTCTGCCTGTTCCGAATAGAGAGACAATTCTTGTCATTTTGGAGGCTCATCCTACCATTTGTACCTAGCAAGTATCTTGATCTCAATATATTTTGAAAGCAGGTTAGTTTTCTCCAATGGTGGAATTCATTATAAGTGTTCAAGGTTGGAATGACATGGAACACATACCACTATGGTCCTCTTAAACTTCATAGCCCTAACAAAAGCCAAACTTCCCAACTGTGGAATCAACTGTCTTTTTCCGTGAAGTTCATACTCTGGAAGGTATAACTTTTGGTGGAATTTCTGCAGATTCTGAAAAGAGCCAGCCAAGCTTAAAAAAAATAGGATTATGATTTCCATGGAGGAGTATGAACTTTCTTCTTCCTACATTAGGAGGAATAACAACAACTACAAAAGAAGAAAAGAAGAAGCTTGACCAACTGTGCCCTTATTCCCTTTCCTGGGAAAGCCAGAGGCAAGTGTCCTTGTCTACCACAAAACTTTTAAGCTGTCCCAAGTTTAACATGGGATAATTGAGAAAATCCTGGAGGCTCAACCCATACTAGGTCCTTGAGGTAAAAAAGAGAAGTTTGAAACTCAGTTCTTCCCCTCCAGAAGCTTACAATCAAGGTGATAGAAACATGACATGAACATAATAAATCAATTAACACTTATGTGGAAGACTTTGCTAACTGCCACCAGTTCTGTCCAACTCTCCTTTAAAGGGGCTCTAGAGATGAGGGAGTGATCCCAACTGACATGGGAGAAAAGGGGTAGAGAATATATTTTTCTCATTAAGGGCAAATTCTGTTCATATAATCTTTGACTTATAATGGGATTACATCCAGATAAACCCATCATAGGTTGAAAATATTGGAAGTCAAAAATGAATTTAATATGCCTAACCTACCCAGCATCATAGCTTAGTCTACCATACCTTAAATGTGCTCAGAACACTTACATTAGCCTACAGCTGAGCAAAATCATCTAACACAAGCCTATTTTATAGTAAAGGTTGAAGATCTCATGCAATTTCTTGAATACTGTGCTGAGAGTGAAAAGCAATCATTGTATATGTGTGAAAGTGTTGTCAGTGGTTTGCTCTAGTGATCACCTGGCTGACTGGGAGGTGCAGTCACTGCCACTGCCCAGTATAATGCAAGCCCAAGAAAAGACCTGAATTCAAAATTCGAAGTATGATTTCTACCGAACACGTACATCGCTCTTGTACCATCGTAAAGTCAAAAACCTGTAAGTTGAGCCATCATGAGTCAGGGACTGTCTGTATACTATTTAATTCAGCAGTTTTTACAGCAACAAATACTGTGTGTGGCCGTAGGAAAGTGCCAGAGAATGTTTATTTAGATGAAAGGGAACTGAGTTGTAACAACAATACCTTTGCAGGGTGTCTAAATGGAAAAGGAAATACATACTCCTTGTTCTTTATTAATGTGATTTTAAATATTTCTCAAGATAAATTTTCAGCATTATTCTGGTCACAGAATGGAGATACTGAACGCAAGTATGAGCCAAATTAGATGAGTGCCCCAGTCCCCTTGAACTGTAGGTGAGGAATTCTGATTTCTGTGCCGCTGCCCCTATCCCCACCCCTATAAGCCTCTAGTTATTTTTACCCTCTTCTTGTTTCTGTGTGATTTTTGCTTTCATGGGCCACAGCAACCAGTGTCCTGAAGGAAGAGAAAATGTCTCTGTTGTTTTGAAAGTTGCTTGTGAAGGTAGGGGCTTCAGACCTCAGACCAACTCCAAAATGCTTAGTCAGGCCCTATGTAGGGGTAAAATTCTGAAACAAAGCTTCTTTGAGTTGCCTACAGATTCCACTGTTTTCCTCATCATCAGCCAAGACACTACACTAAGTTTCTTTATGTTTTTCTTTCTTGCCCATGAAATTACCTACGGCAAAAGCTGCAAAATGAAAGTCTACAAACCAAAATAATTCTGCATGTGGATTATGTTCAGTTTTCATACAGGGTTTTTTTTTTAAGGAATTGAGTTGATTTTGAATATTTATAAATCTAGAGATACCATTTAAAATCAGTATTGAAGGCTTCCTTAAAAGAAAATAAAATTAAGCATATTGGGACACTGGGCTTACCTTCCTCCAGGGTGGCTGGTGCCTAATGCTGAATAGCAGTCTCCCCTTTGTGTGAGATGCATACCTTCCTCTTTGCCACAGATCCTTCCAACCCCCAGTGTCCCCACAGCAAGATTGGGTGTCAACTTTCATTTGTTGTAATGTTGGGTTGTCAAGTTCAGAGGAAAGCAAAATAGTTCCTTTATCTACATTTCTACCAAATGTGACCAAACAGAAGATATATTGCAAGCATATATTTCACTCATGTGTCAGTGATCAATCAAAGTACTTGGGAGACAGCAGGGTATAAGGAAAAGATGTGCATATGGAATTTATACTCAAGTGGGGACTTACAGACAGTAAACTATATTTATAAACAATGAGCAATTTAATAATTAAGATAATTTGAGGGAACAGAAGAATGTTGTAACGGAGATAAAATAGAATAATGTGGAGTGAACAAAAGGGGGAAAGTAGAGGGGACGATGTCAGAAAGGGAGGTAAGAGACAGAGAGATCAAGAGGCAACTTGCCAGGACAGAGTTTGGATTACATTATAAGTGCAGTGAACAGCCACTGTGGAGTTTCCAGCAGGAACAAACAGACATAATTTGCTCTTTGAAAGATCATTGTGGCTGTGACTGGAGAAATGACTCTCGGGGAGCACAGGCAATCAGATAGTCCAGGGAGATAGGGTGGGGGTGGTGATTGGTGCTACTGCTCTAGAATGGCAGATGGTGAGAGACGTTCAGATTTAAGGTATGTTTTGGAGGTAGTGGCAACAAAGCTTAATGCTGGATTGAATTTGGGGTGTGCAAGAAAGAGAAAGATGAAAATGAATTTTGGGCCTGAGTGACTGGATGGGAGAGATGGGGAATGCTGAAATGGGGTTGGAGCTGGGGCTGCTGGAGAAGCAGATTTGGCAGACAGTGGCAACACTGTCACTCCAGCCATATTGCGACAGGGACGATTGTAATGCCCCGAAGTGTAGCTGTTGAGTAGGCAGTAGGATATCAGAGCACGAAATCTAAGAAGAGGTTTGGTCTGGGGGAATTTGGTGGCTGGGATTGAGGGACATTACCTAGGAAGGGTGTAAATAAAGAAGAGAGAAAAGAAAAGGGTGGAGAAAATAGCCTCGGGTCATCCCAATGTTTAAATTGGAAGAAGACAAAGATGCGTGAAAGGTGGTTGAGAAGGAAGGTACACTAGGATAGAAGGAAAACAACTTGAGGACAGTTTTCCTGAGACTGAGGTAAGAGAATATTTCAAAAAGGAGAGATCAACCCAGTCATATGCTACTGAGAAGTCAAATAAAGGTGACTGAACATTGATCATTGCCTTTGGCAAGATGTAGTTTTTTGGTGCAATGATTGAGCTATTTCAGTGGTATGGGGGGTAGAAAAGCCTAGAAGTAGGTTGAGAAGGTGATATTAGGGAACAACATTGAGGGGAAGGATTAACTGTTATTTTGAAGGGTTTTGATGTTAAGAACAACAGAGAAACGTAATTGTATCTGGAGGGCAATTTGGAGTTTCAGAAGCACATTGGTGTGCTGATTGGAGTGGTCCTTTAGAGAGGAGATGTATAAAATAGAAGCTCAGATCCATACCAAGTAAGATGGGATGGAGTCAGGGGTAAGTGGAGGGTTTGGACTGAAATCAGAACTTGCATCTTCCATTTACTAAGATGTCAAAAAAGTGATTCAGATGCTAGTGGGTTAATAGGCTGGTCCTGTGAAAATGAGGTAGCTTTCTTTGCAGTACTGTTCTTTTCTTTCTGGAGATGATCAGCTGACAGTGGTGATTAGTCCTTCAAGCTGTGAGTAGAAAAAAAAAAGTGTGAAATAGCCATCTTGCTGTGTGGGAGAATGAATTCAGTAGAGAGATGCAGTGACATCATTGAGCAGTATTGAGTGACCATTTGAAATATGTGGTCATAAATAGGAAATGATTCCTGTCAATAGAGTTGTATGATTTCAATCCAGTAACATTCAATAATTCATGTACAGGAATGGAATGAATAGTATATTTCACCAAGACTGGGTCCTTGATAGACAAGCACAGTAGAGGGAAGGAGGGCCAGAGGACATGAGTGTCTGTGCTAGAGCATTGATAGTGCTGAGACATGGAATCTAAGCTGAATTACTGAAGGAATAAAGGCATATGGGGAAGAATTGAAAGTACAAAGTCACCATTGATTTTGTATCCTGCGACTTTGCTGAATTCATGCTAAGTGAAATAAGCCATACAGAGAAAGACAGATACCATATGTTTTCACTCTTATGTGGATCATGAGAAACTTAACAGGAACCCATGGGGGAGGGGAAGGAAAAAAAAAAGAGAGAGAGAGAGGTTAGAGTGGGAGACAGCCAAAGCATAAGAGACTCTTAAAAACTGAGAACAAACTGAGGGCTGATGGGGGATGGGAGGGAGAAGGGTGGGTGATGGGTATTGAAGAGGGCATCTTTTGGGATGAGCACTGGGTGTTGTATGGAAACCAATTTGGCAATAAATTTCATATATTTAAAAAAAATAAAATAAACTACCAAACTACCAAAAAAAAAAAAGTACAAAGTCAATAGGATCAGTGGTTGAGGGATTGCTGGTGTAGGAACCAGAGAGGAAGTTGGAAGGATGGAGATAATGGGGTTCAAGAGTGGAATTTACATTTTATAGGTCACCTTCTCATACGCTATTGTGATTGATAATTTTATGTATCGACATGGCTAGTCTATGGTGCCTAGTCATTTAGTGAAACAACAGTCTAGTTACAGCTATGAATTTCCTTTGCCTTTATGAAAGAAACAAGAAAGCCCACACCTTCATTTGTCATGTTAGATGAGGACCTGGTCCTTGAAACTGTAGTAGCCATCATGTATCCAGGAGAGGAAAGCCAAAAACATTTCAGACCCTGACATTGTTTTACTGCTGAGTCAACCAATCCTGGAACTGCCTAGCTCCATGTTTTATTATGTAAGGTAATGTTCCTATACTTTAAACTACTTTAACTGGGATTTTCACATTGTGGGATTCCTAGCCGATACACTTTAGTGACCTCCCTAGATATATTGGCCAAGGACCTGTCCCTACCCCCCAGTTATTTTTTTTCTTCCTCACTTGTAACTATCTGGTATTATTACATGTGTTTATTACCTGGTTTTAGTCCACCTTCCCCTTATTGAAATGAAACTCCCCAAAGCAGAGAGCTGCTCACCTCCAACATCCCTGAGGCCTCTAGGCCGACGATAGTACATGGTCTGTGTATGAATGCGTGTTGTTAATTTTCAAAAAGGAAGTGAAAGGATGTGAGAACCAGAAATCTAGACCTATTTCCATACGTGTCCATGCTGCTTTCTCAATAGCTGGATGACACTGGCAAAGTTTCTTAATGTCTCAGTACTCAAATACCTCATGTTTATCACAGCTTGTCCACATGACGCTGCGATGAGGTTCAGGTGAAAGGTCACATGTGAGAGCTTTATAAATGAAAGAGCAAGGCAAAAATGTAAGAGAGGATTACTTTTCCTTTATGAATAACACATGATTTTTATCTGAAATTACTTAGTGTTATTATTGTTTAAGGTCATAAAAGAATAATTCTCAATAAAAACCATTGAACTTTAACTGAAATAGATAATTGACATGAAATTAGAAATGCTATACCAGCATCGTACTGTAAGGTTTACTTTCCTGGATCATTTACATTTTCTCACTTGCCTGGACACTCTAAAGAGCTTTTTCTCCCAGAGTATTCTGTAAGAAATTTTAAATTCTTAGCAACAACAAAAAAAGTTAGATCTGCCAAAGGCAGGGATAGATCAAAGAAAAAAGGGGGGGGGGAAGAAGGTACTGTCATTTCTATTCCATTGGCCAACAGTTTTTTTTTTAATATTCTATCTCAAGCTCTATACTATGTTTTCTATTTTTAAAAATTCAAATCCAATCTTTATCAGGACAATGGGGCAAAGAGAGCAGAGCATTTCTCTTAACATTTACATTTATTCACCAAATACGTAGATCAGACTAACCCACACAATGGCGATGGAATATTTCTTTTTACTCATGGCCCAGGGGATGATATTCTTCTTGATCAAATAGATGAACAATATAGGTTAAAGAGGGAGAAAAGTATATCCCATGTATAGGTAATAAGTGACTCAATTAAAACTGTTTAAGAACAGGCCCTAATATAATCTGTGGTTCCAAATATTTTAATTGGGGTGATGTCACAGGTAGGCAACCCTTCTATGAGGCTATCATTTATGATAGAGCATATTAAATTTTTTTACATGTATTTATTTATTTTAGAGATTGAGAGAGAGAGAGAGAACACATGGGAGGGGCAGAGAGAGAGGGAGAGAGAGAGACAATCCTAAACAGGCTTCACACTGTCAGCGCAGAGCCCGATGTGGGGCTCAAACCCACAAACCGTGAGATCATGACCTCGGCCAAAATCAAGAGGCAGTCATTTAACCGACTGAGCCACCCAGGCGCCCCTGTGATAGAACATATTAAATGACATGGTTAAGAAGAATAATTTTTCTGTTTTATGTATTATATTTATTAAAATTTAGCTAAACCTTTCTTGGATACCAATGGTAAATGCAGAATATGACAATACTTGTTTCTTCTGGCGTTTAATCTGGAACATAGCTATGATCTGTGATGTTCACACAAAAGCACACGCGCTTTATTTATGCAAGAGATCATCTGAACCTTATTTGGAGTTCATGAATTCATACTTGAGAAGGAGTTATAATAAGAAGAGTTCTTCCTGGTGGATAAGAACCAGCAGCAGCTGTAGAATCTTCATTTAACTCTCCCTGTGATGCTGTGAGGGAGGTGTGTTTAGATGTACTGGATTTGTGACATTTGGTGGAAATGTGACCAAAATTTAGAGCAAGTGCATCTCTACAGAGCACCTCTCCTTCCTTAGAGATTCCAGATTGGACTCTGAAAACAGAGTGAAAAGCGGCAGAAAGGAAATGGAAAAATACTACCTCATTATTGGGTGTGTCAGTGCCCACATGGGCTCTCTGAGAAAAAGGCCCTGACCTCCACCTGCTGTTTGACGAGAAACTTCTCCTTTCATGGGTTGTGGAAGAATCTAGGGTAGGTGGGAAGACAGGGAGAAAGGAAGCAGCTTTCTCCACTCTATACATGCCACTGCTTTCACTGTGTAAACGAAATAGCAGAGGTTCACAGTGGCCGTATGTTTTTCTCAGTTTCACAGCTGGAAAGGGGCAGAGCCAGATTCTGAAGTCAAGTCTGCAGGATTCTAAGTGATTTGCAATGGCCCTGCTTGTCCTTTTCCCCTGCCCTATGCTATTTTCCCAAATTACCCTTTATTTGGCTTCCTAATGTGCAGCAACTGAAGAACGAAAAATAACAGGTGGTAAAGACACTGCTACAGGCATGCTCACAGACAGTTGCCCAAAGGGACAGAAATATCACACCAGAGTCATGGACATGACTTACAGCTACCAATAGAATTATGTTCCTTATGAACATACAAAAGAACATTGTCTGCTTCCTTTTACACACACACACACACACACGCGCGCGCGCGTCGCGCACACACACACACATCACTATTTGGCATTTATGGAAGGAGAAATCACTCCATATTCCTCAATGTAACATTCATCTGTTACAACTCGAAATTATTGATCACCAACAATATATTAGTCACGAAGAGAAATATTCAGTGTAGTTTATTTTAAAAGGCAGGGAAGATTATAATGAAAAGATTCTGTAAGCATATTTCATGACATAGCAATCCCTTAGCAGTGAATTGCTGAAAAGCAGCAGAATTTATGGCCGGATAAGGGTTTGAACTACTGCATTTTATGTAAGCCTTTAGATGATTTGCATTGCCTATTAGCATACAAACTAATACATATAATAATAAATAAGCCTTTTTTTTCTTTTTTGAATTGTTTAACTCAGCATTGCCCAAACGTATTTGACCTTAAAAACCCTTTTATCATACTCATAATTCAAGCCATGGGACTGGATTTCAAGAGAATTCCCTCTTGAGGGAGGTATAATAAATTCAGAAACATTTTCCTCAGAATGTTAAAGTTTTCTCCTTTTAAAATCTTTCAAAAAGAATAGCTCTGGCACTACTAGGGTAAGTTCCATGCTCCTGGAGCACTCCCTCGATGGCCCGGATCATCCACTGAATAAATGGAGTTTTACTCTATCATGCTACAGTATTCTCAGAGAAATTCCAACATTTGGGGGATGACATGGTTGTTTCGGGTCTATTAGTTGAATGGACTTATTTTCCAGTAATCCCCTTACTGTAGAAGAACTCAGAAAATTCTAGTGTCTTACTTATTATGATAACCAAATCCTATCCGTGATTGAAATCCCACTGATTTTCCAGTAATTAACCTTAAGCCTCAAAAAAATGACCTCAGATTATTGAAAACCTGCTTCCTCAGAGAAGATACTTTTCCCCTTAAATATATGTATGTATATCTATAGATAGATAGATAGATAGATATAGATATAGATGAGTCAATAACAGAAAAAGTTACATTTCTTCTAAGGGCAGTTTAAAATAAGATCTACAGCTAACACTTCTCATGCTATCTCACCATCTGTGTCAGAAGGAAAAGTAGACAAAGGGAAAAAAAATAAACAATAGTGTTCAGCACTTCAAGGACCTTATATTTTCTCATTATTTCCTGAATAAAATAGTTACAGGGACTATCTTTACTCTAGAAGGCTATCTATTCCTCTCATTTTCAAAATATTTATGTTTGGCCTCAGTGCTCAGACCTGCCCATCAAACATAAAAGGGCTGACTGGCCTGATGTAATTATCATACCAAAAAAAAAAAAAAAAAAAAGGAAAAAAGAAAAAAAGAACATTATGTCCAAACTGCAGTGAACATCAAGAAGAAAATAGATGGACACTATTTTCTGCATTTTAAGCAAGTGCCCACATCAGGAAATCTAATAGACCATTCCAGAACCAGTAATCAAAGGACAGGCACCTTTTTGTTAGATACATTCAGTTCTTTCTGTTGTGAATAGATGCAATGAAGCATTTGAAACTGCCAAGTGGCAGAGAATATTTAAATCTTTTTTTCCCTTCTCTCTCTACAGCAAATCAGCAGACTATATTCTCTTCTACATTTTGTCCGACAAGCAGCACTTTTTATATAAAGGGCAGATGAGCAAGTTAATGAATGCTGTACGGTTACTGTACAGATACCTACCTGCCAGCTACTCTGGCACTAAGAGGAAGTCAAATGGTCAGGGTACAAGAGAGACTTATTACTCAAACCTAAAGGGTTTTGAAATTGCAGTTATTGTTTTATGTCTGATGGCACAAGGTCCCAGTGAGTCTTCATGGGTCCCAGGGAGCTACACCCCCCTGAACACCCTGTGAAAAAATTCCCTTTGTGCCTGGAATTTTGACCTTACAGGGCAATGCAGGCTGGTGGGAGTCCCACCTGGGCCTCAACAAAGTAGACGTCATTGTGCAGGGGCCAGAGGGATAGCCCATCGGAAACTTGCCAATGTATTTGACCCTGCCATGTGTCAAACTCAGAAGACTGAATTCTTTTATTTTCCCATGCCCTATTTTAGACCAGATTTCTAGGACATCCTGGCTCTCTCTCTGACACCCCCTACCACCCTGCACTTCTAAAATTGTCACTGGTCTGTTATCTGGGGATCCTTTGATTCTCCATACCTTGTCCAGATCGGGAAAAGATCTGACATACCGTATGGTTAGATTTGATGTCCTTCTCCAGGGGCTATAATTCTGTGCCTATGACTTGCCAACACCCTGTGGAACTCCTCCTCTTCCCAGTATGCCATAGAATTGATTTTGCAAAGAATGTTCTAGTCTCCTGTGGTGAGCCAGTGCAGAGAGCAGAGGGAGGGTGGCAGAGAGAGCAGGAATGGGATTGGGCATTGAAGATAGAGACCCAGATCATGGTTCAAGACAGTAAACACCTTAGGTACCATGTTCAAATGGAAGTATAAAAGGAAATGAAATCCTGGGATCAGGAATTGAGATAAGGCCAAAGCCAAAATGATACAGGCTAGGGATAAGCTAAGAGAATTCTGGGAACCATATAGAACAGTCTGCATTACCTGGCTTTGTTGGTAAGTTAAAAATCACCTTTGGGCAATGCATTGGCTTAAACATACAATGCCCAGAATACACATATTAAATAAATTCTTAAAAGACGAGGATGGAATTCTGGGAAGCAGTTTTTGAATAAGAGGATGATAGAGCACAGAAAGTTAATACCCTTAAGGACTCAGAGTAAAGAATAAACCAGAAAATATCTCTGTTCTCAAAGACCTGAGTCTAGGTGAAATATCAGCATGCATACAAGTCGGTACAATACTACGCGATAAATGTTGTACTAGAAATTAAAGCTAAGTGTTATGCAAGGGCAGCAAATACTGTGTGGAAAACCCTGAGATCTTGCAGAGGAGGTAATGATTGAGTTGGGTCACAGAGCAGAGGTGGCAGCACATGAGGGTCAAAGAAGGAGGGCTGGATCTAGAACAGAGATGTGTTCAAGGGGTAAGACAGTTTGGTCTGGTATGAATGATGATGATCTCAGCCTTTTTTATAATGATAACAAAGAAAGTGAAAGCAACATAAGTATCTATAAACAGCAAATGGAAACTATACTGTGGCATTAAAACAATTAAATATACTTGCATAAATAGTGAAAAAACAAAATATACAACCATTGGGAACACGTCTGAGATGGAACAGAGAAGACATCTGAAAAAAATATGCTCCTGCATACCAGTAACTAGAATATGGACCAAAATGTCAATAGCAACTTTTTATAACTCTGGAAATTAACCAAAAGCTTGCAACAATCTAAAGACTATTTGTTCAAGAAAAACAATTGGGAAGAACAACTGGATCTCAATAAGAATAGTGAGCTTTTTGGCAACTTAACCTGCCAGTTTCCATTCCCCTTTCTCCAGTTCTGTGATGGCCTTAAAGACTGGCAACCTCACAACGACCCCAGCTGTGAAAACTAGCAGCACGTCGGCCACCACAGGGAACAGAACAGACTAGAAGCTCACCCCAATATCCCATCCTCAGGGAACTATCAAGATTGGACCCATATTTGACATCTCATACCCACTCTCAGGGCACATCTTTATTTTCTCAGTGCAAACCATTGTTTTCCTTTGGACCTTCTCTGGAAACACTCAGTGGGAATTTTACATTTTGGGCAGCAGGGGCAGCTGTACCAGCTGTGGCTAACAACAGGCAGAACAAAGAACTTAAAAAGGAAAAACTGGGGAATGTAGTGTTCATAGCGAGCTTTGCAAGCCTCTGACATATTCTTGAGAACCTGGCAATCCACCACATGCGTGTGAGGGGCGGTGCAAATGCCTAGGAAGACATGAGAAGGCCCTAATCTCTCGCTTCTGGCTGACCTGAAGGCTTTGGATGAGCAGGAAGAGAAGGCTAAAGCAGAGTTGGAAACTGACAGCTGGAGATTTGAAAACATATCCCAACAAACCCAGAGCCTCATAACAAAGTGTTAGATGTGTTGGTGCAAGAGATGAAAAGATATCTCTGTCCAAGGATTTGGTGATCACTAAGTAGATTAAAGACTTTAGTGGTTACACCCAGCAAAGAACAAACAGTAAACAAACAGTAGAAATAAGAACAACCAAAAACAATAAACAAGGCGGAGAGAAGAAATATAAATCTATACTTATAAATATAAATAAGTCAGAGATGCCACATATTTTTTAAATATACAAATTTTAACCAAAAAATTATATTATGAGAAATGCAAAGAAACAGGAACGTATGGTCCATACACAGGAAAAAAGCATTCTCTAGAAACTGTCCTTAAGGAAACACAGGAATTGGACTTACAAGGCAAAGATTTTAATTCATATATTACGTCTATGCTCAAATGACTGAAATAAATCATGTCTAAGTAACTAAAGGAAAGTACGAAGCTGAAATTGATTTTACTGGAAACATTAAACTTGGGGCACCTGGGTGGCTCAGTTGGTTTGGCATCCGACTCTTGATTTCAGTTCAGGTCATGATCTCATGGTTCATGGGATTGAGCCCCACATTGGTTTCCATGCTGGTGGCATGGAGCCTGCTTGGGATTCCCTCTCTCTCTCTCTCTCTCTCTGTCTCTCTCTCTCTGTCTGTCTCTCTCTCTTTCTGCCCCTTCCCTGCTTGTGTGTGCTCTCTCTCTCTCAAAGTGAATTAATAAACTTAAAAAAAAAAAAAAGAAGGAAAAATTAAACTAACCTGCCATCATATTGTGCTATTTTCACGGGGATGTTTCTTTAAAAGTACTATAATGGGACTGTACTCACCCCATCACCTACTCATTCATATTCTACCAGTTTTTGAGGGCCAGGACAGTCCAGCTGGAGCACTGATCTAGGCTGCATTAAAAGTCCTTTCCAGGGGCTCCTGGGTGGCTCAGCAGGTTGAGCGTCCAACTTCAGCTCAGGTCATGATCTTGCAGTCTGTGAGTTCAAGCCCCACATCGGGCTCTGTGCTGACAGCTCAGAGCCTGGAGCCTGCTTCGGATTCTGTGTCTCCCTCTCTCTCTACCCCTTCCCTGCTCATGCTCTGTCTCTCTCTGTCTCAAAAATAAATAAAAACATTAAAAAAAAAGTCCTTTCCACTCACCTGACATTAGGCATGGCCTGCCTTGTAGTGCTAGGTATATTTTTTCTCTTATTTATTTATTGTCCTTTATCTAGACTATAAACACTTGGAAAATGTAACCACATCTATTTGCCTTTGTCACCCCCAGAATGTTTGCACAGTGATATGCACATAATCCACTCTAAAACATTATTTGTAAAAGTGTTACATGAATGAACCAGTACAACATCTTGCCAAAAATTAGATCCTGTGTCTCGGTGTATACGGGCATTTTCCTGTTCAGTACACTACAGAAAAGATGGAAAAACATACAGAAACAGAATTAGGATTGCAGTGGTGGAATAAAGATGTTGGCTAATGACAAAGTCTTAATACGGCTCCAAACTATTTTAAGCAGGTATTTTTAGAAAGTCCCATGTAACAACAACAATAAAAATGATAAATCAAATACTTAATATTTATGTTGCTCTTACAAAGTCCTGTTTAAATATTTTATGTGTATTTTATCCCATAAGAATGCTTAGAGCTACCTTCACCTAAGTACACATGAGGAAATAGAGGTGTACAGGGATTGTGTAATTAGCCCACTGCTAATCAAGGTCAATTGAGAGTCCATGTTCATGTGTCTCTCTGTATACCACATTTAGATCTTCCTGTGTAAATGTGGAAACTGCCCTCAACTATGGCATCTGTATTTCCAGTTCTCGTGGCCCCATTTCCAGGGCAGGGCTATTTAAGATGGATGTAGCCACTTGACTTATTTCAGAACTCTTATTCCCTTCATCTGGTTTATTCTTCAGGCAAATTGGAAATAACTTCTCTGCCAACCCAACGTCATCAAGAATTTTAAAAAAGCAGATCTTTGGACTCCGTGTGTCCATGAATGCACTCTCCTTATGTGCCAAGATAAATCATGAGGATGTGAGGGAAAGGAGATATTCACCCTGTGTAGAAGACCTTCTATAGTACTTTGTCCAAAGGAGAGGCATGGAAATCTTAATTCAGGTGAAGTTTCCAGGCAACCTAAGCAGAGCATGGCTGAGTCTTTAAGATTTCCATTTCTAGATCAGAAAACAATTCAAGTCAGCTGTTGAGACTATCAACCTAAAATGGATTTTGGAGACCTGATTTGATTTTAAAATATCAGACTCTGGAAACCAATTTATGAGAGGGAATTGGTGTGAATAACAAGCTCTAATCCCATAAGCATGCGGATAAGGTGTTCCTTCATTTGGCCTTTCTCACTGTTTTATATTAAAGCCTGTTGAGAAATGCCTGACTATGCATTCATGCGGACAGATTTCACCTTGCTCTGGTAAGAATTATCTTGGATCTTATATAAATCTCTTCTTTATGAGAGTTGGGTCCTCTTAAACCTTAACATGATAATTTGGGCCACCCTAATATACTGTGGGGAGAGCAATATGTGAACAGAACAATGGTAACATGTCTCCAACTTCCTCACGGAGAAGCATCTGGAAGGATTGGGGCCACAGCCTTGTGGGCCTTGTTGACCTTTAAGAACAGGGCAGGGAGGCTATGAGGGCTGCTCATGATACAGGCCTTGGGGTTCCAGAAAAGCCAAACATCCTGGGAATTTTGTGCATTGAGTGAAAACCTTGCAAACTCTTGTGTCTCTGCTGTTCCACTGTCATGACGTGACAACAATTAAGGTACCACCTTTCATGTGTCAGCAGTGGTTGTAAGAAGGAAACATTTTTCTTCTTCCTTGTAGCTCTAACTTCTGAACCTATTCCTGACTCTGCTCTCATGCTCCCTATTTCTGGTTTCAGAGATGGTCATTTACTTCTCAAAGCAGCTGCAATGTCTCTGCCTCCCTGATTTTTCAACACCTTTCCAGACATGCCCATGAGAGCCTTGAGTGTTCTCTTTCCAGGAACAGTATTTATATGTTGTGTTTCAGCACCATGAACATTTTCCCACTCCTGAAGCCTCTTGATCTGTTTAGTGTGAATGAACTATCTTTTTCACACTTGGAATGTTTCCTTTGATTCTGAGTATGTGTTTGTGGTGCTAAGACTTCTTAATTCTGACTTTTTGGGCAAAACCTCTTCTCTTTCTTCAGGGGGAGCCTGAAGCTGTCCTCTGGAGGAAAGGCATCCCCCTGGAAATCATCCTCTTGGTCTCCCATCAAGGCTCTTCTCTGCCTGTTAATCCTACAGGATGGACTGGAGGTGGCTTCTCGACAGTAGAGTGAAGCTATGGCATTTTCTTTCTTTTTTTTTTAATTTTTAATGTTTATTTATTTTTGAGAAAGAGAGAGCATGAGTGGGAGAGGGGCAGAGAGAGAGGGAGACACAGAATCTGAAACAGGCTCCAGGCTCTGAGCTGTCAGCACAGAGCCTGACATGGGGCTCGAACTCACAAACAGTGAGATCATGACCTGAGTCGAAGGCAGCGCTTAACCAACTGAGCCACCCAGGTGCCCCAAGCTATGTCATTTTCTAATACAACCACATTGCATTAGCTGGAGTTCTCCAGAAAAACAGAACCCATGGAATATAGACGAGGAGATGTGTTATGGGTATTGGCTCATGTGATTTTGGAGGCCCCCAAAGTCCAACAGTCTGCCACCTATAAGCCAAGACAATTAGAAAGTCTGAAATGTTAGGGTTATGAGGATGGGGAGAAAGATATCATTCAAACTGTGCCTTGAGAAAAGGGATATGGGAATAGGTGTCAGATAGAAGAGTGAGGTGACACAACAATACACTGCACAAATCAATCACCTCGGTTTGAGTTCCCAAGAGTTGACATAAGAATAAATGGAAAGAAACTTTCTAATGTGTTGGATAGAATTGTCAGCATTCAATTTTCCTTGCGTATGGGAGTTGCGGTCCAGCTAATGGGATTGACTGGTGCCAGAGGAATGGTTTGTTAATTTCCCGTGCACGATCAGCATATTTCTGAAGCAGTCCTACCACCTGATTATGTCCTGCTTAGGCTAGCAGTAAAAATTGTGTTACATAATTAGGGCAGGCATGGCTGCCAGGAAATTGGGTGAGGCATAAAGATAAATTTCCTGGGGCTGAAAGTTAAGAGACAGGAGAGTGAAGGTGATTGAGAGGAATCTTCACTTGTTCCACTGTCATGATGTTGATACTGGCTTTTCATTTCACTTTTCAATTCTTTGTAGGCTCCTGTATGGCAGGGACTGACTTGTGCATGAGGTTGAAATTTATATAGGGTGATCCACATCAGTTACACACACCTCTCTATCCTCACTAGCCTAGACTAACTGAAATAAGCATAACCATGTGCCTCTAAGAGAATTTTCTTAAATGTAAAATGTTGGTGATATTTACTTCATGAGGCCATCGGGAATCTTAAAAGGCAACAACATGAAAGTCTTTAGTATAGGGTCTGGCATGCGACAAGCACTCAGGAAATATTTGTTCTTTTGTTGTTCTACCTTTGTAAATTGGAGATTGGACTTACCGATCTCTGAAGCCTCCCCATCCTAATATCCTAAAGCTGTGAATTCCAAGATGTTTGCCACTAGCCACATGTGGTTATTTAATTTCAATTTCAAATAATCAAAATTAAATATAATTAAAAATGTACTTTCTCATTTGCACTAACCACATCTCATGTGTTCCAAAGCTACATGTGGTTAGTAGCCACTGTATCAGACAGGGAAGATACAGAACATTTTCATCACTGCAGAAAGTTCTATTGGGTAGCATTCACTGAGTCTGAGATATTACTCTGAAGCTTATTCTTTAGAACTTAATTTCAAGTCATTGGGTCAGATATACATTAGAAGAATAAACACATACCTCGGTCCCAATTGAGTTGAAGCTCCCGATGGATCATTTGTTTCTTTATATACACGTTTGAGGGCCAAGACTAATCTCTACCTCGTGCATATCTGTGAACCTCTGAATTAATTCGTGCTTTTCTCAGGTAGTAGTTATACAGTATGGCAAATGAAAAGCCTGGAAAGAAGCTTGTGATACGGAGTTCCAAAGAGCAGTGTTAGCTTCCTAGTCATCCCTCGCTGTAGGGAGAAATACGGCAGAAGGGTTGATCTGATCCTGCAGCCTCCACACTCTGTCAGGCATGGTGCTGCAGACATTCTCACACATTATCTCATCTAAAACTTCAAAGTCCTTCCAAAGAGGCCTCAATGCTCCAGTTTTACAGGAGGAAAACTAGATTAGAAAAGTAACTTATCTGAATCACAATGCAAGTTGATAGGTAAAATCAGGATTCATATCCAAGGCTTTCTGCCGAAGTGTAAACTCTTTCCATTTGCAAAAGTCTACATGAAAAGCCACAGTATGTCAAGTTCTGCATAACTTATACAAGTGGCACGCAAACACAATGAAGAGGGGCATCATGGGAGGCTTCATGCACAAGAAAGCATTTGATTGTGTTGGCAATAAGAAGGGAAGGAGAGGACACCTCAGGAGAAGACAAGGGCATACAGAGAGCCATGTAATGAGTGACTTTTCAATCTAATGTGACCAAAGGAACCAATTTGTTCTCTTTTCTCTCTTGGGACTCTACTTGGAACTTGAGGCTAGTGGCTTGGCACCAACTGTCTCAGTGCCTTGGCACACCCAGCTGGTCAAGATAAATTTCTTGATATAATTCTCATTTGTGTTGTGGATAATGGCCCCTCATAACTGCTGGTCTGTTTCACTGTGGCATTTCTTTCTTCATTGCAACCATCCTTGTAAATCGTGCAGGACTATGCTTTGGTCAGTGTATCTCACAAGTCTGTGAGCAGGCGGAGACGATTGAGATGTAGTCAGATTCCCTGTTCTGTAATTCCTTAATTAAATCACCAAAGCCCCTGTTTCCTTTAGCAGTCAAGGTCAGTGAAGAGGGATCTGTCCTCATCCTCTAGGGAAGGACTGGCTAATAGAATTCTCTGTGATGATAGAGGTATTTTATATCTGTGCTGTCCTCTATTGTAGTCACTTGACTTAAAATGTGATGAGTAATTTTTCATAACATTTAATTTTAATTAACTTAAAATTTAAACAGTCACATGTGGCTAGTGGCTACCATATTGGACAAAACAGCTGTAAGGGGTCTAGATTGTTGGTCTTCTGCCCTCTACAGCTGTCTAGAAATTAATATTAATTCTAAGCCAAGTTAACCTTTACTTTTGGAAGTAGTTCATTGGTGCCCTACATCTGGAAAGGGTCTGAGGACACATACTAATTTTAAACTCTGCATTGTCACTGGTTTTGCTGCTTGTAATGCTCTCTCTGAAGACAATGACCTCAATGATGCCAAATCACATCGTCACTTCTCTACCCTTAATTTACTCAATGTGGGTTTGGCTTATCACGTCAGGGACACCAGTTGTGGGTTCAACACTCTACTTTGTGGGTTTGGCTTTCGGCTTTGTCCAGCAAAGCCCGGGATGGCAGAAAGGATTACTTAAGATTCCACAAGTCAAGAGAGGTGAGAAGGAAGCTAAGGGAAGTTTCCCCAAGCCGCTCTCAAGCTCCAACATTTATTAGGCATACACCATAGGGAAAACATTGCACAATATGTCAGTGGCTAAGTGCCAGTAAAAATGTATAGAAAGCATGCAAAAAAACCAAGGTTTTCCCAAGAATACCAAGAGCAGATGCCAAAAGTAGAGTGGAGAACAAGATAAGATATTCCATAGATAACCTGGTCTAAGGAATTCAAGACACAGGCAAAGACCCAACCCCACTATATGCATTAACTAGATACTGGTCCACTGTTTTCAGCAGGGCCAGAAAGCAGTATAATGCCTTCCCTATAATCTCCTTAACCAGGACATAGCTATTTGATTTCCTACAACTCAAACTCTCTACAACATTCTATAATGATGATTCCATTCTTACTGAGATCCATCTTTCCATTAGCTTTTGGGACCTTATACTCTTCTGTTTCTTCCCTGTCTCTGTGTCCCCTCTTTTTCAGTCTTCTCCGATTTCTTTACTCATTGCAATCTAGAGGCCTCTTCTTTAACACTCTCTCCCTAGGTGACCTCTTCAATTCACTTAGCACTAAGTACTATCTACATGTCAGTGATCTAATACTTATATCTCCAGCTCTGACCTCTTCCAAGAGGCTCAGACACATATACCTAAGTCCTCCTTGCCATATCCACTTAAATGTCAAATATGCATCTAAAAATGAACATATTTGAAACAGAGCTCTTGATTCTTCCCCACGTGCTACTTCTGCTCATTCTAAAATTTCATCCATTCTGTTCTTTCCTAGCTCAGTAAATGGCTTCCCATCCTTCCAATTTCTTAAGCCAAAACTTTGGAGTTATCCTTGATTACTCACATTATATAATGTTTCATACACAATGCATCAGCAAGTCCTCTTTATTTTGCTAATAAAGCCTCTTTTCTTCATTTCCACTGCTATGGTCCCAATCTATGCCACTACCATTTCTCTTGTCATATTATCATTTCTTATCTGGACTATTGAAGTGATTCTGAGTTCTCAAGTGTTCCACGGTTTCTATCTCTCTCTTAAAAAAAAAATCCAACTTCTTTTTCTGAAGTAGGAAACCCTTCATGATCCAGTTAGCAGCTGCCTGTCTCCAACCTCATCTTCTGCTTCAGGTTCCTAGTCTCTCTGGCCATGCCCACCAGCTTTCTGTTCCTTGGTCATATTGAATGCATTCCTGACTGAGCCTTAAACCAACTGTTCCTCTGGCTACCACACTCTATACCCTCATCATCTCAGCATGTCAGGTTCCTTTTTTATTATTGAAGTCTTGGAAGAAAAACAAAGTACTTGGCATAAGTACTGAGCCTAAGGAGCACTTTGGTTTCTCTTGATCACCTCATCCTGTTGTAAATGTATCATGGCACTCATCACCTAAGAGACTTTGATCATGTATTTGTTTAATGTCTTTCTTCCATAAGAATGGACACTAAGCAAGAGCAAGAATCTTTTCTCAGTCACTGGTTGTAACCTCAAAGCCTAATATAACCCCAGACACATAGTGGGTACTAAATATTTATTAAATGACTAAATTGATGAATCTTACATGTGGAAGGCAGTTAACAATTTTTTTTAAAATGCTTCCTGAACTATTACATCATTTAAGTTTTAAAAACATCTGTAGGTAGGGGCATCTGGGTGGTTCAGTCAGTTGGGTGTCCAACTTCAGCTCAGGTCATGATCTCACGGTTTGTGGGATCTGCATCAGGCTCTGCGCTGACAGCTCAGAGTCTGGAGCCTGCTAAGGATTCTGTGTCTCCCTCTCTCTCTCTGCTCTTTCCCCCTTTCTCTTTCTCTCTCTCAAAGAAATAAATAAATACACATTAAAAAAAAAACACCTGTAGGTAAACAGTACTATTATGCACATCTTGAAGGTATAACTCAGAGAAGCCTTGTGATGCTCCCAAGGTAGCAAATCCTGATGTGGCCACAGAGTTTCTACATTCACTATGACCCTAGAGCAGGACGCAGCATAAAAGATGACACAGCGGTTGCACTTACGACATATGTGCCGAAGGGACTATTTCTATCATAGTGAAAAAGTTGAGCCACATCTTCTTCTTGTCCTAGGTCACAGTATGTTGTCTGTAATTAGTCACATATGTTTGATGGAAGAATGCATAAGTAAATGAATTAATAAATAAGTTACTTCGTTTTCTTCCATCTTTAATGCCCAATGGTTCTACATCACGCATGGCATGAGTACTGATTAGTTAAATTGGTTGACTAATTGAATTATTATTGGAGGAATTTTTAAAGAGAGTATCATGATGACTTTTGAGACATGTGGAATATCAGGATTACATATTTGGTATTCACCAATCTAACATATCCAGAACTTCAGCAGTGATGCTTGGGTAAGAACTAAAACTTAGACTAATTGGAGGGAGTCCTGAGAAGATGGCTGTAGCAGAGACATAGCTTTTCTGTTTGTCTATTAATCCTTCTGAATACCCACATGAAACCAACCTAAAAACTAGATAGCAAAACCGAAACCATGGACAACATTCACGACAAAACTAAGTGACAGGTATCTCCATGAATCCCCAAGTACAAGCATGTGAGGACAAGCCAGCGACAGTTTCGGACCTGAGTAGCATCCGTATCTGTGTTGACATCAGCAGAGAGAAGCAACAAGGTATCAGAGGGACCCTGAGACTAGAATCTCAAACTAGCCAATAGGCATTTGCCTTAAAATGCTGTGAACCGATCCGAGGGCAGCAGTGGAAGTTGAGTGTAGGTCTGTCCTCTCCGGTAACAGAGTCTATAGTTATGCCTGAAGGGGCTGTTGCAGTCCAGCTGCCATAAAAATTTTAAAACTAAGTCACCAAATGCTTCCTTCCAGGACAGGGCCCCACACTGAGTAGAAACTGCTTAAGAGAAGGTTCAGTGTTGAGCAGGTTAGAAATAGAAGAGGAAAAGGCAGAAGAATTCTAAATAAAGGCGGGGTGGGGGGGACAAAACCAGGCAGTCTCACAAAGGAGACTGCTGTATCTGTGAACTGCATGAGACAAGACAGGAGGAGCCCTGTGAAGCAATACCCTGAGCCCCACCTCTTTCTAAAAGTTGAAAGAAATAATCAAATATTTATTCTACCTTCTATCCATGCACTGTGCCACTAAAGTACACAAAAAACATATGAAACATTTTCTGTTTATAAAAGTAATCCTACTAATAAATGGAAAGGAAATGCCAGAGTTAGAATATCAGCATTTTGCAAGCCCCGATGAACTAATTGATCAGGCACAAGCATCAACATTTGCTGATATCATAGTGAAAACCGGGGCACCTGGGTGGCTCAGTGGGCTAAGCTTCCGACTCTTGATTTTGGCTCAAGTCATGATCTCAGGGTTGGTGAGATGGAGCCCTGAGTCAGTCTCTGTGCTGACAGTGTGCTTGGGATTCTCTTTTTCCCTGTCTCTCTGACCCTCATCCACTGGTGCTCTCTCTCTCAAAAATAAATAAACTTCGAAATAAAAAGAGGGACCACCCACACATGTTGTGCCTCATGACAAAACAGCATTATGCCACCTCTAGTCTTGCCAAAGTGATTGAACATGAAATGTATCAGTCTTCTGGATTCAGCTGCTAATTTGCAAGAAATGCAGAGGGCAGATGATGTTGAACTCTACCAGGAGTATGTAATCAGCAAAACCTTGATGGTGAGAAACTCTACAAGCAAAATGACCCCGTTTTTTTCACCAGATACAAGGAAATGAAAGAGATGTAGAGGGAACCTGTAGATTAAAATAGACTTAAAAGACATGACACATTTTTAAACTGGGAGATTAAACTATGGACCATAAGGACGCACACTTGGGAAATAGAACTATAAAGAAGTGATTATAAAGATGGGATTAGTGGTAATGTTTGGGTCAGGGTATATGAAGAGACTCCTGTGTTAGCTGACAAAGTGCTCTTTCTTGACCTGAGTTATGCTTGGTGGGTTGGGTTGGGTATGCCTTCTAATAACTGACTAAGCAATGCATTTTGTGAGGGTTTTTTTTTTTTGTATGCATATATTGTATGTTACAGTAAAAAGTTTTTAAAAATAGAATAACCAATGTTTTAGATTTTTCTGAGAAATGGTGAGCTATTTTGGGACTACGAAGGATTTCCAGGGACATGTCATGGAAATTGGATTCTCAGGGATTGCGAAGATTAGGAAGAGCCCTGTAGGCCTGCATGAAGAAACGGCCACAGGGAGGTCTCAAAGCACTGTTGTCTCTTCATTTACTGTCTCCTCTGAGTCGGGAGGAGTGAGGATCAGGCCAATATTATAAGGCAAACATTATGAGAGGGTTAATTAAGTAAAGCTCTGCCTGAAAAGGACACTGGGGACTAATCACTGTGCTTTTCTAAACCAAAGTCTGCAGGTGTTCCAAAGACAGAAGCCTGTAAGAGGCTGGAGGAGATGCCGAATCACTGCGAAGTGTCCTAATCAGTATGCCAGGCGCTCCATCAGGACCCTGAGGTAAGCACTACCCTATGCCATATAGTCAAACCATGTCTTGTAGAAATGCAAAATCCAGAGCCTCTGTGAGTGTAATTGTTCCTGTAAGATTCTGAGAGTCAGCTTCTCTTTCCTAAGGCAGAACCAGGTCACAGAGAAGATGATTCTCTCAGAGAGCATAGTTGCCTGGCATTTCAGTGCTGGGGAGAGAAAAAAGGGAGACAGTGAGTAAACCGGCTTTCTCTGAAGGATCTATCTGTAACTAATTGACCAGAACAGTCCTGCAAATAAGCATTTGCCTACGGTCAGTAGTACTGATCAGTCCCACGAACTGGTGCCGCCACTCACCAAATCTATTATCTCCATCCTGCCAAGCCGCCATCATCTCTTATGGACTACTGGAAATCATGTCCCAACTGGTCTCTCTGATTTTGGTACTACGCATTACATCTGTTCTATATGGTGCAGTCTCCTGTGTAAAGCCTTTCAGTGACTTTTAGGAACACTTAGAAAAAGAAATTCAAATACTGTACTAAGGCCTAAAACTGAACTCATTCCTGACTGCCTTTCTGAACTCATTTACTACCTTTCTTCCCTCTCTCTGCTCACTAAAATTTGGGTACCCTCTCTTCTGTTTTTTCTCAAATATGCCAAGCTCAACCTTACCTTTAATTTCAGCTTTGCACTTTTTGTTGTCATTACCTAGAATCATGTGTCCTTAGATCTTTGTGTACCTGGTTCTTTCCAAATAACGAGATCTGTTCAAATGTTACCTCTCAGAAGGTCTCATATAATCCAATTTAAACAAGAATCCTGTCTTCTTACATATCATTGTTTCATTTTCATCATTGTCCTTTTGACTACTGAAAATTACTGTTAACTTTTATTTACCTGTTCATTGTCTTGTCTGTCTCCATCTTCTAGAAATTAACCTCCATGCAAATAGAATACTGTTTGTCTTGCTCCCCAAGACTCATGTTTCCGCAGGGTCTAGGCTTGTGCCTTCAACCGTAGACGCTCAATGAATATTTGCAAATTAAAGAATGAAATAGGTTCCTCACTGATTTATGAAATTTTACAACCTGCTCTCTTCCTGATGCCATTGATTAGACAAGTCATGTTTTAATCCATATAGTACTCTATCTTTTTTTTTTTTGCAATGTATTTGGTTGTAAGAGTGGACTACTTAGAATTCTCTGAACACACCATTCTATCTCATGCTTCCATGCATTTATCCATTGCCTTCTATCTCCAGGCCACATCCTCCGTGTATTTCCTTGACAACTCAGGAAACTTTTTCTTCTTTTCAACTCCCATCCAGGCCTAAGCTCTGCAATATTGATTAATCCTTTCTTCCCAGTATATCATCCCACATTCTGTACTACTTGGAACCTTGTGTATTATCATATTCTATTTTAATATATTCCACAATACTTTGTACTCACTTGTTGCATACTTATTCCTTTTAAACTATAAGACTTTTGAGAGTGAAGATGGAACATTATTCATGGGTGTATCCCTCAGTAAGCACATCATGTAGGCATAGGACAAGGACTCATCGATTCACTCAAAAAACATTTGCTTAGTAGCCACTATGTACCAGGGCTGGTGTAAAATACTGGAGAAAGAATAATAAACATGAGAAAGTTTCCACACTCATGAAGCTTATATTTTAGTGTAAATGTGATAAAATGTGTGAATAAACCCAGGTTCTAATATTATATATGAGCCAACTTGGGCGATGATAGTATATATGACAATATTGGCTTTAATTTTTTAGGTTGTTATTAACTCATCTTTATATAAAATATTAAGAAAATGCATTTAGAAATTTAGAAACATTTTAAAGTGAAAGGATAAGTTTTAATGTACACATCTATCCCAGAGCAAAAGCCCAACAGTGATCGTAAGGAGACTTTTTTTCTGTTCTGTACTATTGAACTAAATCTGGGATTAGGAATCTGAGCTTCATATCTAGGATCTTACAATACCTAAATCATACGTTAATATCTATTGACATTACCTTCACATTGGCATTTACATAAGTTTTATTTCATTCACTACATGTTAATTTTATAGATTGAAACCTTAATTTTTAAAGATCTTGCCATCCTGTCTGCATAGTCTTCCTGTGAGCAAAATGCAGAGAGCAGTGTGGGGATCTTTCTGTAGCAGAACATTTAAGACCAAAGGTTTTAAATTTTTTTCAAGGTTTATTTAGTTTGAGAGAGAGGGAGAGACAGCACGAGCAGGGAAGGGGCAAAGAAAGAGGAAGACACAGAATACCAAGCAGGCTTTAGGCTCTGAGCTGTCAGCACAGAGCCCAACATGGGACTCGAAATCCGAAATGCTGAGATCATGACCTGACCCGAAGTTGGACTCTCAGCCTACTGAGCCACCCAGGCACCCCTGAGATCAAAGGTTTTAGAACCAGACTGGGTTTAAATCTCAGTTCTGCCACAAGCTAGCTGTGTGAACTCGAGCAAGATAGTTAACCTTCTGCTTGCTAAGTTTTCTTTTCTGTAAAGTAGGGCTAATAACAATACCCACTATATCTGATTAGGATGAGTATCAATGAGCAACACATGAAAAGTACTTAAACAGGGCACTGTCATAGTAAGCACTCAACATGGTTATTAACAGTGCTTTAGAAGGTGCAGGAAAACCAGTGTTTCCATGTGATGCTTATGTTGAACTCAGAGCTTTTATATTCCTTAGAAACCTCACAGTACTCTGCATCACATATTATTAAATATCTTCACACTTTGGCCTACTAATTAGCTCTGGGACTATTCTCAAAGAGACATGAATATGAATGTGTTCATTGAGGTATTACTTACGATAGTAAATAATTGGAACCATGATCGATATTTTAAAATAGAGCAGACATTAATCATTGTCTAATGGAGTATCATGAGATGGCTCATAAAATAAAGGTTATATAGGCCACATCAAAACATGAAAAAAATCCTTGTAATATAGAGTAAAAATTAAGACTTAATGCGGTGAAAAAATTACATACATTTATGTAGATTACAAACTTGTAAAAACTACATTCATTATTGGTGATGAAGTTTATGTGCTTATGTAAAATGTTCTTCAAGGGCAAGACACAACATATGAATGTACACCATATCTAATACCTGTTCAATGCTCTATAGATATTAGATTGAAAGTATGATTCAGCCAGTGGTAATCCAGCCTGAGGTTACATAGCTAGGACTATTAATGGGAACCATAGCTCAACTTTTAAAATCGTATTGTGGTGAAGTAGGTTTTCAACATGGCTGATTCCCCCTACCCCATCATGCCTGGGAACATTTGGCAATACCTGGGGACATTTTTGATCATCACAACTGACATCTGGTGAAAACTGGCCAGATAATGGTTAAATCTCCTTCAATGCGCAATAAAGTCTCCCGCCACGAACAGTTACCCAGTCCAAAATGTCCATAGTCCAGCTGTTGAGAAGCGTTGCAATATAGGTACACCTCTCTTTGTCAGAGGACCTCAAGGGTCCAGTCATCATGGGAGAGTGAAGGCAGTCCTGCTAAAGAGAAATCTAGTTCTTAGGGGGATCTTACAGAAACTTAGGAGACAGTAGCATTTATCTGATGGCTCAGCTGTAATTAACTTGTATATATCACTGTGACCTTGTCATGGAGATGTTTAATTCAGATTTTGTATGTCCCATTGTATTAACTCATCTTTCAATGAGAGGAGCAGACTAGGCCATATTTTACAGTTGCAACATTGTGGACCATAAATATGTGAGTCTCCAAGGAAATAAATTTAAAAAAAGGAAAAACAAACATTTCATTAGAAATCCAGATATTGCATTCTGCCTTCTCCTCCGTTCTCCTCACTGTGCAACTCATGCACACGCGCGCACACACACACACACACACACACACGGGCACACACACGAACGCACACTTGAGTGGTCTGGGACAAGTCACATCACCTCTCTTTGCCTCAGTAATCTCATATGTAAAGTAGAGATTATAGCAGTATAACTGCAGGCCAATTCTTGCCCAATAAATATGTATGTTTGTAAGTATGAGTAGGGTCATTGTTCTCTAGGTCACAATGTAACCGAAGACACAGAATCTCTATATTTCTATGACTCTCCGTTGTTACACTTAATACCTAAATAGCTCAGTGTGGAGAAAGCTGTCAGTAGCAACATGAGATTATTTACTCAGTTTTATGGATTTTCCTTTGACTTTTGTCTATGAACAGGAATCATAACATTTGGCAATACTTGGAGACATTTTTGATCATATCATTTTGAGCTTCAGAAGCTCAAATAAAGACCCTCAGCTGATGTTACTCATTTGGAACTTATATCTTCAGACTACAAAGGAGTGCAGGGTCAATAGAAATTTCTCCCATCAGGTAAAAGTATCAGAAAATGCTTTATCTTTATTTGAAATACATTTCTTAGTGATAGGTTATCACTTTTGAATGATCCAGACATATGTTCATCTATTTTAAACCAGATAATAGGAACAAAATGAGTTCGTATATGCATATTTTACATTTTTATTATTATACATTCATAGAACATCAAATAGTCAATAATTGCTACCATAGTTATGCTAGAAAAGGGGTCTACAAATCAAGTTGCCCAAAACAAAGGCCATTATTCATGAGAGCTGCCACTAATTTTTAACTATTGTGTTTTTTAATAACAACATATAGAAAGTCAACCGAGTTATTCAAATCTTTTGTGACTGTTAGTACTGGTGTGTACAGTGGGGGGCTTAGACTGTGGGTGTAGGATTCATACTGCCTAAGTTCAAATCTTTGTTCCCTACTTAATAACTGTGCAAATTTGGGCAATTTACTAAACTACACTAAGCCACAATTTCCTCCTCTTTAAAAATGGGGTTATTAGGAACACATACCTCATAGAGTTGTGAGGATTAAGTAAGTTTATGATACAGGACTCTTACTGCAGTGCCGAAAAGCTGTTATCAATTATTTTTATTGTGTTGCTCCAGCTGGGGATATGTTGCTTGGAGAATAAAAAGTTTCAAAATCAGTCAGTTGAAAAGCTCTTTGGAAAATTGAGTAGTTTTGCCATGAATAAGGTAAATCGATGTTGATAACATTCTTCTCTGATGTTTCCATCACCTTGAACTTGCATCTAGTCTATGGCCTGTATCCTTTTCTGTTTGATTTTAGTTCTCTATAGATTTCTTTTATGTCCTCGGTTAGACATTCCTCAATGGGAAGAACTATTTCTTAGTCATCTTTAGACCCTTACATTTCCTTGGGAAAAATTCTGAACATAGTAAAATTATAGTTAATATTTGCAATCCGGATTTTCAGGATTATTGTTAATGGTTTCATATTAATGCATTTTTATTTCAGCTGTTATTGCATTTGAACTGTCCTAAAATGTTACAACACAGACCATGGAAATGATCAAAGCAAACCACATACAATTTTCCTGCCTCCCTAGTTATTATGATTTAACTATCTTCAGTATAATAGAAAAAATAGTTTTATCTCTTATACTTTCTGTGTTTTTGTCAAATATAGCATATTGGTTAGGTTTGCTTGGCTAAGATATGTCCAGAGAGATCAGTAAGCTATATATCAGAGCACTCGGTGTCACATGGAGTGAGAATTTATGACCCTCCAAACCTCTGATACCCAAAGGCATAAAGAAGCTGTACTACAGCAACAAGGAAGCTGGACTAGAGCATTATTCCCCCACAGATTAGTTGTGCGACCTTGAGTATCTTACTTAAATTTTCAGAGTCTTGGGTTGCTCATGTATGAAAAGGGTACAGAATGAGCAGATGACTCAATTATATCCTTATTCTAGTATATTTTGATTATTAATTATATGTGATACACCTTTTAAAGTGATCCTTTTATTCTGCATGTATCAAACTGTGACATTTTAAGGAAGATACAATGAACAGATATATCACTTGGTTGTGTTAGTGGTGTTTTAGCTTTATAACTAAGAGATCTGAGTTTGAACTGCCATTTTCAGAATAGTTCATTACACATATAATTTTTAAGCATGGCATGATTTATATGGGAGTTTTGATAGACTCTATAGGAAAAAAAAGATGATTTATTGTTCCAATTTTTCTAGGAACTCAAGCCTGAGCATATAGCACATTGGTATTTCTGATAAATGGTTTTCCCATCGTGATTTAAAGATAGACTTTTGAAGGGGGAACTCTTAAGTCATCTCAAAGTGTTTGGAACACATGGCCTCCCAACAGTCAACTTTTCTGCATTTTCTTTCCCCAATCAAGCAGTTATATCCTGGCCATGATTGCACAAAGTTTTTTTTTTAATTAATTTTTAAAAATATTTATTTATTTTTAAGAGAGAGAGACAGAGAGCACATGAGCAGAGGAGGGGCAGAGAGAGAGAGAAACAGAATCCAAAGCAGGCTTCAGGCTCTGAGCTGTCAACACAGAGCACAACATGGGGCTTGAACTTGTGAACCATGAGATCATGACCTGAGCTGAAGTCAGATGCTTAACCAACTGAGCCACCCAGGTGCCCCTACAAAGTTTCTTTAGAGATCCATGTGTTGAATGTTAACCATTCCCCCTAAAAAGAAAAAAAAAAAAAAAAAAGGATCAACAAGTCAATGAAGGGCAACTTGATATTAAGTCTAAAGGATTTTTCTCAAAATTGTTTGCAGCATAAACAGGGAAATGTTAGAAACCCCAAACCAGAGCCTATTTAAAATGCTTTTCTCAAATGTGAAGAAATCTTTCAATAAGCAGAATCTTCTTTTGTATGATATGGTAGAAAACTAAGGGAGGAGAGACTGCTAGGGTAAGTTAAGCATTCCTAGACCTCTATAACTTTTGCCTGAAACCTAAGGATGGATACAACTGTCTCTGGTACAGCAGAGTGACATGAAAATATAAAGTGACGAGTGGGGCGCCTGGGTGGTGCAGTCGGTTGAGCGTCCGACTTCAGCCAGGTCACGATCTCGCGGTCCGGGAGTTCGAGCCCCGCGTCAGGCTCTGGGCTGACGGCTCAGAGCCTGGAGCCTGTTTCCGATTCTGTGTCTCCCTCTCTCTCTGCCCCTCCCCCGTTCATGCTCTGTCTCTCTCTGTCCCAAAAATAAATAAACGTTGAAAAAAAAAATTTTAAAGTGATTAGTGCCCAAGTGCTATCAATTGTTTTAGGCCTTAGTACACCCCTGTGGTCATGTATTTGCCCCTATAATGGGGGAGGAAGGGACAAACACGTCCTTCAGTTCCCTACCCCTTTGTAATGTCTGTCCTTTGCAAAGAAGAGAAAAGCAGACCCTGAATCCAGAGGATTTTTTTCTTAGAAAATTTTGGAACATCCTCTTGTTTTGCTTACATAAAAAAAAAGTCTTTGGAAAACTATTAAGCCAAGTGTTGATTTAAACAGAATATACAGAGGGGCGCCTGGTTGGCTCAGTCGGTTAGGTGTCCGACTTCGGCTCAGGTCATGATCTTGAGGCTTGTGGGCCCAAGCCCCATGTCGGGCTCTGTGCTGACAGCTCGGAGCCTAGAGCCTGCTTCAGATTCTATGTCTCCCTCTCTCTCTGCCCCTTCCCCTGCTCACGCTCTCTCTCCCTCCAAAAATAAATAAACATTAAAAAAATAATAAAATAAAAATAGTTAAACAGAATATACAGAAAGAACTTTTCTGAACAAAATCTACACAACATTAATGGGAATTTCTTCACACATGTTCTTTGTGAAGTTACCAGGAACTGGCTGCCAACCACATAAACCTAAGTGTAGAGGAATTTGATCAAAAAGTTGAATCAGGAATACTTCATTTCTTGATGAAATTATTTCTATGTTCCAGACCCTGGGCTGAAAGTTGAAGGAGGTATGCAGTGTGTGGTTTCCATGTACAAAAAGAGGCATGTGTCTTGCCTCTACGTGTATACATTCGTAAAGTGGCCATGAGTTGTGTTATGAGAAACCATTGACTTCACCTGTCTAAGCCCCAATCAATTCTGTAAAATAGAAATGTCACCTATCTTAGAAGGTTGTGTTAGTTAGATAAGGGGTGTCACAGCAAAGCACAACACACTGAGGGGCTTAAACAACAGAAATGATTTCCTCATAGTTCTGGAGCTAGAAGTCCAAGATCAAGGTATTGGCGGGTGGTTTCGGCTGAGAGCTCTCTTCCAGGCTTATAGATGGTTGTGTTTTACCATGTTTTCACATGACCTTTCCTCTATGTGTGCATGTTCCTGGTGTCTCTTCCTCTTTATAAGGACACTAGTACTCCTGGATCAGGGACCCACCTTGTGACCTCATATAACTTTATTTGCCTTCTTAAAGGCTCTGTCTCTAAATATGCACATTGGGGGGCGCCTGGGTGGCGCAGTCGGTTAAGCGTCCGACTTCAGCCAGGTCACGATCTCGCCGTCCGTGAGTTCGAGCCCCGCGTCAGGCTCTGGGCTGATGGCTCAGAGCCTGGAGCCTGTTTCCGATTCTGTGTCTCCCTCTCTCTCTGCCCCTCCCCCGTTCATGCTCTGTCTCTCTCTGTCCCAAAAATAAATAAACGTTGAAAAAAAAATTTAAATATGCACATTGGGAATTAAAGCTGCAGCATACAAATTTGGGGGAAGACACAATTCAGTCTATAACATGTGGTTATGTATAGAAGAAAACATATACAAAGTGCTTAAAACAGTGCTTGACACATCACAGACTGGCTTCAATGATTATTAACTTTTACTTTATTGACCTCAGTGGTTATTCAAGAACATGGCAACCCTAGTGAGTAATTAGAACATGCAGGGCTGAGGGTCAGCCTTGGGCAATAGTGACCCCATGACTGTAAGGCCATGCAATTTGTAGTTACAATTATCCCTTATTTTATAGAGGGAAAAACTGGTCAGTTAATACGTCCCAGGGCTCATAAAGTCACAGCCAACTTCTGAGTCAGGTTTGCTGTCTCCAGAGCTCTTAGTCTGTTAAATCCATCTCAGGCTTGGAGCAGCCATATTCAATTACCCTTGTATCACACGGCCACCCATCCCAGGGCCAACCCCTGCCATTTATCCTAACTGAAGCTTGGCCACACTTGAAGGAAAGCCTGCAAACTGATCGTCCCCCAGACAGATTCAGCTTTGATAGAAAACTCTTGCTGTCATATTTGTGGGAACTGTTCCAACCATGGAGATATGTGGGCTGATTAAGAAATTTTACTGCCCTTTGAAAATTGAAGATTGAGGTTTGTACATATGGGAGTTGGGGATATCTAATCTGTCTTTAAATTTGATTTATGCAAACCTCTAGCTTCAAAGTTCCCAGCATAAAACCATTTAACCATGAAAATGGCAAAGCTAACATTCACATTCTCAGTTCAGATACCAGCAGGAAAAATGTTGTTTTGGCTTCAGGCTTAAAGGGCAAGTCTGTGGCCTGGGAGTACATATATATTCCCCTGGCTTCCTGAGATGTTCACAAGACCTTTCTGGGGAGGACCCAGGTTCCTAAAGCCTAAGCAGAGCCTGCCTTTTCTGGACAATGCTGAGGAGTTGACTCCAGGCTTTTCATCTTCTATTCGTTTCTCTTATCTTTGATGGTCTTTGGCTCATCTTACCCTCTCCCACTTACTCTACTTTTCATCATGGATTTGTCATCAAACAGTTATACCTCAGGACATAGAGATTATTGAACCAAAGAACCTAAGAGCTGGAAGAATAACTGGTAATAGTGTCCAACAAGTAGGAAGAAATGGAAATTCAGTGAGATACAGCCTATTCCCTGAGAATACTCTACATCTCAGTGTGTAGGGATGTGACTAAAACATAAATCGCCTGCGTCCCAGACTAGACTCCATTTTATGGCTGTGGTTGGCAACAGTGCAAACTAGGCTTTGATTTAGTCCACATGCCAGGCCTACTATAATTTGCATGGTTAAGTGAAAAACTGAAAAAAAGTATTCATGAGAATGAAATGGAAAAATGTGCTGGATCTTCATACTTGTTTAAAGATCTTTCCAAACTGTTGTAAGCAGAAATCTCAAATGGCCCCCAAGATTCCTGCCCTGTATAATCCTTTCCCTTTGAATATGGGCAGGATGTGTGAGTATGAAGGTTTATCACTCCCATGAGTAGCGTACTTTACATGGCAAAGTTCAAGGGATTTTGAAGATGTCATTAAGGTCCCCAATCAATTGGCTTCGAGTCAACCAAAGGGGAGATTGTCCCAACCTTATCAGATGAGTTGTTAAATGAAGTCAGAGAAATCTAAAGAGAGATTATTCCACTGACCTTCAAGCAGCAGGTCAAACAGAGGAGACAGTGCACTGGTATACTATGAAGGGTTTACATGAAGGATGGAGTCGTCCTGACCAATGATGCTAACAAATAAGACAATAGACACTGGGATGTGGTGGCCATCATCAGTATGAGTGAACTGCGTCAGGTGAGCAAGCCTTGGTCACATAAGTTGGTGAATAATCAAAAGCCCTAAGACAAAGAAGTAGGTGATAGGCAGGACTAGCTCAGGGACACAGATAGCCTTCATTAACAATTCCCCTTGAGGCTGATCTGGCCAATGAGGAAGCTGAACCAGTGATAAATCTATCATCAGAAAGAATCTTCGGGACATAAAGAGGCTGTATGCTCTGAATGGACCAGATTTTCACTTCTAACTAAAACTCTCAGAAGGGTTGGGGCATATAGAGATTCACTGAGATAATTCATGACTCAAAAATTCACTCCTTTTTTCCACCTCATCCCTAAATATAGATCCTGCATAGACCCCTGGATTCTGAGACATACAGAATTTAGATCAGTGGAGAGAAGAGAGGCAATTTTGGTTGAAGAGGATAGAAGGAGGTGCATAATGAAGGTTTTAGCCCTTCATTAAAGAAACCCTTTCCCTTTTTTCTTTCTTTCTTTCTTTCTTTCTTTCTTTCTTTCTTTCTTTCTTTCTCAAAAGAACAATTTGTGATCCCAGGAGAGAGCTAAGCATTGGGACAACCCTTCATCTATCTGGAGGCCATGGAGATAGTGAATCCCTGCTGCCAGAATTCCAGACCAGTGGTCTTGATGTACCATAACAGATTATGTTAACTCAGTAAAGGTCCTCAGATCAACCAAATTCTAACAGGAAGATAATGATACAGGAAGACTATTTGATGAGAAAAAATAATCACCCAAAATAATATCCCTCTACATCTCAATTGCCCTAATAATAGCTAACAGTCATTCCTCACCACGTGCTACTCACATTTCTAAACACTTCATCTGTTCTGATTTGAAGTACTCATATTATTCTCATAGTTTAAATGAGAAAATTGCACAAAGGTTAAATAAACTGCCTCGGTCTATTTTGTTATTAAGTGCTGGAGCTGAGATTTGAACCCAGGCTATTCAGCCACTTTCCTCCACAGTCTGCCTTCCTGTCTGCTATACTCTTCTGCTCGTCAATACTGATACCATTTTTCTGTTCTGGATTCTTTTTATCCATTGATCATTTTCTTTGGTAACCATCAGTAAAAATATAAAGCTTTTAAAGACAGGGTCCTGTGTTGATTTCGCTTGGGTCTTTACCTACTGCCAAGCATGTAGTTGGTGTCTTGATTGATGAATTATTAAAGTTAAACCTTTACAGTCTTGTTTCAAATTCTCTGCACATCATTACTAAAAGCACATATGAGAGCATTTTCACCCATTTCCTTTTCTATTCAAAAGGAAATTGCCCAGGCATTACGTTAAGAGCTATCAGCACCAGCTCTCATCCTGGCCCCTGGCAAAGAGGTCAGAGTAGCACCCATCACCAGCCCACTGCAACACCATTCTGACCCAAGCTGACACCAGTGAGAGATCCTTGAAGAGTGAGGTACTTCTGGCTTCTGTTGTTGGCAGCATTGCACCTCTTAGTCCATTTCATCCCTCTATTCACTGGGATATTGCATTGCTGAGACCTAAGATTAGTTGCTTGTGGAAGAACGAGTAGGCGTTTGCAGCAGGCTCTGTTAAAATCATTACCCATTCTCCTCCCGGCACTGCCTGGACCAAATGCCTGGATTCGTGACTGTGTTCAAAAAGCAGTGCTCAAATCCACAATCCCATCGTTTAAAATAGATCTTTCTAGATGAAGAGGAAAAAGTGGAAAACATTTTCATTGCAGTTATTTTGGGAAGGTGACCTGAGAACCTTAAAGGGCACCCAATAACTATTTGTTGAATGAATGTGTGAATTGAAACAGGTTTGCAGAATTTTTCATTAAGAAGACCTCATTCCCAAAGGATTGGCCTTCTGCCAAAGACAGTTCCCTCGTACTTAATACACTGCCACCTTCCTCTTGTGAAAGCCACTGATTCCAGCATATATTTCTTCATCCAGACTTTCCATTCATTCACAAATCGCTTATTAAAGGCCTTCTGCTGATTAAGATCTATGAGAAATTGGACCACAGAGTTGACAAAGATAAGTTCCTTGAGTGCAAGATTATTTGTTAGCTTCTCTTCCTGGACTTGATGTCTCTGTGTGAAATTGATGAATCGTGTTCAATTGAAAATTCCTGAAGTAACATGTCCCTTCCCAAAAGTCTCTCCCTCTAATGGCAGAAGTGATCACAAAAAGGACTTTTCTCATTTCATGAGCCTGGTACCTTGACCGCAGTTAATTGCAGTAAAGATGAGTGGCATCTACAGATTGGAGAACTCGTCAGGTTGCATCACTTGGGAAACCTAAAGACAGTGTTAGCAAAAACAAAAGTAAACAAATTATATAAATTTTTCACTCTATCTCCCTCCCCCAAAATGGGAGTAGGCATCCTTTATTAGTCAGGAAAAGTTATCCTTTTCTGCAGTAACAAATAACTCCAATATCTCAGTAGCTTAAACTAACAGTATTTTATTTCTTATATACATTTCTTCTCCAGTGCCAGTGGGAGCTCTGCTGTATGTAGTTACTCAGAGACCCAGGCTGATAGATGGATCCACCACTTTATAGTTACACGCATCTAGAACATGCAGACTCCTCAGTTATAGCCAGAGGCAAGGGAGACTGGAGAATTATGGTGAGGTTTACATGGCTTCAACAGGGAAATGACACATGTCACTTCTGCTCAAATTTTGTTTTCCACGAGTTTCCAGATAAATCTATTTAATTACACAGGGCTGGGAAATGTAAGGAAGCTATTTGGCAAGCATGACTCTCTCTGCCACATACAGTTAATAATATATTTTTATGTGTGTATGACTTAGATGTCTATCCTTATTTATGATATGTGTTATCAGAAAACCATTCAAAGTTTAAAAAGATAAATAGTAAGCTAAAAAACATAAATAGATGCTCTAATATATTTTCTCTCTGCACTCTGTCTAAACTTGCAGATCATTGGAGACCATGATGCCAGAGTTACGAATATATCATGACATTCTGGTTGCCTTTGGGGCATGGCTATATCACTGCTGAAAGAATATCTTTTTTTCCCCTCTCTCTTCATGTCCTTACAAAGAATCCCCATTTGTGAAGATACTCTGAGTTTACCTTTGTTCTAAGCAAACTGAAAGAGCTTAGCTCTCTGGGACCTTTTAGAACATGCCAGTCTCGAAATGCTATCAGGCTGCTTTCTGACTCAAGAGAAATAGCAATATTTGGACCCCTTGTTCTTTCTTAGATATTCCTCCAAATCCATATGAATCCTCACTGTGTGTCTATCTTGCTGCCTTTCCAGAGCAGTGCCTGATTCATGACGTTTCTTCAATGATAATCCAATTATGATCATTCAACCTCAAGGCAAGGTTGATTCACAGCATAGTAATTCATTCTACCTAGTGGCCCCTCACACATGGAATCATAAATCCTTCAGAGAAGAAAAGGACCTCAAATTTAATTCCACACAGCATTTTTATGTTTCAAATTAGAAATTTAGCAAGTTGAAGCCCAGGTATGTTGAATGACTGGCCTAAGATCAAACAGTTACTTAGCTGCAAAACCCACCATAGAGTTATTTCAACTCTTAGAACTTGTCAGGGGCAGCAGGGAATGGAGCACATAAAAAGGAAATACAAAACATAAAAATAAATCACAATTTCACTTAATCTTTGTTAAGGCCTTTCTCATGTCTTTTGTGAAATTGAAATCAAAGATAAAATGCTAATTAGATCTCAGTATAAAAATAGGGACAAGAGAATGTTTGATGAAAGATTGGAAAAGAAAACACTATTTGAAGCAACCCTCCCATCTGTTCCAAAGAAGTCCAACATAGCAATCTCATCATCTTCAGGCAGCATAACCTAGAATGAATTCAGGCAGTAAGCTTGGCATTTATAGAGCAGTCTGCTGGGAAAGAGCAATTTCATTTCCAAGGACTTCACCAAAGTGAGGACCTGACGTTACAAATGATTAATTTTTCCTGGAGGGTTCTTGAGAAATGTCTTAGCATTTAATAATCTGATAATATTTGTAATTCTCATTAAATTGTACCTAAATTTAATGGTCTTATCACCTTTCACTGAGTGACCAAACTAACCTTATGCCTTGAGGAGCTGGAAAAAGAACAGCAAATAAAACCCAAAACCAGCAGAAGATAGGAAATAATAAAGATTAGAGCAGAAATTAATGCTATCAAAACAAAAAAAAAAACAAAAACAAAAACCCAAAACAAAACAGTAGAACAGATCAATGAAACCAGAAGCTGGTTCTTTGAAAGAATTAACAAAATTGATAAACCACTAGCCAGTTTGATCAAAAAGAAAAAGTAAAGGACCAAAGTAAATAAAATCAAGAATGAAAGAAGAGAGATCACAACCAACACAGCAGAAATAAAAACAATAATAAGAGAATATTATGAGCAATTATATGCCAATAAAATGGGCAATCTGGAAGAAATGGACAAATTCCTAGAAACATATACACTACCAAAACTGAAACGGGAAGAAAAAGAAACTCTGAACAGACCCATAACCAGTAAGGAAATCAAATTAGTAATCAAAAATCTGCCAAAAAACAAGAGTCCAGGGCCAGGTAGCTTTCCAGAGGCATTCTACCAAACATTTAAGGAAGAGTTAACACCTATTTTCTTGAAGCTGTTCCAAAAAATAGAAATGGAAGGAAAACTTCCAAACTCTTTCTATGAAGCCAGCATTACCTTGATTCCAAAACCAGAGACCTCACTACAAAGGAGAACTATAGACCAACTTCCCCGATGAACATGGATGCAAAAATTCTCAACAAGATACTAACCAGCTCCAACAATACATTAAAAAAATTATTCACCATGACCAAGTGGGATTTATATCTGGGATGCAGGGCTGGTTCAATATCTGCAAAACAATTAACCTGATTCATCACATCAATAAAAGAAAGGACAAGAACCATATGATCCTCTCAATAGATGCAGAGAAAGCATTCGACAAAATACAGCATCCTTTCTTGATAAAAACCCTCAAGAAAGTAGGGATAGAAGGAGCATACTTTGAGCACATAAAAGCTGTATATGAACAACCCAGCGCTAATATCATCCTCAATGGGGAAAAATAGACAGCTTTCCCCCTACGGTCAGGAACAAGACAGGGATGTCCACTCTCGCCACTGATATTCAACATAGTATTGGAAGTCTTAGTCTCTGCAATCTCTGCAATCAGACAACACAAAGAAATAAAAGGCATCCAAATCGGCCAGGAGGACATCAAACTTTCACTCTTCACAGATGACATGATAGTCTATATGGAAAACCCAAAAGATTCCACCAAAAAGCTGCTGGAATTGATTCATGAATTCAGCAAAGTTGCAGGATATAAAATCAATGCACAGAAATTGGTTACTTTCCTATACACCAACAATGAAGCAACTGAAAGAGAAAGCAAGGAATTGATCCCATTTACAGTTGCACCAAAAACCATAAAATACCTAGGAATAAATTTAACCAAAGAGGTGAAAAATCTACACACTGAAAACTATAGAAAGCTTATGAAAGAAATTGAAGAAGACACAAAAAAATGGAAAACGGTTCCATGCTCTTGGATAGGAAGAAAAAATATTGTTGAAATGTCAATACTACCCAAAGCAATCTACATATTCAGTGCAATCCCTATCAAAATAATAGCAGCATTCTTCACAGAGCTAGAACAAATAATCCCAAAATTGGTATGGAACCAGAAAAGACCCCAAATAGCCAAAGCGATCTTGAAAAAGAAAACCAAAGCAGGAGGCATCACAATCCCAGACTTCCAGCTATACTACAAAGCTGTAATCATCAAGACAGTATGGTACTAGCACAAGAACAGACACTCAGATCAATGGAACAGAATAGAGAACCCAGAAATGGACCCACAAATGTATGGCCAACTAATATTTGACAAAGCAGGAAGGAATATCCGATGGACTAACTTGAAATTATATAGTGAATGATGTCATTCTTTCATTAATTCATTCAACTGGACACTTAATCTATGCAGACACTATACTAGGTGCTGAGGATAAAACAACGAACAAGGCAGATACATTTCTGTCCTTACTGAGCTTACAGTGTTAATGTTAACATTACAGTATTAATCCCTTGGGAATCCAAGTTTTGGTTTTTCTGGATTTCTGGAGTCCATGTGAGACCTCTGTATTGTATCCCAGCTAAACTTCAAGGGCAAAACATGCGTTTCATCCTAACCAGTCCAGTGTCTGGATATAGAACTTATATGAACTGGTTTTGAAGTGTTAACATCTTGTGAATCTCAACTCAGCTACTCACAAGTTCTATAACGTTAGACTAGTAACTCTCATCACATACACACTTCTACATCAGCTATGGTTGCATAAGAAACCACCCCACAGCTCAATGGCCTAGCACCACTCATCAGGCTTAGCACCTGAGGCTCAGCTGATCAGGGAACCCCTGTCAGCTTGGGCATGTCCTTGTCATGAATATGGCAAAGATTAAAGAGCTCCTAAGATTGGGTTAGATGAGATGTGTGGTCACTACGTGTTCCCCACAGATGACAGTATCATCATCACTTCAAATTTCCCTTTCGACATCTGGAAAGCTTTCTTGAACATAATCTTGGTCTTGCCCTGTCTCTCCTTTTTACCACACTGCTGAAACTCCCGCTTCCTCAGATTAGACCAACTCCTGCCTCTTGAGAAGGGTTTGGACTTTGTTTGTGATTACTGGGAATTCTCTGAACCACTTCTGGAAGAAACTTTTGCCCATAACTCTATAACATCCTTCCTTGGGCAGCCTCCCAGCTAGAACAAGGCTACAATGACCAGTTCCCTGCTGCTAGTCAAGGTGACCAGTGAAATTCATGAGTGATGTATGCTGAAGGCAGGTAATATCACTCCTGTTGAGAATGCATGGTATGGGTTTTTATAATTTATCCTATAACTGTACATAAGGTCATTTTACCATCCCCCTCCAATAGATGAAAAAAGTATTGGCGCATATTAACTTTACAAAGTTTTAATATTAAATCAGAATAGAATGATATTTGCTGGATTTTATGGCAATTAAAAAAAATAGTGTCCCTCTTGTCCCCACCCAAGTTCTGTATCAATCGAGAGATAGACAAGGCAGACAAATAGAGATCAAAATGCCAGCTTCAAAACTGTTGGCTGTGAGAAAATGGCGTACACATTTAGCAGTGATAGTTTGATACTACTGAGCCCTAAAATAGATAGAGTTACCTGTCTAGTAAAGTTGTCTCTCTGAAATAGCAGGTCTCCTTCTCAGGGGGAAAGTCCTGTAACCCATGGTGGAGAGGAGACCAGACACAGGCATATCCCAACAAGAATGAGGTGAGGTTTGCTTTGGTGGCTGTTCCTGTTTCCAGATTTGCCAGACAGTTGATTCCTCCTTCAGTGGGGAGGGGCAGATGGAGTAATGCAGAGATGCAAGGAAGGTTTTACTAACTGAATTCTCTTCAGGTATACCTGAAGCAGGTAAAGGAGATGCCCATTGTCCCCATTCCAATAGTAAGGGGAGATTATGACACGTTAGAATTCTGTCCTACTTCCCATTGACTCCTGAGAGTTTGATAGTTACTCTGAGACAGACACATCTGTGTATTATCACGTTAGTCATTCTACCATTAAGGGGGACCTATCCTGTGGGCTTTCATTACCTGACAGGGAATTAGTTTTCCATTTTACAAATACAACTCGATTAGCTTAAGCTTTCAAAAACAAGGACAATATTATTCTCCACTTCTAAGCTTCTGTGATTGTCAGAGACACAGATACCATAAAATAATACATGGCTATTGAAAAGATAAGCATTTATGCTTTACATGGTGTACACTTAGGAAAGGGCCTCCTTCTGATGCTTACATGAATATAGGTCAAAATTGACTCTGTCTTGAACATGAGCAGTGAGATTCTTCTCTCCCGTAGAACCTCTTGAATTCACAAGGATAATGATGTCCTTAAACATGAAATGTCCTACCTACATCTTTGTCTTTTCTAAGTAATCACATGATCCTCAGATAGTCATGACTTCCAGTGGGGAGAGTACTGGGCATATTAGATAGAGATTGAGGCTTACAGAGGTAACATGACTTGCCTCGTCTCATTGTAGGTAAATTCCAGAGGTGGGATTCAAATCTACAGCAATCTGATCCCGAATGTGCTTAGCCAACAGCATATTTCAATAATTATTGTTACATCATCAAATCCTCCATTTGTTGATGTTCTAAAGCAATTAATAAATTGCAAATGAAGATTTGCTTTTGGGGAATGGAGACCCACAAAGTGTACAAGACGTGCAGGCAGCTCTTGTTGGGTGGGTCCCCGCCAGATGGGAAGGACATTATGTATCCGAATCACACAAATATCAGTGGAGTAACAGCCATCCCTCTCTGTGAGCCCAACGTGGGGGTTCAAAGCAGGGGCTGCAGTTTCTTCACAGGTGGGTGTTTTGTGTCATTGGTTTCTTGGTCGTATCAACTAGAATTGCTGGAGTGAGAAGTAAACATGGACATTAGTCAGCCTCCTGGGGACAGCCTCTCATCACAGACCCAGACTATTCAAAGAGTGACCAGCCCCCACCTTGCTGGGCAGAAGGACATTTTGCAAATCACCCAGTGTCAGGCAGGTGTGAGCACTGTTGTCTGATCCTACAGTGATAGGGCCATGGGGAAAACACTAAGCAGGTTTTTCAGTGTCTTCTGGGCCCTTCCTAGAAACAGCCATTGTGAGCTTTTCTTATCTTCTTGATACATTTGGGTTGCATTTGTCATGCTAAGCAGTCTGCTCAAACATTCCACAGGCAGGAGTGGGTCCTCAGTAATATGTTGCTACACAGAGGCATAAGCCCTACAGTGTCAATAGTGTGATTTACACACACACACACACACACACACACACCCTTTCAAGATCCTACTAACTGATTTATGCTTATTCATAAAAATCCATGCTATGATGTTAATAGTCTCTCATAAGAGGCATGAGAGACCATTAACATTATAGCATTGATTTTCAGTCAATGAACTGAGAAAATCTACTGACCACACTCTGATATGACCTGTTATTTGTCACTTGTTGCCTATTAGTCTCACCCTTCTTTTCCTTACCTTTCCATTCCTTGAAGATCTCAGTGATGCCAAACTCTCTTGCCAAGTTACTGAGCTTCTATTTTCCCAGGAAAGAACATTGGCAAGGGCCTCTGAAGAATCAAAAGAAACATCTCAGTGGATATTTGAAGGTAGGGTTGTAGATAGAGAAGAAAGGAACATGAATGATGGCATAGTGATTTAAAAAAAAAAAAAAGCGGGGCGCCTGGGTGGCGCAGTCGGTTAAGCGTCCGACTTCAGCCAGGTCACGATCTCACGGTCCGTGAGTTCGAGCCCCGCGTCGGGCTCTGGGCTGATGGCTCGGAGCCTGGAGCCTGTTTCCGATTCTGTGTCTCCCTCTCTCTCTGCGCCTCCCCCGTTCATGCTCTGTCTCCCTCTGTCCCAAAAATAAAATAAACGTTGAAAAAAAAAAAAAAAAAAAAAAAGCTATATATACATTTATCCCCAAGACCTCGTAACTTGTGTAGAATCTGGTCGAGACTGGTCACTGGGTTGTGGAAGGGAGGGAGCAAGGTGGGGAGGAAGAGAGGAATAAGAGATTGAAAATCAGGAATTTGGCCCTCTGTTACAAAGAGTGTGTTCTGAAGCATCAGAAAGAAAGATTTGGTTGGAACAAAGTGTCCTGTTTTTCTGCAATGAAAGATAAGATTATTTTGATTCTGGAAGGTGCAAAACAAGATTTTGTTAAGAAAGCAGTTGTGACAGTCAACTTAGCCTGAGGGGTTTGAACCATAAGCAGTGAATTAGAAATTGAGATTATCTTTCTCATTTCATATCCTCTCTCTTTTTAGAAAACAACAACAACAACAAAAAAACAAACCTGAATACCTATTTGTTTGTTTATTTACCTGTTTTCGAGCAGAGGCATGCCAGTAGGGTGTTACCATTGTCCAGGTATCTCACCTCTTGATGTGAATTGACCATTGCTTGATTGACTGCTTGCCAGAATCCATGCTTTCCTGAGTCCCTTCTGGAGGCTTGAGGAAACTCCCGGGTTAGAGAGAAGTTTGAAGAAGTTAATGCAAGCTCACGTTTTTTACCTTGGAGACTGTGGGGTGAAGCTCAAGAACACAGGTTTCAGAGGGTGTAGATTCAGTCCCAAGACTCCTGGAATCTAACACTTGACTGACCTAGGTCAAGGTATGGCTCTCTGAGCTCTAGTTGCCTCGCTTGTCTTGTGGGGTAACTATCTACATTGTTTACCCCATAAGGTTGCTATGTGATCAGTTGAGGTCGTGCATGTGCTTAGACTTTGTAAGCCCCAAAGGAAACATGATTTTTTTTTTAAAAAAGTAGCGTTTTTCAGAAATGGAGAGGGTGTGTGTATAGGGTAGCCTGGTATAAAGAATTAAGATCCTGAAAGAAATCGGATGTTCTAAATGGGAGGCTGTCTGGTAAATAGATTTATATGAGAACATCTAGGTGTCAAGAAGAGGAAAGTTGCTAAAATAGTGTGGGTCATGATGATGTATGTGGGGAGTGTGTGTGTGTGTTCCTGCATGAGCAGGGATGTGATAGGTTTCTTCTATCCCCCATAATTAGATTCCATTCCACATGGCATTGAAGTGGCAGAAAGCGCCTTCAACGCCCAGTTTATCTGAGTTCATTTTATTTTGACTCATAAAGCAACTGTCATTGCTCAGAATCCCAGCTTCATCTCTAATCTGAGCTCCTTTATGGTTTCAGAGAGGGAGATGGTATTGAGATAGAGAGTCCCATAGAGACTGTGCTTTGTGATGTGTTCCCAGTATGAATTTATTTTAACATTTTTCCATCGCTTTCTAAATGGAAAAGAAAAGACCAAGCCCATATGCTGTTATCTGATAGTTTATCTCTTGGATAAAAATTAACTTCCTTCACAAGATGTACATGGTTCAGACAGATGGACCTTTCCATGTCTTTCCTTATTCAGTCTATCCAATAACTCTTTGAAGTACATATTAGCATTATTCCCATTTTACAGATAAAGAAGCTGAGACATACAGTTCAAAACCATTCACCAGTCTCAGAGCTGGCAAGCAGCCAAGTTGGGATTCAAACCTGTTGGCTGGGGCTTCAGTTTGTAGCCTTAACCATTATACAGCACTGTCCAGTGTCCTAAGTTAGAGCAGCTAATTTGTTGGTCACGGTCTTCTCCACACCCGCCCTGATGGTAACAGACATAACGCATGTTGTTACTAAACAAGAGACAAGGGAGTTTGGCCCTCCACTTGAAAGACATCTCCTCATTTTGATAATTAACAGTCCCTCTAGGTCACATTGGCACTATATATACTACATATCTTTATATTTATGTATCTATCAGTATATAAATATTTGCTACCATTCTGGACCCAAATTGTACCACACCCGCATAGACTTCATGCAAACTGTGGAATTGGTAATCCAGGGCTAAAATTAAGATGGCTCTGGGTAAAGTTGGAAAGTATGTATTAGGAAAATATGAGGGATGTATGAATAGTAATGCATCGTGAATAGTACTATCAATAATAAAGTTTTTTGCTGTGCTGGAAACAAATATTTCACATATTCCAGGTGATTAAAAATCACTTATTATCCCTGGATGCAGTTTTACATACAGAAACAAGAAACACGGAGGTGTCTGGTCAATAAGGAAAGTAAATAGATTCCAGTGTTCTGAATACCAGTGATTTACTTGAGCATCTAGAAGTGATGGTTCATGAAGCAAGGAATTCCCTTATAGGTCCTTTTAGGTAATAATCCTATGAAGAGATGCCTTTTTTGTCCTGTTTTTTTAATACATTTTTAACATGTTACCCACCCACCCCCCAAAAAAAAACCAATTTGTGAGCTGATAAAGTATCTTGAGAATTGGCAGGAAGCTGCCGTCTACAGACACCTACTCATAATTACTAACAGATACATAATTTGAGTGCTTGATTGCTACTCAAATTGTTAAAATTTTCTGACCTTTTATTAATTTGTTATGTGTTTCCTCTCTAAATGATCAAGAATTGTGTTGTGTTAACTTAAATGGGGGCAAAATGACTAAAAATCCAGACTTCATGCTATAGAAATTTTAATACTGTTTTATTACCCCACAAAGAGAACACCTTTGAGGCAGCATTCATTGGATTTCCAAGTGATTCAAAAAGGATTCAGCTTCAAAATTAGAACGGCGAGTGTTTGTGTGCGAGTGTGTGTTTGTGTGTGTGCCATATCTCTACACACACATACACTTTAGTTTGTTTACAGTGTATTTATCCATTTATATTTTGAGACATTTGAGAAGTACGTGAATGTATGATTCATTGTAAACAAAATACATAGTATTATATTTGTAACTTCAATTCCTGGTCATTTATGAGACACAGATAAAGGGATATTTATGAACACAGCATAGAATTAGGAATCTAGAGGCCAGGGTTCTAGACCTGCACATTTTCCATCCACAAGTGGCTCTGTGGATCCAAGTAAAGTTCTTTTTAAAAATTTTCCTATACTTCGTATTTCTTTTCAGTAGAATCCAGACAATGATGTGTCTGTACCTTTGAAGATCAAAATAAAATACGTGAGGATACATTTTGGAAAGGGAAATGTCTTCCTTACACTCGAGGGACTATTGTTGTACATAATAAGGATGCATTGAAATAAGAGAGGATGAAATACCCATCCCCAAGTGAAGTCAAATACATGATTTCACTTGATCTCCACACTGGTGAACCCGCTCCACTTTGAAACATCCAAACAGTTGCAAGGCTGCGGCCGGTGGACCTCAGTTTTTCAAAGGAGAATCTAGAAAAATGAGCATTGCACCCCTCCAATTTTGGCTTTAGGAAGTTGTAAGAAGTGAGTTGGCTCTGGTGGGGGGGGTGTCAGGCCAGCTGGAGAAAGGTCAGTGTTTATTTGTGAGGTTCAGGGTCACATGTCAAAGCATTAAGCAAAGAAAGATAAAAGCCTACATGTCGATTACTAGAAGCTCATGTATTTCATCCTTCAGAAAGCAGGTACTCGCGTGAAAGTGGAGGGGGGTAGTTGTGCTTTTTCAAAATTCCTTAGTTCCTATTTATGCATCACAGTCGGTGAATAGATAATTCTGCAAGTTGACAGCTAAATGTATCTAAATATGTAGCTGTGTGTTCCTTACTAGAGCAAACCAGTTTTCTGAGACACGTACATCGTTAGAATGAGGAGGGAATTTTAATCCTTATGCTCCTATCTGCTCACCGCACAGAAGAAAACCAGACGCATGTCTTCACAATAAGGCAATATTCTATTTCTGCTCATAGAATCTCTATTAAAGGCTTAATAAAGCATTTGCATGTTATTAAAGGAGAAATAGGAAAGAAACTGAATAAGATGTTAGGAGGCTTACCAAATCAGTGATAGAATTTGAATACATTTGGAAAAGATATTTGTACAATTGGTCTTTTTAATCTGGTATCTATGGAGACAAACATATATTAATACCTAGAATAGATCACTGTGTCTGTGTTAGTTTCGGACAGAATCCCTGTCTTCCTGACACCACATCGTCTTCAGAGCGTAAACGCCAGGCCCCCCGCCCCACCCCAAAGGTCAGCCCTGGAGCTAAGCAAGGATGGCCCAGTCTTGGCACCAACCTGGGCACCCCTTTTTCAGACCACATGAGTTCACTGCCCTGTTTGCAGCTTTCCCAAAGGTTAAAGTATTAATTTCAACCATTGCTTTTTATTTTCTTAATTATTTTAAGTTTATTTATTGAGAGAGAGAGAGAGAGAGAGCAGGGGAGGGGCAGAGAGACAGGAAGAGAGAATCCTCAGCAGGGTCTGTGCTGTGAGCACAGAGCCCCATGTGAGATTCAAACTCATGAACTATGAGATCATGACGTGAGCCAAGATCAAGAGTGGACGCTTAACTGACTGAACCACCCAGGAGCCCCCCACCTGCTTTTTGAAAACAAAAAGGACGAAAGGTTACAACAGGAATCCTGTGTCAGTACCGGTGAATTAAAGACTCAATTGCAGGTTGGTTCACTTAAGAGGAGGTCCCCTTGATGGCTCCCATTTCTGCATTTGCCATACCAATATTGAAGCCAGCATTAGGCTTCCCAAGAACCTGTAGAAAAGGGAATCAATCACAAAACAGTGCTTTGCTAGTGAGAGGATTCACATCTTCAGTTCCTGAGCCAGACGCCTCCCTCTTGTGTGTTCATTTGTTTGTGTGAGTTTTACAATTTCTTCAGCACTGGAAAACTGCCACTCAAAATAGCCCCTGACCACCTAACCACTGGTAAGTCTAAACATGAAATGCAATTTTCTCTTCTGATTGTTAGTAAAGAAAGCATGATGAATTAAGTTGGACTTCCAGCAGCAGGCAGATCATGTTTGTTGCTGCCAATACAACATTGTTTATACCTGTACCAATGAGAATGAGGGGCACTGTGAGGAATTTAAAATACATGCACTGTATTAGTCAAATAAAATGAAAACCAATGTAGCTCATTTATCTCTTCTGAAAATATGTCATTCAAGGTCTTTTCCATGGTTACAAATGACCAATCTCAAGGGAAAGGTATTATATGCTATCCTGGAGATTCATGGTTGTGATAAGATGTGTGTGTGTGTGTGTGTGTGTGTGTGTGTGTGTGTGTGGTGGTGGTGGTATGGGTTATTAAGCATCAAATACTTGACTTTAGGTTACTGGAGTTGACCGTGATTCTAAAAGGCAGCCTATGGGAATGGGAGAAGATATTTGCAAATGACATACCTGATAAAGGGTCAGTATCCAAAATCTTAAAACTCAACACCCAAAAAACAAATAACCCAGATAAGAAATGGACAGAATACATGAATAACCACCTTTCCAAAGAAGATATGCAGACACATGAAAAGATGCTCAACATCACTTATCATCAGAGAAATACAATAAAAACCATAATGAGACCTCTCAGAATGGCTAAAATTAACAACACAGGAACAGGTGTTGGAGAGGGTGAGGAGAAAGGGGAACCCTCTTGCACTGTTGGCGGGAATGCAAACTGGTGCCACCACCCAGGAAAACAGTATGGAAGTTCCTCAAAAAACTAACAATAGAACTAACCTATGGTCCAGCAATTGCACTCTTAGCTATTTACCCAAAGGATACAAAAATACAGATTCTAAGAGATACATGCACCCCAATGTTTAAAGCAGCATTATCAATAATAGTCAAACTATGGAGAGAGTCCAAATGTCCATCAACTGATGAATGGATAAAGAAGATGTGGCATATACTTACAATGGAATATTACTCAGCCACCAAAATGAATGAAATCTTGCCATTTGCAATGATGTGGATGGAGCTAGAATGCATTACACTAAGTGAAATAAGTCCATCAGAGAAAGACACATACCATATGATTTCACTCAGATGTAGAATGTAAGAAACAAAACAGATGAACATAGGGGAAGGCAGGGAGAAGAGGAGACAGAAAAACAAACCACAAGAGACTCTTAAATGCAGAGAACAAACTGAGAGTTGCCGGCGGGGAGATGGGTGGGGGGATGGGCCAGATAGGTGATGGGCACTAAGGAGGGCACTTGTGATGAGCACTGGGTGTTCTATATAAGCGATGAATCACTGAATTCTCCCCCTGACACCAATATTGCAGTGTGTGTTACCAAACTAAAATTTAAATTAAAAAAATTTTTTAAATAAAAATATTTATTGAACACCTACTAAGTACTAACAGTCTTTTCAGCATTGAGGATGCACTGATGAGAGGCACACACACTCTGCTCTTAGGAAGCTTGTGTTCCAGTGAAAGAACCCAGATAATAAACAAGTCCGCACATAAATATATATCAGACCCTAGGCAGTGCTACAGCAAAACATAAAGCTGGGGAAGGGGCAAGAAAATGATGGGACTCTACTGAATAAGTGTGGCCAACAAAGGCCTCTCTAATTCGGTGCCATCTGAACAGAGACCTGAATGAACTGAGAGAAACAGCCCCGTGAACATCTCAGGGCAGATGTTTCCAGGCAGAGAGAATAGTAAGCGTCGAAGGATGTGAGGAAGCACTTGTGGGTGGGCCGTTATTAATCTGTCAGATTCAAAGTAAGTTGGTTCAGGAAAGCCTGCTCTCTGCTGAGAACCGGCAGCTTAGTAAGGGGGTTAGAAGTGACTCCATATTCTCTCACCGGGACACACAAAGGGTCCCATGTTCTGCCAGCTGACAATGTGTCGCCCACCCCTTACCTTCCGCTCCCGTTCCTAGATTTGCGTGGCTCACATAACGTGTCAACAGGAAAATACAAAGATAACACATGCACATGTAAGAGGCTTCCTCAAAAGAGATCGTTCGGTATCAAAAGTAAGCAACCATAGGAAATAAATACTACATGTGATAGCGTTCAGAGAGCGACTTTGATAAGGTGGCCCTGGGTCCGTCAGACCTGGAAGTGTGTGATAGGATTTCTGAGTGCTTCCCAAACACAGGCACTGTGCCCAGCGCTGTGACGGAGGGAAAACAAAAGAAGCGTGTCATCTATGTCCCCGTGGAGCCAAGGGCTGTAGAAGAACAGCAACCCCAACTGTATCTTCATGATGCATCTGAGGAGAACGGGCCGTCTCAGTCTCTGATGTCAGGCAGGAAACTGTTCAGAGCCCAACCCACCATCGGTAAGTATCAGACCATATGTGTGAGCCTTTTCGCACTGCGGGAACTCAGATTTCGACAGGGGCATTGTACCTACCGCCTCTGAGGCTTGTTTTTAGAATAAATCAGATAATGTGCATGAAGCAACTAGTGCTGTGCTAAATGTTTCCTTCCCGAGCGGTGAGGTTATTCCTGGGAAGCTAGGTATAGCCTTCAAAATGCCCTTTCCATAATAGACCATTTATCCCAAACGGTACCTTTATTTAGCATTCATCTAGTGCCTAGACTTACTGGAGCAGTACAAAGGGAGTGGATTTAAGCGTGAATTGCGAGCTTTATTTATAGCTATAATCACGCCTGTACTTTATCCATTTTTACATTTTAAATAAGAGTTGTCATGACTCTCTGTGACTTGTGTTCATTAAATGTATCAATCTGTTTCCGCCTAGAATACATAATCATTAAGTCTTTTGTTTGCCAAAGAAAGCTCAGAACATGTGGATATAATAAGTTCATATAGCCAATCAGTTATCTCACATCCATTAATAAACCTTACTTTGTGCTAGATCCTGAACATAGAAAATCAACTCCGATCTTACTTGCTAGGAAAACACACTTTGGTAATGGGGCAGGAGATGTAAACCATTAGCAGAATATAATAATCAGAGATGCAGAGATGCCCTCACTTACCGTGCAAGTGCTAGGTAGTGATGAACTCCATTCAAGTGTTGGGGGTCCCTAGGGAGCATAAAGCTCTTAAAACACATTGCAAACTGCATTCAAACTTGAGCTGCAAAATCAACTCCTCCCTAGACCTTCCAGAATGGAAAGAGTATCTGGAATTATAAGCCTATGTGTTCGGTAGCTGAGATTATCCTGGAAGGGTCTGTGGAGTAAATGTGGAGAAGAGGCAAGAAGAGGGGAAAGTCTAGGGAGAAACCCACTACACCTCATAGGCAACCTGATGCTGCAGATGTGGAATTAAATGTCATATGACCACAGAGACATAGGTCACTGAACCCCTACTTTATATTCCTTGAACACACTGTCACTGGTGTTCAAGGGAGGATCTTGCCAGACTTTTCCAACTTAGAGTGAACATTTACCTGTTAATTTTGCACAAACAAGAATATATGAGGTAGAAAATATTGGAATCATTGGCTTTAAAACATAGTTGTAAACCAGAAAGTGGATATAGCAGCAAGATGCTATAGGAGTTGAAGATGACCTTTAAAGCTAGCAGGATGCACTAGACATTCAAATAAGGACGTTTACCAACTGTTCCTCTCTTATCAGAAATATACAGGTGTTTTTATTAGTCAAGATTCTCCAAAGAAACAGAATCAATAAGGTAATAGGATGTGTCACATCCTATTAGAGAATGTATGTTGGGGGGGATTTAAGAAATTGGCTGAGGGGCACCTGGATGGCTCTGTGGGTTGAGTGTTTGACTCTTGATTTTGGCTCAGGTCATGATCCCAGACTCGTGAGACTGAGCCCCTCGTATGACCCTGTGCTAAGAGAGTGGAGCCTGCTTAAGATTCTCTCTCTCTGTCTCTCTCTCTCTCTCTCTCTCTCTCTCTCGGGGCACCTGCGTGGCATAACTGGTTAAGCGTCCGACTTTGGCTCAGGTCATGATTTCACAGTCTGTGAGTTCGAGCCCCGCACTGGGCTCTGTGCTGACAGCTCAGAGCCTGGAGGCTGCTTCAGATTCTGTCTCCCTCTCTCTCTGCCCCTCCCCTGCTCATGCTCTGTCTCTCTCTCTCTCTTAAAAATAAATAAACATTAAAAAAATTTTTTTTAAAGATTCTTTTTCTCTCTCTCTCCTCTCCCATCTCTCCCCACTTGCATGTGCTCTCTCTCTCTAAAATAAAAAAAAATAAAAATAAAGTAAAACTATTAAAAAAAAAAAGAAATTGTCTGATTCATTTTGGGGGAAATATTTGAAATTTGAAGCCCGGGCCAGCAGTCTGGAGGTCTAGGGAGGAGTTGATTTTGCAGCTCAAGTTTGAATGTAGTTTGCAATCAGAATTCCCTTATCTTTGGGGAACCTCAGACTTTGCTGTAAAGCCTTCAACTGATTGGATGAGGCCCACTCACATTATGGAGGGTAATGTGTTCACTCAAAGTCTACTGGTTTAAATGTTAATCATATCTAAAAAATACCTTCACAGAAACATCTAGGCTGCTGTTTGACCAAACAACTGGGCACAGTAGCCTTGCCATTTGACATGTAAAATTAACCCTCACAGATCTGTATATATAGCTGTAGCCCCTAAGAGCTAACAAAAAGTTAAAGGATGGAAACAGTTCTCTAAACCAGAGCTGTATTTTCAGCCAATAGGCCACAAATCAGATTGCTAACAATGAGGCAGATAGTGCTACTATACCATTATCACTTGAAATTCCATTTTTCATTCACTCTTTTGATAAATATTTATTGAAAGCATTCCATTTGCTAGATCCTGTCATTTGAGAAAAAATAATAAGTTATTGACTTGGCCCAAGAAGCTTACAATTAGAAACAAATATCAAAGCTAGAATAATGCTTAGAAATAATCTCTTTGGCCTCCTCCTTTTAGAGAAATGGGAAGGCTCTCACTCCTGATCACACAGTATATTAATTCCAGGGCTGGAGTCATGCCCCAGAAAGTCTGATCTCCTCCAGTGCTCTTTCCCCCTGATTGGGAATTCAGACATTCCCTATATATCTGTGCTTAACTTCATTTGCCAACCATGGTGCAAGCCTCCTGAGAATGTTTGGGTCTCACTGAACAATGAAACAAGTCCTATTAGAATTTTGAGAAGTATGACTCTGATCCAGAAAAGCCAGAAGACCCTCTAATCTGCTCCTTAAGTGGGCTCCTAGCTAGCAGATTTTAAACACAAACAACAGATCGATGTTCACCCTTTGCCTCACCACAGAGAAATGAGACAGAGAGAGGAAAGTTGAAAAAGCAGCCAAGTGACTCCAGGGTGATATTATGGGAGTAGAGTGGAGCCAAAGGAAGAGGGTACCATGACAGAGAAGGGATCCTGATGGGGGAGTTGTACTGGTTGGTGTTGGTGTGAACTCTTGTTTCCATTCCTAATCAATGAACCGGTTGACTAATGCTTTTTGAAAGCATTTACTCTGAGCGCATGGCTGAACAGCTCATTTAAAAAAATAAATAAATAAAAATAAAAAGACATTCATAACAATTCCTCCATCTTGAATTTAGCTTCTTATGAGAAACAAGAAATTTACTAAAACTGAATGAAAATACCCAGCACTGTTTTTTCCAAGTCCTTGTTCCAGTCTTGTTAATCTATTTTAAGGAGGTTTTATTTATCTTTGAGCAGAGAGCAGGACTAGTGGCTTCTTCTTTAGAAAGCAACCCAAGGGCACCTGGATGGCTGAGTAGGTTAAGCATCCAACTCTTGATTACGGCTCAGGTCATGATCTCATGGTTCGTGGGTTCAAGCCCCATGTCAGGCTCTGTGCTGACGGCACGGAGCCTGCTTGGGATTCTCTCTCATCCTCTCTCTCTCTCCCTCTCTCTCTCTCTCTCGTTCTCTCTCTCTCAAAATAAATAAATAAACTTAGAGAAAGAAAGAAAGAAAGAAAGAAAGAAAGAAAGAAATAAAGAAAGAGAGAACAGCCCAGATATATTCTGCCCCACTGAAGCACTTTCACACCTTTCTACTAGAGCAGAGAGTGAGTTGTGACTGCGAGGTTGCCCTGTCTGGAGGCAACTTCTTTGCTAGTCAATCTTTGTGTAGCACCTTATAAAGAATAACTTCAAGCATAGCTGAACGATATAAACAGAAAGGGAAGATTTCTTGTTATCTGTAGACTACCTTTTCAGGTAGCTATTACACATTACAGTTCCCTCTGGATCAATATAGAGATGAGACACAGATAATTCTAGCACACAGAATGATGGCAGGCCACTAAAGAACATCTTAGACAAAGCTCATGAAAGCCAGGTCCAGACTTTATTCCACTGCCTCCTGTCATAATTCTCTCCAATTGCAGCCACCCTCTACCATCATGTCAACTGAAGACATTATCCATGGAGAAATTGGCCTGCCACTCTGACCTTATCTTCTAAGACTATTTCTCCGGAGCAACATTTTCCATTCTTTTGGAAATCTATCAGTCTCTTGTGGCATTCAGCATGATACCTGGCTGCTTAGAGCTCTGCCCACATACAGAGTCAATAAATCAAGATCCCTAAAGAAGGTACCAATTGTGCTCATTCTTGAAAAACAATTAACAATTGCGCATGAAGATATGGCACAGATCAAGTAGAAGGAACCATCATTATTATGCATTTGGTACAATTAACCCACTGTTTCCTCAACTCTAGTTCAGTGGCTGCAAACACGAGTTAAGCATTATGATGTTTATGAGGAGATCCTGACTGCTAAGTGGAAGTAGGTGTTAGTTTGGTTACAAGAGTGGGCTTCTCTTCTGCTTTATTAGATTCAACTCTTTGTAAAAAAAAATAATAATAAAAATAAATAAAAACAAAACAAAAAACGGGAGTCATGAATTTATCATATAATATCTGCCACTGGTGATTGATGTGCTCTTCTCCCAGTAAAGGGAAGAAGGAAATTTTGAGAGTCACAGAGAGCCCATCTCTAGTAGCTCAGTGAGAAGCAGGAGATGTTCTCTGCCACTAGCTAGTGGAATTATTTGAGTAAAAATAAAAATGAGGTTTTCTCCATTAGAGAGGAAATCTCTGTGTCTGTGGAGAATCCCATGCCCTCTCCCCTCCCCTCTCCTCCCCTCCCCTCCCCTCCCCTCCAGGCCAACTAAACAGTTAACATACTTCAGTGAGATGTTTACTTCATCCTCAAAGCTCAGAAGGTGAACTAGGGAAGAGATGAGCATGAGGTGTTAGAAACCAGGCCTGCCCTAAAGACACACACTTGGAAAATAAGTAACAAGGTGGTGGTTGTTCCTTTGTTTGTTTGCCTAGTTTCAGCCCACCTCGGTCTGAGGACCTCTTTTCCTAGGACAGTGAAATGGGTTTGTTTATTTCCTTATATCGTGTGTGTGTCCACATGTATTTTTTCCTTGCATATGTGTCCTTCTTGTGGGAAAGGCAATCATTTTCCAAAATACTCAATAGGCCGAGCGATTGTTAATACAGAACGGAGATCCTGGTCACCTGCTCTAAAAACCTTGGGGCTCTTTAATCTCCTTATCTCTGAATAATGACTTTTGAGACTTTGAGTTTCCCTGACTTTCTCAGATTTATAAATTTGCGTTGGGATTTTATCCATGAATTGATGAGAGGCCTCCTTTGTCTCACACCATCTCTGCTCACCTACTAGTTCAATTTCTGCTTCATGATCCAATGTTCCCATTTTGTTTGTTTATTTATTTATTTATTTATTTATTTAATGCTTGTTTATTTTTGAGAGACAAGAGACAGAGAGTGAGTGGGGGAAGGCCAGAGAGAGAGGGAGGCACAGAATCCCAAGCAGGCTCCAGGCTCTGAGCTGTCAGCACAGAGCCGGACGCGGGGCTCGAACCCACGAACCGTGAGATATGACCTGAGCCAAAGTCAGACGCTTAAGGTACTGAGCCCCCAGGCGCCGCCAGTGCTCCAATTTTAGGTGTGTCCCGAAGCGCCTGCACCAACAGTTTACTGATTACTCAGACAGGGTCTTCCCACTTTCTCAGTCCCACCCCCTGGATCCATTGAGTGACAGTCACATTGCAGCACTGAATATGAGTGCTGAGAGGCAAGTGAGAGACAGATCGTGCTTTTTAATTTTCGGTGCCAGATTCCCTCCTGGGAGGATCCAGAAAGGGTTCAGTCTAGAAGGGAGCCTTGTCGAATTCAATCTGCCATTGAAATAAATAGACTAAGACTAGGGTTGTGGTGCAGAATCAAGCTTCGTTAACATTGACCCACCTCAGACCATAAAGACTCTGTGTCATACCTAATGATACGATACGTTTGGAGGAAAGCATCCTACCTCTGACTATGCCACTTGTTTTGGCGAATGGCTCCTCTACAAAGCCATGGGAGCACATTAAGCACAAGGATGGTAACATGACCAGAGGAGTCGTTTGCTTGCTTCTAAAGCTTCTGCATTTTGGCCACACTGGAAAACCAGTCCGTATTCCAGAGAACTATGTCCAAGTAATACCACAACGGATGGGGTGCCTATAATGAGAGGTTAAAGGTCATTATGCTGAGTGAAATAAGCCAGGCATGGAAAAACAAATACTGCATGATATTACATGAGGAATCTTAAAAAAGCCAAAAACGTAGAAGCAGACAATTGACAGGTAGTAATGGGGGAAGCAGGGGGGGAATAGGGAGATGTTGGTCAAAAGGTATGAAGTCTCAGTTGCGTGGGATGCATAAGTCTAGACATTTAATGCAAAATATGATTACCCTAGGTAATAACTTCATATCGAATATTAGAAATTTGCTAAGAGAGTAGATTTCAGGTGTTCTCATCACCCACACAAAATGGTAATAATGTGAGGAAATGGTATGCTAACTAGTTTACTGTAATCATATTTTCACTGTGTGTGTATGTATGTGTGTATACATCAAATCATCATGTTGTACACATTAGATACATACAATTTTTAGTAATAAAATATTTTTCAAAATGTGACCCCAGAAGAATGTCAAAAATTTCCAACAAGTCTTCCTTTCTCCTTTCCTTCCCTCCATCCCTCTCTCCTTCTCTCCTTCTTTCTTTCCTTTCTTTTCTCCCTCCCTCTTTCTTTCTTTCTTTCTTTCTTTCTTTCTTTCCCTTCCTTCCTTCCTTCCTTCCTTTCCTTCTTTCTTCCCATGATTACAATATAAGAAAGTGACAGAGAGAAGATTTCAGGAGATAGAAGGAAAGGAAATGCTCCAAAAGAGATCAATAAGAATCTTCAAAGAAAAGAGCATTGGCAACATAAAAATCAAACAAAAAACAAACAAACAAACAAACAAGCAAAAACTACAGTCTCTCCCATCTCACAGATGTGAGAAGAGTTCTGGAAATTATCTGTATGTTTTTGCCAAGAGACACAAAAGACTGAGCACAGCTCAGCTGAAGAGACACAGAGAGAGGCAGGAGCCCACTGTGCTGTCCTCTGGGACAGGTGAGAGCGAACGGGAGGTGAGTAAGAAATAAACCCTCGTGGTGTCAGTGAGGCCAGCAGCTCAGGGAAGAAGCAAAGTAAGTTTTGACAGCCTGTGTGAACCAGTCATCAAGTTAATCTTTGTTTTTTTCAATTAAAATTTTGATTTAGCTCTGCTTGTATTTCTAGCGTTCTTGGGAGTTCTGTCAAAGAAGGTATTTGGGGGAATGCTACCCTTGGCCACCGGAAATTAGAGCATCATCTTGGGAGACTTACTGGAAAGTTTACCGAGATTCTATACTTCTTTATCGTATAGCCACTTGTCACTCCGATCTCACTGTATGAGCCAGGCAAATCCACTTAGAGGAAGTAGCATTCTCTCAAGGGCAACATCCTGGATCGCACTCAGGCCATAGAAATGAAAATATTTGATTCAGAAACAACACAGTTCACTCTCAAATTTAAAATTTTAATTTGAATGTTGCTCTCGCAATGAATAAGTGCCCCAAATCTAACGTGTGAGAGAGCATATGGCAACGTCTCACACACAAGCTTCCAGTCTCTCACAGGCTGTGAGAGTTCATAACAATAAAAGCAACGACGTTTTGGTGTCTGGTCTGCACCATTCTTCCACGTGTATTATTCCATTAGACGTTCACAACAACCCCTTGCGGTGGGCAGCGGCAGGAATGGAATTATGCTCCTTTCACAGGTGCAGAAACTAAGACCCAGCTTGGTTAACCAGCCAGGCCGCACAGCACATCACGGTCGGTGACAGAGACAGATGACAGACCCATACTGCAGCTGTCAGCTCTGGTGCTCCAGTCATTCAACGGTGGCGCTGCGACAGGGCTCTGTTGTTCAGTCCTCCCTAGAGAGTTAATCTAAAATTCTTAAAAGCCCAAAGACCATATGTGCTTATCTTTAGAAACAATATTAAATCAAGACACTGGGGCGAGTGTATCCTCCTACACAGGTTGGCTTTAGGAATGGATAAAGTGGAAGCTGCTGTAAAGACAAAAGGCAAGTGGAGATCCTCACCTGAGGTGGGGAGAGTGGAGATTGCTGGGGTCAGCCTGGGCTGAGAAAGTCACTCAATCATCTGCACACGTTTAATTAAAAGACAGAAAAAAAGAACCTCAGTATTTCAGATTTTCTGGAAGGGTGGTTAATGAATGGTACCGTTAAAGAAAAGTCTAGATTACCCTGTTCTCCATCCATGCCATGTCCTCTCAGCTGTGACTTTAGTTTCCATTTTCTTGTTCGATGTGCAGCTGCTTTTGCATTAGAAGTAGCTGCTGCCTTAACAGAAGCACCAGCTTCCTTCCAGATGTGAGTGTAATATCTGTTCATGGTGCCATGACTTAGTTTGTTATTAGAAGCTCTTGTATTGGTAGGCCAAGGTCATGGGATGTGGAGGTCAGTATCCTTGTGCAAGAATACTAATGGTCTACTATACTAACGTCCTTTTCCTTACTACTCTTAGCTATGATAATAATAATAAATAGTCACATTTTTAACAAATATTTACTGAGTATTTACTGTGTTCCTAGGACTGTTCAGAAGACATCAAATGTATTAATTTAATCTTCACAACAGCAGTATAAGACAGGCTCAGTTATTATCATTCCCATTGTATAGATGAAGAAAGCAAAGCCAGAAAAATTAACTTGCCCAAGGTTATAAGCTGGTATTGGGGCTATAGGATTCCAAAACCAGAAAGTCTGATCCCTAAGTGACTCTGAGATTGTTGATAAGGGCAGGACATAAAATCCATTCTCAGGTGTTCATAGAGAACAAATATAAGAGGCTCCAACCTTCTGGGACAGAAGAATTTCCCCAAGTAAGGAAGCCAGATTTCCCAATTGAAAATGCAAGATTCCCTATTAAATTTGTATTTCAGGTAAGCAACAAATAGTTTTTAGGAAAATTGTGTCTTATGTGTACTTGGGACATACTGATCCTAAAAAATAAAAATTGCTGTTTATCTGAAATTCAATTTTAACTGTGTATTCTGTATTTTATCTACCTTTTTAGGCAACCCTACTCCCAACCCACCACTGCCACCCTGCTTTATGGATCTCCTTATTTAGATGTTCTTATAGCTGGGCAGTGCTGACTATTCTTGCTAGAGTCAGAAAATTTCTGTGAGATCTTTATCAGTCATGATGGGCAAGGCCAACTAAATTAAACCCTCTGGGGTTTCTTTACAGGCCTTCATAATGAAATCTTGGGATTTCCCAATACCTTCTCTAAGTAAGCTCCCCAAAAGATTGCTTACTGGTGTTTACCCTCAAGCAATGAAATACCCTAAAGCTGGTGGTTTGGATAAAGTTCTCTCAGCTCCTTTTCCCATATGCTTTTTTCCATAAAATGGGATTAATCATAAGCAAGAGTTGCACCACAGCAAGACTCTTTTCCTGTTCATGAGCTAGCAATGTTTAGAACCCAACTCAAGCCCACCTCTCTCTTCCTTCTCTTTAGGAGTTGCTGTGAACTACTAGAATATGGGGTCTTGGCCTCTGGCCATGAAGCTGAGGACTGTTGGTCCTGTCCTTTGCAAACAGCCATTTGGAACTAGCCTCTCCAAAGCCAACTTGTTGCCATGTGTGAAATTTTCCAGGAAGTGAGCCACTTCATGCTTTTAACCCCCAAGGAAGTTGATAGGTTTTGCATTCCACTCCCCAAAAGGTAAATTACCCACGGCCTTTCCCACCCAGAGTCCTAACATGTGGGGTGTGAACAAAGATTTATGCCATTCCCACCACGTGAATAGGAATTTGGTTGAGCAAAGCTGGCCTTTTACTCTGCACTTTTAGCCAAAGGCCACCCAGTGTACCTGCAACAGGCGTGTTGTCAGAATCCAGGACTGGCTTAGAAAGACGAAGGGAAGTGAAGACTCAAAAGGTCCTTATTGTGCGGAAGAGCTAGCCTGATGGTTGACTTTGGAGCCAGGTGATAGCAATTAGGGAAAGATCATTCCCAACTCTGCTCTAGTAGAGCAATTGGCAGAAAGGGGGGCGTCCAACCTGGCATGCTCCTGGGGTGATTTTGCTCTGGTGATGTGGCAGAGTCGGAGCCAGGGTGGTGAGAGCTCTTATAATAATACAGAATCCAAGGTGTAGATAAATGGAGGTACCAACATCTGTACGTTTAGAGACTCCATCCAGAAACTTTTTTTTTTCTTCTTTCTGAAAGAAAACGGCTATGAAATTGCGGAAGCAGAATATTAGTTTTCTGTCACATCTACAACCTTTCCAAGTTAGCTAATTAAATTATACCTTCCAACAGAGAACGCAAACACAATTTCAGGTTCTAATCTCTCAGTAATCAAGCATTCTATTATCAATGTCCTCTTCCTTTTTCTGGGCTTAATTGCTCATTGTACTCCATGTGGCATTGATTAGCAGTAGGAAGAGTGTGTTCTGTTTTGTTGGCTTGCGGGCAAAGTGGCTATAAAAAGGCTTTGAATCTGAAAGCAAGCTCTATCCAGCTGTGATATGGTGAGTGGGGGGTCTGTCTGCGGAAGCAGATAGGGCCAGCTTGTTTCATTTGAAGTAACAGCATAAAGCTGCATATTGGCCCATGAAGCAACAATTCTTGGTCAAACATGATCGCAAATCAACTGGGAGCTTTTAACAACAATGATTTGTGTAGAACTTTACAGTTTACAATACACTTTTTTGCAAATAGCATTTTGGTTAGTCTGAACAATAAATCCGTGTGTTAAACATTTTAATAAGATTGTACATATGAAAAGTCCGAAGTTTAACAAGACTAAGTAATTTGTGTCAGATCACATAACTAGTGTGTTGAAGACAGTATTTGGATACAGATGTTACAATTTCGAATTCTGTCCTCTTTCCATTATATTACACAATCTCCCAGCAACTATGAGTCAATTGAGTGTAATTTACCAAACCCTGACTGGGCCAATACCATGTTCCATAAACCAAGCTATGCACTAAGAGAGAAAAAAAAAAATACCGGTAGAAGCAGACAACTTGAACAAAGGACATATTTGACTCTGATGTGTTGTATTACAGATTCAAGATACTGAAGAGTCAAGAAGGAAAAAGGCACTCAGGAAGGAAAAACCTTCAAAGAGGAGGAGATATTTCAGTGGGCTTTTGACAGGTAAGACCAATTTTGACAATCATAAAAAGAGGAAGGGCATGGAGAAAACATTCTGCAGAGGGATATGGTAAGAAAGAGTGTATTGGGGAAAAGTGAGTTAACATAACTGATATGATTGTAAAGTACAAGACAGAATGGCTGAAATGCAAACTTGGGCTCCATGTGAAGGAAATAACTTCACTGGGTAAGCAACAGAAAACTTGGATTTGTCCACAAATAGCACTGACACAAGTGGTTTTCAAGTTAACATTTTTTCCCCTCTATGTAAGGAGAAGAGAGCCATCAAATACCAGTGGCAGTTATGACAGGAGGGGGACAGTGGGACGGTGCGCGTGGATGCAGCCTCTCTGACAGCAACGCTACTTGCACACATGGAATCTCAGCAGCGAGGGCACACTCACGTTGCCAAGTACCTAGCCATTACTTCCTATTCTGAGTAGATTTCCTTTCCGAGATGGGGACCAGATCATCTCCACAAGTCCCTCCAATTCCAAGGTTCCATTCTATATTTCCATACCTGGGTCAGCTTTCAGGAAGGCAAAGTTAATTCATCCACTTGGCTTCTGGCTGCAGAATGACTGCATAGAGCCCTCTGAGTTGCACTGGGGAAGAAAGGCATGGGGCAGATCTTTGTGTCTGCAAGGAAATCATTTGTCCTGAGATATCCCATTAATGATGGTTCCATTTGTACATGAACTATTTCAATGACATGCCTTCCTGAGCCACCTGTGCTCCTCTCTCTTTCAGTGACTTGCCAGGTGGATTGAAGAACACTTTCCTTTTTCATAATTTGGGGCAGATGGTCATGTGGTAGAGGTAGAGCCCTTCCCTAAGGAATGTGGTGGGGGTCTTCTCAGAACAAAGGAAGGCAACGTGGCCCAGTCAACTTCTATACACGTATGCATAGCTCTGACATGACTCTGTAACTTGGACTGTGTCCAATCAGACTGTATGTGTCACCATACATGGGAGACAAAGCAGTAGAAATTGCATAAAGTGCTACACCTCATTGCGCTCAGGGTTCAACCTTTGGGTCTTAACCTGCTGAGCCTGTGCTAGCACGAATAAAGCTACTTTTTGGAAAGAAAGGCCTTGGTGTCCCATCCCTCTGTGCGAGAATCCTGCTACAGTCAAGCTAATGGAGAACAGCATCATTTTCCAACTTACCTTGCCAGTTTCTCATTCCTATTCTCATTGCTCCCCTGGGGGACAGGTGAGATTTGAAGCTTTGGTCTGCAAATCCCTACTTCAAATATCAGATGTCCCCAGGAGATGGCTGAGAGCTAGAAACCTAGGGCTTCCAGGCTGCTATAATCTTTCCCCCTGGTGAGGACAGACTCCACAATTTCTATCCTCTGCTAATGGCTCAATTATTAATTAAATGTTTGTTTATTTCCCCTGTGCATCTGGCACTCTCTGAAGTGTTGTGGGCGATCATGGACCATGAGAGAGAATACAATAGTGGTTAAATGCAGATGTTCTGCATCAGGACTATGTTTAAATGGTAATTCCCTGTGTGATCTGGGGAAGGATCTTCAACCTTGCTACAGCTCAGTTTCCTCATCTATAAAATGAAGTTGTTAACATTGGTACCTTTTCATAGGGTTCTCATGACTATTAAATAAATAAGTGGCTCCAAAAAATATTGGTCACAGAATAAAAGCTTTATATATTTTAGGCGCTGTTTATTATGATGATGATGATTATTATTATATAATTATATATTTACATGTATATGATATATACACACACATAGACATTTAATTATATAATATGTGCCTTTATAAAAGAACTAGCCAGGGGCGCCTGGGTGGCGCAGTCGGTTAAGCGTCCGACTTCAGCCAGGTCACGATCTCGCGGTCCGTGAGTTCGAGCCCCGCGTCAGGCTCTGGGCTGATGGCTCGGAGCCTGGAGCCTGTTTCTGATTCTGTGTCTCCCTCTCTCTCTGCCCCTCCCCCGTTCATGCTCTGTCTCTCTCTGTCCCAAAAATAAATAAACGTTGAAAAAAAAAAAAAAAAAGAACTAGCCAGGAACACCAATAACTGGAATAAAATATGGCAAATGTTAATGTACATAAATGAAGTAATGTGAGAATTAAGATAGTTTGATGGCAGGAAACCAGAGAAGAGTTTACAAAGGAAAGTATACTTTGGAAAGTGTATTTTAATAAATGTCAGATGGATTTATGTTCTAGTTCCATTAATTTGAAAGTCCTGAGAACTCCTTATCTCCGATATCATGCTGTATTGTAGCATTATTCCCCTGGATAGTCAAGTTCTTTGAGGCATGTGACATTATTTGGGGACCCTGTTACTGTAGAAATCAGGGAACTGCTGAATTCATTCTTTGTTATAGATGCAAGCTAGAGTATTTTAATTATTTCTATTATACATGTTCTACCAAAATATAAACACACCTTGAAGAGACCAGCATTTTTGCTTTCTTTCTGAAAGATGGTACATGTTTTTTAAAAAGGGTATTCATGGGGCGCCTGGGTGGCGCAGTCGGTTGAGCGTCCGACTTCAGCCAGGTCACGATCTCGCGGTCCGGGAGTTCGAGCCCCGCGTCGGGCTCTGGGCTGATGGCTCAGAGCCTGGAGCCTGTTTCCGATTCTGTGTCTCCCTCTCTCTCTGCCCCTCCCCCGTTCATGCTCTGTCTCTCTCTGTCCCAAAAATAAATAAAAAAACGTTGAAAAAAAAAATAAAAAGGGTATTCATTATCTTTGTCATGCTTTTTACAAGTCTCTGGTATTAGTACCACACACAGAGACTTCATCCAAACGTACTGTGTCTTCCAAACTTCATCTCCACTATGGAAACTAAAAATTCAGACTGTACCAGTCTTAGCTCTTCTAAGTCCACAGTGTACTTATTGCTAAGCCCTAGGTAAAAAAAGAAAAACGAAACAAAATCATCTTCCTCTCCACCCTGCCTGCTGCCGCCGGGTGTAGACCTCCGAATGGCCACCCAGCCCACTTTTCATACTGGTGTTATTGTTACAGTAATGATTATCTGACTCTCAAATCCTTTAGAAATTCTCTCTCTTCTGGATAGTTCCAGAACTGCTTAGCATAGTACACAAGATCCTTTGTCACTGTAATTTTTCTCACCGGCTGCGTCTTCTCCCCTGGCAGGCTACACACTGTGTGTTCCAACTATATGTATGTTTTGTGTTTTCCAAAAGCACCACATGATATTTCAAACCACATTCGTGTAGAATATTGCTCCCTTATCTTCCCGGAAAGTTCCTCTTCTTTAATATACACTTCAACTATCATTTTATCAGTGTAAATTTTCTGAGGTGTCCTCAAGCATGTAGTTGCTATTATAACTCTCTCATATGTACTGCCCTGCTGCACTTAATGTCTTGTATGGTTTTAATTTGCATGTCTTTATTTACGAGGACAAGCATATTTAATAGGCTCATTCATCATTCTATCTGCACCTCAGATACTCAATATTCATCAAGTGATTGTTGAATGAATGTAGTTAAAACATCACATACTGGGGCGCCTGGGTGGCTCAGTTGGTTAAATATCCAACTTTGGCTCAGGTCATGATCTCACGGTTCGTGAGTTCAAGCCCCGTGTTGGCCTCTGTGTTGACAGCTTGGAGCCTGGAGCCTGTTTCAGATTCTGTGTCTCCCTCTCTCTCTCTGCCCCTCCTCTGCTTGCATTCTCTCTCTCTCTCTCTCTCTCTCTCTCTGTCTGTCTCTCTCAAAAATAAATAAACATTTTTTTAAAAATCAACCAATTAATTAATTAAGACATCACACATTATCATTTAGAGATAATACATAAAACAGTTTGGGTTCAAGATATAAAATACCCCATATTTGGGACCTATAATGGATCCAAATGTTTCTTCTGCTTTTTAAAATATCAATAAAATACAAGCACATTTTTGTTGAATTTGGCTTCACTATTTTTTTTTACATTTTTATTATAAAAGAAAACCCAGATACATAAAACCACACAAATAAATGCATATTTTAGTGAATTATTATAAGATAAATACTCTTGTTCTCACCGGCCAGGTCAAGAAATAGAACTTTGTTGGGGTGCCTGGGTGGCTCAGTGGGTTGAGCGTCCAACTTCGGCTCAGGTCATGGTCTTGTGGTTTGTGAGTTCGAGTCCCATGTCGGGCTCTGTGCTGACAGCTCAGAGGCTAGAGCCTGCTTCAGATTCTGTGTCACCCTCTCTCTCTGCCCCTCCCCCACTCATGCTCTGTCTCTCTCGCTCTCTGTCAAAAGTAAATAAACATTAAAAAAATTTTTAAAGAAATAGAACTTTGTCAACCATCTCAGAAGCCCCTCCATTGTTTCATCCAATCTCTCCTCTCTCCCTCCAGAATTAACCGCTAGTCTACCTTTAATGGTAACCACTATCTTGTCTTTGTTTATAGTTATATTCTACCAGGATACATTCTAAATACTATAATTTAATATTGTTCATTTTATCTATATGACGAAAAGGATTTTTCTTTACTCTTTAAAAGCTAGTAAGTTAATAGACTACACCCTGCTGTTGGTTCTTCTTGGTTGATATTTTCAGGGTTATGGTGTAGTCTATGATAGTAAATATGGGAGAAAGAGAGTTTTACCTGTCCCTTTCCAATCTAAATTCCTTTTATTTCTTCTATCGCCTTATTACACTGGATAAGACCTCGAGTATAATGTTAAATGAAAGAGACAACTGAATTCTTGTTTTGTTCGCATTCTTTAATAGAAAGTATTTGGTTTATCATTAATAAGGATGGTTTTAGCTGTAGGCTTCTATAAATACCCTTTATCATGTTGAGAAAGATTGTTTCTATTCCTATTTGTATCAAGAGTGGATTTTGAAGTGTATCAAATATGTTTTTTTTTTCTTTATCGAGATGATTGCATACTTTTGGATCCGATGCTGGACATTGTGCATTTTATGCTCTTAGATTTTGAAAGTGTCTAGATTTTATTGTCTTACTTTAAAGAATATTAAAATTTGTTTTTGGCAAGCAGTTAACTTACTGAATGATCAACTTCATCCTTTCAAAACTTGAGTTTAAGGTTTGTTAAGGTGGTCCATCCTAGACCTAGTTTATTTTTACTTCTAAGGTGTAATAAGATGTGATTCTCCCAGGGTCCATAATGAATACAGCATAGCCTTCTAGTCTGGTAAGTTGAAATTTGAACACCTGTGAGCCCTGTGTTAGCTTTAGTTTTGCCCAGCTTACTGGTCACCAGTAGTTTCTCATTCTCTGATAGTTGTCTTTTATCTAGTCTCATGAGTCTAACCCTAAACAGAGTATTTAGCCAAAGACTCAAGGGAATCCCTGTGGTAGTTTCTGGGGCTTTTTCTCTGCATGTACTTTGCTCTTCAGTATTCGGCCCTAAAAATCACATCCACACCTCAGTATTCACTGAAATCTGATCCTTGGATACTCAGCTCAGGAAAACTGGTCTTATATGCTTGGGGTTCTTCCCCATGTACCATGTAGTTATCAATTCTGTACAGACCACCAACTGTATTTTCTTGTAAGAGCACTCCTCCAACTTCTAGAAACTGACTCCTCTGTATCATTCTCACACCCATCTGGTGCGACTTTGCCATCAAGACTTCTAAGTGGACCTTCCGCTTCTAGCCTAGGTATCATCAAATCAATTCTCCACGTGAATAACTGATCTAAAATATAAATACAAATGTAACCATTTTGCTGTCCTCTATAAATATCCTTCAGCTACTCCTTATTGCCTTAATGATAGAATATGTCACATGCAGAAAAGCCACCTGCCTCTCAGCTTCTTCTACGTCTTACCACTTTCAGCCTTGCATTTTATACTGTGAAGTACTGGGCTACTTCTCTTTTCCTGTGCACAGCAGGCTTTTTCACACTTTGTGTATTTCTCAAGCTGTTTCTTCTGCCTGGTGCACTCTAGTCCCTCCTCTTTACCTGGCTAACATACTTTAAAATTCAGCACAGATGTTATCTCTTCCAGGAACATTCTCTGGACCCTGAGACTGGGTAAGTGATCTTCCTTAGTGCTACTACCATGCCCTATGGTTACCTCTATGTCTGCGATCAGGACATTCTCTTTTATAGTAACTGTTACTTGGTAGTAATTTTCCCCTGGAATATGTAATCTTGCCAAGAGCTGTTTTGTAAATATAAAGCCTATTGCAGTGTCTGATCCACACTGTGTTCTCAGTAGTGTTTATGAAAGCACCTATCAGAAGCAATGTCCTCTTCTGTATCATGAGACACATATGTGTCTATGAACATTGGAAGTGTAAGAAAACTAAGGATCAGTATGTACAACCCTCTTATTTTATGAATGGGAAATTTGAGACACATAATAAATCCTGGACTGGAACCAGAATATCTTGGTTCCTAGTCTGGTAATATTTCCAGGAATATCATTCTGGGTATGATAGGAAGTTACAAAAATATTTTCCTCTTGCATTATTTACTTTAAAATTTTTAACCAGGTTCTGTTACACCTTCACAGTAAACATCACAGTGATCTTTGGATTTTATTTGTGCATTCCTGAAATTACATTCACTCGTATTGGTAACATTCTACGTTATTCTATATTTTTTTAATTTTCCACATTATGATTTTGTCCTGAAACTATTGCCTTGATCTTTGGCCAAACCAATAAAGTGTTGGCTTTTCCTAATATAATGTCCTTTTTGGCAAAGGGGAATGGCTTCTGTAGCCTGCATCTCTTACAAATGTTGAGGAGACTATTTGTCAACCAACATATTTATGCTGTCTTTCCAGGAGAGATGCTGAGTCTCAACAAGAATGTTTCTGCGTATATTTTTTGAGAAATCAATTATCATCATGGGTTGATCTACACTAGTAGTTAGAGTTGAGAGGATCTAGTCAGAGAAAACAGAATCCTAAGAAAATAAATAAATAAATAAAAATGTCTTTCCACTCAGTGTGTTAAGTAGGGAATTTCAGCTTTGACTTGACTGCTACGGAACGATAGGCAAAAGCACTGTTGAAAGGTTTTGAAAAGCCATCTGAGGAAATGGTACTTCTAGACAAGTCTGAGCTCTTCTAAACTCTGTGTGCCAGCAGACCAGCTGTTAACAAAGCAGTATATCTGAACTTCATTAATTTAACTTCTGATAAAAACACCCCCAGTGAGTTAGGACTCAACATTTTATCCTCTGGTTTTATTGAGGCTTTGATATCAGAAATGGGTATACAAAAGAATCTTCCACCAGCTACTACCAAGTGACTATAAATAGTTTGTAGAACTTGAACTTCTCTGGTAAACTGGTAGGTGATGCTTTTAAACTGAATGTAATTCAGATAACATTGACACCTTCTTGTTTTGGAATCACTGGTTTCGGGCACTAACAACCAAATCTGACTTCCTAAGCAAATGGCATAGACTGTGAAGTTACGGTGGGGATGCCCCGACTGTATCAGAGGCAGAAACCAGTGCCTGTTTGGAGGGCTGTAAGCAAAACAGAAGCCATGGTATCACAGCGGTCAACAAGTCTAATCAGGACACACTTCCTGAGGGAGAAATACATTCTAATATTTTTCGTGGATTTGGGACATGTACTCAGAGTCCAGACTTCCAGGATAGAATGTTTCCTTGTCTGACTTTAAACTCTACACCTGTCCCCAGCGTCCAAGGCAGAAAGGAGAAGAAAGAGTTGGCCCTCAGGCTTACATAATCAAATGTTGGAACATAGATCCAACTTCCACTGAGATACCACATGAGAAGGGGGGTGTGAATTGGAGAGAGCTGTTGAGAAGGAGAAGTGGGTATTGAGCTGTCAAAATATGACACGTACTGGGGTGCCTGGGTGGCTTAGTTGGTTCACCATCTGACTTTGGCTCAGGTCATGATCTCACGGTTCATGTGTTCGAGCCCTACATCAGGCTCTGGGCTGACATCTCGGAGCCTGGAGCCTGCTTCGGATTCTGTCTGTCTGTCTCTTTCTCTCTCAAAAAATAAATTAAAAAAATTAAAAAGAAGCATTAAAAAATATGACAAGTGCTCACTTCTACCTGCTGGTAAGAGAAAAAAGAAAGCATTCTTGGTCTCATAGAGCTCACAGTACTATGGGAATTACAAACAAAACATCAATAAAACACACACACACACACACACACACAAACCACAAACAAAAACAATTGAGGGGAGAAGGTCTCAAATGAAGTGAGAGATGTACTGGGTGCAGGAGAAGGGGTCCTAACACTGTCAATGAGAACCGCGTTGTTTATCTCCCATCCTGACTTGCGAGAGTCTGAAGGGGGGCAGTGGTACGTCAGCTGTGGTACTCGTTACCACTGCTTCCCTGTACTGTCGTCATCTCTTTCTAGTCTCTCTGTTGACTACCCTTGGTCCGTGTGCGTACAATGTATAATCACATGTAGAGTGGAAACAAAAATAAAAGCTGCCATTTGTTGAACACACACTGCTTGCAAGGCCTGGAGATGCAGGAGAATTCTAAGGCAAATGTTATTGTTCCTATTTGAGCAAAGACTGTGGATGTTGAGTGAGGTTTTCAGTGCTAGTGAAAGTCAAAGCCTAGATTCTAACATATTGACTCCAAGACCCAAATTCTTAAGTGGGAGAGCCCCGTGCTGTAAAATACCAGATATGGAAATACATAGTGAATATTTTCTGACACTTATTACAGAAATAGGAAAATCCTAAAGGAATGCCAGTAAAGGACCCAAGTACAGAATGAATGTATTCAAGGTTATGGTAACACAGTTGTGGCTTCTGAGACATTTCTGCAAGAGCGATGACTGGGATTTAAAAGCCGGGACTAGAATTGAGAAGATAGGGACCCTGAGTCTGGCATCGTTGTTTTTCGTCTGTGTGACCATAGAGAAGTCACTTAAAACTACTTGAACATTTGGTTCTCATCTATAATATAAAAAACATAATATTTCTCTCCCAGAGGTTGTTGGAAAACTTAAACACGACACACGTGAAATGGTTTTATTAACTTTGGGTGTTACGGAAATGCGCTGATGTTTACTACCTTCATTATGCTACAGGGAGTACTGATGGGTATAATAAATCTTCCAAGTGTGTTTCTTCCTGTTTTTCACAGTTTAGAACTGTGATTGTTTATTTCAGTGACTTGGCAAAAAGAAAATAATCCTCCTTGAAATATAGGAATCATCTCACAGCTCCACTTCAGGGCAGCTGGGGTTTTCTCTCCAGGCTGTGAAGTTCTGCACCATTTCTTCTGTAATTCACTGCTGACTTGGACAGCAGGCCTACTTTGCAGTGGGAGTGAACGAGTGCCTCTCCCAGAGAAGCATTTACTGGAAGGGGAATCACGTCTCTCACATTTACTCTCCCTGGTAATCTTTTCAGTTAGCTTTGTCTCAACATTTCTGGAAGGTTCTGGGTGCTCTGGGACTATTTCCATTCGCACTTTTGGAAAGATGATTTAAATGCTCTATTTTCAAAACTCCAGTTACTGTAGGATTTCTCCGTAGGGACAGAACCTGAGTGAGAAAGAGTTCTGTGATTCATGTGCTTGCACAGTGGATTCACGGAGCTATGAAGCTATAAACCATCTTGAGAACAAGAGGATAAAGGTCTGTTCACCAAGAAACGTAGCCTAAAAATCAAGAATTGGGTTCGCTCTGTCTCTTTCTGTCGCTGTCTCTCTCTGTCTTTGTCTCTCTCAATATGTCTCCTTCCTTCCCTCCTTGCATTCTTTTTTCCCTTCCTTCCTCTTAAGAGTTAGGTATAAATATGTTCATTTTGAGACATGTCCAAACTCATTTCAAGATTTTAGGGGTTAGGGCTCAGGTTTCTTACCATTCTCGAGGGCCTCCAATCCCCTCACCATGTCTCCTCAGCCATATGTCCTCAGTCCTATAGAGAGAGGTACTAAAGCGGAAAACCAAGTACCTCAACCCTTGCCAGAGATGAAAATTATGTACTCACTGCTGAGAATCACCCCAGCAGGCAATTGGGAAGGATGGTGGCTTTGCAACAATGAAAGAGAAAGTTTTGATGAACACTGTGTGAGCTCAGTTCCAGCTCCAGAACTTACTAGTTGTTTGACTTGGAGATCATTAACTTCCGTGAGCCTTAATTTTTTTATCTTTAAATGGGAGGAAGTGACAATAACTGTCAGAGATTTTGTGAGCATAAAACAATGACAATGAATTGGATAGTTAATAGACAAATAGGGTAGGAATGAGTGTTTGAACTTAACTTCCTGAACTAGTAGGCACTGCTGCCCCTATCTCTGACCAGAAACAGAATTACCTGTTTACGGGATACTTTTTGTGACCTTTCTCTACTTCACACCTTATTGCAAGTGTTGACAATGAATTCTCCAACCCTCGTATGAGACGGTCACAGTCAATAGCTGCCTATTTCCTCAGCTCCCAGGAGAAGGCTTTCATGAATGTGTGTAAAAATAATGGTCTTTTCTTGATTCTTTTGGGCACATGTCAACAGACTAGACCATGCTGCTTGTATCTTCTTGTTGTATTTTAGCACCACGTGGACATATCGGTCAGCTTACATATTAAAGGGGCATATTGTACCAAGGATTTAATATTGTTAATAAAAGGGGATGATCTCTCAGCAGTTTCTTTGAATCTCCCCTACATGACTCTTATTCAGATAATTTCTTTCATCTTGAAGGCAGTTTTACAAATATTAATTAACAAGTGAAATTTAGAAATAATAATACTGTGGAAGGAGAAACATTTTTCCTTCCTTCCTCCTTTTCTTCTTTCCTTCCTTCCTTCCTTCTGTCCTTTCCTCTTCCCTCCTTCCCTCCTTCCTTTCCTTCTTCTTTCCTTCATCTATGGATGTAGCTAAAACTCCAGTTAGAGGTTTTGGCCATTTCATGGCACTAAAGTAGAAAATAATGAAGTTTGGCCCACCAAAAGGAAGATGTTGCTTAAACACCCTAGGCTTTCAGGTGGGACTCTTGATGGAGTTAAGATGCAAGGAGTTAGGAATTTACTTTAGTTTAGGAATTTACTTATAGTTAAGTAAACCATCCCCCATAAAAAATAAAGTCCAGCATTAAAGCTCATTTGTTGATTAGATCAAGGTGAGCTACTCCTACCCCAATAGCCTGTGAGAAGCAAGAACAAATCCTTTCTAGAGAACAATAATATTATTGAGAGCTTTAAATTATTTCTATATGTTTCATATATAAAATGAAATGTCCAGCATATAATAAAAAAGTTAACTGGGCATGCAGAAGGATAAAAATTCATCAAAAATCAAGGCGAAAAACATATAATGGTCAGCAGACAACAGATATTCCAGATATTTGAGCTATCGGAAAATAAATTTAATAACACTAAAATGTATATTAATATATTAAAAAAATAGATGTCAAATTAAGAATTTCAGCAGATAACTAGGAAATATTTTTAAAAAATAAAAATACAATAATTGTCATATTTGATAGAAAAAAATCAATAGCACAGTATGTAAACCGAAGAGACATACACAGAAATAAATATCAAGTTGAATCTAATAAAAATTCTTGAAAAATAGACAGAAAAGCTTAAAAGCAATCAAGGGTAGGCATGCAGTGGGGGCGGGGGGTAATGTCACCCTCAAAGAAACAACATTAAGGTTTGTAAATAACTTTGCAGTAGAAATAATGAAAACCAGAAGGCAACATAAGGAATCTTCAAAGTGCTGATAGAAAATAGTTGCCAATGTAGAATTGTATGGCCTTCAAAAAGGAAGTTAAATAAAGACTTTTTAGACAGAGGCACACATTGGAGTCATCACCAGCAGACACACACTGGAGGAAATATTAACAGGTGTCCTTCTGGCACACACACAAAAATGCCGCTTAGTGGAAGTATCAACGATGGACAAAGAAATGAAGGTATCTGTGTGGTAAGTCTAAATAGATATTGACGATAATATCTTACGGAATTTAAAATAGAAAGTATTAAAATAGATTGAAAAAAAAAAAAGGTAGGGGCACCTGGGTGTCTCAGTCGGTTGGGCGTCCAACCAAGGCTCAGGTCACGATCTCACGGTCCACGAGTTCGAGCCCCACGTCGGCTCTGTGCTGACAGCTGGGGGCCTGGAGCCTGCTTCGGATTCTGTGTCTTCTTCTCTCTCTCTGCCCCTCCCCCTCTCATGCTCTGTCTCTCTCTGTTTCATAAATAAATAAACATTAAAATTTTTTTTCTAAAAATCTTTATTTCAAAAATAATAAATAAATTTCAATGACATACTGTGGTAAAACTTTAAAATGTCAAAACCAGGGGCGCCTGGGTGGCTCAGTCGGTTAAGCATCCGACTTCAGCCCGGGTCACGATCTCACGGTCCGTGAGTTCGAGCCCCGCGTCGGGCTCTGGGCTGATGTCCTGGAGCCTCCTTCCGATTCTGTGTCTCCCTCTCTCTCTGCCCCTCCCCCGTTCATGCTCTGTCTCTCTCTGTCTCAAAAATAAATAAAAATGTAAAAAAAATTTTTTTTTTTAAAATAAAATGTCAAAACCAAAGAGAACACCTAGTTTAAAAAGCCAGAACATAAAGATAGATCACCTACAAAGGAATATCAATTAAACTGACACATGGCTAATTAATCAAGAATAACAACAGAAGTCAGAAAATGGAGGAATAATACTTTAAAAAAGCTGAGAGAATATATTTCCAGCCGAGGATTATGTATCCAACAAATAATCTTTCAAGAACAGAAAGAAGTAAGATAAAGACCTTATTAGATAAGGAAAGACGAGATAGTATCTCACCAGCAGAATTTCATAAAAAGCATTTCTAAAGGATATACTATGGAAATAGAAAAACTATCCCAGAAGGAAATTCTGAGATGCAAAGAGTGTGAGCAAAGAAATTGGTAAATAGGTGGGTTAACTTACTGAATGTTGTCGTTTGTAATAAAGATAACAATATTAATGTTAATATATAGTAATATTAGCTACACCACAGAAGTAAAATGGCACAATTTAAATTTTGGGGAGAGTGCAGTGAAAAGTCCTGACTTTCTTATACTGCTCAGCATCAGTGGGAGATATGCGACCCTCATTAATTTCAGGCTTTTAAAAATACGCACGGTAAAATCACATGACGACTCCATAAATTCTAAATTGGAGGGAGAAGAATAAAAGAAATGACAAATAAAAATAATTTTTTAAATGCATGAAAGGAGACAAATGAGATCTAGATCCAACAAAGGGACAAAAATGACAGAGCGAGATTTTGAAATAAGTCCAAATATACCGATCACCATAAATTTAAATGGGTTAAACTGACAAGTTAAAATAAATTGCTGGGTCACATTTAAAACAGAAACCAGTCTAGGTATACACTGTTTTAGGAGACACACATTGGATTTTTCGGTATCTAGGTCATGCTACTAACCTGGGCTCCCTTTAGTTCACTTGGAGGAAACTGGCTCAACACAGGGGATGCCCCTGGTGGAATGAGATACAGTGAAGAAAGCAGAGAAAGGAAAAGATCCTCAAGGAAGTTTCTTTTGCAGCGATGTGCATCCAGTTGGCCTTCTGACCTCATTTAAAACTATTTCCACCACAGTGGTCTCACACAGCTCATCCATCGCACCCCATCCCTAATGTCCAGACTTCATAAAATGCTGCAAGGGAACCTTTAATCTTTTCAAATATCTGAACTCAGACCCCATGAATATGCAATGCAGAATGGACTTGGTTACAGTAGGATGTTTCCATGGCTTTCAAAAGGTGCTTCTAGCTTATCAGTTGTTCCACGTCCATAGGTGAATTCAAAAGTGAGTCCTTTGTGAAGGATTACCTGGTATGTGGGCTATATAGGGAGCAGGAAAAGAGGGGGTGTCTCTTAGGCTGTGCCATAAAGGTTTAAACTGCATGAGGAAAAAGAGAATTCTATTTTTTTTTTAAAGTGATGAAACCACTCTCTACTAGGTGATAAAATAGAAAGGTACTCATCCATGAAATAGAAATAGCTGACGTCTGCAGCTTCTGACATTTCACTCGTGTTTCTGGAGAGAAATGTTTGTTACCACAAAATCACCGATGAGGAGATGGGCCTGGCACTTTTAGATTTGGAGGGTAACTTACCCTCCTCACAGATACCTCCAGTGAGACAAAACTTGTTCTCCACACTTCTTCCTCAGGCCAGAATTTACCCCCCACCCTTCAGTGGGTGGAAAAAAAAAAAAAAAAACAGAAGAGAAACAACCACTTATCTGATATCTTCATCTCTCCAGAAATGTATTTTCTTCCTCGTGTCAGAACCTACTTGCCAGCTTCCAAATATAGGGGTCAATAAGGAAATAACCTTAGAATTTCTCAGAAAGGATGAAGAGTCAGTCTGATGCACTTAGTATGAAGGTAAGCACAGAGTCAAATCTTCCTAAGCGACTCTAACCTAGACTGTTGCAGGTTCTACTTGGTCCTGGGCACCAGGCTCTTCCTCCCAGCTTTCCCGAATCCCCACACCATATTCAGTCAAAATCATGTATCAGTTCAGCCTCACGGTCTAATACATAGCACCAAATCCATATCATCTCTCCTGTTCTTGACCTTGATCATATATCTGGCAATGGGGCTACTTACTACCTTTTTCAAGATCCACCTTGTGCCATATATGGTGAGTGGCCCCAGTCTTTTTGATGGGCCCGTGTTTTTCTTGATCATAGTATAGCTTATACTAGAGACTCCATTATCTTTGTTAGTCTTCCTCAAACCAGGGATTTGATCTCTGGAATTGAAATGCTAATTCACAGGCTGAGATCCTTCTGCCTGCAGACAGATCTAGGTCTTGCCACATGTCCAAGTATCACTGCGAGTAAGTTTCTCTCATTTCTCCACGTGACCTCTGAGTTTGACTGTTACCCTGAATCCATCAGCAACATCTGGAGACATTGAGTCCAGATGAGGTTCATTAGTTATTACTCCATATAGGACTGGATTGGTATCCCCTCTACCACCAAAATCCGGGGGCAGCTCTTGATACAAATCCCAGGTCCTCCTTTTCTCTTTCACACTGCAATTAACTGCTTAACGATCCCTATATATAAAACTCAGGTTGGTTATCCTTATCCCGATTCATAGGGTTATGTCTATTTCAGTATGATTTTTATTGCTGTCAAGCCAATAATTGATTGCATTTTCAACCAAAGTTATATCTACTTTGGTCATAATGAGATTTTGATTTTGAAAAATACATGCAGAATCATGGAATTTTCAGGTAAATTTTCAGGTAAATATTTGCTGAACATCATTTTGGCATTATGAGAGAGGCTATGTTTTTGGCCTGAATTTTGCTCTTAGTTACATTAGACACTCCTGAGATACCTTTAACCTAAAGAATTTTACTTCACAGAAGATTCCCAAAAATGTGTGTCACATGGGCAGAAACGATTTTATGCTGTTTGGTTTTGTTAAACAAAATGAGATATCGATATAAAAGTTCTGCTCCGGTGATTTTAAGACAGTGAATTGAGATCGGGGTTTTGATGTAAACAGAAAGGAGATTGATTTTTGCCCAAGATGTCTGCAATATGGTTATTAGGAATAAATTAAACACCTAAGGAAATGTGTTCCCAGCCTCCATCTGCTAATTCTCATTAGGAGTCGGGGCAGAATTACGCAGAGGACTGTCACAGGGGAGGCTGCGCAGTCTACTCAGCTCCCCTTTCCTTCACATCCACTCCATGGCAGGCATTGCAGGGAGCTGACTGGCCTGCAGGGGGAGCACGACAAGGTCCTGGAGGAATGAGAGCTTTGCTTTCAGCACAGGCTCCTAGTGCTTCTTTTGCTGAGGCCTCCTTCCCGCTGTCCTATGAGATTTGCCTCCTCCTGAGCCTGAGCTCTATTATCCCCTCTCTATTATCCCCTAAGGCAAGCACACAGTTCATGCTCATTCCAGGGTCTTTCCTGGTAATGACTGAGAAGGGAACACGCAAATGATAGATAGATAGATAGATAGATAGATGATAGATAGGTTGATGATAGATAGATAGATAGATGAAAGAGAAAGAAAGAAAAAGAGAAAAGGAAAGAGAAGGAAAGAAAGGGAAAGAGAAAGAAAGAAAGAAAAGGAAAGAGGGAAAGAAAGAAAAGAAAGAAAAGAAAAGAAAGGAAAAGAAAAGAAAAAAGAAAAGAAAAGAAAGAGAAGGAAAAGGGAGGAATATTTAAAAAAATAAAATAAACTTACTGATGTTCTGATGTCTTTAAAATATTCAGTATTTTACATTGGTTATTGCTGATAACAAAAAAAGAAAAAAAAACAGTGCATTTTTATTATTAACTTTTTATTTGGAAAACCAGCTGAAGATTCTTAAGTATAGTACTTTGTAGAATTTTGAATTTCCCTGTAGAAAATAGTATCTGGCAAATAACAGCATTTTTGTCTCTTTCTGGCCCTTATTCTCATTTCTTTCTTTCACCTAGTAGGTGATTATAACCTCACAACATGTGTTGAATAGCTGCAGTGAAGGTGGGCATATATTTCCCATAACTGTAATGGAAATGCTTCTAAAGTTTTTTCACTAAGTATAATTTTTATGTGCATTTTTGCTGCAGAGCCTTTATGTGGTAACAGAAATACCTTTCTATCTTTGTTCAAATGAGAGCATTTTTATGTCTACAATAATTTTTACATACATTGAAATAAGCATTCATTTAGTTCTTTTTTTAAAAGACATTCTGATACTGGATAATCTTCACATTTCTGTGATACATTTGATCTTTCTGTCAACATAGAGACATTTTATATTTATATACTTACAAATGGTTGGTTGACAGTGTTCCTCTTTTCTATTGCCTTATCAGGTGTTGATAGTAAGCTTATATAAAACACTTATCTGGCCTCAGGCTGAGAAAAAATATATAAGTAAGAGAGATTATTCCTTGAAGATGCAGTGACATTGCCTCGTAAAATGGGCCTCTTTGCTTTTGAGTGAGGGACATTTTCTATTGTTTCAATTTATTAGCTATTTACAGGTCAATCTATATTGTCTACTTCTTCTAAAGTCATCTCTGATAACTTAAAATGTTCAAGAAAATTGTTCATTTTGTCACTTATACATTTATAACTTTCTATACTTCTTTTTGTTTACATTAATTATTATTACTTTATCTTTCTTCTAAACCAATTTTTATACACCTTTGTCCCCTTTTTAAGACCCAGCATTTTTTTGTTTCGTAAATCACTTTTATATTTTCTCTGTTAACTTTCTGCTTTTCTCTTTATTAAGGTCTGTCTTCTATTTACTATTATCTTGCTTCTTTGGTTTTTATTTCTCCTCATTTCTGTATGCTTTTAGAATGATCTTTTTAAATTTTTTTGGCAACTGTTGGCTTAGAAATTATTTATTCATTGGTGTATTTCCATTACTTAGTTCATATGATTTAAAATTTCAATGTAAACTTTAAGAAGCCTACAATTGATTAACTGTTCTACCTCTTCCCCAAAAGGAACTCAGGTTATCCATATCTGTTGTTGTACAAACAACAAATGGTGCTCAGACCGACCAGCTACCCACATGCGAAAGAATGGATTTTTTCCCCTACCTCATGTATACACAAACATTAATTCAAAAAGGACCAGAGACTTCAATTTAAGAGCTAAAACAGTAGATTTCCTAAAAGAAAATCAGGAGTAAGACTTTATGACATCTGGTTAGGCAATAGTTTCTTATTTAAGAGCACTCAAACCATAAGAGAGACAAGAAAATAAATTAGACTTTATCAAAATTGAAAACTTTTGTCTTTCAAAGACGAGAGAAATGAAAAGATGACCCACAGAATGGGAGAAAATATTTGCAAGTCATACGTTTGACAAGGGACTTATATCCAGAATATATAAAAACTGTTATAAGTTAATAATGAAAAGACAACCCAATTCAAAAATGGGCAAATAATTTGAATAGACATTTCTCCAAAGAAATGGCCAATACAATACATGAAAACAGGCTCAACATTCTTCTTCTTCATTCATTATCCATTAGGTAAAGGTAAGTCAAAAACACTATTTCACACCAAGCTGGCTATAATAATAATTAAAAAAAACACAGTAATAAGAGCTATGATGTGGAAAATTGGAACCCATATCCATTGCTAATGGGAATGTAAGATAATTCTTTGGAAAAGCATTAGGTTGTTCCTCAAAATACGAAACATATAATGACCATATGACCCAGCAATTCCCCTCTTAGATATATACTCAAGAGAATGAAAAACATCCACACAAAAACTTGTTCATGAATTTTCATAGCAGTAATATTCATAATAGCCAAAAACTGGAAACAACCCAAATGACCATTCATTTATGAATTGATAAATAAAATGTAGTCGATCAATACAGTGGAATATAATTTGGCAATAAAAAACGAGGTATTAATATATGTATGCTACAATATGGATAGATCTTGAAAACATAATACTGAGTGAAAGAAGCCAGTGATTGATAGAAGACCACGCATTGTATAATTCTACTTCTGTAAAATGTTTAGAATGGACAAGTCATTGAAATGGAAAGTAGAATGGTGGTTGCCTGGGGCTGGGGGGGTGAGTATCGGGAATGAGATATGATTACTAATGGGTATGAATTTCTTTCAGGGGTGATTAAAATGAGATAGTGGTGATGGATGCATAACTCCGTGAAGACACTAAAAAACACTGAACTATACTTTAAATGAGTGGTTTTTATGGTGTGTAGATTATATATCAGTAATTAGCTATTTAAAAAGAGAGTTTCCTGGGGTGCCTGAGTGGCTCAGTTGGTTAAGCGTCCAACTTCAGCTCAGGTCATGAGCTCGTGGTCTGTAAGTTCGAGCCCCACGTTGGGCTCTGCACTGACAACTCAGAGCCTGGAGCCTGCTTTGCATTCTGTGTCTCCCTCTCTCTCTGCCCCACCCCCACCACAAGAGTGCCTGTGTGTGTGTGTGTGCGCGCGCGCGCTCCCTCTCTCTCTCTCTCTCTCTGTCTCTCAAAAATAAATAAACATTAAAAAGAGAGTTTCTTTAAGATATTTGTGGTCTTTAATGTCTCACAGGCTGCTGCTGTCTTGAGGGGAGGCACAGCGCTTCTCCGCAAGAAACTACCTAAAGCATGTCTTGGTTTCCTAGTGGCCTCTAGGCCTGGAGGCTGTTGTTTTTCTGGAAGGTCTATTTGAGAGTGGTAGCTTCAGACTTCTGACAGATACTGTTATACATTTCCGCTATCAGGTCTGACAACCTGATTTCCTTATGGGATGGATAAGTGACAGGTTCACTAAGGGAACTCTTGTGAGTTGTCACTATGAATTAATGTGTAGACAGATCCCGGCCTGCTCAGCCAAGACTAGTAATGGGCACTCATCATACAGTGGTGGGTTGTGGATCCAATCTGCTGACTTTTATATGAGAATATATCCGTACATGCATTTGTGCACGTTGGCAATATGGGTGAGGTAAAGCATGTGAATATATTAATGCAAATAAATGGGGTGGCTTATAGGGAGCGGGTCTTGCTGCAAATTTTGAGAATATGAATAAAATTTCAGGCCCATTTTGGGAGAAAGGGAATCATTCACCAACCAGTCAACAGCTCTTTTTTTTTTTTTTATTTTAATCAGACATAACTATAATTTGTTCACGCAGGGGTAGGCTTTGCCATTGAATCCAAAATAGTTAATTTGCTTTAGTCTGACACAGGCATTGCTATTTGCTTTTTAAAATCAGCAGAACTGCAAATAAAAGACTTGATATTATTGAGTTCATGCAGAAAATGGATAGTTTCTTTTTATTTGTGATTTAACCGACCACGCTCGCTGAATCCGGGAGGAGGGGCTGGCGTATGAGTAATCCTGTGTGCCTTCTCAACCCACCGGTCAAGGCCATTGCTAGGGAGCCTCCTCCATCGTGCCTCATGTGACGGGAGTGGCCTAGGCCTGCATCCTGAGTGTGAGTCACATTCTCCTGTTGGTACTGCAGAGCACCGGCTAGCCCCATCAGAGCTGAGCCACTGTTTGCGAAAGCTTTGGCAGCTGTTCTGCTGGTCCTTGGAGATCCCCCATCCCCTTCTTCCCACAAACACAGGAAAACACCACCAATTAATTGCTTCCGGTTGTGAACTCCTTCTGGTTCTGGCGATGCTCCATTTTCAGATGGCAGAGAAGCCGCTTTTTACTTCAGTGCTTTTGAACCCGCTTATGGCCAACCAACTGCACTGTGCTAGGAAATTTATGCATGCAAAAAGTCGGTAATACCGGCTCACGGACTCAGTGTAGCAGGAGAACCTATAGTCAAAGGGACGAAGCGGGGCCGTAAAGGAAGGAAAAGAGGGAGGACGGGTGGGGAAAGAGAGAGGGAGGGGAAATAACAGTAATATTCCAGACCGTTCTCATTCTTCACTTGCAATACAGCCATGCGTCAGTAGGAATTTTGCATGAACTCCATCCTAATTCCTTTCCAGAGGAATAACTGGAGGAAAACTCCCCAAATAACTCAACAGGATAATTGACCTTAAAGACCTCAAGAGATTAAAGAACTGTCGGCACACGTGGGTGGCTCAGTTAGGTGTCCGGCTTCGGCTCAGGCTGTAATCTCAAGGTTTGTGGGTTCAAGCCCCGCATCCAGCTCTGTGTGGACAGCTCAGCCTGGAGCCTGCTTCAGATTCTATGTCTCCACCTCTCTTTCTGTGCCTCCCCCACTTGCACGTGCTTTCTCTCTCTCTCTCTCTCTCTCAAAAATAAGCAAACATTAAGAAAATTTTAAAAATTAAAAAATAAATGTCAAGGGCTTTGGTGTGAAAGAGTCCGAGGTTTGAATCCAGGCTGTGCATCTTACAAATTCAGTGTCTTTGGGCAAATACTTTATTAACCCCCCAGACTTGGATTCATTATCTGTAAGATGGACAAGTAATAGTTAGCTCACAGGATTAGAACAGCAGTGATAATGTAACTCGAGTAGTTAGAAAATACCAGGCATGTAAGTGCTCAATAAAGCAACTCTTATTGTTGAGAGGGTGACATGAGGACCTACAGGGAGTAAGGACATGCCTCCCAACTTCCAACTAAAATACGAACAAAGACAGAGAGAAGAAACTGAAGGTAACCACAGAGACGATGAGGACGGACTGACCACCTAACGTCAGAAATGAGAGAATTCTCTGTTAACTCTAATGGGCTTAGAACAATATAGAGGAACATGTGCCTTTTGCTCCATTTTATGAAATAGAGATGACCTAAAGAAAGACACTTTTACTTCTCCCATTATCCACCCCAAATTCAGAGAATTTGGCCCAATATCTGAACCAATCCAAAAGCTGAGTGGCTGTCCATCTGCCGGCTGGGTGCTGATCCGTGAGGAATCATTGGTCATTTGTACACCTGTACACGGCAGCTCTCAGAGCACACCTGGAACAGGGCTCGCTGCCTTCCGGTCCGTTCTAGACTCCACAAGGAAAACACTATGCAAACGGGGAAGGGCCACCCTGGGAACAGGGCACACTGAGAATGACAGTCCCTCGCGTGCCGCCCGACAAGATCTAGTAAGTCAGAGGGCGCGTACCAGGCACTGGGGATGGGGAAGGCTCTCAGCTCCACTGAATACGGCCCAGCAAGCAAATACACGAGCTGAGCACTGGAAGCTGAAGGGCCACAGCCACCGGAAACGGATATGAGGGAAAGGCTCAAGCTGCATACAAGCGGGAGGAAGTGGGCCAGAGTCTGTCCATTCCTCCTGTTTGTTGACGAACACCATGGACGACAGTTCCCTGAATCACTGGCTAAGAACAAATTGAAGAGGGTGGGGTGGGAAAGGGAAGTACGGGACAAAAATACCGCAATGCAGGAAAAAGAAAGACTTCTGGACAATTCTGAGAAAGGCAGATGTCTGAATGTGATCTAATTCACGGTTCAAGAGAAATTCAGAAAACTGAAAAAGGAATAATAAAGAATAAAAAGAAAAAAGGCCTCATAAAATAATACTATGAAAGAAAGGACAGGTTATAAGACATTATGCAGACAGGTAGGACTCTTATTTATTTATTTATTTATTTATTTATTATTTATTTATTTATGTAGTGCCAGTGCTTAGCACAATGCCAGGCACATAGCAGCCACATAATAAATATAAATGACATTCACCAAATGTTAACTGCTTTTACCTCAGGGTGGTAACTTATCCGTGATAGTCATTTCCTTCCTATTGTTTTACTGCGTTTTTAAAAACCTCCGCAATAAACATGACATGCTTTTGAAATAAGGAGAAAAATGCATATGAATTATGTGACTTCCTCACTGCTGTTATCCCCCTGTGAACATGGATGCTGGATCGCCTCCCGGGAAAATTACTCTAATAGTGCTACGATTAGGGTGCCAGCACATCTTCAAACACATCTGGTAAATGGGGCAGGAATAGCCCAGTGGAATGAAATTTCAAGAAAGAACGTGGATCCTTATGGAGACAATCTGCCCAGAGGGAAGAAGAAGTCTGCTGTACTGAGCCGGGCTTCATAACAGGGCCTGAGGATTAGAGGGGAGAAATAGCACGGTGGCTGTTGCCTGAAACGATGTTCCAGCTGCTTGAACCCACATGTGTGGTGATGGGTCCTATCTAGGAGATTGAAAGAACCTAAATTAGGGCTGTTGCCCCGGGAGGAACAGTAGCTGCATGGGCGGCAGCTGACCTTCGGGTGCTGATTTGTAAGGAATCAAATGTGTAACGAGGCTGCATAGAGCAGTCAGCCCGAGGTTAGACTAGTCCAAGAAAGTGGCAGGCCAGTGGTCTGGAGTGGGAAGGTCCTGGCAAATGAAGGTGGTCAGAAGGAAATCAGCAAAGCCAAGAGGCAGCGGTAGTGGGATGTGAATAGTGTCAAGATGGAGAAGCAGCTGGTCAGAGGCAAACACGGGGGGCAGCACAGCATCAAAGGCAGTGGCCTTGATGGGATAGAAAGCAGTGGACAAGCAATGGTAGTAGCATGGGCACTGGTCCAGCTGCTGAGGAAGCAGACTAACCGAATTTGAGAGAGACCGTAACCCCCCCGAGGATGCATCGGTGTCCCACTATTGAATGGGAAAGCCCACTGGATCACTTGGCCTGGACATTCACATGAAAATGACTCTAGGTCCACCCAGGGACAGAGGACACCTAACTGTATTTGAGTCACACAAGTAGTACAAACTATTTGAAGGGAAATTACAGGAAAGAGAAGCTTCATTGTCTCCCCACTATAGGCTTCATCACCCAGTCTCCTTAACCTGTCACTCAGGACATCTAGGAATTGAACCCAGTTATATCTCCAACCTCTTCCCACTGGTGTGCTGTGAACAAACTATACTCTTCAGCCAGAAAGTCCCACACAATACATTACTTGATGCTTCCCGGGAGATCCTTCCAGTTCCTTTATTACTTCACCTTCCAAACCTTAGTCCTTGCCCTCTGTGAGTTTGCAAGTATGATGCAGAGATGTCCTAGGCCTTCTAGATCTGAGGCTATCTATGAGCATCCTGGTAAACTGGAGAGTACAATGTGAAGGAAAATCTCAGCTCTAGGTACCAAGCAGACCCAATGGCACTCCTGGCTTTTCCACCCCATGGATGTTGAGATCTGATGCTGGCTAATTTACTAGCTACTAATTTACCTGGAGCCTCCTCTGAACCCACCATATCCAAAATGGTGAAAGTAATATTTACCTTACAGGTTACCATGAGGACTAAATGCTTTAACACAGTGAGTCCCAGATGTTTTCGTGTCATACATGCAGAAAATATGGTCTGGCTCTTTGAGGCCTGACATATGTGGTCCAGGGGCTCTGGCTGTCCCAGTCCCTAGTCAAACTCTTCAGAGGTGGAGAGTTTCCACATCTCAGCACACCTGCAACTCTGTGATGATGCCTCAGCTTCCATGACACCCAAGTCGGGAAGATTCTGGTAAAATGTAGAGAAAGCACCTACCACGATGCCTGGCTCTGTGCATGTCCTGAATAAATGTTATTTTCCTATGTTATATGTGAGCAAAGATAATTTCTCCAATCAGGTGAAGAAAATATCAAGTTATTACAATAGTTAAAAGGCTCTGGTAGAGAAAATTGATTATAGAAGGGCACTTAACTCTCCATGTTTAGTAACTTGTTCCAGAAGTAAAGTCGAGCCTTAGGTCCATTTTAGCACTTAAAATCTTTTTTTTTTTTTATTTTTTTTTTCAACCTTTATTTATTTTCGGGACAGAGAGAGACAGAGCATGAACGGGGGAGGGGCAGAGAGAGAGGGAGACACAGAATCGGAAACAGGCTCCAGGCTCCGAGCCATCAGCCCAGAGCCTGACGCGGGGCTCGAACTCACGGACCGCGAGATCGTGACCTGGCTGAAGTCAGACGCTTGACCGACTGCGCCACCCAGGCGCCCCAGCACTTAAAATCTAAAATCTGCTGGCGCCTATTATCTATCTGGAATGTTTACTTGTTGCTGCTCTGTGATTTCCACCAATTTTATCTCTGAAGCAAGTCAGAGCTTCCCCAATTCAAAAATAAAGGTAACCCAAGACAGGAGGACAGATGAATATGGAGAGTATTTATATTGACAGACTTCCCTGGACTGAAGAAGGTCTGAAACCTCAGATGATCAGGTTAGTGCCCAGGCACCACGTCAAAAGTCAGCGGGGGACCATATCTGCCCAGAACCGCTGAGTAGATAATTATACTTCCCTCCAGACCCCTCTCAGAGCCCCCTTCTTTTATAGGCTCACAAGGGCACTGACCTTTCTCTTGTGTTCACACAGAACGTTCTCTCTACCTTGTTTTGGGGCTTTTTCATGGCCTCCTTGTGGTTTTCCCACGTACAATGATGAAATTTTGAAAACATACAGAACATTTAGAATGGTACAATAAGCATCTCTTTTCCCTTCTACTTGCTTAGATTCCAGAATTGCTAACTCCCCAGTAGCTCTGATCTTCACTCATCACATTCGTCCTTCCTTAAGTGCGTCCTGCTTCCTGCTTGTGAACACTTGTTGGTGCACATGTTCTGTCACATAGGGGACCCTACCGCACACACCTTTCTTCCACGTGCTCCCAGGTGATCTCAGCTCTGGCATCAGCTCCAGAGGCAACCCATTATTTCTAACGTTTATTCTTCAACCTATATATAAATTGAAGTTTACTATTTTCTATCTCACAAGCATGCTTCAGCCATGGGCTAATTGTGAAGTTTTACTTATTCTCCTTTCTGTCTCTGCAATTCTTGAAGGATGCATGGAAAGGTTCTCATTTAGTGGCTTCCATTATTCTAAATGCCTTCTCTTGTAACAGTTTATCCTCACACCTTCTCTGCATGACTCTGGGGAACAACACATTTGATCTGTACAACTCCAAAAGACACATTTGCACCCTAAGGGTTGAAATTACAGATGGGTAGATTCTGGCTCTGTACACTTTCAATTGTGAGAGCTGTCCAGAGACACAGATACATAATTGAAAATTACTATATTCCAAACTTGTGCTCAATGTTGAAAGATCAAATAGGTCTCTTGTTCTCTAGGGCCTCACAATTTAGTGACAGAGACAGATACATCAAAGAATAAATGCAGTCAAGGATTACAGCCATTCGGATAGGAATATATGGGACACACTTGAGCCACAAAGGAGAGGGCCATCAAATGTACAAGCAGGATACAACATCAGATGGAAACATTGTTTGAATGTCCCCAAATAAAATTTCTTTCCACCCAGTGAACTACCTTTTGGATTTTATTTTTTATGTAAATAATGCTTAGATTTAAGACTACTTCCCCAATGGGCCATTGTGTTCTGTTGGTTTGGAAATTTTCTCTAGGCACAACTAATAAATAAATGGGGAAAATATGAGATGTGAGTACATTGGAAGGCAGCTAGGGCACACACACTATTCGATTAAATTAAGCTACTCGCATTTCAAAAGTCAAAGCCAAGCTAAGAAATCCTTATCTCAGGCTTTAACCTCATACAGATGTTCTTCCCTGGAAGGAATGGCAGGAGAAATAGTCTATTTAGACATTTTGAAAGGATGAAATGACCCCCACTCACCTGTCAGATGTCTGGGTTAGCCAACATGAACTTGTGTTATGAACTAGGAGGACTAGGGAGCCCTTTTCCTGACATTGGAAATGTGAGGTTAAGGAGAAAGGTGACTAGATCCTTGAACCCACATAGAAATAAAGTTCAAGTTAACAAGGAATATTAAAAGATATTTTTTAAGACAAAATCATGACTCTCATATAAATATAGATTTAACATGTCAAAGATTTCACTTAACTCATTTAATGAGGGAACCAGAAAGATATTATAATCAGTTCCAAAAAGAATTCAAAGCCAAATATATATGCATCTCCATCCCCCCAAGGAGGTGTTGGGGGATCAATTGTCCTCTCTCCTGGACAAAATGTGTTTGCGTATCTATGAGAGAGAATCATTGGCATGGTTACCAGTTAGTTATCTACAAGTTATAGCTCTGAGACAAAGCCACGAGGACTCCATAAAATCAGGTAAACCAGAGGGTGAAGTATATAAGCTCTCCCTTTCCGTTGAGGCCATTCAGTAATCTTGTTGGTCCATTCCAAATTCTTTCACGGACTACCACCACCACCCTCTCCCCCGGTTTTACTCCCAGACACCTTGAGTCAGCTGCAGGTCACTGTCCTCAGGGCTTGAGTCATCTCTGCCACCTCACCAGTGCAGGAAGTTCCCTGACCTTCCCTCTCCCTCACCTGCAAGCTGTAGCTCGTTTCTCAGTGTGACCTCAGAAATAAATCATTTGTGTTGGTGTCCTCGGGCCCCACCTCCCACAGACCTCCAGACATTCATCGACTTACACTGTTAACTATGTACAAGTTCCAATTGATTACCAGCACATATGGAACAAGGTTGGAGCAGACATAAATAAATACGGTCATTAATATGACAACCATGCCTGGCATATAAAACTGCCCCCTCATACCTGTGGATATTTCTACGTGTAATCCCTTTAACTAGAAGTCTTAGGCAGTGACTTTAGTGGTTCCTTTTCTGTGCTCCAAAAGTATTTAATTTGTTTTAGATTTGTTCTAGATTTAGTGTTGTAGACACACGTCTTCCTGCACCGTAAAAGGCGCTCCTTAAAATCAGGGTCATGTTTTTATCATCTTATGCTTCTCCCAATCCTCACTCAATTACTAGTGAAAGGTCAGAGGACCCAACTGAATTCTAAAAGAATTTAGTGTATACCATCAAATAAGACCTGGAGAGTTCAACTGAAATAAACTTTTACAGTGACAGCCAGAGAGGAAGCAGAGCTGAGCTGAAGGCGGGAACAAACAAACGATCAGGGTTCAAGGATCAGGGAAATGTCAGAGAGCCTCAGGGAGCAAATAACTTTTAACCCCTTCAGCGGTCCTTCCATTTCCAACAGGACAAGGTCGTCTCATGATGACAAGGCCTCTCCCCGGCCACCTGTGCACTTACATAATCTCGGCTCTTTTTCGCTCACTGCCCCAGGTTTACACAGGATACTTGTGATTTTCCAGATATGTCGTGCCGTTTCAAAACCCATGCCTTTTGTGCGTTCTGTCTGGAACGTTCACTTGGCTCTTAGGGCTAAAGGTCAAATGGCATCTCCTTTATGAAACTTCTCATGTCTTCCCTTAATACAATCGACCCTCTCTGCACCCTCCCTGTCTCCCTACCTGTAAATCAAATTCAGTGATACCCATAAGGGCTCTAGATTTACTCATCCAGCTATTAAAATGCCTTCTTCCTCCAGCCATGCAGAGAACACTGACATTTCAGGATTTTTTAGGTGGGCTCACACCTTTCCAGTCCTATTTCTTCTTTTTGGAGGGAGCTGCACTAGTCTGACTCTCCCTGTCTGCTTCTCGGATCACACGTCGCTCGGAAGAGGAATGATTTTTCTCAGCTGTCAGTGTGGTAAAAGACACCGGGGATGAGAAGTTAAGTCCCATCTTTTCTTTTTTCTCCTTGAAAACTCACTACTTTCAGTAAGTCCACATTCTCCACTTCGCCTCCATGCTGTAAATTTTACAGTCCAGGACCCAATATGAGGAGGTTGAGAGTTTCCCTGCGGTGTCTGATGGTTCATTGTTATAGCAGGCCTCAGCCACATCCTCCAGCATCAACTCAATTTCAGCAGTGAAAATAACTTGATCTCTGTCTTGCAGTGAGAGCAGTGTGCTGTTACTCGGAGGTCGCTTAAACCCTCAACAGCATTGCCCTCCGTGATGGAAACCCATAGTCCGGCCCCCAAATAATTCTTTGACTGGATTTTTCACTAAACTCCCCCATGCCGGTGCTGGGGCAGCTCCCATGAGATGAGAGCCAAGAGGAAGTGGGGGGGGGGAGGGTTGGGGTGTGGGGTAGAGGCCTGGGGAGAGGCAGGTCATGTCACGTTTTCCAGGTAGTCTAGGAGAGGGGCCCCCCTCCTCAGGACATTTCCTCCTCCCCGGAAGCTTGCCTGGGGTACAGAAACATCATCACATAGTCTGTTTCTAAAACTGTTAAATGGAGGAAAACATGCTACTTTGCTGAGGTTTTCTCCTTACCCAGACCGTCCTCCATCACAGCTCACAAAAGACTGCCATATAATTACTGCATCCTGACAGGCACTTTACAATTTCCCTGAAATTGTCAGCCGGATTACTTCCTTCACCTCTTTCATTTTCTAAAGAGTAATTGCAATGAGTCGGTCTCTCCTGTTGCTCCCAAATTGCCAAGCATTCTCCTCAAGGAAGACTGAGGCAGGTACTGTTTAGGACTTATTATGTGTTTGTAATCAGGGCCAAAAGACAAGCTTCGATTTGACATTTCCGGTCTCAATGTTGAGTCATTTTGCCCTTATTAACTCAGAGGTGACAGTTTCATCAGGTCACTCCAGTGGTCTAAGTCCTCCATTGCCATTTTTATTTCACACAGGATCGATTCCCAACTGTTGTCCTACTTTGCCCAATCTCCCTGCCCCTCGTCATCCCCCACAGTGATATGAACTTCCTACCTCATCAGCCTGGTGCTTTCACTGTTGCCAAGACAACTCTCAAGTTCTTCCGTCTATACTTTCTCTTATGTGGTTCCCCTTTGGGTATATTATTGCCCTTCTACTAATCCAAGTCTATCTGTCAAAGGCCAGTCCAACTCCTACTTTCCAAGAAGATGTGCATCCTGCATTTTAGGATTAAGAAAATTAACAAATTAGATGAATCACTCATTTTTTTTTATTTGCAAATACTGCCATATGGCCTATTTGGTTTTACTGGTTACGAATACTATAGGTTGTATGAAACCCTGAGATTCATACACTTCGGAGAGCTCAGAGAATTAGCAGGGATACAGAAAATCAACCGATAATTACTTTTCATTGTAGTAAATAAATGTTATTGACAGAGGCAGGTGTAGGGATCTCTGGAGGATACAGGTGAGGGATATCAATCCCAGGTTAAGGTAAAGAAAGGCTTTGAGGTGCTAGAGAGAGTTTACTAGATACCTAAAAGGAGTCGTGCACGCCACTTGGACAACCTGGGGTGTGCAGGCCTTCTCATTCTCTTTGCGCATACCATTCTGTCCAGATCCGCAAGCAGAAGCAAATAGACTGGGGTGCAGTGCCAGAGATGGCCATGTGGTGGAGCTAGGGGGGAGAAGCTGGGCGACTTCGGAGATCGTGCAAATGGCCCTTCAGGTTAAGGCACAGAGCCCAGTATATACTACAAGCCCCGCTGACGTGATGGGAGGAGAATTTTAGGTGACAGTTGTCATGATCAGAGACTCTAGAAGCTTTTTCAAAGTGGTGCATTAGGTGAATCCTAGGTGAACAGAACTGATTTCCCTCTACAAATCGGATCATTAGAAAAGAACCTAGATATGTAATGAAGAAAGCAGAGATTGCTTCAAACTCGCGCTTATTTCTTGAGGTGAATATTACCTCCTGCGTGGCTAAGTTCCACAAAGGCAGGAACTGGGCCTGATTTATAACTTCCTTCTCTCAGCCCACACAGAATGTGCTCACCAAAGCGGAGCAGGCATGAAGTGATGCTTTCAGGGATGCTTAATTCAACTAGCCAACCTGTATCTTATCTCTTATTTTTCCAGCACAGATACAGTTTATGTGTCAGACATATCATTTAAAATACATTTTGAATAAATATTAAATATATGCAAAAGAAAAACTGCAACCGAATACCCATAGTCACCATCTTGCATCTGAAATGAGTGGGTCATTGTGAGTATGTTGGATGCTCCTGAGTGAATTTCCCTGTCTGGTCATCCCCTGCTCCTGCCGCACAGAAAATCGCAATCCTGATTTCTGTTTTCATCATTGTCCTGCCTTTCTTTGTGGTCTGAACACATCAGGATCTGTTCTTGAACAACCTATTCTTGAGTTTTACAGGCTTTTAGCTTCATAAAGACAGATTCATATTGCATGCATTCTTCTGTGACTTGCTTTTTTCAATGAATAATTTGTTTCTGAGATTCAGCCATACTCATTTTCACTGCCTTATATCACTAGTTGAGAATATCACAGTGTGTTTATCCATTGCTCTAACGGTGGACAGCTGGGCTCTTTTTGGCCACTGTAACATTGCTCTTATGGACTTCCCTTTGTAGTTTTCCCAATAGATTTACCAGTAGCGGACTCCGTGACTAGAATAAAAAACTATAAACTTGAGATTTCGACTGATATTGATATTGCAAATGTAAATGACCATTGTAGAGATGAGACGGTTTTGACACGAGTGGAAAATGGAAACACTGTTGATACTACCTTTCTTCATATGATCAAAAAAGTAAGTGGAACTTATAGAATATTTACATTTCACAGGGCGCCTGGGTGGCTCAGTCAGCTAAGCGTCTGACTCTTGATTTCAACTTAGGTCATGATCTCGTGGCTTGTGGGATCAAGCCCCATTTTGGGCTCTGTGCAGAGCCCACTTGGGGTTCTCTCTCTCCTATCTCTCTTTCCCTACCCCCTCTCTTTCAAAATAAATGAACATTAAAAAAATTTTAGAATATTTACATTTCTGTAACCATAGAAATATAATAAACCAACGCTGCTCTTAGAAATTAGGCTGATGGGGCAAAGGTCTTATGTGAGATTAAATATTGCCTCTGATTATTTTGCCTACATATACTTATCTTATATTTACTGATAATTAATGGGAAGAAACAAGACCCTCAAACAAAGATAAAAAAAAAAAACTGCCTGAATATAAAGCTTGTAAAAGTAACCTTCGGCCACACAACTTAAGATAACAATAAAAATTACAAAACCTAAGAAATTGCAACTGTTTTTTTAGAAGATTAGACAGTTGTTCTAGGATATTGAATTTTCTTACTTAAGCTAATTCACCATCCCTGTGATAATTAATGTGTAAAGTGTGTTTCTGTTAAAGACCATTTTGACTGGCTGTCCACCTACAGCTATGGTCTTTAAAACTGCATCCGGACCTGATCCAAACACAAGGTGAAGCTGTTGTCTTTCACCGTGATCTTGGGCAAGGCAATCAATCTGAGCCTCAGATTCCTTTAAAATAGGTTTTGTAATCTCAACCCTGCCTTGCTCAAGTAGCCAAGATGGTCAAGTGATATCAAGTGTGTAGAAACTCCTTGTAATTAGTAAAATTTTGGACCCATGTAATGGATGGTGGTGGTGGCAGTGGAAATTCCATTACTATTTTGCTCAAATAGGCCACAGGAAGCCATAAAATTTCTTATTGGGAAGGGGAGTATGATATCAGGGTTCACCCCGAATCTGTGAATTTTATGCTACACCAAGTGTGCCAGTCTGTGAGTCATACTGTGATGGATTGAATTTTGTCCCTCCAAAAATTTTATGTTGAAATCCTAACTCCCACAACCACAGAATGTGACTTTATTTGGAAATAAGGTCATGGCAGTTGTAATTAGTTAAGTTAGGATGGGGTCATGCTGGACTCGAGTGGGTCCCTAATCTGACCAGTGTCCTCCTAAAGAGGGAAAATTTGGACACAGACACACACAGGGGAAATGCCATGTGAGGATATAGGTAAAGATGGGAGTGATGCTTCTGTACATCATGGAATGCTAATGATTGCCAGAAACAACCAGAAAGTAGGAAGGAGGCAAGGATCAAATTCTCACTCATGGCCCTCAGAAGGAACAGACCCTGCCCACAGCTTGATTTTGGACTTCTGTCCTCCGGAACTGGAAGCAAATGAACTTCTTTTGTTTAAGACACTCAACTTTGTTACAGCAGCCTTGCAAACTAACACACACACACACTTAAAATATTATATTATTAGGGGCACCTGGGTGGCTTCGTTGGTTAAGTGTCTGACTTTGGCTGAGGTCATGATCTCACGGTTAGTGAGTCTGAGCCCTGCATCCAGCTCTGTGCTGACAGCTCAGAGCCTGGAGCCTGCTTCGGATTCTGTGTCTCCCTCTCTCTCTGCCCCTCCCCCACTTGCATTCTTTCTCTCTCTCTCTCTCTCTCTCTCTCAAAAATAAATAAATACATTAAAAAAAAACTTTTAATGTATTCTTAGGGAAAATTCTTGCAGTATTTGGTCAGATTTATAAATACTTTTCACAGTGGTAGAATGGATCATCAACACTGATTTCAGGAAACCTACTGTTATAATATTTACATGTACAGTATTTTCATTGGTAACTAATAAGCATATAGTCAACGTCATGCATCCATGTGCAAAGAATTTGAAATATAAATTATTTTTTTCCTAAGAGCAGAGCAAAGATTATTTATGTAATATATTCAGTGCTGCTAAGAACTCAGATATCTGTCTTATATCATAGTTGATGAATAGGTGGTAAAATCCTTCTTGAAATCAAGTTGGTAAAATATATTAAGTACCATAAAATACAATCTTCCATTTCTCGTAATCTGCCTTAAAGGAACATGGTATGAAATTCAGATGCAGAATTATGGCTAAAAGTTATTTATTCCAGTGTTATTTTTGTTAATATATGTAGGAATCATCCAAAATGCCCAAATAACACGGGGATGGTTAAGTCAATTATAACAGATTTTAATTTAAATTGCTTTTAATAATGTTTAAAATATACTGTTGGGTGACAAACAATATATATGAAGCAGGGATTCTCAAAGTCTAATAGAGAAGCTGGTAAGGGTCCCCAAGACTTTTTTAAGAAGTATGTGAATTAAAATTATGCTCATAATAATACTATGACATTATTTACATGTTCACTCTCCTTTTCTTATGACTGTATAGTGGAGTTTTCCAGAGTCTATAGGGAGCATCATGAGTATCTAAAAAAAAACAATTAAAATATTCTTTCCCGTGGCACCTGGGTAGCTCAGATGGTTAAGTGTACAAATCTTGATTTCAGCTTGGGTCATGATGCCAGGGTCCCGGGATAGAGACCTGCGTCGGGCTCCACACTGAGTGTGGAGACTGCTTAAGATTCTCTCTCTCCCCCTCCCTCTACCCCTCCCCTCCTTGTGCTTTCTCTGTAAAATTAAAAAAAAATTTTTTCCTTCCTTTTCCAATTCTGTATCTGTGAGGCTGGATTTTCTTCATATATTTAGGCAAAGCAATATATCATAACAGGTTGAATGCAGAAGCATATGTGAGAATCCAGCTATTTTCTACTAAGTCAGACATTAAAAAGGTTTCTAAAACAATGCCATTCTTTTCACTAACTTTTTGCTTTTATTATTGCAATTTTAAACAAATAAATGTTTAAGTTATTTGCCAAGTTTAATACCAGACAGTAAATATCAACAAAACACAAGAACAAAACTCTTGGGAATCTTCAATAATTTTTAAGATGGAAAATGGTTCCGAGACCAAAGAGTTTGAGAACTCTTATTCTAGAAAATATTATTTCAACCACGCAACAAAGAGCTGGAAGGAATTTGCTGAATTGTTGGGATTATGCTGAATTGTTAAGAGTGATTATCTGTGGATGTTGGGTTTAAGGGTCATGGTTATTTTAACATCTTTACTTTTCTGTGTTTCCAAAAGTTTCCACTTTAGTATGTATTTCTTTTATATCTGATGAAGGGTAATTTTCTTTAATTTGCACTTTTCTGTTCTTCACCTTTAAAAAAATCTCTCTGCACTTAAGCCTTCATTTAAAACCTAAAATTGTAAAATGTCTCTTAATTATACTTGCATAGAGTCTCAGCTCACAAAATTCTGCCAGATTTAAGGTCTGCAGACAAATTAACCACAAGCTATATAGAGGTAGAGTTTATAAATGGAATATGCACTGCACCAGCACTTTCCAGAGAAATGGCCTTTGAAACACCAGTGAACAGAGGAGACATCTTCCAGGCGATGTTTATGCCAAGGCTGAGATAAAAATTCACTTTGCATTTATTTATTCATTTTCGTTTGTTTCTTACTTAAAGGTTGACTGCCATGGAGCCTTAAAATTATCAATGATCTTAACTCCTATTCATTTCAAAATTTGACCTGTACAGAAAGGCTCACAACTCAAGCTCACCACCTATCTGTTTGGATGCTCCCAAGGACCAAAGGTTTTGGTTAATATATTCCACTATTCAATAGCTCTGCTTGTAAAAAAAAAAAAAAATCTGAGTTATGATCCTTTTAATGTCCACAAAGCCCAAGTAGATGTGTGATCTTGGGCCAGTTCCACAGGTAAAACATTATGTTTTTAATATGTCATAGGCCTAATAATACAAGTTCTCGTAAAGTTGTGAGCATTATATAACATATAAAACTAAACAGCAGCGCCTGGCATACGATTGATGCATAATTTATGTACAATAACTATTGTTATTTTTGTGTTTCCAAATACTCCAAAACTGATATTGGGGCCAGCCAAAAATGGGCCTCTCAGTATCTTAGGAACATTCTATCAATCCATTGCTCTATTCCTGGTATTTACATCTGCCAAGAAGCCTTTCCAGCCTACCTAGCATTTTTCCTTTGGCTCCAGAACTTCTGGAGCACATATTGCCTGGGATACTTCCTGCTGCCCCACTGCACCTGTATCACAAGCCTCTTCATAGGCTGGACAGAGTTTTCTGCTTCCTTTATCTTCTCCCACTCGGTGTAGCATAGCCTCTCTGTGGATTGACTGGTTTCTTTTTCTTTTTTTAAGTTTCTTTATTATGAGAGAAAGAGAAAATAGAAGTGGGGGAGGGGCAGAGAGAGAGAGGGAGAGACAGAATCCCCAGCAGGCTCCACACTGTCAGGACACAGCCCAATGTGGGGCTTGAACTCACCAACCGTGAGATCATGACCTGAGCTGAAGTCAGACACTTAGCCAACTAAACCATCCAGGCGCCCCTGGACTGATTGATTTCTGATACATCATCTCTTTCATGGGTCCTGCTCAACATTTCTCCTCTGGAGTATTTTGGGATTGTTTTAGTCTCCTTCCTTGTCTCCTGTGGAATACTTATTAGAATAAATTAGACCCCCCTCTCTCCCATTCAATCGTCATGGCTCCAGGAGTCCTGTGAATAAGATGAATTAAAACAGATATCTTTGTCTTCCTGGATCGTAAGAAATTTGATTAGCCAGTTTTCATATTTCTCCATCCTTTAGGATTAGGCGATATCCCAGACCAATTCTCACCCACTCAGGTTTTCATAAATATTTTACAAACTCCTAAATGCCAGTAAGTTCCTAATTCCCTTGCCATTTATTTCATCCTTCAGCCAGCAGAAGACTGTAACCATCCAGAACTATATGGAGAGTAGAGACGAGGGGAGTGAGCATCTTATCAGGACAGACATGTTACCAAAATGGCCTTGCCTTTTTCTGGAGAACCCGGGGATTCCCACTAGACTAAAACTAGGCTTCATGGTGCCTCAAGCAGAAACTCAGTGTTCCTAAAGATATATAAGGTGGATAGATACATATTCCCTGTATTTCTTACCTCTAGCTTACTGCAAAGGGTATTCTAAGGGAAGGCATGTTTGTGACAGAAAGAGAAGAGAGAGGGAGGGAAGGAGGAAGGAAGGAGGGAAGGAAGGAAGGAAAGAAGGAAGGAAGGAAAGGAAATCATTAATAAGATGGCTATCAAAAAAAAAAAAAGAATCTCATCCATTTTGCTTTGAAAAATCCAGATAGGCTTGAGAGGAGAGTAGCAAGTTTGAAATTTTCTGAGTTTATACTGAATTCTATTTGAAATGAGAGCTCTGTGTGAGTATGGAAATTTGATCTCAACAATATCAAGAGATAATATATGAACATTCCTCCGACAGTTCCAGATGTACTGTTGTGTCAAGAGAAATGCTGCCACTCATCTGAGGTCCTTCTCTTCTTCAAGTTATGTAAAACCTGAACTAATGTCATAACTGACTTTAAAGCAGAGGATGTTACAACTTATTTTCAACATGGGGAAGATGTTGATCATACTCTCCAGAGCCCATCACGCTCACATTTACTCTTCATTTGGGAGTTGTAATATGACAATCAAATGCCTTGTTGTTTGCCTATTCTTTTACTGCTGGCAGCTTTAATACTTCCTAAAGTGTTGGGCAAACTCTTCCTGAAAGTTTGCTTTTTCTAAGTTCTAGCCTTACAATGCCAGGTCCTGTAGATAGTGGACACCCGCGGGTACCTTCCTCCCTCCCATTATTTTCATCAATCCCTCAACTTCCGTTAGCACAATGGAGTTATGGGATTCTATTACATGATGCATTCTCAAGCATATAACTTCACGAGCCAACATCAGATCGAAAAATGGCCTTGAATTCATCATGAGTTTGACAAATCTTATATCAAACCATTCACTAATGCATTTGCAATTAATCACACAGTGAGTGCACAATTCCTTTTTTAAATATATTACATTTTCTCTTGTGTCTCCTTTTAGAACTTTAAAGGAGTATATTATGTATTTGTGCTTTACGTGTGGTCTGTGCCTTCCTTCATGTGTGCCTGTTGCGTACATGTGTCCTTGGGTATGTCTGTGTGTGTTTATATATGTACGTGTGCATATGTATACATATACATTGTCTGCAACGTGTCTCACAATACTATGTGAATGTGTGAAGTGTGTATATCCATGCGTATGCGTGCGTTTGTGTGTGTTGTGTGCTCCTGTGGGCTTGCCATGCAGAGTGAGATGCTTGAGTTTCCTTTTCCTTGGAAACCAGAGAGTTTGTCCTATTTTGCCTGTTGTTACATAAGCTGGATAAGTCGAAACTCAGTGGGTTTATCAGGAAGAAATGGATTTTGCGATCTCTCACTGTATCTGTTATTTCTTCCTCCCTGGTCAACACACTCTACTGACGTGAGTGTTTGCTGATGAATCATCACTCTGAGAAAAGCAATGACGTCAGGCTGTTTAAATGAAGTAACTGTGAAAGGACTAGTTATCTTTTTTTATTTTGCTTGGGAGTATTGATAAAACGATGTATTCTTATTTTGTTCTCTCAGAGTCTTGGGTGTATTTGGACATGCTGACCAAATTTGTCCATGGAAACTATTAAATTTCATGCATAGCTGAGCTCACACACAACAAAAAGTGGACTTGGCTGTGCTGAGATGGAGGGTAGCAAGGCTCCTGGCAGGTTACATGGTCCCCCAGGGCTCAGCAGCTGTCTACCTCGTTTCTTGGTAGCAAAATTCAATTTCCACTCTGCCCACATGGGCCAGGAGACAGCAGGGATCCACACTGGCTCACAGAATTTTCACTTCCTCATTTGCGAAACGTGACCAAACATATTAATCTCAGGGACAAGCAGATTCGAATACTGGACAGGACGAACAAATGCAATCATCAGACACAGAACAGTGCCAGATCGGGATTGGAGGCAGATCCTGGGTTAGGGAGCAAGAATGTAAATACCATAGGGCTTGGAAGATCCTCTCAAGTTTCTGAATGATGTCTTGTTTACCCCGATACATCTCCGAAAGTCTTCAGAAGCATTTTTTGTTAGAACACTATCAGTCAACTAGCCTACACAGACAGCTCTAGGGATTCTCTCCTCTGTGGTTTGCAGAGTGAAATTTCGACCTGTGTTTGTCACTTGAGGCTCCCTGTCATTAAACCTCCACTTCTCTTTACAATATAATCCCCTGTGCATGCTTTCTCAAGCCCTTTGCAGGATGGCCCCTTGTTTCCTATGCTAACCCACATCATCAAGTACCCCCTGAATCTGCCTTTAGAAAATACTTTGTCGAATTTCTTCTCTGATTTCCTGGCCTGGATATGTGAGGTATCTTTTTTGTTTTCAGGAGAAATTTTCCAGGTGGGCATTCTAAAATACATGTTAGAGAAAATAAATAAATAAATAAATAAATAAATAAATAAGAATAAGAATAACCAAGACATTTAGAAAGGAAAGGAAGAAGTGGAGGAGGAGAAGAAAAAGGAGAAGAATGGAGAATACGCCCCATCTCCTATTAGATCTTCCTGAGAAGCAAAAGTAATCAAGACAACCTGGTGTTGTAGACAACTGGATCAATGGGACGTGATGTTGAGCCCTGATGAATGACAGAGGTGGTATGACAGATGTGCATGGGAAAGAAAGTCTGTTCAATAAATGGACATGGGGCGATAAAAAAAAATGTTTATTTATACATGTGCAGGAACAGCGGACTCTCTCATGTCATACAAAAATCAACTCCCCATGAATCAAGGACTTAAATATCAAAATTAAAGACCCAAGTAGAAAATATAAGAGCTATTCAATTAAAAAAAAAAAGTCATACAATCCAAGTGTTAGGATCAGGACTAACTTAATTTCTGATATTGCTCTAGAATGTGCAGTTTGGCAGAAACATTTGGGGGAAAATGTTTTGTCATTATCTTAAATGTTAGATGTTGTTCTCATATGCTGTTCCAGAGATTTTACTCTTAGGTACTTTCCCAAGATAGGAGAAAAAACAGATTGACTAAGAAATTTCAGGATCACAGAAGGTGGTAACATTTAACTCTATACCTCAGGGGGGAAAAAAAGATAATAATGAAAGCCAGTGCAGAAATAAAAACAACTCAAAAGCATCAAGAATAGAACAGCTTTAAATAGAGTCAAAATGGAAGAACATAAGCTTAAGAAAAAATTGTGCAAAAGTAGTTGGAAAATTACAAAGAGATCAACATTATTGGAGAGAAAATGAAATCTATGCTAAAAAAAAAAGAACACGGAAATTCTGCATGTTTGTTTTTCTTAAAAATAAAGGATAGCATAAATGAAACAGAATATATTCAAATATATTATGTGAAAATACTTCCCTAAAATACAGAAAATCTGCATGTGAAGTTTTAAAGGCCGCTGTTGTTGTTTATTGTTTGTCGTTTTGTTTTGTTTTGTTTTGTTTTTCAGAAAACTGATACATACCTCTAAAGCCAAGAAATATCCTGGTAAGTTACTGAACTTGAAAGATTAATCAAACAAAAGAAGTCAGAACTTTGATGTCATTTCTGTGAATGAACTAAATGCACATCACGTCTATTTAAATTGAGAACCAGAGTTAAAAACTATACGGAAATTATGGTGCAGAAAAGGCATAACCATTATAAACTAACACGATGTGAGACAATATAATTAATAGAAATTAGGACATCAATGTTCTTAATGAGGAAATTAAGAAAAAATGTAATTGGATTGATTTCCTTGTTTTTCAGAAAAAAATTCAGCATACTGATAAAAGTATATACCTCAAGAAATACAGGTTTATGTATATTATTTATGATTACTGTGGTAACCACAAGACCCAAGAGTATATTATAAACTGTGCAGCTTTTCTGAAGGAACTGCACACACACACACACACACACACACACACACAATCAGCAGGAGCAACAACAAAGGAAATGGAAATCATAGCAAATCTCATTTTTCTCTCTACCTCCACATATAAATATATGAATTATTTATGTATATATTTCTTATCTTTATACATTTCTTATGCTAGGACAACATACTTCACAAAGTAGGTACTCACAAAATCAGTACTATATTGTAGGATATCAGGATCACCTCAGAGCCATTAAAACTGTTGCCTGCACCCCTTCCTTCCAGGACCTCCCAGCCACACCCTCCCTTGCCCCCCACATCCCCGGCCACAGGCACTACCCTGGCCTTTTCATTCTCTAAAGTCCTGTAGCCTCTCTTATCTGTGATAGCAGTCTTTGACACAATTCTGGAATCAGAGAGAAGATATAGTTGGGAGGGATCTTCAGGCACAGGAAAATCACTTCACCTCTCTGCTTTCATTTCTTCCTTGTAAAATGCCTTCCTTTGCTTCTTCACCATTTCTAGAGTATGTGTCTTATTTTCCCATCAAATTCTGTGCTCATGGAACACTTGTGCTCTGGCCTTGAAAATCTTCTCTTTCCTACGAAGTGTGAAGCACTATCTTTTGCACATAGGAAGGGCTCCGTATCCAGCTATGATTGAATGAATAGAGGATTAAATGTTAGATTGCACATATCGGGGCTTTATCCTGTGCTCAAAACTCTGCTAATCACTTCACATGCGTCGCATAATTTAATCTGCTTTTCAAGCCTACTTCTATTTTGTGCTTGTACCAAAACATAAAGAGATTAGTAAATATGCCCAAACTGGGATTTGAACCCAGGTAGTCTGGCTCCTGACTTAATTACTATGCTGCATGGCGGAAACAAAGGGTAGCACGTATTGTACTGAACTCGGCTGACTTGTAGCATGTCTTCGGAGATTTAGAATACGTGGGTCACTTCCTTCAGCAGGTCCAGCTGCACCTGCACCAGGGAACTTCTCACCCTTTCAGCAGGTGGACAGGAAGCCCCAGGGGTAGAGACATGCTCAGTGAAGCGAGTGACCTACAATTTGAGGGTGGTGGCAATCCCAGGCACCCCTGTTGCATAACACTCCTCTGAGAGCCAGGCCCACATGGGACTCACCTAAACAGGCACAAGGACACGGCCTTCCTGCCAACCTGCACTTCCTCTGCAGGCAGCTCAAGAGGTGAGTGCTTCCTACTCAGTAGGCACAGGAAAGAGGGAGGAAGAGAGCCTTGGGCAAGTCCCAACTTTGAGGAACTAGACCAGGAGGTAGGTCTGCTCTTACTTGTGTGTGTCCACCTAGCGAATTATGCCACTTGAAATCCCTCAAAGCCTGTGTAGTTCTAAGAGCGTCATCATTACAACTGTAGAAATGTGTTTGTGTCTTCCAGAATTTTTAGTGTTATTTTCATCAAAAATAAACCTAACCTTGCTCGTTTACCACTGACTCTCCATCACTGGTCGGCCATGCTGTCACTACCTCCTTTCTGCTCCTATAACGGCCCAAGACACAACATTTACTATATTATGGCACAGTCTTTGTTCTCCAACTGTCTCCCTGGCTAGACTGTGGCTTCTAGAGCAAGGGAAGAATGTGTTACGCATCTCTGCGTCAGCAGCACCTAGAAAACGAGTGCTTGACACTGAGCAGACAACAGTGCATTTGTGAAGCAAGTAAAGGAGAAATCAGCAGTCCAGTGAAAAAATAAAAATCTATCCAATGGAATTGAATCAAAAAGAACAGCTGAACTGTCCGATGGGAAAGCTGGTCTCCTAGCCTAAGGCCCAGGGATTTTTCCCAAAGTTGAAGCCCCTGAGTTAGCATATTATTGATTTAAGTGGAATTTGAAGTGCAGGGAGAATGTGGGTTATTCTCTGTGGCATTCAGGTCAACATCTCCATTTTTTAAAAATGCCGGCACAACATTTTACATGTGGCACATAAAATGATACCACATACATTTGATGTATTTGCTACATATGCAAAACAAAAACAAACCTTATTATCTTACAGGAATAATTACTTTGACATTTGGGGACATTTCCTTCCCATTTTTGTTCCCATTCTCACGCAAATGTGTGTAAATAGCTAGATTGCTAGATAAAGATAGTCCCCAAGACATGTTGACATTTGTATCTCCAGACTCTGTTGATAGGGTACCCTACGTAGCAGAAGGGTCTTTTCAGATGTGATTAAGAACCTGATGTGGGAAGATTGTCCTGAACTATATTGGGTGGGCCTCACGTAATCACAAGGCTCCTTAGAAGAGGAAGGCAGGAGGGATGGATTCAGAGAAGGAGACCTAAGGACAGAAGCAGAGGCTAGAGTGCTGCCAGGCACGAAATAAAGAATGAGTGAAACCTCTAGATGCTGGAAAAGGCAAGGAAGAGATTCTCCCCTAGACCGCCAGAAGGAATGCAGCGCTGCTGACCTGTTTGGATTCCTGACCTCCAGAACTGTAACATAATAAATTCGTATTGTTTGAAGCCACTAGTTGGTGGCAATTTGTTAGAGCAGAGGGATAAAACTACCAGAAACTATGTTAGTCTCCTAGGGCTGTCCCAACAAATTACCATTAAAACAATGAAATTTGTCCCCTTAAAGTTCTGGAGGCTAGAATTCCAAAATGAAATGTTGGTAGAACCACGATCTCCCCAAAGGCTTCAGAGAAGAGTCCGGCCTTGCTTCTGATAGTAGCTGGCAGTCCTTGGCGTGTAGATGCATCACTGCAGTCTCTGGTGTTATCATCACACAGCCGTCTCCCTGTGTGTTTGTGTCTTCACACAGCCTTGTAAGGACACTGGTCATTGGATTTAGGGCCCACCTTAATCCGGTATGATCTGAATTTGACCAATTCCATCTGCAAAGACCCTATTTTCAAATAAGATCACATTCTGAGATTCCAGATGAACATGAATTTGGGAGGATACTATTCAATACAGTATGTATTAGTAGGTAGGTAGGTAGACAGGGAGGTGCGTACATAGATGATGGATAGATAGATAAACAACCTTTGTCAAAACCATTTTCATTGTTGTGTAATATTTTATTATATGTTTATAGCAGAATTATGTATTCTTTTCACTGGAAACACATTGTTATACTTACCGAAGCATCGGTTATATCACTAGAAGAACTGCCTTCATTTCTGAGTGCCACATTATGCATGGGATAATAACAAACTGAAACTCACTTTGGGAAGGGCAAACCAGGACAGATAATGGACTCGAATCATTTCTCATGAAGGTCCATGGAAGGAACTGGAATGATTAATCAAGAGACGAGAAGCTTCAGGACATACATGGAAGATATCTTCAAAGACAGAATGTACAATCACCTTGAAGAGAAATTAATCTTATTGTATTTTTCCCCAAGGTGTTGAACTGAGGCAAACAGATCCAAACAATTTCAAAGGGTAAAGTGCTGCAGTGACCTCACCTCTCTGTGTGTCCTTTTCCTCGAAGATCTGGAACCTGATAATCTTCGATCTTAGTAGTGCTCCAAAGTCTTCAAACAAATGTTTCCTTAAAATACATTCATCAAAAACCATGGATGGTATGAGATTTGTTTTTAACTGTCAAGAACTGCTAAGGGTCTGAGATTTTGCACTTCTTGCAAATGAACAAGTTATCCTATTATAGTTTCATAGACACGTTGGAAGATAAGAGACTCCTGAGTCAGATGCAAAGGTTGACTTGTTACTCATGGCAATAGCAGTAGCCCGTGTCATCGTCCTCTTGACCAGCCTCCAGACCCCAGGTCCCACAGGGTGATGTGGGTGCTGTGGGTGCTGTGGGTGATGTGGGTGATGTGGGTGGTGCCTGCATGTGCAAATGGCTGTTTACAAGAAACCCTGCACTCAGGAAACCCCAATCTTTTATAATGGTCTCTGCAATTCTGCCTGACCTTTGCCCTAGAAAGGTCTATTATTGCTATGGAAACAAGCTTGAAAAAGTCATCCACATCAAAAGTTGTCAGTGTATCATTGCTCACGAGACGTGCAGAAATGCAAGAAACCCATAGGTATTTGTGTCTCAACAAGAGCCACTCCTGCTTCATTCTTATACCATCTTGGTTTCTGCTCAATTTCCCATGAGTTCATCACTACTTCAGCCACTTTGATTCACCTGACCGGCAGGCACTGGGATCGATCAACTCCATTCGGTTTGTCTCATACAAGATTTAGTTAAGACTGGTATAAATAGGAGCCCAAACAACAAGATGAGGTCAACTTGAAGTATTAACTTCATACAGTTGAGAAGCAGAGTATGGATGAAGATAGAGGTGGAGGTGGAGGCTAGAGGCAGATGAGAAAGGATCCTGTTTGCTTCTTTCTGCTTCCAGCTTATCTACTGGTGCTAAAGAGCTATCAAAGTATTTAGGAGGAGACTTATACAGCTGATGTGCATGTGGAGTGATTCTCCAGGGTGGCCAAAGGGTTAACAACTTAGAGAAGATGCAATTGAGAGAGACCTAGTTCTAATGACATTTTAATAAAGCATTTGGTAAACACTGAAGCTCGAAGAGAGTAGACTTTAAACATATATAGGAGGTAAAATTGAGAGAACCTGTAAGAGAAGGGAATAGGAGAGAAAGAAGAGTTCAGCATGACTCTCAGGTTTCTGGCTCGGGGGATAGTGTGGAGGGCATTCCCTAAGATAGGAAAGCATAGGACAGTGGTTTTTAAGGGGATTGACAAGCTCAGAGAAGCATGTGAAATGTAGACGTGCACTGGGATGTCTAGGCGTCATTAAAGTTAAGGATCTTAGGTGGATGGGGGAAAATGGGCTGAAAAGGTCAATTTGAAAGTTATCAGCACATAGGTTTTAACTAAAATCTGAGGGTTGGGATAAGAATTTCTATAGAAAATTTAATTAGAAAGCTCTCAGGAAGAGACCTGGAGAACAGCAAGGTAAAAGGCCTGCACTGGTGGGGGTGGGGAGGAAGGGTGAAGGGTGAAGGGTGAAGTTCTGCCATAGACGCCCTAGTAGAGTGCCAGAAGGAAGGAGTAATCAGCAAAGTGATTAACTACGAAGAGGATGAAAATTTGTTTTGGATTTAGCAAAAATAAGATCATCGAGGACCTGGAGGAGAGTAGCTCCATGGAAAGGTGAGCACAGAGGCTAGTTGTAGTGAGTTGTAAATGTCATCATAGGGCACGTATTGAGTATGTCCTTCAGCCATTAGGAAAATTTCACCATAAAGTGTCAATTCTTCCTAAGAATTAAAAGGAAATCCTTTGTGCTGAGACTTCCCAGGGCCTCTGATCTTACCAAAGGGAAAGCAGGAGATGTATAATTCATTCGTGTTTTATGTTTGCTTGGCAAGCACGCAGCACATTGAGTGGGAAGCCATACTTTGGGAATCCAGCAGAAGTAGCAGTAAGATGCCTTCTGGTAATGGGGGTGAAAGTGTGGTCAGCCCTTGGTGCAGAGTTTGTCAAACTTTATTAAAGAAAAAAAAGGGAGATGGTCTAGAAGTCTCAATTGGGTCAGACAATGACACACCTTATGTCAATGCACACAAGCTGAAATAATGAACAGTTCCACCAAGCTCACATCATCTTGGTTTTAAATGTGTAAGCGCCAGAAAAAGATTTCATAAAAGTGTGTCTGGAGGAAAATAGGAAATGTCACTGCTGCTGAGTTCTATTCAAAATGAGCAGGAGAAAAATACAGACTCAGGTAATTAGGTTTTTAGATCCAGCTCAGACTGTAACATCTGTTACCGTGCTGTCTTCCAAGCCTGATGTATTGATCACATGTTCCATGGTGGGAAGCAGAGGGTCCAGAGCTTTCCCTCATAAGAGCAGGGCAAGAACTTGGGCTTTGAGCTGACCCAACATTGATTAGTTTGATACCATTTGCAAGTTACTTAACTTCTCTGAGCTTCATGGCTTCCTGTTTGTATTTTTTGTTCATTAGAAGATGTTAGCAGGGCACATGGGTGGCTCTTGATTTCAGCTTAGGTCGTGGAATCGGACTCTTCCCGGGATTGTGGGATCAAGCCCTGTATCAGGCTCCGAACTGAGTGTGGAGCCTGCTTGGGATTCTTTCTCTCACTCTACCCCCCAACCCCTGCTCATACACACTCTTTGTCTAAAATAAAAGAAAAAGAAAAGATTTTTTAAAAACTTAGCAACACTATATCAAAAGATTTTTGAGAAGATGAAACTTTCCTTTAAAATATTCAAACAAGTCTATGAAATGCTTATAATATTATACAATGAAACTTTCTGAATTCTATTTTTTTTTCTTTTCTTTCTCTGCACCCTTTCCCTTCCTCCTCTCTCCCTTCCTTCCTTCCCTGCCTTCCTCCCCAGTGAATATCTGCTCCTTCAGGTAAATACCTGTCAAGAATCTTGGTGCCATCTTCTCAGAAATTTATATTATTACCTGGAGATCATATCCTCCAGAGAATGGGTGTGAATTTGGAAGTGCCCCCAGAAGCAGGAAGGCTCTCAAATGCCCTAGAATTCTCCCAAGCAGATTGACCCTTACTGGGACATGATTTCAACAACAAAACTTTTCCAAGTTTTACAACGACTCAGCTCCTGTGAGGGCCATATGCAGTTTTCCATCTCATTAACAAAAACCTATTTCTCATAAACCTTTAAAGAAAGAACAGCTCTTTCCCAAGAAAACAAACTCTTCTCACCAAATTGGATTGACTATCACCATGCAAACTGCAAACACTATTTTCCAGTGCAAATGACCCCCATCCTGCAGTCTTGGTGGGCTGGGAAGTATCTCCTTTTGATATTCCAGCTATCTGGCATTTTCTTGGTGTCAAGGAAAACTGTAATTTGGAGAGTCACAGCTATTCCATTTTCAGAGGCGAGAATGTGGAATTTTTTATCCCAAAATTTTAGGGGAAGGAAAACGAAACCGATGTCTGGCAAGGGAATATGTATTTCAAAGTCTCTTCATTACACTCAGGAGGACCTTTCAATTCCTTGATGAGGACAGGGAGTCTATTCCCATAGTCTACACTAAGGTCTGAAATAATGTTTACTGATATCCAAATGTGTGGCCGATTAGAAGTAAACAAGAAAAAAAATTGAAGTGGAATGAAAAATTATGGGCATACAGTATATCTAAAAGAAATGTTGGCTAATATTTGAAAAGGATAGTGAAATCTAAGTATGGCAAACATAAGAAACTAAAAGCCACGGCAGTTAATGAACATTCTGTGCTGAAGCACAGGCCAGGCATATGCCAGTCCCCCCAAGATCACCCCTCTGATGCTGTTCATCACACTGAGGGTTGTTTCATGCAAACATTGAGAAAAGACAAATGTGTACCTAAGGCAACCACTACCTTATCAAGACATAGAACATGTGCATCATTCCAGAAGTTCCCTCATTCCTCTGGCCCTGATGTCCATCTTGATAGGTTACTTTTTGCTGGTTTCAGACTTCCAAGTAGAAGGAATCATGCAGGATGTATTTCTTTGTGCCTGGCGTCTTCCATGCAACATCATGTTTTTCATCCCAATCATCTGGTGGGTATCACGTTTCCATTCTTTTTATTACTACATAAGTATTCCACTGTGTGAATATGCGAGTTTGTTTATCCGTTTACCTATGGATGACCATGTCTACGCAAGTCTGTTCATGAGCACGTGTTTTTGTTTGTCTTGGTAAATATCTAGGATTGAGACTACTGGCTTTTCTATGGTTAGTGTATATTTAACTTTTAAGAAACCACCCGTTTCCAGAGTGATGATACCATTTTACATACCTACCAGCAATATGCTAAAGTTCTCATTTATTTTTCTGTTGTTGTTTTCTGTGGGGTTTTTTTTTTGTTTGGGTTTTAGGGTTTTTGTTTGTTTGGTTGGTCGGTTGGTTGTTCTTTGGGGTATTTTAGAAAGACCGAGAAGGGCAGAGAGAATCCCCAGCAGGCTCCAAGCCCAGCACAGAGCCTGATGCAGAGCTCAGTCCTACAAACCGTGAGCTCATGACCTGAAATCAAGAATTGGACGTGTAACCGACCGAGCTAGCTAGGCACCCTTAAAAGTTAGTTCTAAATTCTTTACATCTTCACCCACACTTAGCACTGTCTTTTTATGATTTAGCCATTGCAGTGTGTGTGAAGTGATATTCCCACTGTGGTTTTAATCTGCATTTGCTTTATGACTAATGAACAATTCATAAAGCAGGTATCTGCAAGGGAGGTCTATGGGCAGGACCAGCTGCATAGAATACAGGGAATAAAAACACAGGGACATTTGCATAAAAGTTAAGAAAAATTCCAAGATGACAGCAGCAAAACATGAAACAAGGCAAGAAGCCTTTCTTTTTTTTTTTTTTTTTTTTAATTTTTTTTTTTTCAACGTTTATTTATTTTCGGGACAGAGAGAGACAGAGCATGAACGGGGGAGGGGCAGAGAGAGAGGGAGACACAGAATCAGAAACAGGCTCCAGGGTCTGAGCCATCAGCCCAGAGCCTGACGCGGGGCTCGAACTCACGGACCGCGAGATCGTGACCTGGCTGAAGTCGGACGCTTAACCGACTGCGCCACCCAGGCGCCCCGCAAGAAGCCTTTCTAAGTGCAGGACCCCGTGGATTGCGAAGGGCACATGAACTTAAACCTGGCCTTGCCTGTGGGCCACATCCAGTCCAACACCTGCTTTAGTATGGCTCATGATTCAAGAATGGTTTTTATATTTTTTAATAGTTAAAAATGAAAAATTCATATTTCACGATACTTGACAATTATAAGAAATTCAAATTTCAGCATCCATAAATAAAGATATATTATAACACAGCCATGTTCATTTGTTTATGTATTATCGATAGCTGGACAATGACAGTGTTAGGAGTTGCAACGGAAACTGTATGGCCCATAAAGTATAAAATATTTACTGTCTGGTGCTTTACAGAGGGAGTGCCAACTCTTTATATGTTCATCTAGCCATTTGTATATTTTTTTGAAGTGTCCATTCAAGTCTTTTGTCCATGTTTAATTGCAGTGTTTTTTTCTTTAATATATTATATATTAATATATATATTATATATATTTCTTTAATATATTATATATTTTTCTTTATATATTATAGATAAGGTTCCTTCGTCAGATGTATGTGTGAAGGATATTTTCTTCACATCTCTGACTTGACTTTGTATTTTGTTAAAAATGCTTCAGAGAGCTGGAGGTTTCAATTTTGATGAAGTCCAATTTATCGATGTTTGTTCTTTTATGATCAGTGCTTTTTGTGTTTTAAGAAATCTTTGCCTCAAAGTTGCTAAGAAATTTTTCCTGATTTTTTTCTGGAAAATCCATACTTTTGTATTTTATACTTAGGTCTATGATCCATTTTTAATTATTATTTTGGGAAGCATGCTGAAAGTTAGAGATCAAGGTTCATTTTTTTCCCACATGAATATCCAGTTGGTTCTGAACTTATTGTTGTTTTTTTTTTTAAGTTGCATTCCCCATTGAATCAGAACTCTGTTAAAAATCAATTGACCATGGGTGAAATTAACAACTCAGGCAAGAACAGATGTTGGCAAGGATGCAGAGAAAGAGGAATGCTTTTACACTGCTGATGGGAATGAAAACTCATGCAGCCACTCTGGGAAATAGTATGGAGGTTCCTCAAAAAGTTAAAAATAGAACTACCCTATGTCCCAACAATGACACTACTAGGTATTTATCCAAGGGATATAAGTATGCTGTTTCAAAGGGTCACATGCACCTCAATGTTTATAGCAGTGCTATTGACAATAGCCAAAGTATGGAAAGAGCCCAAATGCCCATTGACAGATGAATGGATAAAGAAGATGTGGTATATGTATGTACAAACGGAGTATTACTTGGCAATCAAAAAGAATGAAATCTTGCCATTTGCAAAAATGTGGATGGAACTAGAGGGTGTTATGCTAAGTAAAACAAGTCAGTCAGAGAAAGACAAATATCATGATTTCACTCATATGTGGAATTTAAACAGATGAACATAAGGGAAGAGAAGCAAAAATAATATAGAAACAGGGAGGGATACAAAACATAAGAGACTCTTAAATACAGAGAACAAAGAGGATTGCTGGAGGGGCTTTGAGGGGGAGATGGGCTTATCGGGCAAGGGACATTAAGGAAGACACTTGTTTGGATGAGTACTGGGTGTTACACATAGGGGATGAATCACTGGAATCTACTCCTGAAAACATTATTGCACTATATGCTAACTTGGATATAAATCAGAAGAGAAAGAAAGAAAGAAAGAAAGAAAGAAAGAAAGAAAGAAAGAAAGAAAGAAAGAAAGAAGAAAGAAAGAAAAGAAAAGAAAAGAAAAGAAAAGAAAAGAAAAGAAAAGAAAAAAGAGAGAGGGAGGGAGGAAGGAAGACGGGCACTGGGTGGCTCAGTCAGTTAAGTATCTGACTTCAGCTCAAGTCATGATCTCCTGGTTTTCGAGTTCAATCCCAGTGTTGGGCTCTGTGCTGACAGCACAGAGCCTAGAGCCTGCTTGGGATTCTGTGCCTCCCTCTCTCTCTGCCCCTCCCCTGCTTGTGCTCTGTCTCTTTCCCTCTCAAAAATAAATAAACATTAAAAAAATAATTTAAAAAAAGGAAGAAAGAAAAAAAGAAAGAAAGGAAGGAAGGAAGATGAAAAGAAGAAAGAAAATCAATTGACGATATCTTTTTGGATCTTTTAAACTGTAAAACATGAGTGTGAATTCATGCTATATTTTCGCTTTACAAGATAATGTGTATTTCCTAATTCCGTCCATTGGTAGGGTCTAAAAATAGTAACTCACTTTGTAAAAAAGAACACCACAACTCAAATATTGGTGTCTAAAAACCATTTCACACCAAAAGAAACCAGAACAAATCTGGAAGAAAAAATATGCATAAAGAGTCTGGAATATTTGTGATGCCAGAAAGTAGACGAACTATGGAAGACTTTTGGAGTTGTGGCAAAATGGCAGAATAGCCAATTTCAAGAGAGTCCCACTGGCCCAACATGGACCAATTTGTACACCAAATTAATAACAGACATAACAGATTTAACACATCAAAACGTATGAAAAAATCCATATGCTTATATCATGCAAAAATAAACACGCATGCATACACACAGAGCAATTCCAGTTATACAAGAAGCAGTCTATCTTACAGGAGCAAAAAGCAGATCCGTGGTTAATGGGGGGCTGGGACGAAGACAGACTCAGACTGCAGTGAAACTCCCCGCAGTGATGGAGGCACTCCCCATCTTGAGCGTGGCAGTGGCTTCACACATGCGCAGTTTCCAAAACTCCACAAACTGTTCACTTTAAATGGATGCAGTTTGTTTTACATAAGTTATTCCTCAATAAATTGAGAAGGAAAAAGTTTCAACTAGGTAAATTTAGTTGAGAGGATTTGTCTGAGTTTCTGTATACCTAGTGATTGTCTGTTCTATCAATTAGTGAGAGGAGAATGTTGAAGTCTAAAACTATAATTGTGAATTTGTCCGTTTCTCATTTTAATTTTATAACTTTTGCAGTCAGGAATTTTGAAACTATTTTTAGATTCATACATATTTATGATTGCTATTCCCTCCAAACGAATGGCTGTTTGTATTATTGTGATATGCCTTCTTTACTTTTTAATGCTGACTTGAAGTCTATTTAGTTTCTTAAAAATATAACCATTTTTCTAATGCTTATTTTTATGGGATTATCTTTTGCATCCTCTTACTATTAGTTTTTTCCTCAACTTGAAAATACATTTCCTGATCACATATAGTTGTGTATTTCTTTTTTTTCAATCCATTCTGGCATTCCCCTTTGTCTTTTTTGTAAGAGCCTTATAAGAGTCTTGGTGTCCACATTTTTACTTGTGTATTGGTCTTCCTTCCCACTGTGAATTTTTTTTTTCTTTTTAGTATTCCATTTGATTTTCTCCATTGGCTTCTCAACTATCCTAGTCATGCCCCAGGGCTAACAGTGTACATCGTTAACAATATGGACATAGAATCCATATGGTACTACTACATAGTGCTTCACACATATGCTTGGCATTTCACACATTCGGTTTCCCAATTCCCACTTTTTTGTAAGTTTATTTATTTATTTTTGAGAGAGAGAGAGAGAGAGAGAGAGAGAGAGAGCATGTTTGAGCAGGGGAGGGGCAGAGAAAGAGGGAAAGAGAGAGAATCCCAAGCAAGCTCTAGGTGGAGCCCTATGTTGGGCTCAAACTCACAAACTGTGAGATCATGACCTGAGCCGAAGTTAAGAGATAGATGCTTAACCAACTGAGCCACCCAGGTGCCTCCCCAATTCTTCTAACTTCATGTCTAATGCTTCCCATTCGTAGTTCCTAGCCCCACCTCACAAATGTAATCACTTTAGAAAAAATATATAATTCCATTTACCATCACACCCTTTTTCTTATAGTGCATTAAACCAGTAGTTGTCTTTTATGGAAATTATTGGGATAATAAAACATAGCATTACAAATAGAGATAGAGATAGAGATAATCTCCATTTAATTACCATGTGCTGTGCTCTTTATTTCTTCCTATAGATCCCAGTTGCATCTGGGATCATTTTGCTTTGATCTCAAGAATTCTTTTTTAAGTTTATTTATTTATTCTGGAGAGAAAGAGAGAGAGAGAGAGAGAGCATGGAAAAGGGAGACAGAGAGAATCCCAAGCAGGCTCTGTGCAGACAGCCCCAATGCAAGGCTGAAACTCATGAACCGTGAGATCATGACCTGAGCCAAAATCAAAAGTCAGACACTCAACCAATTGACTGAATCATCCAAGCGCCCCAAGAATTTTTTTTTTTAATTTATTGAAGTATATTGGACACAGAATATTACATTACTTTCAGGTGCACAGCATAGAAATTCGACTGAAGATTGTACTTGAACATTTATTGTACTGAGATTCTGCTGGCTAAAGCATTCAGCTTCCAATCTACTGAAAGTGAGTTTTCACTCTTGTTTTTAAAGGCTATTTTTGCTAATTATTGGGTTCTGGATTAACAGGTTTTGGTTTTGCTTTAAGAAATTTAAAGCTGTCATTCCACCGTCTTCTGGATTCCATTCTTTGCTTTGCATGAGAAGGTAACTGTCATTTATATATTGTTGCTCTGTATGTAATGTGTCTTCTTTTCTGTACTTGACTTCAAGATTTTTCCTTTATCTATTATCAGTTTAACTGATGTACTGATGTCTGATTTCTTTTGTATTTTTTTCCCTGCTTTGAATTCACTGATGGATCTATGTGCTAAAACTTTTAAGCAAATTGGGGAAATTTTTAGTCATTGTTTCTTCCAATATTTTTTTTTCTGCCCTATTCATATAGCAGGCTCTCAGCTATCAGCGCAGAGCCCACTTTGGATCCTCTGTCCCACTGTCTCTGCTCCTCCCTTACTTGCTCTCCCTCAAAAATAAATAAACATTAAAAAATGAAAAAAAAATCTATTTTCCTTTTTTTGGCATATTACATGATTTCTTTTTTTTGTAAATGGTTATTTATTTATTTAGAGAGCGAGAGAGAGAGGGAGAGGACTAGCAGAGGAGGGGCAGAGAAAGAGGGAGAGAGAGAGAATCCCAAGCAGGCTCCACACTCAGGGCAAAGCCCAACTCTGGACTCGATCTCATCACTGTGAGATCATGACCTGAGCTAAAATCAAGAGTTGGATGCTTAACTGACTGAGCCACCCAGGTGACCCTCAAACTTTTTATAATAACTGTTTTAAATACAACATATTAAATCCAACATCTAGAGCATTTCAAGGTTGAATTTTTTGTATGATCGTCTATCAAAATCTCCTATTTCTTTGCATTCCTGATAATTCTTGATTGTCTACTGGATTTTTTTTTATTTTTTTTTTAATTTTTTTTTTCAACGTTTATTTATTTTTGGGACAGAGAGAGACAGAGCATGAACGGGGGAGGGGCAGAGAGAGAGGGAGACACAGAATCGGAAACAGGCTCCAGGCTCTGAGCCATCAGCCCAGAGCCCGACGCGGGGCTCGAACTCACGGACCGCGAGATCGTGACCTGGCTGAAGTCGGACGCTTAACCGACTGCGCCACCCAGGCGCCCCTGTCTACTGGATTTTGTTGACAATATGTACTACAGATTCTGCATTCTGTTATTATGTCCGTTAAATGTTGAATTTTATTCTACTAGGTAGTTCAAGCACTGGTTAATTAGACTGAACTTGGCTAGACTTGGTTTTAGGTCTTGTTAGGCCAGACCTGTGGAACACTCAAGCTGTTGCCTGACTTCTTCTAACTTGGCAGGACTTAACTTTCAAACTCTGTAGTGCCTGTAAATCTCCTCAAGGGCTCATTTTAGTTTTGTTGAAGGTGGGTCTAAAATAGACTTTTCTCTATTGCTCCGAAGACACGGCCTTTATGGTGCCTTAGCTAGATGCTTGCAGCGTTCATGAGATGTTAATGATTTTATCCATTCCGGCTAGACCAAAATATCACTGTCCCTCATCCCTTCCACACCACTAGGCTGTTTGTTCAATCCTCAGATCCGTAGCTGCCACTCTCAAGTAAATGTCACAACATCCCACATGCATGTGCAGCCTCACTCTCAGCTAAGGACTTTGAAGAACTGCCCCCTACACACAAGCTTCTGGCTCAGCCCTCCATTCTACCACCCCCTCTTCTCCAGTGCTCTGCCCCAGAATTAACAGCCATTTCCATTGTCCTGAACTCAGATCTCTACTTCCTCAGGTCAGTGGGCCCACCAGGCTCTGCTTGCAGATGCCTCATTGGCAGAGAGCCAGGGCAATCACGGGGTTCACCTCTTGAGTTTCCCTTTTCTTGTGGACTGGGGTCTTGCACTGCCTGTTGATCAATACCAAAAAGAATTGCTTTGTCTGTTTTGTTCAGTGTTACGGTTGCTGATATTGGAGGGACAGACCAGGAGACCGGGACTAGTTACTCCATCATAATCAGAAGGATAAATCTTATACAATTGCTTCTATGACTCTATCATATGGCTATATAACTTAATTTTAGGTTTCTGGCTTCTAGAAATGTACACAGGCAAAACAGGCAGATAATATTAGCTAAAAGTCCTTTAAAAAGTTCTACACCAATTAATATTTTATTTTAATGGATTAAAGTTTTAATATGAAGGCTTTCACAATAAGGATGATATTTAACCTTCATTATTTATTGGAAGTATTTTTTCAGGAGGATCATACGTTAGTGATGGGAAAAATTAGTAACTGCATAGTCCCGGGGCCATTACCAAGGATCTCTGGAGTCTAGTTTGCTGTCAGTTCTCTATCTTTACCTCCACCTCTCTCCAGCAACTAGAATTGGCTCAGTCTTGATGGAGGCAGGTGCTGTTTAATTTCACCGTACTTACTCTCCTACAAAGCAGGTGGTGTGTATCTTTCTTGAAGCTCAGGGATGAGAGAGTTAAGGTTAAGTAAGAGAGGGCCTCAGTGCCTCAATCAGTTGTCACACTCTCATATAGTTGGAAAAGATTATCAGCAGAGTTTCTACTGGATGTACCAAATACTAGGTTAGGAGAAAATATTCAGAAAAAAAATTTTTTTTTTTTTTTTTTTTTGCCAAAGGAAGGATGAGAGGGAAGAAGGAAGGAAAAGGAAAGAAAAACAGGTCCCTGTTCTGAAAGGTATTACTGTGGGATGATTTCAGAAGACCTGAACTGTGCTTCCATATGATGGGATTGGTTCTGGAGATGTGTAAATGAAGTACTATACTAAGGAGGCTTGAAAAAAGCTACCGACTTCCCTATGAAAGAGGAGGCAGAGATAAAATAATATTGAAGGAGGGATAAAAGCAGTAGGTACAAATTTCACAGTCAAAATTTCTCACTAATAAAAATACCCCTTGCTTTATTTCTCTATAATGAAATTTACTGTATGGAAGGAACCACCATTCCATTTTGGTAGAAGAAAACTTAATCTTATCAATTCAAGAAACGTTCAATCACTTCTGGCTTAATACTGAGTCTCTTGAGAAACCACTAAGTCAATTCAGTATTTTATTTCTCTCCTCCTTTCCTGATGGTCTGTCTCAAGATGATGTCATTCTTAGCAACTGCTTTTTTATCTGTTTGCCTGCATTTGAGTAGGGGGCTTATGTTTACTATCCAAGAATTGTGGGGTGGACAACTGGCCCATAGTTATCAGCACACATCTGTGTTGTCATCTAAGATGAAGATCATTCTTCACCATCCCTGCATGGCTGACAGAAAGTTCTAATATCCGTTAACTGGTCACAATGCTCATACAGCTCATTCTGTATGCTCCTTTACCCTACCCCAAAGCCTGTCCGGGTCGACTGGCCTACACTGAAACATTTCTGTTCCCTTCCCAGAGAACATGCGTAATAAAAGTTGGACATTTGCCTTCCCCAGACAGATCGTATGATGTGTGGCTGCCTTTGGGCCCATTCTGAAGTAGTGAAGTGGAGTGAGAAAAAGTACAGACATTGGAGTTGTTCTTTCTGAGTGTGATTCCAGCCCACCAAGGACCAACAGTCTAGCCTCAGGCACCTAACCTGTCCATGCTTCATGTCCCTCATTGATGAAATGATTATAGTAGTATTCTTTACTTCTCAGAATTATTCTGAGAATGAACAATGGTGATATATCCAATGTGCTTAGGAACTAGTACAGGGTGAGCATTACATAAATGTTATCTATCTGTCATCATCATCAGCCTAGACTTTTCACTCAGCAGTTTCTACTCAAGCACCAGGTTGAACCTGTTTCTTAAATTATAAGGCTTGCAGTCTCACCACAATACCTCAGGGGAAATTACAAATAACTAAAAATAGAAACTAGGCAATGTCTCTGTTCCTGGGTTTGTAGCAGAGACCTTTTCAAGGTTTACAGACTTTAACTTCAAATCTGCCTTTTCTCACCAACTATATTCCTTTTCTTAGGAATATTTTCTTGCAATATTTGCAAGGAAACTTTTCTTGCAATATTTGACATTTTATTCTTCTCTCTAAATGTGGGATAAACACATTCTGCATCCTAGAGCACTTAACCTTTGCCACTCCAAACAAAAACAAAAACAAAATCCACTTTCCTTTTCAAAAAAGCCTCATACTTAGGAGCTTTTATTTTAAAGATACGAATTTGCTGTAGAATTCAAAGCTTACTTTTGTCAGTCAAGGTTGAATATCAATTATTTACTTCTCTTTGCAAACCTGCTGTACAAGTCTATGCTGTGACAAAGGACGATAGTGACCAAGGAGCCATAATATTAAGTATAAAGAATTTTTTTTAATTTTTTTAAAGTTTATTTATTTACTTTGGTGGGAGGGGCAGAGAGAGAGGGAGAGGGGGAGAGAGAGAGAGAGAGAGAGAGAGAGAGAGAATATCCCAAGCAGGGTCCACACTGTCAACACAGAGCCCAACTTGGGGCTTGAAATCATGAACCATGAAATCATGACCCAAGCCAAAACTGAGTTGAATGCTTAACCGACCGAGCCACCTGGACTCCCCTAAAGAAAAGGTTTTTAAAAGGCCATCTGAATATTTTTTACTTGCTCCCTCCAGACCCACCTTCTAAATTTCTCTGCCCTGCTCTTCGTCTCAGGATGCTGAGTTTCATGAACTCTATCAACGGGCCCACGTCCCCTCTGGCTTCCAGGTGGGTTTGGCCAATGGAAAAGACTGACAGGCATTGTTCCTGATTTCTTTCCTGTTTGCTCTCTGCAAGTGAGCTGGGACTCTGCTAAAGTCAACTCCTCTTCCATCACTACGGGTACTCTCTTTCCCAGGCCTGGTATCTTCTCCTTCCCCTTCCCTTTTTGGGGTTTGAGTTGCAAATTACTGTCCAATGCTTCAAATTCCTAAACACCTCACTGCTTCCATTGGTTTCCTCTTAACCTCCCGCAGTGTTGTCAGCAGACCTTTTATTAAATACTTCTCAATTATCCCATTCAAGTGGGCCCTTTGTTTCCCATCAGGATATTGAGTGATCCAAAACGAAGTGGAAACTCCAGGAAACAAACAAACAAAAACAAATTGACCAAGAAGGGAAACATGATCACAATGTTACATTTATTGTTCCAAAAAACAATATTAAGATATTCATATTTTAAAATTTAAACATTAGTCTTTAAGTGATTTCACTAAAGACTTCATGGTCTTCATGGTGGCAGAATAGAGGGTAATATAATCAACTGTGAAAATTCACTTGATACTGAGAGGAAAAAGGTGAAGGAAGGTGAACTGCTAACATCCAATCATAATAAGTAAAGGAGGGGTAGGTAAATAGACTAGAAGTGTGTGCATACATTATTTACATTTATAAAGGTAACTAAAGATAGTGGAGGGGGCCCCTGGGTGGCTCAGTCAGTTGATCCTCTGACTCTTGATTTTGGCTCAGGTCATGATCTCACAGTTCATGAGATTGAGCCCCACATAGGGCCAGGCTCTGTGCTGACAGCATGGAGCCTGCTTTGATTCTCTCTCTCCCTCTCTCTCTGCCCCTCCCCTGCTCATGACTTCTCTCTCCCTCTCTCTCTCTCTTTCTCTCTCTCCCTCTACCTCAAAATAAATAAATTAATTAAAAATAAATAAAAACAGAAATAGTGGAATAATGCTCTTTTGTGGTGGGAAGAGGGTTCGGTCAGTGAGCTAAGTCAGTCTCCCATAGCAGGAAATCAATAGCTTACATTTAAATTTGACAAATGAAGAAAGAGACGTTTGACTCCATTATGTAGACTTATGGAAATAATGACCAGAATAATGACAAAAGGAAACAGTACGCAGTAGCCGCTTTAGAGGGCAGGTCTGTGGGCAGAGAAGAAAATGGGGTGGAAGGGAGATTATGGCTTTCATCCAAGCTCCTCTCCACTACTAGGACATGGTTTTGAAAAATGTGTGCATGTCTTAATTTGTTTCTAAAATATTAACAGCCCCAAGGGGGTTGTGAGGACCAGACTTGGGAGGCTCCCACTGGTCTTCGGTCAGTGTTTTGCAACAAGTGTGTGAGTCAGGCAGAGCAGAGGGAGGAGGAGAGTGCCCGTCAGACAGCTCCTCTTCCCAGTTCCTGGGGAAGGAGGGTGGTTTTTCTTACATCCCGAGAAGGCTTGTCCCTGTGGCTCCAAGTTTGCTCCCTCGCCTTGTGCTCGAGTCCCAGACCTGGACAGGGGTCTTTACTCTATGAAGCTGTCTTTTCTCAGGAAAAGTGGAGAGAGTGAGACTGTTCCATGTCATGCCAGATGCCGGATGCCAGGACCTGGGTCACACACATCTCTTTCGCTCTGACGTAAAGACATCATTTGTTTTGTCATTTTTATACATGAGAGAAATTTGCTTGTCAGCCCCCCTTTTCCAATCTTTTTATGGCAGCTGTTGTTTCAAAACCCAGTTAGCATTGTTTAAAGCATGTAGGCATCTTGTAAGCAAACTTTGTAGGTCCTCCTTCTTTCTCTCATGACCTTTGAGACTGGCTTCTGGAGAACAAAGAAACAGGGACCCTTAGGTCACTAGTCAGGCTTGGGATGAGAATATGAGTCTCAAATGAAGTGTGAATAGGGACACAGGCTGCTGTGATTTCAGAACATCATGAGAGTCTGGAGCCTGCTGGTTCTATTTTCGTTTTTAATTTTTTCATGTTTTTTTATTTATTTTGAGAGGGGTGGGGAAAGAGAGAGAGCAGGGGAAAGGCAGAGAGACAGGGAGAGAAAGAATCCCAAGCAGGCTCTGTCTGTCAGTGGGGCTCGATCTCACGAACCATGAGATCATGATCTGAGCCAAAATCAAGAGTCTGAGGCTTAACCGACTGAGCCACTCAGGTCCCCTGGAGCCTGCTGGTTTTAGCTTGAACCTTCCCTCTGTGAATGGGGGAAGGCTTCCATGTTAGGACACAGGTATATCAGTGACAGCCAGAGCCAACCATGCAGGAAGCTTTTCATTCCCCGGTAAGAAACAGCCCATGCTCCTTAGCACATCATGCGGCGTCATCAGTAATATGCCCCTGGCCCCAATTCCCCCTCCCTGATTGTGCCTTTAGCTCCCCACTTTCAGAATATGCAGCCCTTGTTTCTAGCACATGCCCCGTGCTCTCTCCAGTCCACCACTGAGCCCAAGTCATGTGTTTTTGTTCTGCAACATCTTCAGCAGAAACACATCCTCCTTGTTCCTTCAAGTCTCACCCAAGAGGCCACTTTCCCAGTGCATTTTACAGCAGGGAGACTGGGGGTTAGTAAAGGGAAAAAAGTTACTCAAGGTAACATAAGTATTTAGCAGAATTGCCAAAAACAAGACTCTACTCTTCCTGTAGAACTCCTTCCACCAAACTACATTGATGCACATATTTGTGTCTATATTCTTGTGTCAATAATTACAATTTTTGATTGTTGAGTGAAGCAATCCTCCTACCTCTGAGATTTTGGGTTATTCTCCATATGTAAGCCTCCCAGACCCTGGGGTGATTCTCTCCTGGTCTCAAGCCCTCTCTATGCCATCCTCTAGATGTTTTATGCTCCTTTACTCTCACAAAGACTCCTACTTTGCTTCTTTTCCCCAGTGTTCATGGATTTCTTGCCTATGGTTCAGCCCAGGACTTATTTTCATCCATCCTCTTCAAAGCAGGGAATACATGAAACTTTTCAGAGCACCTAGAAGCCAAGAACATGAAGTAAGTCACTCGTTCACAAAGAAGTGTTGGCATCTAACAGAATTAATCTCAGCATCACACCCCAGTCCTACTAAGCCACGTGAATGCTCACAAAGCACAGAATCGGTGATAGATGAGGTCCCAACAGCGGCATCTCAGGCATCAGCAAGCCAGTGGGTAAAGTATTTCTGCAGGCTGCTTATCACCCTCAGAACCACAGTCTCAGAGACCGTCAGAAAATGGCAAGGCCATCAAAGGTCTACAGGCACCATCACTTGATGTGCAGTTGGGAGGATTGGATCCAATGAAGGGCAATCAAAAGCAAGGCGGCTGCATGTTAGCAGGGAAGTGAGAAACAGAGCATAGGTCCCTGAATATAGGGATCCAGAACCCTCTTTGTAATTTCATTCTTACCCACATTACATCTTATATGCTTATAATTTTGGACTGTGTTAAAATGTACTCCAAGTTCCTCTTCTTGGGTACAGTCTTGGCCCTCATAAGACCTCAACTACATGCAGAAGAAGAGAATATCTATAAGTTTCCATCACTCTTTGGGGGAAAAAGCCTAACTTGCCTCCACTGAAGGACATATAGAGACCATACGGTATTTGCACACAGGTCCTTCTTCACTCAAACACCCTAGACCTGTTCTGAGAACAGATATACCTTCAGCATCCTGGCATTACATTGTATGATCACCGAAACTCACTCCAGCACCACAGGAGGGAGTGGGGCAGGAAATTTTGGGTGTGGAGTGATGAGCCTGGGAACCAGGGCTTAGAATTCTATTCTCGGTTTTATCTCTAACTCTCAGTGTGGTTTTGGGCAAGACTGTTTCCTTCCTTTCTGAATGGATTCATTTGTGCAATGGCAATAAAATCCTTTACTAACTGGATACAAAAGACTGAGTTGGATGATATCTTGTCCTGGTGATGTTTCACTTTCTATAGGCCTGGATACTTGATTCTATGTATGCTTCAGAAAATATAGAGAATAGGTTTGCTGATGCAGTCCCCACATTGGGACCTCTTGATCTGGGCCCACTGAGGTCATTTCTGTGTCCTCTTCACCCTAGCATGCTCTGCAGATATCCCTTCCCCGCTTTCCTCCACACTCCCACCAGAAACTTGCGAGTGATGAGGACAGACATGCTCCTCCCCTGATTGGACAGACCAAGTCGCATCAGGGGGAATCACCAAGTCTTCAGTCATAACTAGACATAGGTGACCAGCTCTCCCCTATTTTTCGTGAACTTTCTCAATTCTAAAATTGAAACTCTGTCTCCTGGAAACATTCTCAGTGTCAGGCAAACCAGGATGGTTGGTCACCTAATGGGAAGGGAGACAAAGCAGCTGCATTGTCCTGCTTCTAAGCCTGCAGCAGGTAGAAGAAGCTAGTGTTTTCTGTGCTAGATTTGGTGGTGAAAAAAAAAGGAAATGTGGGAAATTGGCTAGTCTATGCAATCAGCAATGGGTCCATTACTGGATAGAATATAGCCAACTATAGAGGGAGTGGGGGTGTGATGGCATATGCTGGGTAAGGTACAGAGGTTGGGCCTTGTGCTATAGACACAGGGGAGTATTTGTAGGCGTATTTCTGTGTTTTGTAGTGACATGCATATCAGAGCTATGTTAGAGGAGTATTCATCCAACATTTAGTACAGAATGGATTGGAGTAGGCGAGACTGGAGATAAAGATGGGATTTCAGAGGACAGAGAGAAGATTTGAGGCCACAACATCACACAGAAAGTTCATTGTGGCGTCAGAAATAGGACTTACGGGTCAATAAATGTCCTGGAATCTCACCAAGGAATTAGCAGGTGATGGTAGTGAAGGGATAGTGTTGGTTGAAGTGGGAGCCAGGAAGGGGGGGGGGGGGGCAGGGACCAGAGTATGAGATCAGTTAGAAGCGGTCCCTCCTCAGTGACTTGTCCACACCTTCTCTTCCTTTCCCTCCTCTTCCTCCCCCCCCCTCCTCCTCTTCTTCCTCCTATTTCCTCTTCCACGTCCTCTCCTTTATCACAATCACCTCCCCATGGTCTTCTCAGATCTGCCTTCCTGCCTTCAGTCTTGCTCAATGCTCTCACATGTCTCCCACATCTGTCTTCTTTTTTTTTTTTTTTTTAAATTTTTTTTTTCAACGTTTATTTATTTTTGGGACAGAGAGAGACAGAGCATGAACGGGGGAGGGGCAGAGAGAGAGGGAGACACAGAATCGGAAACAGGCTCCAGGCTCTGAGCCATCAGCCCAGAGCCTGACGCGGGGCTCGAACTCACAGACCGCGAGATCGTGACCTGGCTGAAGTCGGACGCTTAACCGACTGCGCCACCCAGGCGCCCCTCTCCCACATCTGTCTTCTATCATCATCCTATTATCCCTTGATCACAGGGCTATGAACCAATCATAATTCAGTATGAAGGTCAAACCCTCATTCCTGCTCCTCAGGATTCCTACATTGTGCCTTAACTCTCACCAAAGGAAATGGTGTCTTTAGGAGAGGAATATCAGAGTTGCTAAACCAAGTTGAGAAACACCAGCTAAGGCCTGCGTCTCCCTCATGCCAGTGACCCCAGGACAAATGGGAAGTGGGGAGAGACCTTCCAGCTCACTGCCGCGATCTGCTTTTCATGCTCTTGGCCAGCTCAGGTCGTTGCTGCTGTGTTTGCTCTCTGATGCTATCAAACAGCTAGTTTTTGTTATATTCTCAGAATTTTTCTCCAAATGGATTGATCTGGCAAAAGATTTTCTATCTGAACAGGAAGCTGAAGCCTTGAGATGCATTTTAAATTCATTATTTCGAGCCACTTTAACTTAATAGTTTTAAGCATCTTAATAAATGTTATTGTCTGCTATCTAGAAATATTGTGCTAAATTTTGCTCCTAATAGCATTAATTAGAATACTTCTTTTCTGACCTCAAAATCATTATCCTTTTTTTTAAAAAAAATGGTTTCTTTCATGAAAAGTATGTTTTAATTTATTAGTGCCTATTAAATTAGATTGAATAGATTACCTAGAAGTCATTTTTAGTGTGGCTTGTTTTTATTTATTTATTTTTTTTTATATATTTTTTTTCAATGTTTATTTATTTTTGACAGAGAGAGACAGAGCATGAACGGGGGAGGGGCAGAGAGAGAGGGAGACACAGAATCGGAAACAGGCTCCAGGCTCTGAGCCATCAGCCCAGAGCCTGACGCGGGGCTCGAACTCACGGACCGCGAGATCGTGACCTGGCTGAAGTCGGACGCTTAACCGACTGCGCCACCCAGGCGCCCCAGTGTGGCTTGTTTTTAAATGCTAGGGAATGGTCCATGATTTGTTACAAAGAATTAACGTGCAGAACTTGGTAAAATTATGAAAAAGTTTTACTCTCTAATCCATCTCTCGTATGTCATTTTATTCCATTCTCTCATTTTTGCCATGGAAAACAAACAAGCAAACTGTGATATCTTGCTTCTCACTGAGAGAACGCTTATGCCTCTATTACACTATTATTATTATTATTATTCCATATTATACTATTAGTATAATGTGCCTGAACCCACATGAGAATAGGTGACAGAACATGAGCATGAAATATGGTCGGTCAGTGCCATGAGTCAGTGGTCTGATATTCCAAAGAGCTCACCTGAATGACCTTAGCACCACTGAGCTCTGCAGCCTGTCTACACTCCAGAGCTATCTGTGGCAGCAAAGGTGGAGAAGAGTCCATCTGTGTCTGTCAGATATGGGCTAATTGAATAAACCAGAATTTTTTTCCCAGAAAAAAATAAGATCTTTATTTTTTGCCTCAGAGTGATGTCTACAAGGTATTATTAAGAAAACTAAGAATGAAAAAAAAAAAGGAAACCCATGTGAGTGGTATATTAATAGTAATTTAAGAAAGTGAAGACATTGATATAAATACATCTGTTTTAATGTTTAAAATATGGAAAAAATAAACTATAAAAATTTTTTAAAATTATAAAAGGAGGAACAGGAAAAGGAGGCAAAGGAGGAGACGGGGATAGAAACCAGAGTTCTTGGAACAGATCTGGCTCTGTAGATTTGATTTTGAAGCAGTGAAACTACTTTATGTGATAATAAAATATTAAAGTCATAAAATACCTAAATTTTATTTTATTTTTATTATTTTCAAATATTTTTTTAACGTTTACTTACTTACGAAGGATAGAGAGAGACAGAGCGTGAGTGGAGGAGGGGCAGAGAGGGAGGGAGACACAGACTCCGAAGTAGGCTCCAGGCTCTGAGCTGTCAGCACAGAGCCCAGTGCGGGGCCCAAACCCACAAACCAGGAGATCATGACCTGAGCCCAAGTCGGACACTCAACCGGCTGAGCCACCTAGGCACCCCTATTTTTGTTTTTTAAAACTTAATTTGTTTATTTTTGAGAGAGAGAGAGAGGGAATGAGTGGGGTGGCAGAGAAACAGGGGGAAAGAGAGAATCCCAAGAAGGTCTGTGCTGTCAGCACGGAGCCGGAAGCGGGGCTCGAACCCACAAACTGTGGGTTCATGACCTGAGCTGAAACCAAGAGCTGGATGCTTAACCGACAGAGCCATTCAGGCGCCCCTATACCTAAATAAAAAAAAAAATGAATAAATGAACTAAATTTACCAACTCCAGTTGGTAGAAAAAAGATTTCAAGAAAACATCGCATGCAACTTTAAAACGTAAAAATGCGTACATCCGAATGGGATATACTTTTAGAGGGAAAAAAATGACCGACAAAAATTTTAATTTTTTTTCAGCAACCATGTTGTTAATGGTAGTCTCATTCTTATTTATCTGTATAGATGTTTTTCAGCTAATAATGAAAAACAGACAATAGAATTAAGAATTAAAGCAATACTGTTTTACAACCCCTGATTATCTAATCCAGGCATTCTTCATTAAAGTCAGAAACATAACAAAAGAATCACCAGATGTTATCTACCTCCTGATGTAAAAACATAATACCTCCTATGAATCATAGAAAAAATAAAAGCTCAAATCTGAATATCAAGCCCCAGACTCATCTAGAGATTTATAGAAAAGTCAGACACAGACCTATGTTTAACACACCACCACAGGGTGCAATCGACAAAATCCAATCAATAGGAAACTTTGCAGGACAAATGACCTTTTTTCATCAACAGATAAGTTGCAAGGGAAAAAATAGTGATGGATAGTGAATCTATAGATATAAAAGGGATCAGAAATCATATCAACAAATTGCATTGTGTGGACATTCTTTGGATCCTTTTTTTAAAATATATATATCTTGAATAAAGCAATCATAAACAAAACAAAATATTTATGACAACTAGGAGACAATTGGAAATTTGGGAGATGGGGGGTGCCTGGGTGGCTCAGTCGGTTAAGCGTCCAACTTCAGCTTAGGTCATGATTTCACGGTTTGTGAGTTCGAGCCCCGCGTGGGGCTCTGTGCTGACAGCTCAGAACCTGGAGCCTGCTTCTGATTCTGTGTCACCTTCTCTCTCTGCTCCTCCCCGGTTCATGCTCTGTCTCTCTCTCTCTCCTTCAAAAATAAATAAAAAACATTTGAAAGAAAGAAAGAAAGAAAGAAAGAAAGAAAGAAAGAAATTTGAGAGATGGGGGGGTGGGCAAAGTGGGTGAAGGGGGTCAAAAGGTACAAGCTTCCAGGTAGAAAATGAGTAAGTCATAGGGATAGAATGTACAGCATGGTGGCAAAGACAGAGAGAGAAAGAAAGAAAGAAAGAAAGAAAGAAAGAAAGAAAAATAAATTTGAATGTTGACTGAATATTTGATATTATGGAACCATGGGTAATTTTTTTAAGTTATAAAAATGATATTTTATAGAAGTACCAGATGAAATAGAGAATATTCAGTGAAACTTGAATTTTGATAAACAAAATATAATTTGCTTATATAACTATGTTTAATGCAATATGCTCTGTGTTTTATTTGATAAATCTGGCAATTCTAGTATTGTGGCTACATTGAAAACAACAATCCTTATTTCTTATGTATATACATACAAAAATATTTAAAGATAACAAAATATGATCTCTGAATTTGCTTCAAAATACTTTGAATACAATGCAGTGTATGAGGGTATAGATAGAACAAGTTTAACCTTCATTCTTAACTGTTAAAGCTTAGAGATGGGTATGGGGTGGGGCAGGCTTATCATATCATTCTACCCATGTGTCTGATTTGAATTTTTCAAAATGAAAAGTACAAAGAAACATAGTCTGAGTGTTTCCAGGCCTATCAGCACGTGCATACAAATAAGACACAGTAACATCAGTGCGCACTTTTTTTTTTTAGCTTTCGGTGAATTAGGTTAGAATCTTTGACTCAGTCTTCCCTATTTATGTTAGCTTCTTTGGGGGATGTTTCCCACGTACTTAAGATGGTTCCAGTAGCCTCTTATTAGGGCAGCAAACACCTGTCTTGACTGCTCACACCCGCTAACCCACCGCCAGACATAGCTACTTCCCCTGGTGGCTTCCTGAGCTCTCCAGGTGTCGAAGCTGCATTCTGGGAGCTGAAAGATAGGGTTGGCGGGGGCTGTTAGACAACTCTGTATCCTACATTGTAGTGTGGGTCCTGAAGCAGCACTTCTTGGACCTGGTCTCAGAAAATCGTAAAACATCTCCTTTAGCTCCTAGAGTTAACTACTTTCTTCACTGAAACAAAAACATCAGCCACTCAGGCCGAGAAAGTAAACTGTGTTCCAACCCCCTCACTTTTGTCCCCTCTCTGGGTCCCCTCCACCTTCAATCCCATCCTGCCCCAGCCCTTGTCCTGGAACTTGTCCTGAGCCAAGGTCTCTGGGGAGGGTTATTGCGAACGCACAGCTCCAACCTTCCCTATTATACAGCTTCCCTATATATATGCCTGAAATAGGCAGTGATATGCCCAAGGAAACCTGCATCGGAGGCTGATTCCGAATTCGCAACGCTTTTCCCTTTTATCAGGCACTGAGGCAGGCGGGATGAGCCACCACTCTCTGGGGGGGAATTTCCTGCAGTGGAAGCAGTAAGAAGCTGCTCCAAAAGGCAAGGTTGTAGACCCGGAAGCAAATCCATGGTCATCCTGGGTCAGAGAAATGATTCTCGCACATTTTAATGATAAAGAAGCTAAAACAGTTGTCTTTTAGGGTAGGCGAGATACTATTTAGTTCCTTATAAACCAGAGTCCTGAAGACTACATCTGAATCATACCCCTGTGCATCACTGTCCAGAAGTGTGCTCCTGAACTAAGCTCCGAAGTTAGCTTCGATTACCCAGGTCCTTCAAATCAGACACAGTTAACAGCTACAAGCCAAGTCATCTTCGCGAGGGGAGAACAGAGAAGTGGGCCAGGCAATGTAAGAGGTGAATAGCAGTTGCTATGTAGGGGAGCACTTCGTAAGAGACAAGGGCTTTTAAATGCTTCATACCGTTTAATCCTGCAACATCTTACAAAGTACTATATAGCCCCCATTTTACAAAGCAGGAAGCTGAGATCCAAAGAAGTTAATACACTTCTCACACAGCAAGAAAAGCACTTTCTCACTTAATATCTGATGCCATACTCAGAACAGATCAGAGGTAAAAAGATGGTTATTTTCATTTATGGATACCCAGAAAAGATGTTACCTATGTGAGGTCACTGAGAAATGTCAGAGCAGGTCTGGGGCCATAGACTGTATCTCCTCCTTCCTGGTCATGGTCTGTCTACAATTCCACATCGTACCCACTGGGGTGAGGTCATCTTACTCGAGCTGCAGGGAGCAATCAGGGCCATTCTAGAGACATCTGCTCAAAATGTGCTCCTTCCTAGCTCTGATTTCAGTCTATGACCCACTCAGAGTCATACGTACTCTCCTAAATGTTAACTAAAAGGCACACACGGCTCATAAAAGTGGATTCTTGCATTCATCTTCCTGAAAAGGTTAACTTCTATTCAGATTTTCCATCCAGGGCCCCCTCCGATGACTCAGAAGGTGTGTGTTCATGAATGAAGAAGCACAAATTCATATTTGGAGCTTTAGTTTAGCAGTAGAGATATGACTCCACTTGAATTAGTAAGAACTGATTTCCTCCTTACTGCTGGTAGAATCGATAGTGTTTTGTATCTTCGTAAGTTAGCACAGGCAAACCAAAGGAGATTAGTCAAGCATTAGTACTCAACTCCTTCCCAGAGTCCTTAGGATCAGAGACATAATATTGATTTTTGTATTGACGAATTTATAAAACAATTTTAGGATTTATATACCAGGAATATACCTTGCTCATATCACCTGGGACCTCTTTTGTATTAGAGCTGAGGAGCCTCGGATACTCTGCTGGAGCAGCCACTAAAGAAAAGCACAAAGAACAGAGCTCCCGCGATGCTTTCGGGGTGATCTACGTGTCCTACACCCAACACACTGGCACACGGTACACGTCCCATTCATTATTCCTGAATGAATGAGTGAATAAATGAATGAACATAGCCAGGAAGGTCTGCTTTTTGAAGTAAAATAGTACATAAACGAAATGAAAAGTACAAATCAACCAGCCACAAAACAACCACAACAACAAAAACTGCTTTAAACAAGTGTACTGGTAAAGAGGAAAATAAAACAAACTGGCCAAAAACCTAATACTCATGAAAATTAGACTCCAGAATGAAAAATATCACAGTCTGATTCCCTCTGAATTATAAGCACATAAGGTTTCATCTTAGCCTTTTATGTAATTCCGTTTCTGTTATATTTATTCTGTTATAATATATTCTGTTGTATTTATTTATATTTAATTCCATTTATTTTGGTTTTCTTAAAGTTTATTTATTTATTTTGAAAGATAGAGAGAGTGAGCACGCGCAGGGGAGGGGCAGAGAGAAAGGGAGAGAGAGGATTCCAAGCAGCCTCCTCGCTCTCAGTGCAAAGCCAGACATGGGCTCAAACTCACAAATCATGAGATCAGATCATGACCTGAGCTGAAATCCAGAGTCAGACCCTTAGCCAACTGAGCCACCCAGGCAGCCCTCCATTTATTTTAGATAAATGCCAGGTGGATCTGTGGTTGGCAATTGTGGTAAACTAGGGTTATGGTATCTGATAACTCTCTTCTAAATACATAACACTAATGATGAGGAGTGGGGGAGGGGGCGTGCGTTGCAAACTGAGGGCAAAGCACAAGCTAGCACCCCTTACGCGCCCCCCCCCCATAGATGGGATATGTATGATACTCCTTGGACACACCTGGCTACCCCAAAATGGAAAAGGACGAAAAACAAATGGTCAAACTGATGAGAGTAGCCACCAGTTTGCCAGAAAAAGGCAATCCCATTATAGCCTGAAGTCCAGAAACTCCCTACTGTCTTACCCTTAATGCTTTGCTAGAAAAACAACCTTATCTTGATGATAGCTAGGCCTCCAGTAAGTCTTTAGCATGTGAAAGTCTCTTGGTTGCCCCCCACACTCAGAGCACAGCTGTTCCTGCCCACAGGGCTTGTCCCCATGCTTTAATAAAATCACCTTTTTGTATCAAAGACTTCTTTAAGAATTCTTTCTTGGTCATCGGCTCTGGACCAACAAACCCCACATCACTCCAAAACTTCATCACTAACACACACTCATACACACACAGACAGTACACACACACACACACACACACACACACACACATCACCACCACCACCACCAATTATTTATGTACGACAGAATGGTAAATAAAAGCTCAGTTGGAAAAGTCAAATTGGTCTATGCTTGCTTCCTTGGCCCCTCACTTACTAGCCTCCCCAAACCTAAATGTCTCTCATTGGCAAAACTGGAAACATGATATTTTTGTAACAGGAAAGTTTTAAGGAAATAACTCATTTATCATTCTACAAATATATACAGGATGTATCCAATATACCAGGCATCTTGCTAGGAACTTACATGCACACACAAGTTTCCTGCCTTCTTGGAGTGTACATTCTAGAGGGAAAGACACAGAATAAAAAGGCAGCAAGTAAATGACAAAGTTACAGATTGTGATTAATTCCCTGAACAAAACAAACAAGGTGTTTCGATAGACAGTGATGGGAAGATTTACTTTTGGTAATCCCATCATAAAAAGCCTCTCTGAAGATATTGAATCAGAAACCTTAGAACTGAGAAGGAACCTCGAAGGAAAGAGACTCAGGCACGATGTGGAAGTTGGTAAGGTTCAGAGCCAAAGGCCAAGCAAAAATTTGTGAGATGCCTTCAGTGCAAAAAGGTGGTTTTATTAAAGCACAGGAATGGGACCCCTGGGCAGAAAGAGCAGCACTGGGGGTGTGAGTAGTGACTGATTATTGAGTAGATGGGGGAGTAAAGACCTGGGGAAGTTTCCAAAAGGACTTTCAAATGCTAAAGAAAATTCTCAGGATCCTGGAGGCCTAGCCATTGTCAAGCTAAGGCTGTTTTTCCCTCTAGCATCGCATTAACATTAAGACAGTAGGGGGTTCCTGGAGGAATGTTATACTCCTTCTTTGCCTCTAGTATTTGTCAGTGGGGTGCCGGTTATAAGGAAATGTAACTTTATCTACATTTCCTTCTGCCTTTGTTCCCCACAGCCAGGCAGGAAGAATGGTGAACGCCAATGCCCTGGGGCTGCCAAATTCTTGGGAGGGCCTGGGTGCTGAAAAGCAAGTGGTTAAGGAGAAAGTTACGAGGTGAGCTGAGAAGAGGGTCAGAATTGGATCACACAGGGCCTTGCAGACCAGGAAGAGTTTAGATTTTATTCTAAGGGCAAAGTGAAGTTGTTGAAAGTATCAAGCAAGAGGATGACTTTGTCTAAACCACATTTTTACATAATCTGGCCTCTGTCTACAGCATGGGCTGTGGAGGAGCAAAAGTGGAAGTGGAAATGCAGGGAAGAGGCAAATCATAATAGATGAGAAAGAAAAGATAGAGTCTGTGATGGGATTTGGAGGTGATGGTGGTGTCCTCAGCCGTCGGCCAAGAAAGAATTTTTGAGACATCTTCGGTGCAAAAAGGTGATCTCATTAAAGCACAGAGACAGAACCCATGGGCAGAAAGAGCTGTTTCCCAAGTATGAGGGGTGACCTTTTATATACTTGGGAGTTGGGGGGAGATAAAGACTTGGGGAAGTGTCCAAAAGGACTTTCATATGCTAAATAACTCTCTGGATCCTGGAAGCTTAGCTTTCATCAAACTAAGGTTGTTTTGCCCTCTAGCAAAGCATTAGCATTAAGACCGAAGGGAGTTCCTAGAGAAATGATACACTTTGCATTTGCCTCAAGTATTTGTCAATGGGCTGCAGGTTATAAGGAAATTTAATTTAACCTGCCGTTTCCTTCTTGCCTTGGTTCCCCACATCACTATGGAGGGGAAGGTGATGTTGGGGCTATAGGTTTCTGGAGATGAGGCTATTGATGAGATTGCCTTTTTCTTGTAATTTACCGAGATATTTGTAAACTGATGGAGACTCATGTCTTGCATGACTGCGATCTCTATCAGTTAACCATTTGTTTTTCCCTTTCCTTTGTTCTTGGGCAGCCAGGAGTGCCTAACATCGCACGGATCCCACCTGAGGTGGGGTCGTTTGTGGGGTGTCAGCTTGCCGATGACCCCCCCCCATTCTACTTTAGGGGAGAGTCTGGTCATTTACTGATGGGGAAGACCTGAAGAGGAACAGGTTATGGGATCACAAATAAGATAATGCCTACCTTGTATGGAAAGCACTTAACAACGTTCCTGACATGTAATGTGCTTTCAATGTGTGGTACTAAAAGAAAATGCTTCTATTATCTGATAATTCAGGCCCATTAGTTTCCCTTGACAACCCATTACAATTTAAATAAGATCCTCCAGAAGCATTTTCAGGTTCACGTTTCTGTGCTTTATGCTCACTTTTCAATAGCTAAATGTTTAAGGTCGATATATTCCTTATCTTAAAATCTCATGGGGTAATGAAGGCAAACATTCCCATCACTGTTCCACTTTGCATTTTAAACAAACACTGAACACTAGAGTGATTTCTGTGATCCATTCTTCCCTATTCTTACTTTTACAAGAAGATAGAGACCTTCTTTGGCCATCCGCAACAGGAATACTGCTCCAGCCATGACCACAGAGAAACAGACCTACAGTTCTTCTAGTCCAGTGGCCTGTGACTGGGAAGGCCTAGAAATAGAGCAGTAAATGTTGTTAATATGTATGGGGAGATTGCCACAGGGTGGACAATATGCACTTTATAGGAAGGGCAGTCCCTTGAAGCAAGCTACTTGCTCATTGTCTTACAGATTTAGATAGTTATTATAGGGCAGTAAATGGTCCTAAAGAAGGGGAACCTTTTATTAAATTGCATAAAATGGCTGTTGGGCTATGACCGGGTACACAATCTCTCATTAAAGACTTATAACCACCCCGTAGGTGGATTATGTCCTAATCACCTCCATCATGTTGATGACAAAATAAAGGCTTCCAGAAGAGTTGCATGTTGCCCAAAGTCAACTGTAGAAAATGAGAGAGTTGGGGTTTGGAATTGAAGTTAAAACCCCAGGAGCTTGATTACTATGCTGTGCGAACCCCCAAGAGACATTTGTGTTTCCTCAGAATGATTGTGGAACTTGGCTTAATGTAAGGAGACTTGTTCTAAATACCAGAGCTGCCCCACGGTGGAGCAGACTTCTTCCAGAAATGACCCATTCACCAAGGCTGGAGACATGTGCGAAGACACTCCGGGATGGCTGACCATGTCAAAGAGACTCCTACAGGCAAAAGGAGTTGGGCTCAGTGACCCTTAACTCGGAGTCATGCACATGTAAGCGAAGCCTCTTCCACTGGCAAGGGTGTAGGCAATATGCTCATTTCAACAGTTCTTTGTGACTCAATACTGGGTTGCATTTGGAGAAATCTTCAGAGTAACTTTATGACTTATTTCTTGTTTCTCTTTGCTAGCTTTCCCCTACTTGATCACCAGACTTGACTGTAAGTAACATTTAGCTGTCCGTTCAATTTTAATGGAGATCAAGGTACAGCCCACAATCTACCCTGCCGATAATACTCAGAAGAACATGTCTGCTAAAGACAAGTAGGAACATTAGGGGCACTTGGGTGGCTCAGTCGGTTAAGCGTCCGACTTCAGCTCAGGTCATGATCTCGCCGTCTGTGAGTTCAAGCCCCGTGACCAGCTTCGTGCCGACAGCTCAGAGCCTGGAGCCTGCTTCAGATTCTGTGCCTCCTTCTCCCTCTGCTACTCCCCCATGCTCTATCTCTCTCGGTCTCTCAAAAATAAATAAACGTTAAAAAAAAAAAGACAAGTAGGAACATTGGACAAAAACATAATCATTCAAGGTAACAATTCGAATCAAACAACAATACATTTTAGTGGGTTTTTTTTTAATAATTTAGTCACCTTACTTTGTAATTACTTGGTGCTTTTATAATAATACCAATCACCTGACATTTATCCAGCCCATTATAACTTTTAAAGTCCAACTGTATTATCATATCATTTTCATTTGATCCTCATGAAAACCTTGTGATGTGTAACAGAGATCAGTATCTCCGCTTTCCAAATAAGAAAGAAAAGGAGGGACTTAGTCATAACAAACATCTGGTGGACACCTGAACTCCTGAAATCTAAAAAGGCACTATCTTGGCTCAGTATTTAAAAGCTTGGACTCTATCTTTTAATGATTGGATTTACTTCCCAGCTTTTTCTCCTCTTAGCCACATTGACCGAGTCACTTAATTTCTCTGTCCCCTAGTTTCTTCATTCTTAGAATAGGGGTAAGAAAATATCTATCAGACACAGTTGTTGTGAAGATTATATAACGAAGTCTAGGTACTTGTGAGAAATAAGTCCACTGCCCTAAAGGAGGGACATGGAAACTTGGAGCACAGTGAAACAAGACTTTAGTCAACATTCTTGCAAGAGCAGGTGTCTGTCTGATGGACAGATAAACTTGGGGCAATTACAGCAGGCAGTTTATCTCCTAGCATGAAGTCTCTCCCCTGATTCCTCATTGGTTAAATACTACAGAGGTTACAACCTCACCCAAAGTCGCCTATGCCCATGCAAGGCCAAAAAGTAGTCTGGTTGGAACAAATGTACATTCCTTGAGATGAGGCAGGTACTTTAGTTCTTCGGTGCATGCTCATTGCAAAGCCCACGGAAAATAAGCCTGCCTAATGGAGAGAGAAGACAAACCAGGAAGTGAAGTGTCTAAGGGTTTGGGACTCCATTGTGGTGGTGGGTGGTGGAAGGAGGTTCATACGTTTTTCCAATAGGTTATAAACCTATTGTTAACTAGCCAGCACAGCTTTTATTTGGTATTTCTGAGAATGAATCATCTCACATACTTCTCACAGTACTCATCAGAACATGGGAGTACCCAACATGTTTTAGGTACTATTATTATATTCCACTGCCTCTGACATTTGTGTATTTATGCTACATATGTAAGGACCACATACTGGCAGTTGGCTCTGAGCTACTGGAAGCAATAAATATATTTCAGTGTGACCCAGCACTAGTCCTGCTCGGATGCACTGATAATATGAGAAGAAGCTGGTGCAGCACCCAGCATGACTGTTCCCAAACATAAACCGAAATTGGGAAGTGTTGATAAAGGAACGAATCATTAATGGCACTGAAAGAACAAAATCCATGGTGGCAAAAGTGGATGATATGACCACAATAAAGTGAAGACTTTCTAAAATATTTCAAAATATGCCACGATCAGTGTGAAAATACAAGCTTCATTCCAGGAAACTGTATTTCATACTAGATGATAATAGCACAAAATTTTTATTCAGAATATGAAGACCTCTCAGATATTTGCGTTATTATTTTTTTCCCTTGACAAATGGTGATTCAGCATTTACTATGTGCTAGGAAGTTTTCTGGATACTGAAATACAACTTAAATTCTAGAGAAGGAAATACATATGCAAAAAAACTAAGTATGCAAATGAATTTATAATGAATAAAATCTTCATAAGTGCTATGAAGGAAACTAGAACACAGTAAATATGTCAAGATTGTTGGGGGCAGCCTCTTTTCAATGGGAAGCCTGAAGAAGTCTTCTCTAAACAGAAGACACTTGAATAAAACTCTGAATGAAATGAGAGATCCAGTCTTGCAAACCTCTGGAGTAAGAACATCCCAGGAAGAGAGAACAACAAACACAAAGGTCCTGAGGCAGGGACATACATGATATAGTCAAGGTACAGTGAGGAGGAGACCAATGGAGTAAGTGCTGGAAAACTGGCAAGAGATGAACCTAGTGAATGTAGACAAGTGTCCCGTTATATTGTGACCGTAGGCCTTGGAAAGGCATCTAGATTTTATTCTGAGTGAAATGTGAATTTTGAGCAGAGCATGCACATTCTGACTTTAACTTTAGAAAACTAGGTTTGCCTAGTATGGATAAAATTGATTCTGAAAGGTCAAAAATGGAAGCCACTCTAATAAAATTGTTAGCCACTCTAAAAAAATTGGTCAAAATAAATTTGGTCAAAATAAAATTGGTCAAAAAAAATTGGTCAAAATAAAATTGTTAGCCACTCTAAAAAAAAAGGTCAAAAATGGAAGCCACTCTAATAAAATTGCCATTGCAGAGTCAGAGGCAAGAAATGAAGATGGATATGATTTCTGTGGCAGCACTGATATGAAGGGAAGTCAGTGTTTATGGGGTGTATTTGGAAGTAAAACCAATAGTGCTTCCTCATGGATGTGGGAGATGAAGAAGAAATGAGGACTCAAGGGGTTTGAGCCCAAGGAATTGGTTAAATGATGATAGCACTTTCTGAGATGAGGAGACCATGGGGGCAGGGGGCCGTGGTTTGTTTTGGAGGAAAGACTGTCAAGAATTCTGTTTAGGCAAGTTAAGTTTGAGATGTTCCCTAGCATTCTAAGCAGAAATGCCACATAAGAAAGTGAAGGCATGAGATCTTGGAAGAATGTGGGAGAGGATGCGATCACCTAGGGGATTTGTGGAGTTGAGAAGAGAAGGGAATGGAAGGGGGAAAATAGAAGCAAGTCAAGTGGGAGTCATCAGGATGTGGGAAGAATACTGCAACTGGGGTGGAGATGGAAGGTACTTCAAAGAAGCTAAATAAAATGTGTCAAAAGCAATAATCAAAAGTTACAAACACACTCACCCACCTCTCTATGCTGCCACTCACAAGAGATCAGAGGGGGGAAAAAGGAAACAACACCCATCTGGGAAGCTCTCTAGACAGGGCAAAGCACTTTGGCTATACCCAGTTTTCAGGTACAGTAAGAAGGTGAATAGTCTTAGAAGATATTTAGAAAATAGTGAATTTACTGATGACAGATGGTGAGCTCTAGGAGAGCAGAGAAAAGCTGTTGGAAGTTTGAGAAAGGGTGGGGATGTAATTAGATGACGAAATGTACAGCCAAGTGGGGTCAGAGTTCTGGGACCTTAAGTTAAGAGTCCTTAATTTAAACAAAAATCCTTCATTGCTAAAAAATGCTGACTGTCATCTGAGCTTTCAGCAAGTTGTAAACCTCTTGTTGGAGGAAGGTCTTACCTCAAGGTTCATGGCTGCCGACTGATCAGGGTGGTGGGGCTGAAGCTGGGGTGGCTGTGGCGATTTCTTAAAATAAGGCCACCATGAAGTTTGCTGCATTGATTGACGCTTCCTGTCATGAATGGTTTCTCTGTAGTGTTTGACGCTTTGTGAAAGCATTTTACCCACAGTAGAACTTCTCTCAGAATTGGAGTCAATCCTCTCCAACCCTGTTGCTGCTGTATCAGCTAAGTTTACATAATACTCTAAATCCTTTGTTGTCATTTCAACAGTCTTCACACTATCTTCACCAGGAGTAGACTCCGTCTCAAGAAACCATGTTCTTTGCTCCTCCAGGAGCCCTAAGTCCTCATCTGTTGACATTTGATCCTCAGATGGCAGCAATTCAGCCCCATCTTCAGGCTCCATTTTTTCTTTAGTTGTCTTGCTGTGTCCACCACATGTCTAGGTCCTTCCCCCACTGAAGCCTTGAAGCCCTCAAAGTCATCCACGAGAAGGCTAGAATCAGCTTCTTCCAAACTCCTCTTCCTGTTGATATTTTATTTCCTCCTATGAATCACAAATGTGTTTAATGGCATCTAGAATGGGGACTCCTTTCCAGAAGGTTTCTAACTTATTTTGACGAGGTCCATTAGATGAATCACTATCTAGGGGAGCTATAGTCTTACAAAACGTGTTTATTCAATAATAAGACTTGGAAGTTGAAATTGCTTTTTAATCCACGTGCTACAAAATGGATGCTGTGTTAATGGACATGAAAATAACATTGATCTTGTTGTACATCTTCATTTCTGTTAGAGCTTCTGGGTGACCAGGTACATTGTCAAGGTGCAATGATATTTTGAAAGGAATCTTTTTTTCTGAGCAGTATATCTCAATGATGGACTTAAAATATTCAGTAAACCAAGCTATAAACAGATGTGCTGTCATCTAGGCTTTGGGCTTTGTTGTTCCATTTATAGATCACAGGAAGAATAATACACCTAGCATAATTCTTAAGGGCCCTAGGGTTTTCACAATGGTAAATGAGCACTGGCTTCAACTTAAAGTCATCAGCTGGAGTAGCCCCTAACAAGAGTCAGCCTGTCCTTTGAAGCTTTGAAGCCAGGCATTGACTTCTCCTCTCTAGCTATGAAAGTCTCAGGTGGCATCTTCTTCCTATAGAAGGGTATTTGTCTACATTGAAAATTTGTCATTTAGGGTACCCACCTTTGTGAATTATCTCATTTAGATCATCTGTACAACTTGCTGCATCTTCTATATCAGCACTTGCTGCTTCACCTTGCACTTGTATATTGCAGAGGAGGCTTCTTTCCTTACACCTCCTAAGCCAACGTGTGCTAGCTTCACACTCCTTCGGCAGCATCCTCACCTCTCAGCCTCCGCAGAACTGAAGAGAGTTGAGGCCTTGCTCTGGATTAGGCTCTAGCTAAAGGGAATGTAGTGACTGGATGGATCTTCTATCCAGACCACTGAAGCTTTGTCTGCACCTGCAATAAAGCTACTTTGCTTTCCTGTCATCCGTGTGTTCACTGGAGGAGCACTTTTAATTTCCTTCAAGAACTTTTCCTTTGCGTTCGCAACTTAGCTAACTGTTTGACATGAGAGGCGTACCTTTCCGCCTGTCTCTTTTTCCAATATGCCTTCTTCACTGGGTTAATCATGTCCAGCTTTCCATGTAAAGTGAAAGATGCGCTGTTCTTTCTTCACTTGAACGCTGAGAGGCCATTGTAAGGTTAGTAGTTGGCCTGATGTCAATACTGCTGTGTCTCAGGGAGTAGAGGGAGGCCAAGGAGAGGGAGAGAGACAGGGGGAACAGCCAGTCAGTGGAGCGGTCAGAACACACACAACATTTAGCAATTAAGTTCACCAGCCTGTGTGGGGCATGGCTCATAGAACCCCAAAACCATTATAACAGTAACATCAGAGATCACTGATCACAGATCGCCAGAACAAATCTAATGATAAGGGAAACGTTGAAGTACTTTGAGAATGAACAAAATGTGACACAGAGACACAAAGTGAGAAAAATGCTGATGGAAAAATGGCACCAGTGGTCTTGCTCAACACAGGGTTGCCGCAAACTTTTAATTTGTAAAAAACCACAGAATCTGTGAAGTGTGCAATAAAGCGAAGCACAGTAAAGGGAGATATTCTTGCATTGTGATGAATGTCAGAGTAGTTGTAGCCTTGAGGAATAAGGACAGTCCGTGAAGGACAATGGGCAAACTTTCTGCTATAACAGTTCACATGTGCAAAATGCATTGAACACTTTAGCTGAGTGCACTTTTGTGTACGGATGTTACAACTTATGGAAAAATCTTAAAAATGCAAGAATTTTGAAACTTGAAAAGAACACTAAATGTGATATATACAGATACAGACATGTTGCAAAATATGAAACATATATATTAATCATTAACACCAGCTCCAGGATAGTGGCTATTTTGGGGGAGAGAGGGTAAAAGATTTTACCCTCAGAGGTAAAACAGAGGAATGGAGTTTAATTATATTTATTTTAAAAAGAACACCTTGTCGGGGTGCCTGGGTGGCTCAGTCAGTTAGGCATCCAACTTCGGCTCAGGTCATGATCTCACAGTCCGTGAGTTCGAGCCCCGCATCGGCCTCTGTGTTGACGGCTCAGAGTCTGGAGCCTGTTTCAGATTCTGTGTCTCCCTCTCTTTCTGCCCCTCTCCTGTTCACGCTCTGTCTCTGTCTCAAGAATAAATAAACATTAAAAAAAAATTAAAAGAACCTCTTGTCTCAGTCCAGTTAGGCTGCTATAACAGAATACCATTGACTGGGCGACTTATAAACAAGAAATTTATTTCTCAGTTTTGGAGACTGTGAAGTCCAAGATCAAGTTGCCGCCAGCAGATTCTGTGTCTGGGGAGAGCCTGCTTCCTGGGTCATAGATGGCTGTTGTTTTGCTCTGTCCTCACCAGCCCCAAACGCCATCATATTGGTGGATTAGGTTTCCACAGATAGATTCTGGGGGGACACAAACATGCAGTCTATGGCACATATGATGCAAAAAAATGTCCAAGAGTAAATTAACATTTAGTCGATCTTGGTTGTGAGTATATAAATGGCAGCTATGTATTTGTTCTATTTTCATGTTTTGAAAAATCTCACAATTACAAACTTTAATTTTAATGAAAACAATAAAGGTTTCTGGGGGTCCAAAGCTGAAAGGCAAACGTGTAGCTGCTGGTTGTAATTCACATTAGACGGGGCTGCATTTCCCCAGGGCCTGAAAGAGCAGCTCCCACCCCTGCTCATAATTCCTTCCGCTCTTCAAGTGCTTTCAGCCCAGATGGTTATTCTCAGACCTCCCGGGAGGAGTCTGTTGCCAAAGGACTTTATCAGTGATCAGGAAGTCATTTCTCCTGTGTTTCCAAGCCAGTCTTGGGCTATAAAATCATCTCAAGCAATGTGGTTTCAGGAGCTCTGGTTTTATATTAGGGAAGTTGAGACGTTGGTAAAATTGATGAGTGCTAGAATTGGAGCCTTCAAACCTCTGGGATTAGGAACACCAGAGAAGGTATTCTGCCACCTCAACATGTTCCTTCCCTGTGCCAGCTGAGCTGAGCCACATTCTGACCTGCTCTGTGAGCAGTGGCTGCCCCAGCACCTGCAATCACACGGTGGCCCAGGGGTCCTGGAAAGTCAGACTCAAGCAAGACTGATTTCCTTCCCTTTCATCTTCCCTTGACTTCCCAACATAATGGAAAATAATATAGAAGCATTATATTTTTCCTATATTACTCCTGGTGAGCTTTCATTCCTTGGGGAAAAAACATGTCAGAGGATCCCTTCTCCTTCCTTCCTTCCTTCCTTCCTTCCTTCCTTCCTCCCTCCTTCCTTCTCTCACTCCCTGTCTGTCTTTTCTTCCTTCCTGTCTGTTCTCTATTTCTTTCTGTCTTTTTCTTTCTTCCTTCCTTTCCTTCTTTCTTTTTTTCTTTTTTAAAGTTTATTTATTTATTTTGAGAGAGAGAAAGGGGGGGAGCACATGCATATGGGTGCACAAGGAGGGGAGGGACAGAGACAGAGAGAGAGACAGAGAATCCCAAGCAGGCACTTCCCTGTCAGTGCAGCACCCCATGTGGGGCTCGAACTCATGAACCCTGAGATCATGACCTGAGCCAAAATCAAGAGTTGGACGCTTAACCCAGGCTCAGTCTTTTTGTAGAACTCTATTTGTAGAACTCTTGATTGACTACTCCTCAATAGAAAGCCCTTTGCTTCAAAAACAAAAAGGATATTTGACGATTAGACAGAAGAGGTAACCAACATCAATGTGACTAAACTTGCTACAACAGAGAAGGTGGAAAAATGGATAAAAAAGAGGAGGCTCATCTTGGATTCAAGATCTGGAGCAAGCTATTACCAACCGAACACATATCAGTAATGTGGTTGCATTAAAAGGGCCCAGCAAGTACACAGATAAAGTGATTTTTTTTTCATCTTATGGACTTAAAACAACAACACTTTCAGTGATATATAATTTACATATCACAGAATACGCCTGTGAGTGGCGTCGATGATGATATTTAGTAAATTTATCGAGTCCTGCTACCATCACCACAGTCCAGCTTTAGAACACTTCCATCACCCCAGAAAGTCCCCTCTTTCCCAGTCAACCCCTGCTTCCACCGACTGCTCAGGCTATCACCGCCCTAAGTTCTGCCTCTGTAGATTTGCCTTTTCTGCAACCTTCACACGAATTGTACAATTTAATTTAGTCCATTTGTGTCTGGCATCTTTCACTTTCCATGATGCTTCTCAGGTTCTGCCACGTTGCTGCCTGCATCAGTACTTTGTTCCTTTCTATTTCTGAGTCGTTTTTCATTGTTTGGATGTAGCACATTCTGTTTATTCACCAGTTGATGGACTCGTGGATTACTTCCAATTTACCACTACTATGACACATGCTCTGAGTATTTGCATATAAATCTTCGGGTAGGCATGTTTCCATTTAGTTGGGGAGGCACCTAAGAGTGGAATTGCTGGTAGACAGCTATGCTTGCATATGGAAGTTGAGTATTGTAAGAAACTATGAAGCTGTTTTTCAAAGTAGCCAGACCACTTTACATTTCAAACAGCAATGTAAGAGGGTTCTACTTTTGCTATGTCCTTACCAAAACTTGGTGTTGGCAGTCTTTTTCATTACAGCTATTCTAGTGGTTCCCTCTCCGTAGCCTAGCTCCTATAGCATTCAGTTTTTCGCCACTCCTAGACCTTGTCATGCGTCCTCACACACTTGTATTCTTGCATATGGGTTTTCCTTTGCTTCAGATGCCCTTCTCAGTCCTTAGAACTCCTCATCCTTGAAGACTCTAAGTTGTGATGGCTTCCTGATGCCCAGTGGCACTCGTGGACATCCATTATCCTCTTCTCCATCCTCGGCATAGCATTACAGTACTGTATCGTACGTGGGGATTGGTCTGTCTGTTTTCCCCACAACTATGTCAGCTATTTGAGAGGACACTCTTATTCCTCTTTGTTCTCATATTGGGTAGTGTCTGAAATACAGTACATATTTCATATATTCTTTTTTTTCTTTTTGAGTTTATGTATTTACTTTTGAGAGACAGAGAGAGCACAAGCAGGGGAGGGGTAGAGAGAGAAAGGGAGACAGAAAGAATTCCAACCAGGCTTTGTGCTGTTAGCACAGACCCCGACGCCGGGCTTGATCCCATGACCGTGAGATCATGACCTGAGCCGAAATCAAGAGTTAGATCCCCAACTGACTGAGCCATCCCGGTGCTCCCCCCCATATTCTTAATTAAGGAATAAAGTAATGAGTGTTTTAATTAGTAGTTGAGGGAGGGATCAGGAGATTACAGAAATGGAAACATTTTAAAGAAAGAAGAGCTTTGACACAGTGCCGTCCTTGTTCTGCCTCTGCCTCTGGCACAAGGGAAGCTGATTGCAAAGGTGATGGGAGAAACACCTATTTATTAGACTAGAGCAGCAGACACGCCGGCAGTGAGAATGTATCCGGATGGAGAGATTTTGATCGCAAGCGCTGAGAGAGACAGCGGTCTTTCATTAAGAACTTTTCACTTGACAGTAGCAATTTTTATCACAATGTTTTCTGACCCGGGGACACATCGAGGGACTGTTTTTGTGAGTATCTTTCCTCTCACTGGATAGCCCTTGACTTTTAAACTCCTTTAATGAAAGGAACCTTGATACACGGGAGTCATTAATAATGGCTTTTCTCTTTCAAAGGAGTTTTCAGTTCAATCCCAAGTATGAATTTATTGAACTTCATATTTAAAGCCGGATGAATCTCTCAGCTGCCCTCTTCATCAGAACTTCAGGTACCATTAAGTACATCGCTGGGTGAGAAGAAGAAGTAAGCCCAAGTTCTACTTCCTTTAAAAAGGTTCTATCATTAAGGACTAAGGAATAGGAGACTCATAGCACAAGTGAGATGTGAGAAGTGGATGGAGATCTGTAAGAATAGAATCCAGAAGATGGAGCGAATCCCTGAGAGAGGAAATGCTTCCAAAACTGCTGTTATGTCTTCTATAGCATATAAATAACAATTTCCTCCCATGCAGTTTTTATTTGCTGCCATGACAGTTCTGTGAAACAGCTAGCAATTATTGCTCCTATTTTACAGTTTAAGAAACTGAGGTCAGACTATTTATGCTGCACACAAGCACTAGGTGCTGTAACAAACACGTGGCGGAGCTAGAATGTGAAACAAAATATTTGTGTTTCCAAAGATTAGACTATTTTTGCTGTTTCGCATTACCTCAGCTTAAAAGGTTGAAACAGACGTGACAGGTAGATGCTTCTTTACTCAAGTACTTGATAGAAAACAGATTCTGCACCATAAAGCACACCTAATCCTCTAGGGGTGGCTATTAGGTCCCATTTTTATTCATTAGTTTGTGTCACCGAAGGAAAAGCTTCACTGGAATTCAGTCTCTGCCCCAGGAAGTTACAATGACGAAGTTGCTAGTTATTCAGTAACTAAGAAGCTTCAGAGACCTGCACAATTTGAAAAAAAAAAAAACCTTTTAATGTTTATTTTTGAGAGAGGGGAGGGGCAAAGGGGCAGAGAGAGAGGGAGAAACAATGCCAAGCAGGCTGGAGACTCTGAGCTGTCAGCACAGAGCCCCACGCGGGGCTCGAACCCACGAACGTGAGATCACGACCTGAGCCGACGCTTAACCGACCGAACCCCCCCAGGCGCCCCGAGATCTGCACAATTCTTAAGAGACTGAGCACCAGCTGTTTGCCGCTGCGTGGGTAGGAAATGCATTGGAATGCATTCTGGGGTGGTCACCTTGGCGCTCTTTCCTTTAGAGGTCTTCAATCCCCGTTGGTCACAAAGGAAAGGGTTCCTCTTAGATGCCTTCTAGTTCCTGGCGAGAAAGAATTCAAGCAATGACCCTCCTGAAAAAAAAAATGCAGCATACATGAAGGGCACATGTTGAAAATAAGCCATTAGCTGACAAATCACGCAAGTTACAGAAGAGTAAAGAATTGTTCCACTCGGACCACTTACCTTACTGCCTCGTTGCAGAACCATGGAAATTCCCACTGGGTTTTATTATTGCCAGTATTTTATAGATGGGAAACTGAGGCACAGAGAAGCTAGATTATTTGCCCAAAGCCACACATTCATTGAGTGGCCATGCCAAGATGCAGCCAAAACACCATCTTTTTTTAAATGTAAAAATCAGTTCCATCAAATTAATTTGCACTTGGAACTGACTACATGCCAACAGCATGAGGTTTGAAATAAAACAATTTGAGTTTGAAGTCGTGGAATGGTGGCTACTCAATCCTGTGAAGTTTAGCCAGACAGCCTGCCTTCTGGAGCCTGACTTCTTGATTATAAGTGGGGTTGGTGAAGGGAAAGAACAGAAGATGGCCGTGATAGTAAATAAAGTAACATATGCAAATGTGTCTAGGATAATATCCAATTCAAATTAAGTATTAAATAGGTTTTTTTTAAAAGTCTGAAACATACTTACTGATTAAATTATTAGCTGCTTGTTCCTGGCCATGGAGGATGAAAAGGTGTTCCTTATCATTGATTCTTTTCAAGATGTCCGTTAATGATAGGATCCAGTGAGGGGCATGGCAGGAAGTACCCATCCCATTAAAAGAATTTGGAAGAACCCAGAGCTATTCCCTCAGCACCACCACCCCCCCCAACCCACCGTTCTAGGGTTCTAGTGGAATGGAATCAGAGACTGACTCAGAGCCCTTTGTTCAGTTTTTCCAGCTTCTTTGTAGAGAAAGTGGGGCTTGCCTTTGAAGAGGTCAAAGATTAGTTGGGAGTGAGAGATGAACACCCAGGGAGCCGTCAGAGAGAAACACCAGGCTCTTTCCCGTAGCTCCGACTCTGGACATAATAAAGAGTAGAAAGCACAGTGTGGGCAATGGTGGGCCTCCAGTGGGTAATCAGGGCATGTGTGTCTGTGTGTTTGGGCCAGTGTGACGAACATGTGCATGTGGGCACTTGAGCCCAGGGAACATGCAGTGGGATTCTGGGAGTCCAGGTTTCTGGCAGAGGCCAGAAAAAGACCTAGAAGTGTCCCACTTGCCCCTGAGCTATTGATCCCCGGAGGCCAGCATGAGGCAGCCCAACAAAGGAGGAGGCCACGGATTCTAGTGACTGGGGAGAAGGCCGTCTGGAGTAGAGAAACATTTGATGTCAAGTCCCCTGTTCTCTCCTTACAGTTCTGTGGCCACACCTCTTTGAGGAACATTATTTTCCTCACGTGTAAAACTCGAGTAAAGATACATACTTTGGTGGATAATAAACAAGATAATGTGTTATTGTAAGTTAACAAGTGCATGGCACATAGCAGGAAATTAATAAATGGCTGAAATGAATGATTCTGAAAGAGACAAGGAGACAGTATGTGGAAATATTAGCCTTAACAAAGCCAAACTGTAGGAGAAACCTGATTCCACAGGTTTCGGAAACTGGTCCCCAGCCTTGAGGCTGGACTGGAGATGTTCTGACACAGAATGGATTCCTGGATGTACGACAGGCCTGTGAGCCTCTGCCCAGAAGTAAAACAGTGACTCCATCTTCCTCCCCCATCAGTCTCTCTTTGATGAGGTTCTGAAAACCAAAACTTACTCCCTCAAACGAAATAGCTACTCAACAAACCTTTCCCAACAAAATCCTTCCCTTTTCAAAATCCTTCTTTAGCAGATTTAAGCTCTGATGAGAGAAATAAAGAATATGCAGGTCTAAAATGACAATTACAGCAAACTTATTAACCCTTCCCACGTATTACATACAGGGAAACTGAGGCCCAGGGAAGACAAATGACCATTAAACAGTTGAGTGGAATTAGTACTCCCAACTTTAACTGCAGGATTCATCATCCCAATGACTGCAGAGGCCACTTGAAGAATTAGTCTCTCTAGAACCAATGGGATAAAAAATTAGATGAAGGAAGGGAGGGAGGGAGGGAGGAAAGGTGAATGGAAGTAGAGAGGCAGGGAGCTCAGGTACATCTAAGGGAAGTTTCGCAAATCTGAATTTTTTCAGATTTTCAGCATAGGAACTTTCAGAAGGTAGTGAACCTTCAAAGACGCTTATTAACAACTCAGGAAACAATAGATATTGGCAAGAATGAAGAGAAAGGGGAACACTTTTGCACTGCTGGTGGGAATGCAAAATGGTGCAGCCATTCTGGAAAACAGTATGAAGCTTCCTCAAAAAGTTAAAAAAAGAACTACCCTACAACCTAGCAATTGCATTACTAGGCATTTTTACCCAAAGGATACAAAAATGCTGATTCGAAGGGGCACATGTAACCCCAATGTTCATAGCAACGCTATCAACAATAGCCAAAGTATGGAAAGAGCCCAAATGTCTATCAACTGATGAATGGATAAAAAAGATGTGGTATATATATATATATATATATACACACATATATATATGTGTGTATATATACACACACATATATATGTGTATATATAATGGAATATTACTCTGAGATCAAAAAGAATGAAAGCTTGCCATTTGCAACAATGTGGATGGAACTAGAGTGTATTATGCTAAGTGAAATAAATCAGAAAAACACAAATGATTTCACTCATATGTGGAATTTAAGAAGCAAAACGAATGAACGTAGGGGAAAGAAAGAAAAAATACGTTAAAAACAGAGAGGAAGGCAAACTATAAGAGACTCTTAAATACAGAGAACAAACTGAGGGTTGCTGGAGGGGAGGTGGGTGGGGGATGGGCTAAATGGGTGATGGGCATTAAGAAGGGCATTTGTTGGGATGAGCACTGGGGATCATATGTAAGTAATGAATCACTGGGTTCTACTCCTAAAACCAATACTACATGGTATGTTAACTAACTTGAATTTAAATAAGTAAATTGGAAAAAAAGAAAAAAGCTGCTTATCCTCTGACCCTTATCTCTCTGTTTTCATCTCCTGTAAATCCTCAAACCATCCTCTACTGCATCAACAGATGCTAGACCAGGCCTTGCCTCCTGGCCTTTGCCCGTGTTAATCCCTTGTAGTGTTTACCTGGATTAGGACCAATGGAGTTTTAGTTCCCAATTTAGAGATCCCATAAGACCTGGGCTTTCAGCCTTGACATTTTTCGTACCAGAGCATAATAGTCCATTTGCTTGTCTGTCTACCTGTGAGTCCCTGGAGCACAAGGGCTGTATCTTACCATCTCGATTTCCCCAGTGCATGCCGTTGAAAACATTTTTTGTTTGGGGGTGGGGTTTTTTGTTTGTTTGTTTTTTTGGTTTTTGGTTTTGTTTTTTTTTTTTTTTTTTTTGCTTATTTAGATGACTGAGTGAGCCCATGTCAAGCATGAAGCATAATTTATTTCTGCAATGTTCTTGCTAAAGCCTTGTAGGTATCTTCATAAATCCTTCATACATAATGCAATGCTCATCACATTATGAAGGCCTGTCCCCAGAGTATATCTCTCCCCAGGTTATTCCATTAAATAAAACAATATTTATAACTGATGAGTAAATAGTATTTATAATAGTATTTATATACTGCAGGGATTGTTATTAGGAACCTGCAACAGGAACTATTAGAAAATAAGTACAGCAACTCACATTCCACTAGAAGATTTTACAAGGCCATGCTGGGCCTGTCTACCGTGATGGCTTCCCTCTCTTCCCCTCCTCCACTCGGTCTCTCTCTTTCCCATCTGTCCCCTCCCCCGGCCTGGAAGCCAAGCCTGTAGCAGCCCACAGTGCCTGGGAAGGAGCTGCACCGGGAGTAGCTCTGGTTCCACTGGGGGCTTCTCCACCCTGGAGTGAACCCTCAGACAGACACACAGGCTGTCTGCTGTCTCTTCCTAGGAGGTACTTTCACATTTGCTCTGTGATCTTACCATCAATGACCAGGTAGAGATGGGCCAAGCAGGAAAGAGGTCTCCAGAGCCCAGAAGAGGTTTGAAGCTTCTCTTTGGCTCACACCCACCCGATCCAGCGTTTTTGAGAAAGCTTTACATAAATGAGATGCTTATGGAGGCATATTGTAGACTACTATCCAAATGTAGTCATTGTTACCATTTTCCCACCATATTGTAAATCCCTTTCTGGGTGGGAACTCCAGCTCATTCGTCTTAGAATCCTTAGGACTCAGCACAGCATCTGGTTCAGAGTAAATCTTCAAAACGCAAGTTAAATGACTGACTGACTGACGGACGGAATGAAGGAAGGAAGGAAGGAAGGAAGGAAGGAAGGAAGGAAGGAAGGACAGCATGAAGAGTTAACGACTAGCATGAGTCAGAAGTAATCATATGATTTAATGAGATGTAAACCCTTAGTCTGGCATTTAAGGCCTCTTATGACTAACAACACTCCACGGATGTGTAGGGAGGGCTCCTAAAGCTAACCTGGGGATTCAAATAAATTTTTCTGATAAAAATATTAGATTTGATAATTCTGATTACAGTTAAAACCAAACTTGAAAACCATCAGAGGAGAAAGATATAGAGTATTTTGTGCTCTTTTATTCTAAAATATGTGTTTTCTGATGCAGACTGTCCTAAATTTTAGCATTAATGTGCTTTGGCTTGCAGTGGCCACACGTGGCTGGTTTTGATGGTTTTTCTGGAGCAGCTGAGTGTGGCCACAGGCCTGCGCACTCGTTCTTTTGATGATGTCTCACTGCAGTGAGCACAGCGAGCCGAAAAGACAAAACATCAAAATAGGAGAGGACTGGCTTTAGCTTCCCTAGGTGCACAGACAGGCATCTGGACCTTTTCTGCCTCCCTGGGCTTGCCTCCCTGGGTTTTGGAGCTGAGATCACAGATTCACAGTGGCAGCAAGAAACTTCCTCAGGCTATCCAGAGGCTGAGAACATCCTCACGCAACCCTGTCCAGGTTGGAGGAGGAGCACCCCCTCGGGAAGTTGCTGGACAAGAAAGAGCTGGGGGGAGGGGTGTGGTGGGGGGACTGCCTGGGTCAGACATTTCAAGGTTCATGAGAATCATGAACAAAATCAGCAGCCGGAAGCTCCTGCCTTAAAAGCTCCCACTTTTCTTGCTGATTTGAACGACAGGGTAGTAATTACAGGTTCTTCGCAAGCCTCCTTAGACCACACTGTGTCTCTGTAGGCACTTACATTTTATTTGATGACAGTGACATTGATGAATAATAGTTTCCACCCCTGCAAATGATTACTGATTCTATAGCTGATAGAGTAGAAATTTTGCTGCAAAATTTAACACTTTACACCAGGAGAGAAACATTCTCCCTCGTGGTGCAGTTTTCTCATTAGTGATCTTGTACCCGATTTTTCCCTTCCCCAAATCTCAGGGATTTTGCTAGAAAACTCCACGCATCCCCTCCCAATCTGGGATACAGAGATCAGAAACGATCGCTGAGGTTCACTGAACTGCATGCCAAGCACCCCATGGGTGGGAACTCATCTGATCCTGATTGCAGCACAGAAATACGCTATAAACACAGGCACCTTGATTAAATACAAATAGCTTGTCCAAGATTAGCATCGCTGGTGATCAATGGAGGCTGAGATTAGGATCCAGGAAATTCATAATCACAGTGCCGCAGTCGAGCAGGACCTTAAGCAGCAAGAAGAGCCCAAGGAGCCAGACCTCCTGGGGTCCAGTCTCAACTCTGCTGCTAATGACCTCTAACTAGTGAGACAACTGTGCCAGTCTGCCTGGGCTCCCACAGCAAAGCACCACAGAGCGGGCAGCTTGACCAACACAAACGAACGTCTCACAGGTCTGGCGGCCAGAAGGGCAAGATGAAGGTGTCAGCAGGGTTGTTTCCTTGAAGCTTCTGTCCTCGGCTTGTGGAGGCCGTCATCCCCCGCTCTCCTCATACGGTCTTCCCTCTCTGCACGCTCTCCTGGTCCGTGTCTCTACCCACATGACTTCATTTGACCTAACTACCCCTTTAAAGACCCTGTCTCCAAATAGAATCCCATTCTGAAGGTCTGGAGTTAGGACTTCAGCTGGTGAGTGCCAGTAACACCGGGTCAAATCAAGACGTCAGCAGGCCTGCCTTCCCCTCCCGGGGCCTCTAGGGTAGAGTCTGTTTCCTTGCCTTTTTCAGTATCTCTTTCCCTCTTCTGAGCACATCACCTTCGTCACGGCTTTGGCTTTCATTACCACATCCCTTCCTCGCTCTGACCCTGGTGCCTCCCCCTTGTAAGGACTCATGATTTTATGGGGCCCATCCGCATAACCCAGGAAGATTTCCTCATATCACTATCCTAAGATAATTACATCGCAAAGCCCCTTTTAGCATAAAAGCTAACATATTAATTTTATCTAAATGACTATTCAAGACTCATCTTATTTTTAAACATTTTTTAAAGTGTATATATTTGTTTTGAGAGAGACAGAGACAGAGGGGGGGGGAGAGCACGAGCAGGGGAGGGGCAGAGAAAGGGAGAGAGAGAATCCCACACTGTCAGCGCAGAGCCTGACGCAGGGCTCCATCCCACAAACTGTTGAGACCGTGACCTGAGCCGAAATCGGGAGTCGGATGCTTAACCCACTGAGCCGCCCAGGTGCCCTTAATCTTATTTGCTAATGAATGCTGTTTTGCTTTTCTATTGCTGCATAACAAACTACCCCACAATGTGGTGACCTAAAACAACAAATTCATTATATTGCATCATTTTTGGGGGTTAGGCATCCCGGCAGCGTGTGGCTGACCAATGGTCCCCTCCCCTTCTGTGGCAGCCACTGAACTCACTGGCAGTTACCAGCTGGCCTGCTCAGCAGATCCAAGACGGCTTCCTTCTCCCGTCTGGAAGCTTGGTGGCGTGGCTGACAGGCTGGGCTCAGATGGGCCCCTCTCCTCTCCCGTGCCAGCTCAGACACTCTCTTAGTGTCCCTCCACCGTGGTACATGGACTTCTCACCTGATGTCTCGGGGTCCAAGAGACGGGCCCAAGCCACAGAGAGCAGATGCCACCAGTCTCTTAGGCCTGTGCTGGGAAACTGACACAGCCAATTCCACTGTATTCTTTTAGCCAGAGCAGTCACCAAGGCCATCCAGATTTAATACGCAAGGATGCAGACCCACCACTTGATGCGATTCGTGTCAAAGAATTTTCAACTGTCTTTAATCTGCTACAAATGCTAACAAACATGTGCTTTTGTCCTCCGTCCATAAGAGATAAAAAGAGAGAGTCAGAAAGAGAAAAGATACCGTTGCAGGCAAAGCCGTTAAATATTTTGGTCATTATCGTTGGTGGACAAGCTGACTGAACGGAAATGAGACATAACTGGAGTCATGAGGGGAAACGGAGAAAAATGATCAGATGGAGCCGTAGCAATTAAAATAGGGCTAGCAGCCTGGAGCTAGCACGTGCCAGGTTAGCTAGCCAAAAGGCTGGTCTGTCCTTGAGGGTATTACTAGTCACAGCACAGTATGCTAGGAATGTCCCTCCATCTATTCATTTATCCAACTTAACACTTACTGAACATCTACTGTAAACCAACACTGAACTGGTCATTAAAGATATAAAGATCAGTTGGCAAGATCTGCCTTCCAAGGGCTCTGAGTCCCTGGGGAAGAAAGATATGGCAAGCCTTAAGTACAGCATACTGCCTACGGATTACAGTTTCAATGGTAACCTTGGGTCAACAAAACTCGGTTGTACCCACCCAAATTATTTTGGGAATGCAAATGAATGAGTAAAAAGACCAATTATACATCTCTTTAATTTTCCTTGCAATTGCTGCTTAAAGTATGTCTACCCAAGGGAACTTAAGTGCTGAGTTTCTTCGGTAGTCTGAAAAACTCAGGTATCAGAAATTACTTGTTTCCTGCGCCTATTACTATTTTCTAGTGGAGTTTCAAGACTTGTCTATTATGAAGTGTTGACGGAGGTTCATGCCATCCCCGGGTGCAGTGATGGGAGTGTGTATTTCATAATCGACACAGCACCAGTCCTAGAGAGCTTCTCCTTCCTTTGGGCGGGAGACACCACTAACTGCTCACCCATTACTCTAATGTCTATCCCACATTGTTCAGAAAATGAGGGCCTGCTGTGTGTCAGATGGGACTCTAGACGGCAATAGTCAAGGTAGACTTAGCACTTTCCCTCATGGAACTTATGTTCCCATGGGGAGGATGACAATAAAGAAGTAAACAAATAGGTAAATAATATAAAGTCAAAGGGTCATAAGTGATCTGAAGAAGAAAAAACAGGAGATGAGGCCAAGAAGACTGGGGCAGTGGAAAGTGGTAGAAGGGGGTCTATTTTAGATGAGCTCACTATTTTTCAATTTTCTGAGTCATTAAAGCACATTACATGCTTAGCCTAGTGCCTGGAACACATGATATACCTACTATTCCAATGTGTAACCACCACCCCAGCCCTGCTATAGAGTGTCATTCCTCTACTTGCCTCTTCAGAGAGGAAGAACATGAGGACACAGCCCAATGCTAATTACCCAATAAATAGTAAATAGTTGGGGAAATGTTGCAACCAGTACCCAAGAAAGATGCCAATTCTGGGGCCCCAGGTTGCCTGAGAAGAGGAGAGACAGAAATAGATGCCTCAAGTCTTTTCACTCAGGATTTTTCATGGAGGCTCAGAGAATACAGGAGGAAGGACCCCACACAGAGAGCATTTAGATTGTCTTCCTGACCTGGTTGCTGTTTTATTTATTTACTGGTCTTGGGGGTGAGAAGTATTCACGGAGCAGGAACACCGAGTAGTCTAGAAATTCCAGGGCATACTTGTGCACTTGTGTAAGTAATTAACTCCCCAGAAATAGCCAGGGGCTTAATTTGGGGAAATTTTGTAGTACCTGGTTTGGCCAGTTTGGTAAATAAATTTACATAGAAAAGAGGTGCCTGTAGAGGGAAGAAGTGGGGAGAGGGAAACAGAGAGATAGAGAGAGGAAGGGAGGGAGGGAGGGGCAGAGAGGGATGTGTGTGCGTGCAAGCAAAAGAAGGGTGAGAAGAGAGAGAGAGGAAAGGGTGGGGGGGCATTTTCCTGTGCGAGGACAGTCAGAGCTTTATCCTCCAGTCAAAGACCAACCAAGAGAAACAGCCAACGTAGATCCACCATCTGCTGTACGGTAGTCTATGGCAGCTACTTCGTGAACGTGATTTCCTTACACATTTTTTCAACAACCCGCAAAGGTAGTTGCCGTTGTCTGGGAGGTGAAGTAACTTGTTCAACGTCACACAGCTAGTGACAGATCCTAGACTTGAGCCCAGGGCTCTTTGACTAGCAAGTCTGTTTATTTGATGGGTGGAATGATTTCCACCCATCCAGCAGCAACGTTTCCAGGATGCTAGTGCTGTTGAGTGTGGGCAGCAGGGCTAGTCATTTGACTGCACTCCAGTTCGCTGGAAATTGGCAATCCACGGGTATCCAATTCGCTTTTACTGCATAAAAACCCACTGCCAAAACTAAGTAGCTTGAAACCAGAGCCTTTTATTCATCTTGTTCTGTGGGGCAGCTGATAGTATCTGGGTTGGCTCAGCAGATCTCTGCCAGGCGCCCTCTTGTGACTTGGCCAGTGGCAGTTCAGAGCATCTGTCCTCTGTTTCACCACTCAGCATCTAGCAGGATGGCTTGGGCCACTCCCATGGTGGCCTCAGAGTCCCAAGTGCGGAGAGAGAGGGAAACCTCGATGGCCAAGCACTGTCCCACGGGCCACACCAAGTCACACGGACAAGTCCAGTGTCAGGGAAGGAAATCTACTCAAGAGCATGGACAGGAAGTGAATTACTGTGGCCATTGTTTCCATACAGTCTAACACTGTTTGGGGCAGACTATTTATTCATTTACTCAGCCAACTTCAGTGAGGACCTTTGAAGCAAGGCATACTCTGGACCAAAAAGAAAGGTGAAGTAGACTTTGATCTAGAGCTTCCTATCTAGAAGGAGAGATAAGTACACAAAAGTGCCGACAATGTAGTAAGTGTTCCCTATCATGTGAAGGGGATGAATAAATTACTCAGGTAGTCTAGGGAGCCACAAACTTACAGCAGGAAAAGCTTCATGAAGGAGGTGGCATTTAATCTGGACCTTGAGGGATAGCTAGGAGCTGTACATGCTCAGATGCCAGAGAGATTGCCTGGTATTAGGGCTGAGCAGCCAACTTGGCTGAAAGTGAGGACTGAGACCTTATTTCCCTTGAGACTCTGTGGCTTTCCACACGTGCACTGTCCCGTTCATGTGCTGTAAATTTACGGAGCTCTCTCCTTTATAGAAATTGCTCAGCCTCTTAACCCACTTTCCAGCCCCATTGTCTTGGCATGGGAGTGTTTTCCAGGGAACAAACTGGCGGGAATGGGGAATCGGGAAGGAGTGCAATGTTTCGGGAAGCCCATGACCCCGCAGTTTCTGACCCTGTCCCAGATCCAGGAGACCATCCCAGGAGAAGGATACATCCGAGCCAGATGTGTTAGCAGAAAAGAGTTGATTCCAGAAAAGAGGAGGGGACACTTAAGAGATGCTGGAGGCAGGAAAAGCAAGAGCCACGGCTGACTCAGATTTCTGAGTCGCCATAGAATGACAGCAGTGCCATCAACAAGACAGGAAAGTGGAGCGGGTGCCCGGTTTGGGATTTGCTGGGTTTGGGATCTTCGTGCGACACGCAGGAGGGAATGTGCAGTGTGTTGCTGGACCGGAATGTGGGAGAGAGCTGGAGGCTGCGAAGGGGAACCATCAAGGAAGGGATGGGTAGTAAAGCCCTAGATGCAAGGAGATCACCGGGAAAGAATTTACCAGAAAAAAAAAAAAGCTAGAGGGGAAATAAGGGATCTTTTATGTAGCAGAGGCAAAGGGAACAGAGAGAAAGCGCATTCAAACCTAGTAGTTAATGGCATCGCCATCCACACATCTGCCTAGAATCAGTCAGAATGTTACATCAAAGCTTGAGGGTTGAGGCACCACGGGTAGAGGATTGAAGATTAGCTGTGACTGCGTTATAATGATGACTCCCTATGTCACTGTTTTCAGAAAATGTCCTATTCTAAATGTGAGTGGCAGCATGGCACAATGATTAAGAACACGGGCTTTGACACCAAAGCTGTGGGATTCACATGCTGGCTACACCTAATTAATGGCCGCATCCCAGACAAGTCACTGAGGCCCTCTTAGGCTCCTTGGGCATAAAGTGGAGATACCTCCTGCCTGGACGAGTTCTCCCAGGGATTACCGTTGTGAATGTAAGTGAACTCTGAAGACCCATGCCTGACAGTGTTACAAAAGAATCTACAAGTTTAAATATTTATAGATGCACACACCCAGGTGAAAAGAAGATTGAAATGTCGTGCCATCCAATGAACGGTTTGGGTATTAAGGGACCAAATTGTCAAATACAGGACTGACGTCCCACTCAGGAGGTCTGAGCAGCTAAGGACTCTGGGAACCAGGACCCATGCAGACTGAGAGACTCAGTTGTATGGGAGGGAGGGCACGGTGCAGACACGCGTACACCCTTCATCGTGCAGGAGTGAGATGCCGTGGCCCCCAGGCTGAAAGCTCGGGCCAAGGACGGTAGGCTCATAGCGTAAACTGAACCCTAGAGCCTGAGACAGGGGTGAAATTAGTCACATAAGACAACTGGAGTCCCTGTGGGACAAGAGGCTCCACGACTTGATGATGCTATAAAAGAAAGGAGCAGAGAAAGAGGATTTTAAAGATAATTCCTCTTTCACTCGCGTTCCAGCTGCCTGGAGGGCTGGGTTACCTCTGCTTTTCTACCCTGGATATCTCTGAGAACCCACTCCAAAAGTTAATAATGTTTATATTGGGGCAAGTGTATGAAGACATAGCCCAATGAAGAAGGCAAGACATGATATGCAACGTCAGTAAAACCTTCTGAGCATTGCTCATTATCACTTCATCAGCCCTGTGCACACACAAGCACACATACACACCTTTTCTTTCTTTCCTTTCTTTCCTTCCCTTTCCTTTCCTTTCCTTTCCTTTCCTTTCCTTTCCTTTGCTTTCCTTCCTTCCCTTCCCATCCCTTCTCTTCCCTTCCCTTTTCCCTTCCCTTCTTAAAATCTTTTTAATTGTTTATTTATTTTTGAGACAGACAGACAGACAGAACGTGAGTGAGGGAGGGGCAGAGAGAGAGGGAGACAAAGAATCCAAAGCACACTGTAGGCTCCGAGCTGTCAGCACAGAGCCTGATGCGGGACTTGAACCCCAAACCCACAAAACCGCGAGATCATGACCTGAGCTGAAGTCAGACACTTAACTGACTGAGCTACCCAGGCACCTCTTTTTTTTTTTAATTTTTTTAAATGTTTATTTATTTTTGAGAGAGAGAGAGAGAGAGAGAGAGAGAGAGAGCATGAGTGAGGAAGGGGCAGAGATCTTTTCTTTTTAATTTGTGCAACTGGTTCCACATTACCTATAGAATAGGCTCTATGCCGATAGAATAAAACATTCAAGGTTTGCTATGATCTGCCCCCACTCTCCTCTGGTTCCTCATTTCCCATGATTCCCTCAACTCTATCCTGCAGCTAAATAGACTGCTTCTCATTTTTTGAGTGTGCTACACGTGCTTATAACTTTTACCTTTAATAACTTGTTCTTTTAGTAGAATTTTTTTTTTTGAGAGAGAGAGAGAGAGAGAGAGAGGGAGAGAAAGCATGAGAGGCAGAGGGAGAGAGAAAGAATCCCAAGCAGGCTCCATACTGTCAGCACAGAGCCCAATGTGGGGCTCAATTCCATGAACCATGAGATCAGGACCTGAGCTGAAATCAAGAGTCAGGTGCTTAACTGAGCCACCCAGCTGCCCCTCTTTTAGTAGATCTTAAGCACATCAACTGATTTCTCAGTTTCCATTTCTTTTTTGATAAAACCTATCTTGCCAGACTTTGTAAGCAAAAATACTTTAAATATAGGTAATTCACTTCCTTACATTGCCAAGCACACTATACGCACTTAATGAATAGAAAGGGTTGTTTTATTAGTACCATTTCTTCTGTTAGCAAAACTCTTGCTATTTATAAGAGTTTCTGTGTATTATAAGGATTAGGAAAATATAAAGAAATTAATGCCCCCTAATTCCATCTCTGTGAAATAGTCTGTTCATTTCCTCAATCATGTATATATAAATTTATGAGTTCATGCCATATGTAACTGTGTTTCCTGATGTTTCCACACAGCTTTTCAACAAATATTTCCCTACATCACTAAAAATTTCTTAAAAACACAATTTTTAGCTACATACTATTCTACTTCATGGATTTGTTTATTTGATCAATTCCCAATTCTTCACTATGTAGGCTCTTTTGAAAATATCCTTTAATAGGAGCACCTGGGTGGCCCAGTCTGTTGAGTGTCAGACTCTTGATTTAGGCTCAGATGATCTTGATTTAGGCTCAGATCATCATCTGAGATGAGCATCTCATGGTTCTTGAGATCAGGCCCCGTGTTGGGCTCTGTGTGGGGCCTGCTTGGGATTCTCTCTCTCTCTTTCTCTCTCTCTCTCTCTCTCTGCCCCTCCTCTGCTCCCTTACTGTCTCTCAAAATAAATAAACTTTAATTTAAAAAAAGAAAGTATCCTTTAATAAATAAACTGTGATGTGCACATTGTTAGAAAAACAACATCTGAACTTTGATTATTCCCTTAGGATGATTTATACAAATTGAATTAGTGGATAAACACATAGGAACATTTGAAAGCTCTTTACACATATTGGAAAAATTGCCTTCGGAGAAGTGAGATTGATTTTATACCCAGCCACCCCCCTGGGGGCCTTCGGTTTCCTTCTCACCGCCTCTCCTCCTACCTGCAGCTCAGGGAGGACGCACATCAGCACAGGGAAACGTCACCCATAGCCTTGGGTTTTTCAGGGAGCAGACTGTCCTCTCCGGATGTCCAGACAATGGCACTGACTTAAATACTCCTGAGGTCTCCCCACCTGAGACAAAGCGGGAACTGGAGTCGGGTGCCCTCAAATCTGACCACAAAATCCAACATTCTTTGGTTACAACCTCCATAAACCAGATAAATAGAAGGTCAAGCTCTCTGCCTCCTGAGCAGCCTGTCCTCGTGTCCTGCAGGAACGGGGAGGCGAGGTGCTCCCTGAAAGGAGGGTGCTTACCACAAAGACTGGCCAAGACCCGACCAAATCAGTCTGGGCCAAGGGGGACCCCAGTGCTGACCTTTCACCCACTTTCCCCTCATCATAATACTAAAAATCGCACCCAGGGGTGGAGACCCAACACGTTGATTAACCACGCTGCTGCCCGAAGAGCCTCTACGGTGCTCAGACAGCATTCCTTTACCACCTAGGTTTCTTTAAAAAAAACTCTCCCTGATTTCGCCTTGGGGGGTGAGCCTGAGGGTTCCCTTTGTGCTGCCCTCCCTTGTGCTGGAACAGAAGCCCCAATAAGACTCGCTTGTTGGGGCGCCTGGGTGGCGCAGTCGGTTAAGCGTCCGACTTCAGCCAGGTCACGATCTCGCGCTCCGTGAGTTCGAGCCCCGCGTCAGGCTCTGGGCTGATGGCTCGGAGCCTGGAGCCTGTTTCCGATTCTGTGTCTGCCTCTCTCTCTGCCCCTCCCCCGTTCATGCTCTGTCTCTCTCTGTCCCAAAAATAAATAAACGTTGAAAAAAAAAAAAAAAAAGACTCGCTTGTTTTTTTGTTTTGCTTTGTTTTGTTTTGTTTTGTTTTGTGTTTTGTGTTTTGTTTTTCCTTGCTTGTGTTTTTGGGCCCCCGCTGGGTCCAAGTACCTGGGTCTGCTAACGTGCAGACTTGCCAGGGAAACTTCTCCCACGATGAGACTGCAGAGTGTGGGCCCTCAGCCGGTCTCCTGGGTCAAACGGCCCACTGATGGGGTTTGGGAATGCTGGTGGGGTCTGGAGCTGACGGCCAAAAAGGAATTTTTGAGATGTCTTTGGTGCAAAAAGGTGATTTTATTAGAGCACGGGGACAGGACCCGTGAAAGAAAGAGCTGCAGTGGGGTGGCGAGGAGAGGCCGATTATATACTATGAAGCTGGGGGAGGTAAAGGCACAAGGGAGACTTCCAGAAGGCATGTCATATGCTAAAGAGGACTCCTACGATACATAAGGCCTAGCTATTGTCAAGTTAAGGTTGTTTTCCCTCCAGCAGGGCATTAATATTATGACAGTAGGGGGTTCCTGGAGGAATGTTCTACTCTGTATTTGCCTCAAGGATTTGTCAGTGGGCTGCAGGTTATGGGGAAATTCAACCATTCTTGTCTTTGTTCCCTACATCACCGGGAAGGGGAGACTGCGTCTATAGGTTTCCGGACATTAGGCTATTGATCAAATTGACTTTTGTAAACCGAAGAAGACTCATGTCCTGCATGACTGTGATGTCTATCAGTTAGCAGTTTGTTTTCCTCTTTCCTTGGGCAGCCAGGAGTGCCTGAGGAATGTCACACACACCTAGTGGGGAATTTGTGGGGCATCAGCTTGCCTTACACTCCCGCATCACCATCCTCTATGCACCTCGACCTCCTCATCCGTAAAGTGGGGAGAGTAGTGGCACCTGTCATGTAGGGTTTGAGGTGAGGATTTTGAGAGCTAGCTCGAATACAGAATGATTAGAACAACTACACCTTTGGGGTTCAGTTTTTTTTTTTTTCAACGTTTATTTATTTTTGGGACAGAGAGAGACAGAGCATGAACGGGGGAGGGGCAGAGAGAGAGGGAGACACAGAATCGGAAACAGGCTCCAGGCTCTGAGCCATCAGCCCAGAGCCCGACGCGGGGCTCGAACTCGCGGACCGCGAGATCGTGACCTGGCTGAAGTCGGGCGCTTAACCGACTGCGCCACCCAGGCGCCCCAGGGGTTCAGTTCTTTAGTTGCTCTGTTAATACTCCTGGCAATTGCCACAATGGGTGGACTTTCTCACAGCACATCCCTGTCATGATAGCTGCAGCAGGTAGAAGAATGCCATGAGCAAGGTCAACACCACAACTGATGAATACAGGCCCTGCCTACAGCGGACTGTGCGGCCCTGGGAGGGGAGGAAGCTGAGGAAGGCATGTGCCGGGCCCTGTTCTAATGCTCTCTGTTCCATGACATGAAGCTTGGATTCTAAATTTAAACCCATCCCCACTACCCCAAACTGCCATGTGCATTTGAGTGTCGTCTGCGTTAAGGAACAGTTTTCCATCTGATCTCATTGCCATGGTTACACCTCCAAGAGCAAAAACCGTTTGGCTGCTGCTTTTGTCAAATCAGGCCGACTTTTCCGTGATTCAGGCCTGTTGCTGCCTAGTTGCTGACGGCTGCTCTCTGGAGAAGCTCACTGAGGTGGCCTGGGAAGGACCGGAAAGCCCTTCTGCTGGAGGGCCACGCGGGGGCCCGCCACGCAGACCAGCTTCCCAACACGGAGGCCGACTCTGACGTGTAATGAGCCCTCTGATGGGAGGGTTCTTGGTGGTCTGGACGGGCACAGAGTCATTTAGTAGCACGCGGGTGTCCTCCGGGTTGTGTGTGAGACCATCAGCCGAGTCCAGAATGCCCGCCTGGCTGCAGGCACGGCACCGGCCTCGAGTCCAGCGAGGGGACAGACACACAGGAGAAAAGCACGGAGGAAACACGAAAGGTTTGGCTTTGGGGGCTCAAAAAGAGCCCTCCAGCCTCAATCTGGGGACGGGTGGAGTTGACCAAGCTTAGCGGGTTCTTTCTTCCATGCCTTGGAGAGAACTTGCCCTTGCCAGGCAGTTCAGAAAGGGAGCAGCAGAATTACTTTAGCGCAGGCGGCTGCAGACTTCGGCTGCGAAGGGTCAGAGCAAACATCTTGCCTTTGAGGGCCACACGTGATCTGCCACATGGTCTCTCTTCCGTCCACCCACAGCCCTTTGCAAATGTAAAAACCATTCTTAGCTCTTGGGCCAAACCCCACTGCAGCCTCTTCCTACGCAGGGCGGCCTCTGCACCAGCAGCGGCTGCATCACCCGATGGGCTGTGACGGATGCAGAACTCCAGGCCCGTCTGCAGAGCCACTGAAGCAGATTCTGCAGTTTTAACGAGATCCTAAATAAAACTCCGGAAAAATCCCACACGAGGAGTTAGGAACAAGCATTTCTCCCTAGTGGCAAAAAAACACAGAAACGTGTAAGCAGGAACAAAGTGCCCCTTTGGTAAGTTCTCCATACACTTGTTTCAGCATTCATCACAATCTGCCTTGAACCAGTGTGTGTGCACGTGCGTGCGTGTTTGTGTGTCTCTCTCTAACCACATGGTGAACTCCCGGAGGACAGGGAACCGGAACTTGCTCACCTCTGAGTTCTTTGTTCCTTGGATTCCTGTGTATAGAGAGAGAACAGCGCAGAAGCGTTATGTTTCCTTTACTGAGCAAGAAATTCCTCCCTACCACTTGCTGTGAATCTTTCTAAACATTAACTTCCTGCTTTGTAAAATGGAATTCTAAATCCCTTCTTTCCAGGGCGGTTGAAAATACCCAACTATGTACACAGAGCGTCCCTTCCAGTGCCTGGTATACAACAGGCAGCAAAATCCCTTGCAAGGGTGATGGGTCTTGCCAGCAGGCGGAGTCCTGAGAAGGTCTGTGGCATTAGACTGGGAAAAAGACCCTCTAGCAGAAGGGTCTGAAGAGCAGCTGAGACCCTGAGAGCCCCCCACAAGCACCATGGCCCTGCCACACCTCCTACATCACGGGTCAGCACCCTGTGACCTTGGCAAAGAGCAGCTGACATCTGCAAAGTGGTACTCTCAAGTCCCTCCCCACTGGGTAGGAATTTCAGGAACACAGCTATTCAAATACCCAGCATGGATACGTCACACGATGGCATCAGGACCAGTAATAATTATGTGACAGTAGCGGGACTCGAAAAACACCAAGAATATGAGGTGCTCAGCACTTGTGTCTACTACTGGTGACTTATTGGCAAAGAGCGCCATCTCGTGGACACGGAGCCGGTTTAATGATTGCTTCAAAATCCTACCTCCCACATGTAAGCCAGGGTTCATTAAAGGTCTCTTCGAAACTCCTGTTAAAAGGGGGGAAAGGTGGGCATCTACCCAAATACGTATTTATTTATTATTAAGCTATATACACTATAACATTAGTAGTGCATTATGCACTATATATAAAATATAACTATTCTCCATGTCTATCTCTGCCCCTCCCCTGCTGGCACTCTGTGTCTCTCTCTCTCTCAAAAATAAATAAACTTTAAAAAAAAATTAAAAAACTAGCTATTCAATCAACCCATCCTTTGATAAAAATATGCTGAAATTATTGTGTCCTTGTTATGTGCCAGGCATTGTCCTGAGCATTTGGAATATTTCCACAAATAAAAAAGACAAAAATGCCTGCCCTCATGTAATTAGATGATAATCAATAAACTTAATTAATAAGAAAATTATACAGTATGTTAGAAGGTAGTAAGTGCAGTGGGAGGAAAAAATGAACAAATTGTGTAAGGGAGATCGAGTATGTGGAGGGTAAAAGGGCAGATTAAAAAGATGTTACTTAAATAAGACTCAGAGGCAGGAGAGTTGAACATGCTGGTATCTGAGTTTCTGGCACTTGGGTCAGAGGGAACAGCCAGTACAAAGGCCCTGGGGTAGGAGTGCCTGGCACGTTTGTGGACAGAGAAAGCCTCTGCGGTTGGCGGTGAGTAAGACACAGAGAGTAGGAAGAAAGGAAATCAGAAGGAAACTTAAGGGTAGATAGGCTCTTAAGGGAAGATTCTGACTGACATTTTAAAAGTATGCTTCCAGCTATGGAGAGACTAGCTGGAGTAGGGGACAAGGACAACAGCAGAGACTAATTAAGGGTCTATTCCATTTTTCCAAGTGAGAAATTACAGTAGCTCAGAGCAAAGGGATTATTGTGGTGATGGTATACCAACATATTTTTAAATTAACAAATGAGATGAAAAATATGCAGTTAGAAGCTCTAATATTTTCTTTCCATACCCCAATGGGCCCTGAGAGGGTGCTGTATTAGAGATCACACACTTAGGGAAGGTAAGTCTGAAGATCAGAAGGTTGCAGAAGAATTTTACAAATCTGTACTAAGTGTAACACAAGAAAAGAGTTTCGTGGAACAGCACATTTTTAGCGCTGATGAGACTGGCTTGTTTCACAAGGACATTGGCAAACAAATCTATATAACACAAAAGGCATTTAAGGGGATAAAAATATGACCTAAGATTCACAGGAACTTAACCCTGTATTTCCAACCCTTGAAACATTCATTAATTCAGTGCTGGCAGTGACTCTATAGAACATGATGATACCGTGAAGAATAATTGTATATTTTCTGGATGCAAACATGAATAAGTTCATCCATTTTGGGATGCAGTGATAGATTAGAGAATGACTCCAATTTTTCCTTTCCTTTGTGTCACATCTTTCAAGTCCTTTCTAGGGGGAGAGTCCATTTTCCTCCCTTCAAATCTGCGCTGGTCTTTGTCCTGTTCTGGTCAATAGAATATTGGAAAAGTGATGCAGTGCCACCACGGACGGAGCCCAGGCCTCAAGAGGGTGAACAGCTTGTATTTTCTTTCCTACACTCATCCCTGAGATCATCATAAGAACGCGTCGGTGGAATAGAGGCCTTTGTACGAACCAAGGCCACGCTAGATTCGCCACTGGCCTGCCACCTACTGGCCACGGGAGCGAAACACTGCCAAAACAAGCTCACAGAGATCAACAGAACCAAAGCATTCCAGCCATCTGCAGATTCGCGAGACTTTGACCTTGGGATGGTTTGCTACACAGCATTATTATGACAATAGAGCACTGAGATAGATGCTGAGAAACACTGTTGGCTTTGCTTGGTGTTTGCCCTCTGATATAACGTAAGAGGACAGCCCAGGGAGACCAGAGGATTTGCGACAAGAGTCAGCTTCAGTTCCCAAGTACTTTATGCTAATGGGCAACTAGCTTATTGGTTTTGAGCAGCTAATATTTGTGCAAATAGTCCCATAGCCGGCTTATTGTTTAGATCAATATTACACACGCTTCTTCAACAGTGAATACTTGTTCAACAATCCATATGTGAGCAACCTCAGGGCCCTTTCATCACTGATGACAGTAAGTTAAAGGAATCCAGTGATATCCATGGATATCCATGATATTAACATTGAATAATTATTCATGCCTGTTTCCCTTCTGCCAAAAATCCTGTAATAGCCCAGTTTCATGATGTAATTTTAGTGAAATTAGACTTGAACATTTCAAAATTATGTAATTAATTACATTCAGCTTTAATAAAGATCACTCTTTGATTCAAGCCACCAACCGGATACCCACCAGTGCCAGTTAAACATCACAGGTGGCCTCAAGGGACCTCAGTATGATCACTAATTAGATTCCCACACTTTTGAAAAATTAAGTTCTCTGTTTGGCAAGGGCCAGGCAGTTTACAGTTAGTCCATCAGTGAATGTTTAACGTCCGGCTCCAAGTTAATATTCACTGAAAGACTTTCAGTACTATAAAACTAAATATAATTAAGAGCTAAACTGTATTAAGTATATTTCCAAGCCTTGGTAATAAGGCAAAATGGTGATTGTGTGACCTTTTAATGTCATCTTAGAGTATTGTATAACAAGCCTGCCTGAGAGCCACCTTTCTGTCTTAGGAACATAATGTTCTTGACTCATTCACTGGTCACCACTGACTAGGGCTCTGACATCTTACAAAATCAGAGGTTAGCTCACAGAAAACTCAGGGTTCTATATGTGTGCTTCTGATGTCTAGGACATTAAGAGGAGAAGGATGGGCCCCAGAGGGAGGAGCTAGGGTTCTGAAACATGCATAGCATTTGGAAAGTCAGAATGAGGAGAAGGGGCTCCCAAAGACAAGGCATATCTCAGAGGAGACACGAAAGCTGAAGGATCTTCCTGAGGGAGTGAGATTCAAGCACTGAGTCCCTGAACTTCTCATTCCTCTGTGCTTTCCAGCTCATCCTAGGATCTCAAGTCAGTAGTGAATGAGCGCTTGGAGGGGAACATACAGAGAAGGGAAGATCCAGGTGGGAGGGGTCCCAGAAACAAAGCTGCACACAAACAACTCTTTGCCCAACTAAATGGATTGAAGGAGGGGCCATGTGACAGAAGGTCACAACATAGGTCAGCACCTTGGTTCCTCATTTGAGCAAATGGGAAGGTTGTTGTTGTTGTTGTTGTTTTTACTTCTGTATTATTTCATGCACCGAGAAGAATTTATTAGGTTTATTAAAGAGGCTGTAAGGTGAAATAACTTACCTAAAATAAGAACTTGTAAAAGTGTATTAGTTACCTATCGCTGCTTTATAAATTACCCCGAAACATAGAGGCTTAAAACAGCACGCATTTATCCTCTCACAGATTCTGCGGGCCTTGAGGCCAGGCATGAGTTGGCTGAGTCCTCTGCTTCAGGGTCTTTCCTGAGGCTGAAATCATGGTGATAACCGTGGCTGCAGTCTCATCTGAAAGTTCAACTGTAGAGGATCCATGTCCAAGTGTGCTTGGGTGGTGGCTGGCAGGATTGGGTTCCTTGTGGACACTGGGGTAACGACCTCAGCTCCTTGCTAGCTGCTGGGTGGTGGGTGTCCCCAGTTCCTTGGCAGCTTGGGTGCTGCACTCAGCAGCTTGTTTCATCATCACATTTTTACAATGCAAGCTGAGAAGGTGGGAGAAAATGCTGGCAAGAGAGCATCTCAGCAAGACAAAGTCACAGTGTTGTGTAGTCTAAATCACAAAAATGACGTTCCATCACTTCCCTCACTCAGTTCCTCAGAAGCAGATCACTGGGTCCAGCCTACACCCAAGGGAAAGGATTACACAAAAGCAGAGGCCAGGAGATGGGGGAAATTGGGGGCCTTCTCCAAAGTTTGCCTACCACAAAAAAAGGCTCTGGGGAGATGGACCCCCTCATACTCCGTTGATAAAATTGTACATGTGCATAGCTCTTTTGGAGATCCATTTAGCAATATGTGTCCAAACAGCAAAGGTGTCTGTTGTAGGATCCAAATATTCTAATGCCAGGACTATTGTAAAGAAATTGTTTTAAAAAAAAAGACAGAAAAAAAAATTGAGGACAAAGATCTTCATTCTGATCCTCTTTGGACAAAGGAAACATCAGAAACCACATAACTGGGTCCCAATAAGGAAACACTGTATCGTGTATAAATTAGGGGCTGTTTAGCAGTAATTGAAAATGAGCTTTATTCACTTAAATATACACATGACCGAACATACAGACTTACCTCAATCTTACTAGTGGTCACATAATAATATTCCACTATATGGATATTACATAATTCTTTTTTTTTAATTTTTATAAACGTTTATTTATTTTTGAGAGACAGAGCATGAGTGGGGGAGGGTCAGAGAGAGAGAGGGAGACACAGAATCTGAAACAGGCTCCAGGCTCTGAGCTGTCAGCATAGAAACACAAGCAGGGCTCGAACTCACGAACCACGGGATCGTGACCTGAGCCGAAGTTGGACGCTTAACCGACTGAGCCACCCAGGCTCAGAATTACATAATTCTTCAATCCAGCACTTACAGAAGTAGGTAGTTTGGTTGTTCTCATCTTGCTTTTATAAATGTTTTTGTAAATGAACTTGCTCACGGATTCCAGTTTATGTGGAGAATAAATCCCTAAAGGTGGAATTGCTTAGGCAAAGAGTTTATATACCTCTCATATAACCGAATGAAGAATGTGGTACCTATACTCCTACACGCTGATCTAATGCAGAGTGATGGCAAGTGCCTACTCATGATAACAACTTGAGACAGTTGTCTCTTTCCCAGCTACCCTCCCTACCCGGATTCCCGCCAGGAAGTAGACCGAAGGAAGGCTGTGCCAGAGGGCACCAGATGCAACTGAGAAACAAGAATCCCTCATGACGTGTGGGTGTCTGCATAAAGTGCAGAGGGTCATCTTGCTAGTGCCTGGATCTTTCTTAAACCACAGTGCCTGCTGAGCCACACTGGTGCCACCAGGCTTGGGCAAAGGCCAGGCCCACAGAGAAGGATGTAGCCCTCTAGGCAGGAATGGGCCATGATGGAGCATCAGGGCCCCTACGGTTCCCAAGGGATAGACGATTGGATGCTCTAGGACTCTGCTGTCTGCACAGAGGAAAGGAGGAGATGATGAGGGTGGAGGTCATACCCCGCCTGTCCAGGGGAAAGCTGGCCTTGTGCAGCCAGCTGGGAATCGGATTGAGAATTCACACAGGTCTCTCCAGGGTACCCCAGGTCCCACAGGAGCCGCGTAAGTCAGGCTCGAAACAGCTTGTCTGCCCACCCCAGTTCCACACCTACCAGCCAGTGGCATCTGCTCCCGTGACACACAGAAGACTGCAGATGCCTCCTCAGTCCCACTAGCAGGACAAAGCATATGGCACAGAGAGAGACGGGGAGGGGGACAGAGTGGGGGGACCTGTCCCTCTTGTATGCGCTCACTCACTTGTGTTTGCAATCACGGCCTCTGGGAGAATAAAAAAAAAGGAATGGTATACTCGTAGTGTTGAATAGGCAGTACTCAGTAGGGTGAGTAGGTGGTTAGTTGTTCTCCCATTGTCCCTTCCCTCTGCCCTGGGGGTTAGGTGTTTTCCTGTCCCCTAGATGAAGAACCAGGCGGGTCACAAAGCTCTTGTTGGTCAAACTATTAGAAGGAAGTGTCCTCTGGTCACTTTCACATAAAAGCAGACTCATTCTGATAGTTAAAAAGACCTATGTAGAATATTAGTGAAAACCTCAAGTTCTAACCCAAGTTTGAAATATCCTAGTGTCCCCATGCAGGTCTGACCCAAGCTTAGAAGACTTGGTTGGGTGAAGAAGGGCCACGATAGGCATATATACACTCTGTCCTGCTCAAGGAGGTAGGAAGTTACCTACAGTTTCCACCTGTTTGTCACAGGAGCGGATGCAGCTGGGGTATCTGTACACATGTATATGTATGTATATGTGTGTAAATACATACCTGTGTGTTATGTATCTGCACGCACATGTGTGTGTGTGTGTGTGTGTGTGTGTGTGTGTGTGTGTAAACTCTCCCAGCTCTTCCACCCACTATGGTTAGAAGTCATGGAAGGAAAAAGGAGTCAGGAAACGTCCTACCAGGCTGGTAGAGTCATGACTTATCATTAAGCCCTTGCTTTTTGGTGAGTGTGTTTGTGGGTTTCTTAGTGATTCCCCTACTGTGGACTTCTACCTGCTGTTCTCTTGAAATGGGAGACACCTTTCTTTGTGGACATGTTGTGGTCCGTTCCACTGGGTCACATCGCCCCTGCCTCCACCTCTAGGCATCCTCCCTCACGGTTCTTCCAAGGGCTCATATGGGTCCTCTGGTCCTTGGGGAAATTCACCCTCTGGTCCAGCAGCGGTAGGAGAGCAGCTTGCTCCCAGGATAGTCCTGGCTTCCTGGCTTCTACTGCCACAAGCATAGTCTGTAACGTTAGCTATTGAATCTCTCAGGCACACTTCAGACCCCAGTGCTTTCTGCCCGTCAGACTCCAGGGAACACAAACAAAGTTCTCTGAGTAGACCTTGATGCTGAAGCCTCTCTCACTGAGATGGAGAAGAGTCCTCCTTCTCCTCTTTCTGGGACAAACAGGAAAGGAGGCATTGGTGGCATTCCAAGGACTACCTCTGCACAAACCCAACTCCAGCCTTCTTACGGATGGGAGTTACAGACAGAGGTGGGTGCTCATCCCGGTGATCTCTGAGCATGCCCCCGGCAGGTGATCTCACACCTGGGTTTCCATGGGGAGATTCTCTGCACCTCTTCCTCTGCTCTCCGACTGGGGCTTCGCTAAGACTGACAAAGATCTCATTTTAGCCTTGTGCTCTTCCATTAATAGACTTCTTCGCCATAGCTTGCAAGGAGGACTGAAGCTATAGACTGGAAGTGAAATACCCTTTACACTGTATGCCTTGTTGTCCTATCAGATGGGTTTTAAAAATTGTGTTTAATGTTTATTTATTTTTGAGAGTGAGAGAGATAGAGCATGAGGGGGGGAGGGTCACAGAGAGAGGGAGACACAGAATCAGAAGCTGTTAGCACAGAGCCCAAGGCGGGGCTTATACTCACAAACTGTGAGATTATGATAATCTCTGTGAGATTATGCAGGGACTTCAACGACTGAGCCACCCAGGTGCCCTCATCAGGTGTTTTTAAAGAAACAATCAGTGAGCTATTTATCTTTCAATAAAACAAAGAAAAATACGCTTTATGAAGAATAAGCTTTATTTTATAAGAGAAAAGACTTTGAACATAACTGTAATTGAAAAAAATATTTAAGTCAATTAAAACTACATTTTTGTTAAGGATAATGTAAAATCTTTTTAAAATACAAACTTGTAGTTACTATATAAAGACAACATCAATTACTAGAAAGAAAGGATCCAGGATGTCCTATCCCACATTACGTTGTTTTTTTTTTTTTTTGTTACGGTTTTTTTAACTTAATATTTTGGGGTGATAAGACAATAATTTCATGTTATACACTTCATAATGTAGGTAGTTTATTTTCTCATTTGTATAATTATTAGAAATTTCTAAGTGCTAAATTTCAATAAAGTTTTCTTTTCTTTTACAACTAGAAAATCTAAGTTAAAAGATGTCCATGGACAGAGATATTTCTCAGGCTACCACTACCATTCAAGGGACTCATCAGAATGTTTAGGGCAGAGTTAGTCACCCAAGATTGACTTCATTCTGAAACAATTATGCATGACAAGATGGTGGCCTCTCCCACTGGGCCCGAAGGCAGATGGCTACTCCACTCTGCCATGACAGAGTTTTGGTGTATTTCCTACGAGCATCTAACTGAACACCGTTGGGTCCTTTGTAGCTGCCCTGTGTACAAATCATGAACAAGTTAACATCCTATTCAGACTCAGAGCTGACACTTTCATCTGGGGGACATGTGTCACCAGATGAAGATCAGTTTTGGCCAGATTGGCTTTGAGCTATTCTCTCCAAAACATTGAGCAGGAAAAATTATACTACATTTCTTCTGGGAAAGAATGTTTTTATATGAAGTTATTTACAACCTCATTCTGAAAAGAAATTAGAATTTAAGTAATTTTCTGGAGTGAGATTCTAATAATCTTTAACCAGGATTTAATTTTTCTTAAATCTAGTTTAATATAGCTGACCATTTCGATTTTCCAAAAAATTTTCCCACCATAGTGGAAACTTTCAATAGAACTGTTAGAGATCTCTACCCTTGAAGCCAGTTCCTTGAGATAAAAACATAAAGCTCATAACTGAAGTGTCTAGAAACCATTGCTAACAAGCTTTAACCTTTTCATAAGGCTATCTCCGAATCATGTTGATGCAATTTGCTTGGAACTCAGAGCAGAATGGATGCCATTTTCAAGCCAAGGGATCTGACCTCCATTTTGTTCAAGAAACATGGTCAGTTATTTAGTAACTGAGCAATAAAAGTAACAGAAAGGGATGAGGAGAGAAAAGGAAGAGAAAGGTTAGGAAAAGGAAATGAGAGTAGAAAATTATTCCTGCTCATGGGAAACACTGACAACAACTTTCTCACAGAGGCTCATCACCCCTTTTGCAGGCAGAGAATGATGCAGGAATGGAGTGAGCCAGGAAGAAAGGGGTAAGAAATTAGAGAAGTCCCCAAGTCAAATCACAATTGGCTGCACTGGCCATTGTGAGGACCTGGGCTTTTACTCGGGCCCAGGGGAGACTGGGAAGATGCAAAGGCAGAGTCAGGGAGGTCCATTAGGAGGCTGAGGCTGATATAAACCATTCAAGTGCCACATGGTGGTGACCGGACCAGGGGACAGTCCCAAAGGCACGAAGAAGTGGCTGCCCTATGATGCATTGTGACAGTAGAGACAATAGCCCAAGGTAATTTAAAACCAGAAGCTGCATGGGCATGTGTTGCTGAAAATGGGGCTAGGGCTGTTCTAGAGTTTCAAGTTCACTTCATCGCCAAAGTAGCAATCAACTTTTGTAACCAACTAGCTGGGCATAGTGGGCATAGCTTTACCATAATAACGATATGAAATACTGTGCTTACTCTTTGCTTTGTTTAGGTTTTGTTCTTTTTGTTTTCACTTAAAAATTAAATGTGGAGCTCCATTTCAGTAGCTCTTCTGTCCCTAGTCCTCTGGTGTAATTTTCAACCCTTTCTTGAAAAGGTTTCAAATCTGTCTTTGGAGTGATAATCAGAACAATAGCATCCACCACGTCACTGTGGAGTGGATGCTCCAAGGCACCCAGGAAGTGGTGCTACTATGATCCTTATCTCATCGGAGGAGGTTGGGCACATGGAGTTAACTAGTGTGAGGCCACAGATCCTCTCATAGGGAACTGGGGATCAGAGCTTTGGACTGCCATGCCCTGCTACCTCCCAACACAGCCTGCCTTGTATTTGCATGCTTGTAACTTTGAAAGAGGCCAATTATAAATTTAAAATATATATATATATATAATATATAATTACATATACATACAAGCTTTAATTTGAACATGGTATGGGAGAACTTAATAGACACAACTACAATGTGAATTTCAGTGTCCGATCTGTGTCTGAATGTTACCTCTATGGGGGGGGGGGTCAGAGCCCAAAGAAAGACAGTATAGGTCTGTCTTTATGGTGTCATAACTAGAGCAGAAAATTCACACCCATGGACCCAAGAGTCCAGCCCACAAAAGGAAGCAAAGCCTCACATGAACAAGGGAGACAGGGATGGTGGTAGGAATTCAGACACCAGGTGTGATCATTTAGGGCAATCAATTTGCTTACGAGCAACACCAGCTGATACTCATGCATGGTGCCATGGGGTTAAAATAATAACGAAATAAGCAAACAAAAAGAACCACCCTGGATTATAGAGTCAAGGAGACTTGTATGTGAATCCTGGATTCGACACTTGCTCCCTGGATCACCTTGCAGATTGCCCCTTCAGCCCACCTGTACAATGAAGATAACAATCCCCACCCTCCTAGGTTTGTGGAGAAGTGTGCTGGAAAGTCAACTGAACTCCACCACCTCTTTCTTCTAAGGTTAGGAGCTGTGGATCCAGAATCACCTTCTCTACACAGTTCCACGTCAGCATTGCCACGAAAAGAACTCTCACGACATTTGGAGAATGGAGATTGAAGCAGAAGCCACAAAGTGGGGAGGTCATGAAGGTGAGACACAATGGCTTCATAAACCTCTCCATGAGCTCCTAGCTTGACCCCTAGACATGCGGTTCCTCAGACTCTCCAGTGAGCACTGGTTTCCCCACCTGCCTCACTGCTTCAGGCTGAAGTCATCTGTGGCTGTTTCTGCCATCCTCTGCCTGCAGCCTTCTAGACCTCTCTCCCTCTGACAATCGCAGAAGCCCCGATTCCTGTCAAGCTTGCAAAGGCTCTCTTGACCTGACTAAATTCAGGTTGGGACACGAGGCTCAAATGACAATACATGCAGAAAATTGGCATTAAGAAATGGGTATGAACCAATGCCGTGGGAGCCGAGTGACCGTGAAGAGGACATTTGAGGCAATGATTTGTACCAACGATTCTCTTCTTCCTTGGACGTCAGAAGATTCTACCTACTTATCAGAGTCCAAAGGTAGTAAGGGGTCTAGAGAAAGTGTGTGTAGACTGGAAGCCTGGCTGGAGACCTTTCTTACTGCATGGTTTTCACTGAGTTACTGAACCTCTTAGAGCCTCAGTGAACTCATCTATGCCTTTCTAATTAGTACAGTTAGAATGATAATACTTTTTTGAGATTTCAAGACCATATGCATGAAACACTGTGCACCGGCCTGGCACTTAGTAGGGATTCAACAAAGGTTAGTTGCCTTCTCTCCACCACTGATACAATAAAATGAGGGGTGTGTTCACAGACCTGGAGTGACTCAGGAGGGATAGAGCATCAAGTGGGAAGCGGAGAGTGTCCGTGTAGTTGTGAATCGAAGTCAGAACCTTGACTCTCTAGCAAGAGAGTCGGAGAAAGTAGAACTGAGAACATCGTCACATTTTCATTCGGGGAAGATCCTTTAGGCAGCGATGTGGAGGACGGCCTATAGAGGACTAGATTGACAATCAGGAAGGCAGGAGAGGTTTGAGGGGCCCTCAAATTAGGGAGGGGGCAACAGAGGTAGAGAAGAAGGAATTTGTTAGATAGGTGGTCAATCAAATGGGCTTTGTGTCAGCTACCGATACGTGGAGCTGAAAGTCTAAGGCATAGTCAGGATCTTTCATAACAGAATTCAGGATCCAGGAGACTTGACAGGGATTTATTTTCTGTCTAGAGGGGCTGAAGTCAGATGTGTCCAAATGTGTGCGTCTGTAAGCCTGGACTGCAACCTGAGCCGGTTATATCATATCCATCGACCAAGGAAATCACAGAAAGAGGAGAAGCAGCTTTGTGGCATCGCACAGTGTGGACTCAGAGGCGATCAGGACCTGACAGGTCATAGGTTATAATATTAGGCCCCTCAACACCTCTCTGAGACAGTCAATTCAGAGACCATGGTTACCGTTTTGTGGATGCATAGCAGGATGCCCTAAAAGATGACAGGACATTCTGTCTTACTCATCCATGTTGGCTAAGGGAATAATCAGGTCAACAAATCATCCTTTTTCTTCATTCATACTCCTGGCAGCCTAGCCTTCCAACCTTACTACCTTCAGCTTCTGGCTGGACCCCCTGCCTCCAGAGTCTCCGCGCTCAACGAGCAATGCTTACGTTTGCCAGAGGCCCTGAAAGATGCTTTGTGCCCATCACTGTTACATTTTACACATACCATTTAACCACAAAAACATTTCCATGCAGATGGGCTATTATCCCCATTTTGCAAACAAGGAAGCAGAGGCATAGAGACATTGAACACATCACCTGAAGCCACTCTGCCTCTGAGGAGTAGAGTCTTTGCACCTAGGCAGTATGTCCCACATCTGGCCTCTTTACCACTTGGTAAAACAAGATGGCAGATGCAATGATAGTGACAAGAAGGCATGAGCCCCAGGGCCCAGAGGAGGGACACCTACTACAGCCTGGTGGAGAGGAAAGACTTTCTGCAGGCAAAGAGGAGGTGTGGAGGCAGGAGTCATAAAGCAGAAAGCACATGAGAATTGCCTGAGGCGTGATTGTGATACTTTCTTGCTTAGACCTTCTAGTGACTTTCTACTTCAAGCAGCATACAAACCCATCTAACTGCCCAGATCTGGTCTTCACTTACTTCCCCAATACCATCATCCTCCACTCTTCCCCTTTTCCACTAGCTTACCCCTTCCCTGGCCTTCTCTGCACACTGGACCTGCCAGTCTTGTCCCAGACTCAGAGCTTTTACACTTACTCTTCCTCTTTCTCAGATTTCTCTTCCCTCCTCTTCTTCCTTTGTAGCTGAGACCTCTCCAGAACAAAGTTTCCTGCTAGTTGTCCCTGAAGTTATTCTTTATCACATTTCCCATTTGTCATCTTCAAAGTACTTGTTAGTACCTGATGATCTATCCATAATCTATCCATCTACTTGTCTGTCTCTCTCTATCCATCTGTCCATCTACCCATCCATCTATCTCCCACCACACACTGAAATGGAAGTCTCCCCTGAGCGCCGGACTTTGTCTTGTGTATTCTGCATCCTGGTGTTAAGTCAAGACCCCTGTACATGTCAGATGAACGGCCAGCTGACAGTGGAGCTTTGGAAGAGAAACTTCCAACTGCTCCAGGAGAACCTTCTGAAGGAAGGAGGACCAGAGTTGGAGTCAGCCGATAAACACTTGGAAAATACAAGGAGAGTTACACTGGGATGGACATTCATACTGGGGTGGAAGGTAGCCCTCCTTTTCATCTAAAACGTCAATCCAAATTAAGAGCAGGACATCCCAATGCTGTTCTAAAATACTAGAATGGATGAATGTTAGATGAAGAGCCCAGAAACCTGGGTTCTTGTCCTCACTTCTTAAGTAATTTATCCCATCGCGTCCCCTCTCTGAAAACAATGAAGTTTGGCTGTCTGAGAAGTGGGTGGGTGGAGCTTGGTCCGTCTCTGCACCACCCTCAGCTCTCAAATTCTCAAAGAATAAATTGTTAACATCCCTGCCCAGTCACTCTCCCCAAGAAGTTGGGCTTTTTATTCTAGACATGGCCACACACACCCAGACCTGCCACCATTGGACAGATGTCTTGATGATAGCAGGTCTATTCGGAGCCTTCAGGAGGCCGTCATAGACCCTGTTGTCACATAGCCTGTGTGCTGGACGGTGGGCCTAGAAGTCAGCAAGCAGCCTCCAGACTGGGAATGTGGACAGTAACTCCCCACGGCCAGCAGGTGGCACCACTCTCCAGCACACCGTACTTTCCAGCTAGAAGGTCCTTTGAATGCCCTTGGAGCCGGATGACATACAAAAAATAGCCAAGGCTGATGTTTAGAAAATACGTTCGGGTGCTGGTGCTGGCTCCCAGGGGATGAGAAGGGGTTGACACATAACTGGATATGGGGAAAAGTGCAACTTGGGAAGGGGGCTGAGGAGAACAGCCACTTCTCAGAGTTCATGCAGCCAGCCAGTCTCAGCGGGGAGCTGGGCACGGGACTCTGGCCAGTGGTCCCCACGTCTCCACCCATAGCCCCCTGCCCCCACCATCGCCCCCACGTGGCCTCCTCCCACAGCCCTGAACTCAAGGCCATGAGGATGTTGCAATCTTCATTTTTGGAGAGAACACAAGACAGTTGTTTCTCTGACCCAGGGGCTTTGGCCCGTGGGCCCTGCAGCTGTCTCTGCATGAAGCAAAGGCAGGCAGGGGCTAGGGAGAGGACCGAACGGGCCATCTTGTCTGAGATCTGTTCTCATTCTCTGACAGATTCAACAAACATCCGCTGAACCCTTAATCCGTGCCAGGCTCCCAAGACGGAACGACTCCACCTTCAGGAACTCCTACTCCATCCAGCAGACAGACAGACAGACAAGCAGGCAGACGAGGTGACAGCACAGTGCAGGTAGCCGGACCAGGGGTCCGCAGAGGGGAGAGGGCGCCCTCTCTGAAAAGTTTCATAGAAGAGGTGACGCGTGAGCCCACAAGGAAAGGAGGGGACAGGACTGTGGGTCCCAGCAGAGGGAGCTGCAGAGGCAGAGGCATGGGGTGCTGAGAGAGAGCCCGGAGTTCGGGGGCTGTTTTGACAACGCTTGACTTCGATGTTAAGCAAAGAGGCGGAGAGAACAGTGGCAAAACCCGCGGAAGGTGTGCTATGGTAAGGGGCCGGCATTATGAGAGCGATAGATGGTCATCGAAGGGCTTGACACAGGAGAGTGGTGCGGCCTGACAATTTGGAAGAATGACCGTGGCCATGGCTTGGTCCTGAAGTGAACTGCAGGGCTGCGTGGGGAAGGCCCGAGCCAGGCTGACAGATCAGAGCTTCGCGGCGAGATGGAGGCCCAGCTCGGGGCTGAGGCCGTGCGGACAGACGGGAGGCAGAGAAGGGGGCGCCCCAGGGAGAGGAGGAGGCTGTCTGCCTGCAGCACTGCTGGCCAGAGAAAATAAGCCCCCTCGGTGGGTCAAACATCATCCCTTCGATAAGGGTCTGAGGGAGAAATCCTCAAGATGTAATTTATGTGCAAATCAGCCTGCATTGTCACTGGCTAACAGCGGAGGATATTTGAAGACATTGTCATGCTCTCTCTTTGTTCACTGATTTTCTCTGATGAAATCGTTTGAAAATCCCAAGTCTGGTAGGGCCCGGGATTGTCCAAACCTCGGCTGTCTACGCAGTGTCATTTTCCATTTCTCAGGAGTAGCTGGTCTCGACGAAGCATCGAAAACAAGCAGACGAGATGAAAAGGCAGAAACAGTCGTGACTGTGAAGCAGCCCGGGTCACGGAACCGGTTCTTCGTCGCAGTTGTTTTTACTTACTGTGCTCCCACCACCCCCGTCGCTACCCACACTCGCAGGCCAGAGGCCGCTGGCACTCAGGGACACAAGCCAACCGCGGGACGCTGAGAGGTGCGCCTTCCAAGGCCCGTTGCTCTGCGTCTGCTGGTTTCATCTGCTCCCTCAACTCTTTACAAAACCACTCAGGGCTCACGGCCGCCCTTCCAGCAGCAGAGCCTCGCAGGGAGGGGAGGCAGCGTCCATCCTGAAGACCCGGTTTGCGGTGCCTGCCTCTCTCAGCAGATCCACCACCCACGGCCATATCTGCGGCTCTGCCCTTGGCGGGATCCCACCGCTGTCCGTGGGCAACATGCCACTGACAAGAGTCCTCAAAGCACCGGGTGACAAGACAAGCAAAATACGGTCTCTGAAAAGGCCCAACTCAGGAGCCTGTGAGATCCGGGGGTTCTCCCCGCCGTATGCTACCAGTCAAGACCGCTGCTGATAGGCTCGGACTCCCTGCCAACCAGCCACGCAAACTTTAAACTCTTTGAGCCCAAGGGATGTTTCTTCCTCCAAATAAACGACGAGAGCGTGTAACGCATGGTGCCTGAGTTGCTTCCACTTCTAGCACGTTCTGATCCTTTCACAGTACTTTCACTGACTTCCTGAGCAGAGAAGATTCAAACCAGCAAACCAACAGCCCCTGCACAGGGGTCACACTGGAGGAGAGAGAGAGATGAGCCTCCGAGTTGAAGAATACTGAAATACAGAAGGACAAGGGACAGGGGACCTACAGAAAAGCTCGTGAGTACCTCTTCTGTGGAGGGTCGCGGAGGCTCCCAGGAAGCGACGGGCTGCGGGCACCATCTGGGAGGATGAGGAGGGTCCTGATGGACACCAGTGCAGACCTGGCCAGGCAGGCAGAGGAAGCAACATGTGCTATGGCAGGACAGGTGAAGAGGCCTCCTGTTGGGAAACATAAGTTATTCACTCAGGCCGTGAGGATGAGAGGGCAGGAGAGGTGGAAATCGAGCCTGATGTTTTAGCCAGAGCCCAGATCATGAAGGGCCTTGAATGTCATGCTAGAAGTTCAGCATCAGTGCCAATTCTGCCAGAAACAAGCAGAGAGGCCTTGAACTTTGGGCCCTACACGCAAGAGTACACCTCTGCATGCATTAGAAAACTCAGCGAGCAACTGAGCTAAGGCCTTATTTAGCTCAGAAATTCATTTTTATAAGACAGGCAGACATAGATCTAGGTTCAGTACTGACTCAGAGCATCAGTGAACTTCCAAGGCCTCATCCCAATAGTCGATTCCATTCCTTTCCCGGGAAACTGAGGGGCAGGGCAGTCCTGAGTCTATGCCAAGAGTGAGTTGACCAATGGTCATGTGGTTGGGTTCCAGAACCTTGGAGAAATTCCTAGAAGGAGCCAGGACTCCTTGGTGCTCACCATGGCCAAAGGTGACCAGGGGCTGAGACACCCGGGGAAGTAGCCACAGAGGTGGTCCAGAGGACGGGACCAGGAGACCAGGGCAGGAGGACGTGCCATGCAGCCTTGGTGAACTGTTCCCAGTGGGGACGCTAAGGCTTGGTGAGTTATGCACACTTGGGTCTCCGTGCAGGCTCTGCCACGTAGCAGGGGTAACTTCAAATGAGCCCTTTCCCACCTCTCAGCCTCAGTTTCCTCCTCTGTGAAATGGGGCCAACACTACTTTCCTTGCAGGGTTACAGTGAGAATTAAATGATACCATGCATGTGGGGCAGAGATGGCTGACTGTCCCCTAAAACACATGCTACCATGAAGTGAGACCCCAGCAAGGGTCTGTGTTCCAGCCCCCTGTATGTTGTAGCAGGGCCAGGAGACTGAGTTCCAGCCTCAGAATAAGGGTCGGAGCAATGTCCCATGTTGAAACCTGGCCTGTGAAACCCTCTCATGTAATCTCCATCTTCTCTATTTCCCCGTCTGCCGAACAGAGGTTGGTGGCCACAGTGGCCTCGGAAGACATGTCTTAATGATGGCAGAACATCTGTCAGCCTGGCTTCCTGAGAAGTTCATGGACCCAAGCTCCCATCCCCACTCCCCCACCAGTTGACCTAAAAGGAGCGGGAAATAAGCATCTCTTGTATGTCACTGAGATTTCAGATTGACATGATATATCAGTTAACATTACCCTCTTAATCCAGCATTCAAGGAAATACTGTGCCTGACACATAGAAAGTGTTCAATAAATGAATTCCTTTAACAGATAGTCGCCAGGTGTCTAAGCCTATGCCGGGCAGCAAGCTAACTATTAGAAAGGATCTGCGAGTAAGAAGCATTTCTGTCTTCAAAAAGCATGTAGTTGGTGGGAAACCGAGACAAGGAACTGGAGGTTAGGGCGTCGTGTGGTAAGGACTCTGATGGGGGCGGGCCCAGGATGGCATGTGCCATGCGTGGGGCACCTTGCCCAGTGTTGGAAAGTCAGGGGGCATCGTGTTCCGCCTTCACTCCTGCCTTCTCTGAGGAGCCCTCCCTGGCCTCTCAAGTGTAGGTCAGGAGCTACCCACGTGAACAGGAAGGAGAATGAGGGAGAAGGGGATGGGTGAAGACCCACCGGCGGGGAGAGCCTGGTGCAGGCAGCTGAGTGAGGGTTGATGATGGTTGGAGCACAAATTATGAGTGGGGAGAAGTGGAGCTGGAGGGAAAGCAACCAACAGATCGTGAAGACCCTGCACACCACTGGCAGGAGGGTGGGGTGTATCCTAAACAACGGTGCGTGACTGAAGAGATGTAGGTTGGAGAGAGACATGGAAATATTTGCTCTTGAGATGCATTAGTCCAGCCAAAGTATGGACCACAGTGAGCTGGGAGGCAAAGAGATCAGATGTTGGCTTCCGTCATAACCCACGGAAGATGGCTGGTGGTGATAACAGCTTATTCTTTTGACCACTCACTGTGCTAAAAGCATTATTTAAGTGTTTTACATGTAATTGCCTAGTTTAAACTCTTAGCCAGCTAGGTCAGTACAATGATCATCCCCAACTTCAAGGTGAGGAGACTAAAATGCTAGAATGTTAAATGCATTGTCAAAGGTAACACAGGCCAGATATCCAACTCCAGAACCCACACCTAGGCCCTCAAGCAATGATCACTGCTCTGTACTAAGGCTCAGAACCATGATGGCGGGGGTAGAGAAAAGCCATAAAGCAAGAAAAAGCAGAAAGAAACTATGAGACTTGGTGGGGCCCTGACTGGGAGGTCAGAACCACTTGTAGCCTCTTGGCCCTTGAAGCTTAAAGGAGGTAATACCACCTGCTGTATAGTTTCCTGAGGCTGCTATATCCAACTACCCCAAAATTAGTGATTGGCGGCCTAAAACAGCAGAATTGTATTCTCTCACAGTTCGGAAGGTCAGAAGTCCAAAATCAAGGTGACATCAGGTGATTTCATCTGGAGGCTCTGAAGGAGAATCTTTCCCGTGCCTCTCTCCTAGCTTTCGGTGGCTGCCAGCATGCTTAGTGCTCTTTGCCTCTTACTCACACCCTTCCAGTCTTTGCCTCCATCTTTACATGGGCTTAACCTTTTCTCTTCTCTTCTCTTCTCTTCTCTTCTCTTCTCTTCTCTTCTCAGGACACTTGTCATTGCATTTAAGGCCCACCTAATCCAGGATGATCTCATCTTGAGATCCGTTACTTAACTATGTCTGCCGAATAAGGTCCCATTCACAGGTCCAGATGGACATATTATTTGGGAGAGCAACCATTAAACCCACCAAGGTTGAGAACTATACCCACCAAGGTTGGGGACACAGAAGGAGAAAGATGTCATGGGCAAACTGTCACAAGCTCCATTTTTCATATGCTGGGATTGGAGGGTTTTGAGATTTCTGAATAGTGATACCTAAAAGGTGATTAGATAGATAAATCTAAAGCTCTGTGTCAGCCATCAATGCTGGGACTCAAAGGTCTTCAGTAAGTGGACAAAGGAAATGCCCCAGGGAACACATATTGAGACAGAGAAGAGAGTTACTAGCTCATAGAAGGGTCCGAGAAGAAATGGCCCAAGGGCTGAGAGTGGTCTGGGAAGTCACAGAAAGGAAGAGAGGTGGAGATAGGAGGGAGTGGGCATGGTGAGAAAAGCCATGGGGCAGCCCATAGGAGGTCACCAGAAGTGACTCTAGGGCTTAGGTTCACATGGCTGTTTTGGGGTCTGAGTGAGCACAGCTTCAGAAGAGGGTAGGGGGTAAGCTGCAGATGGCACAGAAAATGTTGTCATCAAGTTTGATTGTGAATGGAAGGGAGAGATGGGGCTGTGTTCAGAGTCATACACAGGACAGAAGACAGCAGAGCGAAAGAGACAGATCTGGGGAGGGGAATGGAAAGGTGAATGATGGAGGGGATACTCAATGGGGCAAGTGCAAGAGTGAGGGAATCGGATCTGAGACATCACAGGAAGAACACGGCATTTTTTTTTTTTGGCTATAGAGAGGAGGTTTTTAAAGGATGGGAATGACTGCAAGTAGTCTGTAGGTGTAAAGTCAGGAAGTAAAGGAAGATGGTCCCCTGCACCACCTATTTTCTCTGTGAAGTGGAAGATAAGGTTATCTGCGGGGAAGGAGTGGGAAGTGGTGGGTAGGAAGCCTGAGAATCATCAAGTAGATTTTAAATAGCTACGATGGGAAACAAAGTTGACTTGGGAACAGAAGGATTTCTTGGCAGCATCAGGGTTGGAGACCATGAATGTTCTCTGGCAGCATTCTGCACAGTTGTGTGAGAATTTCCCCAGAGGTCCCAGTGAGGCTCAGAGTTGGTGTCATCGAAGCAGAATTAGGGATATCCGGAAATGTACAACAGATAGATAGTAAGGCAGAGAGGAAAGGACATTGACAGAGAAGGTTGACAGGATGGGCCCTAAAGCTCACACAGAGAAAGGAAGGAAAGAAGGAAGGGGGAAGGAAGGAAAGAAGGAAGGAGGGAAGGAAGGAAGGAAGGAAGGAAAGAAAGAAGGAAGGGAGGAAGGAAAGAGGGAAGGAAGGGAGGGAGGGAAGAAGGAAGGAAGAAAGGGAGGAAGGAAAGAAGGAAGGGAGGGAGGGAGGGAGGGAAGAAAGAAGGAAGAAAGGGAGGAAGGAAAGAAGGAAGGGAGGGAGGGAGGGAAGAAAGAAGGAAGGAAAGAAGGAAGGAAGGGAAGGAGGGAAGAAAGAAGGAAGGAAGGGAGGAAGGAAAGAAGGAAGGAAGGGAGGGAGGGAAGAAAAAAAGAAAGCAGGACAGAGTAGATTTGACAGGAGAGCAGAGGGGTCAGGGTACTGGCAGTTTTGAAGTACACAAGTGTTAGGAGTGAGGGACAGAAATGGACAACCAGAACACAGGAGGCCGTGAGCAAAGATTTATATGCTTAAACTTAACAGTCAGAGGGACAGAAGCTCCAGAAGATGGTGGTATCTAAGAGTGACAAACTGAGGCCCCAAGGAACAAAGAAAATGTCATCTATGTCAGTTTCCCTAGAAGCAGATCCTGAGGCAGGGATTCTTGTGAAAGTGATTCATTGAGTGGGTGCTTCCAGGGGAAGATGAGTGAGGGAAGCAGGGTAAAGCCAAGGAAGAAAGCTAAGCAAGAATGTGGTCCTACCTGGAGGATAGTTTCAACCAAGGGAGCTCTGGGGCACAGACTGCACCCACAGATTGGCCCCAACTTGAGGCAAGGGACCAGCCTTTTGCACTCCAGTGCCAGTCAGCTGTTGGTGACTGGCGCAAGGTGGCCCCATTTGGTCAAGGGCAATCCTGTAGAGAATGGAGCAGCTGTGAGCAGTTGGCAGCCCACATTTACACACATAGGAGTCTGCTGCCCCAGTGTGAACACAAGTCTAGGCAAGGCACCAAAGGGATCCACCACAGAGGCAAACCCATTTCCCAACTCTACATATGGGGTTTCGGGGAGAATCGGCATCTGCCACGAAAGGAACCAGCGGGGGAAGTTGTGTCCTTGAAGGTAATCGAGATTTGACACTTTGGGATATAGAATATTTGATGAACCCAGAAGGGCATGGGAAACTGTTTCCCACAGATCAGTAGTTCCAGAAGGCAAAGGGACAAAGTCTTGTAGGAGAAGGAGGGTAGGATGCTGAGAAACACAGAATAGGTGATGTGTTTGAGAGAGGACAGGTGACCCAGAGGCTCTGAGCATAGATAAGGAACATAGAGACAGAAGGGTCTGTGGGTTCCACTAGTACAAGGTCTCTAGCCAGCTGGGTGGGAGAAGAGCCAGGCCTCGGGGGAGCTACCAGCTCCATCTCACTTTGGTCATGTCCTCAAGTCAATGAACTGGCTCTGGGACCACCATCCATGATGTTTCCTTTGTAAGACCCACTCTAGAGTCTAAAACTCCCACCTGGGCCTCCATCCGTCTTCCTGCAAGGAGAAAGATCCTTTGGAGGGACGCATCAATGGCTCAGGCCACAGAAAGAAAACTACCACTCCATCTCCGCCTGACTGGCTTTCTAGCTCATCTTAAGATTGAGCTCCGGTACAGCCTGTCCTTCCGAGGTCAGTTTAGGCAGCTGAAAATCTGTGTGCTAGTCTTGGCCATAAGAGGCAGCAAGAAGTTGGCCTGGGGATCCATCTCACAGGGCACCGAATGACAAGAGTGTCATCGGGTATGCCCATCCAGTGAGCTTTCCCCTCCTGGAGCCCAGCCAGACACGTGGAGAGGACCAGACGTGGGTTAACTACAGGTGTTTGAAGGTTGGTTATAATTTTTCCTTTTTTCAGTATGTGAGCCTGTCTCTAGGATTTGTGAGTGGGCAATGTTCTTGACCACTGAACATTAGGGTACTCTAGCATGTCTCTTGCTATTTGAAACTTACTAAGTGCCTTTGGACAAATTCCTCACCTTCTCTAAACACCATTTTCCTCATCTACGTGGTGGGGGATGTTACTGCCAACCTTCCAAGGCTTTGGAATTAGACCAGAGACAACCAAGAAAACTTCCTAGCATAGCTCCTAGCGATGCCAGCGCTCGGGTAGTTTTCCTTCTCAGGACCGTGGCCCCAAGAGGACTGTCCCAAAGACCTGGACATCTTTATGTCACTAACTCAATGGCCAGAGGCAGCATAGCCTGCAGTAGAAAAGGAACATTCTGTTCTCCTTCTGCAAGCAGGACAGTGGACTTGGCCTTCACTGAACTTTCCACTACAGGGCCCAGGTTGGCCTGGTCTCCAAGAACAGGCTTGGGAGACACCACTGCCATTACCCACCCCCTGCCTCATGATCAGCTGCCTGGGAATGCACGGTGCCTTTCCACAAAGTTTCATTCCCTTTAAAAGGGAAATCTTCAGACCTAGAAAGAACTCATTAGAGAGAGCTCATAAAAAAAATTTTTTTTAATTTTCATATCTTGCCCCCTTTTTTGGTATATTTGAGGCCAGTAGACAATTGCCTAGATGGATGAATGGGAATCCTGTACTGGCCATCATGGTGATGGAGGGGCTCTGCAGTTCCTCTGTCTCTGGACATTGTGGACAGGCATGAAGACCCCAGGAAAAGCACTGTCAGAATCAGTGAGCAAGCCAGGAAGGGCTCTGGGCTGCCACTGGTTTGGGTCAGGCTTGGTGGTCCCATTTGCCCCGAACGACCATGGCCCAGGCAGCTTCCTAACTCCTCTCCAAGTGGACTGGCCTTGACACTGACTTCTAGTTCTGAGACCCTGGAGAAATAGCATGGACCCCTATGTGTCTGAACCCAAGGTGGCAGAACGGCCAAGCTCTCAGACCCACGAGGCAGGTGCATCAAGGCGACTGTGGTAGCACTGATTCAAGAGTAGACTGGGGAGGTCATGGAAAACAGCAAAACCTTCATGTCCCTTCTCAGTCTCGAGAAGTAAAACCTTTGCAGGGGCCTGTGGAGGGGCCCTCACCTCTTCAGGCCAATGATACGTGCCGCTGATGTCCCGAGATAATCCCAGCCAGCATCTTGGTTCGCTAGGGCTGCTGTAACAAAGTAGTACAGACGGGGTGGCTGAAAAACAGAAAATTTCTCACAGTTCTGAAGACAAGAAGTCTGAGAGGAAGGTATCCCCAGGGTTGGTTTCTCCGGAGGGCTTTCTCCTTGGCTTGTGGATGGCCGCCATCCCCTGTCTTCACATGGCCTTTTCTCTGAGTGTGTCTGTATCTCAATCTCCCTTTCGTGTAAGGACGCCAGCCTGGGTGGATTAGGACCCACCCATATGACCTCATTTTACCCTCATTACCACTTTAAAGACCCTGTCTCGGAACACAGTCACATTCTGAGGTCCTGAGGGTTAGGACTTCAACGTACAAATTTTGGAGAGACACAATTCAGCCCATAATACCCTGTAACCAGTTTATTGAACCAGCTGTCACAGTTGGGGGCAAACAGGAAGCCACTCCATTCTTTCTCCTCATTCCTCATTAAATACTCTCCACAGACACCCCTCCCACACCAGTCCTGGGCGAGGTCTCAGGCTCCTCTCTGCTTTTTCACTTGCCCTCAATAAATAAAACAAGTATGTCTATTTCAGCCTAACGTGAAAACTCCCCGGCTCTGTCCAATCTCAGCTTCTCTCCTTCTCTACCATCTCTTCCTAGTATTTCCAGAATTCACCATCTTTCTCACCCCACCCCCAGGCTGTGGCATTCAGGACCCCCACTCCAAATCAGGTCCACGTTCCTGTGTTTCTGCAAATTCCAGAGGGTCACAGGCCAACCTTTCTGAGTTGGTTTATCACCGGTCCTGCCTGGGTGGTCGGTGGGCAGGGCACACAGCCCTCTCTCCCGTGAGCTGGAAGTGATAGTCAGCAAACTGCAACTCTCCAAAGAAATCTGCCTTGTGCATTCTTCCACCTTTTTTTCGACTAAGGACCGAAAAACCAATCTTGCCATTTATTCACGTGCCCTGTGTAATAGTTTAGCATCTATTTTATTGGTGCCAGCCTTTGGGGTCTCAACAGAAAGTCTCAGTCTAACACCCTATACGATTTTTTCCCACATGATTTCAAAGTCAACGATGCTTTTAGGGAATCTTGGAGACAGAAACCAAGTCCCTAGAAGAAGGGACTGGTCCAAGGGTGTCCAGGGGGTGAGTAACAGAACCAGGCTTACCTGCAGTGGCTCCTCTCCTGGGTTGTGATACATTGGACCTGAATCAACACGGTTTCAGACCTGCATTTTCCAAATTGAATAAATGCATCGTTAAAAATATATCAGATATGTTTTAAAAATGCCTCCAATTCCTCATGTTACAGAAACCTTTGTCTCCATTTCCCTAGGAATGCTATTGTCTAGAAGGGTCTGATTGCAAAGGGAAGAGATGGGAATAAATCATTATTGAGGTCAAGGAGAAGAGTTTGGCTGGACAACAAAAATTCACGCCTTCTGGTTTGTCCCCAGCATAGTGGGCCATTCCTGGGTTGAGAATAGTGTGACTTCTCCCTCCCCCTTGGCTCTCTCCCCTCCCTCCCTCATTCCCCCCACCTCCCCCAACAGGAGGGTGTTTACATTCTGGAAGTGGAGCTCCCCATCTGCTCTCCTCTCCTCCTATCACCATGGTTACTGGGCCCAGAGTGGTCTCTGTGGAGACAGAGGCAGAACAGTAACCAGGGACAACTCCATAGCGAAAGGCTATAAAAGTGAGCATTATTTTTTAACCCCCAGTTAAGCTGGCCTGCCCATACTCCTGTGATTTTGTTTTTGGAAGTGGCATGTCAGATTTTAAAGGCCTTTGATGCCGAACAAAAAATAAAATACAATATGCTTGGTAATTCTCTACAAGCGTATTTAAAAAATTCAGTCTTCAGGCTGTGCTGCATCTGACGCACTGGGGTGAATGGCGTGAGCGGGTAGGAGGAGGGGTCTCAGCCCAGCTCAGCTCACACCCTGTGCCCAGTGCAGGGTCCAGGAGGTCAGGGAGCAGGGAGTGCTGGGGGTGGGTTACTCGACCTAAATCTAATACAAAGAAAAATGGAAAAAGCCGATGATGCTTCCAATTCCTGACCCCGCGTGATTTGATCGGGGCCCCCAGAGTAGCCTCAGTGACACTGCAGGTTCTGTGCTCAAGTAACTGCCTTTGTTTTTTCCCAACCAGTTGGGGTTTTCATTCTCTGAGCTCTGTGCTCGTGTGCCATGGAAGAGGGAGAATGCAGACGTCTGGAGTGGTTTGGGAGAACTTTCTGCTTAGTGGAGAGAGAATAAGCTTTGGGATCAGAGGGCCTTAGCTTACAGACTGGGCTTGTACTATTTGGGGCTTTCAAAGTCCTCTCTCTTTCCGTCAGATGAGTGGGGCAGCAGGGTGCTGGGGCAGAGCAGAGCATCTCATCCTGGGTGCACACTGGCATCACCTGCGAGTGTGTTAACAACACCAGAGTCCCAGCCCAACCCCTGGACGTTTGGTCGGAGTCCCTGAGAGTAGGGTTCAATGGAGTTTTCAAGACTTCCCGATGATATTAGTAGGCGGTCAGTTTAAAGCCCCTGGCCCAGAGGTGCTTCAATGTGCCTTCCAGCAATACGCTGGAACTGGGCAAGAGGAAATGCCCAGGATGGGCCACACCCACAGGTGAGGCCTCCTGTCTGACAGCAGCTCTGCACCCCGGCGTGGGCACGGCTGGGGCTGGTGAGCCGGGAGGCACAGCTCTGCGGTCAGCTCGTGGGGCCGGCGCGAGGAGACCGGGTGCTGGCCTGCAGGCCATAAACCAGCCGTATGGTCTTCAATCCTTTTCGAACAAGACTACAACTTTTCTGTAGCTAAAACGAGGGAGGCAGTATTGAGTTAAGATGCAGACTCTGGAGTCCGTGTAACCTCAGTCACTGGCGATGAACTAAACAGCTGTGTGACTTGATCAAGTGGCTTAGCCTCTCTGGGCTTCCATTTCCTTACCCGTAACATGGGAAGAATAGTAGTTTGCAGCTCAAAATACTGAGGGATCCACTGAGCTGATTCGGGTCAAATGCTTAGCGGTGCCTGTGTTTAGTAAGTACACGGTAGATGTTGGAACTTACACATCAACAGTGCGCCATCGCAAATCAGAGGTCAGACTAGGGGCTCCCTGAGGGCTTTTCTCTACACTGATGTGGGGCCCTGAGGAACAGAGGGTGACTGTGGCAGATAGTGAGGGAGCAACGGTTCCATATAGAGGGGAGAGAGGCACGGGAGGTGGGGGGATCCTGCACGTGCGATACAGTAAATGGGACGCACAGGCTTTGGGGAGCAGGGGCTGGAGCTAAAAGAGATACGGTTTTACCATCAGGTGAGAGAATAGGGAGATGTCATGAAGGCCCTTAAATATCAGAGTGCAGAGTCTGAGCTTTTCACATACATCAGTGATCCAAACATTTTTCACTGGGGGATTTCAACCTCAAACAAAATCTTATAAGGAATCCGATGGTATACAACCAATAAAAGTAGAGGACATTGAGGTTCAGCCAGGATGGGGCTAGAATCCCTCCTCTCCTTGGCCTTCTTGTACCATGGCTGGCCCCTCAGCACCCTTTCTGGTGCCCCAGGATTCTGTGGAGCACAGTTAATAGCCACCACTATAAGGAATAACCATACTAGGATACAGGGACTTACCTTTGATTTTGAACCCCCCATGCACTATGCTAAGTGCAATCTGTAGCCATGAATCCTTGAGATCCCTCCAAAGTCACACACAGGATCTTGAACTGTAGAATCTTTGAACCTGAGCACTTAATATATTTTCAGGCTGATTTCTGTCATGTGCCCTATCCCCTTAGAGCCGTTAAGAAGCTTACCTACATTTACTTACGACCGGGGACAAAGGAGTATTATTCAAATACTGCCATAATGACACTGGTAACACGGGTAACACACAATCCCAATAATCTCACGGACTTATTAAAACAAATAGTTATGTCAATGCACAGGCGGACACGTGTCTACTGTGACATTGTAGACATCTGCTAGGTTTGGCTCAAGTCTGTCGGGATTGGCTGAGCTTGGCCCTGACATTGGGTTGAGTTTACACCTGCTCCACATGACTGTTCATTCTGGGGCCAGCAACTACCTGGGTGTTTTTTTTTTTTTTTTTTCTCATGGTGAAGTAGAGGATTAAAGGAGACTGGTGCAGCCTTGCCATGACTCTTAAAGCTTTGAATCAAGACAGGCACCTATCACTTCCACCCACATCCATTAGGCAGTGCTCGCCATATGGCCAAGGTCAAGGTCAGTGGGACAGACAACATTCTGGCCACAGGGGAGCCTTGGCAAGAGAAGGAGGGAAAGAAAAAAGGGTCAACAAATATCGCCTACCATAGGTGAGAATGGCAGAATAGCTGAACAGGCCCTAACCCAGAAGATTATCAACTCCTCTCACGCTCCAAGCCCATATCCTACCTCTTCCAGCCAGACTTCTGGGCCACCCAAGGTGAAAGGGATCTCTGCTTCTCTGAGCATCACTAAGCTTGGCTTTTGTCCCTCTGTTAACTGTGTCCCGAGTGAGAATGCAGGTGGTTCAAACACTGGGTTTCCCTTGCTGCCCTGCCCACATGGGCACACCGTTCCTCGGTCAATATACATGGCTTGCTAGGCAGATGAAGGAAGGCTCCAGGAAACTTCTCTGGGAGGGAGAAGCAGGATGAGAAGCTCTGGGGTCAGCCCACTCTCTTTTTCAACCACCAAGAGCCGCCTTTAAATGTGGCAATGGATGGGAAGAACAAAGGCCTTGGAGTCAGAGAGAAGCAGGTTCAAATTATAGCTCTACCATTCACTGGGTCTGCGACCTTGGACAAGTTGCTTTGTTCACAATGCCTGTGATTTCTTATCTGTAAAATGGGAATGATAGTAATTACTTCACAGGATGATTGTTGTTTTTCAAATACACTACACATAATCCCGACTCAAGGACTTCACAGTTGCAGTCCCCTCTCCCTGAGCCCTTGTTTCTGTTTATCTGCGTGATTCACTTCATCATCTCAGCCAGGCCTCTGTCAAAATATCATCTTGTCGGAGACATACTTTCATAATTCTCTACAAAATAGCACACACCCTGCTATGATGCTCTATCTCCCCGCCCTGTTTGTTTTCCTGACATAACATTCATTTGTTTGTTCGCTTGTTTCTATGCTTAATTATTGCCTGTATACCTTCCCAAACATGATGTAGACTCAGTGGAAAATTGGGATGCTCCCAATCTTAATAATCCCTGTGTCTTCATTGTCCCTTATGATGCCTGGAAGCTGTTTATTAAACGTTTGTTGAGGGGCGCCTGGGTGGCGCAGTCGGTTAAGCGTCCGACTTCAGCCAGGTCACGATCTCACGGTCCGTGAGTTCGAGCCCCGCGTCGGGCTCTGGGCTGACGGCTCGGAGCCTGGAGCCTGTTTCCGATTCTGTGTCTCCCTCTCTCTCTGCCCCTCCCCCGTTCATGCTCTGTCTCTCTCTGTCCCAAAAATAAATAAACGTTGAAAAAAAAATTTAAAAAACAAAAACAAAAACCTGCCCTGTTTGCTTTCCTGACATAACATTCATTTGTTTGTTCGCTTGTTTCTATGCTTAATTATTGCCTGTATACCTTCCCAAACATGATGTAGACTCAGTGGAAAATTGGGATGCTCCCAATCTTAATAATCCCTGTGTCTTCATTGTCCCTTATGATGCCTGGAAGCTGTTTATTAAACGTTTGTTGAATGAATGAACGATGAGGATCAAATGAGATCATGTCTGTAGAATCCTCACACGGTGCCTGGCACCACGCATACTCAATAAATGGCAGCAATGCACTCTTAGCCCGTCCCAGGCTCAGAGCCCAGCCCGGATCTTTCTGCTCCGGGTCCAGAGGACACAGCTAGCCAGACGAGAGCACTGAGCCTCCGGGACACCAGCAGGCACGCAGACTCGGGCACATCCGTAGGAATTTACAAGCCATTAGCTCTCTTCCTCCGTCCTTCGTAAACAGAAGAGCCTTGATCTTGAGGGGGCCCCGAATACACTCCATCATCTTTATTTCCCCTGAGGGCCCTGGACACATACATCATCATCTGGATTTACCATGCGAATTACATGCATTCAGCTCATTCCTAAATGCCTTCCTCTGTGTAAAGCAGAAAAATCAAGCCAGAAAACTGAACTCTAATTAAACACATGCATGATTCCATTTTGTTCTATTAGAAAAGCCACGATAGTAGAATGCATTGACATGAATTGTAAGCCTGAAAGTATTTTCACCAAAAAAAAAAAAAAGTCTCTGTAGTATGAGACTTACAATTTTGAAGAAGTGAGTTAATGCCCTACAAATGAAGGATTAAAGCATGGGCAGTTTTGCAAAAGGAACTTCAGTACAACCCAAAATTTAAAAACCTGTATCTGGAATATTTTTCATATCTGGGGTGTTTTGCCTAAAATGAAGAGAAATGAGCGTCGAAGTTTCATGATTAAAAGGTGTATTGATTCAAGGTTAGCCCAGCTCCTGTGTGCTGGGCAGTGGCCCATATTCTGAAACAGAGTCCCTGAGCCTCGAGGACCCATCCTGCTTGTGGCCACCAACCATATTCATAAGTGAGGGTACCCAGTGCCTTGCCACAGCCCAGAGGAGGGAAGAAGCATGGTGGGCCGGGGATTGGGGGGCAGGGTTGAGGACGGAGGGCCAGGGGAACCTTCGTAGGAGGCACTTGAACCCCACATCTTAGAGACCGCGGGTGTTCAGCAAACAAGCCAAAAGGGGAAGGTGTGTCGGCAAAGGACCAGTCTGCACAGAGGCACGTGGGGGCTGTGGGGGGCGGAGCCAGTTCGGGGAACCGTGGGTCCAGGGCTGACCTTGCCATTAAGCTCGGTAGGGGGTGGGGGGGGGAAGCTGGGGGCTCCCACATGTGGTTGTTCTCTTCCTGTCTCTGTGGAGGACCACACCAAATGTCATCACATGTGACATCGCAAGAAAAACCTTTTTTAACTGTATATTTTTCACAAGAGTTTTGAGAGACCGGATTGTGCCACTTCTGCCGCTAAAACTGACTCTGTCAGAGGCCGGGCTGTTTAGCCCAGTGGAACATGAGGGAAAGAAAGTCTACTGGCCTTCAGACAGGCCCCCAGGGAGCGGAATACCCCTCTAGCTTCTCCCGGGTGAGTGCACATGTGCATATACACACAGACACACACACACAGAGGCACATACAGACGCACATACAGATACACAGACACACAGACACGCACATGCACACACAGACACATACAGATACACCCATGCACACAATTACACACAGACACGCACAGATACACACACGGGTATATTCACACACGCCCACGCCCGCAGATGCGTGCCATGCACACACACAGGCACACATTTAAACACACACAGAGGCTCACACCTCACTTTCCTTCCTAGTTCCGCTTTTGCATGTATTTCCCAGTGTTTGGGCTCTGGAATCTGGTCATGCTATTCTCATTTGGAAATCCCTCTCCGGCCCTAGATGTTCTCTCAGGACAAAGTTTGTGCGGCTAAAGTGACTGCGGGTTGTGTCCCCATCTGGACGCCTCTGCCTCTCCAGCCCCGTCTCTGCCCACCCCTGCTCGGTGCTTGCTCCTCCAACATCAGACAGGTTCTGTCCGTCTGTACACACGGCCCCATTCCTTCCGTCTTCGTCTCTCATGTCAGCTGCTCTTTCCCAAAGATCTTCCCGCCGTTCTTTGCCTGGTCAGTTCCCGCTCCGCCTCAACACTCGGCTCAGGCTTCACGTCTAACCGTCTTGCTCTGAGTTAGGAGACCCCAGGGCTCCCAGTGCGCCGCCTGGCCCCGCTTGCCTGCCTTCTGCTGCTCACACAAGCCGGCACACCTCACCCATGGCTGACTTGCCCGGTTAGGCGTGGTGCCTAGGGCCCACGATGTATTTAAGGGAGGAAAATGGAACATGATGATGATGAATGTGGAATAGTGGGTCCAGCCCATATTGTATTCACCTTCACACCAATGCGGTCATAAAACATAAGTGAAAAAAAGTCTTGGGGCGCCTGGGTGGCTCAGTCGATTGAGCACCCGACTTTAGTTCAGGTCATGATCTCGCGGTTCGTGAGTTCGAGCCCCGCCTTGGGCTCTGTGCTGTCAGTGTGGAGCCTGCTTGGGATTCTCCATCCCCCTCTCTGTCTGCCCCTCCCCTGCTCCTGTTGTCTCTCTCTCTGGAAAATAAATAAACATTAAAAAAAAAAAAACAACTCTAGGAGCTCCTGGGTGGCTCAGTCGTTTAAGTACCTGACTTCAGCTCAGGTCATGATCTTGAGGTTCGCGAGTTCAAGCCCCGCGTCGGGTTCTGTGCTGACAGCTCAGAACCTGGAGGCTGCTTCGGATTCTGTGTTCCTCTCTCTCTCTGCCCCTCCCCCACTCACACTGTCTCTCTCTCTCTCTTTCTCTCAAAAATAAATAAACATTAAAAAAAAAAAAAACTACACAACTCTAACGGGGGAAGGGCCCATCATAAGCAAAAGTGCCAAAGGCCTTGGAGGTCGTAAGGCAGTCCTACCCCTCCCCACTCCCGCTCCCGCCCCCCATGCTCCAAGGCTATGGGTCCTTGTTGGTGCAGCTCCACCTGCCCCTTCCTGCACCAGCACCTGGGCACAGCCTCCCTAAGTTGCGGTGAAGAAACTGGACCACCTGGGGGCAGGTGTGGGGTGGAGGGAGGATGGAAAACTGCTGTCACCTGTCTCTGAGAGAGTGGGGTCACTGAGTCCTGGGATATCGGTCTGTGTGACCCTAAAACTCTACTTTCAAGAGCTGAAGAAAGAGAACTGAAGCCAATCTGAAATATTGGTGGTGGGGGGGGGAGGGTGGAATCTAAATGCAACAGACACCCAGGCCTAGTCTGTTCCTGGGCTGACAATCAATGAAATGGTTCTATATTGTGATTGCATGGAAGAATTAGTTCTAGCTGGCTCTCCAAAAGTAATCATGTGAAAATGCAGGATTCCTAAGGCAAGACCAAAGGAACTAGACAAGCTTCATAAACCCTCAGGAAAAATGAGTAATGGGTAATGCATTTTCATTTTGATGTGATTTTTTTTCAAAGATCTGGCTCCTGGAATAATCACTGGTAATGAAAGTTCTCCTCGTGTCTATGGGCGCACTACTTAATAACAGACTCAAAAGATGCACCTACGTTATTTGTAGTGGGGGACTGGGGATCTGAATGCCTTCCTGGAAACTATTTTTTGTCAGTTTCCAAAGTAGGACACGAATCGTGGCCTACAGTAAAGTCAGGAGGCAAAATGTTTTCGGTCACAGAATTCTGGCTTGGAAAGCTAGGAAGCCCCCTATAGGACACTCTGTGCCTCGAAGTGCCTGGCTCCTGGTCTCCCAAGGAAGTACCCAGCAGTCTTTCCATGATAAGAGAAGAAATCATGCAAATATTCAGTGATGGGACGAAGAGTGAACCTCCCCCTCAAAGCAACAAAGTGACATGTAGATATCTCAGGGAGTGGGATTTTTTTTTTTTTTTTAAGACTGAAAGCAAGATCTCCATATGAAGTAGACATCAGTATACACAGGCCCAGAGGCCGTTTGGAACACCGACGATGGAAAAATACAAGTCATTGTGTGTCTGAAGTGGGGATCATGTTGGGGGAGCTGGGGGAGGTGAAGCTGGAAAACGAGGAAGGCTCCAGAGCCCGTTTGGAGCCTTGCTCGTGCTCCTGTGTCAGGAGCAGGAAGGCATTTAGCAGACTTGGAATTTCCTCTCAGTGATGACCTGAGATGCCATATTTTATGTGGGTGACAGGGACAAGATTAATTCTAAGTGAAGGACAAATATATCTTTATTCTGAACAGCCTTGCAACAGTCTCTTGCTGGAAGATAGGATGTGAAACTCAACTCAGAGGGGAAAGGGGAAGGTCCCTTGAGTAGGAAGGAGACTAATGTCTCAATAGACGCAGGTTGTCAACATGTCAGTGAAAACAAACATATGAAACTTTTTTCCCTGTGGCTGGGAAATCATTATGATGTATTCTTCACTTGAGCTTTGCTTTCTGCTTTCAAGTACAGCACCAAATAAGATGCCTGAAAATTCAGATGGAGAAATCGTGGTAAAGAGAGAAGGACATTGCCAAGAAACACAATGAGTGAGTGCCAGGGCAGTGATTAGAACTCAGGACTCCTAGAAGCTCTAAGAAGAGATTATGAACCCGGAAAACTAACAACCAGAAATGCGGAGTGTGAACTTTAGGTCCAGTCGCCTCCCCACTGTGGGCTCTGGCCGAGACAGGCCACGCTTCAATTCTGTGGTGACTGGTGCTTGTCAGATGTGAAGTCCACCTTATAGAGTAACTTCAGAGGAGGGAAGAGAAGGGGCTCCAACAAGATGGGAGGTTTGGGAGAGGTCTGGCCTGGTTCAGAGTCTTTCTAAGTGGAAAATGTCTGAATGCCAAGTCCTTAAAGGGTTAGGGAACCAACAGATCTGAGACCGCTGTGGGGAGTATGGACACCAGCGTCTGCGAAAGCACACCCCTCCAGTTTGCCAGTTTTGCCAACCCATGGTCAGCTCTCATCTGACAGCTTAGTAACGGGTGAGTGTATTTCAGTGTTGCATGCCCCTTCACTCTATAGGCAAAAGAAAATGCAATGCCTGTCTAGTTTCTTTTAGACATTTTGTTCAGGGATCACATTCACTTTCATTCAAATGAAGGATGCCCTGAGTTAAAGTTCCCTCCCCTACTTGGGCCATAGGTGGTCTCAGAACTATTCTGGCTTTGAGATTTATAGTTGATTATGTTATGAGAAAGGTGGCTACATGTGTAAAGCAGATACTGCTTGTCATGTTTTAAGACATCATTTACTGTTGGATCATTCTGGTCCTCGGATTACTGACCCTTAAGATAGAGACTCCACTCAAAGTAACACCTTGGGAAGACAAGGGGGATGCAAGGGACCCCAGACAACTATCAGAGCTCTGTATGCAGAAGCAGCTGCCCCACAAGACACAAACGCACAGCAAACAGGCCCCTCTATTACCTCTAACGTTGCGAGATCATAACGGGAAAGAGCCCGCTTCTGAATTTTAAGGGAAAAAAATTTAACGAAACACAGTTTAATGAACAAAAGCTGAGCTCTCATGGAAAAGTTCGCTTGATGCTCGAAGAAAAGCTTTGCAGCTTTCTTACTTATAAGGGGTGAAGCTCCAGGAATTGTGTGTTTTTTTGTTTTGGTTGTTTTATTTTCCCCGTCCCATAAGGGAGAGTGACCAAAAGAGGACAGAACACTCTGACAAGGGGAACCACAGGTAGCTGAGCTGTGGACGTGCCCCCCAAGTCCTCGGGGAAGGATGGAGGTGCACATCTTGGAGTCTTATGCTGCTTAATCCTAGGGATTTTGTCACCGGGGCAGCCTCAGGATACGTAAGGATTTCAGAGATGGCTGAGAATCTGAACCTTTTCACACTAAGTCTTTTGTTTTATAAATTTAATTATTTGCATTACCTTGAAGATCAATTTAGTGTTGAAATCATTCCCCAAGAAGAATATGGTATGCAAAACATTGCTACTCCTATAAAGTACACATTGAGTCCCCTCCTAGCATTCATTTGTTACAGCTCTTGTACTTTTAAATTATTGAGCAGGATTTCCTTGTCCGTAATATCCTCATCTCAATTATACTAATCATATGTGGTTACTCTGTTGCATCCCCTGCCTCTAGAGAGAGTCAGGGAGAGAGAGAGAGGTGAAGATGTATATATATATATATATATATATATATATACACACACACATACACACACACACACACACACACACACACACACGGCCCACAGTCTTTCCTTGGACAAAACCTCTACCTTCTGGGTATTCTTTGTCCCCAGTCCAGCAATCCTTTACTAATATTTTGGTTTCCTGGTAGTTTGTAGCCTTTCCCTTGGCAATGTTGATATGGAACAATTCCAAAATAAGCAAATCCTATTTGGGGAAATCCTCTGTTTCCCCAGAAATCAGCATGATATATTCAATAAGCTGTGTGCAGCTTTGCACGTCCCAAAGCCCAGCTAACAATTTTCATTGCCCTCTGCCCTCTTGGAAATTTGAAGGTCGCACTAAATGATAGGTAACTTTCCTTATGTCTTTCAATAAGTTTGAAGAACTCTTGGCTCCCAGTTACTGCCACACAGTGGTACTAAGATCATGGGTATTTGACAAGGTATTTGTTGCGTATTTGACTAGAGCATTTTGACTCAGGGTCCTCTGGTCATGTCCGACCCTGCTATTAAATGATCCACTCTCTGGTCTGGGCTTTTCTTACTCATGGCTCCCTTCCCTCTCTTGCTGCCAGTAACTCGATGTCCTCCATTCAGAACAAATGCCACCTGTGCACTCGAGTGTGCAAACACACACACACACACACACACACGCACGGCACCCCCTTTGCCCCTATTGTTTTGATTCTCAAGCATCAAGGAAAGCATCAGACAGATGATCAAGGCTTCTTGGTGTCCCTTTCCTGCAGTTAATTGCTTTCCACTTGCTCTCTGGCATTCAAGTGCTTTATTGAACTCAACCAATATTTTCTAGAAACTGTACTGGGTGTCGAGAATACAGATTTGAACAAGATATTGCCCCTGCCTTCTGGTTGTTCACTGTCTGATAAAGGAGGCGATTGTGTAAATTATTGAGAATGCAGCAAGATCAACAAGAGAACTGAAATATTATATGGCTTCTCTGAAGTCACAAAGCCAATGACTGAGACAAGACGCCTGGAATTCAGGTTTCTTGTGTTCTAGCCAGAGACTTTACCAGAAGGAAAAAAACCAAACAAACATGTGCTTAAGTTTTCGATGTGATAAAGCAAAGGATGGCTTGGTAAATACAATTAATTACCCGTACTTGTGAGGAGCTTTAAAATGCCTCAAGGAATAGACATGCAAGGAGGAAGAGGGGGGTTGTGGGAGGAGAAAGAAGAAAAAGTATTTAAAAAAATAGAACAATGTATATTCTAGCATTCTATTTTAAGAAGATGGAAACCAAATAGTGTTTGCCAATCCATCTCGCTCCATGACTCTAAAGGTGGCTCTAAAGTCCTCTGGACCCACATGACTTCTGGAAGAGAACTGGGAAATGTGAGGAGGCAGAAGTCAGGCATTGGGCATCTCAGAAATAACAGCTCCCTCTGGAATTTCCAGGCAGGGAAAGTGGTGTCTTTCCAAAAGCATCAGAAGAGGAAATGATCAGGCATTCAGTGTGGAGTCCCCTACTTGGCTCTGACAGAGGAATATCAGACAAATCCTAAAAGGCACAAGGGAATGAAAATTGATTGAAAAATATCAAATGTGATGGTAGAAAAAAACAAAATTTCGAGTCAGAGTCCTAACTCCTCCACCTGCTAAAGTGCAACCTCAGTCACATCCCTTGACTCTCAAGCACCTCAGTTCTCTCGTGCATGACAGCAGAATAATGATGCCTTCCCTGTTAACCTCCCAGGATGGCAGGGAGGTAAAGATAAGATAGAGTACACGATGCCTGGGGAATTTCAAAATGCTTCACACAAATGAGAAGTTCCTGAAAAACCACCACAGTGTGCAACAACTCATGTGTCATAGAATCTGAACCCCCAGAGCTGGGAAGACTGTTTTATCTAACCACAGCCTTCATTCATTTGTTCGCGCATCTGCTCTGTCATTCGATCTGTAAGCTTTCACTAGGGATTGACCCTGGGCCAAGCACTACGCCAGATATGGACTTCAGAGATGCAGGAAACACGGTGCCTGCTCTCAAGGAGCCATGGCCTGTGGGGGAGACCAGGTAATCAAATGCTGAATGAAAGGCAAGGAAAGCACATTGAAAAGATTCCCTCAGCTGTGTGAGGCAGGGGTGATTGCTTAGATGAAGCAGAACTACAGCTGGTCTTGGAGATGTACAGGGTTGAGACCAGGTTCAGGATTCCGAGGAGGGGGCGAAGCAGAATTGGTAGAAGGATGAGCCGGTCTGTGCTTGAACTAGGAGACAGTGAGGTCCCTTCTTTCCATTGTGGGGGAGCTGCCTCCTGGAGCTCTACCAGAACCATCTGGAGGGTTTTCTGTTCTCTCCACCCTAGATTCTGACTCAAGCCCTGAAAGATATATAACCTTCCATTCTCCCACTGAAATTGGGAGTACAGTAATTGACCTTCTATCATTGATCCAAGTGTACCATTCCCCTCAGGGCATTAGGATGGCAGAAATATTGGCGGTGGAGGAGGGGAAGAAATATTAAGCCACTGAGCTTAAGGGCTCTCGAGCAAAACACCTATGAATGCGTTTCTGTACATGCTCTGAATGGCTGCATATTTATCTACATACAAAATTAAGTAGAGTCATCAGCCAAAGAGAGAGAGAGAGAGAGAGAGAGTATGGAAACTCTGTGGTCATGTGTCCAAAAGCCAAGCATCAGATTTCACACGAGATTCCGAACACAGGCCATTTTTGTGATTACTTCGATAAAGGAAGAGCTTCTCAAATGGCTTACTTCCATCACTCCAGTGTCCTTATTCAGGGACAGACCTGCAATTTCCATGTTGCATTATTGATGCTCTGAGAAGTCAGTGCGAAGAATGGCTCAAGTAGTATGTCGGAGATCAAGCTGTGCTCAAAGACAGGGGCTGCAAACCCCACCTCTGACTGTTTCTGTCTCCTTCCCTGCTGCAGACCTCCTGTTCTCACAACACAATTCTCTGTCCCTGCACACACACTCCCCATTCATATGGCTTTAACAATTCTTGCCTCTTTGGGTAAGTTTTTCTTAACAGCTGACACATCCATCACACTTCTTGCCCAGAGCCAAACCTTGAAGTCCTCACCATTATGTCCTTCTTTTCTCTTGCTGTTCATATCAATGTTCCATCAAGCATGCATCTCCTTTTTCCGTCTTCACCTCAAGCCTTGTTCTCCTGAAGGTCATGGTGGGACATTACGCTCTCATCTCCACTCCATCCACCTTCCACACAACTGCCACATCGCCCTTCCTCAATCACAAACATCTTTGTGCCCCCCTGTTTCCTAAGAAGTGACTGGGTTTGGCTTGTCTGTTGTCAAATCCCATTGGCTGGCATCCGAGTTCTCCTAGGTCTCCCTTCCAACCGTATCTCCTGCTCTATTCCAGCACAGCCGGGAGATTCATCGTAGTCTTGATCTCCCTCTGTCTCATACCTTGCTATACCGGCTGTTGCTCTGTGCAATTGAGGATGTCCTCCCCACATTAGAAATACCGTATCTTGCGACATCTGGGTGGCTCAGTCGACTGAGTGTCCGACTTCACCTCAGGTCATGATCTCGTGGTTCATGGGTTCAAGTCCCGTATCCGGCTCTGTGCCGATAGCTCAGAGCCCAGAGCCTGCTGCAGATTCTGGGTCTCCCTCTTTCTCTTCCCATCCCCCACTCGTGCTCTGTTTCTCTCTCTCTCAAAAATAAATAAACATTAAAAAAAAAAGAAATACCATATCTTATTCTTCCTTCAAGACTCAGCCAGAGCTTCATGTCCTTGAAACGTTGACCCATCCCATGGTGAACGACCCCATGGTATGAGCTCCTGTTGGCTTGCCAAGTGACTGGAATAATTTCTGAGTTATTTCCTGGGCTTCTATGTCAGCTTCTTTGCAGGATAATAAATTTTTCAAGGACAAGAATAATAAATTCTAGGTGTGTCCCACTAGGACTGGCACATAAAAGACATTTAGCAAGTGCTTTTGGATCAAGGAATTTTTATGACAACCAACTTGAAATAGATTCAAAAAACAAAACAGAAGAAAAAAAAGCGTATGTATTATCCTATGAATTCGCTAATTCGGCAAGTAAAATAATAGAAATTACAACAGGTTAAAAAATAGCAGGCTTTAAAGCTCATTATTATGAATGCCAGAATCAAATCCTTGTCTCAGGATCTGCTCTGGAGACAACCAAAGCTAAGACAACTCCGAAAGCCATACTGGAATTTAGACTTTACCTGTGGAGGTAGGAAACCAATGTAGTATTTTAACCACAGATGTCACATGGTTCTTTCTCTCTCTCTCTCTCTCTCTCTCACACACACACACACACACACACGCACGCACACATACACAATTATCACTGTGATGACTGGGAGGAGGAGGGGTTGTAGAAGCAAATGAGAAGAAGAAGAAATTCCAATTGAGAATTTTTGGCCAAACTCGGGGCAGGTTCAAGGTGGTTATGACATAAAACACTAAGTTCCTGGCGTCCTCTGGCCCCAGCCTCTGTAGCTACAGCTGGTCAACTTTGCCTATTGGACGTGATTTATATTTCCAAGAAGGTGCCCACCCACTTTACTGGAAGCTCTAATTGCGGATTACACCCATGTTTTCCAGGGAGAAAATGCCACCTCCCCACTGACTCATGTTCATTTATTGAATAAGTTCTGATCCTAGGCAGAACAAGACATATTTGAGCATTTTTTCCACTGTTCTCATCCCCAAATTTATCTTGGGCCTCTCACTGAGCACGCCATTTGAAACATCTTCATTTATTAGGAAGATATATTATCCGGGGTTAGAATTGTTTATCTCTGATCCTTGCTCTGACTCTAACTACTCTCGCCTGAGCCTCAGTCTCCCCATCAGGAAAATTCTCGCAGAGCTGCTATGTGGATGAAAGGAAGCATCTAGTTATTCTAGATGCTCGCTGTTGGCATGGCCTCGATTCAAATGTGACTTTCCACATCTGGAGCTCGGCAGCGAGCTAGTCAGGCCTGGTGGGGGCTTGTTTGCTAGATCCTGGAGAGCTAGAGCCAAGCTTGCTTATCTCTGATTTCCCCACTGTGCCCACCTGGGGTCTGAAATGTGCCCATCCTTCTTGGATGAACAGGGAACAAAGGGCCTGAGTAAAGGTTGAAGGAGCCTGATGCTGAGTCTGTGGCCTCATTAGGGGTCCTGGGGAGAAGAGAACGGAGAAGCGAGGTGTCCGGGGGCCATGACCTGGCTCAGTTGCACGTCTCAGGGGAACAGCACATGCGTGCCTCCAGGAGTGAGGGGGCCGCGAGGGGCAGGAGACAGCTCCGAAAGGGGTGCTGAGCCCCCACGATGTGCCTAACTGGTGTTAAGCTGGATAGTTCTGAGGACAGGACGTGGAAAGAAGCATCTCTGGCCACTCAGGGACTTGTCACAGGGCTGGGGGACAGGACTCACATATATGAGAAAGCCAATGATTCCTCGGGCTGAGAGGTGTCCAAGAAGAAGTTCTGGGATGGAAGTGGGGTTTCCGGTAAAGGTCTTCTTCACAAACCGCTTACAGATGCCTCTGCCTCTCCTGCCTGCTCGTGTTCCCAATGTTCCCAATGGCCTATGCTTCAGGTTCTAGCTTCTGTCCTGGTAGTTGTCATCTGGGTGCTATTCTTATCCCTCCTTGCCAGATGTGAGTGTCTGGCCCCATGAGCGTCCTCAGGCCTCTGCTCAGCTCAGGGCATGCGTAAAATAGCTTGACGCCCAGTGTTCTCTTGAGATGTTTACAACAACCCCCGAGGTTGGTAAGACACATGTTTTCACAAGCTCCAATTTACAGGTGACACAGACACACAGGGAGGTCTAAAAAGCCCACCCACGGTTACACAGCTTATATGTAGGGGGAGTTTGGACTTGAACTCCTGACTCTACTTTTTATCAAGGGGTTTTCGAGTTGTTGACAGTTTCAACGCGAGATAAGATGTGAGCAAGTGCACTGGCCGCTCTGCAGACTTCAGGTGGTAAATGTGGCAGCCGGATGCCCCCTTGGCAGGGAGGCCGGGGACAACAGCTCTGCTCCAAGTGGGCGGAGGGAGCTGTGACTTCAGAGCATCGTGGTCTGTGGTCTACTGGTTGCATGAGCTCAGAGCTACCAGCTCCGTTTAGCTCATGGGAATCCTGAGTCCAGGATGCTCAGAAGGCAGCTTCTGCGTCCCCACCACCTGGTAACACCTCGCGCTGCTGTGGAGTTTTACACCCAAAGGTCTACGAGCCCCCCTCCGTAGCCCCCAGACCTCCCTGCAGGATCTGTGCTGAGTATTCTTGGCTCTGTGTGTAGTTGGGGACACCAGGGTGCCGTGCTAAGTGACTCGTCTAGCAGGGAGCCGACAGCCTCTCAGGGCCCCCACCCTCCACTCCAGAGAATTATCTTTAAAAAAAATTAAATAAAAAATACACACACACACACACACACACACACCCCATCCTCCAAGGAGCATACTTGCTGTGTGACAGACGGATTCTATTTCTGTCCCCGAGAACACGTGGCGCAGTCAGCAAGAACACGCCGAGAGGCAGCCGTGCCAGGAAGGCGGGTCTGCTTAGCCTCCCCTGTGTTCGAAATACAGAGTGGGTTTTGGGGATGAGCTTGGAACCCCCCCCCACACACACACCGATTTCCAGTCATTTCTGAGCAGCTGACACTTCACAAATGCTATTTCTTTCTGACTCGGGGAAGTTTGTGTAGCTACAGATGTTATGAAGGCAAGCTCTGAGTGTAGGAGTAAGTGTGATTTCTATTAAAAAGAGATCCATAGAGGGTCAGCATGGAAAGGCACCTTTCAGTCTATGAATTTATAAAGGGAGACCTGGAGAGGACAAGGCACCTGTCCAGGGACGCATGGCGCCCTCAACCAAGCCGCTGGCCATAGCCAGGACTCTCTCCTGAGGTTACAGCCACCTCTCAGTTTTCTTTGTGAAAGACAAGTGAGTGCCTCTGTCGAGGAATGAAAACCACTCTAGGCCATGCCCTTCCTTGATCCTGTCCTGTGAGGTTTCTGGCAGCAGACGTGAAAACTAAAGAACTCTGTACAACGAAATTGCCTTTTATTTTCAAAGAACGTGACATCTTCATGTTTGTCTTTTGTACGTTTTCTTTGCTGTGGTCTTCCTCTTTTTCTTTATAACTTTCAAAGCAGCTTTCTTTCTCAGTTCTTGCTTCTGGAATCGCCTGCTTATCTATTCAGTGATGAGGGCTTTGGCATATGGCTCAGTCCCTGGGGGGTGACCCCCAACAATTTTGAGTGCTGCTCCCTCCCACCGAGATCTCCCAGAGCAGAACAAGACTGGGGCAAAGGCTACCTGTTGGAGTCCTAACCCGTTGCACAAGCCCCGTCTCAGACACCACCTGCTCTGGAAAGCTTCATTTGACGGCAAGCAAGGTGATCCATTTACAAATGAGCATCCAAAATGTATTTCCTAAGGCACCTGGGGACACAGAGCATCGCTGTGGGCATGAGGTGACACACAGCCCATGGGCCCCCAGGTCCGCACTGCGGTCTGTCTGAGAAGTCATGTTCGTATGTCCTCTGTTGGACCTTCCCAAGGTCATGTGTCTGCCAGAGGAGACAGTGTCAATGCTAGGAAGCACCGGTTTTGATGATGTTCCCACCTTCAAATAGCCTTCTTTATTCCAGGCTCCCATGCCGCCCTCACTCCTTTTCAGCCCCCACAGCACATCGCTCCCAGGAAGGGCCTCATCTCTGAGCTGGGCCCCCAAAATTGAAGATCAGACATTGCACCCTCTATCTCCTCCCCTGCCGTGTTCTTTATGAAAAATGCTGTCATCTGCTAAAAGGGAATTCTAGTATCATTTGGCAGGGGTTTCATGGCAAAGGCAGAGGCTCTTCCCAGAGACCCTGAAATGGCCCAAGGAAGAAGCCCTCTCCTCCCTCTTTACCCTCTCAGCTCAGAAGGCAGCTCAGAGTGGCTGGATTCCAGACTGGCAGTCTAGACAGATCATCGAGTCTGACCCCCCACTGAAAAATGTGAAGTGCGAGCTGTGGGCAAGGATGAACTCCTGGGGGAGGAGAGACCTTTCACACCAGGCCCTCTGCGTGACCTCGGGAACATGGGAGCAATCTGTCTGGGGAGGGGTCGTGCCCCACGGCCTAGTTAATCACGTCCCACAGAGTCTGAATTCAGGGGCTCAGAAACATCCCTAGTGAACTTGCCGCAGCGTGACCGCTGACCCTCTGTGGAGAATGGAGCCACTGTTCCAGAACTGGCCTCGGCCTTTCGGCATCTGTCCTCACCCCTCGCAGCAGTCCACCCTCCCGGCTGGGGTCCTCCCCTGTTAGAGGTCCCAGAGGGGCCCAGGAGGCTGCAGACCCACCCAACCTGGAGACACTCACCCAGGGGGTGCAGACTCTGCTCTTGCAGTGTCAGGGCAGTTCCCCAAGGTCACAAGTTTGGGGCCCGGAGCTGCCCTGAGCATAGAAACAGAGCAATGCCGGGGCTCAGATGCCACCATTACAATCCCAATTTTACATGGCAGCCAAGGCAGCCAGGAAATATTGAGTTCTCTGCCTGAGAAACCAACACAGAAATGAGCCTTAGTAGATACGGGTGAGAAGCACACACACACATGCGCGCACACACTGAGGCAACATCCTGAAACGGATCCCAGGGGGACAGCGGCAGACAAGCAGCAGTGTTTAAAGATCTAGGGCACCCAGTGCCAGGACATACCAAACATGCGCCGGGAGGGCTCGCTGGTAAGAGAGCAGGGAAGTATGTTGTGGAGATGTTGTGGAGAAACACTCATTTCTCTCCTCACTGTTCTTTCTATGGTGCATCACCCTGATTGCCCCAAAAGGCTGAGTCACTCACTCCCCCAACTTCTGAGAGTCTTGGTAGCAGATGGCCCTCAGTTGAGTTCCTCTCTCCGAATCCCTGAATTGTACTTCCTTAAAGGTAAACACTTCACCCAAGGTCGCGCCCATCCTGGAGGCGGCCAACGATGTCCAAAGACAGGGTCCAGAGGCCCAGACTTCTTTCTTCTATTTAAAACAACGCAGGGGACATCCCCACTCCAGAGCTGTCTGGAGCATCAGCTGAGGCCTGTCTTGTGACTACCCTGCAGGGAAACGTCTCTGCCCAATCTGAATGCTGCCATTCCCCATAGGTATCGACACTGAGGGGCCACCTCAGTGAGCTTCCTGCACATTGATCTCAATTTCGGAGGCTGGTTGCTAGAGAATCCATCCTACACACCAGGTGAGGCCCCACACTCACTGATGAGGAGGCACCAAGAGAAGCCCCCGCCCTGAGTAACTCCTAGTTTCTGGAGCAAGTGAGCATGTGAAACACTAAGCATGTTCAAGTCAGAGGACCCGGATTCAAGCCTTCCGCTCTGGTGTTGCCTTGTACGATCCTGCTCTGGATACTTCGCTTTCTCCATTTTTACAATAGTTCTAATGACCCATCTCATATGCACTGTGAGAAGATCACCCGAGAGTAAGCGCTGGGCGAAGTGCCTCCTGAGCTAGAAGGAGCTGTGTGATGTGTTGTGCAAGTAACTCCAAGTGCTCCAGGAGTACACGGGGTAGACCAGGAGCCTGGAGTCTTCTGGGAAAAGAAAGATCAGGGAATGCATTAGTCAGGGTTTCCTGGAGAAACAGAATCCATAGAAAAATACAGGTATGGATATTTATTATGAGAAACGGATTCATCGGATCCTGGAACCCTAGAAGTCCCACAATCTGTCATATGCAAGCTGGACACCCAGGAAAGCTGGTGGTATGATTTCAGTCCAAGTTCCAAGACCTGAGAACCAGGGAGCCCACGGTGTAAATCACAGGCCGAATGCAGGAGGAGACTGATATCCCAGCTCCAGCTGGCAGTCAGGAAGCAAAGGTGAATTCTTCCTTCCTCTACATTTTGTTCTATTCAGTCCCTCAAGGGATTGGATGATTCCCACCCATACTTGAGAGGGCAATCTACTTTACTGAGTCTACCAATTAAAATGCTAATCTCATCCAGGAGCATCCTTACAGGCAGGGCCAAAGAAATAATGCTTCATCTGGGCACCCCGTGGCCCAGTCAAGTTGACACATAAAACTAACCATCACAGGGAGTGGGATTTTGAAAGATTTTGAAATGGGAGACCTGAGTCTCCCATAAAAGTTCACCGCTGAGAACCATAGGCAGGCATGTCTTCCTTCTGGAATGTGCTGCTCTCCTTTCTCCCGTCCAGAAAGAAATATGAAGGTATCATCTGAGCCTAATGTTCTAATACAAGTGGAAATAATAAGCTATCTTTCTGTTCTCTAGAACAATCAAATATACTACTTTGACAATGATTGGTTTACTACCAATCTTCCTCACCAAGGTCCTTAATTATAAACACTCAATAGGAAGTGAGTTAGACTTTCTCTTAAGCCCCTATAGACATCCTAGGGCCTATGTTGTGGGGAATGAAAACTGAACCGACTGGCCAGGGACATGGCATCTCCAACTGCACCAGAAGGAGCACACCAGGCCAGTGCCCCTCCTAACTAGAGAAGAGTCCCATCTGCAGAAAGGGTGATGGCCACGTAAAGAAGGAAAATGGGTGGAAGGCAGGAAAGGAAACACAGAGCCCTCTACGATTTAATGTGTATGACCTTGGAGATCATTAAGGGGGTTCACTGTGACCCAGAGCTGCCACCTGGGCCTCCATGGACAGAGGATTTCGCCACAGCGCTGCTCAAAGCACATAAGTGAAGCCAGCATTTCTCCATCTCTGTTTGGCATGATTCTTCTATCGACGGAACCAGTGACCTCACAGACTCCAGGTCTGGCTTGCTCATCTCCTATGTGAATATTTTTTGAATAAACAAATGAATGATGCCTAATCGTCAGCCACTCCCTTCCTCCTACATAACAACAAACGTAGACAAACTACGTACACGTGTAAATTTACTTACACATACATGTGCAGACACATCATATGAACTCACAGACTTCTATACACGCCCACAAACCCTAATCCACAAAGTCACGTGCACCCATTCATGAGCATAGCCACAAATGCATGCACATAGACCCATCCATGTCCGTACTCAGACACACACTCATACTCATGGAGGTACTTAACACACACATTTCTTTGTCCTAATCCATCATTTATCCATGGATTTATGACCCTATCTGTTACCCTATGACCTGATGAGTTGTGATGGCAATTTGACAATGTCATCATTGTCTATTTGACAGTGTAATTACTCATGTAATCACTTATTCCAGCACACAATAGATAAACAAGATTAAAGACCATCGTGGCACCTGAAGACCAGTGAAGACCACAATGACAGCAGGTGAAAAATGAGTAGGGTAGCTAGGGTAGCTTCGGCTCTTCAAATAGGGTTGGCAAAGCCCCCTGTTACTCAGGTTTTTGTTGTTCCACTTTTGGTGAAAAATGGGAATTTCTCATTTTTCCACATAAACAAACAATTCCACATATGCCAATCTTCCTTTCTTTTCTTTTCTTTTCTTCTCTTCTCTTCTCTTTTCTTTTCTTTTATTAATGTTTATTCATTTTTGAAAGAGAGGGAGAGAGAGAGCGTGAGCGGTGGAGGAGCAAAGAGAGAGGGAGACAGAATCCGAAGCAGGCTCCAGGCTCTGAGCTGTCAGCACAGAGGCCGACGCGGGGCTCTAACCCACGGACCCTGAGATCATGACCTGAGCCGAAGTCAGACGCTCAACCAACTGGGCCACCCAGGTGCCCCCACGTATCCCCATCTTTAAATTGCTCAAACACAGTGACGCAAACCAAGTGTTAACTACAGAAGGTGGAGGGAATCAGTTTTTGGAGAGACCAATCTCCTCCAACTCATTCCCATAACCTAAAAGAAACGATGGTTCTATTCAGCACCAGAACTTTTATGTGCCAGGCATCATGGCAGCCACGATGGAGGGTAGTGAGTTGTAAAAGCATGCCCTTGAACTGATGACCATCTTACCTGCCTAAAAATCACTTTCAAGTATTAAATGTTAGTGAATATTCACAACATCACAAGGGAGGAAAATTGCCCAATTCATGATTGCCTCTATTTCCCAGAAGATACCATGGTTCACAGATGGCAGGGAACTGCTCTGACTTTGGAAAAAATGTAGACCCGTGTTTAATTATCTGTTGAAATGTGAAACCTAAGCTCTTTACACAATAGACAGCTTCCTCCATATTTTAGATCATTTATAACAGGAGTGACAGCTAAATGTGACTAAAAAAAGTGAACAACAGAAATCAGTGCTCTAGAATAATTCCAGTTTGGATCATACTGATTCATGCTGGTGATAGGAAATCAGAATCCTACTGGGCTGGCAAAGGACTTGGAGGCCTCAGACACATGAATTGGTCACGATGAATTCTGTCATCAGATTCCCGGCATATCAGTGCTGCTTCATTTGCATTAAATGAAAAGGAGTCCAAAAATACACACTGTTGCTAAGGTTACATCTTGCTGGATGCAAATGAAGATGTGTTTGTGCAGACCAGTTAAAAATATCTTGGCCTTAACTTATTTCCCCATTGGCATAAAGGGATTTATCAGTAGCCTATTAAAATGAGAGTTCAGTTTACCTTACTCAGCACTAGAGGTCTGGAAAGAGCATTATTTCTGAGTAATATTTCTGGAACTTGCCAAAACTACTCTTTTTTTTTTTATTAATTCAAGTCATAAATCTGGTTTCAGTAGGGTTTTTTTGATATATAAATATCATCTAATAACAAGACCTACTATTGCATATATATCCACATTTCCCCAGGTTCTGAAAGAGCTATCTGCATTGATATTTTTTGAATCTGGGAGGAAATTAGGATCAAGTAGGCGGAGAGAGATTGGTAGTCCAGTGGGATAGGCAGAGAAGAAGAGCATAATTCTCATCTTGCTGAGTCCCTTTATGTACATTGTTTTACTTAATTCTCACAATAAACCTGCATATCAAGTGTTATTATTTCTTTTTATTTTAATTGGGGAAACTGAGACTCAGAGACATTCTGCCACTCTGTAGTAAGTGGAGGGGCCAAAGGTTGAATTTAGAATTAACTCTGAATTCATGGTCTTCTCTCTATATCATTCTGCCTCTACCACTGAAAATCAATTATCAAAGAAAACTTTAAAATCTGAATAGGACATACAAGCCCAGAAAAGTAGTTGAAGTTTTGACATTTGGGGAAAAAAAAAGGCATTATTGAAAATTTAAGTGGTTTTGACTTTGTAGCCCAAATTCATAGCTCTGCCTGAACGTGTTTCAGCTTTCTGTGAGTAAGAACAAAACTTCTGCTTTCCTTCCATCTCTGGACACAACCCACCCCTCAAATTATTGTCTCACTAGTCATCAAATCCAAAAATGTCAGAGCCAGAAAGGACCTCAGAAGCTATCCCACACCTCCTTCTTGAGGCATGAATCTCTGCTAGGGAGAGATTCCTAGGAGGGAGGTCATTCAGCTATGTGCCTGAAAACCCAAACATAGACGGTAGCTCACATTTATTGAATACATACTCAGTATGGAACACATGTTCTCTTCCAAGTACTTTACACATTTTAACTCCTTATAGCAACCCTATGAAATAGGTGCCATTACCCCCATTTTTTTTTTACCAATGGGGAAAGAGACACATAGAAAATTTAAGTAACTTGTCCAAGTTCACAGAGCCTCTCAGTGGTGGAAATGGAATTAAATCCCATGTTCCATGACTCAAAAAACTGGTTTCTTCCAAACTGCACTTGGCTTTCTTAGAGTACCTCCTTCACAAAGTACCTCCATGGCAGTGTGTTCTTAGAAGGGTATTGCCTACATGGGTGATAGCTTCTCTTTGCTCTAGAATTCTGTGAGATCTGGAAAACTGGCCAGGCATGGGAAGAGGAAGACAAAGGAGGGGAAAAAAAGGAAAGGATGAAAGAGAGTGACAGCTTAGAAAATCTTGGGTTCCAAAAGACTATGGGGCTGATGGTCAACTCTTTCTAGGGCTATACTATGTGAAAGGGGACCAACCTAATAATTGAGTCAACTTATTGAGCGCATATTACAGGCCAGGTGTATGATGGGTGCTGTTACTAAGCTTCACCACAACCTATAAATGTCGCTTGAAATATAACTAACAAATAAAAAGTCCTCTGAGTCTCATATTCCCTTAAAACACCCTGCCTTCCATCCTATTCCTCCCCAAGCACCGTTTCCATCTGCGTCAATGGCCCTGCAGTCCACCCCGTTGTCCAAAGCCAAGACCTACGCGTGCCCCTGGATTTCACTCTTTCCCTTGGTCCCCACATATGAACTCTTGGTAAGTCCTATGAGTTGCACTCTTGAAATACATCCTGACTCCACTCTTCTCCATTTTCCCTACTGACACCATGGCTCAAATCATGACAACGAGTTACCCAGATAACTCTGCATTCCATCATTGTTCTTGCACTCCTTACTCTGGTTTTTCAGAGCAAGTGGAGTGACTTTTCTGAGTGTGAATCAGATAACTTACATCTCTACCTTAAAGAAATTACAGTAGCTTCCGACTGAATTTAAGATAAAATCTAAACTGATCTTAGGATTTCTCCCTTGCCTTTTTCTTTAACCTAATTTTGTACCACTTTCTATGTCACCTGCCATTCTTCAGTCACACTGACTTCTGTTTCTTCCTGGCGCACTCCAAACATAATTTTAGTTGCTGTTCCTTCTGTCAGCAGAGACTTCCCCTCTTCTGTTCGTGTACAAGGTTATTTCTTATCTCTTAAGTCTCAAAAGCCTAATGTCCCCTCCTGAGGTAAGCCTGTCTGTATCACTCAACCTATAGGAATATTTTCTATAACATTCTGTCATATTTTACCTCTATCATAATATTTGTCTTTATGCAAAACTATATTTTGGGGCGCCTGTGTGGCTCAGTTGGTTGAGCATCTGACTCTTGGTTTCAGTTCAGGTCATGGTCTCATGGTTCATGTGATCGAGCCCGTGTCAGGCTCCACACTGACAGTAAGGATCCTGCTTGAGATTATCTACCTCTCTTTCTGCCTCTCTCCTGCTCTCTCTCTCTCTCTCTGTCTCTCAAAAAAAGAAACCTATATTTTTGTTTACTATTCATTATTGTGATGGACTGAATATTTGTGTCCCTGCCTCCAAGTTCATAGATTGAATTCCTCATCCCCGAGGTGATGGTATATGGAGAGTCTTTGGGAGGTAGTTAGGTCTAGATGAGATCATGAGTGTGGGCCCTGTGATAGTAGTGCCCTTACAAAAGGAAGAGACTCCAGAGTTCTTTCTCTCTCCAGGAGCGTGTATCCAGGAAAGACCACGGGAACACACACCAAGAAGGTGGAGTCTATGAGCCAGGCAGCAGACCCTCATCAGACACCAAATCTGTCGGCACCTTAATCTTGGTCTTCTAGACTTCAAACCTTGAGAACATAACCTTCTGTTGTTTAAGCCACCCAGTCTGTGATATTTTATTATGGCAGCCACAGCAAACTAATACGAATAGTATTCCAGAGAAAAACACAATTGCGCAAAGCAGTATATATGTCCTGTGAAGCAATTTTTTTTTTTTTTGCCAAGTAGACATTTGGAAACAGACTTAATTACTCAAAAGAGAATTATTTAAATAAACTGTGGGTGATACCTCCATATCAGGGAATAAAAATAGCATTTAAAAAATATGTAGAATATCCATTTGTGCTAACATTAAACAAATCAACTTGTCAAATCAAAAAAGCAAGTTACAAAACATGGCATGTGGAATAACCACACTTACATGTGTTTTAATACGACCACATCTGCATATGTAGATGTATTTGTATGCAAATGCATGACAGAAGTTCTGGAAGGATAACACAGCCAGTTAAGTGTGGTTATCTCTGGGCAATATGTAGGTTGTGTGCATCTATGAGTGCGTGTTGACCTTTTCCTTTTAACTCTACCAAATCTCATACTAATAATGCAGAACCATGATTCCTTAAGTAACTCACTATATCTTAATTAACCCGTAATGCTAATTTCCTGTCCATCCTGGCCTGGTCTGTTCTGCCCAGCCCCACAACGTGCTCCAATGCAGTCTCTAATACCCCTCAGCTCTGTGGGTACCGGCTCTGGTCTTGTAAGTCTTAGTATGAGTAAAAACGCTGGGACAGCAGAAACATGATGGAAATTTCATCAGTGAACTGTATTACCAGGACTAAGACTGTTAGGTTTGGAAACGTCCACGCTTCTGCCTGGGAACATGGGGTGTAAGGTTGCTGCGGTGGCTTGAACGGTTGTTTCCATTTTGGATGCCTTTAAAGCCAAAGGGAAAATAAAAGGAAAAAAAAAAAAGAAAGAGAAAAAGTCATGAAGATTAAATTATTTGACTTTGAGAATAATTGCTTACCGAGCACCTACTATGTGCCAGAACCGACACTAAAAAATGGGCAGACCCAAGCCCATTCGAGGCTGATATAACTACGCAAACGCAGTATTATTGTTCCCATCTTACGAAAGAGGAGCTGGAGCTGGGAGAGTTTGCTTCACTGGAATGATTCTGGGATTCCTTAAAGAAGCACTGTATTCTCTCAGGAGACAGAGGAAAGGAAAATGTGCACTACTCCCTCCATCTTCCCTGATATTAATTAGTGCCTTCTAATGCGTGCCTTTTGTCCCTTACCTCACCACCCAGTTCTCCCCAGATGACAACTGTTGATGGGAGTGGGGGAGTCGTGGGGGGAGGGCCAGTTCCTTCTTCCAGGTGAGGTTTCCGGAGGCATCCCTCCCCCTCACCACTCTCCAGCCTCCCTCTCTTGGCACTGATGCAGGAGAGGGAAGCCCTGGGAGGCAGTCAAGAGGGAAGCCCGGGGCGCTTACCTGCCAGAGAATGTCAGCCAAGCAGGTGTCAGAAACAGAAGTTTGGTTCAGAACGAGAAAGGAAGAAGCTGGGATGAGGTATGAAGGCCCAGGGTAGGGGGGAGCTCAGGGAGGGCAGAATCAGAAGTAGGGGTGTTGGTGCATTAACTATATTCCTTATTTTCTATATTCTTGATGCATCTGGAGGCTCACCGACCAAGGAGAGATGCCCGTCCCAGGGCCAGCTAATTCTCTGAGATAGCAAAAGTCTTGCTTGCTAGTGCATCTGTCGTGTGCACAGTTCACAAACCCAGAGCCCACACTCCCAACCACCCCCTCTCTCTGGCTCTTACACTCTTGGAGGTAATGTTCCTCTGCCTTATTCATCCCAAATCCAGGTCTCAGACAGCTAGGGACAGCCTCTCTGCTCAAGAGCCTACTGAAATTATTCAGACAAATCAATGCTAAGTCTGTTTATCTTGTCTTACCTCGCCTTTCCTTCAGAAGCCACAAGAAAGCCCATGTTTTCCCTCTTGTTCCTTCTGCCGCCTGACTGACCATGATGCTTCCCCATGTGGCCCTGGGTGGGTGGGCCTCCTGTTTCTAGGGAACCTTGAGTAAAAACGTCTTCCTTGGTGCCAATCACTTCTGTGTCTATATGTCTTACTGTATCTGATTAAAAACAAATCCAGAGTCGATTTTTAAATAGTTTGTCAGAACAGGAAGTAAATATCAAGATGCTTAAAATGCTTGCTAGTATAAGCCACCTGGGACTGTGAGGAATGGCCTATGATTGCTGCACCCTGCCCAGATGTAGTGCCATTTGTAAGTCGGAGCTCTAGGACCCTCCCCGCTTCCCCTTTATCAAAACTGGCTTTCTGGGAAGCATCTCTAGCGGTTACGTATTACTCTCTGATCGTGCCAGACTGTTCTAGGAAGGGAGAAACTCTTTTCTCCTGGGAGAGAGTATGGAGACCTTCGTGTGGCGTATACAGGATCTGGAAAACCCGGAACCCACACCTCCTGACACAACCAATATCAACACAAGACTGTTGTTGATTTTAACCTGGTCTCCTTGGGCTGGGAGGGAGGCCACGGTTGGGGGTGCTCTTCTTTCTTAGGGGTAAGTGGTGGGAAGAGGTGACTGACAGTTGAAGAAAGACAGCAAGGAATCTCCCACTGCCATTTTCCTTATTGCACACACAAAGGAGGATCTAAGTACTCAGGAGGCAACGCTCCTTTCTTTTCTTTCAGAGCAACCAAGCCTGGATGTTGATCCCTGGGACAGGTAGCTCTTTCACTTCTCCCTCAGTTTCCCCATCCACATCATGAGATTAATAAGCAAGTTGGTCTCTAAGTCATTTCCAGTTTGAAGAGTCCATGATGTCCAACTAAAGCCTTTTGAGGCAGGCTGAGCCTTGAGTGTACCAGAGTCCCAGGGGGACCAGAAAGCTCTAACTTTGTTGTAGATGCCAACTTTCTTAATGGTACAAGACTCCTGGGCATTGTGCACACATGTGCACACATGTACATACGAGGAAGAAAAAACCCGGTTTACTTATTGACTCTGGTTTCTCCACATTACAAGTCAGTACTTCAGACTCCAGACAGCCCTTCCTGGGTTGTAGGCCATCTGGATGGCTCCCCAAACTCTGATCTGACCCGCTAATTACAAGTAAGGCATGCATCCAATTCTAAATAATGCAGGAAGCACACGCGTATTCCATGGAGAACAAAGATCTTGGGCCCAGGATTTTTGAACAAATGCAGGTGCAAAATGCATTTCAGAAGGAGGAGCTAAGTGAAGAAAAACTCTTTTTATTTCTTCACTTTATGGAACTTTCTCGGGGCATTTGATTTTAAATACCCAGAGCCAAACAAAGTCACCATTAAATTCACTTCAAAGGCCTTTTCTATGAGCTCTAATGGGACTTAGGAAGGCATTGATGGTCATGAATTTGCTTTTATTCCTTTTAACATTGTGCATCTGATGTGCTAAATGCACTAAGTACCTAATAAGCTATAAATTGAATTGAGAACAACTTCATTATCTTGTTCAGGGAGTGAGCTAACCATCCATTAGTTAATTCATCCATTTCAAAATAAACAAGAGACGTATTTCACAAACAGGAGAAAGATATGGATTTTTTAAGAAAAAATAGTATTTATTAATTCCTACTCCTGACATTCAGGCAAGATGGTAAGCTGATAATGAGCCCCATTGCGCTCCTCTGCTTCTCCTACGATAAGAAAAAAGAAAGAAGAAAGCAAAGAGAAAGAGAAAAAAGAGAATTCAAATGCTCACAGATAAGTAAGAGTCTAAATCAAAGTAAATTCCTATATTTGTATTGTCTCAGGAGCTAAGAGTTAACACCTGCGGCAAAAACGAAGCGACACTGCCCTGCATTTGGAGGGGTCTAGAACTGGATTCACTGTATGAATGAAGCCCAGAGCTGTGGACTGAGCCTGGAAATATTCCAACCAGTGGATAAGAAGCAGGATGACCTACCCAAGGAGGGGATAGAAGCAGTGTTGCCACAGAGAAATTAAAGCTCTAAGGCTAGAAAGGGCACCCTCATGTGACCCTACTAAACACTTTTTAGAAGTTGTAAAAGTGCTGGATTGGGAAACTAAAAAGTGACCTAGCTCCGGTAGATCCTGTAGGTCTCCACATGGCTGCCTCTACAAGTCAGTCCACAGCCGAACGCCCACAAAAAGGAATTCCATTGAGTATGAGAAACCACGTGTAACACTGCCGTGTGACGTCAGCAGCAGCTGCACGGCGAAGGGAGTTTGGTAAAGGAGAGACTTCAATAAGCATTGTTTAAAATGTCCAAAGAAACAAATTAAGGAAGGGAAAATATAAACAAATAGGATAGAATGAAAACATAATGGGTAAATTTCAAAAAGAGAATGTAAACTCTTGAAAAGAACAATAAAGGGGCCAAAATCGGAATGGGAGAGAAACTCAATGCCTTAATAACTGATTAAACAAAACCAAGAAAAAGACACATCTAAAATGCAGAAGCAACAGAATCTAAGAGAAATGGAAGCTAGAATATGAAATTCTAATATGCAACAAGCAGGTGTTCAAAAGGATAGCCCTATATTTACTGTCTTGAACGAGCCGTGACCAAATTTTGATTTAAAGGTTCTAATGACCTCACAAAAAGCGATAGTCAGTTTTACTTCTTTCTCTATTTTCTTCAGTATTTTCTATACATTAGGGGTTAACTGTCCCTTCCTTGACAGTTGGTAAAATGTCTTTCTTTGGCCAAATGAGCATGGGGAACATACAGAGTGGTTGGTGGTTTGGCTTTTCAACCATGAATCAAAGTTTTTTGATGGATGGTAATTTCTTAAGGTTTTCATTTCTCTTTCTTGTGAGGTTTTTTCTTTGAGATATAATCGACATACCAACATACATCATGCTTTGGTATTTATATACACTATTACAAAATGATCACCAGAATAAGTTTAGTTAATTTTTTTCTTGTGATAAAAACTTTTAAGGTTGACTCCTTTGCAAATCTCAAAGACAGTGCAGTATTATTAACTATAGTCATCATGCTATACATTATTTCTCCATGACTTACTTATTTTATAACTGAAAGTCTTTACCATTTGGCTCCCTTTATATCTTCTTGAGTCAATTTTCATATTTACATTTTGCTTTAAAATTTTAATATTTCAGTTATCGGCAGAAAATGAATTCATTCTTAAATGTGAACTTGATAAAAATCTAATACTCATTAATGGTATATATTCTTAAATGTTTATTTATTTATTTATTTATTTTTTTTTTCAACGTTTATTTATTTTTGGGACAGAGAGAGACAGAACATGAATGGGGGAGGGGCAGAGAGAGAGGGAGACACAGAATCGGAAACAGGCTCCAGGCTCCGAGCCATCAGCCCAGAGCCTGACGCGGGGCTCGAACTCACGGACCGCGAGATCGTGACCTGGCTGAAGTCGGACGCTTAACCGACTGCGCCACCCAGGCGCCCCAAATGTTTATTTTTGAGAGAGAGAAAGTGCACCTGCAGGAGAGGGGCAGAGAGAAAGGGAGAGAGAATCTCAAGTAGGATCTGCACTGTCAATGCAGAGCCTGATGCAAGGTTCCACTTCACAAACCAGGAGGTCAGGACCTGAGCCGAAACCAGGAGTCAGACGCTTAACCGACTGAGCCACCCAGGTACCCCCTCATTAATGATATTTTTAAAATGTAAGAATCTACTGGGGCGCCTGGGTGGCTCGATCGGTTAAGCGTCCGACTTTGGCTCAGGTCATGATCTTGTGGTCCATGAGTTCGAGCCCGCGTCAGGCTCTGTGCTGACAGCTCAGAGCCTGGAGCCTGTTTCGGATTCTGTGTCTCCCTCTCTCTGTGACCCTCCCCCATTCATGTTCTGTCTCTCTCTGTCTCAAAAATAAATAAACGTTTAAAAAATAAAAAAAAAATTTTTAAAAATGTAAGAATCTACTTCAATTTGATAAAGGTATTCAACTAAAACACACTAACAAGCTTCACATTTAACTTATTTAATGTCTTGGAGTTCCTGACCAATGCCTTTAGGTAAGAAAAATAAATAAACAATAAAACCTTTGAAATACATAAAATTTTTGTTATTTTATTATTAATATGTTGTTATTTTTTATTATTATTGTAACATATGATTCTATAGATAAAAAAATCATCAAGAAGTCTACATAAAAGCTAGTAGATTTAGGAAATTATTTTAGCGAGGTACTTCTCTGGATAGGTCAATAAACAAAATTTGTCTTTTCATATACCAACGACAAAAAATTTGAAAATGAATTTAAAAGTGAATTCCATTATAAGAACGTAAGGAGGGTCACTTGGGTGGCTCAGTCAATTGAGCGTTTGACTCTTGATTTTGGTTCAGGACGTGATCCCATGGTTTGTGAATTTGAGCCCCATGTCATGCTCCATGCTGACAGTGCAGAGCCTGCTTGGGATTCTCTCTCCCTCTCTCTCTGTCTCCTCCCCCTTCGCTTGCTCTTTGTTGCTTTCAAAATAAATAAATTTTAAAAAAGAACATAAAGAAATTATAAAACACTTAAGGATATCTCTAACAAAGGATACACGAACACTCTATACAAAAATGTGTAAAATATTGCTGCAATAAATTACAAAAAACATAAATTCAGGAATATAGGATGTCATAGATTGGAAGACCCAATACCATGAAGATGTCAATTCCCTCCAATTTTATTTAAGAATTGCTTGTAAACAAAATATTAATACCAGCAGATGGACTTTGTTTCTTTCATTTATATTGATTGTTTGTCAGGGAAAATTGATAAATTGATACTAAAATTAAAGTGAAATGCTAAGGACCACATAAGCTATGATAATCACCACGAATAAAATGAAATCGGAGAAATTACACTATCATATATCAAGATTTATTAGAAAGCTACAGTAATTAAGAGCATATGACTTCAGCTTAAAGACAAAGAAATTAGTGGAGGATAAGAGCAGATTCAGAAAGAGATTCACATACATATGGGCAATTTATTTATGAAAAAATGGCTCTATGAAGCCATGGTGAAAGGACAAGCTTTTTAATCATTTTTTTCTAGTTCCAACAGACGTTCATATTGGAAATCATAAATCTTGACCCTTACTTTAAATCATATACATCACACAAAAACATCAGATTGTCTAAATGTGAAAGGTAAAACAATACAGTTTCTAAATGATTAATGTATACTAAAGGATATAGTTCATCAAAAAGAAAAGGCGAGAAGAAAAGCAACAGTGAGTTGATAAAAAAAACTTTAGTAATTATAAATTTTATTGATTATAAATATTAACATATAAACTAAATGTAAAATGTATATAAAGCTGGATACTGCTACCTCATTTTTAGATAATTCATGATTAAATAGGAAAAAAAGGAATCAGTATTTGAAAATGAGCAGAATATATTATACCTTAAAATTAGGACTTAGAAACATGAAGCCAATTGTCTCAATTAGAAAACAATAAAAATTGGGGCACCTGGGCCTAGGTGGCTCAGTCGGTTAAGCCTCGACTTTGGCTTAGGTCATGATCTCGCAGTTCACAACAAGTTCAAGCCCAGTGTCAGGCTCTGTGCTGACAGCTCGGAGCCTAGAGTCTGCTTCAGATTCCTTGTCTCCCTCTCTCTCTGCTCTCTCTCTCTCTGCCCCTCCTCTGTTCACGCTATGTCTCTCTATATAAATCAAAAATTAAACAAAACATTAAAAAAATAAAACAATAAAAATTGAAAACAATGGAGGAAGAGCAAAATGACACAAAAATCAAAGTGAAAAGAATGTTAAATAAACAAATACAATAGTAATAGAAAATAAGTAAACAAAATATCAGGAATGCTTTTCTCTTCAAAAGCCTAATAAAATATGAAAAACTCATCAAGCAAAAATAAAATTGAAGGCTAAAAATAATGTTCCAAAAAATAGAGACATACTTTGGATTCGGTAGAGATTTTTTTTAAGTTTATTTATTTATTTTTGATGGGGGGAAGGGGCCGAGAGAGAGAGAGAGGGAGACAGAGAATCCCAAACAGGCTCCACGCTGTCAGCACAGAGCCCAACACGGGGCTGGATCTCTTGAACCCTGAGATCATGACCTGAGCCAAAATGAAGTCAGATGCTTCACCAACTGAGCCCCCAGATGCCCCAATTCTGTGGAGATTTTTAATGAAAGGAGAGTAGGAATAACTATGTGCCAATAAATTTGAGCTAAAATAAAATGGAAAACTTTTTAAAAACTGATAGGGTCAGTAAGAATATTTCCAAGGTCACTGTCTATGTTTACATGTACTACTGATTTGGGGTTGCTAGTGTTGTATTTGGGGATTTTACACCTGTGACTTAAAAGTGAGAAAGATGTGTGGTTTCATTATTTGTATGTTAGTTTTCTTCTTGTTCTGATAGAAGAGTAGATTCTTATTTCATTTATTCCTCTTAGTAGTTGATCCCATGAATTTGTCGCACAGTACATTTTAGGAAAGACTATTCTGAAATGTACTTGTCATAAGATAATGACCTTCCATAGTTAACATTTATGAGGACCTTTCTCATAAAAACTTGCACGATTCGTTCTTGCATCCTTTTCTCTCACTGGTTGGTTTATTTTAATCACTCTAGATAAGCTGATGTGCAGGTAGGTTGGAGAAGCTCTGCCAGCTACAGCATGATCTCTTTCCAGTCCCTTCCATGCACGCCTCCCCCAGCCCTGCCCCCACCCAACTAGAAATCTCACAAGTTAAATCTTCCCTAGCCTAACACCATGCCTGACACATAATAGGAATTTTATGACAGTCTGTGGAACTGAGTAAAATTGAATAATTATTATCATATATTTTATTAATTACATCATACAGTATGTTTCATCTCCTACACATTTTGCCTTTTTCTAAGAGAAGAGCAGGAGGATGCTGTTAAATCAAGTTCCAGGTCTGGGGTTACTCACAGACAAATCTGATTACTAGGTTGTGTGGATATTGAATTCCACTAAGTCCCAGGCATCTCCTTATCCTTTTTAAAAGCTTTTTAGAATAAAAACTTTCCAACGTTTACAGAAGTAGATACAATATTATATTCAACTCACGTGAACCCATTATCTGGCTGCAACAATAATCAGGTAATAGCCTATCACGTTTCATCTGTTCTCCTTCTTATTCTTCTTCTCCATAACATTTGCCATGTAAGCTTTAATTTACTTTTATTTTACCTAGCCTTACTGAGATATAATTGAGATATATCATTGGGAAAGTTTAATGTGGATCTGATATATATACACAAATATATATATATACATATGTATATATATACACATATATATGTATATATATGTGTATATATATCACAAAATGATTACCATGTAAGGTTAATTAACACATTCATAATATAATACAATTCATAACATACTAATCACTACTTTTGTGTATGTGGTGAGAACATTTAAAGTCTACTCTCTCAGCAACTTTCAAGTATATAATATAATATAGTTAACCATAGGCCCTCTACTGTATGTTAGATCCTCAGAACTTACTCAGTTTATAACTGGACATTTGTACTCTTTGACCAACATCTCCCCATTATCCCCACCTCCCCCGGCTCTGGCAGCCACAATTCTGTTCTGTTTCTATGAGTTTGGCATTTTCAGGTTTAACATATAAGTGAGATCATGCAGTACTTGTCTTTCTTTGTCTGACTTATTTCACTTAGCATAATTCCCTCATGGTCTATCCATATTGCTGCAAAGGGCAAGATTGCTTTTTTTTTTTTTTTTGGAAGCTGAATAATATTCCATTGTATATCTATACAGCACATTTTCTTTATCCATTCATGCATCAATGGCCACTTAGGTTGTTCCCATGTCTTGACTATTGTGAATAATCTGTGATGAACATAGGAATACAGATATCTTTTTGAGGTAGTTACTTCACTTCCTTTGGATAAATACCAAGAAGTGGGATTGCTGGATCCTAAAACTTTTCTGGAATCACAAAAAACCCCAAATAGCCAAAACAATCCAAAAGCAAAATAATAATAATAATAAGGGGCGCCTGGGTGGCGCAGTCGGTTAAGCGTCCGACTTCAGCCAGGTCACGATCTCGCGGTCCGGGAGTTCGAGCCCCGCGTCGGGCTCTGGGCTGACAGCCCAGAGCCTGGAGCCTGTTTCAGATTCTGTGTCTCCCTCTCTCTCTGCCCCTCCCCTGTTCATGCTCTGTCTCTCTCTGTCTCAAAAATAAATAAACGTTAAAAAAAAAATTTAAAATAATAATAATAATAGGCGCCTGAGTGACTCAGTTAAGCGTCTGACTTCGGCTCAGGTCATGATCTCACGGTCTGTGGGTTCGAGCCCTGCGTCAGGCTCTGTGCTGACAGCTCAGAGCCTGGAGCCTGCTTCAGATTCTGTGTCTCCCTCTCTCTCTGCCCCTCCCACGTTTGCACTCTGTCTCTGTCTCTCAATTATAAATAAATATTAAAAAAAATTTTTTTTAAATAATAATAAGATGGATGCATCACACTTCCTAATTTCAAACTATATTACAAAGCTATAGTAATCAAAGCTGTATGGTGCTGGAATAAAAACAGACACATAGACCAATGGAATAGAATTAAAAGCCTGGAAATAAACTCATGCATATCCAGTCAACCAATATTTGACAATGGAGACAAGAATACTCAATGCAGGAAAGATATTGTCCTCAATAGATGGTATTGGCAGGAGTTGATATTGCAAAGAATGAATCCAGACCCCCTATCTCATTCCTCACAAAAACAAATTCATAATGGATTAAAGAATTAAATGTAAGAATTGAAACCATAAATCCCCCAGAAGAAAACATAGGGAAAAAATGTCTTGACGTTAGTCTTGGCAAGAATATGGCGTCAGAAGCTCAAGCCCACAGAACGGTTATTATTAAAAAGATTAAGAGACAAGTGTTGGTGCAGATGTGGAGAAAAAAGGAACCTTTGTGCACCATTGGTAAGAAGTAAACTGGCACAGCCACTATGGAAAATGGTAGGGAGGTTCCTCAAAAAAAGTTTTTTAAATAATATTTTCTAATTAAAAAACGTCAGGCATCTTCAAAAGTGAGTTTGTCAAGTCCATGCAAAGTCTAGACCAAAGTGTCTATGCAGTGTTTCCTTAGGAGCGTTTTTGCTTTTTGCAACAACAGGAAAACTCCATGTGAAAGTGACAGTAGCAGGTGGCCATCAGGAGTCCCCAAATAACCTTCCGGAAGAAAAGACCCAGTGTGAGCATTTTCTGCGCTTGATCCAGCACCGACCGGTCACAGAAACGTGAGCCCTGGTCCCTTGCTGAAATGATCACACTTGCCTCCGCTTATAGAAAAGGGAGATCCCTCAATGTGGGCCAAGTTTATGCACTGAGAGAATGAATGATACTCTGGGAAGAAGTGACTTCAGAAATTACAATCAAAACAATGTCTGAAGCAGACACTATTGGGGCTCCTCCCAGGTCCCCGCAGGTCCTTGTAGTGTTTAAGGTACCCGTTTCTCCCTCTTTGCTTTGTAAGGCCTCCCCTGAGACTCTTCCTTGGGCTTCTAGAGATGCTTTGCCTGAAAGCACAGGGAGCCAGAAGACCTGGGGATTTACATTCTTCCTCATCTCCCCACCACACCTGGTCCCCGAAGCGTAGAGTATGAGACTCCGTGAGATCAAGGGGAGACCCACTCTGAGGCATGATTTACACTCCAGAGCTCCCCTTAGAATCAGGTTGAGCCTGGAGCTTTGCTTTGTAATTTCATCCTTCCTTGGCTTCTTCCTCTTTCCCATTTTCTGTTCTACTTCCGTCACTCCCTTACTCGTTTAGCCTGGCAGCACATTTTACATAAATCATTTGCACATGAATTTCCTCTCACAGTCTGCTTCTGGGAAACCGCCTAAGAAAGTATCGAACCCCCAAAGAAGCTTACAACTGTATAAAAAAGGATATGAATACAACTGTGTTAACTCAATATTCAGTCATCCAGGAGTAACAGTGAAAGCCCCTGTGTGTGTGTTGTAGAAACGTAATGCTGAACCATTCCCTCAAGGAACTTTTAGACTAGTAAAGAACACAAGACAGGAATACAGATAATTATACCATAAAGCACCGAGGACGTCCAGGGTCTTGATGGCCCATATATTTAATTCCTTCCGCATCTCCACTCCCCTTTCCAACTTTCCGCTGAAGTACATCAGCCAGGGAACAAGACAGCAACTACACAACAATACTGGAAAACAGTGAAGCTTCATACTATGTGCCTGACACAGACGAGAGTGGACAGAGCAGCCATTTAGCACCTAAAGGGTGACACCCTCCCAGGCAGTAAGCAAATGAAGCCAATCCTACTGCCATCCCTCCTAGCTTCCGGCCAATATCATAACGTCTCCTGGACAATTGTCCAGGACGGAGAGCAAGGATGAAAGAAGAATAAAGTCACGTGTCAGAACTCATCAGAGTAAGAGTCCTCTCACATTGCTTTAAACACACATGTACAGGCATCCAGGGACACGGGATGACTTTAGATTGACAGGATGGGTGTGAAGAAGAATCTGTTCATAGACGGAATTGCAAGATTCCCCCTACAGCCTCTGTGGGGGCCCATCTCAGTTATAAGTTCGGCCTCCAACCTGGGAGATGGTTAGATGGACTGGTACCACTGGGTATATGAACACTTTCAGGAGTCTACAAAAGCGAGCTCTGTGCTCAGCACTCAGAGCAAAGGGGACACAGGGAGATGGAATCTCGGGAGAAAAAGTAGAATGCACTTAAAAACTGAACAGAACAAAGAAAAGCCTCCAGCGCTCTGAAGGCTCCACCTACCATCTTGCTTGGATTACAGGTGGTAATATGTACATTCTGCTTCATTCTTGACATTGATAGAGACACAGGTGTATTTTTTAATGTAAAGTAATCATGAGAAGACATGAATTAGGATTAATAACTTCCAAAGCAATACAGTTTACCAGAGGGAAAATAATAAGAAAGCAACACTAACAGAAAGCGTCAAACAACAGCAGGAATGAGGTCAGTGCATCCATTATCTGTAATAAATGGAAATGAGTTACGAAAATAAAAGATGTCGAAAGTTTAAAATAAAACAACCAACTAAAATATACCGGGAAAAAAAATGCAAACACAGAATCCAACTTGCAGTGGCCACATTATAATAACGAAGTGGAATTCAAGAAAAAAACCAATAAATGGCACATTATAGATTACTGAAACGGCTACTTCACAATGGACATAGAATACTTGGACATGAACATGAATGGACATGAACGCTTGGAAAGCTTTTTAACAAAGCTTCCTCAGGATTTGCTATAACAAGTAGACAATGAACAATAACACGATAGGCTAAAGTATACTGTTTTTCCGAACGTACACAGAATATTGGTCATGTAAAACTCAAAAAAGAAAAAAGTCCCAAAATAAAGATTTACAGGCCACATTCACTAACCACATTTCAACAACAGAGGAAATTTCTAGTAAAACAAAACAAAACAAAAACAAGATTAAAAAAAACTAAAACCACTCTTTTAAATAGCTTTTGTTTCAAAAAACCCCCTCAAATTTGACGTCATAAATTATTAATAAATTAATAACTAATTCCAACAAAAACACAGCATAGCAAGACCTATCCATTTATATATCTAAAAGAAATTCATACGTTTAAAGTTTTTTTTATTACTGAATACAAAAGACAGAGAAGCTCAGGCTCAAAAAGTTAAGTGAAAGTAAATAAAATAAACCAAGAATAATCTCCTAAAAGCATAAAAGCTATAATTTATTGTGAATTAGAAAACAAAAAAAATTAAATTTAATTTAAAAAATGGAATTGAGGGAAGAAACCAATAAAATGGTAATTCTCTAGTAAATTTTATCATGGAAAGGAAGAGATAAAGCAGAATTAAAAAGCAACAAAATGCAGGGGTGCCTGGGTGGCTCAGTCGGTTAAGCGTCCAACTTCATTCAGCTCAGCTCATGATTTCCTGGTTCACGAGTTCAAGGCCCTCGCTGGGCTCTGTGCTGACAATTCAGAGCCTGGAGCCTGTTTCAGACACTGTGTCTCCCTCTCTCTCTGTCCTTCCCCTGCCTGTGCTATGTCTCTCTATCTCTCTCAAAAATAAATAAACATTAAGAAAAAAAAAATTTTTTTTAAAACAAAAAAAAAGTGAACCTTTAAAGGAAAATTTAAAATTGTAAGAAAATTCTGTGTATAACAGAATGCTAATGAATTTGAAAACCCTTTATGAAAATACATATTCCCAAAACTAGCTCGTGAACAAAACCAAAATCTGATGGATTAATAGCTTTGAAAGATACTTAAAACTCAGTCACTTAAAGCCAGCCCCTTAAAATGGCAGTAATGCAAAATATTTTTAAAAGTAGACATTGAAAGATTCAATAATTCTCATGTTATTATGCTTTGAGAGCACAGAAGGAAATGGAATGTTTCCCAATTATTTTCATAGCTGAATTCTAATATCAAAACATTACATCGACACTTAAAAAGAAAACCACAGACCTAATACATCTGAAAAGAAAATGTATATATGTAAATACATTACGTCTTAGCGAATCACACTGTATATATCAAACGATATAAAAATAAGCCTGCTCTGTAAGGTTATTCAGGGCATGGTGAATTCAGCCCTGAATTTTAGCAATTAGCAATTTCAGCAAATGGAAAGAATAGGACTCCTTTTCTATTTGTCAAAGTAATTCATCTTTAGCAAATCTATTAAAGCAGTTTAGAATATTAACAAGATGTAAAAGGAAAAACTCTGATAATATCTGTAGAGAGCAAGCTGACATTTGAGAAAATTAATATCTTTTCCGATTAAAACAAAATAAAATTTCAAATTGGAGTCAGAAGGATACTTCTAAATGCCATCTGCTTGGGAAGCACAGGTAAGAGGTCTTCAGGCAGAGGGGCCCCCAGCATGCACACTATTGCCTCCAAGAGAGTGCACAGTGATTATCTCCCAGACCCAGGGAATGAGAAGCCCCTTTGCAGAGGCACCAAGCCAGTGTCTGCAGGGGCAGGGCGCGGAGTGCAGGGGACAGGTAAGGTGAGGTGGAGAAATAAAAAATAACCAGAGTGGAAAGCTTGGGAGGGAGAAGATTTCACTCGAAATTTAAAGTTTGGACTTTCCACTTAGTATCTTGGACCTCAAATTCTACTCTCTGGATTGAGATTGTTTGGAATTTAAGTAACCATAGAACAATCTGCTGTCTGAGAATGAGGAGGAAAATCGTCTGTCTGCTGGAGTTTTCATCGAAAGACGGAGAAAAACTGCCTCCTCTGAACATATTTTAAAGGGATTTAAGTTTCCATTAAATCATCAGTTCCTAGTTAGCCAATTGTATTGGTTACAATGGGTTACAATTACTTTCAATTGATTATAATTGGTTACAATTATTTTCAATTCCACGTAAATATTTGAATCTCTTAAGTTTTGTTTTAGAAATCTTGTGGTCGGGGCGCCTGGGTGGCGCAGTCGGTTAAGCGTCCGACTTCAGCCAGGTCACGATCTCGCGGTCCGTGAGTTCGAGCCCCGCGTCAGGCTCTGGGCTGATGGCTCGGAGCCTGGAGCCTGTTTCTGATTCTGTGTCTCCCTCTCTCTCTGCCCCTCCCCCGTTCATGCTCTGTCTCTCTCTGTCCCAAAAATAAATAAACGTTGAAAAAAAAAATTAAAAAAAAAAAAGAAATCTTGTGGTCATCCAGATAGGGTTGTATTGAATCTATAAACTGACATGTGGTGAAGTGATATTTTTATAATATTAGGTCGTTTCTATTCAGGTATTCTTTTCATACCCTTCAATGGTTTCCTAATTCGCTTCCCAAAGGCTGTGCCTATTTTTGTTAACCTTTCTCTGGGTATTTTGAATTCATTTTGTAGCCATAGGAAGTACATGTTTTCCTCGCAATTTCCAAGAAGTAGTTATTATATATTGGAATCTATTCAGATTTCACGTTCATCTTCCGTCTAGCCACCTAACAAAATTTGTCATTCTCATGTGTTCATTTTATCATTGAATAATTAAATGGTCTGCAAATACTGGTTTTGTTTTCTAGTATTTGTGCCTCTTACTCTTTGATTTCCTTGAGGGAATTGTGTAACTATGTAGATTCACTTTATGGGAGTGAGGATGTTTCCATTTATTGTTCACTCACTGAGGAGTGTGTGTGTGTGTGTGTGTGTGTGTGTGTGTGTGTTATCAAGAATGTCTCTGAGGGGCACCTGGGTGGCTCAGTCAGTTAAGCGTCTGACTTCAGCTCAGGTCATGATCTCAGGGTTTGTGAGTTCGAGCCCTGCGTCCAGCTGTGTGCTGACAGCTCAGAGCCCGGAGCCTGTTTCAGATTCTGTGTCTCCCTCTCTCTCTGCCCCTCCTCTGCTCGTCCTCTGTCTCTGTCTCTGTCTCTCAAAAATAAATAAACGTTAAAAAAAATGAAAAAAAAAAAAGAATGTCTCTGATATCTATTAAGATGATTCCATGGCTCTTGTCCTTCTGTCTGCTAAATAGTGAATTTCATTGTTTTTCTGATGGAGAACCATTATTACATGGCAAGCGTTGGGAGAAACCTGATAATGCAAGAGTCTTTGAATTCCACTGCAAAGCTGAATATTGTAAGTGCTTCTAGAACAGTTAATACAATACAGGAATTATCTCACTTATAAAAGCTACCTGGAGAAAAATCTTTTATAAGGCTGGATCTTGGCTACTTTCCCCCTGCACTCCCTCTGCCCCACTTCTCTCATGTTAATAGATAGGTATATTAACTTCTATTGATTCAATTTTGCTAAATTGTATGTCACCAGAAAAATCACCCATGATTTTTAGTTCTTCAATTTTCATTAAGAAAAAGAATGAAGTATTTTTATTATTTTTTATCATTTTCATTTACTATCTCTACATTTGTTCCTTTCTATTTTTTTACTATTTTTTCTATTTTAGATTAATTTGTCAGAGATTTTTCTACTTTATTGATGTTTTCAAGGAATGATCACTTCATTTAACTGCTCAAGACTTTTGTCACTTTTTAAAATTTCCATAATTTTGTTTTTCTCTTTGTCAAAAATCCTATCTTATTTTAATTCATTTTGATGTTTTTCCTACCTTTTTAAATTGTATGCTTACTTCTTTTATTCTCAATCTTTTTTTCCCATATATGCAAGTAAGACTACGTATTTTCCTATAAAGACCTACTAAACTGACATGCTACAGCTTTTAAAATGTAACTTATTTCTAAATAGATATATTCTCTCTTAATTCAAAGCTTATTTAAAATCTTTTTATTATAGCCTTTCTGTTGAAGTATAATATACATACAGAAATGTGCAGAAAAACAGGTATCAGGCTAATGTGTAAAATTTTGTTTTTAATTTGAAATCGGTAGCTTTTTACATCCTTGTGTTGTATTTTCTAATTATATTACGATATTGCCAGAGAATAAGCTCTATATGAACGTTTTGTCTTTTTTATATTTCATTAAGATTTTCTTTGAGATGCAACACAGTCAACTTTTTGTATTATTTACACTTCTGAAAAAATATGTGTTCTTGGTCTTTATTGGTACAAAGTTTCATAGAAACTCTATGCAAATACATACGACACAAATACATGTGAGGTATCATACACGTCCCATCACATCATGTTCCAGATTTCATTTAATCACCCACAGTCATTCCCAAATTTGCTCAGGTCAGAGCACAGCTCACAGAAGAATTTATCTGGAGGGCACCTTCAGAAAATGAACAGAGCTGCCTGAAGCGCGAGGTACTTGGTCCAAGGCTGTGGCTGCCTCAGGTCCCATCAGGCCACTCCATGGCCACGTGGATCAGTATCTCAGCACTTGTGTGACCCATCTGCGGCCCGACACTGTGGGGAAGAGTCGAGGAGCTCAGCTTTCAATCTCTTTTTCATTGTTTACTTAATCTGCTGATTTCAGAAAAATGCGTATTAACACGTCGCCCATGAATGTGGATTTGTCTGTTTCCCTTAGAACGTGTCAGGTTTTCTTTGCATATTTTGAAACAAGATTCTTAGAGGCCTCAAAAACCCCACGGGTCGTAGCTTAAGGCTCTAAATTGTATCAAATATTTTATCTCTCTGTTGTGTTGCTTGGAAGTCCTCACTTTCAGTTCTTTTCTTGCCTAAACCGAATATTGCTGCTTGAGCATTTGTTCGACAGCCGTGGGCCTGGCGTAGATAAAATAGTTGCTTTCATTGGTGCCTTTTCTGTTTCCTTTTGGTTTAGGTGTGCTACTCGACTTGTGGACAGTTCAGAGCTGGCACCCTACCTGAGGCTCTCTTTCATTCGGATTCATCGTGGTTATGTCTGTTAGACATAGTTTTGCACTGTATTTTCTATTTAGCCCACTTTCTTTCTTTTTTTTTTTTTTAAACGTTTATTTATTTTTGAGACTGAGAGAGACAGAGCATGAACAGGGGAGGGGCAGAGAGAGAGGGAGACACAGAATCTGAAATAAGCTCCGGGCTCTGAGCGGTCAGCGCAGAGCCCGACTCAGGGCTTGAACTCACGGACCGTGAGATCAGGACCTGAGCCGAAGTCGGATGCTTAACCGACTGAGCCACCAGGCGCCCCGCCCCAGTTTAGCCCACTTTCTTGGTGTTTCTTTTGATTTCCTTGTCCTGCTTTTGTTTTAATCAGTTGAGATTTCTCTGTTCATTTTGTTCCTTTAGCCTTTCAATGTTTGCATATGCTGCCTCACTTTTGCAGGTCAAAGTCCTTACGTTGTTGTGTGACTTACCCAGCTGGTATCCATACCCTTTACTTCAACAAAGCAAAACCTTAGTGTTATTGGAAGGCTAAGTGGTAAATTTTACGAGTCCTTGCACTGCCCGAATGCCTTTACTTTTTCCTCTCTCTTCAAATTTTAGTTGGAGTCTGTTCTAGGATCCTAGTTTCAAAATAATTTTATCTCCTAACTTTGAAAAAGCATGTTCCTTTTTTTTAGCTTCCAACATTGCCAAAGACAAGTTAAGTGATAATCTAATCTTCAAGCCTCCGACAGTCCCCTGGTTACTGTTGTATCTCTGAAAGTTTGAGAGGATTTCTCTTCTCCTTTCTTCTGAGCCTTTACCAGAAGGGGGAGGAATGTCCATCATTTGTTTGTTTGTTTGTTTGTTTGTTTGTTTTAATTCATCCCAAGCAGCACTTTCTGAGTTTTTAGATTTGAAGATTCTATCCTTTCTTTAGCTTCTGGAATGTAAGTTGTGAACTGTCTTTTCTGAAAAGAGAGATGTTCTTGCTATATCAATTGCCCGAAGAGGGGGAAGTTTCTCAGGTAGGGCAAGGTGCGAGTCTGCAGACCAGAAGAGTGCCTGGGGTCTCTGCTCTCCCACCGCCAGAGGCCTCATTAACCTCTCCTCACATACCCAGGCTCTGTCCCAGGCACTGGAGTATGGAGGCGTGATTCCCAAATGATGGGGCAGTTGTTATCCAAAGAGAGATTGAATCATATCTCAAGAGATGATTCGAATTTTAAGACCAGAATAAGCTTTACACCAGATTGAAATTTGGGTATGGATAGTATTTGTTCTGTTCCGTACGTGTTCGGCATGTGTGTGTGCTTTGTTTTATTCCGGCTCACCAATATGTAGACATCTGGGGGCAAGTCCACTTAACTGCATGCGAATTAAAAAAAATAATAATTGCCATTTTCTCCGAAAGTCCAAGTTGTTATGAGAGTTCACTTGTGACCTCTTCCAGTAGCAGCCTTTCGATAAATTGTGTGGAGAAGGAAGGTGTGTAGGGAGAAGAGAAAATGAGTAAAATCATAGGAAATCACTTATTGTGACATTTAACTGACTTTATGATCTGTGCCAGCCCACCTTCAAATATATTTTCTCATTTCTTCCTTTCATCTACCAACCCCTTTCCAAGGATAATTTCTTCTAAAATTAGAGTCTCTCAGAAGACGTACTACAGCTTCATAACGAGAAAATTGCTCTCTTATTTGAAGCAGGGGCCTCCTCCTTCCATCTGTCCCCAGTGCCTCTCCCAAGCCGGCTTGCCTCCCTTCTGTTCTGAGTTCTTAGACTCTGAGTATCAAATGCTGAGCCTCGGTGGGCACAAAGAATGGGAACTGCAAGTGGAGAGGAGGAGAAACTGAAACACCAACCTGGCAAAGACATGGGGTCAAATAAGAACCAGCGAGCGGAAACAAAAAGAAGGGACGCTCTACAAGTGGCACAGAAATGGCCTTTGTGTAGACCAGATGCTGCTGGGAGCTGAGGGAGGAGCCTGGTCAGGCTCTTGTCGAGAATTCCAGAACATCCTATCAGTGGCCTCCGGCTTCATTTGCTTTTTAGCTTTCTTATCTGCGGGTGTCAGGCGCCAGGCTAGCATGGGCCAGGGTCTCAGCGACAGTGCCTACGAAGAGGAGGAGATACCCGGTAATAAAGCGAGTTTTACTGTGAAACTAGCTCGAGGGGAGCCCGGATGGCTCAGTCAGTTAAGCATCCGACTCTTTACTTCGGCTCAGGTCATGATCTCGAGGTTCGTGAGTTCGAGCCTCACATCGGGCTCCGTGCTGAGAGTGCGGAGCCTGCTTGGGATTCTCTCTCTCCGTCTCTCTCTGACCCTCCCCTGTTTTCTCTCTCTCTCTCCCCCTCTCTCTAAATAAATAAAGTAAAAAAAAAAAAAAAGGCATTATCTGGAGAAACCTCCAGCGAGTGTCGGCTGCTGTGTGTCTGGCACTGTCCTAGGAGAGTCAGCTGCAAGGACCTATCATCAGAGGTCACCCAGGCCTATGGGACAGAGTGCATTTATGTGTACAGATCATAATAAATTGCCAGTGGAATGGGTGCCATTGTCAGCACAGAAAATTCCTGCCCTCCTGATGAGTTCCCACAAACCCTCTTGTGAATTATTATTAAAATAAGCCTTCCTGGGCTAATGCTGTGCTCCATCCACCCTCTTCTGTTTCCAGCCCTGTCTCTTTCCTCTGTGCTCCCCTGCCCCCCTCCCCCAAACTGTGTTCCCCACCTCTACTGGCTCTGTGGTATTTTGTCCAGATGATTACAGGGCAATTCTTGAGATTCTTGAGAATATGAACGCGTTGGCTTTAACACAGCTACCTTGAGAACCATCAAAATTTAAGTTGTCTTCCTTAGCAAGTAATGGCGGAACATTTTCACCTCACCCTCCAGCTTCGTCTGTTCCTGATCGGCACCCACCCATCCCCGGGCCTCCGGGGAAAGTCTCAGGGTCCGCATCAGGATCGGCATGCGCGTTTTCAGGCCTCCACAAGTTCACTGCTCAGTCTGGGCCTGTCGGGTGACGGCCATGGTTCTGGCTCTGGGCAAAAGCAAGCCGTCTCTGCCTGGAGGGCTGAGCTCTGTGCGCCTGGACGGGGCGGGCTGCCTCTGTGCCTGCGTGGTGACGCCCTGAGCAGCTCTGACAGCCTCTGCAAGGATGCATGGAATTGAATCATAAACTGGAGCTTCCATCCCACTGCCCAGCAGTGAACTTGGCAGACACAGATGCATTCGTTCATCTTCCTGGGCTCGTGTTCGCCCACAGAGTCTTTCCTTCCATTCCGGGAACAGCCCTGTCATCTTCTCCCTTTCCCTCTCTGTGTGAGTTCTCGGCCAGCTGGCTCTGTCCTTCCGTCATAGCCTCCGGAGAATCTGCCCTCCTCCACCCCTCGACCTTGCGAGCTGGGGCCGCTGCAGCCCTCTCTCGGATGCCTTTGGCCTCGTGGATCTGCACCCTGCTGCCAACGGTGTGTTTCCAGACCTGCATTCAAGGTGACCCAACCCCTCTCCCTGACCCAGGGTCAAAGTTATCCCCTCCAGCAGCCTTGCGCATAGCCAATGACAAGGGAGTCCCTGCCATACTATATTCCTCTCTGATTTGTGCAACTCCAACAGAAAGTTCTTCCTCAAAGTCACAGCGAAGGAAAAAAGGTCTTGGAAGGTCCCTGGAACACACATCTCTTGTAGCGCATGTGCGAAAAGGGGCCAGAAAGCTACACGACCCGCCCTGTCCCAGGGGAAGTCCCTGCGACGTCTGGGCTAGGACAGCCACACTGCCTTCCTCCCTCTGAGTGGTCTCTTAGGTGTGGCTGAGCTCTGCCTCCCTGTAATGTCGCCTTTACCCATACTGCTGTCCTCAGGTGTCACAGGGGACCCAGTTTCCTTCTCTCCCAGGCACCAGCCGATCTTGCACCACCGTTCTTTATGGAAATTATTTTCATGGGTTCCTGGAGCCTTCTCTTCCTCGGGCTCAGTGCTCAGTGTTGGGTCTGTAAGTTGGTAACAGTTCCACCCAGGCTTTTACTTAGGCCTTCACCCAACCTGGATTTCTTTTTTTTTTTTAATGGTACATATACAGTCCTTCTTCCTAAATATGCATTTCCCGGTACCTCCCTCTGAAAGCCATACCTGATAATCTACCTTTTCTGACTCGGGCTTCATTCTACAGCAGTTCAGGAACACTGGCCAGAAATTCTTCCATTATTGCCATAGTCATGGCCATGGCACTTGGGGCTTTTTGCTTTTCTTGAATACATTGAGCTTCCCGGAGGCAGAGACTCATGTTTTATTGACCATATGTCAAGAAACTGAGTGTGACTTTTTCATCAATAACCATTGTCTGACTTTCTAATTTTGTCCGCCTTCACGTGAGGAAAGCGGGGCCCAAGGACGTTGTTGGGTGATTCCCAGCTTCCCTCAGCCAGGTGCTATCAAAGCCCAGACTAACACCCAGGCCTCCCCTCTTCCATTCCAGTGCATTTTCCCAACACATCCCCTTGGCCTATAGAGAGTTTCAATACGCCAGTTCTTTATGTAATAGCCTTGCCTATTCAGGTATTTGTACCCCTCTGTGTAAGATAGTCACCCCTTTAATAATGTCTGCAAGTGCCTACACCATCTCCCGTTGAACCTTGGTATATTTCCAGCCTTTATAAAGAACAAAGCACAGAAGGTCACTTAAGAAATACTTTTTGGATGACAATAGTGATTTTTACCAAAAGCCTTCGTTTAGGCTAAGCATGCAATTCTGGGTCACAAGGCTAGAGTTCTTACCTTCCCACCTTCACTATAAGCACCTTCAAAGTGGTTCTGCAGTTGGAGCACTACCACTGGACTGCAGCTGAAGCTCTCACCACTCATTTCTCTGCAACCACACTCGAATTGTCAATTCCCGAAATAGAAAATGAACTGAATAGATATTAACAAAGCAATCTCTCCACTTCTTTGAAAATTGCAAACTGGCTGAATTTTTCTCTTATGGTTGATAATAACCATGAAGAAACCAATCATAATTCTTTCTCCTCAGCCTCTGAAATCCATCATTTGGAAAAGCTTTCCTTATTGGGAAATGAAATGAGGAGAAAAATCACATTAGAGACTAATGAACTCACGTAGCGTTATTTTCATTACATCGTAACCTCAGGGTGTGGATGATTTTCTGTAACTAAAATTTTTAAATGTGGACTAAGGGACACATTGCCTTAACAGCCTGAAGTCATCAAACAACAGTGGTAAGTTTTTTTTTTTTTCAAGTTTATGAATTTTGAGACAGACGAAATGGTCTTTTACATCTTTGGGTATCTTTAAATGCAATTACATTGTCTAGCTAAAGTCACTTAGCCTAGGGATTGACCCAGACTGAGAAAAAGGGGACATCCGTTCTAAAGGCATGAATGTCTGTGACAACAACCGCAGCTGTAGCTCAGGTGCCAGTGTCCTGTTTTCCTGTAGGGATGGACAGAGGACTTCACGTGGGGTCTAAGTACACACTAGAGGCGGAGGTGTCTCCCGGGGATCCAGCCGGGCACCACTCAGAGCAGACATTAGCTCTGCAGGTCCTGGAGAGTCAGGCACAGACTTCAGGGACTTCAGAAGCCAAAGGAAGGTGTGGTGGAAGGGGTTAGCTGTGTAATGGGCAGGGCTGCCTCTTTGCCAAAGAGGCGGTTTGATTTGAGGTCAAGAATAAGCCAGCTTCAGCCCGGTGTTTCCTTTGTACCTACCGAGTGTGGGCCAGCCCACAGGGGAGTCTTTCTTCCTTTCAGAATATATGTGTCCCCTGTACTCTGAAAAGTAAGAGCTGACTTGTCTTACTCAACACAGGATAGAATTGCTGGCTTAAAAACAGAAAAACAAATCAGCTAACAATCATAAATTCATAGCCTAACTTGAGACCAAGAAGAGAAAACCCCAAATTGAAAAAAAAAATGAGAGGGAATCTCAAAAATGGGAAGTGAGAGTTAAAACTGAAAAGCGTTACAGGAGAATTGGAACCTGTTATAAGCCTTAACAGCTGGGACTAGGGATTATGCCCACACAGAAAAAGAAATTTAGCCAGCAGCCTCATGTGGGTGGGCAGCTGGAACTGAGTGGCCTGAATTTATTCCGCAGCCCCTAGCATCACGATTGGTAAGAAAATCACTGCCCACCTAATCCAAGAAAGCTATAATGGAGTTTCCTATTCACCTAGACCCATGGACAAAAATAGACACACCTGCAGGTAATCAGGACACGATGAGAGATCCAAATTCAAGCCACCTGAATAGTTCAGGACCCCAAATAAATGAACATAAACATTAGTCCAGTATGGTTAAATCCATAAAGTCCCAGCAGATGCAAATAAGTAACTGTCACCTAAAGCACGTTACATGTGTTTTTCATGGAAAATATCTTCACTGCCAACGAGATCATAGCCAAAATTATAAAGCCTATGAGAAAATGAATGATCAGGAAGATGAAGCAAGAGGAAAAACAAGTAATCCTAGGGATAATAGAATCATATTTAAGAGACTGTAAAATAAGTATTTTTAAATGTTTGTAGAAATAGAAGACTAAAATAGAAATCACAACGTAAGAAATAGATAATATAAGAATAATAAATCCTCGAAACATAAGTCAAGTAAAAACAAACTGAAACCTATGACACTCCAAACATGGAGACTATGCCATCTTTTCAAGCACACAAGAACCATTTCTAAAAACTAAATATGTATTAAGAACACAAGTGACTGAAATGTAAGTAAAACTAAACAAGAACTTTTTTTTTTAATTCAGATGTGGAGACTTTCATTTCAACACGCCAAGAACTTGGAAAAAACAGGTGGTTCAGTCAGTTGAGTGTCCAACTCTTGATTTTGGTTCAGATCATGATCCCAGGGTTGTGGAATCAGGCCCCCCGTCAGGCTCTGCATTGAGCATGGAGCCTGCTTGGGATTCTCTCTCTCCCTCTGCCCCTCTTGCCCACTCACGCATACTATCTCGCTCTCTTTCTAAAACAAAAATAAATAAATAAGTAAGAAGAAATGAAAAAAATATATATATAAAGAACTTGGAAATTTTCGCTCCCATGCTCACAAGAAAAAGCTGAAAAACTGAACTGAAAATCAACAAACTTTTGTATATCAGAGAACTGAGCTCACAGAAGCAGAAGCTGCAACCGTGGGTAGATCCTGGTAAGAACACTTAAAGTTGAATTGACTAATACCTGGAAATGAAGTGAGGGCTAGTTTGAGAGATTAAAACTTTCTGGGGCCTAGCCTTAAGAGGGCCCCTTGACTTACAGGAGTAAGACTTAATCATTGGACTGTACAATTTTTCTCCTTTCCCAACATCTTAGTACAACATCAACCAAGCTCTTCTTTAACAAGAGGCGATTAAAACCAGAAGAAATGCAAACCTTAACCCCATTTAAAAAGGGAACCACAAAGATAACAGGAGAGACAAAACAGGGACACTAGAGGACATTTCAGCCTCTGGCACCAAAACTACAGGAAACAATAACACAGCTTAACTGCTAGCCAGATAAATACAAAACCTCACACCTCAGTTTCTTTTACCTGATAGATATATCCTGTAGGCTTTCAATAACAAATTACAAAAATGTTAAAAGGCAAAATATGAGGAAGAAGAAGAAGAAGAAGAAGAAGAAGAAGAAGAAGGTGGAGGAGGAAGAGGAGGAGGAGGAGAAGGAGAAGGAGAAGGAGGAGGAGATGGAAAGAGAAGGAGGTGGGAGGAAGAGGAGGAGAAGGAGAAGAAGAATAGGGGCTCCTGGCTGGCTCAATCCAACTTTGGCTCAGGTCATGATCTCGCAGTCCATGAGTTTGAGCCCCACATCCGGCTCCGTGATGAGGGCTCTGTGCTGACATCTTGGAGCCTGGAGCCTGGAGCCTGCTTCAGATTCTGTGTCTCCCTCTCTCTCTCTCCCCATCCCCCACTCAGGCTGTCTCTCTCTGTTTCAAAAATAAATAAACATTTAAAAAAATTAAGAAGAACAACAACAACAAAAAGGAGGAGGGGAGAAGGAAGGAAAGGCAAGGAAGGAGGAAGGGAAAAGAAGGAGGAAAAATAATACTAAAATCACTGTATGAAGAGACAGGCAAAACATCAAAGCCAAACTCACATATGGTGTAGATTTTGGAATTATCAGACCTGGAATTGAAAGTAACTATTATTAATATGCTAAAGGTTATAATGTAAAAAGTGGACAGCATGTAAGAACACCTTGGAAACCCTGAGGAAGAATCAAAAGGAAATGCTAAAAATCAAAAACATTGCAACAGAAACAAAGAATATCTTCCATGGTTCACCAGTAGATTGTACAGGTCTGAGGAAAGAATCAGTGAGCTTGAAGATATGTTGATAGAAACTTCCTAAACTGAAAATTTTTAAACCTAAAAAATATACTCCTAACAACAAAAGGCCAAATAGAAGTTATATATAGTGCTTAATAACAAAGAAAGCTTTGCACAGTATAACATTTAGGTTACTCACGTATCACAATTTCTGGGAGATAGCTAAAGCAGCAATTAGATGATAATTTGTGGTGTTAAATTCATTTACTCACAAATGAGAAGGTATAGAATAAAAGTGAGTTCAGTCTTCTATTTAAGAAACTAAAAAAAGCAGAAACATAATACACCTCAAAAAGTCAAAAATAAGAGGTTATAAAGATGAGAGTTAAAATGGAATATAGGAATTATAAAGTATGATGTTATTAACTCAATTCTTAATATCTGAGATAAAATAAACAAAAACAAATACAGAAATTCATGCACAATAATCACTAAAAACCAAAAGTTTACATACTAACAGTCCAACAAAATATACAAACCCCTAGCATGATTTTTTAAATGAGAGAAAATGAATAATGTCAATTATATTAAAAATAAAAAGATCCTATGTTGAGTTCTATAATTACTAAAACAGTAAAAATATTAAAAATGCATAACAGTGTGTTGCAAAACTTTATGTTAGTAAATTTGAAATTTAGATATAGACATTTTCTTGAGAAATATGTATTACCAAAATTGACTCAAGGAAAATAGAAATCCTGAACAAAACAATCTCATTCAGAAAACTGAATAGAGAATTAAAATGTGCACTTCTTCAGGGAACATCATATTTTAAAATTTTCACAAATGAGTTATGGTTTCAAAAAACAGATAATTATTGTTTATTTTAAACACACACATACATACACACTCAACTATTTCTGAGAACAAGGAGAGCTACCTGAATGATTTTCTAAGGCTATTGTAAATTTGATACCCAAACAAACAAGGGAAGTAAAAAATAAATAAACACTTTACCAATTTCATTTGTGAACACAAATGCAAAAATCCAAATAAAATATAATTGTTTCAACTCAGAAGTTTATAGTAGAATTTCTCATAAAATTTCAAAAATAGTTTCACAACAGAAGATCCACCAATAACATTTTATCACATTAAATACATTAAAAAGAAAACCTATATGAGCTGTAGAAAAATAATTAGATAGAATTTAGCATCAAGTATGATAAAGACCCTTGTCAAATTATAACTAGAAGAAAATATTCCTAATTTTATAAAAACAGCTACCAATAACTTATTGAATTATTATAATTAATTTTAAAATTCTGAAAGTATTCTCAATAAACTCAGAAATGAGACAAGGTTGACCCATTTATGCAGCATTATTTAACATTGCACTAAATTCTTAGCCCATGCAATAAGATAAGAAAAATAAATTAATAAATAAAGATTTGAAATACCTAGTCATAGCTACCCTTGTCTGTAACTGACAGAATATCCCTATCAAGGGTTGACAGCTTTTATCTGTAAAGGACCAGATAATAAATACTTTGGACATTTTGGGCCATATGGTCTCTGTTGAAACTACTCAACTCAGCCTTGAAGCATAAAAACAGCTATAGAGAATACATAAACAAATGAATGTGATTGTATGTCAATAATACTTTGTCTACAAAAACTTGGCGTGGACCCGATTTAATCCATATGCTATAGTTTGCCAACCCTTATTCAAGTTAAAAAAAATAAGACAAACACTTAAAATTAATTAAAAAACTAATCAAGGTATATATTCTAAAGTCCATATCAAAGAGAAAATACAAAGGCAGCCAAAAAATTTCTTTAAGAATCAGGGAAAAAGTAGACACATTATCTATCAGCTACCAAGATGCACCATAAGAATAGATTAATCACAACAGTGTATTATGTATTGAGAATATAATTTTTAACTCTTACAAGTAAATAATAAAATAATAGACAAGCATTATAAATGGCACAACAGAGTTGCAAAGGATATGAACAGATATTTTACAGAAGAGAAAATCTGAAAAATCAATAAATATATGAAAAAATGCTCAATCTCATTACTAAACAAGACAATGTCAATGAAACCAATAAAATTACATTTTACAAATAAAAAAGATAGACACTGACAATAGAAATGTTGGGAAATATATAGAGAGAGGTAAGCACACATATATAGATACTATGAGTATTAAAATAGTAAAACCATTTTGAAGAGGAATTTGTCAGTATCTGATAAAACTAAACATGTACATAATCTACATAATTATATACTTATCATGATGGATAGTCCTAAAAATCCATACTGTTAAATAAAGAAAGGTGAGAACCAGAGGCAGCTGGGTGGCTCAGTTGGCTGAGTGTCTGGCTCTTGATTTTGGCTCAGGTCATGATCTCATGGTCATGGGGTCGAGGTTCTGTGATGAGCAGGGAACTTGCTTGGGATTCTCTCCCTCCCTCTCCTTCTGCCCCTTCCCAGCCTGCACTCTCAATCTCTCTCTCTCTCAAAAAAAAAAAAAAAAGTGAGAACTAGAATACCATACGATGGCCTTTATGAAGACTTTAAGGCCATACACTATAATACTATATATTAAGTGTACATAATTTATTTAGGAAACTTTTAGAAAATATAAATGGAAATATTCCCAATGACTTCATAATAGTGGTTGTCTCTGGGTAAAGAAGATTGGGATTGGGGCTGGAAGATGTGTCAGTTGGGTTAGATAAGGTTATGCTGTCGTTACAAACAACTCCAAAATCTCAGTCTCAGTGGCTTAAACAATAGGATGTACTTATGTCTTACACTAAATGCTCATCATGCATTTGTGGTAGAGGTGGGGTAGCTTCTAAATGTGATCCTTTCTCCAAGCCCTAGGATGATAAACATTGCATTTTGCAACAGGAGGGATAAAAGTTTTTGTTGTCTCACATTGGCAGTTGGCTGTCCCAACCCAGAAGGGACTTACTTACACCTGCCCACAAACCATTGGCCAGAACTAGTGACAAGATCCTGCAAAGAAGACAGGAAAGTGTAGTCTCCCGAGCAACCAGAGGGAGAGAAGAACCAGAATTGATTTAGCATTAGAAGTTTCTATTACCTACGGGAACATTTAATCATTAATCATGAACCTCCCATTGTTAATCATTAATGTCCTATTATGAAACATTCATATCCTATTATTTAATAGAAAAAAAATGAAGCATGTTAGTCTAGGTGATGGGAACATGGTTATTTGTTACGTTATCCTTTGTATGTGTATTCCCCAGCAAAGATAGGAAAGATAGGAAAAAGATAGGAAAAAAGATAGGAAATGGATGCATGCTGAAATTAAACTTGAGCTACTGAAGATTCCCACTCACTTTCAACTAATGTTAGCTTCTGAGGGTATCAGAAAGTCCCTCTGTAATAAACACTGTCTAAATCTATTCTCTCTTCAGTCATATCTGTTTAACCAAAGAATTCATAATGTTCCAGGTAAATCAACATTGCAGTTCATGTGTTGTTATTTCTAACTTTTCCTTTTTCTTCCCCTACACCAGTCCTTCTCAGCCTGTCACAACTTTTCCTGGAAACCCTTTTCACAACTAGGTCGAATTCCTGTCCCAAAATTCCTTAAAATGCTTCTCATATTCTGATTTCTAATATATTTTCCTGTCTATTTCCCACCTGGGCAGTGAATTCACGAGAGCATCCTTCCTTATGTCCCTAGCACCTATCAGAGTGTCCGGCATACAGTAAATACTAAGTAAATTCTTAAATATGCTAAAATCTGGAATGTGTCCCAAACTCCAGTGATGTCTGGTAGGAGAAAAGTAAGGGCCAAGGAAAACCTGATCACCTGCAGGAAATTAGCATCACATTACCATGCATGCCATTTTGGCAATAAACAAAAGCAAAATAGGCTGCTGTGTTTCTGCTGCTACATGAAATAATGATTTTCTTTTTGTTTGGCTTTTCACATCTGTCATTTTATTTGATACTCCCAACACTTCTCTAGGGAAGGCAGGGCAGGTATTTATTATCCACGGTGAACAAAGCATTGAAACAAGGTAAGTTTACTGACCTGCCGTAAATCATAGAACAAATCAAGCAGATTTGTTCCTAGAACCCAGGATTAAGGACAAGTTCTACCCCCCCCCCCCCCCAGATCACGATGCCTGTTTAGAATGGCTGTTTCCAGGTCTTGTCTCCAGAACTGGCCTCGGACTTTCACTACCTAGGCTCATCCCTCTCAGGGACAAGACGCAATACTGTCCAGTAAAATAGTTTTGGGATTTATAAGAAATTGTGGGGGTAACTTGAGAATTTATGTGCAGAAGATTAGTATCCTAAATATGCAACAAGCTGAAATCTTTAGGGCTCAAATCAGAAGGGGGTGGTGGTGAAGATTTGTTCAGCATCAGGGAGAGAAAAAAACACGAGCCTGGAACCACCACACCATGTTTTCAATCCCAGCTCTTCCATTTACTTACCATATGACCTTGGGAAATCACCTTCTCGTTCTGGGCCTCAGTTTTTCTATCTGTCAAATGAACAAATTGAACTAGATTATTTCTAAAGCCCCTTCTGCTCTGAAATTCTTTTAAGACCTTGAAATGCCTAAATGTGTGTAATAAAAGATAATGTTCTTTTTATTTCTAAAAAAAGCCCCGTATTAAATAGATTCATGAAAGCCTTGGGTATACAGGAAATGTGGAAATCAGAAAACCAATTGCATTTATGGACAACAACATAAAAATCATCTTTTTTCTGAAATCTCCCATTTCCTCCCCATTAACAGATGGGAAGCAGTTTGATGGAGTTTATTGGATGAAGGATCTGCCATCTGAGCAATCACGCCACATGAGTGATGCTAATGAGATGGGTGAAATATTCAAGAGCCCAAGACTGTCCCCAAGAAACCACTGCAGCCCTTCCAAGGCTGTGCTGGGCATGCTCATGGATTATTCTTCAGCTCCAAGAATAGACTCTGTAAATAGTATTTCTTATAATGATGATGATTATTATTTATAGCTTGCCCCAGCCTCCCAGGCAAATGTCCCAGGAAGAACAAAAAGACGCTTAGTATAATTAAAACAAAGAAAATGTAGAGGTGTTGGCATATGAGGAGAGGAAGCGTTTCCACATCAGAAGCCGAGAACTATTTGTTGGATTTGGTTAATAATCACTAATGTGGATTTTATTTTAAGATCACACAGCTAGAAAAGCACATTGTAGAATTTTTGTTTTATTCTTCAAAAAAAAGCACTTTAAAAAAGCATTCTTCTGTTAAAAAGATCCCATGTTGCTCTTTCAAGCTTGGTTATACTTTACTTTTCCAGAGCTAACTTGAAAGGACAGGTTTTCTAATCTCTGGATCTTGAGGGATTCAGTTGAACTCAGATCAACCAGATGGATATTTATCAAGTGGACATTAGATGTCAAGCACTGAGAACACAGATGTTATACATATATATTTATATGTATATATGTATAAAATATGTATATATGTATGCCAGTGGGGTATATTTATATTTTTACATGTTTATATGCATATATGTATATGCATGCATACATATGAGATACATACATATATGTATGTACATGTACCTATGCATACATTTTCTAAATTTCAGGAGCCAAAGAAGTGATGCACAGAAATAAAATACCATGAGATAAGGTGCGTGTAAGTCAGTGGGCTGGGCAGGCTGAAGGTCAAGATTCAGAAAAGATTTTATTAAAAGGTATTGTTCTCTCACCTGCAAGGATAACTTGGAGATTGTCTATTTGACAACAGACACGGGGCATTCCAAGGAGAGGAAATAACAGGCATGGAGAGAAGAGTGATATAATATTCTGAGTTAAAGAGTGGAAAGAAATGCATCATGAAGAACAAGCTAAGGGGAGACTATAAACAGCCATGTGAGTTCTGCCAAGATGTATGACCATGTCCTGGGGCTGCCACCATCACGTACGTCTCCCAGAGAGGATGCTGGAGCTTCAGATGGACAGCGGATGGGGTGGACTGAATATGAAGGCACAGGACCAAACAGAAAGTTGTCCAAGTAACTCAAGCCAGAGCTGATAAGGGGTTGAGCTGAGCAGTGGCTCAAGGGAGAATAAAAAAAAAGAAATTATGAGTTTTAAACATATCAAGTGTCACTACTTTAAGGCACTTTTCAAGTGATTAAGGAGTCAAAAAACAAATACAATGGAGTGAAAATCATTACCACGGCTATTTACGGGAATGTCACATATAGTACTCACGTGCATATAAACATGAAACATGTATACATTATTAGCAGGGCTATCAAAGCAGTTCAGTGCAGTAAACTATTCTGTTTGGTGAGAATTTTAACATCATCTTAGTACCCGGTTCTGTTTTCAGCTCCCCAAATTGGACACAATTTCTGAGACCGAGAGAGAGAATCCAGGCTTACGTCCAAATTAACCTGTCTGCTTGCTCGTTGATAAGCTTCCTGAAAAGCCAAGAAACTATTTGTAAGGAAAAGGAAGACGATCTGGTTGTCCAAGGAATTCAATGCTCGGTTCTAAATTTCGAACCATGACACCCGTGTTTTATTTTCTTAGTTTGTGGCTAGGACTCAACTGACAACTTGAATGAGTTACATCAAGCCTTAGTTTCCCTGGTTATAAAATGGGTATAGTCAGAAGTGAACCCCACTTACCTGTTTGCGATGCTGCATAAATGACTAGGCAATGCCTATAAAATGCTCTCAGCCTTCACTCAAAGGTCCCCATGTATGTGTCATTACTTTGTTGATGGTGATTTTGGAGTTGGTGTGAGCTTTGTGGGTGGTGAGGCAGAGTCCCCTAGAGGGTCTGACTCACTTTTGTCAAAGCTGCCAAAAATTGATGCAATCAGCAATTTCTGGATTTACCTGGCTAGCCGAATATTGAGATCAACTGACTATGAAAAACTATGAGAAGGGTTGGACTCAGAAGACACTAGACGTCTGACATTGAAACCTTGCAAATTAGAGAAAGAAGGAGAGAGAAGAAAGAGAGAATGGAAGCAGAAATACCTTAGTGGTGGAACTAATAAAAATCACTTTTTAAATTTGGTAGCTGAGTGGGGCGCCTGGGTGGCTCAGTCGGGTAAGCGGCTGATGTCAGCTCAGGTCATGATCTTGTGGTCTGTGAGTTCGAGCCCGGCGTCAGGCTCTGTGCTGGCAGCTCAGAGCCTGGAGCCTGCTTCCAGTTGCGTGTCTCCCTCTCTGTCTGCCCCTCCCCTGCTTGCTCTCTGTCTGTCTGTCTGTCTGTCTCTCTCTCTCAAAAAAAATAAAATAAAATAAACATTAAAAAGTTTAAATTTGGTAGCTAAGTTACATCAAGCACTGTATTGGGTACTAATTAATTATCTGCATATTTGTTACCTCTTTCACATTTCTGTCTGGCGCACAGTGGCATCGATAAATGTCAGTTGCATAAACAACCTTGTATGGTTATATAAGTCCTATCCCCCTGCTTCATATGTATGTGATTACCAAGGAAGCAAGAAGTTGAGAAACCTGCCCAGAGTCACGCTGCTCTAAGTGGGGAAGGGGAGCCCAGACTGAAATCTTGACCTCTCTGCAAAACTCCTGCATGGTTCCCATGACTTTCCTGCTTCCAGTCATCTACTTTCCTTTCTTCTCACCACTCCATATTTTACTGCCAGTGTTCCCTTTCAGTTCCTGGGCTTTGTAATCTTTCTCCATTGTTGGCCATCATGTGACTCTGTTTTTCCAGATCCTAGGAGTTCATTGCTCCTTCTTCTCTTTGGGGAGGGGAATATGAGTGGATGTTGCCGTTTACCATGTTTTTACCCATCTTGGAAGATTTTTCACATGAGAAGGATCTTCCATATATAAGGCTCCTTGCACTCAAAGGTAGGGCTCTTCTTGAATAGCCACAAGGAACCAAATATGGGAGAAAACCCAGAGACATTTTGCCACTTTATTAATGTAAATTTATAAATTGTTGGGAAAATTGCTAAAGAAATGCAAGACAGGATTGAATGGCTCACTCATCAGATGTCATTAATGGAGTGCCAGGTTTGTATGTATCAGGTGCTCTTCAAGGTGCTGGAAAGGTACACAGGGAGATAAAAGTCAGATACTGGCTGCAAGGAGTTCACAGTCTAGGCAGGAGGCACATAGAGTCTATGCTCATTATTTGCAGATTTTGTGTTTGTGAATTTGCCCACTCACTGAAGTGGATTTGTAACCTCAAAACCAATACTCTCGGTGCTTTTCCAATGTGTCATTTTCCAATGTGCACCAAGCACTGAGAAACCCAAGTCGCCAACACACGTTTCTAGCTGAGGTTGACTGAGGCGAAATTCTGTCTTCTTGTTTCAGCTGTAAACAAGTGCCCTTTCCACGGTCTACTTGGTGCCATGTTTTTCATGTTTGTGTGCTTTATGGTGGTGATTTCACTGTTTCAGGTGGCCCCCAAGCGTAGTGCTGAAGTGCTGTCTGTGCTGCAAAGTGTGCAAAGGCTGTGGTGTGTCTTACGAGAAAACACGTGTTAGACAAGCTCCGTTCAAGCGTGCGTTACAGTGTTATTGGCTGTGAGTTCAATGTTAATGAATGAAACCACATAAGGTACACATTAAATAAGGTGTTTTAAACAGAAACACATGTAAGACACAGCCTGGTGAATGCTACGGTGAAGGTGTGAATGCCACACTGTGGGCACACACAAGAAGGAACAATGGACTCCACCCAGGAGAGCCGCAGGAGGCATTATAGAGGGGTTGCTTATGAGCTGGGATTAAAAACAAAAAACAAACACACAAACAAAACAACTAAGTAAAAAACGCAATGAATGGACCAGGATGGAAGGTCGTTCAAGGCAGATCGGAACCACGTGCAAAGGAAGGGAGATCCGAAAGAGCCTGACACGCTCAGTGATTTAAAAAGTGATTAAAGTCAGATATTTTAAGTCACAAGCTCCAATTCATCCACATGCAGAATTTTCAGCCTTTACCAAGTTTCTCTACATAGTTTGGACTGTGATTTTTTTGCAACAAGGAAGTGTGCGGTATGTCAGCTGTGAAAATTGGCTCAATATTCATAATCAGATCTATTATGCTCCCTCTGAAGCCTGGGCCATGTTTCCGTAGAAACCCCTAGTTACATAAAGGAACCCCGGTCTGTAATTGGCAAGAACATCCACCACCTTTGGAAGCCATTATAGTAACGCCAGAGGGAAAGCAAGTGCCGTATAATTCCTGCTGGAGAAAAGTAAACGAGGAGGGCAAAGAGAAAGAGTCCTTTCCCGAAGAGAAAGAGTCTTCCCGCAAGCAGAGAGCACTGTAGCGCTTCAGAACACGGGATCATTCAGCCTCTGCTTCCCATCCTCATCTATGAATCAACCCAATAACCAGCTCATCTGCAGAGAACACTTACTGTATGCCCAGCATTATTCAAGGGACAAGGAGGCAACGTACACTCACACACACGCACGTGCACACACACACACACACAATTGTTCTTTCCTTCACTGCTACAAAGCAGTTTACATTAGCCTTCACATCAACCTCCTGAGGTAGGTTTTATTACTTCCATTTTATAGAAGAGAAAACCAAAACTCCAAAGGCTTCGGTAACTTAAGTTCATACGGCCAGTGAGTGGCAGGATCGGGATTTATGCTCACCTTTGATTTCAAGTCAAGTGGAGGTTTTATCCGTGTCTCGGAAAAGGTCCTTGTCCTCAAGACACTTGTGTATGTGATGAATCAGAAGTGGCTCAGGTTGTTAGTTTCAGAGGAATTCAGAATAAAGAAGCATGGACACAACAGTGCCACCACCGCCCTCCAGACATCATGAGCATCAGAACATGCAGTCTTTGGTAACCGGCGATGGAGAGGAAGTCACCCGAGGTATACAGAGAAGCAAAGGTTTGGAAGCAGAAGTCTTTTGGGTGAATGAGGGGAGAAAGCAAGACAGAATTTGTCCAGGGATTAGAGGGAATGTTCTACCAGCCCTAGAATGGATGGATCTCGGTGGATGGTGAGGAGCTCTAAGTGGGATCAGCCCTTGAGACTTTGCCTCCAGAGAGGATGTCTATCTTCCACGACCCTGCCATTCATTCAGTAAATATGAGCAGGCACTGAGTTTGTGCCAAGCATTGTTCTCAGCAGTGAGGATTTTTTAGAGAATGCGTTTTCAAATGTGAGAGAGCAGAACCTGGTCCGTGGGGGTCAGCCCACAGGCCCCCCGTGATGATGGAAGATCTCAGTGACCATTCTCACTGTGGCCTCTTCTTTCTCTGCCCCAGTCCCCAAGCAACTTCACCTGTCCTCAGCCTCTTTATTTGACACTCCAGTCAAGGCCACCCAGTTCCCTGGAGCTCCCAGGGTCAAAGGCAGCCTTCTTAGGCTCATGTTCTGATTCTTCACTCTCAGCCCACTTTGTGCTGTCCCTCACGTACTGGCAGCCACACTGAACCCCTTCCCACCAGGGTGTCCCTTTGGTTCCTCTCCCTGGAGAGTCCTTGACGCCATTTCCTGTCTACTGAAGACTAACTCATCCCTCAGGGTTCAGCTCAAAAGAATCTGCTTCTGTAGTGCCTGGGTGGCTCAGTTGGTTAAATGTCTGACTTCAGCTCAGGTCATGATCTCACGGTTTGTCAGTTCGAGCCCCATATCAGGCTCTGTGCTGACAGCTCAGAGCCTGGAGCCTGCTTCAGATTCTGTGTCTCCCTCTGTCTCTGCCCCTCCCCTGCTCATGCTCATGCTCTCTCTCGCTCTCTCTCTGTCTCTGAAATAAACATTAAAAAAAAAAAAAAAAAGAATCTGCTTCCAATTTCCCCCAATCTCATTGAATTCCTTCTTGTCTTGGGCCCATACAGCAAATACCTCTATTCTAGTCTGCTTTCTATTCTGCCTTGTCATAAACCAGGCTGAGTACTCTTTAGGGCCGGGGACATGCACCTCTATGCCATCATTAGCACAGTTCCTAGCCCTTGTCAAAGCTTGAGAAATCTCTTTTAAGAAATAAATACACGAGGGGCGCCTGGGTGGCGCAGTCGGTTAAGCGTCCGACTTCAGCCAGGTCACGATCTCGCGGTCCGTGAGTTCGAGCCCCGCGTCGGGCTCTGGGCTGATGGCTCAGAGCCTGGAGCCTGCTTCCGATTCTGTGTCTCCCTCTCTCTCTGCCCCTCCCCCGTTCATGCTCTGTCTCTCTCTGTCTCAAAAATAAATAAACGTTGAAAAAAAAAAATTAAAAAAAAAAAAAAAGAAATAAATACACGAAGAGGATGCCCCTGAAACTAGAACAGTTCGTTTTAAAGTTAATTTAATTAAGACATTAAGGTTCATTTTAGCAAACTTATATTGTGAATGAAAACCATCTGAAATTTAATCTTAACCTAGCTGCCCCTTCAATGACAGTTTAATTTCACTATAATCTTTATTATAGTAACTTCTAAACCTGTTATTAGTATTACTAATGAAGTTGAAAGACCATTTCATCTGATTATTGTGTCTTAGGAAACATTTAATTATTAAATTCCACACTGATAATTAGAAACCCTATTATTTCATAATGGGCTAGGCAATACCATACAGGTATCCCTCAATTACTGAAACAGAAGCTGTCTTTTAAGTGTGTGGAAGTGAAATCTCATACATCAAATAGTCTCTTCTCACCAACCTAAGCTATATTATTAGAGACAGACAGGTGTAAAGTAAGGAGTATCCCCATGCCCTGAAATGGTAGCATTTTATGGGGTGAATGGCATCTGTGGGTGGATCGTCCTTGTCCTTCCCAGAGCCTGGCCAGGTCCAAGATGGAGAGAATAAGCCAGAAGTTTCGGAGTGTGTATGTATGGGGGTGGATTAAGAAGGCTCTTCTAATAGAGCTACCCAAAGAGAAAATAGATTATCTTTGCAGGGATTGACAATAGGGGTTGGGCCAGGCATGGGGGGGCAGGGGCTTGGCCACCAAAAGAAGGGGAACATGTTCATTCTAAGGACACTTCCAAGTGGGACACTATTTTATTCTAACTAGATTGTGCTCTCCCGGGCCTTGTCTGAATTCTTACCAAAACTCAGAGTGGGTGGCATGCTAGGCAGCTCAAGGAAGCTTTCTGGAGTCTGAAAGAGGCTGGGATGGCATCACGTTCCTTGTGGAGGCACTGGAACTCAGACAGAAGACGGGTTGACCAAAGTCTCCGGAAGCTCCCCACGCTCTGGGATCTGGGCTCCTTGTGCTCCCAGACTGCCCCCCGAGCACCCCCCCCCCCGGGGGAAACCGACATGGCTGCAAGCACATGGCTAGGCCCATTGTAGGGGGTTAATAGATGTTTCATGATGCTCTGGCTGACTGACTGGGAAAGGAAGCAGGAGAAGCCTGCCCTCCCACCCCCAAGAGGAGCTCTGACTCACAACCTGTTTGGCACTGTGCACCTCTCTGGTTTCCTGAACCTCTCTCTCTAATGCATAAAGCCTCCGTGGCAGATGTTTTAAAACAATGATCATGACAATGACACTGTAATCCCTTACATTCCCTTTGCATCATAGAAATTTTTAGAGTGTTTTTGCAGGCTTACTCTTTAGGGTAGTTACGTTATTTGGACTGAGAATTTGCAAGACTTTTTTGGTGGACCCATCAGATAACCGCAGCCCCCAGGGCTGGGAATCTGTTCACAGTATGAGTAAGGAGGGACAGGGAGGAAGGCTGGTTCAGAACCCAAAGTAATTTGAGAGTGTGGGTAGAGGTTAGGGTGGTCTGGTGGGGGGGGCGTGGGCACTAAATTGAGGGTGGGCGTGCCCATCTATCTAGGGATTGATTGCAGGGCCTTTTTTTTTTTTTTTTTTTTTTTTTTTTTTTTGGTTTTCTTGGAAGGAATATGGGTATGGAGGAATTCAGTGTGTAGAAGCAGTAAGGGCTGGTCCGGGCTTCCTCCTGGGGGGCAAAGCCAAACGGCCAAGGCCGAAAGAAGGGCAGGGGCTACCTTGTGTGGAGATGGCCGGCACCGGCCCCAGGACGTGGAAGGGGTGGCCGCGCTAGCGTGGGGCGAGGCGGGTGCCGGCGGGGGTGGGGAGCCCCGGGGGCCGGGGCGGGGCGGGGCGGCCGCGGCGGGCCGGGCTGGGGGCGGGCCGGGGCGGGGCGGGCCGGGGCGGGGCTCCGGGGCCGTCTCGCAGGCTGCGGCGGCCGCGGGAGAGGCGTCCACAGCGGCGGCGGCTGGGGCAGCGGCGGACGCGCGGCCAAGCAGGGCGGCGGCGAGCCCGGTGAGCGCGGCGGGGACGCGGCGGGGACGCGGCGGGGAGCACGGGTGGGGGTCGGCGGGGAAGGGGGTTCGGGAGGCGCCGGGAGAACACTGCCATCCTTCCCCGGCCCCCGATGCCCCTGCAGCCTTCAGGGGAGGGAGGGAGGGAGAGCCGAGAACCCAGTCCTTCAGCCCTTCTCCTGCGATCGCCGTCCAGATGTCCGTCTGTGCGCCCGTTGCCCTGCTCTCCGGGACTGCCTCCTGCTTGTGTTCTAGATCACCCCCCTCACCCCTCAACCGCTCAACCCCCGGCCCCCAGCCAGGTATCATCGGCTGCAGAGCCATTCTTCCAGGAGACCCCATCCTTCTGCTTCCCTCTTCCCACCACCAGAGGCCCGGGCTCCCCATCTTTCTCTACAGCCTGAGAGGCAAGGATGACCGCTTCCCCAGTGCCTGCATACCTGGACCTTTCTGCTGCCACCTGCCCCAGATGTTCTTAGCCAGCCAGCACACTGCTGTGCCTAGGACCCAGGCCTCCTCTCTAGATCACTTCCTTCTCCTCAGAATCCCAGGCTGGCAAGAGGGACTTTACAGATCCTGAGCTTTGAGAACAATTTGACCCACTTCCCAAAAGGCTGGTCCCAGGCCAGCCATGCTGTTCGGTGGAGACACCTGTCTTGCCTGCCAGCTGAAAGACCAAGAAGCCTCTGTCAAAATGGGCCAGTGGGTTCCTAGGTCCTTCTCCAAGCTGTTCTGACTTGCTGGCCAGTGTCCCCAGAGACCAGAACCAAGACCTTTGTCATTTAAGACCTCTAGAGGTATTTGCTGACCCCACCCCCAGATCCTCCAAATTCCCCCAGCCGCTGACAGGCCACTGTTCTGGGCTTGGCCTCTTCACCCATGTGCTGGCTTCCCTGCTTGCTCCCCAAGGACTTGGGGCAGAGTAATGGGGCAAGTGTTTGGGGCCTTAGTAGCCCCCACAGCTCTGTGGGCCTCCTGCCTTACTCTGTTGGAAACTTTTCCTCCGGTCTTTCCCCATCACCATCCCTCTGGATAGGGCCTGTGCCATCTGCATATCATTGAGTCCCCAGGGCACAGCAAGCTGGGCTGGGACTGTGAAGGGCTGGGACCCCGTGCTGCACGAGGGCGAGCAGGAGGAGGGTGGCAGCCAGCCGGGTCAGGCCGGGCATCTGGGCCTGGGGGCTCAGGCTTTAGGGTGGGTCCTTGGCTTTCCCTTGAGCTCCGAATGGGGTCCCAGGCTGGCTTTGCTGTGAAGAGAGGAGGCAGAACAGGGGCTGTTTTCCCTGCGTGCTTCTGACTGTCTTGTGTTGCTATGGTGACAGTTTTGCCTCTCTTCCTCCTTCTGACTCTTCTGGGAGCTGGTTTTTATTGGTCTGTTGTCCTGTCTTTTATGGCTCTAATTTCTCCTTTCTACTTGGTCTGAAATAAACAGTCATAAACATGGGCACTGGGCCCAGGCTGGGGGCTGGCAGAACTTCACCTCCTTCTGGCCCTGGGCTCCTGTGAGGGGAGAGAGGTGAGGACCCACCCGTCCACACCCCCTCCCGTCTGCGTCTCTGGGAAGCGGGCAGCACACAGGGGGTGGCAGACTGCCTCGGTGCTAATACTGGACTCCGTGTATGGTAAGGGGCTCACTGCTGCTGTTCACGACAGCCCCGTGCCGTAGGGGCTGTCCCCACTTTGCAGATGACGAAACTGAGCTCCAGTGAGCTATTGCCCTCAGGTCACACTGGTTTTAGCACTCAGGGATGGAGCTGGCATCGTGAAGCCCATCTCCCTGCCTTCCCACCCTGTGGGCTTCCTGGTCCTGCTCCCCAACCGCCAACTCCCCGGGGCAGCAGAGCAACCCAACCCCCACGTTCTAGAGGTGCTGCGGACTCCCACAGAGGCGAGTTGCCAGGGAGCTCCCTGTCAGGTCCTTTGGTGCACCCTTGACCCCAACTGTTGGAGACCCAAGTTGAGAGGGGAGAGAAGCCACTTGTGACTTCCTGTTTTTGACTCAGACCAAGAAGCATTCGGTTTGCTTTTGCTCCCAGAGCCTAGTTGCAGCTGGGTAAGTCAGGGGCACGGAGAGCCAAGTAAACCCACGCTCCCCACCCCAGCCAGCCCTGGGTGAGGAGTTCAGAGTTCTCCAGGGCCATAGGGTCACCGACTGCCAGTTGTCAGTGACACTCTCCAGAGAAGCTGCCCTGTCTCTTCCTCTCTTCCCTTTTATTTTCCCTTCCTTTCTCACCCCCTCCCCTTTCTCCCTTCACTTTGCCTATGCTCCAGGCTTATTAATAATACTCTGAAGAAGCAAATGGTAACATGAGAAGACTAAGGAATCAGCAGCCTTATTGTCGAGTGTTGGCCCTGGGGGCGTCCGTCACTCCTATGGGCCTCAGTTTCAAGTCTTTAAAATGGGGTTTATGCGTCTATCCATGTTAGCTTGCTCTTGAAGGATGGCGTGGAGTAGCCTATAGGGGGTGCTTTGAACAGTCGATAGCCTGAAGCACCTGAATGTCCTCATCCCGTTGGGAAATCTCAGTGTTGGAGACCCCGAACTACTGCCCAGAGATTAGAACTGATCTAGAAAGAATTAAGCCGTGAAATGTCAGGGTTAGAGGCATTCCTTAAAGCCATCTTGTCTGCCCTTGACGTTGCATTCACTTAGTTCACCTACTTGACATTCATTGAGCATCTACTCGGCACCAAATATAATTGTGGGAATTGGGGATTTCAAAAAACATGCACATTATTCCTTTTCTCAAAGAATGTAGTCAGACATGGAAAGAGATCCTTAGGATACAGTCAGAGAGGTGGTGTGACAAAGTCACAGTGATGCAGGGCCCGGAGATGACAATTTGACTAGGTCACGGTTAAGGCTGAATCGGGCATCGTGTGCTTGGCTCCTATTTCATCCTGGTTAAAATCCTTTCTCAGAGGCTGCGTGAATTCCCTCACAGGGCAGCGTGGTGATTGGAAAGAAGTGGATTTTGGAGTCAGCTATGACTCCAAACTCTGTAGCTGTAGGATCCTGGACTAGATAACCACACCGAGCCTCAGTTCTTGTATCTGTAAAATGGCAATAACGCTACTTGCCTTCTGAGATGTAAACGATCTTAATGTCTTTATGGGGTCTGGCATGGTGCCCACCTCGTAGTGCACTTGCCAGTATTTAGTCTGATTGATTAGGAAAGAGTTCTCCGGTACTAGGCCTCTGGGTCCTCTTAGCAGAGGTGGGGAGCTCTTTGGACTAATTCTGGCCTTTGGAGATCCACTCATTATCTGGGAAGGTTGCAAATTGCCCATGCTCGGGACCCTCAACTGCTGGTTAATCGTTGAGTTATCTCTCACCAGAGAAATGATCCTTTACCACACGGGGACTCTATGCAAATCCCCAACACTTTTGTTTTCTCAAGGGGGAACCTATTTGAAATGGCAAAGAACACTCTGAGTTTCAAGGATAAGCTACTATCTGTGAGAGTACTTTGATTTGATGAAGTCCCACGTGTTGATTTTTTCTTTGTTGCCTTTGATTTTGGTGTCAAATCCAAAAATTCATTGCCACGACCAGTGTCAGAGAGCTTATGGCCTGTATTTTCTAGGAGTTTTATGGATTCAGGTTTTACTTTCAAGGTTTTAATCCATTTTGCGCTTATATGTGTGTATGGTGTAAGAAAGGGGTCCAGTTTTCCCAGCACCTTTTATTGAAGAGACCATTTTTCCCTCTTGTGTTTCTTGGCTCCTTTGTGAAAGGATACTTGCAAATGAATGCTTCATGCTTTTTATTCTGGGCATGTGTAGCTTCCTTTTTTTTTTTTTAAAGTTACCACATATACATTTTCTCAAATCCTCCCCAGAATTCTGTGACATTAGTATTATCGGCCCCTTTTCACAGTTAAGGAAACCGGGAGGGGCAAGGTAACAACACAGAGCCCATCAGCCGGAATTTAAAACTGGGTCCTGCTTGCTCGCTGTTTGTGCGTTGGTATACAGTCTTGTCATTTCGTTGGCTGGTGTGTCAGTGACCTAAAGTAATTGTGTTTGGAGAACAAGGGCAGATTTTAACAGGGAGGACCTGGTCGGTAACTTAGACTCATAGTAAATATTTAGAGACTTTATTAGAGTTTTGCTCTCAGCGTAGCATTAATGGAGCTCTCTGCAGCTGGCCGAGGCTTCATTCTGGGAGGTGATGAATGGAAGAGGAATCTGACATGTCCAAGTTAAGAGGAAGTGTTCGATGATGCTGAAAGGAGCGTCCTCTGCACATGAACGGATTACCGGTTTGTCGCTGAAATAAATGGGACTGATTTCATAACTGTCATTAGAACCCACCTCTAGGAGTAGGAAAGTATTGAGAAGCAATTGTGGAATTACTCACCGCTAGCCTTTCTCAGGAATTCAGAAGCCCGATTTCCCTGGTCTGAGAACCCGTTGTCCCAGCGAATCAGGTGTGAAAATGGTGCCGTGTTCCCCAGCAATGTGTTTACCTGGTCCAGCTTAGCGCTGCGGACAGATGTGCTCCTATGGGCAATTATCTCAGGGCCAGAGTCTGGTGTCTGCTTATTTAATGACTTCACTCTCCAATAAAAACTCTGTATGGTGTAGATAATTAGATCTCTAAAATGAAACCGGGGAAATGGTGTGCCCCCAAAGCATTTAATTGCAGTTTTATGATGGATCAAGCGTAAAGATGAGATCACTCCTTCACTTATTTAACAGATACGTACAGGGCAGGCCCTTGCCCTCTGCTGCCAGAGATGGCACGTAGTGATCAGTGTGGCATCATCCCTGCCCGCAGCTGGCTCTCACTCCGTGGGGAAGCAGAGCAGGAGACACATTGCTAAACGCAGCTTGGCATTCGTGTGCCGGAGAAAGAGGGAAATATAATTGTTTTGACTCTTGCTGCAAGGCGGTCCATTTCTGTCCCCATGGTATTGTTTGCGGAGCATCTGAAATACACCTGACATGTTGCAGGTTGAGAGGCTTGGGATAGGGAAGCACGTGGCGTAGGCAGCTGATGACCCGGGCGTGGCTCTCAGCTCTGCTCCTCGCTGCCCGGGTCGGTTTCTCTCCTGGTGACACGGGAAGGCTGGATTTGATGACTTAAAAGGACCCTTCCACATCTAGCTTAATGATCATAATAAGCCCCTGGGCTCCTTTTCCTGAGTGATGGGGAAGGAAGCAAGGCTGGCAGCCTTAGTCAGCAAGGCTGCCGAGGCAGAGCTGGTGTGTTTTCAAATAATCCTCTCAAGGAGCAAAGAAACCTTGCTCTCCCTCACAGAAAGGGAACCACCTTCTGATCGAGCATCAGGGAAATAAGTCAAAGCCAGTGATGACAGGGAGAGACAAAAGGGTTGCAAATACTCAGCAAGAGGTGGGGAGCAGAGTCACCAGCTTCCTCCCACATTCCAGGGTCTCTGCTGACATGGGTATGGAGGGCTTGGCTTCATAGATGCCTTGGTTACTGCCGTTGTCTTAAGTTAACGTTTTTCAAAAAATAATTTGGTTCGATGATTCCCAGGCCTTAAAATAAATGAAAATGCACAATCATTTTAGGATGGTGAGGAACAGAGGGAAACACACAACTTCGTCAACGCTCCATCAAGTTCTGTCCTTCCCACTGACCAAACATAGGCCCTTCCAGAGGCAACCATGGGGCTGGGTCCCAGTAGCCTAGAATAGGGTGGCAGCATGCTGGGGCCAGGGGGCGAACTAACAGGGAGTCAGAGAAGACCTGGGGTCTTCCACCCACGCTGCCCACTCCCTAGCAGCCTAAATTCTCATCTTCTGAGTCTTGTGGTCCCTTCGGTAACACGTGGGCCGTGGCAGCTTCTGAACCATGTAAATATTGTCAGCAGGAATCATGAGCACTTATTGTCACTTTTAGTCATCTTTTGATGAGCTTTGGAAACAGCCCCATTCTGGGTGGAGAAATTGAAATGGAGAGGTGCTAAGGAACTTGCAGAATGCCATTTCATTCAGGAAGGTTGCGGGGTTGGCGCCTAAAGCCACATCTGTGTGCCTGCAAAGCCTGGGCTCTCTCCACCACCCGTAGGAGAAATGAGAACTGTGCATATGTGAGGAGTGTGGAATTAAAAAGATGTGTCTTGGGGAAAATCCTCATCTCAAAGAGCTAGATGGGCCTCCCTCCACACCTTGAAACTGACAAAAAAAAAAAAAAAAAAAAAAAGGAAAGAAAATATAGCTGTGTTTTCAGTGCTTCCCTGTGTTCCCTGTGACCGGCATCTCGGCATTGGACTGACGTCCTTGGAGGGTGTCCTTTGCTTAGCCCACTTCATCAGAGAATGCCATCCAGCAGTAATGAGCTGAGCCTCTGGTGTGTGCAGCATATGGCCTTGCTGAGCTGTGGAGCCCACCCAATTGAGGCAGGTTGTGTATAACTTATTTTTCAGACTTCTCCCTGAGACAGCTGGAGGTCATGGGAGCACGAGAAAACCGTGGACTGAGCTTGCAGAATGACAGATTCACATGTCGTCAAAACAAGAATGACACCTTTGGTCTACTTCCTCTATTTTACAAACACTGAGGTCAAGAGAAAGACATAGATAGATAGATAGATAGATAGATAGATAGGGAACCCATATCAGAGACTTTTCCAAGGCTGGGACCAGAATTCAGCCTTGTGAAAGCTACAAGCAGACCGTAACTCTCTGAGATGTCTAGGGGTGAAATGTACACATGGAAGTTCTGTGCCAATATCCCTGGGGCTGCAGGGCGAGTGTGCACCTGGAAACAAACAAACCTGGGTTGAAATCCTGGCTCTTCCTCTAGGCAGATTCCTTAGACTTGCTAAATTTTGTAATTTACGAACTGAAGTTAATGATATTTGTGTCTCAGGAATATCGGAAAGAAGAAATTAATTAGCCATGTGTCAGCCTCCTTTTTTTGCCTGGTCTTTGAAAAAAATTTGAAAAATTTTTTGCTCCTGCTTTTAGGCTCCTCTTTATTTATTGTGTGGGGTAGAAAGTGACATGGGGCTTCTCTTTTCTCTGATGGACACATTCCTGAATTGCCCCTCGACAAAGCCCCCAGATCCACTCCTCTGAGCTTATATTTCTAGCTGTGAGTCTTCATATTATACTTGAATCGAACCTGGCTGTATTGTTTGCTGGAGCGTTACAAGTGTTGCACTTAATCTATAATCTGTCTCCCCACCCTTAGTCTTTTCCTTATCTTGTAAGTGTGCATAGGTGTGTTTTCTTTCTGAAGTGTTGAGGTTTCAAATCTGGGCCCTTGGGTACCTTCAGATGTAATGAATAAGGTTGCAAGATTGACATTCCCTTATTTGCAAGTCCAAAATCCAAAATGCTCTGAAAAGTTAAAGTGTTGTTTTTCATAACTCATTTGAAGTCAAAAGCTGGCCTGATTGTACATGAGACTCTTCATGGGTTTCATTTATACCACTCTAGGTGAATAAGTTTTTCATCAGAAGGATGAGTGTCCGGGAGCCTGCCAGGGTATACATAACATAGTACATGCACTGTATTATTGTTCTAAAATCTGAAAGGTTCTGAATTTAGAAGTACATCTAAGGAAAGAATATCAAAGAAGGGTTTGTGGACCTCTTATTCATAAACCCGAAAGAACACGTAGCTTCCCTGGAGAGAGAGAGAGAGAGAACGAGCGAGGGACGGGGAGGGACAGAAGACAGAGGATGAGAGAGAATCCCAAGCAGGCCCTTCACTGTCCCTGCAGAGCCCAATGTGGGGCTCGATCTCGTGAACCGTGAGATCATGACCGGAGCCAAAATCAAGTTGGACACTTAACTGACTGAGCCACCCAGGCGCCCCTCAAGTGTCCTGCCTTTGATACTAGATGGTTTGGTGACACGGCTCATCTGGTGCTCATCAAAAGCCTTAATGCGTATTTTGTATGTGACATGTGTTATATACTGTATTCCTACAATACAGTAAGCTAGAGAAAGGAAAATGTTAAGAAAAATCATAAGGAAGAGAAAATAGATTTACGCTACTGTCCTGCATTTATTGAAAAAATCTGTGGGTCAGTGGGCCATGTTTTTCAAGGGTCAACTGTAATAGGAAATAAATGACCATTCTTGGCACAAACACAAAACAACAGCAGCAGCAATAACAACAAAAATTTTGAAGAATAGGTTCCAGCGTTTCGATGGGACGAAGTAAGTTTTTAAAAAAATTCCATAGGACTAAAAATAAACTGGGAATTTTTGGACTAGTGTGGCTTCTAGGCAAGTTTCATCATTGGCCATTGGAGGAAGGTAGAAGGGAGTTTTTAAATCTTACTCATCATTTTAGCCATATGAGAGGGAACCGGGGCCTGGCCAGAGAGCATGGGGAAGTGAAAGCGGTAACCAGAGCGTGAGAAGGTCTCGCTTCTTATCTTGGGTCTGCTTTTGACTTGTTGAGTCAGCTTGGGCATGTTGCTTCCCTTCTCTGGGCACCAGGAACTCTGTTTCTAAGTAAATTAAGTCTTTCTTCCCCCGCTGTGAGTGGCTAGGGTGGAGGTGGGGGCCCCCATCAGAGTGAAAAGCGCTGAGCGGCTTGCTGGCTGTGTTCTTGAAGCTTCAGTCCTCCGTAGGGCCTCCGTGCAGGCCGGGGGGAGGCAAGAGGCTTCCCTGCCCCGTGCGTCGGTTTCCTCCGGCTGTTCCTTTACTTCTCACAACTCTGATCCTCCGGTTTGGGGGTGGGGGGCTGGTTTGTGTGGGATCCACCTGCACTGATGCCCAGCGAGGGCTCACTCAATGCTTGAGCATGCACGGCAGGTGACCGATGCCCTGCTGGAGGCGGCCATCCCAGCAGCTGCTCTCGTGACTGGGGTTGTAGTGAAGGTCACGGCTAGGCATTCTTGAAGCGGTGTCGGGAAGGAGAGTGAAAATTCCCTGTTGTAGAGCATGGAACCAGGGGAGGTCTACCCAAGGAACTGAAATAGTGTGCACCTTTGTGGGCTAAATATGGATTATAGAACATGGAGGTACGGGGCTTTGGGGACCAACCTTATTCTCTCTCTCCTTCTCTGTTTCTTTGCCCTTTAAGTTTACAGTTGATGTATCACACCTCTGGCTTTTGCCAGGTTGAAAGTTTCGCATGTCCTCCTGGATCTCACGACGTGTAAGAAATCGGTCGCTCTGCTCCTATCTGAGCACCCACCCTGATCATCCAGGGGGTTCTCACTTGGCAGTATTTCACGATAGGAACCAGGGGCCTGACTGTGGACGGGGGGTTTCCACAACGGAGAAGTGACCTTAAGTTTTAGGATCCTGAGGCCCTTCAGTTTGCAGACTGTGGGAGCCACTGGGGAGTGGTGAACATGGTCAACCCCGGGGCACCCTGGTCCTGAAGTTCCCCAGGGTGCTTCCTGGGGTTGGCTGGTCCTCGTAAATCCGAGAGGCCCAGACTCCTGTGTGTGTGTGTGTGTGTGTGTGTTCATGTGCAAGATGGGGAGCCCCTTCAACTTCAGGGAGGTGTTACCAAGGCCAGAGCCTTGCCAGGTGCTCTCTGAGCAAGGCTCCCCCTCAACTTGAACCCTGGTTTTTGTGTAGCTCACTAAGGAACTGACCGCTGAGGGGCTCCCACGGGGCTAGGGGGCCTTTTGTGTTTCAAGGACCAGGGACCACCACTGAGATAGGCAATTCCGAGGTTCCCTGGCAGGAAGCAACCAGATCACATTTTTTTTAGGGAGACATGTCTAACTCTTTTGCTTTGGAAACACAGAACTCTGTCAAATCTTACTCTGGACATATTTGAAAACACTCAAATCATTTGAGCATACTACTTTTTTTTTTTTTAATTAATTTTTTTTAATTTTTTTTCAACGTTTTTTATTTATTTTTGGGACAGAGAGAGACAGAGCATGAACGGGGGAGGGGCAGAGAGAGAGGGAGACACAGAATCGGAAACAGGCTCCAGGCTCCGAGCCATCAGCCCAGAGCCTGACGCGGGGCTCGAACTCACGGACTGCGAGATCGTGACCTGGCTGAAGTCGGACGCTTAACCGACTGCGCCACCCAGGCGCCCCGAGCATACTACTTTAAAAATAAAAATAAATGGAAGAAGAGCCTAATATGGGTTTGAAAAAAAATAAAGGACTAGGAAAATATTCAGTTTTATTTACTAACTGGTTGGGGGACGTAGGAAAAGGTTATGAAAGAGAAAGAGAAGAGGAGAAAGAGAAACCCCAAAGAGACACTGTGGCAGCTGCCTCTGCCCAGGAAACATGGTTTTCTGGTCCCCTCGTTGAAGGAAAGCAGCGTCGGGAGCCTGGAGGTGAGGGCAGAGAAAGAGCTAGGAGCTAGGAAGGGAGCTAGGAATCCTTGCTCAGTTTTGCTTCCTACGCTTCCAAGGAGCAGGGAGACCTAGTGGGATGTGGAGGGAGCACTGCCTGGGGAGTCTCTGGAGAACTGAGTTTCCCCCTGGATTCCAGTGCCTCTTTAAAAGTGGGTTTCACTGGATGAAGTGTAAAGCGAATCCTGGGTCTGGGTCGATGAGGGAAGCCTGGCTCTGGATTCCCGGGCTCAAGGCTGCCTCTGGGAGAGGGAGAGGGTTGTGTAAGCGCGTGCCCGATGAACGGAGTGCTATGTACACATCTCTTATTTTTTCCTCCTTTGAAACACTGTGTCAAGACTCCACCCCCTGGTTCCCTTTTACACTGTTCGCTGGGTAACCTGCTAGTAAGGTTGTGGCTTGTATAAATTTATCTGTTCAGCCTCAACCTCAGGAAATACTTTGAGTAGCTCATATAAACAAAAATAGCTATGGTATGTTTGATATTTCATGGTCTATGCAACATGAATTATTTTTTCTGCCTAGTGATTTACAGGTTACCCAGGACCGACATGGCCCCTCATTGTTCAAAGTACACTCAAATTTTCATTTATATTAGTAGAAATTAATTATGCTTTTCAGCATGCATTTTGCACCTATTAATTCTATTTTGTTCATCTGTTTATATACATTTTTCACCTTATAGACAACCTTGCAAGGTAGATATATTTATTTCTCTCTCTCTCTCTTTTTAAGTTTATGTGTTTATTTGGGGAGGGGGGCAGAGAGAGAGAGAGAGAGAGAGAATCCTAGGCAAAGCAGGCTCTGTGCTGTTTCCATGGGGCTTGAACTCATAAACTTCAGAGATCGTGACCTGAGCCAAAATCAAGAGTCAGACGCTTAACCAACTGAGCCACGGAGGTGCCCCTATTTCTCTTTTGAAAATAAAGACAATCAAGTCAAGAGAGGGTTTTTTTTTCCTTTAACGTTTATTCATTTTTGAGAGACAGAACACAAGTGGGAGGGGGCAGAGAGAGAGGGAGACACGGGATCTGAAGCAGTCTCCAGACTCTCAGCACAGAGCCTGAAGCGGGGCTCAAACCCATAAACCGTAAACCGTGAGGTCATGACCTGAGCTGAAGCTGGACTCTTAACCAACTGAGCCACCCAGGCGCCCCAACAAAAGAGTTTTAAAAACTCGCTTTAAGACACAGGATTGAAAATGGGGCACCAGGATTTTGGCTCAAATCTGCCTGGCTCTCAAAGTCCTACACTTTCCCACACCACATAGTTCACACTGCTTCCAGGCCACAATCTTATTTTTTTAAGAAAATACAATTTTTTCCCCTGCCATGACTCTACTTAAGCCCCAGAAAATACACTCGGTTGGAGTTCTTTGCCTTTTTCCAGAAAGGAGTCCAATGGCTCTCCCTACTTTAATGTAAACTGCGTACAAATACTGTATTTCCATACAGAAAACTTTTACTGTGCACTTTCAAAGTGGCAGACACTGTTCTAGAAACTTTTACATGTCGCTTAGTAGGAGAAGATGTGGGCTTCATTTTATGGCGGAACAAAGGCTCAGGGAGATGCAATTATTTGCATAAAGGCAAGTAGCATATGAAAAGTGATTTGCTTTTTGAATTAACAATTTAGAATATAGTTCTATAGCGTGCTGGGGGCTTTGCTTTTGGCCTAGGACCAAAGTACCCCTTGTTGAACCACAGGATCAAGTTCAGCTGACCCACCTAGCTCTCACCCTCATTGTGCCTGGCTTCTTCAGTCTCTGTCTGCTGTGGTTAGAACTTGATTTGGTGGTTGTGGAGAAAGGCATGGTTCCTCTTGTCTCTTCCCATGTTGCATTAGCCTGTGCCATCCTTAGCTCATTTTAGTTAGTCTGAACTGTTTTAGTTTCATTGCTCATCATAGACTTGCCAATATTATGCATTAGCTTCATGTTACAGAGGAGAAAGTGGTAATATGATTTACCCAAGATCACGCATGGGCTAGGCATTCTCTTTTCTAAATGCTTTGTATTAACCCAAAAGGTCCTTTAAGATTTAGTACCCTTTTCTGGATACATCCCCCAACTCCCCACCAAGTCCATCCATCCACCCATCATCCATCCATCCATCATCCATCCACCCATCCATCTATCCATCCATCTATCCATCATCCACCCATCCATCCATCCATCATCCATCCATCATCCATCCATCCATCCATCCATCCATCCATCCGCTTATTCAATGAACATTTATTGTGCACTCACAGGGAGTTGGTGACCTCTCCTCTGTGTCAATTTCTGGAGATTCACAGTGAAGCAGTCAAAATTTGCCCCATGAGGCTTTATTCTATTGGGGAACGGTGGGCCATAAGCATGTCAACAAGTAAAATGATTATGTTAGATGTCATATATTCCATGAAGAGACATGGAGTAGAGATGGTATACAGAGTGAGGAGAGAGTGGGGGGATTTAGGGGAAGAGTTGCTGCTTGGACTTGGGGGGGTCAGGGAAGTCCTCACGAAGGGTGAGATGAGGGAGGGTCTGTAGGAAGTGAGAGAATGAACCACGTAGCTTTCTAGAGAAAGCATGCTCCAGGAAGAGAGTGAGCAGGGTAGTCGTGCCCAGCCCGTTGAAGGAGCCACAAGAAGACCGGGGTCTATAGCAGAGTGACAGGTGGGTAGTGGCCGGCAGAGAGGTTGGGGAGACAGCCTGGAGCTGGCCTGTGATTTCGGTGCTCGCCTGGTGTTCCCTCTGACCGCGAGCCTTCACGGTATTTTTATGAACACCTTTTCCCCTGACCTGTCCCCACACTGGCCTGTGCACCCTGGAGGGAAGGCCGCTTATCCACAGTTTTCACGTCCCGAGCCCTCAGCACAGGCCTAGGGGCGAGGAAGAGGGCAGCGTTTATAACACTGCTCCTTTTCTTCTTTTTTTAAGGCCAAGTGTTCTAATTAAAGATTATTTGTGATCCTTTTGATTAAAAAAAAAAAAAAAGGTTATTTTGAAGGAATGCCGCTTCTAAACTCCAATTAGGCAGTTCCTTTTTGGACAGCCATCAAACGGATGGGCTTGCTAGGGAGACAGTAAGGTGCCAGGAAAAAGCTGGAAGTGAAAGTTGCAGGGAGGAGGGGGTTCACTGGAGTCAGGAGGAAGAGGGCCTCACCAGAAATCCCCAGGGATTAGCAGGATGGCCCAGTTCCCTGCTAGGGACTGATGTTTACAAAAAGTGACCACCGGCTAGAACAGGAGCCTTAAGAAACCCTCAAAGCGTGTCAGTAGACCTGCCAGGACTTTCCACTCACCACTTTGCTCTCTTAGAGGATTGCTGGGGCGGGGACCGGGCAAGCCTCAACTCTGGAGACCTTTGTGGAGAGAAAAGAGCATTTTCCCCGGTAGGGAGTTTCCCCTCACAGAGTGGAACACCGGTCTCTGAGAGGCTTGGGCTGCTTCTGAGGTGGGGAAAGGGCGTGTGAGGTGCATATGGGCTAAGGGAAGAGGGCCAGGCAGAGGCACGGGGCCTCCAGTGACTGCCAGCATGAGGGGCTGCCCATGGCTATCTGCTCCTGCCTTCAGAAACTGCTCCCGGTTGCAACCCCGCATCTTCAGGGCAAAGGAGACTTATAGCAACTTGGCCCAATCATAGCACTTGGTAAAAGTGGCCGAGTAGGGTCAGAGTAAGGGGGTCTGGGGCAGTGGGATTGAAACCGGACGTCCTAAACTCCGTGGGTAGCCATTGGGGGATGTCAACAAGGCAGTGATGAAATTGGATTTTCAACCAGATGTATGTGTGTGCCAACGTGTGTATGCCATTGACATAGCTGTGAGCTGCAGAGCGTTCATTAATGAGAGTTGGGAAGGACAGTAATTCCTTCATAGCCGGCCTGTCAGGTGGCGGGTTTGCTTAAAAACAAGAAAAGTTGGAGGAAGACTAGTTTGTCTTGCAATTGTTTGACAATGTTTTTTTGTTTGGTTTGGTTTTGGTTTTGGTTTGTTTTTGTTTTGTTTTGTTTTTGTTTTTTTGAGAATGGACTGTGGACAAACACTGTGCTGGGTGCTTGTGTAGATAGATCAGCCTGGCCCTCATAGAGTCTGCATTCTACGGGGACTTCTAGAAGAGCTTTATTCAGGGCGTTTGCGATGAGATCACTTGAATGTCCTGGCTTCAGATGCATGTTGCAAATGTTTAAAAGTGGGGAATGGGGCCCCTGGGTGGCCCAGCTGGTTGAGCGTTTGAATTTGGCTCAGGTCATAATCTCACAGTTCGTGGGTTCGAGCCCCACATCGGGCTTGCCTCTGTCAGCGTGGAGCCCACTTCATTCGGATCCTCTGTCCTCCTCTCTCTCTTCCCCTCCCCTGCTTGTTCTCTCTCTCTCTCTCTCTCTCTCAAAAATAAACATTTTTTAAAAACTTAAAAAAAATAAAAGCAGGGGAATAAAAATTCACAGTACGTGACATTGAAAGAATGGGGAGTTAGTTCTGTACGCACCAATGACCTGTTTAAAACAAGTCACAACCTTGCCAGGCTCTCGTCGGTGGAGTTGACCTTCTGTCCTGGTAATGCTCCCTCTTGGGGTTATTATGAACATAACACACTTTGAAAAGAAGTTAAAAAGCTCTCTACAAATTTCAAAGTGTTACTGACATGCCTGGTAAGCGACCTCCATTAGCAAGGTGGTACCCGGTGAGAGGTTTGGATGAAATCTAAAGTTTGCTCACAACTCAATCGTTAGAAGCTTTGCTTCTCCTGGTATGTCTCCGGCTGCCCGTGTGGGCTTTCTCCCGGCGTCCGGAATGGCTTTTCCTGACATTATATCAGTGTCTGGTTTCTGCAACTCAACGCAAAACTTTTTTTTTTTTAAAACAGGCACACGTATATGTGCACCTAAATGCTATGGGGCTGGTTGTATTTTTGGTGCATATTACACTAAAGAAAAAAAAAGGCCAGAATGTCGCTCAGGATATGAAAAGCCTTGGGTGCTGTATGAAAATAGCATCTGTGGGCAGAGAGCGGGGAGGGACGTGTCAGAAGTCAGCCTCGCTTGGGTCAAGGGTAGGAAACCAACAGTGTGAATGAAAAGCGACATGCAGGGTGCCAACCCTCTCAGACCCCCAAATATAGCTGTTGGAAACTGAGCTTTCTGGTGAAGAGATTAGCTGTTAAAGAATACTTTCCATATATGTCAGTACGCCGGGATGGCGCGTGTAAAGCCGGCCCGAAATGTGTCTAAATCAATAATTAGGGTGACTCACTCACTCCCGTTGAAAGGAGCTTTTTTAAAAAGTGAAAATAAGAGGGAAAGGAGAGAATAAAGCAAAGACAAAGAACAATAGGTTTGGGTTTAAAACAATAGGAACAAGAAAATTGAATTAGTCACTCCAAACAGATCCTGTGAACCTCTGTCCTGAGTTACTACCTCCCTGACCAGGTGTTAAGGTCGGGGTGTCTTTCTGGCCCGATTTCCTGGTGAAATGACACACTGTTCCCAGTGCTGGCTTCAGGCACGTGATGGGCGTCCTGGGGCTACGTGACATGTAGCTGCTGCGAGGCCACTGTGGAAGCTCACGAAGCCTTGCCATGGCCGGAGAAGAATAGCTATTGTCCCCGAAAAGTTTCAGTGGTGCCCCTCAGCCATGGAGCAGAAGAGCTGAGGCTAGCCCCCGCTCAGTTCAAGCAGATGAGAGCTCCGCCCTCGGGTTCCATATTTCTCGCACTGCCTGTCTCTTGCTCTTCGGCTAGATCATCCCCGATGCCAGGAAATGGCCCGGAGACCAGGGAAACCTGCGTGGTTTGTTGGTCTTTTAATCAACGTGTAGTTTGTGAAAGAGATTTTTACCCTAATGGTGTGTCAGCCTTGTTTTTAATCACACTGGGCTAGAATAATGCCTCTGGTTTTGTGTCCGTTATTTTCCTCTCTCCGCTCTTCGATTCTCCCCCATCACTTAACCACGCTTAGGTCTTAGGGCCCTCGTCCACAAAATGGGCATAATTCCTTTTGCTGTCCTCAACCTAATACCGGTGAATGTGACATGATTTTATACGCCATAATGTGGTGTATCAGCCAGGTTTGTGGCGGTAAGAAACAGTCCTAAAGTTTCAGTGGTTGGTAGCAACAAGCGTCTCTCTTGTGCCACACGTCAGGGGCTGCAGGCTGGTTCCGTGGCATTGCTCGACATTTCTCTGTCTGCCACCTGGACCGACAGGGCAGGCACTTCTGGGGATGCGTCATGGTCATCACGGGGAAGACAGTGAGCAAAAGGTGGCAGAAGCTTGACATGCTTCTTGAAGCTTCTGCTTTATTCCGCTTACATTCCCTTTGCTAAACAGGGTGAGTGACCAAGTCCTCTGTCAACTGTGCCTCCCTCCCGTGGGAGGGGACTAGTACACTCAAGTCACACGGCAACCAGAAAGGCAATATAATCTTTTTACAGTTGAGAAAATCATGCCGCCTAACCCATGCCTCGTAAACCTATTAAACAACATGGGAATGTCAGATTCTTAGGAAAATAGGATTGAGCCTCTATTTCCTGTTGATATTTTAGTGAACTGAAATACCGCGACCCAGCCAACATTCAGTTGCACCAGGAGATAGCAGCTCCAGGGTGGAAGAAATTTTGTAGCGTTTACCCCCATGTGCTCGGGGTAAAACCTCACACCTTGCCCAGAAAATAATAGGTAACCAGTACAGACCGGGTGTTCTGGATAACTGCGTGAGGTCACAGCTGCTCTAATTCTCTGGGAACTCAAAAGCCAAATATAATTAAAGTTTCCACAGTCTGTTTAAGATGAGAAAATCTGGCAAAGCACGGATTGTAACTGTGCACTAGATAAACAGGTTTATCAGTGTATTTCTTAAATGTAAGCATAATCACATCTCTGAAGCCTTTTACTCCTTTAGGTTGGAACTCATGCCATTACATCGGAGAACTCTTGGGCACACATAACTCAGGGTCCCCAGCATTGTTGACCTACTGTCCTTGTCAGGGACAGTAATAATAGTGCTGTTGACCACTGTGGTGTCTTTGGGGCTTTCCAAAGCACATGTGATTATTCGTATCTTTTATTGTTGTCCTTACCCTATCTTGCTGGTAGTCTCCTAAATATAGAGAAGAAAACAAAGACCCCGAGATGTGAGGGCAGGGCAAGAGGCTGTGCAGAGGGCACGGACCACTTGCTTTATTCACCAGCTGTGTGAGCTTGGGCTGGTTACTCAACCTCTCTGTGTCTTATTGTTCACATCTGCAAAGTAAGGATAATAATAGCATCTTCCTCCTGGGGTGCTGGGCGGAGCTAATGGGGTGATATATGTGAAGGGTTTGGAGCCATGCTTGTCAATAGTGAGTGCAGGACATTCATGATCCATTTTAATGAGTAGCTCTGTCCAGTCTCGGCCCCAAAGGGAGAGCAAAAGCAGAAACGAGGTCTTGGATTGAGGCTGGGATGTGGGACCCCATGGACAGAGGGACTGAGATGGGCGGTGAGGAAGGGAGGGTCCTGCCTCAGATGTGGCCACGCTCCTGTCTTGAACAATCTCATGATACGGTGCAGAGACTGGAAAACTCTTCAGGTCTGGGGCCTTCACCACTGTTGTACCTGAGCCTGGGCAGTCAGGGAGACCCTCTAGGCTTCCTGTTTGGGCAGGACTTCTGGTCATTTCGGGCTGTGGGCCTCAAATTGCTGTGAAGGTGACTCGGGCCGAGAGCTTTCCGAAACAATGTTCATTTGAGGCACAAGGAACATCCACAGGGACACTGTTCATCTTTGTCTCGGGTCTGGGTCAAGCAGTGCCTGCTTGTCGGTGGAAGGCGTGGGGCCTCTAGGTGTGAAATGCAGCTGGAGAAACGCTCAGAGCCCGTTTCAGGTGAGGGGGCTCCATATAAATGCAGGCGGGTGCTCCTTATCCCATTGCCCCACACAGTAGGAGCCACATCCCACACACAGGAGATTGCAAACCGTCATCATCTTTCCCCCTAAGACCTTGAGTAGACAATGTTCTTGAAATTTATTTATTTTTGATAGAGAGCGAGAGAGAGAGCACAAGTGGGGGAGGGACAGAGAGAGAAGGAGACACAGAATCCGAAGCGGGCTCCAGGCTCCGAGCTGTCAGCACAGAGCCCGACACGGGGCTCGAACTCACAAACCTCGAGATCATGACCCGAGCCGAAGTCGGCCGCTTAACCGACTGAGCCACCCAGGCGCCCCTTGAGTAGACAATGTTCTAAGAGGCCAGCGTGAACTGTATTACGAAACTTGAAAAAAATGCAGTGTCATCCTGCTTTTTATTCTGTAATTGAGATCCACCTGTCTCTAACATGTTGAATTTAAACGATTTCATCCTGAGGGTCCAGAAATTTCGGAATCCGTTTCAATATGTAACCCTTTGGTCACCAGGATTCACAGGTATTAGCCAGAGAAAACAGCTCGTTTAGAAGGCTGTGTTTTAGGAGTAACGGGAAAATAGAGGCCTTAGTTACAATGCGATCATTTTTCCCTTCCGTGAGCATGAGTGGGGTAGGACATTTCTGCGTGCGGCTCCGATGTGTGTCGTGCAAGGGTCACGGCCCTGATTTTCAGGTTGGTTCCCCCCTACGCTGTCTCCCTTACTCTTCACAGCAGCTGTGGAAATTATACCTTATTATTTATGCCCGTTTTATGGAAGAGGGAACTGAAGTCCAGGGGCTCGGGTGAGCAGTTGGGCTCCGGTTACAATAGCTGATGAATGGAGGGGCCACGACTTCCGGCCAGATCCCGGAGGCCGATCTGATCTGGAGTGTGTGGCCTCGGCCCCGCGGGGGGTAGCCGTCGGCTGCGTGAGGATCACCTCGAGCTTTCTGCGGGCACTTCGGCCCTAGCCGCTTGGGCCAAAGTGAGCGAGGATTTGTGTTTATAAAAACCTTTACGGTGTGGCTTAAAGCGTGTATGTGAGGGTGGTTTTGGCGATTAGGAGAGGCGGTCACCTGTGCAGAGGGCCTTCTCTGCAATGCTGCGGTGGTGGGGGAGGGAGAAGAACTCGGGGTGGTCGAGCCTGGGCTCCCTGGTGGGTGAGCTCTTCCCATGAGCACCCTGTCCTCAGCCTCTCCCCGAGACTGGATGTTTTCTCTTTGTACTTCTGCTCGCGTGCATTGGCAACAGGACCGTGCTGACTGAGCCAGGTTCGTTCATTCATTTATTCCCTAATTCTGTCGGAAAATATTTACCAAGCACCTATTATGTCCCTGCCGCTGAAGACAATGAAACCCCAGGTTTTGTCTATTACGCACGCACACACCCACACCCCGACACATGCGCACTATGGTAGGCTGTGGTGAGCGCTACGGGAAGAAATGGAGCTGGGTGGTCGGTGGGTGGTCAGTGGGGGGTGGGGGGGGGAGAGTGAACGAGGTTGCCTTCTATATGGGTGATTCGGAGAAGGCGGTCTGATGAGCCGGCTCCCGAAAGGAGGGGGAGATGAGCCTTGTCAGCGTTTGCAGGGAGAGGTGGACTGGACCAGGCAGAAGGAAAAGACAGTGAGAGGACATTTTACCGATTCAGAGACAGGAGGAGAAGGCGGGCAGGATGTGGGGGGACTAAATGAAGCAGGAGTGGTCGAGGGGGGAGGTGGAAGTCGAGCAGGACCTGTAGGGCCTTGTGGAATGGGTTTGTAACAGGGAGAACGGAAACCAACATTTACTGAGCACACATTGTGCACTCAGCTCTGAGCCGGGTCTAATTTTATTAAAAAGATTATTGTAATAACTCTGCAAGAGAAGCTGGAACAGCTGAGAAAGCTGAGGTGCTGGTCTGCAGTCAGGTCGCTCATAAGTCCTTTGGATTTCAAAATTTATTTAAAAAATAAATTAAAAAAATTTTTTTAATGTTTTATTTATTTTGGAGAGACAGCATGAGCAGGAGAAGGGCAGAGAGAGAGGGGGACAGAGGACCCAAAGTGGGCTCTGAGCTGTCAGCAGCGAGCCGGATGCAAGGCTCAAACTCACAAACCATGAGATCGTGAGCTGAGCTGAAGTCTGACGCTCAACCCACTGAGCCACCCAGGCGCCCCCGGCTCGCTTCAAAGTTAGACATCTCTTAATTTTTTTTTTTAAAGTTTTTTTTTTTCAACGTTTTTTATTTATTTTTGGGACAGAGAGAGACAGAGCATGAACGGGGGAGGGGCAGAGAGAGAGGGAGACACAGAATCGGAAACAGGCTCCAGGCTCCGAGCCATCAGCCCAGAGCCTGACGCGGGGCTCGAACTCACGGACAGCAAGATCGTGACCTGGCTGAAGTCGGATGCTTAACCGACTGCGCCACCCAGGCGCCCCTAGACATCTCTTAATTAAAATTGACCCTTAAACAAAGTGGGAGTTAGAAGCCCCCACCCCCTGAGGAGTTTGTGTCCCTGTATAACTTTAGACTCCCCCAAAACTTAACTACAGATAGCTTACCATTGACTGGAAGCCCTACCAATAACACAAGCAGTCAACGCATATTTTGTATGTTATGCTTTATATATCATATTCTTCCAACAGGGTGAGCTAGAGAAAAGAAGATGCTATTGAGAAAATACACTTACAGTACGGTGCTGTAACAAAATCCACATATACCTGGGTTTGCCCAGTTCAGACCCATGTTGTTCCATTGACTGTATTTAAGCGTTTCTGCTTCATATCAACCCTGATGATACAGGAAGGCTCAATTTCTCCTTTCTAACTTGCATGAACTGAGTTAATGGCTGTAATGCATCTTTTGGAAGGGAGATTATATCAGATGTGGTTTCATAGCTTGAGCAAATTCACACCTCCCCTGTCACCTGGTATGGATTAGTGCGTTTCCAGAGAAACAGGACCAACAGAAGGTACACATGCATACCCAAGAAGTCCAAGGTCTGCACTGGGCAAGCTGGAAACCCCGAAGAGCTGATGGTGTGGTTCTAGTGCAAGTACAAAGACCTGAGAACCAGGAGAGATGATGGAGCTTCTGGAAAGCAGGAGACCCATGTGCTAGCTCAAAGACCGTTGGAGAGTACAAGTTCTATCTTACCCTGCCCTGTGTTCTGTTCAGGCCTTTAAGGGGTTGGATGAGGCCCACCCACATTTGCTTTGCTCAGCTGACCGATTCACATGTTCATCTCATGCAGAGACGTCCTCAAAGATACACTCAGAATAATGCTTAACCAGGTATTTGGGCACCCCATGTCCCGCCAAGTTGACACATGGTACCAGCCATCACAGAGGCCATTTTGATAAATATAAATACAAATAAAGAAACTTTAAAGCTGCAGTGAGGAGGCTTCAGTAGTGGACGTGCCTTCTTTGGTCTTGCGGGGAGGCCTGGCCTCACTTGCCGGGGCCGGGCCCCCCTTGCACGGATCAGTTTCTCTCGATTCCTAAGACTGCTTTTAGCCACTTCCAGGGTCCTGCATTTTTGGGAAAATATTCAAGCTCCGCTTGCTAGGTTGATCAGACAGTCAAGATTCTCTGAGATCATCTGGAATAAGGATTTTCTAAAATGGTCCATGTCATGGTCACACGGAACATGGTACCATTTGTAGAGCACACAGAGGAAATGGATGAAGCTGCTTGTGGCCACAGGAGAGTGGCCTGGGGTGGGGGGCGCTGGCCACCTGCAGCTCACCAGCTGTCTCCCACGGCTGTGGGCATACTTTAGCCCATCTTTGTCACATGGTGGAGAAAAGTCTGATTTAGACCAAGCCCGTCTATTTTACAGATGGGGATACTGATGCCCAGAGAGGGGAAAAGCCAGAGTTAGCTGGCTACTCCTTGAGACCTCCCTACACACTGCTGCTCGCACTGCATGGCTCTAAACTTCTGAACTGTTCCTAATCATTTGTCACAAATTGTCAGAGACAAAGGACTTGTGTATGTGTGTGCACTTGTGTATACACACATGACCTCTTCCCGACTAGGTTATAAACGACCTAGGGACAAGGTCTTTGTCATGTTCTCTTTCTTCTCCTATCCCCTCCAAATTAGCAAGAGTAATGGCTTGGACTTTTCTGTGTCTTAAAGTATAAATGAATAATCATCCATAACCTTTAAAATAAACCGTGGCATGCGGCTACATCAAGTGTCCGTTCTTCCAGGAAGCGTTCTCTGATGTCCCTGGCTGTAAACAACATCTGCTTTGTTTGACCTTCCAGAGCATTCTTTCTGTGACCTCTTAGAGCTCTAACTAGTCTCTACCTTATATTGGAGTCAGAGGTGAATGGATTCCATCTTCCTTTCCAATCATACAGACACTTTGAGAGGAGAGGATTCATGTAACAGCGTGGCATTCGATTCAGAGTCAGCATATTTTGAGGAGGGCCTATTACCTATCAGACACTGCACAAAGTCTCATCACAGGTGCTCATTTCGACTTCGGCAGGCTTGTGGGGTGGACGCGGCAATTTTTTATGCTTCATTGTATGAGACAAGGAAACTGACGCTTAAAGAGCAGAGGTGCCCATTCAAGACGGTTTTAGTTGAGGTCAAAACCTCCGACCCAAGTCCCACACCCTTTGCACCAGCCCAGGATACATCCTTCAGACCTTAGCTTTTTGTCAAATAAATATACAAGCCAAGAAGAAGTGAGCTAATGAACTTGGAGGCTGATAGATGCCGGACATAAGTCGTGTGATTTTTGCTACTGGTCATAAAGGTGCCCTCGTACTGGCGACAAACGAAAAGAATGTTTGTTCTCATGGATGTGTTCTCCTTATTTCCCCGTGTCCCTGGGGAACGTCTGCAAGTTCTATTGAAATGTGACTTTCGGATGCAAGAATGCCTTGCCTCCTGATTTCCACCACAGTGAAAACTGGAATTTATACCATTTCATTTTGATGTTAATTCATTTCCTTGATAAGTCCTGCATCTATGAGAGAAATCCAATCGGCTGCTGGTCTCTGGGAGGCCTGGTGGCTGCAGCTTGTGTGTGTGTGTGTGCACGTGTGTGTGCAGGTGGCAGGGCAGTGAACGTCCTGCTTTGGGTTTCTGCTCTACTTTCTTATTTTCCATAGAACTAATCGTCCCCTTCCATGGTAAAGACCCCCCACAAGTAGAAGAGAGCACGTGCAGCAATGTGGGATCCATCTTATGTGTGATTATCTAAGTGTGGCCTCCAAGGAACTTGCTTCTCCAGCCCAATTCATTCCTGACTCTAATCAGACCCCAAAGCCCCTAATCATGCTTCTGAGTTTGGAAATGGCAAGTCTCTTCACAAATGTCTGCTTGGGGAAGAAAACATGCTTATAGGAAGCTTTTCACAGAGAGCAGTGGTTAAGCCACAGCACCGGCTTGACAGATGCCTCTCGAATAGCGTGATAAGCTACATCTCACTGGGGGATGTGGCAGGCAGCTCCCATAGAAGAAATGGTCATCCGAGGTCAAATCAGTGAGATCAACCTTCAAAGGGTCTTGCAGTTCCTCACCACAGCCTGTGAAGATGTCCTTTCTCTAGATGCAAACACTGAGACCTCTGTGACTCACCCCGTCCACTATGGCGGCTGGTCCTGGCGCAGGGCCTTTCCGGTTCCCATCATCACCGCTCTGTGGAGCAGGTGCACAGGTAGCCAAGTCCAGTGTTCCACTTTGCCCTGTGCCCGCTCGCTACCCTGGGTCAGATCACAGCAGCGGAGCAGAGAGCGCTGAGGTGCTGGCACACAGACTCAGCAAGAGGGACGTATGACAGTGCCCTTCACCACTTCCCGTCCTGCAGGCAGGTGAACTTGACTTTTAGGCATCACGTCCATCAAATGTCTACTGGGAGCTGGCCACGGTGTTAGGCGCTGGGGGCAAGTGAGGGCTAATGCATTTTCTGCCTTGAGGACAAGTCTGGTGGAGAGTTGTTTCTCAGAATATATTCTTATATTGTGGAACTGGTCCGGGCAGGAGACATTCAGAAGGCATTTATTCATGTCTTCGTTAATCGAACAAATACGTTGAAAACACTATTCCTGGTGGGCACTGAGGGAATGACAGGGAGCAAGACTGACATGGGCCTGGTCCTGAAAACATATTTATAGGACATCGAATTGTGGGCAAATACAGAAGAGCCAAGGACACTATCTTTGTCATATCCTGGGGGGGGGGGGATATGAAAAATGTATAATCTAAATAAAATTGCAGAGGGATGTTTATGCACAATTATGCACAACTTCGGTGTGTTTCATTTCAGTTTGACTATATATATATATTTAAGTTTATTTGTTTATTTTGAGAGAGAGAGAGAGAGAGCAGAATGAGAGGAAAAGAGAGAGAATCCCAAGCAGGCCCTGCACCATTAACGCAGAGCCTAATACGGGTTCAGACTTATAAACTGTGAGATCATGACCTGAGCTGAAATCAACAGTCAGACGCTTAACCAACTGAGCCACCCAGGTGCCCCAACTGTATATATATTTTACAAACAAGCATAATTATCCATTGAAGTCCCTTGAGCCTTTCCTTGGCTGGCTTGGGCTATTCAGGTCTGCTCCTTCTGTGGTTTTGTATCATTCAGGCAGGCTTTAGGGACACTGCTGCACCTTAAAACATTGAAGAAAGTTGTATCTGTCGGCCCTTGCTGCTTGCATTTCCCCTGCCTACAGATGACTTTCTCTGTGGCTAAGTGCTGTTTATTTTTTAAGCTACAGTTCAGAGACCATCGGCTAAAGTCATTCATTCAAGCACTGGACAAACATTTGTTGAATGGCTACTTTGGGCCAGGCGTAGTTCTAAACTCTGGGGATATGCTACATCCGTGAGGGAAAAGGTAGCTAAGTGGGGCGCCTGGGTGGCTCAATAGGTTGGGCATCCGTCTTCAGCTCAGGTCGTGATCTCGCGGTCTGTGAGTTGGAGCCCCATGTTGGGCTCTGTGCTGACAGCTCAGAACCGGGAGCCTGCTTTGGATTCTGTGTCTCCCTCTCTCTGCCCCTCCCCTGCTCATGCCTCTGTCCCTGTCTCTGTCTGTCTCTCTCAAAAGTAAATAAACATTAAGATATTTTTAAGAAAAGGTAGATAATAAAGTAATAATCATAATAAATCAGGGAAAGGTAATCAAGTGATATTTATTACCTTCTAGTATATTAGAAGGTCAAAAAAGTGATGGAGAAAAAGGAGCAGAGTAAAGGGAATACATTTTGATCTATGCCAGATAGATTTTAAAGGTAAGGCCAGAAGGATTTTCGGAAGGATTGCATGTGGGGCATGAAATAAGAGAGGAGGCTAGAATGACTCAATATTTTGTCCTCAGAGACTGGACTGATGGAATTGTCATTAGCTGAGATGGGAAAGACTGGGAGAGGGGGCGGCATTGGGGGAGGAGACAGGGAGTTCAGTTTGGGGCCTGGAGAAGTTTGAGGTTGGTGTCCAAGTGTAGATTTTGAGTAGGCTGTGGTTATTGCAAATAAGGGAGAGGTCAAGCTGGAAATACGGATTTGAGGTTTATCAAAATACAGCTGACATTTAAAGCCATGATGCTGGGGAAGGTCACCGAAGGTGTGAATCCTGATAGAGAAGAGAGAGACTGAAGACCTGAGTCCCAAAGAATGCCAACATAAAGAGTTTTCGAAGAAAGACAAGGAATGAGCCAAAGAGACTAAGAAGGAGTGGCATTAGCAAGGAGGGGCAATAAGAGACTGCGATCTAGGGGTCACTAGGGGTCAAGGAAACAAGACTTTCTGGAATGGACGATGACTCGGTGGTGTCACAGTTAGTTGATGACGGGCTAGTAAACATGAAGGCTGAGAACTGACCATTGGATTTAGCATCCTGGAGGTCATGGGCCTGGTCCACTGTGACCCCGCCCACCCAGCGTGCTTCCTCTGCATGCCATGTGCTCCTTTAATGATGCTGTACGTGGCCCCCATGTGATCTGTTCAAAGCCGTGCTCCCACAAAGTAGCTTACGATGGCAATCTTGGAGCCTTTCTCACTAATTTACTTAGGTGATATTGGTGAACACCAATCATGCATCAGGACGCATCTAGATAGAACAGATGTGTTAAAGTCACCTGGGCCCTCCTCTGCCCTCAGATATCTTACAGTCTGGGGAGAAAAACAAGGTGTCTGGGTCCTGTTACAGCAAAAGGGAGTGATTGAGGTATGATAAAACTATGGAAGTTGAGAGGACAGAGAAATTTTCCCTGGGGGGGTCAAGGTTGAGTTCACGGCTGAAGTGGCCTTTGAATGTGGTCTTGAAGGATGAGCGGGATTTGGAAATAAGGTAAAGTGAAGAGGAAAACTCTATCGGACACAGGGAATTAGAGGAGAAGGGTGTGCAGGGAGGCAGCGGGAGTGGGGGCACGGAGCTGCAGGGCAGGGTGTGGGAAGGAGAGAGAGAAGTGGGAGATGAGGGCTAGCATTCTGGCCAGGACCTGTGAAGAGAGTCTTAGAAATTAGAGGCTGGGCTGTATCTCTTTGTCAGTGGGGAAATCATTAAAGGCTTTTGAGCCATGGAATGACGCAATAGCCGTGCTGCTTCAGGAAGAGTCATCTGGCTGCGTGTGCAAAACTGTCCAGGAGAAAGATAAGAAGGATCTAAATTAGGGCACTGGCGGTGGGAGGTGGGGGTAGGGGTGCTGTGAGCCTTAGCAGAGGAAGAACCCGCAGGACATAGCACTGAAGAGTGCGGGGTGCACGGCATGTAGCTGCGGCTCTAGGCCTTCCCTAAAGACCGCGTGGGCCTTTGGGGGAGCGTGGGTGGCTCCGTCGGTTAAGCCTCCGACTCCTGACTTCGTCTCAGGTCATGATCTCATGGTTTGTGAGTTCAAGTCCCACGGAGACAACGCATAGCCTGCTTGGGATTCTCCCTTCCCCTCTCTCTGCCCCTCCCCTGCTCTCTAGGTCTCTCTCAAAATAAATAAATAAACTTAGAAAGAAAATACACATGAGCCTTCTGAAGGGCAGTGGCCTAGGCAGTCCCTGGCCGCTTGTACTTGTCACCTCCACCCCCATCCTCGTCTGAACCGTGAGTGCTTGAGCTTCACCTCATTAATGGCATGGAGCTTGGAACTCTGTGATTAACGCCGGTTCTGCGTTTAAGAAACAAAAGAACTCTGCATTCCAGGACTCTGGAATGGGAGGAGAAGAATGGATTGGGAGGAGGTGATTTTGGAGCTGAGACATGAGTGCTGGCAAGCGCCCATCCAGGCCACCTCCGGCCTTCCGTCTCTGATCTTCTGCCGCGTCTGGTCTGATCAGTGGCACACGGCGTTTCCCACATTGTCGGGCAAAGCAGTTCTCAGAGCCCAGAGAGGGCAATACACGGTGTCACCCCGACCTGCAGTGTCGTAGGAAATGCCAAGTGACCCAGATGGGGCCCAGGCAGCCTGCCTGCTCATTTTCCCTACTACCGGAGGACAGAAAGTCTCCCGCTGTTCTGCGATTCTCCCAGCATCAGCTCGAGTGGGCTCAGACGGGGCAGGTAATGGCACCCGGGGGGATCATCGCTGATTTCGGGGAGGTTGAAACCCCAGGCTGTGGGGGAAGGGGCTGGCCCGCAGCCAGCCCCAGCATCCCGATTCATGTGGCAGCGTAGGGGGAAGAGCCTTTGTGGCAAGCCTGGCTTCCTCCTGAATCTGCCCATAAAAGGATAAAAGTGCTGCTATCTGGTCGGCATTGGGTAGGATTGCTGATGATAAATTTTTTAAAAGTGCGGATTTTTCCCCCTTTCTGCAAGCGGTGGGGAGAGAGAGAAAGAGAGAGGGAGAGGGAGAGAGAGAGAGAGAGAGAGAGAGAAAGCGAGCTTTCACACAGTTTCCAGCCTGTATGTGCTAACAGATGGATTCAGACTCATCTTTTATCTAGTGTTACAGAATGTTACAGATGATATGCTGCTTCTTCAATTTACAAGAGGAAAAAAAAAAAATTAAAGCTTTAAAGGGAAGCCCTTATGGTAGAAAAGAATGGTCCAAAATATTGTCTGGCTTTACTCAAAAGGCAAAGTATAGCAGAACCATTTAAAAGTGATTTTCTTCCTCCCCCTCCCTGACTTCTCCAAAATATATGATCTCGGTGTCAGAAGTAGGCCAAGCTTTAAGGCTATCATGAATTATATATCAAGAGACATCATTACCCAGGAGTCTTGAACAAATGCCCCATGGTTTAAATTTTACAGACGTTTTTTTTTTTCCCCCCTCGGTGGCAGCAATTTCTGCCTCTGCCTTCTTCCTGAGACGGAAAAGGAAAGTATTTTACGAAATGCATGAGGAGACGTTATGCTAATAAAGGTAATTGTGCAATGATTGGAAACTGCTCTGTTTCCCCTTGGAAGGAAGCTTTTGTCCCCCCAACACCGACCCTGCACTCCAGGTGCTTAAGCGGGCAGCTTGCTCTGGCTTTGTCCTGCCTGATTTCGGCAGGACTCAGACACCCACAGAGCCAGGGCTGCATGAGCGAGGACGTGAACTGGGCATTTCTGCATCCGCCCTTTATGACAAAGACCTTGCCGACGTCTGCCTATCTGATATGCTTTACCCATCTGTGTATCTTCTAATATTCAAGGAGGGCTTTATGAACATAACTCTATCTGAAATTGGAGACATTAACTGGGTAAATAGGAAAGGCGGGTGCTTGGTGTTTGCTCTCTAGCCTCCTTACGGCCCTTAAAGGGAGGAGAACGTTAGCCCGGAATATAGTCACCGAGAACACGATGCACCCCCAGGCACAGTACTGGCTGAGGTGTCCAGATAAGAACTCCTGTGGCTGCAGAAATGGTCTTCTCTGCCCTGGAGCCCATAATCTCCCTCCCAATCCATTCTTCTGGGTGGACATTTTACCGTGCTGAGCTCTCCTGTAGTGAGAGAAGCCAGGTACAATTCTTTACGCAGACTTCTCATCGTTTTTTAATCTTTAACAATCCTTTTATTAACTATCGCCCTTTGTCCTTATTATATTTTGGGATATGGTGGGCATACCATGTTTTCAGCATCTTGGAAGGTGAAATAATCGAGAGCTAGAGTGGAGATGTAATTGAGTAGAGTCTGTGTCACCGGAGCCGTGAAATATACATGCATCTCAACACACATGTACATGATATAAAATACAAACCCGATGGTTATTACTCTGCCTCTGCCGAATAATAAAAAGCGAACCCTATGATCGGCTCCCATTTGGAGGGTAGATTCCTTTATGAGGCTTCGCGGGCCCTCTGTCCTCCAGCTCAGCCCCTGCCTCAAGTTTCCGTCCGGGCTTCCTTCCCGCTGCACTACGTCGTGTTCTTACATCCCAACCATACGTAACCACATGGCGTTCCTTACTTCACAAGCTCCATCATCTCTGTCCATATGTATTGCCTCATCGTGAACGTGTGCCCAAGCACCCTCCCCGCTGTCCTTCTCATGCTCCTCATTTCCGTGCCCTTCTACGAAGCCTTAATTTATCCCCCAGATTCCCACCGTGTGGGTTAGGCACCCATTACTGGCACTCCCATATCAGCCCACACTCCCCGTTGTGGCAGTTGCCATACTGTATTTTTAATTTTTTTTAAGTGTTTATTTATTTTTAAGCGAGGGAGAGAGAGAGAGCGTGCCAATGGGGGCAGAGAGAGAGGGAGACAGAGAATCCCAAGCAGACTTCGAACTGTCAGCGCAGAGCCCGATGCGAGGCTCAAACTCACAAACCGTGAGAGATCATGACCTGAGCCAAAATCGAGAGTCGGACGCTTAACCGACTGAGCCCAGGTGCCCCTGCCACACTATATTCTTAATTGTTCTTTCATGTATTTATCTTTTCTGGTAGCTCGGGAGCTCCTGGCAAATGTGAGTGAGGCACCACACTTTTGTTCTCAGAAGCTTCACCCCCAGAGTGGAAGAGATACGGGAAGGCCCCAGTAGGCTGCAGGGCAGGCCTTGGTGGGATCCTTCCTCCCTATTACGGTCCCTCTGGATGAACCCTAAACAGGGAGTCAGCCTCCCAGGCAGGGTTTGGTGACAGTCCTGTGTACCATTCAGGTGCGTGGCTGCTTTCAGACCCCAAGATGAGGTCACTACTGCTGCCTCATTTATTACCTCCACTGACCCAGGCCTTTGGTGCTATGCCCAGCTAACACACTTTACAAGGTTGGTCTCCAGCATTTCTGGTGTCTGACTTAACACTGAGTCAACAAAGTCACTAGGGTAGAAGCAGGCCGTTAGGATACAAGGAACACAGGGTTCAGGCAGACCTGCATGAGAATCCCATTTCTGCCACTAACGGGTGATCCGCATGATCTCAGGAAGTTGACCTAAATGCTCTGAGCCTTTGTGTCTGTCTCAGTAAAATGAGGGAGAGATGTTGTTTGAGGCTATCTTTTAATAACAAAGATTGTTTTGTAAAGTACTTGGTACCTAAAGGATATTCATAAAATTGAGCATCAGTAGTATGAAAAAAGTCCGGCTTCCAATCCAATAAATCAGATTATTAAAAATATAGCAAAATGGAGGGTGCCTGGGTGGCTCAGAGCTTGAGCATCTGACTCTGGTTTCAGCTCAGGTCATAATCCTAGGGTTGTGGGATCGAGTCCTGCATCGGGCTCTGTGCTAAGCATGGATCCTCCTTAAGATTCTCTCTCTGCCTCTCTCTCTCTCTCTCTCTCTCTCTCTCTCTCTTTCGTCTCTGTCTCTCTCCCCCTCTTCCCCACTTGCACAAATGCTCTCTCTCTCTCTCTCTCTCAAAAAAAAATACATATATCAAAATGATTTTACCATTACGGAAGAAGTAAGTTGTCATATTTTTGCTTTAGATATTACGACTTTAAATTAAAAAAAAAAGGAGATAATTTGTTCAAGGCACAAACATCAGAATAAAAAAAAAAAATCACTAGCTCTTTGGCCTTTGGTGCATTTCCTTATTTCTCTTAGCCTGGGTTCCCTTATCTCCATTATGGGCATAATGAGACCCATGTTGCCAGGGTGTGGATGTGAGAAATGAATGAGAGGCGAGGAGTGGAAAAGGCCATGCTCAGCCAAGGGCAGAGTTGGTTCTCAGTAAGTGGTTTTGAAATTTCTTTCCCTGAAGCTGCTCTACTCCCATCCTATGAATTCTGCCTGGATTGTAACCAGCTTGTTCCTGAGCTCCAAGTAGCCTTGGAGTCTAGCATAGAGACCTGAACAAAAGCGTTTTCTGGGCGCTCGAAAAGCTGCATTTGACTGAGAGTCAGTAAGAAACCCGACAGCAGGCCTGGGGCAGGCCGCCACCTCCCCTGGGCCACCAGCCCCTCGTGCAGGGGGTGCAGGGGGAGGGCAGACAGTTGCCCAGGTGGCTTCCAGCTCTGGCATTCTGGGAGTCTAATTTATGGTTGAGTGAGTTGTCATTCACGGACCAGGAAGGGCCAGATTACCCTCATTATTCTGCTCGCAGCTCTGGTGCCTGAGAAGCCACTGGGTCCTGCCACATCTAGAATTCTCTCTGAACCCTTGGGCTTTTAATTAAAGGGCTTTGTGAGTCAGATGGTTTATGGTCAGATTCAGATCTTCAGGGAGACACGGAGGGAGGTCCTCTGTCCTGTCATCTACTCCTTGAGAAATCCGCCGTCTCTCCCAGTGCGGGGACAGCAAGTTGGGAGTCTCGAGGGGGACTTCCAAGAGAGGCTGCGGCTAATCCTTACCCCACAGCCCCTCTGACTCCAGGCCCCAGAGGCCTTTGGACCGTTGACACCGCACGTCATCGCTTTTTTCCCTGTGAGTGTCTGAGCTGTGCCCGCCTGCTCTGATTCGCTTTTGGCTCCCCACGGTTGCCGCGACGCCTGGATTATTTCTTACCCAACACGGTTTCCGCTTCGGGCGGCTTGTGCTAAATGCATTTTCAGTCCCATGTGGTACAAGGGATAAAAGGATTGTCTTAAAAAAGTGGTTTCTGAATGTGTCGAAAGCAAGGCTGCCTGCTGTGTGTTTTTAACAATGGCTTCCCCAGAGGAGGGTTGAAAACCTCACCTTTCAAGATGTTTCAACTCCTATTAGAAAGCGACTTAAATAAAGTTGCTCTTCTGACCACTGCTGCTCTGATCGCCAGACTGGTGATGATTTGTCTAACCAGAGTCTCCAGGGCTGGCACTCGACACCATTTCCCTCCCAGAGGAGATGAAATTGTGCTGGTCACTTTCTTCCTTCTGGTGTCCACCTTGGGAGGGGTGTGTTTCTGAGAGCACTGGAGGGTGGGCTTTCTCGAGAGAGCACCCCATGGTTTCAGACCCATTTCTTCCTCCTACAAGCCATTAATGGGCACGTACTTTGTGTCCAGCAGTGTGTCCTCTTCCTGTCTTCTCTCCCTGTCGCCTACATCTCAATGCTCTGCACCCATCTGCCGTCTAGGGTTCCTGTGAACTGACCCAAGTCCCCTTAATTTTTCTCCTGGATGCTGTCGTGTTTATGGAACTCGAATGGGCCACTGTGTTGGCATATCTTTAGTTTGGGTTTTTCAACCTGGGCGCCCCTGACAGTTTGGGCAAAGGAAGTCTTTGGTGTGGGAGGCTCTCAGGTTCTCTGGAGCATCCCTGGCCTCTACCCTGGATGCCAGTGGCACCCCACACACTCCAGCTGTGACAGCCACAAATGTCTACTGACATCGCCAAATACGTCCTCAGACTTTTGCATTTACCGAAACACCCTTATGTCTGTTGTCTTAGTTGATATAGTTACGCATAAGGATTTTTGCTCCCCCTTATGACTAAAGGAATTGAGGGTCAGCAACGGAAGAAACTTGCCTATCCAACAGTAGGTCAGGGAAAGAGCTGAAGTTAACAATTTAAATCTCCCGTCTTCCCAACCCAGTGTCTTTCTTACAGATGCATTTAATGGTGTGCCCGCAAGTGTTTAGTAACTGGTTCTCTGGGAAAAACAAAAACAGAACAAACCTGATTAGGAGAGGTTGCCAATTTCATGGCGCAAGTACTCCCACCATGGCTGGTTCCTTCTCAAAAGACGTCATTGAACGTGAAGTTGGGAAGAGACACGTGTGATTGGTTCTGGTCAGCAGGTGCCGGCTGGCTCCAGGACACCACTGGGCCCACGTGTACTTCTGTTTCGGTAGCCTCTCTCTCTTCCGGACCTTGTTCTTCCACTCCTCTTCCTCTTCCCCCATAAACAGATATACTGGAGGGTGCCACAGGGAGGCATTCATCTGGGGAGGGCATTGATCGCCTCTTTGGATAAGTACACGGCAGTTAGAGTGGAATTTTCTCCCTCTTCTGTTAAATCAGCATTTTGTTTCCTAGTCGTTCCACCTGAGGAGTTGCAGGAGTAGGACGCTCTGATCTGAGAGCAGAGACCTTACAGAGGTCGGCAATAGGGTCTTCTGGACACAGTCTGCTCCTGAGCAGGAACTAAGTGCTGTGGGTCAACATCAGACATAGTGAGTGATCACAAGGTGGTGACGGCTACAGGGCTATTGGAGATACCATTCTGGAGGGTAAGGAGTGGGATCTTGGCTAGCGTTTTAATCCAGGTGTGAACTTTAACATCTGTAAGGCTCAGTTTCCACACCTGTGAAAGGAGAGCCAGCTTATGTCTGAGCTTCAGGCGTGTACTCACCCACTCGGTTACTTGAAGGATTGGCTGGTCGTCATAATTAGTATAAGCTCCTCAGGCCTAAGGACTCAGCCGGTCTTGGCTTTTTCATCTTGGCCATGGTTCAGTGCCAAATGCTTTTCTCTGGTCCAGCCTTAGACCTGAACTTGAGCTGGGACTGTGGGAAGAACCCTTAGCTGGTTATCAGAAGACCTGGGTTCTTGTCCCAACTTTGGTACTGCCCCGTTACATAACCCTGGGAAGTACTTCATGGTGACAGGAATGTGGGTATCCCCATGGGAGGGGTGGGAGCATGATGTGGCATTTGGATTTTATCCTGAAGGCGGTGGAAAGTGCTTGAAGAGAAGACACATCATCACATGTGTGCTTTAGAACGTTCTTTCTGCAGAGCACAGGGCCAGAGTCCAGGCAGGATGAAACCAGTTAGGGAGTGGTTCAGCAGCCCAGTCAAAAAGTGATGAGGCGTCCCATGCGCACTAGCTGAGTGGCACAGACAGAAAATGCTGTGAGAGTTCGGAGATGGGAGAGTTCAGAAGAGTGTCGGAGAAGACCTCGCGGAGGAGGCGAGGCCGCTGCTGACTTGGAAGGATGGAGGCGTATGGAGGTGTAAGTCTAGGCTGCAGAACTGGGCAAAACCCCGCAACACTGCAGTAAATCACATTGGGCTTAAACTGAGAATTTCTGTAAAGGGTGGTTATGTAAATGGCCCTTTGATGGAGCGACTTGGACCCTAGGATTAAGAAAGTGGCTTCTGTTAGAAGGTGGTGGTCCTCACAGGGAACGCACATTTTCATGCAGTCCGTTTCTGCACAGCTCTTATCCCGGGCCTTTTCCTGTCTGCAGCTGCCACTTGCTTTTTTCCCTTGGTGAGGTGTAGGGTGCCTGGGGCCCTGAATAGCCGGTGCACACACTCACCCCCTGCAGCCCCCTGCTGTTGAGGAAGCACAGTGCCTCTGACTCTTGAGGATGAATACAGCACTGAATGCTGATGTGTGGCTTCTGACTTGCCTCACAGCAGGGGGCCCAGGAAGGGAGCAGCTGTGCTATTGTCTGAGCGTGTCCCCAGTATTTGTCTGCCTAGGCCAGGGTGACCGTTGTCCCTCGCGATAAGCCGTCTCGCAGCTGCCGCAGGTACGATCTCAATCATTCCTCCCCCTGTTGGCTCTGACTGTCTCCCCTTACTGAGAATGAAGGAAATGCCCCATTTTCTCGCATGCCAGTTTCGTGAACGTGTGTCCGTCCCTGTCCACAAGGCGAAGGATGGCCAGTCTCACAGCGTCCCAGTTAAATGCGCTCTGGGTTTCCCCCTGACGTGTTAGGAAAATGGATTTGGCTGGGAAATGATACGAGCTAGATAGCATCACCTCTGAGGCTCACGTGAGTTAACAGGCTCAGAAGGGAAAACGACTCACCCAGCGTTGCACCATCGGGAGCTGGTAGGGTGAGGACAGAAAGCAGACACCCTCTGGACTTCAGCGTACCCCTGTTGGATTTAGAGTCCCCATTAGTACGGCATTTTAGCAGAGGTCGGCCTTGTAAGAAAGTTGTGTTCTCAAACGGCAGTATATGTCCTAGGTTAGGTTTTTTACGGAAATGCTCCCTTGATGGGCTGTTGTAGACATCAGGAGTCCCAAGTCCCAAGCACCTCTTCATTATACAGAAGGCAGTGAGTGGCTTGCCCGATGTCTTAGAGATTCAGGGTCAAAGCAGAGACTGCCTCCCAGAACACCAGCTTCTCCACCCACAGTGCTTTGCGTCCCTCCGGCCTCGCGGCAATGGTGCTCTCGCTAGAAAACACCCAGCATAAGCCACCTGAAAAGTGCCTTTTGTTGTTGTAGGCCAGGGGCTGGTGGGGAGTTCACAGTTGGCGTTGGCCGTGTGACATTCTTGTGTCTTGGGGAGGACGAGTGCCGCGGATGTTTGCACAGTATGCTGGAGCCCGCCGCAGTCGTCAGGAATTTGGACGGCAAATGACTCCAGCCAGATTGGCTTTCGGATCGTGCTCAGTGCAGTCTGGCCGTGGCACCATTTCTTAGTTTCCTACTCCTGGGCAGCCCTGGAGTTGAACTTCCATAGCAATCGTTTACTCTCCTAGTCCAGGTCAGCTTTGCCCCCTCATTCAGGAGCGGTCGTATTGGCTAAAGCTGATGTAGGGGCCGAGTACCTCACTGGTCACATTTAACGTTGGGTAGCCCTAACAACCCTGAGATGGACAGACAGGGGGACCAAGATGCAAAGAAGTTACGGCTCGCAGCTGTTGGACTCAAGACCCCAGGCTCTTTCCGTGGCCCCATCTCCCTGCTGACACAACAATATCTGCCGTGCTGATTCACTGCTGGCATCAGGGGAAGCGCCAATGTAGGTAAAGCCCATTACAGCCTGATGCCAGCCTCTTTTCCTACTGTCTCTGCTGCCTCCTTCCTTCTTCCCCAGCCACTCTGAGCCATCCACGGCCTTCAAGGAAGCCACAATTTACAGATTCGACCATCAGCCCTTGGCATCTGTGCAGGATGCTGGGCTGGTTGCAGTAGGTGTGACTACCCTGTAAAGATAAGAAAGACGTGCCCCCCCTCTTAGGGGCTCCCCATCCCGTGGCAGAAAGAAAACGTGAACACAAGTAGCTTTCATACTTCAGAAGAGAAAGCTCATTTGATCTTCAAAGTGGCCCAGAGAGGCTGCTGGTGTACGTTGCTGAAAGATCTGCGTTTAATAGACTTTCTACCTTGAGATCAGACCAAGTTAAGGTCACACAGCCCAGCCAAGGCCAGGTTGGGAGCAGACCCGGTTTTCCTTGCGCCCCTATATAGCGTTCCTGCCGCATCAAGGCATCCTCCCGCCTTGCGTCACCAGGGTTGGTTAAGGACAGCCTCTGTAGTCTGGACTGTTTGTGTCTGTCTTACTGCTGCCTGCCTGATGGAGACAAGTCAGCTGTCAGCTGCTGACACCTCAAACCTGTTAAGTTGTGCCCCTTTTCTTCTGGAAAGGTGACCTTCCTATAGGTGCAGCCTGGAAAGGGAGGAGAAAACATGAAGATGCCCCTGTTGTCTAGGACACTCAGGGGTGTCAGGGAGAGGGGCCTGGTCACATTCAGTTTTTTTTTTTTTTTAAGTTTATTTATTGTGAGGGGGGCGGAGGGGCAGAGAGAGGGAGAGAGAGAATCCCAAGCCGGCTGCACACTGTGTGCGCAGAGCCCGACATGGGGCTCGATCCCGTGAACCCTGAGATCATGATCTGAGCTGAGATCAAGAGTCAGATGCTTAAACGACTGAGCCACCCAGGCGCCGCTGGTCGCATTCAGTTTCAAAAGTGTCTCCTGCCCCCCACCCCCGACCCCACCCCAGAGGAGGACCTCTGGTTGGCGTGACCAACCCTGTGAAATACCTTCTCGGAGAGCAGCAATCCATGGTGGCAGTTGTGTTCAGAGAGTGAGATTTGAACTTCTGGAAAGACTGGGCAGAGTTTTCCGACGGGTTCCAGCCAGAGAAGGTGGTCTCCTTCTGCCATCCTCGTGGGGGAGTGACCTTTTCGCTGTCTGGGTGTGACCAGGAGGACAGATGGGGAAGCCATGACCCTGAGAAATGGAACAGGTATGAGCTCGGGAGTAGAGACCTGGGCTCTTGTCCGGGTTCTGTTACTGCCTGCCACTGGCAATGGCCCTCGCGCGCAGCGTCATATCTGGCAGCTGTGGACGTTAGAGATTGAACTTGGGTTCAGAGGTGTGCTCCACCCCCCGCCCACCATCAACCTTGGCTGCTCGCTCGGCCTCTCTCGGAGCTGCTCTCCCAGTCCTTATGTGCATGATGAGGTTAAGGGGGGTCACAGCCGTGTGCAGTAAGAGTGATACGAGGGCCACGTGATGTGCAGCACAGCACCCAGCACATAGTCAGTACACAGTGCAAAAGAGTGACTTGCGTTTATCCCACCGCCATCACCCACTGGTTGACCTCTGATGGTCAGTCTAGGGTTGCCCGAGCACTGGCACCCTGGACAGTCACCATCTGGCCTCTGGGCTGCTCTCGGGTTGGATTCCCAGCATAAGAAGCTACATGCCAAGACAGAAGAAACCAGAATCAGTCGGGAGAGCTGCGTCTAGTCATGGCTTTTCTGCCTACCAGCAGGGTGGCATTGGATAAGTCCGTTCCATTCTCTAGAACTCAGGGACCCCCTGAATCACATGAATAATCATATTAGGAGTAGTAATGATAATACCGATAGCAGTAGTGGGTTTATTGGTGGCCCCCCAAAAAGTCCATGCCCTCACCCCTACCACCTATATATATGACCTAATTTAGAAAGAAGGGTCTTGGGGCGCCTGGGTGGCTCAGTTGGTTAGGCGACAAACTTCGGCTCAGGTCATGATCTGGCGGTGCGCCAGTTCAAGCCCCGTGCTCTGTGCTGACAGCTCAGAGCCTGGAACCTGCTTTGGATTCTGTGTCTCCCTCTCTCTCTGCCCCTCCCCACTCATGCTCTCTCTCTCTCTCTCTCTCAAAAATAAAGAACCATTAAAAAATTTTTTTTTATAAAAGAAAGAAGGGTCTCACCTATTTATCAAATCTCATCACTCGCAGAAGCTCCTACCAAAGCAGATGGCAGGCGTTGCCCTTTGTGTTCCCGCGGGATGAGGCCAGTGCCTCCCCGAGCCTCTTCGGGCGTCGCTAAGCCTCTTCAGGCCAGCAGGCTTCTCTAGAGCTGTCAGAAGTCGCTGGCCTACCGGTGCTGTGATGTTCCTTGATTAAACGAATGCCACAACATCTCTTCAGAGAACCAACTGAGGCTCATTGCCCTTCATTAACATTTCACTTTACCTGTGTTGATGTATGAGTCTGATTCAAGACTGATTTCCTGGTTTCAAAACAATGGCAGATGCTTTTTCCTCTTGGCCTGGTTCTTAAGCAGGCAGTTCTTGGGGGAAGGAATAAAATAGAAGCAGGCTATGAGTGCTGCGTCCTTCTCCCCTCCACCAGACCGGACTCCCCGCCCCCCAGATCCCAGCTCTGCCCTCTCCAGGCCGGGTCCGTGCTTGCTGACCCTGAGGAAGCGGGTCTTGTGGCTGTCGGTGCACTTGATTTCTCCTGTGGGGCTGGACAGCTGCTCACATGCCAGTCGCCTGTCCGGCTGCCGTAGGCTGCCGCAAAGAGCCACTGAGCCCTCACGTTTGGGGGACTGGCTGGTTATCCGAATAGCTTCACGTTCAGGTTCTGGGTGTGAGGGCACAAGGAACCCAGCAGTTCTTTTAAAAGATACTGCTGAAACTAGTCCCTCCTTGCTTCTTGAATCATAGCACGACGGCTTCCTAATCAAGTTACGTCAGCCTGTTTTATATGTAAGGTCTACGAGCCCAGTAGACTTAGAAGGCCTTCTGCTGAGCAAAGGAGAGTGAATGGTCACAGAGGGGCATTTGCATGGCTTGGAAAGCAGGGGGTCATCCAGGAGCATCCAACACAACTAAGCGTAAGAATAACCAGCCCCGGGGCGCCTGGGTGGCGCAGTCGGTTAAGCGTACGACTTCAGCCAGGTCACGATCTCGCGCTCCGTGAGTTCGAGCCCCGCGTCGGGCTCTGGGCTGATGGCTCAGAGCCTGGAGCCTGTTTCTGATTCTGTGTCTCCCTCTCTCTCTGCCCCTTCCCCGTTCATGCTCTGTCTCTCTCTGTCCCAAAAATAAATAAACGTTGAAAAAAAAAAAAAAAAAAAAGAATAACCAGCCCCATGGGACTGTGGATTATATTAGGGTTGGCCATATGTCTTGTGTGCCTGGGACAGTTCCGCTTTATGCCTGTCGTCCCCTGGGCGTTATTAATATGCCCCCTTTCGCTCTTAGAAGTATCCAGGTTTGGCTGATAAATCGCATGGTCACCCTAATCGTGGGTCACTTTGTATGTGCACTTTGTATAGTTGCAGAGTAGATAATGTGTTTAGGTAAAAGCCTATACCTGTGTGCTTCAACCTCTCAGAAGTTGGCTGTAGGGGTAGCATGGTTCTACAGCTGTGGCTAAGTCACATCACCGTCTCATAGCACGTGCTGCTGAGAGGTGAGATCGTGGGCCAAAATGTCAAGTAGATAGGAGTTTAGATCCTTCTTCATAGCTTACTAGTTTTTTGACCTTGAGGAAATTACTTAGCTTATCTCGACTGTAAATTGGGAATAATCATACAGACCTCAGCAGTTGGTGCTGTTATGAAATCACCCATGTCAAGCATCTCGCTTATTTCCTGACACGTGATAAGCTGCCAACAAATGGCATTGCCGCTATTATTTATTATGATGATGATGATTTTATGATTTTATGACTAGTATTATTTTGGTCTTAGTCTTTCCATCTGTGACATGGTAAAGGATGATCCCTGTCCTGCCCTGCTCCCCAGGTCGTTGTGAGGCTGAAAGCAGGTAGTATCCCAACACCTAGGGTTGCTGGGAGCGTGTGCACCGTTTAAGGTGAGGACTTTCGGCAGAGTCTCACTTGCCCACCTGCCCAATGGATCCGTCCCTCTGGGTGACATGGAAAATAGGTTCCCAAGACATCATCCCTCTACCCGCCCTGAGGACTCTCCCGTCGCTGGCCCTCCTCGGCCCAGCCTACTTCCTCCTCCCATGAGCAGTACTGTGTAAACACCAAGGCCAGAATGTCATTTACTGGTGCCAGCTGACTCGGGGGCTGCCACCCGAGTGTGGGAAGGGTCCAGATTTCTGACTGGGCCGGCGAGGCGCCTCTCAATGTTCCCTGGCTGGGGAGTTTCTTCCCTTCCTCTGCCTTTTGAATGTAAGTGTCATCTGTTCCCGGTGTCCTTACTTTATTCCCTGTCTCTTTCCACTAATTTGCCTTCCTGTAAGCCTCCCTTTTCTTTCCTCGTTTTTTTTTTTCTTTTTTGTTTTTCTTTCCTTTTTCTTCTGACGTGACTGCCCTATTAGGGAGGATCACGGTAGTGGTTGAAAGCGGAAACTCCATCCGGATTGCCTGAATGGAAATCTTGGCTCTACCTACCGCTCAAAAGCTGAGTCCCTTGGATGACCACGTCAGTGTCCTTATCTATGAAAAAGGGGCAAGAATAATGCCTACCTAGTGTGGTTGCTGGGGGGTTTCAGGAGTTACCAGAGGTACCGTGCTTAACAACGCCTGATGTACGTACAGTAGGTACTTGCAGAAGGGGAACTATTTTCATTATCTAAAAACCTGCCCGTTCATATTTCTTCATGTTGGCTGGTGCTCTTGGTAGGAAGGAGGCTGCAGCAAGGTCTGTTGACTCCGAGTCTAGGCTGGGACTCTGATGGACGACCATGCTCGCACCGGGGGCTTTAGAGTGAGTCCTTACCTGCTCAGACTGGATGGTGGGAACAGGTCCTCCATGCTTGGTCTTCTCCCTATCCATCTGCCTTCTCTTTGGTTTGTCCCTGCCCTGTCCTTCTACTTCCAGAGACATTCTAAAGTGGAAGACATGCAGCTGTTCTAAGCTCTGAGTCCCTCCACTGAATGGGGCAGGGGCACATGATACAGTGACAATGTGACAGGTCACTGGACTGGAGGGCAAGAGATCCCTGTTGTAGTCCTGCTTCTGCTGTATGACCCTGGATAAGCCATTTCATGTCTTTGGATTGCAGCTTCTCCCTTTTCAAAATGGCGGTCATTATCCCCTCTGCTCTGTACCTCTCTGAAAATGACCAAACATGAGATTTTGAGGAGTGTTCTCCTGGCTGCCACGTGCTACAGAAGCGAGGACTCCCGCTGGTCTCGGATGGAGCAGAGGGTTTGTGGCAACAGCTGTGGCCACAGTCCATGCTGCTGACAAGAGGAGCAAATCGGTGTTGGTGTTTGCTGTGTGAGGCTGTGCTCGTGGGGACCTGAGATGGGAGTTGTCAGTGTCCTTCCCTGCTTGACCTCTGTTCTCTCTGATGGACATCTGGCCCATGGGTGACTCAGTCAGGAAACTACCAGCCATCGCTTCAAAAAGCTTGGACTCCTCTCAAGGATATGCTTACTTTGTGTTGTCCTGTGTTTGTTTGGATGGTGGGGGGAATCATTTACAGAATCAAGGGCAGATCCTGGGGGAATAATTTACAGAATCAAGGGCAGATCCTCAGAGTGAGCCCCTCCTCCCTGGTAGGGCCTCTGTGACCAAATCAATAAGATGGAAGGAGTTGGGGCATGCTGAGGGCTGGATTAGGATCACAAGTTACCCAAATGCTGGTCCATGGACAGAGCCAGGTTGGTGACATCAAAACTCTCCAGAAGCTTTGGCCGCTACACCAGGCCAGAACTGTACTTTTTGTTAGCTTCTCCAGCGCACAATGAGTTTGGGAACTGCTAGAGTGGGTGGGACTGGACTTGCCTGTCAGGAAGCTCTGCATTCCCTGTCCCCTCCTTGTCCCCATCAAAAGACTGGAAAGAGTTAATAGTATTAGCTTTGATGTATGATTAGGTTATGATTAGGGTTATTTGTGTTCTTGTGCAACTTAACCAGGTGACTGTATCCTTAAAGATGCACGTTGGGAGTTGGGGTACTCTTGTGAGCGTCTGTAAATGAGTAGAGGGGTCAACATGGGTGGGAGAACATTCCGGAAGTACCTGAGAGTCATAGTCTGGGAGAGGCTCAGCATTCTACTGGCCTGACCCTCTTAATTTTCTGGTGGAAGAAAGTGGGATTCTTGCTGGGCCCCAGTGGGAGAATGAAGTCTCTATCATGTACACTGAAAACGTATTATAATTCTGAGGGTGTTTGACAAAGAAAGTGGTGGGGAGGGATGGCTCCTCCAATACTGAATCACTTCAACACCTTCCCTCTTGTTTCCAGGTCCTTTCGTGGCACATCTGGCCTCTCAGCCACAGCCAAGAGGTGAGAGACATGGTCTTACCCCAGGATCCTTCTTCAGAAATTCACATTCTTCATCGTCTACACCCAAGCACATAGAAAACAGCCCCTGTGTCAGGGCACCCTTTTCCTCAGGCTGTGCTCTGTGGTGGGAATTGATGAACACAACCCCAAATCCAGAGGAAACAAACCTCCTTCCTCCTCTACCTCCGTGACCTGCTTTCCCAAAATGCAGGGCCATCCCCACATGATGTCAGTTCAGAAATCACTTTCTCATCAGGCCAAGGACTTTTCAAAGTTGCTGTGTTTTCCCTATCGTTTCCTTCCTTCCTCCTCCCCCCCCCTTCACTTCCTGTTTTTTTCTTCCTCTTTCTCCACCCCCCTAGCCCGGCTCTCCAGCCTTGTCCCTTGTTGTCTGAGAACAGGAACAAAGCGCCAAGCGTAGATAATCATGATTTCCTGATGGGCCCTCTCAGTGCCAGGGCCCAGGCGCAGCTTCTCTGGGACACAGGAGCCTCTGCTGGGAGCACAGCAGGAAGCAGGGCCTCAGAGCCTCCCGGCTGAAAGAGAATCTAACAAGAATAATCTTTCATGTCCTTACAACAATTTATAATTTCCAAAGAACTTTCTCCCGCATTCAAGCTAAAACACTGGAAAAATAAGTAAGACAAGTCCTAGTGTTTTGGCCTAATAACTGAAGTCTACAGTAGATGGGCAAAACATAGATGTGGGAGTTAGACATGCATTTATTTCTGGTTCTGTGCCTTTTTCCCATTATGACTCTACGGATCATCGTAGTTCTCTGAAACTCGGTTCTCTCACCTCTTGAGAAAATGGACTTCAGGGTACCTTGTGGGGAATTTTTGAGGACAAATCAGGAAAATGTACTGTAAGATTCACTTGGTATGCCTGGTAGATATTATTTACTTAATAAACGTGAGATCGGGGCGCCTGGGTGGCGCAGTCGGTTAAGCGTCCGACTTCAGCTCAGGTCACGATCTCACGGTCCGTGAGTTCGAGCCCCGCGTCGGGCTCTGGGCTGATGGCTCAGAGCCTGGAGCCTGTTTCCGATTCTGTGTCTCTTTCTCTCTCGGCCCCTCCCCCGTTCATGCTCTGTCTCTCTCTGTCCCAAAAATAAATAAAAAACGTTGAAAAAAAATTTAAAAAAAATAATAAAATAAAATAAAATAAAGTAAAATAAAATAAAATAAAATAAACGTGAGATCGCTTGTTGGGTTTTGGTTTTCTGCAAACAGGAGGGGCGGTTCAAATCCAAAGTAGCCAGAAAAGCCACATAATAAATGACACCCATGGGAGGAGGGACTGTATCTGTTACTGTGTTTTCCTGAAACATGGAGAGAGAGAGAAAGACAGAGAGACAGAGAGACCTACTGACAGGGCACAAATCACTGAAAAACAAAGCCCACCCACTACCGTGATCCTGACGCTTCTGTTCCATAACAATATTTTTCTTTTTTTTTTTTTTTAACCTGAAATGGAGGAAAGAACAGGTTTGTTTTTGTTTTTTTAATTTTTTTTCAACGTTTTTTATTTATTTTTTTTTGGGACAGAGAGAGACAGAGCATGAACGGGGGAGGGGCAGAGAGAGAGGGAGACACAGAATCGGAAACAGGCTCCAGGCTCTGAGCCATCAGCCCAGAGCCCGACGCGGGACTCGAACCCACGGACCGCGAGATCGTGACCTGGCTGAAGTCAGACGCTTAACCGACTGCGCCACCCAGGCGCCCCCATAACAATATTTTTCTAATGGGAAACAGAACAATCCCAACCACATGCCTGAGGTAGACTGTTTCACTAATTTAGCTCCCAGGGGCAAAACTACAAAAACAGCGATCTGGAAAAAGTCCCACCTCCCTTTTTGAATATCTGTTTAAAAAATTAAATTAAAAAAATAAAATAAAATAAAATAAACAAACCCTTCCCATTCAGGGTCAATGGAGAAGTCAGCCGGACCATGAAGCTGCTCTTTAAAAAAATTCTGAGAGAGTCAGAGACATGTTCTGATCTGAATTCTCCAAGTTGCTGAATCCTTGAATGACACTGTTTTCTCTGAGCCTCAGTTTCCCCGGCTACAAAATGAAAGCGTTAGAGAAGGCTATTGCATTGATTTCTTCCAGCCCTGGTAATCTGTGATTCTGGTATTCTCTCTGGTCTCCTTAAAAGATGTCTTATTTCTAGAGGAGAACAGGAAATGGCCTCTCAAAATAACATGACTTGCATTCCCTCTTAGCAGATTATCACTCACGTAAGGACAGAGAAGCCACGGGACTCCAGCGGGCACGGCCCTGACTTGGGAGCCAGACTTGCCGCGGCCATCTTGTTCAGTGGGTTTGTCCCATCAGCCTGGATCGGTGAGCCTGAATCACAAGACACAGTGCTGGGTAAGAAACAAGTGACTTTGGCTATGGCAGACAGCACAACGGTAACTTTCCCGTTTAGTGGAAAGGATGTGCGCTGTGTGTGCTTATAGAATACTGGAAAGTATTAAGCTGGTCATTTCACCAGATTTGTCATCTTTGATTAGAAGTCATGCCTCCTGACACCATATACACATAAAAGGAAAAAAAAAACACCCCAAGGTTATAGTTTTGAAATGGTTAAAGGGAGGGTGCCTGGGAGTCTCAATCAGTGGAGTGTCCTACTCTGGATTTCGGCTCGGGTCATGACCTCACAGTCTGTGGGATCGAGTCCTGCGTCAGGCTCTGTGCTAACAGTGCGGATCCTGCTTGGGATTCCCTTGCTGCTTCCCTCTTTGCTTCTCCCCTGCTTGTGTGCTCGCTCTCTGTCTCTCAAAAGAAATAAATAAACATACATGCATACGTGCATACATACATACATAAAGTGGTTAAAGGTCCCTGGGTTCTACCAGTACATTCTGAGTGGGAGCTGTAGCTGTCCTGAGCTGTGAGTGTTTAGGCATGAGGTAGAGTAGCTTAGAACTGCATACAGGAGAGAGCAGGTGAGAACTGTACCTCCAGGTGACTTGTCCTTGCAGAATTCGTTTCCTCTGAAGCACAATCTGGGTTCCTGTCTTGCCCATCCTTGCCGTGCAGACTCAGGTGAGCAGGAAAGTCCTTAAGTAGCAAACCCAGGATGGAATTCGGGTCTCGTGCCAGAGGTCTGGTTTGCCTCGCACTGGCTGTAACATTTTTTGAGACATTTTTAGTTTGCAAAGTTCTCATCCAGGACCATCGCCACACACCAGCTGCAGGTTGCCAGGCACATGGGTTCTTTGTTGTTACTGCTTTCCTCCTCTGTCACCTCCTCCTGATCCATTATGGATCTGCAAGGACTGGGCCACATCTGCTTGAACTTCTTCGTTGAACTCGGACGTGACATGAACCGACACCCCTCCCAGATGACTCAGGTTCTACTGAGGGCTCAGCAGCCTGGGTTCTGGTATTCTAACACATCTGCATAAGCTGGCCCAGGACGCCCACCAGGACAAGACCAGGAGTCACGAAGGAGATGCCAATACACTGAGAAGGCCATGCACCTGTTAATCTTTCTCCACTTGCTGGTGTTACCTTCTGCTGCCCTCTGTCCAAAAGCTCTTCTTCTTCATCTAGATGCCTTGAGTTCCCTTAAAACCAAAAGCAGAAACATTTCATACAGCTGAGTGTAGCACAGAAAGCAAGACCAGGTGATCTCTAAGGTGTTTTCCGGTTTCATCCTAGACTTGTGGCTTACACCAAATTCTCATTCTTTGAGGGAATAGGATTGTCTTGTGCTCCCTTCCTTTTTCTTCCTCTTATGGTTTCTTTCCCTAGAGTGGCCACCAGGCTACAGCATAATTTAGAGGAAGGAGGAGAGCTTTTAGAATTAGACAGACCCGATTTCAAATCTCGGTTCTGCTTCTTTAGTTGAGTGATTTTGCTGAGATCATTTCAAATTCCTGAGGTTCTGTTTCCCCATCGGTACGATGGGGACAATATGCCCTATGTTGTCCACTTGTGGTCAAGATCAAAGGATATAGTTGAAATGCATTAACATAGTTTCTTCCTCAACAAATGTTAGCTCCTTTTCCTCCCCAGTCTTATCTAGAGCTACTTAAGTGTAGCTTTGATCCCCCATTGGGTTCTTTTGTAACCTTGTGCCTTGTGTGTGCGTTAGCTCCGAAGAAGGTGCCATCTTGGTGTTAGGCCTACAGCACCAATTGTGGGATCATCAACAAATAAACATTTGTACATTGTATCAGGCAGTGTTCAGTGTTATGGAAAAAAGGAAAACAGGAAAACCTAAATAAATAAAGCAAGCCAGAGAGATGGGATGTGGGGAGAGCAGGACTGCTGTTCTATACAGGGTCCAGGGGAAGCCTCCCTGGCTAGGTGTTACGGGAGTAGGGTGTAGACAGAGGGAGGGAGTGAGGCTAGAAGGAGCAGAGGCCCTCAGGCGGGAATGTGCTTAAGGAACTGCAAGCAGCCAGTAGGATTGGAGCAGAAGGAGCAGGGCACAGTGGAAGGGGGTGAGGGCAGAGAGAAGCAGTCAGATCATGTAGGGCCTCATAAGCCACTGTAAGGACGTGGGCTTTTATGTTCTGGCTGGCCTTTCCAGAGATTCTCCTACTTTTCCTCCCTCTTCCCTAGAACATCTCTAAAGGCCCCATCTCCGAAGCCTCCCTGAGTAGAGAAAGGGACGGATGCTCTTGCCCAGTAAAGTACAAGCCATCCGTTCAAAAACCTGTATTGGTAACAAGACTCTGGAGATGAATGAGACGCAGCCCTGTTCTAGTGCCCATGGTCCAATGCTACTTCAAGCTGCTTGAGAAAGTTGCGTTGGTAAATGAGGTCGAAATGAGTCGTTGTTCTGATCTGGTCATTGTGGAGCCAGTTTGCTAGAGTGGCCATTTTCCACGGGCACCTCGCACAGGTCACTTCTACCGGTTCTCTTGAAATGCATTCACATAGTGTATTACCAAGTCTTGCCTTCAGGGTAGAGGCAGGATGAATTCACTCAGCAAACACCTGAGTGCCTATTCTGTGTCAGTGCTAGTGTAGACACTGGGTACAGATGACGACTAGGTTTACACCCTGCTCTCGAGGGGTTTATGGTTTTAGTGGGACACCTGCTAGTGACCAACCAACACAACTTATCTGTGGCTGTGAGGGAGCCCAAGGGGACGCTCCTGATGCAGACAGAGGGGCAGGACGGGGCAGCTTCTTGGGCATGTCGTCTCCACTCAGTCCTAGAGGTGAGGAGCAGTGAATGGCAAGGAGGGTGGGGAACATCAGGGAGGGGTGTTGGGAGTTTCCACAGAGGAAGGACATAAGCAGGGGATGCCCGGTGCCTGTCACCATGCCTGACAGTCACTGGAGTGTGAGGTGAGGCAAGTCTGAGAGGCCCCTTCAGAGGGGGGAGATGGAAGGCTAACCAGGAGCCTTGAATGCCCAGCCAAGGATGTTGAGTGCACTTGAGGGCAGCCTAGAGCGGGAAGAGTTTTTTAAGCCCAGATTGATGGCCTGAGGAGATTGGAGTTAGATGAAACTAAGGGTCTAATTTTATTGACCCTGAATTTGTTCTGATTGATCAAAAAATACTTCATTTTTGAAGTGCTTATTTTATACCTACTCCTGGTAACATTATAAGATCATAGCTTCCTCAGATGGGAAATAGGTTCATGCAGATGGGCTGAATGAGATGGTCTTCTGGAGCTGATGAATTCATGGCGCTTCCTGCCGCCCGGTGCCCTAGTGAATGTTGAACATTGGTGGTTTCGTGTGGGGTCTTGGCACTCAAATTGCCAGAAAGCGGTGAGAACATGAGCCTTGTTTCTGACTGGAGGGAGTAGCTGGCAAAAGCCCAAGCTTTTCTAGCAGAAATGGTGGAATTTAGGTCTTGATACCTTTTTTTTCTAGTCAGAAAACAAACGGGTAATATCTATCTCTTAATCCTCTCCTAGTTGAATAGGACAGTAAGAATGTTCTCTTTAGAAAGTACACATTCACCGGCCAGACAATACCTGAGTCCCAATACCTGAGAATGTATGAGGACTGGAAACCATCAAGACACATTAAGCCTGCTCATCCGTCCAAGGAGATCATGTTTGTGACGATGACAAAGGAGGCACAGACGCAGATAGTGGGTAGGAGGCCCTTGCATGCACAAAGTACAGAAAGGGAGCATGTCCTCTGCCCTGGGAAGTCGGGAAAGATTTCCAAGAGGGGCCAAATTGAGCCGGGTATTGAAGGGTGAGTAGGAGTTGGGAGCTGGGCGAGAGACACCCCTAGTACAGAATGGCACTCTATAAATAAGGGCCAGTGTTCAAACATCTGTGGTGGCAGCGGAGAGGAAGTAGCCGGAGTGATCATCGTGCACAGATAATTCCTCAACTCTGCATTTTAGAATCCGTTAGTAGCCTCCTCCTTAGCCTCCCACCTTGTTCCCAACAGTGACTAAAAATAATCAGATTGACTAATTTGAGTCGATCTCTTCTCTGACCCCATGGAGGTGTTAGTGAGTGGAATCGGATGAGAGGGACCAAGAAAAGAAGCGGAAAGAGGAGGAGGGAATCCATCGCCATCATCCAGAAACACTGACGGAACAGCATAGCTTGCACCAGGGCTCTCTGGTAGCAGAACTCAACTTCACAGACAGCCAGGTCCGCTTCTTCCCGGTGAAAACTGCAACGGGGTGTTTAGAACTGTGCTCCTCTCCCTTCCTCTTAGAAAAAAGTTATGTGGGGCGCCTGGGAGGCTCAGTTGGTTAAGCGTCCGGCTTCAGCCCAGGTCATGATCTCACAGCTTGTGGGTTTGAGCCCCACGTCGGGCTCTGTGCGGACAGCTCAGAGCCTGGCGCCTGCTTGGGATTCTGTGTCTCCGTCTCTCTCTGCCCCTCCCCAGCTCGTGCTCGCACTCTGCCTCTGTCAAAAATAAATGAACTTAAAAAAAATGAAAAGAAAAAAGTTCTATGTATATGTTCGTGTGTCTGTATATACCCAGATACGTGTATGTGTGTGTATATACATACATACGCGCACAGACACGCACACGTATGTAGTATGTAGAATCTATTCTAGCCTAACGCACCCTGGTGCCGACGCCCTCCAGCCACTCGTGCCGGCTGAAAGACGAACGGATGGGTTAGAATTGGCCTCGCTGACCTGCACCACTTCCTTGGGCCTGTTGGGTGTGTTGAGGTCTGTGCTCCCGGCACCAGAGGTCCACAAGCACACCAGGATGCCCGTTACAGAAGAGGAAACTGCAGCTCAGAGACATGAAGCAGCTTGCCCAAGGCCCCCCGCTCCTAGGTGGTCAGGACTCAGACTCACTTGTGACTGTCTCCCCTTCCGCTCTGCATGCCGTGCTATCCTTCTGATAAACCAATGAGGAGCAGTTAAGGATCATCCCTGAACGTGGCCCTCACCTAGAGCTCTGAAATGCAGCACTGGACAGAGCAGTGGCATCCTGTCTTGGAGTCCTCTCCGGATCTTCCGATGCCAGCAGACTCTCCACAGCTTGCCCCACGGGTGTCTGTTTACATGCTTCCAGGGACGGGGAGCTCACTACTTGATAACGACAGTTGGTTCTGCTTGTGGGCACTTGGGGATCCTTCCCTCCTTGAAGAGCTGCCTCTGAACTTAACCTTGTCCCATTCTGGTAGGCTTACTTCCAATTGCTGTTGTTGTTGTCTTTAAGGAATCTCTGCACCCAATGTGGGGCTCAAACTCATGACCCTGAGATCAAGAGCAGCGGGTTCCACTGACTGAGCCAGCCAGGCTCACCCTCATTTCTAGTAGGCTTAAACATGTCAATAGCAAGCAGCTTGAGGGATGAGTGCTTTGCTCTGATTGGAGTCTCCGGTAGATACCGCCCCATGACGTACCCTCCTCTCCATTTCCCCTCTTGGAGAACCAGGAGAATCAGTCAGGGCTTCCTTGACTCTTCTCTTGGGGGGTCTGTTTGTTCTCCCTGACGGGCTAGGCAGAGGAGACGACATGGCACCTGGGTTTCTTCTCTTCTCCCTCTCAGGAAAAACCTCACCGTGAGCTTCTTCTCACCCTCTTTGCTCCAGAAGCCTGGCTGTACCAGGGCGAGTAAGCATTTCTCTTGGATACCTTTGACTGACATAAGGTGAAGTTTGAAAAGAAGGAGCAGAGATGAGAAAGAAAAGGAAGGAAGGACAGGATGGCTGTGGTGTCGGGATTAACTTGGGTTCTGGCCCGAGCTGTGGCACGGACTCACCAGTTGACCTTGGACACCCCCTTCCCCTCTCTGTCGTCACTACGTGGGAGTCGGGCCTGACCGTCCAGGGCTTTCCCTTTCCGAACATGACCCCAGAGAGAGTCATGGCTGCTGAACCCGCATGTTGTCCAGCAGGACCCTGATGTGGGGTTCGCTTTTGCACCACCAGAACCAGGAGGCACCTCTGGAAGGTGAGAAACTGGACTCCCCCCCCCCCTTTTCATGGCAGGAAGGGCCTCCATCGGCCCTGGAGCACAGAACGGCTGATCTGGTTCTCAGAGTAAAAGGGCTCAGCCTGCACCCTGCCCCCATCCTGATGCTGTGAGCCCCGGTGCCCTTGCTCTGCCCCTTTCTTCCAGTTTTCCAGCTTCTTGAAGCTCTGTCTGTGCTTCTTCTCTGTGCTGGAAGATAGGAGAATCAGCTTAGGGTGCTTGGCTTAGCCCTGATGGCGAGCCCGCCTTTCTCTGGGGCTTGGAAGCTGCCAGCCTAGTGGTCCCAGGATGAGGGGACTTCATCTGACCTGCACAGCAGAGTTAGGCCCAGGCTGCAAATGGGCAGACGCGTTCTGCGGAGAGAATTGTTGCTGAGGAAATCGGGCTCCGAACGTGTCTCCTCCAAAGACCTCACTTCCCAACAGTCCACCTTGCTCTCCTGACCGTGCTGCCGGCCCAGGAAGAAGGGGAACATGGCCATCTGACAGAATTATTCAGTTGCCATTACATGGGACAAAAGGGGCCTGGCAATGTGATGACGTTTGCAAAGGCGTGTGTCCCTACTTTCAGGGAATGACACGTGACAGTGTGCATCAGAGGGGACTTTAGGTGGGGTTGGTTCAGTGGTGGTCACCATGAAACACTGTGCCACATGATGGTTAGGAGGACAGACTGGACCCAGCCCACCTGGGTCACAGTCCTCCTCTCCCGCTCGCTAGCTGGTGGGTTCAGACAGTTAGCACATCCCTCCTCCAACAGTTCCCTCATCTGTAAAGTGAGAGTCGATTGCACCTTCCTCATAAGTAAGGCTGCTTTGCTCATGAAATGAGCCAGCATGTGCACCTGCTCCCGGTGGTGCTGGGCACATAGTAAGGACTCAATTAGCGTTAGCTCTCCTTATTTTGATCTAAGGCCTCAGTTGAATATTTTACTTGAAAGTAAGTTTTTGGGGGGCACCCGGGTGGCTCAAGTCGGTTAAGTGTCCGACCCTTGGTTTCGGCTCAGGTCATGATTTCATGGTTTGTGAGTTTGAGCCCCGTGTCGGGCTCTGCGGTGACAGAGCCTGCTTGGGATTCTCTTTGTCTCCCTCTCTCTCCGCTCCTCTCCCCCACCTCAAATAAATTTAAAAAATATATCGCAAAAAGTACGTTTTCGGGATGCTCTGTGGGTTCGAGCATTTTCAAGCTATTTAGTAAGCATCTTCGGTGTGCAGAACTGGTCCTAGACGATGGGGTTTCCAAGCCGAAGTCAGCAATGGTGATAAACAGACCAACATCAGATGTGTGACACCTCCTGTGCCATTAGAACAACTGAAGCATTTTAGGAGACCAGAGGCAGCAGGGCAGCTCACTGACCCGGGAGGCTTCTCAGAGGCAGAGGTGGCTCAGAGTGGTGGTGGTGCCCAGGAGGGTTGGAGACAGGAGACTGGGAGCAGATGACGGGTTGTGAGAAGGAGGCAGAGATCTGCAAGCGTGGTGGAGGGGTGGGGGTGCCGTTCTGAACGGGAGGTGGGAGAATGGCTAAGGAGAGAGAGATTGCTTGACAGTGGTCACGGGGGTTGGTGTGGGTGAGCCTGTGGGCACCGGGTGGAGATCCGTCCACCTTGTCCAGCTCCCTGTCGGGGGAGGGACAGGGCCCCCCATGTGCTGGTGGAGGCCCCGCCCTGCAGGCAGGACGGGAGCAGACCTCTCTGCCCCCGACGCTGAGAGAGCACAGGCCCCTCTGTGTGCGCGAAGAGCCCTGGCCGGGCCTCCTCTCCTTGAAGGGCCCCACAAAGCCTTGCTTGTTCTCCCCTGACATCAGACCTCGCCCTCAGGACTTCTCTGTTCTTCTGGGGCAAGATCTCACACAGTGATAATAGCGTGAAAGGGAAGGGAGGGAGCAAGTGAAGACTGGCTCCGGCGTTGCCATGCCAACCTGCTCCCCAGCCGGGGCAGGAAGATGGCGCCCCCGCCACGTGCGCCTGTGTCCCTTCCCGGTCACGCCCGGGACCGTGTTGAGTTGCTGAGTGCCTGGCCCGGGCCCAGGAGTTGCTGCTGGTGTCAGTTCTAAGAGAGGCTGGCTGCTTGGTCAGTAATACACAAAATAGTAGGGGGTCGAATTAAGTATTGCCACACACAATGGGTTGATTGTTTTCTGGGGTTTTTTTTTCCCCTTAAGGAAGCAAGTGTTGCATTTAAACACCTGGGTTTTCTATTTTAACAAAGATGTGTATATAGTTTTGCCTTCCACGTTTCATAAAAGCTTAGTGCTCAGAGGGATCTGTGTGATCGTCTGGTCTAGCTTCTTGCTGATCCTTTTTTCAGGTGAGTAAACTGAGACTGGGTGAGTGAGGAGTAGGAGGCATTTTGACCAAGGAGAAGCGTAAAGCCTTTGTAGCCATCTAGTCCTGGGCTCCGGGAGCGGGATACCGTGTGTAAAGCACTTAGCGCAAGACCTGGGTCCGCCGTGGGGCTCCGTGAATGCTATCCCTGATTATTTTCTGAACTTTCTTGCGTGCCAAGTGGGGTCAGTAAATGAAACACTCATAAAACAAAATGCATGTTGAATCAGTACAGGGGAGCCTCCTGATCTCCTTCGTCCTAAAACAACTGCTTCCTTTGGAGATGCAGAATCAAAAGGGGACTTCAAATCCTTAGTCTAGCGCAGCGCTTCTCGAATGTACGGCCAAGGGCACAGGCTCGGCCGCCGTGAAGGTGGGTTGCTGTCTCCACAGTCTCTCCGGTGTTGTTTCCCACACGCCGCTGGGCCCAGGTGACTTGAGGTTGTTTCATATAGCGGGCTTTCCTGCTGGTGCGAACAGCAGAGTAGCCTCAGACCTCGTGTTTGAGTGAAAATTTGCAATCTTCAAGTGGGATTAAGACGCAGCCTAAACAGTACTTGATCCGTCTGTGAGGCTGTGAGCTCCGCAGCAGATGGAGAGCAGTGCTTTCAAATTCAGTCATTGGTGGCCACGGACACCAGCCTGGGAACCCCAGCTGCAGGGTAAAGTTTAAATCGGGATAGCGTATGGTTGAGTCATCAAGAGCGGGGCTGGGCTTTAAAATAAACTTGGAGATAAACTCGGTGACTTTGTTTGTTTGCTTTAATTGTGGTCTTGGTGCATCCATCCAAACAGGGAAGCCCCCCGGTGACTTTGCTGCCTTCTCTGTGTATTGTGAGTTTCCTGCAGGAGCATGTCTGAAAGCAGCGTCACATGTCCGGAAGCCCATCTGTGTAGAAACAGCCTATCTGTCTATAAGCACAGGGGTGGGGGTACGGCCACGAATGGAGGAGCCCCTCCTATCTTAATGTACACTTCCAGAGTGTTTTCCAGTTGTGCCAGAGTGAGCCAGAGAAACTCATTTTGATAAGCTTGGGATAGAATGTCAGCCTTTTTCTTTCTTTCTTTCTTTTTTTTTTTTTTTTTCCTATTTTTTTTCTTTCACTTTACACTCCCAACTGGAGTCAAGGTGATTCAGCCGCAAGCCGTGTTTCCCTTGGTGGAAAACGTGACGTAAGAAATTAGCGAAAGCAGCTGGGGAGGATGACTACTTAGCCAAATGGTTGAATCTATTAATCTTTTCTCCCCACCCCAGTTGCCTTGGCCCATTGCTGGCCGACTCTTTAAGAATAGTCAGTGCCTTTGAAATGACCTTGAACGGGAATTAAGGGAGTTACTGAGTTAAGTACGCATTGGGTACTACAGCTGTGAATTTGAACATTCTACTACTAAGAGGAGTAACGTTTAGAAAATATCCAGGTCATTGAAATCAATCCTTCTGCTTTGTCCTTTTTACAAACTTCTGCTTTTGTGCTAAGGCCCTACCCTGACCTGGTCTGGCATTTTTAATGTGAGACAATAATGCCCCTTAGTGGAGAAGACACATAACTGCAAGCTTTTGCATTTGCCCAAAGAAAAACTGTTTTAGCGAACGACCTCACTTTCATAATTCTTAAAACTGAACAGGGTACCTATTTTTTAAGGGTCATCGGGAGAATCACATGAGATCATGCGTGGGCAGCACTTAAAATAGCACTGAGCACAGGACTGACAGTGGCTGTGACCGTGGTTATCTGACAGGGAGAATGTGGGTAAGCAGGGGATGAGTGAAGTCATCTTCGAGTCCCCAGGATTTTAGGTCAAGGTCGTCCGTGTCAGCGGTGATATGTCAGCATGTCCTCACCTGGGACAGGACTGTCTCACAGCTGGCCCACCAGTCTGGAGGCAGCGAGGCCCACTTCTGCAAGTGCACCCAGGTTTCAGCACGGGAATTTCGATTCAAAGAGACATCTGCAAATGCGAATCCACAGCCTGGAGACATGTCATTTTGTCATGCCTGTCCCTGACCTTGAGCTTCTCTCAGCTCAGCCTCCAAATCTGATTGGCAGGGCCAAAGGCAGGGACAGTCACAGGCTTCTCTTTGTGCGAATGAGTCGCTGACCGTCTCCTCCAAGCGGGTGAAGCAGACTCTTCTCAAAGCCCCTTGCTGCCTGTCTTCAGCTCATTTGTGCCTCGCTGAGGGTGTAGATTGCTTTCAGATGGCTCGAGTTTCCTTCCTTTTAATTTTCAACTATAACATGAGATCCCTGTCTGCTTCTTCATATGCCAGAAACCAGTTATAGCTTCATTAAACTCGGTGGAAAGGGGAAAAACATTTCCTTCCTTCCTTCCTTCCTTCCTTCCTTCCTTCCTTCCTTCCTTCCTTCCTTCCTTCCTTCCTTCCTCCCTGTCACATTTTTTCCCCTCTTCTGCCTGCCCATTCTTCCTTCCCTCTTTCTCTAAGCAAACGGCTGGGACTCAGACACGAGATCCTTGGATACAGATTTTGGTATTCACGCTGTCACTTTGCACTCATTTTTTTCCCCCTTTTATTAGCAAACACGTATTCCCTGAGTGGCCTGCTGTGGATTCAAGCATAAAGTCCTAGCTCCTGTCCTGGAGGTGCTCACCTTCTAGGAAGAGAGGCAGACAGGTAAGCAGGAGTGACTGGAACGTGGAAGGGTGGCATGTGAGGACTCCTGGGGCTCTGGTGAGAGGTGGACAGCAGGGGACACCACTCCCACCCCAGGACTGGGACAGGCATCCAGGCAAGCCCCAGGCCAGCCGAGGATATCAGTCTACCTGGCAGAGAACTACGTTTAACGCAGGTGTAAAAGCGCATAGGAATACCAGTCCCGCCCCTTCATCGTAACCGGAAGACTGGGATCTGCCGAAGGATCTCCAAGTGAGCCTGTGACAGCTGTCACTCCCAAGGCCCCTCATCTCCACCCACCCACCCACCAAGAGTGCGTGATCTGGCCTTACCTTCCATCCAGCTCCCGAGCCTCACCGGTTGCCGGATGTTCACTGACAAGTTTCTCCCTCCCGAGTCCACGGCCTCCTTCTGCCTGAAACCTTAACAGCTTATTCCAGCCCAGATGAGTTACCTCTTCTCTTGCGCCCCTTTTCCGGAACGTTTTCGCTTTACCCCAATCGCAGTCCTCACTAGAACCTTCCATCCTTTACAGTGGGCTTTGAACATGGCTTCTTGCCCTCACTGGGTTGTGCTCTTATCTCAGACCACTGCAGGGATCGAGTCTTACTGAGCACTAGTCCCTAAAAAGAGCAGATGTTCATGTATTTATTCCTTAAACCATTCACCAACTTTCTATACTCTGTTAAGGACTGTGCTGGGTATTGAGGATGGAGCAATAATTAAGACCTGCCCTCAAGCAGCTCAACAGACATGTATAAGTATTTTAGTTTTGGAAGAAATGTATACACAGGATTTACAGGATGTGTGTATGTAGATAGATAGATATTCTATCGAGTTGTCTATATACAGAAAATCTCGAGGCAGCTGGGTGGCTCAGTCAGTTAGACATCCAACTTCGGCTCAGGTCATGATCTCACAGTTTGTGAGTTCAAGCCCATGTCAGGCTCTGTGCTGACAGCTCAGAGCCTGGAGCCTGCTTTGGATTCTGTGTCTCCTTCTCTCTCTGCCCCTCCCATGCTCATGCTCTGTCTCTCTCTGTCTCTCAATAATAAATAAATGTTTTAAAAAACTAAAAAAAAATCTATATTTATATCCATATCCATATCTATATATCTATATATCTATATATCTATATATCTATATATCTATATATCTATATATCTATATCTATATCATGTATATCTGTATCTATATCTATATCATCTATGTCTATATCTACTAGGGTCATTGGAAGGAAGAGGTCAGTTTAATTTGGGAGCAAGTGTCAGGGTGGGGTGAGGACGAGGTATTTGATTTCATTTCCAGTGGGGGATCAGCTAAATTATATTGACTATAAATGGGTAGAGAGCCCAGCAGAGCCAGTGGAAATTTGCCAACTGAACAAAATCTTTGGGTATAGAGGTACTTTCTAGAAGTTTTGAAAAATGCTTATTACTTATTCCAACAAAATGCTGCCATTTCCTGGGCAACTAGACTCCCAAAGCCTTGGGATCTGTATTAACATCATTGTTTTGTCATCTCATGGGATTTGTTTTTTCAAATTTGAAATTTGAAAGCCACAGAGTAGACCTTTGGTGTTTGCAAATTATCGCCAACCTAATGCCTTAATGTTACAGTTGTACTATTATAATTGCAATGAGACCTGATTGAGGCTTCTAGGGCTGGGACCTGGCAGGTGCTCAATTGCTTCTTGAATTCCCAAGGAAAAAGGGTCTGCATTAGAGAATGTCATATTAGTCCTTTGAATACACATGAAGGATTAAACTAGGCTATCCAAGCACTTCCCAGTAGAGGTACTTGGGGGAAACTTTGTTGAATGTATGAAAATTATTTATAGTTTGCATGCCTTTGCGTTTCACAACATTTACTGCCTCGAACATACACAAGGGCTTGAGAACAGTTTCTCTGTAGTAGTATAGGCATTCTACCAGATACCAGAATTACTGCTTTTTCACAGACTAACTCTGTAGCACTCCCTGATGGCAGCAGTGGGCCAATTTTGATATAGCGGGGGACATTGGAAAGTGCTGGCGTCCTGTCGTCACTCTCCTTGCCATGTAACTTGCAATCCACACGGCTTCAAGAAACAAGACCGGGGCGGCATGTGGAAGGTGCTGTTAGTGTGAAATGGTGTTTCTGGGAGGAAAGGTGCATCCCCCTTCTAATTAGCTTAGCTCATGATTGGGCATTAGGTTGCCTGGGTACATATTTGGAAATTGTTGCATATCCTCACTGTATAACCCTAGGAGGTTGGAACATGGAGCAGTGTGGGCAACAGATGATAAGGATGAGGCTCAGAGCAGGAAAATGACCTTCCCCAAGGTCCTGTAGCACATAAGTGGCTAAAATGAGATTAGGGCACAGAGCCCATGACTCTCTGTTCACTTGGTGGCATTACAGAGGCATTACAGTCAATGGGATCGCCTGTGTACTTCAAGCCTTGAGTTACGCAATAGCCATTTGATCCACCCAAGGTGCCAGGCTGCATTTCTGCCCAGGAATGTCCCTGCTCCCACTTTCTGGTTGCAAAGTTCGTATATAATCAGTCCTCAGTGATACTTCTGACCTTCTCTCCTTCCCCTCCCCTCCAAGATGCACTTTCTATTTTATGGTTTCATACTGTCCCTCCTTAGGACCATGCTCACTGACCATGCATTTCCCCATCCCCTGCAATGACTAATTCTCCCTCATTCTTATCCAAAAGACAGTGTCTGCCCCAAATACCAGATGACCTGAGAGCCTCTCCTCCCATGGGATATGGAAGAAAAATCTTAGGTTTTGTTGACAGAGAAGCTCCATGGGGTCATGGGAGTTTTGTTTACAATGAATGACTTAATTCATTCCACATGTATGTATGTGTGGCATTCCCACTGTGTGTGAGGCAGTAGTCTAGGAGTTGAAGATACACAAGTCAATGGTAATAGAGATTTGAAAGAAGAATAAAGGCAGTGACTGGGCACGGGGTGGGGTGAGGTGGGGTGGGGTGAGGTGAGGTGGGGAGAAATACTATTTTGGGCCAGTTGGTTAGGTTGAGCTCCACTGAAAAGTAAACCTTGAACGGAGGCCCAAAGGCAAACCATGTAGATATATGGGAGGAGGAGGGAAAGCATTCTGGGCAGAAGGACTAGGAAGTGCAAAGGTCCTGTGACAGAAAGATATGTCATACATTCAAAAAAGAAAAGGTAAGGAGGCAGAGGTAGCTGAATCACAGTGATTGCAGGGGATGAACCACTTTGGGGTACCATCACATAGGATGCCTTGTTGACCGTGATAAGGATCTAGTACCCTACTATAAGTAAAACAGGGCCCCACTGAAACAATTTAAGTAGAGGAGTGACATAATGTAACTTTTTAAACATCAGCAAAGCTGCCAGAAAGGCAGTTGACTGGGTGGTTGGGAATGGATGAGAGCAGCGCTGGGAAATCTCTGTAAAGGGTGAGTATGATACTCTGGGCACGAGTTGATGGCTGGTGGCTTGGTCTAGGGTGCTGATGAGGGACGGTGTGAGAAGCAATTGAATTGAGATCATCTTAAAAGTACTGCTGGTGGGATTTGTTAGCTTGGTTATGGGGTATGAGAGAAAGAGAAAAGTCAAGGATAACACCAGCTTTTGGGGACTGAGCTGCTGGAAACATGGGATTGTCATTGGCTGAGATGCGGAAGACTGGAGCAGGGCAGTTTTTGAGGGGAGAAAGCAACACTTTAATTTGGGGTGAGTTAAGTTTCAGCTATTTATGAGAAGTCACGTAGTCAATTGGATACATGAGTCAGGGGTTCAGACGATGGGGTCGGGCAACAGTTGTGAATTTGGAAGTCATTGGCATACATCTCTAAGATAATATTTAAAGCCTTCACAGATATCAATAGTTGTGTCGGAAAGAGGAGCTCTTGGTCATGAACTGAGAGAATAAAAATAACAAGGGTAATAGTGATGATGGCAACTACCACTTACTTATGCATCCGACTGCTTACCTATGTTGTCTCATTATTTCTAAAAGCCACCCTTGGAGAGGTTGAAGTAATCTCTGTTTTACTCATATTGAAACTCAGACTCGGGGAGGTTAAGTAAATGTTGTTAAATACATTGATTAAGTCCGTGTGGCTGTTGCTATGCTGGACGTCAGGAAGCAGATCACAGCTCAGTTTAAGAAGTTCAAGGGCGTGGTCCTTCTGTCGTCTTTGAAGAACACATTTCGGCTGAGAATTTCTGCCAGCTCGCCCCCCGCCTTCAAGTTATGTGTGTCCTGAAGATGGGGCACTTCAGGTGCCGGATGAAATAAAGCCTGAGGGGACACACGGTGCCGCCCACACCAACACGACACACAATGTAAAGTAAGGGGGGGACAATTTGAAAAAGCGTTAGAGATGAGACATGAGAAGACAGGGTCACACTTCCCCTCTAAACGCCGGCTACAGTTTAAGCAAAGACATTACCAGCAGGTGCTTGTTGATTTCCTTTCCTGGTTTCACTGTCAGAGGACAGCGCCCATCCTCCTTGGAGGCAGGTGTTCGTGCCACACTGGCCGTCCGCAGGCACTCTGCCCTGCTGTCATCTCCATTAGGTCTCGTCACAGGCAAATGAGTGCTGTGGACCCCATCTGGGAGAGTAAGGTCTGAGGGGTGACGTGACTTGTCCAAGGTCTGCGGCTAGTGCGGGATACTGTTGAGATGTGAACTAGGCTCTCCGGATCCCCAAGCTCATGCCTGTTGCACCGCACTGCTCCAGAAAGGACAGGAGGGAAGAGGCTGGGATCCTGACAGCACCTCGGGTGCCGGATCATCCCAGGATCCCCGGCATGCAGTCCTGGGGATGGCCAGCAGAGGGGACCACGCACCCGGGTTTCTGCAGCCGGCTGCCTGAAGCCATGTTGAATGAGCAAATGTCTGCAGCAGACTATGAGATCTAAATGTCTCCTTGGCAGGAAATCCTCGAGGAGCACTGCGGGGTTGTGCAAACAGCCTTACAATGTCCGCTTGTGTGTGTGCGCTCGGCTTCGCCTGTGTCGCCCACAATGCTCTGTTTTTTTTGGATAATGGGGCTCTGTGGACCCATACGCCTTGTCATGCAAAGGGAGGGACCTGTGTTTGTCATAAATGGGCTCTTGTATGATTAATAGCCATGCGAATGAGCTTGCAGCAGCCGTTCAGCACCCGGCTTCACCTCTTCACGGAGACGGTGGTCTGAGTAGGCTTTCTTCCCTTGCCCCAAAGCAGCAGTGCAGTATTTATTGCTGAAAGGGAAATGACTTGTTTGCACTGTGGCTGCAGTTTTTGCCATGCGAGACAGGAGGTGCAGAAACTAGTATTTGTTGTCAGGGGCTGATTGCATGCCAGATACTACACTAGCTACGTAATCTGCATATCTTACTTACTCAATAGCAACATTGTAAAGGAAGTATTATGATTTGCATTTTACAGATGAGGAAAAGTCAGATTCAGAAGGGCAGAACGACTTGCCCAAGGTGTCCAGAGCTCATGCTATTCCCATTAAATGACTCCCTTTCTTCTTCAGTGTGGTCTGTTGGTCCACACACTTGAAGATGCCTTTCCTCATCCCGTTGGGCTGCTCATACACTGGAATTGGTGATTTTAAAACAGATGAGGAGTTGCCATTCCTGGGCTTTGGTGTGTTTCTAGTACCTCCTGGAATTATATGCAAAAAAAAAAATACGTGAGTCTGTGGATGTGTGCATTTTTCTGAAAAGGCTGATTGTCATCAGATTTTCAAAGTCATCTGTGACCATAAAACAACAGAGTCAAGCACCCCAAAATACTGCTATTTTGGGAAATGCTTATTTTCTCTGACCTCTTCCTGTTACCATGACTATTTTCTCTGTTCAGTTTATTCACAACTGATATCTTACTGTTGCTATGCGGTGACTACTCATCTAACGCTTCCGATCCATTTTGGCAGACATCAGTGAAGAGGGCCGTGTGCTGGACCCATGTTTGGTGCTCAGTGGGGAGGAGTCGGGGGGGATAAAGTGAAATGGGTGACATTCTGAAAACGAAGAAGACAGCCCTTGAAAAGAATTCACAGCAAAGTTGGTTCATTCAGCTTGGAAATCCAGATAGGAGGTTTCTGGGAGAAAGTGCTATTTGATTTGGGTACTGAAAGACAGACAGAACATCTGGAGGCAGAGGAGAGGGGAAGGGCATTCCAGGCAAAGGGAATAACACAAGCAAAACAACAACAACAACAACCCAGAAGGAAGAAGGAGGCCAGAGCTGTTGGTACTGTCCAGATTCTGGTGTGACCAGAGTACCGAGTGTTCAAAGTTGCTGAAACTTGAAAGAGAGCTTTGGGTCAGATTTTATGGCCCTGAATACCATGTAAAAAAAATTGTCCTCCTCTTAATTTGACAGCCAGCTTGGAAACGTTTATGCTAAACCGCGCCTTCCTTCTACCCAGCTAACCCCTGGGAAGAGCCAGGTCTCCCAGTGCTCAGCAAACCCACCCCACCGCCCCTTCCCTGTCCAGCCTGTGTTGATGGTCCTCATCACTTGCTTGGGGTTCAAGCCGGGGATTTTATTTGAGAACGTTAGTTTGATCTGCCATGAAGAATACGTTGAAATCCAGCTGGTTGCTCACTTCAGAAACTGGACACAAAAGCAGAACCACTCCCGCCTCCGACATTTCAAGGGAGCTTTGCAGCCCCTGCGATGTCCTCAATGCTTGAGATGAAATGGAGCGTGCCAACCTCCCTGGGCTTCAAATTCTTCAGGTTTTTAGTATGTGAAATGTTTTTTGTTGGTCTTTTTGGTACTTACATAATTTTTGACATCCCACATCCCCCCCCCCCCGCCCCCAGATAAATTTGACCTGGGACGTAAAACCCCTAATGTTTTGATCTGTCAATTCCAAATGTCACCTTTGGTACACAGGTGGACCCCAGTTTAGGAAAACTCAGCATCTGAAAATCTAGACCTACGAATCAAGTCAACCCACGGCCCTGGGGTGGGTGGGATTCTTCAGGGGCCTTCACTTCCCAGAAGAATTCCTTTCAATAACACCTCCCTGTGCCTCAACACGCTAGGTCATATTTCACCTACCACCCGACAGTGAACTATGGAGGCAAAGAAACTTCAAGCACAAATGTGGGATACAGCTGCCCATGAAATGAAAACCAGGCAGAGACAAGGGGAAAGCTTTTTTTTTTTTTTTTTAGTGTTATATTGTAAGATAACAGAAATGGAAGAGATTTAATTCAGTAGCATTGATTCTGCACACGGCATTTCCTATAACATGCTCAGAGACTGGTACATGATCTCAGGTGCTTGGAGTATCTGGGGTTGCATTCGAGGGGGTGAGAGAGGTGGAGATAGTGACTATCAGCCATACCGAAGCAAAGAGAAGGCATGGAGAGGGATGGATCTCGGGGAGATGGGAGAGTTAAGTGGATAGAGTTTGGTGAGAGAATGGGTCTGTGGAGTATAGTAGATGGGGAAGTCTCAGATGACACTCAGGTTTCTGGCTCATATAATTAGTTGAATGATGATGCCTTTTATTGAACAAAGGAGGGGGGAGGATATTTGGGAAAGATATTAACCCCTCCCTCCAAATCGCTATGCTTTCAGGAAATCCATTTAGATTTAAGGGCGTGGAGTTGAGGAGGGAGGTCCAGTTTGGGGCCGGAGGTTGAGAAGTCTTCAGCATATGGGCAAAAGTTGGGAGTCGGGAGGGTCCCACCTGAGAGGAGGGAAGAAGGTGTGAAGAAAGACAACTGGAGGCCAACACTTAAAGGTTACATGGAGGAACTGGAAACTTGAGAAGGAATATTCAGGGAGAAGAGAGAGGAACAGAGACCCTCCAGGATCTTCTCTGCAGCTCCTCCCTCTGACAAAGGGGTTGCCGGGCGCCTGTTGACCCACTTACCTAAGAAGGAATTCTGGGAAAATGGAGATTGGTAATCCAAGAGAACTGCCAGTGTTCAATCTAAAACACTGATGGTCAGAACTGCCCAAATTTGGGGTAACTTCTTGGTGTTTTGGTGTTTCCTTTTGGTTTCTAGGCTGAACTGAGGCCAACCCAGAGAAGGGGAATAAATAACTTGCCCAGGGAAAGGCATTTCCAAGACTAGAGCTCAGTCCCTAAGCTGCTGGCTCTGCAGGGAGTCACTTTCCCTTTGAAATTAGGCAGAACTGGCCTGGGTGGGCTGAGACTGTCAGCCCTCCTTCGAGCTAAGGGACAGGCTGACCAACCAGTTTGCTCATAACCGTGTTCTTGATTTCACAAGTGAAAGGGAACAAATTCACTAATGATTTCCCAGTGGTGGGCCGGTCCAGCGCAAAGCCCCAGCTTGATTGTTTCCATATTCGCTACCATTTGAAACTGGGGGGCATGCTGACTGGCATCCCTAAAAAAGAATTGGATTTTGCCCTCATTTCTCAGAGGCTTTTTGCTGCTATAATATTGATGTTTACGGGGAAATTAGCTATGATGAGGTAATAGTCTATTTTAGAAAACTGAACTCAGATATCGAAAGGGCTATTTTAAACCTGCACTTAATCGTTCGGTTCCATAATGGTCTCTTGGCTTTTTTTTTTTTTTTTTTTTTTTTTTGAGAATTCCCACGGATTGCCTTACAACTGGACTCTAGCAGTTTGAATTCCCTGGGGAACGCCAAGCCCTTTTGAGGGACACCATGGTATTAATGATCGATGAGAATATTCAAGGCATTTTCCCATTTGAGTGCCATTACTTGTAGTGTTAAAACGTTTTGAAAACACATTTTAGCCATTAACTCATTTTTATTGTCAGATGAAAGTGCTTTAATAGACTCACTCTACTTCAGTTTTCCTCCTTCGGCTCGGAATGAAATCATCTGTTGGATTCTTGGCAACCCATTCGGCAACACAACAGAGAACCTTATGACTTCATTACAGAAGCGGCAGATGGGGGAGCGCCTTGCAGCCCAGCCCAGCGATCTAAAATCGCTAACCTGGCTTAGCAGATTTCAGCTCCCGGAATTTATAAGCTGAGCCAACATCATTCCATCGGGGCATTTTTCCCTCCAGCAAAACAGGTGCTTATTTCGTTTAGGCAGCGTACCTTGATTTTACTTGAGAAGTTATTTTTTCAAGCCCCCTCTTTTGTATCTGATACATTACAGGCTGATGGTTAACCGGTTTTGCTTACAATTCAAAGCCGTCAAGTTGTGGGAAAGCAGTACGTACGGGAGAGGGCTCTGTGGCTACCAGAGAAAGGGTGTGTGAGCTGTATGAATAGCAGACTCTCAGAGCTGCACTCTCCTCCTGGGACATCTCCCTGGATGCCGCTGGTGGTTCACGGAAGGCAAGCCAAAGGGGTTGTTTGCTTTGCAGGGCGGTGTGGGGAGTCCGCAGGCCTCTGGTGTCACTGGCAGTGACTGCCATCCTGATTGTTGTCATGATTTCTGCAGCTCTGAACCTTGTTGATCAGGCTGGAAGGTACATTGTCTTAATAGCCCTCCTAAAGACGGACAGTCCCCGGAAACATTCGCAAAGCCAGAACTGGCCTGCTTTTCTCAGTTCTGCTTAGAGAAATCTCAGGGCACTCCTGCAGTTAGGAAGTTAGACTCCTGGGAAAACTGGTGAGACTTATGGCAAGGCTGGTGGCAGGATCCAGCCGGAGGCACTGGCCTGAGGGCAGAGAGCAGGTTCCCCTTGGAGCTCTGCTTCCTAGCCTGAGCAAGTAACTGACCAGGTTAGCAGCTCCTAGATTTTTGAATTTCGTCAACCAGTAAAATTTAGAAAGCTTTAGCTTTCTGCGTGGCCCAAAACACAGACTTTAGTTTTTCTTATTTTGCCCTTGACTCATTGATGCCTTGGAACCACTGGGCAGAGCAGTTTTAAGGATTTCTTATTTTCTCAGGGCCACCCGTGGGCCAGGCCCTGTGCTCAGTGCTGGGGACACAGTAAGGTGTAAACATGGCCCTGCCCCAGAAGACCTTGCATCAAGAGAGATAAGGGAACAGGCGTGAATCACAGTCCAGGCTGGAGGACACCGTGACATGGTCATCACAGCATGTTAGGTGAGCAGAGAGAGGCAGAGCTCACTCAAGTAGGTGGGTTTTCCTTTACCTGAGGTCAGGCCAAAGAGTCGGGAGAAGTGAGGGGACTCCTGAAGGCTCTGGTTTCCAAACTCGTACTTGAAAGGGAATTCCAGGGAGGCCTTTGCCAAGGACCAGTGCTTAGCGGTCAGACGGAATTGGATGCCAGACCCCGCTCTGCTCCTTGTGGTCTTGAGCAAGTCTCTAAGTCTTTAAGATTATTCCTTTATCTCTAAAAATTGAGATAATGACAATTCCTCCCTCATGTGTGGCTGTAAAATTTAAGATATGGTGATACATGAGAAGCTGTCATCACTATGGCCTGCAAAGCATTAAGAAATGCCGGTTGCCATTGTAATTGTAAACAGAAGGAGGAACATGTGCAAGGGCCCTGAGGCACTAGAGAGCGGGGCTCCTTTAGAGAAGGGCAGGGTGTGAGTGGAGTCAAGGGTCCCGGGACGGGGAGGAAGATAGGGGCCAGGGGCCAGGTGTCTCTGTGCCCGGGGCATGTTACCTGGGTGCGCTATTCCCTGTAGGCACTGCGGGGCAGTGGAAGCATATTAAGCAAGGAAGTAACATAATCAGATTTGTGTTTAGAAAGAGGGCTCTGCCAGTCGTGTGGAGATGAATGGAAGGGTAACAAGACTGGCGTCGGGAAGATCGGTTTGGGAGCTGTTTCTGGATGCAGGTAGGGTCTGCTCTGCTGAGGGTCTGAAGTAAGACAACCAAGGTAGAGACAGAAAGATGTGCTCAGTTTTATGAAGCATCTGGTGGTGTCCTTGTTAGGTAGCTGATTAGCATGTTCTGGTGAGAGCTGATGAGCATGGAACAGAAACCCTCCAGTGGCAACAATACACTGAGCTGTACTTTTTATGTCTTAAAGAATGGATTTAGGGGTGACTGGGTGGCTCAGTCAGTTAGGCTTCCGACTTCAGCTCAGGTCATGATCTTGCAGTTTGTGAGTTCGAGCCCCGCATCAGGCTCTGTGCTGACAGCTCGGAGCCTGGAGCCTGCTTCGGATTCTGTGTCTCCCTCTCTCTCTCTCTCTCTGCCCCTCAGTGGCTCACGCTCTCTGTCTCCGTCTCTCTCTCTCTCTCAAAAACAAACATTAAAAAAATTAAAACAAAAAAAAAGAAGAATGGATTTGATGGATTTGATGTCCCATTTACTCTTTGTTTGGGTAGACAGAGCGTGAGACTGAGAGGCAGGACATCTCCATTCTAGACCCTTCTTTGGCCCAAATGTATTGTGTGTCCTTGAGCAAGTGCTTTTTTGTTAAGTAAGAGCTTTAAAAAGATGATCCCGGTTCTAATGTAGAATGTATTGTGAAGACATTTGGGATTATGGATCAGGAAGTCCAGAAGCCAACTGGAAGACATTGGGAAAGATACTTTCTATACCTGACCCGTGAGTTCTGATCTGTAAAACGGGTCCAGTAATACCTTTTCTACATTTAACACATGCTCGTGGTGAGGACGAATGTGGCCAGACGCATCTTTGACAAAGATGTGATGTTATATAAATACGTCATTGTTGTGTTCATGATTGGTCTGTGGATTACATGCTATGTTGCAGAAAAATATTAAGATCGACTAGAACTTCTTATTCCCCCAAATACTGGCTTATGAAGAATCAAAGTCTTTGATTTATTAATATCTTTGTACCAGGGATGCTAAGTATTGTAGATTCTTGAAGGTATTGGCTCACTTAAAATGCTAACAGAACCTATCCCTTCTGATAGAGGTATTCGGTATTTATCATCTTAGACCCTGAAGAAAAACATTAGAAAATAAAACTGTGTAGGACTACTGTTTGATCTACTTTTTTTTCTCATCTTCTACTCTTTATTGATCAAGGTGGTCTTGGCTTAGGAATTCTCTTTTCAGATAGTCATAGCTACTAAAGAAATCTCCCAAGTGCCTATTCATGAAGATTGGTATTGAAGTTCTGCTGTATGCAGGGAACAGTCAGCATTCACACTAATGCTTGCACCCTGTGCTCGAGTCCTTTGTTATGTCTTATAATAAACAAATTAATTTCCTCACAAACTACGGCCACGTTTTTTAAAAGCAAGCTCAGATTGGTTTTATTTGGTTTTACACTCTGGGAATACAGCTAATACTATTATCCAATATTTTTTCTTCCAAATAAAAACAGAGTTCCAAATTAAAAAAAAAAATACACGTGTGTGTGTGTGTGTGTGTGTGTGTGTGTTAGCAGAGAACTGTTTTTCCAGACGGTCATTGTTTTCCACTGAGCAGGCTTAGAGCTAAGTCCCGTGGAAGTGGTTTTGTGCTCAGAGCCAAGAAAGTAGTCGTAGAAAACACCATGTGCACATCCCAAATTGTCACCCTTGGGAGATGAGAGCCTCCCTTGGCAGGAACGTGAGGGCCATCTCTACAGGCACTGTTAACACACCTAGAGTGACTGGAGAAACACCCTCCTCCTTCGAGACTATTTGGGGAAAAAGTATGAAAGCACCCACTTCAAAATTATACACCAGTAACAGAACCTTGAGGAATCAGACTTCTGTACTGGGAAGACTTGCTGAGTCACCATCCAGCTTGTGACTTTTGTTCTCCTCTCCTCTCTAAACCCCCTTCCCCCCACCCTCCCCCACACACCCCCAGCTGGAGAGCTTCTCTGGGCCAGTCCAGATCCGAAGGGTTGCCCTTGGGGCAGCTCACTTCTTTTGTGCCAGCTTCTCAGGGAGACTCCACCCCCTGCGGTGTTCAGTTCCCTCCCTGTCTGCACCAGTGAGCGGTGCCAGTGTGGAACAGGCCACTTTGGAATGGAAGGGAACAGAAGCAGTAGACCCTCTTCCAAAAAAAGAAAGTGCATGTGTACAATAACAGCCCATCCCGCGTGCACTTTCCACAGATCGTGGCCTCCCAGGGTCCCCAGGTGGAGACCTCCTGGGGGTCTGAAGTTCCAGGTCTTCTGCTATGGGGAAAAGAGCATAGACTTCAGGGTCCCAGACTCTCTCTTTGACTCTCCTGTAGTCCTCAGGAAGATGCTTTAACCGCTCGAGCCTCTTTTTCTTCCAATATACGTACAGATAATGACAGCCAGCCGAAGGGTTGCTGGGAGGTTTGAGTGAACTAAAGCGTGCGAAAGCTCAAACATAGTGCCAGGCACACAGTGGGCACTCAACGAAACGTGGATTTCTTGGGGGCGTCTAGGTGGCTCAGTCTGTTAAGCATCCTACTTCAGCTCCGGTCATGATCTTGCACTTTGTGAGTTGGAGCCCCAAGTCAGGCTCTGTGCTGACAGCTCAGAGCCTGGAGCCTCTTCAGATTCTGTGACTTCCTCTTCTTCTGCCCCCTCCCTTCCTCGCACTGTGTCACGCGTGCTCTCTCTCTCTCTCTCTTTCAAAAACAAACATTAAAAAAAATTTTTTTTAAACTGTGGATGTTCTTGTCCCTCTTAGGTATAATAATGTAATGAAAAGCTATAGTGTCTCTGATTGGTTCTTAAGATGTACCAAGTACATACTGTTACTTTCACATTCAGTTAACATTTCTGAGCACCTACCACTTATCAGAAATTTGTTATATGCTTCCTGGGTAGATCACATTCTTAAGTCGGTTACGGTCTCCCTGCCCAATAGAATGGGCATCCCCTGAGTACTGAGGCCACGCCTTCCATTATTGCGTACCTCACCCCCACGTGTCCTGTGTATTGAGGGCGTTTAACAAGTCATTGACCGCTTCCCTCAGGTCATTATTAAAGGTGGCTTTTTTTATTTTAAAAAAACAAAGGGGAAAAAGAAACTTCCCACCGAACTGCTGTCAGAGTCCCTTGTCTTGGAAATAGGAGTTCGCCTTTTCCTTCTTTTTCGATAGGTCACTATCATAGAATCAGTGTTGAGGAAGGCTAACACTGGAGGGAACCAAGCCTCCTGGGACTGAGTGGGCAGTAATCCTAACGTCCTCTCCTTTAAGCTGCTGGTAAATCTGCGTGTCACCCCTTTGTCCTTCGGCATTCCATTTCTTGTCCGTGGAGGTGTTTCGTAAGCCACTTTGGTGTGTCGTTAGATGTTCGTGTTTTCCTTAAACTTCCTGCTATATTTATGAAATGGGACACAGTCATAGACATAACCATTTGGCTAACATTTGCAATTTTCAAGGATTTTTCTAGCATTTACTAAAAGAGTGACCTACTTATGCCTACTTTCAAAAGCGTTTGTGTATGCTTGGAATTTTTGTGATGGAAATAGGTAATGATCTATAGAGTTATCAGAAGACCCCAGCCTCAAATTATTACAGACTTACATAAATATTGGTTTTCTGAGAATTTTGGGGTTTTTAATAAGTGTTTATATATTTTTTAATCAGTTTCTATATTTAATCTGAATACTCCTAAATTTTCTACTTCTAGAAAATATATCTTCCTCCTATGTATATTTTGAAGATGAAATAAGAAGAATCTATCTAAAATACAATGTTCAGCATGTAGAAAGGTATCTTAAATTTTTTTTTTCAACGTTTATTTATTTTTGGGACAGAGAGAGACAGAGCATGAATGGGGGAGGGGCAGAGAGAGAGGGAGACACAGAATCGGAAACAGGCTCCAGGCTCCGAGCCATCAGCCCAGAGCCCGACGCGGGGCTCGAACTCACGGACCGCGAGATCGTGACCTGGCTGAAGTCGGACGCTTAACCGACTGCGCCACCCAGGCGCCCCTAGAAAGGTATCTTAAAGTGCTAGCTTTTAATGCCTTTCCATCTTGGTCTGGTGACAGTGAAAGCTTTTTGCATGAAGAAACATGGATTGGGGCACCTGGGTGGCTCAGTCGGTTAAGTCTCTGACTCTGGATTTCAGCTCAGGTCATGATCTCACAGTTTGTGAGTTTGAGCCTCACAGAGACAGCAGCCTGGAGCCTGCTTGGGATTCTTTCTCTCCCTCTCTGGGATTCTCTCTCTCCCTGTCTCTCTGTCCCTCTCTCTCTCAGGCTCTCTTTCTCTCTCAAAATAAATAAATAAACTTAAGAAAGAAAGAAAGAAACGATTAATCTTCCAAGACCAAACATGGAGGATGAAGAAAAATGCACCTTATTTGAGTCTGGGGACATTGCATTTCTTTGATTCTCTGCATATCTTAAGCCATAATATGAGTTGTAATGCTGAATAATGGTAACTAATATTTGCATGGCATTTTACAGTTATATGCGATGTTTTCACACCCATTTTATTTAGTCCTTGCAAGAATGTTGCACAGAAGATACTATTATAGGACTGTCGTGCAGATGAGGACCCCAGGTCTCACAGCCAAAATGACTTGCTCCGGAAAAAATGGGAGAATTGGATGGTTCTTTATGTTTGTGCAGCTTTTTCAACTTTTTCTGTGTCATCTCCTTCATCTACTCCTTACACTATATGTCTTTTGAGAGCATCCGTTGGCCATGTTGTTCTTTTGACTTACTCTGCTTCAGATTCTCAATACTATGTCTTACTCTTTGTCAGTAAATCTCAGCTTGCAATGCCATGGGAAAACAGGTCCAGCCAATAGCTAAGGCCAACATGCCAAGGACCCAGTGAAGCAGATACCCACACATCTTTGCTTTGGTAGGGAAGGGACAGTCCTAGAAAATCCAGCCGTGGAAGAAGACTCATGTCTCTAAGAGCGAAAGGCCATCCAGAGTGGAAACTGATGGAAAGAGAACCACCTTCCGATGGTATTCTCCAAAAGCAAGAGACATCCCAAGTAAAAGAGTCAGAGAGCGTATTTGCAGGACCCAACCCTTCATAAGTACTTATCCAACTGGTATGTCCTTTTCCTTTCTCTTCATCTGATAGCCAAGACCGTGGACTCTTCCCTTGCTGCCCCCCTGCCAGACTCTCCTTGCAGAAATGAATTCAGATCTCACAACACTCAGGTGCACACTGTGGCTATAGCAAGTCCCAGGAGGACTTTACTTTAAGATGATCTTTGAAGATGTTAAAGGAGGTGTGTGTGTGTGTGTGTGTGTGTGTGTGTGTGTGTGTGTGTGTGTTTAAAGTAAGTCTAAACCTCACAATACAGACAACATTCTATTTTCAGTAATAAAAACGCTCTAGACCTCATTGCTTCATCTCTTTTATGCCTGGAATCCCTCGTACCATCCTCCTTTGTGACTTCAGTTTCTATTATTTTATAAAGTACTTTAGCATCTATGTTTTTTGATATACTTCTCTCCTTCAAACTGGGTTCTCCTCCCCCTCTTATATTACTGGGGAGACCTTTCCTATCCCTTGAACTTACATAAACAGCATAGAAACCACCAAGAATCATCATCAGAATCATCATTCTTGTTTTAAGGGACTCGGGATATGGCTCTCCTACAAGACCCAGAGCACCTGCTGGGTTTCTCTCTTCTCTCTGGCATATGTCCCCACGCTGTAGGGGAGAATGACAAGTAGCTGGCATCCCTTGGACAGACCCAGCAGCAGGACACATTAGAACTGTAGCCATGGAGTTAACCAAAGACAACGTGGAAACCAGAGTCCGCGCTTTCTCATCAGCCCCGTACTTCCCACCACGCTTCCCTGCCTGCCACCCATTTGGCCGCAAAACCTCTTCTGTACCCACGGGAGCCCTGAGACTTGGCTTCTCCCCAGACGTGACTTCCTCTGTCTATTCTCAGCCATAGGAAACTTCTCTTCATCTCAACTGTCTCTTAGCTATGATCAGTTTTTCCTTTTTTCTTTTTAATAAAAAAAAAAAATAGAAGTAGAACAAGAAGCTCTACTTCTTTAGCATAACCCATTTGTTTTTATTTTCCGGACACCAAATCTTGAAAGAGAACATTTTTCTCCTTTGCTTCGGCCGGCCCGCAGAAGCTCAGGTCCAAATTGAACACTTGTCTCCAGTAAACGTGAAGACTTTATGGCCCAGATGACCTATAATTCACATACTACTTGCTCTTTATCTTCCTGTTCCACTTTTATTTCTTTCTTCTCCCCACTTGTGCTATGTAAGTATTTGCATTTTCTAATAGTGTGTAATAACTTATCTTATGTTCTTTTATGGAACAAGATGAAATATTAAAAATAATCATCGTATTAATGAAACCATCTCATTAGTAACGCGCTGCATAGCAATGGATTTTGTATGCACGGAGGAGCTCTTTGCAAAGAGCAGTCACTGCCATGAAGGTCATGGCTGGGGCTGTGGTGCAAGCCCCATGGGTGAGGATCCCTTCCAAGTGGTCTCTTCTCAGTGACTGTCTGTGTGATGTTAACTCACTTTGTAGACCTTAAGCCAGCATACACTTCTGTGAGTTCTTGTTGACCTTGAAGAGGAATAGAAATCCTCAAATCGTTCTGTACTTATTCAAAGAGTGTGTATTGAAATGCAGCTTCCATAGGACTGCACTTGACCCCTAATACTACATAATGTTCCACAGTCATTGTTGTAGACGTTTCCTGTTTGGGGTATGAAACATCTAGAATATTGGGAGTTCCTTAATTGACCCCAGTTGATGTTAGAATCATGTTCCAAAATGTTTGACTACATGAGCCAACCAGCTTAAATAACATCTTTTATCCTTTTGAACATCTAGAATTCTGTAGCCAAGTGATATTTGATTGTATCTCCACGTGTGTTCCTTTCAGGCTGTTGCTAATTTCAAAGGATTGACATATTTCCCACCCAGGTAGTCTGACAGTAGAATCATGCACAAGACAGAGTTTTAGGAGGCAGCTAAATCCATTCAGGTCTCTTGCGACACGTTAATAGCACAAAACCAGGAAAATCAAGAATATTTAACTTCCATTAGAGCATTTTATGTGGAAGCTGGGACTGCTATTAAACTGTAGAATCATCTTACTACCAGAAGTGTCTCCAGGTCTGAAGTGGAACTGTTCATTAAGCTGGAAACAGATTCTTTCCAAGAGACCCCAGGAGGGTTTGTGAATGTTGCTCAGCAGTAGGGATGGACTATACCAGTTCTGAGCTTCTGAATTTGGCAGGATCTACCTCATACAGGGCTTTTGCTCAAAGGTATCTTAAAAAGAAATGTGCATGGGAGGAAGAGAAAAATGACAGGAAGAATAAGGAAGATTCTTTTTGGAAGAGCAAAGCATGGTGTTTGCTTCCCAGTGTGTGCATACACGCGTGTGTATGTGTGTGCACCCACGTGTATGTGCATGCCCAGATATTCATATACCACGAGATGGGAAAAGTCTAAGAAGTATCTTGTCCAACCTTCTGCCCAACACATAATTCATTTTTGCAATATTTTTGCAGGCTAGTAGAACACATTTCTACTTAAACAACACCAGTTACAGGAACTTCACTATTTCACAAGGCAAAGCCCTCAATACTCAGACAACTCTAATGTTTTGTTTTTCATGACTCTGAATGAAGATCTTCTTCAATTATTTCTTCAGTGACCCAGCTCTCTTCCCTAGAGCTGCATGCAACCTATTAATCCACCTTCCATAGGATAATCCTAAATAAGTATTTGAAGGCTGTTGTAATCATCATAATGATTATGGTGGTATCATCATCATCATTATTAACACTGGTAGTACATAACATTTCTTGAGCACTTCCTGTACGTGATGTGCTAAGCATTTTATATTTCTATCTCATTAATCCTCAAGACTCAATGAAATAGATAACATTTCACTTATTTTATTTTATTTTGAGAGAGAGACAGAGACAGAGAGAGAGAGAGAGAGAGAGAGAGAGAGGATGAGTGGGGGAGGGACAGAGAGAGAGGGAGAGAGAGAATCCCAAGCAGGCTCCATACTCAATGGTAAGCCCTATGTGGGGTCTCATGACTCTGAGATCATGACCTGAGCCGAGATCAAGAGTTGGAGGCTTAACCAACTGAGCCACCTAAGTGCCCTGAAATCGATAAATCTCAAAAACTCATTTTACGGATGAGAAAACTGAGGTTTGGAGAAGTAAGGCAGCTTGCCCTGGGTAACAGAACTAGGATGGAAATCAGGCTTCCCCAGTCTCGTTTCTAGCTCCACATTAGTGACCTATACTGTGGATGATGTGTGCAGGTGTTTTTTCATGGGAGGATTATGGGGACTAGACTACCACCTTCTGCATCCAGGGGAACTTCTGGCTGCATACTGTCTCACACAAAGCATTCTCCTCTCATCACATCTTTCTTAACAGTGGTGTATTTTTAGGAATTCCTGTGTCAGCATAAACACTGTTGGAAGCCCTGTGCAGAGAAAACTGCAGCCTTGCGGTTTTCTTTTACTGGTCCAATGATTTTTCAAGTTGATCCTTTACAAACTGAGGTGTCTGAGTCGTGAGTTAGAGAAATGCCTTCCAAAGAGCACAGCATCCAGCATCAAACTGTGGCTCCGTGAGTAGGTGCCGAATGATTGAATGGACCAGTGGCCTCCTGAAGAAAATAGTTTAACGTCTAGAGCTGAGAGAAGTAGAAATTTTGTGTTCTACCTCAATAATAACTATTTCCCTATTCTTTCTTTTTTTAAGTTGGGATTGCAAATATGTATCAAATTCGTATTTCTCTGCTGGTTTGATTCACCCATGCAATTATGCTATAATTTCATTGAAAATAACTTTTTGGATTAATATGAATACCTTTTCATGTTTACACTTCATGAAGTACCCAATCTTGTTACCACTGAAATGTCAAATTATGAGAGCTTCTGACTTTCCAGCTAGTTGCACCTCTGGGAAATCTGGCCTCCTCCACAGGCCATGAGGGGTCTCCGGAGCTGTAAATCTGTGTTTTCTAAACTCCTTTCTCCAGAAATTTTAAGAAACTGACCTTTCTGGAAAGATATTTTAATAATGCTCTTGTTGTGCTTGTCCATTAACATGGTATGTTCTCACATCAGTGGAAAGGAAACAAAGCAATGCTGAAGTATTAACTGTAAAGATTCAAGGACTTGGTGAAGGGCAAAGGGAAACCCATAAATACACCTAAGCCCTCCCTCCTATAACTAAAGTACCTGATTCTTAGAATAGAGTGTTCTTTGGTTAATTGTCATTATCATGAATGAGACCCAAGATACAAGTGTATTCTTCAGAGACAGCTTGTGACGTTCTTCTCACTGTCATACTTTATATGTTTTACACTGGATATCCCTAACTTCTGGAGAGCCAGGACCTCACAGATGTTTATCCTACCCTGATTCAGGAAGGAGTTGCTAAGTTACTAGTCATCTGGTGTGGAAATATTTTATATCAGATGCAGCTATTGGAATTCCAGAGTGATGTACACAAATTAGTAAAATATGTCCAACCCTTTAAGAAGTCTATTTTTTTTTCTTAAAAAAAAAAGTCTATTTTTCATCCTTTTAATGGTATTTGGTTTTGTATTGCCTCTCCTAGGTTTGCTGGGATGGGAAACCTGCTCAAAGTCCTTACCAGAGAAATTGAAAACTATCCACATTTTTTCCTGGATTTTGAAAGTAAGTTCCAAAAATCAAATGATAATGACGGGAACCTTTTACTTTCTTAATAGCTTGTTGATAGAGAAGTTATAACATAAAGATTTTATATGATACTTAAATCCAAATGTTACCGTTCTTTCTGAGTCTTCAAAGATCATTTTATTTCTTTCTTTTCCTGTTATTTTTTTAAGAAACCTAATAGGAAAAATTTTTAATGTATGTAGGGTTTTCTTGGATTTTACAACCAGTCAGCTTTCATCAGCTAGCATCAGTCATCATCATGTATTTTTCTTAATAATTTTTATGAAATGCTATGTCATATTCTAAAGAAAAATAGTATGTATACTAATTTATGTAGATTAATATAACAAATATCACTAGACACAAAAAAAATTATAAAACTAGAAAATAGGCTTACAGATTATTTTTGAGTCATCTCTGTTTTTTATGTTATTTGATTGCACAAAACTATTTCAAAATTTTGAGATACCCCCCTTTAATTTGAAGGTTATGTTTCTTTTATGAAAAATTTATTTTTTTTTTCTAAAGTAAAGTGGCTTGTGCATTATGACTGAATAAACATGGAGGTTATTATTCTTATCTTGTTTATTTTCTTGGTTGAATATATTTTCAAATGAGTGACACATTCATGTTTTATCAACTAAGCTTACGGTTCCACCTTCACTCCTGTATTCCCCCTTTTCTAAATCACAATTCGACAATAGCAAGAACATTAAATGTTCCTATTCCCAGTGTTCACTGTTTGTTGCAAACTTTAATCTGCTTTAAACTTTAAGTTTTCAAGTATCTGCTTAGATCAAAAAATAAGTCAGAATTTCATGGCATGTATATTAAACTTGCTAACAGAGATTTTCTAAGTAAATGTTAGAAGACCCTTTCAAGATACAGTAAAGCAAAAGATGACTGCTCCCTAGATATGCCTTTTCTGAATCTTTCGTGAGTCTAAAATAACTACTTGGAAAGGAAAAGTACTCCCAAAACTCATGGGTCCTAAAAAAAGTGTTGAATCTAGATTATATTCCATGAAGATATCTCACTTCTGATTTAACTCATTTTGCTGGTATCGTTGCTTGGATGGTTTGGTTGGTTTTGATTGGGTTGGGCTGGGGTTGGTTGGACTAGTTGAGCTGGGTTGAGTTGGTTTAGTTGGGTTGGCTTGTGTTTGGCTAGGTTTGGTGAGGTGGCATAGGTGGCCAGCGGTGTAGGTGGGAACTCAACAATAGAGTGATTTGACACATTGAAAGGAATGGGCTTTTTTACTGGTGTAACTTTCACAACTCCCATATACATATCTTTGTTGTTGTTACTATTGTTGTTAAAATGAAAATTTATTAGTCACTTTAACAAATTTTACAAGATAAATCACCTCTTATCCTACCCCCTCATATTACTACTTGCGTGTTTAGTTGATTCCTTCCACTTCTTGTTACACACATTTTACACTGTTGCAACTAGCATGTACGAAGTCCAAAACAGACGTGGAGGTAAAATACCCCATTCACTCAAAACTTGGGGGGCATATGAACACCTAAGGTCAAATGTCTGCACTTTTTTTTTGAAGCTCTAAATTCTACACACATCTGCACATGCTGCTTATAATTGCCTACCAGGTTCAGTGGCCCCCATTTGTCTATTTACCTGTTTTTGGATTCTTGGCTTTCTGTGCTTTTATAAAGAGTAGTATTGAGTTCCTTGTCAAGTCTAATTTTAAAAGCCTTCCAAGTGATAAAATAAAAATCTTCAGGGATTTAAAACACTGGTTTTCAAAGGGTGTTCTCTGGAGTACCAGAGTTCTGAGGTTATTCCTCAGGGGATCCCCAGCCCCTGGCTATAGCAGAGGGACTGCTCTCCTTCTTTCTTATGACCTAGTAGTCTGGTCTGCTCAGTCTTGTAGTTTGAATAGTTCTTTAGCTTTTTCTTATTTTTAAAAAGGTCATGGTGGCTAAAACAAAAACAAAAACAAAAACAAAAACATTTAAACATCCTGAATTTTGATAGTGGCTTATGGTACTGAAACTCAATTTGTAGATATGTTAATAATTTCTTCAACAAGGAACATGTAGAATAGGTTCTCATGCCTTGTGGCTCATTAGGACTAGAGCAATAGTATTTAAGGAAAATATAAAACTATCAATTTATAGAAAATACATAAACTATTTATTTCCTCATCAATCCCAAGGAGAAGGTTAACATTATTTCACTGAGACTCTAAAAAGATAAATAACTGGACAGAAGTCAATAGTGAAGATGACTTCACTATGAAGATGGGAACGTGAACACAGGTTTCTGGCTTTTATCCTCCTTAAGTGCTTATCACAAGCAACCTCCATTTCTGACTAGGGAAGGACATCTTATTTCTCTGCGAACCAAGACATCTCATGGAAAAAATACTTTTTTCTTAATCCTGAAAACCCTATTTCCTAACGGTGATTTTCAAAACAGAATGATGATGGGCCAGAAGGGTAGGAAAGGTCAGCTGTGGTCATGATTTTTCTTTAAGTCTGTAGATTTCAGCTCAACTCAGTGGTGGTATGTGGAATATGGGTACAAGCATCCATGTAAGGCAGACCATGTCAGAGAGACAGAGCTAAATGAGGACAGTCATTGCCTAATGGAGTCTGAGGCTACTTTGCAGATAATATCAGCCCATAGTTCAAGACAAGATAAAATAAGGGGCTCAAGGGCACACCACACCCTGGGAGTAAAGAAGAAGAAAAAGAATGCATCTGGTTTCAGGAAACGGAAGACTACGGAAGGAACTAGAGAAGTCTTCCAGCAAAAGGTGGCCTTTGGAATGGGTTTTAAAGAATGAGTGATTTTTCTATAGGCATACAGGGAGAAGAGTTTTCCAACAGTGGAAATAGGGATAGGAATGGAAAGGGCATGTTTGAAGAACAAGAAGCCCAATTTAGAGAGAATAGCACGTGCTTGCTGAAAGGAAACGCGGGCAGAAAGGGAAGGCTGGCTTGGGCTAGACCACAGCGGTTGCAGAAGCTCAGGGCTAACAGTCCGTAATCGGGTCTGTAATTGGGTTTGTCCTCAAAACGCATAGCTGAGGGGAGCTGGGTTGCTCAGTCGGTTGAGCGTCTGACTTCATCTCAGGTCATGATCTCACAGCTCCTGATTTCGAGCCCTGCATCGGGCTCTGTGCTGATGGCTCGGAGCCTCGAGCCCACTTCAGATTCTGTGTCTCCCTCTATCTCTGCCCCTCCCCTGCTCATACTCCGTCTGTCTCCTTCAAAATAAATAAACATTAAAACAAGATTAAAAAACAAAACCAAAAAAGAATAGCTGAACTCCCTGAGGGAAAACTAGAAAGCAGACAAGAGCACGGCAGGCAGGAATGTTAGGTGTGCTCATGCTTCAAGGGAGGTTGATTAAGTTGGAGGACTTTTCCTGGAAAAGAGGAAAAAGAGATTACACTATTAAGGAAGGAGAACATCTCACTAAGCCGAGACTAAACTAGGCCTGGACCCTACCGCTCAGGTTTGCAACCCAGCACTTAGCCCCATGGAACACTGATCGCCAAACAAAGCCTCAGTAACAGATGCTGGCCCTGTGAAGGAACGGAATAGAACACGTTAGATTGAGGCAGTCAGGAGATCACAGACAGTAAAGAAGGAGGGAACGTAAGTGGATTCACATGTTGCAGAGTAGTCAGGATGGATAAGGCTTGGAAAGGGAATGGCAAGTTGGGCATGACTACCCCACTACTAGTGGCCCCTGGAAAAACAGATTCGAGAGTTATTCCTTTGAGTATAGAGGCTGGATTGCAAAGAGTTAAGGAGAAAGAAGGGGAGGGAGGAAGGAAGGCCAAACAGCATGTAGCAACAGCTTAAATGAATTTGGCACCTCTACTTTGAGTGTTGAATATCCTTTTTGAAGTCAGTGATGGAATATAATTGAACTGGGTCAAATAGATATAATTAAGCTGGGTCAAAATATAATACAAAATTAGACACATCTGTCCCAAGGTTTTCTAGTTGTGTAGATTTAATTTAAATTCTTGTCTGACCTTTGCAGTGAGTTCTATACCCTTTGCTCACATTTCTACACAACCACTTAACATCTTTTTTATTGTTTTATTTTTCAACCCACTGCTTTTTTTTTTTTCCCTTTTCCGTCTCTACTGTCATATTTCCATTTCTTCTTTGAAGGCTAGGAGACAGAGGGGGAGTAAAATGCAACCTAATCTTGCATGAGTGATGGTTTGGGAGACACTGTACAGAAGACGTATGCCTGAAGGTCTGTTGATGATTGTTCAATTGAATCCACTCGTTAATGGCACCCAAAGTGGGCAGCAGACATTAGCCTTTCAGTGAAATCGTTCCAGTGATTCCTGGACTGAAATGATCATTAGAAACATCTGGTAGATACGGTTTTTACATAGTTGTCTGAAAGTCTCCCAAAATTCTGATTCAGTGGCCTAGTTCCAGGGATCTGCTTTTGCCCACATCTCCCAGGTGGTTCTGATGATTAACCAGTTTGGGAACCACATTTAACTAATGCATCCAAATGAGGCATTAACTCACCCTAGGGTTTGGGACAGGGGATGTAACCAAGCAACCTTTCCAAGATCCAGAGCTGAGGTCTCCAGAACTGGTCACAGAAAACTCCTTTTAGTTCTCGTTGCCCTGTTTTTCCCTTGCCACATAGGCAGTAGAGAGTTAGCCGTTAATCACACCTATGACTCTCGAATGACACACTTCTTCAGTCCTTCATACAGTATCTGCCTTGGAGTGGAAGGTCTCTAAGACAGGTCAAAGTTCAAGTAGACTAAAATCTATGCAAGGTCACCTTGCTTCAAAGACACTCTGTTTCAGTAAACAACTTGATCTATCAAAATATTCCATGGGGATTGAGTCGATGTTTCTCCAAAGATAAACAAATGACAAATAAGCACAGGAAAAAAAAACATTCACTAGCCAAGAGGGAAACGCAAATCAAAACCACGAGATAGCACTTCACCAGAGAGAGAGTAGAAAGTGTTGATGAGTGGGGCGCCTGGGTGGCTCAGTTGGTTGAGCTTCTGACTCTAGATTTCAGCTCAGGTCACGATTTCACAATTTCATGAATTAGAGCCCAGCATTGGGCTGTGAAGTTTGTTTGAGATTCTCCCTCTCTTTCTGCACCTTCCCCACTTGCACTCTCTCTGTCTCTCTCAAAATAAATAAAAGTGTTGGTGAGGCTGTGAAAAAATTGGAACCCTCATACACTGCTGGTGTGAATGGAAAATGGTACAGATGGCTTGGAAAACAGTTTAGCATTTCCTCAAACACTAAACATAAAGTTACCCTGTCACCCAATGATTCCACTCCTAGGTATATACCCAAGAGAAATGTATCCACACAGAAATTTGTACATAAATATTCATAGTAACATTATTTATAATAGCCAAAAAGTGGAAACAACCCAAGTACTCATCAAATCATGAATGGGCGAATAAAGTGTGATGTGTCCATTCACTTAAATATTCTTAAGCAATAAAAAGTAAAGTACTGATAGATGGATATATTGAAATAATTATGCTGAGTTAAAAAAAAACAGTTACAAAAGAGCACATATTGTATAATTCCATTTATGTGGGATGTCTAGATTAGGCAAATCTACAGAGATAAAAAGTTCATTAGTGGTTGTCTGGACCTGGAGGTGTTGGGAAGAAATGGGGAATTGCTAATGGGTTCAAAGTTTCTTGAGGAATAAAGAAAATGTTTTAAAATTAATGATGTCGGTGGTCGTACAACAATGGCAATATACTAAACATCACTGAAATGTATACTTGGGATGAGTAAATTATATCACGATAAAGCTGTTACAATAATAATAATAATAATAATAATAACAGGCATCTTTTGGAAAATCTGATTTCTTGCTTCTGGTTAATTCTGAAGCCATTCCATCTGCTCAGAATAGATAACTTCTCTTCTTTGCCCGACTGTTCCACTTTTTAACATTTATTTTTATTGAGGCATAATTTATATGCACTGAAATGCACAAGTCTTAAGTGTATATTTCAGTCAATTTTGACAAATACCACACTCTGTCAAGACAGGATGTTTCACTCCAGAGAGTTCCAGTATGCCTCTTCTCTGACAATCCCCTGCCCCTGACAAACACCCAGAAACAACTACCGGTCAGATCTGATTTCTATCTCGAAGATTAATTTACCTAATCTATAAGGTCTTGAACTTCATATAAATGGAATTATACAATCTATGCTTTTTTGTATCTTCTTCTCCTTCAACATAATATTTTTGCTATCCAACCATGTTATTACGTGATGCTAATTCGTTCCCCCTTTTTGCTGAATACTCTTGTTGTAGGAGAGTCTGTGTGTTCATTCCCTGTTGATGAACACCTAGACTGCTTCCAGATTTGGGCTACTATGACTAAACATGCTGTGAACGTTCTTGTAGAATCTTCGTGGGCATCATTTCTCTTGTATTACCATACCTAAGAGTAGATTTGCCGGGTCAGTTCTATGCAACTTTTCAAGACAGTGTCAGATAGTTTTCCGAATGGGATGTACTCATTTCCATTCTTGCCAGCAGCTTAGTCTTCAGACGTTCCACACCTTCCCCAACACTTAGTATCCTCAACCTTTTCCTTTTAGCTAGTCTAGTGGTTGTGGGATGTTTTCTCACTTGTGGTTCTAATTTGCATTTCCATGGTAACTGATAATGTTAAACCTTTTTCACGTGCTTATGGGATATTTGCTTAGCATTTTTAGACCATATTGACCACTTAGGTCTTCTTCCCATTTTTAATGAGTTTCTTTTTCTTTGTATCAATAAACTGTGGGATTTCCTTACATCTGGATACCTGTCATCTGGGAGTTAATAGCTTGCAAATGTTTTCACTCATTCAGGGCCTCGTTTCTTTATTTTCTTGACTTTGTGTGAACAGAAGTTTTAAATTTTGATGAAGTGTGATTGAAGATTGTTTTCTTTTGTATGAAGGACACGCTATATCCTTTTTAAGAAATCATGGCCTACCCGATGGGCCTAAAGATATTCTACTGCTTCCTTCTGGAAGTTCTAGAAACTTAAGCTTTAAATTAGGTCAGTCACCAGTCTTGAACTAATTTGTGTGTATTTTGTGAGAGAGGTTTATTTTTTTCGTGTGTTATCAGCTTTTTCTAGCACAAGTAGATTGCTTGAATGCCCTTATCAGAAATCAGTTAACTGTAATGTTTGGGCCTTCTCTTCTTTCTTATTGCTTTACTGATCTTTTTCACTAATTAATACCCAAATATAACAAATAATAAGTCTCAAAGTCAAGAAGAGTAAGTCCTTCAGGTTTGTTGTTCTTTTTCAAGATTGCCTTGACTACTCTAGCTCCCTTACTTTTCTAAATAAATTTTAAATTAAGTTTTCAATTCTTACAAAATAATCTTGCTGAGATACTGATTATAATATTAATTTTTTTAATGTTTATTTACTTTTGAGAGAGAGAGAGAGAGACAGAGACAGAGCATGAGCAGAGGAGGGGCAGAGAGAGAGAGGGAGACACAGAATCCAAAGCAGGCTCCAGGCTCTGAGCTGTCAGCACAGAGCTGGACATGGGGCTCGAACTCACGAACCAAGAGATAATGACCCGAGCCATGTGGGATGCTTGGTCAGCGTGGGACGCTTAACTGACTGAGCTACCCAGGCGCCCCTGACTATTATGGTATTAAATCCATAGATCAATTTGAGGTGAATTGACATCTAGATGATATTGATTCTCTTACCTAGGAGTATGGTATATCTTTCCATTTGTTTAGATATTCTTTAATTTCACTCAGCAGGATTTTATAGTTACTAGAGCTCTTGCATATCTTTTGTTAAGTGTATCTTCAAGCATTTTATATTTTGACCGTAACGGCTTTTTTATGCTTATGGTCTGTATGGCGTATGTTTCCCCATCTGATCTGTGCCTTCACCTTCACAGTGTGCTTCTTGTCAACAACAAAAGCTAGTTGGCTCTAGCTGTCCATCCGTGCTGATAATATCTACCTTTTCATTGGGGTCAGCAGCCCATTTACATTTAATTAATGTTTGTACTTGAGCCTGTCTTGATGTTGATTTCTATTTGTTGTATTTGCTCTTTGTTTTTCTCGGAATCTTTTCAAACATGATTGATGAAATAGAATAATTTCGGTACTCTCATTTATCTTTTCTGTTGGCTTTTTAGTTCTGCCTCTTAGGGCTTATTGTAGAGATTATAATATACATCTTTAAGTTACTGCAATCTGTCTTCAAAATGTCTTCTTCATTTCATAAAGAATTCAATAATCTTGTCACAGCATATCCGATCACCCTCCCTCCACCCTTGTGCCTTTTATGTTTTGCTTCGACATCTGCTATGCACTCCCCATTTGCCATGTGTGGTGGTGGTGTTTTTCCTTATATTTTAAACTCTCAATAGTGTGTGTGTGTGTGTGTGTGTGTGTGTGTGTGTGCGCGCGCGCACGCGTGCACATATGTGTGTGCACGCACGCGTGTGTGCGTAATTTAAATAGATCTTTTGTATTGACTGACGTATTTACTTGTTCCGGCGCCCTCCAATTCCTTCTTACATAACTAGGTGTCTTTGCTTTCATTTCACTTCAGCATGAAGAACTTCCCTGCAGAGAAGATTTGGATGGTATCTTATGCTTCTATCACTGCATATCCGGTGTCCAGCAGAGAGCTGGGCCTGAAGTCTAAGCTTAGGAACTTTGATTTTTTTTTTTATTGATGCTAATTCACTAATTATATGCGGAGCATCTCCTGCGTCAGGAGGAACAAGAGGAGTGGGGATGAGATCTTAGGAGGCAGAGACGCGTGGAGGGATGACATAGAGCATATAAATATAGGAACATTGGGAGAACATGCCCGCTTCTTCAAAAACTATTATAATTTTGGGGCGCCTGGGTGGCTCAGTCGGTTAAGCGTCCGACTTCAGCTCAGGTCACGATCTCGCGGTCCGTGAGTTCGAGCCCCGCGTCGGGCTCTGGGCTGATGGCTCAGAGCCTGGAGCCTGTTTCCGATTCTGTGTCTCCCTCTCTCTCTGCCCCTCCCCCGTTCATGCTCTGTCTCTCTCTGTCCCAAAAATAAATAAACGTTAAAAAAAAAAAAACTATTATAATTTTCCTGAGGAGAGAAGATGCAGACGCACTGGATAGACAGTAATAGTACAGGTCATACAGAAACCTACCTGGAAGAATGGAGAGCAGGTGACGGGCCAGCCAAAAGAGAAAATACAGGAAGTCTAGGGCTGAGCTGAAGAAAAGTTTCTTGGCAGGCGGTAACCGAGAAATGATTTTCTTAGAAGACAAACCCACCTTTAAGAGCATACCGAGAACAATAACAGTGGTCATGGGGTGGGGGTGGGGGTGGGGGTAGTTGGGAAGGCAATTCTAAAGCCTCCGAACCATTATACTCTCAGAAAGGCTCTGAATATTTTGCTCTATTGGGACTATGGTCTCCTATCCCTCCTACTTTTCAAAACGAGGAGGGATGTCAGATTAGCTGCTCATCTGTGACGATTTTGTTGATGCAGGCCACCCCCTGCCACTACTGAGGTCTTGTTTCACATCTCCATCTCTGGTACCCTCACTTCTGCTAAGGCTGTTCAGAAGAGGCTAGATAATTTGGGGAGAGGAAAGGGGGGAAGATAGGAGATGTTCCTGGTCACTTTAAAAGCGAAGCAAACAAACAAAAACCAACAGAGCAGACCTGGAAAGCAATTTATTTATGCCAACATAGAAATCCGGTCATTAAATTCATGAAATCTCTAGCACTTTTGCTTTTTAAATGCTTTTTATCTTTGTCAACATCCTTCTGCGGGTCTACAGGTCCTAATCCCAACAAGACCAGTTAGAGAGGGGACAGGGCTCTTGTCAATGTCCTTCCTTTTACCAAGAAGTAACCTGAGAACCAGAAAGATGAACTGATTGGCCCTGAGGTCTCATATGCAGTGAGTGGCGAAAGTGACAATAGGAACTAAGGCTCAAAAATCTCTGTCCTCTGAGTTCCCTCCTCCTGTGACATCACAGGGGTCCCACTGCATGGAGCTGAAGTAGATGAGCCTTCAAGCTTCAACCCTTCCTGCTTTATACAGGACCTCATCGGAAATTCCATAGGAGAGGGCTCTGGGCTCTGGTGCAGGACAACTAATGTTCCTCTACAAATAAATATGTCAGCCCAGTTACACACATTTTCCAATGGATCTTTGCAATTTTATGGGGTTTCTGTAAGCAGTTAGCATTCTGCTGTAAATCATTACTGCTTTATATCCCCAAATGTTAATCATAGATAATTAGCTGTGTATCTTCGTTTATCCTGAAGGGGCGAGGGGCAGAGAAGTAAGGACGTGGTGGAAAAGAAGAGCTATGGATTTAATCTATGGTTTGGGCAAATCTTTGTGCTGTACCTTTCTTCACTGTTTATACAACAGCTGGCGAGGTGCAGAGATAGCAATATATCCTATTGATGAAAGGCCAGAGCTTCCTTCAAAGCCAAAGACATCTCCAAATAAATTGTGTCTTCTACTCACATTATCTTCAGTTGATCTGTTTGATTCTCTGTCAGATTTTCCATACAGTCCTGAATAGGTTGTTAAGAGAAGGTATGTGTGTTCCCGATGCTTGTGAAGACAGAGTGTGTTGTTGGCTGATTTACAAAGATAAGAACACTTTGATTTGACAGCCTGGTTTGTGCCCTGGGGTATGTTCACCAAAGATGTTCCTTCCTGACAAGCATAGCACTCAGCCACCTTCCTCTCCATCCACACAGTGGAATGTTAGGCATTCTGCTCTCAGTAAACATCACAGTCCTCCATGGCAAAGCCTCCACCTGACCCCAGTGACACCAGAATCCTGGCTGTTAATATCCATAATTACTAGCAAATTGAGCTAGTAATCATTGATAGAGGGTATTTTTCCATTAAAAATTCTAGGCACTTGGAATTCAGCGATTTCTTGACAATGTATTCAAGGTCACAGTGCACATGATACATTTTCATACCTTCCACAATAGCAAGTCCAGAACAGGGGTTTAAATCATTCCCTGGGGAATGGCCTGGATGGGCTTGTTCCAGGGCCCCTCAAAGTATTGGTTTCTGAAATTGCCTGTGTAAATCACAGGTTTTTTTTTTAACAGCTTTATTGTTAGACTAGAGCAGCCCAGCCTGATGTAACTATTCTTCTCAATGGCAATGAAATAATTGACAATGATTAGAATTTTAGAATGTGATTCTCGGAAGAAACATCACCGAGAGATTCACCGGCTACCACTGACAATAAGGACTCATTTCCATCAATAATGTTATTGGTGGGCATAGGCACGTGTGTGTACCTTTGACAAAAGGTCAATCTTTGTGTTGAAAATAGAAAAAACCCATAATTCAGAGTTCCTATTCACTCAGCAAGTGCTTTAGGAGGTGGCTGATAGGTTGAATATCAGCAGACCTTTTCAATCACCAATTTTGCAAGATGTTTCTCTTTGACATCTGAAGACACCATACATTTTTAAAACATGGGTACCAACTGAATCTGAATATGGAGACCCCAAAGCCTCTTAAAGGGATATTCTGGAAAACAAGTGATAACAGCCTTAAACTTGGGATGGTCAACTTCAGTGCGGTTTTTCACTCAACAAATATCCTAATAGTGTATTAACCACACTGAAGAGACATTGAGGCTGTAGCTAAATGATGGCTGATTTAAAAACACAAGTGTTAATGAAAGTACGAATAGCCAATTTGATTGTAGGTAGATGGATATAGAGAGAGACAGAGATAGAGATAGAGGTATAGACATATATCTATATCTATCTATCTATATCTATATAGATAGATATATAGATAGATATGTAGATATCTATATAGATAGATATGTAGATATCTATATAGATAGATATAGATAGATAGATATATAGATATAGATATAGATATGGTATATATGGGTATAGATGATATGGGTATAGATACAGATGATACAGATATAGATATAGATAGATATAGATGATATAGGTATAGATAGATAAACAGTAACAGTGAGAGAGAGGTAACAGTATAGAAGCCATTTGGGAAGAAGAGACAGAGGAGAGGATCCAGAAGTAACACGATCTTCACTTCCTTTAGTGCTTCCCAACACTCACATTCTCTACCACCTGGTCAACGTCCTCATTTATTTATTGAGTCATGACATACGCACTGAGTGTCTCCAATGGGTAGGACATATGGAGGCACCGAGAATAAGAATATAGACTCTGTCTCCAAAGATCGCCAAATACAAAGACAAGCAGAAAAATCGTCATAAGACATAGTGTGAGTGACAAATCATTCATTCAGTTCTTTGAATCAGCAAATCTTTCTTGAGCAGGCATTATGTACCAGGCATTGCACTAGGTCCTGGAGGTTTAACGAAACAAATAAGGCCAGAGTCCCGCAGCCTAATGGATCAGATTCTCGTTCATTAGTCCTGGCTGTCTAATCACTTAGCTGGGGGATCAAAGTAGAACGAATCATGAACTTCCATAGGTATATGAGCCGATGCCGAATGTCACTTAGGGTTACACCGTCCTCTTTCTATTTGAAAAAGCAAAATACACAGATTAGAGCTTCTCCCAGTCTGTACTCTCCACCCTGGAAGTTGACCCCACTTGTGATTTGAGTCCCCAGAAGGTAGGGACCATGCAGCCAGCATCAAGGGCCTCATTGTTAGCTGAAAGAGGGGACTTCGGTTCCATGACAGGGGAAGGAGAGAAAAAAGAGGGCATCCGCTAAGACTAACAAATTATGGAAGAAAATGAGCCGACACATTTCTAAGTCAGGATGAAGAAGGACTGATGGATTGGATTTCTCCCATCCCACCCCACCCCTGCTAAATGGGGCCATATGAGAAACGTTTTTTATGAAGACACCAGGACATCTGCCAAAAGAAACATCTCCCCAGAGAGAGAGGCTGTGACCGGGGGTCCTGTTTCATAGGTCACTGCGGTGCCGGGAGAGGGTTACTGTATGATGGAACCCGCTTCGCTGAAGCCCCAAACCTGCCACCTCTGAGAGAGAGGCGACGCCGCCCCAAGTTGTTCGTCCAGCTCTTTATGGTCACATCAGGGTCAGTGTTGAGTTGGATCAGCGAGATTCCCTTCACTTGGGAGCGAGAGTGAAGCTTGCCCGTCTGCAGCCAGGACCCCTTTGGGGCTGCGCTATTAGAAACCGTCTTTTTGAAGCGCCTAAGAAAGGCTTCTGTTTTCAAAAACTGACTGAAAATTTTCTCCTTTTGTGTTAATCACCAGAAGAATGGGTTTTTGTGTTTGTCCGGCTGTCTTCTTCCAGCCACTTCGCTTTAATTTGGTTTTGTCTAAAACTTACCAAGGGGTGATTTGCTGAGATGGAGTCACCGTGACAGCCAAGTTCAGAAGGCTTCCTTTTCTGGTCTCCAAGTGCCTTCTTTACATACTGCTTTCTAATTAACATTCAAAGAGACTCACCCCTCAGAATCTTGGTCACAGCCTATTTTTCTTTTCTTCCTCTTCAAATCTCTCTCTCTCTTTCTAGGAAATTGCCTTTTTTGGCTGATGATTTTTCAGTTTATTCATCCAAAGGAGGAGAGGGTTGGAGGGAATGAGCTTTTGTTTTTCCTTGTTTTCTGGGACCTCTGTGCTGCATTTTTGTCACACGGTTCTCTTCCCTGACTTTCTTCTTACTCAGATATAGCCCTGGAATTCTGCTCACTGAAAGGCTGTCTTCAGTGACAGGCTTCCTAGCTCATGAGGTTTTAATGGTTTCTATTTAGGACATCCTTTGAGAAAAGTTTGGGAAAGCAGGAAAGGATAGCCTACGAAGTGATTAATAACGTGCATGTCATCGCACCAAAGAATTTTATGGAAACAGTGGAAGGGCAGAAAAGGATAAAGGAATAACACGTTTCCTCTTGCCCCTCTGCCTCCCAGGCTAGGATCTGTACCATAACCTGCCAGATCTCTGTCATGTTCTTCAGGTCGCACTCCCTTCGGCCTTCCAGCCAGCCAGCTCAAGCCCATCCTTTATATTGAGTGGTTGTCTCTCCTCCCACACCACACTGGTCTTTTCCTTCTCTGAATCCTGGTGCACGCGCACTTCAGTCCTTACCCCTTCTCTCATTGAAATCCATCTCCTTCCTAAAAGGCAGAGTTTGCAAAATATCCGAATAGTCTATAGGGACCTGGGATTTTTCTTTCTAAAGAGAACTCTCATACTCTGATGAGTTTCACCCTTCATTTCCCGGGTAACTCCACCAATCTCTTAGGTCTTAGCAAGACATGGTAAGGAAAATGATCTAAAAATGGGCATCTTTTCTCAAAGCTCTGGCCTCAGATTAGTGGAGGTCCAGCAGGTGGCGGCCGAAGCAGAAGCAGCCGCATCTGGCCCAACCCTTCCTCTGATACTCAGCCCTCCTGTAAGCCCCGTCGGCATGGTCAGCACCGTACTTCAGTGTCACCTAGCTCCGGAATTCTGTCTGTTATACTCCCAGAGTAACACCTGTGAATTATTACCTTTCTCAGGATCAGCCCTTGGTGCTCCCACCGAGACTTGTCAAAACTGGGATTTGATCTGGGGAATGTTATAACAAACATAACTCTAACTTACCCTTTCATGAGTGGGGTCTCCTGAGAGAATTCACTACCTTAGGACTGGGATTTTTGAAAACAAATTTTTAAGAGGTGACCTCTATCCCCCTTCGATTAGCAGTGCCTTTGCTTGGGATGGAGGCTACTTTCCTCACTAGCCCAGGCAAGCAACCTATTTTATAGGTATTGTGAGATTTACCACCAAAATCCACCCACCAACCCCCGCAAAATACTCAAAGGGACAAGAACATATATTACCTACAGGAATGTAATCAAGTGGGAATTTGGAGCTAAGGGAAATGCTTCTGTGGTTATCAGAATATGCTCTTCATTTATGTAAGCCTGAATGTGTCACTTATTCTTGTGAGTAGCATTTACAGTCAAGACCAAAGATGAACAGTACAGGTCTCTTTAAAAAAAAACTCCTGTACTTCTTGAGTTCATGTTCAATGGGAAGTCTCAATGCTTTCTCCGTGTCATTGTGTTCCAGAAAGATACATCTCCTTCATGGCTCTGAAGGATTATCTAATATTTTAAGCTTATTTTTTATGTGGAAATGTAAGGGGGACTGCTTTTCCCGTCTGTACTCAGAGTCACAGGCTTTTAGTCAGAACAGAAATATTCAGTAGCTTCTCCTATTAAATGTGGACCCCAAAAAACAAGATTTATTTCTTCTGTCACCCAGTTAACTGCTTGGCACATGATAATCGGTGTGCAAAAAGCATGTTCTACACAAACAAATACAGTACCCGCAGTGATTCCAGCATGCTTGGTTTGACGTGCGCAGAGAGACCGATGACTGTTTCGAACTAAGTAACATACAGAAATCGTGTTAGTTTCCTTTCCTAGCAGCTTATTATGTCAACGAGTAAAGACCAAACCTGTAGGAATCAAATAGGACTGTCTATCAGGTAGACTGAATGCTAATCTTCTTCCCAAGCTGTCTGTAAACACGAGCCCTCTGTGTCTTTTGGTTTCCCTTCTGCTCAGATGCCCAGCCCACGGAAGGAGAGAGGGAAATATGGAACCAGATCAGCGCCGTCCTCCAGGATTCTGAGAGCATCCTCGCAGACCTGCAAGCTTACAAGGGCGCGGGGCCAGAGATCCGAGATGTATGCCAATGATAACACTGAGCTGACAGCACCCTCGGAGGAGAAGGGAAACCCACACACGCACACACACCCAGCAAGATTAAGTAATAGCCCTAGTATTTCCTAGTGTACTAGGAAGAACAAGGAGGGTAATGTGTTTTTTAAAAAAGTATGAATGGCCCCTTTTATTCTAGTACATTAATCTGAACACACGGTGCGGTAGACCGTGTAAAATATTAGCCATTCTTTTCTCCGTCATACATTTGTTATCACAGGACTGACGTTTAAACAACGATAGATCGGTATATTACTTCATTTAAGGGAAACGTCCATACAAAGCCTATGGACAACAGTTGAAGCATAAGTCATGAGGTCTGGGTTTGCACAGACTTCCAGCATTTTGTAAGAGTTTTGGCAGGTTCCACAGTATCAGAAACAACCGCCATGAGCTGCCTTGCTTTAGCCTTGCTTTAAGTAGCCTGTAGGTCTATCATCTTGCAATGACTTGAGATTAAAAAAAAATAAATAAATACCTGAAAAACAACAACCAAAACAAAATTGCCAACATGGCTTTTAAGGCTGCATAATGCCTTAAAGGCAAGAAACTTGATACTCCTTTTATGTGAAATAATTAGCTTTGTGGCAGCATCAACACATACACAAATGTGCACACATGCTCACTTAACACACACACTTTACGGCCACTGCCGCCATCCTTCTGGAAAAAACACCACTAACGCTCTAGTCCTTAAGCTGCTGCAACCCAGACAAAACAGCATTTCTAAGAAAGTGACAGCTTCTCAAAGGTGGTTATTCTACGTCGTGGTCCCCATTAATTTAGGTAATTTAGGTAACATCACAGAACGGAAGGAATGTAATATGTATCGTAGAGAAAGAAAGACATCTTCGGGACCTGCACTTCCTAATAAACACTGGCTTGACTTTAGTAGAATCAAAACGTGATGGAGGAAGGCTGAATTGCTTCCAATCAGATTTGCATGGTTTTTTTTTTTTGTTTTTGCATTTAAAGTAAGAGAAACAAGTAAGATGATATAGGATCTGATTGTAGGGTCATTTGCATTATGGTCAAGTGCTAAAATCTCATTCTAACTGAGCATCTTGGAGGACAGTCCCGTGAACCGATGTCAGTTTAAGAGCACACTAGCAAAATAGATCAGGACTTGTGTTTTTCTTCAACTACCATACTTTCTCAGTCTTGAGGCATTTTGATGTGGAGGCTATTGCTTCTTTTTTAAACAGACAATTCTGTCGCGTTTTTGTAGGCGATTCAAAATCCCAACGACATCCAGCTTCAAGAAAAAGCTTGGAATGCAGTGTGTCCTCTGGTTGTGAGGCTAAAGAGATTTTATGAATTTTCCATAAGGCTAGGTGAGTATGTACGTGTAGTTTTTATCCTGTGTGTGACGGAGTTATGTTATGTTACAGAGTTTGAGAAAGAAGCAGGAAGAGCTAGCTCAGTGACCTGAGAGATGTCCCACATCCATCGGCAGTGTCTTAGGAGAGGCCACTCATGGACAACAACACGTGTGGTTTTCATTCCCTTAAATTCATCTCAGAGTTCCTTCCTCTGAGGTCCTTGGCACATTGGGGGTGTCTCTGCTCCTGGGTGTCCCTCTAGTCTTGTTCTCAGCTAAGTCTCACTCGTAACAATTTTGTTGTGGTCTGACCACATTTCTAAATGACAGGGGAGTTGAAACAGATCACCGACTAATCCAAAAAAGAACTTGATTGGTTAGAGTCATGTGATAAATTTAATATAGTTAAAACACAGGAAAAACAAACAACATTCCGCTCTTTAGCCTTAAAAGCAACCTGTACAGGTTCAGAATGGCTTTGCAGAAGCAAGAGTAAAGTCAAGTCTGGTTGACAGGAAGCTTGATGTGTCCACCTATGTGATATAACCACTCCCCCCAGGATACAGCTCTCTGAGGTTCCATCAGTTAATGTAATATATCTAGAAAGAAGAAAGGGGTAGTCATGTTCTACTTTACTTTTTCTGTAAGTGAATGCCATATTTTAAGAGTTAAACAGAGAAATAAAAAAATTGGGGGAGAATAATAGCCATGGTGTCGAGAGAACTTGAAGCTAAGACCCAGAGGAAGTGGTTGAATGAGCTAAAACAGTTTTGTAAGAACAGAGAGCCTCTGAAGACTCTCAGATAGCTTCTTCTCTGTTTCCTTTTTCTGTTTCTTCAAAGTGTGTATCTAGACCCCATGAACTGAAATCTTAATGAGCCAGATTTTTAACAGAAGGAAAAAGATACCACCAAGGTAGAACTGGCTGACTCAGAAGGCCAGGCATTCCCATAAACGGAAACGGCAAGAGATGTCCTTGTGAAGATGCTGTAAAAGACCATTAAAAACCGTAGATCAGGTGCCCGCAAACTTTACTGTAAAGAGCAGATGATAAATCTTTTAGGCTCCTGGGCCCGCCTATCTTTGTTGCACCTGCTCAACTCTGCCATTGTAGGACATTAGTAGCCATGGTCCACACATTAAGGAACAGAAACAAAGTGTGACTGTGTTTTAATAAAACTTTATTTGCAAAAGTTGACAGTGGGCCAGATTTGGCCTGTGTGCCATAGTTTGGTTCCAACCCTTGCTGTCAAGGATTGGTTAAACGACTTGGCATTGTTAGATATACGTTGAAGGAAAAACTGGAGGGAATGTTTGGAAATGGACAAGAGGATTTAATGAGACTGTTTCGGGGACAATAATGGAGGTCGGTATCACAATGGGTTTGCAGGAAAGCTCCCCTGGATCAGGTTGGAGTATAGGGGCAGAGACGAGCTGGAAAGGGACCCAAAGTCTTTCCCTGCAGTGCAGGTTATCTAGCCATGTTTTCTGGGCCACCTCATCTCCTCCCCTGTCGTGAAAGGCTCTCTCCTACACATGATCCAAAAACACGTATCTGTGGTTTCTGAACAGTGGCAGGAGTTAGCACTGTGCACACCGGAGAGTTCAGCCGAGCTCTGAGAGACTCAGATGAATCTGTGTGGCCCTGGGGGTCGCAGGGGAGGCAGTCTGCTCAGGCATGATGGGCTCCCTCTTCTTATCCACACACATCACCCTGCACACAGTTATGGCAAAAAGCATGGAGAAGAAAGGTTATCTCTGAGAATGTCTGCAGGACCTAAGAACTATGCTTTTTGAAGAATCTCCGTGGGCCACCTCAAATGTGTATTACTCACTTTGACTTTCAGAAAAAGCTCTTCAGAGTTTATTAGAATCTCTGACCTGTCCGCCCTACACACCGACCCAACACCTGGAGAGGGAGCAGGCCCTGGCGAAGGAGTTTGCGGAAATTCTTCATTTTACCCTTCGATTTGATGAGCTCAAGGTTAGACCGCACACGCTCAGACAATTTAACAAACTTGTCCTGAGTACCTACCGTGTACAGGCACTCTGCTAATGCCGTGGGGTGGGGAATCAGTGAGTAAGAGGTGTCTCCTTCCCTACAGAGACATGTAAGCTGAGAATTTGCCTTCCTTACAGTAAAAGTGATGTAGGTCAGTGGTTTATAAACAGAAATTCAAAATCTGCCAAATTCAATAAGAGGAATCCTTTTCAAGTGGAGAAGGACTCCATCCTGATGGAGAACAAGGATTCTTTCCCTGAAATCTAGCTTGTAGCCATACGATAAAATAATAAGGCTCTGAGGATTTTAAAAAATTGTCTTAAATGTATAGTTTTTTTGTGAGAGACAGTGTGTGAGCAGGGGAGGGACAGAGAGGGAGACACAGAATCCGAAGCAGGCTCCAGGCTCCGAGCTGTCAGCACAGAGCCTGATGCAGGGCTCGAACCCACGAGCTGGGAGATCATGACCTGAGCTGAAGTTGGTCGCCCAACTGACTGAGCCACCCAGGCACCCCTCTGAGTATTTATTTTTAACCAGAAGTTGCTTTGACTGTTACAACCAAGAGACGTCCTATTATGTTTATATAGTCTGGTGTCTGGGCTCCTAATGCGCATCCCCCATCTGATGTGGAGAGATGACCTTCTTTCCTCTCTTCTGAATTTCAGATGAGGAACCCAGCCATTCAGAATGACTTCAGCTACTACAGAAGGACGATAAGCCGCAACCGCATCAACAACATGCATGTGAGCCCCTGGGTCCCCTGGTCTGTGTGTGCCCATTCCCCATGTCTTCCTCTGATTTCTGCATCAGGCAGGGCACAGGGAGAAGCCAGCCCTCTTCTGTGATTCCCTTTCCAGCAGACATCGTGTCGGGATTTTTGGCCATCTGTTTATCAATTGCATATTCTCTTCTTACTTTCATCAGCTAGACATTGAGAATGAAGTCAATAATGAGATGGCCAATCGAATGTCCCTCTTCTACGCAGAAGCCACGCCAATGCTGAAAACCCTCAGCAACGCCACCATGCACTTTGTCTCCGAAGTGAGTGAAACTACGCGCCGAGGTCCTTTTTTCTGAATTACACGTAAAAGCTGCTAGCAGGACTAACCTCCTTCTGTGTCTCCCTCTTAGAACAAAACCCTGCCAATAGAGAACACCACAGACTGCCTCAGTACGATGACAAGTGTTTGTAAAGTCATGCTGGAAACACCGTAAGTTCCATCGGTGGTGGATTCACGGTCAGGGTTCACCTAGATAGAGAGGGCCTGTTAATATGTTGACGATTATGACGGTGACGACGATGGTGACATTTGGGTCAACACGTTAACATGGCCATGTATATGATCTGAATCCATTTCACAAAGAACGCTGGATGCTAAGTGTAAGTCGCCCCAACTTGTAGTTGAAGAAGCTGAGGTCCAAATTGGTTCACTGACTTCCCAAAGGCTGCATAGCTTGTTAGATGGCAGAACTGTGACTCAGATCAAAGATGCTGTGGAAGATGTGGAAGGGCCACGTGGAGGGTTGGCCTAAATGACTGGGTATTATTATGAGTATGTGGGAGGAAAGATTTGACAGAAGATTTAGAACAAAGGGTAGAAGTGGTAGGACTGCGGCAAGGGTGATAATGGAGATTTCTCTCCATCTGTCCTTCTCATTCTGTCCCTTCCCTTCCCTCTCTGTCTCTGTCTGTCTGTCTCTCTTAGTTTCTTTGTGCTTAAACTAGTTGCTAGATTTTCGAAACGGCTGAGGTCGTTAATGGTGAGGCAGCACAGTAATGAGGAGATACACACCCACAAGTCAGGGCTCCAGCTATCTCTTTAGCTACTTCTGTGTGCCGGCAGATAAGCGAAATGGCCTGTGTGGGCCTCAGTTTCCTCCTCTGATGAAGTTCCCATAGTGTCATCTGTGCTGTAGAGGGCTTGGGAGGGCCACAGACATCAAAAGCACCTTATAAAATGTGATGCTCTGTTCATATGTAAGATGGTGTTAATTTCAAATATTTCACTTATACCAAAGTTAAGACTTGTTCCAAGACAGAAATAGTAATCATCTTCATTGTGGGCCTAATTCATAATGAGAGAGATGTTAAGAAAGCCTCTAAAATTATCTTGAATTATCTGAATCATCAGGGACCCTGTCAAGGTAAGTGAACAAAATTCACACTCCACAAGTACTCCCGGCCCAGTGAATGGTACATAATTTCTTTTACGCATCTTTGCCAATCCAATTCAATCTGCAGCCTGTGTCTTAACAAAGGAAGTTACTCCGACTGGAGACATGATCGCTGCTCTGTAGCAATGAGCCTGATTCTTTCTCTCCATAATGAAGCCATTATTCTCTATAATCTTGGACAGCCAGAGGGACCCGCTATAAAATATTCAAGATTGATGGGTGGGGGGGAGTGATGTACGTGATGAGCTGGCCCGCTGAAGGGCAGAAGAGAAGAGAATTTACTGCCCTCTAATTTACCTTATTTTCACACTGAATTGCTGATTGGATAGATTCAAGGAGAATGATCATCATGGGTTTCTTTAAGAGCGTATTAACCTGGTTGTTGCAGGTATGGGATTGCTCTCAAGAGATGATTGGAGGAGTCTAAAGTAGCCAGAAATGAACGTGCTCTGGCAAGAAGAAACACAGCTGCCATTTCTTCTCTCTTCCAGGGAGTACAGGAGTAGGTTTACAAGCGAAGAAACGCTGATGTTCTGCATGAGGGTGATGGTGGGAGTAATCATCCTCTATGACCACGTCCATCCCGTGGGAGCTTTCTGCAAGACATCCAAGATCGATGTAAGAATAGTTATGAACTCTGCTTTCTAAATAAGAGCTCGTGAGTGTTGCACAACAGACCTTGCTTCTCTCTCTCTCTCTCCTCCGTTCCCCGTTGAGAGGGATCTCTCCCCAGGGGCAAGCCCCCTCGTGGCAGCCGTCCTCATAGCAAGAAGCCCAATCTTTTTCATGTGCTTACAGCCAGACATCCGATCAAAAAGCACAGCAGAAGCACAGAGACACTAATCCCCTCAGCCGGTAGAGGAGCTGAGCAGATGAATAGTCACTTAGCTGCAAACTTCCCCTTCAACGTATCCGGTGTGCCATATGAATATATTTTTATATGTTATAGGCATCTTAAAGTTAGCGGCATTGGGAGATACTGGATTGCAAGACATGGCAAGATATGGTCACATTTCAAACAGTATTCCAACTTCCTGTCCTGCCGCCCCCAGCTGGTGGCTTCACCCCAATGCCATGCCTTTTCTTGTCATCGGGATATACTTGAGCCCTTTGCCCTGCCCAGAGTGCCGTCCCTTCTTTCTGATGTGGGGATTCTTTTAAGACACTCCACGAATGTCACCTCATCCAGGAGCACATCTCTTGTGCCCTGCATGCTCAGAACCTCCCTTCTCCTCTGGCCCCAGAGCACTTAGCATTCTGGATTTTCTGTCTGCAGCATCAACCCAATAGTGTGTCTCATGTGTTAATATAAAGCCTTTTCGGGGCACATGGGAGGCTTAGTCGGTTAAGCATCCAACTCTTGATTTCAGCTCAGGTCACGATCACATGTTCGTGAGTTTGAGCTCCACATCGAGCTCTGTGCTGACAGCACAGAGTCTGCTTGGGATTCTCTCTCCCTCTCTCTCTCTCTTTAATTCCCTCCCCCCACCAAATAAATAAACCAAAAAATACATATAAAGCCTTTTAAGGGCAGAATGGGACCTCTTGGTATTAACTTATTCTGACAATGCTAAGTTTGGGCAGCACACTCTGTTTTTACTCAACTGCACAGAGCAGCATCTCTCATGCTTTAGTGCTGTGCCAACAGAAAGTCTTCATGCCCAGAGGGACCACGAGTCAGAAGGATGTAAGGAAATTTATCAGTTAGAAATGCAACTTGGGTTACTCATTTTGCAGTTCTCCCCTCCTAGCACAGCTAGTCATGGGTCTTCATAGAGTACTATTTTTAGGGCAGTGATTTGTGTTTGCCAAGAAAAAAAGTGTTTAGTATAAAAAATTAGGAAAATCTAGGAAATCAAAATACAGAATGTTAAATGTATCTGTAGTAACCTTACCACAGACAGATGACCATTGTCGATAATGGCAGCCTATCTTCGTCCCTTCTTTTTTTTTTTTTTTTTTTCAACGTTTATTTATTTTCGGGACAGAGAGAGACAGAGCATGAACAGGGGAGGGGCAGAGAGAGAGGGAGACACAGAATCGGAAACAGGCTCCAGGCTCTGAGCCATCAGCCCAGAGCCCGACGCGGGGCTCGAACTCGCGGACCGCGAGATCGTGACGTGGCTGAAGTCGGACGCTTAACCGACTGCGCCACCCAGGCGCCCCTCTTCTTCCCTTCTTTTTATATGGATGTTTGTGTAGATGCATGTGTGTACCTAACAAATTAGCACCCTGCTATAAATGCTCTTTTAAAACATTTATTTGCATAACAGCATAGCATGGATTTTTTTTTTCATACCAATAAATATTTTTACTGTATTCTTTGTGAGGCTTTAACATTTTTTATACTATGGACTGAGTGTAAATAACTCTTAATAACTCCATGAATATCATTTGAATGTGGATGGAGTTTATTACATGGTAACTCACGGGACATTCTCATTTACCAGTGCCATTTGGTAACTTGTCACAGAGTCAAAAAATAAAAATATACTAGGTACAATTATGTCTTGTAACCCTAACCTTTAAACAGCTTGTCCTTGCTTGTCATTTACTGAGTCTGGTGAGGTCGTAAATATGATATAATGTTAAATCTAACCACACATAGTCTTCATGAACTGTATTTGTTCTTCGATCTCACTAAGAAGGCTTTGTTCCTACTGAAGTCTGCATGTTTCTCCGAGAAAGTTTCAGATTTACCTAACGCAACATGTGTTCAACATGGGCCATTTTCTTTGATGACATAAAGGAGCTCCTTCAGATGCCAGTCTGCTGCTAAGCCAGCAGCTACATGCACTGGGTTTATAAATCCTTAGGATATCATCAACTGTGAAAAGACAAGCCTTTATTTGTGAAACCCTGAGATGCATATTGTTATCTGCACTTACGAAGAAAATGCCCTGGAAACCCAGACGAGGGAGAAGCTGATTCCGCTTAGAGGAGAGACAGAGGGTGATGTTTGAGGTGGATCTTGGGAAAGGGGTAGAATTTTCCCAAGTAGAAAGAGGGAAGGAAGAGTACTTCTGGAGGAATGAATCATCAGAGAAAAGTCACCGAGGCCCAGCGGGGTTGGGTCATTGAGAGAACAGATGCTATCCTTGGGTTCCAGGAAGCCAGGCTGAAGTGAGGTGGTGTTTTCTGCTGATTTCCTTAGACTTCTGTAATAATCTGATAAGGAATCACTCCTTAACCCCGGTCTCCAGCCCAAAGCTCACCGAGAATTCCAGACCCAACCTCCTCTGGACACCTGAAACATGGCCGGCACCAAATCAAAGACCATCCTTTCCCTTACAAACCTTTTCTCCTGGGTTCCTGCCTCAGGTGTTTCATCATCTTCTGACCCGACATCTAAGCTGGAAACCAGGAATTGTCCCTTGGAGCCTGGAATTATTTTCTTTCCTCTTCTTCGCCCCCATATCTTATCAGTCACCGGGTCCCGTGGACTGGACGGACCTCGGATCCATACTCCTGCCTCCCCATGATTCTCCATGTCACTGCTGCTCTCACGCTCGACAGCCTCAGGGGCTCTCACTGACCCTTCCATCCTTAGACTTGCATCCTTCTGATCCCTTCCTATATTGATGACATTGCTAGATTGTTTAGCACCTGCCAGGGGTGTTTTCTACAGGCAAAGGCCTGCCAACTCCTTAACATGCTATTAAACTCTCACTGGATCTGGGCCCGACTACATCCCTGGTTGGGTCGTATTCACACCCAAGGCTTTATAATCAGGCTGAGACAGAACTAGAAATTCCCAAAGAGCAGCTACTGCTCTTCTCCCCTTTTCAAGTCATCATTGCTCTTCGGGCATGTTTTACAAGAACACTTTTCACACTGCTGATGAGCTATTTCTCTCCCTCCTTCCACTAGACCATGAAGTCCACTGGGAGAGGGACCAAATCTGTGCATCCCTGAGCTTGATTCCATCCTTGCAAGTGACACATACCTGGCATGTTTGTAGCCTACCCCCACCCTGCACCCATGACAGACATCTCTGATTGCCCATGGCATTTCTTTCCTGATGAGCCTATATGTGACTCCCAAATGATTCTCAACCCTGTGCTTCTGGCTACCTCCATCAAGCTATCAGGGTCCATTAGGCTGTAAGATAAAGCTTCCTACATACCAGAAGCATACCCACAGAAAATATTTATAAGAAACCATTATAAAAGAGCTCCTTAGTCTCCCCAAATTTAATACAGAGTGTGAACATCTGAGTTGAAGATGAGTGATTGTATTTTTTGCAGGGAGATACTTCCTTTGTCAAAAAAAATTTTAGGCTACGCATAATGGAATGTGATCTCTATATATGTATCTTTCTTACACTTCCCAAATTATGAATAAATTATATTCCAAGGGCACACAAAAAGACCAAAAACTTGTGTAGGTCCACGCAGGTACTAAATAACGCAAGAATGGAGGAACCCCAAGGAGCCTGCCTCCAAGCACGCACATTCTTAACCTGTGGCCTTCACCAGTCCTCCCCTGATCTAGTGAGGGAGACAGACTGATCTGGGTGCTTCAGTCTCCAAGGCTCCCTGATAAATGCCAGCCTACTATTAGGAACACAAAGAGGTGGTGGTTACTTCTACCTGGTGAAGGTCGTGAGGTGAGATGAGGCCTCCTGGTGTTGGTCTTTAGCTGTGTCCTTTCAAAAAAAGAGAGAAAGAAAGCGAAGAAAAAAAGTTAAGTGTTTGCCAGTCCATCAGCTAAAGGAGGAAAAGCACCCTGGAAAGTGGGATGGCGGAAAAATCATCAGGTTTGTCCTTCAGGCAGTCAGTCTACACCGAGCAACCACTGAGAGGAATGCCCTGCATGTGGCTCTGGAGTGCGAGCCAGGATCGCGGCCTCGATGCCAAGATCACGGCCCCGATGCCAGGATCACGGCCTCGATGCCAAGATCACAGCCTCAATGCCAGGGTCACAGCCTCAATGCCACACACGTGAAACGTTCAATGGCAGTAGAGTGTGAGAAGTGATACACAACTTCTAGAAGTGCCCAGAGGCGACCTCTCGCTAACGTGAGGGATTAGGGAGGTCTGCTGGTCGTTTCTGTGTGTGATTTCTCCAGGCAGAAGTAATGTGATCTGATCATGCACACATGGTTGTTTGAACAGATACTATCATGGACGCAATTGCTGTAGTATTAACAAAATGCGGTGCTTTCTCCTCCTAGATGAAAGGCTGCATAAAGGTTTTGAAGGAACAGGCCCCGGACAGTGTGGAGGGGCTGCTGAATGCCCTCAGGTGAGCCTCAACCCTGCGCCCCTTCCGAGAGACTGCGAATCTAGATGCTTTAGGGACCCGGCACTGGAGCACCAGGCAGAACCTCGTGCATGTCTTCACACGTTTAATCTTTCCAACAACCAGCTGAAGTCAGCATCGTTTTTATCATAGCCTTTCTACAGAGGGAAGAAACTGAGATGTAGGGAAATCAGATAACTTGCCAAAAGTCACCCGGCCGAGCACCAAGCTAGAACCTAACCCTGGGTCTGTGTGACCCCACGGGTCTTGGGCCTAACTGTGGGCCGCCGCGCTGCTTTATGGTAAGTGGGGACTCACCGGAAGAAGCTTCCCGAGTCTCACTCTCCCCTTCACCTGGCTGCACATGAGAACTGTGGTGGACTTTTGCAAACACTGAGGCAGAGTTTCCAACCCAGACCGAATGAATTCGAGTCTTTGGGGTGGGGACTCGGGCATCCACTCTGTGTTTGTTCTAAAAGCTCCCTAGGAGTCTTGCATACACAGCTGTGAATGAAAACCCTGCTCTACCCTATCTTAATACCCAGTTTTTGGCAGCGGTGGCCCCTTTCAGCTTCTCCCTGCCAACCACTAATGCCCAAGCAGTCTCTCTCCCAAGGATACGTGTGCTTAATACACTCTAGAGAAGGGATGCTTATTTTTTAGCTATGACACATCTACAGGAATCTGTGGAATCACACTACTGTGTAAATCATTCCTGTGCCGGATTGCAATCTGGAAGGTTTATGGTCCTTGCTGCCTTATTCATCTTTGATTTTCCCGAGTTCCACTCAGTGTTGTGCATGCAGTAAATGTTCAATAAGTATAAGTGGAATGGATCAATAATCTTCTACCTACATACAACACTTACGTCTTATTCTCCGCTCCCGAGCACGTTCATCATCACAACTCAGAGGGAAGGTGATCTATTATCCCCATTTAATAAATGAAGAAACAGCCACACGTGAAATGAATGAAACTGAGGTTGATGCTATTTTGTGGAGTTGCTAGGTCATCATTCTTCAGAGCAGATGCAACATTAACAACGGGAGCCTTCCAGATTCTGTGCGTGAACCAAGCGTTTCTCCACTGGTGCCCACTTCACAGCAGGAGGGCTTCCCATGCACAGTGAGACTCTCACGTCTGATTTTTTTAAAAATTTTTTTGATGTTTATATTTATTTTTGAGACACAGAGAGACAGAGCATGAGTGGGGGAGGGGCGGAGAGAGAGGGAGACACAGAATGAGAAGCAGGCTCCAGGCTCTGAGCCGTCAGCACAGAGCCCGACGTGGAGCTCGAACCCACGAACCGCGAGATCATGACCCGAGCCGAAGTCAGACACTCGACCGTCTGAGCCACCCAGGCGCCTCTGATGTTTTCTTATTTTTTTTTTTTTTTTAGCTTTCCAGCTTCATTGAATCAAGCAAGGTTTTGTGAAAAGCAGGGCAGTCGCCTCTGAGTGTTGGCGTTTGTGGCTTCTGTAGATAGTGCAGTGAAGGAAAGGAGCACAGGCTTTTGGGGCAGACTCATTTGGGTCCAAATCAGAAACCACGCATGGTTCACAAATCACATGTTGTCAGATCTGGGGTCTGAAATGGATCATTTAAACCTCTCTGAATCTCAGTTTTCTCGTCTGTAAAGTGGAGGCAGTAACCTCTCCTGCAAAGTTAGTGAGTGAAATGAAAACTGACATGAAATGTCTAGGACGTGGTCAAGGTTCGATTACACTTTAATTCCCTTTTCTTCCCTTTTCATAAACCATTCCTATACCAGCTTAATGTGAGGGTGCAGATGTGCTGCCTGGTTTTGTTTGTTGACCTGCGTTTGTGCCCTCTTGTGGTGGCAGTGAGCATAGGAGTCCCCAGGAAAGTAGAAAACCATAGACGTTGAAGTTTTGGGTAATGTTGCTAGCCGATCCATATGCTGAAATTTGTAACTCAGCAGGGTTAGCCTAGATGGTTGAGATCCTGCACTCACTCACGTGACGTCTACCTCCCCGGAAAATGGAATAGCTTATATCTCCCCCGTGTAATTCTTTGATTAGACAAAAGTCTCCTTGTTGAATAAACCACAATACAAAGTTCCTTTGGAAAGAAGAATCAAATATTAAGTCTGTCTGAGAATACTCTGGGCATTGAAGTGTGGTTAGTTGTCTAAGGCACAAGCCCCGGGTTGATTTATAAATATCAGTTGTGTCTCTCAAGGTCAAGATGGGCTGAGAGTCATCCCTGGTGCTCTGGCAGGTGCTGTTTACACACTGACCCCCAGTGTTTTCTCTCCATCCAGGTTCACTACAAAGCACTTGAATGATGAATCGACTTCCAAACAGATTCGAGCAATGCTTCAGTAGAGCTCTGCTCAAAGAAGAGGATCTATGTACTGACCTCAGAAGATGTATATGTTTACATAATTTAATACAGATTGATGTTAATACTTGTGTATTTACATAACCGTTTCCTCCTTGTCACTGAAATACACGGACCTTAATTTGTATCCTGACTGACTCGACCCAGCAGAGCATAAATTGACTTGAGAGCCTTACCTTTGATGTCTAAAACAAAACCCCCTTCTCCAAAGTCAAAATTTGGAGATTTCGATCTTTACTACTGGAGTCCTTTAACTACACCTGTAACAATCTGAAATTCCTAATAGTTTGTGGTAGTGTTTTAAATCTAGATGTGTAATCTCTCTGGGAAGTATACTTATAGAAACATGAAGTATTTGATTTCCTGTGTCAGCTTGGCTACAAGAAACACAACTGTTATCCTGACAGAGGGAGAGAGGAATCCAAGAAAAGAAAAATGCATGTGAAGACACAGATTCAAGTGTTTCGAATTCAGCACGCCCCCTCTCTCTCCTCAGACTGCAGACCACATGTGCAGCTTTTTTGTTTGCACGTATTTATTCTGGATTTATATTCCTCTAACGTTCCCTTTTGATTCTTCAAGAGGAAAATCACCTGTGCTTGAATCAGTTTGTGAGAGAGAAGTGAGAATAGACAGATGTGCTGTCATAGCTGAGCTGTGAAAGTGGTTGTCTGGGAAGTGGGGGACGGGTTGGGAGGAAGGACACACAGGCAACAGGACAGTCATCTCTCCGCTTCAACCCTTTGGCTGTGAAACTGTAGTAATTTTGATGACATTCCAGTTGTCTGTGGGGTGCTGGGTACACAGTCCCTCCTAAAATGAGCCCTGTCCTCTGGGGACCATCCATACGGCAACAGAGGCCTAGGGTACTTCATTGGTTACCAGGAAACTGGGGAATTCAGAGAGGGGAATCCCTGCATTTTCCAGTTCCCTAATATTTAAAAGGCAGCTCCTCCCTGACCACACTGCTGGCTGGTTGGAATGTTTAAACCTTTGGTCTGAGTACCTGGGTTGAGTCCTAGCCTTACTGATCCATGGTGTGAGCTTTGAAAATACACTTCAGCTCTGTGTCTCACTTTCCTCATCTATGAAATGGGCAGTTAAAACAATCTCCAAGAGCCCTACAAGGCAATGAGCCAATAAAATGGCTGACTCTTACATGCTTCCTTAGTAAACAGAGGCCAGGAAGCATCACCCCATCTTGTCTTGATGATTGAATATATTTGAATATATGGCAAGGCCTAGAGTCATCCTTTCTGCAGATCAGAGCTTGGAATGGAATCTTAGAAATCTCCCGTCTCAACCTCCGGTACAGAAATGAGACAAGGCTGAAGTCAAAGAGGATCAACTCCATGTAGGACTAGAACCCAGGATACCTCACTCCTGAATCTTCCCCTGTTCACCATGTGGCCTATGCATACATACTATAAGATGAGACTGGACACTTTTAAATCAGCCTTAAGTCTGGTTTATATTATTATTTGCCTATTTCTGATAGAAGGAAAGAGTTGCCCAGTGATTGATAATCCCAGAAATTGGGCCTGGGTACATCAGGGTTTCATTCACCATGTTCCAAGGAATAACTTGTAGACACAATTGATTTCCAGACTTTAGTGTCCAGATGGCATTCTCTTGAGTCTTCCAAAAAAAAAAAAAAAAAAGGGAAACATACTTTTTTTAAATTTTATTTTATTTTTAACAATAACAACAAACCCAGTCAAGTGGCAGAAAAGATTCTCTGGTTTATATCTACATGTCAGTCAACAGAGAGAGAAAAGACCTTTTTCCTTGGAGCTTTTCAAGCTGAACAAGTACAGCTGCCTAGATGGGGGGGGTTCTCTCATCAGAACAGAAATGCACTTAGATGGCCTTCACGACCTTTTCAAGCCTAGGGATTTTAATACCTTAGAGGAAGCCAGAAAATGGGGGTAACAATGGATGAACAAATTCATTGATTATTCAGCTTAAGAAATCTTCTATTTGGCAGCCACGTGTTATCTTTGGGCAACAACTGTCAAGAATTATAGAGGCGCTCAATGTTTATCATCATGGAGTCCATTTTTTTTCCTTTATCGGGTGAGGAGCTTAAGTCTTGGAGAGAGGAAAGGACTTGCAGAATAAATAGTTGAGCATATTTATAATTTTTAATTAGACTTTTTATCAAGTGGGACCAAACATATGGGAGGGGCTGCTGGCCTGCCCCAGTTTAGCCAGGCTGCCTTGTTTCAAAGCTAAGATTCACCCGTACATGGATTCTCAAAAGTCCAGGGCCTGAACTATTGCCTATGATTATCAGGAGGACAAGTTAATTGAATGTCTGTGATCACTACGAGGTGATGGATCTCTGGTCCACTCCAGAGCTACTGTGGGAGACAAATTCTTTTAACAGACTGTCCTCCAGGCATTAGGAGTCCTTAAACAATCATGCTTTTTTTTGTGTGCTGCATGCACATGTGTTCAAGATCCATGGGGTGGTTTAGGGGAAAGTGCTAGCCACAGTATCCATGTCAATGTTAATTCTATTTCATATTTGATGTTTCATAGTTTTCAAGTAAACAGTGTTTGCCATCACTCAGATATTTATTTTTGGGCAGGCAACAGGTGAAAATTACATTTCTCAGATGCACTGCTGCTTTGGCATCATAACTATGTTCGCAGAAATTTTTCATCCATCACTAACAACTACTAATAGAAAGCAAGTGGCAGTGAGTGTTTTGAATTGTGGTAGCCCATTAGGGCTGCAGTACTGATTAACAACCAGAAAGAAAGTCTTGGATACTATCTTTTAACTGTTTAATATCATGCTTCATCATTTGCTTCTACTCATCATCATTATATCAAGACATTAATGGTAAACTGAGGTTTTTATACATCATCACATTTAGGTTAAAAAAAATATCATGCTTCCTCAAAAGAAAAAAGAAGCCTACCCAATCTTGGAATCCAACTGTGCAGCAGAATTCAGAGAATTCTTATTCAATCTTGTACCCAAACAGCAACAAACATTTTAAAAAAATATTAACGATAAAGAGTGGAATTTTATCCTAAAGAGACAAAAATTTTGGAACCCAATTTCCCCATTACATCTATCAAGGCTGTTGCATACACAAAGCTGTTTTAAAATTGTCATATGTTGTTTGCTAAAGTCATTGTGATTTTTTTTTTTTGCCTGCTTTGCCTCTTTTTGTACAGAAGTTTTGAGTGTGAAATGAAAATTAAAGTTTGGTACATATATTTAAAAATATACCTCTATTTTTATGATGTTCAAGTTTGAGTGGGTAATAAGCACATGATCATAGATATTTGCTGAACATCTATACTTGCTAAATACCTGCTTTGGGTACCAGCAAATCACACCATCTGCCTTTCGCCTTCATCATATACAACATGAAATACTTACAATGTTCTGCTCTTGGTACCAGCTATATTTATTCATTTCAGCAAAGACCATTCATTATAAAAAAGACACAGAATAAACAGAGACATGATTGATATCTAGAGATGCATGAGACCTATTTGTTCAAGGATGCTAAGAATTCCTAATAAATACCCATGTATTCCATTTTTTGAGTGCAGTAACACTTTATGGATTCAGCAAAGTCAGCCATTAACTTATTCTGTATAAGTACAATTTTCAGGAAACTTAAGCCCTAATGCAATTCTTTTAAAAATTGAATATGGAAATTTTTAGGACATCCCTGCACCTTTGAAGCTTTTCACCTGAGACCTAATTGTGTGTGCTATCAATAGGTCAGAAAAAGACCTTCCATGGTGCCCTATACAAAAGACAAAGGCACAATAATTAGGATGATTTGGAGCTCAAAGGGAAATGAGTAGGAATGGGAAATTTTCTGTAAATAGAAACATTGACAGATTATAAATGGACAAAAGCCAGAAGGAGAAAGAAGGAAAGGGACCAAAGGTGAGAGAGAGAGAGAGAGAGACCCTAATTAAATGAGTGTTGAGAGTCAAGAGAAATGAAAAAATGAGTGTGTGTGATTGTCCAGAGGAATATAGCTAGTGAGGAATACCCTTTATGGTAGTCAAGAAGTTGGTTGTTAATTGGGGTTCTCTTGGAAGAATGGAGATGAAGAGTTTAGCTGGCCACATTCATGAAACCTGGTGACGTGTGAGTACAGTGCAATCTGTATTCACACTAACTTCTTGCTTTGGGGTAACATTGAGTAGGTAGATTTTACAGGCAGACATTGCTGTTGGAAATGTCTATACTATATGCAGTTATCACAATTTAAGTGATTAAATAATGCTAAATAATATTGATCAATTTACTTAAAGTATTCATGTTCATTAAGTACATTGTTCCATCCAATGCCAAAATCTTGGTGTAGTGGTATAACAAACAAACAACTTGCTGATTACAACCACACACTCCTCTTATAAATAGAGGTCTTGAGTCTTCTATCTCTTTAGCTCAAAGTCAAACTCCAAAGAAGGGAGTTTTTCTGCCCTGGTCACATCAGGTTCCAAGTTCTATCAAAGTACTTTTTGAAATCGTGGTAAGAAGGATTCTATATAAGACTCAGAATTTTGTTTAGACTCATGTAGGCTGGAAGATCTTGTAAGCTCACTTAAGAATGTCTTTTCCCTACGAATTCTTCCAGTTTTCCCTACAAGTTGCATATTCCTAGATTCTTCCTTTTCTCTGCCTGCACTTACTGTTCATTTTTAAATTGTCCTTGTTGGCACCATGACAGCTTTGTTTCAAACCAGGGGCTACATTTTATTAGCCATTCCTACTCTTCCTAAGAGCTAGAGTCTTCAATCTCGTGACTTGAGGACCAGGAGTTTTAAAAGGTTCCTTACACATTGAAGAAGCATGTCACTAGGAAATATCAAAAGTACTTGAAGGAAATTATAGAATTATTTTCTTCCAAATGTCAATGTGTATGGTTTTTCTTCCTTTTGTGTAAGAGAAATAATGCCATCACTGTGGGGAGAGATACAAAGAAAGGTGATAGTGTTATACGTGAATGTGGGTTGAGAAGATAAAAGTAGAGGGAGCTCTAGGTTGAACCAGTTGAGTATTCACTACCTTCATGTGCCATGGGCATTCCCACACCTGTGATATTGTACCCCCTTTTCTTCACTGCCTATCTAAAATTTATCTGTACATCAAGGCCTGTGTTTTACTCCTCCTCTTCCAGAAGCTTTCCCCAACTACTGCAATCCATGCTAATTCTGTCTTGATCTCTAATGCATTTGATTTATTTGATGCTAAATATAGGCCGCTGAACAGTACTTTATATATTTGTTTTTTATACTAGATGTTAAGTGCCTAAAGGAGGAGAATGTGTCCCTTATAGGGTCAAGTTCAACATAGGCAGGCAGCCAACAGAAGCTGCCTGTAAAGGGAAAACTTCAGGATTCTGACACCTGAATGTGCTAAAATGAAACCCTGAGAATTTCTATAGCTCACAGCCATCCACACTAACAAATTACTTGCTCCATTGGCTGGTCAATTTTATTCCTGGAGAAAATATTTACCTACCTGCCAGGATATTTTTAATGTCTGTGGACATATAGCTTGCAGCTTGCAGCTGATATGCCAGGAGTCCAACTGAGAAATCAAGCTGTTGTCTCAATCAAAAGTCAGAGTCAGTTAGTCCTGCTCAGGGCAGGCATGCTATCAGATGAAGTCTAGCTTACTCTGAGACAAGGCTGGTACTCCATCAGAGAACTAAGCTTGAGGCAAAGGCAAAAGGGCAACAGCAGTAGTTTCCAATAACTAGACAAATCAGTTCAGCACCTTGGATAGCAATCTAGGAATGTCCAACAGTCAGTCCATAGCCATTTATCCTGGAACCTGTAAGTCCTATTACTTGGTTCATCTGTGTCTCTAGAACTCTGGTTATAAAAGATAATATGTTCATTAAAAAAATTACATTGCTAGGTAGCTGGAAAAGCATTTTTATTTGTCCTTGGACTTCTGAATATCACATAAGATGGGCAGAAAATAGTTTTGGAAATGGCCAGGTATCATCTTGAGTTTTCATATGGTGTTTTTAGATTCAAGCCAAACTCATAGGAATGACCTTCCTTATTCCTTATCCTAATTCCTTCAGCTCATCGTTAAGTCCTAACAATTATCCTTTCTAAAGAGCTCTCAAAATCAATTTCTCCCCAGTTCATTTTTCTTTATTTCCTCCAACTTTCATCATCTTTTCCCTAGAAGATCATCCAGCCTTTACTTTCCCTCTAAACCATTCTCTAAACAGCCAACGTTCCTCTTTCCGTGACATATATCTGACCATGTTTATATAATACTATTACCTTTAGCATGTGTTCTAAAATATGTTCTCAGAGATGTTAATTGATGTTGCATCAAAAAAAGTTTTCAATTTTCAAGTACTTATGAAACAAGGTTAAACGTATTTTACTTACCTATTTTTTACTACCAGATTTTTTTATTCATTGTAAATCTCCACAGGAGGGTACAGCATATTCTGCATAGGAATCAGCTTGTTGATTTCTACACACACAAAATAACTTGTTGGGATTTCATGGAGATTTCTTTGAATCTACACATCAATTTGGAAGAATGGACATATTAAAATAGGGAGTCTTCTGATCTGTGAATATAGTAAATTTCCCCATAAAGTCTTCTTTGATTTCATAAGATGTTTAACATAAACTGTGAATAAAGATAGCTTTACTTTTTCTTTCTCAACATGAATCCTTTTTGTATATTCTCCTTGCCCTATAACACTAATTAACCTCTAGCACAATGTTGAATAAAAGCTGTGAGAATGGATATTCCTCTCTAGTTCCTGATCCTAGGAGGAAACATCTAATCTTTCAACATTAAGAGTGCTGTTAGTTGTAGGTTATATGTACATGCCCTTAGTCAGATTGAGAATCTCTTTTAATTGCTGAAAAACTTTATTAAGAATACATATTGGACAAAGACACTAATTCAAAGGGATACATGCACCCCTATGTTTATAGCAGCATCATTTACAATGTCCAAATTATGGAAACAGCCCAGGTATCTACTTATTGATGAATGAATAAAGGTGTGGTATATATATATATATATATATATATATATATATATATATATACAATGAAATAATATTCAGTCATAAAAAAGAATTAAATCTTACCATTTGCAATGACATGGATGGAATGGAACTAGAGAGTGTTATGCTAAGCAAAATAAGTCAGTCGAGAAAGACAAATATCATATGGTTTCTCTCATATGTGGAATTTAAGAAATAAGGCAAGCAAGCAAAGGAGAAAGAGAGACAAACCAAGAAACACACTCTTAACTAGAATGAACAAATTGATGGTTACCAGAGGGGTGGGGGTGGGGGGTGGGATGGGTGAAATAGAAGATAAGGATAAACGAATGCACTTGTCATGATGAGCACTGGGTAATGTGTGCAACTGTTCAATCACTATATTGTACACCTGAAACTTATATAACACTGTACGTTAACTATACTGAAAATTAAAAAGATAGATAAATAGATAGATAGATAATGTATAAATAAAATGAAATAAAACACACACACACACACACACACACACACACAAATTCACCACACTAGTTTCTCAAAAATATAGCATATACAATGTACAACATTTAGTAAATTTAGTTGATGTGCAGAGAATCAAGGAAAATTTGTCAGTACAATAGAAATATATCCATAAATGGAAAGATGGTAAAATTAGCACACAAAAACTTTTTAAAAGCTACTATTAATATGTTTAAGGGGTTAAAAAAAGAGTACTATTGGATTTTGGAAAATACTTTCTCTGAATCTATTGAGAAAATCACATCTTTGCTTTTCTTTTTAGTCTATTAATATGGTGAATTATATTGATTGGTTTTTGAATGTTAAACCAACTTTGCATTGCTGAGGTAAACTCCATTTATTCATGATTTTTTGTCCTTTTACACATCTTTATTTTTGAGTTTTTAAAAAACTTGTTGAGGGGTGTCTGGTTGGCTTAGTGGGTTAAGTGTTCGACTTCGGCTCAGGTCATGATCTCACAGTTTGTGAGTTGGAGCCCTGCGTCAGGCTCTGTGCTGACAGCTCAGAGCCTGGAGCCTCCTTTGGATTCTGTGTCTCCCTCTCTCTCTGCCCCTCACCTGCTTGCTCTCTCTCTCTCCCAAAAATAAATGAAACATTAACAAAATTTGAAAAAAAAAACTTGTTCAAAATTTGTGCGTCTATGGTCATAAGGGATATTGGCTTTTAGTTTACTTTTCTTGTAATGATTTTGCCTGACTTTAATATCAGAATAATTCTGGCCTCATAAAATATGTCAGGAAGTCTTCCATCCTCTGCAATTTTTGGAGGAATTTGGACAGAATTCACCCCTCCTTAAACTCCTTGACCTACTTAATTCCTTCCCAGTCTTCTTATATTAGCTTAAGGATCACTTTCTTTTCAGAGCCCTATCTAAATCCTTAGATTTTTGCATCTTTCCTAGGTATATGTAGCATAATCCACTATATTCACTCTTTCAAAGCATGTATTATGTTTATACTTGCTTTATTACCATTAATTTTTGGCCAGAGGTAAGCTTCATGCAGTCAGAGTTTTTCTCCAGCTTGCTCACAATTCTATCACAATCGCCTAATAATACTGTGTAGCTCATGGTGGACTTGAACAACTTCCTTGTTAAGTACATTAATTTTTGAAACACATGCCCTATTAAGGATCTAGTAAGAAGATTGTATTTTTTTCCTGTGAGATAAAATGGTGTCAGGAATAATATTGACAAATTTCTTAATATTGTACCATTCTTACATCCTGGGCTAAACTCTACATAGTCAAACTGTATCCTTTTTTAGAGTGTAGTATCGTCTATAGCTGTCTTCTCTTCGGTTTAGTTTTATTTAGCATTTTTCTCAATATTAATAGTGATACTGGTCTGTTATGCGTGGGTATGCGTACAAATAGGCAGGTACACAATCCTTACATAGAGTTTCTTCTAGGATCTTTAAAAAGATCAGAGAGATTTGTTTATTTTTTGCTATGAATTCTAGAACGGAAAAAAAAAAAAGGAAAGACTTACGTGTTGTTTGACGACCTGAAACAAATTACTTAAGAAACTATTTCAACCGACATTTTTAGGGAGGCACTCGCACTCAGTATTACTGATTTCTTCCATATGTGTGAGCCTTGTTCACGTACTATGTACATTTCTTTTGATTTTTAGTTTACGTTTTTGTAGAAAGTGACATGTTTTGTCTGTATTTGAAAACATTTTGCAAAAATTTTTATTAATTATACATTGTTTCACTGTTTTCTCTTTATCTGTAGTTACAGACACTTCCGTGGAAGTAATATTTTTGAGTTTGTGTTTCTTCCTTCTTTTCCTCGATTAGACAAATGCATGCCTTATCTGTTTGTACGTGTGCCCGCATACATGTATGTGTGTGTGCTGTATGACCTAGCTGCCGAGTAGCAGCACGTGGCCTAAGAGAGGGAGGAAGAGCTCTAAATTCGGGCAGCAGCCTGGGTTTTCAGTCAGCTCTCGTGACCTAGTAAATGCGTGATCTTGGGCAATTTGGTGTCTCAGTTTTGCCATCAGTGAAATGACATTAATTACTAAAAATAACAAAGGGCTTTGTATATGGCAACCGATCATTAATTTTTAGTTACAACTACTTCATTATTTCGTACTCTCTTGGTTAAACTTTCTTATTTTCATTTATTAACTTTTTAATTGATTTTTTAAATAACGTCGTGTGGAATATTTAGTGCTTTTTTCTTAGTGTATGGAAAAACTCAAGAAATGCATTTTCCTGTGGCAACACCTTTAGCTGCATCTCATTACCGTTTTTACTATGCTGTTTTATACTCTGGGTATAATTTTTAATACATTTAAGTGTTATTTAAGAGTGATCTTAAATATCCAAGCAATTGAGGATTTTGTCGGGTTTCATGCTCTAATTTTGTCATTGATATTGGTATTATTGTATCATGACCAGAATGTATGATCTATACTACCACTACCGGGGCCCCTGGGTGACTCAGTCGGTCAAGCGTCTGACTTTGGCTCAAGTCATGATCTCGTGGTCTATGAGTTCAAGCCCCGCATCGGGCTCTGTGCTGACAACTCGGAGCCTGGAGCTTGCTTCAGATTCTGTGTCTCCATCTCTCTCTGCCCCCCCTTCACTCACACTTTCTCTCTCTCTCTCAAAAATAAAGATACATTAAAAAAAAAATTATACTACCACTACCATTTGGGAATTCATCAAGTTTTTCTTTGTAGCCTAATCTTAGTTTGAATTCCCCCCCTAAACAGAGCTCGATCCCATCACTTAGGCACAGCTAGTGTACTGAGGAGATGAAACCAGACAGGAGGAGCAAGCAAAGAGGGAGAAGGAGCACCTGACAATTGATCCCTTGTTGAACAAGTTACTTTATGTGGGCAACTGAGGCACAGTCCTCTCAAAACCCCCTACAGAACTGTGGGGGAAACTCCTCAGTTGCCTCTCACTGAAGGGCTGGATGCTGGAGCATTCACCCACAGTTCCCCCCTACCCCTCAATTAGTTGAGCTTTGTCCCTGGGCTGCACCTGTGCACAGGTTGAGCAAGCTTCCTTGACATCAGAGAAAGCAGGAAACAAAAACATGGGGAGAGGGAGAGTTCAGCCCCTGAGCAGACCATTGACAATGAGCAGCAGAACTGTTCGCCAGAGCTGCCTCTGACATCACAGGTAGGCCCGTGGGGTCAGGTGTGGGGACCCATATTGTCTAGTGCTCATAAAATGATCTCTATTTGCAAAGTGCACCAACGATAAGGTTACATTTTTAAGCCTCTTTGAGGTGTGATTTCCAGTCTTGGCTTCTATATTTGTATAAAGAAGAAACCCAATATTTCACAAAGCAGACAATACTATTTAGGGACATATAAGAGTACTACCGTTCCAAAAGAAATAGAGATACAGCTCTACATCGTCCTCTTAATCGACCAATGGTAAACCATTGCTCATATTTATTTGAGGAAGATTTTCTTTATGTCCAACTGGAACTTGAAGAGTAAATAACTCTAGTACTCGTGAAGAATAGATAAAAGATGCATTCTAGATTCATTAGCATGAATAATTTCCTGAAGATGCATTTTTATTACTTTCACAAAATAGTAACACAGACCTTATGGAGTGCCTTCTTATTAGATAAAAATAACAGCTCTGTAAGAAATTATATTTTTTAATATTCTATGAAAGGAGAGGTAATCTTGATTGCCTCTCCTTAATTAGGAGACTTGTCCTTTTTTCTTTGGTTTCAATATAAGATGTTATTGCACTTTATAATCCTTCTGAAAAATCATTCCCAAAAGATTTTGGATGGTCCCATAATCTGATAAAGTCAGCATAAAATTAATTGTGGCGACTAAAAAACATACACTTACAAAAACAGAAAGAACAGCTAAAAATATTTAGGACAGATGATGGATTAACACGGCTACTGGTAATTGGGGATCTTATGTAACGTAAGATGTTACAGATGGTAAGAATTACGGATATGAAAGGTCTCACTCTGACAGATTTTGCCAGTGTTTTTAATAAATGTCCCATTCTAGCCTTAGAGTGAGTTGGGTTGTTTGAGAAGCAGCCATGCACGGCATGTTGACTTGAACTACCTGTTATTAACTCATTTTGTGCCCTCAAGAGAGCTAGACTGGACCTATAGAACTGTAGTTGCCCATGCACGATTTTTTCAGAGAGTGTTCAAGTTAGCATCTCTGAATTCCTAAGGTGATAAGGGAAGAGCATTGGCCCAGGGGTAAAGGGAGGAAATTCTAAATGAAAACATTTTTCATCTCTTCTCTGAACTCCTTTTTCGTTCCATTTTTCAGTTATCCAATGACTTATACTGAGTGTAAGACCATGCGCTACTTGCTAAGAACATAATTATGAAAGTCATCCTGGTGATGGTGGCTGAGCTGAGCTCTGAGGACCAGAGGGAGACAGACATTGGGGCAGGAGGAAGAGGGTGACTACATCAGACAGAAGTGACAGCATGTGGCAGGAGAGCATGGCACCATCAAGGACTTCATATAACTGGTGCACATGGGTTTTTTTCCCTGGGGGTATAAAAGATGGGAGACCAGTAGAAGGTGAGGCTGGACAAGAAGGCAAAAATGTATGAGGGTGATAGGAAGAGAGGGAAAGATTTTAAACTGAGAAGCGACATGGCTGAATTTATGCCTTCCAGAGATTATTTTGATGGCTCTATGGGAAGATGATTTGGAAAACATGGACTGAAGGGAGGGAACTGGAGAGGGAACTGGCAATTAGTAGTGAGGATACAAGTAAGTATAAATGCTTATAAATAGCACTTACCAGGAGGTGGGCCCAGAAGGTGTGTTATCCAGATTAACCTCTCTATCCTCATTTTTTACAGCGAAGAAAACTGAGACACAAAGGTGCTAAGGAAATGCTCCAAGCTCTCGGAGCTGTACGTGGCAGGTCTAGAATTCTGACCCAGGCAGCTGAGTTCCACGGCTCATGCTCTCAATCACTGTGCTTCAGAAACGGGAACCTTCTTGCACACTCAATACCCGTAAGCCATGTGTTAAGCACACAGGAGTGTTTATTTCAGTTCCTCTTCACAACAGTGGCTGTAGGTAGGTAATTTAAACATTTTTGCCTAAAAATCCCTGTGTTTAAGCAAAAGCTTACCTAGAACACCATGAAACACAGACAACCAGAGCTGGTTGAAGAGGTAGGGACGGTGGGTCTGGATGCCTACTTGCTCACTGCCTGACATTCACGGAACACTGAAGACCAAGGATATTGAAACACACATTTTGCTGGGGCGCCTGGGTGGCGCAGTCGGTTAAGCATCCGACTTCAGCCAGGTCACGATCTCGCGGTCCGTGGGTTCGAGCCCCGCATCAGGCTCTGGGCTGATGGCTCAGAGCCTGGAGCCTGTTTCCGATTCTGTGTCTCCCTCTCTCTCTGCCCCTCCCCCGTTCATGCTCTGTCTCTCTCTGTCCCAAAAATAAATAAACGTTGAAAAAAAAATTAAAAAAAAAAAAAAAAAGAAACACACATTTTGGAAACTACTGGTCCAGAAGTTATGGGAGTTTCCCAGGAGCTCTGAGGTTCTGTCTAATTCCCTAAAAACGAGAAGGTAGATGATGTGAACATGGAATTATGAGTGTTACCTCTCTGGGGCCTGTGGTGCATAAACTGAGGCTGGAAACATAGGTAATATTTTGAATACGAGTGTTTGCACAGCTAATATGTACAAAGGTTTAAAGGTCACAGTGTTCCGCAGTAAGCCAAGATCAGTGACAAATCACCTGTTGTCAATGGGAAGGGATGGTTTGGGTCATACCACTGCTCTCCAAGCCACCAGTGCTACATGGCTCCCATCACACCTCTCCCGGGGTTCTCCACAACGTGCTGGTTTGGGGCAGCTGTTTTGGCCCTAAGAAACTTCAAAGCTGAATCTCGGGACTTGGCGACTCCACAGCCTAGGCACTGATATGTCACGGAGTAAAGGAAATGATAGCTTCAGGAGGAGGTAACAATACATGAATGAGGCATCGGGGAATGGAGACTTCAATCAATCTCTGATCTTTCAAAGACTAGATCTAGGATAGCTTAGGAGGTATGTGCAACTATCACCTCAAAGCACAGATTTGCATAGAGGGGACAAGGGAATCCTTTATCAAGCGGGTCTGGAGACACTGGCTGGTTAACATAGCACACATCCCAGTGCCAGAATATTGTCTCCTGTTGGGTTCCTGAGCTTGGCCTGCTTTTCCTGCAGAAGCCAACGTTGATACATTCCTCTCAACAAGTCCTGGTCTGGGACTTTGATCGGTTAATGAAGTTTTTAAACTCACTTCGCGATCTCCAAAGGAGGATTGCCACGCAGTAGTGGGAGAGACAGACACCCGATCGTCCTCATTCTTTCACCCCTAGCTCAACCTAATACCGTCATTGGCATCGACACGGAGCAATTCATCCGAAGATGTCAGATAGTGTCTATAAAGCCACCATTGCTGCTATATCCTTCTGGAAGAGGTATCTTATCCTTAGTCCAATGTGAGTGCTTCTGGCACCAGGTGTTTCTTCCTCTAAATGCCCTGTGCGTGCTGGAGCAGATGATTATTCACGCATGCAGAAATGTTTACTGAGTCCCATCCATTTTGTCCTGGATCCTTCCAGCTCTGACGTTTGATAACATGCATGTTATATTAGACTATAGTGAGGGCACTGAATGAACAAGTTCACAAAACAAAGGCAGAATTTTATTTTTCTAACCATTTTTATTTTCAGGGTTTCATTTGTAAACTACAGGGCATACCATATTTGTTTAACTTCATCTATCTGAATGACACTTACTTCATTAAATTAAGAAATTTTCATTAACTAATGAAGATTTCATTGTCTACTCTTTTTATGTTCATATTAGGGTAGGTCATTTTGATGACAACTTTTATAGCTATAATTAAATATTTCTCATAGATTTAGTTAAATTTGCAAATAATAAGGCATATTTCATCTTTATTTTATTATTCATGACATATCCAATTTAGCCTTGTGGCAGTCACCCAGCTTTCTGTGTCTTCTCTTATTTCTTTTCACAAGTCTCTTCCTTAGTTAAGAAAAAAGCGTAAGGTACTGATATATCAGGGTTGTAATATCCATGCAATTCAGAAACAGACCCATGAACAAAGGAAGTGTTTCTTTCTCCGCTGTGATAGGTGGAGTAAGCCAACCCCAGGTGACCAGCACACATATTTATCTCATAGCTTAATCAGCATAAATCCGGACAGTGACAGCTTGGCACGTGTTCTCTGGGTTCTCTGTCATTCAGAAACGCCCTTTTGTGACACTCCTAGAAGAGAGTCGTTCTGCTGATATCTGCACCCCCCAGGGCTGGGGAGCTTATACCTCTGAAGAAACACTGGTCAATTAACCATTTAACATGGATTTTGAATATATTCCTTATATTCAGCTAAAGTATAGGATTGTAGTTCTTTTAATGGCGCTTTTGGTTAACCAACTACTACAAATGCTCAGAAGCCTAAAGTGAAGCAACGTTATGAACATCAGAGTCTGGAGGACAGAACAAGTAGAACCCATTGATTTTTCTTTCCACGCTGATGCGGATAGTCTCTTCTCAGAGAAACTGGTACCTCCGTTCCTGTCTTACTGGTTTCTAGACCTTCAAATAGGACACTTTGTATGGACTTAACTTTAAAAAACATAAAGACAAGAATCCTAAGTTCTCAAAGCTTGAGGGATGGCCTAGTGCGAGTTGCTCATCGTTTAGGCAGGAAGGCAAATTCACCAAGGGGAAGCCACTTGCCCAAGGACTGAGCCATATTTTTTTTTTTTACCAAAATCCCAGTCGCAATACTATTGCATCTTATCAAAGTGCTATTACTGTGGTTATGAGCCATTTGGATCTAGAAAGGAAGCACCGCAGCCCCAGACACAGGCCAAAGGTGCTGAGGTCATAGGTCATACTTACACATGGGAGTCAGTCTGTTGTTGGGACCTTGAGTTTCCCTAAGCATCTGTGGGACATTTGTCAGACTCCACAGATCTGAAGACCCTGCTCCGTGGCCATGATTTCACTCTTGATCTAAAAGCCTGCCTCTCTCTTTCAGCTACCCCACTCCACTGTCATGACCGCCCCACACCTAGGCATCCCTCCACCTCCAACAAGAGCCCTTCCCTTCCAACGAATGGTTTCTGACTCCTCCAGCCCACCCTTCCGAACACCACAGTTGTGGCTATTTATGCTGCTTGTTTTCCCACTGTTCCCAGGTGGCTGCCTTCCTAAGAGATTGTTTCTGACTCACCTTTCACATGGATCTATATGGTTTTCTCCCCGGCAAAGTTGGTCTTTTGGAGGGTAGAGAGGAGGCTTGAAATCCTCTGCATTTCCTCACTCTACAAACTGCACCTCTCCAGCGGGTTCATAGTTCCCAAGTAAGCTAGGAGAGCCACCGCTAGATGTAGGAGTTAGCACATGATCTGGAATATTTAGTAATATCAAATGAATTTGGCCCACTCTATTGTTATATTCTACCTTCTTTGGTCTAACATCTATCAAATCAGCTTCCACTCGTGTGCCCTGCTTTCTACTTATATATTAGCAGAAATTTAAATCCTTTTTGGTTTAAACTATTTCCACCTGGGCTTCGGTAGGTATTTTTATTGCTGGAGCCGGTACAGATGTGACCTTGGCTGTGGTAGATTTTCAAGAAAATAATCAGCCTCTATTAAGGCATGGGACAGGAATAGCCGACCCCAGGTAAAGTTAGGTAAAGTTGTGAGAAGGTTTTCAGGTAAAGGAAGGCTAGTCTCCAAGAAGTCAATTTCAGTGGCAAATGGACTCGGAGCAACTTGGAGGCTCAAGATTGTCAGTATCATCTGCATCCAACCAGTTGTTCTCATGCCAGATTTTCGTATCTTCGTAATCCCCAATAAATGTCCTGACTTTCACGTGATGAACTTGACAAGACTTTGAATGCAACGGCCATTTTAATTCAGCAACCTGCCCAATACATTTTTTTTTGTTGTTGATTTTCCTAATAGTAGCCCTGTGGTTATAAGAAAAAACAGCATATTTTAGGGTCTTTCTGATCCTTAACATAGGACTTGAGTTGATAGTTAAAGGACTAGAGTTTGTCATTTTTTTGTTCTGTAATTGCTCGCTTGTACTCAGAAGAGTCCTCCCATACCACAGCTCGCGTGGTCATCATTACTACCAAATGGTCATGTGCAGGAGCCACTTGGGCTCCCAAGGCATGTCTTCAGTTGGCACCTCACCACATTCAACCACAGGTGACAGCTTGACTAACCAGCAGGCCACTGCATGCCATGGACCACTAACTTCTCATTTCCCATTAGGAAACAAAAACAAAAAAAAACCCAGCACTACATTCAAGTTTAAAGACACAACCAAACCAATCCTTAAATCTCATCTTTGTGGGTCTATCTCCTGAGACTACTTGCCACAACAGTTCTCCATCAGCCAGGGCACAATCAGGAGACAGAATGCATACAGTTATTTGAACAGAGAAAATGTAACATAAATAATGACTAACTAGAACAATAGCCACAGTTCATCTATAAAAGAGTGATGAGTCACCTAAGAATTCCCTAAGGTTGATGGAGGGCATCCCAATAAACTGGGAAGGCAGAGGGCTTTCTCCAAGGATGGGACTCTCCTCATTGGAGAAGGTGTAGGTTGTACTCTGTGGACAGCAGAGAAGCTCAGTGGCTTGTCCCAGGTCAAAGCTGATGCCCAGACACCAGGACGAGGGTGGTGGAGAGGGAACTACAGCTGAAATACCCCTCCCAGGTATAAGGAGGCTGAGACAGATGGGCAGGGGCCCACAGCTGGAACTGGTAAGAAAGAAAGGCTCCTCCGTGGTGCTTGCGGGCCAAAGATGGGAGGCAAGAAACCACAGGCATGACTGACAAGCTGGAAACCTACCGTGATGCAGGCAAAGCTGGGAGCTGGCCGCTGGAGAGCCTGTGAGCCCTTAGAGGTGGCACTGAAAGTCAAAGGGAAATTGTCCATAGGGTGGCCACCACAAACTGATAGGGGGAGCCCCACTAGATGTCCCTAAATGTGACTCTGGCAGCAGAATGGTAGGAGGAGGAAGCAGCCCGCCAGAGTGAAGTCACTTCTTCTTGACCTGTCCCTTCTGCGCCCTCTACTGGAAAAGCTAAACATTGCATGAGCTGACAAAGGGAAAATATTTCCAGGGTCCTTCATCATCACCGAGCAAGCAGTAAAAGGTGAATTTGGAGCTAACAGGCAATAAATTGATATTTGGCACAATAGCATCAATTAGTATGACAATAGTTAACATTTTATATGGTCTTTACGTTTTGTCAAGTCGCCTTTATGTTTATAACCTTATTTCACCCCTCCCATTAACTTCCTTCAAAGGATGAAGAAATTGTGGTTCAAAGATGTTGACCGATCCGGAGCCCCCACAGCTAACAAACAGTAGCGTTGGAGTTCAAATGAGATTTTTGGATGCCACATGAATTCTTCCTACCAAACCCACGGCCTTCCACTGGGGGAGCTGGAAAGAGGGGAGAATTCATTGACCATTTCAGTAAACCAATTTTGACTGAACATCCACTATACGCCAGGCACTGAATCAGGTAATCGGCACACGGAGTAGATTAAAGAGACATGGTCTATGCCCTCATGGAGCTTACAGTCTAGAGCGGGGTAAGCTAACTTTATCTTAAAAGATAAATACAAGTAATATTTTAGGCTTTGCAGGGCAAAGAAGCAAAATCAAGGATATTATATTGGTGCTTTTATAGCCATTTACAATGTAAAAATCATTTCTACTCAGGCTGTACAGGCTGCAATAAATAGTTTATTACAGTGATAGTTTGTTGAGCTCTGGTCTCGATAAAGAGGTAAAAAACTAAATGAGTGCAGTGTCAGAAAGGCACAAAGGAGAAGGAATGGTTCTATGAGAGAGAAAAACAAGGAGATGTAGGGAGAGATTAAGACAGAGGATCACTGAGGAAGGACACTGGGACCTCGGCCTGAAGGGTGAGTTGTTAGCTGGGCAGAGTGGAGGGCAGAGCATTCTGGGCCAAGGCAACAGCCCCCGGGGGAAGGGAGAGCCTGGTGCATCCAAGAAGTCAGAACAAAATACACACACACACACACACACACACACACACACACAGCAGTAGAGCTGGAACACAGACAGCAAACAGGACAGGAACATGGACATGATAGAGGAAGTTAGGGCATCAGACCTTCAGGCACTTAGGAAGAGGGGAGCCAGGAGGCAGTCATGCCTGGGAGCAATCGGAAGTCAAAGGGAAGGAGGAAGAGGGAGGAGAGCAGACGCAAAGGCAGAGCGCGATTCAGTAACCACGGGACCTCACAACCTCACAGCCTTACCCAGGAAATGCTGTTACGCGTGTCAGCCTTCAGGGCAGGCCCACCTCTGGAGCCCCCAGCACTCGCCAGCACACATTCCTTCCGGGTCTGTACTTTGCTGCGTTCGCGGAGAGTCCAAATCACCTTTCCATTCCATCATTGCATCTGTTGCTCCAGGCCTGACAACAAGGGCAGGAAAGCAGCCTGGCCTTCTCCCCAGTTGGAGATGGAAGCTGGACAGTTCGGGCCCTGGCAAAGGACACAGGAGAAAGGGTCAAGACTCAGAAGACCTGGGCTTCTGTCCCGGCTGAGCATGGACTTCATATTTCACCCTTGAATCGGGGTTCTGATTTAAGTGGTCACAGAGACCCGCTCACGTCAAGGTCAAGAGCACAGACTCTCGTATCAGATGCTCCAGGTTCAAATCAAGCATCTACCGTCCTCCAACGACCTGACTGTGGTCGTGTCACTGAACTTATCTGAGCCTCACGCAGCTCTCTTACCTTCAGGATTGGGACCATCCTGGAATCTACCTGGTAGGATTGCTGTGAGTAGCCGGTGGGTGTGTGAAGGGTTGGGACAGCGCACAGGACAGAAAAAGCACTCAGGAAGTAATTGCTCTATTGGCTGTTTCTCCATTGGATCTTTCCATCACTGTCTGACATAGGCAGGGCACAAACAGTCATCACCCCATTTCATAGACAATGGACTTGAGACACAAGAAACTTGAGTCTCTTGCCCAGGGTCTTGTGGTAGAGCTGGTCCTCAAACTCACATGTGCTGAGCTCCAGAGCTCAGTGTAGTTATCTTGGGCGAGTCATTGCAGCCTTGTGGGCCTCAGTTTACCCAATAGTAAGATAACAGGGGTGGAGGGAGGTCAACCACCTCTAGGTTTTCTTCCTGATCTGACCATTCACATACGTACAATCCAATCTGGGGATTTTGCCGATTTGGAAAAAGCAGGTTCTGCCTGTGCACTCTTCCCAGTGTTCCCCCCGGGGGTGCTCGGGCAGGGTCGTTCCTGGCCTTCTAAGCTCCAGGGCTTTCCCAGGCCCCCCGTCAGCCGCCAGCCCCCTGCTCCGTGCTCCACAAGCTCCCTTGTCACATAAAATTCTCCTTCTGACACTGTTTCCCTTTAGAAAGAAAGTAAATCATAACTTTTCACTTAAGCGTTTCTGCTTCTAGTCAGACCTGCTTTAGCCTGAAGTTGAAAAACAGTATATTTGGTTGGATCACATTTCAATTCAGTCTAATAGATATTTGCTTAAGGGGGAAAAAGGTTGAAGAAAAAAGGGAAATGTCAAAACGGAATAATAAAATGGTCTATAAACAGAAGCAGGTTTTCTGCGATATGTTACCCCGATAAACCCGATAATGGTTCCCAAATGCACTGTCCTGGTTTGATGCCAGCCTGGGCGGCGGGGGGTTCTGGGTTATTTTTAATTTTACTGTAGCCAAACCACGACCTCATCCCGAAGGAATTCTCTCCCACCAAAGAGCTGTATCGAGTTATTTGTCGGCTGAAATTCATTTGAATGTGGACTCATCGGAAACATGTGTGGCCACAGAAGCAGCCAAGAGGGAAATCTGGGGAAAAAAAAAGGATTTCCAAGGAAACCCTTCCCTTTGTTTTAATGAAACAAGCTGGTCCTTGCGGGGCCTAGGGGCTTTGGTAGTGTCGGCCCCGAGCCTGCTGCATTCCGTGACCTGACCGCTCCGTGCCCTCGGCCGCCAGAGCAGACCCCCACCGTACGGTAAATGCAGCCCTCACCCATCACCCTCACCCACTTCGCTTCAGAGTGTGGGAGTTTTGGCCAATGCCCACACAACTTAAAGACAGAGCATAATAATGGCCATGGATGGTGTTAAGGATACCCCCCCTTTAGCAAACACGTGCTACGGGCATTGTGCTAAGACCGTAGTTTCTCATCCTCACAACAAAAATATGAAGAATGATTGGTCCCCATTTCATTGGCAGAAAGACTGGGGCTTGGAGAGTTTGACTCCCTAATAGCACCTGGTTATTTAGTGGCGTAATCAAATTTCAAGTCCAAGCGTGTTGTATCTCAAGCATTGGTCTAGCCACAATGCTTCTCTGAGAGATTTGGAGATGAAAAGTGACTTCAGACTGGGAGATCAGGCAAGGCTTCATGTAGGAGGTGGCATTTGAGTAAGCGGGAAGCATGGGTAGCATTTAAATAGGGGGAGATACGTGTCAGACAGAATATAAGTCAGGGAGAAGGGGCACCATCAGGAAAATGGAATGGAATCCCAGAAGGAGAAAAAAAAAAAAAAAAAAAAAAACTGGCTGGGCGACTCCCAAAGGAAAACGGTGGGAAACCGGATGGGAAATGTCTCGTGAGTCAGCATCTTGGGAAGCACCTGGTTTTCAGATGATTGACAGGCTTGACCTGAAAGGAGATGGAAAGCCATTGACAGGTTTTCAAGAGTAAACCTGTCAATGATCTGTCATTTGGGAAGGGGTGGCCCGGGAAACTTGGGAGGGAGGTCATGCAAGACAGCCAATGGGGTAGAGCTCATGAGATGGGAAAGGAGGAGCAGAAGAATAATCTAGAAGATTTAGGATGTTAATATGGGGTGTGGGAGGGTGGGAAGGAGGAAACAATCTAGGATGAATCCCATGTCTCTGGTAAGAGTGATGGGGGCAGGGGGTGGGGGGTGAATGGGATCATTCACAGAAATAGGTGTGAGTTTTTGGGTAAAACGAGAGAATCTTGCTTTGGAATACGTTCAGTTTAAATTATGTTGTTTGTCTCCCTGGCTCCCACATGAAAGGACACAATCACGTTCCCCTCTGTTTCTCCCAGGCTCCTTGCACAAGCCTCAGCATGTAGAATGTACTCAGGGAAAAACACTGAACTGACAGATTGGTACAATCACCCCACGTTCCCCACAGCCTAGCAGATTTCACCCACCAGCAGAGCCGGGTTTTGGTCACACTCGGGATCCCGATTATACATGCAGGAGAAGCAGCACGTCCGCAGCTCACACAAGTTTCTAAATCCAGAAAGAACCAGAGGAGTGGCCATTTGAGATTGTTACATGGTCACTTCTGGGGTGGGAAGAGATGTGTCATTAACTCAGGACCCTGCCTTTTACCACGCCCAATATAGAGATGGACCCATCTGCCAACAAGCCATCATGGCCAAGATCTCAAAGAACCAGGACGAAAAGCCTCCTCAGAGTAGACGGGAGATACAATCAGTGGCTTTGGTTTTCAATCAAGCTCTTTCCTGTGCAAAGCAACACTGTAGGAAATTGATTATTCTATTGCCTTCTCAGAAATGGAGACTCTGATGTTGAAGAGAATGGTTTCCTGTAAGACAAAAGAACAAAGGTTCATGGGTCTGGGAGGATCATAATTTTTTCTAGTGTCTTCTAAACGATCGTGATAAATAGTGCGTGTATCACAGAAGGCTTATGAAACAGAGGATAATGCACTCCATGATGTCCCAGTTGGACAGAGGCTTCTCAGTCCATGTGATTGTCCTGCCTGTGCCCACAGACAGCTGGGGTACATGTTGTTCCTGTGATTTGGCTCCTCCTTTCCAAACTAGGGCCATTTTTACCCAGACAACCCTATGCGAGAACAAGGGCTTACAGGGACAAATCTGGTTTGGGAAGGTGTCTGTCCTTAGGAGTCTTAATTTCTCAGAAGGGATTCTCTGGGGCTGGGGGTGGGGTGGTTGTCTGTTTTGAGAAGACATAATTAGGAGCCACTCAACATGGCGTTTTCAAACATTAACCAGGCTTAACAAAGCAGTACAATAAATCTCGAGATACCCATCACTCAACTTCAACAGGCACCAACATTTTCCCATTCTTGCTTCATCTGTAACTGCCACCCACTTTTATTTTGTATGTTTCTGCCCAACCTGTGATTTGATCATGCCAAGCAGCGTGTTACGAAGAATCACAGCAGAATCACAGGCGCTCGGCCGCTGCCGGAGTAGGAGAGCTTGACAGAAAACGCCGTGTTTATCTTCACCCTCCAGGGCTTGCGCAGGACCTAGCGTGTAGTTGGCGCTCCAAGAGCGGCCTGGTGACGTCTTCCTAGATGTGTGATTTTGGAAACACCCTTTGATCTCTCCAGCCCCAGATTTCTCATCTGCAAAGGAGGAACAAGAAAAATCTGCCGACAGAGCGATGATGAGCATGAAATCGGGCGAGGTAGGCTGAGCCCACAGTCAACTCAGTAGGGCTTCCCCTTCCGCCTACCTAGTCCCTCCTCAGTTACGGGATCCCCAACCTTCCTAAGTCATGGGAATTAAGATGGGTAGGTGGAAAGGAAAAGGAAAAGAAAGGCAGGGTAAAGGTAAATGAGGAATAAGGAAAAAGGACGCAAGAGAAAGGAAAAACATAAAGCCATGTGGAATGAATAGGAGGGGAGCAAGAAGGGAGAGGGAGCCCTCCCAAGCATCCTGACACCAGCCTCATGACATAGCCACTTATGGCAGAATTGTGCATGTCAGGAAATGTCTTCTGTGTCCCCAGCTGAAAAAAAAGGCAAAGGGCTGGGCACTATTTGCCTCCGGGCAACGTCCATTTTCTCCATCATCCCCCACCCCAGCCATCCAGGGTCCTTATGTCCGCTCCTCACGGTCCCTTCAGGACTTGCTCCCTGTAGAGTGTCTGGAGAAGGCACCACACTGGAGTGTGAAAGTCAGTGAGCTCTGAAGTGTCCAGGGAGGAGGGCGTGTATTCCCTTCCATCTGGTCTGTAGGAGTCCCGGACTCAGACGATGAGAACACGGGGGGGGGGGGGATAGGAACGGTGGCAGAGCTTAGTCAGGCGAGGGGTGGCCGTGGACAGTTAAAAGTGGCTCACGTACTCGCAGTCAGAGAAGACTTCTCCAGGAGGGTGGAGCAAGCGTCTGTGTCTTAAGTGAGTAAATGTTGACGCAGTAAAGAGAGGAGGAGGAGCTACTTTCAAAAGAGGTAAAACTCCTATATTTGGTTGGTCCACAGTTTAACCTATACTTTCAAACATGGGGAAGAATTTTTATTACATTACATTACATGCTCACACCCATTTGCAGATAAAGATGGCAGGGCCCCTACACCACGGACCTCATATTCTTTTCCTCACTGTCCACTCTAGCCTTGGGCAACCCAAGGATGTCTCCCCCATTCTACAGATTAAACAACTGAGCTCTGCGAGGTTCTCTCATTGCCTTGACAGGCTGCAGCTTCCAAAGTTCCAATTCACTGGTTGTCTATGAACCCCACCCCCCACCCACTTAACCAGCCCCTTGATTCAGATCTGGAACCTTCATGTGGCACTTTTTGCCGTGGAGAAAATCAACTGTGACCTTGGCACCCATTCCTGGCCTGCCAGTTCGTCCACGGTGGGAATCATTCCTCTCTAGATCCCCCGCCACCGGCACAGGGTCCAGCAAAGGGTTGGTGTAAACAAATGTTTGTTGAATTTAAAGTCACTGAACCTGAACTTAAGGGTACAGAATGAAACAGCGGCAGTCACCAGATGGTCTGCGTTTTGCTGGCAAATACTCACATGTGAAGAACACCCAACTATGTGGTCTGGCTTTTGCATATTCCATCCAGATGTTTGGCTTCAGGTAGAAGCAGACTAGGAAATCCTTAATGAACAGACTAGTGTTTCTTAACATGTTGAACCTCCAGACCGCTCCATTGTCTCCTGTGCTGGGGCTGCTGGGAATTCAGCATTCTTAAATGGGCTGGGCAGCCAAGAACCCTGGATTAGGATGCAAGAAATGAGCAAAGAGGAGAGAGAAGAGCAGGGAAGCCTCACAGCCCATGCACAGGAGTGCCTGTTGTATTGGAGGAGGGTGAGAAGCCTGGTGGCCAGAGTAGGGGAATGTGAAGACAGAAGCCAGAAAGCTAAGTAGGAGCGAGTCGGGCAGAGGAAGATCTGGCAGTTTTATAGGTCATAGTAAGGATCTGGGTTTCCACTTTGAGTGAAATGGTGAGTCATTGTTGAGTTTTGAACGAGGAGTGACTTATTATAAATTGCATTTTAAAAAGGACCCACTGACTTCTTTGTTGAGACCAGCCTGGGAGGCGAGCAAGAGAAAAGAAGGAAACTAAGAGGATTTAGGAAGTGGAACAGGATGGGAAGGGTGGGAGGGCTGAGGTATGATAGGATCCCTTCGGCTTCCCAATTGTCTGTCCTTTGACTCCAGGCAAGTGCCCATTCAACAAATGCTGCCATATTCCTGGAACTGCACGTTCATTCAACAAATTCAATGAATGAAGGAAGGAAGGAAGGAATCAATGAACAGATGCACCAGATCTGGGGGAATCTAGATGCTGGTTCTGAAAGACATACCCGCAGGCATCTCACTTTGACCTTAACTTGCCATTTTGAGGGATATAGAAGCTGAAAGAACAGAAACTGTGAGTTATGCCCCTAGCTGTGGTGTGGGACAAGAAGACCTGTTTTTGAAAGAGGAGGGGGGGGGGGGGAGGAGGAGGAGGAGGATTGGAGGGGGTGGGGGAGAGGAGAAGAAGAAAATAGAGAGCTGGTAGATTTCGTATGTCGATGCTTTTTCCAGTTCACAGAAAGGGAATCAGCAGAGGGGATAAAGTGGGGATTCTGATCCCCTGGATGGAATTATAAGCGAGGCCAATACCTGTAAGGAATTCGGATGGCAGTGTGGGATCGGGAAGTCTGGCTGCCTAGCACCGAAACCACTAGAGGGAGGCTCTGATGTGGTCAGACTCCATCTGGAGGAACTGGGAAAGCATGGGGTTCTCACAGGTAGGGGGATTAGGGGCGAATCTCAGGAAAGCCCACCCAGGTTAGCTCAGCTTCTCCTGGGCTCCTCAGTCTGTCCCCTCTGCCTCCCTCCCTCTGATGCATTGCAAAGCAGTCTCCCTCCTCCCTCACTCAGCCACCGCCTTCGTGGGGATAGGCACTTTATCCATTACAGACCACAGAGGGGCTCCATCCACATGGTCTGCTTTGAACCTCACAGCACCCTAGTGAGACAGGAGCTAGGATCTGCATTTTACAAAAGACACAGAGGCCCAGAGTTTGGAAGTGACACAGACGGGACCCGGCAGTGAGTTAAAGAAATATAACCTGCCTGTCACATCCGAGCCTCCTCTTTTCAAAAGTATCTAGACCTCCCAGCATGGCCAGCAGACTCAGCTTGAGCAGGGGTAATCAGGGGACTTGAGTGGTTGGGTGTGAGTGCGATGTAATGAAAAGATCCAAGTGCAGAACCCCTCACCCATTGGGGTGCCAGTGTCCTAGAGTTATTCCTTGGCACAGCAGCCCTGTAGAAAGCAGGCGGTGGGTTTTTTTCTCCTGCTTCCTTTTCTGAAGAACACGAGCTAGATCCATTTTAACAAGCCATTTTGATGACCACGGGACTTCTGGAACGACGGCTCCTAACCTTGGCTACACAATGAGAATCACTTGGGCAACTTGGAAAAAAAAAAAAAAAAAAAAAAAAAAAGATGCCTGACTTCTCTGAGCCTCAGTAAAGTGATCACAATGCCGTTCTCTCCGTGTTCTGGGGATCGCTAAAACGTTAATTCGCATGCAAAATTTGTATGTATACGGACTTGGCATATAGTTTTACAATCAACAAGAGGTATCCATTATTACATTATTGATTCGAACATGCTTATATCCTTCACTTTGCACAGAGGTAATTAAATGGGAAGAAGGACGGTGATCACGATAATTAGGATAAAAATTACAAGAGCAACCACTTATTAAGGACCAGTGTGCTGGGCATTGTATAAATATAACCCCTCATATTTACCCCGTCCTTCACAATTATCGAAGCAGCTTTATCTTCATCACAAAACAAAACAAACGAAACAAAGTTCCTAGAGTACATATTAAAATACAAAGAAGATGAAGTATGTATTATAAATGAAGAATCAAGAGGCTCTAATGATTTATCCAGGAGCTTGGAGAAAGCAAATGTTGATTTTAGTGAGATTAAGTATATTCGATCTCACTCTACGTTCTATCATTCAAAGTAGTCTTGTAAAAAATGCGTTGTGATATATTTCCATCCCCTTTATATCAGCATTTTAAACACTGAAGGTCATTGGAATTTTTTTAAAATAAAGTTCACCTATTCTTGCTTTAATTCCATCTTTTCAATTTTTTAGAATAAGATTTGATGTTGAAGACACTGTTGGAGCTCTGTGTGTCTGTCTTTTGGGTCTTCCCCCTATGCTCCAGGAAGTTCCATTATTGACTCCAGACTCCGGTAAATCCCCAGAGCCCAGGCGTTTCACATGACTGTGGTAGGGAGAGACAAAGAGCCTGCTTCTCAGGCCCGGTTCTGTTTACACTTCCTTGATCAGGGATAATGATTTGTTTACAGGAGACATTCTGTCTTCATTAAACTCATTTCTGGACAATCAATAGAGGGACTAAGATGACAGGGCACATGTGTATTTGAAGTTCACACATCCTGCCTTGCTCAAGAGGGACCAAGGCTCAGCCAAGACTTTCTGATACTGACACTTAGGATCAAGACATCAAATGTTCTACTTGAATTAAGGAAAGATGACCCTTCCCCAAAGGAACATGAACATCGGCTCAGTAAGTGGTTTTGCTAATTATTCTTTGATTCCTCATACCCCAGAGTGGGACGGGCCCTGCCCAGGGTATTGCATATACAGTGCAGTCGGCCTTCCATCCCCATTAAAAAATCATATTAGAAGATGTTTAATAAACAAGCTAGCAACAGTTATGCAATGAACTTAGGGGCTTATCGTTGCTAGTGCAACGACCAGAAGGGTCCACCAACCTTGATTGGCTGCTATGCTTATAGACGTCAAGGTTCACGCTTCAAGCTGAGATTCAGATCAGAACAAAAGAATTGATTACTTGCCTTTCCTTTTAAAAAGTGCAATATTTTTGATTAGCTAACTATAACGTTTTTAAAAGCCTCTTATTTATGCAGATACCTTGCAGGGCAAAGTTAAAAAAATAAGTTACAATGAATAATCACTGGTTTCCATTCACTTCTTTCCTCCACTCTGCTTTCCTTCTTCAAGTCCAAGTGCAGTTCTGCCTTTTAATTTGCCTTCGATCTCTTTAGTGTCTCCCTTGTGCATAGGCTCAATCCCTGTTCTGATGCAAGTGTGCACAATAACATGTTTTGTGACTGGTAGATGAGCTAGCTCTGAGCAAGCATCCTGGAGCTGCCTTCAGCCCCACCCGGACAGAGTCTCCAGGGAAATCACAGTCTAGAAGGCCCCAAAGATCGGCGGCAGCTACTGCAGCCACGGGCGGTCATTTTTGGCTGAGCAATCATCCTAAGTGTGGACCAAAGGGGTTATTCCACAGGGAAACTCTAATATGCCTCTTTGGAACTGGAAATTAATGAAGGCCTGGTCCATGTACTGGCAGCCAGGACTAAGAGACCTCTGTTCCCAGTGAAAATCGGACAGGAACAATGCCAACCCGAGTTTCATACCTAGAGGAAGGCACCTTGAGTGTTCGATCCAAATCCCAGGCCTAAATATAGACACTAAAATTGCATCGGACGATGCAGCTAGCATCAGGGAGCAAGGGCCAAGAAGCAGAGACATTTATTAGCTTCTGGAAACTGGAGATGGCACTCCGGTTTGAAGGATCATGGCTAAGATCACATGAGCGGTAAGATAAACGGTCAGGATTTAATTTAAGTTTTTCTGACACCTGAGTCCACTTCCCCTTGCTGTAATCCGTGGTCAAAAGGCAAGGGGGTGTTGGGTGGGAGGCAAGCTGGGTTCTTGCTGAGCCAGTGCCCAGAGGTCTCAACTTCTTGGAAGTCGTACTAAAATGTCACCGTTTCCTCCACAGAAAGAGTCGAAAAGCAGCCTCCATCTGTAAGGTGGACAACCTTCTTAGCACTTCACTCCTGGCCAGGAGAGGCAACTGGAATAAACACCTCCCTGTTACAAGATCTAGATCCTAGTTCTGGCTCCACCGTCAAGCAAGTGATCCTGAGCAAGACATCTCAACCATCTGGACCCCAGCCCCTTGTTTACAAATTAGCAACATTAGTCTGTACCCCAGATAGAAAGGAGTGATAAGGTTTTTCCTGGCCTTATGCAACAAAGCTAATGTCTTCTGATATATGATAACATGTCTTGGTTAGGAGAGTTGATTAAAAGGAAAGCAGGAGGGGCAAGGAACCTTCTGGAAAGGAGCTGGGTCTTAACTCCTCTTTTGAGATGTTCTGCTATTGGGTCTTCTCTGGAAGAATGAGAGAGCACCTATGCAGCCCACTGGCAGGAAGGCAGAAGGGTCTGGGTGGGCCAGGCTCAAAGCTAGGTGCCTTATGATGGAAAGGTGAGATCTTGGCTGAGGATGGATGGAAGTCCCTGCAGACCCAGCTTTGGTGGCCCAGGAGATGATGGCATTTATTTACAATGGCTGAGTATGTGAGTAGAAACTCCATGAGCTATAACCTTGGGAGTGTGGGGGCCAGAGCAGGACAGAGGCCAATAAGGGCACCATAGAAACAGTGGCCAGGGACTCATCAGCGTGTCCAGAACCAGTTTCCACCGCAATGAACTCTGAACCTACCATACTCCAGCTGTCTCTTCATCTCGCATGTGTTAGCAGGACCTATCCCTTCAGTCGGACTAAGCCCTAAAGATCCTTCATAGGCTGGTAGACAACTGGAGATTGGGTAGGGGTTGGCCTTCAAAGGGGTTGAAAACCTTCCTGCTAAGCTGGGCAAGTGGGGCTTGGACATTGACCAGGAAAATTAGAAAGACTTGACCGTGCCCATTCCCAAGCTGGCAAGCTAGTTCTTATCAGATACGTGGGTGGCGGGGTTAGTGCAACGTGCCTGTCCGGGGGCGGGGGGTGGGGTGGGGGGGGGAGGAATCTGCCAGTGCACCACCCAGGTCTGGCAAATCCTCAGGCTGTGTCAGTGGCAGGAAGCCGCTGGAGTGACAACAGATGCCAGGGAGGGGTTCAAGTGCTATCACTTCAACAGTGCTTCCAGAAAATTCTCTCTTAACTGGCATCGTGCTGGGGTGGGAGTGGGGGGTGTGGGGCAGAGAATGAGGGAAATAGTCTGGAGATCCCGGTCCCAGGGAACAAGAGTCACTCTCAGGCCGTGGCTCCATGAAAGGACGGATGGCGGGACCTGCATCAGTTAGGCCCTTGGGTGATAAGACGGAAACTCACTGCTTCCCTGACGTGATGGCGATCCTACGCAGAGCCGACGAGAGTCGAGGGAGCCTACACAAACGACAGGCCCAGCAGTTCCCAGGGTGGCTTGGGCTTTGTTGCACATCACCGCACACCTGCCCTCTCAGGACAGAGGACAAAGATGCTTTCTGACGCCGTGCACCTGTTCTTGGCAATCGCAGGCTTATTGTCAGGTTACCTTTGAGAATAAGGTGAGAATGCCCCAGGAGCTCAGGAACAGCCGGGCTGTGGCCTCAGGGAGATGGCCTGGGCTCCAGACGGCTCTGGGAAGAAGGTTACCGCACAGATCGCTCGGTGGCAGGACTTCCTCGTCTCTGCTTCGGCGCCTCCTTTTGCTACAACCTTCGCCCATCCCCCGCCCTCCCCCGCCCCGTGTATCCCTTCTCGGCCTCGCTCCTTTGCTTACTCATCCATGTGTCAATCCTCCCGCTATTTAGAGCCAGCCTTCGTGTTCCTCTTGGTCTTCTCTCTTCCAGACCAGACCCTCCCACGTCCTCCTTCCTGACGCAGAGTGTCCTCAGGGTTCCACCCTCCAGCGGGGGCCTCAGGGGAGCCTGTGCTTTCAGCCCTTCTCAGCCCCGGGAGACGGGACCTGAGCGGGCAGCAGGCAATGACCTCAGTCTTGGCTCACCTCTGACAGCAGCTCTGAGAAAACGTCTGTAGCTCTTTGCGCCTCGATTTTCTCAGCTGTAAAATGGAGATAATGACACAGGCTGCAGACCTCCGAGCCAGGGTCTAAAGGTTTGCCTCCGGCTGGACGGCTCTGGAGCTGTGTGTGTGTGGGAATGTAATTCATGTATTTATGGAGCTAGCTTTTTTTTTTTTTTTTTTTTTTTTTTTTCCAGCGAGACTTCCTTCTTGATCCTCACATGACTCACAACATCTCATTTTCCCGTTCGGAGTGCATTTTGACTTAGGAACCTTCCCGTGGCAGGCAGATGCGCCCCTGTGAGCAGGGGCAAAGGAAGGGCTGCAGATGGTCCCTGAGGGTCAACGACACAGTTGAGTCTCAGAGGGGTTAGGTGGCTTGGCCAAGATCACACAGGAGGTAGCCCGTGGAGGACAAGGCACAAGATAAGCTTTCCCGTGGACTTTTATGTCTACAGAAACAGCCCGCAGCCAGGCGGTACGACAGCACGGGTGTGGGGCACAAAAGCACCTGGCTTGGATTCTAGGTGCTCCCTCACCCTGCCGTGCCCTTTGGGACAAGTTACTTAACCTCTCAGAGCCTCCGCGTCTCTCCTTACGTGCCAGTGGCTGTTGAAATGATCCAACACGATCTGGGGGTACAATGGCATGAGAGTACGTGACAGCTGATGGGGTCGGTAGGAGTGTCCCCTCTACGGGAATGCGGTAAACCAAGGACAGGGCCGGAGAGGCGACTTGCCCAAGCCCTGGAAGTGACCCCCCCCCCCCCCGCCGGGATGCTCAGAGAGCGCTCTTCCCCCTTTCTGGGTGCCACCCCAGCGACCCGGACCACCCCTAGATGGTGCTGGTGCACCAGGCAGCGCCTTGGCGCGCCCCGCCTGCAGCCAGCTCGCGGCTGCCGCAGACGGCGGGCCGGGACAAAGGAAGGACCGGCGGGGGCGGCGGCGCGTCGAGCGGGCCGCCCGCGGGGACCCCTGCATGGCGGACCTCTCGCTTCCCCGAAGGGGGAGCCGCTGCCCTGCGCGCCCGCGTTCGGCGGCAGCGGTTGAGCCCGGGGGTGCGGGAGTCTGAGCCGCGCCGGCCCACCTGCGCCACCACCCACCCCTGCAGGGAAGCAGGTGGGCTGAGAGCTCCAGGGCGTCTCTGGGGACCTCCTTCAGGCAAGGCCCCGTCGGTGGTTCCACTTGCCAGGTCAGGTTCCGCTGTCACTCATTCGCAGATCATTGCCCCAGATTCTGGGCTGCAAGGGACACGACCGGTAACTGCTAAGAAACCATGCCAGCCCGGGGGCTTTGGCAGGTCACCCCTGTGACCTTCATGCTGCCCACCTGCAAAACGGGCGTGCAGGCGTCGACCCCGTCGTGCTCACTTCCACGTTCAGCAGACCTTTCCCGTGCTCCTGCTCGTGCCGGCGGGCAGCTCCCTGCTGCCTGTGACACCGGCCTGCCCTGGATATGCCAAACCCACAGACCTCCAAAGACACGTGTCCTGAGAGAGGACGGTGAGAGGAGGGACTGACTGCAGGTCGGGTAAAGCTCGTGGACATGCCAGAAAACCGTGGGGAGGCTGTGAACATTGTTATTACCGATAAATGAGGGTGAGTACACTTGCTTTCAAAGCCCCGTTCACGACTCCCATTATCTCACTTTGAGTGATAGGGTGGCGATTGCCAGCCTCTCACTCACTCCCTGCCACCTGATGCCACTAGGCCCATGGGGTGCTCCTTAAATAAACAGCCCCAAGTCTCACTGAGTTTGAACCCCAGCCCTACCCCATTAATACCTGGTCAGTTCATCTTCCCAAGACTCCATTCCCCATCTATAAATGTGGAGGTTTTGCTAAGCTATGTTGCTGGAGTCTGGGCAGCTTTGTAGGGATGCATATTGTTAGACTATGTGTCGTAGGGCAGGCTGAGCGATGCGGCCGACAGATTGGGGGATCTGGAGACGTGAACCTTAATCCTACCTATTTGACTACCTTGTGGGGGTCTTGGGGAAGCCTCTTCTCCTAAGAATTCAATTTACCCATCCAGGCAAGCTGAAAGAAGGGGCATGAGCCCACCTGGTGACCAGTGCCTCCCCCCCCCGCCACCCCCAACTCAGTCTATTTCTCAGAGACCACTTTCTTTCAGTCCAGAAGGAGGCGTACTAATGTGATGACCAAGGGCGTGAACTCTGGAGCTGACTGCCTGGGTTTACATTCCAGCTGTACCACCGTCTAGATGTGCGACCTTGGGCAAGCTACCTGTGCCTCAATTTCCTCGTCTGTAAAATGGGGATACTGATGAGGAGGAGGACAGTATACAACCTTGTTAGAGTAGACCAGGCAATGGTAACAAACTCAAACATGCATTAGCTCAACAGAAAAGTTTCTCATTCACAAAATAGCGTAGTTTCAGATGCGCAGGGAATTCTGTCCCAGTCATTCAGAAGCCTCAGTCTGACAGTTGTTCTGCTGTTTGCAACATCTGGTTTCCGAAGACCCCATGAGGAAGAGGAACACGGGAGCCCCATGGCCTGATCTGGAACAGGCACACGTCCCGGCCATTCGCTTTCCATTGGCCAGTGCCGAGCGGTGTGAGACACCTAATCCAGGGAAAACTAGAGATACGGTCCCAGCTGTGCGCCAGGAAGAAGGGAACGGGTCACAGAACCATCCAGCAATCTTGTCGCCATGTATGACCTTCGTTGTAGGGTGTCTTGAGGATGAAGTTAGTTTCATATATGTGAATCCTGAGTGCCAGGCACCTGATCAATACTACATAAATGTTTGCCGTTTTTACTTTTATTCTCGTTCTTGTCCTTCAGAGAATTCATTAAAGATACGAACCGGGAAGCCCGCCTAGACTTTCCAGCCAACACTGCAGTGGATTACTTAGGAGGTTTCTGGAAGCTCCCCCGTCTTACAGCCTGGCAACCTCAGGCACCTCGTGGCCCCATACGCTTCTCCGATAGCTCTTGTTTCTGTGCTGCCAGGGAAGCTTCCCGGAAAACAGTCCTTCCGGAACATCTTTACGTCATTCTGACGCATTGAGAAGAGCCTCCTGTAACGTGGACTCTGTACTTCATTTTTATACTCAAGTACAGACCACGGGGTGTGTGTGCTCCTCTTTCCCTGCCACGCACCAGCTCTCACGTACTACCTCCCTACCTCCCTCCCCCTGGTACAGGGCAAGAAGATAGGTATTGGGATTGGAGAGCCCCGCAAAGGAAGGCAATCAGATCTGCCAAAAGTTGGTTGTTAAAAATTACTTAACATCCTTGCTCCTCAGGTTACTTATCTATAAAATGGAATCAGATGATACCAATGGCTGCAGGGGGCTAGCGAAAGTGAAAGATAACGGATACGAAACATCAAGCACTGAATACACAGAGCACACTCTTCATAAATGGTAGCTACTTTGGGTTGATTGACTTTGCGTTGACTTCTTGCGAACTCTGCATTTATGGAGTGCTTAGTGTATACTCAGCTAGAGGTAAACAGGTGGGTGTGACTGAACTTCCAGGCATCCATCCGCCGGCTTGTTCTGGCATGGAATCTCCCTCCCTGGGCACCCAAGTTTTCAAAGGAGAAAGCTCCCAGCCTGCTCCCTCCTTCCCGGGCTATACTCCCTGGGTCCTCCTGCGTGCCATGTTTCTACCCTGCTAGAAGTCCTCTGTGTCCAAGACTACCATCATAAAGTTTTATTTGGAGATAAGGAATGCAAGGCTATGTTAGGAAGTCAACAGAAAGCATTGGAAATGAGAAGAATAGAGCACTTTCATATAATCTAGTAACATTATGGAATCTTGATATAGTCTCCAAGTCACGTAACTAGAGTATCTACTCTGGGCTCAGTGCTATCTGGGCCCAATGTTACAAATGTTGTGACATTGTGTATGAGTGTCCGTTTTCCAATTAGTCAGGTGATGACTCCAAGAGTCAGTGGTATGCTGATAAATATCTGCCAATAAGTTCTCTAGGGAAAAAATATATGTATATAAAATATATATGTGTGTATATATACACACACATACACACACAAGTTGCCTATATATGAATATATGCATTCGTACATAAGGTGATTATAAATTTTGCCAATGTAAAATATTATAGTACACAATTTACAAATAATAAGAAAATATATAATGTTCCTTATTGTACATTTCACACAGCCAAGTCGTTCTCACAGAATGCTTTCATTGACGTTTGCCAAATTACTGTATCCGTTACCAACCTATGATAGCTATTGATGAACAACAGTTTAGATATGAATGTTAGTTGATATTTTCATTTTTTTTTATTTTAGAGAGAGAAAGAGAGAGAGAGAGAGAGCACACAGGGGAAGGGCAGAGGAGAGAAAATCCGCACTGAGTTTGGAGCTCGACAAGGGGTTTGATCCCACAACCCTGGGAACATGACCTGAGTCAAAACAGAGCTGGATGCTCGACCATCTGAGCCACCCAGGTGCCCTGATATTTTCATTTTAGTTAACAAGTAAGATGGAAGTGAAAGGATGGAGATGTGTGTTGGCATCTCGCTTGTTTATCAATGACATGAGCAGCTTCTTTGCTGACTCAGATCAGTTTTTGAAAATGAAAATAACATTCCTCTGTGTTTTTGTGGGTTATTCACAATGTAACAGCTATAGACATGGCACATTTTTTAAGTTTAACTTGCATTATTAACATTTTATCCACCACTCTTTTATGTCTAGGCAATCAACAAATTAATAAATCGAGGCTTGATTTGTGACATTTGCTGATTTCCGTGGTATAAATGCTCCCAACCATGACTACTTTAGAGTTACCAAGATAATTTTGCTGAACATGGAATTACAAAGATATGTGACCCCCATTATACAGTATTTTTCATCATACAGATGTGATGGATGTAAGTAAACTCAAGAGCACAGAAAATGGTAAGAGACAGTCCAATAATTAGGAAGTGATGACTTTGAGCATTTATTACTGTTGTTTTCATCATAACTTATTTAATTAAGTTTTATAGCTTAATTTGTAAATAATGGCTATGTTGAACAATCAGCTCGCACGATTTCTGAAAATTTAACAATCGGCTCATAAGCTGGCTTAAGAACACCACTGTCAAGGGCATAGTGTATTTTCACTGGAAATTGTATTAAAAAACATACTATTTCTTAATATTGTTCAGGAAAGGGTGAGGAAAGAGATGGGGAAAGCGGGTAGGAGGAAACAGGGTTTACGGAGAAGTTCAGTTTCAACTGAACAGACGCTGTCTTTGCCAACAGAAACCATCAGTGTGGGCACCAAACCCTTTGAAAGTCCTGCCTGAACAGAAGTCCATTCTCTGCCCCAATTTTGCTTTTGCCCAGACCTGTATACTAGCTCCGCCTCCGGCGATAGTCAGGTGTTCAGCTTTCCCATTCAGCCACGTGGAGCACTGGCTGAAAGATCTAGAGTGTGAACTTGAAGAAGTGTGTAGTTCCCCCACATCCATTTCTACCTCACACCCATGTCCTGGCCCTTCATCCCCCATTCCCAGTGCTGAGAGTGGGGGGCCAGCCTGTGTCCTTTATCCATGGGGATCCCGTGGTCTCCCACTTTGCCCTTCTGTCTTCAGACAAAGTGGATAGGGCACTCTGTTCCCCAAACTCCACAGAATTGTGAGTGATGTCACGGGCCCCCGGGAAGAAAGCCTGGTCCAGGCTCCCCATCTGGTTTCCCTTTGAGATTTCCTCACAGTCTTTCTCCCACAACTCCAGCCTTGGGATTCTGTGTCTCACACGTTAGGGCTGAACTGGAAAGCAAGAGAAGAAGCATTGCATGGGGAGAAAAGGAAGTGCCAAGGAAGGCCAGCTGAGTCTCCCTCCTATCGACTTCGACTTCTCGTGGTTGGCCAACCCACTGGAACTCATTTTGTCTGCGTGCCACCATCAGCATGGAGACGGAAGGGACTTTGGAGAACACGAGGTCCAATGTTCCTGGCAGGTGAGAAAACCCAGGCCCATTGAAGCAAAGTCAACTGCCCATGGTCCCGTAGGCGGTATGGAACAGCAAGGATTCAGCCACAACCCTTGGAGGCACAGCCCAGAGCACTTCCCAGATGGTTTCCACACCTTCTCACAGAGTTGGAAGCAAGCAAAATTCTTCAGAGTCAACAGCTTACACATCTTGGGATTTTTCTTCTCCTTTGACTCTGTTCCATTCCCGGAGGCTCTGGGTGTGTCTGTTGTAATCTTCTACCATATCTGTCTCCCACCTCCAGCTGCTAGACTCTGAGCCCTTCCATCACATGAGCCACAACCTAGTCATCTCTGCTTACGGCAGAAGGAGCCAGGCTCACACTCCGCACACCTGGATTTTAACCCCAGCTCAGCCTAGCTGTGTGGCTTGAGCAAGTTGTTGCCTTCTTTGAGCTCCAATTTCCATAACTGCGAAGTGGGAACGGCAGTACCTATTTACGGGGCCTCCTAACCATTAAACACACGATTTGTATGGGCTTCCTAGTACTAAGTCTGGTTCCTGGCAGACAAAACAGAAGCAACGTATTACGATGCTCGTGTCCTTCTATTTCCATTACATTTTGCACAGCCTGGCAACAAGGGTGCAGTACAAGGACCTGAATGAATGAAATGGTTAAGGAATGAACATGCCTCCAACCTCTATCCCATGCTCCTTCCAAATATGCCTTGTGTTTTTCCCTTCTTTGCCATCCCTACTGTGACCATTTTCTTTCAGTTCCCTACAATTTCTCGCCTGAACGACTACAGCCAGCTCCTGCTTAGTATCCCTGCCTTCAGCCTATCCCTGTTTGGATCTGTCTTATACCCACATCTAGATCAGTCTTTTTACGGCTTAGCTTAAAGTCAGGGTCTGTGTCTCACGCAGCACCTCCATGATTTCTAAACGGGTTCAGTGAACAGCTAACCAATTAAATATGCAAAGTGGATATAGCTTTGTAGATGAAACAGACCATATAGAGAAAGATGATATATATATAATCATCTCCTTCTCCCTTTTTCCTTCTATACCTCCAAATTCTTTCTGTTACCACCTACGTGCCATCTTCAGCATTAGTAAAAGTTTAGCAGGTTTGCGCTAACAATAATAATTATTATATTTCTGGAACTGTGCAGGTATTATCTCATTTAGTTATTATAACAACCCTATAAGGTAGGATAAAAGGACAAATTGTCACATGTGTTCTAGGCATGTAAACACTCTTTGCAAAAGTTCAGTTAAATGCTGGGTAATAGTGGGGCACCTGTATGGCTCAGTCGGCTAAGCGTCAGACTCTTGATTTCCGCTCAGGTCAGGATCTCACAGTTCATGAGTTCGAGCCCCATGTCGGGCTCTGAGCTGACAGCGCAGACCCTGCTTGAGATTCCCTGCTTCCCTCTCTCTCCGCCCTGCTTTCTCTCTGTCTCTGTCTCTGTCTCTCTGTCTCTCAAAAATAAATAAATAAATTTAAATACTGGGTAATAGTGGTAAAGGCATGCTTAGTCTTATTTGGGGCCCTGGAAACATCCACTGAAATATGGAGGGGTGGGGCAGAGATGGCGAGGAAGGAGGAAGGTCCCTTCGTAGAGCCCCTCTTTGTGGTTGGGTGACCTTGAGCAAGACTGTTCACACTAGATCTCATTAGCAACTCACAGCTGATAACATTTACCACCTCTCGCCCGTGTGTTGTTTGAATGAACTGCAAGTTCCTGGAGGCTGGAGAGATGGCGATCTTGGTCATTATTTGACCACAGCAATATGCACATGGAGGCCTCCACAATTTTGGCTTTTGCAAATGCAATAGAAATGAGACAGGTATTATTATTCTCATTTTAAAGATGAAATCAATTGAGGCTCAGGTAGTGAAACCCGATAGCTAGGATGAGATCGCAGGTTTTCTGATACCTACTTGTGTTCTCTATGGTTCTTTAAAATTATTTGTCATGGGTCCTTTGGAAAATCTGCTGATGATTTTGGAAATCATGTAGAAAAATATGACACAACTATAAATGCACTTCCATGGCTGCCTAAGGCCTCCTATAGATTTGCCATTCATTTATTTCGGAAACATTTATTGAGCACTTTTCTGTGCCAGCCACTCTTCTAAGCACTAGGAATATAGTGATACGAAGCGGAATTTCAGCACTTCAAGAACTAACACTCCGAAGGTTGAGGAAGACAGTGAACAGATAAACAAATACATATATAAGGTATTAGCTGATGATACCTACCAGGAAGAAAAAATGAATCAGCATAAGAAAGACAGTGTTCCACACAGGTGCTGTTTTGCATTGAGTGTTCAGAAGAGTGTTCTGATGAGGTCACGTTTGAGCAATATTAGAAAACAAAAGAAGAAGAAGAAGAAGGGGAAGAAGAACCAAGTTATGTAGGTATTTTGGAAAAAAGAATGTCAGCAAGTACAAAGGCCCTGAGGTGGCAGGGCGCTCGGCTGTGTGGAGGCCAGAGTGGGGGAGTATAAGTATAGGGGACAGTAGCAGGAGATAATACAGGACCTTGAAGCCCTTTATGGAGGCAGTGAATGGCACGGAAGGCCACTGGAGGCATTCTAGACATTGGGGGCCTTTCTCCATACCAATACCACCAAACTATTTGTGACTTGACTATGGAATAGCAACTAGGCTAGATAATTGACCCATTCACGCAACCGTCCATTTGTTTCCTTGTCTTGGCCACAACATCTAGAAGCAAGTACTTCTGCCCAAGGGTCACCAGTCCCCATTATCTGACCTACCAGGCAATACATTATCCCACTCACTACTCCAAACTCTATGATCTCATTTCCTCTTGCCCGTCCCACCCCAGGGCCTTTCCTGGAGTGGTCTGCATCAGCTAGAGAACCTTATCTTCTTCTTCACTAATCTTGGTATCTTCTTAGTCTATAAGGGCTGGCCCAAGTCCCACCTGTCTTCCCCATATCTTCCAGGCTAACAGGATGCCTCACGTCCCCTCTATCTGCTAAGGACTATAATCCTCCTAATCTGGGTCAATCAGTTGGGTGTGAACATTGTGCTGCCCATATTAGCTGTTTCAGCTTTATCTGTTCCCTCCCTGGAGAGCACGTCTCCGGTTCTTTATTGTACATGTGTGCAATGCTGGGCACATGATAGCATTTAATCAAACCAAATCAAGTCAGTTTATGACTGGAGTTCACATGCCATGCCTCTGGCACCTTGGCCTTTTCCAGATAACTGAAGTCGAGCCTGTCGAACACCAAACAAATATATTTAGTTCTTTTTAATAGACATCTTTCTGAGATGTATTTGACATTTCCAGAAATTCTGAATTCCCATCTGCCATACGGAACTATGTAATTTCAAAATCACTCAGAGATGTCACTCTGAAGACCCATTAGCATCCTGAACAGTATCACAGTTCTGTATCGGGTTTTAAGGCTTTCTGTCTCCTCCCTCAGTGCCATACAATGTCACCTGGATTTTGCTTAGGGCTCATCATGTATCCGTCTCCCCTGAAGGCCTTTGCAAGGCTTTCCCTACTAGGGTACTATGTTTCTTTTACTAAGGTCCAGGAAAATAGATCACTAGAAGTCTCCAGAAAACACCGCCTGCACACCTACTCGACACCAAGCTCCATCCTAGGGAATAGACTAAATAAAACGTAACAGCAACGTCAACAAGCTTCAACCCCCCACACGCGTGACAGTAATACACAGAGGCAAACACTGTAATGAAAGCATGCACGTGACAGAGTGACAACAAACTCTGTGGGCAGTGGGAGGAGGTTATAGGGGCTGCTTAGAGCAGTAAAAATTTGAGATAAGCTTGAAAAATAAATGGGGTTCACTAGAAAGAATAGACAGGGAAGACAGGTTCCAACAGAGGAAACAGTACCCTTGAGTAATTGATGGAAAACGAGAATCTAGACTCTATATAAGGCTTTGAAAGAGGGCATGAGAAGCTATGCACATAATCTTTAATCCTGGGGCTTTCTGACCGCTTATGTGGATACCCAGGGGACTCTTTTGATGGGTTTGGGATCAAAAGGTCCTGAGTGAGTCAGATTGCTGGGAAATGGACTCGTGGATAAATGGGGTCTAATTGTGGCCTGGGATGTTGGCTACTTGAAAGGACCTTGGCCATGGCTGTGGTAAAGAACGAATTTCCCGCAGGTCTGCAAATGCAATGGCATTTCTAAAATCAATTAACGCCGGCCAGTTGCAAGAAGAAAATAAGAGAATATTTTATGATATTCTAGGATGTCAGAGTTGGAAGGTCTCTTAGAATTAATCTGTTTTACCCTTTGATTGATTATTTGGTGATTAACTGAAGGTGGAGATCACATCAGACTTACCTAAGCTGATGTAGCTGGCGGCGGAGAAAGGACTAGCATTCCGGGTCTCCTGGTGTCCAGTCTGCTGTGTTCTTCTATTCCAAAATGTGCCTTTTGAATCTGTTATTGTATCTGTCACTTCATTTAACAAACATTTGCTGAGTGCGTGGGGTCAGTGAATATTTGAGTGAAGCTATGCACTGAAAAGGAGGGCAGAGCAAGGGAACCACATCATCTTTGGTAGGATGAGGTTCTGGGTTCCCGGAAATAGAAGGGCATACGTTGTGCCATCAGAACTCTCCATCGATTCACCTCCTACAAAGCGTCGGACGCTTTCAAAGGTTTCATTTAATTAGGGCTTCGGAAATATTTATTTGCACCCATGAGATGCTGGGGATACAGTAGTGGACAAATTCATGAAGTCTTCACCTTCTGAGGACAGACCTTTATCGGGGAGAGATGTATACATTTACATTCATAATATAGCAGGACCAACCTAGTACGTCAGGATACTGGTAAATGCTAAGAAGAAAAATAAATCAGGAGAAAGAGATAGATAGTTGCAGAGAGGGCTATTGTATATAAAACGATCAGGGAAGTCCTTCCTGAGAAGGTGACATATGGCCAGCCACCTAGATGAAGTGAGAATGGACCATGCAGCTATGAGGAAGAAGACCATGCTTGGTGCACTCAGGGAAAGTGTAAAGGCCCTGAGAAAAGAGTTTTCTTGGTGTGTTTCAGGAATAATAAGGGGTCACATGGCTGGAGCACGAGCAAGGGGGAGAGGTCGGGAAGACAGTATTAGCCAGGGCTGGGGCCAGGATATAAACACAGCCAGGGGGCGCCTGGGAGGCTCAGTCGGTTGAGCCTCTGACTTCGCCTCAGGTCATGATCTCGGGGTCTGTGAGTTCCAGCCTCGCGTGGGGCTCTGCGCTGACAGCTCAGAGCCCGGAGCCTGCTTCGGATTCTGTGTCTCCCTCTCTCTCTGCCCCTCCCCCGCTCATGCTCTGTCTCCCTCTCTCTGTCAAAAATAAATAAACATTAAAAAAAATAATAACAATAATAAAGAAACACAGCCCGTAACAGAAGAGTAAAGGATAGAGAAAAACAAAACTCTCTGGACCAGGGAGCCACGCCCGTTTATAGTATTTTCTCTGCACCTGACTTCCTGAATGCCTCTGGATGCCTGATTGCCCCTCCTGGGCCTCAGTCTTCCTATCTACGATAAGCAAACAGAAGGTGACGACTAACGACCTCCCAGCTCTGTAGCCTGTGGACGTTGCTTATGCATCTCAGATTTACCCATCGGGCAGAAAGTAGCAGGTGCGTTGTGCCCGAAGTACAGATGGCTCGTCCATGTTCCTGAACCTTCTGAGTGTCTCTTTATAGGCAGTCAAAGGTAGCTAACCTTTCAGGCATTTCAAATAAACCAAATTCTCTGTGTCCACAGACCTCCTTTAAAAGTTTGAAGGGGACTTGCAGCAAAACTCATCTGTAAACCTAACAGCAGCGATAGAGGCCACCAGCAAACATGACTCATCTTGGTGGGAAGTGATCGGACGTCTCCTTTTATAATGGGTGAAATCACATCTTTTGCAAGTTGTGCATCATCCGTGAAGACTTTCTGCTTCTAATGATCGGCTGTCACTCCGTCTTTGTAAAGTGGGTAATGGAATTATTTTTAAAGCTTTCACTTAACAGCCTTGCTCTTTGTAAAGACCCGCTTAAGGAATGCAAGCATCTTTAGCTAGGGAAGTGACAACTGTCTGTGACATTAAATAGATCTCTTTCTTACCTGTCCTGTTAAACATGCGAGATATCAAACTCCTCTTCCGTATGACAGCGGTTAGATTTGTGCTCCACGTCGTACAAAGCGTAGGGCGCACAGCTGGTGAACACACTGGGAGGTACACAGAGCCACATCAGGGTTACGTTTAAAGGCCTTTTAACAGCACGTGTAAGGATAAAAATGCTGCCTCTGGAGGTTACAAGTTTCTCGTTACCGGAGATGATCAAGAAAAGACCATTAGGCAGGGTATTACAGACAGAGAGATGTGTCAGTCGGAGAACTGAACAAGCTGCCTTCAAAAAGCCCTTCCCACTCTGAGATCTTCTCCTCCATTAGCATAATCTTCCCTTAACCTGAATTCCTATTATCCAAGAGCAGGTCGGGGGTGGGGGAGGATTGTCAATGCCATTTTAATCGCCACACGCCTTTGCCAAGGAGATAAACCCAGCAAGGGCTGACTACAAATACATGCAGCCAAAGAAATGGGTTTGAAGCCATGTGCAGTGGTTTAGAAGGTCCTAACTCCCGCGGGGAGAGAAAAGAGCGTGCACGTGTGCGCATGGGTGTGTGTGCGTGTGCTCACGTGTGCACGTGTGCGTGTGCACGTGAGCGCGTGTACACAGGCATGCATGTGTGCCTCCGTCTGTATTTCTTGCCTGCGATGGGTCTTTGTCTTCTAGGCTTTATTTTCTATTTTTTGAAAATCACAGGCTTAAATTAGTCTTAGTAGTTCATACTGAGAAATGGTTTGGGTGTTAACATGTTAGCTCTTATCCAAGCGTAGTATTCCTTCAGGATTAACTGATATGACTCATATTTAAATTTTTTTCTCATGATATGCCACTTAGTGACTTAGGAGAAAATGCCAAAAACTTCATATAATCCTTTCGAAAGTTTAGATCATGGTTTTCAATGGTTAGGGGTTTCTGGTTCATGACGAAAACTTGAACACACCTCTTTTTCTTTCTAATTGGAAAGGACAACAGAAAAAGAAAGGAAACATAAAGCCAATCAAATGTAGAGAACAGAAATAGGGACACCAGGATACCAGGAAACTTGATTTTTGAAAAGTGACAAGTAGATGGCTTCCCAGGAATGGCTAACCCAGAGTGGAGAAGGGGGAGGGCCAGAACAGAAGAGGGCAGGTTCGTAGCAAAGGTGGAGCTGTTTGAATTAACGTCTAAACAGGTTCCAAATCTGAAGTCTGTGGGTATGGAAAGCCAAGAACTAAGGATCCGTGTCTATGCTATTTAATTTTTTAAAAAAGCCCCCCCAAAACTCTTCATGGAGTCTCTGAACGCGTCCATTTCCCCTCCCTGGACACAGCAACTGGCAGTTACACGGCCGTAGGCAGAGAGCACTCCGTTCTGTGGACATTGACCGTTGCTGGGGAAAGTCTTAGAGGCCGTGTGTTAACGCTGGCCTCCGAGCACGAGCCTTCTTGTCTGGAAGGCTGGTGGAAGGTGGAAAGGTACAGGAAGGCAGTCTGCTCACAAAATTCCACCTAATCCCTGCCAGCCAGCGCAAACACATACAACCACACACGGTTCACCATCAGCCCTCCCAAGGGGCCACACAGGTCAACACAGTATGGGAGGAAACTCATGACAGCTCCCTGCACTAGGCAAACAACTCCCCATTCATAAATATGAATGGGCACCCAGATTTGCCCCACACTCAAAGACGAAGAAAAGGGAGATATATAAGAATAACTCCTCTCCTAAAGAAGAAATAGAGTTAATCCAGGGAGCAAAAGAGAATGTAAAAGTATAAGATTATTGTTCGAGTCAGACAATATTATAATTATTTTTGAACGGGAGTAGCTGAAAGAGGAACGCTTGGAAAAGAAACCAAAATCATTTGAAATTTATAATGAAATTGTCATTGGGCAAAAAAATCCATAGAAAATATGAAAGATAAAATCAGGGATGTCTCCCAGAAAGAACAATTTATTAAAAAAAAAAAACAGATTAAAGAGGAAAATTGAAATATAAGGCAGAATAATGCAAGATATTCACAATCTAATAGATGTTCCAGGAAAAAAAAAAAAAAGAGCAGAGGAAAACAAAAAGGGACATTATCAAATAAATAACAGAATTAAAATTTCCAAAACGGAAGACCACCAACCCTCAAGCTGCAAGGACCACTAAAAGTCACGAAGCAGAAGGAATGAAACATGATCCACATTTTGGTGCACATATCCTTGTGAAAGTTTAATATGCCAACAATAAGAAGACAAGCTTAGATGTTTAGAGAAAGAGAGAGAAAACTAAACAAAAAAATTTTTTTTCAATTAAACCAAAAATAGTTACATTTTTAACCGACCTCTCATCAACAATAGCAGATGGAGAAGTCCTTACACATTATGGAATGAAGACATTTTCATTTATACAAGACCTCAGAAAGTTATGTTCCATCCACTGTTTCTGGAGGTAAAATAATTGAGGTACATTGCAGCAAAATAATAAACACATAGACACTAAAAGGGAAAGCATTAGATTCAAGAAACAGAGAAACTAATTCAAAAGTTAATGAAAAAAAAATCTTACTCACACTGCAATGGCAGCAGGTTGGGAAAGCAACTGACCCAAATGAGATCATTAGACAAATTGTAAAGAAGGGATATGCTTCTTTGATAATAAAAAAAAAAAAGCAGTTTGGAACACTGAGAGAAATATAAAAACATACTACAAATTTAAGAATCAAACAAAGCATACTAAAATATGGAATGACTTGGAGTAGTTAGCGAAGCACAAGAAAAAAGAATCCCTTCGAATATATTGTTCGGATCTCTCTTAATCACACAGTATTAGTGACAGAGGAGTCTATTTTCTTTTTTTATTGGTCCAGATATGGTAGTTTGTCTAGCAGTGAATAATATTAATATGATCAAATATTTAAAATTCTGTTCATTGGTTTCCATGTACACAGCCCACATACAGATTAGAAATGAAAAAATTAATCATCGTACAGATACAGTGTAACTATTTTGTAAACCTTGACAATGTAAGTCACTGCAGATCTGCCATATTAGACCCTGAAAAATGTTAAATGGATGAGGGACGGAGGGTGACAAGTTTCTCATCCTATCGTACAAAAGAAGAGATTCTGCCAGGGGTTGGTGAAATAAGAAACAGAAGTTTAAGTCTGTCATTTAAAATAACCAAGTGGATGGGAAAGCAAACTGGTGCAGCCACTCTGGAAAACAGTTTGGAGGTTCCTCAAAAAACTAAAACTAGAACTACCCTACGACCCAGCAATTGCACTACTGGGCATTTATCCACGGGATACAGGTGTGCTGTTTCGAAGGGACACATGCACCCCCATGTTTATAGCAGCACTATTGACAATAGCCAAAGTATGGAAAGAGCCCAAATGTCCCTCGATGGATGAGTGGATAAAGAAGATGTGGTATATATATATATATATATATATATATATACACCATGGAGTATTACTTGGCAATCAAAAAGAATGAAATCTTGCCATTTGCAACTACGTGGATGGAACTGGAGGGTATTATGCTAAGTGAAATTAGTCAGTCAGAGAAAGACAAAAATCATATGGCTTCACTCATATGAGGACTTTAAGAGACAAAACAAATGAACCTAAGGGAAGGGAAACAAAAATAGTATAAAAACAGGGAGGGGGGCAAAACAGAAGAGACTCATAAATATGGAGAACAAACTGAGGGTTGCTGGAGGGGTTGTGGGAGGGGCCGATGGGCTAAATGGGCAAGGGACACTAAGGAATCTACTCCTGAAATCATTGTTGCACTATATGCTAACTAATTTGGATGTAAATTAAAAAAAAAAATAAAACAAGTTAAAAATAAATAAATAAGTAAATAAATAAATAAATAAATAAAGCATTAAAATCCCCAAGTGGATAAATAAACGAATAGAACTATAATTGGAATATTTAGAACTATGACACTAACTCAAAGACTGACAGAAGCCAAAAAAGGCTAAAAACACTTACCACTGGGGAATGGACATAGGGAGACAATTACCTTTTCCTTCCATAAATTTTCGGCACATTTGATAAATTTTTAACATGTGCGTGAATTGGTTTTGTAAATGATAATAACGATATTTAAAAATGAAATGACCCTGTTCCAAGAAGAGAACATTTATGGGGACCCTGATATAAAAGCTTTACATATATCATCTCAGCTTACTCGCCATAAAACAAGTACGATATGGTCATTATCTTCCCTAAGCCTGATTTTCTTCATTGGTAAAATATTGATGGTAAGTTGGTCGAACCGCTGACCTGTTGCGTAATGCTAAGTGCGATTGTGGCTTTTCCAGGTACTCTTCCCTCAGCCGTGCCAGGCTTCCTCAGGAGGATGCTCTACACACACCCGTGTGTTGAGACTAAACAGACAGGTTCTAATCCTGTCTCTGTGGCCAGCTTGGGTCATGGCTTTGAGCACCTGTTTATCTCAATTGTCTTCTTCTTTGAAAGGAATGGACTTGAACAGTGAAATGTCTAGGACTTTTGTATTTTTAAATGTAGTCTGAGTTTCATTCATACCCCACCCATTCCACCTCCCCCAACACACACTCCGAGAAGAAAAGACTTCAGAATTAGCTAATTCTACTAGCTCTGTAACTTTAGACTACCCTCTTAACCTCTCTGAGACAATTTATGCATCGATTTAAAAAAGTCAACAAATACACTCCAATTTCTTCATCATTATTTCCATCTTGCTTCTTCTGTCTGGCCAGATGGGGGCGTTGCCTCCCTTGGCATTGGTCAGCCCATAATTTGAAGTTGCGCAATGCCTGGCATCTGGAAGGGAGAGGAGAGGCTAACTATTACCACAGGCTCTAATTCAAGAGCAGAGATCCCCTCCCGGATCATGGGATTGTAATGTGAACTGCACACTTAACTTCTTGATGAAGCACAAAGGAAGACTGGGCTTCACAGAAACGCACGATTTCATAGTTCAATAGGGTAAACTGAAAATAATGCAATACGAGTCTCAAATAGAGGAAGGAACCAAGATGGTGATCTTCTCTCATAGATAGGAAATCTTCAGGGATGTTATTCCAATTGTGCCCAAGGTCCCAGGACTTGTGGTGTGGTCTGGGGCGCTCTAGGCATGATGACATAGGGAAGTCTCCCTGGGAATACAGCCTCCCGTCCAAATGGGTATTCTCATGGAATTATAACTTGACTTTATGTGAAAATAGCTCTTAGGAGGGACATGTCTTCAGTGTTCTCCTAAATTCAGTATCTGACAAAGGAGGGGGGTTTTAATTGAATTTTATGAATTAAAGCTTCCTACGCTAACTACTTAAATAGAGGCAGCATGAGAAGCAACTGGTCGCTCCAAGTTTCTCCATGAAAGTGGTAAAGAAGGTATGTTGTAGGTTTATAACAGTATCAGATGAGCCAATTTCATCCCTAGTCTTGGATTGACAGTTAGTATCTGAACTTCAGGAGCTGTGTGGATGAGGTTGATACCCCCCAATGATGCTTAAATAGTTTAATTTTTTTCAAACATTTATTCATTTTTGACAGACAGAGACAGAGCACAAGTAGGGAAGGGGTAGAGAGAGGGAGACACAGAATCTGAAGCAGGCTCCAGGCTCTGAGCCGTCCGCACAGAGCCCGACGCGGGGCTCGAACTCACGAACTGTGAGATCATGACCTGAACCAAAGTCAGACGCTCAACCGACTGAGCCACCCAGGCGCCCCAATGATGCTTAAATAGTTAATGTGACTTTTCTCTTCCACTATACAATGGACTCTTGTGCCCATAGGCAAAAGAATTTTATTAACATTTGAGCCCATGTGTCTTCTGAAGTAGATATAAACAGAATGCCTGTCCCTGAGATCTTTGGAGTTGAGGTTTTTTAAAAGGTTTGGAATAATTTTAAAAGCTTTGGATTTGCAGAGGTTTCTTAGCCAACCACAGGGCAACATATAAAAGCGGTTACTGCATTTCATACCCATAAGATGCCAGAATTTGAAGGGAACATTGAGATTACTTAATCACACTGTTTCTTGTTAAAGATAATTAACCTGAGGTTAAAGGAGGTGATATGTTCTATCCAAGTCCATAAATCCCATAGGGATTGAAAAAGGCTCCAATGCATTCCCTTATCCATGTATTTACTTAAGCCAAGTATGTCTACTGAGTACCCACTCAGTCCTACCGATTACATCAGGCTATAGGAAAACAGATATGGATATGTGATAGCCTCTGCCTTCCAAAAGTCTTTTTCTGCAGGGGAAGCAGGCATGTGTCAGTCCCAGAGTAACACAAGAGGACCTAACAGAGATGGTTGCCATGAAGTCTAAGACCTCTGATTGTTGTGAAAGGCTGGGTCAGACCTCACAAAGGGCATCCCATTTGAGTAGAATCTTGCAGTTAAAGAGGGAGATAAACATTTCCAGGTGGAATAAACAATATGTACAAGACTTTATAGGTCAAGGAAATTCAAAAGTGTTATTAGGCCAAGTGGGGTCTTATGGAAAATTAATATCCAAGGAGTCCAGAAGATGCATCCTAGACTCCAAATTCTGCAGAATAACAGCACATCAAATAGAAATGGAAAACTTGGATGTGGGCTGGTATGGTTTTCCAAATACTTCATCATGGGGCAAGGAAATCAGAGCAGCCCTTGAATGTAATGAGAACGGGTCATCGTAGGGAAGCCAGAAGGAATCTTTGCCCCAAATGAGAGCTCTGCCTACTGCACTCTGAATCTCAAAAGGCGGACCCAAACATTCAGAACCACATCTCCTTAAGGATGGGGATAAAAAGGTAAATGCTCTGGAGGGTAGAAGCCCAGGACATACACTTCCTCATAATAAATGTACCAGTTAATATAGGGACTGTTTTGATATGCAATATTTCAAACAGTAGAGTTCTGAAATCCTTCCTTTCTCTCACCCTCAATGGAAGGCCTCTCGATATATAAAGAAAACGTTCCCTTCTTTAATGTGTTTTTAAAAGACACCCCTCTTTTATTCCCACAGAACTGAAGGGAAAGATCTCCACTGTTGTGGTATGTAATCACAGCTGTAAGCCTAGTAGGGAGGCAGTAGTGTGTAGCGATCAAGGGCAGGGCCTCTGGAGCCAGACAGCTTTGGTGTAAATCCTGGCTTGGCCACTTATTAGTTATGTGAATTTAAATAAGTTGCATAACCTCTCTGTGCTTCAGATATAATAATAATATTTATCTCATAAAGATTTTAAGGGTCTTTGTTTATGAGTTCATTCGGAGGAAACCTGGTCCCTAGTATTACCTTTTTTCTAACATTTTTTAATTAGTAATATTATTATGTTTTTTGTTTTGTTTTGTTTTGTTTTATTTTATTTTTTGTTTTTGGGTTTTTTTTTGTTTTTTTTTTTGTTTTGTTTTGTTTTTTGCAAAGCACCTCAATGAGGACTGATTTTTCTTCCTAGGTCTCCATTATGGTTAAATGGATTGACCAGTCGATGACCAGAAGATTTTGTTCTTTCATCAAGAATTACAGTATGACAAGCAATATGGAAAGACATACTGTTTTCCTCAAAAAAATTATAATCAGATTGAGTGTATTTATTTAATTCTTATAAAGTTAATACGAAATATGGACTTTGATTGATTCCTTCATTCTGCCTTGAATATTTATTCTTCTTCCTCTATGCTTCCCTAAATTCTACCCATTTCTCAAGACCCCATGTAGCTGCTGGGTGTATCAGTCAGAGTCCAATCAGTAAAACAAAACTGCATAGTAATGTTGACAGGAAAAATCTAATATAAGAAATTATTAACTGTAAAGAGGACTGTAGCAATGAGAGATAGGCTAGTAAGAAATAAAGAGAACACCAAAGGATATAGGAATAGCAGATATAAGGAGCAGCCACTATACCTAGGACTAAGATAGCATAGTTAAGGAAAATGTTCCCTTGGGCTGAGGTCCAGACCTTACTGGAGAGTCCAGAGCTCACAGGGTGGAAGAGAAGTTGGTGTGATGCCATACCAATAAAAATTGCTGGAAATCTGGTGTCTAGGGTGCCAGGGAAAATTGTTCATGAAGAGGTGTTTCACTGGAGGCTCTTTGCTATAAAACCCATTGAGGCTGGGAATACCATGAAATGTAAGCCACTAGGTGCTGCTGGCCTCTCTGTGTTATGGTATCTGTTCATGATGAAAAAGCCTGAAGCTATGGAAGCCACCACACTGCAGGAGTTTAGTGTTGGGAAAACGGAATGCATTGCAGGAGACTGGTATTGGAGAAGTCATGTGTACCACAAGAGGCTGCTGAACAAGCATATTGGAACCAGGAAGAAAAGATTCTCCTCCTGCAATTCTCTCCACTGTTCTCTAATGACAAAGCTTAACATCCATTTCCTTTGTTGGTTAGCAAAAGAAAAAAATATTTAAGGAGCTCAGCTCCAGTTTGAAAGAAGAGGCCAAAAGAGGGAATTTGGAACTTACAGGCAATTTGATAACCAGCACAGTCCACCCCTTTGGTCATTGAGCTTCCATATGCAATTCTTTACATGAAGCTAATGTCTTTTTGACTGTAACTTCCACCAATGTGGTCTTAGGATTTCCCTCTTGGGCCATGTAAGACATGTCTCCTATGACATACAACCTATGATACTTAAGTTTCTTGAGCATTTTCTTTAGTATGGCTAGCCTTCTGGTACTGAAACATGGTATCATAGTATGAACTTTGGCTGCCTGGCCACATTGGTGGCTTTTATTAAACTTACTTCTAATGAAAACATTGAGTAACAGTTTTCTTTAATCCATGTTGCACCCTTTTGTGCCATTTATTTATTTTGGATGCTCATTTGTTCAATCAATTAATATTCGTTGAATGCCTACTCTGTGATAGATGAAAAGGGTCACTTCCTTATAGTCTATAGAGCTGAGGCACTGACTGGGTCCTCAGATCTCTGTCAGCCCCTCTTGGGACTTTTCTAAGGCTTGCAAACTTACCTCCTATCCTTTGTAAGAAACTACATCTTTATCATTATGGGAAGTGAAGACTTTTCCCTCTGTACCATCTGCTTAAGCCTTGAAACTCTTCTGAGTAATTATAAGATACTGTTGTTTCCAATTTCATTGGGTCTAAATCCAACGAGATTTAATGCTCACATGGGAAAAGGTATAAGAGAGGTTGGCATAAATTATAAATGCCTGTGCCAGTGCATGCTTTTTCCACTACTACAAAGTATTGTAGAGGTTTCTGGGCTTGAGCCAGAGATTTCTCATCCCAAATTCAAAACCAACAAAAGGCCCAGGAGCAAGATCTCTAATGCTGGATCAAATAATATTTTTATACCATGCTGTGTTGAAGTGGGATTTCAGGAAAGCCTGAAAGAGGCCAGAATTCAGCAAAGAAGAGAGGTGGTTCCAGGTAATGGGGCAGAGAGGGAAAGGTCAGAGGGAAAACAGGTAAGGCAATGGGATTGGAAAGACAGCCAGCCCTTGGAGAGAAAGGCCTCCACACTCAGTGGAGGGAGACAGAAAGTCTAGCATTCAGAGACTATCTTAACCATATTCCTGTTTTTCTGTACCACTGCCTAAATTGTGAGCTGTGAACATTGTGTAGGTGTTTGCCTAAATAAAATTCCCACACTCTGTGTTTTTATTTTGGTTTTTTTTTTTTGTGTTTGAAATTCAAATTGTTTATTTTAGGGAGACAGGTGTCTCTCTCTTTTCTTGCAAAGCAGCCACAGTACAAGTAGCAGGACAAATTTCCAAGTTTCATCTGGTTGATTCCCAGAGGGCCCACATTCACCTCCCAGAGTTTGAGCGCCCAGAGGATGTCACGGGGACCTGGCGTGAGGCCACATCCAGGCTTGTCATTTCTGCCGCATCTACAAATGTTGTTATTCCCTGTTTCCTGCCCAGCTCTCTGAGATAGGAGTGAACGTTTGTGGTAATTAAAACAGTGTGAAATTTGCACTGTCAGGAAACACAGCTATTTTTTTTTCCTCTGCCAGCCATCATGCTATTTTTAGCAGTACGCTTCACCATTTATTTGCTGGGCAATGACATCAAGAAACAGATATTAAGCAAGGAAGCCAATTTACTCCACAAAAACATCCATTATCTTTATCATCAACAGAGACTGAAAAATAATCAATTAGAATGCTTCACTTGGGAAAGACTAATTGAATTGTTAAATATACGGTATTGGGGAAGTCGCTGTGGGAGCCTAAATATTATTTCATATAATGGGCAGGACCTAGGCTAAAGAAGCTTCAAATTAGTGCCACTCTCTACACCAGGATCATATTCATCAAGTCACAAACCAAAATTCCTCATGCTGGATCTCCTGTTCTGTGATTTGATCTTATTCCAGAGGAAATGTCACCTTCCCTTTGAAAAGTGTATGTCATGGAACATACACTTCTGTCGTAAGAATATCTCCCAAAAGATAATGCCCATAATCAGCCGAGGCTAGGACATACAGTTAGACAGGTGCACTCATACATACATTCATACACATACCTACACATACACAGATTTATGCACATACCTATCTCCACACACTCTATTCTCAGCTTTTGAATATCTATAAAACAGGGAACTAGCCTATTCTCACACAAAGAACTTGAACACACGTAGTATGGTGCAACCAAACAGCCAACCCAGAGCACAGATTTATCTTTCATTTTTTCTCTTTCATCCAATTTACTAAGTCAGTATTACATGCCTAGGACCGTTTAATGTCCTTGGGATATGCAGATGATTCCTGCCCTCAAGGAGTTCACACTCAGTGAGAAAGGCAGGCTGAGAGACTGGTCACCGCGACACAAGCTGACAGACGACAGGGCTCTGCACAGGCAGCTTCAGGATCAGGCCTTTTAGATGAGTATGGCAGTGAACCTAGCTAAGTGAAAAAATATGGAAGAAGGGCATCCCAGGCAGAGGCTACACCTATCTCAGAGGGTGGGGATTTGAAAGAGTTTGGCATATGTGGAGAATACGGTATGTGCCCAGTGTAGAGTTTGAGGTAGAATGTGGAAAGCTTGACAAAGTGAGGAAGGGCTTTGAGTGCTGTGCTAAGAGGACGATCCTCCTTCTGAAAGCCCCGAGGAGCCTCTGAGATGTTTTCAGCAGAGGAGTAACTTGATGATCTTCTTTTAGGGAGATCACTCTGGCACTGATGTGGGTAACAGTTGGGAGGGTGAGGGCAGGACAGAGAACAGGCAGGTGAGGTGCGAAGGAGAGTGCAGAAGGGAAACCAACTCGGGGACATTTGTGAAAGTATGAATAAGATATCATCCAGATCAGGGCTGGGGTGCCTGGAAGGGGAAGGCAAGACAGAAGTGTCAGGAAGAGAGAACCGACCAGCTGCAATGCAAGAGGCAGGAGGGAGGCCCCTGGCTTTCTGGACTGTGTAAACAGGCCCTTCCTGAAGCCACTGACTGAGATAGAGGACAAAGGGAGAAGCTGCCCTAGAAGGAAAGTCCAGCTTGGGGACATGTTGAATTTGCCATGAGTATGGGGCCACGGGTAAGAGATGCGTGGGAGACAAAGGCGTGCCAGTCTGACACTAGACCAGAATGAGGGGACTCCTGTACCGCCTTCCTTGAGCCTTCTAATGGGATGAAAGGTCATCACAGTCTTGGGGCCCTCACGTGCCAGAAAAATCCCCTGCTCAGCGGTGGGTGGGGGAGGGGGATCTTTCCTCCCCTGACTTCTCTTCAGTTAGTTAGATGGAAGACGCTTAGCCCAAAAGAAGCTCCCAGTGTGCCCGGCTCCTTCCAGGAATCTAGAGCAGAGCTGACTCTTCCCTTCAAACGGCCCACTTTTAGAATAAAGTGATTCTTGTGAAGAGACTTGTATAGATAGATTGAGATATGCTATCTCGAGGGTCCAGGTGCTTTTTATAATTTTTAAAAAATTTGTTTAGGAGGATTCTAATGTTAGAATTCAGAAGATTCAGAGAATACCATTCTCTCTTTCATTTTATTCCAACTCTTCTCCTCCTCTTTCTTTCTCCCTCAGTAAACCAGGCCATGACCTGTTCAGGAGTAAGGTGGAAACTCTCCCAGGGCGCCCATATCAAAGGGCAGAGATGTACCAGCCTCAACCGCCTCCCTGCCAAGTTCCAGGCTTTTTCTTTTCCCCTTAGGCAAGATGACCTTCAACAGAAATCACTGTTTTGTAACTCCAGGCAACGACAGGCTGTCTGTGTTTTGCATCTATACATATCTACCTTAGTAGTAGAGAAATAAAGTTTTTTGCTAAGAAACTGAATTATGTGGGATTGGTCTTGATTTTATTTTGTCAGAGTTTTCAATCCTCCCAAAGCACTGGGAAAACACACTCATTTAAAGACGACCGTGAGGCTGGGGTCCCACCATCTCCAATTTCATTGCGTGTTTTCCCAGAGAGAGATTTAAAGTTCTCACCCACTCACATCAAGAAAGCACACTTTATAAGTGAGAGGGAGAGGTTAGTTCTGAATCCGATTTCAGAGTTTTGTGTTTTTTCTTGAAATTGAGAAGAAGGCAAAGGCAAACATTAACATAGTCATGAAATAAATTAGGCCAGGCTGGTGGAATTTGGAGATGCCTGCCCCCCCTCTCAGATCTCTGCTAAGCAGCCATCTTGGCTTCTGGAAGTCTTTTCAAGTATATGTCTAAAAACAAAGCAAAGGTAGGAATTTAGAATCATAAAGTGCTTAGACCCTTTTGTCTCTGCAATTGCAATTCTGGAAGTATATCTTCAGGAAACTACTACAAATGCAAGAAAGGCTTTGTACACAAAGATGTTCATTACATTATTGTTTATAGTAGCAAAAAAAACACAAAAAACAAAAACAAAAACAAAAACAAATACAAACAGACAAAAAAACAATGGGTGAAATATTCATGGCAAATATTTCTGGCTGAAAAATGATAGTGTAATGTCAACCAAAGAAAGCAAGATTAAAATAAGTTTATTCTATATGCTATTTCCGAGCTATAAATATTATTTGGGATAAAAGACTTGAATGACATATACCAAAATATTAATAGTTGTTGTTTCAGGCTGGTGGTATTATGAGTTCCAAATCCACAACGAGCCAAAAAAATTGTATAAGAGCATCCTCCTCCCCCCGAATTGTTAAACATTGGAGAATCAACCTCAAGGTTGAAAAGTAACTTATTAAAAATAACAGGTATGTATTGTAAGTATTGTCAGTTTCTTCTGCTTTCAATGGAGTGAAGCCTAGAGGAGGAGAGCAATTTGTGATAATCCCAGAACTACAGGAGATATTTAGTGAGTATATATCTTTTACCACAGACTAAGCCAGGAACTAGGGTCCTCAGAAGGAGATGAAGGAATTCAATGATGCCTGATTCATTGTCTAGATTGTTAGGATATCAGTTAGGAAGACCCATGACCATAATGCAGGTGCCGTGGGAGAAACATCAGTGAAGTACTTCAAGAAAGTCAATGTTCCACAAGTTCTGATGGGCAGAAAATATTTGGTTTGACATAGAGGCTATAAGAAGGAGAGCAATAAAAAATCATGCTCAGTAGTTCTTACGCTTTGCCCAATGCCTGGTACAGAGCAATGAATGCTTACCCAACGGCTGACCAGTGTTTAGAGGTATTTCTTACATTCAGGATGAGAATTTGTAGTTCATCCTGTAGGCAATGGGCACCCCCCAAAAGTATTTAAGCAGAGGGAGTAAAGGGTAAGAGCTTTGTTTTAAGAAAATCTAGATGGTCATGACAGGCAGGAAAGATTGCAGGGATAAGGCTGAACTCAGACGTGGGGTGTGGGGTGTGGGGAACGATGCTAAGGCAGTGGCAGAAGTAATTGTTAGATGGATTGAGAGAGACTGTATAGATGGAATGTCAGGGCTGGAGATGTGCCTGAGAACAAGGCAAAGGAGAGGAAGGAGTCCAAAATGGTGACACAGGTGCTAAACAGCACTGTGTGCCCTCTAATTTTGAACTTGAGTTACCAGCATCTGCCAAAAGTTGCTTTTCAATTTCACAACCGTCACGCTTTCCCGTGAATTTGGAGTTGAGGAGGACATGTGGATGCAAGAGGAAAACTTGCAGAGCAAAGTCATTGCCAAACAGGTGAGTTTCCTCAGGAAATCATCAAGGGGTCTCTTTCAGTTTCCACTCACACCCATCTTTCACCTGGGTTCCTGTCACACACTGCAAGAGCTTTGGCAGAGGGATCTCACAGGACTTTGATCCTTTTATGAGGCAGCTCGTCCGGACTTGTAGCACCCGCCTCCTCCTTTCCCGGGCTCCCACTCCCTTTCTCATCTACTCTGACTATCCCTTTGGAATCCACCACATTTCATATATATGTTACCTCTGGGCCAGGTGGTCTTTTAAGGAACAAACACACCTGGAATGTCCTTGGATCAAATCAATCTTCAACCTTCCAAACATGGTGGCGACATTTTAGGTTGCCTGCGCAGAATCCATTTCTCCCTTCATCCCTAACTTTTTCTTAGACGTCCACACATTCTCGGTTTGCTTCTGTATTTCAAAGAAAGCCAACTGAACTCCCAGTTCCAGGAGCGAGACTGATTGGCTCGAGTAAGTCTACTGATTGGTTCAGGAATTGTAAGGCTGCAGCTTGGTCCAATGAGACCTAACGGATATATTCTAGTGCTCCTGCAAAAGTAGTTCTTCACTATAGAGAGCCATCAAAGCATATGGTGTCTCTCTTCCTCTGGATGAGATTTAGTACAGATGATTGTCACAGGACTACTATAGCCATCTTGCTGCTGCATTGAGGCTGAAACTGTTGCAGAGAGAAGAACTGAAAGAAAATCATAGCAATCTTTTTCATATTTTAAGTCAGTTTGAGTTGACCTAGAGTTATTTCCATGGGTGCCATTTTAGTAAATTTTACAGATGTTTTTGTTGTCACAGTATTTGGAGGCGAGCTGAAATTTATGAGATAAGTTTGCATGACAAATATTCCCACAATTTTCTAATGATCCGTTGGGCTTCCAGGTAGCTGACAAACCTATTTGTTATCGTCTGAACCTAGAGCCTAAGAGCCACACTGCTTATAAAAGTCAAAATGCAAAGTTTGCCTTGCCTGAGATTGGCAGGACTCTAGAAACACTGAGAAAAAGAAAACTAGAATGGGACTAGCAGTCCCATCATGCAGTCATTCCAGGTGCAAAGCTACCTCATAGAGCCTGCATGGCCAGGAAATGAGACTTTTTCCTGATGGCAACCATGACCACGATCCTTCGATCATGTTTATAAAACACATCGGTAGCCATTCTCTCATTTTAGCCTCACTACAACCCTTGGACAGAAGGTGGGTTGGGTGTCTTCTCCCATTTTGTAGCCAGAGAGGCTATGTCACAGATAGGTAAAGTCCAAGAATTTTTGTCCAGCAAGTGGGAAAGGCTGGCCTCCAACCCATTTCTTCTGAATCCAAGGGATGTGGGAGTTTTCACTCAACCTGCTGCCTCTGACCTGAAGCTTAGAATCTCAAGGCTATTATATTTATGTCCCTAACTCTCTATGTAATCGTATATTCCCATTTTGGTTGAAAGTACTTTGACCATATAAGAACAATTCATGATCTTCTTAAAGATATGTTTCTTAACATAAACCAATCTTTTCTTTTATGCCCTGTGCATTTACTATTTGAATATATGTCATCACGGTGTGAGATAGCTTAAATCTACATTGGATTTAGACTGTTTTTTTTTTCTGTTGCTTTTGTTTTTTTGTCTTCAAAATCAGATCATCTATTCTACAGCAATAATGGTGTCATATCCTCCTGCTTTGTTCTATATTGCTGTGAGTGATATTTCTAAATGACCAAATTTCTTAGAATTACATGCTGCATAAAAGTATTAATGTTATCACCCCAGATTTTGTGCATTCACACTTTGACACTTAGGAGTATATATATATACATACATATATATATATATATATATATATATATATATATATATTTTAGTAGAGACTACTGCAGTTAAGTCTTTGGCTTTAACTTTGACCTGTTACAGGGTATTTGGGCCCTTCTCCTTAATTCAGATGTTCCATGAATATAGGCAAATTCACACTCTTGCATCTCGCCACTTCCCAGACTTAACTTCTCTCCGACTCTACCAGCATAGGGCTGGGCTTTCCATGAACCTAACCTGCACGAGCTGTGGGGAGATGTGGGCAAACTGGGGAGTCAGCTGGATTTCCCTGGGGCCTCGGTCTCTTAACTTTGCTTTCAGTTTCTGTTTTTTCTCCTCCGTCAAATGGTGATGGTGTCACAAACCTTTCAACATTGTCAGGATGACGTGTGATTTAGGTAAAGCACCCAGCTCAGTGCCTAGAAGAGAGTTAGCACTCAATGATGGTGATTTTTATCCTCTCTCTCTCTCTCTCTCTCTCTCCATTACACACCATCTCCTCCCTTTCTCTTGTATGCACACACTATACACACTGTTGTCATGGCTTTCATGTCCTGATGATATTGTCTTCGATAGCAGTGTCACACGAAGCCCTCTCTTTTCCCAGCAAACTGAATAAGGTCAGATGTAATGGTCCCCCACTGCTGGCTCAGAGCAGAGGAGTCTCTGTTGCCTGGTAAAGATGCTTTCTCCAGAGCAGATCAACCTTCCACGGCTGAAGTGAAGACAGCCAACTACTCACTGAGCATGTGGGGTTTATACTTTCTTAAAAAAAAAATGGAATTAATAATGAGTATGTCACCTAGTAATTAAAAGGAGGTCCTTAAATAAACAAGTAAATAAGAATGATGAAAGATTTAGAAAGGAAATTAAAAGCTTCAGTAGGTTATTTTGAGCCCAACAAAGCAGTTTGAAATAAGACACATGAAGAAATTCCAGAGTCTCCTGTCTCCACTTTACTTTTTGGTTAAGGATCCTATTTGTGGGATGTTTTGCAGCCATAGCTTTTTATGAATGAACTGAAGAAGCCAGGTAACTAAATTGAGATTCAGAGGGTGGGGCCCATTAAAGCAGTGACTTGCTTTCACTTTATTCAATGAAAGAGTTTGAACTAAGATTCCATTGTTGATTTGAGACACTGTAGTGCAAAAGAAAAAGCATCAGGGACATATCCCCTGCCCTATCTAGCACTAGCTATGGGACACTGGTTAGACCCTTAATCTGATTTTCAATGTCCTCATCTATAAAATATAGCCAGTAACTTCTACCTTATGGATTTGTGTGAGGATTAATAGAAAACGAACTAAAATAAAACACCTCATACAATTCCTAACCCACAATAGGCACTCAAAATGGTAGTTACATTATTTTCATTCTACTGATTGTTTTATCATTATCACCATCACATGGAACTTTCTCCTGGGGTCTGGATCTTGGCTTCTAATATGAACTCCTCCAGCATCCTCCTGCTCCGATCTTTTGGGTTTCCCCAGCATGTATGGGCCAGACCACACCCGAGTCACCTTGTGAGTTTTGTATCATTTTTCTGTTGTTCTCTCATTGCACTGGATGTTAATGCCAACCCCTTTATTATATTGTATTCGACTTAAAGAAAGGGACTCTCCATCTTCTGTTTCTTCTAGAGGGCCTGGGAGTGTCAGCACTTGCATCCAGCCAAGATTTCAAGTACAGTGCTGTGGATTGAATTTTGGATTTGAGGACAGAAGACCCGCACTTGAAGTCCAATCTTCTTTCTTCTATGTCCCACTATGTCTCTGGAAGAACATCACCAACAGCGATGTTTGTTATGCCCAGAATTCGTGATCCCCAAAGACCGCCAGGGAGCCGAGTCCGATGTAAAAGCAAAAGAGCCTTTATTCGAGCTAGCTCGAGCTCAATCCCCTACCTGCACCGACGCAGCGGTGAGATACCGATACCGGGAGAGAGAGCGAGTTTCAAAAGGACAAAGGTTTTATTGGGGCCTAGGGGCAGTTGGTGAGGTAATGGCTGTGGCCTCAGCCGTTTGGCTGGGGAAGGGTCTGAGTCCTGTTAGGCAGGTGAGCGGGAGGTTACTCAAGGTGAGGAGGTGTGGTCAAGGTGAAGGACACAGAACAAGATGTTGTTGGCCGGTGTAGGCCCGCCCTTTCAATGTTCAGCACCCTCAGGAACACAGGAGTCCCCACTCCATACCCGCTCTCAGCCCTCATGCATATAATGTGCTGATGATACTAAGCCCTCACACAGTTAGACCATCAGGTATATTGTACTAGAAAACCTAAATTAGATCACAAGTTCTAGTGGGAGAGGATATGGTACGGGAAGGGAAGGTTCAGGAGAAATAGGGATGTAAAAGTGAAGGGTTGAGGGGCGCCTGGGTGGTTCAGTTGGTTGGGCATCTGACCCTTGATTTTAGCTCTGGTCATGATCTCATGGTCATGGGATTGAACCCTGTGTTGGGCTCCATGCTGAGCATGGAGTCTGAGATTCTCTTTCTTTCTCCCCAGCTTATGTGCGCTCAATCTTTCTCAAATAAATAAAAATAAATAAATAAATAAATAAATAAATAAAAGTGAGGGTCTGGGAAGAGCTTAGAAAAGAAGGCAGGATGTTGGCTTCATCCCCTGCTTTTCAAACGGCTCCAACCCACTCCATAAGCCAGCACAGAAAGCCTGAAGAGCCAGCCATGCTCCATTGTTCCCTGGCTCTGACAGTCACCCAGAGAACCTCCTCCACATGTTCCTTCCCTCTGTTGCCTTTGCTCAATCTCACTGCCTCTCCCACACCTTGACTCTGTTATCTGATTCCTCAAATAAGCCTCAGGCCCTCCTTGTTTTGACAACCTATTTGGACCTTTTCTCCAGTTTAATTATCCACAGATCTCAACTTGCACATCCCCAAATACCTCCCTTCAACGTGGTAGGAGGTGACCCTCCTAGCTGCCTCACCCCATAGGACCTTGGTATTTGCTCAGTCCCCCATGAAAATGCTGAGGAGTTGTCGGTAAGGGGGAGGTGGAGAGAAAGGGCTGGGAGGAAGGAGCAGTCTGCTTAAGTCAAGTGTCACCTCTAGTCAGAAGCTCTCATAATCTCTTGCCAATTTAAGGATTAGAGCTGATACTGGTTTATAATTGTGTGTCAAAATGTTCAAACTCAGGACTTTTTTTTTTTAATCCTTGAGATTTTATTTAGTCCTGTTAAACAAGAGAACACAATAGAATTTATTTCTTCCCACCCTTGCTCTCTGCCCAGGTTATGTGGCCTGATTTATGGAATACTGCAGAGAGAAAGTATCCCATTTTGAAGGCAGATGGCCTGGTCACCACCACAAAACAGGTTTGTAAATTCCACAACAATCTATGGAAAGTCCAGGTGATTACCAATGCGTTTTTGCCAACAGATGCACAAATTTAAAAGGGGGACTAACAGTGCAATTTGAGTTGGTAATGGTGGGTTCAAACAGTGTAAAATGAGTCTGGCTGTAACAAAACTGAAAATCCACGAGGCTGCAGCAACCTTTCCTGAACAATCTTAGAGGATAGCCTCTAAGATTAAATGTTTACCTTGAACAGAACCAGTTTGTTTTGGAAGTGGAGATTTTTCCTAGAGGTTTTATTTACTGCATTTAAAAATCTATTTTTAGCACTATTTCAAGTATTGTCCTCAACACCTTATTTTCAGTAAGACCTTTATTCTTTTATTCTTTTTGCTGACTCAGGATTTTCGGGGGGAGGGGTTGTTTTTCAGACAACAGTGCCCATAGTTGCTGAGGGATTAGGGATTATTGTATGTATTTCCTTTTTAGCATCCAGCTTGCATTTTAGCTGAGCCCAAATTTGGCCAAATGAACCAACTGATTAGGTTTCCTACCTGAACCACTACATAAGCAAGCCCATTTTTTTTTTTTTGCCTGAAAATAACACTTACTAAAAGAAAGTGCAACGATTAATACACACCTGTTAATATTTCTATCTTTTCTCTCCACCTAATTCTATAAGAGGGTTTGAAATGATGGCTATTGTTTCATAAGGATCATTAAGAGATGTTCCAATCAAGCAAGATTGTAATCAATCTTGTAATCAATCAATCAATCAAAGCAAGATGTCAGATGTCCATTTGGTGATAAAAAATTAATCAGGCATTCATTCATTCAACAAATAATTGTTGAATACGTCCTCATGCCAGGCATTGGGGGATACTATGGTGAAAGTAACACAATTCCCCCGATGGGCTCAAAGAGTATGAGAATGAAAGATTAAGAATTTCAAACCTCTCTACAATAAGCAGAATAACCTAGTCAGTTATTAGCCATTTATCTTGATAGATTCCCCAGCATAACTGCACTGAATAGTGACTTTGCCAAATAAAAGGTAGGACATAGTATAAGTGCTGAGCCTTGGTGACTTAGAGAATCAAGGGCCCTTGGAAATCACCTCTTCCAGCCCTTCAATTTACAGAGTAGCTACTGAGGCAGAGACCGAGGATAACTTGTTCAAAGTCATAGATCAAGAAGCAGAAATTGTTGGGAATCTATTGTGCATGAATGTGGATCAGCGATGAGTAAGACTTCCTTTCTTCTGAATTCTGAGCAAGTGCAAATCTAGGCAATAAATAATATGGTGCCATCAAAGTCATCACCATTCATGAGATCCCAACTGTTTTCCTCAAGCCTTCCAACCCCCCTTTTTTAAAATTTAAATCCAAGGTAGTTAACATATAGTGTAATAATGGTTTCAGGAATAGAATTTAGGGATTCATTACTTACATACAACACCCAGTGCTCATCCCAACAAGTGCCCTCCTTAACACCCCTCACCCCTTCAGCCCTTCCCCCCAGCCACCTCCCCTCCAGCAACCCTCAGTTGCTTCTCTGTATTTAAAGGTCTCTTATAGGTTGCATCCCTCTCCATTTTTATCTTATTTTTCCTTCCCTTCCCCTATGTTCATCTGTTTTGTTTCTTAAATTCCACATATGAGTGGAATCATATGATATTTATCTTCCTCTCACTGACTTATGTCATTTAGCGTAATACACTCTAGTTCCAGCCACATTATTGCAAATGGCAAGATTTCATTCTTTTTGATCGCCGAGGAATATTCCATTGCATATATATATGACTTCTTCTTTAACCACTTGTCCTTGAGTCTTTTCTAAATGGAAATGCTTTCTCTTCCGAAAATGATTTTCCATTATTGACTTCAAAATAGGACACACTCTGTTTTCACCTGTTGGTAGTTGTTTCTGGTTTTTCTTTTTTAGTTTTTATTGTAATTCTTTAGTTATTGTTGTTTCTCTGTCCAATATCAACATTTTCTATAAAGGAGGAGAAATGTTATGAAAGGATTAAAACTCTGAGCCCAGGAATAAAAACAGATAACGGTCCATAGAAAAGTTTTCTGAACTCACCACCTTGCGGTTCCTACCAGGGCTGTGTGGCCTGACCTCTGAAATACTGTAGAAAGAGAACATCCCAGTTAAGGGTAGATAACTCAGTAACCACCACAAAACGAGTCTCTGAATTCCACAATAGTTTGTGAAAAGGCCAGGTGATTATAGATGCATCTTGGTGAAACTTGCAAAAATAAGGAAAGGGAGATGGTCTTTCTTCCCATATTTCCTTCCAGCGGGCCCCAAATTCTGTCAGTAAACAAGATACCCAGTCTATTTACCAAACCAAGGAACCTTGCCTGACCACCTTTGGCTCTCCAGATAGAGTTTCCAAGGTAAATATGCTTTTTATAGAAAGGTAGAATTTCCTTCTCAGAGAAGAAATATGGAGCCAGTAGGGCAACCACATAATTTATCACACAAACCAGGACCTTTTGAATGTGGAAGAGGCACTATTAATAATTATTTTGAGACAATAGATATTAATTAGAACTTCCCTGGAAACTGGGATATTGGCCGAGGTATAAGAAAAGAGCTATGGCTTTGAGGTCAGACAAACCTGGGATGGAGTCAGCAACCCCCTCTTACAGGCTGAGTTGGTCCTGGAAAGTAGATAACAGGGCATGCTTTGCAGTGTGTTGTTTAAGATTAGCTGGTAAAGGTCATGGAACGTGGTAAATTCTCAACTAAAGGTAGCCAGAGTTAACAAAGCAGCCCTATAAGATGGGCATTAATAGTAGCCAATTAAAAGTTCAGGAAATTGAGTCACAGAGTGGCTAAGTATGTTATCCGAGGCCTCCGAGCTAATAAATGGTAGAACTGAGACACTCCGCCTGCCCTGGTGGCTTCACCACCCACGCCCTTAACGTCTACACTGGCTCATCTCTTTCGGTGGATGTGCATTGCGTAAGGTGAATCTACCTGCGTGTGAGGCAAGTGCCTTATCAATGAAGCAGTGTGATGGGCATGAATTTGGGGAGAGGTGTGGAGGTCGAGGGACAGAGGGGAGGGCTGGGAGCATGTGATGGTGTGAATTCCCTAGGATCACGCATGGTGGTTTCATGACCTTGGTACACGATCTCATTTCTCTTTGCACTGAAAAGTTAAATTCCCTAAAGCTCACTTGCTAAGTGACCATAAAAGATCCCCCTCCTAAAAATCAGTTTCCAAACCTGTAAGTGAGGATGCTGGAGGGAACGACGCCTCCAGCTGCCCATCTGTTCTACAAGATGAAGATATTTCCACTTCTCTTCAGTTCTTGAGTCAACTTCTGGCTGTGCCTCTGAGCTCCTGGAAAACCTAGAAAGGCCCTGAACAGCCGGGTCTCCCAGAAGGAGTGGGCTCGCCTTCTCCCTAGACTGCCTCTGGGCAAGACCGGGCATCCTGGGCTGCGTGGGCGAGGAGCGGATTCCCGCACACCCACACCTCGGCCAACCAGAGAAACTGACCACCCAGGCTCGAGCCTGCCCTGGCCACATCAGACGACAGCTTGGGTGGCCTCTCTGTCACTGCAGGCAGAGCTGTCCACCAGGATTAGCTGGACCAGCCGCAATGGCCCTTGCCCAGCTCCTTGTTCCTGGGGGTTCTGGTGCCGGGAATTCACCTCTGAGTTCTTCCGGCTGCTCGTTGGTATGGAGCTCCCTATGAAAAGCAATAAAACTCCATCAGGGGGAAGTAAATCTGTTCTGGCAGGATGTCCCGGGCGTGCATACGGCTCAGACTTCTGAAAATGTAGAAGTAGAAAGCCCCGGAGAGATGCTCTAACCCATTTTCACTCATTTATTCATTCATGTATTCAACGAATATTTCTTTAACATCTATGTGCTGGATATAATACTATATCTTAGAGATTGAAAGATGACTCAAACATAATCTTAATTTTAAAAACAAAACAAAATAAGCTGAAACGTCCTAGTAAATTGAAAAGCAATCATGAAAAGAAGTTATTTCTCTGTAATATAAATCAAATACAGCCATGACATTCACAGAGGACTACAGGACCCCAGAAGGGAAACACTAATTGAAATATCTGCTTAGGAAGGGGACAGTGTGCAGGGGTCTTAGATGGTTTCTGAGGAGAAGAGATTCGCAACAGGGGTCTTACAGTAGGAGCTAGAGGATGAAACGGAATGAGAAAAGGTAATACAGGCAGAGAAATGTCTAGACATCATTCGTGTTGATGGGTCTGCAGCATAGAGCATGGGGGAAGGACGAACGAGAAATGAGGCTAGAGAGATAAGCAAGGGCAAGCTCACTGAGGACCTTAACACTAGGCTAATAAGTGTGGCCTTTATCTTTCCAAGGATGGGGAGCCACTGGAGTGTTTTAGGTGAGCAGGTGTAATGCAGAGATCTGCTATAGAAGGAACATTCCAGCAGCTGTGCATGCACCATGTGGCTCTAGAGGCAGAGATACTAGTAAGGAATCCATGCCGTAACCCACAGGGAGAAAGGGAGCCCTTACCCAAGTGCAGAGACCAACATGGGGAAATGGCTTCTCTGTAGTCATACTGCAGGGTTGTGACAGAGCAGAGAGGAGAATCCAACCCTCTTGCTCTGTAGGCCACTGTGCTTCCAGTTTAGCAATGACATAGGCCTCAGGAGAAAAAAAAGGAAGCCTCTCAGAGATAGAGCACAAGACTAGCTAGAGGTGAACTCTGCCCACTGGTTCTGTGACACTTTCCCAGTCAACAAAGCATTCTGAGGCTCAACATCCTCATCTATAAAATGGGGTCATTCTCCTTGGTCTGCTTGTCTTCTCAACCTGCTGTAAAGTTCAGGTGTGGGGAGAACTAGAAACGGTTTTGTAGAGTAGGAAACAAGTCTAAGGAAAAATAGAAAAAATTGCCTTGGAAGCATGTGTTTTGATGAAATCCCTTCAGGGATTTGAACACATAGATTAGGCACATTCCTTTCCATTCAATTTCTTCTTGACATCATGTTGCCCATGACGACGCGGCTGCAGCTAAGCAGCTTCACATTCCTGCCATGAGGACAAAGAGAAGACATTGCATCCAGGGCTATTAAGGACAGGCTTCACTTGAACACAGGATACATATGATCTATACGGACACATCTTAATTGACAGTTACTGACATTGTAAAATGGAAAGTTCCCTATACTGCAAATTCTTTGATATGATGAAGTTGTAGTTCAACTTGCAGAACTAGAGCTGATATCAACACAGATACAACAACAGACCTTCTGTACAAATCAATACATTCTGAAGCTTCCTCTCAACTTTAAGATGCAGGTTTGCTCCTAGGAAATTCAGTGGGAAGCTGATATCATACTTTCTGCTCCGGCCTTTGGGGAAAACCAGCTATCCAAAGCCTAAAGAGCATCTGAACTGTGCCAGTGGCCATCTGTCTGTTCCCCACACAGCCACTTGCTCTACCTTCTGTGACCAGGAAGCTGGTCTCTGTCTATTGTTTCTTTCCTCTGGGTGGTCTTTGGGCTCTTTCTCTTCACGAACTTGAATTTCCGTGGAACTTTGTTTACATTCTGAGTTTTAGACTATCCTTCTGCCTCCAAAGTGAGAAGTAAGCCCCTTCTCCCTTTTGTTATCCTGGAGAAAAAGAAAAGCGTGACTTCCACGGATGAGTAGGTGTTCTGGCTACATGTCTGTGTAACTGATATGTGACACGAGGCTTACATTTTAGCTGAGCCCAGATTATGCCGAATGGGCCAACAGAGAGGTTACTTTGGTTCACTGGCAATTCTTCTCTTAGTTGGGGCACTGTGCTGAGAGGACTTGGCTGACACCTGCAACTGGGTGACGAGTCAGGGGACAGGTTTGCACAATAATTACCCCAGCACATGAGCAGAAACAGACTTCATTAGGTGAACCGTGTGTGCATATGTCTGCATGTTCATTTCAGTGAGCAATTCTCTTTATATATCAACCACCAGCATCCCCAAATCACACCATTCGTCCCTGTCTAATTACTACTTTTTGGGTTATCTTATCATGTGTGACTATCAGTTGGCCTATTGGATCATTACTATGATCTGTATCCCGTGAACTATTCTCACAAAACTGTGAGTTATGTTTACAAACAGATCATCTCAGAAGAGGAATGTTCCTACAGTGGCAAAGTACATTGTTTTCTAAAACTCCAGCCAGTCTAGCGATTTGGATGGTACCAATGCAGATTGTCCCAGTGTGGACCCTGGCCCCAAAGACTTCACCTTCCACCGAAACGCTCCCCCGAGGCAGGCTGTTCTCATTTCTCCAAGGACCTTTCTTCGCTCACACAGTCTTCTGCACAATGAATGCCCTTTGCATTTCAGGGGCACTATCTAAGTCTTGTGTTCCACTCAGATCTACTAAGACAACAGCTGTGATATGGAACAAGGGACACAGGCCATCTGGCCTGCCCGTGCCCAGGGGCCTACACCTCTAGTCTGTCTCTATCTGGTCATCTGAAAGTTCGAAAGAGGCACAGATGAAATGGGCTTTGAATTGGGGGAGAAAAAGACTAAGCTAGGGAATCTCATAGGATTTTCAATACAGAGAGTACTTATACTGGTCATTAAGGACAACCTGCTTTTTCCAACTCACCCCCAGTTCCTCCACAACACCTTGCTACCGTCACCATAGTTTTGCTGGGCCTTACGTTCCTAAAAGGCAGGGACTGCAGAATATTTGTCTCCGTCTTCCATTGCCAAGCACAGTGTAAGCACAGAGTAGTTGCTCAGTAATGGTTATGTAACTATTAATTCATTCTGTGTTGAATAAATGCCTAATGGGTTTGCCAGCCTGGCCTCATGTACGCTCAGTAGCTGGGAGCACTCTTTCTCATCAGACAGCCCTTTGCACATTTGAATGGCTTTCACCATTAGAAATTTCTTCCTTAAATTGGATCCAAATCCATCTCAATGTAACTTCCATGCCATTGGCCCCAGCTCTGCCCTACAGAGGCACACAGAAAACCTCCTTCGGTGAGGTGTACGGGCAGTGATGTGTTCCTTGCAACATCTCTTCTCCATGTTGACCAACCCCAGGTCCTTCAGCTACTCCTCGGAGCATGTGGTTTCGAGTCTTCACTTGGGCTTCTCTACGTGCAAGTAAAACCTTCCTGATGGGAGTATATTCCGTAGGACTTTCCTCAAGGCCCCAATGTTTCAGCATAACAGAGGCTTGTTTTAGGGACCTAAGAGTCTGGGAAGAGGCTCTTTTGGGGGAGAAATGAGGGTGAGTTGCAGTCCTCTCCTGAGTAGGACAAGTTGATTCTCTCCTGGAGTTTCCTGCTCATGGCTCTGCATTTCTGAAAAGCCTCCCGATACTTCTATTGCCTGAAGGGCCACTCTGTGACTGTCCAGGATGACAGAAGTATGGCTACCTTCCCATTACCTCTCACCTCTCACTGACTTGGACTGATAGATTTTGAATCTAGGGATAAATTCTGTCTTTCTCTCTAGCCAGAGTAGAAAGCAAGGACTGAGTTGGGGTGCAGGAAGGAAGAGAAGCGGCTTTGGCTACCCGCGCGTCTGTTTGGGTTCCCTGTGCCCAGAGGTGAAAGGTATGCACGAGCCTGGGAATATTCTAAAATGCATTGTTTGGAAGCTGAAGCTAGGCAAACAGGCGCCCAGCTCAGGAACCATTTGCATCACATCCTTACCCCTCCCCTTCAGCCTCCTGTTCTTGTGACTGTCAGGAGCCTAGAACTGGATGTATAAGCTCAGAATGGGCCAGGACCTCCCGGAAACTCAAGGTCAGAAGATCCTTAAAGGCCACTGATTCTACCACCATCTCCCATGGACTCCCAAATATAAGACCGACATTATTCAAACTCTTTCACTTGTTATGGTTGTCAAGCCTCTGAATATGGGGAATTCACCATCTACAGAAGCAGTACCATTTTGTCCTGCTACAGATTTTCAAGGGTGTACTTGGACAGGTAGAGATATGGGAAAAGAGAGTGGGGACCACAAGGCCTGGGTTTGGCTCCCTCTCCTTTACCATGTGACACTGGCACTGTCATTATGGACTTGAGGCTCTAAAAAGACCTTAGGTGCAGTAAGATTTGACCAATCAGCATGTTACAAGTAATAGAGGTCATTGTATCACCTGAGTCTTCCCCTAATCCTTTGTCAACCTTGAACGTTGTCTGTCTGTCCTTTGTCTCTCTTTAGGCATTTCTTTTCAGGCTCTGCAATTGTGTAATAGAATTGGGGACAGATCGGCATCAGACAAAATTCCCTATATTATGTAGAGATGAAGTAATCTTTTATATTTATATCCTCCTTTAAAGTTTATAAAAGGATTGCACATGTTTTTTCCTTGTTTCCTTTTTTGATTCTTAAGATGAGCCTTGACTACACCTGTATTTGCCAGATGAGAAAACTGAGGTACAGAGAGAGAAGTGATTTGCTCAAATACTTGCAGTGAGATGATGGTGGAGCTTAGACTCAAACCCAGTTCTGTCTGACCCAAGTCTGGGCTGCCTTCCCACTTGGCCAGAAATTAAACAATGCCAAGCTAATAGGCTATGAAAAAGAAAGTCCTTTGCAGGGTGGGAAGGCCTAAGTAGGTGAGAGCACCCATATAACGAACAACAAAAATTTTTGAGGAAATCAACACTGAGACTCATGGAATTTCCAAATTCCAAAGCACTTCTAAAATGGTTATAACAAGCATTTGCAAATGATTTTGCAAAGGCCGCTGATCATCTTCTCTACTCATTGGAGCCAAAAGGACATGCACGTTATCCTGCCCTATGAAGACAGTAGAGAGTTCAGATCGGTTCCGCCTAGGACTGGTGAGCATAGCATTCCAACCTTACTTTTGGGGTTGAGAGTTTGGTGAGAAATAGAAATGTTATTCTGACTACTGATATGAATATATTTGCATAGATAGCTGATTATGATTGAGAACGTGGAAAATGGCGGCCTGAGCCTCTCTGAAGTGCAGATCTGACATAACAAACAATTAATTTTTAAAACTCTTTATCTGATGCCTGCTATGTGTTGGCTTTGGTGAAAGGAGCCCACAGAGAAAAGGATTTCTTAACCTCTTGATCTTCTTCTCTATCCCCCAAGCCTTCAAATCTTTATCCAGTTGCCATAGACATTTTTTACCATTCATTTTTGAAACTAACAACTCAGAGCAGTTGAATGAAAAGAATAAGGTTTACCTTAAAGTGGGATTGATACTTTTATCCTTTAATTTTACAAAAAGAACTCCCTGAGGTCTGTGCAATCACTGACATGTTGGTTTCTAGAGGACTCGAGTGTTCGTTCGATGGCTCAGTCATCCGAGGGCTCATCAGTCGAATGACAGCGGTCCCTTCCTGAAGGCGGGGAGCTGGTCCAGACCACGGTCGGGCGGTCCTTGCTACTCTGAGGACTGTGGCGGTAGGTCACTTGGCATGGGTACCCAGCTGGCCTAGCGTTATCTAAACCTGTGCTATATAAACTCTTCTTACTCCGCTGAGCCCATTTCCGTGCAGAGACTTCCCAGATGCAAAACAATTGCATAAGCCTCCGCTAGTTAGCTTAATTGGCGCATTCAGGTTTAGTCATATAAACCCGGTTCTTTTTATATTTTGCCAGTCTTTCGTGGTGTAACAGGACTGTTCCCGCGTGAAGAATTTCAAATAAGCGTTTCCTGGTGTGATTAGAATCTGACTAGACCGTGCTCAGCAATTACCTGCAAGCACGTTGACGCTTGTGTCTGACGGTGGATAAAGGGAGTTCTAAAAGCACCTCCGCGCCATCCTTCATCGCCTCCTTGGAGGAAGGGGTGGGGGGGGGCAGCTGGGCTGGGGTGGAGCCTCCACTAAGCACCTCTGGGAGGACTTTGGGGGCCTCTGGAGCTGCCACATGCTGGGCCTACCCAGACTCCATGACTTTTTCTGCCACCACGCACCATTAGTCACCAAATATGTGGCTTCTGCACTATTCGTGGGTCCTTAAACTCCTCCTCACCTCCGGAGATACCACTGTTCACTCCTGCCCTGTCTCTGGCCTTAATGAGGGCAAGAGACTCTCAGCTCATCCCCGCCCCCCCAGACCCGCTCGCCTGCAGTGACCTTTTAGAAATGCAAATCTGAAAACCCCTTTCACTCTGGGGGTGGGGGTGGGGGTTCCCCACTGCCCACCGAATGGGTACAGAGGGAAGTCCACTGTCCTTTTCCTGGCCTGGGCCCCACCCACTCGTCAAATCTCATTTCTCTCCACTGCCACCTTTGTCCCTAAACTCCCCCAAAAGACTGATCCCTTCCAGGGGAGTCAAGGAAGCATGATGTTCAATCTGTCAGGCAGGAAGACATTTCTGTCAGCTGCTCGCAGGCAACTGGCAGGCAGGGTTGCCCTGTGGGACAGAGATGGGGTTTACCTCTGGGACCCCATCAGGTTCTCATCGCGAGAAAAGACCCCATCTAACCGTGACAAAGGGAGAGGAAAGGTGACCACTTTCAAATAGTCCAGAGTGTTCTCCACAACAAAGGCCTACTCTCTAGAGGCAAGGCTTCACCAGAGCCTTATCCCACCTGGGGCAGGCGTTTCTTCTACTCCAGCCCCTCTGGTCTTCCTGTGTCACCTAAGGGAGAAAATGAAGGTTTAAAAGAAAAAAAAAAAACCCAGATAGGAATGTTTGTGACTTCCAAACATCCCGGGAGTCTTATGTCTTTAGAGGAAGAACTTGTAGGGAATTGAGCTCATCTGCAGAACCAAACTTTAGCTCCCCTGCGGGAAATCCCACTGACCTCTGGTGACCTCAGCTCTTCGTAAATTCCTAATGCAGACTTTTTTCATTCTACCGTGCACTTCACTGAAGGAGGAAGCAGCAGTATCTGAGGGGAGTGGGCAGGGAATCCTAGCAGGAAAAATGCCCCACCAATAGCCCCCTCCCATGGCAATACCCTTTCCAGGTGATGACCGGAAGTCCGCTGTGCCTTCCTGGCTCTCCCACTCAGAGGTATCGGTGATGGAACCTTCTCTTTCAGTCAGCCTACACTCAGGGGCACTAACCAGGGGCCCAAAGTCCGTGACTTCATGCCAATTTGGAGCATGTGTGTACATGTGCTTTCTGAGGTCGCACAATCCATTATGTTCTATCATATTCCTGAGTCTGTTAACCAAGAAAAGACAAAGTACTACTAAAATTAATGCCTTGGGAGGGGCATTTCTAAAGAAAGCTGTGGACAATAAAATAAATCCATCTACTGAGAGAACAGCAGCTTTCGCAGACTGAGATGAAACCTAGAAACCATAAAGGAAACAACTAGTATTTGGGGCTACATACAGAGTTAGAAGCACGACGCACAATGCCTCCCTCCACATCACGACCCCCCATAAATAAGACAAAAACGTACATGATCAATGGGAAAACCATTTGCAACTTAAAGGGCAAACAAAAATATCAGTAACACATAAGAGTTCTTGACTATCTATATGGATAAAGCAAATCTCTCAATTTAAAAAAAAAAAATGGCTAAAAAAAATCCTAAATAGGTTAGTCTATAAAGAGAAGAAATGTAAACGGCCAGGAAATATGAAAAGCCATTCAACTTCACAAATAATTAAAGTACAAAATATGGATGTATCATTTTTCATTTCAAGAATTGACAAGGATTTAAAAGACAAACAGAACTAATATTGACGAGCCACTGGTTCTCAACCCTGGCTGCATAATGGAATCACCCAATGGACTTTATAAAATATTAACGCCGACATCTGCTTCTGACCAGGAAGGATTAGCTGCTATGGGAATTTCTCTCCCACCACGAACAGCTAGAAAACCAGGCAAATAATGAAACAAGTCTTCATATACTGGGCCACAGCAGAGAAGTGCTACTGTCCCCGAGGGAAGAGAAACAAATGAGATGAGCCTGGAGGTCGGTCGCCCATGTTGCTGCCTGGAGACAGCCCCCAGGACACAGAGCAGAAGAGAACCCAAACAAAACCCACAGTCTCACTGAGTTGAGGACAGAGAGAAGAGTTCTGGGAACCCAGTTTGCAGGACCACGATTTGCAGAGTGTATGTGAAAAAAGGAAGAACCTGAAGAGATATGTCCAGAGATCTACAGAGAGGTTTTCTCAAATCTTTGACTAGGGAGGACAGCATGTTTGGGGAAAACTTTAGGAAATGGGGGGTGGGGGGAGAAGGGGAAGGAACAGCAAAGAGCAGGAGGCTGAGAAATTGTGGGAGCTCATGAAAGACTATTCACAGTGGGGGTGCAGTCACCCCTTTTCACAGTGGGGGTGCAGTCATCCATAAGGGATTGACCTAGTAATGGGTCTAAACCAGTCCTAGACTAAAAGTTGCTCTAGGTTCTTTCTAACAAAGCTTAAATGTAATCCTACAGAGGCCCAGGTTGATGCTAAGTAACTTAACTGCATAAGAAAAATAAAATAAAATCCATGCTAATTAAAGGATCGCAATGAACTCCAAAACCCAACACTGTAAAGTGCACAATGTAGATCATCCGATGAAAATTATGATCTACACAATGTCGATCATACAAAGAAGTGGGAAAATATGATCCGTGACCAGCAGAAAAGTCAGTCAGTAGAAACAGACACTAAAATGATAGATATGGTGATATCCACAGATAGAACATTAAAACAGCTACGATAGATACACTCTGGTGATACAAGAATGTAAAGGAAAACATGAATGTGATGAGAAGTTCAATGGAAGATATAAAAAGACCCAAATGGAACTTTTAAGAGCTGAAAAATAAAGTATCTGACAAGAAAAAACATGAAAAGGATTTTGCAGCACATTCGACATGCATAAGGAACCATCGGTGAACATGAAAATACAGCAATGGAAATGAACCAAAATGAAACGCAGAAAGAAAACTAATGAAAATAAACAAATAAATAAACAAAGTATCAGTGACCTATAAGACAATATCAAGCATGTGAGTGAAGTACCAGAAGGAGAAGAGAAATATATGGGTGATGGGGGAGGGGTGAGAAATGATGGCTGGAAATTTTTCCGAATTGGATGAAAACTCTAAACACACCGATCCCAAGAGTTCAATAGATCCAAACCGAAGAAACAAAGTAAACCACACCAAAGCACATCGTAATGAAGTTTCTAAAACCAGTCATAAAGAAAACTTTTTAAAGGATACAGAAAAAAAATCACGGTAGGAACAGACAGAGGAACAGCAACAACAAAATCACAGCAGACTTATAACAGAAACTATGCAAAACAGAAGATAATGAGCGACACTTTTAAAGTGGTGGGAAAAAAATGTAAATCTAGAATTTATTACCAAGCGAACTTAAGACATAAAGGCGAATTAAAGACTTTCCTAAGAAAAACCTGAAACAATTCATCTACATCCGGTATGTGCTATTAAAAAGTGTTAATGAAGGGCACCTGGGTGGCTCCATCAGTTAAGCACCTGACTCTTGGTTTCGGCTCAGGTCACGATCTCCCTGTGTGAGGGATCAAGTCCCGCATCAGGCTCTGTGCTGACAGTGCAGAGGCTGCTTGGGATTCTCTCTCTCCCTTTCTCTCTGACCTTCCCCTACTCTCTCTCTCTCTCTCTCCCTCTCTCAAAATAAATAAATATCATTTTTTTCAATGATAAAGGAAATTCTTTAGGCAGAAGGAAAATGGTACCAGATAGAAATTTGGATCTACTTAAAGAAATGAAGAGCTCCAGAAATGGCAAATGCATAGGTAAATTTTAAAGATATTTTCTTTCTTTCTTTCTTTCTTTCTTTCTTTCTTTCTTTCCTTCTTTCTTTTAACTTACTTAAGTTATAGAGCTGTTTAAGGTAAAAACGAGTAACTATCTTGTGGGTTTATAGTACATAGAGACTGCATGACAAGGATACAAAGGACTAAAGGGAAAAATGGAAGAAATGAAAAACAAAACCAATTAGAGTTAAAATAGAATCCTAAAATATACAAAATTAAAACACACAAAAACTGATAATGAGGGGAAAGGCCAAAAACGGGTAAGAAGAAAACTGATACCAAAGTAGTAGCTTTAAACTTAACCATATTGATACTAGGAAGATGGCGGCGTAGGAGGACGCTGGGCTCACCGCGCGTCCTGCTGATCACTTAGATTCCACCTACACCTGCCTAAATAACCCAGAAAACCGCCAGAGGATTAGCAGAACAGAGTCACCGGACCCAAGTGCAGACGAGAGGCCCACGGAAGAGGGTAGGAAGGGCGGCGAGGCGGTGCGCGCTCCACGGACTGGCGGGAGGGAGCCGGGGCGGAGGGGCGGCTCGCCGGCCAAGCAGAGCCCCCGAGTCCGGCTTGCAAAAGCGGAGGGGCCTGACGGACTGTGTTCCGACAGCAAGCGCGACTTAGCGTCTGGGAGGTCATAAGTTAACAGCTCTGCTCGGAAAGCGGGAAGGCTGGAGGACAAAGGGAGGGTGAGCTGCGGAGCCCCCGGACGACAGAGCTCAGTTTGGCGGGGAACAAAGGCGCTAGCCAGCGCCATCTCCCCCGCCCATCCCCCAGCCAAAATCCCAAAGGGAACCGGTTCCGGCCAGGGAAATTGCTCGCTCCGCGCGAACACCCAACTCTGTGCTTCTGCGGAGCCAAACCTCCGGCAGCGATCTGACTCCCTCCGGCTGCCACAGGGCCCCTCCTGAAGTGGATCACCTAAGGAGAAGCGAGCTAAGCCTGCCCCCCCTGCCGCCGCGCACCTTGCCTTCCCACCCCAGCTAATACGCCAGATCCCCAGCATCACAAGCCTGGCAGTGTGCAAGTAGCCCAGACGGGCCACGCCACCCCACAGTGAATCCCGCCCCTAGGAGAGGGGAAGAGAAGGCACACACCAGTCTGACTGTGGCCCCAGCGGTGGGCTGGGGGCAGACATCAGGTCGGACTGCGGCCCCGCCCACCAACTCCAGTTATACACCACAGCACAGGGGAAGTGCCCTGCAGGCCCTCACCACACCAGGGACTATCCAAAATGACCAAGCGGAAGAATTCCCCCCAGAAGAATCTCCAGGAAATAACAACAGCTAATGAGCTGATCAAAAAGGATTTAAATAATATAACAGAAAGTGAATTTAGAATAATAGTCATAAAATTAATCGCTGGGCTGGAAAACAGCATACAGGACAGCAGAGAATCTCTTGCTACAGACATCAGGGGACTAATGAACAGGCACGAGGAGCTGAAAAACGCTTTAAAGGAAATGGAAAACAAAATGCAAACCACCACAGCTCGGATGGAAGAGGCAGAGGAGAGAATAGGTGAACTAGAAGATAAAGTTATGGAAAAAGAGGAAGCTGAGAAAAAGAGAGATAAAAAAATCCAGGAGTATGAGGGGAAAATTAGAGAACTAAGTGATACACTAAAAAGAAATAATTTACGCATAATTGGTATCCCAGAGGAGGAAGAGAGAGGGAAAGGTGCTGAAGGGGTACTTGAAGAAATCATAGCTGAGAACTTCCCTGAACTGGGGAAGGAAAAAGGCATTGAAATCCAAGAGGCACAGAGAACTCCCTTCAGACGTAACTTGAATCGATCTTCTGCACGACATATCATAGTGAAACTGGCAAAATACAAGGATAAAGAGAAAATTCTGAAAGCAGCAAGGGGTAAACGTGCCCTCACATATAAAGGGAGACCTATAAGACTCGTGACTGATCTCTCTTTTGAAACTTGGCAGGCCAGAAAGAATTGGCACGAGATTTTCAGGGTGCTAGACAGCAAAAATATGCAGCCGAGAATCCTTTATCCAGCAAGTCTGTCATTTAGAATAGAAGGAGAGATAAAGGTCTTCCCAAACAAACAAAAACTGAAGGAATTTGTCACCACTAAACCAGCCCTACAAGAGATCCTAAGGGGGACCCTGTGAGACAAAGTACCAGAGACATCACTACAAGCATAAAACATACAGACATCACAATGACTCTAAACCCGTATCTTTCTATAATAACACTGAATGTAAATGGATTAAATGCGCCAACCAAAAGACATAGGGTATCAGAATGGATAAAAAAACAAGACCCATCTATTTGCTGTCTACAAGAGACTCATTTTAGACCTGAGGACACCTTTAGATTCAGAGTGAGGGGATGGAGAACTATTTATCATGCTACTGGAAGCCAGAAGAAAGCTGGAGTAGCCATACTTATATCAGACAAACTAGACTTTAAATTAAAGGCTGTAACAAGAGATGAAGAAGGACATTATATAATAGTTACAGGGTCTATCCATCAGGAAGAGCTAACAATTATAAATGTCTATGCGCCGAATACCGGAGCCCCCAAATATATAAAACAATTACTCATAAACAGAAGCAACCTTATTGAGAAGAATGTGGTAATTGCTGGGGACTTTAACACCCCACTTACAGAAATGGATAGATCATCTAGACACACGGTCAATAAAGAAACAAGGGCCCTGAATGAGACACTGGATCAGATGGACTTGACAGATATATTTAGAACTCTGCATCCCAAAGCAACAGAATATACTTTCTTCTCGAGTGCACATGGAACATTCTCCAAGATAGATCATATACTGGGTCACAAATCAGCCCTTCATAAGTTTACAAGAATTGAAATTATACCATGCATACTTTCAGACCACAATGCTATGAAGCTTGAAGTCAACCACAGGAAAAAGTCTGGAAAACCTCCAAAAGCATGGAGGTTAAAGAACACCCTACTCACGAATGAGTGGGTCAACCAGGCAATTAGAGAAGAAATCAAAAAATATATGGAAACAAACGAAAATGAAAATACAACAATCCAAACGCTTTGGGACGCAGCGAAGGCAGTCCTGAGAGGAAAATACATCGCAATCCAGGCCTATCTCAAGAAACAAGAAAAATCCCAAATACAAAATCTAACAGCACACCTAAAGGAAATAGAAGCAGAACAGCAAAGGCAGCCTAAACCCAGCAGAAGAAGAGAAATAATAAAGATCAGAGCAGAAATAAACAATATAGAATCTAAAAAAACTGTAGAGCAGATCAACGAAACCAAGAGTTGGTTTTTTGAAAAAATAAACAAAATTGACAAACCTCTAGCCAGGCTTCTCAAAAAGAAAAGGGAGATGACCCAAATAGATAAAATCATGAATGAAAATGGAATTATTACAACCAATCCCTCAGAGATACAAACAATTATCAGGGAATACTATGAAAAATTATATGCCAACAAATTGGACAACCTGGAAGAAATGGACAAATTCCTGAACACCCACACTCTTCCAAAACTCAATCAGGAGGAAATAGAAAGCTTGAACAGACCCATAACCAGCGAAGAAATTGAATCGGTTATCAAAAATCTCCCAACAAATAAGAGTCCAGGACCAGATGGCTTCCCAGGGGAGTTCTACCAGACGTTTAAAGCAGAGATAATACCTATCCTTCTCAAGCTATTCCAAGAAATAGAAAGGGAAGGAAAACTTCCAGACTCATTCTATGAAGCCAGTATTACTTTGATTCCTAAACCAGACAGAGACCCAGTAAAAAAAGAGAACTACAGGCCCATATCCCTGATGAATATGGATGCCAAAATTCTCAATAAGATACTAGCAAATCGAATTCAACAGCATATAAAAAGAATTATTCACCATGATCAAGTGGGATTCATTCCTGGGATGCAGGGCTGGTTCAACATTCGCAAATCAATCAACGTGATACATCACATTAACAAAAAAAAAGAGAAGAACCATATGATCCTGTCAATCGATGCAGAAAAGGCCTTTGACAAAATCCAGCACCCTTTCTTAATAAAAACCCTTGAGAAAGTCGGGATAGAAGGAACATACTTAAAGATCATAAAAGCCATTTATGAAAAGCCCACAGCTAACATCATCCTCAACGGGGAAAAACTGAGAGCTTTTTCCCTGAGATCAGGAACACGACAGGGATGCCCACTCTCACCGTTGTTGTTTAACATAGTGCTGGAAGTTCTAGCATCAGCAATCAGACAACAAAAGGAAATCAAAGGCATCAAAATTGGCAAAGATGAAGTCAAGCTTTCGCTTTTTGCAGATGACAAGATATTATACATGGAAAATCCGATAGACTCCACCAAAAGTCTGCTAGAACTGATACATGAATTCAGCAAAGTTGCAGGATACAAAATCAATGTACAGAAATCAGTTGCATTCTTATACACTAACAATGAAGCAACAGAAAGACAAATAAAGAAACTGATCCCATTCACAATTGCACCAAAAAGCATAAAATACCTAGGAATAAATCTAACCAAAGATGTAAAGGATCTGTATGCTGAAAACTATAGAAAGCTTATGAAGGTAATTGAAGAAGATTTAAAGAAATGGAAAGACATTCCCTGCTCATGGATTGGAAAAATAAATATTGTCAAAATGTCAATACTACCCAAAGCTATCTACACATTCAATGCAATCCCAATCAAAATTGCACCAGCATTCTTCTCGAAACTAGAACAAGCAATCCTAAAATTCATATGGAACCACAAAAGGCCCCGAATAGCCAAAGGAATTTTGAAGAAGAAGACCAAAGCAGGAGGCATCACAATCCCAGACTTCAGCCTCTACTACAAAGCTGTCATCATCAAGACAGCATGGTATTGGCACAAAAACAGACACACAGACCAATGGAATAGAATAGAAACCCCAGAACTAGACCCACAAACATATGGCCAACTCATCTTTGACAAAGCAGGAAAGAACATCCAATGGAAAAAAGACAGCCTCTTTAACAAATGGTGCTGGGAGAACTGGACAGCAACATGCAGAAGGTTGAAACTAGACCACTTTCTCACACCATTTACAAAAATAAACTCAAAATGGATAAAGGACCTAAATGTGAGACAGGAAACCATCAGAACCTTAGAGGAGAAAGCAGGAAAAGACCTCTCTGACCTCAGCCGTAGCAATCTCTTACTCGACACATCCCCAAAGGCAAGGGAATTAAAAGCAAAAGTGAATTACTGGGACCTTATGAAGATAAAAAGCTTCTGCACAGCAAAGGAAACAACCAACAAAACTAAAAGACAACCAACGGAATGGGAAAAGATATTTGAAAATGACATATCGGACAAAGGGCTAGTATCTAAAATCTATAAAGAGCTCACCAAACTCCACACCCGAAAAACAAATAACCCAGTGAAGAAATGGGCAGAAAACATGAATAGACACTTCTCTAAAGAAGACATCCAGATGGCCAACAGGCACATGAAAAGATGTTCAGCGTCGCTCCTTTTCAGGGAAATACAAATCAAAACCACACTCAGGTATCACCTCACGCCAGTCAGAGTGGCCAAAATGAACAAATCAGGAGTCTATAGATGCTGGAGAGGATGTGGAGAAACGGGAACCCTCTTGCACTGTTGGTGGGAATGCAAATTGGTGCAGCCGCTCTGGAAAACAGTGTGGAGGTTCCTCAGAAAATTAAAAATAGACCTACCCTATGACCCAGCAATAGCACTGCTAGGAATCTACCCAAGGGATACAGGAGTACTGATGCATAGGGGCACTTGTACCCCAATGTTCATAGCAGCACTCTCAACAATAGCCAAAGTATGGAAAGAGCCTAAATGTCCATCAACTGATGAATGGATAAAGAAATTGTGGTTTATATACACAATGGAATACTACGTGGCAATGAGAAAAAATGAAATATGGCCTTTTGTAGCAACGTGGATGGAACTGGAGAGTGTGATGCTAAGTGAAATAAGCCATACAGAGAAAGACAGATACCATATGGTTTCACTCTTATGTGGATCCTGAGAAACTCAACAGGAACCCATGGGGGAGGGGAAGGGAGAAAAAAAAAAAAGACGTTAGAGTGGGAGAGAGCCAAAGCATAAGAGACTGTTAAAAACTGAGAACAAACTGAGGGTTGATGGGGGGTGGGAGGGAGGGGCGGGTGGGTGATGGGTATTGAGGAGGGCACCTTTTGGGATGAGCACTGGGTGTTGTATGGAAACCAATTTGTCAATAAACTTCATAAAAAAAAAAAAATAAAATAAAAAAAAAAAAAAAAAAAAACTTAACCATATTGACAACTACATTAAATGAAATGATTTAACAGTCCCAAAGAGATGCAGAGATTAATAGATTGGTTAAAAAAAAAAAAGTAAGAACCAGTTGAATCAAGGCTTTGTTTTCTACAAAAAAAAAACCCTACTGTAAATATAATTACATAGGCACATTAAATAATAGAAAAAGATATACCATGCAAACACTAACCCATAGGAACATAAAATGTCTACAGTGATGTCAAAGTAGTTTCAAAACATATTACTAGAGATAGAGACTTTGATAAACATTACATGGTAATTTAAAAAAATTTTTTTAATGTTTATTTATTTTTGAGAGAGAGAGAGATTGAGACAGAGCATGAGTCGGGGAGGGGCAGAGAGCCAGGGAGACACAGAATCTGAAGCAGGCTCCGGGCTCTGAGCTATCAGCACAGAGCCCGACGCGGGGCTTGAACTCACCAGCCCTGAGATCATGACCTGAGCCGAAGTCAGACACAACCGACTGAGCCACCCAGGCGCCCCAACATTACATGGTAAATTAATCAGGAAGCTATAACAATCCTGATTTGGTATAAATCAAATAACAAAGCTTCCAAAAATCTTAAGTTATATAACTTAACGGATAGAACCACAGCAAGAATTAAACAAATCCACAATTCTACTTGGAGATGTCAACATTTCCTTCTCTGTAACTGATAAAACAGACAGAAAAATCATTCAGGACAGAGCAGAACTGAGCCACACTACACGCCAGTTTGATCAAATTGACATTTATAGAACGTGGAATTCAAAAATAGCAGAATGCAAATTAATTTCAAGTGTACAAAAACATCCACCAAGGCGAATCATATTCTGGGCCATACAACAATCTCGAAATATTTAAATGCATTGAGATCATATAACCTACACTTTCTGATCATGGCAGAATTAGACTAAAACCAATAGCTAAAAATCAAAGCTACATCTGAAAAATCACACAAATATTTATAAATTTAAAGCTGAAAACAATTTAAATCACTTATGTTAAAGAAAGAAATTATAATGAAAATTAGAAAATATTTTTAATAAATAAAAACGAAAAAACAACTTATTGATATTTGCGGGATGTAGTTAAAGCATTGGTTAGTTAAACCATGGTAGATCCAAATGACTTTATACTCTGAATTCTTTAATATTACAATATACAGATCGCTATTTTTTTTTGTTGAACAAATTGTTCATGAGACGCTGTTGAGTAAAAAAGCAAGTTATGGGAGTGCCTGAAGGACTCAGTTGGTTAAGCACCCACCTCCTGATTTTGGCACAGGTCGTGAACTCACAGTTTGTGGATTGGAGCCCCATGCTGCTTGGGATTCTCTCCCTCCCGTTCTCTCTGCCCCTCCCCCACTTGTGTGCTCACACACGCTTGCGTGATCCCTCTCTCTTTCTCTCAAAGTAAATAACCATTTTTTTAAGTAGATTATGGAAACCATGTATAATATCTAATTTATATGACATTTTTATAAAGAAAAAATAATAAACTATACTTTTAATTAAGAAATGAAACCTACTCGAGGCATTTATCAAATATTCTCTCTGCGCTGGAACTTTGCTAGATGCTGGGGATGGAAAGACGGATGAAAAGGAGTGCGATCCCCTCTTCCTGGACATGGCGCTGTGAGTACAGACCTGACTGTCCTCTGTCCCCATTTCTTAATTTGTACAAATGGGTATAATAACTGCATATACTTAATCATCACGATGACTAAGTGAGATCACGGGCAGAGGGGCTCTTCCCCTGCTCACCCTTTTGCTCAGTGGAGACGGTGGGGCCCCAGCCCAATTCCAGAGACAAATAGACACGGTCAGGAGAGAAGGGTCTCGGGAATCCTGAGGCTGCTTTAGTTCCTGTGCAACATGGAAGATAACATGAGAGAGCGTGGGCCTGCCTGGGTGACTCTGGAGTGGAGGTTAGTGATGGGCATCCCAGACCATGGGTCTGATGGAGGCCATGGCGGAGGCCTACGCCGCTAGTGAGAGGGGACTCGAGGCTCAGGCAGCAAGAAGGGCCACAGAGCTCTGGTCAACCCCAAATTTTAAATTTGCCAGTGAAGAGTGTTTCTTTAAAAACTACCAATGACCATTATTTCATACACTATAAGGAGTTTCCAAAAGTCAGACTGATGTTACCGCAGAATAAAGAACAGGACCTTTAATAAGTTGAACAAATTCTATTCAGTGTAGCTTATGAACAACCTGCCACATTGCCCTTCTCTGTCTCATTTAGCCACGGACCAGTGAAAACTTACGAATATGGGCCACCACTGGTCCCTGGACCCATGCCTGGAAAGCACAGTTGTATATCATTTTATGATATCTGAAAGTAATGGGGAGTTTTAAGATTTGAAGTGGAGGAGTGATAGTGTCAAATATACAATTTAGACAGCTCATACTGGCCCCAGGATTCAGGAGAGATTATGTAGGAGGGTGGCAGGCAGGGAGGCCAGTTAAGAGGTTCTTTTAATTATCTAAGCAAAAAGCCTTAAGGCCCTGACTTAAAGAAGACCATTGAGTATTTCTCTAATGAAACAGTTATTTTCACTTTTCTCCCTCTTCCAGATAACATAAACCCTGCATTTTCTTTTTAAACCACCAATAAAAAACTATGTTAGGTCATTGGTTTTCGTATTTGGGGTAATTGCTAGAGGTACCACGCTTAACGGAGGCTAGTACTAGGCAAGTGTTTCTATTTGATGCTTTCTTCAAGATGTTTCTTTGAGTCTCTGAATATTTTAAAGCTTTCCTTACATCCAATCTTTAAGATTAGTTCTTTGACTTTCTCTTTATTGGTTGGGAGCAACATAGCTCTGGCCTATATGTGTCACTATGCATTAGACTTTTATTCAACTGGCATTAAAAAATTAATAAGTTAGGAAGATGGCGGCGTAGGAGGACGCTGGGCTCACCGCGCGTCCTGCTGATCACTTAGATTCCACCTACACCTGCCTAAATAACCCAGAAAACCGCCAGAGGATTAGCAGAACAGAGTCACCGGACCCAAGCGCAGACAAGAGGCCCACGGAAGAGGGTAGGAAGGGCGGCGAGGCGGTGCGCGCTCCACGGACTGGCGGGAGGGAGCCGGGGCGGAGGGGCGGCTCGCCGGCCAAGCAGAGCCCCCGAGTCCGGCTTGCAAAAGCGGAGGGGCCTGACGGACTGTGTTCCGACAGCAAGCGCGACTTAGCGTCTGGGAGGTCATAAGTTAACAGCTCTGCTCGGAAAGCGGGAAGGCTGGAGGACAAAGGGAGGGTGAGCTGCGGAGCCCCCGGACCACAGAGCTCAGTTTGGCGGGGAACAAAGGCGCTAGCCAGCGCCATCTCCCCCGCCCATCCCCCAGCCAAAATCCCAAAGGGAACCGGCTCCGGCCAGGGAAATTGCTCGCTCCGCGCGAACACCCAACTCTGTGCTTCTGCGGAGCCAAACCTCCGGCAGCGATCTGACTCCCTCCGGCTGCCACAGGGCCCCTCCTGAAGTGGATCACCTAAGGAGAAGCGAGCTAAGCCTGCCCCCCCTGCCGCCGTGCACCTTGCCGTCCCACCCCAGCTAATACGCCAGATCCCCAGCATCACAAGCCTGGCAGTGTGCAAGTAGCCCAGACGGGCCACGCCACCCCACAGTGAATCCCGCCCCTAGGAGAGGGGAAGAGAAGGCACACACCAGTCTGACTGTGGCCCCAGCGGTGGGCTGGGGGCAGACATCAGGTCGGACTGCGGCCCCGCCCACCAACTCCAGTTATACACCACAGCACAGGGGAAGTGCCCTGCAGGCCCTCACCACACCAGGGACTATCCAAAATGACCAAGCGGAAGAATTCCCCCCAGAAGAATCTCCAGGAAATAACAACAGCTAATGAGCTGATCAAAAAGGATTTAAATAATATAACAGAAAGTGAATTTAGAATAATAGTCATAAAATTAATCGCTGGGCTGGAAAACAGCATACAGGACAGCAGAGAATCTCTTGCTACAGACATCAGGGGACTAAGGAACAGTCACGAGGAGCTGAAAAACGCTTTAAAGGAAATGGAAAACAAAATGCAAACCACCACGGCTCGGATGGAAGAGGCAGAGGAGAGAATAGGTGAACTAGAAGATAAAGTTATGGAAAAAGAGGAAGCTGAGAAAAAGAGAGATAAAAAAATCCAGGAGTATGAGGGGAAAATTAGAGAACTAAGTGATACACTAAAAAGAAATAATATACGCATAATTGGTATCCCAGAGGAGGAAGAGAGAGGGAAAGGTGCTGAAGGGGTACTTGAAGAAATAATAGCTGAGAACTTCCCTGAACTGGGGAAGGAAAAAGGCATTGAAATCCAAGAGGCACAGAGAACTCCCTTCAGACGTAACTTGAATCGATCTTCTGCACGACATATCATAGTGAAACTGGCAAAATACAAGGATAAAGAGAAAATTCTGAAAGCAGCAAGGGGTAAACGTGCCCTCACATATAAAGGGAGACCTATAAGACTCGTGACTGATCTCTCTTTTGAAACTTGGCAGGCCAGAAAGAATTGGCACGAGATTTTCAGTGTGCTAGACAGAAAAAATATGCAGCCGAGAATCCTTTATCCAGCAAGTCTGTCATTTAGAATAGAAGGAGAGAGAAAGGTCTTCCCAAACAAACAAAAACTGAAGGAATTTGTCACCACTAAACCAGCCCTACAAGAGATCCTAAAGGGGACCCTGTGAGACAAAGTACCAGAGACATCACTACAAGCATAAAACATACAGACATCACAATGACTCTAAACCCGTATCTTTCTATAATAACACTGAATGTAAATGGATTAAATGCGCCAACCAAAAGACATAGGGTATCAGAATGGATAAAAAAACAAGACCCATCTATTTGCTGTCTACAAGAGACTCATTTTAGACCTGAGGACACCTTTAGATTCAGAGTGAGGGGATGGAGAACTATTTATCATGCTACTGGAAGCCAGAAGAAAGCTGGAGTAGCCATACTTATATCAGACAAACTAGACTTTAAATTAAAGGCTGTAACAAGAGATGAAGAAGGACATTATATAATAGTTACAGGGTCTATCCATCAGGAAGAGCTAACAATTATAAATGTCTATGCGCCGAATACCGGAGCCCCCAAATATATAAAACAATTACTCATAAACAGAAGCAACCTTATTGAGAAGAATGTGGTAATTGCTGGGGACTTTAACACCCCACTTACAGAAATGGATAGATCATCTAGACACACGGTCAATAAAGAAACAAGGGCCCTGAATGAGACACTGGATCAGATGGACTTGACAGATATATTTAGAACTCTGCATCCCAAAGCAACAGAATATACTTTCTTCTCGAGTGCACATGGAACATTCTCCAAGATAGATCATATACTGGGTCACAAAACAGCCCTTCATAAGTTTACAAGAATTGAAATTATACCATGCATACTTTCAGACCACAATGCTATGAAGCTTGAAATCAACCACAGGAAAAAGTCTGGAAAACCTCCAAAAGCATGGAGGTTAAAGAACACCCTACTCACGAATGAGTGGGTCAACCAGGCAATTAGAGAAGAAATCAAAAAATATATGGAAACAAACGAAAATGAAAATACAACAATCCAAACGCTTTGGGACGCAGCGAAGGCAGTCCTGAGAGGAAAATACATCGCAATCCAGGCCTATCTCAAGAAACAAGAAAAATCCCAAATACAAAATCTAACAGCACACCTAAAGGAAATAGAAGCAGAACAGCAAAGGCAGCCTAAACCCAGCAGAAGAAGAGAAATAATAAAGATCAGAGCAGAAATAAACAATATAGAATCTAAAAAAACTGTAGAGCAGATCAACGAAACCAAGAGTTGGTTTTTTGAAAAAATAAACAAAATTGACAAACCTCTAGCCAGGCTTCTCAAAAAGAAAAGGGAGATGACCCAAATAGATAAAATCATGAATGAAAATGGAATTATTACAACCAATCCCTCAGAGATACAAACAACTATTAGGGAATACTATGAAAAATTATATGCCAACAAATTGGACAACCTGGAAGAAATGGACAAATTCCTGAACACCCACACTCTTCCAAAACTCAATCAGGAGGAAATAGAAAGCTTGAACAGACCCATAACCAGCGAAGAAATTGAATCGGTTATCAAAAATCTCCCAACAAATAAGAGTCCAGGACCAGATGGCTTCCCAGGGGAGTTCTACCAGACGTTTAAAGCAGAGATAATACCTATCCTTCTCAAGCTATTCCAAGAAATAGAAAGGGAAGGAAAACTTCCAGACTCATTCTATGAAGCCAGTATTACTTTGATTCCTAAACCAGACAGAGACCCAGTAAAAAAAGAGAACTACAGGCCCATATCCCTGATGAATATGGATGCCAAAATTCTCAATAAGATACTAGCAAATCGAATTCAACAGCATATAAAAAGAATTATTCACCATGATCAAGTGGGATTCATTCCTGGGATGCAGGGCTGGTTCAACATTCGCAAATCAATCAACGTGATACATCACATTAACAAAAAAAAAGAGAAGAACCATATGATCCTGTCAATCGATGCAGAAAAGGCCTTTGACAAAATCCAGCACCCTTTCTTAATAAAAACCCTTGAGAAAGTCGGGATAGAAGGAACATACTTAAAGATCATAAAAGCCATTTATGAAAAGCCCACAGCTAACATCATCCTCAACGGGGAAAAACTGAGAGCTTTTTCCCTGAGATCAGGAACACGACAGGGATGCCCACTCTCACCGTTGTTGTTTAACATAGTGCTGGAAGTTCTAGCATCAGCAATCAGACAACAAAAGGAAATCAAAGGCATCAAAATTGGCAAAGATGAAGTCAAGCTTTCTCTTTTTGCAGATGACATGATACTATACATGGAAAATCCGATAGACTCCACCAAAAGTCTGCTAGAACTGATACATGAATTCAGCAAAGTTGCAGGATACAAAATCAATGTACAGAAATCAGTTGCATTCTTATACACTAACAATGAAGCAACAGAAAGACAAATAAAGAAACTGATCCCATTCACAATTGCACCAAGAAGCATAAAATACCTAGGAATAAATCTAACCAAAGATGTAAAGGATCTGTATGCTGAAAACTATAGAAAGCTTATGAAGGTAATTGAAGAAGATTTAAAGAAATGGAAAGACATTCCCTGCTCATGGATTGGAAAAATAAATATTGTCAAAATGTCAATACTACCCAAAGCTATCTACACATTCAATGCAATCCCAATCAAAATTGCACCAGCATTCTTCTCGAAACTAGAACAAGCAATCCTAAAATTCATATGGAACCACAAAAGGCCCCGAATAGCCAAAGGAATTTTGAAGAAGAAGACCAAAGCAGGAGGCATCACAATCCCAGACTTTAGCTTCTACTACAAAGCTGTCATCATCAAGACAGCATGGTATTGGCACAAAAACAGACACACAGACCAATGGAATAGAATAGAAACCCCAGAACTAGACCCACAAACATATGGCCAACTCATCTTTGACAAAGCAGGAAAGAACATCCAATGGAAAAAAGACAGCCTCTTTAACAAATGGTGCTGGGAGAACTGGACAGCAACATGCAGAAGGTTGAAACTAGACCACTTTCTCACACCATTTACAAAAATAAACTCAAAATGGATAAAGGACCTAAATGTGAGACAGGAAACCATCAAAACCTTAGAGGAGAAAGCAGGAAAAGACCTCTCTGACCTCAGCCGTAGCAATCTCTTACTCAACACATCCCCAAAGGCAAGGGAATTAAAAGCAAAAGTGAATTACTGGGACCTTATGAAGATAAAAAGCTTCTGCACAGCAAAGGAAACAACCAACAAAACTAAAAGGCAACCAACGGAATGGGAAAAGATATTTGCAAATGACATATCGGACAAAGGGCTAGTATCTAAAATCTATAAAGAGCTCACCAAACTCCACACCCGAAAAACAAATAACCCAGTGAAGAAATGGGCAGAAAACATGAATAGACACTTCTCTAAAGAAGACATCCAGATGGCCAACAGGCACATGAAAAGATGTTCAGCGTCGCTCCTTTTCAGGGAAATACAAATCAAAACCACACTCAGGTATCACCTCACGCCAGTCAGAGTGGCCAAAATGAACAAATCAGGAGACTATAGATGCTGGAGAGGATGTGGAGAAACGGGAACCCTCTTGCACTGTTGGTGGGAATGCAAATTGGTGCAGCCGCTCTGGAAAGCAGTGTGGAGGTTCCTCAGAAAATTAAAAATAGACCTACCCTATGACCCAGCAATAGCACTGCTAGGAATTTACCCAAGGGATACAGGAGTACTGATGCATAGGGGCACTTGTACCCCAATGTTCATAGCAGCACTCTCAACAATAGCCAAAGTATGGAAAGAGCCTAAATGTCCATCAACTGATGAATGGATAAAGAAATTGTGGTATATATACACAATGGAATACTACGTGGCAATGAGAAAAAATGAAATATGGCCTTTTGTAGCAACGTGGATGGAACTGGAGAGTGTGATGCTAAGTGAAATAAGCCATACAGAGAAAGACAGATACCATATGGTTTCACTCTTATGTGGATCCTGAGAAACTTAACAGGAACCCATGGGGGAGGGGAAGAAAAAAAAAAAAAGAGGTTAGAGTGGGAGAGAGCCAAAGCATAAGAGACTGTTAAAAACTGAGAACAAACTGAGGGTTGATGGGGGGTGGGAGGGAGGGGAGGGTGGGTGATGGGTATTGAGGAGGACACCTTTTGGGATGAGCACTGGGTGTTGTATGGAAACCAATTTGTCAATAAATTTCATATATAAAAAAAAATAAATAAATAAATAAAAATAAAAAATTAATAAGTTATAGTTGGTGTTTTATTAGAATATGGGGATACATTTTTCTAAATTAATTTATCGTCCTCCAAGCAAAATGAGTTAAGTAAGTGTCTTGAGACATGAATTTATCCTTTTTTTTGCAAATGTGGAATTTGGTACTGAAAATCACAAAAGTCTTAAAAAATTAGTTCAAAATCAGGATGCCTGGGTGGCTCGGTTGGTTAAGCGTCCGACTTCGGCTCAGGTCATGATCTCATGGTCCGTGAGCTCGAGCCCCGTGTCGGGCTCTGTGCTGACAGCCTGGAGCCTGCTTCAGATTCTGTATCTCCCTCTCTCTCTGCCCCGCCCCCCGAAAATAAAGATTATTTTTTTTTAATTAGTTCAAAATAACTTTTACACATGTACTTCAGTTGCTACTTTATAAATGAAGTGTAAAACCCATTCACACAATTACTGCCTCATAAATGAAGTTGAAAAACCACTCGAATTTTACCAGTTACAAAAGAAAGTGTTTCTGGAAAACATTGAGAAGAAATGAAGTATCACCATCTTTTCCCATTAGCAAAGGAAAAGTGGGGAAGAGCATTGAAGCAGATAGGCTTGTTCTGTGTTTTAAAATTATTCCCTTGGTAATAATTAGTTTGATGGTGCTTAATGATGATTGAGAAATTAAAAATGGCTCCACATGCGCCTTTGGCTTTATAGAATGGAGATGCCTGATTTTGAAGGGATGCATGGATTTAGTTTCAAGAAACATTTGCAGAATATTTAGTATACACTAGGCCCAAAATATTTTCTGTGGAGGGGGAGAGGACCATAGATAAATTCAACACAGTTTCCACTCGCGAAGAATTCATCTACTGAGAGGTCCAAGTGTACGATATAACTGTCTATAATTATAAGGCAGAACTAAAATGAGGACCGTATTTAATAATAATTGTAAATCATGGGCTTCCTGAAGACAAAAGCTTTCTCTCCATTTAGAACACTTTCAAAAGACCTGTCATGAAGGGGAAGCCCAGTCATTGACAATGAGTATTGATAGAGTCTAGACTGCATACTCCATGGAAATGAGGGCTAATTTTTAGGCATATCTGAATTCTCAGTACATGACCAGGCACATAGTAAATGTTCAATAAACTCTGTTAAATTAATGACCTCTGAATTAATGAGTGAGCAACGAAATGTTGCGGAGCATAGGGGAGCTTGGAATTCAACCTGACTGGGACAATGAAGGGCAATGAGGGGAGGCTTTAAGAATCAGGTGGCATTTGAGGAAGGCCTTAAAGAAGACGCTTAGTGCCAATTCAGTGTGTCTTTGCATATTCAAAAGGGGCCTCTAAAAGATGAAGGCTTGGAGATAGATAAATCAAAGTCAATCATGTAGAATTCAGCCAGGCTAGACAGAAGTCCCCCAAATTACTTCCTAAACCTAACAGTCTGAAGCTGGTTCTATCATCAAATACAGCCCCTCATTTGAGCCCAAGGATCAACTACACCCCTTGAGAGGTGGTCTCAAGCCACCTGTCCACAGTGATCTCCCTTTATTAACAGCCCGTAGCCACCCTGCAGCTAGGCTGGTGGTGTCCTCTCTGCCCCAGAGCTGGCCATTCTTAATCTTGTCACCAGTCATGCCTGGGATACCCTAAATGCAATTCATTGATGAACAATGCGGGGCTACAGCAGTTTCTGGATCAAATGACTGACGTGACCTAATTGGTACTTCAGAACGCAGTGCAGTTAAGTTACTGTAGTAGTGGGGTGTATGTTGAAGTGCTTTAACAATGAGCAAAATAAAAATGACCGAAGCAAAATAGTTTTTATTGTTTTCTCTAATATAAAAGCCTGAAGAGACAGATGATCCCAGAGGCCTGAGAAGCTCTGCTTCACAGAGTCATCCAGGCACCCAGGCTTCTTCTGTTTTTGTGTCTTTCCATCCATTGAGATATTGCCTTCATCTGTAGGGAAACATTGGCTTACTATCATTGCGTGCGTGTTTATGTCCATGAGAAGACAAACAACAGGTAAAGGACAAATGGCATGATGTAGAAATTGTGCGCGTCGTCACATCCGCACACAGAATCTGGTCACGTTGTACACCTCACTGCAAGAGAAGCAACAGATGTAGTATTTAGCTGAGAAATCCTGTGCCCAACTATAACTTGGGTGTCCAATTACTAAAAAGAAGAAGAGGCATTTAGTAACATTTAGTTGACTAATATAGCTTCCTTCCTTTCCTCTCTGTGCTGCTATAAGTTGTATTGTCCCAACAATGCCATTGACCTACTGATATGTGAATGAAGGACTGGGAGCTGACAAATAGGGCAGTGTGTACATATGGCATATCGATGGGAATGGAGGAGAGTTCTTTTTTCCTTATGTATCTACGATGCCCCCTTGCCATGATAAGTGCTTTACATGTGCTATTATAATCAATTCTCAAAACGACAATGAAAGGTAGATATCATTATCCCTAATAGAGTTGAGGAATCAAGGCTCAACAATGTTATGGTCACAAAACTGTGTAATAGAAACTGGCTTTGCACTCAAGTGTATCTTCCTCCAACCTCCTTTCACTACAGCGTTTTCTGCTTGGTCTTACTCTGGACTGATTGATAAACTGAAACCTTTTTCCCTTTCTGGGGCATGCAAGTCAAATGTTTTCCCCCTCAAAATTAATAATTATCCATGACTGCAGGGAAACTCAATCCACATATTCTCTAATTTCTTGTCCTTGACTCTGCTGAAATTGAATATAATATGGTGTTTCTTGACTAACCAATATCTGAAAACCTACTGTGATTTCAGCAAATGCTAGATTTCCCATTCCAGGGACCACACAAGGAAAGCCAAGCCTTCTTTTCTGTTTTTTGGGGTTTTTTTTTTCATCTTTCTTTTCTTTTTTGTAAATCAACTGAGAAAATATTCTGTTTAAATTCTGGATGCTACATGAGAATTCATATTTACTTTTCATCAACATCAACGAATACTCTTCTTCGGACACTGAGGATCCTGAGCTATTAAACAGGTCCCCTGATCACTCCTTCCATGGGGCCAGGATGCAATTTGCTAGCAAATTGGAATCAGAATTGGGTTTTTAAAGAGAACCTTCCCACAGTTATAAACATCCTTAATTTTTACAGCAACACATTGACTTCAAACCGGACTCCTAATTATTGCAATATTTCCTTTAAAAGCCTGCAGTGTAGATTCGGCAAGGTCCAGACATCTGCTTCAAATCCAGAAATTTCTTTCCTTTCTCAAAAAAGGTTGCTTTCCTCCAATTAGCCTCACCAGGGCAGTGAGAGCAAGTGGAGCTCTGTGGATGGGGTTTCATGTTTACTGGGTACATTCCAGCCTCACCCGCCTTTTCCCACATGGGACCATAATAACCACTTTGCCTGTTGGACTCAGGACCAAATGGCCTTTGAAGTACAAAAGAGATATGTCATGAGTCTTTTTAAAATATCCTCTTGCAAACCTTGGTTTATCATAAACAGATACGGTTTACCTAAGGCAATGCATTCTTCACCATTTCTATTTTAAGCATCGAACAGAAATTTTAAGTAATGGTGAGAGAATACTCTTGTTGTTGCTGAGGCCTAGCTTTACACACCTGAAACACAAAGTTCTGGAGGCTGCTGGGCTGGGGTTGGTGGGTGGAGGCAGTAAATGTTATTATACAAAACCCAGAGGGGCATAGTAATGATAATTTCAACGATACTTAAACCTGATTTCCAAGCGCCCAATAAATGGCCTTATGTTAAATACCGATATGGTTAAACAAATTATTCTAACCTAAGCCTAGAATCATGTACTAAAAATCATAAGTTTGGACTTCATAAAAATGTACATTGAGATTGCAAGTCTGTTATTTAGTATAAACGACCTTATATGAGACTTTTACCTTCTGGGCTCAGTGTACATCAACCTCAGGTCTCATTTTACCCCACCTATAAAATGGGAATTATTGAGGTTTTAAGGGATGATATGAATCATATCTCTTTAATCAATTCATCCCTAAGTGTAGAACCAATTGATTACAGAAGGGCAGAGAACAAAATACAAATTTATCTTGATATCGTGGGTTTGGAGAAAGAGCCTCAGTATAACACGTCCGACTAGAGCTGTTCCCTGGATGATGAGTAGAACTGTGAGTCTGGAGCTCAGAGGAGAATCTGGGCTGGAGATAAGACCAGTTGTGGAAATCATCGGTTTATGTCTTGTAATTGAAGCCATCAGAGGAGGTGAGGTCATACAGAGGTTGCCCAGACTGAAAAAATAAAATGCAAAGGTAAAGATGGATAGAGCAGAGGACATGGGCAGGAGCATGAGTCACGGCCAGGTCAAAAGGACATGGTCCCTTGTGACAAGTTTGGGTTGGGAGATGCTAGTCCAAAGCAAACCTACTTCCCCTGTTCAGTTTGCTGTGGCTCTCTTTAGACCCAGGGGCAAGATCAGTAATTGTCCAGCTTGGTAGAGGGTTGAGGCATGGTTTGGGGTATCCTCGTATGTGCACATCTCAGGCTCGGTAGAACCTCACTATAGTGCTGACACTTCCAAGGTACTGTGTGAGAACTATTCCTATCCCTTTCACCTTACCTCAAAAATTCTAGTGCAGAAACTCTCTTTAAATTGCCATATTTGGGGATGCCTGGGTGGCTCAGTCTGTTAAGCATCTGACTTCGGTTCAGGTCATGATCTCATGATCTCATGGTTTGTGAGTTCAAGCCTTGTATCAGGCTCTGGAGCCTGCTGGGTACATTCCAGGCTCCATTCATGGAGCCTGCTTGGGATTCTCTCTCTCCCTCTCTCTTTCCGCCCCTTCCCTGCTTGTCCTCTCTTTCTCAAAAGTAAACATTAAAAAAAACCGAGTCATTAAAAACCAGCACTCCATTTGAGTTGTCTACTCTTGCATCGGGGAAGTTACTGCTCATCAAATTCCTTCCATTTCCCACAGAGAAAACAGGTTCCTTTATTCACGTGTGTCTCTTCAACCACTCTTAGCTCCTTCTTCAATTTCCTGAGGGGAAAAAAAAGAAAGCCTTGTTTGTTTGGATTTTGTTATGCAAGCAAATGACATCAGTTCTGACATCAGTCTCCCAGGAAAAGTCTTTTGTTAGACATGGGTCCTGATATTCCTTCTAGAGGAGAAGTTCCCCAGAGTATGCATGTATCCTTCCAACCAGAAATTAAGCTCATCCAACTGAACCATGGGAGTTACGTCACCGGAGGTCCAGGATTGCTCTGGCATGTCAGAGGTTCTCCCTTTACATGGCTTATGTACTGCTCAACTCTAGGGCGATTCACTTACATTACAGTGTATGTGATTATCACCTTATAGAGGTTAAGCAAATGGCATCTCCTAAAGTTGAACAGAGCACAATCTATGCAACTGTATGCAGAAGTTCTAAACCCAAGATCCTTTTCTTGCTTTCAATGAAGCCAACCAGATACCAGGATTCATCTAGCATTCCTACTCAGTGCAGGTAGCTTTTTACCTTCAGAAGACACACATCATTTCCCATTCCATGGATAAGGCCACTAAGATCTGGTCAGAGGGAAGAAATTAGCTGAGATTCTTCCACCCACTGAATTTTAGCTAGAGTTAAAGAGATCTGTTTTCTTGCAGCAGCCAGGGTTGATATTTTTCAGAGCATTGGTCAATCCTTTGTCCCTGCTAGTAAAGCCTCTTAAAGCCTTACAGTTGAATCTGGGCATGAGAAGTATCCAGCTAAGTGGCTCACTTTTATGTCCTTAGCTCTTCTCCTCTAGCTGCCTAGAGGTGATGGTAATCACTCCCCCTTCACTCAGTCTCTAGAAAAGATATAGAGGAGCTGGCATGCCTCTGAGGGTTGAGTGACTAAAAGGAAGGAAGAAAGAGTACACAAAAGAATATAAAGAGGAATAGAGAGGAAAGGACAGATGGTGTAGGAGAAAAACCTGAATCGCCTTATCCCAGTAATGACTGAAAGATTCACTGAAATCCTAGACAGCCCCTCCCTAGCTGCCTTCACCTGGTGTGGGTTTTCCTCCAAATACCTTCGTTCTTGGACTCCCAGAATATGTTGATCTCTGAAATGTATCTCAACATTTCTGACTTCCATCCCCCTTTTGTATATGTACCAGTTGATTCTAACCATGTTTGTCATTCCCACATGTATCCTGGGCTGTCTGGACCACCAAGAGAGGGTTGAGGTTAAGGATAGAAAAGAGGTTTTTATCTTGCAGCCTGATTGTGAATGAGTGTTAGTGCCTCCCTAGAGTACTAACTACTCTGACCAGAATTCAGATGCTTTATCTAGGATGGTTTATTTCTAGATTCCAAAGCAAAATGCATTTCTTAACCCTTAGTGGAACCATGTTGGTAGTAAGCCCATCATATTTAGATCCAGTAATGGCCATTATCTGTTTGAGTGACTTTAAAATTCTCATTGAGGAAATGCATGGCTCTTGACTAGTTGAGACCGTCAAGACCTGTATTGGAGGAAGGAATTCAGCTTAACTACTGTGGTACTCAAAACTGCCTAGAGCCACTGGTGTAGAGAGTATGATGAAAGGACACCATTCCTCCTCAAGGAACTCTCTTATTTTAAGTTTGTTTGTTTGTTTATTTTGAGAGAGAGACGAGACAGAGCTCACGAGTGGAGGAGGGGCAGAGAGAGAGGGAGACAGAGAATCAGAAGCAGGATCCACACTGTCAGTGCAGAACCCAACTTGGGGCTCGAACCCACAAACCGTGAGATCATGACCTGAGCCAAAGTCAAGAGCTGGATGCTTAACTGACTGAGCCACTCAGGTGCTCCAAGGAACTCTTCATCTAACAGGGTAGATAGGTATGTAAATATACAGTGACAACAGGGTCATAAGAGCTATGGTGCAGTAGACACCCAGATCAGTTGTTCCTATGGTCTAGGAACGGAGTCACAAAACCTGGGAACAAGGCCTTGTAAGACAGGAAAGATTATGCCATAGAGAAAGAAAGGGAAAGGCACATGGAACACTCTGAAGAAAATTCTAGAAACAAGTCAAATGTATAGTGTACGGCTGGAATGTAGGCAGCATGGCAGATTGTGTTGGGAACTCAGGCTTGAGGCCGGACTGTGGAGGTCATGGTTTACCAAGTTAGGGAATGAGGAACAAAGGAAGAATGTTTCAACAGGAGTGCTTGGCCCACATGTGTGCTTTGGAAAGTTTACTCTGTAGAGTAAAGATTGACTAAAAGAGGTGTGTCTGGAAGCAGGGAGGAAGCTTAGGAAGCTGTGGTGGTATTCTAAGCAATAAATGATGGTGGTATGAAGGAAGGTCATACTGGTAGAGGCAGAGAGGAGACGACAGACAGAATGTTAGGAAGTTGACTCCAGGGGCCATTTTGATGATTAGCAGATATGCAGAGTTTAGTGATGAGGGACCCCACGAAGAGGATGAACAATGCGTCAGTTCTCTGAAGGAGGAAAAAGGGAAGGAAGAGCAACTGTAGAGACAGGAGCATGAGGTCGGAGCCCACTCCACCCCAGCGCTCCCTCCTCAGACCCTAAGGTACGAGCGGTGTGGAGAGGCTTTGCTGGGGGAGCAGGAAGCTCCCGACATCGGCAGGCCTTCACGGTAAAGGAGGCTTCTTTCCTTCGGAATAATGTCCTAGATGCAGCTTTCAAGCCATTCCAAAGCCTGTAAAAGGAAAAGGGAGGGGAGAACTCTGAAAATTCAAACAAAATTGCCTAAATAGTGCTACTAATGACAATATCTAAATAATTGAAAATAATATCTATTGATAGTTTAAATGTCTAAACAGTATGTTTATCCAGTGCTACTATCACCATTAATAATAATAATAATATCTAATGATAGTCTTTTCCTTCTACACCTTTATTGCCCCTTTCCCAGGACCAGGTGCAAACATAGTGTTTTCACCTTGTAATCATCCCAATGGTACTTTGTACTGCTTTCCGGTCACATCAGTCTCCCCCTTTAGATTATGCTTGTCTCAAAACTTTTAGGAAAATATACATGTATCAGCATCTAAAAAAAAAAAAAAAAAAGGAAACCTCCATGATCACATGCTTCCCCAAATACTTGTACATTCATTTTTTAAAAATAAATAACATTCATGTCTACCTTGTTAACTTACTGTATAATTTGTTGTATGTGTTATAAATTATATATCAAATAAAAACCTTGCGATCTCTGTGTGTGGCTCCTGCACCAGACCAAATATGAATCTTCCCTAGTTAATTTGTCTGAGGGGTGGGCATGGCCTTCTAGGATTCAGGGGCTTCCCTGGTCCCCACCTTCATTGGCTGGGCAGGGAGTGGGATTAGAGACCCAGCCCTGGGTTACTCTTCCCCTTTGAGAAGAAAGGATATACTTCCTGTCCCACATGATTCCATCTTCACACCTGAAAGCTTTCCCTGCAAGGGAAGGTGTCCGCTAGAAGGGCCATACTTCCCACTTGGAAGTTAAAAACGTAGGCATCTCTGTTTCTTAATCAGGAAAACTTTACACTTTTGGATTTAGGGGGAACTGAAGATCTTTCTGAATTGCATACAGGAACATATGTGATTTCCATTCTCTGTTCTCCCTGAGACCTGGTTCACGTATTAAAATAGATAGGGACATTTGCACGACAGCCTAAGCACATTCCTCTGCATCAGACGTCCCTGGTTTAAATCCTGCTCTGTAACATCTATGCTACCTTAAGAAAGTAGCTTAATCCTTTGCACGTGTTTCTAAAAATAGACAATTACTACTCTCCTGATAGAGTCTGGTGGGGATTAAATCTGAGAACAAGGACAAGCATCGAATACAGTTCTCTGACATATAATAGGCATGTGGTAATCAACACCAGGAGCTACTCCAAGTCATAAGCGGCTTCCATGGTGCTGCAGAGGCTGCCTCCAGAAAGGTGAGTGTCATATCCTTTAGTAAATGTGTAACTGTGAACCTTGGTAAATGTAATTATGTGAGGCACGCAGGAGAGTTGGAGAGTAAGTTGAAGTTTAAACGGCCAAATTGCTTGAACTCTGGCATTGCCAGTGGTTCTAGGGGGGGACACATCCATGCTGGGGGGCAGTTAGTTGGGAAACACATACCGAGGGTGCCCCCAAAGTCATCGCAAGGCGAGGGTGCTTCAGCTCTCACGCCTGGCAGTCTGTTGATAACAGTGATGTTTTATCAGTGTGGGCTCAGTTTTTCCTTTGGTTAAACTTCCCCTTTACCACATTGAGCAAAGCCATTGTCCTCAGAATGAAGAGTTATGTGGTGGGGAAACCACTTCTTCAGGGGAGTTGATTGTGGCCAACTTATTCCTGCACCCAAAGCAAAGCCAGAGGGTCCCTCTGAAGAAAGAAATAGTTCTCATGAATCATGAATCATATTTTCAGTGTGTTAAGGGCAGTTGGCTGAGGGAAGATGCCTGTTCTTTTCACTACAGGATGCCAAAGCTCATAACTCTTTCTGAGGCCATGGGGTCTGTCTGTCCTGTGGGGCCATTCAGAAGCAGGGAGATCAGCGGGGCCTCAGCCTTGTGGTTTGTGGCCTCTGTTTGGAGTGCCTACAGTTTGGATCCAAAGATCAGATTAATAAACCTCAGGCAACCGAGGGCCCTGACCCATCAATTTCATTAACCATCTCAGAGCTTTGGGCAGTAAGAAGAAAGAAAAGTCCTCATTTTTTCTAATGCCTTCTCATGCTCTATGCATTTAGAGAAAAATCCTTGCTCATTTCGTTAACATTTTCCTGAGACCTGTGGTCTAAAGGTTGTTCTGTATGAACACAGATACCATCCACCTTATAGGGTTGACCCAGGGCAGAGATTGTGTTGGTTTTAAACTCTGAGTGCAAGTGTGTGCTCAGGGCATCCAGCATACCACTGTTCCCCTAAAAGTGGGACACCACATATCTTAGTGGTTGAGAGGACAATCTTACGATTCAAACAGACCGAGGTTCAGTTTCTGGCCCCATCACTTATAGAAGATATTTTGATAAGGTAATTCATTTCTCTAACTCCAGATTGATTTACTTATAAAGTAGAAATGATACGAGGATCTGGCTAGCTCATAAAACTATAATGAACATTTCATGAAATAAATTCTCGAGAAAGAGCACAATTTGGGGCATATAATGAGACTCAAGAAATACCGGTTTATATGTTAACCTTGAGCCCCACACCTTGAGAACAAAGCTCAGTCTTACATGTGCTGATAAACTGAATTGTGTCTATAGGACAGAGTCCAAGCTCATAGCACACCCCAAGCCATGTCTGCCGATGGAGAAACATGGGTTTTTCCAGCCTATGTAAGACTCTAGGAGACTCAATGGCAACCATTTTATCCAACTGTAGAGTTTAATCTATTCAAGTATTCTGCCGTTCAGTCAGGAAGTTTTCTCCAACATCCTGAGCCAAGTATCTCTCAGCTGGGACTCATAGCCCCTGAATTTCTCTCCTTCAGAGGACTTTCTTTGTCACAATCCCATCTTTACGTTTGTAACGTTTGTTTGACTATTCACCAGCCCGCTCTTCCCAGGCTCTGAGCTCCATGAGTGCAGGGACCTACAGTTATACATATTTATCCCTAGCACAGAACCAGAAAATAACAACTCCATTGTTGGAGCAAATGTTGAGACACTGAAATTTCTGATCACCAATTACAATGCGTGGAGGAGTTTTTCCCCATCACATCACCAAGCCATGCTCAGGACACCAAGTGAGTGTCCTACAATTCAACACAATGTTGATGCTATCCACCTGGAGATAGTGTCAGATCCCACGGGTTAAGGGCTCAGTCCTACAAGCTATCCCTACCATCCCCCATCACCCACTTCAGATACCAGAATCAAGTCCGGGTCATTATCTGTGCTTCTGACCAACTTGCTATAGATCGGAGGTTCCCACAACACCCCACTTTGGGTTTGTTTAATTTGCTAGAGTGGCTGGCAGAAGTCAGAGAAACATTTTACCTATGAACTTACTGGTTTATGATAAAAGGTTACATAATTCAAGAACGGCCAGGGGCGCCTGGGTGGCGCAGTCGGTTAAGCGTCCGACTTCAGCCAGGTCACGATCTCGCGGTCCGGGAGTTCGAGCCCCGCGTCAGGCTCTGGGCTGATGGCTCAGAGCCTGGAGCCTGTTTCCGATTCTGTGTCTCCTTCTCTCTCTGCCCCTCCCCCGTTCATGCTCTGTCTCTCTCTGTCCCAAAAATAAATAAACGTTAAAAAAAAAAAAAAATTAAAAAAAAAGAACGGCCAGGTGGACGAGATGCACAGGGCCAGGTATGTAGGAAGGGTGCAAGAGTTTCCACACCCTCTCTGAGCACTTCGCTGTCTCCAAATCTTCATGTGCTCACCAAACCAGAAGCTCTCTGAACCCTGTCCTTTCAAGGTTTTGTGAAAGCTTCATTACATAGACATGATTGATTCAATCCTTGGCCATTAATGATTGAACTCAATCTCCACTCTCTTCCCTCCTCCCCAGAGGTCAGGGGGTGGGGCTGAAAGTTCCAACCCTCTATTCAGGTGGGTTTCCCTGGCAACCAGCTCCCATCTTTCATGCTTTCCAAAAAATCACATCTTTAACATAAACCCTGTTGTTCTGGAAAGGAACTTGTGACTAATAAGACACCCATTTCACCTTTGTGACTCTGAAGGACTCAGAAACTAAGGACAAGAGACCAAATATGATAACAAAGATATGCCCATTGCTTTTATTGCTATGGAAATTCCAAGGGTCTTGGGAACTGTAAGCCAGGAAAGGTGGACAAAGACCAAATATACATTTCTTATGAATTACAATATTGCAGACACCGTCAGCTCTGAACATCTCTACTGCGAACTATTTCTTACCAATTGACTCCTTACACCTGTAGATTAGTCTTCCTTGGAAAATGAGTCCACCTGTTTCCTTCCTAACATTGAAAAATCTGCTTTTTTTTTCTTTTTTCTACTTCCCATCTTTCCTTTCTGCCCTGCCCTTTTCTGGAATGAACAACTAAGACTCTAGGAAAATCAGACAATGGTCTGTGTTTGTTATTCTGAGTGCCCCATCCTTCCCCATCCTATTGCCTTTGCTCTTAATCCTTCCATTGCCTGAACTGCTTTCCCGTACCCCACATCCACCTGCCTGATTAATATCAATCCATCAGGTTGAGCCCAAGTATCCCCTTTTCCCATGAAATTGTCCATGACTATCACCAGAGGGAAATCCTTGGATCCCTCATAGTACATTGTGCACCTCTTTCTTTTCCTTAACATTCTAGCTGTAGTAGACTTACTTACACCTACAGTTAAGTAGAATATATTGACCATAGGCTTTGATGAACTCTCCTCCAACTAAAATACTAACAAAGGAAAAAAAAAAAAAGTATAAACCCACAATGACAAAGGGAACAAGAATGGAAATATTAAGCAGATAATAGATTTCCACAAGTTTTTTTAGATAAAAATAGAACAAAAAAGGTACACAGAAGAGGAAGATCATCTCTCTGTTCTTGTAGGGGCACAAATCTGATTCACCATGGCTCCGCCCTCATGAGCTAGGTACCTCCCAAAGCCTCTCCCTCCAAATACCATCACATCAGGGATTCAACATATGGGTTTTGGGGGACACAAACATTGGCCCACGATGCAAAAAATTTTTGGGATTTAAAAGTAATGTGGATGTTGAGAAACTTAACAGAAGACCATAGGGGAAGGGGAGGGGAAAAAAATAGTTACAAACACAAAGGGAGGGAGGCAAACCACAAGAGACTCTTAAATACAGAGAACAAACTGAGGGCTGATGGGGGCTGGTGGGGGAGAGGGGAAAATGGGACATGGGCATTGAGGAGGGCACTTGCTGGGATGAGCTCTCGGTGTTGTATGTAAGCCAATTTGACAATAAATTATGCTTAAAAAAATAACATTGATAGACATTCAATACATTTTCTAGAGCCTGGCAATGATTGAAGAGAGTTGAAAAACTGGACTGGTGAAAAATCAGTACAATTATTAAGACCAGATTAAAAAAAAATGTACAAGGGAATATTATCACAGTGCATCACTTGCGCTTATAATAAGCAATGTTCACTTAGTCATAACAATGTAAAAAATCATTTCTGATGTTGCTAAAATTTTAATACTACTCTATTAGAAGGGTAGAGCAGCATTTGGTAAACTTTTAAATATTTTAGGTTTTATGGGCTATATATCATCTGGTATGGTTTGTGCAATGGCTTCTTCTAAGGCCCCATCCCATCTTCCCAGTGTGGACCAGCAATGTGGTTTCACACTCATCTGAGACTTCTGGCTTGTCTCAGCCCATCGTGGTACCTCTGACTCCTTCAAGAGTTGGGATCAGAATGGCATTGGGTCCCAGGATGGCATTGCACTAACAATAGTGACAGGGCCAGGGTTATGCACCTAAGTTGGCCCCATGGAAGTTTTATGGTTTGAGAAGAGGCTTTCTCTCTCTCCTGTGGGTACGGACAAGACAGTGAATAGCCCCCTTTACTTTACTACTGGCCACAATTGTGAGCCAACAAAGGCTTCAGGTTGAAATAGAGGCTGTAGTTGGCATAACAGAGAACTGCGTCCTCAGTGACATATTTAAGCAGCTGAATAAACCAAACCGGGTTCCCACCCACCTCTTAGGTTTCCTCCTCCAGATTTCAAGTGTCCTGATGTCTCCCAGTAATCTCTGCGTTTCCAGTGTCCAGCATTCCTGTTCTGTTGCCTTTGTTAAATAAAATGCATGACTACACCTACAGGAACAAAATGGAGAAATGGTAACATTAATTCAGAAGCACAGAGAATGCAGTTTAAGCCAGGGCACCACCCCTGTACCCCCAGCATAGGACACACTGGAGGGCTGGCTCTCTACTGAGCTCCTTCCAGCTTCTGTCTCCAACCATCGCCAGCTCTGAGTTGGAAGACTTGACCTCTCTCCTTCAGTCCCCAGACCCAACTTGCCCCATGACAAAGAGCTGAATGAATTGGCTAAGCAGCCCCAAGTGAATATGAGAAGGCACTTGTCCCTTTTCTGCTCTATAAACTCATTTTTTTTTTTACTGGAAATAGCTTAGGACCAAAAGAAGCCTTGAAATAAAAAATCTTTTAGTTTGACCAAGAGTTATCCTTAATACTAGGTATTTTGGTTCCATTCCTGCTGCTGTTTGCTTCATAGGAGCCTCTGACTCATTTCCTCTTCATGCCCAGGCTGAGCAAGAATAGGGATCTTACTTTCCTGTCCTGGACAAGGTTCCTCCCATCCTCAGTGGTCTGCCCCCTGAGTCTCTCTTCTACAGTCCACAGCTCAGCCAATGGATGAGATGGCCCCTGATAGAAATCGCCCCAAATAGGATTTCTATTCAGAAGAATGATTTTTTATTTGGCCCTTTCAATGCTGGGCAAGCTTTCTGGTAAAAGGACAAGATTGTTCTCAGTCAGTTATCCTGAGCTGCAGATAGAAACTGCATTACTCCATGGCATAGCTCCAGGTGAGAAGCTGGTGAGAGGAAAACTCTGGGAAGTCCAGGGCCCACATCTATGCTCACAGCCCAGAAGCTGAGAAAGCTCTGAGTGCCGGCCAGGATCAGCAGTATCCCTGGGGAAATGATTCCCTGTTCAGTGACTGCACAGATCTCCAAGGGGTAATTGTAATGAAGAAATGCAGTCTGATGTGGGCTGGACGGATAGCTGGAATTCGGGTGCATAAAGAGGTGAAAGGGCACAATCTAATTTTATTCTGGAAATGTTCCTACTGATGATTCACTTTCCAAAGATTCCACCTTGGAAAAAATTTGTGGCCTATTCGTGTTTGTTTCCAAGATGAGCGTTATAATAATATTGTTCTGCATGAACACTGGGTGTTATGGACTGAATTGTGTCTCCCTCTAAATTCATGCGTTGAATCCCTAGCACTCGTTGTGACTGTATTCAGAAACAGGGCTTTTAGGAGGCAATTAAGATTAAATGAGATCATAATGGTGGGGCCCTAAACCAACAGGATTGGCGTCCGTATCACAAAAGGAGATGCACAGGGTTGTGTGCATATCAAGGGAAGGCCATGTGAGGACACAGAAAGAAGGAGAGAGACTTCACCAGAAACCAACCCTGCTGACACCTTGATCTTGGATGTCCAGCCTCCAGAACTATGAGGAAATAAATTTCTGTGAGGTAAGCCACCCAGCCTGTGGTATATTGTTCTGGAAGCTCTAGTTCACTGATATACATGGGAGGTCAACATTTACAGAGTTGATTCCTGATCATGATCATTTCAATCTGTTCCTTCCAACAGTCCTGAAAGAACGATATTCTTAGTGTTGTAATCCCAATTGTACCAGTGAGACAGCTGAACCTGAAAGATCAATGCAGAGACTCTGATAGTAAATGAAGACCTCTTCTAGAAGATGATAGTGAGTGAAAAGTGCTCAGAGATCCTCCTGAGGATCCAAATAGCTTCGCCATTGGCTACCCCAGTACCTGGACTCCTCCCATGACAGCTACCCATTGGGATGAAGACACCGGAACTCTGCAAGGCCTCTAGGAAAGTTCAAGTGCCTTACCTAACTGAGCACAAGCACAAGTATACTCAGCTCCCTCTAACAGACAGACCTGCTTTCATTTAGCGGCACTGTCTCGACAAGCTGAGCTAAAAGCAGATGCCATGATGGCTGCTACCGCAGGTGAAGGGAACCTAGGAAAAAGATGGTAGAGGAAGAATTTAGGGATGGTTCAGGCAGGAGGCCAAGGAAGAAGATGGAGGAGGCACCGAACTCAGTCATGGGTCCCGATGAGAGAAGACGTACAGTTGACATCCTCAACACAATGGACGATAACAGATTTTCTGAAAGTATGTACGTAAGAACAATTCTTGGAATGCATAGGGCTTCAACCATTATTTGATAAGAAGTGAATGGTTTCTACAGGGGGCCCTGAAAAGTCTGTGTCCTTTAAGACTAAGACCTTTCAGTAGTAGATTTGTGGTATTTTGCTGTTTTTGCTTTATTTGCTCTAAACAGCACATTAAAAAAAAAAAAAAAAAAGCACTTTTTCAGACCTGTTCTCACTTGAACCTCACAACAATCTTGTAGCATAGGTGTGATTAACTCTGTTTCCGGGCAAGGAAAGGGACATCCAAGACAGAAAACTAATTCCTCAATTCCCCAGGGTCTGTTAGACGTCGCACCAGATTTTGAACCCAGGTCCCTGACTCCTTTCCTGTGCCAGTCTCCCTTCTTTCTTTATGTGGAAATCCTTTAATGGATGAAGGTAACTGCAGAAGACGAAGTGTTCCCATACTTCTGTTCTTACCATATGACAACATGTAGTTCCTTCCTGGTGTCCCTTCAGCCTTGGAGTGAGGGGCACCATGTGCTAGGGCTAGGAGCTGAGCTAATCTGCAGCCAGGACATGCAGCTATTTATGGCCAGCATCTGACCTGATTGGCCATGGTTCATACCCTGCGTACTCATTGCTAAGTGAATTACATGCCATGGTGGTCCAGGCAGGAGAAGGAAGGGTCCTGCCTTCCTAGGTCAGTGAGGAGAATGCGGCCTGACCAGGGTCCTTAGCATGGTGTCCTCAGGCTTTATGGTCGGGTCCCAGCTGCCTCATCTCTCTACCACCTTCCCACACTCTCCTTTTTGCCACACGGAGCTGAACCCTTTATGAGAGATTTGCCCCACAACTCCGGAGATTGGAAGTATGGAATGAGACTCATTGGCTAAAGTCAGGGTGTATTCCTTCTGCCAAGTCTCTTCTGCCATGTAAAGATAACACATTCACAGGTTTTAGAGATTAGGACATGGTCATCTTTGGGGAAAACATTACTCAGCCCATCACGAAGGGTCAGAGGTTAACGCGATATGTAATCTAGAGCCTGGAAGAGACTGTATGTAAGAGATATCCTCTGGAAGTCATGGGTTTTGATGAAATAATGGAAGCCATGTGGGTAAGCAAGATAATCTAGAGGGAGAGTGTAGAGTAAGAGAGTTAAAGACAAGCCAGCCGAGCATTATGGTCCCCTACGTTGGTAAAGATCATGGAGGAAGAGAAGCCAGCAAGGAGGGCCGAGGAGTTGAGTTGGGTTTCTTCCTCTGAGACTTCTCAGGGGCTGCTTTCTACTCAGGGCCCCGACTTCCCAGTGACTAGGCTCCTGACTGCTCACACTCAGAGCCCACGGCCAGTCTGCCTACAGAGAGCTCTGCCAGGGACCCCACCACAGTTCTGCCTTGCTGTCCATCTCTTGCCTTAACTTGTCTTTCTCTCAGGCCCAGCCACAGCACCGCAAACCCACCCATACCTCCTGTGCCAAACACTCGGGTTCTTCAGCCCCTGAGTGAATGCTGAGCCACCCCAGCCCAGATTTTCCAGCCTTCCACATCTACCGGTTTTTGAATCTTAGTTCCCACATCGACACCGAAGTCTTTGGAAAAAAAAGCCATCAACTGGGGCCATCGGGGACTACCCTGCCGGCCCTGGAAATACCAGAAGTTAAGGTAAGTGTCTCTTAGGGTTTTAGAGATGCAAGTTTATCAAAGGAAATCCTGCTTCTTGCTGTGGGGAGTCATGCAGGGAAACCTCTTGCCCAAGAAGTGACTCAGTCAGGAAATGTCAACAATTTCAAGAGTTGTAGATACATTCTCAGATGATAGGCTCACCCAGATCCATGAGGCAATATTTGAAGGCTAGGGAGAGTCCTAATCTTTAAGAGGAGGACCGCTCTGCAAACTGTTGTCGATGCACAAGGAGATTAGTACAGACACTGACCGTAAGCTTCTAGAAAATTTTATAGTAAATGATACAGCTGTGATATCAAAGTACACGATCATTTCCCCAGGAATGCATTTTTATCACGTTTTATAAAAATATTGGTTCATAGCAGAGGTTTTAAAAATCGGGTCTTTATCACAGACAAGTTGAGAAGCACAGGTACAGAGAGCTACGAGACCCACCTCTCAGAGGTTGACCCCTGTCAGAAGGAGCACAAAGGTGATTTGTCCTCTGTGTCTGGGGTGGAGAGGGGTAGGAAGAGTTAGCAAGGATCCTTCTAGTTTTATAATCCAAACCTTAAGAGTTTACTTGGCTGGAGGCCAGCTTCGGATTCATGGCAAACTGATTCTTGGCAAGTGGCAGCCCTCATTACGTCCCTTTTATTTCAGCAGGGAGAAAAAAGCAAAAGCACCCTTCCATAGGGTGTTTCGGAAGGAGGCACCAGCCATTGTTACTACTATTTACTGAGTGGCGGAGCCAGCATTGGAATCCCACCTGCCTCTGGGCCTTTGCACATGTTGTTCCTCCTGCTTGGCCTTCCTCAGCTATCTACCATCACAGTGATAACTGTTTCACTTCCTTCAAGTGACGCTCATGTATTTATCCCTCCAGGTGCCTGTCCTGCTTCTCCCCTCCACTCATTCAAGTTCTTTATTGCTCCCTACGCTCCTCTTTCATGGCAATACTAACAGAACTAACTGTGCAATCAATTGTTTAATTTTGTGAGTTTGATTGTGAGTTTCCCGGGGGCAAAGACGTAATCTCTCCTCCTCATTCTGCCATCCTCATTGCCTAGTACGGTTTGGCACACAGTAGGTGTCTCACATGTATATAGAGCAAAGGAATGAGTGAAGAAATAAACAAATGAATGGATGGATAGATAACGGCTTCTTCCCTGTTGTTGGAAAGATGGTCTATTCTCCCACTTTTCTGTTTTCTGTCTCTGTCAGCCATTAATCCTGACTTTGTCAACACTGCAAGAAAATAGTCAACAGGCTAAAGATGCTCATTCCCCCCTAGCAGAGCCTTCTACTGTGCTGACATGGAAAACCTCAGATGGGTCCCCCACCCCTGCGTTTTCCCCCCGGAGCAGTTCCTGGAGGGTAAGCAGGCATCATAATCATTTGCTATCATAAAGTAAATTTGCAAACCTTTGTAATGTACCATTCCAATTTCCTTTGAAAAACATAGACCCAGATAGTCTTTAAATCCTGAACAATGTTTTGTTTCGTTTTGGAGATATTTAAGAAATGTGCAGCAGGAATTGTTAATAATAGAAGGAAGAGAGTGGCCTCTTGTGTAAACCCCAGAGTGCTTTGCTTGTGCGTGCATGCATTTACCACCATTAATGATAATAGGAGTGAGGTGCATAATGGTTGTTCCTGTAAATCTGTCCAGAGAATAATATACCCCTTAATTTAAAATAGCTGATAAAGTGTGAATAAAGGCCTCCCGTCTTTACCACTTCTCATTTCTATTAAGAAAGGAATCACATAACATTTTAGGGCTCTAAACTAATTAACTGTGCATATGGATTTGGAGGGCACATGCATAATAGGTTATTCCTGAATCTGCATTCAGAAGAGGCTGGAGCCCAGGGGCCAGGAACCCCGAACGCAACCGAACTTCAGGGTGCTGGCTCTGACTGGAGGGTGCTGTCTGCTCTCCTCTTGGCAAAGGAGGGGAATTGCTAAGTCAGCAGTAGAGAAGGAAGGACGCGGGACTAAGGCAAACAAGATAACTAGAGAAAAGAGATGAAATCCTTTGAAAGACGTGAAGTGTCGTTGCCTTAAAAAAAACCTGACGGCATGCTGATCAGTCCCGACACACGATCCTAGGCGTGATGCTGTTACGTACACCATGCTTCTCAGAGACCGTGGTATGGAAACCTGACTACGTTTTGGAAGCAGAAATGAGCAAAAAGGGAGAACAAAGAGATTTTCATTCAATCTAAACATATAAAGGATGTACATGCTTTCTACTTGCTGTATCATTTTTTATGCATTATTCACCTACTTCCTGATGCTTCCCAGAACCTTCTGGCTACTGTCGACCTTAGCTGATGTTCAGTCTTTAGCTGTGACATACAAAATTAACAAACGACATAAATATATGCTTTACCATTCTGATATAAATGGTGTAATTAGAGATTTTTCCTTACATTCCTCCTTAGAGAGATATTCACAATCAGCAAAAAGATAATTAAAACAATAATCTGATACATTTCCACGGTACAGCAAAAGAAACCATTTCCGGAAAAGCCACTAATTCAAAACTAAAGAAATTATTTCATATGAACACTTAGTAAGCACTCAAGGAAGATGTGTTCAATTAAATAGAATTGAGTCGACAATTCAAAGAAATCGCTCATATTCAATTCGAAGTAGAGCTTTTCAAATGTTGGGAGTTGGAAGCTACTCTTGTATTCACAATCTCCATGTAGTTGCGGGGGGGGGGGCAAATGTATTTGTCTTCTGTTATTTCTTCCCTCTGTAATTAGATGAAGGTTATATAAACTTATTAAGACAGTCTCTTTTGACTTTTTAAATTATATGAGCACTATACGGCACATAGGCCTTTTTCAAGAGCAGAAATGTAAAAAAAACAAAAAACACAAAACAACACAGCACACACAGAAACGTTGCATTTCCAACAGAGTCATGATTACCAGAGCCGGCTTCAAGGAGGGCAGACGCTCCCACCACTCCACGGCAGAATTGTATAATTTTGGCCATTCAGTAGCTGCGCATCTGTGACTTTTCCTTCTCCCCACCCCCACCTCAAATCCCTAACCCATTTAATTTTTTCTGTTGACATTCCAGATGTTCCCTGGATACGTCTTGATTTTAGGGCAAATGTAGTAAATCTGGAGTATTTATTTCCAGCTTGAAGGTGACTCACTTACTACCCCTGCTGAATATCTGGGTGCCTTTGCTACTCAATAGTTTAGATTAGGCAACATGTGACCCTAAGGCATGTCTGTAAAAATGCCCACGGAGCAAGAAGGAGACTCATAATACTGCTTTTTCAAAGTGCAATAAAACGCCCAAATCTACCAAGAGCTAGTGGGCCCTTGCACATGACAATTAAACATTAACAGGCCCCAGGGCCCTGGGAGCAGGGCCCTGCAACCCTTTGAAGCCCTGTTTGCCAATTAAACACCGGCTGACATTAGCGTCAAGGTGGCCGGGATCCAAAGCAGAGATAGGAACGTCAACCACTTCAGGGGCATTCATTAGCTCCCCAGACATTCCTGGCGTGGCCTGTTTCTTTACTATTGCCAAATCCACACCCTGCTCGGGAACTCTGGGGCTCTGAGAAAGTTTACTCAGATAAGCTTATTATGGAAATAGCACTTTGTCACCGTTTACTACTCGCTCCTTGTTCAATTATCTTTTATCTGTTCAGAGTATTTGCCAGCTCTCTCTCCAAGTTCCCCAGGATGAAGCCATTGGATTGAAAGCCCTCACTGGGGCTTCTGTGGGGGAAGGTGAGGGTACCACTCTGTGTCTGCCTTTCAGGGCCCAGAACACCAGGCTCTCTCCGGAACTTTGGAAACGGCTAAGAGAGCTCAGATGACCCTGAAACAACACACGTTGGATCTGCCTGGGTCCACTTATGAGTCAATTTTTTTTTTTTTTATGAATACAGTCCGGTACTGTAAATGTATTTTCTCTTATGTTTTTCTGAATACCATTTTCTTTTCTCTAGCTTACTTTATTGTAAGAATGCAGCCTCTAACACACATAACACACAAAATACTTGTTGATCAACTGTTCATGTTACCCGTCAGGCTTCCTGTCAATACAGGCTATTAGTAGTTAAGCTTTTGGGGAACCAAGTTATACATGAATTTCTGACTGTGTGAGAGGTCAGCGCCCCTCCCCACCTCCCCTGGGGTTCAAAGTTCAGCTGCACTGGAAAAAGATCTTGGAACTGTTGAATCACTATAGTGTATACCTGAAACCAATATAATATCGTATGTTAACTAACTGGAATTAAACTAAAAACTCAAATAAAAAGAAGAGAAGAGAAGAGAAAAGAAGAGAAGAGAAGAAGAGAAGAAATCTTATAAATCTTGTATTTTCTGATCATGGAAAGTGTCTCTACTGAGACAGAAACCTAGGTGCTCGATGGCCACACGGCCAGTGGAAATAGGGATGAAGTGTTATTCTGATTATAATAGCAAGTATTTATGGGGTGTTACCAGGCCTGCAGGGAATTTCACCCACTCCCCACCATCCCACATAGGAGAGATGCTTTCCCTCCTCACTCATCCATAGCTATGGAATCAACATAATTGAAATTTTTTACTGATAAGCCTTCATCAAATTCCAACCCCTCCTCCCAACACCATATTTCCTACTGAACCATCTGAGTTTACTATGGGTGAGAATTGTCACTTTGGTATTCTAATGCCTTCAGACTTAGTAATTTCTCTACAGTGAACTCATCTCAGATGTCAGGATACAGGCTGCACTTTCACCGCTATGGTGGTTTTAAAATATAGCCACAGATTCTTTGATATTCCTCCCATCACGAGCCAGAGATTAAATCCCCTTCCCTTGAGTGTGGGCCATGCTTATTAACTGCCTAACAAACAGAATGCGGCTGAAATGATGGAGCGTGACTTCCAAGTGTACGTCATAAAAGTCATTGCAGCTACTTTTCTTGGTCTTTCTCCTGTATCGCTTGCTCAGGTGGAAGCCAGCTGCCATGTCACGCGGAGACTCAAGAAGCTCTATGGAGAGGTTCATGTGGTGAGAAACTGAGGCTGCCTGTCAATGGCCAGGAAAGAACCAAGGCCTTCCGTCAAAAGCCATGTGACTAAGCATAGACACAGATCCTACAGCTTTGGTTAAGCCTTGGGCCAGACCTATCCTAGTCAACAGCTGGACTATGACCTCATCTGAACCAGACCCCTCATCTGATCTGCTCCCGGATTCCTGACCTACAGATACTGTGAGATAACAAATACTGTTTAAGTCATTATTGAGGAAAATTAGCCACATCGCAACAGATAACTAATACACCTGCCTCAGCTCATTGCTGAGAAGTCGCTAAAAGATCACAGGGCAGAGTCAAGGGACCTGAATTCTAATATCTGCTTCATGATTTACAAATTGTGTGACCATGGAAAATCTACCTGTCTGCTATGAGCTTCGGATTCCTTTGAGAAAACTTTCCCTCCTTTTCTCTCGCAGTTGGTAAGAGCGTCAGATGAAGTATTTGGGGGAAATCAGAAGTTTTCTGGTATCATAACTACCTTTTTGTCATTCAGGTTTTCAGCTTCTCAAAACAGTCTGTCCCATCCATTCTCTCAACACAGTCTCAAACCACACACCACATGAACACAAGGCAGCAACAGCGTCCCCTTTCCTTCATCGGATGCCATGTCTTGTCCACGCCTGGGAGCACCAAAGTAGTGCCATGTTCAAAACAAAACTTAACTAGGAAGGTACCACATTGACTCCAACTGGGAAGACTGCTGTCACCAGACTGCCAGAGAATGAGATGACCACACACTTCCCGTGAAGAGGAAGAAGATGCAGAAAAGTCACCTGGCCTCATGCAAGTTGGCAGTGATCATTGGAAGGAAGGCAAAAGCTGACTGGTCTCTTAACTCTGACAGTTTCCTTAGCCTATTTGATATGGGCTGTCTTCAGTTTGTTAACTCGCCATTATCCAAAATACCCATCCCAGCTTCAAGCAGAATGTCAATTAACTAGAGGTACATCAGCACCCGATATATGCACTCAAGAGACACATGAAGCATTCACGTCAAAGCTCTGAGGAACGCTCCAGGCTGAGGATACTATCAACCCAGGTTTCACCGTTTTCTGTGGATGTAGCTCTCCATCATGCCTTCAAACTCCAGCCAGATTAATCATTCCCCCTCAAATGAGGCAACCTCACTTTTGCTCCTGGTTAGAGTGTCTTCTCCCTACACTAATTATGTAAAACAAATTATGTGTATGATATACTCAGTTAGTTGCCTACAGCACAGTGTCATTCTGGTCCTTCTTTCTAAAGGAACCCACACTATTTTCAAAAAGTGGCCCCCTCCCAAGCCCACCTTAACCCCACTCCAAGAATAAATCCTAATTGGTACAAGCCATTCAGGGTAATTTCCCTCCTATTGCCAAGGGTGGGTGTAGTATTGGGCATGTGATGTAATTATGGTCAATGAGTTATAAGAAAACCTCTGCCGGGTGGAATTCTGGGAATTTTCTCCTTGCTCCTAAAAAAGAGGCAGAAAAAGAGAAGGTCCTGTTTTTCTTGGGGGTTTTGTCCCGCCTGGATTTGGCTCCTAGAACTACTGTGTCATCATGCTGCCATCCAAAGCTCAGAGGAAGACACAGCTGAGAGAAACCGCAGAGAGGCAGAGCTGGAGCCGGGGCACCAAGGCACAATGAGCCCACTCTTTTGAGGCATCTTTATTAGGATAGTTGCTTTGCTGTCAAAGGCAGTTAGAGTCAGGATGTCTTGCTCCAGATAAAGCAGGCTTCAGGGCCAGGGCAAACCCCACCTCTTCCAAGATGCCTTTATTGATGTGTCCTCTCTTCATAGCTTTTCTCATCTTAAGAGTTTCAGTGCCACTGCCTGGGCAGGCAGCTCCATTGGTCATCATTGGACTCAGAGTTCCACGCCACCAACCACTTATTCAGCATTATACCCCCACTCACCATTACCATCGGCCACACTGAGAGTCTTAGAGTGTGGAGGCGATTGTCTGTGTTTCCTATGCCAGCACTCATCCTACAAGTGAGTGGATTCAATCAAGCCCAGAAGTTTCTGTTGAATCATCCCCTAAGCCAATGGTACCTACTGGCCTTACTGTTCTATAACTTAGGAAGGCATGCCGGTGATTCGTCACATAAGTAACATTTGTTCTAAGATATTGTCATCTGCACCTATTTAGAGAAGTAGCTAGCACTTTTAAATCTTCTCCCGCCTATCCATCACCTCATTATGAATGGGTGAATCCAGTAGACAAAACCACTTACTTTCTTTTCAAAACCACGATTGGTTATTTGTTCTTAAATATGTGAACTGGAAATTATAAAACCTACTCAAACGTGGTGAGAATTGAACAAAAGAATGTATACAAAACCCTAGCTCAATGCATGGCATATAGTCAGAGATCAATGAATAGCAGGGGTTCTACAGAATGGATGGCACCTGAATGGTACACATAGGCCAAATCTAGCCAAATCAATTGAAAAGGAGAACCAGTTCAAAGGGATTACTACTAAGCAATGAGTTATCCAGGCCTTTGCTAAGAACAGAGATTAATTATGCAGAGTGACCAAAGCTTTAATAGCAGACATGAAAGGCTGACATGTGTCATTGTCCTGATTCTTCATACTTCTAAGTGGAGGTTTTATCCTGTTATGATCAGGTAATATAATAAAATGCCTATAACTTAGAGATCAAACTTTCTCTTCTATATAAAGGCCAGAATGAAAATATGTCACTGTTTCCCTATGGCTGGAAGCAATGACTTTCCCAAGGCTGGTTTGTACTCTTTCTTTTCCCAAGTAGAAATTTCCTTGAGCAGGGGAAGTCAAGAGAATGGCCCTAGTCAGATGAAACTCATCACTGTTAACCATAAGTGGTGCATTTTCTCCATCTTTAAAGTTTCAAAAGAGTGAGAACCCTTGGAAACCTCCTTTTTTTTTTTTTTTGGTCTAAATTAAAATTAGAAATTAGTGTTGGCATTGAATTCACTCCTGTGACCAGTGTTCCCCACTTTCTTCCCTCTCCTCCACCAAAAACAGGTTAATGATTACCCAGTTTTAAAGTGGAAAGAACTGTGTCTATGGATTATGGTTGGGAATGACGTGTCAGAGACCAAGACTGGAGTTTTGGTTTGATTCCCACAAGATCTTGGCATTTCTCACAGAAAAAAAAAAAAAGAAAAAAGAAAAATTTTGGCTTCAGGTTGAACAAGCAACCCATAATCAGAGAAGACCAGGCATTACATTGGCCAAGGAGGCTTGGACAAGAGTGTGGAGACTCGCCTGAGCCTTGAGTGTGGTTTTTCACAGACTCTACACCACATATTTCTGGGTGCCTGGCCACACATTCTCAGGAAAGCCTTGTGAATTAAACTGTTGTGGCTCTGAGCTGCATTTTCCCTTCACAAGGCCAGTGTGACGTTTACTGTTTAATCACTAAGTTTAATGAATTTAGGAATGGGAGATCTCATAAGAAATGGAAACAAAATTAGAAACATTCTGAAATATTCATAAACTGTAGATATTTCTTTTTAGCTATATTACTCTGAATGTTTTACAGGAGTGAATTAGTCACTGCAGGCTGAGAGAGAAGAGAGAAAAGATGTTAGTGTTTCTTCCCATTGAGTAATATTTAAATACACCGAAGATCCTTAAATATGTGTGTCTGCCAGCATACTTCTGAATCAGTTGTTCAGGGGACCACTTAAAAAAATCTAAAGAATAAAAACTATTAAGAACATACTGGACAAAAATATCTGGGGGCCCCGTGGAGATAAAGTATGTATTCAATTTATAGACTCATCACACTTTATAACCAAATTGGGTAATACCTACAGCTGAGAAGGAATATTACAAAACCTCTTTCTATTATGGTGTTTCTTACCTTCTATTCTCAAAGAAAAGTGTTGGGGGTAAGGATTAAACTTTATTACTGATAAGGGTTCATGAAAGAGTTTGATGAGTTTGAGTCTCGAGTGCACAATTCAGAACTTAGGAAATTCATGAATATTTTGTTCTTACTGTGATAATTTCGATCAACCGCCATGGCTCAAAACAAGACCCCTCTGGGAGACTTTCCTAAAACCATAATGTTAAATCTAACCCCATTTGTTACGTGCACCCCTGCTTCTCCGTGGGGTTGTGATGGTACTTTTATTGTATGCTGCCATCTGCTCCAAGGCGGTATCTTGTGCCCATTAAAATGTTCGTTGAGTCTTATACTGGTATCACATATTTAATGTTTTTAATGATTGTAGCTTTGGAAGGCTTAATATTTGGAAGAAAAAGTCCCCCACGTTCTTTTACTCAAAAACATCTTGAAACAGGGCACCTGGCTAGCTCAGTCGGTAGACCATGCTGCTCTTGATCTCGGGGTTGTGAATTCAAGCAGTTTGCAATTGGCTGCCGATTTTAACATTTGCTTTTTCACGTGAAGGAACTTTTCTTCAGTTCCTAAATCATTGTCTCTCCCCATGAGGGCAAGTTGAAGCTCCTTCTTGGACCACCACTCCAGGTCTTTTCTGTCCGCATTCACCATGTTTTGCTTTGGACATTTACACCACTCAGGGGGCAGCCTTCTTTGGCGAAGTCCCTTCTGCCACTTGTCTTTCATTACCTAAGAATCAGACTCTCTCTCCAGATAGTAAATGGAAGCTTCTGATGAGGAAAGTAGAGAGCAGTAATGCTGAAGAAAAAAAAAGTCCCTTTTTTTGGAAGTGGGTTACCTCAAAAGACAGCATGAGAACAGGTGGGTAGAATTTCAGGGTGCAGCCGTTGAGGGTTCAAACCCTCATGGATGCAGCCCATGGGGAGAAGCATGGTGGTTCCCCATCTTCTCTCCAGGATGGTCACATTGATCTCTTTCAGGGGCGATGCCTGCCAACTACAAACCAAGATCCTCAATGTATCTGCTAGTATTGTAGCTGCTGGAATTTCTTTCCAGAGTCTCACAGGAGTTCTACAGCCCTTTCAATGTGAGATTATGAAACACTATGTGAGATACTATTAGGTGGCATTTTGAGCAGAAATTTTAAAATGATTTCTGGAACCATGAGTGGACCCCTTAAGTGGGCACTGGAGGGGGAGTTATACAGAGATTGGTTCTCAAATAACCAGTAGCTGTTCTCCAAAAAGCAGGCATTGATGAGAGACAAAGGAAAGAATGAAATCTCTAGAAACCTGGGGCTTGAACGTGGGAAGGGATGACAAGGAGACTGGCATCCCAAACAAATATTAAGCTCTGGGATTCTTCCAGTCAGGGACTAGAGTATAACCCCTACTGTTCTCTGAGACTTACCAGAAGCTCCTTTACAGACAGTAAATATATAGACTTGGTTGTGAGACAGAACGTCTATTTCATCAAAACTCTTGCAGCATCCGATCATTATAAAGCTATGTCCCTAAATAATACCATGTTGGCCCTCATTCCCATCTGTCCTACAAAGAGTGCTTGGGCATTATAACAGGGCCAGGCACAAAGAGATGTTATATTCTTTCCATTATATGTACTGCAAAAACTTTATGGTCGACTTGATTCAGAACAACAGTGAATTGTCTCATGGGGCCCTCCGGGGGGGAATTTATCCTGGTCTCATTTCTAGCACTTTTCCTGAGCAACTGATGTATGTTCATCAGGTGTGACTGAATGGTATAAGTGATCACACGTTTCGTTCCACTTGCTATAAGGCAATTCAGAGGCTGAACTGCAGGTCAACATAAGTGACCATGCAGGACATTAGAATTTGCAACTGGATATTAAGATTACTCTTCTATTTCTGCAAGGTTTGTTGTGTTAACAATCATGTGCCTCTAATGGTGTCTTATTTTTTTAACTTGTTCTATTATTCCATCTTTGTAAACTACCATAGATCTTTTGGGAAAGGGTCAAATATAAATAATAAGAATTGTCACATTTGTAGACCTCCACAATACAACCTCAACTGTAACTGGAACTTAGTTGATGCCCAGAAACAACTTTATGAAAAGGAAAGAGAATGTCTGAAAACATACTGACTCATGGATGTGCAGGTTTTTCCAAACACCCCTACTGGCATGACGCTCATCACTTCCAAATGACCAGCTCAGAGATTGAAGACTGCAGTTTGTTTGCTTAGTGTGTGTGTGTGTGTGTGTGTGTGTGTGTGTGTGTATGTGTGTGTGTGTGAAGAGCATAGACCCATGTCTGCCATATAGGAGTAAAGACCTGGTAAATTTTGAAAGCAAAAGAGTCCTCTCCACATCAGAGCTCAAGTCTGCACAACCAGGCCCTTTTGAAAGGAAGGCAACACCTAATAACACAGGGTGAACAGACGGGCCATGCTAGGACGCTCATTCTAGAAGAATTTTGGAAGTTTTATCTAGAAAATCCTTTTTTTAAAGGATACAGAATTTAAATTTTAGAATTCAAATCTCCAGGAAAATAGAACAGGTGGGGAAAACCATTTTTAGTATCTATTCTCCTGTCTTCCTTTAGCCAGAAATAAGACAGTGTATTCCTTCGGCAAAATATAATGTTCAAGGTCTCTCTGTGGTGAGTGCAGCCATCCATGGACATTGGCCCATAACTGTGCACAAATGAGAAACCTGCCAAAGAACACCAATCTCAGAAACTAAAAATAGAACTATCCTACGATCTAGCAATTACACTAGTAGGTATTTACCCAAAGGATACAAAAATACAGATTCGAAGGGGTACATGCACCCCAGTGTTTATAGCAGCATTATCAACAACAGCCAAATTTCATCACTGACTGACGAAAGGATAAAGAAAGTGCGGTATGTATATATACAATGGGATATTACTCAGCCATCAAAAAGAATGAAATCTTCCCATTTGCAACGATGTGGATGGAATGCATTATGCTAAGCAAAATAAGTCAATCAGAGAAAGAGAAATACTATATGGTTTCACTCATATGTCGAATATAAGAAACAAAACATATGAACGTATGGGAAGAGGGAGGCAAAGAGAAGAGAGAGAAACCACAAGAGATTCTTAATGATAGAGAATAAACTATGGGTTGATGGAGGGAGGTGGGCTGGGGATGGGCTAGATGGGTGATGGGTACTAAGTATGGCACTTGCTATGATCAGCACTGGGTGTTGTATGTAAGAGAGGAATCACTGAATTCTACTCTTGAAACCAATATTGCACTGTATGTTAACGAAAATTTAAAAAATAAAAAAAAATATCTATTACAAAAAGAATTCCACTCTCTATCCATTGGGTAGATAAAGTCATCAGAGTATAGTTGACCCCCTACCAAATGCCGGTTTATGTGCTCTAAGCTGTAAATAAAGATTTAGAAAAGATTGTGTATGTGTTTGTATTTTTCCTCATTTTGTCTTTTGGAACCCTACAGGCTTTATATGAATTAACTGTAGATGGTAGGACGTGTTTGCAGATACAATCTATGCAGCATGATGTAGAGGTTTTGAAAGCCATGGGCATGCTTGGGAGATACACTGTTCTGTCCCAGGTATATTAGTCATGAGCTAGAACTCTCTGCTATGAAATTAAACATAAGCACAAGTTAGCTCAACACAGCTATTGAATGAAGCACTAACAGGTAGTGGCCTAACAAAGTCAAAGGCTGCTTCTAGCTCATGTTGATAATCTTGGGACAGTGAATATGTCCATGGGGTTTTTATCTTTCACTTGGTCATCCTGGGACCCCAAACTCCTTCCCCATTGTGGCTCTACTATGCCAGGACCTCCTTCTCACCCACATTCAGCTGGAAGAAGGGGGAAAAAAGTATGAAGGCACTAACGTCAGCAAAGTGCCTGGGCTAGGCCAGCAGTGACACACAACCATTCGTCTTCATTTCCTCAGCTATAACTCAGGTACGTGTCCCCAACTAACTGCAGAGGACACTGGGCAACAGAGCCCAGCTGTGGTCCAGAAGGAAGAGAATCGAGGTTCCATTAATCTCGGTTCATAGAAAAACACAAACAAACAAACAAAAAAAAAACTAGTTCCCAAGGGCATAAGTTAGAGGAAGACACATTTGAGCTCATTGAAAGGTAACCCACTTAATTTTGAACGTCGGTCTATACTCTGTGATGCTGTGGCAAGACGCACATCAAGCCAGGATGAGATGTCCACGCAGCACAGCTGCCTCAAAGACAATGTCAGCCTTGGGTATGGATTGTGTTCACAAAATCAAAAGGCCAGAGGCTCCAGACATCTAACTTAAACTTGCAAGCACCTGCGTTTCTATTGCAGGGCAATGCATGCTTTTTTATGGTCTATTTCTTCATTCTGCCACTTGTTAACGATATAATACCGGAAAAATCGCTCTACCTGACAGAGACTACAGAGATCTGCAAACCAGATCTATAAACACCTCCTCCCTCGGTTGTTGTCGCTCATGAAGTCATTTATCTGAGAAGGTCCGGAACATAATAATGAGTCAGTACATATGAGTTTGACTGAAGACGATCGGGAGATGACTCAGGTACACTTAGGAATCTCAGCACCTGCTGTCTGGCCTTGCTCAGTACCTGCCCCTTCGTACAAGCCTGGTCATCAGGGGTAATGACGTTGCTCCAGACCTTCTAACCCTCACAATGCAGAACACGTGTAGGGTTTAACATAAAAGTGGCTAGTAAATTGTTTGTAGTTGTTTTGGAGTTTACTAGTAAGATGACATCGTGGAAATCTGCATGAGCTTTTCACTCATTCCCTGTTTTTTTGTGTGCGTGTGCATGACTGTAGGAACTCCCTTATATGGTTCCTTCGATTAATAATAGCATGCATGTGTGTGATTTCATTTACTCCTAAGCTCAATATTGAAAGAGGAGACACCTTTATCCCCACTGTACAGAAAAAAAAATATCAAGGTGCCGAGGGGTTAAATAACTTGCCCAAGGTGTAGACATTACAATGATAGAGACATAAATCAAAATCCTTTCTTCTGACTCCAAATTCATGCTTTTCCCGCTCGAGGAGAGCTTCCAAATTCTTGCATAGGTCATGGAACAGCATGAGAGTACAGGAAAATCTTCCCTGGTCAGAAGCAACCTACAAATTCCTTCCTAAGCCTCTCTAAGAGTGTCTGGGAATGAGGTGCCCCTGGGATAAACAACATAACTTGCCAGCGTCCCTGAGATGGTACAACATGTTTCAGACCTTTACATCACGTCTGTAGGATTATCTTCCCCTCTGTTATGTAAAAATAGTCCTTGCACTCGTTACAGCCAGCACCACCGCACATGATACCCCTTATCTGGGACGTGCAGGGAGCCCCACTCAGCCACATGCCCTCTGAACCTCTGACCGCTGGTCAGCGGCGCAGAAGCCAAAACATCCTGGGTTGTTCTGGGGCTGCCTCTTCCTGACGTTCTCCCAAGTCTATCTCTTGCTACCAGTGTTTTCTTTTTAAGAGTAGAGAACATTATTAATCATCTGAATCGATCGCTACCTCACAGTTAATGATTCATTCCTTGGACAAATATTTGTTGAGTGCTTGCACTGAGCCAGACTTTGTTCATGGCACACGGGATAAGTCAGTGAGCAGAAGAGACTGTAACCCCTGTCCTGGCCAAACTTCCATTCCAGCAGAGGGAAATGGACAATTAACAGCAGACATAACAAATAAGTGAAGAATATATTCTATTACAAAGGGGCCGAGCTATGAAAAAAAAAAAGAGCAGATGGAAAAGAACGCTGCGGGGGGGGGGGGGCAGTTTGCAATTTTAAATAAGGTAGTTGAGCAGGCGCTATCTAGGGAAAGAGCATTCTAGGCAGAGGAGACAGCCAGTGCAAAAGCCCTGTAGTAACAGAATGCATGGCATGTTCAACGCATTGAAGAAGGCTGGTGTGGCTGGAGCAGAGTTTGAGGGGTGCAGAGGATTAGGACACGGGGTCAGAGAGGCAGGGCCAGGTTGTGTAGGATCGGATCACATACAGCTCTACCAAACCTACTAAAGACTTCAGCTTTTAATCTGAGAGAAGGAAAGAGCCATTGGAGAGGACTAAAGAAAGGACAAATATAATCTGACCTATTTTAAAAGGAGTAACTGACTACTCTTTCAAGAATAGGGTGAAGGGGCGCCTGGGTGGTTCAGTCAACTGAGCGTCCAGCTCTTGATTTTGGCTCAGGTCATCTCACTGTTTGTGGGATCAAGCCCCACATCGGGCTCTGTGCTGAAAATGCAGAGCCTGCTTGGGATTCTCTTTCTCTCTCTCTCTCTCTCTCTCTCTCTCTCTCTCTCTCTCTCTCTCCCAATAAGAAATAAATAAACATAAAAAAAAAGAAAGAAAATAGACTGAAAACATGAAAGAAGCAAAAGCAGAGGCAGAGAAATGAGTTAGGGGACTATTGCAGGAACCTGGATGAGAAGCAGCACCTGAAGTCCCATGGTGGGAGCACCTTCTAGAGGACTGGATAGAGACTGTGGAAAAAGAGTCATGAGTGACTCTGAAGTCCGAGGCTTAGGCCACTGATGGTGGTGCCCCATCTCCTGTGGGGCAGAGGGAGTGTTCTCAAGACTTCCGCTTTGGTTCTGTTGATTTTGGGCTAATTGATGGGCACGTACTCAGTTGAGAAAGATCTGGGGCAAAGATTAAAATCTGGGAGTCTTTAGCGTCCAGGTTGCATTTAAAGTCATGAGATTGTTGAGAGTATCAGAGAAGTGAGTGGAAAGAGGGCAGGAGGGGTCAGCGACTGAAGCCTGGACTTGCCAACGTAAGACTTCAGGAGAAGCAGAAGAATTGTGAAAGCGGTAGAGAAGGAGCCACAGGTGACGTGGGAGACGAGATGCAAGGCACCCACTCTGGAGTCAAGTGAAGGAAATGAGGGAGAAAGTGGACGTGACCGAACATGTCAGCTGCTGCTGGGAGGTCGAGCACGGTGAGGGCCTGGAACTGACCATCAGATTCGCCCACCCGGAGAGTATCAGTGACTTCGCAAGAGCAGTTTGGGTGTTAGGACAAGTTTACGAAAGAAGGACAGAAGCAAAATTACAGTTGGCAATGCTTTGGAAAGGTTTCCAAGAAGCACGAAGAGATGGGCGGTGACTGGTAGAGTCAAAGGAGTCAGGAGGAGGCTCTGTTGGGTTTTGTTTTCGAAGATGGGAGGAATAACAGCATGCATGTATCCTGGTGGGAAGATCTAGTAGAGAGTACAGTATTGATGGTGGGGAAATCATTGGAGCCATGGCCTCGAGTAGACAGGAGTGGATGGGCTCTAGTGAACAGCAGCACAGCACTTCATCTATAATAAGAGGCCCTAAGAACCTAGGGCTGGAGTAAGTAAGTTTTCCTCCATCAGGCCAGACAGCAACTATTTTAGGCTTTGCGGGCCATATGTTTTCTGTTACAACTACTCTGCTCTGCTGATATAGCTCTAAAGTGGCCATAGACTATATGTAAACAAGTAGGCATGGCCATGTTCCAACACAACTTTATTTCCAAATACAGATGGTTTGGGTGGGCCATAGTCAGCTGACCCATGGTCTAGGCTATCCTCATGTCTGTTCACTACTTCCAAATTCAAACTGTCAGCGAGCTGGAAGTCGGGGCTCACACTGAAACAATAGGCCGCATACGCTTTGTGGAGTTGAAATAAGAACCAAGAACTTACTCCTACGGAGATCCAGCAAAGTGTAGCGATAACTCAACGGTAGACGCCGATGGCAGGGAATGAACTCACTCACCTCTGTCACACCACCAGCTAGCCCCAGGCCAGCTCAGGGGATAGTAGATGCTCAGTGGCTGTTTATTGACAGACCAAATCACCAAATGCCTCCCCCTCTCCCACACTCATTTCCCCCTGGCTTCTCAACTAAAATAGGCCCTCTCTACTGCCCCTGGAGGGGGCCCAAAGAGAAGATATGAAGCCAAATGAAGTAACGTGGATCCTTTCTCACACTGCATGGTTACTCTTTGGTGTTGATTAGTTAGGAAGTGGTGAAGGAATCTGTACAAACTCAGTTCCCTGGGAGGCAGATCAGAGGAGAGAGGTTGTTCATGGCAGAGCGGTGGATGACTTTTAGGAGGGGAATATGATGTTGGAGAAGATGGAGCTTCTGCAAGCAGTGATTCCCTCCCGCCGAGACGCAGCCTTGCACAAGACACTCCGGTTTGGATTTGAATTCCAGCCACCCCACCCTCACCCCCCGCCAACGTATTAGCTGCTCCTCTGAGCTAATCACTTAGGCTTTCCCAAAAGATCCCGACTTCCTCATTAACATAATGGGAAAAATATACAATCCTCTCATACCTAATGGCCTCGTAGGGAGGAAGAAATGAGTTCATGGGTGACAATGGAAGACCCTTGGTGTGGCAGGATCACAAACAGCATCAATCTCTGCCCTCTCAGACACCCTTCGTTGTGTCTTTTGTAGTATCTTGTCCCCTCCTCGTGACTTTTATCTTCGACAAAGAGAAGCTGACCAAAAATTATTAAAATAGACTTGTGAGGGGGCGCCTGGGTGGCTCAGTCGGTTAAGCGTCTGACTCTTAATTTCGGCTCGGGTCATGATCTCGAGGTTCTTGTGAGTTTGAGCCCCGCATCCGGCTCTAGTCTGACAGTGCAGAGCCTACTTGGGATCTTCTCTATCCTTCTCTCTCTGCCCCTCCCTTGCTTGCTCTCTCTTTCTCAAAATAATAATAATAATAATAATAACAATAATACTAAATAATCTTAAAAGAAGAATAGTTTTAAAAATACAGTAGTAGGAATTATTCTCAGCTCAGGTATTACTGTGTAGGAGCAGATGATATGTGCTGTTAGATCCAGGATGCCCTGGACCCTTTAAGCAACCAGTAAAGATACCTACAGGCTCAGCCTACCTGGCTTTGATGAATTTTTTGGTACTGTCCCCAACCCGCCTTGAGCAGAGTCTGGAAATACTCTGCTGCTACTCTAGCTAATGTCTACTGGGGTGAACTTTATTACAGTGACACCTGCAATGGCAGAAGGCGACAGCCTCCCTATCCTACCTTTCTTGTCCTGTCTGCTTGCTCAGGCTTCTAACCAGGTGGTCACTTCTCACCAGTTTCCATCTGTGGCTGAATCCAAGCTCTGAGAATCAGGCAGGTCAGCGGCAACCCTACCCCCAATCAAAGTACTGACAGCTCCTCATCTACAGTCCTTTTCATGAACACTAATGGACCTTCCTAATTTATGTCGAACACCCAAATCCTCACCTAAAGCTGAAAAATGCATGCATTGCCCAGCCCCAAATATCAACCCATTGGTACTGCCCCACGCTAAGGCTCCCATGCTCTTTGGAGACTATATGCTCTTCCTGAAGGGAGCCAACCTCATGCCTCAGACTACTCTATTCAGAAAATTATGTCCCAGCAGCCTCATCTCATTCCCCTTCCCTCCTGGGAACATTCGCTATGTCATGGGTTCGGCCAGATTACCATCTCCAATCATCCTTACGGCAGAGACAACCTCTGCTCAGCAAACACATCACACTCTTCCCTACATTTTCCACGTTCCCTCTCCGTTGGTGTGGGGCCATTGTGATAGATCAGAGTGAGCAGAAGTAGTAATTTGTATGACCTCTGGGATGAAGTTGTTTCAAGCTCATGTGATTCTTCTCCTCCTCTCTTCCCAGGCTGTAAGACCCTTGGATGCAACAGCCCCCTCAACAAGGGTGCCCACCCTCATCCGATGTCACCTGAGTAGGAAATAATCCTTATTATGTTAGACCATTACAGCTTCAGAGTCTGACTCTTGGGACAACTCATAATAATTCATCTGAGCCATGCATCTTCCAACTTGGACTCAGTGAGAAGCCAGTCTTCAAATGCTGCCTCTTACCACATATGCAAATGTTTTCAGAAAATCCTCCTTTGAAAAAATTTAGGACAATTATGTCTGCTTCTGTAAGAACTACCAAGAGAATACTTTCACATCTTTTTTTTTTTTCATTTGTTCAAATGTTTATTTATTTATTTTGAGAGAGAGAGAGAGACTGCATGAGCTGCGGAGGGGCAGAGAGACGGAGAGAGAATCCCAACTGAGGACTCCATCCCACAAACCATGAGATCATGACCTGAGCCGAAATCAAGAGTCGCACACTTAACCAACTGAGCCACCCGGGAACCCCTGCGTTCACATCTTTTATGAATCAACGTTTCACACTTCTAGGTTACAACTAGATCAACAAATGTCACAAATAAAGTTGGGTTCTTGATCTCACAGAACGATATAAGCCCACAGTGGTGAGATCTGGTTAAGCTGCTTTCGCCATGCTCGACACCGAAGACAAAAACACAAATCTCCTTTTCTGTAGTCAGTTACTCTGTGTGGCGATAAAGATATTGTTTAATTGTTGCATCAGCGCTTTATTGCCTTTGTTCTGGAAAGCGTTCGGTGACGTCTCTTCTTTTGATGTGCTTCCCCGGCGTCTGTGCTATATGAAGACTGTAGCCCTTCTTCAGATCTGCCGGCCTAACGAGGATAGTGAAGGATTCTGTGCAAGTGCAAAATAACAAGCTAGAGGGAGGAAGTGATTTTTTGCAGCCCCTTGCCAGAAATGCATTCACTAAGACCACATCCCCAAAGTACCACCAGGAACCACAGCAGACATTTATTTAGCACCTATCTTGTGTCGGGCATGTCACTAGGAGCTTTCTTTCCTAACCTCCACAGCAACTCCACAAATTGGCCACGCAATCACCATTATAAAATAAAGGACACCGAGGCTCAGAGAGGCTTAAAAACTGAGACCTGTCACACTCCAAAACCATGCTTTTTCCATGACATCATGGGCCCTCCATTCAGATGCCACTGCCACGAGCCAGATGCCTGCAAGACATTTGGCTGTTGGCCAGTCTAAGAGGGAGCAGGGCAGGGACTGGAGCTAGCCTCTTGAGCACCTACTAAGTGCCAGGTCCTGTGCGGAGGCTTTTCCCAGCTGCCACTGCTGCCTGACCTTGCTCCTGGGGATCGGATCCCTCAGGCCCTTTTCCAGGTCACACGCGCCTCCTTTATTAATGTGATAGTTGCCGCCGAACTTCTTTTTACTGAAATATTTTGGACCACTCGATCAGTTGTTTGGGCTCAATGAGAAATTGATGCCTCTTTATTCAAAGCTCTGTCAGGAGCTTGGAAAACATCACGCTACTTTGAAAAATGAGGGTTTTTTTAAGATTAAAAAAAAAAAAAAAAGCCCAATGATTTGAGAACTTCTCTGGTTGCCAGTTGGCCCGGCTCCTTCCTGGGGAACCTGGCGCCACAGGCCAATCGGGAGCCACCGTTGCAATAAAAGCGCCCCTCTCCCTGTCCATGACTGCTTTCAAGAGTGATTAGCTGGGAGGGATTCATAAGCCTTGGTTTTGTGTTGTTTTGTTTTGGGGGGTTTCTTTTTTTTTTTTTTTCCTTGCACTTGGAGAATAAGTTAATTATGATTGGTTAAAATTTGTGTGTTTTTGCTTTTATCCCCGAACCACAATTAGAGCTCCTGACAGCCTCCTGGCCCTCAGAAATTCCAGCTGGTATAATAATTGATAACCGTGGTTATGAATAGATTGGACACAAGGCTGTGAAAGAATGCCCAGCCACTTCAGAGGGTCATTTACAGCGTGCTGAAGGGAAAAGAGAATTTCAGGCCGGGAAAGCTTAGAAACAGAACGAGTTTTTATCAGTTTCCTCGACACTGGCAGATCAAAGCCTGGGTTGCACTCTCTGAGGCTTACAGATAATGGGGTGGCCGCTAATTCATTCTGCGGCTGGAGCGGAGGCCTATTCAGAGGGGTAAACCAGGGAGTTTTCATGTTGCTGCTTTGTAGTCTTTATCATGGTACCAATGCAAGAATCACCTTTTTATTTTAATGAGACATTTGAAAAGTATTTGATTCCCTCTGGCTAGGGGCGCCTTCCCCCGGCTGAGACAGTAAGAAAGAGTCGCCCAATGGAGCCTCATTTTCTGAAAGCAATAGTATCTGCATTCCGCCCACCCCCACCCCCACCCCCCCTTGTCTGCTTAATAATTTCAGGGCAAGCAAAAGCTGGGCAACTGGGAAAGGAACAGGGCACGTCTGCTGTTAAACCCGAACCACTTTTTTTTTTTTTTTTTTTTTTTTTTACAAAGAATGAGGTTGGCCGCAAAGACGCAAGTTCGAACCCCCACCGCACCATTCGCTGTCTGTGCAACTCGGGGGCTGCTGGATGCGGTCCTGTGTCTGAAGTAGTCAAAATAGCTAAAGAAGAGGAACTCAGTGGTTGAATAAATAGATGCGTTGTCTCCAGTGAGCTTGGGCAAACTCCCTGAACTGTATGGAGCAGATACTTTTCATGCCATAAGTGTTCGTGAAGCATTGTTGACGGCTGAACTGGATCCCCCGCCTCCCCCACAAATTTACGTGTCAAAGTCCTACCCCTGGTGGCTAAGATATGAATGTATTCTCAGATAGAGCATTTAAAGAGGCTACTAACGGGGCGCCTGGGTGGCTCAGTTGGTGGGGCCTCTGGGCTTCGGCTCAGGTTATGCTCTCTCGGCTCGTGAGTTCCCCGCATCGGGCTCTGTGCTGACAGCTCGGAGCCTGGAGCCCGCTTCAGATTCTGTGTCTCCCTCTCTCTCTGGCCCTCCCCTGCTCACTCTGTCTCTCTCTGTCCCTCAAAAATAAATAAACATTTTTAAAAACTTTAAAAAAAATTTTAAAAAGTAAAGAGGCGACAAAGTTACAGTGAAGGCGTTAGGGTGAGCCCTAATAAAATATGACTGGTATCTCCATACGAAGAGGAGATGAGGACACAAAGGCACAAAGAGGGAAGACCATGCGAGGACACAGGGAGAAGGCGACCGTCTTCAAGCCAAGGAGAGAGGCCTCAGAAGAAACCGACCCGGCGGACACCTTGATCTCGGAATCGCGAGCAAACACGTTTCTGCTGCTTAAGCCGCCCGGTCTGCGGCACTTTGGTATGGCAGCCCCAGCCAAGCCATACAGGCATCTACTATGTTCTTATCTTTGGTTTACAAATCCTAGCCCTGAGAGTTTTTTCAGGCTTAAGGGGCTTTTCTCTCTGGGCCAAAAGGACACGAGGATTGCAGATAGAAGTTCTCGGCATTACCCTACGGTCTTTGGAGCGGCCGCAACGTCCTCTCTGAGTCTCGGTTCTCTCGGCTAGAACGTCAGAAGGACTCACGAAAAGTGTCTTGTAACAGAGAAACAGCTCTCGGACATTTGCCGTCGCTCCCAGGACATCCCAGATGACAAGTGGTGGACCACCACCGGGCCTCCCATCCTGGCTTCTCTTCTCGGCGCATCTCATGCCCACGTAGGAAGCAAAACTTGTCACTGCCTGAGAGCGGCTTCGAACCATAAGGGCCCAAGTAAGCCACCTCCACCTGCTGTCTGCTCAGGTTTCAGGAAAGGGAAAAAGCCCAGGAGAATTGCAAAGCATCTGGGACTCTGGCCATCGATTGTTGCTCCTGGACAAGACCCTGACAGGCCCTACCCTACTCTAGCTGGGTCTGGCATCTCGCCGTGCCCCAAGGGTGACCCCTTCTACCTCCAGGAGAGGAATACAGTCTGGCACTGGTGACAGCATCCCCTCAGTGTGACTGTGATCCAACCTGTCATAAGTAGACTGTCTGTTCTGGTATGTTCCACTGTGATGCAGAAGAATGTCAGAACCCAGACACTGGTTTCACTGAAGGTCTCAGTCAGGAATGGATCTCAGGGTTTCTAAAGAATCTCATCCCAGGGTTCCTGCTCCTAAAAGCCCCTTTTCTCTACTTTTCTCCACCTTAGGGTTCTTGGTTCTTTGAAGGCCATGGACCCTGTCACTCAGCCTGGTAGAGAGGCAAATACCCTGTGGTCTGGACCAACCAGGCTTTCTCCCACCCATCAAATGGAAACACACCCAAGTCCTAAGCCTTTCCTTTATCATCCACAAGAGTCTGGCAGTGTGCTGTGTGGGGAATCAGCTCGCAGTAAATATTTGCGCGCTGAGTTTCATTTCTCCTAAGTTTGCATATACATGTGAAACAGCTTCCTGGCATTTTCAGCTTGATTGGCAGGACTGGATAAATAAATCAAAACACACTAAGTAGTTGAAAAGTGTGGACGCACTCATAATTATTCAGAAGCAAATCTGACCTCTTTTAGAAAAGACATCACAGCGTCCCTGGAAAGTTTAATCCTGCCTCAAAGATTAGAAATTGATTATCCTGGCCCAGGGCAACAATCCCACACCTGTGCTGTCAGCCTCCAGGCTCCAGTCTGTCCTACCCCCTGCTTCTGGGGTGATCGTGCAAAAACACACATCCGATCACATCATTCGCCCTGCTTAACGTTCCTGTTTCCCTCAGAGAAGAACCAAACTTCTTAACGAAGCATTGCAAATTTCCACAATATTGAGCCAATCAACCTTCCCAGCCTCATCTGCTAACTCTCCAGGCTTTCATCGCCTCCCCATGCACGTTTCTCTGAACATGCCTCGCCCTTGACCTCCATGCAGTTGTTCGTGTGCTTCCCTCAGCCAGGAGCGCAGTTACCTACATTCCCTGCCTGTCAGAATCATGCTCACATCGAAGGCTCAGCTCAAATTCCACTTCCCATCTACAATCCATTCCAATCTCGTCAAGAGCTTATGTCTCCTTCTCCGCTTGTCTGAATTAGTCCATTCACCCTGGCAGCAGCCATGTTTTGATGGGGCCGAGAGGGCGCAGGGTGAAGGAGACAAAGGTGAGCATGTGTCATGCCTATGGAAATGCCTTCCACATGGGCTACCTGGTTCCATGCAGGACTCTCTAAGGACAGCAGCTCAGTTGAGCGTTTCTGTTCCAGAGTTTCGACCCTGATCTGTTGGGTACTTGCCTCTGGCAGAATCCCAGTGACTGAGTCAAATTAATGAAAAGTACAAAGGATTGATAAATAAATCAGAATGTTAACCCATTCAGCGATACTATGAAAATCAGTGACCCACAGATGCTAAAGTACTTGAAAACTCTGTTTGTGGTACCACACCCCTTGCCTCATCCTGGAATCCTGATAGCTTAGATTTAAAATTATTTGCACATTGGGGCACCTGGGTGGCTCAGTCGGTTGAGCGTCCAACTCCAGCTCAGGTCACGGTCTTGCAGTTCATGAGTTCGAGCCCCGTGTCGGGCTCTGTGCTAAAAACAGCTCAGAGCTTGCAGCATGCTTCAGAGTCTGTATCTCTCTCTCTCTCTCTCTCTCTCCCTCCCCCCCCCCCCGCTCATGCTCTGCCTTTCTCTGTCTCTCAAAAACAAATAAATGTTTAAAAAAAATTTTTAAGTTATTTGCACACATGTTGTTTGGTTAGCCTAGACACGGTAGAGAAGTAGAATGACTCGGGAAGGATATTTGCTCCTGAATTTCAGGAGGTAATTGTGCTAGCCCTCTGAAGGGTGGTTTTCGTAGGGCATCAGTTGAGGGCCCAGAGGCAAATCACGTGAAGAGTGTTACACGGATTCAGACACTCGTCTCTCTTAACCCTGCTTTTATATGTCCATGGCCTCTCTAATGGTACCTTTTCCTTTAAAGAATTAATGCCTTCTGAAATTGTAACCAAGTACCAGGTCTAAATGGCTTGGTAACAATCTGCTTCCTACAATGGACTGAGTAGATATTTAATCACTCTGAGTTTCAGGTGGACTCCGTAGAGTTACCTTTGGCGTTAGACAGTAGATGACATCACCCAACCTTGACTGAGAGCCCCATGAAGAAAAGGCTTGTTCCATTATCTCTATCCCATTCATTAGTCAGCTCAGTGCCTGGCGTAACACACTTGGTAAACCCACTTTTGAATGAATAGACGGAATCATGGGTGGAGGTGTCAGCGGAGGGATGTTTGAATGGATGAGAGCATAGATGAATAGATGGATGGGGGAATAAATGCCACTGGAATCCCGATTCCATCCTTGCTTTAGAAGGAGATTCAGTAAGAAAACAAACAAACAAAAAGCTTTTGACATACAGCCATGATGGATGCTATAGAATTTCGCACAGTAACAAAGTGGATGGCTCAGAAAAATCCAGTTAATGCTTCTGCCCACATACCACCTAGCATTGCCATCCAAATACAAGATATCAGTCGTCTACCTTGCCCAGGAAACCATGCTTGGTACTGACCCAACGCATTTGTCAATCGAGAGCTGTTAAGCTGTGCTGGAATTTCCAGCATTGCGGGCACCCACACACAATAAAATACATAGCCGTGAAATTACACAAAGCACGATTGATTCAGAAGGCCTCTCGGTGTCTTTCATGATTTGAAATTTGAATCCAGAAAATCAGCATTTGAATTCTCACTCAGTTTCTTGGCTGTGAGACCCCTGGCCCAGCCTCACCTCTTTGACGTTACTTTCCTCATCTGTCAAATGAGGGTCATCCTTTCTGTCCTGCAAAGCTGATGGGGTTAGTTTGAGTAGGGGAACATCCATAAAGTCTCATTGTATGTGATACAGCATTACAGGGACGATCATTGTAGTGGGCATGTATTGTTTGCCCATCACGGTTCCCTCCTGGAAAGTGTTGCTCTCTCCCCCAGCGCGGTCCAACTGCTCGCTGGAGAGCATCGTCTTACAGATTCTGCTACTCTCCACCATCAGAGGATACGGGGATGGACTTGTGATCCAAGCTGGACCAAACAGTGCCTTTGCTCAGGTTTTTCAAACCCAGGAGACACAGAGAGAGAGAGAGAGACAGAGAGACTCATTCCCTCTCTGACAATGACATTGAGCAATGTGAGGCCTGGGAGGATGAGTTTTGGCAGAAAGGAGAAGGCTGGTCTAGACAGGTAGAGCACATTTATCAAGAGAGGCCAAGATGAGAGGGGAAGGAAGTTCAGTCTGGCTGTTAGTGCCCAAGTCTCTGGCTCCAGATGTCCCTAAGGCCAAGCCATTCTACTTTTCTCCACCTGGATAGGTGAGGCAACATGTGTCCCTGTCCAAGTGAAGTCAAGCTGAGTTCTCTCAACCCACAAGCAAAACATCTACAGGGAAATGGGGTCACTGATAAATCATCACTTACCACTTCATTGTGCATTACAGGAAGACAGGGACACTTACAATTTCCTCCACTGCTGTGTCCCTGGGACTGCACATAGCAGGCTCACAATAAACATTTGTTCAATACATCATTATATTATTACATTTATAATAAGCACTGGTGTGTAAAGAGCTCTAATTATAAGCAAGCAGAATTAGGCAGCTTTTAGAGAACGGCAATATCCTTCTGGAAGTCTTCCTATTTCCACACAAAGCTCATACGTTTTCATAATGTGATATAGTGTCATTTAAACACAAATAATTCAAGGGCACCTGGGTGACTCTGTCGGTTAAGTGTCCGACTTCAGCTCAGGTCATGATCTCACGGTTCGTGGGTTCGAGCCCACGTGTCAGGCTCTGTGCTGACAGCTCAGAGCCAGGAGACTGCTTCGGATTCTGTGTCTCCCTTTCTCTTTGCCCCTCCCCCATTCCCTCTCTCTCTCTCTCTCTCTCTCTCAAAAATAAATAAAACATTAAAAAAAAGTTTTAAAAACAACTCAGAACAGCATTTGCAGGAATGTAACAGTGGCCTGTAATTTGAAACTCAATCTCTCCACAACTGATCATATATTGCTGATCATAGCGGTAAAAACAGCGGGCACGGGAATCAGAAGGCCCCAAGACTGAAACCCAGCTTTGCCTTTGGCAAATTAGACTCTCAGCTTCTCAGTTCCCTCATCCGTAAAATGGGTGTGACGATTTATAACACAGTTTTTTGGAGGATTCAATTAGATGACAAATACAGTAAAACCTTGGTTTGCGAGCAGAATTCATTCCTGAAACGTGCGTGTAGTCCAAAGCACTTGTCTATCGAAATGAATTTCAAAAACCATTGGTTCACTTGTGATCGTGTGATGTTCGGTGTCACGTACTCCTCGTATGGCAAGACATCTCTCTTTTATCAAGTTAAAATTTATTAGAAATGTTTGCTTGTCTTGTGGAACACTCACAGAACAAGTTCCTCGCGATGCAAGGTTTTACTGTATTAAAATGCTTAGTACCTAGTAGGTGCTAAAGATACAGATATTTATATCTGTATGTTAGATGTGTATGCCTACACATATATACGTACATATATGTGCAGTTAATATACTGTACTTCATATAAGTCTGTGTATGTATATATGTATACATATATGTATACAAGTATTGTAGTTTGTTTCCCACAGTTGGCTCTCCTAGGACATGGGCATCTGAAAATCACTGGACGCCTGATACAAACACATATGTATATATACATACATAGACTTATATAAAGTGCAGTATATTAACTTAAATACCAATGGACTGAGAGTCCTTGCAAGCAAGTTCTCAGGTATGTGTTAGAGTCTAACCCTCATTTCATTCGCCACCCACCTTCATCATCCCAAACCAAAAATGAACTTTGGAAAACTTCCTAAAACCACTGGAAACAAGCTTTCTCATCAGCGCAGTTGGCTTCCCAGAGACGGGCTCCACGGACGTGTGCTCACGGTCTCTGCACAGACCGGCTCCCCTCGGTGCCTTGAGGCGTCCCCAGCAGAGGTGTCCCTGGGAAGTGCCTTTTCATCCCCCGAAGCGGTGCCCTCAAGCCTCACTGGCATCCAGTCCTTACACTAGCCCCCCCTATGGAGAAGCGGCAGCTTCCCCAAACCTCATTCCCCCTAAGCGCTGGGAAAATCCTTGGTGGAATTATCAGGGATCTGACTGGCTTTGAAGAGCTGGTGGTTATCTTTATGGCTTCTGCTGGGCTCAGCCCAAGTATAAGAAAGGTCATGACCTGCTCTTCTAGTCTCCTGGAGGAGAGAAGAAAAGGAAATGGCCAGGAATTAAAGAGAGAGATTTGAAGTCAAATGAAGCAAGCTCCCAGCCACTCTGAGAGGCTGGCCTGTATCTTGTCCAACCGGTCAAGTGCTTCTGGTCCCCGGGGTCACAGGACCTAAGCATACTCTGACAAACTACACCCGGGTGGATCGAATATGTGTGAGACAATTCAGGCCTCTGGCCCTCTGGAATCTTCAGCCTCATGCCTCTCCTGGGCTTTATGCCACTGCCTCTGCATGTCCTTCAGATGTGCTTGGCCCCCAGCAACCGGGAACCAGGGCAAATATTTTAGTTTGTTTCCCACAGTGGGCTCTCCTAGGACACGGACATCTGAAAATCATTGGACGCCTGATATAAACACATATTACTATTTTTATAATCACATATATCTGTGTAGTATGTGCATATGTATTAATGTCTTTAATTTTTATTTATTTTACTTTTTTTTTATTTAAATTCAAGTTAGTTGACATATTGTCATGTAATGTAATAATGGTTTCAGGAGTAGAATTTAGGGATTCGGCACTTACGTACGACACCCAGTGCTCATCCCAACAAACTCCCGCCTTAATGCCCATCACCCATTTAGCCCATCCCCCCACCCACCTCCCCTCCAGCAACCCTTAGTTTGTTCTCTGCATTTAAGAGTCTCTTATGGTTTGCCTCCCTCTCTGTTTTTCTCTTAATGTTCCTTCCCTTCTCCTATGTTCATCTGTTTTGTGTCTCAAATTCCACATTTGAGTGAAATCGTATGCTATTTGTCTTTCTCCAAATGACTTATTTCGCTTAGCATGATCCATTCTAGTTCCAACCACCTTGTTGCAAATGGCAAGATTTCATTCTTTTTGATTGCCGAGTTATATTCCATTGTGTGTGTGTGTGTGAGTGTGTGTGTGTGTGTGTGTGTGTGTGTATCAATCACAACTTCTTTATCCATTCATCAGTCGACTGTATTAATGACTAATGATTAAAGACAAATGTCTTTAGATACGATTTTATACTATATTAAATTCGATTGGCATTGGACAGTAGGTTGGAAGGCAAAGTAAGTGGGCACAAACATTAGTTAAGACTATTCCAGTATCTATAGTTGCTAGCATGATTATGGGGTCATAAACAGTTGTGATATGTATAGTTACAGATACGTGTATATCAGGTACACAAATGTACACATCTCAGTACATAAATACAGACCAATAACCTTAGATCTAATTAGAATCTGAAGTCACATTTGGTTTAAATTTGAAATTGATCTGATCAGTGTATTTGTAAAAAAAAAAAAATTGGTGTAATAGACCATTGTAATAGAAGTTTTCAATCCTTTTAAGAAATGGTAATGGTCTGCGGTGACTTTGATGGGGATGAAACAGATCCCGCCTTCTTAAAATGATATTTTCATTTTTTACAAGTCCTGGGAACCAGATGTCATTAGTCTCTAAAACCTACTGTTCACCCAAATAAAATTAGTGATAATAACAGCAGCTATATTAAACATCTACTACATGCCTGTACAATACTAGGTATGTTACAGATACTGTCTGTTTTTAATCCTGGCCACAATTAGACTCTTTCAGCTACTAGAATTCCCATTTTCCAGATTATGACATAAATTTAGGGAAGGTCAGAGAAAAACACAGCCGGTCCAACACACAGTCAAGATTCAGTCTGAGGTCTCTCTCGTAGCAGAGATCTCGTTCCCCTCCCTGTGCTACAAACCCCCACCAGCCACACAAGTGGAAACTGACTAGACAAAACACTGACCACTGCTCCCCTGTTGCCTGTCACTACCTACTCTATGTCTCTGAGGTTGCCCGCCAGCACACAGGACAGTGATGCCTCGAGCAGAACTCCAGTGCTTTCGCGGGTTGAATCATTTTATGAGTAACCCCCATATTTCCAGAAAAGCGTCAGAATGGGGTGGGGAGAAAATGAAACGTAATATCTAAACCTTCTTGTCATAGTCATACATCTTGTTTAGGAAAATGCTCTTTCATTTAAATAATGATTTTAAAAATCCATTAGAACACATTTTCCAAGCGGTCAAGATTTTGTGAGACTGAGTTCTACTTTTTAAATTTTTTTTAATGTTTATTCATTTTTGAGAGACAGAGACAGAGCACCAGCAAGGAAGGGGCAGAGAGGGAGATACAGAATCTGAAGCAGGTGCCAGGCTCCACACTGTCAGCACAGAGCCTGACGTAGGGCTCAAACTCGTGAACCTTGAGATCATGACCTGAGCCGAAGTCGGACGCTCAACCGACTGAGCCACTCAGGTGCCCCAAGAGTGAGCTCTGTTTTTAAATATCTGTTTTGCACTATTACCAAAAGAAGAAAAGCAAACCCTTTTTGCTTTTAACGGTGTGAACATTTCATTTGGAAACAAAAGCCTGCTTTCCAAAATTCTGTTTTCCTAACCAGCTTTAACTCAGAGGTCTTATCTCCCACCACCCTGAGTGCAGAAATCGGTTGTGAGGGAGAACAGGGGATCTGAAAACACTCACCACCCATCTAGGGATCTCTGAGCCACCAGTCTCCAGCTAGCCCATCGTGTGTTGTTCCTTCCTTCAACCATTAGCAAGTGTTCCCTGGAGACCTACTACCCACTGGGGGCCAGGCATGAAGGGGAATGAAGGTGACTGACCACAGTCCAGAGGCAGAAACAGACAAATAAGTGAGTGTCACCACTGCGGTGTGACAAGGGCTTGTCACAGTGCTAGATGCAAAGCAGAGTGTGGGCTTCCCAAAAGCTGCCTCCCTAAGTATAAAACATCCATAAGGAGAAGCAACCAGTCCACTTTGAGCTGGGGCCAGTCTTCAGGACGCTACATGTGACAACGATTAAGTCAGAACATCCAGAAACAGTAGCCACAGCCTCTCAGGGTAGAAGACAGAAAGCAAGATATCCCATGCATCCTAAAAACACTGCTGGAAAAAAGTCAGGGCCCCATGGAGAAAAGAGGAGCGCAGGGCATTGGATTCAGAGCCTTTCCCAGCCCCACCAACACATAGCCACGAAAGGAACAAAGACACCAAGAACCTTACCCCTGTGATGTTAGCAAACACTTCTGCCCCTGTTTCCTTCATTTGCTTTTCACATTAGCCCCATTTTACAGATGGGAACTCTGAGGCTCACCACAGGGAGATTATTGCTCAAGGTCACATGGGAAGTCAGCCACGGGGCCTGAGCGGAGCCCCACGCTGTGAAGTGCCTGGCGCTCCTCCCTCTCTGGTCTGGGCCACCTGGCCTTCGCGGGAGGGGATTTCTGATTCCCTTCTGATCTGGGGCCTGCTGCTCGGGTGTCTTATGATCTCCAGGGTCGTGAGACAACCTCCTACACCATCTGCCTCTCCTGCTGAGCTGGCAGGTACAGACCCGCCCTTCTCTCTTCTTTCTGGACCATTCCAGAAATACTTCTGACACAAGCTGGGTTGGGGCATCTGTGGGAGTTTACATATTTGAGTATGTGCGTGTGATATGTCTACTCATGAGGGGCCCCCGAGGGGGCATGCAAATGGTTAGATGTGTCTGTGTGACCTTATTTACGTGCACAGTCAGGCACTGGGATATTTCTTCTCTTTGTAACATAGAGTGTGGATGTGTGTGTGTGTGTGTGTGTGTGCACATTCTGTCCTGTTTAGCATATGTCGATTTCTCTGAGATAACGTGCGCAGATATCTTTGCTGTGCACGCACGGTGTATGAATGTGCATGTCCCTGTGGTTTGTGAGTGTGCTATTCTCTGCGATGTGTGAATGTGTTAGATATTCCTGCTGTGTGTGTGGATGTCACTGTGGCGTGCATGTCTGGGTGTAAATGCCCCTGTGATTTGTGTGTGTGTGTGTGTGTGTGTGCGTGTGCTTCTGTGCAGATTACTGCTGACCTAGCTTTTTCATGAGCATCAGGAACTCAGCTGACTTAGCAAAACACTGAGAGAAAAGCCTCAGGAGGAAGCACAGGGAGCGTTTCCTCACATAGAGCAGCTACTCATGCGCACTCGGGTCAGTGAAGTTGCCCAGCCCTTGCCCACCAGGAGAGCCCCTCTGGGGGAGGAGGGCCAAGGGATAACCCAGGGCACTCAAGGCCAGGGGTCCCATTGTCATTCTGAGCCGTCCATCACTGGCTGATGGCAGGGCTGGTCTAAGAGTCCCGGAAGATGGGAAGATGGAGAACCGCAGGGAGCAGGGGGAGGAAGGCAGGTGCTCCTGCAGGGCTGGAGCTAGAAGGCGGTAGAACGGAGCCCCTCCCCCCAGAAGGGCGTGCCAGTGTGTGCGTGAGTCCGGTGCACGTGTTGGGTGTATGCATGCACGTGTGCGAGCGTGTGTTCAAGTGCCATGTGAGCAGGTGTGAATGCATGCGGGGTGGGGGTGCAACCCCTGCCCGCTCACCCACAGGGTCCACACGCTTTTGATTCTCCCCCATCCCACCACAGCTCACCCAGCCGAGCAAACATTCAGCTTCCAACGGGGCGGGGGAGGGTCAGGCCTTACCAGCGTGTCCCAGGGCCCCTCCGCCCAGGAGATGACAGCCTGACCCCACAGCCTGCCAGACCGACTACACCCTACTCGGGGACTTCGAGGAGCCACACTTCTCTGGGCAGGCAGGCCTTTGTTCCAGGCCACTCAGAATGCTTTTATCTGTAGGTTTGCCTTGAACCAAAATCCTGTTCAAATGGTCTAAACCTGACGATAAACCCAACCTTTCAGATTACAGTGTAAACCCCACCACCGCACCAGGGAGGGGAAAAAGCAGAATTCCTGTGCATTTCAGAAAACCTCCCTGAGTAATCCCTTGAGCCTCCCCACAGGGCTCCAGCCCCCTAATGGATGCTTTGATGACAGCAGATAAAGGCCAAAGGTACCTTTATTCTCTCAGAAATTGCTCCAAATAAACAACCTTGATGATTAAAGCAATAGAAAACCCAGGAAGATTGATGGCTTGGAAAAGGCTGCTGAGTGAATGAATAACTTCCCCCTTTATTTCCGAGAGCTAATATTTGTCCACATTCGCTGCCTTTTGGGAAAAAAAGTGCAACCTTTTTAATGCTGAGTGTTGGTCAGAGACAAATGGTCACCATCCAGTTATTACTTGAACTTTAAACCGAGCTCCATTTGTGAGTGACTGAGGCTGCCGTCAGCATTCACCCATTTATCAGGCTCAGACACGCGGCCTGCACAGGGGAACGTCATACCTGCCTACAGACTTCGAGGGTGGGGCCGGGCCCTGAGATTCCTTCTGAAGCCTTTGAAATACTCTTTTTTTCTGTTGCCCCAGTGTCTCCAGAGATAAGTCGTGAAACATTTTTTTAATGTTTATTTATTTTGGAGAGAGAGACAGAGTGAGAGAGAGAGAGTGTGTGTGAGCAGAGAAGGGGCAGAGAGAGAGGGAGACACAGAATCCAAGGCAGGCTCCAGGCTCCGAGCTGTCAGCACAGAGCCGGATTCGGGGCTTGAACTCACAGACCGCGAGATCATGACCTGAGCCGAAGTCGGACGCCCAACCGACTGAGCCACCCAGGCGCCCTCCAGATATTAATGAGTAGCTTCTCTACGCGAGGAAATGCTCCCTGTGCTTCCTCCTGGATCCCGGGGTTGCTCTCCACCCCAAGTGCATCTCTCATTAGGAATGACCTCAACTACACGTGATCTCTTAGTTCCTGGATCAGCTCAGTTCCTGCCACATGGCCTTCTAACCCAATTTACACCCCCCTCCCCAAATTCTCACGACTTCACCTGGCAACTCACCCTTATCTGGAACTGAGCCAGCTCTGAAACTGTGAATGTAGACCTCGGACCAGAATCTCCTCATTCCTTCCAGCTCTTTCTTAGTCTTCCCACTAAGAAGACTAAGATGCGAATGACTTCCCACCATTCCATTACTCTGACTTCACTGGGACATCTTGAAATGCTCCCTCTCCGCAAGCTTGTCCTGGTCCCAGTTGTTCTTTCTTCAAACTCATCTAGAAACATCAAAAGCCTGGATACAGCCAGCCAGCCAGAGTCTGTGCACCCACAGCCAGAATGCATTGTGCTAGCACAGAAAATACCGGGCACACAGGTTACCATCAGTCTGCCATGCTGCCTGGAATCCTTCCACACTCCCTGCGCCTGGCTCAGGCCCATCCTCCAGAGCCCATATTAAATGCCTCGCACTCTTCCGTACCTCCAGCTCATGAGCTTACCCGGGCTATTAGAAAGCACTGGAAAGAAAATCCTACAATGTCTTGCCAAATCACCTACAGGTTACCTACATCTCTAGTCCTTCCCTCTCTCTCAGGTCCTGTTAGAAGACGGGAGAGCTCTCTTGCCCCAGGCCAGGCCATTACTCCCTTGAATCTGCTCCTGCCAGGGTCACCAAGAACTTCTCCGTTGCAGAGTCATTGGATATGTTCCATCATCAGCTTCTTGCTTGAATGGGTGCAAAACTCCTGACACTCTCATGTCGCTCAGTTTCTATATTCCCATGCTCTCCAACATGTGTGCAGGCTCTCTCGACTCTTCATCATTTTGCCCTTGTTTAGATGGCGGTGTTTGGGGGGATTCAGGTTATCTTTTTGAATATGCTCTTTCTGAGCATTGCCGACCATTCTGGGGCTCCACTGACCATGTTTGTGCTGGAAACCCCAAACATTTTTTTTCTAAATCCGGAGTTTCTCCTGGCATTCTGGTGCACTGTCCCACTGGCCTGCTGGCATCTCTATGTGGCTATGCCACAGCCGGGCTTATATACCCCCCACCCTAAGCCTGGTTCTTTCTCTGAATGACCACTTCTTTCTCATCTTCAAAGCCAGAAGCCTGGACATTCTCCTTGACCTCTGCTTTCCCCCATTCCTTGGAGCCCACCGGCACCTCCTTCCTGCATGCACTAGTGTCCTCTTCCGTGAAGTCCTCGAGGGCAAGGATATGTCTGCGTCATCTGGGCATCTTAGCACCTAGTGCGGTGCCAGGATCTCAATAAATGTTAAATTAATGGCTGATGAGGTCACGATCTCGCGGTCCGTGAGTTCGAGCCCCGCGTCAGGCTCTGGGCTGATGGCTCAGAGCCTGGAGCCTGTTTCCGATTCTGTGTCTCCCTCTCTCTCTGCCCCTCCCCCGTTCATGCTCTGTCTCTCTCTGTCCCAAAAATAAATAAACGTTGAAAAAAAAAATTAAAAAAAAATTAATGGCTGATGAATTCTTTGAGATGAATGGTGTCATGAGTGGCAGATGACCAAGGCTTAGAGAAGCTAAATACTGTCACCAAAGTCAGGCAGTTAGCAAAAAAAAAAAAAAAAAAAAAAAAAAAAACCCAACATTTTGGACCTAGATCTGTCTAAATCCAGAATCCAAGAACTTACATGTTTGTCCTATGTCGGATTCAGGGATGTGGCATTTTTGAGGGCCAACGTTCTGCCCACATTTGTGGGAAATTGAAAGCTAAGCATATAAGAAACGTGCATTGTGAATCGAACTTCAAAACAGACTTTCGCTTTAGTCTTCCAGGCTTTTAAATTCCATTTTGTCGCCGTGATGATTTCTGACACATCGGGTCCAAGGCCCTTCATATCACTGGGAAAGCTTTCTTAATCGCCTCTGCTGCTGCTGGCTCAGGCTCTTGCCCAGCTCCCTCTCCTTCATTCTCTCCTTTCTCCCCAGGTGGCTCGGTGCCATCTGGCAGCTGTGCTCGAGGAGCCGCTTTGCCAAATGTGCCCCGTCTCGCAGCGCCCGGAGCTTCGCCTACACACACACACACACACACACACAGTCCCATTGAAGTCATGGCCGCTGTACCCCAGCTTTACTACAGTGAAAGGGAACTGGCTGAGGCTTGTGTTTCGAGCATCAGTGAAGTTTCGAGCATCTCCGATGTGCCAGCCCCTGAAGTATATAGGAAGACTGAATACATGGCCCCGAACAGGTCTGAGCTGGAAGGAAAATGTCGGATTTATTGGCACCCGGATGGCAGCTGAAGGGACGAAAATGCAGGAGGTCGCCCCAGGGAGAACATGAGGAGGAAGCTGCGAGAGGAGCCAAAGGGAGAGCTCTGGGGACACCGATCTTTGAGGAAGGAGGAAGACAGGGACGCCTGACGAGATTCATGGTCTCATGAGATTCACGAGGTCCCCAAATGACAGGAATGGCTGATGGTGTCCCATGCAAGGCCCCGAACCAATGATAACAACAAGAATGATAATGAGGAGGAGGAGGAGGAGGAAGGGAGGAAGAAGAGGAGGAGGAGAAAAGGAAAGGGAATCAATCACTAAATGCTTGTTCTGTGTCAGGCCCTGTACTAGGCAGTTCTTCCCTTACACACATATGCTCATGCTTAAAGCAACCTTATGAGAGAAGTATTTCTGTCTCTACATTACAAATGAAAGACTGGAAAATATCCACCGGATTTGGCCAAAAGGGCATCCATGGTAACCATAGCAAAATGAATTTCACTGAAGGAAAGTGACTAGAGGCCAGATTGAAACAGGTTGAGTAGTGAATGGGGAGGTAGGAACGGAGAAAGAAAAGAATATTCTTTCAAGGAGGTCTGATGACAGAAAAGAAGAGAGAGAACACAGCGACCAAAAGGGAACACAATACCAGGAGAGGTTACACTGCAGTATAGCAGACGCTTGAAAATGTGTCTATTCTGGGGCGCCTGGGTGGCGCAGTCGGTTAAGCGTCCGACTTCAGCCAGGTCACAATCTTGCGGTCCGTGAGTTCGAGCCCCGCGTCAGGCTCTGGGCTGATGGCTCAGAGCCTGGAGCCTGCTTCCGATTCTGTGTCTCCCTCTCTCTCTGCTCCTCCCCCGTTCATGCTCTCTCTCTGTCCCAAAAATAAATAAACGTTGAAAATGTGTCTATTCTGAGGGCAGAACCAAAGAAAGATGACGAGATAACAAGACACAGGTGGGCATGGTGGGAAATTAACAAACCCAATATGGTGGGAATACTCACGTCAAAGGCTTAGGGAAAGATGTCCTCGAACAGGAGGAAAAGGGTCCCCTTTTAGAGTCCAGAGAAAAGGACAGGGAGAGGGGATGGTTTTAGATAAATTGGTGGTGATGGTTGGGAATTTGAGCAAGATTGTGGCTTAAGGTGCCAATGTTCTTAGTAAAGAAATGGAATGAGGAACAGGAATAGAGCGGAGGGGTTTTTTTTTTTGTTTTATTTTTATTTTATTTTTTGAGAATGAAGAGCTGAAGTAAGATAAGGTGCTTGAAGAGAGAAGTAGATGTTAGAGTATTTCCTGAGGGATGAGCGAGGAAGCAATCCCCCAAATTAAGTGACTAATGGAACCCATGGACATACAGTGACTCCAGAGTCCTTATTTTTAATTTTTGAAAATATATTTTTAATGTTTATTTATTTTTGAGAGAGAGAGAGAGAGAGAGAGAGAGAGCTAGGGAGGACAGAGAGAGAGACACACAAAATCTGAAACAGGCCCCAGGCTCAGGGCTGTCAGCACAGAGCCCAATGCGGGGCTCGAACTCACAAACCCTGAGACCGTGACCTGAGCCAAAATCAGACGTTTAACCAACTGAGCCACCCAGGCATCCCTATTTGTACTTTTTATTCCTCCAGCTACCAGGTGTTAGGACAGAGAAGTAGGTTAATGCATTGATCCCAAGTTGGAATACATCCAAAAAAGATACATCCAAAAAAGATACTAGATACATCCAGTGGAAAGATTCAGACACACCATGAAGATTAAAAGAGAGAGAGAGAGCCTGCGTTGAACGGGGCACAGCATTGGCACAGACTCTGTGCCCAGTGAACACGGATCTGCTCCCCTATAGGGTTTTCGCAGCAATAAAATGAAGAAGTTATATTAGCGAACTCCAGCTTTGATGTGTGGAGTTCATGTGGCAACTTCAGAGAAGTCTAAGTCAGTGTTTTTTCCAAATGTGGCCATGGGGCCCACTTCTGACGGAACATTCTGGAGAGTTTCTTAGAAATGCAGATTCCAGGTCTGCCTACCAATGGGGGTTCCTTATGGGAAGCTTCAAAGTCTGCATTTTAATAAGCTCCCCAGGTACCCTATACAGAGTCAAGTTGGAGCCATATACACCCAGTCCCTGTCTGGCTTCCACAGAAACGTTATTTGAGTTCTGACTATGGCATTAGTTGTGAATTTGCGGCAAGAAACACTGAGACCCTGCGTGGCCGTATCTATGAGCAATGATTGGATTCTGGATAAGTGAGGCTCCCAGATGAGATTTAGCATTCACTGTTTTTTCCCTGCAAACTTCTCTGGTGAAATTTGAGGGCAGGCTGCTTGTGTTCAGCCCACTGAGTGCTGGCTTTATCCCATCTGCCTTGGATGTGGGCATTTGTTAATATAGCCTTTGGTCCAACTGCTATTTAGGGTTTTGTGTGCAGACAACTTGTCCCACTCATGTTTCTGCCCTTCACAGTCCCTGGCTATTTGGAGAGGATCCTGAGGAAAAGAGCGACAAATACTACAGTATGATTATCGTTCATTATCTGCAGAGCTCTTTTAAGTCTACAGAGTATCTCCGCACACATTATCTTCTTATCCGCAAATCTGTGACTTGTATAAAAATGATCATTTCCATTCAGAATTATATAAGGCCCAAAACGAGTAGGCAGAGTAATGCTCTCCAAACACAGGACTGCGGCAGAGATGGGGGTGGGGTCACACATCTCAGTCTCAGTGCGTTTGGGCTGCTGTAACAAAATACCACAGCCCGGGGCTTACAAACACCAGAAATTTTATTTTCACAGCCCTGGAGGCTGGAAGTCCAAAGTCAGGATGCCAGCATGGTCAGCTGAGGGCCCTCTTCTGGGTCCCAGCCTTGGGGTGGCCTCTGTACAGGGCACCAGGGGCTGGGGGGCTTTGCAGAACCTCTTCTAAAAGCACTGATCCTGGGGCTCCTGGGTGGCTCAGTCTGTTAAGCCTCTGACTTTTGATCTGGGCTCAGGTCAGGATCCCTCAGTCGGCTGTGGGCTCAAGCCCCGCGTCGGGTTCTGCGCTGAGCGGGGGGGGGGGGGGGGGGGGGGGGGGGGCGGGGGGGATTCTCTCTCCTTCTCTCTCTGCTCCTCCCCCACTCGCACTCTTTCTGTGTCTCTCAACAGAATAAACATTAAAAAAAGAAGCATTAATCCTATTCATGAGGGCTCCACCCTCATGACCTAACCGCCTCCCAAAGCCCCTCCCCTCCCCCCCATATCATCTGATCTTTGGGGATTAGGCCCTCAACGTGAATTTCAGGGGAACACAAACACTCAGACCATAGCACCACGATCTCCTGCCTTCAAGTCTGGAGTTCTTCTAGCCGACTAAATCCAGAACAAGATGTTCTGGCACTCCTTTTTCTGCGACCAGATGAGGAAGCCCCTGCATTCTTTCTCTCAAGCTTCCCCGGCCCTCACCTCCTCGGCTTCGGCCCCTTTCCCTTGCCGCCCCAAGGACTGTTAGCCTCCAGCCTGGAGATCATTCCAACAAAGCTGAGCTCTGGTCTGGATCGGGTTTCTGAGGAACATCGTGGGGCATCAGATTTGATTCCTCCCCAGCAGGAGCAACCAGGGCCGTTGCTGGGTGCCCCTGGCCTTCCCTTCAAGTCCCTGGAACGTGGGGCCTGTTGCTGCTATTTCCGGCCGCCCTGGACTCCAACACGAGCACTGTCGGGGAGAAAGCCCCAGGCAGAAGCCCCCGACAGAGGTGAGGGAAGCCCCACGCAGGCATATGTCCCGGTGCCGAGCACTTTCTCACTCCAGCAGTTGATTAAAAGGTGTTGGGCTATTTAAATGGTTGCTAACTTCATGACTAAAGTGTCAAACCTAATTTTTTGAAACTTTAGAAAATACATTTGAAAAGCTCTTTAAATGGAAACTTTTTTTTTCCTGCCAAGTTCCACCATAGCATACATTTTTACAGCCCTTATAATTCCTTGAAAAAACTCAATGTATAATAGAAGTGCTGACAGATGCTGGACCATAGCAGCTAGTCTAACAGCTCAGCTGTATTTATTTTTCATTACACTTGACTCTAATTGGTGCCGGTTTAGCTGTGGCTCATACGAGCAAGAACCTTTTAACTCAAACATCAGCCCAGGGAAATTGGCTTTTTTTCCCCATATCTTGGCTCTCAATATTAAGGACTGCCCATATTTCTCCCTCCTCAAACTATCTTTGTGTTTATTGAGACACAGTTAGGTTTGATTTTCAAAAACACAGATGTAAATTTTAATCAAGACTCCTCCAATAAGCGACCTTTTGGAAAGTCATTTTTCTCTGTGAACCTCAGTTATCTCATCTATAAATGGAGACCGTAGTCTCGCGGGGTGGTGACGTGTATCACGTAAAGGGTCAGCTGAGATGTAGGTAATGCTTCTAGCACACCGCCCGGAGCATAACGAGAGTTTGTTACTTGATGTTATTTTCTGCATGCTACGTATTTGTTAATATGATCATTATTGATGATAATGTTTTACGCGGAAAAAAAACTCCCCGTCTGATCAGTCTCTGTGGCATTTTCTGCTACTGTCATAAGTTGCAAAACCAGTGGCTCATACACAGAGAACCCCTTTCACCATCCCACACAGACCAGGCCCTGTTTGATTAAAAATCTAGTAGTCTGGGACAAGACATGGACTTTAGGTTCAAGGTTGCCTGGATCTTCTCGGCCACTCGGAGATGCTCTTGGGTGTGGGAATTCTTCAAATGACTCTTAAGTGGCCTCCTTAGAGATGCTGACAGGTCCAATCAAACTCTCTTCTACTGGGCCCTGGGATGAAAGGCAGTGACAGAGGTGTTCGAGAAATAAAAAAGGTGCCCTGCATGGTCCCGAGGAAATTCCCTCAGAACAGAGCAATCCACAGTCCAAGCTCTTGAGTCCTCTCAAGTGTGTATCCTCAGTGGAGGCCACGTTAACAAGAAGAGTGTCTGCCCACATAGATAGAGCCATTCTGGAATTCAGGCTGGAAGCCCTTCAGCTGTAGCGAAGACCCCCCCTGAGTGAACCCAAAGTGGACCTACTCCATAAACCCACCTGTATTTATACTGGGGGGTGGGAGGAGAGAGCTTTCTCACTCATTAACTGCCGCGCACAAGAGGCTTTACATAAGTGACTTTGGCTGAACTTCATAACATCCTTTTGCAGCAAAGGATGTGGGACTTGGGGAGAGAAAGTGTCTTGCTGAGGCCACACTGGGGCTGAAGGGGCCAACATTGGAACTTAGGTCTCTAGGAACAAGGACTCTTAACCACAGCCCCGACTGTGGGGGAATCAAAAGAATTAAACACTCGTGCTAAATCTTATTTTATTGCCCAAAACATGACAACAGCAAAAATAGACATTTTGATTTAAAAAAAAACCACAGAATCCAACTGCCTTATTAACTACTTGTTTTTATTTTCTGTCCTCCTTTCGTCCTGGGCCGATGCAGAAAGTTATCACTGTGCCAGTGAGGATGATTTCCGCAAAGACCTATTAAGCACCTGTTGTATGCAGTGGCTCCTGGGTCCATGTGGTGTATGCCAATGTCAGACCGCATGCACTCTGTCATGCAGTGGTTGAGACGACATAAATGCCATCGGGGTTCCTTAACGAGGCAGAGATGATCTGAGTGTGGGGCACACGCATGCACAAACGCTGTTCAAGAAGAGACAGACCAGTGTAGAAAGTAACTATGACCTTGGAAGTTGTAAGGGGGCTGTGTGTCATCCCGGCCAACTGGAAGCATCATTTGAGCCTGAAAATCCCTAGATGTGGTTACAGAAAGGAAAGACACAGAACTGACCGCGTGCCTTCTCAAGCAAAACCCAATGCGATGGGCGGACTGTTGCTTTTATTATTCTAGTCATGGTTTTCTGCCGATCGGTGGGATGTATATTCACTATAAGACAGCTTAAAGTTTATAAAAGTATTGATTTAGCAACTTAAGCATGCATAGCAACACCATCCAGAGAACAGGAGGTGTTAGTTTACAAATAGGTATTGACAGTCTTTTTATAGACCTCTTCTAACTTAGTTGAGATTATAGTACACATACAGTGGAAAAACCTGCTTTTCCAGTTACCATTGTAACGTTAGTATTTTCAAACGCCATTAAAATTATTTCAAAAACATAACTTTGCAAGGCTGCATAAATTCCATACTATGAAAGTCATGTAATCTAGTTAACCATGCTAACTATTTTGGATGCTTAGCTTGTTCAAAATTTTTTTATTATTTAAATTAATGCTGGCTTCCATTCAAGATGGGATTTTGAGTCCCCAAATAAACCACCTCATCCCCATCTTGCACTTCACACATTTACTAGTGGATAATGACTACAAATACATCAAACAACAGTAGTGCTTCAAAACAGTGCTATCAACTCCGTCAGCCATAAACAGTGGAAATCGATCAGCAGAAAGCTAAAATGTAATCTTACTGCGCTCCAGAACCAGAAACAGGTAGAAGCAGCCAAGAACTACACATGTTCAGTGTAAATGTGGAAGACCAGAATAATGACTACCATGTGTGGTTGGGCAGGTCGTGCACTGTCAAACTCCTAGAGATGCCATTCACAGCACAGTATAAGCAAATAGTATCCAGCTCCATGACCCCATGCAAGAAGTTGTGCTAAGAAAGTTTCCATACGTGGAAAAAAAAAAAAAAAACAGAGATGGAATCCATTGCCTGTGAATAGGAGGTACAAAGAGCTACAAATGGTACCCAAAAGTGCAACAGAAAATAAATTGCCAAAGGATTGAGAAAGAGCAGAGGTATCTGCTTGCCCTAGGTGCCCATTGTTTCTGAAAACCTATTTATAGCATCTTTTTGGGATGAAAAGTCACAAAGAAAGTTGCTAATATATAACTGAATTCTGAACCAAGAACACTAAGTGCACCAGGGAGAGGACACTATTAAACTGTCAGAACAGGGGCACCTGGGTGGCTCAGTTGGTTAAGTGTCTGACTCTTGGTTTCAGCTCAGGTCATGAACTCATGGTTTCCTGGGTTTGAGCCCCACATCGGGCTCTGGGCTGACAGTGCAGTGCCTGCTTGGGATTCTCTGTCTCCCTCTCTCTCTGCCTGTCCCCGACTCATGCTGTCTTTGTCTCTCTCAAAATAAATAAATAAGCTTAAAAAAAAACCTGTCAGAACCTATAGAGAAAAGAAGAAATGAAATTCACACACAAGATGAGTTTGCAACCAAAATTCCCAAAACACGTGAGAAGACTAACATTATGAAAGATGATCATAATTATAAAGGAATAACATAATTCACCACTCGAACAAACAAGAACAATACAATCATCTCAATATATGAAAAAAAATACATATTTGATGAAATTCAACATCATTAGGAAAAGCCTCATCATCCATTTTATGGAATTAGCTTACTTTGTCTAAAGACAGAACAAGTGTGTTGTAAGAAAGTAAGATTGGGGCACCTGAGTGGCTCAGTCAGTTAAGCGTCCGACTTCGGCTCAGGTCATGATATCACAGTTCGTGAGTTCGAGCCCCACACCAGGCTCTGTGCTGACAGCTTAGAGCCTGGATCCTGCTTCAAATTCTGTGTCTCCCTCTCTCTCTGCTCCTCCCCCACTCATAGTCTGTCTCCCTCTCTCTTTCAAAAATAAATAAAAACATTAAAAAAAATTAAAAAGAAAAAAAAAGAAGATTATGTGCTACACTCACTAGTAATATAAATGTAGGGGTGCCTGAGTGGCCCAGTTGGTTGGGCAGCTGACTTTTGATTTCAGCTCAGGTCATGATCTCACGGTTCATGAGATTGAGCTCCTGCTTGGGATTCTCTCCCTCCCTCTTTCTCTGCCCTTCCCTTTCTCTCTCTCTCTCTCTCTAAGTAAATAAACAAACTTTAAAAAATATAGATAGATGTAAAAATCCAGGTATTAGCAAATTGAATCCAGAAACAAATTTTTAAATTTTTTTTTTCAACGTTTATTTATTTTTGGGACAGAGAGAGACAGAGCATGAACGGGGGAGGGGCAGAGAGAGAGGGAGACACAGAATCGGAAACAGGCTCCAGGCTCTGAGCCATCAGCCCAGAGCCCGACGCGGGGATGAAACAAATTTTTAAACAATACATCAGATTAAATCAAGTTTATCTTGGGAATATAAAGATGATTACAGTCAGAAAAGTTATTAGCTAAATTTATCTCACAATGGATGCAAAGCTATATGACCATCTCAGTACTTGTAGGAAGGAAAAATTTGACAAAATTCCATAATTATTAATGCTAAAACAAATAAAACTATCTGTAACCAAACAAGCAATGAAAAGGAACTTCTTTAACCTTCTTTAACCTGAATACTATGAAAAACTAGAGTGGCATTATATTGCATGATGAAGCTTTAGTAACATTTCCAGTAAAATCAGCAATAAAACAAGGATGTTGGCTATGACCCTCTGTTATCCACTGGTCCCAGTTACATAAAAGGTCCTAAGCAAGGGAGGGAAAGGAACAAAGGGAAAAGGAAAGGACAAAGAAGAAAAAGACATAGGATGAGAAAAGAGCCAAACTTTCTTTCTTTTAAATTAATATAGTAGTCTCTTGGGGCGCCTGGGTGGCTTTGTCGGTTAAGCCTCGGACTTTGGCCCAGGTCACGATCTCACAGTTCGTGAGTCCGAGCCCTGCATCAGGCTCTGTGCTGACAGCTCAGAGCCTGGAGCCTGCTTCAGATTCTGTGACTCCCTCTCTCTCTGCCCCTCCCCCACTTGCACTCTGTCTCTGTCTCTCTCAAAAATAAATAAAATGTTAAATAATAATAATAATATAGTAGTCGGGGCGCCTGGGTGGCTCAGTCAGTTAAGTATCGACTTCAGCTCAGGTCACGATCTCGCAGTCCGTGAGTTCGGGCCCCGCATCGGGCTCTGGGCTGATGGCTCAGAGCCTGGAGCCTGCTTCCGATTCTGTGTCTCCCTCTCTCTCTGCCCCTTCCCCGTTCATGCTCTGTCTCTGTCTCAAAAATAAATTTTAAAAAAAGTTAAAAAAAATTAAAAAAAATAATATAGTAGTCTCCATAGATAATCTAAAAGAATCCACAAAGTAATAAAACTGATCAGGAAGTTTCCCATTACTGTTGAATACAAAATCAAGGCATAAAAACAAATAGAAGTGGTCATTCGGAAATTTACATAGGAAAAAGAAAAACATCCCAAAAGAAAGACTCTAAATGTGTCATGATCCAAGAAATGTTGAGAAGTTCTGGTCGAGGCAATTAAGAAAATGAAGACAAGAGAAAGATTCGTCCTCTCCTCTGTCAAGACTTAAAGTAATAGAAGATAATTAAGACAGCATTGTTAATTAAGATATATAGACCAGTGTAATAAAAAAAAAAGGTGTCCCAGATAAGATCCAAACATAAATGGAATTTGGGGAGATCCTAGCTGCATTGTAAGTTGTAAATCAGTGGTTAAAAAAAAAAAAGAAAAGGTAGATGTCTCAATATATGATGTAAGGATCATTGATTTCCCTTGTAGAGGAAAAAATAGATTCTTACACAAACCAAACCCCAAAATTAATTCTGGATGGATTCGTCTCCATTTGAGTGACTAATAGATATCTCACACTTCACAAGATTTAAATTTCTGAACTACCCACAGCCTTCCCCAGTGCAAGTGATGGCAGCTTACGCATCTAGTTCAAGTGCTCGGGCTAAAATGCTCAGAACTGATCTTGATTCTTTCTCTCACTTTTTTTTTTTTTTAATTTTTTTTTTCTTCAACGTTTTTATTTATTTTTGGGACAGAGAGAGGCAGAGCATGAACGGGGGAGGGGCAGAGAGAGAGGGAGACACAGAATCGGAAACAGGCTCCAGGCTCCGAGCCATCAGCCCAGAGCCCGACGCGGGGCTCGAACTCACGGACCGCGAGATCGTGACATGGCTAAAGTCGGATGCTTAACCGACTGCGCCACCCAGGCGCCCCTCTTTCTCTCACTTTATACAGGTAATCTGTCAGAAAATCCTGTTGGCTCAATCTTAAAAATGTCTCCAAAATCTAACTACATCTCACCACTCCTACTCATACTACCCTGGCCCAACCCACCATCATCTCTTGCCTGAATAAATACAGTAGCGTCTCTGCCTCCAGAACCACTCCCTACATTCTGTTCTCAACAGAGCAGCCGAAGCAATCTTCCCACCTCTGCCAGAGCAAATTATTCATTGGTTCAGAACTTCCTTCAATGACTGCCCATTGGTCTGAATATAAGGCCAAGTCCTTGCATGGGCCTACCAAAGAACCCCACCACCTGGATCCTGTAACGTCTCTGACCCCCACTCAGCTCTAACTCCACTGGCCTCCTTGCTGTTTCTTAAACACATCAACCACCAGCCATACTCCCTGATTCAGGACCTTTGCGCATGGTGTTCCCTCTTCCTGAAAAACCATTTGACAGGTAACCACTTGACACATGCATTCACCTTCTTCAAGTCTTTGCTCAAACATCGCCTTTTCTAAGAGGCCCGTCCAGAGCATCCCATTTAAAGTGAAAACCTGCTCACCCTGCAATCCGAGCTCTCTTGATTCCCTTTATTCAGCTCTACTTTACCTTTGTTTATGGCCATGATCACCTTCTAAGTAATATATAATGTTCTCATTGCAAATTTATATATGTTCTGTCTCCCTCCACTAGACAGGAAGTTCCTTGAAGTCATGGATCATTGTTTTGTTAGTTGATACAGCCTAAGTTCTAGAATAGTATCTGCACACAGTAGGTGGTCAATAAATATTTGTTAAATAAATGAATTAAAGACCTAGTGTAAAAAACAAAACTCGAAACCAAGTGGGGAAATATGACAATTTATGAAATGATGTAGTTCTTTAAATTAAAAAAAGTACAAATAGCAGATATGGAGGTACAGAAGTAAATACAGGTATCTAAAAGTATAAAAACGTAGAAAGATAAATACCAAATGCATTTCAATGGTTGCTTTTGGGGAGACAAAAGAATGGGTCTTAGGATGAGAAAAAAGAGGGCATAAGTTTTACATGAGAATTTTCTATTTTAAAAACCTGAAACAAATGCGACAAAATATTAACATTTTCTTCAAATTTTTAGTGATAAGTACCTTATTGGTTCTCATTTTATGCTTTGTATTTCTCTATATTTAAAAAATATTGGTTAAAAATACAGAGAAAAATTCCATACTGAGCTTCCTGGTGCACAACCATTTATTTCCCTAAGTATACAAGTGAAATAGTATTATAATACCAGCTCGATGAATTTAAATTAACTGAACATGAAACTTACTTTCAAATCACTTTCCAGAAAGTGTGACCAATTTTTTTTTTATTTTTAATGTTTATTTATTTTTGAGAGAGAGAGAGAGAGAGAGAGAGAGAACATGAGCTGGGGAGGGGCAGAGAGAGACAAAGAATCCGAAGCAAGCTCCAGGCTCTGAGCTGTCAGTACAGAGCCTGATGTAGGGCTCAAACCCATGAACCGCAGTATCATGACCTGAGCTGAAGCTGAACACTTAACTGACTGAGCCATCCAGGCGCCCCTTTAATTCTTAACTGTAGTAAACATGTGTAGATAGCAACCTCATTATACCCTTGCCAATTCAGGTAGTGTTACCATTTTTCATCTTTGCCAAATTACTGTGTGAAAACTATTAATGTTGCTTTGATCGTTTCCAGCATAGAATTTTTCATATATTTCTGCATATTTATTGAAAATATTTAAATATACTTTTATGTATTTATTGGTCATTTGTCTTATTTTTTCCATTAATTTTTTGCCCATACTCTTTGCCAATTTTTCTAACAAGGTACTAGTTATTTATATACTAAAAATTTTATTAATCTTTTGTCATGTTTACTTTACTACCCTATGTTAGTAAACATAGCTCACTCAAGAACTGTGCTCAGCCACCGTGTGGGGCCTCTCTGGAAGGTTTGTATCTGAGCACGTATCATAAGCCTTTGGTCTTTAACATGACTATTCAGCCTAGGTATTATATCAGCCCTGTTAGTGTATCATTTCTAGCTACTTGAGTTGTATTTATATATAATGTTTTCTCTATCCACCAAATTAAATGTGCTAGAACTTGGCTTCTGGGAATAATAATATAAAATTGTTCTAAGAGACAAAGGGCTGCTTTCGTTCAGTAAGTAAGCATGCTTTCATGTTTCTTTCCACCTACGTTGTATGTGATTATGTCACCCCACTCAATTTTGGGACCCTGATTTCAGGCTATTTTTGTTCACCGCAGGATCTTCTCAGTGCCTGGCAATGCCTCGCATGTCATGGGCTCCATAAAACATTGATGAATGTCCCTTTAGGGGACGCCTGCCCAGATGGGAGAATTGTTCTTTACTGGGGCCTTGGCTTTTCCATTCTTAGTGAACAAAGGTGTCTTCACTGGAATTTCATGATCAAGGTAATCTGACAGTCAAAATTCAAAACTGCATCTTCCCAGGAGTAAAAAAAGTCTCCAAGATCAGTTATGAAACGTCTGTTGTTTATTATAAGTCATCCAATTTATGGTACTTTGTCACAGCATTAAGACCAAGAGACATACACAACTAAGAGCTTCTATTGTTCATTTGGATTGACTGGAAACATTTTTGTTTATTTCTTGTTTGTTGTCTGTACACAGATCAGGGAGTTTACTGGAGTTATGTTCTGAATATAGACCCTCTGTTTAATCAGATGATTCAGTTTCAGATCGTGGTGTTGCTATAGACTTTCGATAAGTACTTCTTTATTAACTGAATTCATGCTTGCATTTTTCTCTTTGTTAAGAATTCTGATTCAAGTGTAACTCATCTAATCTATATTTATGCTTACATTTAAATGTACAAGGAAATTGACTAACCAAGAATGATGGGTTTGTGAAAAGATAAATTTAAAGTGATTTAAACTTAAAATATGGGGACATCATTTTATGGTCTATATCTGGGGGAAGTAAGTTTGGGTTGCAAATTGTATCAAAAATGAAAAATACTAGAATAAGTTTTTAATCTTATGTTTAACAAAAGGTTATAGTTGCAAAAATGAGACAAATCTCAGAATTTGAGGGGAGCGTTGCTTTTTCTAGGCAAAACTGTGGTATACATTTTCCAATTCACATTTGGATTTTACTGCATCATAATAAAGATCATATATTTTTAGCAAGAGCAAAAGTCAAAAACTTTATTGATTTCTCCAACGCGCTTTGATATTTGAATCAGTCTCCTTTAAACACCTATCTTATCCTTATTTTTCTCTTTATTTCTCTTCTATGTTGAACTGGACAGTCTCTGCCAATTACTGACTTGTCGACGGCTTTGTATGTGACCCAAACAGTACCTAATATTACTTCCGTGAAGTTCAGACAATTTCACACACTTTACAAAATGACTAATCTCACTTTGAAATTGATTCGGATGGTAGAGTTGGCAGTTTCTAATACATAATTAATATCTAAAAAATAGACGAAGGCCAATAGATATCTAAGCAATGGGAAGAGACCAACAGGCATTGAGGTAATCTGTAAGGATAGATGCTACTGTTAAGTTGAGAAGAGTGTTTAGACACTAATTTTATAAACAATCATTACTGTTTGAAAGGATGTTGCTTCCTTTTGAGACCTCATAACTATGAGACTCAGCTAATGTATTCTGATCTGGCAAGGAGGGGCTTTTACTTATATAATACAGCTATAATATGCATGTGACATTGACTTAATTATATGCATATATGTTTACTAATGAAATCATCTGAGACTGCCTATTTCTGATATTTGCCGTTATTGGACGTTCCTAGAGCCACTTCAGACACCTTTTGAACACTTTTATGTCATCACATTTACCAGAGAAAGCCCCCCAAACTTCTTTGAAAAACAGTCCTTTGTGGTAATTGAGCCACTTGTTTGGGAAATCCCGCCCAGGGAAATCAGTCCGGGGAGAGAAATACAAAGTTAGCACAGCGATGCGGTATGTCTCGAATCTAACTAGTTTCCTAGCTGTCTCAGAACCTAATTTTCATTTTTGGACAGTACATTCTTTGTGCCTTTTTGTGTGATTATACTGTCTGTTCTGTTGTATCAGAGAAAACAAGGTGCTGTATCCAAGTGGTTCAAATATAAAAATGGAAACCAAGACAGGGATGGTAACAGTGCCTGCTTCACAGCCTTGCGGTGAGGATGAAGGGAGCTAGGGCTCACGAAGCATGTAAATAGTAGCCCATAAATAGTAAGTACTTTGCATATTCTGACTATGGTTCAGGGCGTGTAGTTGCTGTTGTAAGTCTGTTGAACCTTTTGGTAACCATTTTTCAGTTGAAGCTAGAAGACGAGATAGAGTCCTGATAGCAAATGGGAGGAAGATCTGATTCTGAACAGGAAGGGATCGTCGCATGTTTAAAGGGGGTGCTGTGAGATGGCTTGTGGTAGCAGAACAGCTGTGACAGACCCACCATGGATCACCGTGCGGTGCTGCCCGGGCGACTCCCTTGCCCTCTCTGGGTCTTCTCTATCAGCGCAGTAGGTGCACTGAGTCAGTGGACCTCAGAGGTCCTTTTTTCCCCCGGGGTGTCTTAGAGCTTAACTTTCTCTGAAGTAGACAAGATTAAGGGATGAAAGCAAATGTGATACAGCCAAGGACCATGCTAAGAAGCTGCAACGTGCTCTGTGTCCTGCAAGGGATGGCTTCTCATCTGCGATTCTACTGGGAAGTCCATAAATGTCTCACCTTTTCTTGTGATCACACCGGTGAGGGCTGCGCTTAGTGGTCTAGGTCCCCAGGACAGCTGACGTTCCACTGGCCAAATATCCCTACAGAGAAGAGTATTTGTGGAAAACCGGTAGCGGTGGGATGGAGCTCAAGAGCAAGGAGAAGAAAATAGCATTTATCTATGAACGGTCCAAGGTGTGCCCGCCACAGCGTGGGACATTTAATAGATATTTCCAGTTCTGACAACAGCCAAACAAGACGACGGTCATTTCCGCCATTCTATACATATGGAACTAAGGCTCAGAGAGGGAGTGTAATCTTGCAAGCATACGCAAGCAAATGGCAGCATCCCAGTGAACTGAAACCTTTCTGGATTCGGCTCTTCCTTCCAGCGTGCTGCCATGGGCTCCACCTTACCCATCCCCTCGGCCAATGAGAACAAGGCCTGGTCGTATGCGACTCCCCAACCCCATCAGCTGGTAGGTGACAGAATGAGTCTGTGGCCCACAGCCCATTATCTGAATGCCAAGGACAAGCCTCCAGATGCTTGCATATTTCATCTTTACTTTGTGTTCCAAAGTCTGTCTTCCAACTAGAAGAAAAGCCTAAATTGAATTATAGAATTATTCGTACATTGATCTTAGTCCCACTCCAATGCTTAAAGTTGTGAATTAATTTAATTTGGATGATTTAGGAAAACAATATAGTATAATAAAAAGACACAGAATTTGGATTCATATCCTGGCCTCTACCACTCCCAAGCTGGTTGAGATAAAGGAAGTCACACCATCTCCCTGAGCTTCAGTTTCCTCATATGTGATGTATGGATAATGATGTATAATTCAGGGAACATTGCCAGGATTAAAGGGTAAGATGCATGTAAGTTGCCCAATATAATGCTTGATCAATTCTTAATAACTATAAATGCCTGTTTTATACCAGATGCTAGCTTTTCATCATCCTGACTGTAAGGCTTGTATAGAAAATAAGGTCCACAGGGGAGCTAAATTGAGAGCACAGGCACAGACCTATTCACATATGAAATTTTACCTATGACAAAGGAGGCATGGGGGATGAGAGTGGCAAGGAGGGAAAATGGGACTGAAAAATTATTTTTCGCATAAGAAAATTAAATGGGATTGCTGCCTCCCACTGTACATAAATATCAGCTCTCTGGGGGCCTAAGTGTCAATAACAAAATTATTTGAAAGTTTGGAGGAAAATGTAAGAGAAAACATACTTAGCATGACCTTAGCATAATAAGAATTTATCAAGCAAGCCAATACAATGTTAACTATAAAATAAGATGGGTCAATTTGACTACATTAAAATGTAAAAATTCTGTTAATAGAAATCTCCCTTTAAAATGTTTTCAGGGGCGGCGTCACCAACACGACAATAAGAGTTTCCTACCACCTTCCCGACAAAGGACACTGATTTAGACAATCATGCACGGATGAGAGTGCCTTTTGGAAGCCTGGGGGTTCATTGGAGATGTTCTAGCACGCCGTTGGAGTCCAAAGATACCTAGGATCGGACACATCGAAGGGAGTAAGAAAAGTTTTACTTACCTCCATCAACCCTCCCCTAACGTGGCACGGTTTCGTGCAAAGAGAAACCTTCTCGGCTGTGATTTCACCCAGAGAGGAAAGCGAGAGTGTGTGAATGATCACATGGCTTCCCCAACTGTGCTAGAGAAACCGCTTCTTTCTCACCCCACCCAGAATGGTGAGGCGTGCCGCACGACTGGCGGCTGGGAAGCAGCTGAGGGAACGGCAGCCAGAGCTCTCGGAGGGTGTCAAAGGGACACAAACCTCTTACCCCTGGATCCCTGTAAAGGTACCCAGGGAAGATGAGCTTTTGCAGACAGCTGGTGAGCATGCAAAGAAAGCTAGACTGACCGTGCAGGACTGAGGGACAGCACACGAACTGAAGCGTTCAGCACCACCTTAAGGAAAGCAAACAGGAGGCTGTCAGCACCCGGCCTGGTTTTTCCGGATCGAGAAAAGGCATACAATTCTTAAGAATTACCACCAGAATTCTCACCTAACATTGGAGCACCTAAATATATAAAGCAAATATTAATAGATCCTAAAGGAAAAATAGACAACAAAACAGTAATAGTAGGTGACTTGAGTACCACACTTTCAACAATGGATAAATCATCCAGACAGAAAATAAATTTCAATAAGGAAACATTGGACATAAGCGGCACATTAGCCCAGATGGACCTACCAGACCTTTCCAGAACATTTCATCCAGCAGCCACAGAACGCACACTCTTCTCAAGCACACATGGAACATTCTCTAGACTAGATCACACATTCAGCCACAAGAAGTGTCTTAACAAATTCAGGAAGTTTAAAATCTATCAAGCATATTTTCCTGGTCACAAGGGTGTAAAACTCGAAATCAGTTGTAAGACGAAAAGTGGAAATTCACAAATATGTGGAGATTAAATAAGCAACATGTTCCTGAACAACCAATCAGTCAAAGAAGAAATCAAAATTAGTTAAAAAAAAAATCTTGGGAGAAATGAAAAGGTAAACATGACCTACTAAAACTTATGCGATTTAACAAAAGTAGTTCTAAGAAGGAAGTTTATAGCCATAAATGCCAACATTAGGGGAAAAATGAAAGATCGCAAGTAAGCAACCTAACATTATATGTCAAAAACTAGAAAAAAAAAGAGAGAGAGAAAAGACTACGATGAAGAAGGAGGAGGAGGAGAAGGAAAACAAGAAGGAGGAGGAGGAGGGGGGTGGAAAGAGCTAAGCCTAAAGTTGGTAGAAAGAAATAACGAAGGCCAGAGAAGAAATAAATGAAATAAACTAGGAAGACAATGGAAAAGATCAATGAAATGAAGAACTTAAAAAAAAAAGATAAACAAAATTGACAAACCTTTAGCTAGACTAAACAAGAAACAAAGAGGCCCCAAATAAACAAAATCACAAATGAAAGACATGTTACAGCAGACGCCACAGAAATACAAAGGATTATAAAAGACTATCGTGAACAGTTATACACCAACAAATTGGACAACCTCGATGAAATAGATAAATTCCACCAAATATTTAAAGAAGCATTAAATTACCAAGGATTACCAATCCTTCTCAGACTCTTCCAAAGAACTGAAGAGGAAGAAATACTCCCAGTTTCATTTCATGAGACCAGTTTTACTCTGATACCAAAGCCAGATAAGGACACTACAAGAAAAACAAGCAAGCAAACAAAACTACAGGCTGGTATCCCTGATAAATATAAATATAAACTTTTAAACAAGATATTAGCAAACAAACTCAACAGCACATGAAAGAATCATAAACTACAATCAAGTGGGATTTACCCCTGGGACTCATGGATGGTTCAACATAGACAAATCGGTAAATCAATAAACCAGAGTAACAGAAAGAGAGAGAAAAACAAGTCTATGATCATCTCAATAGATGCAGAATATCAACACCCTTTCCTGATAAAAACTCGCAACAAATCGGGTATAAAAGGAATTCCCTCAACACATGGCATATGACACGCCCACATCTAACATCACACTCAATGGTGAAAAGTTACAAGCTCGTTCTCTAAGATCATGAACAAGACGCAGGTGTCTGCTCTCAGCACTCCTCTTCAGCGTAGTGCTGGAAATCGTAGCCAGAGCAATTAGACAAGAAAAAAAAATAAAAGGCATCTGAATTGGAAAGAGAGAAGTAAAATTTTCTCCATTTATAGATGGCATGATCTTACCCAAGGCATGAATGTGCCAAATCAATGAGCTATCACTTCACACCAGTTAGAATGGCTAGCATCAAAAGCACAAGAGATAACAAAGGTTGGTGAGGCTGTGGAGAGAAGGGAACCACATATAATGGGATATTATTCAGCCACAAACTTTCAGTTATAAGATGAATAAGTTCTGGGCATCTAATGTGCAGGATAGTGACTGTAGTTAACCCTACTGTATTATATCCTTGGAAGTTGCTAAGACGGTAAATCTTAAATATCTTCATTGTTAATAAAAAAGTAATTACCTGAGGTGATGAATGTGTTAACTAGCCTTATTGTGGTAATCATTTTGCAACATATATGTGTATCACATCATCACATTATGCACCCTAAATTTGCACAATGTTGTTTGTCAATTACATCTTAATAAAGATAGGGGGAGAAAGCATGTTTTGAAGGTCAGCAAATTGGACGAAGACTTTTGCCATAACATATCAGACGAAGGGCAAAATGTTCATAAAGAACTTTTAAAAATCAAAGTGCAAAAAGACAAAGAAGTCAAATAAAAAAAGCAAAGACATCAGCAGACAAGTCAGAGAAGAAGAAAACCATGTGACCAGCAAAAATACAAAGACATGTTCAAATTCATTCTTAGTTTGGAAAATGCAAATCAAAACCACAGTGACATGCTGTTTCTCACCCCCCTGGCTGACAGAAACTGAGACGTTAGCCAACAAAAAGTGGTGGAGAGACTAGGACCCAATAGGCTCCCTCATATAACTCTAGTAATGATTACAATTTAGGGCTATCTTAGAAAGTTATAAAGCTTAACGGCTGCACACTTTATGGTAGTGTGGTGACATTCCTATACCAAAGGAAATGTTTACACATGGACAAAGGAGACATATGCAGAAATATTCATAGAAGGATTGGTATATTATAGCAAAAGAAAAAAAAAGTCAGGGTCCAATCAAGAGGCAAAAATCACACAGGGATTGGAACAGAGAATGGTAAACATTAATAAAATACGAACTGTAATAGGGGACTGGAATGAGAGGGGATTGGCTATTAAAAGGTAAACTAAACTAAAGAATGCAGGATTTCAGATACGAGGTGCCAGCCACGATTGGCAGGGCTGAGTTAGAGACTGGAGGAAGGAACACATCTGGAAGAGGGCCTCTCACCCTAGGCTGAGACATAGACTGTACTGGAGAAGGCACATTATGACTTACAGTGGTAAAGAAATCCACTCGGGTGCCACGTCAGCAAACTCGGTGGACATCCACCCTTTGGGGTGCTAGTGGAAACTGTCCGTAGGGATGTGGTATGCCTCAGAACTCGCTCTAAAGTCGCCTAAAGAGCACCATGGGAAGTTTCCCACAGAGAGGTTCCATATGCTGCTGGCCCCCCAGGTGCTGGCGCCTACTGGGCGCCACAGGAGGCCAGCACCGGAGAAGTCACACGTGTGGCCAAAGCCCTCCAAGAGGAGCACACAGGAAGTCGGAGAAAAGCCCTGTGTCCCCCCACTGCCCATTACTGATGAAGATCAAATGTTTATAAGGTCCAGGGCACCTGGGGGGCTCAGTCGGTTAAGCTTCCGACTTGGCTCAGTTCATGATCTCGCAGTCTGCAGGTTTGAGCCCCACGTCGGGCTCTGTGCTGACAGGTGGCAATTCATGGGTGTTCCTCATATTATCCTATCATAGCAAGAAATAAAAGACCGTCATACACGATACTGAGACAAGGTGGTGGGTATATTGACCATTGGCGTGGTGGTAGGGGCAAAGTCAAATCGCTGTAAAGTTTCCAAATGTTTCCTCTCTTGTTATGAACCAGTCTAGTGTGCACCTGTAACATCCTGGCACCAGCTCTGTCCCTAATGGCTCCAAGCATGTGCTTTGGTACCTTGGGTTTGAATTCCCAGCCCCATCACTCACTGCCTGTTTGCATGGATAGCTTGTTTTATACCCCCTCTGAGTTTACTTTCTTCACCGACAACATGAGAATAAAAATAGGTAAGAGAATTATTGTGGGGCAAGGCTGGGACTAGGGTGAGGCGATGCCGGTCAGTGTTTACATAGCAGTGGAGAGTGAAGCCTTAAATTCTGCATTCTAGGTGCCTCCCTTTATGACCCTAGGCCCAGCCCCGCTGTGAAGAGTAAATGAAAAAAGGTAAATAAAGTTCTTCAACTGTGCCTGGCATAAAGTAAGATCTTAGGTACTGGGATTTATTAGTATGACTCTGACGTACTCTTACTGTTATTTATTATTATTCTTGTCACTTTATTGTTATTATCAAGCTGACTTAATCTCATAGCTCTCCTTTTCTGTTCATTAAGCTGGAAATATAATAAAAATCCCTTTGGAGAGACAATGTTCGTGTGGAAATGCAATAGATTCAACTTAGCTATGTCCTCATCCATTTATTCATTTGGCAACGTTTTATAAAGTGCCCGTGATGTGCCAGAATTATGTTGTTCACTGGAGATAGAGAATAAATAAGGCACGGTGTGGGTTCTCAAAGAGCTCACAACCTGAGGTCGAGGGGGAGGACAAAATCAGGTAATGACAGCAGTATGACGGCTGCTATTAATAGAGTGATGAGTTGGGTCTAGGGTAGCCCAGAGGAGGAATCACCTACTTTTGATGAGATCAAAGAAATCTTACAGATGGCAGGGATGGTAAATCCAGATCATGAAAATAACTGGTATTTTAGAAGCCTTCCAAAATATAATGGGTTCTTTCCACTCAGCGTATTTTTCCATACGGGGAAAATGCATAACACAGAGAGAAAAATCACACTTCTCAGACATGAAATAGACTGGAGAGATCATCAGGTGCCAATGGTAATCAACCAGAGGAAGTACCGCCCTCTAGGGGGCATTCCAAAACATACTGAGTTATTTTGAGTTCTAACAACTGAGGTGAAGTTGCTGGCATTTTGTGGGCAGGAAGCTGGAGTCGGTAAATATCCTACACTACACAGACCAGTCCAGCACATGGAAGAATTGTACTTACAAAATGCCAACAGTGTTTCTTTTTAGAAGAATATATATATATATATGTATATATATATATAATATGTATAATATATATGTACATACATACATACAAATAATACATATTATATATATATAATCAAAAGGGGAGACAAAAATGCCAATTCTTTTGGGCATCTATGTTCATGCTATGGTGGCCCAGGCCTCTTTAGAGTGAGTCAGAACCTGTAAGTGTCCCCTCTTCTGTCAATCATGAGCATTCATTCCTGAGGCAACATCAAAGATGGGCTATGTAAGTTGGGCCTTGGTCCTTTTTCCCCACATAAACATTACCCTTCTTGTCATTAGGCTACCAAGCCAGACATCTCAAAATATGTTGATTAGAGGGGTGCCTGGATGGCACAGTTGGTTAAGCGTCCAAGCATCCAACTCTGCATCTCGGCTCAGGACATGATCTCACAATTCATGAGTTTGAGCCCCACATCGAGCTCTGCATTGACAGCGCAGAGCCTGCTTGGGATTCTGTCTCTCCTTCTCTCTGTCCCTTCCCTACTCGTGCTCTCTCTCTCTCAAAATAAATAAATGAACTTTAAAAAAATTCTAAAAGACATGATGGGGCGCCTGGGTGACTCAGTCGGTTAAGCGTCTGACTTCGCTTCAGGTCATGATTTCACAGTTTGTGGGTTCGAGCCCTGCATTGGGCTCTGTGCTGACAGCTCAAAGCCTGGGCCTGCTTCAGGTTCTGTGTCTCCCTCTCTGCCTCTCCTCTGCTCGCACTCTGTCTCTCTCTCTCTCTCTCTCTCTCAAAAATAAACAGGAAAAAAAAACATATTGACTAGAAGTTTTAACTGTAACTTATGAAAATGTCTTGTGGTTTGTCAGTTAACTGTCCCTGATACTTTTCTTAATTCACAGCTGTCTTTCTTTCTGATAGTTGATGAAATATCTGTCTTTTCTATCCATAAATATCCATCCTCCCCAGATCCACACTTGTAATTATCTCTGTACCTAAATTCAAAGAGTTTCTAGAATGTTGGGGCTCCTGGGTAGCTCAGTGGATTGAGCACGTGACTCTTGGTTTCAGATCAGGTCATGATCTCACGGTTTGGTGAGTTTGAGCCTCATATCAGGCTCTGCACTGAGCGCAGAACCTGCTTAAGATTCTCCCTCTCTCTCTGCCTCTCCCCTGCTCGCACTCTCTCTGTCTTTCTCAAAAAAAAAAAAAAAAGAGATTTTCTAAAATGTTTATGTTACCAAAATGTGAAAGTTAAATTATTTATTAAGCCAGGAGAAATTGTTCTTTGCAGCTGTTTTTTTCACAAGCTGTATTGCATAAACAGTCAGTTTTCAACTCACCAGGAAATTTCATACAGGAGGAATATTTCTTTCTCTGAAGCATGATCAGAGGAAGAATTTTGACCCAGAACATATGAAAACTTTATTTGACATTATTGAACGGCGTTTCTCATAGCCACCTACAAATTATCAATAATCTTCACAAGCCTGAGAAATTTTCCTACAAAAAATTGTATTAGAAAAACTAACTCTTGGTGGCAAATTCAATGTGCTTAATATGATTTGTGTTTTATGTCATGAATAATATGAATCCAAATAGGTAAAATGATTTTTTAAATTTTGCTACCATAGGATAGACCTATAAAAATTTAACAATACACACTAAAATGCTTATGTTTTACCGGTCTGCTATTTATTGTAGGAGGGCAAACACTGGTATGATACACAGAAACTGTATGGTTAGCACCAAATCAGCAATCAGATCTGTTATCGTGTGTCTTAAGTCTGGTTTTCAAGATTCAGTTGTGCAGTATGACAGCAAGACCTTGTTTGACGCCCCTGGAAAACGAGAAGCCAAGCAATTTAGAACGTGAACATAAAACGTGGGGCTAACCACAATTGCCCCGGCTCTCTCTTTCTTTGTAGCTTCTTGTAAATAGTTTGCTGAACTATCGTGTTATAGAACTGTAAGAAATTCATCTTCCTTCTGATTAGGAAAATTTGGTTTTCAGAGCTGGAAGCGGCCGTACAGGTTTTTGAAATGATCTCCCCAGCCAGATGGGGAAGCGGAGACCCAGTAAAGATAATTCCCTTGCGCAAACTCACATGATGAGTTAACGGGGAAGCTAGAACTGAAAGTCAAACTGATCTCATAGAGTTAGAGAATCAGCATTAGCATGAGCCTAAGGATCACTTAGTAACCACCCTGCTCCTCACCCCCAGATAGCTTCTATGTTCTGATCCCTCGTCCAAGGCTGTCCCAATATTCTGTGACATCCCAAAGATCCCCTTTGATGATGATCTCTGTATACAAATGGAAAGAGGTCTTAAAATTCATTTTCCTTCAGTGAAGTGCACAAATTAAATCCTTTATGTGTTATACCGGGAAAAAGCAAGATGGTCTCTGAGCAAGAAAAATTTTCATTAAATCCATGTTCATTGTTCACTGGAAATACGCCAGTGTCCCACATGGAGCTTACTGATACCTTCTTTATACATACTTCCTACACGCAAGATCACCCCAGGGGAAGCAGAACATTAGAAACAAGAGCTGACCATGAGGGATGAGACAGGAAAATGAAAGGGCAGAAATGAATTTAAGAAGTTTAAGTGTAGCCATTTAGTAGTAGAAGTATTCACAGCCGATAGATTTTCAAGGCAGGGAAAGAAAAGGCCTCAATTATTTGAACCTTAAGCTTATTAGCACAAGTACCACTCAAGATTACTATCAGTCAGTCCATCTTCATTTTCTGGAGCCCACCTAGAAAAGTGTGTTTTTTCCCGGTGGAGACTCAAATCACCAACAAGAAATATTTAAAAACGTAACGGAAGTAAATTTCCCAGAGTTAAAGAAAGATGAGAGACATCATCCTAACAGAGAAGAGACAAAGAATGGAGATTATATCTGGATATATTATAATGAGATTCAAAGAGAAAACTCTAAAATTTCCAAAGGAGAAGTACAGATCATGTACAAAGGAACAAGAATCAGATGACATCTGATTTTCCAGTAGCAACACTGATGCAAGATAACGAAGCAGTATTTTTAGAGTATTGAAGAAAAAGAACTCAGAATCCAAAGTTTAATTTCTAGCCAAACTGTCATTCATATATGAAGCCATGATAAAAATACTCTCTGGCATACAATGCTTCAGAAATGTTTCCTCACAAAGGCACACATTGAAAAAGAATCAAATTTTTTGGTAAAACTTGTGGTTATCTAAAAAAGTTAAGACTAAAGAAAAAGAGACATATACCTATAATAATCCATACTTTATCAGAGTTTCAAAATTGTTACAATATCAATGTGATGGGTCATAGACGGGGAACGTGAGGGACTGCTAGCTTCACATCTTATATAGGTTGACAGATCTATTTAAAAAACGTAATAAAGGATTTTTTATTTACTCATGAAAGGTGGGAAACACTAGATAATCTACCTGAATGGCACAAACTAGCCTATGCATGTGAATAATTCACATAAAAGTAAATGGATGAAATTCTCTAATAGAAAGACACTGTTAGATTCGATTTTATAAATCTATGTGCATGCCGTTTACAAAAGACACACCTAAAACATAAGGTTGAAAGTGAAATGATGGAGAAAGTATCACATGGATGTTAACTTTAAAAATCTGGTTTAGGAGTGCCTAGGTGACTCAGTTGGTTAAGTGTCCAACTCTTGATTTCGGCTCAGGTCACAATCTCGCAGTCATGAGATTGAGTCCCCCATCGGGCTTCACGCTGAGTGTGGAGCCTGCTTGGGATTCTCTCTCTCTCTCTCTCTCTCTCTCTCTCTCTGCCCCTCCCCTGCTACTGCTTTCTCTCTCTCTCAAAATAAATGGATAAATATTTAAAAAAATACTTTAAAATCTGGTTTAGCTACATTAATAAGAAAAAATAGATTTTGAGATAAAAATTCATTTGAGAGTAAATTTTTTTAAGGACGGAGAAAGCCTTAGATAATGATAAAAATTTCAATTAATTTAGGACCTGTAGCAACGTAAAAATCTTTGAACTTAATACAACAGACATGACATATGTGGAGCAAAATACATTAAGGTAAGTGGGCAAATCCCTCATCATGCTGGAAATTTCAACATATCCCTCTTGATTATTGGTAATACAAACAGAAAAAATAGGAATGATACAAAAGATCTGAAGAACTTAGTTAAGAATCTTGACTAATGAGCAAAGATAAAGTTCTTCTTCTAATAATTAGAGAGTAGAAACTTTTCAATGATACGCTGGTCATTTGGAAAAACTGATCAGCTATGAAGGAAAGAAGAAAGCTTTTATAAATTACATCTCAAAGAGAATTATAAAGCCATGACCTCTGAACGCAAAATAATTATAAGTTTAAAAAGAGTTTTAATTTTTTGAAAAGTTACTATGAATGCTAAAATCCCTGGTATTGAAGAAATCATAATTAGTATTTTTAAATACTTAGAATGCATCAATAAGGAAAACATGTCAAAATCTGTGTGAAATGTAGCAACTTATATTTTCTAATACAAGCCATAAATAATATCAGAAGGGAAGAAAGCATCAAAATTAAGAAGTTAAGTACCTATCTTAAAAAATAAGAAACAGAATAAAACCATGGGAAGCAGGAGGAAATAGTAAAATTAAAAGCAGAAATCAACAAACTAAAATAGAACAGATATAGTAGAAAAGATGAATAAATCCAGAAGTTGGGGAAAAAATAAGCAAATGTCTGACAAGATTGATCAAAACAAGGCACAAATTAAGTAATAGTTGGAAAGCGGGACACGATACACATAGAGATTAGAAAAAAATGGATAAACACTGTAACAACTATTTGCTTCTAACTTGGAAAACTTCAATGAAATGAGCAAATACTCAGAAATCTATAAATTATCAGAATGAAATCAAGAAAAAAAATAAGTTGAATAGTCTTGTAACTATTAAATAAATCAACGCAGCAATTATTATCTTTCCACAAAGGAAACACCAAGGCCCAGATGATTTTACGGGCTAATTACACCAAATGTTCAAGAAATATACTGTTTTGGGGTGCCTGGGTGGCTCAGTCAGTTAAGCGTCAGACTTCAGCTCAGGTCATGATCTCACAGTCCATGAGTTCGAGCCCCACGTTGGGTTCTGTGCTGACAGCTCAGATCCTGGAGCCTGCTTCAGATTCTGTGTCTCCCTCTCTCTCTGACCCTCCCCCATTCATGCTCTGTCTCTCTCTGTCTCAAAAATAAATAAACATTAAAAAAAAAAGAAATACAATGTTTCTTTTAGATGGCATAAAAGGAGAGAATATGCCCACAAATGACCCAATTTACCCTAGGAAGCCAGGACAACCTTCATACCCAAGTCAGCATTCTACAAAGTGAAAGTATTACAGAGACATTTCATTCATGAACATGCAATCAAACTACTAAAGTATTAACAACCATAATTAGCAGTGTATTAAAAATATAATAAATCACAACTAAAGTGACTTTTACCTAGGCATGAAAGGATGGTTTAATATCAGAAAATCCAGAAGTAATAATTCATCACATAAATTGATTAAAACTAATTAAAAGAGAAAAGCTCTAGATGAGCATTTTGATGGGTTCAGGAAAACATTTGGTAAAATTCAACACCCATTCACAATAAAACTCTTGGTAAATTAGCAACAGAAGAAAAATGTAATTCAATAAACAACGTCTATTAAAAACTTACAACAGACATCACTCTAAATAGGGAACTATTCGAAGTATTTCTTTTAACGTTAAGAATAACAGAAACATTTTATTCTGTCAGCACATCCAGGCAACCCGGAATGGAAGAGTTTAGCCAATGCAATAAGACCAGAAAAAAAAAAAAAAAAAGAATAGATTTTTTTTTTTTAATTTAGAAAGTTGGAATCAAACTGTCAACACTTGCAGATGATAACATTTTTTTTCTTGGAAAACCAAAATAATCCACTTATAGATGATGAGAAATAATAAGAGAATTTAGAAACTTGACTGGGTACAAGATTAACATAAAAATTTCAACAGCTAATCCAAACACAAGCTGAAAAGGAAAGGGCATTATTTAAGCCACAACTGTCAAAAGAAGTTCAGGATGTCTATAAGGAACAGTTCAAATATTCACAAAGAGATATTAAAAGAAACATATATAAATGGAGAAATATATTCATAAGCACAGTTTGAACACTCAGGTCTCCCCCACTCAATCCATAGATACAATCAAAATGGCAACTGGGGTGCTTTTAAATGAATTTTGGTAAGCTGATATATAGGAAAGAGTTAAGGACTAAAAGTAGACCAGATACATCTGAAAAAAAGACAAAGGTAAGGAATTTGCTTTATCAAACATTAAGACTGATTGTGAAGCTATAGTAATTTTGTCAGTCTGGTGTTGATGCAAGGGCAGACACACTGACTAGTAGAATAGAACAGAGAACTCAGGAACAAATAAATCTATGTAAATACATTTATTATATGACAGAGGCAATACGTCATCTCCGCAGGGACAAGAGAGGAGTGCCTAGGTGGCTCCGTGGGTCAATCCAACTCCTGATTTCAGCTTAGGTTATGATCTCACACTTTGTGAGTCTGAGTCCCATGTCCGGATTTGTATCATGCTAATAGCATGGAACATGCTTGGGATTCTCTCCCTTTCTCTCTCTTCCCCTCCCAGCTCTCTCTTTTACTCTCTCAAGATAAATAAATAAACCGTTAAAAAAAAAGAGAGAGACTATTGGAAGACGAAATGGATTTTTTTCTTACACCAAATATAAAATTCAACACCAGATGGATTAACTACTCAAATATTAAGACCAAAACCTTAAAACTCTTAGTAAAAAATATCAGTAATATATTTTAGAACTTGGAGTAGAAAAAGATCTCTTAAACAAAAGATAGAAGACAAGTTGGAAGAAGAAATGTGCACTATACAATCTGACAAACGATTATTACAAATATGTAAAGAGCTGTTACAAATCAATGAGAAGAATACAAGCAGATCTATGGGACTCTTTAATAGACAAGACACATGAACATAAGCATTTCACAGAAAAGAAAATATTTATAGCTAATAAACATAGGTATATATGTTTAACATTTTTGGTGATAACAGAAAAAAAATCATGATTTATAATCTTTTTATTAGTGCAAGTGAGAAGTCTGAAAATTCCAAGCATTAAAGAGTATATAAATCTTTAAAGCCTCTTATCTATTGCTCGTGGGAGCGTAAATGGATGCAATCACTTTGGAAAACAGTAAGTACTAACTCCTATATAACTCCTAATATTGAATATTCACATATCCTCTGATCCATTATTCCATTCCTAAGTATATATCATAAAAAAATTTTGTACATATACATGGACAGTGGGATACATGTACAAAAATATCCATTGCGGCACTGTTCTAGCAAAAATAACTGGAAACAACCTAAATGCCCATCAGAGGGGGAGTAAATATAGTATGATATATTCTCACACTTCTGTTATACAGCAGTTACATAAGAAATGCAGTGACATATAACAACATGAAGCAATCTTAACAATGCAATATTAAGTGAAAATAGTAAATCTCGAAAGATTGTATACTGTATGATACTCTTTTTTACAAATAAAAACAACGGGGGGCACCTGGGTGGCTCAGCCGGTTGAGCATCGGCTGGCTCTGGTCATGATCTCAAGACTGAGTTCGAGCCCCGCATCCGGCTCTGTGCTGAGAACTGGGAGCCTGGATCCTGTTTCAGATTCTGTGTCTCCCTCTCTCTCTGCTCCTCCCCCACTCACACTCTCTCTTTCCTTCAAAAATAAACATGAAGAAAAACTTAAAAAATAAAATAAAAACAACTAAAAAGAATATGTGTGTGTGTGTGTATACAATATGGTATATTATGCATATGTACTATCATTTATTATGTAAATACACATATATTCCATTGGGCATTACACACACTCATACACACACACACACACACACACAGTGTGATATAAAGAGACAATAAAACTTTATAAGAAGGGAAGCAAATGAGCTAACACAGGATTCCATGCACTGGTTCCCTTGTGTCTGATGGGATGTCGATTAGGAATAATCCCAAAGCGATGATGAGCCCCTGCTGCTACTCAAGCATCTTGAAGACTCCCCAACAGGATGAGACAGAGGTCCCTGAAAGAGGGCAGTAAAGCCAACAGGAGGGCGGCTAAGCCATTACTGATGTCTTGCCCACCCCACCACCCCGCCATCCCAGTTTGCCCTTGAGTATACAGAGAGGCTCTCGCTTCTTCTCTCCTATCGTGCTTTCCTCAAATAACCAACCAGACTTGTTTCATCAATATCCAAATTAGAACAAGTCATGTTCTGCGAACGTCCTCTCCAGCTGGAGGTCTTCTCAGAAGAGGCTTGGCGTGGTCTCCAAGCGTGGACAGATCTATTTCAGGAGCTCAACAGGGCCCGAACTTTGGGATAGCCTGTTGTGACTCGACAGAAGGCACAGGTGTAGAATGGGATGCTCTCTGTTTGGCTTCTGGAAAATCTTAAGCACAAGTATTGCAAGTCAGAGTAACTCCACAAGAATATAGGCAATACGGGTTAGAAGGTAAAGAGCTTGCCCCCCAACGTGGTACCAGAGAGTTTGTGGACTCGGGCAAGTCCCATCCCCTGTAGATGCCAGTCTCCTCATCTGCAGCACGGGGTCATCTTGAAGGCTCCCTTCTTTCTGTCCTTGAGACAGCCGAGCTATGTGCACAGAATGGCCACCAGGAAGGCAGGCCAGAAGGTGTTTGCCTGATGACCCTTTGGAAATTGGCAACAATGCATTTCTCCTTTTATACTTTCCAAGAATTCTAATGGACCATCAAGTACCAAATGAGGACCATTGGAACGTCCCTGAATGCGTTATCTTTAATCTTCCCCCATTCTGAAGTCCTGGTCTTTTCAGTTCAGCTGAAATTGCATCCTACCCTGTGGTTTGCAGAAAAAGTCCACGGTGGTTTCATGTCCTGGTTTCAATTTAGGGTCCACTCTCTTCTAATCACTGCATGCCAGTATGTTTTCTAAGAATTCTCATTTTGCCAGGTTTTGAGTGAATGTGCTTCCCCCACCCCTGGGTCTGAAGCCACAGCAGCGGTAGCAGAAGCACTTGAGCCTTCATGGTGAGCTATGTTTCTAAGCCACAAATAAAGCCAAAAGAGCAATTATGTTCATGTAAATACTGAGCCCCAGCATTTCCTTCTAATGTTCTAGAGCTTGTCCCGGTAAAATGTCCAGGTAGGATGGCTTTTCTTTCTTATGGATTGTTGAATCTTACATCCTAACAAGGGCCCCCAAAGTGGGTTCCCTGGGACCCTTGAGGACTTACGCAAGGTCAGTTTGGGGGCTGCTATCCCCGGACCACTGGTGTTGGGAATTTTGTGGTTGTGGGAGTTCTTTCTCTAGGTCAGCATTTGTGCAACGTGGCGCCACAGTCTGTAGCTACGTCTATTAAACTGTTTGCTATGTGGTCATCGGGCTCAATCTCGAGGATCTGTTGCCTTCAAAGGGAAATGCATTTTGTTTGTTTCTGAAAACACAAATACCCAGGCTGATTTTTAGCCCTGAACTGGCCATTGAGTTTAACTCAATACACTCAGAAATTATTGCTTGGACTATCTAAATTAATCTGATTCTGTCCCCTGAGGTTTCTGCTTAGAGCAATCTACTTAACTCCTGAGGATTAGGGCTCCTGCTGACAGCCCCACACTCGCTCCCTGACACATTGGTAGTCAGGTCTGCACAGAGGTGCAACCTCACAAAGCCATGGTTCTTATTGCTGAAGGGCTCCTCAGGGTCATCCACTAGGGTTCCTAACCCCAAAGTCCTCAAGTCCCTCAGAGTCCAAACAGAACAATTGACTCACAGCTTTTCCCAATATCCTTGAAAGTCAACAGACATCTGTTTTATAGAATATTATTACCAACCCCTACAAAAAATAGGGGCAAAAGAAGGAAATAGTGTCCCAGGCTAGATGCTCCAGAAGCAGACCCTCCAGAAGCAGCTCAGAGGGAGTTTGTAGAGCAAGGTGTTTGTTAGGAATGGGGATGCCTGTGCAGGAAAGGGCAGTCTTGCAGCCTGGGTGTGTGATGTGGGCCAGGCAAAGCCACTGTCATCTGATAGAGTATATTTGAAAAAAGTATTGTCCCTCAGAGCATCCCACATTGGGATGACATGGATGGGTCTCTGTGCCCCTCTTACGTTGTTCAGTCACCCGATACAGGCTGCCCCGGAAGCCGTGCGGAAAGAAGTCCCTGCGGCTGCAGCTGACTCTAAAGGAGCTGGAGGTTGTCTGTTGACCTCACTCCCAATGCCTGGGGCAACAAGTCCTTCCTTGAAGGGGGACCCGGGCGGTGCATCTCTAGGTCCACCTTTGGTAGGGAGGGGTGTAGACTCACAGTGCTGTGATACTCACTGCCCCTCAGCTATGACTGTTGACTCCACTAAAGCTTCTGTTGAGTGTCCAGGGATAGGGTACAGAAAATCTTCCCATCTTCCCGCTCTCTCGGGCTAGGTATCCCAGACGTGATGGAGGAGGCAGGCCAGAATGACGCTCCCTCCTCGAAGATGTCTCCAGTGAGCACTGTACATCTCCACGCACGGTAGGTTGGCACACCGTTCAATCCCCTGGGCCACTGGCCAGTTCCAGAACAAGGAACTTGAAGCATTTCCTTCCAACACAATTCTGGGTGCATCTCTTGGTTCAGCTCAAGTGTCTTTGCATCTAACAGCGAACACTGTAGGGATAGTATGAAGAGGCGAACTCCTCTGCGTTAATTAGATGTGACTCCTATTGTGCAATGCGGTTGGAAATGAGCACGTTTTCGATATCTAGCAGTAGGCATTGTGTGATACGAAACGGATGACATTTGCTTTCCTTAGACTTCTGCAAAAGTGTTTATTTTTACAAAGAGGGTCCGTCAAACTGCAAATTAGCATGCACACATTCCTTCCTGTTCTCTCCTCCCATCTGGCTCATTCGCAGAAATTACACTTCTTCGCAGCTTGCCCAAACTGTTAGCACACAATTCAACTCCCATTTGCTGGGTGTCAATTTAATATTGCATTAATGAGACAATTAGAGAAGGCCAAAGAAGATTCCCAGCTAAAGTGCTTTAAGTGGGAGTCAAGTTGATTAGAAATGGCTCTCTCTCATTTTAAAATAGTGTTTGGTTTTGCCTTAACGCAACAATTTTACTTGATTAAAGTCTCAGAAGCTACTAATGAATTGATTCAATGAGATGAAAGTATTTCCATGGAATCAGAACTCCAAGAAAAGGATCTGACCCTCCCCACAGTTATCATGTGCCACCTTGAAGCAAAGGGAGAAACTTGCAGCTTGGTTTCCAGCAAGCAAACAGCCACAGGAAGAGAAAAGTTCAGGCCAATGAGGCAAGAGGAAGTCCTTCTTAGCTCCCACCCGAAAGCAGCCCCCGGGGCTAGAGTCGAGACGTGGGGGGTTCCATCTGGTAGCGTGGTACAGGGGTCAGGCTGGGAGATTGGAAGTTGAGCCCTTTCTCCCCAGCTCTGATTTCCTACCTGTGAAAGGTGGTGATTAGGTCAACTTCACGGGGGCGTCACCGGAATCTCACATAAAGGTTAGGTTAGACTGGCCTGGAATAGTCAAATAAATTTGAATAATCTGAAAATGACATGGAACTTTATAAAAACAGGCTTAGGCAACAGGGCCCTTCCTTTCTGTTTTTATTCAAATACTTGGCAACCTGGGGACTATTATATTTAGTAATGATAATGAAACTGTTCCGTGTGTTCTGCTGTTCTCATAATATCATGAAACATGCAGTCTGGAACGGATCTTAAAGCTAATCTGGTCTAATAGCTTCGTTTTCCAAATGCTCAGAGGATTTAAAGAACTTAGAAACACACATTTGGTATGTTAGGACTCTAGCCCCAGCCTCTGAGCCCTCAGCCAGGGTTCAGGCTGCTGCACTAGACCTTCTCCAAACCCATCTGTGCCCAGGAAAGCTTCACTAACAGGGACTCTGCTCTGGGAACCTCTCCATTGAGATGTCATGGTTCGCCAGAGGTGAATATAGATCGAAAGATCTCCTGTACTGGTTTGGGACCTGTTTCCTGGTCAGGCCAAAGATGCCTGCCTGAGTCCCTTGCCCAACGGATGGATACTTGGCCTTCTCTGGCTTCTTCTCAAACGCTTAGTCTGTCAAGATTTCAAAAACAAAAATAGTAGATTTGGGGTCTGCTCTCAAGCTTGGGTTTTCCCCTGAAGTGAGTTGACTTAAGGGCTCTCCTGGTATGAGCCGACATTGACCTCGGTGTTCTCTTTTAGCCTGTCTGTTACTCTGCTGGAGCCTGGAATGGGGTTGAAAACATGACTTAACTACATGTGAGCAAAGCCCTCACGAAGCAGAGCAGAGATGGCGCCCAAAATAGAAACTGTATTCAGTCAAGTGGAGGCAGGCAGGCATGACCGGCATCTATCAAAGGTCCCTGGAGAAGATGACAATCCTGCCTTCCTACTCCTGATTCCCACGCTCAAAACTGAGAACATTAGCTCTTCCCTTTCTCTGTGATGGAGACACTAATGACACAAAAAACTCACTGAAGAGAAAATGGTATACAGCCTACACCATTCTGGCCTGTAACAGGAGCGTGATGAGTATGTTTTATATAAATGAATTCCCTGAGAGCCCGTAATCAAGCCATATTTACATTTATACATTGAAAGGTCACCCTACGTTGGGGGACTTTAGGAACAAGAGGAAACCAGATGAACTTGCGTCGTTTCAGATTTTAATGTTTACCTTATTTTTTAAATTTCTTTTAATGTTCATTTTTGAGAAACAGAGAAAGACAGAGTGCGAGCAGGGGAAGGGCAGAGAGAAAGGGAGACACAGAATCTGAAGCAGGCTCCAGGCTTCATGCTGTCAGCACAGAGCCCAATGCAGGGCTCGAACCCACGAAACGTGAGATCATGACCTGAACCACCGGGCGCCCCTACATTTTATTTTTTTATGCTTATTTATTTATTTATTTTGAGAGAGGGAGCGCATGAGAGTGAGACAGAGACAGAGAGAGAATCTGAAGCAGGCTCCATGCTGTCAGCCTAAAGCCTGAAAGGGGCCTCAATCCCACGAACCATGAGATCATGACCTGAGCAGGAATCAAGAGTCGGACGCTTAATGTGCTTAACAGACGGAGCCACCCAAGTGTCCCAATGTTTTACATTTTAATTTAGACTTCTGACTGGGGTCTTACCAGAGACTGGTGTCTACTAACTCCAGAGAATTTAAAAAAAAAAAAAAAAGAAGGTTTCAGAAATTACATTTACTTGGTATTTATGAGATATCGGGTGCTTTCTACGAAGTCACAATGTCCAGATGGAGGCCCCCAAAAGCCACCTGGGTGGGGATTTTGCTACCCTCTCCATCAACAACGAGAGATCAGTAGACACTTCCTATGTCCATGAAACCGATTCTCAGGATCCCCCTGCATTCGTTCATTCCCCGCGTGGTCTGGAACATCTCCTTTCCGTCCGCACCTGAACCCAGGAGCGCTGGCCCACAGGAGGCCGGTGTGAGCGTCCTTCAAAGTCCTAAGTGGGCAACGCTTCAGAGATGGTAAAAGCCCGCCTCATCGCTCCCACCCTCCCCTGTGCACCCTGCAGAAAGGGAGCCGCTTTCAATTTTGAGACCCAGGCATACCCTGCTCTCCCGCTGCCCCTCTCTCTGCCAGCACTTTTGTTTCTTGCCCTCTGTCTGGCCCGCGGCCCCAACTGTGCGTGCACAGGACATCCCCCACCAGGCACTCTCTCTCCCCTCCTCTGTCTCTCCCCCTTCCCTATTTCTTTCTCTCTCTGGTGAAGCCAGGGCGGGGGGTGGGGGGGAGGTGTCTCCCAATAGGGGAAAGACCCTCTTCTCTCTGTGCACCCTCAGGCACCCAGCGTCTGAGCACTGGCTGGCGTCCGCTGAGGCTGTGGTCCACTACGGTAGGCATTGCATGGAAATTCAGTTTCTCAGATCCCACAGTGCCAGTCCTTGCCCCCTCCCTAAAGAGAAGCACGGAGGTGTGTGCAGAATCCGACTGTCCTGGGGGCCAGAAGCCGGGGGCTATGGACCCCGCGGTGCGCAAGTTCCCTGAGAAAGAGAAATGATGTTGGGCCGGTCACTTTCCCTTTCTGGGCTTGGTCGCTGGCTGGCTGTAACACAAAGAGGTGAGACTAAAGGGTTACTCCAAGTCTCTTCTGGCTGGAACACTCTGGGATTCAGAGATGGGGGCTGGGGGAGCAGCATTCCTGGGGAGTGACACAATTCCAAACGGGGAGATCAAAGGGGCTCTGCAGAGGGAGGCCCCAACCGGGAGCTCACAGGCCTGCGTCTGGGGTCAGTAATTAGCTCCTGCCGCCACCTTCCTCTCCCCGCTCCGTGCTCCGGGCGGCGGGCAGGTGGGCGAGCACTGTGAGCCCAGCAACAGAGTCCTCCCCAGACCGGAGGATCGGGGGAGCAGGGGAGAGGGAGGGCGAGAGCCCACCGGGAACTGTGACATCTGTATGGAACTTTCTGTTAGACAGATGCAAAGTTTAAACATTTTAACAAAAAGCAGTCCACTCCAGGCTTTCTCGGCACCAGTGTGAGAACTGCAGTGTGCGGATACCTCTTAAAGTATTTGATGAGAGACTAAAAGGCTGACAGGCTAACACTTCACTTCCTTCCAATTAGGGGCCTTGAACATCAAAGGCCCAGGCCCCACTCAGCCGGGCTTACTTGAATGAATTAGGGAAGAGAATGAGTCCGGGAGCTGCTTCCTTCTCTCCCTCGCAGAGACGTGGGGCTCTAGGGGCTTTAATAAGATGTTGGAGGTCACCGGGGTCAGGCTCTGACTGGGGGCACCGGGAAACTGCCAGAGTGTTTCAATATGTGTGGTGTTTGTCATGCAATCAGGCCCGCCAAAGCCTCCCCTTGTGGGGCCTGTCTTTGGGGGACCATTCTGGAGACAGAGCTCTCGGGCAGTCAGGGCCCCCCAGGTCCTATTCTGGCGGGTACAGGGGGCACCAGGGCCATCGGTCTAGAGGCAGCTTTTTCTTCAGAGTCCAGGCCTGAGATCCAGGAGTCAAGGTGCTGGGAAAAACAACCACATTAGGTGCCTGTGCATTCGTTTCAGAGGTTTGCTGTGTAGACACAGTGGCTGTGTGAGGGCAGGAGTGATTCTCAGCCACTCAGCGAGCCAGCTCGGGGCGTCAAGCAGAGCGAGAGTGCAGTTCTGTAAGCAGTCAGGGCCAGGAGAGAAATCAAAGCATTTCTTCTGATTGGATTTAGCTTAGTGATTGCAAAAGACCCAAATCTACACCGCGGCAGCTCCCGCCAGTGGCTTTCAACTTCCGCTTGCATATTCCAGTGGTGGGCAACTCACCATCCTGAAAGGCTGTATCCACCCCTGGGGGGAGTGGCTGTCATAATTAGGAAGAGCGTCCTTCCATGGAGTTGGAAGATTCCTTCTTTTTTTTTTTTTAAGTTCATTTATTTATTTATTTTTAGCCATCTTTACCCCCAATGAGGGACTCGAACCCACAACTGTGAGATCAAGAGTCGCGAGCGCTTCCAACCAAGCCAGCCAGGCACCCCCTTCTTGAACACGCACCCAACAAACTCTGTTCACGCAGCTGAACAAACAGTAGGATCTCTAGAGCCAGATAGACCTGGACTCAGAAGCGGGCTCCATGTTTCCATGGAGCAAGTCGCTTTGATTTTCAGCTTCTACTTCCTCTTTGGCAAATTGGGTTTTTCGCATTGACTTTTGAGGATGAGAAACAATGTTTATAAAGCTCCTGTCAGAGCATCTGGCATACAGTTGGTCCTTAATGAGACATTCACATTCCCTACCACCTGTTATGACCCATGAGCTTCCCCTTCTCCAAGCTTAACATCCCCCGACCCCAACCCCAATTCATTACAGAGTGAGTGTCTGGTGGGAGACCATGCAGAGAGCGGTCTCCAGTGACAGAATGATGAAGGAGGACCTTCTACACGGAGGGCGGAACGAGGTGGCTCCAAGAAGTTCAGGTGAAGCCGAGTAAAATAGGGAAGTGCGTGGTAGGGAGAGGAGCGATAGCACAGAAGAGGAGTCTGAAACGTACAGGAGACATTTAGAGGCCAGTGGAAGAGGACGGTTTGTCTAGAACATAGGATGAAGGGAAGGAGAGACCATACAGCTAGGGCAGAACTGTCGTAGGGAGACCTTTGAGTGTCGTGCCAAGGTGCTTCAGGAGTAACTACTATGCTTGTAAATTGGGCTTTTACGGTACACTCATGATCCACTCTGATCCTTACAACAGTGCAAAGAAGCAAATATTGCTACCTCCAACTCACACACGTGGAAACAGAGGCTAAGAGAGTTTGAGCGGCTTGCCAAGATCACAGTAAGTGGAAGGGGTTCCTAGGATCTAGGTCTTCTAACATCAGACCCAGACTCATGGAACGATCTGTGGTCTTGCTGAAAACACAAAAGCAATGCAAACAGATGAGCAAACAGAGGGAGACAGAGCTCAGGATGGGCCCAACTTGTAAGAGAAACCTTCCTGGAAGAGAGGGGCCTCGCTTGGGGTCTTCTCCACATTGGAGTCGATTGGCTTTTGAAGGCCCTGCGACTAAGCCATTAAATGCCCAGATCTAAGGAGAGACAGCCAGTGATGTCTCTAGAATTCAGTTTGCCTTTACAAATATTTGAGTTATCTGCAAAATTGTGGAAATTATATCACAGGTACGTTGATGACACTAGTGGCTGCAGAGTGTGGACCCACATTTATTACGTACATGTTACCGGCTAGGAATTTTTACACAAACTCTCTGTATTCGTCTTCACCCAACCCAGGGCGGTAGGCATCTTTATGTTCATTTTTCAGATGAGGAAACTAAAGCCTAAAGTCAAATCCTTAGTCTAAGACATACATCTCTCTGGCTACAAATCGTGGACTCTTTCCATTCCGTTTATTTTACTTCTGAACTTAAAAGTGGTGCTCTGTCTGGGGTCATACCTCCAGACCCTGTACCTGATGACCCCAAAGCCTCAAGTCACAGACAGGTGATGGAGGGAAAAATCTCCTGTGTCTCTACCTCCTGGAACAGAAGCCGAGAGCCTGGCACCGGGTTGGTCCGCCACTCCCCATAGTTTCTTATTTATGCTCTGAATGAATTTCTTATTTATGCTCTGAATGCAAAGGTCCTAAGGACTGCTCCAGAAACCCCGTTATAATTCACTATTAATGAGCTGGGTCATTATTTTTAAGGCCCCCTCCATATCCCCCTGGGGCAAAGTCAGCCATACGCATTTACATACAAACTGCAATGCATCCCTACGACCTTCCTCACTTCCACTAAGAAGAGCCACTGTGATCATTGCTCGCAGTCCCTTTTTGGAGCAGCAGTGAAGGAGAAATCCACCCAGAGCGTATGGAGGACCCCTGGATTGGAGGGGAGACAGCTCCTGTGTAGGCTGACCCTCCAGCCCCAAGAGTCATCAGTCTAACCAGCAATGACCAGGACAAAGGCAGAAAGCCGACGAGTCACACAGTGGATGCTTCTCTGTGTTAGAGACGCAGACATTAACATTTCCTAGCATTCCATGGGCCCTGAGTGTTCAGATAAACTAGGGCCCCCAACTCTGGGTTCCGTGAGATGACAACACTCAGGCTCCAGTTCGAGGACCAATTTCATCGTCTTCCATAGTCAACACAAAGCATTACAATGATACCACATCCCCAAACACTGAGATGTGATCAACCTTCCTTTTTCTTTTTCTCCTGGTTCTTCACAGCAACGTCCACCCATCTAGACATGGTCAACACAGCGTGAATATACCAGAGATTGCAAATTTAGTAGACAAGGACTATGAAGGCATGAGAAGAAAGCAGCTTCTATATAAATTACATATGCTGTGTATAAATCGGTATATAATTCTTGTTATGAGGCTCGGTTCCTATCAGAAAAAGAGGATGGCTTGTTTTCATTTGGTAGCTGATTGTGGGAGGGGGGCAGTGGAGGGGATTCAGAAATTTGGCAATCCAGATGGGCTTCTTGGAGGTGTCAGGGCTTGGAGCAGCCCCTGAAGGTGAGGCAGGATTCACCAGGTCATGGAAAGTGGGAGAAAGAGGGTGTCTTAAGGTACAGCAGAAGGAATGAGGTGACACGTAATATGGCAATGAGACCTGGCCAAAGGGCTCAGCAATGTGAGTGTCTGGAGACAGAAGCTTTGGCCAGACAGCGGCCCATTCTTCAGCATCAGCGGGGGGTGGAGGCACCTGTCTTTCAAGGATGCATCTGGGAGGGTGCCACCAAGGCGATTTCACGACTGCCTGCAATTCTGCGTTGTGGTACCGCAGGCGCAAGAGCATCACTCCCGCGGAGAGACCATGGAAAGTTACCCTCTAGCCAAAGATCTATTTCTCTGGAAGCAGCACACCTCAGGCACCTGCTGCCCAGGCCTGTGCTCACTGCTCTGCCCGCTTGTGACACTCCCCGTGCCACTTTCCAAGGCTGGCTCAAGGGATTCTCCTTGCGCGAAACCTTCTGTGATTCCCGTCACCTCCCCAAACTTCTACTTCCTCAACTGTACAGCGGAAGGAATGCCCTTCCTCTCTCCCCTGGGTGAGACGGCTGTTCTGAGCAGGAACAAAAAGTGGCCGGTACCAGGAAAGAGCCAGAAAGACCCAGACAGGAATACCGGCTCTACCTCTTCCCAAGAGGGCCCTCAGAGGGCAAAAAGCTGCTCTTCTAGCCATACTTTCACCATCTGGCAAGAAAAAGGGGCGGGCTAGGGTGCTTATTGCAAGAGTTCCTGGCAGGTGAGGGGAGATACGACAGGTGAATTGACTCAACTCCATTCCTGGAGGGTCAGTGGTGCCCCTTCATCTTGGCTTCCTCCCTGTGGCTTTTGATCATGATCTCTCTTTCTCTTCCTTTCCCTTACTCTCTGAAAATCGAGCCAGCCTGTCTCCACATCCCCTGGCTCCGGTGGTGATCACGTGGTTTTCCAGATTACAGAGCTGGTCCTTTGGAGGGCCACAGCTCCCAATCCCTCCAAAACGGTGGGTTGTGACAAGTGATTCACTGGGACATCGGGCTAATTACAAGATGTTTCTGAGTCTGTCTGTCCCCCTCCCCATGCCCCCTACCCAGTGTGGATGTGCTGGCCTCTACAGCAACCATCAAACAGCAATCTCATAAAGCAGGCTCATCTTCCAGAAAGCAGGGCAGCTCCAGGGGCCATTTTGCAAATGTTTGACCCCCAGGTACCTCCAGGTCACTGGGATTTATTAGTTGGAATCTGCAGTTCAGCAGATGACATTTTAAAAGGCGTTTTATTGCTTCATGACCTGTGTGCATTGCAGGGTAATTCTGAGGCTTTGTGTCTGCCGCGACTGTCCGAACTGCGGTGGCTCCCACTGACCCACAGACCTGCTTGCCTCGTGCGGGAATCCAGCAATGACCACTCCCACCCCCCGTCCTCGGCCACACCATCCAAAATTTCAGGCTCTCCTCTTATCCCAAGCTGGAACTCGATGCCCAGCCCGGCAGGGTCTTTCCTGCAGAGAACCTGGCTAGAAGAAGTTCCAATTAAATCTCCCCAAAGATCATAGAAGTCAGACTATGCTGTGCATATGGGAAAACTGAGACTCAGAGAGGTAAAGAAGACCAATTCAAAGTCATACGGCTCGTATACGATAAAGTTAATGCTAGAACCCTGGATCCGCCCCCATCATCATTCTACTTCACAAGCTTCATCTGCAAAATGCTTCCATTGGCTTTAAGAGCAATGATCCATAAGACACATTTTGAAGGGTGATGCCTGGAGTAGCATCACCAAAGACCCGGTTGAACAGAACAGCCTGGAGGTCAGATTCTAAGGGAAGCTCAGAGACCACTGGAAGATGCGGTGTGAACCCCTCTCTGTGTGCTTGGAGCAGGTTGGGCTGCCTGTCACCTCTCAAAACACATGGCGCGGGGCGCCTGGGGGGCCTAGTCAGCTAAGTGTCCGACCTCGGCTCAGGTCATGATCTCACGGTCCGTGGGTTTGAGCCCCGCGTAGGGCTCTGTGCTGACAGCTCAGAGCCTAGAGCCTGCTTCAGATTCTGTGTCTCCCTCTCTCTCTCTCTCTCTGCCCCTCCCCCGATCATTATCTCTCTCTCTCTCTCTCTCAAACAATAAACATCAAAAAAAAATGGCGCATAGCACACAGCTTATTTCAAGTGGCCCTTTGGAAACCAGGGCATATGCAGCCTCCTCTAGACCACACAGTCTGACCTGAAGGCTTCCTGCAGCCTCTTGGATTTCCCTTGATTGTAGCACCTGCACCTCAACCATGAACTATTGTGGGCAGGGATCAGAATGATTCACTCCTGTCTCCCCAGGACTTTCCCCCATGCCTAGCTCAAAGCACATGTTCATTATACGTTGGTTTTATTAAGCTGAGATCCAAATTTGCCACCCGAGGGAATGCTGTCTCTTCCACTTAGCATTCCTCTGGTAAGTGATGGGAGTGTTGAAGAATATGCTTCCGACCCTGAGACACACATTAAGGAATGTGATCCAAATCCTGCAAGACTCAGCCCATTCTTGGTTGGATGAGGTTTGGATGATAAAAATCGCACACATACACGCTCTGCTGTTTTGTCAAACACCAGCCTCCCGGGGAGCAGGAACGTGTGAACTCTTTTATTGGTTTCTTATTCAAGATCAATGAAACACATAGTTGAGCCTGAAATGATAAGGCTCTTCTCCTTAGACTGCCAGCTGTTCCTTTTTCCCTGAGCCAACTCAGCCTTGGCTGAATGCAACAGACTCTTAGTGAGTGTCTCCTCTGAGCCAGTAACTGAGTGAGATGCTAGAACGACAAAAATGGATAAGGTAGAGTCCCTACTCTCAGAAGTCTGTCAGCCTACCGGAGGAGAAAAGGGAGAAATCAGATCATCGCGTACAAAACGACGCGTGCTGTGTAAGGGGCCCACAAGGGTATAGAAGCGTGGAAAGGGAGGATGCCGTGAACTTGGGTGACCATGAGGTTATCATCCATTGGGTGATGCCTGAGCTGTGCACTGAAGAGCAAACAGAAATAGCGGTGGAAAGAGGAACTCGGAAAGGCATCACAGGCAGAGCATAACACGTGAACCAAGGTCCTGAGGTGAAAAAAAGGTCTGGTGACCACAGGGAGCCCCACCTTCAGTGTTGCTGGGACCAAGAGTCTAGGTTAGGGAGTAGCAGGTTTGGCAAAACAGAGACCCCGTCACAGAGGTTTGGTCCGCCAGCCTAGGGACATCTGACTCCACCCTGTGGCAACGGGGAGTCATTAGACGATTTTAAATATGGTAGCAAAGACTTCTGTGTCTTGGGACAATTCCTTAGGTGACCATGTCTGGGGTGGATTGAAGTTAGAGTTGGTCGGGGAAAGGAAATCCTCGCAAGACTACTGTAACATCCCAGAAGGAAGATGCTAAGTCTGCACTGAGGGCAGCGGAAATGGGATGGAAGGAAAGGGAGGGTTCGGGAGACATTCAGCGATATAGGACAATCAGGAGTAGGTGAGCAGTTAGACGGGCGGAACTTAGCCTTCCTCAGTCAAGAGGCCCGTTCAGGCCCATGAGCTTGCCCTGGCCCATCAGGTGGTAGGGCCCTGTAGGTGGGCACGCTGCGTTAGCAGAAACCAGTTGGAGATGTGCCAGGCAGAGCCATAGCTCTGTCCCTTGGACTGACTGGGAAGAATAAAGGGCATCAAGAACGGAGGGAAAGCAGCCAACGTCTCGGGAGAAGTACGGGATTGTAAAGAACACATGTGCTGGCCTGTCAGTTACTGACTCTACAACTCCCCAGTTCTCCAAAGGTGCTCTGTGGTTATGGGCACGGCGGGGTTCATTTAATTGGTAGCCTTTGAAATGTTTTTGCTCTCCAATCTTCATAAAAAGGAAATGAGGGCTGTGGTGGGCGGACGAGGTGTTGAGCCGTTCTGGCTACAAGGCAAGAGCCCGGGCCTTTGATGAACCCTGTAAATAATCAGTAGCACATGTCCACACTGCACAGCCTCACACACACAGTGCTGGGGGAATGCTAGGGGAGGCAGCGAGAGGAGGCAAGGGGGAAGACATCGGCAGGTGCCGGATCAGTGATGGTCAACAGGGCTGGCATCAGGCAATGAGATAGGAGGGCACCTGCCCTCGAATTGGGGAGCAGGGCGACGCAGAAGTCGCGGGTCCCATGCAGAACCTTGCCTTTCTTTAGATCTGTTCACTCATCCCCTTGAACGGGAACGCCAGTGCCAACCACACAGGTGTGCAACGACAATCCAGCGAGCGGCAGCAGAGAATAGTGGTTGCGAAAAAGCGCGAGCCTGGGGTGCTCAAATCGCTGTTCCGTGACCCGCGAGCGCCGCACCAGGACACGTCACCTTACCCCTTCACGTCTGCGTCGATCCTTCTGAGAACTGGGGTCACAGTGGCACTCCCGTCGTAGGATGATGTTAGGATTAAAGAAGATGACAGCTGCATATGTTGGCACCTCGAAAGAGCTCATTAAATGGGCACGTGCTCTTGATAGGAAGATGCTGAGCACTGTATTCAAAGAGAGAGAGGCTCATGGTACTCTGGGCACCAACAGAGCCGGAGGATGATAATTAACCTCCGACTCAGCGTCAAGTGCCTCGTGGGCACATACCGTTTTTGCCATCCGCGCAGCCCCAGCTCCATTCTTTATTATTCTCCGTTTACAGACAAGACTGGTGATACGAAGAAATTAAGTGACTTGCCCAGGGTCATACCCACTAGGATTTGCAGCCTAAATAGTTCCTCCAGAGCCCACGTCCTTGGCCACTTACAAGGCAAGTCATAAAATGCTAGCCATTGGCCCCTGCATGGGGGAGCACTGAACTGTCCTTCCCAAGGCCTGGCATTTGTTGAGGACCTCCCGCAGGCCAGACATGTGCCAGGCACGTTGCAAAATCTCACGGCATCATCATCACCATGTGAGCCGGCTCCTGTTGTCCCCACTTGACGGATCAGGTGACAGGTCCCGAGAGGTCTCCCACTCTCTGCCTCGGGCTCTGCTCTGGACGTGAGTGAGGCTGCTAGACGGAAGGGCCGCGCTCTCTGTCCCCACCCCGCCATTCCCGCCATTGGGAAGAGATGACAAGGAAGGGGGGAAACGGTGATCGGCCCCAGGCATTTTCATTCTCGGCGCCTTCACAGACGTTCTTTTCTCCGCAAAGCAGGTGTCGTCGCCGGGTTATACATGAGGAGCCTGAGAATGAGCCGTATCTGGCAACTTCCCCAAGGTCACAAAGCAAGCCTGCCGTACCTTCCTAGTCAGCAAACAGAGGGAGTGGCATTTACCTCGAAGCTCGTTTCAGAAACTGAAGACATTTGCCCGGTCCTATCCCGGACAACCGGTGCTCGTTTCGGAATTTGAGGAAGGGCCTCGGGAGGGCAGGCCACGCGCCCCCCGGCCACCAGGAGCTGCGCACGCGGCCCCTGCCTATGGGCTGGCGGCATCGGATGCTGCTTTAATTAGATCGCCATGGTAACGAGCTACAGGAGAACAATAGACAGTTGTGTAGTTGCGAAAATCATCAGCCGCAGACAAGGCCCGCTAAACTGTAATTATGCCGGAGTAGAAGCGATCTTCATTTTGGTGCAGGAAATAAACTGCCAGCCTAGCCTGGTTGTCTTCAGATGTTATTTGAACACCAGGGTTGGGATTCCAAGCGAGTCGATTGCGCGAACTTACATTTTGAAATTGTCAAAACCCCACATAAAGGCGATTGTGTTCACATCCTGGGTTTTGACTCGTGCGTTCCCAGAGGGGAGCCGAGAACAAGGTTGAGGAAGGGAATAGCGATCACATAGGTAGCATTTACTGAGTGTGGCCGGGACAGGCATTTTATATGGTCTCCCCTGGTCATCACCATAAGCATCTACAGGGGGTGCCTCGAGCCCCGCTTTGCAAGGCGGGAGGGCGGCTCGGGGTCTTGCCTTATGCACAACCTTCACTGAGGACGGAATGAGGTCCTGACCCCAGTGTGTTTGGCTCTGAGGCCCAAAGGCTTTGCCCTGAGCCACATTGCTGTTCAAGGACAAAAGGAGACAGCCCAGTCCAGCGGCACTTCTAAGAAGCCCTCTGGATCCTCCTTTTGATGAAACGTGAGGGCTTCCCTTTAATGCAGTTAGTTTTTGCTCGTCTGATAAGATGCAATTCACTCCAGCCATCAGAGTCGCCGAGACCCATAAATAACGGAAAGATCATTTAAAAATAAATTACCGACTGAAGGCAGGGAAAACTCATCCTTCGACTGTGGCTCTCCTGGCCCCCCATAAATCTGTTGTCTTTTCGGCTCTGCAGTGGCCAGGGTCACAGACCGTAAAGAGCTTCCACAGAGAAATTTAAGAAATCCCAGCAAGATGGGGCATGCGGGAGTCATAGGAAAAGCATCTGTACCGTTGCCGGGAGCCCCGGTTGAAGGATGCCGCCCTCGGGCTGGACAGGCAGGACACGGTGGGCGCGTGCTCAGGGAGCCAGCTGCTGGCCTGCCTGCTGGGACTGCAAGGGCACCACGAGAAAGACCTCGGCCCCTGCAGCGTTCTGGTTCCTGACCTACTTTCGCGCGAAGGAACGACATTTCCAGTCTCGCTGCAGCGCGATGCTGCATTTCCCTTTGGAGATGGGACCCAGTGACCTCAATTCCTAAGACTGAGGATGAAGTCTGATTTTAGATTTTGTTTTTCCAAGAGAAAATGCAGTTGTGTTGGAGGAGGGGAATTGGAATGGGTAGAGAGAGGGGCGGGGGACGAGGCGCAGTCAAGGGTGGGCGGTGGCAGTGGAAGGGAAATGCGAGGAGGTCCCAGGGCCCCCACGGCTTCTCTGCATTCTGAGGCAGGACGGCAGGATGGTGCGGTGGCCTCAGGGAGTCTCTGGATGGTTGACAAAGCAGTGTCAATGGCTGTCCCCTCATCTGTCAGCTGAGCTGTGACGCCCTCCAGCCTCCTGCTCAGAAAATGCACAACGATGGGCATCTTCTCCCCACCTGTGCTTGGCACAGCTCACAAGTGACAACACTCAGCCTCCAGGATGGTGTCGGGACACCCTCCTCTTCCGCAGTCACTTTCTCACAGCCAGCAGGAAACAATGCATTCCTCCCTAATCCCTGGAAAGGCACAGGGTTTGGAATCCTTGACAGTTGAGCCCCAAGTGCATTGTGAGATTGCCATTTAAAGGAGTGGTTTTATTAATTTTTTGTTAAGTTTTTTAATGTTTACTTATTCTTTGAGAGATAGAGAGAAAGAGTGGGGGAGGGGCAGAGAGAGAGGGAGACACAGAATCCGAAGCAGGCTCGAGGCTCTGAGCTGTCAGCACAGAGCCCGACACGGGGCTTTAACTCACAACCCTTGAGATCATGACCCGAACTTGAGTCAGTCGCTTAACCGACTGAGCCACCCAGGGCCCCCTAAAGGAGTGATTTTAAACTTTGGAACAATTAACCTCTCAGGGAATGTTTGGAAAGCCAGGGACCCGGGGCGCCTGGGTGGCGCAGTCGGTTAAGCGTCCGACTTCAGCCAGGTCACGATCTCGCGGTCCGGGAGTTCGAGCCCCGCGTCGGGCTCTGGGCTGATGGCTCGGAGCCTGGAGCCTGTTTCCGATTCTGTGTCTCCCTCTCTCTCTGCCCCTCCCCCATTCATGCTCTGTCTCTGTCCCAAAAATAAATAAAAAACGTTGAAAAAAAATTTAAAAAAAAAAAAAAAAAAAAAAGAAAGCCAGGGACCCTTTTTCCTGTGGGACAAAGGTACGTGTGAACATACATCCAAGCATTTGTGAGCCACCCCAGAGGCTCTACAATTCTCTGACCCCCATCCAGGGACCCCCACGTAGGACTCCTGCCCCCGCTAAGAATCCCGGCTCTGATCTAACCTCCTCATTTTACAGATGTTTGATCAGAAAGAGGGAATGACCAACTCCAGATCACAAAGTGAGTGATCTCGCACTAAAGCCCCATTCATCCACCTCTTCCCGGAGAAACTGCTAGAACTGCCTCTTAACTAACCTCCCATTACCACTGAGCCTCTCCCCCACATATTCTCTCACCAAGATAAAGTAGCCTTTTTCAAACGCAGATCACATCAGGTACCTCTCCTGCTTAAAATCCTTCTGTGATTCTCCATTACCCCTGAGATATGAGCCAACACCTTCCACCCAATCTCCAAACCAGGGCACCACATTTCATGCCTCTGGGAGAGGCTGTCCACACCAGGGATCCCCCAGAGGAGGCCAGTACCCTGCTTATGAGGCCTCCACATTATGCATTTTCATACCTTCCACTTCTGCCCGTCTACTCTCCAGCTCCTGGGCCTCTGCACATGCTTTTCCCTCTTCTGGACACAACCTTCCTTCCTCTCTTCCCCTGCTACCTCCTATCCATTTTCCACTTCTCGCCATTGCCACCTTTTCAAGAAGGTAAATTTGGTAAACCCAATGTGGTTTACCTGAATCAACCAGGGTCCAGCCAGGGCCTAGAAGCCATCATGGGTCATTCCAGACAGATGGGATTTAATACAGGGGATTTGTTACATAGGGGTTGAGAGGCTGAAAAGGCTTTTGAGAATCGATGCTGAGTTAGCCCAGAGAGTCATGACTTTGGAGAGCCATTTCTAGCCCCATCACGAGGAGAGAAAAAGGGAAGAGGTGGAGTTACAAGGATCTAGAAGTTCAGAGGCGGGGCCTTTGGGGCTAGTGTTCTGAACACCACACGTCTGGGGGGGGGGAACCTCTGAGAGGGTGCCTCACGGTTGGGGGAAGGGCAGCGTTGTAGGTGGCACTGAGGCCTCAGGCTCCGATGCCTGGACGGCTGGTGCTCAGGTGCAGAGAGCTGGGAAAGGGCACAACTGGGGCTTGTGGTGCCACAAGCTGTAAGGGACGGGAGCTCTCCCTGCCGCTGCAGGATCTGCACAAAATGGGAAGAGAGTTTCTGGGCTCCATATCCATAGAGTGGATTGGGGGATGGCTGTGGCCAAGAGACCAAAGGAAATAACTGGCATAAACCCACCCCACATTGTGGATCTATTGACCTTCGCATTTGACTGGGGCTCTATGAGGTTGGGACCAAACCATCCCACAGCCCAGAGCCTGGTGCCAACGTCACCAGTTGGCACTTGGTAAGTGTTGACGGGCCGATCGAATAGGACGGGCAAGAGCTCTGGGAGCCTCAGCTCCCACAGCTGCAAAGTGGAGCGGAATTCCTCTCCACAGAATTTTCGTGATGATTACCAAGATGATGGACGTGAGTGGCCCACGAGCTGTTTGGACTCGGGTCGTGACGGAACGTGAGAGCCCTCCATGGACAATGTCTGGCTTCACCAGGAGCCATATTCTGAGCTTGTTTTTAATAGCGTGTGAGGATGTTGAGGAAAGAGTACAAAGCCCACTTACTGCCTATCTTCCCCTAAAGAATTTCAAAAGCTCCTTCTGCCTATTTTTGTCCTGTGGTGCTTGAGTGACTATGTGGGTTATCACCTGTGACAAACATTTTTATGTGAGTGTTGACGTTTCTGGTGTTTCCAGATAGGCCAACATCACCTACGGAGCCTTGTGGAAAGAAGTCAGCAAACGTTCCAACCTCAGGGTGTTAGGGGTGGAGACAGCACACAGAGAGAGGAAGATTCGGGTCCGGAACTCTTAGCTGGTGTCCACAAAACTATGAACACAGTGAACTCCTTCCAACCTCTCTGTGAAGCCCACCGGGCAATTTGTGTCACAGAACATCTCAGAAATGAGAGCATTTGCACACACTGAGCCACCTGATCAAAGATGTGTCTGAACATGCCCTGTGGGTGTAGAATTCCTCAGGAGCCAGTTCAAGAGGCTGTCCGTCACCTTGTCATCTTCCTAGTGAAAAACAGGCCCCCGGACCAGAGAGGCAGGAGACTTGGGTTGTGGTCTTCTCTTATTGGCTATCTCTGTGAGTTCGGCTGAATCCCTTTTCCTGCCTTTGTCTTGATTGGTTCTCAATTTGGGCTATGCATCTGAATCATCTGGGTCACTTACTTCTGGAGATCTGATGTAATTGGGTTGGAGTGGGGCCCAGATATTATATGGTTTCAAAACTCTTGTGCCTCCGGGGACAAAAACCACTGTTGCAACACATTTCAGCGTTCATCAGAAGCACCGGGAAAGATCGTTAAAACACAAGCTGCTCGGCCGCACCTCTGGAGTTTCTGAGTCCGTGGGTCTGTGTGAAGTCTGGGAATCTGCATTCCTAACAGGTTCCCAGGTGCTGCAGATGCTGTGGGTCGAGGACCACATTTCGAGAAGCTCTGCTCTAGACCAGTGGTCTCGGTGATAAGCTATTTTGCCCTCTAGGGGACATTTGGAGGATGTCTGGAGATTGTTCTGCTTTTCACATCTTGGGGGAGGGGGCTGCTACTGGCTTCTAGTAGGTAAAAGCCAGGGGTGCCCCTAAACATCCTATAATGCACAGACCATTTCCCCAAATCGAAGAATCATCTGGTCCAAAATGTCGATAGTGTCCGTGCCTCTGCAATTTTATGTGCCTATAAATCACCTGCAGTTGTGTTAGAATGCAGATTCCGATAGAGTCGGTCTAGGGAGAACCCCAAGAATTTGTATTTCTATAAACTCCTAGGTAATGCCCAAACTGCCAATATTCCATAGCTTGGGTTCCTTCAGCTCTATAAACACACCGTCCAATGCCCGCCAACAACCTGGGATACACAAGTAAACTCTATTCTTCACCACCATAGCCTCTGAGCCTACAACAGTATAACCACTGGCAGAGGAAGCCCTTGGTAAATAGAAGGATGTAAGGCACTCATTATGGGTAAGCTGAGCTGGCCTCCCCCAACCCCACTACCACTGGTCAAGGAGCCCTTGAGAGTCAGGATCTTGTCTGGTCCTTCTTGGTTCTTCTAAAGCTGGGCACAGAGCTTGGCACAGATTAGGAACTCTGTATACATCTTCTGTACAAGATTGGACAGACACAGTAAGCTAACGTTCTTGTCATGGTAGTTGATCACTTTCCAAGCCTGTCGCAAATGATCCCTCCTTCAAAACCAACCCTCTTCCTGGGCTCAGCGGCTTTCTTTTGCAAGACACTTCCACTTGCACAATCTCATCTGATCCTCAACACAAAGTTTCGAGGAGAGCAGGTTCTAGCTGCACTCACAGATGAAAAGACCTAGGTGCAGAAAGGTGTAGAACCTGGACTAAAATGAGTCCAGCAGCCTGGCTATGCCATGTCAGGCCACCCCCTTATCACCCAAGGTGACGACTGTCTTCTTCAGTCCTTCTCCACTCTCCTGAGCCCAGCCCTGCTCTTCAGGATGGCCACATCTTCTTCCCTTTCTGGTCCTGCCTCTTCTGCCTTTTGGTTCCTCCCCCACTAAATACCAACAGCCATTTCCTCTGCCTAACTGGCTTCTCTTTTAGCCTTCCTGCCTGGGACGGCCTGGGATGGCTGAGGGCTTCCTGAAATGTCAACTTGTGGGTCACTTCAACCGATGGAGAAAGTCAAGGTCCTGCCTTATTTCCTGCTCCCTTTCCACCAACCCCACTAACCACATTGGGTGCCGCCATTGGGGAAGCTCCAGCCTACATAGTACCATATCTGGGATTTTTTTTTTTTTTCATTATAAACCAGGTACGTGGATGGCATCCGCTTTGTGTTGGCCCTGTGGTAGTCAATGGAGACAGAGAGATTTATAATCCAGTCCTTCGCCTCAGGTGGTCTTGGGAAAGGGGTTTGGAGTCAGATAGATTTCCACCCAAATGCCGACTCTTGGTTCTCCAACCACTGGTTGCTCCTACTCTGTGTCTTGCTGCTTTCTCCTTACTTCTCCTGACTGCCCGATGCCCAAGAGCCTGCGCTCCAGTCTCTGGCTTTCTCTTTTCCTTGTACGCTTACTCCATAGGTGATCTGATCCCCTCCCCACTGATGCCGTACCGATTTACATCTAAAGCACCAAACTCTCCTGTGAACTCAGACTAATGTGCTCAACACGTGTTTAATATCACCACTTCGATGTCTAACAGGAAACAAAATACGTACATGTGTCCAAAGCTACACTCTTCATTGCTTCCCACCCCCAGAGTGTGCCCCGCCCAATTCTATTCACCTCCATTAGTGCCAACTTCCTTCCATCTTTGGAGAAATCCTTGTCACCTCTCCCTCGCTGACAAGCCTCATTCAGACTTGCTCTATGCCTATAAAATGTGTGTTCACTTCTACCCCCTGCCCCCCATTTCGCCTGGCCCAGGCCACAGGGTCTCTCACCCAGACAATTGCATGAGCCTCCTCACTGGTCTCCCTGCCTCTATCCTCACCCAAGGCAGACTTTCCTCACAAAACAGGCTGTAATTCTTTACCATGTGTAGTGAGCTGAATGGTCACCTCAAAAAAAAAGAAAGACATGTCTATGTCCTGGTACTCAGTCTCTGTGAAGGTAAACTTATGCCCTTAAACCCAACGACAAGCGTCCTTAGAAGACACAGAACACAAGACACAGAGGAGAAGGTGGTTTGAAGATTGAGGCACAGAGAAGAGTGGTGTGGCCACAAGCCAAGGAGTGCCAGAAAATGTCTGCGGGGCGGATGCCTCTGGCCATCCGTGAGAAGACGTGCACATCACTCAGCGTCTTCCCGCTCCTGTGACACGACGGGAACCAAGCAGAAGCAGGAGGAGCACATATAAAAGTAAAGAAGTCCGAGAGGGCCAGCCGGGTGTGAGCAATGGCAAAGAACTCCATGTGCCTGGAGCACAGGGAGCAAACGGTGAGCAGAGAGGTCGAGAGAAGCCCAAGAGAGAGGCAGGGGGCCGGCCAGAGAGGAAGCTTGCACAGGTTCTGAGTACATTAGGTTTCTATCAAGGACTTGGAATTCCCTCATTATCTTGAAAAATATGTTCCGGGGGAAGGGAGGTGGAAATCACTTTATTTGAGGAGAAAAAAAAAAAAAAAAAGCAAGGAAGCTTAAGAAAACTTTTTGATGTCAAGAGTGTAGAAAACGTTCCTGGTCGTCTTGGGCTCCAGGGCAACTCCCTCAGTTTGCAGGTTTGAAATTTGAGGCCCAGAGAAGGAAGGATCAAGATCAAGGACAAGGCCGTGTAAGAAGCTACGGAGAGAGCCCCTATCAGCTGACTCCCAGTCCAAAATTCCTTTCCACTCTAGGTGATAATCTCTGAAAGGCAGGAAATATCTGACACGGGGGATTTAAAAAAAAAACAACAATAAGAATTGTCTGCTGTTCAGATCTAGGACAGGATGGTCCCTCTTCAGAGCCTCGTCAGTCCCCCAGCCCCGGGCTGAGTGGGGAATTGTGTGATGGGATTGACGCCTCGCTCCTCTGAGTTCTCAGGCCTCACATGGTACAGTGCGGGTATCTGCCTGTCTCTACCCACCCACCCCTCAATTTCATTTTAATCTACTGTATTGAGGTATAATCATGCACAATAAACTGCTCATGTATAATGGGCACAGTTCAACTACTTTGAATGTTCAATGACTTTGATTTTGCACCTGCCATAATCAAGATACAGAATATTTTCATCATCCCTTGAAATTTCCTCTTGCTTCCGTTGCAATCCATCCCTCCCTTCACTCCTGGTCATAGAAAACTGCTGATTGGATTTTTGTCACTATAAATTAATTTACATTTTCTAGAGTTTTATGTAGATGACACCCTACAGGTGCTTTTTTGCCTGACATTTTTTATTCAGCGTAATTGTTTTGAGATTCACCCAAGCTGTTGTGTCTATCAGTAGTTTATTTCTTTTTCTCGTGGAGAAGCATTCTATTGTATGGATATACCACTGTTTGTTTTTCATTCCCTTATTGATGGATATTTGGATTGTTTCCAACTGTCAGCTATTACAATCAAAGCTGTTGTCAACATCTGAATATAAGTGTTTTTGTAGACATGTTTTCATTTCTCTTGGGTAAAGACCTCCAAGTGGATGTATGGTATGTTTAACTTTTTGGAAAACTGCTCACCCATTTTCCACAATGTCACACAACTTTAATTTCCCACCAGGGGTGTCTGAGCATTCCACGCCGTCACCAATATTTGTTATTGTCAGTCTTTTTCATTTTTATCCAACATGGAGTGTGTGGAGAGGTATCTCCCTGTATTTCATTTTCAATTTCCTGATGGCTAATGATGTTGAACACCTAGGCATGTGTTTTTTCTTGAAATCTCTTCTTTTGTGAAGCATCTCCTCAAACCTTTTGTCCATTTTTTTTGTTGTCTCATTTTCTAGTTATAAGAGATCATTATATATTCTAGATTCAATCTTGAGGTACCAGAGGTTTGCAAACGTTCCTTCCTGTTCTGAGATTTGCATTTTTTTTTTTTGCATTTGTTTTTCTGGATTTAGAACAGTGTCTAACTCATAGAAGGTGCTCAACAAAATGTACTGAATAGAGTCGTGAATCCAAATGTTGTTGTCTAAAATCATTGTGAACCCCTTTTCATCAGACAAGGGTAGGAAGACCTCTCGATCACACTCCTGATTACACCAGATTAGAAAGCAGACAGCCTTGACCTTACACCTCAGTATTAACACTTTCTCGCTGCATGACCTTGAACTGGGTACTTCAGGTCCCTGAACCTCAATTTATTCTCCTGGATAGAGAGGACAAAAAAAAACTTGTATATAAGATGATATCGGGATTACAACATACAATATGTAATACATGTAAAGACCCAGCATATCTCATGCTGTCAGTGAGTCATTGGAACTCAAATGACCAAATTCAGTCAATGTGACCCAACAGTGGAGCTGGCCTCTGGTTTACCTCCCAAGAATGATACGTTTAATTGTTCCTAAGAGTAATCAGGGTGTTTTGATGGGATTGAATGGGATAATCAGTTCTGATAAATTGATTGTATTTATTGGCAAAGAGCTATCAACGGTTCATGCTTCCTAAACACAGTCCCCACTCTCTTTTCACTAATATGCATTAATCACACAAGCTCCCAGATCGAGGGAACAAATTCCAGAGAAACCTCAATCAGAATTGAGGAGCTTAGTAAATGATGCCAGTGTAGAGATCAACACCTGAGTGGAACCACAGAATCTCCCCCATTGTGTATGGGGCGGCATGTATTTTTTGGCCTGGTATTCATATCCATTCATAAGCCTGTTCCAACAAAGTGGTCAAGCTTCCTTCCCTCCCCACTCAAGGCCCACCTTCCCTCTACCCTCACACAAAGATAATTTTTGATCCAGCTACAGCACTGAGGCCATTATGATTTCTGTGCTTCTATGCCTGCTGTTCTCACTGCTCACTGCCAGGCATCTACACCCTTTGCAAATGCATCTGCCTGGCAAACACCTGCCCATCCCTAAAAGACCAAAATCATATGTTCTTTCTTTTGTAAAAACTTGCAAAACTCTCCACGGGAAAATTGGTTCCCTCCAACGTATTCTCACAACGCTTAACACAATTTCTATTAGAACACCTCTCCCATTGTTTTGTGACAAACCATTGGATTCTTTTATCTCCAGCTGACCATAGAATCCAGGACAGTCTTAGTCTTATTCTATATCTCAGTATTCCTAGTACCTCACTCCATCTCTGGAACATAGCAGACACTTGGTGAATTTTTTGAAAGAAATGAATAAATAAACGAATGGCAAATGGATGGATACACAAGTGGGTAGGTAGATAAATGACTGTCGCTGTTTGGACCCTCAGCTTCTTCACTTGTGAAATCTGTACAAGCCCATTCTCTCATCTCAAGCCATGCCTCATATCTGATATTTGGTGGCCATCTGTTTTGGGAGTCCCATTACCTTAGAAGAGCCATTGATTTTCCTTCCTTTGCATGGACTCTCAGCCCCATGGCAATTGGGACTCATAAGAGAGACAAAAGGGAGAGGGGCAAGACAATGTGTAAATAACTCAACAGAGACATTCAAGTCATAAGAAGTGTGCGTATCTCCAAACGTTTCCTAACTTCTCGTGAATAATCCCCGTGTTTCCAATAGGAAACCTGGTTATCTGTTTCAATGGAACCCCTTTTCTGTTCACAGAATGTTAAGTGGTTGAAATCCCCTCCTTATTTCCCAATCCTGACCCCTAAGTCTGAGCTTCTGGAAGGATGCTGATATATTTATATCTGTACTCCTGTTTGGGGGTAGGAAGCAGCATGGTGGAAAGGAAAAGATTCCACATTTAGAATCCGTGGGCTGAACTAGAGTCTCTGCCCTGCCACTTAGCCACTGGGCAAGGCCATAACCTGTCTTGGCCTTAGTTTTCTTATCTGAAAATGGAGGTGAAAACAGGACTGTAATAATCGAAGGGTAGGAGATCTATACAAAGATCTCACTTAAACTATAGCAAAGTTGTGCTTGATGAGTTTCTTCTTTCTTTCTCTTCTTCTGCACTCCCCATCCCCCCATATCACTTCTTTATCCAGAATATCCTCCTTTCACCTCCGATTTCTGTCTCTGTACTCCTTACAGTTTGACGCCTTTTATCTATCCAAGCGGGGGACCTTGAATAGCTGCAGCCAAGGACAGGGGAGGTCTAAAGGGGTGGTGGGAGGGCTCTTAGAACAGCAGATCTGGCTAAGAAACTGTTCATACACATCTGGGCTTGCTGGCTCCTGGAAGTGAGCAGAGCAAACACCTGAACACAAAGGCAAGGGTCACAGCTTTCAGAAAGGGGAAGAGGGCAGGTCTTCAATCCTTGGTAAGATATGAAGAGTGTGGTTGTTTTGTATTGCTTTATTTACTTGTTCGTTTTTAATATATATGTAAACTACCTACCACAATGTAGGTAATCAATAAATCTGTAGTTGCTGATCATTGACATCATAATAACGTGGAAAACACAGTCATTGATTAGTTTCTTATTCTTGCTGTAACAAATGATCACACTTGGTGGCTTAAAAAAAACACAAATTTATTATCATACAGTTCTGGAGGTCAGAGGCTCAAAATGGGTCCATAGGGTTCCATTCTTTCTGGAAGGAGAACTCATTTCCTATTGTTTCCAGCTGCCCACATTCCTTGGCTCATGGCCTTGCATCACTGTGACCTCTGTTTCTGTCATCCTATCTTTTAATTTGACTCTGGCTCTCCTGCCGAGCTCTTACGCTATCCCTTGTGATTACACTGGGCCCAGCAGGATCATCTAGAATAATCTCTCTGGCTTAATCGCATAGGCAAAGTCCCTTCTGCCACATAAGGTAGCACATTCACAGTTCCTGGGAGTTAGGGCGTGGACGTCATTGGGGGCCAGACTCACAAGGCACCAGGGAACCAACTCATTATTAAGAAAACTGGCAACTAAGGATGAAGTATTTATCCTGTCTTTCCTCTACAAACAGTACCTCAGAGTAGTCACATAGTTGATGACAGAAGGTCTCTTTTTAAGGAAGTTGTCCAGCAAACAAATTATGAAAGAAAGGGCAGACGAGAACATCACCACCAGTGAACTGACGGCCCTGGGCACTGAGCATCAGTGACTGCCAGAGCCACTCACTTGGTAAACTAACTTTATAACGACTTAGTCACCTAGGTACACTGACTAATTTGAACATTATGGAAGGAGAGATGGCGGAAGTCTACAACATTACTTTTGAGGTGTCCTTTCCAAAAAGTCCAACCTGTATCTGATAAGGCCCCCAGATCTAACCATCAGAGTATATGTATTACGGGGGACGAGTGGAGTCAGGTCAAACAAGAGCAGAAGACATTAAAGCAGCAAAATACAGAATGAGGGAAATTTACAGCACATACCCCCGATTTCTTTCACAAATAGATTGCAAAGAAAACGAAAACACAGAGAGGACAGCCAAAAGGTTAAGGGGCTTAACAGGCACATTAAACCAGTGAAATGGGTGCATCTTGTTTGAATTCATATTGAGCAAACCTAGCATAAAAATTATCAACGAGATGGGGCGCCCGGGTGGCTCAGTCTGTGACGCGTCTGTCTGACTTTGGCACAGGTCATGATCTCTCGGTTTATGAGTTCGCGCCCCGTGTCGGGCTCTGTGCTAACAGCTCAGAGCCCGGAGCCTGCTTTGGATTCTTTCTGTCTGTCTGTCTGTCTCTCTCTCTCTCTCTGACCCTCCCCCATTCATGCTCTGTCTCTCTCTGTCTCAAAAATAAATAAACATTAAAAAAAGTTATTGATGAGATAATGAGAGAATTTTGAATGCTGATAAAATACTCAATATTAAGGAATTGTTATTTTTGCAGGGAGGGTGGTAATGATATTGTGGCTATTTTCTAAACCCCACCTTTTTTAAAGATATACACTGAAATCTCTCCAGAAGAAATGATACGAATGACATGTCTTGGATTTGCTTCTGAGTCATCCAGTGGGAGAAGGGTGGTTAGATATAGTTAAAACAGGGCTGGCCACAAATTGAGAATTATTGGATTGGGTACATGACATTCATTATTCTCTTCTATTCTTGTATTAGTTAGAAATTACCCCCAATGACAAATTTGGGTTTTTTTCCCCAAAAATAAGTAATATGCACCCAGAATAAAATTACTGGCTATGAGTGTTTCCAAGCCATTTAAAATGTATTGTCAAATTGTTTTCCATGAGGTTATAGCAACGTGTAGCCCCAGCTGTGGTGTCTAAGAGAACCGAGGATATAATATATTTGAGAGAATATATCGTGCTTAAGCAACCATAGGAATGTGTATTTATTTGTCAGCTCTCCATGCCTTTAGGAAAGACAAACGGACTACTCTGGGATATTCTGGCCCAGTTGTAACCATATACCTGGAGGCCGTGTACCTGAACGGCGGGGAAACCATCAAGGAATAAATGAAGGGCAGCATGAAAGTCTTGCAAACTCAGATTTACACACATCTGAATTACCCTGATGAGGGCTTTCTGTATCATCTCCGACACCACTGCAGACAATCTTTCTGAAGGTCCACCGAGGTACTCGTCTGATGGGAAAATGTGCAATCGTATCTTCTCAATGAAATCTGATTATCTTCAAGAGGTTTCCTCACATAAAGACGGGGGTAAAAAAAAAATCAATGCACAGGTTCCTCTGCCTAGCATGAAAGAGAATTTTCTGCTATAGGGTAATTCTGAGCTCCTGTAATCTTCCAATTATGTTTGATTGCAGTGCCTCTTTCCTGTCTCAGTATTAAAGGATGGCCAGCACTTTCCTGCAACCAAAACCGACTTTCAGATGAAGGAGCCACTTATTTCAATAGCTTGTTTATAATCAGCAGCTCTTCGGGTACGTGGAACATCCTTGCCTCTGAGGAAGAGACCACCCCGGGACTTCTCTCCAGCTCTCAGTCTACAACAGATTGCAGGTGTTCATGACCTGCTATGTGTAGTGTAGGTGGACCTTCCGTCATGTGTGGGGACGCCAAGAATAGTGAGCAGTGGTGGCTGCCATCAGGAAGTTCACCATGCCAGTGGGAGAATTGCACGTCGAGGCATGTGTGTGCAAAGTCACCTAATGATTCCAGTCATTCATTCCCAGATGTCAAATGTCAGATACTGCGCTGGACGCTGATAGCAAAGTGATGAGTATGTCAGAATCCTATAGGGAGGCAGACATAGGAGCAAATGATTTAAATACCACCTGGTGGGTGTAGTGTTCCAGGAATCCACCAAGAAGACTTGCGGCACAAAGGACAGATTGACTCCGACTCGTTTGGGGGAACTTCCTGGAGGATGAGAAGATTGGGCTATCCCTATGGGTTGGAAGACGGACAAGGAGCAAAGAAGTGTTCTAGGCAGAAAGAAGAGTGTGTGGAAAGATGTGGAGGCTTGAAAGAGTGTGGAGCTCTGGGAGGAACAATAATTCATGTGGTTTGGATCAAAGATAGGGCACGAGGGGCACCTGGGTGGCTCAGTCGGTTGAGTGTCCAACTTCGGATCAGGTCATGATCTCACGGTCCGTGGGTTCGAGCCCCGCGTCGGGCTCTGTGCTGACAGCTCAGAGCCTGGAACCTGCTTCCGATTCTGTGTCTCCCTCTCTCTCTGCCCTTCCCCTGCTCATGCTCTGTCTCTCTCTGTCTCAAAAATAAATAATAGGGGCATGAGGAAGGCAGTGAGCAGAGCTAAGAATGGGAAGGTAGAAATGGCCAAGAGTGGCTTTGCCTGCATGCAGAGGCATTGGCTTTGCTTTGCGGCTGATGCTAAATTATCATGAGAGGTGTGTGGGAGGACGGAGACGCCCAAGGGGGATGGGGTGCTGACACAGAACTAGCCTCTTGATTGATTTGGGAGGGAATCAGGCTGAGGATGTCCCTGGAGCATGCCAAGCCAGGAGAAAAGGCAAATATCCCACGCAGAAGGGTTAACTGGTACCAGTCATTCACACAAATTGTTGATGTAGACACTCTACCTTCAAGGAGCTGAAACATAACTGCCCACTCCTTAGGTGTGGGCCGACAGAGTGACTACCTTCCAAAGAAGACAGTATGGGAGGGAGAGGGGGTTGGGACACAAAGAATAAAGTTGAGAAAACTGACAAACACTACCTCAGCCAGGTGATCACGGTCAATGTCAATGGTGACAAATCATGTTGATAGTCCCTGTCCTTGACATGATGTGATGAAGATGGAACTTTCGCCTTTGGTCTTCCTCCCGAGAGCCCACAACCCTCATTCGATCATGAGGGAAAAAAACATCAGACAAGTCCCAACAGAGATCTTCTATAAAATTTCTGACCAATGTTTTCAAAACAAGATCATCGAGAACAAAGAAAGTCTGAGAAACTGTCACAGCCAAGAAGAGCCTAAGGAGATGCGACAACTAAATGTAATGTGGCATCCTGGGGGAGAAAAAGTCATTAGGTAAAAACAACGGAAATCTGAATAACCTGTGGACTTGAGCTAATAATCATGTCCATAATATACTATCAGTATCAACAATATCATAATATCAATATCAATAGTAATATCAGTATTAGTTAATTAATGGTAACTGTACTCACGTAAGACGTTCATGTAGAGGACATTGTGTGCAGGGGATAGCGAACCCTATGGCAATGTCTCCACTTTTCTGTAAACCTAAACTGTTCTTAAAAAATAAAGTATGTTGATTAAAAAAACATGAGCCAGAAGATCTAACCAGGTCAGTCTGTGAACCTGAAGCCATGTGGACCTGTAGGGGGGGGGGGGGGCGCAGCAAGATAACGGGAAGGTGCGGAATGAGTTTGCTAGCTGGAAGGAAAGAGTGCGCAAGAAGGGAAAAGGGACAGATGCAGGACCAGTGAGGAGGGAGGGCCCAGTGCCAAAAGAAAACTGGGAGTTAGGGAGGAAGGAGGCGGAGGAAATGGTATTTTTGAGATGAGCCTTCAAGCATGCAAAAGGGGACTCCGGGGTGGCTCAGTCGGTTAAGCATCTGACTCCAGGTTTCGGCTCAGGTCACGATCTCACAGTTTTGTGGGTTCAAGCTCCGTGTCAGGGTCTGCAGAGAGGAATCTGTAGATTCCTCTATCTGCCCCTCCTCCCCCTGCTCTGTATCTCTCAAAATAAATAAATACACTTAATTTTTAAAAAGCATGCAAAGGATTTGGACAGGTGGAGAAGGAGGGAGTCCACCCAGGAACTTAGAAAAACACAAATGATGGAAGGTCTCAAAAAAACAAAAAAAGTGCCATCTGACTAGAAGGATCTGTAGCTTAGTTGTGCTTTAAGGGGTGTTTAACACTGAATTAAACTCGGGGCTAACATTTTCGGTACCAGTGTGATGGAAAAAAGGAGGAGGTACAGTAGCAGGAAGAGAGGATATCATCCAACAAAGTTTTCAACACATTCAGGATCTACTATTAAAATACTAATATCGTAGACGAGATCATTGCTAGTAGCAAGCTAGTGGGAATGAATTCTAAAATCTCTCTTGGGGATTTCTGAACCCAGATTACCCTTTTTTTCTTACTAGTAAAGTTTGAGAAATAGTCTTTTCTGGAAGAGGGAAAACTGTCTTGACACATAGAGGTCAAGTTTTAGAAGCGGAAACTGTTTATTGAATGAATTAATGAAACGATAGCAATTGTCAGAAATCCTAAGTGCAACTATCCTTGAAAGAGACTTTGCAATCAGTGGTTAAGTAAGTTGATCTACTTTACTCATCTACAGAAATCTGATTCTAAAAGTTTAGTAGAGTGAAGTATCTTTTTAAAGGCAATGGAAGAAATGGTACATTAAAACAACCTTATTGTAAGCCTTTTGGGGAAGAGAAATAATTTTTGTTAAAAGAAAGTAATTGCCACAGGAAAAAAAAATCTGTCTAATATGATCAAATTAGTGGTTTGCCTGTTTCACTAAATGGACCCTCCGTAAGTTATTCCCCCGGGAAGGGCCCCTTATTCACATCGCTGAAAGCATATCTTTAATATACACAGGAGTTTGGCAAGTATGATTCACAAATGCAGCCCTTCTATTCAGCTTGTATGCTTTGTCTGAACACTCGTGTACTAAGACAGACAAATGGAATGGGGGGGAGGGTAGACACAGGAGCAACTGTTATTCAGAAGCGAATAATGCTTCGAACATTCTAGAACTTCAAACTGTTTTTATTCCAATCTGAAATGATTAGCTCTAAGCAGTCCTGACATTTATGGGTGGTTATGAAAAGAAAGCAAAAATCGGTCATGACCAAAAGGCCCATTTCTGCAGAAGCTCACTGCTCAGGGCACCCAGTCGGCAGCCCCCAGGAGGAGAGAAGAAAAGACGAGGTCTGCAACGCAGTGGCCACTGGGTGATCCAACCCATCAGAGGGCTGCTTGAGCTGATCTGGTGTCCAGATAAACGTGGCATTCATGCTAACCATCTGTCCACAGGTCAGTGGGGACAAAAACTCAAAATCATTATCTCTAATGAATGAATATACAATGACAGTCTTGTGTGTGGCAAAGGATCATCGCATCGGAACATGGTTGAGGAAATCAGGCAGTGGGTAAAATCGCTGCTAATCTTGGAAGGGAAAACAGCTGTGCGTGTGTGTGTGTGTGTGTGTGTGTGTGTGTGTGTGTGAGCGCGCGCGCGCGCATGTGCGTGCGCGCGCACAAGTTTTCCTTTAACCCTAGTGTCTGAGACAAACTTTAAAGAGAGGTGTTTTTACGTGGCATCTTTGTCCTTTCCTTGACCAGAGAACCACTGACGTTTTGCAGAGAGATTTGGGGGCAAGGGGTTTTTGAACAGCATGCTCTTTTTCTGACAATGTGCCTGCCATCTTGTCCCCTCATTTTTTCTTTGGCTTTGTGGGGCAGGAAGCTGGCTTCCTCCCTTTCCTTTGCTCAGTGCCATGCATACCTAAAAAGTTAAGGGCCTATAGTACTAGATATATCATGCCTTTAGCTAAAACAGCAACCCTCTATTCTGTACACATTTGTTATTGCTTTCCAAGGTGAATTCAAAAATCACACACATGTATAGATACATATATAACTTAACAGAAATTCCAATTCCTTTAGATAGATATTTACTGAATACCTACTCTAACCTAGGCACAGAGGAGAATTGGGAACAAAGTAATGTTTCCTAGCTTTATAAATTTCACCGATTAATGCAGAAGACAAATTTGTGGATAAATAATTATAAAGAAAATTAAATAGGAAGCAAAACAGAAGCAAAACCAACATGCTAAAGAAATCAGAGAAGGGAAGGAGCAGGAAGGGACCCATCAGCCATAATATCTGTGAAGGGCACTTTACTTTAAAGACATTGTTGCCTTTGTTTTTGACAATTCTCTTCCAATTTGGGAATCGTTGGCCCTGTTTATCAGATGGAAAACTTCAACCACAGGAAAGTTAAGCGAAAAAGGCAACGTCACACAATAAGTAAGCAGCAGATCTGGAATTTGAACTCTGACTTCAAAACCCATGCTGCTGGGAATCTATGGAGAACATACGCAGAATATGGCATTTGAGCCAGGGCAGCCAGCAAACACAAATTTGTTCCAGGAGGAAGGGCCAGATGAATGTGGAGACAAGGGCTGGAGATGTGAGAGCACATCACACCTGAGGAAGAGTCAGAGATCAAGTGCACTGGAAATAGGCTCAAGGCCAGAGAGTGTAGAGGCCTGATGGCAAGACACTGGAGGCCACACGTTGTGGAAGTATGAATGTTACACTGAGGACTTTGGGCTTGATTCTGTGAGCACTGGGGACCAACTACAATGGAATCTCAGAGTCCAGGACTAAGTTAGATCCTCGTTGCAAACTCAACCAGGTCCGGGGATATGTGGACAGCTGATCTGATAGACTCAGAGAGGTCTTTGTGCAGGTGGGACCCAACGACCTCCTGCGATGGACAAGGGGGAAACCCTTGGAAGCTGACCCCTCAGCTTTGACCATAAGGAAGAAGACCTGCTAGTCCCCTAGCAGTGTGTGGAGCTGGACAAGGACCCCTACCTGGGGACAGATGAGGCAGGCACATCGCTCAGATGGAAAGAAAGCTCAGGATTAGAGGGAAGGACCATTAAGCACATCACAAAGTGCTAATGTCTAAAATTTCTTCTGGTCCAGACTCCTGGGCTAAAATCAGCCTTTGGGAGGAGGCTGTGATAAAGGCCAGGGGCTGTCACACCTGGGATACCAGAGTCTCCCTGTAAATGTGAAAGCAGGAGGCCAGGTTGCTCTTGGCCTTATCGTCGTACCTCCGAGGTGGAACACATACGTTCATCTATTCTCGTGTGGGCCTGTAGGAGTGGGAAGCAGAAAAAGTGTCATGTGCAATGGATGGAGATACACCCTCCAGTCTTTCTGTGAAGGATGCCTCTTTGCTTGTCCTAGAGCCTCAGCTTGTGGGGCACACATTATGTTTGGCACACACTTAGTGCTCTATGGAAGAACTGCTCTCAAAGAATGTATGCTGTGGGTACCATCTTGGTGCTCTCCCTCTGCCTTGCTCCAGTTTGCTGGTGTCACCCAGAAAATACCTCATACCCTTATCCAGAACCCTGATTTTTGCAACTTCTACCCAGGAAATGCATCTAGATCATCTGGGGCTCACACTTGTACTCCCACAGGACTGTATATATTTGTATACCTTTAAAAGCTGATGCCTACGGATCTGGCTTCTAGTCAGTCTGAATTTAGGTGCCAACATCCTCCCCAGTGGGACACTGATAGGTCTTGGCACTCCTCAACTCCCGGGAGCTATTAAATATATAATAGGTTGTTTGGAGAAACACAAAAGTTTGAAAGAAAATCCAAGAGCTGAGGCAAGGTTGAACAGGAAGGTTAATGTCCTACACAAGGCCATTCCTTCAAGACTGGGAGAGGTGGTTGTTTTACCTACTATATAGGAACCACCACAGAGAACCAAGAAAAATGAAGAGACAGAGGAATATGTTCCCAATGAAAGAACAAGATAATACCTCAGGAAGAAGACCTTAATGAGATGGAGAGAAGTTATTTGCCCAATAAAGAGGTCAAAGGTCATAAAGATGCTTATGAAAGTGGAGAGAAGAATGAACACACTGAGAACCTAAACAAAGAGATAGAAAATATAAGAAAGTGCCAAATAGAAACGACAGAGCTGAAGAATACAATCACTGAACTGAAAAATGCACTAGAGGGGTTCAACAGCAGACTAGGTGAAGCAGAAGACAAAGCGGGGTCACTTACCTAATTAGAACAACAAAGCAAAAACAATTACAAAAATGAAGATGGCTTAAGGAGCTCATGGGAAAACATCAAATGGCCTAACATTCACATTATAGGGGTCCCAGAAGGAGAAGAGATAGAAAAAGGAGCAGAACCTTATTTGAAGAAATGATGGCTGAAAACTTCTCTAACCCAGAGAAGGAAAGAGACAACAGATTCAGAAATCCCAGTGAGTTCTGGATAAGACGATGCCCAAAAACTACCCCCACCAAGACAGACTATAATTAAAATGCCAAAAGTTAAAGACAAGCAGAGAATATTAAAAGTGTCAAGAGAAACACAACTTGTTACAAAAAAGGGACACCCCATTAAATTATCATCAGATCTTTCAGCAGAAACTTTGCAGTCCAGAAGGAGTGGCACTTTATATTTAAAGTGATGAAAAAAAAGTTTCCAACCAAGAATACTCTACCTGGCAAGGATATCATTCAGAAGTGAAGGAGAGATAGAGAATTTTCTAGACAAGCAAAAGTTAAAGGAGTTCCTCACCACCAAACTGACCTTACAAGAAATGTTAAAGGGAGTTCTTTAACCTGAAAAAGAAAGGGTGCTAATTAATAACAAGAACATAAAAGAAAAAATAAATCTCACTGGAAAGGTATATATATAGTAAAGGTAGTGGGTCAATCACTTATAAAGTGAGTATGAAGGTTAAAAGACAAAAGTAGTTAAAATAAGTATTGTTACAATCATTACTTATGGGATACACAAGGTAAAAAGATGTAAAATGTGACATTAAAAACCAAACAAAACAAAACATGGGAGGGGTACTTAGTTGGTTAAACATCCAACTCTTGGTTTCGGCTCAGGTCATGATCTCATGGTTTGTGGGATCAAGACCCACATTGGGCGCTATGCTGACAGCACGGAGCCTGCATGGGATTCTCTCTCCTCTCTCTGCTCCTCCCCTGTGCGCGCACTCTCCCTCTCTCTCTCAAAATAAATAAACTAAAAGAGAAAATTTTTTTAACATGAGAGGAGCAAAACTATTCATGTAAAATGGAATCAAACTTACACTTACAATGTTATAAAACTAAAATTAACTGTTATAGATATAAGCTGTTATATGTAAGCTTCATAGTAACCACAAAGCCAAAACCTATAATAAATACAAAAGGTATAGAGAAAGGAATATAAGCATATCACTAAAGAAAATCATCAAACCACAAAGGGACAGAGCAAGAGAAAAAGAAAAAGAAAGGAACAGAGAAGAAGTACAAAAACAGCCAGAAAACAATTAAGAAAATGGCAGGAAGCACATACCTGTCAAGAATTACTTTAAATATAAATGCACTAAATTCTTCAATAAAAAGACATAGAGTAGCTGAATGGATTAAAAAACAAAAACAAGACCCATCTAAATGCTGCCTATAAGAAGAGACTTACTTTAGATGTAAGGACACACACAGACTGAAAGTGAAAGGGTAGAAAAAGATACCCCACGCAAACAAGCTGGAGTAGCTATATTTGCATGAGACAAAATGGACTTTAAAACAAAGCCTGTAAGAAGAGACAAAGATGGGTGTCATACAATAGTGAAAGGGTCAATCCAAAAAGGAGATATAACATTTACAAATATTTATTCATAAGACCACCTAAATATATAAAGCAACTATTAACAGACCAAAAGCAAGCAATAAAATAACAGAATAACAATAACAGTTGGAGACTTTATACCCCACTTATATCAACAGATAGGTCATCTAGACGGCAAATCAATAATAAAATATCAGCTTTAAACAATACTTTAGACCAGATGGAATTAGATATTTACAGAACATTCCATTCAAAAGCAATGGAATGCACATTCTTCTCAAGACTACGCGGAATATTCTCTAGAAGAGATCACATGTTAGGTTGCAAAGCAAGTCTTAATAAATTTAAGAGGGCTGAAATAATATCTAGTGTCTTTTCTGACCACAATGGTATGAAACTAAGAATCAAAGAAAACTGGAAAATTCACAAATATGTGAAATTAAACAACATGCTACTGAATACCCAACTGAAACCAAGAGCTGGTTCTCTGTGAAGATCAACAAAATTGACAAAACTTTAGCTAGACTCAAAAGAGAGAAAGAGAGAATGCAAATAAATAAAAAATTAAAGAGGACATGTTACAACTAATACCACAGAAATACAAAGGATCATAACTACTATGACTAATTATACACCAAAAAAACCTGGACAACCTAGGGAAAAAAATGGATACATTCCTAGAAGCATACAAACTACCAAGAATGAATCATGATAAAAAAGAGAAAATCTGAACAGACCAATTACTAGTAATGAGATTGAATCAGTATTCAAAAACCTCCAAATAAACAAAAGTCAAGGACCAGGTAGCTTCACTTGTAAATTCTACCAAACATTCAAAGAAGAATTAATACCAATCCTTATCAAATTCTTCCCAAAAAAGGAAGAGAACTCTTTCCAACTCATTTTATGAAGCCAGCATTACCCTAATATGAAAAGCAGACAAAGATGCCACAAGAAAAGATTACAGGCCAATATTTTTGATGAACATAGATGCAAAACTCATCAACATATGAGCAGACCTAATTAAACAATACATTAGAAGGGTCATACACCATGATTAAGTGGGATTTACTCCAGAGATGCAAAGATGGTTCAACATCTGCAAATCAATGTGATAACCCACAGTAACAAACTGATGGATAAAAATCATATGACCATCTCAATAGATGCAGAGAAAGCATTTGACAAAATCTAACATCTGTTTATGATAAAAACTCTCAACAAACTGAATATAGAAGGAACATATCTCAAAATAATAAAGGCCATGTATCATGAGCCCACAGCTAACATCATACCCAATGGTGAAAAACTGAAAGCTTTTCCTCTGAGATCAGGAGCAAGACAAAGATGCCCACTCTCATCACTTTTATCCAACATAATATTGAAAGTCTTAGCCATGGCGATTAGACAAGAAAAAAAAAAAAGATATCCAGATTGGAAAGGAAGAAGTCAAACAGCCACTATTTGCAAATGTAATGATATTACATATTGTCAGACTCCATCAAAAAATTTTAGAATAGGGGCGCCTGGGTGGCCCAGTGAGTTGAGCGTCCGACTTCAGCCAGGTCACGATCTCGCGGTCCGGGAGTTCGAGCCCCGCATCAGGCTCTGGGCTGATGGCTCGGAGCCTGGAGCCTGTTTCCGATTCTGTGTCTCCCTCTCTCTCTGCCCCTCCCCTGTTCATGCTCTGTCTCTCTCTGTCCCAAAAATAAAATAAAATAAAAAATTTAGAATAAACAAATTCAATAAAGTCACAGGATATAAACTCAACATGTAAAAATCTACTGCATTTCTGTCCACTAATAATGAGCTAGAAGAAAGAGAAATTAAAACAAAAACAATCTCAACTACAATTGCACTGAAAAGAGTAAAATAACTAGAAATAAATTTAACGAAGGCAGTAACAGATCTGTATTTAAAAAAATTCAAGACATTAAATAAAGACATTGAAGAAAACACAAATAAATGGAAAGATATTCTGTGCTTATGGATTGGAAAAATTAATATTGTTAAAATGTCCATATTACTCAAAGCAAAATACAGATCCAATGCAATCCTTATCATTTTTCATAGAAATCCAATGTCATTTTCCATAGAAATAGAACTAACAATCCTAAAATTTGTATAGAACCATCAAAGAAACTGTATACCCAAAGCAATCTTAAGGACATAGCCGAAAGCATTGTGCTTTCTGATTTCAAACTATACTACTAAGCTATAATAAGACAATAAGTATTGTATTGGCATAACAACATACATGTAGACTATTGGAACAAAATACAACTCAAAAATAAACCCACATATATATAGTCAATTAATTTATAATGAAGGAGCCAAGAATATACAATGGGGAAAGGAGAGTATCTTCAATAAATGATGTTGGGGAAATTGGACAGCCACATGCAAGAGAATAAAGCTAGACCACTATCTTTTTTTTTAATTTTCATTTTTTTAAGCTTATTTATTTATTTTGAGAGAGAGAGAGAAATTGCAAGGGTGGAGTAGAAAAAGAGAGAAAAAATCCTAAGTGGGCTCCATGCTGACAACACAGAGCCTGACACGGGGTTCAATCTCATGAACCATGAGATCATGACCTGAACGGAAACCAAGAGTTGGATGTTTAACCAACTGAGCCATCCAGGCACCCCAAATTGGACCATTATCTTACACAATGCACAGAAATTAACTCAAAATGGATTAAAGACTTGAATGTAAGACCTGAAAACATAAAACTCCCAAAAAAACACACAGGTGATAAGCCCTTTGACACTGGTCTTTGTAATGATTTTTTTTTTAAATCTGGCACCAAAAGCAAAAATAAACAAGTAGAACTATATCAAATTTAAAACAAAAATCTGCACAATAAAGGAAATCATCAGCAAAATCAAAAGGCAAACTACTGAATGGGAGAAAGTATTTGCAAAGCACATATTTGATCAGGGGCTCGTATCCAAATGTATAAAGAACTCATACAAATCAATAGCTAAAAGAAATAAAATCCAAATCAAAAATGGACATAAGATCTAAAGATACTTTTTTCCAAAGAAGACATACAGATGGCCAACAGGTACATGAAAAGATAACTCAATATCATTAATCATCAGGGAAATGCAAATGAATCAAGAGTGAGATACCATCTCACACCTGTTAGAATGGTTATTATCAAAAAGACAAGAAATAACAAGTGTTGGCAAGAATGTGGAGAAAAGAGAACCTTCGGGCACTGTGGGTGGGAATGTAAATTGGTGCAGCCACTATAGAAAACACTATGGAAGGGCGCCTGGGTGGCTCAGTTGGTTGAAGTTCCCAATTCTGGTTTTGGCTCAGGTCATGCATGATCTCTTGGTTTTGTGAGTTTGAGCCCCGCATCAGGCTCTGTGCTGACAGCATGGAGCCTGCTTGGGATCCTCTCTCTCCCTCTCTCTTTCTGCCCCTCCCCCACTCACACTATCTCTGTTTCTCTCCAAAATAAATAAATAAATAAATAAATAAATAAATAAATAAGAAAACAGTATGGAAGTTCCTCAAAAAATTAAAAATAGATCGAGCAATTTCACTTCTTGGTATTTATCCGAAGAACACAAAAACACTAACTCAAAAAGATATATGCACCCTCATATTAACTGAAGCGCTATTTACAATAGCCAAGATATAGAAACAACCTAAGTGTCCACTGATAAATGAATGGATAGTGAAACTTGGACTAGAAAGAAAGACAGAAAGAAAGAACTAGTTACAAAAAAATAACAGAACCTTGCCATTTGTGATAACATGAATGAACCTCAAGGGTGTTATGCTAAAGGAAATGAATCAGATAAAGAAAGAAAAATACCATATGATCTCACTTACATGTGGAATCTATAGATAGATAGACAGACACTAAGCTCACAGATATAGAGAACAGATTGGTGGTGGCCAGAGACAGGAGGTAGAGGGTGACAGAAACAGGTAAACTATTTTGTTTTGTTTTACTATAAATCAATAGAATAAAAAGAAAAGATCGAATAAAAGAATATGGAAAGGTGTCTAAAAGAAAAAAGTGTCATGTGAAGAAAAAACATGCACAAAAATGCCCAGACATGTAATTTCCACAGTTGTGGAAAGGCCACAGGTGGATGTGGAAGACAAACCCTGCTGGTTGGGGGGAACCCAGGGACTCCACATCCGAGCTCGAGGACGCCATATGGGAAGGATGTAGTTCCAAGGAACTCAGAGTTTCTCCGAGAGTGGTCTATAGGTTTCTAATGTTCCTCAGTGGTCTTGCAAATGGCCTACTGGTGGCGTGATGGTTTCAGCCGAAAACCTGTTAAAACAACCATGCTCACATACATTTCGCAAATTTGAAATTCTGTGGTTTTCCATAATCTACAAATGCTCCATGGTTTTGCACGTAGTGTGAGGATTATGATGTCGTCAGGTCACGTAAGATGCCACACTAACAGAATTATTCTTCATCTCCCTGCATATTTTATATATATATATATATATATATATATATATATACACACACATATATATATTATAGATATAGATTAATATAGATAATATAAATATATCTATTTATATATAATATATATATATGATTGTTTCTCTGTATTCATCTCCAAATTCTAAAAAAGTATGAATCAGTGGCTGAAAAGTAGTTTAGAGATGTGCAGAAGTTGTGACGTTAGGGTGCCTGGGTGGCTCAGTCGGTTAAGCGTCTGACTTCAGCTCAGGTCACGATCTCGCGGTCCGTGAGTTTGAGCTCCGTGTCGGGCTCTGGGCTGATGGCCCAGAGCCTGGAGCCTGCTTCCGATTCTGTGTCTCCCTCTCTCTCTGCCCCTCCCCTGTTCATGCTCTGTCTCAAAAATAAATAAATGTAAAAAAAAAAAAAAAGAAGTTGTGACGTTAATAGTAAGTATTGCAACCCAGAGCAAGGTCATAAATGAAGGAGTGAACAGGACACAGGTCAAATGTAGAACATGATTCCGTATATGGTAGAGCACAGAGGCTGCCATTGATGAGTTTGCTCAAGCAGCCAAAAAACCAAAAGAAAGATCAGAGAAAAGAAAAAGAAAAACAGTTTTCAGTTAGGGAATCCACTCATCCTTCGTACCGGCACACTGTTTGTAAACAAGATATTAGTGATAGAGTGTCATGAAGTCATATTTGATCAAAGCGCCAATCTGAACATTTCAGAACAAATAGATAAAAATACCTCCCAGTAGTGAATTAGTGAATTGCATCACTAAATTCAAGAAAAAAAATCAAAGGAGCATTATTCAAAAAGCAATTGTCACAGCACAAAAACAAGTACAATTATACTGTTGCCAAGGAGCTTGTAAAAACACCCACAACGTTGACGGCAAATATTGTGCTCAGAGACAGAAAAAAAAGAGAGTAGCAGACTTCCTGTAGGATCCTAAACTGTTGGATGGTAGATAATATCAGTAGCAAACAAAGTGAAAGAATAATTATTATCACTGTTGAGAGAAAGGTGATGAATGAGCCTCTTAGCATACACGTAGCACAGGGACAAGGGGAAACTGCCCAGTGACTTCTTGTATTTATGGCTGAAAAGCATGCTACCAGACAAAAGCTTGTTTTTGTTTTTGTTTTTGTTTTTGTTTTTGTTTTTGTTTTTTTCTTGTTGGTAATGATTGCTTTGTGGATTGTGACACAGAGATCCAGCCCGCAAAGAACTAACCACAGGTGCCACGAGAAATGGCACGGTCAGATAAAAATAAAAGTTTACACCTGAGTGTCAATTCAGCCATAATTTATCCAAAGCTGGAGGTCAGGAGTACGTCTCCTGACCTTGAGTCAAGATTTGAGGAGACGGTGAAACTGTGGTCAGTCTGCTTTCTCACGCTTAGTAAGAATCTGGCTATGTAGGAAAGAGGTACTCATTCAAGCTTTGAAATAAGTGATCTTATTAAGATGTGTCTGCACTGGGGCGCCTGGGTGGCGCAGTCGGTTAAGCGTCCGACTTCAGCCAGGTCACGATCTCGCGGTCCGTGAGTTCGAGCCCCGCATCGGGCTCTGGGCTGATGGCTCAGAGCCTGGAGCCTGTTTCCGATTCTGTGTCTCCCTCTCTCTCTGCCCCTCCCCCATTCATGCTCTGTCTCTCTCTGTCCCAAAAATAAATAAACGTTGAAAAAAAAAATTAAAAAAAAAAAAAAGATGTGTCTGCACAACACAGATAATACAAGATAACTTCCATGAGTCCAAAGAGCTTCCTCAAGTGAGTTATATCTTGGCAATATTTTCAACTCTTAGACCTATCACTTCTGGGTCAGGATATCATGCATGCCCGTGTCTGTGTCTGTGTTGAGAATAGGATACAAGATTTCCTCATAAGGCTGGATCTGGGTGCAACTTTGAATGATTTCTTCATGATTTTCTTTACTGCTCTGAGAAACGGATGCTGTGATATTTTAAAACTGCATCTTCATGCAATATCAGTGGAATAAATACCTTTCAAAGCTAAATACTACCAAAGGGCTGTTAAATCCTTGGCAAGTTGCAACATCGAGCCTACCAGAAACATCCATCTGACTGGTATGAAAAGGGGCTGGGTACAAAATTACTGTTTATCATTGTTTCTTGTTCTACCTTGAGACCAGTTGCCAGGGAAACACCCGTTAGAGAAGGCTGCTCTGTCTCCTCTAAGCTCCACACGGTGCTTGGTGCACCAAAGTCACTCATAAACATATCATTAAATACACAAGTGAATAGACCATACAGAGGATCCAGCTCTAATATTCTGTAATAACTTGATCACGAAATAAAATGTTTTCCTTCTTTTTCAACATTTCTCGTCTTCACGTCCTATTTAAAATCTCCTTGCTGCTCTCCCTTCTCTCTGATTCCCCGGCTTTGCTTCCAAAGCAAAGTTATCCATCATCTTTCAGCCACCCATGTGGAGCAAGCAAGGAACTCCCCCACCTAGGAAGGCCCCTGTTAGCTGTGCGATCTGAGAACCACTCCCAGTGCCTCTCAGCGTTGGCAGGTACTCCCTTCCCAACACACACTAGGCTCACAACAGGTACTCACTCATTTGTTCTTGCTGTCGCAAGCTATGAAGGTGGGTTGTTTGGATTTTTATCCTCAGCTCTGGTCTCGTTAGAGTTTCGAGGGGTGGAAGGGAGAATCTTATTCTCAATGAATTGATGAATCGATACTTATAATCATCGAACTCTTCTTAAAATACTGACAATCTGCTTTGTAACCTGTCCTAGAATTCTGCAGCAAATCAACTCAAGTCTCCCCCGTCTACAGCTTCCAGAATACTGATTTCGTACATTGTGAGAAAATCACGGTGTTGACTATTTCCCAGTGTTTAAACAAAACTCCAGCTCTTGGAATTTGAGACAGATGACAACAGGGGCTCAGAACAAAATCTCTAGCATCTTTGTAACGCGACAGAACAGAAGGCACTTGAGCCTGGATTCTTTAAATCATTCACAGTGACTGTGAGTGCTTGTATCAGGGCCAGTTCCAAAGACCAGAACTAGAAAAATATATGGGTCTCGTTATCCTGGACAGGTGAAGGCTCCAGGACGGGTCCACTCGCACAAAAGTAAGAAGGCACCCAAGGGAATAGCTCTTTGAAATATGCTAGTCTTAGAGGGAAAAGGGAACATCCGGGGATTTTTCTCCAGGGAAACACTCACCTTGTCATCTGGAATTCTCATAATTAGACTTAGTTCTTCTCCCTCCAATCCAACTTTCAAAGATCAATAGGATTTTTCTAAAGCATGGACCAATCGTTTTAACCCTTCCTCAAAATATTTTGATGGCTTATTATTATTGACAAAATAGGTCAAATCCAAATCCCTCACCAAGGCATAAAATGTCCCCCATAGCTGAGAGCCGATCTCACTTCTCTGTGCTGGTTCATGTGGTTTCCTTGGTCCTTGCTGTCAGCCATCTTGCTGAGTCCTAGTGGTCCCTCAGAACTGAGCACAGGTGTCTTTTCCTATAAGAGGTCTTCTCTGGCTCACTGAGCATGGTGAGATCCCTCCTTTGAGCTCCCAGACAGCACTGTGCTCACCTGGACAGCACAGCCCGGACATTCCCAAGGACTGGAGTCTGAGACCAGCATAACCTCCCAAATTTCTAAATACCATTGTAGCATACCGTTTCCCCCCACACACAAAATGCTGTAAAAATGACCCTGTACTTGTTACCACATACATGATGACAAGTGATGATTGTCTCACTTATTGGAGGACAGATGTTTGACAGGTGACCTGGTCACTTGCCAGCCTGCTGACATTCCCTTTTGCCATTCACACATGCGTGATTCAGGCTGTATCCTATAGTGGGTTCCTTTTACTGCTGTCACAAATTATCACAAACTTAGTGGCTTAAAATGCCACAAAAGTAGGAACTCACAGTTCTGGAGGTCAGAAACCCAACACGGGAGCCACTGGACTAAAATGAAAGTGTAGGGCTGTGTTCCTTCTGGAGACTCAAGGAGAAAATCCATTTCCTTGGCTTTTCCAGCTTCCAGAAACTTCTTACATCACTTGGTCTTTCATCACTCTGACCTCTTCCACAATCATGTCTCCTGTTCTGACTTGGACCCTCTTCTCTTCCCCTTTCATTTACAAGGACCTTTGGGATTGCACTGAGCTGACTCACATTATCTAGAATCACCCCCCTATCTTGAGATCTTTAACTTAGTGCCATCTGCAAAGCGCCTTTCGCCATGTTGGGTAAAATGTTCTCAGAATCCAGGGATCAGTGTGTGGTCATCGAGGGGGCCGTTACACTGTCTACCACATGCCCCAATACGTTGCACGAAAGTTTATATTATGAGCCTTTGGGTTTTCCAGTAATAATTGAAACCACTAGTGATAAAACCAAGACTTCAGGAAGGATATCTCTTGCCCTTCTCAGTAACGGGCACCTAGAGGGCAAGGCCCATGTCTTCGTCACGTCTGCATTCCTGGCTCACAGATGTGTTCTATGAATGTTCATTGAGATGAGATTCTTACCTTTACTGGGAACAAGAGCCCTACAAGTTCATTTGGGGAAACTCCAAAATTTGGCTAAGGAATGACCTGTGTGATCCCTTTCCAAGCACTAAACACAATTAGATATGCTTTCATTTCTACACTATATTTAGCACTCCCTCCCTCGTTGTGATCAGACCAGAGTCTCTTACCTTGCCTGCTGAATGGGTCCCTGTTTCAACCCTTCAGCTTCCGCTCCTGGGCAGGGCGACAACTGCACGTGGCAATTACAATAACAGCCCCAGCTGAGGACCCGCAAGGCTCGGGAGCACCTGCCATCTGGAGCCATCTTGGGCTTGCAGCAAAGGCTGCGTCACCGTCACCGCAGCCTGGTCAGAGCCGCCCGTCTCTCCTCAGCCCTGCAGCCTCAAAGCCCCCACCTGCAGAGGGAGCGCGGGTACGACGCTCTAGCCAGGCTACATGACGCGTCTGGAGGACGGCCTGGCTCTTAGAAGGCGCTCAGTTAAGTACGTGCTCCTGGCCTCAAAATCGCAGCTTATTTGGTCCCCCTCGCCTCAGAGGGCACACTGAGGTGTGGATTTCACCCAGGGAGGAAGGCCTCAGGAATCACATCTCTCGTGCTTTGGCTTCGGGTGCTGCAGGACTCCAGCTGACCCGGAGAGCATCGCACCGTGTGAGGCCTGCCTGTCCCATTTCCGCGGTCCCAGGCTCTCAGCAGTGTCACCAAGCAAGCTCCCACTGAGGCCACTGTGTGGAGGCCTCACCCCTCTAGGCATGCTTTGCATACCACCCCTCCTTCTGCGGTATGTGACAGAATCTCTCCGCCATGGGGCCTTCCGATACACGTGTGCAGGAGTGGGATCTGGCCCGCACCATCTGGGGACCCGGAATCACATCCCGGAGACCTGGTTTCCTCACCTGTAAACTGGAGATAATAATAAGTGCCTGAAAGGGGCGATGCACAGAATAAATAAGGTGGCAGAAATCAACAGCCAAGTGTGTTACCTAACACATGGCAAGTGTTCGATAAATGGGAGAGCCGTTCCTATCACTGCGATTGTCATTATTCCTTCCGTCCACATCGTTCTACTTTGGTGTTTCACTTGGAGACGGGAGCCTTGATCGTCAGAGAGGTAATTCAAGGAAGTCACTGCAGGGCAGGCCCCTCGCCACCTCCTCCCAGGCAGCGCCCTGGTGACGGCAGCAACCTTCTTGACTTATTACTCGTCAGAGCTAATCTCTGTAAGAGTGGGATTAGCCGTGTCCTTGCCCTCTCACCGCTGGGCCATATGCTCCTCAATGACAGCTGTTTGACAGCCTTTGCTGGGGGAACGCGGTCTTTTCAACCCAAATTTGATAAACGTACATTTCTTCTGTCTGTCCTACTTTCGGCCATCTGTCACTGTGGCATGGTGCCTTCCCTGGACTGGCAAGATGCTGAAATCGGACCACCAAGGAAGCTTCAAAGACAACGCTGCCATCAGCGAGCCCTGGTGGGGAGGGAGGCTCCTCGGGACCCAAGCGAGCCAGGGCTTGGGCTGCTGGGCCCTCACTTGCAGGAACAAGACCTGGGGACCCGGAATCACATCCCGGAGATCTGTTTTCCTCATCTGTAAACTGGAGATAATAATAATAAGTGCCTTCTTGCAGGAAGAACCTGGCCTCCGTAGCAAGCTCCATCACCAGATCAGGCACCTCTTTGGCCCAAGAGATGGCCACAGAGCGCTATAAAGCAGTGCTTCTCAAACACGCGGACGCTTACACATTTCTGGGAACCTTGTTCAAGCGAGGATTCCAGTTGCTGGGTCCGGGGTGGGGTCTGTGACTCTGCATTCCTAATAAGCTCCCAGGTGACGCCCTTCCCACAGATAGCCTCTTACTAAGAGGCTGCTTTGCAAATGAGATCCCCTTACTGACGGAGATATCCAGAACGCACTGAGAGCCCAAGCCGGCAAAGGGCCCCCTGACCGAGCTTCCCTGGACCTCCCTCGCCGTCCCAGTTCGCAGTCACCGACCACGGGGTGTAAACACCGCCAAGTCAGACAGGGCCAAACAAAGAACCTGATGGCCATGTTCTCTTTTAGAGCATCGAACACGGGTTGAGAGGATCACACCGGAAACAGGAAGTTAGAAGAATGGTATGTGTTACAACACCCTTGCCTGCTCAGGGCCTGCGGAACGTAAAGGGTTAGGAGGGGGTCACTGGGTCGTGGGAGCAGAGGCAAGGAAGGCTAGACCCTCCCAAGGAGAAACCCCAGGACCCCGAAGACGGAACTTACCCCCTGTCCATGTAGCCTCAGGCCCCGGAGCAGCCCGTTGGGAGGCTACCTGAAGGTGCTTCCTTTCAAGGCAGCAGGAAAGTGTACATACTTGTCTGGAAGCAGATAATATGAGCAATTTCCCAAATCGACTCTGGCAACCCAGAATTTCGGTGGAGATGTCAGACGGTGACATCAATCCCCCCAAATTGCTTTTGAAGATGGAATGCTCAAGATCTCATAATTCTTCTTTAATTGTTAAGGAACTAATTAAACCCATGGCATCTCTGTTAACTGAGTTTTATTATGTTAATTTCACTACCGGACAAGCTAAGTCAGGCATCTGTGAACTCCACTGCGGGCTTCTGGCTCCTGACAAAAGGCGTTAATGATATTTTCAACGAACACAGCGCCTGTACCCGCAGAATCCCAAGCGATTTACCAACAGTCTCTTGCCAGTTCCCACAGGGCCGAGACCTGGCGGCTGGGCATCACCTTTCTGGCCTGGTTCAAAGCAGCCCTCCCCACTGAGCGCCTATGCACACACGTGTGCCTGGGCAGGTACGCGCGTGTGCCTCACGGCACAAAGCAAACGTGGACTGCCAGCCCAGGTGGAGATAAACGGACGGACGTACAATTTGCAACCCTGTTTCTATTTCTATTGAAGTTGTTACTGGTTCCTGTATTTTAATTGAAGCACGAGCCTTAATTGTGGCCATGGGGTGACCCTCGGCATGGGATCCTGTACATCCCGTCGGGTCTGTCTGTTTTTCCCACACATCCCCAGGAGGACTCAGGCTCAGGCACCTGTGTACGGGTGCTGACCCATCTCATCCATAACAGGGATGCCTCACCCAGTAGCTCACGTCCTGATGCAGGGGGAATCTACAAGAATGGGATGGTGTAAGGCTCCTGTACACCCCTGTCCCCTGCCATCCTCCAATGCGTGGCTCTCTCGGATGCCACTCCCTGAACTGACCGATACTTTAAGAGCCAGAGAGGTTACCTGGCTCACCAGGCACGTGGCAAAGTCCGAACGAAAACCCTTATCCCCTGACCTCTAGTTCCCTAGAATAGTGGCACGGAATGGAGGTAGAAATCGTAAAAATCTTCACTTCCTGCTTTCTCCTTATAGAGGAAGAAACTGTGGGCTTCAAGGGAAAGTGCTTGTTTAAGAACGGGTAGAGTCGTCCGTTCCTGGCAATGCTGGAGTCAGGCCCCCTTCCTGCCAACCCAGAGTTCATTCAGCAAACATCCTCCAAGACATACTAAGTGTACTTCCAGGAATTCAAAACCACCCTTACCTAGCCTGTCAGAGCTGGGGGCGGGTGGGTTCCTCCAGGCGAGAGGCAGTGCTCGTCAACAGCGAGCCCACGGGCCCTGGGGGAAGAGACCCTGGCAGCTGAGTCCCTAGACCCTCATGAGCGCAAAGCAGGTAAGAACAGGCCACACAGGACCTGCTCACGAGACATGCAGCAGAAAGACCAAGGCCCCATACTCAGAGAAACCTTTCGTATTTCCTTCAGGAAAAAAAGCTCTAACCCACACCTACCCCTTCCTCTTTTTCAACCAAAATAAAACCAGAAAGAGTCCCCAGATTCAAGACCCTCTTAAATTTGGCCACCCCTTTATTTTTCTGAAACGTGTTTCTTTGCCTCAAAGTAAAAACAAAACCAAAAAGAATAAGGAAAGGAGAGAAAAAAAAAAAAAAAAAAGGTGCCATGGCCCTCATCTCCTCAGGCCCTTGTTCTTCTTCATGGAATGAATCCCTCATGAATTATGTACTTTTGCCGCCTGCGACCCAAGGCCCTCTGGTCTCTGAGCTCTCCAGGCTCACGGTGTGGCCTCAGCTCCAGAAAAGTCACCGGCGCCATTCCGAGGGGGAGGGAGTCGAGTCCAGCCACAACCCACCCCGATCCCGCCTGCAAGCTTTGCGGGGAGATGTCACTAGTCCTCAAACCTTCAGTCCGGTTTCAAGAGAAGGGAGGAACCACAGTTCCAAGCAAGCCAAAGGAAAAAAGGGGGAGTACACCAGTCTCCAGAAGGTGGCGCTACACCTTAAGACAGACTAGCCAGAAGGGGTGAAGCCTCCAGGAGACAGACAGACCGTGGGATTTCAGAGCTGGGAGTCTGTCTAGAGATGAAACGAAATAAAATAAAGTCAGAGCTGGCTGGAAAGAGCCTAAAATATCCTTTTAGAATAATCCCGTGTCACTGATGGGGAAACTGAGGCCTAGAGAGGGACCAAGATTGGTCCACAAAGGTACAGACCAGGAGGTGGAACTCACAATCTATCAGCCCCGTGTGCTCTACAAAAGGCTGCCTGCTTTTTGGCAGAGATGAGATCAGAAAATAAAAACAGGGATTGGCTTGCCATAGAGAAACCAGGTTTAGGAACTGACTCTCCAGCAACGGGGAAGGACCCACAGTCCCTCCCTGGGGGAGGGATCATGGAGACTCCCCGCCCCAGAGCAGAGAGGAGACTATAGAGGGTCCAGTCTCCCGGGTAGCAACACTGCTCCTCCTGGCGAGTCTCGACAGTAAAACAAAATAAAGCTCGGCCACTCGCTCGCTGGCTGTGTGATAGATGTTTCACTCAACATCTCAGAGCCTGGATATCTTCGCTCGTAAGGTGGCATAAAAACATCTCCCACTCAGAATCACTTTTGAGAATCAAAGATCCTAATGGAAAGTGTCCCGCTTAATGCCTGGGATAGAGTAAGTTCTCATGATAGAAATTTCCCTTCTCTTCTGAACTATACCTCAAGGAACACTCCCCTGGGAAGTATCACAAACATGGATCGGAAATGCCCACCCAGAGGGGGCTGGAGAGGACGGCTCTGCTCTTATGACGTGGCTCATTGCCAGGGACCCCAGACACGGCAGGGCGGGGTCGCAGGATGGATGGCAGGAAGAGGAGGAGGGAAGGGCAGAGTCCGTCCTACGGGATCAGCGGAGAGAGAGACACTGACAGGGTTGCCAAGCCTTCCTGTCTCCTGTTGAAAGCTCATCCGTAGAGAAATACTTCCCTGGCCAAGAACCACCAGACATCTACAGGCATCTGCACGCACGCGTGCACAGCACACATGTGTGTGCACACACTCACACAGACTTGCACGGAGAGCATGATGTGGTCATCGGAGCGCCGGCCCAGGAGAGCGAGGCTTTCATGGCGGGCTCAGATCCCGCAGGGAACCACATTGTAACTGCCTTCCCACCCGAGCAGCTGACTTGCTCTTTTCAGTCCCTGACTCTCATTCAGGGCCTGCAGGAGCCGGGAAGCATTATCACCATCCTCTCCACAGACAAAAGGCCGAAGCTTTTAAAGGGCCTCCTTGGGACCACACAGGAAGGCAGCCCACTGCGTAAGGTGAGGCCCACGGCCAGTGGACAGGGCCCAGGCTCCACCCGGTTTCTCCTCCTGGTTCCAAGAATAGCTCCCCACTACAACTGAGCCTCAGTGCTGGGCCGAGAGATGAGGGGGCAGAACAGATCCCACCGAGGTCACTCCCAGCTCTATGACCCTCTGGCTTCTGGACTCATTCTAACCGGTCCCTTCACCTCTTCTGAAGATGTCCTCAGGATCTCTCTAATGCACCATTATCTAAACTAGACAGAATATGTTTTAGAAAGGCAGGAGTTTCTGGGCCATCTTTTAAGGACACCAGGTGAGCAGGCGACAGAGGGCACCTACGAGAGGGGGGGGAAACTGACTCCCGTCCCTTCCCACCCGGCCACCACCACTCCGGTTCATAAAGTTCCAGGATTCTGCGGAGGTTTTTACCAATAGCACTCACTCAATATTCCTGCTGTTACAATTGGCTGATAAATGATATACTGCTCATTAAGCACCCAGCTTTGCCCCTATTAGGTAGTCAGAGAAATACCAGCTCCCTGACGACGAGCCTGTGTGAGACTCTTCTCTGGGCGGCTGCAACATTTCACCCATAGCTGGCTGAATATGGAGGCGGTGACATGTCCCAAGTTGGATCGCCAAGCCCTAATCCTTTCTTCCCATCTGCCACCTGTGTCACTGTGGGCAGGTAATTCCATCCCCAGGGACTGTGGTTCCTCCACAGAAAGCGTAGGGTGAGGATATTACCTTTCCAGATCTTCCTTGACTTCCAGTGGGGTTATGTCCCAATAAATCTATCCAAAGCTGGAAATATCAGAAGTCATCCAATGCATTTAACACACCAAACCTACCGAACATCATAGCTCAGCCCACGCTGCCTTAAATTTGCTGTTGGGTAAAATCATCACCGCCTTCGCCCAGGGTCATGAGGGGGTAATAAACTGCAATATCGCTAGCCCAGGAAAAGAGCCAAATTCAAAATTCAAAGTACGGTTTCTACTGATTGTGTGTTGCTTTCACACCATGGTAATGTCAAAAAATCTTAAGTTGAACCACGTAAGTCTGGGCATGTCTATACAAATACAGCCCATATGAAATACAGGGACTGGTTTGTAAAAAGTACTTAGTAAAGGTTAATTAAGATTATCAGTGTTTTTAACTTGCATTTAATTGTTGTTTGCAGTGTACCTACTATGCGCAGGTACAGTAGAGATTCTCCAACCACAGGGGAGGCGCAGTGACCTCCCACAGGCTGTGTGACAGAGGAGGAGGGGAGGCTGTCACAGTAGATGCTGAGTAAAGACAGACCTCATACGGCCCTTCTCCCTCATGCTTGTCAAGAATGCATCTCCGATTTGCAGCGTTCCATATGTGGGCACGTTAGTACAGTTACCATAGTTTGTCCTTAGACTTCTGTAAACCCTTCTGAACTCTGTGCTAACTGACTTCTCTATTCCTGAAGGTTCAGACACTTCTTGAAGACACTTGTGACCCATGTTAGTTCTGAGAAGAATCCTCCTCTTGATTACACTTTCAGAAACCATTTATGGTGTCCCCACTGCATCATAATAGCTAGGCAGGCTTTGAAAAAGGCATAGAGATGACCGATGCCTGGTCCTGGCCCTCGAAAAGTCTCCACTCCTCTAAAGCATTCATTCTTTCCAAAAGCATTTATTGAGCACCTATTGAGCTGGGCATGTGTGTAGCAAGATGGGTTGAGTGTCTTTCCCCTGGCGCTTACAGTCAACTGGGAGACAGCATGTAAGCAAAGAATGACAACCATGATGAGGAGAGAGTGCCAGATGTGTAGATGAGACAACAGGTTAGTGACAACAAAGGGAGATAAGTGTTGTGAGAAAGAGTGGCGTGGACACTGCTGGAACACAGCTCTTGTTAGGGGGCTCGGGAAGGCTTCACCGATAAGAGAAACAACGTACCACTGTTGTTAAAACCACGTGTTCTAGACTCAAGCACCTGGCTTGCCATACCAGGTCTGACACTTACTAGCTCTTTGAGTTGACTTGAGCAAGAACTCAGTCTTTCGAAGCCTCTGTTTCCACATCTGCTACAATGGGAATAAATCAATCGCCAACGTATAACACTGATATGGGGGACTGAATGGGATAATTCATGGGAAATGCATAGCCCTGTGCCTACTGGCATAGAAAAGCACTCAATAGATGTTCACCTTCATCATTTTTATTGAGTGACATGTGAAATGAAAGAATGGCCTGCCAGGAAGTGATAATAAAGAAAAGCATCCCAAACTCTGCCCTCCATGGGATCCCTGGCCTTGGGCAGATTATTTCTTTCCCTGGGCCTTAATTTTCCCATTCGTGAAATCAGTGGGTTCATTACTTATCACTGACATCTCTCTGCTATAAAATGCCCTGATTCTGTCACGCTCCGGCTTTTTGAAGCCTATGACCACACAGAATAAGCCACTCTTTTTACACGGCTTCCTACTTCCTACATATATGCAGACCACGGCCAAAGTCATGTTCTTAGTAATACCAAAGCTGCCAACGTCAAATGTCTGACACAACGTGGCGAGGGTGCAATGTTACCCACGAGCCACTGGTGTGCTAATGGAACACTTCTGTCTACGGTTATGTTCAGTCTCAGTCTGGATCTTCACTGCTGACTCTCTCCCCACTAAAAATACAGGTGCCCGACAGAAGTGATGACAGAACCATCATAATATACATTCAGATGCATGAGGCATGTGGTTTCAATATGTCCCATTGTGCTCGTGACATCGCGGTCGATACTTTATTGTCCGCCTGTCAACAGAATCTTTGCTCCAGAGTTCTGGCCAAGTGGCCGAAACCATGCAAGTTCAACTAGATGTTGAATTTTTGCTCTGTGGCTTCTCCTCACTAGGAAAAAAGGCTTTCTCCTTGTTTTCTATCTCGTTTAATAGCATCAATATCACCTAAAACAGAAGCTGGGAGTCATCCCAGACTTCTTGTCCTCATACTCAATAATGAACCAGTAGCCAAGGGCTATACGTTCTACCTCCGTGACACCTTTCAGATGAGTCGAATGCAGCTTAGCCCCATTGCCACCTCCTGGCTCAGACACCCATCATTTCCTTGCTCAGAATTTTGCAATAAAATTGGTTTACTGTTCTCCACCGGCTCCCCCGACTCTCCTGTTTCAGGCTCGTTCTTTCTAAAACACAAATAGGAATGCCTGTGTTAGTCTCCTACCCGATACTTTGCAATCAACTCCCCGTTCGCTAGTGGTTCTCAAACTCGAACGGGCATCTGAGTCACCTCGAGGGCTTGAAAAAACACACATTATTAAGCCCACACCCAGAGTTTCCGATACGATAGCCTCAGGATGGGGCCTGGGAATTTGCATTTGGAGGGACTCTCCAGGTAAGGCTGATGCAGCTGTCCAGGGACCACTCTTTCATAACACTGCCCTACACTCTAAGATGTAAAAGCCCTAGCCCGGCACTCAGGATCGTTGACAATCCATAAACAGCATGGTTTCTCCATCTTATACAAGTGATGTCCCACACACACACCTATTCCTTGTGACTACCAAAGCCAAACATCCTTGTAGAACAGAGACCTTCTGCTTGGCACAGAGAATCCAGACTGTAGGTAGGAAGCTCGTACCCTTATGAGAATAGTGATAAGGATGAGGCAGAATTCAACGGGCAATCTAAGTCCCGGCCCCCCTGCAGGTGCTGGCAAGGATCGACACCCAAGCTTTGCAGCTGTGCTCCCATGTAGACTCCATCCAAACGCTGTCTCCTCCCGATGCCTCAAAGCCGTGTGGCAAAATAAACACCACAGCCAAATCATTATTTAAGCCAAACATAAACAAGATCTAAAACAGAATAGGATGGACGGGAGCCAAATGGAAAGGTAGTTTAAGGTTATGAAACCTGGCTTGGAAAACCACATGTTGTCTGAACTTGTAAACATCAAAGAGCCAGACTGGAAAACGGTAATAATATAATAATAATTAATAATAATAAAATCATGCCTTCCCCACTCTTACCTCGGGATATGAAATCATAAAAAAAAATTAAGATGTGATAGGCTTATTAAGCCACTTACTCCGTCTCCTGAGAGGGAAGATCTGCTCCATCCACAGAGTCTGGAAGAGCTTCCGTTGCAAAGCGGGCTCACGAATGCCTCAAGGACAGAGGGAGCTTCAGAAGAGGCAAGAATTACGGAAAGCCTGCCAACAGGCCACACAGCGGTCTCCGCTCTCTCGTCTGTGGAGTTCTGGGTTGTTAATGAAGGGAACAAGGCCGAGTCCCCCGCCCTGGAAGGAAAAGGGAGGCCCTGCTGCCACAGCCTCCCTCACCCGGCCATCGCCAGCCACTGTGTCCAGGAGGGTCAGTTGGCCGGACAGTGGCTGTGATGTGAGCCTGACCACCACGCTGTTCCCAGCCCACCACCGGAGAACCGACCAGAATTGAACTTCGGCATTTGGCAGATCTTGGTGTCATTTGGCCCACTTCTTTTGAAGCTCGGGATCAAAATGACTTGAAAATTCAGAGTTAACCATGTAACAAATTATTCTCATATGATGCGATGACAATACTCAGCCACTCTCTTGAGATGAATTTTCCAAAATATAGAGTAGCCATTAATTTATCTTTATCTTCCTTAAGAAAAGCTTCCTCCTCACCCCCGAAATGACAACAAAATCCCAACCTAGCAGACGGTATTTTCCAGTAGAGCTTTGGAGTAAAAGCTCTAAGAATTTATTTGGGGTAAGAGCTCTAGAATTTATTTGGGGTAAATATACATCTTTTCTACTTGCATAATATGTATTTTCTTCTGTTGTCTCATCCATCATAAAATAAACTCTCACTTGACCCAGTCAGTGTTTTTGCTAACCTATGAAAAATGTTTCTGCCACCTCCTGGCTTCATCGTCTTCACAGTTTTTAAGTACTCCTGAACAAAGAGATTTATAGTATTTTAAGTTTCTCAAGGAAGCATCATAATTTCATTTTAGAGCTGTGGCATCCAATATGGGCGTCACTGGCCAGACGTGACAATTCAAGTTTCAATTTTACATCATTGAGGCGCCTGGGTGGCTCGGTCAGTTAAGCATCTAACTTCGGCTCAGGTCATGATCTCACGGTTCGTGGGCTCGAGCCCCGCATCGGGCTCTGTGCTGACAGCTCAGAGCCTGGGGCCTGCTTCGGGTTCTGCGTCTCCCTCTCTCTCTGCCCCTCCCCCACTCACGCTCTGTCTCTCTCTGTCTCTCAAAAATAAATAAACATTAAAAAATTTTTTTTTACATCATTAAAAATAAGTAAAGTAGGGGCACCTGGCTGGCTCTGTTAGTAGAGCATGCAACTCTTGACTTTAGGGTGGTACGTTTGAGCCTCAAGTTGGGTATAGAGATTATTTAAAAATAAAAATACATCTATCTTTTAAAAATAAGTAAAGTAAAAAGCTCAGTCCCGTGTTTCAGTAAAACATGCGGTGATTCATGCTGACCGCATATTAAGCATTTCCCGGGCCCCTGTACCTTGTGGCTACCATACTGGATAACACATAGAAAGGGCCCCTTATCGCAGAAAGTTCTATTGCTTAGCCCCATTTTAGAAGTTTAACCTCTCCGCAAGTCCTGGTCATACAGATTTATTCCACGACCTTACCTCTCCCAGCCCACACCCCTGCTATGAGAATCCACCTTGATTGCAACTTCCCATCCCTGCCCAGCAAATGCAGCTTCTTCCCGACCTGGGCTCATAAGCTCCAGCCTCCCCGACACGGTCCTCCACCCTGTAGGAAACATAGGAGAGATTCCTGCTTAAGGCAGTTAGTAACGCAGAACCAGGCTCGAAAGCCCACAGTCTAATTACTGGTGCCTCATCCCATTAATGCTTTTGCACATCTTATCCCTTTTGTCCTCGGATACATTTGTGTCCCTTACCTACCTGCATGTCCGTAAGTAACCCTCTCTGCGCTGATGTCAGATAACTCCGAGCTACGGTTCTTTGAGACACACTCCACCTTTGAGGCATATTCTTGATGTCTTTCTGGCCTCTGGCCGATTGGTCATGGGCTCAGTGTCCAATATGAAAGTTTGGAAACTCCAGATCCCTGCCAGGAGGGTCCACTCATTTTAATCTCAACAGCCCTTTGTCTGCTCAAATCAGAACATGGTAAAGTAGGAAAAAACACTACCAGTCATGGAATTCAGGGAATTCTGTCTCCGTGTTCTCCCATGTCTCTGTTTCTGGCTCTGGGATCTTGGGCAGCTGCAGGATATGTCCCAGCCTCCCCGTCCTTACCTGGGGAAATAATAATAACAGCCATGCGTTTGTGGCGAGGATTATATAGCATAAGGATACTAAACAGCAAGTTCAATGGTGAGTTTATATACATCTGGACACTCGATGCAATTGTTCCTTTCAATGTTTCTCTGTAGAAATTTTTGAGTTGGTGGTAATAGAATAATGCAGCTGGCAGGTTTTTTTTTTAAGCCATGAGGAGACCACAGCTCTTAAAAGTAACTATTTCATTAGCATCTTTCTTTTGTTTATATTACCACAAATAATCTTTTATCCATGCTCTGCAAAGTTAACCGTTCAGAACAAATGTGTGTCATTTGAAATCTTACAGGGAAAGCAATCCCTTAAAAGCCCAGCACTTTCAGAGCTAACTTCAAATTACTGAGACACAAGTTTTCTCTGTCCAAGTTAGATTTCTAATCACTAAGGTTATTCTTGCCCCAAACCTGCCTGCAAACAAAAACGCAAGGGCAAACACATAGTGCGGCAGGGAAAACACATTGGCTCTAGAGGAAACTGCCTAAGGTAGAATCTTGACCTGAACACTTCCTAGCCGAGGGTTAAATAAATTAATACGCTGGAACAGTGTTTGGTATGTGACAAGTCCTTCCTCTCCAAATCTATGCGAGAAATTGTCCTCATATTCCAAGGATCCCGGCACACTCACCTGAAGTATTATGATCAAGGGGGGAAAATTCCAGGGTGGGGCTTCTAGTGATTCTTACTAATAATGTTAAGACGTGTTGATGACTCACTTTGGCCGGGCCCCATGTTCAATGCTTTACCTACATCATTTCGTTTTATTTAATCTTCAACCTTTGAACCCTTGGGCAAATTCTACATCGAGTGCCTGGCAAAGACAGAATTCAGTGCAGGAAAATGTAACTTCCAAAATCAGACTCTTAACTTCCGGGTTGTTTCTGCCCCTCGGGGTGAGTAGGCTACAGTGAGTGTGGCCTGTGGCTGCCGTCTCATACGCTGGGTTCGTTCGGGTCCTGTTCCACAACTCACTACCCCTGTGAACTTGAAACTCAACCCGAGTGATCTGTTTCCTCAAATGTCAGATAGGGATAAGAATACTATCTTGAGGGACTTCATACAAGAAGGAAATGAAAGTGTGCAGAGTACCCGGACACATCATAGGCACGCAGCAAATAGGAAAAGTGTGAACACAGGACAGGCATACTTACAATTCACGGAGGGAAGTGAAGGACCTCACATCCCGGGAGCTGACAACAGTCTGGTACCTCATTGGAGCACGTAAGTGAGTAATTATTTTAGCCAGAAGGGTACTAATTATAAAGGCAGAAGTCCTGGGAAAACCAAGGTCGGCACATACCTACCAGTCTAGCTTGGTATGATCAGGTATCTCTAACCTGCTGGGTTCTCTAAGGAACTCGTGAGGCATTTCGATTCACAAAGAAAGGCCAGGCATTTTTAAAACCACTCTTTGTAACTTGAAGTTAACCTTTGCAACAGCCCAGTCTTAAAAACCTTGGCTGTTGACATTCACTGAGGTCGTATGTTTTGCCAGGATGCCTGCTCTGCCATTGCAAATGGATTTCTTGCATTTAGAAGTAAAGTCTCAAAAGGATTTTGATGCTCTAGGCCATTTTGGTCACTTCCTGGGTTCCGTAATTACTCCAGAAAGTGCCTCAATCTACTCAAAAGGACGCACCAGACCAAGAGACGCACTGGAATGCTCCCACCTACAAACTGCTTTCCTTTCCTCCAGTGTAGCTGCCAAGCAAGCAGCTCTAGTGATCTTTCCAGGAAATAAGGTCCAGCTCCTTCCACGGTCTGGCCCCCCCTCTCTCACCAATATGGCACTCAACCCCTTGGACCAACCAGTCATCATGAACTTCTGGAGTTGCTTCAGATTTCGTGCTTTGCTGCCTCTGTGCATTGGCCCACACTCTTCCTTTTGTCTGGACACGCTCCTCCCTCCATCTGCTTCTTGCTAAATCCAACCAATATCTTTTAACTAGGCTCAGTACAGCTGCTGGAGTGGATTAGAAATGTTTTCTTGGTCTTCACACAGGACGCTCCGGCCCCTTTTGTGCAGTTCTAATGGTACTAACTGAGAATTCTTTCTACCTCTTCCCACGAAGAGTGTAAGATCCTCAAGGACAAGGACCTTGCGTTATTCAGTTTTGTATCACAAATGCAGGGCCTGGGACAGAGAAGGTGCTCAATGAATATTTGGGGAGGAGAAGGAAACGGAAGGGGGAGGAAGGCAACCAAAAGGAGGAAAGGGGAGAGCAAAATATGAGCTAGAAGAAAAGTAAAGATTAAGCTCTGAAGCCCTTTGGCTTGAGGAGCCCTCTTGGCTCCTCCTGGCATCAGGTATCTGGAGCATGTACCTTCCGGACTCACCTGGCACCGCGTGCCTCGTAAGGGGTTCCAACAGAACCAGGCTGGATTCTATTATGTTACTTGTGCACATGCAGATTTCTGCCTTTTGAAATAATGCCACATGGACGCAACTGGCATCACTTATCAAGCCTTCAGGTTCCTGGTCAACTGCCCGTGCTGCGCACAGCCACCAATGCAGAAGGGAACACACAACATCCTGATGGCCAATGGAGCAGTGGTCACAAGACTGTCGTACCCGACGTCTTGTAAGCCTCTGGCATTCTCCCCACAGTCCGTGGGCTTTGAAATGTTTGGGCGCCCCCAGAAAATTCTTGTTGGTTAGCACCCAGTGCAACTTCCTTAAGGATACATCCTTATTCATTTTTCTTTTATTGAGGGCTATCTCTACTCTCTCCCGCTTGAATGCCTGGCATTCATACCCATTTATCCCCAAGAATGGATAAAACATAGGCCACCTCACCAACTTCGTGGTTCTCACTGTCTCCAAACACTTGGGACCCTTGTCATTTGGGGAACATTAAAGGATGCTCGGTATAGTGAGAGGTATTAGCTTCATTGTTAGTCGGACCTGGGCTTGCATTCCAACTGAAGCAATGTTGGGCAGGCAACTCAATGCTCTCAGTTTCCTTGAATGTAACATGAGAGGGCAGGAGTGCAAATCACGTCTTTCTCATATAGCTGCTGCAATGATTGGCTGTGATGCAGGTAGGGCTTTTAGCAAAAGGTCTCACATATGGTGGGTGCCCAAACAGCTACAGCTAAAGTAATAAGAATTCTCTTAATAACTTAAATTTCAACAATTTAAAATACTTAATAATTAAGCCTCACTAGACCGACCATAACTAACAAAAAGAACCAATGTGAAGACATCCCAAAGATTCAAGAACTCTGACTGTCTCCTCATGATTCTGACCTCAAATTTGTCACTCGTTCTCCGTAGGTTTTAAATTCACCTCTGGTATATTCCAGTCCTACTAGACCTTCACGTTTGATTCTCCCCAAATTATCGCATCCTTAATCCCTTACCTTTCTATAGGGCTGAGACCCCCTGACTCCAGAGAGCTCCCACTTTCTCGAATATATCTCTAAAGGTCCCACTAAATCAATGTATGCTTGTACATATACATATCATTTAGTAAACTTACATGTGACTGTATACCCTATATGTACCCTATAGAAAGGGTAAAAATCAAAGGAAGTCAGGGCACCTGACAACACTCTGGGGCCATCGAGTAGTAGGCTAAGAGGTGCAGCATCGAGTAGTAGGGTAAGAGGTGCAGCAAATCTCAGGACAACCGTCCCCACACTCCCTGCCTCCACCCCTGCCCTGACCAAGATACCACCATGCAGCCCAATGAAACAATGGATGTTGTGACCACTAGCGGGCAGGTGCAGCTCACGGAATGCCCAGGTTACAGGTTACTTGAGTTCTGCAAGCCCAAACTCTCCTAATTGAGATGAACAGACTAAGACCCAAGAAGGGCCAAAAACTCTCATTCCCACCCCTACCCCGCCAAATGTAAAATCTTTCGAAGTGGGAAGATTCTGTTTAATAAGACACAACTTAGGCCGGTTGTGTATAATAATGATAAAAGTGGTAATATGTAACATGTGTTAAGTGTTTGCTATGGGCCAGGCTCTACTCATCTTTACTCATCTCATCTTCAAAACCACCCTTGGAGACGGATCTGATTCAGTCCTGTTTTCCTGGGAGCGTAAGTGTTGCAGATAGAGGTTAAATAACCCGCCCAGGGTAACAGAGTCACGAAGTGAGGCAAGTTGGGCGGGATACGTGTTGTGGATTTTGAGGATGACTTCCAGCAAACATTTTAGAACACAGGTAGTATTTCCAGTCTTGGTATCTGCTTCCATTTATATACTATGTCTGGTTCCTTAAAAATAACAGAAAAGTGACGTACTAATGTGCTCTCTACTACACTGGACTGATTATTCCCCTCATCAAGCCAGACTCTTGGGTTGCTTCTCTGAGGGGGGAGGCTTTTGACTCTGCATGGTTCCCCTAGAGCAGCGGTAACGGTTCAGCTCAATCTGAAACTATTTCCATCCCGTTCAATTCAATAGCCATTAATTCCCCGACTTCACTCCCTGACCCCTGAACATCTGTTTCTTCAAATGCCTGGTTTTAGCTCCTTGGTGGGTTTGGTGACTTCTGTTAAGCATTTACTTCTCACATTCTGTCTTGTGCTAAACTCTTTAAAGCAAACGATAACCAGAGTTTTTACCTGAAATCCCTTTTTTTCTTTTAAAAATTGTTATTTACTTTTTAATAAAAATTAGATGTATTTAAGGTATATGACGTGATGATTCTATATATACATCTATATACAGTGAAATGATTATACAGTCAAGCTGGTTAACACACCATCTCCTCACATAGTTATGTGTGTGTGTGTGTGTGTGTGTGTGTGGTGACAGCACCTGAAATTTACACCTTAGCAATCCCCAGTTAATTTTTAAAATTTTATAATCCTCAACGCTGACAAAGTTAGGTGTAACTACTACATTCGTATTCTGGTTACGTTATAAATTACAGGGAATTATATAGCAAGATGTAGCAAAAGTCATAAAAGCATTCATGCCCTTCATATCATTTCTTTTCTTTTCTGAAGATATATATTAAAGATAAGCATTTAATAAAAATTCTTTCTAAATTCTAAATACTCCTTAAACAGAAGATAGTCATCCATATATTTGAATATTTGCAGCCATCAAAAATGATAACTGTGATACTCCTCAAATATTTCTTTCATAATATTAAGAATAAAAAAATCAAGATACCAAACGTTGTTTTTACCATGGTTAGAGTTTTGTAAAGGTCCATCCGCATGTGGACAGAGATGGACAGTTCACACAAAAAAAGTTTTTAAAAATTGTGTTAGAGAACGGGATGAGCTCTTTCTGTTTAAAAAACTTATCTTTCAAAGAGTACACTTATCACTATGAGCACTGAATAATGTATAGAATTGTTGAATCACTATAGTGTGAAAGAAAGAAAGAAAGAAAGAGGAAAAAGAAAAGAAAAGAAAAAAGAAAAGAAAGAAAAAGGAAGGAAGGAAAGGAGACAGGGAGAGAGGGAAAAAGGAAAGAAAGTTAGAAACAAAGAGGAGGAAGAGGGAAGGAAAGGAGAAGAAGAAAAGGTAAATAAAGGAAAAGAAAAGGTAGGAAAGAAAGAAAGGGAAAGAAAGAACCACTTATCTCTTATCTTTCGTATTTTTCTTTTTCTAAAGCCAAAAAAAGCCAGCTATCCCTACTTAATGTTGCTATAGACTCTTTCCTGTCTACAGGAGGAGTCTGAGTACTCCCCATGGGAATTTCTATCCCAGGAAGCTCGGGATCAGGCTTTTGTGCATGTGAACGCAGGACACCTGGATGGGCCACCTCTGAGTAACGTCCAGACCACTTTTGAAGCAAAGCCCAAAGGTTGCAACATTTCCACTTTCAGGATAAGTAGTGTTTTCAACTCCTTGAAAAAGAAAATAAACGCCAAATAATCTTATTTTCGATTTTATCAGCACTCAAGGTAACAGACTTTGATACATTACTTGTCCCCTGGAGAACAAAACACTCATTAACGTTTTGGTGCCAGTGCAAGGCTGGTTTGGGCCACCTCTGAGCAGGAATCTCAGCAGTCTGACTTGAGGACGGGGTTCTAGCCACTCTTTGATTCGAGAACAATAAATAGCAATTAACTGAGGCAATTGACTTGCCAGTCTTTGAACCAACTGGAAACTAAGATCTAGCAAAACAATTTGGTATTTCAATGCAAGTGAAACTCTTGGAAGTGTCTGCCTCCACCTAACTCATAACTCATGCTCTTTGAAATTCACTGCATCTCAGGAAATGGGTAACTTTCCAAGCACAGAACTTCCCCCTGGACTCTTATTCACTAGCTTGTCAATCAGATGTTCAACCTTCCTTTAAAGTTTAAGCCTTATTAACCTACACACTGGATTTGACTGGTGATAGGCCACTGCAGACAATGGAAACCCCTCCCAGGTTCCAAATCCTGTAGTCCTGGTTCAGATCCCCACAAATTCCCTGGAAGGGATGAAAGAATCACTCACATGTCTGATCCTTCGAACGTGGGCAATGAGAGGACAGTGTTGAAAAAAAGAAAGTTTCTGGAGGCCCTGCTGATTGAGACATCTTGGAGGGAAACCAGCTCTGTTCCAAACCAAACTGCCCGGCGGAGCCGTGAGTGCCCAGCCTCGGCCTTCACGGCTCTGTCGGGAACATGCTGTGCACGCCATATGCAAGATCCGAAGCAAACATATAGTTGGCAAAGGTACTCGTTTCGGAGGCAGGCATGCCAAGGTTGCCCAGATACTGGTAGAAAGTCAGCTCCAGCGCTGGGAGCGCCTGGTCAGGAAGATTCTACCGGAGAGTCAGTAAAATTATTAGTGGAGGCAGTTTGGGGGCAAAAATACGGTCTCTGCAGCGGGGGCAGGGGAAAGGGCAATCTGGGGTCATCCTTTGATTTCTGTCTCTTTGTTTCATCACAGCGGAATGGGACCTCCTTGCTGAACAGCTTTCCCAGTGAGGCGTGGCACTTCTGTCCCTTTCCACAAATGTCGGCTTAACAACAAAATAACAGACGTAGCTGAACTGAGTGGAAACTGACTAGAAGAAACTGAGATAGGTGGTGTCACCGACATGGAAATCCACAAATGAGGATCCATTTGTCACTTTCCAGAGCATTGCTATGTTCCAAAGCCAGGGCGGCTGGTGGAGAAAAAAGAGGAGCTCCCAGTTTCATGAAGTTGACCTGACATCTATTTCACCTGCCTGTTTAAGCACCCAAATCACCTCACATTCCTCAAATTCTTAGTTACCCGAGGAATAAAAATGAACTTGGAGGAGAATGGAAGTCCCATCCTGCCCACTTGGGATTCACTCGGGCGGCAGGCTCGGGGGAGACTTCCACACAGATGGGAACACGGACGGTTCCGAATCACCCAGGAAGTCCCAGGGCCTCAGAACTCCTCTCCCACACCGACCTCTGTGCAGGAGGAAAGGGGACACACGGGGCTTTCACCCTATTCTATTCATTCGTGTTTCTTGCCTGTGACACCGCATTAAGTTAACATTAGTCGTGCGATTACAAAAAGCGAGGCATCTAAAAACAGATTTCGTGCTGCAGCGTCTACTAACTGGTAGTCCCTGAGCAGGAATGCCAGCTCAGTCCCACTGATTGTCATCTGTAGGATTGCCCACCCAGCTGGGAGCCCCCACGGTGAGGGCTCCTGCCCAGCCAGGATGTCCCAGATGGACAACCCAGCTGTTAACATACCCAGATGCCCAGCACGGGCTGGCGATAAATGCTGCTTTCCTGGACCCCTCAGGTTTTCAATGGACGGACGTTGGGTGACCGTTAAAGACGTTCCAGGTAACGATGACCCAGACCTATGTATGGCTCCCCCAGCTGAGTCCCTGCCTGTCCCTGTGCCCACGTGACTGAGGTGTCTGAGGCTCGAGGAGTGTGTGTGGTTTATGATGGGTAGAAAATCTCCACAATTTCTGGTAACTAATTCTGAAATGACACTGAATCGTTGTCCAACACCCCTCTCTCAAAAGTCACGGGGCTGAACAAACATTCAAATGTATATATACTATTATCAGTCCAAAAATCTGACTTTGTCCTCTTGTTGTCTCTTAGAAGTGCCATCGTGGTGTGTTTTTAAGAGAAAATAAAAACAACAAAAAACAAGTCTTATGTTCTGTTTCAAGAAACACGGGTTCAGAGAAGCTATTGTTTAGTTACTCGGTGATACCCCCCCTTTACTTCTTAAGGGAAATGGTGAAAATAAATCACAACAACATAAAGACTGTTATTCATTTAGTGCTTCCTGAGGGTACAATAGCTATTATCGATTTTTTTTTCAAGAAGTTTATGAAAAGAAGATGAAACAAAATTCCCTCTAAGGTTGCTAGCTTATTATGTAATTTTCAGACCCTGGGATCAGGTGAGAACTATTTATAGGGAAGAATGGGAAACCATGAGAGAAAACACAGATGCCAAACACTTGAAGTTGTATTTGTTTCCAAAAACCCCTCTCGCAGCCCAATGCCTTCCCCACTCTATTTCCACTCCGGCAACCAAGTCCAAAAAAGCTTGAGGGCCAAACGGTGTCTTTTTCGGAATGCAGGCATTGCAGGGAAATCATCCCCGACCCCTGTGGCTCCTTCTCCCCCAAACCTGGAGCTTGGCATAGTGGATGGGCATGCCGGCCAGAAGGGCAGTGAGAGCATGGCTGGGGTTACACAGAGCATCTAAAGGTCAAGGCCACAGCTGTCCATCCACTTGCAGGGTCCATGTTATCAGAGTAATCTACTAGCAGGTGAAATGTCTTACTCCCATCAGGGGCCAGGCATATTCTTCCAAGGACACCCTTGCAGGAAATCGTGCTGAGTTATGAGCAGGAAGGGTCCACACAGGAGGTGCCGAAACAGCAGAGACGAGGAGAAGAGATTAGGTGTGACTTTGCGGGATTAACTTTTAGTCTCTCTCATTGGGAATCTACTCCAGAAAGTATGACCTGTCAGCCTCCACAGTTATGTAGACCGACTGCTCAATAGAACTGATCTGAGTAATTCAGGACGCTGCTGGATGAAGAAGGCAGCCTTACTTGGCAGAAAAAGCCTGGGGTTTTGAAGTCAAACATAAAATCTTACTCATGAGCTGCCTGACTTTAAACTCAATGAACCCCATTTTCCTCACCTGCAAAACAAGGATAAAACCCCGGTAACTGAATAGCTGTAACCTCAGAGGTGGAAAGGGACTCTTTCTACGCACAAAGTCAACGCATCGAAACACAGAAAGATAACACACACAACACACGAAACCTAAGACACAAAACAGAAGATGGAAGACAGTGCAGTCTCTAAAAGTGATGAAGAAATTAATAGAAAATTCCAAGTCAGACAAACATTTGCAACTTTACATGTACCTGGTGGATTCATATTTTTAACATGAAAATTGCTTTGTAGGTCAGTGATAAAAATGGTCCACAGCGATCATTTTTAAATGGACAACAGACATAAAAAGATACTTCATAAAAGATACATCAATGATCGATAAGCCTGTGAGAAAGTATTCGTCACTAAATACCAAAGAATTATAAATTACGTCAAAATGCAATTCCATGTTTGACCTATCAGATTAGAAAAGGCTTTTTGAAAGCATCCAGGGCTGGCTGAAATGAAAGAAAGCATTCAGAGCCTAATACTGGAGGGGGAAGTAGAAACTGGCATCATCTTTTTGGAGACGATCCAAAAGTTTTAAAGATGGTCATACTCTTTAAGCAAACAACTCCACCTTTGAGGATTGATCTTAAGGAAATAATTGCAGACATGTTAATGATTTAGCTAAAGGATGTTTGCTGCGGTGCTGTTTGTAACAGCAAATATTTAGAAATACAACCTGACTATTCGGCATTCATTCAAGTAAGTCATCCGTCAAATATTTACTAAGCACTCAGTCAGCTGTGGGCCATGGACACCATAGACCAAGTGAATCAAAGCACGTCAGTGTAATGAAATACACTACAGCATGAAAACGAAAATGTTTCGTGACGGGAAAAAAAGGAGTCACAATACATTGTTAACTGGAAAAGAGCATGCTAAAAACAGGATCTGTAATATCGCATCTGGGGAAAAATATACATGTATTTCATAAAATTTTGGAAATACGCGACAGATTTTCTTTTTTTGAATTTTTTTAAGTTTATTTATTTATTTTGAGAGAGAGAGAGAGAGAGAGCACAAGTTCTCCGGTGACTGTGCCATCCAGGCACCCCTAAAGATGCCACAGACTTTCAAAAAGGTTATTGCTGGATGATAAGACGTGATTATTTAATTTTCCTTCCTTTTCTTTCCCTACAACTTTTTCTCTACTAACATGAGGCATTTTATGATTTTTTTTTAAAAAGTATATTTATTTATTTTGAGAGAGAGAGAGAGTGCAAACTGGACAGGGGCAGAGAGACAAAATCCCAAGCAGGCCCCACACTGTCAGCACTGAGCCCGACTTGGGGCCAGAACCCATGAATGCTAGATCATGACCTGTGCTGAAATCAAGAGTCATCCTCTTTTTTTTTTTTCAACGTTTATTTATTTTTTGGGGGGACAGAGAGAGACAGAGCATGAACGGGGGAGGGGCAGAGAGAGAGGGAGACACAGAATCGGAAACAGGCTCCAGGCTCTGAGCCATCAGCCCAGAGCCCGACGCGGGGCTCGAACTCACGGACCTCGAGATGGTGACCTGGCTGAAGTCGGACGCTTAACCGACTGCGCCACCCAGGCACCCCAAGAGTCATCCTCTTAATCGACTGAGCCGCCCAGGAGCCCCTCATCTTATGATTTTTTTTTTTTGAGTCACTAACTTAGTAAAAACACCTACATTGTGTCTTGAAGACAAAATGAGTAAAGTATCTGGTATATAACAAATGTCCCAAACAGTTCATTTGTCTCTCCGTTTGTGGATTATCCTAGCACCTTCGGTGGCCAACCTTCTGGAAACTTGTCGCCTGAGTGCTAGTTCGAGCTAGGTCTTTGGGAATGGGAACCCTGGACACAGAGCACTTGGGGTCCCCCGAACAGCCCGTACATGTGCCAATTCTTTCCTTATCGGGGAAAGAGTCCCCTGTCTTGGTGTTCTTTTCATTTGAATTTTTGGTTACTTCCAAGGTTTTTGGTTTGTTTGTTTGTTAGGTTTTTTGTGTGTGTTTTTTGTATTTTTTGTCTACATTTTGTTTTCTATTTCTTTCTTGAGCTCTGCCAGCTTATTTGAAATCTTGCGTTGATTTCAATTCAACCATTGAATTCTTAGGGTTTCTTCTTTGAGTTTTTAAAGTAATGATAAAAATTCATGTGGTCTAGAATGCCTTTGAAACTTTAAGAGAACTATTTGAATCCGCGTTCCCTTAGGTAATGTATGTTCCCCATCTGACTTCTCAGGTGTCCCTTTCCTTTTTGGAGGGGTTGGGGGGGAGAGAGTATATTTGTATCTCAGAAGCTTGCAGAGCTTCAATATCCAGGTCGTTCTTTGTAGTATCCGTGCACAGATTGGATGCCGGGCGCCTTCATCATCTCCTTCCCCTTTAAATATGGACAGACACTTGCTGGTGAGGAGTTTGTGGGACACAAAGTGAGCTAAATCAATCAGCGGTTTTGCCTTCGGCTTGCTACCTGTTTCCTGGATCTCTTGTTGTCCTTACCTTCGGAGAGTATCTTCCCATAACTTTGGTGTTTAAGCGGTAGTGGTCAAAGCTGTCTAGACAACTCTTCCCCAAGTGTAAAATGCAGGCAAATCACCTAGAGACTCAAATTCTGATTCAAGAGGTCTGAGGTGTGGCCTCAAATTCTGCATTTCTCACGAGCTCTCAGGGGAAGCCGACAGTGTAGGTCCTGAACCACACTTTGAATAATAGGCCTCTGACAAAGGAATTCTGTGTTCCTCACCTAATTTACCTCCTCTGGCCTCTGGCGACTGCCTCACCCCCAGAGGTGATAAGAAGGGATGGAATTGGTGTGTGTATTTCTTCAGAGCCACCTCCCCTGAAGTTTCTAGAGGCATGTTTCCTGCTCGGGAGGCTGGTCCACTTCCTAAACCATGCAGCTCTCTTCAGAAAAACCAACAGTTAAGATTTCTGAGATCTGGGTTGATACTTCTAGAAAAAAAAAAAAAATGTGTTCCATGTTCAAGGTCTGAGGAGAAAGGTGAGAATGTCAGATTCTTAAACTTGTTTTCATACAGATTTCACAGAATTTGGTTAGTATGCTTCATAGTGTGCGGTTTGAGGTTATAGCCTTCTCGTTTTTAGTGGAAATAGAGTTTGGTTTGTTTACGCGTCTGTGTTTGGTTCTCTTTTGTGGGCTTCACGTGAAGAAAGGGGAGAGAAAGAAGCCTCTGCATCTTTACATGGAGACCCAGCCCTGCAACTTTTGGTGAATTTCTCCAGGTGATCAGCTTCCTGGGATGTTGCCAGAAGGCAGTTGGCTCCTCGGCTCAGCCAGTCCAGGCAGCAGCTGTGCCTGCCAATCCCCATCCGCCCTCCTCCCATCCTTCTCAGCAACTTCTCCAGCTGTGTCCCCTTCCTCGGGTCTCCTGCTCCCTCTCAGAAGAAGACTCTGACTTCTATTTCAAAAAGAAAATTTAGTGCCCCCCTCCACCCCCACATGAACTTCGTCGGTAGACCTTTGTTCCCCTTCACTACAAACTCAAGCACGGTCCTCATTGTTTGCAGATGCCATATTTGCACATTTGCCTACTCCCTGGAATTGATTTGGAACCCCCTCCCAACCCCGCGTGAATATTCAGTCACTCGTGGGCAGGCACCAAGTGGTGAACAGCCCGAGTTGCCCCACGCTCATGTTCCCAGCAGAAGTCGACCGAGGCAACGCTCTGTTTCTTGTCTCAGCTCTCATAATGTAAACAAGTTTCCTTTTTGCTCTTTAGTCCCACGTTTTTTGCATTTTTTGTGCCTTGCGTTGGGATTTCACTGTTTAAGATGGCGGCCGTGGGAAGAAGTGGGGAAAGGCCGCCCAGTGCTCCCAAGCGTGAGAAGGCTGTGGAGGCCAGGGTCAGGCTCTAGGTGTGTTGGGGTCATACAGCTGTTGGCCATGAGTTCAATGTTAGTGAATCAACAAAATATATTAAATTAGGTATCTTTAAACGCAAACACACATAAACCAAGGTTACATACCAGTCAACAAAGATGGGAAAAGGCTCACAGGAACCTAACTGTACATTTATTTGCCCTGGGAGCGGTGGTTCAGTGTTCACTAACTCAGTGTTGGAGGTGACTATGCAGGATACAACTACCCTGAAAAACGAGAATCGACTCTACCACTGGACCCTTCTCACGTCCGTTCCTCCGGTCCTGAGATTGAACGCCATCATCTCCCCTGTCCTCCACTCCATCCCTTCTTTGAGGCCTTGCTCTATCAGTTAGCTCTGTGCACTGTGTCCTTTCTTCTCTTCTCTGACAATTTCTGAAAACCTACACATACGCTGAAGTTTCTCCCATCCTGAAAAATAGTCCTCACCAACCTTTATTAGCCATATCCCATCCTACGACACTGAGCTAAGTGGTTTCCATGCATGATTTCTTTGACTCCTCAGACCAATTCTGTAAGGAAGGCGCTCTCTGCACTTTCCATATAGGGAAACTTAAAATACAAGGGTATTACGGGTCCAAGGTCATAGAAGTAGGAAGTATTGAAGGACACATCCTCCTCTGGCTACCATCCAGACGTTTCCTGTTCTTCTCATCCAAACTTCATAAATAGAATGTAAAATTCATGGCTCTATGTCATTGCCTGTCCCTTACCCCCGAACCCACTGCAGCCTGGCTTGTGCCCTCGCCACTGCCCTGGTACAGCTGTCACCAGTGACCTTGAACAATCTCACCCAGCGGGTCAAGTCCTGTCTTCCTCCACCTTGCCCTCACATGGGACCCAACTGGCCACAACATCACCTTGAAACTATTTCTGTGGCTCTGAGGACACTAGTCTCTCCCTCCTCCTCACTTAAGCCGGTCACTTCCTCTCTGTCACCAATATGCCCCAATATGTCACCCTTGTTCACCAGAGTTCACTGTTCTTTTCACTTGACACCCCCTTACCTAGTACTGGCCTCTGTGTCTTGAGAAGGTCGGAAGCCCCGGGCCCTACTTGCTGACAGGAATTTGCAGTGTCGCCTGGAAGGCAAGACCCCTGTGGCCAAGGTGTACCGTCCTAGGTTCAGCCCTGCCTCTCCCTGACCTACGTCACCAGGAGAGGGAGAGGCCTCTGAGGACTAGAGCCGTGCGGGAAGACTTCCTGGAGGTGGCGGTGTGGACCCCGAAGCTCACGGAAGATTTGGCTATGAAGACACAGGAGGGGAGACATTCCAGAACAAAGGACAGACAGCTTCTAATGCTTTCACCGACACATTCTCCTCCCCATCCTGACAGGTGCCGCAGGGCTTCCTCCCACCTCCCAAGCACTGCAGGCCGGTGCCCCTATTTGCATGTGGACCCCACTCTGTCTAGTGCCGCCACAGCCTGGCACATGGGCCTGCTGCAGGGGGTGGTGAACCCCTGAAAGGTACTCATAAGACTTGCCGTATAGTCATTGGCACAAGCTAGGAAGTCAGACAAGCCTGGCTTTGAATTCCAATGTGACCACTTTCCAATGTGAGACGAGGGATGGTTTCCACTTTGGTTTCCGTATCCTCATCCGCCTAAAAGTCGCCTTCACGGCCTCTCATGCAGGTTGAATAAAGCAAGTAAAGCAGGTTGAGTAAGGCAAGTCGAGCGTGGTGGCCGGCACGGAAGTAGATGCTGGATAAATGTTTGTTGGCATTATTTGTCTCTGGACGCCCCCCTCCCTGGGCCTCATCAGGCCCTACACGTGGAACTGAATGCTCCTTCTATCCCCCCAAGGATGAGGGCCACACATTCCTCTCGGGATATTAGTGCAGGAATTTTCAGAACGTAAAAGAGACAGAGGACGGTCAGAGAAGTGAGAAAAAATTGTGCCGACGGGCACTGCGCGGGACGATTGCCTGAATATATTTTTCAAAAATATTTGGTGCTCCAGAAAAACCTGCCCAAAGAAAGAGCCGAAAAGATCCCAGGCGGGCACAGCCCAGCTCATGGCCGGGGCTTCTCAACAGCAAGATGGGGCAACGCAGGCTCCTGGGCCCCCGAGAGGCTGTGTCTTCCGCACTGAGCACAAATTGGATGCCACCAGGCTCGAGGGCTGAGAGACCAGGCATGCCACGTGCTTCCTCAATGGCTTTCAACCCACTTACATTCCAGGGGTTTCCAGGAATGCGGGGGCCCTGCATTAACTGTTAGCCTGTATGAAAAAGGAAAGAGGGAAAAGAAGATATTAAAGAAATGCTCAAGAAAACGTCGCCCCTGAAGTATTTTTAAATCTGATGGAAATAGTTCTCTCCAGATGTGTTTTCCCGACAGGATGACCCTCCGTGGCCGCGATGGTGGCAGAGAGGAGCCTTCCCATAGCCCGGGACACAAAGCTGGTGTTGTTGAACTGAGAGCCGTGTAATCAGCTGAAGAATTCCTAAGCAGAACCAAGGGCAGCAGATACCCAGACCTTGAACTTCTTTGCCTCTCTGCATTTTTCAAGTGCTTTCTGCAGAAAAGAGCACCCAGGGGCCTGGAGCTTCTTCTAACTGAATTAGGGGTGTGCAGGAGTGGTGTGGACCCTGGGGACTCATCTCTGGAGGCCCAGGGCTCTGACGGCTCCAATGCAGAGGCAGCTTCGGGCCGTGGGGAACAGGGGGAGCGGGGCAGAGGGGGTTTTCGCGGGGATGCTATGGACTTCTCCAGACTCGGAATGATAGGGAAACGGCAATCCCCTTCCCCGGCCGGTGGTCCCGAGGCCCTCTCCGGATGTTCTCCACAAGAGGCTCCCATCTCGCCTTTGGGGCCCGCACCCCCGTGACCCAGAGAAATTAATAAAGAGCCAGGAACCAGCCATTGCTTCTCAGCACCTGCTGTGTGCCAGGCCTGGGCACGGGCTCTGACACCAGACTGCCTAGTGCGGCTTGCATCCTGGCTTTACCACTTCCTAGCTGTGTGGCCTTGGGCAAGCCCCCTAGCTTCTCTGTGTCTCAGCTTCCTCATTCGGAAAATAGGGATTTTAAGCGGAACTAATTCACAGAACTACGGTGCTAATTACAATATATAAGGCGTCTATGGGCTCGGAGTGGTACCTAGCAATTAGAAAGTGCCCAGCAAGCTAAGGTCATCTCTCGTTATTGTGAGCACTTGCCCTGGAGCTTTCTGGTGCGTGTGGTCACACCCTTTCCAACAAGGGGAGTGCTAACGTGACAGGCCCACAATCTCACAGGAAATAACTCATGATGCAAGTGTTGAAGGTCTCGGGCTCCCAAGCTTGGTCTGCTGTCAAAGGGGACCTTTGGACCCACCCGTGAAACAAAGCTCAGGGCAGCTCGGCAGTTCAGCAATCGCGGCTGCGGGAGGACCTCCCGGGGCTGTGCGGACAGGTGCGGGCGGGAGGGGCTGGGGGAGCAGCCCCAGCCGCTGCCCACCAGCTGCGCTCAGTCTGCCGCAGGGGCCCTGCGCATATTGCCACAACGTAACAAGTGAAACAAGTGAAACAGCAGACGTGCTACGAAGGAGTAAAGGAATCCAACAAAACCAAGGGAGAGACCCCGAGAAGTTTATCGCCCCTGGTTCCCAGCGTTTTTGTAGACGAAGCAAGAGGGTTAGAAAGCATGATTTTTCATCTATTTAAGAGTAGGAGCTCCTGCCTAGCAGGTCGTCCAGTAAATATGTATTGAGCTCGTTTGCATTGGATGTCGTTTTTCACGGCTTGGGTTTTCGGGCCGCGCGTTCCTCCACCGCGTGGCCTCCCGGGGCCTTCCCACCGCTCGGGGTCTGCCGTCCGAGACCCTCGGGCCTGGACCAGGCTGACTGTGGTTCTGTTCGTCACCTGCTCTTTCCCACTCGCTCCTGGTGTCCTGTGTCCGGCATGGCATGCTGGTGGAGCCACCTCCCGTAGGGAGGGTGCCCTGGTGTCTCAAAGCCTTTTTTAGAGCCCCACGGAGGGTTCTTGCTAAAGCCATAGGTTCAATTGCACATACCTTATAAGTGACTGAATCGGAGCCCTTGTGAGATCCTTCGAGATCACTAACTCCACCCCCACAATGTTACAGAGAGAAAAACGAGATCAGTGTGGGAAAGAGACGCCTCCAAAGTGGATCTGAACAAGTGCACGGCGGAGCTGGGACTTGAGTCTAGGGGTCCTGACCCTGCCCCCCGCTCCCTCCTCTGCCCCAGGCAGTCACCCTGACTGCACTGAGAACACGTGGCCTATTTCACTGGCCTTCGCCTGCTCCTGCCTGGCTCCCCGCTCATCAGCTCTGAGGTGACTCTCAGATTCTGCCGTGGCTGATGCTGCGGGCTGGTGCGGCCCGAGCCAGCCAGGCCGGGGCCAAAGGGGGCTGGAGCCAAAGGAGGGAGCCCAGGCCTAAGTCAGACGGCCTTGTCTTCGCCTCCAGTTCCACGATAGCCAGGGTGCCCGCGGTGGAGGACTGGTCAGGACACTGAGATCTGGCCCGGCTCAGACACCGTCCACAGACAGAGTGACCCTGGGCCTCAGTTTCTCCAATTCTAGAAGCAAGCAGCCCTAGCCTAGCCGCTCCGGGAGCACCCTCCCAGCTGGGCACATCTGGAACCCCCCTCCCTCGATGGCCCCCACCACAGTCCCAACAGCGCATTCCCCTCTGGAGGTGGATGGAGCAGAGAATATGCAAACACGCCTAATTAAAGCTGGAAGTCAAAACAGCATTTCTCGGTGTGATTCACCCAATCCCCACGACGCTGCAGAAAGTGGGGCAAAGTGAGCTTTCATCGTATGCCAGATGGAAGCGTGGGCAGCCGAGGTAAAAGAACAATTTTCTCTTGTTCCAAACATGTTTTGGGGGGTGTCACATACCAGTGTCAGCTCTCCTTGCCGGCTGCCTCTCCGTCTCCGGGCACTTGATTACCCCCTGCCCCCAGAAGCATTCACAGTCTTGAACTTTCTAATCATGGCCTGCCTTTGTCTGGGCACTTGGGATCATATGGCATCAATTGAGAGCGTAACCCGACTCAGGTTTGGTATTTACCATACCTGCTGCAGAGGAAGTGTCTTTGAAGGGAAGGCCATGTGTGGTGGCCCTCGACCCTCCCTTCTCCTCGGCCCAGCCCTTCACCTCTTAATCAAGCTCCCAACTAACCACGGAGGTCTCACAATGGAAAGGCAATTACCAGGGCGAGGAGATGAAAGAAACAGCCCCAATGGTCCGAAAGGTTCTTTTGCTTTTAAATTATCCATGATTTACCTGCATAAAAGGAGAGGAAGTGCCTGAAGATTATTCTAATTGAGCCAGACTTTTCAAATCATGGAAATACCAGCATTTCCAAGGGGAAATCCAATCCGTTCAAATTGCCCCCGTGAGTAACTCATACAAACAGAAGGAAAGAGGAGGCTTTCATTTGCCAATGTGGGTCTGATCAGTGTAAATTGGATAAATGGCGAGGCCAGGAGGGCATGAAGCTCCCAGAGTCCTCTGCCCGTGTTTTCTTAGCCAGGTTTGTAAAAGGGGCCATTCTGGAGCTGAGGATGTTTGAGGAAATGCCTCCATTTTGGCACTAAGCCTCCTCCTCGTGTTACTGAAAACAGGCGGGAGAGGGTTTTTCCCTGGTCTGATCTGGGTCCTTCCAGCGTCTCTGCCCTGAAGGTCTGCAGATAGCGGGCACCTTTGGGGGGCGTACATGGAACCAAGTTGACTGCATTACAGTTACAGTCTGAGACAAGAAGGAGACGAATACTGGGTGTGACTGCCGGGCCTCCCTCCCAAAGGAGGGTGAAAGCCTCTATAAGAAAGGCACCTCTGTAAATGGGACAGGTCTGGAGAGGAGGGACTTGGGACAGAGAAGTAAGTACGTTCTATAAGGCAGAGTTCGGTCCCCGGGAAAGCTAGCGCGGAACCGTCCTGCTTTGGGGTTCCCCCCCATTGAGACAATGAGCCTTTTCTTTGGAGCATCAAAGCCCTGTATGCGTAGGAACACTTGTATTAAAACTCTACGTGTGTTCTCAGGGGCTGCCTACCTATTTGCAAGTCTGGCTCGAGAACTCACAGCCTAAAAATAAATGCTATTCCTTCATATATATGTTCCATATTGGTAGTTCTCAAATACAAAAAAGAACACACATCTATGAGTTCACATATATGCAAAGTGCGCGTGCGTGCATTATTCATAAGACACACCTACTTTGCATCTGTACATAACCAGGATCCCGTTGACCACGATTTCAAAATAAATTCCAGACCACACCTGATAAACCAACCCAAAGCCATCTTTTAGGGTACAGAACTTTAACTGTTCTGTTCAAAAAACAGAACCTGCATTTGCTAAGCTACGATGTTGCTTTTTTTGACATTTTCCAGAAAGTTAACCTTCACGTTGCTAGACCCAGTAACCAGACTGTTGTCTAACAAACAGAAGAGCATAGCACTTTGCAACTCACAAGGTGTTTTCACTTACCTCATTCAAGGATGCAAAGCTCAGAGCAATGCTAGAGGGGACGGATGGGGTGGTGTCTTCTCCTGTTTTGCAGAGCAAGGCCAGAGAGTTGGGGGCGGGGGGAGGGGGGGAGGGCATACCTAAAAAGCATATCCATGTTCCGTGCTGAAAACGCTCAAGCTGACCCAGAATCCCTCACCTTCCCAGTTTGGAATTCCAAACCTTCCCAGTCACTGCACCCCCCCCCCCCACCTCGCCACCCAGGAACGCTTGACTAAATTGAGTGAGAAGGCTTAGCCAGACAAAGCATAACTTATTCTCATATACTTAAGTCTGAGAAGCTGAGGTCAGGGATGCTTTGAAATATTTCCAAGACTTAAAACACATCAAGAAATGACTCTACCAAGAAATGTAGGAGCCAGTTATATTCAGTAGTCATGAAAGTCTGCAGATCCGAAGTTTATTTAAAACAGCAGCTGTGAGTGGTAACCACAGCTCTGATGCTGGGATATTTATGGGATACAAATAAATTCCGTCTCCAAGAACAATAATGTAGCTGCACATGCTTTAGCCTGTCCGTGTAGGGAACACACACAACAGTTGATTAGAATTTAAGACATATATCTGTAGCTCCTGTTTTTTTTTTTTTTTGCAAGTTCATTTTACTGAATGCCCCCCCTTCCTATGCAAATGGAAACAATTTCACAGTTAAGGCATCATTTTGACTAAATATCGGAGACATGAGGATAAAGTGGAAAGCCTGATGCAGCTCTGGAGAAGGGCCTGTGTCCTCAACTTCGCCTCCTTGGGGCTGTGGCCTTGAGCCTCTCACCCATCTCAGACTCAGCCTCTATTCTTTCCAGGGAGGGTAACTCTTTCCCAGGCTGATTCCTGTGGCTGCTGCAAAAATCTAAAGACAGAGCATAGGGGAAGCTCCTATGGAGGAAAACCAGCGCTTAAATCCCCATCTGCCAATTCGGGGCACCTTCTGTGGTGGGGGGGATATCTCAGCCATCACCCCAACACTCTTGGAGGTTAGGTGGGCCAGGACCCCTGGGAAACATCCTCCGTGTTCCTGTGAAAGCAATTCCTAACACCCAGCTCTGCTCCTGCCTTTGATTAGAGTCAATCGTCATGACTCGCGGATTCCGTAAGGGCAAATTCGCCTGCTCCCTACACGTGTACCCACGGCACCTTCACGGTCCTCCGTGGACACGCACCGACCTGCAAACCATGGATTCACCCGATGCCGCGTTCCCAGCTGGGATCAAACGGGATGAAACTCTGCCTTCTTATCTCAGCTCTCATAGTGTAAACACGCGTCCTTTTTGCGGTCTACTCAGTGCCACGGTTTTCACGTTTTTGTGCTTTTTTGTTGGTGTTGGCCTTCAAACATAGTGCTGAAGTGTCGTCTAGTGCTCTCCAGCAAGAGGAGGCTGTGATGTGTCTTACAGAGAAAATAAGTGTGTTGGGCGATCTTCCTTCGGGCATGAGTTACAGCCTTGGTGGCTGTGAGTTCAGTGTTCACGAATCATCCGAAATCCATGCATTAAGTAACAAGCCTTTGGGTAGAAACACAAACAAGGTTTGGTGTTCATTAGCGGATGAGAATGTTGTGACCAGGCGCTCCCAGGGACCTACTTGTGTTTCTCCCAGAGTGATGGTTCTGGATTCGCTAATTCAGTGTTTGCGGTGGCTGGATAGAACACACACGTACCCTGAATAACGATAACCAATTGTCCTTCCCCAACATCTTAGTCCTGGCAGGCAGGCAGAGGCAGACGGGGCTGGCCTGACCTGGTCTGATGCCTTTGGCAACAGTAAATACCGCATCCAGTGTGCCCAGCCTCATTGTCACCCTCTCTAAACTTCTCCAGCCTCTTGAGCCAAATCCGTTTCTCCCATCTCTGTGCCTATAAGGCACCCATCAGGCTGGATCGCACATTTCCTCAGAAGGCAGGAGAGCAGAGTGGCTGAGTGATAGGTGCGCTTAACCACCAGAGGTATTGTAAGAAGTGTACCCACCTAGACACCCCTAGGCCTTGCAGACCACAACATTCATCTCCCCATCCCCGTGACCCTTTGGTGTCCCCCATTCTAATAACACCCTATGGGTTTACAGCAACATTCCCAAAGGAGCTCAAAGCCCAGAGAAGACATTACCTCATTAATCCTCTCTCTGGCAGGGAGAAGGCAGTTAGTTCCAGCAAGTCTGGTCCATTGGGAAGAAAATGAGGCCCCATGAGTCACCTGCGTGGCTGGATACAGATCACTCCAGACCAGAACACCCTTAAGGTTCCTCCTGCTTCCCATTTCCCCCCTCCCAGGGGGATCTGGCACCAGTGATCCCACCCGCCTTGACGCGCCGTCAAGGGGGTTCCGAGAGCACACACTCCACAGATTGCTCTGAGTTTGCTCTGTGGGGGCTGAAAATACATCGCATCCAAGTCTGGCCTTGCTCGGTTCGAATCAGGGGCTTTTCTCACAGCAAAGATTGACAGCCTGTTCTAGACAGCCCGGCTTGTCCTCCATACAGTGCCTATGGTGATAGCCAAAATAGGAACTATTTACTCCCCTAGGTCCCGAAGAATGTACTAAGAATAAATACAAACTAGATCCCTCTTCCCGAATAATGCATGCCTTCATAATGGGCCTGTTTTCACATCCATGTTTTGAAGGCTTATTTTTTTCAGGGCCCACACATTACACACAAACCCATATTGTATCGCCAAGGCACATTCTTCTTGTATATACATACTTCTAAAAATACAAACATATGTGCATGCATCATAGACTTCTTCACACATATTCATGTAATAAAAGCCCGTAGCACAAACACTCCTACTTACACCCATTCATACTGGCCATATGTGTGTTCCCCATGCACATAGGAACACACTATATGCATGGTACATAGGTTAAGACACACAGCCGGCCTGCACACCCCTCTTTCTTGCTTATGCTGTAGCTCCTTCCCTTGAGCTTCTAGGCAACATTTCCTGCTCCAAAAACTAACTTCAAGGGTGATTCTGACTGGACCCACGGTCTCTGTTTCCCCAACACAAGACGCTTGCCCCTCCGTGTGAGGAAGTGGAGGGCTCCCGAACTCAGAGCCCGGGACGCTCCCATCCGGGACTGCACCACGTCTTCTGTCTGTCCGTCTGGTCAGGCTACCCCTGCAAGGTGCATCCCTCACGTGGGGCCATCGCATTTCCCGGGGTGTGTGGCCTGACTGCCCGGCCAGGCCAGCCCTGGGCCAGCAGGGACTATGGACAACAGGGTACTCTGGGGTTCCCTGGAGCTCGGTCTAGGGTTCCACCCATGTAGAAGAGACCATGGGGTTGAAAAGACAACCTGGGAAGGAGAACCAGACAGTCAGCGGGACCAAGGGTTTGAATGATAGAAGTAGCCAGGAAGGAGAGGCAGGGCCCCTGGCTCCCACTCTCCTGCTCCTCCACAGCACTCCAGAGACTTGTGCCCAGTCCTTTAGCCTCCTTTGTTTTTATCTCTAAAACAATGAAAATGATAACTACCTGGAGAGGAGTCTGTGCTGGCTACGTGAAGTGATATATGCGAAACCCCCAGCATTGTGCCTGGTACCCAGAAAGTATTTGATAACCAGCATAATTTTCTTTCCTGATAACCAAACCCGCCTACACAGCCAGCGTGGCCGGATCTCCAGGTCCTAGACTGTAAATCCAGGAGAGGGCAAGCTCCCAGATTCTTTTGTCCAACCCCATCGCCATACAGATGGGGAAATGAGAGAAGGAGAGAGGGAGGGACAGGTCCAAGGTCACACAGCTGTGAGGTAACAGCTTAGAGCTGAGATCTCAAGCTGAGGACAGATCTTAGAAATCAACGCATCACAGGTGATGAGATGTGTTCTGATAACCCAGCTTTCCCTCAAGGGGGTCCCCTCAGGGGCCAAGGGGAAACCTAGCAGGAGACAGAGCCCTCCATCCCAATCAACAATTGTACTCTTCTTATTAAATTATAAAACATGACCCACGTCATCTGCACCAGCCATTTTATAGGTGAGAAAGCCAAGGCCCAGAGAGGGGAGGGAGGATTCATGCCAGACTCAGGTTTCTGGACTATGAGACCGGGCTCTCTCTCATCTTTGTGACATCATGCTAAATAGAACAGTGTTATTAATACGCTCTGTGTGTTCAGAAGCGAGTCACCCAGGAAGCTTGGTTACGGCTTAGAATGTGTCTGATCACAATTAATATACCTAGATTTCTCTACCCCTGGACACCACCTCCTCCATGAAGACTTTTCTAACCACCCCTCGGTCAGGGAGAAGTGACAGCTTCCTCCACTGTGCCTCACAGCCATCTCCCCAGAATTTGTCCAGGATCCTCATAACTCTGCTTTGCATCAGTTGGCTTACATGCCATCTCCACTAGAATCTTATTAATCTCTGTTCCCTGAGAAAAGAAGAGACACAGAATCCAGCAGAGAGTAGATGCTTAGCCAACATGTGAATGAATGAATCCATCAATTAAACGATGAATCAAGCTTCTCCCCTAATGTATGATCCCCAAAGCTGATCTTCTGTCCATAGTAACTGCTCATCGCTGAGCCGCTAAACACAGGGAAGGCACGGCTGGTCCAGTGACACTCGATGCCAACCAGTCCCAAAAGAAGCCAGAGCCACGCCCAGTACCAGAGCTCTGAGCACTCTGCTACTCTACCCTAGGGTATCCCATGGAAGCCGAGTGCCACCCACACTGTATGAAAAGGGTGCAAATGCTTTGCCCCCATTAATAATGGGCCCATTTCTCATCTGACTTCAGAGCCTGTGAAGCTGGTCCAGACACGGAGGCTTCAAAGGGAGCTTGGCGCTGGAATTGGCCCCAGAGGGCACAGAGCAAGACAAAACACAGGCCACAGTTTTTATACTGTGGATGGTATATAGGAAGTCATTGTTACCAAGAGCTTGCCCTGCCAAGCCTACCAGATTGAAGGGGCCAAGCATCTCACATCTCCACGTAGCTTAGTAGTTAGTGCACAAACTATTTTGGCTCCAAAGCCCAGCAGACTGAAATGGGAATTGCAAAATGGGATTTTTTTTTTCTCATGGAAAACTCCCTCTACCCCAAAAGAACACAGACTCTAAAATCAGGTCTACCCAGCATGGCCTTATAAACAATACACCAAACTAAAGTTAAGACATAAAAGGAAAAATCTATTCTAACTGGGTGACTGCGGAAGCCTGATCCTAGAGGATCTTTCTCTCCCCTAGACTTTAGCCATCCCATGCCCCCCCCCCAACAGCCCTCCTACGAGCCTCAAATTCAGCATTAACCATGCCAGATGGGAGCTATAGGACTGAATGAATCTCCCCACTAGACTGTAAACAAAATGTTATCTTGTTCATCTCCTACCCCTTCAATGCTTTGCACAGCGGTTCAGGCTCAGCACTGTTTTCTTTATTCATTGGTTTGCTGGTCAATTATCTGTCTTCTCTACTACTAGACTTTAAGATCCATGAGATAAGAGACATGTTCTATTTTGCTTGCCACTATATCCCCAGAGGCTGGAGAAGAGGTGAAAATATAGTTGGCACTTAAAGAAATATCTGTTGAGTAACTGTTAGATATTTGGCATATGTATGAACCTATGAATGAATGAATGAATGAATGAATGAAGTGTCCATCCATGTGGATGACAGCAGTAATGGGAGACTTTTACAAATGGGAAAAAGAAGCCAAAGCTGGTTATTCAGGGAATGGTTGAAGGACGTGGGGTTATTTTAACCAAGAAACCGAGACCAAAGGGAACATGTTGACTCTTCTCAAGTCCTTAAGGGTATCCACCGGGGAGGCAGGACTGTATGTATTCCCTGGAGCTCCAGGGGCTCAGAGCAGGAATCATGGTTGCAGGTAACAAACAGGCAGAGAAAGAGACAGAACTAACAATCACATGGTTCCCACAGAGGAATGGGCTGCCTCGGGAGCACACTGGACTCAACACGACCATTAGTCAGGAGGGTCCTTGACATAATCACAGTATTGGAGGTCTTAGCAATGCCCCTATTAGCTTATAGGGAGCTTTCATACAAGTTAGGAAACCATCCCCCTCTGCGTGGACGTACCCCTACAGGCACATCTCGCCAGCTGACAGAGTCACCAGGAAAAAGGTGTCCCTTCTCGGGAGCTTCACCTGCTTCCTTACATGTGTATAGTGCCAAAAGTGCACAATTATTGGTGGCTGTCCCGTTGGGTAGACCAGCAGCTCCAGGGGTCCCCACACAAGGTGCTGTGGGGACATTCTTCATACGCAGAGTCCTGCCCCCCCCCCACCAGAGATTCTGATTTGCTCATTGTGCTGCTGTTAGGCTGTTCTGTCTGTGTCTGGAGCCCCCACATGACGCTGGTGACCAAGCAGATATGAGAGCTGCGGGTGGATGGCTTCTGTGCGCCCATTCAATTTCAAGACCCTGGTTGTTCAGGACTCACTGTGTGGACCTCACAGCTCCTCCAAAAGGGGATTTCATTTAGAAAGCAGTGTGTCACTTCTTCTTTTGGGGAAAATCAATAAAAAGCTTTTCAAAGAAAAATTCCCCCAAGCAATCCAATTTGAGAGACAAGAAAAGAGAGCATTGATTTAACCCAGCTTAGAATCTTAGCAAAGAGCAGCACAGGGCAAATCACACTGATTGTTGACCGAATGATGCCAGATACCCAAATTTTTAGGGTCATCAGGACAAAAAGAGAAAGAAAAGTTGTCACTTAGCCACTTGGCCATGTTGTGTAAGAGTCCAGTAGGTAAAGAAATATCTAGAAGAATGGCCACACCTCCTCCCCTGTGTTAGGGTCAGGACATGTTAGCAATGGCCAGGGAATGTTAGGACTGGCCAAACCAAAACAGAGTCTAGTCTCTGACCATTGTTTGAAACCCACCTTATTCAAGGCCAATGGCCCGGAGTGTGGTTGTGTCCCCAGGAATAGAAGGAGAGGCTGCAGGGAGGATAAGAAAGGAAGCAAGATCCAAGTTCATAGAAGGCCTGACCTTGCCCCGTATCTCCCTGCTCTGAGAAGACTTAGGGACTAGCAACTCCTCAGCCATGCTGCATGACCTCAAGGATTTGACTTATTCCCTCCTGTCGACCTTCCCCTCTTCTGGCCATGCTAAGCCTCTCCCTCTCACTCTGTCCCAGTCACGTGTGATGCCCGCTCAGTGGCCCTTGTTTACAAAGGGTGCAAGATGTTTCAATCCTACTTCTACCACTCATTGTCCATACCACCTTTGGATGAAGTTTTTTCCATCTGTATAATAGGATAATAAGTGTATCTGATTTTAAAGCAGGGTAATAAATGTGAGAATTAAATGGGTTAATGCATTTAAAGTTCTTAGGGGTGTGTGGGTGGCTCAGTCAGTTGAGCGTCCGACTTCAGCTCAGGTCACAATCTCACGGTTCGTGAGTTCGAGCCCCGCGTCGGGTTCTGTGCTGACAGCTCAGAGCCTGGAACTTGCTTCCGAATCTGTGTCTCCGTCTCCCTCTGTCCCTCTCCCCCTCACACTCTGTCTCTTTCTCTCAAAAATAAATAAGCGTTGAAAAAAAACTTAAAAAAATAATAACGTTCTTAAAACATTGCAGAGTGCAGAATATGATGTGTTTGCACTGGTTCCTTTAAATCACCTGATTTTTGTGTTTGAGCGCCCCCTCCCCCTGTCCCCATGCCACCCTGTGCCGCTTTCTCCCTGTGTACTTCTCGCACTGCATGGTGATTGTTCCACGGCTATTGCCCACTCTGCGCTCCCCGTGGGAAGCGTCGGCTTGAATCTGGATCCCCAACACGAACACGCCGTCTCGCCCACAGAGCGTTCGGGGAACGGATGAATCAGCAGGACATCCTATGACCTTACGGTCATAAGGCATTTAGACATTTATTTGAACCTCACAGCTACTCTATGAGATGGGATGAGCAATTTTTATCATTCCCATTTTAAAGCTTATTAAACTGAGACCTACAGAGAGTAAGTGATTTGTCCAATCACTAGCGACTGGAGCCCAGCTAGGAAACAACTGCCACAGAGCAAGCCATAGACGGAACTTTGGTCCTAATAGTTTCCCAACCGTCCAGGACCCCTTGTCCACAACACCACCCTTTCTACAAAGATGCACTCAAGGAGGGCCTCCATGATGTCATTTGAGGCCTCTCATAAGCATTCTCAAGAGCCCTGAGGTACGTTATCCCGTCTGCTGCTTTTTAAACATCTTTAGTCCCACCAACCCCAGAGAAAAGGAGTTGGACAAGAAAAGAGAGTTCAAACCTTTTGGGTATCCCAAATTGGCAAAGCACATTTTTGGAAATTTAGCGACTCCCAAATGGACAATTTTATGGTTCATTTAGTTCTTTGAAGCAATTTACCTAATGACAAGTTCATGTACGAAGACTGGGAGTGGATTTTTTTACGTAAAAATGCCTGGAATGACTTGCATTTGGTCTGTGACCCTCCAGCAACATCCTCCACCACCCCACCCCCAAGACCGCTCGTACCTTCTACTTTTGGCAAAACTGATCGACCTGCTTCCATGGGTTCCTCTTACCTTCCTGAGATTCGAAAGGGTGTGCCACGGGATTAGTGAAGAGAAATTCTTCACAGTACAGAGACACTGAGAGGATAGAGAGTATCATTCGGGCACGTCGGATGGTTTCCCTAGGGCTCCCCACAGGTGGTCAGCCTTGAAATATCCAGGTCAGCGGCATATCGCTCAGAGATGCCGCTAATGGAGAACTCCTTTTGCAATGACAGAGATACAAATCGAACACAAACTATGCAGCTCTATACATAGGATGACCATACAATTTATTGTCCAAACCAGAACGCCTTTGAGAGTGGATAGAGGCACTATTAATGATTGTACTGGGATAAGAAGGGTCAACCTGCACTGTCCCCTGCACACCCAGAAACACAGTCACCGGCTTATACGGCCTCATCTTCCTGCTCTCTTAGCACATAAAATGGGGCACTTTACGTGGTTATCTGTCCAGACTACTGAAAGTTACCTTAGATGAGCTGGCATCTGCTTTCAGTTTTGCTACTGTTAATGAAAACATTTCTAAGGAATGAGACTACGCACCAGTACCTTCTACCTTTCTCTTGTGGTTTAGATTCATCTTTTGCCTGGTCCCCAGTTGACTTGCGGCGGCGTCGAGTGAGTGACCTTCTATAAATGATCACGGCAGTGTACTATACGATTAACTGTGACCGCCCACAGGGTAATCTGAGTAAGTTATTCTACCACTCTGGGCCGGGTTTTCTCAGATCTAAAATTAGGGGCGAAAGCCAAAGGATCTTTCAGGTCTCTTCAAGTTCTAATACCTTCTGTTTGAATTTCCTAATTTGCTCCCAGGAGTGTCATTTTAATAAAGCTACTGTAAAAAAAAAAAAAAATTAAGAGAGGAATAAAAGACACACCAGGCAACCTGTAAGGAGCCCAAATGGCCCTAGAGTGGTTTTCTATGTGCAAAGGCCCTAGTTGTACTCTTGTGCCAAAGTAGGGGTTTGGCAACAAAGAGAAGACAGCATTTTCTCACCGTTAAGGTTTCTCCATCATCTATCCAATGGGCACTTCCTGCTCACCCGGTCCCAGAGGGGATGGGAGTGTGAGTCCACTGACTCCCAATGCCCCAGGAGGTCAGTTTCTAGCAACTTAGAATAGGCAAGGCTACAAACGGGTTTAGGACAAAACATTAAAAAAGAGGGTCATGAGGGGAAGAAAAGATCCCTTCGGGGAAGACATGATGGGGTCCAGCTTGACTAGGAAGTTCAGGGAACTAGGAGAAGCTTCATGAAGGAAGCATCATTGCAGACTTGAACGATGAATGAAACTTAAAGGTTCAGAAATGTAAAGGTAGCCTTCCAGGTGGAGAAAACGGTGTGTACAAAGGCACAGAGGTAAGAAAATATGTTGGCAAGAGCAAACAATCAGATGTACCTGAGATATACAGCACTCAAAAGCAGAGTCAGTGTCTCATTTATCTTTGCCTCTCCAGAAGCTAGCATATGATAAATGCTCAGTGATGACTGACAGATTGTAAGAATAAATGAATGGAAAGTAATAGAAGATAAAATTGGGAGGGATGGTCATACTTCACTCGGTAGAGTACCTGCCTGTCCCATAGTAGGTACTCGGTATTTATTGAGTGCATGTTGAATCGATGGATGGATGGATGGATGGATGGATGGATGGTTGTGGAGGCCTAAGATCTTGGCAGTTCTTGTAACGCCAAACTAAAAAGCCCGGACTCGTTCTGGAGGTAACGGGAGCTACCAAAGATTTCCTATAGGAGACCGTGGGAATGATAACAGGATTTAAGAAGGCAAATCAGCCAGTATGCAGGAGACGCAAAAAGGGGGGTCTGGCAGCAGGACGCTATTTTTTCACTCTTGTACTGACAAACTGTAACTGTAGCTCTCACAAGCATCCCGTGATAATGAGTTGAAAATGATGTACAAAGAGACAACAGAAAGATCTCATCAGCGGTTACAGAATTTTTTACCTGGGACCAAAGGTGTCTCAACATTTTTTGTTCTCCACTTAAAAATTGGCTGTGGTGCAACCAAGTCTTCCTGAACCAGGGGTTACTGGGTCCGGTCACTCGTAGGGGAGAAGGATGAACAGGAGGAGGGACAGGGAGGACCACCGGCGAGGCGGGCACTCAGGGTTGTCTGGGCACGTCACACCTCACATCATTTAGTCTCCAGAGCAGCCGCCTCTTCCTTCAGTCCCTTCCCTCGAACACCACGGCGGGGGCTGGCCGGTGACTGAGAGAGTGGGTGCAGGAACCAGGTGACCTGGGTACATATCTTGACTCTGTCACTTACTGCATAAGCCTGGATGAGCTCCTGAACATCCATTGGCCAGTTCTTGGAGCCAGTTCATGGGCTGGTCATGCCTGTGTCTTCCCAAGTCGCTGCCCACCAATGTCACACTGGGACCTCGAAAGTGGGCGCGGTAGGCATACGGACGTCACGGAAATTGGCAAATGCTGCAGATGGGAGCTTGTTTTCCTTTTGAAACAATTTTTTAATGTTTATTTTTTAGAGAGAGCGTGTCCGAGCGGAGAGCAGAGAGAGACATCCGAAGCAGGCTCTGCACCGTCAGCGCAAAGCCCGACACGAGCCTCAAACTCAGGAACCGTGAGATCGTGACCTGAGCCGAAGTCGGGACGCTCAACCGACTGAGCCCCCCAGGCGCCGCAAGGGCTTGTTTTTACTTTTATGTCTTTCCCAGAGATCAGTTGTTGACATTTACAGCCCACCGTCCTCTCCGCTCGAGGTGTCCATAAGAATAACAACACTGTGGTCCCCGTAGGGTTATTATAATTAAATTAATCGATGTGAATAAAAAGCTTACAGCAGTGCCTGGCACACAGTGAGTGTTCAGTCAGTATTAGGTGCTATCATCCCGGGCGTGTGTGTCCTTGAGCCCAAGAAGAGAAGGACTTCTGTATGCACCCCCCCCCAAGGGGGCTGGTTATTCAGCTCTGCCCCACCGCCCAGCACCAAGCCCGACGCCTCGCACGCAGTAGGTGCTCAGCGAGGGTGGGCAGGGCCGAAGTCCCCCCTCAGAGCGGCCTGCGGGGCCCCGGCATCGGCGTTGGTCTCTGAGGCCTCGCTTCGTTAATTAACAGACCCGGCCTAACTTTGACTCCGTGGCCTGACCCTCTCCTGCCTCTCCTTCTTTCTTTCAACTCCAGTTCCTTAACAAATCCTTCTTTTCAGGAACGGGAAGCTGATCTGTTCTGGGGACGTGCCAGGGGAGCGGTGCGCGCTGGCACCACCAGCGGCTGTCATTCTCAAGAGACAATGGGATCGGGGCGCCAACGGGGAGAGTTCTCCACGCAGCGTTTCCCTGCTTAATCCGCTCTTGTGGCTGGCACACAGTCAGCAAAGGAAAGGAACCAAATTACCCGGGCGGCTTTGGCAGGCTGCAGCACTGTCAGGAGGCCAGAAGTTAATTCCCTCGTCTTCCCCCGTGCCACCAGCTCAGGGGGCAGGTCTGGCGAGGCTGGCTTTCCGCGTGAGTCTGTCAGGTGGCGGGAAGGGGAGAGAAGAGGAGAGCAGAGGGTGGGCTAGTCACGAGTGTGGCTCCACAGACAGGCGGACGGACAGATGTCCCGCTCTAGTCCCGACCCCACCCCAAGCCTCAGCACCAGGTTCTGTCTGATGCGCGCGGGGAAGGAGGATGGCCCAGCGCCTGCGGCCCCCACGTGGAAATGGGGGTGATCTTAGCCACGGGGGGACCAGGGCGCGGGGCCCTCTGACGCAGCTCTCGACAGCTCAGCCTGGCACCAGGAGAAGCTGCCGTGGGGCCGGGGTGCCCCACGTCGCCGGTGGAGGAAGGGGAAGGACTGAACACCAGCCTGCCCTGCCGCGAACACCCCCACCGGCTGCAGCTCGGGTGGGGGCGGGGCCAGGGAGGAAGCCTCTTTCAGAACGTGAAACACCACACAAGAGATTTAAACCTTTCTTAGTCATGCGATAAGAGATATATGTCATATCATATCCCACTGTAGATCCAGATGCACAGAAGCTTCCTGAAATAACTCAGACCCTACCATGTGCAACGCACTCTATTTTCCACTCTATTCTCTACTCTTCCATATTTTCCAACGCAGCTCTTGACTTGCCAAGCTGACATCGGGACTCACTAACAAGCCACAACCATTGTTTGGAAAACACCTTGCTGCCTGCCCGGGGTTCACCTTCCGTGGAAGGAGCCACCACGTACCCCACTTGGTCCTGCTTTCCCTCTGAATGCCAGACTACATCTCGGTGGTAATGGCGTGGGGCTTTACAAATCCAAAGGGGACGCTTCACATCGGATTGCCCAGGGGATAACCTAGGGGTTCCACTGAGGTCGAGTGCAGCGGAGAGATCTGGGGGCGGGGGGTGCGAGGCCTTCCCAGGTGAGAGAGGATGAGGCCATCCAGGGCCCGAGAGAGATCAACGGGGCTCGTATCATCCCCAGAAGCATGCTTCTATCCTGGGCCACAGGGATCCACATGCAGCAGGGAGCAGACCTTGAGCCCCATGGGTCTCCTTCGGCCCCAGCAAGTTGCCTGTCATCCGGGGCAGGTGTCCCAGCTCACGGGTGTGCATGTGTCATGGGATCAGGGCAGCCCCTGGGCAGAAGAGCCCAACCCTGGGAAGGGTCAGGTCGTACTTGCATCAGGGCCTAGCCACAGTGAGCGAGGCTCCCAGCTGCCCGAAGGGTCCCCTCCGAACTGTGCAGGAGGAGCTCAGAGCATCCCGTTTACCACCCCAGCACCAAAAACGCAAACCTGTGGCATTCCCCTTAGGACAGAAGACACACGATGCGGGACGAGCCACTCCAGCCACGTGAGCTTGGGGACACCGGCTTTCCTCTTGGAGGCTCAGTCTACTCGCCTTCAAATGGGCAGACTGGATCAGCCCTGTCACGTGAGCAGCAGATGTTGACGTGCTTGGTAAACTGTGGCTCTCTACGCAATTTATAATCGGGGTCGTGACGAGATACCAGACATTGTTCTGATTCTCTTTTTCCCCTCATCACCCCCATCAATATTCTGATGTAGCTGAGGCCCGGAGAGGGTACATAAATCACCCAAGATCACCAAGCCCACAAACAGCAGGGCTGGGAAGCCGGACTCGGCACCACGCGTCCCCCCGCTGCTGCACCGTCCCCCGGCTCGTCTGTCTGCCCTGCGCACCTTGCGTTACAGCTCTTGTCACCATGTGTGCGTCCCGCCCGAGGCCGAAAACCTTAAGGACAATGTCTCATTCATCTTCAAGAAGTAGTAGGGGAAGCACAGAGCGTGAGGGCCACTGGCATTTGGTAAATGCCACTGAATTCTTAATGTGCCACTGAATGGCTTATTCAAAACGAATGATTGTTGTGCTCAGAGATAGGAAGTCTCTTGCCGATTTCCCCACTTCTCTGGACTTGCTCCCGCCCCTGAAGGGTCCCTGTCCTTCAGAAACAGGACTCGTGCACTGGATCACTGGTATTCCAGCTCTGTGCCCACGTTCTCAAGAAGTGTGGTCCTCGATGGGCAGGAGACCTGATTCAGCCCCATCCCTCGACTCCAGAGCGGCCGTCTCCTCTTTTACAAGGCACGTCTGCCTTCAGGAAGCTTCCTCCGAGCAGGACAGCCGACTCCAGTGCCCCTCTTTTGGACCCCGGGGCCTCGAATGTCTCCGCCACTCGCGGGGTACTGGTGGCCCCTACGGCACCACCGCAGGCTGGCGCGTCTTTCCGGGTGCACTACTCTGCCAGGCTAGCGTCAGCTGCTGCTGACGTTGTTGTGCCTGCCCGGTCCCAAACATCTGGGCCACTCGGCACCATGGAGCCTTCACATCTGGAGTCTGCCCCCAGACTTTCACTCTCGTTCCATGGCCTCTACCGTCGGTCCAGTGAGCAGGTGGATGGGCTGCCCTGCGTTCAGACGCCAGGCCCCGTCTCTTCTCCAGGGGCCGCTGACTCCGGCAGGCCCTCCCCCAAACACAGACCTTCTTTCGGCAACACTGAGCCTCTGAGCCTCTCTCCCCTTCAGCCGAGAGCCATTGTATCAGCTGTGATTTATGTAAAGGCTTTTGTTGGACTCCTGGTTTTGACAGTCTCTGTGTTGTCGAATGGTAATAATTACGGGGCCTTTTATCCTTTATTTACGGGACTGCTCTGGGGGGAGAGAGGCCTGGGGTGGGGGGAGGGCTGCTGGGGGAGGCAGACTCGCTTTTCTGAGCCTCAGTACAGAACCAAAGGAGGAAGGGTCCTTTGGAAGTTATAAATAGCAGCTCCTGAGAATAAAGAAGTCACCTCTCCAGGCTTCGGGAGCTCGCGGAGGACAAAGGACGGTCGGAGCTGGGAACACGGCGCTTCTTCAGGACTGACAGGGCTAAACAGAATTTCCAGGGCCCGGCCCCTTGTTTTCAAAAAGCTGAATTTTGTCTGAACTCAAGCCTCAGGCTGAAGTGAGGGGAAGCAACTTTATTGCCATCAGCTAGCCAGTCCTAAAACTCTTGAGCCAGGGAGCCTTCTCGTTGCATCACGAGCTCTGGTCGTCAAGAAGTAGTCGCTGAAACAGAGCTGAAGCCACTCTCTGTGAGCCACCTTTCGAGACCTTTTATGCTCACTGAAGTCCCCCATGCCCCTCAGTATTTCCCAGCCTCCTGTGCAGCTGGGCTGGAGTCTGTGGCTGAGTTTGGACAAGCAGTGGGGTCTGGTCCCCCCCAGGCCAGGTCCTTGACATCATCCCGTGTGGCCGCTGGGAAGGAAGGAAGCCACGTGCTCCTGAAGGCCCCGCCACACGGACGGAACCAGGATCCCCCAGGCAACCATTAAAGGAACACGACTAGGGAGGACTCCGTGTCCAGCGGCAGATGTTAACGTCTTCGAGAACTTCACCCGTGTGATATGAGGCCACCAAAAGGTCAGGGTTTGTTTGTTTCTGCGCATAGCCGGCCCTGTCTGACTAGCTACAGCTATTGTTCTAAGAATAGGCTGGACATATGGATGACTAAGGCCTGTGCCTTCAGAGAGCTCACAGTCTGATGGAGGAGGCAGTCAGATGACACAGTCTCAGGGCTTGTTCTCGCACAAGCCCAAGGCTGTAGAAGCACAGAGAAATGGCACCTAACCAGACTCGGGGTGCCAAGCTGAGCTTCCTGGGGAAAGGAGGTATGTGCAGCGTCCCAGAGGACGGAGCAGGACTTGGCCGACGGAGCAAGAGGGAAGGGGACTTCAGACAGGGACAGAAAAGGCAAAGCAAGGCATTAAGGCATGCCCAGTTCATGGGAGGAACTGCTCACTGCTTAAGGCCTGACCTCACTGGTCTCTCACTTGACCAGGCTTTAATCCAGCCTCAAGAGCCCACAACGCTCGTGTCTGAGAGAAGCTGCTCCATCTGCAATCGCTGGGGTAGGCTTTAGCAGGGAGCTAGAGCGTAGATCATGGAGGAGTACCTATGGGACATGGCGGGTGGTGGCCTGAGTGAGCACTGACCCAGGATGCGGAATTCTTGCTGACACGGATCCCAAGACCACATTCCCAAGACAAATGACGAACCCCAATGACGATCCCAAGGCCAATGACGAACAAACCGTAAGGTATACCTGAAGGTGAGCGAGTAAAACTTTTCCACTTACCCCCAGCTCAGGTCCTCTGTCCTCCTTTTCTCCTTTACCTAAGAATCCCAGGTAGCATCGCCAGAGAGCAGAAGGCTGGAAGAAAGCCAGACCTGGCCAGAGTCCCCAGCTCTACCTGGTGTGAGCAGCTGGGTTTCTGCTTACCGCAGAGCCTCCGAGTCTTGGGGTACAACGGCGGCCAGAAGATGGACCTTGAACGTCTGTTGCAAGCCTTGTGAGCCCCCTTCTCCATCCCGTCAGCACCATGACTGGCAGGAGACAAGCCCTAATATTTGTTAGAGACTGTTATCACCGCCATTTCTATTATCGAATACCCATCCCATAAACAGAGGTGAGATGCCCACAGACAAAAGGGATTGTCTGGAAGATATTCTCCGAAGACGCAACCTTACCCCATAGGAAAGCAGTGTCACCTTTAGCCACATGATCCTTGAGAAGCCAAGCTCCTCAGACCCGGGCTCCCTGTGGATGGAGCAAACAAGCAGGGAGTCCGCAGAGAGGTGCTGTCCTGGAGGAGGACCCTCACTGGGAGCACCCGGACCTCTCCAGGACAGGACAGCGATGGGTGGTGAGATACCTGCAACCCAATGTGTGTCCTACAGAGCAGGCATTGAGCATCCACCCAGGGAAGAGAAGAGAAGAAAGTGCCCGTCACCCACCAAGGCCCTAACTCAGGTGATCTCATTTACTCTTCACAACAAACCCACGAGAAAGCTGCCGTGACCCCCATCTTACCATTGGGGTAACTCAGGCTCAGAGAGGGTAAGTTACTTGCCCAGGATCACACAGCTGATACGGATTTAAACGCCCACCTTAGCATGCCTCCAAGATGCCTACAACCTGCCCTTCAGGCCTCTGGGTAGACAGAACAAGTGTAGGCTCCTGACCCTGACCTTGATTCTGGGAACCCCATCTTAGCATATGAGTGAGTACGGAGTGACAGTCCTGCCATTCTTGTTCTTGCCTTTAATCATAACAATGAGGATGAGGCAGGGCAGCTGCGGGAGAGGAGGGGGCAGACAGGAGAAGAGGGAGGGGGTAGTGGGAAAGGAGAGAGAGCAGGGGAAGGTGGCCCTCACTCAGCACCTGCTGCTAGCTCAGTGCTTCGTGCTGTGCCCTCACTGTCCCTCCGCACAGCCCCTACATGGGGAAGTGTTCTCATTACCTCTTCCCAGAGGAGGAAACGGAGGCCTGGAGAGGTCAGGCAGCTTCTGACAGGTTCCACACTCAGCTATGTAGCAAAAGCTGGCTCAGTGCCAATACCTGTGTGACTCCAGAGTGCCAGCCTTTAGCCAGCCCGAGCTGGAGCTGCCTGGGGAGAAGGCCAGAGGGAAACTTGCAGGGACCGGTCAGGGAGTGGATGACGAGGACGCCGTGTAGCATGCACGGGGCCTCCCAAAGCCTCCCAGATGACATGGCCTAGAAGAATCCACGACGCTCCTCAGATCCCTGAACTACTCACTGGATTCCTAACACCACCACCGTGGGCGGAGCATACCGGCCTCTTCACGGCCCCGCAACCCTGTGAAGTCAGTGTTCCATTTTAAAGATGAGGACGCTCAGGCCCCGAATCACTGGAATGATCTCCTCAGGGTCAGTCGGAGGTAGCCGGTCTGTCGAATCTGTCCCCCCACGCCAGCCCCCGTGAACGTCTCTGTCGGAGGATCTACTCCCGTGTCCGATGGTTTTATTTTTAACGTGCCTGTTTTCTCCAGAGATCTGGGAGCCCCTCACGAATGGAAACGGTATCTCTGTCCTCTCTGAATCCCAAGCTCTGAACACGAGTCTAGCAACAACAGGGGTGAGCAAATGGAAGGATGAAGTGAAAACTGAACTCTGATCCTCCCTCCCCGGCTGCCCTCCTCCCCAGCCTTCTGCAAGGAATAAAGCATGCCCTTTCCACTCCCAGAAGAAGACAAGAGCTCTTATGACACAGCGATCACTGTGAGCAAAAGCTGTCTAGTGTTCCGACAGCCCTGCCTTCTCCTTTTACATATGGGACAGCTGAGACTTGGAGAGGGGACGAGGCTTGCTTGAAATGTCAGGGGTCCACTTGGGCTATGGGGACGTTCTCTGACCCTGCCGCTCTATAGCTGTGTGACCCCATGCCAGTTGCCTAACCTCTCTGTGCCACGCCGTGGTAGCCTCACCTATAAAATGAAGGCAACCTTCCTGCCTGTGCGGCAGTTGTAAGGTGTAAATGAGGTGATTTATGAGGCAGAACCTTGATGATTTCCTGGTATGGCCCCGACCCTGGCCCTGGGCAGACCCCACTCTTCTGAATCCCGGAGACACTGTCTCTAGATGTTACCCTCACTTTCTCCTTCTCAGCAGCACCAAGAAGGTGGCGAGATGGTCTCAGGATGGAGGCCTCTGGGCTCTTGGGCAGAAGAAAGATGAGGCTGGTGCAGGTCTCCCGCCATATATTTCTGCTCTGGGGATTCAAACGATGATAACTCCCCCTGCTCTTTCTCGGAGACGACTGGGTGACTAGACTGCATCTACGGATTTTCTGAGATGTTTAAGATTTCCTATAAAAATCTACAAGAATCTGGGGTACCGTTATTAGGCCCAAAGTGAAGCGGCTCGTTTCCTTCCGTCGGTGTGAATGAGATCACAGGGCTTTATTGTTCCCCGGGTTACAAGGTACACTTTCCCAGCAAGCGGAGGGCGAGTCGTGGTTAAAAAGAACGTCTCCGACAAATTTGCTAAAAACCAGATTATCCATCTTGAAGGAACGAGGGGATCATTTGAATGCATCCCTGCTTCTCGGCCCACGGCGGCTTTCTCCTGCCTCGTGTGTGAGCACCCTTGTCCCTGCTCAGGCAGCCTCTGTCTGTGAGATCAGAATTCATTAAACTGTGCTTAGTTCACGCTTTCTGTGCCATTAGAGCCGGAGAGCTGTTTGAAATAAGATTCCCGCTGATGAATGGCTCCGTACAATTATCGGTGACAATACACCGCAGCCCCTCCACACCGGGCTGAGCGCGGGGGCTCCTCCCAGCGGAGAGGTGGGCCAGGCCCGGGGGACGGGGACGGGAGTGTGCCGGTGGGGAGAGCCAGCGTTCTCCACAACAGGGGCCTGTTCCTTTGCTAAAGACGAGCCCTTTGCTTCTGACGAGCGGGGACGATGGCTGCAGCTCTCTGTTGATGTGTCAGCGGGGTACCGCGAGAACTTTGGGGTCGTGCCAACCCGGGCTCAGATCCCGCCTGAGCTCTGAGACTCCCAGCAAACTTCCGAGCCTCGGTTTCCCTCTCCGCAAAATGAAGACAGCGGCGTGGACCCTGCGGGTTGCCGTGGGCACCAAAGGTCAGACCGAGGAGAAGCGTCTAGCACCTGCCTGAGGCGGGGTGGTGCTCGGGGATGGTCCCCCGGCTTATTTCGACATCTCTCGTTTGAAATTGCTGAGGTCTGAGCATGGCTGTTCCCTGACATCAGACTGCAGAAGCCCTTCTGAGAACTCCCTTCCTGCTTCATGAATGAAGACAGATTCTAACAGCTGGGGCCAGACAAAGAAACATGTGTCAGGCTCCGGAAGCCGGTTTCCAAAAGAGCCCGGGGACCAGGGAGGAATCTGGGTGAAGGGCAGGGCGGGGCGGGCCGCCAGCTTCCGTTGCCCGGAATACCTAAGGCCCCGTCACTTCTGCCTGATTCCTCCCTCTTCGAGAACAGTTATGAGCCAAAACAGAAAAATATACAAAGCTTCATTTTCCAAGCAGAAGAGGAGACTCCCGACTTCATGAATAGCTTTCTTCATATGGATAGCCATCACTTGAAGGGATAATGGCTCTCCTTCAGACACTCCGCTAGGAGATGGTTGAAACTCTGGACCCAACAATCACACTTGGCGACACAGCGAAGATGTTCAAAGTGTCATGAAAGGGAATGCTAGCTTAGTTACGAATTGTTGCCTGGGATTATCCAAGAGATGGTGAAAGATGTCTGAAATACCCATGCCTCCCCAACGGAGAAAATCAGAATTCAAACAAATAACATCAGAAAGACCCCTCCTGGTACTGAAGCCAGACAGGACTTCCCTCACTTTCTAGGTGTATGATTTTGTCAAAATGACGTAGCCTCTCCGGGCCGCAGAGCCTACAGCTCTAAAGTGAGCTCTAGTGAGCATAAAAATGTAAATAAATAAGTAAAATGACCACCATTCTGTCTGATACAGCATCCTTGGAATGTCCTTCTGGTGACAGAATTCATCTTCGCCCCCCAACACCAGTAAACATTTGTTGTGTTTATGAACCAGAGGCTTCCAGTTCTAGTAGGGAAAACCGAACCAAGCAAAAGAGACTTGTAGAAATAGAAGAGGGACAGTAAAGAATGGTAGGGGTGGGGCCCACCCAACAACTCTGGATGGACTATTTGTCTAGTGAATTTCTGAAGGTGAGTGCGTCTTAAGGTTTTATTTTCTTGCAATCAAAATAAGAGGTCCCAGGTCCCAGGTGGCTCAGTCAGTTGAGCGACCGACTTCAGCTCAGGTCATGATCTCACTGTTCCTGAGTTCGAGCTCCGCATTGGGCTCTGTGCTGACAGCATAGAGCCTGTAGCCTGCTTCGGATTCTGTGTCTCCCTCTCTCTCTGCCCTTCCCCTGCTCATGCTCTGTCTCTCTCAGTCTCAAAAATAAAGAAAAAACCTTTAAAAAAATTAAAAAAAAAAATAAGCAGTCCGGTTTGCACACCAGAGCAGCTGACCTGTAAGGTACCTATAAAGGTAGCTGAAGTCTATACGGGCTTATCTGTCTGGTTTGCTGTGTGGACACAGTGTAGGCACGACTGGCTACATACTCTGCGGGACCTACTGCAAAATACAAATGTGGGATGCCTCGTTCAAAATGGAAATATTCCAAGAAGGTAGCAGAGCAATAAACAGAGGTGGGGCCCCTGCGAGCTCAGGGCCCATGTGACCACCGTGAAGCTGGCCCTGAGTATGGGACCTGTGAGAGGTGACGGTATAAGGTCCAGCTCTGAGAGACCACCTCTGTGCCACCCAGGCCAGATACCTGCCATCAGAGCGCGTAGTGTTATTTTTCCAATAAAACTTACCAGCAGACATGTTCTTATTTATTTCATTGGTTGCTATCTGTCCTGCTCTTCTAGGAGGTAAGAAATGTTGCTGACTTGGTCGACACTGTATATGCAGGTATCGCCCACAGGAATTCCTAGAAGCACATAGCAGTTGCTCGATAAGCCTTTGTGGGCTGACTAAATGAAAGCAAAGACCAAGCCTGGACATTGCCCCTAGTGTAGACGCCAGCACCTCTTTGGGGTTCTGATGGTGCTGTTGTCTGAGAGGACAGGCGATGTTTCTCTACATCCTGCTCCAAAACTCACAGTAAGTGACAGGTGGAAAGTGCCTCAGTTTGGGACATGAGAAACCCTCAACCGTGGCCCAGCTCTGTCGAGTCCTATCTTCTCCAGGGGATCTCACTCCATCCCATGTCTTTGAATAGAGCCTATATGCTGGTGACATGTCTAATCAAAACTAGATTTTTCTCTAAGTCACAGAGACCTGAAAACTAGTGGCTTTAAAAAATGATGCTGAAACCAAAGGTATGATCCGTAAAATGAAAGTTGATACATTGGACTTTGTCAACATCAAAGCGCTTTTGCTCTGCCAAAGAAACCAGTAGATAAACGAAAGACAAGTGAAAGACTGGGAGACAGGGTTTTCAAGTCATACACCTGACAAAAGACTTGTTTCTAGAACACACAAAGAACTCTCAAAACTCAACAATAAGAAAACAAACAAGCCGTTTTAAAAATGGACACAAAGACCTGAGCAGACATTTCACTGAAGATATGTGAACGGCACATAAACACATGAAAAGGCAATCAGGGGGCGCCTGGGTGGCGCAGTCGGTTGAGCGTCCGACTTCAGTCAGGTCACGATCTCGCGGTCCGTGAGTTCGAGCCCCGCGTCGGGCTCTGTGCTGAGGGCTCAGAGCCTGGAGCCTGTTTCCGATTCTGTGTCTCCCTCTCTCTCTCTGCCCCTCCCCCGTTCATGCTCTGTCTCTCTCTGTCCCAAAAATAAATTGAAAAAAACGTTGAAAAAAAAGAAAAGGCAATCAGCATCGCTCCCCGTCAGAGAACCATAAATTCAAACCACGATGGGGTAACACCTCACACCCATTAGAATGGCTAAGATACAAAATCCTGATGATACCGAGTGCTGAAGAGGGTGTGAGGCAAATGACTCTCTCACGTGCGGCCAGTAGGAATGTAAAATGATGCAGGCATTCCAGAAAACAGCTTAACAGTTTCTTAGCAGTCAAACATATGCTTACCACATGAACCAGAAATCCCACTGCTAGATATCCGCCCCCCCCCAAGGGAAAAAAATTCATGCAAACATCTCTACACATATGTTCTTAGTAGCTCTATTCATAATGACCTAAACCTGGAACAAGTCAGATATCCTTCAGTATAGAAAACCCAACTGATATTTTTAGTTTTTTTAAGATTTATTTATTTTTGAGAGAGAGAGAGAGAGACAGAGGGTGAGTGGGAAAAGGGCAGAGACACAGGGAGACACAGAATCCGAAGCAGGCTCCAGGCTCTGAGCTGTCAGCACGGAGGCCAATGTGAGGTTTGAACTCATGAGCAACGAGATCATGACTGAGCCGAAGTCAGACGCTTAACCAACTGAGCCACCCAGGCACCCCCAAAACCCAAATATTGTGCAGTCACACAATGGAACACTACTCAGGAATGAACGGGAGTGAGCCGCTGATTCACACGGCGACACGGATGAATGTGAAATGAGTTCTTATGAGTGAAAGAAGGCAATCCGAAAAAGTTAGCATACTATATGATTCCATTCATACGACATTTTCTAAAAGACAAAACTATAGTGACAAAGAACAGATCAGTGCAATGATACAGCACAGGAGCGTTCTTTGGGGCAAAGGAACCGAGCTGGATCCCAATTGTGCTGGCTGGGACACAAATCTACACACATGTTAAAATTCTTAGAACTTTACACTTCCCAAAAGATCAATTTCACTGTAGGTTACTTTGAAAATAAAATTAGAAATTAAAAAAAAAAAAAAAAGATACGAGGTTACTTTTCTCCTACATAAAGGAGATCCAGATACATCTAGGGCCGGAATAAAGTCAACACAGTTATCCAACAGGTAGGCTTTCTCTGCCTGCCTCCTTCATCCTATCTGAGATACGGCCCTCAACCTCCTGACCCAAGATCACTGCTAGGGCACCAGCCAACGCAGATAGATTCCAAATATCAAGACGGAGGAAAGGGAAAGATAGTAAGGATCTTTTTAAGAATCACTCCCTGTGATTATATTTCAATGGCCAAAACACAGCCATGCCTAGCTATAAGGCAAGCTGAGGGATGTAATTTATCATCTGACCACAGTTCTTATTACTAAGATGATGGGCGAAATAAATCCTAAAAACCTAATTGGCTTCCCTGCCGCAGGGTCCCAATCCCTTTCTTCAGCTAAGACCCCTTCCAAAGTTTCTGATTCATACACGCAACTGCCTTCTTGACATCTCCTCTTGTGGGCAACCTGATGCTATTCTCCCCCAAAGAATCTGATTTCCTTTAAAATATCAGGTCCGTGCTCAAAACCTTGCAATAACTGTGCACTGAATTTAAAACCCAAGTCCAGGGGCGCCTGGGTGGCGCAGTCGGTTAAGCGTCCGACTTCAGCCAGGTCACGATCTCGCGGTCCGTGAGTTCGAGCCCCGCGTCGGGCTCTGTGCTGAGGGCTCAGAGCCTGGAGCCTGTTTCCGATTCTGTGTCTCCCTCTCTCTCTGCCCCTCCCCCGTTCATGCTCTGTCTCTCTCTGTCCCAAAAATAAATAAACGTTGAAAAAAAAATTTTAAAAAAAAAACAAAAAAAAAACCCAAGTCCAAATTCATTTGCTTGGGCTACAAAGGCCCACAGGACCCATCCCCTTCCTGCTACTCTCCCTTGGCCTCCTCATTCGGGACCCCTTAGTCACCAAGCTCCATCCACACTCCTAGAATTCCCCATGCCCTGTCCTGGCTCAGAGTATTCGTGTGTGCCCTTCCTCTGCTTGGAACGCTCTTTTCCACTCCTTACCTGACCCCCATCCTTCCCTGTTCATGCCTCACCTCAGTAGGCTCCTCAGAGTGACCTTCGTGGATGAGCTATTGTTCAGAACAGGTGTCTGCCTCCTGAGTCACAGGACACTCTGTCACAGGACAGCATTCTGTGTTCTTTGTGGGACCCATAATCTATTTCCCACCGGCCTCTCAGCTCTAGAATCAAAGTCCATGAGGCAGGCACCAGAGGTCTTTCTGTTCTCTGTAGGTTCTTAGCTGTTGAGTAAACGAGTAAGTGGCCATATCATTTCTTCTTGCTAGGAGTGGGTTTTCCCATGTGAACACAAGCTCGGTGACCTCCAGGCCCTGACCTCCAGCCTTCTGAGCATCTAAGGGCCAACCCAGAGACTCTACACATGCTCGGGACGCCCTCCATCAAAAGGCCAGCAAGGGTCAGAACTTTTCCATGAGCTGTATCTTCTGCAGGGGTCCCAGAAGGAGATTCCCTGGAGCCCCCCTCCAAGGCTCAGGTGCTTTCCAAGGACTGGCAGGCCTCAGATGATCGGAGTTCCTTCCAGAAGAGAATTAATTTTCCATTACAATTTGGCATGAAGCCAAACTTCCCTGCTTCTAAACAAATCACCGAGTCAGAAAACACTGGGCACCTACAAAGGTGCTCTGCCCTGGGTGAGGCACGGGGAGGGAAACAAGCAGCAGAAGGACACAGGGGATCAGAGAAGCAGCAGGCTCAGCCAAAGGGCCCTGCAGACCAGCGGTGTCAGGACAACAAAGCAACATCAAGGATACGACGTAAGTAGACCCGTTTCAACCCAAAGCCCAACTCGAAAAAGCAACTGATAAAACTATTTTGATGTTTTCAGATCATGTTCCCAATGAAACTGGAAATGAAACTTTAAAACTACACAGCCAGTGGGCGCCTGAGTGGCTCAGTCGGTTAAGCGTCCGATTTTGGCTCGGGTCATGATCTCGCGGTCTGTGGGTTCAAGCCCCATGTGGGGCTCTGTGCTGACAGCTCAGAGCCTGGAACCTGCTTTGGGTTCTGTGTCTCCCTCTCTCTCTGCCCCTCCCCTGCCAGAACTCTCTCTCTCTCTCTCTCTCTCTCTCTCTCTCTCTCTCTCTGTCAAAAATAAATAAACATTAAAAAAAATTACACAGCCAAGTACTATCAGTCAAATCGTGGGGTTTCCTGAGCATCTATTATGAGCCAGCCTTTGTGGCAGATCCCTAGAAGAGTGGTGGAATGGAGACTTAATAAAATTAAAGCCCCTGACCTTAGGGAGCTCCCGCTCTACTGTGGAGAGAAGGGAGAGGCAGAAAAAAATCATTGTCAGTACCTCAAGGCAACAGGAGAGACACCCCAGAGGCTCCTTGATGAATTGGTTATGCAGATGAACCACACCCATCCTGGAGTCCAGGGGAGCTTCCAGAAGACAGGAGATCTGAGCAGGGCTAAGACAGCAGGTGAGAAAGTGATCCAGCAAAAAGAAAGCAGAACCAAGATCAAGGAGGAAGGAAGCAACACTCCCGTCTGGCAGATTTCGAAGGTTCCTACAGCGCTGACAAGGTGGTGTGGGCAGAAGGTTGGAGAAGGCAGGCTGCAGGGGGAATCTTGAGCGGAAGGTGTTTTTTTCTTTTTTTTCCATCTAGGTCACGTTCACCAAATCACCACCTCCTGCAGGCTGAATCTGATCCAAAGCAACTGTTGGCTGGTGTCAAGTGTTTAAAAAGAAAAAAAAAAAAAAAACACAAAAGACAGTGAATGGGAATGGGAATGCGAATGTGAATGCCTGTAGGGCGTTTTTTAGTCACTCAAGCCTCCGCCCCTCACAGGTGCCCTATCTGAGGCCATTTCACACCTTTGTGCTGCCTGCTTAGCCTGAGGGCATTTGAGTTTGTGACCTTTGCAGGCGGCATCCTGCACTGTCTAGCAAATTGGAGGGGAGCAAACACACAGCTGAATGTCTAGAGCCCTAATCCAGTTCCCGTGGAAGAAAGATCGCAGAAGAAAGACGCCTGTAGTGGGGCCTGGACCTTACACAATAGAAACGCTTTGGAAAGGCTCCCTGCTCGTGAGGGTCCCTGAAGATTCAGGGCTGTTCGCTCCAAGGTAAATCTTCCTGTGAGCTTCACTGAGGGGCAATCTGATCGTCTCAGACCAGACTCTGAGAAGACCGGAGAAAATGATGCAGGCGCAGCTCCTGGGGCCCCAGGTATTTGAGTGTTTCCAGCTTAGGGACCAGGTACGTGAGGGAGAGGAAATTCATACTCCATCGGTCCTGCGATCTTAAGAACCCAAAGAAGCCAAGTCACCCTGCACAAACACCAACAATGTCTCTTCTCATTTGTAAAAGGAACCCCAAACTCCCCTGCCTGCACTTTAAGACATGTCCCAGGGGACCCCAGTGGACTTTTTCAATATCACCTCTAGGGCCACATCTCCTCTCCTCTATCAAGATATACACTACACATCCTGTTCTCGCGTCGTGGTGCAACGTCTCTCTCTCGGTCGGAACCCTCTCTTCCCTACCCTGGTCTCTCCAGCCTACTCTTATCCTCATGGGACCCCAGCTTCCATCTCCCAGGGAGGGTCTTTCCTGGTCCTATTAGCCAGTCCTGGTACCCCACAGTGAGCTGGAACCTCCTGTTCATCCGGGCACTGCTGAATCAGATACAATCATTGCGCTCTCTCTCTCTCTCTCTTTTTATGTTTGTTTGTTCGTTCATTCATTCATTCATTCATTCATTTAGAGGGAGCGAGCCCACAGAGGCAGGGCAGAGAGATGGAGAAAGAGAGAATCCCAAGCAAGCTCCACTCTGGTAATGCAGAGCCTGATGTGGGGCCCAAACTCATGAACCATGAGATCATGGACAGAGCCAAGATCAAGCATCAGAGGCTCAACCGACTGAATCACCCAGGCGCGCCCCACAATCACTGCTGTTAAAGGCTTCATGGTGCAATGGGAAGAAAGACGGTAGGAAGATCATGGCCATGCAGCATCAAGTGGGCTGTGGGAATCCTAGGTGCTCTGAGGACATGGAAGACAGAGTCTCTGCCTTTCCCTGAGGGTCAGGTAACATGTCACACAGGAAGGCCACCTGACCACCTGATCCAGCTTGAAAAGCAAAGAGGCATTTGTCAGATAAGCCAAGGAAAGACTTGACAGAGGGCTCAGAATATGCAGGGCATACAAGAGCAATTCAAGGTCATGTCTGTTTGCCATGTCTACAAAAGACAAGGCCAAAAAAAAAAAAAAAAAAAAAATCCACTGCACCAGGAGAAAGAAGCCACTAACGAATCTTATGGAAATGTCTTTTCAAAAAATATTTAAATCTTGGGCACTACAAGTTCAAAGACTAGTGACAAATTTGTTCAGTGGGTCTACTTGTCCCTTTTGTCATACATAAAACGTCAAGTATATGACTTAACCCCTTGGATACCACTGTGAGCTTCTCAAGGACCGGGACGAGAGCTTGATGCTCTGCATTTCCTAGAAGGCCTGGGCAGTGTCTGACCAGAACAGAAGTCAAGAATTACTTCTGGATAAATAGTTTGGTAGATGGATGGAGGGATGATGGATGGATGGGGGGATGGATGGATGGATGGATGGATAAATGGTGGGTGGTTGGATGAATGATTGATGGATGGACGGACAATTGATAGATGGATGGATTCATTAGTTAATTTGTTAATTCATTAATGCGGAACTTCCCAACCTTTAAGCGCTCACAGAACTTCTGAGTTCATCCTTTTCAAATCCTCGTAACTTGAGCCATGCTGGAAAGACCCAAGGCGGATGCATCTCTATTTGGGAGTAAAAAACTCTCCGAAGAGAAATTTCTGCAGAATATTTTGGTATTCTATTACTCCCAATAGAGGAAGTTGTTTCCTTTTTAGCTCTGCATTTTACGGGAAAGGTAAATAGTCAACTCTAAGGCCATTTTAGTTCATTTTTCAAATTGTTGACTGTATACATCACACCACTGCGACCCGGCACCTGTGTTTGTTTTGTTATCTCTACAACATTATGTAATAGAGAAGCGGGTGGCTCTTTCTGTCTTTCCCTGCAACACCCATCAACCTACTACCCTCCTGTGTGATCTCTGTGACAAGAGACTCTGTTGGATGGAGAAGGGTGAGGAAGGTAGGAAAAGGGTAAATTCCAAACTCATTAGTATGGCTCACAAGGCCGCTCTGATGTACTTTCTTCACTTCCATCTCCCAACTTCCCACATGCCTCCTCCACTCTGTCACATGCCAGCCACCGGGCCGAAGCTTCCAGCCTCTTCGGAGCCTCCCTGCTTCCATTCCCCGCCCCCCTCATCTGTGTGCCGGCCCCGCCACCCTCCACGCAGCTGTGGGAACTTTCACTCAATGCCTTCGATGAAATTCTATTGACAATACACTGTGTTAGTTCCCTAGAGCTGCTGTAAGAACGGTCACAAACTGTGTGGCTTAAAATAACGAAAATTATTCTTTCGCAGTTCAGGAGGCCCGAAGTCCGAATTCAGGATATCATCAGGTTTGGTACCTTCTAGAAGCTCTGAGGGAGAAAGTGCTCCATGCCTGGCTCCTAACTTCTGGTGATGGCTGAGAATTCTTGCCATTCCTTAGCCACACCATTCCAGTCTCTGCCTTTGCCTTCACCTGGCCTTCCTACAAAGACACTAGTCATTGGATCTAGGGCCGCTCTAATCCTGTACAACCTCATCTTAACTAATTACGCCCACAAAGATCCTATTTCCAAATAAGACCACGTCGAGGTTGCCATCGTATCTGAAGTATCTACATATTCTGTTTGCTGTGCTCTGGAAATAAATTCTATACGATTCTTCCTTCAAGGTGTTTAAAGTGCAGGGCGTACTTTACACGTCCCTCTCTCATAATGCTCGTCACATATGTTTGCGTTCATTTATACATTAATTTGTCCCCCACATGGGTAGGAACCAACTCTTACTTCTCTTTTTTCTATCTCGAGCTCCTTGAGAGCCGGGCCCTCCGACAGTCTTGCTAAGTAAATTACCATCTGCAATGCCTCTAGGCTACCAGGTCCAGCGACCGGGTTCACACCACATCCCTGCCTGTGCACGATCACTTTTGCCCACTGGGAAAGCATCAGTTCTGGATCCAAGAGCTGGGGATTTGCTGAGTGCCCTGCGTCTTGTTTTGGGACGCGAGTTCCCGGGCTCGGTGCCAGATATGATAAGAGTGCCACAAAATCGCTTCTCTGGCCACTGTTCCCTTCTTTCCCAGGCTAGATCCCGAAGCTTAGGGTGTCAGGGAGTCTGGGGGGCACTACAGGCCAAATCGTGCTCTCGGCCTTCAGTCGACGTATCTCTAGAGACACAGAAGCGAACCAGCCCTAACTCAATAAAGGAGTCACAGTGTCAGACTCACAACAAATTTGCAGGGTATTTTAAAACACGTAGCCGCGGGTTATTGACAAGGAGGTGCCAGGAAGAAGGCAAGGCCAGTTTGGCCCAAACCAGGAGCCGCCCCCCTCTTCGCGGGGACACAGGCCAGTTGTTTGGTAAACGCACACACATGGCCCTCCGGACATCTCCTCTGGAGGGAATGCGTGTCTCCTTTTCATCAGAGGATTTGGGCTTCGTTTTAAACAAGAATGTGTTGTTTGTCAAACAAAAATTACTCAATTCGAAGAATATGTGTGGCTTCTAGGGAGCAGCAACAGCTGAGAAACCCACACGGGTTCTGGACGAAATTCAATACAGGCCAAGCTAATCGCCATGACGGGGACTCTGGAATGAGTCTGACATGCCTTCGCGGTACTGGACAAACAGCTCTCCCTCCTTCCCGAGCGGCAGGGGCGTCCCCCCCGTGAAAGCCCTTTGATAAGAAGAAGCAGGCTCCTGGGAGGCGAGCCACCCACCACTTTCTTAGGCGCTATTGTCCCCACTTGGGGGATTGTGATGTGGGGCTCCGGCCCGCGAGCTGCCCTGTCAGGTCCACGGGGCGGCCGCCACACAATGCTGCCCCTCCTGCAACGGGCCATTCATGGCGGCCTCAAGGTTCCCTGATGGGAGCCCATTGACCCCAGGATAATAGATGAAAGTGTTTTCTCACTTGCCTTCGCCTCCTGACCCCTTGCCACCATTTTTCATGCACTGTCTCCTCTCCAGCCAGACGGAGGAATTCTTCCTCTGATGGCGAAGGCCCGATGACCCTCTCCTGCATCCCGCAAGTTGGCTGTTTGCTGGAGGGTTGCCCAGAGGGCGGGGCGGGGCGGGCGTGGGGGTGCTCCCTGCAAAATGCAACCGAGCCAGGAAAAGGTCATTTCCTCCCTGCTTCCATGCCCGTGTGCGCATGCGCGCGCGCGCGCGCGCGCACACACACACACACACACATGCGCGCGCGCGCACACACCCGCCACAGCACAAGAGCGGTGCTTCTTTGCCAACGCTTTCAACTAGGGGATTTTTGTTCGTCTGCACCCTTACTTGTTTGTTTTCCAGTACGTTTGGCTTCTTGGTTTCTTGGTCAATCCAGCCCACCCGGGATGACTTCCAAACTCAGTGGCCACAGTCTTCATCCCCACTGGCTTCTCAGAAGGGCCAGGTCACCAGGCACATGGTGGCAGGAGAGCAAAGCTGCAAAGTGTGTGCGTGCAGGTCCTGACTGGAAAGACGTCAGATGATCCAGTGGAGACCGAACACTCCGCTGAGGGCCCCCAGGGGAAGTGACGGGCCAGGTCGCACAGCCACTTAGCAACACCCTGCGAGCAGCTCCCGGCCCTCCTGTCCACGTCAGAATGCCTCTTACGACCTGCCTCCTTTTCGTCATAACACACCCACAACATCAGGCTTGGCCAAAGGTGTTGTATTATAGCTGAACATCACAGAATCGCCACACTCTTCTTTGCGTGGCCCCCAAACTACGGGTGATGGCGCTCAGAAAGTGGCCCACGGACAAGATCTTGGATGAAGAACGGGTAAACGTGGCTGGGCCCAGCAGGATCTGTGGTAGCCTTGGGTTCTTCAGCCTGCTGGTAGCTCCTAGGGTGAGACCGTGACCCTGTGCTCTGCCTCTCGCTGCCTCATAGCCTCCCACCGCACTGGCCGTGGAGCATGGAAGGTGGGGGCTGGACACAAGCCGAGAGACCCCGACGTCCTGCTATCTGTGGAAAGTGCTCCAAGACTTGTAGGCATGAGCCATGGCAACGCGGCCAGTCTGTGTGTGGAGGCCTTGTCACCACAGTCCGAGCTGAGAAGAGCCCAGAAATCATGTGGGCCAACCCCTCGTTTTATGGAGGGAAAGCTGAGGGGCAGAGCGGGAAGAGGCTGGCTCACAGAGAGGATTTCACAGTGGAGCTAATGAACCTTAAGCACTGGGGCTCTTCACTTGCTGGGACCCTTCCAAGGCCCTTGAATTAGTCAGGGTTATCCAGAGAAAGAAAGCCAACAGGGTGTGTGTGTGTGTGTGTGTGTGTGTGTGGAGAGAGAGAGGAAGACAGAGACAGAGTCAGAAACAGAAAGAGACAGAGATTTTAAGGAATTGGCTCACATGATTACGGTAAACACAAAATCTCCAGGGTAGACCAGCAGGCTAGAGAACCAAAGAAGAGTTGTGGTTCCAGTCTAAAGGCTGTCTGCTGGCCAAATTCTTCCTTCCTTCGGGGAGGTCAGTCTTTTTTTCTAATCAGGCCTTCAGTTGATTGAATGCGGTCCACTCACATTATAGAGGGCAATCTGCTTTATTCAAAGTCCACCAATTTAAATGTCAATCTCATAAAAAAAAAAAAAAAAAAAAACAGAAAACAAACGACAACAACAACAAAAAAACACCTTCACAGAAACATCCAGAATAACGTTCGACCAAATATCTGGGAACTATGGCCCAGCCAAGTTGACACACAAAATTAATCATCACAGCCTTGTTACCTTATTAGTAATCTATAATTCATAGCCTTTTTTTTTAAGAAGAAGCCTCCCCCAGTTACAAAAGTTCCAGTCACACAACAATGCAGAGGTCTTGCCAGGATTAGAACCTAGGGTTCCCGCCTCACCTCAGGAGCTCTGCTCTGGCATTCACGGGAGGATGCCAGAGGTCTGCCAAGGGAAAAGGTAAAAAGATGCCCAAAGAGTGGAGGCTGGGTGGCTCAGTTGGTTAAGCACCAGACTCTTGGTCTGGGCTCAGATCACGATCTCACGGTTTGCCAGTTTGAGCCCGGAGTCGGGCTCTGGGCTGATAGCTCAGGGTCTGCTTGGGACTCTCTCTCACTCTCTCGATAAATAAATTAATTAATTAATTTTAATTTAAAAAGAGAGAGGGAGAGAAAGACTTGGCTCCTCAAAGAGACTGAATACAGACAAGATTTACCAGATGCACATTGCTTCCCATTTACTTTCCTGCAAAAGAAAACGTGCCAGCGTCCCGACCATCCAGAATATGCCTGAGTGGAGGGTCTGAAGCCCAAAGAGGTGGGTGCGGGGTAAAATAATCCAAACCTCTCTGGTCCTCCAGTTGCCTGCCAGCTCAGGGAACCTGTCAGATCTCCTTGTCCGAATGGAAGTCTCTGGGCGAGGAGAGGGCAACACAGCCAGTCTGAGCGGAGCCTGGTCTGTGGGCCCCGTGCAGGGGTGTCCTGCCAAGAGTCCACCTTGCTCGCCGGGTCTGGAGCGGTCCGTGGGCGCGGCTCCTCGTCGGGGACGCTCTCGGGGAAAGAGGACGTGAGTTTGCTTGCGCGGCCAGTGCCTGGAGCGAGAGTGCTCTTGGCTGGCTGGCTGGCATGGCAGGGATGAGCAGGGACAGTATTCCGGCCAGAAGTCATAGCTACAAAGACTAGGGCTGGCAAGTCCCAGCAGACTGCCAGAGCAAGACCCACGGGAATCTGCTAGTGCACGTCTAGGTTCAGAGAGAGAGAAGGTGACTCCCCCGTGACCAGAGTCAGGGCTCGGGCAGACACGGCCGGGTGCCCATTCAACACCCACCACCCGCATACGGTCCTCCCGGGAGCCCGCTCCACTTGGGGGCTCAGGGGATGAGGGCCCTGATTCAAGGCCTGAATCGCGAGTGGTCTAACTCGGTCACAGCGACTCCATTTCTCTTTGCCCGCGATTGTTTGGGGCTGGGCGAGAGACTCCATTCCGGCCACTGTGATGTAAAGATCGGTGATGGGTTTGCAGTGGGTAGAGCAAGGGCATGGAGCAGTCGGGGGGAAGGAGGCATAGACGAAGCACACTGATCGCGTGTTGGATGGTAGAGGGCTGGGAAGGTGAAACCAGGGCATGCAGCTTTAGCAACGGGGCAGAGAGGGGCTCTCGGAAGCTGGGTCAGGAGGACGCTCCCTCCAACCGGGAGGGTGGCTTCCGTGGAGAACAGTGTGAAGAAAATTGGCTCAGGTGGGGTCAGAAGGAGGATCCTCATACTGCATCATCTTGCATTTTTTTTTTTTTTGCCGGGGTCTTATAGGAATCCAACTGTATAAGCAATCCACTGTATTTAACAAGCAACAAACAAAGCAACTTCACCAGGATGGTTTATAAGACTGTCACCAGGAACTCTATAAACGTATGAGCCAAAACTCGGCAGAGGAATATCATGCCTTCCTGGAAGATGGGCGAGCTAAACGTGTCAGGCAGACTCTCACGATACAAGAGACGTGATAGAGGCTTCGTGGAAGTGTCCAGCCTCAGACTCCTATCCGAGAGGAAACGACAGGGGAAACCGAGGTGTGCAGTCAACTGGGGCTAGAGCAGAGTACCATAAACCTGGTGGCTTCAACAACAGAAATTTATGGGGCGTCTAGGTGGCTCAGCGGGTTAAGTGTCTGACTTCGGCTCAGGTCACGATCTCACGGTTCGTGACTTCAAGCCCTCCGTGGGGCTCTGCGCTGACAGTGCGGAGAAATTTATTACGTATACCCCCGCAGGCTAGGAAGTCCAAAACCAAGAGGCCGACAGATCTAGGTCCTGGGGAGACCCCTTCTTATTTTTCAGTGGGAGGCCTTCTTGCTGAATCCCTACATGGCTGAGAGAGAAAGAGAGAGATTTCATGCTCTTCCCTTTACAGAAGGGCATCTACCCCCCCATGAGGGCTCTGCCCTCCGTCCTCGTCTAACCCTAATTAATGCCCAAAGGTGCCACCCCCGGATACCATCACAGGGGTTCAGGCTTCCACATACGGATTTGGGAGAGCACAGACATGCAGTTCATAGCACTGGGTCAAGCCCGATGCACCCGGGACCCGCCCAAAGTCACAGGAAATTGTTAGCTACTCTCGAGTCCCTTGGGCCCCATGATGCTGTATCTCATCTCACTCAGTACTATTGACATTTGAGCAGAAGTCATTGTGGGGCCGTCCCATGCCCTGTGGAACGTTTAGCAGTATCCCTGGTCTCCACCCCGACCTCCCAGGCATGACGGCTAAGTCTCCTGACATTGTCAAATGTCCCCCTGGGAGGCAAAATCGCCCTTGGTTGGAAATCACTGGGTTAGCTGCAATTCAAGCAAAATTAAGATGACTTCTCCGGGCACCTGGGTGGCTCAGGCAGCTAAGGGTCTGACTCCTGGTTTTGGCTCAGGTCATGATCTCACGGCTCATTTGAGCCCTGCATGGGGCTCTGTGCTGACAGTGTGGAGCCTGCTTGGGATGGATTCTCTCTCTCTCCCCCCCCTTTTCTCTGCTCCTCCCCCACTTGCTCTCTCTGTCTCTCTCGCAAAATAAATAAATAAACTTAAAACTTTTTTGAAAATTCAGATGACTTCCTATCCTTCTTCAAGACTCAGTGCCAAGGTGGCCTTTTTTCTATAAAGCTCTTCCTCTCCCAGATCAGAAAAGTGACTTCCCCCTCTGACCTCATCTCCATCATAGAATGCATGCATTATATTCCTATGGTTCTTTAGTGTTTCATCTCCCAAAACTCAACCGTAAGCTCTTCAAGGACTGGACTGTGAATTATTTCTCATTATTTTTTTAAATGTTTTATTTATTTATTTTGGTGGGAGAGACAGAGAGAGAGAGAGAGAGAGAGAGCACGAGCCGAGGGAGGGGCAGAGAGAGAGGAGAGAGAATCCCAAGTAGGCTGTGCATTGTCAGCACAGAGCAGGACACAGGGCTCCTTCCCATGAACTGTGAGATCATGACCTGAGCCGAAATCAAGAGTTGGACGCTTGACCTACCGAGCCACCCAGGCTCCCTAATACCCGGACAGAACCTGGCTCGCGAGAGAGGCGCGAGTGAGTGGGTTAATTCCACACCTCTGAGACCTTCCATAGTCTGGGCCCGGTGTCTGTTTCCGCTTTCATAGCCCCTCTAGCCCCCCAGTGGCCCTACCCTCCAGACCACCTGAAGGCCTGCCACTCACCAAACATGCCTCCGCCCATGTCTTGCAAACGTCCCCCTCCTCTGCAAATGTCCTTCACGCTCCCCTTCCACATCCATCTACCAAAATCCTAGCATCTTCCAAGGCCCATCTTGCATGCCTCTTGCCCTCAGAAGTCATTTCCAAACCTCCCAATTAAAAATAACCCACCACCTACACCTCCCCCATTATCCCTGCCACTGTTCCCAAAGTGCTTTTTAATTCTGTTACAGCCTTTTCCGGATACATCCCGTGTTCCTTACTAGACAGCAAACTCCCCATGGGCAGGAGCTGTCATTATTTATTTCCATATCTTCCTCCAAGCCTAGCAGAGGCCTGGCAGACAGCAAACATCACTCAAATTTGATTCAAGTCTCAGGGAGAGGACTGGCCAGTGTAGACGGCGAAGACGTAAGTGACTGCTTTTTTTCCTTAATGCAGCCAAGATAAAGATCAGAGTCATTTGAAAACATTGTTAATAATACTGTAAAAAAAAAAAACTATTGCAAAGGAAAATTGCCCCGCAAAATTACTCTTGATGAAAATCGGGTCTCTTTTCATCCAGAATTGCTATCGATCTTGGTGGCAGAAGGTCGAAAGGAGCCCTCCAAGGCCCTTTAGACCAGCCCCCCCATCATACAGGACCAGAAATGTCCAGAAGGATGCCAATATTTGGTTCTTAAGGAACTTAAAGGAAGGAGATTTTCTTGTGGTCCCCTCTGACACCAGAGCTGTTCCAGTCATCTGCATATGCTGACAATTGCATCTACAGTTTAGAATTTGTAATTAGAAATGCTCTTAATAGTTTGTGCTGTTATATAGTTCTCCTCAAAGGGACAACTGTAGGGGCGTCTGGGTGGCTCAGTCGATTAAGCGTCCGACTTCAGCTCAGGTCATGATCTCGCCGTTCCATGGGTTTGAGCCCCACGTCGGGCTCTGTGCTGACAGCTCAGAGCCTGGAGCCTGCTTCGGATTCTGTGTCTCCCTTTCTCTCTCTCTCTCTCTCTCTCTGCCCCTCCCCTGCTTGTTCTCTGTCTGTCTCTCTCTCTCAAAAATAAATATACATTAAAAAAAATTAAAGGAGACAAGTCTAAGTGACTGGATGGTACAGCAAAAAAATGGCATTAATTTCTGCACTGGGCTTTAAAAATTATAAGCCCTCACACACCTAGTAACTTCTCTGACTCTGCCTTACAGCCCTGTGAGAGAGGCGGCAGAACAGGGAAACTCATTCTATCAGGGACTCGAAGAAAGGCACAGGAGTCACCTGCAACATCCGCCACCCCTGTGCTCCCAGCCCCCATCCTCCTGATGAACGGGAATGAGGATGCCATTCACACCACGACCACAAGGGCAGATGCAGGGAAGGTGGGCTCAGTGCTCCGTGGGAAATAAGCCTGGGAAGGGACAAAGCCTGTCCCTCTTTCTTCAGACAACTAGAATCCAGACACTCCTGAAGCTGCAGGAAAAAAAAAAAAAAAGTCACTTGAACTGCGAATTTGGGAGGAAGGGTCAGTGGGGCTCTGAGTCTGCTGGTCTCCAGCGAGTGACCGGCTGAGTCCAGAAAGAAGCAGCCTTTAAGGCAGCAGCCACGGCCAGTCTCCAGTGACTTCAGGGGAGTCACTCCAGTGACTTCCGACTTCTGTCAGAAGGGGGAGGTGCAATGGTGGGCAAGTTGACAAGAGACACCTTAGAGCCAGATGCAGCTTGAACAGGCTGCGGGTCAGCCTTGGACAGTTGAACAGGTTGTGCACTGAACAAGAACCCTGGTAGAGTGTGTAGGTGGTCAGCCTTTCTTTGGCATCTAATTTGCATAAATTTGTGATAAGGACTAGCAAAGGCCCTGGCTTGGGTGAAGTAGGTAGCCCACCCACACAGGAAGGTTTCCAGGGTTCCTGCCTTTACCCATGCCTGAACATACCTCTCCCTTCATTGATACTAGTTCAAAACATGGCAGCTTAGCTTTTCTTTGGGAGTCAGATAGGATGCGCCTTATTAAAGTGTGAAATCCATGGCCAATCTTTCACACTTTAGCTCAACTAATTACGGAATTAACCAGCAAGGGGCAGGGCTGAAGGGGACAAGGGGTGGCGGGCAAGTTAGCTCCAAAGAGGAGACAGAGGTGAATGGTCTTCCCTCACTTGGACACCTCCTAGGACTTTGAGGTGCAAAACACACATTAACTCTTCTCTCTCACAGCAACCCTTTAAGGAGGGCGCTGTTACTCTTGCTTTGCTGGAAGTTCAGATGGGCCAAGGTCACACCGGTGATAAAGGGCGGGATCTGTGTCCACAGTGAGATTTGCTCAGTTTCCAGCCCCACATGCCCTTCTCCCTGTTCTGCTGTCTCCTATGGAGGCTTTGCCTCATCAGGAGGTAGGTTCAAAGGGACAAGGCCAATACGACGTTTCGAGCACTCCTAGAGAGTGATGACGCCACCGACACAGTGGGAACTCTGCAAGGGACACCGGCTGGCATGCCCATCATTCACAGCCCCATTTGCCGGGTGATGAAACAGAACCACCTCAGGTCAAGCAGCTCCCCCAAGACCTCCCAGCCTGTAGGCAATAAAGTGGGGATCTGAAGCTTGGACGAAATGACGTGAACCAACAATTATCTCAAAATTTGAAAGCTTAATTTAAAAATAAGCAAATAACAACCGCACACCTTCAAACCAAAGCCTCACCCAGACCAGCCACCTTGCTAAATACACTGGGATCACAGAAGGGGCCTCTGACGCGTGGCTTCGTGCAGCCTAGAACCACTCATTCCTTCACTCAACAAGTATTTTCTGAGCATTTACTGCGTGCCAGGGTCCTTGAGGGGCGAAACAACACCTTACTAATGTCTGATCAAAAACCAGAGGTGAGGGGGCGCCTCAGAGCCACCGAGGTGGCTCAGTCAGTTAAGCATCCCACTTTCTTTCAGGTTATGATCTCGCAGTTTATGAGTTCGAGCCCCACATCAGGCTCTGTGCCGACAGCTCCAAGCCCGGATCCTGCTTCCGATTCTGTGTCTGCCTCTCTGACCCTCTCCCACTCATGCTCTCCCTCTCTCAAAAATAAACATTAAAATTAAAAAAAAAAAAAAACAACGGATGCGAGGATAGTGTATTAATTGAAGACAAACAACTGGAAAGGCAAGTGGTCTCCATCGCCTACCTGCCCGGTATGCAGTGAATTGCGTCCTGCTAAAATTCCTGTGTCAAAGCTCCAACCCCCAATGTGACTGTATTTGGCGACAGTACCTTTAAGGAGTACCTTTAAGTCCTTTAAGGACAGTACCTGTAATTGAGGCTACATCGGGTTAGGTGGGGCCTTGATCCAATGGGACTGATGTCCTTATAAGAGGAAGAGACACTTAGGAGTGTGGGCACAGAGAAAAGGCCATGTGAGGACACAGTGAGAACGTGGCCATCTATGTGCCGTGGACGGAAGCTTGAGAAGAAAACAAATCCGCCAATGCCTTGCTCTTGACCAGATCCAGCCCCAAGAACTGTGAGAAATGAATTCCTGTTGTTCTAGCCAACCAGTCTGTGGTATTTCGTTATGGCCAAGGAGGTGGCGAATGGCCTAGAAAGAAAGGATATGGGGTCCAGCAGACCTGGAAGAACTCTCCAGCACGGACACCCACCTACTACGTGTGCCCTTGGGCACGTCACCGTGTGCCTTTGAGTCTCAGTTTCCTCACGGGCAAGGCAGGAGGAGCCCCTACACGGAGGGGATGGTGACGATCCCATCAGAGCCCGAGTGCAGGAAGTGGAAGGGTGTGGTGATCCCACGGGAGAGCCATAACCACGGCCCGGAGCAGGCCACAGCCCCCAGCCCACCCCTCGCCACATCCTCTCCAGAGAGGGTGCCAGAAGGATGATTCTGTAGGAAGAATCTCACCCCTCAATGGCGCCCTGTCACCCAGTCCAAACCGCATGGAGCTTCAGGTCCCTCGACATCCCCGCCCACCCCCTGCAGCCCCGTCAGTGGCCCCTGACGCCTGTCACTGTATCTGGAGCCCACCTTGGACTGCACCCCCCCCCCCCCCGCCTCAGAAGTTCCACACTTCATTGCACACGCAAACCTCAGCTGCTCCATGAAGACCCTCTTCTTCAGCAAGCCTTCCCCCACCCTCACGTCTAGGTCAGGACAGCCCCTTCCGAGCTTCCAGGCTTGGTGACTGCGTCACGTTGTGCTGTCATCGAAGGTGTCCTCATGCGTCTCCTGGTCCCTGAGTGCCTGCTCCTTGTGTGCCTCAGGCCATTTGTCCCCTGGGGGCAACACAGAGAAAGTCGTTCGAGAAGGGAGGGGTGCAGGCAGCCGTGGTGAGGAGGGGGCTTTGCCTCTGTGTTCCTTGTGGTTCGAAAGGCACGATGCACTTTCGCGGTTCTGGTTTAAACATGACGAAGTCAGCAGGAGATGCCGTGCGAGGAAGCCACGATGGTCCACTCTATTTTCTGAATTTCAGGCTCCTGATTTATAATAATGGAGCCTTCAGCCTAAAGTTTTTTCCAGCCAGACATTCTGGGATCCTGGGGTTGAAAGAGAAAAGGCCCTCCAAATGGGACAAAGTATTTTTATGGCCAGCGGAGTGGACTAGAGCCTTCCGGCCTGTATGAGAACGGACCCCCACCTACTGCCACGACACTGCAGGAGCCCCTGCACCAGTAATGTGCACCCCACCCCCACCGCCAGAGGCCTTGGTCATGTGACCCGCCTCTGCTGGTGCAACAAGAGCAAAAGTGATTTTCCTGCCTCCCGCAGAGGCTGCCAGATGCATGGCCTGGGTGCGTGGCCTTTTGTCCCCCTTTGCCACGGGGTCAAGACAAGAGGCTGCTCTTTGTCTCAGAATGAGGAAGTGCCGGGATCAGAGCCTCAGGACTAGGAGAGCCTGCAAAATAAATAAATAATCATACTACTAATAATAACGCGTGTTATCATCCACTGAAATTTGGGTCGTGTTTGTTTCCGCAGCACAATCTGGCCAAAGCTGACTGATACAGGTTTGGGTCACGTCACTCAGAGGAAATTTGGTTTGTGTGAAAATGAATTATGATCATACTGTGAAGTTTAAGATGAATGTCAAGGTTGGGGTATAATAGTGATCCATCTAACCTTCCAATCGGTCAGCAGGCTCCGTGCTGCGGCCACAGGCATGACAAAGTCTCCCTCTCCTCCCCCATGCCTCCCTGTTGTCTAAGAGTCATGGTCAATAATTTGCTAAGTTCTTTGAGAACATATCTGTCGAGTGTCTGCTATGTGCTTGACATTGTTTTAGGTGCTGCGGCTACCGCAGCGAACAAGGCACAGTGTCTACCCTCCTGAAGCTTATATTTCACAGAGGCTTATGTTCTGAGAGGCCCTTTTGGGACAAGTGCTGGGTGAGGCCCCAGCCCAAAATCATGCCCCCCCTACCTCCCTAAAGGAAAAAAAGTGGGAGCATCGCAAAGGCGGTGACCTTATTTCAGATCAGACCGCGGCCACAACCCTGCTAAGAGAGTTGCACACACACAGCCCTCGAAGGATTCCAGAGAAGCTCCTGGAACAAAAGTGTGTTTCTTTCCCCTGTGCCATTTACAAGCCTCTCCGGGGCTTACCATCTAAAGATCAAACGAATGAAGTGTAAATGGAGAATGAAATGTAAACCTCGAATCAAGACAAAGTCAGCCTAAGCCTGGTTCCCCTGCGTGGAAAGTGTGTCCCAAGCACAGAGTAAGAATTCACGTCTACCCAGAGGCGTCGGGTTGGGCAGACTTGGGCTGAGACACAGCTTCGGTACTCCACAGCTGTAAGACTGGGGGCGAGACACTTCCTCTTTGAGCCACAGTTCCTTCCCCTGTGCTATGGGAGTGTGCCCGTCTACAAACAGGGTGCTAGCTAAGCCGAATTTTGCAGGGAAGTTGCAGATCCATAGAAAGCCTGAACTAGAGGCTCAATGGAAAGTTCAGCAGTCCTGACAGGAGCCTGCTCTCCAAGGCTCAAGCATGGAGAAAACCTCCTGAATGCCATCGGTTGGTGTTTGGGGGGCATCGCCCAGGATTTCCCAGGTCTTCAGCCCCACGTCCCCAGAGCATGCATTTCCAAAGACCCCTCTGCGTATTCATTGGACGTTCGGGTCCTGTGCGGGTCAGAGAGAGATCACAAGCAATCCTTCCTTTCTCCAGAACAACAAGCCCCCAGGAAGGTTCAAAGAGACACTCTTTGCCGCAGGAAGCGTGAGAAAAACCTGCACTTCTTGATTCAGCTTCGCAGATCGGAAGAAGGAAAGGCCTGCTGCACCGGGCTGGGCGGAGACGCGAGGGGAGGGCTCTGTACAGCACACACACGTGCTCACATACACGTGCACACACATACATGCACATACGCACTCACACACACGCTCACACACACACTCTCATCCATCCGTGCCGTCACAGGGATGCCCACAGCCCACAGACCCGGAGATCAAGAGCTGCCCAGAACTCCAAGGGTTTGGCACAGAATTCATCCACCTGGATCCTCTATCCTCTGTTCTCCCGGGCAACCTCCTGCGGAAACTGAAAGATTAACTGTGCGCCTTCTCACACCAGGGTGGAATGTTCCTTACCCTTTAAAGAAGCTAATTCTGGGGCACTTGGGTGGCTCAGTTAAGCGGCTGACTTTGGCTCAGGTCACGATCTCACGGTTCATGAGTTCAAGTCCCGCGTCGGGCTCTGTGCTGACAGCTGGGAGCCTGGAGCCTGCTTTGGATTCTGTGTCTCCCGGTCTCTGCCCCTTCCCAGCTTGCACTCTGTCTCTGTGTGTCTCAAAAATAAATAAATGTTAAAGAAAAATTTTAAAAATAAAACATAAAGATGCTAATGCTTCACGGTGTCTTTCTGGTCCCAGGGCCAATGTCTTCATGGATTCAGGAAGCAAATGGCTGGATTTCCTACACTCCGAGCTATCGTTGGTATTTCAGAAAAAAACAACATCTCAAAATCAGAACAAATAGAGTCGATCGTTAGCTACCAATGATCAGTAGATCTAACGAGTTGAGCTCCACACAAAGAACTTCACGTTGCCAAGCTCGTGGGAACCTCACAACCCTACGAGATGGGGAAGGAAGTGCCATTTCACAGGAGAGGAAACTCAGGTTCAGAAAAGTGAAGCTTCTCGCCCAAAGTCCCATGGCTGATGAGGGACAGAGTCTCTTTCAAGCTATGTACACCCTTCTAGAGAGACTGTGGAAATACTCAGATGGGGATGCACCAGCCCAGAAGGAACAGACCGAACACGATCAACTCTGTTTGTGTGCACCTCCCTGCGCTGGGTTCTTTACAATGGCTCCTGTCTTGATCCTGTTTGATGGGACGCAAAGGCAGATCTCAGGCTCCCAGGGCCACCGGGGTCTGGCCCAGCGGTCAGTGCTGGGAGCTGTAACAGGAGACCTTGCTGAGAGGGAACAGGGCTTCCCCGTGACTCTGCCGCCTTCCGAATTGCTCACTTTGGCTACAACCTCCTTGCCCTGGGATGACTGAGCCTGTCTGCCATGACCATGGGGAGGAGGAGGTGGGGACATCAGGGAGGAGGCCACCCATTGGTTCATTCATCCTGGGTGAACGTCATCGGTGAACAGTTTTGGTGCCCACCGGTCAGCAGAGAAGCTAGTGGAGGGCACAGAGATGAACCAGACAGTGATGCAGCTATGACAAATGGCAGGCAAGACCAGAGGAAGCCAGAGCTAGGAGAACATGGGTTCAGAAGGCCGTTCAAGGTGGACTCGCCAGGCCGTGGAGGTCTATCGGATACAGAGCTAAGGAGAATACGTCCCAGACACCTGGGATCCCAAGCCAGGTGACCCCGACGCTCTTCCTTCCATCTCTCACTTTCTGTGGGGACCTGATACCCCACCTGTCAGCACCCACCGGTGCATCTCCCGTCCCCATCTCAAGGAGACCTGCTATCCTCAAGGAAAGAGCGAAGGACCTAACTTTTCCTGAGTATCTGCTAGATTCAAGGCATCGTGCCCGGATTCTTGCACACAGTATCTTCCATTAGTCATTTCCACAGCACGGAGACAGAGCCGCGGGCATTGTATACATAGAGGAGAAGCCTTAGGAGCAAACTGGTGTGTTTGTAACTTATCTTCAAAGAGTTCAGCAAGAAACAAGGCATACATACAAAAAGCATGCACACGCATCATATACACATATGTACATCATATATGCATCATCTACGTACATAGATTGAGAGAGAGACACATACAAGACGTTTGCAATTGCTGAGTAGGTAATTGCCGAGTAGGTAATTGCCGAGTAGGCAATTGACGAGGTAGAGGATATACAACCTGTTCCTTGTTCTCTTCTTTCAACTTTTACGTCGTATGAAACCTTTCAAAATAAAATTTTTTCATGTTTATTTATTCTGAGAGAGAGAGAGAGAGAGAGATACAGACAGAGCATGAGCGGGGAAGGGGCAGAGGGAGAGGGAGACACAGAATCCAAAGCAGGCTCCAGGCTCTGAGCTGTCAGCACAGAACCAGACGTGGGGCTCAAACCCATGAAACGTGGGATCATGACCTGAGCTGAAGTCGGAAGCTTCACTGACTGAGCCACCCAGGAGCCCCGAAAATTTTCAAAATAAACATTTGGAAGGAAAGTCCTAAATTAAACAATAAACTACAGGGCCAGCCACCCCAGCATTTCTGCCCCGTATGAGCTCTGTGCCTCTCTGCACAGCCATTGCTTCCCCACCAGGTCCCCCCATTCTGGGGAGCCCCTCTGGCACGAGCAAGGCCTGATCCCCGGCCCCTCTGCCCCAACTCGCTTGTTGGAGCCCAGCACCCAGCTCACAGGATCACAGCGGTGGTGTCTGTAATTCCCTCCCCGTGGAGTAACATTCTGAGGGCCGTGGCTCATCCGTCCCTTCTGCACCCCCACCGGTGAACACAACACCCCAGCAGCCCTTCAGAAAAAGCTGCTTGACAAGTGAGTTAATGAATTCTACCGATCCTGATTCCAAAAGCCCTTGCCACAAGCAATGGCAGTGACTCACTTCCTGATCCCAGCCCCAAGTCCGGACAAGGGGAGGGGACCTTGCGGCCCCTCCCGATAGGTCCCAGGGTAAAGGGAAAGGCCTCGTCGCCCCGGGTTCGAATCCTTGTTCCACCTCCTGCTGGCTCAGTGAAAACTGGCACCCGTCCCTTGGCGTCTCCGTGCCTCAGTTTCTCTTCACCAAAACGGGAGCTAGCACATCCTTGCCTTGTGATATTATGAACTTAGCTAGGAGGCGAATAAAGGACTGGAGCTGGAACCAGGCACACAGCAAATGCACAGGAAGTGATGACTGCTGGTGTTTCAGACTCAGAAGGGCTGTTTAGGGGAGACGCTCACCCACAGGAGATACTGGGGGTGCCGTCCCTTGCACGGGGTCGCTGGGCTCTCCCAGGAGCCCTCACAGGGCCACAAGTAGGAGGGCCTGAAGACACGGGCCGGGGATGAGCGGTTGTGCGCGCCTGTGTGTGTGTGCACGCGTGCACACGTGGGGAGGAGAGGAGAGCCACTGTCCTTCTCGGACAGCCGCGGACGGTCAACCGGACCAACCCAGCCTCCGCTAACCACCTGCCCGGAGGCTTGCCGGCCCCCCCACCGGGTCATAAATCACTGCCTCCTTTACGAATTTGAGGAACCGCTGCATATTTGAAGAGGAATTTGGGGCAGAAAGAAATGGGCAGATTAATGGAGCTTGAAGGAAGCAGAGGTTCGCTTGCTGCTCCCGCCCGAGCACGCAGTCCGCCGGCAACTCGGCAACGCTCAGAAAACACGGCGTTTTCTCATTGGGCCTTCACGCTGGCACTCGTTTTAACCAATTACGGGGACATCTAAATCCACGCGCCGGCGTTCAGCCGTGCAAAGCGGCCCCTGAACGTCTGGGTCTCCCCAGCCCGGGCCCGGACGCTTCCAACAGCCCCAGGGTCCACCTCGGGGTCCTTCCCGGCTTCCGTCACCCCCACCCCCACCCCCAGCAGCCACCTGAACCCACAACGCTGTCACGTGCCCGCTGCCTCTTGTCTCTTGGACACGCTGTTCCCTCTGCCTGGAATGTCGCTCACTTCCCTTCTCTGCCGGGAACGCTGCTGCGCATCCTCTGCGAACCAGCTCAGTGATTAGCTACCCTGTCAGCTGTCCGACAGCCCCGAGGGGGTGAGTTCGATGCTCCCTGGGCGCCCCCCTTGTGGCACGTATTACCTGAACACCTCACATGCTGCCCCCGTCTAAGCGCTGAGCTCCTTGAGAGCAAGCGTGGTGTCATCTGTATGCCCTGCAAACAACTGCGAGTCAGTGCATGTTTGTTGACTGACTGAGTGACCTACAGAGACGCTCGCTCTCCCGGCTGATGGGTTAAAATAATCGCTCACCTAAAAACAAATATGCTTGTCCGAAGTTTTCTAAGAAATATCAGGGAAACGTATTTTTCTATCGTCTCTCCCCAAACTTTTCTGTCTTAAATCTCTAAGTCCCGCGCCCCCGTCAGCCACAGAGCCACGATGGCAATGTTCTTGCCTCCGTTGTCTTTATCTTCTCTGAGTCCCAGGCTTTGCAAATGCCTCTGGTAAGCAGCCAGCCTTCTTCAACCCCCCCTCTGCTGCAGACCTAGGCTCGCTCCTCTCCCAACTGAATGAGGGCCAGGGTAGGGCAGGGCAGGACCAGAAAGCCAACCTGAGACTCTCAGACATGTTCAGGGGAGAGCAAGGGCGTTGTGGCCGGGCTCCAAACTAAGGACACGAGGACTCCCGTGGAGTCCTCTGAGGAGGCTCAGAGACCGGTCCTCAAATGTCGAGTCCTCAAAGGGCCGATGCGTGGAGGAGAACAGGAGCACACTTGGAGGGGACTCAAAGACCAGACAAGCGCCAGGCTGTGGACCGTGGGCCGGGAATGCCCTGTTTGCCAGCGACAGACTCCGTTTACGCCCGTCGCCATGACAAAATTATCGTAGGAGTCCCTGTTCACTCTCCACCGGGTCCTGGTTCGGACAGTAATTATACAACCCCTTTAGTGAGAGGGAGGGGTTTCCGAGTTTGGCAAACGCAGAGTGTTCTGGCAGTCGGAGCTGTTCAAGGACCTAACAGGTTGGCTGTGGATTACGAGTCCCTCAGCAGAAGGAGCTACGATGTGTTCCTCTTGATGGCCCGGCACTGAGCCCGTAGGTGGGGCCTGTGCCTGTCCGGGGGATGGATGAACGATTGCCCTCAGAGGGAAAGAGTTCCCCGTCAGCAGGAGTATTTCAGTACAGGCTGGACAAGTGCCCGTCAGGCAGCCTTGCAGAAGGTTTGAAGGCCACACACCGATTTGACCAGAAGGTCTTTTAGCCCCTCCTTTCCTGCACAGAGCTTATATGTGAGTCAAGTTCGGGCATTAAGAGCAAAGACCTTGGTAGGCAGACAGGACGGGTTGGAACCCTGGCTGGTCACTTACCAGCTGTAAAACCGGGAGCGAGTCACTTAACCTATCTGTGCCTCGGTTTCCTGATCAGTAAAGTAGGTAGAAGCTCAGATACTTCAAAATGTGAATGTTTGAGAAGTGAGTACATGTGAAATGCCTGGCCCACGGTGAGCACTTTCTAACTATTTTTTCTGTGACTTCTGTGATGCCAGCGGTGATGCGGGTCTGGGGCGTCCTCCTGTACACAGAGGGGCGTTACTAAGAGAGCTGGGTCAGGGAATCCCACCCTCACAGTGGTGCCCGGGGGAAGGTTAATCAGATGGCGAGCCCAGTAACCAAGATTAGGAGAAAGAAAATCCCTCCAACCCCCTTTGAATTTCAGTTATGTGTACGTTTTCTTTGAACTGGTTATTCAACCCTTTCTGTTGGAGAGAGAACAAAGTAAGTGATGTGGGACTCAAATCTCATTTACAACTTAATTTTAAAACGGAGGAGATTTGCAATATTGGAGACGCAGGGGAGAGGAAATAAACTTTAGAGTAATTGCTCTGTCGTCTTTGACAGAAGGCGTCGCACTGCTATTTTTGTTGATGGCATTCAAATGAGAGGATGCCGCAGCTGCAGGAAGCTAACGAATCCCTGATAGTAGGGCCTTCACTTGACTGAGGAGAAAACCACAGGCCAGAGAGGGGAGGGTCTGTCGCCTGCTTCCCGGAGTCAGAGGCGAGACCAGAATCAGGTTGCGGGTCTCCAGGCTCACCGGACAGGTGTCTGCAGAACTCGAGGAAGAGTAAAATCACAGCCCGAAACAGCAACCCCATGACCCCCACCGCAAAAGAAGAAGACGCGGGGGGTTGATGCTCTGAGCATTTCCTAAAACACAGAGACCCCCCCCTCAAGAGACATTCTGAGGGCGAGGGGGGTCACCTCCCCAGGAGTGCTTACCACAGGCCTGGAAGTGGCCATTATGTGTCAGTTCTTCAAGTTTAGGAGCCCGGGAGGCCACACAGAATTTTTGTGTCCATTTTATAGACAAGTAAATTGAGGCAGGGGAGTACCTTCGGTTTTCAACCTCAGAAATCCCTGGGGACTCTAGGACCCGCTTCTCAGGGCATGGGGCCATCAGGTCGGGAGACCCCTGTGGCCATCAGACGCCCGACAGCAGACCGCCCCCGCAAAACCCATGGTTCTCGTACCCGCTTGGGACGCTCCAAGGCGCGGGTTTTCAAACTGTGCTTTGCATCTCGGATGGGGCAAGGGGAACGAGGTCCCCAGTTCTGACGCCAATCAAAGCAGCCTCACTGTTACTTGGGTTGTATTTGGGGGATTCGACACAAGATTTTATTGCAGCAAAGCACTTAATGTTTTCAAAGCCTCTGCCTGAGGTGTTCACGTGATGCACCTACAATGTCTTTTGTCACCACCAATGAACTGAGGCACAGTGGCTTCTGCAGAGTCTGGCTGCGGTACTAAGTTGTTCCTCAAAGGGTCATAGGATCCCTTCTGTACGGCCGGCCGGGTGCCGCCGGTGGTTCGGGAGAGCTGTGGAAACAGCCGGCAAAACGCAGGCAGCTGCGAGGACACTCTGGCTCCCGCGGGGTCACCCGGGGACGGACCAGTTGGGGACCGGTCCATCTTAACGCACCTTGCCTGCTGCTTCTGCACACCCAGCGGCCGCCAGGGCCATTCCGATTAACCCTTCACAGCCACTACACTTGGGACATGCATGTGCTCTGTTCTTTTTGCTGATTTAATTAACATAATATAATGGAAATAAAATAATTGAAGGGGCTGCCACTTCAGAAAAGATCATCGCGGGGCTGCTCGGGAGGCATTGTTGCGCGGTTTCCAGGCAACGCCCCGGAGGCCCCGGCGGGGCTGGCGGCCCCGAAGCAGCCAGCGGGGCCGCACCGCCACCCGCCCCCGCCCCCCCCCACCGGCCTCCCCCGAGGCCTCCCCGGCCCTGATCCGTGGGCCCAGCGGCGAATGAGGCATAACTTCAGGCCCCCCTCTTCACTTCTGGGTGCCTTTGAGACTCGAAATGGCATTCCGCACTTTGGAAATAGATGAGAAACACCAAACGGGAAATAAACACATCAAAAATTCAACACCCGTTGCCTAATAATAATCATCGTCATTATTTATGTTATTTGTGAGCCTAGGTCCAGCCTCGCTTTCTGGAAATGATCTTTCAACCCAAAATTAGAATGGTGTAGATATTGCTATGAATGGACCCTCCGGGCGTTTATTTCCAAACTCCTATCCTTTTTGAGCTGGTGGAGGCCAGGGTTCCCCCCAAGGATCTGTCCCTAATTGCTGAGAGACACTCCCCGGGCCCCATCACTGCTATGAGGCTCACCACCCACGGGGAGGAAGCCCAGAGGAGAATCAGCTGTGGGATTTTTTCAGACGAGACCACAGGCAGACAACTAAGCGCAGATTCTGGTCCCCTCTGCAGCAAGGCCTGAGCCTGGGCAGGCTCCTGTCGCATAGCAGAGCACACAGGGCAGCACCACCGGCTAGACCAGCCCAGAGGTGAGGCCAACGTCACGTGCAGTTCCTCCTTCCTTTCTGCAACACCCGCCAAGGGGGAGGTGGCTGGACAGCAGAATGACAGAGAGATCGACATTCACTTGGCCACCTGCACAGACACATTCCAGGCTGCAGCACACATTACTGTGAATCCCCCATTATAATATCTTTAAAAATGATCCAGCCCAAAGGAAAAGCCGTTATCACGTGATGTGTCTGCTAGAGGAACATTTTTATGCCAACGATGCCAACACATGGTTTTATCCAATTCTGCCAAGTCATGAGAAAGGAGAGGGAGAAGGAGGAGGAGGAGGAAGGAAGGAGGAAGGAGGAGGAGGAGGAGGAAGAAGAAGAAGAAGAGAAGGAGAAGGAGGAGAAGAAGGGGAAAAATGTCTGTTCACACAGGAAGTTTTGGACATGTTCATAGTGGGGGTGCTCATCTTTCTCCCTCCGTGACAGAAGTTCAAGAGGATGGGCGCTAATCGTGAGACGTTTAACTGCTCTGTACCTTGTTCTCGCCATATTGATTTCTATTAATTAATCCAGGGTGATGGAAAAGTCAATGGTGCCACATTCCTGACCCTTGTAGAAGAAACTAAAGTAATGAACGCCGATGGAGAGCAGTTTCGTCATAATAAACACCTGGTAAGTTCCTGTCAGTCTCCAAGATGAAGTGGGCTTGAGGCATCCGAAACATAGCCCACCGCCCCATGGGAGAGGAGAAGCCAGCTGCAGGCTGGCAAGGAGTGTGAAGATGAGATTTTCATTAAAAGAAAAAAAAAAGTGAAACTGAAGAATCAGATGCTGCCTAGATTGGGCCGTATCAGTCCCCCTACCTTGCCGTCTCACAACCCAGCTGTCCACTCATCGTCAGGAGTGGATTCGGGACTCGGAGTCAAGAGACCAGGGCTCTCATTCTGATCGAGTCGTGCCTCCTCCTAGAATTCTCTACAAGCTCTAGATCCAGATGGGCGCTCATTCCTTCTACAAACGGCCCTCGGCCACATAGTATGAATGAGGTTCAGATGTTGTTTCTAGCTCTTCTGGGCATCTCACCTGCACATCGGTGCCACCCTGAGCAGCCTGAGTCACTGCCCCCCGCCCCCCCCCCCCCGGAGCTTCCACGCTGGAAACCACCAAGCCATCTAGGGCTCCCTCCCCTCCCTGCCTGTTATCCCACCAGCCTGCAGTCTTTACCTTCTAGAAAGGTTATCGTCTAGCTATTTAAATTACAAAGCACATGAAATTTAAAAAAAAAAAAAATATATATATATACATATATGTATATATATACATATATGTATATATATATATAACTGGGAAGAATCTAAAACAAACTGCAAAGACTTGGCCTGGTGTATGAAGTCCTTCTCCAAATAAGTAAGAAAAATAATCCTATAAAAATTGGACAAAGGAAAGGAACAATTTTTGCAAGAGATACGTAAGTTAAGTGAACATCTGAAGAAATTTTTTACCTCGAATATTAGGGAAAATCTAATTAATACAACTATTTTTTTCCAAAAATGTCAATTTCTTTTTTTAATTTTATTTATTTTTTAAAGTTTATTTACTTATTTTGAGAGACAGAAAGAGAGAGAGCATGCTAGAGCAGGGGAGGGGCAGAAAGAGAGAGAGAGAGAGAGAGAGAGAGAGAGAATCCCAAGCTGGCAACACACTGTCAGTGCAGAGCCCACACGGGACTCGATCTCATGAACCATGAGATCAAGACCTGGACTGAAATCAAGAGTCAAGTCCTTAACTGGCTGAGCCACCCATGCACCCCCAAAATATCAGTTTCTTTTCCAAGTGATCACTCTCGTTGTCCAAGAAGGTAAAATGAGACAGACACTCTGGTGTCCTAAAGATAGAGAACATAAAATGTGTGTAACATTATTGTTTTGTTCTAAGTATCAATTCTAGGGAAATAATTAGAGATGCAAATCAAAGATACATCCTTATGGTGTTTATTACCACTTTATTTTTAGTATTAAAAAATGAGAACAGCTGAACTATCCAAAAATCGAAAATGGGAAACATGCTTAGATGTATCTGTTTGACCATCACACAGGCACAAAAATATTCGTGAAGGATTTGTTGAGGATGCGTGAAGATACTCATGATGTGATGTTGAGTGGAAAAGAGGGCTAGAAAACCAAGCACAGCAAAACCTTAATTTTGGTTTTGTTTTTTAAACTTGTACTTGACATGTGATATCATAAAAGGAAAGAAACGACCTTCGGGCATCGCATTGAAATCTGAGCTTGGGTTATTACACAAGACCCTTTGGGAATCCAGCCCCCCGTCACCTCCAGACCCTTGGATTTCAGCCACCCCACAATTCTTGGCAGTGCTTTATCATGCTTTGCTGCGTGATATCTCCGTGCTTTTGCACGTGATGGTTTGCAGAGGATGCTTTCTGGAAATGCTTCACCCCCACTCCCACTGTCCCCGCTGACTACCTTATAAATATCTACTTGAGACTCAAGCTTACATGCCCCGTCCTCTGGAAAACCTCCCGCAGCTGGATTTGGCATCCCACTTTGAGATCCCACGATACTAAGCAGACAACGGATAGCCATTGACGGATTTGGAGCAAGAGAGCAGCACGTTCTGTCCTTTATGAAGAGGCTGTAAAGGAAGCTCAAAGTCTAGGGCCAGTGACAATGCAAGGGGGGATGTTGACAGGATGGAGTGCAGCCGGCTCTGTGGACCCCGGGCAAGTCTCCAACGATACCTGGACGTCTTTGCAGGAAACTCCAGCAGAAGAAATCGAGTTTGTAAAGATGAAATACCCAAGTAAGGACATGATTTTCCTTGCCTCGGTTTCTCTTCCTTGGAAATCCTAGTGGAGGAGCAGAGCAGCCTTTTCAGAATTCTCCAAAAATGTACCATAGATGCCAAACCAATCATGTAGCAATTATTTTTGGTTTCAAACCCCAGTCACGCTGGAGAGGGCTCCGACCATGGAAAGAACTCAATAGATGTTCTTACAACACCTTCCTTCCCCAACAAGAGAGCAGAACAAAGACATCAAGCGTCCCTCATACCTTGTCATATATTCTCTAGCACCAAGTAGGTCACGTTGCTCAGGGATGCCCAGCTGAGGTTTTCATTTGTCGTCCTTATCTCCTCTCCCACCAGAGTTTACCCTTTTTCAGTTTGGGCTCCATCAGGCAATTTTCACAATGCGAAGGCTCCCGCGGTTCCGAGGAAGGTGTCATGGATAACCAGGGAGGAGAACCTGACTCCTAACCAAGCAGACAGGGAGCATTTGTCTGGAAAATTCCCTCGGAAATCTCGGAAACAGGTGTCTGCTGCATTTTAAGCCCCGACAGAAGGCTGGCTCCCAGACTGTAGGAATAATTGCTTACCCACAGCCTGCAAAGCTTTCCCCAGACAAGTACCTACAGGAACCTCTCCCTTCACTGCTTCCCAAGCCCCCACCTCACTTCCTCTCCTGTCCCCCTCCCCTCTCTCTCTCGAGTCAGGAATGAAGAGATCATCACCTCCCAACTGGTATGTGCCAAGTAACCTGCTTAAACTCATGTGCTCCCTGAACATAATTCCGAGGAAGTACATTTTAATTAAACTTTCCGGCAAACACGTCTTTTGCTCTGTAATAACTGCCCAGAAAAGGAACAGCTACAAAGAGGTCATTCTGTCCACAAACACTGGAAGTAAGTAGATGGACTTCTGAACCGGTCTTGTGGCATTGGCGTTTTCCACCCCGAACCCTCAGCCTCTTCTGCAAGGCCCTGTCTCGGCTCTCCTGTTCCGGGGGTTCTCCCTACCTGGAATGCTCACAGAGCTTCCTTTCACAGGACCAAACTCTGCCGGACCCCACCCTGATTTGCCCTCACAGACCTCTCCCCAAGCAAGCTCTTCCCATAGGTCTGACTGCAGAGCCACATACCGTAAAACTTACCGTCTCTTCTCCCCACCCAGATTTCAAGGGTGAGGACAGGGACCCTCACAGAGACCTTTGTGCAGAGTAGACGTATCAATAGATTGTCAAGGTAGGGCCACCAAAGAATCTCCAACCGCTGATAAATAATACTCGGCAAAAAGTGTGTTTTTAAGTCATCCAGTAGTCTAGGAGAACTCTTATTTGATTACTACCTAGAAAATTCTGGAAAGGAGGTATGTGACTGTGGATTGCTTCCTCCTAAATTAGTTTAAGAAACGTGTCTGACTCTCCAAAATACAAGTCAACAACCCCTTATCTGCAATCGCAACCTTTAAAAAAAAAGCTCTTGGGGCGCCTGGGTGGCTCAATCGGTTAAGCATCCAACTCTCGATTTCGGCTCAAGTCATCATCTCACGGTCCCTGAGTTCAAGGCCCATGTTGGGCTTTGCGCTGACGGTGTAGAGCCTGCTTGGGATTCTCTCTGTCCCTGTCTGCTCCTCCCCTGCTCGCTCTCTCTCTCTCACTCTCTCAAAATAAATAAACCTCGAAATTTTTTTAAATAAAAAAAAAAAATTTAAAGCTCTTTTGAAAAGTGGTTTTGTTGGTTTTTAAGCTCATTTGGCAGCAAGACCTAAATTGACCTAAGCTTGTTTGCCAGTAAAAATTGACCTAAAACTAAATTGGGCCTCTTACTTTGCGGATAATCATCCTTTTTTGCAAAAATACTCATCTGCTAATTACAAGGACAGCCCTAGATCCTGCTGGGAGCATTATATATTATACGTAAATCCAATACATTCTGAATTCGGAAGTCACTGGGCCCCAGTGGTTTCAGATAAGGGATGGAGGAGCTGGTACCTCCAGTGTTTCCTGGAAAGGGCTCCTGGGTGGCTCAGTCGGTCGAGTGTTCAACCCTTGATTTTGGCTCAGGTCATGATCCCAGGGTCATGGGATGGAGCCCCACATCGAGCTCCACACTGAGCGTGGAGCCTGCTTAAGATTCTCTTTCTCTTTCTCTCTCCCTCTGCCCCTCTCCCCCACTCGTACTCCCCCTCTCTCTCTCTCAAAAAAAAAAAAATTAATTAAAAAAGTTTCCTGTAAAATATCTGTACTCTGAATTTTTTACTCTATTTTGTTGATTCATGTGCTATGATTTCTAGGGCTCATACAGTAGATTGTATCATCATTTCCCATGATCAGCTTCTTTCTCCTCTGTAATGTAAGAGATCACGTAAGAATGGAAGATTATACACGTTTGCTGTTGCCACGAGCGTCTTCCGTGGTTCCTCCGGGAGAATACTAACTCACCATCGACACCAGGAACGGTGAGACAACAAGAGCAGACACACCACACACCATGTTGGGGCTGAGTTTTTCAAGGCCGTTGGATGGTGTGGCTTTTGTTCTCTTCCCTCTGCTATGAGGATGTCGTGTCCCAGACAGGGGACGTGCTTTTAGCCTGGATCCTAGAGTGAAGAAAATTTGGCTTCGCACCGTATGTAAAAATTAACGCAAAGCGGGTCAAAGACCTAGACCCAAGAACTGAAACCACAAAACACCTTGAAGAAAACAGAGGGGGTAATTCTTCGTGACCTTGGATCTGATGATGATTTCCCAGTTTTGACACCCAGAACATGGGCAACAAGATGAATTAGACTTTATCAATCTTAAGAACTTTTGTGCATCAAAGGCCATCGCCAAGAAAGTGAAAAGATAACCTACAAAATGGGAGAAAATACTTGCAAATCAATGTATATATCTGCCAAGGGTCTAATATCCAGAATACGTAAAGAGTTCTTACAACTAAGCAACAAAAAAAACCAAACAGCCCAGCTTAAAAAATGGGCAAAGGACTCGAGCGGACATCGAGGTACTGTTTCCCATTCCTAGGATGGCTATCATTTGAAAAATGGAAAATCCCAAGTGCTAGTGAAGACGTGAAGAAATTAGAACACCTTATCTGACTGTTGGGATTGTAATGAGAGCAGCCATTGTGGAAAGTAGTTTGGTTATTCCTCAAGAAAAGTTCATCATAGAATTACCATATGACCCAGAAATTTCACCCAGTATAATCCCAAAATATAGACCTAAACATTGAAAACTGGTACTCAAACAAATGCATAAAAATGTGTGTTCATGGCAGTATTAGTCACAAGAGCCAAAAGGTAGAAACAGTGCAAATGTTCTCTCAATGAATGAATAGATGAATAAATTGTGATCTATCCATGCAAGGGGCTAATACTCAGCCAAAAAAGGAATGAAGTGTTAGTAGGGGTCACAACATGAACGAATCTCAAAAACATTATGTTAAGTGAAAGCCAACACAAAAAGTCACATATTGTACGATTTCATTTATATGAAATATGCAGAAAATGGATGCAGAGAGAAAGGTCACAAATCACTGGTTGCCGGGGATTAGCGGGGAGAGGGGAATTAGGAGATTCATGGTTATGGGGTTTCCTTTTCGAGTCATGAAAATATTTTGGAACTAGACAGAGGTGGTGGTTGCACACCAGTTTTGAGTGTGCTAAATTCCACTAAATTAGTTAGGATATTTAAAATAGTTAAAAAGCTTTAAAATAATGAAAACATTACATCATATGAATGTCATCTTAATTTTTCAGAAGAGAGAGAGAAAAAGGAGCAGTGGTCACTACTGGGGGTCTACAAATCTTCCAGCTTGGAACTTCCCAACTAGTGACCCCGAATGGTTATAGATTTGGAAACATATTGATGTCCTTAGTTTGGGGGGCAGCCAGGAAAGACCTGAGGTGGCCAGAGCCTCTGGCCATTCCCTCTCGCCTACAGAGCCTAGCCTATAGTCCAAGTGATCTGATCATTTCCCTTATCGGCCAAGAGGTGGGAGAGTTGGGAGACATTGTTTTTCATGTCCCCACTCCCCTTCCACTGGGGTCAGCCCTGGTTGCCAGGCACAGAGAGGGTCCTGGGAAGAATGCTCACCGCTGGACTTTGACACCTGATGTGGCCAGCAGGGTCCTGTCCTGGCAACCTAGGCTGTGCAAATACAGCAGTGGCCTTAGGAGCCACAAAGGGTCCTCTGATGGCCTTGAGCTTTGCGTGATGCTGATTCTGGAGACCCTGTGCCAGGCAATGGCCGTCCTGCCAGGAGAGCTTAGCCCAGGGCCAGACCCCCGAGGACTGTGGGGGAGAGGACAGCTTTCCCCGTCACAGTGGAAGCTTTGCATGCTTAAAACTTTGTACTACAATGCAAGGGGAGACGGAGAACCGGCCATTGGAGTTTCTGTCTTTCTGGAGGAAGGACATCAATGTGCTGAGAGCTTTAGTCACATTGAATGGAAACTTGGGGCTCTTAAATCAACCATTCTAGAAGTCAGACTCAAGAACAAACTATCAGAAATAGCAAATGGGAAAACCACAAACAATGAGCTGGAATGTGACCATTCTCCACTCGGTCTTAAAATAGACCCTTATAGAATAGCATGAAAAGAAGAGAAATCTAAATGCTTACAGCAAGCTGGGCTGCTGGCTGACATTACAAGTAAGTCTCAGTCCTTGGAAGACTCGACAAAGCAAATCCAATAGTAAGTACAGCACCCAAAACGTCTTTCAAAACCCATCAGCGGTGTGCAGAGTAGTGTAGGCGACACTCACACGGGGTTTGGAGAAAGACTCCAATCTCCGGAATTCTCTTGAATCAGGGTCCAGCCTCTACGTGGACACTTGCTAAAGAGGAGCCACTGGGCTACTGGCCGTGATGAATCAACAGACAGCATGAGAACTTGGAATTAGGCATATCGAAGACGCCTCGTAGAGGGGGAGCCCTTACTAAATGAATCAGGGGAGTTGTGAAGAAACCGATTTATGTGGCAGAGGTTAAATATTCATTGACAAACTCTCTAACAGAAAAGAAACGGAATGAACGTGTCGTTAACTGAAGAAGCTAAAGTAATCGATGCACTGAGAGGTCACGCGGAAACCCTCCAAACCAAAAAAAAGCCTCACGACGGCCAGAAAACAAACCCTTTGGAAAGGGGGCGTGCCAGACTCCAGCAGAAATATTGAATCCCTCCTGGACTACATGACCAAAAAGAAATGTTTAGCCCATATCCAATTGACAGAGAATTTACCCCCAAAATAGACCGAAGACTCTCCGGTGCAGATGAAAACATCAGCAATGCACATGCAGGGGTTCTCACCTGTAAAATTCAGGCCAAAATTATCTCGGACAAATTCAGAAAAATCACTGCATGATATCAAAGCCGCCTTATTTCCCAACAACAAAAAAATAGTTTATGGGGGGGCCGGGGGGGGGGGGCGCGGCTGGGTGACTCAGCTGGTTAAGCATCTGACTTTGGTCCAGGTAATGATCTCACGGTTTGTAAGTTCGAGCCCTGCATCGGGCCCTCTGCTGTCTGCAAGGAGCCCGCTTTGGATCCTCTGTGCCCTCTCTCTCTGCTTCTCCCTTGCTGGTTCTCTCTCTCAGAATAAATAAGTAAACTTTAAAAAAAAAAAAAGTAGAGCTCACAATATTAAGCTGAGAACTCTGCCAGCTCAGAAACCAAACAAAGCAAAACGAAAAAAAAAACCCTCAACAACATAAAGAAATGGACACCCCACGCAAAAATTGATTGAGCTAAATGTAAAGGTGCTGAAAAAGTATCTTTCTGTCCTTGCTGTTCCAAATGGGGGATTTGACAGAGGCTTGAGAGGTCGACCAGGGACCCTCTGAACAACCGGATCCCCGACGAAGGCAAAGCATCAGGTGGTGACGGTGGGGCACTTTTCGTGGCCCTCCAGTCTGGCCAACGCCACCCTGGGTCAGCAGGCTGTCCACAAGCAGAAGACAGTCTCAGTTCTTCTCTGCAGTCGTCAGAAGCTCAGTCTCTTCCTTTGACTCAATCCCCGCCCCCCAAATGCCAGGGGAGCAGCTGGCTTAGGCCCTGGTCCTTCAGTTTTCCTGCTGCCAGACGTCAGACGGTGGAAAGGTGTCCCCACGGGAAGTTCCTGAGATAAGATCTTCCTGTGCTTCCCTCTATTTTGAAAGCCCAGACAGGCGCGTGTGGGTGGCTCAGTGGGTTAAGTGTCTGACTTTGGCTCAGGTCATCATCTTGCAGTTTGAGCCCGGCATCAGGCTTCCTAGGGTCCAAGAAAAGCCCACTTGGGCTCCTCTGTCCCCACCCCCACTCTGACCCTCCCCCACTCGCGTTCTCTCTCTCTCTCTCTCTCAAAAATAAATAAACATCTCAAATAAATAAAAAACTTGAAAGCCCAGACAACGTTCCCCAAGAGTCCTCTCCACCAAGGGTCTTTGCTTTGCCCAACGCTAGCCTCCCTGGCAATAAGAAACTCCCCAAGACCACCACTGGACGAGCTCTTGGGTCGCATAACCTGGAAACCGAAGTGGGTCACTTTCCTCGTTGGTCTGCCTCCCGCTGAGCTTACTGGCAGATCCCAGAATAACAGCAAGGTATTTTTTTTTCCCTCTCTCTCTCGCCAAAAAAATTTTTATTTTGTCTTTTAGTATTATTTTATCCAGGGATCATCCGTGACACAGCTCTGTAGAAACACGGTAGGCGACAGTTGTTAGTTTAATGTGTTGCAATTGTAGGCTATGTAATATGAATCTTATAAGTCAACTGCTTCTGTTTTATTCAATTTGTAGGTAGTGCATTTAGACTAGTTTCGTTGTTGTTAACTAAAATAATCCAGGAACACAGCATATTGGTTTTTACTATTTAAAATGTCTCCCCCATAACATCCACTGTAATAAAAGTTTTACGTGAGACGTTTCACCAGCAGAAATATTTGAAGCTCAAGGTTTGTTTCTACATAACGAGGGCTCCATACCCTCTGGTTACGAGACTAATATTATTTCCTATTGTAAATGTGGGTTAATCGAAACAGCTTTTGGAAAAAAGACACATGAAGTAAAGCGCAGCCCTGGCAAACGGCCGCCAAAGGGGCAGCTTGAGGGAGAGCGGGGAGCCCTGGCTGGCCCGGGCCGCGGGGATTTGGGGAGAGGCAGCGTGTAGTCCCACACGGAGGGAAAGCTAACAATTGTTCTACGGCATGCTAAATAATAAAAATAATAGACATTTCCACGACTAACAGGCTGGAACAACGTGTTCAAATTTTAACGGTCATGATCTTGTCCCCTCCCCACCCTCCAACAGCTCAGTCCCACTGTATCTCTGTCAGGAACGGGCACAAAATCTTCATGCCCTGAGAGCTTCTACCTGTAATCCCAGAGGATGGACGTGGGGCAGGGGGAGGTGAGCAGAGGAAGAGGGTCGGAGACTCCGCGGCCCCTCGCCCTCCTCATCGACAGCCTCTGGTTTGCCAGAGGAAGAGATGTGGTTGGAACCAGTGTGGCCAGACTTTTCCAGCCGATCTGCCTCCTGGATGTCACCCTTTCTCCCTCTTCCTTCCAGGCTCCTTGGCCAAGAAGCTTTAAAAGTAGCTAACATTCATTTGAGGCCTCACCACATGGCGGGCATGGTGGGGGAAACAGTCCGCGAAGAAGCTTCCAATAGTAGCCCCATTTTCCAGATGAATCGGCAGAGGCACAGGACACTCTGTACGTAGTAAGTGGCGTTGCCAGACCACTCGACCGCCCACCACACGCTTGACCACTGTTAGCGGCCCTTCCCGCTCCGCAAATTCCTCACAGAGCTGTCAGGGACACCAGGCCGTTCTGTCCTCACCACAGCTCAAAGATGGTCCGTGGCCAGAGAGGCGTGTGGTGGGGGGAGGGGTCAGCCCCAGGTCTGCCTTGTGCCCAAACTCACCGCCCTCCCCCCGAGTCGCACAGCTTCCTGTTTACGGTAGATATTTTGGGTTCATGTGAGGGCACATCTGGGGCCAAATAAAGCAGCAGCTTCGAGAAAAGGGGCCTTTCTTCCATTTGTGAAGGTCAGACCGTCTCAGCGAGGAGACTCTCAGAGGGAGGCGCTACGTTTCATGCATGTGCATTCACATTCCAGAAAGGAGGAATTCTTAAGTCATAACAGCATTTTTCTCCATCTCAGACGCCAAATCCCATTTCCACTGTGACCTTCAGTTCTGATAGACATGCCAGGTCTAATCATTAACACACACGCACGCACACACATACACACACACACACACACACACACACAGAAGGCAAAACCCGAATTTGAAAACACAAGTCAGGACTACATGTAAAAGGCAAATGTCATTCCAGGACGCACGGGGCACCTCATGACGGATACCAGACTAGAACCACCTGATACGGGACTAGAACCGCAGGAGAGAGGAAGACTTACCAAACTCATTATTCAGCTTTCTGTTACATTTCCGCTGTCAACACCGGCCACGTGTTTCTTTTGAAGGTAGTATGAGAGTTTTAACACCGTTAGTGACTTTATGTGAATGAAAATGATTTTGAGTTCTTGCTGGGCTGAGTTTCACGCGAGGACTTGGGCTCAGTAACTGATCGTGACCTAACAGATAGGTCTGGATAACTGATTTCTGCCAAAGAGAAGACAAACGGTAAAGAGAATAGCTCAGATTTGTAAAACACACTTAGAGTTTCGGAAGCAATTTTGCAACGGTCCCCTCACTTGGTTTTCCCCGGAGAAGGAGGCAGGAGGGAGCACTGATCACCCACAGGTCTCGGCCACAGCAGCCCCCCGTGTGTCCTGCGCCCTGGGGGATGCAGGGGGTTGTACCGTGTGGGCTCCAGGCTGCCTCATCCAAGCAGCCCAGTGCTCAGAGCAACGTGGGCAGGAGCCGAAGCTCCAAGAAGCTGAGTGATTCTTAACAAAACATCAGTTAAGACGACAACAAACCCGAAGTCGGATCTCCTGCTCGGGCCGTTTTCTACAGCTTTTCCGCACCACATCTTTCAGAGCACATTTTGAATGTACAGGGTGGCCATTTAGAGGTGGGTGAGGATAGAGTGTGTTTCAAAAGCAAATCATGTTCCCAGGATCTGAGCAAATTAGATCCCTTTCTCCCTCACAGTCTATAGCTTCATCACCTACTAGAAACAGGCTCTTCTGAGGCTTTGCAAAAAGGGCCATCAGCATCCCCAGTTTCCTCCCATTGAAAACTAAAAAGAAAGAAAGAAGGAAAGAAAGAAAAAGAGAGAAAGGAAAAGAAAAAAAAAGGAAACAGTTCTCTTAAAAAGATGAAGGAGTTTACATATGTTCAAACATCCGCAAATCCAAGCTCCTTATTTGTCCCATGTGTTTGGACCGCGCGCAGACATTCAGCAGCCCAAACGCCCGTCGTTTCTATTGGAGAATGTGGGGTGAGTTTATCGGGTTAAAATCGGCTTTGTTTGGGTTTGCGCCGCCCTTGTTCCCCGGGGGCCCCACATGGGGCGCCAACATGGCCTGGAAGAGGGGCATGTCAAGTGCCCCCCATCACGCATTGTCGCTGCGCAGTGAACTGGAGGCTCAGAGGGGAAGGGAAAAAAAGTAATTCCTCATTTTCATCCTGACCAGGGTTCCCCTTTTCTTTGGCGGCTCGGAGCCGCAGTAATCCGCATTCACGGCGCCCAGCCCCGGGTTCCTGTAGGAGTTCTCTCTGGCTCTCTGGCATTGTCTTCTTCTCTGGGCCCGCTTCTTCCAATAGTGCTCCTTGAAAGCTCTTTCTGCGACAAAAAAGGACCAGCTCTATAATAGCCAACTTGCGTCCTTTCTTCTCTCTCTCTCACCCTTTTTTTTGTAAGCTTTCCGACGGAGCCGGGCTATTTAATCTTCTTGAGGCGTTCAAGATGTCACTTACCTCTGATGGTGGAGACAATGGAGAAATCCTTCCAGCCTGAATGCCAGGCCTTGCTGAATGCCTCTGGCCGCTTTGAAGAGGGTTCTTGGAAGTCTCTGTTTCAGCCGCTGTCCTGGTGGCCCGAGCGCAGGGTTTGTGTGTGTGTGTGTGTGTGTGTGTGTGTGTGCAATTGCATGCATGCCTCAGGGGCCAGCCTCACCAGAGGCGGCTTAGCATAAAGGGAAGTGGATGGCTTTCTCAGCAGAAAGACCCTGGTTCAAATCCCAGCCCAGACTTGAGCAAAGCATTCACTGAATCCTCTGGGCCTCAGTCTCCCGATCCGTGAAACCGAGGTGCAAAGAGTACCCTCACCCAGACATATTTCAAAAACGGATTAAAGACAGTAAGTTGCTGCTGCCCACCCGGAAAGTGTGTGTGGGTGCAATTAATTGATTGATTGATTATATAAGTTCCTGACAACTGGCGTGGAATCCTGCCCTTCCTCTCTGATGGAAGGGAATCAGAAGAGTTTCATTCATTAAAGGATTGGAAGAGAAGGAGCCAAAAGCTCACACCCTTTGTCACCTTTGACCCCCCCTCTCCCTGCATCCACTGCACTACCGAGCCCTGTTGACCCTGCGTTCTGCGGGCCATCCTGCCCCATCGCGGGCCTAGCCTCAGAACACATTTCCCCAGAGCTTGAGTCAGGCGGCACTCCCTTGCTCCAGAACATTTTATCCCTCCCTATTGCCTACAGGTTAAAAGGCAAACCTCCTCTTCGCGTTCGGACCCTGGATGATCTGCCTCTGTCTTCAACCTCCTCTCCTACCTTCACCTCCCGGGAACCCCACCCTCCAGCCGCCAGGCCCTGTGCAGCCCTAATTCCCAGCCTCTGCTGCGGCTTTATACTGCAGCTCGGGATGATGTCCTCTGCACACGAGCTTCTCAAATCCCTCCACCCTCCGAGGCCCAGGGCAGAGGCTTCATCCTCCCTGTGCCGTGCCCCTCCCCTGCAACACTGGGCTCACCTCGGCTCCGCAAACCCCGTGGAGCCCCCCGAAACCGGAGACTCAGAGGAAAAGAGGCACAGCCCCCCCGGCCTTGAAACGCTTGAACCGTCTGTTAGGTACAGAGCTTGCTTGTGAGCCCCAGAGCATCCCCCGCAAAGGCCAGAGTTGTCTTAGTCGTTCTTGGGCCGCCCTCCCCGCCAAGCAGAGTGACTGGTCCTCAGCAAACGCTCAGGCTGTTGAAGGAATGAATACGGACCCGTCACATTTATGGAGAACTTCCCGGTGCCAGCGGCCAAACTGGTCAAGTCACATACTTTTCTGTGAGGTGGGTCTGATCCCCATTCTACAGCTCACAACACTGAGGCGCAGACTTGCCGACTGGACCGCGGTCGTGCCGCTGACGTCTAACGCATCCTCCCTCTCCAGAGAAATGTCCCGCCCGGCCCCAAAAACGCTTTTTTAAGAATTTTGTCATGTGCTGAGGTTATGGGGGTGGGGGGAGGCTCCAGAGAACCGAGGCCGAAGAAGGGTATGTGACGGGCCAGAGACGGGAACGACGCGCGGGTGCTCTGCCGGGCGGGGCCGCCCCATCCCCGCGCCGACCCCGGGGGGCGCGCCAGCCGCTCGCGCCGTGGGTACGAGACACACATCGTGCACCTTCTCGGAGCCCCGCGAGCCGTGAGGGCGAACACAGCCTTCCCCGAGCCGCGTACAACTTTTCATTTCCCATATCAATCATGAGAACAAGTTGAAGTTCAGATAATGGCAGCTTGGTTTCCCCTAATTGTTCGGGATTTGGACTGACTGTTTGCACTGCAGACTGCGGCCACTGGGCTCCCGGCGGGGGGCTGTGGCCTGCTCTTTCTCTAACAAACCCGTGTTCATGCGTCCATTCAGATCCATCACCCTGAGATAAACTGTGAATATTGCCCTTTGTCGCGGCTGCATTCTTCCCGGCATCGTGGGGGCACTATTTACGGATTTAAAGGTTCATTTGCACAATTCTTTTGTCAGAGGCCCGGGCGCAGAATGGCAAAGTGAGGGCTGCCTCTTCTTTCTGGGTTACTGCCCCGGAGCTCTCCCCGTGCAGAATGGACATGCCTGCCCCCGGGCTCAGCACGAAGAATGTCAATGCGAAAATTACATTTTTTAAATGACCTGTCTGCTTCCGTGGCCAGGGAGGTCACCGGTTCACAGAGGGCGGGATTACGTGCTGCCACCCACCCCTTCGGCGGCGTTCGCAGACTCGCAGCTCGGAGAAGCAAGCCCGGGAAGTTGCACGCTTCCCCGCCTCCCTCTCCAAGTGCCAGGCACAGTGCTCTGTGCTCCTATTCGCGCCTCCCACTCTCCAGTAGCGCTTAGGAGGCCCATTTCACCGGGCAGGAGACTGAGGCTCTGTGAGTTCGGGGGAATTGTTGCAAGCCACCCCACAAGGAGAGGGCAGTACTAAACTTCGAACCCAGGGCTCTCAGACTCCTGTGCTCCTTCAGGCCTACTCTGCAACTGCCCACAGTAGGCCCCCCGGGCCCGGGCTTCCGAAGGAGGGGTTAAGAATCTGCATCTGAAACGACGGGGGCCAGAGACACCCTGTGATGGCGTGTCAGGCAACATAAACGCTCTGCTGTGTCTAGGAATCCCACAGCCTCTGAGACCTCCGTCAGATGCCGCCCCCTCGGGGCTCTCACCCTGATTTCCTCTGCCGTGGGCAGCCCTATGCCAGCTTCCTGTGCCATTTGTGAGGACTCTCAGTTATGCGCTTACCTGCTCCCGCTGGATTGCAGGCTCCCTGAGGACAGCACTTATCTGTCATATTTGTGTCTCAGTGCCCAGCGGGGGCCCTGGGAAATCGCATGCACACTAAACATTCTTGCAAGAGTGAAAGGGGGAGGGACTCTTGTGCAACACGGGGGTGTTTCTGAGAAAGAGAATGATTCTGCACGCACCTGCGCAGTCACGCAGCTCCGCTCGGAAGAGATCAGAGCCAGAGGAGAAAGATGACAGTACTGTGGGCTCACTTGCTGGGGATGGAGAGGAAACACAAAGGAAAAAGAAGAGATCTTGGGGCACCGGGGTGGCTCAGTCGGTTAAGCGTCCGACTTCGGCTCAGGTCATGATCTCACGGTCCGCAAGTTTGAGCCCTGCGTCGGGCTCTGTGCTGACAGCTTGGAGCCTGCTTGGGATTCTGTGTCTCCTTCTCCCTCTGCCCCTCCCCTGCTCACCCTCTGTCTCTCTCTCTTTCTCAAAAATAAATATACATTAAAAAATATATATTTTATAAATAAGAACTCTCATCCAGTCCCAGATTCTTATTCAGAATCCCACCAAGTTCCAATCTGTTTTATAGGAAAGATCAGCATTTATCCTTTTTTTTTTTTTTTTTTTTTAGAAATTAGCCCAGACTTTGTGTCAGTCAGAATGTAGCCAAATGCCTGTGCCCCCAGGATTGTGCTTTATCACAGCAGTTGGAAGACAAGAGAGAGAAAGAAGGGCAAATTTAAAAAGCTAGGTGAAGGAATACAGGGATTTGGAAGTGACAAGGATGATAAGGAATACTTTTTTTAAAAAAGAGACAGAAACTGTATTTTTAGCACTGTTATAAAGAATGGCTACATCTCCCAAGATTGCCAGTGCATCCCAAAATAAATAATGCCAGATTTGCATAATCTGATAAGGAATTTGATCCTTCCCAAATACAAGGGATGTTTTAGAATATCACTATTACTGCCAAACAGAGGCTAAAATATGTATGTTTTCCTGAAGGACAGATTTTCACTTCGCTTAGCAGATAGATGTTGGTTCCACGTCTTGACCTAAAATATAGTTTTGGTGTATGTTTCTTGCCCCAGTAGCACGGTTAGCATTTGCGGAAAAAGTTTGGAAGTAGTCATGTCCTTTTTTCCTGTAGCCCACTTCCAAAAATGTGTCCAATCTGAGAGAAAGGACAACGGTTGTTTGCAAAAGGATGTTCATCACAATGCTGCTTATAAGTAAAAATTAGATGGTAGAAACTGGATAGGTCCATTAATAGGGAAATGGTTCTAAAACTATGTCAGCGTTACGATGTCAATTTAAACACCCAAAATACAAAATTATGTACGCTGTACAAGCCCAATCATGCAAATATATATATGCATAGAAAAAAGAACCAGGAGAAATTTTGAAAAAAAAAATTGTTGGCATTGATAATCTTCAGACAAGGATATGATGATTGAAGCATTTGCTGTTTCTTCGTATTTTTCTATAAGGTACGGATTTTATTTATTTGTTATTTTGATTGCTTTCTTCAACACGTTTTTATTTACTTTTTATTTTTCTTCAACACATTTTATTTTATTTTTATTTTTTATTTTTTTTTTTTTATTTTTAAAAAAAATTTTTTTTTTCAACGTTTATTTATTTTTGGGACAGAGAGAGACAGAGCATGAACGGGGGAGGGGAGGGGCAGAGAGAGAGGCAGACACAGAATCGGAAACAGGCTCCAGGCTCCGGGCCATCAGCCCAGAGCCCGACGCGGGGCTCGAACTCACGGACCGAGAGATCGTGACCTGGCTGAAGTCGGACGCTTAACCGACTGCGCCACCCAGGCGCCCCATTTATTTTATTTTTATTTTTGAGAGTGACAGCGTGAGCAGGGGAGGGACAGATAGTGGAGAGTTGCAGAGGATGCGAAGCCAGCTCCACGCTGGAGCCCGGTGCGGAGCCTGAACTCACGAAGCGTGAGATCAAGACCTGAGCTGAAGTCGGACACTCAACTGACTGAGCCACCTGGAGCCCCTCAACACATTTTTAATGAACATCTATGATGTGTAATACATGTGTTAGTAGGTAGAGATACCACTGAGACAAAAGCAGACAATGGACCTGCCCTCTGGAGCCGACGTTCTTCGAAGGTGGGAGGGAAGGACGCAGGCATCAGAGCAACTGTACAACCAATTACAGCCGTGGCCACAGGCGATGTGAAGGGGGAGCAATGACCTGTGTCAGTGTGGAATAGAGAGGTCCAGTGTGTTTGTGGTGGGTGTTGAGAAGGGTTTGGAGAGGGTTTCTGTAAGTGATGTTCATGCTCAGCTTTGAACAGTGAGTAGGACTCACCTAGATAAGAAAGAGAAAGGGGTCAATATGGTGGTATTTCATTCTGGAGCTTCCTTGGTACCCCATCTACTCCCCCTCCCCGCCACCCACTCCAAGACTGGAGAATGCAGGTGGTTGGTTTTGTGTGTGCTGGTAGGGTGGGAGGAAAGGGATTTCCTTTACTCCCGGGTCTGGGAGTAGATCCTCATTATTTCAACCCAATCAGGTTAACCTCATCCTCCTTTCACCAGACATCCATTTTGGTAATTTAGGCCCAATCTAATCCATACGTGGCACTCCTTCAACCAAGGAATTCGTTCAGGAATCAGCAGTGTATTCCAAAAAGACCTAAAAGGAGATTTGCCATGGTCTCTTGAGCAGGGAAAAGAGGGGGTAAGAATAAGCACTCTTTTAAGGGAGCTACAACCAGCTGTTACTCTCCTTCTGGACAGAGGCGTCAGTGGATATAAAGCCTAAAAGACTTCTGCAGTCATTTTGGCATCACGAGGGAAGCCGACATTGGAATGAAGAGCAGAGACATGGAAAGAACCTGGATGAGTTTCAAGGGCCAGGTTATTCGAGGCCTCATAGGACACGTAAGGAATCTAAGCACAATAGCTCATCATTGAAGGATCTTAGACAGAGAAGCGCCTTAAAGAGATCTGTGCTCTTGAAACACTGCTTTGGCAGATTATGTACAAAATGGAAAGTAACTTGCGTAAAAGTGATGGCAGGGAAGTCAAAGATTTCAGAGATAAGAAAAGGTCAAAATACCAGGACTTGGTGACTGATTGGATGGGAAAGGTAGAAAGAAGGAAGGAAAGGATGGGATCCATGATGAGCCTGATATTTAAGGATTTCAAAATAGGATGATAGGGACATTCGCTGAGCTAGGAATCCCCAAGGAAGATGAGGCTAAGGAAAACACTCTGAGTTGTTTGTTGGATATACTGAATTGGAGGAGCTTTTGTGTTACCCCAGTAGAGATGTTACGTGAGTGACTGGACAGGTGGGTCTTGAAATTGGGGAAGTCGTCAGTGCCTGGGTGGTAGCTGGAGTCTACAGGGTAGATGGGTATGGACGAGCTGACCTAGTAGGAAGAAGAGTCTCCAGGAACTCAACATTTAAGGGTAGGGTTTGAGGAGACTGCTGAAAAGGAGAGCTCAGAGAGACAGGAGAAGAGAGGGCCCCAGGAGAGCATATGGCCAACAGTGTTGAAAGCTGCTAAGTGTCACATAAGAAGATGATGGAAAGCGTGCTTTGGATTAATGACTTGGATGACTTGGAGGCACAATGGAGTTGGGAACCGGACTCGAGCCACTAGACAAGCGAGTGGGAAGAGACTGACGTTACCCATGAACAAATGCGCACAGAGGTCTGCGATATGGCCGTGCTCCCGGAAGGTGGTTCAGCTCTTCTGGGCACAGACTCCGTGAGCTGGCACAGTGAGGTCAGCAGCCGTGGAAAGCTGTGTCACGTGCTTCACGATTCTCCAGATCTGGGGATGTTGCACAGAAAGGGCTCTTCTCGGAGCACCCCGGGTGGAGAGATCCACAGATAAATGCCCTTTCCTTCTTTGTCCCCTTTTCTCTGACTTGTTCATTTATTCGGTATGGATTGTCTGGGTTGCCTTAGAAGAGTCAAACCAGCCAATGGTGATATTTATTCCTAGATTTTTACTAGTTTCCCAGGGCTGCCTTGACAAAGTATCACAAACCAGGCGGTTTAAAACCACAGAAGCATGTTGTCTCCTAGTGCTAAATGCCGGAAGTCCAAAATCCGTACGCTGGTGGACGTGCTCCCTCCCAAACCTCCAAGGGTGTCTCCTTCCTTGCTTCTTTCAGCTTTGGGTAAACCCAGGTGGTCCTTGGCTTGTGACTGCGTCTACGCTAATCCCTACCTCCGTCTTCCCATGGCCACCTTCCCTGTGCGTCCCTGTGTCCAAATCCCCCTCTTCTTGCCAGGATGCCGGTCCTATTAGATTTCAGACACGGCATAGTCCATGTAACTAACGTCACTAATGATACCTGCCATGACCTTATTTACAAGCGAGGCGGTACCTGACGGCCCGAGGACTAAGGCTGTAAGCTCTCCTTTGAAGGGGACACAATTCAACCAGTGACACCAGGTCTGGATCTGCACCGTAGCATCTGCAAGCCGATGGCATAAGCATGAGCTGGGAAAGACACGTCACCATCTGCAGCTTTAGCTGAAGCCATCCTTGGCATATCACTCACCATTTGGCAGCAGGAAAGCTGATTTTGGCTCAGGCCGGACAGAGAAGACAGTGCTCACTGAAGGGGTTTATTCAAGGTCTATCCTCACGGGGTCATGTCACCCACACCGGGTCTCCCTCCCAAATTCAATTCCAGCCTATGCTTTTTTTTTTTTTTAATTATGTATTTATTTATTTGAGACAGAGAGAGAGAATCCCAAGCAGACTCCACGCTCAGCACAGAGCCCGACACGGGGCTCGATCCCACGACCCTGCGATCATGACTAGAGCCAAAATCAAGAGTCAGGCGCTTCACCGACTGAGCCCCCCGGGCACCCCAACTGCAGCCCATTCGGACGACAAGAACTACGAGCTCCTTCTTGATTTCCTGAGGTGCTGGAGATGAGGTGTCGTAGCCACTCCACAAACACGTACCGCGGGCTTCCCCTCCGTCGGGCCCTGGGAACGGGCTGAACGGTGTGGCATGACCCCTTGTCCCCTTCGGGACCCTTGTCTAGCGAGAGAACCAGGGTGGCTACAGCAAGGCCTGGACGTCTGCTGAGCAGATAGTGCTAGAAAAGCTGTGATAGAGGAAGGGGGGGTGTGCATTCCTTCCTCCCAATCCATAATTGTGATTATTATCCAAATCCCCGCAGATCACCGAGGGGGGATGGCGTACCCCTACTGAGCCAGCCAGGGGAGCTGCTGCCTGTCATTTTTAACATTTTTATGCTTACGATTTGTTCGAATTACGAGTCCTTGGTCTGCTCCTGCACGTAATACGGTAACATTTCCCCCTCGGCACATATTCTATTAGTGACTGCTAGCTGATGTTCACAGGGGCAGCGGCACCGGATGCCTGGCTACCTTCCACATTGTAAACGATCCATGCACTGTGGTAGAATAGCCACATGCTGCGGAGTGTCACTGGCCTCTGTGTCCCACCCTACGTGTCTGTGAATAATTGCAAAGCCTTACAAGTGTCAGTCAGCTTCCCTGAAACCCACCTCGCTCCTCTGGGCCCAGCGAGCCAACAGGCACCTCGCATCGCTGGGGCGTAAAAGATAAGGAAGGTGAAGGAGATGTCACTCGTAGTAGATGCTCAACAAATGTGCCCCGTGTTTTCTCCTACATTTGCACGTGGCCCAGTGCATCACGGTATTTACCGAGCATCTGCTATATATTAGCCTCTGTTTTAGGCACGGGTGATACCGAAGTGAATAAAGCAAACCATTTTCTTACTTTCTCTGGCCCTACATCTAGTGGGAGGGAACAGACGACAAAGAAGGTACTTTTCAAGTGAGGGTTAAGTGTGCAGAAGGAAAAGACAGGACACTGATAAGAGAGGAGACGAAGAGCTACTTGGGACGGCAGGCTCAGGGACGCCGCTCTGAGGATTAGGAGGCTCCAGACCTGTGGCGATCTAGGGACAGACCCCCGAAGGTCAATGCAGGCCCGGTGGGAGGCAGAGGGCATGGTCCGGGAGCACTGCTGAACCTCAGTTCACCAGGGGCCAAGAGGTAGGAGGTGAGGACGGCAAATGGGCAAAGGCTAGATCTTGCGGACGGCGTCGAAGCTGGCAGGGGTGGGATTTTCTTCTGAATGTGGTGAGAAGCCACTCTCAGGTTCAAAGCGAGGGTGTGGCTTGAAAGACCACTCCGGCTGCTGTGTGGAGAACGGATGGACTGAGCAAAGGCGGGGAGCAGGTGGACCCCTGGGGAGTCTCGCTCAGATGCCTGAGCTAGAAACGGTGGAGACTTAGACCAGCTGGGTGTGGGGAGAAGCAGGTAGATACGAAGATATTTGGGAGGTAATTTGACGAGAAGTGAAAGATTCCAGTTAAATATCGAGACCTCACCTGTCACAGGAACAATTAATTCTCTTTAGTCTGTTAGCCAATCGAATCCGAGGTATACCGAGAGCTGGATAGGTATCAGGAACTATGATCAGAGTAAGAAAACGGCTGAAATGTAACAACCCTTTACCCGTGCGTTTACAGCCATCTTCCCTTGCTTTGTTTCAGATAAATAGAAACCTACACGGCAACGGAATTCTAGGTATGTTTCTGTCTTGATAAAAATCTATCCCATCACACATTCATAAAAGAGCCTGTGGGTCCTGCTGTTGATATATAGTCACCCATTTGTATTTTCCACATTTCCATAACACGTCATCTGTGTGCTTCTTTTTCAAAACTAGCAGTAAGCTCCTTCTGTGAAGGGAAACATGCCTGTAAATATTGAGTGATTGATCTCTTAACTTGTTACTGGTGTTGTTCATTAGGATTCATCAGATCAAATGGGACCTTAGGATGCCCAGGGTCTCCGGATGTCTTCTGAACATAGAGTGTGATTTGTTGATCAGGGCCGAGACGTTTTAAGCCAACACTTGAAATTATTTCACAAGGAAGGGGTGCTTTTCTAGACGGAAGGAGTTGACACGCCTTTTGGGATGAGCTTTGGACTGGGAACCAGAAAGCCCTTGGATCCGGCTCTGCCATTGACTGTGTGTCCTTAAAGAAGTCACTCTCCCTCCCTGGTCCTCGTTTTGCCCATTCAGTAATAATAGCATTTGTGGGTGCACCACACATCCTTGTTGTGAGGAGGATGTAAGCTTTCAAGTCTCCAAGCACTTTGAAAACACGCTGAGTTAAAGGGAGGGCTGTGTACTCTCGCGCCTTTGGAGTCACTCCCCGACAGCACTTGCCCTTGGCCCTTGCTTCATGCTAAGTTAGCACAGGCTTCGTGCTCACGAGCAGTGCCAGTGACTTCTTGCCAACATCCTCTCTAGAAGCGATGTCTGCCGGACTAGATGAGCTCACCAGACCCTCCCACGTCTAGAAAGGGACCTGCGGGAGCACCGAGCTCCCCTTACCACAGACCATTTTCAAGGTTTTGTGATTGAGAAGTTTGGAGACCGGACGAGTGCGAAAAGTTAGCACCTTAATTGTTGAAAACTCTCAAAGATTCCAAACTTGTAAATCATGAAAGGCCACTGTTTAGCAGGCTGGAATGCTTTTGAAAAAGACCAGCGATCAGAGATTGGCCTCGTTAATAACCACAGTAAAACTAGCTCTTGAAGCTCAAAGACACAGCTAATTAGGGCAGAAAAATTCAACCTCAAATTAAGAGTGTGTGTGTGTGTGTGTGTGTGTGTGTGTTTCTGAAGTGTAAAAGCTTTTCTCCCAGAGAAGTATGTCTAAGTATATTTTGGATATGTTCCAAGATCCACTGTAAGACAAAGCCAGGACCGCAAAAATGTCAGGGTGGGGTTAATGAACTTCCCAGAGCATCTGTGTGCCCATCTGTCCAGCAAAAAGGAATAACCAACTTCCTCATCTAGAAGATTGCCTAATCCTAAACTATGAAGAGAGAAATGCAAAAACTGAGATTCTCTGAGGATGTGTTATGATTCTTCCCTGTTTTGTTTTGTTTTGTTTTGTTTTGTTTTTTCAGTCGTAACTTACGTCCGTGGCCCTGCGCGGTCAGTACTTGAGAACTTACTGAGTACGTCTCCACGTTCTAGATACTGGGATTTAGACATGAATATCAGTGGGTCCCTGCCTGGAGAAGCTTGTATCTGCTGTAGACCAGAGCCTGGTAGAGCAAAGAAGCTCTATGTATGTTTAGGCCTTCCACTTTCTGAGAAGAGATTTTTCCCTCAGTACAGACCAGTGGCAACGGACTCAAAATTTGCCAGTTTTGAAGATTAGAGGCAGACTTACAGCCCAGCGTCTGTTTATCAGCTGTCTCATCAGTTTAAACTTAGAGCAGCCCCACAGCCCGAAAGCGTGGCCTTGTCAATATTACCGTAAGATTTTATCGCTCAGTGAACCGTCCCAGCAGAAAAGAAATGGCGAATCAAGACATCAGCTCAGCTGCCCAACCCAGTGCTCATTTTCTCACCACTGATGCCGCCTACAGTAAAGAAATCCAGAGCCACTGTGAACCCGACCCAGTGTGAGCCATGCCCGGCCAGGAGCGTCTGAGATCACGGGTCAGGTTAGTGTAACTAGCAGGGGACCTGGGCCCTCCTAGGGGAGCAACAAGCCCACAGGACGGCACTGAGAGAGGAGGCTGCACTCCAACCGAAGAAGACATTAGGGACGTTTCCTAGGTGCAGGGGTCATCAGCCTGCATTTCAAAGGATGGCTAGAATTCTGACATCTGAAAACGGGCCAGAGGGTGACCTTTATTACTCAACGCGTAGACCATGGAGGAGCAGCACGGGCACCCCCTGCACGTGGGCTTAGAAATGCAGAATCTCAGGGTGCCTGGCTGGCTCAGTCAGTTAAGCATCCGACTTCGGCTCAGGTCATGATCTCACACGTCGTGAGTTCGAGCCTCACGTCCAGCTCTGTGCTGACAGAGCCTGGATCCTGCTTCACATTGTGTCTCCCTCTCTCTCTTCCCCTCCCCACTCATGCTCCGTATCTCTCTCTCTCTCAAAAATAAATAAACATTAAAAAAATATTAAAGAAATGCAGAATTTCTGGGGCACCTGGGTGGCTCAGTGAGTTGACCATCTGACTCTTGATTTTGGCTCAAGTTGGGCTCCGTGCTGAGCATGGAGGCTGCTTAGGATTCTCTGTCTCCTCTCTCTCTCTCTCTCTCTCTCTCTCTCTCTCTCTCTCTCTTTCTCGCCCCCTCTCCCCCTCTGGCACTCTCTCTCTCTCTAAAAAAAAAAAAAAAATGCAGAATCTCAGGCACCATCTCAGACCCAGAGAGTCAGAATTTGCAATTTAGTGACATCCCCAGGTAATTAATTTATACATCGAAGTTTGAGAAGCACTACTCTAGCGGACCACATGGAGCTTTATTTCACAGAACATAATGTCTGGACAGTTACAGAGCGGGGAAGAGACATCTCTGTGGTAGGTTCAGAAAGCCTTCACCCTTCCAGTCATCGCTGTGAGACCTCAGGAAAAGTGGTTATCTCCTTCTGAGTCTTGGTGTCTGCATCTGTGAAATTGAACCATAAGCCCCATTTTGCCTACTTCACATGTCCGCTTCGAGGGGCGGCAAGATAACGAATGTGAAAGTACTTTAGTGAACTAGCCTTTTTGGCTGACAACCAGCTGATGCTTTTCTCTTTCAAAGTGCTCTTGTCGAAAATGAGACCGCGAGAGGTGACCACAGCCCCCCAACATTGGCTCTGGCGGGCGACGGCCAGTGGAGACAGCCAGCAAAGCTTTGGGGGGATGCTTCCCTCCCAGAAACAAACTGCCGGTGGGATGGGCACAGACACAACAGAGCCCAGAAAAAACTACACAGGAGCCCGAGAACCAGTCCATCTGAGAATACCCAGATGTCTAGGGGGGATGCAGAGTCTAAGAAAGCGCCAGGCCTGCCCTCAAGCTGCCTACAGACTTGCAGGGATTTGAACCTTTCCATAGGAGACCTTCAAAGGATGTTCTGATGTACAAACCCAGCTTGCAGGGTCTCTTCTTGGGGTAGACAGAAGCACGCAGAGGTGATGTACGCAGGCTTGGGAAAGAGACAGAGAACTGCGGTTTAAACCCCAGCCCTGTCTCTCGGTAACTGGGATCCCGGGAAAAATCACATCACCTCCCGTGAGACTTGGCGTCCTCACGCGGCAAATGGAGACGCTGGTAACACTGCCCCTTGGGCTGTTGTGAAGAAAGATCAGGCCGGAAGTAAACGTGCCAAACGGATGTATCCTCCCCTTCACTGTCACAGCCCTCATTTTATTTTCTCCGTAGGACTTAGAACCACTCGTTTTATTTGTGCATTCTCTGCCTCTCTCACTAAAATTTCAAATCCCTGAAAGCGGAAACTGAATGTCTTGTTCACCGTGGTATTTTCAGCACCTAGAACAGTGACTCGCACAAAGGAAGTGTTTAATAAGAGCCCGTTGAATGAACAAGTATTAACACTCCTTCTGCCCAGATATAGATCTTTCTGGAGCTAATTTAGATGTTCATGTCTGCAATTAGAGTTACAAGTCCCAGTGCTGTGTCCTAGTAGTCACGTCTTACACTCCGAACCAGGGTTGGTCTTGTGACTAGTAGCATATTGCAGAAGGGATGATACATCACTTCCAAGATTAGGTTACAATAGGCTGCAGGTTCCACTTTTTCTCTGTCCCTCTCTTGCTTCTGGATCACTTGCTATGGGGGGAAGTCATGTCAGGAACAGGAGACGTGAGACACTCTCGTGGTGAGGACTGGAGTCTCCTGCCAACACCCACGTAAGTGAGCTTGGAGTGGGTTCGTGGACCCATCCCAGCCTTCAGACACTGCAGCCCCAGCTTGACCACAACGTCGTGTGAGACCCTGAGCAGGAACCCGGCAAAGCCACAGCCAGCCCCTGGCACTCGGAAACTGTAAGAGATAATAAATGGTTGTTGTTCTAAACTACTAAGTTTGGGGGTAATTTGTTACACAGTAATACATAACTAACACACCCCTACTGAATGGCCTCCAGATCCGTGGCTAGAGGAAAGAGATGACTGCATCCCTCCCCAGCCCCAGGAGCAGGTAAAGCAGAAGCAGGCCAAGATGCTGAGTTATAGGCAAACATGCCTTTAGGAGGATTTCTGTCTTTCCTTTGAAAAAAAGAACGGCTTCCATGGGACTGGCATTGCCCTCAAGCACTTTGTCAAGCTCATTTCCTGATACAAAAGTGAATTTGGCTGCAGCAACCAGGTAGTAGACCATATCGTCCACATGGTATCCAAGGAGTAAAAGCTCCCTGGACCACCAGCCTCCATGAGAGCATGAGAGCAACAGAGAGGTCCTCAGCTGCTGGGGAGTCCTTGCCTCCATGCCTCCTCCAGCACTCTGAGAATCTCCCCATGTTGACAGTTTCCATCCCAGATGCCCTGGGATGTTCCATCAATAAAGTACATCAAACCCAATGAAAGAGAAGGAAGGAAGGAAGGAAGGAAGGAAGGAAGGAAAGAAAGAAGAAAGGTGGGAAGGAAGGAAGGAAGGAAGGGAAAAAGAGAGAAAGAAAGAAAAGAAAGAAAGAAAGAAAGAAAGAAAGAAAGAAAGAAAGAAGAAAGGTGAGAGGGGGGAAGGAAGGAAGGAAGGAAGGAAGGAAGGAAGGAAGGAAGGGAGGAAGGAAGAGACAGAGGAAGGAAGAGAGGGAGGGAGGGAGGGAGGGATGGAGGGACGGATGAACAAAGAAAGGAGGAGAAAGAGGAAAGAAAAAAGCATCTGCAGACTCCACATTTGACATGGAAGGTCATACTGGGCCATAGGGGTTCCCTCTGGGCAGAGATCGCACAGGCCCAGTGGATGTTGGAAAGGGGTCATCTCTCACTGATCCTTAATACTTTTTGTCATCTGGCATTCTGCTTTTAACACTCTACCAAACACAGCTGAGACCTTATTACAACAGTGAAACAAAACTTTCCCAAAGCCTTTGGGGAAAACACACACACACACACACACACACACACACACAAAATACACACCACCACCCACTGAGAAAATTTGGTGGATAAAGAAAGGCATATTTATCCTCACACTGTGAGAAGTGCTTCCTTCTTACCTTCCCATCTACCTCTTTGTACCCACCAGAACCCAGGACTTTAGAGCCCCTGGTGGAAATCTCAATTCCTCAAAATTATCATTGAGCAGAGACTCTCCAAGTCCTATCTCCAGCCTACTTACACATCTGTTTGTACGTGCCCACTACTTCTCTCATTCTTCAACACTGGGAACAGCTAATCCATAAGGCAGGACTTGTATCCACAGGCTGTAGCTTACGGATAGATATCATCCGTCCTTGGAAACCGTATCTTCTTACCGTGCTCTTGAGGGCTGCCTCCTTATGGTAACAGAGGGTGGGCCGTATCTGCCCACAGCCCCTACTTCAGCCATCTCCCTTCTGTAGACACAAGCCCTCACCTATGTCCTAGGCTTCTCTTCCACCTTTCAGCAAATAGAAAGGCCAAAGAATGATTGATGCTCCTGATCACAAAGCCGACGGCCAAAACAGTGCTGGAATTATTTCCAGGATGTCTCATTGCTCGTCACATAGCTGCTGGCATCTCCCAATAATATCTGTATTGTATGTTCTGTCCCATGACTGTGCAACCATAGGACCGGGACCTCAGAGGCTGTCTAGTCTAGCCACCCACTCAGTGCTGGAACCCCACCCCTCCACAAAGGCTTCTTGGACTTTCCCAGTGACAAGATGCCAACTGTTTCCCAGGGCCACTGTTCCCATCATAGGATACCTCTAACATTAATCAGCTCCAGCTCATACTGAGCTAAAAGTAGTACCCCACCTAACACATGCACCTGATATCTTTCAATATTGGGTGAGTCTCTGGTCCCACGTGACATATCTTCTCCCTCTGCTCCATGACATTTCATCAAATATGTGATGAGAGTCATTGTGTTGCGACTACGTCCTTTGTTCCCCAACCCGTCCTGTATGACATCGTCTCGAGGGTTTTCACCACATTATTCATTTTTAACCTATTCTACCCTGAAAATAGTCCTTGTAATGTGACAAATCTGGACCTGCACATCATCCTCCGGGCAACATCTGGTCAGTGGGAAATAAGGCTGGACTCACTTCCTCTTAAGTTATCACTGTAATTTTATGCTTCTAACCCAAGTGGACACCAACTTATTTAGAAACTACATCATCCTGTTGGTTCACAAGAATCTCGTGGTACAAATAAAACAAACCTCTCTGGCTCCTTTTCTCATAAACTCTTGTTAACCCAGGCACCACTGCCACCCACCCCTGCCCCCCAACCTTAAAAAACTCCACGTACGCACCCGGCTAAGGACCATATGCTTGTCGATGTCAAGTTTCACTTCATTGATTCGAGCCCATAACACCAGTTTCAAGAATTTTTTTTTCATGAAATATTTCAGACACATGAAAAAAAGTATAGAGAATCTAATATCCACCATCTACTCCCAATCCTGCTTAAGGAAGAAAAGCATTGAGGTCTAACGGAGCTCCCCATGCACCGTTCCCCTCTCTCTTTCCTCAAACAAGCTACCATTTTGAACAAGGTGCTTATCCTCCCAATGCATTTCTTTACGTATTTATCAGGTTGTTTGTGTGTTTTGAAACCTCATACGAATCACTTCAGATCCTACCTGTATCTCTGAGACGTACTTTTCTTCACTCGGAATTGTATTTTTGATATTTAATCACGTTGATACATGTAGCTGCACTTTATTCATGGGGCCAAAGTCTGGAGAAGCAGTCTGGTTTCAAGTTGATGACCATCAAGGCTTGTGTCCAAATTCCTCCGTTACGAAAATACTGTCAAGAGCATTAGTATGCACGTTCCCCTCTGCATGTGTACAAGGGTATCTCCACTTATTTGCCAAAGAGGAGGATGGCTGGCCCACTAACTGTGAGCATCTTCTGATACATAGGCGCTCCAGCTGGTTTCCCGAAGTGATGGCAGTGTGGGGGAGGTGCCATGGCTCCACAGTCTCACCCAAGGTCAGCAGGCACCAGGCTCGATTATCAGCCAACCTAATGGGCATGAAAAAGTTCCTCATTATTGTTTGACTTCTCATTTCCCTGTCATTTGTCTTGAGTCTTTAGCTTGTTAGCTGTCAGTCCCACCTCCCCTATTCATGAGGTACATTAATTGGAATGCTTTCGAACCCAAATAACGAAAGAGTCTACTAGAAGCAGCTTAAACGTTCTAAGAAGCCTGGAGATAAAGTGCTTCTAGATTCGGTCAGTGTAGTGGCACTAGGATCATATGCTTCACTTTTCTCTCCCATCTTCAGCTTTGGTCCTTGTCTGTCTCGTGGCGACAAGGTCGCTGCCCCACTGAGTTCATACCACTGCATCCGAAGGCAGGTGGGCAATTCCTCTTCCTCCGTCTCTTTTTGTCACTGAGGAATACCCTTTCCAGAAGCCTCCTGAACAGATGTCCCTGATTTTCCTTCATACCATATTGGTTAGGATTGCTCTACGTACCCATGACTAAAGCGATAACAAGAAGGGAATAGAATTTCCACGGTCAGTTTAGACTAATCAACATTCACCCATGGGGACAGAAAGATTCCCCTGCCCCTAAGCACATGGGACAATAAACTCCTTCCCCCACCACCACCAAAATTGGAACTCTTCTAACAATAAAGAAGAATGGGGATAATGGCTGTCCAGTGGCAAGGTAAGTGCCCATCACAATGGAGAAATGAAGTCCTTTAAGGCTGAATTCTAGAAACTGAATTCTACGGTCATCCCGACCCTCCAAATCAGCCACGGGGAGGTTCTGCGCACCAGGGCTGGCTAGGACTCCCGTGCTGAGGTGAGGAACCCCTCACACCCACACAGACACTTTCACGTGCACTGACTGGCGTCGGAGGGGAAACTGAGGCAGGAGAATCGTGACTCTGTACTAGGAATCATGACAGTTTCCCTTGGCCCCTCATTCCTTCCCTTGTTCCTATTTCTTGAGACTCCCCATAGATTAAAAATGCAGAAATGGAAAATTGACTTTAAAAAAAATTTAAAAAGTCTGCCTCCAATCCAGCATTCAGGAGGAAAGGAAAGTCGATGTCATTTGAGGGGTCGAGGGGAGGGGGGAGGGTGATGGGGGGGAGGAGGAGAGCGTGTCTGAGGCTGCTGGCTGCACAGGTCAGGGAGGAGGGGTAAGTGGGGCCTCTGAGGTGAGTGGACAGAGCAGGGAAGTGGCCCCCCTAGAGCCCTGGCTTATAGCGGCAGCCCTTAGCCTTGTCCTCTCTCCTGAAGCCCTTGGGGACAGTGGATCCTCTGTAAACAGAGTGATGAGGCCCAGAGCCCTCTCGTAACTTGGGAAGGTGAAGTGTGGTGGTCCTGTGGTCTAGTCTCCCAGCTGGAAGTGACGGTTGTGAGTTACCCTGGACTTCAGCAGCACCCCCTCATCGGGCCAGTGTCCGCAGGTGCCCCTGGGGACCTGCCAGCTGGGCTAACATGACTGCCTGCCAGCCAGGCCACCCCAGGTGCAATAGAACAGGCACCAAGCCCATGTGACCCAGACAGCGAGACGCCCCCGCGAGGCAGGAAGCTGAGAGCAAGGCCGAGAGGGGGCAGAAACATTTTCAGGGAAAATAAAACAGGACTCAAATTTTTAGAAGTCAGTCAGGTCTCGCAGAGTGGGTGTCTTTGGAAGCAGCCCAGGGCTTGTGGCACACGCTTGTGGTGATGGCCCCGCAAAGCTAAGCAGGGTAGGGTGCAAGTTATCCTGGAGTCATCAAAGTGTAAGGTTTACAAAATAATAGAAATCTCTCTGGCGAGGAAGCTGCTCTTATCAGGGCACATGCACCCCGGCAGTTTCTTTGCTGTGTAACTCATGAAATTTGTACTGCTCTTACTTTTTAAAGCTCCATGAGTCCTTCCGACCTCAATTTTCCCCCTCCTGTCTGTACCTACTGTTATATCTAAGGAATTTCTAGGGGCGCCTGGGTGGCTCAGTCAGTTGAGTGACCGACATTGGCTCAGGTCATGATCACTCACTTCCTGAGTTCGAGCCCTGCGTCGGGCGCTGTGCTGACAGCTCAGAGCCTGGAGCTTGCTTTGGATTCTGTGTCTCCCTCTCTCTCTCTCTCTGCCCCTCCCCCACTTGCGCGCATGCTCAGGCGCGCGCACGCTCTCCCTCTCTCTCTCAAAAATAAACATTAAAATATTTTTAAAAGAATTTCCTAACTTTTTCCTGATTTTTTTCTCTTCACTTCATATTCCAAATCACCCCTGGAAACATAAGGGGTTCCAGTTTCCCATCCCAAGCCCCCATCTTATGCCTTTAAGGATATCCCTTCCTCATCCCAGCCCCTGTCTTTTCTTAGGATATAAATTGACAGAAATGTTGATTACTGTAGCCATCCAGCCAATTCTTTCCAAACTACGGCTATTCGCAATTTGCTTATGGTCTTTGAAGATGCGATTTTCTGATCCGGAACCTCAGATTGGTATTAAGCCCATTTTTTTTTTTTCAGAGCCCTTAAAACTATTAAGCTCGGTGTAGAAATAAAATCACCACTGATACCTCTGTCCTCTGAGACCAGAACCAGAGATCCGTCAAAACTGGCACCAGAGACCAAAAGTTTTCCTGGGTGCTGATTCATTACTCATCAGCCATATCAATGATTAAATATTTACGTGCCAAAGAGTCTGTGATTAAATATTAATTTCCAGCCAGTCTGCTATAAAATATTTAAGGGCTGGTGAGTCTGAAGTGTGCAGCTTTCAGCTCAGAGCAAGAAGGGCCCCATCAAAGGCCGGATGCTGGATGATGAAGCAGGTGCACGAAGACGAGTTGATGAGAAAGTGTGCTGGCCCCAAGTGCACCTGGACGCCCGGCTACACAGAGCAGAGATTTTGCGCAGCCACGTGGGGTTGCTCTGTTTGCGAGTGATAATTCACCAACACAAACTTACTGTGTGCATTTTCAGAGGTGGCAACACTGAGGCCCAGAGAGGTGGAAGGAATCACCCTGGATTTCAGGGTCAGCAAGGAGCGACGTTAACTAACTTGTTCGCTTTTGAGCAAGAATTGTTTCCATTTCTGCCCCAGAAGGAAAGGACAAAGAGTGTTCGTACTGTCTTTGTATCGATAAGAAATCTTTTGCGCTCGTGTTTCAAATGGTGGGAAGTTAGTACAGGAAATCGCTTACAAAGAAGGTAGAAGGACTGGAAGACGAAATAAGAAAGAGGTGCCATTGTTAGAATTAAGGGAATCAGAGGGTAACGCAGAGAGATCAGATGCTACTAGCACCTTACTGGGCCAAAGCCCGTTCCTGATGCTGAGTTACTAGACATAGTGGTTGGTTGGTTCCAGATGCACCAGAAAGGTGCCTTCTCAACTAGAGCTGCAGCTGCGGAGAAGGATGCTGACTCTTGCCAGCGAGGGCTGGGACCTCCCTCAAGCAACCCGCCTTGGACAACTGCGGTTCCCTTGAGTCACTCAGGCCTTATTTTCCTGCATTGTGCCCTGTCTGTGCCTGGCAGGCTTGTCTTTCAATAGAGATTTTCTTGTCTTTATTCCTCATCGTTTCTTACGCATTCCTTTTATCTCCCCAGCGAATAAAAGTCATAAAGAGAATAATTCATTTCACATATTTCACAGTTTATAAGGTATTTTTATATCCATTATCTCCATTGATCCCCAAAAGAACCTTGTAGACTGAAAGCCGGGGTAATTATTCCCATGACTGAAGGTTCGAGGCACAGGAAGTTTAAGTGACTTGCTCAAGGGTACACAGCAGAGTACCTGCCCTATGGTAGATGCCTGAAAATGCCTGTTGAATAAATTAACAACTGAAAAACTGAATGGGCCTTTGTCATCATTCATAAAAACCAGGGATAGAAGAAGTATTAGTCGAGGTTCAACAGCAGAAAGACTTCGTTAGCAGAGAAACAGACGGGGTTGTTGAAGAGAGATGGAAACTGCGGGGAAAACGTTAGTTTCTCCACGTGGCTCCCAGAATCTACAGACAACTGCACTTCAGCCTATTTTAAGATTGGGCGGGAGGAAAATTTTAATTACAGGAACCCATGAACGCGGGCTATCGTTTCTAGAATCCCTGCCTCTTGCCCATCTCCCCCGTGCAGTCGTGACTTCTTCAGGTTTGGGGAGTGTCCGACTCAGCCCAGCTGCTCAGGGGATCCCACCACGTTTCTGATCGTCTATGTCCTATTGTCCTTGTCACCCCCTGTCACCCCCGTTTCCTACACCAAACTGTCCTTTCCTTACCCCGAGTATCCTAGGTGTCTCTCGCCCCCTCCGCAAACCGCCACCCCTCACTGTTACGAAAACAGACAGAGCCTACTGGCCATATTTCCCCGATCCCTAATCCAGGGTGACATTCCAGGCAAACCACCACATCGCTCCCTTTCTTTCGCTGTTTAGGGCCTGCTTTATGCTGACTCCATTGCACTTGTTCTGAGACAAGGGGGAAGATGTGCAGTCTATTACCCTTATAAACCAGCTCCTTTCTTCCTCTCTCTGCCATTTAAAAGGGCCTTTCTATTTGACTGAACAAGAAAAGGAACTCTAAGAGGGGAATTAACATTGTCCCCATTATATTGTCCAATTAACACTTGTCCCGTCAAAGGCTGAGTAGGAAGCCGGGAGCCTTGGTCAATGAGAACTTTTAATCCCTCAGGTAAATGCAAAGTCGCATTGAACACGATCAAAGGGCAGATCTCAATATATTCTCTCCCCAAGCCCCTTCCCTCCCCCCTCATGCATAGGACTGTATGAGGCTGCTAAGTTCTGGTTTGAATGAGTCTCAACCTCCCTTTGTGGCCATGTTGGGTGAAAGTGTGGGGGATGGTTGATCAGACGTTTAAAAACTCACACTAAGGCTCTTAATTACATTCAACACAAAGACACCAACGCAGACATAGTGAAGTAACGATGACCCAACCATCTTCTTTTTTAAAAACCGATTTCCTCTCCGTAGGTACTAGGCCCAGCACCATTATTAACAAAGTAAATTATGCAAATAATTAATCCTTTAGAAGGATGGAATTTCGGGGTCAGTTTCTTCCTTCTATAGAATGCCGGCGTTCGCTGCGATTTGACCCATGAGAAACGGATGGGGGCTGAGGCTGGAGGGCAGGGACCCCTCAACACTTGTTGGTCATTTCCCCATCTCCTGCGATCCTAACACGCCTTTTCTCACGCAGTGGGTGTGTGAAATGACCCTATACATGAAGATGTCTGAAAAAGTTATTAGTTAAGGATTCCTTTGAGACCCGGGACTCTTCAAAAAAGATTCAAATTGGTTTACTAAGATGGAAAATTAATCTAGGAGAAAAGCAAAAGAAGGTACGGCAAATCAAAGCCCGGGGTTGGTTCCTTCCCAGAAGTTCACACCGGTCAGCCCCGCCCGGTTGCTACTGAGGGTCCCCGGGGGCTGTTGAGCCCTGTCTGGCTGCAAAATCTGTACTGTCCGGAGAAGATCCACTTAAATACACTTAAAAATAAGAACGCAATATGACCAAATTCAATAGCCTGGAGCAAGCATGTAATATGAGTCCTCTCCGAAGGAGCAGGCCACACTCCTCACCTTCTGGACACACAGTCTGGTAGATGCCTCATGAAACGCTGCAGAATGGTGTCAGGTGAAGAGGCCATTCCCCGGAGATGTGCCCCGGTCAAGGTCTGTGGAGCAGACTGAACTATAGAGAGGTACCACGCGCTCTTTCCGGAGTCTGCTGCAATCGGTGACTGTCGGGGGCCGGGGGGATGGGATGGCTTGGGGTTTAGACGGTTTGGGAACCTCAGTAAACCCATAACAAAATGTCAGCAGTCTGACCACACTGGCAAGGCCGTCCCCTGAAACTCTGACCCAGAGCCGCCGCTGACGTGTGATCCAACCGCCGCACATGCAGCCAGGTTATCAAGATGTGAGCTTCCGTGTCAAGCCAGGCTATGGGGGGAACAGAGAAAGTGGCCCTCGGGTACTCCGAATCCACACGCACTCTCCCCCCCCCCCCCCCGGCATTGACATCCACACACAGCCATCCTTGCTAGTCCTCCCTTTGTAGGATTTTTTACATACGCGACTCCTTTAGCCTCGAGTGCTTTCTCCCCACCAGGCTCCCTCACTCCCTCACTCCCTTCAGGCCTCTGTTCAAATATCACCTTGTGAGGGGCACCTGAGTGGCTCAGTCAGTTGAGCATCTGACTTTGACTCAGGTCACGATCTCGCGGTTCATGAGTTCGAGCCCCACGCCGGGTTCTGTGCTGACAGCTCAGAGCCCGGAGCCTGCTTTGGATTCTGCGTCTCCCTCGCTCTCTGCCCCTCCCCCACTCACGCTCTGTCTCTTTCTCTCTCTCTCTCTCAAAAATAAATAAACATTAACAAATTAAAACAAAAATAAACATTAAGAAGTGTTTTTAAATACCATCTTCTTATACGATGCTTTGCCCATCTCGTAAAAAACCAGGACACACACATTCCCATCACTTTCCGCCCCCACCCCACCCCAGCTCGACTTGTTTTCATAGTCGTAGTCCTCAGGGAACATAATATATATCTACACACTTATTGTCTCTGCATTTGGCTCCTCCCGTTTTGCCAGGGCCTGGAATACTCCGGGGGGTGGTAGGTGGGCACACGGCCCTGGTTGGATGAGTGGAGGAGGGAAAGGCATGGCAGGGTGGGCTCGAGAAGCAGCAAAGCAGTTCTCCTGGAAGGGAAGATCAGCCCGAATTAGCGTGGCAGGAGGAGGGCTTCCTGGAGGGGGGGGCGGGGGAAGGGTAAGTGTCAGGCGGGCATTGAGGGTCAGGAAGCACTCTGATCGTAAAAATGATAATTAGGGTGACCATATAATTTATCGCCCAAAATAAGACACTTTGGGAGTGAAAAGAGCGCTATTAATAATTACACCAGGGCAACAGGCGTAAAATAAGACCGTCCCAGGAAAACCAGAATTTACGGTCACCCTGGTGATGATTAACTAGTAAAAGAGACACCCTACTTGCAAGTGGACGTGGCCGGGTTGTATTCTGAGCAGCACCCTGTAGAGGTCTCGAAGGCCATTCCCCTGAGGATAGGAAGGGTCTGTCCTGAAAAGAGTGGACATCCCCATGTTATCGACCGTAAGCAGAGGTGGGCCTCACAGGGGACACTGACACAGAATCCGAGTCTTGCGTGCAAAGCAGAGGGGACTGTTTTCCATTGAGTTCAAAGTTCTCCAGGCTTCGCCTTATTTTGAGTCCGGAAGGGCTCCTAGGAAGGCACTGAGACAGTGGCCAGGAGGTAGGGAGCTCAGGGGAGTCTCCTTGAATTTGTACTAGGAAATGAGCCGGCTCTTAGCTGCCAGGCTACCTCAATACAAGCTTTTCTGGGTTTATTTCCCTCCTGTTGTCTCACGAACATTTAGTCAAGTATCTTCCTGTGACAGCCTGGCCTCAGCTCTCTCATGTCTTTGTCCTCAATGGGGGCGGAGGAATCAAGGGGAAATAGGTGATTTTTAAGCCAAGAAGTGTCCTCAAAAGGAATTAATAAGATATCTCTTGATTTTTTTTTTTAATCTTTGTTTATTTTTGAGAGAGAGACAGAGTGCGAGCAGGGGAGGAACAGAGAGAGAGGGAGACAGAGAATCCGAAGCAGGCTCCAGGCTCCAAGCTGTCAGCACAGAGCCTGACGCGGGGCTCGAACTCGCGAACTGCGAGATCATGACCTGAGCTGAAGTCGGCCGCTTAACCGACTGAGCCACCCAGGCGCCCCAATAAGATATCTCTTAAGACAGTGACTTTCAACCTGTTTTCTTGACGTATGAAAAATTCAATCCAGTATTCTGATTTTAACCGATGCAACTTATTAAAACTAAACTCAGGTTTGCTCAGGAGTTGGAGCCCAAAGTTTTACCTTCTTTTCCTCTCTCTCAACCCCTCTCCCCTGTGGGGCTCTCATGAAGTCAATAAATGATGCAGAGTTTGAAGACCCCCGTCCTGCAGAAGCACCCGGCCTATACAGAGCCAAAGCTACCACCGCGGAGGGTCTGCTGGGGCAAACGTGGCTCGGATTTTTTTTTAATTTCATTTTTTAAATTTCATTTTGTTTCTTTTCGTATTTGGGGATGACCTTTCCAGGATGTCCCGCAGAGTCTGAAAGCTGATGCAGACATAACACTGCCAGGAAGATTTATTGGCTGATCCGAAGCCAAAGAGCCCAGAGTCTCATAAACAGTGCCCTGCCCGCTGAGTCACCCAATGGTCCACACAGAGACAGCCTCTTGTGTCTTGGCCCTTCTGTCATCCTTGGCCAAGGACCACCTCCTGGATCTCTCTTCAGTCAAGCCACAAAGATCAGTGTTGACTCCATCCTGAGAGGTGACCCCAGCTCCCCATAGCCAGCAGGCACTGGAACCCCCGGCCGGGAACTGGGGTGAGGCCAGAGAGGCACGTAGGGCACAAACTCAAGGAGACGTCACTCTCGGGAGAGCTAGTAACTAAGTGTGCCCCAGTTGCCTCACTTGTTTGGTCCCAGTCCCGAGAGTGGGCTCCAAAATTCCAGATCGTTCAGAGAGAAGCACCTAGAATTTTTTTTCCATGATTTTGAAACCTTTTCACCGAATCATACTGGTGAGCTACCATGTTAAAGACCCTTCCCCATGAAGGGTGAGCCAGGGAAGCAACGAAGGAGAAATGGAACATCCACCCTTCTGTACTTGTACTCAGAAGGTCCTGTGTGCAGACACGCGGACTTAATAGTGGCCGGCCACGTGCACACAGCAGGCCGGGCAACGTGGCCGCTGCCGTGCCTGCTCACGTCTTCTCCCTTTCGCTGGGTCTCCAGATGCCATCTAGGAAAGGCCACGTCGAAGTCGACACTCAATTTTCTGACCCATCTGTTTCAAAAGAATTACGATTTTCCCAAAGCGGTAAAGAAAGATATCAGCGTGAAAAAATGGTCTGAGAGAAGACAGAACATAATTTGGGAAGTCAGGTCACCATCTATGCCTTTAGGGATGCACACTTGTCTCACATGAGCCTTGTCGCCCCAGCAAAATCAGCAGAAACAGCAGCAGCAGCAGCAGCAGAAGGGCGGCCGGATGTAGGAGCCCCAACAGTGCTCGGGGGCTTATCTCCTTTCACCTCCCACTGGTCCAGGTGTGACAGCACCAGGCTACTCTGAATCCCAGCCCACCCCTCCCTAGGGGTGTGTCAAGTCACTTAACCTCTCTGTGACTCAGTTTCCCCATTTGTAAAATGGAAACGTACTCGCTCCGAATTCATCAGGGTGGTAGGAGGGTAAGCAGAAAACATACACAGACAGACAGACAGTTCCTAACCATACAGAGCATGGTTAAACAGGTGTGGGCCACAACCTTATGAGTGGTGGCTATTATCTTTATCATCGCCCTTTTACATCTGGGGCCGCGGGGGCTCTGTGTCACCCCACTGGCGAGTGGTGGAGCCAGGGTTAGATTGAGGTCTGTGTGATGTGGCCCATTTTACCACACTGCGGGCCCTTGGTCCTCTGAGCCCTCTCGGCCAGGCCGTGTCTGTCCAGCCACCCCCTCGCAGCGGCCCTGCACTACGCCTGCCTCTGCGCGCCCAGCCCTCCCCGTTCCCCAGCACATTCACCCTGGGGCCGGGGATGGTCAGCTCTATGTCGCAGAGGAGAAAACTGAGGACAAGCCAAGTAAGGACCCCCAGCCTCACCGTCAGTGACAGGCCTCACTGGACTGGTGCTCGGATCCCCTGGCCCCACGGCCCAGCACCCCCGCCCCCCATCCCTGAGGCCATTCCTCTTGTGCGAACATCCCCTTTCAGCTCAGGCAGTGGTCCTCACATGCAGGGGTGCCGAGAACCCCCACTTCCTCCTGCGGCCTCAAAAGCACTCTCTGAGAACAACGAATCTAATCCTGTCTTCTCCTTGTATTGATAAGGAACCGGAGGCCCTTCGAGGAAAAGGACGGACCAAGGCAGCACAGGGAGTTGGGGGAAGGGTCAGTCTAGCTGGTTCCGGTGTCTCCAGGCCCCAGCTCGTCACCCTCAGAGTGAGGGACACTGTCTCCCTTCCCTCTCTCCCAGGCCCCTCCCACCCAGAATTTCTTCCCCATCACTCTATCTACCCCCACTCCAGAAACCAGATCGCCTTCAGGAGAAGGCCTTCTTCTCTAGGGAATTTGGGCATTTAATCCAACCACTTTTATCTGCTCACGTGAGTATCAGCTGTGTGACTGATGATGACTTAAGCAGGTGACTTGAGCAGGTGACTTAATGGCACTGAGCCTCCAATTCCTCTCCTTTATAACAAGGCGTTAGTGCCCCCCATACCCTACTTTGTCTTGAGAATTAGATGCAGAAAGTGTAAGTTACAACACGGAATAATTATCTGCCATCCCGGATGCACCAAATGTCATTGCCGCCGCGAGTTCTGGGGACCCATCCAGGAGCAAAACAAGCAGAAGCCGCGACATCGCGACGCTTTTGTTCTGATGCTGAGGACGTTGTCAATTATGGAGATAGTTCTTCAACATTTTTACATAAGGTAAGGGGAGGGGAGATCCTGGAGACGGAGGGTCAGGAAGGGCTCCTGAGGAGGCGACGCTCGGCAGAGACCTGAACGAAGTAGGTCTGTGAAGACAGAGAGAGAAGGGTCCCCCCGACACAAGCGCGCTGAGGCCAGTGGCCCGGGACCCACCAACCCTGCCTGCGCTCCTTTCTGAGCAGAGGCTCGGACAAGACCTGTGGGCACGACCAGGACAGAATGCCTTTCTGGAGGGTTTGCCTTTCGTGTTCCCGCCTGCAGGTGCCCGGAGTCTCCTCTCAGGTGTCCCCGGGACCTCGGGAGCCAGCACACGGTCTGCCCAGCGCAGGGTTCTGGAGACCAGCGAGACGTTGCTGCCCGCTCCGAGCGGGCGGAAGCCGGTTGACCGACAGAGAGGCGCGCTGAGCTTGCAGGTCCGAGGCACGGACACCGGCCGGGAAGAGAGCCCCGCTCCTGAAAGGGGTCTGCGTCCGGTGAGTGGTTTGCCTCGATCTCACCCTTAAAGTCTTCGCCCCGAGCAGCACACTGTGCACAAAGCCCAGGGGCCCAGCCTGGCCTTTCTGCTTCATTGCAGGGTTTCATTTTCCCTGTTTTCCCCCGCCTGGCAGCGTGGTCTCCTGAGGTGACGGCAGGGTAATGGTCGGGAGCGTGTGTGCGTGTGTGTGTGCACGCACGTGTGCAGACATGGGCGTGCATGCACATGCTTGTGCATGTGTGCCAACACTCCCCACACTCCCCCACTCCTCATCTTTCCTCTTCTCCCACCGCTTTCTGTATCTTTTGAATATCGTCATCGCTGGTATGTATGATGCAAAGATAGGTCAGTCCCTGTGATTAACAAGAAAGCGGAAAAGAGAACAGATCACAGAGGAGCAAAACACATAGCGAGTGTAACACACGGCTACCCTTTGGTGGCCATTATTTCAACTCTCCCCATTATTATTCCAGGGCCCCCTCTGCTGCCGCTAGGTACGCTGAGTACTGCTATGCGTTTTAAATGGGGGAGAGATGTGGGCTAATGGGTATTCTGGAAGGTTCTTGGGGGAGAGGTAGGGCTGGTCCCGTAGAGTGCGGAGCCTTCGCCCTGCCTCTGGAAACCCTTGGTCCAAATAGAAAGTGTGCACGCCCCCGCCCCCCGACTTCACGAGGCGTCCACCCAAGTGGGCACATCTCTACTGTCCTCTTTTTTTCCAGAAAGCAATCCCTTTCTTTCCATCGTATGTTATAGTCTTGGGCTAATAATAATAATTCAATCCACTGGCATTCATTCAGAAGGCAATGGTGTCTATTGATTGATCGTAATTAATTAATTCAGTGTCATTTAGTGGGTGTGTTTTTTTAAATAAACTTTTCTGAATCTTGGGAGGGACAGTAAAGCCTTGGACACAGATCCTCACCCCTGAAAGCTTGGAGAGATCACGGAGCGCTTCCTGCGGGAGATGGTTTTCAGGAAGGGCATCGGAGGAAGAAGAAAATATGAACAGAGGAAAAATACATTCCAGGCAGAAGAAAGCTCAGGAAGAAATGCCACGAGTCTGGAACACATGGAAGATTTTTCAGAGAGCAGTGCCTAGACCGATTGGCTGGAGAACAAGAAGTGTGATAAGCTGCTGGGGTTAACATATGTGAAGTCTTCTTTCATAAAGCGCATTAATCTTGCAAATGTTAGGTGCTATTTTAAGGCTGGGAAGGCCAGCAGGGGCCTAGTGAGAAGCTTCGAATGCCCCGCCCAGAAGCAGGAGGCTGGTAGGGTCACTCGGTGGCTCGGTGGCTCGGGAGGGGCTTTCCGGAAGGCAGGTGGTGGGGTAGGCGAGGGGGAGAAAAGGCCGATATGCACGTGCCGACAGCGAGAGCTGACGAAGTCCTGACCCGAGGCAGGAGAGAGGACTCGGAGGGGCAAGAAAGGAGATGCGGGCCATGGCGAAACACAGCATCGAGCAGAGATGGTGTCGTGCCAACCGTGAGAATATGGAGACGCCCAGATGCTTCCTTGCCACGTCCCTGCAGTGCTACTCACGGGACCGTGGGCAGAGGCTCGGAGCCTCAGCCCCTCGGCAGGTGCACAGCTCTGTGCGTTCTGTGGTCCCATCAGTCAGCCTCCCGCCTCTGAAGGCTCCCAAGCCTCTGTGACATGCCTCATATCAATACCAAAAGCAGAGTCTCACTGGCAAATCATGACAAGATTGAATGAAAAGGCAGGAGAATCTATTAGTCACTTATAGTCAGCACTTACTCCCGTTGGCTCGAGCAGGGAAAAGAAAGTGAGAAGAGATACGACAGAAACAGAAACGGGCTGTGCAGTTGTGAGATTGGGTTTCAAGACAGCTTACAGACTGCGTGAGGGACAAGTGTTTTTCTCTCCGTGACTGGCTGACGCCACGTCCTGGCGCGATGCAGGGAGCTAACCAGACTTTTCCAGACACCGTTATCCAGACACAGAGCATCCAGCCGAGGTCCCGCGGGCTCCTCGTGAGCACCGAGCGAATCGGCGTTCCCGTTGCGGAACTCTGAGCAAGTCTCCGAGTTTGCCAGGGAAGATTTCTCCCTTGTCAGCCGAGTTTACAAAGAGAAGGGGTAGCCCCTCCACCCGGGAAAAACGTGCGCGGCGCCCGCTAGAAGTCAAAGGACAACCAAGGTTGCTGACGTGGATGGACAAGGGATGACCTTGAGCGTAAACAACCAGAAGCTGGGTAGGTGGGGACCCCAGGTCCGCGACCCACTCGCAGCGTGATCCCAGGCAGGTCACACAAAATTGTGGACCCTCAGTTTCCTCATCTGCAAAATGGGCCTAAAAGGGCCTATGCTGCTGCAGGGCTATTTGGAGGCTTAAAGGAGATCATGGATACAAGAGTGCTTTGAGATTCAAAAATGTAGTTCCTACAGGAGACATTACTTTGATGCCAATTTGCTCCCTGGGACATTAGCCTTATAGCAAGGAACAGCCCCACACCACCCACCCCCAGCTCCAGCCCCTACCCGCCCCCCCCCCCCCCACTAAGCTGCCCTCAAGCCCTCACAGGTCAAGGGAGAGCTGGGTCGAGATTCCATTCAACATTCAGCCCTGCCACCCCATTGCCTCTCAGCCATCCAGGCATTCTCTGCACATGTGATCTCGAGTAAGTCACTTCGCCTCTCTGAGCATCCCCTTCCTCGCCTATCCAAAGGGGACCGCGCTGGGAGCCTTTCAAATGACGCGCACATGCTCAGCCCATCTCACCTGCTAAAATGGAACCCCTGCCCCAGCCTCCCCCGTACCCTGTGTGAACTCAGGCAGGCTGTGTGACCGCTGTGAGCCTCAGTTTCATCTTCCATAAACAAATATTGAAAGTACTTCATGCTGGGGTCGTATGAGAAACGAATAACTCGATTAAAATAAAGTGCCCACCGCCATTTTGGCTCCTGGTAGATGGTTAACAAGGAGTGACCCCACCTTTCTCATTTCTGTCCCCTACTCTGCCCCCAGGGCAGCTTAAATCCTTAAATTGCTGCCCCAAATCTTTGGTAAATTATAAGTCCACCTGACAAACTTCTTCAATCTCCTTTATCCATTGTTTAACCCTGCCCTGATTGGTGAGACGCTATATCACTATAGTACCTCTGCTCTCCTGCTCCTGGAAAGAAGCCAGAATCACCCAACTGGTAAGTGCCTTGACGGGACCTTTTTAGTGTCTCCATCTTGCGGATAGGATCCAACAAGTCAGCTCTGACCCATACGCCCCCGAGCTTAGGAGGCCAGAAAAAAAAATAACCACATTCCTGAACACCTAAATAATGACAGGATAAATGGAAATCCAGTGTATCACCTACTTACGTCTTAGAAAGTGGATTCCCATCAGCCCTCTCATGAGTAACAGCAGTCTGAAAGGTTATGCGACTTCCCCGACGTAACATTTGCTGAGGACCCACTATGTGCCAATCATGCTGAGCACCTGGGATGCGGTGGGGAGAAGACCAGCGGTCACTCTGTAAGACAGAGCATGACAGGTCCCAGGGAAGAGAAGGCCAGATGGACGGGGCCTAATCTCACCTTGGGGGGCCGAAGGCACGTGAAGGGTGAAGGTGGAGAAGGGGAGATAGCCAGCTGAATTCAGAACCTGGGCTCACCCAGTTTGAGAGGCCACCGGCAGGGAGGCCAGGGATCCCCAAGATGGGGACCAACCAAGATGGCTTGCCAGGTGTTCGTCGTGTGTGCAGTTCTCTGGGACGAGCCTCAACAGCTTCCTGAATCACCCCAAAGAACCCGCTCCGTGTACTGTCCTTCCCTCCTCCCAAGGTCAAGGACAACTGCAGTCCCATATTTGCACACATTTCCCTGCTGGGAAACTGCCCTGCACCGTCCTCGGGTGGGTGGACAGGCCGCTGTGGCCTCTCCCTCATGGGGGGGAGCCTCCTGACTGCTCTCAGAGCTTCCTTTCGCCCGCCCATCCCCGCGCAAAACAAACCCTGCTCCCAGCAGCTGTGCGCAGGGGCAGGGGCGGTGTGCAGAGGGGGCATCTGAGGGGTTATGCCAGGGTCACTAATGGGAAGGAGTGTTTCTCATCAGAACCCTTCTCTAAGAGCTCATCGATTATTCATGGCCATTAAGAGGCCAAACTTCCTTCTAAGGGAGGGACCCGTGGCTCAGAGGGCAACCGGCCAGGCCAGGAAAGCAAGCCTGGGGACAGCCCCAGCAGGCAGCGTGAAGTCCCCATCACGGAGGTCGCCACGGGCGAGAGGCGGCCCCCGGAGAGCAGGGAGCGGGCCCGGGGCACGCTTGTAGGTGGCTCCCTGGGCCTGCTGGCAGATGTATTCATCCACTAAATAATTGACACCCTCCAGGAAATGGACCGCAGAGATGCCAAAGCCATTAGAGGCTCTGCCGATGGGGGAAGGGGACACAGAAGAGAAGAAAACACAGAAGAGCCACCTTCTCTGGCCTCTAAAGGCTTCAGGGTTGCCAGGCACGCTCGTGCCCTTGTCTCGTCTGAATTCACCACAGCCCCGCTGGGTGTTCATTGCTACCTATGTTTCCCAGGTGAGCAAAACAGGGCTCAGAGAGGTCAAGGGCGTCACCGCCAGGCTGCACTGCCTGATGGTGTTCAAACTGGAACTCAAGCCAGGTCCTGTGATCCTCAGCACGTCCCTTAAGCAGAAGAAATTTCACCAAGAAATGAAGTGCCTGGTTTCTTATCACGATTCCTGTGTGAGACCAGATGCTTTGCTCGCCCCTGTCTCGGGCCTCTGTACCTGGGTCCAGGTATTCCTGTCCTCCCTGGACACACTGGAGGGACTGTCCCCCATTGGGACATAGCCGCTAGAATATTTAGCGGGCACAGATTGCGACCAGCTGTGTCCACGGAGAGAGAGCCTGAGGTCCAGAGAGGAGTTACTTGTCCAAAGCCCCGTACGGAACAGAATGGGACCCAATATCCAGGACTTCAGGTTCTAGTTCCCTTCTTGTCAGGGTGCTGCCTAAGAGGCAAAGGCCGGCTGGGACCTCTGCCTTCGAGAAGCCCAAGAAATCCCCCCAGTGGCCTACGCAAAACCAGCGCGGCAGGGACAATCCCAGACTCCCACACACTGGGTTGGATGATAAAAATAAAGCTCTGGCTTCAAAACCAGCTCTCAGTCTGACCCACAGAAGGGAAATAAAACGCAACTCCGGGGTAGATACAGACGAGTCGCAGGCTGCAGACACGCCCGGGGTTTATTGATCATTTCTCAGAAACTAGGTCAGCACTGGAGAAGAGAGTCGGAGCGTGTGTGTACGTGTGCAGGTGTTCACAGGGAACCTCACTGCCTCCCGAGGGTGGGCTGGGCCACACCGTGTGTGACAGCCTCCGAGGGCTGCTGAACCCAGTGCCACAGGCTCGGTACTTGTTGCCTTAGAACGGCAGAAATGACCATCTCGGTTCTGGAGGCCACAAGTCCGAAATCAAGGTGCCAGCTGGCCATGCTCCCTCTGAAGCCTCTAGCAGAGGAGGACCCTTCCTTGCTTTTTTCGGCTTCTGCTAATCCCAGTGAACTAGCAGTGAAACTGGTTTTGGCAGTGAAACTCCAGTCTCTACCTCCGTCTTCCATGGCCGCCTGCCCTGTGTGTTTCTATGTCCACACTTCCCTCTTCTCATAAAGAACCTGTCAGAGGGGCTCCTGGGTGGCTCAGTCGGTTAAGCGTCGGACTCTTGATTTCAGCTCAGGTCACGATCCCAGGGTTGTGGGATCAAGTCCTGCATGGGGCTCCACCCTGAGCATGGAACCTGCTTAAGATTCTCTCTCTCTCTCTCTCTCTCTCTCTCTCTCTCTGTCTCAAATAAAAGAAAAAAATGTTAAAGCTACCAGTCATATATGGAATAGGGACCTACCCTACTTACTTAATGACATCTGTAGTGACTCTGTTTCCAAATAAGGCCATATTCTAACATACTGGGGCTAAAGGCTTCCATATATCTTTCTTTCTTTCTTTTAAAAATTTTTTTTAATGTTTCTTTATTTTTGAGATGAAGGCAGAGCACGAGTGGGGGAGGCGCAGAGAGAGAGGGAGACACAGAATCTGAAACAGGCTCCGGGCCCAAGCGGTCAGCACAGAGCCCGATGCGGGGCTCGAACCCGCGAACCGCGAGATCATGACCTGAGCCGCAGACGGGCGCTTAACCCACCGAGCCACCCAGGTGCCCCTATATATCTTTCTAAGCAGCATAATTGAATCCGTGACACCACACCAGATTTAAAAAAAAAAAAAAACATCGCTGGTTTTAAGGGCTGGGCAAGTGTCAGTTAACCCCAGTCTCCTTTTCCCACCGCTAGACACTATCACGGCCCCTTGGTAGCAGCAGCCTTTTGGCCAAAGAGTGCAGGCCGCGCCCAAGACAGAGCTCTGGGCAGAGTCGGCAGCGATCATAGCACGAAAGCTGTTCCATCACTACCTGCTTTTGGGAACTTCGTGAACAAATAACATCCTCGTACAAAGTCGTATAAGGGTTCCTTTGCCGCACGGTCCAGATGACAGCATTCCTTTGCTTCAGCAAATGTCCACTGAGCAGGTACTGTGTGCCAGCACCCTGTGCGGAGGGGCACTGGAGATTCAGGGATTCGTGACATGCTGTCCATCCCCACGCAGAGCTCAAACTCTAGAGGCAGAAGCATTTGAGTAAACGGATAATTACACCACAGAGTGATAAATGCTGTAATAAAAGGGTGTCCCAAATGCCGTGGGGTACAGAACAGCGAAAAGCAAATGTCTGTGCGATCTTCACTCACGTTACCGAGCTCTCTGTCTGTCCGGCCCGCAATAGATGTATCGCCTCCAGTCAGTACACGCAAGGCTGGGTCTTCTTTTGACAAGAACAGGTGGCTTACTGAGGAATTGCATGGTACTCCGGGTGGGTAATGAGGCTCGAAAGCTCTCTCCCAGAGCCTTCAGCATCTGACACCACGGAGCCAGAGATGAAAGGGGACAGTTCAGGCCAAGCAGCCTACGGTCGCCTTGAAACCACCCAAGCAGCACAGCCTTATGGCGTCCACTTCCCTCCTGGCCACAGCAGGTCCTTGGATCACTGGGACATTGAAAGCTCTCGACATGCTGCTACGATTTGCAGCGCACAGCCCCCGGGGCGGAAGTGCTATCGAGTGCAGGACCCCGCAGGCAAACACACACAACGGAGCCTCAGGTTTGCGATTCCAAGTCATCCTGTAGAAAGGGCTGTGTCTCAGCTCCCTGGCAATGCCACCCAGGTGACAGCTGCAGCAGTGGCCGTGTGTGGCAGCCCATCCTATAGACATTTTTATAGGAGATGACAGCTTTCCTACTGCACAGCCCGTATCTCGTGGGAGGCAAGGAGCAGCTGGACAACCACAAAAGGACTTTGATGTCAATATCAATTCTCCAGACCATGAGCAGTCAGTTCGCGGGAAAAGGGAAACAAAGAGCCAATAACTGCATGAGAAATGTCCAATCTATCTCAAACTTCAGGAAATGTTAATTAGAGCCGCAATGGGTTACCGATTGGCGTTTATTAAACTAGCAAAATGGTATATGTGGGATGATCCTCGATGCAGGAAAGAGACCATGGAACGAGCAGTATCCTTCGTTTGTGAAGGAGAAACAATTAGAACCCCCTTTCTGGGAAAAGAAGACATTTGGCAATACAAACCAAGTCCCCTTTAGGAATGGGTACACTTTGGCCCACTTCTAGCAAGGACTCTTAAGGAAATAATCAAAATGTTTTATATAGAATTTTATATAGAATGTTTTATATGTATAGTAGCTCATGGAGATACTTACAATACAGCAAAACGGTAAATAATATAAATGCCCGGCAAAGTGGGGGAAATTAAAGAAATAACGGTTCTTTCAGAAGGTGAAATCTAAGAAGCCATTTAAAATCAGACTTTATGGGGCACCTGGGTGGCTCAGTCGGTTAAGCATCCGACTTCGGCTCAGGTCATGATCTCGCGGTCCGTGAGTTCGAGCCCCGCGTCAGGCTCTGTGCTGACCGCTCAGAGCCTGGAGCCTGTTTCCGATTCTGTGTCTCCCTCTCTCTCTGACCCTCCCCCATTCATGCTGTCTCTCCCTGTCTCAAAAATAAATAAATATTAAAAAAAAATTTTTTTTAATCACACTTCATAGCTAACATTAAAAATAAATAAATAAAATAAAAATAAAATCACACTTTGAAGACAGTGTAATAAATGAGGAAAATATTTGTTTTAAAAGAGAAAGTGAAAAAAGCCACACGAAACTATACCGACCACTTGATATCAGCTGTGCAAACATGTATTTTAAAAGACTGGAAAGAAATACACCAAAGCAAAAACAGTGACTGTATCTCTGCTGATGGGATTACAGCTTAGGTGAGAAATTTTTCTTCTCTATAAATCCCAAAGTTTCTTCAATAACTATACATTGATGTTCTCGTTAGAAAAATATTTGCGGCAATTTACCTTGTTTTAAAATACACACATGCGTGGGGGCGCCTGAGTGGCTCAGTGGATTGGCATCCGGCTTCGGTTCAGGTCATGCATAGTCTCATGGCTCTTGAGTTCGAACCCCACGTCGGGATCTCTGTTATCAGTCTGCTTCAGATCCTCTGTCTCCCTCTCTCTCTGGCCCGACCCCACTTGTGTGCTCTCTCTCTCTCTCTCTCTCTCAAAAATAAATAAAAATTTTTAAACTATATAAATAAAAAATAAAATAAAATTAAATAAAATTAAAATAAAATAAAATAAAATAAAATAAAATAAAATAAAATAAAATAAATACATATGATGTTACTATGTCTAATTAGACGGACAGGACTCCGTTACAGGCCAAACAAAAAATACTTACGGAGTGAAACAGAAGGTAGTGGTGACTTCAAAATTGTCACCCATTGTGCCGGACTTCTTTGTATTCAATTGTGTTAAGTTACATAACCATTTCTCTAAATATTTGGCCACCCTGGTGACAATTCCAGGTATAGTTTCGTGTGGCTTTTTTCACTTTCTCTTCTAAAACAAATACTTTCTCATTTATTACACTGTCTTCAGAGTGTGATTTCATTTTTATTTTATTTATTTATTTTTAATGTTAGCTATGAAAAGTGTGATTTAAAAAAAAATTTTTTTTTATTTTTTTTTTTAATTTTTTTTTCAACGTTTATTTATTTTTGGGACAGAGAGAGACAGAGCATGAACGGGGGAGGGGCAGAGAGAGAGGGAGACACAGAATCGGAAACAGGCTCCAGGCTCCGAGCCATCAGCCCAGAGCCTGACGCGGGGCTCGAACTCACGGACTGCGAGATCGCGACCTGGCTGAAGTCGGACGCTCAACCGACTGCGCCACCCAGGCGCCCCTAAAAAAAAATTTTTTTAACGTTTATTTATTTTTGAGACAGGGAGAGACAGAGCATGAACGGGGGAGGGTCAGAGAGAGAGGGAGACACAGAATCTGTCTGAAACATTGCTTGGGTTTCAATGCCCGGTTCAAGTTTCATCTCTCATTGGCAGATTCCACGGAAAATCGGTCCACGGGGTGTGCCTCCCCCTTGGAAATCTTTCAGATGTGGCTTCCTGCACGATTCACTGATGCTCCACCATTTGCTTCCATTCCGAGCACGTACATCTTCGCGTTGCTAGGTTTCGCACTCTTGGGAGCCCATGTATCGGTTAACTCTTACTGCGTAACAAACAACTCCAAAACTTAGTGACTTAAAATCACAAGTCAACGAATTGTCACAGGGGCGGCGACTGGTTGTTCTTAGCCGCGTCACTCATGTGTCTCTGGTTATCTGCCGGGGTGACGAGGGCTTAACTGGTCCAGAGAGGCCTCAACTGACACAACTTATCTCTGTTCCACGCAGTCTCTTAACCTCCGGCAGGCTGACCTGGGCTTTTCCTCTCGGTGGAGACGGGATTCCAAAGATAGTAAGTGGAAGCACGTGGGCCCTTTGAGGCCTAGGCTCAGAATCTGCATATTTGACTTTTGCTATATTTTATTGGTCAAAGCAAATCACAAAGCAAGCCTAGATTCAGGAGGTGGGGAACTAGACCCCACTTCTTTTTTTTTTTTTTAAGCCTATTTATTTATTTTGAGAGAGAATGAGAGAGGCAGAGAGAGAGAATCCCAAGCAGGCCCCACACTGTCGGCGAGGAGCCTGCCGTGGGGCTCGAACTCACCCGAGATCACCACCTGAGCCGAAATCGAGAATCGGACGCCCAGGTGCCCTGACCCCACTTCTTCATGAGAGAAGCTGAAAAGGTACATCGCGTGGATACAGGAAGGAAATAGGCGGGGCCATTGTTGCCACTGGGGGGTTGATTTGTTTCAACTCGAAATTGTGCCTACTCACTTGTCTGGTGATAACATATGCACCAACCATTTTACTGAGTGCTAACAGCTTCCCTCCCCCTCCCCCTCCCCCTCCCCCTCCCCGCTCTGAATTGCAGGAGGCTGGAAGCCTGGAAACTATATGCAAGCCCAGATTCCCTTGCCAGATGGCTTCGGATTTGGTTCTGCCAGTGAGAGGCTCTGCCAGGAGCGTGAAAGGCAGGAGGGAGAGAGAAGCCACTTTGTTCTTCCTACTTTTGCTTCTAGCAACAGCAAGACACGCGGCAGCCAGACCTGGGCTCCGGGGTGTCTGCTCAGGTAACACAGCTCCGTTGGGGATGAGTGTGGTAAGGGACGGGCCAGCTGGTAGATGACTAGTGGCACTGCGAGGACAAGTTACTTCAGCAACTTGCCTGGGTGGCTCAGTCGTTTAAGCATCAGACTTCGGCTCAGGTCAAGATCTCGCGGTTCGTGAGTTCGAGTGAGTTCGAGTGAATTCGAGTCCCACATCAGTCTCTCTGCTGACAGCACAGAGCCTACTTGGGGTCCTTTCTCCCCCTCTCTCTCTGCACACCACCCCCCCCCCGTCAAAATAAATAAATAAACTGTAAAAAAAAAAATTCATTTAAATACTTAGCTTAAAGTACAATCTGAAAACCAGGAAACTTCCGTGCCCGCCCTAAAAGAATCTCCGATTCCTCATATTCTCAGGACTGACACCGGTTGAAGTCAGACCCAAAATTTATTTCCACGAGTTGCAGAATTACAATATAAATTGAATTTACAGACTTTCCATATTGAGCATGTGACACTGACAGGGAAAGAGTGGCATTCCAAAAGCTAGAATAAGTCAGTTTAGATGACTTTCGATAAACGTCAAAATCTAGATTTATCTAATACCCTGGGAATTTTTCTCTATAGAAGCACCCTGTCCTTCTCTCCATGAGGAAACCCTGCAATACAAAATGACCACCATGTCATAATACATAAATAATTATGGGTTGATAGATTCGGAATATTCACAGGAAATGACTCTTAAAGAAACTACAGAAAGAACAGAACTGGACCTTTAAAAAGTCATCCCACCTAAACTTCTTAGTCACTTGGGTAAGCTGCGTCCCAGAGAAGCTCTGATCAGAACCTTCATCGCTTCCCATCACTTTATGAAAATGAAATGGGAGCTGAACATTTGCAGGCTCAAGGTGAAGTCACCCTTATCGGGTCCACTCAAGGAAGGTCCCCTGTTTGTTCATTTCTTGAGTGTCATCCCTACCGAAAGTCCCACAGGAATGTGACATCAGCTTATCAAATGTCACTACTAACTGCTACATTTGATTAATGTATATTCCAGTCCGGCTTTCTATAGACTTAGTTAAAGGTTATACATTCTGATATATGCCCTTAGAAGGTAGGCTATCACCATCTGTGGAGGGTTCCGTCACTCAACTTTATCATTTTTTAAAATAATTTTTTAAGCTTACTTATTTTGAGAGAGACAGAGAGAACACAAGCAGTGGAGGGGCAGAGAGAGAGAGGAGAGAGAAAATCCCAAGCAGGCTCCGCAGAGCCCGATGCAGGGCTTGAACTCACGAAACAATGAGATCATGACCTGAGCCGAAATCACGAGTTGGACGCTTCACCACCTGAGCCACCCAGGTGCCTCCCCACCATCACTCAACTTTAGCGTCCATAGGGAAAGTTGGCCTTGCCCATGATGATGTTTCAATGACTGAGTGGCTGTTATCTAGATAAAAGCACACAGTGTCTCAGCCAGCTCCCCCGGACGCTGTCCCCAACATGATGCTGAAGCTGTCCTTCCTTTCAGATTTGCTCAGACTTGGTGTATTTTCCATGGCAATATGAGATGGGAAGCAGAGAGCACTATGGGACCTGCCCAAGGTCAGAGCCAGGATGGAAAGAGAGCAGGTGCATAGGATCCCCAGCCTATGCTCTTAAGCCCGGCCCCAGAGAGCTTCCCCAGTAAGGACATTCCTGGAATATCTCTTTATGATGTCCCCTCCTGTCTACTTCCTCTGCCACTGCCCAGCTCATCACTTCTCTTCTGAAGGTTGTCCCAATACTCTCTTAACGCCCTGTCTACAGTCTCCTTCCCACAGGCATTCTCCACAAGGGCTCCTGAGAGAGCTGAAATGTCAGTCTGACCTGCTCCTTCAACCAGTGGCTCTCAAAGGTCAGCAGGGTGAGTTCCCAACAACGCAGCCTGCAGACAAGCCTTCCCGTCACCTTCCCCGCTGCTTTCCCACCTGCAAATGAGCCTACGTTTCAACTGGGCAGAATGGCTTGGAGTTCCTCGGGCACGGCAGATCTCACACGGAAGGTGTTCTCCCACAGGGATCTCACTGCCACCACCGCCCTGCCACCAAAATCTGCTTTTACGTGGCTTGCGCTAACTGCCACTTCAAGATTTGGCTCGCTCGGTGTCCCATTGCCTGGGCACCATTCCTGGGGACTTCCGGTCTTTCGGTTCCACCACTTGAAAGCTGAGCTCTGTTCTGAAGCCTATCCCCATAGAGTGTACTTGTTTAGTGACAGAACTCTCTCCCGCTATGTGTGCGAGCTCTCTGGAACCGTCTCTGTCTCCTACCACACAGTCTGACACTTACTTCACACTCAATGCTATTTAACGGATGGATGGATGAATGCAGGGATGGATGGAAGGATGGATGGATGGATGGATGGATGGATGGATGCCTGACCTGCTGTTTTCTTTTGCTGAAAAAAATTACCTCTTACTCACCCTCCCCCACCAGACTGGATTTTTTTTTTCCTCGATCCTTCAAATTAGAGGATATTATCGCTTCTATCAGTCATAGTTTCAGAAATGTAAAGATTAATACTCACTACAAGCAGCAAATGTTTCATCCTTAAGGTGCCACAGGAATAACATTTGCTAATTTGTATTTGCATTTGAAATTGAAACACAAATTGGCACAAGAACTATTACACATCCCGGCTAATTAATGTTCTAAAAATGAATTATGCAAATCAACCTCAACAGGCCTCAGAAGCTCTTTCCCTGTATAATGAACGACTCGGAATGTGAACCTTGTTTCAGGGCTGATTCTGATGGGGCTGTGAGCGCACATAGAAGCCGGGCTTTGGAACCAGACTCAGCCAGTTCTGTTTTCTTGTAGCCAGGTGGCAGTCGGCCCGGGCCTCACTTTTTCCACCTGTTAGCTGGGAATGAGAACGTCTACCGAATCGGGTTCCTGAAAGAGTCCGGGAAATGACTATTACAGAGCTCCTGACTATTACAAGGAGCTGCCTCTAAACATTTGCCTCCTCTACGCTCCAGAGCGTCCTCCCTGCTCCCGCGCTGACCGTGCCCTGCCTCCTTCGCCAATGCCGGTCCTGCCTCAAACGTGACTATGTCCTCTGGACCCCTGAAATGGAGACTCCGCCATGGTGGGCTGTTTCATTTCCTGCACTAAGAATCCAGGGAGTGATGGGACAGCTAGCTTGGCCACCGAGTACGCCTTAGGCCTTGAGAATGGAATGTCAGAACAGCTGGGAGGAGGTCATGGTGACTGACTGGGGAGAAAGCAGACGGCAGGGAAATTCTGGGCAGCTGTCTGTGTGGTCTGCAGGAACGCCCCGATAACCTATCATCCTGACCACGACTAGCTGTCTCCTGACTCGGCGGGGCCTAGACCAGCTCCCGCAAACCCGTCCATACGACGCAAGAGCGTGGATCAGGGACATTTGCTCTAGAAGGACTTCTGGGCTTTCACTAGAGTCCTACTACAACCCCTGCAGGCGGGTCTGGTGGTGAACATGACGATTCGAAGTAATACATTAATGTGCTTCCAGGACCCCAGTAAGAGCTAAAGGCTGGGGCAAAAGGGCAGGCATGTGACCATCAGGACAAAGCAAGGGCTTACCAGGAAGACTCCCCGGCAGGCGAGCTCTAAGCTCTTGCAGCCAAGGCCATCAGCGTGTTGATTCCCTTGGTTTTTCAGCCATTCATATACACAGTGAGGGTAACAGCACAGGAGGAGCCTGACAGCCAGCCCCCTTCTGAAACCGCTACTGCCCCATGTGGTGACCAGCCTGGCCTGGACGAGCCGAGTCCCCAGGAGAAGGTGGCACCGGCGACAAGACCAGGACTGACGGTTCCTGCCGTCAGCCTTCCACGTCTAGGCTAGAGGACGTTCCCGATCCACTAGTGGGGGAAAAGGGCAATGTAAACGAGCGTCACATGTCACCCGGGGAACACTGCAAGTAGCTGGCCTTCCTGGGGGTCCCCGACACAGACGGGGGGGTCAGCGTCTTCCTTTCTCCAGGGGAGATAATTTGGTTCCTTTCCATGTATTCCTTTGACTGAAAAGTTCACGTTCAAGGATCTCAAGTTAAAGATATTATTTAAATAGCAGCAACAGAATCAAGAGCCATGTGTTCGCAGTCTCAGTACCAGGGACGTTTTCCTCTGATGGAGAGAGCTGATTCCCCCCCCCCCCCCACACACACACCCTGTACCCACGCTTATTATGTGGCTCAGACACACAAAGAATAGAAAAGCCTTGGGGTTTTCTGCGCTACAGAGTAGGAACTAGCTCTCAATTGACGTATTTAAAGTAGGGATTATAAGAGAAAATTGGAAAGTCTCACGAGAGAAACTGCCTCTAAATTATTTATGGTGAGCGCCATGTTGTTTTACGCCCCACCTTAAGCTCGGTCTGCTGACATGATGAAAAGCAGCAGCTTCAAAGCCAGACTTCCCAGCTTCAAATCCCAGCTCCGTGGCCGGATGTGCGTGTGTGTGTGTGTGTGTGTGTGTGTGACCTTGGAAGAGTCATTTTATTGTTCACTAAGCGTCCATGTCCTCAGCTACACAAGGAGGTTTACACCTGCGGCACGGGACTGAACCTGACCGAAAAAGCGTCCAGAGTAGCTGCTACAGCTGCCGCTGGAGGCAAGATCGCCTGGGACTGGACCCCCACTCCAGCACACTCCAGCTGAGCGGCTTAGGCAGGTGATTCTGCGGTGCCCCAGGGCCTCCACAGCCCAACAGGGTAATAATCGTACCGACCGCCTAGGATCCGTGAGAGTATTAAGTGAGGCCGCCATGATCTGCATGCCTGTGTCCGCCCAGAATTCAAGTGTTGCAATCCTAACTCCCAAAAGTTTCCGTATTAGGAGGTAGAGCCTTTGGGAGGTGCTCAAATCATGACGGTGGAGTCCTCTTGAGTGAGACCGGCACCCTTATAAAAGAGACTCCAGAGAGCCCCCTGGGACTTTCCACCGTGGGAGGACATGGCCAGGGATCAGCAGTCTGCAGCCCAGAAGAGTGCCCTCCCCTGACCGTGCCGGCAGCGTGACCTCAGACTTCCAGAACTTTAAGCAAGTAATTTCTGCTGTTTATAAGCCACCTAGTCCGTGGCATTGTGTTACAGCAGCCCAAACAGACCAAAACAGAGTTAATGCATTCATACAGAGTCCGGTGCATAGTAAGTTCTTCTATGTTGGCTTTTAGGACCATTGATTTCTTCGGGCACTCATCGAGGGCACCCTCCATGCCAGGTCCCGTCCTAGACACCGTAACGCAGAGATTAATGGAACACCATGCTCAAGTGGTTCCGTGTTCACTGGACAAGATGGCACGCACACACAAATAATTCTAGCAGAGTGCGGGCTCCACATGAAAGCCAGGCTAGAGAATTTCAGAGAAGGTGACATTTGAGACGAGCCTTGAAGGATACCAAAGTGTCCAAAAGGGCGGCAGTGGGTTCCAGAGAGCAGTACCTGAATGTACCAGGCACGGAGGTGAGGACAGTAGGGAGCACAGCAGGTCGGGTGGGAAGAGGGGGCGGAGCCTGGAGGAGAGGTGTGGTCCAGCTTATACCAACTCTGTCCCAAGTGACCGGGAGCCAGGACACCTTGGTTTTCAACTCTCCCGAGTACCAGCTCCGAGAGTGTGGATTAACTTCCCAACTAGCAAAATGAGAATATTAAGGCATGATCCTTGGGGGCCCTCCCAGCTCTCAAGCGATTTAATTCTCACCAGACGGCAAACTTTCTGGGGACAGACTTCAGGACCTATTCCTCTGCTTCCCCTCGTGCACCTCAGCGACGGCAGGTTCGGTGCCCAAGAAATGCCTTTTAGGCTTTTGGAATTTTCTAGTCTTTTCTAGCTCAGGAATGTCTCGTTTTAACAGTTTGCTCCCAAGCAGGTCTCCGAAAGCATGTATTTATAAAACTGAGCCCCCCAATCTCTAAGGGTTTTCTCATTAAAACAAATTGGAAGTGCCTATACAAATGATGTCAAGGCTTTGAGAATTCAAAACCGAAGTGTTGGCCATCACCTGACTGGTCTGGTTCAAAGGACGCTGAGGTCCAGAGCCTCTTTGGCAAAGACAAGCCAGGACTCTCCAGAGCAGACAACTTGGGAAATGTGCAAAAGGGGCTCCCAGCCCAGGCTCCTGCACCCGATAAAATTAGCCGAAAAATGATCTCCATGGCAACAGGAAATTTGTTCTTAAAGAAGGTTAGAAATAATGCCTTTGGAAGAAACTCCGCAGCAGATAGAATATTCTCAGATTACACATAAATGGTGTCTATGCCAACAAAGTGACGGGCCAGGCGGCTCAATTATCTGGATAATTTAGGCCTGAACCAGTGATTTGTAAAAGAATAGGAGGCTTTTAAAGTCTGAAGAATGGAATGTGGCAGGTATGGCCGCCAGGGCTCAGGCGAGGACATCAGAAGCCCTGCCTCTCCTCCAAGTTTTCTCTGCCAATCTGGGACCCGGAACAGGACTCGCGGTCCCGGGGCGTTGGTCTCCGCCAGCTACGTCCCAAGAATCAAGGAGGGGTGCACGGAATTGTTAGATGGATGGTCAGGAAGTCATTGGGTGAGGGTGAGTTCTGGAGGACCGATTCCAGCACAGGTGCCCAGACGTCCTTCTTTCTTTTTATTTTTTAATTTTTTTTTAATGTTTATTTATTTCTGACAGAGAGAGAGAGAGAGAGAGAGAGAGAGAGAGCACAAGCAGGGGAGAGGCAGAGAGAGAGAGAGGCACAGAATCCAAAGCAGGCTCCAGGCCCTGAGCTGTCAGCACAGAGCCCAACGTGGGGCTCGAACCCACGACCCGTGAGATCATGACACTGAGCCACCCAGGTGCCCCCAGACATCCTCCTTTCTGCCCCCCCAAAAAAGAGAGCCCAGATCCCCAGACCCTCCCACCCACTTTCTCTCGAACGCATCTCCGTTTTCTACACATCAGCCATCTTTCTTCTCTGCCCCCACCTTTACCTCCTTTATTCCATCCTTCCTTGGAAGATTGAAAGGCATGTGGCAAATTGAAACCCGTTCTGCTTTCATCAGTTTTGAGAGGAGACTGCTCAGCCCGGAGGACCCAGGCTGCTCAGCTTCGACTTCTCCAAAGTCCGGGCCTCGCTTCCTCATCTGTAAGAAGGGGATGAGAATAAAGGTGACTTCCTCATGGCACTGAGGTGAGGAGCGAATAAATCGGTATTTGTAAGCACTTCGAACAGTGCCTTGCACGCAGTAAGAGCTATGTCTGCATTTGATAATCCCCCCAAATCATTGAAAACACTCAAGCCACTGCAAAAATCAGACTGGACTCTCAGACACGGAGGCACCCTGGCGATTCCTGGGTTCAGATCTCTTTCGCCGTGAATCATTAAGGAATCAAAATGCTGTGAAATGCCACATGTCACCCTGCGTCCTTGTCATACAGATGAGAAACTGATGCCCAGAGATAGAAGGCGTCTCTGGGGTACAGAGTCCAGGTAGCCCCCAGGGGTTTTCTGAAGGAGACTTTCTGTCTTCCAGGCAAGCCCTGGGCATCTGAGCGGGGGTAGATCTCGGCAGCTCCCAGCCCCGGAAAGGCCTGGCATCGGGCTCTGCAAATGTTTGCCTAACATCTCGGCCTCCCCTTTGCTTGTGTTTATTTATTTACTCGGTAGTTTGCTCATTAATGAACGAAGGTATTCCTCAGGCAGAGATAAGGATCCCAAGGGCCCGTGAACTTTTCACGAGCTGAGCGGATAAGCTGTATCTCCAAAGAAGTTACAGCTGACGATTCACGTCGAGACCATCCGGCTGCGGGATCCCTCGCACCACGACGGCTCATGGTGTTTCCGCAGCACCAGAACCTAGCGCAGAATCCGGAGTGTGAGCGTTAGGAGCCAGGTGGGAATCCGGGCTATGACATCGTTCAGCCTCGTGGGTTAGCCAAGTTACTTAACCGCTCTGGGCCAGCTTCTCCATCCTGAAGGGTAATAACATCCAGCACGTGTTGAGCATTTACTGTTTTCCAATTGCTGTGTTAACAGCTTCACGCATATTACCTCATTTAAATCTTACCATCAGGAAGGAGAAAACAGGGGCGCCGAGAAGGTATTTTCCAACAGAGTAAATAACGTGCCCATAACGCAAATTTACTTCTTGGTTAATAAGTAAATGGCACAACTTGGGCAATTATTCTCAGGGTCTTCCTGGTGGCTGTGAGAACGGAGTTTTATGATGCATTGGCTGGCCGTTGAAATCAGCAAATCTTCCTTCCTTCGCTCCTCTGGGTTCCAACTACTAGACTGGATCCAGAACAAAATGACCTTGTTTCCCCCCTCCCTCCCTTCCCTTCTTCCTCCCACCCTTCCTTCTTCCTTGCTCCCTTCCTTTCTACTTCCTGTCTTCCTCCCACCCTTCCTTCTTCCTTGCTCCCTTCCTTTCTACTTCCTGTCTTCCTCCCTCCCTCCCTTCCTTGCTCCCTTCCTTTCTACTTCCTGTCTTCCTCCCTCCCTCCCTTCCTTCCTTCCTTCCCCCTTTCCTTCCTTCTCTCCTCTCTCCTTCCCTCCCTTCCCTCCTGCCCCCTCCCTTCCTTCCCTCTCTTATTTAAATCAAACATTTATCAAACACATTCTCAGTATTCCATACCAAGTTTCTTATTAGCAACTAAGCAAACAAAACCGAATAAGGCAGGACCTTCACTGCCCTTAAGCAGCTAGCAGTCTTGTCTTTTGTTTTTCAAAGTTATCTAATTCCACGAAATGACAAAGATCCCCCCCCCAATAAAAAAGCTAGCCAAGATCCCAAATCTCCATATTGTTTTGTTATCAACGGGAGAAGAAAGAAGATTCATTTCTCGAGCCTCTCCATGGGCAAGGTGCTCTCCCATCATTTCCCTGAATTATTATACCCTGTGAAGGGTATTATTATGTTTCGTTTTTATGGGAGGCCTGGGCTGCTCATGGACTTGTCTGCGGAAGCCAAGATGGGCTCGACCCACAGTCCCTCCCCTCACCGCGCGCACACGGTTCTCTGTCGTCCCCGGCTTCGCGATGTCCCTTTCTCTGGGTTGACATTGCCGACGATGACTCGTATATTTCTGGGAATGCTTTTCTCCCCTTTTGGGGGGGGAATCTGTCTTCAGCCCCGCTCATCAGCCCCCTTCATGTGCACGGTCACAACGGGCCCGTCCCACCGCACCCCTGTCTCCCCCTCCCCCCACCCCTCTCCCGCGCAGGGAACGCGCGGTCCCGGCCAGATTTACAGCCACTCACACAGCTGTTTCCAGCCAAGGTGAGGGTTTCCTCTTAACGGTGTCGTTTACAAGTCAATAAAGCCCCGGAGCCCCGTTTCCGGCAGCCGGTCCCACCTCGGGGGCTCTGTTGTCTCGCCCGGCAGTCAGGGTGCCCAGGGCCCGGCTGGGGGCCTCATTCCTGCCGTAAAGACCTCCTCTCCTCAGAGGGCAGAGTTCAAAGCTCTGGCTCCCCAGGACCCCGTCCTAAACCGTCGGCCCCGCCCTGCTTTATGGCTCCCGCTCCCCTCCCCCGCTCCCCTTCCCGCAGCACGGAGCCCAGCCTGGGCTCTTATCTGCCCCGGAGATAAAGGCCGGGCTCTGGGAAGCCAAAGGCGAAGGCGCCCGGGCCACTGGCCCCGGCTCCCACCGCTCTGGGATGTGTTTAATGAGCTCGAGGAAAGAAGGCCTCTCTCAAACCGCAGAGAAGACACTCCCTCCGGGGCTGGCTTTCTGTCTTCTAGGGGGAGGGCCGAGGGGAAACCTCGGTGCTCTCAGGGGCTCCCTGCCTCCCCGGAGGCTTCCCCAGGCCAAGGCGATAATGAGGTGAGAGAAGATGGCGGCTTAATGGGCCTGGGCCTGCGGAGAAGGGGAGCCGGTCAGGCCCAGGCCCTGCGAGCCGCAGCCCCGTGGGGAAGGGGGAGCAAGTCAAGGTCACAAAGCCCTGGGATGCCACAGCAAGGTCAGAACCGCCCGGGGCGTTCACTTAGGCACTTCTTCAAGCAACGTAACCAGAGCGCCTACTGTGCCCACGGCACTGTGGTTCACGCTCTGGGGTTGGCGGGGGAGGGCGAAGCAGCCCCAAGGCTGAGGCCCAGGGATGTTGCCAGAGGCGAGAGGGTGCATCCTGACAAAGAATAGAAACCCGCCTGGAAAGCAGAGGGAAGTGAATACATTTGCTTTAAAAGGGCTTGTGCATTCAGGGGGCACCAGTGCAGGTGATTTGGGGTGGGGCGGGGCTCTGTCACTCTCCTGACAGAGGGGAAAGAGGTGCTGGCTGTCGCATCTCCCCCTGGCCTGTATCTAAACCAGAGACACCCCCCCCACACACACACACACAGCTTTCTCCCATCTGGTGGTCACAGGCAGCCCCTCGGGGAAGGCCAGGGTCATCTACGTTGTACCCACACGGTCCAGCAGGGAAGCCTGCATTTACCGAAACCCACCCTGGGAACTGGACCGGCCAGTAGGAAACACCACGCGCGTAAGAATTTCAGGGATGCGTCGCATGGCCTTGCCACCCGGCAGGTTACACATATACAAACAGTGAGTGCATCGTGCAGCCCTAACCCTTCTGTGCCCGGCCCGGGGCTCGCGGCAGATGGTCGGAGTAAGATCGCCACTTTTCAAGAGAAAAGGCTGAGGCCCCGGGGAAGTTACAGTGACCCCAGCTAACATAAGGCCATCACAGTACCTTTGCGTGGTACCAAAACGGTGCCCCTGGGGGGCGGCTGTGGCCCCGTGGGAGCAGGCTCCTGGGCAGATAGTCTGTGCAGAGGAGGTCCCCTTCCCTCTGGGCAGAAGCAGAAGAGAGCCCGGGGTGCACGGGGTATGGACAAAGGCATGTACTGGACTTCGGCCTGCTTGGTCAGGCGTGCTGTGCGACGCGAGGAGGCCACCCTGAGCTCTAAGAGAAAGTGTCCAGGCCACATACAGCCGAGGCAGAGAGACCGGCGGGGGCTGCAGTCAGGCAGAAGTGTCATTCAGCCCCAGCTCCGTGACACGACCCACTGTCACCGCAGCCATGGGGAACTCACTCTGTCGTTTCTCTGTGGACTAAGGCTAATAACACCCACTTCGCCGGGGTTGGCAAAGATTTAAAAGTAGATAGCAGTTCTTATTTTCCCAGCGCCTCAAGAACAGAAGATAAAGAATCCCCAGAGCCCTGGATGTCTTCCTTCCTTCCTCACTTGGAGACAGGTCTTAGCTATTTGTTTCCTGCCTACATGTAATTACAGTGCGAGGGCCTCACTCTCCAGGCCTGCTTTAGTGAAGGAGGAAGGAAGTCACTCAGGCCTTTTCACCGCAGCTCCCTGCTCGGAGACGCCAGCTGGGAATCTGACTAATCTGTGACTGCAGCCAACAACCCCCCGGCACGTTCCAGATCAAGGTACTGCACAGGCCATTCGGGACGGCTCTTGTGGCCACCAACCCACCACTGTTCTCAGGCCCGCCTTCCAGGACACCAGTCCTCTCCCACCTCTCCCAGGGCCCTGTGAGTTTATGGCCGGGGAGAACGAGAGTCCCCTCCACCCACGCTGCAGAGCACCCCAGGGCCACTCCAGCCCTCGGATGTTCCCACCGTGAGCTGGGCCATGAGAACGTCCACAGCGTGTGTCCCTCTCTGCAGGGTCTGCGCGGAGTGCCGCATCGGAGAGCACTTGGCAAAAGTCTTGACAGAGCTGGGAACCCATCAGATGATGAAACTGCTTCGTGGCTCAACTCGGTGACACGGCGTATCCAGAGAGGACCGCTGGCTTTATCCAGAGACGTCCTGGACAGTAGCCATTTCCATTGAGTTCAGGAAAAGAGACACAACTCCTTGCAAGACTGGCTCTGCTCTATGACCTTGAACAAGTTCCTTCACACTCTGCAGCAGACCTTCTCCCCTACACTAGGGCAGTAGGAATATGTAACTCTCGAGGACCCTTTTGGAGCTGACAGTCCCGGATGCTGCGATTCCGGGAGTTACAAAGGACCCTTGCCTAATCGGTGGCATGGATCAAAAGAGAAGATTATTTGTGAACATCGAGCTGCAGGAAAGGAGAAACGCCCTCCCCGGGTTGATGGCTGCAGGATTCATCTGGCTTCATCAGAAAAAGACCATAAAGCTGTTTTGCAAAACAGGTTGATTTCAATGAAGCATCTTGTGGCTTGATAGACTCCTGGTCAGCGCAAGAAGAGTTTGGATCCTTGACAAGAAATGGTCTTTATTATTTAAAGTATCAACAGGGCAGAAAGATTCCAGTTAAGGTCCATGTGCACTAGGAGAGGTTATTTTAGCTAAGATGTAAGAGATTTACAGCTTTATTCCTCCCGGGCCCACCCAGTACCTGGCCACCATGTGCCAGACCCTGTGCTGAAGACAAAGAAACGACATACCTCTTCCCCCGCAGACTGGGTCTGCCAAAGGGACAGTCATAAAGAGGACAGTAGTTTACCACACGCCGTAGTTCCGCGGGGATCCACAGGCATGTCGAGCCCGAAGGTGGCTTGAGCAAGAATTAGCATCTCCATCTTACAAAATGGTAACCGAGGCTCAGAGAGGTGCATTCATTTGTCCGAGGCCACGCAGCCAGGGAGAGGAAGAGAAGTTTGCAAATTCTGATCTTCTGACTCGTAGGCCAGAGCTCCTTCTATCCACTTCCGTGCCTGTCTGCACCGGAGGACCCAAACCTGAGAGGTTATCATCCCTCAGGGACCCCTGCACGGAGTAGGTAGGTGCTCCACGAGGATTTGTTAGCCAACTGGGTTCTTGGTTCCACTACTCTAGACAAAGGCTTGATTGCTTCTTGTAAGCCCTGAATTTACTTCTCTCCAGTTCTTTCATACCGACTGTTTGTTATAGGATTGTGGCTTCTGCAAATGGAAAATCCTAAAAGACATTGCTCCTGCAATCTCCTTAAGCCTGCTGGTATTCCAAGCACAAACCTCAAAACATGCTGCTAATTTCCTCCAAAAAATCGTAAGCATGTCTCTCCATCGCAACGGCAGGAAGACATAGCAGAGCCTTGGAATTAGGCAGCACTGGGTTCCTGTCACCGGGTCACTTTGGGCAAATATTGGCCTGTTTCAGCCCAAGGGGTCCAATCTATGAAATGGAGTTCAAGCTCCCCTTGAAAAGATGTTGGACTGGCCAGATGAAATTCATCAGAGCCTCTGCCACGCCATGGGCTTTTTAATGACATGAGTGGCCTTCTCTACCCCAAACTCCTTCCACGACTGGGCTTAAGCAAGTCCATTTCCCTGGCCCATTTTCTTCTCCGTAAGAGTTTTTCCCTCATCACACTCTCTGACCCACTGGTATTTCAGATCGACCTGAACTGATGACCAGAATTGGACCATCTGAATTAATGATGGCGAATTCAGAGCCTCCCGGATTATTCGGTCATCCTCCTGGACTCAGTCCGTTGACTGAGTGGCAAAGGTCCCTGCCAGCAACAGCGTTTAGAGCAGGACAAGTGTGTACCCTTGGCCCAAAAAAACACTTCGTAATGAGGAATGGCTTCCCTTCATGGCTTCAGCTCTGACGACACAACCATAGGGACTTAGGGGACCCTTTTCATTGAGAAAGCACTAGGCTCTGTGCAATCAGAATCATTTTATCGGCCAGGCTCCATAGCTCCAGGATCCAACTTGTGAGCTTTTTAAAGGGTCCCACAAAAAAAATTTGAGAGCTGACAAAAAAAAAAAAAAAAAAAAAAAACTGGTTCTGAAACACAAAACAAAAACAGCAAAATCAAAGTAGGTAAATGTTTAATTAATTGTCTTAAAAAGCTAACACTATGTCCCATGCCACTTCGTAATTGTTAAATTTATCACTTGTGAGCATTTCATTGCATTAGAAAACAGTGTGGAGGTTATATATTTGCACGTGGCATGAATTTCCAAATAGATTGAGAAGGAAAAAAAAAAAAAAGAAAAAGACCTTATGGTAAATTAATCAAGTTACCCATAGCTAAATAATTTTAAAAGCAAAACTGCAGAGTTCTTTTGAACTTTTTTATAGCAAAATAACAAAAACCCCATAATACATAATATGGAACGAAGGAGTCCCGTCACATATGACAGGATGTGGGACGGGGTCTCCGAGAGTGAGAGAACCAGGGTCTCCGGAGGACTTTCAAGGGTCCAGATCATCGTCTGCAAAGTCCTATCACTTTCACCAAGAGGTAGGCACCCACCTAGACTGCCCAGACAGTGGTAAAGACTTTCAGATATTTGCTCACTCAAGAACTGGGTGCCATTTTCAAATGCCGGGCCACCCTTTTTCCCAGTTCCTTCTGCCGAGCATTCCTTCCGCTAATCAAACCCCGGTCATCCAGCTCTGAGGGAATGTTTACTCAGTACACACCATTCTAGAGTCAAAGGCTGAAGGCCACGCTAAAGTTAAAACATTAAAAAGGAAGTCTTACCTTTTGGGTCAGTGTTACAATTTTCTGGGTGTGGAATGTGACCCCTGGGGGGTTGTAATCACAGTAAGTGGCGACGTGGAGGAGAAGACAGCCCTCTGGGATTGAAGCAGAATATTTAGATCTGTTCCCCAGTCCACGAGGTGCTGACACTGCAGAAATTCTTTATTCCCTTCTAGACTTCAGTTTCCATGGCTGTAAAACGGGGGTGATGATCCCCACCGGGAAATTGTGAGCGGCGAACAAAGTGGCTTTTGAAACCCGAGAAGCGCTATACGGGGTCAGACGGTTGTGCACCATGTAGCCAAGATTTTTTTTTTTTTTTTTTACTTTAGTGCAACAATAAAGGACTCCCAGCTGAAATAATTGTAGCTTCATTGAGCATCTTCACAGTTCGTACTGAGATTTAATTGTGAGAAGTTCTATTCCCCAACGATGGCCACATCAGCACGTCTCCTTCCGGGATGGTCTCCCTGCCGTGGGATGGTGACATCCCTCCACCGAGAGGCGGTGTCCAGCCTCCCTCTACTCAAACCTGAGTGGCCCGGCCAGGTGCTCAATAGCCCTAAATGATAGGATAATCGTCTTATTCATTTATTTTTTTTAATTCATTTTGCTTATCTGCATTTGTAAAATTTCCATAGCAAGCATCCCACTTTCCTCAAAATAAGCCATTTTTCAAAATTCCCCTCATATCCCCACCCTCTCAAAGCATCAGCAGGCATTGGCTGATATCTGACTCTCCATAATTCACCAAAATAACTGCTCGCCCCCAAATCCTGACAAGCTTATACCGGTGGACAGACTCCAGAAACCACCGAGGTCCTCGGCTGGGCAACACGAGTGAATCCAATGCTCGGATTCGCCTATAGTTAGACCTACCAGCCCAGCTGCCCCAAGAGTGGAGGAAGTTTTCCCGAGGCCCGAGCATCAAGGTTTTTTTAACCAGGAGAAAGTGAAGCTTTTCATTCATTCATTCATTCATTCATTCATTCATCGAATATTGGCGAAGCCCTGTGTGTGCCCGGCATGGGATACCTCTGAGAGCTGATGGAGGGCTCTGCCTACAGGCAGTGAAAAATACAAATGAAGCCGTGATCCGAATGTGGCATAAATGCCACGAGAGGGGTCACCTGAGGCGGCAAGTGGACGGAGCAGGTGCACTGGCCCAGAGGGGGAGATGCAGGAGGGCCGCCTGGATAACGGGATGTAGTGATGGGGATTTAAGGAGTATCAGCGTCAGAGGGCAGAATGCAGTGTGCTGTAACACACACGTTTATTCCTCCCTGAAGCCTTAGGTTGAAATCCTAACCCCCAGTGTGACGGGACTAGGAGATGTGGGCTTTGGGAGGTAATTAGGTCACGAGGGTGGAGCCTCAGAGAGGTCCCTTCTCTTCTTTTCTGCCCTGTGAGGACACATGAAGAAGACAGGCCATCTGTGGACCAGGAAGCTGGCTCTCACCAGACACCGAATCTGCCAGTGCCTCGATCTTGGGGGGTCCCAGTCTCTAGAGCCGTGAAGGATAAATGTCTGTTGCCTAAGCGCCCTCCCAACCCCCACCAAGTCTATGGTAGTTTTATTGTAGCGGCCAGAACCGACTAAGACAGAAATCAAATGAGACCATTCTTGTGAGCGCACTTTGCAAGATGGAAATACGGGATGTGGTGGCCAGCCCCTGGCCACCCAGCCTCTGGCTGCTTCTGTACTCCAGCCGGGACTCTGATAGGGCGTGAGGCTTCTGTTTGCCGCGTTGATGAGCACAGAAAACCTCGGACCGTGACACTGACACAGGTCTTTGGCTGTCATAGTCTCTCGTACTTTTATCTACCGTTCACTAAACAGGCAGGGCAGGAACAGCCTTTCTCGCTCCGAGGCCAGTGGCCGAGGTCCGAGATGCTGCTGGGGACACATCTCCCCTGCCAGCCTGGCCCGACCATGCTGCCGGCCAGGTGGGGCTTGTGAGACAAGTGCCCTTAATTTGTTCTGACGTCCAGCCAGAGAGAGAGCCAATCTTCCAGGGAGCACGGAGAGCTCGTGTCCTCCCATTATCCACTGGAACCGAGGGTGAAGGCTGGAGCCCCACCCCTCTCCTGCAGCCGTCGCCCTGGGCGGGTGGCTGGGGACCCTGGCCTCAGCCACTCAGTCCGTATGTGTCCTTCTGTGTCACCGTCCAACATCACTAAGAGGCTCTTTCTAACAGAAAAGCCCTGCCATCCCCCCTGGGGGTCCTTCAATGCCTCCCCTTGGTCCCTAGACCAGGAAGCCCAAGCTTGTCAGCCAGGCCCTCCGTCTCCTGCTCCTCTCCAGCAGCCTGGTCCCTGCCATTTGTTCCCCCCAGAGCCAATTCTGACCATTTGTTCCAGCCAGGCCCCAAATGGGACCCCATACCTTCTCCTTTGTACGACTCCTGCCAATCTTTTAAATCTTTGTTAAAGTGTCACTTCCTCCAAGAAGCCGACCCGGAACTGCCAGCCTCCTGCCCCTGTTGAGATCCCACAGATATGTATCACTTATTAATCTTGCTGCCTCGATGTGGCAAGACGGCGTTCTCCCACCTTCTGCCCTGCTTTTCCCCACCACGCCCCGGGGGCGCCTGGGGAGTCTCAGGTGAAATGGAGAGTGAAGCTTGTCAGCAGAAGTCTCATGAAACAAGACGGGCCAACATCGGCAAGGGGGGTTTCGTTCGTCATGTAGACATTTAACTCCGAAGGCCCTGCAAGGGCCCCCAGGTGCCGGCAGGAGCTGGGATCAGACCCTGATGGTCCCTGTGATGCTCTTGCTGAGGGAGCCCAGTCGCCCCCCTCCACCCAGGGCAGGGCAGAAGGTGGAGGAAGCCCAGGAAGGAATCTTATGCACACACTAACTCTCCTGAAGACACAGAGCCTGGCTTTTAGAGAGTACCCCACTTCCCACAAAAGGGCCCCAGGAAAACCAGAGGTTCCTCCAAATTCTGGTACTGTCACCAAAAAACTCTGGGAAATAATTATTTGAACCAAATTTACCCCATTTCTTTTCCTCAGACTCTTTCAAGTCCTCAGGAGAATAGAGGCATTGCAAATCTCCAAGAGGGAAATTAAGTGTGAATATTAATTATGTTCATCTGGCCACAGTGCCTGATTTGGGGGAACACTTCTTCTTTGGGGAGGGGGAACACCTCTTGATGCACCCCAGAATCAGTGTTTCACGGAACACAATTCAGAAAATGCTGCCCTAAAGATATTTATGAACTTAAGAGTTCCCGAAGGAGCCTATCTCCCAATATCTAGATCTTTTAGAGAATTTTATTGATATTATTTCTTAATATATCATAAAGAGCCTGCTTTTGAGGCAGCCGCGTTTCTTGTTGATGACGCACACCATGTATATGAGTGTTTCCCTCATTACCGTGGTTACCAGGAAGCTCAGAATTGCGTCCTGGCCCACATCCAGCTACTGCCCAGACCTCTAGAGGGACAAATTTGTCTTCTTACCTTTATTCTGTTACCGTCTTGTCTCTTCTATTTTTCTTTTCTCTTAGCCATGATTCCTTCATGTATTCATTGTAAACCTATTTTACTGGTATGTCAAAACCCTCTCGAAAGAGAGGCTAGGGGTGCATAAATAAATGTAAACAACTGTTGTATTGTTAGCAATAATGATAAGAAACACAGTTGCATTCCAAAGAAGAGGGGACTGTCCAAGAGACGTTGAGTATTAGCTCTTTCCTGACCAGGAAACGAGGACCCAAGACTTGTTTCCTCTTGGCCTTAATCGTCACGTTTAAGTGTTTCTAGTCTCTAAAGTCAGAAGACGTGCCTCCTTCCCTCCCCCCACTCCCTTGAGAGACTGGAACAAAACCACCCTCAAGATCAAATAGATTACATTAATGACACAGAGAAAAGAGGATGGTCTGTGCCCACTCTCTGAGCTCCCCAGACAACAGGCTTTTGTGCTCAGGAGAGAGACGGGGGCCGGGGGGCACTTGACAGGCTACATCCACTGGACAGGGCCTGCTGGGCTCGCACTGGTGCCCTCCAAGACTCCGTGAGTTGGGTGGACGGAGGCCCTTTGATTCTTGGCCACTGCCCCCACCACCGAGGAACCCTGCCTGCCCAACACCCAAATAGCCACCCCCAGGGCCTTTCGAGGGCCCAAAGGAGAGGTGGAGTATTCAACAGACCCCACCCTATTCAAATATTCTGCCTCCAGACAAACTCAGTTTATCATCCCTTCTGACAACTTGACTGTGAAGTGACCCACATATGAGAAACACTCTCCCGCAGGCCTGTCTTCCCTGAGCCGGAGCTGGAGATGGTCACCCATAAGGCCCCTTGTCCCCATCTCTGGACGGTAGCCATCTTCTCCCCCTTTAGCGCTTCCTTCATGGATGGTGGCCCAGGAGCAGGCCAGTGGCTGCCTGAATCCCCTTGGATTCTCCTGGGAGGCCACGAGCCCCTGGTGGGCTCTCTCTCTCTGCTGTTGTGCACACCCCCTCCCCCACACGCTGAAGGGCGCTCCTGGGCAGAGGCACAATGGCTATGAAAACAGCTGTATTCATAAAAGCTGGGGAAGGTGCTGCTCAGACCCAGAGGGACAGTGGAAACTGTCTGGATTAGACCTTCCCTCTCTGACTCCATCAGCACAGCCGGTGCCACATCATTACCAATCTCCTTGGCTGTGCGTTCTAGCAGGTATGATGTGCTCCTCGAAGACTGGAACCTCGTGGAATTCACGACTCCATGTTTACGCCGGGGCCCGCCTCTGCGTATGACCTAACAAGTCCAGAGGAAAGGCGGTAAGAAGGGGGGAGAGAGAGTGAGGACTTCAGAGTCTGGGGAGGTCAGACCCTCTATTTTCATGACCTCCTTCAATCTTCCCAAAAACCTTAAGGGTTTAGATGTTATCGTTAACCCCGTCTCAGAAAAGAGCACATGAGGCTCAACCGGGAAGTAACTAGTCAAGTTTGGACCAAGTTCCAGCCACTCGAGCGGCCCTGACCCTCCTCCGGCTCCACCCAGGGCCGGCCCAGGAGTTTCAACTTTATCCCAGAGGCAGTGGACCATGAAATCTTTCTGAAAACTTCGGAGTTGACTTTGCAAAGCAGTGTTCAAATTAGAATAGGGATTTTCCACCACGGAATTCTCGGCTTTCCGCAGCAGCTCCGACCACACATCAAAGGCATACTCTTAGAGCAGTTCTATTTGTTGGGCGCCTAAGTCAGAAAAAATCAGAAAACATCTAGAGAGAGAGATTCTTCCCCATTCTTCTCTACACACAGGTTAGTGTCCCTCTGCGAAGCCCAGACTTCATTCCGCAGAAGTCCCCAATTCTCCTGGGAGAAGAGGAAAGGAACTATCGGCCTATCGGCCAGGTCAGCTCACTTCAATACAACAGACAAGGCCTCATTAGGCAGCCGTGGGCACCAAGGGGACCCCGAGGCCGCAGACCCCATCCCTGGCCCACCGGGCACTAGCACCCAGACGGGAAGTTGGAGTAGAAATAAAGCGTTCCCAGGATCACCACGTGCAAGGAGAGGTTTATGTGAGGCCTGTGAAAGTTTGACCGACCCTCGGTTGTAAAAACTGCAAAGAGATTTATTTGTGGCTGTCCCTTCTGTGGGTGTCTGCTCCAGGGGAAACAGCAAATCTTTGTGAGGGACCTATTGGTTCCTGTGTATGGCTTCCTCTGCTTAAAAGAAGAAAAAAGAAAGTCATTTAAACTATTTAATTGGCCTAATTTGTGTTCTTAAAAAACGAAAATGAAAAAAAGCTGAGATTTTATGGGTGGTGTTACATTTTTAACGGGCAAGTATCCCAGGCCCATACTTTTAATTGGAAAATGTCAAACAGCTGGTTGTTTTAGGCTCGGAAATATAAGAATAATACCCACCGTTTGCTTCAGGGCCACAGTTTACAAAGCGCTTCGTGTCAGAGACTCTGCTTTCCTACCAGCACGCGTGGAGATTAAATTATGATGGACATGTGTATCTTCACCATACTCTGTTCCCGAGATGCTTCGAGACAACCAGCAGGCTTGCTCGTACAAGACACAGGTGTAAGGCCTCACTGAGGTTAAGCGCTATCACAGACGGGGCCGCCAAGCACTTGGAGCCTTTCCGTGGCTGAGACTTTTCCGGAACGTAGCCCGTCATCCTGCGGTTATCTTAACGAGGCCTGGAAGTTCCGCCTGTCCCCACGCTTCTTGGCCATTTCTGGGGGACGAAGGGCCACGTTCGCTCATCTGAAGCCGGACGTGTCGGGATGAGGGCTGGGCCGGAGGCGGGAACAGACTAGCGTCCCGTCTTTTGCCAGCATCCTCCTCTCTGCCTCAGGCCTCGTCTCTGTCGTCCCTGTGCTTCCGTTTTCTCACGTGCGGAGACTGAATCCCGCCACGTCCCATTCTCAGCACCACGCCACAGATGCTGTGTGATCTTGTGCGAGAATTACAGGCATTACCGCACTATTGTTTCGTTATTGTCATAGACCTTGGTGTCCGCAGGCCCAAGCCCGGCTGCCAGCTCTATCTCTTGCTGTGAAACCGTGGACACGTCACTCCCTCTCTCTCGACCTCTAAGTCCACGTCTGTAAAATGAAGACGGTGCCCTTGGTCAGGGCACCTTGGAGTAAAGCCACCAGACGAGCACAAAATAGCGAGCTTGCGCTAGAATGTAAACCGATGCCCTGCCCCCTTCATTGAGAAAGTCTTGCTGTGAAAAAAGCAAAACAAAACAAAACAGCTGGACTAGACAATATGCTGAATGAGCAGTGGTGCTGCGTTAGCCCTTCCGTGAGTAAACAACATGATTCCAACGACATTCTTATCCTACGTATGAGATGAACAGGGACCTAGGAAGTGGGTTTGATTCAGAATTATTGCTATCCAGGTGGGGCCACTATTCTAATTAGCCCACGGGGCTTCACAGGGGACCTAACGTGGCCCAGCACGGCCGCACGTCAACACGGTGATCCCTTCCCAGCTCGATGGGCAGATGAGACTTGAGCGAGAGTTTATCAAGAACTGGCCAGACCTATAGCCCCAGACAGAGCCTATCTGTAGAGGAGTCGTGGAGACAAAGTTCCCTGAGACCAGGCAAGTGGGGAGGGCTTCCCAGGTGAGATGGCATTTGCATCTACGTTGTTGGCGATAGCCTACGCTCAATGAAATGCAGAGAGGTCCATGAACACAGTGCCTTACACGCATTATCCTTGTGTTCATTTTTCTGTGATCTAGAAATGAGCTCTGGGGCCCCATTTGTGGGACACCCGCCAACTTTCTCAGGCAGGTAATCTAGACCTCTTACATGTAGTCACTTTCCTGCTAACACCTGGATATGCTTGGACAGAGGCAAGCATCGACGTGTACGTCCACGTGTAATACAATATACAATCGTATTTATGCAGGTGGATCCCAATGGCTGGTTTTGGTGATGCCTCTAACTCAGTCAGCCCCAAGTCTCAGCTAGGACTCAGACCTGCGCTTGAAATGCAAACCTGTTCTCGTGTGTCATCAACTCCGTCCTCTCTGCATCCAATTGGCTTTGACAACTGGAAAGTTAGATGAGCCATCGGGCCTTTTGTTCATTATCCACACTTCGCTGAAATTATTAAGGAAAATATGTAGGTACATCTGCTGGGAAACTCTTGCCTCCCCTATAGTTGAGAATCTTGCATTTGGGGATATTTTGTCGTATTTTAAGTCACCCGATGATAATTGAGGGCCACGTCTGCCCCTACGGTACTCTTTGACCTTCCGGTTTCAGGCATGAACTTTCTTTCTCCTTGTCCCTCTGCATTTCTTTCCATTTGTCTGTCTTTTGGTAGACTTTTTTTTTTTTCTGTCTTTATGGTTTTTCTACACAATCCACTGGCCATGTGATGGTTTAAATTTAACTTTCAACTTTCAAATTACTCTGTGTGTGTGCGTGTGTGTGGTTTTCCCTGTCTAGAAAGGAAATATTCCCATGGGAAAAGATAAGTGTGAAACGAGGGTGGCTAGGGTCCTATCTTTGAGGTGTCCAGACTCATACAAAGAACTTTTTAATGAATTGTTTTTCCTGAAAAAAAAAAAAAAAAAAAAAAAGGAAGACATGTGCAGTCTCTCCCCCAGAGGGTTCTGAATTCTTGGCTGAGGAGGATAGAAAGAGGATGCTTCCAACCCCTCCCCCTTCAAATCCTAAATCTTTGAAAGCTACCCTCGGATCAAGCAATGTTTTCTTGCAAATTTTGCAACGAGAATTCTAGACTTTTTGACTACAAGGCACATCTGAGCTTACGAAAGGAGTGAATCGCTTTGGGTTTGGGGGGCCCTTCTAGAATCCTTGGGAAGGGCTCCTTTTATTCCTGGACCGCCTTTGATGACACATGACCTTTGACTCTGATCAATGCATCCTCCTCCTGGGGCAGCAGAGAGGAGATCAAATCTCTCAGCGCCCAGAGGAAGAGCCGGCCGTTAGGCCCTGACCTCCCGCCCTGCCCCTAACCTCACTGATAATTGAGTTTTCCAGCCATGCTCATCAGCAGGGTCGGAACACAAAGAAACAAGCCCCTCCTGACTCTGTCTTTGCCCAGATGAAACCTCCAGCCAAATCTGTTCAGCTCACACCAACATCCGGCACCGGAACACTCCGGAGAGCCGGCGTATCTGGGAGACGGCTCTCCCATTCCAGCCTGGGCCCCCTGACACCACCCACATCCCTGCTGCAGGCTGTCACTCGGACAGCATTTGCTCCTCCTAAAAGAGTGCTCCGAGAGAGAGGCCCTCGTCTCCTTGAAAGATTGCACGGCGATTGAGAAAGCACCCCCACCCCCGGTGCCTTCTGTAAAAGCACATTTCCCAGACTCTCCTCGAAGGCTGAAAACTTAAGAAACTTTCTCCAGGGCACGTGGGGGGCCCAGTCCGTTGAGCGTCCGACTTCGGCTCGGGTCGCGGTCTCGCAGTTCGTGGGTGCGAGCCCCGCGTCGGGCTCTGCGCTGACAGCTCGGACCCTGGAGCCCGCTTCGGATTCTGGGTCTCCCTCTCTCGCTGCCCCTCCCCTGCTCACACTCTGTTTCTCTCTCTCAAAAATAAATGCACATTGAAAACAATTAAAAAAAAAAAAAAACCTTTCCCTACCTCACCTTCAATCCTTGTAAAATTTCTTATTTTAGAATAAAGGAAGGGATAAATAACCTTCTTCAGAGCACCGCCACCCTAGGTTTGCCCCCCTCGTGGGAGGAGTGGACAGCTAGCATCACGTCCGTGGCCAGGTGCTGAAGAAGCAGGAGGTGATGGCTGGGAGGCTGGTCTGCACTCAGTCTTTCTGTGGCTTATGGCTCACTGGGGACTGGTTCACAGGCAGCCAGAGGAGAAGCCCTCCCTGTGTGGTTTATGAATAATAACAATGCTTTTCCCACCTTGCATTTTACATGGTCTCCTCTGGCCCTCACCCCCACCCCCACCCCACCCCACCCCCCACCGAAAGAACCGTATTATGTCCCAAGAACCCAAAGGGTAGCAGACTTCTCCAAGGTCACCCGTGCCCAGACGAGGTGGAGCTGAGCTCTGGAGCCAAGGCTGCGGACCCTGAAGCCCATGAACTCTCTGCAGCATCTCCCTGCTGCAGGAGGAGCACGCCAGGGATGGGAGCTTGGAGGCGGAGGGAGGGGACCGGGTGTGGAGGGCCTTGGCTCTCTGGCCAGGACTTAGGGCTTTCTTCCAGAGCCTCCCGGAGTAGCTGCTGCAGGGGGGTAATATATGTGCAGCGTTGAACAGTCAGGGTATTTCCCCATCTGGAAACTGGAAAATGGAAAACCTCATCCGAAACAGCGCCTTAGCGCCTGGGCCTGCCAGACGCGCCCTCCCCAAAGCTGGGACCCGTTGGCATGAAACCCTCCTGGCCATCACCGCTATTTGCCTTCTTGCCTGGGTGGTGTGGAGCTCCTAGGGGCCCTTTGCTACAAGGTCCCTATGCTGCCTGTTTGGATGTAGAAGGTCCGGGAGTGAGGTGCGAAGCTGTATATTTACCAAGTGCCCACAGGTGGTGATTGGCCATGGACAGGTTTAAAAAGAAGAAACACACCATAAAAGCCCCCCCCCCCCAACCCGGACACTGGGAAATAATAAGGCTCCTCCTGCAGAGTCTGAGACGGTAGGTCCAAGGGGGAACCAGGAACCTGGATTTTTAACAGAAACCGAGCCAGGATTGGGGTAGGGTGAGAGGTGGGTCACGCAAGTGCAGGGTCCGATTCTTTATTTATAGGTTTGCTCCGTTGTCCATCATCGACATGCTTATGCTAATATCTGACGTTCTCTATCTCGGTGTCTGGGCTGCTTGGCCCTCCTTAGATTTTGCACCCTGGATGAGTTCCTCACTCTCCTCGCCCTAGTCTTGGGTCTGAACAAAAGCCCCAGGTGACCCCAAGTCCAACAGCTCAGCACCACCTTCCAAGGTCTTGCCCGCATCTCCGGCATCAAGCCCCTCGACTCTTCACGCTGCCGATGGCCTCAGCCATATGCACAGCGTCTGCACCCCTACCTAGTGCACCCCTCCCTGATGACCGGGTCTCGGCCTGGCCCTTGGACATGCTCTCCTGCAACATCCTTGTTTCCTCTGGGATCCTCACTCCTCCTGGCCAGCTTCTCCTCCTCCAGCGCCACCACAACCTCCCTCGTGCGCTAGGAGCTAGGAGCCCTGCCACACACTCTCCCATTTAAACCACCAGACACTCAGGGTGCCTGGCGTATGCAACTCAGGATCTTGGGGTTGCGAGTTCAAGCCCCATCTCGGGTGCTTGAATGAATTGATGAGTGAGTGAGTGAAACTCAGGACACAATGGGACGAGCACAGGCTTTGGTCTCACAATACAAACTCAAGCTTGAATCCAGATCCGCTGCTGACTACCTTACCACTCCCGACAGAGACTCAGCACTCCCGGGCTCCATTCTTCATCTGTAAAATGGGGCTGATCAGGCCCCCCTTGCAGCGTCGTGAAAATAACCAAGTGTCGGCACCACAGTAACTGATGGGCCATAAACTTAGAAAATACTAGGGACCAGCTGGTAGATCTTCCCTTCTCACCATCTTCTGGTGCTCTCTGCTCTCAGGGGTGTGCACTAAGGCCTTCTGAGGCTCTCCGTTGTGGTTCTTGTATCATGGCTAAGTTTGGTTTGATGGGCGGTTAATAATGCTCAAGGCTGAGACGAGAATCAGTCCCCAGGTCAACTAGATGTTTCGCACCGTCTACAGCCAGACACAGCAAGGAACTGAGGTGGGTCTTTGTTGAATGTTACCGAGTCAACCCAAACGTCAGGATCATCATCTGGTATCTGAGCTTGTGTGTGGTGTCAGTCTGCGGCGAGGACTCCTAGATACGGTCACAGATAGAGTCTCCTGAAATCCTCCTGAGGCTTCAAAAGTCATGAAAAAGATCTTCCTCCAGAATAGATTTACCCTGACCCTCCCTGTATTAGTAGCGTTCTCCGGAGGAACAGACATACAGAGGGGAGAAAAAGAGAGAGGATAAGGAATTGGCTCATTGAAAAGTGGATCACCCCGTGATCACGGGTGCCGACAAGTCCGAAATCTGCAGGGCAAGTCTGAAGGCTGAAGGTGCAGGAAAGACTAGATGCTGCTATCTCGTCCAAAGGGCATCTTAACATAGACTTCCTTCTTCTTTGGGGGACCTCATTCTTTTTGTCAATGCCTGCAACGGAGTGGATGAGGGCCACCCACACTACAGAGGCTAATCTGCTTTATCCAATGTCTTGGATTCAACACTAATCACCTCTAAGATATATCTTCCCAATGCCATCGAGACGGGTGTCTGACCAAACAACTGGGTACCATAGCCTAGCCAAGGTGACACAGAAAGTAATCATCATACTCCCTGAGTTTACACCACGAAATGAAATCAGCCCCTCAGACGGTCAACATGTAACCAAACAGGAAACAATCATGGGAAGGTGCTCTGTGGGCATATGGGTAGGGTCCCACGAGCAAAGGTGCCACTGGGATGAGAGCTATGACCAGCCTGCTGCTGGAGAACAGCCAGGAGATACCAGGCGCTCTACTAGACTGTAGGGAAGTCCCAAAGTTGCCTGACAGAGTTCTCTCCTCAAAGACGGATTCGTTCACCCAACACTTTTGGCTCTCCAAAGTACCAGGCATCTCGACTGGACTCTGGGGTGAAGGTATGAGTCTGACAACAGACCTCAAGACCTCACAGTCCAGGGTAGAGGCAGATATCCAAAGGACAAGAGCTATGACAGCACGGGAGAAGCAGGTCTGAGCGCCTCCACTCGGGGAAGATGCGACCTTGTTTGTGGGGATAAAGAACTAACACCAAACACAGTGATCATCACCCGGGAGATGAATAAGGAGAATTCGGTGATGTACAATGTGAAAATTTTTGCAGCATTTGGAAGCAAAGAACTAGGTGTAGGCACGGCATTAGATTTTAAAAATGCAGTGCTGAGGGGCGCCTGGGTGGCTCGTCGATTAAGCGTCTGACTCTTGACCTCAGCTCAGGTCTTGATGTCAGGGTTGCGAGTTCAAGCCCCACACTGGGCTCTGCGTGGGGCCTGAGGCCGACTTAAAAAAATAAAATGAAAATAAAATAAATGCAGTCCCAAACGGGCGGAAGAAGTAAGAAGCCAAAGAATGGATAGCGGAGTGTCATTTATATGACTTAGACATACATTACACAGGGCAACATGCTTCAGAGATGTGCCTATGATTTCAGGGGTGCAAAGCAGATGCACTGAGACAGTCGTCTGTGCAGAGAGGGGGATGGGAACGAGGAGGGATGAGCACATCAGTGGGAAGAGGAGCCTGGCAGGGACCGGTGAGAGATGTCTCATGAACTGAGGACTGTGTGCGACTCAGGCCTCTGCACTGAGTTCTATAGAATCTCCACATTGACCACCGCGGGAGAAAAATGACCATGCAATACCACCTGGTTACAATGATTTGGTCCATGCCTGTCTTCCCTTCCAGACAAGAGGTTGGCAAAACGTGGCCCATGAGCCAAATCCAGCTCACCATCTGTTTTTGTAAATAAACACAAACGCACAGCCGCACTCATTCACTGGCAGAGCGCCCGTGGCGGCTTCCACAGTATAATGGCGGCTTCCACACACACTACAATGGCGACTTCCGGAGTTGCAATGGAGACTGTGTAGCCCGTAAGGCTTAAGGTATTTACCAAGTGGTCCTTTCTAGAAAGACTTTATCAACCCTGTTTCAGACTAAAAGCTCATGGCAGGGGCCACAAATAGAGAGAAAGGAGGACCCTGCAAATGGTGAGATGGATATGGTGAGCAAACACCAGACAAGCACACGAGCATCCAAGACCAGACTACAGAACTCAGGCCATGAGTAGGGTCATTCAGTTCTTGGTGTGCACCGGGCCTTTGCACATGCTGCGCTTCTATGTGGAACACTCTCCACCCCTGCTTTTCCTGGCTAACTCTGGAGGCCTCTCTGGCCCCTGTCCTCAGGTCGTGAAGCGCTGCTGTGTGCTGTCCTTACGTTCTGTACGTTCTGATAGTACATGGCACCCTGGTAGTTATGTGTTCAATGTCCACCCTCCTTTTTTCACATGGGTGCGGACCACGTCCTGCTCCATTCTGGACTCCAAGCAACTATAGAATGTGTAGGGGAAGGGCGAGGAATACGAGCAGAAAAGACCCGAGGAGAAATGACAAAAGTCCTGCGATGCCAAAGAGAAGTGGATGCTTTCACCCAAAGGACGCGTGCTTAGGCCTGACTTCCCAATACAAAGAAAACAGTCTGCTCGAAGAATTATTGACCTGGGGCTACAAGGAGCCAGACCTAGGTCAACCCAACTCCCCCCTGGAGGCTGTGCTGCCCTATTCCCATCTTTGTTCCTCTGTGAGACCGAGACTGCTCATAGAGCACAGAATGCTCTATGCCTTAAAGGCTGGTAATGTAGGAAAGCTGGAATCAGGAAAGGGGTGCCAAACTTGCAACACAGGTCACCCCCGTCTCCATCCGTCTCCAGCCTCCAGGCACTGTTCCGGGGGCTTTACATAAACTCACCCATGGAATCCTCATGACCGGTGATGTTACAGATGAGGAATCCACGGCACAGGGAAGGCTAGCTAGCCTCCAGCCCCGGGTCACACATCTCTCCAGCAGCAGAGCCAGATTTACTCCCTGGGAGCCTGGTGACGGTTTAGGCCCGGACCATCACTCGATGCCACCTGTCACGTAAGATCGCTGGTGGCCTTCTCACGTGTGACATTCAGGTTCTTACGTGCTCCTTGGAGCACCCTGCGTGTGGGGGTGGGGGGAAGGGATTCTTAGGCCACCTAGCAGGCGAGAAATCTAAGAAGCCAGGTGCTCTGAGCAGCATTCTAGACTCTTCTGTGCCCCTGCTACCAAACCCCAAGACAGTGCACCCTTGCAAAAGGCAAGTCATTCCACGTAGGAAATGCTCGCCCGGTACTAGGCCAGGCCAGGTCCCAAGCTGGGCACCCAGGAGACCAGAGAGAGGGCAAGGCTGGACCAGCCCCGGAGAAGGCCCTGGGCCTGTGGATGGTAGGGCCTGGAGACACATATCCGGAACCACGGGGAAAGTCAAGGTGCAGGGTAAACCCCTAGGTGTTTACGGGTCATTTCCTTCGACGGCTATCAGGGAGTCTTCCTGGAGGAGAACGCGGCTGTCGAGTTCCTGAACTGAGTCCCACGTTCCCACATTTCTTACCCAGTAGCCAATAAAAGGACGCCCCGGGCTTCCTCTGCCCGTTGAAGGAGACTTCATACCAGGCGCCCTGGCCCCGATTCAGCCTTGGTGCCGGCTCCCAGCTCAGCGCAAAATGTCTACACGCGGTCCACTACCCGACAGCTCTTCCGTCTCCAGCCCTATGACCTCCCTGAATGAGGCACACGAACTCTGACCCTCATGATCACCTGGGGACCCCGCTGGAATTCACGGGCTCCGGCCTCTCCCGGTGCCCCGCCCCGCTCAGGCCTGGGAGCTGCCCGGCATCGGCATCGGAGGGACTGGAAAGGACAGAACCCGAGATGAGAAGAACCCCCGCCCCCCCCCCCAACCCGCCCCAGGCTTTCTTCCTCTCCTGGAAGTCGAGCCCTCGCTGGCCTGTCTGGTACTTTCTGTCCTTCCGTTCTTGAGGCTATCTTCCCCAAGGAACCTTTGGGGATTGCACGTGTGGGGATTTGACGACTTCGAGGGTCACTTTCACCTGAGCAGGTCTTGACCCCCTGACACACGAGGGGCCGGCGTGAGGCGTGCAGGGAATAGGGAGATGCACTCTGGTGAAGAGTGGAACTGATTTCCTTGACACAGAGAAGGAGCCCCGGCCTGGGCAGGGACATGAGAAAAGACAGAGGGAAATCTCCCTCTCAAACGTGAGAGCCGCGACGCGGCTGTAGAATGGTGTCCCCGCTGAGCTCCGGGAGACACCTTCGGAGGACGCCCTCGGGAACCTGATGTGGCACCTAATGACACTACTCTTCATCATCAGGCCACCGGGGGGGGGTCTAGAACTCAGCTGCAAGTCGGACCCCTCTCCTGTCTCTGGAGCCAGGCCGCTCCACTTTGCCTGTCTCGGCCTCCCGTCTCTTGCCTCAAACCTTGGGCCCTCTGACCCCTGGCCTCTGCCTGCCAACTCCCACCACCTGCCTCGGCTTCTTTTGTACCCATTCATCCGATCGGCCGACGTCTGCCCGTCCCCGAGGCCTCCTGGCTTGGTGAGTCCTCGGCAGCGAGGGAGCGGGCTCCAGCCTGGAGCACGGGCGGCCTGGGAAGTCTGTTCTGCTTCCGACGGCGGAAGGCGGCAGCCGGTTGAACCCCGACCTTTGCAGTCATCCGCTGGCCTGCAAGCCAAGCTGCCACAGACACACAGCAGCCCAGGCGGCCACACCATCCGCTTAGCAGTCACCCAGACCCATTAGACGCCCCTGGACGCTCTCCGGGCTCGTGTTTTGGGGCCTGGGGGCACAAGGTAACGACACCAGCATCATCCAGAAACAAAAACAGAATCTTTGGCTTCCATCCGTTGGAGGATCTTCCTGTTCCCAAATATGATAAGGGAAGGGGCCCAAGGGGACCCCTCGGGTGCGATCTCTGGGGTCTGGACTAGAGATGCAGCACTGAGCAGTCTGTGGGCCACCGTCTTCCCGGCAAGCCTGGAGCGGGGTGGTTAAGAAAGCCCCTCTCCCCTGCTCTGCACGCCCACAGGACCCTGGTCAGACCTCAGTCACAACACCCATCAGAAGTCAACGTCTCATTAACTGTGCAAGGTGATCTATTCTGCTAGAATTTTAGGTCTTTCTTTCTTTCTTTTTTAAGTTTATTTATTTTTGGGGGCGCCTGGGTGGCTCAGTCGGTTGGGCGGCCGACTTCGGCTCAGGTCATGATCTCACGGTCAGTGAGTTCAAGCCCCGCGTCGGGCTCTGTGCTGACGGCTCGGAGCCTGGAGCCTGCTTCAGATTCTGTGTCTCCCTCTCTCTGACCCTCCCCCGTTCATGCTCTGTCTCTCTCTGTCTCAAAAATAAATAACTGTTAAAAAAAATTAAAAAAAGAAAAGTTTATTTATTTTTGAGAGACAGAGAGACAGTGTGAGCAGGGGAGGGGCAGAGACAGAGGGGGAGAGAGAGTCCCAAGCAGGCTCTGAGCTGTCAGCACAGAGCCCGATGTGGGGCTCAAACTCACAAAACCATGAGATCATGACCTGAGCCGAAACCGAGAGTCAGACGCTTAACCCACTGAGCCACCGAGGAGCCCCTAGAATTTTGTTTTTTTAAAGGCAGGGCAGGTGTCTTCACTCATTCAGGTATTTGTCTTCATATTCATGTTGTCAGTCAACAGCATTTATTGAGCACCAACTGCATGCCCAGGCCCTGCCCCAGGCCCAGGGATACAAAGATAATATGACGCCGTCCCTGAAGCCAGGGCTCCCAGTCTAGTGACAAGTAAATAGATCACTAAACCTTAATGTGACAAGTGCAACAATACAGAGAGGCAGAGGGCCGTGGGAGTTCAGAGGAAGAAGCATTTTTCCCTGCCTCAGGAGATCTAGGAATGCATCACGGAGGAGGAGGCTTTTTAACTGGGTTTTGAAGGATGAATAGGAGTTCTTTTGGCCAGAAAGGCACTGTAGTCATGAACACATAACCATCTTCATCGATGAAGCCTCGGCATTTCTGACACAGAAAATGCTCAGGAGGGGCTTCTGGGTGGCTCGGTCGGTAAAGCACCTGACTCTTGATTTTGACTTAGGTCACGATTTCACGGTTCGTGAGTTCAAGACCTGTGGGCTCTGAGCTGAGTGTGGAGCCTGCTTGGGATTCTCTCTCTCTCTCGTGTCTCTCTCTCGTCTCTCTCTCTCTCTCTCTCTCTTTCTCTCTCCCTGCCCCTCCCCTGCTCTCGCACACAAGTGCTCTCTCTCAAAATAAATAAATAAATAAACATTAAAAACAAAGAAAAGAAAATGAAAAGAAAATGCTCAGGAACTGCCACATCATAACCAGTGCAGACTCCGTGCTGGGACAGAGAAAGAGGGCACTGTCCTCACTCCTGTGCCTCAAACTTGGAGATACTTTGGAATCCCTTGGGGGGTCTTAGAAAATACTGATGGTCCTTCCTCCCTTAGAGATCCTGACATGAATGGCCTGAAATGCTGCGGGTCATTGGAACTTGTAAAAGCTCTCCGCGTGATGTCAACGTGCAGTCATGTTTGAGAACCCCTGCTTTAGACCAATGCTTCTCAAGCTTAAGGTGTAATTTCATCCAGGGACCTTGTTAAAATGTAGTTTCAAGGGACACCTGGGTGGCTCAGTCCGTTAAATGTCCAACGGTTGGCTTCGGCTCAGGTCGTGATCTTACCATTAGTGACTTCAGTCCCCGCGTCGGGCTCTGTGCTGACCGCTCAGAGCCCGGAGCCCGCTTCGGATTCTGAGTCTCCCTCTCTCTCTGCCCCTCCCCCACTTGTGCTCTGTCTCCGTCTAAATAGACATTAAAAATAAACATGTCTAAATAAACATGAACTTTTTTTTTTTTCAAAAATAAATAAAATGCAGCTTCAGCTGGGACAGATCCGAGGTGGGGCCCGAGAGCCTACGCTATTTTATTTTGAGAGAGACAGAGAGAGCGTGAGCGGGGGAGGGGCAGAGAGAGGGAGACAGAGAACCCCAAGCAGGCTGCACACGGTCAGCGCAGAGAGCTCCACGCGGGGCTCGAACTCACCCCACCGGGAGATCGCGACCTGAGCTAAAGCCAAGAGTCAGACGCTTAACAGACTGAGCCACCCAGGCGCCCCGAGAGCCTACGTCGCCAACAAGCTCCTGGTAAGACAGAGACCGCTGGCGCGGGGACCACACTTGGAGTAGCAACTCTCTTGAGGCTGAATCCCCAAAGCGATTCGGCAGACCTCAGGGTCCTGCCTGCACCCCGGAGCGGCGGTTCTGCTCTCCCGGCACTGACCTTCGGCTCCGGATCGGGGGCGGTGCCGGGTATTGGTGCTTTAGGCGCTGGCACGGCGTACCTGTCCCCGCCAGCTGCCCGCGCGGCTGCACTCGAGGCCGAGGCACAGCCGAGGGGGCCCGGGCGGGCCAGCTGACATCCCAGTGCATGGGGTGGGGGCTGCTTTGGCAGGAGCTGCCTGCTGGGTAAACATTGTTCTGGGTTTTCTCTTTTTTTCTCTTCAAACAAGCCCTTCCCAGCGCCGGCCACATAACCCTAAACAATGCCCCTCTGTGCTGTTGACACAAAGGCACAAATGGTGTCATTCCAGCCCAGAGATAAAACTCTGATCCTCCCATAATGGGGGGCATTTCCTCTTGGAAAGAACACCAGCAGATCAGGAAATTCAACAAGCCCCGTCTAAACTCTGCCCTCCGGCTAGGCTCAGGTTTTTTTTGTTGTTTTGGGTGGATTTCTGTCTCCCCAAAGCTCTGCTGGTTTCATGTGCCTCCGTCAGCAGGTATGTAAGCCCCAGACAATGGCCTCTTTCTGCGGACAATGGTCAGCGTGAGCAATGTCGCAGGAGGGCAGGGCTTGAGGAGGGACAATCAGCTTTCAGAATCCCGTGGCCGAGTGGGTGCTGCAGGGAGGGACCTGCTGTCACCAGGGCAGCTCTCCTCAAAGGCACCATTTATAGGACCCGCAGCCCCGGAAAAATGGATGCTTGGGCCACGCGGAATTGGGGGGCCGCCGGCTCGCTGCAGGCTGACCCCCGTTCCCTGCCGTGTCGGCCTCCCCGGGGCGCCTGCAGCCCCCCGCCTCTGCCGTGCAGACTCTGTTTAATGACAACACCGGCACCCCCAAAGCAGAGCGAGGCCTGCTGTCCCCCCGCACCGTGCCTCCTGCAGTACCCAGCCCGGGGCCTCCACTGGCCGGCTCTCCAGAAAAGAAAGGGCTTATTCATCCCCTAAGGTGGAAGCTCGCTTTCTCTGGGGGGAAATTGTGTAACCGTTTTGTAGTGGAATCCGCTGCAGTCCTCAAGGTCTTTCGGAAAAAGAAAAACAGATAAGGGGGCGGAGGTTGGAGCTGGTGCCGGCGGTCTCCTCCTTAGATTTGCTCACTGCGGAACAATTTTTCTGACAGAGGCCAACAGGCCCGAACGTCCTATCAGCCAGGCCCTGGATTTCAAGGACCCTCTCGGCAACTGGAAAATTAAAAAGAAACTTTTTGGCAGACAGCCATGCCTGCAAGCATGCACTCGCTCCCCTAGCACAATGCCTAACACCCAGTAGGCGCTTAGCAAACATTTGTTGAATGGATGAAACGTTTTGTAATACTGGATTCTGTCTCTCCGGCTTAAAACGCCTTCAGTAGCTCCCTATTGCCTACAGTATAAATTTCATTTTTCTTCACACGGTCGACAACTTGTCCCCTGGCCCCTCCGAGACCTCTCCAACCTCACCGTCACCCCTGTGTTCCCCCATTTGTCCCCGACACACACACAAACGCATACACATGGTGCCCCCTGCGTCTTGCGGCAACACATTGTTGTAGACCCTAGGCCTTTGTCCCAGCTGTCCCTGAGTCCCAAAGCCCTTCTTCCCAAGCTTCTCCAGGGATCTGTTGGGCTCCTCCCCCAGCAAGACTCGCCTCTGGCACCTGCTCCTCCTCTTAAAAGCCATCATGGTGCTTCTGACTCCACAGCCTTGCTCTTGAACGTGACCCGATCGCGTCGTATTTATCTCTCCTGACTACATGTGGACTCCTTGAGAGCAGGGACTGCCTCCGATTTAGCTCCATATGCCCCGTCAGGGCCCAGGGTCTGGTCCATCATCAGTTCTCAGTACCTGGGGGACCATCTAGTTCTGGTGTGCCCAGGACGTTCCTCATTTTAGGACAGAAAGTCCCACGTCCCAGGAAACAACTGGGTCCTAGGCAAACCAGATGGTTGGCCTTCCTATTGATAAGTGAGTAGTGAGTGAGTCAGTGTCCAAGTTTCCATTCATCGATTCATTCATTCCACGCTTGTGAGCTGGGTCCCCGCTTATCCAATTTCAGGGCATTCCCACGGCTAGGCAACCCCACGTCTCTTCGAAACAACCCCACTAACCGGCATTGCAAAAGGATGAATCTTTGCGGTTGAAAGAGCATGAAGTCCATTAGGCATCTTTCCGTGGCCCTTGGGGTCTTCTTTTTGGGCAACCAGCCACCTTGTTTTGAACATACCTGTTGACATCTGCTTACCTCCCTGAACTTGCCCCAGGTCTCCCAGTCGGCTGCCCTCAGAAAGGGTGAGCTCTCTAGCCTTGCAGCCTCACAGATGAATTGCTATCCAAGGTTTTACAAGTCAAAAGGTACATAGGCACTGGGGTCCCCTTCCCAAAGCAGCCCCCAGCCCCGGACCCTCGGGGCAGGAGCAATTGCAGCCAGGACCCATTTGTCTGCCCAGCCTCCCCCAGACCCTCAGGCAGCCCAGACCCATCTGTTTCCCAGTTCGAGGCCAAATCAAGCTACGAAAGGATCAGGCTTCATTTGACCCGAGACCGCTGGGGCACCGCCACCTCTGCCCTAGCTTGACCGGACCAGCCTTAATCCCCCGCCCTCCTTGGTGGGCTTTCAGGGGCACCATCTCCCCTGCGTGGTGATTCCAGAGCTTCTGAGAAGTGTGACCCAACGGAAAGCCACAAAGACTGACACACTCGGTTTAATACCAGCTCAGCCACGTAGCTGGTAAGTTACAACTTCTCTTGTGCCGTCTCATTGGAACAGGGAGCCTCTTGCATTTATTTGTTTGTTTATTATTCTTTAAAACTGTATTTATTTTTGAGAGAGAAAGAGAGAGAGCACAAGCAGGGGAGGGCCAGAGAGAGAGGGAGAGACAGAATCTGAAGCAGGCTCCAGGCTCGAGCTGTCAGCACAGAGCCCGACTCGAGGCCGGAACCCACGAACCGTGAGCTCTTGACCTGAGCTGTAGTCAGATGCTTAACCGACGAAGCCACCCAAGTGCCCCATAAACAGGGAAATTCTTCATGTCCACTTTGCAACATCATTTAAAGATTATAGGACAGGGGCACCCAGGTGGCTCAGTCAGTTAAGTGTCTGACTCTTGGTTTCAGCTCAGGTCATGATTTCACATTCATGAGCTCAAGCCCTGTGTCAGGCTCTGTGCTGGGTGTGAGGACTCTTTGAGATTCTCTCTCTCTCCCTCTCTCTCTCTCTCTCTCAAAATAAATAAATAAACTTTAAAAAAAATATTGAAGAAAAAAGATTACACGAGATCGACAAGGCATCCAGATCGGGGTTTGGCACACAGTGGGTGCTTCGAAACGTACTTCTCGCACCTTCGATGCCAAGGGAATAAACAACCATTTGAGTGAATCCATTTGGCACCTTGGAGCCATGCCCATACTTTCTGGAAACTCCCTCTGCTGAATGAAGAAGAGACAGGGTCACTGGGCAAGGTCACCAAGTTCTGCCCCTTCTAAAGTGTCCTTTCCCCTAGCAGGACGACCCAAGTTGCAGAAGCTGTCCCTATCCAAGATGGACAAAAGTCATAACTTTACGCTGGAACATTCCAAAAAATCTTTGGTTAACAAAAGACAAGAAAAATAAATATCAACAGATGGATTTCTTTTTAATTCTTGCCCTAAAAATTTATAATAGAAATGTTAAAATTTCTTTTAATTAATTAATTTTAAAGCCTACCATGTAGGCGAATATGAGGCATCTCAATGCTAAGATTTGGAGGTCTCCCTTCAAAGAAGCAATAGTTTAAAATCCTTCTCATTCCCAATGGAAAAAAAATTACTTCCTTTCATCCAAACCCAACTCCTTGATTCTCCAAGGGCCACGAGCTGTGGGCATGAGCACCTACTTTTTAAAATGCATGTATTGGGGCACCTGGGTGGCTCAGACAGTTAAGCGTCTGACTTCAGCTCAGGTCACGATCTCACGGTTCATGAGTTCGAGCCCTGCCTCAGGCTCTGTGCTGACAGCTTGGAGCCTGGAGCCTGCTTCGGATTCTGTGTCTCCCTCCCTCTCTGCCCCTTCCTCGCTCTCACTCTGTCTCTCTATCAAAAATCAATAATCTAAAATTTTTAAAATAAAATAAAATAAAATGCATCATTTAACCAACCTGGGCTATTCACACTGCACACGCTGCCTTAGTACACTCCATTCACACACCCCCTCGCTCGCTTCTCAGTTTCTTCCCCTCCATATAATCTTAATGCCCCTATTTATTTCTTGCTTGTTTCTAGGAACACTTTGACTTTTTTATTAAGTCAAAATTAATAGCTTTGCACCCTAAGAATGAGCTACAAAACTGTGTTATTTTTGGAAAGTCCTTCTAAGGTTTGGTTTGGCTGGATTTGATTCGGTTTTTTTTCTCAATGGTAACCCTGAATTAATGACTGTAGGGAATCTCTGTTAGAACATTGAAGGCTGCCTGGGCTCACACGTGTTTAAAAATGCTTTGTGTGTACGAGCACACACAGGCACAGGAAGGGTGAAGGTCGTAGCTCAAGAATCATGCAGCAGACCTAGCACAAGGGAGCTCTACATCAACAGCAGGTGCCTTCTATCATATTCTATGTTATTGCAAGTCAAGTTGGAGAAAAACTGGAAATTAATTGGAAGAGCCATAAAGACAACATCAGAAACATCACCGCGCTTGCTGTACTCATTTTTTTTTTCCCAATTAGTTTTTGGAAATACTTGCTTTTCTTTTGTGCTAATTTCCGAGTAATTGTCCACTTTGGAACTCTTACAAAATGGGTAGGTATTTGAGAACCATGATGACCTGTGACCTTTGACCCAAGGTGATCTTTACTGGGGGGGATCCATGAAAGATTGATTTGAGCAGAGCTGAGTTAGACAAACAAGCCATTCACGTACCTTTAAATCCGGAGGCAAATCAGGTAAAAATGTTAGCAACCTTTGTGGCCTGGAATTTCCTGCCCCCATAGTCAGGAATTAGGACGATACTGCTCCTAGCCTCTGCAAGTATTGATGAAGATGTTTCTGGATCTTTCCCTTCAAATGGACCCCTAGAATAATCCAATGGAGCATACGAGGTCCCGTCAACAGGTAAGCTGGCTTCTTGACAAATAACTTTAAAAAAGAATAGAAAAGGGTGCCTTTTACATAATTTAGAGCAATAATTCTAAATATTTCCATCACAGACATATTGAATCAAAGGAATATTCAATCCTTCTTCCAAAGAGTCCAAGTTTTAGGAAGACCTTTAATTAGCGTCAAAACACAGGAAAATGGGAGTTTCTGACGGGGCTGAGTTCCTGGGAGCCATGCAGAGACGACACGATCACAACCTGAGAGAAACTGCCCAGTGCTGTTCTCTAGCGAGGGGTCCTGCGTCAGGGCAGGACAGCAGCTACACGGGACAGCAGTTACAAGCATTTGTGGCTGGCCTTATTGCCACTCCAGAAACTTCAGTCGCTGTGGAATTGCCCAGGCTGGGAGCTACTGACCTTGACGCCTCATTCCCACCATCTCTGAGCCCGTTGACCAAGCTGAGGAGACAAAGTAGGTGGAGAGGGAGGGTTTAGGAGGCAACATGCAGGCTGCACGTTCATTTTCTCTGAGGCGTATTTATGTTTAAATGTAGGGGACAAAACCCAACTGGATCACATTAGCAAAAATTTTAAAACAGAGAAGCATCAGGACACCTGGGTGGCTCAGTCAGCTAAGCATCCAAATCTTGGTTTCAGCTCTGGTCATGATGTCACGGTTTGTGGGGTTGAGCCCCGTGACAGGCTCTGTGCCACTAGCACGCAGCCCGTTTGGGATTCTCTCTCTCTCCCTCTCTCTTCTCAAAACAAATAAACTTAAAAAACAAAACAGAAATGCATCGATACTAATGCGATGTCCTACGTTATTCACATGCACACCCTCTATGGATTCCTTATTTGCAAATTTCCCTACTCACTAAAATGCGTCTGTAACCTCAAAACCGATGCTCAAAGAACTTTCATGGTCATTCACTGACATGCACAAAGTGACGAGTTGGAGTGACCCCACATCCGGGTTCCCAGCCAAGGCAAAACACAGAGAGTCTCTGCCTTCTTGTTTCAGTTCCATACTGTAAACAAATGGCCTCTTGCCAATCTATTTAGCGCAATGTTTTTTGTATTTGTGTGCTTCCTGTTGGTGATTTCACTGTTTAAAATAGCCCCCCACCATAATGCTGCAAGTGTTCTCAAGAGCCAGGAAGCTGTGATGTGTCTTATAAGAAAAAGTACATGTGTTAGAAAAGCCTCATTAGGGCAGGGGCCATAGCGCTGTTGGCCATGAGTTCTATGTTGATGAATCAACAATAGATATCAAATAAAGTGTCTTTAAACAGAAACACACATAAAATAAGAATAGGAATTGGTCAGTTGATAAAAATGCTATAACCAGAAGCTCACAGGAACCTAACCATGTATTTCTCCTAAGAACAATGGTCCTGTTCACTGAGTCAGTGTGTGAAGTGACTTTGTAGAACACTGCCATGAATATTGAGGACCAATTGTACTTAAAATTTCATTTCCTGGGGCACCTGGGTTGGCTCAGTCGGTTAAGCATCCGACTCTTGGTTTCAGCTCAGGTCATGATCTCACGGCTCATGAGTTCGAGCCCCACATTGGGCTCCTCGCTGATAGCACAGAGCTTGCTTGGGATTCCCTCTCTCCCTCTCTCTCTGCCCCACCTCCGTGCTTGCTCTCTCTCTCTCTCAAAATAAATAAAAAAACCTTTAAAAACTTCTCCTTTCCTGCTTGTTTCAGTGACTATTATAACAAATACTTGGCAACACGATCCTATAACAAGGCTTCTTTTCCATCTACTTAACCATTCCCTTATTGTTGGGCCTTGGGTTGTTTCCGATATTTCAACCTTATAGACAAAGCTGAAGACAGTATATGGTGTAGGCATTCCACAGGGACACTTATCCATCTTATCCTTGTCGGCATCCCCAGCACAAGTCTCAGGGCTTGACATAGAGTTCATCTCAAATAAATGTTTGGTGAGTGAATGAATAATGTCAGGTTGAACGACGATGGTTAAAGACCATCAGTTCAAGATGGAAGCCTTAGCAGGTGCTCAATACATGCCTGTTGTCTGACATATTAACATCTGCTGATCACCCTGTATGTGTTTGTAGCTAACACCAGGCCTGGATTCTTACTCTCATCCTCCTGTTTAATCCACGCCACCTTCTGAGTTAAGTTTGACTAGCCCCATTGTATGTAGAGCCACACAGCTAAGTGGAGCCACCACCGTGCTTCTAGCCCAGGTCTCAGTGACTCCCAATCCCCTGCTCTTTCTGCTGCACCAGGCTGAAGACCTCGGTGTGTGCTGAGCTATGTGGGCACAGCTCTAGAGCCACGGGATCAGGGCGAGAGGATCAGTCAACCTTCTACAGAGCCCGCGGGACATCCAATGCCTGAGGCTCTGCCTTCTCCCCACTCCTTATAATTCTGCCACCTGAAGTCCTCTTTTCTCCCATAACCACACAAGCTGGACGTGGTGGGTGGCTGTTGCCATGCGTCACTCCTGGGCCTTGCCCTCACAGAGATACTTGGTGGGCACTCAGCCTTCAATGCTGGGGCCCATGTAAACTGAAACTCATACCTGACTTGCCCGTGCTGTGGGAATGGATGTGATGAGGCAAGCAAGGCAGAGCCTATTGGATTCCAGAAGCTTTTCAAGGTTGAGGTTTTGAACTCCTCTTTTGATTTGAGCGGGTCGGAGTTGGGAGTGGGATGGGGGCAATGTTGGGGCATTCCTTGATATTTATAAAAGTTGAGGCAGAGATGGAAATAAGCTTTGTCCATTTGATCGGCATTTCAAAAATAGAGGGATCACCTCAACTGGTAACTCCCCAGCCAGGGAAGGATGATGGGTATTAGGCAGGAACCCGAAGGTTGGTAATTGTTAATAGAATAGCTCAGATGTGGTGGCGAGTCCCAGGGCAGGGGTCAGAGGACTCTTGCAACTTCGGAGGCTCACCAGTTGATCTGTCAGTAACCTTTCCCATTTTACAAAACAGCTACACGCCATTCTGTTCTCTGTTTCACGAGGCTGTCAGGAAGGAAAAGAGAAGAGGGTGTTCCCTGTTCTGAGAATGTCTGTGCCTCTTAGCTGTCGGGGGCACTCCCACTCATCTGACGCGCAAGACCCAAGGCGAATGTTTTCCTTCTCTGAAGACTCCTTCGGTGGAACTCTCCCAAAGTAGCCACAACATCCCCTTTGTCATATAGCGCCCCACGTAGACTCATTGTACGCAACAAGCTGTCCTGAAAACACGGGCTTATTGTGTCTGTCTCTCCTGGGGGTAAAGACCATACCTAATCCACTGTCGGTCCCCAGCAACGTCTGCCACGTAGCAGGTGTTCTGCAAGCACTGAACGAATGAGTGGGAAAAGGCAGAGATCAGCATCTTCTTAAGAAGTTGCAGTATCTTTCTGCACGTTTCTTTAAGTGCCCTCAAAATTCACAGTGCTGTCTCGAAGCGTGGAGTCTTTGAAGGGGATGTCAGTCCCAGTTTCTCCTACCATGCAGGAACCCTTTTTCAGCATCCCAGAAGAAGTAGTTGTTCCATAGCTCCCCCGGACATCCCCAGGGATTGTAAGCAGGGGGAATTATTCGTGACTCCTGCCTTTCTGTGGGTACTCTGACTTCTTCATTACCAAGGGCCCTGAGGTTCTGGAAGATGGGGAAACAATCACAGTTATAACAGTCATGCTTTGTTGACGGAAACATTCATTATACAGCCAACAGTGAGTACTGAGGCACCATGTACTCTTCTTGGTGCTTAATTCACTGAATCTTCATTCCACCCTCCACCAACCCTACAGAATGGTATGATTGTTATCTTCACTTCACAGACAGGAAATTTGAGGCCCAGAGAGGTGAAAAAAAATAATAACTTGCCGAAGGCCACACAGTAAACTGCAGAGCTAGGGTCAGAACCCAGGTGATCTAGCTCTAGAACCCGTACTCTAACTACCGACCTCTGCTTCTCCATAGGAGTGAGTCAACGATGTTTAGGGTGCACGATGCACTTGGCATTACATCGGCCCTTTTCCATATATGAACTCTGTCATCACTGGGGACAATCCTGTGACTCAGACAAGCGAGTGTCCCCATGGAACAGGTAAAGCAACATTCCAGCCCCCACCCCCTATGATACGTGTCACGCGTCCCGTAGGTTGGCTAGGACCGCCCCACGAACATTGCCTTGGATAGAGGGAGACGGTGTCTCAGAAAACACTTCTTCCTGGCTACACAGAAATGTAGTTTCTATGAATTCATTTTGGACCTGTCAACATATACCGGGAACGTCCAAGGAGTCTCTTTTCTGCTCTTAGCCTCAGTTTTCTCACTTATGAAATTTGGAGACCAGACCAGGGCTCTAAGACCCTGTCCTACCCTGGCATCGGGCTCTGCTGCCCTGAGGTCTATGCGAGAAGAGAAGGGCAGGGGGAGATGGGGGGGAGGGAGGAGGTGGGCGGAGTCGGCAGTTACTGGAGAGGCAGCAGAACCCCCAGGTCTTAGAAATGGGCAGAGGAGAAGAATCTACAAAGAGCGGTAAAAGCAAAAAGGGGAGAGAGATCCCACAGTCTCCTGGCAACACCCTCAAGATTCTGTTCCCTACCCCCATTCAGTCTAGAACACACCCTTCCCACACCTTCTGATAGAAACTGGGCTAGGGGACGCCTGGGTGGCTCAGTCGGATGAGCATCCGACTCTTGATTATGGCTCAGGTCACGATCTCACTGCTCAAGAGTTTGAACCCCACCTCAGGCTCTGCACTGACAGCGTGGAGCCGGCTTGGGATTCTCTCTCTCTCCCTCTCTCTCCCCGTCCCCGATCGGAATCTCCTGGTGATTCCCTCAAGGTTCTGTTCTCTACCCCCCTTCAGCGCTGATCACTGCCTTCCCAGACCTTCTAATCGAAGCTGGGCCAGCCCCGTTTCCAGGCAGCGGGGGGAGCCGGCGGCAGGCATATCTCAACGCTCCACAAGTGAGCGGCTCCTCCCAGCCTCCCCGCCGGACCCCCTGCCCCGCGGTCCTCCTTTTGCCAGCTGCCCTCGGAGGACAGAAGTCACCCCAGGGGACTCCAGGTGGGCAGGGTGGCCCTGAGTTTAGCTGAGGTTTAACACCCGCCTGGAGGGCAGGTGCGCCAGGCTGGTCTCCGACAAAGCACCTTCCCTGCGTGGGAAGGGCCCCTCAGCTTTCCACGGCCCCAGACAATGCTGAGAAGCCCATTTTTGCGAGTCGCTCAAGGTTTGGGACCCTCCTCCGCAGCTCACATTCAAACCACACCGTGCACACCCTGTGTGGTGGGCTGGGAGGCAGGAGACATCAGGCCGCACAGCTGAGAGCCCCTACCCTGTGCACCCTCTCTGAAGAGGGAGCAAAGAGGCGCTAAGACCTGGGCCCCCTCCCTCTCCGCTCATCCCTCCCAAAAGGGTGAGGAGGAGAATTACCTTTCAGCCCTCCTCTGGGCCAGCCTGGACGGCTGGTGTCATCGCCTGCATTCCCCGGGGTGTTCGTCGGGGTGACACTGAACGCTCAAGGTCAGGGTCTGGCCTGCCTCCCGTACTCAGCACTGAGGCCCCCACACCCGCGGGTTTGATTTTGACGAGACGAGGCGGCAAATGGGAAAACATTACGCTCTTCCTCAGGTGGGTCTTGAAGTAGAAACTTGGGACAAGGGTGTTCGAAACCAGAGGCCAGAGGGCTGAGCCGGGCCCCGCAAGCCAACCTGAGCAGCAATAAGGCTGAGACTTGAACCTCCATCGGCCCACTCCCGCGTCTGTGACTCGGCTGGCCCAACCCAGAGGGAAACGATGTGTGAACCCCACCGCTGCTAACTCACCATCGGGACGAATGGCGGCGGCCCTAACTTACCCCCTCCCCGACTCCAGCACTGGCCACGGGGAGGGTACAGGCGTCCAGTGCATACCATGCTCCCCAACGCTTTAGGAGAGGGACCCACATAACCCATCACCCAACCGAAAAAGAGAGGCTTCCAGCTCCAGCCCCCCCCCCCCACTCCGTCCCTCAGGGCCTCAATCTGCTCGGCTACAAAACAGGGGTAAGAATAGCCCTTTCAATGAAATGACTATAAAGCCCGGGACGTGCACCCCCGTTTACAAGGGTGGGTGCTGAGCACCCCCATTGAGAGAGAGGAGAAGCCAACCAAAACTGTTTCACAGCTAAAACGGCTCCTGGAGGAGACAGGGCCCGGGGGCTGGTTGGAGGGTATTATCGGGGCCCAGGTGAGCTCACGGGGGTGATACTGCTCAGCTGGGGCAGGAGGGGAAGCGGGGGGCTGGGGGCTCCGGCTCTCAGAGTCACCAATTGTCTGTCGCCCTGCTCCCTCACGCATGTGGCAGGCAGAGATAAATTAACGGCAATCAACAATAAGACTTCAACTTTCTAATGAACTTGGTGGAGTGCGCCTTCTATTTTTAACTGGCCCAATTTCTCGGTCACATCACATGACTCCTATTGTCTTGGCTGAGAATTATGAGAAACAGAGAGAGAGAGAGAGAGAGAGAGGGAGGAGAAAGTGAAACTGGGCCATATTTTTTAGTTCAGCAAGGTGACAAACTCTCTTAGTTGCATGTGTATTTTCTCTTTCATTTGCAATTTGCTAAGTAGCTTTAGAGAAAAACAGTGACTTCTTCTTCTACAGTGCTCTATTTAAGGAAACAAAGAGCTAGAAAATGACCTGATTGGGGTCACATAGAAAGTTCTGAACTAAATAAGAAGTTGCTTTGGAGACTGTGTCGATGATTTAGTTCCATTTACCTTCAGGGGTCTCGGAAGCTTTTTGGGTTTGGAGATGGGGTGGGCTTAGCTCACATTTTTACCACTCGTGTAATATTTCCCGTCATATTGGGCAGCGCCCTGGTGTAGTGGCAAGAATATTGGCTTAAGCTTGGAATGAAACTATTCTCTGCCTTTCTTGACCAGCGTGGGCTGACATGGGAAACTCTGGTGGCATAGATGCGTTCCCTGCGTATTATGTCATTCCCTCGATCTCCACGAATGACTCTCCAGGGCAAGTGTCAATGTCTTGAAGACAACCTGCAACTCATAGCTCCAGCATCCCTGAGGCTGAAGGGAGGAGATCTCGTTGTTTCTCATCTGTTTCCCAGGAAAGAGAACCAAAGTGGTTCCTTAAAATTCATCGGTTTCAACAAGTTAGCTTAACTACACAGATTCTGAATTACTCAACTTCGGAGTCGCCTAAACATTTGAAATCTGAATGCCCTTGTTAGGAAGTTGGAAATCTTAAGAAGCTGCCCCTTTGGCATTATCAGTAGGTCCCTAATTCTGGACCTTCTGTGTTTAAGTCCACGATTCCCAAACTTTGGGTTGAGGTACCCCGAGGCCCACAGCAAACTCAGGGAAGCACTGAAGAGTATTTTGTATCTTGGAGCAGTTCCTGACATCCGTTAGACATCACACAAACCACGTGCTTTGTGGTCGTTCCTTCCTGCAACAGTAGATTGTGCTACATTCCTTTCAACGACATCTTATCCTCGCAAAGCGGGGTTTGGGGGTTCAGTGATAACGGGCAGATGAAGTGTGAAAGTCACTGTGAGACAGGAAACGAAGATGTTACTGTCCAATCAGATGCCAGGATCAGAGAAGCTGCATGGCACCCAAAAGGCTCACATGCTGTTCGCTGTATTTATTCAAGAATGAGATAAAAATGGTTCTTTTACTTTCAATTTATGGGTGTGATTATTTCAGGTGGGTACTAATTTGTTAGGAGATAAATGATTATTAAGTTATCGGCTAGAACTACTTAATAAACAGAACTGTTAGGTATTTCTTTTGGTCTATGGGCACCATGAGCCAAAATGGTTTGGGAAACCCATAAGCTAGCTTACAACTCCGGAGGTGGCCTTTCAGCTTCTTATAAAGGTCTCTTCAAGTGCAATGGAAACTATTACAAATATTGTGGCAAGTTGTATTTGCCCCCCAAAAGCCCCCAGCAATATTTCTAGTCCCATTCTGTTTTCTAGAAACTTGCCTCTCCTCTCATTATAAGGTTGAACTTAATTTCCTTTGTCTTTTGAACAAGAGTCAAGTTTTTTACAATTATCTTTTTAATGTTTATTTATTTTTGAGAGAGACAGAGCATGAGTGGGAGAGGGGCAGAGACACAGAATCTGAAGCAGGCTCCAGGCTCTGAGCTGTCAGCACACAGCCCAACGCAGGGCTCAGTCTCACAAACCATGAGCTCATGACCCGAGCCAAAGTCAGACACTTAACTGCCTGAGCCACGCAGGCACCCCTGAACATGAGTCAGGTTCAATGACTCCCTTCTAACGAAAGCTACTGAATACAATGTACAGAAGCCATGCTGGGTGACTCTTAAGGCCACGTTGAAAAGATGATGAGGCTTCAGCCTGCCTTTCTCTTCGGATGCCCGCCCTGGGAACCCAGCCACCATGCTGTGAGGGAGCCCAAGCAGCCCATGTGGAGAGGAACTGAGACCCCCCTCAGCCAGCATCAGCCGCCCCTACTTATCCAAGTCTTTACCAAACAAGCCTTCAGATGATTACGGCCCCAAGCTTGGAGTCTGGCAGCTAAGGCTCCAAACACTATGAAGCAAAAATAAGCCATCCTCTCTGTGCCCTATTAGAATTCCTGACCCAGAGATCAGTGAGCATAATAAATGGTTGTGTTAAGCCTCTGAAATTTGGGGTACTTTGTCACGCAGCATTAGATAACCCAAGCGAGTATGATGGACACGTATGAGATGCCTATCCAGCCCAGGAACTACTAGCTTCCCCAGCTCTTCTCTGGAATTCTCTCCATATACACTCACCCCATCCATATAACCACAGAGAGGACACCCCCCCCCCAAACACCTTACTTGCACCAGGTAACTCCACCCCTCTGGCCAAGAGGATTGGACCAGGAGTAACAACCTGACCAAACAAAGTCAATCCCAGTCTTGTCTCAGGAATTTGGAACTGAGAGGGAGATTGGTGCTTCTGTTGTCACTGGTTCCCTTGACGTGTAACTTCAGGAGTTTCGGGGCAGCCATCTTGGACGCCACATAGACTGGCAAGCAGAGACAGAAGAAGAAACAGACACACAGGGCAAAGCAGAGGTAAGAGGGAGAAAGTGTGCTGCCCCAGGTCTCGGAAGGACTTGCAGTTCTGGACTCCAGTTCTTCCTGAGGCTCCAGAGAGCAACCTCCAAGCCATTTCTTTAAAATAAATTCCCCGTGTTTTGTTTACATTTGCTAGGATTTGTTTCTGCAGCCTCAGGGTATTTTTCACATCTACCCAGCACTTTATAGCCCACTGAGGCTCTTTATCTGCATGATCTCATACAATCCTGACCAGAACTCTGTAAGAGGTATATGTTACCCCCCCATCATCGAGAAGAAGAAACAGAGGTCCAGAGGAAGCTACGGGAGTAAGGCTCACAGGTGGAAAGCAGACATTAAACCAGAACTAGAACCTGTCTTCTGTCTCCAAATGCCAAGCTGTGTTTGGGGGATATTTCTTCCTTCTGCTCTGTAGAAGTGGGGAGGTGACATCTGGTTTGTCTCCGAAACCAACCATATGTCCACAGTGTTTTCCTGCTGCTTCATAAGACTCAGGGATGCCCAGCATTCAGGCCAGTCCTTGGGAAACCAGACCCTCAGCCAAGGATACAGGGTGCCTAGTGCCCAGTGCCCGGCACCCAGAGAGCTCAGTACCCAAAAGGAGCCCGGTGGGCACTGTAGATGCTCCAGACAAGCGACTCCTCCAGTCTGAGGTGGCCGGAGATGCTGCCCAAAGGAAATGGCATGGGAAGTTCAGGAGCACTTGGATACGTCCAAGGTGAGGGTGAGGGGGGGAGGGAGATCATACTCCAAAATTGCCTTTTTCTTTCCAGGACCTTCTCAGGTTCTTCAGTAACAAGAAACCTGAACCTTTGAATCCTCAAGGACTTCAACTCTCCCTGAGAAAGTCTGCTGAAGGAAGCATCTAGTCCAGCCTCCAACCGATGAATGAGACCCCTCTGCCCAATCCCAGCAACGCTCTAATCTCCTGCTGTCAAACAAGGGGCGGGGGCCACGGGGCGTGGGAAGCACATGAGCAGAGAACGACCTGGGTTCAAGTCCTGATTGTGCCACATATTCCTGCTGGTCCCTACATAAGTCACTTAACATGTCTCAACCTCAATTTCCTCCTCTCTCCCCTTCAACTGAGATGTTGTTTGTTCAACCCAGAAAAAAGGTAGGTGAAGTGTCCAACATCCGTCATAGTGAACGCTCAGCAAAGTCTAACATTTAAATGACCTCGTCTGACAGCCCATCCAATCTTTGTTTGGTCCTTATTGTTAGAAATGCTTTCTTCTATGTGGATGAGCTAAGCTCTGCCTGCCCGGAATGCCCACCGCTGGCCCTGCCTCTGCTCCAGAGCCCCCCGAAGGACAGCCCTCAAGCCCCCAACCTTCCTGCACACACCACTGCTTCCTGCCTCCACCCTCAGACTGGTCCCTTCCCTGCTCCCCACAGTCAGACTGTGGAAGCTGCAGACTGCCGGTGTGTTCCTGGGGGAGCCTGCGCACATTGAAAGCCTTGTTTGCATGGAAACTTCCTCACTGAGTCGGGTCAGCAGCTTCTGTCAACACAGCCCTCAGATAAGATGCTGTAACTCAGAATGTTTGGCTCAATAGACATCTGCTACGCCCGAATCATACGTCCCGTGCTAGCGGCCTCCAAAAGGCAATTTCAGATCTCCCCATCCTTCTCTCCCCTTCTCTCCCATGCCCGGCCTCCCCACTGCACAAATAGAAGCCAAAGGGAAAGGTCCAATTATTCCATGGAGATTTAGCTACTGTATTGACAAAACTCAGCGTTAATTCCCAGAAAGCATTCAAGCCCTGGGGTGGGGGCAGGGTGGGGGCAGGGAGAGCCCGCTGGATAACTGGGTGAGAGTCATAGCCGCTTTTCAGCCGAATCTGACCTAGTTTAATGAAATCAGGTCATCTGTGAGCTCTTCATTACCCTCAGACTAAACAGGACCCAACAGAGCAGCCAATGTCCCTGGCCTTTCTGAATTCTGCTCATTCGCATTATGACATTTTGATGTTGGGTCTTAATGCGTGTTGACTTAGTGGCTGGGCCCCTGCAAAGGTAGTAAACAGGCAGGAAAGTAAACAAGAGGGCTGATGTTAAAAGCACACACACACAAAGGCAGTGTAAATACCCCAGGTCCCCAGCCTGCATCCTCAGGGAAGCCAGCAGACAAAAGGCGTCACGAGTGTCTGTGACTATTATCGCTGATGGACGGACGGGACTCACCTATTATCCTGCCGGCTCTTCAGCTGGAACTCGCGGCTTCAGCAGATCTTCGGGGCAGGGGGTGGGCTGGGAGGGAAATGAAATTGTCAGTTTGGGGATGGTAGATTGGATTCAAGGGCAAATTGCTCTCTGGCAACAACTGCAGAGGACAGGGACAGTCACTCCTCTTGAGACTGTCCTGTGGGCTGGTGATGGCTTTATTTCATCTGCTGTCCCGATCTGCATTTTCCGGAAACCGAAGCCTGTGGCCTGGGAGTCTGCAAAGGAACCGTCTTCTCTCGGCGGATGCTTATTAATGGGATGACTATTTACGGAAGTAAACGATATGTGTGACTTCCCGGTCCCTATCAGAATCGTCACAGCCTGTCAACCTCAGAAAGGGCAGGATGCTCCATCCCTGATACGCACAGCAAGCGCTTCAGTACAGAGGTGGCCCAAGGACTGAGGGTTCGGGGTGTGGTCACAGTTTTAACTGAAGATGAACTTAACGGGCACAGACTGGCTCAGGCGGACAGCCAAGGGAGGCAGGAGGGAATTCGCGCACACACTGGCTATTCTCTGGAGTCCGTAGTAGTCCGGGGTGGGGTTGAGAGTCTCACATGGTGATGAATTTGGTCTGGGTTCTGGCTGTTGCCTGTTGAGCAATGGCTCCCGGTGGGAAAACGCCGTCCCCTCACCCTCCCTTCCCGAAGGCTCCTTGCCTTCCGGGAAACACTCCTCGTCAGTTACCTCATTGACGTGCCCAGCCCCTGTGGAGAGAGGCCTGAGGGCTCACAGTGTAGACTGGAAGAAGTGAAATACCATGACCTAAGGGTGACCTGAGGAAGGAGTGTCACTTGTCTGGCTTTTAGTTTTTCCATGTGCTTCCCCACAACATTTCTAAGGCTCTTCTATGAAGTTCGTTCTGATTCTACAGAGTCCTAAAACCATTCTCTGCCTCGGTTCCCCGGGCCCCCATACTCCTTTTCAGAGCAGGTGTGCCCTGCAGAAGCCATCTCTGTGGTCTTTTGGGATCCGCCACTGGCCTCGGCCGCCTTAATGCCAGGCTCGGACGCTGACCTGCTCCCTCCCAGGGCCACCACTTGAGAGTAGTGCTTGCCCTGGGTCTATTGTTTCCTTTAGCGATTGGTAGACACAGTTGGCCACAGAAGAAAACCAGTTTCTTTCCCCAAAGCAAGGGATTGCAAGCTGGTCCACTCCATGACTCTACAGAGCCGAAGGGATGGAAGGCGTTGGGTCTGCCCCCGCGCCTGGCCTGACAACCAAAGTTAGACTGTCCAGAGAAGCAAAATCCTGCCGTCAGAATGACGGCTGAGATTCTGGCTTTAACCCCTCTGTACTATCTAATCGGGAAAATGGCAGGATCGGGTTTCCTGTTTTATTGGCATTCGATAATATATATTCAGTGACCATGTCTGCAGCGAGGCAATTGGTTTAAAAGGGGGTTATAAGGATTGACTTGTATTTAAGTGCTTAGAATTCCAGAATGGTAATTATCTCGATGTGCATCCTAATTTATAGGAACTCCAAAGAGCTCAACAGCATATAAATTTGAGCCTGTCTAAATGAGTCTCTGAAAGAACATCTATAATCAGAGAGGCAGAAAAAACACTTTGCCAAAAGAAAGGCTAGAGAAGTTCAGTCCAGTGGTTCTCAAACTTTTAACCACAGAATCTTGTGGTTGAGATAAAAGCTTCCATGAAAACCAAATACATAAAACAGACCCAAGGGGTCTGCTCGGGTAGAAGCGGAGGAAGGGCCCAGAGCCCTGCCTCTTTTTCCCTCTTTCAGCCCCTTCCTCAGGCCATCAAGGCTCAAGGCGCCCATGGAACGTCTGGGGCTCTGACAAATGCGTTGAGAAGCAACGACCTACTACAAGCTCCTCAGTTTATAGATGAGGAGACTATAGGGACTGCGAGCGACGCTCACTCACCATTACATTAAGTGCCCACTTTTCAATGCTGCCCCAACCAATCTTCATTATTTACTTGCATTCAGGAGTTAACTTTAAAAGTGTCTTTTTCAGAGACGCCTGGGCGGCTCAGTTGGTGGAGTGTCCGACTTCAGCTCAGGTCATGATCTCGTGGTTCATGAGTTCAAGCCCCATGTCAGACCGTGCTGACAGCTCAGGACTCGGAGCTGGCTTCAAATTCTGTGTCTCCCTCTGCCGCTCGCCCACTCACGCTCTTTCTCTCTCTCTCTCTCTCTCTCTCTCAAAAATCAATAAACATTAAAAAAATGAAAGCGCCTTTTCCAGAACTGAAACAAAGTTTTATCAATAAGATGAACAGGCATAACAATGCTGGTGGAGGAAAGGCAGCTGACCCAGAATTAGCAAGTGGAGGTACATTACCTTAGATAAGTCTTTTTCTTTCTGGAAACTATTCTTTTCATCTGGAGACGCTAAACTCAGTGACTTCGAGGCTCATACAGACTTTAAGGCTAAATAGCATGGATTTAGATCTTCAAGGTCATCTCTTCTTTATTCTCCTATAAATGATTCCTTTGAATTAGATGACATAGCTAAAGTAGAAAACTCAATAGAAAGATCAGAAAACACAATTATGGAATCTTTGAACTGTTCTGTTGTGTGTGTATATATATATATATATATATATATATATATATATACATATACATGGATGTGTATATGAAAATATGGGAAATGAAATATATAGCCAATGAAATGTGAGTATATATCCAAAAGAATTGGAAAATAAGACATAAAAGATGAAATGTTGGGATCAATCCACAATATTCAACATCTGACTAATGCTATTTACAGGAAGAAAAAACAGGAGAAAATTATTACAGACATAATTATTTTTTTACTTATTATTTATTTATTTATTTATTTTAATGTTTATTTATCTTTGAGACAGAGAGAGAGCACAAGTAGGAGAGGGGCAGAGAGAGAGAGGGAGACACAGAGTCCGAAGCAGGCTCCAGGCTCTGAACTGCCAGCGCAGAGCCCAATGCAGGGCTCGAACCCACGAACCATGAGATCATGACCTAAGCTGAAGTTGGACATTCAACCAACTGAGCCACCAAGGTGCCCCAGACATAATTATTTTAAAGAAAAATTCCTAGAAGGGAAGGGCATGATGAGCTCCAGGATCAAAAGTATACAAGAAAGAAAAGAAAAAAAAAAAAAAAAAGACCGATCTTCAGTGTAAAGTTTCAAAATACTGAGATAAGGAAAGGTCTTAAAACTTCCACTAGTTAAATAGGGGAAAAAAAAAAAAAAAAAAGCTTCCAGGGAAGAACATTAAATTCTATCCAAAGGATTGGGGATCAGAATGGCATCAGACTTCTCAATAGCAATATAAAATATTAGAAAATAAACAATGCTTTCAGGGGCACCTGGGTGGCTTAGTCAGTTAAGTGTTCGACTTTGGCTCAGGTCATGATCTCACAGCTCCTGAGTTCCAGCCCTTCGTCGGGCTCTGTGCTGACAGCTCGGAGCCTGGAGCCTGCTTCACATTCTGTCCGTCCCTCTCTCTCTCTGCTCCATCCCACTAGCCCTCTGTCTCTCAAAAATACACGTTAAAATTTTTTTTAAAAAACAGAGAGAATGCTTTCGTATTTCTGAGAGAAAGTGATTTTCAACATAGATCTCTATACCCAGCCAAACTAGCTAAATAATGTAATGATCGAATACAGACAATTTTTGTTACGCAAGAATTAAAAAATTTTACATCCCATACACCATTTCCTAGAAAGCTGGCATGGGTTATGCCACATCAAAACAGGGGATTAAACAACAGAACAGATCGGTAGATAGATAATGAGAGAGAGAGAGAGAAAGTGAGAGAAAGGTGAGTGATCAGCTGAACAAATGAATAGGAGCAGGTCAGCCAACACAGAAAGGCAGCAATGATAAGTCACACACCGCAGGCAAAATAGGCTAGGGTATGCTGGGGCTTACAACTACACAGTTTTATTTCTTGCTACATGTCCATCGTGGGTTGGTTATAGCTCTACTTCGTGTCATCTCTGCTCCAGATCTAAGTGGGACATCCTCTATCTGAAATGTTGACAGCCGTCCTGGCAGGGGATAAAAGAGGCCACAGCAAGCCATACTCTGGCTCTAAGATTTCTTCTCAGAAGTGATACACGTGTGCACACATACACACACACACACACACACACACACACACACACACACACCTTCTACTCACATTTCATTGGCCAAAGCAGGTCACAGGACCAAACCTGATATATGGGACTCAGGGATCTAATCTTCTCCAAGAAGGGGCAGTGAATATGTTTTAACGTACAGTCTACCTCATCCCAGAATGACAGCTACATATCAGGCTTAAAACTCAGTCCAAATTAGAACACAAGACAAAGGGCAATGAGAGTGTTCCAGAGGTGGGAAAACGCAACTGATAAATGGTCTGCTTCATACAAGCACTTGCAAAACACAATTGATAAACCTTAATGATTTTAAGAAATTAAAAATAGGTACATAGTCTTATGCAGAGAATTACTAGCTCCAGAAAAACACAAAAAAATTATTGCAAAAGAAGAGCATTCGTAATATACTACTGGCTCTTCAGGGAGCAACGTTTTCATAGTAAAAAAAGTAAATACTGACTATTGATTTAACTACAGATTACAAAGTAATTATATTGGGAGGATAGAAAGAGAGGAAGTGAAGGCTATAGTTATAAGAGATTTAAATCCTCAACTCTACTAAAGTAACCTCAAGGCTAAACATATTCTTCCTGGATTCTGATTCTGTAATATCTCACTCTGGACGTGCTCCATCAAGAATCAGTAACGCGATGGGGCGCCTGGGTGGCGCAGTCGGTTAAGCGTCCGACTTCAGCCAGGTCACGATCTCGCGGTCCGTGAGTTCGAGCCCCGTGTCAGGCTCCGGGCTGATGGCTCGGAGCCTGGAGCCTGTTTCCAATTCTGTGTCTCCCTCTCTCTCTGCCCCTCCCCCGTTCATGCTCTGTCTCTCTCTGTCCCAAAAATAAAAAAATAAAAAATAAAAAACGTTAAAAAAAAAAAAAAAAGAATCAGTAACGCATAGTAATCAACCAGTGGTGTGCCGGCAGTCAATATGGATAATGCCTAGCATTAATAAATTTAAAAATAGCAATATAAGCACATAGAAGACGGAAATAAATCACGTAAAGACCAACGTAAAGTGTTGAAACTGGTTGCTTTTAAGGAACAAAATCAGAAAGTGAGAGGCAGAACAAGGGATTTTTGTTGTTGTTAGAACAACGTACATTTTACGTTAACAAAAATACAGGTAAAACACAAAAATAAAATATAGCCTGCTACCTCTGATTCATTTTCGAAGTCAGCAGGGTATACATCATAAATAAATAATAAAATACTTACACTTCAATGATTAATTTTCAAGGCATCCAGACATAATAAATTGAACCTGACGTTAGAACCGTCTTGGCAGTAATGGAATCTTTCTTTGATGATTCAGGAGGCACTTTAAGGACCTGGCAATGACCTAAGGTCATTTCTCTGGGCATCTTTCCTCATTCTCTCCTGATTTGTTAGTCTTGTAGGAATTGATTTCATGTTGGCCGTTCCAAAATTCCGAAGAATCTCTTTGGTAAATGCAAAACCCCTTTCAAGGCTCTACGAACTCTGCTGGAAATGTCTGTGGCTTTCCCTTTGCTCCATGGCTGAGTGGGGAAGAGTGGAGGGCTTCTGGCCAGTCACAGGGCCAAGCTATGCGAACCCAGCTGCGGAAATCAAACGGAGAGGAGACAACCTGGCTTCCTCGAGGGAGAAAGTACTGAAATACCCAAAGTCACTCAGGAAATTTGGAAACCGTGGGCCCGTGGTGCCCAAACATCACCGTGTGGTAAGTACAGCCAAGCTCTTCAAACTGGGAAATTTCTTGGGAGTTGTTTTGTCTGCTCCCCAAAAGCTGGGCTGATGTGCATAGCTTTCAACAGATCTTACCTGGAAAACAAAATACGGTCAATCCCTCACGTAAGTTCACTGTATGATACGTCCATGTGATAATACCTTACACAAATATTAAAAATCACATTACAGAAAAATCCCTACCATCATGGTAAAATATTCATGATGTGCTAAGTTTAAAAAAGCAGAAATAGGGGCGCCTGGGTGGCGCAGTCGGTTAAGCGTCCGACATCAGCCAGGTCACGATCTCATGGTCCGTGAGTTCGAGCCCCGCGTCAGGCTCTGGGCTGATGGCTCAGAGCCTGGAGCCTGTTTCCGATTCTGTGTCTCCCTCTCTCTCTGCCCCTCCCCCGTTCATGCTCTGTCTCTCTCTGTCCCAAAAATAAACGTTGAAAAAAAAATTAAAAAAAAAAAAAAGCAGAAATAAATTGATAACTAATATAAGGCGCTAATGTCGAAAATGTACGAGGGACTCCTACAACTCAGTAGCAAACAAAAATGAGCATAAGATCCGAATCGACATTTTTCCCAAAGAAGACATACAGATGGCCAACAGGTACATGAAAGAATGCTCCGCATTATTAGTCATGAGGAAGGTACAAATCAAAACCACAACAGATATCACCTTACACCTGTTAGAATGGCCATTGTCAAAAAGACAAGAAATGACAAGTGTTTATAAGGATATGGGAAAAAGAGAACCTTCGGGCACTGTGGGTGGGAATGTAAATTGGTGTAGCCACTATGAATAACAGTATGGAAGTTCCTCAAAAATTAAAAGTAAAACTACTATATGATTCAGCAATGCCACTTCTGGATATTTATCCAAAGAAAACAAACAAACAAACAAACAAACAAACGAATTTGAAAAGAGACATGCACCCTATGTTCACTGCAGCATTATTTACAATAGTCAAGACATGGAATCAATCTGAGTGTCCTTCGATGGATGAATGGATAAAGAAGATGTGGTAATGGGGGGCCTGGGTGGTTCAGTCAGTTAAGCTCTTGTTTTCAGCTCAGGTCATGATTCTCACAGTTCGTGAGTTTGAGCCCCGCGTCGGGCTCTGTGCTGGCGGTGCTGGGCCTGCCTGGAATTCTCTCTCCCTCCCTCTGTCTCTACCCCACCCAAGCTCATGTTTGTGTGCTCTCTCCTTCTCTTAAAATAAATAAATAAACATTAAAAAAATAAAGAATAAAAAAACAAGCTCTTAGGTCTGAAGAACAGATCGGTGGTTGCCACAGTCAGGGGGTAGGGGCTGGCATGTATGGGTGAAGGGGGTCAAAAGGGACAAAGAAGGAAAGAAACTTTACATGTATGAGCTTCTTTAAAAAAAAAAAACAAAAAAGGATATATAATCTGTAAATTTCATACATGTGTGTATGTACATGTGCATTTTGAATATTAAAGGTACCTATCTCTGGCTGGAAATCGACCGATTTTTAGTGAATTTTATTTATGAAAATCAAATGCCACTTAAAATAAAAAGAATCCTGAAATCCCTATAGACAGAAGAGCAGGTGGAATGTACAGAATTTAGTCCAGATTTACCAACCAATCACCTAGATTGGCATCTTTGGCCTCAGTTTCCCCATATGCGAAAGGAAGCTGTTGAACGAGAAAAATGACTTCCACTCTACCCTGAAGCCCGACACCAGTACTTTGGGGGATGGGGACTGGGGAAGCAGGTGGCTTTACATCCTCCATACCAGCGCTATCCAAAACAGCTACCCTTTTAACCAAAAGTATAATTGCATCATCTCTAAAGTCGTTTGTGATCATATTTTTATGTGAATTTGATATGGACGGTTCTATAATCCAGCCTGCTTGCCTTCTTGCCTTGGGGTCAAGAAGCTTGAAGCCAAAGGCCGTGCTCGCCTGCAGCATCATGTTATCCCAATGCCCTGTCATGTTTCTCACCCCATATAAGAGATTCACATCTTTCTTTTGCTTTTTTATTCGTTAATGGTTTTGTTTCATTGACGTGAATGCTGGAAGCTCTCTCTAATCCTTTTTTGGAAGAGGCAGAATTGTAATGACGAGGTTTCAGTACTGTTTTGCCTAAGCCAGTACGAGCCCTCCCACCACTCCACCATGGAAACTCAAAGGAAAATACCAAATGAGCAAAAATCTGGAAAGAACCTGTGGGAAACTCGCATACATTTTTTTTATTTACCTGGCATCCAATGTCTTATTAAGTAAATAAGCAGAAAGCCTTATAACATAGCCACCCACACCCTACTTATATCTGTTTCGGGTCTATATCACTTAATTTTCTCCTCCAAAGAATGAATGCAAGTTCCTCATCCAAGCCCAGGTTTAGAAACCATGCACACAAGACGATTTGCTAATTGATTTACTAAAGAATAGACATGCAACCGCTTAGCTCAGTCTCCACATCAGAAAGAAGGACACCCCCTTAGCGAATAAAAAGAAATTCTGCTGTACTTAATCCTCAGGTTCTGGCCCTGCAGTATCTCACTCTGGGTGAACTCCACCGGGAGACAGAGACAAACATTATCCACAGGCTGCTAATAAATGTAGAGACCAGTCAGAGTCCAAGAAAACACATCGTCACCAGACCAGAAGACAGATTCTCTCACCAGTCTACCTGGCTTGGCCTCAACCTGGCGGGAACCCCATTTACTGTCCTTTGTCTTCTAGGACAGCTCATCAGTGGGTCCCAGGGAGCGAGGATTGCAGAGTGGCATCCTGCAGGCACACTGATTTTGTTCATCCCAAGGCCAGCCAGCTTTCCTAGAGGGCATGGAGATTTGCTGCTCACGGCCTTACCACCCTAGTGAATTCTGGTTTCCATCATCCACCATTCCATCAACACCGCCCTCACCAATATTGGCTACCATCGTATGGCCTAACTTGATGGCCTTTATCAGTCTTTTCCTTTCTAGACTTTCCTGCCGCGTTAGACGTGCTGACCATCATCTCCTTCCTAAAATCTGTTTCCTCTCATTGAGAGGAGCTCCTTCCGTATCTCTGAATTCTGCTTTGTAGACATCACGCATTCTCCCTCTCACCATCCCCCACGTGAAGATGCTCCTCAGGGCTCTGTCCTCAACACTCTCCTCCTCTCACTCCCACGCCCCTGGCTGAAGCTCCTCTCTGTGGCCTCAACAACCGGCCTCGGTCCCTGACCCCCGCTCCGATCCCCTCTTCTGTGTTTGTGGCCCTGCAAACCCAAACGCCTCTGAACACTTCCTCTTAGATTTCTCACCTGTCAAATCTACAAGTTCAAACCTGAACTCACCCTCTTCCCCTGCCAAAAAACCTCTCTCACCTCTTGTGAATCACTTTACCCTCATTTACTGCCCCTAAATGAGTCAGGAATCTGGGAGTCAGTCTAGAGCTTTTCCTCTCCCGCCCCTCCAGCCAACCACCAGGTTAGGTGAATCCTTGGACCAAAATATTTCTCCCATCTGCCCCCTTGTTTTCCCTGGCCACTGTCCTGCTTGTTCAAGCCCATGTCACCTCTCCCCTGAATAAGGAGACACAAGTCTCCTCCCCGATCTCCTGCCTCCAAACTCTTCCCTGCACATTGTCAAGTGATCACATAATGAAGGACTGACTATAGTTTTCTTAGCTGAGGTTTAGTCTTCCTTCATGATCAAGCTCAATTATCACTTTCTCTGGGAAGTCCTCCTTGATTCTCGATCAGTTACCTGTCCCTTCCCTGTCTTCCTCAAGTACCTCGCGTAAATCCACCTCTATCACAACCCCACTCTCTTCCGCATTGTTTGTTTACTTGCCTCTCAACAGGACTCTTAGCCCTTTTGGCTCCTAGTCTCTGTCTTTTTAATCCTTAGCGCCTGTAACAATGCCTGGTCCCAGTCGTCTTCGATACACCAATACAGAGAAGAAGGGAGGATATAGAGGGAGGGAGGGGTAAAGGGTCCCTCTACCAACTCCATCATCAATCTTCCGTATGACTGGAGCATTCCTTGAGCCTCAGTGTACCCATCTGCAAAATGAGCCGCTTCATTTATTAAAGACAAATTACGTTTTGAGCACCTTCTCTTATGGGCACGATGCCCCGTGCCACGCCTATCATAAATGTAAACAGGTTCTTTCCTTTCCCACGACCTGGCGATCAGCATCATATTTTCATGGATGTGTCCTGCAGCAGGGACAGATGGCTCACTCTGATGCGTCTGCCATACTCTTCCATTATTGACACGCCCCTGCATTCCTCTCCTGGCTCTCCTGGGCTCTGAGGAAAGTGTGTTTCTAACCCAGCTAGGTCCTCTTCCACAGAGCATTGCAAAAGATATAAAGGTAGGGAATGCCTTTGTCCACACGTGCCTTGCGGAATACACGGTACGGCCTTGGGATCCGCACGTCCGAAGCATCCGTCGCGTGGGTAATTTTAGCTCCAAACTCCACGTCCGCCACGATTCACTGGGAAATCGTTTTATCTTGCCCTCACTTGGGGAGTTTGAGCTCCATGCTGTTTCTTGCACCCTCTGTCTGGCCCCTCTCCAAAGTTGTGATTTACAGGGGGAAGAAAATGTTTCTGCCAATAAATGTTGAGAAGAGGGACGGTCAAAAAGAAGCTAAATTGTCATCTTCCATAGTGAAAGCCAACAGATTGTTGCTCACACTGTCACATCAAAACACAATATTTTACTACAAGAGGTGGAGGGAAATGACAAGAGTCGTAAGAGTTAAAAGTTGACACCTCTGGGGAAACAGAAATAGGGAGGAAGAAGTTGGAGGAAACTTGTGGGTTTTTTTTTTTAAGTTTATTTATTTATTTTGAGAGAGAAAGAGCGATAAAGGGAGACAGCACCAGTGGAGGAGGGGCGAAGAGAGAGGGAGAGAGGGAGAATCCCAAGCAGGCTCAGCACTGTCAACACAAAGCCCGACTCGGGGCTCTGCCTCATGAACCGTGAGATCACGACCTGACCCGAAACCCAGACTCGGATGCTCAATAGACTGAGCCACCCAGGCGCCCCAGACCCTTGCTTTTCTTAAGAGGCCTTGCAGAACTGTTGAAACGATATGCATACATAGCTTTGATTTAAAAAAAAAAAAATAGAAGCTAAATTAAAGAAAAATTAAATCCTCCCCGAACTTGAGTAACAGCCCTCGTGGTGATGCCCATAACCTGAGCCACTGGCCATGGTGGTACCCGACGATGTAAAAGCACTTCTGAAAATCCCTTCCGGTCCCACCCCCGCGGCCATCCTGTCCCAGTGAGCCCTCCCCTCTCCCTCCTCTCACGCGTCCTTCAAGGCTCCGCGTGCACCTGCAGCGGAGCGCGTGCCGAGAGAGCCCCAGGGACCCACAGCTCGGGGGACACGGCAGTGCGCAGCTGGGACCCGGAGCAGCCCCGTTGAGACACCCCCCCCCCCCCCCGCGAATCCTGAGTCGCCGTTACAGTGGTCCTCGCAGGAGCACCGGCCAACTTTTTCGTGGGGTCGGCCCCACCTCCTCATCAGCTTCGAGGAGTCGAAACCAAATCAATGCCTCCCCTGTTGCAAGCAGCCGCTCATCGTCCGCGGGTGAACTCTGCCAGACCCAGGGGCAGGGAACAAGTTCTCTCGTTCCGCCAACGCCTTCAGCACTTGCCGATGGCGGCTCCTGGCCCATTAGGAACGCATTTTCCACGGTGTCAACCACCCCGCCACCCACTGGGCTGCAGCCAGCCGCGGGGCCGCCGCCAGAAACAGCTGGAATGGGTCACTCAGATCCACGGACTGTGGCGCCCAGAGAAACATTAGTACCCCAGATAGAGTGTCTGCTTCCCGTGTGAGCAGTAGAAAGAGAAATGCGCCGGGGACGGCAGTGAGCGTGCTGCCGTGACCGGAATCCCTAGGAAGAATCCCTCAGACTGTCCTGCACGCCCACACACACACACACACACACACACACACGCCCCGCGGCCCTGAAGACGAGCCAGCGCGCTCAGTGGGCACCAGGCAGAGCCCAGCTTCTGGGCCTGGCACGTTTAAGGAGAGACACAGCAGTCAGCCACCATATCCGTGGACCCAAGGGAAAACAGGCACGGAGCCCACGCCTCAGGCTCACACTTCACGTTTGCTCACGCGTGGGCCAAAGGCACGTTTCTCATCGCACTTCTGGGGCGAGGACGCAAGTACGCGGTCTTTCGGTGTTAACGGAGAGAGAGAGGTGCCGAAGTCTGACACACGCTCGCCATCTCCCCTGACCTCCACTCCTGCCGGAATCGTTCCTGGAAGCCCTCGCGGGATCACTGGAATTTTGGTCAAAGATAATAAATATTTGATTTGAACCTCCCAGTCCTGAGGCAGACTGCCCACCAGACTCAGAGTGCTCGGCTGCATTTTTCAAATCCCCCGGAAAGCTCCAGGCATTGTGAGCAGGGCCTGCTGACCAGGCTGATGTTTTACAGCCCGGCTCTCCAACAATGCCATTTACTGCAGACGAAAGATCACAGCCAGCAGATGTGGGCGGCCTCGCTCTGGCCTCTTGAAACTGCATCTGTTTTCAAATGTGACTCGACTTCAATCCGAAGCTGACCATAACATCCATGGCATGGACGGGAGGTGTTTACCAGATAAGCTTTTGATATTTGATGTTTGCTAATCATATTAAAGGCTTGAAACAAAATCCCAGCTACAATAAACCCTCACCATTGTACACAGGAGGCAGGAAACGCCTAGGAGCTCTGCCTGGGGGTGTGATCCGATGCTGGGTGGCACAGGGAGAAGAACGTGGGTCCTGGAGGTCAAGGAAACGAGGATTTAGTGACAGTAGTGACGGGTCCTAATCCTTTCTGTGACCAGCAGTGGGGAAGTCACTTCCCCCGCTGGGCCTCAGTTTCCCCGTCTTAGAATTACGGCTCAGACGTACTAAAGTCCTGTTCACAGTTAGTGCCTGGGTAGGACGGGGACACCAGGAACCTTCTCTTCACAGCGCCGTCGCATGTGAAGTGTGAATAGTCATGTGGTAATGACTTCAACTTTGCAGGGCCCCCAGTTCTCTTTCCAGTGGATCCTGACTCCTTGAAAACCCGATGCTTTGGTGTCCTGAGAAATCAGAATATCAGAAGCATCACAGTGGACAAAGGAAGCCTGGTTTCACCCCTCCCCCGCCCCAGGCAGGATAGAAGGCTTGGGGCCTAGAGCACAACCGTAACTCCCGTGGAGAGTCAGCACGGGATTCCCTCCCAGGAGTCGGATCCCAGGAATGGAGGGTAAACTCTTTGGGGTTAGAAGTGGCCATGGATGGAGGTCATCGCACACCCAATTCCGAGATGAGCAAGCCCGCGTCCCATGCACCGGACATCAGTGCCTCACTGTCTCACCTATCTCACCGACCCCACCGCACACCCACCCTGTCCCTCAATTGAGAATGGCCTCCTAGATTCTCTCCCACCTTAACCATAATCTTGTTTTAGGTTTAACTTACCCTAAATTTAAAAGTGGATAAAATCTAACCCCAGGGGATTGGAGAGGACTGCTTACAGGTTCTCCACTGCTGTTCTCCCATCTGATTTCATTTCTGCTGCCCCAGCTTCTCGGTGCTGACCCGGCCAGCACTCTATCCTTACTTGTCCCTATGAATCCGGCCTAATAGCAGCTACTACTAATGGCATAGGATGTGACTTTCCCACGACAATCTAACTTTTAAAGGGAGGCCACGAAGCCTGAGCACCTTCAGGGCTCTCAGGCGTCAGAGCTCTCCTAGTGAAACGGCAGACATCAGCCAGGTTGTTCTTTCTAGACTCGGCAATCTCCCTGGAAACCCCATAAATCCTTGCCCCCTAAGCCCCCATCTTACTGGGTCATCTTGGGGCTCCCAGGGCTTCTCAGAGCCATCTGGCCAGAAAATCTGTATCATCATGTGTGAAATCCCCCTTTGGCAACAATGGAGAGATTTTGCCCATATCCACGGAATCTAAAACTGTTCGCTGAACTGGTGCCAGGCAGGTATAAGACCGCAGGAGAAGGGCACAGAAGCTTGCCTTCCCAGGAACCGTGCCAAGAACCCTGCTGGCCACTGTACAAGCTGGTTTCGCCTCCCGTTCTCAGATCTTTCGAAACCCCTCAGCGGAGTGAAGCGATTGGCCACCGGCTCTGTCTTGTGGGGAGGGGGACCTTCTCAGCGGTATCAGCGCAGGACATCAGTTAAACAATTTCTTTTGCGGGACTAATTTAGGGCCCGCTCATACAATGAGGCCGGCCCGCTAGGCCATGTCATGAACCAAACTGTTTAAAAAAAATTTTTTAATGCTTATTCATTTTTTGAGAGAGAGAGAAAGAGAGAGAGAGAGAGAGAGAGAGAGCTTGAGCAAGGGAGGGGCAGAGAGAGAGAGGGAGACACAGAATGCGAAGCAGGCTCCAGGCTCAGCGCCGTCAGCACAGAGCCTGTCGTGGGGCCCAAATCCACGAACCGTGAGATCGTGACCTGAGCCGAAGTCGGACGCTTAACCGACTGAGCCACCCAGGCGCCCCCCAAACTGGCCAGTTTCAAACTGGATCTTCACAGCAAGTGCTCACAGGCAGGGTCACATCTCTCACCCATAAAGAAGCAGCACGCGGTGGGGCGCCTGGGTGGCGCAGTCGGTTAAGCGTCCGACTTCAGCCAGGTCACGATCTCGCGGTCCGGGAGTTCGAGCCCCGCGTCGGGCTCTGGGCTGATGGCTCAGAGCCTGGAGCCTGTTTCCGATTCTGTGTCTCCCTCTCTCTCTGCCCCTCCCCCGTTCATGCTCTGTCTCTCTCTGTCCCAAAAATAAATAAACGTTGAAAAAAAAAAAAAAATTAAAAAAAAAAAAAAAAAAAAAAAAGAAGCAGCACGCGGAGATCACACAGACGTGAGTCCCGGTGGCCGGAGCCCCTCCCACGAGTCAAGTACTTGGCAGATAGTACCTCCCTGCAACCTCCGTGCCCACCTCTTCGGGATCCGTGTTGTAATTCCCTCTCTGATGCACGAAACCCAAGAGCCCAGAAGGAACAAGTCAAAGCGAGACACGAGCCCGAGTCTCTGACCCCAAGTCTAGTCCCTGCCATGAAACTTCTTGGCCTCCACCGTTTCCCAAGAAGATTAAAGATGGAAATTAGGCCATCTGGACATTTCACAAAACCCTAGATAGACAGACTCACAACTGTCTTCACATCATTGCTGGTTCCTGCAGGTCTGGACAGATGCCTGGGGCTCAATATTCCCCCGGGGGGCCCCCATCAGAGCCTCTGAGGAGCTGGTATCACTAAGAAACCTGCCTTCCCGTCTAGCGGCCAACACCCACCAACCACCACTGTCTCGGGGACTTCCTGGCACTGTCTCTCCCCCAAACACTCTTCTGAGGTCTCAGGCCACCTTCTTGCAAGTCATGGACCCAGACATAGTCACCATCCAGCAGCAAAGGAGATTTGCCGGGCCTTTGCACGAGAGTTTTTGCTGCCATTGTTCTGTGTTTTATTTTTAAAAACATGGCCAGGGGCGCCTGGGTGGCGCAGTCGGTTGGGCGTCCGACTTCAGCCAGGTCACGATCTCGCGGTCCGTGAGTTCGAGCCCTGCGTCAGGCTCTGGGCTGATGGCTCGGAGCCTGGAGCCTGTTTCCGATTCTGTGTCTCCCTCTCTCTCTGCCCCTCCCCCGTTCATGCTCTGTCTCTCTCTGTCCCAAAAATAAATAAAAACGTTGGAAAAAAAAATTTAAAAACATGGCCATAAGGTTTATCTTTCTTATGTGAGAAATAAAGTTAATTTTTAAATTCTCCATAGTTTTATCAATCAAAGGTGGCCCCCGGTAATGCTTTTTTTTTAAATTTTTTGTGCCTAATTGTGTCTCTGCTGCCTTAGGACACACTGGTTTTGTCATTATTGTGGCTGAAAGCACAATTTTATGTCTTGTCTCTCCCTCTTAATGTTATGACAGAACCATTTCCCTCTGTTTTTATAAATTCATCATAAACATCCTTTCAATAGCTATATAAAACCTAAGGTGAAGACAGAACACGATTTACATAGTGAATCCCCTATTGTTGGGTCTCTAGGTTATTCCCAATTTTTCCCTATTATGAGCAATGCTGTAATGAATATACTTGCTTATAATTTCCTTCAGAGAGATTTCATGAAGTGGAATTTTAAGATCAAAGGGTAGGAAGAATTTAAGATTCTTGATAGAGGTATCCAAATGGCATTACAAATATTTAAATATATCTTAAAAACGCTGATTCGCAGAGTGTCAAAACAGGATGGGGGATTTAAAACTCACCTGGTCCAACCTCTTGTCCTTCCAGACGAGAAATCCTGGTGGTTCTATGAGATCACGGCCGGTAGTCACCACCCACTCAACAAAATGGCTCCCACCTATCACTTATGTACTTCCAACAACAGTGTGCGTTCGGGCTTAGCTCACTTCTTTGCTCTTTCCTCTGCTTGGAATATCCTCCTGGCCTATTTCTCCCTGTGGAGAAAAACACACAGACATCGAGTGCTGTGGGCTCTTCTCTGTGATGTTTTCCTCCCTGTCGGTTGGTCGTCATCTGCGCCAGAAGCATGACGGGCAGACAGGCATTTGAAGGTCCACTGGTGAGACCCCCCCTCCCCCTCTGAGAGCCACACCTCTGATCCCATCTTCCATGCCAGGGTGTGCGTGCCTCGACTCACGAGCACATAGCAAGTGTTCAGTCACGCTGAACATTTTCTTCCTTCCCGGGCCAGCCCCAGCCAGCCCTTGACTCCAGGTCGTGGCCAGCCAGGCCTAGCCACATGGAGAAGCAAATCCCTCACCCCCTTCCTGGCCACACTTCTACTCTGCCTAGGGTACCCCAACATCCAGGTCAACATCCAACCGTGAGGTTCTTGTAGGGAAAGTAAGCAAGCTTCCCAGACCAAGGTTTAAATTCCACCCCCAACTCTTATAGGCAGAGACCTTGAGCGAGTGACACGTCTCCCTGAGCCACGATGTCCTCACCTGCGGAACTCTCTAGAAGCTCCCTTACCGGGTTACTATGAGGCCACCACTCTCCCTTTCCTATTACCCAGGTACTTGTCTCGATGTACTTACCCCAGGGGGCATCAGTACTGGGCAGACAACAGAGTGGGCAAGCTAGAAAGAACCAGAAATGATCATCCCCTCCTCCTTCAAAAGGCTATAGGCTAACGGGGATGTCTTTGTCAGGAAGTGATGGGTACAAAGACACCAAGCCTAACTGTGTAATTATGCTGGGATTCCTTCTAGTAATTAGCTTTTCCTTATGAGAAAGGCAAATAATTATCTTTCTGCCTCAGATTCAGACAGCGCATTCAGAGGCATCTACCCTCATATCCAGGAGGGTGGGAGGAAGAGGGTGACACCCAACTAAATACAGAGCTATTTGAAGCCAGTAAGTATTCTCCGAAATTATCTGCATAGACAATGCAACATTTTGGAAGATGCTAAGGCTTTTGTGTGCCGCTACGGTGTTTTCCATATGACAAAAGTGGGTCCTGTTTGAAAGTGGCAGGCAGGCAGCGTCCAGCAGGCGGTGATGGTCTGAGCCGGGTCCGTCCCCAGGAGGCAGTGGAAAGTTCCAACAGAGGGTCCACACGGATAGAATGGAGCGCTCGTCTCCATGCCCTCAGGACCCTTCAGAAACAAGGACCGGAAGCCACTCTGGACTGTCCTGAATGCCTGATTCAGTCTGTTTCCAGGGTCTTCCCATACCCACCTTCCTTCCAAACTCAAATACGATTCTCCTCCTGGCTAATGCCTCAACGTTCAAGAATCTTTCAAGTGTCATCTCCTCTAGCAAACCTTTTGCCTTCTTCGAATACCCCCGGTTAGGGCTAAGGCTCCTCTCGAATTTCCCCTACCTTGTGGTATTTCCTTCATCGTGGCACCTCCCAGGTGGCATGACCCTCACTAAAATAATGTTCTTGGGGGCAGACAGCACTGTGTGTTCATTTTACAGCTCGCGAAGCTAACACGGTTCCAAGCACTCAGTAAAGCATTTGCGGAACGAACGCATGAAAAGAACCCGTTGACTGACGAAGGATAGATTTTTGGTTGGAAGTAAACGAATGAATGAGCAGATTCATGAAAGAAGTCAAGTTTACCTTTGGACAGTATTAAGTCTGGGCTGGAAAGGAGCAGCTAAGAGACAAATAAGGCCCGACCCTGCCGCAGAAGGGGTTTTAGGTAGCTCCGAAGGGGTTGGCACAGCTCTGGCTGGCTGCCGACAGGCCAGCCCAAACTTCCCGGAGAGGCATAGACACGAGCGTCAGTAATGTGCCTCCAGCTGTCGACAGGCAGACGGAAAAGGCTGCCTTGAATTTGCTGTGTGATGTTTCGGTGTCCTTTCTTCAAAGCCATGAATTGGAATTTGAACCGAAATCACTCACTTGCAAGGAACTATATTAATTCTCCCCGGCTGCACGATATTGCCCAATAAGTTTGTTACTGTGGACATTTTTCATCTGTCTCAACAAGTTTACCTTCCCTCGAAGGTCCAGCTCCTCCTGTCTCTACACGGAATCCAGCATGCACGAGAATCTGCCTGTCCTCACTCCTCCAGAAGGGTCATGCTCTCCTGCCTATGGACCACTCCCACCGCCAGACTGGGGGGCCACCGACAGGGATCTGTCTCCCTTCTGCACTCCCCGTGCTGAGCGCAATTTAATAATTACCCAGAGAAGGGGCTCCCTTCCTGTTCATACAAACGGGCGAGCAAATGAACTGATGCCTCAGATGTTTTAAAAACTCACCCAAACCCTTCCCGATACATCTCCGCACCTCTCAAGCCCTCAGAGACGGTTCATAAACCATCTCTACTCCTGCCTATACTATAAAGCTTCTTCTGGAAGTGTCACAAGTCACCCTCTGGCTGGCTAGAAGTGACTAGATGTTGTACTTTTCACTGTTCCGGGCCCTGCTGGAATCACCTAGCGGGAGGGGGGAACCTAACGAGGAAGAAAATGTGGTGCTGCCTTCAAGGAGCTCACAGTCAGGGCGGCCCCAGAGCTGTGACTGCCCGCGGCTGGTCGCACAGGTGTTGTCACAGAACCGTGAGACCCGCGGTACAGTGACAGGGAGAGTCATGTTAGGTGGAGTCCACAGGGAACTTGTGGAGGCCAAGGAGGCCAGGGCAGTCCAGGAGACGGCAAGCCAGCAGGGAGTCCTGGGAAATGTGCTGCGGCTGAAGGGGCGCAGGGGCAGGGGGGAGGCCAGCCAGCTCTGTGGAGGGCTGGGAAGGAGGGAAGAGGCCTCCAGGCCCTCTGGCTTTTGCATCTTGACGAGCGGGGGCTCTGGTGGAAAGAAAGACCGGAATGCACCCCACTAGAAGCCACCCTCTCTGGTTAGCTGCACACCAGCGCGCGCAGGGCTCACTCTGCCGTGGGCCCCCTCCGGAGGGCGGCCAGGCCCCGATGGCAGTGGAGGAGCGGGGCTCTAGGTAGGCAAGATCAAAAGACCTGAATCACCTCTGGGGTCACGGTGACAAAATGCTTATGGGCTGGAAGAGGAAGGAGCCATTCGAGTGAGGAAATGAATGCTGGCCTTTTCCCCCCCAGTAGGCACAATGGGAGCCGGTGGGGAGGGAACAAAGCTGGCCCACTTGGGCGGGAGGCGGGTGGTGGGGAGCGGGCCCTGTTCTCTGGCCCAGGAGTTAATGCAGGCCCGGGAAACAATGGGAGCACTGACCCGACCTCGGCTTTAGAGTGAGAACACTGCCGAGGTCAGAGCAGCCTGGCCCCCAGCGAGGTTAACCACATCAAAGCCCCCGCTGATCGCTTAGCCCACTGTGCCCCTAATGACTGTAAAATTGGAGTTTCCACCAGCGCTCCGGCCAGCTACCTCTTCAGGTAGCCGTGGAACAGGGGTGGGAGCCACCAAGGTGGGGAGGACCCCCCAGCCCATCAGCTCACCAACTCGGCGACCTCACCTCTCTTTCAGATTGTTCTGCTGGGACCACCCCGGCACCCACCCCAGCTTCCCAGAGCATCCGTTTCACACTCCTGACTTCCCTGTTCTGTTCTAGGTAGCAAAAACTTCTTAACTTGTTAGAATGTTGAGTCAGTAGGTGAGGAATTTCAATAGCCCCCCCCCCCCATATGGCCTTTCTTTGGCCTATTACAAAAGTAAGACACACCCACTTTGGAGAATAGAGACAAAAGGAGAAGATAAGCGTCCCAGAGAGAGGCTCCTGCTGACATTCCTGATGTACTTCTTGCCAGCCTTCCCTCTATGTATTTTTTTCTACATAGCCAGGGTCGCTTTGTGCTTATAATTTCATATCCTGAATGTTTTGATTTAACACTGTATCTCAAGAACATTCCCATGAGAGTAAAAACTCTCCATAAACAAGATACTTAATATCTAACAGCAAGTTCCAAGACGATCATACCTAGAATAGCAGGGAATGGACCTTAGTGTGATTAAGCATTCACTTGTAGGTAGTTTCTAATATTTTATCGATACAAATACTTCTACGATGAACGTCTCTGGCACATCCTTGACTATTTCTTGGCAGTAGATTCTCAGAGACACATAATACAATTATCCAATCGAAGAGTAGGAATGTTTTGGGGGAAAAATTCATTTCAACTTTTAAAAATGATGAAGAAACAACCCATATGGTGGTCGCTGAGGACATAGGGACCATTAACATATGGCCTCTACCATCAACACGTGCGCCTGGGTGGCTCAGTCAGTTAAGCGTCCGACTTCGGCTAAGGTCACGATCTCACAGTTCGTGATTTTGAGCCCCGCATCGGGCTCTGTGCTGACCACTCAGAGCCTGAAGCCTGCTTCGGGTTCTGTGTCCCCCTCTCTCTCTGCCCCTCCCCTGCTCACTTTCTCTCTCTCTCAAAAAATAAATAAAAACATTTAAGAGGCGTTTACACGCATACTTGATCTATCATCCCCACTCTTCTCAAAGTCAAGCCTATGGAAGATTAGTAATTTGAGACAGTATGGACAACTGCCACCCCTCTGCCAAGCTGGTTCCTGCCTTGGGGGCTTCGTTGGAATGGGCTCCTGCCTAGAATGCCTCATCTCAGAAAAGTTCCAATCTGACTCCAAAGGCCAGATCCAGTCCCATCCCAGAAGTTGCCCCAGGCCTCCCCAGCCTACACTGAATTCATTTCAAGCCCATTGCCATGAACACAAAGGTCAGCCCATAATGAAGCATGAGCTACTTGAGAACAGGGACCCCATCTTATGCCTCTCACAGAACTTGGCATATGATCGGAACTCAATAATGCGTCATGAATCAGTCAAAAGACATATGCCACTTGTCAAAAGATAAACTGAGTCGTACTAAAATTTGTGGAATTCAGTATTTGAGCAACAATCGATTCCAACTGCAACACCAAACCAGAAGTGGCTGGGAGCACTCCATGGATGGGAACGAACGAGGGGCCAAACTTTTATGGAGACAAGCAGAAGCAAAGCAAGAAAATTATTTGATTGGTTATTGCTTAAGCAGCTGCCTTATTTGGAAAAGCCCAGCTGGCTGTTTGTGATTGGTCGTCCTTAGGTTTTGATTTCTTAACCTTGAGGCAATGCAGGCTTAGTTATTGGTTTGCTTACTAAGCTGCTAAGCATTAAACCCACCTTAGTCTAATAGCCCCCTAGTGAAATTAATTTAACGCATTCTTTGCTATTTACTGATTATTTCTTTTGTGTTCATCTTGTCTCTTCCAATAGACAACGTAGTGTCATGGTCAAAAGTTTGGAGTCAGGTGAAGATCACATCCGAGGCCCACCTTCACGGGCCTTGTGGCCTTGGGCAATCTCAGGTTTATCATGTGTAAAATGCCAATAATAATAGATTCTATCTCTTTGGGATTGTTGTAAGGATGAAGTAATGTACCGGAAAGCAAGGAAACTTTCTAAGATACTAGCCGTGTGTCAAAAGAACACAGGGGCAAATGTGAAGGATTACCTGTGGCCAAAAACCAAGAAAAATAAGAAGAAAGAAAGAAAGAAAGAAAGAAAGAAAGAAAGAAAGAGGTAGAAAGGTAGAAAGAAAAGAGAAGAGAAGAGAAGAGAAGAGAAGAGAAGAAACCAAAGGAATGAAATATGAAATCTATAAAAATTTGTGAGCTCATAATAATGTCTCCAATCTCACTGTTCACTGAAGAGTTGTTTAGGTACCAGAGCAGTCTAAAAATTGATGAAAAGGAGGAATCTATCATTTTAAAAGAGAATTAAATAACACATTTATCTCACATTAATTTGTTAGCACAGAGTAAGGGTTCAAGAATGTTATGCCTTACTGAACAATGAGAATATGAGGTTTTTGAGAGCAGGAAGTGAATTTCTTCTTGTGTGTTTTAATTCCTTCCTTCTTTTGATTAATTGTCTCTAGTTCATCAGCGACCAGCTTGTGCTTAGGTTCTTGATAGGTACGCAGCGAGTATCGGTCCATTGCCGTTTCGGAATCTGCAAAAGTCTTCCAACATCACATCCCTCCACCTTTGACTTTGTAAGAGGCAAGATGAGCAAGTTCTGCAGGCAGAAGGCAAGGGCTCTGGGAGGCCACACTTTGATCCAGGCAGGCAATTCCCTCCCCTCCTCTCTCTGCCTCACTTCTTTGATGGGAGAAGAGGAAGAAATCTGCTTTAAGAAACCAGGTCATTAGAGCTAAAAGGGACCGTCACAAAAACTCAATCCAACTGCCTTGTTTGCAGATGAAGGGTCTGGGGCTCTCGAAGGTTAAGTGACTTGCCCAAGATCACAAAACCAGCCAGCTGGGCTCCAGCCGGGGGATTCTTTCCACTGTGCTGCTTCTAGTAAGTCGCTAAAAAAGAAATCAAAGTTCAGCTTTAAGATTGCAGACATGGATCTGCGGAGGCAGTCAAGCTCTGTTCTACTTCTGGAGAAAGGGAGGAAAAAAAAAAAGAAAAAAGGAGTGGTTCAACCACGCTGGGCGGTACCTGGTCCCGGGTGCTCTTCTGCACAGCTTTTGGAACATCGTCGGTGGACATTTCATGGCTCTTTCAAGGAGAAATCACAGCTTCTGCCAAATGCTCCTGGACCAGAGGGCCCGTGCTCTCTGGACCAGGAGGCTGGCATTCTGGGGGGAGCACGGGAGCTGTTAATCCCTACCCTCTCACCCCAGCCCGGCCATGGGTACCAATGCCAAGGCATCCGGACCATGCAGAGAGAAGAAGGTCAGCAGAAAACCCCACTGCCTACCTCAGTCCAGTGGGAAATGGACCTTCAGAGCATGTGGGATCAGCAGCCAGGCCAAAATGTTCAAGGGGCGGCCAAGGTCAGGCCTCGAGGATAGTCTCAACCAGTGCCGTGGTGCAAATGACACCAACACACGGATGCCACCGACCCTGGGCTCTCAGCCTGATCTCTCCACCTCCACGTGGATGTCTAAATGGCACGATTACGTGTCGGCTGTAGAGTTGTTGGTTTCCTGTCTTATCCCCTCTCTCTTCCTCTCTCTTTCTTCCTCTCTCTCTCTCTCCCTCATGCTCTCACTAAATACTCTTCCCACAATCTTCCCATCTAGAAATGACACCCTCCACTCAGTTGTTCAAGTCCAACATCTGGGAGCCCTCACGATCCTGCTGCTTTCAGCACCCTCTAGGGCCATCCATCAGTAAGTCCCATTGGCTCTTCCTCAAAATCACTTCCAAAGCCTGACCACTGCCATCCCTCGTCACTGCTACCAAACCACAGTCACTCCACCTTGGGCTGCACCTGCTCTTAAGTGCTCCCCTTCCATGCCTGGCTCGCCCTTCACCCCCGCGTTCCACCCAACAGGGATCATCCTCTTAAAATGTAAACCAGATCGTATCACTTCCTGCGCCAAAGCCTCCAGTGGTTTCCTACGGCGCTTCAAGTAAAACCCACTAGCTCCCCAGAAAGCCCTGAGAGCCCGGCCCCCTGCCTCTCTGTGCTCCTGTCCAGGCCCCCCACCCTCTTCTCACCAACTGTATACCAGCCTCGTGGTCTTTCTAACCATTGAATGCATGACATCGTGGTCACCATCTGGAATGTTCTTCACATAACTGCTGCCATCACACCCCTCTGGGCTCAACTCGAATGTCAGCTTCACAGAAAGCCCTGCTGAGCCTACTCTACATTGTTGCTTTTCTCTTCCTTATAGCCCTTACCACGATTCTCCTTAATACCATATTTATTCTTTTGAATGTGTGTTCATCCCCAACTTCTAGTGTAGACTCCATGTGGACAGGACTTGGCTTGGCTTGTTCAGGAATGCATCCTCTCTCCCTCACATCACAGGTGCCAATAATCTGTTGAAGGTATGGATTCAACTTCTAAGGGGAGTTGAGCCAAGTGGACAGCCTCTATGAGTCAACAAAAAGAAGGCCTCCTTCAAGAAACCTTCTTGCCCAAGCCCAGGACCCTGTGGGAACCCTGATGGTCTATACAATACCGGTTCTCCAACCTAGCCGCTCACTCATTGGAATCACAGCATTAGTTTAGAAAAACACTGAAGCCTGGCTTCTATCCCCAGCCAATCTGATTTCATTTGTGCCTGGAGATTGGGAACGCTGGAAATTCCCCAAGCTCTTCTAACGCACTGCCCAGTTTGGGAACCACTGGTCTGCACCTCTAATGAAACAGCGTGTAGAAACCAAACATTATGCACAATCCACATCATTTCAGTCTCTGAGGCTACATGGTGTCATTAGAGCGAGGCCCTCTGTTTAGAGGATGTTCTTGACTTCTCTCTCCAGCCACTCAGGCCTTCCTGTCCCTTGGATACACTGAGCCTCAGCTGGGATGCCATCCCCGTGCCTGGCCTGGTTTTATCATTCCATCTCATTACTCCGTTGAATTCTCGCTAAGGAGCGTGTCACTGCTTGAAATTATCCTCATTTTACAGAAGGAGGGATGGCGGCACCGAAGGGCTAAGCAACTTGCCCAAATCCCCACGGCTTCTGGTGGGATTGGAGCTCGGGCAGAAAGGCTGTGTGCAGCCAAGCCCGTTACCAGGGCTGATATTCTGTTACCGAGTCCTAGCTTTACCCAATCTCTCTCCAAGGCTAGGGCTTCTTCAAGGATAAAGTCGGGGTAAAAACAACCCCCCTGGGAAGGTTGTTGTAAAGACTAACAGAATTAATCGCTATAAAATACCTTAAGTGTCTGCCTGTAGGAGGTGATCTGATGTGTCCCAGCGTCGCTATCTACCAGCTGTAAGACCCAGGCGAGTTATTTAATCTCCCTGGCCTCAATGTCCTCGTCTATAAAACGGGGGTAGTGACACCACATTCCTCATGAAGATTTTGTGACAATTAAGTGAAACGACGTATTTAAAGAGCTTAGATAAACAGTAGACACTTATAAGCTCCATAGCTATTAGCTGTTGACGGTATTATTATTATTATCATTATCCCACCTCTACCTTCGTTCAGAGGTGCACATTTTCCAGTTTCATCAGAGTATAGAAACCATCTCCGCGTCTGCTGTTCTTATCACGTATCCATGATGCCATAGTTTTTTTTAATTACCGTTTTCGTGGCAGTAGGCTAGGCTATCAAGGTGCTGACCCCTTGGTGATGGGTTTTCAATTCCACGAACATTTCCTGGACATTTACTCTGGGCCGGTTCGGTCCTCCGGGCTTCAGAAGATACAAAGAAATATTTGTGAGATTTATTCCCTACCCTCAAGAAAATTGCAACACAGTGGGATACCTGTGGTAGCTGAACCTCAAGAAATTTCTGTATCAGCACAAGGGAAGAAGAAATCGATTTAGTCTAAGAGGAGATTTAGATTGTGAAACTGAGCACACTGCTTCTAAAAAGATCTCTTGGTGAATATAAGCCAGAAGGCTAAAAGATCGGAAACGGGGAAGGGCCCTGAGCCTCTTCGGGTGCATGATGCCTACTTTGCAATCGGGGAAGCAGAGACCCAGAGAAGGCAGGGGAATTGCCCAAGGCCACACAGCACACAGCGGTGACCTCATGGGGAAGAAAGCCCACGGCAAGAAGAAAACAAGAACAGGAAGTTTTAGATTCAGCAGGGGACAGCGAGAGAGATAATCCCAAGCAGGCTCTGCATGGCCAGCGCAGAGCCCCAGGCGGAGCTCAAACCCACGAACCGCGAGATCATGACCTGAGCCCAAGTCAAGAGTCGGCCCCTCAACTGACTGAGCCACCCAGGTGCCCCAGACTTTTTTTTTTTTCTTATTTTTTTTTTAAATACCCAGTTTGCTGGCCTCAAAAATTTGTCTATAACGGAACTATGACAAAGCTGATACTCTGCACGGGATCTGTAAATTTTATTATCTATCTGGGCACCTGGGTAGCTCGGTCGGATAAGCCTCCGACTTCGACTCGGGTCATGATCTCACGGTCCGTGAGTTCGAGCCCCGCGACGGGCTCTGTGCTGACGGCTCGGAGCCTGGATCCTGCTTCGGACTCTGTGTCTCCCTCTCTCTCTGCCCCTCCCCCGCTCATGCTTTGTCTCTCTCCCTCTTCAAAATACATAAACAGTAAAACAAATTTTTTTGAAATGTGTTATCTATTTGAGCAAAGGTCTTCAAGATGGTAATAGTGACAAGGAATCTGAGGTTCAAAGAAACCAAGGGCCTTATCTGAAATCATCCACCCTTCTGGTAAGAAACGTAGATTCAAACCCATTCTGCCAGGTCCAGGCCTTTTCCTGCTGTGCTGTGCTGGGGTGACTTTGGTCTTATTATTATTTAATAATTACTTCATAAAGACATTAAGTACCCGCAGCTTTCACATCCACGCTGTGAAAACTTGAAATATCAGCACAGTTACTGAAATCGTTTCCTTTCTTATACATTTAAGAGCATATATAAGTCACTGGCTTATGTCGTTCGCTCCAAAGGCGTTGTCAGTAACTGACTGGACACCCAGAAATCCTTCTGCCGCCAGTGTGCTCGGGAACCATAATGTGCCCTGGCTCCAGAGGGTATCAGAGTAGTTCCTACATATTTTACAGTTTAAGCTGACGAATATTTATTGCAAACCCGCGGTGTGCCAGTTACTGTCCCGGGCATCGCCTGGGCTAGAGGATAAGCCAGCCAGGGCTGTGCGCTTTCAAAGGACCAGGAGCAAAGGTGTGAGGGGCCTAAAGGCAAGTTTTCCAAACTCCTCATCATAGTGGGAGTCCCTAGTTAGAGAGGATGCTTGGACCTCTGGGATTGCTTTGAAAAGCTTTTGGGAAGGAGGCCCTGTGGGAAATGCCTGGAACTCTCTCAAATTGGCTTCATTTCAGACCCCCAAGACCAAGGAAGCATTCAAAGGGGAGTCCTGAAGGAACCATTTATATGGAGATCTTCTCGGGGGCGCTGTTCAGGAGCTTGGACGCAGTCCACGGCTAACAGGGCTATTTCTGTTCCAGCCAGAAGACGCCTGACTATCTCTGGCTTCTTACCAGTTATAATGGCTAAATACACCCACTTAAAAAAGAAAGAAAGAAAGAAAGAAAGAAAGAAAGAAAGAGAAAAACAAAGAGGGGGAGGGATATAGAGAAGAAAGAAAGAAAGAAAGAAAGAAAGAAAGAAAGAAAGAGGGGGAGGGATATAGAGAAGAAAGAAAGAAAGAAAAAAGAAAGAAAGAAAGAAAAAAGAAAAAGAAAGAAAGGGAAAGAGAGAGAGAAACAAAGAAGGGGAGGGATATAGAGAAGATAGAAAAAAAGAAAGAAAGGAAGGAAGGAAAGAAAAAGAAAAAAAATTTAGTCACAAAACATAAAAAGGAGATGTGTTTTTCCTTTAGTCTTGTGGTATTGTGGAGCATTATAACTGGAAAGCACCTCCCATCTTAACATCCAGATGTTTGGAGTTATAGGATCCTGATTCCCACTCAAGAGAAATCCATGAGGAAGGAGAGATGGCCAGTGAATGGTCTGCACATCGCCATACACACTACCCCCCACCCCCGAGTGGACTTCTAGGCTTATCTGGGACCCTGGTGATATTTTCCAGGGGGTCTCCGTCATAAACAGGGCCTTCCCTCCTTTCCGTCCCCCCATCCCTCATCCCCCCCACCCCTCCCTCCTCCTCCCCCATCCCGGGATCTGCAAAGGTAGAAGGTCAGAGCTCGGGAGCTGGAGAATGTTTGGATCCTAGCTCCACCTAAGTGTTAGCTGTCTTTTGTGTATAAAATGGGGAGGGTCCTTGTGAGGGTGGCATTCAAAGGTCCCTATAAAAGACCAAGAAAGCACCAGTCAGAGGAGGTGCCCGTCTGGTAATGGGTTATGCGAAGACATCGCATGGGGTTCCGTGGGGCACACGGAAGTTTTCCGAGAATAAATTCCCATTCCAGATCCTCAGCTTCCCTGTGTGCTCTAACCCAAAAGTGACTGGGAGCCCTGCTGAGATCAGGGTCACGCTGAGACCAAGGTGGCCACCGAGCTACTACGTCCTAAAGGCTAAGTACCTCATTAAGCATTAAATTGAGGAGAGAATGGAAAAGAGCTCCAGCAGAAGGACCCCCTCGATGGAAGGTGAGAAAGCATGGAAATGCCTGGGCAGACAATGAGACCCACCTCTGATTTATCTTGCAACAGTAAAAATGTCAGGGTGCCTCTGAGAGAGTAGTTAGTCCAGCCGTCAATAAGTGCTGGTTGACCTAATGATTAACTAATTGATAACAAAGAGTTCCTAAGTGCCATGTCCTCATTGGAAGCTTTTGTGATGTTGATCGAACTCAGTAGAATCCCTGCAAGTATTTAGGCTCCCTGACAAGGCTGTTCCACAGGGTTTTCCCGAGGAGCAACGGGAGGAAATGGCGAGGCTGCTGGGCTGAACCACCCCGGGGGCTGAAGGAGGCTCTGGGGACAAGCCAACGGTCTTTGCCACCAGGTTTGTGGCCGCCTAACATTCTCCAGCCTTTTTGTGTGTGTGAAGATACGTCCTCACTCTTATCCCCCCTTCCCTTTTATTCTTTGCAATTAGTTCTGGCCTTGCCCCCAAGCAACCCCAAAGCACCAAAGGTGCGAATGGGTCACCGGTCCCTTCTCCTCCTGGGACGCATCACTTCTCGTCCAGCACCGGCAAATTTCCTACTGACCACGTCGTGATCAACTGTTTCTCTTCCCATCGAGGCCTTGTAGGCCGGTGCTTCTCAAACTGCAATGTGCCTTTGAACCCTGGGGCATTTTGTTAGAAGGCAGGTTCTGGTTGAGTAGGTATAGGGTGGAGACCACTGTCCTGTATTTCGAACAAGCTCTCCGGGGAGGTGGGGGGGGGTGCCCACAGACCACACTTGGAGTAGAAAGCTATAACCTGGTATGGTAGCGGTTTCTCCCCTGCTCATTGTAAGAAAATCTCCTCGGGAGATCAGGGAGATCGCTGATTGGTGGGATTTTCTCCGCCCCTCCCCTTTTTGGAGAGCTGATAAGAACCGCTAGCACCCGAATAGCAACTTCGTATTTACAGAGTCATCTTCTGTCTTCTCTTTTCTCTTCCACCCACACCGCGAAAGTAGTTCAGGGAGGCTTTAAGAGAGGTTGGGGGGAGGTCCCGTTTTCCAAGCGGCCCCAATCTGTGTGGCACCGAAAAGCTGACTGACCTCACCCCTGCCTGTCCTCAACACTGGCTCACAGCCCAAACACTGATGGCCTCTGGCCAGGAGCAGAGAGAGGAGGTGATGGAGAGTTTGTAGTTAAGGAACACCTTCTGGCGCCCATGGATGGTCAGGAAGTAACCACGGCGGGGGTCCGCTCTCAAATCATCCTGTCTTCTCGGGCCTCAGCACATCCGTCCATACTTCAAATAGCCCACAGGGACCTTGTGCCCCCAACGCTAGGCCACCTGCACATCTCTCCTCTTCTCTTCACAACAACCTTGCAAGATAAGACTCGTCAGTCTCCCTTTTACAGTTGAGGAAAGAAAGCCTAAGGAAGCTAACTAATTTGCTTAAGGTCACCCAGTAAGTTAGAGGGCAGGATTCAGAGTAAAAGGCACTGCACACTCACATCTGTTTGCTTGGAAATCCGTTTATGTCCCTTAAACGTATCACTTAGACTCTTCTTCTCCACGTTTCCCCATGTCACAGTGCCTTGCTATTCTAGAAATGTCTGTTGTGTTCTGGAAGCATCTGCCACCCAGCATTAAATTGAATTGGACTGAACAATGCTTTATAATAGTATATTTCATTAAATTTCAATAGCTTATTGCTTCCTGAAGTGACTGGGAGACAGGAACACAGCGCTGCATTCTCGAAACAAAGTTAGTACAACTCTGTGCTGGTGAAATTGCTACAGAGAAAACATTATAAACGGAAGTGGGGTTAGAAACAGGGCCGCGGAGGGACAGTAATGATTCGTTTCTGTTTTAAACTTTGGTGCAGGTAAAAAGATAGATGGATATCTACTCATGGATGGGTTTGTTTCCCCTTTTTGTCTTTGATTTTTTGCAATGATGAATGGCAACAGTAACAGCGAGTACTTTTTTAGCACTTAATATTTACCAGACACCGCATTAGGTATGTGTTATGGAGCTTAAATCCTTTACCAAAAGCCTAGAAAGGAGGCGTTGTCATCTTCAGAGCTACAGAAGCCTGAGCGCCTGGCCCCACATCACATCCCTAGTAACGGGGTCTCCTTCGTCCCTCTGTCTCAGTCTCTCTTCCTTGTTTTTTTTGCCACAGTATCTTCCCAGTAATGATGTCAAGTTGGTTTGAACACGACATCAAATTGACCAGTATGAACACTCTGAAATCACCTACAATATTAAGATTGTCGTCTCCTATTTATGATTTTCTGTTCTCTGCCCCACCCCATCCTCATGCCCTACCCTTGAAACAAGTGCACCGATGCCTAGGTGACGGGGGAATAAGTTCAAGCCCGAAAGAGGGATCAGTACAGAAAGCTACCCAGGTTCAGCCCCAAAAGAAACCATTTTACTTGGAGGTCTGTTCCCCATGACACTTCATTTAACTACAGCCCATCTTCCCATCTCTGGTGAGACCAGAGTGCATCGCTTTGGGCCAAAGTCCGTGCAATACTTGCAGGGAGTGCCAAGAACAGGACAGAGTCATACGGAGAGAATCACCAAGCAGGAATACATTTCTGAGCACGAAAATATTAACATCTCAGAGCCCGGTTCATAAAAAGAACCATCACACGAATACCTCACTCACAGTCTCACAACTTAAATACTTGTTGAAAGAATGAAATACGGCGTCCAAAGTGAATTTCGCTCTGACTTTTCAGGTGGTGAAAGGAAAAGGAGATCATAAAAGCTATGTTCATGTCTGGCTCAAATTGTCAGTAATTTCCCTTTTATAGAATTGATCCTCCGTGAATGACTTCCTCTGAGTTCCTGGCATCGTTTCAGACATGAAAAGCCAGATAAAAATATGGAGGAAGATCCTTTCAGTTCAGTAGTTCGCTGGTCTCAAGTTCATTGGTGTCTGTCTCTGATATAAAGACAGCCATTGCCTGGAAACACATGGTTCAGCTTGGGAAGGGGAACATGTGGAACCGAGGCAGGGGACTCAGCTGTGACCTCCTCTAGCTGCCTTAGACAACCAGGGAGAGGGTGGAAGGGGGACAGAAGGGTTTCTCTCTGCATCCCTTTTATCCTCCACACTGGATATCGTGAACAGCGACGGCGCCGATGACGTTGGCGGGATGGAAGGAGACGGGAGGTGGGCGGGAGGAAGGAAGGAGCCTCCGTCCTGCTCATCAGGGTAGGAGAGGGGCGCGAGGCCAAGAAGCACAACCGCGTGAGCAAAGAGGCCGGGGCGTGGGATCTCGGCGTAAGGGGCCGGGGCAGGGAGGGGAGGAGGGAGAAGAAACTAGATCAAGGGGGTTTCCACGCCAAGCTGAAGAGCTTGGTTTTTATTCTCTACATGACAGTCGTGGGTCAATGAACGGTTTCTAGGGGAGAGAGAGATGCACGGAACTGTGCTTTAGGAGCAGCATTCTGGCTGCAGCGGGGAGAAGAGGGGCTGGTGGGGAGGAGAGTAGCGAAGGGCGGTGGAAAGGAGCCGTGCAGGCGTGGGGACAAACCGTGGGGCGGCCGGAGCAGACGGAGGGCGGTGAGCGCCGTAGAGGCAGGAAAGCCCAGGTCTTGAGGTGCTTGCTGGGGCGCTGGGGTGAAAGACGGAGAGGGGGAGGGAGCCGGGGTGGGGGGGCCCGAATGAAGGTTGACCTCCAGATTTCTCCTGCTCAGGCGACCCAGGGGGAGAAGCAGGTTGAAAACGTCCAGGGAGGAACATGAGAAATAGCTACTCTGTGTTGCTTTTCTGTTTCCCTTTCATTTAGTTTGGACAAGAGAGGCAACAAGAGTTCAATGACGCCTTTCTCTTTTCAGCCGTGTTGGTCATTCACCGAAGGCGATGGGGAGGGGAGCGGTGCAGAGGGCGAGGGCGAGGGTATTAGCAAACACAGAGCTAAAGCCGCGCAGGGGTTGTTAAACAGAGAGCCGGGTGCGGGCAGAGCACCTGCCGCGTGTGGGGTGCCCCACGCCACCGTGTCCAGTCTCTGGCGGGGCATCCCGCGAGCTTTTTCCAAACCAAACGAGGTGGAGAGAAAGAGCAAAGCCTGCGCCCCGTGGCTACGTTAAGGGGTGTGAGTACTTGCTTTAGGGACACTTCTGGCTTAACCTTTAGAGTTTGTTTTTTATTGCAGGGATTTTTTAAAATTTATTTTTGTGCCGGGGTTTTCTTGTAGTTTCAAAACAGCTGCCACCCGCTTCTACCGTTTTCAAGTGAGGGAGGTGCCTACCCCTGCCCCGCGGCCCTCCCCGCTCTTGCAGCCGCTGCATCTGGGACTCTGGAAGACCCTTACTCCCGGTGACCGGGGGCCGGAGCCAGCAAATGCCATGCATCCAAGGCTGAGTCTCCACAGTGATCTCGGGTTCCAGGTGGCTCCCCACGCTCTCGAAGCCAGGCCCCCTTCCCACCACGAGCCCCCCTCACGGAGATTGGCTGCTTTTCATCCTCCAAGGTCTTCCTTCTCCGTCTCTCTCTCAATCTCTCTGTCTCTGTCTGTCTCTCTCGCTCTCACTATCTTTGTCTCTATCTGGTTCTGCCTCTCAAGCTCTCTGTCTCTGTTCAGCTGTCTCTCTGTGTCTCTCTCCATCTCTGTCTGCCACTCTGTGTCTCATGTCTCTGCGTCTCTCTTTCAATCTGTCTCTGTCTCGGGGTCCGTGTCTCTTGATCAGTCTCTCTCTCAATCTCTCTGTCTTTCTCTCTTTTCAAATTTCAAAGCAAGCCCTTGAATGACTGACTATTCAGGGCAGGCAGAATGAGGCCTCTCTCGGGCTGGGGCCGCAGTCAAAGCCGCCACACTTCTAAAGGGGCTGCGGGCCGGTCTACCCGGGAGCGGGCGGCCGTGTCGCGGTGGCTGCGGCGGGCGGCCCTGCAGCCCGACTGGCCATCTGTATGCAAATCTCAGCAGACCCAGCAAACTTGCATCAGCCCGGCCGGCCGGCGGGCTTTACACTCAGCAATTATCGGTGCACATCGGGCCTTTGTGCCCGCGGCCCGGCTTTGTGGGTGCCGAGGCGGCCCAGCACCTGCCCCTCGGGGGTGGCAGATGGCAGGACTTGGCAGCAATATGGAAGTTTGCCTGAATGTGGCCGAGCCACAAATGGACATCTTTTATTTCCTCCTGGGGGGTGGGGAGCAGAAGAGAGGGGATTAGTGCCGGATTATCATCCATTCACGCACTGGGCAAATATTTATTGAGTGCCTACTATGTGCCCTCCAACCCGCGCTAGAAGGACGGGCCTCACAAAGGAAGGACACCGTGTGGGTGTTTTACTAGAAGGAAAAAAAAAAATCCAAGAAGGGGTTATTGACATTCAAAATGGCTACATATACAATTGGCCAGGCAGGTTGTGTGCTGGGAACTGCCCTCCTGCCCTCCCCACCCCCACCCGGCCCCTGCCTCCCGCGCCCCCCCCCCAGAACCACCTCCTGCCTGGCCCCACATGCCCACAGGGTGCATGTAGAGTTCTTTCTACCCCCAAGTGTGTGTCTTCTTGAACCCCAGCTGAGGCGGGCCTCTGCCAAGGACTCCAGATGAGGACAGAATGGGGCTGTGGCTGGGTCAGTCTGCGCTCAGAGTGGCCAGTGATTTGGGCTCGCGGCAGAGCCAGGCCGCGGTCACCACCCTGCTGGAGAATGAGCCTCCTCCCGGACCTGCGTGAAGCCATCGTTCTGTGGGGCCCCGGTGGGTTTGCACGTTTTGCGACGCTCGCCACGAGCCTAATCTCACGGATGCTCTCAGCCATCCTGTGAACTGTTGTTTTCTCCATTCAACAGAGGAGGAGGCTGATTCAGAGAGGTTGGGTGAAGACAGAGATTTTAGGGTGAGCTGGGTGGGGGCGCAGGGAGCGGAGACCAGACTACACCTTGGTCTCCTGGCCCCTAGCGTGGAGCTGTGGGGTGGTGGGCAGACCTCTCCTACAAAGTTAGTCGCTCTCTGCTTACCATGACCGCTTTCAAGCCAGCCTATTGAGAAAAGCTTTTGGACCGGACCTAAAGTCCTTTTTCTATTTCCAAATAATGTGCTCACCTCGCACTGGCACTCCACACCACAACCTCACTTCGTCCTTGACCCTCTACCCGCCCCCCCCCCCCCCCGCCCATCTCTCATCTTTTCGGCAGTACTGAACTCCGTGCTTAGTTGTGTTTTCCCCGAAGAACCTACCTCCCGCGGGAGCCCAAGGCTTTGGGGCCATAGCTGCAAAGCTCTTGCTCTAACGTGTGGAATGAATCGTGTGCAAAACGTGGATGAAATGTCGTAGGGAAGCTGCGAGGGTTCTTACCTGGTCAATCCCGGAGAACAATGAGTAACGTTCCCCGCTGGTTAATGAAAACAGAACCACCAAGCAAAACAGACAGCTATGTCAACACCTCTAAGGGAGAAAGTCAAGGCTGGGATGAAATGAGAATCAGGGAGGAGGAAGGTTCTGGCTGGTGTTTGGATCAGCAGCTGGGGGAAGAAAGGATTGGGGCAGGGACAGGACAGGATGCCTCTCGCACATACTCACTGATGATAACTAATACTATTTACGCAGTCTGATGGCCCACCGTCAAAATGTCCAATGTGACGGATGGTTTAAGAGTGTCTCCTGTCACCAAGTCGCAGACCCCTGGGAACTGATTCTGAGGACAGGGTCCTCATCTACCCAAAACGACCATCCTGAAATAGCTCCCAGACCCCCATGCCAGGGTTCGAGCTGTACTTACTGTCCTCGGTTCCAGAAAGTGCCAGGTGGTCTGGAAAACTGCCCATCTGCCTACTTCCTGAAGGAAGCTGAATTCAACTGAACACATTTGTAATGTGCAGGGAGGCCATCATCAATGGGATGAGGAATTTTTTTTTTTTAATTTTTTTTTTTTTAATTTTTTTTTTCAACGTTTATTTTTGGGACAGAGAGAGACAGAGCATGAACGGGGGAGGGGCAGAGAGAGAGGGAGACACAGAATCGGAAACAGGCTCCAGGCTCTGAGCCATCAGCCCAGAGCCTGACGCGGGGCTCGAACTCACGGACCGCGAGATCGTGACCTGGCTGAAGTCGGACGCTTAACCGACTGCGCCACCCAGGCGCCCCGGGATGAGGAATTTTAAGTGGGACGAGCCAAGGCCCAAAAAGGGGAAAAATCCAGAGGTGGGAGAGAACCACGGGCTGCCTGGCTCAGCTGAAATAAAAGTTAGTGAGGAAAGATGTACGCAGGTGAAGTCAGTAACTGCAGGTCATGTGAGGTCTTGACCATCGCAGTCAAGAAGTGGGACTAGTCCCAGGTCAATGGTAAGCCCTGTGGAGTTAGGGGCTGGAATGTGACCTGCTCAGATCTCGGCGAGCTCAGGCTGCCACGGCTGGAGGGGGTTGGAGTGGAGAGGTAAAGAGAGGCAGGGAGTGGGGAAGTAAAGGGCGGTGGCCTTTTAAGATAAGGAGATGTTTCTTCCTTCATACCGGAGGAGGCAAACCAGAATGGGGTAAAAGGAGAAGAATTTTGTCGCCTGGAGCCAGCATTTTTATCTGTAAATTTGGGATATACTGTTACCTACCTGACAGGAGGACTATAATTAAACCAGGAATGTATGGAAATGTGCCTGGCACATGGTAGGAACTCAAGTTTGATAAGTGATGAATCGACGAATGAAAAATAGATTCATTCATTCATCTGAGAGGGACAGATGGACAGTTGCTGAGCCCTTTCTTCAAGATCTTGTTCAAACGCTGCCTCCTCCGAGAAGTCTCCCAGGATCTCCATTTTACTACTCGCCACCCGCCATGTGACCCCTTTCACTATTCACCCAACAACAAGTAATTTTGTCCTCTCTGAAGCTGCTGTGGACGACAGGCCCCTCTGCATTCCAGCGGTGTCTTCCTCGTTCACTTCATCTCCTCTCACTTCATCTCACGTCTGACCATGGTCTCTTTCGGTGACTCCACCTGGAAATCGGCCCCGGGCAAACGTTCGCGTGTTGGGTTTCTAGAAGGGGTGTGTCCTTCTGAATATAGAATGTTTGAGATGATTTGATTTTGTCCCCAAACCTAACCCCACACTCAATCTGGAACCTTGGGCGAATGCACTTAATCGCACAAGGTTCCATCCCTCACCTGTACAATGCAGACCCACCTCTCAGTGGGAGGGCGCCCAGGGCCCCCAGCGTTCCTCTGGGAGGGGCAGGCGGGACACTTGCAAAGGAGCCATGGAAGGAGTGACCTCCGTGAGTGATTCTCAAACAAGGGGGCCTTGACCGCCCAGGGTTGTCTTTTCCCTGTTCTCTCACAGAACGCATAGTGGTCCCACGGGACCTGGGCGTTGATGTCCCCCTAGGAGCCCCCGCTCACCAGACTCCGGGCCCACATCCCATAGGACTGCAATATGCTCCAACAGGGCAGATCCTTCGGAGGCACAAGAGAGCTCCAATATCCTTCTAGAAGCGAGAGCAACCAGCTCTGAGAGCTGCCCCCAGAGTCCATGCGTCTATGAGAATGTAGGTTCCCTGCCCCTCCCCAAGTCCCATCTGGGGTTGAGAATCTTACAGGAGATGCGGCAGAGAATGGAAATAAGCATGAGGGAATTCTGGTCGCCATTCTAGAAGAGTCCTTGATTTCATTTTGTGGATACTGGTATTTGGTTTGGGTTTGGGTTGTAAACAAGAAGCTGGAAAGGGTTCCCCTGACTTAATGTTGGAACTAGAAACAGAGACACAGAAGAAATCATTAGGTCCAACCTCTCTCCGGGTGCAAGAAGACACCACGAACACACACACACACACACACACACACACACACACCCTGTTCCCACCTTCTAGTCTCCTGAATCCTGCCAGCAACCGAGAAAGATTCCTGCCCCATAGGCCTCTGCAACTCTGCTTTACGGCTCTGAATACCAGAAAGTTCTTCCTCTGGTTAGGATCCTACTGCACAAATTAGACCTCCATATGAATCCAGATTCCTCACATCTGCCAGGAGCCTTCTGACCCCAGGGCATCTTTCTCTCTTTTGAATTTTCTGACAGTAAAACTCACTCGACCTCTAACGTGGGTCATGCACTGTTAACGGCTTTTCCGTGTGCAAATGCAGCTTTGCCTTCACCTTGGTCGGTTTGGGTTGCTGTAGCAAAGACTGCAGACAGGATGGCTTCAACAACAAAAATGGTTTCTTTCTCCTCAGCTCTGGGAGCTGCAGGGCCGAGGTCAAGGTGCCAGCACAGTGGGGTTCCGGTGTAGCCCTCTTCCCGGCTTGCAGATTTCTCACTGTGTCTTCCCATCATCCTCTACTTACAAGGGCACTGATCTCATCCCTGAGAGCTCCACCCTCTTAACCTAATTACCTTCCAGAAGCCCCACCTCCAGAGGCCATCCCTTTGAGACTTCAACCTGGGAATGTGGGGGCGGGCACAAACATTCAAGCCATAGCATTATCTCTTCTGACCTAGGATTTGGGCTCCCGGAAGGAGGGTCTGTATCTTATTCATCTCTATTCCCCCTTGTCCTTGTCCAGTGCCTGGCACATAGAAGATGCTTCTTCATTCTCTGAGCAAACATTTACTGAAGTTCTGCTATGTGTCAGACAGTGAGACACAAGGGCGAATCAGGCACCACCACTTCCTTCAAGAAGCCAAATCTAGTCCCAAAATATGTGCTGATTCAGTGATTTTAATTCGAAGGTCATTCAGGCTAAAAAAAATCCATAAGACTACATTCTATGGGAACACGTTGAACTTGCTGGGGAAGGTGACAGAGGGCACAGCCACCCCTCTACCCTCGCTGAGTCCCTCTGAGACCACGGAAGGACCTCCCCACCCCACAAGATGGCGGCGCCTGGTGGGTACTCGGTGGACTAGAGAGGTGAGAAGATATCATGAGGACCCAAGCCCTGTTTGTCTCTCACTGTGAGGCCCGTCTGACTTTTCTAGAAGCCCTGAGTCTGGGCATGAGCAAAGAAACTAGGGTTGTTTTAATGGAGATACAAGGACCTGAATTTTAAATCTGTGGGAAAATCACTTCATCTCTCTGAGCCTCAGTTTCCTGACTTTAAACTATCACCCTCTGAGGATTGTTGTGGGGACGCTCTCCCTCTCTCTCTCTCTCCTCTCCCTCAAGAGATTAAATGAAATAATGTGTGTTTAGTGCAGAACTTCTCAGACGTGCTCAGAAAATGGGAGTTGTTATTAGCCTTGTTGGTAGAACCTCTGATCAAGGAAGAGATGGCCCCTGTTTTCCAGGAAGACTCAGTCGTGTGGTGGGTGTGGCCTCGGGGGCCTGCTCGGCCCCAGACATGAGGCGGGAAGGCTGTGCTGGGCTTCCTACAACTCTCAAGGGCCACAGCTTAGTGTGCTGCCGAGGACACTCGTGCATGAACTTCACACCCATTTCCATTACCCAGTCCACACTCATCTGCCTCTAAAGCAAGTGGACCCCAGTTTTGCCAAACGTTCACTTTTTTTAAAGTGTATTTATTTATTTTGAGAATGACAGTGAGAGCAGGGCAGGGGCAGAGAGAGAGAGAGAGGGAGAGAGAGAATCCCAAGCAGGCTCCACATTTTCAGCACAGAGCCTGATGCTGGGCTTGAACTCATGAACCGTGAGGTGGTGACCTGAGCCAAAACCAAGATTAGAACGTTTAACTGACTGAGCCACCCAGACGCCCCCAAGACTGACTTTGGTTACAAACAGTTTTTATAGTAGAGCACTGGTGTGTTAAAGAGAAACCAGAAGGGCTCTGGATACCTCGGGGCACGAAGGCCTGGGCTGTTCTGAAACCCAGCACGTCTCTGCTCCCCACAGCAGAACGGGCCCCGCACCCCAGAGGGCCTGACCCGTTGCTCACCATTATTCGCTTCTTCTGAGAAAGTCCAGAGGGCAAACTCACAGTGCAAACACCTGGGCAGCAGGAGTAATGGAGAACATGCAGAAAGAGAAAAAGAACAAACCACATTGTGCAATGTGATTCCGGACCAGATGTCATTTTGGGAAGAATAGAAAGCAGCGTGGGATGTGTGTGTGTGCGTTGTGTGTGTGCATGCGTGTGCATGCATGCATGTGAGTAGAAGGAAAGACTGCCCTTGGGAGCCAGAAGACCAGTTCTTGATTTATATAGGCCAGGAACCAGCCACGTGGGACATGTCAACCAGTTTTTCTAGGCCGCTTCTGAAACTACAAGAGATCGGAGGAGATGTTTCTGTGTTTCTATTGTTGTATTCGCACAGAATCATAGAGACGCGTGGGTGCTAACATATCTAATCAATGCATATATATACAATCTATATGGATATAGATACATGTGCTTAATCATCTGTTCAGTCTCTCAATCTGAAGTCTCTGTGCTTTCTGGCATGGCTGAGCCATGAACTTTTTCCAGCATTCCCTATAAGCGTTTACCATATCTGTCACACATGAATTTTCAAGAGGAAGAAAGAAAGAAAGAAAGAAAAGGAAACCATTTTAGAGTGTTTAAAGGAAACCACTGGGCATCAGATCTCAAAACTGTCACATAGGGTACTTCATTTAATCCTAAGAACAACGCTGAAAGATAGGTACATTGTTTTCATTCTTTTTGTAAATAAAGGAATCGAAGTTCAAATAGGATTTTCCTGAGGTCCCACAGCTGGTAAGGGGCAAAGTCAGGAGTCAGTCCCAGGCCTCGCTGGGTCCCCAGCCCGTGCCCTCTGGGAGACGCAATGCCAATTAGGTAAGTGTATATATATGTGTGTGTGTGTGTGTGTGTGTGTGCATGTGTGCGTGTGTGTGTGTGTGTGTGTTAAATTATTTAGAAAGCTAACTTGTCTTTTCTTTCTGAGTTACCAAGAAGAAAACAGTGACTAAAAGCCAAAGACCCATTTCCTTACTTTTGAGCTTTACAATTTCTTTTGGAGCTGAACAGCACGGAATCAGCTCGGAAGCAAAGAAGCCTGGGCCTGCCCCCTTGAATCTGAAATCCCTTCTGCGGGAGACCCCGGGACAGTGCGCTTTCTTCCAGAGCCCCTGCGTGGTTCGCCTGTGGCTGCCAGCTCCCAAGAAGTGCCATCAGTCCCCTTCCTTAGGAAACCCCTCAGGTCCCCACCGACCTGACTGCTGGGAGACATTCTCAATGAGGGAATGGCAGGAAAATTCCACGGAGACAAAAAATCAAAGTCACTTGATTCCCTTCCCAGCAGGACTCCAGCTATATCATTCTGGAAAGACGAGTCTGAAGTTAGAAAATTTCTAGCCAAAGCAATTTCCTGACTCCCTAAATAATCCTTTGTGGATGACCAGCCTTGGTCCCAGAACCTGCTCACTGATGCTCACCTTAGCTCTTGGTGCTACGATTTCATTCCTTCCCTGCCTGATCTGTTCTCAGCCCGCAGAGACGAAGCACGGCTCTCTTCTGAATGACCCCCATTCACGTCCCCCAACATTGTGATTAGACCCCCTGGGCTGGCCTTCTTGGGTTAAATGATCCTCATTCACTGAACTTTTCTTCCCCTGACTTATCGCTGCCCTTATATCAATTTCCTGGCCCCTCTCTGGACTCCAGGTGAAGAATGTGAAACACGCTTCCCTTGTCTAGCGTCCTCTAACATCTCTCTTTTTACATTTCATCCTGAGCGGTCAGGCACACACCAGACCCTCTTTTTAGAAAAGAAACTATCACCCGGTTCACGTTCTTCGTTTGGCTTCACCTCACGTTAATTCACGGTATGTTCCGAGACTCACAGGAAGCTGTCACTGCTATTCAGTATCTATGAAAGTTGTATCAGGATAATATATTCAATTCTAGAAACCCCAGGTACAGTGAGTGTTAACGATCGTCCATATTATTCCTATACTTAAGACATAGGCACTCAGAAACTGTCACAATAAGGGCGGGGCGGGGGGGCCAAGCTATTTTCTGTTCCTAATTAATCTATTACATACTCTCTCTGCCCGTCTCCATCCTTCTCCGCTCCCAAGACATGCGCGTGTATGTCGAGTACTCGTCCATTAATTCATGGCACTTTGAGACACCGTTCTAGATTCTCTCTTCCAGGTGTAATTTACTGTAATCACCTCGGAAAATGAAAGCCATTTTCCTGAAGCCAGGGAGGAGGCAGACGCTCATTTGCATCCCACATTTCAAGCCCTAAATTACTCTCTGGTTCCCCAGAGGTCAAGCAAAAGCAGTGGCTGTCATTTTGCTTCTGTGTCGTGCTCGGGATCTTTCAGCAGGTCAGCGGCTGCCCCCCTGCAAACACAGTATTTGATCCCCGCTTTCTTCCCAGGCCTCAGGATTATTGAAAACATCCCGGGTTTGACCACAATCTGAAAAAGAAAACTCAACCGCACAGATGCTGAACGGGTAATATCTCTGAGAAGCACCACAGTCTGACAAAATGAGCAGAATCGGGCACAGGGAAAATAGTCAAAGCCCTGGGCTGCTCTGCTCGGAGAAGAGAACATTCAGGACGGCAGCACAAACCGCCTTCACATGCCTGAGGGCTGTCATGTGGAAGAGGGATTAGTCTTAAGCTGTGTGGTCTCCAGGGGAGGGACAAGAAGCAGCGAGTGGAAGGCCCAGAGGAAAAGATTTCAGCACTACAGAGCACAGATTTTGCAAAGTGGGTGAAAAATGCATGCATAGCCACCACTGCTGAATTCTTACCATGTGTCAGGTGTTCTGGTTACCAGCGGTATGATTTCCCTTAATCCTGACAAGAACTCAGCAAGGCAAATGGGCTTCTAAACATTTCCTAGCTCCAGAAACGGAGGTTCACCGGAGTATAGGGCACTGCGCCCAGGAAGAAGGAGGGTCGGGATTGGAATCCAGATCTCCCTGACTCCACAGCTCTGCTAGGAGGTGCTGACTCAGCAGGTCTCGTGGCCCGGCCACGGGCAGACCACAAGAAACTCATGGCCACGCTGAAGAGGGGGTCTGGCACGGTTGGGTGTGAGCCCCCCCCCCACTTCGAGGGACACTTCCTGCCCCGAGAATCACCACTCGGGTACCACCAAGTGCAAACCTCCAGCAAGAAAGTGCATGGGGCTTTTCTTTCTCTTAAAATGGAATCATAATAGCAGCCATTATGGTAGACATTTAGTAACATTGCTCCCAGTTTCTAAATCCTCATCCGATCCCTCCAGGTAGTTGAAATGAACACACTGAACTCAAAGAGACCTAGGGGTTTGGCGAGGTCATAGGGCCCCGCCCCGGGCAGAGCTGCCCTAGATCCACCAGAATTCTGAGAAGTGAACCGTCTCCCTGAGCAGAAGTGAATGTTGTTTTTTTTTTAAATTATTTTTAACGTTTACTTCTTTTTGAGACGAGAGAGACAGAGCATGAGCGGGGAGGAGCAGAGAGAGAGAGAGGGAGACACAGGATCCGAAGCAGACTCCAGGCTCTGAGCTGTCAGCCCAGAGCCCGATGCGGGGCTCGAACTTACGGACCTTGAGATCGTCACCTGAGCCGAAGTCGGACGCTTAACCCACTGGGCTACCCAGGTGCCCCTGGAAGCGAATGTTTACACCATGCGAAGTGGAATAGTGTTTTAAGAGGTGGGACTCTGGAGCAAGACCCCAGCTCTACCACTCCCTGCTGTGTGACCTTTGGGAAGGTGCTTCACCTCTCTGTGCCTCACTTTCCTCACCTGTGAAATGGAGATGGAAGAACAAATTGAGCTAAAGCATTTAGATCCTTGACATTTTTTTTTTTTAATCTGAGTAGATTGAACTGCTCAGAAGGTTCCCTGCCTCCCCAGGGCTATCATCGGGAGCACCACTGCTGGGGATGGACCCAAAGGACCACAGTCCCTCTGGCTGTCAGATCCTCTCCTTACTGGGAGCAAGTTCCTCAGCAACTGTGTGCCTCGAAAGTCACCTCTGCTGGAACTTTCTAGAGCCTGACTGGCCATCCAACATGCGCATTTTCACAGCTGGGAAACCACGGAGAGCACCTGGTGGCCAGAGGGGGGACCTCTGGTCCGAGCTGACCCACTCGCTGAAACACAGAAACAACCCAGGGATTCCCAGCGATGGGGCCCCTGTGGGTCTGGCGGCACACGACCCTCGCGCTTCCCTGGCACCTAGCGGGAAGAGCAGATTCGCCACCGAGTTCAGGCGAGACATCGTCACCGCGGCATTCGACGAGTTCAGCATAGACATCGTTCATCAAAACTACTAGGGAAGCACCGAACGTCTCTCTGTCTATTTTGGTTCCGTCCTGAATGTTCCTTGCACTGGAGTGAGACAAAGGACGAGATTCAGGAACAAAACACACACACACACACACACACACACACACGGAAGCAGAGTTTCCCCGGGGGGGAAGAGGATGAGAATGTGGGTGGGGCCCTGCTCCGGGCCCAGAAGCTGGCACACGTCACCTCACAGAGTGGCCCGGACTCTGCCGAAGAGCAGACCACCCGGTCCCTCTCCCCAGGTCACGGGAATAATGGATGGAGGGACCAGAGCCTGGATCTTAGATCTATTCAGCTTCAAATTCCGCTCCCATCTCACTAAAAAGGCCTGAGGGTCACTCGCGCCACTGCATTCACCCAGGAATCTCCTCTTCAACAAAGGCCCTGCTTTTGGTCACCGAGGGCTGTTGTGTGCTCATAATGAGCTTCTAATCAGGTAAAGACGTGTGCAGGCTCTTTCACAGGGGCCATGGTGAGCCAGGAGAGTAGAGGAGCCCAGGTCAGAGGCCCCACAGCGCTGGCCCGACTGCAGGAGGGGGCTGAGGTCCACCAGGGCCAGCGCTGGGGAGGGGAAGGGGTCTCTGCGCTGCTCCCCCCACCCCCGCCACCCCGTCCTGGGTGACTCCCGCTGAATCTCCAAAGCAAGCTGCACTCGGGCTGGGCCCACAGCAGCCAAGAGCTGTGCGGGGAAAGGCACCTCCCCGGTTTCCAACCTGAGCATAGAGCGAGGGCCTCCACTGTAATCCACCGCTCCGCGGAAACCAATCATTCCTCCTCATTACCGAGCGGAGAAATGCCTCTCAGGGCTCCTTTCCCTCCTTACAAACAAAATAAAACAAATCCTTCCTATGGATTTCATTTGCCATTTAATGCAACCTAATGATTTCCAATTGAAACCATATTTGTATTTGTATTGACTTATTAATAGCACATCCATTTTCCACGCAATAAAGCCTGAACATGAACTGATAACTTTGACCGAAATGCATTAGGTGGCATTAAAGATTAAATAAACACCGTTTCTATGAATAATGTTTAAAGTCGTCTATTTGCCAGCCTATTGAAAATTGATCTCTGGGTATTTCAAGCTGGGGTTCCAAGGAGCGCATTTTGAACGTATTATGAGTAATGACTACGCATTACGACACGGAACGCTTTCCAGGCGATCCTTAGAGCTCGCTGCAACTTTAGTGTGTTTTAGTTAATTTGCACAAATTGTGCCATTGTTGATGGCAAAAGCCAAGCACCACGAGGACCAAACTGAAACGCATGCCTGATTCCGAAAAGCAGCTCAGAAATGACTTAGAAGACAAATGGGGAAATCCCTCCTTTCTCCGCCCCCTGGGCACGGTGGTCACATGTGTCCTCTGCCTTGGTCACCAACCTTTGCTGTTACTCCCCATATTTTGGCAGAGCGAGTTGGACACTATCGCTCAGAAATGAGCTGCCTTCTGGCTCTGCCGTCAGGGAAGGTGCGACCTTGGGCGGAGGGGCCCTTGGCTGCTTCTCTCTGGAGTTCAACCCACTCTACCTGGAGAAGGAGACGGTCGAGCCAGGTGACTCCAGGGCCCCAAACGCACTGGCATTTCCTGAGCTGTGATTTCACTGCACATACATTCATGACGGCAAAGACAGTGTTCTCTTGAACTTTGTGTCCCCAAGGCCTAGCTCAGGGTCTGACACCCCCAGAGAGGTCTGCAGAAAGGAAGGCCAGATTTTCACAAACTTGGGCCAAGGCTAGAAGTCAGATTTTCCTGGAGCGCCTGGGTGGCTCAGTCAGTTGAGTGTCCGACTTCAGCTCAGGTCATGATCCTGTGGTCTGTGAGTTCGATCCCTGCCTCGGGCTCTGTACTGACAGCTCAGAGCCTGGGGTCTGCTTCAGGTTCTGTATCTCCCTCTCTCTCTGCTCTGCCCCCACTAATGCCAGCTTTCTCTCTCTCTCTCTCTCTCTCTCTCTCAAAAGTAAATAAATAAACATTAAAAATATTTTTTAAAAGTCAGATTTTCCTGGTAGACATGCCTTCAAAAGGTCAATAATAATAATCACTGAAATAATATAACCACTTCCTGTTGAGCACCTATTACAGGCAGGCAGGATGCTGGGGATGTTACATACCTGACCTCAAATTGTCTCAAGAACCACCAAACAAAGAAGCTGTCACCGTGGTACACACTGGGGGATTTCTTTCGTTCCTACTAATTGACAGTATCCCCGAGATTATTCTCAGATGGCTCAATGCTTTCTCTTGACTCTCTTTTTGGTCCTAACTATGAAGCTGTTGGGCAGGGACGTTTCCATACCCATCTTAAAGATGTGAAAGTGAGGCCCAGAAGAGTGAAGTCACTGACTGCTCCCTCCCCAGACCCTTTGTTTCTGCCTTTCCTGGCCTCCTTCCCTCCCTCCCTCCCTTCCTTGCCCTCAGGGCCTCTGTCTTCCTTGTCCCCTCCTAACTGTGCCCACCCCCAATCTTTCTCGACTTCTCTCCCTTCTTTCTTCCTGCTTCTGTGACAGTGAGGAGGGGTCCTCAGAAGCTCACTGGTTAATAGGAAAGACAGGCCTTAAAACCTTTCATTCCAAAACAGTGTGATAAGCGCCGGCCTGAGGTCTGCGTGGGGGGGGACATGGTGAAGGACCTCCCGGAGCCGGGGAAGGGAGAAGACATCCCTGAATGCTTCCTGGGGAGTCCACTGCTGAGCTGACTGAGTCAGGAGAAAAACACAGGAAGGGCATTTGAGGTCATAGGAATAGCATGAGCTCGGGGAGGCACAGACGATCAAGCATCCCAGCATGCTCTGGGAGTGCTGGCACAAAGGGGAGGGAAGCATAGGCCAGAGCACGGGGGGCCTAAAAGCCCGGTCCAAGGAGTGGAGGTTATGTTGTGGGCAACGGAAGCTATACGGCAACGGAAGCCATAAGGGTTCTAAGCCCAGGAGCGACATGGTCAGATGTACAGGGAGCTTCGGAAACACTATTTTTTTTTTTTCAACGTTTTTATTTATTTTTGGGACAGAGAGAGACAGAGCATGAACGGGGGAGGGGCAGAGAGAGAGGGAGACACAGAATGGGAAACAGGCTCCAGGCTCTGAGCCATCAGCCCAGAGCCTGACGCGGGGCTTGAACTCACGGACCGCGAGATCGTGACCTGGCTGAAGTCGGACGCTTAACCGACCGCGCCACCCAGGCGCCCCTTGGAAACACTATTAACAAGAGATCTTTTGGCCAAAGTCTTAAAAAGCCAACTGGCCAGTGCAGAGGGGCATCTGTCTTCAAATCTTAGTATGGTGGATCTAGAAAAGCCTTCGGCCTCGAACCAGCCTAATCCCCAAATTTTAGAGAAGGGGGATTGAGGCCTAAGGGAATATTATCCTCCCTCTGTCAGGTGGTCCCCAGTTCTCAATGGTCAGCTTTTTCTGTAAGCAAGGTCGTCACAACTCCTGTTGCAATCATCTCCACTGGCTTCTGTCCCTTCTCCAGCCTGGGCCCCGGGGCACCTCGGGTTTATTCTGACTCCCACAGTCCTGCCACTGCAGTAGAGGACCACCTGTCGCATGGCGGGGGTGCCTAGAAGACAATCAGCAGATTGTTGGTTACAGTTGTGCAGGGACAACTGTATTCGTGTCCCTCACGCCAAATGGCGGAGGAAACGTGCCGCACAGAGCCCGGCGCGTCACCTGCCCCCTGCGTCTCAGGACGGCTCTGCCCTCACGCAGACCGGGACTGGAATCCCCCTGCAGAAGCCTCAAATACCACCACCCTCACTCTCCGCGCCCAAGATGCTGCTCCGTGGTCCCTGCCGAGGGATCCGTGTCTCACAACTGAAGCCGGTATGATGAGCTCCGTTGCAGGTCGACAAAAACCTGGGACGTGTTGAACCGCCCAACATCACACGGTGGGTGGGTGTCAGGGCTACGACTCACACAGGGGTCAGGCTAATCCCACGGCCGAGGCTGATGCTGATGCCGAGGCTGGGTCTCTCTCCTGGACACTGCCGACTCCAGGGCCTGGCTCCCCTCCAAGCCACCATCCAACCTGCTGTGCTCCGTCCAACCTGCTGTGCTAAGCGCTAACTCCACACCCAACACAGGCTAAGAGAGAAGCAAGCGGGACGCAGGCTCCCCGCTCCGAGTGCCTGCGATCTAACAGGGATAACGACGGTTCATCTCGCATCAAGCGAATGCCACGGGCCAGGCGCTGTGCCGTTTCACGTAGGATTGTGTCCTAATTTCCAGAACAGCCTCGAGATGTCATCCGTGGTCTCCTCCCTTTGTAAAGGAGCAAGACGCAGGAGGTGTGGAAGCAAGTGGGCCATGGTCCCCTCGTCGTGAAGTGAAAAAACCGTCACTCAAACTTACGGCCACTTCCTTTTCGCTGCTGAGCGAGGCAGAGGCCAGCGAGGCACAGCACCTGAGCCACGCGGAGGCCTGGTGGACGCCGTGGTTCCCTTTGAAAGAAAGGCTGCATCGAGTCTCCCCGAGTAGGGGCCTTTGAGCGGCATCCAAGGCTTCAGCGGCCAGGTGTGGCCCCCGAGTCAGGGGAAGAGGCGAGATCGGGAGTGGACAGTAAGACCCAGTGGGACTACAGTGCGGGTGGGGGTGCCAGGGGGCACACACACGCCGGGCCAGGGCTTGCTGCTTCACACGCGTGGCCTGGTTCCATCCACCTCTCAACAGCCCCCTGAGGAAGACCCTCCTCCCTGCATTTCCCGGATGCAGAACTGGGGACCGCGAGGACTGAGGAGCTCACCCAAGTCACCCAGAGCCAAACCATGGGCCCCTTCTATCATCTCTTTCCGTCTCCCAGGACGGTGTGTTGTAAGAAATAATGGGTCCCGGGGACCAAAGATCCTCAAGATCCCGCATTTTGTCTTAAGGGGCTTCTGAAGGCTGGGCGCAGGCCTGGGCACGCTGGGGGCCCTGGGGACAAGCAGCTGACCACGGCTCGGATCCCATCATGGCCTCACCTTTCTGTTCACAGGGCCAGAGAAGCATCCGTTTACCACGTGGACACAGAGGATGGGGTCTTCCCCCACCAGCTTTCTCAAGGGGGTTGAACACGTCCTTACCTATAAATCACAGGCATGGTGTCGAAGGCAAGACAGCAGGGTCCACGGGGCTGGGAGTCAGAAGATGTGAACTCTGACCCTTGCTCTGCACAGCGTTTCCCACCCAGGGTCTCCCCTCCCATCCCTCTGGCCTGCGGCCTCCACGGAAAACCTTGGGCCTCATCACGACACAGTGACACCGAAGCCCTCTTCCCAGTGGAAGATGACAGGAAATCTTCCCCAGCCGGAGCCCCCGTCGAGCCTGGAGTTCATCGTCCACTGCGCAAAGTCGAGGAGAGCCTGATGCTCAGTGTGGGTTCCCTGGGTCTCTTCCTTCGGCATTTCCCTCTCTTCTCTGGGCTTTGTTTCCTCTCTTGTAAATTAAGGCTCAGGCTATTTCTAAGTCCCTTTCCAGTTCACAAACTCTTGTTGCTACTAGCATGAAGCTGGAGAACCTGCTGGAATCAGTTGTTGGTATAAGAGACTCTGGAGAATGTGGCTCAACCGGTAGTGTGAGTGCATTGAGACGCTCCCTAGCCTCCCAAAAGGAAAGAAAGAAAGAAAGAAAGAAAGAAAGAAAGAAAGAAAGAAAGAAAGAAAGAAAGAAAGAAAAGTCCTTGGTGAACTTTCCTGGAAGGATCCCTCCCAAAGTCTTCCTGGGCACAAGAATCAGGCTGTCGGGGATCTCCCTGACCCCCCCCCCCGGCCCCCCCCAGCTACTTTACTAAACATGGCCTCTTTATAATTTCAAGTTCACATATATACCCAATTAACAGGGAAGAAAATGATTCTTTGCACATAAACTTATTTTGATTTTTTTTTTTTTTAAATCCCATTTTCTTTCCTTTTGTGTTTCAGGGGAAAGTCTTTGCAAGGCACAAGAAAGATTTTTTTTTTTTTTCAGAAGATTTTACTTCAAGGTTAGTTAAACAGCATTTTCCCATAAATAAGCATGAAAGCTGGGTCCCCTGGGCTGATTTCTTTCAGTTTATACACTGACTACAATAACTCCCAATTCTACACATGATGCCAGCTTGGTTCAAATAATAGCAGCTAAAATATATAAAAACCAGTGCTTTAAAAACGCACACACACAGAATTGGGTAAGGTCAGCTCGGCATTTCTTGATTTCACACATCTTTGTTTAAATTATGGGTTTTGCTGTCAAGCTGTGTTATTCTGTTGATCATTTTGGTTTGTGCATCAAAGTGCAAAGTATTAGTTTTAATTTAATCTTTTTCTACTGAAAATGTTACACTTATGACTCTGGCATTTCAGTCACAATGGGGATGAATTGTGAGTTCTAGGAAAGAGATTCTAACAATTTAAGAGACGGAAGCACTTTTAAAGAATACACAGAGGAGGAGACTCGGATTCAGAGAGGGCAACAGCTTGTCTAAGGTCACCAGCCAAAGACCAGAGGACTCTGAATCCTGTCTTCAGGGGGAGTGTGTGATTTCTCTTGGGGAAGCCTTCTCACATCTTCAATCAGAAAACACCAAAATGCCCCTGACTCTTCTCTCCTGGGCCCATCTGCCCAAGTCCTTACAAACCTTTCTTCCTTGCGGGTATTTGGGGTCTTTTTCAACTTGTCTTTGGCTCGTATTTCCAAACACTAACAGTTGCCTTACATTGAAGTCACCAGTGTCAAAAGCCAGAGACACTGCCTGTCTTGACCCTGGGTTCACCCAGCGGTGGGACTCTGAAATGGTCCTGTGCACTCAGAAGGGAACAGAGGGCACGGGCCCTTGGTAAGGAGATCTGGGAGGCCAAGCATGTCAACACACAAGCCTCCTCCACCACCATTCTCCAGCGGGTCAGTCTCTCTAGCAAGAAACAGAACAAGTCCCAGTGCCGTTGAAACCTCTTGTCAGACATGGTCCCTAACTCCCTCTCCTCCCCACACCCTGGGAAAGTGGCCCCTCGGTGAACACAACACGGCCACGACGCCCTTCTGTGAAACGCACAGGGAGGGGAGCAAGGCGGGAAATGTGAGAGAGGCTTCTAGGTGCAGGAAATGGTGACGTGAAGCCGGAGGCCAAGCAGAGACACTGAGTGGAATTCAGTTTGGCTGGAGCCCAGACTGTGACCTGGCATGGTGAGGCGTGAGGAGGCAGCAGCAGACAGGAGGCAGATTATGAAAGGCCCTGCCAACCATGTCAAATTTGGATGATATCCCGGGAGCAATGGGGAGCTATTGAAGGATATTAAGTAACAAGAGACATAATCAGATTTGGGTCTTTTAAAAATTTAGTTAGCTTTAAGTTGCTGAAGTAACGTGTGTGTATATGTGTGTGTGTGTGTGTTGTAACAAGCGAAATGATATAAAGATAAATGAGAAAAAGCCAGTCTTTTGCCTCCGACTCTCCCTCCGTTCTTCCCCCAACCCTGGATCACTGCTGTTAACAACCTGGAATAGATCCTTCCGTGGCTTTCTCTTTTACTCTGACGTTTACCACACACGTGCGTGCACACACACGCACGCATGCACACACACACCCCCACCACCAACACGGGGGAGGTTGTTGACTCGCAACTGGAAAAGAATCATGTTTGGCTTGTTCCTCAGGTGAACTTAGTGCCTGACTACACATCAATGGCATCCACAACACGAGACATAAGCCTAAATCTCTGTCTCTGTCTCTCTCCGTGCATCTCAATGTTCTTAGACATAGATGTGCTCACCTATATGATTTCCCGTAAGTGGGGGTCACATCAAACGTGCTGGGTCGCTATTGTCTTTCATGCCTTCATCTTTCTTTCCATTATCATTTTCTTCCATTTCATTTCTCAGCAATGTGCCTTTTAGGATTCTTCTCCTAGCAGTTACCTGAGACATGAGCTAGGGACAGGCCGACGTGGAGGCTTAGAGGCAGGAGGCTGCTCTTGGTTGCTAGAAAGGGATGGGGCAGCCTGGGGTGGTTGTGGAGTGGAGTCATTAAGGACACCTTTGTTGACTTCGCCACTGGCAACTGGTTCTGAAGGTCACAGTTTAGAAGAGACACCCCGAAATCTGGGGGGGCGGGGGGGAGGATGAATCGGGAAAGAGAGGTGAGTTTCTCGGTCGAATAGAGCTGAGTTTTCTGGTCCACGGCTGGTCGCCCTGGGCAGGTCTCAGAAACCGGGTCTCACCTTCCTGTCTCCAAACCCAGGTCGGTCACTTCTGCTGCAGAGAGTCTCTGTGAGGAGTGAATGAAAGGCTTGGAGGGGACGACGTACCGCCCAGCGTAGAGAGGACAGTGGACACGGGGCCGATGGTTAACACACAAGCGCTACTTCCCAGGCCAACGTAGCTGGTTCCTCACGGACTGGACCCCTTTCCTATCTCCTACACTCTTATCAGGTCTGCCCATAGGGGAGCCCTCTGCATCACCCTAGAGACTTATGCTCTATAGGTCCGTGCACGGCAGGGCTGGCCTCAAGGGGACCGCAGGTGACCACGCAGGAACCTGGAAGTCTCCCAAAGTTATTCTCCCCATCCAGTTGCTGAGGCCGGAGATTCCCTTTCCTTGGACACAGGCAACCTCGAGGTCCACAGCCCAGATCAGATTTGAGGCACGAAACCCTGAAAGAGAAGGCGCCCTCGCCGCCGTTCCTTGGCCTGCGTGCAAATGCGAGAGCCTGCGTCGGCCCCTCACGGGGGGTGGGGTGGTGGCACGGGTGCCTTAAAAGCCCGAAGGGACAGACCCGAGTTCAGCACAGGCAAGGGACAGAATGGGGCCAGGAAGCAAGCTGAGCCGGGGGTGGACAACGCGGCCTTGGGAAGTCTGGGTCCTCTTTGGCTGACATCCTATTCCTAGTCCCTGCCCCAGGACAGGTACTTAACAGATGCTTACTGAGTGAAGGCAGCAACAGAAGAGAGTTGACCAAACCCTGTAGAGTTGATTCACCAGGAATCTGAGGAAATAATGGCGAGAGATCAGGCAGTGTGACACCCACTGGGGGAAATGTGTTTAGCCGGAGGGCCGTGGACCATCAGAAGAACACAGAGAAGATTCCTAGCAGGGTAGAGAAGCCTGGGAGGGGTGTGGTAGGGGAGAAGAACGGGGTGCATGCAGGTCAGGGTCACATGGCCCCTGGCTCTGACGCTTCAGACTCAACAGTTGGGTAACTTGTCATCCACCGGGGGCTGGATGCTGAGGGAGAGATTCAGAGGAGGAACATCCTTCCCCGGCCAAAGGCAGGAAACACACGCGCGCCCGCACACTCAGCCCAGGTCTCCTTAGACAAGCAGAAGCAGGGGTGGGGCAGAGGGAGATGGGGACAGAGAGAAAGTGAGGTTAGAGAGATCTTAACGAGGGAAGAAGGACAAGGGAAAGAGAGCGGAGGGTGATGACGAAGGGCAGAAAGGGCTCAGGACCTCAGGGAGCTCTGACCAACCCTCTGGGCTGGGCCTCTAGTTCAGCGTGGTTACCGGCATGCGACCCCGGGCAGGGAGGGGGCCCCTGTGCTGTCTATGACTTGCCCTGAGAACTGAACCTCTTCCCATCCCCCTGTCCCCGTCTTCCTTGTTTCCTCCATGCGCACAATGAGACCACCCGCCTAAGACGTCTCCCGGGGCCACCTTCGGCTCTGTGATTGTGTATTTGTGGCCACGGCTAATTCCGACGTAAGGGCTGCACGAGTCAGGGCAGCGACAAGGCCTCCCCGAGCAGGCCTGTCGTCAGGCAGCCTTTCTGAGAGACGTAGGGGAGAGAGGGCGCTGAGGCCGCGAATGTTGAGGCCGCCGGGAGGGCATCCTAGGGAGGGCCTCCCGGGGGCCTGGAGCCCCCCAGTGCCGCGGCTGTGCCGGGAGGCCGGGAGCCCCTCCTCGCCCGGCCCCGCCGGCAGGCCAGGGCAGCAGCCGGCCAGGGACAGTTTTCCCCGGGCTGGAGACAGCCTGGCTCCGGGCCCACCTCCCGGTGCCCTCGGCCTGACATCTTCTGGGCAGAGCCGCGGTGCCCAGGGAGCCGTGTGGATGGTGTTAGTAAACACGCTTTCTTGCGCCCAGCCTGGCAGGGCCTGTGGGCAGCGGGAGGGCGAGTTGCTGGCAGCTCCCACGGCCGGGCAGGCGGACGGGCGGGCAGACAGGCGGGCGGGCCGCCCCGCACAGCCAAGCCAAGGCCCAGAATGGAGCAGCTGCTCCCGTCGCCATGGCGACGGGGACTGAACAATGAGCAGCCAGAAACGCGGCCTGGCCGCCTCGCACCGCGGGCCCCCACCCTCCGGCCGGCCCTTACACCTCCACGCGCGCACGCGCGCGCACGCACATGCACGCGCCCTTGCACGCGCACACCGCCCGGGCCTCCCTGCCGGAGAAGCCGGGGAAGCGGAGGCCCGGGCACCAGTGACCGACCGCAGGGTGAGGCCCGGGGAGACGGCAGGAGAGGGTGAGGAGGAAGGGCGAAGGGGATCGCAGCTTCACCGCTGCAGAGCGGCGCCAAAATCTCACCATTCGATCCCGGCTAAAAATCCGTGTTTAAAAAGGAGCCCAGCTTTTCAGAGGGTCACGTGGTGCCTTGGATTCTTACATAACAGGAGAACTGAAGGGGGTTTCTAATTAGCAAAAGGCATCTGGGAACAAATCACCTTCTACTCAGGGAGGGGGAGCTGAGAGAGCCCCACGGAGCCTGCAGTCCCAGGAAATCCGAACGCCTGCTTACAGGGCCCCGAAGCCCACCGCGACCCTCCTTGGACGTCACGTGAAGGGAAGCCTGGAAGGTTGAGCCACAGTCTGGAAATGGAGTCTGAAAAAGGCCTGGTCTGGGCCCTCAGGAAAGCAGAGGGAGGTTGTGTCCAGAGGCCTGGGGGGCGTGCGGGGACAGGACGAGGCATGGGGGGACGGGGGAGAGTGGGGGGACGTGGGGGCCGCAGCAGGAAAGCGGGCAGGCTCTGGTTGCGGTGCTCCAGGCAAGCCCGAGCACTTCCTTTGTGAGCACCGACAAAGAGAGATGCACAAGTCAACTGCTGTCTTCCAGGAGGCCCCCAGGACCCTGAGGGTGGTGGCGGGGTCCGCAGTCAGCACCCGTCATCGCCATCTTTTGAGCAGAGTTAAGTGTTCACGATCTGCGAAGACACTTTCCCCCTCCACCAGCCGGCGGTCAGTCACTCTTTCAAGTTCCCATCCCTGTTTTTCCAGTGAAAACCCAGGTACCGTCCAAGGACAGGCAATCCTGTCCGAATTTCCATCAAGTCCGTCGTGTCCCGGGAGGCCGCTTGGTTTCCGGTGGCTTCGCCTGATTCCTTCCTGCTTCAGAGCAGGTGGATATCTGCTAGACCCATGTAATAGAAAAGACAGGACCACCCATTACCTGGCCTGATTCGTGTGAGAGCTAGAAGGGACATTTTAGGGACTGTGGTGTCCGCCTCCCCACTCCCCAGCTCAGAAGGGATCTACTTTAAAGATCTCAGCAGGTGAATGCTAGAGCTGGAAGGAAAACCACCCAGAGTCCGACATCCAGGCAATGCGGGGGGGAGGATGGAGAGAGAGTGGAGAGAGAAGAGGAGAGAAGCAGTATTTGGCAAAGGGGAAGGGCGCTTGGAAGGAAAAGGGAAAACTGGGTGGGCAGAGGTGTCTCCCACTAATAAATCTCCTCAATGGAGTTGGGTGCTACAGCAGGTTCCAGAAACTGCATCAGAACACCGCTGAGAAATCTGACCCCGCCCTCAGCTTCACAGCATCTAGAACTATGGGTACCACCAAAGGTAAAAGATAGGAAATAGTCAAAGGACGAATGAGCGCAGGGACAGAGCCCGACCCCCTCCCTCCCCAGCTGCCCCTCTGCTGGGCAGGGCATCTCGACGGAAAGTTCTGGGAGCCCTAGGAAGCCATCTGCGCTGGCTCAGAAGTGGCAGAGAGGGAATTAAAACCGCAAAAGGAAGGATCAGAGAGAAACTCTCTCCCCCTCAAGAGCCACTTTAGTAGATGAAAAAAGCCAGGCGATTTTTAATCATCACAAATTGTTTGAGCTTCTGGTTCTATCCTCTGAAGCCAGGGCAGCCTCCCCTAGGTTGCTGGCTGGTCTCCGGTGGTCCGAGCTCTGTAGCCCACCTACATCTTCCTCCCCACTTCCTTGAACCCTGGGCCTGTCCTCCCAGGTCCCCAGGCAGAGGCCAGGCAAGCTGACCCCGCTTATCTAAGGAAATCTGACAAGACTCCGGCCCTCAGGGGTATGGCCACTGGCAAAACATATGGTGCATCGTAAATAAGACTTCCTTTTAGGAAATGAGCCGCTGTAATTAAATCCCCATTCATTTTTTGTAACGTACACACAGAGACAAATAGATCTTTATCCTTTGTAGGCACAGAAGAGAAATGGCTTGTGCTGGACAGAGATTCTCTGGTGTCAAATCTTTATCAAAGGCTTCCTAGATCCAGGTGGAGTGAGAACTTCGAGTTCCTAAGCCCAGCCGCTGGCCCAGTTGGGCGAGTGGCTCCCTTGGCTACCTCCAGGACAAGCGGAGGAACGTTTTGGAATGGAAGAATGCATTGGCTTAGAATCTGCAGGGAGGAAGTGACCTCGTCTGCCCATCCCACGGTCGTACCACAGAGCGAGCTCGGGAATAAAGATTAAATTCGACTTGTTTCAGTGGGATTTAGTTTGATTTGGTTCAACCCAAACGAACACTGGCAGTGAGGTGTGCAGGGGGCGAGGCACCGGGGAAAGATGCAAGGAGAAACCAAGGCAGCCCCCTGAGGGCCCCTGGGGCAGGGTGCTGGCTGGCGCATAGGCTCAGTGTGGGGGGAGGGGCCTCGGCTTGTTCCCACTGGGTCTGGGATGGCTTGGGGGTGACAGGGAAGGGTAGGATTTCCTTAGGAGAGGCCTGAGTAAGCACACCCAGGGAGAAGCAAAGGTAGATGCAGAAAACAACCACCGTGCTGAGGTGTGTCCCCTCTAGAGTCACAAGTCTCGCGGGAGATGGGGCTGCAGAGAAGAAACTAGACATCTCTCCCGGCTTTCGGCCCCGACAGGGACAGGACGTAATAATACGTGATTTCCTCACGAGTGACACTTTCCTTCTCAAAGCCATCAAACAGCTGTAGGCAAAAACAAAACAAAATCAAACAACTGTTTCTCCAACCGTCTCTGAAGGGAAGGTGAAAGGCGCGGAGTTCTTTGGTGTGCGCGTCTCCGAGGTGAAGGCGATCCAGGGTCAGCCTGGAGCCCCTTGTCAACCCTCGAAATTGCACATTCCATGGGGCCCTTCCCTGTAGTTAGAGCTTTGAAATCAGTGGAAAACCACAAAGCTTCTTTGAGATGCAAATGTTGCGCGCGGGGCTGGGCGAACAATTCTGATCGCTATCTCTCCAGGCCCGGCTTTCTGTAGGGCTTCTGCCTGGTTGACCCCAACGAGGCTAAATCACAGGTACCGAGGCTTAACACAAGGTAGAAAGTGCTAAGGGCCATTTGGCAATGGCCAGGGAAAAGGCAGCTCCATCTGGCATGATCGGGACAAGCTTTAAGTCCCGGGAGCAGGGTGCAGGACCCCTGGCTGGCCCATGTTCGAATCCTGATTCCAAAGTATAATAGCTGTGTCACTCTGAGCTAAGTGCCTAACCTCTCTGTGCTCCAATGTGCTCCTCTGTAACATAGGGATAATAACAGTACAATGCCCTCCTCCCAGGGTTGTTGAGAAGATTGCCTAAACTAGTATCTGTAAAGCATGGACGACGGTGTGGGGCATGGAATAAGGACTTTGAGAGTCTGTCGCTATTGATGAATGGTTTAAGTAGTTGTACAGAGACTGGAAAGGTAGGGATATAAGGAAACATTCTAGGTGAGGAAAAGTATATGTTAATTCTTGGGACCCTGAGAGCTTTCAAAAATCAGAATAAAGTTTCCTTGCAGTCTTTGTGGTCCAAAGATGAAATGGGCCACCTCGGGAAGGGGCATCCACGTTTCGGCTGACAAGGAATTCACGGAAGAATGCCAAGCATCAGACTGGCGGTTGAACTAGATGACCTTTGAGGTGCCTTCCAGCCCTGACATTCCTCGCCCTTCATGCTGTTCTGCACAGAGGGGAGCACTGTCCCAGTGCTCCCTGGGCCGTGATAAGGGAAGCAAGGGCACGGTGGCTGTGCTCCCTGATACATCATCCTGCCAGAAGGATCCTCCCGGCATGCCCCATAAGCCTCCCTGGATAACACCAAACGTACCACTGGGAAGGTCTGGGCCTTACTGTGTATCCTCACTCTGTGGTAAGGCAAGGGGAAAACAATAGTTACGGCGTTTTTGTCATTTTTTTCGTTGTCTCTTCTCCATCATCTTTTGATGCACCTTCATTTAAAGATTCAGAAACTGGGGGTGCCTGAGTGGCTCAGTCGGTTAAGCGTGTGACTTCAGCTCAGGTCGTGATCTCATGGTTCGTGAGTTCCAGCCCCGCGTCAGGCTCTGGGCTGACAGCTGAGAGCCTGGAGCCTGCTTCGGATGTTGTGTCTCCCTCTCTCTCTCAAAAGTAAATAAACATTAAGAAAAAAATAAAAACTAAAAAAAAAAAAAAACTTTAAAAAAGATAAAATGGGGTTCCTCGGTCGGACCACCCACACTAGGGACGACTGTATTGTTCAGAGGAGACAAAGACGATTTCCATCATGGCAGAAGGTTCTTGTGGGCCCTGCTGCTCCAGGCCCCTTTTTAAAGATTCGGAAACTGAAACCTGTACCTTACCCACCATCACTGACAGCCACACCCTGGCTGAGCTCAGAATCCTAGAATCCCTTCCCCCGTGAGCTCAGTGGCCTCTGTGCCCTGTTCCACATTTTGCAAAGGGCTTTCAAACAGATGATCCTGTTCTGCCTCAGAGCACACATCAGTGGGCCCATTTTACAAAGGAGTAAACCAAGGCATGGACAACTTAAGTGACCTGGTTTGTGGGATCAAGGGCCCTTCGGCTGCACCCGTCCGTTCGGCCACCCAGCTCATTCCCCTTCTCCCATTCACATCTGACCACAGCGGCACTGTCACTGCTGCCTGCTTTGGCCAAGCACCTCAGTTCCAGCATCTGTCCCTCTACCTCCAAGGCTGGTTCCCTCCCTAAGAAACCATTGTTCGCTCGGGAGCACTGCTTCACCCTTTTCCCCATTTCCCCCTGCTTTGCATGGAACCAAACAGCAGTTTTCACACTTTCCCTTTGCTCAGCACCTGCAACTCCCTACAGCACTTTCCCATCTACTGTTGGTTCTAGGAGGAAGCCCATGACACTGACAGCATCCTCCCCCTCCCACAGATGCAGGGACAGGGCACAGGGACATGAGGGCCTGGCTCCAGGTCGCCCTGCTGATCGGGGACAGAATAAGGAGAGAACCCAGGGGATTCTGGTCCTGCTGTCTACCTCTCAATCTTACTACGTCCATTTCTCACCATGGACGGCATGCCCCTCTTTCTCAATGTGTATCAGGAATCGCTTCAAAGAAGGGGAAGATCATTTGAAGTTTCAGAAATGTCCAATTGGCCAATTATCACAGGAGAAAGAAACGCCGACCTGGAATCAGTCGTGGACATGGCCGTCCCAGCTTTGCTACCGACCGTGTGACCATAGACGGGTGTCCTGTCTCCAAGCCTCACTTCCCACCTGTGGGACAGCGCAGCGGCGACACTCAGAGGCCCCTTCCAGCTTCCAGTGTTCCCATCTCCAGATCTGACCAGCAGAAAATGGGCCATTTTCCTTTACTTTGGAGACACACGGAACGGAGCAGAGATGCACACGGAAAGAGCATTTGGGGAAGGTCACCCTTGACCTAACCTTCTAGGTTCGGCGAGACCGTCTCAACTGGAATGCCAGGTAAATGATTAAAACGTGAGGGGGCATTGTTCTGGCTTTTTTCATGATCCGGTCATTTAATCCCAACACCGCTGTGTGAAATGTATTCCTGTTTGCATGGGGGAGGCCCATAGGTTTTTAATTCTTCTGTGGGAAACAAAGGCCCTCATTCACTAAACAGTAACTCAAGACGGTCGTTTCTGCTCTTACCAGTCAAAAAATGTTGTCTGGCCACGAGATCTCATCATCGAACTCAAGAGGCCAAAGAAAGCTCTTTTTACACTGGGTCCCTTTCATACGTGGTAAAGCCCGTGCTTGCATTTTCCTCTATGAATACGGTCTCGGGTTTATTTTATAGAGAAATACATCAAGCCAGAGGCTTTAATGACAAGATCATGAGCAGAGGAGGCCTCTATTTGTTGCAAACGGATTTGTGTTACAGAAAACAAAGTGACTTTGCCACTTGTTTTTGGAAGAGAGACTTGGCAGTTCCCTTCAATAGCTAGCCGAGAAGTGACTTCACACACACACAGGACAAATTTCTATCCAATTTACGGAAGTTCCCAGACAACTTTCCCTTCATTCCCAGAGGAGTGCGCAGATGACATCTAATTTATGGCCCACGAATTGTGGTACAAATTTATTCATGGAAGACAAATATGTCATCTCCAAATGGCTCCCGAAATACATAAGGTGGAGTTGCATTGCCAACAAGGGCCATCGCGTCAGGGGTTTGTGGTCCAGCCCTCTGTCTTCTTGCCTCCATTCATTCAAAGGCACCTACTTGGTTAGGGTTGATTAGCTTGCAAGGCACTGTGGGAGGCCACGGAGGGTGGGGTGGGACCAGCGCACCCAGACATGGGACACTTTGCCCAAAACCCGGCCCCTGCCCTCCACCGGCTTGCACTTTGGTCAGGGAATAATCAGCGAGCTGCGTATTTGCGCAAAATGCAACGAAGGATTTGACAAAGTCTTGAAAGAGGTCACAACAAATCATTACAAGAATTCCAAGGAGTAATCACAGTGGATTGGGTCTTCAAGGAATGTTTCAAAAAACAAAGGGGCCTAGAAGGATCTGGAGTAGCATGGCCCACAAGAACCTTCTGCCATGATGGAAATGTTCCCTGTCTCCTCTGAACAGTATGGTCGCCATTAGCCTCCTGTGACTGTTAAGCATTTGAAGCATGGGTAGTGTGACCGAGGAACCCCATTTTATCATTTTTAAGGGTTTTTTTTTAGTTTTTTCCTTTTTTTTAATGTTTATTGATTTTTGAGAGAGAGAAAGAGAGAGAGAGAGGGCACAAGCTGGGGAGGAGCAGAGAGAGAGGGAGACACAGAATCCGAAGGAGGCTCCAGGCTCCGAGCTGTCAGCACAGAGTCCGACGTGGGGGTCCAACTCATGAACCGTGAGATCATGACCTGAGCCGCAGTCGGACGCTTAACCGACTGAGGCACCCAGGGGCCACAAGTTGTTTTTTCTTTTTTTTTAAATATTTGTTTCATTTTTATTGTGGTAAAATACATATAAACATAAAAATTACCACTTTAACCATTTTAAGGTGCACAATTCAGCGGCATTAAGCACTTCACAATGTTGTGCAACGATCACCACTCTCCAATTCCAGAAATGTGTCATCATCCCAAAGGGAAACGTTGTACCAATGAAACATGATTCCCCACTCCCCTTCCCCGAGCCCCCAGGTTAACCCCTGGTAACCTCTATTTTATTTCTGTCTCTGTATGAATTGCCTTTTCTGGGTACTTCATATAAATGAAATCATACAATTTTTGTCCTTTTGTGTCTGACATATTTCACTTAGCAGAATGTTTTCAAGCTACATCCATGTTGTATCATGTGGAGGCTTTCCTTCCTTTTTGTGGTGAAATAGTATTCTATTGATGTTTATACCATAGTTTGTTTATCCACTCACCTGTTGACATTTTATTTAATTTTAACTAATTTTAATTTAAATAGCTACATGTGGCTGATGGCTACTGTATTGGATGCTGTAGATCTGTAGGGTTTGGGCATGTCGGTGTGTGGGAGCATATGTGAGGGGTGTGTGTGTGTGTGTGTGTGTGTGTGTGTGTTGTGTGTGTGTGTGTGTGTGAGAGAGAGAGAGATAGACAGAGAAAGAGAGAGCTCCCATGCCCTTGCACACGCCAGGTTGGAGGGGAATGACCAGGGCGTTAGAATGAGAAACATTCCAAGGGAAGGAATTCTGGGAAGCACAGACTCAGGGCAAAAGATAAGACCTTTAGAAAGGAGGAAGGTGCTGGAGGCTGAAGCATGAGGTATGTTAAGAAAGGTAGAAAATGAGGGGCGCCTGGGTGGCGCAGTCGGTTAAGCGTCCGACTTCAGCCAGGTCACGATCTCGCGGTCCGTGAGTTCGAGCCCCGCGTCGGGCTCTGGGCTGATGGCTCGAAGCATGGAGCCTGCTTCCGATTCTGTGTCTCCCTCTCTCTCTGCCCCTCCCCCGTTCATGCTCTGTCTCTCTCTGTCCCAAAAATAAATAAACGTTGAAAAAAAAAAAAAAAAAGGTAGAAAATGAGACTAGAAAGAGAGGTTTGACCAAATCGCATATAGTCTTGACTACAAGTCTAAAAACCCAAATGATTTCCGAATGAACTGTTTTTATGTGAACAATGGCCATATTATGTGCATCTTCAAAATCCTCTGTGTCATCATTCCTGCTATTATTTTTATAAAGAATCAGGATCAAACGCTGGACAAATGCAGGACTCCACCTGAGGAAAAAAATAAAGTGTACAAAAGTTCCAGTCTAGAAAGCAGCTAAATTAGCAGAAATTGTTAAAGTTGCAGGGGAGGGGCGCCTGGGTGGCTCAGTCGGTTGAGCGTCCGACTTCGGCTCAGGTCATGATCTCACGGTCTGTGGGTTCGAGCCCCGAGTCAGGCTCTGTGCTGACAGCTCAGAGCCTAGAGCCTGTTTCCAATCCTGTGTCTCCCTCTCTCTCTGCCCCTCCCCCGGTCTCACTTTGTCTCACTCTGTCTCTCAAAAATAAATAAATAAATATTAAAAAAAATTAAAAAAAAAAAAGTTGCAGGGGAAAAAAAATCCTCACTGCACCAAAGGATTCACTAGACGCTTCCTTTATATACTGTGCTCCCTTAAGGCCCTAAAATAGGATTCGATTTATAAAAAATGCACTTAACTTTTCCAGGCTCGCATTGATAGCACCTAGCAGAGCACCCTTCTAGAGCTGCTATCCCCTGAAAGGCCTACATAGGGTTTGATGGTCACTTTCTCTCCGGATTGACTGAAACCAGACAAGCAGAAAGAACTCGACCGTTCAAGCTGAGATCTCTTCCTGAAGAAAGCGATTGAACTTCCAAAACGCAGTTTCCTCATCTGTCAATAGAAAAATTCATAACAATCTTGCCGGTGTTTATGTAAAGGGATTCACCCAACATCTACAAGGCTATCAAGACACCAAAAAAAAAAAAAAAAGAAAAATAGGAGATGGGAGGAGTGGGAGTCTTTGAAATGATATCTGTTTACAAAACAATCCAAAACAGACCCAAATGGGCAGATTGTTGCCAGGATTCAGGGTATCTTATTGGGGGTTGATTCAAAGTGGCAAAAGACAATAGACCTCGGTCAAAGTTTTATCGCCTCCCTGAGCCTCCCGGGGATGGCTGTAACGTCTGTGCTCCAAGCCCCCATGGGAGGCTTCAATTCCATGGGCTGCCTGCTTCTTAGAACTTCATTCTCAGACGTGCAAGGGTGAAGAGCAGTCAGGCCACGCAAAGCAGGAAAAATACAAATGCGAAAACCAGATACGCCCGCTGGATGGGACCGGGGCGGCAAGGAGATTCAAGGTGCAGATCAAGATGGGACAGAGGCGTCGTGTTCTCACGAGCTCCACTTGATAAATGTGCAAACTGAGTCTCAGAGGGATTTTTGTTTCCCCTAAGATGATACAGAGAGAGTTAGTGGCTAGAGCAGCAACCAGAACTCAGACGAATGTCCTGTGAATCGAGAAGAAATGTGTATTTCATGGTGCCCAGCTTAATTCTGCCCCCGCGGGCCACAGCGAGCACTCAATCACTGGCTAACAATAGACACGGGGAAGGCTCCAGGGCCTCAGAAGATGTGAAGTCAGTGGTCTCAGCAAGAAAGGCTGCTCTGATATTTTAACTCTATTTCCAGGGACGCTGGAGACTGCATCATCCCATTATTTGGAAGATGTGGAAACTGAGGCTCAGACATAGGAAGCGACTCCACACGCTGGCAAAGGAGACTCACAATCCTACACCAACGCTCTTGCCCCTGCCACAGGAAAGTGCAGAGTGGAATTTCTCCTCCTTACTGCTGTTCAGAACCACCCCTCACGTCTCTGTGTTAGCAGACCTTCCAAAGGCACCATTACAGTTGACCCTTGAACAACTCCAGGTTAGGGGCACCGACACTGTCCCCCCCCCCCGACCCAGCTGAAAATTTGCAGATAGCTTTTGATTCCCCAAAAACTGAACTAATAGCCTACTGTTGACCGGAAGCCTTACCAACAACATAAGAGGTCGACTAACACATATTTGGCGTGTTATATGGATTCTATACCGTGTTCTTACAATAAAGTAAGCTCAAGAAAAGGAAATGTTATTAAGAAAATCGTAAGGAAGAGAAAATACGTGTACAATCCTGTACCATAAAAAATCTATAGAGGTGGACCCTCTCAGTTCAAACCCGTCTTATTCAAGAGTCAATTCTACTTTGAATACAAACATCCAAGGATTCCTGCAGGAAACACTGACCCTTCATTTGTGTTTCCAGGACCCCCTTGACTCAGCGTTGGGAAAACAACGTACGACCTTAGCCCTGACTGGGAACTGTGACGGCCAATGCTGAATTAGCTGAAAAGCAGTATATTCGTGAAACTAACCAAGAAAAAATGTGGAGAAACACAAAGATAGAGGAGTTTCTAAGAATATCAACCAACGCTCTGCTAACACCACCAGTAGATCACAAATCACAATGTGTGTGTACGTGTGTGTTGGCAGTCACGAATTGCATTTGAATGGTGTTTTCTACATTTTAAAACATTTTCATATGACTCTATCATTCGTTCCAAAGAATGCATCTATATCTATGGAATTTCTAATATTCCGTTATTATTATTATTTTTAATGTTTATTTATTTTGAAAGTGAGAGACAGTGTGGGGGGGAGGGCGGGCGTTGGGCAGAGAGAGAGGGAGACACAGAATCCGAAGCAGGCTCCAGGCTCCGAGCTGTCAGCACAGAGCCCTATGCGGGGCCTGAACCCGCCAACTGTGAGATCATGACCTGAGCTGAAGTCAGAGGCTTTCATCGACTGAGCCACACAGGCGCCCCTCCTTTCTTTTTTTTTTTTTAACTCAATCCCAAATTGGCCCCATCTTGCATCATTCTCTGCCTTCATAGAACCTACAGTTTCCATGCACACTGAGTTGCTTAAAACCTCCGCATCTCTGTTCTCTTCTGGCTTTCTGGAATGTCTTCCTTGAATAGTGCTTTTCCCTCTGAATACCTCCTTCTTATCGGTAAGATAAGTGCTACCTTCTCCAGGGAGTTGTGCCTCATGTTTTCCAACACCCAGGTTTATATTCCCAGAGATTCCACACCGGACCGTGTCTACAAGCCCCATGCCTGGCACAGTGGTTGGCCTAGGGCAGGCACACCACGGGCTTCTGACTGCTGAGGACAGTGAGGCCCAGAGAGGCTTGGTGATTTGCTTGGCATCACAAAGTAAATTCACTCCAGCGTTGGGATTAAGACCCATGTGTCCTGACTCCCAGCCCAATGCAGCAACGGAGAAACTTCTGTCCAGAGGAAGAAGGAAGGGTGGCCACTCAGAACCAGGGTCTGGCCTGCTTGGCAGCGGGAGCAATCTGTACAAGGAACCCCTGCTTCCCTCTTGACCCGGGTGGGTCCTGAGCCCTCCCACAGCCCCCTCTGCAGTGGGGCCCACAACACACAGGGGTAGTATTTCCTTCTCGTCTCTCTTCAGCGGAGTCTGGAAGCTCATAAGAGACCGTGTCTTTCCCGCTGTATCAGTTTCTAGTTGCACGGGGAAGGGTCACAAAGGATGTCTGGGGCACGCTTTCATCCCAGGCTTGGGTTTTATTTAGTTTCCTTCCTCATTCCCAATAGCCCTTCCAGGGCCCCGTCATAAAGTTGCAGGGCTTTTAGAATTATTTATAATCTCATTTGAAGTTTAAGTGAACTTTTAAAAGCCTCCAATTCCTTCACGGTGTTTGCTTAGGCACAGGTGATATTATAATTCGCGATGTTCCATTTGAAAGTAATGGTCTTGTAAAAGTTTGTCTGATGAGTCCTAATTGGTTATGGGGTTGCTCGAAGTGAAAAATCATTCTGGTTGAGTCATGATGTCGTGATGTTCTTCAAACCACTCACGATACGTGTTTAACACATGTGTGAGGCCCCGTGGGACCCGGGGTGGCGCATGCACGATCCCTGCTCCCTCCAGGAGCTCAGAGCGGCAAGGGAAACAGACCCCACGGGTACCCTGAGAAGCGCAAATGAGTTACAGTGAGAAATAATAAGACGGGCTGAAGGCAGCAGCGTCGGAGTGAAATCCTGAAGTTAGATTAAACTTGGTCAGACGAAGATGACGGAGAAGAGGGCAGAGCGCCTGGGCGTGACTCTAACACACACAGCCGGGCTGGGTGAGATCTGGCAAATGGCTGAGCGATTCGTCCTAGAAAGAGTCAGTGGGGACACAAAGGGAGAAGTCAAAAGGAAAGACCCAGGGAAAAAGGAGGGGAGGAATTTCAAGGCTGGTGAGAACCAGATGACACCTTGCTGTCCTCTCCTTTGTCCCACAGAGAGGAACGCGAGCACTGGGAACATGGTCATTGCGTGGTCACTGGTCACCCTCTTCCTGAATTTTCTGTCAAGTTAACAAAGCTTAAGGTTCAGGATTCTCAATCCACGGACTCTTTCCAGGGCTGTAAGTGACGGGCTCTTTTGATTTTATAAAACTCGCGAAAGGAAGCTATTCTAGCAGTGGTTGGTCACGAACATCATCTCTCGCACTCTGAGACCTCCCCTCGGGTATATTTCCCCTACTGTTGGATGGCATCGCAGTGGTCACCTGCGTTTACCACGATCCGGCTAAAGAGAAATTGATATGAAATGCTCCACAAATACAGGCTCAGACATACACCACCCCACTACGACAAGGATATTGATGAGAAACTTGATAATGAAAGTTGTCGATGCAAAGAACATTTAAGACGCATCACTGCACAAGAGTGCCTTGGAATCTTAGAGCTTGTCTGCGAAAGAGACTTGATGGAGACTCTTCCAAAATTTACAATTGTGAAACACTTTCCAAAGTATAAATCCTTATTTGAAAAGGAGATGACCCAGGGGCGCCTGGGTGGCTCAGTCAGTTAAGCATCTGACTCTGGATTTTGGCTCAAGTCATGATATCACGGCTCATTAGTTCAAGCCCTGAATTGGGCTCTGCGCTGGCAGCATGGAGCCTGCTTGGGATTCTTTCTCTCTCACCCTCTAACTCTGCCCCTCCCCTGCTTGTGCTGTCTCTCTCTCAAAATAAATAAATAAACATTAAAAATGCTTTTCATAGGGGCGCCTGGGTGGTTCAATCGGTTAAGCGTCTGACTTCGGCTGAGGTCATGATCTCAAGGTTGGTGAGTTCAAGTCCTGCGTCATGTTCTGTGTTGACAGCTCAGAGCCTGGAGCTTGCTTCGTACTCTGTGTCTCCCTCTCTCTCTCTCTGGCCCTCTCCTACTCTCTCTCTCTCAAAAATAAATAAACTTTAAAAAAAAATTTTTAAAGAAAAGACAGACTTATCTTCCCCTTCTCCCTATAATGATAATGCAAACGGTAATATGAATGAATATGAATGAAGAGGCAACCAAAAAAAAGAAAGAAAGAGAAATTAAGGGAACAGTATTACAGGGCTATCACAGGCCCCTCTGTAATAAAACTATCATGAGTTTTCCGGGGTTTATGATAATTACGGTGTTCAGCATTTTTGTATGTGATCTTATTTTGCGATTTCTTTTATCCTAGATAAATACTCCTTTTCACGCTTAATTTTGTTTTTATGATTTTGTAAAGAAGATTCCAAAATTGAATAAACCTGTATCCACCCTGCCCTTGCTCTGTCTCCACCCTCTGCCAGGGATCATGCCAATCCACACATGAGGATTCAGCTCCAGGCACTTCCCCTGACTTTCTGGAAACTCGGAACCATGGGGATCGTTGGCCGGTGGCTCCCAAGGAGACAGACTCAAGTCAGTCACAGTGTTTCTGACCCCACTGTGTTTCTTTTCCAGCTTGAATATCCTTGGGTCCTGGTTCTGAACAGCCACTCCAGAAACACCTTGTAAGGACGTCAGGTTCTAGGTGGTATAGGCTGACAGAGCTACACCCCTTAGCCATAAGCTCATTAGTTGACGTACGGAGGTGAGAACTGAGGCCCCAGTTCAGACTCTATGGATGGGATGTTTCCTGCCTCTCAGTCCCTGGCTTAGGTGCCAAAACCCAGGAAAGGATCCAACGTGGCCCTGCCCTGACAGTCATATAAGATAGTGGCAATGAGATAAAGGCAATAGAATCCAGATTTCCTGTCTTTAAGCCCAACACCATGAAGTATTCGTAAGGAAAGATTCAAGAACCAACCTAGTTACCTGCTAGCTTACTACTAAGCCAAACAGAGAAGAGTGGCTATGGACCCATCACTGGACCTGCTAATGTTGGATCTTCAAAAGTCTCCACCACACTGGGGACTATTTTTTTTTAATTCATTATTTTTTTTACGTTTTATTTATTAATTTTTTGAAAGAGAGCATGAGTGGGGGTGGGGCAGAGAGAGAGAGAGAGAGAGAGAGAGAGAAGGACAGAGGATTCGAAGCGGGCTCTGTACTGACAAGCTGATAGCAGCCAGCCCAACGCGGGGCTCGAACTCACGAACCTCAAGATCATGACCTGAATCGAAGTCGGACACTCAACTGACTGAGCCACCCAGGCGCTCCTTTTAATGTAATGAACATTATGCGAGACTTCTTATGTGACAAATTGTCCCAAGAAATCTACATAAATCAACTAATTTAACCCTCATAAAAATACTAGGGTTCAGTGGTGTTAGTCCCCTTTACAGATAGAGAAACGGAACCATGCAGAGATTGAGATTTACCCATGATCGCAGAGGAAGGGAGAGGCAGAGAGGGGCCCCAGCCCAGGCAGCCTGGCTCAAGAGCCTGAGATTCACCCATTAGGCTTTATGCTGACTCTCTTCTGATTCTAGAAGCCATTCTGGGCCATCCCCACCCAGACCAGAGTTCCTGCAATCAGTGGAAGCCCAGAGGCCAGATTAGGTGACTGGGAAGTGGGGAGGGGCCGGATTCCTGAGAAAACTCCAGCTCCACGGGGAGATCCTGTCAGAATTCTAGCTGCGAATCTGGACCTGGAAGGCACACGACTTACCTGCACCTGGGCTTCGTCACCTGTGAGATGGGGACCAAGTCCCATGGTGCCAGCCATGAAGTGCCCCCGTAAGAACCAATGCCATTCCACTTTAGGAAGTCCTTTGCAAAGAGACGAAAGCAGGGCTGGGGGCAGGGGTGGGGAGGGAGGTATTCAAACAGGAAGAAAAAAGGAAAAAGAATTTTAGCCAAGAGATTCTCTTCTCTGGGGTTCCGCCCAGGGTATTTAATCGCGGCTTCAATTCAGCACATTTCTGAGTACACTCGTTTGTGTTTCAGGTTCAGCAATGGCAAATTGGTGCCCTCCTTCTCCCTGTCTCTCAAAATTAATAAATAAACAGAAAGAAAGAAAGAAAGAAAGAAAGAAAGAAAGAAAGAAGAAAGGAAGAAAGGAAGAAGAAAGAAAGAAAGAAAGAAAGAAAGAAGAAAGAAAGAAAGAGAGAAAGAGAGAAGAAAGGAAGAAGAAAGAGAGAAAGAAAGAAAGGAAGAAAGAAGGAAGGAAGGAAGGAAGGAAGGAAGGAAGGAAGGAAGGAAGGAAAAGAAAAGAAGAGAAAAAAAGAGAAAAAGAAAAGTAAAAGGCCAAGCCAAACCTAGACTCTCCTGGTGTCTTTATAGGAAGATTTTAAAGATGACCAGGTCAGGAGCACACACTGTGGACTGTTCTAGCCCAGGCCTTGGGTTGCCCTTGTGTCCACTCCCCTCCCCAGGCACCCCATTCTCACCACCCCCCAAATGTACCAGGAGTCATGGTGGAGTGTTCTCTTTAAACAGAACACGCTCTATTTCGAGGCATACATACCACTTAATTTCACACGACATGAGTCATGGTTTACAGCTCCAAAAAAGAGTCCAAAGAGTTTATTAACACAGTTAAAAGTATCACCTTCAGCTTCTGTAGTGTTGGCTTTTCTCTCTCACCTGGGGACTCAGGAACTGAGGGGCGAGGAAAGCAGGAAAGCGCCATCAGCCTTTCCCCCTGGGCCCAAGGACTGGGAAAGAGGAAGGGTGGAGGGCAGAGCTTGGGGCAGTTGACAAAAGGGAAGGTGTGAGAGGCGGTGGTCCCTGACCCGCATGGGCTGGAGAAGCCTCCCTCTCCCCACTGGGTCTGGCATTTCCTTGGAATCGGTGAAACCTCTTTCCCATTCTTGTCCCTGAGGCTGGAGTCACAGGCCCTTCTCTGTAGGGTTTCGTTCCCTGCAGGAAGCCTCCCCTCTGTGGTCAGGAGGTGGGGGTTACAGGGGACACTTGTAGGACAGCCCTCATCACCATCACCCCATGTTCAAACCACTCCCAGCACGGATCGCACGGTATGAGAACATCTGTTCCTTGCTTGTCTGTTTTCCCCTCTGGACCGTGTGCTTCCCCTGAAGCAGAGACTGTCCTGTGCATCTCTGTAGCCCCAGAGCGAGCACAGGGCCCGGCACAGCACAGATGGCAAATCAAAGTTGACTGACTTGAGCCCCCCTCTTATGGGGTTGATTTGTGCCCCCTAAAAAGATATGTTGAAGTCTTAGCTCCCAGTGCCTCAGCATATGACCTTATTTGACAATAGTTGCTGCAGAAGTGACTATTAGGAGGAGGTTACGTTGCTTTCAAGTTGACCCCTAAGCCAATATGACCGCGATCCTTGTACCAAAAGGGGACATTTGGGACACAGGCGGAGGGAATGCACAGAGATTCAGGGAGAACGCTGTGTCATGATGGAGGTGTGAGCCCAGAGATAGTAGGATCGCCAGCCATCAAGAGCAGCTGGGAGAGAGGCATGGGACAGATTCTCCCCAAGAGCCTTGGGGAGCGGGAGCCCGTGCCGACATCTTGATTTCAGACCCCCGGCCTCCAGACGTGTGAGAAATGAATTTGTGTTGTTGTAAGCCCCCCGGTCTGTGGCACTTGGTTGTAGCAAAGTGTACAAAGTGTCCCAGGGCATCTTGTACACCCCCTGCCACCCACCTCCTCTCCAGCCCCCAATTCTTCCCCCGAGACACAGCCTTCTCTCAGAAAGACTTTCTTTGTTTTTTGTTTTTTGTTTTTTTTAGTTTACATCCAAGTTGGTTAAGCATACAGTGTAATAATGATTTCAGGAGTAGATTTCAGTCATTCATCCCCTATGTATAACACCCAGTGCTTGTCCCAACAAGTGTCTTCCTTGATGCCCCTTCCCCATTTAGCCCATCCGCCCAACCACAGCCCCTCCAGCAACCCTCAGATTGTTCTCTATATGTAAGAATCTCTTCTGTTTCGTCCCCTTCCCTGGTTTTAACATGATTTTTGCTTCCCTTCCCTTATGTTCATCTGCTTTGTCTCTTAAATTCCACATATGAGTGAAGTCATGATATTTGTTCTTCTCTGACTGACCGATTTCACTTAGCATAATACACTCTAGTTCCATCCATGTTGTTGTAAATGGCACGATTTCATTCTTTTTGGTTGCCGAGTAATACTCCATTGTATGTATAAACCACGTCTATTTTATTCATTCATCTGCCGATGGACACTTGGGCTCTTTCCGTACTTTGGCTGTTGTCAACAGCGCTGCTATAAACATTGGGGTGCATGTGCCCCTTCAAAACAGCACACGCGTAGCCTTTGGCTAAATACCTCCTAGTGCAATTGCTGGGTCATAGGGTAGGTCTGTTTTTAATTTCTTGAGGAACTTACACACTGTTTTCCAGAGTGGCTGCACCAGTTTGCATTCCCACCAGCAGTGCAAAAGAGGTCCTCTGGAAAGACTTCATTTCTTAACTCTTTTCTGCTACTGGGGGCCCATCTCTCATTTATTTTTATTACGTAATCTAGACTGTGAAAAAGGGAAAGGGGATTGGCATCCATTGAATGCCGCTTAATGGAATTGTCTTTTTGTTTTGTTTTGTTTTGTTTTTTTATCCTACTGTATTTCATCGAGGATGAGGCCTCATTGAAGATACCACCCGAACTCACACAGACTCAGACCCGGAGAGATCGTCAGTATCCATCGGCAGCCAAAGCCTGAGTCTGAGTGACGGGGAGCAGGGGCCGGGCCCTCCTCCTCCTCCTCTCCCAACAGCATTCCCCAGTCTCTCGTGGCAGATTGGCGTCAGGGAGCGAGAGCCCCTAGTGCTGAGGTGACAGGAAGCCGGGTGGCATAATCTGTCCTCCAGCCCACAAAAGACAGGAAATCCAGAGCTGGAGGTTGAAAATCTGACCTCAGCTCACCCCTGCATTGTGTCGGGCCCAGGATGAAAGGACGGGCTGCACAAAGGCCTCTAAAGAAAGCGATTGGGGCCTGGCCCCCGCGGTGAGGGAGGAAGACACAGTCCCAGCCCAACTGACCTGGCCCCAAAGGCTGGATGGACCCATCCACGGTTTCCAAGAACAGCCCACCCCTGCGCACCCCCGAGGTCCCTGAGCAGGGGTGCAACCAAGCCTCCTTAGAGAGCGCCTGGGGCTGCCTCTAACAAGCCAGGCTTCTGGGGCACGCAGGACAGACCCCAAAGGAGCCCAGAGCCAGAGCAGCTAGGGACCCGCATCCTCTCCTGGGCTCTGCCAACACATTTGCTGGGCTGACCTCAGTTTCTCCACTCATAAAACAGAACCCTCTCTACCCACCTCTGGGGTGACTTTGCAAATCGAGTGAGCTACTGGATAACAATGATCCCTTGGATTCCACGGTTTTCGTAACCCTGGAAGTCCTTCATTTCGCTTCATTCTCCTCACACCCTTGTGAGGTTAGAATGATCCCTGCTTGGTGGTGGGTTTACAGATGAGGTCGGTGACTGTAGGGAGCTCGCTTGCCCGCACAGCTCAGGAGAGGGCAAGAGCCAGCTGCGTGCGCCCCTCCACACTTGCCCCAGAGACTCTGAGCTCAGTGCTCCTGATACCTGCTCCTGGAGCATTCCCCGAGACGGTGGGCACACCTAGACGAGCTGAGGACAGCAGAGCAGGAGGCAGGAGCTGGAATCTGAAGTCTGGCCATGTCTGCTCAGATTTCTCCCGGAATTTCTTAGCTAGACTGACTTGTTCGTTTTTGTTAAAAAAATTTTTTAATGTTTATTTATTTTTGAGAGAGAGAGACAGACAGAGCACGAGCAGGAGAGGGCCAGAGAGAGAGGGAGACACAGAATCCAAAGCAGGCCCCAGGCTCAGAGCTGTCAGCACAGAGTCGGACATGGGACTCGAACCCATGAACCGTGAGATCATGACCTGGGCCGAAGTTGGGCGCTTAACCGACTGAACCACCCAGGCGCCCCATGTTTGTTTGCTTTTTCAATTATAAAAATAATCACTAACATTTCTTGAACGCTTAGTACGGGTCCGGTCACTATATTCACTCACTTCTCACAGCAAACCAAAGAACTAGATACTTTTTATCCCTATTTTCCCAATGTTGAAACTGAGGCCTTCAGGGGCGCCTGGGTGGCTCAGTCGGTTAAGCGGCCGACTTCGGCTCAGGTCATGATCTCGCGGTCCGTGAGTTCGAGCCCCGTGTCGGGCTCTGTGCTGACAGCTCAGAGCCTGGAGCCTGTTTCGGATTCTGTGTCTCCCTCTCTCTGACCCTCCCCTGTTCATGCTCTCTCTCTGTCTCAAAAATAAATAAATGTTAAAAAAAAAAAAAAAAAAGAAACTGAGGCCTTCAAGAGATGAAATAATGGACCCAGCACTATATAGTGAATCTAGAACGCACACCCAGACAATCTTGTCCGAGGGCTTGTGGTCTTAAAGTGCAACATGAGGCTGGCATTCGTGTGTGGGGGGGGGGGGGGGGGGGGCGCAGGGTCAGGTCACACCCTCTAGTGACAGCTGCAAAGCCTATTACTCCCGAAATAAGTCACAGAGCCACACAGCAAAGGGAACTTGGATCAAACCTGGAGGGAACAAAATTGCATTTTAGTCCAGCAAGCGCGAGTCAATACGACGTGTTTCCTGCACTCAAGGAGCTCACAGTCTGTTTGGGGAAGAATCGTGTAAACAGAATAACGAGGCCGTGTGATGACATGTTCTCTGATGGGGCCACCACGTGAGCACAGTGCAGGTTGAAGGGAATTCGGCCCGGAGTGGTGCCAGAAAGCAGAACGGAAAGTGGATTCGTGAGCCACACCGTGAGGCGAGCTGGTGATCAGAGGGAAGAGAGTGGAGAAGGGGCCTCACAGAGAAGTGACCGCAGAGCCCTGGAGCCCTGGGCCACTATGGGATGGACCAACCCCTTGGAAGCACTAGCCACCTATGGGCTGCATGTGGTAGACCAGAGAGCTGATTAAAGCTTCCGGTGTGCTTGGCCAGGATCTATCTGCACCTGGTGCCACCTCTAGATTCGGTCACATGGCCCTCCTCCAGCCGCCCCTCCCCACAGGCATCATGGAAACACGCCTACCAGATGCAGGATGAATCTGGTGAGGGAAAGAAAATAGGGCACGCTGGGATGGGGACACCCCCCCCCCCGGTTTGGGCTCCTGCTCTAGCCCCACAAATGCCAGGGTCGCCTCCCTTTCCTTGAGGACATGGCAGGATATTCAAGGAGACAGAAAGAAGCACTCCATTTTCCCAAGAGTGCTGCCCAGCTTTCTACACCGAGTGACCAACTGTAGGTAGATGGTGGTGGAGACCAAATAGGTGAGTCATTGAGGAGGGACAGTTTGGGGAGGAAGATGATGCGTTCAACATGGACAGGTGGAGTATGAGTGCCTTTGGGACATCTAGGTAGTAAATAGTAGGAACCAAAAATATGCAAGCTTTTGTCAAAAACTCAGGAATGGCAGAAGTCATTGCTCTTGGCTCCCCATAGGAATCACCTGGGGAATTTAGAAAGCCATTAATCTCTTGGTCCTACCCATAGAAAATCTGAACTAACCGCGGTGTGGCCTGGCCAGGAGACTTTTTTGCCTACAGTTTCTACCGTTTCTAAGAGTACAATTGCGTAGCATTAAGTACATGCCTCTGTTGGGCAACCATCACCAGAATCGTCTCCAGAATTTTTTTATCACCTCCTGTGCCAATTAAACAATAACAACCTAATGCCCTTGTTCCCCCGTCCCTGGTACCTCTGTTATACTCTGTATGAATTTATTCTAGGCACCTCTATCTGCTTCATATACGTGGAGTATAGTACTTTTCCTTTTGTGTCTGGCTTATTTCACTTAGCATAATGTCTTCAAGTTTCATCCATGTTGTAGCAGTTGACAGGATTTCACTCCTTGTTGAGACAGAATAATATTCCATTGTGCGTATAACCACATTTTGATATTTGGGTTGCCTCTGCCTTTGGCTATTGTGAATAATGCTACGGACATGGGTGTACAGATATCTCTTTGAGTCTCGGCTTTCAGTTCTTTTTGGTACCTATCTACAGGTGGAATCCAGGATCACATGGTAATTCAATGATTAACTTTTTGCCCGTGGTCGTACAGTTTTCCACAGCAAGCACACCATCGTACATTCCCCTCAGCGATGCCTGAGGGTTCCAATTTCTCCACATCCCCACCAACACCTGTTATTTTTGTTTTGTTTTGTTTTGTTTTGTTTTGTTGTAACAGTCATCCTATTGGGTATGAAGTGGTATCTCATTGTGGTTTTGACTTGCATTTCCCTGATGATGAGTGATGTTGAGCCTCCTTTCACCTACTTACTGGCCATTTGTATATTTCTTTGGGGAGGTGCCTGTTCAAGACCTTCGCCCATTTTTTAATTGGGGTGTTTGGGCACAAGTAGGGGGACACATGCAGAGTTAGCCCAGAGACTTGAGGCTGCAACCAGTGGAGAATTGTAGGAGCCCACAGTGGCTTTGGGGACGGATGAGGGCAGAATGTGGGAGCCCTCTCTTTCCTTTCACGACCTGAATATTTATATGCTATTCTCCAAAACTAAAAATCTTGCTTTGCTCCAATCTTATTATCCCCACTCAGACTCAGTCTGTGAGTTCCATACTAAACATATTCAGGGACTTCAGGACGGGCTGCTTCTTTTCATTTTTGAGGACCGCTACCTGAAAGGAGGTCCATCATATCAGCAACAATCAGCTTCTTGGTTAGGGGCCATGCACTATGTATTTTTTAAATACTTAAAGCCAGGTAGAAATCTTTGTGGGTCCTTTTTCCTCCAAGGGGTAGGACATGGAATTGTGGGGGCAGAGGGCCAAGAAAACGTGGCTCAGTTGAATCTGTTTAAAGGAAAGGAGTTTAACAGTCCTTTCCTGGCTGTAAAAGACAAAATTGGGTTGCAGGTGATAGAACTTTCCTTTAAGTTGTCTCTGGTGAAGGCAGCTTATGCACAAGCACCAGATCTCTGGAAAGGCCCGGCATCACCCTTCAAATTGCTCTCCTTCTAGAAGAGGCTCAGTGGGGGAAAGAAATAGCTTGTCACTCTTCCAACAACATTTCAAACTCAGGTTCAGTAATAACATGGACAAATGATTCTAACACAGAGGTTCTTTCCAGACTTCAAATAATTTTCCATTAGTGCTCTAGGCAGTGTTACGAGTAGGGAACACCAAACGGTGATTGAGAAGTCCAAATTCACACCCACACTCACTACTTTCTAGGTGTGTAAATTTAAGTCTGAGTTTCTCTTTACCTATAAAGTGTGGCTAAGAATACCTTCTCTGTTGGTTCATGGGGAAGCCTTGGAAACTATGCAGAGCTACAGAAATGCAAAGGACCAAGGGAATAAGGAATAAAAATACACCTGACGCGTGGACTTAGAGAGAAGGTAAAGAGGACACACACGTGTCCAGGAAGTTCTCGGAGGCTGTGCAGATGACAGCGTCTACCCTTTAGGGCTTTTCAAATTGTTCCAAATAACTTCTGTGAACATCAAGCACAAGAGAGGTTTCAGTGAATTCCAACAAAACGGGTCATGGAAGGCTTTGTGGGAGACACAGCCTTTGAGCGGAGTCCGTGAAAAAAATGGGTAAAACTGAGAAAGGAATGGCCGGGGACAGGGTAGCTTCCAGACAGAGAGATCAGCAGGAGGAAAAGCACAGGGTCTGGGGAGTATCTGGGTACCACTGGAGAAGTGTGTTTATGCGAGCTCACAAATGCTATTTTTCTGATTCTTACAACATATTCCTGCCCGTCTGCTTAAAGAAGAATCTTGAACACAGACAGCAAACACTTACCTGGAGTTTTCCGTTCTTACAGGTACCCTACACTGGGGCTGCCGACGCAATCATTCAGGCTGTGTCATGCCCAAGAGATGTCTTACGGAGGGGGTAAGAGGGCGCAATATCCATGGCTTGTGCACCAAGCCATGCGGACCCGTGGTGCTGCATCTTCCTGGAGAGGAGAGGAAGCCTTTTTCCACCCCGTGCAAAGATGCCATATAGGCTCTCCGTCGCCCCACAGGTCAGAAGAAATGAGGAATCTATAGTCTTCAAATTTTTTCAGATTCTAAGTTTTAACTGATATCCCAAGATTGGCCCACTTGGGATAGGAAAAAAAAATAATTAATAAGAGTCCACTCGGAACCGGATGGTTCCTAGGTTTCGTTCAGACCCAGCCTAAGTGCATTAAAATACTGTTTGGTCTCCTTTTAGTTTGAGGCCATCACAATGCTATGCTAAAAAGGATATATATACCCGGTCACCGGATTGTTTCTTCTACCCATGTCAGAGATGTAATGATCAGAAATCTCCCGACAGTTGGCACTAGAAAAGACCTCAGGCATAATACAACCGAAAGTTCTCATTTTACAGATACGCGTGGAGAAACCCACCCAATCCTTCCTTCATTCGTCACTTGTTGCTTGCCTGCCATGTGCAAAACCCATTCTAGCCAGTGCAGAACACACAGAGACCACAGAGCCCCTCACCCCTTATAAGACAGATAAGACCCAAATGTAATTATTTATAATACATAATCAAAAGTTATTAGCGACCTGACAAAAATACAAAACAAACGGGTGTGTTCGAATGCATTTGTGTGCCTGTGGGAAAATCTAGAAAAATATACACCAAGATTTTAATAGTACTTCTCTCTGACACGTAGATTTCTCATGATAGTTTTCTTTCTTACTTCTCTTTATTGTCTAATTTTTTCATAGTGATCATGGTAGGGAGAGAGGGAGTTAGTGTCAGTTTTCAAACACACAAGGGTGTGGGGAAAGCGCTGGGTGAGGTTAGAGGAAGGGCAGCAGACTTTCTGTAAAGGAGAGTAGGAAGGTTTGGTGAAGAAGGTGCCGTTTAGCTGGTCCCTGGAAGACAGGTGGGCTTCTGACCCGTAGGACTGGGAAGATGTGCAGGCAGAAGAGACAAAGCCCAAGACCAGCAAGGCTTGAGGGGCAAGAAACTTTCAGCGGTGGCCTTGCCAAGACTCAGGCCCCCGAAAGCCCGGGTCTGGCTCCCCACCATGTCAGGAGTGTTTGGTTGGCGCCCTCAGGAACAGGCCCGAGGTAACTGGTTACTGAGACTGACAGGCATCGTAGGGGCAACTTTACGTGGGTTAAATCTATGTAGATAGTGTGCTCCCAAAGTCCCACGGGACCTAGTCATGTCCTTCTCCTTCACAGACACGTTGGTTGGTTTCCCATTGCCTACTGGCAGTCCTTAGGTCCAATCCGTGCAACTCACCTGTGGCTCCAGGATGCACTTGTGCCCTAAACATGCGCTGCATTTGCATGTATTTGCACGCAACCCCAGGCACCTCCATGCGGTTCCAGGCACCTTCACACGCCTGCATGCAGCTCCGTGACGTTCCATGCAGCCCCGCACAGGCTGCCCCCTCAACCTGCAATGCCCCTTCCTGTCTTTCTGCACCAGCGCAATACTTACACGGGCGGTAGGGCCATCTTGTATCTCCTCCTGCAGTGGGAAGGCCCCCCTGTGCTCTCATCTCACTTCCCACCGCCTCTTCTCCGGAAATTACCCGTGTTGACATCTCGTCTCCCCGCCCAGGGGATGGTCTGAGTCGGCTGCCATCTTGACTCTTCTCCCATCTTCCTTTCACCTCATTCACGGGCACACACTCTCCACCCCCGGAAGGACTAGTGGAGAGCGTCCGGTTTTACATCTGGCTGGTAAGCTCCGCTGAAAGAAGGCAAGTGTCACATGGCTTGGAAGGCTCGGGGAGCCTGGCATTCTATTAAATCGGCCATTTTTAATTCAAAGAAATCAAAGTAAAATGGCATTTCGACTCCAGAATGTATTCTGTGATCACACAGTGGGGGATCATTTTATGGGTGGGTGGGGAGCTCAGAGCTCCACATCTGTGGAGAGAGCCATTCTCCATCAAGATAGCTTTACGGTTAGACTCTCCCAGGGCCCTCCCCCCATCGGATTTATAATAAGGGTACCATCTGCATACTGAAGAGTCCCCAGAACAGCTCTTGTTCCCAAGCTCCAGGCCCTTTGTCCCTTCCCTTAATAATATGCACATGTCATTAACATGACAGACCCTCTCCCCTTCAGGAGGCCCAGGACTGGGGGGGGGGGGGATCTTCAGCTGGGCACTTGTGCCCCTCAAACAACATTTCCAGAATATATAAGCTGTTATTTGCTGTGAGTTAACTGCAGGTTTCCCCCCAAAGCTAGATAGAGGTAAAAACTGCTTTGAAAGGCCCTTGAAAGGTCGACTAGACTTGCCACTCCTGTTTCTTTTGCGAAAGAATACACACACATCCTGAGGAATGTGGTCCCACCGCCCCCAACAGACATAGCCAAAATGGTTTCACAACTGCCAATAAAAGGAACACCCCACCACAGGAAGTAGTTAATCTCATGGAACGTGTTTGTGGCAATATCATCACAGGGTCCTCGACTCGGAGCCTGAAGCTCAAGTTCGTCTGTAGGTGCCTGAACTTGCAGCTTCTCTGATGAAACAGAGCCCGGCTACCCACAGACCTCAGGAAAGAGTTTATTCTCTGTGTTCCCAGGATGACTCTAGGACAAGCGCACACCCGGAGAGCTTTAGGAAGGCCGTTCCCTCTCGGCCCTGGGATTGTCTGATAACTTGAAAATTGCTCCTTTGGGCTCCTTGTGGAGATCTGAAGAATGAAGGAGGCTCGGGAAGGCCCAGTTAGAAGACTGGAACTAGGGTCAGGGTCAGGCCTCCAACTGCTATCATCATCATCCCCATCATCCCCATCATCATCATCACCATCATCATCATCATCATCTAGAAGGAACTTCAGAGCCTGGGGACAGTAGAGTGGGCAGGCCAGCAGAACGTGGGTCCCTGGCATCTGCATGGCACCTGTCACCTCACACACTCATTTTCCCCTGCAGGGCTGACAGCAGCCCAAAAGGAAAACAGAGATTTCTCCTCTGCTACAGCCACAGAGGGACTCGCCCCAAGTCACTTAATCATGTCTCTAGAACTCAAATCCACCTGCTCTGATACCAAGACAATGTTCTTTCCAGCCGCTCCTTGCTTGCCAGGCCCTTCAGCACCACGGTGCAGGTGGCCTGGGAGGTGTGTGCTGTGGGGGTTCCAGCCCTGTCTCCTTGCCTTCCACGGGGAGTCTTGGCAAGCAGACCCCCGAAGAGAAGGAAGAGGAGGGGAGCGTCTGCCCCTTACTTGCCAGAGAGTGAGCGTTTAGCAGGACACAGACTTTCAGTTTTGAAACTGGGACAGTCACGGGCAAACTCAGACAAACCAGTCACCCTAGGTAAAGAGGGAAAGAGAAACCACATCCCTGCAAAAAGGACTTCTCCTTTTTGGGAGAGTCCTTGAATGGCAGCAAACAGCATAATAAGCATTTTACGGCCGTTTCCCCTCCCAATAATCCAGCCCTCAGCATCCGTGTCTCCAGTGAAGCCAGGGCTTCATTTGCACCGGAGCTAGATGTTGTTTCTTTGCTCCGACACTTTCGCGTTGTGGTTCATCACTGTGGGCAACAAAAAAGTCCTCCCGTGGCTGCCTGGCTAGGGGAACCTGTGGTCACACCTGACATGGCAGCCTGCACACACAGTCAGCCAAAGATAACAGAGGCTCAAACCGCAGCCACATGCTGACGTGTGCGCATTTATTACCCAGAGGAATTTCCGAGGGATGTAACACTCCAGGAGAAACAATCTCCCAGAAGTGTCAAACGAAATGTATTCGCAGCCATCCAGGACGTTTACAGTTAAAGCCATCCAAGAAAGCCTCCAACTTCATTATTTTAATGAGATGTTTGGGGGAGAGGTAGAAAGATGACTGACCCTCAAGACAGGCTACGAAATATTAGTTTGGCAAATACAGGAGGAGGATCAACTCGGGTTGGGAAAGACTTACTCTCAAACCCAGATGCAATCACACCATTTCCGTCAGTAAACTCTGGTCTCAACCCTGCTCTCTTCACCAACGAAACGCATCTAACTAGAGCTCCAGCAGGGGTCATATCTCTAGTCTCTAGGATCAATTTCTTGTTCTTCTTGGCTTTATGCCAAAGAAAAGTGGCGAAACCAACCCGAGCAAAACCTCAAGATGTTAGATGTCGGTTATCATATTCTGTTTTCACCTGGGTAACACAACTAAAAATTGGATCTATCATAGTTTTCTCCAGTTCCACGTGAGGCAAGCCTTCGTATGCAGTTCTTCTGCACAAATTGAGAACGTCTAGCTGGCTTTGAACAACAAGTCAAGTCTTTTCGCTGGTAGTAACTATTTCACGAATATTTAAATTCGATGCTGTGAGCAAAGCCCTATTCTCGGTACGGCGTAGCAACCAGAAGTGTGCCGATCAAGTGAAGGCATCGCTCACAGCATTTACTACCTGGAGGAAGCCCACTCGGAAGTGACTCCAGAAAGCAGGCGGTGAAGCGGGAGGGAGATGCTGGACAAGAACCGACTAGGAGATCAGAGCTCATAGAAGGCTTACATACGGCAGTGTCCAGATGGCTATCCCATCCCTCATGTACTTTATGTCATCCGATCCTTCTAAGTACCTTGCGAGGTGGTCATTACTAGTGATGTTGTGGAGACGAAGAAAGGGAAGGTCAGAGGGGAGCACCTCGCCCTCAGCCCCGCATTGGGTGAACGACAGAGCCCAGATGCGTGCCCAGGGCTTCCCACTGGAGGATGTTCACAAACAGGGCAGACGTTTGTAGCGATTCAAGCCATCCCTGAGGACGAAGGCTTCTCCGGAATTGAAACGGGGCGCTGGAGATTACCAACTCATTCCACTCACAGACGCGACCGTGGAAGAACAGGGGTCGCCTCCCCATGCCAAGGCTGAAAACAGCAAATAACTGAGCTGCGATCCGACCGCACCAAGTCCTTCTATTATCCAGGGCTGCCTCCCAGTCCACTTGGCCCCTCACTTTGTAGACTGGAGAGTGGGCTCGCAGGCCCTCCCTCGGGGCAATGGCAGAGGAAAGCCTAAACACGAAACACCACCTCTAACAGGCCGCCGATTCATGAAGGAGTGTGCTCGCGTCCTCACCCCGCGCCACCTCCCGAAAGCCTGCCGAAAATCTCGGGTCTGCTCGCAAGCCGGAGAAAGGAGAATTTTGTGTCGTCACTTCCGAGCACATCCCGCAGCAGACCTTCCGCGTTTATCACGGGAGTACGTGCTGTGCGTGTTTCTCCAAATGTGCATCGTACCAACAGGTCCGTCTAGTTCCACCATAAAAAGGCTCTGTTACTTCTCCTGGTCAAAGGTTTCGGGATGAATGTCTTGTAGCATGATACGTCAATATCACGAGAGATCAGGTAACCCTGGTCAGTGGTCTATGAAGAGATTTCCTTTACAAGTAGGGAAAACTAATAAACCATTGTAGAAGGCGTAGATGTTCTGCGGCACTCAAATTCCTAGGCTCCGTCTTAAAATAGGCTTCAAAGCTCACATTCATTTGTTTCCAAGGTACCCGTTTTTAGGTTTTGTAAGGCCTCTCTGGAGAAACAAAAGTCCGCAAACTTCTTGTGGAGCTCAGGCTTGTGGGTTTGTTCTACCAGCAAATGTTCCGCAGGGATTCTTTGCCCCGGTGACATACGGGGGAAATGGAGGGAGGAAGGCTGCCGTCGACAAGAAATCAGATCGTCGGCCAGACTCAGATGGCACCCATCACGTGCCAGGTGCCACGGCATGTGCTATGTGCAGTCTGTGATCCCCCCGAACACCCCTGGGAAGTGGGGGGTGCCGTCGTCCCCAGTTGTACCCGTGGGGCAACAGCCCAACCTGGACCGCGTGGGTGGGGCAGTCGCATTCACACCGGGGAGTCTCGCCCCAGATCCACTCTCTTGCTTCCCTTTGAGGGAGTGAATGAGAGGCCGGAGTGGGGTAGCGGTGGGGGGAACATTTGCCAACGTCCAGAGGGAGATGCTGGAGGAAGAACCCCGAAGACTGAGGCCGGGCTCCCGGCAGCCGAGCAGCCACCACAGTGCTCAGAGCTGGGTGCCGTCCCTCTGGGACCCAGCCCCCGGTTTCGGCCCCGCACACCTTCCCCACCATCTCCTCAGCCTGGCAACCTGCCTCCCTCCTGCGGTGCCTCCCCGAATCCCTCCTTCCCTTTCAAAGCCTCCACCATCGTATTGAATGCTATTTACTGTACCTGCACATTACATTTCTTCTCACTGTGGTCACTCTCTCCCAGACTTTATAAAGCCCATGAAAGCGGGGATCTGGGGGGAGTTCTGCCTCTTTTCCCGATGTTTCCCAAGTGCCTAAAACTGCTTGACACAAGATAGGTGCTAAAGAAACATTCACTGTGAGAAGACAGAAAGAGAGGAGGGGAGGGAGAGTAGGAGGGAGGGAAGGAAGAAAGAAGAAAGATTGCCCATGAGCAGACTCTATACTCATCTGTTTCCTCTCTGCAGCCCTGCTTCTGAGGTGGTACATTGAGCTCGACGGCTTCTGAGCCTGTTCCAAATCTAATAACCTCTGATTCTAAAAACAGCCCGAAGGAGCACCCGGGTGGCTCAGTCGGTTAAGCGTGCGACTCTTGACTTCAGCTCGGGTCACGATCTCACGGTCTGAGTCCAAGCCTTACATCGGGCTCTGAGCTGACAGTGCAGAGCCTGCTTGGGATTCTCTCTCTCCCTCTCTCTGTCCCTCCACCCCTCAAAAACAAACAAACACACTTAAAAAAAAAAAAAAATCACAGGATTTTCAAGGCAGCCACCACAGACATTAATGAAAGTCAGACCCAGAAGACCCAGCTCCCAAAAATGGGTGTTTGATGAGCTGGCCAACACTTCTGAAGGGTGGTGAGACTCGAGTGTTAGAAGCCCTCAGTGATTGCTACAGGGCTCCACAGGGGCGGGGGGTCTTGCACCATCGCTGGTATCTGCCAAGGTCCTGTCATCTGTCAGTCATCAGGCAAGTGGGGCCGAAGACTAGAGGTGAAGGGGACACTACCTGCCTTTGGGGACCTCCCGTCCAGGTCTCAGGGTGACGCGGAGAGCTTTTCTATCTCCAGCAGCCACATCAGGTCAAGAGCAGGACGAGGCCCACCTGGGGGTATGGGGACGACCACCTGACCAAGATAGCATTGGGTCTGCCATTCAACATTGAAAGGATTTCAAGAAACGGAAACCGGATAACCCAAGAGGAGAGAATGTGTGAAGTAAGAAAGCCCTGCTCCACCTGCCGGGGCTAGAACAAGAATGCCTGTGGAGGGGCAGGTGGTGACGGAGCTGCTGAGCCCAAGTAGGGGTGCGGTGGGGGTGGGGTGGGGGTAGCAGCCTCATGGGCCAGACTGAAGGATTTGGACTGCATCTTCTACACGGGGAGGGCTATTGGAAGTTCTTATGCAGGGTCGGCCATCGAGAATTAAGAGAGAAGCAAGCACGCTGTAGGTGGATGGGTGGGCCAGGGGTCGGGAGGCAGTAGGGTCAACAGGAGGAAAGCCAACACTGTGGAAAGAGCATCGAGCTGATCTGGAGACAGGGCTCCAGTCCTGGGTCGGGCCGCTAATTCGATATGGGATCCCATGACCCCATTCTATCAAATAAAGCAATTCAATGAGATCATCTCTATGCTCCGTCTAAGTCCTACCGTTTATTGATCTAACTCATGTAGAGCAGCTCCTCAGGCTCAAAACCACTCTTGGAACAGAGATGGCTCCTCACGTGATTGAAATGAGTTCTCCAATTCTTCTGTGACCACAGCAATTACTTTATAGATAATTGCAGAGCTAAATTGGGTGACACTCTCCCTCAGCTGGTCCAGGAAAGGCAAATAAATGGCGTTTCACCTTAGTGTATATATTATAATACATTATTTATGACCCGCCTAATGCAAAAAGGTCTCTTCAGTGTAACAAAATAAAGCAAAAGGCATGGCTAAACCAACAGTGCAAATCAAGAGATCATAGGCTTTAGAAGAAAAGGATGGATGGGCACCAGACATGTAGAATGAGAGCACCGGATTTGGCTCTGAGCTTCCCAGCAGACAGAGCAAAAAGAGAACCTGGTAGGAATGAGCTTAGAGCCTCATTCATCGCAATGGTTTTTCCTTTTCCATGGCCAGAGATCCATCTCATCCAAAACACCTAAGTAGGCCCCTTATCGACTCAAAAATAGAAAAATCGGGATGATTGGACAGAGCTTCAAGAGTCTCAAGGACTTGGAGGCCACTTAACTTTCTTTTGGCTCATGGGTACACAAACAAGGTCGCAGAGGCTGCAGAGGATTGGGGCAAATGGACAGGAAGTCTTCTGGAACGACAATTCAAAAAGGTCTTTCAAAGAAGTTTCATTATTCTCTAGTGGGGGAAGGGGGCGAGTGGAGAGATTAAACAAGAGATTCTCATGACTTTCAACATGCTCTGACCATCAGAAAATGTCCACGGCCGTACTGCCAACCTCAGAGCCTTAGGACATGTGGCCGTAAACCGGGAGAAGGAAGACCTCAAGTTTTAAACCCCCACTGGCCTTTATAAAGTAGCCAAAACAGATGGGGACCCACATGGCCTGGATTCTACCATCACTGCTCCCCCCAAGCTGTGTGACCAAGGCAAGCATTTTCATGGCTGGACCTGTCTTCTTAGCAAAGGCTTTTGTCAGTTCAGAGCTAAACTTCTGATGAATGAAACCTTAGAGAAATGACCGAGCACCGCTTTTCACCCCGAAGAGAGACAGCTTATTTGTAAGCTTTCAGTTCTGAGAGGCTGAATGCCTCTTAAGCAAAGGTATCACCTCCCAACAGGGAAACTCAGAAATTTCTTCCTAGCCCAACTGTGCCTCCCTCCAATTCATTAACCTGGCTTGTCCTCCTTCATACCTGTGTGAAGCCACCAGAGCTACACATGCCCCGGTGTCTCTCCAGAAGGAACATGGGCACTTGATCTGGACCACACAACTTCTGCCCCAGGAGTTCCTTTTGTGCATCAGATTGAATGTTCCTTCAGGGAAGGAACCAACTTCCTCTTTTTTATTCTGCTACAGTGCCTAACGTACAACCTCAAATCCTAGTGAATTTTGAAGAACACAGTCCTGGAGACAAACTGCATGAGCTTATAAAGCCATCCGCCAATGAAACAAATAGTACCGACATAGCCAAGTTTCACAATCCTGCGTGTGTTAATTATACTTCTCGCTCTAAACGGTTGAACAAGTCTGGTGTCCCCACTTAATTCTACGAAACATAAATGAAAGTGTTTAGTAAATTATTGAATGCTATGAGTTATAACACATGGTCACAAATGACGTCTCCATTCTGCATAAACTGGAACAAATGCCTTTACGTCCCTAACCTCAGTTCTCTCTACCCTAAGTGAGGACAGTGGCCCGTCCCCAACTGCACGGATGTAAAAGGACTACCTGTAGAACCCAAGTTCCCTCTACAACGCGTGGACTATTTGTGTTTAAGGGACAGAGCTTAACTAGTGCTATTAAGGGGAAAAAAAAAAAGCTGCATCATTTAATTGCTATTTATTTTCATAAACATGAGGTATTTCAAAGTGCTATAAGATGCAGCACTAAATATATACATTTTGAAGAACTTAAACACAGAACTTTGCATTTACCCAGTTCTATGAACCAAACATGAACAAATACATTAACAGGAAGAAACAGGCTAGGAAAAAGGCATATATATATAGTAAATTTCTTTACAAAAGTTTCTTAGTTCAAAAAGTGATAAAGTAATATCTACTCAAAACTTTCACAACTCATTTTCATACGAAAATATAAGTATCAAATTTAGTTATGTATCAGCATCATACTAAAGTATACAGGCAGTGTAAGAATTAGTACAGTACATAACAGAGATTAACAATATATTTGTATACAAAACATGCTCCTCAAACATTGAGGTATTACAGTACTTAGGTATGAACTTCCAGTCTAATACTGGCCGCAAAAGCCACCTCTCATTACCCAGGACGTATACAAAAGGCGGGTGTGTCAATGGTATTTACAGAAATGTTCCCCAGGGGTTATCAAATGGCAAACCCCTTACGTGACCATCTGCTGGAACTTAAGCACCATTTTAAAAAAGAAGGAATGACTTTCCGTTGTTTGGAAACTTGGAACAAACAAGGTGACTTCAACAGCCCAGAGGCTCCCAACTGTCACGAACTTCGACCGCGGTCTCGGAGGTGACATGGAGGAAAACTGCAAGGGCCACCCAGCATCCCATCATGCGGGCCCTCTCCCGAGGTCCCGGCAGAACCCCACATGTCCTGCTCCCCACCCAGATCCAAACTCGACGGGGAGGGGGACCGATTTGAAAGTAAACCCACATTCTTAATGTCAACACAATGTTTGTTTAAAAAAAAAAAAAATCAAAATGTGCAAAGTGGCAGAGTGACTGTCCAGTTTCGAGAAACGTTTAGCAAGTCCGAGCGTGTTCAATTTTCTTTAGCAACTGCTGCTGTCTTGCCTGCAACTTCTCCTTCTCCAGCAAAAGCTGATGCTCCTCGGCCTGGAGGGAGTGGACGTACTCGGTGGCTTTTTTCAAAATGACCACCTTGGCGGCCTTCTCGTTCTTCACCAGCTCTGGCACGTGGTCCCTGAGCGTCAGGAAGCTGGACCGCAGGTCATTGCGGCGCTGGCGTTCCAGAATGTTGTGGTTCCGGCGGCGCTCGCTGTCCTCCGAGTCAGAGTTGCGGGGACTCAAGCTCTTAGCCTTCGGGGGGATGACGCTCTTGAGGGGGCGGGGCGATGCTTCGCTCTTGATCTTCTTCTGGGGCGGCACATCCTCGCTCTCCACGTAGGGGGAGGGGGCGGCGTAGTTGTGCTGCTGGTGGATGGGGACGCAGCGCTTGAGAATCAGCTCCCCGGACTGGGCCCTCCCCGGGCCCGGGGCTGCGTTCTTGGGCCGCACGGTGATGGTGAAGGTCGTGACGGCCTTGCTGTTGGAGGAGGACCTTCGCTTCTCCACGGTCACCACGTCAATTTCCTCCTCCTCGTCTTCCTCTTCGTCATCTTCATCATCTAAGAACGAGAGGGGAGTCATTCTCTTGGGGAGACACAAGAGGGGCTACCCTGAGGTCCACGGAGAGGCTCTCATGTCAGGCGCCGGCCCAGCGCGCAATCATCGTGGATCCATCCACACGGATGTGGACGGCACTGCACGGTGGTTCTCGAAATTAGATACATCCGGGAGTTCCCCCCTCCCCCACACCGCTGGACTTTTTTTCAGCCTCCACACTCAGACTTTAGCCGGCGGCAGAAATATAAACCTGGGCTTTGGGGTCAGGCAGAATCCCGACTCCCATCGCACACCAGTTGTGGGACCCCGGGCAAGTTACTTAACCTTCCGGAGCCTCTATCTCTTCAGCTTTGAAATGGGGAGAACACCACAGGGTTCTGGAGTTGGACAGGTACTACGTGGAGAACAGAGCCTAGCAGACGGATGCTCCGCAAATGGTAAGCTTTGATCGTCATTATTAGTTTGTCCCGAAGACTCACTCGTATTTCTCTCTCCACGCTTAAGAATTGAGGATCCCCATTTTAGGAGCATCGTCTAGCAAGTGACACACAGTTGGGTTTGATTTCAAGTCCTTAAGCTTGAAGGGGCACTTTTACTAACGAAGGCCGAAAAATAACCCGCCTGCCATGAACCTGAGTTCTGTATCGGTAAGCAGGTGTTCATCTAACAAAAACCAAATCTTAACTACAAAGTCAGAATCCACAGGAACTCTAAAACCCCAAGTGGGGGCGGGGCGCCGCTTCGCAAAGTCCCGGGCAATAACAGCAACAAAAACATGTAGCATCGTGTCTACACTTCCCCCTCTCTCCTCCTTTACTCCCTCACCGGGATCGAAAATTATTGTTTAAAATGCAAGCATGAAAATCAAAACACATCTTCTGCTTGATCTGAAGGGGGCCGGAAAGCTGAACAATTGTGGGATTTGTTCTAAAGCCGAAATGTGAAGCTGTTCCAGTCTGTGGGTCCCTTTAAGCCAATGTTTTGGTTTTCTGCCAAGAAGACAGCTGTTGGAAGGAAGTGCTCCCTCACCGAGAGCTGTCAAGGCACAGACATTAAAGGGACAGACCCGATTCAAACTGGAGGCTTATCACCAAGTTTCCTTCCAGGAGCCTTAGATGAATCCGTCCTCGGCCCTCAAGGAAATTTGGGCTTTTTTATCCACCTGCATTCTGAAAACACTTGGGTTTTCAAGATCCAAGGGGCCCCCAGCTCCCTGCTGCCGGGACAAGGGCTATTCAAGTGTTTGGACAGAGTTCTTTTTACCTCCAGAGTTCCAGGCAAAGTCTGGGTTTTAACCCAACCCTTCAGTTTAAGGCAGACAGAGGCACACAATGGAACCAATCGGTGGGTGCTCTCCCAGGGTGTGTACATTCTGGAGGGCCTAAGTGCCCGCCCTCACCTTGAAGGGCACTGGGTCACAAAATAACTCAAAGGTCTGGCATTCTGGCCAGAGACAAAACTGGACCCGGTGCTCACTGCACGCCATGCAGAGGCAGCCCCTTGAGAATGTACACAACCGTGGCTTTACTTGCCACCAGCTGCTGAATGGAGGGGGGGAGGCGGTCCCACCCCCCCCCCCCCAGCCTTTCAGATCCTTGGCCCGCCCGCCAGCCAGCCAGCATATCGCCGCCTGCTGGCCACGGACCAGGAGCAAATAGCCCACCACCCACCGAGGGCGGGGAAGACTACCGAGGCTTGAAAAAAATAAATAAATAAAACTGGTAGTAGCCATCTGTGCAACCTCCCTCTACCTTCCTGTGCCCTACATAGGATTTTTGCACCGCCTTTGTGTCTTCTCCCCGCGCCTGCCCTCCCGACCTGGGAGGCAGTCCCTTTCCACCCTGGTGCTAACAGGTTTCTGCCCAGAAAACGCACCCAGCGCGCCTCTCCACTCCCACCCAGCTTTAGCTACCCAACTTTTCCTAATTTTATTCCTTGGACCGGCCGCACCGGAGAGGTGGGGGACGGGTGGGGTCCAGTGATAGAGTCAGGCTCCCGCAGAGGGTGGAGGGCACTTCGGTGAAGGTGAGACTTTGGGGAACACCCTCTTGGCAGCTTTCGCTCCCCCTCTTCTCCTTATCCTGGGGGGGCTCGGCTTGGAGGAAACCGGCCCTCTGCCACCAGCACTACCTCCAAAATACGCTCCCCCGCCCCCCCCCCCCCCCCAGTCAAACCCCACGGACAGTAACAAAGGGATCGCGACTCCCGCTCCGGGACCCCAGGGAGGCGGCCGGCCCCCGGCACGGTCTTTACCTGAGTCGCTCAGGGTGTCTTCTCCGGAGGTGCTGAGGGCCTTGTGGTCACCGCCACTGGCCGGGCGGCCTCCGGGGCGCGGGGGGACGGCAACCGGGGCTCCGGCCGAGGCTGCGGCACTCGCCCCCGACGCGACCGCGGCGCCCGCCGCCGCCGCCGGGGCACCGGCCGGGGCGGCTGGCGCGGGCTCGCGCTTGTTCACCGGGAAGGGGAAGACGACGGCGGGATCCACGCACTCGGCGGCCGGGTGGGCGAGCTCGGCGGGCAGGGCGGCCCCGGCGCGACCCGCCCCCGCCGCCGCGCAGTGCCCGCGGCCGGCAGGGCTGGTGGCGCCCGCTCCCGGGGCCGGGGCTGCGGGCCCGGCGGCGGGCGGCCCGCGGCCGTGCTGCAGCTTCTCGCTCACGGCGCGCTCCAGCTTTTCGCGGGCCGAGAAGCCGCTCCACATGCAGTCCTGGAGGATGACCGGGTTGGGGGTGAGGCCGCTCAGGCCCCCCAGGCCGAACGCGTCCTCTTCGGCCGGATTACCCCACAGGTCGGCCTCGGGCAGCAGCATCTCGGTGGCCCAGTTCGGGGGCTCGGGGCTGTGCTCCGGGAAGGCACGGCTGGGCGACAGCGGGGGCGTGGGCAGCAGCTCGAACTTCTTCCAGATGTCCTCCCCCGGGGGCGTCGAGTCGGGGCCGCCGAAGTAGAAGTCATCTTCGTCCGGGTAGAAGCAGGGCTGCAGCGAGTCAAACTCAAGGTCTGGGTTCTTGCAGATCATCCCCGGCATGGTGGACGCGGTGCAGCTCGGCATCGGCTCGCCTCCTGGCCGGCGAATGAGGGCTTCTTTCCGCTCCGCTCCTTTTAGTTAGGGGGGTGCTTCCTTCCCGTGGGGGGCGCGGAGGGCGGGGGCCCGCGCCAATCTCCGACACTGCAACCGACAGACACACCAGGAGAGAGTTGGCAAGCGAAGCCTAATGTGGGGGGGGGGCAGTGGGCGCCCCCTCTCACCCGGCTCGTCAGTCTCCCCTGCAAGCCCCCCACTCCGCCTGGTGCTCCCGAAGGTGGAGGAAGTTCTGGCTCTCGCTCTCTCCCTCCCTCCTTTTGTGTACAAGCTGTCTACGACTGGGGGTGGGAGGGGGCATGCAGATGCGGGGGGTGGTGGTGTGGCTCTGCAACTTTGGAAACTGCCATTTCATTCACACTCGGCAGTGCCTGGGGGAGGGGGCCGCTCAAGGCTGCAGAATCCTAGCTCTCTCCAGCTCTCCGACAACCCAGTTGCACCATGTAGGTCCAGCTGCTCAAAGGAAGCCGGAGGCTCCAACCCAGCTACCGGCCAGATGATCTGGAGTACCCTCAGTCCCTCCTTTGTAAAATTGCAACCTCGGGAGTGCAAAAGGTAGCGGGGGATTTAGGAAACTTTGCAAAGGGAAAACGCCTTTCTCTCGACTGAGACCCAACGACGGGCACCCAAACCCCCTCCCCCCCCCATCAGAACAGACGCCCCTCAGCAATCCATCCGCTGCAAGCAGAGTCCTGCCAATAGCTTATTTTGAACCTCTCTAACCCCACCCCCACTCTTACAAACCCCCCACAACGTCCTCTTCCTGGGAGAGGGGAGAGCCTGAACCCCAGTTCCCGGGAATGGTGCAGGGTCCCCGGGAGAGCCGCGTTTCCTCGGGGCTGGAGCAGTCGTGACCCAGATTACCACCGCGGCGGCCTCGCCCTAACCCCCCTCTCTTCTTCCTCCAGGGGCACCCTTTGGAGAACCCCAGCTTCGGGGTCGAGACGCACCCGCTCTCCGTCAGCTCAAACACGGATAAATGTTCTAGAGAAGGGCGAAATTCTTTTCGATGAAGCCATTACACCCCTCCTGGCAAAGGCTGTAAAAAGGATTAGGGCGGGTCTCTTCCACCCGGGGTGCCTTCGGGGCTGGAACTGGCTTTTCAGGGAAAACCCCGAGATGGTTTTGTTTCGGAAGCAGCAACAGTCCCCCGAGGATACTCGAGCGCCCTGTGCGCGAGCCGCGATCCCGTCCGGGGCTTGCCTTCCCGCCGCGCTCGCCACCCGGGGGCCGCCGGGCAGTTTGCAACCCCAGCTCCTTACCTCCCGCCGGCTGCCGGGGATCCAGAGGCGATTCTGCGCGGGGGTCTCCGGGTGGCCTGGGGGTGGTGGTCCTCGGGTGGTTGCAGTCTGTGCGCGCTTGCGCCTGGCTAGCGCTAGCTCGGCTCCAACCCAGTTCCCAGGAGCCCCCCGCATCCACCCAGCGCGTCCAGACAGATGACTGTCACTGGCTGCGCTTTGAAGCTCGGGGGATATTATTAACTGAAAAATCTGACACACCCGGGGGGCGGGGAGAGAAGGGGGCTGCGGCACAGACAAGGGGGAGGGAGAAAGGCAGAGGAAAGCGGCTTTACCCCGCCCTCTTGATTTCCATAAAAATCAGGGGAGGCGCCAAGGCTTTCGCGCCAAAAGCCACTCGCTTTTCTTCTTTGCAGAGAGGAGGCTGCAAAGCTGGGAAAGCCCGGGGTGTGCTCCTCCCTCGCTTTTAGACCCCCGGGCTTGCACCCGGTGCACTCTGCGAACCAGCTGCGCGCCGAGCGGTGCAATGCAGCACCCACCCTGCGGGCCTGGCAGTTGCTTGGCATTAAAATATTTCTTTCCGGAGGGCTCCGGGGGTGTGTACTGGGGGATGGGGGGGGCGGGGGTGGGGGAGCCGAGGCTCCGATCCCAGCCCCCGCCCTGACTGCGTTTGTGTTCGGCTGAGCGCGACGCCAACGTCGAGCAAGGCCTGGCGGTGGGATTGCTCGTGTAATCTCGAAGGGAGGCTAGACCGAGGGTGCAAAATGGGAGGAGGAGGACGCGCCCATTTAGGAACGAGACCGCAGGATGTTTCTAGTTTTGAATTGAAAGGAGAGGGGCGCCCCCCTTGTTTGAAAATAAATAAATAACTTCAGGCTACGAGGGTGGCGCCGCCGTGGTTTCTTCGGCCGAAGGCGACACCTCGCGGAGACCGAGAAGAAAGCGGAGTTGCTGGGTCTGGTCTTCGGGGCTGGAGTAGGGCCACTCCGCCGCCCCCTCCCCCCCCCCCCCCCCCCGCGGCACTGTCACCAGCCCTCCCCACTGCGCAGGGGGTGGCGGCGCGGGGCGGCTTCCGAGGGAAAAGAGCGTTAAGACCTGCCCCCACGGGCTCCCAAATTAGCTTTTGCAAAGCTAGTATTTTCCCGAATTATGGGGAGGCTGATGAGGTTCACATAGAAGTACGGGTCCCCACCTCCTGGAGACCAAACCTCCTGGCTCAAAACCCTTGACTGCAAATTGTTGGAGACAAAAAGAAAGGCTGCTGTCGCTACTTGGCTCCTTTGTGCCTCAGTTCCCTCATTTGTGAAATTGGGAGTTGGTAATGGCGCTTATGTCAGAGGGTTGTTTTGAGAATGAGCGTTCTAAAGGAGCTTAGAACAGTGCCCAGCACCTAGTGAGCGTCTGCAGGTACAGGTAGTACCAGATGAGGTTTCCAGGGAAATGGAGACCCCCCCCCCCGCATCCGGCAGCATTACCCTCTCATCCCACCGCCATGGTCAAATCCTCACTTCATTCTGGTCAAACTATTATACAGGTGTTTGGGGGAGACGGGGAATCAGAGATCATTGCCGCTACCCCCAAAACTCCCCAGGGAAAACCCGGATCCCCTGGGCAGCCCTCTTCACAACCAAATACCTCATGAGGTGGAATTTTCCCTTGGAAAGCATTCCCTGGGTGGTTTTGGGGTGGGGGAACCTGGCCCCCTGATTGGAGTGGCAAACCTTCTCGGTCTCCCTTTTCCCAAACTGGAAATGCGACTCATCCCGGCCGTTCACCTCAGCGTTCAAACTAATCACGGCTGAGGATGCGGGGGTCAAGGGACAGCCCCTAAAATGCACACATATTAGCATTTGTGAAGGCTCTTCCCACCCTTACCCTGGATGCCTACATAATTCAGGGGAGAGAGGCGAATTCCCAGAGTTCTAGGAAGTGGCCCATGAATGAGGATGGGCTGCCCCTTCCAGGCACCTCTATTATTATTTCCTTCACGTGTGTAAAACACCTCACCTTTGCAAAAGCCTTTCCCACCCCCACTTCTCCTTTCCCTAACCCCCTAATCTAAACCAAGCCCCCCTGCTGTATTCTCTGCAAGCATTCTAGATTTTCCTCCAGAGCACTTACTGCCATTTGTAATTATATATGCCTGGGAATGTTTGTTTAATGCCCACTTCCCTCGGGGGGCTGCAGGTGGGGGCGACGGGCTGTGCCTCCCTCACTAGACCTGTGAGCTCCTTGAAGGACAGGCCTTGTCAGAGGCAAAGCAAATTACCTGTCTACGGTAATACCTGACTACAGTAAGTCCTTGATGATCTGTTCAAAGGCAGAGATCCCAGAATGAGTCCTAAGGTGGCCACCTCTTCCAATATAGTTTCCGTGTATTGGCAACAGTAGGAGAGAAAAATGAGTGTCACTCGAGAACTTTCTTCGGGCCCCCAGCAGCCACAGTGCCCAGAAAAAGCACTCAGAATTGCCTGCCCTACCATTTTACCAAAATGAGAGGACAGTTAAAATAGGCCAAGATGGCCCCCCTTTACTACGTTTAAAAGTCCTACCTTTGTCCTCTCTCACCAGAGGTGTGCCCTTCAGCAGGCCATTTGTCTTTCTCCCTTGACTTAAAAAAGAATGGAAAAAAAAAAACCCAAACAAACAGAAAAAGAGGGGACAAGGAGACAAGAGACCCAGCAAATCAGGTATCCTTCCAGGACCTCAATCTCTATCTCCTCCTTTTAATGCAAACCAGTAATTACTGACAAGTCTGAATTTGAAGGTTAACAGAATGATAAAATTCAACAAGTATTTATTGGTGCCTTCATTTGCAAGTGGAAAGATAAAAGACTTTGTCCACCCAGAAACCTTGCCGCTGCTGCTTCCTAGCCTGCCCTTCGAGAATTTTTCAAATGTTGCGATGCTCTCAGGCTGTGTGGACGCACATTAAATAAAATCTTCAGATGGCCTCGAAGACAGGGTTTGCTTCAGCACGCATCTACTGTGTCCCAAGTCAGGGCACAGATGAGTCACAAACCTCACCGTGGACTCAGCCAGACACACTTCTAAAGTGGACCAACGGATTGCACAGAGTGATACACAGGATTGGGTTTACAAATAAGGAGATTTTTGAGGGAGGACAATGTTTTGGCCTGTAAATCCCTTCATTAAAAACAAAACAAACCCCACACACATTCACAAGGGTCCAGCCTCACGACTGACTAGGAGCTCCGCAATGTCGAGATATTTTTTTCCTGATCACAAGTTAAGGGTCTCCTCTGGGTCCAGCTTCAGGGACCACAGTTTCTCCTAATAACTTCACTGGGTCTCTCCCCGCTCCAAAACAAAAAATTGCGTCATTTTATTGCTGGTTAAATCCTCTTAAATCCCTGACCCTTCATCTGGAATATAGGAAATCCAGATCTCTTCCTTACCCAATCGCAAAACAGAAAGCAAACAAACACCAACAACACCAACAACAAAACCAAACCAAAGGGGGAAGAAAAACAAACAAACAAACAAGCAAGAAAGAAAAGCCTGCATTGAAGATTTAAATAGAAAAAAGACTATAAAAGTATAAGAAGAAAATAAAGATTGGAGTATTTTCTGAGACAGCCCAGAAACAAGGAAGGAAAAATTGACTATATTTGACTACCAATAAAAATTAAAATTGATAGTTAAAGTGCACCCTGAACGAAGTCAAAAGACTACAGTGTGACAGAAAATACTTGCCTCGTCTATAAGAGAAAAAAGTATATCCCGTGTATTCAAAGAGCTCCTACACATTGAATAGGAAAAACAGCCAGATAGTAGTAGGAGTCCTGGATAAGAGTAGGTAATTCACTGAATAGGAAATGCAAATTGTTCATAAACATATGAAAAGATGCTCAGCTTCACTAGTAGTCAGGGAAATGCAAATGAAATCTCAAGGAGATTAACATTTTTTGGTCTAGCAGATTGGCCCAAGTGTTGGCAAGGCTGAGGAGGGGGTGGGGGCCTCTCCTCCAGGGCTGATGTTCCAGCCCCGAGAGTAAAAGCAATCCCACTCTTCCATCTTACAAGACATAATAAAACAAAAATAGGTACACGAGGATGCGTGTTGCAGGATTTTTGCCCGTAACAAAAACACTGAAAACAATCTCAATGCCCATCAACAGGGGAATGGTCGAATAATAGGCAGTCACTAAAAGTAATGCATCAGATCTATAGGTAACGGCTAAGGAAATATCCGTGTGTAGGAAGGAAAATGAGCAAAGGATGGGTCAATGTGCCTGGCATCTTGAATATCCGGGCACTTAGATGGGTCAACACAAACCCGCAACCGGTTATTGGGCGGAATGTGCAGCACGTTGCTAAGAGTGGTTTATTTTGAAGAATGGAATCAGACAGGTAGAGGGAGAAACTTTCCTCCTACTTATATGTTTTGTTTTGTATTTAAACCGGTGGGATGAAGAGCCAGTTTAATTTTTTGTTTTTTGTTTTCGTTTTAAAAAAAAAAAAAAAATTTTGTTACTCCCCAGGACAGCTAATCATGAAGCTAATCATTTTGGGGGGGGGGCGGGGAGGAGTAAAGGATCCTCTCCTGAAGCCTAAAGTCGGTCCCGAAATTCTCTTTTGTTTCCCAGGCTTGCTGGCAGTCTTTCAGACCAAACTGGTACCACACTGAGTCCGCTGAGAGGGGGTTCAAGGAGACCAAGAGGACACAAAATGGGCAGTGGCTTAATTAGGACTAAACTCAAACAAGCCAAAGCCATTTAAAGTACCCGATGTTGCACGTGCCCAAGGCAAGACAGATTTTTTTTTTTTTTTTTTTTTTTTTACTTCTGAGGCTGGAGGAAAGTTGGAGATCCAGCAATGAGAGGGTTTTGGGGTGGAGAGTGTTATTGGCATAATTGTGTTTAAAACAAGAATGATCCTCATTGAATGCCAGTAATTGAATGACAGATTTAGAAGATGAGAAGTATCCAACAGGCCCTGCGGTCCCCTCACAGACTGTCATTCTCCCTGGTTTTGAGGCAGCTCAGACAGCCCCCTCCCCCAGGAAGCCTTTTCTCAGGCTTCGTATATTACAGAGCCTTGGGGAAAGAGCAAAACCGGGGTGCATGAAAATGCTCCGCGAGCTGCAAAGAACTTTGTGGAAGGAAGGTGCTATTGCTGCTGTAGAACTGAAATCCCCATTTACCTGTTTTCTCCGTGTAAAAAGGCAAGACAGGAATGCTGTCTGGGAGGCAGGTAGGTTGCTCAGGGCCAGGCACCCTGGGGATGGGTGAGGCCCGTAGGCTGGCACTCTGGAAACTCAAGCGTTTGCACGGAGGGGAACCCGGTCTTCCCAGGAGCCTGGGAGGGCTGCAGGGAATCCTGACTGCACACCCCCTCTGCGCATCCATTTGGCATTGCCCCTCAGATGGAGCAGACTTTCACACCCCGGTCTTCTTTCTCTGGAATTACTTTCCAGTCTCGGGGACTTCATTTGGGTGTGTCCACCATCCACTACGTTTTTCAGACCTCCTCTTCAAGTGATTACATAATAAATGGTTGATTTGCCCACTGATTCTTGCTAATTTCAATTTCCTTCAATGCTGATGACACTCTCTATAGCTCCAAGGACCACCCAGGTCCACCTGAATATCTGCCCCGGGGGAGGGGGGGCCCTTTCGGTTTCCTTGTGTGTAAATAGTGATCGGCGATAAGCCCCTATCTGTCCATTTCCAGAAACTGCTGCCTCTGGCCTAGAAAGTCTTTCTTTTCTGCTTCAAATCCTCTCCTCAAAGATCAGCTAGAGACTCCAGAAAGGAATGCTGATCTTTCCCCAGTCCTGCCTTTCCCCTGCAAGTCTCCGCTGATTGCATGCAGCCTGCCGCCAGCTTGCATAATCCACTTGCTTTCTTTATCGGGGGTCCTGTTATGTGTAACTCCCCTCACGAGGGTAACAGTCCCTGAGTGGAAGAAACCTTGCCCACATTATCCCTGCACCTTGCATAGTGTCTGCTGGCTGCCTTGAATGGTGGAAAGCACCGAGCTCTGAAGCCAGACAGCCCAGCGAGCTCTGCCGGATCAGGTAACCGAGACAGCCACTCTGAGCCTTAATGTCTTCATCTTTAAATTGGCCTTTCATGGGGCGCCTGGGTGGCTCAGTCGGTTGAGCGTCCGACTTCGGCTCAGCTCATGATCTCGAGGTTCGTGAGTTCAAGCCCCGCGTCGGGCTCTGTGCTGACAGCTCAGAGCCTGGAGCCTGTTTCAGATTCTGTGTCTCCCTCTCTCTCTCTCTCTCTGACCCTCCCCCGTTCATGCTCTGTCTCTCTCTGTCTCAAAAATAAATAAACATTAAAAAAAATTAAAAAAAAATCAATTGGCCTTTCATGAGGATTAAGCGGGGTAGCATCCATATTCTTGCCCCAGTCTGCATGCGAGAGTTTGGTTAGCCCTACGTCAACAGAGCGCAGCACTTGGGTTCCCAGTTGAGCTGCTCCTCTCACGTACTGGGACTAGTTACTGATCCTTTCTCCAACCAGAACCACCCCCACCCCCGGGTGGGTCCCCCTCTCTCTCCTTAGCTTGTCCTTGACCTAGGTGACTTTGCACTTGGAAGAAAGCACTGCAAAGCCAAGGTAGCCAGGTAGCCTAAGGTAGTAATGGAGCACAAGACCACAGGAAATGAGTGGTTCAAGTCTAGAGTTGTGAATTGTTTGCTGAAGAATCTTACATCGGCCATTCAGCATCTCTTGGCTTCCCTTTCCGGGTTCATTAGATGGGAATAATGAGTCCCATTCCTGCTCTTCCTTAAGGGAGAGATGATAGCCATAGAGCAGTGGGTTTAGATTCCGAAATTAAGTTTAACATGCTGATACCGTATTGTTTCTATAACTTAGGCAAGTCTCCTTTCAGCGGCCTAGTTTTCTAACCCACTAATAGGGGTAATAATACCCTTTTTATTGCAACAGAGCAGATGTGAGATCCCCAATCAAACTAAGACCAAGTAGGCTACCTTGCATTGTATTATGAACTCCAAGGAACTGTGGGGGTGAAAAGCTTTATTTTAGCATAGCAAGTGCTTGAAAAGTGGTAAAATCTCTACCCAGGAGCAGTGTGGGATTCTGTGTGAAGTTACTAAGACAGGGCTGTTGGGGATGGACGCTAGAATCATCTTACAATATTTATGATGGTCATATTTCCTGGTAAGTGGCATCACATCCAAAAACCTGTCAAAGGGACAGATGGCATTCTTAGCACAAAAGAGGAAACCAATTAGAAGTTAAAATACAGAAAAACGGGAACTTGTAAATGCTAACAAATTGTTTCAGTGTGGAGGACTGTGCTATTTTCCCTGACACTTGCTAGGGAAGGTTTCCGTCTGGTTCGGCAACGCTCACGGGGCACTGGCTGTTAGTGTCTAAAGACATCGCACAAACTCTCTCTTCTAATCCCCTTGATTTCAAACTTTCATACCTAACCCAAGTTGTCAGGCAGATGCTTGACAATTGCACCTTGTCACTTATACAGTGACAGATTGTTTCTTTGCAGCTCAGAAATGAGCACTAAAGTGCTAGACTTGAAGAAGCAAATCTCTGAACACTGTACTTACGTTCATTTAGTCTATCAACAAACATTTATATATGATTTGTAACTTCTGCTCTCAAGCCGGTGGGGGTGATAGACAAAGACATAGACAAATTCAGGAAAACTTATTTTGTGCTGTAACATATTGTGTGCACAGGGGAGCGAGCTTTTGCCCCTACCCTGGGGAGGGGAAGATGGCTTCACAAACTGGGAGACATTTAAGCCATGGGATGAAAAACAGGACTTGGCCCGAGGGATAAGTGTGGATGGCATTTGTATTAATCAGCATGGGTGAGGCTATGCTGCAGTAACAACCCACAAATCTCAGTGCCTTAATATAGCAAAGGCTTATTATTTGTTGTAGTTGTTCTCGTTACATATTACAGCATTCTTATTAGACAAGAAGCCACTTATGCAAAAAGAACAGGGCAAAAAAATATATCAAGACCAAAGCCGCAAAACTTCTCGTTAAAACTTCCCATTAGATTAAGACGGCCACCAGTTGGACAATACAGTGTGGGGGGAGAAAACCCAAAAAGCATGGCTGGACCAAAGAGTCCTCACAAACTGAAGGTACCGAAAATAAGCTGGAGAGAAAGAGGTATCTTGGAGAGAACTAAGATCTGTGTGTCTAGATCTGCGAGGACTCCAACTATTCACAGGGAGAAGCCCAGGCCTGTCGCTGAGCCCACACTCCTACTGTTCCTAGGAACTCTCTGTGCCACAGACACAAAATTTGCAATCGACTCAAAGACGACGGTGGCACTTATTAGACCTTTTCGATTTTCATGATGCCTGGCCGTACTTGCCACAAACAAAGTGCTCGAAAAATATTTGTGGAATGAGCGGACGAATTTCTCTCTCTTCTCCCAAAGCAAGACTGACTGATCTCTGCTACGCGTGCATGGAAGGTCAAGGCCAGAGTCCTTGGGAAAAGTGAGGCAACAGACCTGCGGTTTTCAAATTTGGTTGTAGCAGTTGGTTTAGGACCCTGAACCCCAACTTCTCAGCCTCCTTCTGTCTCCCTCTAGAGGTACTTCTGGGCATCTTTAGGATTTTCAAGCCCAGACTGAATGCCACTCCTTTAGAGAAATCAAATCACACAAATAACAAAAGCCCAGCACTCTCTCCTGAAACCAGCAGAAGTTTCTGGACGCCATCTTTCTTCCTGTTAAAAGCTGCCGTTGTCTCCACTCTCCTTTGAGGGGTTTGGGGCTGTGGTGCATTTAGTTCCACAACAGAGGAATGTATGCGTTTTCTTTTTTAAAGTTTATTTACTTATTTTGACAGAGAGAAAGCACGTGTGAGTAGGGGAGGGCCAGAGAGAGAGAATCCCAAGCAGGCTCTGTGCCCTCAACACAGAACCCAACTCAGGGCTTGATCTCAGGAACCAGGAGATCATGACCTGAACGGAAATCAAGAGTCAGACACATAACCGACTGAGCCACCCAGGTGCCCCGACGTGGACTTTTTCATGAGGAGATCACTGAGAGAAGCCACGGGCTATGACATCCTCACAATGGCATGCCTGCAGGTTCAGGACCGCCTCCAGAGGACAGATTAGCTAAGCGAGGTCCCCAGTGCCTCCTGAGGTCAGGAGTCCTGGTAGCTGTCACCTTTTCTGCAGTTTGCTTCGGGTCCCAAGGAAGCCGTCTCTCTCTCCATGTGATACTCATTTCTCACAGTCCGGGCTGCAGGGAAGGGAAGGTGGTTGCCAATCGACTCCCCTCCCTGGCCCACCGTATTAGCTGACAACAGTGTCTGCCCCCTCTGTGGGCGGTCTTCCAGTCCCTGCTCCCGGCACTGCCAAGGTTAGCCACACCCGCAGGGCCAAGGACTGAGCCAAGGACAGCCAGACCCGCAGGGCCCTCATCCTGCTGTCAGAGGGGCAAAGTCTCCTCGTCTCCTACCTGTGACACCTCACCAGACTTCTGCTCGCTGGGCAGAGCTGGACGCCTCAATAAACTTCCCAAACACCGCCATCTGTTCCAGATGGGGTGTCTTGTCTCCTTTTCCTCATTCTGCTCCGTTAAAACCCCGGGTCAGCCTGAGATGATGCCACTCCACTCACCCCTGAAACCATGTGGATGAGTGCCGAGATTTTCATTCTGTAAGCTTAGGGGGCGAGTGAGGTCCCCTGCCCTTCTCTGCACTCACGGAGGCCCCGGCGGCCCCAGCGTCAGGCCAGGGAATAGTACTTGGGCTCCAGCCACTCTCCAGGCAGCTGGGGCGACAGCATCCCCCGCACAGGGACGGAGGTGGGGGTACATGAGCTCAGGTTGGGACAGAAGCCCAGTCGCCAGCCCAGTGCAGGTTCCACTGTCCCACATTTGGTGACGTCTAATAATGGGGCTGGCACCTCGGAGGTGCTCACCAAACCCTGGGCCACTTACCGCTGTGTTTGGATCAAAAGGAGTCCCAGCCCCCAGCCTGATGTCCTAGATCCGCATTTCTTTCAAAATGAGGGAGTAGCTTCAGGTCAGCACAGCACATAAGGTCAGATGCCCAGGGGGCACTTGGCATTTTTTTAATGGTCTTCCTGCTGATGAGGGCTTTGAGGGGTCAAGTCAAGAAAAATCACATTTGTTAGACAGACCAACACCCCCTGTCCTCCGCCTTCTCCCAAGGCCTGGTTTCCCAGCGTGGGGCTCCTTGAGCCTCAGTCTTCTCTAGGCTTAAGGTAGGGACAGTGGGTCCCTCTGTCCTTGGAGGGTCGCTATCAGTGCCAACTGTAAGATAAATGACCAAGAGCCATATAATCACGACGTGATTCTCAATATTACCGAAATAATCCCCACTCATCCAGAATTACCTACTTGTCTTCTCTGGAGTATTTCCTTACTGCTATCTAGATCTTCGCCCTATTTAAGAGATGAAATATTTATCACACGTTAACCTGAATCTTTCTGTTTTCATCCAACTGTTTGGGATCATGGACTCAAAGAAAACACCGCGGTTCACAGGCATCATTTCTTCTGAAACCTCCCTTTAAAAATCTATCATAATGATACGTGGCTGTGAAGAGGACTGAGCTGGAGTTATTATCCATCATGCAGCGTGACAGGAAAGAAGAACAGTGTATAACATGAGCTCATTCGTGAAGTAATCACATCATACCGATAAATGTGCTTATATCCGCGTATATGAAAGGTCACACACCAGGCTGCCTGGTGGAATTGTTGGGGGCTGAGATTAAAACTGGATTTTTAAAATCATGATTGGTTATTGCTTATTTAAACACATTTTTAATTAAGAAGTGTTTAAATAATCCTTTTTTTACGTTTCATTTATTTATTTTGAGAGAGAGAGAGAGAGAGAGAGGGTGTGCATGCACAAGTTGGATTGAGGCAGAGAGAGAGGGAGAGAGAGGGAATCCCAAGCAGGCTCCGTGCTGTCAGTGCAAAGCCCAATGCGAGGCTTGATCTCACAAACAGTGAGATTATGACCTGAGCTGAAATCAAGGTCAGACACGTAACTGGCTGAGCCACCCAGTTGGTCCTCTCATTTGTTTTTTAAAGTAGTCTCCATGCCTGCTGTGGGGTCCAACGAGGGGCTTGAACTCAGACCCCTGAGGATGCTTAGCCAACTGAGCCACGCAGGCACCCCTGAACATTCTTCCCCATATTTAAAATTGGAATCTAGGGGCACCTGGGTGACTCAGTCGGTTAAGCTTCCGATTCTTGATTTCGGCTAAGGTCATGATCTCACGGTTCATGAGTTTGAGCCCTGCTGTGGGGCTCTGCGCTGACAGTGTGGAACCTGCTTGGATTCTCTCTCTCTCCTTCTCTCTCGTTCTCTCAAAAATAAATACACTTAAAAAATAAATAAAACTGGAATCTACACTCCTAATCATTCCATTTATTGAGCACCTGATACAACCCAAGCTGAATGCCAGGCACTTGATAGATTTTTCTCACTTATTCCACACTCTAACTTTGCCAGGTTAATGATTTTCATACCCATTTTCCATCTGAAGAAGCCAAGGCCTAAGGTCACACTGTTAATAAGTGGCAGAGCTGAACTTCTAAAGCAGCACAGTCTGACTCAGTCTGACCAAAGTGCACACTTGTTTCTAAAAGTACCTCTCCGCAGGTTCCCAGACGCCATCTTAAAGACTGCATTAAACCTCGTAAATATAATTAAAATTTTCAAATAAATACATATTTGTACATGCAACCTGATTTCTAAGTGAGTCACCAATACAGCACGTCAACTCTCTTCTCCAAACACTGATACCCGTCCCCCTAAATGAGCAAGGGCAGAGGTAGATTTTAGGGTGTGCTGTCTTTTACGAAAATGACGTCTAAGTGAAGGCGTGGCAGCCGACTAATCTGTTCAGAACTTTCTCAGAGATTTCTCAAATCCTTTAAGTCTGTGGACCTAGCCCCACAATGAGAAGAGAAGTCAGCTACAGAACTCCCGAGAGCTCCACCCTAATGTCCTCACAGGGAGCAGAATCAGAAGTGAAGTTTTCTGTGTTGTTTCAGAAAGCGAAATGTACAAGCAACAGGAGCAAGTGACTGCGAAATCCGTTCCAGTACAGCGTAAGGAAGGATTTCGTAACCATCACAACAGGCCAACAGTGGATGCGGCTGTCTTGATCGGTACTGAGATGCCTGTCACTTACAGGATTCAAAAAGAAATGAGTGACGCATCAGACCTGCTAGAGAAGGGATTTTTGCATAAAAATAAATTCTGTGATTCTCCACCGTATGCTTTGCATTTTTACTCATCATTGGTAAGACCAACCCGTGCTGTGGCCTTAGGGGAGGACATCCTTCAGATGGTAAGTTCTACGGTTCGAATTCACTCTGCAATTGTAGTGTTTGGGTTTGAAACGGGTTAGTTTCTGAAGGTTTGGATTGGAAAGACCATCCATCAATTGGTTGGTCCTAATTAATTTTGCTTGAAAACATCTGACACGTTAACAAAAGTAGCAATTAAAATTGAATGGTGGTGTAATCACCATCTCAAATATTTAAACAATGTGATTATATAATATCTATCAACAGAGTAAAAAAAAAAAAATACACCCAGGGAAATAGACGTGAAGGGAAAACAAATATTGCTTCAGGGGCTGGAAAATGCAATTTCTTCTTATGCCTCCCAGATCTTCAAGGCACAAGACAATAAGACAAGCTCTTGCTGGCCCTTCGTGCTGACTTCTGACAGCCAGAGGCCCCACACCTTGGGTACTTAGAGCTGAAGTATACCCTGCAGTTGTCTGCCTCGATCATAATCAGACAAAGGATGTTCTGTGTTTTCCCTTTATGTCAGTCTGCGTGGGGTCCTCCAGATCATCTTCTGAGCCCGGGGCTGAAATATTGGGGTGGCGGGGAGGTTCTGATTCAGCCCAGGACAGATTTATTGAGGGCTTACTCTGCACCCACTGAAACTTCCAGATCGCTCCAGACCTTATTTCCTAAAAGAAAAAACAAACAAACAAACAAAAAAACCGCTACCCCCACCTATTTGACCCTCACAGGCATTGCCTCCTGGAATCTCAGAGATGCACCACATCCAGCGTGTTCCAGACAGAACTCCTTATCTTTCCCCTCAAGCCGGCTTCTCCTGCTGAATTCCGTCTTTCACTGAGGGTACCGCTTGTGACCCAGATCAGAAACCTGGCAGTTAGGCTCACCTCCCCCTCTTTCTTTATCTTGTATCTTTGCAGTGACCATTTTTATTATTTCTACTTCCACCCAGGGCTTACAGAAGGCACCAGAATGTCCGTGCCTTATCTGATGCTAGCTCTACTTTGGGCTAACCCTAGGACTTCATGGGAAGGGCATACTTGTCCTGGATGCTGGTGGCTCTCAGTCTTTCTGTACCAGTTGGTAAGGAGTCACAGTGCCCCCCCAAGCGCGGCCCCCTTGGCTACCACTTCAGCCCCTTCTTCCAGAACGCCAGGGGCTTGCAGCGACTTGAGGCTGCAAAAGGTCGGGTTTGGTTGGCTGGTGCCTAGGTGAGACCACTTATCAGTATTTGGCCACCGTGTTTATGGCTCACGGATGGCTTACCTGCTAGGACCAAGTAAGTCCTATGCCTGAGACCAACTATATTTTAAGGGGCCCACAATAGTGTCTTTTAAAATCAAAAGGAGGGGCGCCTGGGTGGCTCAGTCAGTTGAGCATCCAACTACGGCTCAGGTCATGATCTCACCGTTCAGGCGTTCGAGCCCCCTGTCAGGCTCTGTGCTGACAACTCAGAGCCTGGAACCTGCTTCAAATTCTGTGTCTTCCTCTCTCTCTGTCCCTCCCCCACTCATGCTCCGTCTGTCTCTCTCTCTCAGAAATCAATAAACGTTAAAAAAATAATTAAAAATAAAATCAGAAGGGAAGAAACTTGAATATAATAATACTGAATAATATATAAAAATGAATTGTGCCTGGCTTACATTTTTCCTTATACCGACATAGCCATAAAATATAATAAGTAAGTATTTTGAGTGGGCGGAGCCTACAAGAACAAAGGTCAACTCAGAATGCAGCCCCTTCTCGCTCTCCCCACCCATGTCTCCTCTCTGTGAATGCGGGATTTTATTTTATCATGCCTTTCTTTGTGCACTTCCTTCCTCTTTCCCTCACTTTCCTGCCACCCACATTTGCTGACCCCCCCGTGGGTGCCAGGGGTGGGGGTTCAGAAATGAGGAAGGCACCCCCGGCCTCAGGCGTGTTCTCAGTCCCGAGGGGATGAAGACACATGTCACCAACAGTCCCGTGCGGTAGGCGGCCCAGCAGAAGCCCGGGAGCGCCCAGGAGAGGCTCGCTCTGCGGGAGGGAATTGGGGAAAAGCCTCCCCAAAGAGGTGACGCTTGAGCTCCAAGAGGTTCACACTTTGGCTTCCCAGCTGAACTTCCCTCTCACCGCAGCAGGAAGGCACAGCCTGGGGATGATCTGTGCGGTTGACCTTCTCCCCCAGCCACTGCGGATGCCCACCCCTCTGGTCGCGGTGTCTGTCCAAGATGAGCCCCTCTGAAACGCCTGGGCTGTGGAGAGTGTCTGGACCTGGACGGAGGCCGGCTCCAGGGTGAGGCATCACCCCAGAGAACCGCCACTCCGCACCTTGGAGGATGGAGCCCACGGCAGCTGCGAAAAAGCCAGCCTCCTGAGGGCGTGGGAGCAGCTTAGCCAGAAGTGCTGGGATGTGTTTGACCGCGGGGGCTTCTGTGATCCACCTTGTTCCTCGCTGCCCGCCCGTCTGCCCAGGACAGTCAGCGGACTGGTGTTTAGACCTTGGCCAGAGGGAAGGCAGGTGTGTGGATGGGTGGCCAGGCACGACGGTGGCCTGTATTCCAGCAGCTCTGAGGACCCCCGCCCCGCCCCCCTCTCCTCACCCCCACTCCACAAGAGCCACAAAGGCTGTGCTGACCTTACACGATTCCTGTGTGTTCACACCTCTGGGCTACCCTTCCTCTAGTTCTGAAGGGTGACTTGGCCATCAAAGCCCTCAAAGTTCTTCAGTGAAAGCCAGCTGAATTACTCGAAACTTTCCCCGTGTTCACAAAACGCACGACGAATTTATAAAGGTGTGTGACGGTTCTTAAATATTTTGCAATGGCCTGTGTCTCATTGCACGCATGCGCCTTGCTCCCTAGAAGGACCGCTTTGAGAGCAGGGACCATGTGTGATCTTTGCCTCCCCAGAGACCAGGCGGACCCATCAAGGAAGCTTATTCTCAGCAAATGCTTATAAATGACTCACTCCTCTGGGGGCCTAGAAGTGCAGGGGATCCTGGAGCAAGCGGCTCATGCTTCGTTTGCCAAATTCTGCTTGTGGTTTGCCTGTTCTTCCTTGGAGCAAACCAGACAATCAGAAAGAAGTAGGATTCCACTCCCGGCAGCCGGGACAAGTGCGTCTTTCCCATTATATTCTAGCGTTAGCCCAGAGTAGAGCTAGCATCAGCTAAGACCTCGCAAGGCTCCAGGAAGGGTAACACGATCCTCTATCAGCAACAGGTAAGCCGGGAACCCCGCTCCTCCTCGACCTTGAGGCATGACGAAGATGCCCTTCCCAACGACTCGTACCGCACTCCGATGGGAACATCTACGCACCCTCCAAGAACCATTTCAGATATCAGCTCCTCTGGGAAGCCGTCCCGAGCTTTGTGAGAAAGAGTTAATTGTTTCTTCCTCTGGGTTCTCCGAATACCTCTCTCCTGCCTGTGTCACGGTGTTCGGCACATTTATTAAAATGATCCCCCCGCCTATCTGGTTTTTTTCCACTATGCCAGACGCATATGGCAGTTACTTCTGGGAGCAATGATTTAAAAGGAGACGGACTACAAAACACCCAGAAGAGAGCAACCAGGGGTGAGGAAGGACCTGGAAACCCATGCCCCATGAGGTGACCATATGTTGTGGTCGGCCCGGGACGTTGCTGGTTTACGCGTGTTGCCTCGGTGTAATTATTAATAGCACTCACTCTCACTCTCCAAAATGTCTCAGTTTGGTCCATAACATATACAGTCACCCTATCAAGAGGAAGAAGTAAAGGAATCAAAGTTGTTCAAACCAAAGGAGTTTGGGGGGAACCCATGCCTATCTTCAGATATCTACAGGGTCACAGGCAAGGTGTGGCCAGGGTGTTCTGTGTGGCCTCAGAGGGGACCTAGGACCCATGGGCCAGGATGACGTAACGACAGCCTTTCCACCATCTGTTTTGTTTACTGTTTTGGGTACCAGGACTTGGCACTGTTCCTGGAATACATTAATCTTCTGATAAATATTTGGGGGAGGAAAGCAGGAGAGGAAAATCTCCAGCAACTGAGCTCAACACATTTGAAGGCCAAGTGCCGCGGTCAACGCCAATGCCCACCGGAGAGGCTGAGAGGCTCCTTGCGGGAGGTGGTAGGGAGGCGTTGTGGGCTGCCTTCCAAAAAGAGACACGTTGAGGTCCTAACCTCCAGTACCCCAAAATGCAACTTTCTTTGGAGATAGAGCTGTTGCAGATGTAATTAGTTAAGATGAGGCCATACTGGAGTAGGACGAAGTCCTAATCCAATATGACTGATGTCCTTATAAGAAGACAGCCGTGCCCAGACAGAGACGCACGGGGAGAACCGTGTGACAGGAAAGGCAAAGATTGGAATCACGTAGCTGTAAGCCCAAGAAATCCCAAATGTTGCCAGCAAACCACCGGAAGCTGGAAGAGACGAGGAAGGATTCTCCTCTACAGCTTTCAGAGAGAACGTGGCCCTTGCCAGCACTGTGAGTTCCGACTTCTAGCCACCGAACTATGAGAGCATATATTACCATTGTTTTAAGCCACTCCGTTTTGGGTGCTTCATGATGGCCGCCCTGAAACACTCAGAAAGAATATGCCTTGGGAGGGTAGGTGAGGGTAACAATCCCAGGGGTCTCTGTCGCAGTGGATTGGCTGGACTTTCATCCATCTCTGAGCCTGACTGGAGTGATGGGTTTGCCTGATACACTGCACAGTCTCACGGAGTGTCCATCTAGCTCTGGACAGGTGGCCTGCACCAGGGAGCAGAGCACAGGCTCACCAAAGCCAAGTGCAATGCCAGTGTCCTAAGACCCCCTTGTCTGTCCAGCTGGCCATGGGTTGGGAGCTCTTTGACTCCCAGAATGTCACGGCTTGAGCAAGTTCACAAAGGTAACCAAGTTCACCCCCTTATTGGCAACCCAGGCCCAGGAAGGGGTGGGGGGCACCTGGACCCTATTCCCTTCCTTCTGCACACACTCCAAGTTTATTTTCACTAAGGATTTCTGGAAAGGAACAGCACACTGTTTAGAATCTAATGAGTACTCAGTAAGCACCGAGTGAATGAATGAATAAATGAATGAACGAAGGAGTGAAGGAGTAAAGTGACATTCAAGCTGAGCGTCTTCGGCTTGGTGGAGTGTGTTCCTGGCAGAGGGAAGAGCACTGAAGGTGCTCAGAGGTCAGACGGGCACGGTCAGGACAGAAGTTCAGCGTTGGGGGTGGGGGGTGGGGAAAGAGGACAGAGTGAGAAAGGACCCTGGAGAGGAAGCAGCGTCCTGGGTGTGGTGCTCAGCTCAGGGTGTTCTCAGCCTGACCCAGTGCCAGTCCAATGCCACTGACACCTGCGGACAAGGACTAAAGGGGACAAGGACAAGTGTCTCCTTCCCATCTTATTCTAGGGTTATCATATTGGGCTCATCATTAAGTCAGTTGCCTCAAATTATTATTAGTCGACAGGTAAATATAACTGTTTAATATTAACCACATGTCTGGGTAAGAATAATTGTACATCTCTGAGGAGGGGAAGAGAGATATAGGGCTTCTCTCAAACAGCCTCGGCTAGCTTCTTTACAGCTGTGACATCCGTTGAACCCCAGAACAACCTGATGCAAGGATTACTCACTCCATTTCACAGGTGGGAAAACTGAGGCTGGGAGGACCTAAGTAACTTACCCACCGTCGCCCAGGTAGTGACCCAGGATTCAAACTTAGCTCTTCTGACTCCGAAGGCTGCCTTCTCTCTCCTGGATTACACTGTCCCCTCCTAGATTTCTGGCTCGGACCCTATGGGGGTGGGGGACAAAAAGAGTGGTGTCCTTCAGGAGGTCTTTGCCCTGGTGTTTGAAGGTGCTCCTGGGCAAGTCAGGTAGCAGCTTTCCCGAGTCTCATCTTCTTTATTCAAAATGGGACTGGTGATTCCAGCCCTATCGGTTTCACTGGGTAGAAGAATGTCTCTGAAGAAGTTCGGTAGACTAAGCGACCGTACCTCCGGGATTTGACACTGAACCACGCCCCAAAAAGAGGGTATTTCTTTCTGGCACTTCACGGTGTGCTCTGAAATTCTGGAACGGAGGTGGACTGTAGGACTTCTGTCCCCCATCCCATCCTATCCCCAGCTCTGCTCTAGCCCTAGAGGAAAGTCCTGAGGGTGGAGCGGGAAGAACCAAGCCCCTAGAAGGGACGCCAGGACCTCCTGCTTCTGTGCGGAGGGTAAGCACACCAGCCACACAGAGCTCTCCTGGGGCACAGAGCTGGGAGCTCAGCGCCGAGAGGCAATCCATCCTTGGTCATCAACTGTCTGGCCTGGCGGTAGACGTTCTGGACTGCCGGTGGCAGTCCCGAGAGTTCTAGAACTCTAGGATTGGCCGAGAGTGCCAGGACGCCCCGGGGGGAAGCAGGTCTGCGCGTGGCACTGTAGACCGTACCCACTGCGGAAGCAGGCACAGGGCCGTCAGGGAACTCATTTCCTGTTCACTGTACTGGACTCCGTGACAGATGGCAAGCCCTTGAGCTTTACAAGTAAGGCCCGTATCATAGGCTGGGTCCCACCGCTGACTTGACCGGGCTGCTTAATCTAGTCGAACCTCCATGTCCCTTTCCAGACACCTGGGATAATTTGGGCACCCGTCTACCTCCTGCAGTCCTTACAAGTATTGTAAATGAGACCTGCACAGTGCCTGGCCCATGACTGGCAGCGAAGGGCAGTCATTATGAATTTATAACTACCACCATAGGGGCCACATAGTAGGTGCTCAATAAAAACGTAAGGAATGGAAAATAAGGGCAAAATGCTCCCTGTCAGTCCCATCTGACTTCCACCCAGCTCTGGGGACGGGAGGGGGAATCCAATTTATCTGATGTTTAGAAACGTCACATCCAAAAATGTCTGCTTTCAAAGCGCCTTGTGTCACTTTCCTGCAGCTGTCAGAGGCGGGAAGTACTTAGTAACTGTGGCCAGCTTTTCGGGAGATGGGTCTGTGGGGGAGAGAGCTCCTCAGATGAAGAAGATAACAGACCGAACAAGTGGCCCCATCCAGTGATTATGCCATCTGGCACAGCAGCCTAAGTGAGGACACATTTCCCTTGTACCTGACAATGACATCTTTTCAAAATAAAATACGTCGAGGTTGAGAAGTTTATCTTGGCGGAGGACTGTACCATTAACTCAAGATTAAACGCATCCTGTCCAAATTCTTTTGCTACTTGTAATGGGCCTCGGGCTCTCGGCCTCCAGATGTTGATTCTATGGATGCCTCACGAGGAAAGGAAGCTAATTGTTTTTTGCATTACAAGGGTCCAAAGTGGGGCTATGGTAGATGTCCCCGTGCACCCCCCAAAACCCCTTCGGGACCAAAGTGCTCATTCCCCCAGCTACCAGCAATGTCTCCAGCTGAGCAGCCCCCTCACACACACCACCCTTGGCTGAAGGTCATTGCCACGTTCAAAGTTACGGCCCTTCCCAGGAGGCAGCTCAACCCAGTATTTGGCTGATGCAGAGGTACCAAAGACCAGTGCCCCTGCTTTGGTCTGGGAAGCTCCAGACTTCCCCCGGGATATTAGCTGGGCCCTTGTTGCAAAGACGCTAGGGTTCAACTTCTCTGGCTAACTTCCTTTACTGCCCCCCACCCCCGCCAGGGGTTGATCAAGAGAACGTTCACGAATAAACTCACTGCCCACGCATGCTTTGAGAAGCCCACCCTGCTGGGGATTTTCACTCGCCAGCCAGCGGCCACGAGGACCCCGGCACTGTGGTGGAGCCCCGATTGCCCAAGGGTGCTGTGCCATAGCTCCAAGCCCCATGATGAACTTGGATGGGATACCCATGGACAGGAATGCCCTGGGAATGCAGTGTCTCAGGTCTTTAAGGGCTGGCAGTGGCGAGGAGCAACAGAGCAGGACAGGCTGTTGCTGAGAACCACTGATGCATTTGAGAAAGACCGCGGAAGGCTGGAGGTGACTAATCAATAAGGTCAAGGGTGACAGCCCTGGTGTTCTCCTGGTAGCACGTAAAGAGACAATGATCTCCTGTAACCTGAAGGCACAAAAGGCCGAGTATCAGGTTCAGGACTTAATTCTAAGGTAGTGGGGCTCCAGAGATGATTAAGTTCTCAACTCCAGGGAGTCTGCTGTGGCAAGGTCAGGGTCCTTGTGCAGGGGGCCAGCATGGCTCAAGTACCCTCTCCTGAGGGTCCGCGGCCATCGTGCCTCACACGTGCTGTTCCCAAGAACACTCGCCCATCATCCTCTAACACTTTCAGGGTCACCTTCCCAGGGAGCCCCGCATCAGACAGGCCCTCACAGCCATCCCGAGGCCAGACGCTCTGCTCCTCTGTCTTTCCCCGGCTTGTCATTCAGGGCTCGGCTCAAACATTGCCTCCTCGGAGGCCCTCCCTGACCACCTCTGCTCCGCCCATGCCCGGTTGTCCATCACGTCGCCCTGTTTCCCTGGGTGCACAGCCCTAACAAGCACCTGAAACTACTCACTCATTTATTTCATTCTTCAGATCTCTCTCTCTCAAGTGTAAGTTTACAGAGACCCAAACTAGGGTTCAGTGTCCTGTCTGGGTGCCATGGAAGCATGTTCAAAAGGGAAAAAAAAAATGGGTGACTCAGTCGGTTGAGCATCTGACTTCAACTCAGGTCATGATCTCGGTTCGTGGGTTCGAGCCCCGCCTTGGGCTCGCTGCTGTCAGTGCAGAGCCTCCTTGGGGCTCTCTATCTCTCCCCCGCTTGCGCTTCTCTCAAACATAAAAAATAATAATAATAATGATAATGATGAGGGAAGGATAGAAAGAAGAGAAGGGAAAGATGAAAGAGTTGTGCGTTCAAATTCTGACTTTGGTAAGCTTACAACGATTCCTTGACCTCTCTTGGCTTTTGATTCCTTTTCTGTCAAAAGGGGATACGAATTATTTTTGGAATTCAGTGAGGTAATATGTGGGAAGGACCCATTTTCCAGCCCTTCCCCTGGAAACTTCTGGAATGTTCTCTTCAGAATAGCACTCAACTCCTTCTCCTTTCCCTTCTCACTCACTTTGTCCCCCTCTTACCCCTCGCTTCCTTCTGAAAGAGAAATATCCAGAAAATTGAAGTTTCCAAATGGGAGAGGTCAGGCTATCTTATACCCACCTTTGATATGTGTGTGTGTGTGTGTGTGTGCGTGTGTGTGTGTGTGTTGGCGGCGGGGTGTGGGTGCACACGCGCATGCACATGAGGTGGTGCCATAGGGCTCGAACCCTCACCGCAGCAGCGGCCCCAGGCCCTCGGGCAGCCGGCCGCACCCTGGAGCGGCCGTGGCGGTTCCCCAGGGAAGGCTGGCCTGGGCGCTGCAGACCAGGAGCCCCGCCAGCTGCCCGCGACTCAGGGATTTTCCATCCCGGTTGCGACTTTCTTTTCAAAGTCTTTTCCTCTGCCTTCCTGAGAATTGTAAACAGGATGGGTTTTGTTCACTTGCATTTATTGACTCACTTTTTCTTTTCTTTTTTTTTTTAAACGAAAGTAATAAATAGACTTGGGGAAGCTCTGGACGGGTACAAATAAGGAGGGGAAAGTAGACAAGCCTGCCATTTTCATCGGTACCGGTGTTCTCCCGGGATTCTTTCCATACATTTCCTTAAATTTAATTTTGTTTTGTCGAAGGGATATTTACATGTAGTTTCAAAAGCCATAGATTATTGGCTCTGACCACAACCGGCAGTCTCCTGCCTCAGTTTCTTCGCTGCCCCGGGTCCTCCTTCCTAGAAGCAACTGCTTTTCCTTCCCTGGGCCGCATCTCTGCCGGCCTCCCTGCATCTACCTCCGTGATATGTGCACATCGCCGTTTCCCCCAGCTTTACTGAGACGTAACTGACACCGACCACTGTGTATGTGAGGTGTACAGATTCCGATTTGACCCCCGTATACACTGCAGAATCAGGACCACAGGAAGATTAGTTAACACACCTGTGGCCTCACCTAACTATCCTCTCTCTTAATATATCACTCTGAGATTTTTGCCTTTTGACTCCTTGGTCTGGGAGTCGAGATTTGGGGCCTCTCGTGGGCTCTCTTCCCAGCTACTAGACGGCACATCAGTTCCCACCTCTTTCCATTCCTCCCAGCATTTGAATTTGGCGAACTAATGTTACATCTTTTTCTTTTTTTAAATTTTTTTTTTTAATGTTTATTTAGTTCTGAGAGAGACAGAGACAGAATGCGACTGGGTTAGGGGCAGAGAGAGAGGGAGACACAGAATCCGAAGCAGGCTGCGGGCTCCGAGCTTTCAGCGCAGAGCCCGACACGGGGCTCGAACTCAGGAACCGCGAGAGCACGACCTGAGCCGAAGTCGGACGCTCACCCGACTGAGCCACCCAGGCGCCCCAATCATGTTACATCTTTACGTGTATGCAAGTACGTTTAGAATAGAGCCACTTTTTACACTCCCATTAGATTTCCTACCTGATGCAACTTTTTGGCCCCCTTGCAATTAATAATTGCCTCCTTTTGTTTACTTAGCTCAGTGAATTTTGTCTACCTTGCTCTATGTATCTAATTCATGCCCAAACTCTCCAATGGAGCTGTATTTCCTTAGGGTTTCAATTAGTGCATTCAAATACACAAAGGAAGTATGTCTTTCATTTGTTTCTGGAGCATTCCACCCTCTTGTTCTGATCTGGCTAACAGTGCAGGGCTGGGTCCTAGGCCTTCGGTCTACCCCTTGCCTGGCACCTCCATTTCCTATCTCTTGTGTTGGATCCCCCAAATCCTATATTCCAGGTCTTTTTAAACAGGGCTTTATGCCCCTTTTCTTTTCAACAGCTTTATTGAAGTGTAATTAACAAACAGCAAATTTAGCGCATTAAAATGTACAACTTGATAAACTTTGACATATGTAAGTTTTACATGGCCGTGATCAAGGTCCTGAGTATATCCATCACCTCAAATTTCCTTGTGTCTCTTTGTAATCCCTTTCTTCTGCTTCTTTCCAATGCCTACACAACCACTGATCTGCATCCCGTCACTGAAGGGTACCTGGAATTTTCCAGGATTTATCATAAACGGAGTCACAGAGTATGTATTTGTTTGTAACTCATTTTATTTGCTCAGCATAATTATTTGGAGGTTTATTCATGGTGTTGCCTGTATCAACAGCTTGGATTTTTTGTTTTTGTTTTTGTTCTGTTTGTTTTTGTGGAATAGTATCCCATCATATAGATGGAGGACATTTGTGTTGTTTCTAGTCTCTGGTTATCAAAAAATAAAGTTTCTAGCAACATTCATGTGAAAATTATTGTATGAACATATGCTTTCCTTTCTCACGGGTAAATAGCCAGGAGGGGAAGGATTGGGTCCTATAGGGTTGTTTTAATTGTTGTTTTGTTTTGTTTTTTGCTGTTTTTTTTTTTTTAAGAAACTGCCAAATTGTTTTCCAAATGGTTTGTAGCACATTACCTTCCCACTAGCAATGTTATAAAGGCTCTATTGTTCTACATTCTTGCCACTATTTGGTACAGTCAGTCATTTTAATTTTAGACATTCTCTCAGATGTTTAGCGGTATCTCACTGTGGTTTTAATTTCTTGTAGACAACATATAGGTGCGGTCTTGTTTTTTAATCTACTGTCTGTAATTGGGGCATTTTAAAAACGTTTATTTATTTTGAGAGAGAGAGAGAAAGTGCACATGAGCAGGGTGGGGGCAGAAAGAGAGGGAGAGAAAATCCCAAGGAGGCTAGAGGCTGTCAACACAGAGCCCCACACAGGGCTCGATCCCACGAACCATGAGATCATGACCTGAGCCGAAATCAAGAGTTGGACGCTTAACCAACTGAGCCACCCAGGAACCCCGTTAATTGGTGCATTTAAACCATGACTTTCAAAGTGATCATTGATAGAGTTGGGGATTAATATTTACCGTGTTTGGTACTGTTCTCTATTTGTTACCCTGGTTCTTTGTTTCTCTATTTCTTTGACTCCACTATTTTTCTGCCTTTTGTGGTTTTAACTGACTGTTTATATGATTCATTTTCTCTCCTTTCTTTTTTCTTTAATGCTTATTTATTTATTTTTGAGAGACAGAGAGAGACAGGAAAGGGGCAGAGAGAGAGAGGGAGACACAGAATCTGAAACAGGTTCCAGGCTCTGAGCTGTTAGCACAGAGCCCCACACAGAGCTTGAACTCACAAACTGTGAGATCATGACGTGAGCTGAAGTCGGGCACTTAACCGACTGAGCCACCCAGGTGCCCTCCTTTTTTTTTTTTTTTTTTTTTTTAGCCAATGCCTTTAGAATTTGCAATATACATTTATAACTAATCCAAGTCTACTTTCAAATAACTCTACACCACTTCCCAGGTAGTGTACCTTATAATAACAAAATAATCGGAATGTCTCCCTCCTATCTCTTGAATAATTGCTATCACTCATCTAATTTATATGTAAGCATTATATATATATATAATTTATATATAAACATTTAATTTATATATAAGTGTATATATACATGTATATATATGCATACATAATCAAATATATTGCTGGTATTATTATTTTGAATAAACTTATCTGTTAGATCAATCAAGAATGAGAAAAATAAACATATTAAAGTTTATTTATTTATTTATTTATTTATTTATTTATTTTTGAGAGAGCAAGTGGAGGAAGGGCAGAGAGAGAGAGGGAGACACAGAACCTGAAACAGGCTCCAGGCTCTGAGCCATCAGCACAGAGCCTGATGCAGGGCTCGAACTCCTAAACCTTGAGATCATGACCTGGGCCGAAGTCAGATGCTCAACTGACTAAGTCACCCAGGCGCCCCAAGAAAAATAAGCATTTTAATTTTATCCCCACTTATTCCTTCTACAATGTGATGCTCTTTCATGTAGACCTGAGTTTTGATCTTTTACATTGCCATATGAATGCTAGAACTGGCATGTCAATTCCTACAAAAAAAAAACTTTGCTGGGATTTTGATTGAAAGTATGTTGAATCTGTAGAGACTCAGTACGAACTGAGACTCAGTACAAACTAGACTATTAAGAATATTGAGTCATTGGATGCATGAACTCATATCTCTCTCCACGTATTCTGGTCTTCTTGGATTTCTTTTAGGGATATTTTGTAGTTTTCAGTGCATAGATCATGCACACCTTTTGTCAGATTTATCCCTAGGCGGTTAATATTTTTGATGTCATTGTAAATTATATTGATTTTTACATTTTAATTTGATTCTTTATTGCTAGTCTATACCAATACATTGATTTTTGTACGTTGATCTTGTATCCTGCAAGCCTGTGAAACTCAGTAGTTCTAGCGGCTTTATTACAGACTCAAAAGGATGCTCTGTGGGGGTGCCTGGCTTGGCTCAGTTGGTAGATTATCCGACTCTTGATCTCAGGGTCGTGAGTTTGAGCTCCACATTGGGTGTGGAGATTACTTAAATGAATAAGACTTTTTTTTTTTAAAGAATGTTCTGAATAAATGATTATGTCACCTATAAATAAAAACAGTTTTCTTTCTTTCTTTGCAATCTAGATGCCCTTTAATTCTTTTCCATGCAGGGGCTAAAACCTCCAGTATAAATGCTTCGTAGGAACGCTGAGAGGGGACATGATTACCTTGAACCTAATCTTAGGAGAAAAGCATTCAGTCTCCGTGTGAGGGTGATTTGGGGGGTCTTGTAGATGCCTCTAATCTGATTGGAGAAATTCCCCCCTATCCCTAGTTTGCTGAGACTTTTCATCACCCGTTTCTGAAGGTCAGAAATGCTAAAGCAGCTCAGCTGGGCAGTTCCGGCTCAGGGTCTCTGATGAGGTTGCAACCCGGCTGTCTGCTAGGGCTACAGTCTTGGAAGCTTTGACTGAAACCAGAGAATCCGCTTCTGAGCTCACCAAAAAGCTGTTTGCCGGAGGCTGCAGTTCCTTCACCACGAGGGCCTCACCATGAGGGCCTCTCCATAGGACGGCTCACAGTGTGGTTTTCCCCAGAGCCGTTGATCCCAGGGAGAGAGAGAAAGAAAGAAATGCCACCCTGCCTTTTACAACCTAGTCTGCGATCACACCATCACACCTGCCTCATCTTGAGTAACTCACTAAGCCCAGTCCTCGCTTAAGGGGAGCGGCTTCTATGGTGGCGTGAACACCAGAAGGCAGGTGTCGATGGCGGCCATCTCGGAGGCTGGCTGTGACGGAGCGTTCCCGACATTTACATTTAATGTGATTATTGAGGTGCTGGGGTTCAAGCGCATCATATTACTATTTGTTTTCTATTTCCCTCACGTGCTCTTCGTTCCACTTTCCCCTTTTTCCCAACTCTTTTGAATTTCACTGTGTATCGCTTGTTACTCCATTCCAATCCCTTTGTGGGCTTATTAGCTATAATTCTTTGTTTTGTTATTTTGGTTGTTGCCTTGTAGTCCCCAGTATGCATCTTTAACTTTCTACAGCTACTTTCAAGTGATATTACACTACTTTGTGTGTAAGAACTTTACAACAATATGTTTCCATGTCTTCCCTCTAGGACTTGGTGATGATATTCTCACATTTTACTTCTATATAGGTTATCAACTTTATAATACATTCTTAATATTTTTACTGTAGTCTTATCTTTTAAAGACATTTCCATAATAATAAGTCTGTATATTTATTTGTAAATTTTATTTAGCTGGGTACTGGATATTTTTACATTCTTAAAAGCATTCTTGAATTCTGTTCTGGGTTGAGGTTAAATTACATGGAAACAATCCCTTTGGTTTTTGCTTCTAATCTTTGTTAGACTGGAACAGAGCAATAGTTAAGTCTAGGGTTCATTTTTCCCCAACACTGGGGCAAAACACTGCTTAGTCTGCTGGCAGATGCGTCCGGAACCATGGGACTGTGCAGTCTGACAGGTGGGCACAGACAGGGTGCCAGCCCTCTTCTCTCTAACCCTACAATGGCTCTTCCCCTGACCCTGGCTGGTTTTCATGAGAAAGTGCTCAGCTCAACGCTGGAGGAGACCTTCTTCAGATCTCTAAGATTCCCCTTTCTGCAAAATGCTTTCTGCTCAAGTGTTCTACCCTGTGAATGCCAGCTGCCTTGGTTTCCCCAGACTTCCAGCTCCATCTCTGGGTATCACCTGCTTCAGCGTCCCTGCACAGCACCCCATCTTCCATCTCCCGGGGATGTTATCTGGGTGTCTAATATCCCGAGAGCCATTGTTTCCTATATTTTGTCTCATTCTTTGTTTCAGATGGGACCGTATATCTGGTCCCCACTCCCCCATCTTCGCCATTGTCCGTGTCTGTCACATCCTTGACTCTCTCATTTTGGCCGAGGACATTCCCCAGAAACTTTCCAACGGAGGGTTCATGAGAGATGAGTTTTTGAGATCTTCAAGTCTGAATTTTTTTCTAAACTTACATCTAATTGATAATTTAGAAGAGTATTATACTATTTGGAAAATATTGTCCCTCAGAATTTTTAACACACTGCTTTCATGTGCTTTAGTTTCTAGCTTTCTGGTTATCTTTGTTCCTTGGTATTCTCTTTATTCTTACTATTATTGAGTTTTATAACAATGCCTCTTTTTTCATACATTGTGTTGGGCCCTCGAAGGACCCTTTCTATTTAAAAAACAAAACAAAACATCAAATCCTTTAGCTCTGAGAAATTTTCTTTTGTGATTTCTCCGAAAATTGACTCTGGACTTCCTAAACTTCAAACAAACATCTTCTGATTGGTCTGGTTTTCCCTTTGCCAAATTGTTTTGGCTCCCGTGTCATATTAAAGACTTTCCACACAAATGGTACGATCTTTGGCTGCACATCCCTATTTAAGTCTGAGGCCCTAAGCAGCTTTGTGCAAATATATGAACCTTGCTGACTGGTAGGCTTTATTATAACGTGATCACACAGGGACCTGACTGGGTCTTTGGGTAAACGTGCAAATGTTAATATTTATAGATTTTTTTTGTCTTGTTTTCATCAGTTCATTTCTACAACGATGGTTGCTCCATTCTCTTGCCAAAACGTGCAGGGGGAGACGTGGTGTAAGCGACGTGCTACTGTCTGTGGAGTCAAGCGGAGACGGGAGCCCGGGGTAGGCGGTGGAATCAGTCTGCAGCTGTATACATTTTTCACTTTGTCCCCTTGCTTTCAAGAGCAAACGGCATCCTGTTTTCAGCCGTGCCTGGCATCTCCACTGCCCTCTGCTGTGCCATGTCCTCTGCCCTCTGCAACTCAACTTCTTTACGGAGCAGACTTTCAGCATCGTGCCAAAATGGGCACATGAGGGCTGGGTGGGCAACTGGGGGGCGGGGGGGGTGTCTAACTTCCCCTTAAGAAGTCTTTCACTAATTCTCAAGTTTTTAGCCTCATTCCGACCCCTCACCTCCTGGGAGATCTGGGGCTTCCAATTTGGAGCCTTTCCATAGTTGTAGGGTTCATATCAGCTTATTTCTAGTTGGCCTACTGAAGTCAGTTAGAACTCACGTTTCTCCTCTCAGTCAGATCCAATTAACCCATCTGCTTTGTGCTTTTAAAGATTTGTTGCCATCTCTTGGCTGCTATTGTCTCTTCTCCAGTAGACTCGGCCTACTGAAGAAAGTTAGATTCTTCTTCTATCTCCTAGGCCTGTTACCACTAAGCCCTATTTTCCAGCTTCTAAAATGTCATGGGTATCTCTTGTTTGCTGTAAGTCTCTTCTTCTGTTCTCTCTGTCCTTGTGGCCTGTGCCTTTTACATTCCTTTACTATCATTTTAGTGGGATTCCAGGAGGGAGTGGAGATAATGTGTGTGTCCACGGGGCATGCACAGGAAAGAGAAGGCAGGGGTCCAGACAACCAGTCTGGGAAGTGTGGGAACCTGCAGAATCCATCCCGCTGGCCAGAGCTTGCTGACTTCCACTGACCAGTCAGGACTAGCTCGAGGAGGAGCGAGGCAGGGACTGCCGATGAATCACGAAATACTTGAATCCTCTGTCCCCTAGACGCGGCTGTAGGAATTCGTTTAGTTTATTCCACGTCTAGGTATTGGCGGGCCAGCCGACTCCAGAATCCCCACTCCTGACCACTTTGATTTGTTCTATATCAAGCGAGATCAGAGAAGCAACCTTAGCTGTTACCTTGTCCCTCTTTTGAGATCTCATACTAGCTTCTCTCCTCGAGCAGCTCGGAGCCCAGTGGCCAGAGCCCTTGCGTCCTGCCTGTGTTAACAGAGGTTTGATATTAAAGCCGATGAGGGGGGAGGAACTACTCGCTAATCTAGGTTTTCTGGTGGTGAACTTTAGCTGAACAATGCCCCTTTGATCTTCGGAAGCAGGCTGCAGAGTCCTGCCTACTTGGGGCTTAGACCAGGCTGTTGAGGTCAGTTGGAGGCCCTATAGAGGCCAGTTTCCTTAGCTGCAGGTTGGAGCGATTTGCATTTCAAAGGTTCTAAACAACAGCCAAAAAAAAAAAAAAAAAAAAAGCACATTGGGGAAAGATTACTTCTAATTCCTAAGGACTCAAAAGGGCTTGGTCACCGTTGGCCACCCGGCGGAAGCCTGTCCAAGGGTGAGTTTTAGGGTGAAATCAGAGAAGGTGAAATAAGAAAAGGTAAAAGGCAGCCAAGCACGGGGACGATGTGAGACATGGGGAGGTTGAAATGAGGGGGAGAGAAAGCAGGCAGAGCTAAGACCATTTAGAAGTTCATGTTAATATTTTACTGCATTTCCATCAATTTCCTTTCCTTTCCAATGTAAGAGCAGGAAGGAACTTTCATCATTTTCTGGTTGGACCCCTTGTTTCACGAATGGAGGAACTTAGGTCCAGAAAGCCAGATATCTTGTTTATGGCCCACACTTGGGCCACTGAGCCAGGATTAGAAACCAAGTGTCCAATCTCTTCGTCCTGGATTCTTCCCTCTGCAACTCAACCATCTGGGACACTACGGGCATTAGAACAAGCTGGCCCGTTTGGCTTTGGAACCTGTTATGATGAGGCACAGAGGACATGAATTATGGGGAAGAGGTCTAGAATGTCTGTGCCTTCGATGTCTCGTTTCGCATTTATTTCAGAAGTTTTAGAATTTCCACAGTGACTCTGATAGGAATATGCATTAAGAGCCTTAGAGAAACATATCCTTTAACCTAGCAGATGCACTTCCAAAAATTTGTTCTCCAAAACTCTCGCCAAAAGAATGATTCTCAGTTCTTTTTGGTTTTTCAAAGCCAAAAAATTAGAAAGAAACATCCAACATTAGGGGCAGAGTTGAGTAAATTTTGACATATCCATATAATTGACAACCCCATAACTATTAAAGGGATTTTATGGACCATGTTTAACAAAATAGAAAAGCGTCTGACATATAAATATAAATGAAGAACGGATGTTATAGAAGAGAATACAATGTGTGTGCTATTTTTGGATAAATGATACATACATGAATACACAAATAACCAGAAGTATATGTCAAAGTGTTTATAGTAGGAATCTTGGGTAATGGGATTGTTGTCTCTTTGTATTTTTCTATATTTTTCACATTATCGAAAGGAATGTATGTTGCCTTTCCATGAAATAAAAAAGTTTAAATCCTTCTCAGAGTGACAATAAACTGCCAAAGAATATAACAGGACAAATTTTGACTCACTCTACTTCTATAGAAGTGTGGATCTTCTATGTATCAACTCATTAACACCCTCATAATAGTAATTCTTCCTACAAATCCTGCTAGATCAGCCATTTTGTGCTGGCCCTACACTCGATTTTTAAAAAAATCATTGTACTGAACTGTTGTGTTTTTTAAAATCACAGAATAATCCCTATCTTAGATGAAAAATGTTTCAAGCTCTGAAACAAAACCAAACCATGAGACATCTTGGCTTTCAATTTTATTTTAATTTTTTTTTAATTTTTTTTTTTCAACGTTTATTTATTTTTGGGACAGAGAGAGACAGAGCATGAACGGGGGAGGGGCAGAGAGAGAGGGAGACACAGAATCGGAAACAGGCTCCAGGCTCTGAACCATCAGCCCAGAGCCTGACGCGGGGCTCGAACTCACGGACCGTGAGATCGTGACCTGGCTGAAGTCGGACGCTTAACCGACTGCGCCACCCAGGCGCCCCAATTTTATTTTAATTTTTAAAAAATGTTTACTTATTTTGAGAGAAAGAGAGCATGAGTAGAGGAGAGGCAGAGAGAGGGAGACACAGAATCCAAAGCAGGATCCAGGCTGTGAGCTGTCAGCCCAGAGCCCGATGTGGGGCTCGAACTCACGAACCGTGAGATCATGACCTGAGCCGAAGTCAGATGCTCAACCAAATGAGCCACCCAGGCACCCCTTGGCTTGCAATTTTCAGCAAAGATACATACAACTGTCCGCATTGAGCGACTTCGAAACAAAGCCTGCAATATCAATCTTGACAAACTTTGGCTGGTTTCACCTCGTAGGTTTCAAACCAAAGAGAGATAAGAATTTACAAGAGGCAACTCTCTGAGGTCTGAAGCCAAATGTTGCTCAAACAAAACCTAGTTAGTGAATTTGTGGGGTGAGCATATCACACAAACCAGGATACTCTTGAAAGGCAACAGTCAGAAATCAGGACTGCTTGGAACAAAATGGGACTTATGGTCGACCTCTGAATTTGCCTTCTTTTTACAGACATTTCTGAGAGGCGATGCACTGTTGAGAGAGTGCTGGAATGAATGCCCTGGGAGGACAGCCACCGGTTTGCCTGATGGGGAAGCTGGGGCACAGGGTGGGGAGGAATTAACTCCAGGCCACCCTGAAATGGGGCCAGAGGCAGCCCCTAATAGTAATCCAAGGCTGAATGCCTTTTGTTCATAGTTTTCTGTGAAAGAAACAAAATCCTTTTACCAAAGGCCATGCAGACGGGCGCTAAGGCTTTCAGAGGAGAGGAGGCAACACAGAGAAGCCAGAAAGAGATCGCCAGAAAGACCCGGCTTCAGGGACACCTGGGTGGCTCAGTGGGTTGAGGGTCCTACTTCAGCCCAGGTCATGATCTCGCTGTTCCTCAGTTCGAGCCCCCACAGTGGGTTCTGTGCCGACAACTGGGAGCCTGGAGCCTGCTTCGGATCCTTGGTTTCCTCTCTCTCTGCCCCTCCCCCACTTGTGCTCATGCATGCGCGCTCTCTCTCTCTCCCAAGTATAAATATTAAAAAGAAAAAGAGAAAGAAAAGGAGAAAGAGAGAAAGAAAGAAAGAAAGAGAGAAAGAAAGATCTGGCTTTAAATCCCAACTTTATTTCTCTGGCTTTATGACTTTTGGGGGTAGTCACTAACCACTCTGAACCTCCATTTCTTCATCTTAAAACTGGAAGGGTAACGAGATCTCACAAGGTTGTATTGCTACGTATTGGGTACTCTGTAAGTGGTAACCATTTTTATTACTCAGTTTGTACATTGACGTTGCTTTGTTTTTTTAATGTTTATTTATTTTTGAGAGAGAGAAACAGAACATGAGTGGGGGAGAGGCAGAGGGAGAGAGAGAGAGAGAGAGAGAGAATCCAAAACAGGCTCCAGGCTCTAAGCTGTCAACACAGAGCCCAGGGTGGGGCTCTAACTCAGGAGCAGTGAGATCATGACCTGAGCTGAAGTAGGACGCTCAACCAAATGAGCCACCCAGGCGCCCCCGACATTGATTTTTAATTGGGGTAAAAAAATACGTAAAACATAAAACGTGAATGTCATTTGCCATTTTAACTATTTTTGTGTGTATAGTTCAGTGGCATTAAGTATATTCACATTGTTGGGTGACCATCGCCACCATCCATCCCCCAAACTTTTCATTATTGCAAATGAAAACCCCATATCCATTCAACATCCACGCCACATTTCCAGCCCCTCCTTCCAGCCCTCCCCCCGCCCCCCCCCCCACCGGCAACCAACATTCAACTTTCAGTCGCTGTGAACTTGACCATTCTAGGGACCTCATCTAAGTAGAATCAAACACTTGTTCTTTTGTGTCCGATTCACTTCACCGAGCATAATGTCTTCAAGGTTCATGCGTGTTGTAGAGATGTGAGAATTTCTTAACTTTTTAAGGCTGAATGATGTTCCCTTGTGTGTGCATACCATATTATGTTTATCTATTCGCCCCTCGATGATATTTGGTTTTTTCTTTTACTTATTTATTTATTTATTTATATCCCAGTTAGTTAGCATATAGTGTAATGATGATTTCAGGAGTAGATTCCCGTGATTCATCCCCGATGTGTAACACCCAGTGCCCCCCCTGACGAGTGTTTTCCTTAATGCCCCTTCCCCGTTTAGCCCATCCCCCCACCTCCAACCCCTCCAGCAACCCTCCGATTGTTCTCTGTATTTAGGAGTATTTATTTGGGTTATGAACCTGGATATGCAAGGAGCTGCTCAAGTCCCTGCTTTCAATTCTTTTGTGTATATACCCAGGAGTGGAGTTGCTGGTCCATATGGGTGTGTATTCCTATTACGCGATGCTTTTTTTATGACCTCAGACAGGTCACTAAACCTTTCTGAGCCTCGTTGGCAACGATAACTGTCTCAGGCTCTCCCATGAACGTAACCTACTGTACGTGTAATGATGGTAAATAATCATGTTGGTTAAAAAAAAAATTAGTTGGTTGCTCCGGGGCTGTGAACAGGTTGAGGTGACCAAAAAGCACTTGTCCTCGTCAGGAGGACTCAGCTGAGCTCCTCTTGCCCTCGCAAAATCCCACAGTTCCAGAGATTTCCACCTCCCAGCCCTTACTTCCCTTCAGCAGATTGCACCCCTGGAAAGTTTTGTTTAGTAATATTTTAAACGCTCATTATTCAAGGAACCCTGTGGTGGTTCCTTCTGTAAAAGCAAGCCTTCGTTGGAGGAAATAACAAACTCTAAATTACTTGTAATAAATTAGAGCTTTGATGTAAAAAGTTCTGACCTCCGTGTGGGACTTCACAGTTTACAGGAGGCTCTCGCCTGTGCTAGTCTGAGTCATCTGGTGTTTATGGGTGGGAGCCACGGAGGGAATCTTTGACACCAAGGAAGTTGGGTTGACTGTTGTGGCAGAAAATACGACTTTGGAGATCAAAGCCCTGCCTTCATCTTCCTTCCCTGTTACCAACTATGCAACCTTAACTAAGTTACTTCTCCTTCCTGGGCCTCAGTTTTCTTACCTGGAAAATGGAGATGGTCACTACCTCGTGCAATAGTTGCAAAGAGGAAATAGGCTAGAAGGGCTCGGCACAAGGTAGGGAGTCCAAGCAGGCTGTCCTGCTCCAGAATGAGCATTATAGTCAATATCATATGAAATCTCCGAAACCATGTGCTAAAAGTAATTGTTTTCGTGAGGGTGTCAGACCAGCAAAAGGGAAGTTATTTTTTCCTGCAGAAACGTCTGTGAAAAAGGGCCTTCCGCGACCATCCATGGATGGCTCTCAAGCAATCCCCTGTGTTCTATCAGCTCTGGCGAGCTGACTTCATTTTCCTATTACTGCTTTTCCCCTTCCGCCTTTGTTGCCTGCTCTTTATAACGAGAAAGTACAGACTTCTACAGGCAGCAAGATTTTTTTTTTTTTAAGATGGAAACTGTATTCAGTCTAATGCAAATTGTGCTCCCTGAGCAATGGCTTAATGTATAATCTCAAGGTAAAAGCTAGAAGTGGTTTTCTATAGCAGCGGCTGTTCCTGCCTCAATCAGTTGGAAGGACACAGGTCATGCCGTCTTTTTGCACTTTATGGAAACTTCGCATTCTTCAGATTCCCTCGGCCCTCTAGATAGGCAGCCCAGGGACCACTGTCCGGATTTACAGTCTGAAAACCGACTTCCAGAGAGGTGAGGTCAGTTGCCCCAGGAGACCGGGCCGATCGGTGGATAAGGTGGTGTCTTCTCTCTCCGCACCAGCTCTGTGAGCCCCAGAGCTGGGGGTGTCCTCGGGTGGGCCCTCTTTCCTGTCCCGGTCCAGGACCACCCTAGCGGCCTCCAGTGGGGGACCCGCTATCCAACTTCAGTCAGGGACAGGCTGTGGGCAGAGGGGCCCCTCGGGGGGCCGGAGGCTGAGAGCTGGAGAGAGGGGTTGTTCCAGGGAAGAGCCTTGTTTATGGAACCAAGCAGGTCCTGAGTCCATTAATAAAAAATAACTGTCATTCTTGATGTTTCAGAGGCAATTGTACAGCGCCTGGGGAGGCAGCCGGCCGCCTAGAGGCCTCGGTGGAATTCCTTGGTTTTGGAAATAGCCTGGAGAACAAAGCACCCTTATCTCTGGAGAGGCAGCTGAGATTCTGTGGGTTCCTGCTCCCTCGGGGCTTGGCTTGCCCCGTCGTCCAGGGGCCACCATCTGGGCCCAGAAGCCTGATTGGGGGGGGGGGTCCACAGACTAGCTGGCCACCCAACTTGGCACATAGGGTATTTGGTATCCCCTAGACATGTTGGATAAAGACAGGTAGCCCTCCAAGCCTCACTGTTCCCATCTGTCACATGGGGATAATAAAAGTACTCAACGCAATCCTGCTGTGTGTATTGAGTGAGCGCCATCAGCAAAACAGCCCGGCAATGTCAGAATGTCCAGTGGGTCGGCAGCGGTCACTACTTCGGCTCCGGTTCGTGGGGGAGAAGGGAGGGGGGCCCCATCTTCTGCGTTAACCCCAGCAGACCTCCCGCGCGAGGCTGGCCTCGAAGGGCACCGAGCACGGGGCCGCACGGGAGAAGGAACGAGGGCCTACAAGGTGGAGGGACCCACAAGGGCGAAGGCAGCGCGGAGACAGGGGCCAGGTGGAAGGGTGGACAGCAGAGCAGGCTGCCTGCTGGCTCCCGGGCCCTCTTCCTGGCTCTGTGCTCAGAGCCGAGCGGACAGCTGCCCCCCCTGCCCCTCCTGCCTCCCAAGCTCGGGTCACAGCGGGAGTGGAAGGGCACACTCAGCCCGTCAGCCTCAAACCTCCGGCCGCGGAGAGGGCGGCGCAGCAAGTCAGAGCCACGCTCCTCATGCTTCGCGTGCACACGAATCTCCTGGGACTAGTAACCCGCCCTCTGTAGGCCCGGCTCTGAGAGTCTAAACACGCCCAGGGAGGTCGTGGCTGCTGGCGTGGGTTTGTGGACCTCACTTGGAGTAGCTGGTTGAGGAGGCCCTTAGCAACACTCCCGGGGCTTCTGGTCCCCGGGACCCATGGTGGGTGGGTGGAAACGGTTCTTTGTTACCTGCCCGTCGTGTGTGCGTGCGTGCGTGTGTGCACGTGCGTCCCTGCTTTTTAAACGTCTGTGTCTGTGCCTCTCTCCTTTTGCTCTCTCTTTTTCTCTGATTCCCGCTCTCTGCCTCCACTCCTGTTTGTCTGGGCGTCTGTCTGTCTGGCCGTGTCTGTGTCTGTCACCTGGGTCTCCAACCTAACTACAGGGTGCTCAGGTCTTAAACGCCGTCTGTCCCCTAGACCGCCTGTTGGAAAGTTCTTCTGGGCTCTGGCTGACGAGGGGGGGTGTCACGTGGCAGGGAGAGGGGCAGAGTGCTAACAACTGGCTGACAGCTGGTCACAGCTGGTGACAGCTTGGGCAGGCCTGGGCGTGGGAAAACACAATTCAGGCAGCAACAGATGGGAAGGGGACCACACTCGGAAGACAGCCGACAGACCGCCACACAGCGTGCACAGGGCAGAGCCCGGGCGTCGGCTCCCGCCGGCCGGGCCCCAGGACTATCCTCAGTCTTTCCCTCTCCCGACGCTTCCCGAAGTCCCCGCTCAGAGTGGGCTGTTCCCTCTCAGGTCTCATGCAGCTGTTCCCTGCTCCCGCTCCAGCAGAATGTGGATTTTCTTCGCTGGGTGCAGGGAGGGTAAGAAGCGACCGTCCGTGTCTACCCATGAGGCACCTACTCGAAAATTCTGGGTGTGTGTGTGTTTGAGCGTGCACGCTCTGAGGGGCGCGTGCTGAGGAAGAGGGCGTGGTGCCAGACAGGTGACATGTCTAGAAAGCTAACGCCCATTGTGAAGATTAAATGGGTATAGAGAGTGCCCGGTAAACAGCAGCTAAGCAGAAAACACAAACGCCAGTCATTGTCATCGTTATTACTGTCATTTTAAACACTAAACTTTTATTCCAGCATGTTTTCCTTTTAAAGTTTATTTACTTATGTTTGAGAGAGGGAGGGGCAGAGAGAGTAGAAGAGAATCCCAAGCAGGCCACATGCTGTCAGCACAGAGCCCGACGCGGGGCCCGAACTCAGAAACCGTGAGGTACGTGAGCTGAGCCAAAATCAAGAGTCGGACTCTCCACTGACTGAGTCACCCGGGCATCCCTATTCCAGCATTTTGAGTAGAAATCATTCTAAGACCTATAGACATTCTATGTCAGTTATACACACTTAAATACAAAACGTTTATTAGAAAACATTAAAATGCTACACACGGCCTTGCTTTCTTAATCTGGGACTGTTAAACGAAGAACATGTCCTGCTGGGGGAGGAGACAGGGCACGCAGGGGTCGGCCCGCGCGCTCGCACCGCCCTGCCCTGAAGTTCTTGGCTTCTTCCTGTACCGGTAGCCTCCTCCCTGACTCAGGGCTCCGGTTCGTGGGGAAGAAGGGAGGGGGGGCCCCATCTTCTGGGTCAACCCAAGGAGACCTCGCGCGCGAGGCTGGCCTCGAAGGGCACCGAGCATGGGGCCGCACGGGAGAAGGAACGAGGGCCTACAAGGTGGAGGGACCCACTCAGCGAGGACTGCTGGCGGCTTCCCCCAGGAATCCCTCCTAGTTTGCTTCTTCTCACAGCTCTGCAAGCAGATAACAAGGGTTGTCAGGGCCGGGTGCTAAGTTAAGAGTGGACGGTGCTCAGTGAGGCCTGGAGGCTTTTGGAACAGTGCCAGGTGCAGGGTAGGGCAATTGGGTGTCTACTCAGGGGCCATGACTCGGTTGTTCAGAAGCTCCTTATCTCTTATTTACCTACTTTAGGCTGATATTGTGTGGGTGTGCTGTGTGTGTGTGTGTGAGAGAGAGAGAGAGAGAGAGAGGAGTCACAAACTGGCCACTCCCCAGAAACTGAGGGCAGAACGCATGCGTACACAGGCCCCCCAGCCTGATGTTGGAGTTCGTGTCCTCCCTGGGGACTGGACCCACACCCTTCAGAGGAAAATCCAAGCAGCTCTCCCGAGGCCTGCCTGTCCCACGTCTTCCAGCCCTGCACTGGCTCACCACACCCCACCACACTGGTTTTGTATTTCCCCAAACATCCCCGACTCTTTCCGGGCCTTTGCGTGTAATTGTTTTGTCCACCTAGAATGTTCCCCCCCAACCCCCATGCATCACCTCCTCTGAGAGGCCCTTGCTCGCCATCCCACCGAGCAGGTCCCTCTTCGTCAGCCCTTGCTCGCCATCCCACCGAGCAGGTCCCTCTTCGTCGGCCCTTCACCGCCTTCCCCCTGTGTATCTCCTTCGGCAGCGTTCATCACAACTGAGAATAACTGTGCGTCCCGTTTTTGCTTGTAACTTGCCCCCTCCACCCCCAACCAAACTGGAAGACTCGCGTGGGCCTTGGACGCCTCTGATTGGCTCGCTGTCTTGTCTCCGGCACAGCCCTCTGGTCCATTACACATTCAGTGAATGGTCAGTGAATGAGCAAACACCTTTGCACATCTTGGAAGTCCTGGCCTCGTTGAGCACAGAGGCTTTCCAGAAGGACTGGAAGGGGTGTCAAGCATTTCCGGAAGGACCAGGCTGCCACCATTTGCTGAGTCCCCTGCTCAGCTTGTTAAGGAAGAGGTAGATGAGACAGTTTCCCTCCTCAACAGGTCTCTGGTCCACTGGGGGAAGGTCCCAGGTGCGACGGCTCCCCCAAATGTTGCTCCAAAACTTAGCAGCACAAAGCAACCAGCAACTGTGCTCACCGATTCTGTGGGTTGGGAGTTTAGACAAGGACGGCCCGTCTCTGCTCCATGATGTCTCAGCTGGGAGACTCAAAGTCTGGGCCCTGGGATCACCTAAAGGTCTGCTCCTTTACCTGTCTGGTGGTTGATGCTGGCTATTGGTGGGAGCCCCAGTCCCTTCCTGTGGGCTTCTCCACGTGGACTCTCGCGAGGGCTGGTTTGCGCTTCCTCACAGCATGGTGGCTGATTTCAAAGGCAGGCATCCCAAAAGGTACCTAGTAGTTACGAACGAGCCTCCAAAATCAGGCCGCATCGCTTCTGCCACATTCTACTCGACACAGCAGTCACGGCACCCCACCCGCGTTCAAGGACAAATGAATGCTACCTCCTGCCAGGAAGTGGCAAGGTTCTAGGAGCCTATGTGGGATTGAAAATGTCTCTGCGGCCATTTTTGGCAACAACTGGCCAACAGGAGACGATAAGCGATAATATAGGATGAGAAGAGGCACTAATATCCTCTGAGACTTCACGTTGTGGGCGTGGTCTTGGGACAAAACAAAAATTCTGGTAGGAATAACACTGGAAATAAATGAAAATGTGTTCACCTGACCATCTACTTACACAGCGGGCCCCGGGTAGATGTCTCACACACAGTATCTCACTCAATGAGATAATGTTAGTTCTGTCTTTCACAGCTTACTAAGCATTGTTACGCATGATATTTTAAAATCCTCGTTACAAACCTCCTAGGCCTGAAGTGTCAGCGTTACCCAGGAGAAAGCTGAGGTCCAGGACAAGTGAGGGGGCTCTGCCCCGATTCCCGAAGCATGGAAACATGGGAGTCGGCCCCAGGCACACGAGATTCGGTGTTACGGCCACCCAGCCGTACCACAGATCTGATGACAGACAGACACAGATAGGATTTCAGATTCTTTAGACCGGGGGAAAGATGTTGACAGTTTAATATCATTTTGCACTTTGCAGCTGGTGTGAAAACAGACGTTTGGCTCTGGGAGGTTTCTGCGATTTCCTCCCGCAGACACCCTGCTGTCCCCCAAGTGGCTCCTCCTGTGCCTGTGGATAATGAGGCCACACCAGCTCAATCTCCAAGCCAAATCACCAAGTCCGGTCCCGTCCGGAGAGCCAGCTCCACTTTCTCACGAAGTGTGGTTTCGAGAAAGGGCACACTGATATCAGGGGCTCTCGTGAGCCCTTTGGAGTTCACACAACTCTGTGGCCGGGGCCATCCGGTCCAGTGAAAAGAGGGAGGACAAGTCACTTCACCCACGCGAGCTTCAGTGTTGTGCTCCGTAAAAACAGGAACATGGCCTTGCCCGCCATGTTCTCGGGACAGTAAAATCCACAGGTGGAAGGCTGGGTGACACCTGAACCACCAAGCCCTGTGCCCATCGTCTGCTGCTGGCCAAGAGAGGAACCCATAGGGGGGAAACCCACACTCTTCTTTTGGGGTGCAAATTTTGAAAGTGTCTCTGTTGGGAAATCTGCATGTATTACTTTGGGTAGAGCCAGCTGCTTTAACAAATCAGCCGGAAAATGTACACTGGGTCAAACCAAGGAGAAGTGTTTTGTTTTGTTTCTCAGTCACATAAAGTCTAAAATGAGTGTCCCTGGTGACTTTCTTCCAAGTGCCAATTCGACAGCCAGGCTCATCCTCCGCCATCTTTAATACATGGCTTCCGGGATGCTCGTGTGCACCAGCCCGCAGAAGGTGAAGACGAACAAGAGATAGATACCGGCTCGTAGCCTCCTTGGCCCAGGGGTGGCGGGAGTTCCATTGGTGAGCCCTGTCACGTGACCCCATCTGGAGTCAAGGGGCCTGAGAAACGCAGTCTCTGCCACAATTGCAATTCCAAGTGTCTCTCTTTCTCTTTATGACGGGAAAGAGGAAAAGAAAGGCTTTGAATAATTTCTCTCTGTCTCTGACTCTGTCTCACACATACACGCACACACACCCATGCACTCACACGCATGCACGCACTTCCTGCGCTCTAATTGTCTAACCCCCGGCCCAGTGACCCAGTGCACTCTGACCTTCCTGGCCTCCTCCCTCTGAGCCTGAACCACCTACCCCTTGCTCCCTAATGAGTAGAGCTGGCCATGAACCTGCTGATACACTCTTTCTAGAAGCAAGGGACAAATTCATTTGTAAAAAGCCTGGCTAGGGGTCTTGGGAGGACCTTGGAGTCACAGCATCCGGTGATCAGGCCCAGTGTTTTTAACCCATGAAATTGTTATGTGCCCATCCGTTGTGCCCAGGTAACAAGAGTTGGGATGGTCAAGGATCTGGGTTTGCTTCATCTGTGGCTCAACATGGGAGACGCGTTGGGATGCAAGACCAGCATCCACGTGGAGATCCAGGGTAGCAGCTTAGGGGACCAGGATGCACCGTGGAGGTAATCAGGTCCACACGACCTAGAACGTCAGCAAAGCCAAATTCCTTTCAGAAAAGCAGAGCTCCAAGAAGCCAGAACAGAATCTGGGGGCTGGCGCTGGGCAGAGCAGGCCGAGGAAGGCAGTGAAGACAGGCATGGAGAAGCTGCAGGAGACGAGGGCAAAACGGCGTCTGGCCAGAAAAGTCTATCATCCCTCAGTGTCACCATCCTTCCGTGTCCCCTCCCGGTTTCCTCCTCCCCCTATAGGTCATCCTTTTTATTTGTTTTGTATAATTCCTTCCACTGAAAAGAACCACAGGTAAGCACATGAGTGTAACCCTCCACACCACCGTGTCCCCTGACAAGTGATAGCATCATATACTTGTTTCCATTGTCCTTTTCACTTAACAGCATATTCTGGGGATGTCTCCATTTCACTGTGGTTAGTTAGTTCTTCATCTTCTGGTTACATAATACTCCACTGCATGGATCTAGCATAGCTTATTCAATTAGTCCCCTCCTGATGGAAATGCGGATCATTTCAAGTCTTCTGGTGTCAAAAATGTGATCTGTTTCAATTTGGATACGCAGCGTCTTTTCCAGAACACGTATACTCTCTCAGCCCTCAGAATTCAGTCAAGTCACACCTGAGGAAAGAGACCCTGCTCTCACCCCAGGACAGGTGGGACCCTCACATCCTCTCCGCCCCCACCACCTCCATTTGCAAGTGGAGGAGACTAAAGGGACGTGCTTTCCACCCTCGGGCCCCCAAATGTAACAAATTCCTCCTAAGTCAGGTTATTTAGCTTTGGACTCTGGGCTCCTGGTGCATAATTTCACTTCAGGTGGCTACACGATAATTTATGGGATCATCTCTATAGGTTGATTCTGGTTTGGATTTCAGAATTTTAAATGACAAGCTGTGCTGTGAATATGGCTTCAAAATGCATTTTATGTTATTTTGGTGGGGTCTGGAGATGGAGAGGATTTCAGCACATGTGCTCAGTCTGAGTTCTGACCCAGAACTCTGCAGGTTTCTTTATATAACTTCCCGTCAGAGAAGATTTCAAAGGCGGACATCCCTTCATCATATCCACACTTCAGCATTATCAATATTATGCTCATCTTCTCTCATCTGTTTAGACATTTATTTTTAAACTTGCTGGAGTGTTTTCAAGGAAGTTCTGAACACCATATAATGCTACACGAATCATGTAGCCCTTCCCTTTTTTACATCTTAGAATTAGATATTTGATTCACTTGGCCTCACGTGGAAACTTTTCACCTACCTAGTTCCTTCCCAGACAAAGCCAGGGTTGTCTGACTCTTGTCAGATGTGCTCGTGTACATCCCACCCAGGACGCTCGATGTGTTTTCCTCCTTTGTGACCCAAATGGCAGCATATCGTAAGCACCGTTCTCAATTTTTTTTTTCCCACCAGATAACATGGCAGAGATCTTTCCATGTTTGTTCATAAAGAAGGCCCTTAATACTTTTTTTTTATGACTGCATGCTATTTCATTGCAGGAATCTATTATAATTAATTTAATTCCTTCCTCTTAGGTCGTTTGTCTCTTGCCATTACGGACCCCACCGCAGGATACAGCCTTGCTCCCATCACACCTATACTGGTATTTTTGAAGTCCCCTGGGTGCCGATCCACAACCTCGCCCCATCTCTTCCCACCCCCCCCCCGAGTTTCCTTCCTCTCTGAATTTGGGTCTCAGTGTTCTCTTGATTTTCCTTAGTGTTTTGCCTCGTATGTCTGTGTCCTCACGCAATGCCTTGCTTAGACGTGTCTGATCTGGCACTTCACAGAAACAGACACAGACACGCTGTGTATTCCTCGGTGATTTGCTCCTTTTCTTCAATATCCAGTTCTTGAGCTTTAGCCACAGGGTGCCACGCAGTTACAATTCATTCATTTTCCTTTCTGGGTGCTACTGGGTTATACTAATACATCATGCATTTGATTAGCCATTATCGACAGACTTTGGATGGCTTCCGGTGTTGCTGTTACAAACAGTGCTGCCCTGATCGCTCACCTCAGTACCCCCACACGCACAAGTGGAAGACTTTTTGCAGGGCGATCGCCGAGACGAACCATTGCGGTCTATGCAGCCATTTATCATGTCAAGCCAAATTACTTTCCAAAGTGATGATGCCAATTCATTCCTCCGCCACCAGCACATAAATATCCAGGCGGTTTCAACTTCACCAACAATTGATACGTTCAGAGTGTTGAATTTTTACTGCTCTGGCGGGTGTGAAATGTATTTCATTACGATGTAAAATTGTGTTTTCCTAATTGGTAACTACATTGAGCACCTTTTGATATGTCCGTTGATTATAGAAGATTCTTGGTAGGTAAGGTGCCTCTTTGAGCCTTCTGCCAAGTTTTCTATGGGGTTTATTTTAAGGTGTAGATAATAATTAATGTTTTGTCTCTTACATGTATTAGAAATGAATTCTCCAAGTTTGTGGGCATTTCCCAGTTTGTGAAAGTTGTTTTCCCTTTGTGGTGCCCTTCGAGCAGGAATTTTACATTTTGTATAGTCAGATTTATTTACCTTTTTCTTTGTGAGTTGTACATTTTGTTATTGGTATATCTTTTGGCGTGTTCACGAAATTCTTTCCTTTTCTAAATTTTTATTTGTTCACTTTTTTAAAAAATATTTTGTTTTTGGGGCGCCTGGGTGGCTCAGTCGGTTACGCGGCCGACTTCGGCTCAGGTCACGATCTCACGGTCAGTGAGTTCGAGCCCTGCGTCGGGCTCTGGGCTGATGGCTCGGAGCCTGGAGCCTGCTTCCGATTCTGTGTCTCCCTCTCTCTCTGCCCCTCCCCCGTTCATGCTCTGTCTCTCTCTGTCTCAAAAATAAATAAACGTTAAGAAAAAAATTTAAAAAAAAATTTTGTTTTTAAGTAATCTCTACCACAATGTGGGACTCAAACTCATACCCCCGAGACCAAGAGTCGCACCCTCTACCTACTGAATCAGCCAGGCACCCCATTCTTTCCTATTTTTAGATCAAAAACATATTCTCTTGTGCTTCCCTTCTAAATATTTTATAGTTTTATCATTCCTATTTACATCTTTAATTCACCTGGGATTGATTTTTATGTACGGTGTGAGGTAAGGAGTCTGATATCCTATTTGTCAGATGGGTAACCAGTCGTCCCAACACCATTTATTAAAATTCCATCCTTTCTCTTTGGTTTGCCATGCCTGCTCTGTCATCCGTGAAGATCCATGTATGTGCAGGTCTGGTCCTGGCTCACCAGTCTACCCTTGCCTGTCTGCTCGACAGTCAACGTGGCTATTCTTTTTTTTTTTAATTTTTTTTTCAACGTTTATTTATTTTTGGGACAGAGAGAGACAGAGCATGAACGGGGGAGGGGCAGAGAGAGAGAGGGAGACACAGAGGGAAACAGGCTCCAGGCTCCGAGCCATCAGCCCAGAGCCTGACGCGGGGCTCGAACTCCCGGACCGCGAGATCGTGACCTGAGCCGAAGTCGGACGCTTAACCGACTGCGCCACCCAGGCGCCCCAACATGGCTATTCTTGAACTGACACTATATCGTCTCTGTTAGCATGGCTGACATATGTCTCTATCAGTATAATAGTCCTTGATATTCAATAAGATTTGCCACCCCCCTCACTTTGCTCATCATCTTCAGAACTGTTTGGGATATTCTTGGCTACGCTTTTCTCTCTACATTAACGTGAAATATAATTCTAAAGTGAGGGTGGTTTCTACTTCTCAGGATGTTTGAGGATTCAATCAAATGATATGTGTGAAGTGTCTCCCATAATGAACAGGTACTTGGTAAGTGGGGAACCAGCTGCGGAGTCGCCTTGAGGAGGCCGCTCTTGCCGTCTGGGTCTGCTTCCATCATGTGTGGTATGACGGTCTCGTTCTTCCCAGCAAACCACAGAGTCATGGGAGCAAGGGAAGAGATGTGGGAACACTGCAAACTGCAAGTCGTATGACGGTTTGTATTCATCCCACGGGGATTGTCGAGCGGTCATTGATGTGATTGCACAGCCCTCAGATGAGTGATAATTGACCCTGAAGGGCTCACCAAATACTATGCAAACTTAGAGAAAGTTAACAGTCCTGTTCTTAAGACGCATTTTCTTTTTCTTTTTTTTTTCTTTCTTCCTTCCCTCCTTTCTTCCTTTCCTTCCTTCCTTCTTTCTTTCTTTACAGGAGTCGGACTTGAACTCACGACCCTGAGATTACGAGTCGCACGCTCTACCAATTAAGCCAGCCAGGTGCCCCTAAGAAGCATTTTCTATTGCTTGAAGACCTTTCCATGCACTTGTTTTCTTTTCCTTTTTTTCTTTTTTTTTAATTTTGATTGTACACACATACTTAGCTCACTGAAATGGCATCAGAGGTTTTTCCTGGACACGAAGCTTTGAGGGAAGAAAACTTGGGTCAAAAAATTGGCTGTCATGGTACAGTTGACTTTGCTCTTGTAGGGGAGGAAAACTCTTCCTTCCACCTTCTTAGGTTCCGTGACTGGACCAAAGAATGAAATGCAGATAAGACAGATTAAAGGGAGAAAATGTACACGTTATTTAATATTTGTATGATTACATGGGAGTCTTCAAGAAGAAAATGAAGACCTTAAGAGGCATTCAGCCCAAAGACATATACTTTTTCCACAAAGGACAATAAATTGTGGAGCTGGAACAAGACAAAAGGGCTTGGGCTGGGGACAGTAAATTTTGTGACAGTGACTGGGAAATGTATACAGGAAACTAATAGAAGATATGGGCCATTTCAGTAGGTTTGTTTTACATGTCCATTTTGGCATTGACGCCAGTCTCCAGTGGTAAGAATGTTCTTCTTTCCCTAGTACAGGGAGGGCACTTTTCTCATGGGAAATCTTCGGACCTGCAGTTAGGTGGGAAGGGGGAGGTCAGAGAGCCTTCCTTAATTCGGCTGTTTTGCAAGTGTTTTCAGGTCCAGATAATCATATGCCAAAGTAGCATATTGTGGGTTGGCATGTGCGAATCCCTTCACTCCCCAACTCTCGGCTCTCTTTAAGGGGCTTCCAAGCTTTACCAGCAGCCTGAGATCCCTCAGCTGATCTCACTCAGCACAAGGTGCTTGCCCAGCATTTGGACCGTCGCCCCTGCTTGGGCAGCAGCCTCACCTTTGCTCTTTGTCGGCAGAACCCGTTGAGATGTTGCAGTCTCCCATGTACCCCAGCCAGTCCCGGCAGCATCCAGGCTGGAGGAAGAATGCTGGCTTGGGATTTTGAAGGTTCTGGATTCAAGACGCTTCTGGGCTCTGTGACAGGGCCATATGATTTCTAACCCCTGCACTTCCTCTCCTGAGAGTTCCATGCTGTTCTTGTTCTAGGTAGCATGTGTCTTTTGACATAAGGACCTCTCTTCTTACGTATTTTTTCACAAGTATCTTTAAATCTACAACTCCATCCTATTGCTGAGAAGGCTCTGCTCTCTCTACTGTATCTGGAGCTAGTGTTTGTTTGTTTGTTTGTTTGAATCAACAGAGAATGGCTTGTCTTTCAGTTTTTTGTACCAGTTCTCTCTTAATCCTATCTCTGTCCAGTCTGAGGTTGGAGGGATCCACCTGACTGTCTCCCTGGACAGCTCCTGTTCTGATGAGAGGGGTCGCGTTGCTAAAACCCAGTTCCCATTGGCTGGATAGGTTACTTCCAGATTAGCACTCAAACTGAAACAGATTCCTTCACTGGGCAAAAATATATGTGGTGAGATAAAATCTTAAAATAGTAGCCTCTGGGTTTTTCTTTTTTGCAGTCTCCTCCGTTGCCCGGGCTCCTCCTAGGCCACGGGCATCCAACTCTTTGGGAAGTTAGGTTTGTCCCAGCAATAATGCAAAGAGAAAGAAGCAATATCCATTCCATTCATTATTACTTCCAAACCAGGCTCTTGCAAATCACGAGGGAAATCCCTTTCATTATTGTAAACAAATTTGGAAAGATAACAAAGGAGAGCCTGACACCTGGATGAAAGTCATGGGGCAGGCAGGTAGAAAGAGTAACAGGCAAAACAACATAGCGTTAACTGAGCGTTCTCTGAATTAAGTAATTAGTATTAACTAAAAGAGATACCTCTGTGGCGTAGATGTTAAGAGGTTTTCATAAAAGTCTGCTCTACATGAACCTGTGAGAAACTAGCCCTTTGAACCTGAGAAAACCACTTAAACTCTTTCTCAATTTTGTTTAAATTGTGGAAGACAACACACGCAAAAGGAGGAAAAAAGAAAGCCTATCAACGTCTAGCAAAATAAACACATTTAGAGCGAGCACCTGTGCACCCGTCGGCCGGGTCGAGAACCAGAACGCTGGCATCACCCCAGGACGCCCCAGAGTGTTCCCTCCTTGTGCACACTCCCTTCCCCGTCTCTCAAAAGTAACCACCATTCCAAATTTTATGGTAAACGGTTCCTAGCTTTGCCACGTATGTATGTAACCCTAAACAATGGGGTTTAGTTTTGCCAGTTTTAAGCATTATATTGATGGGCTCATACTACAGATGCGCTTTCTTCTTTCACTCAATGTGCTCTTAAGATTCATCCGTGCTGTTGCATTCAGCTCGGTTTCATTAACTTTCACGGTGCATAGTAGTGCATTATATGAACGTTCTGTACGTTATTTATCCTTCCTACTGTCCACGGAGATTTTCACTGCTCCCAGTTTTCTATGACAAACGGTGCGGCTACGAACATTCTTACAGAGCCTCCGGTACTTTATGTGTTCATCCTGTCCTCCTCTCATTAATCCCCCTGCTCCCACACCCTCGGAACCGCCGGTCTTTTTACTGTCTCCATAGCTTTACCTTTTCCAGACTGTCAGATAGTTGAAGTCACATAATATGTAGCCTTTTCAGATTGGCTTATTTTACTTCCAAATACGCATCTGAGTTTACGTCTTTCTGTGGCTTGATAACGGACTTACTTTTTATCGCTAATGTTCCATTGCATATTTGCACCACAGTTTATTTTGCCATTTACTTATTTTTTTTTTAACGGTTATCTCTTTTTGAGAGAGAGTGCAAGTGGGGGAGGGCAGAGAGAGGGAGACAGAGCACCCAAAGCAGGCGAGGTCAGCAGAGAGCCTGATGTGGGGCTCAAACTCATGAACTGTGAGATCATGACCTGAGCTGTAGTCGAGAGCTGGCTGCTTAACTGAGATACCCAGGTGCCCCCATTTACCTACTTTTTAAAAATGCTTATTCATTTGAGAGAGAGAGAGAAAGAGAGGGAGAGAGAGGGAGAGTGTGTGTGTGTGCGCGCGCGCACACACACACACACACACACACACACACAGGAGAGCATGAGTAGGGGAGGGGCAGAGAGAGACAGGGACAGAAGATCTGAAGTGGGTTCTTCACTGTTAGCAACGAGCCTGATGCAGGGCTTGAACTCACAAACAGTGAGACCATGACCTGAGCCCCCCAGGTGCCCCTATCCCTTTACCTATTGAAGGACCTCTTAGTTGTTCCAAGTTTTGGCAACTGTCAATCAAGCTGCTATCAACATTTTCTGTCGGTTTCTGTGGGGACATAAGCTTTCAACTCGTGTGGGTGTCATTTTTATATTTACAGAGTCATTCATTGCTTTACCTCTCTGCTCTCTTCATTTTATTATAAGCAACTTGGAGGTGCCAGGCAGCCCCATTCTGCCTGGAAATTCCTCTGGCTAGATTTTTGGTTCATTAGGCACGTTTTCTAATTTACACGTTACCACAGGTGATAATATTGTTTAATATGTTCCTGCACGCAAGCATCTTGTTTCTTCCAGCTTCTGGTAACACCTTTTTCGCATCCCTTCGTGTCTACACCAACGGCCTCCTCCAGATCCTTCGGCTTCTGCCACCATTGGGGCTCAAAGCCAACACATCATTTAGGTGTTGTTATAACACCAGACTTCTGGTATCAAATCCCTTCCAGGTTTCCACAGCTGCGTGAGAAACTAGCTCATTCTAGGCGGCTAAAAACGACAGCGGCTTCTTTTGCCCACGACTCTAGCCAGGGGAGGGCGGCTCCTCTCTGCTCCTTGTGGCCTCAGCTGGGGCACTCACTGCTCACTGCCTTCCTAGGAGAACGCCAATCTGAATGTGTTGGTCCTTCTTGCCTTTTCTTTGTCTCTGTGCTATGTTCCGGATCATTCCTTTACGTTCCAATCTACCAATTTTCCCTATTGGTTCTGGTCTCCTTTTAAACCCATTTAGTAAGTTTCTCGTTTCAGGTTGACATCCCTTCCTGTAAAAACGTGCCTCTGTTTTATCAAAGTATGATTTGCAAATGGCAAAACACATGCGTTTTAAGTGGACAGTGTGGTGAGTTTTAACAAACGTAGGCACCCGGGTAGCTATCACCGCAACGAAAACATAGATTATATCCTTCACCCCCCACCGAAGGTTCCTTTATTTCCTTAGTCACTCCCAGCCGCCACGCCCCATCACTCTCTTCCCAGACCACTCTGATCGCGTTCCTACCACTACCTGTTACTTCTGCCTCCTCTGGAATTTCATATAAGCTGTGTCAATATGAATTCTTTGACAACAGGCTTCCTTCTTCCTCAGCAGAATGATTTTAAGATTCATCCATGTTGTTGCAAGTATCCGTGTTGTTCTTTATCGTTGCATGAGTATGCCACAGTTCATTTATCCATGTACCTATTCAAGGACATTGGTGGGTTCTTTTTCCAGTTTTTTATTATAGCGAATAAAGCTATTCTAAACATCACTCTACAAGTCTTTTCGGGGAACAGATGTTTTCATTCCTCTCGGGTAATTACCTAAAAGTGGAATTGCTGGGTCATGGGGTAAGTTTATGTTTAATTTTTTTACATGAAAAAGTCAAACTGGTCTGCAAAGCGTTTGTCCCGATTCACACTCTCACCGGCAATACAGAAATGTCGCTCTGTACCCTTGCCAACGCTTGGTCCTGTAAGTCTTCCAGATAGGTTTCCCCGTGTCACTTGGATTGTAGTAGGATCTCACTGTAACTTGGGTTTACATCTCCCTGAAGACGGAAAGAGGTTGAACATCTTTTTATGTGCTCGGTGGCCACGTGCATCTCTTCTTTCTGAAATGTCTATTGAGTCTTTTGCTTGTTTTTAAATTGGACTGTTTGCCTTCTTACTAGGTTCCAAATTTCTTGACAGGTTCTAGATGTAGATCCTTTGTTAGCTGTTTCTACTGCAAATACTTTCTCTATGTCCTTTCATTTAAAAAAGAAAAACAACTACCATGCTTTTTCTGATTTTGTAATTTTTATTTTTTTAATGTTTATTTATTTTTGACAGAGAGAGAGAGAGAGAGAGAGAGAGAAAGAGAGCACGAGTGGGAGAGGGGCAAAGAGAGAGGGAGACACAGAATCCGAAGCAGGCTCCAGGCTCCGAGCTGTCAGCACAGAGCCCCACGCGAGGCTCGAACTCACGGACCACGAGATCACGTTAGAATATATTTATTTGTTTGTTTATATATTTATTTGTTTGTCCTGGCTTCCCTACTGGAATGTAAATTTCATGAGGGCAGGGTCTTTGTCTCCTGGCTCAGTGCTGGACCCTCAGCACCTAGAACACTGTCTGGCACCCGATAAGCATGATTAACTATTTGTTTAAAAGAATGGATAAGGTCCAATGCTGCCTCTCTCAATGGAATAACAGAGGCTCCACTGAACATTTATTTTGAGTGTATGGACATTTACTTGGTCAATTGATATCCAAAATAAAAGGTTGGAGTACCTGCCTGCTGCCTACTTTACAAGGATTCAAAAAGATTACCTGCGTGGAAGCAACATTGGAGTCTTACAGGGTTAAAGGAGATGCCTCTGGAAAATTTAGAAAGCCCTTAAACGCTATTGTTTTCAATCTTTTTTTTTTTTTTTCGCCTGTTGAGATTTTTAAAAGAGGAGTTGAGACTGTTTCCTCACCGGGAGTTATACAATGAATGAATAGCCATTATCTGTGCGTGCACAGTCTGACAATTGCAGCCTTGGATAATGGCATTCGTCGAGAGAAGTTTCTGAGAATCGGAGAGAGGCTGACATAGCAAAATATATTTATAGAGTTCTCTTGTCTTGACTTTGAATAATTTGATATCAGAATAAGACTGTTAGGCATTAACCCTTTGATCGTAATTACATGCTTTTTTGAAGCTATTGGACAAAGTGTCAAGTATTCTAATACACAAGCTCTTAATTTATAAATTCAGCAGTGTCTATAAATTACATTTCACAAGATTGCAGTTTTTTTTCCCCCAACACTTTTACAGGGTAGACCTTGGCTGACCCAGAGATGGTTTTACCAACTCATTGATACCTTGGTAATTGACCTACCCAGCCAGGAAATCTAGTTACGTCTACCCAGTTCAGGTTTCTGTCCTTGATGGTATCTGTAGGTCTGTTTAACTTGGCACTCAAGGACTTGGTTCTCAAGAACTTGATTTAGTCTTCAGATGGAGTTATGTACAGATGAACCAAGTTTTATTAATACATCTGTATATTTACACACACACACACACACACACACACACACAAAGATGCTAACGTTTAAGTAAAATAACATATATGTGTAATTGTGAAACGGTTCTGGTGGTAATTAAGTACTAATCCCAAAAAGTAGGACCTGGGTAAAGTTCTTACTCAGAATCCCAGTCACGGCCTGCGCAAGGTGCCCTCTCCATGAATGACACCCCCTGGGGTCTGTGCTGTGAACGGTGCTCAATCAAGTTGTCTGAATTGGCAGCTCTGGGGTTCCTCTCTCTCTCTCTCTTTGGACACGACTGTTTCATCATTTTGTAGCCAAAGGCTTTCCAGTGTCACTACTTTTAAGCTCCCTGCGGAGTCCTCTCAGACTCTCCATTTGCAAACGTTCAAAGATCAGTCTTTAAAGAACAGATGTGTTCTACCCACCGGACTGTAGCAACTCCTTTTTTTCACCATTCTTTTGGCTGTGGACATTGTAAGTACCTCAAGATCTGCGAAGACTGTAAAAGTCCAGTTGAACCTTCCATCCTTGCTACCACACAAGCTGTTATATGGTTACCTGTGGTTCCAAGTGGGAAAAAGAATTTTCCAGAATGCATCCTACCTGGACGGTATCTTTTAAGTTTTTAGTTACCATTACTTACTGGTTGTTCAGTATTTTACTATGGAAGTGAGGCTTCTGGTCCCTGGCTATCATTTTTAGTTATGATAGCAATTTAATAGGTGAGTATATTTAGAAATCAAACCAATGTATAAACCCAGACATGATTCTGTTACGGTTACACACTTAGCGCCTAGCTCAGCGCTTGGCACAAGCTCAGTTAATATTGTTTGATCTGAATTAAAACTGAAATTTTGTAACGAGGTAATTAAATTGGCTGTGAGTTATTTGTACTGGTTGTGTAGAAGAAATAATAGACTGATGAACTTTGAATCGAAATGATGGAGAACGGGATTTATAAAAATACAAACAAACAAACGAACACGATCAATGAGTTTGTATTTAATAGAGATCTCTACTAAGTTGGCTGAAGTCTTGTCTCAAAGATTTTCTTTCTGATCCATAAGGCTCTTAGATGGTGGAAAATTCCTTGAATTGTGGAAATCAACTACTTTCGAAATTTTTTCAGAACAGAGGAAGCTTTTTTTTTTTTAAATGATTGGGGCATTATCTTAAAATAATCAGGGTGAAATTTCTCATCGATAACTAACAATTTAATAATAATTGACTTGAGTGGTGCTTTTCAGTTTACCATATGTCATTGTATAAAGTATATCATCTGAGCCACACATCAGTCTTGATATTATGTGACTTATTTTCATTTCCATTTTGAAAACAAAACTGAAGCTCAAAAAGATAAAGTGATGGGTCTAGATTAATCCAGCTGGCAAGGGTTCAAATTCTAAAGCAATATTCTTTCCACTACATCCCACCATTCATTTCAACGCCATGAAGGAAAACAGAATGATTCATATTAACAGCCTGTTAATTCACATTTCAGGTGTTGTACTAGGTGTTTGAGGGCCAAGGATACAAAAAAGGAAGGGCTCCCTGGAGCACTACAGTATCCCTGAGGTATGCTGATGGTAGAAAGCCAATAACTGTGCCATGTGACAAGTGCCCGTGGAAGTTGCTGCCAATGCTGTGTGCAGACAGCATCCGGAATCTTCTCAAGGGCAGGGCCCTGTCACATTCCTCTTTTGAGCTCTTTGGAGCCTTAGGCACACAGTGGGTACTCAGGAAATATTTATTGGATGGAGAATAGCTGAATTGATAAAATAAAGAATAAGTTAGGTGACTCTTATATTCCAACGTGGGTAGAAATTTTCCAGGACATTCTAGGTAGAGGAAGTAGTGGGGTCCCCGTGCTTCTAGAGGTCACCCATTTTATAGAGCAGCCACATTGGCTAAAGAGACGTCTGTGATTTCATTGTACAACATTCTGCAGCTAGCGGAGTTCAACACATGGTCTCTAGCTCTGTGCATTTCACCACGGAGGGTGCTGTTAAGTGGGGCGAGGAAGAGTCCGTTTTCACGAGAAAAAAAACACTGGAAATTTTTTTTTTTCTCCCTGCTCTCCCCATTGCTTTAAAATCGCACTACCTTTCTGTTCATATTAAGTGCTGCTCTTGAGAGAATGATCTCTGTTTCCGAGTGATTCGTCGAGAACATTGAGTGCTAGACCACATGCTAATTAAGGCTTGTCACATACCATAATGGCACCTTAGTAATACACCAATTAACAGTTTCTTTAATTGCACCACTTAGATGAAATTAATGAAGAGTCTAGCTGATGAGAAATAAGAACCTGTACATTAGAGCAACACAGAACGTTCATGAAGTTTCTGATGAAACAGCCTTTGAGAAATCTGTTCCTCCCCACTGCCTAGTAAAAAAAAAAAAAAAAAAAAAAAAAAAATTCAGGAGGTGGGGGAATAGCTTTTTGTAAAATGAACTGGCAGCACATGGAAAAAAAATATTCTTGCTGCTGTAAGAGCTGAGCACAGAGGCTCCAGTGTCTAAGAGACTGGGTTCAGATCCTACATTTGCCCTTTTTTAACTGTAAACCAGGAATAGAAGGCAACTTCCCCAACCTGACAAAGTGCATCTATAAGACACCCACAGCTCATAGCATACTTACTGGTGGAAGACTGGATGCTTGTCTTCAGAAATAAGACAAGGATGTCCCCTCTCACCACGTCTACTCAACACCCTACATTGTAGTTTATAGCTTGTGTGATGAGACAGGAAAAGAAAAAGGGATCCAATTGGAAAGAAAGAAGCAAAAACGTATTTGCAGATGACATGATTACCTATGTAGAAAAGCCAAAGAAATAAACACACACGAAAAGCTCCTAGGATTAGGAAGTGAGTTTTGCAGGTTGCAAGATACAAGACCAATATATAAAGATGCGTTATATTTCTATATACTTGGGCATCTTTCTAGACTCTCTAGATCAATTTTTTTTTATCTGCAAATTGGCAACAAGTTTATAAGCTTTATAGAATTGTTTTAAAGGTTAAGAAAATGTAGGTTCCTAGGCCAAGGTTCAGTAAAAGTTCGTTTAGTCCCATTTAAAAAAAAAAAAAATTTTTAACATTTATTTATTTTTGGGACAGAGAGAGACAGAGCATGAACAGGGGAGGGGCAGAGAGAGAGGGAGACACAGAATCGGAAGCAGGCTCCAGGCTCTGAGCCATCAGCCCAGAGCCCGACGCAGGGCTCGAACTCACGGACCGCGAGATCGTGACCTGAGCCGAAGTCGGACGCTTAACCGACTGAGCCACCCAGGCGCCCCAGTTTAGTCCCATTTTTAAAGCATACCAGATACAGCTTTGGCGAGCCTCGCGTCGTATCTTACCTTCCAGGCAAGCATGACAGATTGAGTGATGCAAGAGGGGAAAGTGACTCCACCCTGGGGTAACATCCAAGGGGTCCTTGAATGCTAGAAATCCTGCAGGTGGAACAACGTTTAAGAGAAGTTCCAATCCCACATCTTCTCTCTCTCCATCCACACCCCTCCGCTGAACCCACCCATTCCCATTTCTTTATTGATGCCTGGACTTTTTTTTTTTCAATTTTTTTCTTTAACATTTATTTATTTTTGAGAGACAGAGTGAGACAGAGCATGAGAGGCGGAGGGTCAGAGAGAGAGGGAGACACAACAAAATCCAAAGCAGGCTCAGGGCTCCGAGCTGTCAGCACAGAACCTGACACGGGGTTCAAACTCACGAACCATGAGAACTGAAGTCAGACTCTTAACCGACTGAGCCACCCAGGCGCCCTGAAGTTTGGACTTTTATAACAACCTCCCGTACCCTGCTTCCTACTTTTGATTTTTGTCCCTCTTAAATCCAATCTATTGTTGGCAGCCAAAGTGATCTCTTTAGAATGCAAATCTAATCACCTCATGGCGCTATTTAAACCCTCTTGTGGTTCCCTATTGAACTCAGAATTAAGCCCAAGCTTCTGAGCCTGGCCTCTGCACAAATACACTTGGCACGTCTTGGACTGAACCACTTGCACTTTTTCCAAGTGTGCTGCTTTTTCCAAGCATTTTCTTGCTTTCCAGCCCTCCTCAGTTTGTCTCCCCTTCTTAAAAGTCCTCCGACTTCTCTCTCCACGCCTGTCAAGCCCACCCCAACTATTACCCAACCAACGCAAGGTCATCTCTCTGAAGTGTCTCTAGACCGCTCTAGGCGGAATGGATTTCCACCTCCTTCCATCCCTCTTTCATGGCACTTATCACATTCTACAGTAATCTTCTGTTTACCTGTCTTTGAGCTCTTTAAGGACAGGGCGACACCCACTTTGTCTGTGTGTCCTCTCTACCCAGCAAAGCGCTCTGTAAATGTTTGCTGAAAATAGTTGGAACGCTTCTGCTTGCTCCGCCCAGGCCTGGCAACATCCTGGCTGTTCCTCTCTGTCGTGAGGGCCTTCATCTCTCCCATTGCATCCTATCTCGGTGATCTTCGGCCCAGAGGGAATTCAGCTCCTTTCAGGAGTCTTTCCTAGAGTTTGCCCTCCATTGCATTCTTGGTGCCAGCTTTGCCCTCTTGGTGGTTCTGGGTGGCTTCCTGTCTTCTCCTAGCACTCTGTTCTTCAGCATTGTAGAGAGGGAGACACAGAAACAAATCAGGCTCCAGGTTCCTAGCTGTCAGCACAGAGCCCGACGTGGGGCTCGAACTCACAGACCACGGGATCATGACCTGAGCTGAAGTCGGACGCTTAACCGACCGAGCCACCCAGGCGCCCCTTCAGCATTTTCCGATACGAATGATGACTCAGGCACACAGATTCCTGAACCCCTCCTTGAGAGATTCTAGTTCCCCGGGTCTGGTGAACCCAGGAACGGAGGCAAGCCCCCGGTGATTCTTGTCAGGCTTGTCCCAGGCAGGCCCACTCGTCAGTCGCGAATAGTGGGGGACAGGGGCATGCTACCCTTCCCTTTCCTCCAGGACTGTGTTCTTCAGGCCTCCGGGGATGCAGGTTTCCCCATTTCTGAGATGAGCACAGGCCCAGTGCTCGCAATCTCGGTGCTTCTTCTCCACCAGCTGCTTCGTGGGGTGTCAGAACATTAGCAAGAGGAGGAGCGAACTCTACTTTGGGAGACAGGGTTCCAAAGGGCAGCTCCTCCATCCCAAATGCCACCTGGACGGAAAGCGGACGCAAGTAGATGAAGGCAAAACAAAAGAAACAAACAAAATTAGAGACACAAATTAGGAAGACCTGCCCCACCACTCTCTAAAACATAATGCGCAAAGGTAAGGTACTGGCGTGATATGCACAGTGGATCGGTGGGAGAGAAGAGCTGAATCCACACTGGCTCTGGAGGACGTGGGAACTTAATGTGCACCGCAGGGAGCCTCACAAAGGGAAGGTTATTCAGTAGATTGCGTAGGGACGATATGAAGTTATTTTTTTTAAAAAAAAACCCTCAAAACTGTAGATTCTCACTTCATAGCATACTCCAAAATATATTTCAGATGGGCTCAAGAATTAAACATAAAAACATAAAACCGTAAGAAACGTAGAACATATAAAACACTTTACGTTATGAGCAGGGATATCACCTCAATGTAGGGGAAGACATCACAAAGAGAGCAGTCAGTAGACTGGAATACATAAAATATGCCTTAAAGGGGGCGCCTGGGTGGCGCAGTCGGTTAAGCGTCCGACTTCAGCCAGGTCACGATCTCGCGGTCCCGGAGTTCGAGCCCCGCGTCGGGCTCTGGGCTGATGGCTCAGGGCCTGGAGCCTGTTTCCGATTCTGTGTCTCCCTCTCTCTCTGCCCCTCCCCCGTTCATGCTCTGTCTCTCTCTGTCCCAAAAATAAATAAACGTTGAAAAAAAAATATGCCTTAAAAATGGCAAATATTAACCTGTTAAATAAAAGGGGGGGGGGACCTGTGACCGATGTAACAAAAGGTTAATATGTAATGTAAAAGGAGATTATACAAATACATAAGAAAACCATCATTAGTTTCCTGATTTGTTCATTTTAGCCACTCTGGTTGATGGGAATGCAAACTGGTGCAGCCGCTCTGGAAAACAGTGTGGAGGTTCCTCCAAAAATTAAATATAGATCTACCCTATGACCCAGCAACAGCACTGCTAGGATTTTACCCAAGGGATACAGGAGTGCTGATGAATAGGGCACTTGTACCCCAATGTTTACAGCAGCACTTTCAACAATAGCCAAATTATGGAAAGAGCCTAAATGTCCATCACCTGACGAATGGATAAAGAAGATGTGGTTTATATATACAATGGAATACTACTCGGCAATGAGAAAGAATGAAAGCTGGCCTTTTGCAGCAACGTGGATGGAACTGGAGGGTATGATGCTGAGTGAAATAAGTCAGTCAGAGAAGGACAGATAGCATATGTTCTCACTCAGATGTGGATCTTGAGAAACGTAAGAGAAGACCATGGGGGAGGGGAAGGGGAAAAAATAGTTACAAACAGAGAGGGAGGGAGGCAAACCCTGAGAGACTCTTAAATACAGAGAACAAACTGAGGGTTGATGGGGGGTGGAGGGGGAGGGAAAGTGGGTGGTGGGCATTGAGGAGGGCACCTGTTGGGATGAGCACTCAGCCAATGTGACAATAAATTATATTTTAAAAAAAGAAAACCATCTTGAGACTTTGATTCCAAACAGTTCTGGAAAATGGGCTTCATTAGACAATACACCTGAGGGCAAACAATAGTTGCAAAGCGCTGTGTAACATCGAATCCCCTCGAAATCAAATTCTCCAGCAAAACTATGACATTCAAAAACATTTTTAAAAAAGATTGTCTTTTTAGGCGATCCCTACATCCAACACGGGGCTCGAACTCGCAGCCCAGAGATCAAGAGTCACACGCTCCACTGACTGAGCCAGCCAGGCGCCCTCAAAAAGATCTTAAAAGGTGATAATACTCATTACTGATGAGGATGCTATAAGACAGACTTTTCTCATGTGTTGGTGGAAATAGAACTGAATGGAAAACGATTTGGAAGTAAGTACCGAGAGCCTGAAAAATAATTGCAACACAATAGGCTGCAATTGCACGGGGCATCCCTGGCTGGTGTGATTTAATTTGTCATATCCATCCTTTCCTTTATTTTGCAAATTATCTGTAAGCGGGTTAACTTTACAACGGGTCAAAAGTTTTGTTTGAAACCTTAAAGAAATATAGAGCTTTTGGCCCAATAATCCCACTTCAAGAAACCTCTCTGAAGGAAATAATCTGAAAGAAGAAAACAACACGAGAACAATCACCATCATGATCTAATCGCCAGTGCTTCCAGCATAATGCTATTTACAACTGCCAAAGATGTCCAAAATCGGGTAAGCGAGGCTGTATCCCGTTAGCGGCATACTAAATGTGATTAAAATTACGTTTAGGAAGTGGTTACAAAAACACGGGACCAGGCTTACACTCTTCTTGTTTGGTATTAGTTTGCAGACGGAGAGGCGGTGGAGAGGAGGGGACAAAACGGAGTACCGCGGACTTGGGGGGTTCAACGACAGGGGTTGGTTGTCTCATGGTCGCGGAGGCCAGGGGTCTATCCTTCCGGGCTCTAGGGGGGAATCTGTTCCAGGCCTCTTTCCTAGGTGCAGGTGGCTGCTGAGAATTCTTGGCGTTCAGCGGTTTGTAGCAGCATAATTTCTTTGTGTGTGTGTGTGTGTGTGTGTGTGTGTGTGTGTGTCTTCTCAAATTCCCCCCCCCCCTTTTTTTTTAAGGACACCCGTCCCGCGGGATTAGGGGCCCACCCTATTCCATACGACCTCATCCTAACTTGATCATCCACAAAGACCTTATTCCCCAAATAGGTCACATTCACAGGTACTGGGGGTTAGGACCTCGATATCTGTTGTGTGTTTTTGTATGATGTGACACATAAACAAAATTAGGTTGTAAAGTTGTATGTGTAAGATCATAGCCATGTTTTAAGACTCTGTATAAAAAATTACTGGAAAGCAATACAGCAAGATGCTAACAGAGGTCATCGTGGGGAGCAGAACTATGTGTGGGTTTTCTTTCTCTTCTCTCCTTGTATCTGCCCCATGTTCTGCACTGAGACCCACTCGTGCTCTTCCTCCCAAGCTTGCTGCCCTTTGACATGCGAAGAAGGCTCGCTCCCGGGTGCCTTCTGTAATCGCAACAGCCATATTGCCTCTCGGCTTTAAATCTTCTGGAATCAGCCCCATGGTCCTGGGGATGGGGCTCTGCAAACCACATTTCTGCCTTGCCAGCTGGCTTCTTAGAGGCGTCTGCTAATAGGAGTGAGGTGGGGGGAGCCCCAGGGCTTAACGATTTGCTCTTCCTTCAGCCTCGTTCTTCCCAGCTCCTTCACCCCAGCCCTGGCAGTGCCTTCCTGGAGCACCAGCTGAATCCAGTGTTTAGTTTTTCTATCTCTTGCAGACCAGCCTTAATTTGCCCTCGACCTCAGGGACCCCGGCACCAGCAAGCAGAACCCTTTCTTCAGAGAGGTCTCGTTCCCAGAACGCTGCTTCCAGCTCAGAGAACCACCCCCCCCAATACACACACACACACACACACACACACACACACACACACACAGCTCCACCTGACGCCTGGGGTTCAGCTCTGCAGGTCCCCTCCTCTAAATGTAGTTTTAAATATCCCAAGCTCTCCCCTTTGTTCCTGGAACTCGAGGGGCGGTAGGCCGCCTCTGACCTGGTTGCCTCTGGGATACTGGGGAGTTCTCTTTTTAGCCTCCCAACCCCCAGTTCACAGCTACATATACCTAGTTGACCAGTCTTCATATTAACTTCTCTGTGTTCGCGAATCGCTGTGGTTTCTGCCTCCTGATTGGACCCTGATTGATGCAGCTTGTCTTCAACCCCACGAAAAATGCCCCCATTGAGCTGCTAGGAATGTCCAGAAGGCTGAGTCGACCCTCACTCCCACCCCACTCCCATCCCACGTTAGCTTCAGGAGCAAAACGTGATATTCTTCTAAGAGAAATCAGTGTGTTCCTCTTTGTTCTTGCCCTCAAACTTCCTCTCTCCCTCTGCCTCCGTCCTTCTATCCCTTTCTGCCTTCCTCTGTCACTCTCTCCCTCCCCGTCTCCCCCATCCCTCAGGGCTCGGCTGCCTGGACTCCTCTGCCTCTCCGGAGCCTGTCTCACACCGTTTCGGCCTGCCCCTCCTTTCCTCCAGAACTTGCTCACACGGTTCTCGCTCCTTCACCTGCAAACTCCTACTCTACCTTCAAGGCCTCTGAGAAACCCCCCTCATCTATTACCGTTACTGGGGCCAGGCTGTCTGCTGTGCTCCCATGAACCACTGGGGACCCCGCATGACTTGTCATTGCCCTTGTCACTGCTGTCACTGATCACTCTCTCTCCCACCAGACCGCAGCCCATTTTCAGGACAAGGACTGGAGACCCAGAACCGTGCCTGGAACAGCAAAGGGTTTGACCAGCAGCCGCCTTCGTGGTAGACTAATCAGTGCTGGTGGCACCCACACACCGTCCTCACCTCTGCTCTGCTTTCAACCTTCTGGGAGGCGGGACTCTCCAGGTGGTCATGACACCCGGGCAGTGACCGGGCGGCTGGGGGCGGGTGGGGACGTCCTGACTCCGGTGGTGCAGTGGTCCCGGGCAGAGGGGCCTGGCTCCGGGGCCAGACTGGCCCTCCCCTGGTACAGTCTGGCCCTCCACCGTGAGGCCGAGGCTCCCAGACGTTTTGCTGTAAACGACTCGGGATCCAGAGCGTCTTGCACACGCCAGCTGTCGGCTGCTTAGGGCCCCGGCTGGTCTGCGGGAACACACCGCCCGGAGGGTCTGTGCGCGGCTCCCGCCCGGCCTGGCCGGCTGCCAGGCACCACTTCTCCCCCACTGCTGAGCCCGGGGGTGAAAGACAACAGCAAACGCTTTCTTGCAGGCAGTGCTCGTCTCTGCACCCCATCTCTCCCCTCGTCCATCCCGCGCCCCTGGTTTCCCAGAGGAGACAACTTCTCCAGGGTGAAGTGCGGGTCTGCCTTATCTGCTCCCCGCGCCCGCCCATCACCTCCGTGGCCGCATCCCCGTCACCCTTCCCAGCCAGCTTCAGCACTGCCTCCTCTCCCGGACCCTAACCTTCCAAGGGTCACCCGCCCCCGGCAGGCAGGATCGAGGCCTCTGTCCCGTGTGTCCCATGGCGTTCGTACAAACCTCTCTCGGAGCCCCGGGCTCACCTTCCTGCGGTCACGGGCCGGCCTGTCTGCACCCTGACTGGACAGCAAACGTCTTGCGTGCATCTCTGCAGCCCCAGGGCCAGGCACACACCCTGTGGGCAAAGGCCCTTTCGAAGTGCCCTGACTGTTGTGTGAGGTCTGGAAAGGCCCTGTTGTAGCTCAGCCTCCTGGAAGGCGACTCAGAGTCTGAGATGAGCACACGGAAGACTTATCGGGAGCAAAGGAAGCAAATCTGGGCAGGGACTGAAGCCGAGCGGGCATGCCCTCGCAGCAGAGGCCCCAGCCTGCACTTGGGAAGCTGCTCTGGACGGAGGCGGGGGCCCGGACCAGTCACTGGATGACGGCTGGGACCCTGCACTCGCAAGGCAGGGACCTGTCAGCCCTCAACACCCCACAGCCCAAAAGGAGCGTGGGGCCACACCAGCCCACGGCACCCACTTCGGGCCCTCAGCTCATCATCCCCTGCGCGCTTCTGCCGGAGTCGGCTGCACACTGCTGTCTCCCGCCCTCCCTCCCAGCTAAAAGCTTGTAAGAGGAGAAACAGACTGCCAAGGGGGACGTGGCTGTCTGAGCTGGCACAGCTAATCAGTGGAAGGGTCTGGATGAACTCCTGGGTGTCCTGTGGTGCAGGTGAGGGTCCTGGGACGAGGCCCAAAGAGCACAGGATGAGCGGGCCAAGGCGGGGGGAGGTTTCATGCAGTCCGCCCCCCCTCCCCGCCCACTCCCCCCCAGCATCGCCCGCAGCAGAGAGCAACAGCTTTCCAGAACAACCCGCTCCCAGGTGCCGGGACAGGGGCAGCTCTTGTGATAAACGCAGGTCAGAGGTGACCTGTCCCGGCCTGCCCCACCAGGGAGGGAGGGGCCCTGCTTTGTGACAGCAGGCACCCCCCGCCCCTGCCAGCCAGGGAAGGTCCCGGTGTCTCTGATGCTGCCCCCTGGCCAAGACTGCAGACAGTCTCTCATTATCAAGAATGAGGGGCAGGGGGTGGGGGCCCATTCCAAAGAGCAGATGGTCACAGTCTATCACGTGCTTGCAACACGGAGTTACTGTCCCAACAACACCCTGCGTATCACCTCATCTAATCCTCCCGGCAATCCAGGGCCGGAAGCAGTGTTGTCAGGTGCCGTTTACGGATGAGAAAATGCAGGCACAGAGAGCAGCGTGGCCTCCCGTCATGACACGCGCTAGGTATTTTTCGATATCAGGTGTTACTGTCCCCATTTTGCAGAGAAGACTGAGGCTCAGAAATAATTAGCGATGTCTGGAGACAATGAAGAGGGAGATACAGGCACAGATAGTTAACTTAATGTGAAATGCGTTTTCCTACCAGGGGGAATGACACTCCTCCCCTGCAGGTATAGGAGGCTGGACCGAGAACACGGTGTATTCAAATACCAGCAAGCTGTGAGGGTCAAGGGCGAGAGACCAGGAACAAGGAAGGCCTCGACCCTCAGGGGGAAAGGCGTGAGCACCCACAAGAGATCTTGGGCTCATCCTTGGGTGACAGAGCCCCTGAGAGGTGCTAGGCTCTCTGTGCTTTCTGAGCTGGGGAGGGGAGTGTGGCCAAAGCAGGGGGGTGGGCAGGGGGCAGATGGGGGGCACCTTCCCTCCACATCCCCAGCCTTCTGTGGATCTGCACGTGACTCTGCCCGGGAAAACGGAGGCTGCTTCCTGCAGATTTAATTCAATGTCAGCTGCAGAGCTCTATTAACTAAATTGGCCATCAACCCCGCGTGTCTGTTCCACATAATGGGGTTTTGTACAAAACGAGTTTTTCACTGCGTTAAAAAGTGTCATGTTTGAATCAAAACTTATTCCAACGTTCGGGCTAATGAAAGCCTCAAGTGAGAGTTGATCAATGGGTCCCGAGGTGTTTCCATGGAAACAGGAGGAGGGAGGCAGGTCTGATCTGAAGCCAAGCACACCAAGGTGATGCTCTGGGGTGCTCATGGCTGGGACCTCAATCAGCTCCACCAAGGGACAGAGACCTGGATTCAGACCCACTGTGGGCAGAGTGGTGGGGGACGGTGGGATCAGAGCTTCCTCCGCCTACCTGGGAGCTGAGCTTTTAGCTCTGAGTTTAGCACCCTGGCTGTGGAAGCCAAACCTGTATTTAAGGATTTATTTTCACATTTTTACCGGGCCTTCAATGCCTCGGCTCCAAGGCTCCCCCAAAGCAACGACTTGCTGTGCCCCTGTCTTGCCGTTACAGCCCTGGCCAGCCCCCGAGCGTGCTGGGGGCCAGGCAGCCAGAGTTGGGGTCAGGCTTTACAATGGAGGCTCACGGCACACCTCGAGGAATCATTTTTCCTCTCTGGCCACCAGTTCCTTGTCTCTAAAATAACGATCAGAAAGGCACCTGGGTGGCTCAGTTCGTTAAGTGTCCCACTTCGGCTCAGGTCATGATCTCACGGTTCATGAGTTCAAGCCCCACACCCGGCTCTCTGCTGACAGCTCAGAGCCTGGAGCCTGCTTCAGATTCTGTCTCTCTCTCTCTCTCTCTCTCTCTGCCCCTCCCCTGCTCAAGCTCTGTCTCTCTCTCTTAAAAATAAATAAGCATTTAAAAAGTTTAAATAAAAATAAAATAAAATAATGATTAGAGTAAAGCTGCTATCTTTGGGGTTGAGATCTGAATTCCAGTCCCTCCTTTGCGGGGCAGATCACTTAACATCTCTGAAGGGCAATTTCTCCACCCATAAATCTGGGAGCAGTGTCTCGGGTCCCTCTAGGACGATGTCGCAGGAGCAGGTTCCCAACAGGCCATGGGCTAGCCGCACGGACAGCTAGATGTCAGGGTGAGGCCCACCGGCCTGGCAGGGAGGACAGACCGTGTGGCCGGTCTAACCACGCTTTCCTCTTGCTTACAGGGGCCTCGGACCCACATGATGCCCTTACATTGGCCTGGGCTTCCGGGCACGTTCCTTATCCGTGTCATGCTCCCAGCAGCCCCGACCGCTGTTCTCATATCACACGTGAGGCCACACACGAGGGGCGGAGCCATTTTCCACGGTTCCAGCGCTGCTATGAGATACGCTGGACGACAACCCAGGGCCCCTGCTTGTCCCTCCCTCCGTGTTCTCTCGGCCTGCCCCATCCCCGATGGCTGTCAGCCCAGCATCTGTCCCCCAGCTCCACTTGGACCCAGGGACCCTGGAGACAGCCCTTCTCAGCTGGCCTGTGCGGGCTGCTGCCAGGCCTGGCCACCAGCCACCCGGCCACCCGATTTCCCCACACCGCCATATGGTCCGGGGGTCTGTTTTGCTAGGGGACGGCAGGGCCAGTGAATGGCCCTTTCTGAGCCAGGGACCAGCGCCTGATTCAATTTAAACCTGCTTGTCCGGGACCTGCCTGGGGGAATAAAGACTGCTCTCTCTGAGAGATGCAGCCAGGCTACAGCCAGAGACCCCGTAATCAGGTTTGCTGGGGCCAGCCCTGGCCTCCGCCCGGCACCGCGCCCCATTATCACCAGCCTCTGAGGGGTCAGTGCGGTGGCACGCCTGCCCTGTGGCTTCACAAGACTCCTCTTTCCCGTTAATCGAATCAGCCTGGCATTCCCCCGGCCTGAGGTCATCTCCGTGGGGAGGGGAGCCAGTATAAGGCACCAAGAGCTAGAGACGGGAGGGACCCAACAAATCACTGCCAGCTCACGGCCACAGACACGCGGGTGTGGGGTGGGGAGGGGGCGGCCAGAGAGGGGCGGGCTCACCCTACCACGGTCATGGCCACTGGACCCCTGCACAGTGGGGAAGAGAAGGCTCAGGACCCCAGGGCCCACCCGGACGAGGAATTCTTTCCCCCACCCTGCTTTCAACCTGAAAGCGATTTTTTTTTTCATGTTTATTTATTTGAGAGAAAGGGAGTGCAAGGAGGGGTGGGGCAGAGAGAAAGGGAGAGAGAATCCCAAGCAGGGGGCTCGAACCCACAACCTGTGAGATCGTGACCCGAGCCGCAATCAAGAGCCGGGGACACGCAAGCACCTGAGCCACCCAGGCTCCCCTCGGCCGGCAGGTTAACACGAGGACGAACACTACTGCCCACGCCATCCCTGAGTCTCGCAACAAAGATGCGTCTCGGAGCCACAATCATGGTGGAAAGCGGACACCAGAGGGTATGCATCATAGGATTCCATCCATGTAAGGACCCGAAGGGAGAGCGATGATGGTTCTAGAAGTCACAGGAAGTTACCTCCCGCTGGGAAGGAGCGTGGGGAGGCCTCGCTCCCTGAGCTGGTGATACAGAGTGTTTGCGTCATCAACACTGATCAGGCCAGACTCTTAGGGTTTGTGTCTGGGTGTGTGTTATACTCCAGTAAAAAGGCTTCAGAGTCTAAAAGCGGGGGGGAGTCTGTATTCTTACAGAAACATCTACTGAATACCTGCCCTGTTCTGGCTCTTTGCTGGCAGCTCAGAGGACAAAAGCTCGGGGTCACGATAGCTGGACAGTGAGGGGTAGCTGGTGTTCTGACAGACGGACATGCGCGGTGTTGAGGGCACAGGGAGGGACCGGCCAGTGAGGGCAGGATGCTTCTGGAGAGAGAGGAGAAGCCAGGCCCCGTCTCCACATCTTGACGCTCTTGTAGGAGTAAAGGAGGGGCAGAGGGGTGCCCGGCCCAGGGCCAGCACACCCCAGTCAGGCAGATGTGGCGGCCCGGGGTATGCTCCGGGAAGCCACGCCTCACAGGATTCCAGGTTTGTGGAATAGTCTGGAGCGGGAACTGGGGGCAAGGACTATAAAGACTAACGGTGCCTAAGCTTGGGTACGCTTTGGGGTTGCCCAGAGAGCCTCCTGGCTCCACCCAGGACCCAGGGACCCGAATCTCTGGGAGTATTAGGATCAGAACCAAAGCTTCCCTGGGGGAGCTGTTGATAAAGTTTTAGCAGGAGGCAGTTGATGAAGATTCGTTTTCTAGAGAGACGGTCGAACCTGTGTTTAAGATCACGGTGCCACGCACACTGATAAGGCCATGAGGCTGGGTGGTAGCTGATATTTATCATTCCTTTCTGCCCAGACGTAGTGTCATCCATTCTCTTATTAATATATTGTTCATTTTACTTTTTTAATGTTTATTTATTTGTTTTTGAGAGTCACAGAGTAGGGACAGAGAGAAGAGAGAGGGAGAGAGAGAATCCCAAGCAGGCTCCGCACGGTCAGCCCAGAGCCCAGCGTGGGGCTCCAACCCACGAACTGTGAGACCATGACCTGAGTCGAAATCAAGACTTGGACGCTTACCCGACTGAGCCACCCAGGCTCCCCTTACTTGTGTTCATTTTAAAAATTGGGCCATAGTTTAAAACCGGTAAAATTGGTTTTTTTGCATACATGTCTATGAGTTTTGGCAAAAGCATACAGTCATGAAACCACCACGACAATCAAGATACGGAACAGTCCCCTCCCGCCATATTCCCCTGAGATCCTTTTGTCATCAATCCCTCTCCCAAGTTCCAGCCCCGGGCAATTTGTCTTCTGTTCCCATAGTTTCACCTCTTCCGGAATGTTCTATGTTCCGTTGTACGGGTCTACACGGTTTGTCTACCTTTTCACCAGCCGAGGATCATTTAGGTTGTTTCCGGTATTTGGAGATTACAAATACAGCCCCATATAAATATTCACATACAAGTTTTTATGGCAATATGGATATTCAGCTCCTTGGGTAAGCACCTTGGAGGGGGATTGTCGGGTCATATGTTGAGTCACATAAGTGTATGTTTAACTTTATAAGAAGCTATCCAGCTGTTTTCAAAGCAGCTGTACCATTTTGCACCCCCTATCAAAGCATCATGAAAGCTGTTCCAGATCCTTGCCCGCACTTGGTGTTCTCAGTTCTCTTGTTTTTCTTTTTTCTTTTCTCTCTTTAGCCATTCTAGTGGGTGTATTATTTACTCAAAGTACATTATTTCATTCTGATTTGGAACTCATCATAGGACGGCCAGGCGTTATACGCACATGCATTTCACAGGGGGGGAGCTAGAGATTCTGATCAAGCAGGTGGCTCAACGTGATCACATTTAGTGACTGTCGGAATCAAGACACTGGAGGTCTTCTGACGGGGACCAGGTGAAGGGGAAAACGTTCTCCCAGCCGTGGTGAATGAGGGAGAAAGACAGGAGGAGCGTGGAAGTGATCAGGAAAAGCAAAGCTTGGGGGCTACTCGGGAAAGTCCCCACGCAGGTGGGAGCTGAGCTGGAGTGTGGGAAGACAGAATGGGGAAAGCGTGTCGGGCAGAGGGAAAAACAGGAGCGACAGCGTGCAGGTGGGAAAAGACGAGCCTTGCCTGGCGTCGTGCTGGTCCAGCAGGGTCCCGGAAGGACCCCCAGGCTCAAGAGATGAGTTGGGTCCAGAGAAGGAAGAGTCCGTAGCAGGGAAAGAGCAGGGCATCATAACATGAGGATACCTGGGTCAGAGACACAACCTCACAACTGCACTTTGCACATCTGTAACACGGAGATGATAATAGTTCCTTCGCCGTGTGTTCAAGGGATCAAAGGATACAAGGGGTGAAATCTGTGTAACTGTGACGAGCCACACGGATATGAGGAACAGTGCTATGCACGTGGTGCCTGCACGTGGGAAGCCTTCCATGGTGAGTCTGAGATCAGGGTACAAGCACAGTCAAGTGGGTCCGGTTTCAGCTCACAGACTTTTCTTTCTTTCTTTCTTCCTTTCTTTTAAAATTTTTTTTAATGTTTATTTTTGAGAGAGAGAGAGAGAGAACGAACAGGGGAGGGGCAAAGAGAGAGAGAGAGGGAGACACAGAATCCAAAGCAGACTCCAGGCTCTGAGCTGTCAGCACAGAGCCCGACGCGGGGCTCGAACTCACCAACGGTGAGATCACGACCCGAGTCAAAGTCTGACGCTCAATAGACTGAGCCACCCGGGTGCCCCATCGGCTCGCAAACTTTTTTGTCATGTCCTCACACGTAGGAAGGGGATAGAGAGCTTTCTCAGGCCGTTTTCCTGAGGGCACTGATCCCATTCATGAGGGTTCTACCTTCGCGCCCCGATCACCCTCCGAGGCTCCCACCTCCTAATAGCATCACCTTGGAAATTCATTTCAACATATGAACTTTGGAGAGACACAAACTTGCAGACTATACCCCCAATAAATATCACTCCTAGATTATTAGGAGCAAATCCTCCTTCCTGAACCTGTGTGGCTATTAGCGCTTTTCGGGGATGCGGCCCAGGGCAGTGATTCGAAACCTGGAAAAGCCGACATCCGGTGTATCTGTGCGGATGGACCTCGAGCTGGTCTCAGCAGCAGAGGCCACAGGGAGTGGAGGAAGGCGCACGGCCAGCCTATCCGAGGGCGAAGAGACCAGGCGGTGGTGATGACAGACGGTAGGAGGTTTGAGCTGTCGCAGGGTATCACTTGGTGCTGCCTTTCTTGGCTCCATTTACGTTGAGGAGGCGTCTCTGTGCCACACCGTGCTGTTTCCCCTCCGTTCGGCCTCGGGTGCAGGTGGGCACTTCTCGGCCCTCAGAGTCCTCCAGAGTCGCCCAGCCCACTCCTTCCCAGCCTTGTCCCCATTATGTCTGTCACGTAGACGTCGCTCTTGCTTCTTCCAGGAGGCCACCCAGATGTGTCCCGTCAGAGTCCAACTCCCGCCGCCCAGGCTCCCACAACACTCCGAGCAGAAATCCGCCCTGTGCCAAGGCTTTTGTTTCTCAAGTGTGGTAAAATAGACACAGCGTGAAGTTTTGCCATTGTAACCATTTTCAAATAATTCTTTTTAATGTGTACTTTTGAGAGAGACAGGCAGAGTATGAGCAGGGGAGGGGCAGGGAGAGAGGGAGACACGGAATCTGAAACAGGCTCTGGGCTCTGAGCCGTCAGCACAGAGCCCGATGCAGGGCTCAGACCCACCAACCACGAGATCATGACCTGAGCCGAAGTCGGACGCTTAACCGACTGAGCCACCCAGGCGCCCCATGAACCATTTTTAAGTGTAAATTCAGTAACATGCATTAAGTATGCTCACAATGTGTACGGGCACCTCCACTATCTATCTCCAGAAAATTTTCATCGTTCCAAACCGAAACCGTACCCGATCAACAACAAGTCCTCGTGACGCCCTGCCCAGCCCCCACTTTCTGTCTGCGTGTCTTTGTCTGTTCCAGGCACCACGGAGAAGTGGAGTATTGTCCTCCCGCGTCTGGCTTATTCCTCTCAGCATAATGTCTGCAAAGTTCATCCGTGCTGTCGTCCCTTAGGATTTCATCTCTTTTTATGGCTGAATAGTACTCGTGTGGTGTGCGTGCATCACATTTTGTTTGCCGATTCATCTGTTGACGGACGCTTGAGTCATTTCCACCTTCTGGCGGCTGTGCATGAGGCCGCTGTGAACACTGGTGTGCAAGGGTCCGTTTGAGTCCTCGGTTGTGATTCTCTCGGGTGTCTCCCACGTTGTGAACTTTCTGGGTCAGATGGCGATTTTGTGTTTAACTTTTTGAGGAACTGTGCCAGGCCTTTGTATGTCCACCTGCACACTGACCCAGGAGTATGAGGATGTTCGTTTCCACGTGGCAAAGGGGTCTTTGGAGCCTTTGGGGCCAGACAACCCCGGGATCAAATCCCAGCTCTGCTTCTCGATAGCTGAGCCTCTGTTTTCTTGTTTTCGAAGCGGGTCATAATGCCTAGCTCTCAGGGTTACGGTAAACCTTTTTCTTAAAGTTTATTCTTATTTATTTTGAGAGAGAGGTAGAGAACAAGGGGGAGGGGGCAGAGCGAGGGAGAGAGAGAGAGACGGAGTGACAGAACCCCAAGCAGACTCCGTGCTGTCAGCGCAGAGCCTGATGTAGGGCTCGAACCCATGAACCGTGAGGTCATGTCCTGAGCCGAAATCAAGAGTCGGGCACTCAACCGACCGAGCCACCCAGGTGCCCAGAGTTGCTATAAACCTTACGTGTATTAATAATACGAAATGCCTGGCACACTGCAGGTGTTCAGTAAGTGTTTGCCCAGCCCCCGCCCTCCACTTCTGTTTCCTCATCTGTAAAAAAGCATCCTATTTACTAACTGCCTCGTAAACCCCAAATGCTTTCAGGACGACAGGGTAGAAATGTTCTGTGGCAACTTTCTTTAGAAAACATGCCCCCCCTTTTTAAAAAAGCCCATAATTCCTCCACATGCTTCCCCATCTGTTCCCCCAAATGTGATAATTAGGAAATGATGCTGTCACTTTCCAACGTGAGAAGTCTGCCCCTCCCATCCCATCTCTGAGCGACATGGCAGAAGGATGAGCACATAGATCTTAATGTTGACAGCCGGGCCTGTTCCCAGTCTCCACGATTTTGATGTGGTTCGAAAACCAGGTCACTCTCCCCTCGGAAGCACCCCGAGGTGCTGGTCCCAGGGGATCGGGGTGCAAGGGGCTTTGAGACCACGTCAGGCGCCCTCACCACTTAGCGGTTCTTCCCTCATGAGTCTTCCCGGGGTCTAGAGCAGTGAGTGGCACCAGCCCCGTTTAAGATGAGGAAACAAGGCCCAGAGAGGTAAAGAGAACTTCTGAATAGAGCAAGTTGGTAGGAGAACCGAGATGCACCCCCTGACCCCCTCCCACCCTGCTGCTAAAGATGTGGGGAGCACAGCCCCCGGCCCCTTCAGGTAGGCTAAGAGGACTGGTCTAGTCTTCACAGGAGAGTGAAGTAATCTGGAACTTTGCGCTGCCCATGAATACTCCTCAAAACTTTCATGCCAACCAGTCCTGTCTCCCCTACCCCTCATGGAGTTTTCATATTCTAGCTTCTAAGCCATTGAACATGAAGTCCTTTGTCTTAGTTAGAGTTCCCTCCGAAGCGGAGCCTGAGACAAGTATTCGAGTGCAGCTTGCTCATTTGGGAAATGATCCTGACGAGCCGGAGCGAGGAGGAGACAGGATTAGGGCGAAAGTTAGAAAGAGGTATGTTGTTGAGCTGGTTTTCACCATGGTAACGAAGACCCGATCCATTGGGAACCCTCTGAATCGTGATACAGAATTATTCCCCCAAAGGATGAAAGGCTGAGGCATGTATTTCTCTCATTGGTTAAGAATTGGATTTGTTATCTAATGCTGAGGAACAGTTTTGCAGCCCAGAATGTACTGGCTTACAGCAACATACATTTATTATCTCACAGTGTCTCTGGGTGAGGAATCTAGGACCAGCTCAGCTCGATGGTTCCAGCTCAGGGTCTCTCATGAGGTCACAGTCAGACTGTCTGCTGGGGCTGCCGACTCTGAAAGCTTGGCCAGGGCTGAAGGGTCCACTTCCAAGATGACAGCCTCATGCAGCTGTGGGCAAGAGACCTCAGTTCCTTGCCTTAGGGGCCTCTCCATAGGGCTGCTCACAACATAGCTTCATCCAGAGTGAGAGACCTGAGAGAGAGGACGAGAACGAGCCCCTAAGATGGCATCTGTAGTCTTATCACCTAATCTTGGAAATGACACACTATTACTTTTGTGGTTCACTGTTGGCCACCCGATCAACTCTGGTACAACACGGGGGCAGAGGTCACTGGGAGCCATCTTAGAAGCTGCCTACCACAGGGTTGATCTTCAAGCATTAACCCCCTGCAAACACACACACACACACACACACACACACACACACACACAGACTCCTAAGATGAAGGAGCTCCCAGTTACGGAGCTAGGAAATGCAGTGGGTGCTTGAGATAGGAAGCAGTCAGCATGCACAGGAACTGTCCAGCAGTGGAACCGACAGTTGGCCAAGGGCATGTGGCACAAGGCACCAATAGCACCTGTCTATGTCCCATGCTGCGAAATCCTCCTCCTCCTGGCCTTCCCTCTGCCACTCTCCCCTGCTCCGATCATGTGTATCCTTCAAAGCTGCCCTGTAGCCATACGATCATCCCGAAATCCTCCTTGACCACCTGGCTCCCAACCCTTCACATGGGCTTGCTTTGGTGTTTGCACAAATGCTGTTAGAACAGCCGACATATTAGATCCCAAAGGGCGGGAAGCATTCTTCACAGTGTTCACTATAATCCGAAGGACTAGAAAAGTCCTGAGGTAGGGTGGTCTAGACTGGCTACTATAGTGGCTAGAGGTGTCGTGAGTGCCCAGATATGTCCCATCTCTCTACTCCCCCTCAGGGTGTCAGCCTTGGCTTTAGCTAGTCCCCTCGAACTCTAGAAATGTCAGCTGAACAACCAGCCAACACATCCAGACACAACAATGCCCATAGATAGAAAAGAAGTGTGCATTCCCGATGTCTCCTTTTAAAAGCAAGGACAACTTTCTTGGAAACCCCCGGAGGACTGCTCTTCACATCTAATTGAGAAGATCTTGGTCCCCTGCCAACCCTAAACTACTCTCTGGCAAGTAGAATTGGATTGTCATGACCAGCCTAGAGGGATCAGTGGCCACCCAAGAACAGAAAATGGGATCACATTCCCTGAGCATGTGGCCACAGCGGGAGTGGATGCTCCCAGACTTGGAATTAAGCAGCGTGGGGCTCAAGTCCCTACTTGGCCACCTACTTGCTCTGAGCCTGTTTCCTCCTTTATGAAGACAGTGAGACACATTTTGTATGGTTAAAGTTAGGCCCTAGCACCTAACATCTCTCCAGTTAACTAGTTCATGGCTCACCATCCCCATTGCCACCAATTTGGTCCAGCCCCCTCCAGCCCTCCCCTCTTTCTCTCTCTCTCACATGCACACACACACACCCCACACACACCTTTTAGGATTTATAATTGACATATATCTTACATACAGAGGGTATAAAAATCTTAAATGCACAGCTCCATAAGTTTTTACATATGTACACCCCCACGTAACCACACACAAATCAAGCTGTAGAAAATTTCCAGGACCCCCAGAAGACTCCCTTGTGCCCCTTCCCAATTAATACCTCCCCAAGGTAACCTGCATCTGACCTCCAGCGTAATATATTAGTTTTTCCTGTTTTTGAACTTGGTACAAATGGAACAATACAGTATGTATTCTTTTGTGCTGGCTTCTTAACTCAACATAACGTCTGGGAAATTAATCCATGTTGTTGTGGGTAGATTTCTCTCACTGTTACATAGTGTACCATTGTATGAATATGCCACGATTTATTTACCCAGTCTACTGTTGATGGACACTTGAGCTGTTTCCAGTTTTTACTATTATAAATGATGCTGCTGTGAGTATTTTTGCACAAATCCTTTAGTGAGCAGCCATTTTTATTGAATACACAGCCAGGAGAGGAACTGCTGATCGTAAGGTGTATGTAGGTGTAGCTTTGGTAGTTTCTACCCCATGTCTTCCAAAAGAAATCTGCTGATTTACACTCATAACGGAAACGTGTGGCCTCTGTAAGCTCTTGTCTGGACTACTGCAACACCCTGATCGCTCCTCTTACACTTGGAACGCCTTCTCAAAATTATCTGAGTCCTACCCTCCTTCATGCCTGGGATGCTGGAGGCTGGCAGAGCCATTGGGGAGGGCTCTAGCATTCATTTCTCCCCATTGGGGTGCTTTCTGACCTTCTAATCCCTCTTCCCCCCCCCAACCCCACATACAAGGTTGACCAGATGCCTTGAGGAACTGTAAGACCAGTGGCCTTGTACCCACGGGGTTGTTTGGGGTTCCTATGGTTATTGCCAGCCCCAGAAGGGCAGCCTGGTGACCAGATCACTCTTGTTGCCATCATTGTATTTCTTTTCTAGAATCACATAAGAATGGACTGCCAACATGGAGGCTTCAGGTTGATTTGGGGTGATTCACAATAGACATAGGAGGACTTCAGGGTTCTGGGATATCCTTGCTGACCCTTAGGCTTGAGCTGCACATATGGGCCCATGCACCATGCACTCTTGACTACTCATATTCCCATCACAGTGCCTCCTGCAATCTACTCTACCCAACAGAGGTGTGGGGGGAGGGCAGCAGACAACCTTTACCCTTGCATCCCCACTGTTGGCACCCTGAGTGGCAATCCGCCCCCTCCACAGGCTCCATACCATTTACCAAGCTGTCCTCTGTGGGCGGCTGCTCTTGTCTTCTCCTGGGCCTTCTGAAGACAGTTGCTACACAAACCAAATGGGACCTTCCAATCAATGTCCTCTCTTGCCTCCAGTTGATGTGGGGTGTATGCTCTCCCCAGGTGATATTAAGCTGTGAAAGATGAAGACAGACGTTTCTTGTGCCACAGGTCCTTTGCCCATCCTCCCCACTGCTAGCAGTGTGTTAAAGGCAAGGTTGGCATTGAAAGAGATTACATTCTTGGAATGCAGTGATAATGACACACAGACCTCAAGATCCTACGATTATGTTACAAAATTCTGAACAGTAAATTTAACATGACCGGAACATGAGCTATCAATTACATCTTCCTGTATGAGAATTACACTGGTGATGATGGAACCAGCCTTCAACAAATGGTATCAGGAAACTGCAAGAGGCAAGAGGTTCTAGATGGTTTCCATACAAGCACATCCTGATGAGCCATAGTGTTGTGAGCACTGATAGTGTTTCTTCTTTTTCTTTAAGTGGGAGATCGGCAACTAACCAGGAACCAAGCGTTTGTTAGTAAAGACCCTGTTGAAATGATCCCTAGATCTCAGCAGTCACAGACGGTGCTCGGACACTAATTGGGAATCTTCAGCAGCACTGATTAGATGATAAACAAACAAGGGCACCTGGGTGGCTCAGTCGGTTGAGGGTCTCAGACTCAAGTCATGATCTCACTGTCCGTGAGTTCAAGCCCCACGTCAGGCTCTGTGCTGACCGCTCAGAACCTGGAGCCTGCTTCAGATTCTGCCTCTCTCTCTCTCTCTCTCTCTCTCTCTCTCTCTCTCTCTCTCTCTCTCTCTCTCCAGCCCCTGCTTGTACTCTATCTCTCAAAAATAAGCAAAAATGTTTTTAAAAATTTAAAAAGGTGATAAACAAACGTATAAGTACCTCTTTTCTACTATCATTCAAAATCTTCATCAAGAAGCCATTATATGGTTGATCCTCATTATTTACATGTTCTATATTTGCAAATTTTCTTCCTCGCTAAATTTACTTGTAGCCCCAAAACCAATACCCAAGGTGCTTTATTTTTAAAGTTTATTTATTTATTGTGAGGGAGAAAGAGAGAGAGAGAATGGGAGAGGGGCAGAGAGAGTGAAAGAGAGAGAATCCCAAGCAGGCTCCACACTGTTAGTGCAGAGCCCGATGTGGGGCTTGAACTCACACACTGTGAGATCATGACCTGAGCCAGTAACCTAGCAGTGTATGAAAGGCAAGGTCAACACTGAAAGAGATTACATTCTAGGAATGCTAAGTCGGACACTTAACTGACTGAGCCACCCAGGTGCCCCCCAATACCCAAGGTGCTTTTGCAGTTATTTGCATGAATGTGCAGAGTGGTAAAAAACTGGAGTCACCCAGTGTGCACATTCCCACCAGCTGAGGTTGGATAAGACAATAGCCTATCTGGTCTCAGCTCTTGTACTGTAAAAAAGTGTCTTTTTTTTTTTTTTGAGGGAGAGAGAAGGCACAAGTGAACAAGGGGCAGAGAGAGAGAAGCGGGGCTCACCCGACACAGGGCTCGAGCTCACCCAAAGCGGGACTCGAACTCACGAACCGTGAGATCATGACCTGAGCTGAAGTCAGATGCTTAACCGACTGAGCCACCCAGGTGCCCCGAAAAAGTGTCTTTTTCAATTACATTTAGTGTCGCTTTCTTTTTTCCTGAATTTTTGTGCTTTTTCTTGGTGATTTCGCTGTTTAAAATCCTGCTCACCACAAGCACAGTGCTGAAGTCTCTTAGTGTTCCTGAGTATGAGAAGGCCGTGACGTGCCTAACAGAGAGGACACGGGTTCAGGCATGAGTTGCAGTGCCGTTGGACATGAGCTCAATGTTAATCAATCAACAATACGTATTGAATAAGTTGTCTTTAAACAGAAGCACATAAAACAAGGTTATGCGGTGATCGGTTCACAAAAATGTGACCAGAGGCTCTCAGGAACCTACCCCTGTATTTCCCCGAGGAGTGATAGTTCAGGGTCCTTTAATTTGATGTTTGCAGTAACACCACGAGTATGAGACCCGTTGGGTCTCACGTGGGCGCATGAATCTCCCAGCAAAAAAATGTTTGCAAAGGGTCCTGCATACCCAGGGACAGCGCTGTTCCCGCAGTGGGGTTGCAGCAAAGTGCTCTAAGGTGACTAGGTTTTAGCATTTCGAGCCATCCCAACCTTCCCCCCCCCCCCCGCCGGCCCTGCCAGAGTGTCGGCAGGGAGAGACACAAAGTGACCGGGCGGACCCTGGGTTGGTCTGTTCAGACCACCAGGACAAAATACCACAGACGGTGGTTTAAACAACAGAAACTGATTACTCACAGTTCTGGAGGCTTGAGGATCAAGGTCAAGGTGTGGGCCAGGTTGGTTTCTCCCGAGACCTCTCCCCTTGGCTTGTAGACAGCTATCTTCGTGTTGTGTCCTCACATGGCCTTTTCTCTGTGAGTTCAAGTCCCTGGTGTCCCTTCCTCTCTTTATAAGGACACCAGCCATATTGGATCTGGGCCTCACCCATACAGCCTCTTTAAGGGCCCTGTCTCCAAATACAATCACATGGGGGTTAGGGTTTCCACCTACGACTTGCGGGGGGAGGTGGGGGCGCGTAAGTCAGTCCGTAACAGGTCCCATGTGGACAAACTCACAGTCCTCGTTTTCTAAAGGACAGCCAGAGACTGAGGGAGTGACGCCACGGACCTCAGGGTGGAGGGCTGATAACCCGAGCCCCTCCCTCCACTGCCTCCTTCCTTTTGTGGTCTTCTCGAACCTGACAGCCTCCCATGCTGGCAGAGCAGCTGGTGATTCTGACTCAAAAGAGCTGGATTTGAATCTATGTGAATGGAGGCTGGAGGAAGTCAGTGTGAGCCTCAGTGGACTCATCTGTAAAGTGGGTTTTCCAACCACTGACCTGCCTCAACCTCATAAAGCTGTTGTAGGATCATCTGGGAAAAAAACTCGAGAGGGTTTCATAAACTGGAAAGTCCTAAATTATGAGAAGGAAGGGCACCTGGGTGGCTCAGTCAGTTACACATCCAACCCTTGATTTCGGCTCATGTCACAATCTCACGGTTCATGAGATCAAGCCCCATGTCACAGTGCAGAGCCTGTTTGGGATTCTCTCTCTCTCTCCTCTCTCTGCCCCTCCTTCGCTTGTGAGCACACGTGCACTCCTCTCTCTGTCTCTCTCTCCAAATAAATAAAAAACATTTATAAAAAGAGTGAGAAAGGAAAGGGTGACTACATACGGGTCAGATTTACTTGGGCAAGAGCATATACAGTAATACCTTTTAGCCCTTGACTTTGTGTGTTTTGGGAGGCTTGCTCCCAGCATTCTAGAGGAGGAGCGCACTGGGCAGGAGAAAGCACGGGACACCGTCTCATCCTTCCACTGTGGCCGCACAAGTAGCAGTCGAGCCGGAGGGTCGCAATTTTTTTAAGTCAAAATTTTCAAACATAGATCTTGAAAAACTAACTTTTAGATTGTTGAATAAAACAGACACACATATGCATTTGTCATTCAGACACTACCACGGGCCTCAAGGCAATGTATTGAATTTTTTTTTAAAGGAAGCAATTTAAATGAGAAAAGTTAAGCATTATAATCAGGGCGTTGTCAAAAAACCCAAAATGGAATTCTGGTTTAAAAAAAATAACGGAAGAGATACCTTAATATAAAATCGATCAATGTGTATATGAAACAGTGAGGAGATGGGTGGAAGATAAAACCAACTCTGAATCTTTTAGTAAATTTCATAAAAGTGCCAATTTGATGGATTTAAAACACTTTATGAAATGTGGGGGAAAAAACCCACACGAATACCTAAGGAAACCCATGAAAATGGCTGAAGCAAGAATTGAATGGAGTAATCAAGGAAAAATCCATCCTCTGGTTCTTCCCTTGCCAGCCTTGCCCTGATCTGGGTGGTGGCCCTTTCCTTTCGCTCCTGGCCCACATTCGTCCCCAGCAGCCTATCCTCGGAGAAGTCAGATCCTCCATTAATAACCCACAATTGACCAATTAGGTTCAGCTGCAAAGCTGGAATTAGCTGAAATTTTAAATGTTCCAGTTCAGCTTAGGATGTTTCCAGAAAGCCCCGTTTTACGTAATCAAGCAAATTTACCATCATTAGTGGCAATTAAGATAAAGTGTTAATGACTCTGTTTACCCTGGTGGGAACATATGCAGGGTGCGTGCGTTCGAGGCAAGGAGAGGAGCCGAACACGGGGCGATGCCTGGGAGGTGGAATCTCGGGGTTTGGAGGAGGTTCTCTCCTCGCTCCTCATAGAACATCAGAAGGCGCACGCGCCCTCAGGGAGTAACGCTGTACGTGGGGAAACTGAGGCGCAAAGCGCGCCCGGGGCTTTGCTGCCCATGGCCCCTGCTCTGCACCACTTCCCACATCACTCAGCTGCCTTGCTGGCCTGAAGAGTTATCGTTGGTGGAAGGAGTCAAGAAGGAGAAGGAGAAGGGGGCTGTTTAAGAGAGCACCCCTGCAGTTAACTATGCATGCGTGCTGAGTAATTAACTTACTCGACCCTGACAACCACCATCTTCCTGGAGAGACCTTCTTAGCCCCATTTTACAGATGAGAAAACGGAGGCTGGGGAAACTCAAGTCCTTTGCCCAGGGTTACTCCTCTGAGTGTCTTGGTCGGTCCATTCCACGACCCAGCCTTCCAGCTCTGCCCCTTGCCCCACTTATACCCGCACAGCCAGGTTCATCCCGAGCCTCTGGAGGAGGTCTGGAGTGGGAAGACAGGGATCAAAGAGGGCTTTGGGCCTGATGGGGCTTGCCTGCCTCTCCTCAGGCTGCCTGCAGTTGTGGGACAAGTCCCAGGGAAGTGGCTTCCCCTTGTGGCTTCCAGCCTGGGAAAAGGGCGGCTCAGTGGCACTCCTCAGCTCAGGACTGGGGGGCAGCAGGGAGATAATTAAGGGGTAGGGAGCAGTGGGGAATTGAAGCAATTACCCAGCTAATTGAGGCCCAATGGCCCACTTTCCCTGAACATCGGGGTGCCAGGCTGGGAAGGCTGACCGCCCGAACCTTCAGGTGATGGCACCTGAATAGCCTCCCGAAACAGGGAGCTCTGGGAACCTGAAATCCTTGCTTCGGGCAGCGTCTCCAGCCTCTGCTTTTCCGCAGTGAAGGCAGGTTGCGCGTGAGGTTGCGGCCTCCGGGAGGGACTTAAGGAGAGGGAGAGGTCGCTTTCCGTCACGGGACTCTGGATCAAATCATTTCTCCTCACTTTTGTCATCCCGCGGAATCATCACAGGGACCCCATTTCACACACGGAGAAACTGAGACCTACACAGCGTGGGCCATCTGCTCAAAGTCACGTCCCCGAGCCCGAATTAGCCGGCACGGCCTGGGTCTTTCGACTTCTGGCTCCCTTATGTCTTTCCCCGCACCTCCCAGCTCCTGCCTAGAACATGAGTTTGGACACGCACGTGTGTTCCACCCCCACCTTCCCGCCTCCAGCCCCCACCCGTGGAAACAAACCTATTCGCCATCCGCGGAATGAGTCTTGAGGTCACCGTTTCGGGAGCTGGAATTCTCCTCGCTGCCGAGAGCCCAGCTTTTGTGTTTGTTGTGTAGACAAAGGCGGCCTAAGTTAGCACATGTGTTCCAGAGGCTCCCGCCCCATCCCCTCCCCAGGGACCCACGGGGAATTCTGCTAAGATAATTATCTCCAACTGGGGTTTTGTTCGGTCCTCTGGTAAGACAAGCTCCCCGTTTAGAATAATAAGGCTATGCTATTGAAGGCTAGCCGGGAAATATTTTTCAAACAAGCAATTCACGTATGTGTTTCACATATGCCGCTCATTAAGGTTTATAAGACCTTTTGGTCTTCACCATAAAGCTTGTTTTTTTAAAGGTTAGAGTCAGCATGCCCCGGTTACTGCCAGCACCCTGCTTCCCTCTTCAGATGCGACAGAATCCTGGGAAGTGTTGAAAGGGAATCAGAGAAGCTGAAGCCTCCCGACCCCGCGGCAGAGGAACGAATGGTGGCCCCAAGAATTCTCTGCCCCGCAAGAGCAGGACCAGGAGGGGGGCCCTCCTGCCGGACCCCCGCGTGTGCACAGGGTTCTCCGATTTAGAAAACAGGGGTACATCTTCATCCCGGTGACTCACAACCTGGGAGCACGTTAAACCCACCCGAAATGTGTAAGAAACACATCCGCCTGGGTCCCAGCCACCCAAATCCTGACCGAGCCAATCGGAGGCAGGTGGATCCCCGGCACTGAGTAGTTGTCGAGCTCCTTGGGTGGCCGTGATGTGAGGCCAAGGTGGACGCCATCCCTGGGCTCCTGGGTCCCCGAAGCTGTCCTGCAGGTGGGCGAGCCAGGATTCATTCTCTGTCTTCTAGAGACGAGGAAAACACGGCCCCGGAGCAGACACAGCATGCCTGTACGTGGCAGAATCAGGACTTGAATCTGGCTGTCTGACACCTTCTTCCAAGCCCCCCTTGTAGTCCACGTGATAGCGACAGCTACCATTCACGGAGCCTGGCCACCGATGTCGGTACTGGGATGGCCATTTAGCAGATCAGGAAACTGAGGCTCGGAGAGGTTACGTGACATGCCTCATGTCACATCACGTACAGAGGATCTGATCGCAAAAGTCCTGCAGGAAGCAGGTAACGTGGGGCATCGGAGTTTGGCCATTAGGTTTCCACCCCTGGGCAGTGCGACCTCTCTTTCCTGTGTTTAAAGTGTCTCTGAGGTCCTTTAAGGACCGTATGCAGAAAGAGGAAGCGAATGTCCATTTATCGTTCACCTACCATGTGCCAGACCCTCTGCTGGCTGTTTTACCTATATCTTCCGCGTTGAGTCTATACGACAGGTGTTGCCCTCCACATTTTAAAGGCGGAGATGCTGAGGGCTACCGTCATTTGGTGACCTGCTCCAGGTCACAGAGCTGGCAACTTTCAGAGTAAACCCCCTGTCTGTGGGCTTCCACACACACATACACACACACACACACACACGCACGCACGCACGCACTGCCTTCCCGCTCTGGTCACAGTGGCAGGTGCGACCTGCCCAGACATACGGAAGAGTTTCAGGCAAATTTGAAAACAACAAAGATAATTAAAAAGGGGGGAAACGGTTTTATTGTGGCCTTGGCTGGATTTCATTGTTTTTGAAGTCATTGTTAATTTGGTGCCAGGGCATTTTAATCAATTAGGTTGAAGCTTGCTGTTTATGAACCCACTAAGAGTGTGCGTTTGCTTTTGTTATTAATTAAGAACATCATTCTTTTTAAGCGTTCTTTGAGCAAACCTTTCTTTGCCTCCTAGCTTCTTTTACACATGGCCACGGGGGGAACGTAGAAATAGAAGACCATGACTTGGGGAGAGCCCAGGACGGGGAACCAGGAAAGCTGGGTCTGACCCCGGGGCTGTCCCTGACCCTCAACGTGATCCTGGATGAGTCACTTGACTTCCGCGAGCCTCGGTGCCTTCCCCAGATGGGAGATGATGATCCTCATCCCAGCTTCCTATCAAAGATGCTCTGAGACAAAATGAGAGAATCAAGATAAAACCTTAAAAACTGGAAAGGGTCATGCAAAGACGAAGGTTTTTTTGCGAAAGAAAGTATTCCTGTTCAAATCTAAAACCTTTTTCCGTACCATGATGTAAGATACACACTGTTATTCCCATTTGGAAAAACGTTATCAACCACAATGGAGGGCCACACTTGTTTACTCAGCGTCCTTTGCCGTTTGGGGATCCACCCACTGTGGGTGGTAGAATCAGCCGTTTATTCATTCGGCCACTCCTTGCATGACCACGAACCCAGCCTGGCCCTGAGTCAGGGAAGGCGCTGGGATGGAGACGACACACAGCCTCCCAGTTCAGCAAGGGAAACTGCCAACCACACACTTGCATGAGAAGCAGGTGAGAATATAGCAGAGGGAAGGAAAAGTTTCCATGGGAGCCCCAAGAAGTTAAGTGGGGAGGGATGAGCGTGTGCTCTGAGGGCTGAGGATTTGGACTGGTCAAGTCTGTGCTTTCCTCCCACGGGCCTTTGCTCTCAACCTTCACGCTCCACTGGGGTTTCCCCATGGCATGTCCCCGGAGAGCTCTCGGAGGACAAGGGACCACAGCGGCCAAGGAGAAGCCCCTGGTCTGAAGCAGGTGAACACAAAGGGGGCCCTTTGGGTGGCAATAGGGCTTGGCTTGCTACCTTGGGCTGCTCTGAGCACGGAGCCCAGGTACTCCTCAGAGAGAACATCACCAACGGAGCCTCTTAGGTCGGGGTCTCGGGTGTATGTTGTGCCCATTTACCTATCCATCCCTCATCTCTGCACTCACCAGCTCCCAGCGACCTACATATGTTTGACCAGTTGACGTCCATCTGTAGACAGGCCTCCTCAGAACCCACACCTGGAACTCCCTCTCGTTCATTCGACAAATGTTTGAGAGCCTGGCATTGACCAGGTACTGATCTATGTCACAAGGCCTTTCTTTCAACTCCTTTAAAAGGCCTTTCTTTAAACTTCTTTAAAAGCCTGCATGAATTCAACTCACCATTACAAGGAGGTCCTTTCCCCTTTCCAGATCACCTAATCAGAGAAAAGGTAACGTATCCGCCTGGTGATTATCGTAGCTCATTACATTGGTACCTAATATTCCATACAGCCTAATCTTTGCACATGGAGTATAAAATCTAGATTCACTTACCTTTTAGGGCTAGGAGGATTACAGTGACCACCTCCCATCTTACAGATGGAAAACTAAGGCCCAGAGATAGAGGGTGCACTCAAGGTCACACAGGAAGTCAACGGAGAGCTGAGACTCTTTCCCTATCCAATTCCGGTCTCCAGCCCCATCTTACAATATGTCCTAGAATATGCCAAATGAGCTTAGACAAACTCTCTTTTGGCCTGCTTTCTCACCCAACAAAAGAAAGTTTGCTGCTGACTTCTAATCAACCTTCCAGCTATATTTTCTAGATCTCTACAAAAACATTTAGGCTGGCAGGTAATCATTCAAGTTTCAGGGAATAAAGCCTGCTTTTCACTTAGAATTGGATGAATGTGTCCGTGGACTCTGCTCAGACCCAGGGCGGTTGTCCGTTAGTATTGTTAGCCCATTCGGAACCTTGGGTGGCCTGGCCCGAGGACCCTTGGGTCAGGTTGAAGGCAGAGGTCTTCTCTGGTCTGCGGGTCTGGCTCCTACCCTCTTTAGGCACGTCCGACCCTGTGGTTCACCAGGGGGGCAACGTGGAGCCAGCCGTGCTCTGATCCCTGGTCCTAAGGGTGTGAGTGCCGTGCCCCCAGCACACAGGCTTCCAGCCCCAGCCCCGGCCCAGTGGGAGCTGGCCGAGCCTGAAACGTCCCACGTTCGCTCATTCGCCGAGCCAACCAGCCAACACCAGCAACTGGACCCCGTCCAGTCCGGTGCAAGCTGCTGGAAGAGATCCACGGAAATTCAGCCGAGCACGTGGAGAGCGGGGACCATGTCATTCATTTTGTATCTCAAGTGCCCGCACTGTGCAGGTGCTCCGTAAGTGGTTGTTAGCTGAATGGCTTCGCGGTCAGGGAGCTCCTTACTGGCCTGAAGACAGCGGGCAGGACCCCCTAGCCTCTCGGAACCTCTCTTTGCTCTGATCTAAAGTGAAAACACTAATAACGCTAACGTGAAATGACTCTTGGGAGGCTCCGACAAGAAAAGCTATGCGGAGGAAAAGAAAGACCTTGCGAACGGCAAAGCCCTAAGAAAAACGTTAGCTCTGTCACCGCCGTGCGGGATAACGGAAGTGGACGGGGCTCCCAGGATCCGAGGGACAAATTAGGTTGAACAGAATCTCAGGGGGCGGGGGAGGGGAATGCTAGAAGAAATGCAGTATTCAGAACCTAAAAGATAAGCCGTACTATCAGAGATCTGGTAGTTCATTTGCTTGTTTGCTTTTCATACAGGGGAAAAAAAAAAAATGGCCAAGTGAAAGATACCGTGACCCGAACAAAGCGTTTTAGTGAAAAATGAGCTTTCCTTTTTGTGCTTTAGACGTGACCAAACTGCGAAGAGGTAACAAGCGTCTCTTGAGTCCTTGCTAGGCCCAGGGCACTTTTGGGTACCTTATCCCATTCAATTAAGAATTCGAGGGAGATTCAAAACTGCCGTCCCTGTAGTCATTTGGGTTCTGGAATCCAGGGATCTGGGAGGGCTCAGGTCAAAGGTTTTCCCATTATTAAAGTGTCCAGAATGACAGAAAGATCCAACGCCTGCCGCCTGACCTCCACCTCCACCTCTGTCCCTCCCCTCCCACAGCCCCGGCCACGGTCTTATTCAAATAAACAGTCTTGGGTCCCAAGCCGAGTTCCTTGGAAGTCGGAGCAGAAATCCTAATTGTGGTTAATGAGGCCCGGGGTTTGCTCTGACTGGGCTGTTTACTGAAGCAATTTCAGTGTTGCTCCTTTTACTCCTTCTGGGCAAAGACAGCAGCCACTGGCTAGCCTGTTCGGGATAAATGTCACCACAGGCCCCGGGGGAGGTGGGACCGCTCTTACGCCCCTCCTGTGTCACCTGGCTCTGTGAAAGGAGCCTAGGAAAGAAGAGGAGGAAGGTGCAGACCTGGCCTCTGAGGTCTGGGGCGGCAGCACTTGGAGAAGGGACCGCACTCTCAGACAGGGGACGTGGGTGCTCCGGGGGCATGCGTCCCGCTCCCTTTGGTCAAAGGAAGAGCTGGTCCCAGAAGGCTTCCCGCCTGGCAGCTGCTCAGGGGGACTCTGTCCTGGAACTCAGAGTGCTGTGCCCTTTCCCGCAGTGTCCCTTCCCTCAGCCTCCTGCAGGGCTGCGAAGGTCCCCCAACCCCCCACTAAGCCCTTCCGCAGCGCCTCTGTGCACCAGGCGACTTTAAAAATCTCTCGGTCCCAGAATCCCAAAGAAACATACGTTTTAAGTGACCTGACCAGTGTGAGGTCTCCCTGTGACCTGGGAGGTGCCCACCCTGGGAGGCTCAGTGCCTACCGCTTTGAGAGCACAGCAGTCAGGCTTTTTTTTTTTTTTGTCTTCAGTCCCAGGCCTCAGAGAGAGGCAGCAGAGGAAAGAGAAGGGAGAGAACATTTACTGAACGTGTCTAAGCAAATAGCAGCTCCTTTCACATTTTGATCGATCCATCCTTATCCCAATGTTTAGAGAAAAAAAACTGAGGCTCCGAGAGGCAGTGACTTGCCCAAGGTCACACACTGGGGGGCCAGAATATATTCTGGAATTACCGATGCACTCACCAGTTACTTACTGAGTGCTAATGACAAGCCAAGCGTGGTTCTAGGTGCTGTGGATATATCTGGGAATGATCAAAGACCTGGCCTCACAGAGACGAGATTCCAGGCAGGCAGACAGCCCGTGAACACGTTGATATATAATATAATATAACATCTGCAAGACCCGTCTGACTCAAAGCCGTTGTCTTTCTCCCACAATGCACAGCTCCCTCGCAGCCCCGAGCATCTGGCCTCAGACGATTCCCCGAATCCTTTTTATTTCCAGGGGCCCGGCTTTCAGGCTCAATAACGCACTGCCTATCCGCACGCCCTCCATAAACCCTAAATGCTCCTTTGGGGTTTTGTGCCAACCCCACAAAGGCAGTCACGGCATCAAAGAAGAACTCTGTTCTCTGCCTGATGCCTGCCGAGCAGCTGTCCTCAGCAGGCCTGGAATCCTCCCCAAAACAAGCCAGCCCCTGGAGTTCTCCCGTCCTTCCTGGAGGTACCCTCTGAAGTTCCTGGCGAGGAAGTTCTGGTTCAGATAAAGGTTACCCAAATAGCTCCAGCCGCCCGAAATGTGGTGGGAGATTTACAGGAAGCAGGGAGGGGCAGTATTTCCAGGAGCCGTAAATCTCTCCTGCCCGAGGCTGGGGAAGAGAATGTACCGCCAGCACTAAATCAATTTCATTGGCGTGCTCCGGGGTTTCTGCACTTGGAGGCTGGGCCAGGGGTGGGAAGGAAATAGTTGTCAAACATCAGGACTGATGAGGACAGACGCCGGAATCAGAGGTTGTGATTTCCTGTGGCCCAGAGAGTTTGCCTGGTCGTGGCCTTTCCTTGGGGGTCTTGTCCCCAGAATGCCTCTGCCCCAGGCAGTAAGTAGCAAAAGCTCAGTGGCCTTGGGTGCCAGACAGCATCGGTCTTCCCCGGGGTCTCTTGGGTCTTTTTACAAAGGCCCCTCCTCCCAGCTCCTTGTGCGGCTGCTTCCTTCTCACCAGCCACATCCTAGCTCGGCCGGCCCTTTCCAGAGAGGCCTTCCCTGGGCATTCTACCTCAAGTAAGGCCCTCTATCTGGCCATTGTCTCAGTATCTCTCTGGTTTCATGCCTTCTAGGGAAATCCTGGCTTACAGAGTCTTGTATATTTAACCACTATCACTGCCTGGTCAGCCCGCTATGCCAACTCCACGAAGACTGACTTTCCTGCCACTGTATTTCTGCCACCGAGCACAGAACTTGGAAGATGCCAGGTGCTCAGTAAAGATCCACCGAATGAAAGAATCGACGAAAAAGTAAATTACCAAAAGGCATCCACTCTAGCAGCGAAGATGGTGATGGGGAGGGAAATAAATGTACTTATCTCAATCACTAGGAATGCTGAAGGAGAACCATTCTGTCAAAAGCATTCACGGTATGCACTTGGCTCCGAGAGAGAGACGTTTATGTGTGCATCTCCTGCAACTAAAAGACCTCACAGAAGCAGAGCTCTCCCTCTTTTTCACTGAGGGCTTGAGCCTGGGCTCTTCGGCAGGCACAGTTGGGGCTGCTGACCCCAAGCCCGCACCTTCTTTCCCCAGATGGGTTTTTCCACTTCCCAGGGCCACACATAGCTGCCGTCAGGGCCTGTCTCTCCTCCTGCTGTACTGCTCTGACTCTGTCCCCACACCACGGTCTTCCTGCTTCCCAGCCCTCCCTGGTAAGGGACTGGCAAAGGCCTCTCTCCTTCGTACGTGAGAGTGTGGCTCACACGCTCCTGCCCAGGGCCGGGGATCCTGTGCGGCGAGAAGCCTTCAGAGGTCCTCTGGCCCCACTCTGTCGTTTTTCAGAGGGGCAAGTTGAACCTCACAGAAGGGACCGTTTCACGGTCAGGTGACCAGTCGCAGGCAGGGATGGGCCTAGGCGCAGGTGTCCTGATTCTGAGTGCTCCTCTAGTCATGCCAGTCCGCTCACCTGGGAGGAGGAGAGGCAGGGGCCGGGTGGGAGGTGGCCCCCTCTCTCTGCTGTAGAGCAGTCCCGTCTTGCGGGTGTGATGAAGGGAAGAGCAGGGCCTTGGGGTGGGAACAGACCAGGTCTCCCCATGGCATGGCTTCGGGCAAATATTTCAGCCTCCGAGGCTCCTTTGTAAAAGCTCGGAGAGGTCCTCCTGGGGCGGAGAAAGGGTAAGGGGTGGGAGAGCACTTGTGCAGAGGGCATGCCCAGAGTTAAGGCTCCCCTCCATTCCTTCCTTTTTCTCCCAGTCTTTTTTACGGTGCTTCATCTCTCACTCCCAAAGACCCTATCCCTCCCCCATACAGGCCAGTTTGCCTTCAGTTTCAGCTCCCCACATGTCTGCCGTGGTCCCTGCCAAAGGACTTGTCCTTCCCTTGCCATTGGTCTAGTTACCTCTTCCAGGAAGCCTCCTAGGATTTCCGGTCCCGTTTTCCCGGGAAAGATGTCAAACAACACGTCCAGCTTCTCTTTCTGGTTACAATTTTCGACAGCCGGCACGTTTCAACGTCCACTCGTTCAATTAACACGTGTTGCAGACACGAGCATCACCCTCCACACGTACAGGCAAATCAGACTGGGCCCCTTCTCACCGAGCTCCCAGTCTGGTGAGAAAGACACGTGGGCAGTTACGTAAGGGAGTGGTCAGAGGCCAACCGAGCAGATCAGCTAGGCTAGTGCTGGCTGCTATAACAACGAACCCTAAAATGTCAGCGGCTTCACACGGCAGAAGTTTGTTTCCCACTCGTGACGCGTTCCGTGTATGCGTGCTGGCTGGCGGGAGGCTGGGCCTGGGGACAGTCAGTGCCGGGGAGCTTCCCCGGGAGGGGAAGGAACGGGCACTTCAAGGGCAGACCAGCTGAGCCAGCTCAGGGGGTGACTGAAAGCTCTGGCTCGTGTGTTTAATATGTGCTCAGTTGCGCCCATCCAGGCGCATCCGAAGACTGGCTCTTCTTAGGATGGAAATACACGGTGTTCAAAAAGGACAGACAGAGGCACGAGTCCGGAGAATCTCCGTTCGGCTGGCCTGCCCCCTTTGCAGCCACCGTGAAGACGGGGTCACTTTTAGGAAAACCTGTGGGCTCTTTCTGTTTTGCAGCATGGTCGGATGAAATCCAAGACCCAAATGGGTCAGGGAGGGTGCGCGCAGGGCCGCCTGGGGGGCTCAGTCCGTGAAGCGACCGACTCTCGGTTTCGGCTCAGGTCGTGATCTCACGGTTCATGGGATGGAGCCCCGCGTTGGGCTCTGCACTGAGTGTGGAGTTTGCTTGCGCTTCTGTCCCTTCCTCCGCCCCTCCCTCACGTATCTCTCTCTCTCTCTTTCTCTCTCTGTACATGTGTCTCTCTCTCAAAAAAGAAAAACTTAAAAATTAAGAAAAAGGAGGGTGCGCTCAGCTCAGATCCGTAAAATTTATCGCGAGGGGTGGGGGAGGACCTAAGAGGAGCACCTGTGGACAGGCACGTGAGCACGTGGTTTGCAAGGCAGGGGCACCCAGCAAAGGGTACTGCTGCTTTGTAGGGTAGACAAGCCCTCCGACCACCTCCAGCCAAGGACCCGGAGCTGCCTGGGCCAACCCTTCCACAATTTGGCTCCCTGGTCGCAGAGTTTCCCGTGAGGGTGGCCCGGTCACAGCTGGGATTATCCCACTAGGCAGACTGGGCGGGTGGGGAGTTCGGAGAGAGAGATTTCCTCAAAATCCAGTAAAATCTGGCTCCAGGACCTTCCATTCTCAGGCCCTTGTTCCTCCTCTTAGACCCACAGATTGTCTTCGTCCCTCGATGTACACTCAAAGAAACAGAAGGGAAAAGGGACCTGGCCATCACTGAGCAAATTCAAGGCAGGGCTGAGATTAAAAGCCAGCTCTCCTCATATGCGGTCTGGGGCTCTTCCCACTTCGTTTTGTCAAATCTGTTTACAAAAGAGAAAAACCAAAGGAGCTTTATTTCTTCCAAGTTGGTTTGAAATCTCGAATCGCGCGGAGGCTTTCCTGGTGAGACAGAAGGCACGTGGGAGGCTGGAGGAGGGGCCCTGCTTCTCCAGGGGACCGGAGGTGTCAGGGAAATGTGACACGAGGAAATGCATTTGCACAGAATGAAAATGGGGGAAAGGGAGCAATTTTCAAACCTTCAAGCAATTAGGAAAAAAGGCATCTCAGGAAATAAAAAATGACCCTTTCAGGAATGTTCTTTCAGAGAGTGAACGAGAAGCCCACACATCTATTACATAAAGTAAATAGTCTGGTTACCTGATTTTCTGCATAACTGATGGGGATATCAACATAATCACTCTGGCATTCATTAACAGAGCTTGAAAACTAGTTTTAACACTTGCCACATACAGAAGAAGAAGAGGAAGAAGGAGGAGGAGGAGGAGGAGGAGGAGGAGGAGGAGAGGAGAGGAAGAGGAAAGAGGGGGGGAGGAAAAGAAAGAAAGAAGAAAGAAAGAGAGAGAGAGAGGAAGGAAGGAAGGAAGGAAGGAAGGAAGGAAGGAAGAGAGAGAGAGAAAGAAGGGAAGTGAAACGAAGGGAAGGGACGGGAAGGGAAGAAGAAAGGAAGGAAAAATCCCCCTGGAAGGAATTTATTTCAGTGCACCACAAGCGGATCTATGCAGATAACAGCAACCTCAGAAAACTGCTCCTGTCACTGGGTCATGTTTCCGTCTGCCCCCGTCCACCCCCAAGATGCTCAGAGAGCTTCTCCTCCAGGACCACCTGACCGGTCCCCGCCCTGGAGAGGGAGTGAGGAATGGCCGAGGAGAGGAGTCTGGTCCTCCAGGCTCCAAGGCAACAAACAGCTGGAATCCCATTCTGCCACTTACTTGCCGTGACCTTGGGCCTTAGTTCCCTCTTCTCTAAAATGAAGTCCAGTTTAGTTACAACCACGAAACGATACCCACGGAGTGCTTAGTCACAGGCCAGGCACGTGGTCAGTGCTTCGTAGAAGTGGTCTCTTCCTATTTTGTGCAGCTGTCTGCCCACCCCCCGAAAGAGCTCGCAGGCACTGGGGGGACAAGGCAACACCAATGCAGCGTCCAGTGCTCTGTAGGGAAGACTTGCGGCAGAGGCAGAGATGGAGAGGAGAGGAGAGGAGTTACCTCCGGGAGGGAGGGAGTCAGGCTATGCCTCAATGAGACGCTCATGCTCATGTGGGACTTTGCTGGATAAGGTGTGAGGAAAGGGGAAGGTATTCCAGGCAGAAGGAATGGCCAACACAGAGGCTCAGAGGGAGGGCACAGAGGGGCATGTGCAGCAGACTGCTATGACATTGGGGGATGGACAGGAGCAAAGGAGGGGCTAGCCTCATCCCTTGAGCAGGGATAGAAAGCTGGGGACCAACCCCACACTCGTATCCAAAGGTCACTGCCACCTGTGTGCTCCTGAGAGGGGGCAAGGGGCCTGGGGTGGCACCCTACCGTCTCAGAGCTGGCAGGGGCATTACCTTCTGCCGGAAGCCCGCCCCCCCACAATCCCCCCTGATCCGAAGGGTCAGCCTGGCTTTGCAGCTGCACAGAAAAAAGTTCCAGTTGCCCAGATTGGAGGCCTGGCCATGTAGCAGAGCAAACAGAACCCTCGTAACATCCAAGAACCTGGACCAGGGAGAGCCCTAAGGAGCCAGCGATTTGAACACAGAGGGGGAAGGACCGGAATATGGCCCTACGGGGAGTTGGCGGCTGACCCTGACCCAGGGGGGCTGGAAGCCAGGTCTCCGGATTCCCAGGCCAGTGCTCCTTTGGTGGCACATTGCCGTCTCCCAGCTGGTGCCACTGTGCCCCATGGATACCGGGAGGCTCCGTGCTCCCTGTGGGCGATGGCAAGGGTGCCCCCTGGATTTGTGCAGGGCACAGCCTGTGCAGCTGTATGGGGCGGCCCTTCTCCGGCGGGCGATTCTGATGTTGTGTGGACACAGAGCCTGATGTTCACCACAGGCAGGAGCTGAGAGCTCATCTAGTCCAAAGTCAGGCCTATGACCCTAAGTGAAGCCCTTGCGCCACACCAAACTTGCCCTTGGCCGCTCCTGCTTGTTCCTGCTGCGCCGAGAAGAGGCCTCCCGATTCTTCTCCACACGGGGCCCAGGACAGCCATCACCAATTCATTCACTCGAAAAAGGTTTATTCGGTGCACCCGGAGTGGCGATGACCCAGATGCCGAATGCGATTTCTGACCCACTAGTTCCGTGTCCGCGCAGGAAGCCCGAGGCCCCAGAGGATGCTGACCCGCTCACGGTCACACTGCCAGTCATGGAGGCCCCTCTCCTGACTCCTGGTCAAATTCTTCCTCCTCCATCACGATGTCTCCCAAGCCCCCCACTCCTTTACCACCGTCCCCGAAATGAAGGCCGCCGTCGACACTCGGAACGCTCGGCGCTGTCTGAGGGAGGCATGGCTTTTCTCCAGCTTGTCTCTTGTCACCTGCACCTCAGGAGGCCACAGCAACTAGCCGGACCGTCGCTGCCAGCCCAGACTCTCCCATCGTCTACAGACGGAATTGTATTTGGCGGCTCAGCTCCACTGAGCAGTTTCCACACATCTTGTCTCGCACGCGTCGTAAAGCAAGCGCGAGCAAGCCCATTCCGCACATGGGGACGCCGAGCGGGCTGACCTGTCCTCGGAGGTCACGCAGCCAGTGGGGGCTGAGCTAGGCCCCCCGGTCACCCTCCCAGCGTCTCTCGCCTCTGCCGCCTTTCTCCGCGGGCTGCGAAACCTCACTGCTGCGCGCCTCGCTCCGTCCACCCTCGGACTTGTCACCAGGGATTTAAATTTTAAATGCTTTCCTTCGAAATATCCTGCTTTCACTTGGCAGTGGCTTCTGCAACTGTGCAGTTTGGGAAACAATATGAAAATCAGCATTTCATCAAGATGTAAAGCTTGTTAAGTGAGATCTTGAAATCCCTAAAATTATTCTTCCAGGATCAAGCGGAACAAAAGGAGGCTTGAATTTTAAGCACTCATTTTGAAAAAACTGAAATGTATGTCCGTGAATCTCTGAAAAACAAGCCCACGCGGAGAGGGTGGAAGGCTCCTTCATCCTGGGAGTCTTTCCATCTCTCTCTCTTGGGTAACGGAGTCCTGGTCCCTGTCTTAGGGAAAGAACTCCTGTCTTCAGGGAACGGAGTCCTCCAGCCCGGCAAGGGGACGCGGGGGCAGGACGCCGGGGATCTGGGCACCTTCCCCTGTCTGGGTCCACCTTTCCCCCTCAGTCCCATAAGGCATTGAACCGGGTGCCCTTTCTGGTCCCTCCCGCCCATGACCGTCTACGAACGCGGCCTCTACTTCTGCACAAATGGCGCACTCGGAACCGAGTTAGATGTCCCGGCGGAGGGCGCCTTCTCTGTCGTTCCGTCACAGCTTGCGTTCTTTTAGGAGATTCAGTTCCGTGTGTGCAGCGACAGGGATGGCGTTTGTGCCCAAGGGTGGCTTGGTGGCCAGCTACTTAGAGCGTCCGGGGCAGACCACACCTTCGGGGACCTCCACGCCAAGGGAGAGCGGGAAGCTTCAAGGTCTCCCCAGCCCCCTTCCCTGGGAGCCCCTCCTCTAGCTCTGCCTTTCCGGCTTCTGCCAGGAGACACAGGTGGCTGCAGTGACAGCACGCTTAGAGGGCCAGCTCAGAGGAAAGCACATTCAGACAGAAGGAAGAAGGAAGACGCTGTTCTGGAACCTGGCAGAACCAGGAGGCCATCACCAGAATGCAACGTAAGGGCAGGCTAGCGAAACATTCTACCTGTTCGGAAGCTGGTGTTGCTTAGGGGGAAAGACCGGCGCCCTTGATCCGCCCGGCCTCCCACTCCCTACCCCCGCACAAGGGGATAATAGTATCTACTACAGGCTCGTTTTGAAGATTTCAATTAGCTGATACACATAAGGCATACGACGCCGTTGCTGGCACATAGTGAGGACCCCAGACATCAATTAAAATGGAGGCTTGAGGGGGCCTGGGTGGCTCAGTCAGTTAAGCCTCTGACTTCGGCTCAGGTCGTGATCTCACGGTTCGGTGCGTGAGTTCGAGCCCCGTGTCGGGCTCTGTGCTGACAGCTCAGGGCCCGGAGCCTGCTTCGGATTCTGTGTCTCCCTCTCTCTCTCTGCCCCTCCCTCTCTCCCTCTCAAAATGCTCTGTCCCTTCTCTCCCTCTCAAAAAGAAATAAACACATTAAAAACGAAATAACTAACATGGAGGCCCGTGCTGTGTGAGCAGTGCCTTGGGGAAATAACTGAATTCAAGCAAAAGACTCTTCGTCCTCTGCTCTTTTTCTTTTCTCCTTCATTCTCACGTTGGCACATGCAGCCAAAGAAAACCAAACTGACCGCTCCCATCGCCTGTGCCCGTCGGAGCCTCCACACCTGTGGGTACAGCCCTGGGTAGTGAAGCGGGGAGGTCTGCCCCGGGGTTTTTTTGTATTGTTATTATTATTGCAGTGCAATTAATATTCAGTGTGATATTAGTTTCAGGTGTACAATATAATGATTCAACACTTCTATACATTACTCAGCGCTCATCATGGTAAGTGTCCTCTCAGTCCCCTTCTTCTATTTCACCCATCCCCCACCCATCTCCCCTCTGGCAACCACCACTTTGTTCTCTGTATTTAAGAGTCTGGTTTTTTGTTTCTTTTTTCCTTGTCTGTTTGTTTCGTTTCTCAAGTTCCACAAATGAGTGGAATCGCATGGTATTTGTCTTTCTCTGACTTATTTTACTTAGCATAATACTCTTTAGGTCCACCCATGTTGTGGCAAACGGCAGGATTTCACTCTTTTTATGGCTGAGTAATAGTCCTCTGTGTGTGTGTGTGTGTGTGTGTGTGTGTGTGTGTGTGTGTGTCACGACGTCTTATCCATTCATCTATAGATGGACATCTTCCAGGGTTTTCAAAAAAATGCAAACAGGGGCCCCTGAGTGGCTCAGTCAGTTAAGCGTCCGACTCTTGATTTTGACTCAGGTCATGATCTCAGGGTTCGTGAGTTCCAGCCCCACACTGGGCTCTGCGCTGACAGTGTAGAGCCTGCTTGGGATTCTCTCTCTCTCTGCCTCTCTCTCTGCCCCTCCACAACTCATACTCGTGCTCTGTCTCTCTGTCTCTAAATCAATCAATCAATCAATCAATCAATATTGCAAACAAAAATCAAAGCAAGCAAAACCCCCCTCTTCTTCCTTTATGACTTTGGCTCTTAACAAACAGAGTAGTTCCATAATATCTGTGAACTCACACTTTACTTCTGGGATTGGGAGCCTTTTAGACGTCACTGGAGTCTTTTACATATTTTCCAAGAAGTATTTCTTCCCTGCCTTCCTCTCCATTGGACTGGGTCCACTGTGGCTCCCCTGCTCCCCACACCCCTGTTCTTCTCTAAAAGTGCTTTCCAAGTTGGCTGGCGCAGTCCATCACCCCAAGGGCAAGGGCTATGCCCCGTTTCTCTCTCAGTACCTAACTCCTCCTAGTACCTGGCCAAGAATGGTGGTCCATGAATGTTGAACTAAATTCAGTGGCCTCAGGTAGGTTCAGTTCATTTAAAATGTGCACAGCAAACTGTCAAGATAAAAAACCAGAGCTGATAGTTTAGGGTCCACCGGGAGCCTCCGTGACTGGTAAGAGTTTGGCAGGGCGGTCTGTCTTCCCCAGTCCTGAGGCTGGTTACCATGAATCTGAGATGGAATAACATTCTGGCGGAGTCCTTTTCCTCCTGTGAATGGCCATAGGCAGCCTTCTAGCACAGGGGTCTGAAATGGCAGTCAGACCCACTCTTGTTTCAGGGTCGGATATCCTCATCCAAGGATCTTAGGTGAAGCTTTCATGACGAGGGAATAACCATGACATGAGAAGGTTTCCAAAAAGGCCACTTGGCCCCTCCTCCTCCTTCTTCTTTAGGGCAATGAAAGAGCTGACTGCCATTCAGCTTGGAGAGTAGCAGAGCTGGTAGAAACAGCCTAGGTTCGGGAGTCAGAAAGGTCTGAGTTTGGGGCACCTGGGTGGCTCTGTCGGTTGAGCGTCTGACTTGGCCTCAGGTCATGATCCCGTGGTTCGTGGGTTCAAGGCCCGAGTCGGGCTCACTGCTGTCAGCACAGAGCCCCCTTCAGATCTTCTGTCCTCTCCTCTCTGCCCCTCCCCTGCTCACATTCTCTCTTTCAATAATAAATAAATAAATATTTTTTAAATGTTTTTTTTAAAAAAGGTCTGAGCTCAAAATCTGGTTATGTAACAAGTTGTGTGATTTGGGGTAATTCTGCTTACGCTCTCTGAGCCTCAGTTTCTTTACCTTTAAAATAAGGACAACAATACTCATCACAGTGTTGTTGAGGATTAGGAAAAAAAAATGTAGGAGCGCCCAGCATGCAGGGGCCTGGTGCACAGTAGGTACGCAGCAAGTGGCACCTTCCACTTGGATTGCTGTTTTAAGGTGACTCCAGGGAAGTCACACAATTCCAGTTGGAGGGCACAACGTGCTTCTCAAGTGGATCTTAGCCAAGTAAGTTGAGGGCGGTTGGACCGTTCATGACTCTCCCTGAGTAACTGGCTGTACGAGACCCGAAAGGAGGGGAGTCAGGAGAAGTCGTTTCCTTGTAAAAGGCATCTGAAAGCCCCCAGACCTGTCCCCTCCAAGGATACCTGGGTCCCCTGGGAAGGGCGTGAGGAAAGGGGAGAGGGCTATAGCCCCATGGGATACCCAAAGAGGAGGTATCTTGAGACTTTGACTAGCCCCCCATTGCAGGGTCCCCTCCAGTGTTATTTACCCGGGATCTGATATAGATCCATATAGCTCTTTCCCGCTAATACTTCTCCCACTTTGGGGGAGGCAATTCTCAGGTCAGACCCATCAGCAGACATTTTCTCCTGCTTTGCTCCTACTGTATGCCAGGTCTTAGGCCGGGCTTATGCCAAGTCTGTATGCCAGCAGTGTGGTGCCACCAGCAGCTCTCAGGGGGCTGCCTGCACCCATGGTCTTTAGTCATACCTTCCCACAAGGCGTGGTCACGTGGTCACAGCTAGGCTTGTGCTGGACCCCTGTAATGTGCCTCTCAAGCTCAAGGACGAGCTGGGCTGGGGAACGGGGTGATGTGCCCACAAGAGCTGCAGACTGGCAAGGAAAATACCTCAAAGCCAAGACTTTCCCACCACCCTGAAGAGGCGGTCTCTGTCTAGGCAGTGCACGGAGCGAGGAAGCAAAGGGGCACCAGGCCGAAAAGTTGCAAGAACTGAAGCAGCAAGCAGGATTTACACTGGACAAGGCAGGGAGTTACTGGTGGAAGCACAGAGAATGGAAAGCTGGTTTTAGGAAGAGATTGAAATCGCTTTATTAAAAAAGGATTTTCGGAAGCTTTGTCCTGTGTTATGAATGCAATCTTCCTTTGATATTCCCTTTAGACACTGAAGTTAGGATTTCTGTTGCTTCGAAATTATTGCGGGTGCTGGATTGTGCACTGAATGAAACATGGAGCAGACACCAGGTCTCGTGGCCCCTTCGCCTTGGTGGCATTTTGCTTTAGGCTCAAAGTGTAATGAAATGCCTTCCCCCACCCCTCCACCTCACTGCTATGCCAAACATGAACCTCTTAAGGACAGGGTGAGTGTCTTGCTCTGTCTTTGAATCCTCACTGACAGTTGGGGCTCAGTATATGTTGTTGAAGGAGCCAATGCTGAGGACCAAGGAGGAAGAGGCCTGAAGCCAGGGGCTCTACTGAGATCACCCCCTGCTCATTTTTTCTTCTTACTGCCCGGTAGGCTTCCAAAGCCCTAACACATGCCGGAGGCCTCAGTCTAAGAGAGGATTTGGAAGGACGGAGAGGAACGCCAGTGTCAAAACCCTCTCCAATCCTTCCAACTTGGTCTGTTGGCAGAGTGGAGTCGGAGGGGAGACCGGCCTCTGGGAGGTGAGGCCACACGGAGCTCGAAGGTGAGAGGAGAGAGGAGGGCAAGACACGGGAGCTGAAGAAGGAAGGAGAGAGCGACAGGGGGCAGGGAAGTTGACACGAGAAGAGCGAAATGAGAGAGATGGAGGGAGGGACCCAAGGGCGGGCCACTGGCAGTTGCAGCGACGGGAACAGGCCCCTCCGGGGCTCATCTCCCACGTGAAGAGCCCTACCGCATTGCGCAGGCACACAAGAGCTTTCAAAACGGGGCTGCTACTTCCGTCAATGGTTGCCTCCAACTTCCTTTCATTTTTTTCAGACAGTGATGAGGCTTTATCTCCATCCTTCTACGCGGCACGCCAAATGGATCTGCATGGTAAGGCCTGCTTGGGACAAGACCCTTCTCGCCAGGTGACTCCCTCGTCCTCTCTCAGGGTCCTCACTCCCTTCCCCTCCCTCTGGGTGAGGGACAGCGGAGCCGTGTTCTGGGGATGGCTGGAGGCCCACTCTCTCGAACAAAGCAGTGATTTCCTCCAGCACCACCGTGGCCCACTCCCCACCCCCCCACCCCCAAGTCCTCAGGGAAGGGCAATTTGTGGAAACGGAGCTGCTGGGTAATAGATTTCTCTGTCAACATGATGAGTGAAAGAAAGAACGAGGTAATTACCAGTAATGCACTTCAATTATGGCTCTGCCTCCCATCCCCCAACTCCAGCTCCACGTCCCCATTTAATTTTCGTTTAAAACAAAACAGTTGCCACAGACCCAAAGCTAAAAACAGAAATCCCTTTCAGCTCCTGGCAAATTAGCAGGAATGTCTTATTATGGAAGCCGTGGGCGACGAACTTCTTCCAGAGCAATACAGGAAGCGGGCCTCCTGGTCACCCGGCATCCCCTTGCCTCACCACGCCATTCTCCAATGCTCCAAGCAATTAACCTTGTCCCTCAGGACCTCGGATCGCCCTCCCCTTGCAGGCCCGGCTTAGCCTCTTTTCAAAGTCCTTGCCTGAGGAATTCTGTCAAAAATCAGTAGCACCTTGAGGAGGCCTGAGGTCAGAGGACTTCCTTGCTACACAGGAAGGCGTGTTCTATCAGAAAAGGGAAATGTTCTCAGTCCCTCAGATCTTGGGCAACTAAAAATAAACTAATAGGCCTTAAATTAACGTTTTCTTTTCTCCCCCCCCCCCCCACCCTACCAAGACTTTTCAACTTGAAGGAAAAGCATTTATTATCTGAGAGTGACACACAGGAAATTAGACTTATAAATTGTGCTTAAAATGTTATAGTTTCCAACTTTCTTTAATGCTAATCTTAATGCTAATAGGTTGTGAGATATGTGTTTTGACTTGAGAGATTTTTTTTCTTTTTCTAATTAATTCTCGGCTACACCACATGAAACATTTGTGTGGAGGGGCTCCGGGAGTGTGCACACTGTTGGAGAAAGGGCCTCTTGGTGGGGTTCAAACAGCCACTTCCCTAGAAGGGCTTCAGGAAAAATTCTTGTTGGTAGTGTTAGTGGAGACCATCCAGAGTCAAGAGCGCTCACTCAACTAGCGGTAAAACACAAACTAACGGATTGGGGTTGACGTTCCGTTATGACCCCGAGACACCCCCACAAGGCTGGTCTTCTCCCTCCTCTCTCAGGTACTTTCTGTTCTAGCCAGAAAACCCCTCTGCTTCCTGCAAGCACCAGACTCACCCAGCACCACGGTTGTCTTGACTTCCCCACTTCGTGCAGATTCTCATACCCGCGGCTCTTGCTGAACTCTTGCTGGCATTTGTACATATCTTTTCTTTGGTGCAGTTGGTACATGAGCAAGCTTGGGCCACAGCTAGGGAAACGCCCTCCTCCAGGACAGGGACGGGCATGTCTGGGCCTGACAGCCGCTCCAAGATGCCACGGTAACACGGTAGACACCAAATCCATGCAGTGGCTGGAGGGGGTCAAGAACTCTCTGTGTCACTAGGTTGCTGTCAGTCATCCGGGATAGGAGGATGGTGTGGCATGAGAGGAGTCTGTTTTCATGGCTTCCCAGATAAGCCAAGACCGTTTGGCTCATCTTATAAGCCAAGGGGGTTTGGTGGATGGACTGAGACCCTTACTGAGCCTCTACTGGTAGTTTGGGAAAAAGCATTTTCCCATTTTCTTATCCTCAAGAATGAACATCAAATACAGTAAAACCTTGCATCGAGACTAACTTATTCTGCAAGTGTTTCACCAGACGAGCAAGCATTTCTAATAAATTTTAACTTGATAAACAAGCAACGTCTTGCAATACGAGGAGTATGTGATGTGTTTGGCAGAAGTCAGTGATGTTTCAGAACGTTGGAAGGTGCCCACAACTGGCACTCGTGTATTTTTTGTCGCTTCAAAGCACCTATCGACAGTCCTTGGCTTTTCCATGCAAGAGTAAGCTTCGGAACGCTTTGCTTCGTTCTAGGTCAGGCCACCTGCAGATACACACCCTTTCTTCTGCTGCCTTAAACTTACATTAAAGAAAGTTACATTAATTAAGTATATGACAAGAGTTTATTAATACTGTACTGAAGCCAACACCTGTGCAAGGATGTATGATGGATCCCATGCAGAAAAAGATTCCATTGGGTCAATAGATAGCAGTGACTCCATTAGTGACGGTGAAAGTGGTCCCACACAATAACCTTCCTCTCTCTTGTCTCCCTCACACCAATCATGAAGGTTTTCAAAGGGAAGTGCAGGTTGATTTATTTTTCTTTATATTTTGTATTTTCTTGATTATTATGTTGTATTATATTACAGTATTGTAATCATTTTTATATGACTATCTTGGGGTTTCGGAATGAATCATCTGAGTTTCCGTTATTTCTTATGGGGAAATTCGCTTTGGTATACAACTGCTTTGGATTACAAGCGTGTTTCCATAACGAATTATGCTAACAAACCAAGGTCGTACTGTACACGGACTCTTAAATACTCGCAGAAGAGGTTAGTTCATTGCACCCCAAACTACTTCCCTTTCCCTCCTAGGCGTAGTTATGCTACCTTTCCCAGACTCCCTTGCAATTAGCCGTGCTGATGTAACTGACCCCGTCTAATAGAACGTGGGGACCCATGCTACACACCCGCTCCAGTCCTGGCCCCTAGTGTTCCTTCCCTTTCCTCCTCTGCTGGCTGGATTAGAGGGATCTGGAGCACTCCAGACTCTAGAGAAGGGTAGAGCCCTACATGAATGATTTTCAACCGGGGATGGTACTACCCCCCAGGGGACACTGTCGTAACGAGGAATGTGTGTGTCCTACTGGTGTCTAGTGAATAGCATCCGGGGATGCTGGCAAATGTCCTGCAAAGCACAGGACGGCTTCCTACAACAAAGACTTCCAGCCTTCCGAGGTGTCAGTAAGCCAAGGTTGAGAAACCCTGCTCTAAATGGAAAGAGCCTGGGTCTCTGAATGACTATGTGGATCTCGGTATCGTCCTGGGATGGAAGCAGGACACAAACCTTTATCGGTTAAGCCGCTGAGACTTGGTAGCAGTTTGTTAGGGAGTCAGCTCCTTGTGAAGAAAACCCTGCTCTCGGACCCTAGGTACTCAGCACTGAAACAGGAGGCATAACTTGTACATTCCAGGGCAGCCCTCCACACTCCCCCAAATCTGAACTCATGAGCGCTCCTCTGTGCTCGCCGGCAATCCCAGTGCTTTAGCTACCTACTGCCAACCCCCACTTTGAAAAGTTATTCGTGCCCATAGGTGCACCTGAAACTCACTGTGAGCTCCTTGAGGCCAGGAACTGAATCTCAGCCGAACTCTGATGAACGTAGTCAGCTTTTCCGAGGAGTCCACTGTGCACCACGCTCTGCAGATAGCTGGGGATGGAGACCTTGATACACCCTCGTCCTTCCCTCAAGGACTTTTTAGTCCAGCGGGAGAGAAGCTTAAAGACATGATGGAAGGCTACGTGGTGAATGTTGTCGTGGAGGTGTTCATAAGGAGCCGTGATTTTACAATCTGTCACGTGACGTTATGGTTTCCTCCCCTTAGGACGCATTCTTGGAAGCCGTAGATCCTTGACCACACCTGACAGGAGTGATAGGGAAAGCTGAAGAGGAGCTAGATGCCGCTGACAGCACTCGCCAAAGTCTTCGGAAGCTTCTGCTTCTTCTCTCCATCCCCTTGGCCCCACTCTGTCCTTGAGCCTTCTGCTGCACATGCACATGTGTGGGTGACCCTCAGGGGTGTTCCGCCTCCAGTCATGTACTCAGTAAAGACTGGTGCAAATACGCCACGGACTGCACCAGGCACTAGAGCAGAGAAGTCACCAGCAGAGTCCACTTTTCGTGTTACAACTTCACCTTGCTACAAGCTGGTGGGAGCATAGGCTATAAGTAGGCAAGGACCGTGCTGGTGCAGGCTGAGGGGGTAACACAGGGCAGGAGTACCTCACCTGGCCCTGGGGGTCAGAAAAGTTTTCCAAACAGAAGGGACATCTAGGTTAAGATTAAGAGTAGTGGCATTGGGAGGGATAGGGTTAGGAGGTGAGCAGGCGAAACACGAAACCATATGCTTGCGGGCCCAGAAGAAAGAGAACATGCCAGTTTGAGGAACGACGGGTTCTCTGGTACACAGAGGATGAGTGAAAAGTGGCAAGAGCTGAGGTTGGCAGGTGACCGGTGGCCGAACCATGCAGGGACTGTCGGTGGGGTGATGGCAAACTCCAGATGGCTTTAAGCAGGATCGGTCGCACTGACCTATTGGGGCAAAGCTGAAGGTGAGAGATGATGGTGACCAGACCATTGTGCTGAGACACTGACTTCAGTCCAGTCTCCAGCCTCATCCATCCCGCAGCTGCTAGAGAGAGAGATGTTTAGACACTCGTCCATCAATCACATCACTCTCCTGCTCCAAGTTCTTCAGTGGCTCCCATTGCCTATGGGATCAAGTACTCATTCTTTGCAACCAAGTTCTTGCAGAAGCCACTTTGCTTGTGTCTTCCTAGATGGCATCATCTCTCAGTATATCTAGGCTCAAGCCTTGCTCTGGCCAACCTTGAACTGCTCACCCACGGCAAATCGGCTCCATTATCTCCTTCTTTAGGAGTTAAACCTTCTTTATTTCCATCCAGGCTGGCTTCATGCCTTCCCTCTGTGAGTACTTGTATCCTGGTCAGTGATCAGTCCAACAGGATGGGGAGCGTCCTGAGGACAGGAACCAAAGCATTCGTGTTGACATGCTCAGGACCCAGCACGGAGACTGAGAACACGTACACGTGCTCAGTAAGTATCTGTTGAAAGAAGCAATAGATGGATGAATGTCTACACATTCATGCATCTGGTTCCTCTCAACTAGAAAGACTTGTTTCCATCACTTCCTCTGGAAGGCTTAGCTGGCCTTCAGGGCTGTGTTAGAACCAACTATACTGCTACAATAAACAGCTCTCAGGAATCCCTTAGTTTTAAGAACAAGGAGTTCAGAGTGCCTGGGGAGCTCAGTCAGTTGAGTATCTGACTCTCGGTGTCATGCAGCTCAGGTTATGATCCCACAGTTTGTGAGTTTGAGCCCCACATCCAGCTCTGCACTTGCAAGTGTGGAGCCTGCTTGAGATCCTCTCTCTCCCTCTCTCTGCCCCTCCCCTGCTCGCTCTCTCTCTGTCTCTCTTTCAGAATAAATAAATAAACTTAAAAAAAAAAAACCAAGAAACTCATTCTTTTTTCATATAGTCCTGGACTGTGGGTGGAGTGGCTCAGATGGACAGGGGCTCTGGCCAATTCCATAAATCAGGAATACAGGCTGACTGAGGCTGGCCATTGTTCAGTATCTGAGCATCTCAAGATATATTTTGCCCCCATTCTGTTCTTCCCCACCCTTCCTCTAGAGGATCCAGGAATATGGGGAGAAAAATGTGAGTATGTAGACATAGCAGACCATAAAACTTCAAGTGTCCTGGGAAATACATGTTTTTAGGGTGAAATGAAATATAGCCCTTTACTGTTTCCAAAAAGGCTTTCACATTCATGACCTCACTTGATCTTTTCGCTTGCCACTGACACGGCAGAGATCATATATTCCCTTGTTCCCTGGGCCTGCGCTAGCTTCTCTCTTTTTCCTAATGACCAAGAAAACAGCCCATCCCTTTTTGGCTCCCTTCGGACTTTGCAATAGAGCAGGAGAAGAACACCAGAGCGGGAATCAGGAGAGCCAGCTGGCTAGCTGTCAGCTCACTCTGTGGTCTTAGGCAAGTCACTTCCCCTCTTTGGGCCTCACTTTCCCCAAACACAATGGGGAAGAGGTGGGGTAAAATGCCTTCTGGGGTGTCCAGCACCCCTCTTGCTCTGTGATCCTGGGTAAGCAGCCGTCGCCCCTCTGCCCTGACCTCACCACCCATCTCAGCCCTGCAGGAGATCCAGCGTGGGCCCTTGCAGCCTGGGCCAGGGAGAAAGCGGTGAGGCCAGATAGCGAGGCAGGGGATTGGAGTGAGCCCTGGCCCCGTCATCCCGTCGCCTTGGGAAGTGGGTGTGTGCTTCTGAACCTTAGTCTTCTCTCTTGTAAGTGAAAATCCACCATCTGCCCCACAGTGCTACTGGGAATATCAAGTGAGGTCATGCATGTGAAAGCCTTTTTGGAAACAGTAAAGGGCTGTATTTCATCTTACCCTACAAACATGTATTTCCCAGAACACTTGATGTTTTCTCATCTAACATGTCTATATAACCACATTTTTCTCCCCATATTCTCGGAGCTTCCAGAGGAAGGGTGGGGAATAACAGAATGGGGGCAAAAGAGATCTTGAGATACTCACCTCAGGCCAGCACACCCACCTCTCCTTCCTGGGCACCTGGCAAGACACCTGGGCTGGTAAATGAGGCCATGAGACCAGTCTAGCCAACAAAATGGTGGCAGGATGGTGACACGCGTCACTTCTGGGCTATGGAATTTGAGGGCCGTTGTGCTGGGACGACTTTGGATGTCACATGTAGAGATGGTGGTGTCAGGGGACAGAGGGAGTCCGGCTCCCTGAGTCTTGAGTGCTCACATAATCAATCACCTAAGGTAGGACACTTTTGAGAATGAAGGAGAGGGGCCAATGTCATTAGGATCGGATAGCAGGCGTAAACCAACATGGCCCCAGGCAACCTGCATACGTGGTCCTCCGACCTGAGTCACAGGGTAGAGGGGAGTCCCCGTCCCCCTGCACTGGACTCAGAGCAGACGATTTGTGTTATACTGTGCCACTGAATGCTTGAGGCTCGTCTACCGTGGCAGTCAGTGAATACTTACTCTGATTAATACATTCACACCATCAACTTCAGTTTTCACAAACATTCTGTGAGGCAGACATTACTTCCCCCAGATGACACAAAACCAACAGGAGGTTTGGTCAACTTGCCCAAGATCTTGTGCCAAGATCACACAGCTAGGGTGAAGCTCAGCTTTGCCTGATTCCAAAGCTCACGCTCTTTTTTCCAATCCCTGCCGTTGCCTTCCTTTCAGCAGAGCTAGACTCCCCAACTCCCAACAGACCCATAGAGGCCATGGTTTGAAAGTGACATGTCTTTACCCCCACCCCCTAGAGCCCCCAAGAACACGGCTCCCTTGGCTTCTCCCTCCCTTGTCTCTGAAGGGAAGTACCCATATTTCATTTTTAAAAAAAGAAAGAAAAAGATCAAACACCCTCCACCGGTGACTTTAACTTATTTATGGGTTAGATTTTTTTTTTTCCCCCTGGATCATTTCCTTTCATTCCTGCCAGAACTCCTTGCCTGCAATCCTCCCAAGTTATTAATAAAAGAAGTCAAACGGTAGCGAGTGCAGGGGAACGTTCTTGGCTCCTGCTGATGTGTTTAGTTTGTGCTGGAAGCAGATGTTTTCACCCGGATCACAGACACTTGCCAGGCCTTCCACATCTGCCCTGTTCTCCGACGAGGACAAAAGGAATTCAGAAGACAAAGTCTATTTCCAGGCCAAATAAGAGAGAACGGAGGATAAGGATTGCCACTCACGTCACGTTTGATACACACACAATGTCTACGGCTCTGTGCAGGACGCTAAGGACCCCAGGGTGGGCAGGCCAGCCCCAGACGGTCATCCGATTGCCCCCCAACTATGCCTCACCTGGCCGAGACAGTCCAGAAATTTCTGACGTGGGCATGGTGGATGGCTGCTCAGGCCCACGGTGTGTCGCTCACCGTTCACAGCGCGGGCTAAGTCATTTTTGGTCTCTTCTGCCATTTTTTTTAGGAGTTCTGAATTCAACAAAACAAAACAGAACTTAGTGGAGACGTCTGGAATATATATCTAGGCTGAGGACACTTCACAGATCTTGTGAGTGGAGATTCCGGCCCCCGAAGGTAAAAACTAAGCAAGTAACACTCCTCAAGGTACTTAGTCGGGGCCATGACGGTCTCTCATCCCCTTGACCCCACCTCCAGTTAAGGGGCCAGTTAACACGCCGGATGGATTTTTCCCTGGTGTCTGAGTAGATGGCTCTCTCCCCCAGCAAAACCAAGCGGAAGCTTCCTCTCCCCATGACCATCTTCCATTCACTCTTCCTGAGCAGGAGGAAATGCTGGGACTGAGCCCAGCTGGGTCAAGAGGACCCAAGGGCCCAGCAGCCGAGGCAGAAGGCGGGTTGCCATGAGCTTCCGGAACAAGGCAGTGAAACTCGAGAGCCAGGCAGTATCCATGGGGAGCCCGCTGACAGGAGAACCCAGGCCCAGGGCAAGTGGGCAGGCGCTGGGGCCCCCAGCAGAGCAGGGGTGGGAGAGGAAGGAAGGCTTTTGACGACAGTCACCTGCCCTGGCCAAACCGTAGCTGCTTTTTTTCGGGGAAGAGGTTTTCTGCTTTGTTGGCTTCAAAAGGTGGCTGTGAGAATCAAATGAGACGATCAAGAGGAATGGCCGGGTGGCCGGTAGGTCTGTCCAAGCTCTACGGTAATTTTGCAAGTATTTGCGTGTTTCTGGGGACGTGCGCCCAGGCCTCAGTCACTGGACCCCGGCCTTTACGTGTGGGGCATGACCGCACATGCGCGCACATGGGTTTCTGTTCGGTTCTGGAGGGACTTCGGACTGGCAAGGGTCTGAGGGCACGGGCCTGCATTCCCGTGGCGTTGCAGACTTGTCTCCGTGGAGGGGCACAGGCCCAGGCAGCCCTCCCTTGGGTCTTGGCTGGTAGCGGCCCCGAGGGGTGAGGCCGTGTGCCCAGCGTTTCTCTCTGGGGCCGGGTCTGGCTCGTGGCCCCGACCCACCCCCCACCCCAGGAGCTGGTTCATTAGCATGCGGCCCCGTGGGGTCCCGTGATGGGGGCCACACAATGAGGCAGTCATGCTGGTGCCGCTGGCCTCTGGGTTCCAGGCCAAGGTCTGCTCTTGTCACTGTGGGCCGCATTCATTCCAAAGGACACACAGCCCCCCTGTCGCCCCCAACCCCCCGCCTCCGGAGCCCGCCCTGGGTCGGGAAGGCTCCAGCCCAGTCTTACCCTGGGGGCAGCTGAGGGGCTGTGCCACGCGTCCTCATCAAACATTGCTCAGATTCTTGGGGGAGGAGGGGAGAGCACGCTGGAGGCCTTGCCTCCACCCCTCTGGGTTTGCTCACTTCCTGACTCTTGATTCTGCCGGTGCCACCCAAGGCTGGCCTGTCGCCCTGGGCAGATAAGAAATAGCTCAGGGACAACAGTGCCCTTTCGGCCAGGTTCCGCTTTCTCCAGAGACCGCCGGTGTAGCGAAGGGACGGACGGTGGGAGTCCCAGATTTGCTGCCGACCCACTGGGCGACGTCGGCCCAACTGCTTGGTCTCTCTGAGCCCCAGTGTCCCCGTTTGTAATGTGAGGGTATTTATTTCTGCCTCTTACGACTGTTGTGAAAATTAAATCCAATGAAGTGTGCAAAGCGTCACCACGCCCGGTGCGGAGTCGGTGCCGGTAAGGGATTGTGGAATTGACTCGATGAGGCGACCTCGGGCAGGGCATTTCATCTCTCCGGCCTGCTGTCCACCTGGGAAGTGAGGTGACCACCCCGACCGCCCATCCCCAGGGGTGCTGGGGACGCAGCTGGAGGGACAGACGTGGAAACATTTTATGCACCAGAATCCCATTTTGGCTTTGTTCTATCCTCTGGGGTGCCAAGCAGTTGCCGATATGATCTCAGAGCCCTTGGCATGCACTACACGTGGGTGGGGGTGGGAGTGGGGATGGGAGGCCAGGGATGTGCCTCATGCCAAGGGCCACGCCAAACACGAGGTATAGACCTCAGCAGTTCCGACGGTCCCATCCGGTGGGTCTTCCCCTCACAGTGCAATTTCCCAGGTTCATTGAACCCGCACAGACCCTTTCATGCATGTGTTTCTGATTCTGATTTCATGCGCTGACATCACTGAAACGGTATGCCCGGGGTTAGTCTCATGACCACCGAGCTGGGAGCGCAGGAATTTTGGTGCCAGAAAAGTGGGATAATGTGGGACATACTGACTTTGCTCTCCAGTTTCCAAATCCTCCTGGGACACGTCTGAGCCTGCCGGAGGCTGTGGTCCTTGTCACTCACGTACAGGGAGGATCGGGCCGCCGTCCCGGTCACCGGGTACCTGGGCTCCCACCTGCACTGCCTCCTCGTCCAGGAAGCAGCCAGGACTTCACGGCTGGGGTCTCTGTCCGCGAAGCCCTTCCAAGACCTCTGGGTACTGCTTGCATAGTCTTCCTGCCAATCCTGGGACAACCCTGGGATCAGGGAGGGTGTTAGGGGCATTTGGAGGCATAACGTCAGGTCAGGAGTCCCAGCAACCTGCATCTGAGACCCGGCCTTGCTCCTTTGGGGATTTTCAGGGGGACGTTGGTCTCTTCTCTCTGTCACAGCATCCCAGTGGGGTTGCTCCAAGCGCTTAGCCCAGGCCGGGTGTCCCCTAGGTGGCATGGTTACATGCATTTACCAATGGGTTTTTATTTTTGCATGCACGGCACCCAGCACACCGTCTAGAGGTCATAGCTGTGCTTGTGTCTAGGTCAGTCCGGTCTGTACTGAGCACCTGTTCTAGACTCTGCAGGCACCACCTGGGGAAGAAGAAGCCGCCTGTTGTTGACCAGTAGGAGCAAGAGGGTGATGTGTGTTTACTCTGCTGACCCTAAAGTAAAATAGACCCAGGGCCAGAGCCATTGGCTGAGAGAGGGCAGCACTGGGTGCAGAGTGCTGAGTAGGAAGCAGACAGACTATACCCGTCAGAGAGAGGACTTCAGAGAAGCGGGAAAGTCTAGGGTGAAAAGGAATTCCCAGCCAGAGGTAGAGGAAGGACAGCCTCAAAACACAGGTCCTTGGTGACTGTCTGTCCAGCTCACATTCCACCTGTGTCCGGGATGTCCCAGGACACCCCCCATCCTCCAAGTCTCAGTCTGGACAAAGCTGTGTCTGACTCCTGCCCTCGGCAGCCTTGGAAGCCCCAGATGATCCCAGAAGCCCCTCTGCTATGACGCTCGCGACCTTGTATTGCTATCATCTCCCTCTGTCTTCCCAGGGGTGAGTGTTCTTCATGCTGGATGCTGAGGACGGACCCTCAAAGCTGGTAAGGAAGGGCCCCTCCCGAGTGGGAGGTGGGGATTGAATGGCACAGAGATGGGAAAGTGAGGCAGGCAGCTTCGTGATGGGGGCAGGCCATGGACAAGAGTATAGAGGGTATAGCTGGGGAGTGTGTGTGTGTGTGTGTGTGTGTGTAATTTATTCATAGTGAGAGATAAGGCTGGAAGTATTCGGGCCAGATTGTGGGCGTCTTGAAGCTCAAACTTGGGAGGCTGGGCTTTTCCCCAGAAGTATCTGAATCAGCTTAGCATCCTTTACAGACACCTACTCACCATGTCTCCCTCCCTCCCTCCTTTCCTGCTTCTCTTCCACCCTTTCTCCATTTTTTCTTTCCTCCCTTCCACCAATATTTATTGAGGTTGCTACGTACAGACTATTCATTTGCAGATTAACCAGCTAAAAGCCTTAGGCTCAAAACGTTCACAGTCTAATGGAGAAAATACACAAAAACAAGACGGTGTGCCACATTCTGTCATAGAAGTAGATCTGGTGGCAGCTCAGAGGAAAGTGTGTAACCTCAGCCAGGTGGGGCATGAGTAATCCAGAAGGCTTCCTGGAGGAGGCCATGTCTAAGCTGAGACGGCAATAGCTGACTTTTCAGCAGGCAGAGAGGAGACGCGGGAGAGCATTCCAGGCACAGCCGGACGAGTGTGCAGAGGCACAGGAGGGCGGGAGCAGGGAGTCGGGGTTACAATGACACACGGAGCCAGGGTGCGGGAGGGGGAGACCGACGAGACGTGGAAGGCGGACGGGCCGCAGCCTGAGGGGCCTCGTGTGCCAGGCTAGTGAGCCGCGGGGACCGGGAGCCGCGTCAGGGCCTCAGGCGGAGCGGGTGATGCGGCTTCTCCTTGACCCCAGCCCAGCGTGGCTGCTGTGTGGGAACCGGGAGACCGGATATCTCGGTGGCCCAAGTGTGTGCTGCTGGTGGCAGGCCCGCGGGTGGTGGCATGCCCGTGGACGGGAGGGTGGAAATGGCCACGTGGAACGGACCGAATGAAACGCACGGGCCGGGGGAGGAGGGCAGCAGCCGGAGCTCTGGCACACGCTGGGGGGGTGCGGTGCCGCAGCCCAGAATGAACCCGAGGAGGGGGAGCGGACCACCCCCGGGCGACCCACACCCCCCCCCCCCCGCCCACGTGACAGAAGCGGGGCCACTGTCGCGTGCCAGCTCCATATCACTCTTCCGGGGCCAGGATGAGCCGGTTCTTCTGACAAGGCTTCATGTCTGAGCCTGGTCCATCTTTGGGGACAGGGCTATCGGACCATTTGTTCGTATCTATTTGGGACCCCTTGGCCCTCGGAGGCCTCACCCCCAGGGGGCTGCATCACAGGCAGGGGGTGATCGCACACCTGTGTGTGTTGGGCTCCGAGTGGCCGTGAGGCTCTCATGTCCGGCGTCTCCAGCCAGACCCCTAGCCATGAGGGCAGAGGGCCGCCCTGGGATCTTGCACCTGGACGGGCAGGGGCCTCAGATTCCCTCTGGCACCCACCCTCCACTTGACCGGTGCAATCAAGGAAGCCTTCCTTCACGAGGTGCTGCGGAAGCTGAGATTGGGGAGTGGGGGACACTTCTCAGCAGGGAAGGAAGGAGGAACAGCGGTGGCTCCGGTAAGGAAGTCGGTCTTATTGCATGAAAGTAGAAAGAGGGTCTGCTGCTTTTCCCACCTGTCAACACTGGCTGGGGGATGGGACAAAGCCAGGAGGAAAAAGGTCCTTGCACAGCCCTTCTCTCTTCTTAGGGAGTCACCACAGAAGTGGGGTGCCCACAGAAGTGGGGAGCTCAGAGGTGGAGAGACTGCGGTGGCTGGGGCAGTCAGGGAAGGCTTCCTGGGGGAGAGGGGCTGGGAAGGGGAGGGAAAGGCTGTCCGGGCCTTGCAGAGCAGCAGAGAACAGGGCCCAAGCCTTCCACGATCCGTGAGCCCTGCGAGGTGGCCTTGGCGGCCAGGCTGAGGGCCTGCATGTACCCAGGGAGCCAAGGTCGGCCTCTCCATCCCCGGCTTTGTGTTTCCAGCTCTGTGGTTTCCTAATTTATTTGGCTTGAAATTTGTGTCAAACTTTTTTTTCCAGGTGTAATTGAAACCAACCCTCTAAATGCTTGTTCATTCCTGAGGGAAATTAAAGGTGATTTCAAGCAGGAAGATCACAGATTTCAGAAAAAGGGCCTGGGGGGCTGCACTGTGGACTGGACGGCTGGGCTGCTGGAGCCCCTTTCGGGGAGATTAGCTGCAGCCGATTGCACTTTCCGGAGGGAGGGCCGGCCTCGTGGGGAGACCCCTGCCCTCCTGCCCCCCCCTCCACTCGGCAGAGGTAAGGAGGCCCGCCAGCTTCAGGGCTTGCTGCCCGCGGCCCCCCACCCCAGAAAGAGCCAAGGTGGAGTCAGGGATCAGAACAGGCACCCAGCTCAGACCGGGCTCCCTGAAAGCACCCCCAGCCTGGGTGGGGGGGGGGGCGGAGCCTGGGCCAGGAGGGCAGACAAGGGAGGAGGCCCAGCGAAAAGCCCCCAGGTAGCCTCATTCAGGTGCTGGGCGACCTCAGACCAGTCCTCTCTAAACCTCTGTGCCTCAGTTTCCTCAGCTGTACAGAAAAAATGGAACCGGTACCCGAGAGCTGCGGGGCGGGTTGCATTAAATGCGGTGACGCCCGTGACACCCTCAGGGTCCGGACCATTCGGGGAACAACAGATACTGATGGAATGTGAATTGGCATCCCAGCAGCTGAGGGAAAGAGCCCTTGATTAAACACAGGGACTCGGCCAGGACACTCATTTTCCGTAGAAGGTGAGGGCAGGCTCCACACGCGCCTTAGAAACAAAAGCTATCTTTTCCTCCCTTTCTGGCCCTGGGCGGGGGGGGTGGGGGTACATATTTTAAAAGGCTGCAACCTTTCCTGCATGCCGGGCACTGTGTGGGCCACACAAATGCCGAGCATTTGCTACTCACGACAGAAACGAGGACCGGTTGTCATCGCTCCTGTGTTACAGAGAAGAAAACTAAGATTCGGAAAAGCTGTGTTATTTGTTCCAGGGCACAGGCCAAGGGGTGGCAGTGCCTGTCCCAGACCCTCGTTCCTGGCTGGCCTGGGAGGCTCGGGGACGCGTGGTCCTGACCCTCCTGCTCCGCACATGCCAGCAGCAGTGAGCTCGGCACCATCTAAAGGGATCCTCTGGCCCGAACGCCCCACGGAAAGGTGCTTCTGACCCCCAACCAACCTCGGCCTGCCCCTCTTGCCTCACCCCTCCTGGAGCCAGGTGTCCAGCATCAACTTCCCTAGCCACGGTCCATCCTCCCCGCCTCCCGGCGGACCCCTCTCAGATGGTTTTGGACGACATCTGTTTCCCCCAAGCCTGGAACCGTCCTCTGCGGGGACCACACGAGGAGCAGGGGCAGCAGCACAGTGGCCCGGACCTCAGAACCAGGCGGGATGTTGGTTTCTTAGATCTGAAAGGCCGTGTGTGATTTCTGCATGCGTTCAGTGTCTTTAGGGCGGAAGTCCGGAAGCTGCAGGAAAGAAGGTTCCAGCTTGTCACAAAGGAGGCTTTTCCGGGGTCAGGGGGCTTGGATACGAAATTGGCTTCCTCGGGAGGAAGTGAGCTCTCTGCTGCCGGAGGTGTGCAAGCAGAAACTGGGCAGTCCCTTGGCAAGAGTGCCACAAAGGGGACTTGGGATTCAGCTGGAGGGTAACGGTGGTTGTCCCCCAGCCCCAGGGGACTCCGTTCCACCGGGACCGCATCATGGAGTCTCTTGCTTGCTCCTGGCCTGAAGCCCACGTGGGACTGTGCTCAGGCCTTTTTCTATTTGCCACGGGTTATTTCTGCGGAAACTCCCTCCGAGACCACGGTCTGTGCTCTGACAGGCTGCAGCCAGGCTGGGAGGAGGAACACTTGGGCTGCTAATCTCATCCAGCTGCCCCCACCGGCTCCCCAGTCCTGGTGCCTGTCCTCTCTCTGCGGGAAAGCCTCATCTGTCAAGCACATGAATATGAACTTGGACTGAAAATACACCAAAGCTTCCTGCTTTCCCCGAAGGCCCTGCGCGCCCATGAGAGCGCCTCCAGCTTGGTGCCTGGACCCAAGCCCGAGCTTCTCACCTCTGCATTTTCTCCCCACGTGACCTTTGCCATGGGACTTAATCTCGCCGAACTCCACCTTCCTCTTCATCCCTAGAAAGGCTAAGTGATCTCAGGTAGGGGTGCTCATGCTGTGGGAACACCTGAATTTTCTGGGGAGTCTTGTTAAAATGCTGACCCAGCAAGTCTTGGGTGCGGACCGAGGAGTCTGTATTTGTAACAAGCCCCCTGGTGATGTCCATACTGCTGGCCAGGGAGTATCTGGGCTCCCTGGACAGGGACGGGGAAGAAGGTAGAGGAGAGGTTAAGAGCTGAGGGTCTGAACCACTGCACCTACCCATTAGCCATGTGACCTTGGAAAAACTCACTAAATTTACCATGCCTCAGTTTCCCCACTTGCAAAGCAGAGATCGTTCTTAGTAACTAACCCCATAAGGTTTTTGTCACGATTAAATGAGTTAACGCTGCCCCACAGGTAGTCCTGTTGGCCCCCCCTCCTTCTTCCCTCTTCCCATTCCTTTCTCACAGCTCCCAACACCTCTGCACACTCCTGAAATATCCTTGCATCCTAGATTGGAGTTCTGGAAGTATGACCACTGAGCCCAGAGCAGGGCAGGGGGCTTGAGCAGAAGCATCCGCAGGGTAAGAGCAGAGCCAGTGAGGGGCAGAGGTGCTGAGCCGGGCGGAGGGGGAGGTCCGGGAGAGGCGGTAGCAGGGCCTGGGCCACTACCCTTGCCCAGGAAGATGGTCTGGCTGTCCGGAGCTTCCATAGATGGGCGGTACCGACCATGTCAGCTCCCACTGGTCCCCTCAATCGATCACTGAGTTCCCAGTGGCGCCTGTCACTCTTCTCTGGTGCTTCCGACAGTCGCCAGGATGGAGCCGAGGTTCCGATCGGTCCCGGACCACACGGTGTCGGGTCACGGGGGCAGCTTGTGTCCACACCACAGTGTGACACGGAGCTGGGACGACAGACCGGGTGTGTGTGCACATCCTTGCCATATGGTTGTATGACCCTTCCTTGTACACTGTCTTTCGTACATGGCACCCAGGACAGAGAGGAAAATGGGTGCCCCTGACCTCACCGTCTTCCCAACGGGATAGGTACGGTGGAAACAGAAACAGATCATTTGATCACGCTAGGACAAGGGTGGCGAAGCTTTTTCTGTACAGGAAATTTTAGCTTTGGGGGGCCATATGGTCTCTGAGGGAACTACTCAACTCTGGCATTGCAGCGTCGAAACAGCTGCAGAGACTATAGGTAAAAAAGTGAGCATGTCTATGTCCCAATAAAACTTTATTTACAAAACTAGGCAGTGGGCCAGATTTGGCCCTTGGGCAGTAGTTTGAGGGCCCCTGATCTAGGACCTAGGTTATATTTTAAGTCATTTGGAAACACAAGGAAGGAGGGATTAACCACCACTGGGGTGTTGATGAGGTGCTGGAGATGCTCAATAGGCAGAAACTGAGGGGCAAAAGAGAGAGGGGGGGAAGGAATCCCAAGCCCAGAAAATAGCTTGAGGAAGAGACGGCCAGCATGAAATCGCAGGTGTATTCGGGACGCGGAATAATCTAGTTCGCGTGGTGCTCCACACAAGGAGGGAGGACCGGGGCCTGCGACTCTAGCACCCCAGATTATAGAGACCTCGGAGGCCAGGAGAAGTTTGCAGTTTATTCAGTAGCAACAGGGAGCCAATGGGGACTCACAGGAAGTTGTCTGCGGAGAGGTGTTGACATGATTACAGCCCCGCTTTGGAGCATCTGAACACATCTGGTGACAGTCCCATTCAGCAATGCCCTCTGTGCACGCAGCAGGGTCCAGTGACAGAGCGCTGGCCAGGGCCTGAGCCCTGCTACCTTCTCCTCTCTGGGCCTGTATAAGGCAAATGTCCCCACAGCATTGCACAGAGCCAGGAGTGCCTCGTGAGCCATCCCGGGAGACACAGAACCTGGTGACCCATATGTTCATGCACCCCTCCTATTGGGTCTTTTCTATTTATTGATGCACTGAGCGCCTACTGTTTACTAACGGGGCACCACATTGAAAGAGCACTACGCTAGGCTCTTTACATACATTACCTGATTTAAACCTTAAAACAATGCAGTTGGACAGTTACTTTTATATGTGTTTTATAGGCAAGGATGTTGATAAAGGAGACACGCTGATTTAGTAAGTGCCTGCTGGGTGCAAGCTTCTCTGTCCTAGACAGGGAGGTGGTGGTGTTGTGGGAACAACCCCGGTTTTTCAGACGGAGGTTCTTATCTTGGTTCCTCATTTACTATTTGGATTGGAGAAGACGTAAACTCTCTGACACTTTGCTTCCCCGTCCGCAAAATGGGAATACCGTGTCTACCTTGAGAATCAGAGGACAGGTGTTGATGCCTACAAAGGGCACGTTACGGCACCGGGTAGGCGCTCAACAAAAGGATGCTGGATAAAGAAAAGCACTGCAACCTCAGATCATGGTCTCTGCTCTAGCAACTTTGTAAACCTCTCACACATCCTTCCTAGAAGTTTCTGTTCAGGGGGAGATCTTTGGCTGACCCTGAGACCAGGGCAGAAGGCCTCACTTCCATGTGGTTACAATTGGCCCTTTGAGGGGCCAACACCCGAGGGGACAGAGCCGGCTTCCCCCACCTCCACATCAAGTGGTCCGATTAGAGCCAGCCACCAGAGTGAGGCATCCGGGGGCAGAGGCCGGGCAGTGATGGATAACCCCATCCAGGGACGCACACACAGGGCTATTTTGGGGCCTCCTGCCTGGGAGGCGGCCTCCTCGGGGCATGGGGGCCACTGACCCGGAAACAAATTAAAGGCACATCTGTTGGGAGGCCATTTCCAGCAATGGCTCCAAGCAGCCGCCTGCATTCCTGGAACAAGGGGGCTGTGTGTTTGGTGAGCCAGGCGCATACTGTCCGTGCCGAGAGGAGCGGGGGCTGCAGCCTCTGGCCAGGAAGGAGCAGCCGTGGGGGATGTGAGGCCTCAACAGAAAGGAAGGGCTAAGGGAGTCTTGATCCTCTAAAGAGGGAGTTGTTTTGTTCTTGAGTGACTAAGGACACAAGACATCAGGATATTGGGTGTTGAGGATATCCCCACACTCAGATTGCCGTATCAGCACTCTCCACTTGAAGGAAACTGAGGAGGAGCTCTCTCCTCCAATCTCCTACTGACAATCGAAGCCTTTATGATCACACATAGACCATCCTGGTTGATACGCTACAAGGGCCGGGAATTCACTGCCCTCTAAACTGGATTCTAGGGCACCTTATTGATAATAAGATAACATTTTGTCTCTGGGGCCTCCACCCAGTGGCCTCAGTGTGTTTCTGAGGTACTACAGGTTTGTGTTCGGTAAGTATTCTATGGATGGATAGATGGATGGATGGATGGATGGATGGATGAAGGATGTTGGATAGAAGAAGGAAGGAAGGAAGGAAGGAAGGAAGGAAGGAAAGGAGGGAAGGAGGAAGAAAGGAAGGTGGGAGGAAGGGAGGCAGGGAAGGAGGAAGGGGGGCAGGCAAGGAAGGAGGAAGGGAGGAAGGAAGGAAGGAAGGAAGGAAGGAAGGAAAGGGGAGGGAGGAAGAAAGGAAGGTGGGAGGGAGGCAGGCAGGGAAGGAGGAAGGGAGGAAGGAAGGAAGGAAGGAAGGAAGGAAGGAAGGAAGGAAGATTTTGGATAGATGAAGGATGGATGGATGGGTGGATGCATGGACAGATGAAGGATGTTGGATAGAGGAAGAAAGGAAGGAAAAGAGGGAGGGAGGGAGGAAGAAAGGAAGGTGGAAGGGAGGCAGGCAAGGAGAAAGGGAGGCAGGCAAGGAAGGAGGAAGGAAGGAAGGAAGGAAGGAAGGAAGGAAGGAAGGAAGATTTTAGATGATGAAGGATGGATGGATGGGTGGATGCATGGACGGATAAAGGAGATTGGATACATGAAGGACAGATGGACGGGTGGATGGAGGGATGGATGGATGGAGGGATGGATGATGAAGGAGGTTGGATACATGAAGGATGAGTGGAAGAATAAACAGACTGTACTGAATGAATAGCCTGTGCTAGACACAGAGAATAAAAAGGAGAAGATAAAAAGACACCTAAGGCACAGGCCCGCTTTCAACGCTCAGCATTCTGTCCACATAAAAAGAAATCCAACATAAGCTTCCTCGTGTCTAAATCGCCCCTGTTCGTTCTTTAAGGCTCAGTACAAACACTTCCTCTGTGGAAGCTTTCGTAACTGACCTGCTCCCTCCCCCTTCCTGGGAGAAATGAAATGGCAGACACTGTCAGAGAAAGAGGAGGGATGAGTTCTGGGATCTGGGGTCCAATCACTGCATTTGGGAGAAAAAGGGCAGCCGGCAAGAATTTCTCCACAAAATAATCCAGGGAAAACGTTGCCTCGTTCTGTTGTCTGCCTGTGGAATTCGAAAACCTTAGAGTGCGAAGGTCTCCACTATGTTCATTGATGCATTCATTGACCAAATACGTTCTCTGAGCACCGTAGGCCAGGCTTCGTGTGAGGAGCTGGGAAATCAGCACAAGTCATCAAAGTCCTGCCTCCAAGGGCCCACTGTCCGGTGGAGAAGGCAGGCTGTCTGAAGGCGGCTCCACTGTGCACGGCACTGCGGCCAGATTAGCGGAATGCGAATCCCGGCTCTCCCGCTGCCTAGTGGTGCGGTCTTACACAACGGAACAGCGGAAATGGGGAGGTTTCCCGGTGCCGCCGGTTCTGAGCAGTGAGCACACTCAGGGACGAAGGCCTCGTGAACGTGGCGGCATCTCGGGTAGACCTCATTTGCTCACCTCGTACCCGTTTATGGCCACCTACGACACCCCAGGTGCCGCGGTGGGCCCCCGGTGGGCCCGATCTTCCGTGGCCCCCGCGCAGACAGATGTGGTTGCTGTGCTCACCCCACACATGAGGAAACTGACTCGGCAAGGCTAAGGAACGCGCCCAAAGTCACACAGCAGGTCAACGGCAGAGCCAGGCTGCAAACCCAGGCATCCTGGGTTTTGGATTTGCCACTGTGCTGCGTGCGATCTGACGCAGGTTACTGGACATTTCTGTGCTCGGGTCTGCTCTGGGGGGCGGGGGGCGGTGGGATCATGATGGTACCTGCCTCTGGGTGACACGTAGTGCGTTCACGCGTGCGACGCACCTAGGATAGTGCCAGGTGCACCGAAGGGTCTGGGAGAGTCAGCCGTCGCCGTCGCCTCAGACTCGCGAGCCCCGCTGGGACTGTGCCGCTCGGCGGCCTGCGGTCCCCTGCAGTGTCCCCTCTGAGGAAACGGTTCTGTGCTTGGGAAGTGGCGAGGCTTTCACTATGGTGGTGGTGATGGCGGGTGGTGGGGGGAGCGGGGGTCTGTTCTCTGAGGGCGGCATGTGGTTTGAGTTTGAAAGTTTACTTCCTCGAAGCCTAATGAGCCTCTGAAAGTCATTAAGCAGAAGACAAAAAGGTTAAGCCAACGCCTTTTTATCGGAAGAAGTAATATCAAGCCTTAATGTCCCCAAATCCGTTTCCCACCAGCTCCTGCAATCTCTCCCAAGAAGGGGCTATTTCCTGGTGGCGATGGAGGTTCCAGCCCAAGCCCCCCGACATCCAGGCCGGACGAGGGACCGGCCGGCAGCACCCGTACAGTGGGTTCCTTCTTTTCCATTTCAAGGGAGCTGGGCTCGGAGCCCCACTCCCTCGGTCAAGCGCTGAACTAGCACCCTGCCTCCCCAGTGTCCCCGGGGACCAGGGCTCCCTCGTGTCCCCCGTGCTCCGCTCAAGCTCTTTCTGCTTCCCCATCAGGAGCATGCCTGCTCCTCTTCCGAGGCCTCGGAGAAGACACCCTCACCTCTGCCCTTCCTCTTGGCTGAGTGAACTCCCGTGCACACAGACTTACAGGTTTATCCTCACGGGGGCTCCCGTCCCTTGACTGACGTAGACATACCACAAATCTGGGATCCCAGAAGAAAAGCCTCACGGCACCAGGCAGGGATTGCCTAGGGAAGCTTCTGTTCAGACACCAGAAAGAGGGTTCCCCAGCCAGCCCAGGTACGAGCCCCAGCGTGGGCTGATGTGCCGCAGCAAGGCGGAGAGAGGCCCCTGCGGCCCCGGGAGCGCCTGATTTACAGGGGATTTGCTGATCACCCGGTGTCACTGGACTTGTGACTTTGGGGAGGTGTAAGCAGAAGTGTCCCTTCAGGCAGGTGAACATCCGCTCAACACCTGGCGGGTACAGAAAGAGAGGGCCCCCTGCCACCTGTGGCCTTTCCCGCCGCTCACCGGTCAGGGGGTGCTATCTGAGACCTCCCTCCAAAGCGCTTCCTTCTTGGAAGCTTCTCTATCCCTCTGTGGCCTCTGCTCCCCTTGTCCTGTGTTCCTGCCATGCTACACTTGGCCCTTCGTGAGTCTGTCTTCCCGTGAGGTGGAGGAAGCATTTCCCGAATGTCCTGAGGGGCAAGCCTCAGAGAGAGCTCCTTCCTACCCTTGCTCTTCGAATCTTAGAGCCTTGCACCTCTCGTCAAGAGCCTTCCAGATCACAGGAATGGACAGATGAGGCCCAGAGAAGCCAGGGAACCTGCCTGAGGCCACACAGCTGTGTACGATACGCGTGTTGGCAGAAAAAGACAGCAGATGTGTGGGAATTTGAAGTGGGAAGTGTGTCGCGTATCGTGCGTTACGGGCGTAGGCCGTGTGGCACGTGTGTTGTGCGCTGTGTGGTATACGCGCGTGTTGTGTGGATACGAACATTCACACCTGCCACCAAGAGCGGTAAGTGTGGACAGGGGCATTTCATACAGACCATCAAAATCGTTCGGACATACGGGCAATTGCTTTTTCTGAGCAGGAGAGCATACTTTCCTAGGCGGGACCCCGTCCAGGACGCGTATACACAGATAAACCAATACCCTTCCATGTGATCTGGACAAACCAATGGATGGCTGTGTGTACCATACGGTAGAAACACAAAGAAGGGCAGACGTAGTGAGCTGCCTGACAGGGAGGCTGGTGGTCAAGACTGTGTTCCTAGAGAACATGGTTTGAGCTGAGTCCTGGAGGAGTATATTAGGATTCTCAGAGAAACAGAGCCATGTGATATATATATATAGAGAGAGAGAGAGAGAGAAAGAAATTTATTATAGGAAAGAGTTAATGCAATTATGGGGGCCAAAAGTTCCCACGACCCGCCATCTGTAGCCCGGAGAACCAAGAAGGTTGGTTGTGTAATCGAGTCCAGGTTTGAAGGTCCCGGAATCAGGAGTGTCAATAGCCGAGGGGAGGAGAAGACAGGTGTCCAAGGTCCGACAGAGCAAATTCTGCTGAGGATGGGGCGTGGCAGGCAAGTGTTCCTTCAACTAAAACTCAAAAGGCACTTATCGTGTACTCCAACACCCAGCTGGCCCTCAGATGTCCTGTAACGCGTCCATGCTAAGTCCTTCGTCAATTCACATGCACCCCTCTGGGCACAGGGACTTCGCTACTTCTCACAGCAGACATTACCAGCTTCGAAGCTCAAACATTTTTCTTGAATTCTGAATTGGAAATCTTGTGACAACACCTGTCCATTTTGGGGTGGGAAATAGGACTGCCGTTATCTTCGGGGTGGAGGGATTCTTTTTTTTAGCACAAAACATGAAGTCAGCCCTTGTGAATGTCTAGAAATGGTGTGAGCTACATTCGGGCTGAGCCATCATGGACTAGGAGGTAGGAAACTTGGGGTCTGGCCCCACCCCTTCCTTACTGGCCTGTGCCTGTGACTTGATCTCTCCCAGCTTCTGTTTGGTTCCCTAAAAAAATGAGGTTGGGGCGCCTGGGTGGCTCAGTCGGTCGAGTGTCCGACTCTTGACTTCGGCTCAGGTCATGATCTCACGGTTCACGGATTCGAGCCCCACATCGGGCTCTGCACTGACAGCTCGGAGCCTGCTTGGGATGCTCTCTTTCTTTCTCAAAATAAATAAATAAATTGTGATTTAAACCATGAGGTTAATCTACGCCTATTTCATAGGGCTGTTGGGAAGGGCAGGTCAACTCTGGCGTGTAAAAGCACTGGGAGAAGAAGTGCTCTTTTGGTGCAAGGTATTGTCATTACTAATGATGATGATGACCATTAGTTTGGGTGGTAATGAGAATAATAATAACTCATCCAGAGAAAGTTTCTCTCTAAAGCCTGGGAGGAACTTAGAGCACAAAGTCAAGACTTCAGCCTAAACAAACATTCAGCCTGCTGCGCGGTGTGGGTGGGCAGATGATAGCTCACCTGGGGAGAATTTTCCCATGAGCTGCCCTCCAAAGGAACAGACCACCTCCCCTTGGAGGAGTGAGCTCCCCGTCGACTGGTGGTATCCAAGCAGCCCCGGGTAGCCCTGTGTCTCTGATAACACAGAGGGGATTCCTGTCCCAGGGGGAGGAGGTTAGGCTAGTTGGAGTACAAACCAGAGATCTCTCAGAACACTCCTGCCCAGCCGGAGAGGGTGACTCAAACAGTAACCTGCTTCCCACTCTCCCCACCCCTAGCAGCAGTAGTCACACGGTCGTAAAATCCCCTTCCTGGTCTCTCTAGGGCTCCCTGCCCCCCCCCCCATCTCAGCCCCTCCTCTCTCGCAGGGTGTGAAGACAGGGGTCCTGGGCTCTGCTCGCATTCCTCCGCTGAGCTGGAGAGTGGCCCCCCCCTCCCCGGGGCCAGCTGGAGCATCATCGGGGTGGTCGGGGTCCCCTCCACCCCCGCCCCCACCGCCTCTCCCCTGCCCAGCCAGAGGATGGGAAAAAAAGGCTGGGTGACCTTCCTCCGCCGTTATCTGCTCCCATCTGTAAACAGGCCCAGCCCTCCCTGGGGCAGCCTCGGCCTCACACTCCGGGTGACAGGGTGTTTGGACGTTCGGAGACCCTCACCCAGCCGCCTTTGTTCTCCAGGCTTAATGAAGGGACTGCTAAAACCTCGCTTGCCAGATAAAATGACAGGGCAGTCTTTTAGGGTTATGGATGGTACACAGAGGTGACGGGACGGATTCCTGCGCGCACAGGGGTCCCAGCACACTGCCTTTTGTCCAGGGATGGACTCCTCTGAGCTGGTACAAATTTGGTCCTTCAGCCTCCAAAACAAACATGTCTGATGCACGCGGAAAATTGCGGGAGGACCCAGGAGACAGGCGCTTGGAGGGGAGCAGAGAACGCTGTCCCCCAAAGCGAAGCCCGGCACCCCCGGGAGGGGCTGTCTCCGTCGGCAGCTCCCCTCCAGCCTGGCCCACGTCTGACTTCTGTCATATTCATGATAAGGAGCCATCGCGGTCACTGCAAGCCCCCGCCTTCTGTGTGAGCCCTCATTTCGTTCACTGTAGGACGGCGGCCGCGGAGGGACAGCGTTCCCCTGCTGTGTTCACGGCCGCACCCGGCCCGAGAAGTGCGTGGAGCACAGGAGGGGCCACGCCTCACGTTTGTCAGCTGAACACAGAGCTGATGGGCGCCCTTGAGGGCCCCTGGGCTCTGCCAGAGCCGGCGGGCGAGCCGGCTTCTGTTTCGATGTGCAAAACCAGGCTCGAGTGTCTCTGACTCTGGCTTTGAGGGCTCTGCACCCCACAGCCCCTCGGGGCGTCTCTGACTATGGACGGAGGGCCTGCTCGGGCAGCTCCTTCCCGGGGCCTGTTCCCACTCAGTCCCGCCGTGTCAGAGAGGCCGCTGTGGTGCTGGGCCCACCCTCGGCTTCCACACATCCCAGGCAGACCAGGCCCCGCCAGGTGGGTCCAAACTGGCACCAGCTCTAAACACTGCCTCCTCCCTCCCCCAGCCCGACACACACACACACACACACACACACACACACACACACTCCTCAGTGCTCCGCTGTGGCTGGTCTAGAGACCAAGGACTGATTTCCTCGGACCCACACAGTCTCCAGCTGGACTCGAGTGTGAGTCCTGCCACCACTCAGGCCTCTCCTCACTTATGAGGCGTCCAGAACTCTGGACAGTAGCCCCTCCTCCCCAACCCCTTACTCCAGCCCTTAAAGACCAAAGGGGAACGAGGGTCCATAACAACACCGGTATTGGAGGAGATGGTCCAATTCGGGGCAGATTGTACCATTTCTATTTTATTTGCTTCAACATCGAGCAACCTCCTTCCAGCACTTTCTATGTTGACAGAATCTTCTTCTCTTGCAGGTAAGATAAGTAAACTGAGTGAGTGGACAGTTGATTGTCCCAAGGCGAATAATGAGGTGTGGACCAGCTATGACAGCTTTTTGATGTGCCCTCATTTGCCTGCCTTGTAGGGCCGCCGGCACCCGGGGTAGAAGCCCCTCCCAGGAGCTCAGCCGCCTTCAGGAGCCCGCCCACCCCAGGGGGACCCAGGAGGGGCTGGTCGGGGGGCCGGTCGGCCCAGCTGCCCAATCACAGGCCCACGGGCAGATGCCGACAAAGGGCTCTGGGGCAGAGTCTGCGGGGTAGGGTCAGCCTGATGCATTATGTAACAGAAGATAGACTGTGACAGAGAACAATAAACAGTGCGCCTGGCAGAGTGACTTTCTTTCTGGCGACAGCCCTGTCGGTGGAGAAACGCTTCTTCACCCACTGTCTTCCTCCCACTGACGCACCCACGGGAAGTGACAGTCGTGTTCAGGGAAGTCCCCTAGGTATGCCCTCCCACCCAACTCCATCCGCTCTGGCCTTCTCTCCAGTTCTATCGCAGGAGACTCTGCCTTGGTCTCCCTGCCCTCGGCACGGCCACCCCAACTGAGACAAGAGCCACCCGTCTCCACAGTCCTCAATGGCTCCACGTTGCCCCAGGATGAACACTGACGGTCTAGGTTGGGAATCCAAGGCTTTCCCCAGTTCCCAAGTCACTTCCTTCACCTCAGCAGCCAATGCAACACTTGCCGGGTACACCGTTCACTTTCTGGCCGCCACGCCATTGCCCGTGCTGTTCCCGATGGCTGAGATGCCGACCCTCCCCGGTTCTTCTGCATCCGTAAAGCTTTCTCATTTTGCAGTTTCTAACTGAAACTCCCCAAGGCATTCATCCCCTCTATGCACTTATTTCTTTCTCCAAAGCATATTCCCCACACCCTCATTTTGTAGTTGGCTTTGATATGTTTGTCTTCCCATGTCATTGTTAGTGGCTTGAGCAAAAGGACGGTGACTTACTCATTGTTGTGCACCCCTCGCTGCTCTGGAAGGGCTCAGATCCAGACGGGGGACGGCAGACACTTAAACAAACGCAGGCAGCAAAGCCTTAGAGGGGCCACCGCAGAAATACGCACAGCGTATTTGTTTAAACATCTAGGTCATGGGAGATGCTGGGTGAAAGCAAAGGGAGGGAAACGTGTGTATAAGGACCACAGCGGTTAGCTGAGTACTGTTGGAATGTTCCAGAGTGAGAAGACCAGCCTTGTGCGCTATTGTCCTGTCGTGGGTGATAAGACTCTTTGAAAGAATTTGTTCATTATAAATCATAATAAGCTATCTTCACATCAATAAATATCACAAACCCTCACTTACCCGGGGGTTTCCATTAATCTAAGACATCCGAAATAGCACCAATGTAAAGAATAACAAGCAACAAAGGAGTAAGAAAAACCTGGGGCATTCACACCATGCTCTAATTGGCCACCTTGCCGATTAGAAGATGCACCCACAGAAGATATTGAGCTTTTGGCTCTAAAGCAACCAAGTGGACAGAACGGGGAGCAGGACAGAGGAGAGCCAGAGAGGTGACAGAAGGGCAGAAGGGTGGGGGGGAGGGGGTGGGTGAGATTGATCAATAACTTCAAACAAAAGGAAATCAAGTTGACAGATTGATTACAGGCAAGGGCTATTTCTTCTACTTTGTTTCATTCCCAAAGATATTTGTCATGGTAAGGAGAAAAAAAAGTTTGAAACGGCAAATGAGAGAAAGAGGTAACGAGGTTGAGGCATCACAGCCTGGCACACAATAGGAGCGGCGATAACAGAATCGTTGACGGGTAGAGGGGAAGTTGACACATCACAGTTAGCTCCCCCTTCTCTCTGCCCGCTCAAACACAAGTATAAAGAAGAACACCTTGTAAGAGAGAATCAACAGGTATGCAGAAAACTCTGTATATTTCAGGTTACTCCCCAAATCTCAGACTAGACCGGTCCTTGAAAGTGTCTCCTACATCTCACCAAACAGCCACCATTGTTTGGTGGCACCCTGATTTACTTGCCGATCACTTCAAAAACGTCTAGCCATCCTGCGTGAAAGAAAATGCTATGTTCGTGTCATCAGTCTCCTGACCCATATACAAAAGTGCCTGGAACAGAGCCAGACAGATGGTGGCCGCTAAAGACGTGCCGGTAATAAACCAAATGCTGTGCGTATGTATAATGGGATATTACTCAGCCCTGAAAAGAACCGAAATTCTGACATCGACTAACAGGCATAAACTGTGGTTCCACTTGCGTGACTAGAATCGTCAAATTCGTAGGCACAGCAAGAGGGCACAGATGTCACTCCGGACGGCGCCTGGGGGGCTATTTATTGTCTAATGAGGACAGAGTTTCCATGAGGGGTGATGAGATTCTGCAGATGGATGGTGGTGGTGGTTGTACAGTAAGGAGAATGCACTTAAGGCCATTGCGTTGGACACTTAAAAATAGTTGAAATGGCCAATTTTAGGTTATGTATATTTTACCACGGGGGGGGGGGGAAGCGCTGACAGATCTACAAGGTCCAGTGAGAGGAGCAAGCAGACACACCTTTCGGCCACCGCTCTGCCCTCCCCAACATCATTCACACTACATTTTCTGGCTGGAGAGTTGACCAAAGGGGGTTGGGCTGTCCAACTTCTCTGCGTTGTTTGCTTCGCTCAGAAATTAAAGAGCTGGCCAATAGGGTTGGGCAGCCCCGGGGGCTAACGTGAGCACCTGCCCCCCCCCCCGGTGTTCCAAGGGGAGAGGGCAGGGGGCTTCAGGAAGGCCAGAAGAATGGGACAGACGATGAGATGACATTAGCTGCAATGTCAACACAACAGGGGAGGTTGACATGCTCCCCTCTGGAGGATGGATTGTGTGTTCAGAGACTGAGGGGGAAATTGTACCTGGATGAAACGTTTACACACGTGTCACACATGATTTAACGTGACCAGTGCTTGCCTTTGGACGTCACACGAGTGTGCAGTTAGGTGCTGGGACCCAGGTCGCCTAGCGCCCAACCTCTCACTTCATGGGGGAGAGGGACCCAAGGCCGTCAGAGGGGCTGTGTCTTCTAGACTGTGTCTTCTAGGCCTTCTAAGCCAACCCTGACTTACGTGTTCCATGGCGGTGGCTACAGCCACCCCCCTGTCAAGGGCTAACCTGCCTGGGACAAAAAGGCCAGGGGAGGTCAGGAGACCAAAATCCGCTCCCAGAGACTGGCGAGTGGGAGGGTTTGCCGTCCTGGCCCTGTAGGCATCCTGTGGGGCACACGGGAGATCCGGGTGCCAGCCCCAATCCCCGCCACTGTTGCACAGGGTGACTCAGACACATCCCTCTACTTCTTGACCTTCGATCCTCTGGGCCACCCTGTCCCACCTGCCGGAAGGAAGTAACGCACAGGGAGCTCCTCAGAGACATAGGAAGCACTCACCACTCAGACCTGAGGGATGGCCGTCACCCCGTACCTTCAGCTGGCTGAGCAGTGGGGCCTGCCGGGGCCCAAATGTGGGCGAGGGGGAGCAGAAAGCTTCTTGGGGCAAGACCAGGTCCAAAGACGGGGCAGGATTTGTGCCGGTGGGGGAAGCTGGGGGAAGCGTCTCATTCCTCCTCAGGAGCGCTTTGCTCAATTGTTCCTGGAGGAATCACCTCCTCCCTGGCCATGCCCTGATTTCCCTCCTCGAGCTCTGAAAGGGAAATGGCCAGGACAGTGGTTGGAGGTATGTGGGAGGGACGGGGGCTAGGCCTTCTAGGCACTGTTGCAAGGCAAGGGGGTTGCTACTCTGACCACGCAGCCCTGAAGTCTCGTCTTTCCCGGACACCAGGGAGGCCACGCACCCAGAGGGGACCTGCGGGTTCTGGGCACAGAGGGACTTAGGCACGCCTGGGAAAACTACATTCAGATTCAAGTTTCCAAAGCCTAAGGGTGAATTGGGCCAGAGGAACAGATGTCGGGGATCTGAAGGAGGAAAACAGGAGGCATGATGGACACGGGGCCCAGAGGCGAGTGGAAGGTGGGGCAGCCGGCCCGGGGAGCCCACGCAGAGCCGGCTGCAGCAGCGGCCTGGCCGCCCCCTTGGTGTCTCCAGCCAGAGGGCAGCCGCCGCCGGGAAGGCAGGGACCTCGGGCCGGGGCCAGTCTGCACACAGAGAGGCAGGAGCGGGGCCTGGCGGTGAGACGGATGCGACGCCCAGCAGATACACCTTAGATTCTGGCTATAACCACTGCCACCGCGCCATCACCCTCCCGTTAGGCTACTGCCTCTATTTCCACTTTCCTGCCTTCGGTTTTCCTGTCTGTAAAACAAAAGGTGGCATCCCACGATCTCACAAGACTTTTCCAGGCCTGGTTTTGTTGGTTCCCTACCTGTAGAATTCTAATTGGTCCCTGGGTCTGGCTCCCAGCGCCACCATTTACTGCCTGTCTAACTTTACACGTGCTCTTTAAACCTCTGAAACTCAGTCTCCCAGGCCGCAGAATGGGATCGTAACAGTAGCCTCCCTAGCAGGAGAGTCGTGAGGATTGAGGACGTGCTTTTAAAGGACCCCGCAGGTTGCTTGACCCACAGGAGAGCCGTGAGCGATCAGAGTTCCCTTTTCTTTCTCACTCTTTTTTTTTCCCTCAGTGATTTTTTTCCCAGGAAGGCAAGCTCTGTTAAGGGGCAATCAGGGAGAGGTAGAAGGCAACTCTTCTTCTCAAAGTCCTCCTGCTGCATTCAGAAGGGTGTGCAGAACGGGAGAGACGAGGCGCGCCTGGAGGAAGGTAGTAGGAGGGCCTGGCTCCAGGCTGGTGGGGACAGAGGGGAACGTGGCTGGCCACAGCGGACGGAACGTTTGCTGAGCTCCGAAGCCAGGATTCCAGGTGTTGTGCCCACCGTTTAATCCTGACAGCGGCCTGCTGACGACGGTCATCCTGTCCCCAGTAAACGTGCAGACTGTGAGTCTCGAAGAGTTAACCGGACCTTTCCTGCTGCCTGGGGCCCCTTGAATGCCAAAGAGCAAACTGGAGGAGAGACTGTTTCCGGACAATATCCTATTAACACTCATTACCCATAAAACGGGTAGTTTTCAAATAGCCAGATAATTGAGGCCATTGGCTGGAAGGGGGCTGAAATTACCTGATTAATTGCCTCACTTCTGGGCCTCACGTGTTTAGACACGGCCTCAGAGAAGCTGTTGGTGCTTTGAAGTCTTGCTCCACTTTCCCTGTCCCTCTGTGTCCAGTCTAAGCATCCAGCCTCGCTTCCTGCCTTGTCCGTGAGCTTGCACACCTCATCAGTCAGCCCGGGACAGACATTAACTTTTATTTTTCATGCTCATTTAAAGGAGCAATCCCAGTTGGCCCTTTCTCTGCTTTTATCTAGGCCCAAGGACCATAGATTCATTCATTTATTTGTTCGTTCAAGAAAAACGCATCCAGAGACACCTGGGTGGCTCCGTCGGTTGAGAGGCCGGCTTCGGCTCAGGTCACGATCTTGCGGTTTGTGAGTTCGAGCCCCGCGCCAGGCTCTGTGCTGACAGCTCAAAGCCTGGAGCCTGCTTCGGATTCTGTCTCCCTGTCTCTCTGTCCCTCCCCCATTCGCGCTCTGTCTCTTCCTCTGAAAAATAAATAAACATTCCAAAATTTAAAAATTTAAGAAAAGAAAAGTGCCTACCACCTGCCAAGTTCTGTTCTAGGCTCCAGGGGATACAGCGGCAAAAAAAGAAAATAAAATAAATAAAAACAAAAACAAAACCAGAAATAGAATGGGCCCACCCCGTTCAAACCTAGGCTCATCTCCAGAAGGTGTGGGCAAGGGATTGAACCCCTTCCAGCCTTGGTTTCCTTCCTCGTAAAAACCAGGGCAATGACAGTACTTGCCCGTGGGGGTTATTTAGAGAATAAAAGGGCACATTATCTAAAATTAAAAACAAAATGAAATTCCCTGCTTATATGGAGCCTACACTGTACAGCAGACAGGGAGACAAATAAACAAGCACGTGTACAATATTCCAGATGGTGATAAAAGCTTTGGACAAGGAGGAAGGAAAGGTGAGAGGGGTGCTATTTTGCATCTGGTGGTCAGAGGAGGCCCGAGCATGGGGGGAAGGTGGGGGGGGGGGCGCTGCAGCCTGCGTGGGCTTCCCAGGGAAGTGAAGCATGGGTCAGGGTTGCAAGTCCCATGCCCGGAGAGCCTCTCAGTCCTGGGGAAATCGGGCAGCTGGTCATTCTAGAACAGGAAGTGCAAAGCCCTGAGTGAGGAGCACAGAAGAATGAAGCCAAATGAGCAGGTGAGACGTGCAGGCTGGTGGGTAGAGCCGGGACAGCACCAGCCACACGGGCTTTGCCACTTCAGGCCTTGCCCTTCCATGATCCCCCAAGAGCCAACCCTGAAATGTATCAGCGGTCGGGGTGTGTTTTCAATAAGAAAAGGATGGAGAGACTTTTTTTTTTTTTTTCAGCCAACACCTAGTATAACAGCTGGTATCTTCGACGATGCATCAGAATAACCCCAGGAGGCAGGCACAGTCACCCTCTTTGTTTTACGGAGAAGGAAACCGAGGCTGGGAGGTGTGCAGTCACTTGCCCACTCTCCTGGCCGCGAGCCTGGGTTTGATCCGGGTGGCCCGCTCCAGGGCCAGCGTCCTTCCCAGGACACTGCGGTGTCCCCGGGGTTTTGTGCAGGCCTTGTCTCCTGTCCCTCTCACCACGTACCAGAGAAGCAGGCGGGACAGGGATTAACTTTCCATGCTGCAGATGGGGAAACAGAGTCCGGGCAGGGAGTGGTTGGTGTAAGATCACATAGTGGGTGCTTTGTTCAGATCCTGACATTCCAGCTGGGGCCCTGGGGGGCCCCTTCCTGGCCCGTGTCGTTCTGGGGTGACACAGAATAACCAGTAATGCCCACAGGGAAAAGAGAGCTTCGTGCCCCAACCCCGAGCGAGTCTCCTCTCAGGGGCCAGCTTCCGGAGAGAGATGTAGAGGTCTAGTGGTGCGGCTGAGAAAAGGGGCACCTTCCCCTCCCCCCCGCAGCTGCCACTCCCCACTGCACCCCTGCATCCGGGGAAAGCCCTGAGAGAATCTGCCCGGCCAGCTTTCGCCTCCCCTCTCCCGCCCACATCCCTGCTGCTCCTTTCCCAAGGGGGAAGAGAATTATTTGTTTTTCCTGTTGCCCTGATTTATGGGCCACTTTGTTCTTTATCTATTTGCACAAACTCGGTAAAGTGACCCCCTCCTTCCCAGAGGCCAGAGATTCTGTCAACACCTCGGGGTCACAGGTCAGTCGACCTGCCCGGGGTGGAAGGGGTTGCAGGAGGTCACCTGGGAATGGACTGGAGATACCAATTTCCTCAGCCTACGAGGCTCCCAGGTGGAGCTCCTGAGGCAGAGAAGGGACCATGTGCACAGCTCCTGCCATGCACCGGGGCCTGAGCTCCGTCCTGCCCTCCCATCCCACGGACAGTCTCCACCTCACAGAGGCGGGAACCGAGGTTTGGAGACGTGGGATGAGTCATCCAACGTGGCACAAAGCGGGACTCACCTCAGGGTCTCTTGGCCACTTCCCGTCACACTTGTCCAGCGAGGCACACTGGCCGGGGGGGGGGGGGGGTCCCCTGACCGCGGCTGACATGGGCCTCTTCAGGCCAGAAAAGCCAGCCCAGCTCACTGTCTTCCTTTCATCCTCCGCGCTGTCAGGGACCACAGTCCTGTCCTCCCCCCCAACTCCTCTCTGTGAACCCCAGCACTGCTCCATTCCAGGGCCGCGGGGTTGTATCGACATAAACACCAAAGGGGGACAAACGCAAAGCACTCTGCGGGCAGACATCACCACATACATTCGCAGGCACGTTGGAACCCCCGACTGGGCCCCAGCGTCAAGCCTCAGGGAGGCTCCGAAGGGCTCTGCGAGGGGCCCCATCCGGAGGCCTCTGCAACTGGCGGGTGCCCCCCTGGCCGCGTGACCCTGAGGAACCCTCGTCCTCCATCAGTACGATGGCGTGGACTGGCCAGGGAGGTGGATGCGGGTCCCACGGAACAACACGTGGGAGTGCTGTGCGAACTGTGAGCGATTTCATTCCCCTCATTTCACAGAAGCTGCGATCGAGGCTCAGAGAAAAAATGGAGCTCAGACAGGGAAGCAAGATGGGTCCAAACTGGCGTTGCCTAAGACGTTGCTCTGCCAGACGACCCAGGGGTCCGTAGCTCTAATACGGTGCCGGGGGCACATCCTCTTCTCTCACTCTGCAAATAGATCCCCAAATGGATTCACCAGACACTCTCGGGAAGTGTTAGAAATCTTCTAGGGGCGCCTGGGTGGCTCAGTCGGTTAAGCGTCCGACTTCGGCTCAGGTCATGGTCTCGCGGTCTGTGAGTTCGAGCCCCGCGTCAGGCTCTGTGCTGACAGCTCGGAGCCTGGAGCCTGCTTCGGATTCTGTGACTCCCTCTCTCTCTGCCTTTCCCCAGCTCATGCTCTGTCTCTCTTTCTCTCAAAAATAAATAGACATTAAAAGAAAAATTTTTTAAATCTCCCAAAGACCTACCTTTGCTAACCAGTGCTAACCTAATGCAATCCAATCTATTCCAACTCATTCCAAGTCAGCCACTTGAAATTCTATTCAGATCAGTCAACTGAACTCCTTGAAGCTTAGAAAGACCAAAGAAATTCATGGCAATAAACACAATTCAGTTAAATTTGACCCATGCTATCTCAATATTTCCATCTCCACAAATTCCATCATATTCCAGTTACTATCCGAATCACTCCATCCAATATCACCCAACCCACCCAAGACAGCTCATCTCTGAGAACAATGACCCGCAACTCATGCTAACCCAGTTTGGTCTAATTCATACCTATAAGATGCCAAATGCTTCCAGCCTCAAACAATACAGTCCAACCTAGCATAAGCAAATGTCTCTAGACATATCTTGAAGATAAAAACAATTTTTTTTTAAAGAGGAGAAATCAAATCTGAAGAAAACAGCACCTTGTGATGTTTCTAACCGCTCAGGTTCCGATAATTCCTTCAAGGTAAGTCTTCTTTCGGGGAGAATGGCACGCTATTCTCATTCCAGCCTTGACCTGGGAAGCTCTCCCTCCTCCTACTCATATCTGCTTGTCACTGTCGGTGCTTTGGACACCCCTTGCCTCTGACAAGAATGACTCCCGGGAGATTTTAGCACGTGGTTTCTCTATCTTTCCCCCTACAGTCACTGAGGCTCTTCTTAGCCTAGGTGAAAGCGTATACTATGAGGTCTTTAATGTTTGTGTGAATGGAGACTTCCCCAGTCACACTGTGAGCTTCTGGACCCAAGAATCATTATGATAGTGGATTCCGCATCAAGTATTTGGTGATGCTTGTCATTCATTTCAGTGATCATTTCAGCCCTGCACATTTTTTTGCTCTACACATTGTCTTTATGTTTAGAATCTCACCCTTTCAGGGGCGCCTGGGTGGCTCGGTCAGTTAAGCGTCAGACTTCAGCTCAGGTCACGATCTCACAGTTTGTGAGTTCGAGCCCCGCATCGGGCTCTGTGCCGATGGCCGGAGCCTGGAGCCTGCTTCGGATTCTGTGTCTCCCTCTCTCTCTGCCCCTCACCTCCTCATGCTCTGTCTCCGTCTCTCAAAAATAAATAAACTTAAAAAAAATTAAAAAAAAAAAAAGGAGAATCTCACTGTTTCAAAGGATAGCGTTCTCTTACACTGGTCTTTCCTTATTCTTGCTCCCTTCCAATTCATTCCTTACTCCGTAGCCAGGTTGCGGTTTAAAACCCTGTCACTCACAGCCTTAAAAATCCTTGCATGGCTTCCCGTTTCCCTTGACATAGCCCAGACGCCTTAATACGGCTTCTAAAGTTTCTCAAGACATGTCCTTCACTCACCTCATAAACCTCAGCTTCCCCGATCCTCTGCCCCCCACCTCCTCCTGGCCTTTGCATGTGCTTGTCTCTCTAGTGGAATATCATCTCTGCCCCTCCATCCAGTTAGTTTCTTCTCATACTTCAGTTTTTAGCTTAAGAAGCACTTATTTCAGGAGGATTTCACAGACTGGATTGGTTTCCCTTGCAATCTATCCCCATATCCTGCCACCCTTATCAACATTATTGCAGTTACTTGGTTAATGACTCTCTTTCCCCGTAGAAGTAAACTCCATAATGGCAAGAACCGTGTCTGACTTTCTCCTTGACATCTTGTGTTCGCAGTAAATAGGGAACGAATGAATGAGATCCTTTGCATTGCCTCTGACCTAATTACGAACTCTCCAGGTCACTCATTCATTCGGCGTTGCACTTACTGTCTCAGTAAAAATGCCTCGAATACATTTCACACACCAGGCCCTGCTGTGCGCTCCAAGAGATCCGGTAAGGGGACGCTTGCTTTTTCAGGTTTACTTAGGTCTACACGCTTCTGTGAAAGGAGCTTCCGTTTTATCCACTCACTCCACCATGTGTAAGGACAACCTTGTCCCCAGCCCTCTGAGGGCACACGGGGGAATTCAGGGCTGATGAGCTCAGACTGGGTTTATGGGTAGGTGGGGGTCAGGGAAGTCTTCACAGAGAAAGAAACACTTGAGAGCCTCGGAGAATGGGGAACCCTTTGTTAGGCCGCCAAGGGTTTGCGAGCATTGTAGGTAAATGAAGAGTCTGCCATGACTAAAGAGAGGGTAGCTTGTAAGAGAAAGAGGGCAGAGGGTGAGATTCCACTCAGCCTCGCCCGGTCAGTCAGGGAACTCCTCTGGGCCACCTGAGCTCACTCATGGGCACACCCCAGCCGACTTAGCCTCACGGAGGACGTCGCTGTGAAATGACATGCTTCAAGAAACATCCTGGCAAGTGGTAGGCCTGAGATTCAAGCCCAGGTTTTCCTGAACCCTAAGACCAAGCTCTTTTCCCTGTGCTCTGATGTTTCAGGGAAGCCGCTGACAAAGTCCAACCTTTCTGGGCCTTGAAGGAAAGACACAGAAACCCTGTATTTTGGTTTTGGGAAAACTCACTTTCCCGAGAGTTCTACTTCTGAATACGCTAAGTGAGGATCTGAGGCAATTGTTCAGATAATTAATGTTAGATACACTCCCACAAAATTTTTTCTTCTTCTCCATTATTAGCATATTTCAGGTGTAAAGTGGTGGGTTTTTCCCTTAAATTATTTGGTTAATTGCCTTGCAGGTGGAGGCATATTCTCAGAGGGAAAAGACTGCCAGACCCCAGCCTCAGGCACCTTGGCACAGAGAGACCTTTGTGAGTGAGCCATCTAGTAGAAATAGCAGTTATCACTATTCGAGAACACGAGATGGTGGAAAATTGGCCTGTGCACGAGTGCAGAAAATGTGCCCCCCCTCCCGTCCCCGCCCAGGAATTGCCTGTATGGGCAGAGGCGCTAATGAGCTCCCTCGCCATTATTTCAAAACGGACCTGGTAGGAAATTTGGCCCCTGGAAATACCGCCAGGACTTCTGAGATGAATACAGTTGGAGAATGTTTAACCATCAGAGATGAAGAGCTCTTAAAATCATCTAAGCAAACCACAAACCTCTTCATTTCATAGACGGGAACACCAAGGCCAGAGGAGGGCAGCCGCCGGCCCCGGGTCACGCCAGCTGGCCTGGCCCCAACCCCTCGCTGTGCTGAGTCTGACTTTGTCTTCCCGTGGAGGACAACCAGCCACGTTCCCCTCCTCTGTGCCCTGTCAGTGACTCTGCCGTGCCAGCCCCCGGGGTCAACGGCATCCAGCAGGGGACAAGTGGGTTCTGATTCTATCCGCTCAGCCACATCTGTCCTCATTTTCCTTTCAATGCCTTCAATGAACCAGGCGTTTAATCTTCACGGAGGCTAGCATTACTATCCCCATTCTACAGAGAAGAGGGACCGAGGCTTACGAAGCTAGCCTTGACAGAGGCCCCAGCTAGGCGTCGTCACCCCAGTCTGACGGATTCGAAAGCCCGTGTTGCTGTGTTACCAACAGCAGCCTCCCCTGTATATCTGATGACCACAAGCTGGAGAGTGACACAGCAAGATTAAAGAGAAGAGACAGGGGCTCGGGGATGGGACCGGGTGACTTCGGGCAAGTCCCTTCCCGTCTCCAGGGCTCAGTCTTGCTGCGTTTAGAATGGTGCTGGTGGACAAGACACTTCTGGCCTCTCCCAAACCACAGCGCGAGAGGCCCTCACACACACCCCTTCCTGGAGCCCCGTGGCCGCCCTCAGCCGACTCATTCCGTCATGTGCTCCTGACAGCGGTCTCCAAGAGGGACCTGTCATGCGCTGTGTGATCCGAGGCTTCCATGTGCAAGCTCTATCGTTCCGCACCCTATCACTATCCCATTTGAGGGGAGAGAAAATTGAGGCTTGGCCCAGGGAAGTGACTCGCCCAGAGCTGGGCCCTTAGGCCGCAGCAGATCTGAGACTGGTGCTTGCGTCATGTGACTCCAAATTCAGTGCTCTTCCCCCAGGACCCCAGAACGTCTCTCCAGGCTCCCAGCCTGAAGCTGCCACAGGGGTTGCAGACAAGGTAAACTGGGCCGGGGGCCTCGGGAACACAGCCACTCACTCCCTTGCCAGGACGCTTTTCCTCCCGGGGGCCCCAGGTCCGGGGCCGGAACATTCCCACTGCCTTCGGGCGGCCGCAGTAAGCTGACCAGAGGCCAGGCTACCAGTGAAGTCCAGCCAGTGGCCCCCCCTTCAGCTCTGGGGCAGAGACTCCGCAGTTGGAACTCGGAGGCAGCTGCGGCCCCCTGATGCCACAGATGCCGCCAGCTGTGGCCTCGGAGAAATGCGTTCCACGTCCTCGCGGAGACCAACCGACGCACGAGGGGCCATTTGCTGCCCTTCCTGCTGAAAGAACGGGCATTCTTGAATTCCACCACCAGCCCGCCGCACTCCCACACGCAGACAAGAGGTGGATTCAGTCCGGGCACAATAAACACAGGGCGCTTAGCCACCCTGCATCTCCGATCTGATGCTGGCTCTCTGCACCCCGCCTCCCCGGACCAGTTCAAGCGTCAAACAGGCAGACCCGGTTCTGAGTCGAGCTCTGTTTCCTGCAGTAATTTGGTCTCCGTGCGCCACGAAGAGGCTGGGGTTTGAGCCCCAATTCCTGGGTACGAGGCCAGCGTGTGTTCGTGAGCTCCGCAACCTCGGGCACATCCTTTGCACTCTCTGGGCCTCTGTGTCTCCGTCCCTATGCTCTGTCTTATCCACCTTGCTGAGGTGTTACGGGGCCCGTGGGAAGGATCTCGGTTTACGACTCAGGCTACGAGCTTCTCCATACGGCGGTGTCTCTTCTTTGGAATCCCCGACGTTCAGGCCTCGCACACGGCGTGTGACCCTTAACCGGGTGGAGTGGACGCGTGTCATCCTCTCTGGCCCCGGAACTCTGACGCCCCTCTCTATGTATTAACCACCCACGAGCCGGTGGGAGGCAGAGCTAAAAACGACCAGCCCTGACTTCCAGCTCAGAGCACATGCTGCTGGCCTGCCCTTCCCCCCAGCAGCCGTGGCCCAGATGGGGCTCAGGGCTGGTGAGAAAGGAAGGGGGGAGGGCGGGGGCAGGGACAAGCAGTGGGTGCGGTGGCTGGAGCTCCCGGGCAGTAGCGGCCGCTTGGCGGGCAGCCGTGGCCAGGTCCGGTCCAGTCCCTGGGGCTGGGGCACATCAGGGAGCGAACGACAGCGGCCGGCGCTCAGCGGGGAAGGCATCTGTGTCCGTGCATCCGCTTCTGCCCTTTGGTTTCCACCCCAGGCCTGGGTCTCTGGCCCTCCTGGACTCTCGGACCCTTTTCACGGCCTCCCGTTGGGTTCGTATCGGCCAGAATCGTTTTGGCGGCTGGCAGTTAAGAACCCTGAGTGCTAAAGGTGCCAACTGACTATTTTCCAAGTTGTCTGAAGTCTTGGGTTCTGGTCACAGCCTCGTCCTGACCATCTGTGCGGCCTCGGGCTACCCTCTGATCTCAGGGCCTTCGTTGCCTTCTCAGTAGAATGCGAATTGTAATGCCACAAAAAAGAATTCTCCTTCCGGGATGAGGCTCTGAAGCGTGGATCAGGGCCACAAAGCCTGCCACATCCTCCACTACTCGCTGCCACTTTCCTGCCGAAGCGACTGCCCGTCTCTGCCTCGCTGCCCAGGCCAACTCACCCAACATAGCTCCCAACCCGCCTCCTGCCTGTGGCCTCATCTCTAGCCCGACCTCTGATCAGCAGGGCCCATGACTTGTATCTCATCACCCTTCCCCCACCCCCACCCCCATTTATGTCCGGGCCCTGCCTGAACTCTTCCCCAAATCTTCCTCCTCCGCCCCGCAGAGCGCCCCTTTGGAATTTGCCGGGAAGAGCTCAGCAAGAAGAAGGCATGAAGGCCAGGCCTCCACCCCCTCCATCCCCAAATCCCAACCTCCAGCCCAGGGTCCAGCAGCGAGTGAGCTGAAGCGGTCAGCCCAGCAAGCGGGGAACATCCTGTAGCGGGGTTGGGAGGGGGGGCGGTGGTGCTGGGGACCAATCTCCATCTGAAAGAGGGGAAACCCTGGGACAGGAAGCGGGCCTTTGCACAGGTACCGACTCCCAGCCCCGGGCCCCTGCCCTGAGCGAGCCTCTCCAGTAAACACAACCTCTCTTCATTCTCCCCGCAGGCCGAGGGATTTCAGCGGGAGCTGTTCGCTAATTGTTTTTGTGATATTCCAGAAATATTACAACCTTGTTGCTTATTTTGCACAATGTCTTCACTCCATACAAATGTCTATTCTAAGGGGGGAAAAAAATGAAAAGAAAAAAAAAAAACATTTTAGTGGGGAGGAAACAATTGCTGCCTATAGATAATGAGAGGGCTATTTTGGTGCCAAAGCGGGGAACACACTGAGGAAGTTGACAAAGACAATTCCACAAAGAAGAGATTGGCCTCACTTTCTCTTGAAGCACAAATAATTCACATTTTTTTCCCCCTTCCTTTCCAGAAAGTGAACTCTGCCACCCTAGGCTGACATCAGGCCTTGGAAGAGGCTGAATCACGGGGAATGGAAAAGCCCTTGGACGCCATCCAGCGCTCGCCCTCACTGTGCAGGAGAGGAAACTGAGACCACCCCCCAGGGTAAGGGTCTTGGGAAGCCCGCAGCCCAGGGCGTCACAACTGAAGGAGTCCTCTCGCACGGCCAGCCCGCCACCAGAACCCAGCTGACTGCAAATTCAACAGGCCACCACATGTCCCCTGCCTTTGCCCATGACATTCTTGCTGCCTGGAGTAGCCTAACCCATGTCTCTTCATCCTTTCTGGTCCAAGTCAAATGCCATCTGCCCCTCTGTGAGGCCTCTCCTTCCGGGCCCAGTTAGAGCAAACAGTAGTTTTGCTTCCTGAGTTCCCACACCACGGACGCTGTGCTCTCCCTGACTATTCCAGACCCATCACGTTATGGATTATAAATTTCCCTTTCCTTACCTTCCTCTCCTATGAGCTGTGGGTTATTAGAAGGAAAGACCATGTCTGAACCTCACTGTAGTCATAGAACCTGACGGGTTCCTGGGCAGAGAGTTGGTGCTTAGTATTTGTTTTGCGAACAAAGGAGATTGGTGTAGCGACCCTTCATATTCTTCTTTCATTTCGAAGCCCTGGAGTCCAAATGAACGTTTGACACATCGACTGTCACGTTTCTCTGCTGCCTTAAGGATTAGGAAATAAGTGAACGGGGCATCGATCTCCTTTGCACGTCTCTGGACTAATAACAGCAAGTTGGCCTCCCTTGTGTCATGAGTCTTCCTGAGAACTGCGCGCAAGTGAATTTTCCTACAAGTTATATTCCAAACACATTTGAAGAGCTACCTCTGTAAAGGAATCCTATCAGCGTTCCTCGAAAAGGCAAATAAATGTCTCAGCCTTCTCAAGGCACAATATGGCGTCCAAGCCCCAGCCCAGAGCTGGAAGTCCCTATACCCCGAGTGATCTTCTGTCCTGCAGGCGGGGAGATGCCTTCTTGGAGGCAACACAAGAAAGTGGGGAGCCTTGGAATAGATCAAATGGGACCATGACCCATGTGCACCAGCTCGGGGTCTTGAGGGGTTACCTGATCTTTCTGAGCTCTGCCTGCCTCCTAAGAGCCATACCTTCAGGGAGAAGGAAATGAAATATTTCATGCAAAGATAATGGCATGTACTAGCCCCCATCAGCCAGGAGCCCTCCAAACGTTGTCAAATTATAAATCACAACACAAGCATTAGCTGTTATAGTCAGGAATCTGTATAAATGGTTCTTTGGTGACAGTAAAGAAATAATAGAAGAAAGATCATCAATCCCCAAAAGATGAGTGTGAATTACAGCACACCCTAAGAAGGAGGGGGTGGTGTTTTAGAAGCAGACTTTAAAATTAAGCTGCCAGTTAAACGATCTTCTCAAACCCTTTAGATGCACAGCTACGTCCTCATATCATAGGTCAGGCGGTCCGTGGGCCTGTTTTCTCCCTGCCCTACAAGCCAGATATCAGTCACTTGAAGGCAGAGGCAGGGCTACACTTGTCTCTTTTCCAAAATCACGGAATCTGAATGATGTATCAACTTCACTCAGACATAGTTACCAATTCTCCAAAATGAGGAACCAGTCAAATTCGAAGCCAACATAGAACTAAAGGAAAGCATTGCTCGGGTTGAAATCTCTGCTAAAAAAAAGCTCCGTTGTTGCCTCTCGTCCAGGATTTGCAGGGATTGAACATGGCCAGTGCCCTAGTCCATTCCAACCGCTACAATCAAAAATGCCACAGCCTGGGGCGCTTATAAACAACAGAAGTTTATTTCCCACCACTCTGGAGGCTGGGAATCTGAGATCAGGGTGCCCGCGTGGGGGGTCCTGGGGAAGGTCTTCTTCCCGGTTGCAGACTGCTGACTTCTTGCTTGTTCCTCACATGAAGGGACAGGAGAGCTCTCTGGGTCTCTTTTATAAGGGCACCAATCAGTGAAAAAAGAAGAGTTGTATGTTACTTGCATTTTGTCTTGTTCTTTACCATGTACTTTGTGTAAAATGTTAGAAGAGCATCTGACATGATGTAAGTCCTCAGTAAACATTAAGCTATAGTGTTATTAATGTCCATACTGAGTATCGCTATACACGCTGCTGAATTCATGGTAAAAAAAATCGGAATGTCACTACTGATCATAGCTAAGATATTAAGACCTATCGGGCACTTACCTTGTACCAGTCACAGACATTCTCTTGCTTAATCTCTAAAATAACTGTTACCCAGATGAGGAAACTGAGGCACAGAGACTGACATGAGAGAGCAGGCCGGGTGGATTTATGAGGAAAACGGTATTTCGGGCAGAAGAAACAGCAAGTGCAAAGGTCCTGAGGCAGGAATGCACTTGTATTCTGAGGCTAGCAAGGAGGCAGAGTGGCTGGAGGGGCGTGATCTGGGGGAGAGAATTGAAGGAGATGAGCTCAGAATGATCATTGGGGTATGACCATGAAAAGTTCTGCAGGCAATTATAAGCCTTCGGCTTACATTTTGAGTAGACAGAAATGAATTGCAAGCCATGAGTGCTCCCTTTTCTGTGAACAGTCCAAACACTGCTCATTTTTTAGAAATCGAGGTATACTCAAACGCACACGGCATACAATTCACTATCTTAAAGCAAACAATTCCGTGGCATTTAGTACATTCACCGTGCTGTTCAACCGCCACCCCTAAGTAGTTCCCGAACACTTTCAGATCCTAAAATAAAACCCCAAACCCACGGAAGAGTTATTCCCCCTTCCCCCCACCCCTCCACCAGCCCCTGGCAACCACCCATCCGTTTTTATGGATTTAGTATCTATTCTGGATATCTCATAGAGGAGGAATCACACAACGCAGGACCGTTTGTGCCTGGCTTCTCTCGCTAAGCATGTTTTCGAGCTTCCTCCACGATGTAGGCTGTATCATTCCTTTCTGTGGCTGCACGGTGTGCACAATTCCACATTTGGCTAATCCAGACATCCACCGATGAACATTCAGGTGGTTTCCACCTCTAGGGCTGTCACGAGTAGCGCCGCTCTGAACATGCACGTACAGGTACTTGTCTGAGCATCTATCTTCTATGCTGTGGGCTGTGCACCCGGGAGTGAAACCACTGGGTCATATGGGAATTCTGTGTTGAACTTCCGGAGGTACCACCATGCTGCTTTCCACGGCAGGTGCACCATGTTATATTGTTACCAGCAAGGCACTAGGATTCCAATTTCTCCACGACCTCAACAACACTTGTTATTTTCTTTCTTTTTTTTTTTTTCAACGTTTATTTATTTTTGGGACAGAGAGAGACAGAGCATGAACGGGGGAGGGGCAGAGAGAGAGGGAGACACAGAATCGGAAACAGGCTCCAGGCTCTGAGCCATCAGCCCAGAGCCCGACGCGGGGCTCGAACTCACGGACCGCGAGATCGTGACCTGGCTGAAGTCGGACGCTTAACCGACTGCGCCACCCAGGCGCCCCAACACTTGTTATTTTCGTTATTAAAATTATTATAGCCATCCAAGTGGGTATGAAGAGGTATCTTATTGTGGCTTTGCCTTGCATTTCCCTAATGATGAACGATGCTGAGCACTGTTTCAGGAGCTTTTTGGCCATTCGTAGACCTTCGGAGCCACAGGCTGTGTTTATGGAATCACTTTGGCTATTGTGCGAAAAACAGACTGGGAGGTATGGACAGGGACAGGGTCGGGAGGCCTGCAGTCCTGGTGGGAGAGTCAATGAGGGCCTAGGTGGGGGATGGCACTGAAGGGGTGAGAAGTGGCCAGGTCTGGACCTAATTTGAAAGGAAAGCTGACAGGGTTGGGAACAAGCGTCCCCCCTCACTGGGATGTCACCTCCTCTGTCAGCGGCCGATGCTGCCACAGTGCGGGGACCCCCTCCCCCCGCCCAGAGGGATTTCCTTCCTCCCTTCCGCTACCGAAATCACTAATCAGGAAGAGGTGGGTGCTGAGAGTAAGGAGGAAATTTGTAAAAAGAGAAGATTCTGAATCCTCAACAGCAACGCAGCCCCAGAACTGCCTTTGGCAAGAGGTAAAATGGAAGAGATACCTTTGCAAGTTTCTGGGGTTTTTTTCTCTAGTAAATGTGATACCCGGATTATCTAAAGTAATAATCAGTCCTTTCTCTACAGCACTTGGAGGCTTTCAGAACACTTTCACACGGATTATCTCAATAGATCGGTTCTCTTTCACTTACCAATGGGCAAACTGAGGCCCCAGGATTAGAACTAGAATTAAAGCTCTTTCCATTTGGGTGCTTGGGTGGCCCAGTTAAGCGTCCAACTTCGGCTCAGGTCATGATCCCACGGTCCATGAGTTCGAGCCCCGTGTCGGGCTCTGTGCTGACAGCTCAGAGCCTGGAGCCAGTTTCAGATTCTGTGTCTCCCTCTCTCTCTGTCCCTTCCCCTGCTCATGCTCTGTCTCTCTCTCTCTCTCCAAAATTAAATAAACATTTAAAAAAAATTTGTTTTAAAAAAGCTCCTTCCACAGACTCCTGGAGGGAAGTCTTCATGGAGAAGGTGCAACCCGCTGAGCCATCAGTGGATGGAACAGTCAACCACAGTGATGTTCCTGGATAGCGCATCACTATTCTCTTATACAAATGGTACTGTCGCTTAGTTCTAAAAATGGTGGCTACCATATTCTGAGACGCTTTCACTTTTATTCTGTTCATGCCATCATTTCATCTGATGCTCCTAATACCGTTGTTCTGAAATGTGTACTGTTAGTATCCTCATTTGGCAAATAAGTCAGTGGAGCCCCAGAAAGGTGAGGCAAGGTGCCAGCTCTGAGAGGCACAGGATTCAAGCCCAGGTGGCTCCCTTGAGGTCCCATCCCCGCTGCCCCGGCTCTGGGGCTCTAGACCCACCTCCGTGATGGTCTTGTGCCCACCAGATACCAACTCAATGATCTCAGCCAAGCCACCTAGCCTCCCCGATGTTCGGTTTTCTCATCGGGGACAAAAAAGAACTACCTTTCTGAGATGTTGCTGAAATTTAATCTGATTTAGCCAAAGTACCTGCTATGGTACCTGGCACAGCGTAAGCATTCAATGGCAGCTCTTATTAAAACTGAGTTGAGGGGCGCCCGAGTGGCTCAGTTGGTTGAGCGTCTGACTTCAGCTCAGGTCATGATCTCACGGTTTGTGGGTTCGAGCCCCACATCGGGCTCTGTGCTGACAGCTCAGAGCCTGGAGTCTGCTTTGGATTCTGTGTCTCCCTCTTTCTATGCCCCTTCCCACTTGCGCTCTGTCTGTGTGTGTGTGTCTCTCTCTCTCTCTCAAAAATAAATAAACGTTAAAAAAATTAAAAAAAACTGAGTTGAATTAGCCATTAGAGATGGAGGAGGGGAAGGCAGGGGATATACAGAAAGCATCAAGGGGTGCAATGAAAGGGGTGCTGTTGAGGAGAGATGTGTTACTGCAGCGGGGGACCCTGCCATTCACGGGAGGGGATGTCACCTTACATGGGCATCAAGCGCTTGGAGGCCACCCATCGCACCCGCTTCTGGGTGAAGGGAGGCGGCTTGGAGCCTGCATGGCTGCATATACCCACCCCAGCTTCCACCACCTCCTACTGGAACCACGCATCACTCCCCCAACCCCCTGCCCTAGCTCTTCTTACCCCATCAGAGTATACCCTGCCACCTGGGGGAAGGAAGGCATAGTCACTGTGTCCTCCTGCTCTTGAGGCTTTAAGGATCCCCCTGCCCCCGCCCAGGGATAAGGAGCAACCAGCCGCCCGTGTTGTACAACCGAGGGCATCTACGGACCCTTAAGCAGTGGCGTAACCTCTTAGTCCCTCTATGTCCTCATGTCATTTTTGACATCACGTTGGCTTTATCGCCTCCCCTTCTGGGCCTCTTTCCTTATGTTTATATAAAATGGAGGAACCCAAATAAAGAAACAGCACAAAGGAGGGAACATGAGCCCGTGTTTGGGGCGTGGTTACCACCACGTGGAAAATACCGGCACGTCGTACATCTCAGCAAACATGTGTCGAATAAATGAATGAGCCATGGAGTCTTTAGAGAAGAGAGAACACCGCAGCCGACCCGGGTTAAAAGAGGGCAGTAGGTGCTCGGGTGGAGGGATCACCTCGTGCCCAAGGTGACATAACAAATCAGGGGAAGTGAGGTAACTGGGGTCAGTCAGGGACAACTTTTGACGTCACACCGTCCTCGACTGCAAACCACAGCCGCGAAATATCACTGACCCATTGTAACCAGGCTGTTGTTGGTAGCTGCTCAGTTTTGATCTTCCTTGCAACCCAGACAGGATTTCCAAGGGGCTGGGATCATGGGGCCTGTGTCCCCACCTGCCTCTGGCTTGGTTTGTTATTGTTTCTACATTGTCAGGAGCTGTTGTCCGATGGCCCGGAAGCACATATTTCACACTTGGTTGGAAGGGACAAAAGAACTGAGGGGCCAAAACAGAAGTCAGATTGTTATATTGTTCTAAATAAGAATGTGTTGAGTGGTTGCCAAAGATTCAAAAATGACAAGAATGGATGTTGTGTATTTTGCTGCTGGAGAGTAAAAATATTATTTTTGGAAGGGGTCCTGTAGACACGCCCTCCACCTCATACCAAGAGATAAAATGTTTCAGTCAATGTGCTCATGGCTTTGAGAGATGGGAGGATAGAAAGACCATCAGGCTGTGAGTGGCAGCTCAGCGTGATGGAGGCCGGTCTGGGAGCCCGGAGACCCGGGGCCAAGCCCTACCCTCAGCACGTGCTCCCAGGCCACGTGACTAAGCGCACAGTACTTCCCCACCCCTGGTGGCCGGTTCTCAGCACTGAGTTCTCCCAATATGGCGTCCGTGGTGACAATCTGGCCAGACTGACCCAATCAGGACAGGAGGATGGGTCGCGTGGACGTGAGCTGTGACAAAAAGGTACACACCTCAATGAGAGGAAAGAGAAGCGGACGGTGACACCCTCCCATGGCGAGGCACGCAGCCTCCAAAATGCTGCTTCTTCTCCTCAGACCCGACTTCTGCCGCTGGCAGTTCCTAATGTGCCTGCATCCTGTTTGAGGCTCCCAACAGCACAGGGGGGCTACCAGGGCAGGCTTTTCCCACCGGGAAACTGAGGCTCCGAGAAACCACGTCTACCCTACTCCTGGTCCTGGTATCCTTCAACGTCACTCCTGCCTAACTTCTGGGGGTGCAAAGCCCTGCCTCCCAAAGCTCTCGGCCTTCCCTGCCAAACGGGGGCAGAAGCTTTCAGGTGACGAGGCCCAAGAGGGCCACCACTCAATATCTTAAAATGTCACTGCATATCACAGGCTTTGTTTAAGGGACCGTCAACTTGTGCCCAGCTTAAGATGCCCAAGCTCAGGGATCAGCTCCTGTCCTCCCCCTCGGCATCCCTGCAGGCATGCTTCAGGGTGCAGGGAAGGGGATAGAAAAGGGACCTTCGGGGTGGCTGGACCCACGACAGGATGCGGCAGCTCATTTGTCCCGAGAGTAGACACTTGGTGACTCGAGATGACCGTAGTTTTTGACCTGAATCAGGCTCTAGTTCCTTGGTGCTGTCCAAAAAGCAGTCAGGGTTACTCAAAGTTGCTTTATTTTTTAGTGTTTATTTATTTATTTATTTTTGAGAGAGAGAGAGAGAGAGAGACTGAGACAGAGCGAGCGAGCTGGAGAGGGGCAGAGAGAGAGGGAGAGGGAGAATCCCAAACAGGCTCCACGCTGTCAGCACAGAGCCCAACACAGGGCTCGAACTCACAAACCGTGAGATCGTGACCTGAGCAGAAATCAAGAGTTGGACGCTCAACCGACTGAGCCACCCGGACGCCCCGAAATTGATGTTTTTTCCCCTTCGAATCCAAATATCGAGAGTGCTAATGAGGGCTCCTCGGTACTGAGCACTGGCATGGCCAGCCATCGGGCCCGGGGCTTTCTAACTGTGCTCTGGCTTAGTCTTCACCACCGCCCTGCGAGGCGGGTGACGTTTCTGTCCCTACGTCACAGACGAAGAAACGGAGGTTTCAAAAGAGGTGCCTCCCACGCTCATCACAAGACAAAAGTGATATTTACTCGACGTTGGAAACAAAAACCAAAACTGTGCCAACAATCCCACATTTACTCCTTTTTTTTTTTTTAAATTTTTTTTTCAACGTTTATTTATTTTTGGGGGGACAGAGAGAGACAGAGCATGAACAGGGGAGGGGCAGAGAGAGAGGGAGACACAGAATCAGAAACAGGCTCCAGGCTCTGAGCCATCAGCCCAGAGCCCGACGCGGGGCTCGAACTCACGGACCGCGAGATTGTGACCTGGCTGAAGTCGGACGCTTAACCGACTGCGCCACCCAGGCGCCCCATTCCTTTTTTTTTTTTTTTTAAGGGATTTCGTTTTTAGGGCAAGTCGAGGTTCACAGCGGACGTGGGCAGACCGTGCAGATTCCCATTCGCTCCCTGCACTGCGCATGCCCTTGCTTCTCTTGAAAGCCAGAGAAAACCCTTCCTACGGCCACTCCCTGTCCTCTGGCGAGTGAGGTGAGTCATCTGCTCCACAAAAGCCAATCTTCCAGGCGACTGGCATTTTCCACCCCCAGTGATAAGCTTGTATAATTTCGGCCACTTGTATTGGTAGTACAAGATGGGTTGCAAACATTCCTCACTCCTTTAACAAAGCGCACCCAACGTTAGCGACTTTAAACAGACTCCGATACACTGATGTCCTCGGAAAACACCCGAGTTGTCCGGGCCGGTTTCCCCTCACTGACCGGCCCCCCTGCTTTTCTAAGGACCGATTCTGTCCCCGCGCCTCGTCCCCCTGCCCCAGCTAGCTTCTCAACTCCACCCCTCGGCGTGCCCTCAGTTGTTCCTAAGCCACTCTACACCGACAAGAGATTATGTCTTCCAGAAGAAACCACTCAACCTGATTCAGTAATTTTCACGTCACACAGAAGCCTAGGCCACCAGACCCTGGCAAGAAGGCCCGAAGCTGACACACTGCTCCACGGAAGACTGCGTGTGTTTTGTGGGAGTTAGTTTTGCTGTTGCCCAGGCGTGTGTTCTGCTTGCTCCCAGGGTGCCGGCGGTGCCCCGGCATTGAGAGGTTCCTACGTCTAGCCGTCAGGCCAGCAGCGGGCTGATCAAATTTTCCGCAGTGCAAATTGCCACAGGCCTAGGTAGAAATGTCCACTAGGTAGAAATTGCCACAGCGGTGCAAATTGCACTGCAAATTTCCGCGGTGCAAATTGCCACAAGGCCTAGGTAGGAATGTCCGACGACTGTTGGTCCTGGACACGCACAAGAGGGAGATGAACCCAGGCTCCGATCAGAGAGGCAGGGCTGGGTGCACGAAGCGGGCCGCAGGCAGGAAAGCCTACGCAGACACGGAGCCCGTCGGGACAGGCACATCGAGGAGGAAACCAAGGATCTGGAGCCCGAGAGGGCCACCTGTAGGTTTCTGGAATTCTCTCTGCTGGGCTCCTTCGCACAGGGGACGTTGTTATCAGACTGCCCGCGTATTGCGGCGGAGAGATCACGCCAAGCCACGTGAGTGCCCCGGGCAGGCTAATCTCAGGTAGATCAGCAGTATGGTGCCTCTTCAACCCAACAGTCTTGAAACGTATGACCCGTGTTTTCCTAAAGAGGAAGTGGCCAACCAGCCCACTTGGGAAGGGCAGAAAAAGCAGGCTGGACCCACGTCTCAGCCTCTCCGCCACTGAGCCAAACAGTTCAGCGCTTTCGGCAACTCAGCCTCCGCGATTCCTCACCTCCCACCTTCCTCCCACGTGGCTTTATTTACCCCTCTATTCTATATCCTCCCTGAAGGAAGCCCTGCGACATTTTTCCATTTGATCCCGTTTCCCGAGTTTCAGAGCCCCCTACTGATCGGCAGCCTCGGAAGCTGTCCAGCCGTCTCTCCCTTCGTCCAGCTGTGGTTGTGCAAAAGCCTGGTGCAAAAGCCTGGTGATCTCTTAATGGTAGCAACACACACACACACACACACACACACACAGCTCATTGTCGAATATATTCCCAAATGTTTGAAATGAAAGAACTCCTTAAAAGTATTTAATCCAGGGGCACCTGGGTGGCTCAGCCAGTGAAGCATCCGACTTCGGCTCAGGTCACGATGTCACAGTTTCCACCAGCCCCACATCAGGGTCTGTGCTGAGAGCTTTGAGCCTGGAGCGTGCTGCAGCTTCTGTGTCTCCCTTTCCCTCTCTCTCTCTCTGCCCCTCCTCCACTCTCTCTCTCTCTCTCTCTGTCTCTGTCTCTCTCTCTCTCAAAAATAAACGTTTACAAATTTTTAAACAAATAAATAAAAAATAAAAGTATTTAGTCCAATTTCCAGTTAAACAGTGGAAGGCACACGCTATATAAAAGGTCAAGAAACCGTTCAAGGTCACTCCAGGAGAGAGCAAGCTGAAATTTGAACCTAAGCCCGCCTCTGTTGTAAGCCCCTACAGTATCACTGGCACGTCTCATGCATGACATAGGCAGGCATCGAGAGCCGGTGGCACGTCTGTATCCCCTGTGCCTCCTGTAGAGGAGGTAATGTCAACAATGCCTGCATTTGCATGAGTTAGGAAGTGACCCCGGAAGGTCTGGGTCTCAAAAGAAGGCCTGGCTAAGAAAAGCAAGACGGGGGGGCACAAGGGCCTGGCTAGGGTGGCTGGACCCTTTCCAGTCCCTCTTCCCTTCAGACAGGCTTAGACCTTCCTGGACGCTGGGTCCAGCTGGGGCTCTTTGGCACTGGTCATGCGGCCCCAGCTATGGCATACGGAGAGCTGGAGGCTGGAGGCAGGCAGGGCCGAGAGTCGTGAGCACATCCAAGCAGAAAAGCTCTCAAGAAGTGTATTCTGGTTTAAAACAAGAAAGAGTGTAATAACTCTTAGAAAACGGAATGAGGAAGAAACAGTGAGCCCCCCATCCCCAGAGGCCTATAAACAGAAGAATGGAGTGGAAGGGATACAGCAATGAAGGTGAATCAGAGAACATCCAAGGTCCTTTCCTGCTCCAAGAGGCTAGAACACTTCGAGAAAGGAGAAGGTGGCCGTGGTACCCAAGCTGAGGCGGTCTCTTCAGGGCCGTCCTGGGAGCAGGGCACTCCCTGGGGGGCTGTCACGGGGGATTGGCAGAGGGAACCCCAGCTTTGCAGGGGGAAGGAAACCAACCTTATACAAGAGTCATTGCCCCTGGAGCTATGCTAGGTCTACCTTTACACATACCTCTTACCCACAACAGCCCCATACAACGGGCACTTCGGGCCCCTCTTTTCACATGGAGAAAGTGAGGCTCTAAGAAGTCGAGAAGGCTGCCCTTGTATCTGAAGCCAGCAAGGGTCAGAGTCAGGATTTAAACCCAGGCCACCTGACTCGACAGCTAGTGCACTTCCTACCAGCGCCGATGGCCCTACGACGTCTCAGTGTCGGGCTGCATCGGTCTCTGAGGGCAGCACCGGAAGTCGTGATTTGTGGAATTGGAAACTGAGTCCTCCGAGTTGGCGACAGGACCTGATCGACGCTGGGCTAATTTTAGATTTCCGCACAATTGCTCGTCTTCATCCAGAACAGCTCCTAAGGGTGACGTTGGTGACTGTTTTGTTTTTGTTTGATCGAACCAGAGAAAAAAGAGGACGGCGAAGGAGATGAGGTAATGGATACATTACCACCCGCCCACCATCCCGCTCCCTGGAAGGGCTTCTGGAAGCCGTGACAGGGGACAGCGCCCAGACTCTCCGTTCGTTTTTCCAGCTCGTATTCAAGGGTCGAAGGGAAATAGATGCAGGCTGCCCCTGGGCTCTCTGCCATCTCCGAAGCACACTGCATGCAGCTGCGTGTTCCAGGCCCGGTGGCAGGCTCGGTGCAGGGGCAGACAAGGGAGAGGCGGGAGCAGCCCCTCCGGGATCGACACGGACACACCTGAGCACAAAGGCACCCCACACGGTGCCTGGCGCACACCAGGCGTTTTGCACATGTTTTGAAGGGACGTGTGAAAATAACAGTGGCGACGTGATTTCGAATACTGAGATTTTAAAGGCAACGTCCGGGTCAATTGTCTTAAAGTAAATCATCGTGTAAACAAAAGATAATAATTGTGTTCACTGCATGTCTCCTATGCAGACATACCACATCTTTTCTGTCTGCTAAGAGATTTGCCGTGCAGTCCAGAGGGCTCCTCAGCTTTATTTTGTTGACGTTTATTTATTTATTTTGAGAGTGAGAGGCAGACGGCGTGCGTGTGCGCACATGTGAGCAGGTGAGGGGCAGGAGCAGAAAGAGAGGAGAGAGAGAGAGAGGGAGAGAGAGAGGATCCCAAGCAGGCTGCGTGCTGTCAGTATAGAGCCCGATGCGGGGTTCGATCCCAAAACCACAAGCCTGCGCTCAGTCGGTTAAGCGTCTGACCCTTGGTATCGGCTCAGGTCGATTTTGTGGCCGTGGGATTGAGCCTCGTGTCGGGCTCTGCACTGACAGCATGGAGCCCGCTTGGGATTTCTCTCTCCCACTCTCTCTCCCCCCGCATGTGCTCTCTCTCTCTCTCTCTCTCAAAATAAATAAATAAACTTACAAAAATTTAAAATGACAAACACAAAGCCTTGCCATACCGTCCACTTATTAATCAACCAGTTTTGACACATACTATTTGTGTCACCTTGTGCCCTAATCTCCTTCAGCCTCAGTTTCTTCATCTGTAAACTGGGGAGACAGACCCGCCCGGGGGGCGTCTTGAGGATGAAGCGGGAAGCATGAGCGGGTATCCTGACACGCTGCTGGTCACCAGGGTGCTCAGCCGAAGGCAGGCGAGATGCCTAACCTTGGGAGTGCGTCCCTCCTCTAATTTCCAAATGCTTTTTTTAAATGAGAAGTGTTAAGAGCCAGGCCAATGAAATCACATGTCGGTATTGAGTGAAGTGCCTTGTGGGAAAGAACAACCACAGAAGAAACCCACGCCATCTTGGAAACTCCAACGCCTGTCTTGAACCACACTCCAGAGACACCTGCAGCCGTAGACGAGCTAGGGGGTGGGAGGAGGAGGCAAGCTCACCCTGAAAAAAAGGGAGCATCAGGAAAACCTGCTCCCAACTTAAGCAACCATGAGGGCTCACCTGTTACCCTGTCTTCTAGTTTAGGAGCCAGGGCTTGGAGGGGCTCAGCCACAGGCACAAGGGCCTGCAGGTGTCACACGGGGGACAGGGCATCCAGGTGGGCTTGGTGCTTTTCCCCTTGGCCAGGCAGCCTTAGGAGCACAGGTTCTGGTGAAATAAATTTCAAGGGCTCCCTCTTTCTGGTATGTTCCACACCTCCCTAGAAAGCGCAAGTGAGCTAGCTAACGCTTTGCTCTCCCCTCTGCCTGCGAGTAGTGTGGGGTGAGTGCTCTTAGAGGACCAAGGGTATCAGAACCAGAAGGGTCTACAGGGACCATCACATCCAACCCTCTGCTGTCTAGCATTGGGGAAATGAGGCTGAGGGCAGGAGGCATGCGTCCTGGGACCTGAGAGCCCTCAGCCACCAAATAGAGGGGCTGGAGGAGGTGATGCCACGAGATCCTTTACAGCTGGGAAGCTGGTGGGTTCAGCATCCTTCCAGGTCTCACCTGTATGCACGTGGGGGGACTCAGGAAGCTCCTGCACCCTTCCTTCCAGCCCTGTTAGGCCTAGATCCTAGGCCTACTGCACCGTCCCCCAGCCCCACGCCACCCCCCCCAACAAAAAGAGCCAATGCCACTTCTCAGGAGCACACTGTGCAGGTGCTAATACCTGCTGAGTGATTAGAGGAAAGATAACATTCCAAGGGGCTGGCGTGGGGAGGCCCGGGGGGTGCAGATCAAGGCCCCCAGCCCGCCACCCCCACCTGGTCTGGGCCTGTTCTCTCAGCTGTCTGTCCGTCCTGGCTCCAGGCGCTCCTGCCCCCACCCCCGGGAATGCTAGGAATCCCCTCCCAAACTCTAGGCTCTCCTCTCCCCGGAACCTCCCCCTCCCCCGCCCCCGCCCCCTCCCCCCAAGGCATCCATCAGCTCAGGCCTTTAAGGAATGTGCTCCCTCCTGGCACCACCAGGGCCTCGAGCAGTCAGCTAATCCTGGGCACATTCATCACTCCGGGAGAGACCCCGCAGCAGGCCAGAGGAGGCTTCTGCCCCGACCTGCCAATCTGGCCAGGACGGATGGGCCGAGGGAAGGGTCGACACCACCCGGAGGGGCAGGAAGGTAGCCAGGCAGGACATGCCCAGAGACCCAGCACGAGAGCTCTGTTCTCATCTTGGCAAAGCCTCTATACTTCCAGACATCCTGACGTTCAGGAAGCTCGGCTTGTTTGATGTGAGGAGGGTGGAAAGGGTCGATGGGTTCTACTGTTCGGGAATGGGTACGACTGGTTGACCTACCAGCCCAATGGCCAGACGGAGAGCCCGCTTCAGAGAATGGCAAAGGTGCTGTTAGCTCTTCCCGCTGCGCCCCAGCAGCTGCCCATGACGTGGGAGAGTTGCAGGTCCCTCCCCGAGAAGCCCTCCCGGCCTTGCAAACACTCGGGCAGACCCAGGGCCTGCCTCCCTCGGGCTTCCCACGGCCCCTTTCCCCTTCCCTCTGCACTTTTCCCAGTGGCATGCCATCGTCCTGGTACCTGTGCGTCTTCCAGGCCGCGAGAGAGCCCTGTCGTGACAAGAACCACGCAGACCTTACGAACAATGAGACAGCCCCAAATCTGCCATTTCCCAGCTTCCTGTGTGACCCTAGCTGTTTACTGAACCTCTCTGAGCCTCCGCTTCCTTTTGCGTAAAGCAGGGGTAAATAGGAATAAAGACCTGCCGGCGATAACATACACAAGTTTTATCCCAAGTATCGCGTTCAGAAAGAAGCTTCGGCGTCAGCAGAGACAATTGAGCGTTTGCAACTCCTAAGCCGTTAGGCTGTACAAGGCCGTTTCTTCATCCAGGACTCGAGCATTGGAATGTTTCACTTACATCTATGGACATCTTGAAGCTAGAGCATGGAGAAACCCACACCATTCAGCCTTCACCCTTGACATCTTTCCCTTAATTAATCAACTCAACAAACGTTACTGAGGATTTGTTTGTGTGGAACATTGTGCTGGGGATTTAGAATCCTACACTGAGCCGGTTCCTTTTCTCAAGGAGGCAGATTCACGGACAGGCAGACACTGAACAGCAGAAAAACCCTACGAGGGGGGAGCAGTGAGTGCTGGATGGGGAAAGTCATGGGACGTGGGCAGATGCAGGAGGGAGGTATGCGAGGAGGGCTTCCTGGAGGAAGGTGCATCTAGGGGAACACTGTGGGATAAATAGGAGTTCGCCAGGCAAAATGTGAGCCAGGGAGAGGTTAACACAGAGCCCCAGCAAAACCCCCAAGGCTCAAAAGAAGACACTGGGGCACAGCACCGGCCCCCATGACAAGCCTGCTCTACACAGGCTCCATTTCCAGGGAGCCCTCCCAGCCCTCTAGCCTAGAGGGAAGCTGTGGCTGGGAGACAACTCACGACATAAACCACCCAAGCCACAGAGGTCCCTCTCTGGGCTGGTTCAGCCTGGAGAGGAATGCAGGAAGGGTGGAGGGCGCACAGCCTTCAGCTGGGGTAATTTTAGATGTATTGTCATGCCTGTCTTGGGCCACCTCTCAGCCAGGTCCTGCCTGAGCTGGGAAGGGCTCCTGGTCTCCAGACCTTGAGAGGATGTGGGTTTTGGAGGGAGGCCAGGCCAGCAGGATGGGAGGCCAGGCCCAGTCAGGGCCTTTCCTCAGCGGGGCCAGACACAGGCAGGGGTTTGCAGGCGCTGATGCATCCCTGGTCAATGTCACTAACACGAAGGAGCCCCCCACTGACGATAAGGTGGCCCCAAAGGGAAAGCAGAACAGATAAAAGACCATTTGTTTGGTTGTGGAGGGATCCCAATGCCGAGAAATAGGGCGACAGGCAGCAAAGCAGGCCAGGTGGGCACAGAGACATCGCGCTCAGAGCGCCTGTTGGCTCCCGGGCTTCCCCGGGCGCCCGTCGCATGAGCTTGGGCAAGTCACCAAGCCTCTCCGTGCCTCGGTTTTGGCAACTATGAAATAAGCTTGATAGTTGTAGCCAAAAATGTTAAAAAGTAGCCTCTATCTGCTAGGGTGTGAAAAAAATGAGCTCGTTCATGTGAAGGGATTATCAGAATGTCACAGGATCAAGTAAGTGCTCGATAAATGGTAGCCGTGATTGATTTCTTATTAAAGAGCTGAACATCGGTATCCGGATCCCCAGCCTCGGTCTCGGCTCGAAGCCCTTCCCCTCTGCCGGCCTGTGTTTCACTATCATAAAATGGAAGTTTGGAATTAAATCAGAGGTTCTTCCCCAGGCACAGGGACAGAAGGCATGCCCTTCAGGGTAAGGGGTGATTTCTCAGACTATACAGTTCTAGGTGGTTTGGTCGTCCCCAAGGGACCCTGATATGCCCCCTTGGGGCACGGGCACCTGCAGGGAGTCATTGCACATGGACACAGAGGAAAATGATGGGAAATCTCGTAGGTGATCTGGGGGAGTCCTATGGCTGGGAGCATTCAGAGTAAAAGGAGATCGAACAGAGCATTACTGAAAACAGCACGGACATTCATAAAAAAAATTAAAAATAAAACTACATATAGTCCAGCAATTTCACTGCAGGGTGTATATTCAAAGGGAACGAAATCAGTGTCTCAGTGAGATATTCACTCCCATGTTCATTGCAGCATTATTCATAAAAGCTGAAACATAGAAACAACCTAAGTGTCCACCAACAGATAAATGGATGAAGAAAATTGACACACATACACACACACACGCACACACACACACACACACAACGGCGTATTATTCAGTCATAAAAAAGAAGGAAATCCTGCCATTGGCGACAGCAGGGATGAACCCAGAAGTCATTAACTAAGTGAGATAAGCCAGACAGAGAAAGACAAATACCATATGGTATCACTTACAAGGGAAATCTAAGAAAATGGATCTGATTCCATAAAAACAGAGAGTAGAGTGGTGGTTGCCAGGGGTTGGAGGGCGGGGGGTGGCAAATAGAGAGAGATTGGTCAAAGGATGCATACTCCCAGTTATAAGAAGAGGGTCTAGCATACAGCATGGTGACTATAGTTGACAATGCTGTATTGTATACTTGGAATTTGCTGAGAGTAAATCTAAGTGTTCTCAGGGAAGAGAGCCAACTACATGAGGTGATGGACATGTTAGTTATCTTGATAGGGGTAATCACTTCTTGATATGTATGCGTGTCATAACATCATGTTGTACATTTTAAATATATACAAATAGATTTATCAACTATTTTTCAGTAAAGCTGGAAAAAATAAACATCTATGGCCCCACCCTGAAAAAAAAAAAAAGACTGGATAGGGGAGAGGAAACCTGAGTTCTAGAACGTTCTGTTACAGATTCACAGAGCGGATCTAGACAAGTTCATTTACAAAGCCTCAGTGTTCTCATCCTTGAATAGAAGGATAGAGCACCACCTCTCACAGTGAGATCATCCTAGGTGAGTGCTCCCTGTAGAGCACTACACAAGAGAGAGCTCACCCTGCCTCCAGGCCTTTGCAAAGATGGCTTCTTCTGCCTTTTCCTCCATCTTTCACTTTTTTGACCCTGCAACAGTCTTGCAGTTCTCAGGTGTCCTGTCCTCTCGGGTACCTCTCCTGATCCCTGACCCTTGCAATGGAAATTCTCTCTTGAAGGTGGGGACTCTTCCATGAACATGTAGACCATTTTCATGTGTGTGAGGAACCTCCTTTCTGGATGAAGCTTGAATACTGCAAGCTTCTAACTGGCTCTTTTCAAACCTTGTCGTATGATTAGGCATTCAGAAAGTGAAGAGAGTCAGATGTTTCATTACTAAGACATGTCTCTCCTGAGAGACATGTGCTCAGCCAATCAGCAGTAGGCACAAATATGATTTAGGTAAAGAGGCAAATCGGCTTCAGTTCTGAATAATTAGGAATAAGCAAAGTCCACCCTCTCTCTCCCACTGAACGCAACTGTGAAACCTGGACAGAATGCATGGAAAAATTATACTATTAGACTCCAAAACTCCTTTCAGTAATAATCGATAGAACTAATTAAATGGGAAATCAGCAAGACTATTAAAGAACTGAATCAGACCGTCAATCGAGTGAATCTAAATGACATTTATAGAACATTTCACCCAACATGAGAAGCACATTCCTTTCAAATGAGGAACACTCACCAAGATATACCTTACCCTGGGTCATTAAACAAGAACCTTAACAAATTCAAGAGAACTAAAGCTATACTGCTGTGTCTTTTGATTATGCTAAAATTAACTAGAAGTCAGTAACAGATAGATAATTGGAAAATCTCCAATCACTTGGAAATTAAACAGTATACTTCCAAATAATCCATGGCCAATGAGGAAGTAACAAGGGAGATTAGAAAATATTTTGAATTGAACATAAATTAAAATACAACATATCAAAATTCGAACCAAATTCAAATTCAATTATTTGTATGTTTATACAATTATTTGTATAAATTCAAATAATACAGCTAAAGCAGTACTAAGAGGAAAATGTATAGTGTTACACATTTACATGAAAGAAAAGGAAAAATATCAAATCAGAGATCTAAACCCCCACCTTAGGAAGCTAGGAAAGGAAGAGTAAAATAAACCCCAAACAAGCAGAAGACAGAATATAATCAAGAACAAAAATCAACAGACTCAATTGAATTAAAACATAAAGTAATAAGAAAATCAGTTAAACCAAGCTGGGTCTTGAAAAGATCAACAAAATTCATAAACTTCTACAAACACTGGTAAAGGAAATGGAAGAGAAGGCACAAACTACCAACATCAGGAACGAAAGAGGGAACAGCACCAGGATAGCACAAACATGGAAAAGAGAATAAAGAAACAGTATGAGTAACTCTAGTCACATAAATCTGCCAAGGTGGATGAAATGGACCAATACCTCAAAAAATACAAACTGCAAAACTTACCCAAGATGAAATAGATAACCTGAATAATTCCATAACTGCTAAAGAAAGGTATTTTATAGTTACAAAAAACAACTCTCCAGGCTACATGATTTCGCTGTCAATTTCTACCAAATAAAGACAAAATCAAATCGATCCTTCAGCCTCTTTCAGAAAGTAAAAGGCGACATCCTCGGATCATTTTGTGAGGCCACCATTACCCTGGTATGAAAACCAGGAAAACAAAGTATTACGACAGAAAACTAGAGATCGATATCTCTCGTGAGCACAGATGCAAAAGTCCTCAACAAAATATTTACAATAAATTACGATATTTACCATGTTAGCCTCTGAAAGAAAAACTTCCCGTGACCGTACCAATGGATGAAGAAGAAGCATTTGACAAAATGACACATCCATTCATTTAAATTTTTTTTTCAACGTTTATTTATTTTTGGGACAGAGAGAGACAGAGCATGAACGGGGGAGGGCCAGAGAGAGAGGGAGACACAGAATCGGAAGCAGGATCCAGTCTCCGAGCCATCGGCCCAGAGCCTGACGTGGGGCTCGAACTCACGGACCACGAGATCGTGACCTGGCTGAAGTCGGACGCTTAACCGACTGCGCCACCCAGGCGCCCCGACATCCATTCATTTAAAAAACACCCAGCCAACTAGAAGAAGGGGATTTCTTCAGTCTGTCAAAGGACATCCACCAAAAGCCCAAGGCAAACCTTATTTGAATCTTAAAGGACAGCGGCCACAGCAGGCTGGAGTCATTGAGGACCTCTCCATGGGGGTGACACGTGGGTTATATACTGTCATCTCCATTTCACAGTTAAGGAAATTGAAGTGGGTTGGAGAGCTCAGGAAGCGGAGGAGTGCCCTGAATGGGCCCCAGAGACGCTCAGAGAGGACATGCCTCCTAGCGCCAGGGGCTTTATGTGCACTGTGTCATCTGATCCTTGCAACCACCCAGTGAGGATGGAGTTGTGACCTCCAGTTTACAGACACGGAAATTGTGGCTCAGCATGGTCACGTTGCGTGCTTAAAGTCCTACCACGGGTACATGGCAGAGCTGGGATTTCGAGTCCTGTGTGACTGCTAAAGGCATGCCTACTTCCTCCACAAATTGGTTACTGGACGGGCTGCATATAGAATCCTTCAGAGGCCATTTTAGAAACGTAAAGTCCAGAGAGCCTCATTCTAGACCTTGTATAAGAGAATCTCCAGAAATGGGGCCTAAAAACTACACTTTATAAATGCCCAGGTAATTCCGAGGTGCCTGGCGGTTTTATAAAGACCAAGGCGTGGGAGTCACTGTCTTTGGGACCACTTTCCCTTTTGGCCAATTCCCATCTGCTTCCCAGGATCAAAGCCCAGAACTGCCTTGTTGCTAGTCATGGATTAAAGGTCACACCAGCTAGGGGCGCCTGGGTGGCTCAGTCAATTAAGCTTCCGACTTTGGCTCAGGTCATAATCTCACAGCTTGTGAGTTCGAGCCCCACATCGGGCTCTGTGCTGACAGCTCCAAGCCTGGAGCCTGCTTCGGATTCTGTGTCTCCCTCTGTCCGCCATTTTCATTCTGTCTCTCTCCCCAAAATAAATAAACATTAAAAAAATTTTTTAAAAAGTCACACCAGCTTTACCCTATAGGCCACAGTCTGGGGTCAGGTGAACAAGTCCAGCATTTATTAGCAATGTACGTCATTTCATTCTCTAAGTCTTGGTTACAAGGTCTATAAAAACCATGGTAGCATTGCTCTTACATAGTTGTAAGGATCAAACATAATGTAGATGTGAAGATCCTTTGTGCGATCTCCATACAATTTGATTATTCATCAAACGCTTATCAAGCTCCCCTCTGCACCAGGCATTATGTGAGCGCTGGGGTACAGAGATAATCAAGACACAGTCCCTGACTTCAGGCTCTTGATGAGCGGACATCTGTCTTCCACAGAGTGATCCAGGAACCCAGGCTCCTTCCATCTTGTGACTCACTTTCAACACTGAGCCCCCAGGGTTGTTGGCTTAGGGAAAAAGCATACAGGACTCTTCTGTTTTGTTTTGTTTTGTTTTGTTTTGTTTGTTTTGTTTTGCTTTGTTTTTCAATGGCCAGGGCTGGAAGGGTCACTGACATCCCATTGGCTAGAACTCTGTCCTGTGGCACTTGCTAGCTGCAAGGGAGGCAGAGAAATGTCTGGCTGTGTTCCCAGAGAGAAAACGAAATGGTGACGGCCAGTCTCTGGGAGACAGGAATCGGGAGAGATGCCATTCAGCCACTTTCTACTAATATCTTCTTGACTCTCTCGGGCTTAGCATACATTTACTCATCCTTGCACGGTTTTGAAATACCCTGGTACTCATTTATTTTGTTCTTTTTTTAAAAATTTTTTTTTCAACTTTTTTATTTATTTTTGGGACAGAGAGAGACAGAGCATGAACGGGGGAGGGGCAGAGAGAGAGGGAGACACAGAATCAGAAACAGGCTCCAGGCTCCGAGCCATCAGCCCAGAGCCTGACGTGGGGCTCGAACTCACGGACCGCGAGATCGTGACCTGGCTGAAGTCGGACGCTTAACCGACTGCCACCCAGGCGCCCCTCATTTATTTTGTTCTTAAGGGGATTCCCATAAGGAAATCAAGCCCAATGACACTGCAGAAAGAGAACCTAATTTGCATTTTCATACGGCAAGAAGAGGAAAGAAATTTCCCCAGCTAGAGAAGTCTCTGATCAAGTGGGTGCTTCTCTGAGGGGAGGTTCCCCAGCACTCCAGGCTGTGCAGTTCCCGGGGGAGTGGAGGACATCCCAGTGAACTGCCAGGAGCAGATGGCCTCCTTCAAACCCCTCCTCTCCTGTCCGCTCCCTCCCTCTACCTTTACCGCACATCTTTGTCCCAGATGGGGCCCGCGGATCCAAGTCTAAGAAGGGCACTACCGATCCATTGAGAAAAAGAAGCCATCTCTGCCCTCTGTCTCTTTCCTTGAAAGGCTGCTGTTGTCTTCTCTGATGTGACCCGGTTCACCCACAGACAGGGAATATGGGATCGAGCTGAGCCAGGCAGGTAATCAAAGATAAGTTGATTACAAGATTGGACTTGTGAGTCACCTGAATCTGAATTTGCTCCCCAGCTCTATCACTTACTAAGTGGAAACTTTGAACAATTAATTTAAACTCTGTGAGCCTCAGTTTCTTTATCCACAACACGGGTATAATATCTACCCCCATGGGGTTATTGCAAGGTTTAAATAAGAAACTATGTCATGTTGCTGAGCATCGGTGCCTTTAGTACCGTTCCTGATGTTGCCTTTCTCCTGCAAACACCTTGCTTGTCCTGTGTTCATTTCTTCACGTACTCATTCATTTATTCACTCCTTTTCCAAGAGAGCTCCTAAGCACCAACCTTGGGGTAGGCCACGTGAGGAATAGTGGGGATTCACTCCCAGAGGGACAGGGAATTAGGCACATTACCTAAAGCAATCATCACAACACAGAATGATAAGCCTTTTTTTTTTACCGCTTGTTTATTTATTTTGAGAGACTGAGACAGCACAAGTGCAGGAGGGGCAGAGCGAGAGGGAGACAGAGAATCCAAAGCAGGCTCCCCACTGTTTGCACAAACCCACGAAACCATGAGATCATGACCTGAGCCGAAACCAAGAGTCAGATGCTTAACCGACTGAGCCACCCAGGTGCCCCTGGAGTGATAAATCTTGGAGAGGGAGGGAAGAATAAGATCTCTTCCTGGGGAATCAGAAGAAGAGGGGTCTTTTGGTCATTTTTAAGCATGACTAGCTCACTGGGTAGCAAGTTGCTAGCAGGGCATTCCCGAGCAAAAGCACAGTAGGTGCAAAACTATAGGAGCATTAAAAGGGTACGGCGTGTCTGAGAAACAGGGGAGAGTCCACCGTGGTGGGGACCCGGAGAGAGTGAGGAGGCGGCAGGAGACCAGGAGTTCCGGCACAACAGCGGGCCAAATCTTCAGGGGCTATGTGCTCCATGCTAGCGACTTAAAACCTGAACTGGGTGCACGGATGTCATCGAAAGTGCCTAGAGGACAAGCCTGGAGACAAAAGACTCTTTAAGGGTCCATCAGCTCAAGGATGACAGCCAGGGGGATGCCGTGATGTTGGGATAAAGAGGCACTGAGTAGAACCGTATCTCAAGCCCGAGCTATTTTGCCTTCTGTTCCCCACAAAAGTTTCAGCACCAGCTCCCCGGGGAAAAGACCCGGCAACTGCAAGATGCCACTCGGTTAACATCAACCGCCTGATTGGGGTCCCGCGATCTCTCTTGACTGAGGCCACTGGTGAACGTGTACTCGGAATCCCAAAATGCTATTTGAATTTCACTCCTTGCACTTCTCTGTGGGACTCAGGCTCCTCCAGGAGAATCACGAAGTAACACTTATAACTAAGACATAACATCTCAGACTACAAATCGTCCTGGGCCATGTGAATTTCCCGTTCGTTTGCTCCCACAGAGATGGCCCAGGGTGCTGTGCTACAATGATGGGTAGGAATGACTCCTCACCACATCGAGGGGTGCAGCGAACAGAAGTGTTGTTGTCAAAGCCAATCCCCTTTCTCCTCTCTGCTCTCAGGAGCTACAGGAACTTAGATCCTGTGGCCTAAGCTTCTGATTTTGAACAATGGGGGATAATGATGCCTACTTCATGGCTGGGTGTAGTCATGCCTAGCCCATGGCTTGACATGTGGCACTGTGACAAGGGGCTCGCTCAGCCAGAAAGAGCTTCCTCCATGTGACTTGACCAGGGACGATCAGAGGGCGAGTAAACCGCTCCTCGGGGAAGATGGACACATTCAGATAACCAATTTTTTTCATGTCCATGTGCAAGGAGCCCTGTGGGCCACGGGGTTCTTCCAGCTCTCAGACTGAGGCTAAGGGACAAGCCCCATTAAGGGATTAGCCCTTTAAGGGACAACACCTGCTGAGTACCACATCCGCTAAGGCACTCGACCCCGATAGAACTGCCTCCTGCCTTCCAGGAGAGGTTTCGATCCACCACCCGCCTTCTGGGGAGCAATTTCCCTCCTCCTTCTGGGAAATGAAAAAGCAGCCAGATGCATGCTTTAAAAATAAACTCTGCAAGAGAAAGGAGAATATCATGTGTTTGCTCCCAAGCTGGTCTGAAATATTTGAAATGCGGAGAGACTCAAAACTGTCAGGAATCCACGGAGCTCTTAGGTTTGTTTCAACATTTGGGGTAAGAAACAAAGGGATCTAAACCTGCTCTTTCAAGCTTCCACGCAGCATCTGGGATCACCGTTAACAATAGTCCTGTTTCTCCATCCAAAGGGAAAGTCAGATCAGGCTCCGCATACGGTAACAGCACGGCTAATTTGGACCCACCAGCGAAGTCTCGGAAATCACACAGACGAGGCTGCTGTATCGTTCAAACGATCATGAAGAGAGAATTTGCCCTGTGGTCAAATGAAAAGAGATTCTTAAAAACACATATAATTTAGTGGTTTAGATCAAACACCCCGGAGCCAGACGGCTCACGGCTGACCTTGGGCAAGTGTGACTTGGGCAAGTGACTTAACCTCACTGGGTCTCTGCAGGCCTCTATGAAATGAAAGGAGCAAATATTTGTAAAGCATAACGTCTGGGTCGTGGTAAGTGCTAGCAAAGTGCTCGTAAAATAATAAATAACACTAAAATGGAAGGAGGAAAACCTTCAGCATTTTTGAGGCATTCTTTGGCATTCACTGGGTTCTTTACATTTCAATCTTCCCAAACCATCGATGTAATAGGTTCCTTGAGGTTCTCTCAAGCCCAAGATGAAGGCGTTATGAATGGACTCTCTAGTTCAACCTTCGTTCCTCTGGGTCTCACTTAATGGTACATATTGCGGGAGGAAGGTTCTTATTTTAAAGTGGAAGTTTGGGGGACACCTGGGTGGCTCCGTGGGTTGGGCATCCGGTTTCAGATCAGGTCATAATTGCATGATCTCATGGTTCATGGGTTCGAGCCCCACAGTGGGCTCTGTGCTGACAGTGTGGAGCCTCCTTAGGCTTCTCTCTCCCTCTCTCTCTGCCCCTCTCCCACTTGTGCTTTCTCTCTCTCTCAAAATAAATAAATAAATTTAAAAAATACAAAATGGAAAATTGTAGGGGGGGCATGGGTGGCTCAGTCGGTTGAATGTCCAACTCTTGATTTTTGGCTCAGGTTGTGATCCCAGGGTCATGGGATTGAGCCCCGCCTAGGGCTCCACACTGAGCATGGAGCCTGCTTGAGATTCTCTCTCTCTTCTCTCTCTCTCTCTCTCTCTCTCCCCAGCCCCTCTCCCCTGTTCTGTCTCTCTCTAAAAAAAAAAAAAAATTACAGTAAATAAATAGGTAAATAAATAAATTTGTCAGGTTCCTCCTAGAAAGGTTCTGATCAAGCAGAACCTTTATAATCAGACAAGCTCAGGAACCACCAACTCAAACTGAATTCCTTCCCGATTAGTAGGAATAACAGGGGTTGACTGGCTGGCTGCTTTCTTTGGAATCAGGATTTGGGCTATCCCTTCTCTCATGCAAGCGTCTAATACCGAAAGAGAAGCAACTTTTCTGCACAAAACCTCCCTTAAGAGATGCAGGGCAGGGAGTACTGGGGAAATCAAGAGAAGTCCAGCCCCAAGCTCTGTTCAGCTAAAACCCCCTCCCATTCCAGCTGCCCAGGGGACAGGCTGTACATCGTCCCCAGTCATTCAGCCAGGAAAGAATAAGAGAACGATATTGGCAGGCTCAGGTAAGAAGCTTTTTGAGTTTTAATTGTATTTTTAAAGCCATTCTGAAAAGGAAGATGCAAATCTGGGCCATAGCTGGTTGGAAGAGATCGAGATCTATGGAGACGATGATGATGCCCATCTCCAAATGATACACGTATACTGACTGCAGATGCCGGAAGATGAAAATCATATCGAGAATGAGGTCAAAGTCACACGGATGGCACCTGGAACCAGCCACGTGGACAGGCCAGCCACTCGCATGGACAGAGACGGTGTCTCTCCTGCACAATAAGAAAGGGACCCTGTGGGCGAGGTAACTTAGTCCCTGGGGACGGCGGGACCTCTCCAGAAGCCAGAGGTGGTGGGCAGCTGGCAGTTCTCCCAAGCTGTCAAGGACCTGGCAGGGTGCTTTATTTGTGCAAATTACGCAGAAACCCCACGTCATGAGATTAGGACAAATGTGCGATTTTCTTTTGGCACTTGCGGAGGAACCGAGATAAACTCAGTCCAGTCTCTTCATTCATTCATTCCCCAGCTGAGCATGTGCTACGTAACAGGTAATGTGTGGGTGTACAGGAATAAATATCAGGTTGACTCGGGATTCCGGGACACCATGGTCTAGGGGAGAGAGCCAAACACAAACATGTGACCCCGGAGAGTAAAGTAAAAAGCGCATCTGACACTGGCGGGGTTTACGAAGTACTTTGGAGGTTGGGGCGAAGGGAGACCTACAGCAAGAGGTGTCTACACTAGGCTGACAGAGTATAAAAGTGGAGGAAAGAGGTTCCAGGCAGAGAAAATAAGCTGATCAAAGACAAGACAATGAGAGGCGAAGGGTGGAGTGGGACCAGTCAGAAGTCGGTGGGACCCAGGGAACATGGGGGTCAGGGATTGAGATACAAAGCTCAGGAGCTTGAGGAAAGTGCCTGGAAGGTAGGGACCTGCCTGAGAGCAAGTCCCCGCTAAGCAAGCCCCGCCCCTCCCAGAACTCCACCTCAGAGGGGACAGCTTCCCGCCTTTGCCTCCCCAAATGGTGAAGAAGCACTGGGCTGATTTCCATTTCCAGAGGCAACTCTCTCCTAGTCCTCGGTGCCCTCCACCTGCAGCACCCCCCTGCCCCTGCCCCTGGCTGAGTGCCCCCCAGACTAGTGCTCAGTGATTCTGCTCACCTGGGCTCAGGCCCAGCTCCGAGTGACCCTGGTCGAGTCACTTTCCTCCATGACACCAAGTTTTCACATTTGGGCATAGAAACAGTAGCATGCATACTGTCCTGTGAAACTCAAGCGCGAGAATGAGTCCTCACGTAAACTGTGAGGTGCTGTACCGCGGTGAGGAACCACAACAGAGATGGTGGACCTGTCTAACCCCTCTGCGGGGGCTAGCGTGCCAGAAACGAGGGACAGCCCTGTCCTCAGGGGACACGGGACGACCCACCAGGGCCACATGGTAAGAGACTCCCCAGAGGCAATCTTGGGCGGTGGGATGATGAAGGGACCTTGGAAGAGGTGACACCTTAGCTGGTCTCCGAGGGCCCACAAGAGTCGGGCCCTGATGATCTGGAGCAGGGTGGCCCGGGCAGGGGACCCTCCCGGCAGGTTGCCGAAGGCTGACACAACCTGAGGAAGTCCTGGAGGAGGCAGGCTGGAGGGTTATGACCCTGAAGGGCATCGCTTTGCCTGTCTGGGGAGCAGGGGTTCTTGCCTCCCGATGGGCGGGAAGTGCCTGAAACGTGACGCTTTGGTCCGTCCTCTGGAGCACAGCCTCCCAGGGGGTACCCACGTGCCAGGCTACTGGTCCCTTCGGCCCTCTGGGGCCACCACGCTTGCTGCGGGGTACTTCCACCCAGAACGCCTTTGAGAAGCACTCAGCCGGAGGTGCTCCTGGCAGGGGAACCTCTCCCTCCCTGGCACCTCCAGGGCGTTCAACAAATGTGGACGGAATAAGTAACGCCGGGAAGGCTTGTTGGCAGCCCCAGTCCAGCCCTCGGGGAGGATCACCGACGTGGACCCGACTCAACCCTGCTCAAGCCCGGCCCCGAGCGAAGTCCGCACGGGGCTCTTCAGCTCCGGGCTTTTGCCTCGTTGCCCTCAGGACTGCATTTCTTTCCTATCTCCAAATCCACCCCTCTCCGAAGGGTCCCGGGGCCTGGATTCCTGTGGGCCCACTGCCATCCCCAGAGGTCAGCCCCGGAGGCCTCATCGCAGCTGTTGACCCTCCTGCCAAACCGCACCCACCAGCACTTGTGACCAGGCTGGATGAGGGACCTGGCTCTGCTCCCAGCCTGCACAGCTGGGAAAGAATGAGTCAGCTGTGTCCTGAAGGGCCGCAAGAAGTAAATCCCAGGAGGATGGTCCCAGCAGGGAACTCCCTAAAACCTCAAAGTCTCGGGGACGGCACAACCTTAGAGGGCCTCTTGTTCACACTCTCTTCGTGTGCTGCAGGAGCTCAGACCCGGGAGCCACCCTGTGTTGTACAACCTTGAGCAAGCTGATGGGCCCCTGTGCCTCTGTTTCCCGCCTATAAAATGGGGGCGATCATAGCACTTACCTGATAGGACTGCAGGGGAAGTTGAACGAGTTAATGGATGGAAAGTGCACACGACACATAGCGACACCCGGCAGATCACCATTATTTAGAGCAATTCTGGTCCCACCGGGGCAGCCGAGCCATACGCGAAGCTCTAAGGTACAAAACACAAAGTTCCTTGTGCTCCTTCCACGCTGACGGATATTTGTAGGCAGGTGTCTCTTCCTGCTATCCCTCCTCCACTCCAGGATGAAGCCCCCCTCTCCCTTCAAAAGTTCCCCAAATGCAATGTCTCAGGGTCTCTTTACTGCCCTGGTCTCAGTTCAGCGACTGAAAGCAGTGTTCCAAGTATGTCACTGTGGTGTCAGCTGCGACTGTCCTTGTCCCCCCCCCCCCCGCCCATCCATTGATCGCGGTCCCTCTGCCCCAGCCCCGCATCCCTTTCCTGCCCTCCGAGGTAGTAACACAGGAAGGACTCAGAGTCAGCAGCCCCTTGTGGCCTCCAGCCACAGAACTGAGAGCCAAACTCTGAGCTCACCCGGGGTGGACAGAGCTATGATGCCCGAGAACCGATCAGAAGGCGTCAGAGACCACAGGCAGGTCTGGAAGAACAGGAAGAAAACTGATAGAAGACCCGGGTCCTAGTCCCACTTCGACATTGACTCCGATCTGGACATCCCCACTTACCTGGGTCTCGATACCTGAGGCCCTATCTCAGGCACAGATGCTGTCACCCCTCAAATGACTGTTTGCCAGAGCCCTCCATGCACTCCGCCCACCCCAGGGGTTAGGACACACGTAGGTCCCTCTTTCCCCATCACTGGGGGTGAGTGCGTCGTGCAGCCACATTAAAGAGCCCCCAGGTGAGTCCTTAACGCAGCCAGGACTGAGAAGCACACGTCTGCAAAGGAAGGGTAATTCAGATTGCTTTATGCCTTTTCCTCCACGCTCTTTCACCTTTCCTGGACATAAATCTTGTCTCTCCGGCTAGTCTATAAGCCCCCGGAAAGAGGACAGATTTTATTAATCTCTGTATCTCTCAATGCTCCAAAATCCAAGCTTGACGTTCGAGAAAAGCTTGATAAATATTGGTTCATCACTAATTAATTGATGTCATTCAGATTCTCTTGTTCAACCCCACATCTCTATAGCACTGAACAAAGTCTATGAATTCAGTGAATTCTACTCCAAAAAGGGGAAGGAGGCCCTTCTCCTATTCAAGAGCCCAGGTATGGACCATGATAGATCGAGGGGGGTCTCACGAGCGGGACTGGATTCCCTCCTCCCAGCCCAGCCTAGAAGGATGTTAACTCTCTGTGCCATCTGTCTTTCCCCAAGGCTCATGGTCAGCCCCCCTAGACAGCCATCAGGATAATTGCTGGCACTTATTCCCTGTGCAATTCTGTTCGTGACACCAATCACAGAAGCCTCATCCCCTTTTGGCTTGGTCTTCCTTCTGTCCTCTACTCAGACCTGGCCAGGAATCCTTCGTCAGGGTTTGGCCTCCTCCCATGTGATGGACCACGGCCAAGTCTCAAGGAGGAAGAGTACCAGAGGGCAACAAACATCTTACGGTTGTATAATTCTAAAACAATGGGGGGATATATTTATATTTTCAAAATATAAGGTGTTTGGAAAAGGTAGTAAAAATGCACCTGATTTACCCAGGAGGTCTCAAACATGGGATCTAAATGTGAGCCTACTGGTCTCCCTACATTTCTGAACACATCAAGTTTGCTCCTACCTCAGGGCCTTTCCACTTGCTGCCCTCAAGATGATTGTTCCTCCTACAGCCACATGGCTTACACCCGCACATCCTTTCAGGTTTCCATTCCAATATCACCTTGGCAGAAAGATTCCCCATGTCCACACTATACACAGTAGCGGTCCCCTTCCAGCTCTGAGACAGTCCCTACCCCTCTCATCCCGCCTTATTTTCCCCATCTGACGTGCCATCTGTTTATCACTGGCTTTCTCCTCTTTTTTGTCACTTTGTTAACTTCCATGGCCCCCAGTGCTGAGCACAGCTCTCAGCCAATAACATGCACTCGACACATAGCTATCGAATGAGTTCATTAACGTGGAACTGCCTGGAGACCTAGGACAGTGGACCAAGTCAGCATAGTGCTTAACCTCAAATACTTTGATCTGCTCAGGGCTGGGCCTCTGCTCACTCACTCGGCCTCAGGCTTTCTGTCTGTGAAATGTGAGTATTTCTCTTGTCCCACTGACCCCACGAGCATGAGAGAATTAAATAAGGTGAAATGTACTGAAGGACTTCGTACGAGTAAAGCACGCTGCATATGAGAAATGGCACGGTCTCAGCGCTTACATATTTTAATGCCTGACTGGAGGGGAACCTTCGAAGCCATGCCCAGAAGCCCAGACTAGGAAGGTCCAGAGAGACCTTCCAGAGAGAACCTCGGAATGTAACCTTACTTAGAAATAGGGTCGTTGGAGGCATAACTAGTTAAATTGAGTTCATACTGGAGTAGGGCAGGCTCTAAGTCCTCTGTGACCCACGTCCTTGTAAGAAGAGCTGAGGACACAAGACATGGTCACAGAGGGAAGAAGGCCACATGACAACGAGGGCAGAGATTGTCGTGAAGGGTCTACAAGTCAAGGAATGCTAGTGGCTGTGACAGCACCAGAAGCTAAGAGAAAGGCAGGGCACAGATTCTCCGCTCGGGCCTTCAGAGCGATCATGGCCCTGCCCGCAAAGGGAGCGTGGACTTCCAGCCCCCGGGCCCGTAGATGATAAATCTCTGTGGTTTTCAGCCACCTAGTTTGTGGTACTTGCTCAGGGCAGCCTGGGCACATTGGACAGGCCCCCTGCACAGTCTCACCCTCTCAGCTTCCCACCCGTCTCTCTCTGTTTCCTGCTCCTCTCTCAGCGACCCTGGGGACCACAAGTCCTCAGGTCCAGCCCAAACCTGCCCTCTAGAGACATCTGTGCTCTCACTGGCTGACCATGCTCCCTCCTTCTCTGAGAAGCACTGACTTCTGGGCACCGAGTCCAGGAAATGAAGGACCTCTCGAGGCTCCCTTCTTTCCCAGGATGTTTCTAGAAGTCTGGCCCCAGGGCTCTGGGCCCTCAACGATGATGCAGATTGCAGAGCTCAGCAGCTCACACCCACACCCACTGGCAGTGGGAAGGACACCGCCGTCATGCTCTCCAAACCACGAGGCAGTAGGCCAAGAGACCCAGAGACAAAACCGGGGAAAGAGGTGCAGGCAGACGGGACAAGGCCGGCACCATTTTGCGGGGAGACGGGGAGCCCTGCTTCTCAATGGAGCATCGTGTACTTACAGTGGGTTTGGGTTCAAACCTGGAGTCTCTCACTAAAACATAAAAAATCCCCATAAAAAATTCTCATCACCTCCCACTTGCCCAAGGTTTCTGCTTTCTCACGAAGGATGAGGCTGAGAAGGTTCTAGAGAGAGAGAATCAAAAGCAGCGGAGGTTGGGTGGGGGCAGGGGGAGACAGAAACCACGAGAGCGAGCGGCTGGGAAGGCCAGAGAAAGGTTGATAGAACAGGCAACGTGGCCTTCCTCTGGGCTCTGCACACCTCGGCCGTCTGTGTCCCACACCTCCCTCAGTCTCCTCCCTCACAGCTCCCTCCTATTATCTTCGCAGACTCCCTTCTCCCTTCCCTTAGGGAGGGATTGCGTCCCTCAAAACTCCTATGTTGAGCCCCAGTGCCCAGGACCTCAGAAGGTGACGGTGTGTGGAGATGGCCCCTTTAAAGAGGTGATGAAGGTAAAATGAGGCTGTGAGGGTGGGTCCTGATCCAATCCAACTGGTGTCCTTATAAGAAGAGGAAACGTGGACACAAGCGTGTGTGGACATGACAAGATGGCCTTCTACAAGTAAGGAGAGAGGTCAGCCCCCAGAACCACGAGAAAATACGTTTCTGTTGTGTTTTATTTTATTTTACTTTAAAACTTATTTATTTATTTTGAAGGGGGGGAGGGGCAGAGAGAGAATCCCTAGCAGGCTCTACCTTGTCAGCACAGATCCCGACACGGGGCTCGAACTCACAAACCGTGAGATCACGATCTGAGCCGAAGTCGGTTGCTCAACCGGTTGAGCCACCCTGGCGCCCCTACGTTTCTGTTGTCGACCTCTCATCCTACGATATTTTTTTATAACAGCCCCAGCAAGCTAATACTCTTCCTGTCTTTCTGCCTGCCGTCCCAGGCCCACACCACCACCACCACAGCTGTCCCACCTGCCCCATCACAGCCACCACCAAGTCCCATGGCACAGAGCTAGAGGGCTTTCTAGGAGCCAGGAGACTGGGTTCAGGGCGGAATTGCTGGGCGGCCTTGAGAAATTCACTTCTCCTCTCTGGGCCTCTTCTTCCCTTAAAACTGGACAAAGTACTCCCGGGCTTCCGGTGACTATTACGTTGAATTCAGATTCGACCACAATTTGTTAAAAGGTGAAAGGGTCACCGCGGAGAGTCACTTGCGTAGCCACAGGAGGAAGAAAAGCGGGAATTGCCAAATGCATTCAAATAAGTGAACAGCACAAGATATGCACATTTTTGAACAAACGTGATGTTTCAAGAATTGGAATGGAAAACTGAGATTCTTAGCATTCTGGATGTAGTTCTAGGTTAATGTCCTTCAGATTCAGACATTCTGAAATTCCCATCCCCTTGAAACGCTGTAGGGACATGTGAGATCCAATACGTTGTGAGCCCCGTTAATACCTCATGGAAGAAAGCAAATGGAATGAACATATGTCGGGCATCCTCTCTGGGCCAGACTCAGTCACATGCGTCATCTCATTCGACTGCCTACAAACTGGGTAGAGCCAATATGATACCCGTTTACAGATGAGAAAACAAAGGTAGATCTGATTAAGGGTCTTGTCCAAGGCCACGCGATAGTCACTGGTAGAGCCCGGATTCAAGCTCACGCCACTTTGCCTCACAATCCATATTCTTCCCACTACATTGTGATGTCGGGTACTGTGTTAGGTACTCCTGGTAATCAAAGCAGAGGTTCTCAACTGGGAGTGAGAGTGGGGACGTTGCTTCCTAGAGAACATTTGGCAATGTCTGGAGACATCTTGTACTGTCACAATTTGCATTTTGGGTGGGGGGATGCCAAATTTGGTGGGGATGCCGCTAAACTTTTTGCAATGCACGGGACCGCCCGCACGAAAAAAAGAAAAAAATGCCAGTTGTGCCGGAGTTTGGAAATTCTGTGTTGATAGCGATCATAACCTTACGAAAAAACAAAAAACAAAAAACAAAACAGTGTCTGAACCAGGCACGTAGATCAGACACGCCTACATACATCACGCTATGGAATACCCACAACTAACCCAGAAGGAAATTACGGCGGTTTCCAAATTGAGGACAGCGTGCCTCAGGCACAGTAAGTTGCCAGAAGTAAAGGAACCAGGTTTCAAATCCAGCCTATCTGAGGCCAGAGCCCACCCTCCCTCTATAGACCATGGTGCTTCCTCAGGGCAGATACAGAAATGAGGCCTTTCTCAGAGGGTCCCAGCAAGGGACAACCACCCCGCCATGGCCATGCTTTCAGCAAGAAGCCGCTGAGCACCGTGGGCAAAGAAGACGGGGTGTCTTTACAGAAGGCATCTCAAGGGGCCACACTACTAATCCCAGGGGCCACCAGAACCTTCTGTCCCTTTTTTGGACAGCCAGTGTCCATATTTCTTGTCCCCACTCTGCTTCCACAATGGGTGGTCTTTACCTCGGCCTTGTACTTGACAAGGTACGTGGGATTTCTAAAAGCTGTTGTGTGGCTCGGCACACAGCCCCGGGACTTCTCGAAATCATGAGTGACTCAAGGCTGCACACGATGAAATGGATTTCTACTTCTTTATTTTTACTTGTATTTGCACCGCGTTGCTTCATTTCTTGCGGGACAGCAGGCGTGGTAGGATTCTTGAAGACGGTGCGGGGATGAAAACGTGCGTGCTCTTAAGGAAATGCCCCCCTCCTTCCTCTTTGAACTCGGGTTTGCCCATCTGGAACATGAGACCATGAGATGAAGTGGCCTGTCGGGTTCTCTCCCCGGGGACGTTTCCCGAGTGTATCATTCTGTAAGCTCCACGGGTTATCACTGCAAAGAAGGAGCTGAGCCTGTGGCTCTGGGGAATTCTAAGTTTCTAGTTTCCAGTCCAAAGATAAACAGGTGTTTGAGTTCAAAGAGTGGTGCCTCCCACGGGGAGAGCTCACTCGACGGCGAGAAAGCCTGTCCAGGGATGGTCTCAAAAAGCCGGCGCTATAGCCGCATGGAACGATTTGCCTGAGAGTATGCAGCTTTGCCAGTGAAAGGGGAAGGCTAGAGGCGCACTGCGGCGGAGGCTTGAGCAAACCCAAAACATCTGGCCTCTTAGCCAAACCCTCAGCACCCCCAGTCTCCACCCTCGCAGCCGGGCACAGGGGCAAAGTGAAACCGGATCCCCGTCTGCTCCTGCTCCGAGACTCCAAAGGGTCCCAGAGTGTGCTGGCGACCAGAGAACGATGCTGGGAGTGACATCTAGGCTGTACCTCGTGTCCCGGCACGGTTGTTACCAGCACCCCCTCTCAGCCTCAAGAGTCATAGGTAAGTTGGCTAGATTGTAAGAGAAATTGTACGGTCACCCTAGCCAGAAGGGCATAAGGGCTACCGGTCATGCAACCCAGAAACCAAGGCCATCAGCTTCACAGCGTGGTAAGCCATGTTTGGGAAACCTTATGCGAAAGAGAGAGACATCCGAAATCAGCAAAGCGTTGAACTTGTATCCTGTGCCTGCTCTGAATTGGACAGAACTGCCTAACGAACTCCTCAGCACAGGCTTCAAGGCCCATGACCGACTTTTCTAATGTCTTCTGTTACTCTCCTCTCCCTAGCCCCACGCTACCAGAGGGGAAGGAAAGTGCCACCCTAATGCTATTTTGAATTTTTTTTTTAACATTTATTTATTTTTGAGACAGAGAGAGACGGAGCATGAACGGGGGAGGGTCAGAGAGAGGGAGACACAGAATCTGAAACAGGCTCCAGGCTCTGAGCTGTCAGCACAGAGCCCGACGTGGGGCTCGAACTCATGGACCGCGAGATCGTGACCTGAGCCGAAGTCGGCCGCTTAACCGACTGAGCCACCCAGGCGCCCCTAATGCTATTTTGGAACAGACAAATAAACGGACGACTCATGAACACCTGGAGAGAAACCAAGAAAGTGTCATGCCCTTCGGAACCCCCATGTGCGCTTTAAGAATAAGTTATTTTAAATGCATTCCCTTCTTAACGGGCTCCCTGGCCTGGGATATCAGTAAGATCCAGTAGTTGAAATGAACCCATATTCAAGCCAGACGACTCACAAACTAGGTCATGTTCTCCTTATGGACAAGTTGGAAACTAGCACAGCTGCAAGGTTCATTTGCTAACGAACCAAAGCAAGCCAACCAGAGGGCCTCCCCGGGCTCAGTGCTCCGCAACGATTTAATTAGCGCTTGGACAAGGAAGTGGGTGGTGGGCAGGTCCACTACGTGGGGGGAACACCCTGGGGACAAAGGTAATCTTGAGTGACAGTGAAGTCAGGGCCCACAGGATGCACAGAGGCTGGGTGATGGGCCTCACTTAACCGAACTCAACAGAGCAGCTGTAAATGTGAAATGCAGTTCCTCGGTCCGGCCTAAAGACCCAAGGAAAAGATGTGAGGTGGAAGCTGAGGGTCTCAGGGCGAGGCCAACGTCAGTGAACTGAGTTATAATGCCCGGGGATGAGGTGGCCCATAGCCCATAGCAGACTGGACGGTTCCAGCCTGATAACAAATCCAAAGGTCAGAGCCAAGCAGAGCAAAGACCCTCCCAGAGAAGGTAAGGGCATGATCCAATGTGCTGTGGGGGAGCCGGAACAGCCAGGGGGCAGCATGGGCGAGTTACACAGGGAGATGGTTTGAACCCAGTGTGTGGGAGGATTCTGACAATCTCAGCCATCCACAGCTGGCACGGTCTACCTTGGTAGGTGCTGAGCTCCCTGTCACTGGAGGCATGCAAGCACAAGCAGGAAAACTGTAGCCTGCAAGTCTTTGGAAGCAGGAGGGTTCCGTCAACAGGAAGAGTCCGTTCATTTTCAGGGTTGTTTCTAGCTCAGAGCCTGCCACGTAGTGGGTATTTAAAAATACCTGTGGGATCGATCAGCTGTGGGCTGATCTAGCTACTCAGCCGGGGACCCGGTATCTCCCAGGCCAGGACCATAATCCATCAGATGAACGAGCCATTCCCTCCTCTATCAACTGGGGGGGATGGATTTTGTCTTCCCTCCTCACCCCTCGGGGCTGCTATGAACTCAGACTCAAGGAGAATTTTATGTCGTGAAGATCAACTTAACGGAAGAATTTCGCTCTGAAAGACGACTCGAAGGCACCGCATAAAGGCTGGGCTCGCTTTCTATCCTCAGCCCTGGAATGGAAGTCTCGCGGTGAGGAGATTGTTCTCGTCGTAACAATTCTGACGAGAAAAGGAACCCCAAAGAGTTTGGCTCCAGCCTTTCCAAGGAAAAGACATGGGAGTCTTCAAAGGCAGATAAAGTAATTTGTATTTATATGAAGTCAGCAAGTTCTCTTTTTTTCTCCCCAGTTCCCACAATTTAGACTGTTAAAAGAACCATTTTACAAAACAAACCACTCTAAATAAAGAGAGGAAATCAATCCCAGCGTAGACCTTGTTTAAAGAAATCATTTCAAATCCCACACAAGAAAAACATACACAGGGCCTGATAAATGCTCTGGAAGCCAGCAGGGCCAGGGAGGAGTGTGGGGCCGTCTGGGGCAGAAACGTAAACACGCGCGTGCGGAGCGGAAAAGCGTGACCAGCTCCCGTGGCCTCGGGTGGCCACAGGACGGGTCTGGCAGGCGGGGCACCCGGGGGGGCCACAAGGAGAGGCAGGCAGGTGGGGGTGAGCAGGAGAGCCCTGAGTCGTGCACCCAGCCCGGGTCGGGGTCCCCAGGTGGACAGAGGCCAGAGGACCCCGCCTGGAGAGCTCCGGGCAGCCTCAGCAGTTTCAGAAGGAAGGCCGGACCTGCTGGCCACGGCTCGTCTGTGCCACTGGCGGGCCTTCTCAGAAGAGCTCTGAGATCCTGCCTCTGCTCCGAGCTGCCGGGAGACTCTGTCCCCACCTACCACACACAGGTGAGGACACCAGCCCCAAGCCCGCCCCAGAGCCTGCGGCAAGTGCTCGGTGAGGAAGCGTTACTTTCTTCGATGAGGTTCTTCTCCGTCTGGCTCCATCACCGGCCCCCAGCCCACGGCCCCGCTGTTTCCAACAAAACCCTCACAGCCTCCAGCCCCGCCGGACGGACCTCCCGCCCTCTTTAAATATCCCAAGGTCTGGCCTTGGTACGGGTTCTTCTCTCTGCTCGGAAACCTCTCCCCTTCCCGTCCCGACACGCTCCTAGCCGGCTATCCCGTGTGCTAGGAGCCTGGTCTGAAACTCCAGGCTAGAACGAGTTGTTCTCTGGATCTTCCTACCCCACGCACGGCTTTTTGTGCTGGATTGACAAGAGCCGCTTTCTTGTCGGTCTCCTCTGCTAGGCTGTGAGTGAGCTACTTGAAGGCAGGGGGGAGGCTGTGCTCCTCGATGAATCTTGCAAGCTTTTCACAGAGCCTGGTAGAGGGGGAAGAAGGGGGCCAGGAGATAGGGAGGGGCTGCAGGCAAAAGGTCTGCTTACGAGAGGCAAGATGAAGGAGGACGCATGGAACGCAGGCTAAAATGGAAGCAAAGGACTGGAAGCCAGGAGCCCCCTCGGCATCCCTCGTCCAGCCTCAGCAGCCACTAGGACCCTTCCCTGAGCCAAACATCCCACACCCACGTCTCCAGCACTTGTGGCTTCCTCCCTGAAGACTCTCAGTACCTGTCATCTGCCCATCTTGCAAATTCCCTTTTCCTCCAAGAAACGTTCCCTGACCCTGGGTTAAGTTCATTACCCTCAGCTTTGAGCTTCTTCCAGCAGTGCCTCTGTCACAGCACCTCCCCTGTCACCCCTGGTGTGATCATTGGCTACCCTGGCCATTGATCGCATCAAAGATTCCCAGGGACCTTCCACAAAGAGCTCTGGTCCCCAGGACTTCGGGTCGGGAACCGGCTGCTCTGGGCAGTGTGAGGCTGGTCCTCCGCCACACATCCAGCAGGTGGTTCTCAGGCAGATGGCACCAAGCTCACTCCTCTCATATCCCTGTTGTCTCAACGTTGTTCCCAAACATGCCACATTTAGCAGCCGCCGTCCTGTGTTCCCTCCACCGCAGAAATACAAGAGAGTGATCATCTGGGGCCCAGGATGGAATGTTCAGCTGGCGACAGAAGGTGTGAAGATGCACAGTTAGATTCCTGTTAAAAAAAAAAAAGTCCTAATAAATTTCTCTATTTCAGAATCGATTGCTCTTGTTCATGCAAATTCCCTCTGTTACTATAGGTGTTTATTTCTCGAGCTTCCGGCCAGGATGTGTGCAGAACTAGGAGGCTGAGCTCCTGGGAGAGACTGTGCAAGATGCCTGGCACAGGGCAGGCTCCCTGACGTTCGTGGAAGGGATGAAACGAATGAGTGAATGAACGTAGGGGCCCCTCAGGCTAAGTTAGTGACCCCCTTCCCTCAACCCCCTATCCTCTCCTAATAGCATTTGTCACTTCTGCACACCTGTCCACCCATCAGGCTGCAAACCCTACAGAGACACGGTCCGTGAATGCATACACCCGGCTCCCGTCCGCATCCCCAACGCGAAGCTCAGCGCCAGACTCACAGTTGGCACTCAGTAAGTATTTGAATTAATTGCGCAATTAACTCACGAATAGCACCAGGGAGAAGAGAGAGCGGTGGGCACACTGTTCCCCCCGCTCAGCCTCCATGTTCTTGTCGGCCGAGTGAAGCGTTAGTCTCTGAAAATCTGTTCCCGATACCTCTGTGGCAGCCCTTACTCTGTTGAAATTGCCTGTTTATCTGTTCGCCTCTCCTGTAAGACTATGAGCTCCTCAAGGTCAAGGACTGTATCATTTTTGATCCCGTACCCCCAGCAGCCAGCACAGTGCTGGCATCTAAGAATACTAAGCAAATGTCCATCCAAATGAAATTTCTCAAGGTCCAGATTCCCAACTACCACCTCCCTTAGGAGCAAAGCACATCCAGGCCAAACGTTATCCTGTGTCGCAATGACACTCAGCTGAAAATCTCACTGGGGAAACAGAGATGGAAACAACTTAATTCCCGCCCTTAGGGAGCTCCTGATCAGGTTGAGAAAGGGAGATGGTCATGGGATCCAGGACCACACTGTGTGGTGAGCACAGAGCCGAGGTAAGGAGCTTCCTCTGGGCCATGGGCCTATGGGACGATCTTACATCCCAAGGGAAAACAATTTTGCCTTGGAAATTCCGGTCTGAATTTTGCCTTGGAAATTGCCTTGGAAGTTTTAAGTGCAAAATCTATTTGCACTTAAAAACAAAACAAAACAAAACAAAACAAAACAAAACAAAACCTCTCTGAGTTTAGCAGGTCATTGGGAATATGCCCTGGGATATTTGCCAGCCTTTACTAGCTGGAAGTTCATACCTTGAGTCACGGCAGGGCTCACAGCTGTGGCTGGGGCTTGTCTTCTTCCCAAAAGGGCAGATTTCCCTTACAGGCCCAGGGAACCAGGAACACAGCTACGTGGGCTCCATCCATGGCGAGTAGACTACTGGTGAATTGCTGGACCTTCTCCAACAACCCACCCCTAGAAAAAGGCAGCAGCAGAAGAGCTTCTCACTTCCCAGGGTGGCTCACAGATCCAAGAGGAAAGCAGGCCCAGGACGGACATTCATTCTGGTTCCTCATTTCTGCTGATCCCATGTGGTCCAGAGCCCGGCCCCAACCTTCTACGTCAGGTAGGGTTGATGTGAGCCTCGGAAACCAACTCTGGATAGCTTAAACCAAAGGGACTTTGTTAGAAGGATGTCAAGAGCTTCACCTAACAGACAGATGGCCGGGAAGTGAGCCCAGGGAGCTCCACGGCTCAGGAAGCAGGAGGGAAGATACACAACAGCCCCCTCACAGCGGAGTAGGTCAGGGCTGTGGCCGCAGTCTTGCCCACGGGGTCCACCCACGTGACCTTCAACCACTCCCTTCCCCCCACCCACTCACTCAGGAGGCATTCGGACTCCAAATCCGGCAGACAGCACCTAATTCACTGTTCCCTGCTATACTGGGGCAGGACAGGGAAAACCCAGCTCTTAAGCTTCCATGGTGGAAGATTTTTACCGGAGTTTATCCTTCTACCAAGACCAGACATTCAGGGTACATTGACCCCAATGGGACACTGGATTGTTACCATAAGGGACATCAGATGCTGCTCTTTCGGGAATCCTGAGGTTCTACCCCATTTGTGGCTGGTCCAGAATTGTCACTCAGTATTTTGCTGAGTGAGTTAACAAAGAAAGAAAGAAAGAAATCTATATCATGGAGATCATAGTTTTTTTCTCTTTTAGGTTATTGTGAGTGGTAAGGGGTAATTTGTGAAAAGACCATAGGAGAGCATCATAAGCAAACACTCACTAAATATTCAGTTCAACACATCCACACGCTGCAGTCCTGGTATGGCATGTACCCAGTGTAGACAGGAGACGTGCTCAGAAAAGGGACTCAGACGGATGATGTCTGTTACGTGGACGTGTGGACGTGGGAAAGAGTCCCATTTCACACCCGTGAGCTGAGAGTAAAAAGTCTGACAGCATCCAGTGTTGGCGATGATATCGAGCAAGAGAAACACATTTTTTCACCATCATAAGTGCGTGCAACATGTTTTGGAGAGCAATTTGACAATACCTAGTCGTGTTGAAGATGGTTACACTCTATGAGCCAGAAGTCATTTATATAAATATACATATGTGTACATATTTGTATATGTGTGTGTACACACACACACAAAGAAAAAAATTGCTGATGGACTCTACAAGACATATATAAGATATTTGAAGCCATTTTGTTCTGAGAGGAAAAATCAAGGGGACAAATGAATATAGATCAACAAATGGTAATATAGTCATATTATTGGGCCCTACAAAATGAATAAACTAAAGCCTGCTTATAAGCATGGATGAATCTCACAAATAATTTAGAGCCATATCCTGGGAGGACATTCCTGCATGAGGCAATCAGTCACAGATATGACACATATAGTTATTTTCTTGTTTCTTAGGAAGATAGTGGAATATGGCTGTCTTTCAACCTTTCCATATATTCAGAAAAAGGATTTTGGCCCACTCTAATGAATTGGGAAGATATCTATTTTGTTTACAATTTAGAGACCAGTCAGTAATGTCAATTCTGGCAATCATAGGTAAGGCCCAAGCCGAGAACAGGGGTTGGACTGCCACGATGAGAAGATTTCCACATCACCCCGGGAATCCCCGACGCATTTCCTGAAAGCCTGCATCCATCATGGCAGCCAGGGTCTCCCCAGCCCTGTCTGTCTCGCTCCCTCACAGTGGGCAGGGGAGAAGGCAGGCATTTCAGAATCTTGCTGGTAAATCATCCCCATACCTTTCAACCTCTCTTGCTACCTAAATCCAGCCCTCTCTTCAGAGCTCACCCGTAAATTCTATCAGCCTCTAGAACCTGTCCACATCCTTAAGTGACACATGACACGCTGTCTAATTGTCCTCTAATTCACCTCAGGTGGCTGGGAAGGTGTGAACATTAGGTGCCGGGACAGTGGCAACGTTGGGATAAAGATGAGCTAAAGATGACTTCAGTACATGAACGTCGTTCTGTAAGGTGCCTGTACGACTGGTTTGGGCCGGGAAACTGAGCATGTGTACTGAGCCCTGTTGATATTGTCAGTGCACACATCGTAGAGAAATTCCCCTGTGTTCAATCAGAAGAATTCTGATTCCAGAAGTGCTGGAGGGGGTGTGACAAAAAAGCTGAACTCTGATCATAGGTGTTCAAGGAGTTTGCCCCTCCCCCTGCCTACTGCTCCCTTTTGGAAGATGGCTCCACCTTCCATCCGACTACCCAGACCAGAACCTATAAGGGGTCCCAAACACCTCCTTTTCCCTCACCCTGTCACACTTAAACTGATGCTGAGGGACCTGCCCATTATGCATTCTTACCATCTCACGTCCGTCCCCTCCCACTGCCGTGCATCCCCTAGCACCCACACCATTGCACACCCCGTAGGGAGCAGTCCACCTTAACCCTCTTCTTCTCTGCCGCATCCTCTTCATGCTTCAAAAGCGGGGATCCTAATCCACTGACACATCCTGTAGGAGAAATTTCAAGCTCTCAAGTATCTTCTGTGATCCACCCCTGCCTCTACTCCAATATCATCTCCCACCATCTCCTTCCATGCCATGTTCTGTATGGAAGTGCTGGGAATTTCTAGAATTCTCCACACTGTTGTATACCCCTGAGATTCGACATATGCCAATACCTCTGACTAGAAGGCCTATCCTCTCACGTAGTCCACCTGTTGTCCCATATTCATCCTTCAAGACAGCTCAAGACCTATTTTCTCTATGGCACCTCCCTGACTCCCCCGCTATGGGAGCATTGAACTTGTCCTCCCTTGTGTCCATCCGCCTCCATTATGGTCAATGGCACTGAATTGTTTATATGTCTGCCTCTCCCACTGAACCATATGTCAAACTCCAGAGTTTGTCCAGTGTCTGATTTATCTCTCTAGCCCCACCATCTACTACAGAGTTCAGGAAATGTTTGTGGGATGCATTTTCTAGAAACTTAAGAGGAAAATATGATAGTACTTGGTGACTCATTAATAATTTCTTCTGAATTGAGCAGGCCTGGTCTTACATGAAGAACAAACCACGAGTTCAAACTCAAGAACCTAGAATGGGGCAGATAGGAGACCAAGGAGGCAGATCAAAGTAAATGGTTTAGAAGAGCCCCAAAGATGCATCAGCAGAATCCTTTAAGAATTGGATGAAAGTATGTAAGCTTCTGCCCTAAAAAAAAAAAAAATACCCATGTACATATGTACATTCAAAGGTTCACGGCTACTCTTAGAATCATGGGCCCCAGGTATAAATGCCTAGTGCAGAGTTGGAGGTAGAGCCCAGATTCTCCTGGAGCAGTAGGACCCCAGCTTCCTGGTTCCTAGAAGCCCGGGGTATAACTGCCCAGAGTTCAAGCTCCAAGCTGATGAGCATAATGAGTAGTGGTCCTGGAGCAGGTGGCGATGTCGGACAGGCGATGTCCCAAGGCTCTGGGTCTGATCCTGTGTCCAGCGATCACTCCCACCGAAGCTGTATTAGCAAAGTCACATGGTTAAGGTTTTTTTTTTTTTTTTCTTTTTTCCTGATTTGATTTGACCAATTTTACGAGCAAACAGAACTGGGGGTAGGGGGAGCAGTAGATAATGAGAGAGATCCAGTCCTTACTCCCCACCCTGAACCCAACGGGAGATGTAAGACACAGATATAAAATCACAATAAAGTGAAGAAGAAAGTGCCAAGTTTTAAGAGAATGGGCTAGCCAAGATGTAACAGGGAGCAGGGGCCTGACCTGTATTTTCGAGAGCACACAAAATTTCCCAAGATAGAAAGGAAGTAGGGAAAAGAAGGAAGACAAGTCTCCAGGCCATGAGGCCTGGGAGAGCAAACGTCATGCAGTGGCAAATGTCAGGATGCTAAGGCCCCTGCACCCTGGTGGCGGGTGCACTCCTCCTGGGGGTAGCGGGGAGGTTGGTCTCCCCTGGAGAAGACTGCTAGGCTCCTGAATACATACCCCCCTGCCCAGTCCCCCAACTGCCAGCTCACTGGCAACCCTTTCTCCCAACTCCGAGCGGCTGGTCAGGTGAGAAAAGAGGAGTGAGGATGAGGGTAGCCATCTTAGTCACCAAAGAGCAGGCAACAAGTCCTAGAAGAGCCCTTAGGCTTGGAATCAATCTTCTGGCTGCCTGGGGTCCTCACCCCATGTTCTCTGGTGTTGATGCTGCACCCCCCAGTTCCCAGAAGGGCTGTAGTCCCGTGCTTCTGCTCGGCTGGCCCTTCACGAAGATGGAAGTAGCCATACAAGAGTCTCCACAGCGACACTCCAGTTGCCCACCCTCCAGGAATCCACACACACCATAGAAGCACACCTTCTCGGTCACCCTTACTTTCACATGATTGAAGAGGGGGGCACAGAGATGAGATTTGAAGGACTGGTGAAAAAACCTCTCTGAACCCTGAATCCTACATTTATTGGCCACAAAACCTTAGGAAAGTTACTCGGCACTGCAGGCTTTAGCGGAACCCAGCCACCACCTTTCCGAAATCTCTTTCCCTTATCGTCTGGGCCCCTGGGGTTCTCTCCGCTCTTCTCATGTCTGCTTCTTGCTCAGCACCAGGCCGCCTCCCCCTCGTTCTCCAGAGCCCTTCCCCCTGCCATGGTCTGCACCCTTCAAGGGGCAGGTCCTTGAGGGCAGGGCAAGGACTTTTGGCCTTTGGTTTCAGAGCTCCTGCGACCTCTTGGCATCCCCCCCGTGCATCCCCACATCCCCCGAGGGGTACGTTTGGCCACCAGCCTCTCTCATGGTCAACCAAGCCTTTGCACTGAGCCTGATCCCTGGCTCTCTAAGGATTCCCTCCAGGACCCCAGGGAGAAGCTCATCTCGAACTACTTTTTCATGCAACAAAATGATTGCTACCAAACTGTTAATCCCTTCTTCTCATACTTGTAGGTGCACATTCTCAGTGCCTCGTGCTATCCTCCCATGTCACAGGTGAGTGAGCCAAAGTCCAGAGAGTCGCAGAAGGAAATGGAGACCCAGCAAGGGCCAAAATCCAGGTCTCCTAACCCCCACTGTCTCCCTAGCCGTTCCCACAGAAGTTCTCAGGATTCACACACTTTGCAAAGAAAGTCACATGCCTTCCCAGCTTCCTTCCCAAAGGTATCCCGAGGATCTGCTGAGATAGTACGTGTGGCAGATCTTTGAGAAGCGTAAGGTGCCGTAGAAACACGAGTTTCAATTACTGTCTGCAAGTCACGTGGCTACTCCACACCTTTCTTTTTTATTTTATTTTATTTTTTTTCTTAACCGCAGAAGAGCATAAAGCGGGGTCCTTCCTGAGAGAGGCTGCTAACACCTTGAACATGAGGAAATCCTTCCACCACAGACCAGCTCCAAGCTGAACAGGGAGAATTGTTTGGAAGGGGCTCTCATTTCCTCCTTCCTACCCCCTCCCTCAGGCAGAGTATTCAACAGGCACTAATTTCACTTTATAAATGGAAACTGAATCACTGCATTCCAGGCTGGAAAATGATTGGAAATGAGAGTATGTCCGAGGTCAAGACCTAGCCACTTCCTCTCTGGACAGGAAGTGGACCCTCCAAATGGTCCTGCAGGGCCTCTCACTGATAAGAGGCCGGCTTTGGCCCTGGGCTGGGAGAGCTCTCTGCTGTTTGCAAGTCGCACTTTAAAGGAGAGAGAGAGAAAAAAGAAAAACCCGGATGTCCCTCTCTAAACAGGGATGTCAGCTCAGGAAGGAGGGATTGTGCAGCTGCGTTTTTGCAGGGGGTTGTCGACAGCATACGAATTGTTTAAAGTCTGTTGTAAACACAGGCATAGAGTTACGGTGAGTCAGGCAACAGTGCTGTGTCCTCTCTCAAGCACTGCAACAGGCCTCCCAGAGCCACTGGGGCCCTGCTTACACAACTGGCTACTCCACATTGTGAAGATACCAGGAAACTCAAGCCTCTGGAGGTCATGGCTTCCCAGGCCCTGGGCAGGGATCACCAGGGGTGAACGGTTTCCCCGTGTGTGTGGATGGACCTTGGGAGCAAAGGCAGCGAAGGGGGCTGGGAAATGGAGCTAGATTTGCTGGTCTGCACCAGGCTAGGAGCCCCCAAGAACAAGGACTGGTCTTCTACTCTCCAGCTCCTGTCTCCAGGCGGGACACAGAGCCCCCATCAGCAAACACTGTTAAGCAGACCACAAGGTAAAGAGTATTGTGTGTTGGCCCCTCTGGTCTACAAACAACCCTAGGCTCAAATAGGGATTCCTTGTGTGCCAGGCATGGGGTCTCAGCTCATGTCACTCAATGATGTGGGATCTTCACTTCCAACCCTGTAAACTGGGCCTACTACTGCTGAACTTCTAGAGATGCTGTTGGGATGAAAGGTCATGTCTGAAAATGCAAACCCATTTTGGGTTGGAGAGATGAATTTGGTTATTCAAACATCTGTTGGGTAATACTCAAACATCATCAGCCTCTGTCCTTGACGAGCCCAGATCTTAGTAAGAAGAAGGAAGCTGAGACAAATGTGCTTGCTTGTTGTGGCAGCGGAGCACGGACATCATAAAGCACTTGGGAACTGCTGTAAAGAATGGATAAACAGGAAAACAGTGGCCAAAGTCAACCGCCCTTAACATGCTGGCAGGTTTTCTCCCAGTTTTCAGATTCCTTTTTTTAAGTGATTATCCCACTTTGTACTGGTTTCTGTTGCTGCGTAACAATTTCCCACAAACTCAGAGACTGTCCTCTCAGGTTCACTCAGGTGTTTTGGCTGACTACGGTGTCTGGAAATGGCAGGACCGAGGTCCCTGTTTCCCTCTGGCTGTTACAAGGGGCCTCTCCCAGCATGTAGAGGCTTCTCTCCAGGTCTTGCCCGAAGTCCTCTCCATCTTCAAGCACAAGGGCATGTCAAATTCTTCCCATGTTTCCAGTCTCTGACTTCTCCTTCCACTACTAGCCAGAGAAAACTCTTGGCTTTACAGGCTCTTGCGATTAGATTAGGCCCGCCTGAGTAACCTCCCTTTTGCCATATAACATAACGTAATCCCAGGACTAACACCGTGGACGAAGGTCACTGGGCCACTGCGAAGTTCTGCCCACCACACACCGTTTACTCAATTTTGTATCCCTCTCTCCCCATCACACCAGAGGAACAGTGAGAGTTGATTATCACACTGGTCACTTATTGCTGGAAGTTGTTTGGGCTCTATCCTGTCTGGCCGATCGTTCACTATTTTGAATACAGCCCAAGCTTTTTCTCTGCTGATGATTGTCTCTTCACAACATTGAATGACTGCATAAGATTCCATTAAACAGATGCATCATAATCTATTCAATAATTTTGCTAACAAATAGTTACAGTGTAAGAAGTATTGATTGAGTCAGTAAGGATGACAAGCCATTGACACCGGGGAATAACCTGATCCGTTTTCTGTTTTATAAAGATTACTCGGTCAGAAGTGGGAATGGTTGACAGAGGGAGGCAGGCAGCCTCAGCAGAAAGAAATTGGAGGGAGGGTCCTGCAGGGAATTCAGGTGGGAGAGTGTGAACCAACTCACATCTTCACTAAGAACTATACCCTTTCCATCACCCATCTAGCCAGTGGACACTGAACACCTATTGTGCACTTGGCATTATTCTAGGCCCCGAGGATACACAGCATACAGCACTCTGCCTGTTTTTAAGGAACTCACAGTGTAGTAAGAGAAGCATGCACAGAACCCCAAAGCCAAGTTCTAGGTTCTCTGATGGTCTTTTGTACAGGATCCAGTGAGGCACAAAGGAGGAGGTGGCCAATTCTTCCAGTGGGCGCACAGAGGGCAAGAAAGGAGATGAAAGAAGAAAAGTCTTAAAAAGGAAAGTGTTAGGGGTTAAATTGTGCCCTCCCCCCATTCCTACGTTAAGTTTTAGCCCCAGTCCCCCTGAATGTGACCTTATTTGGAGCTCGTGTCTTTATAGAGGGATTCACGTCAAAATGAGGTCATTAAGGTGAGCCCTAATCCAATAATGATGAGTGTCCTTATAAAGAGAGTAAATTTGGATACAGACACACAGGAAGCACACCACATGAGCGTGACGGCACATGGGTGGTGCTCCCAGGAGCACCAAAGATTGTCAGCAAGCCAGCTGGGAGAGAGGCCGGGAACAGATCCCCCCTGATGCCTCCGGAGGGAGCACGCTAACACCCAGACCTTAGACTTGAAGCACCCAGAATCGTGAGATAATACGTCTCCGTTTACACTCTCCAGTTTGTGGAGTTATATTTCGGTGGCCCTAGGAAATGAATACAGTAAGTAGACGTAGGAAAAAGCCATTCCCGGGAGACGCCACGGCACAAAGCACGCTGGTGAGCTCGAGGCACGAGGCACGGATGTGGAAGCAAGAGCTGAGCTGCACAGGGCGGTGGGGGGCTGGATCCCGGAGGGCCCTGCTTGCTGAACCAAGGACATCGGGCTGCAACTGGAAGGTGACAGAGACACATGGAAGGGTTTCAGCTGGTAAATGCATAGGGCTTGGTCACCAGTGGCATGTGATGAGGTAGGCGGCATTTAAGATGCTCCGATTTCTGCTTACAGGCTATTCTAAGTGTTTCTAATTTCTAGAGGAGGTAAAGGCAGGCCGTCCGTCCAGACAAGTGAGGAGGCAGTTCTTAGTGTCCAGGAGCAGCAGTTCTGCTGGGTTACCGTGATAGCATCTGACCATCGGATTTCAGGCTGCCTCCTCTGATAACCACAGTTGTCCCTGTCCAGAAAAGGGAAGCTAAGACTATCATTGTCATATGCCCTCCACACCCCTTGAGAAGAAAGAAATCAGTGAGTGTTTCCACAATCACGACTGCCTTGGGAGCTGCCAGGAAATTCCAACAGGAAACTCCCATTTGGAAGTGTTTTGTTTTGATTAGAATGTGTTTATTCCCCTCCAAGGATGCGCTTTGGCCCTGGGACCGAGTCTGGCACTTGTACCTCACACAGACTCCAGGAGGACATCAGCCATCCTTGGGGGTAAGGGAAGTGGCCAGAGTGCTCCAGGCAGCATTCAGAGAGCACCCCCAGGCTGGCATCTGGAGAGACACCCTCGGGGAGCCAGGATAAGCCACTTCAAGAGGCACCAGAGGCCTCTCACTCTGCCCTAGGACTCCTGGGGCCCAGATGAGCTCAGTTCCTGAGCCACTGTTCCAAATCACCGTTTGGCTTGGTATTTACTTTACAACAAAAGTCCAGGAGAAGGTGAATCTGCCCCAGCCCTTTGTTTAGAAACCTCATGCCTAAGCTCTTCCCAAACCAGCTCCACCTCAGCTTCCAGGCACCAGGAAGGCCGTGCCCATGGTCAGGACAGGGTTCAAACTGCAAGACCAGGGGCGCCTGGGTGGCCCAGTCGGTTAAGCGTCCGACTTCAGCTCAGGTCATGATCTCGAGGCTTGTGGGTTCGAGCCCCACGTCGGGCTCTGTGCTGACAGCTCAGAGCCCGGAGCCTGCTTCGGATTCTGGGTCTCCCTCTCTCTGCCCCTCCCCCGCTCGTGCTCATGCTCTCTCTCTCTCTCTCTCTCTCTCAAAAATAAACATTAAAAAAAACTTTCTTAAACTGCAAGACCAAATCCCACCCCCACCCCCCCCTTCCCAGCCACCCTAGGGAAACCAACCAGGCCTCCACGCCGGCCAGCCATGCATTGTGCCATAGGGCGCCCCCCCAGGATTGAGGTTCCCAGGGCTCGGGTCCAGGAATACCCTGCAGCTACCCCAGCACAGACAGCCCTCCTATCTGTTTGGGGGAGCAGTTGCTGTTGGCCTTCTACCGGGGCTGCAGCGGGAGTCTCACGCCCTCTCCTTCCCGAGAGCTTTACATGCTTGCCTCCCAGGAAGGCCTAAGAATCCAGAGCACAGCCTTGGGCTCCGAGTATGAAGACCAGGGTTAGAAATTCCAGTGCCCACTTTCCTCATGCTCCCAAGACCCCCGGTCAAATGTTGAGGGGATTCTAATCAGCCCTCCATAGCACATCTGGGGATGGGGATCACCCATTCAGAAGGATCAAAGTCACAACCAGCACACCCTTCCTTCTCGATGTTCCAAGCGTTTTAGGTGGTCTATGAGGCCCTGGAAGCAAGGGACGCGGCCGCTCCAGTCTTTGCCGCTCACCTGGGCTGGGCTGCTGCAGGAGCCGGAAGAATGTGCGTGTCCCCGCTGAGGGGTATCTTCAATATTGTCACAGAGAAGGCTCAGCGATCGAATTCCGGGAGAAAGAAGCGAGTGACTCCCTCTCACCTGCTCCCACGCCCATCACCCAGCTTCCTGCTTGATGGGGCTGTTCTTAAACACGAGTTTTATCATGAATCACGGATGGTGAGGCCCCTGAAGTGACAGTTTGTTACCCATGGCTCCTAAGAGGAGGGGCCCGGCCCCTCCATACCACACAGAGCCACACGAGAAGCACCGGGGTCAGTTAGGAGACAGATGGAGAGAGGGGGGAAATGTGGGCCAGAGACTTTATCATGGGAAGGAATGGGAGAGGCAGGGTAAATCGGCTTGGACTTGGCTAGGTTAGATCGTTCCAGTGGGCTCTGGGGCACAGGGGCTGCCCCTGGTTATCTGCTACCTGGCCCTGGGGTGATTAGGGCAGGTAGCTAGTGGCCTGGGAGCGTGAAAGCCCGATAAAGGCTTTGGATTGGCTGGTTGACGTATGAAAGGCGCACTCGGAGTCATTTACTATCTCTAGGAACTGGGACCCTCAGAAGGGCAGTCCTTCCACGGCCAGCAAGGCCCTAGATGTCAGAGCGTCAGAATAAAAAGACATGCTTAATACAAGAACTCACAGGACTGCCAGCAGCCTGGGCGACGGATGCCAGCAACCTTCCTGCAAAGGACACATAGCATCTGACAGCGGACAAAGAGGCTTGTGTGGGCTTGGCCTCCTGGGAGTCTCAAAGAAGTTTTGGTAGGTAGTTGGGGCAGAATTAACAATCCCCATTTACAGATGATTCAGAGTCCAGTGAATGATATGACTTGCTCAGGGTCATGCATAACAAGTGTAGATCTGGGCTTACACGCAGGTGTTCTTGGAAATGTTCGTAGAGTGCTCTTTCAAGTATACCCCGCTGCCTTTCCAGGAGAAGAAGGATAACCAGGCAGTGTGGAGGCTGGACGATGATCTTGGCCTTAGACTTTTTTTGGAAGGGGATAGAGGAAGACTGTCAGAAAACATCTGTTTTCCATTGGCTACACAGATAGCTACATCAATAGCTAAATAAGAATCTGTTTCATTGAATGAAGGTCATTAAGAAGCAATTAACACTTTAGTGACTTCATTTATCAACTTAATACTATCTCGTGTTGTTTCTTGCTTTATAGTTCATTGAACTTCTCATGCACTGTGCCGCTGATTCAATTCAATTGAATACTTATTTAGTGAGGTTTATCGTGTGCCAAGTTCTGTCCTAAGAGCTGGAGAAACACAGAAAATAAGACCCGACATCTGCCCTCAAGCGAGGGTGACACACACATTACAATACGGAGTGTTGTAAATACAATATTCAGTACAATAAAAACGTGTGGACTAGGCATGGTGCACAGAGAAAAAAAGGAATGATAAAGTCTTTGGGCAGTAAAATTCAGGGAAGTTCCTACAGGAAATGACATCCGAGTTGATTTTCAGCGACAAGTAAGAATTCACCAGATGGATACGAAAATATTCTCATTTCTGTCAATGGGAATAACATGTGCAAAGACTCAGAATAAATGGAATATTTGTCACTGAATGATTTTTATTGCTGTCAGCTGCAAGGAAAAGATTCAACTAAAGGTGGCTCAAAAAAAAAGTACAAAAATAAAGAAAACATTAAACTAATATGTATGTCACATAATGAGTAGTCCAGAGGGAGGGCAGTCCCAAGGCTGGTTAATTCAGCAGTTTAATGACATCACCGCAGATCCAGATTGCTTCTATCTTTCTATCCTGCCATCGTCACAGATAGATGTTTATTCTCAGGCTTGTCTCCTCATGGTCACAACATGGCTGCAGAAGATCCAAACATCACAGTATCATATAACAACATCAGAAGACCAGAAGGAAGCACATCCTTTTCTTGTGCTCCCTTTTTAGAGTGAAGAAACCTTTCCAGAAGGCCCCTAGCAGAGTTCTTATTGGCTGGAATTACATCATATGGCCATCCCTTGACTTAAAAAAAAATTATTGGTCAAGGAAATGGAATTAGCACTGTTGGCTCTTAGATTACTCATACTTCTCTTTCTAGGGGCTGTGGAAGGACCTCACTTCCCCTTCTGTACATGGCCTCTAATATCTGAACAAGTTGGGGTTCTGTACAGGGGAGACTGATGGGCCACAGCTACTGCTCTAAGGCCTCGCTTAGGAGAGAGGTCACCTGGACTCTGGTGTTGATTCTAGCAGTCACTCACTACGGACATTAGGCAATCACTTCCACTTCCTGAGCAGTTTTCTGTGCCTAAAACAGGGACCCTAACACATGGCTGAGTGTTTTGCTATATGAGCCAGGAGACACAGAAACACAGAGAACATAACTGAGGCCAAGTCATAGCCAGAAGTTCACCCAACAGTCTATGGTTTGCCATTCCTTGAGTGCTCTTCCATCGGCCCCACATTGCGGAAGGCACCAGGGCCCTTGGCCTTTCTAGAACTCTGTACTCCACTAGTGTTTGATCACGGCAGAGATGTTTGGTACTCGAGAAAGAGACAAGTGTACCTCTAGATTTCCAACATCCCCCACAGTTAGGGTCGGAAACGTGACTGGGTTCCGGCCAGTGACACGTGGCCCAACCTTAACACCATTCTGAACAGCCTTCTTTTGACAGCTCTCTGGGAGGCCCCAGGTCTTAAATGGCATTGGACAAGATGACCCACATCAGCCCATAACCTGATGCTTTGCCAGGTTGTGAGCAGGGTCAAATGAGTTCATTGGTATGACGGGTTCTGTAAACCAACGAGTGTTATTTAAATGTGAGCAACTAATAGAATTAAGGGTAATAACAGTGTTAGTCACAGCAATGGTACTGGTGAAGGTGGAAGTAACGTAAGTGATGGTGGCCACTGGGTAGTAATTCTACAAGTTGCAGTTACAGGGGTGAAAGTAATTGAGGCAGGGGTGGAACCATGAGGGTGGCTACAGTGTAGTGGTGTTACGGTCACAGCGGCAATGGTGGTGAATATTTGGAAATAAGTTAAAATCTGTACCATCATGTTAATAGCAAGAACGGTGAGGAAAGTAGCAAAGCCTACTGACATCCTAAGCAGTGAGGGGAAAGCCAATATGGCAACGCCTGGGTCCTGCCCAGAGCTGTCCCTGCTTCTCCCATTCTTTGCTCTGGACGCTTATTTTAAGCATTCATCCACCTGGATAGTCTGACCTTTGGAAACCCCCCCCCTTTCAAAAGAAACTGCTTGACTTAATTCACAATAAAGAAACATCTATAGATAATCAGCCTCTTGGAGCATTGGGGCTGCTGTAACAGAATACCACAGACTAGGGGGCTTACAAACAACAAAAATTAATTTATCATCGTTCTGGAGGCTGGAAATCCAAGACCTGGAGACCAGCATGGCTGGGTTCTGGCGAAAGCCCTCTTCAGAGATGTAGATAGAAGGAGCAAGGGAACCTCTTTAATAAGGGAACTAAGCCCATTCGTGAGGGTGTTAACTTTACAGATAAAACTAGCAGTTATTTAACCAGTAAAAATGGGCTTATTTGGGAATAGCAGAGAATCACAGTCCAGGATGTGCAAACTACCCCAAAATCATAGGCAAGTCAGGAGAACAAAAGAGGAGACCCCACTTTACTGCCCTAAGAGGGGGTTGGGAGGGCTGCTGAAAACAAAAATTCTGTTGGAGTAAACTGGGAGTTCCAAGTAAACTGGCTTCTCATTGGCAGAGTTCTGACTGTCTCTCATTGGCCGGGCTGTTGCTAGGGGAAGAGGAAACCTCTCTTCCTCCTACTGGGATGGTAAAGTAGCAGCTAAAGTAGCAACAACTTGCAGGGTGCCTGTCTTCCAGCTGGGTGTGCAATTGGCCACGAGTGGTAGGGTGCAAGTGCTCCCCCTTCTGGCCTTCTGACTCCATTTTAAACACAATTTCCTTTTGTTAATTTTCAGAAGGCTCCGCCCTCATGACCTCATTACCTCTCAAAGGCCCCACCTCTTAATATCATCACCTTGGGGGTTAGGATTTCAACATATGAATTTGAGGGGTGAGGAGAGAGACGTTACAGCAATCAGGCTTACCAAATTAAGTGTGTAATTCTAAACGAGTTGAATTGCAGCTGACTGTATGTTTTATAGACTTCCAATTAAACACTTATTACATTCAATTTGGCTGCTTACATATTTTGGAGCAAATAAATTTTCCAGGCCTCAAACCTTTCTGTAGGCCCTGAAAAAGCTAATAGGCCCTGGGCACTGCACTTCTAGTAGCTAATGGTCAAGGCAACTCTGGCCCAGCGGGCTAGCCAACAAGGGAAGGAATGGATTCTTTCCACACCCTCCCCAGGCCTTGAAATGAGGAGGATCCCAGAAACATATGGCAACCAAAGAGAAGGCCAAATATGGGCCCATCTCTCCAATAACAAAGGCCCAGAAAGATATCACACACATACATACACACACCAGTCCTCCCCACACCCTGCCCTCTCCACCCACCACATACACACACACACACACACACACACACACACACACACACACATGCTCCTCTAGGTCCGGAGGTTGGGAGATCTGGCCCATGACTGTCATCACCTGTAACCAGCATGCCAGGGCCTCCTGGGACATGGGGGCATCAGGACCCGGCCCTAATGACTCAGTCATACCAAAGGATTCCACAGCTCCATGGGCCATTGTGTCTTCCCTAAGAAACAACAATAATTACAGTTTTGAAGAGAAACAAAGAGAGAAGGATGACACGTGGCAACAAGAGGTCCTCCTCTCTGGCCTGAGCAGATGTTTCCATCAAAGCCCCTCTGGGGAAGGGCTCCTGAGCCCGGGGGCCAGTTCCCAGACAGAGTCCTAAAGGTTTGGAGCAGCTTGGGAATGGCAATGTAAGGTGCTGGAAAATTCAAGTGAGGGTCTGGGAACCACAGTCCGCCTCAAGAAGGTGCCCAGGTCTTGGTAAAGGACCCTCAAAATCCACAGTCTTGTTAGACCTGGGGAGATTTTCTCATGCAAGAGGCAGCTGGCAACAGCAGCCAAAGCCCATTGAAATGGTTAGCACAGGCTCTCGTCTTTGGCCCGGAAAGAGTAAAAGCGAAAGTTTTCCAATGGTTCCTGTTTCCTACAAGGCAAAATACAAACCCCTGAACGTGGCACTCTTGGGTGTCTATGCTTCAGTACTTAGCCTTATAAAAGTTTTTAACTTTGGCTTTCCTATGGGTCAGGGGCTTCCTACTCACCCCTCTCCCTTTTCTCCTTTATCTTAAACTCCCCCCCCCCCACACCAACCCAAGCAATTTGTTCCTCCCAGGTCCAGTCTTGCATCTGGGCTTACCCATTCCTCAAGGTCACCTCCTCCTTGAAGCCTACCATGATCTTCTTTTCTGCTGGGTCTTCTGCTGGGCCCCAATGCATTTTGTGTATCCTTACAGATTTCAACCATCTTGGTGAACTGCAGTTTTCTGTTTGTGTATCTGTCTCCATTACAAGTGTGTGAGTTCCTCCACACAATGGTGTTTTATTCATTGAAGCGTCCTCGCCCTGTAGTGAGTAAATATGTAAGAAATTGATGAAGAGTAAATATACTGATTTGCCAATGCTTGAAACCATAAACAAATTATTGGGAGAATGAGTACAGGGGTGATCGACTTCAAGAAGAGACTCTATCTTGTGCCATCAAATCCCCTAAAGGCTCCCTGCATGAGAGGCTTTCTCCTGCCTCTGCTAGCGTTTCCCTTCTGAAGGGGAGTTAGAATTGGCCAAAATCCAGACCCCAATGACACCAAATGCTGGGAGTGTTGGGGAGAAGCAGGAACTCACATTCGTTGCTGGTGGGAACGCAGTATGATGCATGGAAAACAGACTGTTTCTTATGAAACTAGATGTAATATCACCATATGACCCAACAGTCACGCTCCTTGGTACTTACCCAAAGGAGCTGAAAACTTAGGTCCATACAAAAACCTTCAGAGGGATGCCTTTAGGAGCTGAAACTTAGGATGATCATGATATGTCAACATAGGTTCATCAGTTGTAACAAACGCCCACTTGGGTGGGGGATGTTGATAATGGGGAGAGATGCAAAACTTGCCCCAAATTTGCCAAAACGTGGATGCAACCAAGAGGTCACGCAGTAGGCGAGTTGATAAATGAAGTGTGGTCCGTTCAGACAATGGAATATTACTCCGCTAAAAAGAAAAGCAATCAAGCCATGGAAAGACGGGGAGGAAACGTAAATGCATATCACTAAGTGGCAGAAGCCAATCCGTAAACGCTGCGTCCTATGTGATTTCCAACTCTATGACCTTCCGGAAAAAGCCAAATGATAGACAAGTGAAAAGATCAGGGCCTGCCAGGTTTCGATGGGGGCCGAGCAGAGGATTCTTAGACAGCGAAGCTACTCTGAGTGATGCTGGAATGATGATACATGTCAGTATATATTTGTCCAACCCCGCAGAATGCACGCACTGAGACGGAACCCTAGTGCAAACTAAAATGGGCTTTGGATGAAGCTGATGTGTGAGTGGAGGTTCATCAGTTGGGGCAATAATAAGGGAGGCTTTGCCTGTGTGGGGGGCAGGGGATATGGCGGCAATCTCTGTACCTACCTCTCAATTTTGCTGTCAACTTAAAACCCCTCTTTAAAAAAAAACTTACCTTAAAAAAAAAAAGGAGAGGGGTTCTTCTCCACTGGAGAGGGACCCCCCCTGCCCCTCACACCCCCCATCAGGGCTATGGAATGGCTTTGCAGTCCCCACTAATGCTAACCATGTGCAGCATGCGGGCGGGCATGCAGGCCACTTCATTACTTTGTGCTTAAGGAAATGCCTCCCAGCACTGCACTTGCCTTTTTAAATTTCACAACTACTAAATCCACTCCCAGCCTTTTTTTTTTTTTTTTTTTATAGCTAACGAAAGTAGTGTGGGGATCTGCAACAGAGAGATCCCTCCATGCAGCCTGCCTGTGAGTCACCTAGGGGCCAGCGGACCCACGGGAACCCAAGGCTGTCTCTCCAAGGAGACCTGGCCCCTTCGCCAGATCAGCTGAGCTGGGGTTAGGGACAAATTCTTTCCATAATTAAAGCCTGAGTCCTTTAGTAGAGGACAGGTTCTTTTTCTTTTTTTCTTTTTAATGTTTATTTATTTATTTATGAGAGAGAGAGAGAGAGAGAGCACAAGTCAGGGAGGGGCAGAGACGGAGACACAGAATCTGAAGTAGGCTCCAGGGGCACCTGGGTGGCTCAGTCAGTTAAGTGTCCAACTTTGGCTCAGGTCATGATCTCATGATTCATGGGTTCAAGCCCTGTAACAGGCTCTGTGCTGACAGCTCAGAATCTGGAGCCCGCTTCAGATTCTGTGTCTCCCTCTGTCTCTGCTCCTCTCCCACTCGTGCTCTGTCTCTCTGTCTCTCTCTCTCTTAAAAATAGATAAAAATTAAAAGAAAAAAAAATTTTTTTTTAAGTAGGTTCCAGGCTCTGAGCTGTCAGCCCAGAGCCCGACGCGGGGCTCAAACCCATGAACTGTGAGATCGTGACCTGAGCCAAAGTGGCATGCTTAATTGACTGAGCCACCCAGGTGCCCCAGTAGGTGACAGGTTCTTAAGAGCACTCCACCAGGGACCAAATCAGTGTGGGTTTAAATTCTACCTTTGTGAGCTGGGGCCAGTGACTTACCCCTTCAGGCCCCAGTACCACAGGCTGGCTTCTCCTCCGAGTTCTTGGGGGACTTTTTCCGTTATTTCATTTTATCTACCCTGGTGCCAAGCACAGCACCCCGTCCACAGTGAACCTGACCTGATGGATGGGCAGGACATCAGGAAGTCAGAAGTCCCGTTGTAACTGAAGACTGAACAATGTGAGTGATGTGGGCCCTGTTGCACGAGAAGAGCCCCAGCTCCCAGCGGTGTAGCCTGGGTTACCAAGGGCTGGAGGGTGGGCGGCTCAGTGGGCTCAAAGCCAGGCGTGAAGATGAAATGAGAGTCCGGGAGTAGAAGGGCCCCCGGTCCATGAACTCTAGGCTCGAGCATGCAAAGTTGTGGAGGACAGAAGGGCCGCCTGCTAAAATCAAGCCACTTGGCTGTTCCTGTCTTCTGCAATGCGCTCCATCAGCCTAGGCCCCCTTCACCTGTGTGAACACACGTGGGGATGTGGCTCCCATACATAGGATGACTTTGGATAACTTGCTGACCTCCATGAAGCTGAGTATGACAGCGACCAGGCTCTTTGCCAAAGGCTCGACCCTGGGTTATACTGTCTAATCCTCACGATAACCACCAGTCCCCCCCCCCCCCACCGAGTCGGGAGGAAGATTCCTATTTTACATGTGAGGAGACTGACCCATAGGGGCAGGGAGCGGAGCCAGCCTTTGAACCCAGCCTTTCTGGCTGACCCCATCACTCAGGCTCTCACCAGGTCATCTGTGGGCTTTTCCTCCTCTCCATCCCACGTGGAAGCCTACCTTCATAGGCACAGACTAAGTATCCTGGAAACCACCTCTTCAGAGCACTCCCAGTGGTTTGCATGAATGCCTTGCCTGAGAAACGCCATCAGCCCAGCCCGCCTGGTGCTGCAAGGTGGCCCAGGGCCTGGGTGCTGCCGAAAACCATCCACGTGGGTCAGAGGGAGCGATGCTGGTCCAGCCCCCCAGCGGCCTGAGCAAGAAGGCCGGCTTGTAGCTGTTCTTTTCAGGGCTGGCATTCTACAAACCACAGAGATTCCTTTGGTGAATGGAAAAGTGGAGGAATCTTGCAGGTACTTACTCCCGCTCGCCTAGACCACAGGATCAATGCTGCTAAGCGCTCAGCTTTTCTTTTTTTTTCTTTTTTTTTTTTTTTTAGTTTATTTAATTTTGAGAGACCGGGAGCATGAGCAGGGGAGGGGCAAAGAAAGAGGGAGGGAGAGAGAATCCCAAGCAGGCTCTGCACTGTCATCTCAGAGCCGGATGCAGGGCTCGAACTCACAAACCATGAGATCATGACCGGAGCCAAAACCAAGAGTCGGAGGCTTAACTGACTGAGCCACCCGGGCGCCCCTAAGTGCTCGGCTTTCCAACCTTTGTGCCGCCACTTGCCCCCCGCCCCCCCCCCCCACAGCTCCGGCTCCATCCCAGCCACCGGCTTGCGATCCAGAGAGCCAAGGTCTACACCAGCCTCCAACGAGGGCTCTCCTCCCGCACCCCTCTCACTCCACAAAAACTCACTGAGCTGACCCCTGTGCCCAATACTGAGGATGCCAGAGGTGAGTCCAGCCACGGTTCCTACCTCAAAGGAGGCCAGTGTCCAGGGCCAGTGGGCTGGAGCGCAAGCTAATGAACGAAACAGTCTGTCTGTCCCAGCTTCTCTCTGCAGCACCCCTGCAGCCTCTCTGGCATGGAAGTTAAAGAGGTTGTGCTAGATGAGGAGAATAAAGGCACAGGGAAGCCAGGCTTAGGCGACTTAGAAAAACTGAGGCGGGGAGAAGCTTCATGCCCGCCCAAGGTCACCCACCGGGGGAGAAATGGCACATTTGGAACGAGGGCCACTCTCTGCAGAATGAGAAGGGGGGGAGGGGGACGCTGGCCATGGCTGTCATCTCCAGGAGACTACTTGGCTGGCCACCACCTGGACCCTTTAAGGCTCCCACCCTGAAGGCCACCACACTGGAGCTGTCCACTTCTAGAAGGCCTGCTCGCCCTACAGTGGCACAAAAGGGAGCCTCCCAGATGCCAAGCATCAGCCCGATGCTCCTGCTCAACGACCTTGTGGGACCCAGCCCACAAACACTGCCGCCCTTAGACCCGGAGGAACAGGTCAGTGCCCTGGGCCCAGGCTCTAGAGAAACCGTCCTCCTCCCCCCCCCCCCCCACCCACCACCACCAGGCGGCCGCTTCCCACTGAGCATCGGAATTTTCTGGAGCCAAGAAGATTCTAGATCTATGCCTCAGACTGTGCTTCCCAGTACCAAGACCTGAAACGCCCTGGCGTCCACACTGTCCCAAGCCTGCTTCCAGACCCCGTTCCCCTAAGCGCTGACTGGGCCACCGGGGTGCTCACTTCTAGTCCCAGGGTGTCCGGGGTCGGGGTGGGCACCGCTTGGACCGGCCAACTGGAATGTTCCACGAGATGCCCTCCCACGGGAGACAGGGCCAGGTTGTGGAAAGAGAAGGGAGGCGGGCTGCGGGCCTAGAGCCTTCCCTCTGCCCTGACCTCAGGCTTACCAAACCCAAGAGGACCTTGCAAAGCTCTCCCAAAACTGCCCCTCCCTCTCTCCCCCCTGCCCCCCTCCCTCCCGCCCCTCCCCCCCGCCTCCCCCCCTCCTCTCCAGGCGCGTGCAGAGGGACGGGCCGCGCCACTTCCGGAGAGGCCAGGCGTTTGCTAAGCAACCGGGAGCCCTTGGACTCTCTCTCTCAGGTCTCTTCGGTTGCCATGGAAGCTGTTTTAGAAAGCCCTTCTTTTCCAACAATCAAGGCTGTTTTTCGCCAGGGCCTGCTTCGAGCACCTTGCCTTTCAGGCCGAGGGCGGTGGGGGCTCGGAGGGGCAGAGGTCCCCGGATGCACACGCTGACCCACAACCCCCTGCAAACAACTCTGTCGCTCCTCGCCTGACCCAGACCGTCCCCGGTCTCCACCTGCCGGCGTCTGTCCCTCCCCAAAGAGATCCTGCCTCTTAAACCTTCTGTCCCTCCTCCCTAGACCCTCTTCTTTGCCCTCAGGCTTCTGGCCAGACTCTCCCTGGGCCCCACGGCTTTCCCCTGAGGGCGTGGGGTCCTCCACGTGGCCAGGTGGCAAGATGAGGGAAACCAGTCCTTCTCTGTCAGGCCTCAAGGTGAAGTACCTTCAAGCACTTGTTTTGCTCCTGTTGAGATGAGCCATCTCTTAGCAACATCCCAGGGCGCTGTTGTGCTAAAGGGTCTCCTGTCTTCCCTCCCTGAGTTACAGTGTCGCATCCCCCCCACCCCCACCCCCCAGCAGAGCTGAGCAAGGGTGAGTCCCCAGAGTGGGGAGGAGTGAGAGGGAAAATGTTTATTCTGCCCCAGGGCTATTAGCAGAGCCCCCCCCCCCCCCCCCCGCCCCTCGGGTGTTTTGGAAGGCAGACTTCTCCTTCCTCAAGAAGAAGGTAAGCACCTGATGCAAAAGGAACCAGGATCACAAGGGGTTGGCCTTGGAGGAGGAGAGGGAGGCTAAGAGCTTTAAGCAGGGTCCGCCCGTGCCTTGTGCCTTCGTCCAGGCTGGGAGGGAGACTGGAGGGCAGGGGAGTCAGCAAGGGTTTCGAGAGTGCCTGCCCCAGGTTGAGGAGCCTGCGCCACCGGCTTGCTCGTTGATCTTGGCCAAGAGGTTCCGCCGCTCTGAGCCCTGGCTTGCTCGTCTTCAAAGTGGCAATGACACTTTCTACCCGGTATTGCTCTCAGGGGTGTACAACCGTCGGTGCCCACCGCACCCCTGCATGGGCTCTATGCCTCCGGGTGTCCGCAGCTGCGGCGGGGGGGGGGGGGGGGGGGGGGGGGGGAGGGGCGGGGGAACCGTGTGGGGGGGGGCGATTCAGTGCCATGGCCGTCATCAAGTCTGATCGCTTTATCTGATCGATTGGAGGGTGTGCTCCTTAGAGGGCACAGAGCCCCAGAGAGCTGTTCCCGGCCATGCTCTCAGCACCAGAGAGGACCTGGCACTAAGTTATGGCAAAGAGGTGTTTGTGGAATGAATGAATGTCATTTCAGTGCCCAGCACAGCGACACTCACACTCTGGGTACTCGTGCCCAGGTCCCCAAAGTCAAAGATTCTTATCATAAAGGGTGAAATCTTTTCAAAGGTGAGAAATAGTCCAACATACTCATTTCTGAATGCAAAATTGCTCAAGTGACTAGAACAGCAAACGGGAAATAAAAAATAAAAGCCAAAAGAGACAAAGCCAGGTGATATTGGGCCCCTTGGATATCAGTTGCTACCGCTCCCTGCTGGCACCCCCAAGGACGGCTTCCAGCACTAGGACAGATGGCCCCCACATATTTGCAGCGGGAGCTCGATTCATCACACCGTTCCCTTCTTGGTTCATTGTGATTTGGGCCAAAAATACCTGTTGAGGATCTATCTTTCTTTTCAAAAGAAGAATCAGAATTGTCATTGAGAGAAGTACAGCATGTTCATTAAAATAAAAGAAAACAATAATTGCAAAGGGGCTCAATTAAAGTAACAAAAAGGCAATTGCAATTGATTTCTAAAAAGTCTGAGCTTATTGTTAAAATTTTGCTTTGATTTTGAGATTGAAAAGCTTCAAGAGGAAAAACCACAATGAACACAACCTTTAGCAGATTCTTTCATTTTTAAAGAAACAACTCAGTCTTCTTTTCTTGGATTCTAAGAAACCCAATTGAATATTTGAAAATGTATTTTTTTAAAAGACTGGTTTCCCACTCTGGAGAATCTCACAGATTTTCAAAGCTGGAAGAGCCTCAAAGTCCAAAACTCCAGCCAATTCTGTAGTCCTCCTTGGAGTGAGAAGAGCAGTGGCTTTGGATTCAGACAGGCCAGGGTTCAAATCCCAGCTTTACCACGTGCTAGGGGTCAGCCTCGGACAAGCCACACGCTGCTGTAAAACTCAGGAAATATTCCTCTACAAAACGTTGTTGATAATTTCTACTGTGCAGAGTTATGGAAAGGATTGCCCAACACAATACATGCAAACCTTTAGAATAGTGTCTGGGTGTTTTTCTTGGGAAGGACCGTGGCGAGATCATCAGTGACAGGAGACAGAGAAGCCCCCGACACATTCAGGGACTGGATCTGGGGGAATAGGCAAGAGATGATTTTAAGCCAGGCTTTGTTCTCTTTCCACTCTACCAGGAGTATGGGTGTTAATGCACCCGCCCACCCCAGCCTGATGCCCGCCTGACCACACCTGTGCACCCCACACCACACACCTGCTTCTCCCGAAGGTTAGCTGGGTTTAAGGTCATCATGCAAGGCCCTCACTGCCTCTCCACACCCCGGGCCTGCTCCTGCACTCGCCACCACATAGTCTCAGCTCCTGACCTTGAAGCCCAGCATCCCCACTCCATCCCACCTGGCATTGCGGAGACCTTGTGTTAAGGACCTGGGCTGCCATCTAGGGAGTTCGGCTTGCCCCCCTCCTGTGTCTCCCCCCCCACCCACCAACTTTATCCTTCTTGTCCTTCAGGGAGGACCCCTTGTCCTATACCAGCCTCTTGGAGTTGAGCCCACAGCCTCACCGCCCTGCCAGAGCCCTTACCCAACAGGACCATTATTGAATCTCTGTGGCAATTTGCCCGTGGCGGGGGGGGGGGGGGGGGGACAGGGTGGGGAGAGTGTGACTGAAACACTTCCTCATTGGGTCTTAGATTTCTTAGAATCCGTCTTCACAGCCTCACTTCCAACTGGCAGACTCATCCATAGTTTCTCCGTCAAGAATGGTGGGAAAGAAGACGACTAACACTTATCGAGTCCTGAAGAAAGAACCTACTGGCGCTCTTGAATATCTAAAGATATTTGAGTATCTAAAGTCTTCTGTCCTGTATCAGCCTAGCTGAGCTGGAACTACATTTCCCAGAATCCCCTACCCTACGCTCTTCAGATTCAGGGTTGGCTACAAGAGACGTCTTGGGGAGACCTGGAAGGTGGATGTTCTGCTCTGAAGGCAGTGGGGCCAGATGCCTCGTTGCCCCCACATGGTGTCACTGATCTGGATGTTCACCCTCTTGGTCTGGGCTGGCAGCAGCCACAGCAGCTCCTGCTTGTGCAGAGTCTCCAAATCCTGGGACAGATGTACACAGTGTGGTGAAGGATGCCAACTTACCCCTCGCGTAACCTGCATCACTGAGGACGGACCAGTGAGGACCAGATACGGGCCCGCTTTGCCTGCCGGTTTGTCTGACCTCGCTCTCTCGTACTTCACGTCCAGGCTTCCTGGCCCTCCAGGGTCAAGCCCACGGTCACACACAGTCTTGCATAGACTGCTTGACTCGCTTTAGTTACATAAAGTCTAACTGCTATTTTTTTTAATTCTTATTTTATATCACTTACTACGGTTCTGCTCTTTTAGGGAACTCCTAACTGATACAGTCGCTACAGTGCAGTGGTTATGAAGGTGGTTTCTGGAGCCACACACCCTGAGTTCAAATCCTGCCTGTGCTACGTCAACTGCTAGCTGTTAACCTTTGATCTCACCACAGTGTGCCTCAGTTTCTTCCTCTATAAAATGGTAGTAAGTTATTATCTACTTCATGAGGTAGTTGTGAGGTTGAAGTAATGTCATAGGTGTAAGCTACCTACTATCTACAGCCTCAGTGAGCAGTTATCATCATCTTAGATTGTCCTTAAAAACCCACCCTGAAATAGGTATATTGTTGTATTTATAGTTCAGGAAAGGGGAACTCAGCAAGATTATTTGACTTGCCCAGGGTCACTTGGATGGGAAGTAATAGGACTGTCATTTTGCTTCCAGACTGTTCTAGGCAGGGGAAGCTTCCCCCTCCCATCTCTTATCTCTAATCCTTATGGAAAAGCCTCTTGTTTCATAAGGACTCTCATCTTTTTTTTTTTTAATGTTTATTTATTTTTGAGAGAAAGGGAGAGAGACAGAGGGTGAGCAGGGGAGGGGCAGAGAGAGGAAGACACAGAATCCGAAGCAGGCTCCAGGCTCCGAGCTGTCAGTGCCGAGCCCGACATGGGGCTTGAACTCACGAGCCGTGAGATCATGACGTGAGCTGAAGTCGGACACTTAACTGACTGAGCCACCCAGGAGCCCCTGGACTCCTTAACATTTTAACCAAGAATGAAAATATTCACCAACTCAGGCTTCTTAGACAGTTTCAGAGATCTTGCAGAAGAGACAATCCCCCCCCCATCCTGAATCTTTTTCTAAATACAGTACAACTTCGCTCATGACTAATTTGGAATTTCAATGAATCCACAGGCATTCATTCAGCTCTACTGTCTGTCCAATGTAGTGCTAAATGCTATGGGAGAAACAGGCATCGCTGGTGTAGTGAGAACTGGACTTCATCGTGGAGGGTATACACATGCCTACTCACTCTGCAGTTTGCTCTCTGTGAAAGGGTCCTAAGGAGCTCCACTTCCACATTAGTTATCGCAGCGGATGTAGTGGGGATTCCAACAAACTACGTCCACCCTGTGAATGTGAACATACTGGAGACAAGCGTCTGTGCAGAGGTAATTAAATTAACGATCTTGATATGAGGACATCACCCTGGATTATCTGGGTGGACCCTAAATTCCACGACAAATGTCGTTAAAAGATAGAAGAGGTGGGGCGCCTGGGTGGCGCAGTCGGGTAAGCGTCCGACTTCAGCCAGGTCACGATCTCACGGTCCGTGAGTTTGAGCCCCACGTAAGGCTCTGGGCTGATGGCTCAGAGCCTGGAGCCTGTTTCTGATTCTGTGTCTCCCTCTCTCTCTGCCCCTCCCCCGTTCATGCTCCGTCTCTCTCTGTCCCAAAAATAAATAAACATTGAAAAAAAAATTAAAAAAACACAATGAGAAACATCGCGTATAGACTGGAAAGATTCAATGTTTAAAAAAAAAAAAAAAGAAGAAGAAGAGGAAAAGACACAGGTGCAAGAGAAGGAGAAGGCCCTAGACCATGAGGCAGAGACCAAAAGCCAAAGAACGCCCGAGGCCACCAGAGGCTGGAAGAGAAAAGGAAAGATTCTTCCCTTGAGTCTTCAGGGGAGCACGGCCCTGCTGACAGCTTGATTTCAGACTGCTGGCCTCTAGAGCCCTAAGACAATATGTTTGTGTTGCCTCAAGTCGCCAAATTGGTGGGAATATTTTATGTCAGCCCTAGGAAGCAAGTACAATTATTGACTGCTATGTAACAAATTAGCGCACACTTAGCGACTTAAAATGACACCCATTTATTATCGTGTAGTTTTGCAAATCAGAAGCCCAGACGCAGCACAACCGACCGGGTTCTCCTCTCGGGTTCTCACGAGGCTCTGATCAAGGTGTCAGCTGGCTGCATTCTCAGAGGGAGCCTGGAATCTTCTTCTGGACTGAATGTTGGCAGCATTCCGTTTCTTGTGGTTGTCGGACTAAGGTCCCCAATTCCTTGCTGGCTGTCAGCCAGGGGTGACTCTCAGCCGCTGGAGGCCACTCGTGTTCCCTGCCACATGGCCTCCTCCATCTTCAAAGGCAGCATGATGGATCTTCTTCAGGTCAAATCCTCCCACATTTCAAGGCTCTGACATGCCCTATCACTTACCGCTAGACCAAACGTGAAGAGCTTGTGTGATTAGATCAGGCCCCACCCAGAATTATCACCTTTCTTTTTTTTTTAATTTTTTAAACTTTATTTATTTAGAGAGAGGGCACAAGCAGGAGAGGGGCAGAAAAAGAGGGAGAGAGAGAGAGAGAGAGAGAGAGAATCCCAAGCAGGCTCCGCACTGTCAGCACAGAGCCCAATGCAGGGCTCAAACTCACAAACCATGAGATCATGGACTGAGCCAAAACCAAGAGTCAGACGCTTAACCAACTGACCCACCCAGGCACCCCGAATCATCACCCTTTCTTAAAGTCAATTGTTCCATGTAACATACAACCTATGTGCCATAATATAATCTAGTCACGGGATGAAAATGCATCGTATTCATAGTCCTGGGGATTATGCTGGCTGCACTGGGGACAGGAATTCAGGGGGCTTAGAATTCTGCCTAGCACGATAGGTATCAAGATTAAATGTGATCCTGGTTGTGAAATCGTCTAAATAATGATACTAGACAAATGTGACAGAGTATTACTGTTTAAAAACTCACACTTAACTTTAAATAAGCAAAGGGAAAATCGATGGGGCCTGGGCTCTATTGTCTTTTTTTCTTTTAATTTTTTTTAACGTTTTATTTATTTTTGACACACAGAGAGACAGAGCATGAACGGGGGAGGGTCAGAGAGAGAGGGAGATACAGAATCCGAAGCAGGCTCCAGGCTCTGAGCTGTCAGCACAGAGCCCGATGCGGGGCTCGAGCTCATGGACCGCGAGATCATGACCTGAGCTGAAGTCGGACGCTCAACCGACTGATGGGCTCTATTGTCTTCAAGAGACATGAAAGAACTGATGGAAGGAAAACCTGAGTCGGTGTCCCAAAGAGATAATGGAGATGGTCTAAAATGAGGGGAGAAAATCAATGCCAGGTACTGGTTTGAACACATCAACTCAATCCTCATGACAACTCCACAAGGGGCTATTAGCATAAAGTCCATTTTATGAGTGAAAAACTGAGGGCAGGGAAGTTCACTAACTTGCCCAAAGCAACACACACCTAATAAGCAGCCGAAGTAGGCGTTAGCTGAGCCCAAAGGGTCTAGCTCCGGAGGGTGTAGTCTTAACCGGTCCACTGCACCTGCCTCTCGCTGAGGGGGAAACCGAGGCATGGGCGGAGGTGGAAGTATTGGGCAGGGCACACCTGCCAGGCAGATAGGGAGCAGAGTGTCAGAGGTAGTTAGGAGGACAAGGTGATGAAAGAGAGTAGTAGGAGGTGGGGACAATTGCAGTTGAGGGGTTTAATCTAACCGGCAGAAATGCCTACGGGTGACGTAATATATTTATCGGGCTGAGGGAAAGCTGGTACAGCCCATCGGGAGTGAAGCTGTTTTTAGAACTCCTGCCAGTAAGTTCTTTGGCCATGTGTATCCTCTGAAACCAATCCTGGATTAAGTCAGCTTCGTTGCTGGGGCACAGAAACATTCAGGAGTCCTGCACATAAAGTTTATGTTGGGAATTGGTACTGTTCCACCTCCTCACCGGCTTTAAACAACAAGCCAAACCTCTAAGAATAAGAATATTGCGGCAGACTGTGTTTTGGGGAGATGGTCACAACAACACATCCCATCCCCCGTGTTCTTCTTACAATGTGACTTTGGGACCTAGGTTCCTGCTCTTGAGTCTCGCTCTCTGACTGCTTGACCGACAGAAACTGATAGCTTCCAGTTGTAGTCCCTGTGTTGCTTGTTCTCGAAACCCAGCCACCATGCCATGAGGAAGCCCACTTGCCCCATGGAGAGGCCCGGGCAGACAGTAAGCCACCATCAGCACCAACTCGTAACACATGACTGAGCCCTCTTGAGGTGGATTCTCCAGACCCAGTTGAATCGCCCCTGTTGATGTCACACATCACAGAAATGACCCGTCCCTGCTGAGACCTCTCGAGAATTCAGACATGTGAGTAAAATTAGTGATTCCTGGTGGTTTTCAGTCCCTGAGATTATGTAGCAACAGATAACTAGAACAGATATTTGTGCCTGAGAGTAGGATGCTGCCATAATAAAGTCCTGAAAGGTGGGGCGCCTGGGTGGCGCAGTCGGTTAAGCGTCCGACTTCAGCCAGGTCACGATCTCGCGGTCCGTGAGTTCGAGCCCCGCGTCAGGCTCTGGGCTGATGGCTCAGAGCCTGGAGCCTGCTTCCGATTCTGTGTCTCCCTCTCTCTGCCCCTCCCCCATTCATGCTCTGTCTCTCTCTGTCCCAAAAATAAATAAACGTTGAAAAAAAAAATATATATATATATATATATAAAGTCCTGAAAGGTACAACACTGGTTTTCACACCAGGCAGCATATATAAGGCTAGAGGGTCTCAAGGAGAATGTGAATGAAAGACTGCAGGGCCTTAAGGAGCCTGCCAGTGAAAGGCTTTAGGTAAAGTCATGAAAATGTCACAGGAATCCTGAAATAACATAGATCCCTGTCATAGAATGTTATAGAAAGTTTGGCAAAGCTGCAGCCTGCAGCAACACGGAAACTGGGAGGGCACCTAATGATCTCCACGGGCTAGCTAAGGTTTCCGGGCAGAATATGGAGAGTGCCTCCTAGAATGATGCAGTATGGGAGGGGACGGACCAGCTAAAGGGCTTGCTGGGTCCAAAAATCAAACTAGTTTTCATTCTCAAGGCTCTCCAGATGGCAAACAATTCTCAGTGAAGAAAGGGGCTCAGTCCGCTCATAAATCTAGGGTGGGACTATGCCATCTCTGGTTGAGACCTCAAGAAGATGTAAGGTAGTGCTCCTTAGAAACTCTCGGACAGACAAAAGGTCCTCTGATGATCTCAAGGGTTTGCCCAAGTCAAGCTGCTCTAGTTGGTGCCACGTGGCACAGAAATGACATGTCCCCACTGAGTTCCACCCAAATGATCAATTCGTGAGCAGTCAATGTCTGTGTTCTAGGCCCCTGAATTTTGAAATGGGTGATTATGCAGTAATAGATAAGCAGGCCAGACGTGAACCACTGGGCCCCCTTCTCTGTTCAGTTCCATTGACACGATGACCTCTGTGCCCACAGAAAGAGCTCAGGGTCGCGTCTGCTGTGGACAAGCTCTGCTTGGATCTGGAAAAGTCTCCTCTCATTTTGTGGCTTTTCTGAATCCAGGAGCCCAAACTTTTGCTGGAGAGGTACTGTGTATAGTTTAGTGTCAGGATTGGCCACTGGAGCTCCAGCCTAAGGAAGGCTGCAGTGTGACAGGAGGGGCACAGAGTGAGCTGGGACTGGATTGGAGCAGGAAATGCCTTGACCTGGGGAGGCAACTGAGTGCCCTTTTCTGGAATCATCTCCCTCCTTTCCTCTTTCTTCCTTTGAGCAGGTTCCAATGGGGACATCTATGAATCGTCTTTGCAGAAAGCTTTTAGAATCTGCCTTCTTCCTGTTGGATAGACCAGATAGCAAGACTTCTCGTGGGAGAGGTCTGAGGATGGTGCCTGGGGTGGCCTTTACCCTCTCCCATCTCACGCATCTAGGATTGATGGCCCTCCCCCATGCTAGGGGCAGGGATGCATATAATCAGACTCATTTCCCACCCTCAGGGAACCATCTGTGCAGTGAAGGAAGCAGGCAGGGACACAACCACCACAGGAGGCTATGTGGGGTCTCCCTGAGGTGCATACTGGGGCCGGGAAAGGCCCAGGAAGCGGGTGATGAGGGCCTGGGGACTTGGACATAGATAGGTGGGCAGGGCTTCGAGGAACCACCACAGATGAACTGGGGGTCAGGATCTCACTGATGACGTGTCCCTCCCCTATACTCTGGGCTAGGACCTCAGCCATGAAGACCTATTGCCAGTCCCCTCCAGGCTTTGCTTCTGGGCTTTTGTTAAAACTGTTCCTTATGCCTGGAAAGCTTTTCCCCACCTTCCCTGATTCATTTGATCCTTACCCTCTGAGGTACATATAGGTGAGAAAACTAAGGATGAGACCGTTTAAGGCATTTGCCTAACATCTACTCTGAGAGATACAGTAAAGAGAGAGTCATAATCTGAATGGAAAAAAGCAAAACCTATTTAAAGCTTACATGCTCCATCCTTTTGAAAATTACTGATATAAAAAAATGATGTAGCAAAAACAGTAAAAATATCAGACCAACAAAGAGCTCATCTCTTCGTCCTCCAAAAGAGGACTTCAGTTGTGCCTATACTGTTCTACTTCTTTTGAAACCATGAAGCAAATATACCACCGTGTTTGGATTTGAGAGTCAGGTAGTGAACAAATATCTGTTATTCTCTGCACTTTTCATTATGTATAAACACCTTCATCATTGTTTTTTAAATTTTTTTTTTAACTTTTATTTTTATTTTTGAGACAGAGAGAGACAGAGCATGAACGGAGGAGGGGCAGAGAGAGAGGGAGACACAGAATCGGAAGCAGGCTCCAGGCTCTGGGCCATCAGCCCAGAGCCTGACGCGGGGCTCGAACTCACGGACCGTGAGATCGTGACCTGAGCTGAAGTCGGACTCTTAACCGACTGAGCCACCCAGGCGCCCCCTCCATCATTGTTTTGATAAGACAATTTAATAAACCCTAAGGAGTCAGATCTAACATATTTCACGTTCAAATGATTTCATGCAAAGATCATAGTGAAAATAACAGAGGTGGTTTCTTCATTTTTTGAGACACTGATAAGTAATCTCAGGAAATCAGAGTACAAACAGTATATATATATATATATATATATATATATATATACACACACACACACACACACACACACACACACATACACGCTATATTATTTTTCACATTTTTGCTTCTGGTCCTGGGTCACATGCAGACAAAATTTTTCATAAATTCCATCATAGCACATATCCCAACTTGAATCCTACCTTTTGCCCATACCTCTGTGGTTAACATTTTTGGTCTGAGGAGTATGGTCTGAACAATCCTCATAATTATTCTTCTTAATAGCTACAGTATAACTATAGCTTATTAAGCACTTCTCCCATTACAGCCCCCTTCAATCATTTCCAGCTTTCGGCTCTTCTGGACACACTTTCATAAATATCCTTATGAATTCAATTTTTTATTTGTTTTGAAACCTGTATCTTTATATAGCATATGAAGTATATGCAATCACACTATTCCCCAGCTGATATTGTAACAACTTACGGTGTCCAGGTGTATGTTTTATCTCCTTCTACCCATACTGGATATTTGCATATATTTGTTGCTGACCTAGGGATTAATTCCATCTTTGGTAGACCTATTTGGACCTTCCACCTTCAGAAGACTTAGGGTTCCAACAGACATTTCAGGAGCTCGATTACCCATAAGTGAACAAAGGGATTTTGTAATGTGTACATTGAAAAAAATTCAGGACTTTGCTATTTCTTACCACCTTGGATTCTTTAGTCCCTTAAATGAAATCTTATTACAGCCCATCCTGGTTTGATGGTTCCGTTTTCCATTTCTTCTTGCTCTTGGCAAGGTGGGAAGTGGAGGAGAGAGCAAAGGGTAAGGAACAAAGGTGAAAGTAAAGAGTGATGGGAGGGAGGAAGCCACTAAGATCTTCCCCCTCGTAGGAGCATTAATGTTACCAGGAGGGGGTCACATTGTGTTCCTCTAGGTAGACTGAAAGCCAAGGGAGAGTAAGAAGGATCCCTTTGAAGGGCAGACTATTATAAAGCATGTCTTCTTGGTACTGGGAGGAGTTTAGGCCTATCGCTCTCCTTGCGATACCTATCCAAGCATTCTCAAACTCATATTAAATAATTCAAACACTCCCAGGTACCAGACTGCTAACGAACTGAGCCTTGACTTTCAAAAGGTAATAAGGAAAATTCCCACCTGCTCTAAACTTCTCTGAGTAAAAGTCTCCCGGAGGGATAGGTATGGAATTCCTGTGACTTCAGAATTAGGCAGGGATCTTATAGCTCTGCCCCAACTTTCCAGCACAGGGGTATGGCAGTGCTGATCAGTAGGAGGCATGGCCACCGTGGTCCTCGGACTAGAATGTGTCTGAAGGCCGAGGGCATTGACCTAAGAGCTTGGAGTCCCAGGTCAAGCTTCCATTCAGACCCCAGCTCATTGAGATTGGGGGTAAATGACCTTCCTGCTCTGGGCTGCAGTTTCTCCATGAGTGAAATGTAGCTGGTGAATACTGCCCCGTCTTCTTCCCCATGCCGCTAAGAGACTCAAGGGGACGTGGGTGGAAAGCGTTTTAGCTACAAAGGGATGCATATATATAAGGGATGGTGGTAGTGATGTCTCCCTATTTGTGCAGAAAACCAAAACATTAATGTCTTTTATAGACGGAATGAAAATAATTGAAAGAATAAACTAGGATTTTTTACAAGTCATACCCCATGGAAAAGGAATTTTAAGACAAACATCCTGAGTAAAAAAACCCCCTCACATGTTCCAGCTCGGCAGTGCAGTAGATCTGAGGTCCTACGGTCAGCCCGGGGTATCACTCGCAGGGCTTCAGCTGGGTTTGCAGTCACAATTGTTTACTGCGGAGTCCCTTTTTTTTTTTGGAAATAACCAAATTGATATTTTTATACTACTACCTGGTAAGACTCTCTTTTTCTCCCTTTCTCCTCATCCTCCACCACTATTATTGCTGAGTTGGGGAGAATGAGAAGTACACTGTGCCTAGGAAAATGGGAAGAAGATGGAGAGAAATGGTCCAAAGTTGAACCCAGGGCCAGAGGAAGCCACAGAGGACCCTGGGAGGTCAACATCGCTTGGGTTTGAAGTATATTAAATACAATTCAACAAACATGTATTGAGGTCCCACTGAAGACAGTGACGTATGATCTGATGGGGGCTCCTCCAAGAGCTCGTTATCTGGTGGAAATAAACTACTGCATTACTATGTTATGCTTGCATTCGACCGGCAAAGAGTCCTAGGGAAACCACAGGTGATTCTCATTATATGAAGAATAACTGGAAAACCCCTGAGACGAGGTAATATTTGAGCCCAACTTCGAACAATGAGGCAGCGTGTGCCAGTGACATAAAGGATAGTAGAGGGTTCCAGGCAAAGTCAACAGTATGATGAAGGCCTGGAAGCCTGGACCTGCGTAGAATGCTTAGGTGAGAGCTCATGAAATATGTGTGATGTGCATGGGGGTAAAGGTGAGGGGTGTGCAAGTTAGGAAGGGTTATATCACGCTGCAGTGACAAACATCCCCAAATCCCAGCTGCTTATAACATCAAGGATGGAAGAGGCCCATCCATGCCACCTTCACTCCAGGGCCTTGGCTGATAAAACAGGCACTGTCTAGAACCACTTGTCCAATACAGTAGGTATTGGCCCCAAGAGGCTCTTTAAATTTTCAAAAGTCACATATGGCTAGCGGCTACCACCCTGGACAACATAGATATTATAGAACATTTCTGTTGTTGCAGAAATTTCTACTGGGCAGCTTGGTCTAGAACAGGAGTCTGCAAACGATGGCCCATGGACCAAATTAAATCTGCACTTGTTTCTATAAATAAAGTTTTATTGGAGTACAGTCATGCTCATTCATCTGTATATTATCTACGATTGCTTTCCCAAAACAGGGTAGAGCTGAGAAGCTACAGAAGAGACCATATAGCTCACAGGGTTGAACATGTTTACAGAAAAAGTGTTGACACCTGCTTTAGACCCTTGCCCCAGTTGTCATGGTAGAGGGAAAAAGGGACCAGCTGGCTACCTCTGCTTACAATGCATAGCCCAAACTAGTTGTTTGTCCCCAGGCAACCAGATGGGAGCAGGAGGTGCAAGATTTACCATTTCTCCCAGAAGGAGGGGAGACTGGAAACATTTGGCACACTGTGACAACCACAGAGGACATGGCTGGACACAGCATAAAGTTGAACCGAGTCTACAGGACCCAGAGGTTTGACTGTTATGCTAACAGAGTGAGGCATTATCAGAGCTTGTTGCTGCGGACAAGGATGGGTCCATGATGTATATCGGCAACGGAGGCCATTAGGAAATGGATGAGAGTGGCCAATACTGGCAGAAAGGGAGCCGGGGAAGAAAAGGGGGGAATCGCTCAAGAGATGCATGGTGCATCCCCAGCTCCAGAAACTTCCCTCGGCCTGGACTCTTCCCAAGGACCTACAGTTCTGCCCTAACCAGGTAGTGGCTCATTCCCAAGGCAGAGACTAATGACAGCAGACTGATTCGGGCACTTATTTTCCAAGCGCTTGAACCTTCCTTCCCAACAAACCTATGAGGGGGGTACTATTTTATCTCCATTTTGCAAACGAGGAAACTGGGGTCCAGCGGGATAAATAACCTGCCCAAGGTCACAGGGTAAGTGAGCAGTGGAGCAGGAATTCAAGCCCGCGCGTCCGGCTGCTCTGGGGTCCACCTGCCGCCATCGCGGCACATGGATCACCGGTCTGGAGGCTCTTCAGCTCCCCTGATCCAGCTCCATGACTCTGTAGAAAACTACCCAAATTTATGGATTATGTGGACTGTTGCCTTTTACTCTCCAAAACACATTAAGTGATTTTGTCTGGAAATGTTTTACAAGCCCCAATTATGCCTCCTACATTCCCTCCTCGGTACAGCCCAGGTCCCCAGCCAGGACTGTAAAAGAGCCTTTTCTTCTTTCTAAAGCCTCTTAACTCTCTGCCCCCAGAGAGGGCTGGTTCTCCCCGAGTCTGGGAAAAGCAAAGCTCCCGTTCTGGCCCACGGGGAGATTTTAGACGGACCGTCATGTCTCAGCTCAGCTCTCCCCCTTTTCACGAGACTCTTTAATTAGGTTCAGAAACATGTTTATGATCCTGAGAACCAGCCCGTGTTATATTAGGCAAGTTCAAAGCTCCTTTCCCCCCAGCAACTCTCAGAACATTTCAGTCAACTCAGAGGCCTGGCTCAGAGCCAGCTCTGAACAAAATCAGATTGTGGGCAAACAGCGCCTCCAGCACCCCCTGCTCTGGGCAGCTTTGGACAGACGATGGGCTTCTGTCTTGGACAGAGCTGCGTCTTCACACCCGCCCCTCTCCACGGGCGGAATGACCCTGAACACCTTGCTAAACCGCCCTGACTGTGGTATTCTAAGTTGGGGAATATGTGTATTTGGAATTTAGAACAGACTTGCGGTAGCTACGAAGATCATGAACTTGAAATGACATATAGGGTTAGTCATCCTCCCTCTTCCTTGCTGGGCCCGTTCCTGACTCTTCTAGGGGCCTGAAGGGGTCATGCTCTCTGGACAGGTAGGCCACCACCGTGCACGGGAGCCGGGACTCCTGTCTATTCCGGGAGACGCTCTCCCCTCTCCGGGTGGACCTCGGCTTCTAACAGGGGCCTGTGTTCCGGGCGGCGTGAAAACCTTGCAGTGCCAGGAAATGTGCTTCTGCGGCTGGGAGCAACCCACGCAAGCAGAACCCACGACAGGAAGTCGCAGTAGAACACTGCACAGATTTCACAGACATCGGCCCATCTCATCCTCACTGCTCAGGAAACCGGGTATGATTCTTATTCCCATGTCCCATGCAGCTCACCCACTTACACTTACACTTACAATTCAGAGCTTTTGAGTACAGTCACAGAGATTACGCAGCCATCGCTGCGATCGACGGTTGACCATTTCATCAGCGCAAAAGAAGCCCAGACCCATTAGCACTCGCTCCCCATTTCCCCCCAAACCTCCCACCCTAAGCAACCACTAATCTACTTTCTGTCTCTGTGGATTTGCCTATTCTGGACATTTCCCATCAGTGGAATCACGTAATATGTGGTCTTTCGTGTCTGGCTTGTTTCACTTCGTATAACGCGTTCAAGGTTCGGTCTCACTGGCCTTTTCTGCCTCCTGCTTCCCCGGCTCCCCCTGCCTGCTCTAGGTGGGACTGCAGCCTTCGGTCACTGGCCCACCTCCCTGTTAAGGCTTCCCAAACACCAGGCGCCCCTCCCTCTGGAATGCTCTGTGCAGGCCACCTCGGGGGGTGCACAGCCCTCAGCCCACTGCCCCCTGCCCCAGGAAATACATTTCTCAGTTCTTTCCACAATTTGAAAGGTTTTAAGACAAACTGGCCTGCTGTTGACAGCACTAATTCCTTTCTTCCTCTCCAATGCTCCTGTCTCTTCTCTCTCTTTTTTTTCAAAAGGAATTCTTTTTTTTTTTTTTTGATGTTGTGTGTATGGGTTTTTTTTCCCCTGCCTCCAGCTGTCACTTTGGTATGGGGATTGATGTTAAGTAGCACTTACTGGCTCTCGCTACGTTCCAACTGCTTTATATACAGTATGCCATGTACTCTCCATGGGGCAGGCATCATTATCCCCATTTTTTTTTCATTATCCCCATTTTATAAATGAAGGCACTGAGGCTCAGAAAGACACTCAGATTTTCCAAGACCACCCCAGTAAATGGCAGAGTCAGGATTGGACCTTTATCTGTCTGGCTTATTCTGCCTCCCCAGGGACCAAAGTCAGTGACCAGCTGGTGGCAGTTCTGACCGTTTCGCCCAATGCCTTAGACATGATCAAACTCACTGCAGCCTGCTGGAGTGATCTTTACCGTGCACGTTCATGGTTGCTCAGGGAAGGTCAACCCACAGTTCTTCCTGACCTCCGCAAGAAAGAGGCCACGGAAGTGGCTTTACTAGTATAAGTTCAGAGGGAGGTGTTTAAAGATCTGTTTCCTAGCACTTTGTTATAATCATCAATGAAATAAGCCATTGATATCCTCGTTATTTATCTCTCTGCACTCTTTCCCCGGACCCCAAATCTTTGATGGATGCTACTGCCTACAGAAGCATTTCCAAGCTTCCTCCCTGTGGCACAAAAGGCACTTCTTGATGAGGGGGACTACCTTCTCTGACCCAGGGTCCCTGTGATGCCCTCCTCGATCCTCATTTTCCACCCCTCAAACTTTTTCCAAATGATGATGTCAAGTGAAAATATTTATCAGCTGAGCTGAAGCACAGTGGAAACACCAGACAATAAGGTGGGGTGGGGGTAGGGGGTAGGTGGGCACTGGGAGACATGGCTCCTTGCCAGCGGACGAAGGCACTGAGGCTGGATCCTGAGGGTCATGGAGAGATTCCAAGTTGATTAGTGCATGGTCAGGTCTGCGTGCTAGGTCAAAAAAAAAATGGATTTGTAAGGAAATGAAAAGGATATTAATAAGCCAGGCCCTGCTGGCAGCCTCCTCTTTACCTGTGAAGTGGCTGGTGAGAAGCTGCTGGAGAGGGTGAAGAACATGAAGCAAGCCGAGAACGTAGGTGCAGGTCAACAAGAGGCAGCCATAGCGAATACCACTCGTGTTCCAGGGAGCTTAGGTATTGGGAACCATGGAGGACTGTCCACTGGGCAGCCCAGGGAGCCAACAAAGAGGGTGGGGTGAGGGCAGAGGGGCGGCCCCCAAATCAACTGACAAGTTAACTGGCCAAAGAAGCAAAGAGGGGCCTTAGGGAAAGAGAAGAGGGTAACTTGCATGAGTTATCTACCACTGTGTAATAAATCACCTCAAAGCTTTGCTGCCATAGTCCTTTATTATCCGTTATACTTTCCAGAAGTTTGAATTTTGAAGTGGTTGGACTGGGGAGCCCTCTCATGAGATTATGGTCGGATGCCAGCTGGAGCTGGCCAACTGGGAGACCCTCTCAAGGGCGGCTCCCACACATGCCTGGCGAATCGGTCACAAGCCTCAGCCAGTCTACATGCAGGTCCCTCCACTGGCTGCTCGAGTGTCCTCATGGCGTGGTGCTGGCCTTCCCCAAGTGAATGATTCCAGAGACCAGGGCAGGACCTTTGATACTTGTATGACCTGGGCTCAGAAGTCGCACGTCATCACTTTGGCCATGTTCTATTGATCTGAGGCAGCTGCTCCTGATTCAGTGTGAAAGGGGACCACTCAGGAATGTGACTAGTGAGAAGCAAGGATCGTTGGGGCCACCTCGGAGGCTATCTACTACAAAATGTAGTTATTAAGCCTCTACTGTGTACTGTGAAAGGTAACCATCATTGGTTAGGAATCTATGTTACTGTTATCTCATTACTCCCTCAAAATCTCCAGCATGAGCACCTTGCCTGTGCAGGGTAATAATTCAATTAAAAGTGTTGCATAAGTGACCAGTCCTTACAGATTTTATAACCCCTAACCTCCACCTTCCAGTCCCCTCTGTTTCCAATCGATGAGACACTGAGGTCCGGGGCTCTTAAGCAACTTGCCCAACCAAGGTCGCACAGCCAGTAAAAGAATGAGCTGTGGGGCGCCTGGGTGGTTCAGTCGGTTAAGCGTCCGACTTCGGCTCAGGTCATGATCTCACAGGTCGTGGGTTTGAGCCCCGCATCGGGCTCTGTGCTGACAGCGCGGAGCCTGGAGCCTGCTTTGGATTCTGTGTCTCCCTGTCTCTCTGCCCCTCCCCTGCTCATGCTGTCTCTCTCCATCTCTCAAAAAAATAAATAAATGTAAAAAAAAAAAATGAGCTGTGACTCAAACCCAAGAATCCTTGACATCAAAGCCAGCAAGCTTGCTGTTCCACTAGGCCCCCTTCACAGACACCATCCATCAGTAAAGAGGATGCTTCCAGCCTCCCAGGCTGGAGGGACCTCAGAACTCGATCTCCAGCAGAAGAGAGCATCTCAGAGGCTCTTCCCAAGAGCTGAGGCCTCTCCCCAGGCAGTCAGGCCAAGCCAGCCTCCAGAAGACCAGGGAAAGCATTGAGTCATGTGTTTATACCTTTTCCAGTTCTACCTGCATTTTCCTCTTCCTGTATACAACTCCCAGCAGACTATTCCAGACTCTCACCCCTCAGGAACTTCCGGTTTCAGAGCCAGAGTCTCCAGCCAGGCCAAGGAGGAAGGATGGGGACCTCAGGGGACTCAGGGAGCCGGAGCCCACACTTAGGTTAAACCTTCCGTTCCAGTGGGGCCTGGAAATCCCCGTTTCCTTCTGCATCCCCAGCAAGCTCCTGTGCAGGCCTCCCAGCTGCGCCTGGATGTGCTCCCAGCCTTAGCTCCCTCTGTGCCCCCAAGCTAGTCCCCGGCTCAACCCAGGAGGCCCTTTCCTCACGGAGCACTGGATGGAAGCATGGGCGACAGTCAGACCAATGGGTTCAAGTCTCAACCCTGCCACTTACCAGCTACAGCTTAGTCACATGAACCTCTCTGAGCTTCGGTTTTGTCCTACTTAAAAACAGTGGGCTTCCCCTCTCTCCCTCGGCACTGCCTATGCCGGTGGCAGCCATCTTTTACTCGGCATCATGGCCACCCTCGGACTTCCGGTGAAGCCCAGGATTGTTAAAAAGAGGACTAACAAGTTCATCTGGCGCCACTCAGACCCACATGTCAAAAGTCAATGCAACTGGAGGAAACCCAGAGGCATTGGTGAAACGGGGGGAAGACACTCTAAGGGCCAGATCTCGATGCCCAACATTGGTTACGAGAGCAGCAAGAAAACAAAGTATATGCTGCCCAGTGGCTTCCGGAAGTTCCTAGTCCACCACATCAAGGAGCTTGAAGTGCTGCCGATTTACAACAAATCTTACTGCACAGAGATTGCTCACAATGTCTCCTCCCAGACCCACCAAGCCAAGGCAGAAAGAGCAGCCCAGTTGGCCACCAGGGTCACCAATCCCGATGTCAGGCTACACGGCAAAGAAAATGAATAGACAGCTTATGCGCACATCGTATTTGTGCTAATAAAACCATAAAACTAAAATAATGATGATAATAATAATAATAATAATAATAATAAATAGTGGACCATTTAGGGGTAAATTACCCCGCCATTTGCAGTGGTGGCCTCGACGCAGGGGGAGGGGTCTGATATCTTGCCCCACCTCCTCCCTTCAGCAAGAATTGTCTGGGTTGGTTTAAAGGTTCGAAGCAACGAGCCATCAGGGCCTGCTCATCGTAAGCACACATTATTCTCCACACTAGCACAGTGCTGTCCTTCTTCCGCCTTCCATATCCACCTGTCTTTCAGGGCCTGAGGCATCACTTCCAGTTTCTAGAACACCAGCTGACTCAGCACCCTCAGTGCCCTGGAGCTTTTCTTAGGTGGGGACGCACTGTAAGTCAGTCACCTAGGTCGCCCCAAACACACATGCTGTGTTTCTTCCTGTATACGTATTCACAGCCTCTGGTGCCTTAACAGACTTTGCAGACTTCAGAGTTAGCATTTGGCAAAGAGGTGTTGTGTCCCTTGATTCTCCTTCATAGGTTGAGGACGTCAAATATTTATTGAGTGAATTTACAAGAGAGCGTAGACGCCTTCAGAACTTTTAGAAGAGCATCTTCAGTGCTGGCCTGGGGCTGGCAGCGGGGAGCAGAGCAGAAGCCCGGGCCTGTTGGTGGTCTCCAGTGTTGATGGAGGAGAGTCAGCAGACCCTCACCCCTGCCCTCCCTCAGCTGCCCCCTCCCCCCGCCTACACCCCCCTCCCCATTCCCTCTCCCTGTCTCCCCACTCCATATCACACGTGATTTCCCAGCTGTTTCCTATGGGGCCCCGGATCAGTTGACCCCAAGAAGAGCACAGCCGACAGCCTACTCCCCATTTCCTCAGGCAGGCCTGCCACCCAGTCACCCCGCCATACTCCGGAGACGGTTACAGTTGCCTTTAGATTTTTAAATGACGCCCCGTTCCCACACACTACTTCTAAAATGCTGCTTTGACTGGGTGAAGAATTCTTTTCTTTTTTTTCCTGGAATGGAATTTGCAATGTGTTTTCTCAACCCACCCCCATCGGACTTGAGCGAAATGAACTCCGGGCATGCCTGTTTCTTCCAGCAAGGCTCGCCTGATCTGAGGACAGTCACTAACTTGTTATTCTAAGTAATCCTCTGCTGAAAGCTATGAGCCGCCTGTGGTGGACGAGAGCGGGCTTTTCAAGCACAAAAACATCGGACTTGCTGGCTCACAGGACAGACAGCTTCCCGGGAGGAGGGCAGTAGCACAGAGATGCGACCTTCCTCCCAGACGGGACAGAAAGGGCCATCGCGAATCAAGACCATTTGGGGGTGACCATGCTATACATTCTTGTCATTGCCTGGGGAATGTTTCATCAGTCCCCCGCTCACTGACATTTAGGTCACCGTCATCAACAGAGGCTCCCCCACCTATCACATCAGATTAACGGATCACATCCCCCGCCTAACATCCTGAAAACCGGCCCAACACCGAGTTATTGTACCTTCTTTGAGGCCTTCCTCACTTGACTCTTTGCTGTCACTTCCTTCTCCGACCACATCCCCCTGCTTATCAATCCCCCAATTCTATTAGGCTCCTCTAAGCCAAGACCACACGTGCATCCCACCATTCCCTGTGCCTGGAGCATCCTTCCCCACTTTTCTGATAACAAATTCACACCGGCTTTCAAGGCAACTCACATCTCTCAGGCTGTTCCCAAACACCTATCTCCATCCTTAGCGTGTTGAAATCATTCGTGTTCACGTCTGGTTTTCCCCGCCATGGTGGCTCCCATGAACTTGGTTCCTTCATCTCTGTTCGCCAAGACCCTGCACCCGATGGGTCTTGAGCCCGTGTTTGTTCGGTCAATGGAAGAAACACTGACTGAACACATGTCTCCTGGAGGGAGGCACTGTGATAAGATGCTGTAACCAACAAAAGAAAAAATAGAATGTCAATCCAGCATTCTAGACCTCAATGAGCATATGAGTGTGTGAGCTCATACAAATTCAATAATCCGTAGTCAAAAGTGATAAACAAAAAAAAATACAGAAAGACACGGGGCAGGGCTCCAGTCCTAGGGAGCTTACAATCTAGTTTCCAGAAAAGGACTTCTGGATGCGTGTAAAGGATGCACATTTCACAAGTCTGCGTGTCCCCGGCCAAGTGAGCACCCAGCTGCTCTGGAGGAGGCCATCCCTGTGGGCCAGATGGTCAGGGAGGTCTTCCTGGAGGAGGTGCGGCTTGAGCTGGGTGTCGCAGGATAGGCAGGACTCAGAGATAAAGAGACATTCCAGGCACAGGGAACAGAAGGAGCACAGCAGAGATGTGGGAAAGGGAGTTCAGGAAACTGCCCCTAAAGAATAATAATAATTAATCTTAGTAAAGGGTTCTGTGAGCTGAGAAGCTGTTATGGGGCTTTTCAGATATTGTAAGGTTTTGTTGCGGTGGTGGCTCTGATCTCAAATGAGCTGAAGGCCTTGATCGGCGGCCACTCCAACCAGATCTTTTCCTAATTGGCCAGTGGTGCACACCCAGACACAAGTGGTAGAGCAAACTGTCTCTTAATACTTTGGTTTCAATTTGGGATGAGATATTTTTGCTTAACATTCGTCAGTCTCTTCTGCCAAAGTCTAAGGCAGTGTAGGGCTGTGGAAAGAGCACAAGTCTGGATCCCTCGGTTCGTAGCCTGACTCCACTTTTTTTCTCCCAGTGATGAGGCCATCGTCATCACCAACGTTTACCCAGTGCCTGCTTGGTTCCAGGCACCGCTCTAAACAACAACAACAAACCTGTCTTATTTTATCATCCCCGTTTTCCAGATGAGGAAACTGATGCACAGGGAATAAATAACTTCCCCAGAGTGATTGGCGAACGAGTGGCGGAGCTGGGATGGGAACCCACACAGTTTGACTCTGTGGGCCTCACCCGGAACTGTTCGGGTCTCAGCAACTCGTCTGCAAAATGAGGATAAGAATCACCAATCGCTCGCTGTTGTTTTGACATGGCATGAAGTTGTGTCACTCTCTGAGTGTCCTAGAGAACGAACGCAAAAGCCCCTGTAATGTTTCCAGAAGCATCACCTTCTCCCACTATGAAAGTGACATGAGCAGACTTTGCTCCTGTCTTCACCGTTCTCTTCCCCGGGCGCGTTCCTGAGCAGTCCCTCTGCGCACCTCCCTGTTCCCTGCTCCCCACAAATTCTTCTCATCTCCCAACCCTCAACTGTCCCAACATGCAGCCTTTGATGGGCAAACATGGACCCAGCGGCTGCCTCGCAGAATTCCAGCCCAGAAGCTCAGCGTGCCTGTTCCCATTTCCCCCTTTTCAATGTCAGGAAAGTTCCTGGGGGAGACAGGGGCGGCTGGAGACTGATGGGGACTGTGCTGTGTCTCTGGCACGCAGAGGAGGCAGACGGTTCATGCCGAGACCACCCAACCGCTCTCTCCGAGCCCTCACCTGCTAGGTCCCCCTCTGCGATAATGACGGAACCGAGCTGGGCAGGCATTTTGGTCTTCTGCAGGCAAAGACATGTTCCTTCCCCGAATGGAATTTGGTGTCTCCAATAATAATAAACGTAAAAACAGGTAGCATTTTTTTTCTTCTTGCCTGCTACACACCGAGCGCTGTTTGGGATCGTTCACAGGAACATTTTAGTCGAACGATTACACTCTCTCCTATGGATTAAGAGCCGTCCCAAAGTCCTCCCCACCCCCATTTTACATGTGAGGAAACTGGCATCTCCCTTCCTTCAGTGACCCTATAAATAAACAGCCCTCGGTGCCTGGTGCAGGAAATGCTCTGTGTATCAGGGAAAATCATTCACCGAGACAAGCGCGGATGTTAATGTTATGAGCACTGGGTGGTTGGAATATATTATCACCAGCTCAAGCATGACAATGCTCAGCCACCCCAGGCCAGGAAACGTAAGCGCAGGGATGAATGGATAGTTTTCCCATGCCTCCCTTGCCTGCTCCCAAGGGCTGAGGCTGCCCAGAGAGGGAGCTTGACCCCTCCTCTGATCCCTGGGGAGCGGTCACAGCACGGCTGTGCCTACAAAGCACTAGGTAAATGGGCAGGTGGAGGTCAAGCCTGGAGGGCGTGGCTAACGGTGATGGGGCACTTAGCGCCGGGGATCTGCGTGTGTGTTGTTTATTTGGGTATCCCCGGGGCCGGGATGCATGACTGGTACACAGCAGGCACCCAATAAATGCTTACTGACACCGGACAGGACATCGGCCGACCCGGTTCCTGACCCTGCAGCTGCCATGCCTGGATCTTGGGCAAGTCTCTCCCCCTTGTGTGGCCCTCGCTGCACCCAGAGGTCAAATGGAATTGTTAATGTCCGCCTGCTCCCACAAAGAGAATCAAATGAGATAAGACATGCAAAAGTGTTTTCTTAATCGCAAAGGCAAATTAAATACCGATTGAACGAAGAGGCCTCCCTGGCCTTTGATCTCCCCATCCACACCGGGTGTGCAGTGGGTACTGTGGGCTCTCCACGTCAAGAGTTCAGTTGATGGGCAGGGCTTTCACGCTGCATGAGTCTACGAGGCTCCATCACATAGACATCAGAGTCTATTGAACCGGCCGTACTCCCCCAGGGAATGGTCAGTGCACAGCCTGCACAACCAGACCCGGCAGTTCTAGATCAGGGCCTACTTTGGGCGGGACCATGAAGTCAGCACTGCAATGAGCGCGAAGGTGAGAACGTTGTTGTCTACTGCTAGGAGCTCTCAGAGAGGAGGCGGTCATTTCCAGAGAGCAGGGCTGGTGAAGTTTCCCTGGACCTGGCAGGCTGCCAGCACCGGGACTCTAGGATCCAGACCGGCTCTTCCATGCTCTCCAGACCCAAGGCCTTGCCTGCTTTTCTTCTCACCCAGCGATGTGAGTCCTCAGGCCCGTGGGAGGGTGTGGAAGAGGTGGAGGAGGGGCCGCCCTCTGGCTGCTGTCCCCTGCTGGCCCCCACCCCCTCCTCAGCTCACAACCATGCGGCGTGGACGAGGGAGCTCAGAATCAGCCCATCAGGCCCTAAGAGCCTGAGAGCGAGGCCCACCCAGGGTCATGAGACGTGTAAGACAAGCTCTGAGGCCAGACCTGGACGTCCCTGCTCCTGGCCCCATTCTTTCTGCCGCCCCACACGCATCTACGCCAGCGCCGAACTTAGCTGGAATGGAATGCCCAGAGAGGAAATTTCACCCGCCGTCAAAACATCCAAACGTATTGCAACAGCTAGAAATCCTTCTGCTGGCTGGGAACCCACGGCTGGGATCTGGGGAAAGGACCGTGGGGGGTGTCTTTGGCCACACTACAGTTCGCCCTGGGCGTCCCAGCCCCGTGCTGTGCTTTCCGGGGGTGGAGGCTTCGCCCAGGGGTGGTCCATCACACCTTCAGCCCCGCCGCTCCGTGTTCTCCACACCTGTTCTGACGCTGGCCGTTCCGATGGCCCCAGCCTGACACCCTGTCACCTCCTGCACGGCATTCTAAGGTCCCCGAGGGAAGGAACCGACGCCTGTTCACATGTGACACCCTGTCGCTCTGGGTCCCCTGAGTCAGGTGCAAACCTCAGGCCGACCCCCGCCCTCCCTCCTGCCCAGCCCCTCGGGGCTGCACAGCATCAAGGTTCCGTTAAAAGGGGCCCTCGAAGCGCTCGCATGTGGCCCGGGGTCCGAGCCCCTCATTAGGCCGAGGCTGCTCTCACGTAAGGCCTTTAATGTGGTGCGATGGTATTTTTCAGGCTTCTTTTCAGAAAGAAAAAGTTAATAATGTGAAAGCTTTATTACCCCTCTCTTCCCCCCTCCGAGACATGCCCTTTGGTCGTGGAACGCCAGGCTAGTTAAGGCCGCAGCCCGGGGATTTCCTTCTCTCTGGGAACGGCTGTAATTACGCACACGGAGGGGCCAGGGCAGTAAAGAGGCAACACACGAGGCCTTCACCTCGGAGGCTGGAGGAGGCTAGGTGTTGGCCGCTGTGCCCCGGTCTGCAAAGCAGAAACATATGGGGAATCCATTACCTGCTCTACAAAGGAGGCGGCCTTGCTAATAAACATATTTACTGGGTTAAATAAATACGCCGAGGGTTGTTAAAAGCCTGGCCTGTGACTTAAAGTCACCAACATTTTTCATTTGTCAGAAAGGGGCTTTTGGAAGCTTTCAGGCGGCTTGCCTTCCTGCCCGTGTTTATGCATCCACTGTGCCCCCTCAGCTCCTCCTGACCACGGGGAAAGAAAGGGGCTTTGTCTAGCAGCGTGGAGACCCTACGGGTGGGCGGGCGGATACGCACAGACCGGGTGAGCCGGGGGCCTCAGGCAGAGGGATCCCTGCCCAGAGCTGGTTCGAGGCCCAGCCGTGAGGAAAGACATCTTTACGCGGTGACGTGCCCTCCGGGAAGGCTCCATCCAGATTTCAAACCCAACATTCACCAACACGACCGTGGAGTATAATAGAGCCTTCAGGGTACATCCTTTTTTTTTTTTTTTAATATTGTGGCAAAATGCACATAAAATTTACCACTTGAACCATTTTAAAATGGCACCTAGTACATTCATGATGTTGTACAGCCTTCATTACTGCCTACGTCCAGAACATTGCCATGGCGCTAAAAGGAAACCTTTGTCCTCATTAGCCCCCATTTTCCGCTCTCCCCGACAATCGCGAATCTGCCTTGTGTCCTGTAGATCTGGCCGTGCCGGAACGTTTCATATAAATGGAATCGTGTGATATGTGACTTAGGGGTCCCTCCCGTTTCACCTATAGCATGTGATCCAGGCCCACTGTGTGGCAGCACGCATCAGGACCGCATTTTGCTTTCTGGTGGAATATTCCCCCACTGAATGGACAGACCACGTTTTGCAGAGCCGTTCATCAGCCTCCACAGCTTTACGCTGTCCCGACCTTTCGGCTATTGTGAGCGGTGCTGCTGGGAAGTTGTACAAGTTTTTGTTTGAACACGAGGTGCAGCCCTAGGAGTAGCACTGGCGAGCCATATGGTGATTCTGGTTAACTCACTAGGGAAAGGCCAAACCGTTTGCTGTGGTCTTTGTGCCTGGTAAGAAGTGGAGGAGAGAAGAGACATCTTTCACTCAAAATTTCAAGTTCTGATAAGACACGGACCTGACATTTTCAAAAGTGGGAGGAAGTGAACATCCGATGCCCCAGGCACCTAATTCCCACTGCCCCCAAGGGAGCCCCCCACTACTACAGGGACTATCGTCCTCATCATACAGACCGGGAAGATGAGGGATTTACAGTCACACCAGATATGTATGTCAGGGATTTAAAACCTGGCCTTTTACGCCATGGAATGGTTTACTCTTTTTTTTTTTTAAATTTTTTTAATGTTTATTCATTTTTGAGAGACAGAGTATGAGTGGGGGGAGGGGCAGAGAGAGAGGGAGACACAGAATCCGAAGCAGGTTCCAGACTCCGAGCTGTCAGCACAGAGCCCGACACGGGGCTCGAACTCACAAACCTCGAGATCGTGACCTGAGCCGAAGTCAGACGCTCATCTGACTGAGCCACCCAGGCGCCCTGAAACAGTTCGCTCTTTCCATCACCCCCAGGGACTTGAGAATCTAGAAGGCATGGCTTGAGTTCCTAGGGCCCCAAGAAGGTCTCAACAAATTAAGTGACATTCTAGATAATGCCACACGGCAGGTGAGCTGAGGCCTGGGCAGCTGCTGCTCTGCTTTGTGCCCCATGGGGGCGTGTCCCCCGGGCTCCAGCCAGTCAGGGAAGCACACGGCTTCTGACATCACGTGCCCAAGGACACCGTGGTGGCTTTTTTGTCCCTAACCAAAAGGGTTTATCTTCTTCCCAAAGGCGATGCTGTCACATTAAAATAGTATTTGTAGTATTCTAGAAACATGGTAAGTTCCACACACGCGCAATCTTCAGTGCTAATTGTCGTATGTGCATATCCCCACTTGGAGACCCTTTCCGTGGCAAAGGAGTCTGATGCAAACTGTTGCTAAATCAAGCATAATGTTACCGTGTCCGTGTTTCCCTTTGCTGTGGTATTTATTTCACCTTCTACCTGTATTCTATTACCATACCCCAAGTAATTTCTCTCAGCATATTTTAATCTAGCCTTCATTTTCACTTTATTTTTTTTTTAATTTTTTAATTTTATTTATTTATTTTGAGAGAGAGAGGGAGAGAGAGAATCCCAAGCAGGCTCCGTGCTGTCAGCACAGAGCCCGATGTGGGGCTCGAACTCTCAAGCCGCAAGATCATGACCTGAGCCGAAATCAAGAGTTGAACACTCAACCGACTGAGCCACCCAGGCGCCCCTATTTCCTCTCTAATCCTTTAGCTTCTTGTACACCAGCCACTTCACACACACACACGCGCGCGCGCACACACATGTGCACGCACATGCACACATACACGCACACACATGCATACATGGGCATGCACACACAAATGTACACACAGAGACATACACAGATACACACAGAAATAGACATACACCCACGTGCATACACGCACACATACATGCATGCAGACGCACAAGCACGTGCATGCACACATGTGTGAACACACACATAGACATGCACGTATGCACAGACATACCCACAGATGCACACACACATACACAGAGACGTACACACACATATGCACATGCATACATACATACACACAGAGACGTATACACATACACACACAGACATTTACCCACATACACACACACACACACACACACACACACACACACACACACACCTATGCCTGCCTATGCCTCTGGTAGCCATACTTGACCTCTCCGACCACTAATCAGTCCCCATGGTCTAACAGATATGACAGAGTCAGGAGAAGGAGTCTGGGTTTTAGCATCACTAGACCTGGGCTTAAAGCACAGCTGCAACACCAACCATGTAAGTGTGGTTCAGCAACACACACTGTTAGGAGAATTTAATTATATAATGTTACTTTTTTATTATTTTTTAATGTTTATTTATTTTTGAAAGAGAGAGCGTGGATGGGAAAAGGGCAAAGAGAGAGGGAGACAATTTGAAGCAACTTGAAGCAATTTGAGGCACGCTCCAGGCTCCGGGCTGACAGCACAGAGCCCAATGCGGGACTCAAACCCATAAACCGTGAGATCATGCCCTGGCCCGAAGTTGGACGCTTAACCAACTGAGCCACCCAGGCGCCCCTAATGAAATAATGTTTCTAAAAGCCCAACACCCAACACAGAAGTTGGCTTGAGATAAATAGCATTCTGTTTTCTCTCTTATTCTGGGGAGGAAAGTGGGGGTGGGGGTAGTTGGGGGAAGGGGAAGGAAAAAAGGAACAAAATAAATTGAAATCATTCCATAAACTGTGGAACGTGTTATTCCTGTATATGTGTCGCAGAAATCACAAATTTTATTCAGATATTAGAACTTAATCTCATTGTAGTCTAAACTGTAGATAAATCTAAGACACCATTCAACAGCCACTTTGATGGGTTTTGGAAAACTGAAAAACTGAACGTTCCACCAAATTCTGAAAGCTGCCTCCTACCCTGAGGTCCACGTAGGTGGGAAAGAAAGCCTTCAACGGCCCCCAGGCCACTTAGACTGGACACAACTTTCTGGCGTAGATTCTACTCTTTGCAGTGAAACTGGGGAGTTTGCTGAGTAAATGCCTTCTTTTGGGAACAGAAAACAGGGAAAAGTAGAAGAGGCCTTGTGCAATAATGAGCAGAAGTTTGCCATCAATTTGATGCTTGTCAGATTCTCCAAAGATGAGCCATGCGCAGCGAACCCCCTTCTTTCAAGTCCTGTTTATGGTTGGTTAAGTAAGCAATGGAGTCATCTGTCACCTCCGCTCTCCAGCCGGTGAGTGGAGAGAGCGACAAGCCAATCTGATGTGAAATGATTTGGACAGTAAGTAAATAAATCCCACCTTGATAAGCTGGCCTCTGCCGCAGCTCTCCCACGGGCCCTAAACATTTTGATTACAGGACTGATGAGGGCTTCCCAGGAGGAGGCCAGATACTCCACTTCCCTGGAGGTCCCTGAAACAGAACGTCACCCCATCCGTTGGCAATAGTTTTAGGTGGAAGACAGTAAGTGGGGAAACAGGGCAACCAGGTGACCATTTAGGTCTTTTCCCCCAAGGAGTCTTAGAGACAATATCCGATTACCACCGGAGGCAAACAACTCAATTTTGGGGTGTCGGACTTACCCAAATTTCTGCTCCCTAGATGCATGGATGGAAAATAGATGTGTGGACAGGGGAGAGAGTTTCAAGCTTGTTTTGCCCAAGCAATTTTCATAAGCCCAACTGCATAATATATCTGCCATCTGAAAGGCAGATTCCCAGGGAAGACACACAAACACAAAATCACTACTTTATTGGGTAAGGAGTGTCTCTTCCTGTTTGGGGAATCTCCTGTGCTCTTGGTGGAAACTTTTTTTCCCCCAATGAGAGGTGGAAATGTTTTATTTATGTGCAGCTTTTCCTAGGTTTATACCTATTTCCTAATCATTAACCATTTTAAAACATTGCCCCAAAGCAAGGAGCCATTTCCTTTAAAATGCCCAGACTAACAGCTTGCATTTTTGTGTGTGTGTGTTTCGAGCTGTACCAAGCTCTTTTCTGTATCGCATCTCATTCCAAGCCGAAAGGTGTCCCTTGGCACAATGCATCGGTCACAACCACACAATTCACTAGACAGCCAGACTGCTTGGACTTGAGTCCTATCTCTACACCTATCAATCATGTGACCCGGGGCAGGTCCGTTCAATGCTTTGTGCCTCCTTTTCCTCCTCATACAATGGGGATGGTATCATTGTCTAACTCACAGGGTTGTCCTGAAGTTTACACGAGTGGGTCCATGTAAAACACTTAGGACAGCAAGGATTCACTGAGCTTCTAGCAACTCACGGCAGATTTCAAAAGGTGATCAAGCAGATACAGCTCAATTTTTGGCAGATTTCCCTTTTGGCAGAAGAAGAGGGTAGAGATTTTCCGAGGCACATGGTGAGGGGACGCCACGCTCAAGCTGGAGCCCAGGATGCCCTCTCAAGGCTATTATTTGCAGACATTGAATTCATGCTCAACTACGCTCTTACTGCTCAATACTGAGTGAGCTAATTGTGGTCCAAAGTTATTTATTAATGAACATTCTAAGAGAGCTTTGCCTGACAATGAGAATTTCAGCTGTTGCTCTCAGGCCCAGAACTCAGGTCCACAGAGATGGGCTCATCAGCAAAACTCCAGGTACCTCAAAGTCACATTCTCTTCTCTTCCTCTCCTGTTTGGAGTTGGATTGAGTGGTGCGTTTTGCTTTCTTTCTCTCTTTTATTTTTATTTTTATTATTTTAGGGACAGAGACCATGCAAGCAGAGCAGAGGGCCAAAGGGAGAGAGAGAATCTCAAGTAGGCTCCACGTTCAGCACAGAACCCAAAGTGGGACTCAATCCCAAGACCCTGGGATTACAACTTTAGCCAAAATCAAGAGTCCGACACTCAGCGAGCTAAACCACCCAGGCTCCCCTCTCTTTCTCATTCTTATTTACTAATAAGAAAAGAACTTTTCAGAAAAACAGTGTTTGTTTTTTAGATGATGATTGTATTTTATACTGTCAAACATGTAGGAAATAGCTGAAAAACAAAAGAAGAATAAAATTTTTAACTATCCAAGGGGCGCCGGGGTGGCTCAGTCAGTTAAGTGACTGACTTTGGCTCAGGTCATGATCTCACAGCTTGTGGGTTTGAGCCCCGCATCGGGCTCTGTGCTGACAGCTCAGAGCCTGGAACCTGTTTGGGATTCTGTGTCTCCCTCTTTCTCTGCCCCTCCCCACCTTGCGCTCTGTCTCTCTCTGCCTCTCAGAAATAAACATTAAAAAAAAATTATAACATTTTTAACTATCCAAAATTCTATCACTCAGAAATCATCATTGTTTTGGTATATTCTTTTCATGTCTTTTTTTCTATGCATGTAATAAGAATATGTGCATGTTTTTCTTTTACATAATTTGGATCTTGGCGGTGGTAATGGATGGGGTGGTTTATGTAACATATTGCAAGCATTTTGTTCGTTCACCTTTTAATTGCTTTGGGGTTAATTCTCCAAAATAGAGATGAAATAGCAGAGTGCAAGAGTGAAAAGCAAAGACAGCTTGGGTTTGCATCCTGGCTCTGGCACTCATTAGCTGTGTGGCCTTTTACAGGCTACTTAGCTTTGCTGGGTCTCAGTTTTCTTTGGGTAAGACAAGAATAATAGCACACCCCCCAGAGGGTTGACCTGCTTATGGAAGTGGATGAGTTAATGTCAGAAGTGGTGATGGTGTGCACTTGGGATGTGATGCCTTTATTTTGTCAGTCTAGACTAGAGCTACATTCCATGTAGGATTTTTGGTTGCAAACAGACACAAACCAACATAAACCAAAAAGAGGACTTGATAGGATGTTGAGTAGGACATCTAGTCTTCCACTGGGAAGGCCGTTTGGATGATGACCACAAGCATTACTTGAGTACCTGCTGGGTACCAGACACAAGGGCTACTTCAGGAACCTCTCACACCGTGTCATTTGTCTTCCTGAAGCAGCTATTAGGTTCTTCTTCTGCATATTAGGTATCTGAGTCTCAGAAGGATTAAATGGCTTGTTCAAGATCACAGCTAAGGAAGTAGTGGAACCAAGATTCAAACCCAAGTCTGATTTACTTAATGGTGTGTCTCATTCATTCATTCATTCATTCATTCATTCATTCAGCATTATACAACGTTTATTCTATGTCAGACCAGGGGTTCTTTGGTGAGCACACAGACATGGTCCCTGACAGCATGGAGCTTACAATCTAATGGGAGAGAAGGACGTTTGTCCAGTTACCACACAAAGAAAAACGACATTGCAGCAGTAATGTGGGCTCTGGAGGAGAGGTCTGTGGTGTTATGAGAACCTGTACTAGGGATGTGACCTTGACACAGAGGTGATAAAAGATGCTGTTAGGAAAGTAATGCCTGAGCGGAGATGGGATATGAACAGAGGTGATGGCCAGGACCCAGGAGGTGGATAGGAGCACTTCAGGAAGAAGAAACTACAAGGTTCTATGGAAGAAAGAAGAGTGAGGTTGTGAGAGACTGACACCCGCCATCGGATATATTAGAAATGGGGACAAGCAGAGAGGGGTGGAGAGGTGCATCAGAAGAGAAGAGGCAGGCCATATAAGGTTTTCACGTTAACCAGGGAGCTTTGGCTTCTCCTGAGGCCAATGGAAGTCTTTAGAGAATGGAAAGCAGGGAGACAACGCCTTTAGATTTCACTTCAAAGATGTCACTCTAGTTTCAGTGGGGAGAATACATCAGGGTGGGTAACTGGTTTACCAGTCTTGGCCTATAGCAATAACCCAGCATGGTAATGACAGTAGCTGAGACCAAGGATATGGAGAGACATGAACAGACTCAGGAGAACTTTGGGAGGTCAAGCTTACAGAGTTTGGTGATAGATTGGCTATGGAAAGAGAAGGAGAGGGAGGGGTTGAAGATGATGTCAGGACTTCCAGGTGGTCTAACTCAGACAGTGACAGTGTTATTCACTGACCTGATGAATATTGGGGAGATTCAGATTTAAGAATCAGTTTTGAATACGTTAAGTTTGAGGTGTCTTTAAAATACCTCCACAAAAGATGTTAAACAGGAAGTAAACTACAGAGGTCTGGAGTTTACAAGAGAGGCCTGGGATGGAATTGTATAAGTGGGCATCATCACCTATGGATAAAGGTTAGTGGGCATTTGTCATTCTTTTGGGCTCTCCCCCATCTGAACCCCCTTCCAAGTTTGGAGAATCCCTCATCTTATGAGGCAAAGCCCACCTCCCACTGTAGAAGCCAAGAAAAGCAGCTTTGGGATGGCCTACAACAGTTTGGATCTAAGCCCACATCTCCCAGGACCTCTGTGGTCCCACAATCTCTTGATTTGGCTTGGCATTGAATTGGCTCCTCCTACATGCAAGGGCAAGTCTTCCCCCATTTATAGCTAACTAGACCAAGGTGCAAGGGTCAAGAGAGAGGTTGTCCATGGTTTGCTAAAGAGAATGAGCTGGGAACAAGAGTTTGCCACAAGCTAGTCATGTGGCCTTAGATAAGCCCCCTCGCCCCACATTCCTACTTTTGCCAGCTGTACATGGGGCCGGTGACCTCAGGGCTCTCCAAGGCCCTGACTGCCCCTATTAGGCTCTGATGTTGTCTAAGGACAACCAGCCAGAGCAATTACCTAGTTAATTCAGACAGAGGAATTATCTTACTGGGATGAGAAAGCAGATTTTATTTTTCTGGCCCTGAATAATCGAGATCGTTCATCCCCAAAGCTGTAAATATGCCACCCAAAATAGCAAAGAATTGAAAGAAAATGAGCTCATCAGCAGATTGAAAACAAAGTTCTTTTCTTTCTCATTAACAATAGATTTTTTTTTTTAATCTACATTTTTCTTCAGTGTGAACTTCATTTCATTCTGCTTACCTAGGCTAATGTAATAAAACAGTCCCCGGGGGGGTAACAGTTACTGATAACTGAGACAAAACAGAAGCAGTCTGGGCCCTGGGAGGTTTTGCCTGAAGAATAGATCAGTGCTGTCCGAAGTATTCTATTCTGTGCGGTAAGCCAGTAGCTACTAGCTACGTGTGGCTGTTGAGCAGTTGAAACGTGGCTGGTGCAACTGAAGAACAGAATTTTTTATTTTAATGAATTTAAATGTAAATTGAAAGAGCCACATGTGGCTACCATACCGGACGGGGCAGAAGACGTTTGTAGCTGAGTGGAAACTTACCATAGACACGTCTTCTGCCCCTACAAGAAACTCAAAGCAAATTCACATTTCCGGAAGCTAGTCATTTGGAGTTTGGGGACAGGGGATCAGGGGAAGGGGACAGAATTCACTCTTTCCCAGTGCCGTGTGTGGGTTTATTAATTGTCTACATGATTGCTTTTGTAAGAAGACTACCTCTCTGAACCCAGAATTAGGAGTTCTGAATTTGAAGCCATTTATTAGGCTTAAATTTATGTGGTGTGAAATGTGTTAGATCATTTGCTCATCAGTAGGTTGTCTAGAAAAAAGGCCCATCTACAAAGGCTTTTCAGGGTGAAGGTCACCGGTGTAATCAGAAACATACCAAGCCTGGCCTCCAGCAAAAGATTGTGTGCTTTCAAGTAAATTTTGAATTTGCAAAGTGGCCTTTTGAAGACCTTGCCATTGGTAACATTTCCTCTCTTATGGGAAAAAAAAAAAAAAAAAAAGCAATTATTTTTCACTATTGTTCAAGTTAACCGAAAGGTAGAAGCCTCTCTAGTGGTTCACATCTGAAAATATGGCACACATAGGACTGCCCTGCTGATAGGAAACCTTCGAAGCTACTAGGCAGATGGTGGGATCCAATAAGAAAGTTTGATTAAAATCTGGACAAATCATGCAACAGGAATGGCCGACCAACCCCGGGAGTCAAAAGGCATGGCTGGAAATTTGCTGCAGCTTACGAGAAGAAATACTTTGTCTCGGGCTGGAGATCGGTTCATTCGTTCCACACGTGCTGATCGTGGACCCGGGGAGGCTTGGAGCAGGTTCAGGGGGCGGCTGCTGGCCGGGGGGCTCACAGTCCAGGGAGGAGGCCCAGCGTTAGCCGGGCAGCATGCCATCCCCTGTGACTGTTCTCTCCCAGATTCGTCTGATCCTAAGAATCATCCTAGGCGCATTTTAAAACACGGATTTCCAGCCCCTTCTCTCCAAGTATCCAGATTCCGTAGGTCTGTGGCTGGCCCTGAGAATATGTGGTTTCATGGAGTGCCCTTAGAAGACTCTTATTAAAGGGGCGCCTGGGTGGCTCAATCGGTTGGGCATCCAACTTCGGCTCAGGTCACGATCTCACGGTTCGTGAGTTCGAGCCCCGCGTCGGGCTCTGTGCTGACAGCTCGGATCCTGGAGGCTGCTTCGGATTCCGTGTCTCCCTCTCTCTGTGCCCCTCCCCCACTCATGCTCTGTCTCTGTCTCTCTCAAAAATAAGTAAACACGGAAAAAAAAAAAGTTTTAAGAAGACTCTTATTAAAGACAGTTTGGGAACTTTCTCCAAGTGAATGCATCCTCTCTCCACCCATAGCTCTTCCTCATCACCCCACTCACTCCAGTGAGAACAGAGGAGCCGCCCTAGGCCCCAGACCTCCCTTGCCCATGTCACTAAGCCCAGCTGAGGATCCCTGCTCGGTCACTTCCCACCTGGACTGGGGCAGTCCCTAACCTCCCTCCAGTCCTGTCTTCCCTCTCTGAAGCCATTCTCCGCAGAACCGTCGGCATCATCTTTTCAAAACATGAAGCTGAAAGTGTCTCACCCTTTTGCTAAAACCACCTTGTGGCTCCCACTGCCAGGGAACAGAGGCTCCCGCGGCCCCCAGTGGCCCCCAGCGGCCCCCCCAGCAGCGCGGCCCTCCCTCCTGCCCCCCACTCTGTTCCGCAGCCGCTGTTGGGGGCGTGGGTGTCACTGCTTCACCTTCAAGCTCACCCCACACACACCTCCTGCGTGAAGCCTTTCCAGATCCTGCCAGATCATATCGTCTGCCCGCCTCCGGCCAGAGCACAGGTGGAGAGAAAGGGACGTAGGAATTGAGACTGAGAGATGTAAAGGGTCCAAGCGGCCAGAGCGCGGGGCACGGCGAGGTCACGGTGGGATGTGAACGGGGAAGAAAAGGCAGCCTGGGTTGGAAAGGGCATTAACACCAGCTGTGGAAGCTGGCCTTTATTCTGTAGGAATGGGAAAGAAATCTGGATAAAAGTTGCTTTACCTCAAGGAAGAGGCCCGGACAGCCTGGTGGGGGAAGCGGGGAGGGAGTGGAGGCTGTTATTTTTTTTTCTTATTTGTTTTTTACTGTGTATTCTGGAAACTGTCTAAAACGTTTCAAAATAGGGAAAATAGAATAATGAAGCCTCATAAATATTCAGGGATTAATTGAATCTGGAACATTCTATTCAATCAAGAGGGAACAGGGGGAGCTTCAAACTGACATATTCCAATAATAACCACCGACGCCCAGGCACCTCTACCTTCTCTCCAAGGCCTCCGCACTCCTGACTCACACCTTCTCATGGGCTCCCACCTTATTCAGGAAATTGCTGCCCAGAGAGAGAGGAGGAAGCCGCACCCCTCGCCCTAGCGTGGGCCCACTGTCTGCCCAGGAGGCCCCCCGGCCGAACTGGTAAGACCGACAGGAGCACACTTTCCTTCCATCTGATCATGTAAGGCGTTCGATGCCGGAAGAGACAGGTGCTGGGCATACAAGCACAGTGGGCAGCACAGTGCGTTAGAGCAACGGCAGGTGCCGGAGAGAGGGGAGGGCGGGCTGGACAGATAGACTCCGGCGCCCTGCCGTGAGCCTGGAGGCCTCGGGCAGTCACGCTGGGCTCCCGGGAAAGAGTGGCAGGCTCAGACTGTGGTTCGGGAAGAGCAGGGTGGCAGCGCGGAGGCCACGAGCCTGGAGCCTGGAGTCAGGCCATCTTGACGACCGCCTACGCTAGAAGGATGTCGCTGTGGCAGAGGGCAGGTGAGGAGGTGTGTGCAGGAGGTAAGGAGAGGAACTCCACAGGCCTTCCTTGGTGACCGCGGCCAAGGGGGCAGTCAGAGATGGCACCGGCTCCCTCCCCAGGAAACCTCCGGACTCAAGCCCCCACCCCCTCGGTGCTCCATTAATGCTAACCCCCCGCCACCTGCCATTTGCTGGCCTGACACTGGCCAGGCCTCCTCGGGCACCTTTCATGTGACATTCCTCCCTCTTTGGCTTTCACAGGACCAGGGGTTACTGCCCGTGGTGCTAGGAGATGAGAAGCAGGCCCCGGGGCGGGGGGGAGTGGGTCTGCTGGGACCCCCAGCTTCCCTGGGGCAGGAACCACAGCTCTGGTTCCCATAGAATTCAGTGTTGCTGGAGCTGGACGGGAGGTGTGAAGGCCACGGAGGGGGGTCATTTGTGCAGCCACCTCCATGTGGGGGCCCGGAAAAGGCTGAAACCCTGCCTGCCAAATCAGTAGCCACAGTGTGTCACCAAAAGGCCAGGAGAAGGTCTCCTGACAGCACCCAAGCTTTTCCGAGGAACCCAGAAGGGGCACCGACAGCTGTCGGCTGTGGGTGGCATTGCCCGAACCCCTTCGAGGAGGACGTGCGCCATGTCCGCGGGGTGTGTTTAATAAAACCCTTTGGTCTCCAGCCTCTCAAGCCAGTGAGAGAATGAAGCATTAGGTATCACTACTGGTGCTATTACTTTAGGGGGGAGATTATTCGGAAGGTTATTAGTCGTTTTAGGCATAAATCTCTTACAGCCAAGCTAACCCAAGAGGCAGGGAGAGAAGGGGGAATTGGGGGTCAGGGAGGGCCAAATTCGAGTCCTGAGGCTGACGCTGTCCATCCAAGTGACCTTGGCTTAGTCATGGAATCTCTAAGTCCTCGGGCAGCAGAGACAACGTATGCCTATCACGCTGGGATTTGTGAGCTTTAAATGAGGCGATGGTTGTGAAATCCTTTCGTGGGGAGCTGGTGGGGGGAAGGGCACTAGCATCTCCTAGGTGTCAACCACCCATCAGCTATCCCTGTCGATCTCCCAACAACAGCGCGAGGTAACTCTTTTCGTCCCCCTGTTGCAAATGGTGGTATGTAACTTGTCTCACATCACACAGCCCGGAGATGGCTGCAAGTTTTGAGTCTGGGCTCAGTTACTCTCCACCACGTCACAGACGGTGTGCAAGTGCTAAATTACTGCAGGACCCCCATCCAAAGCTCGGCCACCGAAGAATCCCACAGGGCGGGCTGAAGCCCGTGAGACCTCGGCATCTGGGTTCCCAGGGTGTGTGAGACACACACACCTCACACCCAAGAGGCAGCAGGGAGGACCCGACGGCGGTGTTGGATGTCTGTGGGAATTGTCAAGTTCGCTGGTCATTTGGAACCGTGTCTCTTTGAGGGCTGATTTACGTGCAGTGCTACTCTCAAGGCTGGCCTGTTTGATCTCCGGCCTGAGAGCTGAGTGCATTAGTGTGGCCATCCCGCCCCCTTCCCAAGGGGCTCCCATCACCAGCCGTGCCTAGCTTGGCCCAGGAGGGCCAGACAAAGAGATGGGGCCAGGCGTAGAGGCCTGGTGGGCGGCAGAAGGCGAGGAGCTGGGAGGGGAAAGGATGTTCTTCAGTAGTATTTCCAGGGAGGCAGAGCAGGATGGCAGAAAGAACAGGAGCTCGGAGTCAGAGATCCAAGAATTCTAACCCCACGTGCAGACTTACCGGGTGAGAGTCTCTGGGGGCATTTCTCGAAAGTTCTTTGAGCCTCCGTTTCCCTATTTGTAAGATGGAGGTGGCATGGCCTACTTTCGTAATGAGTCTAGAGCCCCTGCTTTAGGGAAGGCACTCAATAAAATGTATCTGTCATTATTATTTAATCAGAAAACTAGCCCTGTGACAAAAGCCCTATTGCCAATCATTGGCCCCAAATTCTAGCCTGGCTTAGTTGAATGAAAGGGAGGTTCACGGGGCTTATTTTTTTTGTCCGAGGTGGCCAGCCAGCACATCCTGCCGCCGAGCACCAAGCTAGGGCTGGAGAACTGACTTTTGATTCCAACTCTGCCTTGGACCTGCTGTGCACCTGAACCCTCTGAGCCGAGCCACGTGGCAGGCAGGTGGGCAAGGACTTAGATGAAGTTCCCGCAACTTCAGGCGGCAGACAGGCTTATCAGGTGGGGAGCATTGGCCTCACCTGGTAGGAGTTCTCTACAATCAAGGCTTGCTTAACACCTAAGTGACGTGCACGAGAACTTGACCGAAGACTCCAGAGAGCTGGAAGAGATACTGCCTGGGAAGTTAGTCTTCTTTAAAAGAGAGAAAAAGCAAAAGTGTAGAAGCAGTGGTAAGGCGGGTGCCACAAAGCTCCCACAAATGGTCAAATCAGGGCCTATGGTATCGGGTGAGAGACACATGGGGCACGTGAAGAAGGCCCCCATCACTGCGAGAGGGACTTGCTCCCTTCTGCCTCCTCCTGGGCCAGGCACACCTGCACTGGTCCCAACACACCAGTGTACATCGATCCTCAACCATCTCTGTTGGTTCATTCATAGCCCAGTTTTGTGTCATGATCCAGGTCTGCCCTTAAGTCCCTGCTGCCCAGAGGTGGTAGGGCCAGACGATCCCTCCTGGCCCTTCCAGGTTGGCTATTCCAGCTTCCTGCACCTTACCAGGAATCACTAATGTGTCTGACAATGTCCACTCCATGTGGTAAGTCCTTGGCAGCGATAAAAGAAGAGAGAGGCCCAACCCTGTGAGCCCCGGAGAGATGCTCTACGTCAAGACGGTGCTTGGTATGCAAATCGGCCACAGGATAAATGTAGGACTGAGTCGGCAGAGACAGAGCTAACATATGAAAACAGAGACAGAGAAAATACGAAAGAACCGAATTCACATCGTCTACAGAAACAAGAAGGTGCCGTCAGGCCCTGGGGTTCAGGAAGGAAAAAGGGAGGCCAGGAGCCCCAGGTGCATCGGGCAGCCCTGGCCTCCCTCCTCCCCGCTAGAGGTCGCCAGATACGGCTCTGCAGCCAAGTGTGACCCACAGCTCACAGTGGGTCTGCAGCTGTATCTCCCAGGAAAGATGGGTCCAAAGATTAGATGGTCAAAAACTGGAGGAAGGAGCCATTGTCCTCTATGAGGTGAAAAGCAAAACATCTGGGAGAAAAGACAGAATCAAAGCTGTGGAGCCCTGATGTTCTTGACCAGCAAGGTAATCTCTACCAGGGTAAGCCACAGATTTGGGTTCAAGATGCCAATTTGAGGAGGACAGTCTACTGGCTGGGAAGGGGTAGGGGTAGGATGGATGGAAAGGCAGCTGGGCTGCTCCTGAGACTTGACAGCTGCCAACATGTAAGACCACCCTAGGTTATATTAATAGAGGTCAAATGTCCAGTTCTGAGGAGGTGAGGACCCTGCTTCATTCCACACCAGCCATATGCTACTCTTGCATTGCATCAGTCCTGGGTGCCATCTCTTACCACTTTAAAATTCAGACCAAAGTGACCAGGACAAAGAGGACCTGGAGGTCATGTTAAAGAGGCCCAGTTACTCAGATCGTGATCTCGTGGTTCGTGAGTTCGAGCCCCACATAGGGCTTCGTGCTGACAGCTCAGAGCCTAGAGCCTGCCTAGTTGGGATTCTGTTGTCTCCCTCTCTGTCTGCCACTCTCCCGCTCACACTCTGTCTCTGTCTCTCTCTGTGTGTGTGTGTCTCTCTCTCAAAAAATAAACATTAAAAAACCAATTTTTTTGATGTTTAAAAAAAGAGGCCCCATTAAAGGGGTGCTGACTCTTTGTTCTGGAGAAAAGCAGCCCAGTGGGAGGTATTTCCGAAGGGCTTGAAGGAGCAGAGATTTATCTGGTTTTGAGGGGTGGAAAAGTGAAGAGCAGTGGAGGGAACTATAGAACCTATATTTCAACGCAGAGCTAGAACTGGCCCAGAAGCGAACTCACGGCCTGGCACAGAGTGAGCTTCCCGTCTCTGGAAGCATGCAACTGGGATGAGCCAACACCGCGTGCGTGCGGGGAGGGGCGAATCCCTGTCTCTTTTTCCGTATCCTTGAGAGAAGATTCTGCGGTTATACCTGAATTCTTCCGGCGGAGAAAGCCTTGGTGCAACGCAAATGCGCCTGTGCAGACACCCAAGCACCGGCTGCCAGTCCCCCTCCCAACAGCGCGGGCTGAGCGTGCCCACGAGGTCCGAGACGCCGAGCCTCAGGTCCGCGCCAGAGGTGATGTCACCGTGGAAACACGAGCGTGGCGGCCCACACCTTTCCAGGTCACCGAGCTGTCCCTGCCGCAGGAAGAGGCATTTCCTGGCTCTGGTCCCTCTCAGGGCTCCCCGGCCCGGTATCCTGTTTCTCGTCTGGCGGGGCATCCTGTGATGGTCACCGGGGCTGCCGCAGCCGCTTGGGGCCGCAGGCCTGGCAGAACCTTGTCCGTGCCGACCGCAGACATCACAGCGCCTGGATCAGCTGGGAGGCTGGGCAGGAGCCGGCACCCCTGGGGACAATCTGGGCAGCAGCCTTCCCACAGCAGGAGGAAGTACAGTCCCGCAGAAGATTCCTCTGCCTTCCTGTCACCGCCCTCAGCTACGTCCCTCATAAAATCCCTTTCCCGGTGTGCCGGAGGCTGTCCCTGGGGCCCACCCAGCTCCTGCCATGTGCCAGGCCCCATAACCAGTGGGAAGTCACCACAGGGCAGGCTAGGACACGGGTGCTCTCAGAAACTCTGAGGCCTGGGGGTCTGTCCTCGAGCAGTGCTCTGTGTGGAGGGGCCTTCGCACCCAGCGGGGAAAGAAAGGGGTTTCTGTCCCCCCAGCAGGAGCCCGGGCACAGCGGCAAGGAGACAAGTGGACCGTGCCCACTCGGGCCTGTCCACATGGGAGCCCCTTCCTGAAGGAGGCGTCAGTGGTCGGTCAGCTCTGCATCTAGGGAACTCAGGGCCTGAATACATGGGGTGTGGTTTGAGTGTCCACAGGTCTAAGTGACCAAAATCCTAAGAGACAACAAGTGTCCTAAGGGGAGTGGGACAGACCGTTCAGAGGATTTTGATCAATATGCAGATGGGGAAACTGAGGCACTGGCCAGGCTAGCTTCTTCCTCTCCATGTTCTAAAGCCCATTTCAGTAGCATCCCTGAGCAAAGCCACCAGGCTGCAGATCTCCATGGTGTCAGTCATCCCTGTCCCACGGGGACAGTCACCCTTGCCTGAGGCGTCACCCAGCTCCTGATGGCAGCAGGACTGTCCTTCTAGAAGGCCCACCAGCGCTAGCCCCTGGGACTGGTACCCGTGCTGAGGGTGTCATTGCTGATGGGTGTTGCATTTGCTGCTTAGTGAGTGCTTTCAGGTGAGAGGTGCAGCCTCAACCCATTCCTAAAAAACAACAACAACAACAAAAAAAATTCAATGCCCAGAAGAATCTAGCGTGCTGGGCCTAGCTAAGCGCCACGCCTACGGGGCAGACTCTGCCCCCGCAGAACACTGGCCACCTCAGATGCGGCGGGTGTCCACCCTCGGCAAAGGACACCTAGCACTGCTTTCCTCAGCGGGGTCTGTGGCTTCACCTACAAGATGTGGACATAGGCAGACATGCCCAGATGGCCATCTCCTTACCATGTTGTTTGGAAGGTAAAATGGAAAAGTCTCCTGCCCTGATCAGCAACTACTGGCCCCTCGAGACACAAAGCTAGTTGCACCCTCCGACGTCTTTCCTGATTTCCGGGGCCCAGATCCCAACTTGCTGCTCACCAGCCACGGATGGTGGGTAATGTATCTAACCTCTTCGAACCTGATCATTTTCATCGGCGGATATGCACACCAGTCCCTCCCGCACCCAGCAACGCCCATCTGTAGTGGCTACTGGGTGTTTGTCACCTTCTCCATGGCCCTTCCTTGCAGCCACGGTTCTCCCGCTTCCCTTGGGGGCCATCTTCCTTCCTCAGCCCATTCGTCTGCGGTGGGGGCCTGAGCAAGCGTGTGACCTAGGGCTGGCCAATCGCGTACCAAATACCCCAGCCGCAGTGACTGGTCATGAGTGGGCATACGATCCAAACTGTTCCAATCATCATAATATATCTGGGTCTTGTGCAGATCAGCTCTCTGCTTTGGCTGGACTCAGAGGATTTGCGCCCGGGACTGTCACAGGTCACCATGTGCAGCCTGAGAATAAAGCCAACAGAGGGAACACCAGCGCCCAGAGAAACCAAGGCTCACTGACTTGGTGTGCGCCCCTGGATGAAGTGCCCTTTGAGGCCGCTCTGTGCCTGGGCTTCTCAGTTACGCAGGCTGATACATTCTCTTTTAGGCTGTAGCCAGGTCGACTTGCGTTTCCTGTCTCTTATAACTGGGAGGTTCCTAACTGATGCACATCGAAGCCTCTCATCTTCTCTCATACCATCTGAGCGAAGCAGGAATTGCCTGCAGGATATTTCCGAGGCGGTGGTGATGGGCTGCACGCTGACAAAGAGCACTGGTTGACACACACCTGTTCAAATAAGTTGATATTCCCATCTCCAAACACTAGCTCCTCTGTCTCCTCTACCTTGAACCCCCCAGGTTGGGTGTGGGGCTCCGGGCTCTCCGTGTTCTATCATCACGGTTGTGGCTCCTTTTTGTACTCTGCCTACTTGTCTGTCTCCCAAACATTAGGAGGAAAGGACTGGGTATAAATCATTTCTGTGTGCACGGTGCAAGCAAGCAGTGAAGAGATGACGGACAGAGTCGATGAGAAAAATTCACATGCATGGACACCAGATTCACATAATGCTGCTATCAAACATACAAAGTGTATGTCACAGAGGGTGTTAGTTGCCTCCTCAAAAATCACCTAGCCGTTGTGGCTTAGAGACAGAATGCCAATATGCCCAGATTTCAAGGAAGGAAGGAAGGAAGGAAGGAAGGAAGGAAGGAGGGAAGAAGGGAGTGGGGGAGGGAGGATGGAAGGGAGGGAGGGAAGGAGGGAGGAAGGAAGGAAGGAAGGAAGGAAGAAAGGAAGGAAGGAAGAAGGGAGTGGGGGAGGGAGCATGGAAGGGAGGGAGGGAGGGAGGGAGGAAGGAAGGAAGGAAGGAAGGAAGGAAGGAAGGAAGGAAGGAAAGAAGGAAGGAAAAAAGAGGAAACCTACATGTTCTGGCCTCCCTTGCAGAGATGTGACCTCAAGTTCTGGCTAACGAGATGTAAACACAAGTTGTTGGGTCAGACCCTGAGAAGACTCTTCAAAAGGATGACAACCAGGTAGGGGGTTCCCTTTGGCCCTTCTTTTTTCCCCCTTTCTGCTGGTTTTGGTGCAGGTGTGATGGCTGGAGCCCCAGCAGCAAACCAAGACCACGAGGCATCTTCGAGGAGGGAAGCTATGAGCTCAGTATGGCAGAGCAGAAGGAACCTGGATCTCTGATGTAAAGGACCAACCACACCGGCTTCACACTGCCTGCCTCCACACTTTTGTTATATTAGAAACAACAACAACAACAACAAATCCTTTGTGTTTAAGCCACCATTTTGAATATACTGCTGTATGTAAATGAGCCTCGTCCTGATGTTATCACCAAATTTTTATCCTAATATTCATTGATAATAGGTCTTTCTTTTATTCTAATTATAAAATGAAAATTCTAAATCCGTGTCCGACATCTGGAACAGTGTGCGTGCGCCAGATATCCAGGCGGCATAACGGTGGGAGATGTGGACATAGGAACAAGGAGAGGGAGACGTTTTACAATTACCTCACTTTCTCCGAAAAAAAAAAAGGGGGGGGTATTATTTTACTGATTTTATGGTATGGAAATTAGAGGTTGTTAATTTTAAAGTTAGAGTTAAAGCTTATATTTCCTTATGCTTAATTCTGGTCCCTTCCGCCCCATCGACAGCAGGTGGGAGGGCTCCGGGTGGTCCTCCACATCTTCCTGCCACGGAGCCTGAGTGGATCAAAAGGCCAAAAGAATGAGGAGACTTTTCTCCCGCAAAATAGCTCCTCGGCCCCTTGAAATGAATGAACGGCTTCTTTAACAGACTTTTCCTCCAGCTCACATTCCCCATGGTTGGTGAGGCAGAAAATTCACAAGAACAAAGCTCTTGCCCTAAAAAGATCTTCTTTTCAATTTAGGGTCAGTTCCACATTTGGGGCTTCCAGGAGAGTCACCTTTAAATTAAGAAAAGAAAAAACGGGGGCTGTTGCATAGAAGCCGGGGAAATCACACACATGAGTGTGCACAGCGCCCGCCCTCCCGCCCCGCACCACACACATACCCTTCATGGGAAACTCATAAACGCTGTTCCTCACGCAGGCTCCCGACAGAAACCACTGGACCTGGGGGTCCCCAAATGGATTCATTTCCCTCCCCACTGTGCGTCCACGGGTGACTTCTAGGGGCCTCGTCTAGTCCTTCTGGAGAGCGGGCCAACGGCCTGCATCCTGCCTTCCTCACACAGCGCTTGTCTGTCCAAGGAGACCTGCCCTTTGGGAAGGCACTCGGCTCCCCCCGTCCCCCGCCCCCAGGACAGGTGGCCCTGTCACTCCGGCCTGAACATGTGGTAGCATTCTGGCATATAATCTACCTGGGATCACCTTCTCCCCTCGGCCTTTCGGGACGTATCAACACGCGCTTGGGTTAATTAAAGTCAACATTCTTCACATTTCACCCTTTATAAAATGTCGGGAAGCTAGACTCCACATGGAGCCCGGTCTGGCTCCGTGGGGGTCCCGAGGCCGAACCCCTGTTGCTAACCCATCAGTCTGGGGCGAGGTTCAGCATCTTGCGTCCTGGCATCAGCTGCCTCCTGAGCTGGCCCGCCCTCACCATGAGTGGCGACCGGGATGGGGGAGAGGGGCGGCCGGGCAGCCAGTGCGCACCCGGGGGCCAGGTCAAGGTGATCGAGTTTCTGGCTCTAGTCGGAAGCCCCGTCGCCCCCTGGCTCCAGGGTCATAAACTCAAGCGTTGGGCTTGAGCTGTAACACGGTTCATTTCTGGGCCAAATCCCTGAAGCTGAGGGTTTATTTTTAAGGACAAGCAGTTTGCTGTTTTCAGCGTTTCTCATCAGAAATAGTGCAATTCAGCCCGATCTGCATGGGAAGCATAATTTATCATCTCACACAGATGGTTGGCTAAGGGTGGGGAGGAGGTTTACTTTCCATTTTAGTTCAGCAAACATTTCCTGAGCCCCTGCGTGTGCCAGGCACAGGGCGAGGCAGTGGGGACCACAGATGAGGAAGGCAAAGTGCCTGGCCCTTGAGGCACAGTGCAGGGAAGGGACAGACCCACAACCCCAACTTTGGCATCCAAGGGCCCTGGCCAGGAATCCTGATTCTGCTGCTTACTACTGGGGTCACACCGGGAAATTACCTCTTTCTTACCACAGTTCGTCAACTTTGTTAATCTTTTCAAAAACCGACTTTGGTTTTGTTGATTTTCTATTTCCGATGACACTAATTTCCATTCTCATCTTTATTATTTCCTTCCTTCTGCTTGCTTTGGGTTATTTTGTCCCCCATCCCCACCCCCTACCACCACCACCACCAACGTGCCTTAAAGGAGAAGGTTGGACCGATTTGAGATCTCTCTTCCTTCTTAACACAGTCACTCACAGCTATAAATGTCCCTCCAAGCTTTTACCTATATCCCAGAAGAGTTCCTGTGCCATACTTCTGTTTTCCTTGAGCTCAGGGTATTTTCTCTTTTCCCCTTTGATCTCTCCATGGACTCATTGGTGGTTCGGTAATATGCTGTTTAATTCACCAAGTTCCCAAAGTTTTGTTACTGATTTCTAGTCTCACCCCGATGTGACTGAAGAACATATTCTACATAATTTCAAACGTACAGAAGATTAATTTATGCCCAAGAATATGGTCTATCTTGGAGAATGTGTATTCTGCTGTTGTTGGGTGGAATGTTCTAGAGATGCCTGTCAGGTCCAGTTTAGAGTGTCGTTCAAGTCTTCTACTTCCTCATTCAGCTCTTGTCCAGTTGTTCCGTCTTTTGTTAAGAGTGGGGTTTTGAAGTTCTCAAGTTGGACTGCCGAACTGTTACATCACCTCCTCGGGCCTCTGTTTCCTTGGGAGAAAACAACTGTTCCTGTCTCAGAGGTGTAGGGATAAAAGACGCAAAGTGTGGCAACACACTTGTCACGCGGTGGACAGAGCTATGTTGCAGCACGACCAGACAGAGTATGGCAAATGAGGGGGGGGGGGTGAGGATTTCCTCCAAAGGTGGGTCAAAAAATAAGCCCTCTTAAAGAGAAAGACTAGGCTCAAAGCCTGTCTTTTCCTGTTGTCCTATATTCAAGATACGCAGATCTCCCATCCCAAACAAAAACTAAGTAGCAAATAAATCCTAACTTCTCCTCATTTATTTTGTTAATGTCTAAAATCCCCTCAAAGAAGTTTCTTGTAATAATTCATCCATCCATCCATCCATCCAATCATCCTCCCTTCCTTCTCAACAAATGGTTGCGAATATTCTCTGGGCCAGACTCTGCCCCGAGAACGGAAGATACTGAAATCAGACCTGCTGGAAAGGACGCACCCTATCTGGGGAGAGACACTGACATGTAAGCAGGTAAATAAAATATTCAGGTAAATAAAATATAGGCATACAAATGCTCCAGTGAAGGCGTAAAAAGGTTTGTAGGGCACGGAAGAGGGAAGTGACCTGCCTGGGCGGGGAAGAAGACGAGATCAAGACGGCTTCCCCACAAATGTTAACAAAACCGAAAAGAAGTCATCAACAGTGGCTGGAGTCCCGTAACCCCCCCAGCCCCGCCAGTCCCCTCAGGTAGGAGGGCCCCTGGGAGGAAAAGGAGGAAAACAAGAGGATGTTACACAAAGTGAGTCATCAACCTCAAATAACCAAGAGCTGCACAGGCAGAAAGTTCTTGACTTGGAAGTTTGCCAACATCAATGCTACAGAAATAACCATGATGAATTCACATATTTCTGTGCAAGTATCGGTCCACCATAACACTGAAATCTCAGCCATAGGAAATTGGAGCTTTGGGCCCCATATGTTCAAAATCATGCTCGTATTTTGGTCAAGATTTTCTTGAAGAAGCTAAAAGCTACATTTTCCTATTAAAAGTGGTGCTGGTCTTCTTCCATCCTGGCCTGGATGAGACCGCAGAATAACAGTTCCTGCTCGGGGTTAAAAGTCATGAAGTATCTTTCTGTCTTGGGTCTTAGTCTCTAGAACTGATGCCATCGGGTGGGTTGATGGACTCTCCTCATAGCCTGAAAAATAGGCTGATCAATAACACCTGTGCGCTCACTACGTACACTGCAGAGAGAGAGAAGGGAGCCCAGACATACCTACCCTTCACTGGAAGAGCTTTCGATTCACCTGAAAACACTGAGAAAAAGAGTCACAAACCAGTTTTTAAAAACGAAGAGCTACCTAAAGTATAAGGGCAAAACAAAGAGTAACATGCCGGAAGGTTTCCTTGGGGCAGAGCCTAGGACGGAAAAGCAGAGGTTCCAGAACCTGATGGACCTGGACTTCTCTCTCTGCACCTTGAATTTCTTATCTGCAATGGAAACACACACACACACACACACACACACACACACACACACACACCCCAAAACCCTGGCTCTTACATGAGGCTGAATATAAAATATCTGGCTCATGGTAGGTAGTCAAAAACGTGGTGTTCTCTTGCCCCCACGAAGGAGGCAGAAGTGACTCAGATCCGTAAGGATGGGTGGCGTCCTGACAGGCAGAGGGGAGGTGGGAAGGTCTACCAGGAGGCAACAGCAGCCACGCAACCCACAGCAGGAACAGCAGGGCACATATGTGGGTTAAGACCCTGCATTCAAATGCTGGCTCCACTGCTATTAGCCAGGTCATCTTAAGCAAGCAGTAACTGCCAGGTACCTCAACTTCCTCGTCTGTAAAATGGAAATACTAATAGAACCTATTTCCTGAGATTGTTAGAAGAATTCATAGACGGGTAAACACATAGGATACCTGGTACATGGTGAACGGTCAGATAATGTTGGCTATTTTTTTTTGCTTATTTATTTATTTTTGAGAAGGGAGGGGGGAAGGGGCGGAGAGAGAGGGACAGAGAGAATCCCAAGCAGGCTCCGCCCTGTCAGTACAGATCCCGACGCGGAGCTCGAACTCATGAACTGTGAGACCACGATCCGAGCCGAAACCAAGAGTTGGACACTTAACCAACTGAGCCACCCAGGCGCCCCAATGTTACCTGTTTTTATTACGTATGGAGGGGAGTGAGGTTCAGTATGAATTACAGAACAAAGGACGTGACAGTAGGAAGAATGGGGCCAAGGAGAACCTTAAGTGCCCAAGTTAGTCTGGACTTAATTAAGGAGATAAAGGCCCATTGCAGGTTCCTGAATGGAGGTTGACACAGATTAATTATAAGTTGAAAATGATAGAATCAAACGAGTTCCTGCCATAGCTTTAAATTACATCAGAAAGGGCTGTTCTTGAATAGTGACTCAAGTCTCCTGTCTCTACCCCTCAAAGATGGTATTCTTTGGAAAAAAGGAGAAGGAAAACGGCAGATCACGTATCTGGTCATTTTGCTGGTCTCTCAATTTACAATCCCATGAAGTCACTTGGTCGGCAGGGAGACTGGCACTTGGGGTGTCCGATCATTCTGACTTCTCAAATTAAGTAGCCATGAGCTACTTTCTGAAGTGACTAGGCTCATTGTTTGGGCTGTCTGTCTCAGCCCACACATCCTGCCCTCACCCCCACCCACACCCACCCACACACAGGCAGGCAAAGTCAACTGGGGATCATTCTGCCAATCTCCACCGTGCTCTCCAAGGGCAATGCTGTAATCCCTAGGATCAGCGGAGAAGTGGCAGGAAGGTGAGTGGGCGTGAACACGATTCCCCACCTCACTTCATTCAGATCTGGGCCTCTAGAGATAGGCAGAATCAGAGGAAACGAGTGAGGAAAAGCATTCTGCATTCTAGAGATGGTAATGAGAAGGGCAATTAGCATAAATGCAATTTTGACACGCGTGGATGTTCTCTGTACAGAGAACTCCAAACGCTGGGTCCAGGACAAAATGGGTGCCCACGATCCTGTGAGTGCTTTGTGACAGGAGAAACCACTCGACCACAAACGGTGTGGAGCCAACTCACGAAAAAAATCCAAATGCACATTTCTTGGCCTTCGGGATCCAGAGAAAACGACCACAGACTCTGACAGATGTAATGGGCAATAATTCCTTTGAATCTATGATTTGCTTAGCAGAAAAAAAAAAAAAAAAAAAGGAAGTCAGGTAATCCTTAACTGACCCCAAGCGGTAAAAATACACCAGCCTAAGCGTTCAGCTCTTTGTGGGTATTCACGGTGTGACACTAGCGCCACCTGCTGCACTTACGGGGAAATGGCAAAGCGCAGACCCACGAGAGCTAGTGTAGGTGGGGCCCTGCTGTTCATTCAGGGTCATCTTGGAGGAGAGTATTCTTTTGGTGCTGGGCGCTGAGATGGAAGTGGCAAAGGAAGTAATTTGTGGGCAGAAGCCTATGCTGGAGTTTGTCATTAGAGCCAAGAGAACTAATATTTTAAGTGAACAAACAGTATTTAATGAGAGGGCTATGATCCAATGTCTCCAAACTGCTGGCCTTTTAGGAGCCCAACAAAGTACCTCCAGCTCCCAGCCTGTGTGACTGCAGGTTGGCCAGTTCTGTCCCAAGTCCGTCTAAGAATTCCTGGGAGTTCGTAGACACTGCTAAACCTGACTGCCACTAGGCCTGAGTGTCATCTTTCTAAGCTGTGGTGTAGACAACTGTTCCGGAGAGGGTTTTTTTGCCCCCCGCCCCCTGCAATTTGTAACGATTTCCCACCGGATGAGGTCCTCACGAAATCCCACACCCTCCAACATCACTTTGTCAAAACACGGATAGAGCCTTCCCTTTGATGCCCAATTCACACTGACAACAAGGCAGCAAACTTTTGAGGATTTCAAGGGGATCCCCATGTAGAAAAGAAAGCCCCAAACTCATTATCAGACCCCGATGCTCCCACACTCAACCGACCCCATCCCTGCCGGCTCTCTCCCTCTGCCTCCAACCTCCATCCTGGCGATTCCTATCCTGATCAGGGTTTCCCAAGCTGGACTCTCTTCCCGGAGACCCTGACCCACCACACACAAAACAGCAGAGAAGCCCCAAACACCCAATGTTCCACCTTACAGAGACACGACCTCAGCTGCCTCTTCAAAGTCCTACTCTGGCAGCGGCCAGTACCTGTCCTTTGACGGGGATTTAAGAAAACACACAGCGAACAGCCAACCAGACCTTCTTGTGGTGGACAGGAGGAGGTAGCAGGCGGGGGAACGAGATCTGAGGTAAAATGACGGGTTGAACCAATGATTTTGCAGAAGTCTGTAAGGCAGCTGCAAAGCATTAGAAATGCTGTAAGTAAAAACCAAGCGATGTCAAAAACAAAAACAATTAAAAGGCCAAATGAGTTCTGAAAAATGGAAGCATCCTTCAAAGATTTGCCTGAATCCCCAAAATAACTATTTGGAAGGGAACTCTTCTGGCTACAAAATTTAATTTTAAAATAATCTTCGTTTCTCAAAACTGACATTGGATACCATTTTTATGAAATGCTTTTTCTACAATAACCTCCTCTCCCTAATACAATAGCAAGGGTTCCTTGAACCTAAACTATATTTAACGTTAAGACGCGTATTAGCTTAGGCATGCGCAGAGGGCACACACGAGTTGCAACAGGATCAAGAAATCCCCAGAGTCAGGCTCAGTTTAAAGCAGCAGCTCTCCATCCCGGCAGCGTATTGGCATCACCTGGGCTACCCAGGCCCCACTCCAGAACGATAAAACCAGAATGTCCGGAGGTGAAGGACGGACGTCGGGATTTTCTTGTGAAGCTTCCCAGGTGATCCCAATGTGCAGCCAGCAATGAGAAGCACTAACCCAAGGAAAGGAAACAAGGTATCACTTTTCGTACAAAGGCAGCAGAACAGCACTGAATGATGATTCTAGGACCGCAAGCCTCTCTCTGATAACAGTTTGAGTCAATCTTGCCTGAATCTTAGGGTAAAACATTGCAGTGAGAATTATAGTTCTAAGAGCGATTTCTCTGTAATAGTGTTTCTTGATCTGTGGTTCAAGGCACATGGGTGTCACCATCTTCTGGGGAGTTTGTTAAAATGCCCTTCCTGGGTCCCACCTGGGATCCACCGACCTCTGCGTGTGATTAACTAACTAGAAGTCGGTAACGGCGGCCGGGGTCAGATCCGGGCCTGTCCGGCTCCAGGTTCTTCCAAATCCCCTCAACACTTTTCACCAGTGAAAGTGCAACCCCCGTCAGAGAAACCAGAGCTTTAGATGATCTTAAACGAAAGGTAATTATTTAAAACAAAAGAATGGAAAACAACAGCAAAACTTCCCTAGCACTCCTCCCTCCAAAGGAATCCTCTATCAATTACTGTAGAGTAGAAAATACTATCCCTCCCTTTCCTTCCTGTTCCACTACATTTTTTCCCTTCTAACAAATATCCCTTTCTCCCCCAAATAAGGTCATTTGGAAAAATCCCTGGTAGGTGTCAGCATCTGTAAGAAAATAATAAAACGGCTGCATAAGGGAACCTGCCCCCAGAGCTCAGGATGTATTTCCCTGCACGGCTCTCGAGTCTCACATCTCCCACACGGGCTGCAGGAAAGTGTGTACTTCCCTCTTACATCAGAATAAGGTGAAAAATATAACTAAATGGTTTTGCCCATTTAGAACTGGCTGGGAACCAACTTTTCTTTCTTTCTTTTTTTTTTTTTTTTTAATCTGGGCTGTTCTCAGTCACTGCCACATACACTTCTACCTTAAAAAATAAAAAGAAAGAAAAGAAGAGTTGCACCTTACTTACAGCAAGCTGGGACCTTGTTTGTAGAACGAGGATGGCGGTGAGGCAGGGGTGGGGGTGGGGGCGGGGGCGGGGTCAGTAAGGAGTCGTGTGCGAAGAAACCTCATGTGACATGTGGATAACCTCTGAACCCCACTACCGACTCACGCACCGTGCAAAGAGCCAGTATGGAACCGGACTTTAAATGCAACAAGTACGATCTGTCCAGAAAATAAATCGTACAGAATTCTTCCTATATTGTCAGTGTGAATGGCACCCAGTACAACCCTTGCAGAAAGTGATCCGGTAATGACCCTGACAGATGTTCATAAGCATCATTCATTTTAATTCAACAATCCAGTTTCCAGGAATCCGGTAGAAAGCAATCCAAAGAGAGAACAAGGATGTTCACAGCAGCGAACAGCAGAAACACTAGAAAACATGGTTAGGAGTACCTGTTGTCTGCTGGACTTCGCTGAATGCTTAACATAATCCTGAATGATGAGAGTTATTTTTGCCATTTCTACACACAAAGAAACTAAATCAGAGAGGCTAAGGAGTTGGCCTTCTGTCATCCAGCTCGCATGGGTTAGGGCTGGATTCACACCCACGTTCACACGCTCCTCAATCCCCTCGGTGCTCAAGGGCAGTCAGAATGCAAGTCACATATATCACAGCACATTCCATGGACTACACAGCCATTATGTACAATAAGAAAAATACTTAGGTCAAATGAAAATACAAAATTGTATATACAGTAGGACCTAACCTGTATACCAAAGACCTCAAAGAAAAAAATGAACCCCAGTGTTATTGAGTGATTCCCTCTGAGAGTGGCAACAGAAGTCAAAAGTATGGAGGGTGGGTCCAGCTAACCTGAAATTCCCATTTCTGTTTATAATTGGAAAATAGGTACTAATGAGGAAAGCAAGGTTTGGGCAATCTTATAACTAATGCCGCTGGTCAGAGTCCTTGACAATCAGTTCTCTTTAAAGTGGATACATAAATGGAAATAGAGGAGCTCAGCTCAGTTTATTAAAATTTGAAATAGGAAAAAAAGCCCCCCCCCCCCAAAACCAGTCATTTTGAAAGCATAACTCTAGCAATCAAAGCCCGAAGCTAGCTTCCAAGAGAAGGGGGAGTGCCAGACGAGGCAGACGATGCGGAGGAATGTGCCAAGGCTCCCAAACCCCCAGGCCAGGTCTAGGACACGGGAAGGTGGGGCGAGTATGCAGGGGGGAGACCAACGGCAGAGCCACAGGCACAGGTCTGCGGGTACACCTCTAAGCTCTTACCCTTGCGTAGACAGCGCTGAAGCTGTGAGTCAGAAAGACTAACAGGTGATGGTTAACATTTAACATTTTCTGGACTCTGCCGTGCCCCTAGAGTCCTGTATCAGCTGGGGTGGAGGCCTAACCATAGGGTGGCTCAGAGAAGTCAACGTACTGTACCAGGCCGGCCAGAGAGGGTGCAGGTCCGCTACAAGGTCCTCCAGGTTGTCTGGTGGCCCTGCCGTGCCCTAAGTGTGACACTTTCTTAATGTGGACACTGGCTAATACCACAGCCAAGTTCCAGCTTGAGAGAGCAGAGAAAGGGCAGGTAGAGGATGGGACCTAGAAGTTGTACCCATCACTCTGACTCGTACCCACTGACCAGTACCTGGGAAAGAGAGTCTCCAGCGAGGCGATCTGGGACCGACTCAAACTCAGGAGGTGCTATTTCTAAAAGGAATAAGGGGGCAATCAGCATCTCTCGTGGTTCAGTGACCGTCTCTTCAAGCAGACTTTTAACAGTTGCTTACATTCTCAGCATGAATCCAGAGGCCTGAAGGAAAGGGTTTCTGGAAGCAGGGACGAGGAGTGAAGGGCAGGATTACCGATGTGAGGAGAAAGGGCAGGCCGGGCGTCCAGGCCCGGTTACACACAGCTTGCCCTTTATAACCTCTGCTGCCCAGGTCAGGGCAGCGGGACAGTCGTCTGAGGAGGAAAAGCGCAATTGCCCCTCCCACAGCCTCCCAGCTCTTGGCGGCCGTGCTCGCTGGCCTACCCGCCTGTCCCGGAGGACCACCTTCCAAAAGCACACAAGGAGTAAAAGCTGAGCCCAGGGAAGCCAGGTTGCAGGTCCAGTGCTGCAAACCGGGCCACGTGGACACGCGCTCCTGCAAACTGTGCGGCTGTGCCTAGAAAACGAGGACACGAGCAAGGTCAGACCTGCCCCGGTTCGTGTGTAAATGGTCCGGATCTCAGTCTTTCCTTTGCCATTATACTGGTTAAAAACCCCTTCCTAAAGCAGTGATGCATGTGTGCAGACTACAGAGAGCTGTCACCACATGGCTCCGAGGTCGGCTGGGGTCGTTCTAGGAAATCGCCAAAGAACGTGGTCAAAACCTAAGCGAGAATGGGACCCCCTCCTCGTTTCACACAGGCCAACTCAATGTAGTGGGCAGCGGTTTTCCACTGTTAACGTCTACACTGAGTCTCACTCAAGATTTTGGCTGAAGAAACTATTTTGGGGCTAAGAGGTTTGAAAACCATCACACAAGAAGAACTTAGAGTAGCCTGTGTGCTTAAGGAATCCTAAGGCAGGAATAACACTTTATGAAGACACAAAATAACAATCCAATTGTACATGTTGAAATGTTCCCCTTTCCTGCTGGTATTTTAGGCAAAAGGGATTGAGGAAATGTATTCCAGAGAACTGTGTTTAATTTTAAAACCTAGAGGGACAGCAGAATAGTTTTATCTTCATAGGCAACTATCATCTGCAAAGAAAGGTTCTTACGAAGAAGGTAAACTGTCCAAGATACATCTTCACTGTCACCATCACAAATCAGTCCTCAATCCTCAGACACAGAACCTTTCTGCCTCTCTCAAAAACTCCAGGCCCCTAAAACTAAGCAAGTTGTCCTTCTGCCTTGGCATCACCCAATTTTCTTTCCTGTTACGAGTCTCCTCTAGCTTCAACGTCCACCTAGACGACTATAACCATCTCAAGAACGTCTCCATTTAGAACCACTTCCTGTGAAAAATCCTACTCAAGATACCCAGTGGTGTTTCCACACAGCTCCTCCAGCAAAGTCACATACCCATAAACTTGACTTCATAAACCCACCGTCTTCTTGAAAAACTATCAAGTTACTTTAAAAATAAGACACAAACCTTCATAAAAATATAGTCATCGAATTTATTATTCTCATTAGGCTGCCATTTTATGAAGAATTCCTAACAGTAACGTTTCTTGACATGCAAGACTTAGCATTAATGGCTTATGTTACTATAAATACTGCTGCTTGCAAGCAGTACATGGGTTTTAGAGTTTTAAGACTACAGACTTTTATTATTCAAATCTTACTCAGTTTACGTTCAAATCAGAAGGTTCTGAACAGCTGGTTAGGAAGGTAGCCAAGATGCAGGAAAGATGTCTGCGCCTCCTTTTCAAGGGCAGCCAACTCTTGAACGGTAGGTGCCAAAATATCCACATGGCCTTTATAGTTTCCACCTGCATCACACACACAAATTATAAAGCCATGTAAATGACAGGCTTGAAAAAACTTGTCAGCAATACTTTGGCTCAATCACGTCCGTTCAAACATTGCTTCTAGCAATAGAAATGTACTACTGGGCAAGTTATCTCCAAAAGTGAGTTTTAAAAATGTTAAATCAATATAAATAAATGGTTAGGCCTCACTAATAGTGTCCCAATACCCCTAGCAACCCCTCCCCTCTGCTCTTTTTTGGTTTGGAAAGCACTAGCTTAGTAGTCTGAATTTTTTGAAAAAATTTTCAGGAATGAGCTGAGGGCATTCCAGGCGAAAGGAGCAACCGTGCGCTGGGTTACCACTTGAATTAAATCGAAGGTTTTCAATTTTGTTCAAAATCGCCATTATTCTCTCGCTTCCTAATAATTCCATAAACGTTCAACTACTCTATGACACGAATACCTCAAGAGACACAGGTAAGCTGCTGTCCTTCACTGGCACACAAATCACATAACCAAAGCATGTGACAAGACAGGTACAGATAAACCGCTGCAAGAGTCATAGGAGGAAATGATTAATCTGCTAAAACAGACACTCAGCATGAGATGAAATTACCTACTCTCTTCTACACAATGAAGCTCAGAAAGGACACATTCACATTCAGAACAGAAATAAAAGTAACTCAAAGCTTACCACCAGCGGCTCTCTTTTGACCATAGGTAACTTTCCCATCAAATTCGTCCACTGGGACCTTTATATCTGGTTCAACCTGAGAAATGGTGCAGTTCAGATGTTCTTCTATCTCAGACAGCAGCTAAGAAGGGAAAGGAAACAAAAAGCATTTTTGAGGAAAAATCTCATTTTGACAGAGTTGAATTTTAATAGCATCAAATAAACCAGGAAGACTATAATCCTTAGAATAAGTGGAAGTTAGATTTCTGAAGAGATAAACTCACAAGTTATAATTTACAAACTCTGACGTTGTAATAAATCACTACTTTTCCTCATAACCAACAAACAGATAAACGCCGGGGTATAATTTTTATAATTAAATGCAGTCTATTTTTGCCAATTTCAGTACGTTTTTACGAGTCTTACCTGCATCTCATTGTACCATATGGTACAGCCACCATCTTCCTTAAGTCTCGTGTTATAACACCCTTTTCCACGGCTGCTACATACGTGGTACCAAACCTACGTTAAAGATGGAAAAATACTAACATGTAGAGACGGAAACACACTAGTTATCTTTACTCTCAATTAGTTTTTGCAGTATTTTCTGTCCCCAAGGAACAAGAGAAATTGCAGGTGTGACGTGCGGTCCACTCACTACTGGCCCTCAGGAACGCGTTAACTCGGTCTGCTGAAAGAGTTCTTTTGGAGAAAAATCCTGAGGTTTTCCTAGAATGCATGTCAATTATAGAAAGGAATTCTCAGATAAAAACAAGGGCGAACAAGTGAATGCTAGAGAATGCTATATTGAGGTTATATCAAAAATAAAGTCCACATGTTTTCTATAAGAAATAAAAAGCAAAATGAACGGCCGGTTTGAACACGGAGTGTGTGGGAGCTCCTTATTCTTGCAACTTTTCTGTAAATTTGTATCAAATTGTGTTTCCAGATAAGTCCCCATCCTTTCCCATAAGAGTTTTCTGTAGCATAATGTCAGAGAGGATTTAAATAGTTTTTGGTGAAATCGAGTATATATATTAAAGCTATTAGTGAAAATCACAGTTTGCATTTTCCTTTCTACACTTCATCTCATTATTGGTCCATTTGAAAATACAGAAAAAAAGGTGCCATTAAAAAGTTCAATTATACTCCAGGGGCACCTGGGTGGCTAGATGGTTGAGCTTCTGACTTTGGCTCAGGTCATGATCTCACCATTTCCTAGTTTGAGCCCCACGTCGGGCTCTGTGCTGACAGCTCAGAGCCTGGAGCCTGCTTCGGATTGTGTCTTCCTCTTTCTCTGCCCCTCCCCCATTTGTGCTGTCTCTCTCTCTCTCTCTCTCTCTCTCTCTCTGTCTCACAAATAAACACTAAAAAATTTTTTTTAAATAACAAAAAAAATGTTCAATTATATTCCATATGCAACTGAATTCAGTGTAAATGGAAAAATCAAACTGCTTTTATTTCCAACATCTAAAACAACACAAACAGCGAATATAATACAGCGCTGAAAAGATTACCTTTTCTTTCTCTGTTGCCACCAGGGAAATGGCCAGACCCATCCTGAAAGATTTTAGAGTCCTTATTAGACTTTATTCAAGAAGCAAGCAAATATTAAAAGAACAAAAGAGAAACTCCAGCGGCACCTTTCAGCTCTTCCCACTCGGCCAATTCGGTGGACGTAGTTTTGCTTCTCATCAGGCAAAGTGACATTTATAACTGAAAATAAGAACAATTTTTACCAGTCGCCATTAGTTCTACAATTTTCAAACGTATTAGATGTTTGATGTTTTAAATATTTCAAACGTATTAGAGGGTTTACTTTGAATTCCATAAAATGTAAACCGCAGGGATCAGAACTTTCTTCTTACCGTAGGGAACACCATGGATGTCAATTCCTCTGGCGGCTACATCCGTGCAAATCAAGAACCTCACATCTCCTTTCTAGAGAGAACAGAGAAGGAATTTACCGGTACGTATACTAAAAAATAAACACGAATATGGTCATCCACTGGATGAGACAGACTTCTGATAACTAACGTGTTACTATCAGACTAGAGGTCCAGATATTCATAATTCACTGGACCATGTCTTAAATTTTTAAGTCATGATCTGCTAAAATAAGACACTGAATAAATCAATAATTGGATTCATTTTTTACTTTCTTTTTTCCCACACCAAAAATATTAAACTGCTATAATGTGGCTTTATCTTTAGAAATCCTGACTGGTAATTCAAAAGACAGAACAAAATGTTAAAACATAAGTATTATCTTTACCCTTGTATTAAAATAAACTCAGAATACTAGGTGTTTTCCCTTGAGGTTACACTTTCTGTGACAACAAAAATCCTAAAGAGATAGGAACCTAGAAGGGGCCCCTGTGCTCTCACCAAAAAAATACAAATTAGCCTTTGGGTGTCATTTGTGCTCCAAGGCACAGAGTGAGAGACAGGAAGGGGAAGGACACGCTGACCTGGGGCCCAGGGTAAGGTCCAGGACGGAGAAGGGCACACAACGTGGCTCAAGTGTGGCCACGCAGCGCGCTTCACTACCCACGTCACTTCTGCTCAGCATGGAAGTGGAATCCAAAGTGCCTCACCCAGCACTTCCCACCTTCTACTCACATGACGGGTCTGAGAGAAGATGATACTCACACTCTGCACTGGGGCAAACACACTGGTAAGCAGGGACAATGCTGTGGCTGGAGGCTCAAGCCCCACCCACCTCCACCAAGAGCTACACAACCCGGTCACCGGCTGCAAGCATGGAACTGGGACGGTGTGCCCCAAACAATTACAAATAGTCTTAATTCCACAAAACCGTATTCTGATACCTATCCTAATCGATCTATGAACTCTCTATGGATATTACTACAAACTATTAAAAAAAAAAAAAAAAAAAGACTCCCAGACACGGTTTAACTATCCCATGATGCTTCTCTTAAAAAGAGCTACCTGAAAGAATGAGTCTAAAATTCCTTAAGTTGAAAATTCTTATTACAGTGGTGTTGTGCTGACAGAGAACTTACAATTTACCATTTGACTGCTAAAGATGACTAAACCCTGCCATGATAAGGATATACCAACAGGGTAAACATCTTCAGAAATTTCTAGGACAATTGCTTTAATGATATTTACCAGAACTAATTAAAACTGGCTACAATTCCCCTCTGAAGTATTAAAGAAATGCAGTCAGCTAAATATTAGTACCTTAAATCTTTCCAAGTTTTGCTTCCTCTCGTGAGGCTTTCTGTCACCATGAAGACAAACACATGAGAACTGGTGTCCTTTTTTATCAGGTCCTAGTGAAAAGCACATTCAACAGTTAACCCTGGAAAACATTACACCTAAGACCATGTCAAAAAACCAATAGCATTCAGACTACACTGTTACCATATAATTCCACAGAAATCCATACCCCAATCTGCCATAAACCATGATTAACACAATTTCTATCATAGGTGAAATGCCACTGAAATAAACTCTATGAGCATTAAAACTGATTTGCTTTGAAGGACATTTTTAGTCACTCTTCCTGATCTACAGAAGTAGATGGAACAGTGTACCAACTAACTGTGTTAGTGAAACTGTGTTCACTAACTGTGTTAGTGAAAGGAAAACATACGTGTATACCACGAACTTCACCTATCCCATATAAAGCCAGGAACCAAAAAGTAGATTCGAGATCAATCTTGGAAGAACCAAAACAGGCCTTATGAAGTTGAGGCCCTTACCTAAAAGGTCACTCCCATAACCCTACCCTCCTCAAGGTGTCCTAAGCAGCTTAGTTATCTGGTTCCCTGACCGAAGCAGATTAGAAGAACCAAATTGGTCAGATGAAGAGGAACTACTATAGAGTAAGTGCAGTGGTAGCCAATCCCGAAAAGAAACTCAAGCAGATACAGTAACAAAAGCAGTATAGTCCAGACTACAGTAAGAGCAAACAACCTTCCGGAACTTAATAGAATGTACAGGCTCCACTATGAGGTAGCCTAGGGTAACAAGTATGCCATAACTACTCTCCATAGTAAATTTTAGGTTCAATACGATATACTTCAGAATTCAAGGAAAAACATATTATGAAGAGCTATCCATCCACCCAAAATGACTCACACAAGAACTAACCATGCAGAGGAGAGATGACAGCAAATCAGAACTTGCAGGCCAACTTACAGCTGGTCTGCCACATTCTGAGCTCGAGTGGCTGAGGAAAGTATCCTAGATACACTCCTACTCCCGGTGGAGCTGTGTATCGTGAAGGGAGGGATCCTTCATTTTCCCCTCTCTTCAACCTCTGAAGTCTGGTATACGCTGTGTTATTTTGGTTTTAATCATGGTTTGGGAGAGTTGGTTTTTAAGTAAAAGTATCCAGAATATTTAGGGAAGGAAGGTGAAAGGAACTAGGGAATAGTACTGCTTGATTAACAGCATTCCCAACCAAATAATCAAATCCTCCATTCAAAACCAACATGGACAGGAAGAAGTATTTATTACGAATCAGTCACTATAACTCAACCAACCAAGCAAGTCTGTTTGCCATGACTTGGGGGAAAAAAAGGTACTAAACTATTCACTGTAAGGAACAATGTAACATGTTCTTTATATGACCATTACTTCACATTTTTCGTATTTTCTATTTTCTTTTAGAGTTTTCTGGTTCCTTGATATACAACAATTATAAAAAGAGATATGTTAGAGTTTTCCCCATTATGAAAATAGGATTTACCTGTTACCTTGTAATCTGTCAAATTTTGCTTTATATATTTTTACATTTATTATATTTCTTAAAATTTTTTTTAACATTTATTTTTGAGAGAGAGAGAGAGAGAGACAGAGCACAAGAGGGGGAGGGACAGAGAGCGAGGGAGACACAGAACCCAAAGCAGGCTCCAGGCTCTGAGCTGTCAGCACAGAGCCCGACATGGGGCTCGAACCCATAAACCACGAGATCATGACCTGAGTCGAAGTCAGACGCTTGACCAACTGAGCCACCCAGGCGCCCCTACTGTATTTCAAACACAGCAACAATGAATGAATTCTAAAAGCGAACAGCTACATTTTCACCTCCTGGATTATACCATTAACATTTACTATATTTGCTTTACTCCATACCTGTCCCTCTGTCCTATCAATTCATTTTTATATTTCTGATGCATTTTACTGTAAACTGCAAATATCTACACAGTTTAGCATGCATTTCATTAACTAGAACGTAGTTATTTGGTTAGGTTTTACTGTTTTCCTCTAACGTGAAATACTACATACAAGGAAATGTATAAATCTTGAGTGTATATTTGCTGAGTTTTGACAAATGCACGTACCTGTGTAGCCCAAAGCCCTACAAGATAGAGAATATGAATGTCATCCCACAAAGAACCCACATGCTTTCCCAGATAACCCCACTCCCGTTGTCCCAGGGAAAACCACTGTTGCGGGTTTTTTCTCCATCAAAGGCTAGTTCTGACTCTTCCAGAACTTCACGTAAGTGGAATCATACAGTATACACATATACACTCTTGTGTAAGAAATCCTTCATTCAGCATCATGTCTGAGATTCACCCAGAGTCGCTGCATCCACCAGAAGTCCATTCCTTTGTACTGCCGGGCAGGACTCCACGGTATAAATAGTTCACATCTGGTTTAAACCATTCCCCCACTAATGCCCACTTAGTGTATTTTCAGTTTGGGCCTATTATAAATAAAGCTGCCATGACCATTCTTGCCCATATCTTTTCTCACTGTATCTTGGGTAAATTTTACTTATCTTGGGTAAATATTTAGGAGTTGGATTACTAAGCCATAAGACAGCAATGTTAATTTTATTAAAACATGTAAGACCTTTTACCAAGGTGCCTGGACAACAGCAGCATACGAACACTCCAGCTGCTTCATATCCTTGCCAAAATCGGGTGTCGTATTTGTAATCTAGCTATTCCAATGAGTGTACGTGGTATTACATTGTGATTTTGCATTTCCCTAATGACAGATCACGTTGGGCATTATTTCATGTTGATTCATATATACCATGTCATAAGGAGCATAATATTAGAATCATCGTATAGTCATTGTAGATTAGATTTATTACACAGTGACCTTCTTTATTTCTAGCTAATATTTTTGTCTTAAATTCTCTTGCATCTCTTATTAATACAGCTAGACCAACTTTCTTTCGATTAGTAGTTTAGCTAATACATTTTTTCAGCCCCTTTTGATCTTTCCATGACCTCAGGTTTTAAGTATGTCTCTTGTAAACAGTATACGGTTAGATTTTATCCAGTCTAACAATGTATGCCTTTTAACAGAAGGCTTTGGCGCACTGATATATACTAGAGTGAGCGTTCACTCATACAGATTTTTCCACCAGCCGTCTTACTCTCTAATTTCTAACCATTCTCTTTCCCATTTTTTTTCCTCTTCCTTTCTTAGCCTTTTTTCAGATGAAGGTTTACTCCTCATTTATTGGTTTAGAAGACATACACTCTATTACTTAATAATTACCCTAAAAATTTTAATATTAAATAATACCATTACTTTTCTTCCAAATGACAGCAGCGCCTCAGAGCACTGGAATGAAACTGTGCCTGCGTGGAAAGCGGTTTTCCTGGGGCTTATCGTATGGAAAAGTACTGGACAAGCACAGACACTGAGACAACGCGCCTCCACTGCTTTAAATTCAGCGCACGCGTTCTAGACCGCACCAACATGAGACTAATAACCGATTAAGTGAGGAAATAAACACAATTTATTTCAAGTGAGGAAACATTACCTCCTCCTTGTTGCATAAAATATTGCTCCAAGTTATCGCAGTCAATTTTGGTTCTACAGAAAATAATGGCTTGATCCATCTTGTGTTCCTTGATCGCCCGGACAGCATACTCCCCCTTCAGGATTTTAATAGCTTCAGACCACATCTCTTGAATACCACCACCACCACCACAACAACAAAAAAGAATTTCAATATAAAATTGTTATGAACACACATAATTACAGTCACAGACTTACTGCTTTGCCCACCTGAAAAAAACTCTGCTTTAATATAAATAGTACAGACAAAAATAAGAAATATTAAGATAGGATGAAATGGTGAGAATATCCATTCGCTCATTTTTCTTTAAGTTTTATTTTTATTTATTTCGAGAGAGAGAGGGTGCATGCGTGAGAGGGGGAGGGGCAGAGAGAGGGGGACAGAGAGAATCCCAAGCGGGCTCTGCACTGTCAGCATAGAGTCCAAAGTGGGGCTCGATCCCACAAATTGGGAGATCGTGACTGGAGCTGAAACCAAGAGTCGGACGCTTAACCCACTGGGCCACTGAGTCACCCCAACTCATTTATTTCTATTTCTGTTAGTGTATGTTTATGCCATTTTATAGTGTGCCAAAAACACCTACGCCACACCTCTTATGAAGGAAACCAGACATATAAACAGACAAATAAACAGAACTTCATATCCACAACAAAACTTTGCTCTTACCTCTCATGGAGATGTTTACTCAATTATTTTAACCCCTTTTAAAAATAATTAATGGACTTTTTAAATCAATCTAACACCAGAAAGTTCATACTTCTCAACGGAATAAAAACTGTACGTCGAACTCGGTAATTTCTTAGTCATCATTCTCCCAATCTCTATTTTTCAGTGTGAAGCTACACTACAGTTACTCAACTATCTAATGCAAAACTTTAATTCTGTAATCCACCATATTTCTAAAGGCTCTCCGGTCACACCTAATTGCAGTATAAACTAAGCAAAACATTTATAAGAAAAAATTTATTTCGAAGAAGTAAAAATTTTTATTTTATGATATGCATTCCCTAACAGTGGGAGGATATATTATTTTGAACTAGCAAGGTCTCTGCTCTTCTCCAACGATAAGGCTAGTCGAGCATGCACCTTATAAATTTGGAACTGCACATAAAACCGAATTCAAAGGAACTCTATTTAATCAAGATTTCAGAGAATTCACCTTTTAGATATTGGCCATAAACCCACCAATGAATCCAACCATAAAGTAAATGCAGTCTAACCCTTCCCAATGATCCGCCTGAGACACCTGAATCCACACATCTGAGACCTACTCTAGGCTAGACGAGCACTGTCCTTCCAATACAGCGTACCTTCGCAGATCTTTAACATATGAGGCACCTGAAATCGTCTCTGCTCTGCACAGAAGCATCTTGAAAGGATTAGGATTTAATGTTAGACTTTTTAAAAACTGGTAAATATTTCGTGATATGGAGTGTCTGTTTAGGAGGATGAAAAAGTCCTGGAGATGGATGGCGGCAATGACTGCAACGTAGGGATGAACTTTATGCCACTGAACGTGACCACTTCAAAATGGCTAAAGTGGGCAATTTTGTGTTGGGAATATTTTACTGCACACAAAAAGAACAGATAAGCGATTCCAAGATAATTTCTGTATCTTTCACAATGTTGTAAACTAAAGACATTTTTCTTTATTAATTCCCCGAATGAAGAACCTATGTGACGTTTCTCCTGGGATTCAGGGCCAATGTAAAATCTGTTGCCAGAGAAATCTGCTGATATCCTCCAATCAATAAGAATTCCATAATCCAAAATACTTGTGACTTAGATGTCAGGAGACTAAGATCTGAAATTCAATGATTAATACTGCTCTAAGTTGACTGACACCAGTCAATTTTCCCCCATTTCTTTATTATTATTTTTGTTACCTTTATTGTCAAAGTTCCTGTTCTAATTTTGTAGGTCACCTCAAATCCTTCATGAGAACAGACAGGGCATAAATTCAGTAAGACAAATCAATTTGTTTTCAAAATCTTTCAACCCCATTCATTCATTCATTCATCACTCACTCATGCATGCATCTGTTCACTCATTCAACTTACCCGGACTATTAGCACCAGGCCTTGTGTTATCTTTTGCATGTACATCATCAGTCTATGAAAAGAAAAGGAGAAAAACAGGGTGGCAAGTTGGTAAGTAAGGATTCCAAACAGGTATCGTTTTTTTTTTTTTCTTAAAGAGAAAAGTGTATCTAACTTTAGATACAGACATATGTCTTTAAAGTATGTGGGCAAAACCATTCTTCAGATTCAGAAAAACCCTTTATTAACTGTGGGTCTAAGACTAATCAATTTTATTTTATTTTTATTTATTTATTTTTTTAAATATATGAAATTTATTGTCAAGTTGGTTTCTATACAACACCCAGTGCTCATCCCAAAAGATGCCCTCTTCAATACCCATCACCCACCCTCCCCTCCCTCCCACCCCCCATCAACCCTCAGTTTGTTCTCAGTTTTTAAGAGTCTCTTATGCTTTGGCTCTCTCCCACTCTAACCTCTTTTTTTTTTTTCTTCCCCTCCCCCATGGGTTCCTGTTAAGTTTCTCAGGATCCACACAAGAGTGAAAACATAAGGTATTTGTCTTTCTCTGTATGGCTTATTTCACTTAGCATCACACTCTCCAGTTCCATCCACGTTGCTACAAGAGCCATATTTCATTCTTTCTCATTGCCATGTAGTACTCCATTGTGTATATAAACCACAATTTCTTTATCCATTCATCAGTTGATGGACATGTAGGCTCTTTCCATAATTTGGCTATTGTTGAGAGTGCTGCTCTAAACATTGGGGTACAAGTGCCCCTATGCATCAGTACTCCTGTATCCCTTGGGTAAATTACTAGCAGTGCTACTGCTGGGTCCTAGGGTAGGTCTAGTTTTAATTTTTTGAGGAACCTCCACACCGTTTTCCAGAGTGGCTGCACCAGTTTGCATTCCCACCAACAGTGCAAGAGGGTTCCCGTTTCTCCACATCCTCTCCAGCATCTATAGTCTCCTGATTTGTTCATTTTAGCCACTCTGACTGGCGTGAGGTGATATCTGAGCGTGGTTTTGATTTGTATTTCCCTGATGAGGAGCGACGTTGAGCATCTTTTCATGTGCCTGTTGGCCATCTGGATGTCTTCTTTAGAGAAGTGTCTATTCATGTTTTCTGCCCATTTCTTCACTGGATTATTTGTTTTTCGGGTGTGGAGTTTGGTGAGCTCTTTATAGATTTTGGATACTAACCCTTTGTCTGATATGTCATTTGCAAATATCTTTTCCCATTCCATTGGTTGCCTTGTAGTTTTGTTGATTGTTTCCTTTGCTGTGCAGAAGCTTTGTATCTTCATGAGGTAAGACTAATCAATTTTATTTTATTTTATTTTATTTTTTTCAACGTTTATTTATTTTTTTTGGGACAGAGAGAGACAGAGCATGAACGGGGGAGGGGCAGAGAGAGAGGGAGACACAGAATCGGAAACAGGTTCCAGGCTCTGAGCCATCAGCCCAGAGCCTGACACGGGGCTCGAACTCACGGACCGCGAGATCGTGACCTGACTGAAGTCGGACGCTCAACCGACTGCGCCACCCAGGCGCCCCTAATCAATTTTAAATGTAATAATAAGAATGCAAAGGTGGCTCTTAGGATATCGTATATTTACAATATGTAACAAACCCTTATTTTATACAGGGAAATCTACGATCAGTGGGAAAATGACTAAATGGGCACATTAAATTGATTTTTAGGAAAATAAGGAACCTCAAGAGGACATCAAAACACTACTAAAAACCACTGTATCTGAAATTAGATTTACATACATACATAATGCTATTTATTTATAAAAATTACATCAAGAGGATCATAAAAGTAACTCTCACAGAGGAAAAAAGAAAAGTTGAGCCCATCGCTTATTCTGTGCCCTCAAGGCCTGAACTTTTCTGGCCCATGTGCAGGACTCCTCTTTTCTTAGGTATAGTATCTGGCTGTAAGAATCATGAAGAGCCCAAGGTTAAGCTAGTTTATGGATGTTTTATTCCACATAAATGTTAACACTGTAAAGTACTTACTCTAATGTGGTTTTTCCCAAGCCTTTCCCAGAGTCTGTCAGTTTTGGGGTTCACTGGGACAACCACATGGTGCACAGTATCCGGGACAGAATCTTCTCCTTTTAAATCAACCCACGTGGGAAAATGCATTATCTTCTCAGACAGCTTCTTTACGTCAAAAGAGTGCAAAGTAGCAGAGCAAACAATCACCTAGGGAAACAAAAAAATCAAAATTTAGCTAAACTGTTCTAATTACAATTCCACCTAACGCGAAGCCCAAAGTATGTCAACCTGGCATCTAAGCAACAACTGGTGGCATGACTCTGGGCAGGTCGGTCTCAGAGCCGCAGCCCCTCACCCCTGCGTAAACCACGTCTCTATTCCACAAGGCCCGACAAAAACTAGGTAAGATGAGAAGGTGTTTGAAGATCTAAAATCCTAAATTACTGTGTGTCCCCTTCCCTCCCCTTGAAGCCTCTACACCTCTCAAATTCTTCCTAGGAAAGAAGGGTGAGAAAAGCAAGAGTAACATCTTAAGAAATAATTACAAAGGAAACCACTGTTTTTCAACAGCTCCAGATATTTTCCCCTCAAAGAGGAAGCAGTGCTCAGTCTGGAATATAAACTCTAATGCTCTGTAGGAAAAACCAACTAAGAATGTTTTCCTTATCATCCTCAGCGACCTAATTTCCTCAAGTTCCCTTCTCCTTCATTTCTACGGGCAGCTTTTAAGACTCTTTCTTTGTGTGTGCTATGTAATCAGGTAACAAAGAAAATGTTTTCTACAGTAGTTAACTTAATCAGAAGACACTAAGACAAGATGTAAATGTAAAAGAAAATAGGGGCGCCTGGGTGGCTTAGTCGGTTAAGCGTCCGACTTCGGCTCAGGTCATGATCTCACAGTTCGTGAGTTTAAGCCCCGCGTCGGGCTCTGTGCTGACAGCTCAGAGCCTGGAGCCTGTTTCAGATTCTGTGTCTCCCTCTCTCTCTCTGACCCTCCCCCGTTCATGCTCTGTCTCAAAAATAAATAAACGTTAAAAAAAAAAATTTTAAACAAATTTCAAAAACATTTGCAAACAAATGCTTGAAAATGTTTTGAAAACAAAAAGCATTAACACGTAACAACTGTCTACATGTATTTTAAGATATATCAGTCATTTCATACCTGAAGTCTTTTCCCATCAGAGGTAATCTGAGGAATCTGACTGTGAATCCTATTTATAAAATCAGAGTAACCTTGAGAAAGAAGTCCATCCTGAAGGAGAAGGAAAGAAAGTATAATTTTTAAATCAACACCTAGATCTTTCTTTTGTAAATCAAGTGTAGAAAGATAATGGAAACAAATTCATAAGCATACATATCCCCACCATATTACCAAAATGATTATTTTCTAATGGATAAAGACAAATTATAAATTCAGCTTTAAATTCCATGTAACTAAAATATGAAAAAGCTGACAATAAACAACCCAAAATCTATACTCTAGTGTTCTAGAATGAATATGAGAGTTAATAGCTCCTACCACATGTCCTTAAACACAGGATTTTAATTTGAAAAAATGAAAACAAAAATCATCTCAGTGTTATAAAACTACTCAATCCATTTTGAAAATACTTTAGAAGTCTGTCAAGACATTAATATCCTTACAGTTCACATTTTGCAACTATAACATAAAGAAATAATTGTACTGTGTAATTTATGTACCAACAAAGACCACTATTTGGAGTAAAAAAACAAATCTACATATCTAGTAACAAGAGTAGTTAAACAAACCATGAAGTATCCATGTAATAGAGCACTAGTCAGCCTTTAAAACCTATTTACAAGTAAGGATGTGAAATACATATAACACTACATTTAAAGAAAAAAAGAAAGATTTCCTAGATCCTACACAGCTTGATTTACTATATAGAATAATATTAACATGAATACAAGGAGTGGATGAAAATATGCCAAACTGGTAACAATGATTATTTCTACATGTTGGGATCATGAATGAACTGTATTTTTCCATCATTCTACATATTTTTACCTCCAAACACATAAGCAAACTTTTTTTTTTTTTTTTTTTTTTTTTTTTTTTTTTTTTTAAAGCATGACTATAGTCCAACATACAGCTTCATCCAGGACCAGGAATCTAACTTGGGATAAGTTCAGTTTCCCAGTTGACACCAAATCGTCTAGTCTTCCTGGGGTGCCAACGACTATATCTACCTGAAAAATATCAAAAGAAGAACCCAGTGAAAACCGAAGCACTATTATAATCACCATAAAACAGCAACCAATAACGGTCTACTTACCATGAAAACATGCATACTGAAGCAGTGACAGCTCCAAGTTCAGAGAAAAGGAGCTATAGATAATGCCCTATTACCAAACCTGTATTTGGCGTGAAATTAACATGAAGATTTTAGTAGCTGATTTTGACATCCTTAACTGATATAGCCTAATACATAAAATAATATATATACAATCTAACATATAAAATAATTTATAAAACTACAGTCTAATATATAAAATACATAAATATTTTCCAAGTGAAAACCAGATGAATCTTATGGGAACTCAAATCAAACCAGGACTCGATTCCCACCTCCGCCATTAGCCAGCTGGATGACCTCAACTTACTTAATTAATCTCTTCTCGTTTCAATTTTCTCATTTTTGGAATCTGCTTTGCAACATGGCTGTGACAACTGAGAGATGAGATACAGAAGGCACTCGATGCCCAGTTTGTGTGCCAGGTGCTCAATAAATGCAGTTATAATTAATAACGATGATGCTCTGACTACCCAGGAACGCAATCATAATGACTCCTTGTCAAGTGCTTATAATGAACAGGCACAGTGCTAATGTTTTACAAGTACTGTATCATCTCATGACCACTACAGAAAACAATACTATCTTTATTCCTATTTTTAAATGAGGAAACTGAAGTTTAGAATACTGAAGTCATGAGAATTTAAATGATACAGCTCCAAAGCACCCAAACTAAATTTCAAACTCAAAGTCCAAACCTGAGTAAAGGTCTAAGTCAAATAAGAACAAGTTTTACTTAACTTTTTATTCTAAAAATTTTCAAGTATACACACAGGGAACAGAATAATAAGTCCCCACATCAGTACAAATAACAAACATTTTCCATTCACACACACGTCTTTTAATCAAGCTCAAAGGTAAAGTGATCAGGAACATGGACTTTGAAGTAAGGTCTACCGGTGAGGCATAAGCTCTTGGGCAAGTGACTTAACATTTACTATCAGCCCTCTTCCTAGTCTGTAACAATGGAGAAGAGCATCATTTCAGAAGGCTACCATGGGAACTGAGTAAGACAATGTAGGTAAGCATTTAGCTGGGCTTGGCCCAGTTCTAGAAAGCAGTCAATAAAGGTAAACTGTTTTAAAGTGTATATATAGATCTATGTGTGAGCACAAATATTATATCAAACCATTCAATCAATTAGACAACTCAAAACTTCTACTCGATTAATCGGCATGAAAACTCACTCCTATTCTTCATTTGTTTTCTCCACTGTAGACTAAAAACATAATTTTCTCCTAACAAATTTATCACCGGAGTCTCATTACTTCAACATCTCACAGACACTTGAAGAAGCAGAATCCTGTGTTGGCTTTTAATTTGAACCGACAGAAGGCATTTATAGTCCCATGAAAAGTGAAACTGACATTTCTGAAGTGATTGTTTCATCTGTACTGACAACAATAAGCAAATTTTCAGTTCAATGTAGAGAATATTGCCTGAAAATCTGCAGATAAAGGCCTGTTTAAGTGTGTTAAGAACAACCATGTGCCAAGCACCGTGACATGGGCTGTACAGGGCAATGAACAAAATATCACTCTGACTCTGTATGTAACATCTCTTTACCATAGGATTCCGACCCACATGTGAATTTCCTCTCTTCTCTATTTCAGTAGCAAAAAACCTCACTTTACATGAAATATAGACACTAGGTCTCACAGGTTTAAAGAAAAAAAAGTCAGTTAAGTTGGAAATATTTACATAACTTGTGTAAGAGCTCCAACCACTCCCCTAGGCCTCAACTGCACAGGCTGCATTACTGTGCAACTCTAAAATATTTTTTAAATTACACAGTTCTACTCTCTTACTCCAAAGCTGACTTCTGGTCCAGCATAAGATACAACACAGGACTAGGGCTGAGCCACAGGATGACGGGAGACGGAACAAGGAGAGAATACAGGTGGAAAGAAGAGCAGAGAGAGAACATACGAGATCCGCTAAGTAGAATGGAAGCAAATCTGGCCAAGAAAGCTACAGAATAACACTGCCTTTACCTCTGCCACTGGATTTAGCCAGTACCAAATGTTAGATGACTGACAAATCATACAGAATTCCCTAAAAGCTCTGCAGCTGCAAAACAGGAGTTAAGAAGCTTAGTAACTTATGGGGAAAACGGATTGGGGTTTGAGAAACCAAGAATAGGAATGAACATATTAAATCTCTCCCTCTTTTTTAATTTATTCATTTATTTCTCAGAGAGAGAGACAGAGTACGAGCAAGGGAGGGGCAGAGAAAGAGGGAGACACAGAATCTGAAGCTGAGCTGTCGACACAGAGCCCGACACGGGGCTCGAACCCACAAACCGTGAGATCATGACCTGAGCCGAAGTCGGATGCTTAACCCACTGAGCCACCCAGGCGCCCTGAACATATTAAATCTCTTACAATCCCTAAAAAATATAAGACAGCAAATAAAAACCTATCAAAGCAATATTACTATCTTAGACCAGTATTAACAGGTATAGCAATGGGATTCTTTGCTTTTAACATGTCATACCAGGTCAAATCCAAACCATTTGGCATAAAATTTCATTTGATAGAGACACCAATGGGCCTGGAGGAAGCAGACACATTTCCTCACTGTGACTCAGTATCAGGAGGTTTAGATTAAATGATAAAATATTTAGGGAAGGAAATGGAAGAGAAATTTGAAAGGAGCAAGTTATTTCATACACATGAAATATTTTATGAAGTCCTATCTATATCTGGCTTCACAGAATTGATGAGCACAGTTAAGAATATCCCAAGCTTCTTCCCCCATAATGAGGATCACTGTCTTAGCTTTGTCCTTTGTAACCGCCTGCCTGAACAGTCTGTGAGACTCCCCCCACCCTTATCTAACTTCTCTCCCTCCTTCTGGAGCCACATTGTATCGTTCTTCATCCTTCCTTTGGGTCCCTGTGACAACTTTTACATTCTCTGCAATCCAGCTGATCTCCATTTCTATCCTTAACTGTACTTTCTTCTTTCTCCATTATCCCCAAAAGAAAGGACTCTTAATTCATGAGAAAGCAAGAAGAAAATCCTCAAGTGCTCAAAAGGTAAATGAAAAAAACCAAACATCCTGTATGCTGAATTTTGCATGAGGGGTGCAAAGAAACTGCTGTACACTCTTAGGAAAAGAAAAGACACCCCCACAAGGTGCTTCCGAATACATACTTGACCTTGTTCTAATTTCAGCCTCACTTGATTTTTCCTGAAGCACAACAGAACTACACTGCGAAAATGACAACCCATCATGCCACCTCTTAAAAATTAAAAGTACAACTTACCCCATTATCCAAAACAGAGAGCTGATCTCGTGCTGCAACACCTCCAATTATCAGAAGCTCCCTGAAATAAATACCATCATAATAATGAAGAAAAAGATTAAAGCGCTTTACTGTTTGACTTGTATTGTTTGACTCATACATTACTAGTAGGAAAGTAAAACAGGGGTGTCACTTGAGAACACAGCTGGACGGCTCCTGAAAACATCAAACGTGAGGCTACTATGTGATCCAGAAACTCCACTCCTACGTACAGATCCGGGAGAAATAAAACGACATCCACACAAAAACCTGTACACTAATGTTCACAGCACAGTAGCCAAAAAGTGGTAACAAGGCAAATGTCCATCAGCCAACAAATGGATAAACAAAAATGTGGCACATGCATCTAACGGGATACTTTGGGGCAATAAAAAAGAACGAAGCACTGATACATGCTGCATCGTGAACAAATCCTGAAAACATTACGCTAAGTGAGAAAAGCCAGTCAGAAATGAGCACATACCATCCAATGCCATTCATGTAAAATGTCCAAAAAAGGCAAATCTATAGTCAGAAAATGAGCCAGGGGTTGCCTAGGGATGGGAAGGTTATGAGGACATGGAATGGCTGTCAATGGGTACAGTGCTTCTTTTGAGTGTCATGAAAGGTTTAAAAATTGGTTTTGGTGACAGCTGCACATCTCTGTGAATAGAATAAAAACTAAAAGCAATCTGTACACTTTAAGCAATGGATTGTATATGTGAATTAGATCTCACTAAAGCTATTTGCAAAAAGACAGTGTTTTTTGTTTAAATATTTATTAACTTTTGAGAGAGAGAGAGAGAGAGCGAGCGAGCATATATGCACACACACAAGTGTGGGCCTGGGGCAGGGGCAGAGAGAGAGGGAGAGAGAATTCCAATCCCATGCAGGCTCCACACCCTCAGCACAGGGCCCAAAATGGGGCTAGAGCACACGAACCGTGAGATCATGACCTGAGCCAAAATCAAGAGTCGGGTGCTCAACTGATTGAGCCACCCAGGCGCCCCAAGATTGTCTTTTTATAAAGCAGACAAAATTACTTTCTGATGCAGCCAGATAACTTTCAATCAGAAGCATCGACCAACCATCTTTATTTTATTCTTATTTGATCGATCTTTTAAAAAAGACTAGAAAACATTAAGGAAATAAATGACAGGGTCTCTGTTCTGCAGGATGAAATTTGTTAAAGTTGTCAAGAATAAGGCTTACCTCAAGAGATACCACGTGAAATTTAGAAGATGATGAGAGGGTAAAACTGATTACTATGCTTGGAAACACTTGGAAACTTGGGATAAGAGTAAATATAACACACCTAAATACAGGATGATAGCTCATGTAACCAACAGGGATACCATTTGTCAGATTGCCTGTGCCCTAACAGAAGGAGACCTGATAGTTTGTGCAGCTCATGTTCACAAACTCCCAAAGCATGGTGTGAAGGCTGGCCTGAGAAATTAAGCATACTGTACCGGCCCGCTGCTGGCCTGCAGGCTTGTCAACAGGTTTGACATGGACAAGATCTACGAAGGCCAAGTGGAGGTGACAGAGATGAACACAATGTGGAAAGCATTGATGCTCAACACGGTGCCTTCGCCTGCTACCTGGATAAAGGGCTCGCCAGAACTACTACTGGAGATAAAGCTCTGGGGGCCCCCAAGGGAGCTGTGGATGGAGGCTTGTCTATTCCTCACAGTACCAAACGATTCCCTGATTATGATTCAGAGAGCAAGGAATTCAGTGCAGAAGGACACGAGAAGCACATCATAGGTCAGAACATGGCAGACTGTATGTGTTACTACTGGAAGAAGATGAAGATACTTATGAGAAGCAATTTTCTGAACACCGAAGAACAATATAACTCCAGATATGATGGAGGAGATGTGTAAGAAAGCTCACAGTGCTACCCAAGAGAATCCAATCTATGAGAAGAAGCCTAAGAAAGTTAAAAAGAGAGGTGGAACCATCCCAAAATGTCTCTTGCCTGGAACAAAGATCAGGTAGCTCAGAAGAAGCAAGCTTCCTTAAGAGCTCAGGAGAGGGCTGCTGAGAGCCAATAAACCAAAACCACAATTTGCTACGAAGATTTTTCAGGTAAAGACAGTAATAAACTTATTCCCTAAACAGCTAAAAAAAAAAAAAAAAAAAAAAAAAAAAAAAAAAAAAGCAAGTAGGTGACCTTAACAGAGTCTTATAATTCTATGGCTGATTAAAGATTGGCTTTATGGTTTCCTATCTGCAACTTGAGCAATTCAGGCAGTAAAAACAAACAACACAAAGAGACGTCTAGCCTATGAACGTGCATGACCTTGGCATATTCCCTAACCTGCTACATTAGAGCCACTATGTTCCTAAGTCTGATAACACCAGATGCCAGAAGGTCTCTAAAAGGATCACCCAGAGGAGCTGCCACTCTTCCTCAAGAAAACAAAAAAGTTCGACTTCCTCCTCCCTGGAAATCCTGACTCCGTGCATTCAGGAGAGGACCAACAAATCTATCCGTATCGTTAAATAAGGCCCCAAAGTTCCCAGGTTTGGAAACTATGGTCCTAGATGCATCATTTCATCTCCTACAATGCTTGACTCTTATCCATAATCCCAGTCAGATATATTGATCCCTATAAATTTAGCAGAAGATACCCACACACATACACACCCATCTATGCTGGTGTGCAGAGCACTGTAGGCTCGAGGAACATAAAAGAACAGCCCCTGCCTTAAGCAGTGTAAAACTAGCAAGCGAGGACGAGCAACGCCGTGCATATTTAAAACAAGGACCGCTAGCACATGACCGTGTGTAAGGGTTAAGGCAAGGCTTACAGTCAGTGGTATCTAAGGAAGGAGAAAGGACTGGGCTGGTACGATTCGGTTAGTTTCACAGACGGGAACTTGAGCCGGGTTTTCAAGGAAGCCTTGTTTACACAGAATACTAATGAGTATTCTCACAATTTTACCATCTTAATAAACAAACTGATTTTACCAGTCATCTTCCCTTCCAGTCCTTGTCCATAGGCATGTTAACCTTTACACCTAATCGTAGCACAAAAATCAATTCACAATAGCATTTTACTTCTTCCAAAAACACTGTCTTACAAATTCCAAGTCCCTTACACGAAGCAGATACCCTGGTTGTGTCCCCCGACCTCATCCCCAACGCATTTTACCCAACTCGTTCTGCTGTTTCTCTCCCCTTCACACCATCCCCACATTCCCACACTTAATTCTGGGAATGCAAAAACTTTCTCATTATTATGCTCCTGACACCAAGCTGAAGACTTCACATGGTAGGTATTCAAATAGTTCCCAAATGAGCGACATCATCAATGCCAAAACAAAATTAGGAACTATTTTACCTAAAAAGTTTGTGTCATGTCTAATCTATCCCTGAACAGGTTTCACTTGTAAGAAAACTCAGTATTGCAGAGACGGTCCCGCGTGACATCAACAATCCCAGGTTTCTGAAATTGGACAGTGGTGACCGTGGCACAACCTGACTGTGCCAAGAACCACTGCAACGGACACCTGAAGTGGGGAATTTCATGGTGTGTGAACTGTTTCAATGAAGAAGGCACTTAAGGCAAAATTAACAACAATCAAGTGAGTGACAACTCACAGACTAGTTTATAAGGTAGAGCCTCCCTCAAAACGGCAAAAGGGACCGCCACTGAGCGAGAAGCTCCACCGGATCACTGAACTCATGGTCTCCCTCCAACGCAGGAAGCGCCTTCTGCCTGGAGAGGGAGCGGTCCGAGGGCCCGAATGGAAAGTTCTCGTCCCCGGGAGACAGGCTGGACTCAGCCGCCCCAAGCTGTTTACCAACATGCCAGAAATAGTGATACACCTTCTATGCAAATGAAGTGACGCATCCTAGCACCGAATGAAACGTTCCCTTAAAAAAGTGTGTAGGGCACCTGGGTGGCTCAGCCAGTTAAGCGTCCAACTCTGGATTTCAGCTCAGGTCATGATCCCAGGGATGTGGGAGGGAGCCCCACATCAGGCTCTGCACTGAGCATGGAGCCTACTGGAAATTTTCTCTCTTTCTCTCTCCCTCTCTCTCTGCCCGCTCTGTCTCTCAAAATATATAAACATTTTTTAAAAATTTAATTTTTATTCTGATACTGTTTTGCAAACCATGACACTTCGTGGAAGAGCAAAATCTCAATCTTTTTTTTTTTTTTAATGTTTATTTATTTATTTTTGAGAGAGAGAGAGACACAGAGCACGAGCAAGGGAGGAGCAGAGAGAGAAGGGAGACACAGAATCTGAAACAGGCTCCAGGCTCTGAGCTGTCAGCACAGAGCCCAACGTGGGGCTCAAACTCACAAACCGTGAGATCGTGACCTGAGCCGAAGCCGGACACTCAATGCTCAACTGACTGAGCCACCAAGGCACCCCCAATTTACTTTCTATTGAACTTATCAAACAGGAGTTTTATGTAAAAAATAATTGCTGGGAATGCAAGCTGGTGCAGCCACTCTGGAAAACAGTATGGAGGTTCCTCAAAAAACTGAAAATAGAACTACCCTAAGACCCAGCAACTGCACTACTAGGCATTTACCCAAGGGATACAGGTGTGCTGTTTCGAAGGGGTGCATGCACCCCCATGTTTACAGCAGCACTATCAACAATAGCCAAAGTATGGAAAGAGTCCAAATGTCCGTCAATGGACGAATGGATAAAGAAGATGTAGTATATATACATACATACATACATATATATATATATATAAACTTGTATATAAACATGTATATACATACATATATGTATATATATACACATACATATATGTATATACATACATGTGTACATATATACACATACATATATGTATGTATATGTATATATATGTATGTTATGTATATATATATATAAACTTACATATGTACTTATGTACATATGTACATATATATAATGGGGTATTACTCGGCAATCAAAAAGAATGAAATCTTGCCATTTACAACTACGTGGATAGAACTCGAGGGTATTATGCTAAGCAAAATTAGTCAGAGAAAGGCAAATATCATATGACTTCACTCATATGAGGGCTTTAAGATACAAAACAGATGAACATAAGGGAAGGGAAGCAAAAATAACATAAAAACAGGGAGGGGGATAAAACATAAGAGACTCTTAAACACAGAGAACAGAGGGTTACTGGAGGTGGGAGGGGGGATGGGCTAAATGGGTAAGGGGCACTGAGAAATCTACTCCTGAAATCATTGCTGACTATATGCTAACTAATTTGGATGTAAATTTAAAAAAATAAAAAAATAAGACAAGTTAAAAAAAAACAAAAACAATGAAATAACATGGGATGCTAAATAGCCACACGCTCAGGATTAGAAATAAAGTGTAATACACAGGATGTTCATAAAATTTTAGGGATGAATGAAAATTTAAACATTTTGAGCATGGAGAAATGGTCCAGTATTATTTGCCTAATGTTTATATAGTATGTAAACATACTGGAAGAAACTTACAAAACTAAATGGTATACATTCAGAACATTATTTTGTGTAATAAAAATTTTCGAAGAGAAAAAAATAATTGCTACTATGTATCAAAGTTACATAGTAACTTTGCACTATGCATTTAACTTTGCACAGTTGTGCATTGGAATGCATACTGAATTTCTACCTCATTTTTTTTTTTTCTATCTCACTCTTCTTCCAAAACACCTCAAACCTAAAATCAACAGGCATGTGAGCACAAAAGGAAGCTTTACCTTAATTTAGGATTATCAATGTATTTCTTAAACTGCTTGACGTTATTCAAAGTTTGTTCAGCTAACTCTCGGGAGGGCTCGACGATGAGAGCTTTCGGAGCATTGGGGAGAAACTTTGTTTGTGCCACCTGCGCATTACCTTAAGAAAACAGAAACGATTGGAATACGTTCAAATCACACCTCAATACTTTTACTTGTAAAGCACCAGCGCAAATATTCCAATATCGGAATTTTCAATAACTGTCGAAAAGTATAGGAGGTGGTCATAAAACAAAATAAAGCTAAGATTCCTAAAATGAACTATGGCTTCTTTAAATTTACTTGCAATAGATGCAATTGATTATATATTTTGTGATAAAGTAAACAAGCTATGAAATGTATTTACTTTAAATAATACAGTGGGTAAGAGCACGAGCTCTGGGCTCGAACTGCTTGGGTTTAAATTCAGTTCTCCCACTTGCTGTGTGCGACCTTGGGCAAGTTACTTCAAGTCCCTGCTCCTCGAGGTCTTTGTCTGTACGGTGGGAAGAATGCTACCTTACAGGGTAGTGAACACCGATCCATGTAAAGCACTTGACACGGTGCCCATGGCACTGAATACACACAAGTTCAGAAACACTAGACATCACCATCATGATCAGGTTCCCCAAAAGGTCTACGCTGACACTGAATACTCAAGAGTTTATGAATTGGGTTTTGAAACTGGATTTTACTGACATGGTACGTAAAGATGTGTGACTAAACCAGCAAAGGGAGCATACGGAACTCACTACGAGAAGCCTCCTTACTGGAGTTTTCGCCAGTACCCCATTCCTGAAATTGCTACCCTCTCAGGGGCAATACCTGTGTGCTGTGATTTGACAACATAACCATCCGCTGCCTTGGAAAGAGCAACAAAACCATCTTTTGGTGGAAACTTAAATTCTTCTTCACCGAAGTTAAATTTTAGTTCAGCATTCTAGCATTGAAAAAGAAAAGGAAAATTCTTAACCTACTAGCACACTAATACAAAATAGTGAAGATCAGAGTAGCTTAGAATCATAGCAACATTTTTCTAATTACCTTCAAAACACAAGCAGGAAAGAGGGCTTGGTTCTTCATATGTGGTGGTATTTCAAATGCCAGACCAAGGTCTTTTCCTTAAAAAGAGAGAGAAACTATCAGAAAAGAACCTCCCCTCAGTCGCACCATCACCACTATCAACCCAACTGCATTCATGCTTTCGTGTCCTGTTCCCATGGATAAATTGTCCTGCCCAATGCCAGACCTTTCACTTTTTTCACTTTTTTACTTTACTCCTAGAAGTGCCCTTTCTGCCCCCTACATTTCTAAACATTCCCTACCTACTGGATCACTTCCACTAGACGCTTCAACCAGACTTTCCATGGCATACAAGCACGCTGCAATAGCTCCCATATTAAAACACAGACAACCTCCTTGAATCCACATCTTCCTCCATTCACCTTCTATTTTCTTTCTCTTCTGTAGTAAAACTCCCTGATCTCCATTTTCACCATGTCACTTCATTTCATCTCATTCTCTATTCAAGTGATTCCCCATCAGGCTCCCCCAACTCACCCATCACGTTCACTCCAAGAGGTCCTTCTCAAGCTCATCAGTGATACCTTCTTGCCAAACCCGGTGGCAAATCTCATCCGTCACCTTCCCAGGTTCCACCCATCAGCAGCACCGGACACAGTCTGACTATTCCCTCCTCCTTCAAATACTTTCCTCACCTGGACCGCAGGACCTCAACTGCTCTTGCTTCTCCTGCTGGCGCTCCTCCTCATTCGCCTCTGCTGCGTTCTCCTCCATCTGCCCACCTCTAACCACAGGAACACCCCAGGCCGCAGATCTCTCCTATTCCTCACCTATTCTCCTTCCCTAAGGGATCTCATCCAGTCTTCCAGCTTTAAATTCATCGTTAAGCCAATGTCTCCCAAAGATGTATCTCCAACCCTGACCTCCTGACTTACACACTTAACCAGTTACTTGGCTTTACCACTTAGATGTGTAGGAAGTGCCTCCAATTTAATACACCCCAAATAGAAACCCCAGCATCCAAATGGCTCCCTATCTACTGCCACCACCCTCACCACTCTGTTTTTAACACAGAAGCCATAATGATATGGTTAAAGATGCCAATTCTCTACTCAAAACCAATCAGGCTTCCAATCTCACTCAGAAAGTTTGTATCATGGCCTATAAGGCCCTGTCCTACATGGCCCGGACTCACTACCTCAACTGACTTAACATTCTACCACCCCTCTCCATGCCCAGTGTTCTCCAGCCCCATTGGCCTCCTCGCTGTTACTCAAATACCTCAAGCACACTTTCCTCCCAGGACCTTTGAGTTTACTGTTCCCTCTGCTTGAAACGCTTGGAAGATTTTTGCAGCTCACCACCCGACTCGTTCGGATGGCTGCTCAGATGTCACCTCGACAACCCTGTGAAAGTAGCACAGCCCTAGACTGCTATCACCCTCCATCCCCTTACCCTGCTTACAATCTCCTTCGGGGCACTCATTCCCACCTGGCACATTATGCCTCTGTCTCTCCCCACCGGTAGGTAAGCCCCACAAGACTAAACGTGTTTGTCTATTCCATCTTCTACTCATCTTTAGCACCTACCGGTGTGCCTGGCATACAGGAAATGCTCAGTAAGTATTGGTTCAAAGGTAAGACAGGGAGGGAGAAATGAAGAAGAGGGTAAGGGAATTATAAGTTATAAATATTTGTTATCATGTATTTTCTCTAATAAGACAATCCACAGAAAGCTCACCATTTTTGGAGAACTTGACATGCCCTTTATCTATATCTAGGTAACATCCAATGGTATCATGCATAGTGAATTCCTAGAAAAGCACAAAGTCAAGTGCTGTTAACAGAAAGCAAAATCATAAAGTTACAAGTTCACATACAGCTACATCAAAAGTACACGTCAGTTCTTTAAAATAATTCCTTGAGGCCCTAATGTAGGTGTTTAAAACTGCTATTATTTCAGGCGCCTGACTGGCTCAGTCAGTGGAGCGTGTGACTCTTGATCTTGAGGTCGTGAGTTTGGGTCCCATGTTGGGGATAGAGATTACTTAAAAATAAAATCTTTAAAAACAAAACAAAAATGCCTATTACAGCATATCATATGTAACAGCAGAGGCATCTCGACAGGCTTTTTAGAATCAACAGGATATTCGGGCTCATCCACCTTAAAAACTACATTTAGATTCATGATTAGATTTTCATGATCAAAAACAAGAAATGAGAAGAACATAATGCATTCAAGTCAAAGCCAAAATCAAAATGGATGAAAACAAAACAAAGTAGTATATTTGGAAAGGCTAATAAATGGCCACAGGGAAAAATATTTAGCTCATTTTGTAACATTTCTTTACTCAAGTCCAAATCTGAACTTTCTGTGGAAAACATTCAGAAAATCCACTTGAATCTGAGAGTCACTTTTATATCCTCAGTCATGTCACAAGTGATCAAGTAAGTACACAAGAGAACTTAGTAATGCCACAATTAGGTCGAGAATACAACTTACCTCTCCATAATTATCAAACTGTTTATTATGGGATTTCTTTCCTGTTCCACCAAAGCCAAATCCAAACTTGTCAGTACCTAGATTTTAAAATATACGTTATTTATTGGTTAAGAGTAAACATAAAACTAAACACTCCGCCCATAAAAGAAGTTCACAATCTACAATAACTTGAAGCATCTATGCTACACTGTTATAGATGTTAGTTATCGTAGTTATTATAGTTATTATAGATGTATAGTTAACTAACAGAATAACTGTTAGTTATTCACACTAACTTTACTTTTTCTTAACTTTGTTCCTCCTCATTTTATACTGTTACAGTATGTACTTCTGAACACTTCAAATCCTTTTGGAACACAGTGAGTATACATACATTTATTTCCAAGTTTCTAAAATATAAACTTTATATGGTTATGCTTATTTATTTTGCTCCCCACTGTAATGAATGTCAACAATCCACAAATATAAATCCGTAAATTCAGTTTATCTTAGAAATGCTTACCTAGGTCTAAGGAAGCCTGCATGGAAGACCAGCCAACCCTGCACAATCCTTGGTCATGACAGGATACTTCATAGTAGTGCTTTCCTGTAAGGGCAAATACTCCGAGATTTATACACACCTAGGATTCATTTGCCATGTAGCCACTTTCCCGTTGTTTCTGAATTACAATTTGTATGTTCCAAATGAAGAACGGTCTGTCTTTCTGTAACATTAGAAATCTTCTCAGATCCTTACTTAAAGCTACAGAAAGCAAGCTCATGTATTAATACATTATTTCACAAGCTGAGACAAGTACAAATGCTATTTAAATACCTTTCGTCAACCCTTTAGTGGCTCTGCATCCATGCCACTCCTTCACTTCTCTGCTTTGACAACAAAGACCATCTGACCCAATTGCTGGATTTGAGAAAAACGCAAAAAAAACATGTCGGTACAATTATATAAATTAAGCATTCAGTCTCACCAATAAAATAATTCTTTCACTTGTTGCAACGTTCCAGACGCTGAGACTTACTGATCCTGAGTAACAAGATCTTCCCTACAGGTAATCACCCTCATTCATCCCCTGGAAGGCCCTGGCCATGTGGCGGACTAGTTTCTACACTGTTATCTACACTGTCATCTATTAACTCAGATGAGACTTTACTGCATCAAGTCTGGAAAGGAGTCACCACGGCACCTAATCTCACACCGATAACTCAGCTGCATTGCCAACACAAATGTGTTCAGACAACCCTTGTCTAGAGTCTTTTAAAGAAATGGATACTACGAGGTGATGCAGCACTCACTCATCAATACCTATTGCTCTGACTTTATGCTTAAACTAGAGCTTGAGCAAATACGACACTAAAAGGAAAACGGGAACTATCTCTGGCTCGTTCCCCAATCCACGGATCCAGAAACCGCAGAGAAAGCAGGGAAAAGCACAAATAAATAAACCTGCGGTTGTTATTCGCTAATATTAGGACCCTACTAAACGGTGTTCTGTATTATACCTCATGGGCAGTCACAGTGCTTGTCAGCGCTTACTGGCTCTAAGTAAAGCATACAGCCTTCGTTTGTCCTGGAAAGAAACTGTAACTTCTGTCCCAGCTCAGGCTTACGACCCCAGTTCCCTACCTGAACGTACAACAAACCCTCAAGAAAAGCATCTCATCACACATTTTACTTCACTCGTCAGAAATTAAATTATTTATTCGAAGTATAAATTCTTATTCGTATGGGCACTATGTTCCATTAAACTTTAAACTCTTTAAAAAGTCATCTAAGCAATGGCAAATCCTTAAAATTTCTATATTTAAAATTCTTTACGCATGCACACAGATAGAAACTTTATACAAACTAGAAGTCACGTGGTGGAGAGCAGCAGTTTACGTGTTTTGTGGGTCTGTCTGGGGCGTGATTACTCACACTCCCTCTACTTCTTTGTATCCTGCTTCGGTTCTCACCCACACCTGGCGAAAATTCTTCAAGTCAACACTATAGTTCTGCCTCATTCTCTATAAAGGCCACACAATGGTCCTCAGATACACCCTAATCTTTGTTAACCAATCTCTGGGCAGTAATGGCATTCATCCTCTCGTCAGTTTTTACCATTTACAAGTGACGCCACATCTAACAGCTCTGTATGTATATCCTCACATACGGGCACTCATACTACAACGGGCTAGACCTTCCAGAAGTATACACATATTTTTAACTAGCAATGCCAAACTGCTTTCCAGAAAGGCAGTAATTTGATAGGCTGGTTATCACTCTGTTCGACTGCTGCCAATCAAATGGGTATAAAACAATACCTCACTGCAACTTTAATTTCCACTTACCTGCTATCTGTAAACATTGTCTCTGAACGACTGTTGTCATTTGGATCTGCTCTCGTGGGCACTGCTGATTCACATCCTTCAGCCACTTTCTTAACGGGTTATCTTTCTTACCAAACAGGTAACTTGTTATCTACATGAGACCCCTTGCCATTTTATACGGTTTCTGCATCCGTCATCAACACTGCAAGTGTTCTTTCTGCACTTTTTTGTTTTTGTCTACTGACGTTCTTCTGCGGTATCTCTTACACATATGTTTTTAAATATTAAACAAATACACCTCTATCTTTTGCAATTTCCAAGTTTCCTATTTGGGTCAGGAAAAATCTATCCACTTACCAAAAGCAGATCCTCTATCATATGGGTTCATTTGCCATTTGTTGAGCACTAAAAATAAGTTACAAACATATGAAATTGAAAACTCTCTAAAAAACAAGCCAAATATTTTATATTTTACATACCTTAATTCCTCTAGATTTAATATGGCTTTATACATTATTTGGAACGTACAAGTTAAAGCTCTGCCGTTTTTATTCAAGGCAAAATTGAAAGTGAAAACTGAAACAGGTCAAAGGCAATAATCACGGGCCTTCTGGGCTAAAACCTTTTCTCCTCACTTCCTTCACTGCACTTTGTAGTAGAAGGCACTGATCCCTGTAAGAACTATGAAGGCACTGATGATAAATGAAGTTTTGGTAACTAAACAACCTGATTACAATCATAATGGAAATAAATACCAACATATCAAGATCTAGTTAAGTATCAGTATCATTTTTAAAAGAAAAGTTCTTTATTTTAATTAAGTCAATATGATATTCAAAAGTCACAATCTTTTTTTCCTCCTCCCTTGCATGGGATCAGCATTTTCCTTTTCTAAAACACCTTAATAGTCTATGGATAACCAAAGAATTGTAATAGCTAGAGAACTCTACATGTTTTCAGGCCCAGTTTCCTGACCAATGTAGAAATCTTTCCTAGATTACTTGTGGTCAAATGATACCTATCGTCTGCTTAAACACTCTGATGGAGAAGTAACTTCCCCTGAGGCTCTCTCTTTCTTTGTGGGCTCAACCGAGTTAATTAGTAAGTATTTACACAGAAATCTTCATTAGGTTATTTCTAATTAGTCCTGCTCCTTTCTAGAACAATTATTTTCTCTCCAGATCCCTTCAATGATTTCAATGATTTAACAATTATCCCAACACTTTTTTTACTTATTTCTCTATGTTTACACATCTAGTTTCTTGATCTCCCAGTTTAAGGTGTCAAGACCCGACTAGGCTCCCATGCTGATAGGGCAGGGCCTGCTTGGGATTCTCTCTCCCCCTCTCACTCTGCCTCCCCCCAGCTCGCGCGCGTTCTCTCTAAATAAATAAATAAATATTTTAAATCAATAAATATCTAATTTGTTTATTTCTCACAGGCCATGATATTCAAAACTACTACCATTCTGGTTATCCTCCTTTGGAAGCATGCTCCTGTATCACCATCTCTCATAAATGATGGTTTACTGTTGTTACAAGTTCTGAAACTACTTTCAAGTAGGCCAACAGTCTAAAGACTTCATATCCATTACCTCGCAATTCCTCTACAAATGAGTTCATTCTACGAACTATGCAACATTGTATCTTTAAATTACTGAGAAGAAAAATGTTGATATACCCAGTTCACGCCACTGAAGCTTGCAATTTTGCCACAATTCTGTTTTGTATCATGAAACAAATAGGACTTAAAACATAAAATTTTTTTAAATAAAAATTTAAAATTTAAATTTAAAATTTAAAATAAATTTTGTCAAAGTATTAACAAAACCATAAATTATTCAAGGTAGAATGGAATTCAGAACCATTTAACAAAAGCAACACAATTTACAGATGAGGAAATTGATGTAAGATTGTTCATGGCACAGATAGGACCCGAAATCCTAATAAAAGACCAGTCTCCAAGTAAATGGGACTAAAACTGAGTTTAAAATTTACACTTTACATTTTAACTTCCTGGACCCCTTTCTTATCTTAAAGGGAAAATGCATGCCTCTTTTCCCTGTGGAAGGCAATACTTCCCACCATCATGGATTTTTACTCCATCAATTTTTAAATAAAATCCTTAATACCTTTGTAAAATATTGCACCAACGTATCTTCAATATTAGACATAAGAGTATTATTCTCTCAAAGAGAGCACTACTAGTATTTTAGGAAACAATCTTTTTTTCAATGTTTATTTTTCGGGGAGACAGAGACAGCAAGTGAGCAAGCGTGGGGGAGGGGGCAGAGAGAGAGGGAGACACAGAATCTGAAGCAGATTCCAGGCTCTGAGCTATCAGCACAGAGCCTGATGCAGGGTGTGAACCCACGAACCAGGACATGAGCCAAAGTCTGATGCTTAACCGACTGAGCCACCCAGGCGCCCCTAGGAGGGACAATCTTTCACTGTTTATGCTGTAAATGACATTCAGTATCCCTGGTTTCCAAGGCACCAAATGCCATTACCCCTCCCCTCAGATATCGACAATAAAAATGCACACTCTGACCTCCCATCTGTCAATGCCAAGAATGAGAATTACTATTTTTATGCAAAAGGTAAATATTACTATGCAAAAATTACCTGAAGCACCGGTTTTAATTGTTGTTTTTCCTTTTTTGCCTTCCTGTTGGTCTTTCAGAGTTTCATAAACTATCTGGATAACTGGAATACTGAAAGCCTATCAAAGAAACAATTGTTCTCTATATTAGTATTCAGATATTAATGACAGTTTGACAACAGACATTACAGAAGCTATGCATGCACATTCAATAATTACATATTCCAGACTGCTACTCTAATTTCATTTGTCCAAACCCAAAACATGAGCAAGGTAATAAGAGAATTGATTAAATGAAGGCAATAGGAGACAGCTGATAGCCCAAAACAATACACAAAGGGAACCTGCATAATGAGCCTAAACTAAAGCAGGAAACTACTTTCCAGGCTGACACACTACTTCTCTGGTCCAGGCCAACAGGAGAGCAACCCCTACTGTCAGCCTGTTTATTATAGAGCCATTGCACTAAAATTCAGAAATAAGTATAAATACAGAAGATACTACAACTTTTTATACAAGACCAGTTTAAAACTGTACTATTCTTAAAGGTATACTCTTATAGATCCTATTTGAGAATTAGGGGGCAACAAGAATATCACCCTCGGTGGCAATCAATTCCTTACATTTTTTTAAGTGTTTATTCATTTTTGAGAGACAGCGTGAGCGTGGGGGAGGGGCATAGAGAGGGAGACAGCATCCCAAGCAGGCCGGAACTCATGACTTGAGCCAAAGTCGCAAGCCCAACCAACTGAGCCACCCAGGTGCCCCTCAATTCCTTACATTTTGGAAAAGGTTGTTTTATTAAATACTTCAAAGCAGAAACTACTGTTCAAACTTACTTTAAAAATTAACTCTTACAGGGGTGCCTGGGTGGCTCAGTCTTGATTTCGGCTCAGGTCATTATCTCACAGTCGTGAGAGCCACATGGAGTATGGAGCCTGCTTGAGATTCTCTCTCCCTCTCTCTCTGCCCCTCCCCTGCTCTTGTGCATATGAGCTCGCACTCTCTCTCTCAAAATAAATAAATAAACTTAAAAAAAATAACTCTTACAAAGTAAATCAATTTAAGTTCATTACTTACACCAGTTTTTCCACTTCCTGTTTCTGCAGCCTAAATGGAAAAAAAAGTTGATTGTATCATTTAAGTTGCCAATTAGAAAAGCCAAATTAACATGATACTACGTAGAAATCTTTAAGACTTGACTAGCTACCTTTATTGTCACAGTGCCTCCAGATGACTCAGGCTTCTGCAGTCAACTCTATTGCCAATCTTGTCACTTCTCTCCCATCGCTCAAGAATCTGCTCTCCCGTTCTTTTCCCACTGCTACCATTCAAATCCAAGCCCTCATCATTCTACCCTAGATCATTACAGAAGTATCCTACCAGTATCTAAACTCTGAGCTATACTACAAGCTGCTACCAAATCAGTCTTCATAGACGCGGTTACAACTATGTAACACATCCCCACTTAAAAATGTCCAATGAGCCCCACTGCCAACAAATATCAATTCTTTAACATGATACTTGAGAAAGAGCCCAAGTAATTTGACCCACTATGTACTTCCCATCTTACCTCAAGTTACACACCCCACCCCCAACACACACATTTTATGCTACCATCTAATTGAATTACTCAGGGGTCAACTCCTGCATCCTCCTGCTTGCTGCTTTTGTTGATATGCTCTCCACGTATAAGGTTTTCTCTTTCAGCTTTCCTTTGTCCAAAATCTACTTACCCCAAGTAGAGCCTCTTGTACAACACTTACCTGTGTACCTGTCTTAGTGTGCCACAGGGTTTCAGCTTCTCAAGAGTAAAGAGCGTATCTAATCCACCTTTGTGTTCCCTACAACTTCTACCTCAGTACTTTGAATACGGTATGAATAAAAGTAACTTGGTGAAAGTATCATTTTTAAGCCTGGGGAGCTCTTAAAGTGGTCACAAACAGTCCCAGAACTGTGTGTCCTCAACCCAGAAAGACCTCACCAAATGTAAACATACCATAAGGACATCACCGCCTCCTAGGATCAGTGGAATAGATTCAGCCTGGATATCAGTTGGGAGCCTGAAAGAATCGTATTTCGAAGAATTTTCGTTAGTAAAAAAGCTAAATAAGTCATGCTAAACTATAAATCTAAAAGAGAATTTTATTTGGTAAATAGTACCCATCTTTTCCAACTAAAAATATATCAGAGTATAAAAGGGAAGCTTTCTAGAGAATAAGAGAATCCTAAGAAAAACTGAATTTTACTTACCAACTAGACTCCAAAATTTTTGATAGAATCTGTAGCAACTCCTTAAATTACTGAACATTGTTGTCACAGGTGCATTTAAGTTTTATGTACTTACAGCCAATCCATCTCCTCTACAGCTTGAGCAATCTCAGGCATAACACCCATCTCTGAAAACAAAAATGAATTGTAAGAAATTGAGCACACTAAATTGAAATCATACTGCTCTTAAAAGGACTGTTCAGGGAACAGGGAAAAAGGCTTTGAAGCACAGCTGTTCTTCAGCACCTCCTGCGTACGGCACCATTAAAAGAGTATAGTTTTGGAGAAAGACTTGAGTTCACGAATAAACTCTCACTTACTAGCAATGTGACCTTGGCAAGCTCTACAGCTTGCAAAGCTATACACCTATTTTCTCCACATAAAATCAGACTGATAGTATCTGCGTTGTAGAGCTATAGAAGATTATAGATGAAAATATGTGATACATGGTCGTCACTCGATACACAGTAGCCACCAGTCCTTCCTTCCTAGGGCTAGTGAAGAAAAATCTACCAGACTTGGAGAGAAGGTTCTATCTTGACCAATATCTTGGTTGTTTCATTTAGAAATAATGTGGAAGTTATGCACCTTCACTATTTGAGAACCATGTGATTAGCCTCAGCGACCTGAGAAAAGTGAACGGACAAGTGGAGAGAGAGGCCCACGCTTATTGGCAGCCGGGATCAAACTCCGACTAACTGAAAAGGGAGGGGCCGGTTGTGAAAAGTTGGATACTTAGAAATCACAGCTGAAGAACTACTGTTCTTAATTGTTCTCATATTTAAATAATTCACTTTGAAGCCAGTCCTAAATGAATAGATTGGGTTATCTCTGATTGAATTTTGTCATTTCTCAAATGAACTGTAGTAGCTGGCACACACGGAGTAGTTAGTTGGATTGTGTAAACCTCCCTTCCAAATAAGTGATTTTAAGTCTCCATTTACAAAAACACAGCTTTTATTACTATTACAAAAACATATATTCTTATGAAAAATTTAATAATACTCAAACATTCCTAAACCTCAGGGATAACCAATTTGGAATTTTTTTTTTAATTTTTAAGGGAACTTTTTTATTTCTTATAATTGTGAAATGGCATAAATCTATAAATTGAATATATCCAGTGCAAAAACTGCTTTTTCTTTGCACTAGGTGAGAAGAATCACCCTAGCAAGTAACACAGCAAAATAGGTAGAACACTAAAATTTTAGTACATAGTAAACTAGTTCATATAAGTACTAATGACATGGGAAAGTAGGAAAATCGTTTCCAAAAAAGGTTCTCCTACCTCTAAATCTCCCCAGGAAAATCCACAAAGCAAAAAAGTAATCAAGATCTAAAGCTGTATACCCAAGCAGACCTTCCTAAGAATTGTTCCCATTAGGGTCTAGCTGTATTCTCTCTAAAATGCAAACTGCTAGAAAAAAGGAGACAGTCTTAAATATGCTGCACTGAGTATACTGCAAGCTGAGGCTGCCGGTGAAATTGTTACACAAGTAGTAACCAGAGACTGCTTTCAGCAAGTTCCAAACTTTCTTTTTTTTTTTTTTTTTTTTTCAGCTTATCTACTTTTTGAGAGAGAGAGAGCAAGAGGGAGCAGGGGAGGGGCAGAGGGAGCGAGGGGGAGAATCCTAAGCAGGCTCCACACCATCAGCGCAGAGCAGGATAAGGAGGCTCAAACTCATCAACCCTGAGATCACGACCTGGGCCGGGTAACCCCGGACAACTTCTTGTTTCATTCTGGTCATGTTCTCTGCATGTTTGCTTTGAAACCATGTTTTCTATAAATATAACACTTAAATATTTAAGGGAAAAATAGGAATATTCATGTTCTGTAATCCTACTTGTCTTTATTTCATATCACACACTCTTCTAGTCCTTCACCCTAACATCACTGAAATTTGCACATGACTCCCAAAGAAGTGAACCTAATAAAATGACAATCTGAAACTGCTCTGTGCACCTTGGCGCTAACATCTTATTCTAGGAGAGTTGGGCGAAAACTGCTACCAGTCTAAGTACATTTCCCCTTGCCTCCTATTATAAGATGCAACTAAAACAAATCAGAAATCGCGTCTCGTGACTAAAGGCGTGGAATTCCTAATCTTCTTCTAGGTGTAAGCCGAAAAAAGTACAGTACTGTGTTATATCTGAAGTCATCTTCATAGGTTAAGTGCATTAAAAGACAGTAGGCCTCACTTGATACGTATATGGCTACATAAATTCGCCACCTTTCGTATACATAAGGCTTATGGCAGCTTCACAAAACTGAATGTAAAAAGGACGACAGAGAAGACGGGAAAAGGACAACTTTGGGGTTAGATCAGCCACCTCAAATCACTGTTTGGAATAAAGGAGGGCATCGTACGCGAACTAAGAACAAATGAGTTTCCAAAACGTATGCTGGGCTGGTGTGTCTGCGAATATGCTTCAACATAGAACGTTAATGTTGCTACATCAGCGTTTGGCAACAAATAATGATCAGAGGTGTGTCTGCGACTTTTCGTTTTAGGAAGGCCTGAAAAGACTGGACAGAGGCAGGACGGGCATTTCCGACTGACCCTTCCCCACGCCCCGCTGCTTCTCGGCCTGGCCAGGCCCGGAACCGGCGCGGGCAGAAGAGGGCTCCCGAGCGCCACTGCCACGTACGACAGGCCGGGGGCCTAGCGCTACGCCGCCGCGTCGTTTTCGCTGCCGCGGGTGCCCGGGCAGGCCGGCCGACGGCGGGGGAGAAAGGCGAGAGGGTGCAGGGGGAGGCCCGGCGGGCAGCACCTGCAGAGAAAGGCCCTCGCCAACACCGAGGCGGAGATCGCCACTGGTCCCCCCGCAGTTCGGGGACCGCTGCGGACAGCTCCCTCCCGGAGCGCGCCGCACTGGTCCCCACCGCCCCCATCGCCCCCACCGCCCCAGTGGCTTCCCGCCCGCTTGCCGGCGCCGCGGCGTGGAGGAAGCCGCCTGCACCAGCCCCCGCTCCAAAGACGCACCAGAAAAGGCCGCCATCTTCGCCCCGTCCCGCGCGGCTCCGCTCGCTCTCCCTCCCTCCGCACTGACACGCTTCGCCTTGGCAGCGCGCGCTTCCGGCCCTCGGACTGCAGCTTTCCCAGTCCGGGTAGGAACTCAGGCCGGGGAGAACGGTTCCGGCCGAAAGGAAGTCCCGGCCTGGACCCCGCAGCGCGTTGACCAGGTTCAGCCGGACCCCGCCTTCGTAGGTAGCCAGGACCCGTCGTCATTAGCCGCGCTAATAGTTATCTGTTGTTTAGAGCATGCCATGTGTCATCGGGACCACTTTTCCACATGTGAGGAAGCAGACGTTATGTGATGAAGGTCACACAACGGTCCTGGATGATCAGAGGGTAAGACGTTGCCCTCTCCGCTGCCTCACTCAGCACCCCGACTTCTGAAAAAGCAGGGCCTTGTGGTGTGTGAACGATGGGAAGGATGCACTGCGCTCATTGCCCGCAAAACCCATGCCAGTGAGGGTCTGCACCCAGTAGGCATTCACGTAATACTTTTGATTTAGGTTTCCCAACCTCCATTTTGTTGTTTGATGTAGTACTGATGATATCAAGTTTATTTGACTTCCATACAGTTTTGACTCCTTTCTCTTTGCAGAGAGATGGGAAAAGTAGATCAATGTTTAATCCTCCCTCTACGCACAGGAAGTATCAGTATCTTTCGATGAGGACACAGAGATTCAGGGAAGTTAAGTAACTCACGTAAAGCCACCTGCAGCTACTAAACGGCGGCGGGGGATCCGAGCCACATCTGCTTAACTCCAGGGTGCATGCTGGACCATCTTTAGCTGGTCACAGAACGACCTGGAGAAAAGGAAACCCCTCAGGCAAGATGTATGGGTGGAGTTAGACGTCCAGCTTCAGGATCCCTACTTCCTTGAGTAACCTGTGTAACCTTAGCAAGTCTGGGCTTCAGTTTACTCATCTGTAAACTATCTATGAATAATTGTCCCTGTCTTACAGGATTGTTGGGAGAATTAAGTAGGTAAAGCATAGCACATGTAACAATATATAAGTGTTAGCTTTATTACTGTTACATGTAACGGGACTCTCTTGAAGCTCCAACAGCCAGGGACAATACATTCAGGCCTGCAGCTTCACACCTCCAGGGGGCACCATTTCCCTTATATTCTATGCTGTCATACGTTTTATATACATTTCTACAAATGATACCCCTGAGAGTTATGCAGTGTGGCAATTCTGAATAGATGCCACATTCCAAAGACAGACAGAAGTTCCCGTATCATGCAGCATTTGCAAAAGGGAAATCTGAAATCTGGTTTTTGGTCCTTTAGCCATTCCCTACCTAATATGTATGAGAGGATTGAAGGTATAAGAAAAAAGGTCTCTCTGAAGAGAACCGTTGACACCCTATGGCATTTTTCCTCTCTCAAGAGTGAAAGTATTTTTCCGGGCACTACTCAGAGACCTTTTCATCTCTGGGGTTTGGGAAGCATAAGGCATGCTGTGAGAAGATGTGGCAGGAAAGGACAAAGCGGAAGACCAGGCTGCTGAGGGAGCAGGCCACATTTCTAACACCTGAGGCAGAAACACATAAGATTTTTCTCCCAAGGGCTAACCGGACCTCTGGGAATAGACTTGAAGCTATCTTTAAAGGCAATGTGCTCAAGAGAGCTGCCTGGAGAAGCTAAAAGACACAGCAGAGGGACTCCCAAAGAACCCTGTTGTACATGCCTTCTAACCAGAAGGGAGAGGTCACCTGCCTTATGTGAGTTAGACCTGGAAGATACCAGCAAAAGAATCTCCAAAACACCTGCAGAAAGTACCCCCTCCGAGAAAAAAATCAGAAAGCACCAGAACCAGATCACTATGACACCAGCCGGATGGAGGTAGGTACCTTCCCCACCACACATGACTTTATCTCTCACCAGACACCACAAACAACAGCTAATGGGAGAGGGGAGAGCAGAGACTGACCACACTCCACCCTATGGCCAACCCGGGGAGGAAGGAAGCTATAATTTGGGTTAAAGTTGTGAATTTTGATCATGACACTGGACTTGATGGTTAAAATTTTTTAATGTTTATTTATTTTTGAGAGGGGGGGGAGGGGCAGAGAGAGAGGGAGACACCGAATCCGAAGCAGGCTCCAGGCTCTGAGCTGTCAGCACAGAGCCCGACACGGGGCTCAGACTCACAAACCGTGAGATCGTGACCTGAGCAGAAGTCAGAATGCTTGACCGACTGAGCCACCCAGGTGCCCCTGGCCTTGATAGTTTAATTACAGAAATGAGGCTACAATTGTGATGAAAGTAACCAGACAACTTTTCATTATTTGAGAGTAACCAGAAAAGCTTTAGAAGATGCCAGAGGCATCTACCTGGGTCAGGAAAAGAAATAGCCCATGGAGAGGGTTTCAAGGTGATGAATGATGTTTTCTCCTTATGCCTTATCAAGTTTATCTCATTTAATATACCATTTTAATAAATATCGTGCGTGTGTGTGTTTGTGTGTGGTAATACCCTCAATAATGTGAGTTAGGATAAAATGTGATTGGCTACCCACCTTGGCAGGTAAGGACAAGGCCAGGCAAAGAAGTGGCAGGCAATTCCTTCACTAAACCAAGAAATAGAGGATGGGTGCTCCCAGTCCAGCATCCTGCTGGTCTACCCTTCCCAGAACAATCTGATAAAATGGAGGCCTACTATTAGGAAACAGTGCTAGAATCCCGGCCTACTTCCAGAAATCCAGCTACCAGGAGATAATTAGGCAGGAGGACAGCCACCACTAGGTGGCCCCAAACTGCAGCTAAGCCTAGTAAAGTTTGCACTGGATTTAAAACTACCAGCTGGGACTGCCCCCCACCCCCTGGGGATTTATTTCTATAACCTTACATAGAACCCCACATTCTATGTACTTGGGTATTATGTAACATGACCGTGCTAATCATGGTATGGTGGAATGTTACTACATTACCCATGCACCCAGAAAGATTGTGCTGTGTGTTTTCAAGTAAGCTATTCTTCTCCACGGGAAAACACGTGGTTGGTTTTGCAAGTAAGACAGACATGAGAAATAATGTCTTTCAGATAGCCAGGACAGCATAAAGAGCAGGGGCCCAGGGAAGGACTCTGTAGACTGGCCACCCAAAAGCCATACACTGTCCTCTTCCTCCTTCCCTTTCTGTGTTATACAGACTGGGAAAAACAAAACAAAACAATCACTTTGCAGACTCCTTTGTAGAGAGAGAGATCCATGAGCCCCAGTTCCGCCTGGAAAGGTGTAAGTGGAAACCCCACGTAAGGACTCTTTAAAACAGAATATCCGGACTGGCCTGTGACCTTCTTCCTCCTGGCACATGGACACGGGACCTGTACAGGCGGCAATGCGTCATGAAGATAGAAGCTTCGTGCTATGGCTATTGAAACATGAAACGGGAGAAGATTGGGTCCTTGGTGACAATGTAATACAAGTTGCCAGCCCAGATCCGTCTACCTCTACACCTCTTGTGGTTTGAGAATGCCTTATGTGGTTAAGCCACTGATAATTCTCTCTGGTTTGCAGCCCAACACATTCCTAACTGGTGCAGAAAAGAACGGAGATGAAGCATTCATCGGGATGGATTTCGTGTAATGAATCCTTCAGAAATTTTTTTCAAGTGATCTAGAATACAGTGATAAGCAACCAACAGTGACTCTAAGGAGGAGGAGACATTTTGGCCTGGATCGTGAAGGCACCATCGAAAACAATGTTTGAATGTATGGTCATTTCCTTACAACCAAAAATAAGAATGAAATGTGTCGTACATGGTGGAGGAAGCGACCCTGAAACCAGGCTAGGAAATAGAAGTCAGATCAGATAGTTTACTTTGTCCTTTCATTGGCACCCATCCCCCTCCCAGACTCCATTCTGGCTCTTGATAAAGATAAATCAAGCTGCCTAGTTCTTAAGGATCCAGCCTCCAAGAAGAAGGAAGCAGTAAGGGAGAGAAGTTGTTTTAATGTAAAAGAAGTTGATCAGATAAGGCGATAAATTCACTATATAAACCCAAGTCCTTCCTCATATGATACAAACCCACCCATCATTCCACACAAGAAACCGCAAGCTTCCGCCTCTTCAAATGCTACCCAGGGAGTTTGCCTTCACATCCCCACGGAGAGGGGAGGACTCTAGAGTACTTGGCTCTGGATCCTGAATCCCACTCTCAGTAAACCTGATGTGACCAACCTTCACCAGGAAGCTCCCTTTCCTCTGATGAAGCCCATAGTTGTTAAGGCTCCCGCATCCACTCTCCTTAGGATGCCACACACCAAACCCTCCATGCCCAGCCTCCTGCTTACTTCTGGCTTATTACCTGGGGTCATTTCACCCTCTAGTGTATTAAATTATGTAGGATTCCTTGCATACACCAGATTGCCTCTTACCGCTGTGTATTTTCTTACGTTGTTTCCTCTCCTTAGAAGAGCCTTTCCTTGTAAGTTTCAGTTATCTGTTGCTGTGTAACATCCACTCCAAAACTCATACAACAACCAGTTTATTTGCTCATGACTCTGTGAGTCAGGAGTTGGGGCAAGGCTTAGCTGGCTGGTCCTTCTGCTCCAGTGGCACGACCTGGGGTCATTCACTCGCATGCCATCAGCTAGAGTCTGGCTGGGCTGGAAGATCTGAGAAGACTTCACAGCCATGCGTGAGGCCACAGTGCTCCTATACATGGACTCACTCTCTCCACAGGCCCGCTTGGATCTTGTCACAGCCAAGTAAGTCCCAGGGAAGAAAGACTTCTCAGGTGCCAGTGGGGTTCCCAGAGGATGTGTTCTAAAAATAGAAAGCAGATGTTGCATATTTCGTAAATCGGCCTGGGAAATAGTAAATGTCACTTTCGTCAAATTCTATTGGTCAACACAAATCACATGACCAACCTAGACTCATAAAAAAGGGGAAATAAGCCCCTTCTTTTGACGCAGTAATTGGCAAAGAGTTTGAGGACATCAGTGGCATAACCACACCTATCTTCCTGGCACACTCCTGGTCATTACGGAGACTTAGCTAAGCTAGCACCTAGCAGCAAATCCTGTTTAACGCCAATCCCTAGCTAGCAAATACTGCTAGTTTGCCCTGAGGTTTATTTCTTTTTTTTTTTTTTTTTCTTAAATTTCTGACTCTTAGGTGGACATCTGGCTGCCCAGAATAAGGACTTCCCAGCCTCCCTGGGACTGGCCTGTGTTCTGGCCAATGGCATATACGCAAAAGCGTCCTTAAGGGAGGTCGTAGATCCTTCTTCCTCCTCCTCGTTCCTGTTGGCTGGCCTGGAGTTTGAGCAGCCAAACTGAACCACGAAAAGAGAGCCATACACGGAGTATGGCAGAACAAAAGGAGAGAAGTAGCTTGGGTTCCTAGTGAGGAGCACCATACTAGCCAAAACTGTGACTCTAGATTTCTTACATGGGGGAGAAATAAACATCTATCTTGTTTGTTTTGGGTTCTTTGTCCCACACAGCCAAATCTAATCCCAATTTATATATCCCTGTTAGGTATCTCTTGCTGCAAACCAAATTGCCCCACAATCTAGTGACTTAAAACAGTAAACATTTATTGTCACTCACAGTCTCTGTGGGAGAGGACTTCAGGAGCAGCATGGCTGAGTACTTCCACTGGGAGTGATTCAGGCTGTTGAAGTCGGTCTGCTGGCCGGGACTGCCGTCATCTGGGGCTAGGGAGGGAGGCTCAGCTTATAAAGGTGGCTTGCTGTCATGACTGTGTGGCAGCTAGCAGGAGGCTTCTGTTCTTCTCCACATAGACCTCTTCCTCAGCTGCTTGAAAGTTCTCATGATATGGCTGCTGGTACCCCGCCAACCCCACTCCCTTGTCACCAGAACAAGTGGTCCTAGAGAACAAGGCAGAGTGAGTGATATCTTTCATGGGCTAGCCATCAAAACCACACAGTCACTTCTGCAATAGCTTATTGGTCACAAAGGCCTATTCGGTGTGGAAACACACAGAGGTGTGAATACCAGTTAGATAAGGATCATTTGGGGGCCATCTTCGAGGCCAGCTACCACCCCCCCGCCCCTTGCTTCCCTAACAGACCTCTGATTTGTTCACGTAGCAGGTGGTAATCCCTCAAAATCAGGAAACAGTATGTTTTTACAGCATCCTCTGGGATAAATCATGTTCCTTCTAGACCAGCCATTGTTGTCATTAAATTTGTTGGCTTAGCTTACCTGGTTTTTCTCAATTTTCCTGACTCAGAAAGCAGTTTGGAGAGAGGGAGGTTCACATTTAAACATCCTCTTTTTTTCCTTCTGAATTTCCTGCAGCTTCTAAGCCAAGCAACAATCATTGAATTTTTATGCTTTTGTCAAAATAAGCTGTCAGAAACTGGTCCAGATCTATTAGAATGCAACATCATTCTCGCTGCCCCAGCATTCACCTTATGGTGCAGAGACCAGAGGGGGCCTGGCAAACAGACATAAATCCAGAGATCTATAATTCTCTATCCCCTGAAGAAGTGGCCATAAAGTCCATCACTCCAGATATATGAGGAGAGGGAGACAAAGGACAACCCAGATGAGTTTCAGAGGGACTGTAAAACAGAAAAAGAGATCTCACTAACTGTGTCGGTCTCATTATAAGCAAGCCAGGCAAGGACATGATTTATGGTTGGGTGCTGACTGGCCGGCAGGCATGAATGTTACTCTCTCTCCCACGCCCGCCATCTTGAGTGCTCATCAGCCCCGGTGAGTGATGCCGGTGGCTCTTGGGGAGATAGCGCTGTACTTGGAGCCTGAGCAAGAGAACACGGCCTGGAGGTTGTGGGTGTTTAAGAACAGACTATGCACCAGAAAAATGTTCTGAGTCCAGCTGCCCAGAATCTGCTAGGACCCCTGAGTTCCATTACCTACGGAAGAGAGCCATCCTTGCGTCTGCACACAGGCTTCAGGCTTGCTTTCTTAGCCTCCTTCCTAGTGTCCTCACTTCCGTGTACCTCCTTCCTGTCTCTGAAACCGATCACAGGTTTTCTTGTTAATAAGGTCTGTGATTTTTATTTAAGCTTGGCTGAAACAACACAACTTTCTATATTGAAAAGACAAAAAGCAGGGCCAATATGAAAGATGGCCAAGAATTCTTCAAAATGCCTGGAGAAAATAATTCTGAATATGGAAATTTATACTACCCGGACATGGGTTCCTATGATGTTACAATAATGGGACTGGGAATTCATGGAGGCTGCTTCACGCATAGCTCTGAATAGTCATGTTCCGGTTACTTTGGCTGCATAACAAATTACTCCAAAATGTCGTGGCATAAAATATCCATTTATGACGCTCATAGATTTTGTGGGTGAGAAGCCTGCGCAGGGCACAGCAGGAATGACTTACCTCTGTCCTTCAATATCTGTCGACGCAACTGAGAGACTCAAAGAGGAGGTGTTGGGATCACTTGAAGGTTCCTTCACTCACACACCCTAATTGATGCTCTCATGTCACTGACGCCCTGGCTGGGGCTGTTGGCCAGCGGTGGCCTCTCCATGTGGACTTCCTCACAGCATAATGGTTCTATTCCAAAGGCAGCATCCCAAGGACCGGGTAATCCTTAATGACCAAGCTCCCGAAGTCGAGCAGTATCCCTTCCTCCCCATTCTGTTAATTGGGGTGCTTGCAAAGGTCTGTCCAGGTTCAAGGGGATTCTAGATAGTAGCATTTGAAGTATGAGTGGCAACATTTCATTACAAGAAAAGCACGTGGGACAGGGTATAAATTTGTGTGGCCATGTATTAGAGTTCTCCAGAGAACAAACCAATAGAATGTGTATATATGAAGAAAGAGATTTAAGAAATTGACTCATGCAATTACAGAGGCTGGCAAGTTCAAAATCTACAAGGATGGGTTATCAGCCTGGAGAACCAGGAAATGCTGATAATGTAGTTCGGGTCTGAAGGTTGTCTGCTGGCAAAATTTCCTCTTGCTTGAGGGAGGTCAGCATCGTGTTCTGTCAAGGCCTTCCACTGTTTGGATGAGGCCCAACTTTACCCAGACCGGTTGACGCATAAAGTTAAGCATCGCAAATCCACCTTGTCAACTTGGCACCCATGTGTATCTTCTTAAACTATGCTTGATCTCCTAAGACAATGACAAGGTCACGCTCCCGCCTAACATGGCACAACCGTCCTGTGTATAACTATTGATAACTCACTGACCCTTTCCCCAGGTGAGGATGCAAAGTCCTTACATGACGTTTACTGTTCTTGATATCATGTAATTTGAATATTGTGATGTAAATTTAGCAATTCTTAAATACTATGACATGAAGTAAGTACATCTTATGTTACATGACAAAGGGATAAGAGAGGAAAGGATATAAAGATATTAGCTTAGTGTGTGCATATATATAGCATACACACACTCATAACAAAATAAGGGAGAAATACTCATGGCAGTTGTAGTCCACAGTTCTGAAACTGGTCATGTGGTCATAGGTATTATTTACAACTACGTTCTTCGACTACCCACTCCCTGTTTCCCTGCCTTGTGCTTCATGCCATCAGTGCCACAACATCCTACTGGTTACATGGACGAGCTACAAAGGGCTAGAAAAAAGGAGGCTGGGATTGTAGGAGGACAGTTTTGGAGATGAGCTCCTACACCGGAAAATAACTACTATTTCTCCATTCTTTAGATGTCAAGTACAAATCATAAAATGGATACAAAGAAGCCTAAAGCATTTGGACCTAGACTGGATCAGGGAGGACTGCGTATATCAAATGAAGAAGATTGGTTTAATACGGTAAATTAGTGGTTCCCAGCCCTCACTGTGCATCAGAATCGCCTGTGGGACTGGCTAAAATGCAGACACGGGGCCCTCCTCCCTCAGAGTTTCTGATTTCGGTAGGTCTGAGGTTAGCAGACCTATCATTTGCATTTCTCACAAGTTCCCAAATGATGCCGATGTTGCTGGTCTGGGAACTACCATTTGAGAACCACTGTTGTGGATGAAGCAGATTTTAAGCAAGCAAGAGAGTGATCTGATCAGATTTTTATTTTCTATAACTCTTTCTGGTGGTTTTGTGAAGAATGCATTCGTGGAGGCAAACCACTAATAGGTTATCACAGTAGCACATGTAAGTTGTAACTGAAACTTGAACCAGGACAACGAAAGAATGTCAGACAGGAAGGGACAGGTAGGGGCAATATCATTAAGCTGGCAGAGTTGGATTTGACTGGGGGCAGGTAGAGGGCGGTAGGTAGAGGAAGAGGAGTAAATGAGAGAGGAAGGAAGGCATTGGTACCACTCTGTTTCTAGTGGGGATCGCTGGGTGAATGGTGTTAGCATCAGCTGAGAAAGAAGATTACAGGAGGGGCAGCAAGGTGACGAATAAGTCCATTCCTTTGGGATGCTGCCAGTCACTTCACTTTGGAGCTTCTCCTCTGGGCCTCTCTCTCCAGTAGCCTAGCAGGGACTTCTTGGCAGCTCCAGAGTCTAAGAGGAAGGAAACAGAAGCTGCTAGGCCCTGAAGTCTGGGCTCTGATGTAAGAACAGTCATGCATAGACCCAGTGCAGATTCAAGAAGAGGGGACATATACGCTTCATGCATTTATCCAAGGGACCGTATCCCCCCATGGAAGGACTGGAAGACTTGAGGTGCTTTGAGGTTCTGATTGAAAATGGGCAGAATTCCATACCTGATCCCTTTTCACCCCTCCCTCCACCTCCAGTTTTATATGAGATATCTTACCTAATAAGTGCTAAGGCCAACAGAATATGTACTATGCCCTATCTGCTCATTTAGAAGACATTTTTCACCTGTACATTTCTACTTAATCAATTAGACCACTGATCTCCAAACTTAAGTAGATCAGAATTACTCCAGGGAGCTCTTTCAACTGCAGATTCCTGGGTCCAGCCATCAGGGATTTTGATTGCTCACATTTGAAATGTAGTCCAGGAATGTGCATTTAAAAACAATTTGAGTCTCTATTCTATTCCATTGGTCTGTGTGTCCGTTTTGTGCCAATACCATGCTGTCTTGATTACAGCTTTATAGTAGAGGCTAAAGTCTGGGATTGTGATGCCTCCTGCTTTGGTCTTCTTCTTCAATATTACTTTGGCTATTCGGGGTCTTTTGTGGTTCCATACAAATTTTAGGATTGCTTGTTCCAGCTTCGAGAAGAATGCTGGTGCAATTTTGATTGGGATTGCATTGAATGTGTAGATTGCTTTCGGTAGTATTGACATTTTAACAATAATGGAATAGAATAGAGACTCCAGAATTGGACCCACAAAAGTATGGCCAACTAATCTTTGACAAAGCAGGAAAGAGTATCCAATGGAAAAAAGACAGTCTCTTTAACAAATGGTGCTGGGAGAACTGGACAGCAACATGCAGAAGAATGAAACTGGACCACTTTCTTACACCATTCACAAAAATAAACTCAAAATGGATAAAGGACCTGAATGTGAGACAGGAAACCATCAAAACCCTGGAAGAGAAAGCAGGAAAAAACCTCTCTGAACTCAGCCTCAACAATTTCTTACTTGACACATCCCCAAAGGCAAGGGAATTAAAAACAAAAATGAACTATTGGGACCTCATCAAGATAAAAATCTTCTGCACAGCAAAGGAAACAACCAACAAAACTAAAAGGCAACCGACGGAATGGGAGAAGATATTTGCAAATGACATATCGGACAAAGGGCCAGTATCCAAAATCTATAAAGAGCTCACCAAACTCCACACCCGAAAAACAAGTAATCCAGTGAAGAAATGGGCAGAAGACATGAATATACACTTCTCTAAAGAAGACATCCAGATGGCCAACAGGTACATGAAAAGATGCTCAACGTCACTCCTCATGAGGGAAATACAAATCAAAACCACACTCAGATATCACCTCACGCCAGTCAGAGTGGCCAAAATGAACAAATCAGGAGACTATAGATGCTGGAGAGGATGTGGGGAAACGGGAGCCCTCTTGCACTGTTGGTGGGAATGCAAACTGGTGCAGCCACTCTGGAAAACGGTGTGGAGATTCCTCAAAAAATTAAAAATAGATTTACCCTATGGCCCAGCAATAACACTGCTAGGAGTTTACCCAAGGGATACAGGAGTGCTGATGCATAGGGGCACTTGTACCCCAACGTTTATAGCAGCACTTTCAACAATAGCCAAATTATGGAAAGAGACTAAATGTCCATCAACTGATGAATGGATATAGAAATTGTGTTTTATATACACAATGGAATACTATGTGGAAATGAGAAAGAATGAAATTTGGCCTTTTGTAGCAACGTGGATGGAACTGGAGAGTGTTATGCTAAGTGAAATAAGTCCTACAGAGAAAGACAGATACCATATGTTTTCACTCTTATGTGGATCCTGAGAAACTTAACAAAAGACCATGGGGGAGGGGAAGGGGAAAAAAGAAGTTAGAGAGGGAGGGAGACGAACCATAAGAGACTCTTACAAAATGAGAATAAACTGAGAATAAACTGAGGGTTAATGGGGGGTGAGAGGGAGGGGAAAGTGGGTGGTGGGCATTGAGGAGGGCACTGTTGGGATGAGCACTGGGTGTTGTATGGAAGCCAATTTGACAATAAATTTCATATTAAAATAATAATAATAATAAATAAAAACATTTTGATGGGGGCGCCTGGGTGGCTCAGTCCATTGAGCATCCAGCTCTTGGTTTGGGCTCAGGTCATGATCCCAGGGTCATGGGATTGAGCCCTTTGTCAGGCTCCGTGCTGAGCATGAAGCCAGCTTAATATTCTCTCTCTCTTCCTCTCTCTGTTTCCGCCCCCCTGCTCCTCTTCCCTGCCTGCATGCACCCATGCATGCTCTCTCTCACAAAATAAGTCTTTAAAAAAATTAAAAATAAAAACGTTTTGATGTGTGAAGGCATCCCTGGACCGCATATGTAGAAAGATTATTTTAGAATTCATTTTTCTGTTGTTATTTTTAGAGCTTACCTGCTCGGTCATGTTGATTTCATGGCATTATTCTTAGATGTCTACTTTATTATTTTACTTACTTCATTTTATGTTCTATTTTACTAAATTTCTTCTCACATCTTGAACTGTCAAAGATAAAAAAAAAAAAACAAAAACAGGCACTGACGTGGTAAGGACAGGTTTTAATCAGTAATAGACTGTTGCCTTAGAGAAGAGGGTCCTGCATGAACCAGACCAAACTTTGACTTAGGCAGAGGTGGTTGGGCATTTTAAAGGGCAAATGAGAGGATAGGGAAGGGCAGAGGTGGAAGCTTGAGCAAAGTCAGGGCAGTGCAAAGGTTGGTCAGTGGAGATGCACATCAGGTCATCTGTGTCAGCTGGCCAGTTATCAGAAGTTAGGATTCTATCTTGCACAGAGACTGGGAGGCAGAGGCCCTGTCCTTGCTGAGGATTACATTTCAAAGGGAAGCTTTCAGGTCCTTGAGAAACAGTTGCAGGAGCTACATATACGTGCCAAAGGGACAGAGGGAGGATTCCCAATTGTAAGCTCATTTTAGAGAATGAGAGAGTGGTTGGGACCTACCCAGGCGTTGGCCGGCTGCCTCAAACAGGCGCGTTGGGGTGGGGGAGGGGTGGGTTAGGACCATCTTAGGGATGTGTCTGGAGCTGTTAGCAACTTTTAGTGTTTAAGTCTTTTAATGACAGGGGAGGGTGGTTGACAAGATCATTTGTGCTGAGAATCTACTGATTTTAATAGACTGAGGTTGAGGCTCAGTCAAGAAGACTCAGAGAGCCCATCTAGAGTTTGGTCAAGGAGAAAATTTTTGTGGGAACAATGCCTTATGTTAGGTTCTTCTACTTTAGGACACCAAGCCACAGATAGATTAAATGAAATGTGCAAAGCAATAGTTAAAACTATTCCATAACAGAGCTGTGATTCAAAAGGAGGTTTTCCAGACTCTAGAGTTTATGCCAGAGGGAGGGAAGGAATTGGAAGATTGTACAAGATCCACTGGGTCGAAGAAATGACATTCTATAAATGTGCATTCACTACAAAACTATTGAGTTTTATCTCTTGGATTCAATGTTAGTTCTAGAGCAATTTCTAACATATCAGTACATTTGATTTTAACATACTATTTTCTTACTTGGTGACCTAAATTTGGTAAAGATTTGTGTCTCCTCTAAAATGCCTTTGATTTTTCTCTTCATTAATTCCTTTAGGACTTAATTAGGTTGGAAAGCTTCTTTTTAAAATCATTAATCTCATGTCTGTATCAGAATATAACAATTTAAACTTAAAAAAAACTTTAGAGTTTAACATCTGGTATACATTTTTCTTTAAAGAGAAACCTAAAATGATAAGGACTTCCAGGAAACAGTTGACTGTGAAATTCCACTGAAGAGCTAACATCATTAAAATTGAGAGACATTTAATAATTCTACCTCAAATGGTTCTTAATCCTCGGTGTTTAATTTAGCTTTGTAGAGAGTGTCTGATCCCGGTGTAATAGCTTCTACATTTTCAGTTCATACTTTGCCCTACCAAACACATTATTAATTTCTCGTCAGCTTCATTGAATCCTTGTTCTGTTGGTTAATATCTCCATTGTAGGTTTTCATTAGTGGAAACTCAAGGATAAACTGGACTTGACCGTAATTTCAATACAACCATAGGGGAAAAAATTATAGCTCACGAAAGGGCTATTTATCCAGAGAATTTTTCCTTGAGAAAATTAGTATTTTGTTGGAGACAATAAGTTGCAGTCTCTCTTTTAAGCAAAAAAGGGTTAATCCGTAACAGTGACAAACACAATCATGAATAATTCAGGCAGTCAAGAAAAATGTATTCAGGGCCAACCCTCAAGCTGGGTTTATGGAGATTAAAAAGCCATTGTTCCTGTCCACAAAAATTATAGTATTTTGGTTTTGTAGTTGCCTTTTGAATTCTTGAATTATTGGTGTTATTTGAGACTCCCTAGGTGTCCCCAGACTGAGGACATGAATGGTAATCATCATCGTAACATGAAACACCGTAATTTCACTGGTCTTGCCCCCAGTTGGTGACGTAGGACCCCCCAGCCATTTTGTAAACTCCCCTACCAGATACTTCTGGGGAGCCCCAGAGGTGTCTTATGCATGTTGGCAAACAACACCATTTCTTTTAGATGCTGCCAGTTGGCTCCCTTTGGAGCCACTGTTGATCCCCTCTATGTGGTCTGCACATCTGAGCCGCGTGGCTGTTTGTGGCAAAGCTGGGGAGAATGCTTTCCCCCATGTGTGTCCCTCTGTAACATTCAGAGAGTTACATTTCAGAGAATTTGTCAGACAAGACACCCCGAAAGACGCTTACAAACACCAAGAGTGCTAGCTGAAATATAAAAGCAAAAACACAACTTTTAAAATAAATGGGTGATGGGGTGCCTGGATGGCTCAGTCGGCTGAGCATCAGACTTTGGCTCAGGTCATGATCTCGCAGTTTGTGAGTTCGAGCCCCATGTCAGGCTCTGTGCTGACAGCTCAGGGCCTGGAGCCTGCTTCGGATTCTGTGTCTCCCTCTCTCTCTGACCCTCCCCCATTCATGCTCTGTCTCTCTCTGTCTCAAAAATAAATAAATGTTAAAAAAAACTTTTTTAATAAAAAATAAATAAACAAAATAAATGGGTGAGTTTGTCAGAAAGCGGAAGAAACCCTGAATCTTGGCAACAGGCAGGAGAATTTGTGGAAGAAGCAGTGAGGTCATCAGCTGCCTTAGGGATGAGTTTTGACTTCAGGGCGGATGATAGAGGTGTGGTGGGATAGAGAAGCTGGGGTCAAAGCCTCAGGCCTGTGAGGGGAGGGGATATGGAGTATCCATCCATCTACATGACCTGTGATTAGCAACACTATTACAATAAAATCTCCTAAACCAGAGGCAGAAAGCAAACAAACTTGTCCACTCAGCCTGGAATCTGAGTGGATATAAAAGTTTCCTTTGAGAATTTGTGGTCACAGTTGGCCTGAACTTACAGTATTTGTAACATCTGAAATAATTCAGAATCTTAATTTAAAGTGGACCCAAGTCCCACAGGCGCCTTGCAAAAGTGAAAGCAAGTCTTCCCAGGGGAAGGCACCATCCAACCCAGGTTTCAGAAAATGCTCACAGAATGGATTCCAAAGCATATGAGCAAACGGTAACACACACAAACACACACACACACACACACACACACACACACACACACACGCATGCACACACGCACGCATGCACGCACGCACACACAATGCATAAAGAACCAAGTCACCATGAGCAAGAGTCAGCAGGAAATTTTAAAAAGGTCCTTAAAGACTTTAGGTATTAGAAATATCAGGTAGAGAATACAAATTATGTTTGATGTATTTCTACAGGTAGGATTTGGAACATAAGAAGCAACAAACTAACAAAATGGCCAGCATACTTGATTTTTTTTTTTTTAAATTTTTTTTTTTTCAACGTTTATTTATTTTTGGGACAGAGAGAGACACAGCATGAACGGGGGAGGGGCAGAGAGAGAGGGAGACACAGAATCGGAAACAGGCTCCAGGCTCTGAGCCATCAGCCCAGAGCCTGACGCGGGGCTCGAACTCCCAGACCGCGAGATCGTGACCTGGCTGAAGTCGGACGCTTAACCGACTGCGCCACCCAGGCGCCCCTTTTTTTTTTTTTTTAAATTTTTTTTTTTCATACTTGATTTTTAAAAGACAATGAGTTCCATAAATAAGATATCAGTAATAATTGAGATTAAAAACCTGGTTGGGGCGTGCCTGGGTGGCTCAGTCGGTTAAGCATCCAACTTCAGCTCAGGTCACGATCTCCCAGTTCATGAGTTCGAGCCCCACGTCAGGCTCTGTGCTGACAGCTAAGAGCCTAGAGACGGCTTGGGATCCCGTGTCTTCCTCTCTCTGCCCCTCCCCCACTCATGCTCTGTCTCTCTCCCTCTCTCTCTCTCTCTCTCTCAAAAATAAATAAAAAAATTTAAAAACCTGGTGGAATGGTTACACATAGATTAACCTGGAAAGTGAACTACAGTGGGCTGGATGAGAAATAGAAATTATACTGAATTCAGAACAGAAACACAAAAAAGAGATACAAGGTGGGAGAGGGAAGTTGTGACAAACAGAGGCTATAAAAGTCCATCATGCACATAGACCAATGGAATAGAATAGAAACCCCAGAACTAGACCCACAAACGTATGGCCAACTAATCTTTGACAAAGCAGGAAAGAACATCCAATGGAAAAAAGACAGTCTCTTTAACAAATGGTGCTGGGAAAACTGGACAGCAACATGCAGAAGGTTGAAAATAGACCAGTGTCTCACACCATTCACAAAAATAAACTCAAAATGGATAAAGGACCTGAATGTGAGACAGGAAACCATCAAAACCCTGGAAGAGAAAGCAGGAAAAGACCTCTCTGACCTCAGCCGTAGCAATCTCTTACTCGACACATCCCCAAAGGCAAGGGAATTAAAAGCAAAAATGAACTACTGGGACCTTATGAAGATAAAAAGTTTCTGCACAGCAAAGGAAACAAACAACAAAACTAAAAGGCAACCAACGGAATTGGAAAAGATATTTGCAAATGACATATCGGACAAAGGGTTAGTATCCAAAATCTGTAAAGAGCTCACCAAACTCCACACCCGAAAAACAAATAACCCAGTGAAGAAATGGGCAGAAAACATGAATAGACACTTCTCTAAAGAAGACATCCAGATGGCCAACAGGCACATGAAAAGATGCTCAACGTCACTCCTCATGAGGGAAATACAAATCAAAACCACACTCAGATATCACCTCACGCTAGTCAGAGTGGCCAAAATGAACAAATCAGGAGACTATAGATGCTGGAGAGGATGTGGAGACACGGGAGCCCTCTTGCACTGTTGGTGGGAATGCAAACTGGTGCAGCCGCTCTGGAAAACGGTGTGGAGGTTCCTCAAAAAATTAAAACTAGACCTACCCTATGACCCAGCAATAGCACTGCTAGGAATTTACCCAAGGGATACAGGAGTACTGATGCATAGGGGCACTTGTACCCCAATGTTTAGAGCAGCACTCTCAACAATAGCCAAATTATGGAAAGAGCCTACATGTCCATCAACTGATGAATGGATAAAGAAATTGTGGTTTATATACACAATGGAGTACTACGTGGCAATGAGAAAGAATGAAATCTGGCCCTTTGTAGCAACGTGGATGGAACTGGAGAGTGTGATGCTAAGTGAAATAAGTCCTACAGAGAAAGACAGATACCATCTGTTTTCACTCTTATGTGGATCCTGAGATACTTAACAGAAACCCATGGGGGAGGGGAAGGAAAAAAAAAAAGAGGTTAGAGTGGGAGAGAGCCAAAGCATAAGAGACTCTTAAAAACTGAGAACAAACTGAGGGTTGATGGGGGGTGGGAGGGAGGGGAGGGTGGGTGATGGGTATTGAGGAGGGCACCTGTTGGGATGAGCACTGGGTGTTGTATGGAAACCAACTTGACAATAAATTTCATATATTGAAAAAAAAAAGTCCATCATGGCTCTCATGACAATGGTGAACAGGCAATATTTGAAGATGTGATGACCGAGAAATTTCCTATATGTGATTAAAACAAATGAATGGATCAGGGAAGAAATGATATCCCAAACTTCTGAAATTACTCTTCATGAGACAAAGTGAGATGGGAACTCAGTATGTAGTGTGTGCGTGGCATACATGTGGATGGATGTGTGTGTGTGAGTGGCATTAGGTAAATGATTATTGTACCACTTTATTCAAGTGGGAGGATTTTCTCTTTATTCTGGTCTATGTTTTCTTACTATTCTGTTCTTCCCTGCCTCAAATTGATAGTTTTTAAAATTTCCTTTATTCCATTTTCTAGTTCGCAAGATATGGGTCTTCTTTCTTTCTTTTTTTTAATTTTTTAAAAGTTCATTGACTTATTTTGAGAGAGACAGAGACAGTGCAAGTGGGGGAGGGGCAGAGAGAGGAAATCCCAAGCAGAGTCTGCCCTGCCAGTGCAGAGCCCGAGGTGGGGCTCCAACCCACAAACCTGTGAGACCATGACCTGAGTCAAAACCAAGAGCCTGATGCTTACCTGACTGAGCCACCCAGGTGCCCAACTTTTTAAGAAAATATATAATATTTTAATATATTATTAAATTAATATATTATTAATATTTTAATATAATAAATCTAAAGTTATTTAGTATTAAATCCTGCTCCCAAATTGGAAACAACTTTACCACACTATTTATTGGACTTCCTTTTCCCATTTCCCTTGGTCGAGCTATCTAAAATTGCAGACTTACTTGTTTCTCAACTTTTATTATAAAAGTTTTCATACATAGAAAGTTGAAAGAATTTTACAGTGAGCATTCATATTCCTACCACTGAGATTCTATCATTAATATTTCCACAATTGTGTTATTACATCTTTCCATTTATTTAGCCTCAATCCATCCATCACTTTTTCTTATTTTTTGATGCTTCTGAGTATATTACAGATCATCTACCTTTGTTTTTAAAGTTTCTTTATTTTGAGAGAGAAAGTGTGGGTGGGGGAGGGCAGAGAGAGAGGGAAAGAAAATCCCAAGCAGGCTCCACGCTGTCAACAAGGAGCCTGGCACAGGGCTCAATCCCACAAATTGTGAGATCATGACCTTAGCTGAAACCAAGAGTTAGATGCTTTAATTGACTGAACCACCCAGGCTCCCCTACCTTTGTTTTTAAACCAAATAAAAGAAAATAGCTTGTCTTACTAGTAAGTCAATATTGATTTATTTACTAATATAAATTAATTTATCTAAATTAAATACATTTAATGTATCTTTTTTTTTTTTACCAATTTATTTGCTCACCTCTCACACTTGCTGCTTATGTTTGTGTTTGTCACTGTATGTGGGTCTGAAAGGCCTCTTCCCAAGTTGTCGTTCCATATGATTTGTGAGCAAGGAAAATGGGGGTGGGGGGGGATGGCCTGTGTGAATTGTGTAGCAAATTGGAGTAAAGGATCTTTAAATAAAGGGCTGGAGAGTTTTTCTTACCTGATACCATTTATGAACTTTATGATGTCTATTTGGCTGCCAAGAGATGTTATGGCAGACTTAGAATAGTTTTAGAAGAATAAACTGGGTTTCTGCAAGTTTTCTGGAGGAAATAGAATGTCTTGAGTTGCACTCAATATTATTTTATTATTACGACTACAATTCTCTTCATAAAGAGCTAGTTTGCCATTCAGTCAAGCACAAATGTATGACACCTATTACAGGTTAGCATTTAAGTGTCTAAATTCAATTCTATGCAATTTCAAATTAAAAATGGAAGCAACTTCATATGATGTATTAATCTCTTTGATTTTTAATATGCAGAAGCATAAAGGGTTAAATGCTGAATCATTAATGGCTTTTGGAATAATAGGCTTTTTAGCTGATAGAAACTACAAAATGAATCTATCAGTTAATGATCGCTCTACATGGAAAAATTAATAGGAAAAAAATGATTCCTTTACATAAGATATTGTTACATAACTTTTGTCTGGTTCTAAGGTAGAAATGTCTATGGCTATCAGCAAAGTGAAGGGGAATTATATTTTAGTTCATCTGAGGTGTAATGATATGATGTAAGGGTAGGAAGAAACAAAAAAAAAATTTTTTAAGTAGGCTTCATATCCAGGGTGGCGCCCAATGCAGAGCTTGACCTCATGACCCTGAGATCAAGACCTGAGCTGAGTCAGATGCTTAACCAACTGAGCTACCCAGGCACCTCAGAATGAAAAATTATTTCCTGTTTTTTACCTTCCCCTCAACAAAGGCTTATAAAAACATCAGATTGCTTCTTTTTAAAATGCCTATCTTGGAATTGTCTCAATTTTTATTTCAATCTTACTTCTTAGCAGCTCACAGTTACTATCTGTGTTAGTTATTTGGAAAACATAATGTGCTTTGAGAATAACTTATTCATGATTGAAACCATCTTCAAACCAGGCCTGGACTCTCAGCTAAATTAAGAAGTATGTTGGATGATCATGGTAGCATTTGGCAAACAAAGTCTAATAATATATTTACTTTCCCTAGCGACACAACAGGTTGACAATATTCCCATTCCACATGTTAGTACTTGTCAACCAAAACAACGCATTTCCACTTTCAACCATCTAAGGGCTCCATCTATACCCTGGGTGATGTGCTATGGTGTGGGGAAAAGTGCGCAGGATCAAGACCTGATGAAGTGTGTTTGAATTTTGGATCTGTTGTGATCTAGAATTGCTCTGAGCTTCAGTTTTTCATGAGGATGAGAGTTTTATAAGCCATGAATACTATCAATGTATTCATGCAGTAATACCATTTATATATTATTAATAACTCAGAAGCAGCATTGCAGATATCTATATAGTAAATATAGATTCTAAATTAGATAAATCTGCAAGTTCAGTTGGTAGAAATGTTGAAAGACGTGATTTTAATGTGTTGAAATTCAACTCAAATTAACTTAAGACGAATGCACTGGCTCACTTAGTTAGGAAGACAGGAGTACACAGATGTCACTTGTTTCAGGCATGTTAATATCAAATGAAGTCTTTGTCTCTCTGTTTTGTGTTTTTTTTTTTTTTTCATTCTCATTGGCTTCATTGTCTTTCCATGCAGATAGGGTTTTGTGTGTGGTAAGATGACTGCTAAAACTCCCAATTTGTGTCCTTCAAACTCTGTGATCCAAAAAAGAAAGGTGCTTTTTCCTCCATTTCCATTTTAAATCCTTCCTTCCTTCCATCCATCCATCCATCCATCCATCCATCCCAGGGAAGAATTCTCCACCCAATGCTTGAGGTCAGAGGAATGGGGCTCTCTGAGATATGGATTGAAGAGGCAGAGTTTGGGGATTGGCAGCCCCACTAGAATTACATGACTTGAGTGAAGGGAGAGCAATTGAAACAATTATCCAAAAGCTAAAAGCTGGGCAGATGTTCTGGAGAACAGTATGGCGGTTCCTCGACAAACTAAAAATAGAACTACCCTACTATCCAGCAATTGCATTATTAGGTATTTACCTCAATGATACAAAAATACAGATTCAAAGGGGTACATGCACCCCAATGTATATAGCAGTATATAGCAGCATTATCAATAATAGCCAAACTATGGAGAGAGACTAAATGTCCATTGACTGATGAATGGATAAAGAGGAGGTGATACACACACACACACACACACACACACACACACACACACACAATGGAATATTATATTACTCGGCGATCAAAAAGAATGAAATCTTGCTATTTGCAACAATGTGGGTGGAGCTAGAATGTATTATATGCTAAATGAAAAGAGTCAATCAGAGAAAGACAAATACCACATGATTTCACTCATATGCGGAATTTAAGAAACAAAACATATGGGAAGAGGGGTAAGAGGAGGAAGGGAAACTAACAAGAGACTCTTAAAGGTGGAGAACAAAATGAGGTTTGATGGAGGGAGGAGGGAGAAGGATGGGCTAGATGGGTGACGGGGATTAAGAAGGGCACTTGTTATGATGAGCACTGGGTGTTGAATGTAAATAATGAACCACTGAATTCTACTCCTGAAACCAATACCATACCATAGGTTAACTAAAATTAAAAAAAAAAAGAATGGTTGCTGTCACTACATCAGTCACACTAAGAGAATCAGGAAAAGAGTCTTGCTGTACTTATGAAATACACACACCCTCTTCACTCTATCACAACTCTCTTGCTCTAAATTAGTGTGCCCATCCTCTTAGTTTGCCCAGGACAGTCCTGTTTCATGCCTATTTTCCTAATAGAATTATTAAAATCATATCTTTTCATTCTCAAAGTGTCTCAGTTTGGACAACTAACCAGACAGTTACTGAAAATCAATTAGCAATTCGGCTTGAGCCCTCCATCTGTCTTAAATCATCCTGATCCTTAGACTCAGCTGAACTTTGATTTGAACTTTGATCACTTCTCTGCCTTTCCTGTCCACCCCAGTGTCTGATGCTCTACACTTGGAGCTCTTCTCAGGACATACAGGACATATTCTTTCCATTTTCTTTCCTTTTAGTGGTCACCTCACCTTCTCTTTCCTGGGCTTTTCCAGATATTAAATAGTGATGAAGAGGGCTTCATAACCTGCCTATCTATCTGCTCAGAGCATCTCTGGGAGTGGAATTTCCCCTCTGGAAATTGCTCCGAGTTAAATGTACAGTCAAATAATGTAGTTTCAGCCCATGCTCTTTGTTTCTTCAGAATAGAGGCTTGCATGGATCACTTAGGCATGGCCTTATGTTTCCTGTTCTGTTGTATAAGCTCGGGCAAGTGGGGTCGGGGTGACGATGGATAATGCAATTAATACAGTGCGATGATGCCAAAAGAAACACATTTTCTTGGTGATATGTTTGCACTTGTTCTCTTCACACACCAGCTGAGAAGGAAGCACCTGTGTCAGCTTGGCCAGGAGCCCCCTGGCTGCTTGTGTGCTTGATCAGGTGGAGGTCATGAAGGGCATGGATGAAACAGAAAGCAATCTCATTCTCTTTCCAAAATACTCGGATTAGATAGGGAGGAGTGGATAGCCCTGGTGCGCAGACTTGGGAGAGGGCAGGACCGAGGCCGTGCAAGTTCAGGGACCACCCTCACTGTGTGTTCTGAATAAATGGAGCTCCTACCCCTTTGTATTCTATTGCATACAACATCTGCATGCACATGTCTGGTGTCTGCTGCTCTGAAGAAAAGTACTTAGGGGGAAACAACATATAAAAAAAGGTTTGGGGGGAAGTTTTTCATTTATTCAACAAGTAATATGTATTTTGTCTTGCGCTCTGTGCCAGGTGCTGTTAATATATTCTGGGGGATGTGGCAGGGATGTATATAGTGTGTGTGAGATGATAGAAAATACATGTATTGATCTCTGCCCCTGGTTCCTAGCACAGAGCTCCTAACATCCTTATAATTTCTTAAATGATAATACTAGGAGTATCTCTTGTTCTAATATTTGTCTTTCACTCTGTCCCTAATCCAGGGCTCCTAAAACTTTGTAAATTCCTAAGTGATAAGAGCACGAGGAGTGTCTTTTGTTCTAACGAAAGTAAGTCTGAGTGGGCCCCTGGATGACTCCTCAATGGCAGCTGGTCACGAGAAAGACCAAGCTATGATTAGAAACTTGGAATTTTCGGCCCCATCCTCCATTCTTCAGAGAGAGGAGAGGAGCCGGAAATTGAATCGAATTAATAATTGATCATGCCTCATGAGGAAACCTCTATAAAAATCTCAGTAGTCAGGGGATTGGAGAGTTTCCAGGCTGATGAATACAACCACACTGGGGGGGGCGGTGATGTACCCCAACTCCAGGGAACAGAAGCTCCTGCACTCAGAACCCTCTGAGATCTCGCCCTATGTGTCTCTTCATCTGGCTGTTCATCTGTATCCTTTATCATATGCTTCAACAATCTGGTAAACTGAGGTGTTTTCCTGAGTTCTGGGAATTGCTCTAGCAAATTAATTGGACCTGAGGTGGGGGAGGTGTCTTTGGAATCTCTGATCTATAGCTGGTTGGTCAGAAGCACAAGTGATAAGGTGCTCCAATGGCATAATTGGTTAGCATGCAGTACTTACACAGAAGCACAGGTGATACCTTGGGCTTGCAACTGGCATCTGAAGTGTATGTTTGGGAGTGTGTGTGTGTGTGTGTGTGTGTGTGTGTGTTGGACAGGGGTAAGTCTTGTGAGATTGAGCCCTTAACCCGTGGAATCTGATTCTATCTCTGGTTTGATAGTGTTGAATTCTTGGAGACTTTGCTGGTCTGAGAATTGCTTGATGGTGTGGGGAAAAACCTCTGCACATTTAGTAACCAGAAGTGTTGTGTGTGAGTAGGAGGCTCGCAGGGAAGACACACGTAGTAGGGAAGAACTGGATTTTCCCTACACAAGTGAAAAGCTGAGTTTTTTCCATTTTAACATCTGTATGCATATAGTAGTGCACTCTGTTATGGCGGAGTCTACATTTTAGTGAATGGGGACAGACAATAAATACAATAAAACATACAGTATATAGCGTTTTGGGTGGTAAGTGTTACGGAAAAAAGCAGAGAAGGTTAAGGGAGAGCTACAGTTCAGAGCAGGTGGTTGCAAATTTAAAAACAAGCAATCAGAATAGGCTTCAGAGATAAGGTGACATATGAGCAAAAACTTAGAAATAAGGGAGAGACACAGACAAATATCTGGGAGAAAACCTTCTAAATAGAGGGGACAGCCCATGTAAAGTCCCTGAAGGGGAAATGTGCCTGGCGTGTTCAGAAGGAGTAAGGCCCCTGTGGCTGAAGGTGGTGGGAGGAGGGGGGAGGAGCAGGAGAGGAGATGAGAGGCAAGGGGAGCTGGTAGGTGAAATAGGGCAGGCTTTAAGGTCATTTAACTTGGAAATAAATGGGAGGCCTAGGCTTCCCAGCTGAGGCTTTTAATTGCATTATTGCCTAACGCATCTTGATGGATATTGTGCAATTTAATTCCTGCAGGAAATGTTCAGTATTTGTGTTTCTTTTGAATGTGAGACAGGCTAATTCCTTGCACACTGTACATTCATTAGGTTTACAATAAGCTCTGCTTTCAAGTACAGGGCTTTCCACATAGAGGCACTTGTTAAATGAATAAATGAACAAATGAGGCTGGCATTTTAGCTCCCTCCAAGTAGGTTCTCAATGTATTATTGCCAGTTTCTTGCCTCCATGCCCTTTTCTCACTTGGGCTCTATTCAGCTGCCTGTGCTCTTTCAACTGTATATTTTTCTGCCTGTCTTTGCCCATCCCATTTCCGCTTGCTTGAGACGCTCTCCCCAAACCTTCTTAATTCTGCCTAATATTAAAGACCCAGGACAAGCTCCACTTCCTCCGGGAAGCCGCTCCAGACTCTCTGAACTTTGTTGCCTTTTCTGAGCTCCTATAGCATTATTCGTCTGACAGCAATCATTGGCTTAGTATCTACCGACTTGCATCATTTTTGGTGTTTATTAAAAAAAAACAGTTTGCACTCTTTCTGTGCATTTGCCAACAAATACACGAATGAATGTTAGCATCTTAGGGAGATATTTTCACCATTTTTGTTTTATAGAAGCTGGCTGGATACGAGGGGCTCAGACTTGGCGCATCTGACGCAGATTAATAAACAAGCAGTGCACCGGGACCAGGACCTAAATCGTACTCCAGACAAGCCAAAGTCACCGTCCTTCCTATTCATTAAAGGGTTAATCTAGCACTTCCTTTCCACGCCCAGCTCCACGCCCAGCTAACTCCACCCCTCCCAGGGAGTCTTAAGCAGCCGCGGTGCAGGAAGCTTGTCCTTGGCGGGATGCCGTAGTGGCCCTGTCCCGGTGGCTCAGTTGCCCTGCGAACATGGCGGCCTCCGAGTCAGCGCCGGCGGTGAATCCAGGCACCGCGGAGGCTGAGGAGGAGACGATTCTCTATGACTTGTTGGTCAACACCGAGTGGCCCTCGGAGACAGAAGTGCAGGTGAACCAGGCCCCTCCAGAGCTGCGGCCAGCATGGCGCGGACGCTGTCCGGGCAGAGCCACGTAAACTAGAGCCACGTAGGGGAGTGGAGCTGGGTGGGAGGGGGAGCAAGGTTCCGCCGCTTGTACCGTCGCCTTGGCAACGGCACCGCGGGCTAGCTGGGGTCTGGTTCCGCTAAAGCAGGGGTACCTGAGATCCCTCCTGGGCTCCCAATTCTGTTGTCGGGATAGAACCTCGGGCTCTGGGTCTCAGTTTCATTGTATTTGGAGGGGAGGCACAGCGTTGGGACTCCAGGGTCCTTCTGCTGTCTGGACTCTGGGTGGTCCTTTCAGGAAGGCGAGGCAGGAGCTGACCAGGGCTGAGCCTCATCTGCAGCGGGAGAACTTTCTAGGACCCTACAGTCATCTCAGCAGCTGGAGGGCCGCCACTGAAACCTTTACTCCTTGGGGCTGAATTGCGCCCATTCTTGTGTACTTCAGTAAAGAAGCATTTAGTGTGCTTGTATGTCCGTCCGTGTCCCAAATACCGTGTTGGGCGCTGGGCATAGGAAGGTGAATAACTTTTATGGTGCCTGCAGTCTAGACTGGGGCTAGTCCAGTAAACATTTTTCATCACTTAGCGTAATTGCGCTGTGCTGGTGGTGTGAACAGAATGCTGCCAGAGGGAAAAGTGAGGAGGTGCTGATCCGCAGTTAGGTTTCCTGCTAAAGAAGGGGTTCTAGAGGTTGGTAACCTGCACTGGACCTTAGGGTCTGCGGTCATTCCGTAGAGAGGGGCCTCTCAGCGCACGGTGAATAGTAGGGGCCAGGAACCCACATTTATTCAACACATTTTTTGAGTGCCTAACTTGTGCCAGTCATTGTTTTCGACTCACAGGATGCAGCAAGGGCCAAAAGGACTTCTATTAAAATCAGGCAGTCCCACCATATGAATTCTTTTTTCACATCTTTCCTGGGTGTTTCTTTACTGGAGAAACTACTCATTTTCCTATAAAGTTTGTAGTTTTTCTTTAACCTCCTTCCCCCTTGCAGTTTCTGCTTGTCTTGAATAATGTATTTTTTAGGCTGGCAGAGATCTGCATACATACTACTGTTTTTCGAGTACAGTATTTACTTAGTTTATGTTTGTCTTGAACAAAGTGAATATTGTAGGTCCTGCAGCTAGGATGTTGTTGCTGCTGCTATTGGTTGAACAAATACTGGTTTTCACTGCGTAGCACCCGCTGGTTAATTACAGGAATGTTTCAGAGTGCTTAACATTTTAAATTGATTAAAAAAAGAAGCACAGTATCAGCTTACATTGAAACCTCGGAGCACTTTTTTTTTTTTTTTTTTTTTGGTTCTATTGATTTCAGCTGTCTAACTTCAAGCTCTTGGAAGGGCAATTGCATCGGATTCATCTTTGTAACCCTCCCCGGGACCAAATTGTGTCTTAACTGCAAAGCGGATAATCAGTTCATGTTTGTGGAATGGAATCGTTTTTCTGTGCTTTTAAGACCTATCTGTCTGCCCTTACTGCTCCTTCCTTAACAGTACATGAGGGCGTTTTATTCATTATTTGTTGCTTCTGCGATTGTTCACCCTACTCGGTTTAGTCTACACTTAAGGAACTATTTAATACAGCAATTGGATATCAGTGTGTTAGTGGGATTTCCTCTGTGGGTCTACAACAAATAATAAGCTTGCCTCCAAGATACGAGTTTATTAATCCGTATGACCACTTTTCCAAGCAAAACTTATTTTAGGCCACTGTAACCCACCCAAATAGCCTGTGCTGGACTGGCAACTAGTATGGTCTTGGGCTGGTGTTTTGCTGTTTGGTGTTTGAGGGGCACTTGGGTGGCTCAGTTGGTTAAAGGTCCGACTTCAGCTCAGGTCATGATCTTGCAGTCTGGGTTTGAGCCCTTCATCGGGCTCTGTGCTGACGAGTCAGAGCCTGGAGCCTGGCGCCTGCTTGAGATTCTGTGTTTCCCTCGCTCTCTGCCCTTCCCCCACTCATGCTCTGTCTCTGTCTTTCAAAAATGTATACATGTTAAAGAAAAATTAATTACGTGATGTTTGGTATTTGACTTTCCATCTTGAATCTTTGTATTCCCTAGCAAAGTTTGTGCTGACAAATGCCTGTAACTCCACTGTGCTCAGTTTTGCTCCCACCGTTTTCAGTCCTGCTTTTCCTTCTTTTGTCTCTGAATAGTAGTTTTTAAATACTGGTAGCTGTACCCTGTACTGAGCATTAGCAAAAGAATATAATTTTACATGTTGTGTAAGTATCACAAGGAAATTCTCAAATGTAATACATTTTTCTTTCCAATTGCAGTCTAGAGGCAACCGAAAACATGGTGCATCCTTTATCATCACCAAAGCAATTAGAGGTAATGTAGCTTATTTATTTTTCTCTATATAATGATAAGAGCAGATAATTTTTTTCCCATTTCATTTGTAACTTTATTGTTTTTGAAACTTTAGGAGTTTTAAAAATGTTCTTTAGACTTATAACAGAAAGCCTGATAAAAGTGAATAGCATACATGTTACCTGAATTTAATTTTTTATATGTATGCATATTATGTATGATATATGGGTATATAGGTGTATATGCCGATATATGTGTGCATACACACATTTTTAATGCAGTTGAGAGCTAAAATATGGCTTAACTTTAACCATTATGAATGTATTCTAGAAGAAATGAAGAAAGTCAAATCCAGTATGGGTCCCAGAGAGTCTAGACATTGAAAGTGAAAAGGCAATGACCAGCTGTTTTAAGTGGTTTACACGATATTTCTGCTACATCTGGCCAGAGTTCTTCAGATTAAATATTTTATCAACCAGAGCATTCATGTAACTGCTGACAGAGTTTACATATATATACGAGCTCACGGTATCAGAGCAAGTCTTCAGCACTTGTTGCTAAGCTCGTGCTATGGGGACTTTATGTACATTTATTGATACAGTCCTTTGCCAGACCAGCAAGGTAGGTACTGTTATGACTTCGTGTTTTTAGATGAGGAAACTTGCCCAGGATTATTCATTTGGAATTTGACTGCGTGTCTTTCTGCCTCCCAAGCTCATCCTCATAATGCTGGTGAATTTGAGCTACTTACACAGAGAAGATTCAGTTTCAAAGGAGTCGAGTCTTGAAATTAACTATTTTATCTCCTGATAAAGATTATTTTCTGATACAAGTGCTAGCATATTCAGTTTTCATTGTGACTAATGTTTTGAAATTTTGAAAATTTAGAAAATGTACCCAGGTGATAAAATTCATTAGAGAAATTTAGAGAATATGGAAAACGACAAACTTAAATGAACAATTTCTCATTTTACCACCCAGAGAAAACCTGTTGCCCTTCAGATCTTTTTTCATTGATACACATCTACATGTTCACACACACATACACGTTTTATTTTTTTTCAATTTTTTTAATGTTTATTTATTTTGAGAAAGGGGGTGTGTGTAAGCAGTGGAGAGACAGAGCGAGAGAGAGAGAGAGACAGAGAAAGAGGGAAGCCCAAGCAGATTCCACAGTGTCTGCACAGAGCCTGATGTGGGGCTCGATCTCACAAACTGAGATCATGACCTGAGCCGAAATCCAGAGTCGGACGCTCAACCTACTGAGCGACTCAGGTGCTGCCACACATACACATTTTGATAGGATCATATAAAACATTACTTGTCAATAGGATAGTTAGCCTTAAAAATAAAACTGTCAGTTATTTTACCAGTAAAAATGGGTTTATTCAGGAATAACAGAATTGCAATTCAGGACATGCAAGTTACAGCAAAACTACAGCCAAGTTCAACAGAGGAGGGGAACGTTATTTTCTGGAGGAGGAAGTAGTCGTGAGGAGTTGTTTTGAACTAAAAAGCCATTGGAGAAAAGAGTTCTGGGTGATGATGGTTTCTCATGGCCCGAATTGCAGAGGTAGTCGATTTCTTACTGGCGATGTGACAGTACAGCTCTTCCTTGTTGGGGCCTGTAACAGGATATTTTCTTGTTGATGACTCTTCTGTTGAGGTCTGATGCTTCTTCTTGTAGTTAATGTCAAGTGGTACTGCTCTCCCTTCTGGCCTCCTGACTCGACTTAAGTGAGGTGTCCCTTTATTTTCAGTGTGTTAGAGATTTGTGTCTGCTTGACTTCTGCATTTTAGGTATTATTTTTTAAAATCTTTGCTACAAAATATAATAGTATCTTAATTTTTGTACAAATATTTTGGTTTTAAAGGGTGGTTACTGTGACTTCTACTTTATGGTTTTATTAAAGCCTGTTCGGTGAAATTTACATCTCAAACCACCTTTACTTTTTTATACTGTTAGAAAATCCTTCAAAGTTTTGAGTAACAAAAACTTGGGCCTTAATATAAAAAAGTACATGATCTTATAAAAGTTACAGTGCATATTAGATTATATTCCCTTATTTTAAGAATTTTGTTCTACATATTTTGTAATGACTCAGCAGTATATTTTAGGTTTATTGTCGATGAAGCTATTTTGAAAGTGATTCCTAAAGAATAGCTGATTCATATTTGGTTTTGCTATTTTTATTACAGATCGTTTATTATTTTTACGCCAATACATCTGGTACAGGTGAGTGTCGCTTCAGAGAATAGTATGAATGTCAAATACAAATATTATCTTATTTATGATTTGAGTTTTCATAATTGAATCCCAGATTGTGATACAGATGCTGACATTCCGGTGAATAAAATAGACCTTCTCAAACATTTGATATAGTGACAAGGTAGCTCAGTTGACTTAGGGTAATTTTTGTTCCTTAGTCCTTATTAAGAATATCTCAGGATGACTTCTGCTTTCTCTGAGTATTCTCAGCCTTATCTTGAATGCCCACATGATGAGTCTGTAGCTTCGGGATCTTTTTAAGAACAATTTTGTTTTTTACTGGATCAACAACTCTTGTGATCAGTATTCAGTTGCTGTGCATGGGGGGGCAGGGGGTCCTTTATGTTTCTGTTCTTGGGGACTTTTTAGTTCTTTTTAGTGTTAAGGATGTTTTAGGAATGGTGCAAATTTTCAGCCTTAAAAGAAACAAATGATCATTCTGACAAATGATACAGGTCTGCTCTTAGATAGGTATATAGGGATTGTTTTATAGATTTATTTAACACAGATTTTTTTTTCCTTAAGGACATTTAATCTTAAACTCTCCAGAGATAATAGAGACCTTTAGCTCTTCTCTAGGACTAGCTCTGATGTTTTTATGCTTTGTGTGTGTGTGTGTAAATTTAATCTTGTTTTTTAGGGGCTGTGGAGTATGATAGGGTAAAGAGATGAGAGTGGAGGGAGGGGCAAGGATGGGAGAGGAGTTTAGAAGTAGGCTATTTTTTCCTGAGCTCACTGGGTGATCTAGCTTGCTAGTCCTGAACATCTTTGGGAAGTGTGGGCAGAAAATATCCAGTATAGGCCAGTGCACCTTGAAGTGATTGTCTAATCTTCCGGAGGATATGTTTTGTTACTTTCATAAGTAACGTGAAGTTAACTGAAAAAAGTTCAGTTTTTGCTCTTTCAGTTTATGGTAGTTAAAACTAAAGGTTTTGGGGCCAGTATTTGTTTCAAGTGGCTTTTTCTTTTAAAGTTTTTTTTTCTCTTTTAAGTATGAAATATTACAAACAGAATTATAGATACTGTAAGTTATAACAGGTTTATTATATTATCTACTTGTGTAGGCACATATATCTCCATGTGATTTAGGCAGTTGTTTGCTCCAGATAGCCTTCTCTCTCTTTGTGCAAAATGTTACAACTTGAGGTGCCCCCACCCCTCACTTCCCTTGGAGAGGATGGATATTCTTCTCTTCCATCTGTTGATGCTATCACTCACATGCGTGTTTCCTATCTTTGTTATGGTATTTCTGTAACTACCATGGTATTAAATATTTTGTGTTTTAGAAATGAATGCGAGTACACTGAACATATAGTACTGATATATATGTATATATATATTTTTAACTGGTTTTAAAGTTTATTTATTTTGAGAGAGAGCGAGAGAGTGTGTGCGAGTGGGGGAGGGACAGAGAGACAAGTATAGAGAGGATCCCAAGTGGGTTCTAAGCCACCAGGAGCCCCATTACTGACATATTTTATTTATTTATCTAAAACAAGTATTGTCATTTTATTTTGTTTTTTAAAATTTTTTTTTGAGAGAAGGCGCAAGTGAGTGAGGGGCAGAGAGAGAGAGAATGAGGAGAGCGAGAGAGAAAAGTGGCTTGAGCTCATCCCATGTGGGATTTGAACTCACAAACCATGAGATCATGACCTGAGCAGAAGTCAGATGTTTAAAGACTGAGCCACACAGGCGCCCACCGATATATTTTAATTACAGATCTTTTTAGCCTCCTTTTTTTGTTTTCTATTTTACACAATTTTTGTTTTGTTCTTTTTCTTTTTTTTTTTCTTTCACTAGCTTGTTTTCTTTATTCTTTTCCACCTATTGTCTTGACTTCCTCCTGTGTCACTCTTGCTTTGTTGTATCTGCTCACGCACCCGCGGTGGATCCTTCCCTCCTGTCTTTTATGAATGATGTTAGTGTGAGCTTCCGCTTAGCTACTCTTGCACCACTTGAGTGAATTTGACATTGCGGTCTGATCTTGCATGTAGTAAAGGCTTGGGGTTTTGTTTTTTCACAGGGGAGTTCATTCCCGTGCCCCCACAGACCAAATTCTAGACTGAGATGAGCTTCTAGAACACCCTCCCCCCCTCCCCCGGGGCCCTGGGAGGCTCTGGCTCTTCCGTCACCGAGTGACGTGCAGTCTCTGATGGGTGCTGGCCTTCGCAGGAGTCTCCCTTCCAACTCCTGTTCTCCCTGTGCCCCGCGGCTCATTTTCTGTCCCAGGTGTTCCCTCCTGATTTCATACCTGTAGCCAATTCTAACTTTAAGTTCCCTTTTCATTTCTAGTGCTTGGAGATTTCTCTTTCTTTCTTAAGAAATTTGTTACCGTTGAGTCAGAATTTCTAGGCAAGCATAGACGGAAAGGTTTCTTACAAGCTCACCTCTGCTATGTTACTGGCATCCTCCATAACCTTTCCTTAGAAAGCTTGTAACGTTTATACTTTTGAATATACCACCATGTTTTTCTGGAAAAAGAGTTATGTACCTGGTCAGAAGTTTCAGATAAGCAATTAGTAACTTTGGGTTTTAGGTTTGCCCATATTCGAATTTTATATTTTAGTGGAAAAAAAAATCCTCTCTTGTTATATAGATCTGTATGCTTTTTATAACATTTATCTACTTATATGTATTTTTTCTGATTAGATTTTAAGTTGGTTAATGTGTTGTTTCAGCCCTGTGCCTTTTTTGCTCCCTGATGGACTGGTTCGCTTGGTTAATAAACAGATACATTGGCATTTGGTACTTGCAAGGTAAGGTATTAAAAATTGATACAGTTTTCTTTAGTGGGGTTAGCACTTCAGTTTCGTTATGGATATTGGGGTCCTTTTGTCTTGCATTCTTGTTTGTTTTTTATTGTGTATAAATTCCTTTTACATATTATTTGTTACATATTATTTGTGTCTCTTCAATGAATTCCACTGTATTGAATCACTTTGTGCACACTTTGGTACCTTTTATGCTCGTTTAATTTTGAGGTCAAAAGTTGGATAATTGGGGGCGCCTGGGTGGCGCAGTCGGTTAAGCGTCCGACTTCAGCCAGGTCACGATCTCGCGGTCCGTGAGTTCGAGCCCCGCGTCGGGCTCTGGGCTGATGGCTCAGAGCCTGGAGCCTGTTTCCGATTCTGTGTCTCCCTCTCTCTCTGCCCCTCCCCCGTTCATGCTCTGTCTCTCTCTGTCCCAAAAATAAAAAAAAAAAAAAAAAAAAAAAAAGTTGGATAATTGAAGGTGTGAAGAAGATAAATAATTTTTAACTTCTTAGAATAATTTCATCTTTAAAGACGGCTGCAAATATTCACGTAATTTTTTTTTTTTCCCCTCTCTATGAAAGCAATGGAAAAATTTTGGCTGCTGTTCAAGATCAGTGTGTGGAGATCAGGTAATTGTTAATATTACTCCTATTCAGAATTTTCCCTTGAGAAAATTTTCCTTCATTTATGGGAACTAAGTTTTTTGAAGGGCTTATTTAAAGGGCTTTTGCTCTTAACTCCCATAATTTTGTGGGTTGGTGTCAAACGGCAACTTCTGCCAATTACAGGACAAAGGATGCTTTGTTAGAGTCACATGGTCTCCTTCCCCAGATCCCTCCCTTCTCCCTTGGGCAGTTTTACTTTTTCAGTAGACCAGGCACATCTTCAGAACTCTGGGAGTCACTCTTGGTTGACTGGTCACTGCTAAATCCACTAAAACAGATGCTCAAGAAGGTATTGAAAAAGTAGGGGCCGCCTTGCTCTGTTGGCCTAAAGCTGTACGTGGTGTGAGTCTGCAAGACGAAGAGTACGTATTACTTGAGACCAGTGATATTCTCTGTCCTTTTGAGACATTCGTCGGTATTATATACACATCTGAAAGTCTTCTCTAAGCTGAGCTTTTCATGTACTTTATTTTTAAGTAATATATCAGTTGTGAAAGAAGTAGCAACAACAGAAAGTAACTCAGGAAAACTAGTTAATTTTTTTTTTTTTTTTTTTTTGGAAATTAGCACTAGCAGACTAAATGTGTTGAACTTCTAAAATTCGAGGCTACTTCTTTCTGCAGGCAAGGCCTGACTCTTGGTTTTCAAAAAATAAGTAAGGAGATCAGGATTTTAGGATATCGGTCAAAACTTTTTACCGATACTTCATTATTTTTTGATTAAACATAGTATAACGTGCATTCAGTTGTTCCCACCCCGGTGCTAGCTTTTTGTGCAGTTTCTTTCTTTTTCCAGTTATTCAAACAGAACTGGACCCCTCACCTTTTTGGGGAGTGGACAGAGGGCTTGCCCCCATTGGGGCATTGACTTCAGATGGGGAGGCTTCGTTTTGTGATCCCTCTTGAAATCCTCGGATGGAGAGGATTGGCACTAATGACAGGCTTTCAAAACTACATTGTTTGGGGCGCCTGGGTGGCTCAGTCGGTTAAGCACCAGACCTCGGCTCAGGTCATGATCTCATGGTTCGTGGGTTCAAGCCCCACGTGGGGCTCTGTGCTAACAGTTCAGGGCCTGCAGCCCACTTCAGATTCTGTCTGTCTGTCTCTCTCTCTCCCCCTCCCCTGCTTGCACGCGTGTGTGCACTCTCCCCCTCTCTCTCCCCCTCTCTCTCCCCCTCTCTCTCCCCCTCTCTCTCCCCCTCTCTCTCCCCCTCTCTCTCCCCCTCTCTCTCCCCCTCTCTCTCCCCCTCTCTCTCCCCCTCTCTCTCCCCCTCTCTCTCCCCCTCTGTCTCCCCCTCTGTCTCCCCCTCTCTCTCCCTTCCCCACCCCCTCTCCCCACCTCCCTCCCTCCCCCCCCCAGAAAGAAACATTAAAAAAAAACTGCATTGTTTAATTTGGCATGGCTTTAAAAAACAGACCCTTCTTTTTTTTCACAGCATCAGTGAGCATCAAGCTGGCACAGTTTTGAACTTGGCACTGCTGGTAGAAATGGGTTCGCACTTGCTCTCCGTGTGCTGTAGTGACGTGAAATCTGTCTGAGATGTGTACTTGTGGTGTGACTGTACAAAAACAGCGGTTAGTTGTCAAAACCTCCATCTTTCTCCCGTGAAATGAGAGCATCCGTGGAATGATTTTAGGTGTTAGGGTCAGAATGTGCGTGTGGGGATGGGATTGATATTTGGGCCAGTGAAGAGGAGTTTGACCGGGGGTCTCTAGAACTTGTTGATAACATTTTTGATGAAAGGAATAAAAAAATCATTTGTTTTTATAAAAGGATTTGCTACTGGATTGGTAGAGTGTAAAATATTTATAAAACTTGTACATACATCCAGCTCTAGGAATTCATTCACGTAGGTGGTGATCGAGATGAGGGGCTGAGGGAGGATTTCCAGGCAGCCGAAGTGATGCTCATCGAAATCTTGGTCATCTGGTCTGTAATTTGCAGAAGCTTTTGGTCACATTAGTGTATCTGAGGTCTCCTACGCGGTAGAGCACGAATTCCACCAGGAAGCCTTTCAGGAACATCCTTCCTATGGATCCTCCCCTTTACGCTCCTGAAATAATCAACACAGTGCTGTACTTTGTGATAAGATAACACCGATGACGTTGGGCACCCTTGCAAGTACTTCACAGGTGTTAATTCATTTCATCCTTGCAGAAGCCCCGTGAGGTAGCTTTTGCTATTTTTCTTCATTTTAGAAATGAGGAAGCTGGCACAAATGGTTAAATTTCTTTCTTGAGGATTTGAAGTCTGCTGTCCCAGCTTCGGTCTTCCTGCTCTTATCCAAGAATGCATACTACCTTTTGGTCACGTTGTTTAGCCATGTATGCTTGTATTTTTACATGTGGGTTTCCCCTGGTCTAGTTGGCGCCGCTGCTTTGCACAACCTCAGGGTTGTCCTTTCCTCAAAATTCAGTGTGAATGGGCTCTGGTGTCTGTGAGTCCAGCTACACTGTGTGCCTCGGAAGCAGGCCCTGTCTGTTTTCCCGAGCACTGGATATTTCCTTGAACATAATCGGTGCTCAGTTGGTGTTTGCTGAATAAGTAAGGTGTTTGCGAGTGGGACAGAGGCAGCAGACGCAGGGAGTGCCTCACCGGGTATAGTCCACTGACTGCTCAGCCTTGGCAGTCCGTTCCTTCTGCTGAATTAACAGACACACACAGTTTGTAGGGACCTGAAAGGAGAGTCTGAGCGAAGATGTGGAGTCATCATTAAAGAAAAAGGGGTGGGGTAGATCCTCAAAGTAAACCCTGTCAACGGTGGCCGAACCTGAATACTTAAGACCTTTGTTCTTGCTCTTCCACGTGTATTTTGTACTCCGGTGTGAAGAACACGTCCGATGCAAGATTGGCGCAGTCGTGATAGGAGTAGGCCGCTGGAGTTCGGGAAATACTGTTGATTGTATTAGACTATGAGTGATAACTCTAGTGTCTCGGGTCCTTATTCGTTACTTGGAAGCAGTCATAAATAGCAAATGGCAGGGAAAAAGATGGAAAGCTGAAACACATGTTAGTTTTAGTTTAGAGAGAGCCCTGCCTTTTGTAAGATCGGAGTAGGGCCGCTGTGTGTGTGTGTGTGTGTGTGTGTGTGTGTGTGTGTGTGTGTGTGTGGTGAGCGGCAGGTGGCCCCAGTCACTTGCTCTTATCTGGCACACCTAACCAACCTGCTTGTGTGCGGGGCTCACGTGGATGGAAAGTGACTTGTTGTGAATTGCTACTTATTAATCTGTAATTTGACAGTAAGTAGGTATTATGTGGCTAATGTGTGTTTCCTTTTTTCCTAAATAGTGAAGTAACAATTTCTTATGATTATGGGCTGTTATAAATATGGGAATTAGAAACCATCACAGAACCCAGTAAAAAGCATTAAAATAAGGGACTCTTCTAAAAAAGGCACCCGCCCCCAAATTTGCTTAAGTGAATACATTTGCGAAGTTTTGACAAAACCAAATTTATGTCTCTCTCCTTCACCTTTCTCAGCGAAAGAGCAATTATTAATTTGTGATGATCTGTATTAAGGATGAAAGAAATGAACACTGACTTAGGTCTAGTTTGTGCTAATTTATGCATTATGTCTTCTTTAATCCTTCCCTAAGCAATGAAGGTGGTATTACCCATCCCATTTTATTGAGAGGAAGATGAAACTCCTATTAAATATTTTGTCCAGGTTACCCAGATAGAGCTGAAATCAGGTCAACTTCACTTCAAAGACCATGTTCTTCTCTCTTCCGTGTGGAGGCTGAATAGTCAATTTCTTGAGGAAGTTTATTAACATATTTATAATTGGCTTTTGTCATAATACGGTATCTTAATAAATAGCTAAAAATATTAGTGTTTAAAATTTGTTTTAAAAGTAATGCTTAGTCACTTTACCAATATTAGAAAATAGTTAAGTATTCAAGAAAGAAGAACTACAAATTACAGTTCAGCTAAATGTTGTATGTTCTTTGGAATTTTTCTGTGTGTGTGTGTGTGTGTGTGTGTGGGTAATAGTCTAACAGTACTCTGCATTCTATTTGATATGTCTTCTCTTGATAAGTTTTGAAAATTATGAACATCTTTCCATGTCACATATAGTAATTGCGTAATATTTCATTGAGTGCAGTTGGCAAAATCTAATCTTATACTGGGTATATTTTTCTCTTTCATAAATTAGGCTCCATGAATTTCCTTGAGATCTGTGTGTATCTGTAATTATTTCCTAGAGATAACTTCATTATAGAAATTGAGGCAATGGATCAAATGACCGTAGACGTTAAGGTTTTAGATAATTGTTACTAAATTATTTTCTAGATGGTTTACCAACTTTTCATTTTTGAACATATAATAATTAAACTACTTAGGCATATATTTCAAGATCACAGATTTTAAATAGGTCACTGGTAACAAATATGGTCACTTATTAAAGCTATTTGATTTATTAAAAGCAAGACCTTTTTTTTCCCCTCTTAAAATGTTTATTTTTGAGAGAGAGCGGGGAGGGGCAGAGAGAGAGGGAGACAGAGGATCCGAAGCTGCACTGCCAGCGCAGAGCCTGATGGGGAGCTCGAACTCACGACCATGAAATCACGACCTGAGCCGAAATCAGAAATCAGATGCTTACCCGACTGAGCCAGCCAGGTGCCCTGATCTTTTTTCTTAAGTGATTTAAACTTTGTAATATGATACAGACCGTGGTTCGTGACCAAAATCAGTCTGTGGAGCTTTAAAAAAAACATTGTTTCTTGGATCCCATTCCATATTTGCTGAATCAGAACCTTTGGGGAGGGGGCCAATGTCTCAATTGTATTAAAAGACCATGCTTAATCTCATTCTTGTATTGCTGTATTCTAGGTATAGCTCCATTTCTGGTGAAATAAGGTTGGGAGAAAATGTCGCCAATGAAAGGGTCTTGTTTGAGCACAAATCCATGTCTGAGAGAAGGACTGGTTTAGTGTTGTGCAGACAAGTTGTCTCTTGTATCATTTTTGTGGGGTTTCATAGTACGACAAAATATGTTGTGATGGTGAAACTATTGGCTTAATTTTACGCATATTTTGCAGGTCCACAAAAGATGATTTTACATCCATTATTGGGAAATGTCAAGGTAAGAGTTTCCAAAATATTTGCAAAATGGAAGTTTCAAAGTTGCAACAGTTAACAGTATTTCTTAAAAGTCAGAATAGATGTTAAATATTAACAAAGATTGTTGTGACTTTATTAAATACTTTTAAAACATCTTAACTGATTTCTCTTACTGTCTTAAAATGTTTTGCTTAGTCCATTTTGGACCATTTTGAAGAGATGTGAAATTGAAGCTGTTTTTAAAATAAAAGTCTGTGCCAGTTTTGGGATAAAGTATTTGTGTCCCTAATCTTTTTTTTTTTTTTTTTTGACTTTTTAAAAATTTTAATCTCTACATTCAGTGTGGGTCTTGAAATCATGACCTCGAGATCCATGAGTCACATGCTGTACTGACTGAACCAGCCAGGCACCTCTAGTCTTTTATTTTGAATTCAATGCAAAAAAAAGTATAAGTCAAGTGTTGGAATTTACTCATTCTTCTGGTGACGTATTCAACGCCAATTACTATCCCTTATGTATATGAACCATTTTGCGGGGTACTAGGGATATGATTGTGAGCAAAAAGTCACTGTCCCCTACCTCATGAAGTATATAGACACTCAAAGTAGAAGTACAAACTGTGACAAATCTGATGAAGGAAAAATACAGAGCAGAGTGAGAGTTTAACCAGGGCTGTGTGACAAGATTGTTAAGAAAAAGTGACTTTGGAAATCAGCCTGAAGGATGAGTAGAAGAGTAGCCATGGGGCGTGTTTCTTTCTGCAGGAGCAGGAGGAAAAGGCAGAGGGAACCTTACAGGAAGAGAAGAATTAGGAGGACGCTAAATTAGGAGATAAATGCAACCACCATGTATGTTTTACTTGACCTGCAGTTCCATCTGTCTGACCTTGGGTTAGTTAGTTAGTGTAGTAGTTGTAGGAATGAGAACGATGGTAATCATGGTTGTTGCGATGGTGACAACAAATATGTATTGTGTCCTTACTCTGTGCCAGCCACTGTATTTAGGGTTTCACTTACATTTTCTCATTTAGTTGGAAGAACATGGTGTACATATTTTATCTTAAAGTAACATTAGGGTAAAATAAATCCTTGACAGCGAAAGAAAGCTAGGAGAAGGAAGACATGAATAGTTTTGAAATCTACAAAATACTGGTTCTATCGAGGATTTTCCCCAACGTCCCCAAGGAAATGCTTAAGCTCCTTGTCAGATGCACCCTCAGTAAGTGGCTCAGGGCGAGTTTCCTTCTCATTTTTGCCATTTTTGGCCATGCACATCGGTTCTGAAAATTAAAGATCATGTGTTTGGAAAATGTTTTCAGTTTTCATATGAATGGCAATATTCTGTTAGTATGTCAGAATTGCTCTAATAATTTTATAATTCCACATATGCTAGTAGGTAAGGTAGTAATAGAGTTCTTACGGAGTTGTCTTTACAAATAGTATATATTATAACTTAAAAGCAAATGTAACATTGCCTATTTGTTTATATAAACTTATTTCTCCTTCTTATAATCTGTTCTTTGGCTCTGTTCCCTAGATTGTCAATGATACCATTAGCTGTACCAAGCCAGTAATCCTTTTTCCTTCTTTTCTTTTTCTCCTCCTTTTCTCCTCCTTTTTCCTTCTCTGTCTTCTTTGACAAGTATTTATTAAGCTGCTACTGTGTGCCAGACACTCTTCCAGGGTGCTACATGTGAAGTGAGGAGTAAGCCTTAGACGACCTGGATTTAAGGGTTTGTAGTCCATCAGGGGAAGAGACACATAATTCACTGCAGTTGTAGTGAGCGACACAGTGGGGAAGCATTGCCTTAGCTTAATGTCACCAAGCTCTGGGAACCTGTTAAAATATCTCTTGCCTCCATTTCTGCACTTCTGCCATCACAGCGCTAGCACTGGTTTTTAACATTTTCACTCTTTTTTTTTTTTTTTTTTTTTTTTTTTTTTTAGTAAGTCTCCTGACAAGGTTTTCTTCTGTTTGCCTCTCAACAGATCCACACTTCACACCAGATTCATTGCTCTTAAATGAGAATTCTGTCAGGTTACCCTTCAAATCTGGCTCCCCTGCTTTCTAGAAATGTGACCTTGGATGTTACCGTACCTCTCTGAGCTTCAATTATCTGTAATATGGGCATAATACTATAGATTGGGTTGTGGAAACAATATGAGCTAATATATGTAAAGCTCTTAGCATAATGTCTGATGTATGCTAAGTACTTAGGAGACCTTAAGTGATCGCTTTTGCTACTGCTACCAGTACTGTTAATCTGCCTAAAATCTTTCGTTTGTTCCCCACTGACTGTAGAGTGCAGCTCATTTTTTTCTGACCTTTCAGTCTGTGTGTCCCTTAAGATCTCCTTGCCATACATCCCGTGTTCTAGCACAGATCCTCTTGTGCTTTTCCAGCCCCCTCCCCGCCCCGTGCTTTTCACGCCTTGGTACAGATAGTTCCTTTTGCCTAGAAACTCTCACTTTTATATTTAATTAACGAGTCTTGCATATTTCAGTTCAGGCATCAGCTCTTTTGGGAAACCTCCCTCCCTGCCTGCTTCCTCCTCATTTGTGCATCTTTCTTAATGTTTTCCTTGGACTTGTTTGAACATGTATCACCATACATAGGCTAATCTGCTTTTTTCCCCTTAGTTGTTGCTATGCTTATCTGTTTCCCGGTTAGACTGTAAATTCTTTGAAGGCAGGGCTCCCATCTTATTCAGCTTTTTTTTTGTTCCTGGTGCCTAGCATGGTGTCTAACACCATAGTAGGCACACGGTTTTTGACCCTGTCAAATGGGTAATGACACTTGAGAACTATTACAATAATGTTTGTAAGTTTGTGTGTGAACCAAGTATATTTGTCTATTTCCTGTGAGTTAGTTTTAGAAGTTCATGACTATATATATATATAGATTTATAATTTGTATGTAGAGAGAGGGAAGGAGGGAGAGAGAAAGAGAAAGTGAGACTGAGTGAGTGGGGGGTGGGGAGCAGAGGAAGAGGGAGAGAGATTCTTATGCGGGCTCTATGCCTGACATGGGGCTTGATCTCACAACCCTGGGATTGTGACCTGAGCCAGAATAGTCAGTCGGAAGCCTAACTGACTGAGCCATCCAGGTGTCCCCTGCCCCCACCATGCTTTTATTCTTACTGCACACAAATGTGTATACATGCCACAAACAATAAGGGTAGATAAGAGGTCCTGTTTGCTTAGTAACCTGTTGAGAATAATAGAAGGAGAGTGGTGTGTGTGCATTTCTAAAGTTTGGAGTACTAGCATTTTCTGAATTTAGTCTCAGTAATCTTCACCAGCGCTTATTAAAGCAGACCAGACCTGGCTTAAGTAATGCGTAAGGATCAAGATGTTCCCAGAAGGATAATTTAGGGATAGATATTCAATTATGTTTTTCCCAGTGCTGTGCTTCTGTTGGGTGAGGGCTTGGGGGGCCCGTGGTGAGCTGCTGAGAAGCATGTTCAGCATGTTGGAGTGATTCAGACATGCAGGGTCCTTTTGAGCTGTGACATTAGACATCCACTCTTAACCAGTACGTAAACTGAAAGATCTACAAGTTAACATGAAAATAGGAAGCTTATCCCTCTGTATTTCACACAAATTATAATATTTGTTAGAGGTTTTAGTGCATACAGTTAATGTGGCAGCATGGATGGGATAATAATGCTTTGCGAACTAATGTTTTATTTTGTTGGCTTCCAAATGTATGAATTTATGACCTTAATGCTGCATTAATGGCTTCTTTCCATTTCATATAATTTGAGGTAATGATCATTTGCTTATTATCTGACTCTTCTTTATAGGAATAACTCTCATATGCCAAATGAGATTTCCTGTGTCTGCCTGGAGAAAAGGAGCCAGATTGTTGTTAATGCATTTTTGAAACTACATATTGCAGAGTCTGCAAACTAAAATAGGAACTGTTTGGTTCCACTTTGATATTTTTCAATTATTGCTTTATAAAATATATGCCATTTGAGAATGTTTTAAATGTGGGTTGCAACTTGTTTTGGCTCTGTTTGCCAGGCCATAAATACTAGTCTTCTCTTCCTGTCTTGAATAGTGACCTAAATACTACCACAAGGAATTAGACTTTTTTTTTTTAAATTTTTTTTATTTTTTTTAGAGCTGTACTATGTTAAGAGATTTTTCTCCTATTTCTGATTTTGAGATCCTGTAAACCAGAGCTTCTGGTACCAAGCAGTAGTTCGCCTGTTGTGAGGAGCTGAGGTTCCCTCAGTGCACTGGTGGCCTGGTGGGCCCCATGACAGCCCAGGCCCAGACACCGTCTTTTGTGTTTTTGTATTTCTAGAACCTGGCTCGATATCTCGATATTTTGTAGCTTCCATCACGTTTCTGTTGACATTCTCTATATACTGCCTATGTTTATGTTTTTCTTTGAATTCCCAACTATGCTATAATAGCTGGTTTGAAGTCCTTGTCTCTCATTCCTCAGTTTGTAGCATTTCTGGGCGTGTTTCTATTGGCTGGGTTTTCCCATGATTGTGTATATTTTCCTGCACTTTAGATTGTACGCTCAACATTATGGAGCTGAGTTAGCGAGCCTTGTTATCATCCCTACTAGAGTATTGAGGTTTGCTCTGGGAAGTAGTTAATCAGCTTAATTTTTTAAGGCTTTTTTTTTTTTTTAATTTTTTTAAAGTCTTCTAACATAGGTTTAGAATAGCTTTTATTTTGGGGTTAGGTTAGTCCTACTTTATGATGGAGTCTTTCTGGGATGTCTTATGAAAGCTCCGAGTGTTCACGAACGTCTCTCCACTCTGATGAGGTGGAACTCAAACATTTCCAAATCCTCTCCCACCTCTGGAAGTCGCTTTTGCCGATAGTCAGTCCCCTTCTCCTTGGCGGTGTGGCCCTGTGGAATGTGTGTGTGTGTGTGGCCAAAGACCCAGGGCTCATCTCTGCACATTTTTCAATCTCCTTCTCTGCCTCCCTCACTTCCCTCTGGAAAGCTGCCTTGCAGGTGGTTTTCAGCTCTGTAGCTCCCGTGTAGCTCTGTGACTCCATTCTTTATCTACTCAGTTCCTTGAGATTTGCACGTGCAGCTGGAGGTCTGTCTTCACACAAGGCGGTCTAGAAGGTGCCTAGTCCAGAAGGTGCCTACCGGCTGAAAGCAGCCTCTCCCTGGGGTCACAGTCTTGCACTGCCTGTAGATAACGTCTGAAACGGGTCTTTGACATCTGAAACGGGTCTTTGACATATTTTTCTTTCACGGTGGGAGATCTAGTCTGAAACTAGTTACCCTGTTTATTTTATTACAAAAGCAGTACATACAGGTAACAAATTCAAACAGTGCAGAGGCAGAGAACGTAAAGTTTCTTTTCCATTTGCATTTCTCACGGGGACTTATATTAATGATTTAATATAAAACCTCTGCTTCTGTAAACCTGTACATATATGGATTGACTTTGTCATTAACAAGTCGAGATCCTATTGTGGACTTTGTTCCCAGCTTGCTCTCCCTCTGACTGTATCGATGTCTTTCCTAATCAGTGCGTACAGATGCACTTCAGTCTTTTCAGCGTAGCCACAGTCTTCCCCTGTAAGAATGTGAACTGCATTTTATTCATCTGTTCTCCTCTTGATAGAAATTTACGTTGTTTACAGTGGCTTGTTTCCTTCCTCTTTTTCTTACCCATCTTCTCCCCCATCCCTCTTCACCAGCGCTGGAAAGACATCCTGTTTGTGTCTGGGTGTAGTACTCAAATAGCTACTGCTGTAATTCTTTCCAGAAGGTTCCACCTGTATATACAACTATGAAAAAGGTATGATGGAAGCAGTTTTTTTGCTCTGCTGTTACCTATTTAAGAAGTATTTGTTAGGTTCACTGGCAAAGGATAAATCAGTATCTCATTTTCAATTTGCATTTTTTTTAGTTATTAGGTAGAGCATATGTTAAGTGGCTATTTTTATTTTTTTGTGCATTGCTAGATCATACCCTTTTGCCTATATTACCCTTAGCTTACTTGTTCTTATTGGCTTGATAGTATGAATGTTAATACTTTGTCACATATGTTACAAATATTGTCACCCAATTGATTTCTTTTTTTTTTTTTTTTTTCAACGTTTATTTATTTTTGGGACAGAGAGAGATAGAGCATGAACGGGGGAGGGGCAGAGAGAGAGGGAGACACAGAATCGGAAACAGGCTCCAGGCTCTGAGCCATCAGCCCAGAGCCCGACGCGGGGCTCGAACTCACGGACCGCGAGATCGTGACCTGGCTGAAGTCGGACGCTTAACCGACTGCGCCACCCAGGCGCCCCTTGAAATTTGTTATGGTGGTGGTGTTTTGTTTTGTTTTTTCTCTTGTGACTACATTTGCCTTTTTTTTTTTTTTTTCTTTTCCCTGTATAATTTCAGAGTTTCTCATCATGGTTAGACCTTTCTCATTCTAGGATTGTAAGATTTTTCTCATGTCTTTGCCAGTACTTACTTCAAACATTCAAGACTCCAAGTCTTCATAGCCCCACTAGTTTGCTTTTGCTCACTGGTTCTCGATTTAGCAGTCAGAGTGAGTCCGGGAGAGATTGTTCATTCAACCCTTCATTTTGCAAATGACCAAGCGGCACCTTGGTGATCTCCCCAGGGTCACACCCCTTGGTTTTATGGCAGCACTGAGAAGAGAACCCAGTGTTCCTTACCTCGTAATCTTGTCCTGTGTTTCTAATCCGGGCGGCTGAGCACTGGATTACTGTGTACTCTGTTAGCACTTGAGTGCTGATTGCTACCACCAGTGTGCTAGGCCCTGGTGAGGCAGTTCGGAACAAGATGGACCCAGGCCCAGGCATTTTGGAATTTATAGTTTAAGTGAATAGACAGATGATAAAAAGTAGACAAACATGTGCATAATCGTTTGGGATCAGATATGTGGAGGAAATGAAACCAGTGGACAGTGGCGAATAATGGGGCCTTGGGTTGCTTTAGCCAGGGTGGTCAGAGAACGCATCCTGGGGAAGCGGTACATAAAGTGAGACCTGAAAGATGAAAAGGAGCCAGGAGAGGGCTTAGGGAAAGGGTTCCAGGCTGAGAAAACAGCGCAGACAAAAGCGTAAGGTGGGAAAGAACTTGGCACCCAGGCAGGTTGAAGGGACTGCAGCCGGTGCAAGATATGAGCAAGAATGAACAGTCTGACCATGAACGTGGAGGTTGTCAGACTGCTGGTTAACTTGACCAGCAGCCTTTCTGAATACCCTTCAGACAACCCCATTAACACTTAAATCTGGACTGTTTGTTCCTCTCCAAAACCACACAGTCGGCTGGAAGAATCTGTTGATAAAGCCTTTATTTTTACATTGCTATGTGAAATCTTATTTTGTAATGAAAACGTCTTTATCTGGGTCAAAACACATGTGGAGTTTTCTGGAGCTACTGGCTATAACTAGAAGTAATAGTAAAAACAAATCCCCTTTAGATGGAACCTATTTTAGACAGAAACAGAATGTGGTGCATAAATCTGTTTATCCTAGCAAAATGAAATAAGAGGAAAAAACCCGGTTATCACAGGTAAAACAGTAATAATGGAAAAATATTGCTGTGTTTCTTGAGCACATGAATATTTTTCAGGGCATTAAAGTGTCCTCTTGCTGGTGTTTATGTGGCATCTGTGTGTATGTGGGTCTTGCATTGTGGTGTTTATCATTTTGTGCCTGTGTTTACTTCCAAGTTTGGATTTTTTTTAGCTTTATAAAGACAGAGAACTGATATTTTTCTTCATTTTATTATCATTAAAAAAGTTGCTTTTCTAGAGTGTATGTAGTATTTTGTTAGTCTTTAATAAATCCACTAGACCCTCCTGTATTCAAAGACCCCCTTGGATTGTTTTTTTTTTTTGGTATGCTTTTTACCTGTTGATAAATAGAGAAACTCCTTGATGTCTGGTACACTTTCCTCATATAAAGAACATATATTATGGGTATTACAGAGATAAGAGGGAAGTCTGAATTCTGTGTTATCTCTTTTAGGTGGAAAGAAGTCTTCAGTTATGTGATTCATGTTTAATTGGTAGTCCTTGAAGGATGCTAAACTCTTACTGTTACCTTGTCCTGTTAATACAGACTTCTCTGAAAGACGTAGTCTTCACTTACTAGTGAAGATTAGAAAGTGAAACTAATCACTTTCTGTTCCAGGTCCCAGGATGGCAGTGTTGAGTAGGACACTGTCTGTGATTTCATGGAGTTCAGAAACTGGTGGGGGCATCAGTCACGGAAACAACGTAATACGATGCGATCAATGCTATGGGGGAGTTTTGTACAGCATATCTGGGGCACAGAGAGGAGAGCAGTCAGTTTGGGAGAATGTCCAGGAAGGAGGAGGTAGCCACTTGTTAACACAGGTGGCTGTAACAAAAGAGAACCATTTGAGGAGTTCTAAAGAAGAACATTCTGGGGCGCCTGGGTGGCTCAGTCGGTTAAGTGGCCGACTTCAGCTCAGGTCATGATCTCGTGGTATGTGAGTTCGAGCCCCACGTCGGGCTCTGTGCTGACAGCTCGGAGCCTGGAGCCTGCTTCCGATTCTGCGTCTCCCTCTCTCTCTCTGCCCCTCCCCTGTTCACTCTCTGTCTCTGTCTCAAAAATAAATAAATGTTTAAAAAAAAATTAAAAAAGAACCTTCTGGGTAGAGGTAGCAATGTGTACAAAAGGCTGAGACTCGAGTGCGCGTGGTTTGCTTTTTTGCCAGTTGTGTTGTTGGCTCGTCAGATATGTGGAGGTGGTAGTGGTAGGAGGGGACACTGGAAGGCTGTGATGGGGCTATTTGCATGGGGCCGTTGGTGCATGTGGAGGAGTTTGGACTTCATTCTGTTGGAAATGGAGAACCATGCAGCTGCAGGGTGGGATCTGTTCCCCTTAGAAAGATCTCTTTGGAGAGTATTGAGGAAGGATTGGGGAGAAAATGGAAGGGAGGAGACCACTTGGGGGGGGGGGCTGTTGTGAGCGTCTCCGCAAGAGACAGGGAAGCCTTAACTGGGCGATTCTGTTAGGGGAGTAGAGAGAAGCCAGTGCATCTCGGAAGCCTTTCTGAGGCCGTCCTGAGGCCCTGTCCAGACTCTGACCGAGAGGCGGTGAGTGTGTGGTGGTGAAGTGTTCACTGTTTGGGAAGGCAGGACACGTAGGTCCAGGGCTTTCTTTGCTCTTGACTCGCTATGTCACCTTGTCAGTCCCCTAATCATCTGGAGTCCCTGCTGGTAAAGGAAAAGGCAGTGGCCCTGTCTCTTCAGTGCTGGCATTCTAATGAGGGACAACTGAAGCCCACAAAACATCAAAAGCCTCAAACAAAGCTAACAGAGTCGAGAGTTTCACTGTCCCTTTTCTTGTTTGTTTTTTTGTAGCCGACAGCTTTTTTCTTCATTGTTGTACTGAAAAATTCAGAACAGAAAAAGTAGAGGTGTTAGATTGTTAAGATTGGTTATTAAAATATTATAATCGCATGACTGATCCAGGATAGTACTTGATTTACCTAATATCTGTGTCTGTGTATTACACATGCATGTGTATATTTCTTCTGCAGAATACTGCGTTGTATTTCCTTGGTATCTGTATTTGGTATGTTTAGAAGATTTCAGGTGAAATTTTCATTTTTTGCTGTTAGAGATGCGGAACTCACTGGATTGGAATTATTTTCTGCCCACTCTCTCTGCTTTTGATCCATTTTAACTTTGCGAGTGTTTTGAGGTGCGCTGTTCCAGGCCTTTGCCACACCAGGGCATGCTCAGCCTTCACTAGACCACTGGGGTCACAGTCTTTCCTTCGGGAGTAAGCGGGGCAGAGCTGGCTCTGGTTCGTATGTCCCAGTCTTACTTGAAGTGGCTTTCTGGGAACTGTTCTCTTCGATTGAACTGAAGCATTAGAAATCCTTGGGAGAGGATGTAATAGAGTTGAATAATTTACATTTATAGTTACTGCAACTAAACTATCTGTATAACACATTGTTAAAACCACTTCTTTTCCTTTCATTATAGTTCCAAAAGACCCAAAACCCCAGTGGAGACGTGTAGCATGGAGTTACGATTGTACCCTGCTGGCCTACGCTGAAAGTACGGGAACCGTGAGGGTGTTTGATCTCATGGGAAGCGAACTCTTTGTTATTACCCCGGTATGTATGTAACCGGAAGCTCATTACATGAAAGGCATTCAAACAAGTATGTGAAGGTGCTTGAATGAATGTGAAAGAGGGCAAATAGAAATGTAAGTCTGAGTAAGTTGTGAACTTAAGGTATTCAGAATCTAGTAGGTAGATATCTGTACATGAAATATTTTTCCTTTGTATCTTGTAGTGCGGTGTTCAGAGGTAATCCATTGGCATCAAAACATGGTGGGAAGTGGGGCGCCTCGGTGGCTCAGTCGGTTGAGTGTCTGACTCTTGGTTTTGACGGGGGTTCAAGCCCCACATTGGGCTCTGTGCTGATGGTGTGAAGGCTGCTGGGGATTCTCTGTCTCCCTCTCTCTGCCCCTCTCCTGCTCATGTTATCTCTCTCTCAAAATAAGTACATTAAAAAAAAAACAAAACCTTACAACAACAACAACAACAACAACAACCCCCCCAAAAAACCATGGTGGGAAGTAAATGCTAAACAGAGGTATGGAAAGCTGTTGAGAAGTTCCAGGGGGGAAGAGCAGTCAATGGGCTGCTGCAATAGGGAACAGCTTTCAGAGGAACTGCGTCTGTCATCCTAAAAGGATAGAAATTGAAAGGGAGAGTGAAGGAATGACTGGTAGTAATAACTTGTATTTGTGTAGTGCTCTATACTTTATTAATGAGTTTGACATATATTCTCATTTAATGTTCACAAGAATGCTTCGAGTAGATTGGACAGATATTATCTGCGCTTTACAGTTTGGAAAACTAAAATTGAATTGGGGGTGGGGCGGGGGGGGGGCCCAGGCTGTTGCCATGGCAATCCAGCTCCTAAGTGAAACAATTTCAGGGACCCAGCACTTTTCACTTTGTGTCCTTCTTCCTTGAATGACCCAAGATACAGAGACAGGTACAACAGCATTTCTAACTCTGGCTGCATCTTAGAATTGCCTGGAAAGCTTTATAAGGAAAAGAAAAACAAAAAATTACTTGATTTTCTAGACTCGACCCATAAAAATTCTGATTTAATTGATGGGAGTGGGTTCTGGGAATTAATATTGTTTATAGGTTTTTTTTTTTTTAATTTTTTAATGTTTATTTTTGAGAGCACGAGTGAGCGGGGGAGGGTGTGGGTGAGGGAGACACAGAATTCAAAGCAGGCTCCAGGCTCTGAGCTGTAGCACAGAGCTTGATGGTGGAACTCACAGTGAGATCATGACCTGAGCTGGAGTCAGACGCTCAACTGACTGAGCCACCCAGGCGCCCCTGTTTATAGGTTTTTCAGCTGATTCTAATGAGAAGCTGGGGATAAGAACTTATGATATAGAGAATGGTTTTTGTTCAGAAATAATGAGTGGAAAAACTTGAAAAAATGTGTTAGGCTCCTATTATGGAAGTCCTGGGGAATCAAACTAGGAAGTTTGGATCCCTGTTTCCTGGACTAAGCACTATCTGATAGAAAAGTCATGTGAACTTTATATATGATCGCATGTGTGATTTTAACTCTTCTAGTAGCTGCATTAAGAGTAAAAGAAAGCAGGTGAAATTTATTTAATATTTAATCCTGTATATCACAAATATTATTTCAGCATGTAATCCATGTAAAGAGTATTAACGAGATACTTTCTTTGATACCAAGGCTTTGAAATTTCATGTTTACTTTTGTAGCCGATCTCAGTTAGGACTAGCCATGTATGAGTGTTCAGCAGCCACATGTGGTCACAGTCTTGGTGGTTCTAGACAGGAGTCATTCAGGGTGATAAACTTTATTATGTGTGCTTCCTAGGGTGCACATGCCTTCAAATCCTTAGCAATATAGCCTGATATTTAGTTAATGGAAAAAGGTTGCCATTGAATGAGTGTTTTAAGTGCCTTTTCCTTTTAGTTGTCGATGGGGCAAATGGGAATTAAGTGAGGCTTTTTTCTTGAAGCATTGTTTCCTGCAGGCAATGCAAATCAACATTTGGAAGGTGATATCTGAGTTCTGTATCTCAGAGTTATTTAAAAAAAAATTTTTTTTAATGTTTATTTCTGAGACAGAGAGAGACAGAGCATGAGTGGGGGAGGGGCAGAGAGAGAGGGAAACACAGAATCTGAAGTATCTTAGAGTTCTTTGAAGTTGAATTGTGGCATTGCTCCCCTCCCCCCCCCATACACACAATAGAAGTACAGTCTGAGCAGAAATTCACGAATCTAGGAGAATCTCTCATCCAAAGAGGATTGTGTGCTTCTAGCCTTTGATTGGGAGGGCAGGTCCAGAGTTGTGTGTCTGGTTCTAGGCACTCTGATTTGCATGATTCTTTAGTATACAGATCAGTTCTGGGGCTGTCTTAATGTGCACCTGGCAGGGCCAATGTCTGGGACGTCTTCCAATTGCACACATGTTAACTTCTGTGTGGTATCTTTTTAGTGACTTAATTTACCTCTTTTCTGCAGGCATCCAGTTTAGCAGGTGATTTGAGCTGTGCCATTGCTGGGTTGATATTTTTAGAATATAAAGCCAGTGCACAGTGGTCTGCAGAACTCCTGGTCATCAATTACCGAGGAGAACTTAAAAGTTACCTTGTAAGGTAAAAATATACTTTATTTGGGAACTCCGGTTTGACATAATGTTTATTTCTCTGGCTTAGTGTCAGCTTTTGTTTTGTTTTTTTTTCTTTCAGCATTTTACTGTGAAAAATTGCAAATATAATAGGAAGGTTGAAACAATTGTATAGTGAATATTCATATACATTCACTTAAATTCTAGAATGAGGATTTTATTATACTTGCTATATCACATTTCTGTCCATCCTTCTATTTAGCCATTTAATCAGTGTTCTTTGTTAATTAATTTCAGAGTTAATACTTAAATACCTCCACATCATGTCATTAATTAAAGTTCAATATTTGCTTATAGTTTTCTCTTTTGAAGTAAAATTTGCAGATGAAATGAAATGCACAGATCTTAATTGTTCCAGCCAATGAATTATGATAAATGCATGTGCTTGTGCAATTCAAACCTCCATTAAGATGCAGAACATTACCATCATGCTAGAAAGTTCCCTCATGCTCTTGCCCAGTGAATCCGTTTACACCCACCCTTAGAGCAACTGCTGTTTTTTTATTCTTCTTCTAGATAAGTTTTTCCTGTTCTGGTAATTCACATTAATGGACTCATAGTATGCACCCTTCTGTCTAAGGCTTCCTTCTTTTAGCGTATTTTGAGATTTATTTGCATTTTTTCATGTATCCGTTTATTCCATTTTATTATAATACATTGTGTTTCGTTGTATGAATATTTCATGTGTCTTAGTTTGATTTGTTACAACCGAGTTCCATAACTGGGTGACTTATCAACAACAGAAATTTACTGCTGACACTTCCTGAGGGTGGAATTCTATTCTAGGTACCAGCATGGTTGGGCTGTGGTCTTTTGGCTTGCAGACCGCTGTTTGCATGTGGTGGGAATAGAGCTAGCTAGCTCTCTGGCCTCTTGGAAGAAGAGTGATTCCTTTTGTGAGGGTGTTATCCTCATGACCTAATTAATTCCCAAACACCCCACTTCCAAATACCATCATATTGGCGTGAGAGTCTTAACTTACGAATGTTCCGGGGGATGCAGACATTCAATCTGTGGTGGGCAGGGGTGTCCACAGACGTTCAGACCATAACATTCACGATTTGTGTATTCGCTCTTCTTTTGATGGAATTCTGATTTCCAGTTTTGGGCTACGGTGAATAAAGCTGTTGTGACCATTCTTATTTAACTATTTGTGGATATACATTGTCATTTCTCTTTGGTCACTATCTTTGAGCAGAACTGTTGAGTCATAGGGTAGATATAGTTTATTTTTGTAAGAAACTTCTAGACCTTTTTCCAGAGTTTTTGTATCACTCATATTCCCACAAATAATGTATCTGAGTTCTGGTTGTTTTACATCCTCAGCTGTATTTGGTGGTGTCTTATTTATTTATTTATTTGTTTATTTATTTTTTATTAAAAAAAATTTTTTTTTAAATGTTTATGCATTTTTGAGAGACAGAGACAGAGCATGAGCGGGGAAGGGGCAGAGAGAGAGGGAGACACTGAATCCGAAGCAGGCTCCAGGCTCTGAGCTGTCAGCACAGAGCCCGACGCGGGGCTTAAACTCACAAATTGTGAGATCATGACCTGAGCCGAAGTCGGACGCTCAACCGACTGAGCCACCCAGGCGCCCCTGGTGGTGTTTGTCTTTTAAGTGTAGACATTTCAGTGGGTATTTTTTGGTCTCTCACTGTGCCTTACTGGTATTTATTTCTTATTTACCTTCTTAAATTTAGTGTTGGAACAAATCAGAGCTATCAAGAGAGTCACTGTTTCAGCTTCAGTAGTCATTATCCTCACGGAATCAACACAGCTATTTACCATCCTGGTCACAGGTAAGTAACCATTTCTTCTCTTATATGGTAGAGTATTAGGTGGATGTAGACGTCTTGGCACTGTTTCAGAGAGGAGAAATTGTCCATTTTGATTATTTTGGCTTTTTCGTTTCTTTCTCTCGTGCATAGTTATCTTAAATCTCTTTAATTTGTATGTAATCATTGTGTGAGCATTTCTGTTCATCTGGCGGACAGCTCTGAGCCAGATGGGGCAAGGGGAGTATTCAGTGAGGAAGCCTTTCTTCTCTCTTCACTTACTTAGTCTTATTTTTCTCATCTGTGAAATGAGTATATACCTAACTTTTAACTCCAGCGTGTTGCAAGAACTCCTCAAACTGTGCATGTGAAGTACCCTTGCCCAAGAGGTCTCAGTAGACATTCCTTCCCTCCTCCTCTCCTTCTCGGCAGGTTCGAGCTGCTCTCATGGCTGCACAGCTCATTCCTACAGCCCTCGCCCATTCTTCATATATGACACTTCTCCATGTATTGGCCACCTACGTTGAGGGTTACTTGAAAATTGGGCGTTTTCTACTTCCAGTGATTTCTCTCCTTTAATTTTGTTATTTGAGAATGAAATTTCCATCTATTTTTTAAGTTAGCCAAGCAAACTTTTTGGTTTTCTAGATGGGAAGAATATCAAGTTGTGCATCAGGCAAACCTAGCTTGAATTCTGAATTTTGACAGTGAGTCTGTGTCTGTTTGCAAGTCCTTAAACTCTCTGATCCTCTCTGTACTTAAGTCTTTTGGATGAAAAAAGGTATGGATTTTTTGTATTCTGTTCAGTCCTAGGTCTGACCTTTTGTGTTTAGAATTTTATTATGAAATGTTCGTTCTGCAAAGGAACCCACATCCACCAGAGCCCAGTTTGTACTCTTCCCTGACCCCCTCCCCACTAGAGAGAACCACTGTCCTGAATTTTGTGTTGATCAGTCTTTTGTTTTCTTGATAGTTTTACCACTTACTCATATTTAGTTTTGCTGTTTGACTTTATATAAATGGAATCATAAGGAAGACACACAGGTCTTACTTTGAGATTCAGTTTTAACTACCAGTACGATATTTCATGTTATGGGGGGCACCTGGGTGGCTCATTTGGTTAAGCGTCCAGCTCTTGATTTTGGCTCAGGTCATGATCTCACGTTTCTTGGAATCGAGCCCTGCGTTGGGTTCTGTGCTGTCAGCGTGGAGCCTGCTTGGGATTCTCTTTCTCCTCCCTCTTTGCCCCTCCCCCTGCTTATGTGTGCTCTCTCTCAAAATAAAATAAACATCAAAAAAAAAAAAGGATATTTCGTGTTGTGAATATATTGCAGCATAATTATTCATTCTCTGTAGATGAAAATTTGTTTTGTTTCCAGTTTTGTTTTTGTTTTTTTTTTTTTTTGTTATAAGAATTGTACTGTGGCCAGAATGATCATGCATTCCTCTGACACATACGTGCAAGGGTTTCTGTAGGATATATAAGTAGAAGTGGAACTGCTGAGTTGTTGAGGAGGTACATCTTTAACTTTACTAGGCAATGCAAATGTTTTTCAGAATGGTTCTGCAAGTGGACAGTGGCAGTGTATGAAAGTTTCTGTAGTTTCATATTCTTTTAGCGTTCTCGATACCAGACTTTTAAATATTTGCTGAGCTGGTAGGTATAAAAGAGTCTCTCATTGTGGGTTTTTTTTTAAGTTTGTTTATTTTGAGAGAGAGAGAGAGCGTGAGCATGTCAGCGGGGGAGGGGCAGAAAGAGAATCCCAAGCAGGCTCCATGCTGTCAGCGCAGAGCCTGACATAGAGCTCGATCCCATGAACTGTGAGATCATGACCTGAGCCAAGATCGAGACTCGGACACCTAACCGACTCAGCCACCCAGCTGCCCCTCTGACTGTGTGGTTTTAATTTTCATTTCCCTGATTACTGATGAGGTTGGTCACCTTTACAAGTTATTGGCCATTCATGTTTTGTCTCTACAAAATGCTTTCTTAGATAACTGCTTAATTTTTATTGGGTATTTGGTCTCGACATTCTTAGTGTGATCTAGATATTAACTTTGGATTATGTGCCTATTGAGTATCTTATTCCAGCATATTTTTTTCAATTTATCTTTAACGAGTTATAGTTGTGTGTGGTTTCAAGTGTTAAATAATTTTTAAAAACTTTCACCCAATTTATTTCCAAAGATAACTACTTTGAGCTATTTTATGTAGCTATTTTATTTGATAGCTTTGGCTGTTGTCATACATAAAAATAAAATGCTTATGTTGTTATTTCTTAATTTCTCAGTTTTACACCTTATCTATGAATGTCCCTTTATGGAAGATGCATGTATAGTTTTCTTAACTCAGTCTGTCTCCCATACACAAAGCGAGTATTCTCTTATTCTCCTATTGCATTTGATTTTGTTGGATGAATATTATGGTTAGATGCTATCCACAGATGAGACCAGAACCTTCTGTAGTATTGTGTCCTTGCCTTTTCATCCTTAAATATTCGTTGACTCATTTATTCACTCATTCATTCATTTAGTAAATCTTCATTCATTTCCTGTTCTGTGCCACGTGCTGTTATATACCTTGGTATGTTCTTTGTGGAACTTACTTCTAGAAGGGGTGACAGACGACAAACAATGGACGTACAGTGTTTGCGGAACTGATAAGTGCAATGGGGAAAAGGATCAACAGGGATGGAGGACAGTGGCCATGACGCGGTGGGGAGTAGGGCACGGGTTGTAATTTTAATTCGGGTTGACTGATTACCCTCCTTGAGAAAGTGACATTTGCTCAAAGACCTGTAAGGGGCGAGGGTATTTACTTATCTGGCTCTCTGAGGGAAAAATGTTCTGTGCAGAAGGAATAGCCAAAGAAAAATGAGTTGGGAGTGTACTGGCCATTTTCTAGAAATAGCAAGGAGGCCAGTTTGGCTGAAGCTGACCGAGTGAGTAGAGTAATATACTGATCTGAAAGAGATGAGGTGAGTACTAAATCATAGAGGGGCTTTGTAGGTTATAGTAAGATCTGTTTGGGAACTTCTTAACTGTGTGTATTCTTGTAGTTAATTTTTTTGTTTGTTTGCCCTAACCCTAAACTCACCCCCATTAGTGTAGACCCCCTTTTAGTACATCATTATTCTGTAGGTATCATCTTGTAGTCTTTTCTCAGCACTTTCTGACCTGCTCTGATTTGGGTTTACAACTTCTGTTAAGAATTTCACTTCATCATCATGCTGAGAATTGCTTTTGTTATTATTATTGTTATTATTTTTTTGTGACATCACCTGTTTCCTGGATGCTATGGTTTTTTTTTTTTTTTCTTTTTTGGTCTATTTCACTGTTTTGGTGAAACTCTGTAATTCCCTGAGGAAGAGTCCATGGGAAGCGTATATTTTTTCAGGCCTTGCCTGTCTGAAAATGGCTTTTATTCTGTCTTCATGCTTCATTGATAATGTGCCTGGATAGAATTGTAGGCTGGAAATAATTTTCCTTTTAGAATTTTGAAGAGACTGCTCCATTGTCGTCTAGCTTCTAGTGCTGCCCTTGAGAATTCTGATACACTTTTTTGTTTTCTCTATTTTTTTTGACACCCTTCCCTCTGGAAACTTAGATTCTTTTTTATTTTCCCACAGTGTTCTGAAACTTGACCATGTAATGTCTTAGAGTAGTTTTGTTATACCCACAGTGTTGACCCTTCAGTTTGAATATTCGCTTTTGGGAAAATTTGCTGACTTACTTCTTTGATTGTTTCTTCCCCTGTGTTTTCTCTTTTCTCTCTGGAATGTCTGTTCTCTAGATGTTGAGTCTCCTTGGACTCCCCTTTATTCTCACTCTTTTTTTCTCCTTTATTTTTTGTTGAAAAAAAGAAGAAGCTGTTTTAATTCTTTCCATATAAACATGGACACTAATGAAGAAAGTAGTTTGAGGCACTTTTGAGATATATTATAAATACAATGAATTAATGATACATATGATATCCTATTTATAAAGAAAAATCTGTTCTGGTAATCTTTTCTGATATATCTTTTTTTTTTTCTTTTTACTAATTCTATGGCTTCTCTCTCTTTTTTTTTTCATGTTTATTTTTGAGAGAGAGAGAGAGAGAGAGAGAGAGAGAGAGAGAACACAAACAAGCAGGGGAGGGGCAGAGAGAGAGGGGGAGACACAGAATCCCACGCAGGCTCTAGGCTCCAGGCTCCGAGCTGTCAGCACTGAGCCTGCCACAGGGCTTTAACTCATGAACTGTGAGATCATGACCTGAGCCGAAGTCGGAGGCTTACCTGGCTGAGCCACCCAGGCGTCCCATATGCCTCCTTTCTTTTTAAGGTAGGCATTCTGTTTTTTGCTTCAGTTGTTGTATTTCTCCTTTCTAGAAGTTCTCTGTAGTTATTTTATGAATCTCTCTTAAGGGAAGAAAGGAATTGAAATGAGTATTCAGTGAGTCACTAGTTGCTTTGAGGATTAGATACATAGTAGGTACTCAGGAAATGATAGTAGTGAGTAGATATAATACCATTAATTTCTTCCTTTTAGTTTGTGTGGCTCTTGCCTTGAAGAGTCGGTTTGGTGTCTCCTTAAGAAATTGGAAAATCAGTTGCAAGTCTAGTTAATTAAAGAATTTAAAAAAATTGTTTATTGTATTTAGCATATTATTTTCCAATCTGAAATAATAGACTTTTATTTTGGATATGGTTGAGTGACCACATGCACAGTTAGCGGTCTTTACGTTGTTATAAAACTGAATGTAATTGTATATGCTGCAAATTGCTGCCATTTTCATAAAACATTTCTTTTGATTATAAAATAAACACATTACAACAATAAGAAAATTGTGTTGTTTTTATTTTATTCTTGTCAACTTATATGAAGTGTGGCCTCTTACTGTACGTTTTTATAGTTGAGATACTGTGTTTTCCTTGCATAGCTTCACGTTAAGTCTTGAATTTAAATTTTGCCGCTAGAAGGGGCGTAGCATGTGTTTTTGCTTTGACATGCTCAGCTTTCCGTTGTGAATTTTGCCAAGCCTGGACAGCGTGTGTATTATACCCACGACACTCTGCTGGCCGGTTTGATTTCTGTTGAGGGTGACCTGTTGGTTTGCATCTTCTTGGGTACAGTGTTTTATTATTTTATTTATTTTATTATGTTCAAGCCAGGTTTTGCTGTTTTGCTCTTTCAAGGCCTTTGTTTTATTCAACCTGATTTTGTTGTTTTCAAGCGTAGGTATTAATACCTTTCTTGGTACCTGTATACATTTAAAAATTTTATATTCTACCTTTCTTAGCACATACATACATTTATAAAAATTTAATCTGTCCTCCATTGAAAAGTGCATTCTGTTAGAGGAGTTGTCTGCATTACAAAGATTGAGGGTAGAAAGTCTGTTTTATCTTTGGCTTGCTTTCCATTACTCTTTTTTATTGTGGCTTGCATGCAACACACTCCACTAGGTGTTGTGGAAGATGTGAGGGTGAAGGACGGTCCTGACCTCAAGATCTTGAGGGAAATGATAGACGCATATGTTATATACACGTACATATACTTCTAATGTCCAATACGCATTTTCTCTACTTAAATGTGCGTACAGATATGTACGTGTGTATGTATTACGTGGGTATGTGTGTATACTGGAATGCAGTATATGTTAGGGCCCTTAAAAAGGTGCAGGTATGGTGATGTGGGGATCCACATGAAGGAGATACTTCCCTGGTCTTTCAAGGAAGGACTGTGGCAGGCAGCACTCGCAGTTGCTTTGGAGAATGGATACAATCTGGGCATGGTGGATATTCCAGACAGAGTGATGGTGTGAACAGTGACCAGAGGAAGGAAGCCACAGTACGCCTTGGGGAAATGGCAGGTGGGGTAGTTTGGCTGCCACCGTAGGGCGTGTGTGGCAGGGGAAGAGTGGTGATGGTCGCCATGGGAGGTGGGGCCTTGGGAAGGCAAGTTGGGGATCAGATAATTGGGAGCTTGAGTGGCAGCTTGTTCTTAAGGGAACTCAGATGTCTGAGACGAGAACATACGATCAGCTTTGTTGGAGGAGTGTTGGTTCGGTTGGGAGATGCTTGAGGCTGGGTGAGTCTCGGCTGATAACGTCCCAGTTCAGGCCACAGGCAATGAGGGCCTATTTGTTTTCTTACATGGACTGGCTATGTCCACTTATGTATAAGTCACCTCTTGTTTTATTTTTCTTTCTGTTTTGGTGAATGGATCCTCTGTCACCCCTTGGAATGTCAGGTACCTGAAGGCAAAGAATGTGTAGTGTACGTTTTTCTAGAAGCCCCCATGTCTAGTATAAGATTCTGTTTTGCTGAATGATACTTTTACCTCTGTGGGTTTCTTGGATAAGTAATTTTAATTGCCTGAGTGGAAAGGAAAATTAAGTTTGTTTTGATTGTTCTCTTCCTTTTTTCTTCTATTTTGTGTTCTTATTCGTCCCTCACATTTCTATTTTATTTTTCTTGCCCCTTTTAAAAGAAGCGTATTTTCTATCTTAATACTTTATTGTTTTGTTTTGCTTTGTTCATTTCATTATGGTCTTCTCCACCGTCTTGATTTATTATAAAGGTCAATATTGGATTTCTTTTTTTTTTTTTTTCTGGCATTATTTCTGGAGGGTAAGTGGGGTTCTCTTGGCACCATCTGTTCGAAATTATCATTCACTGAATACTTCTTACGTAACAATTTGTCATAAGTCGGATTCCATTTATTACTCTTAAGGCTTTCACTTTCTGGCCCAGGATCACCCTATTTTTTGGGGGGTGGTCTCTAAAAATTTTAGAAGTTTAAATATTTTATCAAACCACAGAAGGAAGGCCTATTGTTGGTTCTGCAATCATATACGATTCTTGAGAGCAGTCAGCTTGAAGATGGATGACTGCATTAAGGTTTCTGGATGAAAATTGTTACAAAGCAAGGCGTATGTTACATGTAAATGCCCTGTTGTGCCTGACAAAAATATTGCTAGGTTGTTTATTTTTTCCATTATGCAGTCTTTTCTTAAATGAAAGAAGCTGAAATATTCATCACATTTTTATTTATTTTTGGTTACTCTAGTAATGTGAGCCTGTGATATTTATCATCTACAAGGATTTTATAAATGTGAAATAAATCAGCCAGAGAGGAGTTGGAATAAATTGGTAATGTACAAACTCAAGGTTTTATGAAATTCATTGTTTTGCCTAATGCTGTGAGCACTGTTGAAGAAGAGAAATCGAGGTGGTAAATTGGGTAATATGAAACATAAGTTAATTGAGTAGCTCCAGGTTACCTGTATGGATTTGCTGATTTTGGCCGTTTTCTTCTTTACATGTCCTCACTGCCTAATGAATGTATTTTATCCACCTCTCTGCCTCCTTTACTGGTCCTGCTCCCCTTCTAGACCTGCCCCAATACCTCCCTGCCTCCTCATTTCTGTTTTTAATATTTGTTAATTTTGGCTTAGCTGGCACCTTGATTACAGCTAAGAGGAATTTCTTACCCCCTCTGCATTCTTAGAGGGGACCGCAGTTGCTCTGAGTGCTGTGCTCAGTGGTGGAGATTCAGATGTAGTGTCTCTCCTCTGGCTATGTCCAGTCTATTTTGGGAGTCCTATTCACAAATAAGGGTGCTCAGTATGAGTTGAGTTCAAATAGAAGACTTCATCTATTTTTAAATGACACCACTTTCAACAGCAATCACTTTTTTTTTAAAGTTTTGTTTCTAACTTCACTGTAAAATGTTTTAATTAAAAAAATTTTTTTTAAAACATTTTTATTTATTTTTGAGAGACAGAGACCAAGCATAAGCAGGGGAGGGGCAGAGAGAAAGAGGGAGACACAGGATCCAAAGCAGGCTCCAGGCTCTGAGCTGTCAGCACAGAACCGATGTGGGGCTCGAACCCACAAACCGTGAGATCATGACCTAAGCCCAAGTCCGATGCTTAACCGACTGAGCCACCCAGATGCCCCCACTGTAAATTTCTGTAAGCAAAATCTGATGTAGTCAACTTTGAATGTTGAAAAATTCCTTGATAACTATGCAAAGAGTGTTTGAATGTAACTTTTCCTAGACTCTAATTTACATCTCAACAGTGTCAAAAAGTCTCTGAGAACATGCCTTCTCCAACGCCTCAGAGAACCACCCATGCCTTCAATACTTACTCTTTGATACTGATTTTGTGTGTAATTCGGTGATTTTTAAAGTAAATGTACATAATTGTGCAATCACTACTACAATCAGTTTTAGGGTATTTCCATTACCCCTAACTCTCTCTCCTGCTGGCAAGTTTCATGGAGTATAAATCATACTTCAGTAAAACTAATATATAAAGGATGAGTAAGAAAGAAAAAGAGACCCTTTAAACAAGACTTCATTTGAACCTTTTTTATATTAAGAAAGCTATTCATGTTTATGTTAAGAAAGATACTCCTACTGTCTGTGGAAAAAGAACCATGACTAATAAATAATGTGTGTCACTGTTGTGCAAAGGAAGAATCCAAGTGTTTGGATGATCATAATTTTTTTTTCATCTTAATCAACTATTTTAGGGCAAATACAGTTTGAATAGAAGGAACTTGAAACAGCATTTCCAGGGGATAATAAGCTATGGTTGCCTTAAAGTAGGTTACAGATTACAAGGACTCCAGTTGTAGAGTAGTTAGGTAACTGATGCACTGATTGGAGCTGCTGCTATTTCGAGCGAGGCTCAGAGGTGGTATAGGGAGGCCATGGTCTGCAGAAAGCTGTTCATTTCAGAGGAGACTGGGGAATACCTCTAAGTGATGGCATCCTGAAGTGTTAGAGGGCTATGCTTTATGCGCGTTGATCTGGTCATCTCGTGGGTTTCTGATTTCCCCTAAACAAAACCTTAGCCGTTTTAAATACATGAACACTTCATACCCATGGGATAAAGGCAGTAGTCCAAAAAAAAAAAGCTAGTACTTAGTGGGAAGTCCAAAATTTTGTGGTGTGATGAGTTCTCAGGTGACAGGATGGTAACTTCACTGGAACAAAATGGAAGGAAAAGAGTCTTGGACATAGATTGGGAAGGGGTTCAGCAGCGTATGCAGAAGGGCCAGTCTCTTCATGTATCACCTTTGGGAAAATGGAGGTGAGTCCCATAAACCTTGAAATTTGATCTTGTGAAGAGAGTAGCGTTGAGAGTTCCTTACCTTAAAGGTTTATCTAAGGGCTCAGGCAAATTTTATTTTCCTAGGAGGTATAAGTTCTATTTAGACCTATGAGATGCATTTGGAAGTCAGTGAGTGGATTTTCACAGACATTACATTGCTGTAATAGTGCCTGTCTTTCTGGTTCTTAAGGTCATATGTATTCTGTGAGAATCCGGGCATTGGTAAGTGAAAAGATACGCCGGGGCACCTGCGTGGCTCAGTTGGTTAAGTGTCTGACTCTTGGTTTCGGCTCAGGTCATGATCTCACGGTTTCGTGTGTTCAAGCTGATGGCGTGGAACCTGCTTAGGATTCTCTCTTGCTCTCTCTGCCCCTCCCCCACTCACGCTGTCTCTGTCTCTTTCAAAATAAATAAACTTAGAAAAGATATGCTATATTGACAGCTGGAGGACCAGTTAGGCATAAATTGCGTTAAGAATTTTTCCTAAACTCTAACTAGGTAAGAATAATAGCTTTATGAAGGATTGCTTCTAGAAAAGAATACTGTAGTTCTGATCATTGCTGATTATCTCCCACTGCAGTGAGAGTACATTTGGCCTGTGATAATGTACTGGCTATTGGCATTTGAGAGAGTAATGTGCAGACTGTACCTGAGAAGTATGAATGTCAGTAATCGAGTTGACCTTATATTAAGGATTTTTTCATTTTACCTCTCAATTTCTCATTTCTCCAGCATGAGAAAATTCTCCTTTCTTTAAGTTCAGGTCAGTTTTTTTGAGGAGAAACCAAGGGTGCTGTTGTCTGTAGAGAAAGCTGCATTGTCTCATAGAGGTGAAAGCTTTTGGATGTGAATAAGGGACTTCTGAGCTTCACAGACTAAATTTTTTGGCTTTACAGGCACTTGTCTTCAGAGAGACAGGGAAATGGAGTGTCTTGGCTGTATCCTGTGATCTGTTTTCATCAGAATATGTTACAGATAGGTAGTCATGTGTGACTCAGCAGTTTCTTGGTCCTCAGCAGCTTTCAGCTGGCTGTCTTTTTTTTTTTTTTTTTTTTAATCTTTATTTATTTTTAGAGAGAAAGAGAGACAGTTGCCAGCAGCGGAGGAACAGACAGAGGGAGACACAGAATCTGAAGCAGGCTCCAGGCTCTGAGCTGTCAGCACAGAGCCTGATGCGGGGCTCGAACTCACAAACTGTGAGATCATGACCTAAGCCAAAGTCTGACACTTGACTGACGGAGCCACCCAGGGGCCCCTGTCTTTTTTTTTTTTTTTTTTTTAATGTTTATTTTATTTTTGAGAGAGAATGAGAGGAGGGGCAGAGAGAGAGGGAGAGAGAGAGAGAATCTCAAGCAGGTTCTGCACCACCAGCACAGAGCCCAATGTGGGGCTCGATCCCATGGACTATGAGATCATGACCTGACCTAAAAAGAAGAGTCAGACACTTAACCGACTGAGCCACCCAGGTGCGCACCAAGCTGGCTGTCTTTTAAGTTGAAGACTTCTATGTTTGGAGATTCTTTGATAGGAGGGGCTCATCCCCTTTATGTTACAGTTACATAGGGGTGCCTGGGTGGCTCAGTTGGTTAAGTGTCCAACTTCAGCTCAGATTATGATCTCATGGTTTGTGAGTTTGAGCCCAGCTTCTGGCTCTGTACTGACAGCTCAGAGCCTAGAGCCTGCTTCAGATTCTGTGTCTCCCTCTCTCTCTGCCCCTCCATCACTTGTGCTCCGTCTGTCTCTCCCTCTCTCAAAAATAAACAAACATTAAAAACAATTTATGTTACAATTAGGTATAAAAAGGTCTTTATAAAAGACCTTTATAAATCTTTTACTTTAGTTATTGCCCCTCTCCCCCCTTATAAGGACTACTCTACAATCCCTCTGCAAAGATTTACAGAAATGCAATTTAAAGAAGTAACTTGGGCCTGATTGAATTTTTGCTTCTACTTGGAGCTATGATAGCTGTTGTGCCTTCCTCTTGGGAGTAGAGAGCTAAAAGAAGACTCTTTAGCTTATTTTATAGGAATGAAGGAGTGATGTTTAATTTTATTTTATGGGCAAATAGAAAACTAAAAAAAATATATAGTTTTCTGACATAGTAGAATGTGTAATGGGTTAGGAGACAGGAGATCTCAATTCTGTTCTTGGTTCTACTGTTGAGCTGCGTAATCTCAAGGCAAGTCCTTCTTTCTGGACTGTTCTTTGCTGGCACTGCACTGGGCACAGACAGTAGATGGTTTTATTAAGCTGCTCAAGTACCTTCAGTCTAGTATAGACTACTACGGAGCATTTAACAGAGGAAGATTGTGGTAGGGACTTTAGTAGTAGGCATTAGAGATAGACCCATTGTCAGGGATACCTAGCAGTCCATGGGGCTCACTAGAGAGGGGAGCTAGGGTTCAAAGGGAGAACTTTTTTTCCTGAGAGAACAAACAAGTTTGAGAAAGACTTTAATAATTAAACTACTAATGTTGGAGTAGAAGGTGAATTTAGTTTCAGAACCTGGGTAGTTCTGAAATCTGGATACAGGGTTAGGCATGAAATTGACCAGATGGGTGGATGCTGAACATACTGGGCTTTTGCAGAAGAGTTGCTTAAATCCATCCTAAGGATTGGGAGGGAGTTAAGTCTTTAGATGACCGTTGGCATCAGCTGTGGGTTGAGGGAAGGAAACAGGGTCAGGGACATCTGGGAAATCTAAATTATTAGTATTTCTATGGACATTCTGCTTGCTAGGCTAGTGGTTGTTAACGAGGTGTGGACAACAGAATCACTTATTGAGAATTAAAAAAAATGCGCATACGTAGGCTGTACTCTTGAAGGCTTGATAAGGTAAGGTGTAGGATGGGATCTCAGCATGTGTTAAAAGGCTTTATAATCCCCCATCCCTCTTGAGAACCTTTGCGCTAAAGCTCTGAAAGATTAAATAAAATGAATACAAGATATCCTTGCTTTTGAAGTTGTCCTAATGAAGGATAGGAATAAATTTCATTTTAGGTGTCTCTCCTCTCCATAGGCTGTGGCTGCTGGGAATACTGGATTGAGAAGTGCTCTGAGGCCAGATCTGAGCCTGTCAGGAGCTGACTGTGTAGGACATAAGTGTAGAAGTAACACAGCTCGGTGGTTTTATTCTCTTGTGTAGCCCCATGGGGTGCGGCAGGGGGAGAGAATGTACGAGTGTGTTTATTCTATGCCTGTAGATATTCCTTGGAAGCCTGTTGCGTGCCAGGCTGCTAAGGCATTGGTGGGGTGTAGGGATGACAAACAGGAGTAAAACAAAAGTTCGTGGAGCATGATTTGATACCCGAACAGTTTTCCACCAGTTAGCAAGCATTTCTTTAGCAAGGTTACCCCAGTCAGTACTCTGGCTTTGTAGCCCCAGCAACTGAATTTTTCAGCTTACAGAGAGTATATCACCCTCAGGAACTAACCAAGCTCAAAAGATTGATGTTAATATTTATGTGGGTTTTTTTTTATCAGCTAATTTTTTAAAGTTTATTTCATTTATTTATTTTGAGAGAGAGAGGGCATGTGTGAGGTGGGTAGGTGGGAGTGACAGAGAGAGGGACAGAGAGAGAACCCCAAGCAGGCTCCATGCTGTCAGTGCAAAGCCTGACCCGGGGCTCAGTCCCATGAACTGTTGAGATCATGACCTGAGCCGAAATCAAGAGTTGGATGCTTAACCAACTGAGCCACCCAGGTGCCCATAGCCAGCTTATCTTTGATGAAGGAGCAAAGGCAGTTCAATGGAGCAAAGACAGTCTTTTCAACAAATAGTCCTAAGTGACTGCACATCCACATGTAAAAAAAAATCTAGACACAGACCTTAAAGTCTTGGCAAATATTAACTCAAAATTTAATATTTTATTTTGAAAATGAACTCCCATGAGCCAGGCCACTTGTCTCAACAGACCGATATGGGAAGCCCACATATAATAAAAAATTTGTTCAGTAAGTACAGACAGAAAAAGGGCATTATAAACCTAGCTGAAGTGCCTGGATTTTTCCATGACTATGGTAAGAATAGCCTTTCCGGTAGAGCTGTTTTTCCCTCCTCCAGCTTTATTGAGGTAGAAGTGACAAAATTGTAAGGTATTTTTAAAGTGTGTAATGTGATGATTTGGTGTATGGATACATCGTCGAAGAATTCCCCTCGTCAATAAATTAAAACAGCCATCATCTAACGTATTTGGCTTTTGCCAGTAGAACTTTTGTATCCAAAGTCTACCTCCTAAGAGCGTGTTTGTTCTTTATATGCGTGTAACGTGTGTGCACGTGCATCGAAAAACCTATGCAGCATTGCCATCGCTTCCCTACTCCCCAGTTTGGCCTGGGACAAGTTACAAGACCTGCACACCGGTGCATTCAGTCAAGAACATCTGCCTTTCCAAAAACCTGTATGTGTCCCCTTGTACCTCTTATGACAGGGATCACCACCGTCACCTGGGCATCTGGGAAATTCGTCCATCTTAACGTGTTATTTTCTATTCTGCTCACGTTGTCTCTCCCAAAGTGTAACAGGTACATGTGTGGTGGTTTTAGGTAGGACATGCACAAGCCTTTATTTGATACTAATTTGTATAGAAAATCCATGATGTCAACAGAGTTGTGATTATGACCAAGCTAAATTAAAAAGAAAAGCATGTTGACTTTAAATAAATGTGTTATAAATAATATTTTTGTGTGTGCCATAAATCATTTGAAAGAGGTACACTGGTGTCTGAAAATTTGGAAAAGTTAAATTTTTTTTCCCCGAGTGCTTATTACTAGTATATAGAAATACAGTTGATTTACGTATATTGGTCTTGTGTTCTACAGCCATACTGAGCCTGATTATTAATTCTAGTAGATTTTCAGTGGAGTCCTTTGGTCATTGTTTTTCTTACCTATTCTATATATTTTTATAGGCAACTTTAAGCAAACCAGTCAGCACTTAAATGCGTATGTGATATCTCCCAAATCTGTATCCCATAAGTCACTTGTAAGCCACACAGCTATTTATTCACTTGCTTACAGAACATCGTTTCTTGGGTAGCTAGCTCACAAATTCCTCATATTCAATTATATTCTGTTAATAGCTTTTTACCTCCAAATGTGCCTTTTCTCCTGTATTCCTGAATCTTGGTATATAGCATTTCTTCCAGGCCAGAACCCTGAGATTTGCTTTATTATTTTTTTATTTTTTAATTTTTTTACCTTTATTTATTTTTGAGAAACAGAGTGAGACAAAGCGTGAGCGGGGGAGGGGCAGAGAGAGAAGGAGACACGGAATCTGAAGCAGGCCCCAGGCTCCGAGCAAGGGGTCAGCACAGAGCCCGATGCGGGGCTCGAACCCACAAACTATGAGATCATGACCTGAGCTTAAGTCAGACGCTCAACCGACTGAGCCACCCAGGTGCCCCTAATGTTCATTTATTTTTGAGAGAGAGAGAGAGAGAGAGAGAGAGGGAGAGTCAGAGGGAGAGACGAAGACACAGAATCTGAAGCAGGCTCCAGGCTCCGAGCAAGCGGTCAGCACAGAGCCTGATGTGGGGCTCGAACCCACAAACTGTGAGATCATGACCTGAGCCAAAGTCGGATGCTCAACCAACTGAGCCACCCAGGTGCCCTGAGATTTGCTTTAGATAATTCTTAACTCTTTCTTATGAATCTTAACGACTTGATGATTATTTTTCTCTTCAATGTATTAAATCTGTCTCTGCCTCTCTATTTCTCCTGCCATCCTTCTAGCTCAGACACTCTCCACTTTATCAAGTGTGTTCCCTGCTTCCTGTCTGGTCTCCTCTAATTTCTTTTCTGTTGTGTTTCCAGCACGGAGTACAAGTCCGATATAAGTCTGATCACCTACTTAAAAATCCTCTAATTTCCTTTAGCCATTGAGATACAGATGTAACTCCTTAATTTAGTGTTAAAAGCCTTTAAAAAAAATTTTTTTTTAATTTTTAAGTAATCTCCACACCCAACATGCGGTTTGAACTCAAAACCCTGAGATCAAGAGTCATATGCTCCACAGACTGAGCCAGCCAGATGCCCCAATGTATTAAAGGCCTTTTATAATTTGGTCTTTTAACCTCTCTAACCTTCTGCCACATCCCCTCATGTTTCTTTGCTCTACACCAAGATTGGCACACCTTTTTTGTAAAGGACCACATGGTCTCTGTTGTAACTATTCAACTCTTGCACTGTCGTGTTGAAAGCAGCCATAACAATATATAAATGAGTGAGCATGACTGTGTTGTAAGAAAGCTTTATTCGCAAAAATAGGCACTGGGCTGGATTTGGTCCAGGGACTGTAGTTTACTGACTCTTGCTCTAGATAACTCTAGACCTATATATATATATAGAAATTCTTAGATTTCTCAAAATGATTTTGTTCTTAAAGGTATTCGTGGTTCTTCTTTTTTCCTCTGCTTGGAATGTCCTTGTTTTTTGTTTTTTGTTTTTTGTTTTTTTTTTCCTTCATTTATCTGCACTGGTCTTAGCACTGTATTATCAATGCTTATCGCAATGCTTTTTTGCATGGAATATCAGTAAATTGTGGTTCAGTTGTCAACATTTACTTGGCCTTGTTAAAGCATGAAAAAGGGGAGAAGCAATACTGATGCACTGGAATGTAAACTCCGTGAGGACAGGAACTTTGTGTTATTTGTAGCTATTTTTTTCAGAGTTTAGAATGTGGCCTGGTGCATAGGGCGCTCAATGAAATATTTGTTGAGTAAATGAATGAAAGCCTGGGAATGGAAGAATTAAAATGTAAGAGCTCAGGTTAAACAACTATATGAATGGAAGGCCTGAAACAGGTTTTTTCAAGCCTTTTTTAGGTGAAATCACAGCCCCATTACCCCATGGGACTGTAAATTCCTTCAGGGCAGGGAAAATTTGGTTTCCCTACGAAGCATTTCTTACACTGCTAGCACAGTACCTTGAAAAATGAAGGCGCTTCCTGAATTGATACTGAATTGACTAAACCTGAAGGTATTAAGGTTATAATTGAAAAATTTTAGAGTCTTTACGGACTACCAGATATTTATTGAATTTCAATCTTCAATCCAATAAGATGGTATTATAGCTGCTCTTGTATAGTTGGAGAAACCAAAGGTCTGAGAGGTTAATAGTGTCTCCTAGGATGATACAACTCTACGTGGTAAACTCAGGTCGTCTGATACACTCAGTAAGCTTTTCTCTGTACCAGAGTCTAGAAAACTATGGGCTGTGGGCCAAATCTGACCTGCTTTAAGGTAGCTTATCAGCCAAGAATGGATTTTACATTTTAAAAAATGTTTGGAAACCCCCCTCCCCCCCAAAATTTTATGATCCATGAAAATTATAGGAAGTTCAAATTTCAGTGTCCACAAATAAAATTTTATTAGAACTTTGTAATGCTTTTTTTTTTTTTTAACATGTTGTCTGTGCTCTTTTGTACTGTGACTGAGTAGTTGTGAAAGAGACCATTTATGGTCCACAGAGCTTAAAATATGTGTTCTCTGGCTTTTTATAGAAAATGTTGGCTGACCTCTGTTCTATGCCATCCAACCATCTATCTCAGTATGGGTTCAGTTCTGCTTGAAAGATCTAAAATAAAGAGTATTGAACTTTATATATTTCCTCACACCTCTTGATTTTGAATTATTATAAATTGTGTTTTAAGGAGTTTATAACCAGGTACCCCTCAATTTTAAATGTATTAAATGCCTAATTATTAAACTGTAGGAAAATGGAATGATTTATTACTAAACTAACCAGTCTTTTATAGTGTTTTTCCTATTGAAGAAAAATTCTCATTGTTTTGCCTTTAAAAACTAACCACTCATTAAAATTAGTTTTCTGTGATCATCCTTAAGCATGCCATGCTTCATAATTTGATTTCTAGTGAGCCGTGTCCTCCAGAGCTCCGATCATAGATTCAAACATCATACAAAGCTGCGTTCTTAAAGTGTGGTCTCTGCACCAGCAGCATCAGAATCACTGGGGGAGATTGTTCGATACTCAGATTCTTGGACTCCATCCCAGGCCAACTGAGATTAGACCTCTGGAGGTGTGGTCCAGCAGTCTGTTTTTACGAGCACTCTAGGTGATTGTGATGCATATGAACGTTTGAAAACCACTGCTGTTGAATGAGTTCCAATTATGTGTGTTTTCTTCCTATAAGTCTTAATCTAATAAAGAGATCAGCGGAATCTTAAATTTTGAAGTAGTAAAGGTTTTGAAATCAAGAATGTGTAAGGTACACTGAAGATGAATTAAAATGAGGGGAACATTTTCCATTATCCCAAGAGAGGAGTGACTTCTAGCTGTGAAGCAGTAGGTAACAATTCTTGAGCCCTTATTTTGACAGGCATGATCTTAGGCGCTTTAAAATTTTGAGAGCTGTAGTGTTTTTCTTCCTTCTTCCCTTTCTGTGGGTTGTATGCCACAAGCCCACCCACCGGTCACTGGACGGAGCACATACAGCTGTTTCTGCTATTTCAAACTTCCTTCCTCCGCTTTCAGAAGTTTGAGCCACTAGATGGCAGATTCTTTCAACAATTATAGATTGAAGGACCTTCTTAATAAACGATTTACAGTTCTTCTTGGAAACAATTTGTAGTGTCACATGGAGCTCTCCCGGTTCATCAGTGTCACATGTGGGGCGATGCCTAGGGACACGCATTCTGTCCCCAGCTGCCTTTCCTCAGATGGCCTTGACCACCCCCGTATCGCTGCCCTTTGTTCTGCTCGGCCACCGCCTTTACTCTTGCTCATTTAATTCACCTCTTCTTGTGTTTTTGGCTCCATTTGTCACAGTTTATTTTTGTTGTCTGATACCTGTGTTCCTGCTCTGAGTTTGAGCCTCTTAGGATGTCAGGGCTGGGGAAGAGGTTCATCCGTCATTTGGTTCAGCCCCTTCATTTCTCAGGTGGGAGAGCTGAAGCCTGGGGAGGTTAAGCCAAGGACAAGGACTGTGTCTTATTTATCTTTGTTCCTTGTAGTGCTTTGCACATAGCGCACAGATAGTTTTGCGTGAAACAATTGTGGTAAATGCTATGAAGGAGGCACATCCAATCTCTGTTCCTAAGTGGCTCCGAGTTTGCTAATGGAGGCATGATTTAAATAACTTCTGGTAGAGAAGGTAAGGTGGAAGGTGGCAAGTGCCCAGAAGGGAGCAAGACAAACTATTCTGTAGTGTTCAGGACCCCTTTGAACTTTCTCTCCCCCTCCTGCTTCCCTTTTTATAGGCTAGAAGCACACACTGCATTCATTGTTCTCCAAACACTGTTTCACAAACGACACTCTGCTTTTTGACATTGAATTTCCAGGGCTTGGAATGTTCTTTACCTGATCCCTTTATTCGGGAAATTGTTTAAAAGACAAACTTTTCACTGTGAAGCCTTCCTTGGCTCCTTCCTCCATGTACTGTCCTTTTGGCTGTCTTTGTACCTACCTCCGAGGTCTTTGAAGAGGTCCTGTGTGGCAGTGGTTTGTGTTGACTTGTCCCTCCCCGCTCCCCCCCCCCCCCCCGCCTCCGCCCCCCAGGAGTGGGGCCGCTCATTTTCATTCCCGTGGATCAGTGTACCTCCAAGGCCAGCAGAGGAAAGCAGGTGGGGATCGAAAGCACGGCCCTCAGAGCCACCCCGTGCTCGATGCTGATGAACTGGGAGATACTGTGACACTACAAATGGATTCCAAGAAGAATTATAAATGGTTCATCACGAAGCTTCTTCAGTTGCTTGCCATAATTCCATATTCCGCATTGCTTAGCACACAATTTGCATTTAGTAAATATTGATGGGATAACATCACATAGTTACTTTGTTGCAGAGGTACTGGAATCTGATGCCTGATACCTAGACCTATGATATTCCTATTTTCCACAAAATTTTGAGGTTGAAGATTACCGGAAAGGTCAGTCTTTCTCTCCTTTTTGTCAAGAAGTACAGTTACAATTCCCACACATCATGTGCTTTAATCTAGAGAACTTAATTTGCACTGTAGAAAATCTGTTTTGCTTTATGTTTTTATAGAAAAATTTTAAAACCATTACTTCAAAATATGATTCTTAAAGTAAGCACTTAAGCCAAATATCCAGTATATTTAAGGAAGTATTCTGGGTGGAGGAATTCACTGGAACAGAACAATGTTAATGCTGTAAATTATTTTCTAGAGTATTATCTGTGTGCGGGCTGACTTCTGCAAAAATCTAACGATCCTTTCAGCAGTAAATCACGGAATGCTTAAGCTATAACCGTTAATGTATGAAAACCTCTAAATGCCACAAAATAAATGATACGCTGATTTTATTTTCAGTGTTTGACTAGACTTGTGGGTGGGTGTTATGTGCTAAAGCCAGTTTACTGCATTTTCTTTCCTGGACTTCACTAACTGGCAAAATTTATGTACATGATTTGGGATACTGTATCTCGATGTTCCCGTTTTTAAGTTAAAGAGAAAAGTACGGAGAATGAGGTCATGAATACCTAAGTATCTACTACTCAGAATTAACAAATACTAACGTTTTCTTTTTTACTTAAGGGGTGTGTGTGTCCATGTACATGCACATACATGAGTAAAAGAGACAGTACAAACAGAATTCCCCAAATTCCCTCCTTCCATTCCTTTGTGTCCTCATCCCTTTCTAGAGGTAGCTGCTCTCAAGATTTTGGTGCATGCCCCCCCCCCCCCATTTCTTTACCTACCATCTTATCTACGTGTCCATTCTATTGTTGTTGTATATGTTTTCCTGGATAATTTGTTGAATTTATCCATTCCTTTTAAGCATTTAAAATACATCTAATTCTCCTGCATTATAAATAGTGCTGCACAAAATCTTCTTTTACCATGAGATAAATATACCTGTACAAGAATTTCTCCAGAGTGTCCTTAGAACATAGTTTATGGGGTTGTCAGGTATGTCTTTTTGTTAGGTTTGCCACATCATTCTCCAAAATGATCGTCCCAATTTGAAGCTTCACCGGTACTTTAACTGTGTTCTTAAACATTCTCTGTATTTTACTCATTTTTTTTTTTAACGTATCTGTGGCCAACATGGAGATTTGAACTTACAATGCCAAGATCAAGAGTCACATACATGCCCTACCAGCTGAGCCAGCCAGGCACCCCTAAATCTGTATTGTTTTAATCTGCATTACTGACTTTTGGATTTCTCCTTTTGTGACTTGCTTAATGCTTTGTCCATTTTTGTTTTGGGCTGATTATGGGAGATCCATATACATTCTTTGCTAATACTCTGTTACTTTTGTGTGTTCATCTGGTGTGTGGTTTATCTTTTCATTGTATAAATGGAAGTTTAAAATTTTTAAAAATTTAAAATTTGTTTTAGAGAGCGTAGCAGGGGAGGGACGGCGGTGGGGAGAGAGAGAGAAGAGAAGCGAATCTTAAGTGGGTTCCACGCTCAGTATGGAGCCTGACGTGCGGCTCAATCCCACAACCCTGGAATTATGACCTGAGTCTAAATCAAGAGTTGAACACTCAACCGACTGAGCCACCCAGGCACCCCTGTAAGTTTTAGGTGTAATATGGTGGAATTTGAAGGAGAATGTCTTAATGACCCCAGGTACGAAAGTATTTGCAGATGAAGACACACAAAGCACAGCGCACAAAGGGAATGATTAGCAGTGAGAACGGAGTTAGCTTTTCTTAGAACTGCTCACTCTCGTGTAAGTTTTAGATTTGTCTACTTTTAGTATGTGTTCAGTTCCATGAAAAATTCTGTTGGGATTTTATTTGAAATTGCATTCAATTTATAGATGAAGAATTGACTTCTTTCAGGTATTGAGGGTGTGTCAAAGAACATGGTATTTTTCTCTGTATTCATGGCTTTTAGTCTTTCATAAATAGTTTGGAATTTTTTTCTTAACACTTTCCTTTATCAGATTATCGGCTTAGCCTTGTTTAGTTCTATCGTTATCAGTGAATCATCCCCTTCCCCCATTTTCTCCCTCCTCGCTGTGGCCTTGACCTTTCCCCTTTTCCCTGCCTCATCTTCTCACACCTCGCTGCTGGAACCAGCAAGCTTGGGGACTGGCAGGGGGACGTGGAGTTGCTCTGGCCCCTCTCACTGTGCTACTTAAGGAGAAAGTTGGAGCTTTAAATTCAGTTCCTCAGGAAACATCTATTCTGTATATTGTGCTGGGCTGGGCCTCAGACTTCTTTTTCATTGACTGTTTTCATTCAAGTTACATGGTTTTATCATCTAGTGAGGATGGTATGTGATTAGTTCCATCATTCTGCCTCTTTTTCCACTTACTCCTCAATTAGGCATTAATGGAGGAAAGGTTTGGAAGCAGGTATTGAATCTCTTTTGTTTTATTTATTTATTTATTTATTTATTTATTTATTTTTGAAGTTGGCTCCATGCCCAGTGAGGAGCCCAGTGCAGTGCTTGAACTCATGACCTCGAGATCAATACCTGAGCTGAGATCAAGAATTGGACGCTTAACTGACTGAGCCACCCAGGCGTCCCTGGATCTCTTTTGTTCTTAATGGAGTTTGCATGTAGCCAGTTTGATGTATACATGGCTATGATATTTCTCAAAAATCATGGCGAGGACATGTCTTCTAGCATGAAGAACAAGAGATAAGAAATCTGAGATTTCAGTTAGCTCTGTATCTCCTTCTTCAGTAGTCAGGCAACTTAGTTTTATACATATACGTGTGTATGTATACATATTATTATTTTTTGATTGTCAAATGATCCTCTATTGAAAAATTTTCCTTTGTAGTTCTTACTAGTGGGGCATTCCACTGCACCACTGTTCATGCATCTCTGATGTCATGAGGGTGGTGGCCATGAACATTGCCCCCCATTGACTGGACAGTCCCCAGGATCTCTCGAATGGTTCCAGAAAGTTCTCTGGCTAAAGAATGGTGCTGCATCTGTCGGGCAATGTTCACAATCTCGTCAAAAGTGATACTTCTGCTGTGCTTAACATTTTTCTGCTTCTTTCTCTCTCTTGGTGGTTCCTTGAGGGCTTCGATAATCAGGGAAGAGGCAGAAGGTACCATTTCAATCTGGGTCTGTCTATTCTGGATGGTCAGTTTCATTGTCAGCCTCAGACCCTTCTGATCACAGGTTACCCTGGAGATGTCATCATCAACCTTTTTTTGGAGACAGACTCGGGGCAGTCTTGGGGGTCAGGGCAGATGTGGCACTGACTTCCCCACTGGTGTACCTCAGGTATACAACTTAGATCTTACTGGGATTGAATTTAGGCGGCGTGGTGGAGGCGGCTGGTGTTGGATGAACCCGGATTCTGGATGACTGAAGAGAGTTGCACCTTCGCCTCCTCCAAGCCGAGAGCCAAAAACTGTGTATATATTTTATCTGAAAATTAGGTATGTCCCCTCCATGACATAGTAGTGCAGAGTAAATAATAATATTGAATCCTTTGAGAAAAGAATTACACTGTTAATATAAATATATATGTTATACACTGAGCAGAGGAAAATTATTTTAGTTATCCTGGTCTTTTGGGAATTTGTTGAATTCTTAGTGTTTTTATGTTTATTATAATGATAGGTTGCTAATTTTTAAAGATATGTTTTATGAAAAACATGTTTTCTGTTTGAAAAGACACTGAGATTATATTCAGAAATATCAATATTCAGGATTACCTGTTTTGTTTCTGTTTATTCAGAGGATTTTTTAAAAAGTAATCTCTGTGCCCAGTGTGAGGCTTAAATTCATAACCCTGAGATCAAGTGTGGAGGTTCCTCAAAAAATTAAAAATAGATCTACCCTAGGACCCAGCAATAGCACTGCTAGGAATTTACCCAAGGGATGCAGGAGTGCTGATACATAGGGGCACTTGTACCCCAATGTTTATAGCAGCACTCTCAACAATAGCCCAATTATGGAAAGAGCCTACATGTCCATCACCTGACGAATAGATAAAGAAGTTGTGGTTTATATATACAATGGAATACTATGTGGCAATGAGAAAGAATGAAATCTGGCCTTTTGTAGCAACGTGGATGGAACTGGAGAATGTTATGCTAAAGTGAAATAAGTCCTACAGAGAAAGACAGATACCATATGTTTTCACTCTTATGTGGATCCTGAGAAACTTAACAGAAGATCATGGGGGAGGGGAAGGGAAAAAAAAAAAAAAAGAGGGAGGCACACCATAAGAGACTTTTAAAAACTGAGACTAAACTGAGGGTTGACGGGGGGGGGGGGGGGGGGGGGGGGGTGGTAGGAGGGAGGGGAAAGTGGGTGATGAGCATTGAGGAGGGCACCTGTTGGGATGAGCACTGGGTGTTGTATGGAAGCCAATTTGACAACAAATTTCATATTAAATAATAAAGTAATCTCCACGCCCAGTGTGAGGCTCAAATTCACAACCCTGAGATCAAGAATCGCATGCTCTACTGATGGAGCTAGCCAGGCACTCCCAGAGTTTTTTTTTGTTTTCTGCTTTTTTTTTTTTTTTTTTTAAACAAAATGACTTTTGAAAAAAATTTCATTGTGGATTATTTGAAGCGTGTTCATAGAGACGATAATATATTGACTTCCTTGTGCCTGTCATTCAGTTTCAACAGTCAACTCGTGGCCACTCTTATTTCATAGGTATATCCCTGGTCATTCCTCTACCCTTTTTTTAAGTAAATCCTTTTGATACACCAACTCTAAAGAGCCTTTTAAAGTGTTGTTTTCGTTTACCTTGTATTTTCTATGCAGAAACTAAAGTTTTTTAAGTTTTGCTGTTTCTATGAACATGGTCTAGAAAAAGGTAAGGACTAATTTGTGTGATGAAGTACATCCTTTTTTTGACAAAATGGGAGCCTGGTGACAATATGAGTGTTTCGCTTTAAAGGGAGCTTGATAATTATTTTCTGTCATTTGGGACAGTGGTAGATCATGTTGGGGCAGTGTTACATGGACAAGACCAGTGAAACTGTGACTTCTCTTTTCTGTTAGTGTTCCACTTTATTGTCATTGGGAACAATGAATAATTCACTGGTAGGTGTAGTGCTTCCTTTAACTTATCATAAATTTACCTTTAAACATTTTTTTTTCGATAGATGATTATAATGCCTGTTACATAGTTCTCGGCTAGATTTAGTGAATGCTGTGACTTTAAAAATCATGAGTGTTGGTGCTGACTCCAGTTAAAAATACCGTATTGCATATTTGAAAGTTGCTAACAGAGTAGATGTTAAAAGCTCTCATCACAAGAAAAAGAACGTGTAACTGTGTATGGGATAGATATTAACTAGTTACGGTGATCATTTCACAGTATATACAAATTTTGAATCCTTATGTCGTACACCTGAACTAATATGCTATGTATCATTTATATGTCAATAAAAACATCATGACTGTTTGGTTTTCATTATTAATGAGTTTAGTCTGTGTAGTGTCACAGTCTTTTACCTTCTAGTATATGTCAGACTGTTTGCCCTGTTGGCAGCTTGCCTCTAATTGTTCACAAAGTAGAACAACTGGAGGAAACAGATCATAACGTGCGTGTAAACTACCGCGTCATCTTGTTTCAGTGTCGTTATTATTGTAGGGTACTGTCCTATCCACAGCGCTTTTGGCTGTCATCCCTAACGTCTGTAATTGTGTCCTCACTGTGCATAATGCTGTGATGAATATGCATGAATATGCTGGGTGTGGGACGCATCTGGATATGAAGTTTATTGGTGTTGATACAGACCATTTCTTCAGTGTTCAGGGGCCAACCTTAAAACATTTTTACTCTTTCTTTACCGTTCCCATCTGGATTTCAGGTACTTGAATGTTTAAGCCTTACCTCTGTATAAGTGAAGGTGGAATTCTAGGTGAAAAACCATCTGGTTTTCTTCTGGTTGTTTCTTCTAAAATATTTTACTTCTGGGTTTAGTATATAGCAACTTTTACTTCAGTTTTCTTTGTGAAGGTGACTGTTTCTGTTCTCCTTGTTTTGATGTCCTCTTACTCATATTACAATTTATCAGTTCTTTTTATTTTTCTGTTTTCTAGACTTTTACTGGTTGGTGGATGCGAAACTGCTGAAGTGGGCATATCCAAAGCGTCTAGCTATGGCCTATCTGCCTGGAGAGTTCTTTCAGGATCGCCTTATTATAAGCAGGTTACTAATGGTGGAGACAGGGTCACTGCAGTAAGTATTAGTTATGGCCTTTCACTTTGCTAATAGAGCTTAGGAGAGGAGGAAATAATTTGTCTTGGATGAGGAAGGTGACTTTGTGTGAAATTTTGGTACTTCTTCCAAACATCAAATTTATCTAGAGCATTTTGTGTTTAACTTGGTCTCATTTTTAGTAACGGTATTAGCAGATGTTAGAAGAACAACAGTAGTCCTGTTACTTACATTTGCTTATTTAAACGTTAACGTTCATTCCACGTGTTTGCTGTGCTGGCGGCTCTTCTGAGTGCCGTTGTATGTATTAGCCCACTTAATTCTCCCCCGCTTTTTGAGATAGGTATTGTTACTAGCCTGTCTGTTGATGGCAAAAGTAAAGCGTAGTTAAGTAACTACCACGGGTCACCGAGCTAGCAAGTGGCAGAATACGACGGAAGTTCCCCTGTTCAAGATTTCACCACCATGCTACACTTCCTGACATTTTCGTCTGTGTTCACCTGGGTGGTAAACCTGGCCATTCATTCATTTGTTGTATAGCAGAGTATTCTGGTGTGCTGGAATAGTCAGTATAGGCTAGGTTCTGCTGTGATAATAAAAACAGTTACATAGACGAAAACTCCTGACATTTCTGTGTTTTACCGGGTAACAACTCATCCCTTATTTGTGGCATAGCCTGCTCTTGGTGCCATGACTCCCCTGAACAGTTTGTTCCAAGTGATGACTGAAGAATACACAGAGGCTGGTGACCTCTTGAGGTTCCACTGTCTCAGTTTGTAGAAGAGGGAAGAGAGGGCTGAAAGGTGGAACTTTTTAAACCAGAACTGCTGTTACTTCTGCTCATAGTGCATGCGTTCTAACTAATCATATGGCCCGTCCTGCCTGTAAGGGGCCTGAGAAATTGTTTTTTCTGTGTATCCAGAAAGCCAAGAAAAATGAGATATTAGTGAATAATTTATCGGCCATATTGACCACCCTGTAATGTTATATATCTTGGTTATTTATGTAAACTGCAGGAAATCAAGCACTTGATCAAAATTATGTATCCTGTTCTTAGCACAGTGCCTCCTTTCCAGTGGCTGCTCAGATATTTTTTCCAGTAGGGAAGAAACCAAGAAATTAAAGTAAAGCACAGTATAAGGGAATGTGTCATGTTGTTTTTTCCTATAGTGAATGTATTTGTCCTGTTAATTCTGTGTTAAGATACACTGATTTTAAAATAATACCCTAAAACCATGAATGGTTAAATGTCTGGTGTTAAAAAGGAACTAATGAAGAAATGCTTTTAAAAGAAAATCTTAAGCAATTATTGTAAGCTCCCATTCATTTTTTTCTTTAGTTCTCAGCATATTCCGAAGTATGTTATTGTGAATTGAGCTCAACAAAGTAGGGTTGGGTATGTGGGTTTTTTTTTTTTTTTTTTTTTTTTTTTTTTTTTGGTGAGAAAGGGTGAGTGAGGAAGGGAGAGGAGAGAGAGAGAATCCCATGAGGGGCAGAGAGAGAGAGAGAGAGAGAGAGAGAGAGAGAGAGAGAGAGAATGAGAATGAATCCCAAAGTAGTGCTTGGACTCATTACCTGTGAGACCATAATCTGAGCTAAAGTCGGATGCTTAACTGATCCACCCAGGCATCGTTTGTTTTTGTTTTTTTTTAAATTTAGTTCAACTTAGTGGTTTATGTGACACTAGACCCTGTATCTGGTTGTATTTCTGGATGAGTTTATAATCGAGGACTGTTTTTTGTGCTGTTCCTTCCATGTGCTACCCTCTGCTTATGCTAGTTCCTGCCTCTTCTGCGGGACCCAGAGGAGTCCGGATTGGGGTTTGGTAGCCACACTTCACAGATAAGGAGCCTAAGATCTCATGACTAAAAATAGGGAACACAGGTGGAACGGATCTTCTAGACTCCGTTGAGCACCTTCCCCCACTCCCCGTGTGAGATTATGCCCGTCTCAGTGGCACTGTCAGATTTGTCTGTGATTATCCCGTAATTCATAAAGGGGTAAGAGTTGCTTAAACATATTATTTCGTTTTTGCAGGAAGTTCTTCCTGTTTCTCTCGATGTAGTTCATACCCAGCTTGTAGTTTTCTATGTGAGATATTCAGGGCAGATCTTGGAAAGAGTTTGAACAGCTTTGGCTCTTGAATCTAAGTGTGATGTCTGCAGCTTATTTTTTAAATGGTTTAGTCAAAACCATAATTTAAGAGACGTGTATACACACACATAGATAAAGCACACATAGATAAATGGCAAAGCATCGATAAGTGGTGAACCCAAGTGAAAGGTATACTGGTGTTTCTTTGTACCATCACTTGCGCTTTTCAGTAGCTATGAAATTTGTCAAAGGTTGAGGGGCAAAAGAGGAAATATAGGCTAAGTGTGGAGGATACAAGGAGAGATGAAGCAGGCGAACTGTGGAGGTCCATTTCAGGTCAGTATAATCGGACGCATTTGTGACAGAGTGGTCTGGGAGACGAAGAGTCACAGAGTGCTCTCGCATACCGTGAACCCTCTTTTCACCTTGGCTTCTTTGAATTCTCATGTGCTTTCACTTTGCTCCTCACTGAAGTATTGAAATCTGCTTTGCTATGGCCCTTCCCTCTCCAGCCTGAAGCTTTGGAATGGCAGTCTCTTAAAAGAAAATTGCCCGTGCCCTGACAGAATAAGTGGGGAAAAACATTAAATTGCAAATTGAATGCTCGGCTGTATGATTAATTTCTTCGAAGGGTATTTTAATTACGTTAGTGGCTCTTAAATATGTCTTGCAGCTAAACGTCCAGTCCTTCTACATAGCCTGCCCCTACCTCAGAGTAATTTGAGTTTTGGGAGTAGTTCCTTTTGTCAGGTGGCAGATACTGTCCTCATCGAGCTTGTTTGTTTAAGGTTGCTATTGTGTTCGGGTGCATATTGACTAAAAAATGCTGCTGACACATATATTCTAGTCTCTCACAAGGCTGCCAGGTTGTCTAAGAGACGGTGCAAGATTCAATATGTGCATTGACCAAAGTTTCAAATTAATGTTGGGTAGTTTTATGTATTCATTTGTTCAACGTTGAGTCCCTGCTGGGTGTTGGGAATGGAGAGGTAGCAGCCCTCAAGGGGTTTACTGTATGGGAGGATATAGCTGTGTCCACAAATAGAGGCAATAAGCTATAACAGACAGCAGGTTTGAATTCAGTAACTGGGAGAAAGGAAAGAATCCAGACTCGGGAGTCAGAAGTCTGGGATGGGAATTCTGCCTCAACACTTTACACCTCTGTGGGTAAGGCTTTTGCGACAATTACATGAGGTAATATATTTGAAGGCACTTGATAAGCCATATGGTGATCTAGAGTGTTCATTGTTATTATGTTTGTATTTTTAAGATCAGAATTTTAGAAAAAGTATAAAAAGGAACAAAACTAATTTTTATGTTACTGCTACGCTGCTTTTTTGGTAAAGGCTGTTTTGGAAGGGACACAGGCTGTTTGGAAACCCGTTTCTCTGAGAAATCCTATTTCCCTCAGAATATAGAAGTAATCAGAGGAATATTTCCATAAGACCCCACCACCTGCCTGCATCTGTACCTCTTCTGTCATTATCGCAGACAAACTGTCCTTGTACCGGCTACGGCCAACCCATCTGTGTTTCTACCAGATCTCACACTTGTTCATGGAAGAATATTTTTCCTATACCATGAATTGTGCTGTCTGTTAGACTTATCAGCGTACAACATGCTTTTATTTTTCCATCATAAAAACCATTTTTTTGTTTGCCTTTGGGGGATATAGACCCCACTAAATCCTGCTACCACCCCATTTATTTCCCTTTCTTTAACATGTTCTAGAGTCGTCTATACTTGCTTGCACTTCCTCTTTCTTTTCTCTCTTGAATTCGAATTCTGTTGCATGGGAATTTACTTCCATCATTTCACTGAAATACTCCTATTGATGTTATCAGTGGCCTCCAACATTTTACCCATGCATCAATTTTATTGGTATTCTTTAATCTCTTCTAATTGCTTCTACAAAAATCAGTTTATTTTCCTTTCTTCCTTTCCGTTCTCTGCCCTTTTTGTGCTACTGCTACTTTGACAAAACACATAATATTTGCACATTAGTTTCTACCTTGATCCTCACCTTTCTTTAGTGTCTTAGATGTCCATTTCTGATTCAGAATGCTGTCATTTCTTGTTTTGAAGTGCTCCCAGTCATCTCTTGGTTGGGTGAAACTATCTTCTAGTAGGTGTGTGTGTGTGTGTGTGTGTGTGTGTGTACACACGCGCTCTTTAAGATTTTATTTTTAAGTAATCTCTACACCCAACATGGGGTTCAAACTCAGCCTGGGATCAAGAGTTGCATGCTCCACTGACTGAGCCAACTAGGTGCCCCTCTTTTAGAAGATGTTTTAAGACGGGCTCATGGGGAAAGAGTTCCTTAAGTTCTTGTATGTTCAAAATTGTTTTCTAGTAGTCTAGTATTTGAAGGAAAACGTATGGATATAAAATCCTTAGTTTACCCTTTCTTTCATTGAACTTAAAAAAACAAAAAAACCCACTACTCCATTATTGCTTTGCTTTGTATGTGGAATATGAAAATTCTCACTGAAGTTAAATTATTTTCCTTACAAAGGGAATCATACAAATGTTATTTGGCCATTATACTTGAAGGCCTTGAGGATTTTTTTTTTTTTAGTCTGTGAGATTTAATAGCTTTCCTAGGATATTTCTCAGAGTTGATTTTTCTGGGCTAATTTTCTCAGAGAATCCCCGTTGGCTCTTTCAACGTATATATCTTTTTCTATTTCTGGCAAGAATTCTTGGATTATAATTTTGACAGTGGTTTTAGATGATCCCTTTGCTACCTTCCCTCATCTGTCCTTCCTTGACCCTGCAGTATTTTTACAATCTACTTTTGCTCAACACCAGGCCTGGTAGTAGGCGTCATGGGGACATGGGGGTTGGCAGGAGCAGTGGAGATGACACCCTGGGATTTGGTGTTTTTTGTCTTTCTTACTTATAGTTATCTTGAAGTTTGTCTTATCTTCTGTCTTCAAGTTAAGGTGAGGACATGATTTTCATATAGATTTATTTTCTACTCCCCCCCGCCCCCCCCGCCCCACTTTTTTTTCTTCAAGTAAGCTCTACACCCAGTGTGGGGCTTCAGTTCATGACCGTGTTCTACTGACTGAGCCAGCCAGACACCTCATATTTTTCCCTTCTTTTTCTTTTTGTGTTGGAGGAAATATTGGGAGATACGGAGCTAAGCCACCACTGATGGCTTTAACTACTCAGAAGTTCTGTTAGGAAAATTTTTAAGCTCAACAAAACTGTACTCTTCTTTGCCTTTTTCTTTCAAGTTAAAATTCATAAAACATAAAACCAACCACTAACCATTTTAAAATATACAATTCAGTTGCATTTAGTACATTCACAATGTTTGCAACTATCACCACCATCTAGTTCCAAGACATTCATTCTCATTACCCCAAAAGGAAACCTCATTCCCATTAACTTGTCCTTCCCTATTCTTCCTCCCTCCAGCTCCTGGCAACCTCTAGTCTGCTTTCTGTTTCTGTGGACTTACCTATTCTGTTTCATATAAATGGAATCATATAATATGTGGCCTTTTGTTTCTGACTTCTTTGATTAGAATAATGTTCTCAAGGTTCATCCAAGTTGTAGCATCTATCACTTCTTCATTCCTTTTTATGACTGAACAGTATTCTGTCGTGTGGATATATTACATTTTGTTCGTTCTTTAGTTAATGGTCTTTTGAGTTGTTTCCACTTCTTGGCTGTTGTGAATAGTATTGCTATGAACATTTGTGTATAATTATTTGATGGAATACCTGTTTTCAATTCTTTTGGGCGTATACTTAGGATGGAATGGCTGGGTCAAATGGTAATTTTATGTTAAACTTTTTGAGGAACCATGAAACTTGTCTACAGCAGCTGTACCATTTTACTTCTCCCCACCCCAAGCAGTGTACTAAATTCTCTACATCTTCAACAATACTTGTTGTTTTAAATTTCTTAAATTACACCCTTCTCTCCCTCTTGGTTTTATAAATGCATCTGTTAAGTCTAAAGAGAGTCTGTGTCCTATTATTTCAAATACTGGTTTCTAAATGTTGATTTCTTTTTTCTGGCATTTTTGAAGCATAAGATCAATTCCTTAATAAATTGGCTATTGTGAGTACATCTCTGACACCTATTGATGGTTTTCTTAACTATTTCTTAAAGTGTTAGATTTCTTCTAGTTTTCATTTCGCGATAAAAGGATTTTTACAGCGAGGAAGCATTCCATTAATTTTTCTTTGTATGATGTGCATTTATTTTGTAGGTACCGAAGACCCTGGGATTGTTAAGGATGTTAAGTGTCAAGTTTTATAGTCGCCCGGGACAAGAACAGGTAACTCACAAACTTAACCTTGTGCTTCTCAAATATTTTCACCAGAGTACCTTTAAAGCACAACGGAATGAACCTTCAGTGTTATAGATCTTCATCTGGCTGTGCTCTTAATTGTACCCTGCGTGGACAGATCCATAAGTAAAAATTCCTGGAGCTATTCCCTGAAGGTTTGTGTGTTTTACTGTATATCATTCTTCTCTCAATAATGAAGATTTGAAAAAAAAAAAAAGGGTAAAGAATGAATTTAGTCCTCTTGAGTTTGGGAATGGAAGACAAATCTCCTGGAACCATTATATGTTTGAAGTGTTTTTTTTTTTTTTTTAATTTTATCTTACTTGCAAATTTTCCTTCCTTGTCCATAATATATACTTTTTTGTTTGTTTTTTTAAATCTGAGATTATTGAAACTCCAAGAAAAAGCAAGCCATGTTGATTCTGGGCTTCAGAAAGCATTTTATACTGTTTTCCAAGAGATGCATGGATCGTTGACAAGGATGTTTGTCAGTTTCCTCCTGATGTAAGTGAGGTGCTTAGGAGCTGCCTCTGATGGAGATGGTTACTTCACTCTCTCTCTCTTGCTCTCACAAGAGTCTTGGCCTATATGGAAGCATCGGATCTTACCTTTTTTGTTTTGGGGAGACTCAAACTGCCTCATTTTTCTGTTTCTTCAATTTCTTTATTTACCCAAGGGAAATTACAAGAAAGTACAGAAATCTTGAGAAATCAGATGAGCATTCTGGTGCTGCATTTGCATTTAATATATTTAAAGTTTGAGTTCTTTCTCTGCCATTGACTTCAACTAAGTCATGCATTCTGGATTGTTTTGGCATTGTCTCTACAAAAGTGAGCACTACCACTGCTGTTGATGTCTGGAAAGTCACTTTCATGTTGAATCCCCATATGGTGGCACTGTTTTCCAGTTAGCATTCTCTTCAGGCATTTCATGGAGTTTGTTTTCATTTTGCAGATGAAGAAACATATGAAAGATCAAATGGCTTGGCCTCTGCCATGGACTTAGTTCTCTGTATCGCCTCTGTTGATCTGTTACCATTTTAGTGCATGATAGCATTATTTTACTTTTTCTTCCTGCATCCTTTCTGCATTCTCTTTAATACCATCTAAATTACTATCTTTAACAAATCTTAAATGACTCACTTTTAAAATTTTGTTGACTTTATTAAAGCAATTATATGTCATTTCAGTGTTTATTCTTTTTTTTTTTTTTTCAGTCAGTCAGCACTCACTTTGAGCCCAGGCATAATGTTAGAGCTGAGAATAAATTGATGAATAAAATGCATTGCACTTCCTCAAGCAGCCCTCAGTGTAGTGGGGGAGACAGTTACAGAAGCAGCTGGGAAATAATACAGTCTTTGCATTTTATAACCCCTTCTATAAGTTAATATGAAGTACCATTGAGGTGCACAAAGAGGGAGCCTTTCATTCTTGAGAGGATACTCAATTTAGAAGTGAGGGTTCCTCACACAGAAAGAGGGACACTGGACATTTCCAGCCTGGTAGCAGCATTTGCCAAGTCCTGGAAGTGTCAGAGGGCAGTGCTGGAACATTCCAGTTTGCTGGGCTGTAGCCATTAGTTTTATTTGGCATATAGTATTACCTTTCAAAGAGTATATTAATAATAAAAGTTCTGTGTGTTCTTTTATAAAGAATGTTATCTTGGAAAATTTTTTTCCCAAGGGCTTTTTATTTCCTATGTATTTTTGCAGTGTCTCCCCCTGCTCACTAGCCCCAGGTTTGTTAACCAGGCATTTGAGGATGATTTATTTATTTATTTATTTATTTATTTATTTATTTATTTAGGGAGGTCAGACTTCTAAATTAAATTTTTTTTTTTTCAACGTTTATTTATTTTTGGGACAGAGAGAGACAGAGCATGAACGGGGGAGGGGCAGAGAGAGAGGGAGACACAGAATCGGAAACAGGCTCCAGGCTCTGAGCCATCAGCCCGGAGCTGGGAGGTCAGACTTCTAAACCACAGTGGGCAAGAACATCAGGTCAACTTCTTAAGGGCAGGATCTATGTTTTGCTTGCTGCTAGCTTCCCACAGTGTCAGACATACCTGGCATATAACTGTATTACTGGATATGTTTATTCATGTTGAATGTGGGAAGAGCAGCACTTACGAATTCACCTTTAAGACTATGTAGTAATTCAGAACATTTTGAATGTATGTACTAGAGTTCAGTACTTTAATTTTCATGTAGCGTGTACATTTGAAAGGTGTAATGAAATAGGAAATCACTCATTTTTAATTGTTCTGTGTAGATATGCAGTTGAAGAAAGTTAGGTAAGTTAAAGTACTCTCTCTCAGTGCTAAGATCTGATATTGAACATTTAAAAGAATTACTCTCTTAGAAAGGACAGTTAAAGGTTTTATTGTAGTGTTTGAGAGAAGACACAATTCCTACTCTATTGCTGCCAGTAGTAGAGGCTTTAATTAGTGTTTTTAATTAACAAAAGATCAAATGGACGTTTGAGCTAGTAGTTTAATAAATGAGAAATAGAGGTGAAAGTTAAAATCCTGTTCATGTTATTAATTTCAGTAGTATTGGTATCACATTGCTACACAAGAGATTCAGTGAGGTAAGAGGAAAGTATCTTTTGGAAAGCTGTGGGAAGAGATTTTGATACAAGGAGGTAAATAGAATTGATAATATGCTCAATTAAAAGGGTCATAGATGAATTCATGGTGAAAGAAGACCATGCAAATGATCTTTGTCAACCAACTTCCTTTGTTCCATCGTAACTTACAAGGTAAGACTGCCTTTCAGTAGATACTCATGGAATAGAGTAGACTGAAGCAGGCAGTAAGTGAAATTCATCATTTTCTTTCTTTCTTTTCCTCAACTTTTTTTTTGTTTTTTTAATTTTTTGAAACATTTATTTATTATTAAGAGACAGAGCGTGAACAGGGGAGGGCCAGAGAGAGAGGGAGACACAGAATCCGAAGCAGGTTTCAGGCTCTGAGCTGTCAGCACAGAGCCCGATGCGGGGCTTGAACTCAAGATCATGACCTGAGCTGAAGTTGGACGCTTAACTGACTGAGCCACCCAAGCGCCCCATCTTTTCCTCGCCTTCTTTGGGGTATAATTGTAAGATATTTAAAGTGTATAATGTGATGATTGGATCTGCATATATGTAAATGAAGCTTTTCCCCCATCGAGTTAACATATCCACTACCTCACATATTTATATTTTTATTGTGTGTGTAAGAACCATTCAGGTCCTCCTCTCTTAGCAAGTTTCAGTTACATAATACAGTGTTATCAAGTGTAGTCATCATATTATACATTAGATCTGCAAACCTTCTTCATCTTGTAACTGAAAGTTTCCACCCTTTACCAACCTCTCCCAACTTCCTCCACTCACTCCCCCGCCTCTGGTAGGCAGCTAGTTTTCTACTATCTGTTTCTAGGAGTTTGATTTTTTTTTTTTTTTAAAGATTCTACATATAAGTGATACTCAGTATTTGTCATTCTGTGTTTGACATATTTCACTTAGCATAATGCCAGCCAGCTACATCCGTGTTGTCACAAATGACAGGATTTCCTCCTCCTCCTCCTCCTTCTTCTTCTTCTTTTTTATGTTTATTTATTTTTGAGAGAGGGAGTGAGACAGAGTGCAAGGAGGAGAGGGGCAGAGAGAGAGGAAGACACAGAATCCGAAGGAGACTCCAGGCTCTGAGCTGTCAGCACGGAGCCTGACGTGGGGCTTGAACTCATGAACCCATGAGTCATGACCTGAGCTGAAGTTGGATGCTTAACCTGACAGGGCCACTCAGGCACCCCATGGATTTCCTTTTTAAAGGCTGATTGGCAGTTTGTGTGTTTGTGTCCCCACATCCTCACCAGCATTGGTTGCCTTTTCTTATTCATAATAGCCATCCTGAGGTGTGTGAAGTGATACCTCATTGTGGTTTTGATTTGCATTTCCCTGATGATTAGTGATGTTGAGCACCTTTTCATGTACCTGCTAGCCATTTGTATGTCTTTTTTTTTTTTTTTTTTTTTTTTTTTTACTTAGAAAATGTCAATTCAGATGCTTTGCTCATTTTTAAATTGGGTTATTTGTGTTTTTTTGCTATTGAGTTGTAGGAGTCCCTTGTACATTTTGGATATTTTTATCAGATATGTGGCTTGCAAATATTTTCTCTCATTCCATAAATTGTCTTTTCATTTTGTTAATGGTTTCCTTTGCTGTGCAGATGTTTTTAGTGTGATGTAGTTTTGCTTGTTTATTTTTGCTTTTTTGACCTTGCTCTTAGTGAAAAATACAAAAGATCATTGCCACGACCAATATCAAGGAGCTTATTCCCTGTGTTTTCATATAGGAGTTTTAGGGTTTTTGGGCTTATGCTCCAGATCTTCATCTGGTTAGAGTGGATTTTTGTATATGGTGTAAGGTAGGGGTCCAGTGGGTATCCAGGTTTTCCAATACGATTTATTGAAAGAGTATCCCTTCCCCATTGTGTATTCTTGACTTCTTTGTTGTAAAGTGACCATTTATGCATGAATTTCTTTCTGAGCTCTCTTCTGTTCCATCGATCTTTGTGCCTGTTTTTATACCAATACAGTATTATTTTGATTACTATAGCTTTGTAGCAGTAGTTTGAAATCAGAAATGGTAATACTTAGAGCTTTGTTCTTAGTTTTCAAGATTGCTTTGGCTGCTTGGGGACTTAGGGTCTTTTGTGGTACCGTGCAAATTTTAGGATTATTTTTTCTATTTTTGTGGAAAATGCCATTTGAATGTTGGTAGGTATTGCATTGAACCTATAGATCACTTTGGATACTATGGACATTTTAACAATGTTCTTTAAATCCATGGACATGGAATATTTTTCCATTTATTTGTGTTCAGTTTCTTTGATCAGTATTTTATGGCCTTTCTTGTATAGATCTCTCACCTCCTTGGTTAAATTTATTCCTAAGTATTTTATTCTTTTTGATGCTAGTGTAACAGATTGTTTTCTTAATTTCTCTTTCTGATAGTTCACTGTTAGGGTACAGGAACAGTAGTCATTTTTTGTATGTTGATTTTTGTATCCTGCAGCTTTACTGAATTTGTTTATTCTAACAGCTTTTTGGTGGAGTCTTTAGGGTTTTCTAAATATACCATGTCATCTGTAAGGAGACAATTTTACTTCTTTTCCAATTTGTGTGCCTTTTATTTATTTTCATGCCTAATTGCTCTGGCTAGGATTTCCAGTACTGTGTTGAGTAAAACTGGCAAGAGTGGCTTTCTTGTCATGTTCTTGTTCTCAGAGAAAAGGCTTCCCTCTTTTCACTGCCAAGTTACATACTCTTGACCATCATTCCAGCTGTTGTAATGATTAAAATAAACATGATGTTCATATTTGAGGAATATGAAAGAAACCCAGACACATTTTAACTGAAGTAAAAATTACAGCTAAATTATATTGCTTTTGGAACTACTTAATTCAAATAGAGAAGACAAGAGAACGATTATTATTCACTTATGCTGAGAAATCTGAATACGGTAAGAGGAATTATGGTTTGAAGGTTTGAGGTTTACTTTTAGTGTGATGTGCAGTTGATTGAAAAGCCATTTCCTCTTATTTCCAAATAAATAATTTGAAAGAAATTCTCTCCCCAGCCAAGCAAGAAACATTCTGACTTCCAAATACTGCAGGCTCGGTTCACAGACTTTAGCCTGGATTTTCTAACTGTGGCTTTAGATCTTGTGTAACAGCTACTGTCAGGAAAATAAATTATTCCCTGAGCCAGAGATACTTTGTGTGCTATAGACGCTCTGCAATGTTTCTACAAATAAAATGTAGTTTTTATTTCAGAAGGAAAACATCGTGTTTCTAAAGTAACATAGGTGGCTTGTCTATGTCTGACAGGCTGCAGTTCAGTTGCTGCTGAGAACTGTCTTCTCACTGTGCGTATATGTGAAAGTTAAACGGGTAACTTGGACTTTAAAGAACTGCATACGTAATGTGTATACACCTAATGTCTGGATTTGCTCTACAGTACTCCAGGGGGAAAAAAAAACCCCAAGAACATTGTGGTGATTGGGGAAGGGTTTGTGAAGCAAGTGTGAAAAGTTGGTATTTGTTGATAAGCTGGTTGTTGGTTCCTGGGTATTCGTTATCCTCTAGTTTCTACATGTGTGTGTAAGTGCAAATTCCTACAGCAAAATGCTTCGAGAAAGGAGTGTTAAGTTTTCAGCGAGGAGATCATAGTATCAAATGAAACTTAAGGGGATTCAAGAAGCCACCAGTTTAAAAGCAAGTGGTAACATTTTAGTTCTTCATGTCGAGAGAGAAAAGGAAGGTAAGAGGGAGAGAAGGATTAAAACGAAGGATAATTTAGCATATTCATTTATTATTTTCTAGATCACAAGGCTATTGTTAAATTATTCACATTATTCAGTATATTTTTTTTTTTTTTTTGTTAAAGAGATTCATCAACTTCCCATTTGCTTCCAGAGCACTTTTATTAATTGGTTAATGAAGCATTTATAATACCAGGGAGTTCTCATACAGACCACTGGTGACTAATTATTTAGGTGAGAAAACAGTAAAGTATACTTGATCATGATTGCTGCCGAGGAGCATGGAGCCTCCTGGAAAGGCTGCGGCACTGGGGAGGGCAGTGGTCACCGTGCGGTGGAAGTGACTTGGGCTGGGACTGAAGGCGGCATCTAGCTCAGGTACTGCTATCTATACTAGAATGATCTTCAGCAAGTTTCCGAACCTTTGGGATCTTCAGTTTCTTTGTCTGCAAACTCTGAAGAATGCAGGGAGAGTTCTTGAGAATGAAAATTTATGCTTGTGATCCCACCTTCTGCCAAACCATGGAGCGTATTGACCAGAGTTGTGAATGGAAGGTGCTAGGCCCTTCGTCTTCTCTTCCTGACCTCCTCTCCGTCACAGAGGAGGGGATGGGATGTAGTTAACATTTGCTCTCACTGCTTTTGCTTTTATTGCTTCTTTTTGTATTTTAATCTTTCTTACATTTAATTCTGGCAATCTGGGATAGACGTGTTATATCCAGTTAAAGTGACTTCAGTCCTTAGTGAGGAGATTAGAGGATGCTAATCTTCTCATCTATGTACTCATCCAGCAGTGTTTCTCACTTTCTGAAATTGTTCTATTTCCTTTTGATGGCTAATACGCCTTAGTCATTGTAGACCTGAGGACTTAAGTTTGTGTCTGTAGAGACCAGGTAGATAATGTGGTGAATTGAGCCAGGCATAATTTTTTTCCTTTTTTTTTTTTTTTTTTTTTTTTTTTTTAGTATAGTCATGTGTAAGTTTCAGATCATAGCTAGTATTTGACCTTAATCGTAGGGCCATAACCAAGAATGGTGGGGGCTTTGGCTTACTGGAAAGCTTATGATCCTTTTAAGCATGCATATGCTGTCCAGCCCCACCTGATTATTGCCCTAGTGTGACCGGGTAGCACCCTCACCCTTAAAAGGTGGTGGTGGACTCTTGTGTTGCCAGATTTTCTAAATGCTAAGGACACATATGGTTGTAGGCTGTCATTTTTAGGTCTGATTTATTATTTGTGGGTAAACTACCTTAGACGCTGCTTTCAGTAAATGCTTGAGTGGGCAATAGATGTCCAGTTAGTGTTGGTTTGATTCTTCTGCCTCTGCTTAGGCGATGAACAGGGGACATCTCTGCTTGTCTGGTTTCTCATCAAGAAAGGACTGAGAGATTGTGTGGACAAATAGGCCTTGAAAAGACAAGACTTTCTCTGTGCACCCCGTGCTTGGCCATGTAAAATCAGTGTATTAACAAAATTTCTCTTTTCTGTAGCAGTGATTAGATTCCTCATGTTTACCAGGAAATCTGGAAAATAAACACTCCTGGTGCCCCTTAAATTAAGGAATGCATTTCCCCCCTGGCTGCCTCTGTTCCCATCACCATTGGACCTTCTTTTCTGCCAACTCTCTTCTTCCTCCTTTCCCTTCCCTTTCATCCACACAGCATAAATTTGTGGCCTGTGACAGGATATTCCAGAGATTGTGTACATATAGAGTCTTGTGAAAATGTGAACCCCAAATTCAGGAAATTCACCATCTGGTCAATATTGACCCATAAAAGTTAATGAGAACTCATGGTAATTGATGTGTGATGTAAAGGAGTGTTTTTATAATGCTCATATATTTGGGTTTTTGGTTATATGTGAATTATAACACTATAAAATAGGTTAAAAAGAAAAAAAAACTCCTTAAGGGTAAGAGTTCTGTTTCTTTATGCTGGAGCACATTTATAGTGTATGAAGCTGTTGGAACCCTTTATTATGAGAGATCATTTATGACATGGCACCCTCTAAAGAGTGTTATTAAATTCTGGAGGTTACTTCTATTCAGCTACAAGTTCCTTGATCTGACGTTAATGTAATATTATTGTATAGGATGGGATCTTTAAGATGAGCCTCTCTCCAGATGGGACCCTCCTTGCTGCCATTCATTTCTCAGGGAAACTAAGCATCTGGGCCATTCCGTCTCTGAAGCAGCAAGGGGAATGGAATCAAAATGAGCAGGTATGTCTGTTGATTATTATTATTATTAGAATGGTTCTCGCTTAAGGGTGAGTACTGACAATAATGGTTTCATTTGGTTGATGTTTGACTGCAGCTCACAGCTATTATTCATGCTCAGCATGCCAAAGCTTTAGTTAAATTAGAATATCATCAGCATAGTAGGATAAATTAAGAACAGAGTAGCACTGTGTGCTGACTTTAATTTGTAGTGCAGTACATTCTGTATACTGACTGTAATCTGTCCACCCCCTTCTCCTTTTTTCTTACTATAAAAATACAGAATGGAGACGCTAATTTTGTAGCAAAAGCCAACTAATATGGTAAAAAAATTGGAGGGTCAGTATTCTAAAAGGGCTACAGTTCTTCCCAAATCTTGCAACACTAACGTAATATTGGGCTTGCTTAAGGCTTGAAGGGAGACCTCTTCACTCAAAAGGTAGGGAGTGAAGATGCAGTCTATTAATTTTTTAGTGTCTTGAAATGACCGGTTTTAAGAATGAAAAGGCTTAGTGGTTTAGTAACAGAATCATCATTTGTTATATTCTAAAATCATGATGGGCAAATAAGGTCTGTGCATATAATGCTGTGTATTGTGATAGAGTGAAGATGAAAAGAAAGACCTCAGTTAGATACAACTTTATGTTCTAAATCTTTTACTCCTCTGATGGTGATTTGGCATTTCAGTACTTAGGGGTTAATTTTTTTTTCCTCTCACTTCTCCATTTCCCTTTTCTATAGGAATATCTTTTCACCAGCTTTGGTGGATAGTTTTGTGATTCTAAGACTGGAGCCTTTTCCCTGAATGGTCTGAATGGATTGATGTCTTTTTTCAGAATTCTTTTTAATTTCATTTCATCAGTTAATCTGAGCTATTAAAACAATTTTGAAAAGCAAAGAGCATTTTGTTATTCCCAGAATAGCAGAGGGAAAGAGAAACTGGCTGTATATTTTCTTACACTTTTCACAGACTTAAATTTGTTTTTGCTATTATTCTTCATTTTTTTTGTTAAAAAAATTTTTTTTTACATTTATTTATTTTTGAGAGACTGAGAGAGGCAGTGCATAAGTGGGGGAGGGGCAGAGAGGGAGGGAGACCCAGAATCCGAAGCAGGCTCCAGGCTCCGAGCTGTCAGCAGAGCCTGATGCGGGGCTCGAACCCACAAACCGTGAGATCATGACCTGAGCCAAAGTCAGGCACCCAACCGACTGAGCCACCCAGGCACCCCTTTTTTTCTGTTTTAATACACAAGTTTGGCAAGATTTTTTCCCCTTAGTTCCTACTCACCTTGAATTTAATTTGTTCTCTGCACCTCTACCACTCACTCTGGCCCTGGATCTCGATTTGTTCTAAACAGAAGAGGGGTTCCTCAGTCTTCAATCTCAGCAGCTAAATACAAGGAACATTGTTTTTCTCTCCTCGGAACTGATAGCTAACCTGATTTATATCTTCCCTCTAGAAGTGGAGTGGATCAACTCTAAAACCATTTGTTTAACATATTTAGCCATGCACACTGGATAACTGATCCAAAAGGTACCATGTATTTTTCGTGGCTATTAATGTATAGTGATAAATTTGCATTTGGAAAGACTCTGTTCTTTCCAATATTTTACATTTGGGCAATTTTTTTTCTTAAGTTTACTCATTTTCTTAAATTATTTCATTCACCTAATAGAAATATTGATCAAGTTTGAAGCACACTTAATGTTTGATTTTGTTAGTATTCTAGAATGGCATACACGTAGTGTAAGGACTATTTAGGCAAAATTTATTAGTATGCTCTTTTGTTTACTGGAATTCTGGATACCCTTCTTGTGAAGATAAATTGCATTTGTTGTAACCCTTATTGGCATACACTCAACTTTTTAAGTAGTTAGACATTTTTTTGTCATTAGTTGCCAATCAGTATCATTGTAATTCGCTACTCTTTAGCTCATTAATATTATTCATTAATTTTTTTGATTTTTATAGCGATTCTATTAAAATAATTTAAAAATTGTTTAAAAATCTTGAATGAGTAAATGTAAGTATCCCAGTAGTTTGGAATAGGCCATCAGAAGAGTAATGGGGCAGGAAAGGAAGGAAATTAGAAAATGACAAAAGGTTTATGGTGGGAAGAGAGAAGAGTTTATGCCAGAAGTTGATCTCCTGTGTTTCCCTGGTGAGACTCTTTGACCCTTGAGAATGTAGAAGGGCAGCTCATCAGGAATTGCTCTAGACTGTTCTGTTGTGCCACAGCGTGCTTCCATCTCGCCCCTTGTGGCTCTGGTTTAGCGCCCACCGCACAGTCTGTAGAGGCTGTCTGTTGATGTAGCTTGATTCTCAAGCCAGTTCTAGCTATTATTACAAACTGAACAATTTTTAGGGTAATATATCCGTGTTTTTCAGATTGGGTCGCCATAAATTATTTCCCTCGAATGCCTGAGCAAACCAGGAAAAAAAAAAAAACCAAACAGGTTTTGGGGCTCACAAAACTGAAAACCATGGACCGGTTGCCATCACTGCAGACGTTTTGTAGGTGGTAGAACCCCTTGCTGAGGGAACAGTGGCTTAGTGAGAATTACTGAACCTAATCCTACCTTTACTGCTGTTTCTCCTGCTGCTCAGCACACCGCCTTATTCCCGAATTCATCCCATCCGGGGCCTGTGGCGGTCAGCCCCGCCCTTCTCGCGCTGTCGCTCAGCACAGGGAAGGACTGGAGCTGAATAGAACAGATCTTGCTTTGAGACTCCTCATTCTAGTCTCAAAAGAAATTTTGTCCAGGTTGAAAAGCAAGACTTTAATTTCATCTATTCTTTTCTTTAAAATTCTAAAGTTGTGGTCAAAATGCAAACTCCTTTGTTTACCTGGATCATTATGCTGCTTCACACTTGCTTCCTGAACTTTCCTCTCCCTGCTCCCTGCTTTTGTCCCATCCTTTCTTCATTCTGTCATAAACAAATTCTTGTGAGGCTTCATCATTTTCACAGAACACTCTTTTTTTTTGTTTTTTGTTTTTTGATACACATTTTAGGCTTATGTAGCTCTGGTCACGATTCATGTAGATAGTATTCTTGTAGCTTTTACAAAATTTACTGTAATAATAACCTCAGTTATTTATTGAGCACTTATTCAGAGTTATTTAGCAAGTAAGCAGTAGAGTTGAGATTTCAGAGAGATTTCATCTCTCTCTGACTCTGACGTATATGCTCTTCCCATGACCCTGTGCAAAAATAGATACAGTTTTTAAAAGGTGGAAAATATATTTATTAGGCTTTATTTGATCTTTAGAAGAACAGAGATAAATCTTTTTTCCCAGTGAATAGAACACAGATGTCTTCAGCCTTCTCAGATGTGTTGAACTCTCGAGCCAGTTAGTGTGTATCACCAAAAACTGGAGTAAATAATTGACATAGCTTCCCGCTGGTAAACCCTGAAGTTTACAATAGATCTGTGCAGTACTTATGATGTGCTGGGAGAGTATGTGAGAGTGGTAACTCTTTCTTCAGCACAAAGGGTTTGAAAAACTATACTTTGCTTGAGTCTTTCACCTGTATCCTGGGAGTTCATCACATTGGCTTGGCCATTTTGGATTTGGATGGGTACTATATGAAGGGAGTCAGCAAAATTTAGTGTACCACGGTAAGTGGTATAAAGCTTGTGTGTAACAGTTTTATAAAGAGTAAGCTGTTACCGTATTCATAATAATAATCATAAAATAATAGAGTTCATCTCTTTATTGAATCTTTACCAAGTTTTAGAGTAGAGAATGCAGTAAGTCCCAGTGAGATGCTCATAGTCTTGCAAGGGGAATTATAAACAAATCAACAGAGTAACATGTTAATATTATGAAAAGATAAGCTCAGAGGAAAGACTCATAATCCAGTTGGGGGGAAGGATTGTTGGGAGTAAGTAGCATTTGTCTACTAAGGCTTGGCTGTCCACCCTGAGTGATAGGAACCTATCTCAATTGCTTCACTACAGTCCTAGTAAGTAACAAATGTTTTTGTGTTCTAATAGATGGGAATAGTGCTAAAAAGAAGTAAACTTGCATTGCTGCATTAGAATCAAGATGCTGGTTGGACTCAGGTTCTTGGACTTCATAGGTTAAGCCTTTGTTTCAGAGTATCTTCTGTAGCCCTTATGTTGACAGATTTTGACTTTTTTTTTTTTAATTTATTTATTGAGAGAGAGAAAGAGAGAGAATGAGAACCAGCAGGGAAGGGGCAGAGAGGGGGACTGAGGATCTGAAGCGGGCTTTGTGCTGACAGCAGTGAGCACGATACGGGGCTTGGACTCATGAACTGTGAGATCGTGGCCTGAGCCAAAGTCAGCACCCCTAGATCGTGACTTTTATCTGGGTGAGTTAGGTACGAGTGATGATATTAATGGAAAACAGGGAGAGAGTCCATGCAGTTGATGTGAACGATGCTTCTGGAGTTCAGCATTCGTTATGCAAAGACACTGGAAACACGAAACTATTAACAAGTCATATACCAAATATATTGGTGTCATTTTGTGTACTCATCACTGGCTGAGCCCTTAAACAGCTGCTCCTTTCTCACTCGTCCTGCAATAGTCAAGGGACCTCGGGTCAGCCAGGTAGGACAGGGCTCTGCCTCTCTTACTGCTGTTCTAGGAAATGAAATGGCCAAGCCAGTATGTTTAAAATAGATTATATGGTAACATATAGTGCAGAGCCAGCTTATAATTTTAGCTAAAACATTGTCTGAGAAGAAGCTAGTGTTACTGTTGCCCTATACAACTGTAGCCTCTTTTACCAAATCGTGAATTCAGCTCATCTGGGGCTTTCTTCATGTAATTCACTACTTTATTAGTTTTCATAATATGCTTTGTGTAATTGAGTATTTTCTCTATAAAATCTAATGATTAAAGATAGTTGTGGAAGTGCCTATTCTGATTTACTTCTACCCAGTTGTGAGTTGATTAAATACTTCAGCTTTCATTGTCAATATGAAAATCCATCTGGCTAGAAATCTGTGAGTATTAAGTTTTGTTCATGTGTGGAATATAGTAAAATTGCTAAATTGCTAAAGTGATTTTCATTTCAAACATTTCCCATATGTTATGTTTATATATTTCCATCTCATTTTTGGCCTTAATTTTTGTCTGAAGAAGTTTTATCATTTTTCTATTTGTACATCCTATGATAAAATAGGAAAGATAAGTTTTGTTTCTCCTACAATTTGCTCTTTGCCACAATAGTAGGTATTGGACAGATTTTGTTAAATGGATCAATCAATGAAAGATAAGTGGGAAGATGACAGTTAATGTGATTGGTCTTGACACAATCCGCAGCTGTCCTCACAGCTTCACTCAACTGTGAGCTCCTGGAGAAAAGACCCTGAATATATGTTTGTTCCACGGGGCCTAACGTAGAGCTTGGCATAAAAAAATACTAGTAAGTGTTTGTGGAATGAATAAGCAGTTGAAAGGCTGCTTTTATGCTGTTGGAGGCAGCGGCTTTCATTATGTTTAGCTTCTAGCTGTTAAAGAGTCAACAATCAAAATTCCTAACTGAAGAAAGCAGTGCTATCGCTGTCACTGTAGGATGTTCTCAGTCATGAGGTGGCATGTCACCCACAGAGGAGTGACAGGGAGGTTGCTTCTCAGAATATATCAACATGGCACTAGGAGTGAGCACCCCTGGAGTGCTTTCACAGGGGCCGTGGGTCCTTGGTGGTCCTGCCCTCAAAACACCGGCCTACAGCGTGTGTATCAGATACCATAAAGCATGGCCAGATCACGGGCCCCTCACAGTTAGTTTTAGGGTTGAAGGATGGGAAGTCTGGCCCAGTTTGAATAGTATGAGAGAAGCGATGGGAATATCAGCTTTTTTTTGTTTTGTTTTGTTTTGTTTTGTTACCTCTTAATTCCCTTTACCTATTTTGCCCATTTCTCCCCATCCCCACAACTGCCAGTTTGTTCACTGTATTTATCAGTCAATTTATATTCTCTTCAGATTCCACACATGAGTGAAATCGTGTAGTATTTGTCTTTCTGTCCGACTTACTCCACGTAGCATAATACCCGTGCATGTTGCCATGTGAATGATGAGATCTCATTCTTTTGTTTGGCTGAGTAATATTCCATCATACGTATACACCACATCTTTTTTCTCCATTCGTGCATCAGCGGACACTGGGTCGCCTCCATATCCTGGCTGTCGTAAATCATGTTGCAGTGAACATATGGGGCTCCTATATCCCTTCAAATTAGTGGTTTTCTCTTCTTTCTTTGCTTACTTTCATTTTCCGGTAAATACTTAGTAGTGGGATTACTGGAATGTGTGGTTTGTCTATTTTTAAGTTTTTGAGGAAACTTCGTACTGTCTTCCACAGTGGTGGGACCAGCTTGCATTTCCACCAACAGTGGAAACAGCTCCTGATAACATTTATTATTTCTTGTCTTTTTTTCTAGCCATTTTAACGGGTGTGAGGTGAGAGATCTTATTCTGGTTTTGATCTACATTTCCCTGATGATGAGTGATAATTGAGCATTTTTTTCATGTGTCTATTGGCCATCTTTTTGTCTTCTTTGGAAAAATGTCTATTCGTGTCCTCCGCCCATTTTTATTTTATTTATTTATTTATTTATTTTTGTGGATTATCACTTTTATTTATTTATTTTTTTCAATATATGAAATTTATTGTCAAATTGGTTTCCATACAACACCCAGTGCTCATCCCAAAAGGTGCCCTCCTCAATACCCATCACCCACCCTCCCCTCCCTCCCACCCCCCATCAACCCTCAGTTTGTTCTCAGTTTTTAAAAAATTTTTTTTTCAACGTTTTTTATTTATTTTTGGGACAGAGAGAGACAGAGCATGAACGGGTGAGGGGCAGAGAGAGAGGGAGACACAGAATCGGAAACAGGCTCCAGGCTCCGAGCCATCAGCCCAGAGCCTGACATGGGGCTCGAACTCACAGACCGCGAGATCGTGACCTGGCTGAAGTCGGACGCTTAACCGACTGCGCCACCCAGGCGCCCCTGTTCTCAGTTTTTAAGAGTCTCTTATGCTTTGGCTCTCTCCCACTCTAACCTCTTTTTTTTTTTTTTTTCATTCCCCTCCCCCATGGGTTTCTGTTAAGTTTCTCAAGATCCACATAAGAGTGAAACCATATGGTATCTGTCTTTCTCTGTATGGCTTATTTCACTTAGCATCACACTCTCCAGTTCCATCCACGTTGCTCCAAAGGGCCATATTTCGTTCTTTCTCATTGCCATGTAGTACTCCATTGTGTATATAAACCACAATTTCTTTATCCATTCATCAGTTGATGAACATGTAGGCTCTTTCCATAATTTGGCTATTGTTGAGAGTGCTGCTATAAACATTGGGGTACAAGTGCCTCTATGCATCAGTACGCCTGTATCCCTTGGGTAAATTCCTAGCAGTGCTATTGCTGGGTCATAGGGTAGGTCTAGTTTTAATTTTCTGAGGAACCTCCACACTGTTTTCCAGAGTGGCTGCACCAGTTTGCATTCCCACCAACAGTGCAAGAGGGTTCCCGTTTCTCCGCATCCTCTCCAGCATCTATAGCCTCCTGATTTGTTCATTTTGGCCACTCTGACTGGCATGAGGTGATATCTGAGTGTGGTTTTGATTTGTATTTCCCTGATAAGGAGTGACGTTGAGCATCTTTTCATGTGCCTGTTGGCCACTGGAAGCCAAAAGAAAGCTGGAGTAGCCATATTAATATCAGACAAACTAGACTTTAAATTAAAGTCTGTAACAAGAGATGAAGAAGGGCATTATATAATAATTACAGGGTCTATCCATCAGGAAGAGCTAACAGTTATAAATGTCTATGTGCCGAATACGGGAGCCCCCAAATATATAAAACAATTACTCATAAACATAAGCAACCTTATTGATAAGAATGTGGTAATTGCAGGGGACTTTAACACTCCACTTACAGAAATGGATAGATCACCTAGACACACGGTCAATAAAGAAACAAGGGCCCTGAATGATACATTGGATCAGATGGACTTGACAGATATATTTAGAACTCTGCATCCCAAAGCAACAGAATATACTTTCTTCTCGAGTGCACATGGAACATTCTCCAAGATAGATCACATACTGGGTCACAAAACAGCCCTTCATAAGTATACAAGAATTGAAATTATACCATGCGTACTTTCAGACCACAATGCTATGAACCTTGAAATCAACCACAGGAAAAAGTCTGGAAAACCTCCAAAAGCATGGAGGTTAAAGAACACCCTACTAAAGAATGAGTGGGGGGGCGCCTGGGTGGCGCAGTCGGTTAAGCGTCCGACTTCAGCCAGGTCACGATCTCGCGGTCCGTGAGTTCGAGCCCCGCGTCAGGCTCTGGGCTGATGGCTCAGAGCCTGGAGCCTGTTTCCGATTCTGTGTGTCTCCCTCTCTCTCTGCCCCTCCCCCGTTCATGCTCTGTCTCTCTCTGTCCCAAAAATAAATAAACGTTAAAAAAAAAATTTTTAAAGAATGAGTGGGTCAACCAGGCAATTAGAGAAGAAATTAAAAAATATATGGAAACAAACAAAAATGAAAATACAACAATCCAAACGCTTTGGGATGCAGTGAAGGCAGTCCTCTGCCCATTTTTAAATTAGACCATTTGGTTTTGGTGTTGGGTTGTGTAATTTCTTTATATATTTTGGATATTAGCTCCTTTTTGGACATGCCATTTACAAATAACTTCTCCCATTCAGTAGGTTGTTTTTTCATTTTGTGGATGGTGTCCTTTGCTGTGCAACAAGTCTTTTATTTTGGGGTAGTCCCAATAGTTTCCTTTTGTTCTTGCATCCCTTGCCTGAGGAGACCTATCCATAAATAGTTGGAATAGTATGAAGGGAGGCAGTGGGAATGTCTGCTTTGAGAGTAGTGAGGCACAGCTGTGTCAGGATACTGGTCTGATAGGTCACCTCTGCCTGAAGCAGAGTTATGTTTGGGCTTCTTTTTTAAAGGTACTGTGCAGATAGTTTCATCCAACTCCCACATATTGTGAAAGTAAACATTTAGTTCAGATATCTAGCGTGAATCTGTGTTCAGCCGTAAAAATGAACGAAGTACGGATACATATTACAACATGGATATACCTTGAGAACCTTCTGCTACTCCAGAGAAGCCAGACACGAGGGGTTACGTGTTGTATGAACTCATTTATACGAAATATCCAGAATAGGTAAATCCACTGAGGCAGAAAGTGGGTTGGTAGCGGACAGGGCTGAGGGGATGGGGAGTGGGAAATCACTGCTTAACGGGTAAGTGGTTTTATTTTGGATCGACACAAATGTTTTGAAACTAAATGGAAGTGACAACACTGTGAACGTACAAAGTGCCACTGAATGTTCATTTTAAAATGGTTAATTTTCCATTATGTGAATTTTAGCTCAACAACAAAAAATGGCATCGCGAGTCCCATCTTTCCGCCAAAACCCCAAGACAAGCAAAAATGCAGATAATTAGAATGGATATCCTGTACTTCAGTTAAACTGACCCACTGTTTTCCTGAATAAGTTTAGTTTTTTTTTTTTTTTTTTTTTTTTTTTTTTTTTTTTACCGGTGTACTTTTGTTCATTCTGTGTTTGCTGACTGGAATGTCTTCCTCCACCCATTTGCCATATCCAGATTTTATCCAGTCTTGAACGTATGGCACCCAGTGTAGTACTTCCTTTATACCTCTTGAACCCCCTTTGTCTTTCTCGAGGCCATATTCAGAATGACCTCTTCACCCTTTGAAGACCCCTCCACTTTTATCTATACCTCTTTTTGGGCAGCTGTTATATTTGAACTTGGGTTATAGTCACTCACATCTGTTTCTTAGCTCTCTACCTGCTTGAGTTGTGCGGCCAGTAATGTATGGTTTTTCTTCCCCCTCACAGTATAAGTGCACAGTGTTCATTGACTAAATAGCAGAAGAGACCACACCTTTGAGAGGCTGCAGGAATACTAGTACTAAGCTAATTTTCCTATGGCTTAGCCATTCTAATTAGGGTGCAGTGATTTAAAAGAATAATTCATTCCTGGGGCGCCTGGGTGGCTCAGTCAGTCGGGCGTCCGACTGCGGTTCAGGTCATGATCTCATGGCTTGTGGGTTCGAGCCCCACATCAGGCTCTGTGCTGACAGCTTGGAGCCTGGAACCTGCTTCGGATTCTGTGTCTTCCTCTCTCTGTGACCCTCCCCCGTTCATGCTCTGTCTCTCTCTGTCTCAAAAATAAACATTAAAAAAAAAAAAGTAATTGATTCACTTATTCAGCATTTAGCTACCGTGACAGGTGAGTACTGTGATAGGTCTGGGAGTACGAAGATGACTCTGACAGAGTTCTGGCTGCGGAAGAACACATCTTTGTCTTGTGTTTAAAATCAAATTCACAAGAGACATCCATTATTAAAGCCATCTGCACGGAACAGTCTAGTCCCGAAATGTCTGAAAACTGACCCTCATGGACTGGTGCAGCTTGTTCACGGTGCTCTTCCTCATCATTAGCTCTGATGAAGACAAGCCCACCTTGAATTCTCAATGTACTTATACTAGTGAGATGGTTTCGTTTGAAAAAATTTTGGAGATTTCTTGTTAAATTTCACTGTAATCTGTATGTACTTAAATTCCCCCAAGGCCGAATCATCCTTGTTGTTTGTGGGACTTAAAGTGTTAGTCCACCCTCCCCTTGTGTACTCCACGATGTCAGCAGGGAAGCACACATGTCCCCATATGAAGGTGCTGTGGGAGCGCGTACAGCTGATGATTCAGAGGCCCTAAAAATGTCTGAAGTGCCCTATGAGTGACCAAAGAAGATTTGACCTTAAGGAATCCGAGTTGATTAGTTTCAGTAATCTATACCTTCTGGTATTCTGAATCTTTGAAAGTTAATTATGAGAAAGTAAACCGGGACAATCTATTTCTTCTGTTAGTATATAAATAGGCTTTTAGGGTGACTTTTTGGGTAAAGTTTAAAGAATTATATCTTCTGTTTTCAGTGACTGCTGTGAGTGATTTATCATAGTAGTGGAGATCAGGAAATTCTTTTAGGCCTTGGAAAGAAGTATCAATTTTAATACTCTTAAGGCTTAGCCACTGAGAAATTGTTGATAAAGTATATATTAAATGAGAAAGCACATTTTGACTTAAATATAGCATTACTTTCTTTAGGCTTAAGATTTCACATAGCCAAATGATATTTTTGCTGGTCTTTTCCCATACTGCTGTAATTCTGAAGATGCAGTAATTAACAGTGAGCCCAGAGGGGGTCTGGCAGTGTGTTCATCTCAGCTGTTGTATGATAGTGGAGAGAGATTGATGTGTCGTCACCTTCTCAAAGGTGGGCATGACATTATGTTCCATGAAATTAGAATATGAATGGAGGCAGCTTGAGAATCCCATTGTTGTATTTTTTTCTGTAGTAAATTAGTCCTAGGAAGTTAGAACTGGGGATAACATGGAGGTTGCAGAGTCTAATCTCAGAACCGTGGAGCCTAAGGCCTGGAGGGGTCACTCCACTTACAAGTTACAGGAGTAGGACTTGTACCCAGACTTGTGCTTATTCACCACAGCATAGCCGTTCTCCTCCCGGAGTGTAAGTGTGTGTATATGAGTGCGCACAGAACGAATGTTCGTGTGTCTTGCTCTCATCGTATTAATTGCACACTCGCTGTCTTACTTTTCTTCTGCATGCTCTTTTCTTCATTAAATTGAGTTACAGTGGTTCCAGGTGCACATTTTAAGTGTAAGAGCAAGGTTATTAAGAGGAATAGATTACAGCTAGGTAGAATACGACTAAGAGATCGAAGGAAAGCATCGCTTCCATATTTTGTTATTTCAAAAAATCCATAGTTGTTAGTGATGCTCTCATAATTTTCTTACATTGTTGACTCAAGAAGTCCTGTGCATATTTTTCATGTTTAGCCAGGCTATGATGACCTTAATCCTGACTGGAGGCTCTCTCCTGAGAAGAGAAAAAAAATCAAAGGTGAGTTGTATGAAATACGATAATTGAAACCTTATGAGACAGTAATTATATAGTAAAGGTGCTCTTTGATGATATATGTAGGGGATGAAAACAAATCTTTTTCTTTTTACCTTCCACGGTTCTCTGGCTGGGGTCCTGTAAAATTAGATTGACAGAAGACAGATTAACAGGAGAAAAACAAAACCGAAGTTACTAGCATGTACGTTGGGAGTAGTACCCAGAAATGAGTGATTCCGAGGGTTGGTTGGAAGTTGGTTTTCCGCAGCATCTTATCAAGGGAACAATAAAATTATTAAGTGCCAAGACAAAAAGAACTTTGAGTTTCACTCATTTCTGCATCTTAACATATTTCTTATGTCAAACTGGTCAATTTTGAGGTGGCAGTCCTGGTCTCCTTCAAATCTTTAAGAGGAAATCAGCATTGGGGCATCTGGGTGGCTCAGTCGTTGGGTGTCCGACTCTTGGTTTTAGCTCAGGTCATGACCTCATGGTTCTTGGGTCCGAGCCCCGAGTTGGGCTCTCAGCTGACAGCATGGAGCCTGCTTAGGATTCTCCTTCTCCCTCTCTCTCTCTGCCCCTCCCCCCTCAAAATAAACTTTAGAAGTGAAAACTATTATATGTCTGTCTTAAATTTTTTTTAAGTGTATGATTCTCTCCTATTGTTAGTCTGAAAAGGGATATGTGAACATTTTTCAAAACCTTTTAGAACCTTTATGATACGTATGCTTCATACACACCAACATTTCAACCTGTTCTGTTGACATGTGTTGGTAGACTTCATTTTTTGAGAGGGAAGACCTAAAGATATTTACTGCTCCTGCATCCTTAGAATTTTGGACTTTGACAAATTGTCGGAACTCAGGTACCATTTTGTAAAAATTTGGGTGACGACTTTAATTTATTTTTTCTTATTGAACACGTTTAGGGCCCAAATATGGTTTTTAAATTGATCATTGGACTAAATGTGTTGTAGTTAATGCACATTGACGAGGCGCTTGTGTTGATTTACTTTCCCCATTAGATAAAGAGTCCTTTTACCCACTGATTGATGTAAATTGGTGGGCAGCCGGTGCAGTGACTTTGGCTCGCTGTTCTGGTGCTTTGACGGTTTCGTCGGTGAAAACTTTGAAGAATTTACTGGGAAAATCCTGTGAGTGGTTTGAACCATCACCTCAAGTCACTGCTACCCATGATGGAGGATTTTTAAGTTTGGAGGTAATGCTTTCCCTTTTGGAGCAGCTAGTGTGTTGGAAAGAAAACCTGTATTTCACCAAAAATCCAAACACCTGATTTAGTTTTTAGTGATTTTTGTCCATTATTTTTATTGAAGTATGGATAAACGTTTGATTTTTAAATTTTAGCTAGCCCATCATCTAATCTTGTTTTTAAAAACACCACCCTGTGACTGGAATCAGAGATTCAGTGAGGATAATAAGAAAGATCTATTGTTGAGTCAATTAACAAATTTGCGTTGTAAAAGAATGGAGAAAATGGAGTCATTTTGCTCTTTGTAAAAGCATTTTTTCTTCACGGACATGACATATTTTGTTCTTTTTCTTAGATTGGACATCTTAAAATGTAAAAGGTATTTCTAGTTAGATATGGTCTTTAACAAACTATTTCCCTGAAGTTTGGGAACTTAAAAATTCTGGTTCTTTTAGTAAAGAAAGCTTGTTTGTCATGACAGAAGACTTGAAAATTGAGGCTAGTCCCATAAAGTTCTGTTTTTATCATGAACAATTCTAAGTCTTTCAAGTGTAATGACCTTCAATAGCTTTCATTTCAGTGCAGATTCACAAGTATGTTTTTTTTTTTTTTTAAATCTCAAAGTTTGTTACTGAGTCTACAGATGTGATTTAAAAAGAACCATGGCTTAAAATCTAAGCCAACTCTGTTAAGTCTGGAATGAAAGTTATCGTCAACAGTCAGGCTTTCAGACTCAGAACTTTATGAAGCTGTTACACATTTTTTTTTCCCCAAAGGGAGGGAGGGCAGGAAAGCTAGTCTCAGTAAAGCAAATAAATACCTTCATGTTCATTTTCTAAATAGATGAAAAACTCCTGTTTTTTCTGCAGCAGGTACAAAAATACCAAAGTGAAGATATTAACATTCTTTTTGTTTCCCTAAAATAATTGCCAGGCATATATTTGGGAGATCATATTAATGAGCTGTTTTTAAAACAGGCTTTGGTTTTGGAGATTTGGAGCCAATAAGACAGAGGATCTTTCTGGAAGTGTTGATGTATATACTGTCTGTATTGGGTTCTCTTGAAGCTTATTCTTAATCACATGGCTCGTGTCATGCATTGAACCAGAGCAGAATTAAAAATATTTTTCTCACTCTAAAGCTTGTCTTCAGCTCCTCACTACTGATTTAACATTTCCTTTTTCAATTTAGTGTGAGATTAAACTTGCTCCCAAACGATCTCGTTTGGAGACTAGGGGTGGAGACGAAGAGGAAGGTGAAGAGGATTCGGATTCCGATCAGGAAATATCCGCGAAGGCTCGCTACTTCGGCTACATAAAGCAGGGCCTGTACCTGGTGACGGAGATGGAGCGATTTGCGCCTCCACGGAAACGCCCGCGAACCATTACTAAAAACTACCGCCTCGTGAGTTTGCGCTCCACGACTCCAGAAGAGCTTTATCAGAGAAAGGTGAGGGAGCGTCCTATCGCTGTCAGAGTGCATAGGCATCCAGCTTTTATTTTATTGGAATGAGAAAAACTAATTTTTTTAACACAGAAATTTAAAGAGGGATCGTCCTATCATTGACCTGTTAGAAATATCGGTATTATAGAGCTTTTGAAAATAATGCTGGTTTTTATGCCTGAGGAATCAAAATAAAAACAGTGGATGAAAGATGAATTCACTGAGACCGTTGGTCCACTTTGTGGATTAGCTGGGTCTTTGCTGCCCTTCACGTGGCCTTCAGCGCTCACCTTATCTGTGTTCAGTGCAGCTGTCTCCTCAGACTGCAGATGGTAAGGGAAGAAATGCAGACTTGCTTTCTAATCAGGCATCTGCTTGGGAAGCAGATTTGGTCCACTCTGAGCGTTCTAGTTGTTTGTGCCGGGTGCTGTAGTGTCCGGGGTGGGCTCTGACCAGGAGTCAGGCTGTCGGTTCTCCTTGTCTTGGTTTCACCATCATTTTACTCCATAAATATGGGCATTTCAGCTGTCTCTCAGCTGTCTGTTAAAGAGTGGAAAGAAGCGCTTGCTCTTTCTGCCACTCAAGGCTTTGGGCTCCTGGTGCCACAGTGCCTATGAGAATAGTTGGGAATGCATAACATGCTGTAAGGGTTAAGGTGATTGCATCATGATAGTGACACCTTGGGCGCTTCAGTAATGTAACGTTCCTGTTCCCATTTCCTTGTCCCAAGATTGAAAGTGAAGAATACGAGGAAGCCTTGTCTCTGGCTCAGACGTACGGCCTGGACACTGACCTAGTGTATCAGAGACAGTGGAGGAAGTCCGCGGTCAACATTGCTTCCATTCAGAGTTACTTGGTATGTTTACATATTTTCCTAACGTGGTAAAATTCAAATTATGGGATACTTTTTGGTTATGGGCCTTTTTTTGGGAGCATTATATATTGCTGACATTTCTAAAGCTTTTTCAACCTGGAGGAGTTATCCGGTTGTATTGGCCCTGCAGCTGGACCTTGGTGCTGAAGATGTGTGAACAAATATTCACTGATAAGCCAGCTAACTATCTGGTTTTTTGGTCTAATCCTTTCTCTTCCTCTACATCACTTACCTTTCTTCACCTACATCATTAAGGGTCTCATCAGGAACCAGAAACCACCTAGTAATTTGGACAGGGAAAGTTTTAATATGGAGCATTTTTAAAAAATTTATTTTGAGAGAGAGAGAGAAAAAGCATGTGCATGCAAGCAGGGGAGAGGCAGAGAGAGGGGGAGAGAATCCCAAACAGGTTCCACACTGTCAGCACAGAGCCTGACGTGGGGCTCCATCCACTGAGATCATGACCTGAGCTGAAATCAAGAGTCAGACGCTTAACCAACTGAGCTGCCCAGGCACCCCTGGAACATTATTTTCTAGTGAGATTTCCTATAAAGGGGTAAAGAGAACATTAAGGACTACCCTAGGGCTGAAGGAGCATACCCAAGGAGGGAACAGACTTGGAAGGGAGCTGGGATTCAGACCTCACTGAAGAGTGGTTGCAGCACATCGGCAGGAAGAGTTCTCTGCTGTGTCTTGGGCCAGGGCTGGTTCTTAGATGCCAAGGTTGGCAGGTAGGAAAAGGTAGGATGGATGAGCAAACTGATGCCTGCCGCTAGGTGCAACAGTAAGCGGAGGTTAGGGGTCGGAAGACCTCAGATAAGGACCCATGGCCATGACTGAAAAGAAAAAGGTCCTGCTACGCAGGTGGAGATAGTCTGGAAAGACACCTCCCCTTCTGCTGGGTGCCTGGGAGATTCACTGGGAAGGAATCTGCCCATAGGAGTACAACTGACATTCAGGGGAAGTTGTGTTCAGCAGAGCAAGGGGGGGAGTAAGCACTCTGGAGGGCTCCTACATGCATTGGCTGCTAAGCCACAGGAGCAAGAAGTTTAGACCCTGAGCCTGTTAGGACTAGAAACCAGAGCCTTTCCTCCACAGTGGCCTTCTAGCGCCCTCTCCTGATGAAGCTTGATATTCTGTCCATTAAAAAATGGGAATCCTGTCTATCCCAGAGATAGCCGTGAAGAGAACTTTTGAAGCTGAGAGGCGATGTAACAAGCCTGCCAAATTCTCCCTTTGTGTTTAAATTTTCCAATTGGAATCGCTTCTCGGCCTTTTGGCTAAGATCAAGTGTAAAATTTCCAACTGGATTCCTCCTGCTTCCTGCTGCCTGAGTTAACGTGTGTTGTATCCTGTGTATTTGTACCGTTGGAACCTTTGTGAGGGAGCGGTTGGGTTTCTGGCATGCTTTCGAGAGGCGTGTGGTTCTTCACGTGACGTTGAGAAAAGAGAATACCTTTGCCTGTAGGAAGATCTAAGAAATGTTGGGAAAATGTTGTAATTGTTTTCCTTACAATTTATGTACACGAGTAATTAAAAATAAAAATCTGAAAAAGTTGTAAGTAAGAAGTTGATGCTTCGATAAAACTGGAAGATAAACTGTTAGTACAAGACGCCAGAGAAGAGAGAGCGTGAGAGATCATGAAAGAGAAAAAGTTGCTCATATATCCTTTAGAATATCAGAACACCAAAGCTATATTATCTTTCTTCTTTTGTGATCAAGACAGTGAGTTGTGAGTTTATGTATACCCGCTTAGGGCTTTTTCTGGAACACAGTAGAGGACAGTTTTGGTCTCTGAAGGAGCTGACAGGTGTTGAGAGAGAGCAGGTACATTTTTTTATTGGGAGAAATACTTAATTCAGTGAAATAAATAGGCAGTTAAGAGTCAAAGCACTTGGCGAGGGGAGGTGAAAGGGGTACAGGAGAGACATAAATATGACCTTCCCTTTTAGGGAGCTTATAATCTTTCTGAGAAGATAAGCCTCTTGTCTAAAATATAAATAACTAGGGATGCCTGGGTGGCTCAGTCGGTTAAGTGTCCAACTTCGGCTCAGGTCATGATCTCACAGTTCATGAGTTTGAGCCCCGTGTCGGGCTCTGTGCTGACAGCTCGGGGCCCGGAGCCTGCTTCGCTCAGGGCCCAGAGCCTGCTTCGCCCGGGGCCCGGAGTCTGTGTCTCCCTTTCTCTCTGCCCCTTCCCCGCTTGTGCTGTGTGTCTGTCTGTCTCTCTCAAAAATAAATAAACATTAAAAAAATTAAAAAAATAAATATAAATAACTATGCAGGAAGATTCCAGATAAATGCTGTGGGAACCCAGTGAAAGTAGCAATGATTTTAGACCTAGTGGTTATGGAAGGCCCTTTGTAGTGAAGATGTTTTGAGCAGGTTTGAGAGAATTCAGAGCAGGCCTCCTGGAGTTAAAAGATTGGAAGGCATTCTTCATGGGACAAATGGTATGAGCAAATGAGAAGAAAATGAGCATGACCTGTGGCATTGACTAAATCTGTCCTAATCATTGCTTCATGTCTAGTTTAGTACCTGGTCCCCAGTAGGTGCCCACTAGCTATTTCTTGGATGAGTAAATGAGCTCTGTAAGTAAACCAATCTGCTGGATCTGGTATTCAACAGTAGTGAACTTGGGGAAATATGATTAGAAAGATACATTGATTTGGGTTCCAGAGGATGTTGAAGACTTGTGATGACTTAAGCTTTTTATCTGTAGGGTAACGGGAAGTGTTGTGGATTTTTGACTGTGGAGGTGCTGAGGGAGGTGGTGTAGAAGACGAGTTGGTGTGGAAGGGGAGTGATGGTGGGGAAACCCTCTAAGGGCAAGAGACCCTTCTGGTGTCACAGATGTTATGTGTTGATGACATAGACTGGTATGGAGGCCATAGACCTGGAGAAGAGGAAGTGAGTTAGGCGACATTTGAAGGAAGAATTGATAGAATGAAATATGTAAAAAGAATAAAGGGTAAAAGTCAAATGTCACTTAAAATTTATAACCACAATGACTCTAAGAGGAGGGAAAGTCAGGGATTTTGAGTGGAGTCAGAGGAAGCAGTTGGGTGGGAGGAATAGGCCCTTGGTCTTTCCAAAGAATAGCATATTATGACTTTGATGATTAAATTATCATCCGCACTTTGTGATACATCTCATGGTCAAGTAAATACAGAACTGTGATGTTCTATGCCTCATTAGTTTCGTTTCAAAGTTAAACATGCTTGTTACAATAGGATATATCTTATTTTGCTTTTCTGCTTTATTTTCGACTCTATTATATAGCCCAAATGCAAACTAACGAGCAGCTATAAAACTCTGGGCAGATCTTTTTTATGTTTCTGAAAAAGAGTCCTGAAGCTTTGGGTTTCAGCTTTGGGTTTCTCTTCATTAGAAGAGAAAGGAACGCTGTAGGAATCTCATTCTCTACGTCCCATTTTAATCATTGTTGGGGAATTTTCCTTTTCCTGTGGGCCAAGGGCATAGGTAGCTAGACTTCCTTAGGTATGGCTTTACAATTCTAGAAGGCAGCTGTTAGGTGCTGTCACATGTCATGGGTTCTGTAATGCCTCTTTTTTATTTGTATCCAGAGTAAAATAAAGAAACGATCTTGGGTTCTTCATGAGTGTTTGGAAAGGGTTCCCGAAAATGTGGACGCTGCAAAGGAACTGCTTCAGTATGGATTGAAAGGCACGGACCTGGAGGCCCTGGTGGCGATAGGGAAAGGAGCAGATGATGGCAGGTTGGTCACAGAAAGACTTGGATTCAGGAATAAAGGTGACTTTGTGAAAACATTTAAGCTGAGACGTGGTGAAAGGTAAACTTCTTTATTTAGGTTTATCCTGTAATGAGACAGTTGACTTCGATCAATGCTTCCCTTATCTGAGGTCACAGCTTTCTTTACTTTGAGTTAAGTATTGTACATATGAGAGCTTGGTGCTAAGAAAAGAGCAAGTTCTACGAAGTGTTATTGGATGCTGGCAGTTTCTAAGCTGTGGGCTGAAGGCATGGACCTGGGTGTGCTCACTAGTCGGAAGCACCCCCCGGGCAAGTGTGAGCTTCATTCACTTTGTCTCTGGCCTCGTACCCTCTTTAGAGAATTGGAGTGCTTAAATTATGTGTTTTGCAAAAGCACTTCATAAGCTTTTAAGTACCACACAAATGCCTGTTAGTAATAGTAGTAAAGTTACTTGACAAGAGGCATTGCTCATCAGACATTTGGAACTCTTTAAAGTTACAAACGTGATTGTGTATTTGATAAATAAATAACGTAAATGAGACGGACATTCATTACCATTTTAAAACCTTAAAAAGAAGTGATTCAGATTATAAACTCTGGGCAACATTTTCTTCATCGGCCGTTTCACCTTGGGTGAATATAACCTCCCGTGTTTTCCTAAGTAGTTTTTATTGTCATGATTTTAAAATTTCTGTATGTGATGATTAGTGATGACGTTTTGCTCATCCTGTGGATATAGCATGTGCATCTCTTTGCCTGCAATACAAAAAGCATTCTTTCAAATAATTGGTTGTTTCTGTTTCTGTGAAAATCAACTTAGTAATAAAATCAGCCAAAGTAGGAGAAAGCTGCTTTCACGAATAGCTTTGGGTCTTCTGTTTCTTCGTGCAGATTCACATTACCTGGTGAAGTAGACATTGACAATCTCCCCTATGAAGAGCTTTCACCACCTGATGAAGAGTCTGCCAAGAATAAGAAGGAGAAGGAGATGAAGAGGAGACAGGAACTACTTAAATTAGTAAACTTTTCGAAGTAAATGATTTATTGCTGTTCATTTGCTAGTGTCTTTAAAATAACTAGTCAGTTAAGTGTGTTCTTTACTAGGATTAATTGCTCTCAATCATTCCAGCAACTTCCATCAAATGCATTTGCTCTTATTTCACCCTGGTGCTTCTGTGTATTGTTCTGTCAGTTTGGGGCTTAGTGGAATACTGGTTATTTTTATTCTATTTTAACTCCTAGAGAACTGTGCTTCTGTGTTAATATAAGTGGCCTAATATTATTCACAACAGGTTAACACTGGAGCAAAAGGAACTTTGCCGTTGTCGGCTGAAATTATTAACCTACTTAGATCGGCTTGCAACATACGAGGTGAGGAGTAGTTTTAATCAAACCAATTATGTTTGTTCGATCTGTTATTGTAAATGCTACGGCCGCCCTAATATCTGACAGATCTGATCTTTAAAACTGTTGTTTACGAAAATATCATTTTGTGCAGAAGCAGTTTCTCTTGCATACCAGCTTTGGTAAAAATTAGAGATTGTGGAAGGCACAAGTTGTTGTGTTAGTCTAGGGAATAGAAAGACTAGCTGTTTTGGTATATATGTTTTCTGGATATATGACCCTTTTGATTTACTTTTATTTTACATTTTTATTTTCAGGTATGGTGTGTAGCTGTCTCTAGCCAACTTTCAGTATATACTGGGTTTTCATAATCCTAATATGAATATTTCTTACTCATTTTATTTCAGTGATTTGTTGAATTTAGTTGGTTGAACTTTGATTCTAATTATGGCCAAAATTAGACACTTGAACTTAAAAAAAGTATACTTTATATTTATTTCTTTCGGGGACACAAACCCTGATGTTCAAACCACGTTCAGTAGCACGATTCAAGTGTTGTTAAAACTATTTCAGCAAATAGAAATAAGTTAGATGGCTTTTTCACGTGACGCTTTTAGCCGAAATTACCCAGAAACTAATACAAATTTCCAACTTTCAAAGTTTGGCTTCCCTGGCAGGTTACTTCGCGGTCTGTGTTAAGCCTCCTTTCTGGGGGCCTTGGTACTGGCACAGCAGGCGCCCAGTAAATGTGACACCTGGTGATGTGATCTTGTCCCTGTGTTAATACGCAGGTATTTAATCCTTATCCTACCTGCAGGCAAATCCAAGAGACTTTGATTTCCCACCTGGTAATAAAAATAGAAGTGTTTTCAGACAAAATACCAATGACAAAAGAGGGCTATTTATGGTTATTAGAAAACATAGTAGTGAGTATATCATTTTCACACAAAATACTTTTTTTTGTTTTTTTGTTTTATTTATTTTTTTTTAATAATGAAATTTATTGTCAAATCGGTTTCCATACAACACCCAGTGCTCATCCCAACAGGTGCCCTCCTCAATGCCCATCACCTACTTCACCTCCTTCCCACCCCGCATCAACCCTCAGTTTATTCTCAGTTTTTAAGAGTCTCTTATGGTTTGCCTTCCTCCCTCTCTTTTTTTTTTCCCCTTCCCCTCCCCCATAGTCTTCTGTTAAGTTTCTCAGGATCCACATAAGAGTGAAAATACTTTTGTCTGTCACTACTGCTAGTTTGTTGGATGGCCATATTATTTTAAAGCCTACCTTTTACTGTGTTGGACTTTTTCTTCTAAAAAAAAATTTTTTTTTTAACGTTAATTCATTTTTGAGAGACACAGAACATGAGTGGGGGAGGGGCAGAGAGAGAGGGAGACACAGAATCCGAAGCAGGCTCCAGGCTCTGAGCTGTCAGCACAGATCCCCATGTGGGGCTTGAACTCACGAACTGTGAGATCATGACCTGAGCCGGAACCAAGAGTCGGACGCTTAACTGACTGAGCCCCCCAGGCATCCTGTGTTGGACTTATATTTTGAAGTAATACATAAAAGTGTGTTATGAACTGCAGAAGTCGGTACAGATATAGTTTATTATTTTTTCTTAGCCTTTGTTTTACTAAATCTTACTGATTTTGAGATCTTAAGGAGTTCCATAAAATGTTCAGAGTTTGACTATGCAGTTAATTTTTTTTTTATTGCCCTTTAGTTACTGAATTGCTATTTCTTATTTGGTAATATTTCCGATTCGATAATAGGAGGTACTATTACATTTTTTAAAGTATTTGTCGAGCCCACTTTCTGAGTGAATTAGGCTAATTAAGCTTTCAAAAAGTAGGTGAAATTGATGAATTTGGCTATTAAAACTTAAAAATGAGGATGTTCAGATACAGTGGCTAACCAGCTGGATAGTGGTAGAGACAGGCATTGCATTTTAATCATAGTGCATAGCTTATTTTATTAATTCTGTGATGAATTAGATAAAAATGGATTCATTTAAAGTTCACGCGAGTGCCTGGTAAGTACCAGCTGTCATGCAGGAGGTGGAGGTAAGAATAGGGAGCTGTCCTTCTGGAGTCTTCACTTTATAGGCACTAAGTGACTATAATAATGTGCAAAGAACTGGTGAGGGGGCATAGTGGAGTCCTGGGGGTGTCCCAAGAAGATGCCTCAAAGGAAGTGATAGTGCAACTAGTACTTAAAAAAAGGCAGGTGGGTTTTAGGGGCGGGGGGGGGGGGTGGATTACTATGAGGGGCACATGATGATAGAAGTTCCGTAAAGGCATAGGGGATTTGTCTTGTTTGTCTTGACATCCCTAAACTCAGATTGATACCTGGCTCATTGAGGAGCTCAGCAAATATTTGTTGAAGCAATCAGTAGGTCAGACAATACCTTAATACCAACGCATTTGTTGAGGATTTAGCCACTGTGCTGTGAACTTAATCCAGATTATTTCTCAGCAGTCCTTTGAGGCTGGTACTATCCTTGCAGTTTTATGGATGTGAAAACTGAGACTTGGGGAAGGAAGGTAATTTGAGTAGAAAGCAAGAACTCCTAATGAAGTCTCTTGTATTCAGTAGCCAGTGCTGATAAGCGACCTGCTGTATGAGGAAAGGCCTAGCGGCATTTAAGAAGATGGGGTGCACCTGGCAGAGACAGCTCGTGGGGTTTGGCGGGGGGGCAGCACAGACCAAAAGGAGGAGGGGTGGTTAGAATAGCTTCTGGATACATGATGAAAGGACTTTCATGCTGTGTAAGAACTTGAATTGTTAGAGATTGAGTGGGTCTAGGAAACAACAGGAAGGGGGTAAGTGGAGACAGTTGTGGGCAGCTCTTTCAAGAAATTTTGTTTCAAGGGAGCCAAGAAGGTGGGGGTAGCTACAGGGTATATAAAATCAGGAGTTGTTTTTTTTTTTTTTTCATGGAAGGAAGAAGACGTATTGTTCATATACTAATGGGAATGAACCAGTGGAGGGTGAGGAGGAATTTACTGAACAGAAGAAAGAAGAGATAATGGCATGATTGTAGAAATAGGAGAAATGGGATCCGGAGCTTGAGTGGGGTTTGAGGCTGTTTTGGGAGCAGATGTATATAATTTTTCTGTTGTAACTGACAGGAGGAAAATCCTATTGGTATCAGTACAGGTAGATGTACAGTGTTAGTGGGTTGGAAAATGAGAGCTTTCCCATCTAATAGTGTCAGTTAAAGTATAGGAAGCAAGTTTTTAGTCGAGAATGGAGATGGGAATAAGGTGATGGAGGTTTGGAAAGAATGAAAGAATTGTGGAAAAGTTCTTAACAGAATAGGAGAGAAAGCCTGTTAGGGAAATGTTGTAGCATTGTGGGACAGCATGTTTGAATTGAGTTTATAAAACTTCAAACTTTCTTTAAAATATAGAGAAGAGTATAATGAGCCTGGATGTCCTCACTGCCCAGCTTCAACCATTTTACCAATCTTGTATCTTACTCTCCACTCCTGCCTTTTCTTTCACTTAGTCATTTCAAAGCAAATCCTAGACGCCTTATCATTGTACCCGTAAATACTTAAGTAGTGTCTGTAATTGGTAAAGACTTTAAAAAAATAACCACAATAGCACTGTATTATTTCTAACAAAATGAGTAGTAATTCCCTAACATCATTTGATATCCGCCTCACATTCAATTTTCCCAGGTTGCCTCACGAATGTTTTTACAGTTAGTTCATTTGAATCGGGGCCCTAACGGTGTTGAGATCTGGAAATGAGAACTGTCAGCTTGGTTTTGTAGTATTTCTGCAGAGACTTTGGGTAACTTGTAATCAGGGTTCATAGTTGCCTTTGACTAAGGATTAAGTTTTGCCAGGTGAACATGATAAAGGGAAAGAAGCAAGGGATTAAAGAAATCTCTGTATAATGATGGGCCAGGGATTAAGTTGGTTAGAAGGGATAAGAGACTTTGAGGAGAGAGAGCAGGTAGAAAGCCTGGGGTCGGTGGATTGGATATGTCTGTGAGGCTGAGGAGTTGCTGGAATGCCAGGGACTGGGTGGGTGGAAGGAGCAGTCGCTCACAAGTCTGGTGCTTGACGTGGAGGTGTCCAGAGAGTTCCTTCTTGGTAAGAAAGATCCAGGGCGGTCCTAGGATGTGTAACTGAGGGAATAAAGGAAACGACTGTTGTGGATGAGGTTGGGGAGCGGGGAACACTTTTGAAGTGCTTGCTTGCTTTTTTGGTTTCCATGAGTATGTGTTAAACTCTTCCCCCTCCCCCTTCCTTCTCTGGCTCCTCCGTCTGCTTTTCAGGTGCAGATTCCTCTCGCCCCCACTACTCTACTTTTTGGTTTTTTTGGCCGATCCTTTAAATGATGTTGCTCCTTAAGGCTGGTTTCACTCAACTTAATCCCCCTCGAAATCATAGTCACTTTTGTTTTTTTGTTTTTTTTTTCAATATATGAAGCTTATTGTCAAATTGGTTTCCATACAACACCCAGTGCTCATCCCAAAAATCATAGTCACTTTTGTATTAATTACAATACATCCTCTACATAACGCATACCTTACCCCAGAACTCCAGATCTATCCATCCACTTGCCTTCTGGGAAGCTTCTTTTAGACTTGCTAAAGTTTCAAACCCAACATGTTTGCAAGTGACCTTCTCAACCCTCCATCCTCCCTCCCTCACCTCCTCCACACCTCCTCATTCTTCTCTCTTTCCTACCTCAGTAAATTAATTCAGTCAACAAATTATTTATCGGTTATTATGTGAAAGCAGTCTGCTAGGTATCTGGGGTTCAGCGTGAAACATGGCAGATGTGAGCCCTGTGTCCTACGTGGCAGAGGGGAGATCTGCACCTGCAGTTTCCTTGGCTGACTCTTTCCCGTTTGTCTTTTACGTTTCAGCTTCGGTGCCACTTCTAGGAAGCCTTCTCCGTCCTCCCAAAACTAGTTTCATAGCACCTTTCCTATGTGTGTGTGTTTCCCTTTCTCTGTTCCTAGCTGCTCATTTGTCTTCCCTACTAGGTTTTAAGCAATTTGGAGGGCAGGGCAAGTGTATCGTTCATTGTATCGCTGCTGCCTGTCACAGCGCCCCTGGCACATAGTGGACACTCGATAAATATTTGTTGAACGAATGAATGGTTCCATCTGCATTTTATATAGATCACCAGCAGCAGTAAGGTTAATCTAAAGTTCCCCTACAGACACAGGTGCTTGTCCTACACAGCTGTGTATAATGGTTGCTTATTTGTTTTTAGCAGGTGGTGGGTTTTGGTTGTCCTACTCTAATGAATTTTTTACTGCCTATTTCATTTACTTTTTAATTTTCCTTTATATTAACAGCATTTATAAATACAGCCATTTTCACAATAAAGGCAAGAATGCAGATGTACTACTTCAGTTAACAGTTGATAGTTTAATTAATTCAGGGCTTATTTATTTAGGGAGGCAGAGTTGTAAAGGTTTTTTAATATTTTCTTGTCACCCATATTTAAAAGCCTTTTCATTATTAAGTCGCTCTTTCCCCTCAGGAAATCCTGGGAGTACCTCATGCATCTGAACAGAGATATGATGCTGAATTCTTTAAGAAGTTCAGGAATCAGAATATTGTTCTCTCAGCAAGAACTTATGCTCGGGTAATTTCTTTTTTGTAAATAAAATAATTATGGTTATTAACACTTTCTAAGTCTCTGAGCCGTTCGGTTAATGTTATTGCATGCATTTGCCATTATTTCATTTTTTGTTGTAGTATTAATGTAGAGAAAATGGAACCATATTTAAAAAAAGTTTTTTAATGTTTGTTTATTTTTGAGAGAGAGAGAGAGAGTGAGCATGAATGGGGGAGGGCCGGGCTCGGGCAGGGGGGGCGGGCAGAGAGAGAGGGAGACAGAATCTGAAGCAGGTTCCACGTTCTGAGCTATCAGCATAGAGCCCCATGCGGGACTTCAACCCACGAGCCGTGAGATCATGACATGAGCCAGAATTGGGTGTTTAACCGACTGAGCCACCCAGGCACTCCTGGAACTATATTTTTAAAAATGTTTATTCATCATTCTGAGTTTTAAAAATAAGTAATTTTCATAGCATTAGATTGAGATATGTGGTGCAGACTAGGAAGAATTGGAAATATTTCAAAGTACCTTTTATATCAGAACTGCATAATGAGCTAATTTTAGGTTTTTGGATGTTGTCCTACAAAATCATTCCTTTTTTTCTGAGGTTTACATTGGAAACTTAACCCTTGCCGTTTGTACAGGAAAGTAATGTACAAGCCCTAGAAATTCTGTTCACTTATCATGGATCAGACCTGCTTCCTCATCGCCTCGCGATTCTCTCCAACTTCCCGGAGACCACTTCTCCACATGAATATTCTGTCTTGCTGCCTGAAGCTTGGTATGTGACTTTGTTTACTGAATTTTATCTTTTTTCTAAATAATAAGTGTTTTGTCTCATGATGAATAATCTGTATTAAACAAAAGTAATTTTAATGTAATCTACTTAAACTTTTTTCTGATTATAAAATTATTTCTATTTTATTTTTAAATGCTCTCAAAGCCAAAATGCATCTAGCTTATAACAGGATGACCTTAATTTAATGAACATGAACTTTTCTTTGTTTATTTTTTTTTTGTTTGCTTTTCTCTGAAAGCTAAAAGGAAAAAAAAAAAGTCTTTTGATGATAGAAGTGAACAAAAAGAAGCTTGAGGTGCTCTTTTCATCTTCATATTTCTTTTACTCCTGTATAGTGATATGTAAAATGCATTTTGTGAATTTATATTTACAAGTGTTTTAGAATATAATTTATTTTCTTTCTTTTTTCTTTTTTTTTTTTTTTAAATTTTTTTTTTTTTCAACGTTTATTTATTTTTGGGACAGAGAGAGACAGAGCATGAACGGGGGAGGGGCAGAGAGAGAGGGAGACACAGAATCGGAAGCAGGCTCCAGGCTCTGAGCCATCAGCCCAGAGCCTGACGCGGGGCTCGAACTCACGGACCGCGAGATCGTGACCTGGCTGAAGTCGGACGCTCAACCGACTGCGCCACCCAGGCGCCCCAATTTATTTTCTGCCCCTTGGCAAAAATAGATCTAATATTAATAGAAATGACTTTTTTCTACTGTAAATTGTTAGTATACATAAAGGGCTATCCCTTAAAAGTAAAGAGGGGCTACTGTTCCAAAAAAAATTTTTAAAGTAATTTGAGTTCCTTTATGGTTGTCGTCTTCTGATGTCTACTTAACCATATGATTTTCTGAAATTTCAGAATTGGTTTGCAAAATATTTTTAAATGCCCAGCGCTAGATTATCTCTGAATGCCCCTGGTTCCTTTACTGGAGCTGCTGTTACCAAGTTAAATTGCAAGAAATATGTTAGGTATATCATATTGTAGTGCTGTGGTGTTTTGGGGTGCGGTAATCAGAAGATAAAGTTACGTGGCATCATTGTGTTGGGATGTGTTGCTTAGACAAACTTTGAAAAGATTGGTTTCTTATGAGTCTTTACTTTCTCCATGTGTTTAAAATGAATCTAGTTGAAGTTTTTTTTTTCTTCTTTTTTTGCTTAATTTTTATTTCTCAAGGTCATGTTGAGTATATTTTGCTCCAGGTGGAAAACATGAGGAAAAATAATAGGTTTTAACAGTAACCTGTGTCTGTGTCTCCTCGTAATTTTGTGGGACATCCAGCAGGGCGGGGCCTCTTCTAGGAGCCTCTTCCATAAATGTCCTCCTTTTCCTGTGTTCTCATCGTTTTGTTTGGTCTTGTAACATAACCCCTTTTACAATATATTTCAGTCATTTTCATTTCTGCTCTTCTCCCTCTTGTTCCATCTTTAATAAATATCCAACCCGAAGCCCGAAACCAACTCTTGAAGGCACAGACCATCTCTTACTTAGTTTTGGATCCTCACAGTCCATGGTTGTACCTGTGCAGCAGAGTGTCTGAAAATGTTTGCTGACTGGATAAAGTAGATCCGCCTTGTGGCCATTTATAAAAGAGATCAAAAGCTGCCCTGACGGGAGTGCGGTAGAATATACTTCACCTTTAACAACGGAGGCGCCCTGGTGAACGTTCCACCAAGGCTCCCACGGCCTTCATTCACAACTGCGGCCTTCATTCACGACTCCGGCCTTCATTCACAACTCCGTTGCTCCTTTAGCCTGTGGGTGAAGCCCTGTTCTTCTACCCTGTTTGAAGTTCTACTCTAAGGGATGCCTGGATCAGGAAGATCTAGTTATAGGAATTGTTTCCTTTTTGAGGAAGTTTATTCTTGTTTGAATACTTGGTGTTTGTTTATTTTTAAATCACTTTCAAGTCAGATGAACACAAAGTGTCTGTTTTGTTGGAGTATGAGCGATCCCCTCTACTTCCCCGCTCATTGTTTGCTGAACACCATCCCTGTGCCTGGCACTATGGGAGGGATTCCGAAGCACGTAAAATATTGTTCTTCCACAGGACTAATCAGGTATGTTTTATATATCAACAGAAATTCCTGCTTACAGCATCACGCTTTCAAACTGAGCAAGAAATGAGCCGAAAAGACTCTAAATACATTTGAAGCTTTTTCTGCCTTTTTTTTTTTTTAACCCCCTCAGTTGCAGTGTTTGAAAACTAGTAACATGATCTTCCCACTTCCTCATTTACTGCCTTCAAAGACTGTAGAACTTTCTGTGCACATGCCTTTTTTTTTTTTCTGGCTGTATGTACTGTTCAGCCACAGAGCCCCCGGCTCATCCTGCTTTATAAAGTGCCCTTCATTGTCTCAACTTGTATTTTGCAAGTAATAATGACTTTTCAATAATCTGTTAAATTGCTTTGAAACAAGTCGCTGAACTCTAAATGTGTGGCTCCCAAAATGCAGAATGGCTGTGTAACTTCTGCTCAGTCTTCAGCTTGCTGTCAGGGTAAGGGCATACAGTCCCCCGTTTTCTCCCTCCTGCCTACACGGGCCTCTCATTGTCCCTTAAATCGCCACCCTGCCTCGGCCGTGGGGCTGGTTTTGTGGCCAGTGTGCCTCCTGCCTGGTGTGCCCTTTTCCTAGATCTTCATGTGACTGGGCCTCCTACTTCCTTCTGAGTCTCCCCTCAAAGGCTCTCTCTTCAGAAACCCCTTCTCTGACCACTCTCTTCAGGTAGCCTCCGCTCCCTCCCGCAGCTTTTGCCCGACCAGGTTTTTCTCCATCGCACTCACACCTAACATATTATGTGGTCGTTTGTCTTCTCCACTTTATCTGATCTCCCTCGGCCATCCTGTTTACGATTTTACCCTCACTTTAAATCCTCCTTTCATGCTTTAGTTTCTTCCTAGCATTTATCACTCCTACTTTAGTTTGTGTTCTACTCACTTATTTATTTTGTTCCCCCTGCCCCCTGCCCACCCCAGTAAAACAGCAGCCCCAGTAGGACAGGGATTTTGTGTGTTTTCCCTTCCTTACCCGCCCTGCACTTAGAAGATTGCCTGGCACATTGTAGGTACTCAGTAAATACTTGTTGAATGAATGAATGAATAAATGAATGAATATTTGAATATCAAATCCATAAGGGAAGGACCTCGTGTCTTGTTCCCCTGTGTAGAATGTACATGGGAGGGTAGGTAGCGTTTTGCATTTTAGAGTTCAAGCTGTGTAATATTTTGGAAAGTGATAGTAGGTTATGCCAGCAAATTGACCTGTTACCTACCCTGTGTTGAGATCCAGTAGGCAGAACTTTTGCTTTGACATTTAACCAAAGTTTGGTTAACCAGTTTTGATCTAACCAAATTTGATGATTATGATTGCTGGGAAACTTCTGTGGCGTGTGGTATTCTTGTGTTTTATATTGTCATTCTTAAATTATCATGTGTTTGACGATGATGAAATGCGACCAGGTTTTGTTAAACTTTGAAATTACGTTTTCCATCATAGATGCCACATCCTTTTATTAGCTGTCTATCCTTAGTTTATCATTGCTATAAAATGTTTCCACTTTATAGTGTACTTGACTGTATGAAAGTACAAAGGTGACATTTCTTACTGTCTTCATTAGCTCCCACAATATGTGTTAATAGAGATTTTTATAAAAGAAATTCTTGTTTATTTTGGGGATTTTTGATACTTGTGGCATGTTTTAGAAAGATTATTTAGATTTTTCATTTTATGCCTCTTTCCCTAGTGTAGAATCTTTTCCAGAATGATGGAAGTAACCTAGTTTAAAAAGTGGTATTTTGAACGGTTGTCTGTTGAAGTAGCGTCGCAGAAGAGGGGTAGGAGCTTTGCTATTAGAGCCCGAGTGCCTAGTTCATGTCTTTGGATAACTTTCTTAAATGCACTTTGGTCTTCTCACCTGTAAAATGGACATGAATTGTCCTCAGCATTGTGAGAATGTTTAATGAGCTAATGCATTGCTCGGCACCAAATAAATGCTACTTAAGTGTTAGCAACTATTGTTAGGGTAGAATCCTATATTAGCACCTTGGCCCTGTATACTTCACGTGCTTCCTGTTTTAAATTTATTGGCATATTTTTATAATTCCAGAAAAGTTGAAAATACAGGGAGTTCTGGATACCCTTCACTTAGCTTCCCTTTTCTCCTATATAATCATAGCACATTTGTCAAAACTAAGAACTTATCACTGGAATAGTCAGTTCTGCTATATCATGACCTATACATTCCTAAAATCACTGACTGTGTGGGATCCTGCAGTGAAAACCACAGGGCTTATGGGAACAGTGGGATTAGTGGTCCAGGACTCAAAAACTTTGTTCGGTGAAAAAAAGGAACCTAAATGAAAGTCCTGACTAACACTGTTTACATGTGTTAAAGGGTTAATAGGCACACAAATACTAAAATATGGCACTTCTGTTGAAAAAGACCTTAGAAGGACTTTGCACGTGGAAGTGGGTGTCGGGAGAGTTGCAGGTCCTGCGTCACTGGGAAGTGGAGGAAGAGGGTGGTTGGAAATCTGGTGGAAAGTGGTGTCACCAGATGTGGATGGGGGCTTCCTAACATACTCTGTGATCCGAGGTTTCTGGTGACTGTCTGGGCGTCTCTGCACGCGTAGCCTGACATGGCTGGGTTCGGTTTTCTGTGTGCACCTAGTGTTTCTTGGGGATGAAATTTGGCGTCAGCAAATGCAAAACTTGTGTTATGCCCAAGTTGTTCCCTCATATCTATCACTGGAACAAATTTGCATCTTCAAAACAGGATAGCAGAACCGACTGCGCAATACTGCTAACTAAATGACAGATTTATTTGGCTATAATTAGTTTTTCTACTAATATGCTTTTTCTGTTTTCGAATCCAATCCAGGATACCACGTTGCATTTAGATTTCATTTGCTTTTAATATGTAGAAATAAACTCCGTTCAATATCTGTCAGTCAGGAAATTCTTTGACACATGTATTTGCTAGATAATGAAAATTGATACTCATATTTATATTCCTGGATTATTTCCAGAATCAGCAAGGAAAGATTCCATTATTTAGTGTATCTGGGGATATTACTGTATTTAAACTATTTTATAATTGTAAGTGGTAAAACTCTGTTGATGGAAGTAGACTATCCAGCTATCCGGCACACTACATTTGTCTCCTGGACGAGCTGTTACTGTGGTAACTTGGCAGTTCGTTTGCTTATAAATATCTGAGTTTTGTTAATTATTTGGCGATTGGAGGTTGGACCGCGAAAGTGTGCTATAACATGTGGATAGATTGTACTTGTGTGAACCATAAAAATGTGTTGACGTTTCTAATTTCTTTTCTGAATTTGTGATTGTAAGAATTATTTGTTGACTTCTAATCATTGTCTGCCTTTAGTTCCACAGTAGTTTATGTGATGTACCGTTAAGGCTAACATCCAAAGGGGCTGGCTAAAAGATGTGAAGTGATCAGCTATTTAGATCATCTAGGAGGTCAGCCGCATCCCATGTCAGTATATATATGGCTATTTAGAAACTGCTCTTTTTCTAGAGCATAGAAATTGGAAACCACTTTCGCCTGTGTTCATTTGGAGCCACCTTGAAAAAACAGTATAAGTTGTACGAGCACCTAATGGGCAGAAGCATTCTTCCTGTGACCTGCAGACCTGGGATTTTTTTGTGCCACGCATACTTTAACTCGTGTTTGTCCCTGGCATTTTATTCCCTTGCGAACCCTGAATCATTCCTGCTTTTCCTAGGCCTGAATCCCTTTCTGGTGCTCTCTGCCCCACTTGATAACGCAGCATGGTGATAGACCGATTGTGTTCTTCAACAGTCCGATTCAGAATGACTAGATCTGTCTTGCATTTGTAAATCGTATTTTGAGCTTTGCATATTTTTGGCTTTGTTAAGTGCAGGGACTGTTAAGACCATTTGACCATTATAATGTTTTTGTTTTATTTTTCAAGAAAAAATTTTTAATTGTAAAAAAACATACAACATCAAATTTACCATTTTAACCACTTTTCAGCATACATTTCCCTAGTAGGTCTGTTCCCCTTGTTCAACCAATTTCCAGAACTCTTTTTACCCTCATGAAACCCTGCACCCGTTAAACAACTCTCATTTTCTGCCCAACCCAGCCCCTGACCACCAGCATTCTGCTTAGTGTCTGGGTGAAGTTGCTTACTCTTGGGTGCCACCTAAAAGTGGAGTCATGCAGTATTTGTCTTTTTATGATTCTTTTATTTCACTTAGCATAATATCCTCAAGGCATACTCCTATACTTTCAGTGAAATTAATATTACAATTAAATAGGGCTTAGAGTGGCTTGCCATCTCTGGGTCATGTTTCTGTTTATGCTGCGAAAGTACTTCTCAAACAAAGAATAGGATGAGGACGAACTAACTCTAGTTTGAGATGCAAGGTTACATTACCATTATTGCTGGACTTCCTGTGGAGAGCCTCTTCTCCATCTCTTGGTGATAAATAGGGTGTGCAAACTGAAGGGAACTTGGAATATATCCAAAATATATCTAATATATCTTCTAACACTTGTGTTTGAATAGCCAAACATGGAGCCTTTTTCTGTAATTACAATAACATAAAAATTAGGTCCTAAGATAGCAAAACATCAATATGCATTTTATTAAAATTCCAAGTAGGACAAATTTGATTTAGGTCAAATTGATTTGCCTTATAACTTAAATGATTAATAATTTGTCCTTAAAGAGATCAGATGACATTATTTCCATTCTTCACAACTGAAATATTAGGCAGAAGTTTACTTTTTTAAATTAATTACTTAATATTTAAAAATATTTATTTTTAATATACATCCAAGTTAGTTAGCATATAGTGCAATAATGATTTCAGGAGTAGAATTCATTGATTCATCCTTTGCATATAACACCCAGTGCTCATCTCAACAGTTGTCCTCCTTAATGCCCCTTGCCCATTTAGCCCATCCACTGCCCATACCCCCTCTAGCAACCCTCAGTTTGTTCTCAGTATGTAAGAGTCTCTTATGGTTTGTCCCCCTTCCTGCTTTTATATTATTTTTGCTTCCCTTCCCTTATGTTCATCTGTTTTGTATCTTAAATTCCACATGAGTGAAGTCATATGATACTTGTCTTTCTTTGACCAATATGATAGTGACCATGATACGCTCTAGTTCCATCCACATTGTTGCAAATGGCAAGATTTCATATGTATATATATACCACATCTTCTTTGTCCATTCATCTGTCAGTGGACATTTGGGCTCTTTCCATACTTCGGCTGTGACATTGGGGTGCATGTGCCCCTTCAAAACAGCACACCTGTAGTCTTTGGATAAATATCTCGTAATGCAATTGCTGGGTCATAGGGTAGTTCTGTTTTTAATTACTTGAGGAACCTCCATATTGTTTTCCAGAGTGGCTGCACTAGTTTGCATTCCCACCAGCAGTGCAAAAGGATTCCTCTTTCTCCATATCCTCGCCGACATCTGTCATTGCCTGAGTGGCTAATTTTAGCCATTCTGACTGGTGTGAGGTGGTATCTCATGGTGGTTTTGATTTGTATTTTCCTGATGATGAATGATGTTGAACATTTTCTCATGTGTCTCTTAACCATCTGGATGTCTTCTTTGGAAAAGTGTCTCTTTGTGTCTTTTGCCCATTTCTTCACTGGATTGTTTGTATTTTGGGTGTTGAGTTTGGTAAGTTCTTTATAGATTTTGGATACTAACCCTTTATCTGATATGTCATTTGCAAATATCTTCTCCCATTCTGTTGGTTGCCTTTTAGTTTTGCTGATTGTGTCCTTTGCTGTGCAGAAGCTTTTTATTTTGATGAGGTCCTAATAGTTCAATTTTGTTTTTGTTTCCCTTGTTGTGCAGAAGCTTTTTATCTTGATGAGGTCCTAATAGTTCATTTTTGTTTTTGTTTCCCTGGCCTCCGGAGACATGTTGAGTAAGATGTTGCTGTGGCTAAGGTCAAAGAAGTTTTTGCCTGTTTTCTCCTTTAGGATTTTGATGGCTTCCTGTCTTAAATTTAGGACTTTCATCCATTTTGAGTTTATTTTTGTGTATGGTGTAAGAAAGTGGCCCAGGTTCATTTTTCTGCATATTTCTGTCCAGTTTTCCCAGCACCATTTGCTGAAGACACTGTCTTTATTCCATTGGATATTCTTTCCTGCGTTGTCAAAGATGAGATGGCCAGAGGTTTGTGGGTCCATTTCTGGGTTCTCTGTTCTTTTCCATTGATCTGTTTTTGTGTCTTCACACAAAACTGTCTTCATAATTACAGCTTTGTAATACATCTTGAAGTCCAGAACGGGGATGCCTCCAGCTTTGGTTTTCTTTTTCAGGATTGCTTTGGCTTTTTGGGATCTTTTTTCGTTCCATACAAATTTTAGGATTGTTTGTTCTAGCTCTGTGAAGAATGTTGGTGTTATTTTGATAGGGATTGCATTGAATATGTAGATTGCTTTGGGTAGTATCGACATTTTAACAACATTTGTTCTTCCAATCCATGAGCATGGGGTATTTTTCCATTTTTTTTGTGTCGTCTTCAATTTCTTTCATAAGCTTTCTATAGTTTTCAGCGTATAGATTTTTCACCTCTTTGGTTAGGTTTATTCCTAGGTATTTAATGGTTTTTGGTGCAATTGTAAATGGGATTGATTCCTTGATTTCTCTTTCAGCCGCTTCATTATCGGTGTATAGAAACGCAACCAATATCTGTACATTGATTTTATGTCCTGCAACTTTGCTGATTTCATGGATTAGTTCGAACAGTTTTTTGGTGGAGTCTTTTGAGTTTTCCCCGTGGATTATCATGTCATCTATGAAGAGTAAAAGTTTGACTTCTGCCTTGCTGATTTGGATTCTTTTTGTTTCTTGGTGTTGTCTGATTGGTGAGGCTAAGATTTCCACAGTATGTTGAATAACATTGTTGAGAGTGGACATCCCTGTCCTGTTAGCGGTGGGTCTTTCATATATGGCTTTTATGATCTTGAGGTATGATCCTTCTATCTCTATTTTCTTGAGGGTTTTTATCAAGAAAGGATGCCATGTTTTGTCAAATGCTTTCTCTGCATCTATTGAGAGGATCATGTGGTTCTTGTCCTTTCTTTTATTGATGTGATGTGTCACATTGTTTTGTGGATATTGAACCAGCCCTGCCAGGTATAAATCCCACTTGATTGTGGTGAATAATTCTTTTAATATGTTGTTGAATCTGGTTGTATAGTATGTTATTGAGAATTTTTGCATCTGTGTTCATTGGGGAAGTTGGTCTATAGATCTCGTTTTTAGTAGGGTCTTGGGTTTTGCAATCAAGGTAATGCTGTAATGCTAGCCTTGTAGAACGAGTTTGGACGTTTTCCTTCCATTTCTATTTTTTGGAATATCTTCAAAAGAATAGGTGTTAACTCTTCTTTAAATGTTTGGTAGAATTCCCCTGGAAAGCCATCCAGCCCTGGATTCTTGTTTCTTGGGAGATTTTTGATTACTCATTCAATTGCTTTACTGGTTATCCGTCTGTTCAAATTTTCTGTTTCTTCCTGTTTCAGTTTTGGTAGTTTACATGTTTCTAGGAATTTGTCCATTTCTTCCAGATTGCCCAACTTATTGGCATATAATTGCTCATGATATTCTCTTATTATTGGAAGGAAAGCCTTCTTGGAAGAGGGAAGGTTTTCTCTAGATCTTGAAAGTTGAGTGTGATTTTGATATTGGGAAGTTCAAAGAGGAAAGAGTCATCTGAATATTTAACATGAAGTTGTTTTACCTACCTAGTCTTTACCTGAGTCTTTACCTGTGTTATACTGTTTAGTCACGGGGTACAAAAGATGTTGCCAATTAATTTGTTAGTTGAAATGAATTAATGCAGAGGATTTCCAGTAAAACAATCAGGAATCTCTTTTTATGTTTTTATGTAGCTTGCTCTTATTCATAAAGATTTCTTTTTTCTTCTCTGAAATTTTTAAAAAGCAGTTTCTGTTGGTCATTCTATTGGTCATTCCCACCATATTTTTGTTGTTGTAATGGAAATATTATCTAAACTGTAGCCTGGATGATGAAATAATTATGGAAAAAATTGGGGCATCGCATTCATTTGTTTGATTCTCAAGAGAAAAATAAAAGTGTTTCTTTTCCCTTTCACATTGAAAAGTTGATTAGTTACCTAATCAGAATGCAATTCCCATATGTACAGTTTATTTCTGAACTGCTGTGAACAAAGAACAATACATTGGGTTGTATTTAGGCTTGGAATAAGTATCTGGTCTTCTGTGGTGACTATCAGTACAGAAGAATATAGAGTCCTCTACAAATGTTGGATATGTTGGCACTTTCTGGATCCAAGGATAACTTGGCGTTTGGATCAGAAAGGAAAGGCTCGTCACCTCAACTGTCTGGGAATAGGGTCTGGGGCTGGCAGTGGGGCGATTGGTTTGCATGTCTCCTGGCACTGTGGGCGCCTTAGATCTTGACTCCATTAGTTTTTGTCTTTCTGATTATTTAAAACCACAAAATGGATTTAGGACAATTTCCTTGATTAAGAAGGTAGAAGTGAATCTTATTTCAGAGGAGTTTGTATGGGCTTTGGAAAGTGTGTTGATACTTGTTGTGTATTTGGTACTCTGAGAAGTACTAAAGAAATAAAGGTGTACTGATTTGTTCATTTCCTGTTTGGAGCATGGGACTCTTTTTTTTTTTTTAATTTACAAACCAGTTTTACGTTTCACATGTAATTCTCACAGCATGTTTATGGGATAAGCAGAGAAGGGAGTTCTATTCCTGCCTTCAGGCAGAAAACTTGAAAGGCATTAGTTGAAATATATGCTGAAATAGGGAATTATTTTAAAAATAATTTTAATTGCATTATCATTTTACATATGTATATGTAACATTGTCCAGTGTTTTTAATATGGCTTAATACAGTTAAAGTTTCTGATTTATTTGAAATTAAGACCTTTTTGAGGGGGTACTTTTTTTTTTAAACTAATACATTCTCCTAAAAATCTGTTACTAAATTCAGCATTAGCTAGTGGTAATGATACTCTTTTCATGGAGATGAGATTTTTCTTTCATTATTCATTTTCCTCCAAAGTTTAAGTCTCCTGACCAATAATTCAGTACATGTGATCCTTAAGTAGATTATAACATCTTCTGAATGGTTGAATTACCTTAGGGAAATAGTCCCTATAATTCTTCTTGATCACACAATGTCTTTTCCAGTCAAGATTTCATTAATATGTAAATACTTGTCTGTAACAGCAGTGAATCTCTTTATCACACTATATTTAATTAACATATAAATAACCCTGTGAGACACTTTCCCAATTTCTGATATAGGCAAGCCTGTTTAAATATTGTATTTGTAATAAGAAAAATTCTATTAAGAATCAAATTCATATTTCATACACAAAGTATATGCATTATTTTAAGAAATGTTTTGACCTCCATGTGTACTCCATTTTTAATCCTAAAAGTTTAGCTACTATTTGTAATGACTGTAGGAGAAAAACTCCATGACATACGTAAATGTTGGGATCACATGACATGGCACTGACGCGCATCAGTTTCTTCAGGTGTGGAATGGGGACGTTGTGGAGGTATTGTGATAGTTAAGTCATCGAAGAGAGCTGTCGTCTGTCGCCATTGCTGGCATGTCGCTGGCGTTCAGCATACAGCAGTGGTTGTAGTAGCAGAGGATAAAGGAGTAGCAGTGACAGCAGCCGTACCAGTGTTTTGGGTACATGTCGATAAGAATGTTAGTTACGGATATCTTTCAGCTTCTAGTGCACTGATGAATAAACAGAATGTGTATGACAGGGAGTATTCCTCCCTGATGACACTGATGCTGGGATTGCTCCTCTGGGACAGGACCCCTTATCCTGGTATCAGGTACCTGAGTTTCCAAATGATCACTCCAGAAGTTGCTTAGCGAACCTTATTTCCAACGCAGTTAAAGGTTTTAATTTCATTTTTTTTTTTTTTAATTTTTTTTTTTCAACGTTTTTTACTTATTTTGGGACAGAGAGAGACAGAGCATGAACGGGGGAGGGGCAGAGAGAGAGGGAGACACAGAATCCGAAACAGGCTCCAGGCTCTGAGCCATCAGCCCAGAGCCTGACACGGGGCTCGAACTCACGGACCGCGAGATCGTGACCTGGCTGAAGTCGGACGCTTAACCGACTGCGCCACCCAGGCGCCCCTAATTTCATTTTTGATTGAATGATACATACAGGAAAACGAACAAATCGTAAGCGCACAATTTGCTGGATATTTGGATGAGACCGAGAAAGACGTTATCAGCATCTCTTACCCCCTCTCCTGTTACCATCTTGCAGTCCTCTCATCTGAGAGGACCGCTTGTCCTGACTCCTGACGTCACAGCCTAGTTTCATCTGTGAAAGAAACGGAGTGGCTTGTGAGCACTGTTCTCCCCTCTCAACAGAGATCAGATTTCTTCTTCTTCTTTTTTTTTCTTTTTATATCTTGTTGGAAAAAACAGACCGCTTCGTGAGTTTGGGCGTCATTCTTGTGAAGCGGCCATGCTGATCTTCTCTGTATCGTCCCGATTGCAGTATATGTGTCACGAAGCGAGCACCAGAGATGAGATTTCTGATGTCCTTCAGATTGAATACCTTTCTAAGGCTGGATGTACATTGATATTTTGGTTCTTTTATATTTAAAGTGTGTTTCTTATGGACAGAATATACAGTTGACCCTTGAACAATGTGGGTGTTAGGGGCACTGACACCCCGTATGGTAAAAAAAAAAAAAAAAATCCACATTTAAATTTTGATTCCCTCCAAACTTAACTACTCATAGTCTACTGTTGAGTGGAGCACCTACCAATAACAAAAACAACACACGTTGTATGTTGTCTATATTATATACTGTATTCTTACAATAGGGTAAGCTATGGAGAGAAAATGTTATTTTAAAAATCCTCAGAAAGAGAAAATAGTTATAGGACTAGATTGTATTTATCAGAAAAGATCTATATAAGTGTGTCCACGTAGTTTGAACCGGTGTTGTTCAAGGGTCGACTGTAATTGAATCTTACTGTTTTATCTAATTGGGGAATCTCTGCCTTTTGATGGTCATGCTTTGGCTGTTTATATATAATGCATAGTTCAGTGTGGTTCAGTTTAAAGCTAACACTTTGGTATCGGTTTACCACTTGTTCCATTTTTTCTTTGCTTGCCTTTTTCTCTTTTCCTGCCCGTTTTAAGTTTATTTATTTATTTATTTTGTGATAGAGACAACCAGTGTGGAAGGGGCAGGGGGGGGGGGGGGGACAGAGGACCTGCAGCCAGCTCTGTGCTGACAGCAGAGACTCCGATGTGGGGCCCGAACTCCCGAACCGTGAAATCATGACCCGAGCTGAAGTCTGACGCTTAACCGACTAAGCCACCCAGGCACCCCTCCTGCTTTCTTTTGAACTGGTTCCTTTTAGAATTCCATGGAATCTCCCTTATTGGGTTATTAGCTATACTTTCTTTTTTGGTGGTTGCTGTAGCATTTACACTTCTGTAGTTATGATAGTCTACTGTCAAATAGTGTAATAGAACTTCAAGTATAAGATGAGAACCTTACCACAGTATTTTTCCATTTTCTCCCTGCTGGCTTTTGAATGACTGTTGTCATATATTTAACTCTTATATATGTTATGAATTATACCTTTTTATCATTTTTGCTTTAATGAGTAAAAATGGGGGCTCCTGGGTGGTTCAGTCAATTAAGCGTTTGACTCTTGGTTTTGGCTCAGGTCACGATCTCATGATTCTTGGGTTGGAGCCCCACGTTGGGCTCTGTGCTGCCAATGTGGCGCGTGCTTGGGATTCTCTGTCACTCTCTCTCTCTGCTCCTCCCCCTCCTCTTTCTCTCTTTCTCTGTCTCTCAAAATAAATGCATAAATTAAAAAAAAAAACAAAACTAAGGGGTGCCTGGGTGGCTCAGTTGGTTGAGCGTCTGACTTCAGTTCCGGTCATGATATTGAGGTTCATGAGTTCGAGCCCCGCGTCGGGCTCTGTGCTGACAGCTCAGAGCCTGGAGCTTGCTTGGGATTCTGTGTCTCCCTCTCTCTTTGCCCCTGCCCTGCTAGCATGCTTGCTCACTCACTCTCTCTCAAAGATAAACATTAAAAAATAAAATAAGAATGAAATATAAAAAATTAAAAATGTGTTTTATATTTGCACATGTATTTACTGTTCTGCTCTTCATTGCTTTTAGTAGATCCAAATTTCTATCTGGTATCAATTTTGTTCGGTCTGAAAGACTCTGGCATCTCTTGCAGGGCTAATCTGCCGGTGATGTGTTCTCGGCTTTTGTATGCCCAAGGAAGTCTTTCTTTTGCCTTTGTTTTGGAAAATACTTTTGCTGGGTGTGGGATTCGAGGCTGTCACTTTTCTCCTGTTAGTCTTTCAAGGGTTTCCCTGCACTGTCATCTCCCGTTGTCCTCCATGAGGTCGGTTGTCATTCTTAACTGTGCATTTTTACAGCATGGGTCTTATTTTCTTTGGATGCTTTTAAGATTTTCTTTATAACTCGTTTTGAGCTGTTTGATTATGATGCTCCTTGACGTGGTTTTCATCATGTTTATTCTCATTGCTGCTGATTGAGTTTTCTTGGATCTACACCCAATTTAGGAGTTACGTGCTTAGTACTTCTTCAGATACCGTTTCTCACTCCACCTCCCCTCCTTAAAACACACCCTCTTTTCTGGGCCACCGCTTCCACGTGTGCTGGCCACTTGATCTGTCTTACAATTCATTTTTTTTTTTTCGGTGTTTTTCTGCATTTCATTTTGAATAGTTTCTATTACTATGTCTTTGTAAATAGGTTGCAATAGCAACTTATAGGTTGATAGCTGCAATGTCTGCTATCAATGCTATCAGTGCGTTTTTCATCTCTGCTGCTGAATTTTCATTCCTTGGAGTATGATTTGGATTTTTAAAAAATTCTCTATGTCTACCGCATGGTATATTGGTGTTTTAAATAAATTGGTAATTGTCCTGGTTACAGGCCATAATTTCCTGCTTTTTTACATATCTGGTATTTTTGATTGGATGCTGGACATGTGGGTTTGTTCATCTCACTAGTTGAGTTCCTATCCCAGTTGTTATGGAACATACTTTGTCCTTTCCCATAATGCACTTTTATTTAATCACACTGTGTGTGTGTGCTCTAAAGTTAGCTTCTCTGTGAAGTTGATCCAAAAGGATTTCTTAATTTACAGTGGGTTAAATTAATCTGTAATGGGTTTCCTTAATCTGAAAATTATAGAAAATGACCTAGCAATACAGGTATAGGGCTATTTATTTGATATTTTTTGTTAGTGAATAACTTGGAGCCTGTTTTTATTCCAGGGTCAACTCCCTTGCCTCTTCCTGTACTTCTTGTTTCTGATTGGGTGAATGAGTGCTTATTAAGTAGTAGGAATCTATATTAAAAAATACAAGACCGGGGCTGCTGGGTGGCTCAGTCAGTTAAGCCGCCAGCTCTTGATTTCGGCTCAGGTAACGGTCTTGGCAGTTTGTGGGTTCAAGCCCCGCATTGGGCTCCGTGCTGACAACACGCGGAGCATGCTTGGGATTTTCTCCCTCTCCTCTCTCTCTGCACCTCCCTCGCTCTCACTTGCTCACTGCTCTCTCAAAATAAATAAATAAGGGGCGCCTGGGTGGCTCAGTCGGTTGAGCGTCCGACTTCGGCTCAGGTCATGATCTCGCGGTCCGTGGGTTCAAGCCCTGCGTCGGGCTCTGTGCTGACAGCTCGGAGCCTGGAGCCTGTTTCAGATTCTGTGTGTCTCCCTCTTTCTCTGACCCTCCCCTGTTCATGCTCTCTCTCTGTCTCAAAAATAAATAAATGTTAAAAAAAATTAAAAAATAAAATAAATAAAACTTAAAAAAGAAATGCCATTTCCTCCAAATTCTCCAACATGTTGCTTTCTTTCTCTTCCGACAATTTCTAGTTTAACTTTGAACTTCATCAACAGTAGAGATGTATTAGAATTACTTGCACTACAGATACCTGGACCATTGTTTTCTAACCACAGCCTGTGCAATTGACACGAGAGCCTCTCCCTCTTCATTTCTGGGGTTTTCATTTCTTTAGTTGTGACTGTAAGTCAGTCTGCAGTGTAATTTGGCCTAGACCCAAAGAACTCATGTTGGAAAGGCTGTGGATAGACATGTACAGCAACATCTTAAGGCAAACCACCTTTGTGCTTCTTTGTCTAAAGCTTAGGACATGTCACATCTCTGTGCTTATGCGTACCCATACACATAGGCCCAGAGTCACCTGCAATTTACAGTATTACAGTGTTCCTGAGGGCACGATATACAATAGGAAGTTGTACAGTCCATTGCAGAAATCTTAAATCAGAAACATTTGAAAGAACACTAAAGTACATTGTCTAAATCTTTAGCCACAGAGCAAGCATAATGATCTTAAGCTGTAAATACCCCTGTAGTTCAGTGGTTGTTTTTGTTTACTTATTTATTCAAATTCATCCTTTGGTCCTTCAGTTTGTCCATCTATCCATCCACTAAGCTTTCAATGAATGCCAAGTATTGTACTAAGAATATAAAAATGACTAACACTTGGAAAGAACTTATAGTTTAGTGAAGGAGCAAGACACAAGTAAATAATTGTGCATATCTTACTTATGATGAGGTTATATCTTGATAAACCCATTGCTGAAAATACTAAGTCAAAAATGCACTTAATACACCTAACCTACTGAACATCATAGCTCACATTAGCCTTCCTTAAGCATGTTCATAACACTTAATGCTAGCCTCCAATTGAGCAGAATCATCTAACACAGGACTGTCTTATAATAAAGTGGTGAGCCTCCTCATGTAATTTATTGACTACCGTACTGAAAGTGAAAAACAGAATGGTTACATGATTACAGAAGGGTTGTAAGTAAATTGGTGGTTTATCCTCCGTGATCGCTTGGTGGACTGGGAGCTGTGGCTCCCTGCCGCCATCCAGGATCGTGAGAGAGGACCATTACCGCATGACCCTAGCCCAGGAAAAGACCCGACTTCAAAATCCAAAGTACAGCTTCTACCAAGGGCATATCCCTTTCACACCATCGTAAAGTAAAATAATTGTAAATTGAAGCATTCTAAGTGGAACCATCTACCTGTAATTCTGTGCAATGACAGCAGTAACGGGAATACATACAAAGCTTAGTCTTACGGAAGAAAGTCAGGGAGGCTTGATCTGGGAACATCACAGAAGGTTTCAGTTTTTTTCTCTTCTAATGATCACTGCATTGATTGGCCCAATTAAAGACAACATTGTAAATATGCATTCCATGGATCAAGACTACTTTTCTATCCATTCAGATCAGGCTAAAGTGCTGAATTTATAATTTTTATGAGTCTTTTTAAATATCAATCTACATTTTTTTCTTCCTGTTGCCACTGTATAAAACTTGGCTTCCGAAGTGTAAATTTTTCTTTTTTTTTTTTTTGGAAGAGTTTTTCAAGAGTTAGAGTAACACAATGCTTCCCTTGTGAAGCATTGCTAATTACTTGATTGAATCACTTTGCTGAGATTTTTCTGTAAGTTAGGTACTGAGGGTGTAAAGTGCCCCTACCCTGAAACCCATGTGTACAGATAATCTCAGTAGCAGTGAGGTATATGCTGTAAAGGAATCAGTCCTAGCTATGTCGTCTTAATTGACTTTTATAGATTTCATTTATTGGTCAGATTAATTTTTTTCCTTTTTTAAGCTGAAATATAGTTGACACACGCTGTGGGTCAGATTAGTTTCAATGTCAAATTAGTTTCACAACATAGTGATTTGACACATTTATACATTATGCTGTGCTCACTGCAGTGTGCTTATCGTCTGTCCCCATATAGCACTGTTACAATACCATGGACTATATTCCCTGTGCTGTGCCTTTATTCCCGTGACTGATTCATTCCACAACTGGAAGTCTGGATCTCCTACTCCCCTTCACCCATTTTGCCCATCCCCCACCCACCTCCCCTCTGGTAACCATCAATTCTCTGTATTTATGGCTCTGTTTCTACTTTTCCTTTGTGTATTCATTTGTTTTGTTTTTCAGATTCCACATATAAGTGAAATCATATGGCATTTATCTTTCTCCGTCTCACTTCACTGAGCACAAAACCCTCTCGGCCCATCCGTGCTGTCACAAATGTCAAGATCTCAACCTTTTTTAATGGCTGAGTAATATTCGTGTGTGTGTGTGTGTGTGTGTGTGTGTTTGTGTGTACAGTCTTCTTTATCCGTTTATCTATTGATGGACCCTTGGGTTGCTTCTGTATCTTAGCTATTGTAAATAATGCTGCAGTAAACATAAGGGTGCACATATCCTTTCAAATTAGTGTTTTCATTTTCTTTGTGTAAATATGCAGTAATGGAATTACCGGATCATATAGTTTTGAGGAACCTCCGTAGTGTTATCCACATTGACTACGCCTGATTTGCATTCCCACCAACAGTGCATGAAGAAGGGTCTTTTTTCTCCCCATCCTCGCCAACACTTGTTATTGCTTGTCTTTTTGAGTCTAGCCATTCTGACACATGTAAGGTGATATCTCATTGTGGTTTTGATTTGCATATCCCTGATGATTAGTGATATTGAGCAATTTTTCATGTGGTTCAGACTAAGTTTTGTATCTTGACTAAATCTTACCTTTCCAATTCTTAAGGGTTTTTGTTGTTGTTGTTGTTGTTGTTATTTGTTTTTGAGAGCTCCGATTTTAGAATTAAGATAACATCACTGGATCCGTTCCTACTGATAAATCATTTATGCATTCACTCAGTAAGACAGTGAAGATTTCGAGTCCATGTAGTTTACTTTTCTGCAAATTTATAATTGTAATATGTAGCTTATGGGGTGTTTGAGGAGGAAATGAAATAATGCATTTATAAATTATTATTCATGTAATACTATGCCTATATTACTACTAGGAGTTGTGATGGATGCAAAGGAGTACTTACAAGAATGGAATATTTACATTAAATTTTTTTAAATTTATTTTTGAGAGAGTGAGTGAGTGGGGGAGGGGCAGAGAGAGAGAGGGAGACAAAGAGGACCTGAAGCCAACTCTGTACTGACAGCAGACAGCCCAATGTGGGGCACGAACTCGGAAACTGTGAGACCACGACCTGAGCTGAAGTTGGACACTTAACTGACTGAGCCACCCGGGGTTCCCCTGGAATATTTACTTTTAATGGGGAAACAAAATATATACTAGGAACTTAAGAACATAATAGAGAAGTACTCCAGGAAAATCAGAGAAGAAGGTACTACCTGTATATTATCATAAAGTTAAATAGGAGTAAATGCCAGATGAATTGTCTAGTTATTAATAGTGAGAATTTAGGAAGAAAGCAATCTGGCCTGGGATGGTCCGAGAACATCCGTGAGAGGCGGGGATTTGAGCTGGAACAGGTGGGAGTCAGATGGGTAGGATATTCTAGTGCATGAGAACGCAGGCTCTGGAACCAGGCTGTTGGGTTCAAATCCAGCTGCAACTGTTAGTTGTGTGACTTTGCACCTTAGTAAACATCTCTGTGCCACTGTTTCCTCTCCTGTAAAAGGGCAAAGATAATGTCTGTCTCTCGAGACTGTTGACTTCATGTATTCATGAATATGTATAATTGCTTACAACTTTATATTTGTGCTCATACATAGTAATCACTATGTCTGAAATGTCCATTCAATGTAGGTCTAGAGGTAGGACTATGCACGATCTTGAAGGGTGACAGTGGGGAAATTACACTTCCTGTGGCTTGGGATCTGCACAGGCATTATTTTGTCATTTTATTTGGTTATATGAATAAAAGGAAGATAAAAAAATTCTTTTCCTCTCTAATCCTTTCGTTCAAAGTCTCTTAGCACCAAAACCTTACACAGGTCAGAGCTTGTAATATACGGTGATACAATTCATAAACATTTTGGTACATTTCTTTAGTTTTGTAGTTGATAAATTCAGATGTCATATACTTCTATCTTTGTCCTGGAAGGTTTTTCTGGTTTAATTAATAGACCAAAGGAGATTTGTCAGGGTCTTGTTATCTTCAAGTAATGTGAAAGGAGAGTGTTGCTTTTATTCTCTCTACTGGTTTTATGTCAGTCTAAGTAATAGAACAGGGAGTGAAATTGGATTTCTCTTGTGTTACTTCCCTGATGGTAGTTGGCACGTGTAGTTTTGGGTCTCCCCAGGATGAGGATCGTCCTATCAATCCTTAGTTGGCTCTTAGACCTCAGATCTTTCAGTATCATCACATGTGATATAGGTTCTCCCCTTACTGCATGAAATCCTGGCAGTGCTGAAACTATAGTTGAGTTTATGCTACAAATGAAGGTTGTAACTTACCAGTTTTAGGTTGAGCACTTATTTCTGATAGGTGCAATATTATAAATATAAATATGAAAATCATCATAAAAATAAAAAAATAGAAACATTTATAAATATTGGTTGTGTGTAGCACCAAATGCTGAATGTAAAAATTACTACATAAATGTTTTGTTTGGGGGATTTTTTTTTTAATGTTGTCTGTTTTAGCTTATTCTTAGTGAAATATATGCCATTGAAGTTGGGTTTGAGAATCCCTTTTTTTCTCCTAGTAACTTTCCTTATAGCAAACATAAGTATTTGTTGTTCGGGGACCTTGAGTGCCTCTTCCTCAAAATCAGGGCCCTCTGGGGGCGCCTGGGTGGCCGCAGTCGGTTAAGCATCCGACTTCAGCCAGGTCACGATCTCGCGGTCCGGGAGTTCGAGCCCCGTGTCAGGCTCTGGGCTGATGGCTCAGAGCCTGGAGCCTGTTTCTGATTCTGTGTCTCCCTCTCTCCCTGCCCCTCCCCCGTTCATGCTCTGTCTCTCTCTGTCCCAAAAATAAATAAACGTTGAAAAAAAAAAAAATCAGGGCCCTCTGTCCAAGGGACAGGTGACGGAGGTGGTGGTGTAGGGGATAGTTTTCCTATCACTGACCTCTCTCTTCTGTCGCCCCTTGTTTTATTGACAGCAAACATCTTTGTGAAGAGTAGCCTTTTTTTTTTTTTTTTTAACGTTTATTTATTTTTGAGACAGAGACAGAGCATGAACGGGGGAGGGTCAGAGAGAGAGAGACACAGAATCTGAAACAGGCTCCAGGCTCTGAGCTGTCAGCACAGAGCCCGACGCTGGGCTCGAACTCACGGACCGCGAAATCATGACCTGAGCCGAAGTCAGCCGCTTAACCGACCGAGCCACCCAGGCGCCCCAAGAGTAACCTTTCTTAACCTTTCTGACAGTTTCTTCCTTTGGAGTTTGTGGCTTTCCCTTAAGTGTCAGTGATTTTATAGACCACTTCTCCTCAGAAATAATCAAGCCACCCTTTGCCTGTGGTAAAAAATTTATCTTCAAACTTTGCGTGAAGCATTTGGGAGAGAGATGATGCCTTGTGGATGTTGTTGCTTATTTCTGCCTCATCGATCAGCTCATCACTTCTTATCACTGCGCATTGCATTGGCCAGGTGCCATCTATTGAGGCCGGTGTCCGCAGACTTTATTGCATTTGTTAGGTATTTGTCAGTATAATCATTGATGTTATTTATGTGGTGTTACTACTCATCATCAGGTAGATCTTGAAACGTTACCCAGTTACATCGATCTTGTACTTCACTGCCCATGAAAACCTTGCTGGTGTTGGGAATAGTGATGCTTTTTATAATGGTTGGACACTTTTTATATACCAGGTACTACTCTAAAGTCTCTAGATGTACTAATTTGATTCTTCCCAAATCCAAATGAGTCTAATTATTCTATTTCACTCATGGGGAAATTGAGGCACAGGCAGGTTGAATAACTTGATCAAGACCTCACAGCTGTGCAGGGTGGCGTGCTGTCACAGAGGTTAGACTTTGGAGAGCATTCTCCTAATTATAATGGATTAGAGTTCAAGAATGTTTGTCTAGTTTTGTCTTCATTTGGGGCAGATAATATTACAGTATTTAACAAATAGTTTACACAGGTGGGTCCCAGGGATATAGCTGGTGGGGACAGGGGGAGAGTCCAAGTCCTGGAGTGGTGGTGTTTTCACTGTGGTCTCTCTCACACATTGCTAACATCCGAGAATACTGGGAAGTTTCAAGATAGCTCTTTAATCTGCTGGATCTTCTAAGTCATTTATTAATGAAACTGAATCCTGTTGTTCCCGAAGAGAACTCTGAATGATGCCTTTAGATAGCATTTTTGCAACTTGGCATTCTGAATGATAACTAGCTTTTTGATTGGTTTCCCATTGAGTTTCAGACCAGTTTGATTTGTTTAGTGATGGTGACCACAGAGTAGTTATGTATGTGGGCTCAAATTATTATTTTTTGTCCTTTATTTACCAGAACATTTTCTTCTGTGCTAAATAATAGAAATAAATTTAACTCCACATATTAAAACCATTGCATAAAAGGTAGCAATTAGTAGTAACATGCAGTCTATTTATCCTTTTGTTTCCAAGTCATGGAATACAAACAAAAAAACTTTTTGTAAGTTTATTCTTCATAAAATTTCTTTGAAATAAAACATTTATACTTAGTGTGGGAAATCACTGGTGAGAGAATAGTCGGACATAATAGAACTTGCAATACTCATTCCTTTCCTGCTGACAAATAAATGTTACCTTCAGATGAAACCAGCATGTTCATTGTTTGGAATAAAACAATGAGCCGAGTTCTCACATAAAGAATCTTAAAATTAAGCAGCTGTTACTTTGTAAAGAGGTCATTTAAGTTTACCACGGTCTTCCTTTTTTTAGTGGGGGATGATACATGTTAGGTTTTAAGATGTCTTAGGCCAAGTGGAAACAACAAAAGACCAAGATGAAATCAAGTGTATGTACACGTTCTGTGTTGATGGGACTTGAGATTCAAAGTGTAACTTTTGCAAGTCACTCAACTTCCTACAACTGTTTTCTGGGTTTTCTTGAACCACAGTGTCACCGACCTCATTTACAGATTGATTCACATGATTCCTATCTTCAGTGTGAACAGAATTAATGAAATGCTATCGCTCCACTTACCTTATGAAAGAATAAGTAGCTAAAACTTGGGCATGTTAATAAAAGTAATGGTATAAGCAGTTATTTTCAAGTGTGAAGAATGGTGAGATTTAGAGAAATAGGTATTCTGAAGTTTTCTCCCCCCCCCCCCCCCCGCCGCCCTAGAACACGACATGTCCAGCCAGCTGCCCAGATGACATGTGAGCCGTCACTGGCATGGCTTGCTGTGTCATCAGGGTCGTGGGCTCTACAGGAAAGCATTCGTGTTCTCCCTTGCAGCTCTGCAGACTCCATACACACATAAACACACACAAACACACACACTTCTGTGGCATATCTATGTTTATGACTAGATTGTGCCCCTTCCTTGCTTTATTCCAATTTTGAATTTCTGTGATACTCAAGAGAGCACTTTCATGAAAGAATTGACTATAGATGAGATACAGTCCTCACTTAAGAAATCTTTGTGCTGTTATTGAATAATTCGTTTGACATATTATTTTAGAGCCTGCTAAATGCCAGGCACTATTTTAGTTATTGAGGCAGTGGACAAAATAAACAAAAGTTCTGCCCTCAAGAAATTTATATTCTGGTTGAGGAGGAGATCTTGTCTCTGAAATGCTGTTATTTGAAGCAGGATAAAGAACTTAGAGTATTTTTATAGCAAGCATGTTAAACTCCTGAAATTTGTTTTAAAATAACTTGGTTTGTTGAAACATTCTGTAAGGAAACGAGAGAGTAGAAGGAAGGTTTTTGTGTTTTGTTTTTACATAAGTGTTGGTGATCAGACCTAAGGTCTAGCCGTATTTGGTAGAAGCTAGCTTTATCATATTAGTAATCTACTCGTATTGAGTTTGGTTTTATTTTGTAGTTTAAATATGTATGCAACTGGTCCTTACTGGGTTGTCTAAAGTTAAATTTCGGGAAGGCTCAAATGACCCCTACCTGCTGCCTACAGATCTTGCCTGGTGACTCATAGGTGTGGACCAAGGCAGTGGTGACAAGAGAATGGATTTGTGGCTGGGGGCTACACTGGAGCCCCTGGGCCCTTTCTACAGGTAGTCTAGTGTGCGAGCTGGAAGTCCGTCCACATTTGGGGTTCTGATTGTCATTTACTAGTTTTATGAGGACGGACAAGTTAAGCCAGGCCTCAGTTTTCCCACTGTGACATGAGGAAGATCATATCACCAACTACAGTAGATTGGCGGGACTAAATGAGGGTTGTGTGTTAAATGCATTTCATCCTGTCTAGTCCATAGTAAGAGCTCGATAAATGTTGCCGATCATCGGGGGTATGCTAACAGTAGGACGAATAGTGCTGTTACCGTGTTGGTGGTGATCAGCACATTTAGAAACCTTCGGTTGTGCTCTGCCTTGAAAATGCAGCAAAAATGCTTTAGTAACTCAGGACTCTTCAGGACGACTTTTTGGAGTGCACCTCAGAGCTGGAACTTGCTTTTAATACGTGTTTTGATAAAAATAGGTATGTTTTCATACCCATTTCTGTTCAGTGAAGCTTCACAAAGTTTTATAGCTTTCTAGTCTTTACCAAATGAATTATTATTTTGCTGAGGGGGCCCACGCCACTATTAATCATTTTAGTAATAACCCTTGTATCTAATATGCACTTTGTATAGAAAGTACAAATCTCAACTTGTGATACATTTTTCTAAAATTCTTTGAGAAAGCATTTTGTGTGGCTATGGAACCGTGTCTGCTTTAATTAGAAAAGGCGGTAATCGTTTGTTCGTTTTTCTTCCCCCTTGTTCCTCAGTTCACTGCTACAATTTATTCTTCTGTTGGAAGAGTGAACATCGTCATCATTGTTGTATCCCCATGTTCTCTTCTGCTTTCCATTTCAGTAGCCTGTGGTAAAGTATTAGCTATCGACATGGAAGGAAATAAAATCGTTTTTTATTGGGTGACAAATAGTGTGATTGTGGCATCCGTGCTAAATAATCATCTGTGTGATGCAGAAATTTAAGAAACGAACTCAGATACCTTCAAAAATGTATCTGGTACATAGTATGCAAGATCTGTACACACTAGCTACGAAGTGGTAAAATACTGTGCTTAAAAAATATAGTAAAGTACATTTCTTTTTGTCTGTCTCTAGAGGGGAGTTTTGACTTTGGATAATTTGCACCAGTAATAACTTGATGGGAATGCTGTTGATCGATGCACAACACTGCCCGTTCTCAGACCTTTTGGCTTCCCTCTTCTACTTGAAACCATCCCACGGGCTTGTCCAGAGGACTAGTCCCTCCATCTACGTAGTATTCAAATGTTTACAAAGTATTTCTTGTGCAAGGCATGCCACATTACCTAGTAAGAGAGGAAAGTACAAAATACAACCTGATATCAGGAAGTGCAGTCCTTTCTCTGGGGCTATGATAAATTTTAGAAAATTGCTACCATGAATACTCAGAAGTAGAGAAAATGTTTTGTTGAACTATAAAGCAGAGCAACTGAAATTTGTTCTTACAATTTTTGTCTTCTTGGGGAAGGAGCTTGGGTGGCTCAGTTGGTTAAGCATCCGACTCTTGGTTTAGGCTCAGGTCATGATCTCACACAGTTTGTGGGATTGAGCTGCAGGTCAGGCTCTGCCCTGACCGCGTGGAGCCTGCTTGGGATTCTCATTCTCTCTCTCTCTCTCTCTCTCTCTCTCTCTCTCTCTCTCTCTCTTCTCTCTCTCTCTTTTTTCTCTTGCTCTGTCCCAACCATGCTCTTGTGTGTGTGTTTGTTCTCTTTCTCCCAAGATAAATAAACATTAAAAAAAAATTGTCTTAATTCCAGACCAGATGTTTCAGTTGTCATGGGCTTATGGACTATTAGGGCCCAAAGGGACCTTCAAGCTCGCGTTTGGAGTGCTTCACTTTCGAAAGGCCTGTGCTGAGGACCGCACGGCTCGCCAAGACGCTGCCAGCCTTCTGTTTCCCGGGCTTCCCGATGCGCCTGTTGCTCTGCTCTGTTCCCGCACCCTACTGTCTTTACCTTGCTTTTCTGTCTAAATTTATTCCTAATTTCATCCAATCAGGCCTTATTTTTGCCTTTTTTAGTTCTCCTGCTATCATCTTTTGCTGATACACTTTCTTTCCACTTCTATCGAGAAATAAATGACATACATTCCTGTAGAAGTTGAGGGTCCACAGCACGATGGTTCGATTTACATACATTGTGAAGTGATTATCGCTCTAGGCTCAGCTAACGTCCATCACCTCCTATAGGTAAAGTAGAAAGGAAAGACGAGAAAGAAAAAAATGTTTCTCCTTGTGACGAGCACTCAGGATTTACTGACTTAACAGTTTCCCCATATATCCTGCAGCAGGGTGAACTCTCTCGTCATGTTGTACCCTCCATCCCTAGTGCTGTTTTCCTGGAAATCTGCATCTTTTAGCATTTAGTGTTATTTTTAACCTGCAAAATTATTTCTTCCCTCAATATTTACCTCCCTCCAGGTCTGTACTGTCAAATACGGTAGCCACCATTTAAATTTAAATTAAATTTTATGTAGCTATTTAAATTTTAATTAGCACTAATTAAAATTAAATAAAGTTCTCTTAGCCATATTTCAAGTGCTTAATACATGTGCATGTAGCTACTGGTTACTATGTTGGATAGCATAGTTACAGAACATTTCTACGATCACAAGAAGTTAGACTAAGCCTTTCGAGGGCATGGGAACATTTATGTTTACATTAAGAACGTACAACACAGGCTCTTGATGAAAGCTTTGACATGGGTGAATGAGCATATACCTGCGTTGTCCTTCAGTTCCTTGCCAGTTTTTTTGTTTTGAATTATCCTTTTCTTCTTGAACCATTTTCTGATGCAAGAGAGATCGACCATTTGGTATTTTCCACTTACGTATTGTATGTAGCCTGTATTGTGTTTGACTTACTATGTCATAAACAGGAGTGGAGGTTTAAGGTTGTGGAGAAACTTTTTGCATCATGCTCCTTGTGTAGCCAGTCACTGAGGTAATGTGTATTTCAAATACTTTCTTTTTTTTCATTTAAGTTATAACGGAGACTCCTTGGTGCTCATTCCCTGGCGTGAACACAAACACCGGGAGAAAGATTGGTGTGAGGAGCCGGAGCGCAGGTAAAGGGTGAGCTGGCGCGAGGGACCTTCATTCCTCTGGGAGGGTCACGCAGAGGGCCTGTGGACGTGGCATGTGGTCAGCGATCACGTACTTGACGGTGGTCCCTGATGTAGGGAGTTCAGGTGCGGTTGTTTTAAACACTTGGCTTGATTTTACTCCATTATGTTACAGGGTTTTTTTTTTTTAATTTTTTTTTAATGTTTTTATTTAGTTTTGAGAGAGAGAGACAGAGTATGAGAGGGGGAGGGGCAGAGAGCGAGGGAGACGCAGAATCTAAAACAGGCTCCAGGCTCCGAGCTGTCAGCACAGAGCCCGACGCGGGGCTCGAACCCACGGACCACGAGATCATGACCTGAGCCGAAGTCGGACACCCAACCGGCTGAGCCACCCAGGCAGCCCTATGTTACAGGTTGTTTTAATGGAAGAATATTAAATTCTACAAAGTAAATATTCTAAACAAATGATCCTTATATAGCAGCTCTTTTCATTTTAAAGTATTCCTTTAATTTCGTTCTTGATTCAATTTGCATTTTTATTTTTGTGAGACTTAACCTTAGAAAGCCTGAGAATGTGGAGGCATCAACTACTGGTGAAGGGGTGCGAGAGGAGGTTTGGGGCTGAAAGCAGTTGAATTCCCTTAGTCCTCACTTCTCAAGGTCAGGAAAATGTTCTGTCACCATCTAGCCTTCTGTATTTCCCCTGCATGAAATCAGATGTTTATTTTTTGGATTCATGAATTAAGGCAGAGAACCTCCAGGATGATCCAGAAATCCTCCAGCTGCCTGGGCATTAGGCACAGCGCAGGGTGGGGGTGGAGTGCTGGGGTTGAAATTGTGAGCGTTCAGTGAAAATCTATGTCTGAATGTTGGAGCCTAGGGGTACCCACCCCCTCCGAGCTCCTAGAGTGCAGGCATATTCCCCAAATAGAAGTTGGGAGAGTTCTTTTCTAGAGAAACGGAATCGTGTCTGAGAAGAGGCCTCCAGGTATTGAGATATTAGTCCCAGAAGATCAGTGCATTACCTGGTCACAGCGAAGCCAGCAAAAGAACGAGTCCTGTCAGCACACTGAGCTTCCCGGACGTTTGAGGGTTGGCGTCAGTGGGCAGGACAGACAGGAAAGGCGAAGCCAACAGAAGGTGGAACTGGAAGTCAGAGACCACACAAAAAGAAAACTTCAAAAATTATAATTAATGTTGCCCATGAGATAAGATACTGTAGTTGTGAAATAACAAAAGGATTTTATAAAACAGGGACAGAGAACTAAGAGCACTTGGGGAAATAAAAAAATAAGATAGTTGGTGTCTAACAATTAGGAAAGTTGAAAGATAAAAGCAAAGAATTTTCCCAGAAAGTAGAATAAAACTATTATAGAGCTAGATAATAAGCAAGCAAAGATAAAAAACAAGCTTAATATTCAAATTACAAGCATTCTAGAAAGAGATGACCTATCATAGAAGGGAAGAAATAAGAAATATTTCAAGTCTAGTATTTAGAATTGAAGGCTATGAGTTTTCATACTGAAATGCCCACTACACTAAAGCATACAATCATGACTTTCCCAAATATCAGGGACACAGTCTACCAGAGAGAAAAACATATTCCATAAAAGGAAGTTTGAATTAGAATGACCTCAGACATCTCCAGAACAGCACTAGGAGCTAGAAGAAAAACTTTTGCTGGAACATACTTTTTGATCGGGAATCCTGATGCAGCTAAAATCATCATTCAAGTATGAGGTTAATCATGTAAGGTCTTGTAAAATTTACCATCCATGTACATCTCATTCCAGGAAGCCGTAGGAGATGTGTTTTATTAAAATGAAGGAGTCAATTGAAAAAAGAAAGCCATTAGATTCGGAACTGGGCTCTAACATGGGCCATGGCAGTGAGAAGGCCTGGGATGACAGCTGTGCTCTGGTCGGGTGAGAGAGCAGGTAGCACAGACTGGGAAGGGGGTAGATGGCTTCAAGAGCCAGGTGTCTTGGAAAAATTTTAAAAACGGAACTGGTATATCGTCTGATGTATTTGACTATTTGGGGAAAGCTTTTAAATTTTGCTATTAATACATCTTTTGGAGAATTTGGAAAAAAATAGCAATGAATGCATATGATAGTGAATGAGACACGTAGGACAACTGGCGTTTATTAACTCCAGAAAATGAAAAGTTGTTCAAAAAGAACAATAGTTATGATAATGTACCACGTGGCTCAGGAGAAGGTAACATTCACATAATCAGAATGTAGATAATTAGTGGTTTAATCCCAACTGTGATATAGCCACAGTGGGAGGAAAGAGTGTAAGGGGAGTGGAAGGTTGTGGTTTAAGACCGCTGAACAGCAGGTAGAGTAGAGAAGTCAGGGAACAGTCCCACACACATACTGTTTGTTTGGATGTGTAGAGGAAAATCCAGGAACGTGGCTGAAAGACATGGAGGGGGACAAAGATGTCAACTGTGTATGGAATTGCTGGCTTTTTGATAGGAGTCTTTTCATGCTTTTGAATTTTTGAAGCTATGTATATGTACGGTCTGTCTGATAAATGATAAAAAACCCGTAGTGTTGATCATTGCAGATGACATTCGAAAGCTCTCTAATGTTCGTGCTAATGTTGGCCGTTTCTCTTTGTTTTGTTGTATTTTGGATATCTGAGATAATGGAGTAGGTAACTCTTAGGTACCTTTTATTACCCCCCAAAAGTTTTAGTATAATAGCAGTTGAATATTCTGCTCTGTTTTTGCTGTTTGCTTTTTAAAAGCTGTTTTTGATTTTCATTTTTAAAAATCAGAGTTGTATATATTTGCAAGTAGATTAAAATTTTTCTACAAAGCTGTGGTTAAAAAAAAAGCATCAAGAAGATGTAGCCTATGTACGTACACACACACACACACACACACACACACACACACACATACTGGAATACTACTTGGTGATGGAAAAGAATGAAATCTTGCTGTTTGTGACAATGTGGATGGAACTGGAGGGTATTATGCTAAGCGAGATAAGTCAGAGAAAGACAGATATCAAATGATTTCACTCATAAGTGGAATTTGAGAAACTTAACAGATGATCACAGGGGAGGGGAAGGAAAAATAAGATAAAAGCAGAGTGGGAGGCGAGCCATAAGAGACTCTTAAAGACAAGAGAACAAACTGAGGGTTGCTGGAGGGGGTTTGGTGGGGAGGTGGGCTAAATGGGTGATGGGCATTAAGGAGGACACTTGTTGGGATGAGCACTCGGTATCATAGGTAAGTGATGAATCACTGAGTTCTACTCCTGAAGCCAAGACCACACTGTATGTTCACTAACTTGACAATTAAAAAAAACAAAAAAACAAAACAGCAAAACCCAAACCCTCAGTCTTTTGTTTCCTTCTCCCATTTCTTGCTCTCCAGAAGCAATTACTTCTAATTCTTGTAGATGATAGTTTTTGTGTTCCGTACCTCTGAATAACCATTGTGTAGCTACTTGTTGATTGTTAAGTTCTGGCCATTACCTGTGGGTTTGTAGAAGGGAAGGGAGTGGCTGAGCATGTACCCTGCAGCTCTTGAGAGTGTGTGGGACATCCTCCACCCCACACCCCTTAACGATCCTGTGCTGCCATTTCAGGGGCGTTGCAGGGAAAAGTGGAGCTTAAATGCATGGTATTCATCCACCATATTGGACTAGAAGTCATAACTAACAATTGTAATGAGAGGTGGAAGAGGTAGGGAAACCGAAGACGGCGGGAGGTCAGTGACAGGGTGGTAGGCAGAGGTGCAGAGACACTGTTGACAGTGACCTCTCTCATTTCCGGATGGGCTTTTGAGAGAATAGCACTGGCGGAGCATCGCACCCTTCATCCCACGCTTCCAGGTCCCCACGGCCTGCGCCTTTGCTTGATTCTAGGTAGATGAAAGGCACGAGGGCATTTCCTCTCAGATCGACCACAGCGAGCCGAAACGTAAGCCAGGCTTGCTGTGCCAGAACTCCTAAAACTAGAAATGAAAAGTCAAAAGTTTCACAGAGGAAAAGATGCTTTTGAAGATGGTACAGATGTTCAGTATTCCAGGACATACCGTGTTGCTTATCCATTTAATTGGCGTCTGTCCTCTGTTAGATGCGAGAATACCAAAGAAAAGCAGATGCGGTCTCTGTAACTCGTGAGGCTTATAACCTGGCGGGGAAAATGGTCCTGTTGTAGATGACTAATGGGATGAGGGCTAGGAAGGACAAGGGCTGGGGCGCCGGGGGCCTGTAGCAGGGAGATCTCAACTTGGTGGAGGACAAGGAAGGTTGTCCCGGGCAAAATCTTGTGAAATCTGAGATTTGAACAGTGAGGGCGAGTTTGGCAAAAGAGAGGGAGCGTGTTCTGAGCAGAGGGAAGAGCGTGTTGGAAGGAGGCTCATGGCGGTGCCCTCTTTCAGGACTCAAAACAAGGACGTGGATTGCTGAAGCACCCAGGGTAAGAGTGAGATTGGCACCAAGAGGAGGCTAGAGTATTTTGTGGCGGATCACAGGCTTTAAAAGTAGGTATGGATGATGTAGCCACGTTTCTGTTTTTAGAGAGGTGACTCTTACCTGAGGACATCGTGAGTTCAGTTTGGATCTTGTTGTATTTGAAGTGCCTGTGAACCATTGAGGAGCAAAAAGCAGGAGGATTTCAGAGCTTCTGAGCGGAGGGTGGGTTCGGGGTAAAACATGGTCATTGTTGTAATAATGTGTGTGGTAGTTGATATTGTAGAGTCAGAGGTGACACCAAGCGAGAGTCCAGAGTGAGGAGAGAGGAGAGAGCCAGACTGGGAATTTGGAGGAGCCAGGATGCAGGGGTCAGCTGGAGGGGCTATCCGAGCAGAGGTGACCCAGAAGGAGCCACCAGGAAGACGAGGGACGGCAGGCGCCACCGCATACTGGAGTGAGGGAAGGGGAGCCTGTTTCTGAAAGAACGTGGTGAGATTCCATCAAACGGTGCTGAGAGGGAAATACTAAGGACTGAAGAAAATACCAGGGGACCTCAGAGTTGCTCATGGGTATTTTTCCCTGCTGACATGTGTGGCTTTAATGATCTCGGGGTATGTATGTGACTTTTCTCGTGGCAGTGATGGGAAAAACCACTGGCCAGAAAGTGAATGTCAGTTGTGAGACCAGCTGGGCAGAGGGCTGCTGGCTATAAGCACAGTACGCTGTCTGAGGCATGTGGCCAAAATGCCCAGATATTTTATGGGCTTTGTGTCTGCTCCTACATTACAGCTACTAACAATTCCAACAACAATAATACCTGTAAGTAAAAAATTAAGCACCCGCTCCGTCATACGATGTTTTATGTCTACTTTACATTATTTTGAACACTCTGGCATAGTATTTACCCATTTTATCTGAATAAAGTGAATCTAAGAGAAGTGTTAGCTCTGTAATTTGTGCAGTTTCATGCCTTTCAGCAATGGCATGCGCTTCAGTTCTGACCCCCAAGCCCCTTGCCTTGATGGTCCACTTGGCCGGGATCATCCTCCCAAAAACTCCTCGTAATTTCCCCCCCTCTCCTCCTCCCCCTCCCCCTCCCCCTCCCCCTCCCCCCTCCTCCTCCTCCCCCTCCTCCTCGTCCTCCTCCTCCCCCCCCCCCCCCCCCCCGCCTTCTTCTTTTTAATCTACGGCAACCGGCCTGAAGTTGTTCCTCTCTTTGCAAATGTCAGTAGCGTACTACATTGCTGATGCCTGCTGACGGTATACTATCAATGTAAATAAGGCGTATTTCCTTTGGTTTTTATGAACAGAGAAAACCAGGTTTCTGAATTTATATTTGAGTCAGAATCGCCTGGAGGTGTTTCACCTGAACGAGGCCTGGCCGGCCATCACAGGTAATTTTGATTTGGTACGCCTGTGGCCGGCACCCAGCCATAAGCGTTTCGTAAAATGTGCCTCCCAGGCTGATTTTGATTTTGTTAATACTCACTGGATTGATTTGTGGCATAGCTGTTTTGGTGTATCGTCCATTCTGATTTTTTACATTGGGAAGCCTAATAGGGAAATAGATTAGGCATCCCCCACATGTCCCATTTATCGTGTAAGTGTGCACATAGATACGGGAAAAGATATGCGCAGACACCCTCCCCTTTGTACACACACACATACACCATACCCCCATCTCTGTGACCGCTCCCTTCCCATCCCTGTTCCTGTCTCTCTCTCTCTCTGACTTGCACAAAATTCTAACTTTTCCCAGCATTCCAGTGACTAATTGTTCCTTTTGTGCCTTGCAGAATGGTGGTCGAGCCGCGTCTGCAAGATGAAAGTGAATTCTTGTATGCCGCACAGCCTGAGTTGCTGAGGTACAGGACGCCACCGCTCACGGTAGAGAAGGTTGTGGACTGGTATCAGACAAGAGCAGAGGAAATAGAGCATTATGCTCAACAGGTGAGGGGCGGACGACAGCCGCGACTCCGCGATGCCGGCAGAGCCGCGTCAGGCCCTCAGGATTCAGGGCACGTCGTGGCAGCTGACGGTGGTGCTAGGGAGCCTGTATTTGGTTTGCAGAGACGAGATGAATCTCTCTTACTACTTTTGCTCTTTTTTCCTTTGCCTCAGAAGCTCTTGTGGCCTTTCTGGGGATTCTTAAAGAGCAAATATACGTAAGAAAAGTTGTTCACAACCTTACTCTGAAATCAAATGTAAGCTGCGAAGTATGGTGGGACTATGGGACAGAATATGGGACAGTGGTGTCGCAGATTTTCCAAAGATTTTTAATAGGCTTAATACCATGCTAGTTGAAAAGACCGTATCACCCCAGAAATGTCTGATTAGCTCCTTGTCACGTTGCAGTAAGGCAGCTGATTTTTATTTTGCTTTTTAGGAATTTGGGTTTGAGGCTCTGTCTCTAATGTTTTCTTTAAGTTGAAGCCTAATTTCCCTCCGTTCCCCTGTGCCTTTTTGGAGCCACATAAGAACTGCATCAGACGGGCTGTGGAAGAGAGAGAGCAGATTGTACGGAAGCTTAGGAGATCTGAATACTCATCTTAACTCTTTGCTAACACGCCTTGTAACTCTGAACCTGCCACTTACCTTTTCTGCCTGTTTATTTTCTGCCTGTTCATGGGGTTAGTGTTTTTTTTTTTTTTTAGTGTTTGTTTATTTTTGGGAGAGAGACAGAGTGTGAGTGGGGGAAGGGCAGAGAGAGGGAGACACAGAATCCGAAGCAGGCTCCAGGCTCTGGACACAGAGACCGACACAGGGCTTGAACTCATGAACCGCGAGATCATGACTTGAGCCGAAGTTGGACACTTAACCGATGGAGCTACCCAGGCGCCCCTCATGGGGTTGCTTCTTATACCAAGGTCAACGAAACAAAGAAAATACACAGGAGAGAACATTACCAATTCTGCTAATTGAGGGCCTTGCAAATATCAGCAATAGTTGTCTTCGGCTTAGAGGACAGAAGTTGGCAATTCAGACTGAAGAATGGCAGAAGGCACTTTGAAACCTCATTCAGGGTCCGGCTGATGCATGACTTTTGCTTTTTACTTGCGGTCTTGGCTTTGGACCACCCATCCTACCATCAGTTTTGCACTTCACGGGAAGGCCGATTCTAAAAGGTCTGATGAGCAGCAGCACTGTGGGAAGGAACTTTCATCCCTTTGTTTAAATTTCTACTTAGTGATTGGCACAGCTCTGTGTCTCCATTTGATAGTCTTCTTGAATTTCTGCTTCCATCTCATTCCTATTTTTAGTAGTCATGGAATTGAAGGTGAATTATTTATTGGAGCTGATGGCACTATTATTGACCAAACTTTTTTTCTGGGGGGGGGGGCGGGCCAAGAATATTTATGATGGACTTTCCAGGTTTTTGAAGATGGCTAAGGACCATAGTATGCTTGAAAATGTCTAGAATCATAAGGTGCTGGAAGAGAACCTCTGGAGGTGCTCCCGTTGTGCTCTTTGGACCTCGGGTGACAGTGATGTGTCAGGTTTATCGATTGTAACAAGTGAACCGTTCCGGTGGGGGATGTAGATGGTGTGGGAGGCTGTGGGTAAGTGGGGGTAGAGGCTGTATGGGAAGTTGCTGTACTTTCTGCTCGGTTTTGCTGTCAGCCTAACACTGCTCTAAAAGGTAAAGTCTATAAAAAATAAACAGAAAGGAGACTGCAGAGCTCTTGGAAATTAAAATTTTTTTTAATGTTTATTTATTTTTGAGAGAGTGAGAGAGCGAGGGACAGAGAGAATTCCAAGCAGCCTCCATGTCATCAGTGTAAACTCCGACGTGAGGCTTGAACCCACAAACCAGGAGATCATGACCTGAGCTGAAGCCGGATGCTCAACTGACTGAGCCACCCAAGCACCCCTGAAATATAAATTTTTTAACAGTCTCGCAAGAATTCCTAGACATCTTAAATTCATCATCTGAGGAATTGGGAATAATTACAAAGGAAGCAAAGTGATTTTGGGGGTGCTTTATTTATCTGCTTCGTATTCCTTCATCCCTTTCCTTCATTTAAAAACCCTTCTATCAGAAGCCTTGCTCTTTTGCTCCATTTTGTTTACTAATGTTTCATGTGGCTTACGCTACGAAGTGTATCTAACGTAGTTTCATCTTTTTCATTTTTAGAGGCTTAATTGATGTGGGACTTCTTTTTCCTTAGTGCCTACAAATGCCTTTAGCAGAACTTGTTTGTTGGATTAGAGAATGTGTATAATGTGAAATGTATCCGGTGAGGGCTTGGGGTACACGGCCAAATTGAAGTTGTATTAGAGCCCACTTTCATTTAAGGTGTCAAGTAATTTGGTTCCAAAGCTTTTGTACTTCAGTAAGTATCTGGGAGAGCCACAACTTCAAGGCCGATATTAGAAAACCAAATCTGGATCACAAAATTGGTGAGTGTATTACAAATGGCTAATGTGCTGTGTATGTCTTCAAACTATTAGTTGCACAGAGTTGTGTTTCATGCATCAGGTTTTCTTCATGCTTTCTGAAAATTCACATGTGATAGTTTTTTTTTTTAATTGATATACAGGTAAATCTGTCTTTTCAGACATGACCTGTGTTTTTATTACTAGAAATTAGGTAAAAAACGCATTTATCTGTTGAGGTGTTTCCACATCATTCCTGTTTTGCCTCATGCCTTACCTACAGACGGTTTTTCCCCCTTGTGTTTATTGGCACCATATGCATTTCTTCTTTGTTCATTGCATCTGTACCAGTCAGTGCCTGGGTCTTATTAGAAGGGCTTGGAGGGTGGTCCTTGAATACTGCTGTTCCTGCCTCGCCTTGATGCGCTGCCCCTCCCCCTTCTCTGCTTTCCCGGATCTACCACCTCGGCCTCATTCCCACTCATTCCCAGAAGATGATTTGCCTGTGTTTCACTGGGAAACTTGAGAACTCGCTTCCCTTTGTCCTTCCTCTTTCCGCCTTTTCCCAGAGAAAGAGGCCTCTTCTCTTGCGTTCAGGCTGCTGGAGTCCACACTCCCCCCTGCTCAGGGCTGTTCTGTCTGTCATCTTTTCTCTCTCCCCAGTGGCTTCAACCTCTCCTTCTCTGCTCTGTCAACTTTTTTTTTTTTTTTTTGGTCCTAAAGTTGAAGTCACTCCTGTTTTTTTAAATACAACAACAACAAAGAGCCATATTCTCCCTGGCTTTGGCTGCAGCTGCCTTCCTTCTGTCGCAGCTCATCTCGGACATAGTCCCCTCCGCTCTTTGTGATCACTTTCTCCACGTTTCTTTGCTCCTCGTTTGTCTGGAGTCCGGCCACCCCTGCCGTTCCACTGAAACTGCTTCTTAATGTCAAGTCCCCTTCCTCTGTTACTTTACTGCTTCATCCTTTGACACCACTGCTTCCTCCTTCCCGCAGGCTCCTCTGTGTGGCTTCTGTGATGCCCTCGTGCTTTCCCCTCATCCTTGTCTTAGCCATTCGTTTTCATCTCTTCTGGGTGGCCCATGTCTTCTGGCTTTGTCCCCCAGGGTGCTGCTCTTGTCACTAGTAGAGAGTCTTCTGACACCAGTAAGTGCAGCTGTCTGAACCGGTCTGCCTGCTTCCTGTTCAGTCCACTTCCAGCCCACCATTCAGCACGTACTTACCAAACGAATGCTCTTTCTCGGGCGGACATCTGCTCCTGACATGCCTCAGTTCAAAATCCTTTGGCCGTATTTGGATTTCAGGATAATCTGCCCCTTCCATAGCTCAGTAAACAGTGTTCTCTGTTGTGTGGTGCCTCCCTACTGCCCCAGCCATTTTGCTCATTGCTTCGCTTCATCCAGTCTTTGGGATCCTGCAGAATGAACTGTACTTTCACAACACGGGACGCTTCTCTGCCTTCCATGCTATTCTCCTGCCCTCCTTCCTTGTGACCTGCCAATATCCACAGATTCTTTTTTTCTTTTTGTTAAGTTTATTTATTTATTTTGAGTGAGAGAGAGAGCAAGAGAGGGAGAGAGCGAATCCCAAGCAGGCTCCTCACTCAGTGCCCAATGTGGGGCTTGAACTCACGAACCACGAGATCATGACCTGAGCTGAAATCAAGAGTCGGACGCTTAACCGACTGAGCCCCCCAGGTGACCCCAGTATCCACGGATTCTTTACAGCACATTTTAAGTGTTCCTCCCTCAGGGAGACTTTGTGGCACTCGCAGGTGGGGCCATGTGCCCCCTTCTTTGAGGCCCCACTCATCCTTGCTCTACTTCAGTCTTTGATTTACTGGGTGAGTTTTCCTATGAGGTGGAGATCATTGAAGGAAGAGACCTCATCAGTTTTCTATTCCTAACACTTAGAATGGTGCTTGGTTCATGGAAGGTCCTTAGGAAATAACTGGTAGTCTAGGATAAGGGTGTAAGTGAGTAGTATGAGAAGCAGTGAGTTAAGGCCACGTTAGATGATTTTGCCATCAGCCCGAATTATGTCCTTTCATAAACCCAATCAAGTGATAGGGAGTCAAATTGCTGTGTCCTGAGCATGTCTAGGAAAATCATACTTCGTCTTGGTCTCAGTGAAGGGCAAATATTTGAATGGAGACAGAGAAAGTGTCTACCAGAGTTCATCATTCAGCAAGTATTTATTGAATGTTTTTTATATAGGAGGCACTGTGGAAGGGTAGGTAGTGAACAGGAATATGAAAGCAAACATTTTGTTTTTGGAGCAGAATGATATAGTGAAAGTAGGATTAATTTGGCATTATCACTAAATAGCTCCCCCTCGCCCCCCGTGTTAATGTCGTAAGAATAGACAAATATATATGAAATTGCTCTTAAACTGTCATGCTCTATGAATTTAAGATGTTTGTCTTTCATTATCTTCAGTATTTCTCACTGATTCTTTTGAAACAGTTTGCTCATATATTTGCTAAAGAACTCTAATGTTTTTGTATTAAATAAATGTATGTTACTGATAATGCAATCTTATAGAAGATGATCACAAGAGTCCGATTCTGTACAGGAGGCTTTGACTGTAGAAGATGTGGGAGATGAAACACTCAGTCTTCCTGTCGCTTTTCTGTTTCAGGTCGACTGTGCATTGTCACTCATTCGACTCGGAATGGAGCGGAACATTCCCGGTTTGCTGGTTCTCTGTGATAATTTGGTTACCCTGGAAGCCTTAGTTTACGAAGCCGGGTGCGATTTAACCCTAACCTTGAAAGAACTCCAGCAGATGAAAGACATTGAAAAACTAAGATTGCTAATGAGTAGTGTACGTTTTATTTTAACTTTTTGTGTACTTGGATTAACGTGGGTCTCAAAGCCAAAGATAAAATGGCCTCCAAACCTGAGAATTTAGTAAATAAAGGAAGGTTTCTTGACTTAAAAAAAAAAAAAAAATCCAGTTTTTGAATAAATTACTGAAGGCACCCCAAGCTATTTTGGCTGTTCTTGTACCTTGCTTGCCCTTTATTCATAATCATCTGTATATAACTTCTTTTTTTTCTTTTAGCTAGCAGATTTCTAAACTAGCTGGTCATTCTAGGAGTCATGTTTCTAGGCCTTCACTGTTAAAATTCCCAATTACTTCTCTGTTTTGCTTACACAAAAGTACTGGATTCAGAGGGCTGGGTGCTTGTGTGAAGAAAACATCTTGGCTTAGTGGTTCGTAAGTTCAGGAGGGTTTGCCCAGCCACTTTTAGATTCTTCTTGGGTCACCCTGGAGAGGAAATACACCCCCCAACGTTAGAACCTGGTTTCTCATGAACCCACTGAATAGAGAGGCACCTTTGAGACCAGAACGGTGGGGCTGTGGGGGGCCAGCTGTCACAGGCCAGACTGGTTCTAAGCGGCCCGGGAAGTCATGGAATCCTTGTCCCTGCGCTGCCCCACGCGCTCTCCTTTCTCCCTGACTCTTCTCTTTTTTTCTCATGTACTTTCTTTTTCGTCTTCCTTCCTTTTTCTCTCTTGTCCTCTTTCTCCCTCTTACCAGTCAGCCTTTTCTCTCTCCCTCTGGCCCTGCCTTCCATTTTGCTTACTAGTTTTTCCCCCCCCACTGATTATCCAGCCAGTGAGAATTGATTTGTGTTACATGTAAGACTCCTCTTAGGGGATTTAGGTGTTATCTCCTGGGGTAATTAAAAGAAGGAATTGTATGATGTCAGGGAGAATGAGTAAAATTATGTGTGTCATTTGGAGTTTTGTGAAGGTGGATGTAAAGGGGAAAAACAAAACAGGAAAAGGAAAAGGAAGGGAGAGACTCTGGGATTCAGAGACTATTCTGAAGTAGTTGTCTTCTAGAGGTTTTTGTTTTGTTTTAAGTTTATTTATTTTGAGAGAGAGCTAAAGAGAGTGTGGGGAGGGGCAGAGAGAGAGGGAGAGAGAGAATCCCAAGCAGGCTCCTCACTGTCAGTGCAGAGCCCGACATGGGGCTCGAACCCATGAACTGTGAGATCTTGACCTGAGCTGAAACCAAGAGTCAGATGCTCAACCAACTGAGCCCCAGCTGCCCTCCTTCTAGAGCTTTTTTTATGCTCCTCTGTCTCTTTGCTTTTTTCTGTTTTATTCTTCCCATCTCTAGGCTCGCTTGTTCTCTCTCCATCTCTCGAGACATCTTTTACACGCACACACACACACTTTTGTAGGTAGAACCTCTCTTTACTCTGGGAGACCTCATGTTGGAGCAGTAGTAGTAACATTTTTGTCTTCCAGAGCTGGGCATAGGCTGCGAGGGACCCAGAGTGGCCCTGGTCCTGAAGAGAGGGCCCCAAGTGCTGTCCACTGTACAAGCCCCAGGCAGAAGGCCATTCTGCTACCTCTCAGGCTGCCTGGGAGAGGTGAACCAGAGTGTCTGTTTTAGGAAGTGTTGGCCTTCAACTCTTTAACATCAGTCTCTTGAACTTGTTGTCTGGTATGATAGGTATTTAATGTGTGTTTGTTTTGGTTGATTGTATTTTCAGTGTTCTGAGGACAAGTATGTGACAAGTGCCTACCAGTGGATGGTTCCCTTCCTTCATCGTTGTGAGAAACAGTCTCCTGGTGTGGCTAATGAGCTATTAAAAGAATATTTAGTAACTTTAGCTAAAGGGGACTTAAAATTTCCCCTGAAGATATTTCAGCACTCCAAACCAGATGTAAGTAGAAACTCTAACTTCTAAAAAAATCTTTGCACTTCTTCCTCTGCATAATTATGTCTTATTTGTCAGTTTGTTATAATAGGCTTTGCAAGTAACTTCACTTGAAACAGACAAGAAAATGGTTGTCATATTATTCTTTAAAAGTGTTTCAACAATTCAGTCCACTAATTTTTTGGAAGTTTATATGTACTTTGATTTATTTACTCATAAGTTTGTTGACTTTCTATTATATTGATTATATATATAGATATATATCAATACCAAAAAAACTAATAGTTGATAGATACTGAATTCTTACTATAGATAGGCACTCTAGAAGTGTTAACCCATTTAATCCTTATAGCAATCCTATGATGTAGATATTTTTTATTAATATTGGAGGGAAAGAAAATTGTGATCTAGTGTGGTTAGGCAGTTGTCCAGGGTCACAAGGTTAGGAGTGGATCCTGGGTTCACACATAGGTATTCTAACTTCACAGCTGTTTTCTTAACCAGTATGCTTTACCCTAAAGCCAGGAGAAGAAGAAAAGATTCTCACCCTTTAGGACCTTCAAAATACTTATGAAAATCTTTAGGATGTCATAAGGAACTCTGATTTTTCTTAATATCTCTTGTATTTGCTTAAGACTACTATATATTGGCTCTCAAACAACACAGCATTTAGGAGCACCAACCCCTGCCCCCCCACGTAGGTGAAAATCCATTTATAATTTTGACTCTCCCAAAACTTCCAACTATCAGTAGCCTACTGTTGACCTTACCGATAACATAAATAGCCGGTTAACACGTTTTGAATGTTATATGTATTCTGTACTGTATCTTCATAATAAAGTAAGCTGGAGAAAAGAAAACGTCATTAAGAAAATCATAAGGATGAGAAAATACATTTACAGTCCTGTCCCGTATTTATAAACAATTGGCATATAAGTGGACACACAGTTCAAGGGTCAGCTGTGTTTAAAGCTCTGTACTGCTGTAGAATTCAAGTCGTTGTTCACATTCACTGGCAATAAGTCATTTTGTTAAGTACAGTATACTTTAGCAAAGTAAATAACCTCTTAATTTAGCCATAAATCAAATATGTTGTTTTAAGAGATACTGGCTCCCTTTCTGTTGGCAGTGGCTCAAGTGGGGTGGCATGGCCACTTGAACGCCCTGACTTTGTAGTGAGAGTCAAAGGGTTGGATTGGGGTTCAAGCCAGAGGCCATTGAAGCCTTCTTCCAATCCAGAATTCGAATTGAGTGCACTTCCTTGAGCTAACCTTTATTGCAGTCTGAAGTCTTCTGAGGTGTATGGTCTTAAGCGGTATAATCCAGATAAAAAAGGAAAACGTTGCTTAGCTAACCTTACACATTTTTTGGTTTCTGAAAGGGTCGTTTTTCAGAAATATATCTATTCTTTGGCGTTTTAAAATTTTCTATCTTCTCATAAGCAGCTCCCGTTTAGTATTCTGGTTTTGAATTTGGGGTGGTTTACTGTGAGCCAAGGGTGGGTTGCTTAAGACCGCAGAACACAATGTGAGAAGCAGGATGGATTGAAAATGAATGTTTTATGAGGAAGAAGGAAGTGACTTTAAATTCTTTCTAGTAATCTTGTTTGTGATACTTCTTCCTTACAGAGTCTTGTAAATCCTTTGTATGTCATCAGCTTTTTGTTGTTTTTACTTGGCAATTTAGCATGTGCCTTTTGAATAAAACATACGGTCATTTGCTTTTGTTGAAATATGTAAACATCAAAGCAGAGAACAATGGAGTTGCTGGGCTCTTCCTTTCTGATCCAACCTCTATATTTCTAACAATATTATCTTTCCACAACAGAACTTTGCTCATGTTCATGGATCATGATCTATGGGAAGCCTCCAGTGGCTTACCAATGTCCACAGGGTAAACGTTAGGCTCTCTAGAGGGTTCTTTGTGGTCTGTTTCTAGTCTGCCTCTTGAGCCTCGTTTACCTCTGTGAAGGAATGTGCTAGTTCACTCACACTGAACTTCTCACCCTGTCTTCACCGTGTTCGGTCTTTCATGTCTCTTTATGTCTTAATAGACTGTCTCCTTTGTTAGGGATGGTCAACTTCTCTTCCCTTCCCTTTGCAGACACCTACCTGCCCTTCAAGATCCTGCTGTCTAAGATTCCCTCTGCTGGGAGACCTGTGACTTACCTGTGCTATGACAGGTCTTGTCCCTGCCTCCGTAATAACCCATGTCACACTCTCATAATTGGTGTTTATTTATTTTTATTAAAACACTCATGTTTGTCTCTCCCACCCTTGTTTCCTATGTGTGTTCTCTATGTCCCCTGCATCTGTGTGTTGCCAGAGTGTCAGTGCCTTGTAGAGAGCAGGTGCTCAGTAAATTTTGTGAGGGCAGATGATGAGCGAGGGACTGAAACTGGGTTTCATTATGATGCTTTAGATCACTTGATTCCATTTGTTTGCTTATGAGGATTGTGCTTGGAGCATTGTTTTTATTTTATTTTACTTGGCCCTTTCCAAAAAGATCTGCCATGTGTTAGGCGCAGAGTATTTACAGTAATATCACGGGAGCAGTGATTTCTGTATCAGACCTCTTGGACTAAGTTACGCTGCATTAACAAATGAGTAGGTCAGAACAGACATTCATCACTCGCAAGTGTCATACAGGCTGTGTCTGGGCTTCTCTTGTGTTCCATGTCTTGTTCGCTCTGGGACGTGGCTAAAAGAGCAGGCCCCCTTTGCTGAGCTGTGGCACAGGGAAAAAGAACAAAGTGGAACTGCACAGTGACTCTTAAAACTTAGCTCAAAGTATGTCACGTGACATCCGGTCACATTTCACAGGCTAGAGGAAGTCTGTGGCCAAGCCTGATGTTAATAAGGCAGGGAAGAAGGGAGTGCATATTTGGGGACAATAATACAGATACATACTTGCCCTTTTACCTGTAGTGTATGCTACAAACTCTTCTTCTTTTGTATAACATCCTGATTTTAAGCACTCCTCTGTGATTTTAAGCTGCTGTTCTTTGCTTGAATGGCCCTTTGGAAAGTAGAACTTGTGAAGGAACTTGGGCAAGTCTGGATGAAGAGGATTTGGGAATAAAATATTCTGCCTTCTCATGTTCTCTGTCTGCTATACTAGCATTTTAAAAATGCATCTGTATGGGAACTATGAACTTAAATTTTTTTGATTGTTATTTATTTTGAGAGAGAGAGAGAGAGTGAGTGAGCCAGTGTGAGCAGGGGAGGGGCAGAGGGAGAGGGAAGAGAGAATCCCAAGCAGGTTCTGCACTGTCATCACAGATCCTAATGCTGGGGCTCGAACTCACAAACTCTGAGCAGATCAAGAGTTGGACGTTTAACTGACTGAGCCACCCAGGTGCCCAAGACTTTAAAACAAAAAGTGGGGGGGTGCCTGGGTGGCCCAATCGATTAAGCAACCAACTTATGCTCAGGTCATGATCTCACAGTTTGTGGATTCGAGTCCCATGTCAGGCTCTGTGCTGACAGCTCAGAACCTGGAGCCTGCTTCGGATCCTGTGTCTTCCTCTCTCTCTGCCCCTACCCAACTTGTTCTCTGTCTCTCTGTCTCTCTCTCTCTCTCTCTCTCTCTCTCTCTCTCTCAAAAATAAATAAACATTAAAAAAAATAACAGTCTGCTAGGCCCAACCCAGATATAATGAGAATTTGGGGGGTAGGGATCTGGAATGTGCACTTGACGATTTATCTAGTGATTCTGGTGGAAATCCACTTGCTATATGCTGCAAATAATTCCCACTCCTGTTTTTCTGTTCCTCCTGTCGTTCTCTTAGTGATGAAGGTCACTTTCATCTGACGGGGAATCAAACTGTTTCAAGGTTCAGAAGGACTTTCCTCTTTGCAGCTATCCTATATTTCTATGGTGCAGTCCTCCAGAGGCCTGAGTTTGGAAGCTTTGGGTGCTGACATAGGCCCTGTATCCCAGCAGTGGCACAAATGGGAAAGTCTACTTAACACTTTAAACTCTTGTCTTCAATTTCCCGCTTGCCTACTTTTGGCCCATACTCCTTAGGGAACTGAAAAATTTATACTCTACCATGCAGTTAAGTATGGTAACCTCTAGCCATGTGAGGCTATATAAATTAAAATAATAAAATTAAAAATTCATTTATTCAGTTTCCCCAACTTTCTGTTATTTCTAGTATTTTGTAATTACAAACGATGCTGTAGTGAATAACTTGTTCCCATGTGGTTTTGTGTCTTTGATGTTTATTTTATTTATTTATTAAAAAAATTTTTCTTTAATGTTTATTTTTGAGAGAAAGAGAGAGAGAGAGAGCGAGCGAGCGTGAGTGGGAGAGAGGGAGACACAGAATCCAAAGCAGGCTCCAGGCTCTGAGCTGTCAGTACAGAGCCCGACATGGGGCTTGAACTCATGAACCACAAGATCATGACCTGAGCTGAAGTCAGACGCTTAACCGACTTGAGTCACCTAGGCGCCCCACGTTTATTTATTTTTGAGAGAGAGAGACAGAGCATGAGTAGGGGAGGGCCAGAGAGAAAGGGAGACACAGAATCCGAAGCAGGCTCCAGGCTCTGAGCTGTCAGTACAGAGCCCTTTGTGGGGCTCGAACCCATGAACCGTGAGATCACGACCTGAGCCGAAGTCGGACGCTTAACCGACGGAGCCACCCGGGCGCCCCGGTTTTGTGTCTTTGGTATGCCTTCAAGGTGTGTTCCTACGATGGGCATCCTGAGCCTACAGGCAAGGGTTGTGTCGGCATTGCCAGAGTTTCCTTCGGGGCGGTGGGGACGGGGGATGGTTGGTCCAGTTGACATTCCTTCCAGCAGTATAAGACCATGCTTGTTGCTCTACAGTTTTGTGGACAGAATTCATTGCCATAGTTTAACATGTTTACTAATGTGGGAAGTGGAAAGTGGTATTTCAGGTGTGTTTTAATTTGCATTTAATTATGAGTGAATTTGAAATGTCCTCATGTATTTGAGCGGATTATCTCTTTTTTGGTTACTTGTCCATTCCTGTCTTCTCCCCGTTTTTCATTTGGATTTTTGTTCCTTTGTGCTTTGCTTTTGTAGAAATTCAGGTACATTGGCGTAATTACCCCCCTTTTTAATGGTATGGATTGTGTATATTTCTTTCAGTTGGTAGATTATCTTTTGACTCTGTCTCTGGTGGGTTATGTCAGCCAGAATTTTTATCTCTATGTGTAGACAAATTGAGCAATTTTTTATTGCCTCTGTATTATGAGTCATGGTGAGCAAGCTTTTCCCTCCAAGGTCAAAGAAGAATCCACTCATTTTCTTTCAGTACTTGTATGATTTTATTTTTCTGGGTGGATCCATAATCTACTTGGAGTTCACTATGTGTAGACAAATTGAGCAATTTTTTATTGCCTCTGTATTATGAGTCATGGTGAGCAAGCTTTTCCCTCCAAGGTCAAAGAAGAATCCACTCATTTTCTTTCAGTACTTGTATGATTTTATTTTTCTGGGTGGATCCATAATCTACTTGGAGTTCACTTTTTTGTGTGGTGACATGAGGTCTAATTTCTTTCCTCAGATGGCTACCTAGTTGTCCCAGCACCATTTATTACAAATTTGGTCTTTTCTAGAGTGATTTGAGATGCCACCTTTGTCTTATATCAGATTTCCATTTAGTTCTAATTCTAGACTTAAAAAAATTTTTTTGCAAGTTTATTTATTTTTGAGAAAGAGAGACTGAGTGTGAGCGGGGGAGGGGCAGAGAGAGAGGGAGACACAGAATCCGAAGCAGGCTCCAGGCTCCAAGCTGTCAGCACAGAGCCTGATGCGGGGCTTGAACTCATAAACTGTGAGATCATGACCTGAGCCAGAGTCGGATGCTCAACCGACTGAGCCACTCAGGCTCCCCTAGAGGTTTTATATTGTTACTGGTTTGTCTGTACACTGGGACCAACTGTTTAATTGTAGAGATTTTATAGTGTGCTTTTAAAGTCTGGTAAGGGTGGTGTTCCTTTATGGTTTTTCTCCCTAGGTTTTTTTTTTTTTTTTTTTTAAGCTATTCTTATAAAAGTTTGTTTCTTCATCTGAACTGTAGTACAACTTGTTTGATTCCATAAAATAGCTTATATTTACTGTGATTATATTAGATTTGTAAATTAGCCTAGCAAGACTAATATTTATTTATTTATTGAAGTTTTAAGGTTCAGTTAATTAATTTCATGCACATGCACGAGCATAAGCTGGGGAGGGGCAGAGAGAGCAAGAGACCAGTATCTCTATAACATCCAGTCATCCTATTCAAAAAGAGGGGGTATCCCTCTTGCACTGTTGGTGGGGATGCAAACGGGTGCCTTTGGAAAATAGTATGGAGGTTTCTCAAAAAATTAAAAATAGACCTATCCTATGACCCAGTAATAGCACTGCTAGGAATTTACCCAAGGGATACAGGAGTGCTGATGCATAGGGGCACTTGTACCCCAATGTTTATAGCAGCACTTTCAACAGTAGCCAAATTATGGAAAGAGCCCAAATGTCCATCAACTGGATAAAGAAGTTGTGGTTTATATACACAATGGAATGCTACGTGGCAATGAGAAAGAATAAAATATGGCCTTTTGTAGCAACGTGGATGGAACTGGAGAATGTTATGCTAAGTGAAATAAGTCCTACAGAGAAAGACAGATACCATATGTTTTCACTCCTATGTGGATCCTGAGAAACTTAACAGAAGACCATGGGGGAGTGGAAGGGGGAAAAAAAAAAGTTACAGAGAGGGAAGGAGGCAAACCATAAGAGACTCTTAAAAAATGAGAACAATCTGAGGGTTGATGGGGGGTGAGAGGGAGGGGAAAGTGGGTGATGGGAATTGAGGAGGGCACCTGTTGGGATGAGCACTGGGTGTTGTATGGAAACCATTTGACAATAAATTTCATATTAAAAAAAAAAGGAGGGTATCATTCTGTCTTTTTTTTACTGTCTTTCAGGTGTATTAAAAATGTTCTTCATGTAGCTTGTGCACATTTTTTGTTAAATTTATTCCTAAGCCTTTAGTTTTCTCTTTTTCTATTATAAATTAAGTTTTCCCTACCTTCACTTCCTCTGTTTGTTGGTTTTATATATGAAAGCTATTCATTTTGTATGTTAATTTTGTATTCTGCCCCTTTACTAGTTTCTTATATTGCTTCATTCTCTGGGGTTTTCCAGATATCCTGTCTTATCATCTGCTCTTCATCTACTAGCCTGTAGTGCATAATTTTAAGATATTTATTTATTTATTTATTTATTTATTTATTTATTTATTTATAATTCATTTATTCATCCATTCATTCATTCATTTAATGTTTATTTTTGAGAGAGAGAGAGAGAGACAGAGCACAAACGAGGGAGGAGCAGAGAGAGAGGGAGATACAGAATCTGAAGCAGTTTCAAATGCATGGCTCAAACCCATGAACCGTGAGATCATGACCTGAGGTGAAATCGGACGCTTAACCAACTGAGCCACCCAAGACTGTTCTTTAAAATAAAATTATAATCTTCCTACACTTGACCTTGCTGTGTAGCATGGAGAATAATCTGCTACTCATGGTGGGGAAGACTCACTGACTTCCTAGAAAGTTTTAAAGGGGCTCTTTTTTGTTAGCTCGAGGTGGGGCAAATGATGGTTTAATAGTCACTACTGAGATATTAGGGCCGGCATGATGGAAATAAGAGGAAGTGTGTTTTACACTTTATGAAGTTAGACATCTTGTAGGTAGATGAATAGGGCACGAATGGTAAGTGCCTTAAAATGGTGATCATTACAATTTATGTGCTAATAGATTGCATTAGGAAAGGTATACTGAATGGCACGGGAAGCAAACAAAAAGATGCCATAGGAATATAAAGAGGAAAAAATAATTTATATGTCAGAGTAGAATGAGGATAGAGTCTTTGGATTAACATGTATTGAGCATATGTAAGAGGCTGTAACAATCTGGTCAAGTCCAATTGAAGTTCAAGCCAGGCAGAGATAAAACTGGATTATTAGGGAGGTCGTAGATAGGGCAAGACTGAGTTTTTGAGAAGTACACTACGACAAGGAGACATAATCAGACTAATAGCATGTTTAGATGAAGGCAAGTAATTGAATTTGAGTGAACTAAAATTTGCATAGAGGTTTGTAGGACCAGAACAGTGAGCTGGCACCAGGCACGAAGGACTTGAGTGGAAGGCAGAAAGTTCATTTTTTACCTTTCACATTGTAGGACTGCAAAAGGGTTTTCAGCAGGAGATTTTGAACACATATGATCAAGTATGGACTTTAGAACCTTTAACTTCCAAGTGATTCTTTAGTGTCGCAGGGAGGGCAGGAAAGGAAACAGGGGAATCCAGGGAAACATCAAAGAGTTTGGCTTCTGCTGCAGTTGGTTTTCCATTTATTCCTTTTCATTCAAACTGGTTTGTTTTTTTCATTTTCCTGTAGGAGCTGCGTTGTTGAATACTGTAGTTTTTGTCAGTCTCTCCCATTCTTACTGTGAAATGTTCCCGCGGGCCTGTTCCTGCAGGGCTGAGGGCCTGTTCCTGTGGACTGTTCCTGCAGGGCTAAGGGGCTTTTCCTGCAGGGCTGAGGGGCTGTGAGAGCAGGTATCCTTAGCCCTGGTTTTGCAGCCAGTTGCCTGCATTTGACTCCTGGCCTGACCACAGCCAGCTTTGTGCCGTGAGCAAGTTATAGGGCCTCTTGGGGCCTCAGTTTCCCCTTTATGTAGAATCGAAATAGAACTAGTATTAACCTTACAGGGTGGTTTGAGGAATTGAGAATTCATGCGTGTGAAGCACATAGAAAGAGTACCTGGCACACAGTAAGAAATCAGGAAAAGTTAGCGATTTTAATGAAACAATAATGACTTTTACTGTGCCCTGTTTGTCTCTTTAACCAGTCTGTCACTTTGCAACCTTGGATAACTGTCACGTGTCGATGTCAAATTAATGGGATGTTTTTCTCTTAACACCTTGAAGAAATCTGTAGAACTCCTGTAACCATACTACCTCAGAAAACTGTACTTTCCTCATAACCTTGAATGTTTCTTCTTCCGTCCATCCATGTGATTTTTCCAGCGAGATGATAGATGCCTTTGGTAGCTTCTCTCCATCACTTTCTTATCTGTTTTGTGAATTTCTGCTAAAATGCTGAACCCCACTGGGTCTTTATTATGGAAATTATTTTGTCATTGAGGGCTCTAAACTTATTTTGTCATTGAATAGGGCTCTAAGAATATAGTTTCAGCTTTCTATTTTCATTTCTTTGGTGGTAATCATGTCAGCGTTCTTCACGTATTAATTTATTTAGTCCTCACAACTGTGACATTATGGAGAGTTGTTAATATCCATTTGTATAGATGAGAAAAACAAGGCACAAATACAGTATTTTTATATCCTAGAAAATACTCCAGAATGGGAGTCTGACTTGCGATGGAAAGGGTGTATCCTATAGAAGACAGTGACCCAAAGTAGCCATTCTTTCTGCACCAGAGTGTGCTCTGTGATTTGAATATTACTGCATTACAGTGTGACTTCTTTTGAATAGACTGTCAGTGCTGTTTAGTTACATGACTAATATATAATGCATACTGAAAAATAGTAGGTTCAAACATCTCTGAATATTAGTTAAGGAATTTTATATATTTTTGTAATTGAAACACATAAAATTTGGCTTTAGGGTTAGAAATGTTTTTAATGAAGTGCCTTTTTAATTCACTGTGTTTCTTCTATCCACTTTATCTTGAATGGGTCATAAATTGAAGAATCTGTTTTCAGCAGATGCAAAGCTTATGGGTACAAATTATCTTTTCTAGCTGATTCTGTAATTAAAATGTGATTTCATTCAGAATTATTAAAGACCCCAAAAGTCTGTAAGCTAAAGAAAAATCAAGATTTGTTTTTGCAGGTGATTAATTGCACTATTTAATATTCTATTGACAGTTGTACTGGGCTAGGGAAAAACGGACTATAAATCTGACTCTTACAACAGCATGCTTTATTTTCTCTGTAGCTGCAGCAAAAAATTATTCCTGATCAGGACCAACTGATGGCAGTCGCTCTAGAGTGTATCTACAACTGTGAACGAAATGACCAGCTGTCCCTTTGTTATGACATATTAGAATGTCTTCCACAAAGAGGATACGGGTGAGAATCCACAGTGTGCCAGTCTTATTGTCGTCTTTTTTGTCCTAACAGCTGAAATGAAAATGTTGTTTCCCTGAGTGTTCATTAGAGAGAATTTGGGGAATATAAAAACATGTATAGAAGAAAATGAAATCATCTGCAAACCTGTAGCCTAGAGATAAACTTTTGTTTTTCCAACAGTGTATGAGCAATCACTGTAATTTTGTCCACTTGGATAAATTATCCATTAAAAAACAAACAAAAATACCACCACCACGATGAAAAATACTTAATTTTAAGTGCATAGGCAGTGATATCTCTGTTTTCAGTTGTGTTTTTCATGAAGCTTTTTTCATATTTATGGGCTTGGGGTAATCTATGAATTATTTGTTCTGGGCCCTTGCCTACAATAAGCATGTTAAGTAATCATGGATGAATATAAATAATTTTATTTTACTTTATTTTTCTTTCAGTTTTATTGAGCTGTAATTAATATACAGCACCGTGTAAGTTTGAAGTGTTTAACGTAATGGCTGGATATCCATACATTGTAAAGCGACAAGTCTGTTTAGTTAACATCCCTCATCTTCTACAGATACATACATGCACACATACATACATAAATAAGTTTTCTACCTTGTGATGAGATCTTTTACTCTTTCGAATATAGCATACAGCAGTGTTTTGGTTGGTTTCAGTTGTTTGCCCAGATTGTTCCTTGACTGGAACATGTTGCTTCATCACCATCTTAGCGCATTATGTCCCCTGTACGTACTTCTCTTACACCTGGAAGTTTTATACATGTTGACCACCTTTATTCGGTGCCCACTCTACCCACTCCCATCCCCCGTAACCACAAATCTGATTTTTTTCTATGAGGAGGTGGTGGTGGTTTTTAGATTCCACATATAAGTGAGACTGTCTTATAGTATTTGTCTGTCTTTGACTTATTTCTTTCTCTTAGTATAATGCCCTTAAATCCCATCCATGTTGTCATAAATGGCAGGATTTCCTTCTCTTGTGTGGCTGAATAGTATTCCACTGTGTACATGTAAATAGCACTTTTTCTTGATTTATACATCTGTTGACGGACACTTAGGTTGTTTCCATGTCTTGACTGTTGTGACTAATGCTGCTCCCTCTCTCTTTTCCTTTAAGGAGATTTTTATTTTTTGTGAAATGAATGATAGAAATCACCAATTTTGCATCCCAGTGTGAAATAATGGTTTCATGCAGTCATTCACGGGACTGTGGTCAGGTGAAAGATTGATGGGTAAAAGATATTTGCGTGATACCAAAGTATTAGCTCAGCATATTTTTAATATATTTCTTTTGTTATTTCAAAGGGGAGATTTAGCTTTATAAAGTACAAGTCTGACTGCCACCATCTTTAATCAAGCTACCACGTGTGATATCACGGTCAGCCTGGTGTTCTGTGCCTCCTGCAGAGATGCATTACGAGTAAAATTGTTCACTCTGAATCTACAGTCCTTGAGCTGAACTTCTGCTTTACAGTAAATCAGGGGATAGGGGAGCAAGTCCAAGAACACATGAAGGAAACAGATACATACGGAGGGTGAGGCACTCTGCAAGTCAACTGGTCTTCTCACTTTGAAAAACCCGCGTCATGGAGAGAAACAAATGAGTGGGGGTGGGAGGTGCCGATCTAAAATCAAGAGTCCAAACAGACATCATCATCTCCTAAATTTTAGCTATAAAGCAATGTATGCACATCATGAAAGTGAAGGAATCGAAAGACTTGTGATCGATAAACAGTTGATTGCTGCCCCCCTTCGTCATGCTGGAACACCTGTCTTCTAACAGGAACACTTGGCGTAGGTAATGGTTTTCTTCTGGTCTTTGCCTGCCTCCTCTAAAACAGTAGGCTCATGCTGCTGCCGCAGTGCTACATGATTCTTGACTTCCTTTCATGGAGGTCTACCTCTCCCCATACCTGCTTGTCCTACTGTTCTGTTAGTGTGGTTAAGGCCGTAGTTTCATCACTGTGTTAGTAAATGTTGTTTCTACAGAGCTGGGTATGATTATATTTCCTTTTTTTGCAGCGTTTTGTTGTCCCTGAATTGGATCATTTCCTTTATTGTTGTTTGCTTTGTTCCCATTTCTCTCCTTCAGTCTTCCGATGGAACGTAAAACTCTTCTTTACAAAGATATCTCAGTTCTTTCCCTTTTTCTTGTCTTCTCTCCCCCTGTCTTCCTTTTGAAGCCTCCGTCTTGGACTTGTCTTTTCTCTTGCTTTGATGTGAATTAATTGTTGTGTGTTCTAAGCAACTGCCATCCTGGGACTTGCTGCGCCTCTCTTGTGTTGCATATTGCATTTCTGAGATCTCTTCTCTTCTCCTTCCTTCGCTTATTCTCTCATTTTGATGGAGCAAAATCTTAATAGCTTCCTGTCAAAGGTTACATGGAGGCATTTTGATTTGAAGACTGTCCCATGTCAGAAAGATAACCAGAATTTCCCCCTTAAACTTGATAGTAGGCTTGGCTGTGTCTGCAGTTCTAGGTTTATAATTATCTTTTCCTTGTGAGTTTTGAAGGCATCCGTCTTGTCCTCTCCTCCCAGGATTGTCAGGTAGTCCCATATCATTCTAAGTTGTTACTTTATATATGGCTTTTCTTCCTTTTTGGATATTTCAATACCTTCTCTTCATCTCTGTATCGTAAGGGTGTGTTTTATTGTGAGTCTAAATGCATTGTTGTGGTGTTCACTTAGTCTGTTCCAGTCTGGAAACTCTTGTCTTTCAGATCATTGGGAAATTTTCTTATATTCTTTCCCTAATCAGTTTCCTTGGTAATTTTATTTTTACTTCCTTCCCTTTTTTTAATTTTTTACTCTCTTTCTTTCTCTATTTTTTTTTTGCACTTTCTTCTTTGTTTACTACCCCTTTTATTCTTTTGCCCACTTTTTGATCTTCTGTTAAATGATCTAAGAGTGTCTTCAGTTTTATCTTCTCATCCCTCTTTCAAATTTTAAAATTTAGTTTGGCTTTCTTATTTAAATTCCAGGAACACTTAAAATAAAATAGTATCCTAGTCTTGTTTCAGAGATGCACATGTACCTGTTCCTCTGTTCCCTGCATTACCCACGTTCTCACCATGGTCTCTCAGTATTCATATCCTGTTTGTTTGTATCTCTGCTTTTACCGTTAGGGACTTTCCTTCATGTCCAGTGATTCTTGGCCATTACTTTATATCTAAGACATGAAAAAGCTGTCTGGCAGCCTATGACAGGCTGAAGCCTTTTCATGGTAGGAGTGCTTGAGGGGTGGCCTTGTGTGTGAGCACCTCATTTGTCCTCTTGTTTCAGGTTTCAGTTTTGGATGTTTTGTGTCTGTGGTGCTCTCAGATGTTGTCCATTATGTCATAGAGATGTTGGGTAGTTTGGAGATCTTGATCATTCATCTCCCCTCAGCAGGGGTCTCAGTACTGACCACCAGGAAGGAATGCAGGCAATGAGACTTGTCAAAGTAAAGCTAAATGGAGACCATAGTAGTGCTTAATACATCCTTTCCTTCCTTGGTCTCAGTTGAAGGAATCTTCATGTAGGGAAAGGTAAATCACAGAGTGACTCTGCACGTATGTATTACCCAGACCTATACAGCTATGACCATTGGCCACCTCCCCTCCTTAGTCAAGAGCAACAGGAACAGCAGGTGTGTCTGTGGGAACCGTGGGCCCCCCTGAGAGCCATGGGCCTTCAGTAGGCAGCAGAAGGCTGGTAAAGGGACTGTAGTAACCGATTTGGTAGCAACCTACGTTCGGTTACCGAATGTAGTAGCCGATTTTGTACCCATCATTTAGAAACCTCAACCCAGTGGCTGTCAGGGTGTTAGTAGTAAAACTACTCTTTGCAGAGGGTTACAAGAGATGCAGAGGCCTCTCTTAACATCTGTGTCCGAAAGCAGAGTGATGGGAGTTTTTTCCCTTCGATGGCCCAGCTGGGAAACTTGATGGTCTGTCTTTCAGCTTTGTGCCTCTGTTGTGGTCTTTGAATCTGCTAGTCAAACTCATTGACATCCAAGTAATGTTGTAATTTTTAGGAATAAATGTATTAGACTTTGTTTTTCAGGAAGATCAAATAAGCATAAATATCAACTAGAGCCTATCTATTAATTTTTGAACAGTAATTTGCCTACTGTAAAGTATCAGTGGAATGATATTAAAAGAACATTTTTTTAATGTAGACATTACAGTTACATTACAGAATTAGTGTGGTTTTGAAGAGTGTCTAGGCTAAGAAATGTCTCTTTATCTTGGCTTTAGATTAATGATATTTGATCTAACAGATTTTTTTTTGTAAATAAAAAAAATAGCCTGATACTCTCTTGTTTTCCATTTATTTCTTAATGATTATATTTCACATTTATAATTTTCTAAATAACATGTCATTTTAAATTAGCCCCATACTAAAATTCAGAGCCTCAGAGTATTTTCTGAGGTTCTCTTTTTTCTTCATGCCAAGTTTGTCAGTTTGTATTTTCCTGTGATTAGTTGTTTGTTTTTAGCAGTTACATGATTATTTACCAAATGGTAAATTATGTGTTTTTTCGCCATGAAATGAACACTTATTTAACCTCATTAATTTTTCTTGCACCTTACGTAGGCAGCATGTTCCAGCTGGCTGAAAAAAAAAAAAAACTTATTATGTTCGTGAATTATCAATTCACAACGGAGGAACACCATATTCTTGAAAGTCAGTGACAAATGTTTATTGTAGAACTACACAATGATAGTTAAGAAATTACTGTTGTGGGTTAATAGAAGTTAGCTGTGACAATTGACCTTCTGAAGGACTTTAAGTGGAACATACCCTAACTTAACACTCTAGGTCAAGGCCTCAAATTGGTTTTAAAGGATAGTGTAATCTTTGTAAATTGCACAAATAATTGCCAAATAGATTGAGACCAGGAAAGATTGATAGTTTTATAGTGAGTATTTTTGGGGGTTCAAGTTAGGACATTTTTAATTTTCTAAGTTCAGATGAAGAGTTTTATTCGGTCATCTTACTAAGAAAACCCTAAGACCTGGCTGGGATTCAGTTGCATCATTGGGGTGGGGCGCACTGGAGAGCATCAGGTGCGGTGCTGCTCGGCTGAAGGCAGTCCCTCCATATTAGGGACACAGAGTTGTACCGGATGGAAGGGGACTTTAATAGTAGTGTCTCAGCCTTTGTGCCAAATCCCTGCATTCACTTGTACGTGTGTTGTTCCATACTAAATCTACCAGCCACATTTGTATTAGTGTATGATGTTTGCCATGATAATGTTTCTCCTAGTCCCCTGTCCACATGCTTCCTCAGAGAGGCCTTGCTTTTTATCTCCACTACCTTCCAGGGATTATCTACATGATAGCCTTGCTTCTTTTTGGTTCCTTAATATTGAAGTGGGTGCAGAGGGAATGATGACATAGAAGAAATCTTCTGAGTATATAGAATCCTGATGGAAACTTCTAGGGGGTGGTAGGGATATAGACAGGTGGAGGAGAAAGCCAATGTGCAGGGCCATGCTTCCTAACCTGTTTTCTTGGTTAAAAGAACAGAACTAAATGGTGATTTTACTTTCTACCTCTTTTTTTTTTTAAGAAAAGACTAAAATTGACTTATAATTCTTTGTTGCTTTTAGCAGAATTGAACAAAAAGTTCTTCAGTAAATACCTGTCCATATCATGCTAATCAGTAATAGAGAATATCATTCTAGTCCAGTATTTTTTTTTTTTTTATTTTCATCTCTTGAGTTGTGAAAGATGCTGGCTGAATGCATTCAGGAGATGACTAAAATTTTGCCCAGGCAGTGTAATATTGTTGTATATTAACTATAAGGGAAACATCGTTTCTCTTTTTCACTTCATTGAGTCTTATATTTCATATAAGAAGCTACTCCTGAAACTTTTTAATTTTTTTTCCTCTTAATCCTTTAGTCCTAAAACCGAGGCAACCGCAGCTCTTCATGATATGGTCGACCAACTGGAACAAATTCTCAGGTGAGAAAAATGAATCTGTTGGCTTTGTGCTGAGGGAGGAGGTCTGTCCAAGAAATACTACCTTTAGTATGTCTAGTGTATTTCCAGTTTGACTTTCTGTTTGAGTGCATTTTCTTAATGCAAATGTACAGCTAGCCTATGTAGAGTAGTAAGAGCCTGGACGTTGAAGACTGGCGGACCTGTGTTCAAATCCAAGCATTGCCACTTACAGGCTCTGTGATATTTGAGCCTTCGGCTTTCTTATTTAGAATTTCAAACTCATGGAGATTATGGGATTAACGTTAGATGAAGTTTTTAAAATGCCTCCTACACAGAAATGTTAGTTTCTGCAGCAATGACTGTATCTTTCAGCAAACAATATTTATTATACTCCTGACTTTCATTTTTTGGGCATATTGCACTTGATGGACTATCTGAACTAGATCAAACTGCACTAAAGCCTTCAAGTAACTCTGTAGTCATATCCTTTACTGTCAAAATGAAGCATTAAACTTTGTCTTGGAGCCTGAAATTTCCCAATTTAGTATTTAGGAAGTCATGTGCTGTTTACTAGTATTTATATGTGTATATGAAGATGCTTGAGTAATTTTTAAATATCTGTATTAAAATTTTAGGGATAAGAATTTTTCCAATATATATAATTATAGAATAATAGGTAATACCATCACTTTATAGTGGTGATAAAATAGTAAAGTGTATAATTTGGAGTCTACTAATTAGAAGTTTTATTCATTCAATTTAAGGGGCTTGAGTATAAAAATGTTTCAAGTTGTATTTAAGGAAACAGTGTTTTTATGTGCTGTGTATGTATGGGAGTTTAATGAAGAATTAATTGTTCAGTTGCCTCCAGACCTCTGTTTCCTCTATTTGTTATTGCCTAGACTGAGAGGTGTTACTTTGTGTTCTGAAAGTTATAGTTTTTTTTTTTTCTTGAAAAATGCTTAATAAATCAAGCTTGCTCTTTGTTTTCAAGTTTTGCTTATTTTAGGTTGGCTGTGTTTCTTCTGTCCCCAATGTCCCTGAAAAGTTGAGCATCGTTTTGAGTAAAGCTTAGTGGATTAAACCACTATAGAATCATTCCTTACAAATTTGAGGATTACAATTTTTTTCGTCTAATGAAATTGGGAACAGTTATCTCACAAAGATACAGTAAAATAAACACGGTATATTTCACATATGTTCCCTGGGCATAACCATGAGTGGTCCTGATGTCACATTATGCTCTTAGAACCTCAAGGAAACAGTAACCCCTTGTCAGTTTCTGGATGGTACCCATGCCTTTGCCTCTTTAGTTTAAGTCATTTTTTAAAATAAGGACTTTTTATTTCTGTTCCACTGCATAGCCACCAATTACTGGAAAATGTTTTAGCATACCTAATACCAGGTGACATGACCCATGAAACCTGTTCTTAAGAAGAGCTAGTGAAGTCTAACCAGTCACTCTGTGAGTCCAGTAGTAGTTAATTCATAAATGGGAGGTTCGGGGAGGCAAACCAGGTCTCAAGACGATTCATATGAGACAAAATTTGTGACATATTTTATATTTTTATAGAATAGATTTTGGAGGGAGATTAAGCCTTGTGGTATTTCTGGGGCTCCAACTCTAAAATTGTTTCTTTTTTTTTTTTTTAATTTTTTTTGTTTTTAACGTTTGTTTATTTTTGAGAGAGAGAGAGAGAGAGACAGAGCATGAATAGGGGAGGGTCAGAGAGAGAGGGAGACACAGAATCAGAAACAGGCTTCAGGCTCTGAGCTGTCAGCACAGAGCCTGACGCGGGGCTTGAACTCACAGACCGCGAGATCGTGACCTGAGCTGAAGTTGAACGCCCAACTGACGGAGCCACCCAGGCGTCCCGTTTATTGCTTTTCTAACAGCCTTGCCTATAATAAGTTACTCAGCAGGTTTGTTCAGAGTTAAAGCTTCGTATTGAAATGATAGATTTTGCTTGTTTTACTGATTTGATGCTTTTAGAGTACAGGAAAATTACAAAAACTATTTTTAGATAAAGATATGTCATACTTTTGAAAAAATAGTTACTAGTTCTAAGTACACTGTCATAAGAGTATGGGATATAAAATTGGATACATAATTGTTAACTTTTTTTGGCTGAGAATTAATGTAATTTGTAAAATTGGGTCATTCTGTATGCTATATATTTTTTTAAATACTAAACACCTAAATGCTACATGTATAAGATTCTTGGATTTTTTGGTTTGGTAACAAGACTTTAAAATATCCTTTTCTCGGGGCACCTGGGTGTCTCAATTGGTTAAGCGTCTGACTTCAGCTCAGGTATGATCTCATAGTCTGTGAGTTTGAGCCCCATTTTGGGCTCTGTGCTGACAGCTTAAAGCCTGGAGCCTGCTTCAGATTCAGTGTCTCCCTTTCTCTCTGCCCCTCCTCTGCTCATGCTCTGTCTCTCTCTGTCTCAAAAATAAATAAAAACATTAAAAAAAATTTAAAATATCCTTTTCTCACTTTAAGTGTGTCAGAGCTTTTGGAGAAACACGGACTTGAGAAACCGATTTCGTTTGTTAAGAACACTCAGTCTAGTTCAGAAGAGGCACGCGCGCTGATGGTCAGATTGACCAGGCATACTGGTCGGAAGTAAGTAATGAACAGAATTAATCAATACTTGTATATGGTTAAAAATAGTAGTATTTTTCTTTTCTTTTTTTTTAATTCATTGAGTTATAATTGACCAACAATAAATTGCACATATTTAAAGTGTAGAATTTGTTAAGTTTTGATATATGTATATACTCAGGAAACCATCTCACAATCAAGGTAATAAATATATCTGTCACTCTTAAAAGCTGCTTTTTGCCTCTTTATGTTCCCCTCCCTTCAGCTTCTCCCCATCACTCCCTCACCCCTACTGTAGACTACCACTGATCTGTACTTTTATCACACTTTGTTGACCTATTCACCTGTTTAGGGACATGTGGGTTGTTTTGAGTTTTGGCTTTTACAGATAAAGCTATGAATATTCATGTACCATAAAATATTCCTGATATTTTATTTTCTTGTGTTATTATAAATAGAATTATTTTCTTAATTTCATTTTTGTATTGCTCATTCCTAGTGTATAGAGTTATTGGTATGTGTTAAAATATATTTTTTAAAATTTTGATATATATTGAGCTTGTGTCTTCCTACCTTGCTGGTCTCCTGCATTAGTTCCAGTAGGTTTTCCTGAATATTATGCCATCTGCAAATAGAGACAGCTCTAGTTCCTTGTATACAATTTTCCTCTCTCTTTCCTTTTATTGGTGTTAGCATGATGTGTCTTTTGGTATATAGCATGGTATACCTTTAACGTTTAATTAATTTATGGTTTTGTATTTGAAGTGTGTTTTTTGTAGGTAATACATAAGTTAGGCCTTTCTGTCAAGGTCTGAGCTGGAGAGAGCCAACCTGCCACATGCCACATAGTTATGGTGGGACTGTAAGGGCATTAAGACCCTTCAGACCTACTTATAAACAATAACAGCCTTGAGATGGTAGATGGGTGAACATACACCACCCAGATGTCTCCAGGAATCCTGTCCCAGTCAACAGTAGCAAACCGCTTGGTGGTTTGCTCAAGGAACTCTCCTTCCTAAGAAATCCCCTGGCATTTTGTATTTGTCTCTCCCTATCTCTGTCTTTTTCACTAGTGTACTCATAGTGATTGATGTGTGTGCCTTATGTTCCTTTTGAGATCATAAGCTTCTCTGGGGCAAGTGTTATAGTTCCCATACATCTAATAAAGGACCTCATATATCGATGGTCCTCTCCCAATAATTATTAAATGAATAATTTAAAAAGTTTTCGCAACTCAAGTCTTAAGATTTTTTTTTTTTTAGTCTTTATTTATTTTTGAGAGAGACAGAGCGCGAGCTGGGGAGGAACAGAGAGAGGGAGACACAGAATCCGAAGCAGGTTTCGGGCTCCGAGCTGTCAGCACAGAGCCCGATGCGGGGCTCGAACTCACAAACCGTGAGATCATGACCTGAGTCGAAGTTGGACGCCTAACCGACTGAGCCACCCGGGTGCCCCTTAAGATTTTTTTTAAAAACTATAAACAAATGGTCAATATTTCTGATCATGTTGACTCTAGAACCTTGTCTTCAGGAAAGCCTTGCTTTTGCAGCTATATTACTTCCTGTCCTTCCTTTGAGTCCCTCAAATACTTCTGAAGTCCTTATAGTTCATCTCTCATGGTTGTTCTACTTTGAATATGTAAGAGAATATGGCCTCTTTTTTTTTTTTTTCAAACTAGTTAATTTTAAGTGAATCCTAATTATTTCATGTATGCTACCATAGCTTGGCCTTCAGCATCTATGGAATATCCTTATGCATATTTTAAATGGTAGCAGATTTCATTGAATCTACACAAATCAAGTTTTACCATCTTGAATGCAATGCTATTTCTCCCTGGAAGATATTCCTTTGTTCCAGGGCTGTAACTAATACATCATGTTTGTATTTAGGGATCTCTCTGTTAATTTGCAAATCTGGTATAGTGCCTTCAGGTTCTACTTTTGGTTCATATTTACTGAATGTATTCTGCAAAGGCCATTGTAAATAATGTCTTATAATTTATTTCAATTAGAACCTGTACTTATGGCTAGCCATGTGTGAGAAAACATTAATACCATCTGTCCCATTGTTGATGGCTTCCAGAAGAACAGCTGGACTATGAGAATTTGATTCAGCTAGACAATGCTTAGGTTTGATTTTATCCAGCTGGTGCAAGATGGACACTCCAAACATTTTGCAACTTATTTACCTGCAAGCCAAATCTGAAAGAGCCCTCCAGTTCTTTGAAGTTCAGCCACAGAGTTCAACCTACCAAGGTCTAAGTAATGGACACATTTCAGGGATGATCCTGGAAAATGTGCAAATGTGTCATTTTTTTTTTTCTGGGGGAAAAATGCATTCTCTTATGCTTTATTGCATATGGGATACAAGTTATATGTTTTGTGTAATAAATACAAGCTACTGTAAGTAAATGAAGCATATGCTTATAAAAAATTTTAGGTGAAAAAGTTCCTAGATACCAGAGATTTGACGACAATGATCCCAAACACAGGCTGTCCCTATAGCAATGATATTATACACAAATAGTCTATTTGTCCCGTTCTTAATGCATTAAAAAGGGAGAAGATGTGTGGTAAAGAAACGGTCAGTTGGTTTGTGACAAATGCCAATCAAAATAAAACAAAACCTGCCCTTTTCAAACAATGAGATTCATGATTATGTAGAACGACAAGACTAGCAAGTAAACAAATAATGATTCCAAATTCATGTATATTCAACGAAGGTGAACTTTGGGGGGAGGCAGAGAGAATTACAGAACTTTCTCTTTCCTGCTAAACAATATTAGCAATCGTGTATATAACTATAGAAACCAAAGAAATGTGTTTGTAACTTTCAGATTCATTCATTAACATTTATTGAATACTACTTTATACCAGAAAAACGGAGGGAGTGTTTCTTCATACATTCTAGTTTCAGTTAATCCTCACAACGTACAAAAAGGGAATCTGTAGCTCAGAGGAATTCAGAGACCTCTTCAAATCCATATAGGTGATTGAGCTTGTTTTTAAACTTAAGAACATCTTGCTTCAATGCCTGTGTTTTATAAGAATTAATCTCCATTTTTTATCACTTTCCAAGATGGGTTTTAAGTGAGGAAACTGAAATTCAGGAACATTCAGTGTTCATAATCATGCAGCTAATATGTGATTCTTAGTGAAATTTTTAACAAACCCCTTTGGCCTGCTGCAAGACCATGTGAACCGTTGACTTCTCAAACTCTGTAACCCTGGTTTCCAGCATAAAATGGTATTTGATCAGTGAGATTGTGCATGCCTCATTGGTTGTGTAAAACTGATCCCTGGTTGGTAAATTGCTTCTGACCCGGAGGAGCTGGAAAGGAACTGGGAAACCTGAGAGGGGCTTTGTGCTTTGGGCTTTACTGAGGGTGGTCACTGACATGTCCTTGAGGAGACCCTGAAAACTGTGCCTATGGAGTTGTTATGAAAGATACTGATTCTTGTGGGGCATGAAACTTCCTCCTGAGGCCGACAGGGCAGCTCCTGCCACTAACCTCTAAGGCTCTGTCGCCTGGCACCTGGGCTGTCACCCGGGTGAGCATAACCCCTGTGGTGCCCGGTCGGTCGCTCTGTGGAGTGCCGCAGGGACCCCACTGGAAGGAGCGACTGGCGCTGCCCTGCTGGTGAGCCGGGGTCCCCAGCCTCTCGACGGACGCCAGGGGTGGGCGGGGTCCAGAGCATCCCCTGTGGGGCCTTGCGGTATGATGAAGATGAATCTGCAATAGTACTCTGGTGTCCAAGTGCTGTCCCTGCTACATCTTGCTGTGCTTTATTTTGTCTCAGAAACTCACAGCTTGTTTAGCTTTGCTGTTATCACGTAATGCTGTTCCGGTTTGGAGTGTAGGCGGCCTGTGACCGAGGCAGCTCTGGAAGCCTCTAGCATTGATGCAGAGCCGCTCAACTCTTCCTCGGATCCAAGTTGTTTCCTGGAAATTCAAATGAGATTATATCTGTTGATCACTTGCGGGTTGTGTGGCACATAGAATGGTGACACCGATGGTTTTGTTTGTTTGTTTGTTGCTTTTGGCCAATCGAAGAGAGATTTCATGAGTTATTTTCTTCTTCTGCTCCTCTTCTCCCTCCCTCCCTCCCCGCCCTCCACAGGCAGCCTCCCGTCAGTGAGTCTCATTGGAGAATGTTGTTGCAGGACATGTTAACTATGCAGCAGAATGTTTACACCTGCCTGGATTCTGATGCTTGCTATGAGGTAACTCTGCACATGGGAATTATTGCCTCTTAATTCGGAAGGTTTCGTTGTTACAGTGTGTTTATCGGACACAAAGGTGATGACCATAGGCTTCATTATAAGTAATACTATTGAGTAAGGGAGTAGTGCTTTCTTTTTTTTCTTTTTTTCCCCCGAGTTTGTTTATTTTTGAGAGGGAGAGAGAGAGTATGGGAGGGGCGGAGAGAGAGGGAAACAGAGGATCCTAAGCAGGCTCTGTGCCGTTAGCTCAGAGCCCGGAGCGGGGCTTGAACTCAGGAACCATGAGATCATGACCTGATCTGAAATCAAGAGCCTGTCGCTTGGTGGCCTGAGCCAGCCAGGCGCCCTGGTAGTGCTCTCCAAGCTGAGTGCTTCCCCACCTGTCTTCCCTGTCTTTGTTATTCAGTGCGTTCCTCCCCAGTGGGGCCAAGGGACACATCCTTGTCTCCTCTCGCTTCTCGGTTTTGCTGGTCACTAAAGCGTATTTGATGTACCTGGGAAAGGTCTGTCAAATCTGTCCTGTCTTCATCTCTGCTAAATTGTAATTCTTCTTGTCTCCCGACCTCCGTATTTCTCATCTACACTGATTCCGAGCATTCTTCTAAAACACATCCTCTCGTGACGCGCCCCTTCTTCACATTTGCTGCTTGCTCCATTCAGCATCAGAAAGTAGCCGTGCTTGTTAGCGTGGCAGAGAAAGCCACAGCACACCAGCTTTCCCGTCCGCTCTCCCCTGTGTTACTCTGCACACGCAAGGGTCGCCGTGTACCCCGTCCTTCGCTACGTCCACCACATCTGCCCTGACTCTGCACGCGCCATGCGGCTTCACGTCTCTGTGACTCTGCCGGCATCGTTCCCTTTGCCTGGATGTATCCCTCTTCCCTTTATCTGAAAATTGCTGGTAATTTTTAGGACTCACTTCACTAATTATGCCCTCTAGGATGCCTTCCTTTGTCCTTTCATGTAACTTGTCTCTGTTATGGTCTTTCAAATGCGGTAACTTGTTTCCACATGTGGTTCTTCCCTTTGGTCATGGGCCCCTAGGGTAGGCATTATCGTATTCATGTTCATCCTCTTGTGCCCCGGTGCTTATTGGAATGTCCAGAACACAAAGGAGACTTAAGATATGGTTGCTAATTGACTTAGGAATGTAGCCCAGGGGATTGAATGATTATTTTTGGAAGGTATGTGTCATACCACCCAATTACTCATACATAGTCCGTGTGGAAAAATGATCCAGCTAACCCACTTTTAGTGAGAGATAGTTTAAAAGCAGATTCCTGTTTTGAGTTTTTCTGTCAATAAACCAGACATGAAATTGTATAGAATATTTCTTGTGTTGCTCTGCTCTGACATCGCAAAGCATGACCTGTTGATGAGAGTTATAAATATAGGTCTGTATTCTGTGAAATTGGTTGGCATTTTTATTCAAGGTGATTTTAACAAAACAGTGCTAATATAGACTGTTGAGAAATGGTTTTATATTTGAACTTCAGGTTTTTAAATGCTTGAATGAGAATGGAGTTTACATTGATGATTATAGTCTCAGACCACGTACATATAACTGCCAGGAGCTTCCCCTTTGTGTCTAAAGTGAAAACTTGAAATCCAGTTCCAGGAGAAAGTCTATATTCACATGGGATCCAAAACCTAACCATCATGAATATGTCTGCAGTAGTGTTTTTAAGTTGGGATGGCATTGTTTTGCTATTTTCCTGTTTTTGATTTTCATTGGAAAATTGGCAATAAGTATATTACACTTAACTAGCTCTTGTATAATTGCATAACAGCTTGACATATTGAATTGTTTTATATTTTAACACCTTTTTATTAGACTTTGATATTTTAGTGACTTCTGGCCATTAGTCTCAGTTCTTAGAGAAAACATTTGAAAGCATATTATAACAGTTTTGAAATGGTTATAGAGGAAGGTAATACAGATTTGGCAAACTTACATTTTTTTTTCAAACTTACATTTTTAAATACTATTTTAGTACCTTTTAAGTTATGCTATATTATCCTACTGAGTCTTGGCTATTATGTTGGAGTTTTCAACAATACTTGGGAGATATTCGAAAGCTCAATGGCACAATTTTGAAAATGTTAAACATTTCGATACAGCAGGTAGAGCAGAAATCTATATTGTTTATTTTAGCAAAAACTTAAATTTTAGAGTGAGTGAATTATATTTTTCAATACTTGGCATTAACTCTCTATGGCTTACTTGAATAACCCAAAGGAATAGAGAAACTGTCATATCTAAGTCATTTGGGTCCCTTGGATTAAGCCATTTTCACTTGTCGCCTGTAAGTGATTACAGCTGCTTGTTGGTAATTTGCTTTCTGTCACAATACGTATTTTATAGCAGATCCCATGTAGATATTAGTAATATTATCCTTATCAGTCATTTCAATAAAGGCCTGTCTGAAAATACTACCTTCCCTAGAGGCCTAGAAACAAGTGAAAAGGAGGGGATCCCATGAAAATTGGGTAGTCGCCTTAATTATAAGAAAACTCTATTCTCCATGAAATCTACTTTTTTCAACTCTTGCTTCTGTTTCTGTGCTATCCTTATCCTACAGAGGAGTCCTAAGAGGGAAGAACATTCTTGGGGAAGTTGTTATACTAATTATATATTGACGTTATTAGTGTAAATTTAAAGGAATCTCTTTAAGACTTTTTTTGGACTAAGTAATAAGTACATAATCTCAGTTATACAGTAAATTTTATATTGATGCTATTAGTTGCCTAGTAGAATACAGTGTTTGCATGATTACCTTCTATCAGTGGCTCTTGTTTTATTTCAGTAGTTTTTAATTTGCAGATTGGAAAAAAAAAGTCCATGTTATATTTGCAGCTTGGCTAGTATGTAAGCCTGAATTCAGATGCATTAAGCAGTCATAAATTATAGGTGTCATATTCAGAGATTTTCTTTTATTTTATTTATTTATTTATTAAAAAAAATTTTTTTTTCAACGTTTTTATTTATTTTTGGGACAGAGAGAGACAGAGCATGAACGGGGGAGGGGCAGAGAGAGAGGGAGACACAGAATCGAAACAGGCTCCAGGCTCCGAGCCATCCGCCCAGAGCCTGACGCGGGGCTCGAACTCACGGACCGCGAGATCGTGACCTGGCTGAAGTCGGACGCTTAACCGACTGCGCCACCCAGGCACCCCGATTTTCTTTTAAAAATTGAACTATTATAAATAGTTTAAGCAGAGTAGGCCCTGTTGAGTATGGGACAGTAGGTCTAAGGAATCCTGTTTTTAATGAACCTGAACTTCAGATATTTGACTCAAATGTTCATTGTACACATTGAGGTATGGTTGACCCTTGAACAGCATGGGTGTGAACCACACGGGTCTACTTACTTATACACGGGTTTGTTTTTGTTTTTGGTGAGTACAGTACTGTAAATGTGTTTTCTCTTCCTTGTGATTTTAATGTTACTTCTGGCTTACCTTAGTGTAAGAATAGTTATAGAATACAGTAAATAAAAAATATGTGTCTATCACCTGTCCATATTATCACTGGGGCTTCCGCTTAACAGTAGGCTGTTAGGAGTTAAGTTTTGGGAGAGTCAAAAGTTATACTGGGATTTTTGACTGCGTGGGGAGGTCAGCACCCCTGCCCCTGTGTCGTTCAAGGGTCAACTGTATTATGCTTCCTATTAGTGCGTTCAGTTAAACGATTTCTTCTTCCTAAAAGATGAGTTTGTTTTATTGAGGTGAAATTCACATGACATAAAAGTAACCACTTAAAGCGTACTTCCTTGCCATTTAGTGCATTCAGTATCACTTGTGCAACTGCTACCTGTACGATGAATGTTTTTTTAATCTATTTCGTTTGGATATCAGAGCCTTCGTTTTCGCGAGAAGCACTGTTATCTGCCCTCTTTGAGGCTAATTCCAGTTTCTTCTTTCCCCCAGATATTTACAGAAAGCCTTTTGTGTTCCAGTCGCCTTGAAAACATCCACTTAGCTGGTCACATGATGCACTGCAGTGCTTGTTCCGTAAATCCGCCAGCTAGCGCGGCCCGTAAAGGAAAGACCCAGTGCAGGGTCAGTTATGAAAGAAGTATTGACTTGGTTTTGGCCGCCAGCAGAGAGTACTTTAACGCTTCTACCAGCCTCACTGATAGCTGCATGGATCTGGCCAGGTAGAGTAATTCCACGTTCTTCCAGAAGAGGGAGGGGGGAAGTCAGAATACACAGACTCCACTGTTGGTTTTGTTCTTTACTTTACAAAATATATCACCACAGGCGCAGATTGACTGTCCTCCACGGGGCACAGTTACTTATTGCTTGAATACAGAAAGATAATTACGTTATGAATATTCATCAGCTTTCTCGTGACCCCTTTTCTCCAGCATACTTTCCCAGTCTTTCTTGCTGATGATCTGTAAGATTGTATATCTTTTCTCTTAGAAAGGATTTATGAGATGGCCTGTGAATTCAAGTTCTGGAAATTTTTAGCACATTTAGGCAATGGCCATATGCTTTGCATGACTTTGCTCTGTTTGGGGATGAGGGACCTGATTAGATGATAAAGCTTCAAAGTCCCTTCCAGGTGGAAATTTCTGGACTGTGAATTCTGTTCCTCTTTGGCCTGTTGTCCTGGAGATTTAGTGTTGATCTTTTTACTATTGATTCTTAAGAGCTTTCTGTGCATAAAGGACATTTACCCTTTGCATCTCTTACATGTTTTGACCACATTGTCAAGTTTTTATTATGTATGATTTTCAAATCGCTGTTCAGAATCTTTAAGGATTTTGATTGTTTTCTTTTATAGTTTCTATCTTGTGTGTCATCCTTTGAAAGACCTTTAATTCCCAAGACCATTATAAGAGTTTTTCATGTTGTTTTTCACTACTTTGATAGTTATATTTTCATATAGAAATTTTAGGCCCATTAGGAATTAATTTGGTTGTAGTGATTGTGGTACCTATTTAGATTAATTTCCCCCCCAAATGACTAGTAGCTAAAAGCTTAAAGGAAACTTTCCCCCCACCAGTGATATCTTATTACAGAGAGAACCATGTTTTCTCAAACCGTGTTATTGGACTTGACAGAGTTGTTAAAAATAGTAAATTTTTTTTGCTTCTGTCCTAAGGGACTGTGTTTCTATTTCAGACGATGAAAATATCAAATAGAATAGCTTTTAAAACTGGGAGTTGTGTTTGACCTAAATCTTTTTGGCAGGAGTTTTCAGAGATTGTTTTTAAATCTACACTTCTGATATTTCCCTTTCATTCCATCCCTTTTTCTCCCACAAGGACACACGTTAATTTGGAAAAGATGCCATATGTGTGTGTAAGGTGGCACCAGACTGATTATGATCTGTAAGGCTGGGTATATTGAAATGTTGACAGTAATATTTAATATAGAAAATAGCCCTTACATTCTTATTGATTAAATTATCATGAGCTAGTTTTTTTTAATGTTTATTTGTTTTTGAGAAGGAGCATGAACAGGAGAGGGACAGAGGAGGTGGGGGGAGAGGGCACAGAGGATCAAAGCGGGCTCCGTGCTGACAGCAATGAGTCTAGTGCGGGGCTCAAATACAAACCATGAGATCATGACCTGAGCTGAAGTTGGACGCTCAACCGACTGAGCCACCCAGACACCACTGAACTAGTTTTTTAATTGAGGAAGTAATACATCCAATGAGATAAAAATATTCAGCAATAGAAAAAAGGATATTTCTGATAATTCTGTCTTCATTCTTGTTGCCCTAACTTTATGCCTTAGCTATCTTTTTAAGTCATTTTCCTATGTATCTTTCCAAAATATCTTCTTGAACGTTACCCTCTTCTTAAGTCACAAATGGGTGCTCTTGAACATTACCCTCTTCTTAAGTCACAAGTGGATGCATACCTTTCTGCATCTTGTTATTTCCACTTATGATCTATTCTGAAGGTTTTTTCATGAGTGCCTATAGTCTTGATTCATTCTCTTTTGATGGTTGTAGAATATTCCATTGTTTGACTTTCTAGAATTTATTTGATTAGCTTGTGATTTAATGCATTGTCTTATATTTTAAAGTTTATTTTGAGAGAGAGAGAGAAAGCGTGTCCATGTGCATGAGTGGGAGAGGAGCAGAGAGAGAGAGAGAGAGAGAGGGAATGAATCCCAAAAAGGCTATGTACTATCAGCACAGAGCCTGCCTGCCATGGGCTCCTGAACCTGATACATGGATCTCATGAACCATGAGATCATGACCTGAGCTGAAATCAACAGTTGGACGCTTAACTCACTGAGCCACCCAGGTATCCCTCTTATATTTTACAAACACCATGATAGTCAACATCCCTACTTACGTGTGGGCGTGTGCTAGTCTGTCTGTAGTATAAATTGCTAGAACTGGGAATTCCTGGGTTCAAAGATAGAATTTTGGTAGATACCACAAGGTTCTGTCACTTTTCCTCTTGAGTCAGCAGTATATGTTAGTGCTCATCTTATTTAAATTTTAAAGTTTTGCAAGCAAGGTAGACCTGTATCCATCATACAGATGGGTACTGGGGCCGTGGGATCTTCATCAGGTGGTCCATGATTTTAGCACCATTAGCCCTTCCTGGCCTGATCTCTACCAGTCTTTCTAGGCTTGTGTCTCAATGTCCTTCCACATGCACCTTTCAGAAAGTTGGTTAATTAAAATATTTATTAAGGACACTTTGTTTGGATTTTTAAAAACTTGCTTAAAATCCTCCATAGGGTATCACAAATTCTTAGTTTAGCAAAGTCACTTTCTCCTGTTTCGCTTTCATTTCACTATTGCATTACCAACAGACTCTTCCTTCTGATCAGAAAAATGTCCTTTGTGCAGTTTCTTAGGTTAGTCTTTTTTCCTTTGGGAAACAAAATTGTCACCGAAACAAGATGTTTGTTTTCCCTAGAAGAGTAAGTGGAAATTACCTGAAATCTGTCTCCTTTTTTAAACCTTTCCTGTATGATTATCACCTTTGGAGTCAGCAGTAAAAAGAGTGTTAAAGGCAGAGTTAACACATTTTGCTTCATACTGTGGTACCATTACCTACTATCAGCATAACCCTGTGCGGGACTTTACCTCTCTGAGCTTCAATTTTGGCTTCCTTAGAAAGGAGGTGATGCTATTTGCCTATCACACAGGATTGCTATGAGGACTCAGGAAGGTAATAGACAGCATCTAGCAGAACCTGGCGTGGAGTCAGTATTTGATAAATGTGTGTTGGATCTCACATTGTTGAATACAGAAAGGCAACTTAGCCAAACGTGTGTTATTTAAAAAAAAAAAAAAAAAAACGGAATTTACCTTGTTTCCCCTAGGTGCTGCTTACAGCTGATAACAGATAGACCTGTGGCCATTCAAGAGGAGCTCGATCTTATCCAAGCCCTTGGATGTCTTGAAGAATTTGGGGTAAAGATCTTGCCTTTGCAAGGTGAATTTTCCATTTAGTGTTGCATTATTAACTTAGTATTCAGTTGTTTTGCATTGAATTATTAGCATTACCTTTGGCCATTTAATCCATTAGCAATAGATCCTACTCTCTGCCCCATTTTCAAATGAAATCTTAAGTGGATATCTAAAAAAAAAATAGAGCCGATGTCTTACTATAAATTTATTTTTTAAGTTCTCAGTTATGCCATTAAAAGGAATAACGTTAGTAACAGCCGTGAGGCTATTGGATAAAAACAAAAAGAAATGGGGGATTACAGATAGACTTTCAGATCTTCATCAGTTTTTGATGATGCAGTTTTTCTGTATTTTGTTTCAGTTGCATACATTTAAGTAGCTGTACATGATCATAGTTTATTTTGTTATGCTCAGTACAGACTATTCTTAAGTTGATACTATTTTTTTTAAAAGGAAGAATGACAGGAAGCTCTTGCTTAGAGTTTAATTCCTAGGGATATCTTAACAATGCTCAAGTTCTTTTACTTAAATGTACAGTTGAGTAAGTACCACCCAAGACAAGCCTGCTGATACACAGTCACTTGTGATCATTATGTACTTTGTGCAGTGAGGACAGTGTGTGTCTCCTAGTGTCCTGAACCTTACGTGACAAGTTGGAGATAGATTTTCTGTTGCCTTGAACTCTGGACCTCTGTGCCCTAAATAAAGCGGGTAGCTTGATTATTAGCAGTATGCTTGGTGCCTTCCATGTAATTTCTTATCTTTATTCTTAAACCTGGAAGTGTTGGGAATTGGGAGAGGGGAAGCTATAGCTGACTTGTTTCTGTCTCTGGTTTTTGATGCATTTTCACTAGCATCGGCTCCTCTTCTTCTTCCTTCTTCCTTCTTCCTTCTTCCTTCTTCCTTCTTCCTTCTTCCTTCTTCCTTCTTCCCTCTTCCCTCTTCCCTCTTCCCTCTTCCTTCTTCCTCTTCCTTCTTCCTTCTTCCTTCTTCCTTCTTCCTCTTCCTTCTTCCTCTTCCTTCTTCCTCTTCCTTCTTCCTCTTCCTTCTTCTTCTTTTTAAACTCCTTGTACCTTTGGACAGTGGTGTCCTGTTACAGGTTCCTTGGTGTCCTTGTCCTGTGTAGGGTTTGAGTCAGATGGATCTTAGGGGATAGAAGTCAGTTGAGACCTTCTCGTGTTTTCATGTGGGTTTCCATTGTAGTTTCATTACAAATTAGAGTTTGTCAGATAAATTTACTAGACTTGAAAAAGGTAGTATTTGTGTTACCTTGAATATTATTGTTTGGAAGTAATTTCTAGGTGATTATACATATCCTGTAGCATCTTAAACAAGTACATTTATGGAGATTGTTAAATCACTGGAAAATTGTGTTTTTTGAGCTCAAAGCTTTTTAAAATTGTGAAGATTAATCAGAGTTACTAAAAAACATTTTCATTTTATTCTGAGATGTCTTAAATCATTACCTGTCTCCCCTGAAACACTTATATTTTCAGTTGAGGTGTTCAGCCCGTCAGCCCGGGAGAGTATACAGCACTAGGAAACTTTTGCCCTGGTTGGGCCAAGCCCTCATAGCTTTGACTCTGTATATGAGTGTATTTTATTAAAAAAATTCTTTTTAATGCTTATTTATTTTTGAAGGAGAGGGAGACAGAGCATGAGAGGGGGAGGGGCAGAGAGAGAGGGAGACACAGGATCCGAACAGGCTCCAGGCTCCAAACTGTCAGCACAGATCCCGACACGGGGCTGGGACTCACGAACTGTGAGATCATGACCTGAGCCGAAGTGGGATGCTCAACCGACTGAGCCACCCAGGCGCCCCTGTCTATGAGTGTATTTTAGCTGCTTATTTAATCCAGGCAGATTGATGTAATACAAAAAACATTTTCTTGCAGTTCCCCAAATGCAAATGAATTCGTTCAATTGAATTGAAATAACAAATCGAGCTCGTAATTTTCCGTGGTGCTCCATTAGCAGGACTTTTGCTGGCAGTGTTTGCACGTCATCTGATAGGTTTGAGAATCTGCGACTGAACCTGCTATCCTGCTGTTACTTCTGAGAGATTTCCTGACTGAAGAGTGTTTTAAGAAGGACGTTTGCTTTCATGTCTTGACAGCTTTCCAGCTTGATATATTGATTTGGAGCTTCCTGTTGGAATGAATGTCAGAAAATTTTCTGGATGGGGACACGGGATACTGCATTTGTATCCTGTGTGTTGTGTTTATGCCGTAGATACAGTTTAGGGTTAAGCTGCTTTTGTAGTCATCAGGGATACTGGACAAACCACATAACTTGGTATTTAAACACTTAAGGTCCAGGTATTTTTTTTTATAGCGTACATAGTTTATTTTGTCACTCTGCTTGGTTTTAAAGCCTTGGCCTACACTCCAGGAGTTGGTACTGGTCACCAAGTGAAGGCTAAGGGTACTGAGTGACACTTAAAGAGTTCATAGAAAACAGGAACAGAAATAGCATGTAAAAATGATTCCTTACGTTTGAGTGTGTGTGTGTGTGTGTGTGTGTGTGTGTGTAAACACGTGTGTGCTTTTCCCCATCATTTGGAAATTCATGTTTTATGTAAATTATTCTTAATATTCACATGGGCAGATGTGCGATATTTCAGTTGTCCCCCGTGTTTTCTATAGTAGGGTAAATCACTTTTCAGTCTTACAGCACTGTGGTTAAAGCCACCCACAGCCAGTTTTGTCCAGCTAGTGACTGGACACGTATTTCACCTTTCTTTTTGTTTAGGTTTTCTCATTCACAAAATGGGGATGCTAATAAACAACTTCTAGAATTGCTAATAGACACGAAGGCCATGTGTTCACAGTGCCTGGGATATCGTAAGGGCCGTGCAAGCATCAAGTGTCATCTTTGTTATTTTACATGGAGGTTCTAGTGTCTAATTGGTGGTGGAATTAGAGTGGTCTTACCTGCTTGTCGTTGTTCCTCTTCCCCACCATCTCTTCACTCTCGTGTTCCTACTCTGCTTTCCTTCCATTCAAAACCCAAGTTAGCTTCTTACCCTATTCTAGGAACTGAAATGATGAAGGGAATAGGGCACACTTCTGACTCGGGGGGACTAACACCGATAACAAGACAGAGGCACACAAGCGTCACGTAGGAGTTTAAATTCTGATTCATCCACTCTGAGCTTTGTGACCTGTGGCATCCTCGTATTTTTGAATGTCCCCTTCCTCAATTGGAGATAATAATACAATATTCTGTAGATAGACCTGAAAACTCTGTCTTGAAACATTGAGAATTTTTACATTAGAGGATCTCATACTTCACAAGTATTTCTGTGCATATGTCAGTAGTAGTAATAACAACTAACATTTATTGAGTAGCTTTCATGTTCTAAGTATATGTATTTGTTCTCAAAAGTCTTCTATGAAGTAGTGTCTATTATTGTTTCCAACTTCCAGATAATGAAATCAAAATAGAGGAGGTTAAATAGCTTGCTCAGGGTCACGCAGTTAGAGATGGAGCTAGAATTCAAAGCTAGATAGTTTGGTACAAAAACCTGTGTTTGTAAAGAGTGGACCATACTCTTCTGATGAAGTGGTGTGAAAGTAAAAGATTTAATAAGGAAACTCCGGTGTTCTTGCTCATCGGCTAAGTGACTGCTGCATATTGTCACCTTCTTCCCCTGTCCAATTCAGATTTGTACTTCAGCAATGTCACGAGTAACTGCCTGGACTGTTGTGTACATTTGGTGCCATTCGTAAGCGACTGAAAGTGGTATTTTGCATCTGTGGTTTGTTGGGCATGATTCCCTGTCTGTGCCTTACAAGGTCGTGATGAGAGCGTTTGGCATGTGTGTAGCTGGTCGGTAAGAGCTTCTTATGTCTGAGGTGTGTGTGTGTGTGTGTGTGTGTGTGTTTAAAACACTGGATCTATATTTGTGAGATCCACAGGAAAATGAGGGATCCTCAACTATTAAAAGATGCATATGTGCATATCTTTTTCATGGTCATTAATTCCATTTGAAAAGGAATTTTAAGTGTCGGAGACTCCTTTCCTTCATAGAAATATAATAACATCTAAGTCTTGAATTTGCCTAACCAAGAAATCACATTTTGAGATATAATTTAGCATGTCCTACAATAAGCAGTAAAAGAGAATTGGTCTAGTGATTGTCCAGAGGCTCAAAAAATAGAGAAATAAATAAAGTAAAAAGACGTTTGAATAAGGCAATTGCACTCTATTAGAATTCCACTCTGCAAATTTACTTAATGTCCTTAAAATATTAATAGTTATGCCTTGCTTCGGGCAAGAAACAGACAAAGAACCAAACTTGGAACTTCAGAGAAAATGAAGATCTGTTGCTATGTGTGACTTCAGTTTAGAAAACTGAAAAAGTAGAACTGTGATTTTATTGAACTAGAGAAAGAATGGCTGTATAGTAAGGAAGTCAGCTTACTAGAGTTATTGAAACCAGGGTTTCCCCGAGAGAACCAGCATTCATCAAATGTGGCTATAAAAGTGTGTACAGAAACCCCAGGTTCTTACATATGTAGACTGACCATGAGATCTCAGTAGGGCAGGTTTTATTTGGAAAATCAAATGAGAAACATGCAGAAAGTACCTTTCTCATAGTAATTGCATCTGAAATAATGAGGTAGTAATATACATTTTCTTAAAATACATACAAGGAGGAAAACCCGTAAAACAGTAGCAAATGTTAAGAAAAAAACAAAACAATTTTTTGATTGAAAAAAGTTTGAAGAACGCTGTATCAGTTAATTTTTGCTAGGCTGTGCTATAGGAAAAGTCTCCAAAGCCTCAGGACCACGGAATAGAAGGTGAGTTCTCGCACACTGGCATTTCTGCAGCTCGGCTTTGTGAAGTGGCGTTCTCACGGGAGGGGAGAAGATAAGGAGTGGGATCCCACGGTGACTCTTAAACATTTGCTCAGAAGTGGCATATGGCGTTTCCACTCACATTTCGTTGCCCACAGAAATCACATGACCAAGCCTAAGTCTAATGTCAGGTGGGTATTTGGGGCACGGCTCATTGTGAAGCAAGGAACTGAAGTCTATGTCTACCTTCCGTTTTATAGTGAAGGCCACAAGGGATTACTGTACTAGCAGATGCATGAATAGCCCTCTTAAAATAACCCAGTGTACACTCAAGTATTTAGGAATAAAAGGATGCGACATATGCAACTTATTCGCAAGTAGTTCAGAAAAAACAGGTGTGTGTGTGAGCGTGCGCACGCACGTGTGCACACAGGCATTCGTGTGCGTATATGTGTGGAGAGGGAGTGCTCACCTGCATGATTGCACACGTGCATGTGTAAATGGAGCAGATTATTAGCAATTGGTTATTCTTGGCAAAACGTACAGAGTTCTTGGTATCATTCGGGCAACTTTTCTGTAAGTTTGAAATTAAATCATAATGAAAACGTACAATAAAAGGGCCCATTCCAAAGAAAACTACTACCTCTCTCCTTTATCTTGCCAACCCCTGGACCCCCTGCCACTTACCTATAAGAAGTTTTGGGAGAACCCAGAATATATGGGATAAAGCCATGGATTTGGGAATGGGTAAAGGAATGAAGGTATGAAAAACATTTTAAGGGGCTGGGTTGAATTCTGGTTCCATCACTTTTTCAGTGACCTTTCTGTACCTTTTTTTCCTCTGAAGATAATAGCATCTGCCTTACAAGTTCTGCCTTGTAGGGTTAATATACGTAAATTACCTATGACAGTGTCTGGGATGTAGCTCATACTCACTGAATGTCAGCTGCTGTCATTATAGTTCCTACTGTTGTAATTATGGGGGCCTGGCCTCTCCGATAGTGACATGCTTCTTAAAGGTTGATACCTCTCCCTTAAGTAAAAAAACATCTCTTCGTAGCATATACATAATACTCTTTGCTGAAGCTTTTTTCTCCCTTTAAGTGTCCTTAATTATCTTATAGTGTGAATCACTGTGATCAGACATATTTTATTTTCCTAATATCTGTCTTAAGTGAGAAGGTAGGGCCGGTTTGGAGAAAGGTTAATACATTGGAACTGTGAGCACTTGAAAGATCCCTGCCCTTTAAAAACAGGGGTGATGACGTGGTGGTAGAAATATGGATGTTTGGAATATGGGATGGATTTTGGGGTGGAGGGGTTAGGTGAATGGGGGTGCAGGTGTGATAGGAAGTATCTGACGTTTTCAGAGACAGATACTGAATTCTTTAAAATTTTCCGAGGCATTACATGGCAGTTGAAAAGGTGACGCTTTGTCATAGCTCCCGAATGTCAGCGCCTTCACTCTTTCAGAAGCTGGGTGACAAAAGATCCAAGCTGTACATTATTTATTCAAAAGCAACAACAATTGTAATTTTTTAAAAACAATTGTGTCTTAATTCTTTTTGATCTGGAGGCTGAAAGCTTTCATTGTGTTCACTTACCTAAAACTTGGACAGTCATGACACTCTTCCGTGATGTCCCTGGTTACCAGTCTTTAGTATGTCTCTCTTCCTTAGTGCGACTGTGCTCTGATCGGATCGGCCTCATCAAGGAGTGTATCTGCCAATCCCCCACGTGCTACAGACAGTCTGCCAAGCTTCTGGGCCTTGCTGACTTGCTGAGGGTAGCAGGTAAGCTTTGAATGCTAAATTGCAGAGTAGGGTTTCTGTGTTATTCTTGCCATCATCCCAGGCAAAAGTCAGAAAATCTACCTCCAGGTGTCAGAGAGCTGTTCTTGAGCAAGGATTTGTCTTCTCTGCAAAGATTGGCACATTATAAAAATGGGTACCCATACTGAGCTGCTGGTCCTTTAAATGAGGACAGGCTCATTCAGGGTGCTACAAAGAGTAGCAGCCAGGATTAGTATTTATCACCAGAAAGCTTAAGTGTAGAACAGGTCAGGCCTACCAGGTCACTTTCGGTGCCCAGATTCGGTGTGGCGTTTTTGAACCTGAACAATTTCTTAGAAAAATGCGTGCATTTACTGTTTGGTGGGGTTTTCACATAGGTGATCTTACTTCATCTCCTATTAAATGGTGGTGATGATGGTATTTTTCTCATTTTATAAGGGGAATTAAGGATCAGAGAAGTCCAATATCTGGCTCAGCAGGGTTAAATAGCAGAGCCTGACTTCTGAGGAGTCTTTCTGACTCTTTCATGTTTCTTTAACCACCCTGTTCTGCTTACCAGAGTCTGTTAATAATTTTCTTTTGTATTTTTGACTTAAGCTTATCTCCACGAAAACAGTTGTTGGCCATATGTTTTATAAGCAGTGGTTTGAAGTTAGACTTGTCCAAACCACATAGTATAGGCTCAAAAGTAAGTGAGATTTCTGTTTATATTTTGAACTTTTAAAAACATATATATCTAGTATATTTAGGGGACATACATTTATAAATGTTTTTAAATCTTAATATAAATGACTTACTCTTAAGGGCTACAGTTTTAGTAAATTGTCCTGTGTCATTGTCCTCTTCTAGTTCTGAAAGCAGAGAGTTAGCATCTTTACCTGCGGGCCCGCTGCAGCTTTGGGACCTGTCACCCATCGTGAGGCATTTGGATGACAGGGTGGGGGCGGGAATTGGGGGCAGGGAGTCAGAAAACCGCTTCAGTCCTCACTGTCCCATACGCTTGCAAAGTGGCTTTAGCTCCAGCTGTTGTCTCTGGTGACTGGCAATGATACCCTTGCTTCACCCTCCAAGTTACAGGATCCCCGAAGGAGTTAATGCCTATAAAAGCACTTCGTAAACTTTGAAGCGCTCTGTTCATCAGGGAAAATTTTCGTAAGGAAATTTCACAGAAACGAATGAAGCAGCTCAGGGATACTGCCAGCATTTTTATGTACCCACTAAGACTAATTTCCCGTTTTGTCCTGTGTCATGTTGACACGAAACAGGAATATCCGTGATCTTGGTAAATTGTAGGAATTTTTAATGGTATTGACTGACATTCTTTCAGTCCCCTTCTGTACTAGTCATTCACTTAATTAATTAATTTATTAATTATAATTTTTAGGGGTGCCTGGGTGGCTCAGTCGGTTGAGCATCCGACTTTGGCTCAGGTCATGATCTCGCGGTTCGTGAGTTTGAGCCCCGCATCAGGCCCTGTGCTGACAGCTCAGAGCCTGGAGCCTGCTTCGGATTCTGCGTCCCCCTCTCTCTCTGCCTCACCCCTGCTTGTGCTCTGTCTCTGTCTTTCAAAAATGAATAAACATTAAAAAAATTTTTTTATTTATTATAATTTTTAGAGAGAGCATGAGCTGGGGAGAGGGGTAGAGGGAGAGAAAGTATTCTTTTTTTTTTTTTTAATTTTTTTTTTTCAACGTTTATTTATTTTTGGGACAGAGAGAGACAGAGCATGAATGGGGGAGGGGCAGAGAGAGAGGGAGACACAGAATCGGAAACAGGCTCCAGGCTCTGAGCCATCAGCCCAGAGCCCGACGCGGGGCTCGAACTCACAGACCGCGAGATCGTGACCTGGCTGAAGTCGGACGCTTAACCGACTGCGCCACCCAGGCGCCCCAAGAGAGAAAGTATTCTAAGCAGGCTCCATGCTCAGTGTGGAGCCCAGTGTAGGGCTCGATCCTCAACCTGACTGAGCCACCCAGGTGCCCGGATACTCCTTTTTACGTAGTAGCTCTTTGGTGATGTACAACAACCTCTCGTTCCCTGCATTTTACAGATGAGGAAGCGGAAGCACAGAGAGGTAAAGTAGTACCGCTAGGTACTTTGGATACAAAGTTCTGTTCCCGGCAGCTTCTGCCCTCCGGGCATTTGGAATCTTAGAGGGCTGAGGAAGCAGATAACTATGCTGCAACATATGTTGCAACAGGACATGATGTGTACCTGGCTTCTGCAACCAAACGTTACAGAGGTTGGAAGAAAGGCAATGCTAATATTTTTCCCAGTGAGGAGGGTAATTAAGAAAGGAATCACAAAGCTGGTGACATTGATCTGAAGCGCACAGGGTGTTTGGTTATCTACTCCTGCCTTACAGACCACCCCCAAAGTTTAGTGACTTAAAGCAAAATCATTTGATTTTTATTCTCCCAGTTCTGGAGGTTGACTGGGCTCAGCCAGGCGGTTCAGGATCTTTCATGAAATTGCACTCAGATAGTGTCGAGGGATAGATGGGTTCATCTCAAAGGTTGCATTACTTACATGCCTGGCACATGGTCTGGGAAGACTTACATAGCTGGGGGATAAAATAGTCAGGACCTTGTCTCCTCTCTTTATGGTTTCTCCTTGTGGTCTTTCCATATGGTGGCCTCAGAGTCCCAGTACTTCGTGATGGGTGAGGGGTCCCAGAGTCAGTGTTCTGAGAGAAACCAGGAAAAGCTTCCTGGAGTTTTCTAATCCAGCTTTGGAATTTGGGCAGTTTCATTGCCATTGTGTCTTATTCATGGAGGCAGTCACATGGGCCCTCCCAAGTATAAGGGAAATACATATGGGCCCCACCTGAAGGCTTAACTGGGCCCGGATAATCTGCTTCTGAGCTGGCTTACTCGGCTGTTGGAAGAGACCTCAGTTTCTTCCTGGCTGGTGGCAAGAGGCCTCAGTTCCTTGCCACATGGACCTCTTCATAGGGCTCCTTAACTGTTCTGTCAACATGACACCTAATTGTTCCTCAAGCAGTTGAACCATGAGAGACTGAGGAGGAAGCCCTCGTGTCCTTTATGACCTAGTCTTGGAAGTCTAGTCAAGTAAATCAGTAACCAGTCCCTGTCAATGGGAGGGTCACTGTGCTCCATCTTTAGAAAGGAGTGTCAGAGAAATTGTGGATGTGGCTGAAATTATATTTCATATACTCAAAGCCTTATCATGCCACCATTTATGTTCTTTCTTTCAGACTAAATATCAGAATCATTTTAATAGATGTCTTTTTTTTTTTTTTAAATGTTTACTTGTTTTTGAGAGAGACAGTGCATAAGCAGGAGAGGGACAGAGAGAGAGAGAGAGGGAATCACAGAATTCAAAGCAGGCTCCAGGCTCTGAGCTGTCAGCACAGAGCCCAACACGGGGCTTGAACTCATGAACCGTGAGATCATGACCTGAGCCGAAGTCAGACGCTTAACCAACTGAGCCACCCAAGAGCTCCTTTAATAGATGTCTTGTCTGGCCATACTCCTGGCTGTTAAGAATTTGTTTTGTTTTGTTTTGTTTGCAATATTTTTCTAGATCATTCTTTTAGGCTGTTTTTGGTTATGTTTTCCCACTAATCCACCTGTTCAGATTGGAACTTTCTAGAAAGAAAAACAGTTAAATATTTGAACTTTGGACTTGAAGGTGACCATTTAACCTATCTCCATGTAAAAATTTACATTAACTACAATAATAATCCTCCCCTTATGCTTTTATTCTTATCTAGGTTACTTGTTAACTGCCCTTATAGCAAAGATATGACTCTTATTTTGAATGTGAGAAAACAGGGATAAAGAAGTGAAACAATTTATTGATGATTTCACAGTTAAGAAGTTTCTCACTTTGAATCCTTTACTCTTATCCTTTGTTTCCACCTTTTTGTTATTGTTGGATGATGGTAATTAATGGATCCTTAAAGTCAGCTGACTAGAGGCTTTATATCTGCAAAATATCTTTGCCACCTAGCCAAGCTGTCTTATGAAAAAAAAAATCACCCTTGGTCCTTTCATTTTTTTATTTAGATATTCTGAATAAATGCAAACATTTTGAGAGGATTATCTAGGAAATAGGTTTTATATTAAGTGTGATATGTGCATGTATTTTTGAGAAACTTTGTGCATATTGTTCCATTTCCAGTATTATGTGTCAGTGTTACAGAACATGGGTTTGTTCTAATAATAATACTATTATGAATCATAGTGTTCTATTCTCTCTTAAAAACAACAAAACCTAGGGGCGCCTGGGTGGCGCAGTCGGTTAAGCGTCCGACTTCAGCCAGGTCATGATCTCGCGGTCCGTGAGTTCGAGCCCCGCGTCAGGCTCTGGGCTGATGGCTCAGAGCCTGGAGCCTATTTCCGATTCTGTGTCTCCCTCTCTCTCTGCCCCTCCCCTGTTCATGCTCTGTCTCTCTCTGTCCCAAAAATAAATAAAAAACGTTGAAAAAAATTAAAAAAAACAAAAAAACAAAAACAAAACCTAATGTCTTTTTATTAGCTTAGGCCAATACTTGGATTTTAAACCTGTGAAACACAGGATGGAGATTAACGGTAACATATTTTAAAACTTTCATTCAAACCTTTCTGTGATATGTTTATTTTTTCTTCCAAACTGCATTATAGCTTAAAAATGCAAGGATCATTGCATTTTTCCTTTTTCTTTTTGGAAATATTGAAAATAATTTTAAAGTTTCATTACTTGATTAAAATATAAATTGTTTACTTTTTTTTGCCTAAGTGTACAAATTGTGTTTATGTTGTAACTTTGAATTATAATAGAATCTCTACTCATTTCACTGAGTATTTTTTTTGAACCCCAATTATATGTATGACTTGGAGGTACTGAGAATTTAACAAGGGAAGGGACCCCTGTCTTGAGAGATCTTAAATTCTGATACTAGATGTAGATTTTTAGAACAATAATCTCAATAAATTGGTATTCTGAAAATGAAAACTGAAGAAACATGTAGGAGGTCACCTAAACCATACCTTTCTCGTGAAGAAAGTGTAGAGATGTCAAAGAAGGACATCACATCTAAATTGACTTCTAAGAATCTTTTTGAGAGATTAAGATATTTGTGTTACCATAAACTGAATTTTGGTATGTTTTGAGAGCCTACATGCTTACTATGATAAATAAAAGATAGTACTGTTAGTGAAGCCATAAAGTTATAACCAATTTACTGTGTGTTTAAGGCTCCCCTCTTTGTATTTGTCATTTGTTAATTATAATTAGAAATAGAACATTCAAAGGGCAAAATATTAAAAAAAAACAAAAACAAAATATTTAATGCCACTACTGGGAGGAAAACTTTTTCTCTCCCCACTTAGGTTGGAATGGTTGGTCTGGGGCTGATACTGATCATTGATCTCTTAGGAGAATGAGAGCTAATTCCAGGATTAATAAATAGATTGGAAGGTCAAAGTTGCCTTGACATGTGTCCTATAATCTTTTAAAAAAATCAGTCCAATCTCTACCTTTTATTTTTTAATTAATTCAAAATACAATGTTAATGAGCTGTTTTATTAATTGATGCTGCCATAATCATTAAGTTGTTTGCATGCGTTTACAGGTGAAGACCCAGAAGAAAGGCGTGGACAGGTTCTGATCCTTCTAGTGGAACAAGCACTTCGTTTCCATGACTACAAAGCAGCCAATGTGCATTGTCAGGAGCTGATGGCCACAGGTGAAATAGACAAATTACTTAACACTTTGCCCAGGTCCGCTTTGCATGATGAGTAATGGAAAAGGTCTGTTCTGAAATCAATTGGCCTGATTGGGAAGCCAGGCACATTTTCTTCAAAAGACTTGAGAAACCTTTTATGAGCACTAATCAGTCTGTATTCTTTGTGCTTATATATTAATGTAAGTACTTAATGGGCTCAGGGGTTATATTTTAGCTGAGATTTTGGTTGCTTTCCATTGTCTATTAAAAATATGCTCATAATTTTAAGAACAATTTTATATAAAATATTTTAATGCCTTTTCATGTATTTGTTATATAAAAGAAAATTTAAAATTTTTGAATTATCTATGATTTGTGAGTAGTTAATGTTTCTAGTCTTTAATTTTTTTTTAAAAACGGATAACATAGTGCTTTTCAAACCGATCTTGAGAAGTTAGAAAGTAGTCTGCAACCCTAAAATTTTCTATATTGAAATTTAAATTCCAGTCTCTGGAAGATCAGATTTGTGTGTGTCTGTGTGTGTGTAGAATAATTTCACTATGAAAGAACATATTCCCCCACGGGGTAGGAAGTGATGTTGTCTGATCATAGACTCTCTACTAAATGATCTGCTTTCTGTAGCTGTCTCTGAATGTAGGAAAGCTCAAGCATATCTTTTTATGTTCGGCATAGAAGGAACGTACTTAAACATCATAGAAGCCATTTATGTAAAGCCCACAGCTAATACCATCCTCAATGGGGAAAAACTGAGAGTTTTCCCCCTGAGATCAGGAACACAATAGGGATGTCCACTCTCACCGCTGTCGTTTAACGTAGTGTTGGAAGTGCTAGCATCAGCAATCAGACAACAAAAGGAAATCAAGGGCATCAAAATAGGCAAAGATGAAGTCAAGCTTTCACTTTTTGCAGATGACATGATATTATATATGGAAAACCCGATAGACTCCACCAAAAGTCTGCTAGAACTGGTACATGAATTCAGCAAAGTCACAGGGTACAAAATCAATGTACAGAAATCAGCTGCATTCTTATACACTAATAATGAAGCGACAGAAAGACGGATAAAGAAACTGATCCCATTCACAATGGCACCAAGAAGCATAAAATACCTAGGAATAAACCTAACCAAAGATGTAAAAGATCTGTATGCTGAAAACTATAGAAAGCTTATGAAGGAAACTGAAGAAGATACAAAGAAATGGAAAAACATTCCGTGCTCATGGATTGGAAGAATAAATATTGTCAAAATGTCAATACCACCCAAAGCTATCTACACATTCAATGCAACCTCAATCAAAATTGCACCAGCATTCTTCTCGAAGCTAGAACAAGCAATCTTCAAATTTGTATGGAACCAGAAAAGACCCCGAATAGCCAAAGTAATATTGAAGAAGACCAAAGCAGGAGGCATCACAATCCCAGACTTTAGCCTCTACTACAAAGCTGTAATCATCAAGACAACATGGTATTGGCACAAAAACAGACACATAGACCAATGGAATCGAATAGAGACTCCAGAATTGGACCCACAAGAGTATGGCCACCTAATCTTTGACAAAGCAGGAAAGAATATCCAATGGAAAAAAGACAGTCTCTTTAACAAATGGTGCTGGGAGAACTGGACAGCAACATGCAGAAGAATGAAACTGGACCACTTTCTTACACCATTCACAAAAATAAACTCAAAATGGATGAAGGACCTGAATATGAGACAGGAAACCATCAAAACCCTGGAAGAGAAAGCAGGAAAAAACCTCTCTGACCTCAGCCCTAGCAATTTCTTACTTGACACTTCTCCAAAGGCAAGGGAATTAAAAGCAAAAATGAACTATTGGGACCTCATGAAGTTAAAAAGCTTCTGCACAGCAAAGGAACCAGCAAAACTAAAAGGCAACTGACAGAATGGGAGAAGATATTTGCAAATGACATATCAGACAAAGGGCTAGTATCCAAAATCTATAAAGAGCTCACCAAACTCCACACCCAAAAAACAAATAATCCAGTGAAGAAATGGGCAGAAAACATGAACAGACACTTCTCTAAAGAAGACATCCAGATGGCCAACAGGCACATGAAAAGTTGCTCAATGTCACTCCTCATCAGGGAAATACAAATCAAAACCACACTCAGATACCACCTCAAGCCAGTCAGAGTGGCTAAAATGAACAAATCAGGAGACTATAGATGCTGGAGAGGATGGGGAGAAACGGGAGCCCTCTTGCACTCTTGGTGGGAATGCAAACTGGTGCAGCCGCTCTGGAAAACAGTGTGGAGATTCCTCAAAAAATTCAAAATAGATCTACCCTAGGACCCAGCAATAGCACTGCTAGGAATTTACCCAAGGGATGCAGGAGTGCTGATGTACAGCGGCTCTTGTACCCCAATGTTTATAGCAGCACTTTCAGCATTAGCCAAATTATGAAAAGAGCCTAAATGTCCATCACCTGACGAATAAAGAAGTTGTGGTTTATATATACAATGGAATACTACTTGGCAATGAGAAAGAATGAAATCTGACCTTTTGTAGCAACACGGATGGAACTGGAGAGTGTTATGCTAAGTGAAATAAGTCCTACAGAGAAAGACAGATACCATCTGTTTTCACTCTTATGTGGATCCTGAGAAACTTAACAGAAGACCATGGGGGAGGGGAAGGGGGAAAAAAGTTAGAGGGAGGGAGGCAAACCATAAGAGACTCTTCAAGACTGAGAATAAACTGAGGGTTGATGGGGGGTGGGAGGGAGGGGACAGTGGGTGATGGGCATTGAGGAGGGTACCTGTTGGGATGTACACTGGGTGTTGTATGGAAACCAATTTGACAATAAATTTCATATTTAAAAAACAAACAAAAAAAATCAAGCGTATCTTTTTACCTAGTGTCTTTGCTTTCATAGCGAGTGGTTAAAAATGTAGTGCTTCACCTCGTAATAACTCATGGAGAGTGCACTTAGAGTTTTGCACTTTGTGTATACCGTTAAAGAGAAATATTCTGTCATTTCTTAAAAATTGTAAGGAGGACATTATTCAGGACTTTTGCAATAGATGTTAAAACTATTGCATTAAGGGAGAGAGAAGAGACTCAGTTCCAAATACGAGAAAGACAGCTGGCGACTTAAAGCCAAGGAGCATGGTAGGGGGTCAGTGGATGGAAAATTAGCACGAGACATCAAGGTTCGTGGCATTCTTTCTGACCTGCCTTAACAGGATTCTTGCTGAAGGCAGGCCAGGGTGATTAGATATCAGGGATGAGGGATGGGGAATTTGCTCACATATCAGCAACGATCAGTTGTCAAGGGTGGGAGATTCTCTCTAAACTGACTTTTTTGTAGGATTATTGCTGAAACTGGAGTATGCAGGCTCAGCCAGGCCAAGGTGTAGGCCTAGTTGGGAAGAAGCTTCAACAGAACCTAATATTTGGTCAAAGAAAAAATCGTTTTCTTTACATCTATGAAAGTGTTTAAAAGTCTAGGAGAAAACACTGTGGTTTGTAATATCAGCATTAGAAAATCCGTTTCATAAAAGAGCTACCTACATTCGGAATACCAACCAATATTAACATTAACCAGTTATTAAGCCACTATTGATATTAACCAATATTGACTTTGTAACATTAAGTTCAGAATAATTATGGTTGTCTGAAAAAAACGTGTATTATTCTAAAATTATTTAGAGAGCTTTGTTAAAGAATTTTATTCCCGTAAGGCGTAGTACCTGGATTTTTACTTCGTATGTTTAGAGAAATTGTTCTGGACCCAGGCCTTTGTACTTAGAAAAAGCAAACCCTTTCAAAATAGAACTTAGTACTTAGAAAAAACAAACAAACCCTTTCAAACTAGAACTCCTTCAGTGACAAAACTGTATTTTACTGGAGTATAACATTGTGCAGCAAACATCTCTGCTTAGAGCCACGACGGACAGCGTGCCTTGCGCTGTCCTTGGATCTCTGTCTTCTATAAAGTGAACGTGTCTGTGTAGCTGCCTGTAATAGTTTTTCTTTTCTCACACTTGGCAAGTTTACAAAGTGGCTTTTAAATATAAAGGTGATTTAATCCTTCAACAACTCAAGGAGGAAGGCATTATTACTGTCCCTTTGTGGTGGTAAAGGAGCTGTGACATCTGGGACTCTCTCAGGCACACACAAGTGCTAAATAGCAGTGTTGGGCTGTATCCTCAGGTCTTCCGAGTTCAGATCTCTGACTTAGCTTTTTACTCACTGTCAAAGCTAAGTAGATGACGGGTAGTCATTGTCAGGTATTCTAAAAGGAAACAGAGTTTATCAGAAAAACAGGTGGGATATTGCTAACCTTTCTGGATAATAAGCCAGCCCAGTATTTCTTTTCTACTTTACTTTAGATCCTTATGTGTTTCTTACTGCTTATAAAAAGGTTACGCGTCTCTAATGACCAAGATTGTGCTTTGGTGACACAAGACCTGAGCAGAAATCCACTGAGTTTCTCATGTTAGATTGGAGATTTTTCCTTCTGGTGAAAATCCGTTTGTTTTTTCTTGCTCATTTTATAGGTTATTCTAAGAGTTGGGATGTTTGTAGCCAGTTAGGACAATCAGAAAATTACCAGGACTTGGCCACGCGTCAGGAGCTCATGGCTTTTGCTTTGACACATTGCCCTCCTGGCAGCATTGAACCCCTTCTGGCAGCGAGCAGCAATCTGCAGACAGAAGTAAGTGTTCCGGTAAACTAAATCCCAAACTGCATGAAATCTGATTTGTTGGGTGTGTGGATCTGAGACCTTGCGATTGTTTTTGTAAATAATATGGAAGAAAAATAGCTTGTCGCTTATGTGAAAAGGGATTTGGAGATATTGGATAGAAGGTAGTGTTGTTGGCTTATTATAGTAAGGGAGAAAGGTAGGAGGTAATATTAAGAGGTAAATTATTGGATATAATAGAAGAAATTAGTGTTGTCAAGAATTAAACATGAGAAATGGTCATGGAAAATATGTTAAAAACCATTGGTGATACCATCCCTCGGAAGTCGTTTGGAGAGTGCCGAATCCTAGCCACTAGACCACCAGGGAACTTGGAAGTCCTTTGGAACTGGCAGAGGACGGAGTTTTGGTTGGGGAGATGCTCAGTTTCCCAAAATTCACGGGATCTGCCTAAGAGTGGATAGTACTTTGGTTGCAAAAAATATAGAAGAAATAAATAGAGGGTATAAGAATATAGGAGGAGATTCTGGAATTCTCCTTTTCATATCCTCGTCATTCAGTACATTACACACCAGGTTTTTCACCATTGGTGCCCACTTCTCAAATTGGGAAGCCATTCAGGAAGTCCTGAAGTACGCCTGTTACCAAAAAGTGTTCATTATGAAGTAGCAATTTTTTTCCTCAAAAGAGTGCTTTTAAAATTTCCAGTCTATGTTGTAAAGTGAGGCAAATTTAAAACACAGTTCCTTTAGGGGCACCTGGGTGGCTCAGTCGGTTAAATGTCTGACTTCAGCTCAGGTCACGATCTTGCAGTCCGTGACTTCGAGCCCCACTTTGTGCTCTGTGCTGACAGCTCGGAGCCTGGAGCCTGCTTCGGATTCTGTGTCTCCCTCTCTCTCTCTCTGCCCTTCCCCTGCTCAGGCTCTGTCTCTTTCTCTTTCTCCAAAATAAATAAACATTAAAAAAAAATAAAACCCAACAGTTCCTTTACAGTATGTCATGTTCTCTTTTCAGATTCTTTATCAAAAAGTGAATGTCCAGATCCATCCGGAAGGAGGAGAGAGTATCAGTGTTTCACCGTTAATTAGTAAAGCGCTCCACGAGGTGAGTTAGTCTGCGAGGGAGGAGTTTGAAAGGTGACCATGAGTGGGTGTGGGAAAACTTTTTCTTTTAAACGTTTTGTGCGTGTGTGTGTGTGAAATACAACATTCATATTAAAAAAAGAAAAAGTACAGAAAAGTGTCCAGCTCCATAAATTATCACAAAGAAAGTAGCCATGAAGCCACCAGATAGAGAAATTAGTATGACCAGCCTTCCACAGGTCCCCCTGCACCCTGTCCCAGCTTAGTTTCTAGCTCTTCTTTTTCCTTCCGGAAATCACCAGTGTTGTGACACCTGATCTTTGTGGCTTTTGTTCTTATTTTAAGGAATTTTAATACCCATCACACCCCTCCCAATACGATTTGACCTATTTTTGTACTTAATAGAAATGGCTGTGCTCCATAATTTTTGCGAGATTCCTTCATGTTCTTACACGTGTATAGTTTATTCACTGTTCTGTGGAGAAATTAGTTGCGGTGTGCGTATTTTACAGTTCATCCATTGCGATGTTGACTGGCGTTGGTGTCTTTTTACTTTTGGCTACTAGAGATGAGGCTGCATCAGCATTTTCTACGTGTTGCTGGCGCACATGTGCATACCATTCTGTCCGGCATCTGTTTACCTCGGCCTGGAAGCGTATGTTAGCGGGTATCTGTACGTTTAGCCTCCTCAAGAATCCCAAATGATTTTCCAAAGGTGTTTTACCATTTGCTCTTTTTTTTTTTAAATTTGTTTTTTTTTTTTTCAAGTTTATTTTATCTTAATTATTTTGTGAGAGAGAGAGAGAGCGTGCACGCGTGCATGGGAGGGGCAGAGAGAGGGAGAGAGAGAATCTCAAGCTGGCTTCTCACTGTCAGTGTGGAGCCTGGTGTGGGGCTCGAACTCACCATGCGAGGTCATGACCGGAGCCAAAATCAAGAGTCTGACGCTCAGCGACGGAGCCACCCAGACGCCCCCGACTGCACTTTCAGGAGCAGTGTTTGGGTTTGCCATTTATTCCGGTCTAGCAATTTGGCATTGTTAGCTTTTTAAAAATCTTAACTCTTCTCTTAAGTATTTAGCGGTATCTGTTTGGGATCTTGGTTTGCATTTTTCTCATGACTAATGAGATGGAATTAGCTCTGGAGACCTCTTCTTTTGTGAGGTGTCTGTTCAGTTCTCTTGCCCATTTTCTATAGAATTTTTCTCCTTTTCCCTTGCCTCACTGAGATTTTTGTGAATAAAATATGTCTGAGCCACCTAAGTGTGTACGCGCCTTAGGATAGTTCATCCTGGGAGAGAAAGGAAGAAGTACTTGCGCCCTGACACCATTTTTCTTTTGGTCAGTGCTGGCTCCATGGCCATTCACTCTCCAGACCTGCTTCTAAAAACATAAAATTGTCATTTTTTTTAGGTTGAAGAAAGTAGCCCAGTTTTTGACATTCTAATTGGGTCAATTAAGAGATAGTAATTCTCTTTATAGATTGGTTTTCCACAGGATTCCTTTAAATGGTAAGCTTCACTTTTTTTTTTTTTTTAATGTTTATTCTTGAGAGAGAGAGACAGACAGAGACAGAGCAGGAGTGGGGGGACGGGCAGAGAGAGAGGGAGACACAGAATCTGAAGCAGGCTCCAGGCTCCCAGCTGTCAGCCCAGAGCCCGACACAGGGCTCGAACTCTGGAACAGCGCGAACATGACTTGAGCTGAAGTTGGACGCTTAACCGACTGAGCCACCCAGGCGCTCCTAAGCTTCACTTACAAAATGTGAAACGTCGTTCATTTTTCTGATACCTATTTTGGAAGCCATCTATTGTGGAACATTAGGTGCACCTAATCTTTTTTTTTTTTTTTTTTTTAAATTGGCTGTATCCATTTTGCCAAACTCCTTTGCAGTTGTGTACTATATAGTTACTTTTAGACATCTGATACAAAGTTTCAGTTGCAGAATCTATTCATGGAGTTTCTGCAGAGATAATATTCCTCCTGGGTTATGTATGACTACGCCATTTCCGCAGTTCGTTCTTTTCTATTAAAATTCAATTTGACAAACCTATTGAATATACCGGTGTAACCCTAGTTCAGTGCCGAGTGATCTGAGGATCTCAGAATGGGAGATCCTTTTGTGCTTCGGGAGTTTTCCCCTATTCTTCCTGTGATGGTGACTTCAGGACAGCATCCACCAATAGATTTTTCCACAGTGAGGAAGATGTCCTGTATCCCACTGTGGCCGCCAGCCACATATGCCGTGGGTACTCGAAATGTGGCTAGCACACCGAAGGAATCAAATTTTAAATTTAGTTTCATTTTAGTTCAATTTAAATAGCCACATGAGGCTTCTGGCTACCAGCTTAGGTATTGCAGTTGGAGAAGATTAGACACCGGGTGGAGGATTGTGTGCCACCGTCAACACTGCAGACAGTGGACTTTTTTGTCATGGGACTCCTCCCTCTGGATGGAAGCTGAAGTGTTTTCTACGGGCCTGGAGTGTGGTGGATACGTTTCTTCTTTGGCATGCTTTGACTTGTAGTCGTGCTGATTACCGTTTGTTTTCACTGGATGTGAGAGCACATTAAATTCTGTGGTGTTTTCTCTGTGGGACTCAGAACACTTGTGGCCAGCAGTCACCGAATGTCCTGTGTATCAGGAGGAAGTTGGCCAACTGTACCATCTTTCAGGGTCCAGGTGAAGACCTACTTTCAGTGAGATCTTCTTCATCCCAAGTTTTGTATCTTTTGAGCCTCTGGTGCTTCTCCAGCAGTTCAGCCACATCTCCCACCTTCCCGTCTGTCTCTCTCGCCTTGTCTCTTTTCACGCCTCCCAAACATGCGCTGGGCTGCAGTCCTACTGACCTTGCCACCGTTCTCCGGAGTTGCCTCTGTCACCCCTTTGGTGTTACTTTCCTGGCTGCCTCTGCTGCCCTTCTTGCCTTGTGCTCTGGTCATCTCTTTTACGCTTTGAGCCCATCTGAAGTATCATTTTCTTCGTCAGGTTTTCCTTGAGTTCTCTAATTACTGTTGCTTCTGTATCCCCCACACATTCTCACATCATCGTGTCAGCATGTACGTGGTATGCTTTGGTATTATGTGGTCACTGGAAGTAGGTCATTTATCTTTGCACCGTCCATAACGGGGTTGTCACATGGCGAATGTGTAGGAAATGTTCGACAAAGCCCGCTTGGAAACTCCCTCTGCATACGGGTTATTCTCTGGTAAAAACTAATTATAAAGTAGATTTTAGCTTAAAATAAAAGGAATTTCCCATTTAACTCATATGTATGTGCTGTGGTGGCTGTTGAGATCTGTTATGTTTTGGCCAGCGTACAGGGTGTGTGATTTCTCTGTTCAGTATAGGATTGCAAAGTGTTTCTGCTGAGTTCAGCTCTCTAAGCTTATTCTGAATCCCCGTCCTTTATAAAATCCATGAAAAGCCTTTGTGATGTTGGGTTTCCTATTTTCTCCTTCAATAAATTACAAAGTGTCAACCTGGCCCTTTAGTGGCTTCTTTGGAGAAGGACATGCTGTGTCTCCACAAGTGGGCACATCCTGCTCCATTAGTCTCTTTAGTGAATGAAGGAGACCACCTTTACACGGCAGTCTTTTACTCATTCTACTTAGCAAGGAAAAGGGATTCTTCCAAAATGATTATTTTATTTATTTATTTTTTAAAATTTTTCTTTCTCTCTTTTTTTTTTTTTTTTGTAGCTCTTTAAAAAGCTTTCTTGTCTTCGTGTGTCCTTTCTCAGCAAGTTGCAGAAAATCTAGATCTCATGAAGTGCAAATCTAAACCCTCAATGAACACATTATGGCTTTGATTCATGAAGCACATTTCAGAATATTATAGCTACTATTATTAGATTAAAATACAGTGCTCAGCTGTAGGTTGCTGTGCGTTACACATTAACAGTAGATATAATAACCACACTAAATTCTAACTCATAAATGAGAGCTGACTATATATGTAATCTGCTTAATGCTCAAGACTTTCATTACTCAGTTGTGAAAATAATAATTTTTATTTATATATCCAAGCAAAGTAAAGATGGAATTGCTATGCGGTAGCATTTGCATTAGTTCAAGTAGAGCCTACAGGTTTGAAGATATTGGCTGTTGTCCCCATGAACAAGATATTAGTGTATAAATAGACCAGAATGCATATTTTGTGAATAACTACCAAAATTACAATTTTCCAGTTTCTTATTAATGTTGGTTATTATGCTTTTTAGATGTAGCAGTATTTCGCCATTTAGAGTATATTAACGTTTGTTTTTAGCTAGTATTAGTTGTATCACTTAGCCAATGGTGTTTTCCCCCCAGATAAATCCAATTAGATTTGGAAATGGATTATATATAAGATTCCCATTAAAAAATCATTTTCACTGTGGGAAAACTTGTTATGAGCGTTTTAAGTGGCCATAGATTTATACAACTAGACTAATTAATGTTTATAACTGTGGCATGGGCTAAGCATAGAGCGATTTCAAATTTATAAAAGGACTGTTTAGAAATCTCTAAAAGTGAGCAAAAGGACAGTTGGCTTTCAGTATCATAGGAAACCATTTCTTTTTCCATTCACCAGGTGATAGACATGTGGGTTATTTCTACTTATTCGCTGGAAAATATGGAAATAGAGAAATAGGTTTCGATTTCTCATGTAGGTGTATAGGAGAGGAACTGCTACATTGCACGCATGTATGCGTTCAACTTTTGAAGAAATGGCAGATTGCTTCCCAAAGTGGCCGCACCATTTTCCTTTCCCACCAGGAAGTGTTCAGATCCCAGTGTCTCCACATTCTCATAACACTTGTTCCTCCCTGGATTTGACGAAAGCCGTCCTTCAGGGGGATGTGTGTGGTATCTCATTATCATTTTGGTATGCTCTTTCCAAAGAACTAATGATCGTGAACATCTGTTTTTGTGCTGCTGCTTATTGAGGTGTAAGAGTTTTGTTGTTTTGTTTTGTTTTTTTAAATTCTGGCTACAAATCCTTTCTTGAGTAGGTGATTTGAAAATGTTTTTCTCTCCGTGTGTGCCTTGACTTTTTCATTTTCATAAAGTGCAAACATGTCTAATGTGGCTGAAGTCCAGCCTACCAGTACTCTTGTATCGCTTGTGCTGTGGTATTGTATCTAAGAAATGGACGCATAACTCAAGAGTGTGGGCATTTATTCCTATGCTTTTTTTTTTTATTTTATAGTTTGGGCTCCTGTGTTTATTGATAAGGAAGTAATAATCCACTTTTTGTGTGAAATAACTGTAGGCTTGAGGAATATTCATATACGAGAAGGTGAATTGGAACTTCTTAACATACACAAAAATTAGTTCATTGAGATGGTATTTGTTTTGTTTTCTTTTATGTTTTATGATAGCTTACTCCTTCATAAAGAATTAAAAATTTTTTTAAATGTTTATTTTTGAGAGAGAGAGAGAGAGAGAGGAAGAGTGTGAGCAGTGCAGGGGCAGAGAGAGAGAGAGAAAGAGGGAGACACCGAATCCAAAGCAGGCTCCAGGCTCTGAGCTGTCAGCACAGAGCCCCACCTGGGGCTCGAACTCACAAGTGTGAGATCATGACGTGAGCCAAGTCGGATGCTTAATGGAGCCATGCAGGGATGCCAAGGATTTTAAATTTCATATTTGGTATGCACAAAGACATTAATATTTTGAAGTTTGAAAAGAAAGAGTTTCATCTGGAATGGATTTTTGTTAAAATTATCACTTTACTATCTACCCCCCCCCCCCCGCCCTCGATGTGTTGTAGAATTTTGGTTTCCAAGCTCATTGGGGGGGGTCATTCCATTCTGTTTACTTTGTATCTCCCTAGACCTTCTGTAAGGATTCTATAGTTTTGTGGTTTTCCTCAGTCTGTACCCTTAGTGCTTCAGTCCAGAACATGTCATGTCCTATTAATACCTTTTGACGTGGGACTCCCAACCTCTTGTAATGTTGAGGATCTGAGGAATCCAGGCATGGAGCCAACGAGGGACTTGGGCCCTGTTAGTTCTCTGCCTCTTTATTCCTGCAATTTTATATAAATACATAATCCCAGGCAGTGGGTCTGATCCTCTTACAGGGGATCCTTTCGATTCACAGTTCCTTCGAGAGGAGCGTTTCACAGCCACTGTCAGCATCTCAGTTCCAAGCCCCCAAATGTTGAATTCCATTGAACGTGAGTGCCTTTCTACTTTTGTTTTTAATTACCCTTAGTATTCTGGAGTACCATGAGCACATTGCAACAGGAGTTCACTGCTCCATCCTGACTGGAATTCATAATGGCTTTCTTAATTACAAAAATAACACAATCTTTTATTTTAGCAATCCATTTAAGAGGAGGCATGGGTTCAGATAACTGACACTATTTAGCATATTTTATTCCTGAAAGTTAAAAAAAAAAAAAGAAATGTAAAACATCTATGATAAAATATTAATAACATTTGTTAACTTTTGATAAGAAGTACATGGAAATTTATGGTAGCTTTGGCCTTTCTACTTTTTAAAATATGAAATAGAGGTGCCTGGGTGACTCAGTTGGTTAAGTGTCCAACTTCAGCTCAGGTCATGATCTCACGGTTTGTGGGTTCAAGCCCCACATCGGGCTCTGTGCAGACAGCTGGGAGCCTGGAGCCTGCTTTGGATTCTGTGTCTCCCTCTCTCTCTGCCCCTCTCCTGCTCAGGCTCTGTCTATCAAAAATAAAAAAAACATTAAAAAAATAATAAATTATGAAGTAATTTAATCAGCAGTACATTAGTATATAAGTTCTCTTTCTTCTCTTAGTTCTTTCTACCCATACCATGAAGCCCACTGCTTAGAGGTAAACATTTTTAAGTTTATATATATCTTCCAGAATTTTTCTGAGTATGAACAGATTTTCTGGATACCTATTGTCTATCTCCTGGAGAATTATTACTTTTTAAACTTAAAATGGATTCGTACTGCATATATTAATTCCACATTAAAAAAAATTTTTTTAACGTTTACCCATTTTGGGGAGACAGAGAGAGACAGAGTGTAAGTAGGGGTGGGGCAGAGAGAGAGGGAGACACAGAATTTGAAGCAGGCTCCAGGCTCTGAGCTGTCAGCACAGAGCCCGAGGCTGGACTTGAACTCACAAACTGTGAGATCATGACCTGAGCTGAAGTTGGACACTTAACTGATAAGCCACCCAGGTGCCCCTGCATATTAATTTAAAGCTTGTTTTTTTCCACGTAATGTTATTTGTCACAGATAGCTGCCCTTCTCCTTATATACAGACCATTTATATAATGGCAGGTTAGCGGTCATTTGATGTATGTACAAAAATTTATCTTTTGCTTTGTTTTTGAACATTTAGATTATGTTTGATTTTCCTCTCTTTTAGATTGAGCCACAGTGAACATTTTACATGCACATTTTGTGTAGTCCTGCATTGCTCTGGGATAAAGTGGTGGGAATGAGCTCCTGAGATAGAGAATTTCCTATCTTCTTATAATGTATTCTCCATAACTTTGTTAAGTGCTGATTGCTTTCTTTACTGTTGTGACACCAGCACATCACTGGGAACAGAGTAGGTCCTTATTCACTTTTTTTTTTTTTTTTTTTTGGGGTAACATTGCCTGGTGAGTGTTTACGTGAGAGTGAGTTCATGGTGATCTGTGACATCGCGAACTGGATGATAACGCAGAGCCAGCTCGATGCACAAGACTCCTGCATTTCATTCACCATGTGGTGTTTCCTCTCTCACTGAGGTCTGACCGAAAGAGGGCTTGCTCTGCCCTTTGGCATGCTTGTAGGAGACCGTGATCGCTCGGTCCACGGCTTGATGGTCAGGACTGTGATTGGCTCGGAGAATCGGGGCCACGGATTTCCATTCCTCAGAGAGGCTTAGATTAGCTGCCTCCTCACCGGGCTCTGCCACTCGTGTTCCAGGTTCTCTTCTTTCTTCCATCCTGCCCTTTCTTCACAGAGTACACGCATTTCTAATACATTTGTTTCGTTTCTTTAAGTTTCTTTGACTCTTTCAGTAACAAAGAATACTTTTTTTTTTTTACTTTTTCATCTAGACTTGGATTTAAATTCACTTGCAAAGGATACTTTTCAAATAACATGTCTCAGTTTCAGTGAAATCTGGGGGATTCGACAGTTTCCTTTCCTTTTAAGGAGGAGGCCTTGTGATCTGAACACACGGCTCATCTGTACCATGCTGAGGGGCTTTGTGTACACGCTTTGGTTTTATACACAGTAGTGGCCACATCTTTTTCTCCTGTTGTCTTTTGCGTGCTCTCCATGCGTCTTTTTCTCCTCACTGTTTCCTCAGAACAGCTTGTGTTTGGGTCACCAGTGACCTCCTATTGGTAAATTCACGCGTCAAGTCTGTCTTTATCTTATGTGACGTATCAGTAACATCGGATACGTACTTGTTTCAGGGACAGTCTATTCGTTTTCCTTATACCTCATTGGCCACTTACACTCACCGTGTTTGTTGGTCCTTCCTCATTTCTCTAGCTAAATGTTAGATACCTCAGGTCTCAGTCTTTAATCTCTTCTCTGTCTCTGCCGATTCCCTAGATGATTGCACCTGTGATCGTGCAACTTTGTGCGGAGGATTCTCTACGTGTAGCTTGAGCCCTGATCTTCTGCGTTCCAGGCTTGTGTGCGCGACTGCCAATCTGGCATCTGTACTTCCCTTTCTTACAGGCATCGCATCTCAGCGTGTTAAAAGTGAGCCACTGATCTTAGCATCGCACCCTTCACCCCAGCTACCGGCGGTGTTCCTTCTGTCATAAACCTTGTCATCCTCCTCAGTTCTCTTTGTCCTGTGTAACGCAAGCAGTCTGTCAAGAAAGCCTGGTGGCTCCACTCTCCCAGTGGACTTGGAATTGGACCATATTTTACCATCACCGCCGCTACCACCCTGGTTAAGTTATTGCCGTGTCTCACCTAGAGTTTTACGGTAGTGTTCTGTTTGTCTGCCTCTTTCGGCCCTTTTCCTTGCTCTAGTTGGTGCTCAACAAGGCAGCCAGAGTGATTCTTCAAAAATATGTCAGATCACGCCACATTCCGTGGAGTACAAGCTAAGCTTTTATGATCTCCTATGAGGACACCCATGATCTATCTTCCCTACCACCTGTTTGACTTGATCTCTTCTCTCCTTAACCCCCCACTGACTTTGCCCACTGTACTCCAGGCATACTGCCCTTCTTTCCATTCTCTAAACATTCCCTCTGGTCCTTATCCTTGCTGTGTTTTTCTCTCACATATTCAGTGACTTATCTTCGCTCCTTCCAGGTCTCTGCTCAAATGTCTGCTCAGTGAGAGCTTCCCCGGTCCCTGCATGCACAATTACAGTGTTCCCCCTACTCCCAATATACCGCTTTATTTTTCTTCCTAGCTCTTTTCCTATCATTTATCTGATACACCTCTCTGACATGCTTTATATTTATCTTTGGCTTATCTCCTCTTGGAATACAAGAGGAGCTCTGGGTGGCAGGAGTCATGTTTTGTTCACTGCTCTGTTTTCAGTATCTACTACAAGTGTCCTTGTTGTATTTGATGTCCAAATATTTGTTGAATATGTGAAGAAAATAAATGAGGAAGGTTAAGATGTGGATATGATGGGCGTGGATAAATTCTTTTATTATAAGGGGAGGAATATTCCAGTGGGATCCAATTTGATAAGTTCTCAGTTCATTGGTGAAATAAGGCAAATTTCCTGTTTGCTGTCTTTCCTAATGTACTATGAGTTCCTTGAGAGCAGGGACAATGTCTTAATCATTGTGGTAACCCTGTTGCCTAGCACTGGGTCTTAAACATAGTAAGCATGCCAGAGGTATATGTTCAGTAAATTTATTTTGTGGATGGATTTAGAACCCCAAATTATTTAATCAAAAGAGATTTAAAAATTTGGCATGGTGAAAGAAAATAAAAATATACTTCACATACCTGTATTTTTCCTAACTACAGGTCTCTTAATCTTGGTCCAGGAATGCCAGCAGATTCAAGAGGGTTTGATTCCCAAAGCCCCTGAAGTAGTGTGCTGTATTTGGGTGTGTGTGTGTGTGTGTGTGTTGTGTGTGTGTGTGGGGGGGGTGTGTATGTGACTTTGTGTGTTCCTGTGTGTGCATAGCATGTGCGTTCTGTTTTCTGGAGGAATGACTTCCAGCTTTGATCGGAATTGTGTAGGGGTTCATGATTCGCAAAGGTGAAAACATCTGAATTATATAACCTGACCTGTTACTTAGCAGATGAACTGAAGCAGAGTCAGACCTTGGAGCGATTTGCTCCATGGGGTATTTTTCTATTGCTGCTTCTGACAGATACATTCTTTCTTTTCTTTTCTTTTTATTTTGTCTTTTCTTTCTTTTCTTTCCTTCCTTTCTTTTCTTTCTTCTCTTTCCTTCTCTTTTCTTTTTCTTTTCTTTCCTTTCTTTTCTTTTTTCTTTCTTTTCCCTCAGACACTTCTAAAAGTAGTATCACCAGTAATAATAAAGACTATATTCTTAATATTTTAGGTTCAGGGTGAAATTTGCTAGAAGCGTTGGGTGCAGGGAAGAACTTTGGAGCATCTAAAGATCTGTTGGAAGGGAAGGGATGGTGGATGAGTTCAGTTCGAGAGCTATTTGTAATCCTTACCTATTTTATGTGTACCACCAACTCAGGTTATAGGAGGCAAACAGATTTCTCAGAAATTAACCCTTATGTTACCAGATACCAGAGATAGCAACTCCAAAATAGATTATTCGTTATAGTCCTTGATCAACAAGACTCTGTAAGCCAGACTTGAGATGTGGAACTATTCTTGTTCTCGTGAACCTGGTCGGTAATGGTGTCTGTGGTAGAATTTGAGAGATACTATTAGTGCTTTGTAAGTTAACCTCTGAGCTGTGTAACATACTGATGTTAATGAGATTTCATGTTAAATTTTATGCTGGCAGTTGTTGATTTGGTTTGGGGGATTAATCTATTTCTGCTGTTATACATTCTAAGTTAATTAACAGTGTACAACTATGAATATAAAAAGTGCCAGTAGTAATCATTTCAGGAGTAAATTTTGCCCAGCCCCCCCCCCATTATATGTATTTGAATGAAAACTATTTTCCTCATTAATTATTCTAGGTAGAGTATAATTCTGGTAGACTGTCCCCAAGTTCGATGCTTCTTCTGTGGTCCAAATGAGCCTTTTATTTTACTTTCTCTTCTGTAATTCTCATCAGGGAATCTCTTACGAGCCTTTTATCTTGTACATTTCTGAGCATGTCAATTTCATTTATCTTCTGGAACAAGCTTTTAATTTTCATATGTCTTAAACGTCCTGTCTGAAGTTAGCCTATCTGTATGAAATAGAGAAGTAAAGTTTAGGTTCATTTTATGAAATGGAATGATTGTTTTATAGCCTGTATTTTTTGATATCTTTCAGTTGACTTGATTTTCCTCTGAGTGAAGTTGCACTGTGTTCAAGTGCCGTTTATTTCTTACCTTGTTTGTAGTTTTAATTCTGTACTTGGATTAGTTGATGACAGTAACCATTCAATACACCCTCTCAATTAAGAAGATTATAAAGGTGAAGAAGATTTGAAATGTGGCATGAAGTCTTATTTGAATAACATTAGCTACTATAGGCACAACATATTAGGCCTGAGAAAATGTATCCTCAAACATTTCAATAGTGCAGTAAAGCCACACTTCTACATATCTATAGATATACACTATAAGTTAGGGATTTTCCCATGCTTTGAGGATATAGTGGTAAATAAACATAATCCCTACCTTTGAAAAGCTACTGTCTAGTTGGGAAGACAAACAAAAAAAGTGAGATTATCAAAATTTTATGGTAAGTGCATGGAAAGGATGCATCTAATGCTCCAGGTGCATAGGAGAGAGGGTGGGACACTGCCTTAACAGGATTTTACTTACAGCAAAAATATTACAGGTCAACAAAAATATAGAAGAACATCTTTGTGAGCTTGGAGTAAGCAATAATTTCTTAAATATACAAAAAATACTAATCGTAAAGTGTAAAAAATGATAAATTAGAGTAATGTAAAATTTAAGAACTTCTATTAATCAAAAGACAACATTAAGACGATGAAAATATAATCTGCCAAGTAGTAAAACATATTCACAATTTGTAGATGTAATAAGGATGTGTGTCCAGAACATGTGAAGAACTAGAGGTGAGTGGGAAAGGCAGATAACCAACAGAAGAAAGGCAAAACACTTGAACAGACACTGCACAAAAGATGGTCAGATGACCAGTGAATCTATTAAAAGCTGTTCAACTTCATTAGTCATCAGAGAGATTCAAATTAAAACCACAAAGAGATACTATTATATCCTCAGTGCTACCGCTAAAAGGAAATACACATGTAATGCTAGATGTTGGCATGGATGTGGAGTGACCAGACTGTTGTAATTGCTGGTTAGAGTATAAATGTTTGGCACTATTCACTAAGTCTGGACATATGCATACTCTATGTTTTAGTAATCCCCCTACTAGATTTGTTTCCAGAAATGCATATATTCACCAAAAGATAACTATTAGCATGTTCGAGGCAGCACTATTGGTATTAGCTACAAACTGGAGAGTATCCAAATACTCATCAATAGAAAAAAAGGATAAGTAAGTTCTGATATGTTCACACTATGTAACACTGTTACATTAACAGTGTAACGAGATTACACTAACAACGAATTGGACAGTCTTCAACTACTTGCAAGAATATGGATGAATTTACGTTGAATGATAGAAATCAGACCCCAAGACACACTTCCATTCATATAAAATATAAAAATAGGCAAAACTAATTTATACTACCAGAAGTCAGAATAGCATCTACCTCGGCCACGGGGATGGCTAGAAGTGATCTCAAAAGTGGCATCTGGGATCCTGGCGATGGTCTTAGTCTAAGTGCTGATTGCATGAGCGTGTTATAATTTACCAAACTGTATGCTTGCGTGCATACATTTTTTAATGTATCTTCTTCTTCGATAAAAGGTTTTAAAGAAAGATCTCTAAGCCTGGATTAAAGACAGGAAGAGAGACTGTATCCTGGCAGTATTGTCTTTGTATTGCGATGCTGTGAATAAGTACTATCTTCTTTTCCCCCTAACCTTTTGAATTTTTCAAACCGTCTTTAATGAGATCGTATTTTCATGACACAGGAGAGTAAGTACTCTCAAATACATTCGTATGTGCTTGTGATGTTACTCGTGTGTCACATCCCTCTGCAGAACAAGTGGACCACAGGTTTTGATAGCCCGACCTGGTCAGGAAGAGGAGACACCCCTAGGCCAGTTGCGTGTGGGCAGCATCTGCACTTTACTTGTGCATCATATGGCTTCCGCATACCTATCTTGCAGTGTTATTCTAAAACCCAGGAATGACCAGAGGAAGCACCTGCCCAGCACCTGACACATAGGAACCATTTAGTAAATGGTAGCCGTCATGTCTCTTATGTAATATAAACCAGACTCCTATTAGACATCACTCCTAGAAAAAAAAAATATGTATATATATATATACACATATATACATATATACATATATATTATACATATATACATATGTATAATACATACATATACATATATTATACATATATAATCTTTTTTTCCTAAGTTTGAAAGAGACAGAGCGCAAGTGGGGGAGGGGCAGAGAGAGAGGGAGAGCGATAATCCCGAGCAAGCCCTGCACCATCAGTGCTGGGCCCAGTGCGGGGTTTGATGTGGGGCTCGAATCCACGAACCCTGAGATCATGAGCTGAACTGAAGTCAGATGCTCAGCGGATGGAGCCATCCAGCTGCCCCCTGATCTTTCTTATTCCTCTCTGCAAACCTGGTCCTGTCTTCATTCTTTCTCAGTAACTTGCATTGTCATTGTTTTCCCCCCCACTGCATCTAACCTTGCTTAGCTAACCATGAATGCTTGCTTGGGTTCCTGACTTATCTTCTGTTCTTTTCTTCTTTCTCTCTGCTCTTCACTAAGACCCAGCTTGGTGACCATGTACTTTATTTCTTAGAAAGTTGGAGTCAGAATCCTTGAATTTCTCTGCTTATCTGACTTACCTCAGGCCCTTTTTACTTTGAGAAGAATTAGAAATAAAAACATTTGAATTTAATATATGCATTCAGGTGGCAAAATACCCTTATGGCAACCTCATATATTCCTAGCATCACGATCCTAATTTGGCCCGTGATTATTTTAAGCTTGAACTAACACACCAACCTCCTGACTGGATTCTTGTGCCTGGAATGATATTTCTAAAACACAGATCTGAGTTTGCCACCCCATTTGCGTGAACGGTTTTAGTGGCTTCCCGTCTGTCAGGCTGGCAGCGGGGGTGCTTTGGCCTGGTCAGCGGGGTTCTCGCTCCAGCTCCTTCTCTGTCCCTCCATGCTGGTGATCGATCGGCCCCTTGCCCTCGCGTGCCACTGTCCACACCTTCACTGACTTGATCAAGATTCCTCCAGTTTGCTGTGTCGTTTCATTTCATGCTCTCGTTCTTGTGTAAGTCTGCCTGAAAGTCTCTCTTCCTCCTTTGGGGGGTGGGGGGGGGGCTGCATTCTTTCCCGATGAGATACTACCTTCTGTGTGAAGCCTTCTGTGATTGCGCCTCTGGGCAGAGGAGGTGTGGCCTCTCTTCGTGTCGCGTGGCACCGTAGATGTCTGTCTACTTTAGAGGCTGAGATTGTACTGCAGGGCTGTGTCCACATCTCTGCCTCCCTCCCTGGTTTCTGAGCAGCTTGAGAGCACAGACTGTGTTTTCCCTGTTTTTTGTCACCTCATTGCCTGGTGTAGGGCGTGACACCGAATGAGAGTCACGTAGTAACTGCCGTGTAAGTGAATGAATTCTAATTTGCTTCTGTGTTTTTTTTTTCCAGTTGTAAATATTAAGTAATTCAGAAATATAGCCAATAAATCGAGATGCTTGCTGTATATTTTACATATATATCTGTATCTCGTATATCTGTATAAAGAGAGACAATGTATACTTCAGATTCCTTCTGAGATTTATTTCTGGCGAAGAACTATTCTTGGCAGTGTTATTCACACAGGGACACATAGAGCTCTCTCCTCTCCACGCACGGTTGGCAAGTGGGGGGATCTTAGACACAGAATGAAGCAGAGTATACACGAGCTCCACAGCTTTCGGTAGCCCGGAGAGGTGTGCTTAGGCCGGACTTGGTGGGTCACATGCACAATGACAGGCGGACCAGGGGACTAAGTCCACACCCTGTAAATGCGGGACAGGAGCTGGAGGTAACATTGCCACTGTGTGACATCACATGCTCCTTGGCTGGGGTTGTGGCCTTACTAGCGAAGAGGGGCCCCTGCAGTGCAGGAGCTGGAATCAGCTTATTTTTCTTCGTTGATGAACCAGCTGTTTTTGGTACCAAAGCGGTGACTAAATGAGCCTCCACTGCTGTCTCCTCACGTAGCAAAGAGATTAAGGACAGAAAGGAATTCTAGTAATGCTACCACTGAAGCTATTGTGTGTGTGTGTGTGTGTGTGTGTGTGTGTGTGTGTGTGTATTTCCTTCTGGTTCTTATGCCCAGTACATGTATGAAGCACTTTGTAAAGTGCTGGCACATAGCAAGCTACCATCATTATCACTCTTGAAGGGAGAAGTCTGGTTTTTCCTACATAGGACTTCCTGCCTTGTCCTTTGAGGTTTGGATGATGAGTTTAAGTCTCTCATCATCTCTCCTTCCACGCTCTTCACCCCCTCCGTCCAACACATGCTAAGGAGAGGGTGTGTGTGTAATTGTCCTGATTGCTGAAATTGAGAGAAGAAACTGGAAAAGTAAGGCTTAGCACCCCCACCCCACCCCACCCCAGCTGGGCTCCCTCCTGCTTATGCCTGTCCACACAAAGGGTGCATTCTGCTTTGATCTTTGTTCCTTGAGGTTACGCACATGAGGGTTATGTTATTTATTTGTTATTTTTAGTACAAAGCCCTTGAAATCCAGTGTGGTACATTACAGCACATCTCATTTTGGAATAGCCACGTATCAAGCGTGCGATAGCCCCGCATGACTGTGGCTAATGGGTTGGACGGCACTGGTTTGAGGCAGTTCTGGGTATTCGTTCTGCTCAGTTTCCCTCTGAGCTGCCATGGTGATTTTGGTTAGGCTTGTCTACTCTGTAGACTCAACTCCTCCTTGGAAAAGTTACTCCAAGACTTGCAGAAAAATTTTAGCCTAATTATGACAGTGGATTTAAGCCATGTTCTCTATTCCAGAATGAAGATAGTATTGCTGATTTCTCTGATTCCTACTTATATATTTTTAATTAAAAAAATCATGCAAGATTCAGTTGTGGGTTACAGAAAATATTCTAGCTCTTAGCAGAAGGAGTTTTTTTTTTTTTAATGGAAAATTAAGAGCTTTATGGAGATTAGGATTAAAAAATCACTGAAACGGGGCGCCTGGGTGGCGCAGTCGGTTAAGCGTCCGACTTCAGCCAGGTCACGATCTCGTGGTCTGTGAGTTCGAGCCCCGCGTCAGGCTCTGGGCTGATGGCTCAGAGCCTGGAGCCTGTTTCCGATTCTGTGTCTCCCTCTCTCTCTGCCCCTCCCCCGTTCATGCTCTGTCTCTCTCTGTCCCAAAAATAAATAAACGTTGAAAAAAAAATTAAAAAAAAAATCACTGAAAGGACTGGAGGAGCAGGCTTTAGATGTGTTTCTAAGACCAACTACTAGAAAAATTACAGAACCTGCCTGCTAGGGGAGCTGCAATCTGCCATAAATAAGCTGGGAAAGCAGAAAGCCACTCCTTATCAGTTGGCTCCAGTGGTAACTGACGACCAGGATACAAGCCAGCCTTTACACGCATAAAACTCGAGTCTGGGCACTGGGGCTTCTATTACCACTGTTGTAGAAGAATAACTAAGACTATGAAAGGGAGGGAGGGAGGGAGGAAGGAAGGAAGGAAGGAAGGAAGGAAGGAAAGCAGCAGAAGGCAGAAGTAACAGAGGTGTGGTCTCTACTAGAGTTCCGCCTCCCAAATTCCATGCAGCAGGTGCATTTACGAGAGGGGAACTAGATTATGTGTGGAATGCCAATATAGGGAGTCTGAGAGATGTAGTCTTTAACGTATCAACTTGTAACAGTAGTAGGACAGTTTTTAACGTATCAACTTGTAACAGTAGTAGGACAGTTTGTAGGGGCAGAATGGCATTCAGTGAACCAAGCTGCAGTATCTGAGATGATCTGAAACCCAGGAGAGGTATTGTGTTTTATTGGCACCTAAACCTCAGTTATTTTTAACATTGTTGCTCTTATAAGTATACAAGCAACTTAATGTGATTTTTTTCCATATTTACATCCAGTGTTTATGTTGTTTTTATAATCAAATGACAATGATTACATTGAGTTGGTATTTTATACTTTTCTCAGTGTCCAAAGAGCCCACAGGAAACAGTTTTTAAAACTTTTTAAAAATTGAGATATATTTGACATAAAACATTGTTTTAGCATAAGGTTATTAATTTGGCATATTTATATTGCAGTATGGTTGCCATTATAGCTTAGCTAACACCACTACTCTGTCACCTAATTATCATTTCTTCTAGTGTTGGGACACAACTTTTTTCATGTTAAAAGCACAGTTTAGAAAATCTTACCAGAAGCCTTAAACAAAAACTGGATAAGTTAAGTTGTAAGCATTGGTTAGTAAAGCTTAAATTCATTTCCTTTTGGAAGTAAGAGTAAAGTTCACAAAGTTTTCCAGAAATTAAGTATCCTAACATGATGTATTTGTTTTCTATTGCTGCTATGACATATTACCACAAATTCAGCCACTTAAAAACAATGCAAATAAATTATCTTCTAATTCCCCTAGGACAGAGATCTGGCAGACTTTGATGGGTCTCTCTTTAGTCTCACATGGCCAAGATCATGGTGCACACAGGGCTGTGCTCTTTTCTCGAGCCTCAAAGGAGGATCTGTTTCCACGCTCACTCATGGTGTTGGCAGAAGTCGATTCCTTGTGGTCATAGGACGGAGGTCCCTGTAGCCTTGCTGGCTGTCACCTCAGAGCTGTTTGCAGCTTCTAGATGCCACTCACATGCCTGGGCTTGTGGTCGCTTTCTCCATCTTCAAAGCCAGCGACGATGGGTTGAGTCTCCAGTGCCTCAGGTTTCTCTTTGCCTCTTCCCCCATGGCATGTCCCGGACACCCTCTCTCTGACCCTAACTGAGAAAGCTTCTCTGTTTAAAGGCTCGTGTGATTAAAGGCTCGTTTAAAGGACCAATAATTTTGGATAATCTTTACTTCAGGGTCAGTGTCCTTAATCATATCTGCAGAGTCGCTTTGCCATGAAATGCAGTGTATTCCCAGGTTCCAGGGATTGGGACGTGGACATCTTTGGAGGTCTTTAATGCTACTTACCATAAAGGGCAACTGGCCGGATAGCCTGCAATGGTGCATTATTTGTGATAATGCCCTGGAGACTACTGACTGATTACATAGTTTACATTTTTTATTGCTTGTGCTGTGATATGGATCTAAATAGCCAAACTAAACTCTCCTTCTATTAGTATTAAGAAGGCTATTAGTATTAAGAAGGCTATTGAAATAGTGGGACTAGGCCTCAATTTTTGCTTTCTATTAAATGGGAAACTTAAAATAAGCGGAAGTAGATAAACACTAAACCAAGAACTTGGTTTTTATAGAACAAGTAATGTTTGTCTTTGATCAGAAGCAGATGTGATTGTTGTCATTTCCATTTAAAATGAAGTTAATATATTAGCATTTTTCTCCACATGGAATCTCTCAGGTGAGTAAATGGGGAGTCAGAATTTTCACTTGATTGCTTCAAGATTGGCAGGAAGTTTCATGTTATAAACCTTTTAAACACTATTAATCATCGAGTTGTTTAGATGAAAAACAAAATACCTTTCAACATTTATAGATGGGCCCTCTGAATTCTCTCCCTTTGTCTGGGTCGTAGTAGCATTGTTCAAATGAATAATTTATTTCATAATTAACCTAAATAACAAATATTTCAGAATGTCTAAGAAATAAATGGGAGTTTGTCTTTGTAGGATATTAGATTGGTAAAAAATCAAGAACCCGTTATTTGCTTTATAAATGTTTCTGAAGGGGATTCTTTGACAATGCATCATGATGGTTTTTCCTTTACCAAATTTTCTTTTGTAAGTGCTCCAAGGAGGTACGATATACCAATAATGCTTCATTTCCCGTTTTTTTGTTGCTAGCCAAGATGGATTTTATTTTTTATTTTTATTTTTTTTAAGTTTATTTATTTTGAGAGACAGCATGAGTGGGAGAAGGGCACAGAGAGAGAGAAAGAGAGAGAATGAATCCCAGGCAGGCTCCCTGCTGTCAGCACAGAGCCCGACACGGGGCTAGAACCCACAAAACTGAGAGATCATGACCTGAGCCAAAAATAAGAGTCGGACGCCCAACCCGACTGAGCCATGCAGGTGCCCCACAGATGGATTTTACAATGTATCTTTGTGTCTGATAATTGTCAGTAACCTCATGATCACCCTCTGTTCCTACGACAGTGACAGCCTACATTTTTGATCTTGCCATTTTCTTTTCTAACTAGGGTGAAGCCAGTGTTCCTGGCAGCAACACAGACCTGTTCCACTGGGGCACCGCGGCCACCATGAAAGTCCTGTCCAGCACCACGACTACCACCAAGGCCGTGCTGCAGGCCGTGAGTGATGGGCAGTGGTGGAAGAAGTCTTTAACTTACCTTCGGCCACTTCAAGTAAGCGATGCCTCTTTTTTCTAAAGACCCATTGTGTGGCTTATGTCAGTCCATCAGCACTGGTTTTCAGTTGTGTTCATGTTGTTACAGCTTTCTCTTCTCTAGATCCTTAAAGTAATCCGTTAAGAAATCTAAGCCTCCCATCATCCAGGGGAAGAGTAATTTATTTTATAGAATGTGGCATTTATTTTATAGAATTTTATAGGGTCTTGCAAAAGACACTGCTACAGATTTAGGTGTGATTAGGTGTCAGAATTAGAATTTAGGGGGATGAAAAGGAAAATGATTCCATCAATACTTACTTGTTTTTGCTGTATTTCTGTGGGCCAGTAGTCATGAAAAAGCGCTAGAAGCTGGCAGGAAGGCTGAGGTTGTTGGGCTGCTATAACAGTAATACCACATACTGGGGGTCGTAACAACAACCATTTCTTCCTCACAGTTCTAGAGGCTGGGAAGTCTGAGATCAAAGCTCCGGAAGATTCAGTGTCTGCTGGGGTCTGCTTGCTATGTTCTCACATGGTGGGAGGGGTGAGGGAGCTCTCTGGAGTCTCTTTTAAAAGAGGTCTGGTCCGTCCCATTCATGAGGACTCCATTTCCCAGAGCTGACCACCTCTGCAAGGTCCCAACTCTTATTTTTTTCGGGGTATGACATAGTGATTTGACAACTCTATACGCTATCCTGTACTCACCACAAACCTAGCTGCCATCTGTCACCATACAACACTCTTACAGTGGCCTTGACCATGTTCCCTATGCTGTACCTTTCCTACCTGTGACTTACCCATTCTGTAACTGGAAGCCTGTACCTCCCACTCCCCTTCGCCCATTTTGCCTATCCCCCACCCCCTCCCCTCTGGCCCCCACCAGTTCTCTTATTTATGGGTCTGTTTATGCCTTTTTATTTTTTTCTTTTGGTTTGCTACTTCGTTTTTTAGATTCCACATGTAAGTGCAATCATATTTTATTTGTCTTTCTTACTTCACTTAGCATAATACCCTCTAAGTCTATCCATGTTAACACAAATGACAAGATCTCATTCATTTTTATGGCTGAGTAATATTTCATCATGTATATATACCCAGAAGCCCCACCCACCTCTTAATTGTCATGTTGGGGCTTAGAATTTCAACATGTGAATTTCAGCAGGCGACACGAACATTCAGTTTCTAGTAGGTGCTCTGGGTAAAGAGAGCAGCGTACCGGCCTCTTTCACCCATTCTGGAAGTCGAGGTCAGGACAAGCGGTTGAGCGATTGTGCTCTCCGTGACGCATGAAACCCACTGCTCCTCTGCTGACTTCCGTGCGTTCTCACCCTGCAGTCCTTGGGCTCTCCGGAAAGCTCAGAGGAAAGAGAAACATGCTGTTTACCAGGTCACCCCAGATGCTCTCTGGGTGTAGCGTTCATTTTATTCGCTGTCCAAGTACTCTTCAGGCGTCTTCGGTGTGCCAGAGCCCAAGCTAGTGATTGGGAGCAGGGCGGCAAGCCCTTCACCTGGCAGAGCCTGCACACAGACCCGCCAATAAAGTAATTGTGCAATAATGGAGCGGTAGGCAGTCATGCGGACGGTGAGGAGGCTTCTGCAAGGTGGCGGGAGAAGGATCCGCATCGGAGAGAGAGAAGTTCTGATGTCTGATGTGGATAGAAGGTGGGGTTCCCAGGACGCACTCTCAGCAGAAGCCTGACTGAGCCACATAGAGCGCATGCAGAGCCCTTTTCGGAGGAAGGTGCTTGACATCCTTGTAGAACAGAAAGGAGGCCTGTGTAGTACGAACAGAGTGAGCAGCAGGGAAGAACGGTAGGAGACGAGAGGAAGGAGCTGGTGTCCAGAGCCTTGTAGAGACACTGGTGGGGTCCACAGGTCTTATTCTGAGTAGGACGGGGAGCTGGTGTGGAGTGCAGGCAATGCTGTTGTGTGATCCACCTTCATTTAAAGTCATCTGAGTGCTGTGTAGAGAGCTGGCCGGGTGAGTCAGGAGTAGGAGCAAAGAGGCTCCAGGCAAGAGGTAGTGCTGGGGTGACTGGAGAGCCAGGGAGGAAGTGAGAGATGCGTTTTGTGGACCTGTGGGTGGTCTGGGTGTGGACTCTGCGGGAAAGGGGAGAACCGAGGATGACCTGGCCGAGACGGTTGGGTAGATGTCCATACCACTGACTGCGATGGAGAGTGCTTGACTTTGGGGGACGGCCCTGCATCTCCTATCGTGGTGTGCGTCACTGGGGTTATGATTTTGGTCACTTTTCTGTCTCCCCTCGTGGACCTTTTGGGGGTATGTGTCTCAGATGAAATGTTTAGCCCTGTGCCTGATACTGGATCATTTTTGGTAAGTGTCCGTTGTAGTTGTCATCGTCATGTACAGAAGGGCCTTTGCTGCTGCCCAAGGTCATGGTTGGCACACGGTGGGGTGTGGGGTAGCGGGGACATGAGCGGGGACGTGACAGGGGCGCACTTCCTTCCAGCCTCCAGCTGGGAGGGTTTCAGCGGTGAGGTATGAGGCAGGCCTGCAAGCAGGGGGGTGGGGGGGTGGTGGTTAACAAGGCAGTCAGCAATGGACAGGCCGCTCCTAGTGGAAGAAAGGCCTAGGAGCTGGTACGATGTGTGTAGTAGATCGGCTGGTTGGAGGGAAGAATTAGCCTTCGATGTTAACTAATGATGCTAACTAACCTCCAGGAACTTTAAGTGTTATTTTACGTGGTTTAGACTTGATGCTGCCGCCTGTTGGTATTGTTCAAAGCTGGGCAAGGGAGCTATGTGTACCAAGTGATGTTTGAGGAAGGTTATTCTGACTCTAGGCTAGAAAACTTGCCGTTGAGTCGAACACTGATTGCTTCTTTGTTTCTGATTCCCTGATGTCAAAGTGACCGGAGAATCCAGAGGCGCCGCAGGGTCAGGTGGAAACGCCGCTTAGAGGGCAGCTGTGACTCCTACGTCCTCTGCTGGGTGTCTGTGTCGCTGTGACACTGTCTGTAGCTCTAACACACTGCACGTGGGTCAGTTTCTCCTGAAATCACCCCTGCTTCCCTTCTCCCCCCACCCCCAGGGCCTTTCTTCTTACCCACTGTTCTTCACTTTGTTCTATTTAGGGGCGAGAGTTTGGCGGTGCTTATCCAACGGGAACCATAGCCAATGAAGGGCTAGAAAGACAAGGCTACCATCCGTTTTATGAATCCGTCCTCTCCGATCCCTTTGTCACAGAGGTAAGGACAGTGCGCCTAAGAACGTAGGCTCAACTGTCATGCTCTTGTGGCATTTCAGTAAAAAAAAACCTAAAATATTGTGGAAAATGTACATCTTTGGCTTCGTACTCATGTTATTCACTGGTTTTATTTGACTTGTGTCTATTATGCCATATTATGAGATTAAAATCTGTTTGAAACTTTACATAGAATAATGTGCTTTAGTAAGTGAGAAGTTATAATTCGCATCATCAGAAGATATAAGAGCCTATGATTCTGTTCTTAGAACATCTTCATAGAAGAAAAGACACCGTACTAAATGGTGTAACCGCTTCTGTCTAGTCTGCAGTGACCTGTGACCCGTATCAGCACGTTCCAGCAGAAAGCTTTGCAGAAGTATTGCTAAGAACTGGAAAACTGGCTGAGACGAAAACTGAAGGGGAGGAGGTATTTCCAACAACAGAAGGTATGAAACAAAGTTCCAGCTCCTTGACTGTGTGTAAGTCTTACTAGGAGATCCGTAAGTGAAAAACTATATGAGTGAATGGAACTTGGGAAAAACAAGAATATAAGTTTTCAGTAGTTTTGAATAGCTTAACCTGACACCACCATTCACTTATTTAAAACATTTATTGAGTACCTTCCGTTTTCTGGATACTTACTAATATTGAGGATTTAAAAGGATAAGGATGATAGGATTCCTGTATTTAAGTTTCTAATTATGTGAAGTGATTGTTACAGTAAATGGTATAAAGTGCTCAATAAATATTCGATGCTTTCCGATTTTATGTGTTAATTAAGAACTCTGAAGTATTTGCTTCACAGAACGTAGATGTGTATTTCATTTAAGAATTTTCTGTGTGGCAGCATATCTTTCCATGTAGAATTTTTTGAAAAGAATTCAATGTACGCAAGTTCACCAATGGCATCTTACCATTTGTGTGTTTTTTTCTCTTTCATCTCCTTACTTCTTTTTAAGGTTCCAGGATAGTTGCCTCAGCTGTTTTCTTTCATTTCCCTCTCTCTCTGCTCTGTCATCCATAGTGAATACCTCATGATTTAAAGGCTGCCGGAGTTCCGGCCATCTTGTCTATATTCCAGGCATCAGTAAGAAGAAAAGAGGAGGGAGGGCAAAACATCGTGTCCTTGGCAGACCTATCCACACCTGCCACTTACATATTTCTGACATTTCTTACATATTTCTCTCACCACCAGTAAACCTGAATGATGCTGTCTTAAGTGAGCACATCGATGTATGGGATAAAATTGGGGAAAATGTGTATGTGGAATAGAACTGCTGTTTTCCCAGAATCCTGTTCTTGTCGCTCATTTTTGGATAATCCTTCTTTCAATCAGTATTTATATGTAGTTGGAAAGAGGGGGAACAAATACCATTTTTCTATCTACTGTGTGGGCCTCTTGAATACTAGAGGTTCTTATTAAGTATACCTTTTTCCTTCAGTTCTGAATGTATGGTTTTTTTTTTTTTTACCTCTTATTTCTCAAATCAGGGTGTCTCACAATCGATGAGTACGTTTTTGTTTGTTTGCTTTTCTCCAAAAAGCTATTATTAAATTCATGGCACGTCTTAGAAACAATGCTGAATATACATGAAGAGTGTAGTTACATTGCTGTTTCCCCTTTTAATTATTCTTTATTACTGCTTGCTTTTCTTTTTTTGATTGTCTTTTAAGTATTTTTTTTCAGTTCCATAGACATTTATTGGTAGGCGGCATTTGCTTTGCCTACTGCAAGAGAAGCCCCGTATCAAATGCTATTAGTACAGTATTTTATTTAATCTGAATAACAGACCACCTGATAGTTACCATCAGTCATATTTTACAGTGTAAAGAAGCATGCCTCAGAGATAAGAATAGTTTTGTTTTTATTTTTGTTTTGTTTTGTTTTAAGTTACGCAGCCAGTGGTTGGTTGCACTGAGTTCAGATTCAGCGTTGATCATTGCCGTGGGTAGTATTCTCCCCATTTTACCAGCCTCTGCACGGGACTGCATTAGACCTTGAATCAAAAATAATAACAGCAACGAACAAAAACATGCCAGTGTCACTTAGTTTGATATTTTCTATTCAAAATTTGTTAATATGTCGAAGATACCATTTTTTGCAGGGTGGAGTTTGCAGGAGAAAAAATTGTCCTGAAGAGTAAAAGCATCTCAAAATGGAATCACTGTTTGTTCCTTTTTCATCTTATCACACATGACCTTTTTCATCTTATCACATGTGACCTGTCCATACTCATGTTCTGCAGGGATACCAGAGGAGTAGGGAGCGTCCTCTGTTTCACCCATTTGTTCCTCAGACCTGTTTCTGGATAAATTCTCTGTAATTGTTTGCTTGTGGATCAAAGTATGAATGGTTACTGAGCTGCTTTGCACAGATAGAATCTAAGACCTTAGGAAAATAGTGGGTTGGATGTCGAAGTGTATCACCCATTGATTGGCATAATAATGGACTAAAATCATAACCGGGAAGTTTGGAAACATGGATTGATACAGTGTTTTGCTTAGCTTGCATCATACATATATGTGCTGATGAGAGTATCTGTCATACAAAAGGCATGCTTCGCCCAAAGGCAAAACAGTGGCATCACATTGTCCAACCTGCAGATGCCTTCTTAGAGCAAGCATCCCGTCTCAGACTGATTTCTCAGTGTATTTAAGGCTTCTGCTATTTTCCATAGCTGTGTTTTGTTTTTGTTTTTTTTTTTTGAGAAAGTGAAAGGCCCTCATGAGGTGCAGATTTCTGGGTTAGTAGGCCTCCCCTTTTCATAGGGTCTTGAGAGTACTTGACCATCTCTGCTGCACTTGGTAACTAAATGATGGGACATTCAAGTGATCTTGAAACATGAAGCAGGTTAGAGAGACTTTCTTCAGGTGCTGTGTGGAGTAGGGGACACGTGCCTGGTGATGGACCAGGGGACCCCTTCCAGTACCTTTTCTCACCATAGGTCCTTTACTCACTGAAGGAGTGGTCCTTGAGCCACCTGGTGTGCTCGGCATTGTCCCCATATTTGGAATATAAAGTCACAGAAGACCTGGTCTTGTCCTCCAAGGGCTTACTGTCCAGGTGAGGAGACAAGACAGACACATTTGTGTGTGATAAGGGCTATGAGAGCAGACACAAGAGGTGTTGGGATTATAGACGTGTGACAGCCACGTGGAAAGGTGGCCTGAAGAGGCTTCCAAGCTGGTGATACTTGACCTGGGATTTGAAGGATGAAGAAGGGCAACGTAGATCAAAAGAGCAGGGGGAGTTGTTTCGCATTAGAGCCCCTTGGAAAAATTTTTAAGAAGTGCTGAAGCCTGGGATCCACTACAGACCTTGTATTTCAGAACGTCTGAAGTGCAGCCCATGCATGAAATATTTTTAGAGTTCCTAAGGCAATTCACTTGGGAAGCCATGGTGAAGACCCTTTGGAAGTTTCACTTAACACGCTAGCATCTCCCTACCCATCACGTGTCTGTTCTTCAAACTGACACACTTGCTTTGTAAACCTCTCACCTGGCAATCCGGAGAATGCCACCTATACCTGTTATGTCTGTGTCTGTTCTCTTCCCATTGGGGGTCAAACCCTGCGTGTCCTATCTGTTTCTAACGTGTACAGGCCTGCTCAGGTTTTCCATATGGCAGACGTGAAATCAGCATCTCCACGGTGACAAGAGTGAGCACCATGTGTGCGTCAGTTGCTGGGACAGGAATTGAGGCCACGCTCTTGGCGAATCCAACTCTAACTTCCCAGGGGCGTGTGCACTGTTCTTAGTAGTGTCTGTGAGATTTTGGTGGGACTGCAGGTGGTTTTTTTTTTTGTGTGTGTGTCCTGGTGTTTCATCAAATTATCTTTTCTGACGCTCAGATTTTACTACTCCACCAAGGGAAAAAATCCAAGTCCGTTGAAGTATTAAAAATTTTTTCCCAGGGGCGCCTGGGTGGCGCAGTCGGTTAAGCGTCCGACTTCAGCCAGGTCACAATCTCGCGGTCCGTGAGTTCGAGCCCCGCGTCAGGCTCTGGGCTGATGGCTCGGAGCCTGGAGCCTGTTTCTGATTCTGTGTCTCCCTCTCTCTCTGCCCCTCCCCCGTTCATGCTGTGTCTCTCTCTGTCCCAAAAATAAATAAACGTTGAAAAAAAAAAAATTAAAAAAAAAAAAATTAAAAAAAAAAATGTTTTAAAAAAAAATTTTTTTCCCAATATTATTCAGTTGAGTGGGAAAAAGATTTCAGAATGCTTGTATATATTAAAAATGGAATTTTTTTAAAAATATAGACATGATTTTAATATTCTCTTTAGTTTACATCTGGGGATGCAATTTATGATGCATGTTCATAAGCACTGTCAACATTTGACATCCCTTGATAATGCTATTTTATCTGAGGTAGGTGTCTTTGTGTACTTTATAAAATCAAATATTTGTCAGAAACTCAGCAGATTTGAAGAGTGATATAGGCTAACTGACCCAAAATAGAAATTGTGAAAATATGACTTCTAACTTTGGTTCAGAAATAGGTCATAATACAAATTAAACTTCCCAATATGATCTGGCTTTTCAGAATTTTTTAATAAAGTTGATGAAAAGGTTTTTATGGAGACTAGCTGAAGAAAATTGATCATTATTTATTTAGCTAAATGAATGATTTAATGGCTAATGATTTCCAAATCAATAATATGGGCAGCTCTCCTATGTGAATTTAGTTCTGGAATTAAATTTATCATAGAGTGCTTTCCAGAGGCACTTAGTTTGCACAGAATTAGTGCTTGGAGGCTTATGCATAGATTTCATCTGATTTTGACTGTATAACTTGTTTAGAAAATGCATTATATTCAAGATTTTAGAGCCAGCATTGCAAATTAAATTCATATACACTTTTAAATGTAAGGCAGGCTTCCCCCGCCACCGCCCCCCATATACCTTAATGGTACAGTCAATCACGCCGACTCAGTCTGTAGTCATCATGACACCTGGTGAATCCCAGTGAGACCTTTTGGGATCAGTCTACTTCACATCCTCACTGATAATTTTTTCGAATGTTCTTCACTGGCTTCAGATTCAAAGACTGAGCAGCTTCCTGTATGTGGGGTTTGATTTTCACTTTGCAGAAGTCCTGGAGTCTCCATGCTGCCTAGAAGGTTTTAATGCCCAGAGGCGTGACTTCATGTAACCCTAATTACCATCCCGAGGCCCCATCTCCAAATACCGTCACACTAGGGATTGCGGTTTCAACAAATAAATTTCAAGGGAGCACAGACAGTTTGTTCACAACACTGTCTTTACAAATTAGCTACTTTTCTGAGTGTAGGTGATTTACATTAGCTTTCCAAGCCCGTGTAGAAAGCAAGATAACACTGTCTCCTTTGGGGGTTTTTTGTGATGCAAAAAGAATTAGAGCTAATTCATGCAAAGCATCTTTCTCATATCTGGCTTGTTGGAGCAGATATTTTAAAAATTAGGGGCGCCTGGGTGGCGCAGTCGGTTAAGCGTCCGACTTCAGCCAGGTCACGATCTCGCGGTCCGTGAGTTCGAGCCCCGCGTCAGGCTCTGGGCTGATGGCTCAGAGCCTGGAGCCTGTTTCTGATTCTGTGTCTCCCTCTCTCTCTGCCCCTCCCCCGTTCATGCTCTGTCTCTCTCTGTCCCAAAAATAAATAAACGTTGAAAAAAAAAATTATAGGTATTTTTGTTTTATACTAATAATTATTGCTGGGTAAAGAAATGGCATGAATGCAGGCAGAGAGCTGGCATATAAATCATTGGAGATTCAGACTAATTTAGCTGGTGTGTAGGACAGGGATAATACCAGTTAAAACTGTAAATTAAGGTTGGCCCATATTTATCGAGACCTTGAACATCAAATAAAATTTAATTTTCATTCTTCAGGAAATGGGAAACCATTGAAGAGCTGCATATCTGCATTGCGTTTGTGTATATGTGTGTTTTAAGCTGTTGAGACACGATTACACTGATGCTTGATGAAAAATAACAGGAAGTTAGTGTGAAGGTACGGTTTTAAAATGGATTGGAATGGATTGGAAGGCATCAAGTAGGGTTGAAAGATTCCAGTTTTTAAAGGAGAGTGTGTGGCAGTGGAAGTAGAAAGTCTGTGGGAATGAGTTCTTGGGAAATGAATCAGCCTGCTTGGGTGGCTGACGGTTGGAAGCAGGGGAGAGGGTGAAGTCCAGGATGACTCTGGGATTTTGTGTTTTGCTAACTGGAAGAATAGTGCACCCTTTTCAGAAATATGAATGATACCGAGGAGAGAATTAGTAACGTGGGGGGATATTTGAGTGGCAGTGTCACAATAACCGGTCGGTAATATAAGTCGTAGGAAACGGATCAGGGCTCTAGAGATAAAGATTAGGAAAGTACTGAGGTATCAGCTGAAATGAAGAACACGGCTGAGTTCTCCTGGGAAGAGAGTGTGAAGTGGAGTCGACAGGTAGGGATGAAATAGTCTAACTGAATTCCCACAGTCAGCGGTCGAGGAGAAGGCGATCTGGTGACGTGGACACAGAGGAGGGTCATTTGAGGAGAGCTGCGGGGAACCCTGTGACCCTGAAAGCCAAGGAGGGACCAGGTGGCAGTGCCTTGTGGTTCGGCGAGATCTGAGAGAGGTTGGCGAGGCCTGCAGCGTGGGTTAGAAGGGAGAGCTCCCAAGGGAGGAACCTTTTTTCCCAAGACCGGTGTGATTTACTTATGTGTTGGCACAGGACCGGTAGAAAGGGACTTTCTTTTTTGTTGACTGAGGAAAACCGCGAGCTTCTTCCACAGACAGGTTGGGAGGAGCAGCTAAGTGAGGGTCGGGTCCCAGTGAGAAGAGGCTGAGTAACAGCAGGGATGGCAGAAGTGCACCCGCTACTCGGGTGTGTGCATGTCTGCTCTTGTCGTCCTGCTGCAGCCCATCTCCACGCCTCAGTGCAGCAGCTCATCCGTTAACAAGTATGATTTAGGGGCGCCTGGGTGGCTCAGTCAGTTGAGCGTCTGACTTCGGCTCAGGTCACGATCTTGCAGTTCGTGGGTTCGAGCCCCGCATCGGGCTCTGCGCTGACGGCTTGGAGCCTGGAGCCTCTTCAGACTCTGTGTCTCCCTCTTCCTCTGCCCCTTCCCCGCTCGTGCTCGGTCTCTCTCTCTCTCTGTCAAAAATAAGTAAACGTTAAAAAAATAATAATTACTATGATTTATATGAAATGGAAGTAATTGCCTCTGTTACCGCTCTGGCAGTTCTTAACAGAAGAACCTATTATCCGTCATCTTTGGGGGGGAATCAGAAAGTGTCGTAACTGAAGAAAGTCGTTTGTTCCCTCAAGTCTATACTGTTTAGTGGGGGTGGGGGGAGGGAACTTCTAGATGCTTTCTATATGCTAAAGAGATGATACGCGTTGAAAACTAAGGCTCTGATCTAAAATTCACAATGCTTCGAAAACCAAAAGGACTTCTTATAACTTGTTTGACATCAAAACCTGAATTAAACTGACATGAGGTTATTTAATCTTTGCTTTATCTCCTCTAGTGTGAGCATTCAAATGTTTTACAGCAGAGATGTAATGTCTTTGATTCTGGGTGCTCTCGGAACGTGCTGAAGGTATCATGTCACATGTGATACATTTCTAGCATAACTTCCTGAAAGTTCAGAACGTTCTGAATTCTGGGACACAGAGCCATGCAATAAATCAATGGTGGGTCTGGGTTCTCTTTCTGAAGATGGTTCCCAACTTACTGTATCATTCTGCCTGTTTTTATAGTTTATAGATGCTGTTTTAGTTGTTCCAAGATGTACCTGGGATTTTGGTTTTACGTTAGGTATGGTAAGACACCCAGACGTGGAAATGATGGTCATGAAGGAAGTTTATACTTGCAGATCCCTAGACATAGGAGGCAGGACAGGCCACCCAGGGCCCCATTGTTACAGCAAATACTTGACGCCCAGGAAGAGACAAGCGACATGTACTCGGGGAATCAGAGCAGACTGTTTATTTCGCACCAGGGTCGGCCCAGCGGAGTCACCTCCAAAGGCTGAGCCGTGAGCCCTGGCGCTGGCCTTCTTTTATGCCTGGCTAGCTTCCGGGTATTGGAAACCTATTGGCTGCACGGGGTGGGTGGGAGGCGTTATCAGTTGTGCTATGTGGGCAGTTGGCTGATGCAAGAGGCAAGCAGGATTACAGAAGCCAAAAGCATGCAAGGAGAGTATCTGGCCTCGGACACCTGGCTGGCCTTTTTTAAATCACTTCTTGCCGGCTTTCCTTCTCAGCACAGGGGAACACTTGGGTCAGCCTGGGGTCGGAGGCAGAGGAGGCCGAGGTGGGAGGGGAAAGCCTGGGCAAAAGTCTTTATTGTACTTTCCACGGGAACAGTAGGGGAGGGATTGTAGGCAAATTTGAGCGAGCCTAAAATAGATTGTTTGAATAATTTTGTAAGACTCCAGGCTGTAGTTTTCTCTGGTTGTCCAGTGCCTGGCCCTGGGGTGGTTAGAGTGGAGGAATATAAAAGCCACTGGAGAGAAGGTGGTTCAGAGTATTGGCTCTAAATTGGTTGGTTTGCATATCAGAGATGTGCTCAGAGTAATTTGTTTGCTATCTTTAGGAATTTCTAGCTCTGAGAAGGGCAGTCTTTCCAGGATTATCAAACACCCAGAATGTCAAAGCATCATAAAATAGGAAAAAAAAAAAAGATTAACACATTTGTGCGTATGAAATAAAATCTGCGTGGATATTATTCACTTGAAGCAAACATTTATATTTTAGGGTGATTATTGTTACTGGTAAAAGTAACAGTGATGATTCTTTAGACTTTTTTCTGAGGGTGATTTTTGTCATACTCCGAGCTAATGGAAATGAAGTATTTCTTTTATCTTTCCTGCTGTAATAAGCTTGTATTCAGTTATTATATGTTCAAGAAATGCTAGAGATCATCTTGTCAGTTGTATCTTTGTAATAATATAACTTCTTAAAATAAACCTACTGGAATTTAGGTGTTCAGATGAAGATCTTCCCCTTGAATGATCTTTCCTGAGGACTCTGCATCTATTTCAATTATGTTGTCAGTTGTTCCTTTCTGTCGTTTTAGTTTGTTGTTGGGTTGTTTTTGTTTTGGAATTTCCTTCAGGGTCTGTAGCATATTCATTGGAATATCTCCTGGAGTATTTTCCTCACTGGAGGGTGCTTTGGTTTGGGGACACAGAAATATGCACATTAAATGGAGTGAAAGATGAAGTCAGTGATATTAAAAAAAATAGATCTGACTGGAAGATAGTAATGGAACTGGTATTATGACAGATAGGCGTCAGATTGGCCCCTGTCACAACTCTTAAGAGGGACGGTCCTTCAATAGCCAGAGAAACAGCCACACGCCTGAATAAAAGCTCCTGAACTTTGAGGGGACTGGTCTCTTTTGATGAGTGGGTTCAGATATGCTTATTTGAAAATCGGTTTCCCTTGTGCACAAAGAAAGGAGGTATCTGAAAACAGAATGGGAGGAGGAAAAAACTAGGTGAGATTGTAGGTCACTTTATAAGAAATAATGTAAGAAAGAAAATTAAAAGGGAAAAATCACTAGTATGTGAAACTATTGGACTTTTTCTCCCTCCAAAACATGGATCCTGAAGACTATTAGGCAGGCATCAAATGGTAGAAGATATAAGGCAGGTAGAAGTCAAAATGGTAGCCCAGGGGTTTTATGCGTGTGTGTGTGTGTGTGTGTGTGTGTGTACAGTATGCAATTTCTAGACACGAAGTAAATTTGCCGCATATTGTCCAGAATGTTCGCAGATTAAACTTACATGCTCTTCTTGCTTTATCTTCTGGCGTCCCAAAGATAGAGCTAAGCCTTCATCCTTCAGTTTTAATAGTGTTCTACAACACACTCACCAGTACTGTTTCTTCTTCGCTCTCAATTATTTGTAGAAAATTTGATTTGGGCTCTTTGCATTGTATTTTTTATTATTTATTTGGAGACTTTCTCTTGTCCTAGTGTGTTTATCCCCAAGGGCAGAGACTGATTGTTAGGGCAATGTCTGGTTCAGAGAAGATTCTCATTGCCACGGAATGAAGGAATGAATTTGCAGATGGGCCTTGAAATGAGTAGCTTTTGAGTAGAAAACCTCTCTAAAATAGTGCGATTCCTCGGAAGTCCTGAGGCTGACTGGTGGTCCAATTTGGTCCATAAGGTTTGGAGAATACAGAGGAAATGAGTATTTAGAGAACCAATATTGCCTCTGTAAGGTGCAGCAGAGAAAGCTCAAATCCCTCCCTTGAGTCATCCACAGGAGATTCTGAATTCTAAGTCAGCTTTTGACACTTCATCCACTTGTAGGTGGTTCCTCGCCCCACCAGTGTCTCATTGTCCAGACTGTTAGCTAAACTCAGATTATATAAATGACTTAAATTTTAGTTCAAGTGAGACACAATTAGGAAGGTAAATCTTCTGGAAAAATATTATATGGTGTATTTCTGAAGTCAAATATCATTTACTTTGGATTATCCACGTAACAGTTCTCCTTCATTAGTGCAGATCATGAGATTCTGTGTCCTTTAAAAATAAAGGATTTACATTGTGATTACATATGACTACCCGGTATTTGTCGCTAAAACCCTAAATGAATCCCGTATTAATACAAACCACGCATAAACACAGGCTTTGTTGGCAGTGTGCTCTCTTTTATTAAAGCCATGAGACTGATAAGTTGTTGCTTATATAAAAAAATGTGTGGAAAAGTTGTTCAATAGTTGGGAATCTTAAGATCTTATATAATCAAAGCAAGGGCTTTTTGTGGAGTGTGATGAAGAGGGATGTTCTTGGAAGGAACAAAACCTATTCATTGTAGTATTCAAAAGATTTATCCTAAATTTGCACTCACATAGCTTTCTTGTTGCTTTGCTCTTTGTTGCTCATATGCTCAGTTACCATGTCAGCTGTCATTGATACATATAATTTTATAGCATGGCTTGGGCCTTTATAACCAAAAGATTAGCTGTAAGAAACCATCCTCACTGAGCTCTTTGCACTTAGACTTTGTACCTGCACTAACAGAATTTTCTCCTATTTAAAAGTGTAATGAATAGCACACTTTGTCTGAGTTAAGGCAAGGTTACTATTTAATAGCATGGTTTCATGTGATCTGTATTAGATGGTATGCATAGACCTTTGGAAAAGGTCTCAGAGAGTCCTCTCGAGCTAGGTATCTGTTGAAATCAGGTAGGACTGAAAACATGGCACGTAGTAACCATGAATGTCGTATAGATCTTCAAGTAAAATCATGCATTTTTTTCCCCTGCCTTCAGTTCTGCTGCAGCTGGCAAGTGATGCTTTACCAACTGACATGACCTTGGCTCTGGCGTACCTCCTGGCCTTACCACAGGTGAGTTTGCCGTTACCAAGAAGGGACTTCATGAACAAACAAAAAAATCTGTCCTGGGGATTTTTCACCAAATAAATTGTTATATGTCTCACTTCCTTCTGATTGTTTTTATGTGCTGGAAGGACTGTGGTGTCAGTATTCAGAGAGCAAATTCTACCATTTTAGCTGAAGTGTTCATTTCAAAATCTGCCTCTCCATCACAGGATCTGCCTTTACAGTGTCTTCTGAATTTTAACGTCGTCCTGTTCAGTTGAGCGTGAGCTTGCGTTGATGTGATGGAGACTTTGAACATAAATTCTGTAGTGATGACTAGAAATGTAATGGCTTATGATGATTTTCTTAATTTCCTTTCAGCTGAGTTCATTCTGTCATGTTCCTTTCTAGGTGTTAGATGCTAACAAGTGCTTTGAAAAGCAGGCCCACTCTGCTTTATCTCTCCAGCTGGCAGCATATTACTATAGCCTCCAGATCTATGCCCGACTGGCTCCATGTTTCAGGGACAAGTGCCATCCTCTTTACAGGGTGAGTCCTCCTCGTTTCCACTTTATTAACAAGCAGAGCTGAGTTACTTGTCTAAAATAGTTAAAACACATGTTTATCTTTGGAGGGACTGATGTGCTTTATATCCAGGATGCATTCCCAGCGTTGGACATAATAACTTTTCCAGGCACTGGAAGAGGTAGTTTCTCATGTTATTGTGAATGCTGATTCTTCCCACAACTTTGCTGTCATTTATTTTATTTTACAATTTCTTAGGAAAGGTTAAAGTAGTAGGAGAGGAGAAATGGAGAATTGAGTGTTTAATACACCTCCCGAAAGGAAGATGGCTCTAATTTAGGACAGTAGGCAATGCAGTTCTTTGAGCAGTGCTGTACTTTTATTTATTTTTAAGCCAGAAATACGAGAGTAGTTACTGTGCCGATGAAATGTTGAAACATGTTATGTCTACTTGCCACCAAGCTCCAGACAACTTTTACATAACTTATAAATGTGGCCTCAAGTTATGTGTGCATTCTTTTGTGGATGCAGACTTATTACGGATGCCACTGGAAAATCAAAGCCCTCTAGGTTTACTTGTACATATACCAGTTTTAATTATCAGCCTTGGGAAATTGTCTGCCTTTTTTTTTTGTACTGGTGTATTTTTTTAATGTTTATTTATACTTAGAGAGACAGTGAGAATGAGTGGGGGAGGGGCAGAGAGAGAGAGGGAGACACAGAATCAGAAGCAGGCTCCAGCTCTGAGCTGTCAGCACAGAGCCCGATGCTGGGCTCGAACTCATGAGTGGTGAGATCATGACCTGAGCCAAAGTCAGACGCCCAACCCACTGAGACACCCAGGTGCCCTTGTACTGAGCTATTTTTAAGAGAATTACTACTTTAAGAGTAGATAAGCAAATCGGACTTTGAAATCCACTATGTGTACAGATAAAAGGTCAAATTTCATGCCAGGATTCTTTCTGTCCTGACCTCAGAGCACACTTTAAAGAAGTACTTTTACAATCCAAGTGTGTATCAAAGTTCTAGCTGCCTCAGCCTTCCCAGACATCTCTAGGAATCTACAAAGACATGAAAACATTCCCTTTGTGGCAAAAATTCATGGCTCTCATTCATCCATTTTTCTTTAAAAAGAGAAAGAGGGGGGATCATCTAGAACACACGTTAATCTTGCAAGGGCGTACTGTTATTAGACCTGTATTGTCCTCAGGCATAGTTTTATCATGATGACAGTTGGCCAAGTAAGGAACGTTTTCTTCTTTTTAGCTACTTAATATATTACTTTATTTTGGGGATTCTGTGTGTGTGTGTGTGTGTGTGTGTGTGTGTGTGTGTGTGTGTGTGTGTGTATACATACATATAATTTTTTTGTTTTGTCTTTTATAGCTATTGCTTTGTGCAGTGACTTGATTCCATGCTCTAGTAATTTTCCTTTGTTTTATTTTTATGTCTCAGGTATGTTTCTGTGTGAAATAACAAATTGAACCACTGCGCTGTAAATTGAGGGACAGAAGTGATCACATAGGTGGAAGCGTGGCGAATGTCCTTCTGGAACAGCGTGCTCACTGTCTTTGTTATGTTAGGTGGCCGTCAGAGAATGTGTGCGGCAGATTTGCCGGTGTCTGTCTTTCATTAGTGCTGGGCACATACATAAGCAACAAGTAATTTACTCCAAAACACCAAGCGTGTTGAAACGCAGTGAAGCTTTACTTTGACCCAAAGCATTGTGCCTTGTTACAAACACAAGTCAGTTGTGTCCTCAGGACTTCCTTGACCGCAATTTCTAAGTGGGTACCGTTGGCATGGGATCCAAGTGCTGGAGTGGGATCGCCCTCTCTTGTTCCCATGTATGTACTCTGTATCAAGATCACACTGTGTGCCTAGCACTGTGCTGCACTTTCCATGAATACAGAGCATTGAAAGGTCAGTCATCTGGGTACCTCAAGCGTGCCATGGGCTCTGAGCATTAAGACGAAAAGACGAATATGGCTGCCTGAGCGCCATGAACCGGCCGCTTACTATAAATGCAGAGAAGACAGTTACATGCAGGGGACTGGACGGGCTTTGCAGGAGAGCGCTGCAGACCGATGCACCACAGAACTCGCTGGGCCCGTAAGGGCCAAAGAGCTTGCTGTAGAGCTACATTTTGGCCCAGTCTTCACTTTCATTTCTTAAAAAATCTTAATTGAAGTAGTCCTCCTGAAAAAGTAGTCCTCTTGGAGGAGAATTCTAGTACAACATATGTTCCTCTTTTCCCTGATAATAAATTATTTTTATAAAAAATTATTTGTGCCAAAAGTTGAAAGTCCTTAAATCATGTACTGTTTGTGAGAGAGGTGAGTTGGGAGAAAACCATTCAAGTCCACCCCGACTTTTGTATCTGGCAGTCACTGTTTCCTTCTTCGGATCCTGCAGTCACTCCATAAGGAGCCCCATTGAAAATCTCCCCAACTCAACCATGGGAAGAGACAAAGAACATGGAAAGCTCAGGGTTAGAAGTAAAGGTGCTTCCATCTTGGTTTCCTCTGTGTTCCCAGCAGTTCTTTTCACTGAGTAGAAGTGTGAACATTTTATTTCCAGATCTTGTATTTTGTATATCCTGCCATAGATCCAGTGTTTATCAAGTGCCCAGTGTGAACGACCTGGAGCCTGGCATCACAGTGAGAAGAACCGTGAGACTTGATTCTTGCCCTTTTCTTACCCTTAACCACAATTTCTGTTTCTTCCTTCCATCTCATGTCACCCCGCCACCCGTCAACTCTGGGCCTTGTTCCCGTCACCGTCCTCCTATCAAACTATCCTTCCTTTGAAGATGTCCCTCAGAGCTATCTTGTCTTGCCCTAGCCCTGGGCCTCTGATTCTTGGTTGTTAGACTCTTCATCCACCCCGTGGCATGGCTCGGGACACCTGCTCCTCCTCTGTCTCTGGGCCCGGTAGCAAAAGGCAGCTGCTGTTCAGGGTCCTCTCTTCAGGAAACTGCAGTAGAGCCACGTGGCAACAGAAACAGTAAAGTCCACGTAGCCCCGTGTGTTTGCTTCAACACATGATTTCTAACTTCTCGGCTGCTGCAGACAGAAACAGCTGTCTCTTCCGGTAGCGTTAAGACAGCACATGGCCGGCTCAGGGGCCAGCCCATTCTCCAGGGACTTCGTGGCAGTTCTGTGGAAAGCATTTGGTTGGTTGGTAGTCTGAAAGGTGAGCTGAAGAGGTAGAAAGTACCCATGATTTTTTTTAACATCAAGATGCAAAGATGTTCTGAAATTCTTCCAGATAGATGTGTTAAAAGGGAGTGGCAGAGGTCGAACACCTCTCCAGTTGTTTTTCTTCTCTCTGCCCCAGGTCCTCAAATTAATTCAGTCTCCGGGCTCCATGGTTCTTCACCTGGAGCACTGTAACCGTCTCATAAACACCACCCTGTCTTTGCTTTTGTTAGGTTTGTATTCTTTCCCAAACATCTGCCAGAGTGGTGTTTCTAAAATAGAGATCTGGTCACCCTGCCTTGTGCCTAAAATCCCTCAGTGATTTCCTGTTGTCCGGGCAAGGTCTGCATGTCCCCCACGGTCTGGCCTCTGCCTCTTTCTCCAACTCCTTCTTCCTTTGCCCAGCCATACCAAGCCACTTAAATTTCTCAGATGCCCTGTGCGTTCTCTTTCCTTGTCTTCAAACCTGTGTTCTTTGCTATGATGTTTTCCCCCAGCATTTCTTTGCTTAGGACTTGCTTCAGGTGTTACCTCACCCAGGCTGGGTTCCTGTCCCCTGCCGTCACTCGGCAGTGCTCCCAGGCTGTGTTTGGTGCTCTTCTGTGGACATCTGTAGTGCCCTGTACTTACTCCAGTCATTGTGCTTACACTCTCGTTTTGCATTTATGTATCTTTCATCTCACTAGATAATGAGCTGTTTGAGGCCAGTGTCTGAGTGGTATTTGTTTTTTCCAATGCTTAGAGCAGGACCTGGATAATAAAAAGGAGTAAATAAATCTTCACTGGGTAGATTATTGAAAATTAATGAATAATTCTTCAGCCCATGTGAAATGGTTGAATTGTGTGTGTGTGTGTGTGTGTGTGTGTGTGTGTGTGTGTGTGAGAGTGTGTGCGTGCGCATGCGCTCAGGGATTTATCAGGTGATTATGCCAGGCCATGTTCTAGATCCTGGGGAAACACAAGCGCACAAGACACATAAGAACCCTTGCCCTTTTGGGACTTACATTCCATTGAGGAAAGGACACCATCAACAAAATAAGTAAATACAATATATACTCTGTGAAATGGGGGTAAGAGCTATGAAAACAAAAAGCAAAGAAGAGTAAGCAGCATGCGCGTGCGCTTGTGTGTGGAGAGCACAATTTAAACAGGCTCAGGAGAGGCCTCAATTCAGAAAGTGACTTTTGACAGGACAAAAAGGCGAGGGCAGAGCCAGGAAGATGGGAGGGAGGAGCCTTCCAAACAAAGGGAATAGCATGACGAAGGTACTGAAGCATCCCTGCGCCCATCCTGCATACTGTGGCAGTTTTTCACAAAGTATTTGAGATAGTATTGAAATTTTACTCCATAAAACTGAAAGCTTTGAAGAGTTGCCTGACCCCAGATGGAAAGGATAGAAATTCAGTCTGTGACCAGACCTCATTGTGACCAGCAGGGTCTCCTCTGTCCAGCTAAAAGTGTCAAAAGGCGTATGTGTGTGGGGCGGGGGGGGGGGGGGGGGCAGTAGCAGCAAGGGTCTGGCCTATGGGAATTTTCAGTGGACGCTAGAAAGATCAGACTAACCCTGAGAAGGCACTGGCTGTCTTAAAGTACCTCTCCCATTTATTCTGCCACTTGATCCTTGGAGCAAGCCCATTTTGCAGAAGATAAGACTCGGAGAAATCCAGTTACTCGCTCCAGGTTGCCCTGGTGGAAAGTGACATCCTGTCACTTAAAGCTCCTGATTCTAGGCTTTACCTGCTTTTTGCTTGCACCAGAGCGGTTTCTGGTGTGCAGTCTAGTGAGTCGGTTGCTGCGGGAAGCTTCGCTGTGGCTACAGGTGAAATCTAAACTCCTTTGTGTGACAGAGACGACCCTCCCTGGGCTGACTGGCTCTTCATTACCCCGCCAGCACGATCCTGACGCTAGCTCTTTTGAAGTTTATGTTTTAGCTGTTCAGAATTTATATTTCTCTGCATTTACCATCCTTTTTCACACCTCTGTGCCTGTGCAGATGTAATTTCCCCGCTTGAAGTGCCTCCTTCTTCCCACTCTCAGCAGATACGTCTGACTCAAAAGAGCCTCCTGTGTGGAGCCTTCTCTGCCTCTGAGCACACATGGGTCCCTTCCATGTCTCACTGCTCTAGCGTGGATGCCCCGCGAGCAGTTCTTCTGTGGTACTGTAGGTGACACACAGCTGTCCCCTCTCCTTGTGGTAGGGCAGGGACCCCATCTCTCTCCGAGTCCCCGGGACCTCACCCATCGTAGTGGCTCGGTGGGTGTTTATCGGCACAGGAATAGCTTCAGGAGGCATTTCAGCTGCCGTGGGTCAGGGCGGCCTTCAGGCCCGAGTTCTGCAGCTTGAAGTTCCCGCTCTCTTCGGTTTGAAGGAATTGCGGATGGAAACAGTAGCTGTGTGTTTTAAGTACATAGAGTTTTCCACTGGCAACCGGGCGGCTCATTGTTGGAGTCTTTTCAGCATCTTCCTTTGCATAAAACAACACTGCTGAGTTTGGAATTAAATATAACAAACTCCCAATGAGTCATCGTAGAAATTGGAATCAAAGTGGTTTCGATTTGTTGCCTACACATAACAGCACTCAGTGAAGCTAGCTTTCCCTCACTCGCCACTTCAGCTCGTTTCAATTTTCAGTCCTCAGGAATTCTCCTTCTACCCACCCCCCCCAACCCGAGTTCTGAGCTGCGGATGATTACTAGGTTTGAATACAGGTACTGAGAGAATTTGTGGGGTTATTTCTGACAAAAGGCCTGTGCACCCTAATGGAAGCACTATCCTAAGCCTGCCAGTACAGGCTCCTGGGGCTTTTCTAGATCGTTTTTGGAGCAGCCCACCTTACCTCAACTCTTCTTTTTAGGGACCTATAGTAACAATTGACAAATGGTCAGCTGGAGAGAGTTTTCTCTCCTTGTGTTTGTCCTGATTGACTTGTTTTTATGTTTAAGAAATAATACATATGTGGCCACAAAACTCAAACGATGAAAATGGTATACAGCAGAAAGTCACTGGTTCCCTTTTGTTTCCTTCCAGACATGGTGTATGGATATACGTATTTATGGAAACGTTTTTTATACAAATGTGAATATACCCACTGTTAGGTACCTTGATTTTGTTTGCATTTATACCTTACCTTTATAATTATTGTAAATGCATCTGTGTAAGTGTGATCTTGCTAGCATTTTTTTTAAAGTTTCAGAAGATAAAATCAGTTAAAAATGGAAACATGCCCTTCAGTTTTATATGCTAGAGAAGCAAACCCAGCAGGGGATGAAATTCAAAACTTTATGGTAGACCATTTCTAAATGTGGTTTTTTTAAGCTACTAATTGAAAATACTAAGTAGAAAATTATCTCAAGCAAATAACAACCCTAGAGGGGAAACGCACCACCTGTTTAAAACTTTCCAACCAATATTACCAAGAAATGGAGACTATTAAACTGGAATGGATTTATTACCTCTACTAGTAAGCAGTAGATTAAGTCATCGAGCATTCTGTAGCCATGAATATTTATGCATATTTTGTTTTTACAGGGATTTGACCATATTCTTTAAAGAAATCATATTTTATTCACCCCCTGAAGAACTGTGTTGCCAAATTCGGGGAAAAATTTAGAATAATTTAATTCTCCACACTTTTCCGTTTAAAATTTTTGATGCCTTTTTATGTGGTTATTTTTGCAGCCTGTGATGTTTTGCAATATCACATTGAATGCCAAATATGAGAGATTCTGAGGCTACCTGTAAAGTCCTTCAAAAGCTTCTTAGAAGCTAAAAGCTTTCAGATGCTTGGGTCACATCATTGGACTTAGTTGGGAGAAGAGGGAGGGCTCTGTCTACACACACACAAACAGCAATTTGCGATGTGAGTTCGGGTGTAGAACATTTGTGGGGACCTGTCAGCAGCATAAGGAGCGCGGTAGGTGAGAATCAAGAGGCTTGACTCACTTCCTTGCTGTCAGCCCCCAGCCGAGGATGTCTGCGGTGCAGATTGGCATATCTGCGATGGGAACCATGGTCTCCTGTGCACATTGCTGGGCCGGTGTGAGGGTCAAATGACATTCATGCCAGAGTGCTTAGACGCTTGAATGCGTGAAATAACGTATCGGGGTGAGTGGGGGATGCTTTGGAATATTTTGAGAGAAATTGTGGTAAGCTCAGGGGAAGAATGGTGATTAAAATTTAAATCAAATTTTGGAAGTAATCACGACCAGTGAAGTTCCTTGAGGAAGAGAGAGAGGTAGTAATGCTAGTGGTAAGAAGATAATTTACATAGAGGGCTAGAATTTACAACATGCTAATCCATCTAGCCTCGTTTAATCTTTGTGGGGGCTCCATAAAGAAGAAATTGCTTCCATTTTAATAATGGAAAAGCCGAGGCTCAGGGGAGAAGAACCAGTAACCCAGGTTATTTGACGCCTATTCCTGTGGTTTTTTACCCATATCTGATTTCCTTTTTCTTAGAAACCTTTGTGAGTTGTCCCTTCTCATTAGTATTACGTTTTACACAGTCAATTGAAGTACTGAAAACCTTTCTGTACATTTAACAAAGATTTGATGATCTATAAGCTTGAAGACGCTTGGAAGTCATCATCAGAGGGTTAATAGTATGCCCCTACTCTCACCACCTTATTAAGACAGAATTTTAAACAAGGTATATTTATGTCAAGGGGTTTAACGGAAAATGGTGTTCTAAACTCTCTCTGTTGTCATTAGAGAATTAAGAACCAAAAGACTTGAAGATACAGCTCGAATCAGGTATTTTAGTTGAACACCTACCATTGTGTGTCCTCTATGGTCGCTTGTATTTACATATGTGTATACATGTTTAAAAGGGTTGTGAGGGAGAATGTACCTATGTGTTAAAAAAAAAAAAAAAAAAAGCCAATCTGGATGTAATAACAAATGACAGCATTAAGTCCATCAGTGACAGTTGATCGTTTGTAAAAGGACTCTGGTGCCATGACTTTGTTACATTCGGGGGGGGCTGTGTATACACTGGTCTCGTCAGGATCCTTACAATTTCAAGAGATCCCCTCCCCTGCATGCCAAATGTACAAGGATGGTTTTGGGGAGGCATTATGCTCGGGAGTCACATGCCACACCACCACTCAACCCAGCGGCCTTGGTCAAGTTTCTCACCTCCCAATGCCTCTGTAAAAACAGATGGTACTAGCAGACTGGTCCCACCGAATGGTTAGTTTTAAGTGAGATTCACTTCACGTATGTGTAGCTCTATGCCTGTCTCCATACCGAAGACTATTAGGTCTCCAATACCGAAAAATATTAGGTGTTTGTTCTTAAATATTTCTTAGAAAAGCGAACACATTTGATGTATAAAGAACATGAAATAAAAATTCCAGAGTGGCTAGATAATTTCTACTTAGTAAAAGAAAAGAGATTACAGTTGTTTAAACTATGAAGGAATGTACTGACTGCGATTCATTGGTCTAAAATTGTACTTTTAACCAAGAAATCTGCTCTGAATATTTAGTGGAGGCATACATGAGGAAAGGTGTGGAACTTCCCCAATTCCACACCTGGAGGGATGTACAAGGATTTGTTTTATTTTTATGATTGAATTCCTCTACATTCATGGGATTTTAGCCTGAGAAAGGCGATCCTCTGGTGATGTTCCTTTGTTTTACATCTGAAGAAGCTGAGCCTCAGAAGAGTCCAGAGAGGAGTAATTGCTCCCTGCCAGGAGTTCCTGGCACTCTGGGTTTGTGACTCGGCAATGGTGGGTATATGCAGATGCCTTCTGTGAATTGCTTATGTGCCCATCTTTGCCAGCCACTGCTTCCTAATTGCTTGAGAGTAAGCCCTGGGCCCAGTTTGCTTTCTTATAATGATAGAGAAAGAGCACTTTAACATACCTTATTTATCTGTGCCTCTTAGCAAACCATCAGGACGGTGTGCGCATCGAGTCCTATGGTGAGGAAGTGGGGATCTGAAATAACTTGCCCCAAATTGCATCCCTACTGACTGAGGGACCTGGAATAGAAGGACTGTTGACTTTAAAACCACTGCTACCTGGGCACCCGGGTGGCTCAGTCGGTTAATCATGCAGCTCCTGATTTCAGTTCAGGTCACGATCTCGTGGTTTGTGGGTTCGAGCCCCACGTCGGGCTCCTTGCTGACAGCGAGGAGCCTGTTTGGGATCCTTCCCCTCTCTCTCTCTCTCTCTCTCTCTCCCCCTCTCTCTCCCTCTCTCTCCCTCCCTCCCTCCCTGCCACTCCCTCTCTTGCACATGCCCACAATCTCCGTCTCCCTCTCTCAAAATAAATAAATAAACAAAAGCCACTACTGCCGTTCATCGTCTTTCCCTTTTACCCCGTACCTGATTTGTGCAAGAGAGGCTACTGCGCTCTGGAAAAGACAAATTCACGAAATACTCGTGGTCTCTGCCATAATTTAATACGCTATAATGTACTATTTATAAGAAAAAGCAGTGTAAAGTGTAAATTTGAATTAGCGTTAAAGTGTAAGAGAATAGAAAGGAGGAGGCGTTATGCTATTGAGGTCAAGTGAAAAGTATGCAGGCCACTCCCCCCATACAGGTGCCAAATCCTTGAGATGCCAGGAAACAAAGTGAAAAATGAATGTGGAGACAAGACCTGTGGGAGAAGCCTTGAGAGAATGGAACCGGTTGACTCCACGAGCAGGCGTGGGAGCCACAGCCTGGTAGAGAGGGGCTCGGAGAGCCCGATGGCGGGATGCTTGTAGCCTCTCCTCCAAATGCAGCGGGCCAGTGCAGACCCAGGGCTTTGGTCCGAAACGGCCGGGTCAGAGCGTCTGTGGGGGAAAAGCTGTCCTTTGGTGGTGAGCATGGGTTTGCTGGCAGGGTGTAGAATCGGGGCGCAAGGTGACAGGCCACGACAGGAGAGTTGTGCCGCCCTGAAACCCGATCATTGGAGATGCGCTCTTGCTCTCTTCTGCTGCGAGGCCAGAAAGTGCTGACAGGGTGAGGCTGGGAAAACAGGCAAGGACGGTGCCCACCTGGGGGCGGGGACAGAGCAGGTGTGGATGGGCTCGCTGGCCCTGGAGCAGTGGCCCTGTACCGCGTGACTTCAGGGCCGGCTGAGCCCTTGCTGCGTGATTCAGGGTGCTGCCCCGAGGCTTCAGCCCTTGAGCGGAAAGGGGGTGGGGCTCGATGGCAGCTGTGGAGGCGGCACTAAGTGCTGAGGCGTGGGATCCCCTTTGTCTAAATCCACGGCCAGAAACACCATCCATATGCAGCCGATTCCCAAATCTCTTCTAATTGCAGTTAGATTTGCTTTATTCGTGCCATCTTTCCGTCAGGTCTTAGCTCCCCAGGCCTTAGCGCATATTGAACCCTCACTGCACTTTGTCTCCCTAGATTTTCCTGGCGTTTTCACTGCTGATACCGGAGTGGTTAGTCTAGGCATTAAATCTTCCAAGAAGACTTCTTCTGAATTCCCACAGAACCCTGTGCTTACCTGTATCATACCATTTTACAATTATTTGCTTGATTGTCTCTCTCCAGAGACTGCATCCCTAGAGGAGAGGGTCATATCTTCTCACTGGCACATAATAGGTGCACAAGAAATAATTTGTTGAATGAATGAAAGATGGTCTCATAGCTTACTTTGAAGAGTGAGTTTTCAAACCCAGGACTTTTGACTTGAGACTTAATCTGTGGTTTATGCAATAGGACCGAGTGTGTGCATAGAGGTAGGGAAAAAAGCATTGACTTTTTCTCAAATCCACCTACCGGAACCCGAGAAGATTTCTCTAATTGGTTTTTATCGGTTCTCTCAGAATGTTTCCTAATAGGATCAAGAGAGAAATGTCAGGCTAGGTTTGGTAATACAGACTCGACGTTGACAAATCTCCTGTGTACCTCAGAATAATGGCGTACACGTTAGAAATGCTGACAGCTTACTATAATTAGGTGTGTTTCTAAGAACCAAAGATAGATTCTGAAGTTTTTTCCCCTAATTTGCTTATATTAAAATATATACCATGTCTTCTTGGAATTGAGGGATTGAATTACTGTTGTTCAAGTATTAGGCTCCCTATTAAACAATTCCAAAATCATAGTTGAGCTGCTGTTGCTTCGTTGACACACCCTGACCAACTTTAATGTAAATAAATGTGGCCAGTTCATCACTTATTTTTCTTTCCTGTCGGCTGTCAGATTCCAGGTTTTGTTCTCTTTGAGTAATTTTTTTGTTGTTAGAGAAGCTGTAAAGAATTATAGAGCAATATCCCACTGAGCTCCAAATTGAGCAGAGGAAAAATTGGTTGGATGCTCTCTTATGCAACTAGAAGTGTTTTGTGATTTTAGGAACAGGGATGGGTCCCCCCCCCCAACTTATCCCTGGAGAAAACACTCTTCTACTTAGCTGTCTTGGCATTTAGAGTGGCATTACTGAGCTGCATCTTAGTTATTGAGAACACTTACATGGTCCAAAGAAAATGTATCCAGGGGCAATGAAGATGACAATTACTTCAGGGTGAATTATTATAAATGATCAGGTAATTGGGCCCCCAATCTAACATAGGGTGATGAGAGTTGAAAAAGCAAATGTACGTTATTTTTTCAACGGGTGGAGATTTTTAAGGTGGAAGAACAGAACAGGCGTCCAGAAAACTCCTTCTAGACTCCTTTCTGTGTCTTGTCTCTCTGGTCTGCAAAGTTCACTGGCTCCCCCACTGATTTCTCAGGGTGGCTGTGAGCCTTGATAAAATGGCAGCAGGGGAAGAGGCAAACAGGTTGCCCAGGAGACGTGGTCGTCTTGTTGTTACTTTATTTTGTTTTTGTTGTTGCTCTTTCTGTTATAGGCTGATCCCAAGGAGCTCATCAAGATGGTCACCAGGCATGTGACTCGATATGGACATGACGCCTGGCCAGAGGACCTGGTTTCACTGACCAAGCAGTTACACTACTACAACGAACGTCTCCTGGATTTCACACAGGCCCAGATCCTTCAGGGCCTCCGGAAGGGTGTGGATGTACAGCGTTTTACGGCAGATGACCAGTATAAAAGGGAAACTATCCTTGGTTTGGCAGAGTAAGGGATACCTTTGTCTCCTAAAGGGGTGGATTTAAAGCCTAAAAGAACAGGTTGAATGGTCAGGACACTGTCCTTTGAAGGTTTACATCTGTGGTTGTTATAAATAGGACTTTCCTTCTTCCTGGGGTGTGATGAACATGTGGCTGTTCCCAGTTGGATCAGTTGATGGCAGACAAAGTTTTAAACCTGCAGATTTAAATAATAAGCGTGGGAATTATTTAAAAGTTTCCCATGATTTGGCTAGCCCAATACCAACATTCTTACCATGTTAGCGGGCTGAGGGTATGACTGGCATAAAAAATGTGAAGCTTATTATAGACGTTTAAAAAGATTGCCTGTTATTCCTGGAAGTCTCACTGCAAACTAGGGGGCAGTTTAATTTCCCCCGTGTGTTGAGAATGAGATGTTGTTTGAGTACCGGGGGAAGGACCCAGAGTCTAGATTCAGGGCACCTGTATCTGTCATGGGTTTCCAGAGGAAGGAGAGCTGACCAGCTAGGCCCAGCAGTCTCTCTTGGTGGAAGCCAGTAGCACCTGCCACTTTTCCCTTTGTCGCTTACCCCTTTCAGCAGCAAGCCCCATGTGAGATGGCAGTACAGGTTAAGGCCCAGTGAGAAGCATTTCTTCAGAGGCGTGGGATGCCCCTTGGTTTTAATACTGGTCTCCATTTTTTTATTGAGATCAAATGAGAATTAGTTACATGTCAGAAGGTGGGAAAGTGGAAAAAAACAAAAAAAGAAAAAAATACAAATTAAAAAAAAAAAGCGGGAAAGTGTGTTCACCCATAATGGTTATTAAGTAGAGTTGTTCTGTTCTTAACATCACAATTTGTGGAGCACTTCCCATGGGCAAGGAGCTGTGTTAGGTGCTCTATAAAGCTTATTTTGTAAATCTCTTTTACTCCTCGAACATAATAACCCTGTGGCGTAAAATGGTATTTCCATTTTATAGCTGAAGAACATGAGACTTGGGAGTGTGAGGTAACTGGCCCAAGTTTACATGGGTGGTAAGGATCATCACTGTGATATTAATCTTGGCCTTGGTCTCTCAATTATCAAAGCCATCCCATCTTCACAACGCCCTGTGCCCCCCTCCGCCCCCCCCTCCCGCCCAGTCCCTATCCCCAATGCACGGTTGTGTTCCCAGGCAAGCGAGGCCTGCAATGCAGTCTAGGCTTCCAGCCTTTGAAGCTAAGGTTAAATTGTGCCCATATTTAGTGATTATTCTTCCTTCCTGCTACATTACTTTAAAATAACAAATGTAGCCCTGGTTATAGTTGTAGTATATGCTATTTTTCGTTATTATTATTTAAACCTCTAAGAAAGTGGCAAAGTACCCTTGGCACTCTGTAATAACTTTATATGAGCCCAAGCTTCTTTCCTACCATAAGCACCCCAAATTCTCTTTAAAGTTTATTTGTATTTATCTTGATAGAGATAGAGCAAGGGGGGGAGGGGCAAAGAGAGAGGGAGACAGAATACCACGAAGCCTCTGCATCGTGAGCACAGAGCCCAATACGGGACTCAGACTCACGGGCTGTGAGATCATGACCTGAGCCAAAATCAAGAGTCGGACACTTAACTGACTGAGCCACCCAGGCACCCCCCGCCCCAGATTCTCTTTAGAGTAAGGCGGGGAATAGACAGATCAAAGAAAAGATAGTAAGAACAGCCTGTAGTGGGATTTAGTTAAGAGAAATATGGAATAGTTTTTTCTCTCCTCCTCTGTTCTCCTGGAGGTTCACAATGTCATGGAGCCGTTTAATGTCTAATTTGAAAGTGACTGAAGGGGTCACTTAATCCAGCCTCCTCACTTTCGGAAGAGGGATCTGAGAACCAGAGAACTTTAAAGAGTTGTTCGAGGTCACACAGCCCAGGGGTGAGACTCGGCTTCCCGTTGCCAAGTCCAGTGGGCTTCTCCTCCGGGCATTTGGCAATCCTGGGTGCCACCCATGCTCATGGTTTCTTAGAAGAAGGTCGGGGCGCCTGGGTGGCGCAGTCGGTTAAGCGTCCGACTTCAGCCAGGTCACGATCTCACGGTCCGTGAGTTCGAGCCCCGCGTCAGGCTCTGGGCTGATGGCTCGGAGCCTGGAGCCTGTTTCCGATTCTGTGTCTCCCTCTCTCTCTGCCCCTCCCCCGTTCATGCTCTGTCTCTCTCTGTCCCAGAAATAAATAAAAACGTTGAAAAAAAAATTAAAAAAAAAATAGAAGAAGGTTATTATGCAGAATGCAGGTTAGGAGGTAAGGCATGTCTTAACATCATCTGTTACATTTTGCCGGGGTTTTTGTCCTTTACTTTCTTTTGTAAGTATCCAGGATGCTATTTGAAGTGTGTCCTAGAGGACAAATACATGCTTTTGACAAACATACCATAAAACCTTCTCCACAATTTGTTACCTAGAAAAATATCCAACATTCTCTGAACGGCTTGTTTAAAATGTCACAGTGGGTGTGGCGTTTTTGAGTTCGCAGTTCCGATTTGGAGGCGGGCATTCAGTGTGTTACAAAAATCCTTGACGCGTCTGCTTCCTCCTGTTCTGCAGCCCCCCCGCCGCCCCCTCACTGTACACAGCGTGACCAGTCTTCATTTTCTTGCGAATCGTGCATCCATTTTGATGGCATTGGCCTTCTATAAGTGCCTTTTCTCCGTCCTTTATTGTCCGTGTATCTTAGATAATAGGTTTCGGTGCTTCGTTGGGCTAACCTGGAGGAGGGCACACAGAGCTTGGCTTCTTCCCACCTTTCTCAGGTGATGAAGGTACCGGTACCTAGTGAGCACGTTCCTGGGGTCAGGCACTGTGTCAGACTCCCCTCAGAGAAAGGATGAATTGCTAATGGTCGCTATTCTCAAGGGTTTCTCATTCCATAGAGTATACTCAGTAAATAGTTGAGAAATTTTTGATCGGCAATGACCTAGTACTTCACGCAGTGACAGACTTATTCCAGCCCTGGGCCTGTGTTTTACAGTCCACATACACAGAGTGGTTTTTACATTTTTAAAGGTTTGTGGAAAAACAAGAATTTAAAAAAATAATAAAAAGAAGAATTTTCTACAGAGACCGTATGGCCGCGAAGCCTAAAAGATTTACCGTCTTGCTGTTCACAGAAGATGTTTACCAACTGTGGGCTAATCAAACATAGAAGTAAACGTCCTGTTTTTTGTTAGCATGTATATAGTCTTAGCAATATCCCTTAATAAGAACAGATATTTCATTTCTGTTCCTGTGGTTCTGTCCACCAATCTTCCAAACGAGAATTTCATCCTTAGAATTTCTCTGTTTCTGGGAAATAGAGGTGCTGCCGTGGTCTTTGCAGAATGGCCTTCGTGGTGGGTGCTGGGGCCCAGAATTCTTCATAAACCTACAAGGTCTCAAGTCTGGTGACCCCATGCCCTGGTTTAAACCTTCCTCTGGCTCTCCACTGCCGGTAGGATAAGGTGCAGGTCCCTTGGCAGGAACCCCTCCTGCCCCACCCCCCATGCCTTCTCTCTCAGAAGCCCTCTGGCTCTTCTCTCGTAACTACCTTCCCTCAGTTCTGCTTTTTTATCCTCCAGGCTTCAGCTCAAATCGGTCACTCCCTCATCTCTGCTGTCAGTGTTTGAAGTCCTCTGGGAGCCCCGCCTTCCCCTCCCCCCCCCCCCCCCCCCCCCGTTGTATTTGGTTCCTGGTTGACATCTCACATCCTCCACTAGGCTGTGAGTTCCTCAAGAAATGTCTTGTTTGTCTTTGTGTCCCACGGAGCTAGCACAATACCTGATACAGTCTGGAAAACATAAACATTTCTTGAGTGACTGTGCTTTCTCAGATACATGCCTGTAGGGCAGGGATACATTTCCTTTGCACTGTTGTTGGCCTGTAGGCTCTGGTGTCTGTACCAGAATTTTTTGACCTCCCGTACATTTTGGACTGGATAATGCCTTGGAGAGCCGTCTGTGCCTTGCGGGAAGTTCGACAGCATCCCTGTCCTTTCCCCGCTTAGATGCCAGTAGCGTTGTCCTCCTCCTCTCCTGCCGTGATAATCAGACACTGTCAGATGTCCACTGGGGGACAGAATCCCCCTCGGTGGAGAACCACCATTCTGGACAGTTCCTTGGTCAGTTGCAGTGCACCGCGGTGAGAAAGGAGCATTAACATGCCTGGGAAGTACGTTTCCTGAATTGCTGTGAAATGTCTTTTTAAGGCCCGTGCCGGCTGCACCCCTTGCAGCTGGAGAGAGTCCTAATGAACAGTTTCGTTGCTGATTAAGGGTAATGTGTTTCTCTTCTTTCCCTTCCCTGTGGCTGATGGACGTTCTTGAAGAACACTTGAGGAGAACGTCTACAGCATTGCCCTTTCTCTGGCACAGCGTTACAGTGTCTCCCGCTGGGAAGTTCTCATGACGCATTTGGAGTTCCTGTTCACGGACAGCGGGTAAGCGCACGGTTCAGATGAACGTTTATTTCCGTGTCTGTCTTTTCTCAGTTCTATTTTAGAAGGATCTTGACCTTGTGAAGTGCAATTTCACCTTTCCTTTTGACCTGTAGTAGACCAACATCTGTACCTTCTCCCTTTATGTGTCTCCTGATACGTCCATATTCCAACAACAGTTTATTAGTTTTTGTTTTTCAGTAATAATAGCCCTGAGTTACTGTAATGTTGGTGTGTTTATTCAGAGGTTTCTTTTGTTTGTTTGTTTGCTTTTATTGAGAATCTACTGTGTACCAGGAACAGTGTTGATACTCAGGTTACAGTAGTCAGCAAACACTGGCATCCCAGCTATCTTGGAACCTGTAGTCTAGTGTGGGCGACAGATTATAATTGGATGATGCTAAACAAATGACCACACGGGTGATAGTCTTATCTGTGATAAATATTGCACTGCACCGTTTTTAAAGTCCAGTAATAGGTTCAAATAAATGTTTGTTATGCACATTGGCATTTAAAAAATATCTTGGCATTTTATTAAATATCTTTTTTCTTTCATTGAATGTTACATAAAAGGGTATCATATCTATATAAGCAGGATTGGTCCATTGGTCTGAATTTATTATAAATTATCAGGCAATCTAGTAATGTGCAAGACTGTTCACAGCATATCATTATACCTGATAGCAGTGTGATTATGGAGACGCACAGCAATTACAAAAGCAGGAAATCATTACCGCCTGGCATCATTACTTGTGAGTGACAAAACACCTAATATTGATTTAGCAAGTGGTGTTTGGTGCCCCTCATTCCTTACTTAAAAGATGTGGTTCACATTACTGTTTAATCACACTTGGTAACACAGGCATTTGAAACCAGCCTTGTTAATAGAATAGAGATTGCCCAACATTTACTTGTTGAGTCAATGCCTATGAGAAGTTAATAGGTCAGAAAAATAATGTTCCTCTCCTGAAGATTTTTGCTTTTTTGTCCCTTTAAAAAGTCATTTTCCCTGAAAAGTTGATTTTCCTATAATTTTACATTCTCTTTCCTGTTGGTTGAGTTTGGAGATATTCCCTGCCCAGCTCACATACAGAGGGGCGCACACCGTCTTGGGTGAGGCAGCGTTATGCAGTAGAGCATAAGCCTTCAAATCACCGTAGCTGGATCAAATACTAACTGTCAGTCTCTAGCTGTATGTCCCGATGCAAGGTCATTCAGTTCTCGGGAATTTATTTTCCTCAACTCTAAGGGATAACAAAAATTAAATGACTTCACGGTAAAATATCAAACCTGCACCCCTTTTCCCATGACCAGTACATCATTACTGGCAGTTATTCCTGGAATTTCACTCCTGTGAGAAGGAGATAATCATCGTAAACACCCATACTTGAATTCTTGGTCCCCTTATTTCCCCCGCGCCCCCATTGTTTTCTTCTTAGTCATTGTAAATATCAGTGATGACTTTGAGTGGCCACGTGTGCCTGGCGTCCCTTCCAGCTGGCACACCCCGGCTGTTCTGCAGGGCATGTTCAGCTCCCCGTGCTCAGGGCTGATGTATATCTATCACTCACTACAGCCTCGGTGGCCACCTTCACTTCTGGGCTGTTCTGGATGTTTTAGAAGAGGGACGTTTTAGAAGAGACCAGCAGAAATACTTACACCATCAACTACCAGCGTACGTGTGGCTTAGCATGAGGGCACGGGTTTTGGAGTCTGGCCACATTTGGTCCACATCTGCTGCCCATAACCCCAACTATGTAGCTGTGAGCAAGCCTCTTAATCCTCTTGAGTCATTGTTTCCTCAGTGATCCGACCATTATCCTTACCTTGTAAGGTTGTAAAGGTAAGAGAGGATCTGTGGAAAGTATATAGCCTGGCCGCTCTGTCATACTGTTGCATTATTCCTGTTATTATTCTTGTCAATTCTGCTGACTCTGTGAGCACCTTTAAGTTTTGGACACAAGATCATTTTTAAAATACCAGAGGATGCTTCTAGACGATTGAATAGTACCACATTTGTTCACTCACTACATATGATTATTTTTATAGTGTCTTCCTATTCTAAGCTTAGGTTTAAGTGCTGAATGAGACAGACACATCATTACCTTCACAAAGCTTATATTGTAATAGGGGAGACGTGCCCACTCTCAACACACACACACACACACACACACACACACACACACACACACGCATGCACGCACTTGAAAATAGCCAAAAAGTAAATTGCTAGTCCTAGTAAGTACCATAAAGGAAGTGCACAAGTTGTAGATAGCAGTCTAGGCAGAGGGAACGGGTTCTGGAGCAGGAAGGATCTTGGTATTTTGCATAACTAAAGGAAAACCATTGTGGCTGGAGCTTATGGCACCTTAGCACTGGAGAACTAAGTAGGGGCCAGAACTCCCTTCGACTGTCATCCTTGGTGACACTCTCCATTGTTTCCCTTCTTAACTAAACAGCAGATCTGAAGGCCTGCATCCTGCATTTTCATTTCACTCTGATAGCCACCTTTGAATCACCAGGTGATTACCCAAGTGTCAGAGATCACGATACCGTCTTCTTCTCAGTCTCCTTTAGATGCGTGGCAAGGGGCCTCCTGGCGCATGGAACCTGCCTGCACTCTTCTATTTTTCACAATCAGTTTCATATTCTTTGGTAGGATTCTTTTGTTCTCAGGTACAGGGATGAACCAGGGCAAGTTCTAGCTGTGGGAGGATGAATAAACTGTAAGGCATCTGTCTGTTTCTGAATTGAAACAGAAGATACACGGGACTTGTGTCCCAGGATTGCTGCTGCTCAGAGGCAGAATTGTGTCCACACGGCCACACTGTAAAGGATTCTAAATCCTGGCCTTTTCTCTGTCTCCTCCCTTAAGGAAGCCTGGCTTGGCTGAGGAGTTAGTGTGAGAATAGTTAGCATATAGAGAGAGGATTTAAGGTAGCTCGGCTTACTAAAAGTAGCTCATAACATTGAAAATTAGGATAAAATAAAAACTCAGGACCAGGAAAAAAAATCCATATTAGAGTAGGAAGTTTGAATATAGATATTCAGGACATAGGCCTTCTGTAGTCCTTAAATTTGGTTTTGATCTTTTTTTTGGCCTAAGGGCGGGGGGTTGTGGGTCATGACCCACACTCTGATTTGCATTGTGCCTAAGAAGAAACCTGCCATTCCTAAGAGTGGAAGAACCGATTACCACCATTACCAAAGTGGAAGCCGTTCCTTCCATACATCTGCAACCTTCCTTTCCATGTTGTGACCATTAAGGCCACTTCTCTCCCAAACAGTGTCAAAAGCTCCTGACACTGGCATAAAATGTAAGCAAGACAATGCACTTTGGCTTGTTTCCATCTGGTGGAAAGTGCTCAGACTCTGAATCCTGGGTTCAAACTCTGGCTCTGTGACTTCCTACTAAAGTGTTCCTGCCAGGTAGACACGTTGCTTCAGCCCTGTATGTATGCCTAGGTTTCCTTGTCTGCAAAATGAGTTTTCTCATTCCATTTGACAAAACTGCTGTGAGATTTCAGAGATTTATACAAAATACCTGACATGTGGTAGGTGCTCAAAAAACAGCTGTTGTTAATTCTGGAAACAGATCATATACACCAAACCCATCCTATGACCAGTATTAGCCCAACATTGTACATCTTATCTTTGAATAGTTATTTTTCAAGTCAACATTAATTATAAGGTTTCTGCTTTGTGAGAAATAAATGAGCTGACATGGCACTTAACATCTAAATGCTCAGTAAATGGTACCTATTCATCTACTTCTGTGCTGTGGTGTCTTTGAAAATATTTTTTTGTTAGGTAATAATATAAGACTATATAAACCAGTGAGAATCTAAGGTGTCAGGATTGTCATTGTAGAGGAGACGAAGCCTATTCTCATGGCCTGCCCCATATGCTCTGTTCATATACAACATTCCGCAGAGGATCTGAGTAGTTGTATGACAAGAAATAGACAGAGATGCTCATTATTGGTCATCCCATCAACCGTGTAGGTGAACTTATAAAATTAAATTCCATTTTTCAGTTTACAAAGACTTGGCCAAAATGTTGGCAAAACTGAAAAATGCCACGGCTATTTTGACCTTATTTTCTCTTTGTAGTCCCATGTGCAACTGTCAGGCAGCATTGCACATCAAGTCGGCCACGTCAAGTTCATTCTGAGCATTTGTGTGGTGAATACCTTGGATTGTTTCCCTCAGGTCAGAGTAGTTATAACTTAGAGGGTAGAATTGTCTCTTTGCACAGGCATCAGTGGAGGAACCCTGTTCGCTCATGATCAGGGTCATGAATTTGGACGCATATGTCTTTAAACTTTTAGGATTAGTCTTTGGCAGAAATGCCTGGAAGTTAGTACATCTGGACTGTGTGAAGCCATATCCCCATCCCTTTGTCTCTGCCTTTCCCAGCGGCCGTCTGCCTTCTCCTGTCCCACTGTCCTTTTTCCTTCCTTTCCTCTTCTCGGTATTGTTCAGACAGGTAATAGAACTTTATTATCAATCAGTCTCAGACTGAGTAAAGAAAAACATATTTAAATAAATTTGTTTTCCTATTTGAATATAAGTTCTTTCAATACATGCTGTTCTTGAATCACGTTTTTGGGTGATTGACAACTTGAAGCCATTACAGAACACTAATCAAAGGATTAGTGCTATTAATTTATTCCTTGTGCACCGGGTACAACTCATGCTAGTTTCTTCCTTTAGTTAATCTCTGAAAGCTAAATATGCATTATATATATAAGCTGCTTTATGGCTAAAACTAGGCTCAAGATAAAGCACTTAAACTGTTTTCAAGGGTAATCATTAATTTGATTAGTGAAAAGTCCATAGTGGTTTCATGGTATTTCTTCCTATTCTCTTGAATGTGGGTTCTTTGGAATTGTTTTCCAAGCAGAGTTTTCATTTCTTGTTCCAAAGGGAAGATAATAGCTTCTTTCAATGGAAACTATTAAAATGGGTTATTGATTACTGGCATCTATAAAAGATCTTACTTAGCACATTGTAATTTACTGAAGAGGCAGGTTTTGGCATTTAATCATGTATCACTAAAGGTATTCCAGATCTCTCTTGACAAGATAAGTAGGTAAAATTGCACATCAGACAAACCGAATTGTAGGCACAGAAGAATAAGTGCATGGGCAAAGGGGAAAGTCGTGTTGGTTAGGAGAGACTATATTCAGAATGAAGCCAATCACCAGTGAACTAAAACTGTTAGGGCTTAATCACTGGCCACTTTGTAGATGAGTCTATCTCAAGTATTCTGTTTATCAAAGTGTTAAGAATGAAGTATGACAGGAGAACTCTTTGAGAGTATTGCCGCTGGGAGAGAGAACTAATGTTCATTACAGAAAAACTCCTGTTTTTGACATGGTTGATACTGCAGACACTTGACCTTCATTAGTCAAAGGCTACTTCGAGATGAGCTGAGCAGAACACACGCCAAGTCCAAACAGATGTGGACCCTTTGTCTTAAGCAGGTCGCTTAACCTCTCTGATGGCAGTTTCTCGTCTGTAGGTTGGTAATTACTTAGATTTCACTTGCCTTGCTTAGGAATCAGCCCAAGAAGTGCACGTGTGTTCCCCTCCCCCCTCCATCGGCATGCTGTTCTGCCTGCAAGTTTTCATCCATATGACCTGTCTTCATGGGGTTACACGGTTTGCTGTTTACTGCAGACTTCGTTTTACAAATTATGCAGAAACATCAGAAATTCTGTGAATCGCGTTCATACGCGATGGCGCGTACAGTATATTTCAGAGGTGACATTGCATACTTTGAATAGTGATACTATCAAGGTTGCTTTCTGACCAGCCATTCATTTATACTCATTTGTTGTACAGACCTTGTGCTTTCTTGTCTCGATACCTCTGTTAAACTCTCTTTGCTTCATTCCTTTTTTCAGTGCCAAGCTCAAGTGCTTCCTTCAATAAGCCTTCTGTTAACATTGACATTTACCTCCTCTCAAGATACAGCTTTAGTGATCCTACTGTTAATTAGAATATGGTTGTGTGGCCTTTGTCCTTACCATTATTTTGCATTGTGGTTTAACTCTTAAGTATTTAGAACTCCAACTAGCTTTTCAAACTGCTGGATAGAGCTCTGTGTTGTCAATCTTTTTTTTTTTCTTTTAAGTTTATTTATTTATTTTGAGAGACAGGGAGAGAGAGAGAATCCCAGCCAAGCTCCACGCTGGAAGTGTGGCTCAAACCCAGGAGCCGTGAGATCATAGCCTGAGCTGAAAGCAACAGTTGGACGCTTAACCGACTCAGCCACCCAGGCGCCACTGTTGTAAATCTTTATCCTCTCCCCCCACGACGAGCAGGGTGCCTGGTCCCTGGAGGACACCTACATTTTGTTCATCCACCCATCTCTTTGGCATTCGTAAGACACATGTTGAATGTTTCCTTTTTACCACACACTGGTGTTTGGAACTGAGAAACTAAAGATGAAGATATGGTATCATCTTTTCCATCAAGTGGTACATAGCCTAGTGAGGGAGACAGACAAGGTAATGAAAAGTTACAGCACGTTATGAGTGCTAGAAGAGAAGGATGCTCAGAGGAGGCAGTCGGGGACATTTTTATAGACTGGGGACATTTTTATAGATGTTTGAACTATGTCTTAATAGAAAAACAGTTTCTCGAGAAGTGACAGTTAAAAGAGTATTTAAAAAAATTACTTGATATTTTCACTTTATGGATTGCTGCTGGTATCCCAAGTATCATCACACCCTTATAAAAATTTTAAAACATAATTTGTATTAACTTTATGTCCTTAAACCAAAAAACATGTCTTGGCATTTCCTAAAAGTGGGAATTCCATTAAATAGGGCATCATATTTCAGAGATGCTGCTTTTCAGTTGTGTGTGATCTTTGATTCCGCCAGAAGTCTCCCTGGCACTCCTCGCATCCTTTGTATGCTACTGCTGAATGCCCCGGAGACTGGACATTTCTATGAGTGCTGACTTACTCTGCACGGGGCATCAGGGTTACACCGGGCTGGAGGCATTATGTTCTGTCCGGGGAGAAGCCAAGACCAAAATTAAGTCTTCCCCTTGACCCCCAGAAATAAAAACTGATTGACCAAAGTAAGACTCCTTAAAAATTGTTTGCAGTACTTTAACCTTAAATGACCTTTTTTTTTATTACATTATAAAGACCTCTAAATCATGGTGAAAATACCAAGAAGTGTGTTCATTCTAATGGCACTCATTACCACAGATAAGTCAAGTGAACATATCTGTTCTTTCCCATTTTAATTCTCTTTGAACACAGTATCAAATTTGGGTGTATTGAATAGCAGTTCGGGGCTCTTGGGTGTAAAACTTATATGCCTCAAAGTTGGAGTTGTTTCTTCTCCCCCACCATTTCCTAAATTCCTGAAATAATAAGGTTGTTTACATTTCTATAATGAAGCTCAGATTTTAAGTGTTTCTTGTGACATGAATAAATAATGCATAACGGAAGCTGACAAGTCTGGGTTCATCTCCTGGATGTTAAGCGTTGGGTGACTCTCCCATCTGAAGGAATGTGAACCCTACTTCACAGGGTTGCTGTGACCCATATGAGAGAACGCGAAAATTGTATAACAGTAAGCATTTAACACTCCTATTTGCCCTTATATAAACAGCCCACATTCTGGTGGTTTGCTGAAATTGATTGACAAGAAGAAGGGACTTGTAAGAAGCAGCCTGTCTTTTTCAGTCAGGGGGAAAAAAAACAACAACAAATTGTTTACTAAAGGGACCAAATCTTAACACAATTTCTTTCTCCTTAATTTCAGTTTGTCCACAGTAGAAATTGAAAATCGAGCCCAAGCCCTTCATCTCTTTGAGACTTTGAAGACTGATCCTGAAGCCTTTCACAAGCACATGGTCAAGTATATTTACCCCGCTATAGGTGGCTTTGATCACGAAAGGTTGCTATATTATTTCTCTCTTCTGGAAAGCTGTGGCTGTGCAGATTTGGGGCAATATGCCATTAAGCCAGAAACGCACATTCGGCTGCTGAAGAAATTTAAGGTCGTTGCTGCAGGTAAGGCGATCCTTTCCCTGCTTGAACTCATTCTTTAAACCAAAGCCAGGAATTAATTTTTTTGTGCACAGTCATGTTTGTGCATTTTGTGACTGGCAGAGATCAGAAATCGCAGGATCTGATGCTAATTGACTTTAGTTATTATCTTTGCAACTCCTTTACTTACTGTTTAAGGAATTAAATACCAAAGAAACTACAAGAGACCTATGGAAAGTCACACATTGACTTTGTCTTACAGTAGGCCTGGTGCTGAGATCTGGAGTTTTTGACTAATCCTCCAGAGGTCTGTTCCCTGCTCCCAGTGGTTCTATTTTATCTATAGAAAGTACAGGGCTGGGACACTTCACATTTGGCAATTTGGCCGAATTTCACCTCACTGGAGACTGTGTTTTAAGGATGTGTGAAACCCTTAAAATAAGAGCATTTGCACCTTTGATAAATGGTGGCAGTCTTTGGAATGCTATCCCTGTCTCTCTAAGCTCCTAACTAAGACATTAAACACATTAATACCTCTCCAGTCTGTATGATACTTTATAATTTACTTTGAAATCTATATTCATTCAATACTTAAAACTGTTGTGAGAATTTATTTCAGTCTGTCAGTGGTTTACCGAGTAACCAAATTAGAAGCTGGACCAGATGCAAGAAAAGGAGCAAAATTGCATCCCTGCCTGCAGGTAGTTGATGGGATGGCAGATGAACTATGGGGAGATAGAATGCAGTGCGATGAGCATGCTGGTCAAAGGAAATATAGGTGCCGTGGAAGGACGTAGAAGGATGGAGGAAGCCAGAGGATAAGCCCTCTCCAGCGTGCACGCCAGGAAACCTGAGGCACGCGGAAGCGGGCGGCCTGTGGAGGACCGCACAGCTGACCGCCTCGCAGGCTGGGACAGGAGCTCACATCTTCTGATCCCTGTAATCGACAGAATATCTGCTATAAATTGGTAGATAAAATTTTCCCTTCAGCAGTCCAGAGGGCTGTGTGTGTGCGTGTGTGTGTGCGTGTGTGTGTGTGTGTGTGTGTGTGTGAAAGCTCCTGTATGTTTATGTTGGAAAGAACCCACTCCCTTTTTTTCTTTTCGTTCCATTAGGTCTTAATTACAAAAAGCTGACCGATGACAGCACGAATCCTCTTGAAGCCCTGGAGCCAGTTCTTTCAAGTCAAAATATCTTATCTATTTCCAAACTTGTTCCCAAAATCCCCGCAAAGGATGGACACATGCTTTCCCCAAGCTCTCTGTACGCCATCTGGCTGCAGAAGCTGTTCTGGACTGGAGACCCGCACCTCATTAAACAAGTCCCGGAGTCCTCACCCGAGTGGCTCCGTGCCTATGACGTCTGCGTGAAGTACTTTGATCGCCTCCACCCGGGCGACCTCCTCACGGTGGTGGATGCCATTACATTCTCTCCGAAAGCTGTGACCAAGGTAACTGAAAAGATCGTTGAAAGTGCATTGAATGCTGTAGAGGAAACCAAAATGGCTCTTAAATCCAGTAGATTGTTTTTGTTTCCGTTCTTGGGATGGAGAATACTTAACGTGTTTGACATTTTCGTTTCTTGCGAAGCGCGAGATGTTCTAATTGGGAAATGGTTTTCCTGTGCCACAGATGTGCAAGTAGTCTCAATCTGACTTGACTCTTTCTGATTCACGCGTGCGTCTTGTACACGTTACGGTTCTCCTGTGTCACAGCGAATACGCCACCTTGTTCTTTCCAGTTGCGAAGCGGGAAGCACGTCCAGTGCCCCGCCCACATTACCTGCCTTCGGTGGCAGGCCGACAGCTCAGCTGTGGTGAAATCGAGCCCCTAAAAATTTTTGCATGAATTCCATGTAGTGTATGACTTGCTGATAGAATTATCCACGGAAGTCTCTGTAGACATTTTCTAATGTCTGCTCCACGCTTAGGTCTGAGCACCTTTAACTGGACTCCCAATTCCTGCCCTGGATCCTTCAACAATACCTAGTTTCATACAGAGTAAATAACGTGAGTCCTTCTCCTTCTCTTCCTGCCGTCTCGGGACCTTACTGTAAAACAAAATTCTCGCTGTTTGGTGGCGGGCAATGTCTCTCCCGAAAACACCTCCCACCTCAGGTCTCAACTGCTGAGTTCTGTTGCCTTTGGAACTTTTATCCTCCTCTGCTTGACGGTCTTTGCTGCTGCTCTCCCCGTCTCCAAGCTGGCAAGTCTGCCCAGTACCCTATCACAAGTATTTTTAAACTTTTTTTTTTTTTAAAGTTTATTTATTTTGAGAGTGAGAGTGAGCAGGGTAGGGACAGATAAGAGAGGGAGAGAGAGAATCCCAAGCCTGATGCAGGGCTCGATCCCGCGAACCATGAGATCAAGACCTGAGCAGAAATCAAGAGTCGGACACTTAAGACTGAACCATCCAGGTGCCCCACTATCGCGAGTACTTTTTTTTTTTTCTTTTGGAAAAAAGAGAGTTTTGGAGATACAGTTCTTTTGAATCTCTTTTGGAGATGCATTCCTTTTTTTTTTTTAATATTACAAGTATTTTTCACATGGCTCATATTAGCCTGAAAATTTAGTGTAAAGGCTAAGAATTCAAGTCATTCATTTGGAGGTTGATACAGGTAGAGGTTCAAACATCTGTGGGGAATTCTAGTTCTAACTAACTTATTCGATTAACAGTTGTGGATGGAACCAAGGACTTCATCACTGACTATTAGAACTCAAGCACTTTAGTTCACTATTAGAACTCAAGCACTTTAGTTAATAACTTGGTTTTAAATTTTGCAAGCGCTGCAGGGACACCTGGGTGGCTCAGTTGGTTAAGCGTCCGACTTCAGCTCAGGTCATGATCTCACGGTTTGCGAGTTCGAGCCCCATATTGGGCTCTGTGCTGACAGCTCAGAGCCTGGAGCCTGGAGCCTGCTTTGGATTCTGCGTCTCCCTCTCTCTGCCCCTCCCCTGCTCACATTTTCTCTCTTTTTCTCTCAAAAATAAACAAACGTTAAAATAAAGAAATTTTACAAGCAGTGCTACGAAAAGGAAATGATTGTTTTTGTTTCCAAGGAAGCAACTAAAAATGATTTTAAAGGAAGATAGCCTCATATATTTGAAAAGAGTATGTGTTTCAAGTCCTTTGAACCTGGTTTTGAACTTTGAACCTGCAACTTAATAGCTCTGTGGTTTAGACTGAGGAATCTGGTAGACCTCTCCCTCCTTGTGGCTGAGTAATCTGTGGTGCAGATATATTATTACCCCCACTTTGACAGGTGAGGAAAGTGAGGCCTACAAAGTTAATTTGGTAATAGAGGAGCCACAGTGTGAAGTCGAGAAGGCTTTTTTCCAGAGTCCTTGCTCTTAACCCCCGAACTGTACTGTATGTGAGGAGCCCTGGAACCAGCAGCTAGAGTCAAGGGCCTGGGGCCATTGTAGGAGCTGTAGGGGAGCAGGGCGCAGAGAGCCCCAGGGACATTCAGTCCAAGTGGAGTAGCCTGTCCTGGGATGTGCCCAGAGCAGGGCTGAGTCTGAACAAAGAAGGGTGGGCAGGAACCTGGCAAGTATGGGAAAAAGGCAAGAGTCCAGCAAACGTGGGTTTGGAATCTCCCGGAACGAGAAGAGGGTTGGAGTCCAAGGAAGTACACATGCAGGGAAGGGAAGGAACCAAGTGGGGAGTTGAGGTGCAAGGAAAAGGCTCCAGAGGTGGGACCATGAACTGGCTACAGGAGCTGGACAAGCAAACAGACCATGCAGGAAGCCAGGAAGATGGGGGGGGGGCTGGGGGGGCTCACTCTAAGGCCGTTTCTTTCCCCTCAGCCTGATGTGGGTTTTCAATGCTTTATGTGAGGCCAGGACAAAGAGTAGCATGCCATCGCCGAGGCCATGTGCTAATTGCGAGTATGTGTATGGAAGGGGACAGATGAGTCTAGATTTCCAGCAGCAGTGATTTACTCAGGATTAAACGTAAGACGTGGACATAGAATCCACTCCGAATTTGAGCTGTTATTTATGATGTTTCAAGTCCGATGATTTTCGGTTACAGCACGTTCTCCAACCACCTGAAAACGTATGGCCCAATTGTTTGTGCACACATGCGCACTTTTCCTGAGGAGAACATGTCTGGCCGGCCCAGTAAAGAGTGAGTCAATAGCTATGGCATTGCTTTCTCTCCATTCAGATGGTGTCGTCCTTAGCAAGATACCCTTGTGTAGTCAACTATCTCGGGGCGCCTGGCTGGTTCAGTAGGAAAGAGCATGTGACTCTTGATCTTGGGGTTATGGGTTTAAGCCCCACATTGGGGATAGAGATTGCTTAAATAAATATAAAAAAAGATGGTTTTCTACTGAGTCAGGCAAGCTATAGGAAAATGAGAGAGAAGCATTTAAAATTAATTTTACATCTTTGGTCTAGCTGTTTTTCCTCATGTTATTAATTGGCAAGCTTTCAGTTTTCCTTTGAGAGAGGAAAAGTATAAAGTTTCGATACAGTGCTTGCTTGAAGTCCCACAGTACTGTGCCAGAGAGAGAGAGAGAGAGACACAGAGAGCGAGAGAAATTAAAATTGAAGTACAACCCTTACATGTCCGAGGACACGTTTGGAAAAGGAAGTGCAGCTGAATTTGGCCAAATTTGCAAAACACCAGATGTTCCCACAGCTCGTACATGATGTTAAAAATGTAAAATAAGTCTGTACTCCTCACATGTGGTGTGCGGGTTTCAAATGTGTACCCACGTTTAACTCCAAACCGAACTGTGGAAGGAACTGGTGAGCTAGTTCTAGAGTGTGGGACAAGAGCACGAAGCTGTTGTGTAGGTGCTAGAATTCAGACAGGAGGGTCCAGAAGCCTGCACTTTGTACCCTTCCCCCGACAAAATAAGCCAGAGAGGGCTGTTTGTCTTCGAGATCATTGTCATTCAGTTGCCATTTGCATTGGCAGAATTTGTGGAAATTCTGGGGAAAATATGCACAAAGTGGTATTATGTCATATAGGCAGAGATTGAATTTTCATGACATTTGAGGTGATGAATATGCAGAAGCTTCAGAGAACACAAATGTTTAAAGTTCATTTGCTGCAAATCTAAGTTGTTTGTTTTTTTTGTGGAGTCAGGTAAGAGTTGCTTTCCTATTGCTTTTCCGGTTGAGCAATTAGATACATTTTGTAGAAGGGACAGAGAGCAAGTTAGTGGGTTAGAAATCCAGGAAAATGATCAAAGAAGCTGCAGTTGGGGTCAAAACACTGTGTGCTTGGTTCAGATGTGATGTGCTAAGACGGGACTTAGGTGCGACCTCAGCCTTCTCCTTACTCCCAGCCTTTTATACCCCCACGCACTGGGAATGGCGGGGAGGGTTGCATCCTTAAGTGACGACGTGGGAAATCCTCTGCTCACTTACGAACTGCTACCCAGGAGCTTGCTAGGACCCTACTTTAAGAGCCCCAGGTAATCACAGAACTAACACAGGCCTTCTGCCTCCTGCCAGGTGCTTCTCAACTTGAAGTTGGATGGACATTGACCATCCTCACCCCACCCTGGTTGCACTCTCTGTTTCGACTCCCACCATTTGTTTCTGATGGAAACATGCTGTCTCCTTTGGGTTAGAGTGGGGGAAAATAGAAAAATAGGTCTGACCTCTGACCCTCAAGCATCATACCTATTGATAATTAAGTTACTGCCCCTAGTGTGTGTGTGTGTGTGTGTGTGTGTGTGTGTGTGTGTGTAAAAACACATTTTTTTTCAGGCTCCTTATAGTTTCCACCTTTCGGTTCTGCCTTCTAGAGCTATGGAAACAGCATAAGGGAATCTCTTTTTCATGTTATGATTGTTCCTGAAATAAGCTACCGTTTCTTCCCTCATCCTGTTATCCAGACTATTTGATATAAAATCTGGAAGAGTAAATTTGTCTTAAAAACCATGATATGACCTAAAAATAAAATTTATTTCCTAAGGTTTGTCTCAGTGAAACGCTGCACTGTTGCTGTAACTTCAGGGTCTTTTCACTAAGGACGGAGCACCTTCGTCACCATAAAGAGCGGTCAGTGTCTGAATCCTATGTAAAAATGCTTAGGCAATGCCCAGTACCTAAGTATGTGGCAGATATAGGACTTTCTGATGCACAAATCAAATGCATATTATGTAGATTCAGACTGAATCACTAAGTATTTAGATATCAGCTGTGTGCCATATACAAGGTTAGTTGCCCATTGAGAACATCAAGATGTAAATACATTCCTAAGAAAGTTGAAATGTTTTTTTTTTCTTTTTTACAGTAAAATTGTTATAATTGAGAATTACACTCTTCATGACATTAGAAATTCTTTGAGGCTAGGGATGCTGCCTTTTATCTACTTCTCCAGTTCCTAGCACAGTATGAAGTAGGAACTCCTTCAGTGTTGTTTAAACAGTTATTATCAAAACTGGTGATGGTAAAACCTTTTGATGAGTGCCTTAACATTCTTAAAAATTATTGAAAACTGTAAAAAGAGTTTGTTTATTAAGGATATATCTATAGATATTTATCATGTTAGAAATTGAAATGAAGAAATTTTAGAAATATTTATTTAAGGGGCGCCTGGGTGGCGCAGTCGGTTAAGCGTCCGACTTCAGCCAGGTCACGATCTCGCGGTCCGGGAGTTCGAGCCCCGCGTCAGGCTCTGGGCTGATGGCTCGGAGCCTGGAGCCTGTTTCCGATTCTGTGTCTGCCTCTCTCTCTGCCCCTCCCCCGTTCATGCTCTGTCTCTCTCTGTCCCAAAAATAAATAAACGTTGAAAAAAAAAAAAAAAAAGTTTAAGAAATATTTATTTAATTCGCTTATAACTACCAATAATAGACCCATTACATGGGTTGACATGAATAGCATATGTTAATGGAAAATAACTGCTTCCAAAAGAAAAAAGATTAATGAAAGACTAACATTATTTTACATTTACATGTCTCACTTAAGAGAACACAGCTAGATTCTCGTGTTTATGCCTTCAGTTTTTGTTGTTTGGGTTGAAGTAAATGAAGAAAACCCAGCCTCACACAGATGCGAGGTTGGAAAGGGAGGAGTGCTTTCATAGCCTATGAGTTGGCGTGCTCTCCTTTGATCCTACACTGAAACTCCACAAGTGGTAGATTTTTTTAAAGGCCAATTGCAGCGTGGAATCTAAAACCATATCGTTGAACCCTTTGTACTCTGTTACATTAAAATCACTGGTCTATGTTGCACTCTGGGTGTATCTTTTACCCATGTGTGGTTTGTAATATAACGTGTTAGGCCTTTGGAAAATCGTGATCCGTTGAGTTATGCAGATCAACCAGATGTTGATAATTTGCATTATGCAGTATCGACAGTCACGTGTACTAATAATATGAACACTCCTCTTAGCAGATGAGTCTTTAAGTATCGGAAAGCTGTCAGTCTCACAGTGGTGGATACGAGTTTTCCAAAATTCTATTTTTTTGCTTGACAGCTCAAATTTTATCAGTGGCAACAAATAGTACGAATCGTTTTCCTTGAAGTGACAGGCTCATTTTGTTCACTTTGGAGAAAATGTCTGCGAAATATCCAGGTCTGAACAACCAGAGTTTTCTATTAGTTGTTCTTTTAAGCAAAAATGATCATGCACGCAAAAAGAAACTACTTCAGTTCATAAATCAAACCATCACACAAATGCTTTTTCCTTATTATGCTTTGGTATACAGTGAAATGCTTTGTGTATATATGTCAGTTCACCCAGAATATTAAAAACCCGTGCACTCCATGTTTGAGACTTAATAATATTAGTAATTTGTACTCCTTCATCAAGAACATTCTTGTATGTGGAATTTAAGAAACAAAACAGATGTGGGTGCCTGGGTAATTCAGTCAGTTAAGCGTCTGACTTCGGCTCAAGTCATGGTCTCATGCTTCGTGAGTTCGAGTCCCGTGTTGGGCTCTGTGCTGACAGCTTGTAGCCTGGAGCCTGCTTGGATTCTGTGTCTCCCTGTCTCTCTGCTCCTCCCCCACTCATGCTCTGTCTCTCTCTGTCTCAAAAATAAATATAAACATAAAAAAGAAAAAAAAACAGATGAACATAGGGGAAGGCAAGAAAAAATAAGATAAAAACAGAGAGGGAGACAAACCATAAGAAACTCTTAAATACGGAGAACAAACAGAGTTGATGGAGGGGAGGTGAGTGGGGGGGGGGAGATGGGCTAAATAGGTGATGGGCATTAGGAGGACACTTGCTGGGATGAGCACTGGGTGTTCTATGTAGGTGATGAATCACTGGGTTCTCCTCCTGAAACCAATACTACCCTGTATGTTAACTAACTTGAATTTAAATAAATAAATAAATGTATTAAAAAAGAAGAAGAAGAATAACACTCTTAAGTGAAACTTTGCCAGCAAAGAACACAGTGACTCTTAGTCCAGTCTGGTGCCACTCCCTTGATTTGTGCTAAGACCCCACACTTTTGTCCACCATTGCTTTTTTACCAACCTATAAATGTCAATACAGTAAAAACTGATAAATAATGTCTTAGAGTCCTAAAAATAATTTTGACTCAGCAGACTCCTTGAAAGAGTCTTGTGGTTTGTGACCCACACTTTGAGAACAACTGTCATAGGTTATTGTTTTTAAAACTACACCTGTCTTTGATACGTATGTGAGAGATCATTTCAGCTTCCTAAATATTTATGATATAAATAAGAATAATGAAGATTTGTTCTGATAAACGCATAAAAGATTGCCTTAAATTTTCAGTTCCTTAAAAGAGATTAATTTCTTATCAGTGTCCAGATGTGGAGATTCTGTAAATAATTTGAAAATGCAAGATGGAATGTGTGCCTAGAAATGCCGTTACACCACCCTTTGAACTTGTGAATTGTGCACTATCGGTTTTCTTTCTTCACAGTTTAGTCTCTAATTTTTTTGATTAGCACATCATCTTTTGTTGTTAATCAAGCTCAGCAGGGAGTTCTCTGGGAGGTGACCGAGAGATGTATCCAAAAGGAGACAGGGCTTGGATGAGGGGGCGTCTCCTAAGAGACCCTCAACTGTGTTCCCAGGCCAGGGTATCAGATCGGAGAAAAGGTGATTTTTCTGAGGTCTCTTTGCTGCAGTGTTTGAGGGTGATGCCTAAATATGTTCCTCTACTTCACTAACACCCACTTTAGGATTCAGAAAGCTGAAAGCAAAAACATCCACAATCAATAAGTGTTAATAGCTATTGTTGGAACAGCTGGCATTGGAGAGTGTGGCCTGGGTCTGCGGCCCAATGGCCTCTCTGTCACGTTTACACCTGTGTGAAACTTGACTCCTGAGAGCTGCTCCAGAAGGTCATTCTGTGGACGGGCAGGCCGCAGCCAGGGGACAGCCACACTCCCCACGGCTTCCAGTCAGCTCCTCTCCTGTGGGGGAGATTATGGAGGGAGAGGGAGAGAGATGCCACAAGCATTCCTCCTGTAGTTTCCTGTCTGTTGTTTGGAGTGAAGTTTTCTCCCTGTCAGGGGAGGATGGGGCACGGGCAGTTGGCTTTTTGTTCCCTTACCTGATTAGGCTTAATCGCAAAAGCTGTTGCCAACAAGGGGAGAAAGGAGTCCGACTTCTTTCAGAACCTGGTCCTGGTGTTCCCACTTCACGAGGCCATTCCCCTCACACAGACGAGTTTCATGCTATGTCTTCCTGAGACCCTTAGTGGCCTTTGCTTCCAGAAGGCTCTGAAATAGATCAGAGGAGCACACTCTTCTGACCCCCTGTAGACAGAACACCAGATTCAGGCATCAATTCCTCTCAGATTTGCCCGACTGGACTGATAATTAAAACTCATCAGAGATGAAACAAGGAGTTTAAGCGAGAATAGAAAATACGCCAAGTAATACAGGTCAGCAACTGTAAAATAGTCGCAATTTAAATTCCCACAGGAAAAATTGACATCCCCCAAATCAAAGCCTCTTGTCCTTTTAGAGTTCAGTTACATCAAAATACAAAATTCATAAGTTCACAAAGGTAAGGCCCACGGATGATTTTCCCTGGTTTCTGCTGTCGTAGCCAAAGAGGTCTGACTTAGGTGTTTGGGTAATCGCAGGTTCCTTCAGCAAAATACACTTTCTTTCACTGGAGCAGTGGAGCTTCTTCAGCACATCTGAAGTTACATTAATCCCACCTGCAGTTCTTCATGCATCTCATTTTAAAAATAGAAAAAAATAAAATCATATCAGCATCAGCTCCATAGCCATGCAACTTAACCAGCCATGAAACAGCCAAGCAAAACATGGTTCTAGAGGCCTGGTTTCAGTTCAATCCAGACACACCTTCCTAGAATGCTGGAGAGCACAGAAGTGGCTCGGTGACACGGGGGGAAGGAGAGTAGACACGGGAACCCCTCCGGATTTAGCTTTGCCAGGATGCCAGGTGAGGTCAAGCAAGGAGATGGGTTGAGAAAGTCGCCTGTCTGGGGTTGATTGTGGCATACGTTCACCAGGCGGGAAGGAAAATCCACCCATCCGTACTGCCTCCTCTCCGAGATGGATTTACTTTGCGTGTCCCTGTTGGTAGTCACCCTGCCTTCCTGCTTCCCGCTGCATCATTTAGGCCCTGCGTTCCTCTCAGTCGAATCCCACCACGGCTGATGCTGCCATTTTGCTGCAGAGTCCCACGTGTCTCAGAAACCAGTTTCCTGGGGGAGTTTGCCATTCGTGCCCACGTTTCATTTTGGTCGAAAACCGCCCTCCGCTGAAATCAGTGGAGATGTTTTGGAAGCCTGTGCCCCTTTGGACCTAAAGAGGACCACTACCTTTACACTACCTTCCCTAGGTACGTGTACCCGGAGTTTGTGTTTGTGCTACTTCATGAGAACAGAAATACCTCAGTCATGTTTTGGGGGTTTGATGGGGAAAGAACAATAAATAACATCCTTTCTTCTCAAGTTATGATCAGTTAAGAGACAGATCAGGTGGTTGGAAATCACAGCTTTGTTTTTGGTCAAATTGGGAGTGACAGACGTGGCTCGACCCTCCACATCGGGGTTCCATGTGTCGCTCCCTGTGCCAGACCTTCAGATGGCCTTCAGACGGCTCTGCCGGGCACACTCTAGGGCTGCAGAGCTTATACGCTCTCTCAGAAGGGCAGTCTCCCAACTTGAGTTTTATTTGTGGGGCCCAGAGAAGTGGCCTCTAGATCAGGGCTGCCCAATAGAAATATGATGTGAGCCACGTGTGGAATTTGAAGTTTTCAAATAGCTAAATTTTAAAAAGTGAAACAAAATAGGTGAAATTGTCCCACATATTATCATTTCAACATGGAATCAGTATAAAAATAGTAATGAGACACTGATTCTTTTTTTTTTTAATGGTCTTTGAAATCTAGGGTGTACGTAAATTAAAGCACGTATCAGTTCCAACGAGTTACATTTCAGATACTCATTAGTCACAAGAATGTATTGGACGGATAATGCTTCTTGGGAACCGGAGTCTGGGCCTGACCCACAAGTGTTTACCACTGGAAGGAGAAGAGCAGAAGAAAAATGTAGTCTCCCCGCTGCCAGGCAGGTCTCAAAAAGGAAAGAAAAGGACTAGCCACCCATCATGTTTCTTCTCCCTGTGGCTCCAGGTGTCACTCCTCCTGTCTTGAGAAGTGAAAGATTGGAAGCACCATTTACTTTCTTGGCGTCCAAAGGGAACTTTCTGCTTTACAGCTAAGGTAGGCACTCCAGAGCAGGAGAAAACTCTTCCTCCCACACATACCCAGATGGATGTCCAGCTAAATAATAATAAATTCTAAGACCTGAGCCATTATCTCTCATCTCCAGAAATCACTGCCCCCGCTACACAATAATGGTAATAATAGCCACCATTGGTTGTTTACCATCGGTTCCAGGTGCTGGCTTGACATTTCACCTTATCTCTACTAATCGTGAAAGCCCTGCAACGAAGCCTTCAATCTCAGTTTAGAAATGAGTAACTGAAGGTCAGCGGTTAAGTACTTTGTTCAAGGTCAGAAGCAAGTTAGTGGCTGAGCCAGAATGCCATTCCTAGTCTTACCTACGGCATATTAGAGGTCTTCAGCCAACAATCGTCTTTACCCCATGTGGCAGGGCCCACTCACTATGTTCAGAGGCAACCTGTTCCTTTACTGGGCCCATTTATTTGTTACTCTCTCATATGGGCTCCACGTCTGCTTTCTTGATCCCTCCTTTCTGTAACTACTGAGGAGTAGAGCCACCTGCCCTCCTCATGACTGCTCTTTGGGTAATAGAATAAGTTATGCCTCATATCACCCAAAACTTTACATCGATTCATCTTGTCCTCAACGGTTTATGTGTTCCTCTTTAAAAAAAAAAAAAGAAAGGGGCGCCTGGGTGGCTCAGTCGGTTGGGCGTCCGACTTCAGCTCAGGTCACGATCTTGCGGTCCGTGGGTTCGAGCCCCACGTCGGGCTCTGGGCTGATGGCTCAGAGCCTGGAGCCTGTTTCTGATTCTGTGTCTCCCTCTCTCTCTGCCCCTCCCCCGTTCATGCTCTGTCTCTCTCTGTCTCAAAAATAAATAAACTTAAAAAAAAATTAAAAAAAAAAAAGAAAACAAAAAGAGAAGGTTTCTCTGTGTCTAGTTTCCTAGCACTGTTGTAACTAATTACCAGGAGCCTAGTGGCCTAAACAATACAAATTTATTGCCTGACACTTCCGTAGGGTAGAAGCCAGACGAAGGTTTCAGGGGGCTAAGATAGAAGTGGACAGAAACCAAGGTCTCCGGAGGCTTCTGGGGAGAATCCATTTCTTTGCCTTCTGTGCATAACTGGAGGCTGTCTGCCCTCATTCCTTGGCTCAGGGCTCCTTGTCCCCATCTTCAAAGCCAGCAGCAGTAGCCTGTCTCTGACCCTTCTGTCTTCCCATCTTCCTGTCTTGACCAAAGCCAGGAAAGGTTCTCACATTTAAGCATCCATGTGGTGAGATTGGAGCCTGTGTGGATAATGGAGGATGGTCTTCCCATCTCTAGGTCCATATTGTTAGTCACATATGCACAGTCTCTTTGCCATCTAAGGAGCATATTCATAGATTCCAAGGATTAGGGTGTAGACCTCTTTGGGAACCTAATTGTGCCTGCCTATACCTTTACATACACTAAGGGCTTAGAGACCTTATAGGCTTTATAATAAGGTTTTAAAAAAGGACTGGAGTTAGGGGTGCCTGACAGGCTCAGTCAGAAGAGCGTGCAGCTCTTGATCTTGGGGTTGTGAGTTTGAGCCCCACATTGGGTATAGAGATTACAAACAAAACAAAACAAAACAAAACAAAAAAACCCCAAAAACTGAAGTTAAAACCAAACTGGGAAAATGAAAAAAATATTTAACTCAAAGCTGAAATCTATTTTTATCTGTAAGTAAATAGATTTTAGTTTATTCAATATATAACATTTTAAAGTTAAATAAACCACACGTATCTGTTTCTAATTTCTGATGTGTGTATATGTATGCATATATGTATATATTTATTTATTCATATATATATAGAGAGAGAAAGAACCACAGGGATTTTTATGTATAATTATTGGAATATTAAGATCTTTTTATTATAATTTTTAAAACAGATTTTAAGTAATCTCTACACGCTCTGTGGGGCTCGAACTCACAACCCTGAGATCAAGAGTCATGTGCTTGGGGCGCCTGGGTGGCGCAGTCGGTTAAGCGTCCGACTTCAGCCAGGTCACGATCTCGCGGTCCGTGAGTTCGAGCCCCGCGTCGGGCTCTGGGCTGATGGCTCAGAGCCTGGAGCCTGTTTCCGATTCTGTGTCTCCCTCTCTCTCTGCCCCTCCCCCGTTCATGCTCTGTCTCTCTCTGTCCCAAAAATAAATAAACGTTGAAAAATTAAAAAAAAAAAAAAAAGAGTCACGTGCTTCACTGACTGGCACCAGCCAGGCTCCCCTGTTGTTAAGATTTTTAAAATTGAAAGGATATTTGACCCACATTTGTCTTAGGAAGCACTGAGTGCATTTCTGAAGCTCCTGTTTCTAGGTGGAAAGTGGCATACTCCTATGTTTTTTAAGACTTTGGTTTTTTTGGGGGGGGGGGCGCCTGGGTGGCTGAGTTGGTTAACTGTTCAAATTCAGCTTAGGTCATGATCTCACGGTTTGTGCGTTTGAGCCCTGCATCGGGCTCTGTGCTGACAGCTCAGAGCCTGGAGCCTGCTTCGGATTCTGTGTTTCCCTTATCTGCCTTTCCCTGTTTTCTCAATCTCTCTCTCTCTCAAAAATAAATAAACATTAAAAAAAAAGTTTAAAAAATAAAAAAAAGACTTTTTTTTTTTAAGAGCAGTTTTAGGTTCATGGCAAAGTTGAGAGGAAGGTACAGAGATTTTTCATATGTCACTTGCCCCCGTCCATGCACAGCCTCCCCCATTATCAACATCCCTCAGCAGAAGGTACATTTTTGTTACAGCTGATGAGCCTACATTGACACATCATCATCACCCAAAGTCCGTAGTCTGCCTTAGGTCTCACTCATGGCGTTGTTTATTGTATGGGTGTGGACAGTGTACCCATCTACTCATCATTATAATATACAGAATATTTTCATTGACCTAAAAGTTATCTGTGCTTTGCCTATTCACCCTTTACTCTCAATCCCTGGCAACTACATCATTCTGTTGTCTCCATAGTTTTGCCTTTTCCAGAATGTTACAGAGTTGGAATTGCACACTATGTGATCTTTTCAGATCGGCTTCTTAAATGTGGTCATATGCATTTAAGTTTCCTCCCTGACTTTTCATGACTTGATAGTTTATTTCTTCTTTGTCCTGAACAGTATTCCATTGTCTGGATGTATTACAGTTTATATATCCATTCACCTGTTAAAGGACATCTTGGTCTCCTCCAGGTTTTGGTGGTTTTGAAGCAAGCTGCTATAAACATTCATGTGCAGGTTTTTATGTGGACGTAAGTTTTCAACTCTTTTTGGTAAATACCAAGGAGAGCAGTAACTGGATTATATGGTGAGAGTATGTTTACTTTTGTAAGAAACTGCCCAGCTGTCTTCCCAGGCAGCTGCACCATTCTGCATTCCCACCAGCGACAGGTGAGCATTCCTACTGCTCCACACCTTCACCCAACATTTGATGTTGTCACTGTTCTGTATTTTAAGTCATTCTCACAATTCTGGTGGGTGCATAGGGCTATCTCACTGTTCTTTTAACTTGTGTTTCCCTGAAGATTCATGATGTGAAGCATCTTTTTATGTACTTATTTGCTATCTTTATATCTTCTTTGGCGAGGTATCTGTTAAGATCTTTTGGCCCATTTTTTAATCAATATTTTTTAATTGTTTTAAGAATTCCTTGTGTATTTTGTAGAACTGTCCCTTACCAAATATGACTACTACAAATATGTTTCCCACTCTGTGACTCTTTTCTCATTCTCTTCACATTGTCTTGCAGAACAGAAGTTTTTAATTTTAATGAAGGCAGGCTATCAATTATTTTTTTCATGCATTTTGCCTTTGGTACTCTATTGAAAAACTCACAGCCATATTCTCAGCCATATCCAAGGCTATCTAGATTTTTTTTCTTTTGTAATCTTTTAGGAGTTTTATAGCTTCATGTTTTATGGGTGGGTCTGTGGTCCATTTTGAGTTAATTTTTGTGTAGGATGTAAGATCTGGGTCTAGATGCACTTTTTTGCATGTGGATGTCCAGTTCCAGCACCATTTGTTGACGAGACTTTCATCCCGTTATATTTCCTCTGCTCCTTTGTCAAAGGTCATGGGTTATACTTATGTGTCAGTCCCCTCCCCAGATTTTACGGTGTTCACTGTTGCTATTTTATAATCATACTAAGCTCGACTATGAAAGTATTATAAAATGTTTACTCAGTGTTACAAGATGACTAAATGTCAATTCTTTTTTTTTTTTTTTTTTAATTTCATAGTAAGTATTTTTCCCATTGATCTCTGGTTATGGTATAGTCATCATTTGACTCCTTTGATTCTGAACTGAATGAGTTTTTTTCATACCAAATACATTGAGGAAATGTTTAAGTGAGCGCTTTTTCATTGCCATTGTTCTAGATGCTGTAAACAAAAGACTGCCCTTGAGAAGCTCGTGGCTGATTGGCACAAATGTATGCATGTATAACAGATGAATGATAATTTAATGTAAAAAGTACTGTTGAAGCATTTAATAAATGCTCTGTGTAGAAAGGAAGACAGGGGGCGCCTGGGTGGCGCAGTCGGTTAAGCGTCCGACTTCAGCCAGGTCACGATCTCGCGGTCCGTGAGTTCGAGCCCCGCGTCAGGCTCTGGGCTGATGGCTCAGAGCCTGGAGCCTGTTTCCAATTCTGTGTCTCCCTCTCTCTCTGCCCCTCCCCTGTTCATGCTCTGTCTCTCTCTGTCCCAAAAATCAATAAATGTTGAAAAAAAAAAATTAAAAAAAAAAAGAAAGGAAGACAGAACCAACATTTATTAAAGGCCTTCTGTTTCAGGCATATGTTTGTTAATGATGCCCAATAGTGACGATTGTTTCCAGATTTTCAAATGTGCAGAGCATATCACTCCCATGTGACTTTCAGCTAGCCTGTGCATATTACTGTCGTTGTGAACATTATCTTTCCATTTCTCCTCCTGAATGTTTTTGCTTTTAAGGAACTATTTCCTTTTCTTTTCAAGGGTGAGGGTTTAGTCCGATAAGCATATCCTATCTTGACAAAAATGCAAAAAAAAACAAAAACAAAAACAAAAACAAACAAACCAGGAGCTTGGGAGATAAGCCTAGAAGAAGAAATTTAAAAAGGAATTGTTTTTCTTTTCCCATTATGACTGTCAAAGGCACAGAATAAATGGGAACAGAGAATACTTGAAGGATAGAGAATATAGTTTTTGAAACTTGATATAACACAATTTACCATATATAAATAAAATACAGATAGTCCTAAGAAAAATGACCTTTTATCACAAGACTCTAAAGAAAGTCTCCTCTGGTAAAGGTTTCACATGGTGTTTATACTTCCAAAGTTGATTATTTGTCCTACCTGCCCTTTTCCCATTTATTAAGAGTAAAAAATCCATAAGTTCCTAGAGAAGTCAGTCTGATTTTCCCATTTGCCTTAGGATCTTCTTTTTTTCAAGTGTACATCATTGGTTAATTTGTTCATTCATTGAACAAATATTTATCGAGTGCTTGGGAAGACAGCTTGTAAGATGGCCCTTAATGATCCCTACCTCCCAGTATTTAATCCCCTGTGTAATCCCCTCTCCTAGAGTATGGGCTGGATTTATTGATTTTCCTCTAATGAACAGAATACGGCAAAAATGATGGGATGCCATGTATAAAATTCAGTTACAGAAAGACTGTGGTTTCCTTCTTGGTCACTTACTCTTGGGGGATGTGGCTGCCATGTTGTGAAGAGCTCCATTTGACAAGAGACCACAGCTACTGTTACCACATGAGTAAGCATAGAAGTGGATCTCCTCCTGCCACCCAGCCTTGTCATCACGTGAGACCACAGTCTTGGCCAATGGTTTGATCATAACCTCATGAGAGACCTTGATCCAGAGCCACACTCAGACTCATGATTTATAGAGACTATGAGATAATAAATAAGCTTCTAAAATTGGGTAATTTTTTACACAGCAATGGAAAGTCATTATCAGCGCCTACTGCATATAAGGAATTGTTCTCATTGCTGGCTATATAGCACTGAACAGAATAGACAGGCACCTGGGACTTTAGGGACCGTTCATTAGGGACAGGTGGAAGCCAGACAATAAAGAAGGATGATTAAGTTCAGACATGTGAGATGGCAATCAGTACAAGTGAAAAACCTGGAAAGGACTCAGGAGGGCAGGATGGCTGCAATTTAAAATAAGATGGTTAAAGAAGACCTCACTGAGAAAGTAACATTCAAGCAAACATCTTAAGGAAGTAAGGCGGCAACAAGTTATTTGGTTAGCAAAAGTAAGATGGACGGGGAAGTGAAAAGTCCTGACAGGGAATGTGCTGGAGGAGGAGCACGGAGGCCATTGTGGCTGAAGGGGGATGAGAGAGGAGAGGAACGGGAGCGGAGGCTCTATGCCAATTTTAGGATCGTTTGTTCTAGCTCTGTGAGGAATGCTGGTGTTATTTTGATAGGGATTGCATTGAATGTGTAGATTGCTTTGGGTAGTATCGACATTTTAATAATATTTGTTCTGATCCATGAGCATGGAATGCTTTTCCATTTCTTTGTGTCTTCTTCAGTTTCTTTCATAACTCTCTATAGTTTTTCAGCAGAGAAGTCTTTTACCTCTTCTGTTAGGTTTATTCCTAGGTATTTTATGGTTTTCGGTGCAGTTGTAAATGGGTTCGATTCCTTGATTTCTCTTTCTGCTACTTCATTATTGGTGTATAGAAATGCCACTAATTTCTGTACGTTGATTTTATATCTTGCAACTTTGTTGAATTCAAGTATCATGTCTAGCAGTTTTTTGGTGGAATCTTTTCGGTTTTCCATGTAGAGTATCGTGTCGCCTGCAAAAAGCAGAAGTTTGACTTCTTCCTTAGTGTTTTGGATGCCTTTTATTTCTTTTTGTTGTCTGATTGCCTTGGCTAGGACTTCAACACGATGTTGAACAAGAGTGGGACATCCCTGTCGTGTTCCTGACCTTAGGGGGAAAGCTCTCAGTTTTTCCCCATTAAGGATGATATTAGCTGTGGGTCTTTCACATACGGCTTTTATGATCTTGAGTTACGTTCCTTCCATCCCTACTTTCTTGAGGATTTTAATCAAGAAAGGATGCTGTAGTTTGTCAAATGCTTTCCCTGCATCTATTGAGAGGACCATGTGGTTCTTATTCAAGTCAGGCTGTTGACAGGAAGTTGTCAGTATGAATCTGGAGGTCAACAGAAAAGTCTGGGCCGCAGAAATACATTTCAGAATTGTCAGCATATAGAGAGGAGTCAAAGCCAGGTGGCTGGGTAAAATTCGCACGGGAGCAAGTAGGTGGAGAAGAAAAAAAGAGTGCAGGGCACTCCAACATTAGGACTTGAGGATGAGGAAGAACCAACACTGACAGGCAGACTTAAGATTTTTTTTAATATAACAGTTTTTTTTCTATTCATTAATGGAAAAGACATAGGAATGAATGAAAAAAAATGGTACTAATTTCTGTTGTAATTAGTGAGACTGGACAGGCCCTAGAGGCCAGATGGAATGGTTGGCCTTGGCCAAGATCCCTGTCTGCTTCCCATGATAGCAGATAGAGGGAGGCAGAACCGATGGACACAGATGTGATAGGAGATGGAAGTCATTAGCTTCTCGCTGCTTCTGTTTTCTCAGCGAAGAGGCAAAGACAGAAAACTCGGTATGAGTATAAAGTAGGGAGTGTGGAGATTTTTTTTTAAGTTTATTTATTTTGAGAGAGAGAGTACACGAGAGGGGCAGAGAGAGAGAGAGAGAGAATCCCAGGCAGGCTCTTCACTGTCATTGCGGGGTCCGATGTGGGGCTCGAACCCACAAATTGTGAGATCGCGACCTGAGCCAAAATCAAGAGTCGGATGCTTAACTGGCTGAATGCCCAGGCACCCCAGGACTGTGGAGACTTGAGACAGGAGAAGGTACGAAGCAGTAATCATATAGGAGAGTGGGAAAAACAGGGAAATGTCGTCCGATTGCTGCCCACCTCCTAGCATTTTAATAAGTGCCTCTCCCAGTTTTTCATTGTAACCCTGATGATGAGCTCCCGAAATGTTAATAAGTCTCCCATCCCTAGAATCTGCATGTTTTGGACACACCTACCCCCACTCCGGAGCCTTGGCTTTGACCCTACGGTTGACCCTCCTCTTGCCAGATGCCTATTTTTATCCTTAATAAGGTTTATATGTTCATAAAACATATACTAGAATTTTTTTCCTTTTCATTTCAGCAGTTTCTGTACGATGAAATGCAAATATTAGGCTTCCTTACCTAAATGACTTCATACCAGTGTAGTGATTTGAACCATGCTTGGGCACAGTAAATATTAATGTTGGCTACTGTTGCTAATGATGCTGCTGCTGCTGCTTTTGTTGTTAGTGAGCCCTGTGCTGGTCCATTGCAGGAAACCCTAAGGAAATGTGGGATGTGATCCCCACTTTCAGTGGCCTTAACGACCTAGGAAGACAAGGCAAACATTGGTAAAAACAGAGCAAGGAATTCAAGGCAGCATGAAAATGAACATGGATTTTTGAGTGTAATAATTTCCCCGTACGTTAGGTCATCTTACAGTCCCAGATCTCTTAGAGGGGTGGTGATGGAGCAGATATTACCATCTCCAGTGGGAAGGTCAGATTCCTGAAGGATCACCGTCCTGAGTTTTAAGTAGGACTAAGGGTCCAATCCCATTTGCACACCCAGGTCTTCCAGTTGCAGACTTGACGGTGATCACATGACACAGTTCTGCTGTAGGAACTGAGAAGGAAGGTCACTGGAGCTGAAATAAGTGAGGTCCAGGACATCATTATTTTGTAGGCTCACAAACGCATAAAAAGTCTAACTTTAGTAAGTTGGAGAGTTTGGTCCAAATGGGCCTCTGTTGTGAAGAGTCCCCTAAAGACCAGTGATTTTGAATGTGACGTGGAGATGAAGTTAAGCCAGTGGACGCCTGTGAAGGGCCACAGCCTGGGGAAGGACCGCGGAAGGAGGGGAGAGAGGTAGCGGCTTGGTGCCCGGTTGTCCAGGTGCTGGTGCCTAGTGTAGTTCATCCGCTCTCTGTAACCACCAGGTGCGGTAGGCGATGCCGCCCCTCTTTCATGGTGCATACAACAGGCTCAGAGAAGCTAGGGGACTTAACCTAAACTGCTAGCATCTGAGTGACAGAACCAGGAGTTGAATTTAAGTTTGTCATATTCTGAAACCTTGTTCTGAACATGCTGTTTATACAAAAACTGTAGCTCTATTTTACAAATTTATTTTCACTTACTTAATTTAAACTGATAACATCGTCTGTGCAGGGTAGTGGGGCAGCTAGGGGACAGTCACTAAAATATAAAACTGAGGTGCCTTGATCAGGGCGGTGACCTGGAAATGGCTCCACATGTAAAACATTTGAAAGCATAAGCTGGCAGGAGGAGATCAGCCTCCGCTTTCCTCGTGCTCGTGCTCCATACGTCTTATTTGTTGTTTATTTTGTATTTTTTTAAATGTTTGTTTATTTTTGAGAGAGACACACAGAGACAGAGCACAAGCTGGGGAGGAGGGGAGAGAGAGATGGAGACACAGAATCTGAAGCAGGCTCCGGGCTCCGAGCTGTCAGCATAGAGCCTGATGCAGGGCTTGAACTCACAAACTATGAGATCATGACCCGAGCCAAGGTCAGCGCTCAACTGACTGAGCCACCCAGGTGGCCTGGTACATCTTATTTGTAAACACAAGTGTGGCTCAGAATGGAGCCGTGTAGTGCATGGAGTTAGCCTTGAGCGCTAGCGCAGGGACCTAAGGAAGGACAGTCCCACGTGTTCTTTGCTACGGCAGATGTACAGTGAGCTCTGCTTTAGAATTCTGTGACAGTTGGTTTCTTTCAGGCTGTAAGGACCGCCCCCCCCCCGCCCCGCCCGCCCCAAGTCTGATCACTTCAGTTTATGGGGCATGATAGTAAGAATACTGTGTCCACTGAGGATGTGAGCGAAGGAAGCTTCTCAGTGAACAACTCACAAGTCATGACTTGGAGGTGTGAACCCCCACACCGTGCACATGAAAATTGCCCCTGACCCGATCCTTTTTAATTGTCTCACTGTCCAACCTCTGTGGCCGCCTTTGGCCGCAGTGCTAGTCTCTGGTGCCATCAGCTGTGCTCAGATTATGAAGCCAAGCAGATAACCTATTTTTAACAGGCTCCTTTTGGCTGCTTCCTCAAAGGAGGATTGTGGACGTGCATTTGCCGTGGATATTGGGACATGCAGAAGTCTAAAAGTTGGCCCTTAAACATCAGTCAGTGTCCTCGTCACCCCCCCAACAATAAGGGGAACTAATATTCCCTTCCAAAAGTCTACCCATAATCCTCCGGGCCGAGTACTGGTGTGCGTGGACCAGTTGCCTTCACTTACCCCTTCACATCCAGCCTTCCAAACACATGCCAGAAGAGAAAGAAGACAGTGTTGACTGTAATGTTCCTCTGTGAATTGTCCAGCCAGCCCTGGGAAGTAAATGCTTTATCACCGTTTTTACAGAAAAGAAAATGAAGGCTCGGGGAAGTTGAATAACAGCTCCCAGTGTCTTGTGAGCTAAAAGTGGCAAAGTCAGGATTTACATAGAGGCCTGCTCCCAAAATCTCGCTTTCTGTTATCTCCCTTGCCTGAAAAATTTGGCTGCAGGAAGCCCATCTGGGGCGATCATAATTATTGGCCTGACTGGCAAACTGAAAACGCATTCTGTTTGTGCCGGGAAAATTATTTCAAATTGGCTAAAGTAATAATTAGTGACAGAGATTGAAAATTGGCCAGTCCAATCATGAATGATGGTGCCCCTGCTCCGGAAGACGAGTCTGGCGGGACACGGAGCCGGAATGTGTTTCTGCGGCCCCCGCAGGCCTCCCCGTTAGGAAGTGCAAGAAGGAAGGCACGCCCCTTGCAGGGAAGGCCACAGGCTCTGAATCCGCAGCGGGTGGAAGTCGTGGGGATGACACGGGAATAAAGAAGCCACCTCAGAATCATGTGCCGCAAATGCCAGAGCATGTTTTACCATGAAAATAAAGCAGTGGAGAAGTCTGAAAATACCGTCCCTACTGAAATGCTCTTCCCCGGCCGACTCCCCAGTTCCGAACCGCGTCTTGTGCGGTTGTAATTCCTCAGTGCCCTGGCTTCTCTTGACTTCTCCATTCTTTGTTCATCCTGTAAACTCCGTTCTCTCATTTTAGTACTGCTTAAACTTGTAAACGGATTTACCTCCTAATCGCTCTTCTATGAATACTTTCTCCAGCCTGTGCAGCAAAGGAATTTGGAATAAAAAGCCACGCCCCCTCTTCTGAGCTATTGCCTACTGCTTTTTCTGAGCCTTGGTACCAGTGGGAAGATCCGGTGTCATTACGCCCACCTCGGGATACTGGTTTTTTTTGTCTACTTGATAGCTGGACGTACTCTTCACAGAGAAAGATGGTCAACGGATATATTTGTGATAGGTTCGTAATTGATGATTTGATATATGTGATTCGTGATGTGGAAGAAGCAAGGTAGACATGGTCAGTAGGGCTGGGGTATAGCCAGGAAAGGCCCCAGAGAAGAAGAGTCTTCGAGTTGAGTCTTAATAAATGAGGATATTTTGTCATGAGTACCATGGAGGGAAAGCTTGAGTACCATGCAGGAACATTCCAGACAGATATAGTAGTTGTCATAAAGGCATAAACAAACAAACAAAAAAACCCCAAAACCTAGTACCTTCAGTAAACTACAAGAAATATGGTATGAATGAGAGGGTAAGAATGAGGCTATAGTGATAAGGCAGGGCCTGGTAATGAAAACTCTCACATACCCGACTAGAGAGTTTATATTTTGTCCTGGTCATGGATCAGACATAAATTTTAAGCCGGGTAGTGATGCTGTTAGATTCTCACTTTAGAAAGATCACTTTGGGGACACCTGGGTGGCTCAGGGTCCAACTCGATTTTGGCTCAGGTCACGATCTCACAAACCGTGAGATCGAGCCCCACCTCAGGCTCTGCTCTGGCAGTGCAGAGCCTGCTTGGGACTCTCTGTCTCCTCTCTCTCTGCCCCTTCCCCCGCTTGGCTCACACATGCACACGTGCACACGCGCTCTCTCTCTGTCTCTAAATAATAAACTTAACAAAAAAGAAAGATCAGTTTGGTGACGATTGGACAAGGAACCTATGGCACCAGCCTGGGGACAGGGAAACTCCAATGTGAAACCACCGCAACATCTTTTTTCCTTTTTTTAAATTGAAGTATAGTCGACATACCATGTTCTGTTAGTTTCAGGTGTATAACACAATGATTCCGCCATTTTGTACATGATAACAGTGCTCACCATGGTAAGTATAGTTACCATCTGTCACCATACAGAGTTGCTGCATTATTATTGACTGTATTTCTTGTGCTATACTTTCATCCCCATGACTTACATATTTCATACCTGGAAGTTTGTAGCCCTTGATCCCTTTCACCTATTTGGCCTAATACCTGCCCCACCCCCCATCCCCCAGCAACCTCCAGTTCTCTGTATTTATGGGTCTGTTTCGGTTTTGTTTGTTTTGTTTTTTAGATTCCATATGATAATTTGTTTTTCTCTGATTTTTTTTTCACACAGCATAACACCCTCTGGGTCCATCCATGTTGTCGCAAATGGCAAGACCTCATTCTTTTTTATGGCTGAGTAATATTCTGTTGGGTGTATATAACACATCTTTGTCCATTCATCTATCAGTGGACCCTGGAGTTGCTTCCATATCTTGGCTATTGTAGATAATGCTGCAGGGAACATAGGGGTACATATATCTTTTCAAATTAATGTTTTTGTTTTTCTTGGGTGAATAGTAGTAGAATTGCTGGATCATATGGTATCTCTATTTTTAATTTTTTGAGGAACCTCCATGCTGTTTTCCACAGTGGCTTCACCAGTTTACATTTCCATCAGTTGTACATGAGGGTTTCCTTTTCTTCACATCTTCTTGGATGCTTGTTATTTATTGTTTCTTTGATACTAGCCATTCTGACAGGCATAAGGTGGTATCTCATGTGGTTTTGTTTTTCAGTTTCCTGATGATTACTAATAAGCATTTTTTCATGTGTCTGTTGGCCATCTGTACATGTTCTTTGGAAAAATGTCTGTTCAGGTACTCTGCCTGTTTTTTAATGAGATTATCTGTGGTTTTTTGGTGTTTAATTGTATGAGTTCTTCATATACTTTCGATATTAACCCCTTATCAGATAAATCATATACAGATATCTTCTCCCATTCAGTAAGTTGCCTTTTGGTTTTGTTGATAGTCATTGCAGTGTCTTTTGGGTGATGGTGACAGACCAGGGTAAGGCATCAACACCAGACTCACCTGACTTGTGATCATTATTATAGTATTGGCATATGTGCTGCATGTATTTGTTTTTGTAGCGCATTTTTCTAAACATCCTGTGAGCAAATTCCACATACTATATAACCTTATTTTTCTTTGTCTTCACTGAATCACCTAGCAGAGTTCCTTAATCAGAGCATAACCAGTTTTTGTCCAGTATATCTGGTCTGATGAGGGATATTTAATGCCACCTCTCTGTCTAAAGACTATGAGACATTGATGCCACTGATCAGCAGATGTCAAAAATTCTCAGGAGGAGAACAGAGAAAAGTTTAAATCACCACTGACCCAGGAATTTGAAAAGTGTCATACGTTAATAATGTGGCTTCTCAACATGTTGAATTGAATGTTGATGTGTTGATGGATCTCAGACACATCTTAAGTTCTTTTGATGGTAGCATGGTGATGGAGAAAGAGGCAAGTTTATAGTCAGATTTCCTGAGTTGCCATCTGGCTGGGCCTTCGGAAAATTACTCTATCTTCCGAGTTTTCCTCACTGTATAATGGAGAACAATAACCACTACTATATATATACAGATTAATTTTTGAATGTTTTTAGACACAAGTAAAAAATCCAGTTAAATTGGCTTAATTGACCAGAAAATTTACTGGCTGATGAACTGAAAGGTCCAGAGGTGGGGCTGACTTCAGGATCGTCTGACCCAGCAGTGAGTGGTCATCAAGGAGCCAATTTCTTTCCATCTCTTCCCCCCCCCCCCCCCCCCCCCGCTGTCTTATGGTGTTAGCTTCATCGTAAGGTTCTTTGCTTCAGTGTGATGGCTGGAAGTAATTGGGGCTATGCTGTTTCCTAATTTACATCCAGGCAGATCGAGTGAGCAAGCTCCCCATAGGCACCGCACAGAAATTTTAAGTTTACGCCGATAAGATCACCCCCGAACCAACCCCTGTGGCCGTGGTATGCCAGGTCCTGACTGGCTTTGATCTGGATTTACCTGCACTGATAATCACTGTGGTGAGAGGGGTGGGGTCCCCTGAGTGATCTACGTGAAGTCTCCCCAGAGCAGCGCTGAGTGGGTCCTTTACAGACTGCACGGTCAGCTCTTGGTACACGTGCTTTTGAGTGGATATCAGGAAGATGCCCACGATATCTGGAACATGTTCACGCGTAGCTATTGTGAGGATTAAATTAAATGACCCTTATAAAGATCTGGGTGCAAGTAGGTACGCGGTATTAGTCGCTTCCCCTCTGCTTTTACTTATCGCTCTATTTTATTCTTACCTAGAAGGTAAAAACAAAACAAAACAACAACAAGAAATACCCATTGATTTCTTCTGGGTCCAATTTGAAAACTCTAGCCACAGTTTTGGTTTTAAATGACCCTGTGTAGTTGTAAGTGTTGGATTAAGATCTGGATTTTCAAATTTACATTTGGTTGTGATATGAATTTAGTGGCTCTACGTAAAGTGATCTTAATAATTACAGGATAGGAAAAGGTTTTTAGATGAAAGTGTGAATGTGTGCTTTCAGAGCTTGCTAAAACCTGTATACGCACAACAGCGGTAGACGGTAGCATTCATTACCGATTGCGGTAATATCTCATCTCATTTCTAGCATTCTTCACGTCTTTCCCTATTAAGATAAAAGTGACCTTCAAGCTATTGAAAAACTTAGGAATGGAGAAGCTTATGTCACCACTGAACGTGAATAGTAAAAAAGATAGGGCTATTCACACTTGCCGAAGAATAATATTTCTGTGGTTATTTTACAAGGCAAAAGGCAGAGATAAAGTGGCCTCTGTGTCCTGCATCATTCATTTTTATTATATAAGCAATTGATAGTTAAAGCAAAAAGGCAAAGTTATAACATTGATTTTCTGTGAAGTATATAGCCGAATGTGACAAGACCTGCCTTCTTATTTTTGTGGTTGAATATCTGGTTAACTATATTAAAGCAAAATTGTTAAGACTTCTCATTTTTCATTTTCTGTTGCGTGATATTTAAGATACTATGTCATAATATTTTATATTTGTAACTTAAAAACGGTGCTTAAAGTGCTATCTAAGCATTGGGAATAAAAAATGAAGAAGATATGGGCCCCGCTCTGATGGATCTCATAATCTAATAAGGAAAGCAGACTTAGAAATAAAACATCTGTGCAGCATTCAGTGTCCACACCGAAATTAATGTTATGCCATCGGTAAACATAAAGTAATTTCTTCTTTAATGAAGTCAGTTCAATATGACTTAGGCAATTTGATACTTTGTAGCCTCCATGTTTGCTGGCCCTTGCAAACCATCCTGTTGGCGCTGGAGCGGATTTGCAGGTGTTTTACAGACTGAGTTATGACCCATTAGTGCAGCCTGTAATTAAGTGTTGTGATCGGTATTAAAAACAATCAAACCAGGGGCGCCTGGGTGGCGCAGTCGGTTAAGCGTCCGACTTCAGCCAGGTCACGATCTCGCGGTCCGTGAGTTCGAGCCCCGCGTCAGGCTCTGGGCTGATGGCTCAGAGCCTGGAGCCTGTTTCTGATTCTGTGTCTCCCTCTCTCTCTGCCCCTCCCCTGTTCGTGCTCTGTCTCTCTCTGTCCCAAAAGTGAATAAACGTTGAAAAAAAAAGAAAAAAAAACCAATCAAACCAAAAAAGACTAGTATGTAGATTAACATCAGAAAATGTCAGTATGCGTCCCACTGGAGTAGGGGTTGTATTGTTTCAGGAAACTTTTGTTTGCTTTTAATATATGCATATTATAGATACAGACAGTGAGTTTTGGTATGCAGTGTGTTTCTTACTCTGGGTCTTAGACAAAAGGGTTTGGAAGCTGCTGGGTCAGCTGATAGGCACCTGGCTACATATACCAGGGGAAGCACATCCTTGGGCGCCTAGCCCAGGACAGCGTGTTGGTATCCCTTAGTTCTGTTACAAATGTCGTCTAAATCCAGAACTGCCACCTTCTTTCGTCTCCCCCTGCCCCTCTCTCCTGACCTGTCTGGACTCTTGCAGTGACCTCCTTCCTGTCCCTCAGCTGCCATCCCAGAAGCCACCTCCAGCCATCCCACATTCTCCATCAGCCAGTTGATTGGGTCCTTCAGAAGTTTAAAGTCCCCAGAGCTTACAGTAAGAGGTCGCACGCTTCCTTTACCATTAGAATTAACCTGGGGAAGCTTGTGCAAAGGAAAGATTTCTTTCCACCGGTGCCAGTGCCTTCCCTAACTCCACAGAGAGAGTTGTAAGTCTAGCAAGGGCTCGGGGATTCTCACTTTTGCAGTAGCGCTCAGTTATTTCAATGCACGTGGTCTAAAAATCACACCTCAGGGAAATAGCGTCCAAGATAAAGACATGGGCATGGTCGAGTTCTGGTGAGAGCTCTCTTCCTGGCTCACGGTTGGCACCTTCTTCCTGTGTCCTCGCATAGTGAAGGGGCAGGGAGCTCTCTGGAGCCTCTTTTTATTTTTATTATTATTATTTTTTTTTAAATATGAAATGTATTGTCAAATTGGTTTCCATACAACATCCAGTGCTCATCCCAACAGGTGCCCCCCTCAATGCCCATCACCCACCCTCCCCTCCCTCCCACCCCCCATCAACCGTCAGTTTATTCTCAGTTTTTAAGAGTCTTTTATGGTTTCTGGAGCCTCTTTTATAAGGCGCTAATCCCTTTAACCAGGGCTTCACCCTCATGACTGAAGTACCCCCCCCCAGGCCCCACCTTTGGGGGATGGGATTTCAACATCTGAATTTTGAGGAGACAGAAACATTCAGACCCTAGCACTTGCTATCTAAAATTTTTTTTAATCATAATTTTAAATGGGTACAAAAGAGGATGTAATTTTCTGTATTTTAAATGTTGACGTTAAAGTCAAACTGTTAGGTAGCTCTGTTTGTGTCCAGAGTCATCTACAAATCACACAGCGATTTGATAACTACCACGGTCCCTTTAAAAAGTACAAGAACAAGCACATCTCTAGCGTTAGAAAGGTCGTGTTCTTTTCCAATGACTTGTACTCTGTTTCTTTTGTCAACAAGAAATAAAGGGCACTAGTTAAAGGCAATAAAGACTGATTTTTTTTAAGTTTATTTATTTATTTTGAGAGAGAGAGAGAGAGAGACGGTGCGAGTTGGGGAAGGGCAGAGAGAGAGAGAGGGAGGGAGGAAGGGAGGGAGATTGATTCCCAAATAGGCTCCACACCTTCAGCACGGAGCCTGACGTGGGGTCTGACGCGGGGCCCGAACCCACGAACCCATGAGATCATGACCTGAGCCGAAACCAAGAGTCGGATGCTTAACCAACTGAGCCACCCAGGCGCCCCAAGACAGATTTCATTCAGCGGTAACTATTGCCGCAGGGAGGACAGCCCGTGTTAATTGAGCTCAGCTTCTCTGAAATGAAAGGCAGGAGACTAAACGCTGGGGTGTGCTGAAGGAAAGGCCCTCAGGGGCTGGTTTCTAGAACTGGGCCGCTCTCTCTTTGCTAATTGACGCGTAGCCAGAAGGGCAACAACTCCTTGTGTCTTTATGACGGAAGAGAGTGTGCAGGGTGGAGCAGGGGCTCACTGACGCTGTGCCCCCACCCTGCCACGGGGTTGGGAGCATGGACCACCTCCTTGGGTGTCTCCTTGGATGTCTGTGTTTTAAAGAGACGCTTCCAGATTTACATCTCAAAGCGACAGAGGATTTATAACGGCAAGCTTTCTAAAGTCACTGCTCCAAGAGGGGTTCAGGGGCCTATCAGCCTATCTCTGGGTTTTGACTGAAATAAACAGTAGATTCTACTGGCAGTTTTGAGCTTTCTCAGGAAAGAATCTTAAGAGAGACTTTGGTCACCTTAAGGGCGCCGGGTGGCCCAGTCGGGTCAGGTAGGCTCAGGTCATGATCTCGGCGGTTTGTGAGTTTGAGTCCCGCATCCAGCTCTGTGCTGACAGCCCGGAGTGTGGAGCCTGCCTCAGATTCTGTGTCTTCTTTTCTCTCTCTGCCCCTCCCCGGCTCATACTGTCTTTCACTCTCTCAAAACAAACAAACAAACAAACATTAAAAAAGACTTTGGTCATCCTAGAGACAGAGACATAGACTTAAACTGCTAGATCTCACAGTAGTCTGCTCGGGTCTCTGAGTGAAGGAGTTTGGGAGTTGGTGAATGAACACACTGAGTTGTTTTGTGCCAATGCAGTGTTTTTATACTTAAAAGTATACGTCTTTATACTTACAAGTCCTTTCTCTGCATCAAAAAGAATTATAGAGAGAGAAATTAACATTTAAAGTTTTTCTTGTGACCAAAGCACTCTGAGATTTTTTAAAACTTTTTTTCTGTATTATTGTTTCAGTCATACATTTGATGAAAACAACATAAACGTGTTAACTTTTGATCCATAAGAATTTATCATAGCATTAAAAGTGTATTTAAAATGTACCTCTTAATGAGATGCTTAGGGCTTTAAGTATTGCTTCTTAATTAGTTTATGTGCCCTTTGATGAGCACCAGTTATGGCTAGATTGAGATTGCCTTCAACATCAGTTCTTTCCCTTTTACATTTTCAGAGATAGGAATATTTAAAAACCTTGTTCTCAGTGGATGGGGAAGGAGCTTTGTCAATCTGTTGTTAAAAATTATTTTTAAGGCTTTATCAACTGACAACTCCATTAAATCTTTCATAAATTTTGTTGAAACCAAAAGAAGGGGAAACCGTGCTGTGTGCGAAAAGACATTCATTATCCAGTTGTCGGAGGCCTGTCACACACCAGGATTGTCAGCTGTCCCTTGCTTGGTGGTCTGGAACTTTGTAGATTCCGGGTCCATGCGGCAGAGTCAGATTCAGGAAAAATGTGGGGCGTGTCTTTCTTATGTAAGTGGAGGAAGGCCTCTGTGAAAGGAGAGTCGAGAAGGAGAAATAAGGTTGACATCCTGACTTCCAGAGTGTTCTCAAGATCAGTTTTAGGACAGAGGGTTTAGAGAAGGTGAAGATTTAGAAACTGATTCCCTGAACACTCTCTGCCCCGGCATACCCTTCAGAAGAGCTTTGTGTGCGGCTCACTGGCCACGAGGAGAATGTGTAAGCTCCTCACCGTGGCCCCCCTGGGGAGCCCAGCCCTCCTCTGCATCTGTTCCCCTGCAGGGCGGTCTCCTGCCCAAGCACCCGCAGACCCTCCGTGGACACCACCGTGGGCTTTTCCTCGCCCCGCGAACAGTGACCGTCCAGGTCTCGTGCAGGAGTGACACTAGAGGAGGTAGTGCCTAGTTTTTTGTGGGGATGGGGTTGTGGGGGAGCCGGGGAGCATCAGAGTCCTGGGACCACTTGTTTCCAAAAACACTTCTTCTCCTTTCCCAGATGCACTGTTGGCTGGTGCTCTGTACCCACTCCTCCACCTCCCTGAGATTCTTTGAGGTAGTGAGCCGCTGGTTGTGGGGGGAAGATATTCGATCCCTCAGGTGTTCTAGAGTCACAGCCGCAGAACATTCTCGTTTATAAAAGCCTTTCTTTAAAGTCCCTATGCTGCTGTCTCTGCCTGAAATCCACCGCACCCGCTTCATCCATGTGAATTCTTGCTCATCCTTCAAGTTCTGGTTCAGATGTTACCTCCTTTGTAAAGACTTTCCTGCCTTGCCGAGACCGACTTTTTTTTCTTGATACCCCCCCCCCCCCCCCCCCGTGCTTAGTTTTATACTTGTTACATTCTTGTTACATTTTAGAAGCGCTTATTTTGTGTTTGGCTTTCCCAGTACGATGTATGTTCTTCAGAGGTAGAGATCGTGTCTTAATTTGCCTTTGTATCCCCTGTGCCAAGACCAGCTCTAGCTAGTGGGAGAGGAGCAGGGAGAGAGGGAGACACAGAATCAGAAGCAGGCTCCAGGCTCTGAACCGTCAGCACAGAGCCCGACGCGGGACTTGAACTCACGAACCGCAAGATGGTGACCTGAGCCGAAATCGGACACTCAACAGAGTCACCCAGGCACCTCAAAGTACAGGAGGTTTTAAATGGGGACCTGAAAAGAGAGGCTATAGGTCTGTCCTTTATCAGCCAGAGATTTTCTTCCATCTGTCTTATTTGCTGTGATGTTAAAAAAATGAAAAGTGAAGAATTTTGCCCTTGATTTTTCCATCATCTTATATAGTTACTATTAGCAACGTGAACAGTATATGCAGACGCTGATTTTTCCAGCTGACTGGAAGTAGCAACTGGGTTTTCTTGAGTCACCTGCCATTTCCTAAACACCGGCCTTATCTTCAAAACCATGCTGTGTTCATTTTAAAAAGAAAGCAAACGCTCTCTGCTCTGCAAGGTTTATCGGCCTTCAGGTACGCGCAGATGAGGAGAGTTGTCTTGGTGAATTTTGAATCAAGCCATTACCTGAAAATGATAGCACTGATTGTGTCGACTTCTGCCTCAGCTCCCCCGCTCCCCAGTCGGCGATAGAGAGCCGTCCGGCCAGCCTGGCGAGCGGGCCCCTCCGTGTGCCCCCCCGCCTGCTCGGCTCTTCCTCATTCCCCGGCAGACCTCTGCGTGCACCCCGGATTCCAGCCGAGCCAGCCGACTCCCGGGTTCCCCACTTGCCCCTTTGACCTGCTGACCCCTCGGGATGCGTGGCCTGTCTTCACGCCTACGCACCGCAGAGGCTGGCCTTGGCAGTGGCCGCCTTCGGAAGACTCACTTCCGGTCAGCCGGGGCGCCCCTTCTGAGGCCTGTGCACCGTCTCCTAGATACCCGGACCTGATCTAATTTTGTCTGTGCTGCCAGCACCCGGCCCAAGGCACACGTACACCGTGTGTTCACCGGGTGTGCATCCAGTGCATACGCTCAAGGTCGCCCCGGGTTTAATGTCCCGGTGTCTCTTCCTGCATGGCTTCCGATTGCCACAAGTGGCATTGTCCTGGTGGCACACATCCGATCACGGGTTTTTTTGTTGTTCAAGTCCTTTAAAATACCCTTTTGCAATTTTAGTCTCCAAAGGCCCTCTCACAGGAACAGGACGCCGCAGTAAATTGGAGCCTTTTGGCCCCATTCTGGACCACAGGTTTCTAGGGACGTATTGAGAACATGTCATTTCGTTGGTCCTCTGAAGGTTCTCCCCCAGCCCCAGCTACCGCGTTGATCAGAGTTGAGTAATCTAACAGCTGTTTTTTGTCTGTCTACAATATGCCGAGCATTGAATTAGGTGGTAGGAAACACGGAGATTTTAAAAAGCACAGTTTCTACCCTGAAAGGATTTCCTTGTTTAGTCAAGGAGATGTAAAAGTAACCCAACGATGTGAATGTGGTGCGATATGTTCTTCAATGCAGATGAACGTAGAGTGCTTTAAGAGCGCCTACGAGTGGTTTATGACCCTGAGAAGAGGTGATGTCAGGGGACGCTTCCAGATGTGTGAACTCTGAACAGATTCTGGAAGGACAGATGAGGGGAGGCTTGAGAAAGGATGATGTTTTTTCCTCAGATATCTGCATTTTCATATTTTTCTTTGAAGTAAGATTGTCTGGCAATGTGTTCCCATTTAATGGGAACCGAGAGGGGTGCCTGGGTGGCTCAGTCGGTTAGGTATCCAACTTTGGCTCAGGCCATGATCTTGTGGTTCACGAGTTCAAGCCCTGCATCGGGCTCTGTGCTGACAGCTCAGAGCCTGGAGCCTGCTTCAGATTCTGTGTCTCCCTCTCTCTCTGCACCTCCCCTGCTCACACTCTGTCTCTCTCTGTCTCTCAAAAATAAACATTAAAAATAAATAGATAAAATGTTGTCATTCACCCACTTGTACATTCAACATATTGGGCAGCTGTTCCCTACGAGCCACCATTCTGGATTTGGGGCTCTAGGAATGTAAGTGACAGGGAGGCAGCCAGCAGATGGAAAGACAGGGTGTCAGTTATGAAGAAGAACGAACACAGAGTAAGGACAGAGAGAGCACCAGGAGGTGCTAGCTTTCGTAGAGTGGCCAGGGGAGCCCTCTCTGATGAGGCAGCATCGGTGCCGAGTCCTGAGCGAAGCTCAGGAACCAGCCGTGAGGAAGCCTGGAGGAGAACATCGCAAGCGGAGGAACCCACATGTGGAAAGGCGCTGACGGACTACACGGAGACCAGTCTGCCTGGAGCGGAGCAGGAGTGTAGAAAAAGGAAGGAAGTAGGATTAGACAGATAGGGTGGGGTGAAGAACAAATCATAGGGCTTCATAGGGCATTGAAGGCTGGATTTTATTTGTCGTAAATTAGGAAGCCGTTAAATAGTTTTGAGCAGAGGAGTGACGTGATCAGATTTATGTTTTTAAAACATCGCTGTGCGACTGGGTAATGCTGGAGTACCCAGTTAGCCCCAGGATCACAGTGGCTTAACACAACCAAGGTTAATATTCCCTTGTGCTCCTAATCCGGTAAGAGACTGCAAAGGGCTGTCTACCACAAAGTCACGTAGGATCCAGGCTGACGGGATCTCTGCCATCTTGTATTGGTGCCATCTGGGACCAGCACTCTCTGCCACGGCTGGGAAAGAAGGGAGACTGGATAAGGACGCACGTGGGTTATACGTTGCCTTGGCTCAGAAAAGAAACGTGTCACCTCTGCTCAGATTCCATTGCCTGGAACACGACTCATCCTAGCTGCAGGGGATTGGCAAATGCGGTAGAATGCACGGAATCCTTGTGTTTGCTGACTGCTGCACTCTTCTGCCTCATCCGGAGACCAGTCAGAACCATTGCAGTACAAGAGGGGTGACGTGGCCTAGAACTGAGCGGTGACGGTGAACGTGGTGGGAATTGGGTAGGCCTGGATATCTTTCAAAGGTAGACCCAGTGAGATTCAGGGATGTTGGGGATGACTCCTAGATTTCAACCCCTTCCCACCAGCTTATCTCCTATACTAAATGGGATTTCTCTGAGCCTGGCTCCTGTCTTTCCACAGGGCCTACGAAATAGATGCACAGTACATACTTACTGAGTGCTAGAACAATTAACTTTATTTTATACAACCCACAGTTTCTTAAATAGTAAGTAGTTACTAATTGCTGTCGGGGGATAGTTTTACAAAATCTTTGATTTCTAATTATAGAAATATGTGTATGAGTGATGTGTTAATGCCGTGGGCTTCAGAATAGAAGGTTAGGAACAGAAGTACCTTGTGGCTACTAGGGTCAGTGAAGAAACTGTGATTTTTCTCTCCGGTACATTTGTCTATCTTTTTTTTTTCTTTTACTACTTATTTCTTCTATCATGGAAGAGTTTAAGCAAAATAAGTCTAATAGACTTACTCGGTGTGAAACTTGTATTTAATCTCACCCTATAGTCTTTTTTTAAAAAAATTTTTTTAATGTTTATTTTTGAGAGAGAGAGCATGAATGGGGTAGGAGCAGAGAGAGAGGGAAACACAGAATCTGAAACAAGCTCCAGACTCTGAGCTGTCAGCACAGAGCCTGACGCGGGGCTCGAACTCACAGACTGTGAGATCATGACCTGAGCCAAAGTCAGACGCTTAACGGACTGAGCCACCCAGGCGCCCCTCACCCTAGGGACTTTCAGCGATGAACCTGTTCTCACAAAGAGTGAAAAGCTTAAATATCCAATCAAGCACAGTGCCCAGGCAAGTAAAAGCCCTTGCATCTTTTATCATATCATTCTGCCTCTTGTACAGGCCCCGGCTCCCTCAGGAAAATTAACCTACGTTTACATTTGTTTACACGCTGTATTCTTAGTAACCGTGGTTATTTACTTATTTTGAAAGATCATCAAGAATAACGGGGGGAGGTACTTTTCTGATGAGATTGTTGATGAGGTCAAACAACTTAAACTCCTAGAGAATTCACTCGCCTCTACTGGCTGTTCTGTGGCGGTTCCATAGCAGATTCTAGGAAAGCACGGATGTCAGTGTGAGGCCTGTGCTCAGTATTGCTGGGCAGCTGGGGTCCACACGCATGTCAGCATGGAGTATGCACTTGGTTGTTGGGGCAGACGGCCTGCCAGTGGACCAGCTGTCGAGGCTGAAGAAACCGAGTCCAGGGTGACTTGTGTGTATCTCGGTATTGAGTCATGACCGGGCATTTGCCCTGCAAAGAAGAGAAGAGACAGTGTTTCACTGAGATAAGATACCAGTTGACACTGGGGAATGAAGAAAAGCTTCCGCGTGTGGAGCCTAGAGTGTGGGCTACGGTTACATTGCGAGGCTAGAGGGGTAGCTTGGGCCAGCTTGGGAGAATCCTCGGGTTGCCATGCCGAGGAGCTTTCGGAGCTTATGAAAAGGTTTTTCTAAAAGAGATTACATGGCACATTTACTAGGAAGATAAAAACCTAACAGGTAGATGACGGCCTGGGTGGTGTATCAGTTGGTCAAATTAGAATTGAGCCTCGATTTCCTGAGTTTCCTACTATTATGGGTAAGGCATTTTGCTGATTGTTTTGCATATTCTCTCATTTAAATGGTCAGAATGACATTGTGTGGTGGATGACTTCTTTTGCATTTTATGCATGAAGAAAGAAGGCTTGAAGCATGTTGTCAAGTGTCACCCCGGTAGTAAAAATCAAACACGGGTTTTGTGAGGTTAGTGCTCTCCCTACACTTACCAACTATTCCAGGGGTGGTTGACAGTCACAAGGCTGACTTCGGACAACAAAGATGGCGTCTGGACTCCTCCCAGGGCACAGAGACCAGTTGTTTCTCTCAGGACGCTGCTTTCCGCACAGGGGAATTGCCTGTCCTGTTCCTACTCTCTTGCCCGTCTGTTGTGGAAACCTTCCACGCCCTTTGATGGGCTGGGAGAGCATAGACATTTGGCCAGCTGGATATCCAAACATTCGCCAAACCCGTGTTTCTTGGGGAAACAGATAGGAGTGAGTGGAAAGGAAGGACTCTCTAGGCCATTTTCTTATTTGTCTTTCCTTCTGTTGAGCATTCGGCCAGTGTGCACCCATCATATGGTCTGTCAGAGCCCGTGAGGGGGTAGAAATGGCAAAGTGGAAGCTGTGTGATGTGCAGTGAAAGGGGAGCACCAGATCCATGACCAAGGCCCCTGCCTTCTGGCTTTTCCTTTTTGCACTCATGCGAGGAACCCCAACATATCACAGAACCTCCCCAGGGCTCAGTCCTTCCATCCATATGATGGGGGAAAGAAAGGAGGGCTGTTGAACTAAACACAAGTTCTGTGATCTTGTATTTCTCAACCACAGAAAAGAGTTCACAGGGTATGCAAGGGAGGAGAATGATGAACTGATACTGATGGTCAGTAGTCGCTTCTGATGTTGTTGTATGCCAAGGTGCTTGGGGGTAGCAGTCTGGCCACAAAACTTACTTGAAGCTGCATTTGCAAAGCACACACTTAATTACAGTTCAGTGGAAATAGTACTTTCCTAAAGTTCCTTTTTACCCATATTTGTATAGACCGAAGAAAATGTCAGCTGTCCTCATTATGCCACATGAATTCTACACAGAGTGACTTGGAGGCAGCTGGTGGGGAGGGTTGAGCGGGGTTTGCCTCCTGGTGTGGTCGCAGGTGCCATGTTGATGTCTGTAGTATTTTTCAGAATAACCAGACACACAGGGTACCTGAGGTTGAGAAAGAAAATAAGGATAAGATTTTGTCCTAAGACTCCTCATCTGTTTTTTATTTTATTTATTTAAATCAACACAGAGCCCTTTTAAGGCTGTAGTAAAAATGTGCCTGAGTAGTTGACATGAGGCTAAATCTAAGGTCCAAAACAGCGCAAATCAGCGGGGCCTCAAAAAGCCCAGCGTGGCTCACCAGTCTGTGGTGCGTCCGTCAAGATGGGTTACGTTTAGACTTGAGGCCAAGCAAGGTTAATATTTTTAATATTATGAGAAAAAGACAACTCGTGCATACCTAAGAAAGTGACTTTCGCGTGTCACAACTCAAATACTTGGTGAGTAATTGAATGAATACATTAGTGTAGAAAATTGACAAAATTGAGAACAAAATTGCTCATAACCCTAACATAGCAGTCACTGGTGTCTGTGTGCGTGTGTGTGTATTTCTGTTCAGCCGTACAGGTTTCGTTCAGATTTTAATACGAGCGTGGTGTAGACAGTTTTATGATTTCTGATTCCTAAAATTCAACATTTTATGATAAGCACTTTCCAAATTGCTAATACTGATTTTATATCTAATTTTAACGGCTGCATAATGTTCTATCTAGTAATTTATCATAAGTTAGTTACCATTTCTGTTATTACCAGGCAATTAGGTTGCTTTTGAGACTTTATTTTAGAGTATTATTCCAGTTGAAATCATTATGCCTATACAATTTTCTTCTTTTTAATCATTTCCTTGTAATAAATGATTGAAACTGGGAATTGTAACTGTAGAAATGACTCCTCATTTGTGCATTGTAACCAGTAATCTATCTGAATGCTAATTTCATCATAACACCACCTACTTTTGCATTTTAGCATTAAAAAAAAAATCTGGATTTACTACCTTAATAGTGCATATGGCACCTCACTGTTGTTCTCCTCACAGAAGAAAAACTAATACAACAAAAGTCCTAGACACCAATTAAAGTTGTATATCAACGTTTCACTCTTGTTCTCTTTACTTCGCTAATACCTTATTAAATACACCTTATTAATACCGTATTGAATACAAACGCAGGGCCGGTTTGTCTCACTGCCGTTCAATACCTTTTTGTGTTGAAGCTGTCCGTGGAAGCACGCAAAGAGATGACTAGAAAGGCTCTCCAGGCAGTCCAGCATTTTATTGAGAAGCCGCGGAAAAGAAGTTCAGAAGACGACATTCAAGAAGCTAGTGACTCTAAAATCACCTATGCGGATGCCCGGGGCCATCTGGAGAAATCACTTGCTCACCTGGAAACCCTCAACCACAGCTTCCTTGTTTCTCTGAGGAATAGTGAGCAGGTAATGAAGGGAAAACTTCTTCTCCATGCTCACTCCCTCTGGCAACCTCAGTAGGGCTTACATTGGTCCTTTAGAGCCGTATTAGTGGTGTTGATAGGGGTTTCAGTCTTGCAGATGTCCTTGCAAATGTCCCTCAACCCTTTATCCTCTAGCCTCTTCATCACCTCTTGATTGTGGACTCCCATTTGGAGGTTTGCGGTTCTTTGAAGAGGATTTGGGGCCACTTAACGGGATTGAGGGACAGAAGGTGGTTGGGGTGGGGGATGGGCACCCGGGGGGTATGGCCCAGGATGGGTGCCTGGGGGAGGGAGTGGTCACTGAGGCTGAGAAAGGATGGGGACGGTGGTTTGCAAGCCCTGCTTCTAGCCGGTAAGTGTTTTGCTCTCCAACTGAAAAATGATAGGTTTTTTTCCCCCGAATTTTCCAAAAAGTCCAGAAAGAGCCATCCATGCCTGCTTCAGATTTTTTTTAATTATACGCCCCATCCTGTTTATGTTTTCTGTTTCCAACCTAATTTTATCGATGTGCATTTTTTTGGCTGATACAATTGTTCCTACATGGTTTCTAGTTGAGACCCTCATGGTATCTCAGAAAATACTCTCGTGAGAGTCAGGAGCCCCCTGCCCAGGATGATTCTTGAGGCAGTGAGGACAGGGTGTTAGGACAACACAGGGGAACCCTCTGTAGCTTTTCTAGTTTTTCTTCTGTATTGTTACAGCCGAGGGAGTTTAAGCTGTTCTTTTCCATAACTGAGAAGTTGACAGATCAATAAGTAAATGGATTCATATAGGTAAAAACAATGTTTAGATATATAAGCAATATTTCATTTGCCCCATTAATGTTACGGTAAATGAACCTGTAAGTGGCCACTAATCTCCTCTTTTATTTTTCTAAAACCTTACATATTGATTGAATCGTATTCTTGGCTTGTAAAGAAATATTCCTGACTAGAAAGATCGGTCAGTGGAGAGCAGTTCAGATAATGAACAAATGGAAGATTTCAAAATGTGTAGGAGACGCATAAATGCAAACCCTCGTGGAAAAGATAATGAGCAGAATTCGAAAGTTTGATAGCAGTTTTATTTCATTTTGTATTTTTCAGTGCTATTTGTCTGCCTAATGAATAACATTAAATGATGTGCAAGCCAGATAGAAGCCTTTGCAGGGAACGGATCAGCTTTTCCAATCTTGATTTTATCCTACTGACATGTAGAGTACTGTAATCCATAATTATAAGAACTAGGGTAAAATTTGAATTCCTCCAAGTTAAAATGATTATGCTGATTAGTATAAAAATGTACATACTTGTCTTGCTTAGTTTTTTAATTAAGTATGCTATATTCAAATCTGGAGAATTGTCATTACTGTCCTTGGAACAAGTATTATCTTTCAGTGACTTGAATCGCGTCTATGGGGTCAGGGGGGTTATTAACAAAAACAGCTGTTTGTTTCAAATAGGCTGAGATTTAAAGGTACCAAATGACTGCTTGCAAATGCTATTCAGTCAGACCGTGGATGGTCCATAGTAGGATACTCTTCTGGTTCCTAAATTGGACCCTATTTGATTTTATTAGAGTTCCTCTCATAGCAAACACTGGAAATAACCTTTATCCCCATACATTTGTCCCTTTTGAGTTCAGGCTTTAACTTTCACGTCTTTAATTCTACACCCAGTGAAAGAAGATCCCCCACACCCTACGCTAGCGCGGTCTAAACTCGAGGTTTTTATCCTGTGACGCCTCAGTTCCCTCTTGCTCAGCAGGGACCTGAGTAACTGTTCTGTTGAACTCACGGGCATTTTCTGTTATCAGAAGTCTTACAGTGGGGAGAAGAGTAAAACGAAATGTCATGCGCCCAACTCCCAGCATCAACAGTCATCAGAATGTGACCCGTCATCTCATGCCTACCTCCCCTACCCTCTCCCCACTCCTGTGGATTATTTTCAAGAAAATCCCGGTCATCATTTCATTTTATCCGTAAATATTTCCTTATCTTTTTCTCAAAGGATACATGTGAACACAACCACCGCAACATTATCACAATCAAAACATGAACAGTATTTCTTCAGTATCATCAACTGTCCAGTTAACGGATTTTTACATGGTGGTTCTGAAAAGCAAAACAGTGCATTCTAGGTTACCCGAGAAGCTTATAAAGAACCTGGAAAGCATTCTAAACACTAAGTGACCACATTTGGTATGATGAAAAATAGTAGTTTGTGGCCCATTTCATAAATTATTTGTTGTCACATTAATTTTTACAGATATTATCGAAGAGGGGCAGGCTGTGTGGCATGGGGGTGAGGAGATGTAGTCTTTTGGATTCTGATCCTAGTCCCCCTGAACATCCCCGTGTGCCTTTGGGCATGTTACTTAACATATTTGGTTTTCAATTTACTTTTTGGTAAAACGGAGCTAATTAAAACTCTTTGCAGGCTCACTCTAAGCATTAAATTAGGTAAGACACGTGTACTACCTGGGTTTGTGCAGATCAGAGCTGTTATGTGGTTATAATAATAATCACAGTAATAATAATCAAGAAACTCAGACTTCATGAGTTTCACTTTGTGTCTGACATTGTGCTAGAGGCCTGGCTCTTCTATGATCTCATGTAACATTCACAACACCCTCTCTTCCCAAGAATCTCTGTCATCATCCTCATTTTGCAGGTCCCGAAGGCTCATCAACTAATAAATGCGAAAAAGCAAGGATTTGTACTCCAGTCTGGTGTCCGGGAAGCCCAAGCTCTTGAAAACCACTACGTCTCCTTCCGTGTGGCCTTTGTAGTTCGAGTGTGTTTGGTTTGAGGGTCGTCTAAGTCTGCTTCACTCTGTACATGTGGCCACACCTTATTTCTACTTGATGTTTAGGTGTTGTGCCCCTTATCTTTTCAGGAAGCGCTGCAGAAATACAGCCGCCTGTATGATCTGTCCCGATCAGAAAAGGGGAAAGTTCACGATCAAGCTGTGGCCATGTGTCTAGATGGCCTGCCTCTGAGAATGATCCAGAAGCTGCTGCAGGTGGCCGTGGGCCCTCTCGACATCTCGCCCAAGGACGTAGTGCAGGATGCAGTGAGGAGAATAGTTTCTGCCCTGAGGTAAGCCAGAAAAGAGTCCCCGGAAAGCCGAGGCGATAGTTTGCCAGTAACGGCACTCGTTTCACAGTCACGAAGGTAAAAATACGATCATGGATGTAGAGGCATTTTATTCACTAGGAAGTACTTCATAAAAGTGAGAGGTTATTATCAGATTTCTCAAAGTCTTGGGTCTTAAAATATCTCAAGAGTGGAGAACCATGAAAATGTTTCCCCATTGGTATTGTGTGTAACCCACCCTGAAATTAACTTCTGGTTAGACCCTCTTGCCGCTCCCCCTCCTCCCACCATCATCCCCATCCCCAAATAATTCTTGAAGTAGGGGAAGGGCCAAGATTAGCAGGTAGCTAAATGTCAGGTCATCATGTGACCCCCGGTGGATGTACACATCCTGACTTTTCTACTCACGCTTCTTTTCAGAGCTTGCAAAATGGCTCCCAGAAGCTTCTTTCGAAGTATACACAAGGCAAGGTTAATCGTATACTGAAGAAGTTAGACATCTGTTAAGTCTCTTAGAGTTTTATTTACCTGCAGTTAATGGCCTGAAACCAACAATTGAGGAATTCTAGCTTTATGTCAGTATGCGGGTGTCTTCGTGAGAATGCATCCGGGAGGGTTAGAAAAGGGGGAAAGTTAAGCTAAAAGAAGAATGAGGCATGAAGTGCTTTCTGTGAATAATGCAATTAGGCTGAAAGATTTGGTTGTGTTTAATGTATTCTCCTTTTAAGCATTCTTTGTAATTCTGCATTGCTCTTGAGGAACTTTTTGATTAAATGCATGTCAGTTTTCCACAGCTGAACTGAAATCAAATGAGCCTTTATCAGTTTAATTACCCCAGCCTCATACAGTTTTCACCTTATAATGATCTGAGGTATCTGGTAATTTTTAGAGAGAGACAGAGACAGAGATAGAGATAGAGAAATAAAATATAACACTTTGTAAGAAATAACAAATGTCAAGTTAATAAAGCACTGTTCTGTTATTAGCTTATTATGTTTTGGTGGTGGTGGTGGTTATAAGAGCCACCCACTTTCCTGTTTTCTTTTCTTTTTTCTTTTTTTAATGTTTATTTATTTTTGAGAGAGACAGAGCACAAGCAGGGGAGGGGCAGAGAGAGAGGGAGACACAGAATCGGAAGCAGGCTCCAGGCTCTGAGCTGTCAGCACAGAGCCCGACACGGGACTCGAACTCACAGACCTCGAGGTCATGATCTGAGTCGAAGTCAGATGCTTAACTGACTGAGCCACCCAGGCGCCCCTTTCCTCTTTTCATTGATGACAGATACTCGGTCACATTTTGTACCTTTTGATTCATAGCTATCTTTTTAGTGTTTCTTAAATCAAACTATAGATGAACCTCACAAAAACAAAACATTTTGAAAAATCGGTGCTTTGATGAATTTATTTCCTAAAAATTGCCTATTTTTGTAGATAATGAAAATATGTGATATTTTTACCCTTGTAAAATTGTGCCAGAAATTACACTTCTCTCTCCTTCCCTGCACCCAGCTCCACTTACTAAGATTTGGTTCTCACCTAATAAATGTTATGCTTAGCACACAGAAGATATTCAATAAATGTGAATTAAATCTTTCAGTAGTGGGAGGAGAGGGAACTTCAGAAGTTCAGCTACCTCCTTTTCAAAGGAAAAGAAATTGCTACTGACAACATCCATAACGTTCACCTTTTAGAAAGTTAGTAGAATTTGGTAGATATGAAACAACAAAGGCGTGTAAAGAACTGAATCCAGCAGTTGATTTAAGTCCTACCGCTGAAATTATTCAGAACACTCAGCTAAAACTTGTCTTCTGTTGCTTTTTTTTCAAAATTTACTAGAGTCCCAGATATATACACTCGTAAAATGGGCATAATAATAGTACCTACCTTGTGGGCTGTTGGGGATTAAATGGTACGTGTGTGTACAACATTCAACGGTGTCTTGTGCCTAGTGAGCGTCACGTAAATATTAGGGTTTTTTTAAGTCCAGCTGGAGAATTGGGATGATTATTTAATGCACACGTATAATAATGTCCATTGACTGTTTTTTGGAGGACAGAAGGCAGGTAGATTGTATTTTCTTGCCAGCAAAACAAGCACATATGAGACTGTGAGCGTCTTAAAGGCAGAGGGCGTTTCATTTCCACACCTTTGGCACGTCGTGTAGGGCTCAGTGCCCTCGCAGACCACACGCAGCCCGCGTGGCTGGGAGCCGGCAGCGTGCACTGCCACAGCCCAGCCGGGCTCCGAGTGCGAACGCCGTGCTGCTTGCTGAGCCCGGAGCCCCCTTCTGAACCAGTTCTTTCTCTCTCCCTTCGCAGCGGAGGCAGCGCTGAGCTCGGTGGGCCCAGGGACCCCCTCCAGGTCCTGGAAGGTGTTGTCGCAGCCGTCCACGCCAGCGTGGACAAGGGGTAAGCCTAGAACGGCTCGCGTGTCTCGCTTCGTGGCACTCTGCGGGATCTTAGAATTATTGTGAATATCCATATTTATGAAACTGCCGAGAGGAAGCAGTCTTCCCAGGTGTTTTCGGAAGGAATTGCTGAGAACTTTGTCACTACAGAGGCTCTCCATCTGGAGACACAGTTTCGCAGCTGCCCTCTCACTCCTCAGCTCCAGCAGGACACCCCCCTTCTCTCCAGAGCCCCATCTGCAGGGAGAGTATGGTTTCTTCTCGCCACCTCTTGAGTGAGGCCAGGAGGGGGAGCTGCTCTGAGCTTCTTAGGAGAGAGGGGTTCACATCTCCGAGAGGTTAGCTGGACTGAGTGAAGTATGGAAATTTCTAGAATGTTTATATATTTCTTAGAGCTTTATACATGTTAGGTCTGTCTTGTCGGAGGACTATGAGTGTACAGGTTTTATGAGTCTAGAAAGATGTGTGTCTGTAATGCCATTTTTAGAAAGAATTTTTCATTTAGGTCCAGTGGCAGTGACAGGGTTAATAGCATCAAGTGGGTGGTTATATATTCACCAGAGTTTACAGACATCTTTCCTGTGGCTTTTACTCATGTCATCCCTGTAAGGCCAGGCCCCAATTCCTTTTTTTATGTTGTTTTTGTGTGTTTGTTTGTTTGTTTGTTTGTTTGTTTGTTTTAACAAAATCTATCCAATATGGCACTTGAACTCACAAACCTGAGATCAAGAGTTATATGCTCTACTGACTGAGCCAGCCAGGCGCCCCTCAGTTTTCTTTTTTCTCCCCTCCCCTCCCCTCTCCTTTCCTTTCCTTCCTATAGGTTTCCCAGTGTGGGGCTTGAACTCAGAACCCTGAAATTAAGGTCTGAGCTGAGATCAAGAGTCGGATGCTTAACTGACTGAGCTACCCAGGCACCCCTCTGTTGTTTTTTTTTAATAGGAAATATGATATTATAATACCAATGAAGAAATATTTGCAAAAACTCCTCATAGTTCATTGAGTATTGTAATTGTTTTTATTTGTACATTATCTTCTAGTTATTGTGCAGGTACAGATGTATTTTTATATAGCTTCAATCAAAACGTATAAACACTTCCTGTTCTTTTTTTATTTGCTTGCTATTGTGAGTCTTCCCATTGGTCTTTGTAGCTTCCCTGAGTATTATTTCTGATGGTTGCATACGCTGTTGCCATTTTCGGAGGAGGCCTTGCCCCCAGTCGTAGGCCTGGGAGATGGAACCAGGATCCCAGCCAGGCTCTGAGTCGTAATTCAGCTCTCAGATGCCTTTGCAGCCTATTTCCATGCATTGCTTTGTGCCCGAGGTTTGAGTGGAAGACAGAGGATAAGCCATACTGGTCAAAGTGGGAAAACACGGCAGTCAGGGGCCTCTACCGACTCAGCCTTTTGCCTCACACGCTTCTTCTGATCCCCTTTGCTCGTGGGTCTTTCAGTAAGAAGGAAGCCACAGCAGCGGCCGATTTACCTCTCGTTCTAAAGAGAAATGAGATGACCTACATGTGTACCATGTGCTGAGTCACGAGGAGTAAGATACGGAGAAGAAATAACCCCCAACCTCAGAAGCTCAGTCTTGCAGGGGCGACGAGCCCCCCGTGCCCCTCCCCCAGCCCTGGTTACCACACTCTGGAGGGGCAGGTGCTGGACAGAGAGCACAGTAGAGGGAGCAGTTTATTCTGCCTGGAGAGGTCAGAGCAGGATACACAAGGGGCCACGTTGGGCCTGGTCTGTGAAATGTGAGTCTGTGAGGACGAGGAGGAGGGTGACGGTACTCCGGGCTGAGGAAACTACCAGAACCGTTGCAGATGCGGCAGAGCAGAGACGCCGCGTGGGAGACCCTCAGCCCCCTTCCAGACGTGCGCCTCCTCGCACCTGCCCGGCCGCCCCTTCGCTGCCGGCCGCTCCTGTCAGAGCACAGCTGCTCTCAGGGCAGGACGCCCCGGAGCCTGGCCTCGCGGGATGACAGGGATCTGGAAGGGCACTAAGCCCCTTCCAGGGGACACGTCGCAGAGGGATTAGAAGGCAGTATTTTTCTTAGTGGGTTTCCGGCCACAGATACACAGGAATCCAACTCGGGTGTCTTGCATACAGACTATTTTTTTTTTCTTTTAGCTTTGATTTCCAAAGAGGAAGACATTGGGGAATGGAGAAACAGAACGAGATCTTACTTTTTTTTATTCCAGAGACACAGAATAACAAAGTCTTCTCAACAGAAAAACTTCAGTGAACAATTTCTTTTTTCTTAAAAAAGAAAAAGAAGAAGAAAGACAAAGTCATAACTTTTATTCCTGACAAGTAGTTTTTGGATCCACAAGGATTTTAAACCCAAATCCTTGGCTTCAGTTTCTCTTCCCAAAACTCTGCCCAGCAGTGTCACATGGGGGAGTCCCTCCTTTCCACGTGGCTCTCAGTGGGGTCTTTGGAACGACATGGGGACTTGGACCCTTTCGAAGTAACCCTCTCAGTCACTCACTACTTAGCCTGACCTGACCCCCAGGAGGCCACACCAGGCCTGGGTATTTCAGGGACATACCATCAGCCTCCCTCGGTCCCTGCCCCCAAACTTGAACATCCACTGCCCTCCATGGCATGTTTAGAGAGCCAGTCGCCTCTTTCTCTGCACACTGTCAGCTGTCACACACATTCACGTGCTCTTAGGTTAGGCATACGCCATCCCATAGTGTCCTGGCAGGCAGACTGCATACGGAGAGTCATGGCTACCACCACGTGTTGGGTTTTATGGTGTCGTGGGTACGTCCTCCTTTGACTCCTTATGTTGGTACAAGTATGATTTGCCATTGACCCGCAGCTTCTGCCCCATTCGTAAAGCCCTCTTTCCCTCCTCTTTCGTCTGTGCTGAGTGTCAGCCACCACAGCCACCACACCCAGACAGGCCACCAGTGGAGTGTCGGGACAGACAGACTTCCTTTCCAGTTTCACCGCCTTCTTGCCTCCCGACATCAGGGGGGAGTATCGTAAGAATTTGAAATAGTGTCAAAAATCTTGTACAACCTCTACAATTGAAGACGAGTTTAGGGTAATTAATTATTGAGAGGCTCGTGCACATTAAATTGATGAGTATGTTTTCTCCCATTTTTTATGTATGCCTATAACATATTTCAAGAATAGAATCCAAATTTCCTGTTTGAGTTAAGAATTAATTGATTAGATTGCTTAAGATAAATGGATTTTAAAAGCCTCCAATAACTAAAATAATATTTTTCTAAAAGAATATATTTGGTAAACCCGGAATTAAGAAAATATCATCATGCATTTAAAACAAAAAACTGGGGGCGCCTGGGTGGCGCAGTCGGTTAAGCGTCCGACTTCAGCCAGGTCACGATCTCGCGGTCCGTGAGTTCGAGCCCCGCGTCGGGCTCTGGGCTGATGGCTCGGAGCCTGGAGCCTGCTTCCGATTCTGTGTCTCCCTCTCTCTCTGCCCCTCCCCCGTTCATGCGCTGTCTCTCTCTGTCCCAAAAATAAATAAACATTGAAAAAAAAATTAAAAAAAAAAATAAATAAATAAAAACAAAAAACTGGGGCGCCTGGGTGGCTCAGTCGGTTAAATGTCCGACTTCAGCTGAGGTCACGATCTCGCGGTCCGTGAGTTCGAGCCCCGCGTCAGGCTCTGGGCTGATGGCTCAGAGCCTGGAGCCTGCTTCCGATTCTGTGTCTCCCTCTCTCTCTGCCCCTCCCCCGTTCATGCTCTGTCTCTCTCTGTCTCAAAAATAAATAAACGTTAAAAAAATTTTTTTTTTAAAAAAACCCAAAAAACTAACGAGCATCTATCAGTCAGTGGCAAGATCTCCGGAATGGCTCTCTGCAACTCACCAAATCCTTACAACCACCCTATTCTATTATTGTTGTCTCCATTTTATAGATTAGGAAATGATGCTCAGACAGGTTTTGTTATTTTTCTGCGGTCGCCCAGCTAACGACATGCTATGAATTTCTCTCACCATATCTCATCTGCTTCTGACATTAAAGAGCTTGCAATGGACAGTGAGTGAGGTAGCACCTCTCAAATGCCATCGTGCCCTGGAATTGCCTGTGGGTCTTATTAAAATACAGACTTTACTAGAGTAGGTCTGGGTGGGGCCTGAAATTCTACATTTGTAACCAGCTCCCAAGTGCTCCTCCGTCCAGGGACTGAACTTCATGTAGCAAGGTCTTCAGGCGTTACCTCCCTCAGTTTTCTCGCCTTTTCTGTCTACTTCTCTCTGCCTTGGTCTCATTCCCTCTTCTGTTCCCCGCCTTTGTATACCTTTAAACAGTTTCCTAACAGGAATGACCCACAGGTGTGAACCGGCATATTAGTGATTCTCAAAAGGACGTGCAGAAATAAATCCACTCAGAAAACAGATAATTAATGAGGAATTCCTCTGCACGCTACTCAGAAAGGAAGAAAGATTTCCTCCAAAAGTATTGGAGTATTTTATTTTATTTTATTTTTTTACCTGCTAGCTTTTTTTTTTTTTTTTTTTCAACGTTTATTTATTTTTGGGACAGAGAGAGACAGAGCATGAACGGGGGAGGGGCAGAGAGAGAGGGAGACACAGAATCGGAAGCAGGCTCCAGGCTCTGAGCCATCAGCCCAGAGCCTGACGCGGGGCTCGAACTCACGGACCGTGAGACCGTGACCTGGCTGAAGTCGGACGCTTAACCGACTGCGCCACCCAGGCGCCCCAGTATTGGAGTATTTTAGAAGGTTTTATTTGTTTGTTTAAATTGCTCCTCGATCACAGTCCAGCTTCAGCTGTGTAAAAGCTTCACGTATACTCAGCAGCATCAGATATTCAGACTGCATTGAGCTCTTTGGAATTACCTAGCGATTTCACAGTATTTTTGAGCACAGAAAATGAAAGGAAAAAAAAAGAGAAAGAAAGCCCACTAAAGCAACTAGAATCTGATTTCTTCTTAGTCTTCGTGCTCTGTGGGACAGAGTAAATCATCAGATGTTCGCCGAGTGCCCCCAAAGCATGAACACGTGCCGCGACGCTGAGCCCTGCCAACAGCCCTGGTCGACGGGCAGCACGGCAGATCCACCCTCCCACTGCAGTCTTTCTCGAGGCCAGCTCAGGTTCTGCTTAAGACTTCATAGCTGTCATCCCTGCCTCATTATAGTGAGATGCACCCAGGTTTTTACTGATAAATGAACCTGAGGAAGAGATTCTGGGTTGCATACGTTCAAGAGCAGCCACAAAGAGGCTCTTAGTATTTGTCAAAAGTTCAGACTTGAGATTGGAATTGTATGCACATCGAAATGATTTCATTTGTAGGAAGTTTTCATAGAATTTAATTCTGTTAATTATTTGAAGAAAAGTCGCACTTCTTTCTACACTCCTGCAATACCATTGATGTGTCCCTGCATTCATTTATTTGCAGTTCTCTCTTGTTCCTTGCCGGGTGCCCCAGTTATTTCATGGGAGCCAGTAAACAGAAGGTACTACACTGGGGAGCGTCCACCCCACCCAGCTCTGTATGCAGGGAGCAAAGTGTGCGTGGTGTGTGGGTCAGTTACTTGAGTCAAGGGACCTACTTAGAATATGAGTGTTGGTGCCTCTCACTGTTCGCTTACTTCCGTTTACTTGCTCGCCCCTCCTCCCTCCCTTTTTAACCTCACCTAGAATTTTACAGATCAGGGTTTGCACACTTATTTCCCACTGAGGCCAGGCAGGTAACGGACATGAGCAAGGTGGGCTGGGCTTGAGGAGAGGTTGGGGGTGGTGGAGGCTGAGGGGCACGGGAGCTCACACACGCCTTGTCTAAAGGAAACAGCGGCCCGCTTGTCCTCTTCTTTCAGCTTTTCAAGAGGGGCTGGGTTGTTAGGAGAATAGATCCGGAGAGCTCTCATCACAAGAAAAAAGTTTGGTTTTTTTTTTTTAATTTTTTTTAACGTTTTATTTATTTTTGGGAGAGACAGAGACAGAGTGCGAGCAGGGGGAGGGGCAGAGAGAGAGGGAGTCACAGAATCCGAAGCAGGCTCCAGGCTCCCAGCTGTCAGCATAGAGCCCGATGCGGGGCTCAAACTCACGAACCGTGAGATCACGACCCGAGCCGAAGTCAGACGCTTAACCGACTGAGCCACCCAGGCGCCCCCTTTTTTTTTAAAATCTCAATGAGGTGATGGATGTTAACTTATTGTGTAATCATTTCACAGTACACATAAGTCAAATCGTTATACTCTACACCTTTAAACTTAGCTCTGTATGTTGCTAGTATCTCAGTAAAACTGGGGGGAGGCCGGGAAAAGGAACTGGAAAATCTTGATTTTTCTGTAAAATGTTTAAATTTTGAAACATTGTCGTATGCCGTGCAAGGCAACACACAAATTTGGCTGCCAGTTTGTAACTCAAATATAGAAGATTCAACGAAGTGACCCTCTGTTCCCTTTAGGCTTTCAGATTCTGTGACATTCATGTTTACAAGAAATCACAGTGGTCTGTGTTTTTCCTGTTTGAATGCAGTATCTTTCCTTCCCCCATTCTCAAATGAGAACGGTAATTTCATTTTGTGTAGTGCATCAGGATTATGTAAAGTGCTTTTTGTGTTTGCCATGTCTTTTCATGTACTTTAACTGTTTAAGTGCAAGGTTGAGTTCTCCTCGTATGAGTATGCCATGCAGAATCTGAAAATTCTTTTACCAAGGATTGGCTTACTAATTTTCTCAAAATCTGTCTTTTTGCTTTGATTCAATAATTGCTTTTGTTTGTTGACAGTTCCCTTCCTTTAGTGAGTATCCTGTCATGCTCCACTATAGAACTAATCGTTTGGCCAGTGTATTTTTTTTTTTAATTTTTTTTTTTCAACGTTTATTTATTTTTGGGACAGAGAGAGACAGAGCATGAACAGGGGAGGGGCAGAGAAAGAGGGAGACACAGAATCGGAAACAGGCTCCAGGCTCTGAGCCATCAGCCCAGGGCCTGACGCGGGGCTCGAACTCCCGGACCGCGAGATCGTGACCTGGCTGAAGTCGGACGCTTAACCGACTGCGCCACCCAGGCGCCCCTGGCGAGTGTATTTTTGTTGTTCTTGTTGCTGCTGCTGTCCTTCTCCGTTAATAGAGCTATTTCAGAGGATTCTTTGTTTTTTGATCCCAAACCGATTGTATGAACGTGTTTCCAGTAGTTGTTAATTTTTCTTTAAATAGAGTAGTAAGTTACTCTGTGCAGTATAAAAACCTCCTCCCCAGAAAATACTCATTATAGAGAAAAAGGTGGAAAATGTCTATGTATTTGCAGTGAAACTATGAGCAGTTTTTTCTTTTATCTGTTTATAACTTTTTAAAAACATTTGTATGACTTTCATAATAAAGTAAAAATGTTTTGAAATAATGTTCTTTTTATTCCTAAGCTCATTAAATCCTCTCCTTGCCTTCATAAGATACTCTAAAAATGGAATCATTTTCCTTCTTCTCAGTCTTTTTTTTTGACATTGTAAAAGTCATAATTGGTTATTTTTCACCCACCTATTTACTTCAAACATTTCAAACCCACAGAAAAATTGTAAGGATAGAAAAAAATAATACATATGTACACTTCCCCTTGATTTGCCAATTTGTTACCATTTTATCAAAAATCCTGCTCTTTCTCTGTATGTGCGTGTATGTGTATTTGATGAGTCATGAGAGTGACTGACTATGGATTTTAAGAACTCAGATTGAAATTAAAATGTTAACCATTTTGCAGTTGATGTCTTTGGGAGATAGCATCCAGGCCCATGTCCTTGGGTAGCTCTCCTATAGAGCTTCCTTTCGTTTCTGTGTGGTCTTATTGAACACCAGTGTTCACGTGGACATACAGTGAAGCTCATTTGGAACATGGTGCTTCCAGAACACAGCATTTCTGTTCTGGGGATGAATTTTGCCAACTTCATTATGTGTTTGAACTGTCAACCCGCAGTTAGAGCAGATTCCTCCAAAATATCAAGTATTATCAACTGCATGATAACCTCTAATGTAAATGGAATCGAACTCAGTTTGACTTGGAAAACATTATAATAATCTTTCTATATCACATCAGTATCTAAATAATTTTAATCAGCTGCCACAGTGTTCTGGAACATATCCCCTATTTGGTTCGGGAGCATCGTGTAGTCATTGATAGCGGCAGTAAGAGAGTCCAAGTTCAAATATTGGCCTCAGTAATAATGGTTGCCAGTTAATCGAAGCACTTAGTTATAGGTCTGATAATGTATTATGTGCTTGAAATTTATTACTTACATATTTGTTTAATTATCAAAAACTTCAAAAGTAAGGGTTGTACTTCTCTCCAACAAGTTACTAATGAGGAACTGAGGCTCAGAGCCATTAAGTGACTTCCCGGCCACTGGCATGCTGTCAGGAAGAGGGGATTCTGGGAGCTGAATGTGAGCCTGACAGCTGCAGATCCTGTGCTGTCAAAGCAGGAAGCTGCACTGCTTTTGCGGCCGGGGGTGCGTGCTCTCGGTTACCCAGGTGAGGAGGCCTGTGCTGCCTTAGCTCTCTCCTCTCTTTTACCGCCCACTTGCATTGCTCCCTGAACGTGCTCTGTCCTAGGAAATCCCTGGTTCTTTTTTCTTGCTCTTCTCTTGATCTGGATGACATTTTCGCACCTTGCCTTTGACACGTAGCCCACTTGACCTTTATGATCCCGTTCCAATGCCACGACCTCGGTGAAGCCTTCCCTGGCCCTACTCTCTGTTCCTCCAAAATGATTGTTCATATTTACATATATTAGTAATTTGAATAGTAGTCACTTTCAAAATCTCTCTGGACCATTGTTAGTTCTTTGAAGGCAGGAATCCTATAATTTTCATCCCTGTGTCATCATGCACAAGCTGGTGCTTTCATGATACTGATAATAATCATAATGATTGTTATGCAGATGATGCTTACTATTTATTAAGTACTTCCTCTGTGCCATGTACTGTGGCTAAGTACGTTCTATACATTATCTTGATTTCACAGACTCCCAAGAGACAGGCTTTCAGGACCTCTGGTACTTAACTATAAAATGGGAATGATGACATTCATGGTTTTTATCTAGAGTTGTTAGTTAGCACATGGTGGGGCCAGGGCTCACAGGTCCATCACGTTTCCCCAAAATGTTTTTCCCCCACATGATACCATCTGCTCACTTTGCACATAGATTTCCAAGAAATCTACTTCTCTTGCACCCCGATTTTGCCGTTTTTGATACATGTCAAGGGCTCACATAGTTAAAACTAACAAACGACTTCGTAGATTTAGAAAATGCTTAAGCCACTTGTCCATGGTGTTTTAGAATTTCTTTTATTCCTAAATACAAATGATGAATTGTTTTTTAATTCGAATTTCCATGAAACTGTACTGACAAGTGTATTATAGAATGTGTAGTAACAGAAACACTCAGTGGTATTGTAGAATTTTAAAAAACATCCTGTGGTCTTGTTGGGTCGTGGAATTTGGGACTTGGTGATATATTGCTGGAAGCCTCATAAGGATGTCGTTACAGCAAAACCTGTATGATTCAGTGCTGTAGCACTGCTCTCCGGGGCTGTTGTACACGTGAGGTATCTATATGAGGCCTCTTAACCGTAATCAATAGTAATTCTTAGACATCATCATCAAAGGAGTTGTTTTCCTGAGATGGCCCATTTGGGTTTACAAAGGAATAGATTCTAGCACTGGATAGAAAGTCGTACAAATCTTCCCTTCTCTGAAGCCTTTCAGACTTCCCAGGTCTTTAATAACCATGCATTCATATTTTATCTTTAGTAGAAAACTTGATACTCTAACCCTGTATTGAAATTCTATCAGAGAGAAAAGTGTAGAAAGAACATGGACTTTGGGGTCATATTGCGCTATTCTAGATGTGTGTGGGCATATCACAGCCTTTCCTTAAAGGCTATTTCCTCATCTATAAAAAGGAATTTACATGTACAGCGTAAGGACTACAGTTAACAATATTATATATTTGAAGGTTATTAAAAGAGTAGATCTTAAAAATTCTAATCTCGAGAAAAAATTTTGTAACTATGTCAGGTAATGGATGTTAACTTATTAATAATCATTCCACAATATACATATATCAAACCATTATATTATTCACCTTAAACTTATATGATATTATGTCAGTTATCTCTGCAAATGGAAAAAAAATTTAAATAAAATGGAATATTTATAATAATGATTTTGCATAGGTATTGTCAACTAGTTTAGATAAACCAGTTTACCTAAAATTACTTAGAATGATGCCTACCTCTGTTAGTAGCATTAATAGAAATACATACTTATTAAGCTTTTCATAAGAAATAGAGTAGCTAAGAACATGGTTATTTTTCATCTGCTTTATGTAACTCAATATGATACTGTAAAATATGCAAAAACTACATTCATTTTACATAGCTTTTAAATACCTAATATGGTTTCTTTAAGCCATTTAGAACCTAAATTTCTCGGGGCACCTGGGTGGCTCAGTCAGGTAAGCGTCCAACTTCGGCTCAGTTCATGATCTCACGGCTTGTGGGTTCGAGCCCCGCGTCGGTCTCTGTGCTGACAGCCCAGAGCCTGGAGCCAGCTTCGGATTCTGTGTCTCCCTCTCTCTGCCCCTCCCCTGCTCACACTCAGTCTCTGTCTCTGTCTCTGTCTCTCTCAAAAATAAACATTAAAAAAAATTAAAAAAAAAAAAAAAGAAGAGCCTCAATTTCTCTTCTCAATAGGAAAAAGGCAAGGTCACCCAACAAACAAGTCTTTGGCTCAATCACTGTATTGGGTTACTGGAATTTTTTTTAAAGAAGGTTTAGGAGTTTCTGCCTAACCCTTGGTTTTGCCCTTCAGGGAAGATCTGGTTTCCTCTGAGGACCTGCTGGTGTGGCTGCGGCCTTTCTGTGCTGACGACACCTGGCCCGTGAGGCCCCGCATTCAGGTGCTGCAGATTCTGGGACAGTCATTTAACCTGACTGAGGAGGATGGCAAGCTCCTTGTGTTCTTTCGAACGGAAGCCATTCTCAAAGCCGCTTGGCCCCAGAGACAGGTAAGGGAGCGTCCGACTGGTTTTTGCATGCTTTCCCTATTAAAAATAATTGGAGGTTATTTCTCGATTACTTTAAACCACCCTCCAGTGAATAATCAGCTTGGTAATGCAGACTTTCCACTGTGTTCCTCAGTCCAGCTGTTTAGTAGTTAAATACGTTTGGATTGGATTGGATTGGATTGAATTGGTTTGGATTCTTCCATGTGTTTGAACGTGCATAGGTGCTGGAGCGATGTCTCATTCACTTCACATGTGTGTGTCATTTTTCTCTTCAGAGGATATAGTCAGGATTCTTGACAGTATCTGTTAATTATCGCAACTCTCCCTGTCCCTGGAGAAATGCAGATCTAAATGGAAATTCAGTGTGCAGTTTAGCTAATTCACTTTTTTCATACTCTACCCAGGCAGGCAGATGCCCTCCTCTCTCTTCTGTCCCTATATCGACAACGTAGGCACACACAAGATCTTAGTTTCTCCACTCATCCTTCAAGACTCACTTGGTCTGCCATCTCTCTGGAACCTTCCCTGACCACTTCAAACTTAATTAAACCTTGAATTCCACACATTTGAGCTTTAGCTATATAATAATAATAATAATAATTATTATTATATATAATTATATATTTTATGATTATAAATATATAATTATGTATATAATTATTATATATAACATAATTATAATATAATTATAATAATTATTGTTGTTACTATTATTGTCTTGTCTCCCCACTACTGTGGAAAATTCAGAAGCCCTGGAGGATATATTGTCTTTTGAATTCCCCTAAGTATGCTGGGCACACATTGGGAGCTCAAATATTTGTTGATTGAGTAAATGAGAATACTGATTCCTAAATCAAAGAAATATGGTAGCCATTGAAGTTTGGCTCAAACTCTAATTTGATGCAGCCTAAAGACACAGGATGTAAGGATCAGTAATCTCAGTCAAGTGCGTCAGCCTGCAGACCATACGCCAAAAAAGTAAGGCTTCCCACATAATCTACTCTGCAAGAGACTTTCCTGGAAGTCTGACTGCAACTCAATGTACCTTCTAATTTTAAAGCTTCGCTTTCTAATTAATGTTTATGTCCTTATTACTACATCGAAAGAACAATGAATTTTTCTTTTAAAAAATGCATCAGATATTAAGAATATCTTGAGACTCATCTCAGAACTTCACAATTATTATTTTAAGTATTCTTATTTTCCTACATGAGAGAAATGGGTAATTACTCTTATGTATTCTTTAGAATTAGAGAATTTGAGATTCAGAAGAGATGGATTATCAGGTATTCTCTTAATCTTGCCAAATTCCTGAAATGGGTTGTATTAAAAGTCACTGGTATCTGAATAATACTCTTTCTGAAGCCCCATGACCTTACCAACATACTTAGTCTCAACATGTTGCCTTGCATTACATGAAGGGATCACTAACAGTCTTTTTATTTTTTATTTTTTATTTTTTCAACATTTTTATTTATTTTTGGGACAGAGAGAGACAGAGCATGAACAGGGGAGGGGCAGAGAGACAGGGAGACACAGAATCGGAAACAGGCTCCAGACTCCGAGCCATCCGCCCAGAGCCTGACGCGGGGCTCGAACTCCCGGACCGCGAGATCGTGACCTGGCTGAAGTCGGACGCTTAACCGACTGCGCCACCCAGGCGCCCCATTAAAGAGTGGTCTATGAACACCAATGCAATAGCTACAAAATATCTTCCAGGTCTCCGGCACAGTAGACGTTAGAAGTATGCTTGTTTTTAGCGACAGAAAGGTTCACGTAGCATCTCTTGAGTTAAACTCAAAATTAGGTCATATTATTTTTGCCACGTGGAATCTTGGATTCTGACTCATTCTGAAACAAATGAACGCCCCTACTGTTAGGTACTTTTCTGACAGAACCTCCATTTTTCAAGTGCTCAACCTTGCTCAGTTTCGTCTTCGCTGTTGGCTGAAGCCTGGCAGAACGATGAGGCCGGTTTCTCCAGTTGGAGCCTCACTTCGAGTTATGTCAGATCAATATACCAAAAATACTACCAAACAATGTGGAGGCCAGGGAAAGGGAAAACATCTATCTTACCTGTCATGTTGAAACAGTAGAACACACACTTTCGTATTTGGGCCAAAATGCTTCAGAAATAGTAGGAGTATAACCATGATTTCTTCTTTTAAGCTTTTCTTAACTTTCCAGTTACCCAGAGAACAAGGTATAAAAGGTATACCATCTTTTATATGATTTCAGTGATTTCTGGATATTTCTGAGATTTTAATTTCTTTATAGCAAAACTTTTTCCAAATACAGGATTTAAGGGAGCTCAGCCTTTTGTTAAGATTCCTTTTCCGTGTACTTTTCTAAATTGACCTGACCATTTCACTGAGCGCAGTCTGGTTTCTGTCCTTTGCACAGTGTGTACAGAGAGTCTCATTTCACCACTGTTTGCTCTGGTGGCGAAAACTTTTTCAGGCCCTTAGAAAACCTCTCTCCCAACGCCCCTGACTCCAGTAAAACTCGTCCCGTGCCTCCTTACCCCTTTTCGGTTCTCCCCCTCTTACTTTGTCCTCATATAAGAGCAATTTCCCTGTTCTTTGAAGCTATTGAGCTGAGTTTCTTTAAAGTATTTGGTAGTGGAAATAACAAAACTACCATAGTTTAATTATGTCATTCATCTATAGTCTTCCAAAATAAATCAAATCAGTGAGTATCTCCTCCTCCTATAAAAATTAAGTATTCTGTGTCAGTCTGGCATTGCTGTGTCAAATCTGTTTTGGAGGGCAAGCATATTTGGCCAGGGCACTCTGTTTATTATTGTAAATAACTGCTACATGGAAAGTGAATGTGGAAAAATTGTGGCTTCACAGTGGGAAAAACCGCAACTTGTAGAGTGTTACAGAACTACGCTCCTAGTTCAAATCTGAAGCCGTCTCCATTATTGTTTTTAAAAAACTGTTTTACCTTTCACTCGAGCAGTAGAAAGATCGGGGTGCTGGTGCACAAATCCTTCAGAAGCCTATTATCTTGGCCACCCTCCCACCTCCATTGCTTCATCATCTTGGAAAAGATTCCTAAACCGTGAGCCTTGCCTTCTTGGTGTGCAAAATGGAACCTTGAGCTGGAGGAGACAGAGGATGGTTTGCTCACTCTTCTTTCTTCCACACACATTAGAGTCTTCTTCATCTCCATATCCCAAACACCTAGAAGACCCCAAAATGTTGATTACGCAGGCTCTCGTTTTCTCCACTCCCTACCCCTTTCTCTGTTCTCAAAGGTAATATTAAGGGTAGAGGCAGATTCTTACAGAGCAAAGATAAGAATAGATAATGATATTGCAACGTTCAATTACCAGAAAATGTAGGACTGCTACCTTCGCTGTGGCTGGTAATCCTCTTAGGCAGACTTTGCATACATCAAAGAGGGACTTAATATTTAATTATCCTCGAGGTGCCCAAAGTAGTGGCCCTACAAATCAATGTGTTGCCGGGAAACCAGCCAGCTCCTGCAAAATTAAACGCAGAGTCTGTGGAGCCTGCTACCTCACTGGTTCTCAGAGAGACAGCAATTCCTAGTTTTCTAATGATTAGTTAACAGAATTAAAAATTCAGAGGCCCTCATTTTTCAACAGCTTGAGAGGCCTCCTTTTCCATTCCAGAAAAGTACCCCAGCATGGAGTACCGGAGAGAAGGAAGGGGGAAGACTTAAGGAGGGGGAAGGGAGGAATGTATTGTATTAATTCCCTTGGTATAATTTATCTGAGTTTTTCAGGTTTTGTAATTTTCTGGTTAACTGGTGCATGAAAAATATGGGTCAAAATACTGATGTTTCCTTAAAAGATTCCATACCCCTTCACCTTATTGTTTTTTCTGTTTTTGTATAAAAAGGGACATGTGGCTTAGAGTTTCACCTTTTAAAATTTCGATCTGTCTGGATTTGTGGTTGTAAGTGATCACTAGAAAAATTAGTTTAAGGAAACTCCTAATCTTATGACAAATTCATGCATTTTGCCTACTTTGAAACATGCAAGGACATATTAACTCCTCTGGTCAAAGGCCAGTTTGGCTTCGTTTTGCCAAAACATTAACAAAATACACACTTCTTTATCAGACCAAGACCAGTGGAACAGCTTCAGGATGCAAAGCTAGATTTAGTTTCTTACAAAGAATTTACTGTCACCTTAAATGTCTTCAAAGCTAAGACTCCCTGCCCTAAATGGTTTGCTTAATCAAGTATAGGCTAAGATTTGATGTTAAAAATATATGTGCCTGTGTGCCCACACACATATAATATATCCCACACATGTGAATTACCCGTACATGTAATATATCTTTGCTAGCCATGGAAACCGATTCCTGGAACCAGAGGAGACTTTCAAAAGCATGCCAATTCCAAAGTCACATTTTATAGAAAAGGACATGCTGTCCAGAAACAAGAAGTTACTTCCTCTGATTTTAGCTTAAATGTCACCATTTCTAAAATACTGCATCCTAAATCAGGCCCCAGTCGCGATCAATTTCACAACCTCTTAGTTTTCTTCTGATCACCAGTATCTGCTCACTTCTCCCTGCCTGTCCTTCTGTCTGTCATTCTATTATATGATGTCTTTCTTCTTCCATTAGAATATAAATAACATGAGAACATGGATCTTAAGGACACTCAGTAAATATCTGCTGAATAAATGAATATTCAATTTTTAAAAACTTATCTAAGGTCACCTTTAAAATGGCAAGGCCAGGACCCCTGAGCTTCAATCTGCTGTTCTTGCCGTGAATGATGAAGGCTCAGACCATGCTGCTTCCCGCTTATGTACAAGCAAAATGATTTCCTTGGAATAATGGAAAGGTTTCCTTACAGAGTGGCCTGGTGCTTTTAGACTGATACTGTTTTGTATTAATTTGCTGTACTTTGCTCCCAGTGATTTCTGACCAGCCGGCTGCTTGTCGTATGGAAGCAAATGATTCACAAGCATGTTTGTCTGGACAGAAGCAAGAGATCTGAAATGTTCTAATAGAGCTTGATGTGCCTTTTCAGGTTGAGAGAGCGTCAGTGTTACTGGGTTCTGCAACTATTTGGACACCTCGGCAGGCCTCTCCTGATGACTTAGGGCTCCTTTCCTTTAAAGATATTCCTTCTTGTCATGGGCATCGTCGAGGGAAGAAGATGGGACTGAGGAATGTGTATTAAGTGCACATTACTGCGTGTACTCTTTAGAACAGCTTGCAAAGTCGTTACCAGTCTCTGTTTGAGATGAGGTCACATAACCTATTAAGGTCACCCAGCTTGTGAACGATCGTACTGGAGTTTGAACCTGGTTCTGTCTGATGTCAATGCCTGTCTTCTTGGCCCTTTACCGCACTTCTTCCCATCTGCCGGGGAAAGATACTCAGCTCTAACGTCTGGGTAGCATTGCACCATGTCACGCGTGTTCTGTTCGTCTTGTCTTTCTGCTCGTGACTGCCTGGGTTGAGTGTGACTAGGCAAGGGGAATGAGGAGCTTGCTTCAGAAAACAGAAAGCATTGCTTCATCTAGTAGCATTTTTCCCTGGCTCAGTACAGAGCACTGCGTATGTTCTTTGCTGCTCAATTAAAACATGCTGAAAAATGCCATGCCTAGTAACCGTGGTCTGTGAAATATTCACCGAAGATTCTCCCGGCATGGTTTATGCACCATTCCCTGTATACTCTGGGGATAGACAAGAGACCAGACAGTTAGCAGTAAAGCGTTTGGGCACTTCACACAAAACCACATTCAGATCCCAGTTTTACCACTCACTCGCTCTGTGGCCTTGGAGAAGTTACCAAACCTCTCACAACCTCAGTTTCCTCGTCTGTAAAACGGACATAATGCGTGGATGTGTGAAGACTAAATGGGATGGTATGTGTGTGTCTCTAACTCCGGTCCGGTAAATGTACGCCGTTCGTGTGGGGATCCCAATCCAGTGGAGGACGAGGATACGCGCGCCAAGAAGTCCGTACCCTGAGGGCTGTGACGCTGCTGCTAGAGTCTGCACAGTGCACAGGGTTCAGGGCAGGGCATGCAGTCGTCCTGCCTGGAGGCACTGGGGAGAGACTGCTCTGAGGAGGTGATTCGCGAACTCAGTTCTGCGCAGCAGAGCCCCCAGTGTCCTGTGCACACTTTACCGTGGTGGTGCGGAGACCGCGTGGGAGAGAGAGAGACGTGAGAAGCAGCGTGGTCAGAGATGCGTTTTTAGGAGAGACCCTCTGACCTCTTCACGAACAACAGACTGGAGGGTGCCAGGCAGGGGACAAAAGCAGGGGTCAGGTTGCCCAAACTCGGCCCTGAACTTGGTACCAGCTGTGAAGATAGAGGAGGGTAAAGAGAGCTGAAGGAGTTAATCCCAAGGGCCCGGTGACTGCTTAGACGTGGGGGGACAAGAAACACATTTAGTGCCCCTCTGAGGTTTGCTCAAGTTGCTAAAGACAGAGCAGCATGAGGAAAGAGCAGAGGACAAACTAGTTTTGTGGAGAAAGACACTGGAGGTCAGGGCTGTGTTTTCACTCAAAAGGACGCTTTTGGGGGGTGGGGGGCGGTGTGGTCAGATGGGGAGGCCCTGCTTCTCCCCTTCACTAGGCAGACCTTCTTCAGAGCCTTGTACGTTTCCTGGGTCACAGCAACCTCTTCCTGGGACGCACACTCGGGTTTAGCAACTGCTCCTGGGTGGGACTGCTTCCTCCACCCCGGGGCACTTCCCCCAGGGCCAGGTCAGCAGGGGAGCCTCTTGGGCTCTGTCCCTAGAGGGGGAATCACATCCAGAGCCTCCTGCCCAGAGGTGCAAGAACCTCAGCCACCACACGGGTGGTGCTCCTGACGTCGCGCATAGCAGTGCTGTCCCTTCCTTCCTTCTCGGGCTTAGAGAGAAAGGTTGGAGGACGAAGGGGAGGAGAGGCAGGAAACATCCCAGCGTTTGCATCTTGCAGGGTGGTGAGGATATGAGGTAGCTGGGGATGACTTCTCTTGTTTGTTTCTTTTAACTTTTAGTTTTGAAATAATTTCAGATTTACCCCCCAAAATTTCATAAATCGTAGAGGCAGTGGAACAGCTCATCAGCCCATGTGGAAGGTAGGACTGTGGTGATTGATGTTAGTACATTGAGAATAATCCTTTACGTGACGCTAATTATTTTCTGTTCACATAGTATGGTTATGTACATTAATACTGATTTCATATTCCCACATATCTGAAGATCAAATAAGCCACGTTGTCCGTGCCTGTGGGAAGATGCAGATTTCAGGAGGGGCGCCTCAGTTTACGACAGTCATGTTCACTGTCCGCGGCCACAGAAGAATTTCAAGTTAAAGCTGTTTTCATCTGAGAATAGGTGACTCAGTCCACTTTTTCAAGGACAGTGACTCAATGTCTGATAAGGAGGCTGTAGCTACTTGACAAATTGACTTACAGCAAGGGCTAAAGTCACCTAATTCAGTGAAGACAGAAGCATCGCTTTCAGAGACAAAAGGGAAAGAGATATCTTTATGTTTGACTCACATGTGAATTTTGCCTTTAAAATCCAGTAATGTTCAGTTCGAGGTGTCTGTATGGAATCATCGCGAACTATAGGGTGCCTGTGAAATATTGGACATTTTCACCACCACCCCCCACCCCCCGCTCACTCAGAGACAGAGGCATATTATTACTTTCTCTCTTGAGGGAAAAAAGGATAAAATCAAACAAAACATAGAAGAAAAACTTGTGAGAAATTGCTAATTATTTTCACTCATCTCTAGAAGGCATGCTATAAAGCCATTGCAAATCCTATATTGTACAAATAAATGAGATTCTAAAAAGGGATGAAAGTTAACCCATGATTCCATTATCCCCAAACAGCCACATTTCTTTGTGTTCTTCTCCTGTCCCATCTAATCTGTTGACCCAATTCTTATTAGAAGAAATCACAGCCCATATTTTTATATGGAGCTGTAATATAAATCATACCTGTCATTTATTATGTGCCTACCATGGGCCAGTCTTTCTGCAGCCTATTTTATTCACACTCTCTTATTTAATAACCAGAACTATCATGCACTATGTTACCTTCATCTTACAGAAGAGGCACTTAAGGTCAGAAAGGTCCAGCAACACCTCCAAAGTATGGCGTCTTTCCATGTTACTTTGACTTTATCAGCACTATTTTGAAAGCCGCGTGTTTCACCAAATTGTCCTTTATCATTATTTTACAGTCTCCTTGGTGAGGTATGAGGAAGCATTTGCTAGCCACCTCCAGTTGGTTTTCCCTCTATGTTAAAATATGTTCTATGGCCATTTCATCTTGTAGCTGTTTAGATACTGTATTGCTTGCTCACCCTTGCCTGAAGTGTATTTAGGATCTGGGAATACATATTTGAATAGGAACTGTGCTACCCTCTGGAAAAGAGAGAATCTGATTGTTTCCTAGGTCTGCATTCATGTTCACGCGACACCTTGTGTCCACGTATTTTGGAGAATTTAAATTCCTGTGGTATTAATGTTGATCTCATGTTCCCATGACTTCTGCAGGTTCTGAGACCCATTGCTTTCTCTTTTATTGACTCAAAACAATACTTCCCTCTTTTGTTTTTCCAGATAATTTGTCAGATATATGACACCGTGATTTTCTTCAATTTAAGATTGTTTAATTTTTGCAGCCATTAATGAGGAGCGTTACTAGTTGTGATAGAAAAATATATTGGGCCAAAACCCATGTCCTTTCTATTTGAAGAAGTTTCTTTAGCCAGTCTTTAAGACGAAGGCTGTTTGTGACAGATTCTTTTAGTTTTCCTTCCCTGAGAATGGTTTCATTTCCCCTTTTTTTCCTAAAGGATAGTTTTACTGTATATAGAATTTGTAATTGACAGTTCTTTTAATACTTGAGAAATATTGGGCCAGTTCTTTCTGGCCTCTGCGGCTTCACATAAGCAATACACTGTTATTAAAATTGCTTTTCTCTCTATAGGTACTGTATTCTCTCTCTGGCCACTTTCAAGATTTTTTTTTTTTTTGTCTTTAATTTTTAAGAGTTTAATTATGATGTGTCCAGGCATGGATTTCTTTGGACTCACTAACCCCTGTTTGGGGTTAGCTCATCTTCTTGAATCTGTAGGTTAATGTCTTCCACCAGATTTGGGATGTTTTTAAATGTTACTTCTTAAAATACTCTTTAAACTCCACGTTCTTTCTCCCTTCCTTCTGGAACTCTGATGAGAAATGACCTTACCTGGCCTGTCTTGTATTTTTCGATCAGGAGTCAGGAAATACTGAGTCTGAGTATCCTTCGGTTGGGTGAGGGGATGCCAGACCCCAGACCTGTGTTGTTTCTCCAGTCCTCGGGTCCCAACTAGTTAACTTTCTTTTTACCACCTTTAAGAGTTCTTTTGTTTTCTCTCATTATTTCCAAAGTTTATAGTTGTGCTTAAGAGAGGAGTAGGGAAAAAATGGGTCAAAGCCATTTTGTTCAGGCTGGAAGTCCTTTGTATATGTGTATATTTCTTTATACAAAAATTCATTTTGTTTTGGTTACCTGAATTTATGTTTAAAATCTTATAGGATATGATAAACAAGATAAGCTTATATTATCTTGGTAAATTTAGATCAATTTAGATATTTTAATATGTATACAAGCATAATTTGTTCCGGAAGCATTCTTGTAATCCAAAGTACTTGTATATCAAAGCAAATTCTCCCACAAGAAATAATGGAAACTCAGATGATTCGTTCCACAACCCAAAAATACTCACATAAAAATGACTACAATACTGTAATATAATACAAAATAATAAAGAAAATACAAAATATAAAGAAAAATAAACAAATGAACCTGCACTTACCTTTGAAAGCCTTCGTGGCTGATATGTGGGAGACGAGAGAAGAGGGTTATTGTGTAGCACGACTTTCACTATCACTAATGGAATCACTGCTATCTATCGCTCAGTGGAATCTTTTCCTTTTAGTGCAACTTGAACAAGGAACCTGGCCAATGACACTTGCTTTTGCCTCCTTTTGAGGATTTTGCAGAAATGTGATATTGCATTGGTGATCACCCACAGTCCCACAGCGAGAGAGGCAGGGGGAGAGGGAGAAACATTGGCTCAGTTGGTGGTCATATGACATTTGTTGTCATATACTACTCATGTTGCAAGACATTGCTCGTTCATCAAGTTAAAATTTATTAGAAAGGTTTGCTTGTCTTGCAGAACACTCACAGAACAAGTTACTCATAATCTAAGGTTTTACTGTGTGTACTGATTATCTGGCAAGGCATATTCTTTCTCGTGTTAAAAAAACATGCACTCGAGTCCATTTTCAGGCCCATTTTCTTCTCTCATGTAAGGTGAAGCTTTTGCAGCTACAGTGATAGATAATTTAAAACTGCTTTTTTTTAATTTATTTAAAATTTATTTTTTTTAATGTTTATTTTTGAGAGAGCACAAGTCAGGGAGAGGCAGAGAGAGAGGGAGACACAATCTGAAGCAGGCTGTAGGCTTCCAGCTTGTCAGCACAGAGCCCAAAGCGGGACTCGAAGTCACAAGCCATGAGATCATGACCTGAGCCAAATAACTGACTGAGCCACCCAGGCGCCCCTAATTTATAGTTTTTTAAAAATCTTTCTCTCCTTTTAGATACACTACACTTCCTAAAAATTTACAGGCTGTTACAGTTTCTGAAAATAAATCTAAGTGATCTTGGGACACCTGGGTGGCTCAATCGGTTAAGCGTCTGCCTCTTGATTTCGACTCAGGTCATGATCTCATGTTTCAGGAGATGAAGCCCTGCGTCAGGCTCTGCACTGACAACATAGATCCTGCTTCGGATTCTCTCTCTCTCTCTCTCTCTCTCTCTCTCTCTCTCTCTCTTTCTCTCTCAAAAAATATTTTAAAAAATCTAAATGATCTTGGAAGCAAGAATCACTTTTTCCTAATCTCTTCCTTTTCGTGGTGTCCTCAGGAAACCTATGTAGACTCTGCCTTTCATGTCAAGGAGCAACTGCTTGTTATTCATCATACAGTCGTTAATTATGGAAACTGGAGGACTGACACTAGAGGCATCATTCGGTTGTTTTTAACTATTTTTAAAATGCAAAACCCATGGGTTGCCTGGGTGGCTCAGTCGGTTAAGCATCCGACTTTGGCCCAGGTCATTATCTCATGGTTCATGAGTTCAGTCCCCACGTGGGGCTCTGTGCTGACAGTGTGGAGCCTGGTTGGGATTCTGTCTCTCCCTCTCTCTTTGCCCCTCCCCCGCTTGCTTGCACGTGTGTGCACGCGCGCTCTCTCTCTCTCTCTCTCAAAAATAAACATTTTTAAAAACCCACAAAACCTTTCCTACAAATAAGCTATAAAAGCTTGGATTGTAACTCCGACAAGAGGAGCCATTTACCTGCCCTTTTCCCTCCCGCAGACCTTCAGGCACCTCCTCAGATCTTCTGAAACTTCAGGGCTTCTTGGAGCAGACTTTTGAAATGAGGAAAATAGGACCCAAAGAGAGGGACTGCACTGAAATCACACAACTAGCCACAGGGCATTGTTGGTGGAGACATCATGTCAATACGCGGGCCTCCTTTGAGTCATGTTTAGTGATTCCCTTCTCACTGGCGTCTTCGTTTTAAGCCTCATGTCTGTCTCCAGTAAAAAAAAAAAGAGAGAGAAGAGCCAAAACTTTACGGCAACTCGTGAATATTTAGTATCACCATTCTGTGCTAAAATATTTTATAAATGATGGATTGTCTTCATTTATTCATTTGTATACGCATTAGTTCATACACTCAATAGTATTCTGCATCTGCTGTCTGTCAGGCATTATTTTAAGGAGTAGGGATAAACCGGTGAACAAATAAGTGAAAGTCTCTGTTTTCAAGGAGCTTCCATTCTTATAGAGGAAGAAAGGCAATCAACCAATACATATGAAACATGTCCCATCCTTGTAAGTGCAAAACAAGGTGAGGGAGACAGATGGTGTGGGGGAATATGCTACTTAAGGTGGACAGTTACACAGCACGTTCCCTGATGAGGTGACATTTGAGGAATTTGAAGGAAATAAGCGAATACACCATTCAGACATCTGCAGAGAGAATGTGGCAGGCAGAGAAAACAAGATCAAAGTTCCCGAGGGGAGGTACACGTGGTGGATGCGGACGATCTGAGAGACCCTGAGCCTGGAGAGGAGTTGAAGGTGGGAGGTCAGGTGAAAAACAGGTGGATTTCTTCAGTTTGGAATTTTTTTAAACATTTCTGTATAAATAGGTGAGAAAATGTTGCCTAACTCCCAATTAGACCCCCTATTTAAATATTTCAGGGCTTGTCTAGCTTATTGAGTCCTCTAATTCCAGAACATTCTGATATGATCATAATTACCTACTGGCTCTGTCACTTGCTCGCCTTGTTATTGGGACAGATAAGCCTGTTTCTGCATCTATAAAGGGAGGCTAATAACACCTGTGCTGCTCTCCGCCCAAAACAGTTACAAGGGTGAACTCTTCCTGGGTCATGAAATGATTTCCCAAACTGTAAAATGCTTTTGGGTTATTAGTCCATGGAAGAAGGACGTGGAGCTTTCAAGCAGGTTTTGATCTGCCAGGTCACCATGTGAGCAGGACTTCCCCTATAATTACTGAACATTTCATAGTACCTATCAGCTTTTGTGAGAATGCAGACTATATGCTGTGACTTTTCAGGTGGCTACTTGGGACCAGAGCCAGAATGACCATTAAATTAAATGCTTTGGAAATATGTATTTATACAGAAAATTTAACAAATGTGTAGGTAGCCATCCATTCTTTTATCCTTTCAAGGCCTCTATCATCATCTGTATCTAATGTACTCGAATCTGGGGCATCTGTGTTAAGAGAGGCTAGGGAACAGGCAAACCAGCTTTTGGCTTACTTTTATATTTAAAACTGCTTTCTAACTTAACATAGCAAACATTTTCATCCACAGAGGTGTTGGAGATGTGATTCGTTTCAGGACTGCCTCAGTGTAAATAAAGGAAATATTCAGTTATGCAATGAGAGGAAAAATTAGTGTTTTTTACTGATCAGGACTTCTTCTGCATCAGAAATGGAGATTCAGATAAAAGATATTTTGCTTTATTTTGATGTGTAACAAAAATCATAACAAATACAATTTAGTCAAGTCTAGAGAAATTTTCTAGACAACATGAAGACTCAGCAATAAAAAAAATGCTAAAATGAAAAGTAGAAGTACATGGAGGATAATTTAAACTAAAAAAAATTGGCTAATGTTAAGTAAGACGAATTATTATAGTTTCATATAAAATAATTCTATATTTTAACTTAACGTATATTAGGAAATCACTAAGCCAGCTCTCTGGAAATCTGCTTGTTTAAATTTATTTTCGTAAGGAACATTCAGAACTTTCCTGTGATTTGTTCTAAACAGTGTTTAACGTTAACGTTTTAAGCTGGGTAAAGCAGAGAGCTTTTGAAGGTTTTTTTGCGGGTGGTGGGGCGGTAGGGAGGAGGTGAGGGTGGTGGTGTTGAATCTTACCTCCCAACACATTGTGAAAGTTTTCGAGAATGTTTCCTCAAAGTCATCAAATACGAATTCTTCTATAAACCAGTGAAGTAGCCTTTGCCACCAGTGTCAAGTGTGTATTTCCACTTCCAGGTGGACATAGCTGACATCGAGAATGAAGAAAACCGCTATTCTCTCTTCGTGGAGCTCCTGGAATGTAGCCACCAGGAGGTTGAATTTCAGCACTTGGTTTTGCTCCTGCAAGCTTGGCCGCCTATGAAACACGACCGTGTGTGAGTGTTAACATCAAGTTAAATTTCCTTGGTCTGTTCTTTACTTTTAAAAATCCAGGGGGCGCCTGGGTGGCTCAGTCGGTTAAGCGGCCGACTTCGGCTCAGGTCATGATCTCACGGTCAGTGAGTTCAAGCTCCGCGTCGGGTTCTGTGCTGACAGCTCAGAGCCTGGAGCCGGTTTCAGATTCTGAGTCTCCCTCTCCCTGACACCCCCCCCCCCCCCCCGTTCATGCTCTGTCTCTCTCTGTCTCAAAAATAAATAAACTTTAAAAAAAAAAATTTAAAAATCCAGTACCTTCAGGGGAGCCTGGGTGGCTCAGTCAGTTAAGTGGCCACCTTAAGCTCAGGTCATGATCTCACGGTTCATGAGTTCGAGTCCCGCGTCAGGCTCTGTGCTGACAGCTCGGAGCCTGGAGCCCGCTTTGGATTCTGTGTCTCCCTCTCTCTCTGTTCCTTCCCCACTCACACTCTGTCTCTTTCTCTTGAAAATAAATAAAGAGTAAAAAAAAATTTTTTAATTCAGTACCTTCAAAAGAGCCAGTGAGAAGAAATATATAAAATCAGCATCAACCTTTGGAGAAAATTAAAATTGTTGTTTTTTGTTTTTTGGAAATATTGCTGTTTCTTTCCATTTCTCCTTGCCCCTACAGCCGAATATTTTATTCAAAAATATCAGTGCTTTATAATAACATCTGATTTATAACGTCAGCAAAATAATTCCGTTCCAGTATTTTCACCGGGAAATGTTCTGAGTCTCTTTCAACACAGCTTGCAGTGCCGACTTGAGAATCCGAATGGAATCAATTGATAGTTCCCATTTAGTGAGGACACACAGGGTTACGTGCGTTTTACGCTTAGTCTTAATTCATTCAGTAAACCTGCATGGAGAGTGACATCATCTAATTTTCTAAAGAGGGAGTGGGAATTCAGAAGTCTAAGAACTTTCGGCCCCACGTGGTCAGTAGGTGGACGAGGCAGAGGTCTCACTTGACGACCGGCCGCCCTCACAGCCCATGTTTCCTGCACGTCGTGCTGAGCTCGCACCTGCCACTCAGGGCTGCACGCGGTAGTCACGCAGTCCCCGTGCTGTCAGCCAAGGATGCCCGCGGAAGACGCGGCCAGCTGTCTTCTGGGCACATGCGCCGTCTGTGACGAACCGCTGCTCCTCATTGGCAAAAAGCAGGCGCGCCCACCCGTGCCTCTGCTCCACACACCCGCCTGCCCCACGACTCAGCTGTCCCCCCCCACCCCGGGCCCAGCAACCGGCTCTGCCCGGGCCAGCGTGCACCTCTGTGCCCCCAGGAGCTAACGGAGGTTTTCCCTGAAGAGTCATTCTTCCGTGTGCAGTTTGTGAAGGACTGCTACCAAACAGCCGGCAAAGGCCCTCTCACTTAACCCCAGGGTGAGCCTGTTGGAATTCCTGAAGCCAACCAAGGAGAGCGGTGGTTTTGTTTTGTGTCCTAACGAGTGTTTTCAGAAAGGGGGAAGACCGTTTCTTGGATCTCTACCGTTTGTGGCATAGATGACATGCGGATGTGTAGCTTTTAAGATTCGGGTCTCACCTTCCCTATTTGAGGCCCTGCAGTACAGCTTCTCACACTCAAGCCTTCAGTTTCCCACGTGACCGTGTATCGGAGCAACGTTTCCATTGGGTCTCAGCTGTCATGGCGGGGCTGCCCCGGAGCCCACGGGTTCTTGTTGGGAGCAGGGTCCCCCGCTGGGCCTGCTGAGCCCGCCTCTCTGGACGGTTCCCAAGCAGCTCTTATGTGATGATGGTATGCGGTTCACTCACTAATTAGATTGTCAGTAACGCTTTGCTTTTTAAGAAAGTGATCAGGGTTGCGTTGTGGATTCCTTCATACCCTCCAAACGGATCTCTCGGTCTAAAGAGAGTTTTTCAAAATCGGAAAACGATACCGTCTAGTAGATGAGCTTAGTGTGGTTTTACAGTTTCTTGTGACGTTTAGAACAGTGACCATTTCGAAACACTGGCTTACCCACACGAAGTGAACTCAGCTTAATCGCTTAAGGCATGTATTGCATTTTAAACATTTAATGCATTAGCAGGTTTTTAAAGCCTCAGTTTTTAAAGGTATATTCTTTTGTAGCCAGAATGAAGTGAAATCACTAAATTGCTGACCTGTGTTCTAAAAAACTCCTTTACGAAATCATTAGAATCGAAACAATGCACTACCAGTCTGCCTAACCCCTCTGACCAGCTGTGTCTCCATCCGAGCGGGTACCTGAGGATAAGTCAAATAAAGTGGTCTCTTGTGGCTTTTTTTCCTTTCCCGAATTTGTGTTTCACCACAAGGCACTGTATGATGGGACACCTTACCAATAGGTTCTTTAAAGTACTTTTGAGTCCCTTTTCTGTTCCCAGACAATCAAATGTGTGACCTCACTTCCAAAATCACCACCCCCCACCCCCCGTTAAGGAAAGAGGAGAGAAAAATCAGGAAAGGCAGGAGGAAGGGAAGGATAGTGTGACAATGACAGAATGTTGCCAGTTAACACAATAAAGGTAAAAACTGAGAAACCTGCCTGGTCCACGTGGTTGCTAATTTACTGGAACCAACTTTGGTTTTTTAGTTTTATTCCCCTGTGGGAAAATGCATGGGAAGAATAATAGATTCGTATTTATGGGACATGTATAATTCTCATCCAGTGTATCAAAGCTGGCTGGTGCAAAGTACATCTTGATAATTGTCGTCAAAGCCACAAGGCCCATCGGGGCCCACTGTTTGGGCAGGCCAGTGTTCCTACTGCAGTGAGGCGGCCTGGTAGGGAAAACCCAGAAAAGTGGAGGGTCCTTGCATGTAAGAAGATTCCTCAGTCTACCAGACACTCTCAGAGCTTTGTACCTTGAATAAGCAGGACTCTTTGTCCTCACACATTGTTCGTTTGAGCTGAGACACGAAGGCTTTGCCAGAGGCTAGTATTGTGAGTCCCTTTGTCATTGCTACACTTGACATTTTTCTTAGGGGGCGAGGGATAAGGCCCTTTCAAGGGAAGAACCATCCTTAGGTGTTCAGTGTCTAGACTCTAGAGCCATTCTAATGAGACAACAGAATCTTCATAAATAGGAAAATTATTTTAATGTATCTAAGTAAAATTGGTACCCTGTTCCTGAGGCCATGGGATGAATGTGCCTTTACTTTGTCTGTTGAAATGTAAATCGTGATGTTGGTATGAAACATGAGGTCCTGACATCCAGAGGAAGGAAACAGAACAAACTTTGGGATGTTTTTATGTTTCAGAAATAAGGAAGCTGTATGAAGTGTGACGTCTCTACCTCTTATGTGTTGCTTCCTCGGTCTGTGCTCACAGGCTGACCTCTGCTGCGCCCTTGTGTCCTTCAGCCCCGCCCTGACCCCTGAGTCTGTCATAATCGTATGATAAACAAAAGCCATTATTTAGGTAGTAGATAGTGAAATGTGCCTGCAATTAAGAGCGATAATTCACAATTACAAACATCATTCATTGAATAAAGCAATTTTGCAAGGAAAACATTAAATTGCTCTTTCAGAATGAAAAAGAACTGAGGCCCAGACAGGTTGGGTGGCTTCCCCAGCACTAAATGACCAGGCAGAGAGAGTTTCAGGGACTTCCCTGAGTCACCCAAGTAGGAAGCCAGGGAGCCGGCCTATGGCCCGAGGGAGGCCTCTGCTCATAGTGTCTGCCCACGACCTCCACGCTGCTGGGCACTTGGTAATGCCACAGCAAGCTGTTTTCTCTGTGAGATGTTCTCCCTTCTACAATACAGACTTGAAGGAGGAAGGCAGCATCTAGATTGTGACTGTAGTTTGCCCAAAGCATTTTGCTTCAAAAGGTGGCATTTCTTCTCTCTTTAAAAACTCCGCACCGCAGTTGTTAGAGCGTTAATCATCCATTCCCAGTGTCTCGTGTTTTCCTCCCTCAGGTCCAGCATAACCAGCAATCCGTGGGTGACACTGGCAACAGCCATGCTGACCAGGTGCACATCGGAGAACAAGGACGGACTGGGGAATGAGGTTTTGAGAATGTGCCGCTCTTTATATGACACCAAGCAGATGCTCCCCGCAGAGGTAAGCGGGTATTTCAAGTGGCTTTCCCGGGGGGCATCCCTTTTCCTCGTCCAAAGTCTTTATTAGAAGCAGTCATCAGCGACTCTGCTTGAGGAACACTTGGCTGAAGTTATCAGTAGGCAAAGGCCCATAATTTCCAGTAGATCAAATGAAGAAAAGTATTGAAAGGATGCTCTGAAGCCGATTCCCTTTGCAAATCTTAGGGTGTGACTCAGCTTCCAGTTCCTCTTGGATGCCCTTTCATGTCCATCTCAAGCTTACGTCCCCAGGGGTCTGCGTAGCCAGCCCCTGTGTTGTCTCTGCCCGAACCGGACCAGGTGGTGATGGAGTGGGAAGCGTTAGCACCCCTCTGGGCAGGTGGCCAGCCGCTCTCGCTTTTCCATGCTTTCTGCCATTGTTGTAGGAAGATCACATAACCACAATGTTTAATCTCTGTAAACACGATAAAGACTCAGCCACCTCCATTTTAGCCACCATTCTCTCTCTGAGCCCATAATTTGGCTGTCACTGAGGCATTTGTTTAATGTATGTAAATTTGTACATTCTCAAATAAGTACATATTAATTACAGCTCCCTGCTGTGAATCTGACCTCAGCAGTGTGCTGTTTGAGCAGCTTCTACATGTCTTAAATATAAGCATTTTGATAATGGCACTAAATTGATTAATTGGTTTTCAGGTTCCTGCCACATAGGAGGTAAACTTGAAAATAAAATTGTAAATATGATGCTTCAAATCCTTACAGTAATCACTCAAGGAAGATATTCTCATTATGAATGTACATTTAATGGATTGTTTTCTGAATGAGGGACCGGCTAAGTGTTTTCTGATCGAATTTTAAAATATTTTCTCCATTTAAAGGTTTCCAACCACCAGAATGACAAAATTCTTCTATAAAATATTTAAAGTACCAACAGCAGAAATAACTTCCCTTTATGCCACAGTGTGTGATTTGCTTGTCTCTGCTACTTACCTACCTGCGATCTGTCGCACTGCACTGTGAGCACTGGAAGGGTGGGAACCGTGGCTGTGTCATCACTCACCTGCAGCGGGTTTCAACCTACTGTGTGGAGCGGGGACTCAACACAGTTTATTGCCCTCACCAGGGTGAGTGGTATGTACGTGATGAGGGGTTCACCTTCGCCTTACCATAACCTAAGATCAAGCACCGTTAGGTCAGGACCAAACCCCAGAAATGCCAGTTCTGCCGAATCTGAGTTAGGGAAGCACTATTTAGGACCGACTGTCTCTGTATCGCAAGCTGGTGGTAATGGCAGTAAAACTAGCGTTTGCTACCGCTGTTGGGCTTCAACTTCCATCGTCCCACTTAACCCTCTCCACCACCGGTAAGGAGGCTCCTTGACCTTCAGTTAACAGCTGATGGAACTGAGGCTCTGAGAGCAAAGGTCTGGCTCCTGGTCACTCGGGCAACAAAGGGCGGATCTGGTCATCAAACCGACGTTCCACTTGAATGCTTGGAAAATAAATACTTCCTAGTGAGCCATGCTTCCTACCCTTGGGGTGTCTGCATATTGAATGTGCATGTTTTATGTGCTTGTATAAGCTTCATTGTCATCCCCCTTTTCCATGATACTTCCTTCAAGAATGGCCTGTAGTGTGTTAGCTCTAGTGTGTCGAGATCTCTAGCATTACCTGGAGAATTTGGTTTTTATTTAAATATCCTCACTGGTTTGGTTTTACTACCGTTAGTTCTGAGGCAAGGAATGTAAGTTAGCTGAGAACATGGCCACTGCATCTTTGACCTTGACGTCATACCATTCATTACATAATTGAGGTTCAGTAACAGTTACATGTGTTGTCTTGCAGCCACCCAGCAGCGGGTGATAAACATATCTGAGTGTCCAAAGCAGTAGTGAGAGCTGTCAGCACTGCATGTGAAGTTTAGGGGCGACCTTCGAGGACATGCAGGGAGAAGTATGTTGTTCTTCTTTTTATTGACCAACCATTGTAAATTGCGCTCTGTTTCCTATTAAAAAAAAAAAAGTTGGTGATTGAACGAGAAGTTAAATAACTATAATGATTCAGCTCCCTAATATGCTTCTACGGCCAGGTTGAGGTGCCTTGACAAATGGAATAATATTTTATTTACAGTGGTCCCGCTTAATCTCAGAATCATCGGACCAATGCTTCCCGAGTGTTTTAAGGAACTCAGAATACATAGCACAGTGCCTGAAGCACACGTCTATTAGAGTATTCCTCACACACCAGGGAAGGGGATTAGAGCCTGTCCTCTTTCTTGGGACTGGGAGCACCTGAAGGGCAGGGGATATCAGATGTACAAGAGCAGCAGGAGCCCTGGTGATGCAGCAAATTGTACTGTCCCTCTCCGGACTGGGCCACAGCGTGATCTGTGGCCATGAGAAAAGCGCCAGATGCTCTGCCCCTCCCTTTTCTGGCCCCGGAAACAAACAAGGAGTTAGATCATGTGATCTCCGAGGGGACTCTAGTTCTGAGTATTCCCCAAGGTCTCCAGGCCTTTGAGGAGGGTGACTGGAGTCTCTTTCCAACTGCACCCAAAGCACCTAATCACGAGTTTCCATCAACCTCCGGTTCTCTTGGGGCAGGGGGGAAGGTACTGCATTAAAGCCCATGTTGAAGTAAGCCATTAGCGCTTCTCTGTTCTGGTTTGATAAGGTGAAAGATAATCATTATCAAACGAGTTGTGTTGCCACAGTGACTTTTCTTTATTTTCCTTACGCTGCCTCACTTCTGTCTTGAATTTGGGTATGTTTACAGATTTTTTTTTCTTAGGATGCCATGATTAACAGAACCTTGCAAATGTTAGGTACTATTTTTATTGATTGTTAAAGGTGCTCAAATGTGAGTTAAAATGGTTACAGAGGAAGGAACATGGTAATTAAGAAATGGAAATGTCTTCTTAAGTTTATTTTACCACCTTTGAAATTACATTGTCTAATTTCAGAAGTGCATAATATTTAATATCACTCTGGTGGTAAAATGATCCATGACTCAATTTTTTAAAATTTATTACTTTTGGTTGCTCTACTCTGTGGTTTATAAAGTACGTTTGTCCAACTGTCTAGGACAGGGTACTTCATCCACATTGCCTGTCTCCCCACTGAGTTCCCATATTTAGAGATTGTTGTCTGTTCTTCGTGACTCTTCAGAATGTCTTTATGCAATGCCTGCCGTTGTTCCTGGTTCTTGTTTACTTCCCGCCATGTTGGTTTTGCTGATGGAAAATATTACCAGAAGGATAAGATCAGTGCTGCTCGCAGATCATATTTCTGTAGTCTTGAAAGTTCTGTATCCTTCTTAGCTTGTATCCATGGCAATATATGAAGCGTTCTAAGGAATGGGGGATATTCAGAATTAGAAACCAGCATAAAACAGATTCTTGGCATTTACAAATTTAAACTTCCAAGTTGCAGCTCTTTGTGACTGACCCTGAAAGCCCCTGGTTTTGCTGAAGCACAGCATGAACTAGAGTCACACACATGCTTTGGGTCAGGTGTTTGGGAGTTAAAGGCCCAGCTAATGAGCGAGCCTAGCTAATCTGCAGCCTCTAAGTCTCAGTGTGATTGTTCTCTCTCATAGTTGAGGTACTTGTGATAGAGTCTAGAGTTGATTTGCAGATCAGATGACCTGCATCTCTGTGCCCCTCTGTTCCTGCTGTAGATCCTGCAGCACGTTTGGGTGCAGGATACCCCAGGACGAGCAGGAGGGCTGTGCAAGGACAGAAGGACCATTAGTGGACCGGTCCTGCGTCTTTGACAACCATCAGCCACAGGGACCATGCCTTGGGGACATCACCATGAATCACATTTGTGCGGGGTTCTGGCCTGGCTTTGGGCCCAGATGCACCTGTTTCTCCTAAGTCAAGGCCTCTCGTTCTGTATCTTGATGGCCAGACAGGTTTGAGCTGGGAAGGTGCTGATGAGGTATTTTATGGTTCTCTTTGCTACTTTGTCCTTTCTTAGAGCTTCCCAGATCCCCCTGTAAATCTCCCGATAAACTCTTCTTGTAACACAGGGGAACATACCGAAGGACCTAGTAGAGTATTTAAATACAGAGTAAGTATTTAGCCAGTAACTGTTAGCTAAGAGATAGAAAGTACTCAGTAGCTCAAAAAGTACTCCTCCATTCTTGGATATCCTTGACTTTATACTTCAGGTAAAGTATATTTCTGTCAGCAAAACCATCATGGCCGTAAGTCAGCAAGTACCATGAGCAGTAACGGGCTAGACATAAATGCATTCTAAAGAGCCACGAAGAAAAAACAACCTTCTAAATACGGGAACTTAGGGGATGGGAAGTGGGGGCGAAGGGAAAGGTAAGTCCCTTTAAGTACCATGTCCCAGACAGTTAGGCACATGTACTTTGGCATAATCTGTCCATCGTGCCTGCTCAGAGGGATATACAGGTTATTTTGGTAAAAGTTGTCATCAAAGCTAAGGTCAGCCAAGTGATACGCTTAGTCTAAATATCATAAGTTGCTGGGAAATACCTGTTTACCTGTTACAGAGAACTTAGTGAGTAAGTAAATATGAGTGCTGGGAGGGAGTGATATACAAATATTTTTAGGTATAGTCTATACCAAGCAAATTTGGAATACAGAGAAGGGAAAAATATCCTTGCCCTCAAGTGAGGCAGCTGAACAAATGAGTTAATTACAATATCGCAAGATGACAAATAGTGTAGTCGGAATATAGGAGTTGCCAAACGTTGGAAATCTGAGGCAGCTTGGTAGGAGATGGGGTTTTCCTGTGCCCTTTTCAGCGGAGACTCAATGAACCAATAGGGGTCCATCAGAAAAAGAAACAGCAGAGGTCACCTCTTGTGCACAGACCCAGAGGTCTGCAGAAACTCAAAACTGTAGCTGTACCGTCAGGACGGTAACCACTGGCCACCTGCAGTTATTAAAACTTAAATTCAGGAAGATAGAATAAAAATTTTAAAGCGGTGCCTCAGTTGCACCAGCCAGATCTCAAATGCTCATAAGCGTGAGGCTCCTGGCTGCCATGTTGGACAGAATAGTCTGTCGTGGCCACGAGGTCTCCTGGGCAGTGCGGTCTGAGCGCTGTCTGAGCAACGTGCAGGTGGGGGAACATCGCTGTGACATTCCAGGAGGAGGAGGTGGAGGGCAACAGAAGCAAGTTGGTGCAGGACAGCTACGTGAAATTGTCGTGTGTGAGAGTCCATATTTCCTCCTCCCGAATACTCTCTGTGGGCTGTGGCATCCCAGAGGACAGATCCGCATTTCTCTTTGGCCCAGGAGCTCGGTGAGGTTCCTCGTAGGACCGTGTGCTTTAGGGCACACAGAGTGTGAGGTAGAATCCATGATGCTTGAAGTGCACACTCTACAAACGTGTTCCCCTGCCGGTATTGATCATTTCCACCCAAGTTCACGTAGTACAACCTTCCAGTCTGAAATTGAAGGCCTTGCTGATTTCCAGCAGAGATGTGCTAAGGAGAAAAGGGTAAAACACTCCAGTGAGTGGGATTCTGAAGAACGCTTTTCTCCTGGGGGCTTTGAATAGGAGCTTCTTCGTGTCACCCTTGTTTTATCTAGACTTTATAATAATGTAAAGAAATTATCAAAATGTCATAAATTAGAGTGTTTCTTCTCTGGAATGCTGCTGTTGGAGTAGCATAGGAAAAAGGCCAGTCCCATGGGGGACAGGGATTCTTAGTTTTCAAAAACAACCCCTGTTTTGTATAAGGAGGTTGCACTCTCTGGTCCTCAGTGCACATGTTCTGTTCTTTCTGTTATAGCTACATTCAGGACACCGGGGGAGCATATAGCTCCGCGGAGAGGAAGAGCTTGCAGATATCCTGTGTTCTTGTACTTTTGTTGTGAAGGGCCATCGTTTGTTATCTTGTATAAACTCTTGCTCTCTGATGACAGGTTCAGCTAGGGTAATAAAGGGCTGAGAATAAAATTCAAATGCGTATGTGGAGATCCAAATGCATTTTCAGTTTTTTGGACTACAGATACTTTTCATGAAACATTCAGTTCACCTTGACAGTAGAATTATAAACACGTTTTTCAATACGTAAGTTGCTGATTCTTATTGTTGCAGAGGATAACTGGATCTTGGTGATAATATTAACAACCTGTAATCATTTGTATCATTTAAGTGTCTACACACACACACACACACACACACACACGCATGCACACGCACGCACGCATGCAGGCACAAAACTGCAAAGTAGATATAATTACCTCCATTTTACTTGTGAAGAAACTAGGGCTCTGAGAGATTAGGAGAATAGATTACAGTCCTGTGTCCACCCGGAGGGAGACTTTGCAGCTGTTAAACGCAATATCTGGTGAATATCAAGTGAATATCTGATAGGGCCGAAAGATGTTTACAATATACATGGTGAAGTGAGTGAAGCAGATACCAAACAATCAGTGTGGTCCCGTGTGCGCTTTCTGCACACACCCTCCTAGAAAAGGTGTGGAAAGACGCCGCCAGATTAGCACCTGGCATCCGGGGTGCCTCCTGCCTGCTTGCTCACGTAACTGCCCTTGTGGTTCCAGGGTGTGAGGGCGCTGAGCTCACTGCTGCTCAGCCAGTCCCTGCCGCTCCCAGCCCTGAAGCTTCTCCTCGAGAGCCAGGACGACGGCCTTCACGCCACGGCGCTGGAGCACATCACCGCCTTCGTCCAGGTATCCCCGGTGGAGTTTACCATTGCCTGTGCTTCGGAGAAACGAATTAGCATTGTCATTCTCAGAAATAACATCCGTGATTGATTTAAGGCTGTTTTGTCTGCAGTATTCTCTGACCACGCTGTTTCTGTTTTGTCTAAGAAGTAAATATTTGTTTATTCTATAAACATTTACTAAACCTCTCTCATGAACCAGACTCTGTGTTCATGTGCTGAGAATACAAATCCGAATGATGAAGCAGTTTCTCTGGAGAAGCCAGTGTATTGTATACCCTTTAAAGAAATGTCAGAGCAGCCCAGGACAAGTGGACGTGTCCTTGCCACTTGAAATGTAGATCACAGGAATTTGTCGCGTCAGGCAGGATTCTGTGCCTGGATGTATGTGTTTGGTTGCCTGCTAATTAAAGGTGAGACAGTGGCTGCAGGTAATGTTTACTGGCACCTTCTAAAATCTCAAGCCCTGTTTCCCCTGGCAAACTAACACGCCATTGAAGCAGTGTCTGGGCTTGAGGAATGACGTACTAAAGTCAAGGCTTGAGATTTCTCCCTCAAGGCTGGTTGTCTTGTTATCGTGATTAAGGAAGAAACTTTCACTTCCCTTTTCAAATTTTACACTTTAGAAATAGGTAGCTCAGAGTTGTGTTTTAATGAATTTCCATTGTATGATCCTTACTGAAATCCTTCTGTAGAGATCATTCTTTCACTGTAAAATTTGTGTGTGTGTGTGTGTGTGTGTGTGTGTGTCTATGTGAGTGTGTACACACACAGATATAATTTTAGGTATGCGTGTATACTCACATGTACGCACACACACAGTTATATATATATATTTTTTTTAACAAAAATGTTAGAGGATGTTTTCTAGGGACAAGAGAGGAGAAGAGAATTCTAGAACCTGGGTACATACTTGCCAAACAAGACCATGAAGAGATTTAATGACAACGGATACAGAAAGTTAGGTCTATGGTTACAGAAAGTAGACAATAATTCCATTTGGAAATTGTCATAATGAGCAAAATGAAAAGAATCTAATGCATTTATTCATTGAGATGTATTTCTGAAATAATATAAAGCTTCTGCAAACATTTTTATGACCACTCTTCATTATCACTGATGATTGATCATAGCAGGGGCCTCTTTGGAAACAAGGCATTAGTAGGGAGTAGAGGGGACCTGTCTGCTGTAACCCCCCATCCAACTGTGCTCAGATAAACCCTGCATAGTGTTGGGAATGGACAAGAACCTAAGAATTACAATGTTGTTTTTTTCTTTAGCCCATTTTTTATTGCAAATCCAAGAAATTAGGAAGAAGGAAGAAACAGAAGAAAATCAGGCTGCATGTTTTCAGTGCTTTTCCTTCTCCCCACTGTCGTCTCTTAGTGTCTCTGCTTAGGCGTTCCCACTAAATTGGCCATGGGCCTCTCTGAGAAGACTACAGTGATGTGTTATCCATCACCCTTCTGTACTCATCCTGCATGGAGCTCCCTTAGTGCATCCTAAATTCCAGAGGCGAGTAGATCAGGTTTCATTGTAAAGATTCTTCATCCCGAATGCATCCGTGAGGACTGCAACTAGAACTGGGGCTCCCCACCTGCAGACTGGCTTTGCTGCACACACGTACCCACGCACACCCCCGACACACATGCTCACACCCCCCCACACGCTCACACATGCCCTTGACACATAGTCTCACACGCACACGCACACGCACACACCCCTGACACACACTCATACATACACATATACTCTCTCTCTCTCTCTCTCTCCCACACACACACTCACACACACCCACGCACACCCTCTACCACTGGCTATCACAGTAAGAAACCAAGTGGGAACACTGCAACACCCAAGTCATTTGTAAGTGGTGCTGAGTTACCTCCATAACACTTCCGTGTCATGTGCAGCATTGGGCTAAAGCTCTGTGGTTGTGAAATAGCCCTTCAGACTGTGGGTGGTTTGTCTGGGGTTGTGATGATGACACCCAAAACCTCAGTGGCCTTCAGATCCACAAATCAAAACCGGAGATGTCAGTTGCTGAGGTGAGTTACTTACCTACCACCGAGGCCCTTACCTGGGGGAGGTTGGTAATGGCACTTAACTGTAATTCCCTGCACTGAGGTTGAGTTTTTACATTAGGCCAACCCATCTGTGACCTTAAAATGTGTTCATGGAAATGCTGAGTATCGTCAGACCTTGTGCATCCTCCCAAGAGCTGAAGTTTGGCAGGGTTTTCCAGTTTTTAAAAATTTTTAACTTTTTTACTTTGAGATAATTTTAAATTCGCATTCAATTGGAAGAAATAGTACAGCGGGATCTCTTGTACCCTTCACATGGTTTCCCTTGATGGTAGCATGTTGCATAGCTGTAGTGCAATGTTCTGATTCAATCTCTGGACCTTATTCAGATGGCAGTGGTTTTACAGGCACTCACTTGGGTGTGAAGTCCTGTGCAATATTGTCCCATGGAGATTTGTGTCACCACCACTACGGTCAAGACACAGAGCAGTTGCGTCCCAGGGATCTCTTGTGGGGGACCCTTTGTGGCCACAGCCACCTTCTCCCTCCCCCACATGCTCCCCCCTGCCCCCAGCAACCTGTGACAACTACTGATCTGTTCTCCATCTCTGTCACTTTGTCACTTCAAGAATGCTCTATAAATGAAATAAGAACGTAGCTGTAGTTCATCATTGCTCTCCCAGCACCATTAAAAGGTCATGTGACCCTTCTCTAAGGGCAGAGTTTCAGTAGGCCTTTTTACAGGACTCCTGACTAGCTGTCTTTATTCTGTCTTACTAAATTTTTTTTCTATTTTAAATCATATGTGGTATTGCAATGAAAAACATAATATTTGCTTTTTTGTTTGTTTTTATATTGCTATTCACTCTGTCCATTAGTAGAGGGCCTGGGTTCATTAGTAACTTCAGTTTCTCCCTTGTGGTTATTGACGGTAGTTCCCGTTGACATTAAAAGACAAAACCAAGGGACTCCTCTGGTAGGCAGCCGTGCCTGTGCAACACGTGGATCCACGTGGGAAAACAGCGCCACGTGCTTGCTGTTGGCACATGTTACTTCACTATTGGTTACAAGAGGCTGACAGCTTTACAGGTGTTTACAGCTCAGCGGGTGATGCGTTAAGTGCTGATGCCAGAGATTGGACCGCATTTCTTCATTTCCTTCTCGAAGCTTTTCTGAAATTGCCCGCCTCTAGTGTTCAGCATGTAACCTCTTACAAATGGCCAGCAGCCTCTTTGCTGGAGCAAGAGAAAGTCTTTCTTAGAGCTTATATTGTCGATGAATAATTGTCGATGAATAATCTGCGTGGTGCAGATCTTCCTCAGCTAACCATGGGCTTACGTCCCAATAAATCCATCGCAAGTTGGGAATATCGTGAGTCAAAAGGGCACTTACTGAACTTAACCTACCAAATACTGGAGCTTAGCCTCACCTGCCTCACATGTGCTCGGAGCACTTCTGTTAGCCAACAGTCGGGCAAAATCATGTAACACAAAGCCTGCTTTATGGCAAAGTATGAATGTGTCATATAATTTATTGAAGACTGTCCTGAAAGTGAGAAACGGAACGGCCATCCTGGTGCAGAAGATGTGTCAGCATATTGGTTGTTGACCCTCGTGGTCGTGTGGCTCACGGGGAGCCGCGGCCGCTGCCACCACCCAGCACCATGAGAGAGGATCATACTGGGTATTACTAGCCCAGGAAAAGATGCAGAATCAAAGTGGTGCTTCTACTGAATGTGTATCGCTTTTGCACCACTGTGAAGTCAAAAAATTGTAAGCGTGTTGCGAGTCAGGGGCCGTCGGTATGGACTGCTGGGTTCCCTCGTCCATCAGCCCCAGTGAGATTCGAGCTCACCTCCAAAACTTTCTTCTCTCCAAGAAGAATCTTCCTGCTGCTGTGTTCGAATCTCGTCTCTGGAGTATTTTCCACTGGGAAAGTCACTCACTCGCTCATTTCCTCAGAGTAAGCAGACATCGATCGCTAAGAGTTCTGTATACCGAAACCCCCCGTTTCATAATTCCGGACTTGTGGTAGCTTTGCTCGTCACTCCTTCCTCCTCGTCAGTGCTGCTCACCGCCTCTGCCCGGCCTCCATCCTGGGGCCCGTTCTGGACTGCAGTGCCTAGTGAAAGAAGAATTCAAGGGGTGACAGATGAGGGGTTACAGACCTTGTCACCTAATTAAGCATTCCTCTCTGAAGCTAGTGACAACCAGTGTCTTTCCAGTACTGGCTCTTTTCCCGACATCGTTACGGGCACATCCTCACCTTACCTTCTTACTAATCTTGTGAAAAGATGGCATTCTAGTTTCACAGATGGAAACACACGCCCAGAGGTCATACAGCTAGGCACGGCTGGAGCTGAAATTTAAACTGTAGATCCAGTGTTCAAAGCCTGTAATGCTGCCTGCATTCATGTGACGAGGCAGGCTGTCTTGTCCTGGAAACGGGTTGTCTCTGCAGAGAAATGAAATTGCTGAGAGCATCTCGAATCATATTAGCTCTGAGCTGGTCTAATAAGTGGCCCACTATAGGGCTTCCTTTTTCAAACCCACTAGGAAACCTGGGTCTTGGGTGAGCACTGCTGGGGGCCGAGAGCTTACCACCTCCCGGGGTGCTCTCGGCCATTTTTTGATAGACCTCATAGTAAGAGAGCACCTCTGGATTGGGATCGAAAGCTGCACCGTTACCTTGAACATGTTGATCTTGGCCCTGCCCGATGGAGTTGCTCAGGATTAGATGCCTCCATGGACAGTCCTTCACATATTTAGCATTGGTGACTCTTAGCCTCTTTTGTCTTGCCTTGAAGGCACTGGAGCCCACAGACATTACTTACACTGCACTGTGTCTAGATCGGAGGAGGGAGAGCCTTAAAGATGCTCAGGAAAACACGTTTGGATTAACATTGTTATGCAAAACCAAGAAACCTTCTTCCTTTCTTTGTCTCCTCTTTAACTCTATCCAGGCTTCCAACTAGTCCCTCCCTGATGAGAGTCTGTTCCACCCTGAAGAGCTCCCTCAATACTGCCTTCTCACAGTTCTCAGCTGAATGCCTCTGGTGACAGGCAGCTCACTCCCTGTCAGTTAATCTATTCGATTTCTAGGCCTCATTGGTGGTTGATTGACTTACTTAGTGTGAGCAGATGTGCTAAGCATCCATTGTGCTAGCCTGTTAGTGTGTGTAGGAGTGAGGAATGGGCAGGATGTTTGTGAAGATAAAATAAAATCACATCCTCTATTTAAAGGAATGATATGGAGATTCATATGTGAGATAACAGCACAAGAAACGAAGGTAGGAACAGGGTAAGTACAGGGTGTGGAACCGGCAAAACTCAGGGCCCACGATGCAGTGTTTGCTGTGGTCATAGAAGCGATCAGACTCGGCTTTTCAAAGATTCTCTCTCAATGTTAGAGCAGAAGTTAGATGATTTGCCCTAATTTTGGTTTCAGAAGAGGCATACTGTGAAATCCCGTGCTAGGAGAGGCTGGTATTTATGCTGAGAAGTGGAGTCTGAATATCTTTCAAATAAACAGAAAACAAAAGAAACCCTGCAGGCATTTTCCTTCTCCGAGTATACACTCGTGCTGCCCTTTTATTTTTCTGCCCTTGCAGTTGATGTTCAATAACTTCTATTAGCAGCAGTATATGTAAAAATGAGACAGGTACCCTGTCCTCCAGCAAACAGTGAAATAATAGTACATAATCTTCTGCAGAATTATTGGAATGAGGCCCTGCATACATTTCAGGTACCTACCGAATTTCAGCTTACCTCATCACTATAATTACTCTTAGTTTTGTATAGATCCATAAAGTCGGAGACTTGAATTCAGAGAAAGTTCATTACCTGTTGTTGAAACTGGAATTAAGAAGATAACGTTTTAATGGCTTGGAAGATGATAGCACTTTGTGCTTTAATAGATTTATTTCCCAAGATCTGCAAAGTTTCTTTTATTCTCAAAAATTAATTACTGACAGAAGAAACAATCAGTGACCAAGATGGCAAGCATTTTGTCATTTTATGATAGATGTATGTCCTCTCCTTCTGGAACATGCATCATGCCTGGTTTGTCTGACTGTAACAACTTTGGCCATTTACTGAACTTGAACTCTGCACCAGGCATTGTGTTAGGCACTTAAAAACATAGATTATCACAACCCGCAGAGATAGTCTGAGGTCTACGGGTCTGGGGCTCAGAGAGATTTGTCCTTAACAGGGTCACACAGCTGTCCAGCCAAGAAACCAGGATTGGAAATTAGTCTCTAGCCCAAAGTCTGTCTTCTCTTCCCAAGACCACGCTGCCTCTGACTCGAATTCCGAGTTATTTGATCAGAGGATTAAATCAGCTGATCCTCCTGGACTTGTCTCATATTTATTTCCAACATCCAGCTGAGTCCAGAAATGACAGAACATATTTTTTCCCTCAAGCTCTAAAAGCACCAATCAAGCAAATGTCAGGAATGTGTGATTTTCCACAGACTGTATACCAAAATAAGTCTTGATCAATTAAAAAGTTACATATTTTTAAAAGTCAGTAAAATGTGTGTGTGTGTGTGTATCAGATCCTTTGAGGAATTCTACTAAAACTTTTAATATTTAAAGCAATAGAAAAAAATCATGAACAGTTTTTTTCCTGACATTATAAAAATGTAAAACTTCTGTAAAACAAATAATAAAAACAGAATAGCAAACAGATTAGAATGTTTATTACAACTAAAATCAGGGTCGATAATTTAAGTTCTAGAACTCAGAGAAAGCATTTACATAAAAAAATTGATTTTTGGTATTTCGATAATATCAGACATTTAAAAACAACTGAAATATCCATAGCAGGAGAAGGTATATAACTGTTCTCTCTCTTCTGTAGACTATTTTGTAGCCATTGCGATCTTTAAGAATGAAAACTGTGTAAAAGCACTTACGAATCTTTCAATATATTGTGAATGAAGTAGACCACAAAATCTCTGCACGTGGAGAATTACTAGAGAGGAAAGGAGGGAAGTCATTTTCCTGTGGGATCCACATATAGAGGATTTGTTTTTTCAAACTATTTCCACCTTTCCTTTTTTTCTTGATTTGAACAAGGAAAATACACTGGGTTAGAATGAGGGATGGGTGGCTACCAGACTTGTAGTACTTTGTTAGAATTTCAGTCAAAAACAAGAAAAATGAAGAAAAGTTGAAGCTCAACACATTAAGCGGGCAGCTCGGAATGTGGCCGTCATGCTTGGGAAGGTCTGGGGCACCGCCGGGCACCCTGCCGGACTGAGGACAGTGACTCAGTCTGGCCTTGGCGCCCCCGAGGCAGGAGGCCTGGTGTGGGACCTTGGCCAATCCATTTCTTCTCTGACCCTCAGGCCCCTCTTGTTTAAGATGCAGTTGTTGGAACGAGTCCTCACAAAGGCCATCCTTCTTTCTGTGTTCTTTCTCTATTTTGTCCCAAATGTGCACAGTATAAGTGTCTACACGGTATTCCCTGTGTGCGTGACAATTACAAAGTATGCTCTGACCATTCTGTACCTTTTGCAAAGGGCCAGAGCCAGGTGCAAGGTCAGAGAAAGGAAATAGAACAAAGGCAGCCACTCCCATTTTCTCAGGACCTGATTACGAGAAGCTAAACCGGAATTTCCCCCTAGGCCTTGGCCGGGCCACCACAGAGCTCAGTGGAGGTCAGCAACATCTGAGTGGGCCAGGGCCCAAGAGGAATCATTGTATTTCATTTCTGTGACTTCTGCCTTGGGCTTGCTTGCTTGCTGGCTTGCTTGCTTTCTATTAATGTTTTATTATTTATATTTGAAAGAGCAAGCACGAGCGAGGGAGGGGCAGAGAGGGAGACAGAGGATCCAAAGCAGGCTCTGTCCTGAGAGTGCAGAGCCCAATGCGGGGCTGGAACTCAGGAACCATGAGATCATGATGTGAGCCAAAGTCCGACACTTAACCTACAGAGCCACTCAGGCACCCCTTCTGTTTTCTTAGCCAAGGGAGTGGACCGAGAGCTTTGAGAGGGTCGGTGCTTGGCCGCCCGCCCCTGACCCCAACCTGGCCAGCAGGAAACCGATTTCGAGGATGTCCTCGCCCTGGAGAGAAGCAAACAGAAGAGAGGGATAAGAGGAGCAGTAACTGTGAGCATTGACAGAACCCCTGTCTCTTCCTCAAGCTGGAAAAATCCATCACTCCCTTTCTAGGAGTCTTTCAGACCCCCAAAGGAAGGGTTCGTGAGGAAACAGAGAGAATAATAAAGGTGTCCTAGCCTTGAAGACTTATTCAGGGCAGCGGAGAATGTATTGCCCTGCAGTGTTTGGATTCTGAGTCTTTTATCTGTCTATTTTATCAAACATTTGCCTGTAGCATCCTGGCACACATTTGTTCCCTCCTAGAGGGCTGGGTGCAGGGATTCTTTGTTTTTAAGGGTGAACCAAAAAAATACACAGTAACTCAGATGCCCTATGTGTGCGCGTGCACATGTGCTCAGGAAAGCAGTAGTGTTCAAGGAAAGGGTGAGAGCTTTAGGGTTACTCATTCTTGGATTCATCCTACAAGTCTTGCTGAGCCCCCAGCTGTGGCCAACACTGTTCTGGCCATGGGGGATGCGGGGATAAACAAGGAAGACGAGATCGTTGCTCTGGAGGTAAACAAATAATACACAACTAGTCAAGGATGAGGGCTCATTGTCCAGCTCACCGTTCAGCAGCCACATGACATTGGGCACATTGACTTTGACCTCACTGAACTGGCTTCTTCATCCATCAAATGAGATTGTAACTGTCTTGCAAGGATGCTTTGAGGTTGAGACTGAGTGCTCACTGGCACGTGGATGGCCCTCAGCAAATGGAAGACACTGTGACAGTGGGGGCAGCACTCACATAGGGTCAAGACTCCTGTTTCCTAGCTCTGAAGAAGAGAGGGAGGGAAGCTGGAAGGAAAGAAGAGACACAGAACCCATAAGCAGACCCCAGTGGAGAGTGCTCACCGGTCTTCCACAGCCCTTTCCTTTCCCACCATCCCACCTCTACAAACAAAAACCAGCAAGAGATGCTAAATCGAGCTCAACCTAAGTGTCTTCCTGAGTCCGAAGTGGATGAGCTGCATGTGCTCGTATTGACAAAAGCACGAGGCCCAGGGTTTGCAAGAGACTCTTCAGTCCTGGAATGTGGCTCTGTTCAGATCCTCTGCTGGGATAGCGCTCTTAGGGTGTACTTGTGCCATTGACAAAAGTGTGACAGCATTCAATGATGCGGGTTCGTCCAGCCATGTAACAACAGTTGATTAAACTGGATGCTGGGAGAGGAGGATAAAGCCTCTGTGCCCTGAAGAAGCCCCCAGTCTGGCAAGGGAGCCAGACCTACAAATTACTCCCGCGGAAGAACATCTGTAAGGAAGGAGGAATCAGCTTAGGTGAGACACGTAGGGAAAATGTCACCCAGGAGATGAGACTGACGTTGCGGTTGGTTTTAAAGGATCACTAAGTTGCAGGAAAGATTGATGCTCTCTGACAGCGGGCGGTGACTCTCATTCTCAGAACAGCTCTTGCTTTCATTCTTGCAGTCCATAGATGCAGTTGACCTCGTCTTCAGTAGCGTTTCCTCCTTGTCACAGAACATGCAGGACGAGCACACTGTGAACAGTTGTATAACATAGTTGGTCCAAACATTAGTTCATTGGCTTTGAAATGCCACATTATTCCTGTGGTCCCTACAACCAAAATTGCTAAAAATGCTCAGTGACATTAGGAAGGACTGTCCTGAAGCTGTTTTATGACCGCCCCATGTAAATGAGGAGCTCCGGATTTTGACGTGCGACGAGCGTTGACTTGATTCCTTATAGAAGAAAATGTGGAAATAATAGAAAATAGAAAAGCGTATGCTAAGTGTCAACCCTGTCGAAAACCATACAGAGACTAAGCAGAGAAGACCAGGGAGGAAACACAGAGGATATCCGAGCTGAAAGAGCCTGTAAAACAGACCACATAACATTGGTCTCCAAAATACAAAAATGTCTTAAAAAGGTAAGTTGGGTACTGAGCTTTCTAGAGGCTTAAGCAAGAACGACCTAAAGCCTTCCTGTCCGTCTTCCTAGTTACATCAGTGGGGTTGATGGATGTATTTTCTCAGTGGAGTAAAAAACAGGTTTTTCTGTTGTAGAAAGAATTATTTGCCTGGGCCTCTACATACAGCAGAGGTTTGGGGTTAAAGAAAATGGGCCGTGGCGAAGCACCAACGAGATGGTAACTGTAGTTGTTGAAAGCCTGGGCTCTGAAGTCGAGACTGGCCTGAATTCAGCTTCCGTCCTGGCCGCATGACTTGCCACGATGTGTGCCAGCGTTCTTACCCCTCCTTTCCCTGATCCGTGACTTCCAGGGCTGATGGGGACACAGTTGGCACTTTCTGGCCCTCGGTGTTTGGTAGCTGTGGCAGCAGCTCGGGGCTCTTGGCACGTGGCTGCGTCTGCTGCCGCCGGGGAACCGTGTCTGTGGCCCCGTGTGTGTGTGTGTGTGAGCTCAGGCTCGCGCCCCCGTGTGTGCTCTTTGGCGTGAGCGCCGTGAACCCCGGTGAAGGGTGCAGGATGACGAAAGCGGGAAGAAAGGCGGCGTGGAGCAGCCAGCGGGGGGCGTGCGTGATGAGTTCTGTGGCAGGAAGAAGTGAGCAGGGCCCCTCTCATGTTTTGCCTGTCTCATCTCTTGAAGGTGAATGACTCCAACTGCGACCAAGAACTTCTTTCCCTGCTCCTGGACGCCGGGCTGCTGGCCAAGTGCATCTCTACTCCCTTCTACCCGCGAATCATCGAGCACCTCTTGGCCAGCCCGCAGCAGGGGCCCTGGGATGCGGAGGGGCTGGCCAGACACCTGCGGGAGGCCGGCCACGGAGCCGAAGCTGGGTCGCTCCTTCTGGCCCTGCGGGGGACGCACCGGGCCTTGCGAACCTTCAACGCGGCGCTCAGCGCGGGAGAGCACTGGGTGTGAGTCCGGTCTGGGCCTGCGTGGTCGAGGTTTCTCAGCCACCCGGTGGGAAGGAACCCCAAAGCCAAATGCTGTTCCATGGGCCACGTGTGCACCTGCTGATCGTTCTCAGTGGTTCCAAAAATGCAAATAAAGCTGTATATAAGTGATGAGCGTCGTGTACACGTTTTCTTTCTGGCCGTGACCGGTTAACGTACTTTCTTCTTGACTAAGAGACTCGACTCCTCACCCTTTATTCAGAGCCGTCTTTTCTGGATAGAATACAGCGAATAAAGACATTTGGATGTGGAGGTGGGTAGGGCTGCGCTAGAAACGGAGTGTGTGTGGGATGGTCACTGGTTGGAGCAGATGTCCTGGGATGGAGGAGGAATGCCTCAAGTTAGTTATGCAACTTAGGGCAAAGTTCTCTACTCCCTGAACCTTAGTCAACCATGTGTAAAATGAGGGTTGTGTTATGTCGCAGGGTTGTTGAGTTTTTTTGTTTCTTGTTTTTTTTTAATTTACATCCAAATTAGGTAGCATATACTGCAACAGTGATTTCAGGAGTAGATTCCTTAATGCCCCTTACCCATTTAGCCCATTCCCCCTCCCACCATCCCTCCAGTAACCCTCTGTTTGTTCTCCATATTTAAGAGTCTCTTCTGTTTTGTCCCCCTCCCTGTTTTTATATTATTTTTGCTTCCCTTCCCTTGTGTTCATCTGTTTTGTCTCTTAAAGCCCTCATATGAGTCCTCATATGATATTTGTCTTTCTCTGACTAATTTCCCTTAGCATAATACCCTCTGGTTCCATCCACGTAGTTGCAAATGGCAAGATTTCAATCTTTTTGATTGTCAAGTAATACGCCATTGTATAGATATATCACATCTTCTTTATTCATCCATCGATGGACATTTGGGCTTTCTCCATACTTTGGCTATTGTCGATAGTGCTGCTATAAACATTGGGTGCATGTGCCCCTTCAAAACAGCACACCTATATCCCTTGGATATAGTGCAGTTGCTGGGTCGTAGGGTAGTTCTATTTTTAATGTTTTGAAGAACCTCCATACTGTTTTCCAAAGTGGCTGCACCAGCTTGCGTTCCCACCAGCAGTGCAAGAGATCCTCTTTCTCCTCATCCTCGCCAACATTTGTTGTTGCCTGAGTTGTTAATGTTAGCCATTCTGACAGGTGTGGGGTGGTATCTCATTGTGGTTTTGATTTGTATTTCCCTGATGATGAGTGATGGTGAGCATTTTTTCATGTGTCGGTTGGCCATCTGGATGTCTTCTTTGGAGAAGTGTCTATTCATGTCTTTTGCCCATTTCTTCACTGGATTATTTGTTTTTTGGGTGTTGAGTTTGATAAGTTCTTTATAGATTTTGGATGCTAACCCTTTATCTGATAAGTCATTTGCAAATATCTTCTCCCATTCCATCGGTTGCCTTTTAGTTTTGCCGATTGTTTCCTTCGCTGTGCAGAAGCTTTTTATTTTGTTGAGGTCCCAATAGTTCATTTTTGCTTTTGTTTCCCTTCCCTCTGGAGATGTGTTGAGTAAGAAGTTGCTGCAGCCAAGATAAAAGAGGCTTTTGCCTGCTTTCTCCTCAAGGATTTTGATGGCTTCCTGTCTCACATTTAGGTCTTTCATCCATTTTAAGTTTAGTTTGTATATGTATAAGAAAGTGGTCCAGGTTCATTCTTCCACATGTTGCTGTCCAGTTTTCCCAGCACCACTTGCTGAGGAGACTATCTTTATTCCATTGGATATGCTTTCCTGCTTTGTCAAAGATTAGTTGGCCATACATTTGTGGGTCCAATTTTGGGTTCTCTATTCTGTTCCATTGATCTGAGTGTCTGTTTTTGTGCCAAGGGTTGTTGAGTTATGTGAGGTTGTGTGCTTTAGGCTCTGTGAGATACATAGTAGGGGCCCAAGAAATGTTACCCTCACTCATTAGTGTTATAGTATGTGAATCATGATTTTGAGGCCACAGCCAGATCAACCCAAGCATATGAGATGCCTACTGCATTAGGGGTCCCCATACTTACACCATCACCGTACTAAGGTTGGCACATTTGCATGTCTGTGACACCTAGATAACCAGGTGGGTGGGCTAACTGGTGTGCACACTTTTCCTAGTGAGGGGATCACTAATTTGCATAGAGCTGATCCTAGCAAATAGCAAAGGTATGGATGGCAACACACTCAGGAAAACCCGCACAGAAGGGGTGTTTCCCGTGCAGGGGGATAAGGATCCCCATGAATGACTCCCTGGCACTTGCTTCTGCTGTAGAAGTGGGTGCTTGAAGGTGGAGGCTTGGTATGGAAGTTCTGGACTTTGCGCTTGTGACCGCCTCACACCAGATTCAAGCCACAGCAACTCGGTGACCAGCGGACCAGGTGAGGCCCCATCTGACGCACACTGGTCATTACCCCAACTCCAAAGAAGTGCGTGGCAGGAGGGAAGGTGGGAGGTGGCCGTGTGTTAATAAGAAGGTTTAACTTAGACAGATGGGATGATGTTATATAGGATAATCCTTTGTTATAAGGAAAAATTTTTTATTAATTTGAAAAGGTATCCGATGGTCCGTTTCTGTATTGCTCTGTCAAAGCCTGTGGGCTGCATGTAATGTGGCTCAGTGTGGGTCTCGGCGTGTGGCATACCGGGGCAGCCTAGTCTCCACATCACCCCACACTGTCACCAGTGTCCTACCTGGTTGGGCACGCACTCTGAGAATAATGTCGCTTTACCTTAAACTCCCTACCATCGTCCTCATCATTGGCTTCATCTCATTTCTACTCCTGTGGATGTAGCCACAGAGTCCTCTAACAACAACAAAAAGTTTTCATCATTGGATGAGATTTATTGGCTTAATAGCCCACTCCCCTGACTCCTGACCTGTTGTCTACCCCAGCACTGAGTTCCTTGTCCAAACCTTTGGTAGCACCTGGAATTTGGGAATGGCTTACACAAGCCTCTGAAATGCTTCAAAGGAAAGGGGTCAACATTTTTCTCCCCAGTTAGGGAACACCTGTCCAGAGAGATCCACAAGGCCAAGCAGGCCTTCCTAGAACTCTGAGGGCACCAGCTGTACCAGATGGCATTGATCAAGCCTCTCTCAGGAAGCATGCCTACTGGTCACGTGGATTTTTTCTAACCTTCCGGATACCTTCCATCATTTCAGGTGACTGAAAACAAGGTGAGCACTCTTCTGAGATACCATTTGAATGGAATCCATCCAGCCATGTTTTTCTTCCAACTTGCAGAATTATAGGCCCTAGACATGAACATAACACCATGACTCTATAGACTGATAAACTGAGGGCCAGAGGGCTGAAGTGCCTTGCTGGAGGCCAACAGCAAATTGTGGGTCTCCACATCCCCAGCCAGCCACTGTGCAGTGCTTATGTGGAAGGGAGTCCTTCATAATTTAGCTGTTGGTGATAGCGCTGCTATAAACATTGGAATACATGTGCCCCTATGAATCAGCACTCCTGTATCCTTTGGATAAATTCTATTTTTAATTTTTTGAGGAACCTCCTCACTGTTTTCCAGAGTGGCTGTGTCCATCAGCTGATGAATGGATAAAGAAGATGTGGTTTACATATACAATGGAATACTACTTGGCAATGAGAAAGAATGAATTCCATTGCTACAACGTGGATGGAACTGGAAGGTATTATGCTGAGTGAAATAAGTCAGAGAATGGTATCATATTTTCACTCATGTGGAATTTGAGAAACTGAAGACCATGGGAGAAGGGAAGGGGAAAAATAGTTTCAAACAGAGAGGGAGGCAAACCATAAGAGAGCCTTAAATACAGAGAGCAAATTGAGGGTTGATTGGGGAGGGGAGCAGAGGAGAGGGGAAAATGGATGACGGGACGTTGAGGAGGGCACTGTTGGGATGAGCACTGGGTGTTGTATGTAAGTGATGAATTATGGGAATGTACTCCCAAAGCCAAGAGCACACTGTATATACTGTATGTTAGCTAGCTTGACAATAAATTATATTAAATACATACATACCATGGAAATTATCTTTAAAATTATTCTGGAACAGGTTAATACCTACTTGTAAGCCAATTGTAATAATGTAATGATGTCCTCATTGTTGGAATTTTAGTCTCTGATTTTTTATAAATAATACTAAAATAAATTTCCCCTTATATTAAAAAAAAGGGGGGGGAAGGGAGTCCTTCATATAAACTATGTTGCTGTGATCTGACTCATGTCCTCACCAGAAATCAAATTTGCAAAGTTTGAACATTTTCTATGAAGGAAAGAAAAAATGAAGGAATGCATTCCAGATTCCTCCCAACTGCATAAAATACTCTAGAAGACTGAGGTGGTCTCTGTGTCAGTATTTAGGATGTGCACCATGCATGTTAAAGGAGATAATTTATTTTCTGCGAGCCGCGAGCACAGAGCCTGTAAAAAGCTCCTAGTAGTTATCTCAAAACCTTCCTCTTTGCACACGAAGCAGAATAAGAAAGGGTTGCCCTGGCCCCCTCACACCCAGATTTTAAAGGTTTGCTGGCCTGGAAAGTGGACCCAACGGTGGGCGGAGTAGGGAGTGAGCCTTTGGTATCTGATGACCTGGGTGTGAACACAGTGCCACGTTCAGCGGATAACTTCATCTCTCGGAGCCTCGTCTTCTTACGCATAAGTAGGGCTAGTAATGCCTTCCAGGTATTTAAGGTAATACCACGTGGCCTGCTCTGTACCCTGCTGAACCCACCGTCTGCCTAGGACTCCTCTCTGTCAGTGGTGCTGGGCCCTGCTTCAGCCGAGGGAGTTCCCCCCAAACATATACCCCAAGTTTGAAATGCATTAACTCATTTAATCCTCATGATAACCTTATAAGGAAACGAGGTCCAGAGAGGGTAAGTTATTTGCCCAGGGACACAAAGCTAGTAAGTAATGGAACTGCCTGGCGATCTGAGGTAGTCTGATTCAACCTTGGCCACTTGCTGGGTAAAACCCCAGTCGTCGTGGCGCCTTCTCCCTCTGCTGAAGAACCCGGGTGATCTTCCTGGCGGGCATCTGAATGGCACTGGGCTGTATTTTCCATCTTTCTTTTCCATTCATGAGCTGATCATATGGCAAAGGGGTCTATGGAATGTTCTTTGAGTCTTCCCAGCTGCCTGCTGGTATCCCAGCCTTCTGAGATCTCTGTTCAAGAGCTCAGATTCGAAAATGTCCAGACTCCCCCACTTCCCACACAATACCTAGGGGCCTTTGTTCAAACCTTCCCTGGCATTCCGTGTTTCCCAAACCATACACGTGGCTTTGGCCACCATGCCTGTTGTCTGTAGACAATTATTGGGGCATCACCTAGCTTACTAAAAGGAGGATGAGCCAAGGGTTTCAGAAGTGCCCGTCTCCACTTTGAAGTTCGTGAGGACCCATGGTTAAGGATCAAGCTGCAGATTAGAATAACCTGAGGAGAATTTAAAATTCACTGATGCTGGGGCGCCTGGGTGGCGCAGTCGGTTGAGCGTCCGACTTCAGCCAGGTCACGATCTCGCGGTCCGTGAGTTCGAGCCCCGCGTCGGGCTCTGGGCTGATGGCTCAGAGCCTGGAGCCTGTTTCCAATTCTGTGTCTCCCTCTCTCTCTGCCCCTCCCCCGTTCATGCTCTGTCTCTCTCTGTCCCAAAAATAAATAAACGTTGAAAAAAAAAAATTTTTAAATTCACTGATGCTGAGACCCCCACCGTGATGCCGACTGTTATCCAGGGGTGAGGCACCAAATCACGGGAAGCCACAGCCAACGGGAGAACCAGATTTATGTCATTGGCTTCTTGTCTCTCGTTAGCCATGTCCCTACCCACTTGCCTTTCACTGAGAAGCAAATAAGGAACGGGACAGGATCTAATGTGGCTCTTCCGTCCACACCACCCTTACTCTGGAAAGGTGGCCTGGAGCACGAGGGGCTGGAGTCCTTGGTCTGGGAGTGCCGGCCAGCACCGCCTACTCGGGCAGGCCCTCACCTGCCAGGTGAGCATGTGCTGCCTTTAAAGGGGAGTGGCTTCACAGAAGGATGAAAAGACCCACCACTTGCTTAACCTGCCACTAAATTTAGACGTGGAGTCGAGGCAGCCGGAATCGGCTGGCTCCCCGTGTCCGAACGGCACTGCCTGTGGTACGTTAACCTTCCCCTTGAAAACCGGGCCTTCTCTCTTTGGAAAGAAACTCATCGTGGTCAGTGTAGCAGGAGAGCATTCAAAGGCAGCTCCGCCCTTTTCTTTGGAAGAGGCTGCCTTTTTCTCCAGCTTAATGTAAACGCAGCAGCTCTGTGCTCTCATTGCGCTCCAATGCCTGGGACTCCGTATCTCTTCTTAATAACTTTAAACTCATTATAAACTGAAGATGGCTTAGAAAATGAGACAATGGGAAAATAGGCTAGCATCTGTCCCGGGGCTTGAAAAGAAGAAGAGGAAGGGTCTTGTTTGAGCAGCCACGCGCTGGTCTTTCTCTCTCTCCACCGGCCATGGGAGACGCGAGAAGCAACGGCCCTACAGTCGGATGCTGCAGACCCCAGAGCCACCGCGCGGCAACCTGCTCAGGGTCGCGAGCCAGGCGTGCGCACATCAGACTCAGGAGTAACGTGTAACCTCTGGTTTGGATGCTGGTGTTCAACTCCTGGACTGTGAGCTCCTGCCTGGTGGCTGTCAGAGGCCTGAAAGGGGACCTCAGAGCACGCGAGGCAGATCTCAGAGACCGAGACCCTCAACGACAGTGGGGCAGTGGCGGAAGCTGTCGGAGAGGTGACTGAGGTGGCCCTGCAGAGGCTCTAGAGGCGGGGGCTCTCCTGATGTTTCACCTGACAATGGGAAGGGGCCAGCGTGGAAATTCCACTCCGCCGTAGACAGGCAGCCCTTCTCCTGATGGAATTTGGACACCGAACGGCGGGCCTGCTGCCGAGTCTGGGCCGCTTGGGCCAAAGGACTGGTTTGGAGCCGGGATCTGGGTCTGAGCACCGGCCTGCCTAATTCGTGAATCTGGGCAGCTTCCCTGCTTGACTTTCTCTGTGTGCCTCCCGACTCCACCTCTCCATCGTTGGGAGGCCCCCGTTCAGCAGGGCAGTGCTTCCCGTGGGGTCTTCGGGGAGGGGAGGGTGTGTCAGAATGAGGGCAGAGGCCGGAGGAGAGGACAGCCGCGGAGACGGCTCGTCACCAGGACGGACAGTCCGCACAGCTGGGGTCCGGGAGTGGTCTCCAAGACCCTCAGGTGACCTCCCCTATCTCCTCTGCTGCTCTTTGGCACCTGCAGTGTCACGGGCCCCCCGCTATGCCTGAGCCGGGCTGAGGGCAAGCAGTCAGGATGCTCAGAATTCTCCTTCTGGGAGGAGGCAGGTGGCCCCTTTGTGTACCAACGAGGACACTGCAAGGGGCATCCCGGGCTCTGAGGACAGTGGCGGCAGCCGAGCCGCGTGGGTCTCTGCTGCCACTCCCAAGAGGGTCTCTGTTCCCCCAGCCTGTGGCCCAGGCCGGGGAGTGAAGCCACCCTATCCCTGAGACATTTGTCTCCTAGAAAGGACATTGACTTTCTCTTCTGGGTACTTGAAGGTCTCCGGTGTTGCGTGTCTCCAGCACTGTCCTCCCCGCGCTGGCTTCCCTTGCCTCCCTTTGTCCAAGTTAGCCCCACTGTTCACGTCTTCTTCCTGGGAGACTGGAAAAGGCCTCCTCCTGTCCTTTGATAAATTTGCTTGTAGCCCATTTTTTTTTATAACTCTTTTGCTTTAACCGAAGAATTTTACTCTTTGCTACTATTAGCAATAAGAATAAGGTACAATTTATTTTATTTATGTATTTATTTATTAAAAAATGTTTTTAGGGGCACCTGGGTGGCTCAGTCAGTTGGGCGTCCGACTTTGGCTCAGGTCATGATCTCTCGGTCCGTGGGATCTCTTGCTCTATTCTTTGGAAGAGGCCGCATCGGGCTCTGTGCTGACAGCTCGGAGCCTGGAGGCCTGCTTTGGATTCTGTGTCCCCCTCTCTCTCTGCCCCACCCCCGCTTGTGCTCTGTCTCTCTCTGTCTTTCAAAAACGAATAAACATAAAAAAATGTTTTTAAGTTTATTTATTTATTGAGGGAGAGAGAGAGTGAGACCGGGGGACGAGGGGGGGCAGAGAGAGAATCCCAAGCAGGCTCCACACTCAGTGCAGAGCCTGATGTGGGGCTTGAACTCACAAACCATGGGAGCATAACCTGAGCTGAAGTCAGAGTCGGAGACTTAACCGACTGAGCCATCCAGGCACCCTAAAGATAAAGTACAATTTATTGAGCACCCGTGTAGCGCAAGGTCTCATCTCCGTGAACCACTCCGGCAAGGCAAGTAGGTACTGTCTCCCGTTTATGTACGAGAAGAGGAATTCAGAGGTGCTAACTGACCTGTCCAAGGTCGCCCGAACAGAGAGGGTCAGGACCAGTCACACCAGTCTGATTCCAGAGCCTAACTTCTGTGTGACTCTACACTCCTGGAGAGTCCCGGCGTCGCATGTCCTGTGAATAGTCTCTGTGGCCACGCACTTTGAACCAAGGGGTCGACCACAGCCAGAAGGTCTCCTTGTGTAGAGGAGATGATCCAAAATGTATCCAGGATCTGTTAGGCGAAAGAGAAGTCCTCTGAGCCCTAACTTCTTACTGGAGTGGACGTTTTTATCCTCCTGACCCAGAGGAGGGATGTTCCCATTTGGAGACCTGATTCCCAGTAAACGCACACAGTTGGTGGAAATACCTTAGAGTAGATGGGATGAGATTGGTTTCTCTGTGAGGGAGCAGGAAATCGGCCCTGTGGGTAGGAGGGATCTCTGGAGGTCCCCTGCTGCAGCCTCCCAGCCCCCCCCCCCCCCCCGCTGGGACTCTTTCCTTGCTCAGTGCCTTTGACAGGTGGCCCAGCCTCTGCCTGAAGGTTGCCCCACCGTTCATCCCGGGCATAGGGTACCTCCTGAGCCCTCTGCTGTATCCCCCGGACATGCCTGGCATCTCCCTTTGCAGGGGACCTTGCTGTGATGCTCGAGTGAGCACCACTGAGCCCTCCTTTCTCTCACACCTTTGCCCACATGTGTTGGGCCAACTCCCTGAATGTTTCCCTAAGCTGCTGTCTCTACTGCAGTGGGCACGGAGACCCCCATCGTCACCTGGATCCCACACTAGGGTAGCCAGTGTCCTTACCTCCACTCTCACTACTTCAGGGACCCTTCTCACAACCAGCAGAGCCATCTTTCTAAAACAGAACAAATCTTGTCATCCCCCAACTTAAAGCCTCCAATGGCTCTCTGTGCTCTACAAGATAAGCTCCCTAGCATGATAATCAAAGCCTTTTATTTACATCATGTTTGGATTGGTGACTTTCTTGTAATGTGCAACATCCTTTGTAAGTAATCTCCACAGCAAGCTTGATGCTAGATATTATCATTTCTTTTTAAAGTCTATTTATTTTGAAGGAGATAGAGATGACATGGGTTGGGGAGGGGCAGAGAGGGAGACAGAGAATCCCAAGCAGATTCCATGCTGCCAGTGCAGAGTCCAACGCAGGGCTCGAACTCACAATACTGTGAGATCATGACCTGAGCCGAAACCAAGAGTAGGACACTCAACCGACTGAGCCACCCAGGTGCCCTTAGATAATATCATTTTTTTTTTTAATTTTTTTTTCAACGTTTTTATTTATTTTTGGGACAGAGAGAGACAGAGCATGAACGGGGGAGGGGCAGAGAGAGAGGGAGACACAGAATCGGAAACAGGCTCCAGGCTCCGAGCCATCAGCCCAGAGCCTGACGCGGGGCTCGAACTCCCGGACCGCGAGATCGTGACCTGGCTGAAGTCGGACGCTTAACCGACTGCGCCACCCAGGCGCCCCGATAATATCATTTTAAAACGCATCTTACAGAGTAGAGTGAGCCTCACCGCTTAAACAGTGTCCCCAAATCACGCAGCCAGTCGGTGACAGGAGCCTCAAACTCCTACTTGACTCCTGTGTCCCAAGTAGTACTAACAGCAGCAGCAGGGTGTGTGTTTAGTTACGGTAAAAATAAACAAAACCATTAGCCATCTTAACCATTTCTAAGTGCACAGTTCAGTAACATTAAGTGGATTCACATTGTCGTGCAACTACTGTCCACAGTAGTCTCGTCTGGCAAAACAAACTCCATTAAACAACAACTCCCCATCTCCCCGTCTGCCCAGCCGGCAACTACCCTTCTACTCTCTGTCTCCGTAGATTGGGTTATTCTAGGAACCTCACATGAGTGGCATCACACACTATCTGCCTTTTGGTGACTGGCTTATTTCGTTCAGCATGATGTCCTCCAGGTTCTTCCGTGTGGCAGCATATTTCAGAGTCTCCCTCCTTTTTAAAGTGGAGCCTTCTTCCATCGTGTGGAAGTGCCTACAGTGAGCTGGGAGTAGGGCTGGGGTGGGTGGGGGGTGTTGAGCAGTGGTCATAACGTCGTGTTCACCGCCTTCATCTATTCCAGATTGTAATATTATTCCGTGGCAAATGTCTGCAGGGGGAAACATTCTGGATTCTGTCTGGATGGCTTATGCCCCAGGGGAGCCAGGATAAATCCCAGAAAGAGAGCTTACTGGTGATCTGGAAGTGTACCAGCGGTAGGAGTCCCCACCGTGAATGAATCCTGGGAGCACAGGCCTACAAGTTGCAGACGTGAGTCCTCAAGCCCCCCTTGAAAAGGTGGCCTCTGACCTGTAGACCCATTCCCACTTGGAGGGGCAGAGGCTGGAGGGAGGGGGAGGAGGTGGACTGCCAGGGAGGGCGAGGAACCTGGGACCCTGGAAAAAGACTGGCCGTCAGCTCAAAAGACAGTTGGGTTTTACCTCCATCACGGTAAGGGAGAGCTCTTCTACTCCTAGAGGAATCTTTTTAAAACATTAGAGGTGTTTTTGGTTTTTGCTTTTGTTTTTTAAGTCAGAAATGGTTGTATATTGATTTTATCAAATGTATTTCAACATAGAATAATCTTACTAATTTTTTTTCTTCAATCAGTTGAAGAGCTGAACTGGTAACTCTCCCACTATGAAACCTTGCATTTTCTGCCTATTTTCAAATTCTTTGCATTTCTTCGATAAGAGCTAATTGGGGATTCTAGTGAATCATCTGTTTGCTCTAGCGCTGGGTGCAACCACAGTATTTTGTGGGAAAGGTGTACATTTTTTCATAATAGATGAGACTTGCTTGTAGTGTTTGTGCACATCCAGATTCTCTTTATCAAGGTCTGAGATTTTAGATGAACTAAATCTGGCTTTATAAAATGAAAAGTATTTTTAACGCTTTAAAGTCACTGACTTAGCGTGAGTATTAACTGAATCTTAAAAGTTTGGAAGAACTCACTCAAAACCATTGAGGCTTAGTATCTTTTATGGAGTTAATTCTTTGACAACATTTTCAGTTGTTTCTTTTTTCTTGTTTTTTTTGTTTTTTTTTTTTTGTTTTTTTTTTTTTATGGTGATCAGTCTTTTCAGAGTCATTTTCTACTCCTTGACTCAGTTGGGGAGTAAATTAGTATTGTTCTCAAAAATCACCCATTTCTCGAGATTTAAGATAATAGCCTAAAATTATAAAAAGATTTTGTCTTCTGTGTCTGTATTTTTTTGTTATATACAATTTATCATTTCTGATTTTGTGCGTTAGGGTTTTCTCCTCTTTTTCAATTAGGCAAACTGAAGTTCGTTGGGGTGTTTTGGGTGGTTGAAAGGTCACTTTGGCCTCATCTTCTAAGTTTTGATTTATCGTGTTCGCATTCCCACTCATTTCTGACCTGCTGCTACTGCGGGTTGGTTAAAGTTGCTTAGGAGTTGTGTCTGTGACGTCCGTAGACATCCGTCATTAACTTCTAGATCCTGGTGTTTACCCCACTGTCCGAGAGCAACTCCTGACTCTGTGAGGGGCTTCTGCGTGGACCTCCCTCACCTCCAGCACTCAGTGCTGTCTTCCCAAGGGCTCAGTGAGTTTCTGCCAGCATCCTCCACCACCTCCTGGGAGCCTGCATGGATTTTGTGGAGGGCTGAGGGACTGAGAGTCGTGTTTGCCACATCCCTTCAATCTGGCCCCATCTGCTCTGTAACAAGCTGCTACTCCTCTAAGTCTGCAACAGGTGACTGGACTTCTCTGGTCTGAGGTCTGGGGTACCATCCCCCTCCCTTGTTTTTCCTTGTCGATTATAGTAAGTGCTGGGGGGGGGCGGGGCAGGGCTTAGGCACCCATGTACATCCTGCCCAAACTCTGGCACTCTGTGCATCATCTCCATTCTTCAACTTCCATCCTTACAACTCTGTGAGGTGGGTGTTGTTACAGATGAGGAAACTGAGGCACATAGAGGCGAGGTCCCCCTGCTGTGAGTGTCAGAGCTCTCTGCACCGAAATCACCTCCTGGTTCCCCAGACTTCGTGATGTTGCTCGTATCCCCTGCAGGTGATTGGCTGCCTGCAGGGTATTTTAGGGATGTGGAAAGGCATTCCCCAGAGGCAGCCCCAGCCCCGATTTCTTCCCTCCTTGTTCCTGATGCCCCTTCTAAGCCTTTCCCTGGGGTGGAGGCTTTCAGGTGCCAGGAGCAGGAGACAGAAGATCTAGCAGAAAGGCACGGTGACTGTCCCCGCAGCAAGCTGAGGTCTCCACAGCCTTAGAGGATGTGGGGGGTGGGAGCTGTGCTATTAACAGAGCACAACTCAGAGCAATGGGAGGGGCGACTGTTTGCTCCCGTAACCAACCACAGAAGGGGCAGGGTGTAGGGGACCTCTGGGAACACCAGATCTAGGGGCTCAGACGCGACAAGAGCCCCTCTTATTTTTACCAACCCTCTGTGAGTTTCCCTGCCTGTGGGTTTCTCTGTCTGGTCCTTTTCCACAAGGCAGGGCTCACCGGCCACCTATAGCCCCTGGTGGGCTTAGTCTTAATGGCTGGGACACCAGGAGGAAAGGGAGCCCCCTTCATCCAGGGCAGGGGTGGGGACCTGGGGCCCAGCAGCAGTCCTACTTGAGATCTCCTTTGGATGGCGACAGGGAACGGGAGGGAACAGGTGTCTGCAGACGTAGACAAGAAGGTGGGAGGCCTGGGCGGCAGAGACAGTCTCCCCAACTCCCGGCGACGGCAGCCCGGGAGGAGCGGGAAAGAGCGGATTTGATGGCGGCGCTCCGTGCGGGTTACTAGCCTGCAACCCCGGGCGAGGGCCTTTGTGTCTGCTGCCCACGCGAGGAGGCCTCTCTCACCCGGTGACCTTTCTCACTGTTAGATTTTCGGAAAGGGAGCCAAAGGCAACCCGAACCCCTTGGCCTCGTCCTTCCTTTCAGGAACACCTGCAGGAGTTGCCATGGCAACAGGAACCCCGGCCGGGGCTCTTCACTGCTCGGGGCTCATTAGCTTCTCGCCGGCTGTTAACTGCGGGGCTTCGAGTTGTGGGAGCCGGAGAGCTTTACCAGGGAAGGGTAATTGCTGGGTAAGGTCAGCACTCTTGGTCCCGGAGGAGGAGACCTGGAGATGTCCTGTCCCCAGGGATCGGGGTCTCCGGAATCAGTGCTGTGGCTCAGGGCCCCCACCCTGTGGGATGAGCTGGCAGGCGGGGTGCCCCTGCCCGCCGGGTGTGCGGAGAGGCTGGGGCTGTGCACTCAGGGTGGCGCTCTTCATATTCTTCCCATACAGCCCTCTCCACAGGTATCAAGGCCCATCCCCAGCCTTGGGTTCTCAAAACAACAGGGCGAGGGAAGTACTGTCATCCCCACTTTCCAGATGAGCAAACGGAGGTGAGGACAGGGTCACCTTGCCTCTCAACAGAAGGGTGGGGATGGAAACTGGCTATTTCCCTCCAGATCCCTGCCTCTGTTCCCTGGCCCTCCCACAGTTGTCACCACCACCTTGGCTTATCCAAGTGACACTCACAGACCGGCTCTCATCTCTAGGGTCAAAAAATGGGCTCGATGAAGCTTTCTGTGAAATACCTAGATATCTTGCTTCTGATGGAAAAAGACACGTGAGTGTCATGGCCTGTTCAACTCGGGCCGGATCAGTACCATAGTCGCCCTAGGAGGGGGCCTCTGGGTGGTGACGACGTGGTCCCCGCAAGCAGACGCAAGGGGGGGGGGGCGGTGCTTGCTGTGAAGGTGCTTGGAGCAGACGCTGGCCGCTGCAGAGGACTGGGCAGCACGGCCCCAGATCTGGGGGGGGGGGGGGGGAAGGGTTTGCCGAGAAAGAGGCTTCTGCCTAAGCTGTGCTATCGTTCTACCCTCTGCTCGGTGGGCAGAATCTCTTTCAGTCACGGATTAAGCAGAGTCATCTGGTGGGTCCTAATGCCCTTGCTGACTTGGACCTGGAATCTATCTCTCATTGTCACTTTGGTCCTGGGTTAATGGGCTGTGGGGAACGCGGAGCTGAATGTGAGGTGACCTTGCTCCCACAGAGCTCACACTCAAGGGGGAAAGATGCCTTTGGAGGCTACTTCCCAGATAGGGCACAAATTAGAGCAAACTTCTTAGCTCGGAGGTCCAGTATCCTGTGGGTTAATGGATGGGCTTCATGAAGGGGGTCCAGGGAATCCACGAAATTGCATGCATTGTTACTCCGTGTGTGTAAGAGAGAGAGAGGAGGAAGACGCCCATGGCTTTCTCTGGGTTCTCTGAAATCCAGCAACAGTGGATGAGAACCTTTCTGAGGGTGACGCAAATGACTGGATACAGAACTGGAAGCACCAGCACTGCATCCTGTATGTAGAGTGTGTGCCCGGCACACGGCCTGTGCACGGAAAGAAGGCTGCGGCAGTCACACGGGTTAGCTTCACACACAGATACCTGAGGAAAACAAACAAGCTTTGCCACCCTCTGCCAGGGGACCTGTCGCCCTGCCTGTGGGAGAGGTCCCACCCCACCCCCACCCCACACAGCTGCTATTCCGGTGCAAACAATGGTATCCTTCTCAGCATCTCTGCCCTCCCATGGAGAACCTAGGCTGGCTGGGTTCAAGGGAACAAAAAGACCTCAGAAGGCAACATTTTTAAGGCAGGAAACGGTTGCTTTTTATGCTTGTCAAGCGTCTAGTGAGATTCAGAATAAAACCCACCACTGCGAAAGAGAATATGAAATAAAAGGAGCTTTTATTACCCTGGATTCTGCCTTGTTCGAGATACTTACCTTTCCATCGTGAAACATAAACCTTCTGTGCATCTTGGCAAGAAGAAACGCCCGGTGATGAGTTGCTGTGGATTTCTTCTCATAGACCATCTGGGCGACCAAGCCGGGATCCGCAGGAATGCTTACACGGTGGGAAAGGGGCAGAGAGATGCCTAAAACTTCTCCTACAGTCACTTTTATGCGCGTATGGCAATTCCTTCTGCAGGAAGAAGAAGGAAGATTTACTGCGTCAAGAAATGCAGAGCCTTGCGAATACCGTGCCATAAAATGCAGCGTCCGGAACACGGCCCAGCTTGGAAGTGGGTGGCCCTGCCGTCTGGAGTCGTGGTGGGACATTGCCTGCTCCTGGGTTCAGGAAAGGGGCATCTAGTGCCGCTCGAAGCCACCAGGAAATGGCACCAGCCCCCCAGGGACTCACATGGAGTGTGGGAAGGGAGGCCCCCCCCAGCCGCCAGGGGTTGGTAGTCTTAGAAACACCCCACCGTGGAGGAGACGGGAGCCTCGATCTCTCTCACTTGACTTTGGTCCTTCCAGCTCCCCTCTTTCCTGTCACATTATCTGTCAGGCCTCCAGACAAAGGAGTCCTCACTTTCTTTAAAAAAATGCTGTCCATCCCTTGTTGGAGATAAAGGGGACAGGAACAAACAAGGAGTTATTGAACCCCTACTAGGTGCAATTCAAGCTTTTAAGGGCTCGACATACCTGTTTTTCTCTAGAACTTGAGTTCATTCTGGGAGTCAAAGAGTTTCATCCTCTTTTTTTTTGGTGGAAAATGGAATATGAGAGAGACCAAGTGCTGGCCCAAGGATATTCAGCCAGTCAAGTGACAGCCCCCCAAGCTGGTGCTTCTCTGCTATATCGTATTATGATATTTTAGAAATGTAATTCTTCTTCAGCAGCAAATGTGCGATAGCTTAGAGCGCTGGAAACATCCTCAGGAATCACCCAATTCAGCCATCCTTTAGCGTGGGGATCCCAGAGAATGTAAGGAACGTCTTCTGTTGAAGTGTTTTCTCCCTAGCTCCACCACCAGATAGACCGGGTCACTGGAATTCACCTGCCTCCCCAGGCCTGGTTCCCTCATGGCGTCCACGGGTGAAGGGCTAGAACCCAAGGGAACGGAAGGACAATACTGAGTGCAGGGTCAGCTGGTGACTCCGTTCTCACTTCTGGTGGCTTTTAGGGCTAGAAGGTGCTGAGTTGGGACAAGACCGCGCTCAAGTCTTATTCAGAAGAGACAAAAGCTTTGCTGGGTAGAGCAGTTGTTCCACAAGTTCTCGCCGAACGGCCTTTCTACCAGAAAGACGGTACACAGCAAATGAGAATCAAGAGGATTCATGGCCCCAGATGCCAGCACCCGACTCTCCCAACTGGAAGCTCTCGGTGGAACTGAGGCCGGTTGCCAGAAGTCACAGCTGAGAAGCCGACCCCGGACGCAGTGCCTGTGTAGCCCCAGCGAGACAGAAGGAGGAAAGCCACCCTGTCCAGCTCGGTATCCTTCTCCCCACAGAGACTCCGTGCACAGCCGGCAACCTTGCTCCAAGCCCAGCAGTGAGCTGGGGATACCGTGTCCCGAACTCCTTTCCATCTGTCAACCTCTTTAATTAGGTAGGGGATTTCTTGGACTGTCGCCGGACCTAGAGCATACCCAATATATCATTTTTCGAACTTGGAATAGACCAAGATAAAAATATGCCAACTTGCAAGCCGATATAACTAGGCTGGCCTTGATGCTTTAAAATAATCATTACGACTGAATGAGAAGTTTGAGTAATAATCTGCGCACCACATGCCAGAGCTGGTGTGATCTGCTCCACGGCACTTTATTTCTATCCAGGCTTCAGAGCGCCAGCACCAAATACTGCAATCTGCACCAAATGCTACCAGCCTCGAGAGTCCTGTATTTCCAAGCCCCTAAAATCTTAATGATAACACACATCAGTACAGCATTTTTTAGTTTATAAAATGCTTTTATGGACATTATCTCATTTAATTTATGGCTTACCATCTCCTGGAACTCACAGCCTCCCTATAAAAAATTATCTTCATTTTACATAAGAGTTGGCCGAGAGTTCGAACGGTTAAGGGAATTTCCCAAGGTCGCGGAGGTGGTGATTGGCCAAGTAAATCCTGGCGTTTGGGTCTTTTCGTTCTGTACCCCGACACTGTGTGCGCCTCTAAGAGCCATGCTAGCAGATGTTAATGTTAGTTGAATACCTTTTGTGACGGGGAGCTCCCTCTCGGAGGATGTCAGTGTATTATTGAACAGCTCTGATCGTTGGCAAGTTGAGGCAAAAGTTGCCACCATATAAAACCCGCTCGTGGATTTCCACGCAAAAGCAACCAGTGGGTCAGCTCTCCCACGAAGTGGCTTCCAAAGGGACAGCTCCACTCTGTGAATGGCTACCTCAACGCACATTATGCAGTTTCTCCTTCCTCATCTTGCTTTGAAAAAAGCATTTTACCAAGTATTTGGGTGAAAGAAGCTGGATTCTGCCCATAGCACATTTCTAAAGTGAGACGGGCAATGTCAGTGTCACCGACCAAACTCACACATCTGGCTGATCCCCATCAACAGGTTTCTGCCCAGAATTGACATCGAGCCAACTGGGCTGGAGCTTCTGAATTTCTGTCTGCCCTCGCTTTCAGAAATCATTCTCCATACTTTTTCTTACCTGAAGTGGCTTTGAAAAATCCTGGCGAGGTTTTTTCAGTCTTGCTCTGTAACCTGCGTGAGCCTAGAAACTCCCTTTAACCGTGTTTCATGTATTCCGTCCCAACTGGCTGCGATCTCAACCCTGACTTCTGTCCTTCGTGCCTTTGCTTCAGTAAAGACGGTTCTGGTGGGCGAGGTTGGACAGGAAGGGAGGAGCTGGAAGGTGCCCACTCTCTTGTAGCTGACTGGACCCGGCTCAGAAGGAAATGCTTTTCTTGCTGTAAATTGTTAGAAACAAAGCCACAGGCCCAAGATGGAGTCACTTGACCCCCAGGACAGCAAAGCAAGACTTAACTGCAGTCTCAACCTCTCCAGGCAAGAAATTTTAAGCCAGTCAATCTGGAATTTTCTGGTTGGCACCAATGAGGTAATCTGTCACGTGGGCTCTCTCCATCCTCTGAAGGAAGATGAGGAGATCCCCCCCAAAAGACCCCCTTCCCTTCCCTTCCCCTTCAGGGAAGGTGATGTTGCCTGGAACCCTCTTTTCTTTCGCTAATCCCTTCATACCCTGCCCTCCTCCCTATGAAAACCATCCATTGGTGCCCCTCTGTGGAGCTCCCATCTGCTTGCTGGAGGGAATGCCGTCCGCTTCATGAATCGCTTAATAAAGCCAATTAGATCCTCAGATTTACTCAGCAAAACATAATTTTTTTAGCAAAACATAACTAGCAGGACCCTTTGTTAGAACAGACACACTCCAGGGTGCCTCAGAAGAGGCCTGCCAGGGGGGTGCCCGGCAGGCTTAGTCAGCTGAGCGTCCAACTCTTGATTTCAGCTCAGGTCACAATCCCAGGGTCGTGAGATTGACTCCTGCATTGGGCTATGAACTGAGCATGGGGCCTGCTTCAGATTCTCTCTTTCCCTGTGCCCCTCTCCCCAGCGTGCTCACTCGCTCTCTCTCTCTCTCAAAAAATAAAATAAAATTATTTAAAAAGAAGAGAACTGCCAAAAACTTGGATCTTGTGGAGCCAAGGGAGAGCTAGTGGGGAAGGCCTCACTCTCGTTCTGGTGCACGATATTTGGCTCAGCTACAGACTCACTGGGGTGGACATATCTTCGTTCAGACTCATAGGAGAATCGGATTTGCTCCTCCTCGCTCTGAAGCCAGTAGCCTCCTGGGTCCTCCTCAGGGGAGATTCTGTTAGCAGGGGTTTGGGCACCAGGCTGCTGACTCCTGTTCTGTGAACTTGGCTCATGGCCTTTCAGCCTGTTCAGGGCCTTTGGTCAGTAAAGTTAACATCTACACAAGACTGTCCCTGTGCTCTAGGGTCCTGGGAACTGACCAGATTTTGACACTGTCTTCTGGCTATAATACAAAGCTTTTACCTCCTGATAAGAGTTCGGATGCTATCTGAAAGCTGACATAGGAGGAAACTGAGACCCCAAGAGGTCACCTGACTTCCGGCAGGTACGTAGCTTGTAAGCTGGAGAGATTGGACCTCGAACCCAGACCTGTCTGATTCTTGTTCCCTTGTCCTTTCCCCTGTATCCCGTGCATGCCCTCTGAGCTCCCACACCCCACTCAGCTGCCTGCCCCCCTTCATCTTATAGACAGTTATAGAGAGTCCTGCCCAAGGCTGTGTGCAGTGATTTTGATGGGCTTGGCTCTGAGAAAGCCTGTGCCCCTGACCCCCCTCCAACAAGGCCTAATGAGTAGTCTTAGAACCTTAGGATTAAAGTTTGTGGCTCTAGTCCACCCTAAAGGATCAAGGGGTTCGGTAAGTGAGGGGGGCTTCCTAGAGCAGGGGTTTAGGGCAAGCTGGATGTAAGTTGCTTACCAGGGACCATCCAGGCAAACGCTCCCAGATACAAACCAAAATGCTTGATGCCAGGTTCATCTCCCACGCTCAGGAAACCATACTGATGGGCCACAGAGCTTGGGATCTAAGAAGGTTTTCTCTTTCCTACAATGGGAAGACTAGCCATGGAAGATTCTCTCTGGGTCATTTCATCTGATTGCTGTGAACTTACATAAGGAAATAAATCTCAAATCTCTAGGCTACAGGTATTCTTATTCTTAATTCTTTCTTTTCTGTATATCTCCCATCAGTTGTGAGGAGGCCAGGATTTCAGCCGTCTTGCCATCCTGCTGAGGCTGCAGTTACAGGCGTGAGGGAGGCCTCGGCCACTGCTGTCCCATGGAGCTGCAGCCCCAGGGCTCACACAAGTCAAGCGTCCTCTCCTGTGTGGCTTCTCAGGATCAGGTGAGACCCCACGTCCGGTAAACCTCCAGCACGCCCTTGCCTGAACATGTCCCCAGTCCTGTACTCGTAAGTGCTGCCCTAGACCTGGAATGTTTTCCTCTTCGTCTCTGTCTTGTTCTCCAGAATTGAGGTGATGTTTCACCTGCTGGGAGCTTGTCTGGACACCCCCAGACTGGGTTTAGGGCCCTGCCACTCGCCTTCTCCCAACCTGGGTCTTCGTGGCGGGGACTGTAGTCACCACAGACATCTGCGTGTCCTTCACTACACAGGGACTCCTCAGTGGCAGGACCTGAGTCTGTCCACCCCCTGAGTCCCTGGAGCACGGCACCACACAGTGAGGGTCTCCGGTTGTGTCATGTTAGTCCCCCACCTCAGGCTGGTTCCCAGGGGCACAGAGAGCAGGCATGAGGGTCCTTGCCACCCCTCCCGCCCCTGGCACAGAGCTGGGTGCCAGGAGTCTGGAAACACACACCTTCACCTCTGCCTTTTTCATTCTTTTTCAAAGTCGGTATTTAGCCTAGCTTCGGGCCCCAGGCAAGATCTGCCACATTTCTCCCGGTCTGAGGCTGCTGTCTTGTATTTAAACTCGACAGGAGACCCAGGAAATGAGTTGTTTGCTCCTAATTCGCTCATGAAGTGATGTGATAATTATGTCTCTCAACATCCCAGCAACCGCCCTGTGTTTTGGGGCTACGGATACGGGAGGTGATGGGTACAGGCAGGCCACAGAGCTGCCTTGACTACACGGAGAGAGGGCAACTATCTCTGGTGTGTTCTGAGGAATCAGGCCGTGTCAGGCCCTAGGCGGGAAGTTGGCTGACTACAAGCCCCCTACTCTTTCCTATTCTGCTGCCTTTATTAAACAATGAATACACAGAAAGCAAAGCCAGCAGCCGTGGGCTGCTGGGATGTGTTGTGTCATGGCCGCACAGTGAGCCTCTGCCTTGGGAGGGGGGGCTCTGGAGGGCCAGGCTTGTGTCCTGGCCTCCCGACTGCCACAGCACCTGCACCCTGCCCCACCCAGGGCATTTGCTCAATATGGGCTTTCTGAATGGAACCCTAGTCGAGTCGGTAATAAAACAGGTGAAACACAGAAGCCATTCCATTAGTAAACAAATCTTACCTTTCTTTAACTAGATTCGGAGATTGCCAGGAGTTCTGAGGGAGTGACGTTTTTGACACTTGGGTCTGTGGCAGGCTTTCCTGGGATGAGTTCTGGAAATCACCTTAGTGCACACGACTCTGGAAGTTTTGTCAAGGCAGCTGGGGTAGAGGGGTGCTCCTGGCCCGGAGCCACACTGCCTGATGTGTGGAATGCATGCTATGGTGTCATGTGTGCCCAAGTGCGGGAGAGTGAGCATGGGAGCCCCGGGGCCAGGCAGTGAAAGACATGACAGTCCGACCAAGGGCAGCTGGAGGGGCAGAGCCACCACTGGCAAACCTCTGACGGGCTGCAGAGAAGCAGACACGGTCCTTGTGGCCCCAGTGGCAAGACGAGGCCCCTGGATGGAGCGTTGAGCCAATGACCTTAGCTCCCAGACTTACCCATATTCTTTTTTGTTTTTTTAAGTTTATTCATTTATTTTGAGAGAGAGCGTGAGCATGAGCGGGGGGAGGGGCAGAGAGAGAGGGAGAGAGAGAATCCTAAGCAGGCTCGGTGTGGAGCCCAAAGCGGGGCTCCATCCCAGGAACTGTAAGGTCATGACCCGAGTGGAAATCAAGAGTCGGATGCTTAACCAACTCAGCCACCCAGGCACCCCCCTTTAAAAAATTTTTTTTAAAGTTTGTTTATTTTTGAGGGAGAGAGAGACAGAGTGTGAGCGGGGGAGGGGCAGAGAGAGAGAGGGAGACACAGAATCTGAAGCAGACTCCAGGCTCCGAGCTGTCAGCACAGAGCCCGACGCGGGTCTCGAGCCCAAGAGCGGATTGATCATGATCTGAGCTGAAGTTGGACGCTTAACTGACTGAGCCAACCAGGTGCCCTCCCCTTACCCTTATTCTTAAGTTCTTTGGCTTCTCCCAACTTCAGTCCTCCTCCTGATGTTCAGTTGACTTGCCCATTAAACTATAAGAGCCTCGGGATCAAAACTTCACTCCGTTCATCAGCGTTGTGTCTTCCTTGCCTTGCGGTATGAACACAGTGCACAGTCTGGGCTCAGCGGCCTGGACCAGAGCGTCACAAACATCGGTCCATTGCAGAACCACTGGCTCCCCACGCTCAGATTCCTCATTTGTAAAACGAGGGTCCTAACTGACTTCACAGGGTGGCTGTGGCCTTAAATGAGATAAGGAGTCCTAGAAGGGTGCTGAACACGTGGCCAAGCTCTGCGGGGGGCCCGAAGGAGTAGACAACGGTGGGCTTCCGGAAGCTTCCGCTCTCTTTGAGGTGACAAGACACACTCTGAAAGCAGAAAACCACCATGCGCACATTTCAGCGGAGGAAGCTGTGTGGAGGTAATCTGTGGCTCACTTTGTTTGCTCCCCAGAACTAGTGCTCAAAAATTACTTGCTGAGGGAGGGCGGGATGAATATTTGGGTTTCCTTTTCTTGGCCTCTAGGCATAAAACCGATGAGAAAAGTGGATAAATGGTTCTTCTGAAGTTCCAGCGCTTTCGCTCTTCTCATCAGTGTGCCAGATACAGGTTCAGAAAGTAAAACAAAGGTGCTCTCGAGAGATCTGGACACTGGGTGTTTACTTCCGGCCATGGTGGGTTCCTCACCCTCTCCAGACACAGGACAACGAGGCTGGAGAGGAGGAAGACAGGAAGCTTTCACAGCCCGCCCCCCAGACAATGGGAGGTAGCAGCATAAATAAACCTGTATTTGGAGTTTTTAGCAAGGCCTCCCGGGATGACTCACACAGCAAGGGCTGGCAGATGTCTCCTCCGAAGGGTAGGTGGCCAGCGAAGTGTCCCTCACATGTTTGCCTGTCAGCCTCGCCGAGGTGAGCATCTTTAGCTCTTCAATAAATTGTCCCTCTGTGGCAGTAGCGGCTGAGCGCTCCCGACGTCATCTGCGGGAGCCTCATTTGGTTTTAATGGGGATGCGTTTCTGGCTGAGAAACTCACATGCCCGTCCCGGCTGTGACATTCATTTTGCTGCGGTCAGCCCACACACCTGTGTCTCCAGGCAAAGCCAAGTGCGCCCGTTCAGGTAGGAGCTGACAAACGGCCGGGCCCTGTCTCTCTCCGCTGTTCCGTTCTCTCCTCCCTGCTACTGTGTCTCTGGGTTCCCCTGATTTTTAGCACATGTTGCTGAGTGTCTAGAGGCTGGCGGTTGAGGGTGGTTACCTCCAGAACACGAGCCTGTCACCTTTTCTGAATATTTTCAGTGCTGAAGCATACATAGCCCAACACATGGCTGGAGATGAATGGATATTCCATATGTAGGTGATTCCGGATTTATTCTCCGACATGAATTCGGTGATTGTAAATGTCACAGCCTCACACTGGTTTTAAATATGTTCATGACTTCAGAGTCCATGGGAGTTTGAATTTCAAGAGCTCGTTATTTCTCTTTCCAGGAAGAAAAACAAACAAACAAACATCCAGATGTAATAACATCTGGGTTTGTGCGATGCCCGACTCAGTCACGTCGGACACGAACCCTCTCCAGTACCCACCAGCCCCTTTCTTGTTGGGGAAAGAGTGTAATCTGGTAAAGGGAACCCTTGGGCTTGTGATGAAAAAACAGACTCTGTGGATAATCGACAATATGTCAACATTATACATGAAATATCTTGGTTCTGTATCAAAATGAGTCTAGCCTTCATAAAACCAACTTGCAGATGCTCCTCCTGCTTCAGTTTGAGGGGCTAATTGAAATTACTTAAAATGCAGTGACGTCGTCCCAAGCCTCTAGAACATGGAGGTAGAAGCGGACTAAGGGTGGGGGGGGGGGTGTGCCCTCAGCCTAGCTGGAATGGGGAGGAAAGAACAGTGAAGTCAGAGGCCTGGGCTTCCATCCAAGCTATGCCTCTCTCGTGGTATATTCTGGATGAAACCACAAGTCTCTCTGAGCCTTTGTGTTCTCATCTGTAAAATGGGAGCAGCGATCCCTACCTCGCCAGTCACCGGGATTCGCTGCGCCCGCACGCGGGGGAGTGTTGAGCTCAGAGAAGACACTCTACAAGCAGGAGCTGAGTCTGAAGAGAGGGAACTTCACAATAGCGAGTTGTACCAACTCAAACCTCCAAATTGGAGAGACTTACAGAGGGAGAGGGTGAGAAAGAGAAATAAGGAGGGAGGAAATAAGGAAATAGGAGGAAGGAATAAGGAATGGGGAGGGAGAAATCAGGACCAAAAAAGAGCTAGCCAGTGGATCCAGGAAATCCCCAAGAGGGAGAGTTCCTCCAAAAGAAATATTCCGCACAGAAATAAAACCACGTCAGATGGCACCAGAAACAGTGGTCCACATTTACTGAACTCTTACGAAATTGCCAGACCCTGGACATTTGTCCTGGAGAAGAATCCCCAGTCTCCTACTGGGGTGGGTATACTCCTGGCTACAAGCGAAAACTTGTGGGCTTCCCTAAGAAATGTTCTATTTTCAACCTTAATGTAAACGTGTTCTACAACTTAATACTCAAAACAATGCTAGTTAGTAGGACTATGTCATTAAATGCTTTTCATGTACATTTTCACTTCCTGGATTCTCATGACTACCTTTTAGGTCACAGTTAAAAGTTGAGGGACAGAGACACCCTGTCCTAATGACCCCATCCGGCCTTGTCACCCACAGTCATATAAGATTCCTGCTGAATTTGCCATTGGCTTACTGGTGACATTTCTGAAATTTAAAGATGATAATTCTTCCTCTTTGAACAGTGCTTCCTGATATCTATCAAATGCTTTTCCGTACAAAATTTTCTATACAAAATTCTGAACAAGTCCCCATGAGGGAGGTATTATTCCCATTTGCAGATGAGAACCCTGCGCCTCCCAGAGGTGAAATGACTTGTTGGAGGTCACCAAGTGGTAACGGTCGACAGTGCTGAGAAACTTCACGCTCCCTTCCCCTTCCACTGTGTGCCAGTTACAGGCACTGTCAGACAACCCCCAGAGTGTTCCGCCCGTGGATCCCGTGCTCAGGTATTTGGAAAGGTCATAGCAGGAAGGGCTGTTTCTGCTCCATGTTGTCTGGGGCTCCAGCTGGGAAGACTGGAAGACTGGGGTGATGTGACAGCTGGAAGGTAGAATTATCTGGAAACCCATCCCTCATCTCACGTGGAGGCTAGCTGTTGGTGGGAGCTCTGCGAGGGCTGGGGGTCAGGGCACTTACATGTGGCCTCTCCATGCGGCTCCTTGGGCTTCACAGCGTGGTGGCCGGGTTCCAAGAGCAAGTGTCCAAGAATGAGCTGAACAGAAGTCCTATATCACCTTCGTGACTTCACCTCGGGAGCCACATGGCGTCCCTTCCACCGTAGCCACAAACCTACCAGATTCCGGGAGGGGAAACAGATCTCTCCTCTCCATGGGAAGAATGTCAACGTGACATTATAAGAAGGGCAGGTGGGCGGCACCTGAGTGGCTCAGCCGGTTAAGGGTCTGACTCAGGTCAGATGTCAGCTCAGGTCATGATCTCATACTTTGTGGGTTCGAGCCCCACGTTGGACTCTGTGTTGATGGCGTGGATCCTGCTTGGGATTCTCTCTCCCTCTCTTTCCCTGCCCCTCCTCTGCTTGCTCACTCTCTTTCTCAAAAATGAATAAATGTTAAAAAAAAGAAAAAAGAAGAGTAGGTTTATTGTGGCTTGTAAAACACAAGCTGGCATGCACTCTAATACCCCTGATATTAGTCCTGAAGGACTGCTTGGGGGCCAAGGACCCTTGCTCAGTTTCCAGGGAACGGTTCCTCTCATGCTTCCGTTTCACAAATGGGGCTAACAAATGGTCACCGCAGCAGGCAGCAGGATTCTCTGGTTTCTAAAATGTCTCTTTCCTGCCTAATTCCACAGAAGATTTGAGGTGGCTTTCCATACGGCATGCACACACACACACACACACACACCCCACACAGAAGATCAAAAACCACACATACAGGCAGAAAGTAAAACACACAGCAACTCACACTAAAACCACACTTACTATCTTAAAATCATACCTACACTACTTACACACAGGGTCAAGCTCTGAGCTTTCTGGAAGTCAAGGCAGAAGGGCCAGGCCTGCTGGTGACATCAGACGGTCTTCAGTCGTCCTCACAATCTCCATTCTGCCTTCTCTTTCCAAGCATTGCACACTGCTGTCCACCCCCAGCGTTCTGGTAGTTTTAAAAAGCCTCTTACTTTTTAAAAAGATGATAATGGCCTGTGTTTGTGACATTTCCGAGGAAAAAAGTAAATTGGAGAGGCACAGCTGGGGTCATTGTCATGCTGTGGTTGAAGCCTCCGAAAGAGGCAGAACTTACTTCATTGTCTTGCAGCTCACACTGGCCTTGCTCCCGGAATCCAGGCCAGGGCACTTGAGCAAAAACAGCGCCCACCTCCTACCCTCCAAGAACAAACAAAAAATCAGCAGAAAAATTAAGATGTGAAAAGTAAGTTTGGCATCTCGGAGGCAAAAGGGAGCAAACAAAAGATTACCTTCTCTTTGTCTTTTTTCTTCCAGGGAAAGGTGAATTCTTTGAGTGGCTTCTTTGTTTCACGTTGAGCTAACTAATGTGTCTTAATTATCCTACTCTTTATAGAATAAATTCTCTTTATGATTTGATGGGGTCTCTTTCAGCAACTGCACAAAAGTGATGCATTCTGAGTCTGAAGAAATTAGCCACGAAATGAGCATCTTCTGAATATTGGGGGGGGGGGCTGATCTCTTCATTTGTTAACTATTGTTTTGAAGACAAAAGGCCTACAGCTCGGTTCTGAGGTCTGAGGTTAGAGGAGAACCAGGAGCCTGGGGTTCTCTTGCTGGTGTGTGGCCTCGGAATTGGCTTCTAGACCCTGTGCTCCTCGCCATTACACCAGGCTGTTCCCAGGGATAAACGGGATAGTGTTTGAAAAGCGGAGCGCAGGTTCTGGTGCAGAGCAGAATGCTCCCTGAATTCTGATCGCTGTTCTTTCCGTAGCGAAATGTGATGACATCACCTTTCTGCTTAAAATGCTTCACAGACCCCCTTCCCAACATCATATAACTCGACTTTCACCAGCCTGCATCACCCAACCCCTAATTACCTCTTCAGAAGCACCCTTGAGTTCCTCCCTCAAGCCCCACTGAACCTATTTGAGATTCTAGAAGGTTCTGGGCTCTTTTTCTCCTCAAGGAGAGAAATCGCCTCTGCTGTTGCCCCTACCTGAGCCTCTCTTCTCTCTCCCTTCACCTGCCTAACTGCTGCCTACCCTCCAATCTTAGCTCAGATGTGACCTCCTCCAGCCCCAAATCTGGCCCATGCTCTGCCCCAGGGCCTGGGCCCATTTATTGTCTGTCAGGGTAGCGGCATCAGAATCCTGAGACTTCTTCTGGAATCCTGATGAATAGCTGTGAGCACACTTTCCCCCCCTCCCAGGGGTAGAGAGGTGAATTCCCCTGGGCAAAGATGATGCTTTTATTCCCGAGAGAAATCTCTGCAGGTTGTTACAGAAATGCAAAGTGAAGACCCTCCTTCCATTTGCTCTTGGGGAAAACTGAAGGAGCCATTAACCTGACTGCAGATGTTTGATTCAGAAAAGTCCTTTTGTTTGGAATTGTAGGAGTCAGAGCTGTGTTCTAAGAAGCTGGTGTGTTTTTCTCACATCTTATGATGTTTCGTGGCTCTCTTCAGTGTGGAATGGACTTCCGTGCAAGAGTTGCTTGCCCCGGGGGACATGAATGTTCTTATTCACAGTAGTTTTTAGCAGACAATCAAGACAAGATACTAAGTGTCACAGAAAGACACTTATTACTAGAGAAGAGGCCATAAACAGCATGGCTAGATCATTAGTATACTCGGTGTGGTGTTATTTACCATTGAGACATGCAGGATGTCTAGACCAGGGGTTGACTCGTGGGCCAAATCCGGCCCACCACCCCCTTTTATAAATAAAGTTTTACTGGAACCACAGCCACACTGGTTTATCTACATATTGTCTATGGCTGCTTTCCTGCTGCAGTGGTGCACCTGAACGGTTGTGGTATGGCCCACAGAGCCAAAAATGTCTACTGTGTGGCCCTTCCCAGAGACAGTTTGCCACCCCCTGGCCGATACCACTGTGTTCAGTGACTGTCTTGTTGGGGTTCATATCTGTGTGGTTATGGGGTCCCTCCTGAAGGAGAAGACAGTCCCGCTGGCAGCCGCCCTGACAGGAGGGCTTGCCCAGGTTGAAAACGAGGCCAGAAAAGGCAGGCGGCAGGAGGGGGCCTCTTCCTCCTCTCTCTTCTCCAGGGGCCAGAGGCTAAGCCACTGCTTTCACAGTCAGCCTCTCCGTTCAGGCTCCCACCATGGGCCCCGGAAAGGATAGGCTTGTGCCTCTTTCACCCTGAGAATGGTGGTGGGTTCTGGCGCCTTCTCTCTTGAACCCAGTCAGCCGGTGTGTGGTCTCTCCAAAGGGTGGGTGTGTTGATAGCCTGTAGCGAGGGGAAGGGATTTTAAAGTCTCTGAAAGAATGTCTTCCTGTTTGGGGTGAAAGCGGAAAGAAGTGACCCCACTACCAGGTTCATGATGATGCAATACTTCCGGGATAATTATAGACTTTCCTCCACCCACCGTGCCCGCACCTCTTCACACCCTCCACCCTCACCCACCCCACTTCTCCCCCTGTACAGAAGGGCAAGAAAGGCCACTGCAACTCCAGAATCCCCTGGAATCCCTAGCAGGGGTTCTCCGTCACTGCTGAGTGGCCATGTGCCATCAACGAACCGCCTCCTGTCCAAGACCACAGCACAAAAGCAGTTAGCGCCTCTCCTGGCGTGCTGTCAGCGTTCAATAAGGGGCAGCAGTCGTTATTAATTTCAAACTTAACTCTGCTTCCTGAGGAATAGACAAGCCACATGTAGAACAACTTTAAATCGACCCTCCTTAGTGAAATCCAAGTCCCATCCCAAAGTCTCTGAGGCCGCCCGCAGGAGCACAGCTCACGGTCCCCTACTTAACTTGAAAATGTCACCTTAGGATCGCGACTGCGTAAGAGCTCCTGATGGGGAAATCTTTTATGATTATCCTTTATGCTGACAACAGCTCTAAATTAGAGGGTGCAGCTGACTGCAATGAGCTTAATTTTCCATACAAATGTAGGCTCTTGGAAAGAAATCACTTTTTTCAGGTCTAAAATCTATTTTATCTCCCCTAATTAGGAGAATATGTAAAGCAAGAGGGGGGGAATGGTGTTCAATTTGCCATAAAAAGCAAACCCAGTAGTTTATAAGATCACACATTCCCAACAAGCTCCGGCCCATTAGAAGGATCATACATAATTCAGGACCCACTTGTTACTGCGTGTATCATGCAAATTTGCTCAAATTACATTTAGAAAAAATGAGGTTCATTTTCCAGCTTTAAATAGACTATTAGAGAAAGGGGGTAGATATAAAAGCCGTAAAGAAGCAAATGATTTAAGTAGTGTCATCAGTGTGATCTGGGGTGGGGAAACTTGAATGAAAGAGTGAAGAGCCCCCCAGTTCTGAGCCCCAGGTGAGCCTGGAGTCCAGCAGGTAACACGGTGTTTACGTCTCCATCCGTCTGCTTCACAGGCATGTCTGCCTCCAGCGGAAGTCAGGATCCTTGCATTCAGGTGCTCCATTCTCGTTTTTGAGATGGTCTGAATATTGACCTTCTAGGACGTTCTCTTCTTGGACCTTAGAGATTTGCGTGTGCACGTGTGATGTGTGCGTGTGAGGGGGAGAGCCAGAGTCCTAGCGAGAGTCAGGGTGGGCTGCTATGACAAAGGACCATACTGGGCGGCCTTTAAACAGGAGACGTGTGTTTCTCTCAGTTCTGGAGGCTGCAAGGCCGAGATCGGGCTGGGTTCCAGTAGAACCCTCTTGCAGGTCACAGACTGCCCGCATTTCGTTGTGTCCTCGTGGGGCAGACAGAAGGCAAAAGAGCTCCCTGAGGTCCCTTTTTAAAGGACACTGATCCCATTCCTGAGGGCTCCCCCTCATTACCTAAATTGGTAATGGTAGTAGGAGGCGTGGCCTAAATTACCTCCCAAAGGCGCACCTCCTACTACCATCAGCTCTGAGGGTTAGGATTTCAACATTTAAATTTGGGGTGGGGGTGGGGGGAGGGGGGGACACATTCAGTACATAACAGAGAAAGAGAGAGACATGGAGAGGAATGTTGCATATGTGCATGATAAAGAGTAGAGCCTGGGTGTGGAGGTGGGTGGGGGGGGTGTGTGGAGGTGGGCAGAGGGGGGTGTGTGGTGGTGGGCAGAGGGGTGGGTGTGGAGGTGGTTTTCTCACAATTCTACGGAAGATTTGCTCAAATCACACACTCATCTTGTTGACGAGTCTGAAAGTCTCTTCTAACCGGTACTCTGTACTCTTAACAGCAGTCATTCCAAAAGGCACATAGCACCTGCTGGAAAAGGAAGTGAATTTGTTTCACTGTCTGTTGTGAAAGTTATATATGATGATTTTTAGAATTAAGCTAACAAAGACACATACATGCGCGCACACGCGCACACACACAGACACACACACACACACACACACTTCTACCAAAAAAATGGGATGGTCCCAGCCATACTGTTTTGTAACCTGCTGCATGCAAATCTCCTTGTCCCCTCTCCTCAGATTGCTCAGAAGCTCCCTGTTGCCTGGGGAGCTCAGTGTTGAGTTCCTCCTCCCCGCCCCCCCCGCCTTTGCCCCCTTCATGTGAGAGGGCAGAGGTGGCTTCCTGAACTCATCTCTCGGAGCTTCTGGACATGCATGCTGCAGTCTGGCCTGAGTGTTAGAGGGCAGACTTGTGTAGACATGCAGCCACCTCCTATACCATCAGATCAGAGTTTGAACAGGTGAATGGGGGGGGGGGGAGGCACACGCATTCAGTCCATAACAAGAGCTCCAAGGAGCAGGGGTCCCTTTGCCCGTCCAGGTGCTGAGCAAGGCTCTGGGAACACGGAGGTGACGGGAAGGTGGGTGTGCAGGAGAGGTCTTTTGGAGCTGGTAGGGCATGAATGGGGCCCTGGAGGAAGGGAGGGATTCGCATGGGCAAAGGGTAGGCGGCACACCGAGTGGTGGGGAGAGTCCGTGGGGGCACAGACACAGGGCGGACCTATGTCTGGCCAGCATGAGGGGGCGTGGAATGCCTCGCATGGATCATTGGCGCTGGCCAGAGATGCTCGTGGCTACAGGAGGTGGGGGCCTTTGCTGGTGAGACTCTTACCTCCTTTTCTTTTTTCTCTAATATTTATTTTTGGGAGAGGGCAAGCAGGGGAGGAGCAGAGAGAGGGGGACAGAGGATCTGAAACGGGCTCTGTGCTGACAGGGTGACAGCAGCGAGCCCAGTGCGGGGCTCGAACTCCCAAACCGAACCGCGAGATCATGACCTGAGCTGAAGTCGGACTCTCAACTGACTGAGCCCCCCGGGCGCCCCTCCACCTCGTTTTCTACCACATGGCTGTCCCGAGCCCCGTCCTCCGTCGGGGTGCACCCTGGGCAGTAACAGGAAGAGCTCGGTAACCCGCGGATGTGCTGCTGAAGAATGTCCTCTGAGCTCCTGAGCTGCCAGCCCCGAGGGAGAAGTGTGGAGGCCGAGTGATCAATAAGCCAAACAAGGCCATGCGCAACAGGGAGTTTAAAGGAGGTAATTAAACAAACTTCTCATGCAAGAACCCTTACGGAGATTAATTGAGATTTAAATAATTAGGCCTCACTGGCTAAGTCGGGAGAGAAATACAAATGAAGAAAAGCCTTGCTGATGGTACTGAGCCCTGACGGGTGCAGCCGGCAGGGACGCCACAGGTGCACCAGTCGTGAGCTCACGACGAGGGGAGTGGCGCCCACCCGTGGGTGCCTTGGCCCACCCAGCTGCGGCACAAATGTCCCGCTCCTGTGGCCCGAGACCCGGGGTTGCCCATGTTTCCCAGGCCCCTTTCGCCTAGGCCGTCTATCGTCTTTCCAGCGTGTGCTCCCCCTGACTCCAACAGCCAGCCACGGCCTGGGCCACAGCTTAGTCATTTTTCCATGGGATTCCAGAAGCTGCCTCCTGGCCACTCGGCCACTCGGCCACTCTGGGCTCTTTGCAGCCTTGCCAGGATTTAATTTCCCGAAAACGGCCCCAGTGGCCCTGCCAAGCTTGGCCTCAGTGTGGCATTCAAGCCCCCCACCCCCATGTGGGCGTTCCAGCTTTATTTCCTATTCTCCCTTAGACCTTTGGCTTCTCTGAAAGTGACCTCCCTCGTCCCACATCTCCCCACAGCTTCCGGCCTCCATGCCTTTGCCTGGTTGGGAATGACTTTCCCCTTCCCAGGCCATCTCCTGGTCCCGTTATATTTCCTCCATGAAGCACTCCCCCTCCCCCACCCCAAACCAGAAATGATGGTGTCCTACTTTGTATACTTCATTTATGCGTGTGTGTCGGGGTAGAGGTCATCCGGGGGACATGACCACAGGGTGACCTGCGAGATGGCCCCGGGCAATCGGAGACTCCTGCCCCCTTCCCTGTGTATTTCGTCCAGCGTTCCCACAGCAGAGCGATTTCACAGATGCAGCCTTGAGAGAGCAAGGTGGCCATCTGGACATTGTACATGGCTGAACTCAGTTAAGGCCTCTACGTACACTTTTTTTTTTTTAAGTTTGTTTATTTTGAAAGAGACAGACAGCATGAGTGGGGGAGGGGTAGAGAGAGAAAGAGAGAGAATTCCAGGCACTGGCAGTGGGTAGGCCAATGTGGGGCTCGAGCTCACAGACCGTGAGCTCATGACCTGAGCTGAGATCAGGAGTTGGTTGCTTAACTGACTGAGCCACCCAGAGGCCCCTCTATACGCTTTTAAGACTTAGGCAGGCGCAGAGTCTCGTGGTGCCCAAGACAAGCCTTGGATGTAAGTTTCCTCGCTTATTGAACCTTTGACCTACCAGGGGGGACCTGCCTCTGTTTCCCAGCTCTCCTTGCCCTCCGTATCCAGCCTTCTGAGTGCAGGGCCAGTCTGAGATGCCACCAGGGAAGTTCCCCAGCAGCAATGTGTCTCATCCCTTCTCTCGGACGAGAGACTGCCTGACGGGATGCCCTGAGCTGTGAGTGCCCTGTGGTTGCTGTGTTAAGGGTTTAGCCGAACCCCAGGAAATGCATGTGGTGTGGAACTTGGAATTTTCGGATCTTGGACCGCTACATGGTGCGTGTGTTCTGTATCATGGAATAGCCCTGGAGGTCTGGGGTGGGACCTTGTAGTCAAACCGTTAATACTTCTGCTGAGAAAGTAGGAATATTCCTTATAAAGAGATCTTTAAAGACAGTATCGGCTGCAGTCACGTTCAGGACAGGTTTTGATCAAATAACGCCACGTTTGTGATCACCGCTGTCTGATAATCCAAATAAGTCGAGAAAAACTTAGTTTTCTGAGCTTTTTTGATGTTGAAACTAGGGATGAGAGACTGGGCCTGTGGTCCCTTGGGAATGCCCTTTCGTGTTCTCCGGGGTTCGGCTGGAGGGAATAAAGGGGCCCGTTTATACACTCTGCCAGGCAGACGGGAGTAATTCAGGCTTGGCTTGTATCACATAGTCTGTAAGTAGAGAGGGCTGGGGCACCTGGGTGGCTCAGCCGGTTAAGCATCCGACTTCAGCTCAGGGCATGATCTCGACGTTTGTGAGTTTGAGGCCCACGTCAGGCTCTGTGCCGACAGCTCGGAGCCTGGAGCCTGCTTCGCATTCTGTGTCTCCCCCTCTCTCTTCCCCCTCCCTGTTCATGCTCTGTTTCTCTCTGTCTCTCGAAAATAAATAAATGTTAAGAAACAAGTAGAGAGGGCTTCGCCGGACGGGGCAATTGCAATCGCAGAGGTGTATGTGATGCCTTCTGGGCCTCAGTAAATCCTCTGGAGTCACACAACATTGTGCACGTCGGTGTCCAGGTACCCCGGGCGATGGCTGCAGCCCCAGAATGGGACTCGAACACGGTCTTTGGGGGGGACCACATCTTCAGGCTTTGCGACTGTTGCCCTCAACGCCACGTTTGTGATCACCGCTGTCTGATAATGCAGCCACTGCGCTTTAAAGAGCAAGCCGGCTGGAAAGGTTAGAGGAGAAGGGTGGGTGCAGGTGATTAAAAGGAAAAATACAAGTCCCTGGGTGAGACTGTAGAGATGTCGGTGTGGGTCTTAAAAGAACAGCCTTAATATCGAGGAATCCTTGCTGGGCCCAGGTAACCTAGATGCCACCCCTCAAAGAAAATATAGATCTGTTTTTTGGTTGGGCCTCGGTAGCTTTCAAGTCACAGCTGCTTGGATTTATTGCAAGTTATTAACTGCTGTGCCACGACAGAGAGAAGAAGTGAGAAGATTAAAGAAACAGCCAGGGCCATTGAGAAATAATTTGGCCTGTCTTTGTTGCTGGGAGTGTGCTGTTAAACCATTATCACCTGTTAATTCTCGGTGTAACTTTGGGGAGGAAGATTATCATCCATATGATGGGGATTTTTCAATTTCTGTCGAGGCAATCAGGTTTTGAGTGGCTAAGGGTTTGAGATGCGTTTCTTAGAGAAATTAGAGCCTGGGTGGGCACAGCCCTGAGTCAGGACCTGCTGTGTCATTTGTGGCCCAATGCAAAACGGAAATGCAGGCCCCCTTGTTCAAAAAATAGTTTGAAGAGGGTGAAATTGCAGAGCCCAGAACCAAGCAGGGGGCCCTTGGGAGCCCAGAGCCCTGTGTGAACGCGCAGGTCACATGCCCAGGAAGCCGGCCCTGCCGCAGGGCCTTCTGAGACGCAGACAGAAAAATCAAGGAGCCGAATTCTAGCCAAACAAGCCTGTGGTCAGTTCTGAGTTTTGCATGTTACAGGCTGGTCGACCTTGGACACAGAGCAGGGAGCCCCCTACTCCTCCTTTGTAAAGTGGAGCCAGTTGTGCTCATCCTCCGGGGACGTGATGAAAAGAAAAGTGTGTAGAACACTCGGGAGAGTGTGTATCTAATAAGAGCTCAATAAATCTCAGCCCCGGAGCCCTGTTGCTGGGGCCCCGCCGTCCTCTACCCTGTCCCTCCTCAAGTGCTGACCAGCTGGCTTCCAGATGCCAGTACCCGCGTTTTTAGGCGGGTAGATTTTCTCTTGCTGCTGCCAGAGCCAATCACCACCATCAGCGCCACCTTGTCAGCCCTCAGCCAGGCCCTGGGAGGATGTGGGGCATCTGTACCCCAGCTCCCTGGCTCCTTGCGGGGTAACTGAGTTGCGGGTCGCTTACGGGCCTGCAGAGTTCCTGCAGTGGGATTGAGCGCTGCGCCCCCCCGGAAGTGGCTGCCTTGAAAACAGTCCTCTGCCCACCTTCCCTTGTCTGTGGTCCCCCTCACCCCTCACCTGCTGTCAGGGTCTGCTTCCAGGGAGCCTGATCTCCGGCCAGGTCTCTCTCCACCTCCTTCCCTTTGTGAAAGGGGTGGGGGACGATGCTAGAAAGCAGGGCATAGGGGCGTTGGTCCCAGCAGCCCCCTCGGCTACATTGGTGTCGGAAGGCTGTGTCTGATCTGACGCAAACACTGAAGGGGAAACAGAGAGGGCAGGGTGCTGGTCCAGTAGCTGCTCTGACCCGGAACCTGTGTGGCCGGGACGACAGCCCATGGCCCCGCCCCACCCCCACCCCTGCCTCAGTGGTGGCGCCTGCTTTGGGCCATTCCTGTAGAAAGTCACAGGGGGACTCCACTTCTGCCCTGAGTGAGGACTGAGCTGGAGCTCGGCGTCATCCGGGAGCTCATCGGCCGGATTATATCCTCTGCTGCTTGCGGCCGGGGAGAAGGCGTTCAGGTCCTATCATTCCACAGGAGGATCCCATGAAAAACCCAGAACTTTCCTCCTTCTGGCCTTGGCCTCAGCAGGTTCAGGCAGAAGCCGTTCTAGGAGTCCCTGGAACAAGAGCGGGGTCCTCTGGGTGTTTGGTTCTTCGTTTCAGTGTTTGTCTTGCAGTAGATACTCGAGTGTAGAGTTTTAAGATTTATTTTCAGATTCTTTATTTTAAATCTCTCCTTCCTTCACTGAGTCTTTTTTGCTATATTCTTAGAATGGTTTTGTACAGCTCCAAATCTGCTTTCTTTCTTGGTCCTCTGGATTCCTTTGGTACCATTTCCAGCCCTCTTCCTTCTCCTTCACTTCCTCCTTCTGTTTTCTCTCCTCCTTTTTCTTTCTCTACGTCCCATTGGAGAGGGGGTAGAAGAGCTTCGGTCTTCCCTTGGAGCAGAAGATCTTAACCACTGATGCGCCGTGGGCCCCTTTGGTGGTCCAATGAAGCCTGCGGATCCCCTTCTCCAAGTAGCATCTCCTGATGCACAAAATAAAACACTACGTAGGATTACAGAGAGTGAGACATAAATAATGTTTGATTATGTTGATACACTAGAGAGAAAAACTTTTAAATCCTCAATTTGTGATCTAGTCCTATTTGTGCTTCTATTAACAAAATAGCACGATCTGGTTTAGATGTAATAACTCCCGCCAGCTTGAAGTAGTCACGTGCATGAGCAATCTTTTGATATACCTGCAGTCGCTGTCACACGATATAAACATACCTGCATGTCTATGGTGGCGAAGTCGCGTGGCTAGCTACACTTCCTGGTTTGCTGCTCGCTTCCGTAGACAAAAGAAATGCTTTCGCGTGCACCTGAAACCTTTTCCGGCCTTTCCCACCTTTGCCAGCGTGAGGAGAGGAATCCCCACATCAGCCGTGGCTCACGTGACACTCTGCCCGCTGCTCCCTCGACCGGCCCCTGGGCACACTCCTCTCTCGCCTTGGTCGTGGCGACAGCGGCGGGCCGCAGACTCTGGCTACAGAAGGGCTTTCAGCACCGTGGTTACGAGGCACCGAGAGATGAAAGATGTGTCCTGCCTGTCCTTTAGGATGTCAAAGCAGGCCACTGTCTCAGAATGTAATTCCACGAAAAACAAAGATTGCCCGCGAGGAAAACCCGACCCTCACGCTGGTAGACATATGGGCTCGCTGGAAATCCACAAATAATTGTATCTCGTCCCCATTTGGCTTCCTATCAAGACAGAAGAGGAATTAGATATTGAGCAAAATTATCGGCTGAGTGAAACATAGATGTTGTGGAAGCCAAAAAGGAATGAAAGAGGTTGAGGAGAGCTGGGAATAGGCCGTTGGACAGTGGCAAAAGGCATCTTACTGGGGGAAAGGTTACGTGCGGAGAGAAAGGCCGGGGCCCAGAGAGACCTCTTGTGGAAGCAAAGCAAAGCTCAGGGGTGCCTTAGTGGCCCCCAGCGTGGCGGGGAGGTGGAGGCTATGGGCTGCCTGACATTCCTCACACGTTTTGTTCACCGGGTCACACACCCCTGCCCAGTGCCCATTCCTTCTTGTCTTTCCCGGGTTCCATCCTCTCTCTGTGTAGGGCACATTGACGCGTGGAGTGCCAAAGGGGGACAAGCCAGGTCCCTGCCCTCGAAGGGGATGACGCAGAGGGACTCGAGGTCGAATGACGGTCAAATGAGGGTCAAACCGTCAGATGACAGTTCAGGGTCAAATCCTAAATCCTTCACTTCACATCTGGGGGCTTTTAGGAGCCCTCGACCTCACTGAGCCTCGCTTGCCTTACCTGAAAAGTAAGAGTATAGCAGCTTTCTACCTCAGGTGGTTGGGCAGGATTAACCCACCCTTTCCTATCCCTCGGACACACCTAGAGTAGAAAGAATGCGAGGGAGGAGTGGAACAGGCGTGAGTATGTCACTTACATCTCTAAACATCAGTTTCTTTGACTTTGAAATGAGGATACAAATATCCACGTTGTAGGTGTGTGGTGGGCGTTGAATGTGGCCAAGAATGTTTATCAACCAACACCCTGACATGGAACAGGCACTCGCTGGTTGAAGTGAGAAAAGAAACATGTTCATGGTCAGCCTCTGTTAGCTTCTGGTGTCACGGGTGGGACCGAGGACCTTCAGATTTTAGGAGGCATAGATTGGAGCTCGGTTGGCTGACAGGCTGTCCTTCAAACTTGCCCACCTAAAGCCCCACATTGGGTTCTAAACATTTTTGGTCATCAGGACCTCCAGAAACACTTGAGCCCTGCCCTCCCTCCTCATGGGTAGCCGGCAGACCAGAGAGAGCTATGGGCTGGAGGTGTGTGGGGCGGGGCACAGACTTCCTGCATTCCTGCCCCAGCCCAGCCACTTCCTGGCTGGTGACCTTTTTGTTAGTTTCCTCTGCTGCAAAAGGGGCGGTGACTTCTATGCGCAGAGGTGTGTGGATGAATGGTGTAGGGCTTCGAGCACCGGGAACCCCGCAGGTGCTCAGTTCTGCCGCTGTTAAAGGCCCTGAAGAGAGCTTTTGTAGGGGCAGCCTGTATTTTCAATCAAGGTCCCTTTGTTTCCTGAGTCCCAGCCCTTTCCACAGCCAAATGCACTTACCCTCGGGCAGCTCTGTCATATCATATAGCAATGGCTTCTAAAATCCCAGTAGTTTTTGCTGTTGATATTATCCTTTTGATCACCAATAATGATGTAACGTGGTGGGTCGAAGTACCAGCTTCAAAGCAGATTTTAGTAACAGCCCTGGTATTAGCTTCAAGACCCTGGGCAGGTCACTTATCCTAAGTTTTAGCTTCCTCATCTGTAAAAAAACAAACAAACAACAAAACATCTGGATAATAATGGTCTTGACCCCATAGGATTATGGTGGAGAAGAAAGGAGGTAATGCACACGACTGGATGCACAGTCTCCATATTAAGTGCTCAGCACTTGTTAGCTCTGTCCCGCTTATCGTATTCTTGCATTTCTCGAAGACTTTAGAGAACCCCATGGTAGTGCACATCACGGTTTTTGTGGGGAAGACGGCACGGAGGAAAATGTATTCTGGCTACCCCACCTTCCACAGAGAGTGGGGCTGGAGGCTTGTCCTGGGTTCTCCGACCTCATTCACAGGAAGGGCCACCGAGGCCCAGCTGTGCACTTGCTCCCAATGGCTGATGGAACCCTGCACTTGACCTTTGGTGTAAACAAGCAGACCAGGGAAGAGCAGGTTCCCCCCACTTTCAGCTCCTTTATACCTGAGCCCTTTCCTTGGACTTGGGACACCCCACAGCTGGTTCAGGTTGAGCCGGACCACGGGGGTCCATACCACACCCTTCGCACGCTGCTTGTAGGGGTCCCTGCCTCACCTTGGAGGCTACATTCTGTCTAGAATGTAGTCGCTACCAGGACGCTCTCAAACGTTACCTGTTTAACAAACACACAACATTTGCTCTGCCCAGACGCTGCTACAAGTATTTTACAAATATTCACCCAATTAATCCTTGAAACCACCTTATAAGGTAAATACTATCGACATCCGTGTTGACTCAGGAGGAAACAAAGGCCCAGAAAGTTCAGATAAGTGGTCCAGGGTTCCAATAGCGGGTCAGGGGTGAGCTGGGAGCCAAACCCATTGCTGCCAGTGTTGGCTATTTTAAGAAAGGGAAGGTTGTACTTCCAGTGTGTGCCCTTCAGACCCACATCCAGGGGAAGAAGTAATGAGCAGTGACCTCACCTCCTTTGCCCAGCGATGACAGGGGACGTGCCACATTTCCCACATCCAGGACTCCGGCGGGAGTCCTACCAGCTCTGTGCAATGTCTGATGCCTCCAGGTTGTCACTACAGTTGAGCCTCCCTTTCTTAAGCCATAAAATGGGGTGATGGCACTGCCGGCCACACAGGATTGGGGTGAGGATCTCTGATAGCATGTGTGTGCGTGAGGTTTCATGCCAAGACGCTGAGAGTGCGGGAGCATGTGTCTCTTTAGACGGCAGGGACTCCGTGCCAGGTGTGGCCAACTCCTCCACGAGGCCACGAGACGTGACCAGACCTAAGACCCTGCTCCTCCCTTCTCTGCCTGCTGCAGACCCCAGGCTCGGCCAGAAGCACAGAGCACTTTTGGGATTCCTGGGTGGCTCAGTTGGTTAAGTGTCTGACGCTTGATTTCGACTCAGGTTGTGATCTCACTATTGTGAGATCGAGCCCCACGTCGGGCTCCACACTGGGCGCGGAGCCTGCTTGGGATTTTCTCCTCCCTGTCTCTCTGCCCCTCTCCCCTGCCCGTGCTCTCTCTTTCTCACAAAATAAATACGTAAACTTTAAAAGAAACACAGAAGACACAGAGCACTTGTCTGGGCTGAGTCTGAGCCCCTCTGTGACGTGTCCCTTTCTGGGCCCGTTGGGTCTTCAGCCTTCCCCTCTGCTGACCCCACCCCCTCCGGCTGGCTCGCCCTTCGCCTCTGAGATCCTGACTCCAAAGTCTGTCACCCTTGGCTTGCTCTCCATTGTAGTTATTTACGGCTGCCTCACAGGCGACTCCAGAATGCAGTGGCCGAAAGTGATCATGTTCATTACTCTCAGGCTCCTGTGGGGCAGCAACTGGATCGGGCAGGGTGGGGCTGGCTCACCTCTGTCCCACGTGATGTCTGTGGGGACCCGTACAACCCAGCTGGCTTCTTCATCGTCTGGCGCCTTGGCTGGGAAGGCTGGAAGGCTGGGCTTGGTGGGATGCGGTGTCGCTCTCTGTGGTCTCTGTGGCTACTCCATGTGGCCTCTCCACGCAGTCCCTCCTGCAGGGCGATGAGCTCTACGTGGCGGCACAGGAGTCCCCACGTCATCGGAGCAGAGCCGCCAGGTCTTCCTGACAGTAGGGCCTGGAACTGAGAGAGCATCTGACTCCCCCCTCCCTCCGCCAGCCAGACACCATGTGGCAACCTGGTTACAAAAACGGGCAGTGAGGGGCACATGGGGCTCTCTATGTCCTTCATTTTTTTTTTTATTTAAAAAAACATTTATCTTATTCTTGAGATAGACATAGAGTGTGGGTTGGGGAGGGGCAGAGAGAGAGGGAAACACAGAATCCCAAGCAGGCTCCAGGTTCTGAGCTGTCAGCGCAGAGCCCGACGCGGGGCTTGAACCCATGGACCGTGAGATCATGATGTGAGCTGAAGTCGGATGCTTAACCGGCTGAGCCACCCAGACGCCCCTCTCCACGTCCTTTAATGATGACAGTGGCCGAGCATAAACCCACGTCTGGTCTACGTGGAAACTTCTGCAGGAGTTTCCACGGTGAACTTCATTGATTGAACTTCATTCGTGCTGGTCCAGCTGCCCGCAAAATTCCTGATTAATGACTGCCTCAGGCCGAGAACCAGCGATGGCAAAAGACTTGAGGATCAATAGTGTCTGCCTTGTCCGCGCAGGCCCTCGAAGGCCTCCCCTGCTCACTGTCAGGGTCAAGAGGGGCGTCCTGTGAGTGAGAGCAAGGGGCAGCAAATGACTAGGGCCGGTCAATAACGAACTGCTTCTTTTTTCCTGGTAATAAAGCCAGTTCCCGACGAACCCAGGGCAGAGTGAGAGCAGAGCTCTGCCGTCCTGCCTCTCCTCCTGGGTGGCCCAGTCCTGGCTGCTCTCCGGGTGCATAGCAGAATGTTGACACAGAATGTTCCAGCAGGTGCCTGTGCAGCCCCAGCACCCTGTCTCTTGAGAGGATGGGTGAGGCTGGGGCGAATCTGGGACAGGCCAAGGGTGGCCCACAGACAGGAAGAGCAGGTGGAGGCAGTGCAGTCCCTGCCCCCCAGGACAGTGTTTCTCAGAAAGCATTTCTGGTGACATCAGCCCTGGGGGTGGGAAGAGGTATTACTGTCCCCTGTAAGGGATCCCCAACACTGTAGGAAAAGCGTACATTCTAATGCTTCCCTTTGAAAAAAATGTTTATTTTGAGAGAGACAACATGAGCAGGGGAGGGGCAGAGAGAGACGGGGAGAGAGAGAATCCCAGGCAGGCTCCAGGCTACTAGCGCAGAGCCTGACGAGGGCCTGGATCCCACAAACAGTGAGTTCATGACCTGAGCCAAAATCAGGAGCCAGACGCTTAACTGAACAACCCAGGCGCCCCTCTAATGCTTTCCTTTTAGCAGATCAGTGCATCCGCACAGCAAAGGCCCTGAGAAGGCCAGCAGTTAGGAACACGTCTGACTGCTCAGACAAGAACTTCCAGACTTCTCAGTAGAGTCTCCTTTTCTTCTTGGGGTTAAGTTTCGAGACCGGCCTTCTGAGGGGACATACTTTGCAAGGTCTTCCTCAGGGAAGTCAGGGAGGTGTAGCCATCAGATGCAGAGGAGGAGCTGAGTCCCGGATGAGAAAAGTCTGTCCTCTGTAGGTCCTAGAGTGGATGGGTTGGATAGAAGGCAGGGAAATTGGCCTGGAGTGGCCGTGGCTTAATTTCCTGCCTACTGGGGTAGGCCAGCTGCCTTTTGAGTGCTGAGCTGTTTCGAGCAGGCTCCGTTGCCCCAGTGAGTGTGGTACTGGGGGTAGACGGCTTCTTGACCCAGACCTTCAAGCTGTGGCTGTGTATGAACTGACCCTGCATGGCTCCAGATGCCACGTGAGGGCTGATGTATATAGCAGAGGGGCCTGACTTCCTGTACTGTGTCTAATTTGTAGAGCATTGATTTAAAAATTGGGTCTTGGGGCGCCTGGGTGGCGCAGTCGGTTGGGCGTCCGACTTCAGCCAGGTCACGATCTCGCGGTCTGTGAGTTCGAGCCCCACGTCAGGCTCTGGGCTGATGGCTCAGAGCCTGGAGCCTGTTTCCGATTCTGTGTCTCCCTCTCTCTCTGCCCCTCCCCCGTTCATGCTCTGTCTCTCTCTGTCCCAAAAATAAATAAACGTTGAAAAAAAAAATTTTTTTAAAAATTGGGTCTTGTTAGCATCTGGTGGGGAAAAAAACAATAAGAGAATTCAAGAGAGAAAGAAAAAAGGGTCACTCCACTTTTCCAAATCTTTTTTGCTGGAATGGTAAAATGAGCTTAACATACATATTTAATGTGATTTTGTTTTCTTTCTTATAAAAACACCCAACCTGTATATGCATTAAATCAAGAAATTCTTGAAAGGTAGCTGGTTTAATTGCATCTTTTAAAACATCCCAAGACTTTTTTTTTATCTGCAAATGTGATGCAATAATCCTTTCACTGCTTGCCTTCTGCTGAGGGGTTCAAACGAAAATAGGGTGTGCAAGTGTTTGTAAACTGTAAAGTGCTACAACATGTAAGTTATCAATATACGATTGTTACTGACGATGCCCTCTGTCATGGACTGAATGTTTGCGTTCTCCCAAAATTCACTGTAGAAGCTCCAGTGTGGCTGTATTTGGCAATAGGGCCCATGATGAGGTGATAAAGGTTAAATGATGTCATAAGGGAAGATCCCTAATCTGACAGGGCTGGCACCCTTATAAGAAGAAGAAACACCAGTGGTCTCCTTCTCTCCGTGTGCATTCAGAGAAAAGGCCATGTGAGGATATGGTGAGAAGGTGGCCGTCTACAAGCCAGGAAGAGAGTGCTCACCAGGAGCCAAATTGGCCAGCACCTTGATCTTGGACTTCCCAGCCTCCAAAAACATGAAAAATAAATGCTCTGTTGTTTTGGCCACCCAGTCTATGGTATTTTGTTGTGGCAGCCTGAGCTGACTGATGTCTTTTCAAAAGACAGTTTCCTTGTGAGCCTTCGTGGGGGTCTATACCTGTCAATGAAGAGCAGGACCATCATTTCAGTGGAGTCTGGAAAACCCAAAGGTGGCTGAGTACTACCTAAAGACCAATAGAATCGAGTTGAACATCAGCCCATCTTTGCAACTCTCTGTGGCTAATACCCTCACAATCTTTGGTTGTGAAAACTTAGTTTATATGTTGTGTGTGAGAAGATGTTCTTGAACCTTCTTTTCAAGCATCACAAAGGGCTGAAGATTAGCTATTGGCCTGGAAATATCTCTATATGGATTGTGACTTAGCAAAAGAACAGCTTTGGCCAATGTTCATTGTCCATATTTGGTGTCACTCGCTGAGGCCCTAGGTTGGTGGCTCTATTAATAATTACTGAAAATTTTTTGCACATCTACTATGAGACTGACAAAGTGTTGGGCACTTTTACATATCCTAAGTATAATCAAATCTTCCCCCACAATGCCATTTAGGAAGTGAATTTGCCTAAATAATCAAATCCAAGCTCTGGACCTTACTACTGTATGTTTTAGCATCTGATTTCTTACATGGATGTGCCCATGTTCTAGGCACAGATTAAAGCCATTTTCAAAAAAAAAAAATAAAAAAATAAAGCCATTTTCCAAGGTAAACAAACCACACCTGGGTTTAGATACTGTCTATCTCTGATTCTGGAATGAAATCAAGTGTCCATGTGTTAGAAGTCTATTTATGGGGTATGTGTGCTAAGTTTCTAGCAATGGGCTAGACTGGAGTATACAGTTTACTAAGACAGACCCAAGTGGGAATATATGCTTTTTAATTTAAATTTTTTTTACTTTTCATAAGGGTATACTATAGGTAAATGAAAAGCCTTTAGCAACTACAGGATTTATGTTGTAGGCATTGAAGTATATATGCGCAGTTCCCGCCTCCATTTCTCCCAAATGCAGAAACCTCCGATCCTTTCAACTACTTCTTATATTTATCATCATGTTCCAGAATACCAACATATTTATTTTTCTATTTATTTTTGTTAAGCATAACACAGATACTATATAAAACACGTACAGCGTAATGAACTATTACAAGAGGAGCTCCAGGGGCACCTGGCTGGCTCAGTCGGCAGAGCGTGCGACTCTTGATCTCGGGGTGATGAGTTGGAGCCCTGTGCTGGGTAGAGAGGTTACTTAAAGAAAAAAATCTAGAAGAGGAACTCCCTTGTAAACCCCTCCCTTGTCAAGAGATAGAAGTTGGAGTCACCCTCGATGCTTTCTGCATGCCCATGGCCAAACACAGCCCCGATCTTCCCTCCTAAATTATTTGCTATCCTAACTGTTGTTGTCTCCACGTCTTTATTTTTCTTAATAGTCTTATCACCCAAATATTTACTTTGTGAAGGTGCTAATTTTAAGTCTCTTATATTTTTATTTTATTTTAATTAATTAATTAATTTATTTATTTCTTTATTTCATTTTAGAGAGAGAGATCTTGAGTGGGGTAGAGGGGCAGAAGAAGAGGGAGAGAACCTTAAGCAGACTCCATGCTCAGTGCGAAGTCTGATGCTGGGATCGTGATCTGAGCCAAAATCAAGAGTCGGTCGCTCAATTGACTAAGTCACCCAGGTGCCCCTTTAAGTCTCTTTTAATCTACAGGCTCCTGAATTATGTCCACCCCCACCCCCCAAATTCACATGTTGAAGTCCTAGCCTCCAGTATATCAGAATGTGACTGTATTTGGAGTTAGGCTCTTTAAAGCTGTGGTCGGTTGCAATGAGGTCATTAAGATGGGGGCCTAGTCCCATGTAACAACTGTCCTTATAAGAAGATATTAGGACACAGATATAGGGCAGAACTGGTGGGTATCCACAAGCCAAGGAGAGAGGCTCCAGAAGAAACCAACGCCTTGATCTTGGACTTCCAGCCTACAGAACTGTGAGAAAATAAACTTATGTTGATTAAGCACCCCCCACCCCCAATCTGTGGTACTCTGTTATGACAGTTCTAGCAACTAATGGAGTCCCTCTCCATTTTGTTGACTTCCTTGTAACTTATTTGTGGGAGATTCTAGATTATTTGTCCTGTTGGGTTTCCCACAGTTGGGATTTTGCTGATTGCATTAACACAGTATAGTTTAATGTGTTCTTCCATCCTTTGTATTTTCTATAAATCGATATTTACATCTAGAACTTAATCTGTTACCCTATTGAGGTTTTTGGTCTTTGAGGTCCTCCATTATATATGTTCTTCATTACCTGTGTTCTCATTATTTTTTAATCTGCAATTCTTTTCATTTTTTTCTTTAAAAACTTTTTTTTCCTTCCAACCCCCCTCCTTTAATGGTCTGCTTCTCTTAAGGCATTATCTATTGTGTTTATTCCTCCTTGTTTTGCCTTCATTTCTGAAGTGAACTTTACAAAGTTCACTAATGTCTAATTTTCTGTGTCTTTAGTTCATTTGTGATTTTTTATGATTCTGAATAATATTATTCTTTCATAGCTTGTACCACCTTTCAATGTATTTTAGCCCATTTTGAGATATTAAGTTGTAGTGTTTATCTGTTTTGTTGAGTTGTCTTTCTGGTGTGCTTTCATTATCCTTAGTGATGTTATTCTAATCTTTTTTCTTTTTTTTTTTTTTTTGTTTTTATAACTTTGCATTGCATTTTGTCTTGATGCCTTGTGACGATCTTTTTTTTTTTTTTAATGATTTAGTTTTCTTGAACTATCAGAAAGTAAGCTGGTTTGGGAGAGTTTCTCTAATTTTGTGGCTTGAGAGTTCCCTCTTCTACTGTTTTTGTGCAAGTAGACTTAACTACTTTCTAAGCATTCCTGGCTCTGTTCTCCTTCTCCAGTTTTATCTAGACTTTATTTATTTATTTTTCTTTTCCCTTTATTGTCCTCCTCAGTGTAGGTTCTGTTCCCAGCAGTGGTTTTAGTGTGGTTACTTCTTCCTGGAAAGAAACTTTGGCTGAGTGATTCTGAGAATTCACGGGGCCCAAACTGGCCCATCCCCCTCCCAGCATATGGAGGGCACCATGGACTCAAGTGCTACTGGGGTGTGTAAACCTCTCACGGTTCTGGCTGTCACAACATGGGCCCTCTGAGCTCTCTGGTGAGTGCTTGTTGGTTACTTTACAGTTCTTGCATCTACCCATTGCTGCGCTGCGTCCTTCTGCACAGATGCTGAGAGCCTGCATGTGGTTTGTCCTCAACCCACTCATAACTCAGGAGCTCACAGGTGTATCCTGACACCTGATTTTGTTGTAGAGGTCATATGTGGGTTTTTGTGTTTTCCACCTTAGTTGCTCTATGTGTTTTTAGAGCTGTGACTTAGATTTTAAAAACCACTGATCTCACTGCCATCTTCCCAGAATCCTGTGCTGTATTTCATTGCTTGCCATGTTAAGGCATCACCTACTGACTCCCAGTATGGCGGACAGGAATTTAGCTTCCTTACAACCCAGTGCCCACTCACACACCCTCCGTTCTTGCCTTATAGTTACTTCCCGATGGACTCATTATTAATGACTATTTCTATACTCAAATCGTATATTATGTTCATGTTTCTCTTCTTATACATATTTTTGTTTTGCTTTGTTTGTCCCCAGAAATCATTTTGGGATTCTGTAATCCTTCATTGTATTGTTTTTTTTTGTTTCTATTTCCTTCAAGTTTTTTATTTTGGTCCTTGTTTTTCATGCTAGAGGCTTTCCCCAGATTTCTGTTTCTTTCAGGTTGTCTATTCATATTTACAAGTGACATCAAAAGTGAAATGGAGTTTTCTCTGTGTCTTTGTATACAATACAAGTGGGAGAGGGCTTGTCTACAAGTGGAACCATTGAGTTTCCAACAGTTTTCACTGGGGCACACTGACTGTCAGTATGATTTGATTTTCCCTCCAGTTGACTATATTCTCCAGAAAGGTACCTTCCAATCTCCTGAATGGGAAGTATTTCCTTAGACACAGAAAGGGGGTCAGAGTGTTCCACTGTTCGGTGGTTAGACTCATGTAATGCCACTGTTTACAGGCCGTCTCTCTTACTCTGGCAAACAGGCTGTAACTCTCTGGTCCAACTTCTCTTGAGCTAACATTGACTTTGCTCTTGCTGTCCATCTTTGTATGTTTATATATGAGCGCCTTACATGTATGACTCCCGATCAGTGTAGTAAGTATTAGTAGAGCCTAGTTTTATTTCTGTGTTAAGAAAAACTAGAAATAGAAGCTCTAGTATTTTCTTCCCCTACCCCAGTGAATTATCTTGCGTATCATCCCTCTGGGGCGTGTACATCTGATCAAAGAATAAATGTCTGGAAGGGAAGAGTTCCAGTGGCATCTGCCCTCTCTGTGTAGACTCTCACCTTCCTTCCTTGTCTTGTGCCTTATGCCTCCCACCTGCCTTCAGGGGACCTGGTAACCCTATGTCCTGAGCTCCTAGGTGACTTCCTGTAGATATAGTCCTTGGAGAGGTTCAGAAGATGGTGGCGTAAGAGGACGCTGGGCTCGCTGCGTCCTGCTGATCACTTAGATTCCACCCACATTGGCCTAAATAACCCAGAAAACCGCCAGAAGACTAGCAGAACGGACTCTCTGGAGCCAGGTGTAGACAAGAGGCCCACGGAAGAGGGTAGGAAGGGCAGAGAGGAGGCACGTGCTACACGGACTGGCGGGAGGGAGCCGGGGCGGTGGAGGGGCAGCCCACTGGGCAAGGCAGAGCCCCCGAAGTCTGGCTTGCAAAAGCGGAGGGGCCGGACTCCATGAGTTCTGACGGCCAGCGGGACTTAACATCTGGAATGTTAAAAGTCAACAGCTCTGCTCGGAGAGCAGGAGGGCGAGAGGACACTGGGAGGGAGAGGTGTTGAGTCCTGGAAGACAGAGCCCAGCTCGGTGGGGAACAAAGGCGCTGGCCAGCGCCATCTCCCTCACCCATCCCCCAGCCGAAACCCCAAAGGGAACCAGTTCACCGAACTTGCTTGTACTGTGCAAACACCCAACGCTGTGCTTCTGTGGGTCCATCCCTCTGATGGGTCGGCCTCCCTCCTGGTGCCACAGCGCTCCTCCCACAGGGGACCACTGACGGCAAAGCAAGCTGAGCCTGCCCCTCCCGCCCCTGTGCACCTTGTGGAGCCACCCCGGCTAATACGCCAGATCCCATCAAAACAGCACCACAAGCCGGGCAGGGTGCAAGCAGCCCAGATGGGCCACACCACCCCACAGTGAGTCCTGCCCCTGGGAGAGGGGAAGATAAGGTACACACCAGTCTGACTGGCCCCAGCGGTGGGCTGGGGGCAGACATCAGGTCTGACGGTGGCCCCACCCACCAACACAAGTTACTCCAGACAGCACAGGGGAAGAGCCCTGCAGTTCCCTGCCACCTGGGACTATCCAAAATGACAAAACGGGAGAATTCTCCTCAAAAGAAACTCCAGGAAGTAGCGACAGCTAACGAATTGATCAAAAAACGATTTAAGCAATATAATGGAACAAGAGTGTAGAATAATAGTCATAAAATTAATCGCTGGGCTTGAAAAAAGTATAGAGGGCAGCAGAGAATCTATTGCTACAGAGATCAAGGGACTAAGAAATAGTCATGAGGAGCTAAAAAATGAAAAATAAAACAGAGGCTACCACAGCTCAGATTGAAGGGCAGAGGAGAGAATAGGTGAATTAGAAGATAAAATTATGGAGGAAGCTGAGAAAAAGATAAAAAAATCCCGGAGTATGAGGGAGAATTAGAGAACTAAGTGATGCAATCAGACGGAACAATATCCATATAATAGGAATTCCAGAAGAGAAAGAGAGAGAGAAAGGGGCTGAAGGTGTACTTGAACAAATCATAGCTGACAACTTCCCTGATCTGGGGAAGGAAAAAGGCATTGAAATCCAAGAGGCACAGAGAACTCCCTTCAGACGTAACTTGCATTGATCTTTTGCATGACATATCATAGTGAAACTGGCAAAATACAAGGATAAAGAGAAAATTCTGAAAGCAGCTGGGGATAAACAGGCTCTAACATATAAAGGGAGACCCATAAGACTAGTGGCAGACTTATCTACTGAAACTTGGCAGGCTAGAAAGGAATGGCAGGAAATCTTCAATGTGATGAACAGAAAAAATATGCAGCCGAGAATCCTTTATCCAGCAAGTCTGTCATTCATAATAGAAGGGGAGATAAAGGTCTTCCCAAACAAACAAAAACTGAAGGAATTCATCACCACTAAACCAGCCCTACAAGAGATCCTAAGGGGGACTCTGTGAGTGAAATGTCGCAAGGACCACAAAGTACCAGAGACATCACTACAAGCGTGAAACCTACAGACATCACAATGACTCTAAACCCATACCTTTCCATAATAACACTGAATGTAAATGGACTAAATGCTCCAACCAAAAGACATAGGGTTTCAGAATGGATAAAAAAAACAAGACCTATCTATTTGCTGTCTACAAGAGACTCATTTTAGACCTGAGGACACTTTCAGATTGAAAGTGAGGGGATGGAGAACTATCTATCATACTACAGGAAGTCAAAAGAAAGTTGGAGTAGCCATACTTATATCAGACAAACTAGACTTTAAATTAAATGTTGTAACAAGAGATGAAGAAGGGCATTATATAATGATTACAGGGTCTATCCATCAGGAAGAGCTAACAATTATAAATGTCTATGCACTGAATATGGAAGCCCCCAAATATATAAAACAATTAAACACAAAGCAACCTTACTGATAAGAATGTGGTAATTGCAGGGAACTTTAATACTCCACTTACAACAATGGATAGGTCATCTAGACACAGGATCAATAAAGAAACGAGGGCCCTGAATGATGCATTGGATCAGATGGACTTGACAGACATATTTAGAACTCTGCATCCCAAAGCAACAGAATATACTTTATTTTCGAGTGCACATGGAACATTCTCCAAGATAGATCGCATACTGGGTTGCAAAACAGCCCTTAATAAGTATAAAAGAATTGAGATCATACCATGTACACTTGCAGACCACAATGCTATGAAGCTTGAAATCAACCACAGGAAAAAGTCTGGAAAACCTCCAAAAGCATGGAGGTTAAAGAACACCCTACTAAAGAATGAGTGGGTCAACCAGGCAATTAGAGAAGAAATTTAAAAATATATGGAAACAAATGAAAATGAAAACACAACAATCCAAATGCTTTGGGATGCAGTGAAGGCAGTCCTGAGAGGAAAATACATTGCAATCCAGGCCTATCTCAAGAAACAAGAAAAATCCCAAATACAAAATCTAAGAGCAGACCTAAAGGAAATAGGAGCAGAGCAGCAAAGACACCCCAAACCCAGAAGAAGAAGAGAAATAATAAAGATCAGAGCAGAAATAAACAATATAGAATCTAAAAAAGCTGTAGAGCAGATCAATGAAACCAAGAGTTGGTTTTTTGAAAAAATAAACAAAATTGATAAACCTCTAGCCAGGCTTCTCAAAAAGAAAAGGGAGATGACCCAAATAGATAAAATCATGAATTAAAATGGAATTATTACAACCAATCCCTCAGAAATACAAGCAATTATCAGGGAATACTATTAAAAATTATATGCCAACAAACTGGACACCCTGGAAGAAATGGACAAATTCCTAAGCACCCACACACTTCCAAAACTCAAACAGGAAGAAATAGAAAACTTGAATAGACCCATAACCAGCAAAGAAATTGAATCAGTTATCAAAAATCTCCCCAACTAATAAAAGTCCAGGACCAGATGGCTTCCCAGGGGAATTCTACCAGACATTTAAAGCAGAGATAATACCTATCCTTCTCAAGCTGTTCCAAAAAATAGAAAGGGAAGGAAAACTTCCAGACTCATTGTATGGAGCCAGCATTACTTTGATTCCTAAACCAGTCAGGGATCCAGCGAAAAAAGAGAACTACAGGCCAATATCCCTGATGAATATGGATGTAAAAATTCTCAACAAGATACTAGCAAATCGAATTCAACAGCATATAAAAAGAATTGTTCACCATGATCAAGTGGGATTCATTCCTGGGCTGCAGGCCTGGTTCAACATTCGCAAATCAATCAATGTGATACATCACATTAATAAATGAAAAGATAAGAACCATATGATCCTGTCAATCGATGCAGAAAAAGCATATGACAAAATTCAGCATCCTTTCTTAATGAAAAACCCTCGAGAAAGTCGGGATAGAAGGAACATACTTAAACATCATAAAAGCCATTTATGAAAAGCCCACAGCTAATATCATCCTCAATGGGGAAAAACTGAGAGTTTTCCCCCTGAGATCAGGAACACAACAGGGATGTCCACTCTCACCGCTGTTGTTCAACATAGTGTTGGAAGTGCTAGCATCAGCAATCAGACAACAAAAGGAAATCAAAGGCATCACAATTGGCAAAGATGAAGTCAAGCTTTCACTTTTTGCAGAGGACATGATATTATACGTGGAAAACCTGATAGACTCCACCAAAAGTCTGCTAGAACTGATACATGAATTCAGCAAGGTTGCAGGATACAAAATCAATGTACAGAAATCAGTTGCATTCTTATACACTAATAATGAAGCAACAGAAAGACAAATAAAGAAACTGATCCCGTTCATAATGGCACCAAGAAGCATAAAATACCTAGGAATAAACCTAACCAAAGATGTAAAAGATCTGTATGCTGAAAACTATAGAAAGCTTATGAAGTAAATTGAAGAAGATATAAAGAAATGGAAAAACATTCCATGCTCATGGATTGGAAGAATAAATATTGTTAAAATGTCTGTACTACCCAAAGCTATCTACACATTCAATGCAATCCCAATCAAAATTGCACCAGCATTCTTCTCAAAGCTAGAATAAGCAATCCTAAAATTCATATGGAACCACAAAAGGCCCCGAATAGCCAAAGGAATTTTGAAGAAGAAGACCAAAGCAGGAGACATAACAATCCCAGACTTTAGCCTCTACTACAAAGCTGTCATCATCAAGACAGCATGGTATTGGCACAAAAACAGACACATAGACCAATGGAATAGAATAGAAACCCCAGAATTAGACCCACAAAAATATGACCAACTAATCTTTGACAAAGCAGGAAAAAATATCCAATGGAAAAAAGACAGTCTCTTTAACAAATGGTGCTGGGAGAACTGGACAGCACCATGCAGGATGAAACTAGACCACTTTGTTACATCATTCACAAAAATAAACTCAAAGTGGATAAAGGACCTGAATGTGAGACAGGAAACCATCAAAACCCTACAGGAGAAAGCAGGAAAAAACCGCTCTGACCTCAGCTGCAGCAATTTCTTACTTGACACTTCTCCAAAGGCAAGGGAATTAAAAGCAAAAATGAACTATTGGGACCTCATGAAGATAAAAAGCTTCTGCACAGCAAAGGAAACAATCAACAAAACTAAAAGGCAACTAACGGAATGGGAAAAGACATTTGCAAATGACATTGGACAAAGGGCTAGTATCCAAAATCTATAAAGAGCTCACCAAACTCCACACACGAAAAACAAATAATCCAGTAAAGAAATGGGCAGAAAACATGAATAGACACTTCTCTAAAGAAGATATCCAGATGGCCAACAGGAACATACCACCTCATGCTGGTCAGAGTGGCTAAAATGAACAAATCAGGAGACTGTAGATACTGACGAGGATGTGGAGAAACGGGAACCCTCTTGCACTGTTGGTGGGAATGAAAACTGGTGCAGCTGCTCTGGAAAACAGTGTGGAGGTTTCTCAAAAAATTAAAAATAGACCTACCCTATGACCCAGAAATAGCACTGCTAGGAATTTACCCAAGGGATACAGGAGTGCTGATGCATAGGGGCACTTGTACCCCAATGTATATAGCAGCACTCTCAACAGTAGCCAAATTATGGAAAGAGCCTACATGTCCATCAACTGATGAATGGATAAAGAAATTGTGGTTTATATACACAATGGAGTACTACGTGGCAATGAGAAAAAATGAAATCTGACCTTTTGTAGCAACGTGGATGGAACTGGAGAGTGTTATGCTAAGTGAAATAAACCATACAGAGAAAGACAGATACCATATGTTTTCACTCTTATGTGGATCCTGAGAAACTTAACAGAAGACCATGGGGGAGGGGAAGGAAAAGAAAAAGTTAGAGAGGGAGGGAGCCAAACCATAAGAGACTCTTAAAAAATGAGAACAGTCTGAGGGTTGATGGGGGTGGGAAGGAGGGGATCACGGGTGATGGGTATTGAGGAGGGCACCTGTTGGGATGAGCACTGGGTGTTGTATGGAAACCAATTTGACAATAAATTTCATATTAAAAAAAATATAGTCCTTGAGTGAAGCTTCCCTTAGCCTCTCCTCCAGCTTTGGAAATTAATCGACTTCTCTTACTTCCAGTGGTTTCCTGTACTAGTCCCTTCGTCTCTGTGCATTCACACTTTTAAAATGATTTTGCTGCCATTTTAGTGACCTTTCGAGGGGAAAGGGATTAACACATGTGTTCCATCTGCCAGAAATACATCCTAACAATGAACAATTAACACAAACAGAGAAGCACTTAATAGCTAAGCAATTTAAATGTTTAAAAACCTTACATTAACACAGCACCACTTATCCCCAAAGTACCTTCTGGCATACTTCTACATTAGAGCATCCCATGAGGTAAGTTGCCTAGAGGTTGTTTCCCTTAGTTCCAAGTGTCAAGGCGGAGACCCCCAGTAGTTATGTGGTTCATCAGGGTGACTGGGTCACACTAAAATGTATGATTCCTGGTTGTTGTTGTGTAATGTATATGTTTAATCTCCTGGCCATGCACTCACGGAATATTCCCCACTTTTTCAAGAACTCTAATTCTATGAAATTCAAGCACATTATTGTGTATTGACAGGCACTAAAGACTATAATATACAGAGGGGGCTTCATTTTATATGAGCAGAGGCTTTCAGTTGACCATAGAGATGTAAACATGGCCATACTAATGCATTTTTAATAGTATCTATTTCTGGACTTTAGCCAAAGTGGGCATCTTTAGCAGTAACAGATTTGCCATACAGGTCAATTCCACCCTTACAGATTGTAGAGATCTGAACTTGACCCCAACTACTTCCTGGTTCCAGTGAATAGATTCTCCCATTTGTGAGTTCTGAAGCCTGTGTGGAGGAGTATTTACTAGGTTTTAATTGATTAGATTGCTTTGGTCAGCAATCACTTTGCTGCCTCGACACTGGCAGTTTTAAAACTCTTTCTCAGATGCTGACTGAAAAGCAAGGACTGGTTCTTTCATCCTCATTATTCATTGGTTATATTTTCAGCCTGTCAGGCTGTAGGCAATCACTTATAGCTTTCAGAACTAGGAGCTCTACACTGGTAGGTATAAGCTTGTCTTCTCTGTTTCGGCAGCTTTTGTGGTAGCTGGTAGTATCTTTGTGCTTGTTCTAAGTCTGGCCCAGCCAAGTTCTCTGCCTCTGTAATCATCTTTCTTTCTCCATCCCAAGCTTGCCTCACCCCAATGGGATCATTTAACCTTTCTTGGACTAGGTAATTTTAGAGATTAGAAGGATGTAAGTAAGTCTTTATCTGTTTTTTTTTGGGGGGGGGGTGGTTTCAACGTCAAGTCCTTGCTGAGTCAGTAAAGGAAAGCAGGTTGATTTCATGAAAAAACACAGGATTTGGGGGTAGATAAACTTGGGTGTGTATCCCAAATCCATCCTTACCAGCTGTACGAGCTTAGGCAAGTATTTCCCTTCTCTGAGCCTCAGTGTACTCAAAAAGCAGGACTAATTATACCCCCATTGTTGAGTGGTGAAAAAATTAAATGAGATAAATTAAGAATTCCTAGCATACAATTTCACGCAAAGTTAAACATGCACTGGGGCACCTGGCTGGCTCAGTTGGTTGAGTGTTCGGCTCTTGATTTCAGTTCAGGTCATGATCCCAGGGTTGTGGGATTGAGCCCCTCCATCAGGCTCCAATCTTACAGCATGGAGCCAGTAAGATTCTCTCTCTCCCTCTGACACTCTCCCCCACTCATGCACGCTCTCCAAAAATAATTAATTAATTAATTAATTTAAGTTAAACATGTACTTACCATATGACCCAGCAATTAGACTCTTTGGAAGCTATTCAAGAGAAATAAAAGCATTTGTTGCAGAAAAGCTTATGCACAAATATTGATGAGAGTTTTCTTAACAATAGCTTCAACTGGAAACAACCCAAAAGTCCACCAGTAGGCAAACAAATAAATTATGATATATTCATACAATGAAATTCTGCTTAGCATTAAGGAGAATGAACTGTTGATACATGAGTCATTATGGATGATTCGCAAAAAATATTATGCAGACAGAAGGGACCTGACAGAAAAGACTGCATATTATGTGATTCTATATGAAACTCTAGGTAAGAGAAATCTGATCAGTAGTTATAGAAAGCAGATCAGTGGTGGGGTACCTGGGTGGCTCAATCCGTTGGGCATCTGGATTCTTGATTTCAGTTCAGGGCATGATCCCAGGGTTGTGAGATTGTGTCCCACATTGGGCTCCATGCTGAATGCGGAGCTTGCTTAAGATTCTCTCTCTCTCTCTCTCTCTCTCTCCCCCCCCCCTCTGTCCCTCCTCCATACACATTTTTTCCCTAAGAAAGAAGGAAAGAAAGAAAAAGAAAGAAAGAAAGAGATCAATGGTAACCTGAAACCAGGGGTGGGGTAGGAATTAACTGGGGAAGGGCACGAGAGAATCTTTGGGTGAAAGAAGGAGTCCCGTATCTTGATTGTGGGGGGATTACATGTCTATGCACCTTAGTGAAATTTCACCAAATGTTACACTTAAAATGTGTGCATTTTATTGTATGTGAATGATGCCTTAATAAAGTAGATTTTTTTAAATGTCTGGCATGGTGCCTGACATGTAGTAAGGGCTCAAGAAGTGTTGCTTCCCTTCTCTCTCTGGTTTGTACTCAGGGAAGACAACATTGCATGGTTGAAGCTCTTGGACTCACGGTCCTGTACATGGGACAGAAGAGATACCTTCAGTGTCCCTCCCATATTCTTCTGACCTTTCAGTGTACAACCCTCCAAACATTCGGACTCCTGTAACAAAATACCACAGACTGTGTGGCTTAAACAACAGAAACGTATTTTCTCATAGCTCTGGAGGCTAGAAAGTCCAGGATTCAGGTTCCTGCCAATTCATTTCTGCTGAATGCTCTCTTCCCGGCTTGCACATGGCTGCCTTCTTACTGTGTCCTCACATGGCTTTCCCTTGGTGCATGCACTTGGAGAGGGAGACTTCTCTTTCTCTCCTTTTGAGGCTACCAATCTTATTGGATTAGGATTCCATCCTTATGACTTCACTTAACCGTAATTACCTCCTAAATGCCTTATCTCCACGTACAGTAACATTAGGGTTAAGGCTTACAACATATGAATTTGGAGGTGGTAGGGGGAAGAGACCTAGCCTACCCTGTGCTTGAATTTTTCCCCCTGGAATTACAGAAGGAGGCTGTAATGTGGCAGGTTAGATGTACTGGGGAGCAATCTCTGGGAGCAGTCCTTAAGTAAGTACTTCTGGAAGCTGGTGTATAAATACCCCAGCTATCTTGCCCCTTAGGTGGATAATTTGGAGGGATGGTTTTTATACCACTTTTCAGAGTTGTCTCTTGAGATAAAGTACCAGTCACCTACTGGTAACTGGCTTGGTACCACACTTTTTATTTACCACCCTTCTTTCCTGTATTTCTAGGCTGCTCCCATTCAAGAGTTCCTTCCATCTGCCAAGTAAACCATTTGAACTTGGATCCTTGTCTCAGGGCCTGAGTCTAGGAGAACCTGAAAAAAGACAGTGATATGTGTTTGTACAGGTAACTGTAACTCAATGGAAAAAAAAATGGTGCAAGAAATGTTCAAACATCAAGCCATGTGAGGAGGGGTTGACTGTGGAAGAGAGTGTGATTGTGACACCAAGAAGAGGTGGGGTTTGAACTGAGCCTTAAAGGGTGCATACAGCTTTGACAGGGAACTCTTATGGCACCCAGAGAGAAAGGGGAGAAAGGGAGAGGGAGGGAGAGAGGAAGGGAGAGAAGGAATCAGAGGAAGGAGATTGAAGTTAACATTTGGTGAGCACCTGTATTCCGAAAGACACTGTGCTAAGAGAAGGGCATACAGAGGTGAGTGAGACCCAGCCCCTGTCCTCAAGGCCATCATGGTCTAGTGGGGCAATGTGATGATTAATAGATAAAGCACTCGTCACATTGCCCTATGATTTGATGCATCATTTCCCAAATGTTGTGGGCTCCAGAGATTTTCCAGTGTCAAGTGTCCTGAGAGAGCCCTCAGTGTGGAGCTCTCTCACACCAAGGCTCCAACAAGAGGAGAACCTGAGGTTTTGAAAAACTCTCCTCAGGCACAGCTCCAAAATTCAGGACAGAGTCCACACTCTTTTAATGGCTTTGGCTAAAATTCATGTTCAGCACTTGATTTAGAGCTTGCAGTGTTAATATTTTGTACATTGGGCCAATTCTCTGGTGATTTTAATATTTCATTTATCGACTGATTTAACTTTTAATAGTATCCAAAGCCATCTCATTAGATTACAGTGCTGAAAGACTGCCGTTGTAATAGCTATCCCGTTGTTCAAGTAAATCCAATTTGGACAGATGTAGCCCAAGGCAAAAGACAATCGTAATCTGTGAAATATTTTGCCAACTTCTATTCCAAACAAGCCCTAGCCTTTTCTGTGGAAAAGGACACGACTGACAAAGTTCTGACGATCTTGGAGGACAAGGGGAGAAATATCATCTGAACATGACTGATGATCATTGTCACATCACACTGTATATGTGTGCTGTGTCCCTGTCACAGCCATATTTGGGGGCTTCTTATAGGATTGTGGTTGTGCCTCCTTAATCCCTGAATCCCGAGTAGCTTGAATTACCTAGTAGGTAGAGGCTAATTAAATGTTTGCATTAAACTAGACCTGAATTTTTGTCTCCAGGTGCCAGAGAGTTCTGTCCTTGGTTCTGAACTCTTTAATGGATTTTAAATGGTGTCTTCAATGAGCCATAGAGGACATCTCCTACCCTCTAGAAAGTGGGGAGGGACCATAAAAACTTTGGGTGACTGAATCAGTGCAGTATCAGAAAGATTTTTCTATGCTGAGACATCCTTAGTCTAATAAAAATGTAGCAGATAAGTGGTCCTGTGACATAGTTTGCTTCTGGAAGTGAAGCCTGTCTTTTATTTCTGTATCTCAGAGTGTAGCAGACGCTGAGTGCAGGTTAGAGGGACAATAAGTGATTCTTAAAGGAATGCATAATTACAAGTCCTACCTTCCATCCAGAAGCTAATTTCTCACTGGTGCACAATGGGGGAGATAGGAAGGCTGGACTTAGCTGCTTCACGAACACCATTATGATCTTCAGTTGCTAGTCAGTTTCATAATAATAAACTTATATGGTCCTCAAAATAGCTAACTTTTCTTTTGGACGTGTGACGTATGTAAGCCATGTAGACCATGGAGGTGACAGTTCTGTTCTGACCAGACCATAACTGTTGCACTTCCTTCATTTCTGGGACCAGTGCCAGGCTCCCTGAATTAAACTCTTGAAATGAAACTTTCAGGTGAAAAAATACAGCTTCTCTAGAGATATAGAAACATTATTTTGATTAATCATTTAATCTAAAATCATTTAGTTAGCAACTTTTCTGTGCCAGACATCCCAATGATACAAAGGAATGTAAGACATGGTCCTTCTTCCCCAGTATCTCGCAATATAATAGTGGGGGAAGATAAAGAACTATTATACAAAGGGAAGACATTCAGGAAAAACCTAGTACAGTGAGGGCAAAGATTAAGTGCCTAGTGTATGCCTTTGGAATGAATAGAATAAAACTTCTCAAACTTCAATGCATGTGTCACCTGCCAGAGAATCAGTAGGTTTAGGAATCTGGATTTTAAGATGTTCCTCAGGTGATAGTAATGATGTTGAATATGGACCTTACTTTTAGGGTGAGGCATCAGTAAAATTTTTCAAAAGGAAGCTTGACATGTATATAAGTCAAGTTCCACAAGAAACAGAACTGGTAGATATACAGACATATGTTTATTATGAGAAATTGGCTCATGAGATTATGGAGACTGAGAAGTCTCACCATCTGCTCTCAGTGAAGCTGGAGACCCAGGAAAGCCAGGAGTGTAATTTTAGTCCAAAGGCCTGAGAACCAGTGGGTCTAATGATGTAATTCACAGTCCAAGGGCAGGAGGAGACTAGTGTCTCAGTTCAAAGAGACAGACAGGAAGGGAAGGATTCCTCCCTTCCTCTGCCTTTGTTTCTACTCAGGCCCTCCGTGGATTGAATGATGCTCACTCACATTGGGGGAGGGGGTAATCTACTTTGCTGAGCCCATGATTCAAGTGCTGATATTATCTGGAAACATCCTCACAGACACACCCCAAAATAGTGTTTAATCTGGGCACCTTATGGCACAGTCAAGTTGACACATACAGTTAACCATCACAACAGTGAAAGAGGGCAGAGGAACATTCTAGACTCACAGACAACAGGACTGAAGGTTCAGAGGGAGGCTTAAGAACATGGCTGTGTTGGGAGCAGACCCATGTGAGACTGATTTTCTTCCTCTTTACCCACGATCAGGGTGATTCTGTTGAGTGACTGGCTGCTGGCTGGCCTGGGCAAGCCCTTCCCTTCCCTTCCCCATCCCCTTCCCCTTCCCCTTTCTCCCTCCCCTTCCTTCCTTCCTTCCTTCCTTCCTTCCTTCCTTCCTTCCTTCCTTCCTTCCTTCCTTCCTTCCTTCCTCCTCAATGTTCCACATGCAACCCTCCAAAAGCTGTAAGCCTCAACAAATAAGACCTCTTTCCAAACAGTCTGACTGAGTCTTGGTTCAAGGCCTATGGATTATCCGGCCAGAGCAGAGGTCCAGACAAGGGTAGAGACAAGGAAAACACTTTGGAATTGTTACCGCATCATCTTTTTGCTCTTTCCACTTATTATAGGTTAGTCTGACATGAAGACAAAAACTAGTCTTGGTGGGGGGAGGAAACAGAGAGAGCTAGCCTAGGGTAGCTGAAACCTGCAATCAAGCCAGCTGCCTCTCGTTTTGGAGAGAGTCCCTTGGCTTCACGATGGGCTCACAGATCCCCTCTCTCTTCATCAAATCTGCGAGGGCCCTTATCCTAGACCCCATGGAGTTGCGAATCTGAACAGAGGTCTGCCCTATAGGAGCACTGTTGGGTAGGGGAATTCAGGGAGGAGCAGAAATAACTACAACATCGGGTAGAAAGTGCCCAGCCTGGCCCTGCATCTGACAATATCTGACAATATTTCTTAAATATTGTTAAATGGATGTATGGCTACAACTTGACCCCCCCACCCCCCAGCATACTGAGTGATAGGGACGGGAGCACACCAGCCTGGGTGGAGAGTGTCGTGTATGGATGCAGTCCTGGACCATGCACCTGGATCAGCCCACCACCTTGATGCTTTTTCATTGCCTCCTTGATTTTGAACTTGCATGTTCTCTCACGATTTTGAGGTTTTCCTTCATGTCACTGTGGGTAGTTACCCTTGGACACGTAGGATCCTCTTCTTTCGGAATTTCCCTAACTAACAGGCCGTACTTGTGCTGCTGAACAGGGTGGTTGAAGGGAAGCAGAACTCACCTCCAACTCATGGCTTAGAGAACGTCGTGGAAAGGACATTTGAGATGGGTCTTGAAGGGCAGGTCACTGAGCACGGGAGCATGAGAAATGGCCCCAGAGCCATGCAGAGGCATCCTCTGGAGGGTTAGGGAGAAGCCCCAGTGATCTCTACTCTCACAGATGGATTGTGTACTCAGGAGCCCTCAGATTATTCGCTGAAGACTGAGGTCCACCTTCCTTCCTGAACCTTCTTCTTCCACCCTCTATCATCTTTCAGGGAAATGAGTTTCTACAGGGGTTCTGCCTTATAAAATCCTTTTTTATCTGCCACTTTTTGTTTTCTGCACTGGCATTAATATTTGATTTTATTAAAGAGATGTTTTTAATGTTTATTTAGTTTCGAGAGAGAGAGAGAGAGGAGAGAGAGAGAGCGAGCGAGCATGAGTGGGTAAGGGGCAGAGAGAGAGGGAAACACAGAATCCGAAGCAGGCTCCAGGCTCTGAGCTGTCAGCACAGAGCCTGATGGGGGGCTTGAACCTGTGAACCATGAGATCATGACCTGAGTCAAAGTTGGATGCTTAACCAACTGAGCCACCCTGTTCCCCCTAGAATTGATATTTTATCCAGTATTGAGGCTGGATATGCTTCATTTTCAAAATTTTAACATTAGATGACATAGCAAGGTAGCAAAGTTCTAAGTTCAGTTATAAAAAAAAAAATACTTGGCTTGGGGCGCCTGGGTGGCTCAGTCAGTTGGGCACCTGACTTTAGCTCAGGTCATGATCTCACGGCTTGTGGGTTCAGGCCCTGCGTTGGGCTCCACACTGGCGATGCCGGGCTTGTTTGGGGTTCTCTCTCTCTTTATCTCTTGTCCCTCCCCCATGCTCTCTCTCTCTCTCTCTCAAAATAAATAAACTTTTAAAAAAAGAAAAAAAACTTGGCTTTAGTGGCTGTCAGAGTTGAAAAGGATTCCTTACAAAGAGGCGTCCATCCACATGAAAGAAGGGCATTGGCGGCTGTGTTTACTAAATCACGATTCTCATTTTTCAGTGCCATCCACCAATTATGCAAAGGTTTTTGTTGAAATTGGGCTAGTAAATTTCCGTCTTCCTGATGTCAGGCAGTTATTCTTGCAAACTAATTGGAAGATATTTCATTTTTACATTTTTAAACAAATGGGTCCAAAACCCAGTGAAACTTCATTTGGAAGATTTTAAGCAGGCTGCAGACATCCGTTTAAGTGTGCACATGTGAATCTTGTTATAGTTGATAATCAAGTATATTGGTAAGAAAATCACATAGGGATGGAAATGCTTTCAAAAGTATTCTTCTCCGTCTGAGTTCCTTTAGCAAAGCAGTTACTTCATCACTCACTCTTCACCCCAAAGGGTCAGATTAAATGTGTTTATTTAAAAAAAAATCAACCTGTGGCACCCTGCTCAGAGCCACTGAATCATCACAGAAAAGGTCGCCAAATTTGACAGTCTTTGTGAAGGAAAAATGCGTAACCCATCTTCTAGTTCAGTCGCTATTTCAAGTACACCGTGCGTTCCAAAAGAAGTTCATGGTCATACCTTACATTGTTATGAAGATTTGTGAAAATTCAACTATTCAAATATCCTTTTCCCTTTATATATAATCATGTGAATGGTATTCTGTGACACTATGTGCACCTAGTGTCTTATATTTCCTTGCTGCGATAGCCTGCTGGTAAATGATGCTGTGGATAAATTTCATGTGTGATGCTATCTCTGTAACCTCACTCTGGAATTGTTTTTCAATTCTCCTGGTTATGTTTCTGTAGTGTTCCCATAAAACACAGTTACTATTACAGAATCGATTGTTGAGATTGTATCTTCTCCAATACAACTTTCCGTTCATGGCTCATATAAAGCAATTCTTCCCATGTGTCATTTCAGGTCACTACATCATGGTCCCAGAATGTGCACTGCACAGTGTCAGGGACACACATCCCATAGACTAAAACGTGCACGATGCCTTCTGGACTGTGCAGTGCACAACCTGAGCAACTGTAGGAGGCACGCGGCGCTGGAATAAAACACCTCAAATCCAAATCCATGAAACGGGACATGTTGGAGACATCCACACTTTAATTCAACTGCCTGGAAAAACATTGATACTATAGAATGTGTTCTAATGTCATTTCCCCCAAATGTTCCTACACAGAAATTTTGGTGTATCTTCCAAAAGCTATTTCTGACAAAGAACGCAATTTAGTTTACCACCGTGTTGCCATATTGTAGCTGTGTGTAATATTGGTCATGTTGCTGCAGCAGGAAGAACAAGAGACTTTTTTAAAAATTCCATCTTCTGAACGCTTTTCACTCTTAAAGCCAAAGGCATGTATGTTCAGAGTAGACGGATTACCTTTATAATAATGGCTATGCATCCAAATCTCACCCATTCCCTTGTTTTAGGCTCCACTTCCTTCCTTCTTTCCTTGCGCATCTCTCTCCCATGCTCACTCTCAATGAAGATTATCTCCCTGGTTTTGTCTGTGTTGCGATGGTAATAAATCGATTCTAGGGAGGTCAGAGAGAGCAAGTTTGTATCGTGGGTGAAGTGGCTGATGGCCTACGAGAATCACGACCGAGAGCTCAGGGAACAAACCCTCAGACTGAGCCTCAGACCTACTGATGCAAACCCAGTCCCTTCTTTGCTCCTTCCTGTTCTGCTGACGGCTCCCGAGTGTCACAGGTGCTTGGTGGCATGGCATCTTGCTGTCTGTGGGTGGCAGACAGTCCTTGGTCTCAGAGACTGTGGGTTCCGCAAGGAGGATTGGGGGTGTGAAGCACTGGGATGGCCTTAAGAAGGGCTCCTGGGCTGCAGGACTGTCTCTGAGTGTCCAAAGATCTTTCTCGTTTTTTACTTGTTTTGCAGAGAGTTTTTCTGTGGCCCCCAGAATGGCCTCAATGAGGGCCACTAATGATTGCATTGGGGGCCCAGGAGGCTGGGTCTGGATGTCAGCTGTGGCTTTGAATCACAGCAGGAAGGGCTGTTAATTACCTAATTTGTCTTTGTCTCTCTTTGATCGGCTGGTGAATGGGGGGGGGGGCAGTATTCCATCTCATGTTAAAGGACCAGCTGACCTGGAAAAGGCAAAGCCGTGAATGTGGGGCTTGGAAAACCTTGGGGCTGAGGGCAACTGCTCATATTTGTACGTCTGAGCCGAGCTATTGTTTTGTGTTAAAGCGAAGCGTCTCGAGAAAAGCTGGTTTGACAGAACTGATAGATCCAAAGGTAGGCCGCAAGCTCTGTGTCTTGATAGGCCTCTTGGCACCCGGCCCAGGTGCCTTAAGTCCAGACCCGAGTGTCTGCCCCCTGTCAAGCCTCACGTGGCCTGTGCTTGTGCTGGGTCAGGGCAGCTCCAGGGCTGGGGAACCCGGGCACTGCTTCCAGACCCGTCCTCTAGGACAGCCTCCTATGGGCTCTCAGACACCGTGATCCTTCTGCCCTCTGATGGCGGTGGGGATGCAGAACAGCAGATGGGAAGAACCACCCACGAGGTAATCATGTCCAGCTTTCAGGGGAAGTTTACGCTCCCTGCCAGGGCCTGGGGGAAGGGGACCACATGGCCTCCGATTGAACCACGGGCCATGTTCATCAGGGGAGGGGGAGGGGTATTAATGTGCACAGGGAAGGTCCTGCTCGCTCCAGGCCTCCGGGTGGTGGCGGGAGACAGCGGGAGAGAGGGCTGGTGGGGGCAGGGGACGCGGCGTGGCTCCTTCGGGCCTGTTCACGCATAGCTGGGGAAGCGGGGAGTCACGGGCTATGTGCCTGGTTCCCAGTCGGACTCCGTCCAGGAGACGACAGCTTTACAAAATAAACTTTCAGGGCTGGGGCACCTGGGTGGCTCAGTTGGTTAAATATCCGACTCTTGATTTTGGCTGAGATCGCGATCTCCCAGTTCGTGGGATCAAGCCCCACCTCAGGCTCTGGATAGCACAGAGCCTGCTTGGGATTCTGCCTCTCCTCTCTGTCCCTCCCTTGCACACGCTCTTTCTCTCTCTCTCAAAATAAATAAATAAACATTAAAATAAATAAATAGACTTTGAGGGCAAATATTCATTTACCTTTGTTGGATATTCCAAATCCCCTTCCACAGGTCTTGTACCATTTGAGCGTTTCTGAATCAACTTTTCAAAACCTATCTAAAAACTATTGGAGAAACATAAGCCACAAATTGAAACTTCAAGGCACTTGTTTACAAAAAAAAAAAAAAAATCTTGTCTACTTTTATCCTGAGTAAAAATACTCAAATACTTTCTCAGAAAAAAAAAAACCACTTTAAAATATGCTCATTGTTGAAAATTATGAGCATATGGAAAAGTGAAAAGAAGAAAAAAAATTCTACTTCCTAAAACAGAGACAACTATAAACATTTTAACATTGCCTTTGTGGTCTTAAAAAAATCTCATTTTAAAAACATAGTTGAGGTGATAACTGTAGATGGGTCTGTATTTTGTGATTTTTTTCGTATTGTAACATAAATGCCTTTTCACTTTACTAAAACCCTTTGTGAAACAAATTTAATGGCCTCGTAATATCCTGACAAAATGGAAGTACTGTGTATCAGTGAAGGTCTGGCAGAAAATAGGAACCACTCTAAGTATTTTAGTAGAATTTTCAGCAGGGAATTGGTTACACGGGTGAAGGAAGTGACAGAACCCACAGCCAAGCAGAAGATCCGGAGAACGGCCCAGAGATTAGCAGTGGCAGGAATCTCTTTCTAGATCAAGGGCTGGATGAACAGGGGAGGTGATGCTGTTACCAGTTATCTAGAAGCAGGGACTGGACGGTGGCAGCTTCAGCAGGTCTGGAAATGTCACGTAGGCCTTGAGACCCTGGAGGAGACGAGTCACATCCAAAGATGCCCCAGGAAGCAGGGATGGGGAGGAAGATACCCAGGGTCCTCCCTCCTCCTGACTTCCACCTTTGCAATGGCCCCTTCCTTGCTCTTAACCTTCAGTGGCTCCCAATTACCTATAGAATAAAAAGTGAATTCCTTGGTCTGCTACAAAAAGCCTTTCCTAAGTTTGACTCTAGCTTAAATATCCATTATCATTTCTTATCACTGCTCTGCCCACTACCCACCGCAAACCCCAGCTCTAGATATACCAGACTTCTTATTGTTTCTATTAATGCCCGTATGCCTCTGTACATGCTGTCCCTACATCCTGGAATGCTCTTTTTATCCTTGTTCCCTAGGTGAGATCTGTTCATCCTTCTGGACCTAGCTCTCATTGTTACTTTGTCTGGGGTGATGTGGTTGGATGTTCCTTGGCATTGACTTCATACTTCCTTGAGGCATTCTTGCAGGCATGTGTCTGTCCCCCTACAAAGGAACACCCAGGATAGGGGCCCCCACCCGGGTCCTATCTGCAGCTTACCACCTGTTACAGAGTGAGTGGTCAGGAGATGAGAACTGAATGGTTAAAAATGCTGTTTTCTGGGGCACCTAGGTGGCTCAGATGGTTAAGCATCCAACTTCAGCTCAGGTCGTGATCTCATGGTTTGTGAGTTCAAGCCCCACGTTGGGCTCTGTGCTGACAGCTCAGAGCCTGGAGCCTGCTTTGGATTCCATGTCTCCCTCTCTCTCTGCCCCTCCCCCACTTACGTGTGTTCTCTCTCTCTCTCTTTCTCTCTCTCAAAAATGAATAAATGTTAAAAATAAATTAAAAAAAGAGAAAATGGTGTTTTCCTAGATCTATAGCTATTGGCCTGGAGGACTAAGTGAATGCCCTTATTTGAATACCCCCCCCCATGTATGTTTTATGAGCATGGGAGGAAAGTAAGGAAGGATACACTCCAGGCTATCTCCGTTGGTTACCTAAGAGGGGTGGGAAAGGTGAACCACAGAGGCCATAGGGAAGATTAGTTTTTACTGTACCTTTTAGTAATTTTTTAAAATCATGGGGCACACATGTCACTCTTAAAATTTTTGAAAAAAATTTAAATAAAAGGGTTAGGTAACATGAAAAGAAAATTATGGTTTCTTCTTAGAATGTGGCTGGGTCCATGACTGCCTCATTCCCCTCTTCTGGGAACTTCCCGAATCCTGGAGTCAGTAGTGGGAGTCCTTTGGGTCTCTTACCCTGTCTCTCCGGTTAGATCAGGGCTCAGTCTGGAGGAGAGCACGGCAGAGGGAGCCGGTGGGGGCACCACAGGGTTCAGCCTGCTGAGGGAAGCTTGGCACAGTCTTTGGGACCATCAGCCCCAGATCGTAAGCTCAAAGGAGTCTCGGTTCTGGACTGCTAGGCTGAACATAAAGTGAGAGGCTTGGCTTGGCTTCTGTTGCAAACGTCCTGAGCCATGCAGCCTCTTAATAAGAAAATTGATTCAGCCCCAAGCTTAATCCCTGAGGTGCATTTTTTTTTCCAAGACAGCAAGTTCATGGCTCTGCGATATCTGATTTCGATGTTTTGAAAATATATTCTTTGACAAGGCTTAATTAAAGTGGATTGCACCTATATGGGAACATTTTACAATTTCCATAACAAACACTATTATTACCAGGAGCAAGGTATTTTTTTGTTCCATTGATGTCTTTTATGGTGATGTCATAAAAAGAAGATTATGACTTCTCATTATGAGACAGATGGAGGAAAAGATGCATTTTGATTACCAGAGAGGGGAATATGTTCTTTCCAAACAGTTACCTTAATAGCTAGCCAGGGCCGAACTGGACAGGAATGACAGGTCTCAGCAAATGACTTTTTTACGGGCTTTACTTTATAGAAGCGTCCTTTTGTATGTTTTAAAATGAGATCCATCAAATGTGAAGCTGATTTTCCAGTTTGGCTAGGAACGAAGGTTCCATAGATTATATATCTTTCTGAAACTATTATTAAATTAACACAGCTCACTTTCTATGTCTCTTAACTTAGTAGCTAGAAACTGACTTATAACATCTACTATAATTCAAAAACAGTTTACATTTATAAAGTATTGTAAAGTATAAAGAATTGTCTTTTTTCTTTTTAAAAACTCTTTTGTATTATAAGAGGAATACATTTGCATTGTAATGGATTGGAAAAATACAATGTTTCTCTATATTAAAAAGAAAAAAGGGGCACCTGGGTGGCTTAGCCAGTTAAGCATCCAACTTTGGCTCAGGTCATGCATGATCTCACGGTTCGTGAGTTCGACCCTTGTGTCAGGCTCTGTGCTGACAGCTCAGAGCCTGGAGCCTGGTAGACACCATATTAAATGGCTTCATAATATTTAACCATTGATTGTAACATAATTTATTTACCTAATTCTCTAATGTTGGTCATTTAAATTTTTTCAAGTTTTCATACGTGTAAATAACACTATGATAAACTTCCTTATAGAAACTCTTGGTCAGTATTGCCAGTTACTCTCCTAGAGTCATCTCTGGAAGTGAAATTACTGTGAGTAATTCCTATAACTCCAAGTGTTATTGCCAATTGGCTTTCCCGAAAGTTTGTACCAATTTATATTTCCTATAGGAACTTACAAAGTATGTTTTGAACATGTTTGTGAACAGCGCTAGGCAGAAATACAAGAGTACCTTCTTAATTTCAGTTCTTTTCCTGGATTACTATCAGTAATTGAGGTTTTAAAGGTGGCTAGGCCAGCCCGTGGAGGGCCTTGAACATCTCTGGTGCCAGGAATAAACACTTGGCTGTGTTTGAGTAAATGTAACCCCCCAAAACATGTTAGAATAATTCCATGTAAATTCTGAGTTTTGCGTAAAGATTCAGTGCTCTGTTTATGGAACTCAGCTTGCTTCTTCCTCCCCCAGCAGTGACCCACCAGATCTAAAAGGGGATTAGACCTCATATGATTTCAACTTGGTTTAAGAAATAATCATGCCATATGCAAATCTGTGAAGCCCAAAGTAGACATGTTTCCTTTTTTTTTTTTTTTTTTTTTTGAACCTGACTTCATATAGAGTCAATTACCCTGAACAGATTATGTTTTTAGTTTGGACTAATCATCCGTGAATTGGACACATTGGAGGAAGTTCTGACTGCATCCACAGCTAGGGAGCATTGAACCTGGTGAAGGAAGTACATCACTGCAGAAACAGGGAATGTCAACGAGTCAAAGGCTAAAAAGAAAACTAAGACTTGTAACATATTTGCAGAGCACATCCAGGTGGGGAGGGGACAAAAAGCAGAAGCAATGACTTCATTTCTTTGGGAGCATATTTTTTCTGTTTTTACCCTGAACTCCCTTTCTCTTCCTTTGTTTCAGGTCCAGGACTCACTGCATTTTGCATACCTAATTAATTGTGTTTTGCATTCCTAACTAATTGGAGCATGCACTTCCCTACTTTGGCAAGGGTGCGTAATTTATCACGCTGGGCTCCTGAAGCCAGAGCAGGTAAGTTTTTTGAAATGTATGCAAATTGACTCACCACCAGCTATGCAATTCAATGATGGAATGAGGAGTTCCTATGAGAAGCATCCAAAGCGTCCCTTACTTGGCAATCTTTTTTTTAATTTTTATTTATTTTATTTATTTATTTATTTAAAAAAAATTTTTTTTTAATTTTTTTTTTCAACGTTTATTTATTTTTGGGACAGACAGAGACAGAGCATGAACGGGGGAGGGGCAGAGAGAGAGGGAGACACAGAATCGGAAACAGGCTCCAGGCTCCGAGCCATCAGCCCCGAGCCCGACGCGGGGCTCGAACTCCCGGACCGCGAGATCGTGACCTGGCTGAAGTCGGACGCTTAACCGACTGCGCCACCCAGGCGCCCCTACTTGGCAATCTTTAAATCGCCTGTTGGGTGGACATTTTACTCACTGGCAATCAAAATAGGGCAGTACGGCATATTGGAAATTTCTGAGATCAAGTTCACACCTCGCTACTGGGACGGGGCCACTGTTTCCATTGCCAAAGGTGAAGCTCACTGAACTAGATGACCCCTAAGGGAGCCCTCGTGGCAGTATCTGTGTCAGAGGGTGGCCCAGGTTTATTCTCCTCACTGAGACCCTGTTTGTGCAAAACTCAGTCGCTAGTTGCTCAACAGGTATCCTGGACATTTTGGGGCACCAAAACAAAATTCCGGTTTCATGGACTTATCCAGAAGTTTTTAACCATAGTTATCTAGGAAAAGGCTATTTTGACTTTATCACTGCTTAAGTTTTGTTTGTGTTAGGGCTTGGAGTGTGTTTTGAATTACAGGTGTAAGTGAGGGTTGGGCACCAGGTACCATAATCTTTTCAGAGCTCAGGGCTTCTGAGGACTTAGCTGGACACAGCGTCAGCTGGGGGATTCTGTGCAGGAGGAGACTGCCAAGGACATCCCCCTCGAATCTCACAGTGTAGGCTACCTAAGGCTACAGGGTGAAAACTGTTTGAAATGCCTTTACTACAGAGCTGCAGAGCCCCAGCATGAAAGCCTTCTGGCTTCCTGTGGCTTTTCCAAATAAGGAGAGGGGCGTTTTGTCAGCAGAAACGTCAACGTAAATCTGCATCTGGGCAGCAGGCGCGTTAGCTGGCTACCTACCCAGAGGGATTTTACAGCCTCAGGTGGGTTCTCCCCAGTGAGGGAAACATAATGAGATGAGGCCATGTTTTCCTGTTTTAATTACTTTTCAATTTGGAGCACAATTTCATAGATGTCTTGGTAATTTTCAACAGTGGGGTTTGGGCGTAAGTGTAAAGGGATGTTCTCGCGGTTTCTCTTTGGGTTTTTATAGCTTGCTCGAGCTGGGTGACTGTCCTGCAGCTATGCTACTGAAAACACCAGGGCCCTACATGGATACCGGAATGTTAATGCTGGGATCAGCCCATCACATTCTGTTATGGTCCCCAGGCAGATGTCTTATGTCAAGGTTACTTAAGACTGTACGTCCCTGGGAAGCCGTTCTTTACAGAGCGGAAGTGATGCACCCAGAGGTCCGAGTAGCCTGTACTGAGGGGGTCAGCTTCGGTGGAGAGAGCTGAAGTTAGAAACTCACAGCCTCTGCGTCCCCAGTGACTCAAGAGATGTGACATCACCCCTCAATCAGGCTTAAAAGACCAGCGCTCAAGGCAGCAGAGACCACGAGACCGGCCACGGTGGACCCGGTGTGCCTACCACCCCTGGCCCACAGACACGTGCTTTTGGCCCATAGAAGGTTAAAAAAAAAATCCTCACTCTTGACAACAGGAAAATCTGACTTTCAGCTTTTTTGGGAAAGAACTCCCTGTGACCTTGAGCCGGCGTGTCCCCACATCAATTTCTGGAGCTGAGTCAGGACGACTGCTGGATCATTCACTGCAGCCCTTCTCACCCTGTAGCGCACCCCGTTCTCCCGCACCCCAGCCTTGCATGCCCCGCCACATGCTGTCTGTGGGTCTCTGAGCCGGTGGCCCCAGCTCTAAGCCAGTGCTGGGAACACCACTCTGGGCAGGTCTCAAGTCTTTAGTCTTCCCCCAGGCCTCAGTTTTCCCATATGTAAAATAAAGAATTGGATTAGAGAGGGTCCAGAGTATTCTGTGACTCTGGGATGATTAGGGACTTTAAAATAATTATTTGGGCATATACTGAGAGGCAATTACATTTTTTCGACCTTGAAGCATTCTAACGTTCACGAAGCACTACAAAACCATTTGTAATTTGGCATAATGAGATCCAGCCTTCCAGAGGCTGGGGACATTCCTGGGAGAAGAGAGAGCGTAATTTTGCCGTGGGGACGGGGCTATGGGGACGGAGGTGGATCCCCTGGCTCTGTGCTTGTCTGGTGCTGGCCGCGTAGATCCGGCATAGCTCGGTAGAGCCCCGTCTGTCTTACAGGCCCCCCGATCGGCCTGAATGCAGGTGTCCTCTCTCCCATCCCAGTCAGTTTCTAGCGTGAGGACCACACTCAACCAGAAGTTAGCTGGTCTGGATTCTTGTCTTGCATCCAACATAGACTCATTGCTTGGTGGTGTTCACACCCACTCTCTGTCTCCACCTCTGTAAGGCTGGAAGAGATGTTTTCAAGAGCTAACATCCTGTGGTCCTAAGTTTCATCCTGTGCTTGAATAGGAAGCATCAAGGGAAAGCCCACGGAAGTTGCTGGGCCCCCCTGCAGACGGCTGTGCAACGTGTCAGGGGCAGGGCGTAGACTCTGCGGGGGCTCATGTGCAGCCCTGGCCGCCAGTCTCAAGAAACCTTCCTTCCGGTGGGAAACATGAAACATGTACAGAAGGCTCTACCATAGGAGGGCAACACCTGCCTCTTGTCACCTTTTTCTCCCCTTTTAAAGGTCTTGCATGTTCAGCATCAGGGCCTTTATAGAGAAACAGAAAGAAAGAATTTAAAAAGAAGCCCAGAAAAATAGGAAATTGGGAAAAAATTTGTCCCCTGTCAGACTGATTTTTTGAAAACACAGCTCTTAGGACACCCTCCAAAATTCTTCGTCCCTGTGGAGTCATGTATCAGGTACAAACTCTTTGACTGGCACTTTCCCCTGTGGCTGCAGACAAGAGCATGGCTACCTTCTGCTGCTCCTGGACCAGGGAAACTGTGACTCTCAGCCTGAGAGCTGTCCCTATCCCTGTTGCGCCCGCCCACCGCACCTCTCCTTCTTTCAGAGGCGGGCACTCCCTCCCGACGCCTTCCCGGATCAGTGCTCTTTCTTGTCCGCTCCCTGCCCTTGACTCACCCACTGTTGGCCCGCACGCGCTGCCTCCTGTCCTAAAGGATTTCCCCTCCCTTGCGTCTCCCTCTCCTGTGCCACCTAGTTAGCCAGAGTCAGGCCCTCTTGAGTCCCTGCTGCAGGAGCTTGGGACCATGGGAGCTCAGTGAGTATTTGTCCTGTGGATACATGAAGGAGTGAATGGAGGCGTGAGCTAGAAAAAGAAAAGCGGGGAACACGTGTCACCCAGGTCAATGTGTGCCAGCTCCACGTGACATGGCTTCTGTCTTCACTTTCGTCAATGTCACACCAGCTGGCATTTCCTTTCCTTTGCTATCACTGGCTGGTGGCGGTCCTTCTACCAAGGCATGCAGGACTGGCCAGCGTCCTTCTGAAAAGGATCTGATTTTCAAGATTGTCTTTTTCTTTTCTTTCTCTTTTTTTTTTTTTTTTTTTTTGGTGCCTCAGAGAGTGACTGGCTGATGAGTCCCCGAGGACACTTACTATTTTCCTTCCTCTAGGGGCACTGTTGTAGGGGAAGCGAGCTGGGCACTCGCTTGTCTTCCTTATCTGTAATATCTGTAGCCAAACACCATTAGCCTGACCAGTTAGGGATGAAGGGCAGAGCGAGGAAGGAGAAAAGCCTGACTACACACATCACGTTCAAAAACCCCTCAGTTTATCTTCTTTAACTACCTCTTAGTATGTGACCAGTATTGCTTAGAAGTTACTCAGATACCCGTTTTAATGCACAGACAAGAACAACATCTAGTGATGGACTAGTCAGAATTTTCTGGAGAATTTCTGACTAAATAGGAGAGCTGATGGTTTAGTTCCAGGCTGGAGACGACAGGCTTGAAACCTGAGAAGAGCCAAGTTTCAGTTCAGTTCAAGTCCAAAGACGGGATGGGGGGAAGATATTGTAGTTTGAAAGCCATCAGTCAGGAGTTTCCTCCTACTCAGCCTTTTTGTTCTTTTGAAGCCTTCAACTGATTGGATGAGGCCCACCCATATTAGAGAGGGCTATTTACTTTACTCAGTCTTCTGATGTAAAGGTTAATCTCGTCTAAAAACTCCCTCACAGAAACCGAATAATGTTTGACCAAATATCTGGGCACCCTGTATGTAGCCCAGTCAGGCTGGCACATAAAATTAATCTTTATAGTAAACCAACCAATAGATTTTTATATAGTGAATAATTTTAAAGTGGTTTACAGTACCTGAGCATAATGTGTTCTGCCTTATAGTATCTAAGTGTTCTGCAATTTTGTCTTTACCGTGAATGGGAGAGAAAGAGAAGTGGGTGGGTGATGTGGGGGTGAGGGGCACACAGTCCTCCGTGAGAAGTTCTTCCCATGTGTGTGTGTGTGTGTGTGTGCGTGTGTGTGTGTGTGTGTGTGAGTCAGCTTTTCCTGAGACCAGTATGGGAAGATAGAGGGTACGATGCGTTAGTTTAACGAGCCCTGGGATCTCTGTCTTGCCTTGAGGGACCGGAACTGAAGAAGCATGGGGACTCCCAGCAGGTGATCTGGAGTCAGCAGGATAGAGTTCATATCAGACACAGGGCTATTTCTAATGCTGGCTCTTCAGAGAATAAATCACGGGACTGATGGATTAATTACGTAACAAGAGCTGTAATTCATTGAACATTCCTTCTATCGTGACAACAAAAGCAATTGTAGAGTGCCTTCCATGTACTATTTACCATGGTAGCTATTTTATGTGTTTTCTCATTCGATCTAACCGGCAAACCTACCACTGTGTGCATTTTGGTTCCTATCTTGTAGATGCTAAACCAGGCTCAGAGACCTTGAACCACTTGTCCTGGGTCGCGGAGCCGGGAAGCACAGAGCCAAGGCTGACACGCTGATCCTTACAAGGCTCATGTTTTCCCATCTCTCTAGTCTCACCTTCAGGGGAACAGGCTGGTTTTTTACAAACTGCTCAGCCATTCCAGGGGCCCCTGAATGCCCCTCCCCTCCCGGGTGCATCTGTACACATCTGGAAAAACCAGTCTTGTCGTGATGGGTGAAAATGGCCTGATGATCCTGTGTGTTCTGTTGGTAAAAGCAGGCTCTACCTGTGTTGAACATCTGTGCTTCCTTCATCACGGCAGAATTCTGAGACAGAATAAAAAATGCAGGAGAGGGCAGACCATCTTAGCCCACAACAGTTTTCAATTTTAGAACACTTCTGCAAATGGTGCTGAAGGAGGTACATATTTTATGTGGAGTAGACTAGGACATTTTGTTCCTTGCAGACAAACCGGGGGTGGGGGAGAACAAAACCCCAGCTTTTAGTTAAAAAACGCTAAAAGACTGCTGCTGTGTACTCCGTCATCAGCTTTGGGTCCTCTCAGGGCTCACACTGGGGAGATAGGGAGGGGGGGGGCAGGCCCTGCCCTTTGTGAGCCACGGAAGTGCGAGCTTGGAGGCAGGAAGCAGAAGCCCACCCACTCCAAGGCTCTGGGACAGTGGGGTACTGGGAGGAAAGCACTGGGGAGTGGCTGGCCCCTGCCCCTCGGGTGGCACCCGTCACCTCCCCTCTGCTCTACCCCACATACCTGCCCCAGGCTTCACATATCTGCTGCCCTATTTCTGGGTTGCTATGCCCACCACAGGGAGACCTGTGTGAATGGAAATATTCCAGAGGAGGAGAAACTCCTCAAAAGGGGGGGGGAAACGTTGTCCCTTACCTCTCTGCACGTGTTGTGTGTGAATGAACTGCTGGATGAGTGGCGAGGGGGTGAAGGTTGGCACACAGATCATTGTGACAGCAGATGGAGCTGAGCCGGGCACAGGAGGTGGGTGACACAGAGTCACAGATGGTCCTAGGCCCCGGGCACGGCAGAGGGCTTGGAGTCAGAACTAGGTAAATCGGTCTGATAATACCTCCAGCGCCACTACCACTGCCCTCATTTTCTTAATAGCTATTATTTTTGAGCACTCTTTAAAGCCAGATTCTACATTAAATTGTTTTATTTAATTATTGCAATCCCCCCGTGGGACAGATGTCGTTATCTTTGTCTCACGGGCATGGACACCGAGGCTGGGAGGTGAAAAACTTTTCTGAGGGTTCCACGTCTAGGGAGTTGTGACTCAAACCCAGATGTGCCTGACTCCACACTACCCTTTTGGCTGTGGCATTGTGCCTTCTGGAAAATGCAACCTCCGTGGGCGGACAAAAACAGCTGGCCTTCGATGTGGCTTCCAAAGCCGCAAACAATTAGGCTTCAGGACACAACCAGTCAGAGCCATACCTGTATCACTCCGGTTGATGAGGGCAGTCATCTAACACACTGAGTGGGGCAGTTTGGGCTCGGGTCCATAAGGACAAGGCCCCTGGCCGTAACTACACGGGATGGGGAAGAGAGAGAGCCTGCGGGCCCACAGAGCTTCTCTCCGGGGAGGAGACCTGAAGAAGGATGTGGCTGCCTCGTGAGCAGCTCTCTACAGAATGGGATTCTTGGGTAGCATCTGTGGATGAAGAGGTCATGGGACAGAAGAGGGCACGAGTGTCCAGGAAGCCTGTGGACTGTTGGCTGTGCAGTGTTAGTGGCCTTGTTGGGGTCCACTGGATGGTCCCGGGAACATGGTAGGAGGTATGTGAATGTGGCACGTGAGATCTCTTTCTGTCTCTCTATCGCTGTGTCTAGGCCGAGTTGCTCAATGAAGGGTAAGGAACAACCTGGGAGGACTTACTTCTGAATAAACCATCTTGGACACACCCCTCTTGGAGAAGCCCCTCAGAGCTCCCAGAAGTAGCTTGTGGAAAGTGAACCGTGAAGGTTTAACAACCGTACAGGTAGGGATGGCATGCTAGTCAAAATCCTACATTGAAGTTAACGTGACCCCATTGCTCCTCACAGGCCAGTGAGGCCTGGGGATGTTGGGTTCACAGGGAAGTGGATTTTGCATGTATTGGCTGTGTATTCTGTGTCTGGCCCTTGGAGCGAGGGACCAGCTCCACAGAGATGACCGTGGGTATGGCTGTGAAAACATCACTGAGAGACAGAGAGAATTCAGGGGGAAGAAGTTGGCCGCTTCTGCAGGGTAGTCCTTCTCCATCTGAAGGATTAAAGTTGCCTGTGAATTCTTTGGCCGCCCTCCCACCAACCTACAGGGTTTCTATCTCAACCCTTTGAACCTGAGTGGGCTTTGTGACCAATAGACTAGGATGGAAGTGATGCTATTACATACCTTAAGAAATTGGAAGCTTATACTTCCGGGTTCCTTGAATTCTCTTTCTAAGGGCTCTGAGCCACTAGGTAAGAAGTCTGACCACTACTCTGAGATCATCGTGCTGGAAAGGTCACACGATGACCCTTCAGCCCAGCTGTGCCCAGCCCTCCAGCCATCCCCACCAAGGTGCCAGACATGAGACTGAAGCCATCTGGTCCTCCGGACCAGCCCATCCGCCAGCTGATTCCACTGCATAGTTTCAGCTAATGCCATATGGAGCAGAAGACTTACCCAGCTGAGCCTTCCCCGAGTCCTTGACCCATAAAATCATGAGACATAGTCAATTGTTGCCCCCGCACTTTTTTTAAGACACTGAGCTTTGGAGGAATTTGTTATGCAGTAATAGACAACCAGAACAATTAGATCTCTTTTTGTCCAAACTGGGGAGGGCTTCAAGGGTTAGTCATGAGACCAATGTTTGTGGAGAGCAGCAGGAAGTGTAATTGGCACATGAGAGTGTTTAAGGATGGTGTTGCTCTGAAGTTGAGTCTGTGTGGACCCAGGCCTTATTCTCACCAGCTCAGATCTAATAAAACATGTCTAGGGGTATGGGAGCCCTTTGGGCTTAAAGAAGATGGCATTAACCGTGATGGCTCAGGTCTTCTGGAGGAGAACGTGCTGTCCTCTTCCAGCTAAGAGCCTGCCTAATCCACTAGTGCTGAATGAGAAGACCTATTTTCTTGCTTGCCTGGAGCATTGCCAGCGTGTCTGTGGTGTGACAGGACTGGCTTCTGGGGCAGAGGATCTGGCTTGTGCTCCTTGGTCCCCTCATCTACTATGAACCTCTAGAGTAGGCTTGAGTTCTTCTATTCCTTCATTCTATATCAAAGTCAAACATGGAAAGAGAAGAGCTGTTGCTTTGCCGATGTAAAAAGTCATGCCATACAGATTGAGTGATTATAAGCATCACTCCTGTAAGCAGGTATTGGCCATCTACTCTGTGTCTGGCCCTTGGAGATGGGGACCAGCTCTACAGAGATGACAAAGACACAGCTCTGCCCTCGAAGAGCTCACTGTCTGTCGGAGGGCTGAGAAATAGGAGAATTGCGACATGAGGAGTGTGTGCTACCTGGGGGACCGTGCCGAGGGCAGCAGAAGCCCAGGGGAGGATGGCAACGTCTGCCAAGAACTTCTCGGGAATGGATTGGGCGCATCAGATGGAAGCACGACTGGAGGTCTTCCTGAAAAGAGCTTCAGAAAGTGAACATGTCATAATTCAGGCTCTGCGGCTCCAGAGGTGGTGGCAGGGGTGACAGGGAGGGATCCAGGTGAGTAGAGGACACGTGAAGGTCCTGCGTCCTTGGGAATGTGTGTGGAAAGGAGGAATGAAGGTGGTGGACCCGATAGACCCCCACCAGAGGTCTCAAAAGTGGGTGGTGGCTTCTGATTGGTTTCTTAGGGACCAGAAAGTGACAGGATGGTGAGGAGTATCTTTATTGAGTGCTTACTGCGTGCCTAAGTATTCTCTCTTTTAAATTCCTAAACATTCATGAGGAAGGAAATATCATTCCCACTTTATGGACGAGGAAACTGAGGGTTAGAGAAGCTCAGTGTTTTGATCAAGGTCATTGGTTAAGCGGCTGAATTAGTTCATTTCACCCTGGTTTGATTCAAAATTTCACATTTCCTGTTTTCAGAAGAATCAAATTTAATCAGGGTTAAAGCCTCTGAGATTAATCTGGTACTTTGTCATTTCACGGTTTCATAGTCAGATTATCCAGGATTTGGAGGGGATTCTGAGGCCACCTCGTTAGTCCCCTGTAACTTAAAACTTCATTGCACTTTTCCTAGCTGAGAGCAGTCTAGCAAAGCTACTGTGGATGTGACCTTCACTTGTGTGCAGTTTCCTGTCTGGCAGGACTGGGTCATCTTAAACTGCAGTACATTTTTCTCTTTTTCCTCCCTATATAATGCACATTTTCTTGTGTCCCACTCTACTTTGTGTAAGAGCTAAATTTATTAGGGTACAAAATTATATATTCTTCTGGATCCTCCCTGATTTTCTTATGTGGCCAAGATGACCAGAAGGAAATACATCCAAATGTGAAAAGTAATCATCTTTGGGTTATGGAATAACTACTGATTTTTGTGTCTGTGATTTTCATTTTTTTTTTTTCTCTGTGGTCTCAAATTTTTACGAGGAAAAGCTTTGGGAAAGTTACTGCAGTCAGATCTAGAGTCTGAAAGTTCTGTCCTCACCCCAGAGGTCCAGGGATTAGGACCTCTTCCCCTGAAGAGGGTGGGGTGATATTGAAAGAGATCAAAGCCCTTCATGTGCGTAGTTCACACACACTAGACTCAAAAAGTCTTTGTGAGTGCCTGAATAGAAGTGTCATTTTCCTCATCCTATCTCTCAGAGAATTTGGAAAAGATTAAAGAGGCAAAGTCAACAAGTTTCTTTGAACTTCCTAAAAGAAAGACCCAATGTAGGACAAGGTGTTATTTATTTCTAGCAGTAAAAGAAGGTGCCCTGAGAGAGAATGTGTTATGCTAGCTTCATTAATATTCCCATTATTGTTCATAATAGTAATACTGTGATACCCCTGCTAGCTCTGTTCCCGTCCCAGCCACCATAGGGAAACTACTCATCTGACCTTGTTACTCCCTGTTGGAAACTTTTTCAGGGTTCCCTATTGCCTGCAAGATAAACTTTGATTCTGTCAGATGATTTACTGACAATCTACTCTGAGCATTAGGCCTCTGTGAGTCCAACTATATCTCAGGGCCTTTGCACATGCTTGGCCCAATGTCCAAAATGCCTTTTCTCTTTCTGTACATCTTGAAAACTCCCATGCAATTTTCAAAGTCATGATCCAGAGACTTCCTCCATGACCTTCCTGCCCCTCTCTCTCCTTCCAAAGGCATCACACACTTCAGGACCATATCAGCACCTCATCCATGCTCCCACTATTACATGAAACACCTTTGAAGGAAGGGGTGGTGTCCTATTCATATCACTGTATCCCAGGGCCTAGCAAATGACTGACACAGAAAGAAGTTTGTTGGACTAAATGCTTGGACCACATACATGCTGGAAAAACATCAGGGCCTAGTGGTGTAAGCCTTATGAAATAACATATAGAAAAGAGAGACATCTTGACTGAAAAATACAGAATTTCTCTGTGTAATTTGTGATTTGATTGTATAGCATAAATAAGGTTGTTAATTTCATTCTTGATTGTTTAAATTATGATACAGCAATCCTACCAGCTCCTATTAAAAGCTCTGAGCAGTTGTGAAATATTGCTCTGTTTCTTCGTGAAACAGGGACTAACAAAGTATGGAATCATGGGTAGGACATCCAAATGTACGACTGGGTGCACAAGCACTGGTCCTCTAAATCAGTGCTGACGGACAGCCACGAGTGTTCCACTAGCCTGCTTCATGGCGACAGCCATTTTGAAGGAATCCATTGGGGACAGCTCAACTGAGAACTTGGCCAACAGTGGTGAAGGTATCTGAGAACCTGACGCCACAGTACAATGGCAGTCGCCTCAGGTATGGAGGTCCCCATCCAAGTCTGATCCTGGGAGACATTTTCACAGACATTTTCTTTATATTTTCTACCATTCAGCTTCCTCCACATTAGCATGGGTGAAATGGTATATCACCAGGAGAGAGAAGACACATTGGCCTTTGCTGTTGGCGTGGAATGGAGGGGAAAGACTTACAGGCTTGGAATCCAAGGGCCCTGGGTCTAACAGAGGTGGCACACCCTCTCCAACACTGGGTATTGTCCATCCTTTAATCCTTGCCATTATCGTAGGTAAAAAGAGATATACTGGATTCTTTCACTGTGAGTTCTATTGACCCTCTTTATATATCCATTGATTGTGTGTGTGTGTGTGTGTGTGTATGTGCGTGTGTGTGAGCACACTCCTTGAAATCTGTTACTTGTTTTTTTGTTGTGGGTTTCAGGTTTTCCATAGTAGTTTGTAAGAGCTCTTCGTTTATTATGGAAATTTGCCCTGTATCTGTCACATGAGTTGTAGATCTTTCCCTCCACAGATCTTTGTCTTTGACTTTATGGTTCTCCCACCCCCATGGATTCTTTAAAATTATTTATTTAACAAAATATAATTTGTTGGTATTTTTCCTTACAATTTTTTGTGGTCATAGCTTTCTTAAAAAGATTTTCTTCATTCTGAGATTATACACATATTCTTTTCTTTCCTCTATATTTTTCCTTTCTTTCTTTCTTTCTTTCTTTCTTTCTCTCTCTCTCTTTCATCTTTGTTTCTTTCTTTTTATTTTTTTAATGTTTATTTATTTTTGAGAGAGAGAGAGAGACACACACACAGAGTGTGAGCAGGGTTGGGGCAGAGAGAGAGGGCGACATAGAATCCAAAGCTGTCATCACAGAGCCTGACGTGGGGCTTGAACTCGTGAACCATGAGATCATGACCTGAGCCAGAAGTTGGATGCTTAACCAACTGAGCCACTCGGTGCCTCTCTTTCTTTTCTTTTCTTTTCTTTTCTTTTCTTTTCTTTTCTTTTCTTTTCTTTTCTTTCTTTCTTTCTTTCTTTCTTTCTTTCTTTCTCTCTTTCATCTTCGTTTCTTTCTTTATTTTTATTTTTTTTAATGTTTATTTATTTTTGAGAGAGAGAGACACACACACAGAGTGTGAGCGGGGGTGGGGCAGAGAGAGAGGAAGACATAGAATCCAAAGCTGTCATCTCAGGGCCTGATGCAGGGCTTGAATTCATGAACCATGAGATCATGACCTGAGCCAGAAGTTGGGCGCTTAACAAACTGAACCACTTGGCGTCTTTCTTTCTTTCTTTCTTTCTTTCTTTCTTTCTCTCGTTCTTTCTTTCTTCTTTTCATTTCTTTCCTTCTTTTTCTTTCATGTTTATATTATTAATCCAAATGAAACTAATTTTTATATTGGAATGAGATAGAAATCCAGCCTAGTTTTATTAAATAGCTGGCCAGTCATCCCAACATTTTTGATTAAATCATTGTTTTTATCATTGGTTTAAAATGTTTCCTATGACATTGCACAAATTTTCATAGGAACTTGGATTTATTTTTGAGTTCTTTGAACTATTCTGTTGATTTGTATGTTACATTTTAAGCAATAAAAGTGAAAGGAAATGCATGGAAATGATAAACACAAGTTCAGGATTATGGTTACTTGTAGTGTGGCAGGGAGGGGGTATGGCTGGGGGAAGACTCCAGTGCCTTCCCCTGTCTATTGATATGGTTTTATTTCCTAAAGCTGAGATACAGGAGACTTTGTTATATTATTCTTTATACATTTTTATATGTCTTAGATGTTTACAATTCTTTTTTAATTAAAAAGGTCTATTGAGTATGTAAAATAAGTCATAAATACAATGGGAAGTAATACTCATTTTTATTTTTATTATTTTATTTTTAATTTTTAAAATTAATTTTTTTTTCAAGAGAGGGAATATGTGCATGCAAGGAATGGGCAGAAAGAGAGAGACAGAGTGAGGAAGTGTCTTAAGCAGGCTCCACACTCAGCACAGAGCCTGATGGGGGGCTTGAACCCACAACTTTGAGCTGAAATCAAGAGTCAGATGCTCAACTGACTGAGCCACCCAGGCTCCCCAAGGCATACTCATTTGTAGATGAGGAACATCAATATCATATTTTCAGTTCTCTGTGACTTCCAACTGGCAATATATTTACCATTCCCCTTATTGCTTCCTATTGAGAATTTTAAATATTTGTAATTAAATGTTTGTAAAACTATAAAGACAACACCAGGGTTGAAATAGGAAACTATTTACCTGATTGTTAAAAGAGGCAGTTAAGGACTGTTAAAAGATGCAGTCCTCTCTCTAGAAGAAATCATAAAGAATTAAATGGTTTGACTAAATAACAAATTTTACGAATCTAAGACATCATAAACAATTTAAAAGGCAAATGAGAAATTAGAAGAATATTTACGATCACGGTAAAGGATTCATACATTTATATATAAAAATATTTATACTGATCAATGAGAAAACGCTAAAACTCTAATGAACACAATGAGCAAAAGACTTGAACAGGAAATACACTGAAGAATAAATGCAAATGGCCAATAAACAAGTAAAGCAATCTTAGCATTACTAACATTAATGAAAACAACACAACAAGGTGACCGTTTAACCTGCTATATAAACAAAGATTAAGTATAAGGCAAAAAAACATTGGCAAGGGCCATGAGGTGGCTACTCTCATACACTGCTGGTGGGGGTTTTATCTGGTGACACTTTTGGAAAGTAATGAAGAAATATTGCCAGGACCTTAGAAACAGGAATCTCTTCCAGAGCTCCATCTGAAAAATTAGGCAGAAAAATGCAAATGTTCATTCGTATGTATATCCATCCTTGCTTGTGTGTCTATTTACTCTACAAACTCTTAGATTACAAAGATTTAATCAGTACACTTCATTTTTTTCCTTGATAATGTTTTCATTAGATCTTTGTTGCTCTCTCCCTCACTGCCAGCTGACGAAGACACTGTGTAGATGTGTATTGTACTGTCCTCTTAGACGGGACCAATCCACATCCTCCCTCTAGTGTGCCGTGAAGCCATGTGTCTTCCTTCTTCTGGTTGGTGTTTTTCTGCCATGGCTTGAAGCAGGGTTTCTCGACCTCAGCACTGTTGACGTCTGGGGCTGGATAATCCTTTGTGACGGGGGCTGTCTTGTATGTCGCAGGGTGGAGAGCAGCATCCCTGGCCTCTACCCGCAAAATGCCAGTGGAGAATAGTCGTGACAAAAATGTCTCGACTGGTTTAAAGAGTTAGCCTTACTAGGAATGTCTGTCTCCTCTTCCTCTGGGTTGGGAACATAAATCCTTCTTCTCAGTGGAGGTGTGTTGATCTTATGTCATCAGAAGAGCATGCGGGATGGGTTTCCACTGGAGTGGGCGACTTTGGATGCTGTGGCCACACCCACTTCACTACTAACCCACTGTGTGTTCTCGTGCCAGTCATGTTGTTTCCTGGGCCTCCCTTTCTCCATCTGCCAAAGTGAAGAATTAGAGCTAGAATCGTTGGCTTTTAAATTGCTCATCAGAGGCCCTGTGTGGGCTGCTGCAAGATAAAGGAGCAGGCTAGGAAGGTACTGTTTTTTCTTTTCCCAAAGGAGCTTCACTGGATCTGTTTTCCATTGTGGTCTTCCAAAGAAATGTTGTCATGGTGTAATGGAGCAGAGGTGTGATGAACCGGTGCACTGAGAAATGTGCTAAGGTGCCTATTCTGTGATGGCGGTGCGGGCCTTGAAGACAAGGGCACACCCTGGTGTGAGGGGGGATGGAGTTTTCCACGGCAGGGGATTGGTGGTCCTGGTACAGAGCCATTACCTAGGGCAGGAAAATTGATTGGCCTTTGGCTGGGAGGCCCAGGGGAGCCATAGAATGTGCCTGCTCTTGTTGAGGGGCTGACACGTGAAGCTTGTAGAGCAGCAAGGAGCCAACAGCAGGTGCAGCCACTGTGGAGTCCTCTAGTCTAAATGTGGATGCATTTGAGCTTTATCCATGCTACGAGAGGGGCCAGGATGGAGCCTAGGCACACAAAAAGAGCCAGCCAAGGCCTGATTAGGGGCCTCAGCGGTGGACATCTGAGGGAAGAGCTGGGTCTGTGGGGGGCGGGATGTGGGGCACCAGTGAGATGGGCTGTAGAGCCATTCTTCCCGGCCCTTGGTTTCCCTCAAATGGGAAACCTACAGAAAAAACCAGGACACTGCACTGCAAGCAGGCCCATGGGGGACAGCAATTCAACAGACCATCGAGTTCCACTTTAAAAAGTGAATTCACTAAAAAAATTTTTTAATGTGTATTTCTTTTTGAGAGAGAGCAATCGAGGGAGTGGCAGAGAGAGAGGGAGACAGAGCATGAGCAGGGGAGAGGCTGAGAGAGAGGGAGACATAGAATCCGAAGCAGGCTCCAGGCTGCGAGCTGTCAGCACAGAGCCCGACACGGGGCTCGAACTCACAGACTGCGAGATCATGACCTGAGGCAAAGTCATTTAACCAACTGAGCCACCCAGTGCTCCAAGTGAGGCGCTTTTCCTCGCCGATGTCATCCAAGGGGTCCCAGGTGTATCTGGATCAAAAACCAGGTAACTCCAACTCCCGCTCCATGCATGACCCCTGGTTCTCTGTCATAATGCTTCTCTACTTTCAGTCAAGCATTGGTCTATCTTTGCGCTTGGTTCCATGTTGTATGTAGGTGCTGAGGAAAAACAGCCTTGAAAAGTTATTATTTATCTTTCTCCCTGAACATGACTGGAGATTTTACAGAGATGAGGGGAGAAAAGCCTCCTGGCTTTTAATCCTTCAGAATTTGGAAAACGGTTTCAATGGTGACATTTGCCATCTTCCCTAATTCTTTCCCACATCTGCTTTTTTTTTTTTTCTTGAGCCTCACGAAACCATAAGAGCTGTAGTTCCCACCGTGAGCATGACTTCCAAGCTTGGTGGTCTGAAAGATGGAGATCTTTCAGAAAAAGAACTCATTAGCATGACGCAGGGGGCTCTGAAGGTAACCATTTCAAGCTGGAGTGTTGAGGGACAACATAGGCTTTTGTCATGACTGATGGAATCGCTTCTCTGGGCAACCCGACAATTTCCAGAGCAGCTTTTCTGCTGGGCATGGTAATCAGGAGCTATTTTAGGGAGGCCTGAGCATGTTGCCGCAAGAGTTTTGACAAGCCAGACAGAAAGAGGCGAAGTGTGTGTGTCCTCACATTCTTCCCTCATTGGGAGATACGGGGATGTATCCAGAATCGACAGGAGCCAGGGGCAGGCACCTTCCTGAGGGGTGGTTTCTGGCTGGGGCGGTCAGAACAATTCAGCATGCTGTTTAGAAAAGCAAATCTGAGTAGGAATGACGATTTCTCTTCCTATTCTTACCAACTGCTACTATTATGAGTATAGTTTATCAGAACTGCCATGTGATAGTTACGGGGGTTCAAATGATGATCAGGATGCTATTTCTGCCCCCCAGAGGAGACTGTATTCAAGCCCACACAGTGAGCTTTGGACTGTTAGAAAATATTATTCTGACCCTTGTTAAAGACAGTGAGGAAGATTTTATTGGAAGGACCGCTGCCATGGGGTTTTGTAATAGGGGAGAGAGATGGGGCTCCCCTCTGAATAAAGTAAGGGATTTATAGCCAAGGGATGGAGTTGAGGGGGGTCAGTGGATGGAAAATTACCAGGAAGGTAGGGGAACTCTTGCTAAGCTGACCATACTGGATTCTTGCTGAAGCCAGGCCAGAGTGATAGGATGTCACTTAGGGGGGATAAAGGGAAATGAGGAATTTGGCCAAATATCAAGGATGACTAGATATTGACGGTAGGAGATTCTCACCGCACTGATGTAGCAGGATTCTTGCTCTTGAGGACAAGGTCCCAGGATGGGGCCTGGGGGATCAATGTCTTGGAGGACCCTGGCAAAAGTTTGGCCAAGGAGAGTCCTCGTCAGGACTCATCACTTCTGCCTCTTACTCCAGCGTGAGTGAAGGCTCTCAGTAGAGATGTGGGCCCAGAACCTTCCAAGGAAGCATATACTGAGCACGTATCATCCTCGGTGTCTCCAGAATTTCTGTTTTCCTTCCCACCTTGGGTGCCTTCTTAATTATGGCTGCTATTTAATTCAGCGTCTGGAATGTGCCAGTAGTGGGGTAGATACTTTACCCACATTAACTCAGTAATGCTCACAGCAGTCCCGGGCTTACACTAGACGAGATTTTTCAAACCTGAGGAAAAAAATATCAGCAAACAAAGGTCCTGGGACTTGAAATGACACATGACCTATAAAGGACAGAGCTACACTTCAACCCCAATTCTCTTCCTTCCAAAGTCTGTCAACTTTAAGTCATTTCTGCCTTGTCCTAAATTGGTGTTCACAGTTAACTTATGCATATCCTTGATTCCAGGAGTATTCTGGAAATTATCAATGTGCTTGTCAAATTCAGAAGTTGGAGGCTGAATCTATCCCTCTTTCTCTGATCTCCCTTTGCTTAAACAATAGAAGTTTATTTTCCCATAGTTCTGGAGGCTGGAGGTTCAAGATCAAGGTGATTTCTTTGGAGGCTTCTCTCCTGGACTTGCAGACAGGCATGTCTTTGCTGTGACCTCACGTGGCCGTTACTCTGTGCACACAGTCCTGTGTCTCTCCCTCTTCTTCTAAGGACACGGTCCTGTCGGATTAGGGCTCCACCCATATGATCTCATTTCAAGACCCTCATTTAATGACCTCTTTGAAGACCCCACCTCCAAATACACGTTCTGAGATGTACAGGGCTTAGCACTTCAACATGTCAATTTTGGGGGACACGCTTCAGTCCATAACATCTAATATATTTTAAAAAATCAGTTGTGAAAGATGCAAAGATGAAGAAGACATTCTCCTCATCTGCCAGGAGCTTTCAGGTCAGGTAGAGATACCTAAAGAAATATAGAGATGATGAATGATTTTGGAGCTAAGACGTGGGTCAAGTTACCATGGGCTATGGCAGTTCAGGAAGGCATCTGGGAGGAGGCAACATACAGGGAGTCTTGGAAGATGCATGTACATTTCTAGAAGCCCAAAGAGAAGACCCTGCCTAAAAATTAAATAGATGTGAGAAGTGAGCACTCAATCTAATGTGATTTCATAAGCATTTCCTGGGAATCTACTCTGCCAGGCATTGAGCTGAGGGATACAATACAAAGTCGGGCATTTGCCCTTGAGTTGCCTGCAGGGCAGGAGAAGGGTGATTTTAGAGCAGTTCGAGCGTTGATAATATAATAAACAGGAATGTTTGTGGCACAGCTCAGCCATCGGAAGTTGGCTGCCGGGGAACAGCAAAGACGCGTGGCTCAGGGACCCAATGTTGGCAACAAGGCGTTGTTTGTGCTGATAACCTTGGCTCCATTTCGGTCCTTCCAGAAGCTCCCCACCCCTGCCTAGACTTAGTGTCCTTTCCCTGTCCACACTGTTTTGATTGAAAACTCAGCTTCCATCTGCTGTTTAGTTTACATATTGTTCAGATTTTGAGTTCCATGTGGCAGGACCTTGTCTTTTGTTTTTTACTATTTGTAAAGTTCACCCTGCCTGTGCCATTTGCCCTTCATAAGCCACAGACATTAATCAGAGTTTGGGTTCCAGCCACAACAGATTTTGACCTGACAGTGTCTAAATCCTGAAAATGTTTAAAACCAGAATGCAAACCCATTGTCCTCACAACTCTGTATAATTTCCATTAATTGCTCTAATATGCTGGCTCCTCTTTTTGATTGCATGCCCTTTAGAAAAAAAAAATCATTGATACATTAATTATAGCTTTCATCTGGAGGTTGGAGCATTTCTAAACATTTATTTGAATTTCATGCCAAACTGGGGGATAATTGCATATAAAAGGATCATGCTGGGTTACATTCTGAGATGGGTTTTCAAATATCCTTCCTCCAGTATAAACAGCCCACTGGCAGCCCCTGCGTCTCACTGCTCTGTGTGGTTTGACCGAGTCCATTTTCTGTGTAGTGATAACACGGGATAATAGGTGATAGTCTGAGAGGTAGCCTTCAAGCTCAATGGCGAAGATACTCTCTCTGGTTCAAAGCTGTGGCAGGTGAGATTGCAAAACCTGAGTCTTGGGGAAATGCTAAAGGTGTCAGCAGCTGGGACAGCAACAATACAGGTTTGTTCTTCTACAGTGAGTCCCCGGAGGACCCATCCTATCCCTACTGGTGACAGCAGTGGTAGCCAGAACCGTGGATGGCCCCGCTAACGCCCAGCAGATGGGACCTTCTCTTCTCACTGCAGAGGTCTGGAGGGGGCTTCCTGGGATCTCCGCTGTCCATCCTAGGGGGTTCTGGTGGACCCTGTCTCGCTTGGGCCCCTGGATTTCTTCTTCCTCCCTGCCAGGCCCTCTTGATTCATGTATATTTCTGCAGGTTTACTCATGTGACACTTTTCTTTAAGGTTTCCTTAAGGTTCGCTTTTCTGGAAGCCACAGATGGGGAATTACAAATGAAGAGTTTTAGTGATGTACACAAAAAGGAATTTTGCAAACAAATGGTTTCCATAAACAAACATTTGAGATTGCTTCCTGCTGGATTGTCTCTGTGCAAATAACTCGGAGGGAGCTGGAAGACTGATAGGGCTCCTGGCTGGAGCTGGGTTCTCTCACTTGGTGGGTCTCCCTCGGAGCCACACTCACAGAGGAGCAGGTGGGTGGAGCTCAGGACTGGGAGCGGGACCTATGGGTTCTTACTCCAACCACTGCGTCCCATGTGACCTCGGAGCTGTCCGCCCAAGTGGGGGACTCTTCAACACACAGTATATGTTAATGCAATCCCATGCATTAATAAAGGACTACCACCCAAAACCCCCACTTACCAAATACTACGAATCACATGTTAGGCTGGGCGATTTACCTATATGATTTAATTTACTCTCTATGACTTTGAAAATTAGTTATCATGAAGATTGGAGGAGTAAACTTGCCCAAAGTCATAAAACTAATAAGAAAACTCCAAACCCAGGATGTAGTTTGGACTCCAAAGCTTTTGCTTTTTCTCCACACCAGGCTGCCTCTCAGTGAACATTTTAGACCTATTTGGGTTCAAGTGTGTGTGAGTGTGCATGTGTGGGTGTCTGTGCCCACATGTGTGTTTTCGAGTACCTATACCTAGGTGGGGTTTTATACCAGGGGAGCAAGCTCTGTGTCTCTGGTTCCAAATCCCCTAGGACACAGTTTTATCACCATATCCCTCTCTGTCCTCATATCTGTCCTCTTCAGCCTCTCTCAGAAGCGAGTACTCAGGGTTCTGTATAGGTGAAATAATTGTAATTTTTTTTTTACACTGGTACAATAATTGAATGAACAATTGAACCTGATTTACGTGACGTGAATAATTGAACCTGATTTATGTGACATGTAGCCGATGTCTTATACTTTTGAGGCTCCTGTCCCATGTTGCACAGCTACACTGTTTTTGTTTCTGGGCAGTCAGGGGGAGTGGGCACGTGCCTCTGTGCCCGGCACTGTCTCCCGTAACCCTCCCTGTAGCCTCAAAGAGGATTATGATGCTCTCCCTAGTTTGACAGGTGAAACACGGAGCCTCAGAGAGGGTCCCTGGGACCCCTGACTTGGAGAGCTGTCCTCCTTCCGCCACCCCACCTGGCTGGATGTGCTCCCTGACCTGCGGACCCCCTGAGCGGGAAGGAAGCCGCCTGCCTTGTGAATGCCCGCGTCAGAGCAGGGCTCAAGGGCTCTGCAGGCCGTGTACTATGTCCCTCTTTTCAATAAAATCTGATCTTCATGCAGACAGCCCGGGGAGTCCACTGAGTTCATTAAATCCAGGGCTCTCTCTGTGTTGTTTCCACCGCAGAAAATTTCACTTCGGCACAGATGGTGGCCCTGAGACGTGAGCCCCCAGGGACACTGGTGGGGCAGAGCTGCATTCCGGAGAACATCTCATGGGGGAGGGAGACTTGCAACCCAAGTCCACACCCTGGGCGGGGCGAGCGAACTTGCAGATCTTCTTTCACTTTGATGCTTACAGATACAATTATCCTTCTTTCATGGAGGATGGAGCAGAGCCCCAGGGCATTAGGTGGTTCACTGAGGACCCTGGGGACCTACCCGTGATTAGGCCTTTGTCTGGTGTGTTAAGTGACCAGCCTCTGCATGGACCTCTGAAGCGGCTCCAGCATCTTTCTCCATTATCATTGTTCACGTCTAATAGTACATTCTTCCCCGTGGCTCAGCCTTCTTGCTGCGGACAGACACTGATCACTGGAAAGTTACTTTACTTTGCTTTATTTTATTTTATTATTATTTTTAATATAATTTATTGTCAAGCTAACATACAGTGTATACCATGTGCTCTTGGTTTTGAGGGTAGATTCCTGTGATTCATCACCTACGTGCAACACCCAGTGCTCATCCCAACAAGTGCCCTCCTCAATGCCCGTCACCCATTTTCCCCACCCCTGCAACTCCCCACCCCCTTCAACCCTCAGTTTTCTGTATTTAAGGGTCTCTTATGGGTTTGCCTCCCTCTCTGTTTGAAACTATTTTTCCCCCTCCCTTCTCCCATGGTCTTCTGTTCAGTTTCTCAAGATCCACATATGAGTGAAAACATAGGATATCTGTCTTTCTCTGACTGACTTATTTCACTTAGCATAATACCCTCCAGTTCTATCCATGTTGCTGCAGATGGCATGATTTCATTCTTTCTCACTGCCAAGTAGTATTCCATTGTATGTATAAACCACATCTTTTTTATCCATTTATCAATTGACGGACATTTGGGCTCTTTCCACGATTTGGCCATTGTTGAAGTCGCTGCTGTAAACATTGGGGCACGTGTGCCCCTACGAATTAGCACTCCTGTATCCTTTGGATAAATTCCTAGTAGTGTTATTGCTGGGTCATAGGGTAGTTCTATTTTTAATTTTTTGAGGAACTGGAAAGTTCTTGACGTTGAGCTGAAATCCTCCACATCTAAGAGTACATACTTCCCCATAGCCCAGCCTTCTTGTTGCGGACAGACTCTAATTACTGGAAAATTCTTGACGTTGAGCTGAAATCCTCCCCATCATCCCAATTCAGGCCCCAGGGTTGCACAGAATGTTTCTAGTCCATGCCTCTCTTCTCTAGGGTCACCATCTTTGGTTTCTTCAGTCTGTCCTTCTAGGAAGAAGTCCAGAGTATCTCAGCTCTGTTTGCCTTCTTTGGATGATTTCTGGATATGTATATCATGAGAAACACAAATTCAGTACCCCAGGGTGGAGCTAATCAAGTCCATGCACAGGGAGGACTCTGCTGGTTATGTTGGGGCTGCTGGCACTCTCAGGGACACAGTCTCTGAAGGGGACATGTCCACCTGTCCCACCTGTCCATTTCCAGTTAGGGTTCTCTGCTGGTTCTGGAGCCTTCTGTCTTCCTTCCTCACTGTGTGTAAGTTTTGAGGGGTTGGGCATTGTGTTTCAACTTCTCCCCTCCTTCCCCACCCTGCACCCATGACCTTCACCAACAAGAAGCATTTACTGAACATCAGTTGTGCATCGGTTTGTGCCGGGCTCTAAGGATGTGAGGGACACAGTGAGAGGTTGTCTTAACAAGAATAACTTCCCCACATGTGGAGCATATTTGAGACTACAGATTCTTTCCATTTCCGTCATGTCATAGTGACCCTTGCACCTCAGCACGATGTACTAGTGCAACCAGCACCGACCCCAGTCTCGTGACAGATTTTGCAAGGGCTGGGGATCAGAAAGATCGGGGGATGCTCCAAAACAGGGTCAAGCACAGAGAGTTTGAGACAGGCTTCGGAGGCCCGCAGGGAGGCTAGAACGTTGCTCAGGCACACAGGCCCGCAGCAGACACTTCAGCTGGTGTTTGAAGCAAGGACTTGGAGAATGGGAGCTGTTAGGAACAAGAGCGAAGGAATCCTGGGGGATGTGGGCTGCCGCTTAACACAAATGCCAGCCTTCCAGGTCTGCTTTTATGTGGTGCCTGTGTGTGGAGTGAGGGCCACCAGAATCCAGGCTTCAGTGGATGACCGCGTGAGGACATTAGCTGCCTTTTACAGATGGGGAAAGGTGGAAGTTCCTGGCTGGCTGTGAAAGTAGTAATCAATAGAACCCAAATTAAGTTTTGGCCTCTGACCCCTTCATCCGAGCCGCTTCCTTTTACCCAGTGCCACTTGTGCCTCAAGGACTTCATCTTGCCTCCCAACCACAATGGCCTAGGTTAGAATAAGTGGCTGTATGTACAATAAGTACCCTGTCATGCCCGCCTTGTGAATAGGAACTTACATCCTCTGTCTTCTCTACGGCTCAGCCCATTAAAACGTCAATAGCCATCTGCTCAGTGATCTCTGGTATGTTTATTTTTATTCAGAGTAGCAGCCAGGGAGTCTGGGTGGGCTCAGTCAGTTGAGCGTCTGCCTTCGGCTCAGGTCATGATCCGCTGCTCGTGGGTTTGAGACTCGCGTCAGGCTCTGTGCTGACAGCTAGGAGCCTGGAGCCCGCTTCGGATTCTGTGTCTCTTAATCTCTCTGCCCCTCCCCTGCTCATGTTCTGTCTGTCTGTCTCTCTCTCTCAAAAATAAACATTAAAAACTTTTTTTTCAAAGTAGTAGCCAAAGTTTTGTTTTGTTTTGTTTTTTAATTTGTGTATATTTCTCGGGTTCCTCAAACTTCACACTATTGACACTCTGGACTGGATAATTCTTTGTTGTGGCTTGTCCTGTGCCTTGTAGGCTGTTTAGCAGTACCCCTGACCTCTACCCACTGGATTCTGGTAACAGCCATGCCCTCTCTTCCCCACCCCTGCTCCCCAGTTGTGACAATCCAAATGAATCCAGACATTGCCAAATGTTCTATAGGGGGCAACATTGCCTGCTACCCCCTCCATTGAGAATCACTGATCTACTGACACGATCTTCCATTGAAAAGATAACAAAGGGTATAAGAATAGTCTCTCTTCCTCTTCTGCCCAACCACTCAGCTCCCCATTAATTGTTTTTAAGTTTATTTATTTATTTTGAGAGAGACAGAGACAGTGTGAGTGGGAGAGGACAGAGAAAGAAGAGAGAGAGAGAAAGAGAGAGAAAGAATTCCAAGCAGATTCCTCACTGCCAGCACAGAACCTGATGCAGGGCTCAAACTCATGAACCATGAGATCAGGACTTGAGCCAAAACCAAGAGTCCGACCCTTAACCAACTGAGCCATCGAGGCAGCCCTCAACCAATTTTTTTTTTTTTAACTTGGTATTTTGGGTGTTTACAACAAAGGTACACTGTTCATTTCTGAATGCACACTGACCTTGCATATGGGAACCTAAAGGGAAGGAAGGAGGCAGAAAGGTGAGTGGTTTCTCTTTGGTTGCCCAAGGGGCCTGCCATTCACAGGGTAGGGGGAAACTACTCTACATTGGCCTTGCCGATATTGGCAAATGCCAGCAAAATGGGGAAGTGAGTGCAGCATCCTTAGTCCCTTGCCTTCAAATTCCGTGAGGTCTTTCTTGCTCCAGAACTGGTTTGCTGTTTCCTCCTTCTTGCCGTTGGCTCATCCAACCTTTCCCAAGGCTTCTTTGTATTCCACTGTCCCTCCAGTCATTCTGTACTTCATATTGAATGTCTGCAAGGTGTTTTCCTAGGCAACAGAAAAACGTATGCACATTATCGTCTTCTCAATAAGCCTCGGCAGCCACCAACACTTCATTTGGCAGGTGAATAAATGGAGTGTCTTCAGAATCAATATTTCCTTTTCATTTCACTGGGAAAACCTTTAAGTCAGCCTTGAACTTATGGACAAGTTGTAAGTGCAGTGCAGATCACTTCTGTTTTCCAGAATCATTTGAGGGGAGGTTGCCCGCCTGGTGCCCTGTCACACCTACAGACAAGGACAGTCTTGCACATAACCACAACATACACACAAAACCATGAAATTAACATCGATTAACTTGAAACTTGAATTAAACTTGAAAAAGACTGGAAAAAGTCGCCAACCCTTGATCCCTTTTACGTTTTGCCAGTAGCTCCACTGATGTCTTTAAGAGCAGATGCATTGTTTTTAGGGCCGCTTCGTATGTCTCGTGTCCTGTCTCCTTAGTCTCCTTCCATCTGGAACACTTCCTCACTTTTTCTTGACTTTTGTGACTATGATACTTTTGAAGATTTCAGGCCGGTTATTTTGGCGACTGTCCCTCAGGTGAGGTTTGTCTAATGTTCTCTGGCGATTATGTTCCGGTTATGCATCTTTGGCAAGAATATAGTAGAGGTGAAGCTGTGTTTTTCTAAGGCTAATGTATTCAAGCATCTTCTGTATACATAGTGTTCCTTTTAATGGAGAATGGTATTTACAAACCAAGATTTGGGTGTTAGTGGTGTTCATCTCTGCCACGTAGAACACTGATATCTGCAGATGAAAAATACAAACGTGTATAGTATAATAGTATATGTGTATTTATAAATACACATATACACGTGCACATTCCTTAGCTCTGTATCACCCCAATAGCATTTGTGTATAGTGTGCCGTGATTTTAGTGGCATTTTAATATTTAATAGTCTCAGAAGCATAAAGACTACAAACACACACAAAAAACCAGTATTTGAAAGTTTAATTCTTTAACTTTCCATCACACTCTTTTAATTATGAAAATTTTGAATACGTTATAAAATTTTGCTTTGCATCTTCAGAAGGACTGAGAAAACGGACGCTTTGTAGCTCAAAATTCACAAACTAAATACGTGTAAAAGAAACGTAAATGATTAATCTTTCAAATGCTGTCTTCTGTAACTTTGCAGTATTTATAGTCTGAAGTTATTAAAGCTTAAAACTATACCTATATTTCGGGACACGCTCGATATTGAAACCCATAAATTCACATAATAGGTGTAATTCAGTCTAAGACAGAAAGTTCATTCTGGTTTTCGTCCTTTCCGTATTTGTAACTCCCTTCCCTGAAAGTGAGAAATCTGACTCCCGCTCTGGTAATGGACTGTCTTTTTTCATCTTTGCCCCGTGGGTAACCAGCCTTGCACCCGTGTCTACCACACACACAGTCCCCCGACCTGTCCAGACTTCGGCCTCCCAGCCTGTGCTGCTGCCCAGGTTCAGGCTCTGACTCCCTGCTCCGGGCATCCCTTCCCACCTGGTCCCAGGCTCACGGAAGCTTCTTCCTCCTTCTCTGGGTCCTGTGCCCCTCACCGGGAACAGTGGCTCCTCCCCCCCCCCACCAGCACCTGGCTCAGGTCCACCCAAAGGCTGTAGGACTGAATTGTTCAGGAAGGGAAGAGGAGAGGAAGAGGAGCAGGAGAAGGCAGAGAAAGAGCTGGTGAGATTGTATCTCACCCCCGTTGTCTGGGGAGCCACTGGTGTTCCCATGTCCGTCTGACGCTCCATCCTTCAATGGCAGATACCGTGCTAATGCATCTTTCCTGAAACTCTCTCCTTTGATTCATAAACCTCCACTCTCTCTTAGTATTTATTTCTTCTATCATATCTCCACTAGGTTCTTAAACTTTTGACTGGTCTTTTTCTCTGCTCTCCCCTAGAACATTGCCGATTGCTTATGATTCATCCTTAGTGTCTCTCTCTTTTCCTTTTATATCAGTGTTTCAGGTGATCTCACCCCGAGATCACACAGGTAGCCATCGACCAATGTCATTTACCAAACGCCGGACATAATGAATGACATAGGCCAAAGCCAGAGGCAGTATCTCAGTTAAACAAATCCCTTTGCTACAGGGCTTTAAAAAGCCTCTGAACATCTTAATGGACACTCTGAATCTTCGAGGGTGATAATCCCGGTCCCACATTTATTTGATTTCTCCCAAATTTTCCTTTGTCTTTCCTTTTGGAGTCAGTTTTAACATTTTGTAAACACATTGGCGGTTAGTGGAGCTCAGCATAGAAATTGCTGCTTTCAAGCATTGTTTAATGGGTGCTCTGGAGGACGTATCCGGGAGCGCACTTGACATGTCATACTCAGCTGGACCATCTGGAGGTTCCTTAGAAGAAGGATCAGAAGTGTGCATCTGTCCGTCTGAATGATGCGGAGATGCCGATGTGAAATTCCCATCTGTTCCCTTAAACTGGGCACCCCACACATCTATCATAACAGCTGTGCAGGATTCAAGGTCAGGTTAGGCCCCTTGCTGTGTACACACAAGTTACTTCTGCGCCCCTAGCCTCAGTTTCCCTACCGGGACAGTGCACAGGAGAAAATTCCTACTCCAAAGGCGGATGTGAGACAAGAACTCCGTTATGTGTGTTATCCTCTCATTACTGGAAAAGAACACCCCTCTGCGGCAGGCAGCTGCGGTGGCCGCCTACCCTCTTTTCCAGGGAGATGGGGCTCTGGGAGTGTCAGTGCGTCCCCGAGTGGCCAATCGTGGAACTGCACTTGAACTCAGGTTTCAGCAACCAGCAGATGTGGCCTCAACACTGCAGGTTGCAGGAGCTGACCTCCTGGGGCACCTTTCCTAGCCTCTCTGAACAAACATTTCCTCATCCGTGCAATGGAGAGACAACACCTGTCTCAAGCTTTGCTGAAATGATGGAAAGAGAAGTTGTGTAAAGAGCTCAGCGCAGAGGCTGAGCTTGTAGAATCAGTAAATATCGAGCAGAATGCTTCTAAAGAGTGCATATGTTGAAGAGTCCAGTGTTAAGGGGACTGACCCCCAGGACACAGCCATTGTCTCGGCTTGTTTGGGGACATCACTCAGCCACCGCACCATAAGGCCTCCAAACTCCAGCAGCTAGCTTTTTTTTTTTTTTTTTTTTTTTTTAACTGTGAGGAGACAGGTAAATTGGCCTCATTTGTTGCTTTGGATTTGAAGTCGAGCTCAGAAAGAAGAGAGGTCCATTCTTTCTGCTCTTTCTCTCCCTTTCATTTGCTAATTGGTCTTCAGGCAAATGTGCCACCTGGGAAGGCTTGGAGGACATCACGTGCACCCCAGCCTCCTTCCTCTTGGTCACTAGACCTCGAGATGGTCCCACACCATGAGGAGGAAGGACACCAGGTCTCCTTCAGAGGACCCAGGACTGGGGAGAGTTGTTTCCGAGGAGCTGAATTCAAACTAAATCTGTTGAGGCTTTATTTTACCTCCCTGAGCTGGGTCTGCATTCTAGGAAATTAGGTAATGAAGTATTTTAAACCTACAAAGAGCTTTATAGAACTTCCTGTCTACTTCTCCCATTCTGTGGGTGAACAGAGGCTCAGAGAAGGGAAGGGAGGTGTTCAAGGTCACACGGTGACTTGGAGGTGTTCGCCAGGGTAAGAATCTGGGGCCGGCCCCTACACACGCCATATTAACTTCTTTGACTTTCTAATTTCATGGGTATTATCTTAGTCCGTTCGGGCTCCTGTAACGGAATGTTATAGAATGCAGGGCCCAGGGGTGCCCGGGTGGCTCAGTGGGTTGAGCGTCTGACTCTTGATTTCAGCTCAGGTCATGATCTCATGGTTGTGAGATCAAGCCCCCTGTTGGGCTCTGTGCTGACAGCATGGACCCTGCTTGGGATTCTCTCTCTCCCTCTTTCTCTCTGCCTCTTTCCTGTGCACATGCATGCTCTCTCTCTCTCTCTCTCTCTCTCTCTCAAATAAGTAAACAGTAAAAAAACGCAATGGGGGGCTTAAACAACAAACACTTATTTGTTGCAGTCTGGAGGCTGGAAATTTAAGGTTTAAGATTCAGGCACCGGCAGAGGTAGTGTTTGGTAAGGATCTGTTTCCTGATTCGCAGATGGCCACCTTCTCACTTTGTCCTCAGGGACATAGTGGCAGGGGTGGTGGAAGGTGGAAGGGGGGAGAGAGCTCTCTGGGATCTCTTTCATAAGGGCACCAGTCCCATTTGTAAGGGCTCCACTCTCATGACCTAGTTGCCTCCCACAAGCCCCCCCTTCCCAAGTATCATCACATTGGGGGTTAGGCTTCAACATATAAATCTAGGGGGTGGGGTGGGACATCGCCTATTGCAGTATTTTCCTCATTTCACCTTTGCTTTCTCAGATTTCAACACAGTTATTTGTTAAAATGTAGAAATCCAGATCAGAGAAACATGCCATAGCCCTAAAACAATTTTAAAATCAATGTATATGTCTAAACATTTTAATCATACTTATAAAGAGCTACAAATGATGTAATTTTCAGGCTTACTGTAAACTATTGACATTTTATAATAAAAATGTCCCATCCCTTCTTTTAATGTATTTAACGGAATATAAAAACCATAGTGATTCTAACTCACCATTATTCATCTTTAAAGCTACAACACGAGTAACCTATTTTTTAACAGCTGCAGATTTATACTGTTCCTTTTTATCCTTGATATTGAATTTCCACTCCTTTTCCCCTTCAGGGTTTTAAGTGAACATAGTATATATATTTTTACACCTAAAGTCTTTTATTAATCACCCTACCGTACATCTCTGCCACAAAGACATGTACGTGCTTTGAAATATAATTTGTAAATTCCCTTAATTATTAAGGCTCTTAAGTGTCAACATTTTCTTCTGCCCTGGATTACTATTACAATAATTTTAATTTGCCATTTATATATAGCTGCATCTTACAAATGTTTATACTTACTAACTAAACGTAAAAAGTAAACTCTGTTGGAAGCTATGTTTTTGCGAGATGGATCAGGTGGTTGTTGTCCCATGCCCGAGGAGGCTCTGGACTCGGAGAGCTTCCACTCTCCTTGTTCCGTGCTCCAAGGTAGCACAGTCTGAGAGGCTTTCAGGTGGGGAAGAGGTGTATCTTTCTCTTGCATGGTGGGAGGAGGGAGAAGGATGCCCATGAAAGGGGAGGTAGAGAGAGACACCGTGAAGCCAGCTTCTACCACAACTGTTCTCTTAGGTCGGATTGGAGGAAAGAGTATTTAAAAGCCCAGCATTGAGAAGTTGATTGTGTCAACATTCTCCATGCCCTGGGGTTTTGTGGAAAGTCCCCAGCATCTCCAGGGCCATCGCACCTGACTCAGAAACTATGGCCGTCAAGGTGAGCACATGGGCACAGTCTAGGTCCTAAGTGTCCCACTGAAGACGGAGGCAATGTGTTTATTTTTAAATTTTTATTTATTTATTTATTTATTTATTTATTTATTTATTTATTTATATAATTTATTGTCAAATTGGCTTACGTACAACACCCAGTGCTCATCCCAGCAGGTGCCCTCCTCGATGCCCATCACCCACTTTCCCTTTCCCCCACCCCCCCCATCCACTCTTAGTTTGTTCTCTGTATTTAAGAGTCTCTTGTGGTTTGCCTCCCTCCCTCTCCGCTTGTATCAATTTTTCCCCTTCTCTTCCCCCATGGACTTCTGTTCAGTTTCTCAAGATCCACATAGGAGTGAAAACATACGATACCTGTCCTTCTCTGACTGACTTTATCATTCAGCATCATACCCTCCAGTTCCATCCACGTTGCTGCAAGTGGCCAGATTTCATTCTTTCTCGTTGAGAGGCGATGTGTTTAGTTTGCTTTAGTTTGCTTTCCCCAACTCAGGATCTGGAAATTTTCTTTCTTCTCCCAGCTTCATATAATGGGGTTATATGAAGTTGCTGGGGGTATTTTAAGAGCCAGTCTCTGTGTTGAGCACCAGAGAGACAAAGATGAGTCAAACCTGGCCTTTGCCCTCCAGATGCCCCACATCAAGAAGGGGGATGAGAGAAGTCCACGGTCACTGTAATACAGTGATGGGGCCTTACGGGAGGTACATGGGGCTGAGAGAGTATTTACGGCTGGGGGACAAGAAAGAAAGTTTTCCTAGGGCATGTTTCATTTTAATTGGCCCTTGAAAAAGTGGGTAGGGGTTGAACAGTCTGCGAGGGTTTGAAAAGTATTTCTAGAAGGAGGCAAGGAGGACAAAATAAATCTGTTGCTCCTTAATTGATGTTTGCCATCTGTCAATCACTGACTTGATCAAAGTCCCTCTGTGACATTCAGAATGGCATCGAGTGATATGTGATAAAATGCCCGAGACAAATATGGTGCCTTAATTGCAATATATATTAGAGCAATTAACCTAATTATGGTGATGGTATGAGACTGCATCTCACTCTAAAGAGCAATTGTCTGCAGTGTAAAATAGTAACACCTTCCTTCTGGCTGCTTATTTTGTGCCTTTAATATGCACAACAACTCTGGGAGGCAGGTTTCGTTATTATTTTCACTGAAAACAGGAAACTGAGGCCCTTCGAGGATCAGGGCTCCTGCCCCAGGACCACAGCTGGCCAGGGGCTGAGTTGGAATTTACAAGCAGAAGCGTCCAACTCAGAATCAGTGTTCCTGCCGCAGTCTGTAACTGGCTTTCTTCTCTCTCATGTCTCCATGAAATCCCATTGTGGCTCTACGTTCTGCACCTGTTTCACCTGGCAGGGTGCCCATCACCCAGTTCTGCTGAGGTTGCTGACTGATGCACAGTCAGTTCTGCAGGTGTTGACACAGTGGTTGTCACTGGCCAAGGGTGGCTGCTCAGAGGACAGTGGAACACGAGGGGGACAAGAGGATGTGGGATGTGTTCATTGTTCAGCCACCGAGTAACCCTTGAGTACATCCTCCATGACTCATTCTATCATTCATCCATTCAACAAACATTTATGGAATCCTCATTTGTTGCAAAGCTCTCTTCTAGGTACTGGAAATAGGGATAGAAAAAGCTCAGCACATGCCCTGAGGGGCTTGCCTAGGAGGGGACAAGCAGACCCTCACTTAACATGATCCAGTGGAGAAAACCAGGGCTGGGCAGGCCCAGAGGACCCTCCCGCCATTCCTTAGATTTCTATCGCTCTCGGCCTCCTTCGTTCCCGTCATTATGAGCCCGTGGGCAGTATCGTGGTCTCTTGATGAACGTAAGAATGAGGCTCAGAATACAGAACTTGCCCACATCCGCACGGCAGGCGAAAACCCTAGCAGAGCCCAATCCGGATGCCCGGGCTGGGCTCTGTCCAGCAGCCGCGTCACCAGCAGCCCCGTTTGTACAAACTCTCTGTGCCACTGGCCTGTAGCCCTCTAGGGCTCCAGGGGGCTGTGTGGCCCACCCCGTGCTGCCGTGACCCACACCGCCTACCGCAGCCTCTCAACCCTGTAGCAGCAGTCCTGGTGTTTGCTCTGAGCTGAGCTGAGTCACCCTGATCCCATTCTGGGCGCAGGTTCCCATCTGTATGCTTTGCTGCGGAGTCGCTAATGCCGAGTGGCCAGGCGCCTCCTAAAACGTAGCTGGTGCCACGCACACCTTAGACATGATGTTCATTCTGCCCCTTTCTGAAATCTGGAAAACTCTGAATTTTGAAGCCCCCTCAGGTTTCAGAGAAAGGATTGTAGACCTATAGCAGAGATCAAGCCTAGTCATAAAAAAGAGAGAGAGAGAAAGAAAGATTTTTAGGAAGCACGTATCAAACGCAGCGGGCATTCAGAGGGAGTGTTGTGGGGGGTTATGCTGGGGCTGGTGACGGGACAGCACTAGCGAAGAGAAGTGACGTGTGTGAAGTGGAAAGCATGTCACGGAGACCTCATGTTGTGGAAAGAGCTGAAGCCTCGGGTTATTCATGGATGATACAGCTGAGGTGCAGAGAGAGGGAACATCGATTAGAGTCTCAGTTGAGGAGGCAAAATCCAGTGTGGGGGCTCCAGGCCAGGGCACCTAAGGCGTCCAGCCCTGCGGCCGGGGCTGGGGCTGCCAGGAGCAGGCAGCTGGGAGGGCGTCCCCAGCGCCTCTGGTATTGACACACACACGGACAAAGATTTCTTCCAGCTTCTGTGTGTCCCTCTTTGTTGGCTCCCCAGGTATCTGCTGGCTTCTGGGCTCTGTCACCAGCTTGTCTGCACACCCCTCTCGCCTGTCCCCCCCCCCCAGCTGGATGCATGGCCAGCCTTGCCAGCCTTGCAGTCCCGTGTGGCGAGGCAGTGGGCACTTATGTCCCTTGCCCGATGGCAGCCCCGGAGGAGGACATGTGTCTCTGCAGGTTCTCCACCGGGAGAGTTCAGCACCATTTCGGAGAGCAAATGGCTTAGGGGTTCTTGTTTTAGGTCCACAGGCCCGAGGTGCCGAAGTGCTGGGAGGAGGGTTGTTTCCAGCCACCCCCCACCTCCAGGAGGCGCCCATAGCCGGCAGACCTTTCCTAGTCGCAGCTCAGGGGGGCCATGTCCTGGGGGCCGGCACAGAGCGGACAGGTCCACTGGGTTCTGGTGCGCTGAGCTGAGAGCCACTGAGCAGCAGGGGTCCTCCTGTCTGCAGGAGACAGGAAAGCCCCAGAGGCAGTGCCCCAGAGAGCACTGTGACAAACGAGGTGAGACAAGGCCGCCCAAGCAGGTGGTGGCATGGGAGAGCCTGGGGCGGGGGAGCAGAGTGGCCCCTGCAGGTGGCTGACGCATGGTGGCAAGTCTGAGAGCAAGTGACACCTGAGCTCTTTGCAGGCAGACGACTGGCATCTGGGAGCCGTGGGCACAGACGATGAGTCCCGGATGGAACTGGCGTTCGAGGCAACGTTCCAGGTTTTGGAGAAAGGCTCAGCTGCACTGAGAAGGGTGCAATTCCTTAAATACTCATCCTCCGTCCTCTCGGCTCCTTTCCCTGCCTGCCAGGCCCTTCGCCTGGCTGGGCTGGGAGCCTGTCCTCTGTGTCCCCCAGCACTTCCTTCTCTCTGCTGCACATTGACCACAGTGCCTTCTGGTGGCCTGTTATTGTCCCAGACAGAGCTCGTGGTGGGAGGCAGTGTCTTATCCGGCTGAGCCCTAGTGTGAGGACACCGCCCAGTCTGTGTAAGACTCGGGATGTATGCCCAGCAAAGAGCCCAGCGTAGGGCAGGGCTGAGCTGCTGGTCTTAGGATGAAGGGAGTAGCTGTGGTGTTGAACCGAGTTCCAGGCAGAGCGGGGGCCACGGCCTCGAAATGGTGGTGGTCTCTGGATTTTGAGCCGGGCTCCCTTCAGTCTGACCTGGGACTGAACAGGAGTTAGCACTTGATGTAGGATTGAGGCTGCAAGTGGCCCTCAGAGAGGGAGAAGTAAGGGAGCCAAAGTCAGTACCAGGCAGAGCCTGAAGCTGATCCATCCTGCTTCCTGATGCCGGAAAGCCTGCTGCGGTTGGCGCTTCTGGCCTCGGAGAGAAGGCTGATGGAGAAGGTAGCCTGTGCTCAGAGGTGGGTGGAGAGAGATGGGGCTGCTTCTCATGAGGGCCTGGGCCTGCTCTGCACAAGGGCCTTCAAGGGCAGGGAGGCGGTGTCAGGCGTGGACGGAGGGGACACGTCACCTGCCACCCAGGCTGCTTTGCTCTCTCGCCTCCTCTGCCTCCTCTCCCCGCTGCAGGGGTGGTTTTGTTCTGTGCACCAGCTTACTCCTTCCCAGTCCCAGAGCTCTCCCTGCACCGGCAGTTCTGGGGGCCTTCGAGCTCCGGAGGGCGGGGACAACGACTGTCTTCCTCCCTGCTGTGGCCCCACTGCTGGGCAGAGCACTGGGCACATGGAAGATTTCCATAGACATTTTCGGGGCACGGGATTAAAGAAAAATCTCTGTTTGCTCTGGACCAGGCACTGCACTAAGCCTTTTGTAGCAGTTTTTTTTTTTAATGTTTATTTATTTTTGAGAGACACAGAGACAGAGTGGGAGCGGGGGTGGGACAGAGAGAGAGGGAGACACAGAATCCGAAGCAGGCTCCAGGCTCCAAGCTGCCAGCACAGAGCCCGACGCGGGGCTCGAACCCACGAAGCATGAGATCATGACCTGAGCGGAAGTCGGACGCTGAACATACTGAGCCACCCAGGAGCCCCTCTTCTAGCAGTTTTCTAATTTCGGCTATACAGAATGCTCAGAGACCAGTATCCCCGTGTTGCAGCTGAGGAAGCTAGGACAGAGAGGTAGGGTAACTTGCCCGACGTCACATAGCTGGTAAGGGGCAGAGCTGAGGCAGTAGCCCAGGTCTCTTGCTTGTAGGGCGTGCGCTCCCTCCCAGGGCACAGCATCCGCCTCGCCGGCCCGTGTCCAGCCCTTTCAGCCACCGCCTGGCCTGCCTCAGCCACCTGTCCCCCATTAGCACCACATCTTTGCTAAGGCGGACGTGAGGCCCAGAACCTCAGCCGCTGTTGACTCCTCCTTTCCTTGCTCACCCCGTTCAGGCGTGAGCCATTCTTGCTCCTCTGCCTGTGTCATCGCTCTCCAACCTTTCTCTCAATCGTCCTGCCAGCACCGAGGGGAGACCCTGATTGCCTCACTGCCAGCCTCACCCCTTGAGCATCCATCCTGCTCAACAGATTCAGCCCCTTAGAGCACCTGGCAGATGGAATGCACACCCCCCACACCGCCCTCCGGCGGACCCCTGGCTTTCTCTTCTGCCCCCGCCGACACCCACCTCACTGATTCATGGGTTTTCTGGAACCCTTTACTGTGATCCTGGGCCTCTGCCCTGCCTTCACATTGCCTTTCAGCACCCAACCCTTCAGGGCCCAGTCACCTCTTTGGTGACCCCTCACCAATGCCCTGGCGTTGAGCAAACTGGGATTTAAATCTCTCGCTCAGTACCTTCCAGGTTATCGTGAGTGTGGAGTTGCCTAGAATAACTCTTTTCTCCACCTTGCACTGAGTCTGACTTCTTCTGCACGACTAATTAGGAGTGAACTAAAAATAAAGCCACTGCCAGTATTAGAGGGGCAAACAATAAAATAAATAAAAATAGAACGCTTTTTCTATTTCCACGCAGGAGCACCACCTTCTTGTTATTCCAGAAGGGAAACTTGCTTTCCGTCCGCCTTCAAATGATTCTCATTTTAATTGCTTCAGGAGCCTAAAGAATGCAGAATGTTCAGAGTTTGTTTTTTGGGTCTAAGTGATCATCCATCCCGCCCCCCCCCAGTTCTGTAATTATGTGAGTACCGTGCTTAAAAGATATTTCTCTGAGTTAGACATATGATGATAGTTTTTAAAGTTTTCTTTTTTTTAAGTTTTACGATTTGTGTGAATTGGAATAAGACATTTCAGTGAAGGTAGGTTTTCAGCTCATTCAAATTAAACCTTAGAACTAAAATAAAGATTAGCCGTAGAAGGATACTGAATCTGGCCTCTATCCCAGGATGGAGAGAGGGGGCAGAGTATTGCTACCGCCCTTGCAGTGAGAGACGGCTGGGCCTCCTTCAAACTCATGACTGCTTTTGAACCCAGTGGAGAGCTGACCGAGGTCATGGGGGGTAGCGACTTGGGGGAAATCCAAGGAGAGGCTGTGCCTCGGAGGGGCGGGGGGAGGTGTGAGAACATATCCCCCGTGGGGCAGGCACCCCACGAGCAAGATAAGCTGGCCAAGAGCAGCTGACACACTGGTGAGGGCTGGGCATGCCCTGGAGGGACAGAGCCAAGCCTCTGGGGCTGCTGACACTGGGGGTCTGGACCCACTTGCAGGCTTTTCCCACAGACCTATGAACCCCGACTATTGTATGAGGGACTCGGGCACAAGGTGTGAAGGAAAGAAACGGCAGCCATGTGGGAGGGGCCAGGAACTGGGCCCCACCCTTCCCTCCATGTCTGCTGCAGAGTCACTCAGCATCTGGGGCCCCAAGCAAGGCCATTCTGCTCATCCTCAGGGAAGGGAAGGATCCAGTGTGGAGCCCACAACTGCAGAAGGGAGGAGGCAGGGGCTCCTGGAAGGCCACACTCCAGGAACCCAGGCCTGAGTACAGGCTAATCAGAACTACAGACATGGGTCTGCCCACCCCCATCCCTCCCACCAACCTAAGATTTCAGTAACAAATGACAGCAGGGTACTGTTGGGGAGGGACAGGAGAGGACCAAGAGTATGGAAAGAGAGCCTTTCTGAAACACAGCATAATGGGGAGACCAAAACTCAGCATCAAGACAGATGCAATGACAAAGCTCCAGCCCAGCCCAGCACCTGACTGGATTAACGCAAACCCTCACATGAGAGCCCCAGCCAAAGGAAAGGTGTGTCCTTTTCTAGACGTACAATGATTTACCTCAGTCTGTCCTGTCCTGTGCTCATATCTTGGTTTCAACAAAGGATCATGAAGTATGTGAAAAGGCAAGAGAAGGCAAGAAAAAGCAACATGCTCCCAAGAAACAGAGCAACCATCAGAATCCAACACAGATACCACACAGATGGAGAGACTATTTGACGAGGAATTGCAGGGAGAACTATGATTAATATGCTAAAGGTCCAAATGGTTTCACTAGTGAATGATACCAAACATTCAAGGAAGAAATAATGTCAGTTCTCTACAAATTCTTCCAGAAAATAGAAGAGACTTTGTCTTCTATTCTATACTCCGCCGAGCTCCTTGTTAACATCACTCTACTACTAAAGCCAAAGACATTGCAGGAAAATAGAACCAATAATCCTTGTGAACATAGATGCAACAGCCCTCAAGAAAATTTTAGTAAATCAGTCTTCCACCAAGTGGAAATCATGTCAAGAATGCAAAGTTGGCTTAACACTTCGAGTCCGACTAATTTACTAAGAGACGACAGAAGAAAAAATATATGATCATATAAACAGAGACATGAAAAGCATTTGGCAAAACTTAACACCTACTTCTGACATAAACATCAGCAGTTTAGGAATAGAAGGGCACTTGCTTCACCTGTACTTCCTTCGCCCTAAAGAGTGGGGGTGGGGAGTCCCAGGATGGAATGGAATCTGTGATGCTTGAGGTGTGAAGTATTTGAAGAGACTCGAGAGGGGAGGGTTCAGGATTTGCTGGCTGTGCCACATTGGGAAAGCTGCTTAACCCTTCTGAGCTTCAGTGCCTTCCTCTCTAACTGGATTAATGTAGCCTATCTCACTCTAGTGCAATGAGGATTGGCTGAGATTATGCACTTGGAGTTCTCTCGAAACAGTACATGATGAATCACTGAATTCTACTCCTGAAACCATTATGGCACTGTATATTAACTAACTAGAATTCACGTTAAAAAAAGAAACAATCCTCTCTTCCCCAGCCCAAGACCAGCAGGGATTTGAAAAAATTAGAAATGGCAATATTTTTATCTGAAATCCAGTAGTGGGTTTCAGGCCCTTGCATCTGATGCCAGGAAGGGCATCTTTGAGTGGGGGTGTGGGTAGCACCTTTCCATGATCTCAGATAAACAAAGCACAGTGGGGACACTCCAGTGGATCGGTGTTCCTGGTGGTTAGGATGACTGCCCACACATGTGCAGAGAATGGTTTCCCTCTCTGTGCCTCCTCAGCATTAGCTCCTGTCACGCCATTCCAGAAGACTTTCTCTTCCTGACCGGTTTGCTGTTAGCCTAGGAGCTCAAGAGTGGAGCATATTGTATTTTCAAGTCTCAGCACAGGGTCTGACCCAGTGGGGCTGGTCAATTAACGCTGCCTGGATCGATTTGTCTAATTGGAATGCTTCTGGAAAGCTGGAAAATACATGGTTGAGATTTTGATATTTACTTTGGGAGATCATATTTAGGAATTGATCAGTCTTTGCTAACTGAGCAGAATGGGTTCTTTCTTTTGAAATCTGATTTCAATACATCATCCTTTTGGGAGCTCCTGTTAACATGTGGCATTTCACTGTGGCATGCTAGCCTTTCCCCAATTATGTTTTGGTGCTAGCCAGTGCATTTAGGTTTCATTTCCAACAGAAGTCTCAGTGTTGAAAGCAAAACATGGGCCAAATTCATCTCGTACGGGAAGCATCCTGCTGTCCTTCAGTGAAGGTAATTGCTAGGTTGAATAGAAGCAAGCCTGGGCCATTGGGTAACACCTTGCCTCTTTATAGCTATCTGTAGTTCAGAAAATGAGGTCATCTTGTTAAAACCCTCACAACTCTGTGAGGTGAGCAGGGCATTGATCATTAGCCACGTTGTGCAGATGAAGAAGCCGAGTCTTATGTAAGTAAAGTCATTTGCTAGAGATGGGGAGTCAGGACAAAGGCTTGTGTTCTGACTCCTAGGTTAATTTTTTTCCCCTCCATATTCTCCCTGGCCACACCAGAAATGAACCCTGCCTTTGTAGTTATTTTGTGAAATCTTAATTCTATACTCCACTGAGCCCCTGTTAGTATGTTTTGCTGCACATTGCATTTATTTTTCTATCTTATGAAGAACCTCATTAATACAGTTTTGCTGTTCATTCTTCTGCATGTGTAACACCAATAGGCTTGAATATAGCTGAAATAATTGGACTGCGGGGGTTCGGAGCAGGAGTTTATTGTCAAGTCAGCTGTCACCGATTCTTCATCAATGTGGGGACTCAACCATGCACAGACCTTCTCCCCTCCCCCTTCCTTACCTACAAATCATGCAACATCAGCATATTAACAGGCAGTCTCATAGAATGCTCATTTTATTATTTGGAATCTAAGTCATCGGAAACACCACTGGGGAATTGTCTAAATTTTATGTCGTAGCAAAGGAAATTTTTAATTTTTTTAAATGTTTTTTTTATTTTGAGAGAAAGAGAGCACACGCACGCAAACAGGAGAGGGGCAGAGAGAGGGAGAGAAAGAGAAGCCCAAGGAGGCTCCTTTGCTGTCAGCGCATAGCTCGACACAGGGTTCCATCTCACGAACGGTGAGATCATGACCTGAGCCGAAATCAAGAGTCATTTGCTCATCCAACCAGGACACCCAAGTACCCCGGAAATTTAAAATTTTTCCCTCTGTTCAGCCTCACCCTTTATTAGAAATGGTCGTGTGAGAATTTTTCCATTTCCTCATCTGTGACCCTTGTCCTCTGGTTCATTCTTCTATCCATCCAGTCAACCACCATTCACTATGGTTGGCTCCGTCCCAGACCCTCAGCCTTGTGCTGGGGACACAGGTGGACACGAGGGTCTCTGCCTGAACACCCAAGTTTGCAGATGATGAACAGTAAGACTTGACACTTTGGGGTGCGGAGGGCTTTGATCATCACCCAGATGTGAGCAGGAGCCCTGGTGCCCTGTGGGGTGGGGTCAGAGGCATCCTCTGGCAGAGACCTTGAGCTGAGTGCTGGAGGGCTGGCTCACCAGTAGAGGTACTGCCATGTACCCCCTTGCAGAACTAGAATGAGAAGCCAGGTTTTGTCACTCTTGGGGGAATTCTTGGGTCCTCTCTAGATAGCACATTGGCCTGCCTAAGAACTCCTGGAGTAAGGGGTGGAGAGTGGAGCTGGGCTTTCATGTGTCAGGGGCAGGATGTGCAAAGGCCCAGGGGACTGCCCCAGGGCGATGACTTGGGGGCATGCCATACTGTTTGAAGTTGCTGGGGTTTAGGAGATCTCAACAAAGGGTGGAGGATGGAGAGGCAGAGGCCAGAGCCGGGGGATCCCTGTGGCCTGAGCCAAGAAGGGTAGGACTTATCCTGTAGGTCATGGGCCCTTGGCAGTGTGTGCTATGCTAACATCTGACTTTGAGAAAGCTCTAGACTGTGGGACCTTGTGCCCTGCACTGGTTTCTGTGAACCCCAAGCTCCTTGTGTGTCAGATGAGTCTAGCAATCCCTACTCTGCCTCTTTACAACTTAATGAGATGAGCCAGTGAGGAGGCAAGGACACTGCCTAGATGGTAAAGTGCTGTCAAATAGGATTTGTTATTATCACTGAACTCAGGGGTTGGCAAACGACAGCTTGTGGATCACATCTGGCTTGCCGCCTGTTTTTGTAAATAAAGTTTTATTGGAACACAGCCACACCTGTTTGTTTATGTATTGTCTTGGCTGCTTTCATGCCATGATGGCAGAATTGAGCAGCTGACACAGAAACCGTGTGGCCTTGAAATATTTACTCTCTGGCCCTTTTCTGACAAAGACTGCTGGCTTCTGGGTTAAGTCTTCGGTTATGGTTTGCCAAATTTAATTATTAATTGACATAGGAAGATTCCAGAGTCTCTTCCACTTACTGATTTGACTGCTATCAGGCAGGAGGCCAGAGTTCCTGTGGGTATCTGGCTTCTCTTGGACCTGGTGTGGGATGACTTCTGGTGAGGAAGGGGGTGCAGTCAAGGTCACAGCCCCTCAGGGCTCCTCTCCTTGGAGAATGCACAGCGCATTGGTGAGTGGCGTTGAGTTGGTTTCATCCTGGGTCATCCCTTCGGAAGAGACGCAAATGAGACCAGTGCCAACAGCTTCCCTGTGAAAGTTGTACTTCCTTCCTTCTCCTTTTTTCCCTGGTCATTAGCCTGATTGCTGCTCATGTCACTTATTTCTCCCGATTTCCTGGAGTGATTTTGTTTCTCTGCTCCCCTCTCCACACACTCTGCTTTCTTCTATTCTCATCAACACCCTGTGTAATCATAGAGAGGAACCAAACTGCCCAGCGGTCACTAATGCTGCACTACTCAGCTCCAGCTGGTGCATGACGTTGTCTCTTCTGCCTTTTCTCACCCTGAGGATGGTAATTACCCGTTTCGAGACCGACAAGAATGCAGAGAAAAGGCCACCAGCCTCTGAGGGTCCCCTCCCTTCCTTGTTATTCCTCTTCTTACCAAAGGAACCAATTTGGACAAAGTTTTTATGCTTAGGCCTCCAGCAATTCTCAGCTCCAAAAATATCAGGAGGATTTAGAAGCTGCATGTGCTATTAAACACTGTCCATGTTTAAAGCAAATAGAGAAGCATACGAAGCACAAACACAAATCACCTTCGTTTCTCACTTCACTTTCAGTCACTAAAATAGAGTCTGTTTCAAAGCCTGCTTTGCAACGTGTGCTTTCAGCCCTGAAAATGATCCCACCTTCCCAGGGCTTATTTCTATTCAGTACTGAAGGAAGGAAGGAAGGAAGGAAGGAAGGAAGGAAGGAAGGAAGGAAGGAAGAAATCTGTGCATATGGTGAGATAGTCCAAGGAAGGAAGGAAGGAAGGAAGGAAGGAAGGAAGGAAGGAAGAAAGAAAGAAAGAAAGAAAGAAAGAAAGAAAGGTATAGCACATTGATGCTGGCAGCGCCCTCGGAAGAAATGTCATCAATGCTTCTCACCATCATGATGGTGCAGGGGCACCAAGGGCACCAATGTGCCACGCTCATTGTTTGCACAGTGCTGGGCAGCAGAGGATTTCTTCCTCTGGTCACGATTCAGTTGTTCCTTCATCTGGCATACAGTCAAAGAATACTGACCGCTGCTGTCCTGAACGAATTACCAGATCCGGACGCCCCTCCCATGTCTCAGCCACTAGGACATCTCCCTGTCCCAGATGCCTTCCCTTCTGGCTCACCCGAGCCATTCACCCTGGTTTATTCCCCTTTCAACAGCTACTTGTTGTTTTTGGGAGCTTCCCAGGAATAACCTGTAACCCGCCTGAGGGCTCTGAGAGCAGAGAGAAGGAAGAAGGAGGTGGCCACTCCAGATGGGGAGGGGTCAGGTTTAAGAAGCACGGGAACTTATATATGAGGCTTGGCTTGGGTGCTGCAAGGTGAGTAGGGCTGTGCACCTGCCCACCAAAGCCTAGCAGTTTATATCAAGGCTTTAGCTGGGTTCAGTCATGTATGTCACCTAGATGGTCTCAGCACCACATCACTCTCTCAAGGCTATGTCCTTGGTACAGCCTTGAGGATAGGGGAGATGAGGAGCCTCCGATGGCCTAGGTCCACCTCATGGGTGGACCAGCAGGCACATCTTCATGATGATCTCCCCTAACACCACCGCCTCCCTTGGGGATTCCTCCGCCTCCTACAAGGGGGATATTGACACATCATCCCTCTGGCCCCCCTGCCCTGTTGCTACTTTTGTTAAAAGGGTTTTTATGGGAAAAGAACACAGACACAGAGAACAAATGTCAGAGAGCAAGAATGCTCCTGGATCTCAGTTATTTGCCCTGTATGTGGTTTCTGCTCCCCCCAGAGACAGACCCAGATGTCCGCATTGGTACCCGTCTACTTCTTTGATTCCTGAGGAGGTTCCTGAAACTCCTACCACGGAGACTCGGCAATGCCTTCCTCCAGAAAGGCCTCTCTAGCTTTACCCAGGCCTGGAGTGCCATCATGGCGAGACCATGTGTGTGGAGCAGAGCATCTCAACAGTGTGAGGTATGCTCTCTGCTCAAGGAACATTAGGCAGTTCCGCTCTGCTTGAACACAGTGATGTGGATACTGATTTTGGGAGTCCGACCTGATTCAAAGGGGACTCCTGTGGAAGGGTTCTGGGGAGAAGCTGACACGATCAAAGCTAAGCTTTGGTACATTTAATCTGCCAGGGATCGTAGGTTAGATTGGAGGGGATTAAGCCTGGAGAGGAAAGCTTAATTAGGCAGTAGTTCAAGGAAAACCCACTGATGAAAGAGAAGTAGAATTTGAGACCTGTGAGTATTAAGCTGAATTTACCTCCGGGCAAAGCAGGCCAGCATCACCCTCAGAGGGATGAGGCACCACGGGCTAGAGATCTTTGGACTCAACCTCAAAGAATGACCAGGGACAGCTGTGAGACCTAGGACTGATTAGTAGAGGGGAGGTCTGGCGGGGAGTGGCCCTGTGGACAGTCTCCCAGGTCAAAGACAAAGGCGGGGCTCGTAAAGGCAGCAACTCAGAGCTTGAGAAGGAAGCGTGGATGGTGGGTTTATACAAACCTTCAGGTGATAGTTGAAGATTGGCTGGTTGTTGTGAGTACAGGTCTGTTTGCTGAGTCTGGCCAGCACAACTTCACCATCACGCTGTTTTTTGCTGGTTCTGACCAATTTTCCAAGAAGTTTTTGTCCTTCCTCAGAGCCTCTTAGGGTTCAAGGTCATACATGGGCACATGCTTAAGACTGGGCAAAGACTTGCTTAACCAAACAAGCCAATCTGCAACCTTAGACCCATCAGCGATCCTTTCCTGATTGTGAATTTGGGCTCTGTGGAGCCCTGGACCAGTCTTGCTATCTTCTTTGAGCCTCCATTTTCCCACCTGTGGTCATACTTGTTGGGCTGCGGTGAGGATTCAGTGAGGTAAGGAATGTGTCCGACTCTCGGTGGGCCAGCAGGAAATGCTGGCGATGAGTAGCACTGTGCCCTGGGGAAGGAGCTGTCGAGCCCCCTCTCGGCTATCAGACTTCTCTCCTTATAGGTACTTCAAGCTCCAGGGAGTCTTCCAGAAGCCTTGAGCTAGGCCAGCCTGCAGGGCAGCTGAGTGATGCCTACCTGCTGGTTAGGCCCTCCCTGATTGCTTGTTCGCCACTCCCCTCTGTCCCTCTCTGCGGATCTACCCTCCTCCCCAGAGACAGAGAAGGTGGATCACCTTCTTGATGAGGCATTACTCACGTCACCACCTGCCTGACCATTACAAGATTGAAACTGCCATTTAATTTGTTCCCCATTCTACGGGCAGCACATCCTTACCTCCTCACCTTTGGCAGAGCTTAGAGGAGGAGCTGGGTAGGAAGTGACGAAGTCAGGACATGATTGGCTTCCAGGGTGGCCCTTTCTGCCTTCCCCGGGGCCTCAGAGGCTGCGGGGAGAAATTGGTTTTCAGTAGCAGGGGCACCTGAGCTGGAGTTGGGACCTGGCCACAGGCTCAGAGAGGGAACCGATTGATTGAGTGTGGTGTGGAGGCCGTGAGTAGCTCTCTGCTTCAGTGGAGTTTTTTTTTTGTTTTTTTTTTTTTTTTGTTTTTAAGTCACAGCTTTCTGGAAACCCTTCACCTTATGTTAGCTTCCCCTGAAATGCTTCTCTTAAAAATTCTGGCTTGTGCACGGAATATTGAGCTGGACTGCATCCCCTCGACTCCTGGGATGGGATTTGAAGTAATCAGCCTTTGAATTTCCAGGAGCCCTTAATCTTCTTTGACCCACATGGAGCCACAGATTAGCCTGTGAAAAATCATATGTAACCATTTCTTTAAATCCTTCCCCGGCTTATTTCTATGGGGATTTTGAATCATAGAACGCTTCTGAGCTGAAGGCACTTAAGAGGTTGTTAGCACAGGAAGCTGAGACTTGCCTCCTGATTGTCCCTTTTCAACCTGTTCGTTCAATATGCAACTATTGCAAAGTGAGCATGCCCACTGTGTGCTTGGCGCTCTCATTGCGCTGTGCAAGGGCTCCTTGGAGCCCTTAAAATGGGCTATTGTTCCCATTTTATAGATTAGGAAGCTTAAGTTTCAACAAAGATAAGTCGCCTGCCCTGGCTAAGGCAGACACCTGGCTAGTCGGAGTCAGTGTCTGTATTAAAATTTAGGTCTTCTGCTTCACAAGAGGTCGGTTATTACTACAAAGGTTTACTCATGTTTTCCGTGGAACCAGGTGCCATAGCAGAGGTGGGTTTACCAAGAGGCCAATGAAGAGGAAGCTTCAGGGCCCCTTACCCTATGGTCACATGATCAGGTCTTTCTGTAAAGTTTGCAAAAGTAAGATATTTGTAACTGGTTAAGACCGTCATTTTACTCCACCCTGGTTTCCGTTTCATCTCTTCTCCTCAGGTCGGGGAGCGGGGATGGAGTGGCGACAGGCTTTTGTGGGATTGGCCAAAGTAGACTGATTTGGGGGATGCTTTTGCTGTGCTCAGTGGGATATATTGACATGATCCTGGTCACTTTCAGGGATAAATTACTGCTGCTTGCCCTGGGGGGGGGGTCAGGGCTTCCAGTGACCCTGCTTGGGTTCCCATGCTGACTCAACTGGGATCAGAACACAAAGGTGTGGGGTCAGAGGTCATAATGCAGTCTGAACACATTCCGTGGCAGCAGGCATCAGACCTGTGTGAGTGGCACAGGAGAAACCAGACATGAAATGGAAAGGGCCGGAAGCTGTGGGAAATTCTTCCAGTCATGAGATGCGTAAAACTCTAAGTGGGATGTCCGGTTTTCATTCAGTGCCCAAATGGGAAGTTTTCCTGTTGAGAATATAGTCGATAATGTATATAATTTTAAATTCACTCTACTTTGGTTATTTGATGAGAATCACGTGAAGTGGAATTTCGCAGAATAACTATTTGTAGAATACTAATCTGCAGGGATATCAAATCAGCAAGTATGTCTGTATATAAAGTCCCATGTTCTATGTGTCCCAACTACTACTAATAAAAAAATTAATTAATCCTGCTGGAGGAGAGATTGCATTAGCTTTTTTTTGTCTTTATATGAATAGGTGTAGCCAACCATTGTCAAAAGAAAGGAGGATCAGAGAGCATGCAGCCACAAAATGTAGAAAAAAAGATTGTTGGGGTGTATCAGGCAGATGGTTATGATGCTTTCTAGATCTTGTGATAGTTATCGTATTTGTCTGCTTGTAAAACTTGGCAATTTGGAATAATTTATTTCCAATTCCGAATCATTATTCATTTTCACCTCGTTTTTGTGAGTTACTCTATACTAATTTTTTAGTAGCGGGTCCCTCATATGGTAAAAGTTCCCGGTATCAGGTAAGTAATATCCGCTCCTGGCTAGAGAGAAAGCCTGTGACTGTGCAGAGTTGTGCATGTGTTGGTAGCAGTGATGCTGGATCCTGTAGGCAGAGAGAGTCAGGATGGGGCGGGGAGGTACGAAGAATATTTGGCCCCTACTCTGATGGAATTTATAAAGGGGGGTGACAGGCCCCAGTGGGACTCCATGATTAGTGTCATCAGAGAAAGAGACCCAAAGCCAAAGCAGAGCCAAAGCAGTATGCCTCAGGTCCCATGTTGCCCCCTCATGGCCCAAATGCCAACCTTTTAAAATGAGGGTTCTTCTCTGGAAAACAGTGTGGAGTTTCCTCAAAAAACTAAAAATAGATCTACCCTATGACCCAGTAATAGCACTGCTAGGAATTTATCCAAGGGATACAGGAGTGCTGATGCATAGGGGCACTTGTACCCCAATGTTTATAGCAGTGCTCTCAACAATAGCCAAATTATGGACAGAGCCTAACTGTCCACCAACGGATGAATGGATAAAGAAGATGTGGTTTATATACACAATGGGCTACTACTTGGCAATGAGAAAGAATGAAATCATGCCATTTGCAGCAACATGGATGGAACTGGAGGATATTATGCTGAGTGAAATAAGTCAGTCAGAGAAGGACAGGTATCATATGTTTTCACTCCTATGTGGATCTTGAGAAACTGAACAGAAGTCCATGGGGGAAGAGAAGGGGAAAAATTGATACAAGCGGAGAGGGAGGGAGGCAAACCACAAGAGACTCTTAAATACAGAGAACACACTGAGGGTGGATGGGGGGAGTGGGCGAGAGGGAAAATGGGTGACAGGCATTGGGGAGGGCACATGTTGGGATGAGCACTGGGTGTTGTATGGAAGCCAATCTGACAATAAATTTATATTATATTATATTATATTATATTATATTATATTATATTATATTATATTATAAATAAATCAATGAGGGTTCTTGAGGGCAAGATCTCAGGACGTGTCCAGAGACTTTAGTGGTAGTGGAGGAAAGAGGGATTATAGCTCCTAGCATAGAGAAGAACAAAGCACCTTCATGAATCTGAACCAATACTCCTGCCTTTTTGATGTTGGCATTTGGAAGCCTCAAACTGATTCTTTGTGTTCCATGTCCCCTCATAAGCCTACCCGTATTCTAGGCCTCTGTCAAGTTCTTCCAGAACCTTCCTTGCTTGCTCAGCCTACAGGGACCTCCCTCAGCTACTCCAAATGTTTTCCCGCCCTAGGCCACTCCACAGACAGTTGGCATCTCCTACTACTGTTCTTGGACAGCTCACAACCTCTCTGAGACTCAGACATCTGTCAGATAGGGATGGAGCGCAGCCTTCTCATCGTCAGGAATTACAGTGAGTAGCAAGTGTGCATGGGGAGAGAGCATTTGGTGGCCGTGAGCTCTCTGCTGTGTGGTAACTTCCACTGTATGCTGATGCTCAGTACTTAACGCTAGGCCCTTCTAGTTATGCTTGGAGTGGGCACAGCATTAATGAACTGAGGCCCCCCCTGCAGCTTCTTGCAGAGAGCAGGTGCTCAACCAAGATTTGGGGGTGATGAGGTGAAATGTGACTCAGTTTCTGGAGTCCAACCTGGGCTGGAATTTGTAGTGTCTGATTATCGTGACCTGTGAAATTTATTTAATTTTGCAGGGCTTCAGTTTTTTTTCATTATAAAATAGGAAGGAAAAATAATTGAGTTGAGGGAATTAATAAGGAATGCATATAAAGTGCCTAGCATACCTCCTAACATATCATATAGTAAGTGGTTTTTGCCATTGCGATTGCATTTGGAAAACCTTATAAAAATACTTACTGGTATTGATTTCATGTCCGTGACTCTGCTAGGTATTAGGGATGCAAACGTGAATAGGACTTGAGGTCATCCGTAGCCAAGAACATGCAAATTAAAACAAAAATGAGATGTCATTAAAAAAAATACAACGTATTGAAGCCCAAATATTGGTACTTCAGATATTAGAAAGGGCACAGAAAAGCAACTCCTTTCATTTATTGTTGGTGGGAGTATGAATTGAATTCTTGGAGAGCAATTTCACAACTTCTACCTAAATTTAAAATACGTATGCGCGTTTAATGCAGCAATTCAACCTCTGGGGTATTTGCTCTAAGGAAACATTTAAACACGTAAATTATCTATAAACTCTTGTAAACATTTGCAAGAGTTTTCACTGCAGCATTGTTTATGAGTGAAAACCTGGAAGAAAACAAACAAACACCAGCCTAAATACTCATCAGCCGGGGAATGCTGGTACAACCATACTATGAAATACTACAGATAGTTTTTTTTTTTTTTTTTAAAGAATGAATTAATCCATACATGCTGACGTGGGAAGACCTTGGACTAATGTTATTAAGTGAAAAATTAAAATATAGAGCAATGTATCATTTATGCTAAAAACAACAACAACAACGACGACGAGAAAACCATACTCTCTGTTTCGGTTTCTATGCATGTGATTGGCCAGGGGGAAAAGCTGAATGAAAACAACCAAATTGGTAAGAGTGTTTTCCCTGAGGAAGAGCTGGTTTCACCGGGCCCTAGAGTATTTTTCTTAATAAGCTTTGTCCGAATTTTTAACAAGTAGATATATTCATGTATTACTTATGTAAAGAAAAATTTTAAAAAAATGTGACCAGGCACTAGTGAGTTAAGAGTCTAATTATTTGAGACGAGTGGGGTATAGGCTAGGATGTGGAGGCTGTTTTGAGTGTAGAGGACGTCCATTTGCTGGTTGTTAAGGCTGCAGTCCAGGAGGACAGTAATGTCTGGGTGCAGACTACCCATGTAACCGATGGCCCATGTGGAGTGTGACAGGAAAGAAGCCAACTCTTTCCACACTGTGGAGCCAGCACTGCCCTCCGGCCCCCTTCTCTGGTTGGCTCTTGATACCAGTGGTGAAGATCCTGGCCATTCGGGGATACATGTCTACGATTTTTCTGGCTGAAGTATCCTCGGGTTTTTAAGAGGTCTTTTGGGGCAGGCTCTAGGATAACTCCCAGCCAGTTTTCTCTCATGGTGTTCCCATCTAGTCACACACCTTGTGTCGTGGGGATTTCTTCTGGTTCTGGGCCACAGCTTCTCTTTGCTAGGTTGTCCTGTGGGCAGGTGTCAGCCACAGTGCCCTTGACTTTCAGATTTCTCAGGCATGAGCGGGTTGTGTCCCACAAACTCTGGGGATGTGGGACGAGCTCTCCCAGTGGTCTTGAAGCCCCTGTTACAGGCTTGGAATTTGGGAGGAGGAAGAACTATTGAACACTGATGGCCTGTCCCAAATCCTCTCTCCAGTGTTCCCTGTCCTTTATATAATGTCCAATATGGCTGGCGTGGGTAGTTAGCCCAGTCTTCTACCTCACCATGTCCTGCGGGTGTAGTTGGCATTCACTGTCTGGGGGCCTCAGCCAGAAGTAAGATTGGAGGGGCTCCAGGTAACATTCACTGAGAATGTCATGCAGCTTGACTATGATTTCGTTAACAGACTGTAGAAAGTTCGAGATTATGGTCCTTAAATAATTCAGGTCAAAAATGAGGTCACGGAGGCTCAGGGATGCCAAACAACGTGTCCAAGCCCACACAGCTGCTTAGTGACAGGGCCTGCAGTTAATTACATGAGATCCCTGGTTGGTAACAACCTCTGTAGCTCTCAGTCTCACATCAGTTATCATAAATTCCAAGCGTGAGATTCTTAATGCTTTTTTTCTTTTGATTCTCCATACTTTTTGACTGCCAGTAGTTGGTATATTAGTATAGAACCTATAAAATTGTATGAAAACATATCAAAATGCTATTCTTCTTTTATATTTATAATCAAATGATAGAGTGGAGGCTTAGTGGCAGATCTGAGACTCAAAACTAGGTTTTTAAGGGAGTAGGAGCGATAAAGGAGAAATGGCTGTGGTTGTTGCTCCTAGGAATTCTACTTCTTAACTGAGAGGCTAGGTGACCCACATAATCTCTAGCAGTCTTTTTTTTTTATTTTTAAAAAAAGTTTATTTATTTTTGAGAGAGAGAGAGAGAGAGAGAGAGGGAGCGGATGAGGGGCAGAAAGAGAGGGAGACACAGAATCTGAAGCAGGCTCCAGGCTCCGAGCTATCAGCACAGAGCCCAATGCAGAGCTCGAACTCATGAACTGCAAGATCATAACTTGAGCTGAAGTCAGATGCTTAACCGACTGAGCCTTCCAGGTGCCCCTAGCAGTGATTCTTGACTAGGGGATATCAGTAATATCTGGAGGCATTTTGGGTTGTTATAACTGGGAGGGAGGGGTGTTCTTGGAATCTATTAGGTAGAGGCCAGTGATACTGCTATATATCCTACAGTGCACGAAACAGCCCCACAACCAAGAGTCATCTGACCCAAAATGTCAATAGTGCTGAGGCTGAGAAGTCCTTCTAGAGCACGAACACTAAAAGCTGTATTAATGGTTCTACACAAGAAATGCAGAGGTGGAAAAGGTCAGGGCATGCGCTGGAGTCCTCTCTGTACCACATGCACAGAGCATGCCTCTTTGCCTTTGTTCTCATCCTGGCCAAGAGGGGGGGTTCCCACACCTGCTCCAGCCTCCTTCTTGGCTGTGGCATCTGGAAAGGGATCCACCACCAAGGCCAGGGTGGGGTGCGGGAACTCTCGTGTCTGGCTATTTGTTAGTGTTCAGAGTGTGTGCCTCTGACGTCCTTATTTGGATTTACCCTGCTCAAACCTCTACTGGTTGTCCCCTTACTTAAAAAGCTCCACTGCTTTGGCTTCGTGCATGACTGTGGCCCAGAGAGTTCAGACTCTGACCTTCTCTTAACCCTTGCCTTGCTTCTGCTGTCCCCTTCCCATCCTATGCTCTATCCCCCTGAACTAGCTGTTCCAGAACATGGCCAGCTCTTTTTTCCTGTTACAATCTTCCAGGTGATTTGAGGTGAAAAATTGGGCTTAGAAATATCAACTTTCTTGCTTTCCCAGAAGATGATTTTCTGAAGACAACAGACAGATGCTTAAATCAATTAAGAGCAGAAAGAGCATGATGAAAAGTTTCCTTCCCGGTAAGCTGTGGAGGCTGTGAGCTTGAATTTTTTTTCATACTAAAAAGACTGCCTTTCAGAAGACTAATTTGCCAACAGTTTTTGAAGAATGAATCCTTTTTAGGTGATATCCTTCTTGAATTCTCAGCCGTGTTTGAGAGAATACTGCAAATATTTGACTTGAGACTCTGAGCTGAAAGCATCTAGCAGCTCCCTCTCCTCTCCCTCCCCTCTCCCTCCCCTCTCCCTCCTGCTACCCCTCCCCTCCTTCTCCTCTCCCTTCTGCTCCCCTCCTTTCCCTCTACTCTCCCTTTCCTCTTCCTCTCCTCTCCCTCTTCTCTCCCTCTCCTCTCCCTTCTGCTCTCCCTCTCCTCCCTCTCCCCTCCCCTTCCTCTTCCTCAGGGCTCTCCCCTCCCCATGCTGCCCACTGCCCTTTATTTAACAGAAAACATTGGGAAGGGCCCTGGCAGAGCCTCTCAGATAGTCAGCAGCAGAGAAGGGCTGGAAGACACGTTTGTCCTCTGACTGCTTCCTTTCCATCCTTTTTCCTTTTATTTTTTTAAAATAACAATTGTTTATATTAAAGGTATACAGTGTGGTCATTTAATATACATATATGTATTGAAATGATTACTACAAAGAAATTAACATATCATCTCCTCATACAGTTACCTTTTTTTTTTTTTTGGTGAGGACAGCACCTGAAATCTACTGTCTTGGCAAATCTTTGGGATTCAGTATGGCATTAGCTCCAGTCATCAGTCCCCTTTCTGAATAACTCTGTTTTCCCACCCCTCACCTGCTTTTTGCTATCACCTGATGATACCCGAGCAGGACACACAAGAACGCCAACACATAGCATGAGATCCTGACCAGACACCATCAGCTCTTTTCATGTACTTCTCATCTCAGCACACTCAGGGGTGTATTCCACGGCCCCGGGATAGGTTTCTTCAAATTCCTTTATCTGTCCCAACAGTTCGCTGAAATTTCTCTAGTTCGACTTGTGTATTTTTACCTCATTTTCCCCCCCTTTCTAATCCCAAAGTCTCTATTTTCTTTTGTTACTAACAAGCTCTATCTGTAAAGTAAAATAACGATGGTGAACCTGAAGGCAGAGAGTGTACCGGATGACCATTTTCAGCTTATTTTGGTTTAAGATTTATAGTTCAGGTATGGTTTTAAGGGTAGTCTCACCTTTGGGAGAAGACGCGTTGATGAGAATTTGTAGCTGGACCCTCCTAGAGGGACGTTCTTCCTAAGGCCAGTCTCCCCTCCTGTTTCTTAGAGAGTTTTCAGTGCTTGACAAGCTCTAAACGCAATATTTTGAAATCAGCTACCCTCTACTATGAATTTTGGAGCTGAGACAAAATCAACAAGCATTCATTTGCTCATTCAGCTAATGCCTCCTGAGCACCAGGCTCTGGGGCCACATATATGAGCCAGACAAAGGTGTGTCTTCCTGAAGCCTACACACTAATAAAGGAACGAATTAATTCACTCAGTGTGAATTATTCTCGTTGTTGGAAATTTAGTGGTGAACAAGACAGATGAGCAACTTGCTGTTATGGAGGTGATATTCTATAGGGGAGAAAGAGAAAGAGGGAATTAAACAGGCAGATAGAATAAAAGAGAAAACATCAGAGATAAGGACCGACTTTAGGACTGTAGTTAGGGACAGACTTTTTAAAAAAAATGTTTAAAAGTATTTATTTTTGAGAGAGGGAGAGAGAGAGAGAGGAGACAGAGTATGACCTGGGGAGGGGTAGAGAGAGAGAGGGAGACAGAGAATCTGAAGCAGACTCTAGGCTCTGAGCTGTCAGCACAGAGCCCGATGCAGGGCTGGAACTCAGGAACCATGAGATCATGACCTGAGCTGAAGTCAGTTGCTTAACTGACTGAGCCACCCAGGAGCCCCAAGGGACAGATTGCCTAGCCCTTAGGCTGGTACTGATACTGCTGAGAAGGAGTGAGCATGTCAACATCCAGAGAGGAGTGTTTGAGTGGAGGAAATTGTGAAGGCCCCTAACGTGGACTGAACTTGTTGGGTTTGAGGGTAGAAAAGCTGTGGTGTAGAGAGCAGGATGCTGTCAGAGGAATACGGCATGTGAAATTACGCAGGGCATCAGAGGCCAGAGTATGGAATTTGGGTTTTATTCCAGTGCAATGGGAAACCATTCACATTTTTAGCAGGACATTGACACAATCTGATTTATGTTGTAAAAAAGATAAAAATGCTCTAGGTTTATGTGATTTTGGTATTAAAATTTTTTGGCTTCATAAAGTGAGTTGGGAGCTTTTTGTCCGTTTGTTTGTATAGAGAGAGTGAGAGCCCTAGTAGTGGTGGGGCAGAGAAGGAGAGAGGGAGAGAGAGAAAATCCCAGGCAGGCTCTGAGCTGTCAGCATGGAGCCAGATGCAGGACTCAATCCCACAAACAGTGAAATCATGACCTGAGCCAAAATCAGGAGTCAGTTGCTTAATCGGCAACTGAGCCACTCAGGCGCCCTGAGTTGGGAGCATCTTAAATGGTTTAGAACAGAAATTCTCTAACATCGGTGCATGTCAGGATCCGCTAGAAAGCTAATTAAAGGTATCGAGTCCTGCACTTGTTGAAGTACGGCAGGGTTTGGGCTTCAGATTTTATTTATTTACTTTTTCCACCTGGATTCCTGGATGGTTCTGTTTCTTTCTTTTTCTTTTCTTTTTTTAAAGTAGGCCTCATGCCCAGTCCAGAGCCCAATAAAGGGCTTGACCTCATGACCCTGAGATCAAGACCCGGGTTGAGATTAAGAGTCAGACACTTAACCGACTGTGCCACCCAGGTGCCCCCTGAATGATTCTTACTCATACCGAAGTTTGAAAGTCGCTGGATTAGAAAACAATGCAATTATCTGTTATTTAAAGGTCAGATGAAATTCAGCTGGGAGCTCATGGGTTCCTGATGAGTTTTTCAATGGTAGACCTTCCGTCATCTTTTGGTTTCTTCTGTGGTAATCCATCTACTCCACAGAACTAAAAAACAACCACCCTCATTACTATAAAGACAAGCATTCCAAATATCAGTCAATACATTCCAGCCGTGTATCAAAGGAACAATATGTGATGATGAGGCAGAGCTGTTTTCCAGAAAACTAAGGTTCAACATCAACGAAATATGTCAGCAGTATTCACGATATCAACAAACTGCTGGAGAAACCTGTATCATTGTAATGCTGAGAAAGCTCTTGGTAAGATTCAGCAGCAATTCCTAATGAAGACTTGAAAAATGGGAACCAAGTAAAACTAGGTAAGTATGAGCAAGACTGAACACAACAACCATGGCAATATTAACAACGAAAAGTTGGTAGTAAACATCATTCTAAATGGAAAAGCTATTTTAATCAAATCAGGAACTGTATAGCTTGTCTACTGTTCCCTCCATTACTTAACATGGTCAGGGAGATTTTAGTGCATACAAAAACACAAGAAAATCCACCATAGAAATACAAAGGATTATAAGAGAATATCATGAAAAATTATATGCCAACAAATTGGATAACCTGAAAGAAATGGTTAAATTCCTAGAACTGAATCAGGAAGACATAGAACATTTGAGCAGACCAGTTACCAGCAATGAAATTCAATCACTAATCAAAAAACTCTCAACAAATAAAAGCCCAGGACCAGATGGCTTCACAGGTGAATTCTACCAAACATTTAAAGAAGAATTAGTACCTAGCCTTCTCAAACTATTCCAAAAAATAGAAGAGGGGGTCCCTGGGTGGCTCAGTTGGTTAAGCGTCCAACTCTTGGTTTTGGCTCAGGCCATGCTCTCAAAGTTTGTGAGTTCAAGTCCTGCATTGGGCTCCATGCTGTCAGCGAGGAGCCTGCTTGGGATTTTCTCTCCCCCTCTTTCTCTCTCTCTCTCTGCTTCTCTGCTGCTCACTCTCTCAAGATAAATAAATAAACTTAAAAAAATAAAAAAATAGGAGGAAGGAAAGCTTCCAAATTCATTCTATAAGGCCAAAATTACACCCATTACAAAACCAGATAAAAACCCTACAGAAAATCACAGGCAAATATCTCTGATGAACATAGATGCAAAAATCCTCAACACAAGCACTAGCAAACTGAATCCGATGATATATTAAAAAAATTACTCACCACAAAGTGGGATTTATTTCAGGGATTCTGAGTGGATCAATGTTCACAAATCAATCAACATGATATATCACATAAATAAGAGAAGGGATAAAAACCATATGATCATTTCTGTAGATGCAGAAAAAAGCATTTGACAAAGCATAGCATCCATTCATGGCAAAAACTCTCAACACAGTAGGTTTAGAGGGAATGTACCTCAACATAAAATGACAACAACAACAACAACAACAAACACACCAAAACACGAGAAAGTAAAATAATTGCAACAAACATCTGGAAAGAAGAAACAAATCTATATTGTTGAGCTTATGATATATTTTATGTTTGAGAACCCAAGAGACGGTAGTGAAATTATTGCAGTTATTAAGAGACTATGGTCAGGTGGCTGGATATAGAAGTTACCTACAAAAATTTGATGCTTTTCTCATCTGATATGGAAAAAAAATTCATTTATAATACTCAAAAATCTAAAGCACTTAAGAGTAAACGAAACAAGAAAAGCAGTAAATCTATATGAAGAAAACTACAGTAATTTTATTTAAAGATGAAAAAAAAAAGCAGCCTAACCCCAATATATACATTATTCTTGGTTAGGAAGACTTTCTATCACAAACTTGCTAATTACCCTTAATTAGTATTATATGTTAAGGTCATGCCAATTAGAGAGTAGAGATTTGCCTTGCTAGGTACCCTTAGACCATAAAGCCACTGTAATCAAGTCAGTATGAGGTTAGTTTATGAATGGACAAATAGATTAATGGGACACAAAATAGAGAACTTGTAAATATGCCTATTTTACATGGGGGACTTTAATATTTAATAAAGGGTGCTGACACAGCCAGCTGTTCATCTGAAAGAAAATAAAAACAGACACCCAGCCTAGGCCATATTTTATCCTCTGCCATATATACAAATACATTCCAGATGAATTAAAGAGTTTAATGCAGACAAATATAGAAAATGACATGTATAATGTAGGAATTGGGAATACCCTCTTAATTAACACTGCAAACCCAAAAGCTGTATAAGAATATGAAGGCATATCTGAATATATGAAAATTAAAATTTTGTATATACAAAATAAAACCTCCACAAGTAAAGTCCATTGCCAAAGATATGCTGTGATAATATTTTTATTGCAGTAATGCACAAAGCATGGGTATTTTGAATATTCAAAGATTTCTTACAAGTTGATAAGAAGGCAAGAAACCATTAAGAAAATGAACAAAAGGCATAAATTGTCAATTCAGAGAAAAGCAAATACCAGTGGCCGGTAAACATTAACTGATGTTTAAATGAGCTCTCAGTTTAGGAAATGGAAATTAAAATCACAATGAGACATAATTTTACACCCACTGACTGGCAAAATTAAAGGGAAATATAAAACTGATGTTTGGCAGGTATGAAAGGAAAATAGCACTTTCAGTTTTCACTTGGAGATTTCAAAATTCATAGCCTTTTTACAAAGCAATGGACAGCATCTATTAATATTAAAAGTACATATATTCTTTGACCTAATCCTGGTGACCTTTCTTATAGAGATTAAATTCCTAAGATGTAAGGACTCGTAAATAAAGATGATTCATGGAGCGTTATTCATAATGGCAAAGCAAAACAACAACAAAATAAAACTGGAAACAAATTGGCGAATACTCACCATAAGGCAATCATTAGATAAATGATGGCACATAATTATGATACATATGGCACAGACTATAACCATGGTATGCTGTGTGGTCTTTAAAAGAATTAGGTATTCAGTTGACTTGAAGGACCTCCCACTAAGTATTGTTGAGTGAGAAAAGCAAGATGCATGAAATATACATATTAGGGTTCTATTTTGTAAATGAAACTGACAAAATGCCTTCCATATACATACAGATATATGTATATGCCCATATATCTCATAGGATTGAATTAATGGAGAATAACATGGGTACAGACATGGAGAAACATAGCTTATCAGCATGGACTGTGATGTTTGGGGAGTGGGGAGGCTGATGTAGTAGAGGGGAAAGATGGGAGAACCAGACAAAAAAGGAACAGAAAAAAGACCAATTAAAAAAGCATATGAACAATAACCTTCACACAAAATTATATACGTATGTGAATGTGTACACATAATGAAATAAAAAGATTTCAAAAACCAAGGGTATTCTAACAGTATTAAAAAGATGACTGCAGGTGATATGACGAGAATGGGTGTAGTGTGCAAGAAGGGAAGCAGGGAGAGCAGTTTTGAGGCCACCTAGTGCCGAAGGCGAGAGAGGATCTTGGCCGGGGCTCAGAAGCGATGGTAGAGACCCAAGAAGTGAACAGACATGGGATAAGTCTTGGTAGTTATGGTTGCCAAGATCTTCGGATGGATTGGACATGGAGGGAGTTGAAAGGTAAAGACGGGACTCAAGGATGATTTTCCAGTGTTTTGCCTTAGCAGCTTGATGGGCAATGGATCCATTTTACGGATAGGATAGACTGAGTGAGGAATGGGTTGGGTGGGGAAGAAATATAGAGTTTCCTTTGGGAGTATTTACACAGTTTGAGATGCCTCTTACAAATCAATTGGGAAAGGTCAAGCAAGCAGGAACATATAGACTCCAAGTGGCAAGGACTGTCCCTTCCTTAGGCCAGCAGGACTGATATCGTTGGGCGCATCACCCTTCTGTCTCCTTGAAAACCAAGGCACCCTTTCCTGCAGCAGCTGTTGACGCCTTGTGCTCATTCAACTTCTCCGTCTTCCCAGTTGTCTTTCCTCACTCTGTTCAGGTGACATTCCCAAGAGCAGTCCCCAGTAAACCATCTGCTCACAATTCACCATTTCAGAGTCTGTTTTCTGGGGAACCTGAGCCTTCAAGATTACTCAGGTGGTCAATGGCTAATGTGGAACTTAGATCCAGTTCTCCTGACTAAAAAACTTCTCTTCTTTCTTCATGACCTAAGAGAGCCTTGGGATAACCTCTGTTAGAAGGCATGCACGTGGCCCTTTGGAATCTGGTGTTTCTAACCTGCTAAGGGCTGTCCAGAGCCTTCCAACAGCCATCAACAGCCAGGAGCTAAGCCATTGTGTGTCTCTTTATGCCTGTGAGCCTAGATCTGCTTGTTCTAAGAAGTCTTTGTGTCCCTTCAATCAGGCCAAGGAAGGTGGATGTTTAAATTAGCTCTAGGTTGGGCTCCCAGAGTCCATTTCAACCAGACTGAATGTGTTTTATGCGTCCTTCAAGGCCTATGATACCTGTAACTTCCTTTCTGAAGCCTTCCCTCAGGCAGAATTAATTAATTCAGCCGACAACACAACAATGCAGATCCTACTATGCGGCAGGCCCTGGAGGTAACGTAATATTACGTACTCCTCTGTGATCACTCCCTTTTGTGTTTCCTCCTCTCAAGGACTCATCATGGGTCCTTATACCTTGGCCTCGTCCACTGGACTCTGCTTCTCCAGGGTCACCACCTGATTTATCTCTGCATTGTGAGCTTTTTGTATAGCATCTGGTGCAAAGCACTGGGTAAGTGGTGGTTGATTTTAATCTGTTAGTGACTTTAAGCTCATCTTTCTGCTTCAGACTTCCCTAGCTTCAGGATCTAATGTAAGCAGGATTATAGTGCTTTCTCCCCTACCATGCCAACGAGTTTTGTTTGGGATGTCTCAAAATAAAGGAGACACCATCCAACACTTATTTTACCCGTAAAAGCCACTTGTCATATCTCATCTCTGAGGACCCTACAGCAAGATGAACAAACTCTATACTGTATGTTCCCAATCTCCCCCCTTTTTTACCCTTGCTCTCAGAATGGAGTCCTTGTAGCTTTCTCCTCTGTCTCTAATGCCCTCTCTGCCTTGACTGGTTCTGTTTTTCTACCAACTCCTCTCACCATCCTCCTCAACAGAGCCTTTGCCCTTCCTGTGGAATCGAGATCCCCCTTTTGGCCTTCACACTCCCATCACGAAGAAGTCTCGTTCAAGTCCACTATCCTCTCTGGGTCCTGTTGTGTCTTCTCTGCCCTTTCACCACGCACCTTTTCAAAGAAAAGTTTCTACGTTTGCTCTCCTTGGTTCCTCATCCCCCCCCCACCCCTTTGCAATGTGTTTTCCTCATTCACAAATTCTAGGCACCAGTTCCTGAAAGTGTTACTGAGAATGTCATGACTCTCAATTCAAGTCTTGCCTTCATTATCTTCAACCACTTTAGTATGTTTAAAACTGTTGACCCTCTTTCCCTTTGGAAGTTCTTCCCCTGGAGAGATGTCCGACAGTGTGGCAGAGCGAGGAAAAGCATGCAGCTAAGAGTTAATAAAAATGGAGTTCTCCTTTCAGTTCTACAATAGTAGCTTTATGACCTTGGACAGCTCCCTCAACCTCCACTTCCTTATCTGTAAAATGGGGTGATAATTGTAAAGTCTAAATAGGATTATCATGTTCAAATAAAATGGTGTATTTATGATTTGCCTGGCACAGAGGCCCTCAGAGCGTATCACTGCCTTATCAACCAGTTTTGATTTCCATGTCTTTGCACTATCCTGGTTTCCTTTCTATCTCTCTGACTACAGCCCCCTTTCCTCTGCCTACCCTGTAACGAAGGTTTCTCCAAGGAACGATGAATGAAGGGATATAAAGGAAGTACTTTGGCTTTTTAACAAGGCAGGTAGGCAGCTGTGAATATAAAACCTTTAATAAGTAGGTTTTTGAATTTTGGCTTAATTATTCACCTCATGTATAATTATAACCAGAAAAAAAAAACACCAAAAATAAATTTTCTGCCATTTCAATGTTATACCTCATTTCATGTTCCTTTACAACAATCTCTAATGATATTGCAAAAATATCTATATCAAGACCCTGTAGAGAATGCACTTAATCTATTGCCAATTGCACTATTATGCATTCAGAGTGGATATAAATTGTCTTAGGTTCCTCGAAAGAAGTTAGACATGGCTTGATATATTAATGAAATCATTACCATTTCATTAAACTGTATGTTTTGAACCAGACTATTCTGTGGCTTATTGGATTGCGTAAAGTGCATAATCACAGTTGGTGGACAAACTTACAGCACTCAAAGGCTGCAACTTTTTGCGTGAAATATTTTCTTATACGAGCATGAAGTTCTGTGCAAAATAACTAAAAGTCAGGTGCATTTAAAGAAAGAACAAAAAACATGTGCAAAACAATGGCAAAACAACTGCTATTTCAGGAAAAAAGGCAGTGTTTATCTGATTCTCAGAAATTAAGGTTGTCTTTGTTGGGCCTATGTATATATTATGTGCAGAAATAACTTTCACCCTCGCACACTTAGAAACAAAGTTTAGGAACAGTCTTGCATTGCAACTGACATTTATTAATTAACTGATTAACTCCTTGATTAAGAAAGGAGGATAAAATGCAACCCAATTTTTTAACTCCTATGTCAATGTGAAACGTTCAAGCTTCATAATACCAAAATCATTGTATGATCTTTTAAATATTTAAAGCAATAGCAACCACAATGACAAGCCAAGCCGATGCTGTGGAAAATAATCATACTTGTTTTAAGGACCCAACAAGGAGCCAAAATTATTTATTAAATTTTAACATCTCATGGTTGTGTTGCTCTAGTGTAGGTATCAGGAAGTGGTGTTTCATTCACACAGAATCACAGAAACTCCACACAGGAAATGGGCTTAAATTCTGTTGCTGCCATTCACCCACCGTGTGCAGTCTTGTTGGTTATTTGTTCCTCTGGAGCTACAGTCTATTTTCATCTATAAAACAGAGCTAGTTCTAGCTGTGGGTCTACCCCTTTCACAGGATTGTCTTGAGTAACAAAGAAGGCGGTGGGAGTGAGTGCTTGTTGGAAGATTATGATTTGCCCTGAAACACTAGGGGGAGGCATCCATACTGGGAAGTGAGGCTGAGCCAGGGTAGAGCTCAAAGACAGGTCCCAACTTGAGTTGTGTGACTAGCAACTTGGACTTGGTTGAATGTCCTTCACACTGGTTTCTCTCATTTCAGCTATCAGGCCAGGCAAAGGATGTCCCTGAGATCTGGAGGGTGTAAGTGAGGAAGTTCCCTGCTGCCTCTCTTTCTCTCCAGCAGCTCAGAGAGTCCTCTGAGTCAGAAGATTCCCAAATCAAGGGCCTTTTACTCTCCATTGTCCTCTTTCCCCCTTCCTTCCCCCCTCGTCCCTCCCCCCTTCCCCTTCTCCTTCTTCTTCTTTTTGTTTAGGCTGGAGAGCGGTGTACATATCACCTCATATCACCTGGTCTAAAAATATGTTTCCTGGGTTTATAGTTCTTTGCTAGACTGATTAGTGTTAGAACACAATCCTCCCTGGATTTCTTGGTGTTCCTGCCCATTTCAGGCCTTCTGTGCAATAGAACTTGACCAACTACAGAGAGAGAAGATGCCTGCTCTCCTCCAGATCCATTCGCTCCCTTTTTTAGAGACACCTTTTCATCTCCCCCACAGATAATTGTTTATATTCTGGGTTAGAGACTTGCCCTCCCCTCCCTTGACAGGATTTGTTTGCCTTCCAGAGTAAAATATAGGCTTTCTCTCTTTCTCCCTCTCTCTCTTTCTCTCTCTCTGAGAGGGAGGATGGGTGGATGTGTCAGCAGTCCCTGTATAAGCTCTGAATTTCATAATTTGGGGGCTCTTCTCCTGTAGTGCAAACTGCTGAGTGCACAGGGACATCTGAGCCTCACCACAGGTGTGGAGACATCGTCCATCCTTCACAGTTTGGGCCTTAACGATTACTTCCTGCATTATTTATTGAGCCTACCTGAAGTAGCAGCCACAAAGACCTTCAGTGGGAGCTCTCGGGATGATTAGTATTCTTAACAGTTCAAATTTAGGAATCTTGGGCCGAGAGTTAGAGGCTTCCTAAAAGCAACCTTGAAAGAAATAGGCAGATCTTTCTCTAATGGGTATTTACTACACCAAGGAAACAACTTGAGGCTGATGGTGTGGTACGTATTTGTCGGTCTGTGAGGGAGTCGCCAGCTTCTCCACTGTTGAATGTTGTGGAGATAGATTATCATGTATGCATGGGATGGCTGGATACTGGTCAAGAGAGCAGTTATTCATGGTTTCTTGTCTATTTCCACTAATCTTTGGGAAACAAGGGACAAGATTTTTACTTGGTGGCATTTATGATATTTGTCACTAACCAGAGGTCATGCTTGATGGTAGTTTAACGTTCCCTCAGCTATTGGTGCATTGAAGACAGCCCTGAACTAAGAGCCAAACCCTCCTCAGAACTGGATGCTAATACTGACTGTCACGCAGTAGTTAGATGGCCTTGGGAAAATCACTTCAATTTGCTAATCCTTGTTTGTTTCCACTTGAGTTACATTAGGATGACTGAATTGTTTAACAGGAATTTTATGATGATCAGATGGGCCAATGGGTAGGAAATGACTTTTTAGGTTATGAGGTGGCAATGGCTAGACTATATGAAGGTTTTAAAAATTTTTAATTAAAAAATTTTGGGGGTCACTAGAATAATTTAAATGTCTGATTTGGGGATGTGCTTCTTCCTATTGTACTTCAAGGTGGGGGGGGAGGGGGGAATAATACAATGCATGCCTAATTTTGCTCATTTTTTAAATCTTCTCTATAAGTTTCAGGAAGGCATTTAAGTATTATGATAGAGTGTGAAATTATGTTACACAGTAAGCAAGTAGCCCCTAATAGAGGTGTCTGTACCTTGAGAATCTATGGGTATCCAGAGTGATTTCTGAAGCACAATTTATATCGGTGAGGTAGTGCCCTGCTGAAAGGGATATGACAAAGGGGAGTTTAGGCTCTGGTCAAGCCCTGGGTACTGAAATGCACAAGGGTACCAAGCCCTTGGTACCTAAATGCGCTGGGTACCCAAATGCACTGGGCACCCAAATGCACTGGGTACCAAGCCCTCAGTACCTAAATGCACTGGGTACCAAGCCCCGGGTACCCAAATGCACTGGGCACCCAAATGCACTGGGTACCAAGCCCTGGTACCTAAATGCATTGGGTACCTAAATGCACTGGGTACCAAAATACACTGGGCACCTAAATGCACTGGGTACCAAGCGCTGGGTACCCAAATGCACTGTGCTTCTAGGAGGTGTGAATGGGCTGGGAGAGCACTTGGAGAGAGGAGGTGTCACGAACTTGGGTTGGCCCTTGGGGGACCATGGAGAGAACTGGAGGTGCATCAAGACTTCCCAAGTGGATTAGTTCCAAAAAGAATACATCTTCAGTAGAATCCTGTAGCATAGAACAGTGGTGTAGTCTCCCTCTAGACAGAACTGAGGAAGTCACTGTGTACTACAGACTCCCGGAGGCAGGAGATGATGAGGCCCCATGGAGACTCTTCACTGGTAACACTTGTTCATGGAGTTGCCACTGCTGAGGGCTGTTAGTGGGTGTGATCAGCTCTGTTGATTATCACTGCTGTTGAGAGTGGTTCGTGAAGGTCCTAATTATTGGAAGGTATTGCCCCAAGTAATAGGGAAAGTGTCAGTGCTGGAATATCTGTTGCACAGGGACTTCTCACTCAGCTGGATGGACCAAATAATGTCATTTTAAACTTCCTATTATGTTTTGGCACTCTTGAAACATTACTTTATACATCTTCACGATAGTTCTATAATTCGGGTATTCTTATCTGCATTTGACAGAGGTGGGAACCGACACCTGGAAAGTTTAAATAACCTGCCTGAATTCATGTGTACAGGAAATTGTGGAGCTGGGATTTGAACTTAGATTGAATGCTAAACCCAGGCTGTTTTCATTTTCAACACATCCTGTTACTTCATATTCTTCGGCCTTTATTCTCATCCCAGTGAAAGTCCTGCTTAACATCTGGCGTTGGGTATAGGTAGTTTTTGTTTGCAGTATACTCTCTCTCTTTTTTTAAAATATGAAATTTATTGTCAAATTGGCTTCCATACAACACCCAGTGCTCATCCCAAAAGGTGCCCTCCTCAATGCCCATCACCCACTCTCCCCTCCCTCCCACCCCCATCAACCCTCAATTTATTCTCAGTTTTTAAGAGTCTCTTATGGTTTGGCTCCCTCCCTCTCTAACCTTTTTTTTTTTTTTCCTTCCCCTCCCCCTTGGTCTTCTGTTAAGTTTCTCAGGATCCACATAAGAGTGAAACATATGGTATCTGTCTTTCTCTGCCTGACTTATTTCACTTAGCATAACACTCTCCAGTTCCATCCATGTTGCTACAAAAGGCCACATTTCATTCTTTCTCATTGCCACATAGTATTCCATTGTATATACAAACCACATCTTCTTTACCCATTCATCAGTTGATGGACATGTAGGCTCTTTCCATACTTTGGCTATGGTTGAAAGTGCCACTATAAACATTGGGGTACAAGTGCCCCTATGCATCAGCACTCCTGTATCCCTTGGGTAAATTCCTAGCAGTGCTATTGCTGGGTCCTAGGGTAGATCTATTTTTAATTTTTTGAGGAACCTCCACACTGTTTTCCAGAGCGGCTGCACCAGTTTGCATTCCCACCAACAGTGCAAGAAGGTTTCTGTTTCTCCACATCCTCTCCAGAGAAAGAACCACAGTTTCCCACTAGAAAATCTGATAAGATTGGAAGCTCAGAATGTTTGAGGTAGAGCCCAAGCTAATTAACAGGGACCCTCTACACTGGCTATCACTAATTTTCAGCAAGATATAGAGCTCACAAAGGAAAAAAAAAACTTTCGTAAGAAAAAACCATTTCCACAAGAAAAAATAAAAACATCCACTTCCTTTTTAAAAAAATTTTTTAAGTATTTATTTATTTCTTGAGAGAGACAGAGTGGGGGAGGGGCAGAGAGAGAGGGAGACACAGAATCCAAAGCAGGCTTCAGGCTCCAAGCTGTCAGCACAGAGCCCGATGCGGGACTCGAACTCACGAACTGAGAAATCATGACTCCGAGCTAAAGTTGGACACAACCGACTGAGCCACCCAGGCGCCCCAAGACATCTACCTCCCTTAAATAAACTATATATGCTTAAAAACCAGGATGGCGCAAAAAAAAAAAAAAAAAAAAAGAGAGAGAGAGAGACATTATACAATGTGCTTGGATTTAAAATTCTTGAATAAATGAGACAAATATTAAAAGAGAAAATCAAAAACATTGGTAGAATTGGCTTCCCACCTATCAAACAGCAAGTGTCTCAACGAGTCTCAGCGTCACTGCTGGCTTCTAAGTGGAGTTACTCATTATGTGGGGGGAAAAGGAGATCATGGCTGCACTCAGTGGCTGGCCTTAGATCATTGGCTCACCTAGCGTATCCTGATAATTTAGTTTTAAAATTAGTTCAAATTCTGCGAGGATGAAAATCAGCCCATGTATTACACATGCCCTTGGAAGAAAGCAAAGGGAAATGATAAATGTGTCCTTGGCATCTTGTCCAAGTTCCCCCTCGGGTGGTTGAGAGTTCCTGACTGGCTTAATGTGTGCCTTAATGATGACAAAGCAGGACTGAATGGCGTTTAACGATGTTTTAAGTGGATCCTAAGTGAAGGCTCACAACCAACATCAAGGAATAGAGAAGATACAGACGAATGTCAGAAACGGAATAATCCGCAACAGGACAACCACGGGCCTCCTCCTGCGGTAGCCAGGATTAACAAAACTCAGAAAGCTCCAGAGACTTGCTAGCCTGTGGGGGCCTGCAGGAATTTGTTGGCCTGTCCTGAGTACTGCTGTTGGCTGGATATGCATAACCAGGTGGCTTCTGTGGACGTCTGAGTTTGCAGAGAAAGTTCCTGGAAATCTGGAAAAGACACTTAAAAGCTTATATTTTAATTGTAATATACTTATTATAAGAAGTTTATGTTTTTATAGAGACAGAGAAGGAAAAATGACCAAATAGAGGTCACCTTCTTTCCTAGTGTAGATTTTATTTTTTAAAGTCTAGTTGTAATCATATTGTGTATATAACTTATATGATATTTTCGGTAATTATTTAGCAAGCTGTTTCTTTTTTAAAACCATCTTCATAACTATGTATTTTAATAGATTTGTAATGACTCTTTGAACAGCTGTGCCATAGCAAACCATATCTATATTATATCTAGTTATCTTTTCCAATTTTTTATTCTTTAAAAAAATTTTTTAATGTTTATTTTTGAGATAAATACTTAATTTATTAAATAAATTAAAAAATTATTTAATGTTTATTTAATGTCTCTCAGAGAGAGAGACAGAGCATGATGAGCAGGGGAGGGGCAGAGAGAGAGGGAGACACCGAATCCGAAGCAGGCTCCAGGCTCTGAGCTGTCAGCACAGGGCCCGACGGGGGGCTCAAACCCATGAACTGTGAGATCATGACCTGAGCTGAAGTCATATGCTTAACCAACTGAGCCATTCAGGTGCCCCTCCAATTTTTTATTCTTATAAAAAAATGCCATAATGAACATATTTGTGTATAAAACTTATTTCCTGTCTTCTAAAGAACTCCTTTGGATTAATCTCCAAAAAAAGAATTTCCGGATCAAAGAATATTATAAGTTCTTGGTACGTACTGACAAAAGAACTATGTGATGTTTGTCTATTATAGTATACGCTCATTGGCACCAGGTGTACTTAATTTTGGACTTAGTTGATTTAATTTTAAAAGCATATATTAATATCATTTAAATGTATTGGCTTTCTATTAAAATGGAATATTTTCCCAAGCTGTTTGCCAAACATACTTCTTGACATTATTTCATGTTCTTTGCTCATTTATCTTGCATTAACTTCAAACTGGTCTCCCTGACCCTGGTCTAACCATCATCCCATCCATCTTCTACATGTTGCTGGAAATTATTCCTAAAATCAAAACCTTAATCCTGTCACCTGTTCTCAAATATTTCAACGGTTCTCCATGTCTCCTGAAGTAAATTCTTTACCCTCCATGGAAAGCCACCACAAGACGGCCCAGGCTACCATACCACCTGGTTCTGGGCAACTGCTTGGTAAATGTGGAATTAGATAGTCTCCTGAGATTCGTGCAGTGAGAGCCTGCCTCAGTTGGGGTCGTGCATTTTCCCAAATGCTGGCAGAGTGGCGGCCAAGGATCCTCTGGAAAGAGAATCTACATGGAAGAAATACCGCGAGGGCGTCCCATCTCTTACCTTGCCATGGGAAAGTGGTGCAGTTGCAAAGCCGCTGTCTTTGAGTTAGATCTTCCTGGGCTCCAGTCCTGCCTTCGCCGTCCATTTGCCTATGGCCTGGGGCTGTCATTTAACCTCTGTGGCAGTAATGCCCACCTCTTGGAGAAGCTGGAGGATGCCGTGTAACGATAAAGTGCACTGTGCACACTAGGCTGTCAGTCAACGACGAGCTCTTCTAAATAAAGAACCTCACAAAGGGTGAGGTATCTAAAGGAGTCAAATTCATGTAAGCAAAGAGTAGGATGGTGGTTGGGGCTGGGGTGGCGGGAGGGGGGAAGGGAGGGGAGGGGGAGGAGTCGCTAAACAGCAAATATGAAGTTTCAGTGTTGCAAGATGAATTAGTCCCAGAGCTGGGCTGTGCAACATTGCACCTACAGATAACAACACTGTGCATTTATAAACCTGAGAGAGTAGATTTCGTGGGAAGAGTTCTTGCCACAATAAAATACAATTTTGAAGAATTTCCATCTTAAGATTTTATTTTTATAAGCACAAGTAACTTAGACTTGCCAAAATTTGTAGCGTGGATTGTAGCAAGTATGAGTGAAACAGTGTTTAACTGTTGTCATCTCTGGTATTAAGGTCACTCCCCAACTGGCAGGCACTTCTGGCTTTTGTAGGAGAATCCAGAACCTGGCTGTCTTACTGACATCATTTTATTGCTGGAATATAAACTTCATCATATGATAAAGGCTGTTGCTCACTGTTTGATCCCTAAAAACATTTTTTAAAGTAATCAAAATAATAAAAATAACAGTATCTCCTTACCGAGTTTGGCAAGCAATACATTACCAGATGCCAGTTTGGTGGGGGCAGACTCTCAAGGATTCTTATCTAAAATGTTGAAGTAAATTAAAATATCAGGAAAGGCTAATGAAAAAATATTTAAAAAGGTGATTTGTGAGCACTTTTCCTTATCTCTAAGTGAATGTGATTTTTTAAATTCTCAGAAACTGTAAATTGTTTGCATACATTTGCAGATCTAGGAATCGCTTACTTTGAAAATTTGGCATCAAATCAGAACGCACAAGTAAAAAGTAGGACAAAGCCAAGGCGGTGTTAAGTGAACTGGATGGTAATGAAACTATTTTATACTTTGAAGGAGACTAAGTTTGTTAGTGACCAGGGGCCAGGAATCCAATTTGTGAAGATAACTCGAGATCATACATATGAATCCTTGGCTCTGAAACTCTCCTAAATGTAATAGGTTCTAGTGGCCAAAAAATAATTTTAAGTATGTCCCAATTTTTTATGGCATTTAAAAAATAGATGTCTGGAAATGACTGGAAATTTCTCAAGTTGATTTATCTTTCACAAGTCACAAGAGTAAAGCCGATTTTCTGATACTGTGTCCTGCATTTATCTTTCAGGAGCGGGAGAGCATTCTAATTAAAACTAATCCAGTCACGAACTTGAAATATCAGGTGCTTTAATGTGAGTTCCTTCTTAGCAGCCAGAACTATCTTGACATAAATATTTTGCCCCTGGTTGGTTAGAATCTAATTCAAAAAAGTGACAAAGTGGCAATGACTTCTGGGAAGCTAGATCTTGAATTCCATCAGAAGTGCTGATGATCTCTTAGTGGGACTCAGTCTAGGAGAGGGAGAAATGGGGGTCTCCTGTCTCTCACGCTCAGGAAACCAGGGCTCTGGGTAATCAGACAGCAGTCCACACAAGTGTCTCATCTTTTAAAGAGAGAAAGAAAGACCTTCCTCAACCTGTGTATATAAAAACAGCACAACCCACCTCTTCCCTGAGCGTTGACGATGCCAAAAGAGTGTACTGATTACCTGCAGTCCCTGCATTAGAATGTAAGCTTCGTGAATACGGGAAATTATTGGTTTTGTTTGCCGCTGTGTTTAGAGTACCTAGCACCTTACCTGCATGCAGATAAATGCTCCCTAGTACTTGCTCCCGAGTACTCCATGCAAGAAGAAGTGAGTAATTATTGAACACAATAATACACAGCACTCCCAAACTGTCCTCGCACATCTAAACTTTCTTTGATCATTCAAAAGGCGCTGGACACAGAATCAGCTCCTCATGCCTAGATTGTTCCTCTTCCTTCCCTTTGCAACACTCATATCCCAAAAGCCCAGATAAAGTGCTATACCCCCTAAATGCCTACCTTGACCTCTGCTCTGGAAATTAATCTATCTCTGCTCTGAACACTAGAGTCTTTTTAATGCTTTATATTATATTGGGCCATATAATATAATATGCTATAACAGGTGATATTATATAATATTACCTGTAATTGGATTTGACATTGTTTTATGTTGCATTATATTATAGTATGATTATATTTGTAATATAACTGTAGATTTTTTCCTGTTAGACTCTTAACTCCATGAGGTTAAGAATTAAATTGTAATTGTCTTTTTAGTCTCCTAAAATGTCCAATATCTTGCATCATACATGGTAGATATTCAATAAATAATTTTGGAATAAGCAGCCAATTGTGGTAGGATACACGTGAAAACCCGGTAAGAAAGATCAGGACAGCGGACAGTTCCACAGCAAAGAGATTATTCCACAACTCTGCCATCAACCTTGAGCTCTTCATAACCTATTGAGTTTCCCAGGAGACTCACAATGTGTTGTATAGCCTATTTTATTTGAACAGCTTTGAGACAAATGCTCTGTTCTCCACAGCCCCACCCAGTGGGGGTCAGGGACCAGTGATCAGGCATAATTGTACTCAAATGCTCTTCCCTTCCTTTGCCAGCTGTGTGTTGCATCCTGCAACCTCTCTGAACCTTAGTTGCTGCTCCTGTGAAACTGGGAGAGGGATTCTTACCACACCAGGCTCTTTGCAAGGTTAAGTGAGATGGTGATGGTCAAGTGCCTGTGTGTGTCTCACACATGATGAGCTCTCAGCAAGCAGTGGCCCTGAGTACCCTTGCCGTTAGAATCAGAGCCATTCCAAAGGCCGTGCATGCTTCTTGTCTTATGGAACATTTTCGTTTGCAAGGAAATTAGAAATGGCATTTCTTTATTTTGCTTTGCCACTGTTTATTTGATATTCACCACTACTCGTTCACAATTTCTTTGTAACATTCATTATAGTCCCATCACCTGGGAGAAGCTGACCGCAAAGGAGGTAGGCGGGGCATAAACACTGGAGAATTCTGGTTTCTGTTATAATGATTGCAATCATCTACCATAGACTCTGAGGTGCCACACTGGGGGTGTTACGTACAATCTCTGTCCTTACAGAAACTGTTTTCCTGCCCTCTGGAAAGTGGCACCTCCCACTTTCTGAAGACAATGGCTCATTTTTATACCTATTTGCAGGGCTCGGTTAAGTAGCAGAAAGAGAGACTTTATGCCCTGAACCCAGACTAGTCTAGAATCACCTAGGAGGACATCCTGGGGTTGTGGCTTTCAGTGTTTCAATTAAGCTTTAGGACTTGCAGATACTGACCATTCTGGGTTAAAGCTGCTAGCTACTATTGGGCAGGAATCCTGCTTCGATGGATTGATAAGAAAGTTGGAACTCATAGTACCCAAAGCTATCTACACATTCAATGCAATCCCAATCAAAATTGCACCAGCATTCTTCTCGAAGCTAGAACAAGCAATCCTAAAATTTGTATGGAACTACAAAAGGCCCTGAATAGCCAAAGTAATTTTGAAGAAGACCAAAGCAGGAGGCATCACAATCCCAGACTTTAGCCTCTACTACAAAGCTGTAATCATCAAGACAGCATGGTATTGACACAAAAACAGACACATAGACCAATGGAATCGAATAGAGACTCCAGAATTGGACCCACAAGAGTATGGCCACCTAATCTTTGACAAAGCAGGAAAGAATATCCAATGGAAAAAAGACAGTCTCTTTAACAAATGGTGCTGGGAGAACTGGACAGCAAAATGCAGAAGAATGAAACTGGACCACTTTGTTACACCATTCACAAAAATAAACTCAAAATGGATGAAGGACCTGAATATGAGACAGGAAACCATCAAAACCCTACAGGAGAAAGTAGGAAAAAAACACTCTGACCTCAGCCGCAGCAATTTCTTACTTGACACATCCCCAAAGACAAGGGAATTAAAAGCAAAAATGAACTATTGGGACCTCATGAAGATAAAAAGCTTCTGCACAGCAAAGGAAACAATCAACAAAACTAAAAGGCAACCAACGGAATGGGAAAAGATATTTGCAAATGACATTTCAGACAAAGGGCTAGTATCCAAAATCTATAAAGAGCTCACCAAACTCCACACACGAAAAACAAATAATCCAGTAGAGAAATGGGCAGAAAACATGAATAGACACTTCTCTAAAGAAGATATCAAGATGCTCAACAGGCACATGAAAAGATGCTCAACGTCACTCCTCATCAGGGAAATACAAATCAAAACCACACTCAGATATCACCTCACGCTAGTCAGAGTGGCTAAAATGAACAAATCAGGAGAGTATAGATGCTGGAGAAGATGTGGAGAAACGGGAACTTTTTTGCACTGTTAGTGGGAATGCAAACTGCTGCAGCCACTCTGGAAAGCAGTGTGGAGTTTCCTCAAAAAATTAAAAGTAGATCTACCCTAGGACCCAGCAATAGCACTGCTAGGAATTTACCCAAGGGATACAGGAGTGCTGATGCATAGGGGCACTTGTACCCCAATGTTTATAGCAGCACTTTCAACAATAGCCAAATTATGGAAAGAGCCTAAATGTCCATCAACTGATGAATGGATAAAGAAATTGTGGTTTATATACACAATGGAATACTATGTGGTAATGAGAAAGAATGAAATGTGGCCTTTTGTAGCAACGTGGATGGAACTGGAGAGTGTGATGCTAAGTGAAATAAGCCATACAGAGAAAGACAGATACCATATGGTTTCACTCTTATGTGGATCCTGAGAAACTTAACAGGAACCCATGGGGGAGGGGAAGGTAAAAAAAAAAAAAAAAAAAAAAAAGGACGTTAGAGTGGGAGAGAGCCAAAGCATAAGAGACTGTTAAAAACTGAGAACAAACTGAGGGTTGATGGGGGGTGGGAGGGAGGGGCGGGTGGGTGATGGGTATTGAGGAGGGCACCTTTTGGGATGAGCACTGGGTGTTGTATGGAAACCAATTTGACAATAAACTTCATATTTAAAAAAAAAAAAAAAAGAAAGTTGGATCTCAGCCCCATTTAGCCAGCATGGTACCTATCCATGTATAAATGGGCCCTGATATTAGTCACTCACTGTTTGGTCCCTCAAAACATTTGTGAAGTAATAAAAATTACAAAAATCAGAACTGTGATTCCATACTCCCAGGCTGGCAAACAAGTTGCACATAAGTGTTGCCTCATAGACAATAATTATAAGAAAACCAACTAACAGGTACATTTTGCAATTGGCAAGTTCTCCCAGTCTTTATTTCTCATTTACTGAGTTATCTGGTTTATGCCATATGCATTATTAGCCCTGTTTTCCACATGAAAAATTGACGGCTCAAGGAACTTGAGTCATTTGCTGCTACAGACCGGCCGTCATGTTGGAAATGAGACGTGAACCTTAGGTCTTTTGGCTTCCAACCCAATGCTTTAATGAATAGATAAAAATGATTTTAAATGATCACATCTGTGCATCAGCTCAAGCGGTCCTTATATCTGCTTCCTTGGACATTACCAGGTAAGTTTGTAAATGGCCTCCTCTGTGGTGCTTCCAAATAGTTGGCTGTTTTCCATTAATGGCTCCTTGGCCATTGTATTTACAAGATTCATTTGTAATCCTTGTTCTCAATTGACAGCGGGCAGGGAGACCTCAGTGGGGCCCCTCTGAGGACCCTCCCAAGGGCAGACTTCCTGCAGGCCCAAATGCATGGGCATCACTGCCCCCTTCTTCCTAGTTGCCACCGGTGGCTGGAGGGGCATGGGAAGGGTGTGTGACCCTGAAAGGGCCGCTGGCTGGACGCATGGAGCTGTGGCTACAAGGGCCCCCCTCTCCCACTCCCCCAGGTCCACACCCGAGCATGCCTGCTTGCCCGAACGTTAATTAGGACTGCTTCGGTGATTGCCAGCACGCTGTGAATCTCTAGGAAGATGATCAGGTTTGCAGAAATACAGCCTGCTCATTGGAAATGAACCCCATCAGAGTACCTTCTTCTCACTGTCCTCTTGTGAATGAAAGTGTGTTCCACTTCAAGAAGATGTGAGGGTGAAATTTTAATTGAATAAAAGATAGGAAGTTCCTAGGGACAGTTCCCATGGAAACTGCAGTGTGTGTGTGTGTGTGTGTGTGTGTGTGTGTGTGTGTGTGTGTGTGTGTTAATATATGCATTAGAAGAGAAATAGCAGCTCATGTCAGCGTGCAAATCTAGAATGTGAATCTGGGGAGGGAAAGGAATTGGAGTCCCCTGGGGTAGCCTGATGCTGGATTTACTGTGTTCCACGACTTGTACATTCTCTCTGCAACATGCCAATAACCAAGTGCATTCATTTGTTTCCTTTCTTTCCTTGGCTTCATGTAGGCCAGGTTCCACCTTGCCCAAGGACACTCTGAGGACAAAGCCACTGGCGTCTAAGAGTTAGGGTCTTGTAACAGTCTCCAGAAGCTGGCATTTGCTTCTGGAGACAGTTCTGCCGCCCAATCCATGAGAGCGGTGGGCACCAGGGCCCTGTTGGCAGACAGCCTGGGCGGAGTCCCAGCTTTCACTTACTGGCTCTGTAAACTTGGACTGCCCCTCAAATAACCAGAGCCTCCACTTTTTTTTTTCTGTATGTCTTTGATTTTTAAATCTGTCAAAAGGAGGATCAAGCAACTTACCCAGAGTAGTATCATGTTTGGGTGAAAGTTAGAACATAGGGAATAGGGAATAGGGTCCACACTTCTTTCCCAGGGACCAGCAGGAAAGTACGAAATCCACCTGGTTGGGGTCACAGTTTGCAGTAGTTGCTTTCCCCCTTATCTGGGATTTTGCTTTCCAAAGCTGCAGCCACCCCCAGTCAACTGTGGTCAGAAGCTGATAATCCTCCTGACCCATTGGCAGGTTAATTGTAGCCTGACGCTTCGTCGTGTGCCTGCGTAACCCCACTTCACCTTCTCTTGTACGCATTTTATCATCTCCCATCATCACGAAAAGGATGAGAACAGGACAATGAGATATTTCAAGAGAGAGAGAGAAAGGGAGAGACCACATTCGAATAATTTTTGTGACAGTATATATTGTTAGGATTGTTGTATTTTATTATTATTGTCATTGATCTCTTACTGAACCTAATTTATAAATTAAACTCTATCGTAGGTATGTATATGGGAAAAAACAAAGTATATATCGGGTTTGGTACTATCTGAGGTTTCAGGCACCACCAGGGGTCTTGGAATGTATCCCCTGTGGATGAGGGGGGGTTGCTATTGTCATTCGAAGTCTCTCACTGGAAGGTTGTGATGTTTACAGGTAGCAGGTGGGTAAAGAATAGTCCCTTGGAGAGGCAGCTTTCTGGATGGGAGAAATGAGGACAAAGGAAGAGGAAGCAAGTACAAAATGAATGTTCATCTCACATTCCTTTTGCGCCTAGAAACTGCTCATTCCACCTACTCAAGACGTACTGGGCAAATGTTGAACTGAACTGAATCCGACCTAGTTTATTTGGCAGAAGAGCAAGTTTATGTGTCTGACTAGAGAGAGAAGAGAAGCAGCTTATAATTTATTAAAGTATTTAGCATCACATTATTTTATAAACAAAAGCACAAATGCCGTTATAGGGCTAGAAACTCGGACTTTCTGTGTTCAAGCAGAGGCTTTTTCTTTAAGTCTCTGTTGTTATTTTTCCTCTTGTTTGGACAAGAATTTTCTGAAAATTCCAGTGCGTCTCCACTGGGTTCCTTGAGATAGGGAGGAGGGACCTTAACTTTGCACACAGCTTTGCTGGAGAGAAAACCGGGGGGTGGGGTGACCGGCAGCTCTTTTCTTTTGAGCCCTTGAAACATTTTGTACTTGGTTTATCTAAGGAGCGATTTTCTTAGAATATCAGCATCTGCTTCTCTGCCCTTTGGAAAACAGAAGGCGCTCCAGGGTCCCTGGCAGACCGCTCCTTCTCACAGTATTAAATTCAGCCCTGTCAGTTCAAGGTTGTGAACGTTGTTCCTAGCACACGAGGGCGTCTGTCATCTTGAAGAAGCAACAAAATCTTCCAACAGCCCAGAGCAATTATTTTGGAAGTATTTCCCTCTGGGCTGTGACATGGGCAGGTGGACAAGGCAAAGAGCAGATGTCCCCTGATCTGGGGGGGGGGGCATTTGACCTTGGAGGGTAGCACTGCAGTGTGGTGATGCATGCAGTTTGGCGTTGAGACTATCTGCACTGAAATCGAAACTCTGCCACGCGTCTGCTGTGTGATCCTGAACAAGTTACTTCACCCCTCTGGGTCTCGATTTCTTCATTCGTAAATTGGAATCACGAGGGTACTTAACTGGGAGAGTCATTAGGATTAAACAAGCTCATATATATAAAGGTCTTAACATAATGCCTGGCACATAGTACGTAAATATTAGCAGCTGTTACTGTTATTAGTGTCCCCAAGACTTTGGCCATCACAGACCCAGCAGGGGTTCTTCTGCCTTCTCTAGATTCAGGTCCATGTGATGGGTATTGGAGATCTACTGTGTGCCAAGCACTGTGACAGACAGTGGCTTTCATGTTATCTGTTATCAACCTCAGAAGAAGACACAAGAGAATGCCACTGTCACATGAGTCTAAGCTGTCTTCTGGGAGGACCTGGTGGGCCACAGTTGGGACAATGCTGTGCATGTAATTTCGGGGGGGAGGTTGGAGAGGAGGGGGAGAAGGGGGCCTGTATGGTGGGCTTTGGGCTGCCAGGCTGGCCATCAGAAGATAAGAGAGAAGTTCCATGGGGACCACAGCTCAGCCCTGAGCTGTGAGGAACAGCAGAACGCCAGAGAAGGATGCGCCCAGGCTGGTGTTAGTTCAGTTTGGGGCAAGAGTTCCGCCTTTGCTGAGCAATGAGGCCAAGGGGAAGGTGGGGGTCTCTCCAGCATGAGGCTGGAAGATGCTGAGCTGTCACAGGGCTTCAAACAGATGCAGCAGCGGCCGTGGAAGGAATGGTGAGTTCCAAACCTCGATGTTTCTCAGAGTCTAGTGAGAGCTTGTTACAAATGCAGATTCCTTTGCAACACATCTTCCCCCACTTACTTCGAATTTCTGGGGGTAGGAACTAGAACCGTGTAGTCCCGGGATTCTTTTGCAGTGAGCCGTCCCTGGGGTCCAAGGATGGGGGTTTAGTCTTCACTGGTGGAGCCCATCAGGGAATAAGCTAGGAATAGAGCAGCTCTCCCTTGAGAGGTTACCTGATGCCTGTGTTGATGCTAGGCTCTTAGGGCTGAAGGGGCTCTGGCCTGTGCTAAGGGCAGGTTAGGGAAGATAAGGAAGGAAGCCTCGTTCCTGGCAGAGCCTGCATCCAGGTGGGATCGACAGGGGGTGGGGAACCCCAGACAGGACGAGGAGTAGCTCTGGGCACGCCTGGCAGGTAGACCTCGCCGGAGTTGGGGGGAAGTGGCACATAGGCTCCTCCCGGGGCTGTGGCTCTCTAGGAACCTTGTTAGAAGGGACCTGAGGAGCATGAGCCACATCCAAGATCCCGAGCTCCCGGAGGCAGAGGCAGAATTCCGTATCTCCTCCATCCTGCCCTCCCACACTCCATCCTGGCATCTGCAGGGTGGGCTCTCTGACCCGTGAGCTGCTTCAGGCTGCAAACCTCGCTGGGCATTGAGGGTGTCAGAGAATTTCAGCAGGGCTGAGCTCCAGCAGTGAATATAGCTCCCCCCGCCTCATCTTTTCCCTCTCTAGTCCCACCACTGGGAATAATCCCTTCACCAGCTCTCACTAGCTGAAACCTCCACTTTCCTTCAAGGGTTACTTAAAATGGTCATCTCTCATAGGTTGCCAATTTTGTTTTATTGCCATCAGTTTCAAGTTTAAGGCAATTCGATCCAGTTAAACGCATATGTATTGAGTAAACATTATGAATCAATCCTGGAGTCTGGTGCTGGAATGTAAGACAAAAATTAGGACAAGTTCCCAGTGCTTAGGGAGCTCAGTGCAGGGAAAGGAAAATGCAGGTAACAAATGGCATTTAGAGTGTCAAGTCCTATGATAAGGGTAAATTCCAATTTCTAGAAGGACCTATACGATAGTTATTTCTGTGCATGTTTTATCTCCCCCACCTAATTTGTCTAGAGGGCTAGGGACACGGCTCATTCATTTTTGCACTCCAACCCTCTGAAACAATGGAGGGAACTACACTGGTGTTCTGTAGATATTCACTGATTTGGTTTGGATTGAATTCTACAGTCTATATGATTATTTGGTTACCTTTAAAAGATGTTTAGGAATATATTATATGCCAGGCTACTGGTAAAGCAGATGTAGGAGAGTTTGAGTTGGATTTGGTTTTACTTCTGGCAGTTCCTGGGCTTTGTGTAAACACACTGACTTCAAGCAGTAAAGATAAAATATGGTTTGAGCGTTTTTAGACAACACCGAATTCAAAGAATCTGCTAGCACTTTGAAAGGGCAGATTATGACACACAGTTATCTGGGCCAATGAGAGGTTTGGTGCATTTGAATGGGATGATTTTCCTTAGGGTGGGCGAAGCGTCCTTCTAGAAAGAAGTATCGTGTCCACATGCCCAGTGAGAGAGGAATGGCTGGAGATTGTGTTAGGAAAAACAGAGCTTTGGAGAGCAGGGGAACGGGAGTGGAAACACCAGGTTGGAAGGCGACTCCTCAGATTTCGTTCTTTTGTTCCCTACTGATGTCGTACACTGGAATAATCTGTCTTCAGTGTGTTAGCAATAAAAAAAGCATGGGGCAGATCTCAGTTAAAACGTGGGTCACAGTACACTAACTTGTGACGTTGAGCAGTCAAAACTCCCCCGGTGTCATTTTCCTTAGATGTGAAGGGGCAGGCCTGGTGCATTCTTCCTGGGCTGCTCTGAGCAAAGGTCCAATGAGATAATACAAGTCAAGGGCCCTGCAGGATGCCTTGCCTGTAGTGTGTGCTCAACAAATGGCCACCCCCTTTATGGGTCCCTTCCCAGGGACAACGGTGGGGAGCTTAGTGACAGTTCAGAAATCAGTAACAAGTTCTCACAAACATCATAAGATTATTCTTTTGGATGACTCCGTGAGCAGTATGGTTGGCTTCCTTGGAATCCGAGTCTGGAGATATGACTGTGCAACTGGCCACATGCCTGATGGTGGCGGCTGGGGTCTCTGGTGAAGAAAGGGCAGGGGTGCTGGTACAAGTGGAGGCTTGTCTGAATGGTGCATTATTGTGACTTGCATCGTCCCCTCCCTCCCTCACCTTGCAGCAACTGGGGGCCAAATCAATGACTGGTGGGGTCCTTTGTCACCTGGAAGCCTTTGCTGCTTCTCACTCAGGACTTTTGGCTTAAGGACACGGGAGCAGGACGTGCATAATGTCTGGGGCTCCCGGGACTGGTTGGAGCAAAGAAAACACTCGGATTCAGGGCTGGCTCCACACAAGCCTGGATACTGAACCTGCTGGGGTGTAGGGGCGGGGTGGAGTCCTGAAATGGAAAATGAAGAAATCCCATTTGTTTATTTATTTTTTTGAAGCACTGATGGGTCCAACACAGGGTGACCATATATATTAATCATCCACAGCGGGACACTTTTGAGAATGAGTGGAGGCATCATAAAGGTTGTGCTGGGAGGTCAGGCACAATGAAGACTGTCCCGGCAGAGCGGGGTGTATTGTGACCCTTGGCAGATAGCCTGAGCAGAGCATGGTTGACATCAGGTAGTGTTGTCGGGAGTTATTTTCACCGGACTGCAGCACGTAGCTGAATATGTGTCTTGATTTGATGATTTCCTTTAGCTACAGTTTAATTTCCCGGAAACGTTATTATGAGAAAGACCACTAGAACTTGTGAGGAATAATATGCTCTCATTTGCATAATGATTTACAGTTTACAGAGCATTTTCACACACATTATGTCACCAATCTGGATTTCCTCCCTAAACTTGAAACCTCCAAACCGCAAGCCTCTGCCTCTAACATGGTTTCCACAGAGCTTTGCGGTATCTGCCTGTTCCACACCAATGCTTCCTCTTCCAGGAAGCCTTCCCTGATTGCAACTTGGAGAAAGGTGCACCTCCCCCCTCTCAGTAACCCGTGTGCTTGCCTACCTTGCTTACTAGAGATCATCTTTGAGGGAGGGACTGGGACTAATTGTCTTCTATTCTGACAGTCAACTGAGAGTAGGAACTGAGAATATTTGCTGAATGAGTGAATCTGGCTGGAACCGTGCTTTTCATATTTTAATGTACACCAGTCAGCTGGAGAGCTTGCTAAAAGGAAGGTTCTCACAGGGCGGGTCTGGGTGGGGACTGAGGTTCCACATCTCTCCTGAGTGCTGCTGGTTCTTGGACCACCCTCTGGGTAGCTGAGTACTCATACTCTAGAACTTGAACTTGACTATAGATTGGAACCACATGGGTGAGTTTTAAATTGACCCATGCCTGGACCACACATCTGGGGTTTCTGATTTAAAAAATAAGGGTGCACTTTGGCAGCAGGTGTTTCTAGTATCGAGGAGAGTTTGAGAGCCGTAATACTGCAGGGAAATAGGCCATGACTGTGCAAATTTTGGAAGGAAGGGGGTGATTCCCTGTAAAACCAGGAAGAGTGTTAATGGTGCCTTATTATATGAGAGTCCACAAAGGACTTTAAGATCATAGCCACTATTCCATTAGCTCCACACAACCTGTGAGGAGCCCTTTCTTCACACAAGAAGCAGACTTAGCAAGGTGATTCTTATAGAGCAGAGTCATGAATCAGGTTTTTAAATTAAAGTTTACTTATTTTTGAGAGAGAGAGAGAGAGAATGAACCAATGGGGGAGGGGCAGAGAGAGATGGGGCAAGGGATCAGCACAGAGTCTGATGCAGGGCTGGAACCCATGAAGTGCGAGACCACAACCTGAGCCAAAGTCTGATACTTAATGGTCTGAGCCATCCAGGTGCCCATGAATCAGACTTTTTTTTTTTTAAATTCCAAATTCAAGTTTTTTCCCCTGAGGTCAATAGAGAAAACCTAGGATTGTTGGTCGAGTCCCAGCCCTGACAGTTGAGCTGGGTGTCACTCGACTTTGGAGTCCTCACTCCATCCCCCACGCGTACCAGTTGCGGACCACCCTCCTGGGCGGTGTGGTCTGTCAGCTCCTGAGAGTCACGTCCAGGTTGTGGATGAACGCACTCCTCTGCCCTCCTCCTCCAGCTGGCAGACTCCCACTCATGCCTCGGGACCAGGCTCAGATGCTCCTGCTTCCCTCGGGCGCGTTTCATCCCTCCCACGTCCCCTTCCCCCGTTACCACTAGTGTCTGTTTCTTCATTTGCTTCTTCTTGCCTGTGAGCTCTTCAAATTCATGAACCATGACTTATTTTCTTGTATTCCCTACACACAATACAGGGACTGATACATGACGTGCTCGGTAAGTTTATGTTGAATAAAAAAGGGTGGTAAAATAACTTAATCTGCTTTAGAGAGATGTTTTAAGACTGTAACAAATTGGAAGATTAAAAACACTATTTTGGAAAGTTAAAAGCATGATACTCAGTGTAATATATCTCTATTATTATTGTATGATAATAACATAATATTATATTATCTAATATCTCTGTATTATATTATCTAATATCTCTATTATTATTAATAGTAATATTGTCATTACTTATCAATTTTATCTTAGCCTTTCAAGATGCGGACCAACTTAAGCATTTTGCTCCCGACATTTTCAATTGGCAAACGAGTATTCTTGCTGTTTTAACAATTTGAGAATTACAGTGAGAAAAAGGGTCACTTAAAATCAACCAGAAGAAAGGGAATTAAAAAAAAAGAAGAGAGAAAAAAGAAAAGTTACCCATAATCTTATCACCCAAACAGACACTGGTAAAATTGTGTAGATTTCTTTCCAGTCTGTGTTATGCACACAGTGTTTTTTTAAAAATTCTTTTTCAGTTTATTCATTTCCGAGAGACAGAGTGTAAGCAAGGGAGGGGCAGGGAGAGAGGGAGACACAGAATCTGAAGCAGGCTCCAGGCTGTCAGCACAGTCTGACGTGGGGCTCAAATACAAAAACCGTGAGATCATGACCTGAGCGGAAGCTGAAGCTTAACCGACGGAACCATCCAGAGTTTTTAAAAACAGAGTTGTAATGATGCTGTTTGTGAACCATTTTACACCTTTCTTTTTCACCTGAAATTCTGGCATATCATCCCCTCGTATTATTACTATTTCTACAAGCATCTCTTTTCATGGCAGTGTAATATTTTGTTTTGAAGTGTATGTGCCACTGTTTCCACGTGCATCTCCCAGGTGTTGGACATTTAGGTCATACTCAGTGTTTGCTCAGGTTTGCATGATGCTGCAGTGGTGACTTAGGATAAAGATTTGTTCTTCTGAATTTAGGATTGCCTCTTTGCAGTCAATGTCCAGAGGAGTGGTCCCCAGTGTATTGCCAAGTTCAAGGAAATGAATTTGACATTACAAACTATGGTGTATTTTCTGCAAACGAAGCAGTTTATTATCAATTTCTTTAAAAAATGCATGAAAACTGTTACTGTAAAAGAGAAGTCTTAATAGGAAAGTCTTAAAAGATAAGAGAAAGTCTTAATAGTCTTCATCTAACTTCTGTTAGATTATTTAAGAAAATAGGAAATGAAGAGAAATTAAGGAAACTAATGGAATGTGTGATATATGAAAACCTCCTTTTCTTTCCAGTGGTTGAAGGTATTATGGTGCAAGCCAGAGTTTATATAGTGTATCCTCAGGGGAGGAGGCTCAATGTGTTAGACTAATTTTTTAACAACATTCTACTTGGTGGTATTAAATGTATGGGCCATTTTATATGTTGGCAGGGGATATTAATATGGGAATTATAATGGAACATTCCAATCCATATCTTTTTCGTTAGAGAGTTGAGAATAGCTTCCCCCCCCCCATACCAATTATGCTGCCCAGAGATACACCTGTGAGAAATTTAAACCTCTGAAAATGAAGCTCAATTTTATTTGGTTCTGGGATAGTTGTAAGATAACTCCTAACTAAAACACACACTGAAAATAGTATCCTATTAATAAAGTGATGAACATCCTCAATTTACATGTGAATTCTACCCTACTGTACGGTGTTTAAAAGGATCTTTAATTATTTCAACTACTCATGTGGCTGTGGCTAACGTTTTACTTATCCACCCTGAGGATTTCATAGAAGATTGTGGGGTTGCTGTCAGAAACTGGCTTTAGATGATCAGTAGACTTGAGATTTCTAAGTGTGCCCTGCTGTACCATGTGTGAACACACTAATTTACTCAGTGTATTGCAGAATTAATAATACAATTCTTTATTGCACTTCATTGTTGTTGTTGTTGTTTTGTATTCAAGTGGTTTCAAATTAAGCATATGAGATTCAGAAGTCAAATGGCAGCCATTCGCTTACTCATATAACGAACATTCGTTGAACAACATGACTAGTTTCATTTAGGTACCTGGCCAGCTTCTAGACAGGTAAACCAACAGTCACAGTTCCACGTCCTCTGATGCAGGTATATAGAAAAGACTCCTGTCCTCAATAGATTTCTGAATTGAAACTGTAGTTTTTCCATAGTCTAAGCTCCAGAGGCTCAGAGAGAAACCATTTATCCTTGTTATCCACCCGTCTCCAAATCCTTGCCTTATCTCAGCTTTTTAGGTGTACAGATTTTGTCTGTCTTATTCTACTTTAGTGCAGCTTAGAAGCTTTCTTTGTTGCCACCTCTATTTCTGCAATGGTGGGACATGCTCCGTGTCTCTGTCATACCCTCCTTTTCTCAGGCTGTCCCAAAAAGGTTTATTTTATTTTCTTTTTTTTCAATATATGAAATTTATTGTCAAGTTGGTTTCCATACAACACCCAGTGCTCATCCCAAAAGGTGCCCTCCTCAATACCCATCACCCACCCTCCCCTCCCTCCCACCCCCCATCAACCCTCAGTTTGTTCTCAGTTTTTCAAATAGGTTTAAAAATTTTGACCTACTCCTGAAGTTGTCCTCATGTTTCCTTTATCATGTGAAGACTGGTAGTGTTTCCTAGAGGAGAGAATCTCATCTTCTCTTGCCTTCTTTCTTTTCCTTTTTTTTTTTTTTTGATTAGAGAACAAAAATCTGTTTTCAAAACCAGAGCTATTTCTTATGTTTCTGATGTTCCTTTTCTAAACAGCAGTTTTTTTGCAAATATACTAATTCTGAAGCTTTCCCAGCCTCTTACTATGGTTTTACCTCTGCCTTTGACAAAGCTAATTCTTTGAATCATAGTATTCCAGACTACAGGGCTTTTACATTTCAATCTTAGACCTTAATTTAAAAACATTTAAGGAAGTTTTTCTGCCATTATAAATGCCAAAGATGACACAGTCCTAATATTAAAGGAATCCTGCTTGTCTATTACCTGTTATCTCACAGTATGGGTCTCCCACCCACGCAGCCACTTGGAAGGAGGCAAGAAAAGAAACGTCCATATGGATGCACATGACCTTTAGCATGGTGTCCATGACGAGTCAGTGTTCTGGATGGAAACTGGCCAATTCAGTGTTCAAGTCAACTCCCCTCCGAGTGAGAGATGGAGATGGGGTGGGGAGCATGGGGGGGGGAAGTATAAAGAGACAGAGTTTTTGCTGGCTCTAGAAATAGAATGGAGGTCTCACTTCTGATCTAGGGTTCCATTATTTATAATGATGGTATTTTTTTCTCATTTAATTTGTATTTTTCTTGAACAAGTAATTGCCTCATTTTTCATTTGCTTGGTTGCCTGCATATCTTTTCTTATTTTTTTCCCATACATTCAATCCAATGTCATATGCTGTCCAGCATTTTTTCCAAATGCTCAATTACATTAGAAAACTCATCAACTCTGTTTTGCCTAAAGCTCGCTCTTCTGAAATCCTCATTCTCCCATTCCAGAAGTGACCAGTTGTTTTCTAGCCCTGCTGCACTGCTCTCCTCCTAGAACTATCAATAGTGGTTGTTCTTACTTCCTGGAATCCATGTCTTCCTCTTCTTGATTTACTCCCTTGCCATACTATATAAGTGTTCCAGTTATCTACTGCTGCATAACAAACCTCACTGGCTTGAAGCAGCGTATTTTCCCCATCATTCAGTGGGTTAGCGGGGTCTGCTCCATGTGGTAGTGACTGGGTGCTGGGTTATTAGCAGTCATCTTAGGGCTTGGTTGTCCTGGTTCCCTCACACGGTTGGCAGTTAATGCTGCCTGTTGGCTGAGCTCAGCTTGAGCAGTCAACCAGAGCACCTGCACATGGCCTGGGTTGGGCTTTTCACAGCATGCCAGCTGGGTTTTGTGAGGGAACATCCCAAGGATGAGCTTTTCAAGATGCCCATAGGGAATCTGCCAGACTTATTATCTAGCTTTAGATGTCCTAGAACATCGCTTTTGCTGCATTCTAGTGTTCAAAGGAGTCACTAAGGCAAACATTGATTCCAGGAAGAGGAATCAGACGTCCTCTCTTGACATGAGGAGCAGCATGTGTGTAAAGCGATGGAAGGACTGGTTGGCAGCCATGTTTGAGACCAGCTGCCACATAGCATAATGCTGCCATCATAAATAAACCCCAGCATTTCAGCGACTTAACACAATGACATTTTATCTTCCACTCATGTTTCTCTTCTCTTCCCTTCCATTTTATGTCTCCACATTACCCTAGAGCTTTGGTGTCCTAAAAGCTCTACCCTAGAGCTTTTAGCCAGAGGATGGGAGAAGAGAGGACATAGAAGAAACCTCTTCTTCTTTCTTAACCACTTTGGACCAGAAACAACATACTTTACTTCTGCCTCCACTCTATTGTTGAGAAGTAGTCCATGGCCAAATCCGGATACAAACAGGCCTGGGGAAAGTAGTCACTGCCTGGGTAGCAGGTTCCCGGGAAAAAGTCTATGGATGGAAAGGAGATTCCGATTTCTGATGGATAGCTAGTTGTTTCTGCCATATTTGTTTTCATGAGCACAATTTCTAATAGCTTCTTGGGGAAAAATTCTTGGGAGGAAAATACTTGGATCTTTGCCTATCAAGAAATACATTTAATCTAACCTTCCATATGATTAATAGATTGACTATAAAGAGAATTTTAGTTTAAAATAATTTTCCCTCTTGTTTTTGAAAGCATTACTTCGCTGTAGGCGAGGTCCATAAACCCAATGTCATTTTACTTCTTGCTCCTTAATTGTGAATTGCTTTTTTCCCTGCATGTCCTGAAGAGCATTTACTAATCCTTGGGGTTCTGAATATCAGTTTGCTATAATTTAACACGGTGTTTTCATTCACTGTGCTGGGCGTTTGCCAGGCACTTGGTGGAGACTCATGTACTTCATTTATGGGAAAATTTCTTGCATTATCTCTTACATTTTTCTCTTCTGTTTTATTAGTTTTTCTCCCCCCCCCCCTTTTTTTCCTTTTTCACATTAATAGGTGTTGGATGCTTTGGATTCATTACCTAATTTTCTTATCTTCCTCTCTTTCTTTTAGATCTACTTTCAGAGAGATTGCCCCACTCCATCCTTCAATGCTTTTATTGAAATAAAAAGTTTTGGCTACCAAATATTAAATTTCAAAAAGCATTTTTCTTGCTTTCTGGATTTTACTTTTCTATAGCACCTTGCTCTTGTCCAAAGGATGTGTTATCTTTCCTTATCTTCTCAAAAAATACATTTTTTATTCTTTGCTTCCTCTATGTCTTCTAGATTCCTATTTATTTATTTATTTTTGCCTCTGTCTTTCACATTAGAGGCCATTTTCACAAATCTAGTGATTCCCGCCCCCCCCCCCCCCGCCCTGACTTTTCACATTTATGAGTCAAACAATTAAGAATTACATGATTGAATTCTCTGAGTGGGGGTAACCCTGTGATGAGCTTCCCTATGAAGTGATTTGGCAACAAGTTGTCCCTTTTGTCAGGAAATCTCCACAAGTCGCTGCCGGGAAGTCTCTTCAGAGGGGGCACCCAGCTTCCTCCTCACGGTGATCTCTGTGCTTAGGGGATGATGCATATGTCGGGCTGCTGGTGTGCAGGGAGCAGAACTTCTAGAGCGTCTGCTTCTTGCCTCCCAGTTTTTGGAAACGTTTTACATGTGGATATTTCCTTTTTCTATTCAGTTTGACCTTGTAGATTTATAGCTATTTTGTGCCTTTAATTTCCTTCAGGAGGTTTGGAGAGGGACAGGATGGGGGTGGTGGCGATACCATTACCTACAGGGTTTTATGTAAACAGAGGAGACCCACACTTACATTTGTGTTAAAATCATAGGCATAGACTTTTCCCCAGAGCACTTAAACCTAGGCCCAAAGCGGCTTGCAACACATCTACACCATGTGCTGGGGTCATCCTTCTCCCATCTGTATTTAATTTTAAACTGTTTTTTTTTTTTCCCTAAAGACAATGAGGAGTTGCCAGATGTTTCCAAGGATAGGAATTGGAAATCAGATTGTGAATAGTAGGTTAGGGATCTAGGTTAGGGATCTGTGTTACTTGGCCTTGTATAGACTAGTAATAGAGAAAGCCAAAGGTTTCAGAGTCATGAGGATCTGGTTATGAATTCCAGCTTTGCCACTACTTTGCTGTGTGAATTGAAGAAATTTGCTCAACTTTCTCTGAACATCAATTTCCTTATCTGTGAACTACTAATAACACCTACTCTACAACAATGTTGTGAAGATTTAAGATAATGGTGGTAGAAAGTGGTTTTGTAACGATGCTTAATAAATTGTCACTGTTTCTTACTCCTACTGGAGTATTAACCTCACTACCGATAGATACGTTTCCAGAGCTACTGACATATACTTTCTCAGTCCCTAACAACAGGACACGAGCACACAATGACTATCTATTTAAAGAAAACCTCATTTAAATACTTGAGAAAAGCTATCTCCTTATCTTTCCCATAAATCTTCTTTGCTTCTCATAATGCAGAAATGAGTTCCAGGCCTGGAGATAGCAATATCAGGGCAATATTTTATAGTGTTATTGCACTTTGTATCCAAACATGCCCTGAGGATTTTATAAGCAAAAATGAAATTTCTTCTCATCCCTGTGGCATAAGCATTTCATTACTAAATTTATAGGCAGATAAACAGTGACTCACAAAAAATGAAAACTTTCTCCCCCAACCTTGGCTATGACTAATGGAATTCAGTAGAAAAGAGCTCTCCATGAACTTCCATGCCCCCTCATATTCAAGTTTTGCAATCGGAATCCCCTACCAGGCACCCTGAGAGTTCTCTGAAAAGTGAGATTAAAGGGGAGTCTTCTCATACAGATACCAGGTGTTATACTGTGGCAGGAGTTGGGAGAAAGGTAGTAGGGGCTGGAGGGAGCATCACTGAAATGCAATGTTGCAAAGACTGGGTTTTACTGAAGTACAAAGACAAGAATGTAAACGAGAAGGAGTACATGTGACACAAAGAAAGAGCATCCAGAGACTTGATTCTTCTGATTCTCAGCTGTGGCCTGGGTCATGCTACTCACTTTAACAAGTGTTCATTGTCTACCTACTATGTGCTAGCTACACTCAAAGCCAGCACTCTATTGATTTTTTTCTCTATACTCAGAAAATCAATCCCAGTTCTTTCAACCCTTCTTTATAGTTTTAATATGTGCATAAATAAAATTCTTTGAGATAACTCTTTACTAATGCAAAATTTGATTGAATTCAATAAATATTGATTAATCATTATATGTGCACAGTTTCACTGGGCAGGATCAGTGAGTGTTTCAAAGATGAATGAAGACACAATTTTTGCCTCCCTTCCCCACTCCCAAAGCCCACACTTCAAGTAAGAAAGGTAGACACCAACAGAATGAGCTTTAACACAAATTTCATGGCAATGCATACAAAATTCTAGAATTGAGAGATTAATTTGGAAGGACCAAGGAAGTTTTCACAGAGGGGATGATCTTTAGACTGAGTGTTAAAGCAATAGATAGAATTTTGGTAAGAGGAGAAGAGAAAGGAGTTCTAGGTGGAACTTAGCATAAGCAAAGTTGTAGAGGCATGACAGAATATGGGCTTTTGGGAAAATAACGGGTGGCGGTATAATGTGTATGGTTGAAGAATAGCAGGAGACAATTGAAAGGAACTGCTTGCTTTTTGAGTTTTTTACTATTCCCAACTGCAGAGGGAGGAAACATAAAAACATTTACATCAAGACCTCTCCAAATTCTGCAACTTTCTACTTTGGTATATAGAAGTAGATTAACTTAAAAATGTGTACTGAAGAGTAGCAGTAAGGCCAGTCAGGAACCCTGAGAGAAGAGCATTACTTAATTAGACATAGGGGAGTTTCTGACCAAGAAAAACCTGACCCTATTCTCGTATTCTATTTAAAAATTCCAAGAGACACTAAATGTCTCCGTTTGGGTCAGGTGCTACCATTCTCCAGACCAATCACTGTGGCAAAGAATGGGATTTCTAATAACATGGCTAAGTTCACCTGAACCCTTGTTTGTAGTGGAGACAAAAAGCAAAGCCAAGAGAAAGGGGTGAGAAAGTGGGATGCTGTTCAGATCAGAAAAAACATATTATCTACTATGGTAAGTTGTCCAAAATTTCATGGCTAGTAAATTGTGAAGCCAGAATTTGAATGTCAAGCCTTAGGATATTTCCAGTGTATCATGTTACTTCTTAAATGAGATAAAATTTACATAAAAATTCAGAAATTTACAAACTTCTTTTAAGATACTGTATATTTTAGCTATAGAATTTCCATTGGGTTCCTTATTATTATTATTAGTTTCATTTCACTGAGATTCTTTGTTCAATTATTATGTGTATCCTTTTCTTTAAATCCTTAAACATGTTTAAAATCACTGTTCTGAAGTCTTGTCTGCAAACTCCAACATGTCTTTTCTTTCTTCCTTCCATTCCCACTACCTCCCTCCCCACTCCTCTTCTTTCCTTCCTTCCTTCCTTCCTTCCTTCCTTCCTTCCTTCCTTCCTTCCTCCCTCCCTCCCTCCCTCCCTCCCTCTTTCTTTCTTTCTTTCTTTCTTTCCTTCCTTCCTTCCTTCCTTCCTTCCTTCCTTCCTTCCTTCTCCTCTTCCTCCTCCTTCTCCACTGTCTCTTCCTCTTTCTCCTCTTCCTCCTTCTCTTCTTTCCTCCTCCTCTTCTGCTGCTGGGTCACATTTTCTTGCTCCTTTGCATGTCTTATTATATTTTATTGTATGCTAGTAAATGTTACATGGTTGAAGGTCTGAATATTATTATCTTCTACAGACTTTTGAGTTTTGGGTGGCATATTATTAGTGGGTCAGCTTGACCCTCTTGATGTTTGTTTTTCAGTTTTCTTAGGGTGGTATATTATTTTTCTAGGCTGCTTTAACAAATTACAACAAACTTGGTGACTGAAAACAACAGAAGTGTGTTCTCTCACAATTCCGGAGCCCAGAGTCTGAAATCAAGCTGCAATTAGGGCTGTACTCCCTTAGAAGACCCTAGGGGAGAATACTTCCTTGCCTCTTCTATCTTCTGGTGGCTCCAGACATCCATTGGCTTGTGGATGCATAACTCCAATCTCCATCTTTATCTTCTCTTGGCTTCCTATGTTTCTGTGTCTTTTCTTCTCACTCTCATAAGAATACTTGTCATTGGATTTAGGGCCCCACCCAGATATTCCAGGATAATCTCATCTCAAGATCTTGAACTCAATTACATCTGCAAAAACTTTTTTTCCAACTAAGGTCACATTCACAAGTTTTAATGGTTAGAATATAAACCTATCTTTCTTGAGACTAGTATTCACTCCACTATAGTTAGGTCTAGAATAGTCCTCCCTCTAGAGATAGTGTTGTACTCTCCTAAGGTATGGACTTTCCAGCATCTCAAATGAATTTGCAGCAAGCTCAGTCTACTCTAGTTAGTTAGAACTCTTATGCCTTTCAGAACTATTCTTAGCAGACCTAGTGGAGTCTCTCTACACATGCCCAGCTAAATATTTAGCCCAATACTTAAGAGGACCCGTAATACAGAATTATGGAGCACTTTCTCTGTGCTTCTTCCTTCTCTATGGTACCCAGGTCTATGAATTCTGGCCAAACCATCAGCTCTGAACTCTGATCCCTACTTCTCAGATCAGTCAGAGTGCTATGGCCTACTTGGACTCTATCTTCCTGCATTTCAGTCTGAAAAATACCTTCAGGCTGAAAGCTAGGGGAAGCAGGAGGTTAAGCCTGTGTTCCAGTTACCAATTACTGCTTCTTAGTTCCAAATCTGCCTCCTTAATTGCTAGGGCCCAGACTGGTACACCTTCTGTAGTTCTTTCTCTCAAGGATCACAGTCCAGTGCTGTCTATTGTTCAGTGTCTGGAGAGAGTTGCTTAATATATTTTGTTTCCCAGTTTTATGGCTGTCGACAGTGGGAGGGCTACTTTGGTAGCAGTTACTCCATCATTGTCAGAAAGGGTGTTCCTTCATAAGGTGTGCATATATTTAGGTGGCTGCCAAGTAGGAGCCTGGAAAATCAGACTTCTTCTGGACCATTTTTTTTCTTCTACCAGTCACGATAAAACAATGGCTGACCCAGAGATATCAAGGCAGTTTCTCTTTGGAAGCTTAAAGGTAATCCATCTTGCAGTACCAATTATCCATGCACATTGGACATGGGCTTCAAGCTAGAGAAAGTTGGTGGTGCTGGCCTAAGACATTCAGAAGTGGTGTAGGGCCAACACGGGGTGCATTGACACCATATTTTTCAAGAGTGCCTCACTTTATCAGTCATCTGGATAAATGAGGCCATGTGCATAAGATGATGAACTGGATGGCAAAAACACTCAAAACCATGCAATATAAAGAAAGCTATAAGAGACTAAGGATGAGACATGAGAAACATCTTTAATTTTTGAAAAACTATCATGAGGAAAGATCGAATTTGCACTAAGTAAACCAAGTAATAGGGTAGGATCAATGCATGTTATAGGAAGGAATAATTTGTTGAATTGAAAAAAAGAGCTTTCTACTAACCATAGTGCTCCAAAGATAGAAGAGGCTGCCACTGGAGGAGTGTATTTAGTCACCTTGTGTCAGTGGAAGTGTACTAGTTTTCTAATGCTGCCAAATTACTGCAAATTACCACAAATTTAGCAACTTAAAACAATACCTATTTATTATCTCGATTATGTTGGTTGGAGGTCCAGGCAGGCTCAGCAGATTATTCTGTGTAGAGTCTTGCAAGGTTGGAAATCAAGATATGGATGGCCTGGACTTTTAGCTGGAGGCTCTGAGGGAGAATCTGCTTTAGGTTCATTCAAGTTGTTACCGGAATTCAGTTCCATGACGTTGTAGGTCAGGTCCTCATTCCTTGGTGGCTTGTCAGGTGGGGTTGTTCGTAGATTCTAAAGGCTACCTGCAGTCCTTGGCTTGTTGTCTCTGCCATCTTGAAAGCCAGCAGTGAGGTATTGAGTCCTTCTCATGCTTTGAATCTCTGACTCCCTTTTCTACTATCAGCTGGAGAGAGTTCTCAGCTTTTAAGGGCCCCTGTGATTAGATTAGAGCCACTCAGGCAATCTTCCCTTTTTGAGAACAACTGTTCCATATGCTGATCCCTACATCTCAGCTCAGTCAGAGTGCTATGCCCTGCTTAGACTCTATCTTCCTGCATTGCAGTCTGAAAAATGCCTTCAGGCTGAAAGCTAGGGGAAGCAGGAGGTTCAGCCTGTGTTCCAGTTACCAATTACTGCTTCTTAGTTCCAAATCTGCCTCCTTAATTGCTAGGGCCCAGACTGGTACACCTCTTATAGTTCTTTCTCTCAAGGACCACAGTCCAGTGCTGTCTATTGTTCAGTGTTTCAGGGTTCAGGGATTATGGGCTATGTAATTTTGGAGGTTATTTTTAGAATTCTGCGTGCCATAGGAGACATCTCAGCAGAGAATGGATGACCCCTCAACAGGGATGTTATCCAGCCATCTCAAACATAGACTGGGCCTCAAGACTAGATGAACTTTAAGGTCCTTTTCAGTCTTGAGATTTTATGAGTATTTTATTAAAGCAAGGTTCATAATAAAACATTTGCTGAAAATGAGGACTGCAAATAGGGACATACTGTGGGAAGTCATTGACCTGGAATAGTAATCTTAATTCATTGCTGTTCTAATATTGGCTAATCAACTTGCACTGCAAAATGTCTTCTTGATTACATTTCTGGGTTCACAGTATTCCTATAGTTTCCCTCACAAGCAAAGTCATTTCTTTTGGCCCACTGCGTGACTGCCTCTTCCACTCTATACCAAAGAGTCCTGCTGTACACCTGTTCTACCTTTCTATTCATCAAGTATGCTTATAGACACTATAGCTTTTTTATTCATTCACTGGGTTTTTTGACCCCCTTCTATGTGACAAGCTATTTTCTAGATAATCCCAGGGTTCCAAAGATAAGGAAGGCATGGTGTCTTCCCTTAGGGAGCTCAATGTACAGTAGGAAAAATAGATAATAATAACTGTTATTTAAGGCCAAATGTGGTGTTTTTATAAATTGGTTGTGAGAATTTGTGGTTAAATCCTATGAAAATTAAAGGGAGGAGGAGATCATCCCTTCCCTGGGGAGAATCTGAGAAGCATGCTGGGGGAGAGTTGGCTTTTGATCTGAGTGTTGAAGGATGGCAAGAATTTGGGCACATAGAGAAGGAGGAATGGCCCTTCAGGCAGAGGGATTCGTGGCAAAAGGCTAGAGAAATTGGCTACAATCATTTTGTAGGGCCTCGAATGAGGCTGAAGAATTTAGCTTGATTCAGTAGGCAACAGGGAGCATTATACTAAATGCGTGTAATAATGGCGATCACCTCTTCCCAACAAACTTTACTGAAACAAAGCAATTAAAATATTCATAAAGAACACATGCCCAGGATTTTAATAGCACACAGTAAACTTTAACAGCAAGTAATAAACTAAAAATATTCCTAGGGAAGAAAGAATACCTAGCTTTATCCTGTTTGTTCATTTTCCTTTGCCTTTGATTCTATTGTTCCTGTTTTGTGGTTTGAAGCTTCTTTTTTGTGTGTGTCAATGAAGCTCGTATGATGCTTTGAAAGCCCTGGATACATTTTAAATTCTATTTTTTTTCTCAGCTGCTTTACCTATGTCTGTCAAAAGCATATTTTGAATCAGATGAATGCACACATTCAAAGCCAGTTTTTAAATTCCTTCCTAAAATAAAATCAAATCAATTTTACGTCTTAAGGTATTCCCAAGTTGTCATCCCTTTGATTGTAGAGGCTTATTTTATGTAATAATTTTATGTACCATAATTCAAAAGCAGTCACATAGGTCCAAGTCTATTTGATGCAGCAGGTCTTCTAACTTTTTGGGACTAGGTGTCCATCAATAGGTGGCCATTTCATGACCCCTGGGAAGGTTTTAGCTTATCCTTGATCTTCACATGTAGACACCAGGGTTATTGATGCTTCTGAAATTCACACATCAAGGCCTGAGATACCTTACAGCTAAAACCTGTATGTTGGGATTAGCCTCTGATAGCTCCATGGGACCACAATACCCGAGACTGGGTTAAGAAAGAGTGTCATGAGAATACCAAAGGGGTAGACTGAGCCCTGGTGAAGGGTGTGGAGAAAGGGACCATCTTAAGGGAAAGGCCCTTTCCCCATGATGCATTCAATGGTTATAGCCAAGTATTATTTACAATTATCATTTGTCAGACATCATTTCTGATTTCAAAAACACTTGATGACTCAGCATATCCCAGCCCTGGGGACAGCTGAGGGCTTAGATGACAGCCAGAATGGTCTTTTACTTTGGCCTCTTATCAGTTTGGGATGCTAGAAATATAGCCCCCTCTGCCATCTCCTGTTTCCCTCTTCTTTGAAGGTTCTTTCCACATGCTTTCTCTGAGGGGGAGCCCTTCCTTCAGACTTCTGGAGACCTAGACTTAACATCTGGTTCCACAGCTTACTAGCTGTGTGACCCAAGGAAATCACTTAACTTCTTTTAGCCTGCAGAAAATATCATCATGTGTATGAAGGTTTGGTCCATATTAGGTATCCAATACTGTTTGGATTAATTTCATTAGTATGGTGAATGAATTTTAATTTTAGAAGCCTCTATTTTTTATCTTCCTTCTTTAATGGAGCATAGCATTTGACAAGCATTGATTGACATTTTACTTTTTTTTCCTGTGTACAGATCTCTGTTAGGCATTGGGAGAATTGCAGAGTTGAACTAGAAATGTCCCTATGCTTCTTTAGATACTCCATCATGGGCATCATTATGAACACTGGTGATTGATGTGTCTAGTTGATGGAGATGCAAGAGCCATAGGGATGGACACTTAGCTTATCACAGTGAGATTTTATGCAGTAGTGTCTTGGTATTTGACGATTTTTGTGTTCATGGTTTTGACGATCCATGACCCATGTAAATCCCATGACCTGTATAGTCACCTATAATCTGATGCAAATATGAATTTCATGAATCCGTGAAGTGGTGAGTAACCTTGGCTGGCTGTTCAGCATCCACATCTCATTGTGGTGTTGCTGTTTCATATTCATTGTTAGTAAGCAGACAGGTTTGTGATGGGTGAAATGTTCTTTGTGGCACGTACCAGAAAGAAGGCCAACAGGTTGCTGGTGGTGGTGGAAGAAAAGAGAAAGTGAAAGTGAAAGGATTTAAGAAACAATGGCTCTGGCAGTTTCACATCAATAAAATGATCAAATTGTGATTGATCTACTATATTATATTAATGAGTTGAACCAAATTTTATGTAGAAATAAGAAAACAATTCAAGACATTGGTTCAGCAAGAGCTAAAATTTATAGCTATGAGAGAAACAAATAACATTTAAACCCACATTTTTTGACAATAAAGAGAGAATAGGAGGGGGCTAGTTGATCTTGCTATGATTCTTCCTGGAGATTCACTTTCCCTCGGAATGTTGTACCAGTCACTGTCACCACCCTGCTGGCCCCCGGGGCGCATTGCTCCCTCTTCAAGGATGATACTGAACAGGAGGCAACAGAACCTTGCTTTAATATCCCATAGCATGGCTGTGTTGAAGCTGTATGAAGTTTTATTAAGAGCTGATGGTGGCAGGCTGGAAATGAATGACACCTGGCTCTCTATCTGGTCTCACAAGGGATAGCTGACATGTCTTCAAGTTTGGGGTCACCTAGCAGAGGTCTTCCAATCTGGCTCCCAAACCACCTTCATCTGGCCCAGTTCAGCTTTTAACTCCACTTGGAATGCTCCCAAGAGTATCAGATTCCTCAAATCCAGGTCCAAGAGACCAAGGTCCAGAGGAGACTTCTACTCTGCCTGTCTGAGATTTGCCTACTCTAGTTTTCTACTAGAGAACCTGTCTCTTTGTGTTTTAAGCCAGGAATACCTGTGCTCTTTAGGGGAGAGCCTTACCTTTACCTTCGGGAGTAGGGTTTTGTTGATGGGATAAATTTCATTACAATATTTTCATATTAACATAGGTTTTTTTAATAGTAGCAAACTTATTTTATTATGACCCAGGACTTGTTCCCACTCCTTGGAGCCTGTGCCCATACCTGGAGCTTCCCACTATGTCAACCCTGTCAACAGAGTACTACTTTCATGTTCCCCTTAAAGACTAGATGTTCAGAAAAGCTTTAGTGATCAATTTAGAGTTCTTATGGGAGAGACAGAGGAGTAAGTTTATGTCATAATTTCCCAGCAAACTGTAAAACTATATACTAGACATTTCTGTTTCTCAGAGTCCCTTCTTGGATGGACTGTTCTCTAGGGATGAGGGAAATGGGGGATTGGATTACCTTTGCCCCTTTTCAGCCATGTTTGGTCTGGGCCCTCTCTTTACAATTTCTCACCCCTTTATTATGAAGATTTTATCACTAGCATACCTGAACTGATCAAAGGGGTTTGCAGAGCTGATGGGGGTTCCATCATTCTTAGAAGGCAATGCCAGTTAAAACAGAATTTGGGGAGAAGGTTTTGTTGTTCTATGATCATGATATGAGCTCCGGTTTATGGAAAGTTTGCTGCTCATTAGACACTGTGCTAAATGCTTTTCATGGCGATGTTTTTCCATTCATTCCTCATGAGCATGTTGGATGCTTTTATTAGTCCCATCTTGTTGATGAAGATAGATTTAAATTGTCCACTGGTGGAGCATGGGTATGAATTCTAGCAATCTAGCTGAAAAGGTCTGGATTCTTAAACACTTTACTGTATAGCCTTTCATATTACAAATGAGTTTTATACTGTACATTGGAATCACTAAAGATCCAAATAGGTCATTTGAAATTTTTAGTTATATTTTATATTCATTTACAAGCAAAAAAGTATGCATCAGGGCAGTATTTCCTAACAATAGGCTCACATGGGATGCATATTAAACTTTCCCATGGAGAATCTGATTCGATAGGGGTCTGAGTTACTGATTTTTTAAAAGCTTATTTTAACGGGTCTCTCTGGATAATTCTTGTCTTTGTGCAAGTTTCAGAAATTCCACTATTGAGTGCCCCTAGCTCTTATTGTATAAGGAACCCTTCTGTTGCCTTCATTGTCTCAAGAGCTGTTGTCCCCTCCCCAGTCTTGACTTTTCTTTTCTCCTGGTCCTTTGTTGTTGGGACCCATTTTTAGTTAACTTTTGTATTTGGGACAAAGAACTATAGATTGAATTTCATCTTTTTGCTTATGGATATCTAATTTTCCCAGTACCATTTATTGATACAACTATCCTTTCTCCACTGAATTCCTTTTTTTGTTGTTGTTAGAAAGATTTATTTTATTGAGATATAATTTACATATTATAAAGCTCACCCATTTCCATAGTTTTAGTACATTTACAGTTACCCGACTGTCACCACAATCAATTTTAGATCATTTTTGTTAATCCAAAAAGAAATACCCTTCCCACTAAGCAGTCACTTCATGGTACCTACTTCCCTAAGACACAGGCAAACACTAATTTGCCTATTCTACACATTTCATATAAATGGAATCGTACAGTGAGTGACTTCTTTTGTGACTGGTTTCTTTCACTTAGCTTAATAGTTTCAAGGTTCGTCCATGTAGTACCACGTATCTATACTTGATTCTTTTTCATAGTCAAATGATATTCCATTGTGTGGATATACCACATTTATTCATCCATTCATTAGTTGATGGGCATTTGAGTCTCCATGTTTTGACTATTTTGAATAACGTTTTTACACACGTTTTTGCATGGGATTTTGTTTTCATTTTTCTTGGATACATGTCTAGGAGTGGAATTGCTAGGTCATCTGTAACTTTATGTTGAAGTAATTTGAAGAGCTGTCAAACTGTTTTCCAAAACAGCTGCACCATTTTACATTCCCACTGGCAATGTGTAAGGGTTCCATTTTTTTCTCATTCTTGCCAAGACTTGCTATTGTCTATCTTTTTTATTATGTCATCCTGGAGGGTGTGAAGTGGTATTTTATTGTGATTTTGATTTGCATTTCCCTAATGACTAAAGATATTGAACATCTTTCCATGTACTAATTTGCCATTTACGTGTGTTCTTTGGAGAAATGTCTATTTCAGTCTCTTGCCAGTTTTTAAATTGGGTTGTTTATTTTTTATTATCAAGTTGTAAGATTTCTTTATATATTCCGTGTTGTGGTGACCCTATAGAAGTGTAATGTACTCCTCATCCCAAATTTGATTTGGATGTCAATACTAATAACACCACACATGCACCAAGAGGGTATGGGAAGCTTTATTACTCACATAATTAGTCTCTTTAGGGGGGAGGAAGTAGCCTTCCCCAACCTCTAAGTGAGTCTACGTCTGGTTTGGGAGAGTAAGGAAAGAGATTGACTTGTCTTCTATTGCAGTTGGGGATACAGCTAGGAGGATGGTTCTTGTTAACATGTCGGGGCTCTTGGTAGTGCCAAAGGAGGCAAGACCTCAGCTTTTTTTTATCAGCATGCCAAGTGTGTGGCAGAAGGGGAAAGAGGAGTGATGAGGCTCAAGAGCTGTCAAGCACCAGAAGTGGAATCAGTCTTTTTCACCTTCTGGGTACAAATCCCTTATCAGATAAGTGATTTACAGGTATTTTCTTCCATTCTGTGGGTTGTTTTTTTTTTTTTTTCAGTTTCTTGATGATGTTACTTGCAGCCGAAAAGTTTTTAATTTTCGCTATGTCTAGCTTTTGTTCTTTTGCAGTTGTGCTTTTTACGTTGACTCTAAGAAACCACTGCTTTAAATTTATTCCCATTTTTTTCTTCCAGAAAATTTATGGGTTTTGCTTTTACCTTTAGGTACGTGATCAGTTTTAAGTTGTTTTCTTAAATATTCCTCACTTAGATGATGTTGTACCTTTGTCAGAATTTGGTTGTTCATATATCTTCTTTTTTTTTTCTTTTTGAATTTTCTATTCTATTTCCTTGATCTATTTGTCTACGTGCCAATATCACCTTGTTAGGTTACTGTAGCTTTATAAAACGTCTTGAAATTAGGTACTATCAGCCTTACAACTTTTTTCTTTTTCAAAGCTGTTTTATCTCTTCAAGGTTCTTAGCATTTCATGTGAATTTTGAAATTAGCATGTTAATTTCTACAAAAAAATATTACTGGTAGTTTGATTGGTATTGCATGAATTCATAGATCAGTTTGTGGGGGAATCAACACCTTAAAAAACAGTGAGTATTCCAACCCACATACACAGTTTATTTCCTCCAGTTTTTAAGGCTTTAATTGATCTCAGCAGTGTTTTATAGTTTCCACTGTATAGGTCTTGCTCACTTGGGGCAGATTTATTATTAAGTAGTTGATATTTTTTATGTTATTGTAAATAGTATTTTTTTGTTTTAATTTGTGAGTGTTTATTGCTGGAATATAGAAATGCAATTGATTTTTGTATAGTGATTTTGTATCCCATAACCTTGCTAAACTCTTATTAGTTCTAGTAGCTTTGTTATAGATTCCATCAGAACTTTTTTCTGTGTAGATGATCATGTTATTCTTTTTCCTTTTCAATATGTATGGCTTTTATTTCATTTTCTTAAAATATTGTGCTGACATGGTCTTCCAATATGATACTAGACCTTATTTCTAAATAAGGTCACATTCACAGAGTAATGTGGATTAGAACTTGAACATACCTTTTCAGGGAACAGAATTCTACTCACTGCAATCATGATGTACTATTTTTTAAAAAAGGTATTTTGGACTAATATACTAAAATTTTGTTTGGAATTTTGCACTTATCTTCATGAGGGATATTGTTAATGTTTTTTTAATGTTTATTTATTTTTGAGCGAGAAAGGGAGACAGAGCATGAGTGGGGAGGGGCAGAGAGAGAGTGAGACACAGAATCTGAAGCAGGCTCCAGGCTCTGAGCTTTAGCACACTGCCCAATGCAGGGCTCGAACCCACAAACCACGAGATCATCACCTGAGCTGAAGTTGGACACTTAACTGACTGAGCCACCCAGTCGCCCTTATTAATGCTTTTTTTTAATACTATTTTTTATTGTTTTACTATCAAGGCAATGTTAGACTCACAGAATGGTTTGTAGAGTATTTCCTCCTCTTCTAATTACTGCAATCAATTGTGTAGCATTGGTAATATTACTTCCTTAAATGTTTGACAGACTGCTTCAGTGAAGTCATTTAGCCATGAAGGTTTTCTTCTTGTAAAAAGTTTTAAACTACAAATTTACTCAATTTATAGATATTGGGACATTTAGGTTACCTATTTCTTCTTGAGTGGACTTGGTTGTTGTGTCTTCCAAAGACTGTCCATTTTGTCTTACTTGTTGAATTTATTGGCATAAAATTATTTTTAACATTCTCTTATTATCTTTTTTTTGCTTCTATTTTAATTTAATTTTTTAAAAATTTACATCCAAATTAGTTAGCATATAGTGCAACAATGATTTCAGGAGTAGATTCCTTAGTGCCCCTGACCCATTTAGCCCATCCCTCCTCTCCCAATCCCTCTAGTAACGCTTTGTTTTTCTCCATATTTATGAGTCTCTTACGTTTTGTCCCCCTCCCTGTTTTTATATTATTTTTGCTTCCCTTCCCTTATGTTCATCTGTTTTGTCTCTTAAAGTCCTCATATGAGTGAGGTCATATGATATTTGTCTTTCTCTGACTAACTTCACTTAGCATAATACCCTCCAGTTCCATCCACATAGTTGCAAATGGCAAGATTTCATTCTTTTTGATTGCCAAGTAATACTCCATTGTCTATATGGATATACATATACCACATTCATTCCACATATACCACATATACCACATTTCATTCTTTTTGATTGCCAAGTAATACTCCATTGTCTATATGGATATACATATACCACATTTTCTTTATCCATTCATCCATCGATGGACATTTGGGCTTTCTCCATACTTTGGCTATTGTTGATAGTGCTGCTATAGACATGGGGGTGCATATGTCCCTTTGGAACAGCACACCTGTATCCTTTGGATAAATACCTACTAGTGCAATTGCTGGGTCGTAGGGTAGTTCTATTTTTAGTTTTTTGAGGAACCTCCATACTGTTTTCCAGAGTGGCTGCACCAGCTTGCATTCCCATCAACAATGCAAAAGAGATCCTCTTTCTCTACATCCTTGCCAACATCTGTCGTTGCCTGACTTGTTAATGTTAGCCATTCTGACAGGAGAGGTGGTATCTCATTGTGGTTTTGATTTGTATTTCCCTGATGATGAGTGAAGTTGAGCATTTTTTCATGTGTCGGTTGGCCATCTGGATGTCTTCGTTGGAGAAGTGTCTATTCGTGTCTCTTGCCCATTTCTTCACTGGGTTATTTGTTTTTTTGGGTGTTGAGTTTGATAAGTTCTTTATAGATTTTGGATACTAACCCTTTATCTGATAGGTCGTTTGCAAATATCTTCTCCCATTCTGTCGGTTGCCTTTTAGTTTTGTGGATTGTTTCCTTCACTGTGCAGAAGCTTTTTGTTTTGATGAGGTCCCAATAGTTCATTTTTGCTTTTGTTTCCCTTGCCTCCGGAGACGTGTTGAGTAAGAAGTTGCTGTGGCCAAGATCAAAGAGGTTTTTTCCTGCTTTCTCCTTGAGGATTTTGATGGCATCCTGTCTTACATTTAGGTCTTTCATCCATGTTGAGTTTATTGTTGTGTATGGTGTAAGAAAGTGGTCCAGGTTCATTCTTCTGCATGTCGCTGTCCAGTTTTCCCAGCACCACTTGCTGAAGAGACTGTCTTTATTCCATTGGATATTCTTTCCTGCTTTGTCAAAGATTAGTTGGCCATATGTTTGTGGGTCCGTTTCTGAGTTCTCTATTCTGTTTCACTGATCTGAGTGTCTGTTCTTGTGCCAGTACCATACTGTCTTGATGCTTACCGCTTTGTAGTATAGCTTGAAGTCTGGGATTATGATGCCTCCTGCTTTGGTTTTCTTTTTCAAGATTGCTTTGGCTATTCGGGGTCTTTTCTGGTTCCATACAAATTTTAGGATTATTTGTTCTAGCTCTGTGAAGAATGTTGGTGTTATTTTGATAGGGATTACATTGAATATGTAGATTGCTTTGGGTAGTATCGACATTTTAACAATATTTGTTCTTCCTATCCAGAAGCATGGAATCCTTTTCCTTTTTTTTTTTTTTTTTGTCTTCTTCAGTTTCTTTCATAAGCTTTCTATAGTTTTCAGTGTATAGATTTTTCACCTGTTTGGTTAGATTTATTCCTAGGTATTTTATGGTTGTTGGTGCAACTGTAAATGGGATCGATTCCTTGATTTCCCTTTTTGTCACTTCATTGTTGGTGTATAGGAATGCAGCCGATTTCTCTGAATTGATTTTGTATCCTGCAACTTTGCTGATTTCATGAATCCATTCTAGCAGTTATTAGGTGGAATCTTTTGGGTTTTCCATATAGAGTATCATGTCATCTGCGAAGAGTGAAAGTTTGACCTCCTCCTGGCTTATTTGGATGCCTTTTATTTCTTTGTGTTGTCTGATTGCAGAGGATTTTTAAAGTCTAGATTGTCTGATATAAGTATGGCTAGTCCAGCTTTCTTTTGTTGACCATTAGCATGATAGATGGTTCTCCATCCCCTTATTTTCAATCTGAAGGTGTCTTTAGGTCTAAAGTGGGTCTCTTGTAAACAGCATATAGATGGATCTTGTTTACTTATCCATTCTGTTACCCTATGTCTTTTGATTGGAGCACTGAGTCCACTGACGTTTAGAGTAAGTACCGAAAGATATGAATTTATTGCCATTATGTTGCTTGTAGAGTTGGAGTTTCTGGTGTTGTTCTCTGGTCCTTTCTAATCTTTGTTGCTTTTGGTATGTATGTATGTATGTATGTATGTATGTATGTATGTATGTATATTTTCATCTTTTCTCCCCTCAGAGAGTTCCCCTTAAAATTTCTTGCAGGGTTGGTTTAGTGGTCATAAACTCCTTTGATTTTTGTTTGTCTGGGAAACTTTTTGTCTTTCCTTCTATTTTGAATGACAGCCTTGGTGGATAAAGAATTCGTGGCTGCATATTTTTCTGATTCAGCACATTGAATATATCCTGCCACTCCTTTCTGGCCTGCCAAGTTTCTGTGGATAGGTCTGCTGCAAACCTGATCTGTCCTCCCTTGTAGGTTAGGGACTTTTTTTCCCTTGTTGATTTCATGATTCTCTCCTTGCCTGAGTATTTTGTTAATTTGACTATGATATGCCTTGTTGATGGTCAGTTTTGTTGAATCTAATGGGGGTCCTCTGTGCTTTCTGGATTTTGATGTCTGTGTCTTTCCCCAGGTTAGGAAAGTTTTCCGCTATGATTTGCTCACATAACCCTTCTACCCCTATTTCTCTCTCTTCCTTTTCTGGGACCCCTATGATTCTGATGTTGTTCCTTTTTAATGAGTCACTGATTTCTCTAATTCTTAAATCATGCTATTTTGCCTTAATCTCCCTTTTTTTTATGCTTCATTGTTTTCTATAAGTTTGTCCTCTATATTGCTGATTCTCTGTTCTGCCTCATCCATCCTTGCCACCGTGGCATCCATCCGTGATTGCAGCTCAGTTATAGCATTTTTTATTTCATCCTATTTTTTACTTCTTTTACCTCTGCAGAAAGGGATTCTAGTCTATGTTTGACTCCAGCTAGTATTCTTATTATCGTGATTCTAAATTCTGGTTCAGACATCTTGCTTGTATCTGTGTTGGTTAAATCCCTGGCTGTCATTTCTTTGTGCTCTTTCTTTTGGGGTGAATTTCTTCATTTTGTCATTTTGAAGGGAGAAAAGGAATTACTGCTAAATTCTGTGGCTCAGGTTGTGCAGATTGTTGTGTTAATCCTCAAATCAGTTTTCTAGGTGTGCAGGATGGTTTAGTGTTGGTCTGTTTGTATTTCATGGATGCAAGACACACAAAAAACTTCCATGCTGTTCCCTCTTATTATCTTTTTAATAACTATGGAATCTATAGTGCTCTTGGTGACTTATGCCTTGTTTTTAGTTTTTTCTACTGACTAGTCTGGCTAAAGGTATCATTTTTATTAGTCTCTTTAAAGTTCATTTATTTATTTTGAAAGAGAAAGTGCGAGTGGGGGAGTGAGAGAGAGGGAGACAGAGAATCTCAAACAAGCTCTGTGCTGTTAGTGCAGAGCATGACATGGGGATCAATCGCATGACCATGTAATCATGGCCAAAATCAAGAGTCAGAGACTCAACCAACTGAGCCACCCAGGTATGCCTATTAGTCTCTTAAAAGACTAGATTTTGGTTACATTGATTGGCTGTATTGTTTTTCTGTTTCAATTTCATTAATTCCATTATGATCATTATTGTTTCCTTTCTTCTCCTTTCTTTGTATTTATTTATTTGTTTTTTAGCTTCTTAAGATGGAAGCTTAGGCCATTTATTTGAGACTTTATTCTTTTCTAATACAGATGTTTAGTGCTATAAATTTCCCTCTTAGTACTGCTTTATTAGCATACTGTGCCATACATTTTGATATCTTGTGTTTCTATTTTCATTCTTTTAAAAATACTTTTCTAATTTCTCTTTTGAATTCTTCTTTGATGTATAGGATATTTAGAAATATGTTGCACAGTTTCCTAATATGTGGGGATTTTTAAAGAGATCTTTTAGTTATCAATCTAATTTAATGCCATTTGATGGAAGAATGTACTTTTATGACTTGAATCCCTTAACCTTTTTGAGATTTGTTTTATGGCTCAGAATGTGGTCTATCCTGATCAGTGTTTCATGTACACTTAAAAAGGATGTGTATTGCACTATTGTTGTGTAGCACATTCCATAAATGCTAATTAGGTCAAGTTGTTTCATGTTATTTTTAAGTTATTTATATCCTTCTTGATTTTATTTTTTAAATAGTCATCCACATCGAGTATTAAAACATCCAACTATAAATGTGGAGTTGTCTATTTGTCCTTGTAGTTCTATCACTTTCTCCTTCATGTATTTTGACATTCTTTTGTCAAGTACATAAACATTTAGGATTGTTACGTGCTCTTGATGAATTTATCCTCTCTTTCCTCGGTGTTTCATTTTGAATAGTTACTGCTGCTGTGTCATTGCAGTTTCTTCTTTAATGCCTAATCTGCCATTAATCCTGTTTTTTAATTCTCAGATATAATTTTCATTATTAGAAGTTTGATCTGGATTTCATTAATATTATCCATGACTTTATTAAACTCTTTGGACATATGGGATAGTTATAATAATAATTACTCTAATGTCCTTGCCTGCTAATTCTAACATCTGTGTCAGTTATGGATGGTTTCAGTTTATTGGTTTATTTTATCTTTGGGTCCTATTTTTTTCCATCTTTGCATGCCTGATAATTTTTGATTGGAGGCCAGGCATCGTGAGTTTTTCCTTGTTTGGTGTTGGATATTGTATACCTATAAATATTCTTGATGTTTGCTGTGAAGATCAGCTAAGTAACTTGGGAACAGTTTGATCCTTTCAGGTCTTGCTTTTAAGATTTGTTTGGTGGAATGAGCAGTGTGTCGTCTAGGGCTAATTATTTTCCAATACTGAACTAAGACTCTTCTGAGTACTCTCTCCAATGTTCCATGAATGATGAGGTGTTCCAGTCTTGTTGATGGGAATGGGTGTTATTTTTGTCCCTTGTGAGGACCGAATACTATTTTATCTTGTCCTTTTTGCTAGCCTGCTGAATACGTGAGAAAGACCTTTGCAAGTTTCCAGATATAATTGTGCAGTTCTCTTCTCTCTGAGATTGTATTTTGTGAAGGCTAGATACTCAGGTTTACCTGGACTCTCAACTCCATCTCCTCAACCCAGTAGGTTGGTGAAGTTCTGCCTGGATTGTCCCTTTCTGTGCTACAGCTAGGAACTTTCTCAAGGTAGTAACCTGGGGTAATCATAAGGTTTACCTGCTTTGTTTCCTGTCTCTCATGGACCACTGTCCTTTGTTGCCTAATATCCAGTGCCTTGAAATTGTTGTTTTATGTGTTTTATCCTTTATTGTTGTTTGAGTCAGTAGGGTAAATCTAGTCTCTGTTCATTTTGGCTGGAAGCAGAAGTTCCCATATGCAAAATTTTGTATATGTATGTATATGTGCACTTTTTCTGGAGAGTTATTACAGCTTTCACCAAAGTTTCTCAAGGGTATGTAACCCTCGATAAGATCAAGAAACACTTATTTTAGTAGTCATCATAGCCTTAAATTGTATTTATTTACTTATTTTTAGAAATCTGTATATTCCTTCACATATTTCTAAATTTTATAAATTTCAATCTCAACAAATTATAAATGTGACATTTTAAAAATAAACCTTTTATATCACTCTTAAATGTATCCAGTGGGTTCTAAACATCATTCAAATGGTTACTCATAATTCTCCATTTTAAAAATAGTGAGCAAAACTTTCTTCAATAGTAGAAAATTTTGCCTTACTCCTTTTGCTCTTAGAATTTACCTTCCCCTTTCATTTTTCTCATAGAATGTTATCCTAATGTAATATATTTTATGCTTGAAAGTCTTTTTATTACTCTACTGTGTCTGAGGTCCCCAAGACCACCCCCAGGTTTGAATATTTGCTAGGAATTCTTACAGGACTGAGCATATTGTTTGTCATACCCACAGCAAGGATTTATTTCAGGGAGAGCCCACAAAGAAAAACCAGTAAAGGGAAAAAACACATATGGTGAAGTCTAGAAGAAATGGGGAGCAAGCTTCCAAGAGTCTTCTCTCAGTGGAATCACCCTGGCTGTACTTAGTTCTTTCAGCAATGAGTTGTGACAACACATGTGAAATGTTGTCAGCCAGGGAAGCTCATTAGAGACTCAACATCTGAGGTTTTATCTGGACACTGGTCATGTAGGCACCCTCTTTCTAGCACACACCATAATTCTAGATTCCCAGAATGAAAACACGTTTTCAGTAGAAACCATCATTTTAGTCTCTTTTTTTTTTAACTACCTGACTTGAAAAAGTATGTATTACATCAAATTTTCTCTGTGAAGGGCCACAGAGTCAATATTATGGGCATTGTGTGCCAGATGGTCTTTGTCTCAGCTACTCAGCTCTGCAGTCGTGGCATGAAAGTAGCCATAGACTACATGTAAATAAGTGAGTGTGACTGTGTTTTAATGGAACCTTATTTATTAAAAAAGGTACAAGGTTGGGTTTACCTACACATTCCAGTTAGCCAGCCTCTATGTCACACAAGTTTAGAATCTGTTTCCTTTGGCAATAGCAACACCAATTTATTAGAAGCTGGCTATAGACACCAGTCAAGAAGATTCAGTGGCCTATAATGATGGCCTACTGAACATTAATGAAAAGATAGGTCTGAGTCTTCTGCAGACACGAGAGTCGATGGCTAATGACCTGAGACCTGAATTTTCACTGTCGTGAAGATTCTTCACTGGATTTTGAATAGTTTATTTTGTGCCCTGGTGAGTTTTACACATGAGCAAAGCATCATCTCCAGTTTGGGAAAGAGTGAGAAATATGCTTACTTCCATATAATGTGAGAAGGGCAGTTGTGAAGAGGGAAAGAACCCAACCCTCCATCACCACCTTGGTCTTATGCACATCACTTTAACAAAGAACATATTGGAAGGTGAAGCAGAGTCCAGAGAGATTCCTTTAAATGTCACTTAACCATCGACAATTCTTCCGTTCCTCCAAGGGCACTTTAGTTTGAATCCCATCAGATTTGCAGAACATCCTTTCTGTTTCCCAGCAGTTCAGCCAATTATAGTGCACATGTGTAGCCCTCTCTCCTGTGCCTGGGTTGGTGGCGGTTATTCTCACAGAGATAATGTGTGTTGTCATCTCGATTCCCTCGTGTCCCAAAAGACTTGTGTCTACATATGCTACAGCCTCTTCTTCCGACGAATTCAACCGATACCTGAAACTTAGCACTAACACTTGCTTTCAACAAAAATATTCACCGTATTACACTCACCAGTAATTTTGAGGCATTTTAGAAAAATTTGGTAAGAGTTAAGAAATCACACACACTTCTGCCAACTCAACCTTGCTCTGCCTCAGTTTCTCCATTTGTAAAACGGGAATAACAATAGTGCCTATATCAGAGGGTTGTTACAAGGACTAAATGATAATTTCTCACATAATCCTGCCTGGTTCTCTTCTTTCCCTGCTCACCTTCCTTCCTCACCCCTATTCCTCTGAGATTGCTTTCCTGGAGCAGTGAGTTTTTATTCATCTCTTTAGCTCTCCTCTGTAGAAGCTTGGGGGCAGCTGACCACCCATATCATAGGGACTCAACTCTTCCAAAGAAAACTGTCTCCCTAAGGGGAATTCTGGACCAGCAGTTGGGAAAACAATGTTCCCTCCATCTTGTTGCCTTGGATATTGATGGCCTCCTTATGCAGGTCTTTAAGTCTGTTGCTGTCAAATTAACCTGCTGGTTCTAGGAAGCTGGCCTCTGGCAGGGAACCTCCCCCTACCTCAAACATAGCATATGATCAATGTTATTTGGTTATATGAAATGTTACTTTGGGTGATGGATTGGAAAGAAGCCCAGATTTTGTTCATTTCTTAAGAAACAATGTCAGATCCCCCAGAACCTGGGACAGATATTTGGCACAAAGTGATCATTCATTGAATACTGACTGAATGAAACAACTCAGCATTTAGGCCTACCTGTCTTACTTCTTTCTCAAAACTGATAAAAGGCTAAGAAGCTCCATTAGAATGGGACCCCTAAGGGTTTATTTATTCCACATGAGAGGCAGGGCAGGGTAGTGGTGGAGATATGGGCTCTCTTGCTAGAATGTTGCAATTCCAAATCAGGCTTCTACACAACCTTGGGGCCTTGGTTTTCTCATCTTTAAAATGAGGATAATTATAATGCCCAGCTCACAGGATTACTGTGAGAATGAAATGAGTTAATACACAAAAGGTGTTCAGGACACTGCCTGGCACATAGCAAGCACTCCATAAATGTTAGGTAGTATTATTCATTCCCTGAACATTTCTAAATTGAATGCCAGCCATGTCTCACAAAATGGGCTAGCTACTGGGGTGTATGGAGATAAAGACATAGTTCTAGGCCACAAAGCATGTAGGGCCCTCTACGGGAGGCTGAGAAGTGGATAGCAATAAATACTGGGATGAAGGTTCTGCTAGAGCTGTGCATGGAGCACTGTGAAGGCACAGAAGGGAATCTTCAATGAGAGAGTGACTCTCCAGAATTAACAAAAGCAGGTGACTTCCCCTCTTGGAATCTCTTAGGTTTACAGAAATGTTCCATATAGCAGATGATGACCTACCACTCATATCCATTTTTTCCCCAAGGCCACTTAGCCCTAGCAAGTAATGTAAAATAAAAGAAAACATCATTTCTAAAACACAGCCCTTGGAGCTGTTAATAAGGAAGAATTTTCAGGGCTATGAAGAAAGAAAGTAGAGAATCAAACTCAAAAAGCAGTTTATGGAACATTTTTTTTTCCTAAGGGAAATGATAGAAATTACAGTGTCACCACACAAATGTTTTGGTAAAAATCAAAGGTCACAGAAATATTAAGGGCCTGGGGAGTTGGAGAAAGCCTCTCAGGGAAGATTGTATTTGAATCAGGTCTTGAAGGGTGATTTGGAACATGCCATATGGAAAGGGCTACTCCAGGAAAAGGAACAAGCATGTGATATGGCCTGGAATCATGAGAGATCAAGGTGTCTTGAGGGAACTCCAAGTGGATCAACTTGGCTGCAGGAGAGCATTGTGACAGCAAGGGGTTAGCAATGTTTGGAAATGGAGGGTTGAAGACAGCTCGTGAAGGGCCTCATATGCTTCAAGTGCAATCTAGGATGATGGGAAGGGTTGTAAGAAAGAGAGACACTTGATCACACTTGGAATTTGGAAGTGGTTGATGATGGATTGAAATCACAAAATGGGAGGTGGTTGCAACGGTCAAAGCAAGGATTGTGAGGTCTAGAGAAGGGCAGGTGCTGTGGAGACTGGTGAGTGGTTGGGTCTGATGCCACCAGAGAGTGAGCACAGTGACTCTTGGCTGTTTTAAGACACTGGATTTGTATGGCACATCTCAGCTTCTTAGTGCATTACAGACTTTACCTGCCGCTGGTAACGCTCCCTTAGATCAGGTAGGTATTACCTTTCATTTTTCAGAGGAAGAAGCATCTTCTTTCAGGTAAAGTGACTTGTTCAAGGCCTCAGAGCCAAGCAGTCGTGGTGGAGGAAAGGTGGGAACAGGTATCTGGAGCCCCATCCCAGTGCCCTTTGCTCCATGTGCATAATCGTCTCCACAGTTCCTTCCTTCTTCATCATCCTGAAAGACATGAACCTGAAATCCTGAATTTGGACCACCCAAACCTCTTTCATGTCACTTTGCCTTTCCTCCATGTCCCCTGTCATCCCCAGCCTTCCTTCCTTCCTTCCAGATCCCTTTTATAAACCTTGGGACTTACTCTTCCAATGCTCTGGGTCATCTGGTTTGTGATCTCAAAGCCCCTATTATTTCTGACCTAGTAGGACCCCATCATATCCTTTATGTGGGGTCCCATCTTCATTTTTAAGTTCAAGGCATATAGCTTGTGTATTCCTTTGATTACTTTTCAAAGTCACTCTCTGTGTATCATTGATCCTTCTTTCCATAATTGTCTACTTTTTCAAAAGCCAAGCCCTATAAAAGTATTAAATTAATAACCACCTTTAAGAGTAATTAAAGGTGGAAGATTCATAACAGGTATCTATGTCCAATCACTCCTAAAACATTTTTCCTCTTTCAGGTCTCCGCCCTTCATTTTTCATTCCTTTAATATAAATCTCAGTAACCAAGTGATAAATTTGCTTCATTATTGCCACTCGGGCCCCCTTGGCTCCTTCCCGTCTGCTAACTTATCTGCTGAGCTGGTTCCCCAGAGCCCCCTGTCTGTGAACAGGTCAGCTCTGATGCCCCTTAACATTTGCTCTCAGGTGCTGCTGATTTAGTTGCCAAACAGCAATAGGAAAGTTAGCTGTCATTAAACCCAAAGCTTTACAGATGGGAAAATAAAGACCCCGAGAGAGAAAGGGACCCTCCAAGGACACATGGCCGTTGGTTGTTGGGGAGACTATGCCCCAGGTCTGCTGCTCTCATTCTGGGCTTTTCCCACTTTTCACCTTGCCTTCTGTCTCTACAGAGAAAATATTAACTTAAATTAAATATGACTCCAGGGCAATCACAAAAAGTGGAAGGTATAGTTCCTGGCTTCACAGTCTGGCTTGATGACAAGTTTAAAATGTGGCAAGTTAAAGGACAAGGCAAATTTTCCAACCGTGAGAACCTGGTGGAGTCAGAGAATAGACCCAAGTATGACGGTAAAAAGGTTTAGAGGAGACGACCCTAGACTCCAGGGTCATCCATATCTGCTACTTACCAAATGAGTAAATCTAGCATGCCCCCAAGTATAACTGAGTTTCGAGTTGCTCATAGTGTTGAAGACATGAAGTGACAAGTGTTCTGGGACTTAACTGGCACTCAATAAATGGCAGCTGGGGAGGCTTCCTTGGTGCAGTGGACGGAACAGGTACAGAGGGCTGAATTATATGTATTTATGAAGGAAAGAGGGACAGAATCATTAGGTAAGGCCAAGGCTTGGCACCAATGGGGGCAGGTGTAACATGGAATCAAGAAGAAGCCCAACCTGGTTGAAGAGGGGGTTTTGGAGGAGAAGTCATGGAACATGGCTACGAAGATGAGTATGGGATTGGAAACTTCCCCAAGAAGATTTTGAAATCCAGTTGATTAATTCATATAATGTTAGAATTGGAGGTGCCTGAAAGACATCCTAGTGACCTGATCTCCTGTCTGATCTTTGTGTAACACTGGAGTTTGATGCAAGGTTAGTAGATGTTTTCTGGTCAGATATACTTAGGAATTTCCTGGGTTATATATAGCTAAACAAGGTTCTTTCCTCAAAAAATCTTTTGAAAAGTTAATATATGCTATAAATTGTCAAGAAATAAAAGCATTGCATTTCCAAAACTTATTTGATCACAGAGCTTTTTTTTTTTTTTTTTTTAAACTAAACACCAATAAGATCTTGGGTATTGCCCAGAGAAACAGGGCCAGTTTCTGTGAATAGCTAGCTCCCCTCCTTCCGGACCACAGATAGGCTGGTCTGAGCTGCTTGGCCAACTGTTGTTGGGCCACGACTGCTCAGTGTGGATGGGATGTCTATCCCTTAGGGCTCCCAGAGGGGATCTGGGAGCTTTTTGGATCTGCTTAGATCTTTATTATTTTAGTTTCCTAGGACTGCTGTCAGGACCACAGATTGGGTGGCTTAAAGAACAGAGTCTCACAGTGGTGGAGGGTGGAAGTCTGAGATAGAGATGGTGCAGGGTTGGAGGGGAAGAGGGTCTGAGGGCTAGAGGGGAAGGATTTTTCTAGGCCTCTCTTCTTGGCTTGTAGATGACTATCTTCTCTATGTCTCTTCTCTTTTTGCGTGTTTCCGTGTCCAAATTTCCCATTTTCATAAGGATACCTGTCATACTGGATAAGGGCCTACTCTAAGGACCTCACTTGAACTTGATTACCTCTATAAAGACCCTACCTCCAAAAAGCTCACACTCTGAGAGACTGGGATTAGGACTTTAAGATAGGAGTCTTGAGGAGAACACGATTCAACCTGTAACATTTATTGAGTTTATCCCCACAGAGGGTCAAAGCATGTTTCCAGGTAGAGAAAGTCAAGATGCACAGCAGCCTCGTGGTCTGCGGGCCGCTTGGAAGGTACAGTGGTGCCGAATGCGGGTAGTAGTAAGGATCACGCTTCCTCGGATACATGGTGACTGCGCATGCTCTGTGCCTTTGTTCCTGCCTCCTGCATCCCGTGCCACGCCCACGACATACATGCATGCACTCACACACAGCAGGAACTTGATTAATTCATTGTGGCACATTGTAGTAAAACACGTGACCCATGGCATTTCCGCTCTGAACATTCAATTTACTTTTTCAGGAGCTATTTTCATAGTGATTACAGGTTCAGGAGATAATTTCTGCCTTTACATCAATCAGCACAAGGTTTGTGCACAAAGCACGTTGACGTGTGTCATGCCATTTCTGCTCCTTCTGACAAGTTTAGGAGTGAAGCAGGGTGGGGATTGTGGTTCCACGTCACTGCTGGGGACTCTGGGGTTCAGGGAGGTGAAACATCCTGCCCTGGTGTTTGACCCCTGATGCTCAGGCACCCGTTTGTGCCTATCCTGTCCATGGCACCACATTGCTTTCCATGAAGCATCACCTTCCATGGTTATATATTCTGAGACATCTTCCTTTTTATAATTTTATCCCTCTGTCCTCTCTGTCTCCCTCTGCTCACTTCCATCATGTCCAACAAAACTTCCTCCGCCTCCTATCTCAGTGCTCACAGCACAATCCACGCTGGGAGCCATTCTGGTGCTCTCTCATTCCTCATTTCCCATGGGATAGGATTTGGGGCACGTCTAAAGCCTGGACATGTTGGGTGGATGGAGCCCCTAGGAGACTGGTCTCAGCAACTGGCAGGGGTTCTTGCTGATTTTCTGCACCTGGAAAGGCAGGTGAGTAGCTAAACGTCTAGGAAAGTTGGTGGTGACCCAAAACAGATATTCCATGGGGGTGGGGAGCTCTCATCTCGATTGGCAGTCTTTCTGTCAGGAGATCCCATTGTTGGGATCTAGAATCCCAAGGGGGAGTTTGCCCATTCGAGGTGGAGACCCCTGCGGAGGCATGTGCCCTGTGCAGTGTTCTTAAGGTTTTCTTGTACCTTGTACTCAAATGGACGTGAATCCTCCCCCTCTGTCTGCTGGTGTCTTTGTGATGACCCCATCTTCAGTCAACTGGTCCCATCCAGTGCCTTCCCTCCATCTCCACTCTTACCACCTCGGTCCCAGCTCCCATCTTTCTTCTCCCATCAGACTCGCCTTGTTCTGGCGCCCATGGTCTCCTTGCCTCTATGCTTTCACCTCCAGGTTTTATGTTCTCCCTGCAGCCATTTCAGTTCAGGGGGATAAACGTGTCCTGTCCATTGCCGCATCCATTGTCCCGCTCGTCTCAACTCTAGCCACACCAAGCCAGGCCAGCTGCTGACTGAGACATGCTTTCTCTTGCCTTTAGCATTTGTGTATGCTGTTCCTTCTTCCCAGAACATTCTTCCCTGCTCATCTCCTCTCGTGCCTTGTGCCTCATTTTTTGGTTAACTGCTACCTCTCCATCATGATCCAGCTTACATATCCTGTCTGGGAAGCCAGGCTGACACTCTCCAGACAGGGTCAGCTGCTTCACCTAAGTGAACTCATCTCCTAGCACTTAACAGCTTGTTTATGTGACTGTCTCCCTCTCTCAGGGCAGGGATTTTACTCTCCACATTATGTGTCCTTAGCCTGGCATATTGTAGGAACTCCATCAGTGTTACTAGAATCACTGACTTCTCTGTTGGGTTCTCTGCTGAGTGCTGGGTGTTTCTGACCTTAAAAATGCTCGCTGCTGGAAAGATTATCCTGAAACACCACCGACCAGGTCATTTCTCTGCTTAAAAGCATGCATTACTGGCAGCATGGAGACCAGCGTGGTGTATGAAATGCCCCCAACCTGGCAGGCCAGATGAACCTGCTCCTCTTCCGTGTACCCAGAGTACTTTATACAGGCAAGCCTTCCCCATAGCTCTTATCCCATCAGCCTCAATTTTCTGTTTTATGTTCTTTCTCTGATCAGACGCTAAATTATCTGTGAGTTCTGCTTGCTTAGCACGGAGCCTAGAACCAAGTAGGTGCTGAACACGTTTGCATGATTAAATTTCCAAAGAGCCAAAGGGAGAGGAAGGGGAAAAAAAAAATAGATGTCTTTTATGGACTGCAGGTCCTCCATAATTCCTATGTTGAAACCCTAGCTCCAAGTGATCGTATTAGGAGGTGGAGGTTTGGGGAGGTGATTTAGATTACATGAGATCAGGAATCTTGTGATGTAACGTACAGCATAGTGACTGCAGTTATCAGTATACTGCATCAGATACTTAATGTTGCTAAGAGAATAGATCTTAAATGTTCTCACCACACACCCCCACACCCCCACACCCACATTCACAAGGTAGCTAGGTGAGGTGATGGATGTGTTAACTAACCTTTTTGTGGTCATTGTTTTGCAATGTATACATATATCACATCATCATATTGTATACCCTAAATTTACACAATGTTATATGTCAATTATATCTCAGTGAAGCTGAAAAAAGTTTAAAAAATGAAAAGAAAATAGTTTATCTTGAGGTTATTTTTATAATATGTGAAAAATTAATTTTAAAAAATGGAAGGGATCGTATGAGGGATATAGTGAGTAAGAAAAGTGAAAAGTAAGTGAAAATAAAAGAATCCGAGCACCTAATTTTAAATTTTGAATCTGACATTCTGTGAGCTTGGGTAAACCACGCCTCTTTTCTGAGACTCAGTCTCCAGAGGTTAAGTGGGATTGAGGATTATTAATTAATTAATTAATAATTACGTAAAGATCTCTTGAATGTTTACAACATGCAAGGCACTGTGTTAATTATTGGAGGAGGAGGGGATGTATTAATGAATCTAGATGATTTTCTTCCAGATATTAGATTCTGGGATTCTATGAATTCTCTAGGTTAACACTGCAGTGGAATTATGTAGCTTCTAGGAACCATAATCAGTAGCTAATTTTATAGCAGATACACTCATTATTTGCCAACTAAGAACGTTTCCAACGTCTGGATTAAAGTTAGGTTCTAATGTGGAAATATACGTGAAGTTGCTAAGAAAGTATACTCTTAGTGGCCCTCTGAGTTCTGCTTATGCGTAGGATTGAGGGAATAGAGACGCTCTTTGATACAGGTGCAGAAAGCTTGCTGCAAGTGTATCTGGCGGCCCTTCATTCTGAAGGTTTTGGTGAGCCATTGAGAGTCTCTGATTAGGAACATGACTAGAAGCTCTGCTTAAATAGCATTTCATTTGATAACTTATGCAAGTGTTTTCAAGCATGGAAGGCAAGAGCCTGGCAAATATGCGAATAGCCTCATGCTCAGAATGAGTACAGAAGGAACATAGTGTTTATTAGCTGCAATAAAACTATAAGGAGACCCACCTTTGTGTTTCTTTTGCTGAAGCTGGTGTATTCAGAGAAGCCAGCTCTGCTGAGAGGCCCCTGGCTCTGTGCTCTTGCACTAGTAGAAGCTGGGTCTTACCATTCTTTACTGGGCTTGAGATTCCAAAGAAAGGGACCACACCACTAACATTATGCTTTCAGCATAAATGAAAATCACTTTCCACTTCAGTTTCAGACTAAGCTGTTCTGAATTGAGCCCCTACCATATGCGTGGGCCAGGCCTGAGCACAATGTGTCATCCTTCCTTTCTCCTGACCTTCCTCTTCCCGTGTGTCAATAGAGGGTTTGGACTCCAGATCTGACATTCCATATTTTCCTGTGAGAAATGGGTCCCTTAAAGTCAGCTGGCAGGCCCTGAACACTGGGGGAAAAATCCTAAATGAGGCAGCAAAATCACCTTGGCTTAGCTTAGACTCTCTGAGAAACTTTTGGAAAAATCCCCTCCTTTTTCTCAGCCTGTTTCTATATGATAAAGTAGGGAGTTTGGAAGATAATTTCTATTTTTTTTTAAGTTTTTAAAAAATGTTTATTTATTTTTGAGAGTCAGAGAGACAGAGGACGAGCAGGGGAGGGGCAGAGACAGAGGGAGACACAGAATCTGAAGCAGGCTCCGGGCTCCGAGCTGTCAGCACAGAGCCTGACGTGGGGCTCAAACTCACAAGCTGTGAGATCATGACCTGAGCTGTGAAGTCAGACACTCATCTGACTGAGCCACCCAGGAGCCCGTGGAAGACAATTTCTTGAAGCATCATTCCCCAATCTAATATTCCATAGTTTGGGGTCTGGAATATCGGTGACGCTGCTGGAAAAGTTCCCAACTAGTCCGAGAGATATAGTAAACCTGCCAATTGGATAAAAGAAGCAACGGCCATTGCAACCCATCTTCAAACCAGCAGAGAGTCTTTCCTCTGTTCTGTGCGGGAATTATGTTTACATGTTGAAAAGTAAGTCGAGAAAGCAGAGACCAGAATACGCAAGAGTGTAGAAGGGACTGGAGATGCTAAATCCAATAACACTCTGCGGCTGAAAATAGGACCAATTCCTAAGACAAAAATCAGCAGAAAATCTTGACAATCAGATAATCTGTCGCTATGACAATTGAGTTTCAAGTCTCCTAATTGAGCGCAGCCCTCCCTGGGAGTGGGTGACACACAGCGGCAGCATGAACAGCAATCACCCTGCTTTCTATACTCCAGGAAGTATTTTGAGACCTTCAGCAAACCATCCATCTGCTCTGCCTTTCTCCTTCCTGAAAAGTGCATCTGCAAGAAAGCCCAGGGCTGAAGGCCAGGAGAGATGTGCACCCGAAGCGTCCACGTTCCTTTGCACTTAGATGAGGGTCAGCGATTTCTAAAAAGAGCTTTTTGTTTTTCCTGGGAGTAGCCATGGAAGAATGGGCAAATGCTTCTCGAAGCTTGCAGAGGTTTACATGGAAATGTTCCGCTGAAGTGAGCTGCCTGTCCTCCTTCCCCTCATTGCTGTGGGTAGGAAGGAGGCCTGTCATTCTCCCAGAGCCCTCTGATGCATTTATGCAGAAACAGGACATTTGGAATTTCCACAGGTGCATGGATTGTCACCGGAAGAACGAAGGCACTTACTAAGTGGGTTATGAGTCTTCCCTACCTTTCCCTTGGCCATTTACTCTATCCATTCATGAATGTTTTATTAGATGCTTACTATGTGACAAATTCTACTCTGCCTCGGTTCACACTCCATCCCTTTTGCAAAGTGCTGGGAGAGCAAATATTTTGTCAGTTTTGTCCACAGCTGAATATCAAGTGTCTATAAAAATGCCTGGCACATAGTAGAATTTCATACATGTTGAAAAGGACTGGGACAAAGGACTGAAGGTGTTAAGATAAGGAGAGGATTGTTCCCTCTCTTGGGGGCTTGCAGTCTAGTGAGGGAGTCAGAATGTAGGCAGGCGCTTGTTGCTATGTGGTAAGTTGGAGAATGGAGCTATGTGTGAGGGAGAGGTGAGGATTCTGGTCTTTCCTGGGAGTTCTAGACTTTCCCCAAGTGGTATGTTCAAGTCTGGACACCATTCATCAGGAGCAGCCCTGACAACCCAGAGTAGGTCCCTAGGTAGCATCTTGTCTCTGGAGGGTCATGGTGGGTATTGGATTGTTAAAGACAGAAGGGAAGACTCAGGTGGCAGTGAGGACCCACTTGCACCTGCCCCATTGTCTGGCAGAGAAGGGTTTACAATTCTGTCCTGTGGCTCCGGTACATAGAACTGGAAAGCATTGGGAAAGTACATGTCCTTTCAATGTAAGAAATTCCTAGCAATCAGACGTCTGAGGCATCAGGTTACTTTTTACTGGAGTTTCAAGCAGCAGCTGGAGAGGTCGTAGCGGAGATTTGTGCTCTCGGGAAGATGGAGTCTAATCAGAGATTTCAGATTCTGTTCCCTGTGTACTAGTTCTGTGGGGGTGCTGCCTGCTGGCTACTGCAGGGCAAGCCAGAGGCTGAAGGGCCAGGCCATGCTCTGGAATGTATTAGGGTTGAATAAGATTTCATGTGAGCCAAAAATTCTCCTGAGTTTTTTTCTCTTTTTGTTTATTGAGCCAGATATCTGTATGTTTCCTTCTAAGTCCTCTGACCTGTGATAAGACTAATATTAAGCAAGACCTTGCTAGCATTTTGTGTTGGTTTATAGAATGTTAGGGCTGGGAGAGACCTTTGACATACCCTCTAAAAGTGATTCTTAACCTTTTGGTCATCTTTGACCTGTTAAAAAATTTCCCAGGGCACCTGGGTGGCTCAGTTGGTTAAGCGTCTGACTCTTGGTTTTGGCTCAGGTCACGATCTCACAGTTTTGTGGGTTCGAGTCCCACATTGAACTCGGTGCTGGCAGTGCAGAGCCTGCTTGGGATTCTCTCTCTCTCTCTCTCTCTCTCTCTCTCTCTCTCTCTCTCTTTCTCTCTCTCTGCCCCTCCCCACTCATGCTATCTCTGTTTCTCTCCAAACAAATAAATAAACTTAAAGGAATTTCACAGACACTGTTTCCCAGAAAAATGCATGTCTATCTTTATAACACATGTGGTCTGTAAAGAGGTTCAGAGGGTTTGCATTTCTCATGAAACCCATTGAAGAATCCTTCAAAAGCCTATGAACTCAGTTTAAGGTTCCTTGGCTTAGTCCCACCTCAAACCTTGCAGATGGTGAAACAGAGGCCAAGAGGCAGCAGGGGATAGGGAGGAAAGTCCACAGAGCCTGGAGCCAGAAGGTCTTTATCCAAGTCCATAGTGCTCTAGGGTGCTTTGAAATACTGAAGAAAAGCAGTAGTTTTACACCATTGTCTTGCACAGTTTACAGGAATGCCTTTTCAAGTCTTCCTGAAATAGAGATAGGAAATGGCAAGCGATAGAACAGGAAACAGAAGCAGAGATGTAAAAACTAGACAGATGAGAAATTGGATGAGGGTGGAAGATAGTAGTGACTTGTATGGAACAGAAATCCAGCTGTCAGTGTTCAAATTGTATCAGAACCACCAGTTCAGGGCCAGGCCAGGGCAACACGTCAGAGCCCTGCCCTGAAGGCGCCCAACCAGTACACCCAATCCTTCCAGGACTTCTAGACTTCCACCCTCTGTGGAAGGGTGGGGAGGGTCTGTACCCCTGGTGAGGAAATGACACTGTGTGTCCTTAATAGGGGTGAGTGGTGTAAGGGCAATTGTGAGCCTGATGGGTTGGGTATCCTGATATCAGCAATTGGCAGTGGAAGGTGGGACATGGAGGGGTTTGTATCACTAAGAAAGGCTGTTCTGGATGGAAGTTACAATCTGCTTCCTTGGTTATGCCAAATGGAGAGGGCTTTGTTGAACTATGGTTTCCTGATCTATGCATTACTCCCGTGGCCACGCCATGTGAGTGGAGGATTGCCTGGAAAGAGGGTTCAGAGTTAATAGGGCAGCACATTTAAATGCTATGGACCTTAATTTCTTTGGTTAGGTAATACAGATAATCATAATCACACTGCTTGCAGTTGTATTGAAATGTTAAAAAAGGTTATTTGGGTACAGTTGCTTGGAAAGCTTTGTAAGAGAAAGGGGCAAGGAGCATAGTTCTCTCTTGTCATTAAAATTGCGCATCTATATAAAGAATTTATCAAGCTCAACACCCAAAACACAAATAATCCAGTGAAGAAATAGGCAAAAGACATGAACAGACACTTTTCCAAAGAAGACATCCAGATCGCAAACAGACACATGAAAAAATGCTCAACATCGCTCCTCATCAGGGAAATACAAATCAAAACCACAATGAGATACCACCTCACACCTGTCAGAATGGCTGAAATTAACAACTCAGGAAACAACAGATGTTGGTGAGGATGTGGAGAAAGGGGAACCCTTTTACACTGTTAGTGGGAATGCAAACTGGTGCAGCCACTCTGGAAAACAGTATGGAGGTTCCTCAAAAAATTAAAAATAGAGCTACTCTATGATCCAGCAATTGTACTACTAAGTATTTATCCAAAGGATACAAAATGCTGATTCAAAGGGGCACATGCATCCCAACGTTTATAGCAGCACTATCAACAATAGCCAAATGATGGAAAGAGCCCAAATGTCCATCAACTGATGAATGGATAAAGAAAATGTGGTGTCTGTCTATCTATCTATCTATCTATCTATCTATCTAAGTATATCTATCTATATCTATATCTATATCTATATATCTATCTATATCATCTATATCTATACATACATACATAAAATGGAATATTGCTCAGCAATGAAAAAGAATGAAACCTTGCCATCTGCAACAATGTGTATGGAGCTAGAATATACTATGCTAAATGAAATAAGTCAGTCAGAGAAAGACAAATATAATATGATTTCACTCTTATGTGGAATTTAAGAGAAAAAAAAAGATGAACATAGGGGAAGGAAAGTAAAACTAAGATAAAAACAGAGAGGGAGGGAAGCCATAAGAGACTCTTAAATACAGAGAACAAACTGAGGGTTGCTGGAGGGGAGTTGGGTGGGGGGATGGGCTAGATGGGTGATTAAGGAGAACACTTGTTGAGATGAGCACTGGGTGTTATATGTAAGTGATGAATCACCAAATTCTACTTCTGAAACCATTATTACACTGTATTTTAACTAACTTGAATTTAAATTAAAAAAATATTGTGTCCAGGCATTGTCCAGGGCAGGACAGAATCTGGTGTTAATGATACTTTTCACGTAAATCACAGTTGAACTTTTAGAGAAATGTTTTGCCAATTTTTTCTCAGTGTACTCTCTGTTAGTGCATGGAGATTTTGAGATTTCATTTTGAATGAGACTGATCAGGTTCCAAATTTCTGACTGTCATTAGCAGAGCAACTTGTGTAACGTCCCTTAATTTCTCTAACTCATGGTTTCCTCCTAGACATAAAAAATCTCTGCTTCAAAGAGAAATGCCTGTTTTTCCCTGGCTCTCACCTGCTCATCTGATGGGTTAACCCTAAGAGAAGGGGGCTTGCAGGACAGTCTCCCGCCTCTTCCCTCCACACCCCTGCATTGTTCTTTTGTTACTTCTTTCTAGTTTTTTAAATGTGAAATCTGCTATATATCAGGGTTTGCTTTTTCTTTTTAAGCTTATTTATTTATTTTGAGAGAAAGAAAGAAAGAGTGAATGGGAAAGGGGCAGAGAGAGGAGAGAGAGAATCCCAAGCAGGCTCCATGGTGTCAGTGCAGAGCTCAATGCAGGTCTCACATGCATGAACCGTGATATCCTGACCTGAGCTGAAGTCAGATACTTAGCCAACTGAGTCACCCAGGTGCCCAGTATCAGGATTTGTCTTAAGCTGATAGCCTTTCCTAGGAGGTTAATATACCTGTTTTATAATAATGTTATGGTTCTAAGCCCACAGCATCAAGACTCCCTTGTCAATAATCTCTTAGAATTACATCCCTAGGTTTCTCTAGAAGCTATTCTCTTAGCAGAACCTTGCTTATTCATCAGCAAGGCTTCTCACACTTTCTGGAGATAGGTTATAGCCTTGGCCTGTAAGTGCCATGGGGTCCATTTCTCATCAAAAGATTGGCTACTTGGTGGCAGGTTCCACTCTGGTGCCCTATTTCCTTCTCATCCCATCCATCTGTTTCTCTCCAGCACATCACTCTGCCTCCCCTCTGTCCACACTCCCCCACCATCCAAGCTCTTTCAATAAGTCACAACTTTGCATCTGCCCCAAACTGGCTAAAGATGAGAAAGTAAGAAAGACCATGGACACACCATATTTATCAGCTTGGTGGCCTTTTATTCCTGGTATGGTCACAGAGGACTTTAGAGATGAGGTGACCTGCTACATCCAATTCTTCTACCTTGTTTCTCAGAGAATGCTCTCATTGCCTTGAATAGGCTCAAGTTTCACCTGAAGCAGAATCCTTCTTCATTCTGCCCCAGACTGGCTCTCAGGGATACAACAGAGAAAACCGATGTAGGTATGAAGATACTTTAATATCCAATTCACCCATAAGTCCGTTATAATTGCAGTTTCCAAGCCTTTACTTCTCCATTCTCATTCCCCCAAAACTAAAAAATAAAAATATACGAATGAGATTTTGGTTGACAATGGATCAACCTGTGCCAATGGAAGTTTATTTATCTTTGTGGGAAGAGGAGAAAAATCTTGGGCCTCTCTCCTAAAAGATCCCCTGATTCTGCTGAGGTTTTTTCTGTTCAGTGCTTATTTTGGCAAGGGTGTGGTGCTCTCACATTGGTTTTGGGTCCAATTTAGTATGTGTTGACTTGCACTTTATATGTAGATATATTAATTCTTCTGATTGTTTCAGTAGAAACAACCTAGAAGTACTTCCAGGCTGGCACTATCTGGAGAAGGTTTGGGAGATGAGGTTCAGCACTCACATATTCATGTGTACTTTTATGTTTGGAAGAGGTTGAGTGGGCCAGGGTTTTACTGACAACAGATTCTCTTATGGTGCCCTGCTTCAGACTGGCACCCAAGGGTGAACAAGAGGGAGGTCTAGCAGCAGAATCAAGAATAGGTGGGCATGATGAGCATCCTGAAAAAGACAGACCAGAAGGACCTGTGCCTGGGCATATGCAAAAATTTCCACTGCAGAACTCTGAAGTAGCCTGGAGATGTATTTCCAGCAAGCAGACAGGTATGGCACTTAGCCTGTTGTAATGGGCTGGTTAAAGGGAGAGGGTTATTGGCCTAACAGACTTATGCAACTACTGAGGAAAACCCTAACAGTACCCATAATGAGTCCATATTATCCTTCATCCATAAGTATAATTGGAAAACTAAGAATCACTAGATTTGAGCAAAACCCAATAGCATGAAAAAGGACCTAAATAAACCACAGAGAAAATTCAAGGTGCAATAAGACACTTAAAGAAACTATTCATTATCTTTAGATCTGAGAGTATATTGTGTCAATGTAATGTGAAAAGGCCCATATGAAAAAGTGAGCAGTCAGCAAATAACCAGACATTGGAAATTAAAGAAATATTATGATGAAATGAAAATATGTCAATGGGTGGCCTGGATAAGGACACAGATATGACTAACTGATCACGAAGATAAAGTCTAGGATGTAGGATCAACAGACAGAGGTGGAAAACAGGAGAAGCAAATTAAGACACGTGAAGGACAGATCCAAGGGATTAACATCCATCCAAACGCAATTTTAGAAAGAGAAAACAAAACCAATGCAGGAAATGAAGTCATCCAAAGAAAAAAAAAATGGAATATTATTTTCTGAGTTGAGCAGTTAAATCTTCACATGGAAAGGTGCACTGAAGTCTGAACTAGATTAGTCAAAAAATATATATCCTGGATTAATGAAAAATATATATTTCAGAAATCGCAGGATAGAAAGAAAATTTTATAGGCTCTGAGAGAGAAAAATACATGTCATCTACAAAGAAACAAGCATTGGGCCAACATAGATTGTTTTCATTAGCAGCTTTGGGGGAGTAGATATAGAGCATGGTCTTTAATATTCTGAGAGAAAATGGTTTGAATCTAAAATTGTATATCCAGACAAACCATCAATCAAGTTAAAGCCAAGATAAAAACACTTCCAGACATACATGATTTCAGAGCTCACCTTTCACGTACCCTATATGAAAAAAAATTTCTTTAGGAGCTATTTTAGCAGAATAAAAAAGAAATCCACAAAAGAGGATGATAGGGTATAAAAGAGGGCACAACTGCACTGACCTAAGTGAATGAAAAAAACTACATGGAAATGAAAAGAGGTTTCATTAGACTGTGGTTGCTTGGAAAATTCTCTTTTGTATTACATAGGACTTTTTTCCATTACGGGTCCAGTTATGTTACTTGGTTCTTTCTATCTTTGAATTAACCTATAGACTCAGTATTAAAGACTTACAGAAGTTACAGATGAGGGTTTCAGTATTATAAACCTTGACAGAGCATAAATAATCCTTAACTAGTGTCAAAGTAATTAAGCAAGGAGTCTATCAGACTAGAGTGGCTCCAATGTCGTGATAGTTTGTGTCGGTCAGCAAACCGAAACCCAAGCTGGAGTCAATGCACTTGAATTAGAGAGTGAGACCCAAGGAAAACCAATCACAAACAGCCAATGAGACTTCCCCAAATAAGGTAACTGAGTAAGCTGTGACCAATCAGATACTTCCCTTGTTTTGCTTCTGTATCTTCTCTATAAAAACCTCTCCCCTAGCTCCCATAGGTGGGACATTCTTAACCACTTTGGTTTGTGCTGCCCTATTCTAATGGATAGTTTCTCCGAGAAACTCTTCAAAACTTTAATGTGCCTCAGTTTACATTTTAGCACTAGTAGAAGCAAGAGGAAGAGGGGGGAGATGTTGAAGTTTGTATAAATGTGTAATTTCATCATTGTTTATATCCCAGTTTGATACTGGAAAATCGGACGTTTCTATCTAAAACGGACAAAGCAAGGCAGAGAGGTTGGATTACATTATTTGACATCACAGGAAGAGTTTTAAAACAAGCTGTGAGTAATGGCTGCCCATGGGGAGTGAGGGGGACTAGGAGTGGAGAAAATGGGGTCAAGTTTACTTTTCATAGTCCTCTGATGATATAAACATTATTTTAATAGAAAACAATCTTTCCTTTGCTTTTTGTAAAATCTCAGACCATTGAGGTCTGCTAGATCCTGGGGTTTAAATTTCCCTGGGTACCTCACTACTTAAAATCAAAGTGCTTTATATGAGTCTCCCATATATGCACCCCTCAAAAACCAACTATGTTTTTTTGCTTTTTTTCCAATTCAATGAAGAGAAAACCACATATGTTAGATTCACCCTAGAATAGTGTACCTTCCACGTGGATACATGTAGATGTTATACAAACAAGTCTTTTCAAAATGAAATACTTTTATTTCTAGTAGCTAAAATTCAAGATGAAAAGCCAGTTATAGAATTTCTAATATTGGGACAAAAATAATTGCAAAGCAGCTCCACGTAATTGAAGAGATTATCACAAACGTGGCGGTGCTGGGAAAACAGCTCGTGTATCACAGTCTCCTCTTACTGAATTCCCATCAATTCTGCTGACTTTGGATATACTTCAGGAAACCTGCTCACCCCTGGCTTGCTGGGTCCTCCCTCACAGGCAAGATCACTCTCTCTCTCTCTCTCTCTCTCTCTCTCTCTCTCTCTCTCTCTTTTTTTAAAGTGGGCCATTTATTCAGGATGCCAGAAAAAAAGAGGAATTAGCAAAACTAATGAGTTATCTGTGTACTTTGCATAAGACTGGAAGATTAATCTTTGTTAACTCCTTGTTTAATGTTACAGTTAATAATTAGTTACCTTGTCGCCCTGGACCATCCATCATTTTATTGAACTTGTGGGGTTTATGTTTTGTGTTTTTTTCCTCCACCTTTAAAGATGGTTGCTTATGGACAAAGAGAGGACTAGAAGGTTATTGAAAGAACTGTTGATGTTTGAGGAGTATATTTATGCACAAAATATTTTTGTCCCATCTGGCTTCAGTGAAGGTGTCTATTAATTAAGAGAAGGAAAGTGGAGGGGCGTCTGGGTGGCTCATTCGACTCTTGATTTTGGTTCAGGTCATGATCTCGTGGTTCTTGAGTTCAAGCCTGTGACGGGCCCTGCTCTTCTCTCTCTCTCTCTCTCTCTCGCTCCCTCTCTCTCTGCTTCTTCTCTCTCTCTCTTTCTCTCTCTCAAAATAAATAAACACATTTCAAAGAGAGAGAGAGAGAGAGAGAGAGGATAATGGTAGAGTGAAAAGCACATTGGTTTGGAAATCAGACGTGAGCCCCAGACTTGCCAGTTTGCACTGTGTGTTATCGAGCAAGTAATGTAACCTCTTTGGGCCTCAGTTTCCTCCTGTGTAAAATGAGGGGATTGTGGTAGAAGGCCTTGAAAAACTGCTCCAGCTTTCACACTTTATAACTGTATATGATAAGCGAGGAATAAAGCTCCTGTGTAGAAGCATCTTTCTTTTGACAAAAAACAGCTTGCAGGGAGCTGCCTGCCTTAACTGTATTCAGTGGAATATTAGTTCTAATGTCTCCAGTATCTCCAATCTCAACTAAACGTGCCTTTTTTCATTATCAAAAGTAACTATAGAAACCACATCGACGGTATCTATTGTAAGGAGACTTTAACATTTTTAGGGCTTTGGAAAACTAACAAAAAGGAGGGTGGGAGTATAAACAATGGCTTTTGCCATAACTGCCTTCCCTTTTAGCAGTCTGGCCATAACCCCAGCATAATTTAAAAGTACTGAGTGTTCCTGCAGTTTCTTTCGCATAGATTAGGGATTCAGTTCAGGAAATAGCATTCAGGAAGCTAGCTGATGCCTTGGTCGTGTTGGTGCCTTTAATATTATGCAAACTTGGGCAAGTTATATAAACCCTCTTCTTCAGTTTGGTCTTTGAAAGTAAAGGCAAAGCCAAACAAACCTGCAAAGCAGGAGCCTCCTCCTGGCTCGGTCATCAGCTAGCTGTGTGTCTCAACGTCCTCAACTGTGAAATAGGTTAGATGATGCCCAGCAATGGTTTAAAAGCTTTTTTTTTTTTTACCCACATCTACTGTTTTTGGAGCCCAATCTATGAAAGCGATAAAAGTGGATCATTAGTGGGGAGCCGAGGACTTCTGCCTGTAATTCTCTTCCCTTGTTTTGTCCCTACCAGTCACTCTCGAGGCCTTTTAGAGGAGCTAGGTGCCCGGTTTGAAATCTTGGTCTCAAAGGTTACTCCATGCCAGCCCAGACAGGCATTGACAAGGAAGGGGGGAAAAACAGGACGAAGGGCCAGGTTGCTGTACAGCTTTACCCTGAAGGTCCTGAGATGCATCTGGGGTGGAATCGGGGACCCTCACTCTTCCAACTTCACTCTGCCAAGCTGCCACAGGAAGGAAGTAAACACGATTCTGCTGTAAGGTGATAATCTGGAAATACCTCACATTCTACAGAACTGTGCACTGAAAGTCACAGCCACGTCACTCAACCTTGTTACCAGACCACCAAAAAAAGTAATAAGATTCATAACAGAAACACCAGCACAGTAAAAGAAAAATACTAGAGTATATATGGAACTGGACTGTAAAAAGTGTAGAAGTGCTTTGGTAGAAGGGGGTGTAAGGAAGGGCTGGGCTGCCTCTTGCAAGAGACAAGAGCAAAATGTGCATAGGTCAGGCAGAATCATGTAGGGAGCTCTTACAAGCAGACCATGTGGCCAAACACACCCGGAGGAAGAAGGTGCATATGGTACATACCATAGCGCTGAGTGCTGGGTCCTCCCAAGTCTTGCTGCCCACAGCTGGGTCGTGGACTTATGTGCAGCTGTTGTCACTTGTACCACAAGACCATGCTGGGAGAAAATGCTGTGAATTGTGACTTCTGCACTATTTTGATATCATTCCCAACGTACCAATTGCTTATGAGCAAATTTGTGTCACACATTGTGTGGTCACAGATCACCCAGGACTGTGGTGCACATACATTTGTCTCCTGTAGGCCTGCCCTGGAATCAATGACGTAGAAGAGATAGGAGCCTGTCTACTTCTGATTCTTTAAACCCAACAAGCCCACCTACACACCATGCCCTTGTCATTGCAAAAAAGGAACTACAAACACCAGGAGTTTCTTGGACAATTAATTCTTGGAGATCACCACCAGTGTGTTCCCCTGGCTCCCTCATCAGGATGGCGTCTCTAGGGATCCAGGCTATCACTTCTTCCAATGTGGTGTTGGGGATCATATTCCCTAACATTCTTGTTAGGTATTCATCATTCATTCATTCATTCATTCATTCATTTTCTGGTCTTTTGGCCTCGGTACTCCAACATCATTGCCCTCAGTGAAGAGCTCCCTGCACCAGCCACTGTGCTCACAGAAACCCCATTCCAAAGCTGAGTTGACTTTCTTCTCACTCTCTGTTGGAAAAGGGTAGATATTCAGTTAGCAATGGGGCTCGTGAGATTTAGACAATTAAATACCTTCATTTTCCTACCCCTTCTCTGGTTTCTCCAGCTGCTGTTTTGTGATAATAATAATTTAAAAAGTGGTGTTTACTACAAAGGGTTGGGACTTAAGAAGCAATATTTCTGCAAGCAGTTGGTCAATAATGTGATCCATTTCTCTTTGGGATCTTTTTTTTAAGTCTCCAATGTCAAAGCCTGGCCAGCTGTCCTATGCTGACAACATAGAAAATATTCAGCTTTATTGTCCATTCAGGATTCATTGGCGAAATCCACACATGGGCTTCTGGTGACAACAGGGTTTTAATTGGTTTATTGAACAGGTGAGACTCCAAAAAGTGCAAGCAGAAAATGACTTTATTTTACCCTTTCCCCCCGTCAATCCTGCTCTGTCAGATATCACTTCCCGGTCCTTGGATGATTTTGCTGGCAGAGCCCATAGCTTTCAGCCATTCTCAGGTGCAAGGGCAGTCTGATTTTCAGATATTAAAAAGTCCAGTCCAATCTAAATCAAAACCTACATTGCTCATCCTATTCCATGCTCCTCCGGTCTCTCAGCTCATGCTGACTCTAAAATTCCACAGCAAGATGTGATGGGCACGACAGGGTCTGTCCTACACTGTCCCTCCATTGTATTCTTCTGATCCCCCTTCCTTGCCCCTGTGAAGTTTCTGTAGTTTTCAGGATTATAATTCAGGATAAGGTAAAGGAGAGGGGCAAAGTCCAGCATGACTGGTGTTATTGAAATCTGAGTCACTTCCCTTTCTGCAGCAGATTCCCAGATGCTGACTTTTCCATGGGGATATTCAGAGACCCTCTCCAATTCTTCCCCCTTTGTATTCCCTGACCCGGTAAGTGTGCTCACAGACAGACTTCTTATGTCTCCTCTTCAGCTGCTGCTTCAGTGGTTTACCTGCAAAGCCTCTGTCTTCTGGGGGCTCCTTGTTCTTCCTTGTGGTTGTCTTGGGTGAGGTCTTTTCAAGAGGGTGCACCTTCGGCCATGGAGCAGCTGCTCCCTTGGCCCTCCTTCAGTGAAAATACAGATTGCTTCTATTGAAGAACCTCTCTTTCCAGTCTCTGTTTTTGGGGCAGCCCCAATCACCAGTCTTGGTACCATACCAGACTTTAAGGGTCAGAAGCCAAGCTGTCCCAAGAATTCTTTGTACCAAGTTCCTCTTTAAGTAGCTTAGGATGAAGCTGTGAATTTCTGCAGTTCAGCAAACATCCAGCCCTGGGGTGATCCCAATGTCAAAAATTAAATTCACTGAAGCTTTGCGTCTTACAGCTGCAGACTGGAGTGGTGAGCAACCTCCCGTGGGAAGGACAGGCATGGTGCCATGGTTCTCTCGGTTGACAATGCTTTTCAAAGAAACTCTCACTCTGATCAGTATCCTTTGAATTTGTAATAATAATAATAATAATAATAATAAGTTTGTATAAGTTGGAATTTTAGGGTGGGATAGAGTTGTAGCACTGATTTTGCTGTCTCTTGGCAAAGCCTGTAAGCATTGGCTTTCTCCTTAAAATATGTGAGTATTGGTCATTTTTCTTAACATTGGAACTTGAACAGAAACTCAAAAACAAAGAAAAGTCCCATTTAATATGTGTTATATAAAGAACTATAAAAAAGTCAAACTTTTATTTCAACATTAAATCCTTTTCGTCATGGGGAAAATTGCTGACCATGGAAATGTCAGCAAACATTTTGGTATATAATTCTGACATATGTTAGCAGTTCTAGATCTCAGCCAGTGGCTCTCAAGCCTTAGAGTCACTGAGGGAGCTGGTTACAGTAGATCTTCTTCAAGGCTATCCTCAGGTACTCTAATTTAGTAGGTCTGGGATAGAACTCAGGGATCTGCATGTTAAATAAACATCCCCTCCCCTTCTTGATTCTGAAATTGCTGGTCTTGGACCACAATTTTAAAAAAACATCACTCCGGGCAATTCTGGTGCTCTCTAGTCCATGCTGGAAGCAGAGGTCCACATTATTCTAATCCTACACTGAGGACAAAAGGGCAGACTGTTTGAAACGATTGTCTGGCTCAAGTCTGACCCTTGTAAAGTTCTACTCCTAGGAGCAGGCTCCTAGCCAGGTATCTATTGCACTCCAGATGCTTTAAGGTCACCTAGAACTTGCTTACAAATGAATGCCAGAGTTTTGTCTGGAACATGGGGACTAAGGGCTGACCCTGCGCTTACCTTGGGCTGAACCTCTGCCCTCCGAGAGCATAGTAATGGTAGGTGGAGAGGGTACTGATGCACCTATGAGAACAGATTCCAGCTCTGGCTTTTCCCTGTCCAAAATTCTTTCATTTCTGCAAAGGGCACTGTTTCCCTTTGGTTCTTTCCAACTATCACAGGATTTATAAAATCCTATTGTGTGATTTGTATCGTAGCAATTAATGTCATGGTGACATACATGGTCTTTAAAAAAAATACCAACCTGACTAACTCTTTAAACTAAACTGAGTTTTCTTTCAGGTAAAAATCAATGAAGAAATATTTGAGTGACAAAAATATGACTCATGAAAATGATTGCCCGTTATATGTACCAAAAAATGAGAAGTATGCTAATATTGCTACATTGAATTATGTATTTATTTTATATTACATAACCATATCTTATGTAAATAGTCATTATATTTTTTCTTTTTTTCTACCAAAGCTCTCCCTAAGTATGATATAAGCTTCTCACAAACAAAAATATATCTAACTCTTATATTTTTTCTTTCTATTGTGAAAAGCATTTTGTTTGCCTTCTATGTGCTGTGGGAAGGTATGTACTTAGAAATAAAAGTAGTCACCCCAGGATTCCAGTCATTATATAGTCAGGAGACTGGCATTTGGAATCAAAGGCAGAAGATCGTACAGTTAGGTCTTCATGACATGACACTAGGGAGTTCTCAAGTCAGAAGAAGAAACTAGAAGGGGTTGTTTAGAGGAAGAAAACATTCATTTGAATGTTTCTGGTACAGCATAAGATTAACAGGAAGAGGCTAATAACCTACAAAACTAGCAAGTAGCAAGCTAACAAGTCTTGAGAAATTAAGACAAAGGGAAAAATAAAGTGGAAAACAGTAAATACGAAAAAGATAAAGGAATAAAAGACAAAATACCCTGTGGAAAAAATCCATAACCCTTGTTAATAATTAAGTTCTCTCTATAACTCCCATAACTCAACAACAAAAAACAAAAAAAAAAACCAATTGAAAAGTAGACAAAGCACTTGAATAGACATTTCTCCAAAGATACTTAAATGGCCGATAAGTACACGAAAAGATGCTAAACATCATTAGTTACGAGGGAAATGAAAATCAAGACCAAAATGTAATAATACTCCAAACTTGTGATGCTATTGTCCAAAAACAAAACAAAACAGAAAATAGGCAAATATCTTGACAAAGATATGGAGAAATTGGAAGCCTGTGCATTGCTAAAGAGAATACAACTGGTGCAGTCACTGTGGAAATGATATAGTGATTCCTTAAAACGTTAAACATAGAATTACCATACAAACTAGCAATTCTACTTCTGAGTCCACTCCCCCCAAAAGTGAGCAGGATCTCAGACAGATACTTCTACACCTGTGTTCACAGTAGCATTATTCACAATAGTCAAAAGATGGAAGCAACTCAGCAGTCCATTGACAGATGAATGGATTGACAAAATGTGGTATGTACACATGATGGAACATTATTCAGCCTTAAAAAGGAGGACATTTTGACACAGGGTATTACATGGATGAAACTTGAAGACAGTATGCTACGTTAAATACACCAGTCACAAAAGAACAAATATTGAGTGGTTCTACTTTGTATTAGGCATTCTCCAGAGAAATAGAACCAATATATGTCCACATGTATAAAGAGAGATTTATTTTAAGGAATTGGCTCATGCAACTGTGAAGGGTTGTCAAATCCAAAAGATTAAGGAAAGAGGTGCAGTTTGAATCCAAATGCAGTCTGCGAGAAAGCCAGCAACAGCCAGTGTTGCAGATGAAGTCTGAAGGCAGTTTGCTGGAGAATTCCCTCTTAATCAGGGGAGATAATTCTTTTCTTCTATTCAGACCTTCAACTGATTGGATACAGCCCATCCACATTGTGGATGGCAGTCTCAAAGTCTACTCATTTAAATGGTAATTTCATTTAAAAACACCTTCACAGAAACATCCAGCATAATGTTTGGCCAAATATATGGGCACTGTGGCTCAGCCAAACTGACACATAGAACACTTATATGAGGTTCTTAGAGTAGTCAAATTCATAGAGACAGTAAGTAGAATGGTGGTTTCCAGGGGTTGAAGGGTGGGAGGAATGGGGAGTGAGTGTCTAACGAATACAGAGTTTCAGTCAGGAAAGAAGAAAAAGTTCTAGATGTATATGGGGTAATGGTTGCATAACAGAGTGAATATACTTAATGCCACAGACCTGTACATTTAAAATTGATTAAAATGGTAAACTTTAGGGGCACTCAGGTGGCTCAGTCAGTTAAGTGTCTGACTCTTGATTTTGGCTTAGGTCATGATTTCACTGTTTGTGGGATTGAGCCCCACATCAGGTTGTGCACTGACAGCAGGGAGCCTGCTTGGGATTCTCTCTCTCCTTCTCTCTCTGCTCCTCCCCTATGCATGTGTGCTCACTCTCTCTCTCAAAATAAATAAATAAATAAATAAATAAATAAATAAATAAATAAATTTTTAAAAATGGTAAATTTTATGTTATGTGTACCACAATTTTTAAAAAAAAGGAAGAAGAAAGCTCTCTCTTATTGAGCAACTATTATATAACAGGAACTATTACATGCATTTTTCCTTATCTGCACAACTGCTAACTGGAATAATGTTATTGCCCCCAATTTTTATACTCTGGGACAGAGCCAATCATTAGTGGAGCCTATTGGAATGAAGGTCACTCTGCCTTCAATCAGAACTCTTTAGTTTACCTCACTGCTGTTTGAAAAGCCTTGCAGAGTGCCAGCACTTTCCAGGGAAGCCTAGAATATGGCAGGTGGTGGCTGGATGAGAAGCTCTGAGTTTCAGGCCTCTTGAGCTTCAGGGGGACTAGGTGTGAGATCTCTATTAATTTCACCAAGACCATGTTTCTCCAAAGTGAGATTTGATGAGTTCCTGTATCAGGACCACTAACGAATTTGTTAAATTGTAGCATTTTGGCCCAATCACACTCTTCCCAGAAATATGAATTGGATACTTCCTGAGGGATTTCTAAGCACACTCAACTTTCAGACTCACTGCATTAGGAGGCAGTGCAGACTTTCCAGAACAAATGTGGCCAACAGGGGCAACAAGGCTACAGGATGAGTGGATTCTTACAAGTGAATCTCACATTCTCATTGACTTCTATTTTGAAATTAGGAGTGTATTCTCATGGGAAGAATGATCTGAGGGGGGGTATTTGAAAATTTGGATGACTAAATTTCATTCCATTCCACCGTATTTAATTTAGCTTAATTTAACAATAAGACACAGTTCTTGTCCTCTTGTGGTTCACAGTCTACTAAGAGGACAAGAAAATATACAACTAGCCATATGAGAACTGTAGCAAGAACAAGGATATGCGAGGATCACTGAGGAGGGATTGAATAAACCACTCCATGTGGGTGGGGACTCAGAAAATATTCCACTGGAGCAATGACTTTGAAGGATTCAGAAAATATTCCATTGGAACAATGACTTTGAAGATGAATATAATCTTGTCATATGGAAAAGGGGAAAATTCCATTCCAAAAGGAGAAGACACACGAGCCAAAATGCAGAGGGTGATGCCACTCACAAAGTGCTTTTCTGGACACTTTCTGAACTTTTACATAATCAAAACCTAAAGTTTTATGAGCTTATTTTATAGGTCACAAATAAGGCTACATTAGATGATTTTGTGAATAATTGACAAATTGGGAGTGGGTAGTCTTGTTATGTCATGGCAGATACCAAGAGAAGAACTGAGTTTTAGGGTTTGTGAATATTTCTAGTTGGGAAATTTCTAGAATAATATCTCTTTGTGTGGGGCGGGGGGGGGGCGGGGAAGAGCTAGGGACAGTGCCTAGAAATCTCCTTGTGGAAGTGCTCATGAGATATCTTTGTGAGAATTCTGTATATTGGAAAAAAAGAGTAAAAACATGAGTAATTATTATTGATACATAATTATAATAAAATTTGTGAGCACCATGTAGACTTTCCTCATCTGCATGACCTGGGGGTGCTAGGCTCTGAGTCTGAAAATTGATCTTTGTAAAAGCCATACCTTTTATGTCATGAAGCTATGGGGGAATAGAAGTCACTGTAGAAATGTACTTACCCTTGTCTAAATCTCACACATGTCTTTCCAATCGAAACTGTCAGTCCAGGAATAGGCAGCTTTCAGTGAGGTGCTGGAGAATCATAGAATCAATATACTTCAAATGAAGGTGGGAAAGCAGAGAAAGCTCTCCTGTAGGATATGCTTGCATTTTAGAAGTATCACGCGTGAATCTAAATGAGGTTTTCATTGGAGAAATGATTGTATAGGGGGAGGGAAATTCCTCCACTTCTCTGAACTGCCAAAAAACGAAGTGAGAGCTTCAGCACCTTTCCCTAAAAGGTTTCACTACTGCTGGCATTCATTACTTTGTAGGAGAAAATGAGAACTGAAGTTCACAGAAGGCCATTTTTTTCTGGTCAAAAGGAAACCTCTAGCTTGGTCTTTTCAGATAACTAGGGGACACTATTATATATGAAATAACAAGGAACCTGAGGAGATACCACTGGAGTATCTCTGCTCCACCGAGGACAGCATTTAGGATTTGCCTTAAATTTGCTCAGTTGTCAATGTCAATGTCTGATAAATGAATGCACGCTGGAAGCCTGCTGCATATGTCTGCAGAGGAGATGTAGCGGGCAGGCCTGTGGCTCTGTGGATTCAGCTGTGAGGCACTGGTAGTAAAAGGAATATAAAGCAACTTCTTTCTGGAGATTTAGTCTGAAGCAGAATTTCAAATGAGCACCAAGTAGTCCATTACATATTCCTGCATATATTTCGGGAGATGTTAAAATCTCTTATATCTTCTCAGTGGCCGTAACCTGCATTCAGTGTTCTCTGAAGGTTCCGGAGAAGCTCCCTGGAAAAAATTATTTGATTGTGTTTTTCTTGGATTGATCTTAGTTTGTATCACTCAAAATCTCTTTCCCCTTAAATTTCGAGATTGTTCCACCCTTCACATTGATGTGCGGACTCTTGGGAATATCAGAAAGGAGATGTGTCCTTACCGCGGCAGGTGCATTGTATGTGAGTTTCATAGAGGGTTGGCTGAACGTGGCATGCAGAAATGACTACATATGCAAAGAAAGGTCCAGGCTAGTGAGGTAAAAGTAGACTAAAGAGAGTCTAGTAGCAGTTCTTTTCCAAAATTCACCTTCTTAAATGACTGCAAAACTTTGCTTTCAGTCTTTTTTTCTTCCAAACTAGTCTCTCCCAGCTGCAGAAAAGATTTTTCCAAAAAATGTACATCTGATCAGGCCCTCAGATCTCCAGCTTAGAGAACTTTGATGCCTTCCTGTGCATCCCCTTCCTCAGCTTGGGTGGTCCACAGGGCTGCAGGGCACGGGGCACCTGCCTTGTCCCTAAACTTCATCTCCTTTCCCTCCTCAGAATGCATGCTGGGCTGGGATAGGCCAGAGCAGGTCACTTGCAAGCTCCTTAATGTCCCTGCCTCTTCCACACTGTAAGCTGTGGCCTGTGCCATTTCCTCTGTACTGGGATATCTTTGTTTCCCTTGTTCAATAGATAAATCTCTACTTTTTCTTTTGAACTCTAATGTATGCTTTTTCACTGCAGAGTATGGACCTTGTCTGGTTCACCTTGGGACTGTAGAGGGCGGGACTACCACCTGTTCTGGAGCAAACACTAGAGAAGCACATGTTGGATGGATGAAGTGTCACTTCTGGCGGGCCTACCTGCCATACTTAGCCCTCTTGGCTTCCACTGAACTTTTTACAAACTCCATCAGCACTTACCATCCACTGCAGTGATCTGTGCATAGCTCTGCTCCCCATGAACTCTGAGCTCCTAAAAGGAAGGGGAACCCGGAAGTATCTATTTCCAGTGTCCATGTAGAGCTTGGCCCGAGATTGGCTTGCAGTGATGAATGAATAAGTAAACACTGTTTACCCAAGATGAGTAGTAGGGAAAATAGTAATGTGAGTTGTAGTTGATATTTTTTTACTTCCTGTGAGAAACCAGCCCCTTTACCAACCATTTCTCAAAAACCACCATCTTCCCAACAGAGTTTCAGATGCCTCCATCTCACCATCAGTAAAACTTAAATGATCTCTAATATATGTCGTTATTTTATGGATGAGAAAGTCAATGTCTAGCAAAGGAGAGTGATTTACTCAAGTACACCCGGGAAATAGTAGGACCCAGAGCAGACCCACCTTCCCCCACCCATACAACTTCCCTCAGTCAACTGCTGTCTGGTCACTCCTCCTCCTCCTCCTACAACTTCCCTCAGTCACTGCTGTCTGGTCACTCAGGTCCTGCCAGGGTCCAGGCTTCCCAAATTGGTAAAATACCAAAGTCACCTTTAGTTTCATATGCTTTATCTCCAAGGTGACATCTTCATTTTAATAGGGACCTTCAATTTCTGAACACACAGGTACCTACCTGGGTTCCTGGCATATAGCAGATAGTCAATAAATATTCCTTGAATATTAATAATGGCAGGCTAGAAGATTTGAGTTTGAAAAAGGGTGTGAGTGTGGGTAGATTTTGGTAGGGAAGATGGAGAAGCGTTTAGCACCATATTTGTCATTATAGCAAAGATGGGTTGTAAAAAATATATAGTAGAAATTATATTTTGCAATTCTATGTGTTACCATTCTTTAGATTCCAGTCAGATATAGTGCTTGGGGAGGATGACTTCTGAAGCTTACAAATCACACACACACACACACACACACACACACACACACGCTCACACACACACACATGCTCACTCACACACACAGACACACGCTCGCTTACACTCATTCACTCACTCACAACACATGACATGAAGATGGTCCCTTAAGTCCAGGTCATTCCTTGCTCTGGGTTTGAACTTGAAAGGCATCTCATGCTTGAGGAGCAACTTCTTTCTCTTAGCAGCTCAGAACTGACATCACACCTTCTAGGCTCACAGATGAATGAGAGAAACCTCATTTCCTTTTTCTGCAACAGTAAAAAGCTAAAATCCAAACATTCATTCTTAAGTTTATTTACTAAGACTCTATATATTTTTTAGGTGGACAGGCCTAAAACCATCCTCTCTGGGAGAAAAAAAAATTATGATTTTAAGAAAGTGGCAAAGACCACTACCCTGAGCTCCAGACCTGTGCATACACCTGTTCACTGTTCATCTCAACTGGAATAAGCCACAGGAACATGATGTTCCACATGTACAAAAGCAGCTTTGACATCTTTCTGCTCAAAGGCGCTCCAGGTTCTATGCTAATTATTCTGGAAATTGGTGCCACCATCTACTGAGTTGCCCCCTATACTCTCCTTTCTCCTTCTAAATGGTTCTGAGATTTTGGCAGGAGCTCTTCCTCTGGCTGCCTCTGTGCCACCCCTAGTCCTCCTGTCCCAGTGCAGGCTAGCTTCTCACCATCATTCTCCCATCCACCCTGCCCATTGACATCTCTCCATCCATACCTCACCTCCCTCCCCACTGGATCACTGAGGAAGCTTCATGCCTGGCCCAGAGCTTTAAGCATGACCTCTCTAATCTGTCCCCACTGAGGCCATAGTGAGCTCTATAAAATGCCAATCTGATCATGCCTGTGGCCTCTGTCAGAAGCTTTTCAGGGGTTTCTTGTTGCCCACAGGGCTAAGTGCAGACTTGTTAGTATGGTCCAGCTGACCCTCAGGGTTGGGGCTGCAGCTCTCGGGTGGCATCAGTCTCTCGCATCTGTCTTACAGATATGGCCACTAAGAGGACGCTCCTTGACTTTGCATGCTCTCCTCTGGCCCACAGTACTTCTCTTCACTTAGTTTTAAAAGGCTGAGTGAAACCAAACATCTCTTCCTCCCTGAACTCTTTTCTGACATCATCCCTTTGTGCCCCAACTCTGCTCGGGTCAGATTGAGATTATGTACAGAGAAAACTTCATTGCATTGATTTCTCTGCATGGATTTCTTCCTTCTCCAGGGCAAGAATATCATTTCCATCCTTCTATAAATGCCTCCAGCAGTGTCTGGTACAGAGTAGGTGCTCAGAAATCCCTCACTGAATGGATGAAGCACAAAGAACTAGGATGCGAGGCAAGATGATCCCAGGGTAGAGTGAGGTCAGCAGTCTAAGACCTGCCTTCTAGAGAGGGCAGTCCCTACTCCATTACTCCATGGCTGGCTCTCGGGACTAAGCATGGAAGGGAACACAAATTCACAAGGACTGTGAACCCTCTCCCCTCCCAGAAGGAAGGGGCTGAATCTCAGGTGCAGCAAGCTATACAAAAAGGGTCACATCTGGAGGCCTTGGCTGTGTTTGGCCCACACATGTGATTTGTTTGGAAGAGGCTGTATCTGGGAGGTCATGGTAGGAAGAGGTGGGGAGGAAGAATTTGAATGCCTTTGGGTGGGAGCATTACCTTGCCAGTTTATCATAGACCGCACCTCTTCCTGGTTATGGAGGTGCCCCTCTCCCTAGGCATGTGCATTTTTGACTGGAGGCTACTTTTAGTACATATGGTACCTTTGTGTAAAATGTCAGATAAATTGTATTTCTTATCCAGGGTGGCCACAGTGCTGCTTCAGGGCATGTGGCTGAGGGATCAGAGCAATGTCCAGGCCGTACGGTCCCCACTGCCTAACCCTGCGTGGAAGCCTAGTTTTGACTTCTGCTGTGGCAGGCGGACTCTAAAATCTCCTTCAATGATCTCTGCCTCCTCGTATTGACACTTTGTGTAATGCTCTCCTTTCAACTTGTTTCTAACCATAGAATATGACAAAGGTGAAAGGACAGCACTTCTGTTATTAGGTTATAGAAGTCAGTAACTTGCATCTTCCTGTAGACTCTCCCCCTTCTGGCTTGGATGAAGCAAGCTGCCATGTTGGTGAGGCCCATCTGACAAAGGAAATAAGGGTGGCAACTGGCCAGAAGCCAGCAAGAAACAAAGGCCTTCAGGGACTGAATCCTACCAACAACCTTGTGAGTGAACTTGGCAGTAGATTCTTCCCCAGTCAAGCCTTCAGATAAGACCTCACTCATGGCCAGCACTGTGATTGCAATCTCATGAGAGATTGTAACAGAGGAACCAGCTAAATCATGCCCAGTTTTTGACCCACAGTGACTGTGAAATAATAAATGTGCATTATTCCAAGCTGCAAATTTAAGGTGACTTGCTACGTAGCAACAGGTAACTGATACATTCATTTAAAACTTTCTGACCCTTTCTATGTAGATCAGAATCCTTGGGTCTTCTTGCACGTGGTCCAGCCAGCACATGACTTGTTTCCGGGAGGAACATGAAAAAGCACATGTGTTGTTTCTGTTTTCTCATATTATTCATGGGTGACAAAGAAGGAATATGTTACAATCTGGCCTACCTTATGGACAGGGAGTTGAGAACAGGCTTGGGAAGAGAACAATAAACATTGCACATGTGATGCACTGTCTGCCTTGCTGGGATGACCGGAAAGAAAATAACCTCAGACTCAGAGACTGTGGGCTTAGCCATATCTGCATACATGAGGCATCTGCTGAGACAAGGAAGAGCCAATAAATTATCAAACAGGGCTTAGCAGCTAACCATCACACAGTGGTCCATCTGCTAGGCAAGATTGCTGTGGCACGTTACAGTAGTTACAGTGAGAAAAATTGCTCTTTGGACTTGATGTATGCTATCTTTCTTATTTTTTTTTTACTGAAAGCAATCCAGGCATGATATTTAGCAATGCTACAAAACAGACTGTCAGCGGGATATAACTTAGATGCGATATGCTTTATCTTGGTACTGACAAGCAGCTCTCTGATATTTTTTTAAGGAAAAAAAATCCAAGAAAACAATGAAAATTTCCTGTAAAGCTGCAATACACTTATTTAAATGTCTTTTAAAAATGCACAGAATGTTTTCGCCTTATAAGTATTGAATACTTTGCTTTCATAGAATGTTAGTGTTGCAAAGGGACTCAGAGATTTTCTAATGGAAACTTCTCATTTTACAGTTGGGAAACCAAAGTCAGAGAGTGGGGGTCTGGCTTTTCTCTGTATTGTAAGGCAGGTTAATGCAGAGAGGATACCAGCAACCCCCAAGGCATGTTGTCAAGCATCTTGATTTAATCTTTATGACAATGTAATAGGTACCATCATTATCCCCATTTTACAGATTAAAAAAAAAAACCCACACAAGTCTCAGAGAGGTTCAGTAACTTGTGCCATGTCACACAGCTGATAAAAGAGAAGCAAGGAGTTTACAGTCAAATGCAATTCTTTCTGACCCCAGAGTCTCAGCCTTTAACCACTAAACTATACTACCTCCTGACACGGGGCTCCTAACTTTTGTTAAATGCTCTTCCACAAAGAACCAGCTGATATATAAATAATAATTTTTCTCACCAGAAACCTTTGATAATAAGCTGATTGTCTAGAAAAATAGGAAGGAAATTAAACTCGTCACATGCACTTGCTCTGTCTCCATTATTGCCCCTCCAGGGTCAGTCCCATCGTTCACTGGAAACTTGGCTCTCATTCTTACTTTACAATGTGCATGCATCAGTTAGCTTTTGCTGCATAACAAACACTCCAAAACTTGGTAGCTTAAGCCAAAAACCATGAATAGGGTGTATGTAAAGAGAAAGAATTTCAGAAGGTGGAGAGTGAAACTTCCCTGACCTTCCAGATATCTATATGCAGTTACTTATTAGGCATCTCCAACTTGACCTATGAACTTCATACTCTGTCTCTTCATCTCTATGTGCTCAAAGTGAACACATGATGATCTCTCTAAAATATGCACCTTCTGAACCCTTTATCTCAGAGAAGTGTATCATCATCCCAAAAGTCAGATATCCCAGAGATATCTGCACTTTCCTCTCTCCTTCTATGTTCTTTCAGTAACATGCTATGGTGTAGGACCCAACATTCTGACTCACTATTATGTGCTTCTTTGACATCTGGTAAAATCAGGAAGACCCTCAAATGGCTTAACCATTTGTTCTGTTCCCGATTCTGTTCTTGCTGATAAGGTCCCCTAGCTAAACAATGCTTTTTATCATGGGACAAGGCATGGTTCCTGCTTATACCCGAGTAACAGGTTTCATCTCCCTGCCAGCTCACAGAATTGTTCAAACAAGCCCATTACATCCTCCCATGGGAAGCACGGGGCACCTCACCCTACTGATACTATAAAATCTGCCTCCCATTATTTCTGCTGGTGCAGTCTGTTCCCAGGCCCTCCCCATGTGGCCCTGTGCTGTGTGTGATGTCCTCTGCCCCGGTTGTAAACATATGCGACTCATAAATGGCTGTCTCATCTGCTGTCCAGTGTCAAGTGTGGTATGTTTGGTCATCTCTGCTACTGGGGCAGAAATCCTTGCCTCAGTGATGGGGTGAATGGAAGATGATAAAACACAAGTCTTTGGTGTCTTTCTTCCAGTTACCCTCAGAGCTGTGCCTGCTTCTCCTTTCTCACATTCACTGCCTTTTATTCTGGCCCTCATCACTTTTCACTGGATCATTATAGAAGCTTCTTTACCGGTCTCCTTTCCCGTGCCTTAATGCCTTTCACTCCACTACCCACACAGTAACCAGGTTATCCCTTTACAACCAAGACTTGAAGACATTATTTCTTTGCTTCAAGTCCATTATTGGCTTCCTATACCTGTCAGGATAGAAGTGAAATTCCTTAGTTGAGGTTCCATGTCTTTCCCTGGTCTGGTCCTGGCTTTTCTCTCTGGCCTCATGTTCTAGCCCTCTATTACTTTCATGTTTTACCCTTGCTTTCTTTCCCGATATTTGGGCCTCTGTGGTTTTAGACATGAGTTCCTCCTTGTAGTCAAGGCCCTTTTCTTCTCTACCTAACTCTTACAGGTCTTGGGATATTCTTCCAGGAAGCCTTCCCTGATCACCTTTCAGTGATTGGGGTATCGAGCTCTGAACTCCACTCACACCTGTGCCTGCTTCTACTACAGCACATGCCTATATTCTACTTATCTCTTTACTTGTCCTTCTTTCCCGACAGACTGTAAACTCCAGTGCTGATGGCAGCCTCTGGAATATAGAAGGCATTCCACCCATATTTGTGAATTAATGAGTGAATGGAAGTTAAATACATTCCAATGCCAATGAGTAGCTTGTTTTCATTTTCATGAGGAAGATACAGCTTCTTATAAATGCATTTTGTAAGAGGTTTAATGTTCTTTCCTTTCAAGTTTTTTTCTTTCTCATTTCATGTTCATATTAACCTGATTTCAGAAGAAAATGTTTAGCACAATTCTATTTTAAGAACATAAATTCATAGGGGCAGGAAATGAGAAATTGCTCTTTGAAATGCTCTTGGGAAATTTCAGTCTATGCCTTGTGTTGTTTAAAATAAAATAGCTCCAGACCAGGATATAGAATAGGAGGCAAAATGAAACCTTGGCCTATAACATTATTTCAGATAAAAATCCCCTTGTAACAGATGAACACCATAGGACTTCTAAATTGACTTGTTAAAGGGATTTCTTTTTTTTAAATAAATACCTGGTGAGAAATTTTATAAGTTACCCAGAGAAGCTCAGTGTGTCAGAGGATGGATTCCCAGTTTCTGCAGTGACTAAGCACATGAAAGGAGAGATCTAAACCAGAGAAACAAGAAGAGGGCTGTCAGACACATCCGTGTCTCCCCTTTCACTTCTTTTTTAAGCCACCAGGTCATTTGGCATGGTGGTGACTTCATGGGATTCTTCTCTCTGTGTTTGTTCTGCTTTGGGTATGTGCCTGTGGGAGGCAGATTTTCCTGATTGGAAGAGTTGGTCTTTTTGAGGTGGTGATGAAGGTCAGAGTTAGGGTTACCCTTTCCTATGATTAGTTCTGTCTACTAGTGCAGCTTGGGTGAAGAAGAGATGTGCATTCGTTCTTGTTAAAATGACTTGACAGGTAGCACTTACCATGGACAGCATCCTTCTGTGCACTTTTTAAATAATTTACTCATCCTTATGACTATACTACAATTCTCCCTATTTTACAGATGGGGAAGTTGAGACACAGAGAGGTTAAGTAACTTGTCCAAGACCACACAGCTACGAAGTTCTATAGGGTGTCTGAACCAGACAGTCGGTAGAAACTGGGTGCTTAACCACTAGACTAGAGAAGGAGATTTTTATGTTAGCTATTGGGGTTTAAATCATTTTCTTTGATCTTGACAACAAATGAGTGATATCTTACTTTTATTTTATAGCAGAAAATATGGCTCAGAGGTCATAGGAGAGGGTCTTCAATGGTAGAACTGGGGTGTGATCTCAGTGTGCCTCATTCTAAAACCCATGTACTGTCCTGTGCTACCACTGGGCAATTGCCTCATGATCCCTGGCCCTGAGGAAGAGCCAGCATGATTGTGTAAGTGATGAGAGTGTTTCAGATTTGCCTGGCATGTATCCTTCCCATCCCAGATGATCTTCATGGATTCCTGAGGCAGAAAGGGGGGGTGGGCAGAGGTCCTTGCTCTTCTGTCTTATAGGTGAGCAAATCCTTGAGTCAAAAAGGGAAGTGACTTGTTCAAGGTCAAACAAGGTAGAGATAAAAAACAAAAGCACATTTTCTGACTTGAAGACCAGTGCAATTTCTGCCTTTTTTTTTTTTTTTACAGCTCCTTCAGAGTTGTTGAGTGACAGCTAAGTTGAGTGATCTTGAAAAGCTGGTAGATTGTTCGAAAATTTGCTTTCGACAACATTTGAGAGCTAAATTTGAGGGGAAGGTTCAGAGAGGCAACTTTGAGCTTCTTTGTTCAAAGGAAGGAACAGAGAGACAAGTTTTCAAACCCTCAAGTGACTGACTTGGAGAAAAGAAGTTGATTTTGCTAAACTTTTCCCAAGTTGTAATCCAGCCAAGTCATTCTTGGTAATGCACTAACTTAGACTCCTCTCACCCTGCTTCACACTGTGTGGGGAAATTAGGAAGGAGTATTGGAATTCTTACCTTCGGATTCTTCACCATCCCAACACAATTTTGAAGGCTCTTATAAGCCTGCCTTCTCAAATGGCAATAAACAGACCCACTGAAGACAAATCCAATTAAATTGGCTCAAGAACCATAAATTAAAAAGTGGGGATGGGTGGGTTATAATCTGATGTCAAATCCTTGGGTGCAGATCCTAGCCACTATAAATCAGACCTTGGCTTCATTTTGACATCCATATCACCCACCAGCTTTAAGTCTGCCCCACCACCAAGTTCAAAGTCAAATTAATATTTGGTGCACTTGGTCTGTTGCATGGGCCGGTCTCTTTCTCAGTGTTGTCTCTCAACTACCCCTCCACTCCTTAGCTGGGTCAGAAAACCCAGGCTCGGACTCCTGAGGGGTCTTGATTCTGAGATGGCAAAACAGGTTTAGGTTGGAGGAAAAACAGTCTATTCTTCCACAGTGGGGTGGACCCGTGTTCTGGACGGGGAGGCAAGAAGGAAGCTGAGGATAGCGTGAACTCCTCATTTTGTGAAGGAGTTGGAAGCTCAGAGCAGGAGAAAGCAGCATGGTGGAGATAGGAAAGCACAGGAGAGCTGGATTTGAATTGTGGCTCGTGCTTACCCAGTAACTTTGAGCAACGGGTCCCCTGGTACCTCAGTTTCACCTCTTTAAGTTTGGAATAAAAACAGGCTTAAAGGAGATAGTGTACAATGTTAGGTATGATTGTCCAGCTGTGTAAGGTCAGACAGAGGCACTGAGGCAGCTCCGGAACCCGAATTCTGGCTTGCCAGCCGCAGCTCGCTCTTGCCCGTGAGCCTTTAAAGCAGCCGCGTTCATTCTTTGCTACTTTTTGCCTTTGCGGCGATAGTCAAGCCATTTTCTCTCCCGGAGAACAGCTAAGCACATATCATTTTTTTTCTGTTCTTTTTATGAAGCTCAGGTGAAACCCGAGTTCTCACATGCAAATGAAGCCAGAACCCTTCCCCTTAAACTGACTGCCTGTGGAGATGGCAGTCTCCAGGACAACCAGGCCTGAGAAGGCCTCCCCGCCTGAGTGGCAAATGCACCTGTTTTTAATTAGCATGAACAAAAGCAATCCTGCCAGCACCAGGCAGAGCCTGAGAGCATCGGTTTTGGAGTAGGTTAACCCTTCAGTGCTCCTCACTCCAAAAGGTTGGGGAAGAAACTCAGTAGGGCTGCTGCCGCCACCTCCCCTCGCAGTGCCACCTGACTCTTTGAGGGCAAGCTCGTCACCAGTCTCCCACCGAGATGGTCAGTGGGCCCTCATCCCCCCCCACCCCCTCCCTGGAGCATCATTTTATCACCACACCTAAGTGCCTTACCATTTACAAATTCCTTCATTGGCTTCATTTCTTTCTCAGCATGCGGACTCTCCTTTTTGTTTTTTGCTTTGTTTTTGTTTTAAAAAAAATTTTTAACGTTTTATTTATTTTTGAGACAGGGAGAGACAGAGCATGAACAGGGGAAGGTCAGAGAGAGAGAGGGAGACACAGAATCTGAAGCAGGCTCCAGGCTCTGAGCTGTCAGCACAGAGCCCGACGCGGGGCTCGAACCCACGGACCGCGAGATCATGACCTGAGCCGAAGTCGGCCGTTTAACCGACTGAGCCACCCAGGCACCCGTTTTTTTGTTTTTGTTTTGTTGTTTTGTTGTTTTCTTTTACCGCCAAAGAAACCCCGTTTACAAAGATCATGAGATTCCGGGTGGTTCTGAGAGCAGGAACCGGCAAAGCAGGGATCTGAGCTCATGAATGAATTCTAATTCCGAGTCTTCATTTACAGCCCTTCTCCCCTAGCCTCTGCTGCTGCCTTACCATTTGATAGCCGGGTCAGTGGCCGATACACCTAAAAGTGACCTGGTTTTGTTGCAGTGCAGGGAGACAGACACAATAATTTTTGAGAAACACTCCCCTCGATGCCTTAGAATCACTTGGGGAACTTCTAAAAATAGAGACCAATTATGGAGGAGTCTCTGGGAGGAGGCTCTGCCTCTGGTACTTTCTACAATTCCCTAGTGGGTCTTAATACATAGCCGGGGCTCGGCTGAACTCTGAAGACCCTCCTACCTCTGAGAAGCTGTGATTTTTGAGGGACGGAAGGGGCACTGGCACCAGGGTGTGGGGAGGGACAGAGGTCTGGGATGGATTTCATCCTGGAAGCAGTTGGCAGACTTATGTAAAGGCTGTTCCATTTTGGGGGCTCCTGGGGGACTCAGTTGGTTAACTTTCTGGCTTTGGCTCAGGTCATGATCTCAAGGTTTGTGGGTTCAATCCTCGTGTCAGGCTCTGTGCTGACGGCTCAGAGCCTGGAGCTGCTTCAGATTCTGTGTCTCCCACTCTCTCTGTGCCTCCCCCACTCACCCTCTGTCTCTCTCTCTCCCTCAAAAATAAATAAGCATTAAAATTTTTTTTAAAAGAAGACCATTCCATTTTGAACTCCACGTTGGCACATTTTCCCAGTCCCTTAGCTCATGTTCATCTAATCAATCAGCATGGCAATTAGGCAGCATTTACGTTCATCGTCACACGTGCTTCTTCTTTCTAGTAAGACTCAAGATATTTTTTATCAGGAAGGAACTGCAGGGCAAGGCTTATCCAGGGGTGTCCACCTCTTTTTAAGGTCATGAAACCTTTGGGAATACAATGAGAGTTATGCAGACTCTCTTGAGGGAAAGGACATGCGAGTATATATCCATACTTGCCTAATTACATATTCTGTACTGTGTGATATATAGTATATGTGATCTAGTATAAAACATAGTATACGTATACAAACATACTTCACTTCGCACATGCTGTGTTTTTTATGAGTTGGTTCGGGGCAACTCTGCTTCCAGCAAGTCTCGTGGTGCCATTTTTCCAATAGCATTTGCTCATTTAATGTATCTGTGTCATATTTGGTGATCTGTGGTCAGTGATTATGAATCGCTGAAAGCTCAAGATGTTGGCTAGAATTTTTTTAGCAATAAAGTGATTTTTTTAACTTTTTTAAAGTTTATTTAGAGAGAGAGAGAGAATGAGCACGTATAAGTGAGTGAGAGAGAGAGAGAGAGAGAGAGAGAGAGAGAATCCCAAAAAGGCTCTGCACTGTCAGCACAGAGCCAGATGTGGGGCTCGAACTTACGAACCATGAGATCATGACCTGAGCCAAAATCAAGAGTCGGATGCATAACTGACTGAGCCACCCAGGCACCCAGCAATAAAGTGTTTTTTAATTAAGGTGTATACATTGTTTTTTTAGACATAATGTTATCGAATAGTTAATAGACTAGAGTATAATGTACACCTAACTTTTATATGACCGGGAAACCAAAAAATTTATTTTTTGCAATCCTTGCTTTGTTGTGGCGGTCTGGAACTGAACCTGCACGTGTGTTTGTGTGTGCTCACACACATGTGCACACACACACACACACACACACACTCCACACATTGTTTGCATACAACTCTGGGAGTCCTCAGAAGCTCCAAGGTCAGTGGGTCTCAATCTTCAATAAGCAGGCATCAGAATCACCTGGAGGGTTCAGTGAAACACAGGTCTTTCGGACCCAGCGCTAGGATTTCTGGTTCAATAGGTGTAGGGTGGGGGCCTGAAATTTTGCATTTCGAAGGAGTTCCCAGGTGATGCTGGTGTTGCAGATGTGAGGAGGACAATTTGCAAGCTGATGGCCTCAGACAGCAGCCTCTCTTCTAGCCTTGCCCTCCTCTATTGTAAGTACGTGGGTTTAGGTGCAAAGAGAGGTCACACAGCAAGCTCAGGGTGGTGCCAGTAGTGTGAAGTCCTAGCCATTTCAATCCAGTGAAACTCCATACACCTGCCACAAGCCAGAGGAATAAGACAAGATCCCTGTCACGGACTCAAAGATCCGTGAATAGTAATAACGAAACTCAGAATGTGACCATTGTCATGAGAAATTATGAGTGTCAATGAAACATCTTCATAATTTGGGCTGGGGCGGAGAAAGGCACTCAACGAGGGCTCGGGGAAAGTGACTGCATTGCAGCTGCCTCTGGAGGGAAGGTTGGAGGGGAAGGAAAGAACTACTGGCCACTGAACGTCTAGTATGTGTCCATACACCTCTTACTGCTTTGTGTGTACTTTACTATTTAGCCTCACTGACTTCTCAGAACCATGGTGGACATTATACCACGTTTACACAAGAGGAAATGAGATACTGTGTTCTTTCCAGTATCGCACTGCGGATAGAACAGGAAGGAACCTTTGGAATTTTGTTCAGGCCTTGTGTCTATGTGCCAATGTGCCTCATTCATAGGGACAGTCAAGTACTTTAGGAAGCCATTACTGGGGTTCTGATAGAGAAGGCACCATTCCATTAGGTACGCCTCCATGGGAGGTGAGATGAACTGATCACGAGAGAAAGGGGGCAGCAAACTAGCCCGCCCAGAGACCCACCTTCTCACCTGATGCCAGTAGAGGGAACAGGCATTCTTTACCCCACAGCGGCCAGGGCAGTAAGGGGACACAAATTGTAGTGAAGAGGGACAGGAAGCAAATGCATTTGGTAAGAGGCCTAGCTGTTAATTTCATTGACCAGGAGGTTGGGGGCAGGCATGGAAACCCAGCTCTCAGCTCTGTAATAAACAGAGCTTCTAAGATTTTTTTAAAAAATTTAATGTTTATTTATTTTTGAGAGAGACAGAGACAGAATGCGAGTGGGTTAGGGACAGAGAGAGAGGGAGACACAGAATCCAAAGCAGACTCCAGGCTGTGAGCCATCAGCACAGAGCCCAACGTGCTGCTTGAACTCACGAGCTGTGAGATCATGACCTGAGCCGAAGTCAGACGCTCAACTGACTGAGCCACCCAGGCGCCCCAATAAACAGAGCTTCTGTTTGAAGGATTGCTGTCAACTCACAGACAGTAGGTGTGGGGGTGGAAAGGACAGGAGGCAGACTAGAGCAGGGGAAATTGGCCATGCTGATGGTGTTTCCCTTGTCGTCAATGCTAAATAACAGCAGCCCTGGACTCTGACATCGTGGATTGAGCAGAAGGCAATTGTTCTGTGCTTCCGCATGGGTTTTCTACTGAGCCTGGCATCTCAACGTCAGAAAAACTGAGGAATAACAAAGAGAGCGTCTGGCCTCTGGGAGCCAGGTTACCAGGCCGCTGCTTCTTTTCAGCCCCAGTGACTTAGGCAGGCCGTGAACTTCCAGGGCTTCTGTCCCAGGTGAGCTTATCTCCGAGGGCCTTACAACTCCCAGATTCTCTAAGATGGAGCATGGTGGCCCATTTAGGAGCAGTGGAGACTGAAGGTGGGTCTCCAGGAAAAGTGGTGCCTTTGAATTCAGGATGACATTGAAGTCAGGTTGACATTGCAGCCAGTGGCAGGATTTCTGCACCTTTTAGTAGCCAAGCCAGTGCACCCATTTGATTAGAGAGCAGATTCTGATGTCCGTGAGCCATGGGTGTGAAAATCCTGGCTCTGTCACCTATAAGTAAGTTATTTGATCCCGCTTATCTTTCTTTTTTCTTATGAGAGGAGAAGCCTGTAAAAAGGAGATACTAAACACACACTGTTTAGGGTTGCTTTTAGGATTAGGTGAAATAGGGAGACACACATTGTGCGTAGTGGCCGGCAGAATAGCAGGTGTTCAGAGGTGCCCCGCTTGTGATGCTGCTGCTGCCCTCAGCTGTGTGACTCACCACGATTCTTATGAAGTCCTGCTACTCTTACCACTCTTACGACTCTTACGACTCTTACCACTCTTACGACCACTCTTACTGCTGTGGTCTGGAAATCGAATTAGAGAGCACGAATAAAGTGATGAGTTCAGAATATTTCCTGCCTTCTGGAAGCTCCCAACGGACAACACTGCACAATCAGTATATAGAGCCAACTGTGACAAAGGCTAACAGTAGACCAAGGAGATGCCTTGTGAGTTTAGAGATAGAAGGTACTTCTGACTGGGGTGTCAGACAAGCCCCCTTGGGGAAGCCACCTTTGGGCCCAACGGATTTGGACTTGAGCGATGAAGGCATTCTAGGAGGAGACTAGGCACCTGCTCAGAAGTCACCTCCCCTCACAGCCTCCTGAACACACACCTGAGCCGCGTGTGGTCTGCCCTGCCTTCATTGTGATGAATCCCATTTCTTCCCAGACTTCAAGTGCTTCAGCTGGGCCACTTTCCCTGCATGGCACTCAGTTCAAGCCACATAAGGGAAGTAGGTGAATAGGTCAGTGGCATTACGCAGATCCTGCTTATTTCTTTGCTGGCCAGCCTCTTTGTTGGTTAATTATTCCCTGAGGAGGAGCCCACAGGGAACAAGAAAGGGTCACCAAAGAGAGTTGAGTTTTTGGTCCAGCTCTCCAGGTGCCTCTCCATGAGGCGGGTGGGTGCTGGGTGGCATGGGGACAGCACACGTGTTCCTGGTTATAGAGTCTCCACTCTGGTTTCATAGTTACATCTCGAGGGTCTTCAACAATCTACTTTTGGAGTCTTCACTTTGTTCATGTATCCATTTGTTCGTTCAACAAGCATTTACTGAGTAGCCACTTGGGTGACACCATTTAATAGGGTATAGTCCCTCCATAGAACTCGCAGTCTGGAGGAAAAAGAGGAGAGGACAAGTCAGTGTGAAACAGGGTGAAAGCAGAGATTGAGAAATGCCCATATTTCTCTGAGTGTCCAGAAGGGGGCGCCCAACCCAGCCTAACAGGGCAGTGGAGAAGGAGAGGCTCAGAGGAGCTGGGGCAGGTGATAACTTCACCCGGATCTCCTCTTGCAAGCCCCGCTCCACGCTCCTGGGTGAGGCTGTGTTATGTCTGACATCCCACCAGATGTGACTGCGTCATCGTGGGACAGCCATTCCTTCCCCGGAGCCTTGATTTTCTCAGCTATAAAAAGTCAACGTGGAACGCCAGCATGGACCCCTCTGAGCCTGACTTCTTTGAACCCGGGATTTTGATCATTATTTTGCTCTGATGAAAAACAGCTGCATGATTTTTGTATGAATGTGAAATTTTTCCTCAAAATGTCCCTTTTGCATTCTAGTGAGAAGCTGACCCTGGGGGGGGGGGGGTGATACTGACGGTGTCTTTCCTAAGGGGCAGTGTCTTCAGAAGCCAAATTAGGGAGGGAACGAACTGATCTGATTCCAGTGGCAAAGCACCTTGTGGGGGCTTTAGGCTGTCTATTTAAAAATGATAAATTAAATTTAATGAATATTCCCTCACTAGATTTCTATCCCTATTAAGTATTTTGCAAGATTTTTATTACTTGCTCAGAATCTAAGTTATTTCCTCTCATTTTTCTTGCAAAGGATGAGTTCAATATTTCAGCTGTTCTCATTTATTGTTAATTCTCTTTTCCCACTCATTTATTAGAAGACCCATTTTTCTCTGTGGTTTATCTTTTCCTCCCCTAAAGTGTTTATAAAATCCTTTTTAGCTCTTTTACCACTTAAAAAAATTACCCATCCTTTTTTATTACCTGAATCTTTTTGGTTTGACCTTTAGCTGAGCAACAATCAAATTCTCTCCTTTATTCTTCTCCTTTTTCATGACTAAACTTCTTTAAACTTATAATTTTCTAACTCTCTCTGCTGAAGCTATAATGACAGTTTCTATTTTTACGCTAGATGGGATGGAGCTGAAATTCCATTCATTTTAATGGCATAAACTTTCATTGGAGCCTACTAACTGATGTATGTGAAGTGATTGGCACAGTGCTGGGCACACAGTAAGCACTGAATTCCTGCCCATGTGGTTATTTCCAGGCACTGTGTTTGTTGACCCTAGGTTACAAAGATGGACAAGAAATGGTCCGTATCCCTGCTTAAATCCCGGCAGTGACTCTCCATCACTCCCTGGGAAGTTCAAGTTCCTGAGGTGGAACCCAAGACTGTAAGTGATCTGATCCTTGCCTTCCTCTTGACCTCTAGCATCACTTACCATCTGGAGAGCCACTTGCAACCGCAGACTTGGCGTGGAGATTCAGCTCTTCAAGCCTTTGCATGTGGTTAGTATTGAAGCATGGTCTGCCTTCTATTCAGAACTGTATCCCCACTTCCTAATTTGCCATTCAGAAAATTTTGTCAAAGTAATGATAATACCGGGCACACTTAAGAGTTATTCTTTTGGAAGTAATGATGAAGTGATTGGATGATCTAGAGAGAAGGAATTCTTTATCAATGCAGAGATTTGGGAAGACTTCTGAAAACACATGGTGTTTATAATCAAACCATGACGGAAGAGTAGAATTTCAGTGGTGCAAGTTCATGGGATAGAACACATCAAAAAAAGAAGGCAAAAGTAGCAAAACTCTGTGTTTTTGTTTTTTGGGTCACAGTACGGCTTTCCATGTGGCTGGAGCAGGCATGTTTAGTGGGAAAGGGATAGTCTCATTCATGCTTTTATTCCTTCCACAAATATTGTGGCACACTGCTATGTGTCTTAGAAGGCTAGAAAGATAGGCTGGGTCACTGAGGGCCTCTTGAATATTAAGCTGAAAAATCCCAGAAACGGGAGAGAAGAAGCAGAGTCAACATTCCTTATTAACTTGAGCTTGGAGCTGCCTTATCTTTTGGCAGTGGTGTGGCTGGGAGAAGGATGTAACCGAAATTTTGCCTCAAAAAACTCTCATTTCCATGCCCTCTTCCTACCTTTTAGGGATCCCTTTGTTCTGGTATCATCTCCCCCTGTTCTTCTATAACCTGCCCTCCTGGGACGTTTATCAGTAGTCATGGATACATGGTGAGGATTCTACCCACTCTGTCCTCCTTCTAAACCAGATGTGACTTTATGGAATGAAATACATAGTTTGCTCCCAGAAAACAATCAGCAGGTGAGAAATCCACAGATTTGGAGGTCTGTCTCTTTTCCTGGGCCCCCGAAATCACAGGCTCTAGGTGGCCTCTTTTCTAGGGTAAACCTTGGCCTGATACATGGGCTGGGGAAAAAAAGCCACATCTTTGTTTTGAAAAGACTCTGAAATAATGAACAGAAATATTTTGAAAATAGCAACCACACATCCCGTTCCAAGTTATATTGGTTATGATCATGTCAAGGCATATTCTTTTTTAAAATATTGCGTGGTAAAATCAGCAACGTTTCTACTGAAAGCTCCTGAATGGCCTATCAACACAACTGCTAGTTAAGCAGGCATGGAAAATAATCTCCCTGAAGAGCCCGTGGGGCGCCGAGCCTGACAACATTCTAAATGGCAGCTGCTACAGGTGAGCCAGCCACAAATGTAACCCTCCTTGATTTTATTTAACCAAAAATGAAAGCATTAATCTGGACTATGGAGAATTACATGTTCATTCAGTCATTTGACGTTATTTGGTGACTATGTTCTGCAGGCAAGAAATGGAGCTAGTGTTACCCAAGCACATCAGCCATTTGGACTGCATAGAGGCCTCTGAGGCCTGTCTGGATAGCTCTTTTGACCCCGCACTCTGAATCTAGACTGGGCTTGGGACTGCTTTAACATGGAAGGTGGAGCAAGTAATATTCTTGGGCTTTGAGTCCAAGCTTGAAGAGGGCTTGAAAGCTTCTATTTCCTTCCTCTTGGACCACATGTGTTTGGAAGCACTGGGCTGCCATGTTAGAAGCCCAGCTGTGCTGCTGGGGAGAGCAGATGGGGGAGGGGAGGCCCTGAAACTGTGTGAGGGGGGAGGGGGCCCAGTTGTCCCAGTTTCCCAGATGACTCCCTGTTAGCCACCATGTGACTGAAATCACATAAAAGACCCTCAGCAAGAGCTATAGAACTTCCCATTGGGCTCCAACTATAGAACCATGGGAGATAACAAGGCGGTTGATGTTTTAAACTGCGGAGTTTTAAGAGGGCTTATTATGCAGCAAGAGAAGAGTAGTTCCTCCAATGTAGAACCCCTTCTCCTCTGCTTTAGTGGCATATTTTCATAGATGGATCTATTTCATAGTGACCTTCCATGGAAGACTGATTTCTGTAGCACCTCCTAGGTCTTACTGGGAAAAACTACTCCATGCCTTTTTAGAAACACACACACACACACACACACACACACACACACACAAATAGATACATAAAGATATACAAATATCTTCCTCCAGGAAGAAGAGACTTTACATTTATTAAGGATTTGTAGGCATATGTTGGCATTTAACTTGAATTATCTGTTTAAATTCTCATGCCACCAATACAAAGGTAGCCCTTGTTTATCTCCATTTACAAATGGGAAAACTAAGCAAAGGTTAATTGAATTATCCAGGGTCACTGAGATGGTAAGCAATGGAATGGCCTTCTCATTCTTCTGGTTTTTCTGATTCTAAATCCTAAACATATTTCATCAGTTCAAACTCCTCCTGTTTTAAAAGAGATTTGAGAACTTCCATCAGCACTGCTCCCTATTCCAATCTGGCACAAGCAGGAAAGTGTCCACCATGGAGACTCTGGGTGTGCTACGAGGGGCATATTACCTCCAGTCTTTTCTAGTAGCTGAACTTGCACCCCCCACAATGGAACCTCTAATGATTCCTCCTCACCCCCAAAGATCAAACTCTGCTTTTTAGCCACTACCATCTTATTGAAGCTGTCATCACTTGGGAATTAAAAGATCCCTTCTGAAGCCAGTTACTCAAAGTCCTTGATGCTAATGAAATGTGAGGCCCCAATAGGAGCCATCTTGAATAGCAGCTGACATGCTACAATGCTGGTACCCAGTCCACAGTCGATGTAATATTCTTGTCTTCAAAACAAATGTAGAAGCATGTTTCTGAATTAGTGCTTCCTCAACAAAAATTATTCTGGAGTTGTAGGATCATTAGAATAGGAATAGGGTGGAGATGACAGAGCAGGCAATCAATATTTCATTATAATATCTCCAGAGGTTTCCAAAGCAATGGATATGGGAGAAGAGAAGCTTTTAAGAAGAAAAATGTTGCATATAAATGGCTCAGTAATATGTGTTTTCACATTTTACTTAGAGAAAAACACAGTGTACGTTTTAGCAGAGAAAAGTGGATATTTAAATAATTTATCAAACTTCTTTCCTTAGGGAAAATGCAGGGTGGTAACATCTCCATCATTCTCCAGAAAGGGATACGTTTTTTTTTAGTTTCTATAAATAGAAACACACCTAAAATAGGAAAGGCAGCAAAAGACACTGCTGAAAACATTGAGCCCGGAATCCAAACACCTAGATTCGGTTCCAGCTTTGCCACCTGCTACTTGTACGATATTAGATGAATTTCTTCCTCCTTCCTGGAGAACTTAATTTTTCCATGTGTAAAATGATGGATAAAATAGGACTGCACAGATTTGGGGAGGCTCAGGGGTCACATATTATCACTGCTCACCTTTCCTGATTGTCATGGAGACCCCTGATATATTTGCTTGAACTCGAAGGTCCTCAAAATAGGACTTGGAAATCTCAGAGCTAGAGGTCTTTGCTTTTCTTTTGCATTATGTGCTCAAATTTTACATGAATTTTTACAAAAACACCATATTTATATTAAGTTTATAAATTATCAACAATTTATAATCTTCAACAATGAAGCTCGTCATGATGAGTGAACTATAGTTGTTTCCTGTGGTCATACCCCAGGTGTTCAAATGGGGTAAGGTTTCTAATGTTTTATTATTTATTCTTGAGATAGAGAGAGAGGGAGGGAGCAAGAGCGAGCACAGTAAGAAGAGGGGCAGAGAGAGAAGGAGACACAGAATCTGAAACAGGCTCCAGGCTCTGAACTGTCAGCACAGAGCCTGACATGGGGCTCAAACCCACGAACCGTGAGATCATGACCTGAGCGGAAGTTGGGCACTTAACAGACTAAGCCTCCCTAAATGGGGGTAATGTTTCTAAATGGCCTGCAGACTTCCATCTTAATGGTCTGCAGGTCTGGGGCTCTCTGCCTCTTGTACCTTTAATAAGGTCCTACAAAGTCTAGAAGGAAGTTTTGATAGTTGCAGTACTGACACACTGTCAATGCTCCATGTTTTGCTGGGCTATTATTAAGACAGAATTTAAGTCAAAATAAATGGCAAGAGAACCCTGCAGTGTTTTTCTTAGCAGCTAATTGGCTTGTTATGCTGAGGATGGGCTTCCAGATATATGCTCTGGAGTCATCCCCCCCGAACGCTGAAGGAAGATTTGTTAAGTGCCAGAGTGTAGGAGGGAGAATGACTAAGGGAAAATGAAACTGCCGTAAAAAACAATAAAACTGCTCTCAAGTCTCAACCAGTAAATTATCACATCTGAAAAATATTAAAAAAAAAAACATACTAGTTTGGTGTTGAGAATGTAATGAACCTTGATAGGAAAACTATAAGACCGTGTCTTAGCCGAGCTGAAGCAAGGTCTCTATTATTCTTGAGGAGCAGAGTTAGGCTACACTCCCTTCCCACATGTCTGAAAGAGCCTTCTAGGAAACCCTGAATTAGTGGACTGCTGAGATAAAGACACAGGAGCTGGTTAACACAGTTCATACTACGGTGTTCATGGCCTCATTTTCCCCAGAATGTTTTTGTTGTTTTGTTCCCAGTTTCCTGGGTGAAGGAAACCTGAGTTTCTTAGCTTTTTTATTTTAAACATTTAACTTCTTATCAAAGTAATATATTTGCATAGTTGAAAAGGTCAAAGAGAATAAGAAGGCTTACAATAGCCAACAACAAGAAAACACCATTCCTCTGTCCCTCTCATCTACACTCCTAAATCTTGCTTCTCAGAACCAACCTCTTTCAACTTTGTGAGCTCTTCTTGGTATTTCCCCCCTGATTCTTAAATAATATGCTTAATATGCTACTTTTTTGAAATGTCAATTTACATACTGTGAGTTGACATTCTACTATGGAGCTAAGGATTTTGCACCCTTATAATTCCTCTCCATGCTCCAATTTTTAGTTGGGATAATATTCAGTGTTTTATACCATTATGGTCATTTAAACATATGGTCACACATGAGCCATGTAGTATTCTATGATATTTCCTTTTCTGTACAATTTTTCACTTTTCTGTGAATGATTAGCTCTTTTTTCTATTTGCTTAGTTGTCTAGGTACTTAGCAATAAATTTTTTTCCAAGCTTTTTTTTTTCAATTTGAGAGAGAGAGAGAGAGAGAGAGAGAGAGAATGAAGAGCACATGAACCATGGAGATGGGCAGAGGGAGAGAGAGAAAATCTTAAGTAGGCTCCAGGCTCAGCATTGTGCCCAAGGCTAGACTAGATTCCAGGACTTTGGGATCCTGACCGGAGTGGAAATCAAGAGTCAGATGCTCAACCGATTGAACCAAACTATTTAAAGTACGGAAACATGTTTTCTTAATGCAAACACATCAGATAAGACATCAGTCCCAAATATCCACATACTGTTAGAAACACCCTTTTGTTGGCCACCAACTCCTTCTCTACTCTGGGTTGTACCGCTGGCATCTGAGGGCTTCCTCTCCAATCATCAGGGAAATCTGTTAGTCTCCTGCCTCTGGGATACTGTTTACTGTGCCTCATGTATTGTTTCTTGGTTTGCTTTCTCATCTTGGTGCACACCCTCCAGCAGCTTACTAAGTAGACATGTATGAGAGGTGGTTTTTAAGTCCATAATTCTAAAGTTCATTCAAAAAGAGATGACATCCACAGAGTCTTAGATTTTAGAAATGAAGAGATACTCTCCTAAGTAAAATCTGGATACTGGATAAAAGAAAAACAAGTTTGAATTAAACTATTTCGAGAACAATGACTGCTTTGTACCAGAGTTCCACCAGGAAACAGAACTCCTCTCAGATGGTTCAGCTGAAGAGATCTGAGTAAAGTAATTATTTTAAAAGGTTTCAGCAAGGCTAAGAGAATCAAGGCAGTCAGAGACTAGCAACAGCGGAAAGGTGTTCTCACCCCGAGGCTTGGACTGACAAAATGAGGAACTATGTTAGAGAACCCCAGTATGAGCTGAACTCAAGGAAGGGCCTCTTCATAGGAAAAGTATAGTTGCTGCCACTCCAAGATTTGGTGGGATGAACAGGGGGGCAGTCAAGGCACAGCTTTTCTTACCTGTCCTTCTATTTGCTGTTGATGTCTCTCGTTGGTCAAACCCAACTGAAGTCCATCCAGCAAGAGGATCTCGGTGATATAGCCCATTGAGGGGCGGTTCCAGGAGCATGAGATAGAGAAGAGAAAGATGGAAAGTGAAACTACTGAGGGCAAATGGACAGTGACAGGATCTGCTTCCTGCCAGAATTATGAGACATAAGGTAGAACTCAAATAAAAGTATATGGCCTCAGACATATGTGTCTTACAGAAGAAAGACAAAGATACAGGAATTACTGCCTATCGTAAAAAATTAGAAAATACAACAGAAGAAACTAGGAAGAAGAAAATATTAAAAGCGAAACGTTGGAATAAATGTAAAAAGCTAAACAATAGCAGGAGCAATGTGTAAATTCAAAAGCAGTTTTCTTGAAAAGGCCAGAAATTGGATGAAGGAAAAGAGAGAATAGAAATACTTAAAATTAGAAATGAAAAGGTGATAGTCATATGCGTGGAGGAGAGTAAGAAGACTATGATGCACAACTCTTTCTTCACACATGCAACTTATTTATTTATTTATTTTTACAAAATTCACACAATCAAAACCAACCCTAGAAGTAGAACCCTTGAAAAATTCAACTACTGTAAAAAAAAAAGACATTAGAAAGAAAATTAATGATCAACAATTAGAAAAAAAAGCATCATGAGCAGATGGCTTCACAGCTGAGTTTTATCTAACCTTTAGAGGACAGATGATCCTCATGTTAATTAAATTATCCCGGGCTTTAGAAAAAGAGCTCTCCAATTCATTTAAAGAAATGAATAAAGTCTTAGGACTTGACCCTGATAAGGAATGATCCCTCACCTTGCCCTCCTCCCCCCCCCCCCCCCAAGGAAATCTTAGACCAATGTTAGGAATAAAGTCGCTAGAATTCTATATAAAATAATACAAATACAATATAAACAGACTAACAGACCATTTAAAGAAAAAATACACTATGGCAAGCAGGACTTCTCTTCCGAACGCAAAAAATTTTATGGCAGCCGTAAGACAATTTATTACATACACAAAAGAGAAAAGAGCTCAAATTATCAAATCGATTGTTGCTGAAAAGACATTTGCCAAAGAGAGGCTGAACTTCCTAATTAAAACTAAGTTAGCTAGAACTAGGAGGAGTCTCCATAAAGTAACCACAAGGACAGTATAGCCCAACACTTCACTGAGTAGAAGAGCAAACGGGGTTCCAAGAAGATCAGGCAGTGATTTCGGAGCAGAGCGGGGAGAACTCAGGTGTCCTCCTACATGGTCTGGATCTACTTGCACCGTGACAGCCTCCTCCTTCGCCACAGGTGTAAGGCCTCATTTTGGTTCTGCTTCAGCCTGAGGTGCTAACATCCTACTGGTGTGAGCTTGGGGTATGTTTCTTTCTACCCTCAGAGGAGACAGAAAGCCTGTGCTGCCCTCTGGGTGAGTATTGTCATAAGCGCTGCCTCCTGTCCCCTCTTCTCTGTTTCCTGTTTCCTCCACACTGGTCGGCTTCCCTCTCAGTGACCCTGGGCGGGAGTCTCAGTGCCAGGTTGCAGAAGAAGAAACCGAGGCTTAATGAAAGGGTGGGTGAGTTTGGCCGCCACACAATCGTCAGAGCTGGGATTTGAATCTCCATTGAGTCCAAACCTCCACTACTTTTCATACTACACCAACAGCTCCCTCTTGCCTCCCTGGGTGTTCCAGAAAATGGTAGGAGGTGGGTGAGGGCAGAGCAGGTAGCGTCCAGGGTGCCCGAGGAGGGGGATGGGGAGTGGGGGGACCGGGCCTTGTGCAGAACAGGATTCTGGGAAAGAGTCATGGCGGCGCCCAGCCGCGGCGAGAGGCGCGGGTTGCAGCCTCTGGCTCTGCGGTGGTGCTGCTCCCAGGGATGCAGAGGTGCTCAGACTACTCCCTCTGCCCCCTCACACTTAGTTCTTAAATAGGGATGGCAAAATCAATTTCACAGGTAAGTCTGAGGATTGAGGAAGATCCTGTATGCTGGGCAAGTGTCTGGAAAATACCCTTATTCGGTGAGCGTCTTCAATAGACATGGGTTCCCTTCCTTCAAACTGGGGCATCCACTCTTCCTACAAACGCTTCTCGAGGGCTTTCTGTGTCAGAGCCAGGTACCTGGACGTGGAGGGCAGTATTAGAAATTAAAATGGGCTTCAGGTTAACCTGACTCATTTTAAGTTTTAGAAAAAAAAAAAAAAAACAGTTTACAATCCTTTTTCTCAATGGTTTTATTTTTATATGATATCGATTCAGTGGAAACTTTTTTCACTATAGGGTTTGTCTGGGTTTAGAATAGGGGCTCCTGTCCCCCCATCCCAGCTCTGCGCTCTGTCTTTTTGTGTCTCTCTGGCAGTGGCCATGAAGGATTAACAAAAATTTAGATGTGGCACATTTATGCTAATGTATCTATTGCAAAATCACTTTCCCTTCAGTTTCAAATCTCCCAGGGAATAACTTGGCAAGAAAGAAGGTGGTAATTTTTGTAGAAATTGGTAATTCTAAACCTTTTATTCTAAAAAAAGGTTTGCTGCTCATAATCTTTCATTCACCAATGGGTATTTTTGAAGCTGAAGTCTAAGGCATTTACTTTGGTTTTAGGGCCTGCTATTCTGAGAGACCATGATTACCAACTACCATCAATAAGTTTTAACTTCACAACTTTCAGCAAAATAATTCTCAAGTTCTTATAGATAATGTGTAGGTAATACCCTTATCAGTAAAAAGTGCTTAGGATTGCTAAAAAAAAAAAAAAATTAAAAATTGTGAAATATGCCATATGCTAATGATTTTTTTTTTTCTAAGGCCATTTGCCGGTATTGAGATAGGGTTTTTTGCTGTGTGGAAGATATGGAAATTTATATCTTACATCATGATACATTCCACTTCCTTGGTTAAAAATCTTTCATTATCTCTTTTGTAAAATGCATCTTTGGGCTCTAGAGAACAAAAACCTTAGGAACTATGAATAAGGGATAAATTTTCCTTTTCAGAGTTTTCCCTCCTCTCCCCATCCCCCAAAGGGCAGAAATGATTCGGGAAAGATAGGTATTGGCATTTGCAAACAGTAGGTCTTCTAAAGAAAAAAAAAATGTAATTTCTTTGGAAGATGATGTCGGAGTTTGTACACTATTACATTTCAAGTAAATTGCTTGAAGTAGCTCATTACTTCAAAGCACATATTCTGAACTGATCTTAGTTTATTTAAAACTTACTCACATACAAGTACATGCACATGTTAACACCTTCCAGTTTTAAAATGTTAGTGCACTTAATTGTAGTATGTGGTTTCCTTGGTGAAATGATGCATAAATTTATTGATCATTAATTTTTCCAGGTGGTTTCATGTTTGTGTTTTCCTTATAACCTAGCCTATAAGGCAATTTCCATAATTTCCATTTATAGATTTGGAACCTCAGCAGGGCCACGAAATGTAGTCAAATTTACACATCTAGCAATTGGAGGAATTGCATTTCTAATCTCACACATATTCCACTTCCTTTCCTCTGACAAGCTTGGAAATTAAATCTAGAAAGACTTTTCTCCCAGACCAATGTATCTGTTCCTCAAAGCTCCATATGTAGTAAGGCTGGGAAGTCTATACCTCTCTCTTGGATTTTAAGAAATCGTAGAAGTGTGTTCTAAGTGTGAGTTATGAGGACTCATTTTGGTGTCAAGGAATTCTTTTAGTTTCTGTACTTCCACAGGATGTCCACCTTGGATTTGGAGACGTTCAGCTTTGATTTTTCTCCTCAAGGATGTGTTGAATCCGTCGGTTCAATGTTTTTCTTCAGAGTATTTATAGAAAATATTAGCAAAACCTGTTGTTTTCTTGATGGCACTATGGCAATTTAAGTGGTGGGTGAAGGAAATGTTTGTTGAGCAGCTATAGTGTGTAAAGTCATAGGTAGCGGCTGCCCAGGTATAAAACTGGATGCCTCTGTTCTTACCAACCATATAGTCAAGCTTAAATCACTGTCAAACAGATGATCAAATTGGGTCATGAGAAAGGCATACAAAATGTCCTAGGAATTGAAAGGGGGATGGATGCACTTCTGTTTAGGAGGATAAGAAAATACCTTCTTTAAAAAAAAAATATTTTTAACGTTTATTTTTTGAGAGACAGAGCATGAGCGGGGGAGGGGCAGAGAGAGAGGGAGTCACAGAATCCAAAGCAGGTGCCAGGCTCTGAGCTGTGAGCACAGAGCTCGACGTGGGGCTTGAACTCACGAACCTCAAGATCATGACCGGAGCCACAATTGGACGCTTAACCGACTGAGCCACCCAGGTGCCCCAGAAAATACCGTCTTGAGTAGAGATATGTGATGGGCCCTGCTGGGGCAAATAAGATTTGAGCAGGTGGTGATGGGGTCTGGTCGGAGGACACTATCCAAGCATAGACCCATAGGGAGGAAACTGTGGAAACATTTCAGCCCAAAGCAAGCCCTTACCCTTAAGTGATTCTTGCACTCTGCTCAGAGCTCCTCACTTTGGCCTCAAACTCTACTTCCAAATCTTTCCTAGTTTTCCTGCATCTGACCTTATAACTGGTTTTCTCACTCATGTCTTCACTTTTCTCTTTGGACTTTCTCTTTGGACACACCCAGCTACTTTTATCTGGCTTTTACTTTAAGAATGAAATGTCCTTCTCAATTACTCAACATTTCAGACTCTTTCTCTACATCTTTATACATTGACCATTGAGGGAAAATAGCTTGTCTGGTCTAGTTCAGCCCCCAGAAACTTACATCCCAGTACAGGTCTTCCTGATGTTGCTGTCACTGGGCTCACTCAGTCCTCCTAGGGAGAACTCAGTGGGTATGTAAAGAGATGTCATTCTGAAACAGAAACAGCTAATTTAATACCTTGCAACTGTATAATTCTTTGGGGAAAGGAATAGCCAGCAAGGAGGCAGGCCAGATTGTAGAAGCCTTTAACAGCAGATGAAAAGTTTGTTTTTGATTTTGTAGACCAGAGAAGGCAATGAAGATTTGTTAGCAGAGGAAAACGTCATCACGATGGAAATGGTGTGATGGATCTGGGGCTGTGTAGGCTGTACAGGGACTAGCAGGAACCTTAATCTGTGGAGAGAGGGTGGAGAGGAAGTGATACATTCTATAGATGTGAACACAAGACAGATGGGAGTTAGTGGCCAATTAGCTTAAATTTCCTTTGGGATCATGTTTATCTACCCAGATCTTGCTTCAAATAAAACAAAAACCATGCCCTCAGCTCCTTTTTATTTTACAGCGCAGTTTTGCAGGAAATATTGGCCTCCTGATCTGAATTTGTCTGAAGTAGGAGAATGGCCCTTAGGCTCCTGAAATTAAAATGAGCAAATATGCATTTACCCAAACTTGGGATGCTACTGAGTATTCATCACTTTATTCCTCCTTTGTTTAACACACATTTCTCATTTTACTCATCTTGGGCATTGTGTTTTGAAGAAGGTAGGAGGAAAAGGAATGGTGTTCAGATTTGGATAAGCCAGTGTGGGTACAGATCCAGGTATGATAGGGTAACATGGAACCACCGACTGAAGTTATTTTGATAATACCTATAGGTACATCTGTTCAGTTTATATTTCATAGTCAATGGTCTAGAGGCCTCTGCCAGGTCCAAGTTATAGGGAAGGGAAAAAGATAGTCCCAGCCTTCAGGAGATACATAGTCAAGCAACAGACACGTTCACAGATGATATAAAGGCTCCCATGGAGTGATGTATAAGGCAAGTGAGGAGGAGAAGCTGCAGGTTTGCTGGAAGTCTTCATGCAGGAGATCATTTGAACTGAACCTCAATCATTGAGAAATTGGGGAAGGAAAAGACATGTCTGGCAGAAATAACAATGTGTACGATAGCATGAAGGCTTGAAAGAATGATAGAGTGATAACTACTGTGGTGTGAGTATATTATAGATGGTTTGGGAGGGACAAGAGGACAGGAGGAAGGACAGGAGAGGCAAGAATGGAGGCCTCAAATCATTGTTTGAGGCCAGTCTGTGTGTGGTTTTTGCCAGCCCAAGGAGTCTGGAACTTCTCTTGAAGGAAATGAGTGCCATGGAATGTGCTAGAACCAGGGCTTTGTATGTTAGAAATCTGCTCTGGGCTGGGTTACTTGATCTCATACTCCCATCCTACTGCCCCTATTACTTTTCTAGGTAACAGGCTTCTCAAAGGAAGTTGCTGGTTCTCTTTATTTCTTCACTGCCCATTTTGGTTTCTGTTTTCACTGCCCAATGAAGCTGTTTTTGTTAAGATTACCAAATGTCATTCAAATGGACACTCCTTTGTTTTTCTTCTCTTAAACTCTGTAACAGCAATCCACATCATTGTCATCCCCTTTCCTGATCTACTTGTTATCTGCTGTGCCTGAATGTTCTTTCCCTCCTACCTCACAGACTTTTGCTTCTCTAATTTCTTTGCATCCTTCTCTTCTCTCTGACTTGTAAATGTTAAGAGTCCTCCAGGGCTCAGTCCTGGACCTCTGCTTTCATACTGAAAAATCTCTTTATGGGTGACTTCACCTACAACCTGGATTTTAAATTCAGTGCATATGTCGATGATCCCAAATTTATGTCTCTAGTCCTTGTGTATACATTGAACTCCAAATTTATCACTCCTACTGCCTTTTGGACATCTTCCTGTGAATGTCTAATAGACATCAAAACAGAGTTCTTGATCTGCCTCCTCTTTTATTCTCCTAATGCCAAAGAGGTATACTCTTCTAGTGGTCTGTATCTCAGAAAAGGACATACGTATCTTTCTAATTACTCAATCCCAAAACCCACACATAGGTATAATCCTTGATTTTTCTCCCTTCTCTCTCTCTCCTTGTATCATATACATTAGCAAATCTTATCAGTCTACTTTTTTTTTTTTTTAATTTTTTTTTTCAACGTTTATTTATTTTTGGGACAGAGAGAGACAGAGCATGAACGGGGGAGGGGCAGAGAGAGAAGGAGACACAGAATCGGAAACAGGCTCCAGGCTCTGAGCCATCAGCCCAGAGCCTGACGCGGGGCTCGAACCCACGGACCGCGAGATCGTGACCTGGCTGAAGTCGGACGCTTAACCGACTGCGCCACCCAGGCACCCCAGTCTACTTTTTTTTAAACTTAAGTTTTTAAAATAAGTTTTTTGTTCACAGCAAAATTAAGAGGAAAGTGCAGAGATTTCCCATCTACTCCCCACTCCCATATGTGCATATCTTCTCCCATCAACAACCCCCACCAGAGTGGTATACTTGTTATACTCGTTGATGAACCTACACTGATACATCACATTCATCCAAAGCTCATAGTTTACATTAGGGTTCACTCCTGTTGTACATTTTGTGGGTTTGTATAATGACTTGTATCCATCATTATAGTATCATACAGAGTATTTCCACTGCCCTAAAAAATCCTCTCTGTTCTGAACATTTATCCCTACCAACCACCTCCCTTTCCTTCCCTCTCACCCTGACAATCACTGATCTTTTTACTGTCTTCATAGTCTTGCTTTTTCCAGAATGCCATATAGTTGGGATCATAGCGTATGTAGCCCCTTCAGATTGGTTCTTTCACTTACTAATATGAATTTAAGATTTCTCCATGTCTTTCCAAGGCTTGATAGCTCATTTCTTTTTAGCACTGTTTTAGTACTATTCCGTTATCTGGATGTATCACAGTTAATTAACCTGTTCGCCTACAGAAGGGACTTCTTGGTTGCTTCCAAGTTTGGGCAACTATGAATAAAGCCGTTATAAACATCTGTGTGCAGGTTTTTGTGTGGACCTACGTTTTCAGCTCCTTTGGGTAAATACCAAGGAGCATGAATTCTGGATCACGTGGTAAGAATATGTTTAGTTTTATAAGAAACATCTAGCTGTGTTCCAAAGTGGCTGCACCATTCTGCATTCCCATCAGCAATGGATGAGAGTTTCTGTTGCTCCATTGCCTCACCAGCATTTTGGTGTTGTCGGTGTTCTGGATTTGGGCCAGTCTAATAGATATGTAGGTAGGTATGTAGAGGTATGTAGAGGTTTTTCATTGTTGTTTTGATTTGCATTTCCCTGATGACAAATAATATGAAGCATCTTCTCATAGACTTATTTGCCATCTGTGTATCTTCTTTGGTGAGGTTATCTGTTAAGGTATTTGTCTTTTTTTAAAATCAGATTGTTTGTTTCCTTATTGTTGAGTTTTAAGAGGTGTGTGTGTGTGTGTGTGTGTGTGTGTGTGTGTGTGTTGTGTGTGTGTTGTGTGTGTGTGTATTTTGGATAACAGTTTTTCATCGATTGTGTCTTTTGTAAATTCTCCTCCCACTCTGTGGTTTGTCTTCTCTTTCTTTTGACATTGAAATATTTTGTTGGCTTTTTTGCCCTGTATATAAATCAGTTTGTTGATATCCTCAAAATAACTTGGTGGGATTTTAATTGGAATTGCATTGAGTCTATAAATCAGGTTGGAAGAACTGATACCGTGATGATACTGAATCTTTTTATTCATGAACATGGAATATCTCTTCATTTATTTAGTTTTTTGCTTTTATTCATCAGAGATTTTTAATTTTCTTCATACAGATCCTATACATATTTCACTAGATTTATACAGAAATATTTCATTTTCTTGGGTGCTAACGCAAGTGGTATTGTATTTGTAATTTCAGTTTTTACTCCTGCATTGCTGGTATGTAGGAATATGATTGACCTTTTTGTGTTTACCTTATATCCTGCAACGTTTCTATATTCACTTATTAGTTCCAGGAGCTTTTGTTGTTGCTGTTGTTGTTGATTCTTTCAGATTTTCTACATAGATGATCATGTCATCTGCAAACAAAGCCAGTTTCATTTCTTCCTTCCCAATCTGTTTACCTTTTATTTCCTTTTCTTGTCTTATTGTATTAGCTAATATTTCCAGTACATTGTTGAAAAGTAATGATGAGAGGGGGCATCTTTGCCTTCTTCCTGATCTTATTGGGAAAGCGTTACATTTCTCATCATTCTGCCTTTAAAGGTACATCTCAAATCCTTCCATATCTTTCCATTTCTACTCCCAGGTAATGTATTAAACTCTAGGCCACCATTATCTCTTGCCTAAATAACTGATTTTTTGAGCGTCCAGATTTATTAGCACCCAATCCCATTCTCCACACAGCAATAAGAGTAATACTTTCATACATAAATTATATATTTTCCTCTTTTTAATGTAGTTCATGAATTCCCATTGAACTTGGAATAAAAATCTCAAATCTAAGACATGACATGGTCTTCAGTGCCCTATATAATTTGGACTCAGCCCCCTTTCTGACCTTATATCCTTCCCCTCTCTCTTCTCATATTATCTATCCACCAAAATCTTTTTTCTTCCTCTTACCTCAGGGCCTTCACACTTATAGTTATGTCTGTCTGGAACTATCTTTCCTTTTGTTTCTGTATGGCTAAATTCTCTCATCATTCAGCTTAAGTGACATGTCTTCTGAGAGACCTTCCCCTATTACACTATTGAAAGTGATCTTCCAGCTACCCTGGAGTAAGCTCACCCTGCTTATTCCCCTCATAACACCTGTTGGTGTTTAAATTTTTGTTTATTTTTGTGTTATGTGCCTCCTCAAATTGGAATGAATGTACTTGAGAAAGAGGTCTGGGATGTCTTGATCACTGCAATATTTTTAGTGCTAGGCCAGGGCATGCACCTAATAGATGCTCAATAGACTCTTATTTATTCCTTATTATATAAGTACAAAATTATGTTATTTCACTCAACCCTGTGTCGCATGCTTTAAATTGTTGATTAGAATAGAATTTCTGATCTCTTCCCCTATCCCTCATCCTGTCCTGTCTCTCACTGTTCTTGGGTGAGTGACCACAACTCTGATGCGGTCAGATTCTAGGATTTCTAGTGAGTACGCATGTGAGAGGTTGTGCACGTGGCAGTGGCTCTCCTTCTGCAGTGGAAGCCTCTCAAGCTCTTTGCCCAGCGGCCACACTGCTCCAGCCTCGTAGTCAGATCCTGGTGCTGGCGTGAGTGAGGTTTAGGAGTGAGTTCCCAGAGTTCTTTAGGGTTCTTTGTGTTCTGGCTTTGTTTGCAACACAGCTCTGTGCTGAAATTTGAACAGGAGCACAGTTCTGTATAAAAATGAGTACTTTGAGTTCATCTTTGATTGAAGCCTGCCATTACAAAGAGGATGCTTGGCTGGAGGATGGCAGGTTTGGGCATCCTGGGCTCTAAGGGAATCTGTGTTCTCTGCTGGCAAGAGTCCTTGCATCTGCCTCTGGGTGGATATCCACTGCTCCACTCTCACGTCATATTTAAATTCCTTCACTTTCGACTGTCTAGCCTTTTTTTGGGGGGGGGGTGGAGACCCCCTGAGAGGTTGATTTATACAAGGTTATGTTGCTTGTAGTGGTGCAGCTGGTGTTAGAATTCCTGTTTCTTGACTCTGATCTTAGTGACTTTTTGCCCTGAAATTCTGCCCATGAACATTGCCTGTATGTCATTTTCCAGTTTTTTTTGCTTGTTTGTTTGTTTGTGGATTAGCCCTGTTTTCATTTCCAAGTTCATAGCAACTTGGACATAAGTATCTGTGTTGATGACTTTTCTTGTGTATCCTACATGTTAAAAGGAGGCAAGAGTGAGCACAAAAATAAAGCATTTAAATACTTGAAATGTATCGTTCAGGTAAAGGGAACAAAATGTAAACTGCCACACTAGTACTAACTTTGTGATGCGTATATTTAATATCATCTTACCTTTGTCATATTAGAAACAATGAAGATGCTTTCTGGAGAAAATACGGACACATCTGCAAAGGAAAAGAAAGTGCTTATCAAGAAGAGATGTGTATACACCTTGAGGCTTCTTTTCATTTTCTTTATCCCGACTAAGCACAAAAGTTACCGTGTCTTTCAATAGAATCTTTAATATGTAAATGAAATTAGGCAAATGCTTAAGTTGACATATTTTATGCACATTTTACCAGTTCCATACATTTTCACTGCTGTGCTTATGCCTACTATCTCCCCTTGTGACATCTAATTTTAGATTTTATGTAGGCAAATGTTATCACTAGGAGATGCAGAACAGTTCACATGAACAATAAAATAACAAAAGTGTGGATGGGCAGCTGAAAAGATGCAAACGATACTGATTTGCCTGTCTCTGGACAGAGTATTAGGGCATATTGTTGTATTTTTGAGCACTATCATTAACTAAATTTATCAAGCTCCTACTATAAGCATGTCATTTTTTAATGGCTTATTCGTTCTCTGGGAAAGGCACAGCTCTCTCTCACAACTCTCTGAGGGAGAATTAAAGACAAAATGTAGTTCTTAGGAACATGTTTAGGCCATGATGCTAGATGGTGAATAATTTAGTGGGAAGAGTGATTAAACTTTTCTCTTATGCAGAACACGTTTTGGATTATTTTGTTCCCCTGATAATTTCTTTTTGAGGATCACCTTTTATTCGATGCAGCTGACAGCATGGAAATGTCCTAGTTGAGAGGACCTTCCCAGTGACTCCATTTTGGAATACTAAGCATGGAACCTTGGAAAAGGAGGCATTAATAGTTCAGGCAAGTTTTTGTTCCACTTTGGGAGAAGATCCTACCTTTTCCTAGGTTCATCTTACAATGGTAAAATTTTGAGGGTGAAGACTGGGGTGTGGGTCTGGGTAAATGGTTCTAGGAGGCTGCTTAGTCATGCTCTTTGTCTAGAAGGGCAGAATGAATCCTGATAGCTAAAGTATGGTTCAACATTTGACAGAATAGGATTAAATAGATTAGAATAAAACTTTGGATTTAAGATCAGAGCTATTATTTGCATTAGTCATGACTAATACACTGAGCATACTTTGAGCTGAGCATTGTGGCCACCTGGGTGTGGTGATGAGGGGAATGGACATTGACAGGGGAAGTGCTGGGAGTGCTAGCCTAATGGCAGAAGCAGCACTCAATGGAGTTATTCTTTCTCCTTCCCTTCCATGTTACTTTGTTAGAACAGGTTGCACTGAAACATTCTTCTTCCCCCCCCCCATCCTCATCTCTGTTCTTCTCTGAGATTTACAATTACATGTATTTTATACTCATTTTGGCAAGTTCCCCAGTTATCTCTTATCTAGATAAAGTCCGTTCTCTAGCATAGCCTTTGGCAATCTTTTCCTAGTAAAAGGCCAGTCGGTAAACATTTTAGGCTTACTGGACCATACAGCCGCTGGTGTAACTACTCAACTCTGCCATTGCAGTGCAAACACAGGACATAAATAATACGTGAATGAATAGGTATGGCTGTGTTCCAATCAAACAAAAACAGGTGGTCAACTGGATTTGATCCAGAGGCCCTAGGTGGCAAACCATCTAGTGGATTCCTTGGAAAATATTCTTAAATCTAGTATTCCCTGAGCTTTTAAATGTTTATGATTGTTCTGCTTTATACTTGATTTTTTAAAATTTATTTATTTTTTAAATTTATATCAAAGTTAACATATAGTGTAATAATGACTTCAGGAATAGAATTTAGTGATTCATCACTTACATATAACACCCAGTGCTCATCCCAACAAGTGCCCTCCTTAATGTCCATCACTTATATAGCCCTTCCCCCCACCCAGCACCCCATGAGAAACCCTCAGTTTGTTCTCTGTATTTAAGAGTCTCTTAGGGATTTATCCCTCTCTGTTTTTATATTATTTTTGCTTCTCTTCCCTTACATTCATCTGTTTTGTATCTTAAATTCCACACGTGTCAAATCATATGATATTTGTCTTTCTCTGACTGCCTTATTTCGCTTAGCATAATACACTCTAGTTCCATCCACGTGTTGCAAATGGCAAGGTTTCATTCTTTTTGATCACTGATAAACTTGATTTTTGAAGGACATCTGGACTGGATATAGAATCCTTGGTTCATCCTTTCTCTGTGGCCATAAAAATTTTTTTCTGTGCTGCTTTTGAGAAGTATGATGCCAACCTGATGCCAATTTGATGCCAAATGATGCCAATTTTTTTTTCTTTGTAAGTAACTTTTTTCCATTGCCCTGGAGGCCAGAAAATTTTTATTTTTATTTTTGGCCTTAGAGTCCAATAGTTTTCCTAGAATATGCCTTAAAGTTGAAGATTCAGGGTACTTTTCCCAATTACATTGTGGATCTTTTAAATATGAATGTTCAGGCCTTATTTTGAAATTTTTCTTGGATTATAACCTTCAATATTAGTTCTAGTCCATTATTTTCATTTTCTTCAGAAACTACATTATACATATGCTGGATCCTCTTTGATTGTCTTTGAAAAAGATTTTGAGTTTTACCTTGTGAGTTTTTTTTCTTCTCCTGGCTCTTGCATTACTCTCTTCATTGCCTCTTTTATTTTCAGCAAAATCTATGCTCCGTATTACCTTATAATTTTTTTTTATTTCTTAGATGATTTTGTCTTTTTCTTCAACTTTTTTTTAAATGTTTTTATTTATTTTTGAGAGAGAAAGAGAAAGAGAAAGCAGGGGAAGGGCAGAGGGAGAAACAGGGACAGAGGATCCAAAGCAGGCTCTCCACTGACAGCAGCCCTGATGTGGGGCTTGAACTCACAAATTGTGAGATCATGACCTGAGTTGAAGTTGGATGCTCAACTGACTAAGTCACCCAGGTGTCCCTCTTCAACTTCTTTCTTAAATTTGTTCAACATACTTTATATATAAGTTTTTTCCTGAGTTTTGGTTTTCTAATTCATGGTGTTAGTTTATATTTGGCATTGCTTATTTAACTACATGCTGGCCTCTTACTGTTTTTTCTGTACTTTGGGTGCAATTTATAGAATATTTAATTGAGAGTTTTTGGTTCTCCCTTTTTATTTTCTTCTTACAGTGGGTTCCCATGCCTTTTGCTATCTTTTCCTATTTATTCTAAGAGGTCTTGGATTTTTTGAAATAGCAATAATCAATTTATCTATGAAGAGATTTGGGGGATTTGGGATACCTACTGGATTTCCTTTTTCATGGGTCCCCTCTTGTGTATATTAAAGAAAATGAATGCCCCCTTTCCTCTTTCTTTTTGGGGGATGTGTGCTGCTCAGTAGTGTCTTCTACCTCTGTAATATTATTTCTTTTCCCTCACTAGCAAGTCCTCAAGGGATGGTTCTTTCTCCAAGCTGGTTCCCTCTTCCCCAGAACTAGTGTTTTCCCAAGACTGACACTGTTACACTTGTGTACTTTCAGGTGGCTTCCTCTAGGTTGTCTAATAGTTGGTCCACCTGCTTTTGGACACTTCATTGGAATTCCCTTGTTTAGAGTGTCTCCTCTACTGAGCATGGTGTTACCTGCATTTCTCTGTCCCTAGGAATGTGGTGCACTCTCCAACAAATTTGGATGGTTTCTATCACTGTGCCTTCACCAATCTTTATCTTTATGTAGGGTCTAGTCTGCTGTCAATTCCATTTAGTGTATTTCTTTTTTTTTTTTTTAATTTTTTTTTTCAACGTTTATTTATTTTTGGGACAGAGAGAGACAGAGTATGAACGGGGGAGGGGCAGAGAGAGAGGGAGACACAGAATCGGAAACAGGCTCCAGGCTCTGAGCCATCAGCCCAGAGCCCGACGCGGGGCTCGAACTCACGGACCGCGAGATCGTGACCTGGCTGAAGTCGGACGCTTAACCGACTGCACCACCCAGGCGCCCCCCATTTAGTGTATTTCTAATCTCAGGATATTCTTCATGTCTAGAAGTTTGATTTGGGTTTTTAAATATTTTTCATGTATTTGTTTGCCTTCTGGAAAATAAGGAGTGTAGTTATAATAGATACTTTAATATCTTTGCTAACTTTTATCTGCTTAATTTTTTTTATTCATTTTTTTCTTCTTGCCATAGGTGACTTTTTTTTTAGATTCATTGAATAGCTGTAATTTTTATTGGATGCCAGATATTGTGAATATGTGTTGTATGCTGGATTTTTAGTGTTTAAAAAAAATTTTTTTTTTGCCTTTTTTCCCCCTGGCACACAGTTAAATTTCATGGATATACTTTGAATTACTTGAGGCTTGACTTTAAGCTTTGTTAGGACCTGAAGAACCTTTAATTTAGTGCTAATTTGGCCCACTGCAGAGGCATTGCTCTTTTCGGGATTCTACTCAGTGTCCATCTGTTTGGAAGCCTCTTCCATTTATTTACTTGCTTACCTATTTTTATAAAATTTTTATTTATTTTAGAAAGAGAGGGAGAGAGAGAGAGAGAGAGAGAGAGAGAGAGAGAGAGAGAGAGAGAGAAAATCCTAAGCAGGCTCCATGCTCAGCCTGACACAGGGCTTGATCTCATGACCATGAGATCATGACCTGAGCCGAAACTGAGAATCTGATGCTTACGTGACTGAGCCACCCAGGCACCCCAAGGCCTCTCTCATTTAGCCACCAGGAACACAGACTGTCTCTGACCTGTGTGAGTCATGAGGATTGTTCAGAATGCCCCTTCTTGATGGATTTTCCCTGGACTCCTTAGTTTTCTCAACACCCATGCTCTGATCAGTACTCAGGCAAAGACTCGAGGGGGCCCTCTGCCACTCCCTGGGGTTCTGTCTCTCTGTGAGGTGCTCTCTTCTCTGGTACTGTGCTCTCTGGGTTCTATCCTGCTGGCCTCTCTGAAATCTAAACTCTGTCTCTGCCATTTGGGGAAACTGAGCGTCGAGCTCAGTTTAGATTTCCCTCCCCTGTGTTGTGCACAGGCAGTAAATTGGGGCATTTGTAGGGATCCCTTGATTCGTTTCCCTTCTCTCAGGGACCATTCTTAAGCTCTGCCTTTGGCCAAGGTTAGAAAATCATTTTTTTAAAATGTATTTTGTTCAGTTTTTAAATGAAAGTAGGAAAATTAATTCAGTGCCTGTTACTCTCTCATGGCTAGAAGCAGAAGCCCCATTCAACTCTATGGCTGTTACTCATCAGTGTTGACTCTTTGTGCCTGTGGTCCCACAGGCGGGGAAAGGAATCGCCACTCTGGCTATGCAGCACAGAGTAGAATATGTTTGACATCTGGGTGATTATCTGGGATATCTCTTGCTACTTTGGGGCAAATTTTGGTGGAAAATAGATAAGGGCAGGGCCATAACCTGAGGAGGAAATGGTGGTCAGATACCTCATGGAGCTCAGATACCTCATGGATAAGGAATTCAGTCACCTCACCCTTAAAACCACTGAGACCAGCAGCAGCGCTGGCTGGCAGTGAGAGGACTCTAGAGAGAGCGGAGGAGGACCATGGGGTGTGACAGGTGCAGCCCAGTGAAACCAGGTGCAGAAGTGGGGGCTGTAGTTTGTTGCATTAACCAGCCCACATCCTGGGGCACTAATACATAAGGGAGGGAGTGCGGAAAGTGAGGCACAGTAGGGATGAAGCCAGCAGTGGGTGCATTTATGAGCTGGATACCACTGTGAGTGACTGAGGCTCAGTCTTGCTAGAGACTTCCTGAATGACCATTTACAATAAACTCCGTATTATCCACCCGAAGGATAGGGAAGCTGAAGTAATTTCCACAGAGTCTCAGCATGTGAAATCTCGCATTTCTGGACAGCCCTGCATAGGTCTGGGCACTAATCTGGTTGCAGGGGAGTATCCTCAGTGGACAGGGGTAAAGGTGCAGGTACGTGAGATAGGAGGTTATCATCAGGCTTGGGGTCAACAACAACAGCATTTAACACCCTACTAGTTGTGAGGACCATGAGGGCAGAGACTGGTTCATGAGCACCACCTCTCAGCAATCCCTCCATCCTCTACTCTCTGCTATAAGCCAACGTGTGTTTTTATAGTTCATAGCTTTATCAGAACCACATGGAAGTGTGGTAAGGAATACTTTTCTAAAGGAAGATAGAGGGAAAGGGATGTTGGGAAGACAGAGCCATACAGATGAACTACACAAGACACATTAGCAGCAAAGCCCCTGTTTTATTGGGTGCACTAAGCATAAAAAGAGGGAAAGCACATAGCTAGTGACATCCCTGAAGAAATCAGAAGGCTTCTGATCCCTGGGCTAAAACACACCAAGATAATATACTAGCCACGTCTACATCCTCAGCTGTAGAATAATGAGAAAAGTCTCAGGACAGCAGCTTTGGTGAGAAAGGATTTTCAGGTAATACCACACATCTGTTGTATGAATATATCTTTGTACTTAAAAAGATGTGTATTTATTTTGAGAGAGAGCACAAGCACCAGTGGGGAAGGGGCAGAAAGAAAGAGGGAGAGAGGGGATCTCAAGCAGGCCCAATCTCATGAACTGTGAGATCATGACCTGAGGTGAAATCAAGAGTAGGATGCTTAACCTGTGAGCCAGGTGCTCCTGTTTGTACTTCTCCACAGAACCTTATTTTCTAGTCATTGTCAGGAGTTTACTTATGAGTCTTTCCAGAGTAAAATTTCAGTCATTTTCAACAAATCCTATTATTATTGTCCTGTTAAAATCCAAAATTAAAACTACTTCAACTATTAAAAAAGATAAAATAAATGCCCACTCAAGGTGCCCTGAAGCACCTTGACTGTATTAATTTGGATCCCTGACTGTATCAACCAGATGGGAGGCGTGGTGCAGTGGGAAGATCAGAAGCTTTGGAACCAGACCCATGTGGATGTAGCTTCCAGCCTTGCTGTTTGTAAGCTATCACATTGGGCAAGGTGCTTAACCTTTCTGACTTCCAATTTCCTTAATTGTAAAACAAAGCTAATAATTGAGATGATCCACGTAAAACACACAGCGGTACCTTGTACACGGAAGGCAGGCACCTCGTCAAAGGTGTAGCGATCCTCAAGGTCTGGTAACAGTAAAAAGTGGATCCTAGATCACTTGGTTGATATTGGACATGCTTTTTCCTTTTCCCCCTGTCTCTGCATGACTGTCACAATGATTAGAAAGGAAAACATTTACTAGTTCCAAGACCAGAGTAAGCAGTCAAATCTGCAATTTCCTTTTTATTATTATTTTTTAAATATATGTAAACAGGTTTAAGAAAAATGTATGGACACAAACTATATCAACATGTTCCCAAACAAACAAACAAACAAACAAAAAACCCAGGCTCTCAGAAGACAGGAGGGACTACGCTATCTTTCTTATTTTTTTAACAATCATGCACATGATCTTGACAGTGTTCTGATTCACAATAATAACCACTCCTTACTTGCAACCACTTTTCAGTTTACAGAGCACTTTCACACACATGCCAGTGCTCACAGATGCTTGCTGAACTGGTAAATAGAGAAGCCACAGCAGGCAGCTCAAAACTTCACATTCAAAATACAAACCCTGCCAAATGAAGATGTTTGCCCTTGGCTGGGTCTTGAGGTAGAACATTCATATATTTGCTCGTCTAGCCCGGTTGGTCAGGTCTTCCCTGAGAGATGCCTGACTCCATGCTTCCTTGGACTTTTTATATCATTTGCAAACATAACATAATTAATCTACCAATCTGTCACCCCTCTGCTCTCCTGAGCTGTGATGTCGAGGCAAAGCTGTCAAGAAGTGTTTTGGACTGCTTTCTGTTCAGAAGACTGCTATGGCTCAATTCATATTTTATTGACTCCTGGAATGTGGCCAGCAAGGCTGGCGTCCTGACCGAGCCACAGACAAGTCTGTCAACTCCACTTAATGATATAGCAACTTGTTTCATTTACCCAATAGGAGGTTTTATTTGCCACTCTTAAGCTCTTCCAGTTTATTTTGTTTGCTTTCCATTCCTTTGCATAGCTTATAAACCATTCAAGATCTTTGTGGCATAAAATTTGGTGGTGTTTCTATGACTAACCCAGTCAAGTATATATCATCATCATTGTTCAGAGTGTCACGGTTAGATCTGGTACTTGTTAGTAGTGTCTTAGTATCAGAGTTCTCCAAAGCCCTTTTTGAATGGTGAGGATATCGTGGAAAATGTTAAGCCAAGATGCATCTCACATCATCTTTTTTTGTGGTCCAAATGAATATTGGCTCTAATTGCTGATAGTCATTAAATCTGCTTACTACTATTTTTCAGAAATACCCCCGTGTCTCAACAGGAAGTCCCATGCCCTCAGACATCAATTTTCAGCCACATGACCTCATTTGACCATTATATTTTAATCAGTACTTGATTAAGAAGAATGAGAATATTTGACTAGGTACTTGGAAAAATGGATTCCACTTATATCTTTGCCATTTCAGGCTTTGACAAGTCATTTCACATCTCTGGAATTTGACTCCTGCATTCAAACACCAAATATGGAAAATCCTAGATTAATGTGCATCCGTATAATATTGGTGTTCCTACTGTAATATATTCTAGGGCTATTTGAATTAGCAATTTATAACACACTAGTAACCAAACATTTTCTGCCCCACCACCATAGGAATCAATGGAGAAACAGAGGAGACAGACAGCTGGAGATAAAAATATTACAGGTATCACCAGGTTGGAGAACATAGATCTATATCCAGAGTCAGTGTTTCTCTTATCACCCATTTGGCCCAAACCCCCAGAACTGGTAGTCACTCACTGCAAAGGGAGAGCCTGCACGGTTCTTACAGGTGCCTCGTGCCCTTTCCCTCTGGACCTGCTACCCTACTCATTCACACTGAAATGTCCATTACTAAAAACAGGTGACAGGTGCCTGGGTGGCTCAGTCAGTTGAGCATCCGACTTCAGCTCAGGTCATGATTTAACGTTTTGTGAGTTCAATCCCCTCATCAAGCTCATTGCTGTCAGTGCAGAGCCTGCTTCAGATCCTCTGTCTCCCTCCCTCTCCCTCCCTCTCTCTCTCTCTCTCAAAAATAAATACTTAAAAAATAAAACAGTTGAAAGGGGTGTTGATACAAAGGATGTACAAGGTTAGTTAGCGAGCAAGAGGGGAAGGCGGTTTGAGTCGCTATTGCTCTCCCCTGCCCCCAAGTTTTACAGATGGGGAAACAAGCCCAGAGAGGTGGGAGTGACTTATTGAGGCTCTCCTACAGGTAAGGAGCCGCAAAACAGAGAGAGGTATTTCTTACTTGCTTTTAATACAGAAATCCTTGTTGGAGGAAGTCCAACAATGAATAATAAAGATCAAAGCTGAGCTGCTCTGGGGTGCGTGGGTGGCTCAGTCAGTTAAGTGTACGACTCTTGATCTCAGTTCAGGTCTTGATCTTAGGGTTGTGAGTTTGAGCCTTGTGTTGGGCTCCATGCTGGGTGTAGAGCCAAAGCTGCTCTGATTGAAGTGGGTTGGGAGACCAAGCGATCCACTTGTTATGTGCCCTTTTCCCAGAGGAGGTCCTTGAGGAAGTCCCATGCACAGAGGGATCTCTAGAGCAGCAGAAGTGATAGCAGCCTACAACAATTACAGTTGCACACTGTATCTAATAATAACAAGTTAACACTTGGTGCATTGTTCTGATGTAATGCTATGCACTGTTCTAGGTGCTTTATATGCATCTTATTTTTTTTTAATTTATTTGAGAAAGAGCATGTGATCAGAGGAGGGGCAGAGAGAGAGAGAGAGAGAGAGAGCAAGAGCAAGCACCAAAATCAAGAGTTGGATGCTTAACCAGTTGAGCCTATGCATCATCTTATTTAACCCTTCCAACAGCACCTACCATGAAGACTCTATAATTATACCCATTGTACAGATGCCTTAATTGAGTCTAGGAGATGTTAAATAAATGGCTCAAAGTCACACAGATAGTAAATAACAGCTCAGGTAGCTGGAGTAGTATGATTTTGCAGCTTCTGTTCGTCACCGCAGCGCTCTGGGTCTGTACTGTGTGATGGCATTCACAGTCTGAGAATAAAGGAGACCTGGTTCAAGCCTTTATTTATTTATTTATTTTTGCTCATTACTTTCCATCAGGTGACCTCCAGGAAGGTAGTAAGCTTTTTAAATCTCAGTTTGTCTACAAAAAATAGGTATTATAAGTGTTGGGAGATAATTCTCCTTGAATCTCTCAGGTTTCTACACAGACAGGTATTAACAGCCAAATTGTTTTATACTATCTTTGCAAGAATGTTTATAGAAGCAAATGGTCTTGGAAAGATATGGCGACTCCTCCTAGAGCAAATTTAATCACCCTTGGGATGATAAAAATAGAAATGTCTCCCTTTCCACCCCAGAACAGATTTGCTCACATTTCAGGGTAATGAAGATAATGGGTCTCCAGAGGGGAAGATGAGAAGCTTTGCCAGAACTTTTACATAAGAATAGAGTCTCCTAATCTCAGCGTTCCTGAAACATGACACTGATGTGTCACTTCTGGGTCAAAATGTCTAAGAAGTGGGTGTGCCTTCTTCACAGTCTTCCTTTGCCCTCATTGACTGAGTGGAGGGGACAGTGGTATCATAGGAGCAGGGGCTTCCACAAAACCAAGAAGCCTGAATCCCTGCTTTAGACTGTAGAAGGCCACCCAACCACAGACACCCATATTGGACTCCAATGTGAGTGAACAAAGAAGTTTCATTGAGGTAAGTCGCTTAGAATTCAAGGTTTACTTATGGTAGCATCTAATATTACCTTAATCAATACAGACTGTATGCAGAAATAGCATTTATGAATTGTTTTCCAAATGCCCAATATCCTGGTAAGAAAGGTAAGAAATTTCACGTGCACTATCTCATTTAACTGTGGATTCAACATTAAAATTATTTTTAATTTTACAGGTGGAGAACCTGAAACTCAGAAAGATTACATACTGCTTGTGGTGGTGGTGGTTGTTTTTTCTTACAAGGTCACACAGCAAGTAGAAGGCCAAGGTAAGGTTAAAGCCTGGTCTCTCAGATTAAAAAAAAAAATTATAATATCCCTTTCTTTAAAAGCTAATTATTTTATCATAGATTCTTTAAATAAATATGGCTCACACGCAGAATGCCGGGAATAGCTGAGAACGAAACCAGGGATCTCTCGTGTTTGCTTGATTCCCTCCCTGAAATGTGTCTTGATTGGTTCTTTGTTTTATGAATGTAACCATTCTTTGCTCATTGACCCTTGGCTCCAGACTTCAGCCCTTATCCTCGCTGGGGACATTATTGCTCTCCTGATGGGTTAGATATGTTCTTCGAGGTCTGCTGCATGGTCCGCCCTTCTGGCGATTGGCCCAGGGAACAATGAATGTGAGAAGCCCCACATTCCCCTCTGGCCTTCTAGGACCTGTACTTACCAAGACGACGCTGCCTCACCTCCTTTCCCACTAGGGAATCAGAATGATGCTGATGTTATAAGAGTATTTCCAAGGTGTTTCTCGTTGCCTGTTTGCAGTGCATTGCCAGGCTCTTAAAGAATGCAATATAAGTTTTAAGCCCAGTAGTAAAGTGTAAGTTACTACATAATAGAACACTTAAATTATGGAGGGGAGAGCATCCTCCCGAGATTTCCCAAAGGAGCACTTGTGGAAGGGCTATGTCTGCTCAGTGTAACCCTTGAAAGCAGTAATGCTATCTGAAATCCATGTTTTTCAAGAACTAGAAAGGAAAGTGTTTAGTTTTTCTAAACTGGCATGTGCGTGTTGCTTCCTCTAGCAGACTGGAGACTCCTCCAGACAGATCACAAAGGCTTCCTCTCCCTTTGTCTCTCCCTTACCCTCAGGTTGCTGATGTACTTAAGTGCTCATAAATTCTGGGGGCCCTTATTAGTCCTTGGAGAAGATACTAACCCTTCCCGTAGACACCAGTGAGGTAAATAAAGACCATTAGACAAAATACATACCTATTATGTTGGTATTAAGTATTGAGAACGATTCCCAAATGAATAATGTAGTTATTTAAATTAGATTCATTGGGCATTTGCAAGGTGCCAGATTCTAAGACATGTACTGGAGTTGCAAATGAGCAGAAGACAAAGTTCTGGCCTTCAAGAGGATTATGTACTACTAGGAGAAGTAAGCTTTCACAAAGCAAAATTTAGGGGTAACTAAGAGGTACAAAGTTGTATGTGGCCTATAGCTATTAATGATTCAGCCCCATGAACAAAAATGTTCCCACCAAGAAAAATCCAGGCTCATATAGCTTTCCCAGCAAATTCTACCAAATAATTAAGGAAGAAATCTTATATAAAATCCTCCTGAGAGAGAAGGGATGATAATATTTCCTATTGGTCTTATGACCTGAATAGTAAAATCTGACCAGGATATTACCAAGAAGAAGCATTAAAGGGCAATCTGACTTGAGAACTTACATTTCTGAAATATCTAGTTTGGACATGATAGATTGCCCTTTTTGACACATGACAGTTCAGTATGTTCATACATTGTTAAGGATTTTTTTATGTGTGTCCATGACCATCATCATTTGCCAATGGTATGATTTTGCATGTCACAAATCTAAGAGGATACACAGGTCACTTAGCAAAATTAAAAAGGGAATTTAGGGATCCGTGGGTGGCTCAGTTGGTTAAGTGTCTAACTCTTGATTTTGGCTCAGGTCATGATCTCACAGTCTGTGGGATTGAGCCCCACCTCAGGCTCTGTGCTGATAGTGCCAGCACAGAGCTTGCTTGGGATTCTCTCTTTTTCTCTCTTAGTATAAATAAATAAACTTAAACAAATTAGAAAACAAATTTAGAGGAATGAATCTAATCTAAAGATGTGGAACACCTCTAGGCAGAAAATTTGGGAGAACATAATGAAAGCTAAGTAAATGGAGACATATTCTATGTCCATGGAGTGCAAGACTCAACCTAATCAAGCTTGTCAGTTATTCCTAAATGCATGTATGGATTCAATTTGATTCCTAGCAAAAGTCCAATAGTTGGTAAGACTATGCACAGAAATATTCTATTTCTGTGGACTAGTAAAGGGTCCCAAACAGCTAATACACCCTCGAAAAAGAGAACTTGCTACACTAAATACAAAGATTGGTTTTGAAGCTACAGTAAGTAAGATAGCAAGGGAGTAAAGGCTAGGCAGATAGTCAAGTGGGACAGACTTGAGATCCCATAGACTTACAGACAGATACAACCCCCCCCCCCAACACACACAGGTGCTTGATTCACGGAGCTGCAATAAGTTGATGCCAACCTCAAGCCATATGCAAAATCAGTGAAAGTCAAAACGATGACATTTCTTGAAAATTGAGAAGAATATCTTCATGTCATTGGGTAACTTTTTTTTTTAACTAAACAACAAAAAAAGTATTAAGCATAAGAAAAAACTTGATAGTTAGAATATGGTAAAATTTAAAACTTCTGTTCATCAATAACCTTCATTTAAAGAGTAAAAAAAAAAAAAAAACAATCGTGAGAAAACCTGCTTGCAATACATGTAACTAACTAACAAAGGGCTTTTACCTAGAAAAAAAGGAGCCCTTAGGAGCTCCTGGTGGCTGTCGGTTAAACATCTGACTCTTGATTTCAGCTCAGGTCATGATCTCATGGTATGTGAGTTTGAACCCTGCAGCTTGGGATTCTCTCTCCCTCTCTCTCTGATATCCCACCTCAAAATTAATAAACATTTTTAAAAATTAGAAAAGAAAGTATAAAGATCTTCTATGAATCAATAACAGAAAGACAACCTGGCGGGGAGGAGGAACCAGGCAAGATAATAGAACAGACATTACACAAAAGAGGGTATCTAAATGGTTCATACACAGATGGACAGGTGTTCAGCTTTATTAGGTAGCAAGGAAATGCCACATGTGGGGCCCTGACACACCCACCAGAATGGCTGAAACTAAAAAGACACCCGGTATTGAGTATTGGTGAGGTTGTGTATCAACTGGAACCCTTATTTACTACTGATGGTTGTATAAATTGGTATGGTTACCAAAAACATAGTTTGCAATCTTCTAAAGTTGGCAATACTATGCAATTTCTTGACCTAGCCATTCCATTCCAAGTTAATTACCCAACAGATGTGTCTACCAGGTGGTAAGTGTGCTCATAACAACTTTATTCATAATAACCAAGATAACTCAGGGATCCCCGAGCCAAAAAAAAATGAGTACTATATCCCAGTGAAAAGACATGAACTGTAGTAATACAGAGCAAAGCACAACATATTTGCAAATATGTTGAAGGTAAGACATTAGACATAAAAGAATGTGCCCCATATGATTCCATTTGTATAAAAGTCAAAATAGGTATAATTCTACTCTACTCTGAACTGGAGTGATTAAGGATGTATAATTGAGTGCTAAAATAGGAAGAGAAGGAAATGATTACCATAAATTAAGATAGTAGTTCTGTTAAGAGGAAGGGACCTGGTTGTGATTAGGAAAAGCTAGCTTTTGGAATTGGAAATGTTCTATTTCTTTTTTTTTTTTAATTTTTTTTTCAACGTTTATTTTTGGGACAGAGAGAGACAGAGCATGAACGGGGGAGGGGCAGAGAGAGAGGGAGACACAGAATCGGAAACAGGCTCCAGGCTCTGAGCCATCAGCCCAGAGCCCGACGCGGGGCTCGAACTCACGGACCGCGAGATCGTGACCTGGCTGAAGTCGGACGCTTAACCGACTGCGCCACCCAGGCGCCCCAGAAATGTTCTATTTCTTGACTTGAGTGGGAGTTATGTGGATATTTATATTAATTTATTGAGTTTTATATTTATTTATATATACATACTTTCCTGGACATGTGTTGTATTTTACACACACACACACACACGGTTAAAAAACCTACATCTTCCTTTCTTTTATTTATTTATTTTTAATTTATTTTTTTATTTTTAAAAATTTACATCCAAATTAGTTAGCATATAGTGCAACAATGATTTTAGGAGTAGATTCCTTAATGCCCCTTACCCATTTAGCCCATCTCCCCTCCCACAACCCCTCCAGTAACCCTCAGTTTGTTCTCCATGTTTATGAGTCTCTTCTGTTTTGTCCCCCTCCCTGTTTTTATATTATTTTGTTTCCCTTCCCTTATGTTCATCTGTTTTGTCTCTTAAAGTCCTCATATCAGTGAAGTCATATGATTTTTGTCTTTCTCTGACTGACCATCTTCACTTAGCATAATACCCTCCAGTTCCATCCACGTAGTTGCAAATGGCAACATTTCATTCTTTTTGATTGCCAAGTAATACTCTATTGTATGTGTGTGTGTGTGTATGTATATATATATACACATATACACATGTATATATATACATACACATATATATACACATGTGTATATATATATATACACATATACACATGTGTATATGTGTATATATACACACACACACACACACACATACACACCACATTTTCTTTATCCATCCATCCATCGATGGACATTTGGGCTCTTTCCATACTTTGGCTATTGTTGATAGTGCTGCTATAGACATGGGGGTGCATGTGTCCCTTCAAAACAGCACACCTGTATCCCGTGGATAAATACCTAGTAGTGCAATTGCTGGGTCGTAGGGTAGTTCTATTTTTAGTTTTTTGAGGAACCTCCATACTGTTTTCCAGAGTGGCTGCACCAGCTTGCATTCCCATCAACAATGCAAAAGAGATACTCTTTCTCCACATCCTTGCCAACATCTGTTGTTGCCTGAGTTGTTAATGTTAGTTATTCTGACAGATGTGAGGTGATATCTCATTGTGGTTTTGATTTGTATTTCTCTGATGATGAGTGAAATTGAGCATTTTTTCATGTGTCGGTTGGCCATCTGGATGTCTTCTTTGGAGAAATGTCTCTTCATGTCTTTGCCCATTTCTTCCCTGGGTTATTTGTTTTTTTGGGTTTTGAGTTTGATAAGTTCTTTATAGATTTTGGATACTAACCCTTTATCTGATATGTCGTTTGCAAGTATCTTCTCCCATTCTGTCAGTTGCCTTTTAGTTTTGTGGATTTTTTCCTTCGCTATGCAGAAGCTTTTTATTTTGATGAGGTCCCAGGAATTCATTTTTTGCTATTGTTTCCCTTGCCTCCAGAGACGTGTTGAGGAAGATGTTGCTGTGGTCAAGATCAAAGAGGTTTTTTCCTGCTTTCTCCTTGACGATTTTGATGGCTTCCTGTCTTACATTTAGGTCTTTCATCCATGTTGAGTGTATTGATGTGTATGGTGTAAGAAAGTGGTCCAGGTTTATTCTTCATGTCTCTGTCCAGTTTTCCCAGCACCACTTGCTGAAGAGACTATCTTTATTCCATTGGATATTCTTTCCTGCTTTGTCAAAGATTAGTTGGCCATACGTTTTGTGGGTCCATTTCTGGGTTCTCTATTCTGTTTCACTGATCTGAGTGTCTGTTCGTGTGCCAGCACCATACTGTCTTGATGATTACTGCTTTGTAGTATAGCTTGAAGTCTGGGATCGTGAGGCCTCCTGCTTTGGTTTTCTTTTTCAAGATCGCTTTGGCTATTCGGGGTCCTTTCTGGTTCCATACAAATTTTAGGATTATTTGTTCTAGCTCTGTGAAGAATGTTGGTGTTATTTTGATAGGGATTACATTGAATATGTAGATTGCTTTGGGTAGTATCGACATTTTAACAATATTTGTTCTTCCTATCCAGGAGCATGGAATCTTTTTCCATTTTTTTATGTCTTCTTCAGTTTCTTTCATAAGCTTTCTATAGTTTTCAGTGTATAGATTTTTCACCTGTTTGGTTAGATTTATTCCTAGGTATTTTATGGTTTTTGGTACAACTGTAAATGGGATCGATTCCTTGATTTCCCTTTTTGTCACTTCATTGTTGGTGTATAGGAATGCAGCCGATTTCTCTGAATTGATTTTGTATCCTGCAACTTTGCTGATTTCATGAATCCATTCTAGCAGTTATTAGGTGGAATCTTTTGGGTTTTCCATATAGAGTATCATGTCATCTGCGAAGAGTGAAAGTTTGACCTCCTCCTGGCTGATTTGGATGCCTTTTATTTCTTTGTGTTGTCTGATTGCAGAGGCTAAGACTTCCAATACTGTGTTGAATAACAGTGGTGAGAGTGGACATCACTGTCTTGTTCCTGACCTTAGGGGGAAAGCTCTCAGTTTTTCTCCATTGAGGATGATATTAGCGTTGGGTCATTCATAATGGCTTTTATGATCTCGAGGTATGCTCCTTTTATCCCTACTTTCTGGAGGGTTTTTATCAAGAAAGGATGTTGTATTTTGTCAAATGCTTTGTCTGCATCTATTGAGAGGATCATATGGTTCTTGTCCTTTCTTTTATTGATGTGATGAATCACGTTGATTTTTTTGTGGATATTGAACCAGCCCTGCATCCCAGGTATAAAGCCCACTTGGTTGTAGTGAATAATTTTTTTAATGTATTGTTGGAGCTGGTTGGCTAATATCTTGTTGAGGATTTTTGCATCCATGTTCATCAGGGAAATTGGTCTATAGTTCTCCTTTTTAGTGGGGTCTCTGTCTGGTTTTGGAATCAAGGCAATGCTAGCTTCATAGAAAGAGTTTGGACATTTTCCTTCCATTTATATTTTTTGGTACAGCTTCAAGAAAATAGGTGTTAACTCTTCCTTAAATAGTTGGTAGAATTCCCCTGGGAATCCATCTGGCCCTGGACTCTTGTTTTTTGGGAGATTTTTGATTACTTATTCAATTTCTTTACTGGTTATACATCTGTTCAAATGTTCTATTTCTTCCTGTTTCAGTTTTGGTAGTGTATATGTTTCTAGGAATTTGTCCATTTCTTCCAGATTGCCCATTTTATTGGCATATAATTGCACATAATATTCTCTTATTATTGTTTTCTGTTGTGTTGGTTGTGATCTCTCTCATTCTTGATTTTATTTATTTGGGTCCTTTCCTTTTTCTTTTTGATCAAACTGGCCAGTGGTTTATCAATTTTGTTAATTCTTTCAAAGAACCAGCTTCTGGTTTCATTGATCTGTTCTACTGTTTTTTGGGTTTTGCTATCATTAATTTCTGCTCTAATCTTTATTAATTTCCTGTTTTCTGCTGGTTTTGGGTTTTATTTGCTGTTCTGTTTCCAGCTCCTGAAGGTGTAAGGTTAGGTTGTGTATCTGATGTTATTCTTCCTTCTTTAGGCAGGCCTGGATTGCTATATATTTTCCTCTTATGAGCGCCTTTGCTGCGTCCCAGAGGTTTTGGGTTGTGGTGTTATCATTTTCATTGGCTTCCATATACTTTTTAATTTCCTCTTTAACTTCTTGGTTAGCCCATTCATTCTTTAGTAGGATGTTCTTCAGTCTCCAAGTATTTGTTAACTTCCCAAATTTTTTCTTGTGGTTGATTTCGAGTTTCATAGCATTGTGGTTTGAAAATATGCACAGTATGATCTCTATCTTTTTGTACTTATTTAGGCCTCTTTGTTTCCCTGTATATGGTCTATTCTGGAGAATGTTCCATGTGCACTGGAGAAGAATGTATATTCTGCTGCTTTAGGATGAAATGTTCTGAATATATCTGTTAAGTCCATCTTGTCCAGTGTGTCATTCAAAGCCATTGTTTCCTTGTTGATTTTTTGATTAGATGATCTATCCATTGCTGTGAGTGGAGTGTTGAAGTCTCCTACTATTATGGTATTACTATCGATGTGTTTCTTTGTTTGTGATTAATTGATTTATATATTTGGGTCCCTCCACATTTGGCGCATTAATGTTTACAATTGTTAGGTCTTCTTGATGGATAGACCCCTCTATTATGATATAATACCCTTGTGCATCTCTTGATACAGTCTTTATTTTAAAGTCTAGAATGGGGCGCCTGGGTGGCTCAGTCGGTTAAGTGGCTGACTTCGGCTCAGGTCATGATCTTGCGGTCCGTGAGTTCGAGCCCCACGTCGGGCTCTGTGCTGACAGCTCAGAGCCTGGAGCCTGTTTCCAATTCTGTGTCTCCCTCTTTCTCTGACCCTCCCCCCATTCATGCTCTATCTCTCTCTGTCTCAAAAATAAATAAACGTTAAAAAAAATTAAAAAAAATAAAGTCTAGATTATCTGATATAAGTATGGCTACTCCAGCTCTCTTTTGTTTACCATTAGCATGCTGGATGGTTCTCCTTCCCCTTATTTTCAATCTGAAGGTGTCTTTAGGTCTAAAGTGGGTCTCTTGTAAACAGCATATAGATGGATCTTGTGTTCTTATCCATTCTGTTACCCTATGTCTTTTGATTGGAGCATTGAGTCCATTGATGATTACAGTGAGTCCTGAAAGATATGAATTTATTGCCATTATGTTGCTTGTAGAGTTGGAGTTTCTGGTGTTGTTCTCTGGTCCTTTCTAATCTTTGTTGCATTTGGTATTTCTTTCTTTCTCTCTCTCTGTGTGTGTGTATGTATGAGTGTGTGTGTGTGTGTGTGTGTGTATAATATTTATTTATTTATTTATTTATTTATTTATTTATTTATTTATTTATTTTCTTACTCTCTCCCCTCAGAGAGTCTCCCTTAAAATTTCTTGCAGGCCTGGTTTAGTGGTCATACACTCCTTTAATTTTTGTTTGGGAAACTTTTTGTCTTTCCTTCTATTTTGAATGACAGCCTTGGTGGATAAAGAATTCGTGGCTGCATATTTTTCTGATTCAGCACATTGAATATATCCTGCCACTCCTTTCTGGCCTGCCAAGTTTCTGTGGATAGGTCTGCTGCAAACCTGATAGGTCTTCCTTTGTAGGTTAGGGACTTTTTTCCCTTGCTGCTTTCATGATTCTCTCCTTGCCTGAGTATTTTGTTAATTTGACTATGATATGCCTTGTTGATGGTTGGTTTTTGTTGAATGTAATAGGGGGGGGTGTCCTCTGTGCTTCCTGGAGTTTGATGTCTGTGTCTTTCCCCAGGTTAGGAAAGTTTTCCGCTATGATTTGCTCACATAACCCTTCCACCCCTATTTCTCTCTCTTCCTCCTCTGGGACCCCTATGATTCTGATGTTGTTCTTTTTTAATGAGTCACTGATTTCTCTAAGTCTTAAATTGTGCTCTTTTGCCTTAATCTCCCTCTTTTTTTCTGCTTCATTATTCTCTACAAATTTGTCCTCTATATTGCTGATTCTCTGTTCTGCCTCATCCATCCTTGCCGCCGCTGCATCCATCCATGGTTGCAGCTCAGTTATAGCATTTTTAACTTCATTCTTACTACTTTTACTTTTTTTTTTAATCTCTGCATAAAGGGATTCTAATTTATTTTTGACTCCAGCTAGTATTCTTATTGTGATTCTAAATTCTGGTTTAGACATCTTGCTTGTATCTGTGTTGTTTAAATCCCTGGCTGTCGTTTCTTTGTGCTCTTTCTTTTGGGGTGAATTCCTTCATTTTGTCATTTTGAAGGGAGAAAAGGGATTAATGAGGTAGAAAATTAAAAATAATTAAAATTTAAAAAACATTAAAATTAAAAAATTACACACACACACACAAATCGAGTAAATGATGCTATATCCTAGGTGTGTTTTGGTCTGGATGTTGAGTGGTTTCACAGATTAGAGGAGAAAAAGCGGGGGGACAAAAAGGAAATTGTTTGAGAATTTGAAAAAATGAATACACTGAAGTAGACTAAAATGAGATGATGGCAGTAAAATAGGATTTGAAAAAATATACACAAAAGTAAAGAACATGGTAGAAAACATATTAAAGAAAAATATTTTTAATAAAAATTAAAAATAAATATGATTTTTTTCTTTTTCTGTATTCAAGAAAAAGAAAAGAAATGAAAAATAGAAAAAAGATTTAAAAAAAGAAAAACAATCGTTTGAAAATTTTAAAAAGTGAATACACTGTAGTAGACTAAAAAAATGATGGAAGTAAAATAGAATTTGAGAAAATTTACGTAAAAGCAAAAAATATAGTAAAAAAATTAAAAATATTTTAATAGAAATTGAAAGTAAAAATGAAGTTTTTCTCTTTCTGGATTCAAGAAAAAAATGAAAAAAAAGAAAAAGAAAGGAAAGGATATCATTCAAAAATTTGAAAAGGAAATACACTGAAGTAAACTAAAATAAAATGATGGAAGTAAAATAGAATTTGAAAAAAATTACACAAAGTTAAAAAAATATAGTAATAGAAATTAAAGAAAAATATTTTTAGTAAAAATTGAAAATAAAAATGAACTTTTCTCTTTATGTATTCAAGAAAAAGAAAAGAAATGTAAAAGCGAAAAAGAAAAAGAAAAAGAAAGAAAGAAAATTGTATAGATGAACCTACTAACAGATTGAAGTAGGACTGAAATGATTTCGTTTTCCCCTAGGAGTCTGTCTATGTAGCGTTTATAGTCCATAAACTAAGCCGGCGGTGAGACTTGTGTTCTTCAAGAGCGAAGTTGGCCCCAGTTGGGCGGGGCTCAGTGTAACAGCTCCACTCAGCTCTCCACTAGATGGCGCTGCTAGCCTACTGGGGTGGATTGTTGCAGTGCTCATAGGTGTGTATGTGTGGGAGTGGGAAAATGGCGCCACCCAGCTACCCAGTCTCTTCTCTCAGATCAGCAATCACGTACCCGTCCTTTGTCTTCAGCTTTCATCCACTCCCCGCTTTTTCACTTTCCATGACCGGGCCCCAGGCAGTACCTCTCTCCCGAGTTTTGTCTCAGATTGTGGCTGTTTTCACCAGCCCCTTACTTCTGAAGGACTGCAGCTTTGACCCGTTCCGCCCCTCTGCGGAAGGGTCTCACTGATCAGAGGCCGAATGAGCAATGGCCGAATGTAGGCTGCACCCAGGAACGCTTGCTGGACCCTGCTGCTCCCTGTGCCCTGAGACTGCAGCCAGGTGCCAGCCCGTCCCAAAAAAAGATCGCAAGACAGAGTAGCATCAGCGTTTCAGGGATTATGGAAAATCGCAACACACATCTGGCACCAGGCTTCACCCTCAACGACCTTGCCCCAGCACCAACGAATGTGTCTGCCTTCCGGGGTCTGCTGGGACCAGGTGGCTTCAACAGTCTCTACCAAATGTCCTTCCAGCAGTGGAACCACTTTCCCCATGTGGCCCGAGAACCTCCCGGACCCCACTCTGTTCCTGAGGATTCGCCCTTCCCACCAGAGCACCGCCAGGTATTGAGCTGTGGAGTTGCAGACTTTGCGCTCCCCTTGTTTACAGTCTTCATGGAATTTAAGCCCTCTCCTTTCTCCTTTCTCCTTTCTCCTTTCTCCTTTCTCCTTTCTCCTTTCTCCTTTCTCCTTTCTCCTTTCTCCTTTCTCCTTTCTCTCTTTTTAGTTTAGTCCCTGTGGTTGTTTCCAATTTTCCACTTTCTCTCCAGCTGCTTTTGGGGAGGGGTGCTTTTCCCATATTCTCCCTCCCCCCCAGTCTCCATCTTCGCTCGCAAAAGCACCTCCCTTCCTGTGCCTTCTCACTTCCCAAGCTCACCTCTCCGTGCCACATACCTGCTGAATTCTGTGGTTCAGGTTGTGCAGATTGTTGTGTTAATCCTCCAATCAGTTTTCTAGGTGTGTAGGATGGTTTAGTGTTGGTCTGGCTGTATTTCATGGACGTGAGACACACAAAAAAAGTTCCATGCTGTTCCGCTATCTTGGCTCCTCCTTCCCTACGTCTTCCTTTCTTATCACTTTTCTGAGCTTCTGATTTTATATATTTAAATGCCTCATGGATATCTGCACTGATATTTTCCACTGCACTTCAGACTCAGTATATCTGAAATGGACATTACTCCACCCCCAAAATCTGCTGTGCTTGCTGAACGCCCTATGGGTGAATCCATTCCCTCCATCTTCCAAGTCAGGAATCAGGATATCATCACTGACTCTGCCCTCTCTCTTAATCACCACATTCAATAAAGTTCCGTTGATTTTACCCCTTAAAACCTTTCAAATTTTGTCCTCATGTTCACTTGTTCTTGTTGCCTTCTGTCCTTGTCACTATGGTATCTGCTGTCTGTTGCTTCAACAGCCTCCCTACTGTTCGTCTGTTTTCTTACCTGGTCTTGCCCTTCTCTGTTCCACCTTCCATGTTGTTGTCAGGGTTGGAAAATACTAATCTGATCGTGTCCACCCCCTCATTAAACTTGCCCTGGCTTATGCCAGCTTACGCAAATCATCCTTACCCTTTCTCCATAGGCTTATTCATCTGAAACAGTGCCTTATTTACCAAAGGTGCAATGGTTAAAGAACAAAGCAATGGCACCAGCTTGTTGCTCTCTCCTACTTCCCACCTTTTTCTTGGGTCATCTTCCCCAATTTGCCCGTGTCTTCTTACCTTAGTCTTTCAGTGCATGAGGTGCTCACAAAGGAAAGTGCATCAATACTTCTGTGTGGTTTTGTAATCATCTCCACTGCCCTGAGCTCCAGGGAATATGGCAGAGTAAGTGTTCTATGTAACGAATAGTATTCTGTGCAACGAATATTTTTGACTAAATGAACTTAGAGGCAGCTGGTGTTGCGTCTCATGAGAAGATTCAAGAGACTTAATTGTCCAGCTGCAATAGGCCTTGAAAGCCAATAGAGCATTCGAGATAGAAAGAATGTCCCAAACACAGGAGCAGAGACAGAAATTTGAGTAGTTCTAGAGGAAAGAGTGGGTTGTTCAGTATTTATAAGTTTAGGCCCCGTGTTAGAAGATTGATTTTTTTTTTGTTTTAAATCTGCTGTGTCTGCACTTAGGCTGTTCCACATTCAATTGACTGGAGCTTGATGGGAGGCATTATTTTCCATTGATTATTTTTATTCAATACATGACAGAAGACTGCATTCCTGAACTGGCTGCAAAATCATAAATATTTAAATCCAAGTTATTTGCCATGCATAGAAATAATCAAGTCATGATAGCTAACTTATATGTTTGGTGATTTGATTATTGATTTTAACAACTCGAATCTAAATTCCATAATAGTTCACTGAAGTGGCTTCGGGGAGATTGTTGTTTTACTACTGGAGCAGATGGTTATCTCACAGACACAGGTTCAGAGAACAAGAGATTTAGGAAAGATCTGAATTATCATGTGTCTCCTACATATCAGACAATAAAATAGTCTCAGAGGGTCAAGTGACACAGTCACCTTCCCATGGCTAATTAGGGTCAGAACAAGAATCCAGGTCTCCTGACACCCATGACCAGGCTCGTTCTTATTATTTTTTTTAACTTTAATTTTATTTTATTTTTGTATTTATTTTTGAGAGAGCGTGAGCAGGGGAGGGGCAGGGAGAGAGAGGGGGAGGGAAAGAGGATCTGAAGCGGGCTCTGTGCTGACAACAGCGAGCCTGATGCAAAGTTTAAACTCACAAACCGTGAGCTCATGACATGAGATGAAGTCAGATGCTCAACCGACTAAGCCACCCAGGTACCCCAAGGCTCGTTCGTACTCTTTATATGAATTGTAATACACACTTCCATGATCCAGGATCTTTGCTCATAAAGGGAAGAAGGGCTCAGCATCCTGCTGTTGTGTGATTTATGTGCTACAGACAGGAAGGCAGTTTATGCAAGCAAGTAGTGATAATAAGGATGGTAAGAGTTTCTACTGACTATCACCTACGTGCCAGACTTTGTCACAGACACTTTACCTGCCCCATCTCTGGGCTTCACAGGAGAGTGAGGTGAGAATATTTCACAAATGAGAACCCTGAGTGTCAGAGAAATTAACACCTGGTCCTGGGTCTGTCACACAACTCCTATGATCCCTGATCTGTTAGTAGTTTCATCATAACCTCATGTCACTTGGGCTCTAAATGACAGTCCACTGTATGCTGGTGAGAACTTGGCTGAATGTCACCACTTTAGCCTCAGTGGATCTCGTGACTAAGTATGAGTTTTCTGCCTATCTACTTTGATGGAGGACTAGAACCTGGAGAATTAAAATGTGGATAGTTACCAAGTTCATTCATGTATTGATGAATTTAACAAACATTTGTGAAATGCCTACAGTCTTAAAGATTCTGAAATAGACTTGGAAATCACAAGAGAGGCAGAGTAATGAAGAAATGCATGTTTCAAACAAGGCATGCCATTTGTTAGCTCTGGGACCTTGGGCAACCTACAGATTATCTATGTTTCTGTTTCTTTTGTGCCATGGGGATCATGGCTTTGTCATCTGGTTATTGTGTAGAATAGTGTTCCTCACCCAGGGGTGATTTTGCCTCCCAGGGGACATTTGGCATTATCTGGAGGCATCTTTGGTTGTTACAAGTAGGGGGCAGGTGCTATCACAATGCATGCGATAGTTCCAAGTAGCAACTAATTGCCTAGCCAAAATGTCAATACTGCTGAGGTCAAGAAATTCTGATGTAGAACACCTGCACCAGTACATGTATAACAGAGGTGATGTATTAGATACAGAATGACTCATTCTGTGTCTTCCCAGCTGCTGTAGCCAGCAGAAGTTGTCCAGAAGTTCCCAGCTGCTCCTAGCCTTTATGAAAGGCAGAAGTTGTCCATCCTGCCAGAAGTTGTCCATCCATTTTTCCTCTGAAAACTTACTATAGGGGCCAGGATCACTGAAAGTGTGCTGTCCATAGATAATGGAGAGGTGGTGGGTGTGGGCAGGAGGCATGGTCCTTAGTTGGTCTTTAGTTGGCAATGCACATCTCTGAGTCTCCTTGCTGTCAGCTCCCTGGTCCACATAATGGAAGATTTCTCTTCTTCTGCCATTGTGTCAAAAGTTCTCATCTCCTATCCAAGTTCACTTTCTACCTCTTCCTGCTCCTTACCTGGCCAGTCTACCTGGTTTTTGCAAGAAAACAAAAAAGTAAAAACAGAAAAAACATCCCTGTCAACAAAAGCACCACAGTTTGTAAACATACATAGGAATCTCCTGTTGCCACTTAGGTCAGGGACTTCTTCTCTCTTTAAGTCTCAAGTGGGTGACTAAACACATAGATGGTAGGGTGGAGGCAATAAGAACGCTCTGGGAGACACGGACAGTGAGGAGGAAAAAGAAGAAGTGTAAATGTAAAATCACACAGCCATGACCGTGAAATAAAAGACATGTGAATTAGAATACTTGTTCTGAGCCTGACGTAGACTGCATGCTCCATCAATATAATAAACTCTCTGAGAAATGCCTACAATGTAGCTGTCATGATGGTTGGTTGGTTGGACAGAGTCCACAGGCTTTTGGTCAGGAGATCTGCCTGTATGACTGAGCGCCCTGAAGCTAATGTCTCCAGAGTATCTACTGCGTGCTGGCAAAAGTGTTAAGCATAGGCATGAATTATTTCATCTCCACTTTTTACAAGTCCTGGGATATAGTTACTGTTATTACGTTTATGTCATCCCCGTGGATACTGGAGTTAGGAGGGAAGTTAAATGACGGGACCAAGAATACACCCCTGGCAGGTAGTAGAGTTGGGGCTTCGTCTGAGGCAGCCTGATGTAGAGATGATACATTTCACTGCTAGGCTATACCAACCTCCTAATTTTGGACCACATGTTAATAACAAAAAAACAAACAAAAAAAAGAAGGGACATGCCACGGTTTTTATAAAACACCAAGTATTTGAGGCAAAGGAATAATCACATAACTAAGTAATAGATTGCTTAAGGTTCCTCTATATTATTAAGCAGTATCAGGAATAGGAATTTTCTAAAATAAATTTTGTGCTTTCAACAGAATCCAAAGGTATAATCGTTTCCTTTGACACTATTTATAAAAGTGATTAATTCCTTAGCCTCTTTTGAGTTATTTTTTTTTTTTGTATAAGATTTTCTTTCCCACTAATGAGGAATAACTTGTAGTCCTGATTGTCGTGTTACTTAAAATATATAGTTTCTGTTCATTATTAATTTTCAAATGGAGTATCATTTCAGGTGGGGGTGGTTCTGAAACTGATTTTTAAAATGCAGTTAGAAGAGTTTGTCTTTAGAACTAAGAACTCATTTTTATAAAATCTTGCCAGTGTTACGGTTTTATTTTTGTGGTTTCTCGCCATGCAGAGCAAGGTACCATTACTGGCAGGTGTGTTGCATTTGGCTGGACAGGTTGTGATGCTCCCCTGGCTGGTTCCATGACCAAGGTGTGTGCCATGATGATTCATACCTCTTGTGAGAGCTGAGGGTGAACATCACTTCCCAACCCTGTGTTCAATCCTGTTACATCAGGAGTTTCAAATTGGTCATGGTGGGCGTATTTACACCACAGAAATTGGCATGCCCTACCAATCACGGAGCTGGTTAAATATTTAAATATTTACCAGCATGCCACTAGGCACAGTGAGGAGAGAGGGGTTGGGAGACAAAAGCACAGCCCTTGCCCTGCTCCCTGAGGTGCGCGTGAGTGGGAATGGGCTACTTTTTCTCATCCAGACAAAGCTGCCATCTGCTCACAGCTGTACCCCCCCCCCCCGGAGGCTACATCTCCTGAAGGAGGTATCTTCTACTAATTTATGCAAAAGCAACAAATGGGCCGGTAGCAACCCCGAGTTCAGAACAGTGGTTCCCAAACCTGGATGTCATCATCACCATATTATAATTCTTTTAGAAATAGATTTTAGAGATTTTCAGGGATTTTTGATTTGGCAATCCAAACACGTAGCATCCAATAATGGTTTCTTACCCACTCTTCTTCCTAACTGGCAAACCCCAGTTTTGATAGGTTGTTCACTGAATCAGGGGGAAATATTTCTATCTCTACTTGCAGGGGTTAATCGTAAGTGGTATAAACCAATAAGGATGATCCCATCCCCCTCCCACTCCCTTTTTGTAGGCATATGTATAGGCATATGACCCAGTTGTGGTTATTTATGTGAGGCTAATCATGTTAAGTACGTTGGGCTAATTGCATGAGACTACATCTGTTTTGATGCTTCTGAGCAAGATCCAAAATTTGAGAAAGAGACATAAAAAAAGACAGACTTAGCTGCTGCTTATTGCTGGACATTGTATAACAGAAACTGTTTTAACGCCTGGAAGTGTTGCAACCATTTTTTTTTTTTTTTTTGCTTTTCTTCTTTTTTTTTTTTTCAGTATATGAAATTTATTGTCAAATTGGTTTCCATACAACATCCAGTGCTCATCCCAAAAGGTGCCCTCCTCAATACCCATCACCCACCCTCCCCTCCCTCCCACCCCCCATCAACCCTCAGTTGTAACCATGCTTGAATAAAGAGGGGAGCCAGCCTGAAGGCAGAGCTGATGAACTCAGAATGGGACTGTGGATAAATAAACCCATGTTATAACTGAGCAACACCGGAACTTCCTATTAATTGTTTAAGACATTGAGTCAGTATTTTGTGTTGTTTACAGAGGAAAGCAATTTAAACAGTATGTTTTGGATGAGGCCTGGGAATCTATATTTTAAAAACTTTCCAAGGTTTTGGAAAATTTGGGAACACCAGATTAAGTACCCTATAAACCGAATGTATTGTGCAACCACCTAAGCCCCGAGACAGATGGAACCCCTGAGGGCATTGTACCAGGCCTCGAGCATCCTTGTCCCTTTACCCCAGCATCCTGTACAAAATACCAGTTTCTGTGTGTGGCATGGTGTGAAAAAGGTGAGAAGCACTGAACTGCTGTGTTTAATAGTGCGGTAGGAGGAACATAGGATTAAATCACCAAATAGCTGTGTGATCTTAGAAATGCACCTTGTTTATTTGTTTCTCAGTTCTGAAATCTGTAACATCATATAAAGTGAATGGTCATGAATGATAATAGGATAAAATGCAACAATGTGGATATGACCTCCTGGCCACCTTGTTCAGCTTTTTTTCCCTTAGCACAAGGTAGGTATGGGAATGGGTTGGCACCAGCCGCGCACCTCAGCAGAGTCACAGCCCCATTCATTTGACGAGGCCCAGACACGATGAAAATACTGACAGGAGTTGTTATTGTTCAGCACGAACAGATAGGTGTTGCTGACTCTTTGGAAGCAGTTGTGCAGCACAGGTGGGCCTTAGCAGCTGAGTTAAATCTCGTCTCTGGCTCTGGCCCCCTGTGCCCTTACTTCCTGTGGTGTCACCCATTGCTCTGGGTCCCCATCTTTGGCTTCCTCTGTTCTGGGCCTCTTTTCAGACACCTAACAAAGACCTCTGCCTTCCGCAGTTGACTTGGAGCCTCGACTGTCTGAAAAAAAGAATCACTGCCAGGAATACAAAATGTATCAATGCAAAAAGTATTGATTATATATTTTCATTTAAAAATAATTAATATCAATAAAACAACCTTATTTCTTTTAAAGTTTATTTATTTTGAGAGAGACAGAATGCGAGCAAGGGAGGGGCAGAGAGAGAGAGAGAGAGAGAGAGAGAGAGAGAGAGAGAGAAATCTCAAGCAGGATCTGAGAAATCAGTGGAGAGCCTGATGTGGGGCTTGAATTCACCAAATGTGAGATCATGACCTGAGCTGAAATCAAGAGTCAGATGCTTAACCAACTGAGACACCCAGGAGCCCCCAGAATAACTTTTTATATCCATGCTGTTTTATTTTTTTAAAAAACAACAATCATGTATGAATCTTCTCTTTCTCTTTTTCACCTTCTTACATCCAATCTTTACATTCAGTCCATCAGTAAATCCTGAAGCTCATACCTCTAACTATATCCCAAATCCATTCACTTCTTTCTGTTCCTACTGCCAACCCCTCACCCAGCCACCATAATTTCTTACTTGGTCTACTTCAGTAGCCTTCCACCTTATCTCGCTGTTTTCACTCTTGTTTTGAAGAATTAGTTTTATTTTTCACACATTCATTAGAGTGATCTATGTATAAACCAAATCTTGTTATTAGGAATTTTCCAAAAGCTTCCCACTTCACCTACCTAGAATCAAATAGAGATTTCTTTCAAACAGCGGAAAAGCCTCAGTATGGTCTAAACCTGCCTATCTGTCCTTTTTCCTTTATTCATTTTTTTTTCCCAGCCATTTCACCCCAGAGCCTTTGCACTTCCTGTTTTGTCTGCCTGGAACATTAATCCTCTGGTTTTTGCACACGGCTGCTCCTTTCCAGGGCTCAACTTTGATGTTACTTCCACAGAAAGACCTTTCCTTACTCAGAGCCTCCCAGCCACTTGTTTTCAGATCACCCCGTGTTACTTCATCCTGTGTACACATCACATGTTAAAATAGTCTTTTAAAAATGTTTTATTTTCCATTTTCTTTTTTCTAGAAAGTAAGGCGCAGGAGAATCATGACCTGGCTAACTTATTTATTGCTCTACCCAATGTTTCAAATGATTCTTGCCCGTATATAATCAGCAACCAATAAACATGTATCAAATGAGTGAGTGAACAAATGAAGGAAAATGAGTGAATAACTGATATCATGGAGATAATGCCTTTTTTCTCTCTTTTTTGCATTTTTGTTGAAATTCTAGGTAGTGAATATACAGTGTAATATTAGTTTCAGGTGCACAATATAGCAATTCAGCACTTCAGTACAGCACATCCCAACAAGTGATGCTCACCACAGTGAGCACCGTCTTTAATCCCCATCACTTATTTCACCCATGGCCCCACACATCTCTCCTCTGTTAACCATCGGCTTATTCTCTGTAGTTGAGAGTCAGCTTCTAGGTTTGTCTCTATCTTTTTATTTATTTATTTTTTTAGAGGAAAATTTTGCTCTTTATATTCATTGTTAAACCCCAATGTAGTAGCACATTTACAATATTTTCCATGGAGCTTTGTAAAAGAAAAAGCATACAGGCTAAAATTAACAGGACAGGAAACAACAGATGTTGGTGAGGATGCGGAGAGAGGGGAACCCTCTTACACTGTTGGCGGGAATGCAAGCTGGTGCAGCCACTCTGGAAAACAGTATGGAGGTTCCTCAAAAAGTTAAAAATAGAACTACCCTACGGACCCAGCAATTGCACTATTAGGTATTTACCCAAAGGATACAAAAATACTGATTTGAAGGGGCACATGCACCTGATGTTTATGACGGCATTGTCAACAATAGCCAAATTATGGAAAGAGCACAAATGTCCATCAACTGATGAATGGATAAAGAAGACATAGTATGTGTATGTATATATATGATGGAATAGTACTCAGCCATCAAAAAGAATGAAATTTTGCCATTTGCAATAATGCTGATGGAGCTAGAGAGTATTATGTTAAGTGAAATAAGTCAGAGAGAGAAAGACAAATACCATATGATTTCACTCATGTGGAATTTAAGAGACAAAACAGATGAGCATAGGGGAAGGGGAAAAAAGAGAAGGAAGTGAAACATAGGAGAGCATTATAGAGAACAAAGTGAGGGTTGCTGGAGGGGAGGTGGGTGGGGGATGGGCTAAAAGGGCGATGGGTATTAAGGAGGACACTTGTGATGAGCACTGGGTATTATACGTAAGTGATGAATCACTCAGCTCTACACCTGAAACCAATTTTATATATGTTAACTAATGAGAATTCTTTTTGTATTTTTCTTTTATCACTTTCTAAAATGTTAAGCCAGTATTTCTTAAACATTAAAAAATGCCCACAGCCCCGCTCTTCCCACCCCAGCCCCAAATGTTGACATATACACGAACCAATATGAAATGTCTTCAAGTTCTTCATGCTTATAGTGCTTATGTGGATCCAAAACCAAAACATATTTGCAAATTACATACAAACAAAACCACAAAACAAATATGATTCAGATTAACAATATGGACAATCTGATAGGTGAAACTAAATCACGACTCAGGGCAAATAAGGTATTGATTTCTATGATGCAGGTTCCTTTGAGTACCAGGACCATCCTATCCTTTGCTTTTTTGTGTCTTTCCTCTTTGAACTACTGCTAGACCTTAATTTCTGTGTCATGCTGTGAGTTATATTTGTTTGGAATGGGTGTGATATACTGGAGACGCACTTACCTCTGGTCTTTTCTGATTAACATTTCTCAGTTAAGTCCTACTACTAATGGATGCAATGTGATCTTTAATCTGCAGTAAATGCAGCCAGTGGATCATGTTTCAGGCTTGTTTTTAAGGAGATGCTCATCCAGATGGTCCAGCATGGATTTACAATGAGTTGGGACATGCTGTTCCCAGGAGTTCCAGGGAGGCATCTTCAGGAGAAAAGTAGGCAGGCAAGGAGGGATGAGACGAAGCTTTCTAGGGCTCTGCAAGTAACAGAAAAGTGGCACTTTGGGACTGGGGGCTTTGGGGTCAGATCAAATGGTGAGCAGATGGGCCCTAAAAGAAAGTTAGCCATGTGGTGATGGAGTATCTTAGAGGGCTGCAGTGTGATCTTGTTCTCATGATGCAGCCAGTGTCTCCTGAAACACTAGAGAATCACATGTTGTTTGGTGAGACTGAATCCCTTGGAGAAGTTGGTAAGGGGCAGAGCTCTGTCTGGAGGTGGCACAACAAAGGGATGGAAGGAGGCGTGAGGCAAGATTGCTTGGGTGGCTCTGGATTCATCCACACCAGTAAATGAAATGTATTTAGTTATCCAACTAATATCCTGTTTATGTGTAGTATCGAACACACATCTCACTAAGCACATCACACACCTCATATGCACCATGTCTCATATGTGTGTATTTGCATATTTATATATTCATTTCACTATAAAAGTTGATGTCTGTTTAGATTGAATTAAAACAGCACAACTAATTACAATTTTAAACCTTCTAACAAATGTCTCAAACATCACAAAATCCAGTATCTTAAATTTGCATATTTACAAAAACTTGTGACCTTGTGAGAATATTGCTGGAGGACCCCCTCCCCTTGACCTTAAGGCTTGGGGATGCCTTCCCCCTCATCTTAGGATTTTGGAAGAGATCAAGGCAAGTGAGGAGCCCTGATATTTAAGCCTCATTAGTTTCACGGTGTATTGATTATTTATAGCTCTGTAACAAATTACCCCCACCCCCAAGGAAATCTAGCTCCTTAAAACAACAAATACTTGTTACCTCACATAGTTTCTGAGGGGGCTGCTGCTATTTCCAAGTTGCAAAGATCGGACTTTCCCCTATTTAGCAAACTTTTCACAGGATTTTAATTGCTTGGTTGTCTGCAAGGTAGCTGTAAGTTACTTGAATTCAGGGGCCATTTTTTCCTCTCCCTAAATCCACAGTGGATGGCAAACCCCTGCCTTGAGGTCAATGCCAGTAAATGTCTATTGCATGAACAAATGGATTGTCCTAGATGCAGAGAGTCAGGGCTCATTTCTAAGGCCATATATGCTTTGGATTTCTGGATGATAAGCATTTAATGATCACAGCAAATCACTAGGGCCATAGGGACTCAGCCTTTTTTTTTTTTTTTTTTGGATGGAATTTGCTTTGTCTAGAGAAAGGCATTGGGACAAGTTAACCCTCAGCAAATCAGTGACCATATGCTGCCTACTTTATATGGTAGCAACACCACTCAACAGACTGATACTGCATGCAGACCTTCTTGACGCCAATAAAACCTGCAAAATATAAAAAAGCTCTATCAAGTGTGGTGCACCCATGGGCAGCGGGAGCCCAGCATGTGGCTGCCCCCTGCTTCACGGGGCATACTGAGGTTGCGCATTCTGCAGATGGGTCTCGGGTGACAGAGTCAGCACACATGTCTTAGAAGATTCCAGCTGTCTGTTACTCCCCAAGAGCACCCATCTTTTCCAGATGCCAAATGTACCTATTTTATTTTAACGATTTTCTTTCTTTCCCCAAATTGGAACACTCCTTGTGGGAATATGTGAACCTAGGACATAGTAAAAATACAAAAGGAAAATTCCAAACATTCTTCTCCAGGTGCCCTTCACCTTGGGCAGGATGATTTGCTTTCTTCGTCCTGCACCCTCTTTGCTTCCTATGCACCTGCTCTTTCTCAAGCAGTTCTCTTGCTTCCCCAGGGAATTCTAAACACCTCATAGAAATCCCACCCACAATCTCAAGGAAGACGAATCCAAGTTCTGCCTGCAAGTTGCCTTCTCCGATCACCCCTGCTTTTTTCCTTTCTGGAGTTCCAATGGTGTTTGCTCTTTGATGCTTAATATAGACCATCCTGCTAAGATTTTCCCGTGCATACTTGTCACCTGGTGGGTTTGTTGGAATGCAGATTCTGACTCAGTAGGTCTGTGCCAGGGCCTCAGAGTCTGCGCTTCTAACAGCCTTCAGATGATGCTCTATGCTGCTGATCCTTGGACCACATTTTGAATGACAAGGGAGGAGACGACCTCCCTGTCTTCCTCCTTCCCTCCCTCGCTCCTTTCTTCCCACTTTCTGTAAATATTTACCGGGCTCTTGCATATTTTACACTTAGCATTTTGTGTTGTCATTTTAGGGGTAAAAATCACCTCTCAGTAACTTTATTTATATTTGTATCTGCATTTTTTTCATTTTATTTACCTAGTTTTGTACTTTCACCCATATTTAGAGTTCTTGAAGGCAGACAGTTGTCCACAATACCTAGGTGGTATTTTTTTTATTATTTTAATTCCAGTATAGTTAACATACAGCGTTATATTAATTTCAGGTGTACAATATAGTGATTCAACAATTCTATACATACTCAGTGCTCATCATGATAAGTGTTTTCTTTATTCCCTATCACCCGTTTCACCCATCCCCCCACCTCCCCTTTGGTAATTATCCATTTGTTCTCTATAATTATGAGTTTGTGTTTTGGTTTGTCTCTATTTTTCTTTGTTTCGTTTCTGAAATTCCACGTATGGGTGAAATCATATGGTATTTGTCCTTCTCTGAGTGACTTCTTTCACTTAGCATTATACCCTCCAGATCCATCAATGTTGTTGCAAATGGCAAGATTTCATTCTTTTTATGGCTGAGTAATATTCCATTGTATGCATATGTGACACTTCTTCTTTATCCATCCTAGGTGGCATTGTTTTGTGTGTGTGTGTGTGTGTGTGTGTGTGTGTGTGTGTGTGTGAAAAGAGCACACCCACTGAGAAAGGCCTATCTAAGCTCAAGTCTCTGTTCTACCTCTCAAATACTGCAGCTGAGATTTGGACACGTTCCTTCATCTCTGAGCCTCAGTGTGACTACCTGAGAAGTGGGTGTGACAGTTGCTGTGAGTAGAAAATGAAGCTTCTTGCAAAGTATCTGGCTCAGGGCTTGGCTCCTTTGGCCCTGAGAGATGTGCATTCTGTCTCCACCTGCCTGAAACTGATTGTCTCCAAGCATCCAGGGGGTCAAGTGCTGGGGAGGCTGGGCAGAGTGTCAGGGAAGCCGGGCGGAGGGGAGGTTTAATTTCCATCCACCCTGCTTCTCATTTTGAAGTTTTAGTTGAAAGATTTCATGGTATGCTGGCAAATGTTTACATTTCTGTTGTTTTCAATTTTATTTAAGACAATGTCTTGAAATTCCCATTTTAAAGTGTGAGGAAAGATGGTTGATACAGTAGCTAAGCCTTGCAAAAACTACACATTTCATATATTGTAAAAAAAAAAAAAGTAGAGGATAGTACATTTTTTATTGCCAGTGAATTTACCACTCAGGTTGCAATTTCAACTTCTTTAAAAAAATTCTAATATTATTCAGTTTGTTTTTCATTTGAAAAGAATGAAGTAATCCTTGGGAAAAATTTAAAGCCTTGGATGGCTGCAGTGGGATGGGGGATAGGATGCAGGCCTGCGATAGGGAAGCAGGACTGTGTCTTAGTCCTGTGAGTCTAACCGGCTATGAGTGCTTCCTAAAAATTACCTTTAATATATCAAGGCTCTGTTTCCTCCTTACAAAATGAGTGGGTCAGACTAAATGATCTGTAAGACCCTTTTTTACTCTTAAAAAAAAAAAAAAAAGAAGAAGCCAACTATAATTCCTATTCATTTAGTTACTAGTATTGGGGAAATGAAAACTTCAGTCAAGTAAAACAATTTCTTATAAGTTTTAGAAATGAGTGGTGTAAACGAGATTATAGGGAGAAATGTTTAAAATGCTTGAGAGAACACTTCCAAGTAATTTGAAGCCCTTGAAGAGCATGGATTAAGATACGAAAAATTGATTGGTTAATTGCGAACCATTCTTAACTATTCATTACTGCAAGCTAGAGAACACGCCTTGCTTAAATTGAGTCCCTGTAGATTCTTGACAGGAATAAAGAGATACCTCGTTACAAAAAATCTATCTTCATTTATATTTGTTTTGCAGATGCTGCTTGTGACAGACCAGTGTCACAGTGTGGTTCCGCGCATCGACACTGGTGCCACGTTCTGGGGTCACACACAGGTTCCGTCGCTTATAGCCTGTGTGATTGTGGTACATCATTCAGCCCCTCCATAGAACAAGCTTTATAACTGTGGTAGGGTAGTGATGGGGGTTAATGAAGTATGTTTTGCGTGTTGCCTGTTGTATAGTAGATGTTCAATAATTATATTATTATGATAGCTTCATTTTAATGATTTACTTGAAGTGTGATCTATAATCTTCTATCAAACTACAGCCCTATATTCATGACTGAGGTTTTGTCCTTCAAATACCCATTTCCCATTCAGATTGCACTCATTGCTGCAGTTTGCATTGAGAGGTCATGCCGTGTGATGAGAAGAAAGTAGACAGGGTGATATGCATACGTTACTTTAGCAAGTCAACATTTGCTATCTTTATCTAAATAAGATGGTGGTTGGGTTAGATGATCAGATTAGATCTGTTTGATTTGGGGTGCATGGCCTTTGGTGGGCTGGTCTATATGCAAGATACTGTATGTAGGGGCACTTTTCTAGGGCAAAGCTCTGTACCATTCAGCACACTCTCTGATGGGCCCATGAAGAGTCAAGAGCCTCCTGTCGAGAGCTTCTTCAGATTCCCTTTTGATTCCATAGTTCCACAACTGCAAGACATTGGAATTTTGGTGAAATCACTCAGGGGAACAGATTTTCTGGGGAAATTGATAAGCCATTTCCTTGTGAAATAGGAGATTGTCGTTTGACAGTTCCTCTGGAAATAGTATGAACAAGGAAAAATTGAATACAAATTTTCAACTGACACATGACCCAGCTTGTCCCTCTATTTCAATGAGAAAAATGCTACCTATTCAGTTCTTTAGGAACATTTGAATTACTGTGAGGGCTCTTATTCAAGATTTAGACCTGCTTATTCTCTATATAATGATTATGTTAATACTTTTGGGTGCCATTTTTGATTTTGCTAACAAGACAGAAAAGTGTGTAAGTTTTTACTTGAGTCCCACCTCTGATCACTCTATATTAGTCTGGTAAAGTTCTCTTGATTGGCTGTGTTATTACTGAACACTTTCTCCAGAAGGATATGGAAAGACAGACCTGGTAAAATATGGGCCAGGGAAAAAAGCAGGGAATTTTTAAGTTTGAAGCTGGAAAAGAAGGCAAGACTATCTTTAAAGAAAGTGGAGTAAAAAGAGGAAGTAAGGAGTAAAAAGCTCAGAAAGGTGATAACACCAAATCCAGAGGAGGTAGGGTTGATGTTAGGATGGAGAAGTCAAGAGATTGAAATCAGATGACTTTATCGATCAGGATCAAATGACCTACTCTGCAAAACAGGGATGAGAGCTCCCTTTCATGCTATGAAAACAATCAGGCCCCATTAGTGTGCATGTTTTCTTCCTGGCAACCAAGCTCCCACCTCTACGTGGCAGCTCCAGTGGCTTGAAAGTGTGTCTGAATTCCCGAGCTTAGAGTAGCTGCTCATGTAACTGACCTGACCTGGCCACCTGTGCCCATAGGACACTGCTGTGAAGAGGCAGGGTGCCCATCCTCATGGAGGATGATTCTGTTCAGGCTCCGTTCTGTCAGAGTTGCTGCTTCTCTGTGCCACTTCCTCAGTGTAACAAGAAAATAACCAGCACTGTTGTATCTAATCCTTCTATGCCTTTCTTCTTAAATGTTCCCGAAGAGCTCTTTAAATTGATGTTTTAAAAAGGCAACAGGCAATAAGTAGAGAACTTCCTTGACATAATGGTACATATTATCTATAATTAAATTATCTTATGCTTTAATTATTATAATTTAATTATTGTAAAGGAATATCTTGTGTGTACATATTTAAGGAATATTACAAATAATATATAATTTCCCCTAGAGTGTGGTGATGCTTTTAACTATTTAACACTCTTTAGTGTGAAACTGGCTAGAAACACATTTGTTTATGACATGGTTCGACTGGGGTCTTCTATTTCTTTATCTTACTGTAAATCTTCGAACTCCTCTCAATTACTTCTGTGCCTTACACTTTTCCACGATGCATACCAAACCATTTTGGACTAGTAAGTGGTTTCATACTCTTCTTCTCCATCTTTCCATCTGTCTCAACCTCTGAGTCTGTCTCTGAAATATATATATTTCGTTGGCTGGCATGCTGCTTAATCTTTTGCTATTGACATTGCTGTTTTCTGTTACACAAAAGAGCAAACTAGAAATCGTAGACATCTTGGAGGACACATTGGTCTCTGCAAATATGCTGGCTGTAAAACTCATTCTCCTTGTCTGCTGAGGTTGGAAGGGTTCTGTAAGCAGAGGAGCATTTGCAGAGAGAGAAAACAACCCTTGTGTGGGATTTAAATCTTTTATTCGTTCATTCATTCATTCATTCATTCACTCATTCATTCATTCACAGACATACTCTGAGCACCTAATATGTCCCAGTCATTCAGACAGAATCTGGTGTATGAAATTGAATATGAAATTTCAGTTGAATATGAAATTTCCCCTACTCTCATGGAACACAAGGTCCAGTGGAAAAAAAGACAGAATAGCTGACAATTACAGTGTGGGGTGAGAAGTGTTATGATAGAGGGAGGCACAAGTGGCTAGGGAAGCTCTGGTATTATAATCTATAAGAAGATTTATATATTTATATAAATATATTTATAAATATATATAAACAAAAATATATATATATAATATAAATATTTTAATATATATTATATATATAGCATATATTATATATATAAAAATATAAAAAATATTTATATATTTGGTCTTCATCCCCATTTCTGACACAGAGCCCCTAAAATCCTCGGAATTTCCTAAGTAATGGGAGTAATAAAGGTATCTTTTGAGCTTATGTTAATAAGGTGACCTTTGGAAAGCCCTTAGGTAACTTAAGGATGGGGCTTTGTTGCCAGGGAAACCAACCAGGTGATTAGAATGTTGGAAATTTTAGTTTCACCCCCCTGACCTCTAGGGAGGGGAGAGGAGCTGGAGTTTGAATTTAATCACCAATGGCCAATGATTTAATCAATCATGCCTGTGTAATGAAGCTTCCATAAAATCCCATAAGGACAGAGTTCAGAGAGCTTTCAGGTTGGTGGACACATGGAAATTCAGGGAGAGTGGTGTATCCAGAGAACATAGAAACTCTGTGCTCCTTTTTATATACCATGCCTTATTCATCTCTTCCACCTGGGTGTTCTTGAGTTATATCCTTTTCTACTAGACTGGTAAACATAAGTAAATGTTTTTATGAGTTCCAAGAGCCACTCTAGCAAATTAATCAAACCCTGGGGGCGGAGGGTGGGAACCTCTGGGTGTATGTGTAGGCAATTGGTCAGAAGCACAGGTAACAACCTGGCGTGGCAGCTGGCATCTGAGGTGGCAGAGAAGCAGGGGAGGCAGTCTTATGGGGCTGAGACCTTAACCTGTGTGATGTGACACTATCACCAGTTAGTGTCAGAACTGAGTTAATTGCATGATGGTATGGGGGGCGGGACACATAGGAACTCAGAGGAATGGCACACGGCCAGCCTAGGCTGCTCAGGAAAAACTCTGTAGAGGGGTTGAACTTGACCCTAGTCTTGAAGAGTGAGTAGAAATTGTCCAGAGAAAAAGAGAGTAGGTTAGGAAAGATTCCAGGCAGAAGATGAATATGTGCAAAGATCTAAAGCTAGAGGAGCATTTCAAGTTCATGGAAATACAAGACTGTGTTTCAGTACCATGGAACAGGGGATTCTTTTTTCTGTGGCTCCTTCCTGAGTGTCACCTCTAAGCATCCTCACCAGCTGGTCTTGCTGCTTCAGGGCTTATTTCTCTCTACTGGCTGCTTTGTAGACTTTTGGCAGTCAAACCATCTTATGCCTCTCCTGGAGGGCTTGCCTTGACATTGTAGAGACTGTCACAAATTAATCAAACGATTAAACAGAATTTGCTACCCACTGTATACAGAGACTTTGGTTTTAGTTCTGTATATATAATTTCTGTTGTGACAGACATTCTGGAAAGAGTGGAAAGAACACAGAACTGGAGCCAGACCACCTGAAAACAAATCCGCATTCTTCCATAAACTAAGTGTGTGATTCTGGGAAAACCACTTAAACACTCAGTTTCCTGAAAGATTATGAATTTTATTAACTGAATTATAGGTTATTGAGAAAAGTAAGTGGGATGATGAATGCAGGTAGACATTTTAAAGATTAGGAGGTACTAATGATGAGTGTTACTGTTACACACTTACACACCTTCACATGTGTAGAGCATAGTCCAGGGTAAATCTGAATTTCTGGGAGGAAAATATCTTGAGGAACTTTTTGAAGAAGGTGAGCAGACAGCTCCTTGGACATGAAGTAGGAGGTGATTACACGAGTGGCAGGACTCATGGTGCCGGTGGATTGGGAGAGTGGGCTTTGCCATACGCCCCATCAAGCAGATGGAGCAGAGACCAATGGGAGGTGTGTGTGGGAAGTGGTGACAGAACGTTGAAGTCTGGGACGTGTGGGTTATATGGGTGGGAACTGGAGTGGGTGGGAGGAGCCGTAGGATGAGGAGCTTACAGATGTGTACAGCAGGAAATAATTTGGCGAATATGAAACATCACATGCTCATCCGATTGGGGAGGGAATTAAGTTCAGTGATGTGCTCCTAGTTGCAGCCATGGCCAGTTACAGAACTGAAATTCCAACGTGGGAATCCCAACTTTTAGTTTTATTGTTCTTAACATTATCCTGAAAGGGGCAAAATAAGAGCCTCTATTCAGTCCTAATCCTAACCACCTCAGAGAATAAATTTAATACAAGTATATTTATAAATATGTTACTCCTTATATTAATTCCTCTTTCTTTCAAGTCTTTTGAAAGACTTTGAACATTTACATTTATCAGGAATCTTTCTACCATCTACATCAGATTATTTATTCACAAACTCATTTATTCATTAGTTCAAACACCCTTTACTAGGGTTTCCTATATACTCTAGGCACCATAAAAAGGAATGGGGATCCAAGATGAACAGAGCCCTGTCTTTAGTCTCAGGGAGTTGGTCATATCATTTACAAGACAGACAAACAGACACTTGCAGTACTGCACATTGTGCACAGTGGAAGGAGAGATCAGTTTTGAAAGCTGAGGGAGGGTGTCTCAGAGTTAAGATCCTTGGTCTTAGAGGAAAACTAGGAGTTTGCCACTTAGAAGTGGGGGGCGGGTGGAGGTAGGTGAAGAGTAATGCGTTTCCAGGTGAGTGATGTGCAAGAGTCTTTATGCCTGAAAGGCACAGAGAAACTCTTTCCCTGACAACGTTTTATAACATATGATGACATTATGGTGTGAGTTTTGGGGAAACATTTTCAAGTCTCAATCAAGTAAAAGGTGACTTAATGAAAAGGACAAATGACACTCTTTTAAATCCAGGAAAAAAAGAAAAACTCTCTTCGAGCCTAAGAAAGAGGCTAATTATTGTGTGGAATCACTTTATGAAGCCCTGCCAGATGGGATTCTGCTTGTGGCTTTTTTATTTTTATTTTTTTTATTTTTTTATTTTTTTTTAATGTTTTTTTTTTTTTTTTTGCTCCAGGCAGTGGAGGAGGAGTTTTGTGGGATGCGTTCCTTTCCCACTTGTTAAGCTTCGGCAGCTGCGACTGGCTGCACACCTGCAAAGTGTGGTGTCATAACAATGCCATTGTTTCCATAAAACTGAAGTGATATTTATTGAGCTGTGGGTACACACAGATGAATAATATCACATGATCTCTGCCTCTGGGGAACATACAGCCAGGTGAGGAAGACAGACACTTGGCGAAACACACATACAACATGGTGGGATGTGTGCTGGAGGGCTTAGGAGAGAGCACGGGGTCCATTGTGACTTGTGGTCCTGTGCTGAATCTTGAAGAATAAGTAGAGTCAGGTAAAGGGAGGAAACTTTTCCTCATAGAAGAAGTAATAATAGTAAAAACAAACCCTCCTGAAATCTGAACCAGTATGAAGTTTTTGGAGAATGTGGATGGGACAGCAAAGCATAAGGGACAGCTGAAGCAAGAAGAAGCCAATTCCCAGAAGCTTCTAGGCTTAAAGGAATGTAGACTTTATTTTGTGAGATTGGGAGAGCCATTGCAAAATTTTAAGCAGAGAGTAATCAGAATGGGTTTTAGTTTTAGAAGAATCGTCTGGCTGTGGTATAGGGGAAGAAATGGAGAGGGGCAAGATTAAAGGCAAGGAGACCAGTTGTCTGGCTCTTGCAACATCCCTGGCAAGAGATGAAGAGGGACTGAATTAAGATTTAAAAATTGTAGGAATTACCAGTTGTGTCAGGGTAGGAGCAGAGGACAGGAGCTTGGTATGGCTCACAGATTTCTAGTTTAGTTGTCTGGGTAGATAGTCATGCCATTGAATATGATTAGGAATATAGGAGGAAGGGCTGGTTTGGGGTGATGGTGTGTGTGTTGAGCTAAGTTCTGGATTTGCTGGATTTGAGCTTCCTGTGGGTCCTTCAGATTAATATGTCCTGCAGAAAGTAGGGTTACAGAGGATAGGACGAGTCTGGAGGAGCTGAGAAGAGATATCTGGGTTTGAGATGAAGACCTGAGTGTCACCAGCATGTAAAAAATAGTTGGAAGTGGAAAATGATCAGAAAGAAAGGAGGCTGAAGGTTGGATTTAGTGAGTTCTCTGTTTGAAATTATAAATCAGAGGCTTCAGATCTTATTCATTGTAGACACAGCCTTCAGGTGTTTTCCCCATGGGCAGACTCTGGCTGACAACAAAGTGTTAAGTGCCAGGAGCTTTATTCTATAAAGAAATTCTTCCCAAAGCAAGAAATTTTTGGCTTTCACCCTGGGACTGTGTGTGCTTAGCTTCTAACAACTCTTAGTGGTTGGTAGTTTGGATCACATTTGGTTGAATATTTTCACACTAGTTTTTTGAGTAAAATAGTTTTGGATCATAGAAGTGGATGAGTATTCTCTAAGCCTCACAGCTAGTCACCTGTTTTGATCCAAATGAGTTTGGCAGTTTTATCTTCATATTTTCTTAGGATACAAACTGGGATTTTACCTTTTGAAAAAGGAGGAACTAAAGACCAAATAATTTGTCATTTCTTTCTACCTTAGTGTATTTGAGTTCTCTAGAGAAATGGACCAATAGAATGTATATGGAAAGAGGAAGAGATTTATTTATGAGGAATTTGCTCACACAGTTATGGAGGCTAAGAAGTCCTACTATATACTGTCTGTAAGCTGAAGACCCAGGAAAGCTGGTGGTGTAATTTAGTTCAAGTCAGAAGTCCTGAGAGCCAGGAGCCCTGAGGGTAGGAGAAGATGGAGATTCCAGCTCAAGCAATCAGGCAGGCAGGGCTGAGTTCTTCCTCCTTCCACCTTTTTCTTCTATTTAGGACCTCAAAGGGTTGGATGGTGCCCATCTACACTGGAGAGAACTGCTTTGTGAGTCCACTCATTTAAATGCTAATTTCATCTGGAACCATCTTCACAGACACACCCAGAAATAATGTTTAGTCAGATAGCTGGGCACTTCATGATATTGTCGAGTTGACACATTAAATTAACTATCAGACTCAGAAGTAAAAGGCATGGGAATACTTGAGTTACCTTGCCTGTCTTTCTCTTCCCATTTCTACTTTCTTTTCTCCATCTCTTTCTATGATTCACTGAGTATTAGTAGAATGCCTATTTTATTTCAGGTACTGTGATGAGGGATTTGATAAACACAACACAGTCCTGGTCATTGAGGATTGTGGTCTACTGGGGAAGATGGTGATGTAAATGAATACATGTTGGGAAATGTGCAGGGTGGTATCATAGAGATGAGACAGGATGGCCTGAGGGCTTGTAGTAGCCTGTTAATTTGGTGTCCCCAGTGGACCATCTCTTCAAGCATTCCTTGTATGATTCCCCCCCTCACATGGACTCTGGGCTTGTCCATGTGATTAGCTTGAGCAATAGGACATTGACCAGTATGATGTAAGCAGCAGCTTGATAAGCACTTGCACATTGGGTCGTGTCTTTTTGGAATGATCTTTTTTGTAAGCCGGTCACTGTTCTATGAGAAAGACCAAATAACCACATGGAGAGATCCTTTTGAGGCCCCAACCCTGTAGATACAGTTGAGCTCCCCACTAATGGCTAGTATTAACTACCAGCATGTGAATGAGGCCATTTGTATCATCCAGTTAACCCACTGCCCCAGTCAGTGCTGTGTGAACAGAAGAATCGACCAAAAAACAGAATCATGAGAAATAATACATTGATGTTATTTCTAGCCACTGAGTTTTGAATTGATTTGTTACTATTAGATAACTGAATTTTTTTTTTTTTTTTGAGAGAGAGCACAAGAGAGCCTGAGTGGGGCAGGGGAGCAGAGGGAGAGAGAGAGAATCTTAAGCAGGCTCCAATGCCCAGCAGGGATCCAGATCTGGGGCTGGATCCCATGACCTTGAGATTATGCCTGAGCTGAAATCAAGAGTTGGACACTTAACCGACTGAACCAGCCATGTGCCCCAATAACTGAATTTCTTGGTAATGGTTCCTCCAGTCACCAAAGCCCTTTTTAACTGTTCTTCCTTCTTTACTTGCTGTTGTGGGCTGAATTGTGTCCCTCCCTACTTCCCTCCCCAGTTCATAGGGTGGAAGTTCTAAGCCCCAGTTCTCTGAATGTGACTGTGTATGAAGATAGGACTTTTAAAGTGATGATTGAGTTAAAATAAGGCTGTTAGGGTAGGCCCTAATCCAACCAGAATGGCGTCCTTATGAGAAGCAGAAATTTAGACACACAGGGAGATACCAGGGATGCATGCAAATAGTGAAAAGACCATGTGAAGGTGGCCGTCCGCAAGCCAAGGAGAGAGGCTGCTGAGGAAACTTAATCTGCCTACACCTTGACCTTGGGCTTCTTGGCTCCAGAATTGTGAAAGAATAAATTTCTGTTTTTAAAGCCACCCAATCTTTGGCAGTCCTAGCAAACTAGTACACCTGTTCCAGCTAACTATTCACCAAGTAATGCCAATTCTGTTTTGTTAATCTCCCTCCTATCCACCTCCTTCCTGCATTTTGTCACCTGTATTTCTAGGTTTGTCATTTTCGCTCTGGGTTATTGCAATAGCCACATTACTGGTTTTCTTTCCTCTTTTATTTCTCCCTCCATGAAGCCACTCTTCCTCCATCTTTTAGATCAGAGTTTCTCGGCCTCGTCACTTTGCTGTTCTGGACCAGGTGATTCTTTGTTGTGGTTGGTGGAGCTGTGCTTTGCATTGTAGGGTGTGTGGCAGTGTACCTGGCCTCTACCCACTAGATGCCAGTAGCACCATAGAGACTATCTCAGAAATTGCCAAGTATCCCTGTGGTCAAAATCACCTCCAGTTGAAGACCAAAGTCTAAGACTCTATCTAGAACCCAATTCTTTTATCTCCTTGCTCAAAAACCCTGTGATGATTGCCCACTGTCTTTGGTATGTTTCCCAGATAAGTCTCTCCTCATGATAGGGAAAGGAGAGGTAAGGGAGGTCGAATGCTGTTTTTGGAAGACCTAACCTTAGTTCTGATCTGAAATCAGGAGCTACATTTGATTAATCTCCTACCTTCTGGGCAGAAGATATTAGAAATCTAAAGAAAAGTGCTTCATGTAAAAATGTGAGGGTTTTTTTTTTGTTTGCTTGTTTATTTTTTAAAAATCTGACTCACATTTGTTCTGACCTGTAGAAGACGTGACCTATTTTTGCACTTTGTAAAATTGCTAATAGATATTACTTATCAGGCCCTTGCTATGTGCCAGACATCATTATGCTCAGAGTTTTAGAGAAATTAACACATTTAATCCTCACAGAAGCCCTGGGAACGTGATACTATTTTAAATCCTGTTTTGCCAGTGAGAAAATTTAAATTATACTATTACCCCTAATAGCACAACTAACCTAGGCCAGAGCACAGATTTGAACCTAAGCCAGCTATCTCTGGAGCCATATCTTCACCAGGCTACATTGTGGACACACAGTGGACATACCCTATCTGTTCTGGGACTAGCTTTGCCACTTACCAGCTCTGTTCTTGGTGAGTTACTTTACTTCTCTGAATTTAGCTCCTTTTTTAATAGAAAGGGGGGACTTAATCCCTACCCTATCCTATCCCTATGTAATGTTTATAGGATGAAATAGTCTACAGTCTAGCACAAAGTAGATACACAATAAGAATTAATTTATTCTTTTTATATTGGTGTAAGAGCTCTAATACTTGATCTAATTATGTCATTCATGAATTAAGGATAGACGATGTGCAGAGTAACAGGTGTTAAAAATGTGAAACAGTATATACATATTTAATGTTTGAGAAGTGTAGTTTTTTGGGCACACATGCTTGAAAGAGGCAGCGTGTGCACTTGCCTTTTGGAACATATAATTTGTTCCCAGTGCTTTTTTTTTTATTTTTAAATGTTTATTTATTTTTGAGAAAGAGACAGAGTGTGAGCAGGGGAAGGGCAGAGAGAGAGGGAGACACAGAATCCAAAGCAGGCTCCAGGCTCTGAGCTGTCAGCACAGAGCCCAGTGTGGGGCTCAAACTCATGAACTGTGAGATTATGATCCGAGCTGAAGTCAGATGCTTAACCAACTGAGCCACTCAGGTGCCCTGTTCCCAGTGCTTTTATGTATTATCTTATTTAATTGTCCTCAGAGTCCTCCATTTGATTTCTAAGAAAACTGAGGCTCAGAGAGATGTAGCTTACTCAGTGTCATAGAGGTAGTGAATGACAGGCTGTCATGTAATCCTGGGTCCATTTGGTTCTGAAATCTAGGCTCAGATGCATTACTTTGCCTTCATGTGACATTTTTAAGTTTCTTAGCTTATCAGAATAGTTAAGTGTTAAGCCGTAATCATGTAAAAAAATCTATAGGTGTTCTTGTTCTTTCTGAAGTGGAGTCCCACAGGGATGCTAAATGTAATAGCTTAGTGCCCCTGGGCAGAGCTTCCCCCGAGGGCTAGTGTATCAAAAAGAGAAGAGAAGCAGATACCGGAGCCCATGGTTTCATCCTATCTCTGCCTCTCTGTCAGACAGACACACACACACAGGCGCCCTTGCTTGTGTGTGATCTGAAAAGTCATCAAGATAATGCAAAGGGCTGTAGAAAATTACTTTGTGTTAGAAGTACCTGGAGAAAAGAATTTGGGCATTTATGGAAGTAACTCCACAAGAAAAACCCTGAGGAAATTAGACTCCATAATAAATAGAAACCTTGAGATAATTGCTAGCTTTGTAATCATTTTAAAGTTCAGTGAAAAATGTAGAAACAAAAGAGAATACGCCGTGACTGAGATATTTTTTTAAAAAAATTGTATTTGAGCCCCTGGAAGTAGTAAGCATGTCAAAAAACCCACAACTATTTACATAGATAGACCTGAGGGATACACATTGGATCCAAGTAAAGAAAAAGATCATGTAAATTATTTCTACATTAGTGTGGGTTTTTGTTATTGTTTTTTATACAGAAACTGTGAAGATATCAGGAGACTACAGAGAAAACAGAAAAAGTGATGCAAAATTTCACAGAATAAATGAACTGAGAACATGTACCTCCAGGGAGGTTTGACAACTAACTGAAAATGAAGTGGAATAGATTTTATAAAGAAAAACTACTTTGGCAATGCCATAGGATGATCGACACTGGCTCATGTGAGCTAAAAAAAAAAAAAAAAAAAAATTGAGATAATTCTTGGTCATTTTGGAGGCCAAAGAATAAGTCTCTTGAAGGCTTAGAGAAGTCCATTCCTTCTTTTTTTATCTCTTCTTAGTCTACTTAGATTGTCAGCCTTTGAACATTTTAGTAATAAGGATAATAGTTTAGACTTTAAAGATGAGTGATACATTTCAAGATTATTATGGGTGAAAAAATAGTTTTTTTTTGTATGTGGTTAGTTTAATTTGCAATGGAGGAAAATAATTCTAGGGCCCATACTAATGGGTGGAAAACTTAGAGTGGGCTGTATGGCTATAGCATGTGTAGGTGTGTCATTATGGAATAGTCCTTTTAAAGTAGAATAACCTAAACTGATCAAAGTGGCGATTTATGACTAAGAATCTTTGTTCTCAAGGACAGATATATTGAAGCATTTTTAGGCAGGAAGGGAAAGTATATGCATTTCTGCTCAACATTTCTATGCACATAACATACACATACACAGAAATGCATGCATTTGGTAGAAGTTCATGCCACAGGGGACAGAGGTAATAATCTTCATGACCTAGGACGTCTATAGCCTACAACTCTGGAGGAGTGGTTCTCAAAATATGGTTCCTGGGCCAGCATCAGCATAACCTGGCTGTTTGTTACAAATGAAATTCTTGGGCCCCAGCTCAGACCTATTGAATGAGAAGCTCTGGAGAATATCTGCCTGTATTTTAACAAACTCCCCAAAAGACTCTGGTACATTCTAGTTTGAGAGCCACTGGTCTATAGCATGTAGCAACACCTTTGTCCAGGTGGGGGATGTATAGGACATAATTCTTGCCCTCAAGCAAATCTCAGTCTAGTTGAGATTTTAAGACCTCTATTTGATTAACAAGAATTTATCAGTTTTGAAGGGTGTTGATGCAGCGGAGGCAAGCTATGAAAACAGAGATTAAGAAGAAATAGGCTCTGCTTGAGGCGCCTGGGTGGCGCAGTCGGTTAAGCGTCCGACTTCAGCCAGGTCACGATCTCGCGCTCCGTGAGTTCGAGCCCCGCGTCAGGCTCTGGGCTGATGGCTCGGAGCCTGGAGCCTGTTTCCGATGCTGTGTCTCCCTCTCTCTCTGCCCCTCCCCCGTTCATGTTCTGTCTCTCTCTGTCCCAAAAATAAAAAAAAAAAAAAAAAAAAAACGTTGAAAAAAAAGAAGTAGGCTCTGCTTGATATTAATGGAAAAATGCTTGAAAGTAGAGATGTACTTAAGAATTTTAATGGGAGCTTTCCAACCAGACAAAGGCAGGGAATAAAATTGAAGGCAGGGGGAAAATCGTACGTCAACGTGCAAATGCATGAAAGAAATTATTTGTGGGGGGAGTGGCAGGTGGTTAATGTGGCTGGAGCACTAGTGAATGGTTGGAAATTTTGGAAGTAGAACTGCCCTAGTCAGGGCCACTCTTCTCTCACCTTTTGATTATTGCTGAGACCTCCTTACTCCCCTTTTATCCTCCAGTATAGCTCCCCATCCAATTCATCTTCAGCAACTAGAAAGACTGGACAAAAGTGCCAATCTCCAAGAATAGGCTTATATTTCATTTCCTTTGACATTCCCCAAGGACCCTACCTCCCAAGCTGACTAAGGGGATCTTCCATGTGCTTGTGTGACATCCCCAGGTGCATCTACTCTGCCATGTTGCACACAGTACTGATAATGCTCACCTGTTTCCTCTTATCTTATTCTGATCCTGTGCAGGACAAAGGCTCAGGCTTCTTAGTTTCTAACCTCAAGTCTGAGCATAAGACATGGTACATCATAGTGTGAGTGAATATTTATTGAGTGGGTGAAACATGAGGAACCATAAAGAGATTCATGTTTCAGGCAAAAAATCCCATGAAGAAAATTTAAGACAATTACTGTTCTTCTCTAATAGACAAGATCATTCTGTATAAGGAAACAGTGACGGTGGCAGTAAATTCATAATTCTGAATACGCTTCAAACCTGGTTTTCTTTCTAGCTACTCTTAACTTTGGTGCAACTCCTTACCACTAACACAATTACATCCACCTAACACGAATGATTTCTTCCTTTTACCAGACTGAACACAGCATGAGAAACCTCTGTTAGAACCTGGGTATTGATCTGTTTCATGTCAGAGCTAATATATAGTTGGTTCTCATTATTCATGGAGTTGTATTCTATAAAGTCCCCATGAATGTTGAATTAGCAAATACTGAACCATTGCTCTTAGGAGAAATACTGGGTTAAGTTCCTGTGAGTCTATTTTTGTCAACTGATTGACATTTAACTTTGTTTTATGTGTGTTTCTATGTAAAGCTATCTTATTATATGTGTGTGTATATTAATTTTGAAGCATGATTTAATGTTGAGTTATTAATACTGAGTTATTAATGTTGAACTCATCGCCAATAGCACCATATAATTCATGCCTGAAAAAACCTTGCAGCGTGCATGTTTTCTACATAAGGCATTCCATAGCCTTCTTGACCTTAGGGACACTAGACTACACTTCAGCACTGTGCTTGTGGGCATTTCAAACAACAAAATCAGCAATAAAAACACAAAAATGTGAAAAATGTGGCACTAATCAAACCATGAAAAGGATATTTGTTTACAGTATGAGAACTGAAACAAAAAGGCTGAGCATCATCTTGTTTGGTCTCAGCTGGAAAATTGTGATTAAACATTGCAGAATAAAAGATCCATGACCTTGATGTGGTATATAATATAAACAATTAAAAATGAAGCAGACACATAGTTAAAAATGTGCAGAACTGTGTAGCAACATCAAGCACCTTAATATCTGTGCAATTGGAGCTCCTGCAGGGCAGGAGAGGGGGTGAGAGAAAAGTAATCAGTAAAATAATCTAAGCCTCTTCCCCTCCACCCTCCCTTCAAAAAACAGGAAGGGAGTCTACGGCCATACCACACTGAACGCGCCCGATCTCGTCTGATCTCGGAAGCTAAGCAGGGTCGGGCCTGGTTAGTACTTGGAAGGGAAAAAACAGGAAGGGAAATTATAGTCAAAACCAGCTGAAACCAACACTAACAAGAAAATTTTAAAGACAGGTCAGGGCAGCAGCCTTCTTACAAACAATGGAATCAATATAAGGATGGCAGTAGATTTATCACCAGAAACAATGCATGAAAGAGAAATAATTATCAGCACAGGTTTCTATACCCAGTAAAAATATCTTTAAAAAAAAAAACAAAGGAAAATATTTTTTTATAACCATACAAAAGCTAAAATAATTTACCTCTGCAAAACTGCCCTACAAGAAACATTAAAAGAAGTACTGTAGTCACAATAAAAATGATATCCAAATGAAAATCTTGATCTGTACACAAGATTGAGGAACCCTAGAAATGCCAAGTGGGTAGATATAAATCTTACCATAAAGCAAAGCAAAATAGTATAGTATGGAGTTAATAAAATATGTAGAAATAAAATGTATGAAACAGAAGAGAAACGGAAGTATAAAGTTGTAAGGTTTATAAATGTAATCCAATCTCTTTATTTGGAGGTAGGCTGTGATAAACTGAAGGTGTATACTATACAGTTTAAATCAAACACTAGATACCATAACAAAAAGTCTTATCCAATAAGCCAAAAAAAGAGAGTATGGAATCATTAAAAACAAACACACAAACAAACAAAAACCAAAAAGCCTCAATCCAAAAGGAGGCAGGAAGAAAAAAGAAAAGGAACGCAGCTACCAAGGTAGAAGATGTATATCCAACCATGTCAATAAGCATGTGAATATAAATGGTCTAAGCATTCTAGTAAAAGGCAGATATTGTCATATTGGATTAAAAAAACTGGATGAACTCTATGTTGACTACAAGATACATTAAATATCAAGACAAAAATAGGTCATTTGTAAAGGAATGGCACAAGATATTCCGTACTAACATTAAAATAAAAGATGATTGGAATGACTCTATTATTATCAAAGTACACAGACTGAGAAATATTATGAGAGATAGAGTGTCATTTCTTAACAAAATGTTTATCAATTAAAAAATATAAAGCAAAAAGGAATAGAACTACAAGAGAAGCAAACAAAAGCACAACTGTAATGAGAAATTTCCATATCCTTCTCAAATAATTGAAACCAGTAGACATAAGATTGGTAAGGATATAAACAGCATTATCAACTGCCTTGACCTAACTGACCTTTTAGAACAGGGTACTAACCACAGTAGAATACACATTCTCTTCAAGTAAAAATGGAACTTTTACTAAGACCATCTATTCTGCCATAAAATAAGCATAATAAATATTAAAAAAAATTGTTCTTTGACTACAATACTATAAGTTAGAAGTCAATAATAGATAACTGGAAAAATCCTAAATATTTGGAAATTAAGTAACAAAATTCTAAATAGCCCATGGGTCAAAAACTAAAAGCGAAAATAGAAAGTTGAGCTGATTAAAACTGAAAACACAACTTATTAAAATGTGTCATCTGTAGTGTTCAGAGTTAGCTAGTAAGTGAACTTAGAGGTAAGCGTATGGCAATAAGTGCCTATTTTAGGAAAGAAGTGTTTCAAACAGATGAATTTAGTTTTCTCCATAAGAAACTAGAAAAAAAAAGAGAATAAGCAAAATGGGATAAACAGAAGAAAAGAAGTAATAAATGTAAGAACAGAAATCAATAAAATAACAAGCGATAGAAAACAAGAAAACCAAAAGCTAGTTCTCTTATCTCTGAGAACTTTACAGTATGTAATTTCGAAATTTGTAGCTTTTTTGCACGTGGATGTCCAATTAATTCCAGCACCATTTCTGAAATTTGTCCACTGAATTGATATTGCAAATTGCTACCACAAATTCTAAATCTGTTGACGAGCAACTGACAATGTATTGTGGGTTTATTTTGGGACCCTCTTTTCTGTTCCACTGATCTATTTATCTTGATACCACTGTATACTGCCTTGATTATTGAAACATTATAATAATTCTTGAAGTCAGATAGCATTAGTGTTACATTTTTTCCCCTTTCAAAGTTACTTTGGCTGTTATAATCCTTAGCACTTACATATAAATTTTAAAATCAGTGTCTAGTGGGATTATGATTGAGTTTGCCTTTGATTTATAGATCAATTTGTGAAAAATTAGCATCTTAACAGTATTGAGTTTTCTCATTCATGAACATTGTATATCTCTCCATTTATTTAAGTCTCTTTAATTTTTCTTAAAATGTTTGCAATTTTCCGTGTTCAGGTCTTGCATGTCTTTTGTCAGGTTTCTCCCATAGTGTTTCATATTTTTATACTATTTATAAGTGATATTTTTATAATTTTCATTTCCAATTTTTGTTTCTAATATGTAGACATACAACTGATTTTTGCATACTGACATTATGTTCTCAACCTTGTTAAACTCACTTATTATTTCTGGTAACTTTTTTTGTCATGCTCATATTTTTGTCATCTGTGAATAAATGTTTCCTCATTCCTTTCCTGTTTAAATGTCATTTTTTTTCTTACCTTAGTTTACTGGCTAGAATTTCCAGTACAATGCTGAACAGAAGTGATGAATATGGACATCCTTGCTTTTCTTCTTGTAAAAATGAGAATGCTTCTCATATAAATGGTGGAAAGCATTCAGTCTTTCACCATTAAGTGTGATGTTAGCTACATGATTATTGTAGATGTCATTTATGTTAGGTTGGGGAAATTCCCTTTGTTAGTTTTTTGATAGTTTTTATGGGAATAGATGTTGGATTTTTTCAAATACTTTTTCTGATTCTGTTGAGATGATAATAGAATTTTATGTTCAAGTCTGTTAATACAGTGAATTATACTGGTTGATGTTTATTAAATCAACCTTGCATTCATAGGATAAATTCCACTTATGACACATTAAAAATACATACAAATAAATATGTTGTCATATTTAATTTGTTAAATTTTGTTTAAAATATTTGCATCATGTAAAGGAGTGCTATAAGTCTATAATTTTTCTTTTTTTGTAGTAAGACTGTCTTTTTTTTTTTTTTTTTTTTTTTTTTTTTTTTTTTTGCTATCAGGATAATGCTAACCTCAGGGAAGGAGTTGTGGAGTATTTTTTCCTTTTCCATTTCCAAATGACATGCTAAACATTTGATGTCATTTTCAGTGAGTCTATCTGGGGCCTGGAGTTTTCTTTGTGAGAAGGTTTTTAGTTACAAGTTGAAAGAAAAATACTAGACATAAGGCTACTTGACTTATCTACTTGTTCTTGAGTGAGATTTGGTCATTTGTGTGTTTCAACTACTGCCCACTTATCTAAGTGGGCAAATTTATTGGCATAAAGTTATTTATAATATCTCTTTACTATCATTTTCAGATCTGTAGTGTCTGTACCATCTCTTGATATTGATAATTTACATCTCTTCCTCCCCCACCCCCGCCCCGACTGATTTGGCCAGAAGTTTATCAGTTTTATTTAACAAGTGTTGAAGGACATTTGGGCTAATTCTAGTTTTTTGGCTATTAAAAATAAAAGTTGCTATGAATATTTGTGGACAAGTTTATATATGAACATGTTTTCATTTCTTTGAGATAAATAGTCATGGATACAATTGCTGGCCCGTGTGTTATTGCATGTTTACTTTTTTTAAGAGACTGACAAATTGTTTTCCAGAGTGGTTGTGGCATTTCACACTCAATTAGTCATGTAGTTATCAACTTTATCCATATTTTAACCAACATTCGTGCTACCAGTTTTTTTATTATCCATTCTGACAGGTGTGTAGTAATATTTCATTGTGGTTTTAATGTGCATTTCCCTGCTGGCTAATGATGTTGAATATATTTTCATGTGCTTATTTACCATCTGTGTATCCTCTGGTGAAATGTCTGTTCATATCTGTTGCCCATTTTCTAATTTAATTGCTCATTTTTTAAATTTTATTGACTTTCAAGAGTTTTTTTATGTATTTAGAATTTTTTTGTTGGATATCTGATTTACAACTATTTGATATTTGTCTTTTCATTATCTTCAAATGACTGTTCACAGAGTAAAAGTTTCAAAATTTGATGAAGTTCAATTTATCAATTTTCCTTTTATGTATTGTGCTTAGTCAAGACTGAGAACTCTTTGGCTAATTCTAGATCCCAAAGATTGATTGATTGATTGATTTGAGTTATATAGTTTTTCATTTTACATTTAAGTTTACAATTTATTTTGAGTTACTTTTTATATAAGATGAGAGAATTCCTTCATTGAGTTGGTTTTGCAACTTTGTAAAAAATCAACATATTTATATGGGCCAATTCATATGATTTTTCTTTTGTTACTTATCATTGTGGTAGAGTAAAGACCACTTATTATGGTGTAACTCTTTTTATACATTGTTTGATTTGCTTTTTATCATTGTTAGATTTTGCTGAGTATTTTTCATGAGAGATAGTGGCCTGCAGTTTTGTTTGTTGGTTTGTACTACGGTCTTCATATGGTTTTGGTATCAGGATAATTCTGACCTCATAAAATGAGTTGGGAAATGTTTCTCTTTCATTTTCAGAAAACATTGTATGAAATTGTTGATTATTATTCTTTAGATGTTCAGTAGAATTCTCCAGTGGAGCTATCTGGGTATGGAGGTTTGTTTGTTGATATTTTAAATTACAGATTCAATTTACTTATTGATATAGTACTATACTGATTCTGTATTTTATCTTAGTTGAGTTTTGATAGTTCGTGGTTTTAGAGGAACTGGTTTATTTCTTCTAAGTTAACAAATTTGTAAGCGTGAATTTTTTCATACTATTGCAAGAAGTGTAATTATAATCTGTTTCATTCCTGATACTGTTTTCTCTTTTTAATAATGTGAGCCACATATGTGATTTATTAAATAGTTTTATTGAAATACAAGTAATACACAAAAAAACCTGCACATATTCAATGTATACAATTTGATAAGTTTGGACATATACTAGAGGCATACACATTTTATTAATTTTTTTCAAGGAGTAAGCTGGGTTTTTTTTAATCAAATTTGTGTGCTTCCCCCCCCCAAATTTTATGGATATCTGCTTTTACAAATGTTTATTATTTTTCCTTCTTGATTTGAGTTTAGTTTGCTCTTCTTTCTCTAGTTTCTTGAGGAAACTTGGTTATCAACTTGAGATCTTTTCTTGTCTCTAATGGAAACATTCAGTGCTATAAATTTCCCTCTCAGCACTGCTTTAGCCACTTCCTACATATTTTGATAACTTGCATTTTTGTTTTTATTAATTATATTCATTTTGTAAATTCCTTTTGACATATGCATTATTCAGAAGTGTATTGTTTAATTCTCATGTGTTTAGGAATGTTCCTGTTGTTTTTCTGGTATTGATTTCTATATGGTCAGAATATACATTTTGTATGTTTCAAATTCTTTTAAATCTGTTGAAGTCTGTTTTGTAGTACAGGATATGATCTGTCTTGGTGAATATTCCTTAGGTGCTTGGGAGAAAAAGTGTAATCTGCTGTTAGTGGGTAGAACATTCCAAATATGTATGTTAATTAGATGTCCTGTTAGTTGATTATATTGTTCAGATCTTCTACATCTTGCTGATTTTCCATTCATAGTTCTCAAATTTACTGAGAGGAAGGTGTTGAAGTCCTCAGTATAATTATGAGTTTGCTTATTTCTTCTTTAAGCTCTATCAGCTTTCCTTTCACTTATTCTGAGTCTGTTGTTTGGTATGTACACGTTTAGAACATTAAGTTTTCCTGGTATATTTATGCTGTTATCATCATGTAATGTCCCTCTTTGGGTTTAGTAATTTTCTTTATATAGCTAGGTTTTCTTTATATAGCTAGGTAGTGTGCTTTTTATGTACTCTACCAATCTATGCTTTTTGATTGGTGGACTCAGACATTTAAGATCGTTATCAATATGTGAGCTCTTAAGTGTACCACTTCTTTGTTTTCTTTATCTTTCTTTCTTCTGATTATGATTCTTACCTTTCTCGTTTCTTGCCTTCTGGTGGGATCCTTGAAAACTCTTTAGGATCCCTTTCTGATTTATTTATCATATTTTTGAGTATATCTTTCTGTATAATTTTTGTAGTGGTTGTTCTGGGTATTACAATGTTTGTGACTCCTAATAGTCTTTTGGTATCTGCATTTTACCACTTTGAGTGAAGTGTGGGAAAGTCACTTGCATTTAGGTCTCTTTGTCTTCTACACTTTAAATATCATTGTCCTGGGTGTCAGATGGTATTACTGTTTTTGTTGTAATCATCAGATAAGATTTATAAAGCTCATGAGGAAAAGGATATCCTATTGCATTTAAACATAACATGTGATCTTTCTGTTGTCACTTCTTCCTTCTCAATTTACTATAGTTCTTTTATTATTTCCTTTCTGTTTGAAGAAATTTCTTTTAGCCAATCTCTAAGAGTAGGTATGCTGGTGATAATTTTTTTTTTTCGAGTTTTTCTGCATCTGAGGACGTGGATATTTCCCGTTCACTCTTGAGGGATAGTTTCTCCAGGTAGAATTAATGGTTGACAGTTCTTTTCTCTGAACATTTGAAAAATATTGTGCCACTTCCTCCAAGCCCTCCATGGTTTTAGATGAGAAATCCACTGTCATTTGAATTGGTGTCCCTTATCTGTAATATGTCATTTGTCTGCTTTCAAGACCTTTATTTTGTCATTAGTTTTCAAAAGTGTAATTATGATATGTCTTGGCATGGATTTCCTTGATTTGATCCTCTTTGGTGTTTGTTCAGTTTCTTGAATGTGGAGGAGTGTGTCTTTATCAATTTTGGGAAATTTTCAACCATTGTGTCTTCTAATACTATTTCTACTCTACTGCCTTTCTCCAATCCTTGTGGGACTCTGATGATACAAAGCTTGGGTCTTTTTTTTTTTTTTTTTTTAATCACCCTACTTGACCTCCAGACTGCTTTTTGTTTGTTTGTTTGTTTTGGTTTTTTTTGTTGTTGTTTTTTCCCCCCAGTATAAGTCCTCTCTTGTTCAGATTGGGTGAATCAATTGTTCAATCTTCAGGTTTACCAAGGCCATTTTACTCCATTATCTCCATTTTACTATTAACCTATTCAACTTTTAAGGTTTCCATTTTTGTATTTCTAGTTTATAATTTTCATCTGATTGTTTTGATAAATTCTTTGTCTTGACTGAGATTTCTCAATTTTTCATTTGTTTCAAGAGAATTTGTAATAGATTTTTGAGGCATTTATATGATGACTTTTTGTGTTAGTTCAGGCTACCAGAACAAAATACCACGGACTGATGGCTTAAGTGACAGAAATTAATTTTCTCACAGTTTGAAGGCTGAGAAGTCCAAGATCAAGGCACTGGCTGATTTGGTTTCTGGTGAGAGCCCTCCTCCTAGCTTGCAGATGGCTGTCTTCTCGCTGTGTCTTCACATGGCCAAGACAGAGTGGACTTTGGTATCTTTTCTTATAAGGACACTCATATTATTGGATCAGGGTCCTACCCTTATGACTTCATTTAACTTTAATTACTTCTGTAAAGGCTCTGACTTCAAATATAGTAACATAGTGGGTTAAGGCTTCAATATATGAATTTGGGCTAGATACAATTCAGTTCACAGTACTGCTTTAAAATCTTTGTGACAGAATTCTAACATCTGATACATTCTCAGGGTGTTGGTATTCCTTGATTGCTTTTTCTCAATCAAGTTGTGATTTTCTTGATTCCTGGTATCATTTTATTATAGTCTAGATATTATGTTTGGAGATTCTGGGTCCTATTTAAATTCTGTATTTTCATAGGTAGTCACCCTATGAAAATAGCTTATGAGTTGTGGTCTACTTTTATTCTATGGTCCCAATGGCAGTTCAGTTTTCAGAATCTGTGCAGTGTTATTTTGATCCTCTTAGGTCAATAGGTAATATCCAAGCTCCCTTTGTTCTTGCTGGTTCTGCTTAAGCGGGTGGAAGTGATATCCCCAAACCAGACCAACAGGTATCTTACCACTGGGGAGGGATGTGGTAGGATCTCTCTTCTGATGCCCTTCCCTCAGGCTTCCCCAGTGTCTCTGGGTAGGAGAGGAGGGTCACAGGCCCAAGAGGACAAAGAGGTTTCCTGGTGCAGGGTGTTCATTGGGACTGGGTCCTGTTTTCCAGTTCTTTCCACGTGTTCCACTCATGCCTATTTATTTTCACTTCTTGTCCACATCTTACCACTCAGTGCAATGTTTTGCATATAGTAGATGCTCAATTGCTACTTCACTTGAATTACTCATCAGTTATTTATTCACTTGTCAAGGGTGTTGGTGGAGGTGGTTTTATTTCTATCCACTCTCATGAGTTTGTCTAGACAACTGTAAATCAAGGAAGAACCTCTCTAAGATTGTAAGATACAAGGCCTGGATTCTTTCTGTGGAAAGTGTGTACCTTTATGGGAGGAGGGGAGTGGCTTGGAAATGTGTGCTATTCTGTTGAGATGCTTTTCTTTCTATCACGCAGAGTCCTTTTTAGAGGGAAGCAAGAAAAATCATTGCCTCCTCCTGTAAAGGATTTCAGAAAGAAATTTCAAACTTTACATTGCAAAATAGGCTATTTGGTTGGTATGAGAAGAATCCATAAATGGGTAACTATTTTATTCCCTGTCAAGAGGCTGCCTCAAAAGCAAATGTTCCTTAATTTTGATTGATAGGATTATAGCATATCAGAACTGAATGAGACATTAGAGAACAGCTGGTCCAAAACCTTTTATGTTACCAGTGTGGAAAATGAGGCTCATTTAAAGTAATGGTTTTTCTAAGACCACAAAGAATCTGGCAGTAAGTGGGCAGTAAGGTTTCTGTTCATGATTCACAGAGCTTCTGGGTTTGAATTCTAACTCAGCCACTTCCTGACTGTATGATCTTGGACAAGTCCTTTATCTTGTCTAATTTTGTTTATTCAATTGTGTCCTGAAGACCCAGTAAGATAATCCATGCTCAGTGTCTGGAAAATAGTAAGAGCTCAGTAAATAGGACTCCAGCCATTCCAGGGATCACCCAGCTTTAGCTCAGAGAGTTTCCTGCTCCATGTGGCAAACCAATTATGCTTCTCCTGTTAGGTACAGTTTCCAGTTTCACTCGTTTATTCATAAGCATTTGCTGAGCACCTGCTACGCACTCCAGCACTGGAGACACCAAGATGAATAAAAAGTCCCCTTGCCCTTCTGGAGCTTGCTCTGTCAAGGGGAGTTAGACCCATAAATAAAGTGATCAGAATAGAGGCATGCACAAGTCACAGAGGCTAGAAGAAAGGAGGGGGTCTCTCCTATCATGGGAAATTACTTTTAGGATAACTTTATTTTCATCTATTTATTGGAAGATGGCTTAGCATTCATTTATTGGCTGTACATGAAAAATGTAAGGTATTTTGGCCAGTAATGTTCAGAAATTAAGATTTATAATGTTAAAAACATTGCTATCAATGTGTACATTGAATCCCCTTTAGGAGATCAGTGTTTTGGAAGTTGGAGGAACTAGTTCTGAGTCGTCAGTAACCTGACTATGCTGAAGTCAGGTAGAGTCACCTTTTACAGTAGGTTTAGCCACAACCAGGCAAGTAGGAGTTTATTCAGAGTCCATTTGTTGTTTGTCAGTTTTAAGAACAAGTTCTAATTAAGGAATGATTATCTCGGGAAACAGAAGCATGTTCTGAAAATTGTGGAGTGCAATGGGAGAACAGGAGATATAGAAGTTAATTTCATTTATTATCCCAGGACTATGGAAGACTTGACCTAGCTCTGAAAAGCAAAATGGGGGATGTCCATTATGATGGAAAGGGATACCCTGAGTTAAGACTGGAGTTTTCTAAGTGGAAGATGAATGTTGGGGGCAGCACATAGCCTGATGTGGTTCTCTCATGAGCTGGAGGAGGTGCGGGAGGATGGGGCAGACTGGCTTAGGGGTGAAATTCTTAGGATTGTGAATATCATACCACCAAAGATTGACTCTGGACTTCATGCCACAGGGAATCGAGAGGCAATGTTCAGTGTGAGCACAAGAGCAAGCCCGCAATTATTATGTTGTCAATAAATTCTCTGCTCTTTGCATCTCTATGTTTTAAAGGACAGGGATGTTAAACATATTTAAACAATGGCAGATTTTTCTTGCCACAGTAGCTATTAGACATACATACTTTAAAAGAGAGCATGTTATACAATGCCTTTGGAAAAATCTTATGGACGTACAATAGGGACCCCAATCTGATTATGGCTCTCAGGAATGTCACCTAAAGCATTTGGCTATACCCCTGTGTTGATTGATAGTCATGTTGATCTGGCTACTATGGCCTTGCCTTCTGATTGAATAATGGCATCCTCTGCCATTTCCAGGAAAAGAAATGACCAGGACCGGTCACATTATTGTAGATTTTCGGGGTGCAGATTCTGTTGAGCGCCCCGTGTGGGAAATGAGGATTCTCTATCTTGTTTATGCTGAAGTCCAGGCATGAAACAGTCATCACAAGATGAAAATAGAGCAGTCGCTTTTTGCGATTAACTGGTTCTGGGATGTATTTGTGTAAGCAAATTAATGAGCTGGAAAGTCTCATTTTTACAAGTGCTAAATTGTGAAGACACTACAGGGACAGACGCTTCAGTGTTATTGATGTCTGTTCAAATGAGGGAAGGGAATCTCATGGAATACCAAGGAAGCCTTCTCATTTAAAATATGCCTTCTAACTGTTAGCGACATCATTTCAATCTCAGCAGAGGAGGAAATGGCAGAGAATATTTTTCATTTTGTCTGTTGCAGATTTTCCAAAATGCATGTATAAGTTACCAACTATGAAAAGGGTCTTATGAAACTTTTCTTTCCAAGATGGCTAAATTAAAACTTTGGAGTAGAATCTTTCTTGTCTCCCTCCCCCCATCCTGCCTTCCTTTCCTTCTTCCTTTCTTCTGACTCTCCCTTCCTCCTTTCCTTCCTAGTCTCCTTTTCTTCTTCAAACATTTATTGAGCACCTGTAATTGTCAATCGCAATAGGTGACAAAACCCATAAGGATGGAAAACACAAGTCCTATTCTCAAGAAATTCATAGTCCATTAGAGGAAGTGCATGCATAAAGTACATAAGAATTCAGTCACAACACAACACAAGAAGTGATTCCATTCCAGTCATTATCAGCTCAAAGGAATTTTCCATTGTTATCTGGTGGGGGGAAGCACCTTAATTTGTCCTTTACCTTTTGAAAATGTCCAGGATTCTCCCAACAGAGCAGTTCATCCTCTGCATCCTCTGGTAAGTGTTTGATGAAATCAAGGTTGCTGAAGAAGGTCCCAATAGCCATTCTTCCAAAAACTCTGGCCGATTTGATAATTCAGGAGGGTAAATGATTATCAGATCTTCATATCTGACTTAATGGACCTTTTATGCTTATGTTTGCGTGTGGCAGTGCCATCCTAGAAATTTTTAGCTTTTCATATCAAATGAAGACCCAGTTTAGAAGAGCCTGGGCAAGACCCCCCTCACAGAATTTCATTTCATGCAGGAGTGCAGAGTATCAACGTCCAGACTGGATCCAAATCCAGGCTGATTTCTGCTATGTGGATAGCAGTTATATCTCTAAGAGTTTTGGTTTAAAAGACATCTTGTGTGTTTGTTTAAAGTGCAGGCCCCATCGGTTACGCTGATTTTAAATGTCATTTCCCACATCACCTCCAAGCACCAAATTATTCAGTTCTCAAGCTTTTGAGGAAGCTAGTGTTACCCTCGTTTTACTGATACAGTCCCAGATTTGAGGAGGCTAAATACACAATTAACAGAACCAGGAGGTAACTGAGTCTTAGTATGAAGAACCTGCAAGTCTCCCTCCTTCCAGTTCTGCTTCACCACAGGTGACATGGGGAGTAAGTTAAAGAGGAGGCAGACGTGGCATAAGTTTAGTGGCCACAGTGAATAGCCCCTGGCAGGCCATTAAGTGCCAGCTTGTGATACAGTGGGAAAGAAATAGGTCCTCTAGCCACCCAAGGGTTATATGGATCAGATATTAAAACAAGCAAACAAGCTTCGCCATGCTGTTGAATCCGTCCATTCCATCACTTAACAAATATTTTTTTAAGTTTCTGCTGTATGGAGGAAACTCTTCTAGGCCCTCTGGATATAGCCGTGAGCAAAAGAGACAAAAGTCTGCTTTCATTAAAGGAATATTCTAGAATTGCATGTCAGACAACAAATAAGTATATTGTATATTAGGTAAGATGGAGATAAGTTCTGTGAAGGAAAACAAAGCCGATGAGGGTAGCAGAGGTGCTATTATTTTAAAGAGCAAAGCCAAGGGAGGACTAATAAGGTGGTAGTTGAAGGGGGGAGGCAGTGAGTTGCATGGTCATCAGGGGAACTGCTCTGGGCGGAGAGAATAGCTGGAGTGAAGCCCTGTGGTGGGGACCAGCTTGGTGGGTTTGAGCCACAGCAAGGGGGCCAGTTGGTGGGGCTGAGTGAGCACAGTAGGGAGCTAAGGAGATGAGGTCAGAGAGGTCACATGGCAGGTCACATGCTGACCTTGGGCTTTGGCCTGGTCTCAGAGGGCAAGTGGTTGTGGTTTGGAGCAAAGAGGACTGATGTGAGCTGATGTATTTCAGCAGGCTGTTTGCTGCATTGAGAGGGGGCTAAAGGGCCCTGGGCTGAAGCAGGGAGACAGGTCCAGGGGAGGTAGACATGATGCAAAGGACCAGAATGTTAATTCTCAAGACAAGATGTGTGATCCTGTACAGGCATCAGCTCCTCCGGGCAGACGATGCCCACTGCCTCTTGTTCTGTGTTCAGTCTTGGATGTTGGCATTTCACTGTTACCATATACTTTATGCTTCACTGCATTTATTACTTGAACTCTCTATGAGAATTCAAATCAAAAAATCAAATAGCCTAGGGCAAGTCACTTAAATTCTTTGGGCTCCTGAGTGCTCATTTTAGAAGGATGAGAGTAACATCTAATTTGCTAATCTTTTAGAAACATTCCAAGAGAGGTGTATAAAAGAAATGTGTTACTAGAAAACCACTATACAAAGTAGAGGGTCCCATCTGCTATATAACATTACTATTACTTTTCTGATGTCTTTACAGTAATCCTCATTCCATGAACACCAACGTGAAGTGTTTGCAACGTGCCTTTCCTTTGTCCTCCAGGCTCTGATGTATCCTACTTTTGTCCCAGTTTTCTTTCACAGTGTCTTTCCCATTTGTCCTTCTTTTTTAGCCCCTGGAGCCCAGGTTCTTGTGGAATGATATTGAGGCCACTGAAATGACCTCTTGGGGGAACCTCCCTGCCTCTTCTCTTATCTATTCATCCCATGGTCCCCACCCTTCCCCTGCATCGCAACTTCTGTACAACGCACCTGCATCCTCTTCTTCCATTGCATTTCTTTTGGTTGTGTTATATAAATCTGATGGTTCCAGAACTACCTTACAATCCCCCACAATATCTCATTGTTCCTATTTCTGTGGTTTGGATTAACCACTTCTATCTAAAATATTCTCCCCTTCTTTGTTTCTGTCCTAAACTCTCCAGTCTTTCCTAAAACCTTTCCTGCTACTCCTACCTACTCTAATTCTTCACTCACGGAGCAACTAAATACTTATGTCCTATGATATTACTTACCTCTGTATATATTCGTATCTTATTTCCTAATATGATCATTTTTAGGTGATCCTTTGTCTGGGGCACGGTGCAAGATTCGTGGTTCCTAGAAGTATCTGCAGAGTCAACCTGGCTCTTCAAAGACAAAAGGAGACCTGGAGCTAAACAGAGTAGGTTTTAAGTCCCAGATCCCCTGACCATTGTCTGTGTGATCTTGGATAAATCTTTTAACGTTTCTGAGCCTTCTTTTCTCCGCTTCGTCAGCTTTATATAGCAGTCCCCTTTATCCATGGTTTCAGTTGCCTGTGGCCAACTGTGGTCTAGAAGTGAATGATTCTCCTTCTGACATATTGCCAGAACATGGACAGTAGCCTAACTCTATGTCACGATGCCTGTGTCATTCACCTCATGAGATAGGCCTTTTATTATCTTACGTTGTCACATGTCTCATGAGGTAGGCCTTTTATTATCTTACGTTATCACATGAAGAAGGATAAATACAGGACAATGCAATGTTTTGAGAGAGCATGTTCACATAACTGTTGCTATACTCTATTGTTATAATTGTCCTGTTTTACTGTTTGTGGTTGGTAACATCTATTTGTGGTCGTTAATAGTAAGATGCCTAATAATTATCATAGGCATGTATGTATAGGACAAAACATAGCATGTGTAGACTTTGACACTGTCTGTGGCTTCAGGCATCCTCTGGGGGGTTCAGAAGTGATCCTCCGTGGGCAGGGGGATAGAGCTACTGTAAAAGTAGCTGCCATGTGGATTTGCTCTGAGGATTAGAAATACTTATGTCAAGTGTCTACCCAGACTGGCCATAGAAGTAAATGCTCAATAAATTATAGCTATTGCTTTAATGTTTACTGGTATTATCACAAGTATATATAACCGTTACTGGTATTATCATAAAATAACTGTCACTTGCCATCAGCCTGAACTTAAAGAGTCACTTTTTTGCCAGGAAAAGCTTCTCCACTATTAGGTTGAGAGAGTTGAACTAGATCAATGGTTTTCAAATGCTTTAAAACTATGTCACTTCTACTTCTGTTATAAAATCTCACTTTATTTGCTAGTGTTATTTAAAATAAAAAGTAATTCAATGTTGCATTTTACAAAGGATGCAACCATTGGCATAAAATGGTTCTTTCTTTTAAAACCGCATCCCAAAGTTAGAACTCAGAAGACTAGATATTCTCTCATGCCCCTTCCAGATCTAATACTTGCCCTAATTCTGTGGCTTTTGAGGGGGATATAAGTTCATTTATGTCTATTTTTTTCTGTCAGGAAATGATACTAGACTTTGGTTGACTGGCATCTTTTGCCTCTTCAAAAATCTCATTTTACATGAAAACCATAATTGCATCATTTAAACATTTATGGGGACCCCTGGGGTTTCTTCTTTTCTCTCTGTTATTTTCTTGGATTGGTACAGCCCTTTTCTAAAGAAAATCAGCCCACATTCTGACAGTGAGAAGCTCCCTCTCCTAGCATGTGCCACGGATAGTACCAGTCTTCAAGTTCAAAGCAATGGGAAATGTTGGCTCTACAGGATAGGAAAATTTACACACGGTAAATACTATTGATTTCCCTTGTCTGGAGATTAATTTAGAAAAAAGAGTCTGTTATTAGTATGAAGGTGATGTGCGATGATGGAGAAAGGAAGGAGGGGGATCAATACTGGGAGCCACCATTAATGTACTGCTGTCACTATCATTTTGACAGGTTTACAATCAAATGCCATTGATTTTTCATCAGCTTTTCCAGCTGGCTTCAGAAGGTGAGCTTGCTGGGTTTTGAAAAATAAAGACTGTTGCAACAGACATTTTTGTTCTAGCTTTTGCACCCAGAAAGGAGTGCTTGAGATGTGCTGAGTCAGCCTTCACTTTCTGTGTATTGTTACGCATCGCACCTATGGCCTGACAGCCAGGAAGGGAATTTGTATGTATGAAGGGAGGTTTGTGTGCTGCCCAAGGTAGGCATCCTCAGAGGAAGGAATGGTGTTGCTTAGAGAATGGGACTTCCCCAGAGTAGCAGCATCAGAACAAGAGAGAGAAGGGATTAGGCACTCAGGTGGGACCCAGGACTTTCTAGTGGAGGCGAGGAGTAGAGACCAAGAATCGCTGAGCACCGGCCACGTACTGAAGCTTTACACGTGTGATCTCCTTTCATGCTCACATCCTCCAGGTTGCAAAGAATTCAAGTTCACAGAGTTCAAGTAACTTGCCCAGGTGTGCACACCTGGAAAATGCAGCTGGGATCTGTTCAAGGATTGTTTGCAATTATTTCTATTTCCCTCTAGATGTTTTAGCTCATGCACATGTTTGCTGTCAGTAATACGTGGTGAATTGCCAGGTGCCCCAGTATAAGGGACTTATATGAATGGGAAAAGTCATGGATCTTGGCCTTTATTTATACTGAAGTGGCTCGATGCTCTACTTCCTGACTCCTGATCCCAGCTGTGTATACCTGCTACCCGTAATGGGTGTCTCACTGGACTGAGCACTCTAGCCTACCAGGGGGTGATAATGGTTTTAGATCTCGATCTGCATATTCACAGAACAGCAGTGACAGCAAAGTCCATGGACTTATCCTGTATACACTGCTTCTAGGTACTAACGGGAATTTTCTGCCCCTTGAATACATTTTTTCCCTTGTGAACCTAAGTGTGTTACTTGAAAGAAATTGTTCTATTCAAGTACCTCTCCCTCTTGGTAGCTTTTTCAAAATTCACATTTGGATAGATTTTTAGTCTTAAAAATAACTAAGAAAACCCAGTTCTAGGTCATTAGCATGGATGAACTATTTCTGTGCTACAGGAGTGAGGAGGACTGACCTTGGCTTCAAGAGGATTAATTCGTTGTGTTCTCCTCTTGTCTCTGATGCTAAATTACTGTGTGACTTAGGGTAAATCCCTTCCTCTCTGTAAGCATCACTCACTTCATCTGTAAATGAAATGATGGGCGTGGAGCACAGCAGTGTTCTTGAACCTGGTTAGAGGGGAACAGGAAGTTTTGGTGCAATGAAATTGCACTGAAATGCACTGAAATGATTATAATTCCTCTGTACTAACAGGAAAGATTTTTCTAGTAGAAAGTATTCTATATTTATTCATATTTCTGAATCTCAAGTGGGATACCACATAAAATAATTTTAAGAAATTACATATAAGCAGGAGAAAAATAATCTAGGTCTACCTACCACATAGAAAGTAAAAGTGAGCCTGCCAGGCTGAGTAAAGACACTTGATATCAGGTGTGATATTAATCAGCTTTTTTTTTTTTTTGTATTGCCTGCCAGCAGACAAGCAATAGAGCTAAAATTTGAAAATTTGTTCAAAGAAGTGTTGTAACTGAGAAATTCTATTCAGTAGCTTTTTTTTTTCTTCTGTGAAGACTAGGGAAAGACTTCATGGGTTTTTTAATATTATATGATGTGATAATGTTTGTAGGGTATCTCGTTCATTGCTTGACTCTTAGTAGAAACTCCCTTCGGGTTATCTCATTTGACTTTAGAGGCAGATTATCTCTGTTATCTCTGAATTCCTCCAAAATGAAGTCTGAGAACAAAGAGATTGGAGGTATCTCTAGATCCCCGCCAGAATTGACATTCTCTCATTCAAGGGTTATTTTCCTCTAGGGTAATAAACCAAGACTCCTGGGAGCTCAGAGTAGGGCTACGATTGGAGTGTGGATTTGAAGATGGGGATGGCGACGGGGATATGTCAGTTAAGCAACTGTCAAAATTTTACCCATGAAGGCGTTGACTCAGTCCACTGATCACGTGAAGGCAATTCTCTCTGGCATTCCAAGTTCTGTGATGTCTGGTGATAATAGGCAATGCCATCTGTCAGCTCTGTAGCTGGGCCCCGAATCTATGTGAGATTACTTAAAGAGGGAAGAGCCGAAACAGAACTTTGCACTGAAGTAAACCTAGGCATACACTGTTGGAAGGGTATCTCACTAGGCTTTGGGATGATATAAAGTTGAATATTAGCAAACTTCTTACCCTCAAGGAGAGATACTCTACTGGTGGATACTCGTGTGAATACACACATGTACACCTAAGGCTGGATACGGTAACTACCCCCAACACAGGCACAGAGTGCACGGGGCAGGACATGTTTATCTTGATACAGAAGGAGCACAGAAATGTCTCCTTGTTGACACTTGTAATTATCTTTTTGGACTCATCGTTTCTGGAGAATTCCTCAACTTTCTGTAACCTAGGTCTTGCTATCTTCATTCCTTTGAAATGCCTCACAGAGGAGATACTAGTGATCTATTTTCCAGATCCTAGAGAGTTGGTTTTGTTTTTTTTTTTGTTTTTTTTTTTTTTTTAGAAATTATTATATTTGAACTCTCTATCTTTTTGATTCTGAAAATTGTGGAATATCTTTTTCACTTGGCGTCTATGACACCATGCTTAATAATTTTTTGAATTATAATATTTTGTATTAAAAGGTAGGGAATACATTCTGGGGGTATTTTCCCTTTAATATGAGAAATATTGATAAATTGTTACATGGCCTCTAACATTTTCTGAACTTCATGACTAGTTGTTACTTAGCTATATTGACTGAATCCAATTGTTAGGACCCAACTATCTTATGTAATAGACTTAGTGTCTTTTAAAAGTTTCTAAAGAGGTTAAATAAAAATTCTTTTTTTTTAAAAAAAATTTTTTTTTCACCATTTATTTATTTTTGGGACAGAGAGAGACAGAGCATGAACGGGGGAGGGGCAGAGAGAGAGGGAGACACAGAATCGGAAACAGGCTCCAGGCTCCTAGCCATCAGCCCAGAGCCTGACGCGGGGCTCGAACTCACGGACCGTGAGATCGTGACCTGGCTGAAGTCGGACGCTTAACCGACTGCGCCACCCAGGCGCCCCGGTTAAATAAAAATTCTTAAGCTAAGTCACATTGATAACTAATGCAAAAAGGCTCATTTTTATTCCTTAAAATATTAAATTCAGATAAGTTTTATTTGCTTATTACATATTAATGAATATGGACTTTTTAAAGGTAATGAAACACTTTGCTTTATTGCACTCATATTTATAAAGTCATTGATCATGTTCATAACCTCAGTGGAATCACCAATATTTTCATAGTACCAAACAAGGATGAGTCAGAGAAATAAAGAATGATTTTGTCATAATGAAAAGTCTCCAAATATAGGGAAGCTGAGCTAGAAACAATTAGCCTGCACCTATAAAAATGTCTTAGATAAAATGTTGCTGTTCCCTCAAATAGAACAAATACAAAAAAAGGGGGGGGATGTGGAAATGTAATTTATTCATTTTTGCACATTGCAAGAGAAAGCCTGATGTCATTTTTTCCGTCCTTTTAGAAACACCGTCCATTCTATTTCTGGTTGATTGTTCTGGTTCATCATTTACCAAGTTCTCCCGTGTACAAGTCCATGTAGGTACTGGGCTTGTGTAAACCTCAAATGCAAAGGAAAACAGAAGATTTCAGACCAATACTCAGTGTGGTTTCCTAGATGTTCAATAAACGTTCATAGGAAACATGGAACCTATTGACTACACATGGATAGTTTAATTTCTTTTAAATGCTTTTTAAAATTGTGTTTTTAAGTAAAGTTTTAAATACTTCTTACTCTATTTAGGTGGGTCTGCTCATTGGGGTTTTCAAGGAGTCCCCCCACCTTGACAAGACACATCAGATTTCCAGCACAAGAACACTCCTATTGCTTTCTCAACATTTACCTATTAGACGCAAAATCTTTGGAATTTATTTGTTCAGTAATTTCACCCCCGTCTCTGTTCCATCATGTCTTGAGGGTTGGGCTTATTGTTCATCTACTGTTTACATCTTCCTTTCACTCTTTACCTGCCTGTAATTTTTTTTTATTTCCTTTTCTCTTACTTGCCATTTTCTCTCCTTTTGGTTCTTGCTGTGCTTTAACTCTCTGAGATATGCACTCCTGCATGTGCCCCAACAGTCAGCCAAGGAATAAGCAATGTGGTTACAGCATAAGGCAGAGGAAGTGATGGAGATCTCACTGGGACGGGAACCAACCTAGCAATCTTTTCCCTAGGACCCGGCTCTCTGAAAGATGGTTTCTGCCTATTCAGAGTCAAGGGTTCTGAATTACAACCTCCTCCTGGGGCCCAGGGCCATCAGTCCAGGGGAGCGAGTAGGGCTGTTGCTCTGCCAGCATTCCTGCAGCCAGAGTAGAGAACTGGGAGAAGCTGGCATGGAGGAAGCCAGGAGGTTCTGCTTCTTCCAGTGTTGCCCGAGCAGGTGTCTGGGGTCTTAGATCATCAACACTGTAGCTGATGTCCCAACTTCCAAGAACGTGGGATGGTGTGTCTTTCTTTATATTCCATACGTATATTTGTGTGCATTGGGTGACTGAGTATACATTGTGTATGCACGAGTGTGTCCAGACATACTTCTGTGTGGGTGGGCGTGGGAACACGTATGTATGAGTTGCACAGATGTGAGGATCTATGTACATGTTTTGGGGAAAGCATTATGTATGCTGAGAGCATTCCATAAATATTTGTAGAGTGAATACATTATTCCATGTATTCAATTCCATAAATATTTATGGAATAGTTTGATGCTAATTAGAATTATAATAAGTAGTAATAATGTAAACAGGGAAAACTTCCACTAGAATATTTGTGGAAAGAGGGGTTTTCCCTAATATGCATTCAGGAATTATCCATGAGGCAGCTACTTTGTAGAAATCTAAGGCCTTCCTTGCTCTTGTCGCTTTGGACCTATGTTTACTTTCTACTGCTCACAACCTGGAACTCTGGGCCATTATTTTCCAGTAGATGTTGCTACTGGCCTCATCAGAGGTGTTTGGTGTAGAAGACCACCTTTCTTAATTCCTGGGCCCCTAATTTTGTGTAATTCTACTAATACAATTGTGTTGCGTTGCCTAAGACTTTTTTTCCCCGAAGGTTTAGGGATAACTGAAAGGAATTATAGCATTGGGAGTAAGACTCTGAATGTTAGATATTAAATAGATTGTTTTCAGTAACCAGTATGAAAATAAGCTGTATCTCAGAGAGTGATCCACTCATAATCCCACAAAGTGTTGGTTTCAGTCTCCCCCTAGGATATCCCCGTATCTACTTCCAGAGACCAGTCTCACTCTAGAGCCATCTTTCTCCTGCCATTTCAGCAAATAGCAGCCACAATTATACAGAAGAGTTCACAGTTCCCAAAGCCCGAGTTGCTTACTCTCTCACGACCGACTGCATATGGGACTTCTGTAAAAAAGTTCAAGGCTGGCCACTTCTCACATCTCTCCTCCACTGTGAAATAAACATACACACCCCTGGGGTGCCTGGGTAGCTCAGTCGGTTAAGCATCTGACTCTTGGTTTCAGCTCAGGTCACGATCTCATGGTTCTTGAGTTCAAGCCCCGCATTGGTCTCTGTGCAGACAGCACAGAGCCTGCTTGGGATTCTCTCTCTCTCTCTCTCTCTCTCTCTCTCTCCCTCCCTCCCTCCCTCCCTCCCCCTCTCTCTGCACCTCCCCTGCTCATTCTCTCTCTCCCTCCATCTCTCTCTTTCTCTCTCTCTCAAAATAAATAAACTTAAAAAATACGTACATTCTTCTTGGGGTCTTCTGGTCCTTTGTGGATAAACCTTGGGTTGAACACCCATTCCTACCTACACAGTGCACACATTACTCCCAGGACAGACAATAATTCTCAGAGGCAGTGCACCCTAAATAAATACAAGAGAAACTTTTCCCTGAGGGAATGGTGATTTTTTTCCTGGTCCTAAGGGGGATGGTGTTTTCCATTGCCGAGCAATTTTCCTTCCCCTTCTTACCTTCTCCCTTTTCCTGTCATACATCTCGTCCATGCCAAGGGACCCACTTAAACTTATGAAATGGAGCTCATCAGAGTCCGATTCCAAAGAGCTGTCTTTTATCTCCAAGCATTCCCAGTTAGCTCCACAAAGACCAGGAACATGCTTTCAGTGTATAGTTTCTGCTTTTTCTTGGGCCAGACCAAATTCTCCCTGTGGGCTACTGTCCCTCCTCACCTGTGACTTATGAGGGGATGGGAGAGGCATAAAGATAGATTCCCTCTCTGTGTAGCAAGCCCTTGGGAAACAATGGGGAGTGGAAGCACTTCCCATTATGAGCATAATTTCATCTTAATTCACATAACAGTTTGTAATTTACAAAGAACGTTTACCATGCACCTGAGGTTAAAATTTACAATGAATAAATAAATAAATAAATAAATAAATAACCCTCATAAAATAACTCAGTAGTTTCGCATACTTTGTCTCATGCAATGGATTATCTGGGACCTATATAGCACTAGCAACTCTCCCTCCAAAAGAGCAAAGGAAGACTCATTTAAGGCTCTTGGAGTATGTCTTGGTGGAGAGATATTTGAGGGGTTACCACCTTTCCCATCCACTTCTGAGGACAGTCACATAATATCTCATCAAGCTGTCTGTCCCTTTATTGGCAGTTTTGACTTAACCTTACAGCTGTGCATCTCAATTATCTCTAATCCATATGCTGTTAAGATGCTAATGGGAAGAAAAAATGTCATTACCTGAAGAAAAGTCCTACAATCCCCACTTTTCATTCTGTGCAATCATCTTGCTCCCTTTCCTTCTGAGCCACATGGAAAGGTAAAGGGAACTGAGTGCCCTTGTTTTGCTTCATAGAAGGTCACCGGTTAGATACATGAAAGGATGCATTTCCCCCTTTAAAAATAAGGCTTTAAAGATATTTAAATTATCCATGTTGCTTTCTACAAGGCTCCGTTATGTAAAACAGCATTAATGATTGTGTAGTATGAACAAAACTATAGCAAGCTAGACACACAGGGAGCAGAAATGGGAAGGATTTTTATGAGATTTATAAATTTTGCACCTTTATATATTTAATAAAAAGCTTGTGTCTAAATTATGGGAATGTTCTTGAGAATGAGGCATGGGTTTTGGAACCTTTACTATCTGAGGATATTTTAACTGCAAAATAATAACTTGACTGGAACTTCTCTTTGAGTGGATAAGTAGTAAAAATGACAAGGGGCATTCAGAGATGTTTTCATTGTATCCATTCGTCATCTGAAACTTTAATATAGTCAGGATTTACTGAAAGAATAACATACTCCTATATATTAAATGCTGGGAGTGTTATAACTTTGAATGTTCTTGGAAACTATCTATCCAATTACATATGTTCCTTCAGAAATTCAGTGGAGATTACTGGCCTCGTACTTGATAGAAGTGATTTCAGACTGTTCCTTTTTGCAGATAATGACTTCTGTGTTTCCTTTCCCTTTCATTCCAGTACAGCTAGCTTATGGGTTAGTTATAACTCTGAAACACGGTTATGGGGCATTTTCTGAGGTTGGCGAAAAGCTCCAGTTGAGAAGAAAAATATCAGAAACCATTTGTTGGGTGGCATATGTATCTGAATAACATGGCCAGGTCAAATTCAGCTAATTAATACATCATTGTGTACTGAAAAGACTATCAAGTTTGAACTCAAAGCAAGAACAATAACAACAACAAATACAATAGCATGTGCGTATGAATCTTGGCCATGCCCTTAATTCCATAGCTTTGACCCCTAGTCCTTCCCTGAGTCTCAGGGTCCTCAGTGAAAGATGGCAAATTGTGTAACAGCATCATTTTTAAGATAATTAGGCGGTGAATATACCAAATATCAGTGTATTATAAATTACAATTACCCATTATAACCATAATTTGTTAACTCAAATAGTATTAATTGAGGTCTTTCTGGGTATTGTGTTTTAAGTACTGCGTCAAAATAAAAAAAGATGAAAAAAAGACACCATTTTTGCTTTCAAGGATTTTCTGGGCATATTAATGGTCAGCATTTATAGCACACTGTGTGCCAATAGTGGGTAAAGCATAATTTAACAAAGAAACAGGAATAAAAAGATACCACATACAACAGAGCCTTTGTGTGGGCTAATTATAGGAGCTGAGTTTGTGTCTGGACTTAACCAGGGTTCTTGATGGATGCTTCAGAAACTCCTAAAGACTTAGCATATCTAAGGGTCATATTCCTCTATTCCCTAAGGAGGAGACCCTAGCAAGGATCTATAAACTTATACTGCCGGCTGCTTGAATACATTTCAGGGCCCCACAGTGGCTACAGTTAGGTCTGCCTGGGCATAGCCAAACTCAGTTGCAGCAGATGTTTCCTCACGAGCTCTAAGGGAGCGTCTGGATTGTCTCCAGTATTGTGCAGCCTGCAAAACCCAAAAGCAAAGGTGGCCATGATAGGGACTGGTAAGTCTTGTGCCTAGCAAGAGAGAGTATGATGGCTTCTTGAAATAATTTCTCATCTAAGATTCTTTAGAAACTAAGTATCTTAATCTAGAAGCCAGATATGTTAGAATCTGGTTAAATGCCATTGAGTTGATGATTGATTCAGTGTACTCTCCTGAGAAAAACATGGATTCAAGGGTGGAAATTATTTAAATTTTTACAACAAACTGTGTGTTGGGTATTGTTTTTATCGTTTTAAAGACTACAACCTAGAAGCTTAGAGAAACTAGGTGCATATGTTCATATGTTCTTATGGTTTTTGCAGCTGGGGTTCTAGTGCAGACACTATTAACCACAACATAAATACTTAAATTTGAGGGTGAAGTCAAGAGCACCAGATTCTGCCTTGGAAAGTTCCACTGGGGAGGTGATTTGCTTAAAGGAACACTGAAGAATGAGGAGGCATCCTCTAGGATTGAGAATGGCCTTATCAGGGTGAGGGATCCCTCCACCACGGGGGTGGGGGAGGGTGGGGAGGGAGAAGCTGTGAGCAGGTGAGGAACACTGTCAAGTCCACGTGCTACCCAGAGGTGAACATCACAGGGTATCCAGACCAGCCTAGGCAGACCTTGGTTCACCATGTTAAAGATTCCTCCTTTATCCTGTAGGAGGTGGGGATTCATCGGAGGATTTTCAGTAGAAGGACGAGCCTTGAGGACTGTAAAAGAGTGAGACTTGAAGCAGGGCATCCCACGGGGTAGTTGAAGCACTGGAGGATAAATGAAATGGCCGACGACTGTAATTCCTCCTTACATTTACGCAATGGCATAGCCATTTGTAAATGGGGATAGGATGCTTAAATAGCAGGGAGGGGGCTAATGAGTACTGGAGGAAGTGAGAGGGACTCTGTTTTGGACCATCAGGAGGGGCTTGCTCAATTGGTATCAACTGTGATGTTACTCTTCTATCAGAAGGAGTGTGATTCACCGTTGCGTTTTCCGCGGAGGTACATGCACGCATGCGCGCTCCCATCCTACCCACCCAGAGGGGGGCGTGGTGTCAGCGTATGCTGAGACAGAAGCCTCCAAGGCCTCTCAGAAGTAAGTGTGCCTAGCATTTCAAAGATCACATTTATATAAAGGAGAGATGACAACTCTACATTAAAGTGCGTACTTGATACAATTACAGATAGAAACAAAAGTGTATTGTTATTCTGTGCTTTCTTAAAGAGAAATCACAATTACCTCGTAGGTTATGTGGGACACGAGTGGCGGATAGCACACAGATCACCGCAGGAGCTGAGCAATGAAAAGAGAGAACTTTTTTTTTTCTTTCAAGTTAAGGATTTTCAGTGTGACTTAGAATTATTAAGCTTGCTTAGACCTCAATAAATATCAGTTAGCTGGAAGCCTAAACACCAGATACATCAAACAATGGAATTGTTCTCACTAATGTCCTTGTAATTGAAAAATATCTATGATGCTTTAAAATGACCTGTTAATGGCAATCACAAGATATGGGAGGCCCTGGGTGAAGTCACTGACAATCCAACCCAGACTACTTTATGGAGTAGTTGACTGGTTTACTATGGAATGACCAACAGGTCCAGCTCCAGTTCCATAGCAGTGGCTAGCAAAAGTGCCCAACAGAGCAATTTGCTAAAGGACCCATTCACCTGCTTAGTTAACCAAAAAAGAAAAAAAAAAACAAAACACTTTTTTATTAACCACTTAGAAAATCTATAGCAATTATTTTTGTGTTTCGTGGAGTCTAGCCTCACATTTTATGCAATTTTCGCATTATATTTTGTGAAGTTTGAATTTCACTGTAATGCATCGCATGAATGTCAAGGATTTTAATGAATGCATGGGCTCATTCTCTAAGTGCATTTTAAATCCAATCGTCTGCCTTCCCTGCTTCTATTAGTTCATGAATTTAATTTCTTGAATAGGGGGAAACTGGGGGAGTTGTAGTGTGTACGTCAGAATTTAGAGCCTGGGAAAGGTTTTGCACTAGTGGCTTTACACGCTCACAGTGCTATGCATTCATCACTCAGACACACACACACCCATGCCCATGTAGACAAGCCCAGGAGGCTTTTCTTTGTTCTTGGATAGCCTTTGCAACTCATTGTTTATACAGAGTAAAACGACACTGCGTTTCTCATCTCATATGACCCTCATCAAGATGCGATACAGAAGTGGTGTATCTCCATCACAGCCTCCATTGGTACTGTGTAATTTCTGTATCATTAAAAGATGAGAAATTGAGTTACATTACCCGATGTAAGCTTGCAGACAGAATCTATATTATTTCAGAGCACAGACCAAAATAAAGATGTATTTCTAATTTCAGATACCTAGTCTCTTCTTAAGTTCTTAGTGCTTTGTAGGCAAATGTATGGTCTATTCCTTACACACAGTCTACAGTGCCATAATATATTTGTCAGCCTGACTAAGGAAGTCAGGTCTGCGTGGATGGGGGCTTGAGTGTACATGTTTGCGTAAGATGTGTGTATGTGTCCTGATTTGGTGTGTGTGTGGTATATAGAGATAAAGGAGTAGAATATTGCCAGTCTTGGCACACTATTGAAATGGCACCACCCCTTTTCTTTCACTAATGTGACTAATTCAGGAAATCAACTGGGTAGAAAAGGCAGTAACCTGGATTGAAAATCCACTAGGTGAAGGAAACCTTTCCTATTCTTTATGAAATATTTAACATTTGTGACCTGCCTGAGAGGTGAAATTCACTGTATAAAAAATTAGAAACCAAAGTATACTTAACATTAGCTGTCCTCTGAGAAACTAGAACCGCTGTAATTTTATAATTGGGTTAAAGGAAGCTTGTTTTTTTTTTTTTTTAATTTTTTTAAGCGATTCAGCAATTCAACAAATTGGTCATTGGATGAATGACTGAGCTAGTGATTCTTGGTGAATTGGTGATTTTGAGAGATGATCTTGCTAGCAACATTTTAGATGTATGTTTACTACTGTTTACCTACCTGAGTAGATAACTCCTTGAAACCATTTGCGGATTCCATGGATTGGAAATCTAGAAATACATCTTGTGCAGGAAGAAGAGCTAAGGAACAAAAAGGAGAAAGAGATAGGAGTTGAATTAGGAAAGCAAAATTTACAAGAAATTATCAGCCCACTTCTGCTTATGTCTCACTGGCCAGAATTTTGACACATGGTCAATCTTAGCTGCAAGAGAGTCTGATAAATGCAGGGGGTTTTTTTTGTTTGTTTTTTATCTTGTCCCATCAGCCTCCTCAAATATAACTGGAGTTATGATCAGAAGGAAGATAAGGAACTTGGATACTGGAAGAGCAACTAGTAATGTCTGTCTGCCGGAGTTGAATGTTCTCTTCCTTAAACTCCTCACTTTTTTAGTTCATTACTCTGCTGGATTTTTTTTTTTTTAAGTTGTCGTCCCCTTTCCTCTCCCACTGAGTTCTATTTTACTTAGAACTATAGCAGTTCAGAGGAGAAGGACTCAGGATCATCTGATTCCACCCCCTTTATTTCATGGATGAGAAAACTGAGGCTCAAGAGTATAGTTACTTGCCCAAAGTTGCATAGCAAGCTACACAAGAAGGAATGGGCACAGAGACCTGGCTAGCGTTCATCTCTCAGAGCAGTCTGCCTCTGGGGGGTGAGGAAAAACGTCAAATGCACAGATTTTTGCTTTTATTTTTCCCAATCTTTAAATTTTAAATTATTTGCACTTCCAGAATTCAATTTCTAGCTATCCAAGCACAGTTGCAACCCATTGCCAGTCTTTTTTTTTTTTTTTTTTTTTTAATGCTTTCTACACACTTTGTTATGGGATCATGCAGCTGCCATAATGGGAAGGGGAGTTCAGAGGGATTTCTCTTCACCTGCTAATCAAAAAGATTAAAGGCCGGGACACCAAGGCGGCTCAGTCAGTGAAGCATCAGACTCTAGCTTTTGGGTCAGGTCATGATCTCACAGTTCCTGCGTTGGAGCCCCACATTGGGCTCCACGCTGGCAATGTGGAGCCTTCTTGGGATTCTCTCTCTCCCTCTTTCTGCCCCTCCCTAGCTTGCTCTCTCTCTCTCTCTCTCTCTCTAAGTCAATAGATAAACTTAAAAAAATTAAAGGCCGATATTAAGAATGACCTCACAGAATACCACCCAAAACCTTTGCCAGAAAAATGTCCCGAATAAGATTTGCACCCTTCCATTCGAATATAAGATTTCTTTTAACTTTAAAGATTATTGCATAAAGGCTACATGATAGAGGAGGAAGGCTCTTACAGTGCCTTCCATGAAATGAGTGATCTCATGCAGGTCATTTTCTTGCTCTCTCTTCCTTCTAAAGTTAGGAGAGGTTGCACTGGAATGAGGACCTCAGCTTTGGTTGCACATTGCAGTCACAGCAGGGCACTTAAAACTATTAATGTCTCTATCTCCTCCCCACCCCTGCCAACTATTTTGATTTTATTGGTTTTCAGTCTAGGGCACACTTATTAGCAGTCTTTGTAAAGTTGTCTAGGTGATGCTGACATATAGCCAGAGTTGAAACCCACTGGGCTGTAATAAGCACTTATCTTGCCACTCAAAGTGTGGTCTCCTGACCAGTAGCATCCTATAATGCGGGGGTTTTGTTAGAAATGCCAGGATTTTGGGTCCCTCTCCAGACCTGCTGAATCAGAGTTTGCAAGAATCTCAGGTGATTCAATACTCTGTGAAATTTGCTAAGTGCTGCTGATTTCGTGATTCTATAATATTGGGTTGCTTCTTTGCTCAGAATCCTTCAGTTGCTCCCATGCAGTCTAAATTCCTCAACCCGGCACTTAAGGCTCATCTTAATCTAACCCAGCTGGCATCTCTGCCACCATTTCTCCCTTTGTGTGGTCTGATCTCGAGAGACCTCTGTTTTCTTGTTGCCCACCCAAGCAGCCCTTGGTTTGTTTTTGCGTGGCTAACATGGCTCCCCGGTACTTGCCCAGCCATACACTTCAGAGTCCAGCCAATGTTGGCTTGCCTGGCCCGCCATGCATCACCAGCACTTTTTCTTTCTGCTCTTATTTGTAAGTTGTGGGAGTTTTCTGGAATTGTTACTGATGGGGTTTTAGAGTGGTGGCGGGGGTTCAGAGCCAACGGCCAAGAAAGAATTCTTGATGATGTCTTTGGTGCAAAAAAGATGATTGTATTAAAGGGGGACAGGACCCATAGGCAGAAAGAGCTGCACCAGGGTTGTGAAGAGTGATTGGTTATATACTGTGGAGTTGGGGGAGATAAAGTCAACAGGAAGTTCCTTAAAGGGATTTCCATATACTAAGGAAGACTCACAGATTACTGGAGGCCTAGGCATTGTCAAGCTAAGGTTGTTTTTCCCTCTAGAAAAGCATTAACATTAAGAGAGTAGGGAGTTCTGGAGATTAGGCTATTGATAAGATTGCCCTTTTCTTGTAATATTACTAAGATATTTGTAAACTGATGGAGACTATCAGTTTAACCATTTGTTTTCGGTCCTTTCCTTTGTCCTGGGGTAGCCAGGAGTGCCTGAGGAATGTCACACATGTCCCACCTGGGGAGGGGATGTACTAGTTTGTGCTTGGCTCTCAACTTGCCTTATGATCCCCTCATCAGTTACTATTAGATTTCTTTTCCTTACCTCTCTGCTTAGACTGAAAGGTCCTTTAAGACAAGGATTATATCCCGTTCATCCTTGAATCCCAAGTGCATGCTTGAAAAATATGGTGGATATCATATAAATGTTTACTATCAAGGCTTGCTGGAGGGAAAAGACCAGTGATATGGGAGTCAAATGGGGTGGATTTTACAACCCGTGATGGTGTGACCTTCTCTGGGTCTCAGTTTTCTTATATAAAAGAATTTAGGTGACTTCCATCTCTGACAGTCTGAGTCCAGGACTTTGCTGGGAACTGGTGTTATCTAGATCATGGTCTCTAATGATTGAGTCCTTATGTATCTACCAGGAACAGCACACACGTGAAGAGTTTTTAATTCATTCAGTCCTTCATGTGGGCTTTAAATACACTAGCTTATCTTGTCCTTGAAACTAAGCACTGCCACTAGGCCTGTAGCTGAAAGAAATCAGGATGAATTCAGTAAGAATGGGGCAGCTGAATGAGTTGGAAACTGAAAACCCTTGGCTTGATCTTTCTGTTACCTTGTTTGGTTTTCAAGGGAATTGTGATCTTTTGTTTCTTAAGATATGGTTTGGGATCGACTGGAAATGGGTGGGTTTTTGCCCCTGTGGACCTTTCTGCCCTTACACAGCTATCTGGTTAATGGAATGAGCCTGCTTCACAACCCTTTGGCAGTTTACACATTACCATTCTCATCCGGCCCCCATGGCAGTCCTGTGAGGGGGACATACAGGGATTAGGGTTGTTCCAAATTGGAGCCGATGAAGCAGGCTCAGGGAAGTGAAGTGATTTGTCAGTCATTTGCAGTAGTTTTCAAATGGCTGCTTTTGATTCCATCTGCTTCAGAAGCACCTGGGGTATTTATCAGCCCTGCTCCTGGGCCCTACCTGAGCCAGAATCTCTGTGACTGGGGCCCAGGATCCTGCTGGTGACAATCCCCTGAGACCATTCTTAAGCATATTGGAATTTGAGAACCACCTTGCTAGGAAATGTTCTGGGTCCTTTTAGAGAATGAATGCAAGACTCGGGATGATGACATTGTCTCCCTTCCCCTGGGAAGACTCAGAAATTGGGTGTATTATCGCAGTCACCTGAGGAGCTTTTAAGAAAGGTCACCTCACTAAGTGCCACACTAGGCCAAGTGATGCAAAGTGCCCATGAGCAGCCTGGGAATCTTTATTTTTAAATAGTTGCGTAGGTGACTTTGGTACTCAGCAAGGCTTGGGAACGGCCAAGTTGAAAGCAGACTGGAATGTTTTCAAAAGGCTTCAGTCAGCAGAGAGAATAGTTTGTGATCGGATAATCGGATGCATTTAAAATGGAGTCTCCCTCAGGCTGTCTCTGCCTACCTTCCATTCTGTCTCCTCTGGAAAAGCCTTTTCCCTGGTCAACAGAAGTACACTGAGCATGTCCAAACTCCTTGAAGTCTTTTCAGAAGATAGCAAAGCTGACGGAGTTTTCCAGATTCTGGTTTTCTGTCTGAGGCTCTGCCACTCATATCGTGCTCCCACTGTAGGGGCCCGAGCAACATGCAGGCTGGGGTCTTGGCCGGTGGCTTCTGGGATAGGACCGCCAGTGTCCACCAGGAACAGCATGAGACAAAAAATAGAAACAACAAGCCCCCACATTTTATAGCACTTTCCATTCACAGAGCACATTCACATTTTTAAAATCTCATCATTCCCCACAGCGGACCTGTGATGTAGATGTCATACGCATACGTTACAGAGGATGAGAGGAAGACAGGAGAGGGGACATGCCCTGCTCAGTCATGGTTGTTGAATCACAGAGCTGAGCAGATGACCCAGAGGTCTGGTTTCAGCCCCATCGCTCTCTCCACCGTGCACATCAGCCACTATGTTCCCTCAATAACCCTGATGGAGCAGGTGTTTTGTTCTTATTGGCATACAGTAGAACTGTAGTTAGAAGTGATAAGCCCAGGGGCGCCTGGGTGGCTCAGTCGGTTGAGCGTCCGACTTCGGCTCAGGTCAGGATCTCGCGGTTCACGAGCTCGAGCCCCACGTTGGTCTCTGTGCTGTGAGTTCAGAGCCTGGAGCCTGCTTCAGAGTCTGTGTCTCCCTCTCTCTCTCTGCCCCTCCCCCACTCACACTCTGTCTCCCTCTATCAAAAAGCGAATAAACATTAAAAAAAAAAATAGAAGTGATAAGCCCAAAGTCACACAACTACTAAGTGGGTCAGGATTCAGACCCAGCTCTAAAGCTAACTGTTCTTGTTCAGGACTCTGCCATTTTCTTTGAAGGCTTGAATCATCTGTTGTGTTCATCAAATGTTTTTTGTGTCAACCATGGTAAGAGATCATCATGGTTCAAAGTGTGCGCCCACATATGCATCCTTATGTCTGCATATACACACGAAACCAAAAGGTTTTTTGTTGTTGTTGTTGTTGTTGTTGTTGTCTCAACGAATACTCTGTTGCTGTACATTCTATTTTCTTGTGTTTCATGATGCGCTGAAGGGCCACGACCTACACTTGGAAAAAAAACATTCTTCAGGGTGCCCAAACATTTGCTTTGGTGTTTATTCACGTCTTTTCTGTGTGTTTGAAAGCACACATGGAGAGACGGAATCAGATTCTTTGGTGGTCAGCCTTGGACTTGCTCAGTTTGGGCACGCCTGCCCGGTTCCTTCCCGGTTTGCCCCAGGCCCTTGTGCAAGTGTCAGACCTCTGGCCACCTCCCAGGTCACAGAGGTGGGGTTCCAAGGCTGGTGGCGAGCGCCAGCAACCCAGGGGTGCCCTTGATGATGGGCGCATTCTTCAAAGCTTCCCCTTTCTTGATGACTGGGAGCAGTAGTAAACGTGCGAGCAAACAGGGAGAGTTTAGTGTGTTTATTGCTGCTATTGAGAAAATAATGTGATAATAAACAGGGCCGGTAATGGAAATTGCTTCTAAGAATAAAATCATGTTATTATGAGTTACGTGCGGCCCTGAGAAAGCGTGTCACGTCTCCGAGCGGGAAGCGCCTGGCTGGTTGGAGCTGTTCTGCGGGGCCTCCCGCCTGGGATCCCCGCTTCTCACTCTCTTCGCCAATTTGAACTTGTAGCCTCATTGACTTCTTGGCATTGCTGATCTTTGGAAACTGGGCGGCTTGGGCAGCATTGCATTTTAATTAGTGCATTTAATCCCCTGGCCTGCGTGCTGATCCCCGTTACCTTTCTTTGCAGAGTCTCATTAGGTGTGGATGAGGAAACTCTTCTTTAGCGTATGATGAAGGAATTAACCCCGAGCACAGTTTAAATGGCCTGTGTGGAAGAGAATCGCCTTTTTTTTATCAGCTAATAGCCTAGCCTGTCATTAACGCAGGAGTACGAGTAAAATGAAGGTTGGAGAGCTTAGCTCCTGTACTAATTAGAAAGAAAATGACAGAAAAAATGTCAGCTTTGAAGAGCTGACTTGGCTTTGATGACACACAGACTTGCATAGGCTAAGAACAAAATGCCTTTTCAACCTTTTCCTTCAGACTTTGTGCATAATGTTGCCTTACACCCTGTCTTTTCACACCCTGCCTTTCCGTCTGGGGATCTCTCAACTTCCAGCCTTCCCCTGTCAGATTCTTAGTCCTCTCCCAGGGTTTCTCCCAATGGTGATATCCTGCAAGAAGTCATGCCAAACCCCAGGGAACGTTTTCTCCCCTACGCAGTTCCCATATTCTGTTGACCTTTTGGCTCAAGAACGTGTCACGGTCTCTAGTTATTAAGCTGATTGCATCACATCCCTTGTTAGATTGCAAATTCGTCTCCTTCATCTCTATTCTCTTTACAGAGTCTGGCCCAAGGTACAGCGTAAGGCAGCTGGGTCCATGATGCAGCAGCCGATGCAAATGGAGTGGAATTGACTATAGGATGTCCACCATGTGTGCTGGGGCTGGCACTGGGTGCGATAAGAGGGGCTCCTAGCGTGCCCATGAGGGCTCCCAAGAGTGAGACTATCCCGCAGGTTTGCACTGTAGGCACCTCTCTCGCCTCTCAAGCCCTGGCCTTGGTGAGGGGACTGGGAAAAGATTGAAGGTTGCTCTTAAAGAGGCATTTGCTGGATTCCTTTTGTGAGAATAGTTTAGTCTTCTCTGATCAGGAATTTTATAATCAGCACAAAAGAACCTCCTAAGCTCTGCCATTGTCCTCTTAAAGGGCCCTATTTCTGCATCTTCCCTCCTTGCCCAACCCAACAGGAATCCTGTCTTCTACTGATGTATCTGGGGTTTCACTGGTACACTTCTGTGCTTGCTCATCCTCCGCGCTCTGGTCGGGCCCTTCGTCCGTCCCTTACCTGGGCTACTCTGGAGCTTTCCTGCCTTCAGAGTCCCTCTACCCTTGGCCGCATCCATTCTACATGTCACGGTATGTCAAGATGCCGCTCTGGGTCCCTTCCTTGCTCTTTGTCCTTGTTCTCCTCTTCTTCCTCACCTCATGGCAGGGGGAGGCCAAGTCCCCAGAGACTGCAAAGGAGGTGATCACTAGGACATTTGTGGATTTTTTGACGACTTCCCATTTAAGCTGTGATGGCAAGTCAGAGTAACCAGAATTATCAATTAGATTCTTTAAAGATCAGGATGCTTACATCATGATAACATGTCAGAATATTTGATGGCGGTCTGTCTTTAAGGTAAGGGAAAATTCATTCATTCATTTGTTTATTCATTCAGCAGTTCAAGGGTCCGGTCTGGATGCATCAGGAAGCAAGGCTGATAATGTCCCTGTCTTCATCCTCCTTACCTTCTACAGGGAGGAGGCAGAGTCAACCAGGATGCAATGCTTGAACAAGGTCCTGGTGAGTTGTAGAAGTGTCATGAGGAAAACAAACAGGGTAGGGTAGTGAAGAGCTGCGGATGAGCCCTCAGAGGTTGATGACATTTGTACCAATATCTGAAGATTGCATGAAGCTGCCAAGGGAAATGCCAGGGCCAAGCAAGCGTGGCAGGTGGAGGTTGGGACTATTTTGATGGATTTGAGGAGTAGGAGGAGGTGGTGTGACAGCTGAGGACAGTGAATAAGGGCAAGAGTGGCACCAGAGGGTGTCGGTGAGGCAGGCAGAGGCCAGGTTCAGAATGGGCTTTAGACTTTATTCCTGGTGGAATTGGAAATACTTGAAGGACATTGCCCAGGAGAGTTGCATGATTTGATTTACTATTTCAATGATTACTCTGGCTCATGTGCAGACTGGATTTTAAGGGCCCAGGATTCCACATGGCCACCCACGCAGGTAACTACCCTTTTAGACAAAACACAAAGTTCTGTAACAAAGAGGATATATGGAAGACTCTCTGATTTGTAGATATTCTTTTTATGTTTCTTCTTGGCTGGAAACTTACCTTTAAATTTTAAAAAAAGCCCTGTTTTTTGTTTGGAATAAATATTTATGGTACTCTTAAAAATAGTGGTAGTTTTTTCTCTCCTTTGTCATCACATTCATGACACTCCTATGCTGTTCTACATGAACACAATATATGCTTGAATTTTGTCCATGTTCTTTTCCAAGAGAATTGAATGTAAGTCAGGTGGCTGAAGGAGCAATACCATTTCTTTGAATTTGTCACAGAGAGGAATGTGTTATTTACTGATGCCCAATTTATTTGGTGTTTGGAATAGCAAACATCTTTAGAGATGAGAACAAATTTTCACAGATCTTGAACATCATCTACTATGAGACACTCTCTTGGTAAAAATAATCTCTGCCTCCTACTGTAGTCATCAGTGGAGAGATAGTAAAGATAGCCCTTGATGCCCAATTGGATATGTTTTATAATAACCTTCCATAGACGCACCCCACTACACCCTTAAATCACTTCTTTCTCCTTTGGTCTGAGAAAAGTGGGTTCAGGGAAACAAAGGTGAGGTATTTGGGGAGAAAGTGGGTAAAAGAAGGTGTGTGTGTGTGTGTGTGTGTGTGTGTGTGTGTGTGTGTGTGTTGTTTTAGCTTCGTCCCATGAAGGGTATGGGTTTGCCCAAGAGTGATGCCTCTACTATAAGTCAGTGGTTTTCTACTCAGGCTGATGAAGCTCATCTGGGCAATTGGTTAGAAGGACATTCCCATCCTGTTATGGGTTGAATAGTGTCTCCCCCACCCCCCCCACCCCACATTCCTATGTTGATGTCCTCATCCATAGTATCTCAGATGTGACCTCATTTGTAAATAGTGTAGAAGTAGATGGTCAAGTTAGGATGGGATCATGCTGGATTAAGGTGGGCCTCTATTCCAATAAGACTGGTGTCCTTATTAAACAAAGGAAATTTGAACACAGAGGTGCACACACAGGGAGACTGCCATATGAAGAGGAAGGCAGAGATTGGGTGACACATCTACAGGCCAGGGAATGCCAAAGATGGCCGGAGACCACTAGAATCCAGGAGAGAGTCCCGGAACAGACTCTTCCTCACAGCTCTTAGAAGGAACCAACCCTGCTAACACTTTGACCTTGGACTTGTAGTTTTCACAACTGTGAGATGGTAAATTTCTGATGTTTATGCCAACTGGTTTATAGTACTTTCTTAGAGCTGCCCTAGGAAACTACTGCACAGATCCCATCTGGCTCTCTGGGGGAAGGTCCATGGAAGTGGATTTTCACAGCCCTTGAGTGGCTTCTGAGGAGGGGGTGAGGCTGGGAAGCACAGTTCTAACTCCTTGCCCGTCTCTGGGCATCCATAGATGCTCTCACATCTGAGCTCCTGCCATCCCCACTGACTTGCTCAGTGTTTTTCAGGACTCTTGTGGGATGTGTGGACATATTGCAGCCATGAATGAACCAGTCAAGATGAGACTGTTCACCTATTAAAACAGACATTTGTTGACATTCCTCTTGTTAAAAAAAAATGCAGATATACTGTCCCCGTATATTGTGTCACATACAGAAAAAACAGACTTATAAGTGCATTCTCAGCCCCTAGCCTTGCGCTGACCACACACTAGTGCAAAGGTTGTTAAAGATGACAGCATTTCTAAATTAAAAGAATTTGAATAATGTGCTTTGAAAACTATGGTTCCTAGACTGTTAGCTAACTTGAAAAAGGTTGCTCTTCATTTTAAATGTCTATGACACTCCGTATTCTGACAAACAACAGAAGAAACTTCTTCCCGGACAAGCCTGGGTAGCAGTGTATATATAGAAACCAAAGTCTGGAGATAACTTTTCCTTTTCCTTTCAACCAATCTGACCTTCAAGACTAGCCTGCTTGAACACCAGCACCACCTTTTCCAGAATTATCATCACAGAGTTGTTTTTATTAGAATCTGGATCTCAGGAACCTATAGCATTCTTCAGCTCACACTTTGGGTTGGAATTTATCAGGCTTGTTCTGAGCCCAAAGGTGGTTTCTTTTTTCCTCCTGCAAGTTTGGTAAATTTCTGCTCAGCCATTTTTATACTGTTGAAGCATGAAGCATAGTTATTGTGCTCTGAAAATTGTTTAGATGCTTTCCACCCACCTCCAGCCAAATAACGAGAGCTAGTTTTTTTTCAAGTAAAAATTTTCCATGGCCTCCTTTGAGTGCAAGCACTGATTCTTTGTCACAGTGGGAGATTTTCTCCTTAGCCTGTGGTGACACAAAAGAAGGCGCGTGGGCTGGAAAAGACAGACTCAAGTTTGAATCACACTTTTCCAACCACTGTTGTGTGATCTTGGGTGAGATTCTTAACTTTCTTCCCAAACCTTGTTTTCCTCACCTATAATATGGGACAACACCTCTCAAGTTCATGGTGAAGATTGGCATTTACATGTAAAACAATGAGCTATGGTATAGGCTGGTGGTTCTCAAACCTGCATGCTCATTAGAATCACCCGGGAGCTTTTAAGACAAAACTACCCCTCACCCCAGAAAAAATGAATGGGATTCTCTGGGGGAGGGATGAAGCTACACATCTGAATAATTTTAAATGCTCCAGGATATTTGGAAGCCCGGGGAGGGACTAGGTAGGCCTAGCAAAGATGGACTTCAGAAGCATCTGTTAAGTGAAAGAAACCACACAAAAGACCACATACAGTGGGGTTGCATTGATATGATATTCTAGAAATGAAAAAACTCTAGGGACAGAGATCAGATCACTGATTGTCAGGGTCAAAGAGTCGGGGAAGGGGATGATGACTGCAGAGGACCATAGAGGGATGTTTTGGGGTGAAACTGTGTGATATGTTGATTTGTCGTACTCATTCAGTCATATGCTTAAAAAAGTAAATTTTATTGCATGTGAATTATACCTCAGTTAAAAAAAGAGAGAGAGAACTAGTAGGGTAGGTCCTCAATAGCCATTATTTTGATGATGAGATTATGATGATGATGATGTAGCATGAGAAAGGTAGCTGGTGTCTGAAAACAATTTCCTAAAGTTTTGTTTTTTTGTTTTTGTTTTTGTTTTTTTGATGAGGACTAGCTTGAAACTCTTGAGGCATTACAAGGTAGGTAGTCACAAATCCACAATTTGAAATGCACACATTAAAATGAATGCATTTGACATGCTTTTAGTTCCAGATGTTCAGGTAAGCATGCAGAATGGGGCTTGCTGACACTTTCATTACTGATGAAGAATAAATACCAGATGATCGGAGAAGGTGTTAACATGGAGATGAACATCGGGAGCGTTTTCAAGCCGAGTTATCCAAACTCTCTGAGGCTTTCAAGAAAAAAAAAAAACAATCACAGGGAAGCAGAGGCTCATGGGAGTTTCTTCCTGAGTCCCTCTTCTGTTAGGGCTGGCAGAATGGTGTTTTCTTCTGCTCAGACTTGCACAAGAAGCCTCAAGAACATGAAATATCTGAAGAGCAAATATGTAGAGAGTAGATATCAGCAGAAACCTCTGGTGGAGGTTTCAGTGTATGGGTCAAGGCTCTTGCTCATGTGTTATCACACAAACACACTGTCCTGTTCTGCAGGTAATCAGAACTAAGTGCACATGTTGGCTTAATTCTTTGGGATTGTGGTTCTCTAGCACAGAACAGGGCAAACGTTCTTCCCTTTTCTTCCAGTTGTTTAACCTTTGACAAGTGATTTAAGCTTTCAGAGTGTTAGCTTTCTCACCCAAAATATGAGGGTGGCTACTTACTCTATAGGGCTGTCGGGTAAAGTAGAGCCAATGTATGCAAAATGCTTGCTCTGTGCCTGCTGGGTGCTAATGAGTCAAATTATGTCCCAAGCACTGTTCTCATAGGTTGATCTGTTTTAATTCATTTACTTTTTATCACAGCCCTAGAAAGTAGATATTGTTGCTGTCATCCCATTTTGCGAACAAGGAAATTGAGCGAGAAGAGGTGGGTGATTTCGCAAAGGATAGCTGGAAACAGCCTGGCTCCACATCCTCTGCCTTAACCGCTTGGCTCTGCTTAGCGCTGGTACGTGCAGTAGGCTTGCCTTAAATTATGGGAATCTGCAGAAAGTTTAGTATCCTTTATTAATCCTTGGGTAGAATTGACTCCCCAGGAATTGTCTGGTACTTTGCCAATCTGTGTGTGCACATGCACATGTGTTTCTTGGGGGATGTTTGCACAAATGCAAAGCAGTGAGTGTTGCAGTATGGCCTAAAGACCTCGGTGAGAATTCCCGTCTTTCCTTTCCTAGGTGTAATGTTCACCAGCTCACTGGCTCTCTTTTGACCTTTAGTTCACATCTACAAAATAGAATATTTCTGTCTACCTTACCAAAGAGTTTTGAAGGTTACATGAAATGACGGATATAAATGTACCTAATAGATTGGTCAATATGTATTGGATCTTGGTAAATTTTTCTTTTTAAGATTAAAGAATGAAGAAACCCTTAAGAGAAGCTTGCAGCCTAACAGGGCTCAGGGAGCTTGTATTGCTGGCTTGGCCTCACAGGTTCCGTTTTATTGCTGATGGTTCCCAGGCATAGCCCTGGTCAATGTCCTGCCTTCTGTCCTGTCAAGTCAGGGAGGAGAATAGCACCCATTGCTGGGGAGAACCTTGGGCTTGCAAACACAGAGTCATCTGGTATTTGGCAACCAAGGTTTTGAATCCATTGCTCTGAGCCCAGGATGGTGCCTGGCCCTGAGTACATGCCAGGGAGGGAGGAGGCTTATTATCCCTGTTCTCAAGGAACTCATCAACCAGCTGTTGGTGGCCAGGCTACCCCTGCATTTGAGGATGGTTAGGTGGGGCCTGTAGTTGTTCCTCTTTGGAACTCTAGCACCTGGTTGAGTGCTCAACATATAGAAAAGGTGTCAGGGGGCACCTGGGTGGCTTAGTTGGTTAAGCATCCGACTCTTGGTTTGGGCTCAGGTCATGATCTCACAGTTTGTGAGTTCGAGCCCCGCATCGGGCTCTGTGCTGACAGCATGGAACCTGCTTGGGATTCTCTCTTTCCCTCTGCTCTCTCTGTCTCTCAAAAATAAATAAATTTTAAAAAATTAAAAAAAAAAAAAAAGAAAGGGTGTCAGGAGTGCTGAGCAACAACTGGTTGTGGTGGCTGCAAGGGAGGGCCAGAAGTGCTACAAACCAAAGACACAGCAATGCCAGGGGTGCAGACAACTGGGACTTCTCCCCTTAGGGAAATCATTTAAGCCTCTCTTCTCCATGCCAGATGCTCTGGGATGCTGCTTTTTGCACTGGGAAGTGTTGGCAACCTTCTCTAACTGATGCTTCATTAACAGTGGGGAGACAGTCTCCTTTCCATGCTGGAAGAGGATCTGTCACGGGACAGGGAAACACCACCCAAGCTGGTGACCTCTGATTTCATAGTAGCCTTGGAAGGCTATGCCTGTGGTGTCTCAGAAGGGTCAGTGGGCCAGGGACTGACCTGCACTCAGAAAACCTGTGTCTGTCATTACTTGGCCTTGTGGCAGTAGGGATGTCATACTTTGCTAAGCTTCAGATTTCTTACCCTGTCTGGTATTACTGATGAGGGAGCATAAGGCAAGCTGACAGGCACTCCTGGCTGCCCAAGAACAAAGGAAAGGGGAAACCATAGAGATCAGGAACTGAGTCTTCATCTATTTACAAATACCTTAGTAAATGACAAGAAAAAGGTAATCTTATCAATAGTCTAATCCCAGAAACCTTTAGACTCTGTTTCCTGTAGCCCCACATCACCCCTCCATAGTGATGTTGGGAACAAAGGCAGAAGGAAATGGCAGATAGAACTCAATTTCCTTATAACCTGCAGCCCAATGACAAACACTTGAGGCTGGCAGAGTAAAAGGTTTCTCCAGGAACCGCCTACTGTCTTAATGCTAATGCTTTGCTGGAGGGAAAACAACTTTAGCTGGACAATAGCTAGGCCTCCAATATCCTGGGAGTCTTCTTTAGCATATAAAAATCTCACTGGAAACTTCCTGTGGACTTTACCTCCCTCTAACCCCATAGTATAAAACCAGTCTCTCCTCATGGTCCCGGAGCAGCTCTTCCTGCCCACAGGTCCTGTCCCGTGCTTTAATAAAATCACCTTTTTGCACCAAAGATGTTTTCAAGAATTCTTTCTTGGTCATCAGCTCCAAGCCCCATGAACCCCACTGTCATCCTGAAAACTTCATCATCATGACCCGTTAACATATCCTGTGTGCCCGCTGTGTTCCAGGTCCTGTCCCAGGGAATAAAATGTGCCGTGTAGGAAAGCTCCAGGATCAGCCAAAGAAACAACTTTGGGGTACTGGCTATAGGCCCAGGTCATCCTCTGGCTCTAGTGTGCTTGCTGTGTGACATTGGGTAAAAAATCGCTTTCTCTGGGCCTCTGGCTCCTCATTTATAAAGTGGTGATGGTGATCCTCGTGTAAGTCCTTAGGATTCTGTAGTCAGCAAAATAGAGCTTCTTCCAAAAGGCTTTGTTCTTTTTGTTTTTTAATTTAATTTAATTTCTACAGTGAGGGGCAGGGCAGAGAGAGAGACAGAGAGAGAGAGAGAATATCCCAACCAGGCTCCACGTTCAGTGCGGAGCCCAATGCAGGGCTCGATGCCACGACCCTGCATCACGACTCGAGCTGAAATCAAGAGTCAGATGCTCAACTGACTGAATCATCTGGGCACCTCAAGGCTTTGGGTTTTAAACTGTGAACAGAGAGACTTCAGTGGCCTAAAAAAGGGTCCTTGCACCTCCTTCTCTGTGCAGTCAGAACTCACTCCCACAGAACCTGGTGTTCTCTTCCCCAGGGAGAAATCAGGCACCGAATGCCCGCCTGGAGCACCCATGGTGGACTTGGACGTGGGGATCCCTGGAGGAGGTGTTCCAGAACTGGATTCCAGTCCCCTGTTGGCCTGGAGCAGGGGAGTGATGTCGTTTCCCACACAATGGATTTGAAATTCTTTCAGAAACCATTCTTTTGTAAACTAGTGATATTCTGGCTCCGGCCATTAGGATTTGAACTCCCAGGGGGTTTGAATGGCTGTCATCTATTCCTGTCTCCTCATCCCCTAGCTTAGTTCCCTGCACATTAGTTCCCTGCACAGAGTAGGGGCTTTATAAAAATCCACTGAAAGGCATTAAGTGCAATTGAATTACTGAAATACCAAGACAGCTGCTGGACTGAACTTTAACAAAAGCCCCGCCAGGCCTGGTAGAGGTCATTCTTGAAAGCTGGTGTCCGTGTTGGGGGGGGGTAGGGGGGGATGGGGGGGTGGAGGGTGGAAGGTGGAGGCAGGCTTACTCTCTGACAAATAGACAGAGACTGTTTTCCTGTACCCTTGGGGTTTAATCTTTTCTTCTGAATCTTGAAAGCCCATGGCGTTGAGTGCTGAAACCCATTACAGAGCAATTGTCCTTGGAGCTCAAGTTCCCTTACAATTCTTTTCCTGGGAGGCTCATATGACGGGCTCTGACATGACTCCATGAATCATAGACACTTCTGCCTCAGGCTCTGAGAAGCGTTTTTCACTGGGCCGGGTCTACCAAGAAATAGAACTTTATTCCCCTTTCTGCACTGTGAATGTGTTCGTCTTCAAGGAAGGGCTTTCTCCGAGACCTTCCTTCTGCCTCCATCTCAGAGGCGTGTATCATCAAATACAGAAAAGGCCATAGATAGGAAAGAGCAACACTATGGCGATGGATCTCATTGAAGCAGGGCAAGCTTATGATTCAAAGAATCCCACATTGAAAGAAGATGGGGTCAGGAGGCACCCGGGGATGGGAGGCTTAGGCAGTTGAGAGCCACACTCTTGGGAGTAGGTCTGCACCCGTTGTGGCCTGGGGTGTAACCATAGCAATCTTGGAATCATGTGGTCATAAAATCAAGAGGCTTGCTGCCCCCCACATCAATGATGTTGCTCACCATCCTCGGTAGCCCCTTCTGTAGTGTTTTTAGGTGCTCAGGGGTGCTCGCTGACCCCAAGTCCCTTCTCCTGCTCTTCCCTGTTTAGAACACCCTTCCTGGTTGTCCTTTCCCCCATACTTCTCCATTATTGAGACCAGCCATCGATTTAAATGGAAGTTCTCTGTGATTTCCAGCCGTTCTGTTGTTCCACTTCCATGCCTACCCCTCTATCAGAGCACACTGAACTTGTTATTAGTCATTTGTGTCCAGTAGAGAGTCCTGAAAGGGCTTTCAGTTGGAAAATGACATGGTGAAGATTGATTTTCAGAGAGGTCACTCCTCTACTTCTGTAGGAAGTGTGGCTGCCAGAGTGGAGAGCCTGGGCAGGAGTGGAGATGGGGAGCTGTGCAAGGGGCTGCAGGGGGAGATGAAAGTTTGCAGTGAGGCTCCAAGACAAACTCTGGTAATTGTTCAGAGGTGGTTCAGGGTGAAGGAAGGACCCAGAGCTCTGCTTACACCGGGGATGGCCAGATGCTTGCAGGAAGCCTGTAATGAGTGGAATCAAACGGAACAGGGGACCTTCAGGGGTTTTCTATTGACAGGTGGTCTGGCTGCACAAGTTCTCAACAAACAAGGTAAAAACAGTTGCTCTGATTTTTTGCTGAGGTGTTTCTCGAGCCAGGTGTAAAATGCTGGCATGGTGAATGCCTGATGTCTCCGAGGGCAGCGTGTCTTGGGACTTTCCAGCATTCTGGATGTGCAAGCCAGACAGACAGCAGTTCCCCGGGAGTGGGCAGGCTCGCTGCTCAGCACATTCTACCAGGAGCCTTGACTCCCACTCTTCCCATGGCCCTTCGGGGTCCAGGCCAGTTCCCGCCTAGCCTTAAACGTGCAGCCCAATGCCTCCTTCTCAGGAAAGTCACATGGGCTCTCGCTCCCTCTTTGATATCCTCAAAGCTAATTTTAAGGCAAGTATCATATTTTCTTTAAGTTTATTTATTTATTTTGAGAGAGACAGAGACAGTACCAGTTGGTGAGGGGCAGAGAGAGAGGGAGACAGAGAATCGTAAGCAGGCTCTATACTGTCAGCATAGCGCCCGATGTGGGGCTTGAACCCATGAAGCTGCAAGATCATGACCCTGGCTGAAACCAAGAGTCAGACACCCAATCGACTGAGCCACTCAGGTACCCCAAGTATCATGTTTTTTTTTAAATGTATTGGAGCTGAGTAGGCATATAGTTTAATTTATTCATTGCCCTTTGATAAACACTTTTAAACAATGTTTATTTTATTTTTGAGAGACAGAGAATGAGAGAGAGAGAGAGTGGGGAGGGCCAAAGAGAGAGGGAGATAGAGAATCCGAAGCAGGTTCTACACTGTCAGCACAGAGCCTGATGTGGGGCTTGATCTCACGAACCATGAGATCATGACCTCACGAACCATGAGATCATGACCTAACCTGAAATTAAGAGTTGGACACTTAACTGACTGAGCCACCCAGTGCCTCACTGATAAACACTGTTGTACCCCACCCCTTGTAACCTTAATCTGACAGCATACTTGTGCACAGGAAATGCTCAGAATTTTTCTTGGAATGAATGAGAGAAATATCAATCCTGTCCTTTCTGAGCAACAAAGACCATGGTCACCCTTCTTCAGTGAGACAAGCAGGGTAGTTGGGATGGTGATACACCCAGACAGACTCAGAGACCATGGGACTGATGTAATGCACGAAAGTGTGTGCACATGTGAGCGTGTGTAGGAGGAGGGAGAGGAGGGGGGGAGGCGCAGGTACCCCCAATTAACAGTGCAGTGCCAGGCACAAAATAAACACTCCATTACCTGCACATTCTCTCCTTTCCCCATATTCTGGGTGGACTCTTTCAGGGCTGTAAATACAAAAATACCCTGAAGGAACCTGCATGACAAGAGCTGAAGCAGGGGAGAGGCAGACAGTAACACCTGGCAAAGGCAGCAGACAACCCCTTGGCAGAACGCCTCAGATTCCCGCCACCCACATTGGTTCTGGAATCGGCCTTGTATCTGAGCCTAAGATTTCCGACTCCTTCTGAAATGACCTTCAACGACCTGTTGTTCGAGTTTCACTCTCCATTCTTGGTGCCAGCCCCAAGTTTCAAAGTCCTGCCCCACCATTCCATTCTGGCTCTGCTGTATCACATTTTTGATTCTTTTCATCTCTGACTCCTCCAAATGTTATTCTTCCACAGAAATCATCTTGGAGGAGCTGCCTAATTTGCTTCGCTTTAGTTTTTTCAAAAGCCCCTCTTGCTCCAATAATCTGGGACTGTATTTTAATCACCACAGCTTGAAGGCTTTTCTACATGAAGACCTCCAAAATTTTAGGAGGAGAGACGATGTCCCTTTGGGAAATGAGCTGAGGCACACATCATTCCCCAGGCAGCCTCTTTGCCTCACACTGTAGAGTTCTTCTACTTTCCTTCCATTGGTGAATGGACTTACAGTCTGGTGTGATGCTGGACTGCGCACCCAGAGTCTTGGAGCTGTGTCTTATTGTCCACGAATTCTTTTCAAGAAATCCTACAATCCTGGCTTTAGCCATCCATGATGAGAAAATGTGGCTTTTCAGGAAGGAGCCTTTCCTTTAATATCTACATAAAATAAGTCAAGGGATGTGGACAATTCTGAGATTGTCTCCTTGCCTTATGAAAAATAATACTAAAAATGAGCTTTCCAACTAAGGCAATGTGGAAAATGTTTCTTTCCATCATCAGAGGCCAATCTATCAGCAGATAAATAGAACAGCTTGTGAATAATTCAGTTATGTTCCGGGTGTGCCTATTAGCAGTGCTTGAAACAAATATCCCAGATATCTTTGAGAATGGGAGAGTGCAAGGGAAAGGAATATGCTGAGAGCAGGTCTGGCATCCCAAGGCCCTCTGACCAGGTTGGACGCCTGGATCCTGTGGAGGTTTTGCATCCGGAAGTTACAGGCATTTTTCACTCAGGTCAAGGCCCATCCTCATGCTGTGGTCATGTCATCAGCCAGTGACCTACTGATATCGCTTCTACACTCTTCCCTTCCAAGGCAGCCACGAAATTTTGAGGATTGCCTCCATCCTCAGTTCCAGGAATGGGCTCTGATTTGTCTAATTAATCAGGAAAGTTGTATTCCCTTGCCACAATAATTGGTGTGAGCTACTCAGGCCTAAATTGATGAATCCTTGGCTGTCTTCTGGCCATGAGGATTGGTGGTGTAATGGCTTTATGGTTCATTTCAGGTCATTGATATGTAAGGAAGAATGTGGTGGGAAATATGGGAAGTATCTTCCCACTTTCTCTGATCCTTTGAAAAAATACTATAGCCACTTTGCTTCTTTAAGCTTGAAAGTGAACTCAGTACATAGAGAAGAACAGAGCTGAGTCACTAATAGAAAAACAGCCTACAGCATTGGATTCAGGCAACCTGGAGGTCTCCTTTACCTCTGGGCTTCTGGTTATATGAAACAAATCATGTATTCACTATTTAAATTAGCTCTATGGGTTTTTCTATTATTTGCAACACAAAATAAGCTAACTGATGAAAGGGTTATAAAGTTGGTGGGAGAATTGGTAAAGTCAAAGACTTCTTCGTGATGAGGTCTGAAGAGAACTTGAAGGAGTTTCCCAGCAGAGAGAAAAGCATATGAAAGACAAGGAGGCAATGGTGCTCTTTGGGAAGTTGTCAGTGGTTCTAGGTCTGGTTAGCTCGTGCCTCCAGGAGGACTGATCTGGGACAGTGAGCTCCTTGAGGACTCCATGTCTTCTTCATCTGTGAGTCCCTAGTGCCCAGCACCGTGCCTGGCACATACCTTGTGGGCGAATAAATCAGTGAAGGAATGGATCTCTTATCCATCCAGGCCATTCACATCAACAGGTATAAGAAGGGTTTTGAAAAGACAGCAGTGAAGAACACTGGAACAATCAGTTGCCAAGTTCAAGACAGTAGTGGCCAGAGTGACATGATGTAGTTCTCTCCGGTGACACAGTGAGCTGGAGAGACACTGAAGAAACTGGGACATTATGGGACCTGCAGTCAGAAGAGCAATCTTGGAATTCATATTTGTAGAGGTAGTGCCTGTTTGTTAATCAAATCCTTTTTAGAGGTGCTCCATTAAGAGACTTGCAGGCTTGCAGGGATTGAAGATCTGCCTGGTGGGCATGTTTCCTGGAGGTGATGGGATGGCTTGAGCTCTGTGGGAAGTGACAGTCCTGTAAGATTACTCAGAAATCTGCTCCAGGGACTCCGGCCCAAGGACTCCCAGAGTAATTATAGTATCAACTGCATGATCAGTGCCAGCCAGGCCTTCTCAGAAGCCTGAAATCAATCTCTCTCATTTTGCTTTTATTTCTTCACCAATTGCAATACAGAAATCAAGTGGGGATAGCTTAGACTTTAACATGTGCTTTTCTCTTTTGTGGGCATCACTGAAATCAGAGAGCTCAATTAAGTCATCCAGTTGCCAGTATGGAATCCACGGATTCCTGGCGAGAGGATCTGAGATCCTACATTTCCCTCTCCAACCTCTGACGTCTTGCTCCATCAGTCATCCATTCCTCTCCTGTTTCTGAGCCTCATGCTTCATCTTGGTGCTCTGCATCACGAGTATTTCTGTCTTAGGAAACACACAAACCTCACTTCTCCACCAGCCACATTCTTCTGTAGTTTGTGCCTCATTTTCCTCCTTCACATCTCTACCCAAATCCTCAGAGATGGTGTGGGCCTGGACTCTAGATTCACCATCTGCAGTTCTGCACCATCATTCTGAAACTGTCCATACCTGGCTTCCATCCTGGCCATTCTCCAAAACAGCCCTCACCAAAGGCAACCTTGACCTCCTGGTTGCCAGATTCATTGGACATTAACATGCCAAAGATATTTAGATGCTAGTACAATTATCATCAAACTGACAGACTTTGCAGAATCTTTTAGAGCAAATAGGGGTAGAAACTAGGAGAGCACACATGATGCTCCCAGAAGAACTGGGATGGGGTGTTCTAACAATGAAACAGCTTTACAAATCTTTGTCTACTTACCACGAGCCTGTGGCCTGGAGAGGCAAAAACGGTCAGCTGAATGTTAGGGCCAGCAAATTAGGACTCGAACCCAGCCTCTTGATTCTAAACCCTCACTGAGGACTCACTGGACACCAGGGACTGTTCTAAGTAGTTTACAATTATAAGTCTTATAATAACTCTATCAGGTAGATGCTGTTGCTCTCATCCTTATTTTGCAAACAAGAAAACTGAGGTACAGGGTGGTAAGTAACTTGTCTGAGGCCACAGAGTTAGAAGTGGGACAAGATGAGATGAGACTCCAGAACCCACTGCTTAACTGCTAGGTAGCCATTGCTACCTTTCCATTGTCTTACCTTTCATTGTTTATCCCAGATTCTTCCCAACCAAGGTGTGTGATATGCCTCAGGTAGTTAGAAGTGGTCCTAGATGTTAATCTCCTCAGCCCAAGGACAGTTGGATGGGACTGGTTCACTTTCACTGGTAGCTTCCTTGACTCTTCATTCCAATGGGTCACACAAATGTCAATTTTCATGTTCGGCATGACGTGTAACAAATAAATATGGTCCATGTAACGGCTTTATTAAGATAAGCACTCTGCAAGTATCTGTTGATTTATTCAAATAGTTATGTTATTATGCTGTTGTGTATAAACCTCTCAGAAACCTTGTAAATGCCACTTAAAGTTTGCAGTGGGATGGGGTGGAGTTGGGATGAGGGGTGAGCGATGGGAGGAAAGGGAAAGGATCTGAAAGTGTTCATTACAAAGGAATTAGTGTTCGGTTAGTTTCTACGTAAATAACGTATCCTGAATTCCCCATGAGACTGACCCTGCTCTTAATATTCTAAAATGCTCCCTTGAAGTCAAAGTCACTATTAATTATAGAATCCCAGTATAAAATGAAATAGACTTCTAAAGCAGAACTACTACATATAGAAAAAGGGTCACGCCCTGTAGGCTTTTCATAGCCTTGCATTAGCTGTTTGCCCCAAGACAGATTTTAATAATTAAGGGTATTACTAAAAGCATACATTTTTGCTAATTAGTAAAATACATAATCCCCTTAATTACCCCCATTCTATGCTACTATTATAATAAAAATACCTCTTAATAGTACTTCAGCCTTCAATAATACAATACCTACATTTTCACAATAATTTGTAAAATAGTCTCTTCTCTAATATCTGAAATGAGGGTTTGACATTAATGGGAATATCCTCACGTCTGCCAAAATCTTTAGGAAGATGAACCTCCCTGTGAGCCTTTCCATGAACTGGAACCCTCAGAGGTGGAGCTCAAACTCCCCCCCAGGACCTTCCTATTGCTCACATTCCCAGAGTGTTTTGCCCATCTGCTCTGAGGGAACCACTGAAACCAGTTTTGCCACAACACAGGGGCAGAGGACAGCATGTGGGGAGTCTGGCTGGAGCAAGGGGCTCTGGAGTCCAGGGAAAGAGGAACCGGGTCAAGTACTTGTTCTCTTGGGTTCACGTTTCTGCCCCTTAAGGGTTCACCCTGTCAAGAACTTCACTCCTCTTAGAGGGTCTGCTATGTCCTTATGTTAAGAGGATCATTCTCTGTTGAACTATTTTTCATTGTACTGAGGAAACACAGCCCTGGGTTGGGGTTGGCTGGTATATAGTTCAGTCTCATGACTGATGGATGTGGTGTTCGGTTGTATGTATGGCTGCAACAAATTACCACAAACTTAGTGGTTTAAAGCAGCACAGATATATTATCTTAAAGTCCTGGAAGTCAGAAGTCCAAAGTGGGTCTCACTGGGCTCAAATCAAGGTGTCAGTACGACTGAATTTCTTGATAGAGGCTCTGGGGGATAAACCATTCCTTGCCTTTTCCAGCTTCCAGAGGCTGCCCACATTCTTAGACTCATGACCTCTTCCATCTTCAAAGCCAGCAATCGCTGATCACGTCTTTCTCAGATTCCATCACTCTGACATTGACTTTTATGTCTCTCTCTCTTCCATATTTAAGGAACTTTTCTTGTGTCTACCTAGAGCCCATCTGGATAATCTGGGATACACTCCCTATTTTGAGATTAGATGATCATCAACCTTAATTCCATGAGCTATCTTAATTTCTCTTTGTCATGTCATGTGACATAGGCACAAGTTCCTGGAATGAGGACATAGACATACTGAGGAGGCCACTCTTCTGCTTACCACAATGGATGGTAGGTCTGGTGGCTGCAGCATGACTTTTGGATCATGTGGCCCTGAGGCCATTCAGTCTTTTGCTTGGGGCAGCTGGCACAGTTGCAAGAGTTTTTGGCTGGCTTATTGGTCAACTGGCTGATATTCTTGATGTGTCCAGAGAATTCAACAGAAATACTTAAATGCTGAATCCAATTTGTTACCTCTACCGCATTCTTTGCTGCTAGTTATGTCTCACTGGTGTCCTGAGGTTAACGTAGACCCTAAAATGCCACTACCACCGTCACCACCACGACTACCACTTTCTTCTTCTTCTCCTCCTATATTACCTCCTTCTTCTTATAACACCTGACTTTTACCAAAGACATCAAACATGTGTCAGGAACCAGGTTAACTTCTTTAACAGAATTAGCTATTTTAAGCCTCACAGCAATCCTGTGATCTAGGTGTTACTTTCCCATTTCATGTATGAGGAAGCTGAGGCAACAATGCACGTGCCAAACACAAGACTGATATTATCATGTAGATCTGAATCTCCTTCCCAAGAGGTTGGGGATTGGGAAAAACTAACACGTGAGCTTAACAAAAAGGGACACAGTCTGACTTTAAATGATTCCACTCACCCCTCTGAAGTGCCGTCAGAAGGGTTACTTGCAATATCCATGGGGCTGTCCAGCTATTTAGCATGTATTCAGTGTATATTCTCAGCCAGTCAAGAAGGTCTGATCTGGAGTAAATATGTCTCCTAACTGGGACTTTGCTTTTCATAGGTGCATTAAAGAAGAAATCTCAAATATTCAGATAGATGGTAGTATAATTTTCAGCAAGTCTCTAAAATCTACTTGATGGAAGCTAATTGTTATAGAAAATGTAGGCAAATGTAGACAAACAACCCCACAAAATAGTTTGAAGGGGCCTCTCTAAATAGAGATGATTCAGAGTTTAGACTGACTAGTCAAGCAAGGCCACATGCCAAACTTTATTTTTTGCAATAACAATATTACAGGTGCCCTGGGCTCCTAACTCTAATGCATTTGGCTGTGGGGTTTTATAAATTTAGGTTTCTAAATTTATATCAAACAGACAGTTCAGGTGGTAATGAAATGCTTTGGGTGAGTACAATTTTCTTTTCAAAAGGAAAGTGACAAAGAATTGCCAAGGTTTGGGGGGATAATAACATACTTTATATTTAGCCAGTGACAGTCCTCCACCAAGCTCCAATTTCTTGGACAAACATTACAGAGATACAGATCTTCATGATGCCCTTGAAAGGTAAGTGGTCGGTGACGCAATCCTGGTTTTTTCTGAGGGAAGTGAAGCATGGGGAGGCTGCCCTTTCGAAGGAACACTCAAAGCAGTGTAGATCTCCCAACCTCAGGGCACCAGGACCTCATGCACTTGGTAAGGTTATATCATGGCTTCTGGAAATACAATTATATTTACCAGATCATGCAGGTCTCCAGACACTCATGAGCTTGGAAAAAAATTAATCCCGAAAAAAAATCTCAGACATTTCTAGTTTATCCATTGATGCATCTCCCTGGTTATTCTTTGAGGGCTCTTAAGGGACTGTGGCTTGCTGGGGCTGCTCTAACAAAGTACCACAAACTTGCTTAACACAACTGAAGCTCTCTGAGGAGAGCATTCTCTCAGTTTGGGAGAGAATAGTGTCTGCAAAGCCTTCCTCCAAAGGCTCTAGAACAGGACGCTTCCTTGCCTCTTTCTAGCTCCTGGTGGTTGCAAGCAATCCTGACTTATAGATACATCACTCCAGTCTTTGCCTTCATCTTCACATGGCATTGTCCCTGTGTTGTCTCTGTGTGGAAATTTCTCTCTTCTTATAAGCACACTGGTCATTGCATTAGAATCTATATATATAATCCAGTATAAACTCCTCTTGACTTGATTACATCTGGAGGGACCCTGTGTCCAAATAAGGTCACCTGCGCAGGTACCCAAGGTTGGGACTTCAACGTATCATTTTGGGCACAGGGACTATCAGACCAACTGAGACTCAGCCATTGCAGACTTCTCTATGTGACAATTTGAGAGGGACAGTGATTGTAATGAATGTGATCAACTTAACATGTTGTCCAGTGACCCAAGTTAACACTCCATCTCCATACACACAGCCGGGTCAGGCCTTAGAAGATGCTGGCTTTGCGGCAAGACTCCAGCGTCGTGGCAATGGCTTCCTTTCTCTGATGATACCTTCAGGAGCAGTGTTCTGTTTAGACAAAGGAGAAGGTTTGGAAAAAATGATGGTGGAAGAGTTAGAAGGCTCAAAGGGGGAAAGAGAAAAGAAAGAAGTCTGTGAAGTGACTACTGCCCATGAGAAGCCCAATTCTTATAGTCCAGAAACCACCCCCCCACCCCCTCCCCCCGAGCCCTGTGTCTGCAGCTGCTATGAGCCAGCACCTGTCACCAGCCCTACTGAGGAAGCACTCGATGCTTGAGATTAGCAGTGTGGTCTCGTCCTTTTCCACTTCAATATCAGCAAACTAATCCTGTATCAAGTCAGATCTCCTAAAGCTAGAGGTCTCACTGCCATTACTCTCACACCCATAAAAATGTCTCTGGAGAGTGGCTATTTAAGAGGATGTCCTTTCCTTTTATCGAGGGGCCATATAAGAAATGACTAGATAAAGCATGTTTCTATATCTTCTATAAAAATGCTACTGAAGAGTACCCCCTCCATTGTCCCATGTCCCTTACATAAAGCTCTCTGTAATGATTGCCTCTTAAAAGTTGCTGCTAGAAAAAGGTTTGTCTTTCCTGTCACCCTGTTTTTCTTGTTAGCAGGGAAAAATAGCACTGACAATTTGGAGGAGTTTTATGGTGGTTTGATTTTTGGCTTTGTTGTCAGAAAACAATGAGGGTCTGAGCTAATACTTTCTACCAGATGTTATGTTAGTTGTTTTTGTATTGCAACCCACCTGTCAGAATAAAAGCATCATCTTATAAGATGGCTGGTGTAGGCCGACCTATGGTATTGTCTGCCCAAAACTGGCTCCCGGGACACAAGAACTTCACTCTGACGGCCATCTGGGGGCTACTAAGTCCAGATACCTCAATGTAACAACACCCAGAGTGGCTCTTCGGTATTCTGAATGTCGCTGTAGAATTGCTTGAAACTGGCCAGCCCCACATTGTGGAATGGTAAGTATATACTGTTTGGCACTTACATAATTACATGAATTATAGAGGATTTTTAAAAAGATGCATAATTAATAAACATATGACTGAATAGGCCAGAAGCATTTTGGCCAGGTGCCCCTTATTGCTACAGCTGCCAGATGACCAGTCTTTTGCTACTTCTTTCCATATGTAACGATTCCATGTGCTCCAGCCCATCCCCTGCCATTTAATGCTTTTGGTTGTTCTCGCAGGCAACATTATCGCCACAAAATCTGGGGGTATCTGCATTTCAGAACAGCCTTTCACGGTTATATACTCTGTGTAGGGGAGTCTGCAGAGAGATGCTTAGAGGCTGCAGAAACAGCCCAGTGCCTGAGGCAGGGCATAAATCTGGCATCTACACTCACCTTCCCCTTTATAAATTATAGAGGAAGTTTGTATTTGTGTGTGTGCGTGAGTGTGTGTGCATGCTTAGATGCTATTCTATTCCCTGTAAGGAAGCATCTTCAGAGTTTTCCTGCATACGAATTCATTACCTCCACCTCAGCTCACACGCTCCATGGTATGTAAACAAAATTTTACTCTGTCTAGAAAATGAATGAATATGTGCCTAGGTCCTCTGGGTTTGAAAGCATGCATTTTGAAGAGCAGTCTTTGGAAAATATCAGTGGAGCGCTCAGTGACAGAATGCTGAAGAAAACAAAAAAACAAAAAAAAATCAAATGCCTTTGGAATTGAAGCAGTGAAGATGACCTACAGCATATTCATTCATTCATTCTCTCGGCAATATTGCTATTGAGCATGTACTAGGCACCAAGCACTGTGGTAATAGTGAAGCATAAATAGACATTTAGTGGGGGTGTCAGGACTTCATAAAATATGATTAATCACACAAATATAAAACTCCAGCTGTGACTAAGTGGCATAAAGAAGGAAATGGTGCTACCAGGAGCCACTAAGGGAAGAAGTGACCTGCAAAGTGAGTTAAGGTCTAGTGGGAATGCCCTTCATTCACAAGAGAGTGTCTCCCGCAAGCATTTCACAGTGAGCCAGTCCGTCAGTCCCAAAGCAGATGGAGCCTGAACAGTCTCAGAGCACATCAGCGATGGAAGAACCTGGCACAGACCCTTCATCCTACAGATGGGGGTGTTGAGGCCAAGGCCACCATCGTGGGGAGTGTCACCAGAACTTCATCGTCCCCTCCTGATGGTGTTTTTCTCACACTGTTGCCACCCCTAAAACCCTCTGATATGCATGAATATACAACTATTTGGTTGTCTGTTTACTTTCCCTCCCCCACTAGAAGGTGAACTCCATGAGGACAGAGATTTGTGTTGGTTTCATGTGTTGCCTGGGACACCCTTGGCACATTCTAGGCACTGTTGCAAATACTGAACCCAGCTTGTAGTTGGTGTTTACTAATTGTTATTTCCTTGCCCTTTGTCACCCTTTGCTGAGGTGTGAAGGTGATACCTATGTTCTGTTCTTGGCTGTCTGGTTATCCCAGTACAGGGAGGGTTTAGACTTCCCATGATGAGTCACCTGGGTGATGTTGTTCCCTCCATCTTTTGGTTTGCAAACCAGTTTAACCAGTCATGTTTTGAGGCTGGGAGGAGGAGGCTAACCATTACTGAGTCAGTAAATGCAAAACACAGCATCAGAGTAAGGAGTGTCCTTACAGGAACAAGAAAGGTTAAGGAAAAACAAAGCGGTCAGAACCCAGAGTGAGATCTCCAAGTTAGCCCTGGTTCTGGAAGTAGAGATGTGGCTGACCATAGTTGGGCACTCAAAATAATCAGTTAGCATTTGGGCTTCCTTTTGGACTTACATTTGGCTGCAAGGTACAAAAACAAAGCCCTACAGTGGCATAGAAAAGTCCATTTTCCTTACAAGTACAAAGTCTAGGCCTGGGCCCCTGTGCAATGAAGTTCCCAAAGATGCAGGCTACTTCCATCTTTCTTCTCTGCCATCCGAAGAATGTTGGCTTTTCTCCTCACACATCCTGCCTCATGATTGTAAACTGGCCCCTGTACCTCATGGCATCGTGGTTACATTCTCAGCAGGAAGAAGGAGGAAGGGCAAATAAGTGAAGGGGCCGTATCACACAAACCTGTTCCACTTTTAGAAGGAAAGCAAAGCCTTCCCAGAAGGTCTACCCAGTGAATTGTTACATCCCCATGACCAGAATTTGTCATGGCCACTCCCAGCCAATTACTAACCAAGGGGAATGAGAAATCCACCATTAATTAGTCAGGATTCATTGCTCGATGGTAATGGAGTATGTCCACCCTTCTGAAGATCAATGGATCTCTCTAGTTACCTGAACAAATCATGGCTCCATTAGAAGGGAAGAAGGGGACAGGGAATAAACAGATTTTGTACAGACACTGATAGGGCCTTCCATAAGGCTCCAGCCTCAGCCACTCCATACCGCTGCTCACTTCAGGCTCTGCCCCTCAACTGGGTCCATGCAAAACTCCTGGGAACCTCTGGACCAGCTTCTGTTACTTGATGGATAGAGAATACACAACTGGGAACCCAGTTTGGGTTTTCTCATCCTTCCCCATAACTTCTCCTGATACTGGGCCCAGGAATCTGTCGGAAGGTCTCATTCTGAATGTCTTCACTGTGTATGATGTCATCTATTGTCACAGTCAAGTTCCAGCTTATGGAACTGAGTCTATGGAGGCAATGTGGGGCTATGGGGTACTCATTAGACTGGGGTAAGAAGCAAACAAACAAACCTGAGGAAGAATTCTGCATTGGCTCCTTGTTAGCTTTGTGGTACAACCAACATTCTCTCTGATTCTGTTTCCCCTCATTAAATGGTGATGGTTTGAAGGATCCAGTGGGATAACAAGTTTGAAAGTGTCTTGCCAACTGAAAATACCATCATACAGATAGGCTCATATCTTACCTAAGCGAAGCCTTCTGTTTTTGTGCTGTGTTTCTGTTTTGAAAGTGGAGTGGAGTGTGAAACTGAGGAGACTTGCTGTTACAGCTTGAAGAGTTTGGAAACAGAATGGAGTGATGAAGCAGAAGGAGCCCTGGACTTCTCAAGAAACCAGGGTTCAAGGCCCAGCCTTGCCATTTGCTTATGATGTGACCCTCAACATATCTGTTACCCTCTCCGGGTCTGTTTTTCTCATTTGTAAGATACCTATGTCATAGATTTACAACAATAATGAAGTCAAGTTGACCATATGAAAGCACTTGCATAGGTGCTTGCACATAGTAGGTGCCCAACAAGTATTTGTGAAACTGCTGCTTGATCGATACGGTAGGCCAGTGCATGGTTGGCGATGGCTCTGGAAGTTGTATAAAATCATTTCAGGATCAGTTAGGAAAGCCCAGGGAAGAACATCTCACAGGGAGACCAGTCTAAGGCAGTGGGAGGAGAGGCCGCCCTGAAAGCCCACTTGGAAGTCTATCCTGCCAGGGTGGTCTCTACTGTACTGTTTAGGGGGTTCTTTCAGTTCCCTAGGAAAATTCTCGGTGTTCTATGTGGTCTGCTGAGGCATCATTCTCTCTGTTCAGCTCCAGTTAACTCAACAAGCATGAATAGTCTCTATTTTTTTTTTTTTTTTTGCGTAGTGAATATAAGAACAATACTATTTGGTCACTGCCCTTGGAATTGGTTGCAGTTTATTGGGGACAGGGAAAAAGTAGTTCTTGAGGTTTTATCTTATGCCCTAAGGAGAGAATTTCTTCACTGCTATAGTCCCAGTGCCCAGAACAGTGCTTGGGACATAGTGGTCACTTAATAAATGTTTGCTGAATGGGTCATTATAGGTTTGAATGGGGTAGTCACCTTCAGCCATCTCCAGATTCTCCCTTCCCTCATTGGAGATGATCAAAAGGATGTTTTCGTTTCCTTTTTTTCTTTTTCTTTCTTTTTTTTTTTCCATTGGCAGTTATGACCATGCTTATTCAAGCAAGCATTGGATTATAGTATTGACATTTGGAATCTGAATTAGATAATAATTATTCTAGAAGACCTGCTATATTCCAGGCATTGGCTAGATGTTTTATAGTTATTACCTCTTTCTTACTTCATAGTAACAGATGTAGTAACTTCTCCTCCTTTCACATGAAATTGAGGCTCAGAAGTTAAACTTCAAAGCCATGCGTGTGTAAAATCCTATTCTCAACATCGTACTCTGCTTAATTTTTGGCAGTTTTGGTCTCACTCAGATGTTCAGGAAGAATCGCAGTCCCTATAAGAGCTCCAGTCTACATTTATTCCACTGGAATGAGGATAAGTATAGTTTTTTCAGTAAAGAAGAAACTATTTCTCCTAAATTGGATTAAACCAACCCTGAGTCTACTTTATCCCCCACTTTTTGAAAAGCCCATGGAGTCATACAACAGATAAGATTATTGTAATAGCCACACACCTACCAAATTTAGAGAATATTAGCAAAAGACAACTTCCCAGCTCTTACAGAAGTAATCTCAAGCAAGATTATGTTTCCAAAATTAGATATACAATAAAAACCAGACCTACATAACTTTTGCCAAAGACCATAGCCAAGATGTAGCAGTATCTAGAGGAAGAAAATGATTTAGAGACACCAAGATGAGAGCAACTCAACAATTGCATGTTTCCTTCTTGCCAGTTCTAACTGTGCCAACAGTCCAGAAATTATCTTACACATAGATTGAATTCAGTAGGAAGAAGTGTTTCATCAAGAGCTTGTGGCAATGTTTATATCTGAGGTGAAATCTACCCATTGCATACAGCCTGCTCTTTCAGAGACTAACACCAAAAATGGAAACATTCCTAACTTCCTAAAAAATTGCAGGGGTTGTTTGGTGGCACCCCCAGTCATTAGGACTTACCTGGTGTCCTTCCTCCCCCTGCCATCCTTTAAATATCTAAATGCCTAAATCGCCACCTTCTCTTTGAGCCCTGGGCTTCTCAGTCCCCAGCTTTGAACTGAACGTGGGTTTGGCCAGAGATAAATCTCTGTCCTGTTTTGAGCAGACACACACAGGGGTAAGGGTGAGGTTCTCATATCCTCCACTCTCTGTCTTCCTCCTTTGCTCTGCACGACCTCAGTCCATTTGTAACTCTGTGTCCTAGTGGTTGCTGCTACTGCTTCCCTCTCTAAAGACTTCAGCTTGCCCCGATAGGTTCTATTTTGTTCTCACGTTTGTGTCAGCTAAAGAGTCATGCTCACCAGATATGAGACTCATATTTTGTTGCCTTCAGGGTCCAGTGAAGCCCTCTGGCATCTGCTCCTTATCTTTCTTCGTCTTTTGAATTGTCCACTGTGAGTGACTTCTGTTCCTTCAATAGCAGTGGACGGTCTTCCTGGCCATCACTTGCCCTGCTGTGTTTCATTTCTGTTTCGCTCCTGTTCCTTTCAAGCAGGCCTTGCTGAGTTTTGTAAGTATGACCCTGTTCATCTTCTTTCATAAATTGTTCATCTTCTTTCTCTGCTACGTATAGAATTTGACTTCCTTTCCTTTTTGGACCCATTGTCTGGTTTCCTGACATATTCCTCTAGATTCTATTTGTGGGTGGGTTTTCCTGCACTGAGATATGTTAAGTGACTGAATTCTGAGTTTATTAAACATCTACTCCTCAGATAAATCTTATTTGCTCTCATCTTCCTGAGTTAAATGTCTCCACTCAAGACCCATCTTTCCTGCCGTCAAAAATATAACTTAGGACAAAACTAAATGTATATAGTATTAAGCATACCTAATCTTTTCTAACTAATAACTTAAATAGTATGAATGTTCTGGAAGTTCTCTTCAGTGGCTTGAATAGTGATTTCAGTACCACCCACAGAGGAGGGTGTAGTGTGGGAGAGGAACTAGATCTCGTAATTTCAAAATGTACCTAACAATGCTTGACATTTTCTGCACTGGTACTCCCCATCTTCTTGGCTAAACTGTTTCAATTTTTCCACCTCTATTTGGTATAGCTGTCCAAGTATTAAAGGGTTGGTGGGGAGCCTGGGTGGCTCACTAGGTTAAGCATACAACTCTCGGTTTTGACTCAGGTCATGATCTCATGGTTTGTGAGTTCAAGCCCCACATTGGGCTCCATGCTGACAGCGTGGGGGCTGCTTGGGATTCGCTCTCTCTCCCTCTCTCTCCCTCTCTCTGTGCCCCTCCCCTGCTTGTGCATGCTCTCTCTTTCAAATAAACTTAAAAAAGAAGTTGGTTTTATAGTTGTATTTTCCAGGAACACTCTTTGACAGCTTTAAGGGGCATGCCTCCCAGAGTTTGGGCTGCTTCTGGAATTGGCTCCTAGAGTTCTTGCCTCCCTTTAGGGGGAGAGTATTCCCTTGTCCTTATGTGTCCATGAAGGAATGGCTCCCAGACACATTGTTAGAACAACACTTACAGCCCCTTGTTATCCCCTTATGCTTCTCTGAGTGGAAAAAAGAGATTTAGCTTATGAGCTGAATGTTAGGAGTTGAACATCATTGGCCCATCTTTCTCATTTAGGCAAGATTAAGATGACAGATAACACTGTTCCCAATGCCCAAGGCTGATTCTTTCTTGAGGAGCTGCCTTGACTATAATGAATTTCTCTTCTTTCATGTAACAAACTTTTCAAGAGGCAGAGTCTGTCCCTTCAAGGGAAGGAAGGGGAAGGAATAAGGACATGGTTTTATCTCGATGTTCTATCTGTGCCTGAGTAGGTAAGTTCAATTACTTATGGGATGGAGAGGTAAAGTATGGGGTAGGGATGTAACAAAAACTATATGTGGCCAAGGTTAAAACTATGTTCTCCAAACCAGAGCCTCTAGAAATAATGCTAATGTATTTTTATCCTTAATGGATACATATTTCAGTTTCTCAGTAGGATCTGAAACTCAGAAAAGAAGAGGGGTGTGATTTATTTACCCCTTCAAATCCAACAGCCTTTGCCCAGCCAGGTCTCTCTAGATTCGAGTCTCCCGTGCTGGTGGAATAATGGCTGACATGCCTCCTTTTCTATCTTTAAAAGAAGTGCCATCCAGACATCTCTCTTTTCCCTTTTCATGTATGTTCAGCCTAATCTCAAAGTTCACAACGTTTCTTGGAGGGAAGTCCTTCTCTTCCTCTAGCTCAATCAAGATGTCATTCTTCATTTTTCACATACTCACAGCAATTCATGTGAAGGAAGGATTCAGACCTTTACCTTTTTCCTTTATGAGCTGATGCTGTTTTTCCTGGAGTCCCTCATTAGATCTGATTTCTAGAGATTGAAACTTCCAAATATTTACTTCCATTGAGTTTTTCTAGATCTTCACGCAATGAGGGTTTTTATTCAATTATATGATAAAGTTTCTTACAATGTTTAGGATGTTCTTGGGTAAAAGCAGTGAAAAAGCCAACTAATTTGGATTAGATAAATTTATTGGTTCACATATCTGGAAATTCAGAGGAAACGTAGACTTTAGAATGAACCAGAGATCCAGCTTCATTCTGCCTCTCTTGGCAATGCCCTTCACTTTGGGTTGGTTTCCTTCTTAGTCTGCTCTTAGCGGTTTGTCCTTAATATCCATGGATAGCAACATCTAGAAAAAGAATAGATGGTCACTTCTGGATATTTTCCAGAACAAGGAAGAAATTTTCTAGAGAGTCCCCTGTAAACTTTTTCTTAGATAATTGCCCTGTACTGCGTCTCAAGTCCATTCCTGAAGCAGTCATGGCAAGGACCACTCCTGGGGCTTGGGGGCACATGAGGTCAGTGGGGAGGGATGGATAGAGTAACTAGAGAGGGATTTTGCTTGGAAGGCGGGATGTAGGACCTGGATGTAGGAAGACAATCAGAAATTCCTGCCTTAGCTCATTCCTCTAAAACAATTCACTGATAAAATCATACCTCTGGGGTCGAATCCATGGTCTAGATCACCGAAATCCATGACCATGGCCAGGGGTAACTTGGTACCAGGTAGTGGCCAGCTGATTCTAAAAGGTTATGGACAAATAAAATGCATACTAGAAATCCCAAAATACCTTCCGTAGCTTTGGAATTAATTTAGCATAAGAAGAAGAAAAATCTATTTGAAGTTGCTGGTCTAGAGCCACTTACTTACTTGTAGCACTGGTATTTTAAAGGTAAAATATTCATGTTAATGATAAGCTGGTAATTAATATGGATATTCATGGTTTATAGTCCTGGCTGAGAAACGCATTTCATTCATCAGTGAATAAAACATAAAAGCTCTGCTTGAAGAAAGCTTTAATTACCCAGAAGGTACAATCATTTGAAACCTGCATGTACAATACATGCATGTGTATGCATAAGTGTGCATGTACACACACACACACACACACACACATACACACAACTCAGGACTTGGGCCCTGACACAGGAATGCCTGCTTCTGTATGGAGGAGGAGGAGAATATTGACCTCTTGGGGCAGGCAGGTTGCCAAGACTCTGCTGGGTAGTAAATTTTATTTCAATCCTGCCATTCAGAGAAAAGGAAATCCTCTTTTATGTAACCTGGGTTCTCTAAGAAATAGACACTAAGACAGGATTAAATACACAAAGATTATATTAGAGCAAATGCATGTGTAGAAATGGATAGAATCAGGGCAGGCTAAGAGAGCAGTCAGTGCTCTGTGCAAGTCTGGCCTGGGATGATGAACGGGACAGAAGTTTGGGGAGCAATGTCCAAGACTGCTGAGCTATCTAAGGAAGGTTCAGCAAAGCTAGTCGTGAGTCCTTGAGCTGAAGTCAGCTGATAGACATGTTCCCAGAACTATCTGTGGTAGCATCCCTGCTGTGCCCTGTCATTGGAGCCAGAGCCTTCCTGAATCCTGTGTGAGCCTGAGGCAAAGGGAAAATCAGTAATGCTGATTCTGACTTTATTTACCATTTTGATATTTTATTCAGGGCTCTTTTTGCATTAATTCTTATTAAAAATGTTACATCAACTATCATTTATATTTATTACCAAGTTCTTTGGTACCTCTTCAACTTTGTACCCAAGGCATCGTGCCTCCCGCTGGTCCAGGCCTTGATTGGCACAGTGGCTGATGTGGCCTGAATGCAGGCACTGGCAGAGGCACAGCCGCTGGGTGCCGGCCAGTAATGCTCCCAGGAGCAGGAAGGCTGGGAGATGCGTTCTGGTGGCCACCATGCCCTCTCTTGGGGGGAAGAGGGAGGGGCCAGGAGAAAACACCCATCTGTGAGAATGGTGGTGCAGTAAAGAACATAAATAACAAAATCATCGTGTTCATTCTATTTGATAAACTATTGAAAGGAAGCCCAGAGCCAGTAAATCTCTTTGGTCTGTGTCTTGTGAGGATGGTCAGCCATTCGCCTCTCCATACTGGAGGTTGCAGGCACTGAAGTGACATCCCCAAAGCTTCTCGTCTCTGCTCTCCGTGTTTAGCAATTGGTCCAGATATTTCTGTCCTGTCTCTCTGCTTTCAGTGTGGCTGGTAGCTGGCACCCCCAGACTGGCCAGCTATGTGGATGGTATGCTTACATCTTTGTATTTGGCTTGTCTACACAGCACTTCTTTCCAAAGCACACCCTTGGCTGCATGGTCTGTGGACAGGCGATTTGTGACCTCCCATGTTTTTAGGGATCTGTGACCTGACATCTGGGATGTGACAAGGTGGTTTGATCCTTGGGGTCCTTAGACTTTTCTCATCTGGTAAGAGGATTTTAAAAAGTAAAATGAAGGGAGCTTGGTCACACAAACCTTAATTTCCAGGTTAATTAAAAATTTAAGCCTTTTCTTTGTACACGATACCAAAGTGCATGATGTGTTATAAACCTTCTTCCTGACGACTCCACTGGTTCTTAGAGCAATCATTTACCACCTCTGATTCTGGCTCAGCTGTGTCAGGGGTTACTCTATGTCAGACAGTGGGCAGTAGGGAGTATCTTGATTCTAATCCCATTGACAGAGGAGTATAGGTGTTACTGCCTCCAGTTCACAACTATAAAAGTTGAGGTTCAGGAAAACTGAGACTTGGCCCAGGTCACTCAGCTGGGACATTGTGGTTCTAGAATTCCAAGTCTGCATGCTTGACTTCTGTGGCTGGCTCTTTGCTGTGTTTCTTCCCATGGACTGACAATGAGGGGCTTATTTCTAGGGAAATCATTGCTGCGTATTGATCTAGGTACAACTGTCTTGTAATCTGATTAATCACTAGACATCCATCTCAGTGACAGTCCCTGGCAGAAGAGCTTATGTGAACAGTGTCGTGGCTGGTTTCCACCAGGAGAGACCAGCATTTGCTCCAACTTACTGACCAGACCACTCAATCAAATTTTATAGTTAGTTCAAATTAGCACTCCTGTAGCTGTGAATTCTTCTGTTTTTTTTTTCTTTCAAAAACTGCAGCTGAATTTGTATCTAAAAAGATTCAAAGTTTTCCTTGACTTTGAAAGAATCAAAGATAGAAATGTCCAATGTGATTATTGCTATAAAAACCCCACTAAAAAGGCAAGGAGGGAAACTAACCCTCAAGATAACATGGGAAAATTATATTTGCGTAACATAAACTGAGTCTCTCTAGCTTCTTGTGGCAAGGGATGATAGGTTCACCTTGAATTAAAATTATTTAGCTCTGGGGTCTTTCAAAATGGGCTTTATTTTTCTATTTCAGAATGTCACTCTTATGATCATTCCAGGTATAGGAAATGATATCTTTCCTTAGGCTTCATGTAACCAGTGGGTAGCGTCATTTATACAAACTCATCACTGTGTAATATCTGGTGCTATTAAAACCTATGTGCTCTTAAATATTTATAATGAGAAAAGTCATATTCAGCATCTTACATGCATTATTAACGGTCTCTAAATACATCTTCTAAATCGGTTACAGTGTGTATTGTACTCCTGCCATGAAATTTACCTTCCCAATTCAGTTTGTACATTTGTGGCCAAGGACTGATGGGTCTCCAAGGAGTATTGTGACCCAGATTCGGTTTCCATATGTTCAGTGCTTCCCAGGGTTTTCATATCCGTTCACTTGCTGACTACTCATATGTATATTCATTTTCATATAAAATTAAAATGTCTCATTATTGAGATTTCAAGAACATGTTAAAAGAAAGAGAATACTTGACTATGTTTGGGACAACCTGAGTTCTAGTCCTGGCCTTGCTGTGGACCTGCGTGGGTGCCTGGAGGCAAGTCTGTTTTGGCCTCATTTTCCTCATCTGTGAAAGGAGGACTTTGGATAGGTGGCTTGTTTCCTGCAGAGCATGGGAGGCTCAGGCCCCACACCTCTCAGTCTGGACGACAACTGTGGGACCTGGACAGAGCTCGGCCAGTGAGACATGCTGCTGGGACCGAACAATCCAAACTTTAGAAAATATACCACAGACAAGTGTAATTTCCCTGTTTGGGGTGTGGTGAGGTCAGATTGCACTTTTGTGGCAAGGACTTACTCTGAAGGATATGGATCATCCCACTGTTGGCTGTTCTTGAGCAGGAAATGCTATGGCTCTCAGAAGTAGGGAGAGGAAGGTTTTCTTATTGGTATAGACTAAATGTTCATGTCCCCCCAAAATTCATACGTTGAAATCCTAACCCCCGATGTGATGGCACTAGGAGGTGGGGCCTTTGGGAGGTAATTAGGCCATGAGGGTGGAGCTCTCCTGAATGGGATCATGCCCTTGTTAAAGGAATACCTGAGGATTCCCTCTCGTTTGTGCCATTTGAAGACACGGTGAGAAGACAGCCTAGGAAGTGGACCCTCACCAGACACTGAATCTGACACACCTTGATCTTGGACTTTCTAGCCTTCAGAACTGTGAGAAATAGATTTCTATTGTTTATAAGTCACCAGTCTATGGTATTCTGTTACAGCAATCTAAAATGGACTAAAACATTTATTTAGTAGAGGTCTAAACTCATAGCCTAGAAAGTATGGTGGGGAAAGGGTAGATTTGATAAGAAGTTAGGTGGGATATGGGTGGGGACCCTGAGGTTGGCTTTAGAGTTACAGCTGCTAAATCCTTCTTTCTCTTTACTTAGATCCTTGGGTCTTCACTTTGTTTTCTTGACATAATTGTGTCTGAGTTCTACTACAGGAAGTTAAGGAGAACCTGTCCCTCCTTATGGTACAGCTGGGCTGTCAGGGAGGCCAGTGCAGCTGGGCCAAGAGTCAACAGCTACAGAGGAAGAAGCATGGAGACTAGACCAGGAGGCCAGCTGGGAGGTCTGGACGAACTTGTTCTAGGGCCCATGGGAATCCTCTGGAAAGCTCTTAGACATAATGGGTGACAGCAGGATGAGTATCTCCAGGAGGCTAGGGAGGTAAGATCATCTTGTATGCGGTGCTGAAGATCTTAGCTTTCATCTAGGAAATGGGAGGCAGTTCAGGTCTTTTGAGTCAGGCATCAGTGTATCATTTTTACATTTCATCAAGGAAATCCTGGAGGCACTGTGGGAATGTAATGGGAAAGAGAGATGGAAAATAATCCAGTGTCACTCTTTGCATGTTATGTCAGGCTTCATAAATGCCCACAACTCCATTTAGGGCTTCAGATGTCTGGTGTAATTGGTCTGTGTAAGTCAAGCTCTCATTTTGGACTCCAGATTGTCCAAAGCCCTTATTCATCTCTTCGGTAGAGTAGAGGGCAGTTCACTCATGATTTTAGGTTTTCACTTAACATATCGATAGCCTTTAGTGTTTGAGGTCTCCTAAAAGAATAGGAGGGAAAATCTAATTAAGAGAGAGAGAGAGAGAGTGTGTGTGTGTGTGTGTGTGTGTGTGTGTGTGTGTGTACGTGCGTGGGTGCACATATGCCTGGGTGCCCATGTGCCTGTCCGTGTGTGTGCATACCCAAGCATGTGTGCACTGATTGGATTTTATAACATGAAACCCCAAGTGCATGATGAAGAAAGCACCAGCCCAGAAGTCAGTACACCCGTACTCTTATACTGGTCCTATGTCAATCTGCTGTTTAACTCTGGGTAGATCACAACTGACCTGAGATTCTGTTTCCTTCTCTGTCAAATGGAGGCGGGGAGTGAACTAGACCTTGAAAAAGCTTATCAGCTGTACCATTTTTATGTTATAAATAACCCCTTCCCTCATATCTTAGAGCTGGTACACACTTTACAGATACTGTGCGTTGTTTAAATTCCATGGCGTGCTATGTATTTTAGGTAGGAAATAATAAATAACAGAAAAAGAGGGAAGAATATATTAGATTTGACCTTGGCAGTTTCATTTTTAAAAATGTTTTCTGAATGGTGTGAACAAGCAAAAAATAATCTAAGCCAACAACAGATAAACCTTTTACCATGGAAACCATGAGACAATAGATGTTGTGCTGTGGAAATGAGTGAAACCGACAGGATGAACGTGGAACACGCACTGTAGAGAGATTTGTACCTTGCAGGAGACTTGGAAAAATAAGATCTTTTGGTATCTGCACATCAATAAGGAATGAAGGTCTGAATTCAGAAATATGATATTACAGTCACTCATTTTAAAATAAGACACATTTTGATAAATTCCAGAGCAGGATTTTTCAGCAGCAGCACTATGAGACTTTGGGCCAGATAATTATTTGTCATACGGGCTGTCCCATACATTGGAGTATATTTGGAAGTATTCTGGGCTACAAACTCGATGACCATAGCATCACCTCCCCTTATCCTGAAGCAGCAGAAATTAAAATTATCTCTAGACATTGTTGAATGTCCCCAGGAGGACAAAATTACTCCCATTAAAAAAATTTTTTTTAATGTCAATTCATTATTGAGAGGCAGAGAAAGGCAGAGCTCAAGCATGGAAGGGGCAGAGAGAGGGACAGACAAAGAATCAGAAGTAGGCTCCAGGCTCTGAGCTGTCAGCACAGAGCCTGATGCAGGGCTCAAACTCTCAAACCACGAGATCATGACCTGAGCCGAAGTCAGATGCTTGACTAAGCCACCCAGGCGCCTCATAAAATTACTCCCATTTGGGAACCACTGTCCTACGGTCAAGATTTTTAAAAAGAGGAAGTAAGCATAGGCTTTAGAGCCAGAAAGACCTGGTTTCTTTCTCAGCTCTTTTGTTTGCTAGTTGTTTGACCTCAGACAATCTACCCATCTGTTGGAAGCCTTGGCTTCTTCACCTGTTAGAAAGAGATAATATTGGGGCACCTGGATGGCTCCATCGGTTAAGTGTCCTATTTTGGATTTCAGATCAGGTCATGATCTCACAGTTCATGAATTCAAGCCCCACATTGGGCTCTGCACTGGCAGTACAGAGCCTGCTTGGGATTCTCTCTCTCTTGCCCTCTCTCTCCCCTTCCCTTGCTTGCCTTCTCTCTCAAAATAAATAACCTTAAAAAAATTTAAAGGAGATAATATTGACAATCTCACTGGGTTAGCGTAAGGGTCAGATTATATAAAATAACAAATATAAAGGGTCTGGACTATAGGTGCCCAGCATGGGAAGGCATTCCTGGTGATGAACAGGAAAAAAGGAGAAAGCAAGCCCTACTCTAGGTTAGAAAAAGGCACACGCTGTTAATAGTCATTCCCATTTACATGTGGATGAGAGAACCGATATCATAATCCCAAAATGTTCCTTGTACCTTTAATCAGAAAGAAGTGATATTTACTGAGTACCTACTGAGTATCCGTCAGACACTGCGCTAGCCCCTTTATATTTATCGCTTCCTTTAATCTCTCAAGAGCCAATTGTGGTACTCATTTATGACCATTTTCAAATGAGATAACAGAGGTTCCAAGAGATCTGGTATCCCATCGAGTGCCATACAATAATGTCAGGTTTGGTCAATTTCAAAGCCATGATTTCAGATGAGATTGATGGTCAGGGATACTGAAGTTGAAATCATTATGTTTTTATAAGGGGAGAATTATCATGAATTTGAAAGCGTATGACTTTTGCCAGCAACATATCTTGCTTGAACATAAATAATTATGGCTAAGAGAGTTGGTTTCAAGGCGCTGAGTTACAGGGACCATTGCACGTGTTCAAAGAAGTATGTGACTCAGTTTGAAGAATATGGAGTGTGTTTTCTAGCATGTACTCACTGCATGAGAAAAGCTAATGGCATGCATTTGATTTATTCTAATATTCAATTAAAAGTCCAGTCAACTAGATTCTCCTTTGTCAGCTTTCTTCTGTAAAAGCTGTACCTAAGAGAAATCTTGCTTCCAGTGCTCCCTGGCCCCAATCTTTCATGCTGGTAGAAGGGAAAACCCTGATTCATGGGTCAGAGAATTGGGTTGTATTGCTTTTGAAATATTGGTGCATGGTAGAAATGGTTTCCAATTACAGAGGACTGAGTGCACAATCCCCATACTGTTCTATTTAAATAACTGCTGAATTGCCAGGGCTGCTTTCCTGTTTCTAGCTCCCTGAACAAGTAAATAATGGAAAGAGGAAAAAAAAATCAGCATTTGTAATAAATAACCATACGATCTGGTATTGGAACTTCAGTCCTTGGTCATATTTCCTCCCTCCACCATGCTTTTCCTAATGGCAGCTCTGAAATAAAAGTTACCTTATATATATAAAACTTAGAACCCAAGCTTACCTTTTGTTTGCACCTTTAGGAATGTTTGTGACAGCATGTTGCAAGGGAAAATAACACCGACTTGGGAGTCAGGCACATGTAGGGTTGAATCTCAGCTCTGTCATCAGCCAGTGTTGTCAATGGAAATATCTCATACTTTTTGGAGTTTGAATTGCATGAGCTTTGAAGTCAGACCAACCGGGTCAGGAAACTTAATCTCTGTGAGCATCTATAAAATGGATAGGTCCTCATATGACTTGCAGGGTGAAAATCGGGGTAATATATGTGAAGTCTCAAGCATAGTTCCTGATATATGTCAGGCTTTTAGGAAAGGGACAACTATTATTGCATCATTAATATCAGTTTCCTTGTTAGAGCAATAGAAGAGATTACATTCAATTCATGTTATAAAATATACTGAGCTGATAAAATGCAAGTTACGCTGACATTAGGTATACAGATGAGTTTTTAAAAATTCTCACAGGGGAATTCTATGTGGATCAGAGGTTGCATTCTTTTAGAAATGGCCTATGGTTTTGTGAGCTGTTCTATGACACTTGGGTGATGGGGTTTGTTAGTACCTGTCATCCAACATTCAATTAGTTGGGGGAGAGATAGGAGGGGTGTGTGTATGTGCCTGTGTGTGTGTGTGTGTGAGTGTGTGTGGGGGCGGGTTGGGGGAGAAAGAAAGAGAGAAAGCACAAGGGAGCATGGGCTTGCTGCCTACCTGTGTCATCAAGATAAGGGGAATGCTTTTTGATGACATCTCCTCTGACTGGCAGGCTGGGGGAGGCAGAGGCCGGCATGCTCAGCGGCCAATAGGATTTCACAAAAGATCCCAGAAGTTTACTGCATGAATGGATTTAAAGGAGTCATTTGGTACAGGCCCAGCTGATGCTTGAATCCCTGATACAGCTTGCCAGGAAGACATCTCCCATTCTCTGCCTGGGTGCCTCCACGGTGGGGAGCTCACCACTTCTGAAAATGATCAGTTGTACATTTCAGAGAAGAAGAGAGTTCTTCTCTGGGTGGAGCCTGGCCTTGTCTACCTGTTACTCATTCCTGGGTTCTCGTTCTGACCTCTGGGGTGACACAGAGTAAGTCCATTTCCCCCTTCCAGTAAGGCGTTCCGGATCTCGAGAGCACCTGTCATTTCCCTTGGATCTCAGCACCCTCATTCTCCTTGATGGCTTGTCAGGGGCTGTGCTGGAAGGGACATTGATACTTGTACACTGAAGAGTTAGTGACATGGTAGCATGGGGGGAATCGGATATCACTAGAATCTGGGGTTTCTTAGATGTGCCTGTGTACAAAGAGGGGTGTCCTTGTTGGCAGAAAGAGCCTGGGATGTGGACCTGCGTGACCTTGTACCGTCACCTGACTTGTCTATGTGTCACTTTCTATGAAATGGAGGAAATAACATTCCCATCACTTGTGATGAAAAAGTGTGTGTGAAAATAGTCTGTAAGTTGTGAACCATTATACCTGTGATAGTGTGCCTGATGATAATGGCTGAAGACATTTTTATTTTTTTAATTTTTTTAATGTTTGTTTATTTTTGAGAGACAGAGAGACAGAGTGTGAGCGGGGGAGGGGCAGAGAGAGAGGGAGATGCAGAATCGGAAGCAGACTCCAGGCTCTGAGCTGTCAGCACAGACCCCGATGCGGGGCTCGAACTCACAAACCATGAGATCGTGACCTGAACCGAAGTCAGATGCTTAATTGACTGAGCCACCCAGGTGCCCCATGGCTGAAAACATTTGTGGTTATCTCTTTAATCAGTCCCAGAGAAACTTCATAGAAGTATTACCAGCTTGAAGTCTCCTCGAACTTTTGCTATGACGTGTTTGTAAAAGGCGTCATTCTGGGTAGCTGCTATTGACATCAGGCACATGCCTGCATGGGCATATGGCTTTGTTGTTGCCCATGCCAAATGTGGCGTGAAATCATCCCAACTGGAAGCTGGAATTTAGGTCAATCTCCTTCCTTAATGATGAAAAAATATATATATAACAGAACTCAATGATTTGCCATTTGAAACAAGAAAGGGTATGTTTTCTTCTTGTCATTGATGTTGGATCATTTTGCTAAATATTATTGCTAACTCAAGCATGACAGCTTTGATGTGGACCTGCAAGCTGGCTGCAGCCAAGCACCAGTGACATCTTGATTACTTAGGATAGAATGCCCTTCACCATCTCACACTCACATTCAGGCTTTATGCTGGGGCACCCAGGAACAGAGGGCAAATGCCAGGAGTTGCCATATCTGTGAGTGAGTGAGTCAAATGCACAATCAATCACAGCAAGCAGGTAAGTGCTAAAGGCAGCTTACAAGATGCTATGGGAAAGGAGTGACACTGTCCATGGTCAGCCCGGGCAGTTTTCTCTGCTCTGGACTCCACCAGGATGATCTGTATATGCTTTTGTCTTCTGCCATGGTCTTTGCTTTGTGGCATTTATAGGGGACCACATATTCCTATTTCCCATCAGACTGAGCACTCTTAAAAGCCAGAACTCCCCCTGAGCCTTCCAGTTAATGAACATGGGTTCTGACACAGTAGATAGAGAATGGGTGGTATAACTGAAGGGTGAGTGAAGTGACAACTGAGATTGAAGAAATATTTCTTGAAGCTATTTCTTTTTTTTTAATTTAATGTTAATTTTTGAGAGAGAGAGAAAGCGTAAGCAGGGGAGGGGCAGAGAGAGAGGGAGATACAGAATCTGAAGCAGGCTCCTGGCTCTGAGCTGTCAGCACAGACCCTGACACAGGGCTCGAACTCACAAACTGTGAGATCATGACCTGAGCCGAAGTTGGACGCTCAACTGACTGAGCCACCCAGGCGCCCCATCTTGAAGCTATTTCTTGGAGAAGTAGGATTTCTATGAGCTACAAAGGACAGTGATGACATTCCATATGTGAGCACTTGAGCAAAGGCTGGGAAGTAGGGGAACCTCCTTCTTTGGGGAAGGAATGATTCAGAGGGGCTGGAATTCAGGTCCATTGCCATTTGTTGAATGCCTGTCATGGAGTATTGGGGAATCATTCAGAACCCAGTGATTCTCACAAAAATCTTGGGAAGCAAGCTTCATACTATGTCCATTTTGAGATGAGTTTACTGAGACTCAGAGAGTAAATACATTGCTGAAGTTCACATAGCGAATAAATGGCCAGACTGGGATTTGAACCCAGATCCGTGTGGCTCTGAAGACCACATATCACATGATCACTGACAGGGCATCCGAGCTGTATTCATTGGAGGTTCACTGTCCACCCAAACTTCACACGCTTCTGAAGCCTACCTCCCCTGAATCCACACATCCCCCACCCCCTGCTGCACTGCTGAGGTACTATTCTAAGGGAGTCTTTCTCTGAAAGGTGTTCTGTTCTTCAGCCTCATCTTTATGCATATTTTAGTCTGTGATCAAGTAGGCAGACAGTGTTAGAAATCACTGACTCACTCTCTTTGCTCCCAACCAAGGACACGAGGCCCAGAGTAGAGAGTGCCCTGCTGACCCCCCTGAGAGCCAGGCCTGGGTGCGAGAACGCAAGTCTCCTCACTGCCTTAATTCCAATCGCCTGTACATATAAAGGATTCTGGAGAGTTTCTAGTTTTCACTTGAGAGCTGCTGCAAAAGATTTTAACATATGGCAGGTATTTTTGATTGTAGAAATTAAGGGCACTATCCTTAGATGGGGAAACTCACTTTGGAAAAGTGATTTCTATGTTGACAAAATATCTAACTCCACCCATCTGTTACTAAAGTTATTTACAAAACACCCATGCCTGGTTTCCCCTAGATTCTCTTCTTCAGAGGCATGCAGGGTATTGGATCAATCCTGTTCCAGCAGGTTCCAGGCCACACAGGCAGAAGCAGCAACCACTTGAGTGAATAATTTTTTGAGCCACTCTCTGTGGGTTGGGACAGATGATCAAGGGCCGTGGAGTCTGTGTAACTAACCCAGGACCTTTTCTGCCCTCCGGGACCACATTGCGTGCACGGAGCACCCACTGCAGGCCAGACACTGTGATGGACATTCTCATATTTATTATCTAATTTAAGCAGCTGAGCGACCCTGTGTGAGGAGCTTAGTTCCTCTATTTGCAGATGAGCACAATGGCATTAAGGGAAACTAAGAGATGTGCCCAAAGTGAAAAATCTAGCATCTGGTACCTTTTTAGCAGTTTGAAACAGAGCGAACAGAAGGTAAAAAGTATTAAGATGGAACAGAAACTATAAGAACGAGTAGGCAGGGGGTAAATTCAACTTCAGTTGGAAATAGGGTATCAGGCCACTTTCCCATGCTGCACTTCCTACAGAGTCACCGAGGGTGCTGTTTCTATTACACAATTACTGACAAAGTTTGCAAGAGGGGAGGTGGTCATGTTTGTGGCCAAGGGGTTAGTGGGAAGAGAAGGCAGGCAGCCTTGCTGGGGGTCATTGTTTCAGTGGATTTGATACCACGAGGCTTCTGATGCCCCGGCTTTGAGGGCTAGAACCTAGACCTTCTTGGTACACTCACAGATAGCTCATGCTCAGGGTCAAACACTGACAGACGTACCTAGAGAGTAGTGTACAAAACGGATGCCATGGGGGGCCTGGCTGGCTTAATCAGTTAAGGGTCCAGCTCTTGATTTCAGCTCAGGGCATGATCTCACTATTCGTGAGTTCCAGGAATGGCTAGGAGCTCTGCTGCTGGTGCACAGCGTGCTTGGGATTCTCTCTCCCCACCTCTCTCTGTCTCCCCCTCCCAACTCCACCCCACAGCTCTTGCACGCTCTCTCTCTCTCTCTCAAAATAAATAAATATTTTTTTTAAAAATACCAGTTTTTAAAGAGACAATCAGAGATGTCCTTTTCCAATAAGATGATGCCCGTTTCCTCAACCCAGCTTACCCCTTCATCTAATATCAGTGTAATCTGGGAGATGGAACTGGCAACAAAAGTGGGTTTGATGAGCTTCGAATTAAAGCAAAAGAAGGTGATCTGTATAGGCCAGGGATGGAAAGTTATGGTTCTCAGGCTAAATCTGACCTGCCACCCGTTTTTGTAAATAAAGTTTTATTGGAACACAGCCATGCCAATTTATTTACATATGTCTCCAGCTGCTTTCATGTCGCAGCAGCAAAACTGAGAAATTGTAAGAAAGACCATATGGTGTGCAAAGCCTAAAATATTTACTATCTTGTCTTATAGAAAAAGTTTGCCAACTCCTAAATCTAGTCCACATTAAGACTCGATGCACCTATGTTTTGTTTCCTGGTCCCATAGTTCCATTTCTTTCGAGCTCCCAATTCTGTCCCTCTTCCTCTCATTCCCACTGTTCTACTTAAGAACCTTGGAAAGTTCCAAATAACTAACACCAAAGCAAAGAAACCTGAGCAGAAAAGGAGGGGATAACTGGCCCACAAAGCACTTTCAAGGCTGAGATGGCCTTACAAATATCTGGAATTATAGACCCTGAAGCCACAAAGTTTGTTCCATTCTCTACTCTCTAGCTTTTCCTGTGTCACTTTTATTCTCACTTAGTGGAGACAGGCTACTTCTCGTTGGGAGAAATGACTGCCAGATGTTTGGGGTCTTGCTTGGTGAAAGGGTTTTTTGCCTCTTGCTCATAGCTGAAAGGCCTTACAGAAGCCTGCTGATTGGTCCAGGTTTACTCACGTGCTCATTCCTGAGACCAGTCATTATGTCCAAGGGTGGGAGGTAGTGAGGCCCCCTGTGGGCTCAGTTTGGCCACTGTGGGTGTGGTCTGATTGTGGAAGTAGGAGCGCAGAAGTAGGGGGCCTCTGGACTGGGCAGCAGACTACACGAGTAGTTACGTGTCGCTTGTTTCCTCCATCTCCAGCCCAGCCTGATTACTTCAAGTCCTTTAGCGCTTGCCTGCAGGCCAACTGCAAATCATCGAATCTCACCCGCCTCTAGGCACCCTGGGTACTATGGCGGGAGGGTCTTCCTGAGTGCCTTCTGATCGTATTCCTAAATGTAAGCCTAAAATGCTGAGACCACTTCTCTTCCTCCCCTTCCCCACTATGGGCTGGTGAACTTCATCTAGTGAACCTCTGACTCCTAGTTTCCCCCTTACATCCTTGGAATGCCCCAGTGGAATTGCTGTCCCTTTCTGGCTTCCCACAGTCTTTTGTGCATTCCTCTGTTGCAGACTTACTTACCAACTGCACCATATGGTCTGTTTGTTGTTGCCTTCACTTACTGTGAGCTCCAGGAGAGCAATCTCGAGCCTTGCTCACCTGTGTACTCAGACACCATAAAAGGTCCCCCACAGTTACTTGCTTGATGAAGCATTTCTGCTCACACTTCCCTCCAAGGAAGAGTCCTTTAGTGATCAATCCCTCCCTACCCAGGGTTATGGCAGTTTTCTTTACTCAATTCCTCTTTCTGTGCTCACCATTCATTTACAATGGCATATTCTTTCTTTACATGTGCCAACATCATTGAATAAGGTCTGCTTGAGTAGCAGTTCACTGGACCTGGTCTCTTCCATGTCTCCTGGTTCTTAGAGCCAAACATACCCCACCTTCATTCCCAAGTACCATCCATATTCCCAACTTGTCTGAGAAGAGAGTCTATTACAGTTTTGTTTGAGCAAATAAAAAAGTCCAATAGTTTAGTGCACATACACATGCACACCCACAAGTATGAGTATATGCATGTGTTTATATAATATGTACATGCATTACATAATATACAGACCTCAGTAAGCCTTAAAAACTTCCAAGGTCCAAATTAGGTATTTTCAGGTGAATCTTTGGGACAAAATGCAAGGCCTAACACAGAGTCTGGGAGTGCCCATTCCAGAGCTGTGTGTTCTATTTGCTTAAAATTTATACGTTTCAAGATTTGAAGAGAATAACATTTGGAATCACAGGTCCAGGATTTAAGTCTCACTTCTCCCCTTTCTGAGTAATCACAGAGAAATAGTACTTAATGGCAATGAGCCTTTATTTCTGCGTTTATGTCACAGTCCCCTCTTCTGGATTAGTGACCAAATTTAAAAGAGAATGCATAGGGAAGTGATTTAGAAGCTGTGAAATGCCATAAAAGTACCAGTTATGACCCAAATAGACATTTAAGAATTCAGACATGAAATATTCCATGTGAACTCCATGGGAAAAAAATTTTGAAACACTCCTGCCACAATCTAATATTTCCCCCAACAAAGTATGGTGTGGAACATCCTAGGTAACTTAATTACCTAGTGGAATGACAGCTTCAGCAGTGCTTAACGACTGCCGTCTGAGGACTCTGGCAGGTTTGATATAGAAAGCAAACCGGAGCTAACAGATGTGTCTGCCTCTTCCTGGGTCCCATCACTAGGGAGGTGCAGCTGCGGCTTTGCCTTCATCCCAGGTAGTTTGGCTTTGAAATGTGGCTGTGCTTTTGCGAAACTCCCTCTACTGAAGCTTTATTATCTTTACTTTTCCTGAGGATGGCCATTTTCCTTGACGACTCCATGCTGATGGGTAACAACAAAGATTCTCTGCAGATGATTCTGTGCAGAGCGAATGGTAGGGTGGAAGTTTCTGCTTTCAGAGGTGTGTGTGCACCTCGGACAGAGTGTGCTGACAGCCTCTAACAGTGAAGCCAGTGGGTGATGGCACAACTAGTTGTGTGCTCTCAGCAGTGACGCTGGAATATTTGCTGAACTGCTCACCAGCCTTCCTTTTCCCCAGTTTGGAAGAAAACCAGCTTCGGCACTGGAAGAAGAGGACCGGAGGGAGGTGGCAAGAGAGAAAGTCAACATGTACAAGATGTTTTGGGGTTTTGACTTTTGCTCTTTACCTTGATTATATCGCTATTTATAAATCTTGGGGTTTTTTTTTTTTCTTCAGCTTTATGTAGCACATCCACATCTGCTATATACAGGGTGATATTGGGAGCTAACTACTTGCAAGGTATTCTGGGAAAAGTGTATACCCTGCTCTGTGCTAATGAGAGGCTTTTCGAGTGGCTGCTTATTATTTCATATTCTGAGCTCCAACGAGCACTAGGCAGTAGACCAAACACACACATATGGTCTGTGCCCCGTAAATATTAAAAATGCATTAGTCAGCCTAAGTTTTCTTTTGTATTTTCTAAGACTTGTCAATCACAAACCAATAGGTCCTATTTGTAGAGAAAGAACAGATTTAAAATGACAAAACCAGAACATTTCTCAGAATCCTGGGAAGGACTGGCACTTAAAAAAAACCAGTGACAACAAAATTTCAAGTGAGTTGTCTTGGAATCTGTCAGATTTGGAGATGCACTTGCTCTCTCTGAGTCTGTGCATCCCAGATGGAGTGGTTTCTGTAGAAAAACAATCATAGTTATATTCAGGAGAGCTTACTTGGCAAGAAAATCATGATTGAATTGATGCTATTGTGACACAATGTAGGAGTTTATAATTGCAATTTGTTATGAAACACTTGGACTGAATCCCAAGGATGGATATTTTAATGCTCTGTGGGGAAATTGGAAAGAAAGGCATTAGCAAGGACAGATGTGATGGCACAGTAAGACTGGCTGTTGGGAGGGCTTGCTGCTTGCTATTTGCTTTGGTGAAATTTGGTTTGGTGAAACCGCAGAAGTCCCAGGTCCAGGCCCTAGTCTCATAGGACGAGACTCAACTTAGCCAATGTACTAGAGTTGATCATGTTCGGGAAGGCCAATTTATACTGAGTAAATTCAGGTATATACATTAGGAACAATCTTGTTTACTTACCAGGAGATGTAGAACTGTAGGACAGGCCAACCATTCTTTTGGGCTTACCCAGTATACTCCCTATATGCCAACAACACAGGAAGTCAAGATCCCTGGTAAGCTTGGAATCAGGGAAAGGTAGATAGTTGCATAAACTGTGTGGGGCTTCATGTATCCACTTCCACCATAGGCGATGCTCACTGTTGGGTTGATGGAATGCTTTGAGTGGCGCAACAGGTAACCTGTGGCCCTAGGGGGACTTCGATGGCCACTCCAAAATCTCCCTCAGCAGCTCGTCCTTCCCTAGCCTTCCATTGTTGACATTCTTTCCGATACAATCCTTGCATCTTTCTTTAATTGTGATAATATTTCCAATTACATTAAAATTGGGGCCAGGCCAATCATTTGGCTTCTCTTCAAAATGATATTCTTTAAATATTCAGCACTTCTTTAGAGGAGAAGTTGAACTCTGCCTAGAGAAGCATCAAAGCGGGAGCCCGACGGCAGCACTCAGCCTCTCTGTCATTCCAGAGTTGTTCCTCCCTGGCCCAACTTTGCATTTCCCACTCAGCAAAATAGTGCTCTGCAGAAAACTGCATCTACCTGCCTTCACAGACAGCTTAAAGACCATCTATCATTAGTTAACCCGGCTTAACATAATATTGCCTCTCACCACATACTTCTCCACAAGGTAGATTCTCATAGATTAACTTCATCTTCTTCTAATACTTGCACACACATGTTTTTATCCAAAGATGTTTCAGAACACTTTTGAATCAGTGCTATAGGCAGCTACCTGCTGGCTTGCTCTTTAGTCTGGCTAAATTCAGAGATAAATCTTTGCCCAGCCTGGGAACCCTTCACTCTATTTATGATTTACAGTAAATTGTATCTGTAAAGCCTGCATATCTTTGCATCTCTAAAGCCTGTCCATTCAGTTTATTTTCATTTTTGTTTTAAAAAATTATTCCATCACTCATTTATTTATCTGTGCAGCAAATGTTAACTGATCATCTTCTAGATTGTACCCTACACAAATAGATAAAGAAGGATAATACACAGTCTTCATGCCTGTGGGGAGAGACAGGCAAGGAAACAGATCATTGTAACACAGCATGCTGAGTGCAGCAATGGAGACATGCCAGGGATCATGGGAACACAGCGAAAGGCAATCAGCCTGAGAGCCAGAGTGGGGCTTCAGGGAGACTTCCTAAAAGGGAATGCTTGAGAATTAGCCAAACTCAGATGAATGTGGGAGGGTTCATTAGGCAGAGTGAAACCATGATATCAACCATCCTGAGTTGAATCCATGGTTTAATTCCAAAGGTAGCATGAACCCTTTTTCCAATTTGTCCCCTGGGGGTTTCTCTCACTCTTGACCAAGCATTTCCTTTGTGTGTGTGAGAGAGAGATTGAGAACAACACTGGGTGGCAGAACTCCTGGATCTAATAATGTCTAGTACTTTGTTGTTTATCAAGCAAATCCACGTTCATTATGCCACTTAACTTTCCAAAAAAAAACCCTTACAGCAGTGATTCTTAACTGGAGTGATTTTACTCAGAGGCCACATTTGGCAATGTCTGCACATATTTTGTGTGGCCATACTGGGTGCTGGCAGACTGTTGCTGGCTTCTGTTTGGTGGAGAGATGCTGCTATCATGCACAGAACATCCCTCCACAGCAAAGAATTGTCTGGCCTGAAACATCAAACAACAGTGCTGAGATTGAGAAGCCCCATCTTGAGGTTCTTTGCAGAGGGAAACTGAATCTCTTGGTCTAGCTTTATCTAAACTAGCTGTGTGATCTTTGGCAAACCATTTAATCCCAAGCCCTAATTCTCCTACTCATAAAATCCATATTTATTTTGACATTAAATGTTCCAGAAAATGTTTTCCAAATCTAAGAGTCTTTGATTCCCTGGATTCAAATGTAAGTTTAAGCCAACAAATAAGCAAACAAACTTTTGCTGTAAAAGTTACAGTTGTAATACATTGATTCTCAGTACAGTGTTTTATTTGGATAATAAATAATAGATTTGCTCAGCAAGTACTTGGAGTGCCCCACATGGGTGCCACACCATGGTGTGGCCGGGGTGATCCTCCAGAAGGCCCTGCGTCTGTCTCCAGCCTCCTCTCTCTTGCTCTGCAGCAGAAGCTGTGAATTCCAGGTGCCCTTTTGAGCATCTGAAAATTTGGCCAGAATCCACAGAGTGACAATGTGGTTTCCAGAACTTGTTGAGATTATTCACAGTTACCAGTGTCCCTGTCCCTCCTCTTCCCACAAAAACTCTTCAAACTCCCCATCACCTGACATCGTGCACATTCTGTCCTTAGGTGACTATGTCATAGTGTTTTGGGAAAATCTACAGAAAGTCACCCCACTGAAGGGTAAGCCAGTTACTAAAATCCAGTGAAAACTATTATAAACAACTTAATGAACTCTTAACGTATGCATTCTATATCACATCCCTGAAAGATGAATATTACTTTTTCCATTTGACCAATGAAGAAACCAAATCTTGGAGAGGTTAAGTAACTTCCTTTGATTTTTTTCAGAGGAATGATGAAAACTTGACAAAATATGAGACTGTTACATTGGAAACTATTAAACTGGTGTTTCAGATGAGATGGGAGGAGGTTTATTGAGTCATCCTTATAAGACATTGATCCATCTGTGTACCAGGACTGATGAGGCAGTGTTGTATGATAGAAAAAGTGGTCTTCATAAGCTGAATACCCGCGTTTGTAAAATGAGGTAATAATTCTTGCCTTAGAGATTGAATGTTATAATGTATGTTAAATGCAAATTATAGTGCCTAGAATATAGTGGGTGCTCACTACCAATGGTAGCTATCATTATTGCTGTGTAATCACTGGTACATATTTAATCTCTAATATCTTCAAAGCTAGAAAGGGGCAGGTAAATGGAAGGATGTGGAATTATGAAACATGAGGTTACCCAGCATCAGGATTTTTTATATGTGTGCCAGACTGATTCCATTGAATCCCCTTTATAGTTCTGCAAATCTATAGGGCTCGGTCCATGCAAGTTGTTTGGAAAATTCTTATTCACTTGAACTTGTAAATTGAGTCCCTTTTTGGCCATATTATCTACCAATCAATTCAACTACCTTTTTTTCCCCATTCTAACTTCATTCTTGAAGGAAATGTTTCATATTTAGTTTTGATAAAAATAAATCTGGTTTGTTCTCTACATTAGGTATTATGCTAAGGCACTGTCATTTAATATTTGGGTTCCCATGGAGATACTTCCCAAGTGGGACTACAAAATTGAGGGTTCTTATTGATCCCCTGCAATTAAATGGTTCCTCTGAGAGAGAATCTGACATCAACTTCTCTCTCTTGGTGTTGCCACAAGAAAACTAAGAACCGTGAAGAGGGAAGGTATACGGATGGAAACATTCCCCACTCTGCTAAAAAGTATTGCCTTCTGGTCAACTCATAAAACTGTAAACACCGTAGTGATTGCTTTCCAGTTATAAAGGCAAGGCCTTTGGTTGGTTGGTTTGTTTTCTAGATGAATAGATACTTGCTGAGTCAAAGTGGATAGAATTACATTGTTCATATCTGCACATATGTCCCAGTCAGGTGTTTTAATTTCCCCAAAAAAGGTTCTATGGGGTTATATCGTGCCCACCCCCTCATTCGTGTTCACCCAGAACCTCAAAATATTTACCTTATTTGGAAATAAGAGTCTTTGAAGATGTAATTGGAGTTAAGATGAGGTCACACTAGAGTAGGATGGGTCCTAAATCCAGTATGACTAATGTCTTCAAAAGACAAGGAGAAGACACAGAGACACGAAGCAGAACTCTTCATGAAGGGAGAGGCAGAGATTGGAGTGATTTGTCTATGAGGCAAAGAATGCCAAGGATGTCTGGGAACCACAGCCATGGAATAGACTCTCTTTGTGAGTGCCCGTGGGCACCAACCCTCTAAACACCTTAATCTTATACTCCTAGCCTCCACAACTGTGAAACAATAAATTTATGTTGGTTAGGTCACCCAGTTTGTGATAATTTGTTACAGCAGCCTTGGAAAACTAATATAGAAGCCTTTTTTTTTTTTTATAAAGCCTCAGTGAATAACTTTATCAAAGTGCTTTGGAAGCAGAAATAGTTAAACTGGACAGACCCAAAGATCAACCAAAATTCACCATCATCTTTTCCCAGTAGGTACCACTTTTCTTTAACCTGCCAGGATACGTGTCATATAAAACGGGGTTACAGAAGCTTTTGAATACAGATTAATTCCTGGATGTAAATTTCCAGTTACCAGAAGGTTATCACAACATGCCTTCCTGGCTTAAAATTTTCTTCTGGTCTTCATTTGATTGTTTGCTTTTGTTTTTCAATTGGCCTTGGTTCCAAATTGAACCTGGGAAAAAATAATGGGATTTGATATGACAATAAAATATTGGTTCAGTTTTCTATTACTAGGAGATTTCAATTCATTGTATGAAGAGTATCAGTGGGTTTTGCTGAACGTGTTCCAATTTATGATTAATGTTTTAAAGGAGTGGAGGTGTTTTAAAGGAGTGGAGGTGTTTTAAAGGAAGTGTTTAAGGCTTAAATCCTATCCAACTTAAAAACAAACAAGAAAATGGCAAGATCAACCAGATCTTCTCAGAAGCACCATTATAGTCCAGGTCTTCACATTTTTGTCCCTTTTTACTCTGTAGAAGACATAAAAGGAAAAAATAAACCATTAAAAATTTAGGACAGGCAGTATATACTTACAACTTCAGAGTACTCAAAGATGGGGGAAGGGAGTCCATTGGGAAATTGACAACCAGGAAAAATGTGGAACAGTTTTGGGGTTGGCCTTTGGCAAAAGGGCGAACTGTCCAGGAGTCAGGTCCTTCAAACACATGGATTTATCTTTAGACTTTTCTGTAAGGTGAGGGGGACCCTTAGCAAAGATAGGGAATAAAGGGAGAGATGAGGAGGTGAGTGATGGGTTATTGAAATCACTCCGATTCCTGTCTGGGGAAAGCTATGGGGCAGAAATGAGAAAGGTTGGCCCCTAAACATCACAACATTTTCCCATAATGTAGCTGAACTTGGCAGTCTTACCTGCTACTATTACATCACCTGGGATTGTAAGTGCATGGTGAGTACCTTTAAAGCATCTATATACTCATTGTTTCACTTGGTCCTCATATACTCTCATTCACACACAGAACCATAGGTATTTATGCTCCTATTTTACCTGAGACTCTGAGAATTTAAAGAAATTTCCCTGAATCACATAGCTAGTAAGTAAATGAGCTGGGATTCAGCTATTAATCTGATTCCAGACCCTAGCTTTTTTTGAACAAACTCTGCTGTCCTCTTGGAAAATCCCTGGAAAGCTACTTCTTTGACTATTCTGAGAGGCTGATCAGTCCAAGTTGTATCTCTGAGCTGGTCATTAATGATAATATAGCACTAGAAAATAAGCTAGGTATAGAAATTACATGTCTACTAAAATATGTCAAGTTTATATCTTTTCTGAGTATCAACAAACACATTTTAATTCCCAAGGAAGTCTCCCTTTTCTTCCAAACAGGCACATTTCTTTAAATAGATCTTTTAGGGAATACAGAATAACTTCTAGTGACTATTTCACGGAAAATGTTCACATGGAAATGAGGGATATAAGCAGAGTAGTCTAAATTTCCTTGGAGCTAGAGATTGCACCTTTCTTCATGTAATTGAACTCAAGATGAAAGCAATGGTGTCAAAATCATAAAACATCAAACCAGCTTCCAATGTATATTGTTGAACTTCTCTGTAACTCAAGTGTTTGGAAGATGAATCCTGGCTCACTACTCTGAGTTGACCACATACGTGCTTTGTTAATATCAGGGGAACTTCATTAGCATCTAGTGAAGATTAAAAAAAAGAGAAGAAGAAGAAGCCATGATAATAACCAAAAATAATGTTGCTGTGTGCCAGGTATTCTGTATGAATTATGGCTTGTAATTCTCCCAAAATTTTAGGAAGTAAGGTTGGTTTTACTCAGATTTTTTTTAAATCAGAAACACTTGAGATAAGGAACTATTAACTTAGAAAAATTAAGAAATGTGCTCAAGATCCCATGACTAGTCCCAGGATTCAAACTCTCATCTATCTGACTCAAACTCCATGCTCTTAACCCAGTTGTAAATCCAAATATGGAAGACTCAGTATTTTGATGCCTCCTTAATGGCTGAAGTGGTAGGTTGCAGAGGCATGTGAAGTATTCACAGCTATGTGTGAGCCACTGCTGATTCAGCTGTCCCCCAAAAAATATTTATTGAGTAAATTTATTAAATGCCAAGTACTATGCCATTTGCTGGTTATACAAAAGTAAACATGACACATATAATCTCTTACTTTTAGAAGAAAGAAACATCCTAAAAGTTAACCCACTAAAAATGAACTATGAGTGGTGGTAAGTACATCGAGAAAAACAAACCAAAGGCTGAAATGGAGAATGCATTTGGGGTAAGCGTGTGGTGTTATCTCAGTGAGGTGACACTTAAGATGAAGGATTAGTGGAGCTGGCAGTATGAAGAGTCAAGGTGGGACATTGTCCTCAAGGCAGAGAGAACAGCATGTGCAAAGGCTCTGGGCCAGAAAGAGTTGGACATATTGCAGGAACAAAAGAGATCTAGTGTGATTGGAGCACAATAAGGGCAGGAGTGAGGCCTAACATGGAATTGAGAAAAAAGCAGAACCCAGTTCAAAGAGATGTTATTCTTTAGTGAATGGGAAGTCAGGCAGCAGTGAAAGACATTGAAGAGTATGAGCAGGGAAAGGAGTAGAGACAGGGTGTTCCTGGAGCTGAATCCTACTAATTTTCATGATGTTAGAAGACCCATTGACTTGTACTGCCACACTTAAAGAGCCACTTTAATTCTGCTCCTCGCTGAAGCTCTGTCTTTCAACACTTCCCAGGACTCTTGAGTCCTTGCTAAATTCTCTGCAACCAATTGTGTTATAGACTTCTCAGGATTTTCCATATAAACAATTATGTAACCTGTAAATAGAGATAGTTTTACTTCTTTCTTTTCTATGTATATGTCATTTAATTATTTTTCTTGTGTTATTGCAATCTTTAGTACTCTCAACATAGTTTTGAACACAAGTGGTGAGAGTAGTCATCTTTGTGTTTCACATCTTAGGGGGAAAGCATTTCAAATTTCATCAAGTATAATGTTATAACTAGGTTTTCCAAAGATGCCTTATATCACATTAGTGAAGTTTCTGTTTATTCTTATTTTGATGAGGGTTTATAATATAAATTTATATCACGAATGGGTGACATATTTGTCAATTGCATTTTCTGCGTCTATTAATCATACCGCTTTTCCTACTTTCTAGTGTTATATTAACTTAGTGATATTAGGGTAAATCCTACTTGGCACAGATATATAATACATCACTAGGTTTTACTTTTTAAAATTTTTGCTGAGGATTTTTTTACATCAGTATTCATGAAGAATTTAATTTATAATTTTTATGAAGTTTTTGGCAGGATTTAGTATTAGGGTTATGCTATTCTCATATAAATGATTGAGACGTGTTTTCCTCTAAATTCTGAGTTTGTATAAGACTGGTGTTATTTCTTCATTGTTTAATAGAATTTACTAGTCAAACCATCTTGGTCTAGAGTTATCTTTATGAGAAGGCTTTTGATAAGTAATTAAATGTTTTTAATTAATACTAGAGTTTTCAATTTTTCTGTTTCATTTTGTGTCAGTTTTGGCCAGTTGCATTTTTCAAAGAATTTTTCCATTTCATAATTTGATAAATTTTATGCAAAAAGTTACTCATAGTATTCCCTAAAAACTCTAGTGAAGAACTCTTTTTTTTTTTCTTGATATTGGTCATTTGTGTTTGCTCTCTCTCATCTAGTTTTGAGAAATTAACAGTTTTCTTTTTTCATATTCACAAAGAAAAATCTTTTGGCTTTGTTTATTTTCTCTATTTTATGTCTTTTTTTAAAAAAATTAATTTTGGCTCATACTTTTTTAAAACTTATTTTGTGTTTACTTTGTCATATTTTTTTTCTAGCTCCTAGGCTATTAGGTCACTGGTTTTGAACCTTTCTTCTTTTCTAAAGCATTAAAGCTGTAAAATTCCTTTGAATCATTGTGTCACCTACATCCCCTAAATTATATGTTTTGTTTTGCATTATCATTCAGTACAAAACATTTTAAAATTTTCCTTATGATACCTATGGTAACCCATGGATTATTTGAAAGTGTGTTATTTAATTTCCAAGTATTTGGGAATATTCCAGAAAATGTTCTGTTGATTTTAATTTAATTCTATTGGGGTCAGGGAACACAGCTTTTAAATTTATTAAGAATTGTTTTGTGGGGGGCGCCTGGGTGGCGCAGTCGGTTAAGCGTCTGACTTCAGCCAGGTCACGATCTCGCGGTCCGTGAGTTCGAGCCCCGCGTCGGGCTCTGGGCTGATGGCTCAGAGCCTGGAGCCTGTTTCCGATTCTGTGTCTCCCTCTCTCTCTGCCCCTCCCCCGTTCATGCTCTGTCTCTCTCTGTCCCAAAAATAAAATAAAAAACGTTGGAAAAAAAAAAATTAAAAAAAAAAAAAAAGAATTGTTTTGTGGTTTAGCATATGATCTGAGTTGGCGACTGTATCGAGAACATTTGAAAAGAATGTTTATTTCACAGTCGGCAAGTATAGTGTTTTATGAATATCATTTGGGTCACGGTACTTGATACTGGTTCAATGTCTATACCGGTTCGGATCTTTGATGGATTTTTGTCTGGTATCCATTTGTGAGAAAGGGTATTTAAGTTGCCAGCTATGATTGTGTAATTATCTATTTTTCTCTTCAATTCTGTCACTTGTTGCTTCATGAATTTTAAAGCTCCATTTTTAGGAGCACATTTATGACTGCTATATCTTTCTAGTGGTTGGATCCTTTAACCATTATGCAGAGTTCCTCTTACTATCTAGTACTGCTCTTTGCATTGACTAATATTGATATTAATATAAGACTTATTATTCTTACGTTTACTGTTAGCATAGTATGTCCTTTTGACTCCCATTTACTTTCAATTCGTCTGTCCTCATATCTGAAGTGTGTATTTTGTAAATAGCATATATTTAAAACTTGTATTTTATTAGTTTTTACAATCTTTGTCTTACCTGGAATGTTTGGTCTATTAATGTACAATGTGATATTGTCACGGTTGGATTAAATTCTGTTATTTTACTATTTGCCGCCTTTTGTTCTGTTACCCTTTCCTTTCTTCATTTGGGTGATTTGATTATATTTTATAATTCCATTTCATTTCAGTTATTGGCTTTTTAGCTGTATATAATATTTTTTTTGGTGGCATTCGTGGTTACTTTACATACCTTTAACTTTGTACAGTCTACTTAGAATTAGTATTATACTACTTCACCTAAGATGTAGAAACCTTGAAACCACATGGGTCAATTTATCCTTGTTCTTTATGGTACCTATCTTTTTCTTCATGTGTATTACATATGTACTAAACATAAAGCTTCTAAGACAGTGTAACTGTTAAACAGTTCCGAGTATTTTAAAGAAAGTAAGAAGTGAAGTTGTTTTTATAGTTACTCAAATATTTACCCTTTTTTTCTTTTTTTAATATTCTTCATTCCTTCCTGAAGGTTTGTATTTCCATCTAACATTATGTCCCTTTGGCTGAGGAACTTCCTCCAGTTTTACTTGTAGTTTAGTTCTGTCAGCAATAAATTCCCTGGAGTCTTTCTTTTAGCTGAGCATGTGCTTATTTTGGCTTGGTTCTTGAAGGATATTTTGTCTAGACATAGATTTGTGGGCATGGTTTCTTTCTTTCTCTCCTTTAATTATTGTGTTCCACTCTCCTCTGTTGTTTCTAGTAAGCAGCCGGTAGTGATTTAATCATTATTTTCCTATACTTAACAGGGAATACTATGTAGTTATATAGTCTTATAATATGTGTATTATATATATAAGAATATAGTCTTTTCCTCTTCTCGCTACTTCCAAGTTTGTTACTTTAGTTTTCAACTTTTACCAGTTTGTACTGTACATAGGCATGTTTTTCTTCATGTTTATTATTCTTGTGATTCATTGAGCTTCTTGAATTTATGTCTTTCTTCAAAACTGGGATATGGCAGTCATTATTTCTTCTCCTCTCCTTTTTGTCCCAATCTCTTTCCTCTCCTTGCGAACTCCAGTTTCTTGTTTGAACTTTTGATGTTGGCTTATTTGGTCCCTGAACCTCTTATTTATTTCTTCTATCTTTTTTTCTCTGTTATTTATATTGGATAATTTCTACTGATCTACCTTTAAATTTAATGACTCTGTCCCCTGTCATTTCTATTCTGCTGGTAAGCACATCCAAGGCTTTTATTTATTTATTTATTTATATTTATTTATTTATTTATTTATTTATTTATTATTTCAGATACTGCCTTTGTTAGTCCTAGAATTTCCAATTTCTTCTTCTTGGCTTCTTCTTCTTGGCTAAGATTTCTTGTTTCATTTCTTAAGTCCATACTTCCTTTATGGAAATGTGACCAATTATAATAACTGCTTTAAAATCCTTGTCTGCTGATTTTAACATCCAAAAAGTCACCCAAGAGCTAGGCTTTATTCCTTTAAAGCAGGGGTCGGCAAACTTTTCCTGTAAAAGGACGGACAGTAAGGAGTTTACTTTCTAGGAGCCTCTCACGGTCTCTGTCATACATTCGTCTTCTTATTTATTTATTTTTTAACAAACCCTTCAAAAAAGTTAAAACCATTCTTAGCTAACAAGTTATACAAAAACAGGCCAAAGGCTAGATTTGGCTCTTGGACAGTAGTTTGCTGACCCCTCCTTTGAGAATGTATCATATTTTTCTGTCTCTTTGTGCATCAACTACTTTTGGATTGTATTAGGGAATTGTGATTTTTATGTTGTAAAAACCACAATTATGTTAAATTATGTTATAGTCTTGGAAGGAATGTTATTCATTTTGGGGAAGCTGGCTTTCGCTGGCAATTAACTCGGTTGGGCTCAAGCTATCCTTTTGATGGCAGCTCAAACCTCAATTCAGTTAATTTATTCATAGTTTAAGTGCTTAGAGTCTTCTCTGAGCATTTAAAATTTAGGGTGCAGCCAGAGATTTGGGGTAGAATCTTCACATAGAATTCAGGGCTCTGCCTCTCCATTCTGAAAGTTTTCCTTCAGTTTTCCAGCTGCTGGGGATGTGCTATGTAACTTCTGTCCTCCAATTCTGTAGTTTAGAAAGGCTACAGATTTTTTTCTCAGTGAAAAGGCTGAGGTCTTTTGTCAGACTAAAAGGCAACAAATTAATCCAGTCCTATTGTGCGTTTCCTAGGGACAGCTCCTCTCTAGAATATTCCTGTGTGTGTTTTTTTATTGTTTTCCAGTCTCTGTTATTAATTCTCCAGTGTTGTTATTGTTGTTGTCTACGTTATTTTCCAAAGTTTCTATTTGTTATCTCCTGGAGGATTGTTCTGATAGGACCTCATTCAGCTATACCAGAAAGAAAGTTGACATATATTTAATATTATATGTCATTTATAAGTATGCCATTTGGAAATATAAGCAAATAATTTGGTTAAATAGTTCTAAAAGTAGTTCTTCACATTCACAGTTCAGAATCATTTTCTGAATCACTTTTTGACTTATTTGTGGATGTCTGTGTTTTTTCCTATAGTCTCATCTTTAATGCCATCAAAAATACTGGTGATGCAGCATTTTTTTTTAACAGTCTTCAATTATTGTCCCCAAGGTTTTCATTCTAGCTGATTATAAGCATTCTGTAAATTTTGATGCTGGCATTTTTTGATTTTTGTTTTTAATCTTACAAGAGGTTGACTACCTGTCAATAGAAGGCATTCAGACAACAACCATTATTCGTATTCCTTCCTGAAATGGTTATTAAGGGTTTATTAATTGAAACATTTAAGGGATGCTATTATTCAGTAATACAAAGGAGTAAGCACTAGTTTACATATGTACAGGAAATGAGAAGTCTGTCACAATTGTACCCTGGCTGATAGCAACTGTGAAATGACAGTTTATAAAGCACATGACAATTTCAGAGACATTAAAATATGAAAAATGTGCATCTTATAACTGATTAAATGTAAGATTTTAGAACTAGTACAGTTAGATTTTCTAACCCTATATGCTCCCAGATCTCTGAACTTCCTCCCTTCACTAGATTTCCACTTATAAACCAGCCAATCCTTCCATGAGTTCTTGTATCATAATACTTTCTTAAGGGTGGTCAACATTAGCTAACGCCCACTACCAGTACGACTCAGCTAGTTACAACATACATCACTTCTGCCCATCGTCCATTGGTTAGAAGTCAATCTGACAGCCAATCGCAATAACAGTGGAAGTTGAGAAATATAGTCTACAGATGGGGTCAGATGGTAGAGGAAGTGGGTGAAGAAACTAGCCCCCAGAGGCTAACGTTTGCCAAGGTAACACTGCAAGTAAATGTCAGAGCTGGTATGTGACATCTCTAGAGTTCAGCTTTCTCCTGTGTAAAATGGAAATATTAATAATAGTTTCTATACCATAGATCTATTCTAGGGATTATATGATATGCTATGATACATCGAGGAGACTTTGTACCAACACTAGCATTTAGTAAGTCCTACACCATATTAACTCAATTTGACTCAGCCCTCTACAATATTTTTTAGTATATCTTAAGTCTACTCTTCTCTTACCATTTGGATAAATACCATTGATTAAGAAACTATTATGGGCTAGGCACGGTTGGTTATCTTTTTATGCACATTTAGTCAATTACTCCTAATAATCACATAAGGTAGGCTTAATGACCAACTGCATTTCACAGACAAGAAATGAGATTTAGCAAGGTTAGGTATCTAGATTTCTCTTGTCTCTCATTAGCTTGATGTTTTTTGTTTCTTCACAGCCCAGCTCAATTCTTTCTTTCCTTATGGAGATTTTACCTGACTAGTCCAGCCCTCACTTAGCTCCAAGGGACAATACGCGTGCGCGCTCATACACACACACACACACACACACACACACACACACACACACACTACTTAGCTCATTTACCTTGCATGATATCTAGCACTATACTGGGTGCTTAAAGGACTAAAAACTATTTTCAGTATCTGCTGTTTTATTAATTAATCAAAATAGGATTTAGAATATACTGCTTCCATTTTATTGTAATCTTTCTAAAACACAAATCTCATGTTATTCTCCTAAGTGCTTCAGTAGCACCTAATAGCCTACTGGTGAAAACCCAGCCTACATTTCTTGTTGTAAAAGTCTCACTATGACCTCGTCTCTGCCAGTCACATCAGCCTCCTCTCTCATTGGTTCTTTCTAATCCAGCTCAATTAAACTGTTGTAATTAACATGGCACCCAGCCCTTTGTTCCTGCTTCTCATTAGCCTCTTATGTCCTCTTCCCCGCTCTTCACCACAAAACTGAGTCTTCAGGACTCAGCGTATGGCTCATTATCTCTATGAAACCTCTGCTATTATCCCCAGGTATGACTGAGTGCTCATTCCTCCAGGCCCCCACTCCAGCCCGTGTAGGATTTTATCAGAGCATCCAGAAAATTTTATTGTACTTGTTTGTTTAAACATTTGTTTGTTCCCCTAGACTGTGAAGATAGGAAATCTGAACTCATTTCTGTAACACTAGAGTCCACCATCATGGTTAATAAATAGTTTAATCAGTTTTAGTGAATTAATGAGTTTGTTTTCGATGCACTCATCATCTCTGCCCCATGGTTTGGATACCCTCTTCTGTACCTTACCTGCCATTGAGACAGAAGTCCTTTGGGCTCTCAGCCACAGCCCAGAATGTCCTCACCTGTCAACTGTATAGATTCTTTCTTGTATTCGTCGTAGATCCCCCACCCCTTGCCCCACAGCAGAGAATTTACAGGACTTTTTTTTGCCTAGTACAACACTAGGCCCCTTACTTGTCGGCACACCATCTCTGTGTCAGTCAGGCTCACTGCCCTTCAGAGACCTCCGCTCAGGTGCTCAACCTCACCTCCCCTATTCACCTTCTTCCCATCTTACACGACCCCACCTCTGAACATCACCTTGTATAATTTTTTTCCCTAAAGAGTTGTTAACATTTGTATAGCACTTTATAATTTATAAAGATTGTTCTATCTAATCCTCAGAGCAGTTTTATGAATTATTATGGTCATCATCCCAATTATAGAGATAAATACTTTCCTTATAGTGCTGAGCAACACATCATGGATATCAGGGGTCTCAGAAGAGGAGCTCAACATGATTTTAATGAATATTTGTTGAGCACTAAAATATGAAAATCACCGGGCTTGTTGCTGTAGGGCACAGACAGGTGATCAAGTTATAGTCTTTGTGCTCAGAGAGCTAATGGTCAGTGGAAAATAAAAATTAAAAAAGAGAAAAATGCTGTCACAACAACAACAACAGCAGCAGCAGCAACAACAATGTGTTTTTAGAGTGTCTGCTATGTGCCAGACATTTTAATGCATTTAATATATTTATATTCATCCTCACAATAATCCTGGGAGGTGGGCATAGCCGTACCATTCTCATGGATAAGGAAACTGAGTTTGAGAGATTAAGTGACCTGCCCAAACTTGCACGGCTAGTAGTGGCAGAGATGAGATTTTAAGCTATGACTACCTGGCTCCAGAATGCTTGCTCTTTCTACTACAGCATACTGCCTCTTGGGTGCAAATTTCTAGTACAGTGTAAGCTGATGAAGGAGAGCAGAGTAATGGACAGTCCAATACTATTTAGGACTAGAGAAGAACCTTGCTTTTGAATTGGAGCTTGACATATGGAGAACATTATATAAGAGATTTTGGTGTGGGGGGAAAGTACTCAGGTAAAGAAAAATGCCTTTCCTGTAGCCTGGGTGTGTGGGAAAAGTGATTAATTAAATGTGGAGAGAGTCTGAAAAGGCTCGTGTAGGGCAGTCCAGTTAGAGGATGGACAGACTTCAGAATCATTGGAAATGTAGAATCAACCAGAGCTAGGGGCTGATTGACTCTTAAGGAATGTTATTGGATGAATTGTATCCCCCCCCCCCATTCATATACTGAAGTTATAACCTCCAGTACCTCAGAATGTGACTGTATTTGGAGATAAAGTCTTTAAGGATGTAATTAAATTAACATGAGGGCATTATGGCAGACCCTAATCTGACTGGTGTCCCTATAAGAAGAGGAAATTAGGGCACAGACACAGTGGAATACCATGTGAGGACATAGGGAGAAGACAGCTGTCTACAAGCCAAGATGAGAGGCCTCAGATGAAGCCAACCCTACCAACACCTCAGACTTCTGGCGTCCACGATTGTGAGAAAATAAATTTCTGTTGTTTAAACATTTAAGCCCCAAGTCTGTGGTATTTGGTTGTGGCAGCCCTAGCAAACTAATACAAGGAGTGATGGGGAGAAGGGGGTCCACTGTATGTATGTGTGTGTGTGTGTGTGTGTGTGTGTGTGTGCGTGCGTGTGTATGTATATATACACACATATATATATATGTGTAAGTGGTTGGGAAAGAAAAGACATTGAGTTTTGTAAAGGAGATAAATATTTGTTAATTGATCTTTTCATTGATTATGAATGGAGATTGGCCAGTTCCAGGAACTCAAGGGAGGCCATTTCTTAAGCTACCGACAATATATAATTTCATGCGTGACATGGCATCTTGTGGATGTTCCTGGACTGATCTGTGTTCCTTCTTCACTCTGACCAGATTGAGAAGGAAATTTTACTGCTGTGATGTCAGCTCAAGGTTGAAATATGAGTTGGCCCCTCACCTCTCCCAGTGTTTCAATAAAGGTGCTAGGGCTGATCAGAGATTGGAATCATGCTTAGCAGACCTGCGGCTGCTTTTAACTCTGCAGAAGTAATTGAGATTTATGAACTCCTTATTAGCTCCTTAAAACAAAATGAGGAACTTGAAATTCCCATCTGTCAAGATTAAGGAGGGAAGAATTTATTTTTGCTCTTAAAATCTTTCTTTAATGAAAGTGATTCCTTTTCACCTCTCCCCTTTTATATCACTTGGGAGCAATATCCCTATGAAGAGATAAGAGGGGTTAGGAGTAGAAAAATGGAAAGCCTAAATCGTTATTTTCAATTCCACAAATATGTTGTGCGTTCAGTATGTGCCAGAAATCCCGTCAGGGTTTAGGGATACAAAGATGAATAAAACAAGGTGCCTGATCTAAGTTCTGTGAAAACTTCTTTTGACTTAAATACATTATATTTTCCACCTACTATGTGTCAAGAGATTTACAGCATTTTCTCACCTAGTCTTCAAAATTATTCTTCAAGGTCATTTTAAAGAAAGATTAACCAGATTGCTCAAGGTTAAACAGTGATCCTCATGATTTGATCCAAATTCTGAATCCAAATTTCTAGAAGACTGGACTGTTCTTTGGTTCAGCCATCACAGATGGCTTCCAGGAACCTTTGGATTCTGGCTTCAAGTCAAGTCAGGCGGTGCTGGCTGCCCACCAAGAAGAAGCCAGCAGTGTTGGGAGTTCACCTGGGGGATTTGGTGCCTGGTCAGATCTCCAGGGGGATATGCACATGTGTGTGTTCATAGGTGTGTGTGCATGTGCATGTGGAGATTTTTCTCTACTCTCATCTTGCAGTGGGTTGTGGTCTTGCTTGCACAATTTTTTCCCTAGAGTCTATTTTGTGAAATATAATTGAAATCGAAACGCCAGTGATTTTTAATCATACTTCCAATTTATATCTCATGTAACCATATGCCAGTGTTCTCGGAGTGTTACAGGGATATGAATTATGCTGAAATTGGATTAGGCAAATACACATTTTCCTTAAAAAATAGATACCCAGAGCTGTAATTTAATTCCACCAACTCTAAAGATTCTCTCGGAAATACCCTGTGTATCTTATCAGCAGCTCATTGTGAATTTTCTTCTGGGCTACTTTCTCTGCCTTTTCATTTTCTTTCAGAATCCACTGTATTTAACAAACATTAGCAACTATAGGAAGTCAATTTATATCAAAAGCATCCCTAAATGTAAGGAAATCAAGTTTTCAAGACCCTTCTTCCATTCTTCAATTTTGGGGGAAGCAATTAAGAACATTTTCTCTTCAAGTAGATCCTTTAAGCTGTATCAAAACTTGAGTATTTAAACAGTTGTTAGACCAGCGCTTCAGAGCCTACTGGCTGCAAGTCAGGCATTATCTTATTGTTTTGTAATAACTTTATGGTTTGCTGAGGACACTAATGTGAGCCAACAACACTGAAAGTGTGCTTATTCTGGGGTATTGTCACTCTTTACATTCTGTTGGAGTAATCTCACTACTAATAAATGTAGAGGTTTAAATATATAACAGGAAAAGAAACACGATGGAATAGGAGGAAAAATTCTTTCTCAAACTTTCAAATTACTTTGGATATGACATTATGAGGTAGTTCCAAGTGTGGCTTCAGGGAACCAGATGGCCTGGGTTTGTATCCCTGTCACACTCCTTCCCAACTGTGACCTTGACCAACCTGTTTAAATTCTCTGTGTCTCAGATCCCTTAAAAAAAGTGCTCTGAGGACTCAATGAACTAACATCTATCAAGTGCTTAAAATAACGCCTTGTATATCATCCATATGAAACAGGTTTCCTATTAATGTTATTTGGGCTCCATTTAATTGGCTGTGATTGGGGGTGACAGGCAAAAACAATGGACTCAAGATCCTAATTCTTGGATCATGTGCATGTTAGCTTATGTAGCAAAAGAGACTTTGCAGATGGGATTAAGTTAAGGATTTTGAGGTAGGGAGGTTATCCTGGATCATCTGGGTGGGCTCAGTATAATCATCAATAAAGGAAAGAGGGAGGCAGGAGGCTTGCTCACAGAGAGGTGCACAGAGGGAAGCAGAGGCGGGGGTTCTGTGATTGCTGACTTTGAAGATGGAAGAGAGGATGAGTCAAGGAAAGCAGGCTGCCTCTAGAAGCTGGAGAAAGCAAGGAAACAGCTTCTCCTCTAGAGCCTCCCAAAGGAATGCAGCCTTGCCATGCCCTGATTTAGTGAGACTTCTGGTCTCCAGAACTGTGAGATAATAAATCAGAAAGTGTTGGTCAAGCCACTAACTTTGCAGTAATCTGTTACAGCATCTATAGGAAACTAATACGTCAGGCCAGTTGCCAACATCCAGGGGGTCCTGACTGCCACCACAATGAAACACAGGCTTGCAAGCTGGAAGTCCAAGCTTCCTCACAGTGTCCCTCCTAGGCCACATTTTCTGTTGCTCCCATATGTGAGTGTTGTTCTACAGCAAAATGGATTTATTTTCTTTTTCTAGTTTGCCTCCTGCTGTACACAGGATACACATTTTCTCTATGTCACCACATAGGTGTTTTTGCTTTGCCTAGAAAGTCCTTTTTCTCCTCTCCCTATACAAAATTATTTCCCAGTTTTCAATGCTAAGACCAAATATCTCCTAATCCTGGTGGGCCTTTCATCCTGGCTGTGCTTGAGGAGGCAGCCATGTGCAGATCAAACTGATTGGTAGAAAATATTCAAATAACCAAACCATAAGTAGATTCAATATCAAACTTGTATGGTTTTTTTTCCCCAAGATTTTGTTGAAATTCAAGTTAACATATAGTGTAGTATTGGTTTCAGGAGTAGAATTTAGTGATTCATCGCTTATACCCAATGCCCATTACAACAAGTGCCCTCCTTAGTACACATCACCCATCTAGCCCACCCTCACCACCTCCCCCCATCAACCCTCAGTTTGTTCTCTATTGTTAAGAGTCTCATATGGTTTCCCTCCCTCTCTGTTTTTATCTTATTTTATTTTTCCATCCCTTCCTCTATGTCCATCTGTTTTGTTTAAATACCAGAAATGAGTGAAATTATATGGTATTTTTCTTTCTCTGACTTATTTCACTTAGCGTAGTACACTTTAGTTCCTTCCACATCGTTGCAAATGGCAAGATTTCATTCTTTTTATGGCTGAGTAATACTCCATTGTAAATCTATACCACATCTTCTTTATTCATCACCAGTCGATAGACATTTGGGTTCTTTCTGTAGTTTGGCTCTTGTTGATAGTGCTGCTATAAACATTGGGGTGCATGTGCCCCCTTTGAATCAGTATTTTTGTGTCCTTTGGTTAAATATCTAGTAGTGTAATTGCTGGGTCATAGGGTAGCTCTATCTTTAACTTTCTGAGGAACCTCCACACTGTTTTCCAGAGTGGCTGCACCAGTTTGCATTCCCATCGACAGTGTAAGAGAGTTTCTCTTTCTCCACATCCTTGTTAACATCTGTTGTTTCCCGAGTTAATTTTAGCCATTCTGACAGGTGTGAAGTGGTATCATGTTGTGGTTTGATTTGTATTTCCCTGATGATGAGTGATGTTGAGCAAACATCAATCCTCTGTTATTGCCAGCCTATGTAGATACCTGGGAGCACATTGGCCCCAAGTAATCTCTATTCTCAGGACACATGAAGACACTTGTGCATATGGAATTATAAAGCAGCAAATCTCTTAAGATGAAAAGTTCCAACATGATCTTTTACCAGAGAATTTATGTTTTGAATTCCATCTACTGGCTGAAGTGCATTGAAGGACATTTTTTTTTCCCCTAGATGTTTCTAGTCTGACTAGACTGGACTACTGGAGATCACAAAACCTACTAGAGACATTTAAACCGGAGACATATTCACTTGTCAAGAATTTCTAGTCTCTTCTTCAACTGGCAGTAAACAGACAGGCAAAGCACTAACCTAAGAGTAATAACGGCAATAGTATTGATACTAAAGATGAAAGTTGGGGTGCCTGGGTGGCTCAGTCGGTTAAGCGTCCAACTTCGGCTCAGGTCATGATCTTGCAGTTTGTGGGTTCAAGCCCCATATCAGTCTCTGTGCTGACAGCTCAGAGCCTGGAGCCTGCTTCAGGTTCTATGTCTCCCTCTTTCTCTCTCTGCCCCTCCCCAACCCCTGCTCTGTCTCTCTCTCTCTCAAAATTAAATAAATATTTTTTTTTTTTGTAACTTGAATTCTTTTTTTTTTTATATGAAGTTTATTGACAAATTGGTTTCCATACAACACCCAGTGCTCATCCCAAAAGGTGCCCTCCTCAATACCCATCACCCACCCGCCCCTCCCTCCCACCCCCCATCAACCCTCAGTTTGTTCTCAGTTTTTAACAGTCTCTTATGCTTTGGCTCTCTCCCACTCTAACGTCCTTTTTTTTTTTTTTTTTTTTCCTTCCCCTCCCCCATGGGTTCCTGTTAAGTTTCTCAGGATCCACATAAGAGTGAAACCAGATGGTATCTGTCTTTCTCTGTATGGCTTATTTCACTTAGCATCACACTCTCCAGTTCCATCCACGTTGCTACAAAAGGCCATATTTCATTTTTTCTCATTGCCACGTAGTATTCCATTGTGTATATAAACCACAATTTCTTTATCCATTCATCAGTTGATGGACATTTAGGCTCTTTCCATAATTTGGCTATTGTTGAGAGTGCTGCTATGAACATTGGGGTACAAGTGCCCCTATGCATCAGTACTCCTGTATCCCTTGGGTAGATTCCTAGCAGTGCTATTGCTGGGTCATAGGGTAGGTCTATTTTTAATTTTCTGAGGAACCTCCACACTGCTTTCCAGAGCGGCTGCACCAATTTGCATTCCCACCAACAGTGAATGAGGGTTCCTGTTTCTCCACATCCTCTCCAGCATCTATAGTCTCCTGATTTGTTCATTTTGGCCACTCTGACTGGCGTGAGGTGATACCTGAGTGTGGTTTTGATTTGTATTTCCCTGATAAGGAGCGACGCTGAACATCTTTTCATGTGCCTGATGGCCATCCGGATGTCTTCTTTAGAGAAGTGTCTATTCATGTTTTCTGCCCATTTCTTCACTGGGTTATTTGTTTTTCGGGTGTGGAGTTTGGTGAGCTCTTTATAGATTTTAGATACTAGCCCTTTGTCCGATATGTCATTTGCAAATATCTTTTCCCATTCCGTTGGTTGCCTTTTAGTTTTGTTGGTTGTTTCCTTTGCTGTGCAGAAGCTTTTTATCTTCATAAGGTCCCAGTAATTCACTTTTGCTTTTAATTCCCTTGCCTTTGGGGATGTGTCGAGTAAGAGATTGCTACGGCTGAGGTCAGAGAGGTCTTTTCCTGCTTTCTCCTCTAAGGTTCTGATGGTTTCCTGTCTCACATTTAGGTCCTTTATCCATTTTGAGTTTATTTTTGTAAATGGTGTGAGAAAGTGGTCTAGTTTCAACCTTCTGCATGTTGCTGTCCAGTTCTCCCAGCACCATTTGTTAAAGAGGCTGTCTTTTTTCCATTGGATGTTCTTTCCTGCTTTGTCAAAGATGAGTTGGCCATATGTTTGTGGGTCTAGTTCTGGGGTTTCTATTCTATTCCATTGGTCTGTGTGTCTGTTTTTGTGCCAATACCATGCTGTCTTGATGATGACAGCTTTGTAGTAGAGGCTGAAGTCTGGGATTGTGATGCCTCCTGCTTTGGTCTTCTTCTTCAAAATTCCTTTGGCTATTCGGGGCCTTTTGTGGTTCCATATGAATTTTAGGATTGCTTGTTCTAGTTTCGAGAAGAATGCTGGTGCAATTTTGATTGGGATTGCATTGAATGTGTAGATAGCTTTGGGTAGTATTGACATTTTGACAATATTTATTTTTCCAATCCATGAGCAGGGAATGTCTTTCCATTTCTTTAAATCTTCTTCAATTACCTTCATAAGCTTTCTATAGTTTTCAGCATACAGATCCTTTACATCTTTGGTTAGATTTATTCCTAGGTATTTTATGCTTCTTGGTGCAATTGTGAATGGGATCAGTTTCTTTATTTGTCTTTCTGTTGCTTCATTGTTAGTGTATAAGAATGCAACTGATTTCTGTACATTGATTTTGTATCCTGCAACTTTGCTGAATTCATGTATCAGTTCTAGCAGACTTTTGGTGGAGTCTATCGGATTTTCCATGTATAATATCATGTCATCTGCAAAAAGCGAAAGCTTGACTTCATCTTTGCCAATTTTGATGCCTTTGATTTCCTTTTGTTGTCTGATTGCTGATGCTAGAACTTCCAGCACTATGTTAAACAACAACGGTGAGAGTGGGCATCCCTGTCGTGTTCCTGATCTCAGGGAAAAAGCTCTCAGTTTTTCCCCGTTGAGGATGATGTTAGCTGTGGGCTTTTCATAAATGGCTTTTATGATCTTTAAGTATGTTCCTTCTATCCCGACTTTCTCAAGGGTTTTTATTAAGAAAGGGTGCTGGATTTTGTCAAAGGCCTTTTCTGCATCGATTGACAGGATCATATGGTTCTTCTCTTTTTTTTTGTTAATGTGATGTATCACGTTGATTGATTTGCGAATGTTGAACCAGCCCTGCATCCCAGGAATGAATCCCACTTGATCATGGTGAATAATTCTTTTTATATGCTGTTGAATTCGATTTGCTAGTATCTTATTGAGAATTTTGGCATCCATATTCATCAGGGATATTGGCCTGTAGTTCTCTTTTTTTACTGGGTCTCTGTCTGGTTTAGGAATCAAAGTAATACTGGCTTCATAGAATGAGTCTGGAAGTTTTCCTTCCCTTTCTATTTCTTGGAATAGCTTGAGAAGGATAGGTATTATCTCTGCTTTAAACGTCTGGTAGAACTCCCCTGGGAAGCCATCTGGTCCTGGACTCTTATTTGTTGGGAGATTTTTGATAACCGATTCAATTTCTTCGCTGGTTATGGGTCTGTTCAAGCTTTCTATTTCCTCCTGATTGAGTTTTGGAAGAGTGTGGGTGTTCAGGAATTTGTCCATTTCTTCCAGGTTGTCAATTTGTTGGCATATAATTTTTCATAGTATTCCCTGATAATTGTTTGTATCTCTGAGGGATTGGTTGTAATCATTCCATTTTCATTCATGATTTTATCTATTTGGGTCATCTCCCTTTTCTTTTTGAGAAGCCTGGCTAGAGGTTTGTCAATTTTGTTTATTTTTTCAAAAAACCAACTCTTGGTTTCGTTGATCTGCTCTACAGTTTTTTTAGATTCTATATTGTTTATTTCTGCTCTGATCTTTATTATTTCTCTTCTTCTGCTGGGTTTAGGCTGCCTTTGCTGTTCTGCTTCTATTTCCTTTAGGTGTGCTGTTAGATTTTGTATTTGGGATTTTTCTTGTTTGTTGAGATAGGCCTGGATTGCAATGTATTTTCCTCTCAGGACTGCCTTCGCTGCGTCCCAAAGCGTTTGGATTGTTGTATTTTCATTTTCGTTTGTTTCCATATATTTTTTGATTTCTTCTCTAATTGCCTGGTTGACCCACTCATTCGTTAGTAGGGTGTTCTTTAACCTCCATGCTTTTGGAGGTTTTCCAGACTTTTTCCTGTGGTTGATTTCAAGCTTCATAGCATTGTGGTCTGAAAGTATGCATGGTATAATTTCAATTCTTGTAAACTTATGAAGGGCTGTTTTGTGACCCAGTATATGATCTATCTTGGAGAATGTTCCATGTGCACTTGAGAAGAAAGTATATTCTGTTGCTTTGGGATGCAGAGTTCTAAATATATCTGTCAAGTCCATCTGATCCAGTGTCTCATTCAGGGCCTTTGTTTCTTTATTGACCGTGTGTCTAGATGATCTATCCATTTCTGTAAGTGGGGTGTTAAAGTCCCCTGCAATTACCACATTCTTATCAATAAGGGTGCTTCTGTTTATGAGTAATTGTTTTATATATTTGGGGGCTCCGGTATTCGGCGCATAGACATTTATAATTGTTAGCTCTTCCTGATGGATAGACCCTGTAACTATTATATAATGTCCTTCTTCATCTCTTGTTACAGCCTTTAATTTAAAGTCTAGTTTGTCTGATATAAGTATGGCTACTCCAGCTTTCTTCTGGCTTCCAGTAGCATGATAAATAGTTCTCCATCCCCTCACTCTGAATCTAAAGGTGTCCTCAGGTCTAAAATGGGTCTCTTGTAGACAGCAAATAGATGGGTCTTGTTTTTTTATCCATTCTGATACCCTATGTCTTTTGGTTGGCGCATTTAATCCATTTACATTCAGTGTTATTATAGAAAGATACGGGTTTAGAGTCATTGTGATGTCTGTATGTTTTATGCTTGTAGTGATGTCTCTGGTACTTTGTCTCACAGGGTCCCCCTTAGGATCTCTTGTAGGGCTGGTTTAGTGGTGACAAAGTCCTTCAGTTTTTGTTTGTTTGGGAAGACCTTTATCTCTCCTTCTATTCTAAATGACAGACTTGCTGGATAAAGGATTCTCGGCTGCATATTTTTGCTGTCTAGCACCCTGAAAATCTCGTGCCAATTCTTTCTGGCCTGCCAAGTTTCAAAAGAGAGATCAGTCACGAGTCTTATAGGTCTCCCTTTATATGTGAGGGCACGTTTACCCCTTGCTGCTTTCAGAATTTTCTCTTTATCCTTGTATTTTGCCAGTTTCACTATGATATGTCGTGCAGAAGATCGATTCAAGTTACGTCTGAAGGGAGTTCTCTGTGCCTCTTGGATTTCAATGCCTTTTTCCTTCCCCAGTTCAGGGAAGTTCTCAGCTATAATTTCTTCAAGTACCCCTTCAGCACCTTTCCCTCTCTCTTCCTCCTCTGGGATACCAATTATGCGTATATTATTTCTTTTTAGTGTATCACTTAGTTCTCTAATTTTCCCCTCATACTCCTGGATTTTTTTATCTCTCTGTTTCTCAGCTTCCTCTTTTTCCATAACTTTATCTTCTAGTTCACCTATTCTCTCCTCTGCCTCTTCCATCCGAGCCGTGGTGGTTTGCATTTTGTTTTGCATTTCCTTTAAAGCGTTTTTCAGCTCCTCGTGACTGTTCCTTAGTCCCTTGATCTCTGTAGCAAGAGATTCTCTGCTGTCCTGTATGCTGTTTTCCAGCCCAGCGATTAATTTTATGACTATTATTCTAAATTCACTTTCTGTTATATTATTTAAATCCTTTTTGATCAGCTCATTAGCTGTTGTTATTTCCTGGAGATTCTTCTGAGGGGAATTCTTCCGCTTGGTCATTTTGGATAGTCCCTGGTGTGGTGAGGGCCTGCAGGGCACTTCCCCTGTGCTGTGGTGTATAACTGGAGTTGGTGGGCGGGGCCGCAGTCCGACCTGATGTCTGCCCCCAGCCCACCGCTGGGGCCACAGTCAGACTGGTGTGTGCCTTCTCTTCCCCTCTCCTAGGGGCGGGATTCACTGTGGGGTGGCGTGGCCCGTCTGGGCTACTTGCACACTGCCAGGCTTGTGATGCTGGGGACCTGGCGTATTAGCTGGGGTGGGAAGGCAAGGTGCACGGCGGCAGGGGGGGCAGGCTTAGCTCGCTTCTCCTTAGGTGATCCACTTCAGGAGGGGCCCTGTGGCAGCCGGAGGGAGTCAGATCGCTGCCGGAGGTTTGGCTCCGCAGAAGCACAGAGTTGGGTGTTCGCGCAGAGCGAGCAATTTCCCTGGCCAGAGCTGGTTCCCTTTGGGATTTTGGCTGGGGGATGGGCGGGGGAGATGGCGCTGGCTAGCGCCTTTGTTCCCCGCCAAACTGAGCTCTGTCGTCCGGGGGCTCCGCAGCTCACCCTCCCTTTGTCCTCCAGCCTTCCCGCTTTCCGAGCAGAGCTGTTAACTTATGACCTCCCAGACGCTAAGTCGCGCTTGCTGTCGGAACACAGTCCGTCAGGCCCCTCCTCTTTTGCAAGCCGGACTCGGGGGCTCTGCTTGGCCGGCGAGCCGCCCCTCCGCCCCGGCTCCCTCCCGCCAGTCCGTGGAGCGCGCACCGCCTCGCCGCCCTTCCTACCCTCTTCCGTGGGCCTCTCGTCTGCACTTGGGTCCGGTGACTCTGTTCTGCTAATCCTCTGGCAGTTTTCTGGGTTATTTAGGCAGGTGTAGGTGGAATCTAAGTGATCAGCAGGAAGCGCGGTGAGCCCAGCGTCCTCCTACGCCGCCATCTTCCCAGAATCGGTTCAAAATTAAATAAATATTAAAAAAAATTTAAAGATATCAGTTGAACTAGAATACTTACTTCACAGAAATGAATTTTTTTCTTAGTAAAATCCATTTGGGCATCTTTCAAATTAAAAACATATGTGGAACCAAGCCAGTTTTATTTCCTCTGGAAGCATTTTTAACCTTGGTGGTTGAGGTTGTGGTATCTTGATAAAATTAATAGAAAATGTGGGATTTTAATTCAGATCCCTAGTAATCCAGTGGGTTATCAATGACTGAGTCAATCTTGGAAGATTTCTCTTGGATAATCTGTTTCCTGAAAGTGGAATCGTCTTAGGTAGGTGTCTTCAAGTTGGCTAGCATTTACCAGAACTTGTCTCTTTTCCTTAACATTTAACATTCCATCCTGGAAGTAACGGCCGTTAGAAAAATCTGTCCTTTTTTTGTGTTCTCTTGGTTATCTTATTCCTGCCTGTTTGGAGGATTGATAGCTCAACACGCTTAAGTCCGTCTTCTTGCACATCGTTTCAGGATATGAGATATGAACAAAGTTGGGCATGTGTTATCCCTATTTTGATAATAATATAGAACTGCCACATGTCAAAGTCAATTACATTTTTAAAGTTACTTTTCTATGACTGAAGCATCAACTTAACTATTATTGGGTGATTTTACCTTAATCTCATAAAAATATTATTCACGGTCGTTAGATTTAAGTTGACTACCTGAGGTAAGTTTATTTCATTTTCTAAACTTATTTTTCTTCACTTCTATTCAGTTTCATCTATTTTTTTTCTAGTTGTAGCCAGGAAATATCCAGATCTTAATCTGCATAGAATTTACTTAAAAAATTTGTGTATATAACTTGTTAAAGGAATAACTGGATGAAATAATATTTTTGTTATGCTTATTATTCAATATTTCCCCTTTTTAAAGTATATTTGTTTATTGTGAGAGAGAGAGAGAGAAGCAGAGAGAGAGAGGGAGAGAAAGAGAATTCGGAGCAGGCTCCACACTGTCAGCACAGAGTCCAATGCAGGGGGCTCAAACCCATGAATCCTGAGATCATGACCTGAGCTGAAATCAAGAGCCAGAAGGTCAACCAACTGAGCCACCCAGGTGCCCCTCCATATTTCCCTTTTTATATTGATGATTTATTCCTATAAGATTCCTCAGTATTTTGGACAAAGAAATAAGGTACTTAAAACAGCTTGTGGTAGAGCATTCTTTTTATGACTGAGATTCAAAATGTTTTAAAAAGTCTTAGGAGCTTGTGGAAGTGAGCCATCCTCCTGAGTGAATAGAAGTGAAAGGTTTTTTTTTATGTAAATGGAAGGTTTTTTTTTAATGAGGAATTGAAATGTACAGGGCATATTTTTAAATCCTATGCTGCAGAAGCCTAGAGCCCTGGAAATCCATGCCCGTTTTTGTCTTGCAAATTCTGTAAATGGACTTAAAGGTCCTGATTCTGTAAGTAGGACCAGTGGGTGCCCTGGAAGGCACATCTAAAAATTCCAGAGGAAAGTTGTTTCTGGGCCAAGAAAAGAGACTGGGAGAGGTAAGAAGAGATGGGCTGGAGTAAGATGACATGTGTGATGGGCCAGGGGATATATGTGAAGACCCAGCTTGTTGAGTGCTCTGGCGTGCTCTGACATGGGAAACGATTTGGGGTTTTCACTTGGAATCTGCCCTTTCATTCTCAGATGTTTTAAAATAGGATGCTTGTGTTTCTTAAATACTTGGTTTGTTGCATCTCGAAGTCCCTGCTTTTGCAAAAGGGAAATGTTAATTTGGACTCTTATGTAGTTGGTTCATGCAATTCTAGGGTATTATTCCTCCTACTGACTTCTTCAAAATCAAATTCTTGAGTGATGGCACGTTTTGGACAATGGCCAGAAGCAGACTTGAATTTGGTTCTTCTGCTTAGGAGAAAACATCTTGACTATTTGCAAATGGATCCAGGAAGTGGCTAAGACATAGTTTAAATGTTTCCTTTTATTATTGTATTAGCTATAGATGGGAACTATAGCTTACAGTTCTTAAAGATCTATTTATGTAGTCCTTCTTGCACTTAATTTGGAAGCAGAATTTTACAGGTAAAGAAGGACATCAGATCAAACAATCTAATATCCTTTCCAAAATAGGAATCTCCTCTGAGAATTAAAGCATAATGTGATATCCTTGGGTTTCCCAGATTTATTGTCTGGAGATCTTTGACTATCTAAAGAGAGTTATAAACCCTCTCCCCTGAAAAACTTTTGCATTCATAAACACAAATTTTAAGGGATTCATAGGCCTCTTGGGGCTTCTGTAGGTCCCAAGTGGAGGACTTCTCCTTGTATCCGAATCCCCGGTAACATGGTCTTTCACCACACCCTCACCCTCTCATCCTTTCTCCGGGGAGAAAGAACCTATGTCTTCCTCAGCTCATTCTGTTATTGTCCTGCTTCTTAAAATGTTCTTCCTCTTATCTTGTTGAAAGGTACCTCCCTTCAAGTCTATCAGAGGTCCTTTGGACACTACTTTTTGGATTTCTACAGAATAACTGATTTGTTTTCCCCATGGCATCTCTTCACGTATTAGACAACAGAGTTAGTAGGCAAACCAGGGTTTTGATTTACGTTTATTTTGAATTTGTCCACTCCTCGTTAACCTGGCATTCAACTTCTCACACTAACCCTGCTAGAAAGGCACAGAAAGGATGTGCAAATGCTATGTCTGAACTTGACTAGCTGGTGGAAGGGAGGCCACAGGGTTTGACAGTTTTTGTGAAAAGAAAAAGTTGGCAGGGGACTTGAAACTTAAGATAAGCAATGGTCTGATTTCTCCTGAAAATGTTTCAAGGTTGCCCACTACAGAACCTCATAAGATTGTGGCCTGGAACAGCTCTAATTTGTAAACTAGTATTTCTGGGGAATGAAGACAAAATGCTGACAACAGCCATGTTAAAGGTGAAATGCAGGGTTGCTTGAGTGGCTTTGGTTAAGCATCCGACTTTGGCCCGGGTCCTGATCTCACAGTTCATGTATTCGAGCCCCACATTAGGCTCTCTTCTGTAAGCACAGAGCCTGCTTTGGATCCTCTGTCCCCACCCCCCTCTCTCTGCCCCTCCCATGCTTTCACTCTCTCTCTAAAAAATAAACATTAAAAAAATGGTGAAATGCAGAGGAAACTGCAATGTATTTGTAAGTAGTCTTACAGATACACAGTACACATCAAATGGCAGGCATGCCAGTTGGCCCATAAAAGACTGAAAAAGACATCTTTTGAAGGCAAAGGAAAAGAGCATTTTATGTCCAAGAAAGATAAGTTTTTAAAACCAAGCAGCATGATACAGTGTTCAGATTCTAGCTCTATTCCTTCGTAGCTCCATAAAAAGAGCAAGTTTGCTTTCACTCCCTCAACTACTGCATCAAGAATAATAAAACAAAAAGGGGGGATAATGTTATTGGTTTCTAAGGAGGTAGATACATGGTCTCCATTAAATAATGAATGTTAATCACCGTACAGTTACTGATATGTGATGGGGGGCATGGAGATGACTGCATTTTCTTTCTGCCTTCCTCAGTTTAAAACATTACTCTTTCCGAAGTACTATGCCACTCATCCCTTCATTTGATCAATATGTAATTCCCAAGAGATGGGTGGGGCAGGAATTATTACCCACACTTTTTATGGGGAATCAGAGACACAGAGTAATGATGTGCTTAAGATCATAAAACAAGTATGTCGTGAAAACAAATTTAATTCCAGCTTTATTAGGTGAATAAGTGTAATTTTTCCATACTACTGACTTCTGAGCTTTTTATAAGAGGAGTTTGAAATTAAAATTTCCCTAGACACAGGAAGATAAAAAAAAATCTAAAATGTCAAAGCCAAATAACCATATGCCAAGTTTACAAATGAAGGATGAGAACTGGATCTTGTAGTCTTAAATGGATCAGTTAAATGAGAAAAGGAGTCAGAATGGCTCCCACTCTGGCCTGTGAAGGAGTGAACACTGGGAATTGCTCTCATACTGCAAACAACTAGAAAATTGGTCAAAATATATAAAAAAATTGCTTCAAGACACCGGATAACAGGCTGTGTAGGACAATGTGATCTCTGAGAAGAGGGGAACAAGTTGAATGAGCCCCATGATCTCCTCATTTTCTGCCTGGAGGCCATTCCCAGATCCCAGCCTAGGGAAAGAGAGCCCAAGCAGAGCTCTCAATTTCCATGATTTGAAAAGACAGAGATGGAAAGCCTAGGCAGCTGGAATTTTGGAGGCACACATGTGTGTGTGGTCTGATGAGTGCATGTGGCTATAGACTGGGCTGAGATGTCAGCATTGTGCACTGTTGTGACAGTTCAGGGTGTTCAAAGATGCTGTCTATTCAGATGGATCAACACTCATGCTGTGCCATTTTTAAAGTTCTGCGAAATAATAATTAGGTACAGATACTGGGTAGGCTTATGGATTTGGTGGTAAGAGAATATAGACACTTCACGTGCTGTTTTTGGTTTGTTAGTGTAATGAATCAATGTCAGTAGCTGAGAACGAGGAAGGTAAAATGTTTTGAGTTTTGAAGAAGAAAGATTAATTATGAAATAGTGACCTTAGAGAATAAGAGAACAAATGGAAATGCATGTGTATTTGGGGGCAGCATGGAAGGCCCATTTGAAGTTTATGATAATGAACTTACATTGAGATTTATCAGCATGAATGTGGACTTTTTTTCCCATCCAGTTTTATTTAGCTGTTCGAATGTGAGTATACTGTAGAGTAGGGTTTAATCATAGTTTTTAGGGTGTCAGGCTGGAGAGGGAGGTCCAAGAGAGGTGAGGGTTTATGCAAAGGAACTACAGTGGTAGACCATAAATTGAAGCCAGAACTAAGGACATGACCATGTGAGAATGTGAAAAGGTGTGAGGTCAGTTGCTAGTGTCATGGAGATTTTGGAGTCAGGCTACTAGAGGAAGGGGTGTGTGTGTGTGTGTGTGTGTGTGTGTGGTGTGTGTGTGTTGGAAGGAAATATGTGGACAAAGGTTGGGATATTTAAAATAGAAATGTTGGAAAAAGTATGTTATTAACAGTGACAAGGTCTAAGGATGTACCAATGGAGGTGAGTGATAAATGAAGTAGAAGTAGAGTTTTGGAGGTAAGAAATTTAGAGACCATTGTACTGGTTTGATCATCCACCCAGATTTTGAAATTATCACGAACAAAGATAGGAATAGAGATGTAGAGGTAGAGAGTGACCTGGAAGTCTTTGGTGCAGAGAAGGGAGTGATGTGGAGCCCATGGGTGGTGACCTCACAGGGAAGTAAAGTAGATGAGAGAATTTGCATCAGAGGAGCTGAGGGCTTTTAGGCAAGATGAGGGAACCATCCTGTATAGTTTACAACCAGCCTCCCTGCTCCTACCTGTCCAATACGGTTTCTCCCCACCACCATTTCAGGCTCTGCTCACCTGTTGGTACACAAGTTATCAATACACAAGTTATCGATATACAAGTGCATTTGATCATTTGTTCAAAACAATTTACCGGACCTATTTTATGCTGTGTCTTGTGGAGGTAAATAAAGCCCAAGACTTCCAAGCCCTCCCTGTAGTGGCCACTCTTGTCGATGTTTATAACCCCTTACATGCACAGAGCGATTTACAAAACATTTTCACCCCCATCCCTTCATCTGATTGCTGTGATACAGCTTTAGAAAGAGAGTTCAGAGAATCTGACTTGTTCAAGACAAATTATGAATCTGGGATTCAGTCACAGGGTCCTGTTGCCCCAGCCATTGCCCTTTTAACCACATAATTTTTTTTTCTGTGTGTCTGATTATCTGGCTGTTTATGTGTTTTATGAAAATAGACGTTCACCTTATGTGTCTGCCTTTTCCCTATGCTTTCTTATGGCAAAAGTCCAAGAAACAAGTTCAGCCTAAGGAGGTCTTTGGGGAGAAGTAGAAGAAAAAAAATTCTGCCCAATTAGATGGATTTAGTGAGGTAATGTGTGAAAAAGCTTTGTGAACTGATATGTATTATAAAACTATAAGGTGAATTTTTTTTCTAACAGACGGGATGCTATAGCAGAGGTTAGAAAACCCTAAACCAATCTGTGTGGCTTGGAGCCGTCTTTCTCTGGCTCCTTTCTTGGCCCCTGCTTCCTCATCTGTAAAATAGAATCTATTATACATTCTCTATAGGATTGTTGTGTGGCTCAGATGAGATCATGGAAAAGAATATTCTTTTGAAATGGAACACTCTGTCTCAAAAATACCTTATATTTCTGTACTTTGGGGGAAGTAGCCCAACTATGGCACCTGGGGCTGTCATCGTGGAAGTGATAGGAAAGTTGTGGAGGATCTTTCAAAGCAGGTGGCACATTTGCGATGGCTTCAGATATACTGTGTTGGTTGCCATCCACAGAAGAATTATTTTACTTATTGTTTCCTCCTGGAAAGTGCTGGTTAGTGCTGAGAGATGCATATCTGCCAGGCCAGGTTTTATCTGCAGAGAGATTAACTACAGCTTCCGGAATAGCCCTTGAGGGGTGATGGGCACTATGCCCCAGGTTCTGTGTTCTCTCCACTCAGTAAACCCATTTACACAAAGAGGCAAGTGACTCATAGAGACTGAAGACCGGCTTTTGTTCATAGAGCCTTTGTGTCGCACTTCAACAGGACACAGAGCCTTGATTTAAATCATTGCATTTCTGAAGGTAGCTTTGAATTCAGAAGGGATTAAAGTTGCTGAGGGCATTCTGAAGGGGGTGGGAGAGAGCGTAGAGGCAACTAGGAGCCCTTGAAACCGTATTACATGCAGATCCTAGCTTTGCATTCACCTTGTCTCCATCACCCAGCACGGGACTGGGTACATAGTAGGCTCTCGATACACACTCTGCTGTTCACTGATCCAAAGAAGAGAATGTTTCCAGGCTCATCGAAAAGCAGCTTGATAGAATTCAGGACATGGTTCAAATGATAGGTCCACAGAATAGGTCACTGTTGCATTTGCATCCTGTATCCCATTACAAAGGAGTCTTATTTTCTTTCGTGAATGACTTAAACATCTTCAGTTCATTTCTACAACATATTTTACCTTCAAAAGTCTTTTGCGTTCATTGTCTTTTTTTCTCTCTTCATCTTCTTTATTTTTTTATTTCATTTATTTATTTATTTTTTAATTTGCTCCCTTCATGACCAAGCACAGGCCACTTTTGAGGTAGGGTGCTGGAGGGTAGCTTTTGTTTTTCCTGCATTTCCTCCTTTATAGGATAAATTTAACTTCCCCTTCCCAATACTGTGCTGTACACGGTCAAGTTTGGTATTTCTCCTGAAAACTATGAGTCATTTTTCACAAACAGGGATTGTCAAGTGCCTGATTCATATTATAGAAACAGCAAATACAGAAAAAGCCCCAAATTGAATGAGCTCAAAATTTTCAGATGAGAGAGGGGGTAGGGAATCACTGTCTTTAGAGAAGTCACTGGCTTTTTAGGTCTCGGTTGTTTCATGTTTAAAATTAGGAGGATAACAGCAGTTAATAGCTATATAGTCAACCTCATGAACCAGCTCATGGTTATTGGGTGATATCATTTGCAGGTATTGGATTATCCTTGTCTTGCAAATATATATATATATATATATATATATATATATATATATATATAAAATGGACTATTAGTACAGTTTTTTTTATTTTATAGGGTATTTAAATTATTGAACTTCAAAAATAAATCATTTTTTAAGAAAACAATATCATATATACAGTGTTAAAATGGGGATGTTTTAAAATATCCATAGAATGACATTGAATAGTTGTAGACAATTTAAGAATTCAGTTCTGATTATGCTGGGTGATTATGCTTCTATGGGGAATGTGTTGTTTTAGGTAGGGGGAGACTGAGCTGAGCTTTCATCTACAGAATGCAACTAAGTGAACATTGTATGAGAATTACTTAGAACAAATAGAAACAGTTATGTGCCATATGAACTATAAACTCACACAGCTCTTTATCTCTGTAAAGGTAGATAACCTAGGGAATGTGCTCCACCAACTGAATATAATTTGACATAGTCAGATCACAAGGAAAATTCAGCTGATCCAAATTCCACTGATCCTACAGACATCTCACACCAAAGAGTAAGGATTCAGTGACCAACTTTGGTCATAGCAGGCAACTATCATGGTATATTAAAAGCAACAGAGAGAAGGTTTGGGAGTAGGTATACCTATGGAAAGTAACTGAGTATGAAATATAATTATATGGATTATTTGAATATAAAATATAATTCTATAATTATTATGGCAGAATTATTTTCTATATGAAACCGCAAGTTGCTTATCTAATATCTATTGTCCCTTCTTTCTCTGCAATAGACCCCTAATGTTATACAGAGTAGCAAGGTACCAACTAAAAGATCTTTCATCTGAGTCAAGGTCCCTGGAAGAGGATTCCAGAAGTCCTACTCTTCTTTGTCAGTTGCCTAAAGATATGTTTCTCTGGCTACAAGGAGAGCCAGGAAATAGAGCCCTTTTTAGCTCAGATACTAAGAACTGGAAGAGAACACAGTGATTACACAGCCTAACGTTTCATTTTAGAATTTGAGGAATAGAGACTCAGAAAAATCTTCCTTCCAGGATTTCTTTGCAGCTAGAGAAAGGTGATATGATAGGCCTGATGCTAGTGGGATGGGGCTTTTGACCTTGCCTTTCTTTTATTCTTCCTGCATGAAATCCGGACACTGTAGCTAGAGCTCCAGCAGCTACCTTCTTACCATGGGAAATCCTTGAAGACGAAAAGCCATGTGATAAGGATGACAGCCTAGAAAGATAGATTCAGCGTCTCTGAGAATGGCAGGCAGCCTTAGCAATCATGGATTGCTTGTGTCTCAACTTATTTTATAGGTTTCCATCTTGTTTAATCAATGTCCCCTAAGGTTTTCTTATTGAATGCAATATGAACTGATATACAGCCATACATAGAAAACTAATTAAATTAAATAAATAATTCAAAGAGATAAAAAACTAAATAATTCAAATAAATTTATGCACGAAAAAAACGTACATGGAAGATTTCAGAAGAATGCTCTGCTTCAGTTCTCATTGGAAGAAATAAACCTATTCTTCATGAACAAGACCAAAGAAGCTTTCCATGGCACTGCCTTGGGAGTTTGGGATGGTGGGAACCTCAAGGTTATGTGTTTATTTGGCATTTACTGTTTTCAGTGTTTATTTCTTCTTTGGGAACTTCTTGGAGAAGAAGGGGTGTAAAAGGCAGAAGAAGAGGGTTTATGTTCTAACCCAATGCCATCTTGATAACTTATCTTGAGTGATAGCTACAGTATTGAGCACCCATTTGGTAGAAACTCAGATACAGTGACCTCGTAGAGCAAGGACTATGGATCCATAATCTTCATTTCAAAGATACTCAGAGCCCCAGGAATTTTAGGTATATTACTCCCGATCATAATGTTAATAAATGATAGGCCTTGAATTCAAAACCAGATATGACTCTGAAATCTGAGAACCAGTTATTACAATACGTCATTGAAAGACAAACAACCCTGCCATTTATTACATGACCACTATAGGCCCTTCTGCTCCTAGTATATATTACTATACTATATACTGCCATAACTAGTATATTACATGATTGGTGTATCAGGCACTTTCCAGTGATTATTTTTCAATCCTCACAAAAATGTGATAGATAATAAAAACTGAAGCCACTATGGATTAAGCGATACTATTAAAGTCAAGTGACCATTATGTAGGAGAGCTGTGATTCAAACCCAGCTCTTGGAAGGTCTACAATGTATACTATTCCCACTAAAACTAAGGGTCTAGAAGAATCTAGGCAGCACACAGCTTGGGCATTAGGGACTGGAGTCTTGGAATGGAGGCAGACATCCAGATGTGGTAACTGTGACATAGTGCTTGGATCAGATAAGGAGAACAAATCCGTTGGCATTGAGTCCAGCGTGCAGAACTGGAGTTGTCTATCTTCTCCTTGTCTGGGATTATTGTGCAAGTGGCTTCAGTTAGGGAAGAAGTAAAGGGCTTAACTTCTTCTCTGTGACTGATGTTATGAGAACACTGTAGAGGTGGCCTCCTGAGTTTAGAAATCCTAGAAAAGAAATACCCTGAGGTCCAGAGCAAGGTCACACTCCTCTGGCCTCAACAAGCTGGTTTTAGGAAAAGGACCATCTCTGAGCCACTCTCCCATTCAATGGTGCATTTTTTTTTAGGCTTCTTAAGTGGTGCAGCTAAATTTGAAAGCCTGCCTGATAATGTGAATACATAGACACTGAATGATAGATAAAAATCTGTAGTATATACTACAGAAGGATCCCTGAGGCTTGAGAGGCCACCTTCTGGCAATTTCCTTCCTGTGTGGATGCATCCAAGCCAGGTAATGCCAATGATTGCCAGCAAACCACCAAGAGCTAGGGAAGAGTCAGGGAATAGATTCTTCCTTCCAAACCTAAGAAGAAACCAACCCTAATGATACCTTGACCTCAGATGGCCAGCCTCCCGAATTCTGAGACGTCTCTGTTGTTTAAGCCACATGTTTGTGGTGCTTTGTTAATGCAGCCTAGCATGACACCAATTCTAGGGGTTATACTAGTATAACACCAATTACAGATGCTTCCTGCATCTACTTCCAGTGTGGCCTTAGACAGCTCACTTGTCTCTGGGTCTCACCATCTCTGTTTGTAAAATAGGACATAAAGTGATGTGACCAACCCCTCTCAGTTTTCATAGGACTGTTCTAATTTTAAAACTGTAAGTCTCATTTCCTGGGAGCCCTTCAGTCTTGGGCAAACTAGGATGGTTGGTCTTCCTAACATCAGGATATGTGATGTCTATGTCCCTTTCCAGTTCAGATCTCTGACTCTAAGCCCTTGCCCCTTTGGTCTTGGGTTTCCCATATATAAAATTCTAGATTTGGATTCACTGGGGGACTGAGTCCTGAGGTCACTAACCATCCTGATTTCTAGTCTTGGCATTGAAAATATCTGTCCTGGGAAATCCCCTGGTCTTGGGCAAAGCAGATAGCTGGTCACCCTTATTGGCAAGGTCCATTCCAGCTCTGCCCTCCTAGAGCTCTGTCCTGCAGGCACGACCCCATGTGCTGTGGTGGGCCTGGCTGGCCTCATTGGGTATTTAACTCCTGGTTCTTGAAACATTGTGAGTAGGAAGGGCTCATGGTAAGATTTAGAGAATCATGGTAAGAGGCTCATGGTAAGACCTTCAAAGGTTTCTCTTCCCAGACAAATCTACACAGAACTATCTAATAAGAAACGACAATCAAGCCAATTCTCAGGATTCATACATGTATTTTCATAAGAAATAAGCTCACGTGAGATTTTTTTTAATGAGGGGCTTTAAGCAAGCTCCAAAGAATGAGGGCTGGCTCTGGACTATGGTGTGAGTCAAATTACTTTATGTATTTTTGGAAGATAATTCTATTATCCTTAACCAAGTAGCTGATATTATGAAGGGGAGTTGTACTAGTCCTTCCAGCATAGAAGTAAATGTAGGCAGTCTGGCTTGGTTATACTTAGAACACCTGGGGGATGCAGAAGAACCAACCCAGGATTTGGGGCAGAAAATTCATACCAGTTCCACCAATTACATGGCCTGTATGGACCTCAGTTCAAGGTGTCTCACTGCTCATCTATCTATTGCAATACTAGTGCTGTTGCAGATTGCTTCTTCCTGAGGGGCCACTCCTTATATGAGGATTGGCCTTCCCACCCATTGACATTAGCTGTGTAAATTTTTTGGCCATCGGAATGTGAGCAGAAGGTTTGGGGGGCGGGTAGTATGTGCTTTGCCATTATTTCTTTTCTCTGCAACAAGACCAGTGTATTTGCTAGGCTGCACTAACAAAGCACCACAAACATGTGGCTTAAACAACAGAGACATCTCAGAATTCAGGGGGCTGGATATCCGAGGTCAAGGTATCATTAGGGTTGGTTTGGAAGGAAGAATCTGTTCCCTGACTCTTCCCTAGCTTTTGGTGGTTTGCTGGCAATCTTTGGCTTGGAGATGTATCATCTGATCTCTCTCTTTGTCTTCACACGGTATCGTCCCTGTATGTATGTCTGCCTCTGTGTCCAAATTTCCTCCTTTTGTAAGGACACCAGTCATACTGGATTAGGGCCCACACTAGGGACCTCATCTTCCCTTGATCAATTACAAAGACACTATTTCCAAGTAAGGTCACATTCACAGGAACTGAGGAGTCAGGACTTTAACATCTTTTGAGGGGACACAGTTCAGTCTGTAACAACTAGCACAAATAGAGCTACTCTGGGAGTCTGAGTCCTGGAGTGAGAATATTGTGGAGGAGAGTCATAGCCAACACATACTGGACAGGTATGTGGGCCAAAAAAAACCTTTGTTGTTACAAGCCACATCATTTATTGCTGCAGCAAAACAAAAAACCAAACTCTGTGGCATGTTGTGAAAATGAAATTAGACAAGGCACACAAGAGAGCTCTGAGATGTGCATATCCCTACGTGGAAGTGAGAATGGTGCTGACCATCTTTCCCATTCCCAGGCCATGTCATAATGGGATTTCATCTCTTGCTGTTGAGATCCCCAACATTAGATGGAAAACCACTAAATTCTGATTGGGGAGGTCTTTTTGACCTGGGCTCCAGTGGTGTCTGACATGGGCTGTCCCTTCCTGGTATTGAGGTTCAGTTTCTCCATCTATACAATGAGGGATCAGAAACTTTTTATGATTTCAAAGTCCCCTTCCAGCTCCGATATTGTGTGCTTTGCTCGTGTTTGCCTGTTTGCTGGATGGGTTGGATCTCTCTGGTTTGGCCCAGAATCATTTAGCTGCCAAATGTGTGGCTTTGGAGGCATGTTGTTTCTGGAAGGGCAGCTGTGTCTGAATAGCTAATGGATTTAATCAAAGAGGCAGCAAATACTGCCTCATGAAGATATGACTGTGTCAAAGAAAAGAGTTATTTCAGAAACCTCCATCCGAGGAAATGAATAGAATTGTCTGCCTGAGTCAGAAGTAGCCACAGCATGCCTGCCGCAGTGATTGGGGTTTCTTTGAGGAACACAGGGCTCTGGAAGAAATGGCCAAATGTTGTCTGCCTCAGGGAAAAAGCCCTAGATTGCTCAGCCTATGTGGGAGAAATTTCAGCTCTGATGCTAACGACCTTAATGTCCTTGGGCAACTCACTTTCTAGGAGCTGGAGTTTGCTCATCTGAAAAATGGAACTGAAGACAGATGGTCTTGTGATTTTTTAGGAGTTCAAGGTCATGAAATGGTTTTGAATGTTTGACAGAGTTTGCAAATGCTATTTTTAAAGGAGTACATGATAAAAATGAAGAGGGAGATTTGGAGCAACATATGGGTTTTAATCTCAGCTCTCCCACTTACTCTGGGCAAATCACTTAACCCCTCAGAGCTCAAGTTTGCTCATCTATAAAATGGGGATAAATATACCTACTCCACAGGGCTGTTGGGAGGATTAAACGAGATTACACAAATCTAGCGGAGCTCGTTACACATAGCCTAGTGATACCAATTTTTATGTTGTATTGACCTTTGATAGACTTGAAAGTAATGTATAAACTGAAAATTAGGAAGAAATTCGTGACATCTTCTGGTCCATCATTTGACAGATGAGATAACTTAGATACAGAGGGAAATCAAGTGTCTTGCCTGAGGTCACAGAGCTAGGAAGTTATACGAGTGGAACCAGAACCCACGTTTCCTGATACCCCTTCTGGCACCTCTTTCTACTTCACTACACTTCCAAGGAATATATTTCATTCCAAAAATATAGGCTCAAAAGGGCATACCACAAGCTCAGAGTCCCCGGGCCCTACCTTCTCCTCACATCCCTTTGCCATGTCAACCCAACATAGGTGGGTTGACTGGAATTGGACAATATGATAAGTTAGAACTAGGTTGTGCTGATCATTTATTCTGGCTCTGGTTTTAATATTGCTGAAATAATGTATGTCTGTCATGGAACAAAAATTTTACAACTTGTTTATTTTCCTTCATGTTTGGTTTTTAGCTTTGGGGTGTTGCCCATTGCTAAGGTACCTGGTAGCAAGCAGATGTAGGTCAGGGCTGGAGCGAGGGAAGACGTCACAGCCTCCTGGAGGCTTTCTGCAAGGGGCCTTCACACATCATGTTGCGCTCTCCTTTCCCATCACCACTCACTCCCCAGTGCACCACTCACCCCCCACGCTGAAAGTCTTTGTCATGAAACCTCATACCTTTTTATGGGACACACCAGAAACCACTAACGTAGTCACTAATAATTTGAGAGGCAGTGATTAGGAAATCATGCTCACTTGCTCTCTTTCTCTCCTGGTACACCCAGCTGGCCCATGATAACAGATCTCCCACTTGGAAGCCTATCATTTTCTCCACTTTACTCTTTCCTTTCCAGAGGAGAAGAGACCTACCTGATTGATCCTATCTGGGAAAAGGTCCTGACAGATCCATAGCCCCTCCTTAGCTTGCAGGACAGATGTGTCCCACACTTCTCTTCCATGTGTTAAATCATTAGGGCAGGCTCTGCCCCTGCTGGGAGAATCCCTCAGTCCTCCTGAGACTGTATGTGACACAGAGTAAATGCCATTGCAGCAGCAGGGGTCGGCAGAGGGAGAAGATGAAGCACGTCTGGGCTCTCATCCAAGCCAGCTCCAACTTTGCTTGTCCACTTTTACCGGCAATCAAGCTCACATTTTCATCCTGACTCCTATGTGTTTCTAGATTGGTTCTGAAGCCCTTTCACCTTATTCATGTATCAAGGATTGTTTTTTTATTCAGAACTGACTGAAATGTCCTCAATATTTCTTTGGCCTTCATTGCCGAAGGCACTGGTCTGAAATCTTGCAAATGTTCCACATCTCGCTAACCGGGTTTTCATCAATCCGCCCATTTTCTTGGCATGCTCCACTCTGTGAATCATTCTATACATTCATGGAGCCCATTCACCAAGGAGGCCCCAGTCCAGATGGATAAGGAGAACAGGTGTTATCAATAAAGCTTTGGCTCCAGAAATAGGAAATCATAGTCCATACAGGGACATGGCATGGGAGTGCTGTAAAAAGTAACACGTAAGGGCTAGAGCTAGACTGGTCCCAGGATGCATGACCCCCCAACCCAGCCCAGACAGCATCAGGGGGTATGGGTGGGCCCTGGGTTATTTTAAAGGAATGATTGTAGAAATTCCTTTCTAGATCTATAGATATCTATATTCCTTTCACTATTTATGTTATCTTTGTGAAATTAAGCACAGAATTTACGCTCTTAGTCCTTAATATTTCATCTGTTAGGTGATACTTGATGTCATCTGTCAAATGATGCAAATCCTTACATATCACAATGGTTCTGAAATGGTTGCCTGAAAAAATAGAACAGATACTTTGGAAAATCCCAGAAAAGTATACACTTGTTAGGAATAATAATTGTTCTCATTTAATGTATTAAAGGACATTTGGACAAATATATTCCAAATTTTTACAAGTTATATATTGTTATTTTCTTATACTGTACCACATTCAATTTTAGATAATAGCTTTCTGTATTTGCATAGCATGGAACTGGTAACAAGACATTGTTCTCATCCACTATTTAATTTGATATAATGAAAGTCTATGAGAGGGCCTAATGACCTAGGCAGAATGACAGGAGCACTTCTCTCCTACTAATTCCCTTAGGGATGGGCAGGGTCCACTAAGCACAAGGGACAAGATATGGAAACTAAGTCACCTGCCATCCTCTGTGTTAAGCAGAACACCAGGCACCAGTTCCCAGTGCCAGAGGAGGACTCCCACTACATGGAAAATGGCAAAGATCCCCATTGTGTTGCCAGGCATCAGGAACAGAAGGCCACACTTTTGTCCTCTGCATCTTTGTATCAGAGTGACCAAGGAAAACAAAACACAGTCATGCACTGAGTAGGAGAACAGAAGGCCACACTTTTGTCCTCTGCATCTTTGTATCAGAGTGACCAAGGAAAACAAAACACAGTCATGCACTGAGTAGGACAAGCTTTACCCATATGGGAAAGAGCCAGAGATAGATCAGCTTTGGTAATGGGTGTCAGCAGGTCCAGGCAGGCAGTACACGGCAACTGGCCTGAATTTATCACTCTTATGCCACAGTGGAAGGAGCTCTCCCTCTACCAGCTGAAGTAGGAACTCTTGAAGACTGAGACCTTGGTCAGCGCCATCGATGTGCCTGCTTACCGGGATCAAAGAACACTCACTGAGCCAGTACCAGGGGAAGACATTCCCATGGAAGTGATAAGCCTGGTATGGGTTGTGTGAGCTCTTTATCCCTTGGTAAGGAAGAGTTTCAGGCCCAAGGCCCATTCTTCTGTGTCTGAATGAAAGGCAAAATACATGCGCATGAGGCTGCCTTTGGACAATGCAGACTTCCCCGCCCACTCCTATCTGCCTCAGCACATGGGGGCTTATAGAGTGAGTTCGGGGGATGGACGCAGAGATCAAGGGCCCAATGGTCAATCTTGGATTGAGCCTTTGTCTCCCTTCCAGAGTATGGAGGACGATACGGAGTCTGGAGTATGCTTGCCAGTGTCTGGGTCTTAGTGTTTATTTCCCTCTTTGAAATTTTTTTTTATTGTTAATTTTTTTAAGTTTATTTTGAGAGAGAGAGAGAGAGAGCACACAAGCGTGCACAGGCAGGAGAGGGGCAGAGAGAGAGAGAGGGAGAGAGAGAGAATCCCAAGCAGACTCCGTACTGTCAGTGCACAGCCCTACGTAGCGCTCCATCTCACAAACTGGGAGATCATAACCTGAGCCAAAATCAAGAGTGTGGACACTTAACCAACTGAGCCATCCAGGTGCCCCCTTTCTTCTTTGTTTAAGGGTCTCACCTCAAGGGTTAGGGTGATAATATTATAGCAATGCAGTGTATTTTAGCAAGTCATAACTATATTGCTCTTAAACTTCGACAAGAAACAACTTGCAGGTTATTGTCTCTTATCCCAGTAGTGTAAGTAACCCTAGGAGTTAATAACAACAGCTGAAAAGTGCAGCAATAACAAAGCAAAGAGCTACTAATAGAAAGTTACTCAAAAGCACTGTGTAAATAATTGCTATGTTTAAACAGACATAAGTACAATATGCATATTAGAAACTGTGTAAAAGAAACACACAGGAAACGGTAGAAGATGGGTCCTGTACTTGTAGTGAAATGAATAATATTCATAATTTTTAAAGATTTAAATAATAATAATATGAATATTAAATAATATTCATAATTTTAAAAGATCCAAATGTATTAAGTTAATTAAGCATGAAATTTCGGGAATTTTACTAAGTGCAGGAACAGTAACATTAAAGAAACCATAGGGGAGAAAAAGCAATGATAATCAGAAGGTAATTAATTTATAAATCAAAGGGTAAAACTGATCAAAGCACAATTTTAAAAATTTGGATTAAAAATAAATCATGAAAAGCTCTGTGCTAAACATTTGAATATCTCAAGAAAAAAAAACAAGCGAATCTCCTATGAAAACAGAAATGACTAAAAGTGATTCAAGAAGAATGAAAAACCTGAGCAAACCATAGAATTGAAAAAAAAATTAGTGGAAAATTTATGCTTCTACATGATGTCATGCTTGGACAGTTTTACATATTTTATGTTTTCATGGAATAATTCCTGTGCTATTTAAATTGTTCCAAAGCAAAGACAGAAATATTTACAAATTTATTACACTAAAACCCGACAGTGATAGCACAGAAAAGGGAACCAGAATCTCGCCTGGAATTCTGAAAATAGATAGAAAGAAAAAAACTTTGTAAAATGTCCAGAAATTGAAATTGAAATCTAGAATTATATTTAACAATTAGTATACTGTGGCTGCATAGGCTTTATTCTTGGAACAAAAAGATATTATATAAAATTAGTTGTATTATTTTAATACATCTTATTGATGTATTAGTGAAGGAACATTTTTAATCATCTGTAAAAGTGCTGGGAAGTCATTTAATGAAATTTATCACCCACCCATTCCAGATTAATGAGAGAAAGAAATAAACATACAACCATTTGTAGTGAACTGGGAATATACAGACACTTCCCAAAGATTATAAAGAATATCTAAAATCCAAAATTAATGGAATGCTAACGTTGAATCATTACAGGTATTTCTATTATACTGAGGAGCAAGTCAAGATTTTATCTTAAAGGCCATTATCATGCCTTCTCAAGAAGCTTTAGACAGTTCAATTAAATATACAACAGACATAAGAAAGGAGAAGTAAAATTATCATTGGTAGGAGATATATGAATGCGCTTATAGTAAACCGAAGAGAATTATCTAGGAGATTCAGGAGAATTAGCAACCTGTTTAAATGAACGCAGGTTTAGTAATGTGTCTGGATTTTAAAAATAAAAAAAATGAACTGCTTATGTAGATATCAGATATGACTAGCTAGAAATTACAGGGGAGAAAAATAAGATTGCAATAGAAAAAAATGTTGTTCATCCTCTAACATAACCCAGGAACAACAAGAAATATGCAAGGCTACATGAAGAAACTGAAAATATTTACGGCAAGACATTAAGGAGATGTGAATAAATGGAAAGGCATTCTATGTCCTCATTCGGAAAGAAAAAAAGTAATTTTAGGTCTAATAATATTTCAATTTTTAAAATTCAATAGATTATAATTTAGAATTCAGAGTGGTTCTAATCTGGAAGAACAAAGACATAGGAGAGGAGATTTTGAGGTTGGGGAAAATCTTGACTGTTTTTCCTACCAGATGTTAAAACACGTTTGAAAATGACAGTGATTAAAACAGCTTGCTGTTCCTGACTCACTGAAGCAGATGCTGCACTCAGACTAGGTAATTTGAGGAGAGTTTAATAAAGGGACTATTTACAAAAGTGTGGGCAGATTTTAGAGAGACCAAAAAGGGATTATGCAGGACTGCAGGCTAGCAACAGTGGAGAGTCCGCAGGCCTGAAGCGGAGTGGAGAGGGCAGTTACAAAACCAGTGATAGGAGAGCAGTGGCCAGGAGGGACATATGACAGGAGCTGGGTTCTTCAGCAGAGGGAGAGGCTAACCCAAGGCCACATGACCAAGAAGAAGCAATAGCATCACATACTCCAGCCTGATCCCTCTTCCTTCTGCCCAGGGGCAAAAGAGCCTGCTGATGCCATCCACGGAGATCAGAAAATAGGGGACAGATAAGGGTGGACATAGAGGACAGATCCAGAGAGGACATCTTGAATGGCAAGTGAAAATATCACACTAAATGCCAAAATTGACAATGGACCAAAATAGATAGTCCTGAAATAAGGATCCAAAATATTCGTTCATTCAATCAACAAATATTTGTTGAGTGCCCACTCAGTGCACAAGGCCATTAGTTATAAGTCAATAAGAAAAGCAAGATTATTTAATGAAGGACATGGAGATTTGAAAGGTCCTTTGGAAAGGTTAGATCAGTGGCTGTATACAACTGTGCCAATGGACTCATTCGCCACCCACTCCCACTTCTTTCTTGCTTTGGCTTCTTGTACCTTAGAGGCTGCGAAGCCTAAAACCATTAGCTGTACAGCATGGTAGTTAAGAGCACAGATTCTGGAGCCTGTCAACCTGGGTACAAATCCTAGCTCCACCATCCATTAGCTGTCGGGTGGGGTGATAACGTTTGGTGTCTCAGTTTTGTCATATGCAAAATGGGGATATAATAATTCCTGCCCCGTAGGAGATTGTGAAATTTAGTTAATATCTGTAAACGTATGTAGGGCAATGTCTGGCATCGCGTAGTGTCAGCTCCTAGCGTTCACATTCTCAGAATTCTTTGCAGCTAGCATACCACCCAGGAGACACAGCCATGTGTCATTGGGAGCACGGAACTGGACATCAAGAATTGGCAGTAGTGATAAGAAGCTCGTGGCAAAGACACTTGATTGTTCTGGGGCTCCTGCTGTGGGGTTTCTGCTCACCAGTCCCCAGCATGTGGCACTAGTGGATGTCCCCTAGAATGCTCCCATGATGCACCTGGGGAATCTTTTTTTTTTTTTTTTTGGTCTGTGTTGCTGTCAACTGTTTGGCACCCTAACCCTCCCGATAATTCAGAAAATTAGCTTAAACTTCTTAGTAAATCCCTCTCTGCGTCAAGTTGCTCAACTAGCCCTCTTGCCTGCCCTGTACATATCACTGCCTCTAGTCAAAATAAAACCCAGATAATTAAGTTTTTTATTGTAAAAAGTAAAGTTATTTTAAAAAACTCGTAAAGTAAATGTTAGCTCTTAAATGCCCTCGGCTTGGAAAACAAACAAACAAATTTTGTAAATATAAAAAACACTGGGAGAAAATCTTGAGAAATTCGGCGACATAGCTTACAACTAGGTCATGGGTCATAACTGGAATCAAAATACATATAGAAGATTTCAACAAATGACAATGGCCATATTTTCAACATTTATGAACATTTTAAAGCAGTGATAAAAATGAATCTAAAAGACGCTATCAATTTATATCAAAATAAATACGATATAAAAACATGTTTATTGGTAACTTAAAAGTGCAAATGAAAGCAAGGTGTTATTTTTCGTCTTTGCCAATTTGACAAAGAAGTAAGAGAAAAAAAGGATTTATCCTTATTCTGGCAAGGAGGTGGTGAGGAAGTCCACTCATTCTCCATTGGTGGGAATAGAAATTGGTAAAATTATTCTGGAGACAATTTGGTAATATTTACCAAGGCTCTATGCATCCTGCTCCTGGATTTCAAAACAGGTCACTCAACCGTGCTTCACGCTGTGGCTGGTACACAGAAAACAGCTTGACAACAAAATGTATTTCAGGCAGTCACCCACAGGCCCTCGTGGACTGACTGTGGATCTCTGCAGCCAGCCTATCTCCCAGCACCCCTTTGGATTCAAGAGCTTCTGGACCTTCAGAGATGCCAAGCCATTCAGCCTTCTCCAGTTTTCAGATTAGATTTGACATCCCACCCAATCCTAAGCCCCAAATGCTGCACCTGTCCAGTGTCTCTCTCAGTCACAGAATGACGTCCCCTCCATTTTCCCAGCCATGGCCACAACCTCATCCTCCCCAGCCTGGCTGCCCGGTGGGTTGACTTCTTCTCCATCCCCCTTCATCCTCCTTGTCATGTTATTATGCAAGGAATATTTGACCAGCTCCCACTCTTGACCCAAAGTTGAGTGATTTTTGCCAAATGCAAAAGTTAATATGTAACTTGCAAAGGGAGCAGAATTGAAGAAGCCTCTTATCTGCTGAGTGGTGTTTTTTTCTCTATGTAATATTATTGTGTGACTGAATCACTTACACGCTGTCTCTTGTTGACCACTTTCACAACTATAATTTCCCGTAACTGTATTTTCTGTACATTCTTCCTAAGCCTTTTAGGTAATTAACCATTCTCTTCAATCTTTTCTCGATTCTCTCCCTTTCTGGGGGAGTAACATTTTTCCCTCCCATATTTGAATCAGGGGATTTTGTAAGTCATTGTTTTCACAATTTTGAAACTTCCTATCTTAATTTCCTCCAAATTTTGATCAAAATAGGAGTTGTCTTTATTTTTTTATTTTTTTTTTTCAACGTTTATTTATTTTTGGGACAGAGAGAGACAGAGCATGAACGGGGGAGGGGCAGAGAGAGAGGGAGACAGAATCGGAAACAGGCTCCAGGCTCGGAGCCATCAGCCCAGAGCCTGACGCGGGGCTCGAACTCACGGACCGCGAGATCGTGACCTGGCTGAAGTCGGACGCTTCACCGACTGCGCCACCCAGGCGCCCCAATAGGAGTTGTCTTTAAATGGAGAAAAAAAATGGGATCGGCACTTTTTATATACCTTCTTTGTTCCTCACTGTAGCTCAGCTTAACACGGGTCATTTTGTAATCGTTAATTCTCTGTAGAAATCAGAATGAATTTTGAAGAGATAGCGAATGGGTTAGATTAAATCGTGAGTGCAGGCAGCAGTCAGGTAGCTTTATATTCTCATTTCAGCACCTTTCATCGCTTTTCTGAAGGACTGTATTGACTGTCCTGGGATAGAGGTGGGAGCTGGATATTTATCTGGCGATTGCCCAGTGTAAAGGTTCTAACAGGATAACAGTCCCTTACAAGTAATGTAACCTTACTTTCCTAAATGCTTAAAAGAAATCCAGAAAAAAAATAACTCTGGTTAAAACCAACTTCTTCTTACTTTAGTAAAATTCTTCTGTGTCACAAATCACAATAGCTAGCCCAGATTGGTGTTTATCTAGGTTTTTACTGAGTAAACATAAATATAAGCCATTAAACAAGAAAGAGGAAAATAAAATGATAAAACTAATTTACAGTTAGCCAGACTGTGCAGAACAAAGCCTGTTTGTTATTGCTTGAGGAATATAAAAGTTCAGTCAATAAAAGTTTGTCAAATATCTTCTGTTGTGTCACTTACTGTGGGCATTAAGGTGTTTTTTAAAATGTTTTTACTTGGGACGCCTGGGTGGCTCGATCGGTTAAGCCTCAGACTTCAGCTCAGGTCATGATCTCACGGTTCATGGGTTTGAGCCCCGTAATGGGGTCTGTGCTGATATCTCAGAGCCTGGAGCTTGCTTCAGATTATGTCTCTCTCTCTCTCTCTCTCTCTCTCTCTCTCTCTGCCTCTCCACTGCTCATGCTGTCTCTCAAAAATAAATAAAAATGAAATTTTTTAAAATTTATTTTGATGGAGAGAGTGTATGAGCAGGGAAGAGGCAGAGAGAGAGGGAGAGAGAGAATCCTTAGCAGGCTCCATGCTGTCAGCATAGAGCCCAACGCGCGTCTCAAACTCATGAACTGTGAGATCATGACCTAAGCCAAGATCAAGAGTTGGATGCTTAACTGACTGAGCCACCCAGGTGCCCCTATTAAGGGTTTTAATAAGACAATTGACAACATATTGAGGTGGGGGAGAGAACGGGGAACTTGAATGCCGTAATTGTCATGGTTCAGATGGGCATGGAATGTTATTAGAATGGAGGAGGGTGGTGACCAGGCCTCCTGGGAATTTTGCAGAGTTTTATAGGTGACATTTGAGTTTGGAAGTAGAATAGAAGGAGTCCATCCAGAGTCTTAAGAAAGGAGTTTACTAAAGAGGACAGGAATGCTTGAGAGTAGCAATGTCAAGGGCAATGGTAGCAAGGTGAAGAAGGAGGAGACTTAGGGAGGTAATTGATAGCGGTGGTGCAGCCTCTTGAAGGGCGCCTGAGACAAATAGGCACATCCAAGGTGTACCCATACCCTTTTAGCCAATAGCATCGTCCTTAGAAGAGTTATTTCAAGGAAATAATGCAAAAGAAGAAGAAAAAAACCCAAGGTGTGCAAAGCTATTGATAGTAGGTATTTATAATATGAAACAATGAGGGAAAAAATCTCAAAATACAACTATTCAGAACGCTTTACACACAAACAAGTAGGGTAACATGTTTGCAGTTCCATTAGAAATAAGAAAAAATGCCTTACAGACACAGCACACCCATTATCAGTATAGTTGTATAAAACCTAAAGCAGGAGGATTAAAAATAGGAAAAGAATTACAAACATTGCAAAGTAGGGAGTCAAGATAAGTTCCTTTCTTTTCATGTGCAAAGGTTTAGGATGGTTTAATAGTAAATACTTTAAATAGTTGTTACAGGGGCGCCTGGGTGGCTCAGTCGGTTGAGCGTCTGACTTCAGCTCAGGTCACGATCTCGCAGTCCGTGAGTTCAAGCCCCGCATCAGGCTCTGGGCTGATGGCTCAGAGCTTGGAGCCTGTTTCCGATTCTGTGTCTCCCTCTCTCTCCGCCCCTCCCCCATTCATGCTCTGTGTCTCTCTGTCTCAAAAATAAATAAACGTCAAAAAAAATTAAAAATAAATAAATAAATAAATAAATAAATAAAAAGTTGTTACAGTCCACACACAAGAAAAGAAACGTCAATATGCAATTCCAAACTTCTGGGCTTGGACTTATACTTTGGGTCTAAATTTCTGATTTAGGGTGATAGTCAATAAATAGTCAACTGTAAGCATGATGTGCATATGACATATTCACTGCGATGCACTATATTGCTCACAAATTGTTTCAGTCGGTTTCACAGGATTCAAATCACACAGAATATACTCTCCACACTGGGATTAAAGTAGAAATCAGAAACAATACGATATCTTGAAAGTATTTGGAAACTAAAGGAATATCCTTCTACACAACCCTTGAGCCCAAGAAAAAGAATAATAAACCCAATAAATTTCTTACTAGATTTATGAAGCCAAAAAAAGATAGAAAACACAGTGAATAGGGGGCACGTCGCTGCAGAATCCACAGAGATTCGGAGACAATGGGTACACATTATAAAAACTTTATGCCAATGAAAAAACAACTTGCCAAAATGGACATATTCCTTGAAAATCTTCATAGGTGACTGAAATGCACAGTCAAGTCTTACAACAACCACAATCTCTGGTTGTAAGGATGCCACATATTCATAGGTGACTGCTGTCAGGCCATTTTTCCAATTCTTCCCACCATACCTCCAAACAGCTCCTATCTCTTCTGACTTAAAATCTTTAAAGACTCTAGTTTGGCCACAGAATAATGTCCTGATTTTTAAATTTGTGATTTAAATTTAAATTTTTAAATTTAAATTTGTGTGCGCACACACACACACACACACACACTTCATGACCCGTTCTAGCTTACTTATCTAACCTCTTTTCATTCTCTTCTGTATTTTATGTTACGGCTCTAAAACCAAAAAAAACTTATATACCAATTTTGTTGACTCTAAAGTGTATGTTTTTCATATTTCAACATCTCTGCTATTGGAATGTGTTTTAGGATTAATGGAATTGTGTAACTAATTCGCACATTGTTTTTGTCGTAGTGGTACCTGCCGTAATAATGTAATCCCCATAGATGTTATGGTCCTTTCATGCCTCTTTGACTAAACACATAGAAAGAAGTCTATCTCGCTTCTTTTTCCCTATTTCACACAACTGATGATCCGAACTCGCAGCAGTTATCACAAAAACATTTCCTGCTTCAAACTGACCTTGACCTTAACAAAATACTATTTATTTATTCATTGTATTTTTTAATGTTTATTCATGAGAGAGAAAGACAGAGCATGAGTGGGGGAGGGGCAGAGAGAGAGGAAGACACAGAATCTGAAACAGGCTCCCAGGCCTGTCAGCACAGAGCCCCACGTGGGGCTTGAACCCATGACCCATGACCTGAGATGAGGTCGGATGCTTAGCTGACTGATCCACCCAGCCGTCCCAAAAAACTACTATTTATTGAGTGTCTACTATGTGCTAGGGGCTCTATGCCATGTGCTTTCTTTGGTGTTTTTTATATCAAAGCTCACGGAGGTTAACTGAATGCCACAAAGGTCACACGCTAGCTTAAAAACGGCCAACTAGAAAACACAAGTCTGTTTACGCCTAAAGTCTTTGCTCTTGGTAGCTCCGTGATCCCTTTCCTAACAATAGCCCATTACTTGTCAAGTTAGGCACACCATTTTCAGAGTTCTTACAGTATCTATTTCACCATATTGTAATGACTTTTCTTTTGTATCTTTCTGATTTATGAGGTAATGAAATGTTTTATTCCTAGATCCTTAAGACTTAGCAGAGTGCCCATAGTGATACCAAAGAGTAAATATTTTAATAAGTATGTTAATATTTAATGAAGAGTAAATATTTTAATTTTAACACACGATAAATAGTGCATATAATAAATATTTTAACTTTAATAGTAAATATTTAGTAAAAGTACCCATGGCAATGAGATTTTCCTGGCCCTGATGTTTTTTCCAACCATATACAGTGGGAGGTGGTATCCCTGACACTGGAAAAATCAAACAAGCCGAAGATAGGATTATGGGTAGAATTTAGAAGTCTACACTCTAAAGCAGTGGTAGCAAATGGCTTTGATCCCTGTCTTGACTCTTACCTATCACTAGTTTACCAGACTATTGGGTTCAGAAGGATTCCGAGGCTATACTAGCCTGGCTGTGCTAGCCGGGGTTGACACCTGTGTGGCTGTCTTTCCTGGGCAGAAGTGGGGAGAGTATGTGATGTATTTGCCATCCACGCTTGAAGGAATCTAGCTCTGTCCGTCCTCAGGGCCTCTGCCCGTTTGGAAAGGTCTTCCTCTAGATATGGCTGTCTGTCACTTTATTCAAAACTCTGTTTAAATATCTGTTCATCGGAGAAGCAGACCCACCATTCATTCTACAAGAGCACATTCTTTACCCCCATCACTCACTGTGCCTTTTTCATGCTTTATTATTGTTTCTTGCTCTTGTGGGCATTTGGCATTATATTGCACACGTTTGTTGATTTGCTTTTTGTATGTGTCCCTATGTGAGCTCCGTGAGGGCGTAGATTCTGTTCTGCTCACTCAGGCACCCGAAGAGTTCCCAGCACATAGTTGTTGTTGAGTCAGTAACCAAGTCTGAGGGCAGTATCCTCTCTGTCTTCTTCTCTCACGGCAGTAATGGCAGATAGTAAGTATGAGAAAAGATGCCCCTGTCCTAAAAGAAATTACTATGTTTAAGGTGGATCAATTGTGTAGATACCATAGTGCTTATATATTCTGTATCTCTAGTCCTTTATAATTATTTGTTTCTTTTCTAACTCTTCGCCTCTTGTCCACCTCTCTCTTTCCTGGCCTTTACCATTAGAGACATTTTCTGTTTCTCCAACAGGAGAAATTTCCAAAATACATTTTACTATCCACTCTAAAGAACCACCCTCTTTATTTCCTTAATGGATGATTTTAATGATTTCAGATAGCCCTACATTTTAAACTGCTCTTCTCCTCAAGCCATTTCCTCTGGCTTCTTTGAAAACACTCCACCACGCTGCCCAGACTACAATAATTGGCTGATTTGCCTATATCTCAAGGTCAGTTTGAGTAGCAGCCCTGATGTTGAATTTTCTTTCCTTTGATTTTGGGCCTCGTGCAAGATGCAGAGCCAAGTTAAGAAGAAGAGAAAAGCTGTCCTGTCGTGAATGTTAACCTTAAATGTAAAAACCTTAGGAAAAAGTATAGAACAGTTGCCCCATTTACTCTCCATGTATAGACAGGCTCCAGTCATGGTGTGTGGTTCCAGGAACACATTTAAGGAGTATATGAGTTAGGATATGGTTTCTGTGCCTTGTGACAAAAATCCAAAATAACAGGGTTTACACAAGATAGAAGTTATTTTGCTTTTTCCTAAAGGTGTTAGCTTCTGTGGCATAAATGTGAGTCATAAATCTCTCGGGAGCCCAGGCCCATTATCTGACCTTCTCTAACACATCTTTAACATTTCCAGGGATTTGTCTCTGTCTCCAAAGGCAAGTTGCTCACTGCTCCATCTACCTCCCGGCCAGCACAACAGAGAAAACAGAAAAGGAAGGATGCAGCCATGTCCTTTAAGGGCACATTCAGGGCATTGGACATACTATTTCTGCTCGCATCTCATTTGACAGAACTCAGTCACATGACCACACGTAGGCACAGGGAAGGCTTTGGCACGTGGTCTTTATTCTTGGAAGCCACATAAACATCTAAGTGTGATAGTTGCTCCTGCTACAGAAAGGGAGAATAGTGATGGGCATACAGCGAACAGTTTCTGTCACAGGAAGAGAGGATGGATTGTTTCCAGAGTGTGTAGGGCCATCCCTAAACCCAGGAGCCATCAGCGGATTATTTGAAGTTCTTATGATTTCCTTTATAGTTTGGTGGGTGTGATGGAGCAGTGGTTTCTAAGACAACTAACTGGTCATTTAGGTGGAATCACCAGAAACAGTTCCTCAGTTTTATAGGTCCAGAAATATATGGGCATAGATTATGCCAAACAGACTGTCAAGAGTTTGATATAGAAATCAAATAAAGAATGTAATTTAGAGTGAGAAAAATCACTATCGATTGGCATGGGCAGTTTGCGTTAACAATCATCTGGGAAGCTACTAAGGAAAGCCAAAGTATAATTGGGATGTTGCTGGTTGAGCAGAAAGAACAACAAAAGGAACCAGCTCTTCCTCACATTCAGTGAAAGTTCATCAAAAATAAGAAATTCAGGTGACTTCCCGCATCTTAGAACCGGGAGGGAATGTAAAGATTATTTAGTTCAGCCTCCTCGTTTTAGAAATTAGGAACAGAAGTTCAAAGTGGGGAAATAACTTGCTGGAAAAACAAATCCCATAGCTCATTAGAGGCAGAACCAGGGCAAAAACAAACAAATAAAAAAACCAAAACAAACAAAAACAAACAAACAAAAAAAACCCCAAAACAAAACCCAAACCAAATAAAACATATCGCACTTCCAGTACAAGCAAGGGTCTTTTCCAGTTTAATTTACACTAAATTTCATTCATTGTTTCATTTATTTGGTCACTTGGCAAGCTTAGATATTAAAAAAAAATGTATTTAGGTAGAGAAAAGCATAACCGTATAATTACCACCCAGATTAAGAGACAGAAGGCCACCAGCACCTCGGAGGTCTTCCTAATGCTCCTGCCATTCACTACTCCTCACCCAAAGATAGCCACTGTGGTTATATATAACACCACAGATTCGTTTGCCTGTTTTTAAATGGAATAATACATATGCTCTTTTGTTCAGTATCATGTTAATGAGATTTATCCATGTTATTACATGTAAGCATAATTCACTGGCTTTTATTGCTATAGAAGCCACTATGTGAACACAGCACAAATTCTTTATCCACTCTGCTGTTGGTGGTGATTTGGGTTATTCCCAGCTCTTTGCTACTACTGCTGAAACTACTATTAATGTTCTCGTACACCTCTTTTGTTATACCTGTATACGCATTGCTAGGGCCTCATATCTGTATGGAATTGTTGTTGGGTCACAGTGTATGAGTATTTCCAAACTTAGTAGAGACTGAAATTGTCCAAAGAACCTGTATCAGTTTAAATGCCAGTCGGTAGCATATGAGAATTTCAGGAGCTTCACATCCTCACCAGCACTTGTCAGTCTTTCTCATTTGATCTGATGGTTGGTATATAGTGTAAAAAGGAAATAAAAGAGAACTTCCTTGACTTCATAAAGAGTTCCTACTAAAAACCTACAGCAAACATTATGCTTAAGGTTGAAATTTTAGAAGTTCTTCTGCTACTCTCAGAAATGATGTGAAAGTACTTGATAACATTGTTTCTGTTTAATCTTATACCGGATATTCTAGTCAGTGGGGTAAAACACATAAAATGAAATAAAATAAGGGCACCTATGTGGCTCAGTTGGTTAAGCATCAGATACTTGGTTTTGGCTCAGGTCATAACCTCATGGTTTGTGAGCTCAAGCCCCACGTTGGGCTTTGTGCTGACAGCGTTGAGCCTGCTTGGGATTCTCTCTCCCCCCCTCTTGCTGCCTCTCCCCCCCCCCCTCATGCTCTCTCTCTCAAGGCAAATAACTAAACTAAACTAAACTAAAATAAATAGGGGTATTTAAGAAAGTTAGAAAAAGGAATGAAAGAGGATGAGTGCTACTGGCTATTAACCTCACAATATACAGCTCTAATAATTTATATGGTATAGACCTGAAGCATTAAAAGGCACAGAACAATGGAAAATAATATAAAATTAAGAAATAGATTCACATATATATTGCAAAAATGTAGCCTATGATAGAGGTCACGTTTCAAATCAATAGTGAAAGATGGTTTGGCTTACTCAACTACATAGCCATTATGATAATAAACTTGGATCCATACTTCATGCTTTGTATCAAAATAAATTGTGAATAAAATATTTAAATGTAAAATAATGAAAGTATAAAGCTTCTGGAAGAGAGCACAAGAAAATTCTTAAAAAGGGGGACCTTTTGTTTTCTTTTTTTTTTTTAATGTCTATGTCTGAGAGACAGAGCATGAGCATGAGCAGGGAAGGGGCAGAGACAGACAGAGACACAGAATCTGAAGCAGGCTCCAGGCTCTGAGCTGTCATCACAAAGCCTGATGTGGGGCTTGAACTCATGAGCCATGAGATCATGACCTGAGCAGAAGTCAGATGCTTAACCGACTGAGCCACCCAGGCGCCCCAAACGGGGGACCTTTCTAAGTAAATTATAAAATGAAAGATTAACAAATTCTATTCCATAATAGCATGGCAAATCATCCCAATGCAGGCAAAAATGTTTACAACTCATTAATCAACAAAGGGTAAAATAGTCTTTTGTTTACAGGCAAAGAAAGGGCTGATTATCCCCAACATGTGAAGAGCTTCTATAAATTTCTAGGGGTAAAAAACAGACAGATTTATTTTTTTTTAAAGTTACTGTAACTGACAATGTTTAGAAATAAAAAGAAAGGTTCAAGATTTTTGGATAGAAGATTCATACATAAAAATTAATAGCATTTATCAAAATAATAGACTTCACCAATTTGATATATGTACATTCAATTTAGATATAACTAAAAGATGTATGAATCAAACTAACAGGCAAAACTACCAGATTTTCAGAGAAAAAAATTCTAAAATTCTATTAAACATATGAAGACATCATTAATGTTTATAATATATAGACCAATGGGGGGGGGAAACCTTGAATCCTATCAGACAGATGGACAAAGATATAAACAGGCAATCAGATTAAGAAACATAAATAATGTACATGCTAAGAGATGCATAAGCTCATGGGTGTTAAGGGAAATGCAAAAGAAAACAACCACAATATATCACTTCGCTGGTGACAGAGTGAGAAAATTAGGAAGTCGGATAATGCCAAGTGTTGGCGGAAAGTGTGAATGCAGGAACTTGCATGCTCTGTTGCACAGAGTACAAACCAGAGCAATCACTCTGGGAAACAACCAGACTTTAGTCCAGTTAGAGGTCTGCCCTGAGACCCAGAAGTCTCTCTCTGGGTGTGTATCTCCCACAGATGCATGAGAGGCACTAACAGGGAAGTTCCTCTCTGCACCCTTGTTGTGGTACAGAACTAGAAGCAGTCTGGGGGGGTCTACTCACTAGGAAACAGAGAAGTATAACAGTATGATGCACAGAACAGAATGTCATACAGCCCTCCGGAATCGTAGATGAGATCTACGCAGAACAGTATGGTTAGATCTTAAAAAGTGTTGGATGAAAAAAGTAAGAAACAATATGAGGTACATAGCACAATGTCATTTGTGTACATTTAACATATGTGCACGTGAAATAAAAATGCATGCTTCTATGACCAGACACAAGTAGAGGAATGTATATCAAGCATATTAGATTGATCTTCTATGGTGAGGGCAGTGGTAGAAAGAATGATGATGGAAATAAAGGAAATTAACCAATAAAGAATGAGACGTTACATGGATTAATGATGATAATGTGTCATGAACACAGGCATATGATAAACTCATGCTCCACAGCTGAGCATCCTGAATTATGATCTCCTTTTGTGAAACTGTGTGTATATATGTAGACACGTGTGTGTGGGTGTGTGTACCCTGAAATTTTTCGTATCCATTTCCCTAATAAGTCCATCTTCAGAAATGTAGTTTAAGAAGTAAATCAAAATATAGAAAAAAAGTCTACCCAAAGATGTTCATTGCAGCATGGTATTCTATACTAAACAGTATAAACAATGTAAACATTAACAATAAAGATAATGATTAACTAAACCATGGCATATCCATTTAATGCAATACTTTGCAAGCATTCAATTGATGTTTACATGGAGTTTGTATTGACATTGGTGATGCCTATAGCATACCAATATGTGATAAAATATGTGATATAAAATTTGATTTATATGAATACAGCTAAAATGGAGACATGTATTGAAATATTATCAGAAGAAAATACATATAAGTGAATAGTGGTTTTATATGAGCAGTAGGACTATAGACAATGTTTTCCTTTTTTCCTGCATTTTTCAAATGTAACTTAATGAATAGTTATTACTTTCAAAAAATGTAAGACAAATTATACCAAAAAAAAGCAAGCATTGTTCACAGATTAAATGCAAATTTCCTAAGAAATATGACCAATTATGAGCTGTCAGTACTTTTCCTGAGCACAAGGAAACAACAAATTATGAGGCCACCTGAGCTCCTGGAGCTAGGGAACAGCCAATGGGAACTGGTTTCTTTAAAGTGGATAACAAGATATTAAACTGGATGCTTTGACTAAGTCACAGATAGAAAAGAGGTAGGATGCTATAATAAGAACTAGAAAAAATCCACTGTAGATAGTGAAGAACTCATTTAGATAACTCAGTCTTGCACCAAGAAGTACAAAAGGAGAGGATCTTTGAGGGGGTGCTGGTTTACCGTAAGTGCCACCCCCCCCCAAGAGGTGCAGTGGATCAATCCTGCCTTAGCCCAAGTCTAGCAAGAAGGACTTCAGGGAACGACTGGAGAGCTCCATGTATGTAGCAGTTAGGATTCCTTCCCAGGACATTCAGAAGATAAGAGACTGGCCCACTTCCAGGTTTATCCAGTAAAAGGACACTTGAATGTGTTCCTTGCACCAGATGTCTTAACATTTCCTGATCTCTTTATCAGCCTTTCTCCACCATCTTCTCCACATACTCATCCTGTCCATGTATACTGGCACCCCGCCAGGCGCACGCACACACACACACACACACACACACACACATGCTCCAAAGGAATGGGAATCTATAGTTATCAAGGAGGAAAAAAAGAGAAGACAGGCAGGGCGGGCGCTCTACAGCTGTTCCCATTTGGGAGAGGCAGGGACTGTAACCTTTAATAAAGTTGGAAATTGGCTCCTTCAAGGGTCTGAGTTTTCCAAGTACCAAGTGAGACTGTGTTTTGTGTTTAGAGTGACAAATGGGATTTTCTTCGATCTAAGAGAGAAGAGAAAATCTCAGGGATCTGTCTCACTTCATCTAGTGACAGGGGAGAAGCTACCCTTCATGAGTGTATTTAGGATTAAAAAAAAGATGCTTTTGATTTTATGACTTAATGCCAATTATTTCACTGACAGTGTGGCAATTTGGCAGATAGATTTCCTGGGTGTGAATAGTGGAAGCAGCTGGGTGGAAGCTACTCGGAAGACTGGGGCAAGATCCGGTTGTACTGGTTCTCAAAGTGGGGCCCTGGAATCATGTGGGGTCCCTAAGACCCTTTCATGGGTGTACTAGGTCAAAACTATTTTCATAATCCTAAGATTTTGGCTTTTCTACTTTAATTCTTTCACGAATGTTTTTGCAGAGTTCTGCAGAGGTTACATGATGTGTGAAGGAACAGACTGAATGCAAAGGAGACGTGAGAATCCAGTTGTCTGCTCTTTAGCCAGACATTAAAGAAATCTGCAAAAACGTAAGCCAATAGCACTCTTCTCACTTTTCTTTTTGGAAAATATAGTTATTTTTATTAAAAATTATTGTTTATGTAACATGTAATGTGTTTATTTATGCTATTTTAAACACATAAATACTTTTTCTAAATGTGACTGTTAATTCTATCATGGCAAATATTGATGGGTGTAACTTACATAAGCAAAAGCTCTGGTGGGCTTCCCAATAACTTACAGGAACCCAAAGATCCAGAAAGTTGAAAACCACCATGCTAATGAACTAGGCAGGTACTCCAAAGGGGAGATTGGGTCTAAGAAACAGATGTCTCTACAGGTTGAGGAATACCATATGTATAAAAGTTTCCTCTTACTTTAAAAATCTGACTAAACACCCAATGAAAACATACTTTTATAATAAAGAGCCATTTGTGTAAGATCCCTATCCAATTTGCACCAGAGGCAAACCATGTAACAGAGTTTTCAGTTTCAAGGGTAGAGAAGTTAATTGTAAGTGTTGGGCCCATCGAAAGGAGGGAATGCAACGAAGAGTGGACTGGTTCTCCATGAAGGAGGATATAATGCCTGGAGAACTAACTCTCTGGCCACAGAAACACACCACAGGTAGTTTTTTTGGGGGGGGGGTTCCAATGCAGCTGAGATGCAATTTTTGAATAACATATTGGGAGGGGGTTATTTCTCCTTCCCCTAATAGAGTAGTTCCTGCTTTCATAAACAAAACAAAACAAAACTAACAAACAAAACCACACCCATTTGTATCTTCCTCACAGCACCTTTATTTAGGCGAAATTTCAGTAAATCTTTGATTTTTATCAAAATATTTGAACAACTATTACATACTTGAAATTCTGTTAAGGAGAATAGAAAATGAGTAAGATAAGATTCATTCTCTCCAAAGATTTACCACCTGAGTGGAGACAATGCAAACCCATTCAAGAATTAGGAAACCTGGGACACCTGGGTGGCTCAGTAATTTAAGTGACAGATTCTTGGTTTTGGCTCAGGTCATGATCTCAAGGTTGGTGAGTTCCAGCTTCGCACTGGGCTCCTTTCTGATAGCACAGAGCCTGCTGGGAATTCTCTCTCTCCCCCCCTCTCTCTCTGCTGCTCCCCTGCTCATGTGCTCACTCTCTCAAAATAAATAAAATAAACTTAAAAAAAATAATTATGAAACCTGTAGTCTCAACGGTAAAAGAAAATTCACTTAATAGCTTAGATTCATTGGATTCAACTGCATGCCTTTTATTTACAAAGCACTGTAGGTGAAAATTTTACCGCCATTAAAAATTTTAACTTCTGGGGCGCCTGGATGGCTCAGTTGGTTAAGTGTCTGACTTCGGTGTGTGTCATGATCTCACAGTTCGTGAGTTTGAGCCCCACATCAGGCTCTCTGCTGTCAGCAGAGAGCCTGCTTTGGATCTCTCTCTGCCCCTCCCCTGCTTGCACTCTCTGTCCCTAAAAAATAAACAAACATAAAAAAAATTTAACTTCCTCCTAACCCTGTGAGTTAGAATTTATGATCTTTTCAAAGGCAAAGGGATAGGAGCCCAGGGCAGTGATTTGCCCACGATCACACAGCCAGGAAGTGAGGAGTCAGATTTGTAACCATGTGGTTTTCAAAATCCAACATCCTTTCCATTATGCCATCCTCTGCTAGATGATTTACTTACTTAGTTTTATTTATTCCAGGCTATTTCAATCTCTAGTGAGTTCATGGTTCATGAGGAATCACTAATCTCATTCAGAAATGGAAATGCCGTAGGTTGAGACATAAGATATCCTTTCATGAGACTGGCCATGGGTAAACATTCATTCACTGCAGCATCTCATGGTAATGCTCTCGTAGCTGAGTTAAACAGGTCTCTTCATATGTATAAATATGTCCTACAGCCAGAGCTGTGCAGAGCCTGACTCATGCCATTACCCTGCTGTTAGGGCTGGCCAGCTATTAAAACAGGCATCATTTTGTACAACTCTTACAGGCTGCTGCCAGAAAAATTTAATTGAAGTTTTGTATACATTTTTTTTAATCCAAAATTTTAGCCTTCTTATAAGGAATTAGAAGCAGAGTATGTATATATTGGTTATTTTTTCCTTCTGTTTATTTTTGAGAGATCTTTCCTCCAAATACTATAATTAGCTTAATATTTATTGACCAATAAATGACTCTGAGGTGAGGACTGCCTTGGACTCCTGGTGACGGACAGCAACTCCTTAAATATTATCTAACAGGTGAATCTCTACTTCTGAAGTTCAGGATGAAAAACAGAAGAACCTCAACATTGAAGCTTGATTCCATTTTGACATTTAGACATGCGTTTGAGAATTTTATTCCAGGAGACAGATAATCAAGTTGAGGCCATTAGCTACGTGTTAAACAGTCAGTCCAGAGTTTGATTGTGGTTGTCATTTTGAACACCCTAATACCTACTTCTCTTAGGTACATTGTCTTGAAAAATTAAGAGTTCTTCTTTGTCCAACTGCTAGCAGAGGCATAATAAAAATACTCCCACATGTTAGTAGGAAACTTGAAGTGGAATTTCCCTACGAGAAAAGGGTGGAAGGAGACATTTGATTGTTCCAGGGAAATCTTGTGAGAGACAGAGAAACATAATGGCTTCAGATCAGAGCACCTGAATTAACATGCTATTTCTACTCAATGCAAGCTGTGCCATATTGAGCTGGGTGCTTACCCCTGTCGAGCCTCAGTATCCCCATTTGTACAAAGGGGACAGTGAGATCTGACACAGGTTAGTTGTAAGGATGACAATGACTGTGTAGGCTGCACATCTCTGAGTAATGTCAGTAGTTATTATTCTGATGATGTGGACTTATTTGCCTCCTTAGATTATTTCATCACTGTAGACAAATCTAATATTCAGGACACTATCATGGGTAATAAAATAGTTTGCAAAGGAAATAGAATCACCCTGGCCCTAGAAGGTTGGAGACTTAGGATATTCTGTTAGTGTTTGTTACTTAAAATTACAATGATGGATGGATTCTTCCACTAAGCAGCCCATATTAAATTCCAAATGTAATCCTATTGGAAGAATAAACCTACAACATCAGCAATACTCCTTGAGGGTTCTTGTCAATTTGACAGCTTTGACAGGCAGACAAATTTAATTTATTAAAATATTCTGTCTAGCATTTTTAAAAGACAAGGGGTTTTTATACTGTAAATGAACTGTTTTCACAGCCTTATTAAAATAAATGCATAAAGTCAGCTGTTTTTCTTTGGAATTCATTAACATGAGATTCAACACATAAAGAATTGCTCTCCAGTCACACCTATATACACCTGGACGTTTTGACTATTTCTCTGTCTTTGCAAAGAATCTGGGATTTCTCCATTTTCAAGCAAATGAGAATTCCACACAAGAAGGAAAAACTTGCTTATATCATATGCTAAATTTCATGGACATATGTATTAAAATTATTAGAAGAATTTAGAAAGCCAACACTTGGCATCAAAGCCCATGGGAAAGACCTGAGCAAATTCAGGGTGTCCTTGTGCAACAGGCTTAGATTTATTTTTCTTCAAAGAAATTCTGTTATTTGAATTGAAGGAATATTGTCAAAGTTGATAGATTTCCTGTTTTCTTCACAGGGCCATTTTTAAATTAAACACAATGCACTTTGAAATTGGAATGTTTATATAGACTGAGAGCCGGTATCAGTTCTCAGAGTTGTCAGTTTCCTGCCGGCCATATTTCCGCATCAGCTATTAATTCTGCCTGGCAAAACGGTCTTAATCTTGACACATTTTGCACGGTGCATCTGAGTAATGTCCTCATGGTTTCTGACATTTTGGTGGCTTTATTCTCTACAGTTACCTTGCCCCTTAAAACTGTTCTGCCCTCCTGTCTGTGGCCTTGGCCTCTCTCCCTGTATGAGAGCATCTTCTCAGATGGCCTAAAACCATCACTGCTCAGGGCCCCCAGCCCTTCCCCAAGAAGTCCCAAATTTGCACAGTTTCCCGCTAGAGAATTTGTCCTAACCCTGTGAACTAAATCTTAGGCAACCAGTTCACCTATCAATCAAAATCTTGCCTGCAGAGATGTACTGGGAGGCGAATTAACTGGTAAATTAAATGCTAATAACCTGCCAATCTCAGTAGTTCCACAGCAAAATGGCTTTGATTCAATATATGTAAATCTCACATCTACAGAATTTGTAGGACCAAACTTACTCTAAAAATAGCATTTTACATAAAAATGACAAAAGAGTGTCTATTGGATTTAAATAACATGCCAAAATTATCTATTTTCCCATCTGTTAATAAAGATTCAACAAAAATGTGTACTTGTCTTAAAAACACCATTCAGATCTTCTACGCAAGTCAAGGACTCATTTCTTGAAGTTGATGTCTCCTTCCAAGTGCTTCTTCCTTTGACCTTCTATAGTATATTTTTTCATTGTACCTTGGTAACGACCTACATTCCAGGCTGTAGTGGATTGTGGCTAATAGTGTACCTCTCTCCTTTACCAGATGGAGTTCTTGAAGTCTAGACTATGTTTTGTATCCACATGATGTAAAACAAAGGCTTGCCTATAATAGGGACCCACCAAATGTTTAGGGAGTAGATCTCCCATGAGAACATTAATTTTTTTTTTTTAATTTTTTTTTTCAACGTTTTTATTTATTTTTGGGACAGAGAGAGACAGAGCATGAACGGGGGAGGGGCAGAGAGAGAGGGAGACACAGAATCGGAAACAGGCTCCAGGCTCCGAGCCATCAGCCCAGAGCCCGACGCGGGGCTCGAACTCACGGACCGCGAGATCGTGACCTGGCTGAAGTCGGACGCTTAACCGACTGCGCCACCCAAGCGCCCCGAGAACATTAATTTTTAAAAAGCACTTACCGTTGTTCTTAGAGCAAAAGAGTTGCTTTCTAATTAAGTTAACTGAGTCAAATGAAGTCAGCATTGGTTGAGCATCCAATGTGACCAGATACTAGCTACTAAGGAACCAAAGATCAGAATGCCAAGATCCCTACCTCAAGATTAAAACTCAATTCAGCCGGCAATCTGGTTCCCATTAACTTAAGTAAATTGTGTTTGACATAGTTTAGGGGCTGAAAATTGGAATATTAAGTGAGTAGAGTGAATGTTAAATGCTCAGATAAAGAACTATGGGAGCTCGTGAAGAAGGATTAATTTGGCTTGTTGTTGAAGGAGAATGTACTGCAGGAGAAAGAGGGCTTCACGGAACAGCTAATAAATGTCCTATGAATGAAAGGATGAGGAGGATTTTGACATGTGGATAAGAAGGCGGGGAGGATGTTCTATGTAGATGAAAGCTTGAGCAAAGGCATATAATGACATGGTTTTTGGAGAAAGGTAAGTGGTTCAGTACAGAGGACTCATAGGGACAATTTATTGTGACGAGTCAAGGGATGAAGCTTCAGAGGTTGGGGGATAGGGGACAGATGGGGCACAGCTCGAATGATGCCATGCAGTCTGGATTTCATCTGGCAAGTTATGGAAAACCCTTAAAGATTTTAAGGAAGTAACATGGGCAGAACAGATCTGGGCTGTCAAGCACTTACTTTGTTGGTCTGTAGAGGATGAAGTAACTACCTCTGCTCCCATTTCCTTGTGTAGATCCTGTCTCATAAAATTACACACAAATAAAACAGATGTACACAAGGGGCACTGATTTCTGAAATGAGGATGGTGAGGCTGCATAATGAAACATCTCATCTGCTGTCTTCTCTAGAAATTGCTCTCTGGGGAAAAGCAGTTTTACCATAACCCGTATTTACCTAGGTATCTAATCCCAAGTTAGTAGTATTTCATTCCAAAGAAGCACTCCATTCTTGAGTTTTGACACTTCTTTTCCTCAGCAGGATATTATGGTTTAAAAATCTCAAATTAAAATACCTTTTCTTAAGTACAAATAGCCATAACCATGACCAAAACCAGATTAAACTACATTAATGTCCAGAGGTGCTCAGAGAATACTATTTCACTGGAAAAATACAGGGTGTTTCTCCTAAGAGTTTCAGGGAAGATCTCAAATATAAAAGTATATATATTTTATAAGACATTAATCTAGGTACATTTTTAGTGCTCAATTGCACTTCAAATTATTTCAAGTTATTCTAGCTGTTCAGCTAGCTAGAGGTCCAAATGTCATCAATCCAAGAAGACTGGTTTTCTCCTGCTCCCCCTGCTGGAATGTTAGGCAAGGGGATTGTTTTCCTTCCACAGATGCCATAGGTGATTTGCTTATTAGTAAGTTTGGGAAAGATTTTACTTTCCAAAAGGTGAACAGGACTTGGATGTTTCAGACGTGTTCTGCGCCAATGGAACATCTCTGGTCTTTGAGGGCCCACTGACTAAAGTAGCCCATATGGGAAATGTCTTGTCTCATTTTTACTTCATGCAAGTCAACCCCCAGCTTCTAAATTTGCAACTCACAGAGCTATCTCACCTAGGTGGAGATTGAATTACCAAGAGGAGACAAATCTGCATTTCCATCATAATGAAACTCATAAAGTTCATTCATGAAGAAATGCTGACATCAGTATAATGAGGGCAGAGAAGCCTTTTCAACTATGTATGGCTAATCTCCCATCATCTATAGTGTAATATAGATTTTTCAGAATTCTAGCTTATTTTCTAAACAGAAACTAATTTTCTAAGGTAGGGTTTTTAGGGAGAATCATGTAGATGTTGACACTTTTAGCCCATTCTTACTGTGGTTTGGCTCAGAGAGAAACCACGGGCAGTATGTCCCACATTCTTATGGAGGGGCCAGTTTTTTCTCCCTCTCACCACTTCTTCCATTCACTCAGGAGACTCTGAGCATCTATTGCAAGTGCTAGACTTTGCAGGTGCAGAAATGAGTAAGTCACAGAGCCTTTCCCAATAGAGCTCAGTCTGGAGAGAGACAGATGTAAACAACATTTATAGTAGGGGAGAGTCTGGGGGAGGTATAAACAAATTCAATGGGAACACACAGAAGAAAACTACCAAAGCCATATCAGGGAGTAACATGGCGCTATTGTGAAGGGCAGGTAAATAAGAGTTCTCCCCTCAGGAATCAAGAAGGGCAATCAGATAAAGGGGACAACATAGAAAGTCATGAAAGCATGAATGAAAACTACATGTTCTGCCTACTATTTTATGTGGCCTTAGTATAAGCTGGTGGCAGACAAGGGCTAGACCATGGAGGACACTGCTTCAAAAGGAGTTTGGTCTTTACCTTGTGAGCATGAGTATGTATTTTAAAAGATCAGGGCACCTGGGTGGCTCAGTAGGTTAAGCGTCCAACTTCGGCTCAGGTCATGACCTCGCAGTTCATGAGTTAGAGCCCCATGTTGGGCTCTATACGGACAGATCGGAGCCTGGAGCCTGCTTCAGATTCTGTGTCTCCCCCTCTCTCTACCCCTCCCCCACTTGCACTCTCTCTTCCTCTCTCTCTCTCTCTCTCAAAAAAATAAATAAATGTTATTATTTGTTTTAAAGATCACTGTAGCCACACACGTTTGGATAGAGGCACCAGAAGGATAGAGACAGGAGAGGAGGTATGGGATAGCCAGGTGGGACGTGAGGACCCGGATTGGGATAAGTAGCAGGTGGGATTAGAAACAGTGACATAGAGTATTTCTGATTGTATCTGGGAAAGCGCTCCTCATATCCTCAGATAAAGGATGGCAAGTCCAACAAAACATAATCAAAAGAGTATAAGAATAGAGATGCATGAAACACCCATCAACACAAACATGCAACCAACTCTCTCAGTGATTAGGGAGTATGTGAACCCTTCCTTCTGTGGCTTCTCCTGGACTATGTGCTTGTCCCTGGACCTGAATCTGGCCTTGGTCTTAAAAGACTCATGAGCAATCTGATAATACACTTCCATGCTGTGGATAGAGGATGTGTCCTTAATTTGTCAACTCTAAAAGATCAGAGGTCTCTGGCTTCTTAGAGATGTAAGGTCCTCCCTGAGTAGAGTGGCCAGGTGATGTCCTGGACATGCAGTTACATTTGAATTTCAAATAAAAAGATCATTTTTAGTATAAGTGTGTCCCAAATATCACATGGGATACACCTATACGAAAATGATTAGTCTTTATCTGAAATTGAAATGTAATTGATTGGCCTATATTTTTATTTGCCAAATTGGGCAACCCCTACCCTTGAGACTTGCTTTTCTCTGGCTCAGACCTGGGGCAGACAATTCCACTGAGAAGCAGAAGGCAGGACAAAACAAAGCATGTGCCGAGAGCCGGGGAGATGTTTTACAGAATCATTGTCAGTACGATCCCCCTGGATTTGCTCATTCCCCAGGAGAATCTGAAAACAAGGGGCTTGGCAGTGAGCAAAGAGCTGGCATGTTGCAGGACTGTTGGAGGGGAAAATGATTGAATTTAGAATAATAATGTATTTGTTAAAGCAAATATCAGTATAGTCATAACAGAGAAGCCCTCAAGTTTCCCATTGTGGCATGAATAGAACATTAACGTCTATATTGTAGATTGATGGCAAGAATTTTCTTGGAAAGCACATAAGCAGTAGCCTTATATGATCTCTTTCTATTTTTTGGAAGACTGAATACAGTTCAGATTAACATTTGAGGCATTTATTTTGTGCTTGGAATTTAGGACATTGGCTCTGTTCATACCTAATATTTTACAAGCCTCTCCCCTTTGGACAAAATTAAGTTCAGAACTCATGTTCACATAAAAAAGTAATTGGATTATAAAAGCCAATGGGCATAGCCATTATTTGGATATTTTCATATATAAATGAATAATGTTTATTCAGAAAAACACCCATGACCAAACTCCGTCAAATCTAATTTTCTCAGAGAGTTAAGCTCATATTCTGGTAGGTTTTTCCTTACATAACTGAAGAAAATTCTTAGCAAGAGCTTTAATAATAAGCTTCTTTCTGAAGGAGTAATATTGTGATTTCATGCAAGAAAAATCTCCCCTTGATGTAAATGAGAGATGAAGTTGTGGGAAGGTATAGTCAGAGTTATTAGTTTGCTTTCCCCTTTCTAACCAAATGACAAGAACATTTTGTCTTTGGATTCTTTGATAGTTTTTTTTTTTTTCCTGTTAGCAAATAGAATATTCAGAATACCTTTCTCCTGATACTAGTCTTAAGCCTTATAAATTATATTTTTGTGGGGTCTTCTGAGGTGGGAAAAGCCCGCCAATTTCAATTAGAGTGATTTAGGTTTCCTTGTAGAGAAGCCACGTGGTGGGATTTCTGGTTTTCCTAGTGATCAGGTGTCACCGAGAACACCTGAGGTGTAGACATGCCTCACTTAGCCTTATGTGTACTTAGCACCTACTCTGTGCCTCAGCACAAGTCGCCGTGAGCCAGAGAGACTGATTACACTCCACAGCACAGGGGACGGTTCATCTGGGTGCTTGTTGCCGGTAAATGTAAGCATCACGACTCACCCACAGCCACAAAGCCAGAGAAGACGATTTTTCCTTTTCCCCAACATCTTCAAATACCCAAATTTCTTCTATTGTAGGTTCAAATGAGGTAAACATACATGTGAGTGATGGAATCAAGGGGATTTTATAAATTATTAAATGGCCAGAAAATAAGATCTCGGCTTTCCTGCCTTTGGTTAGAGAATAGGCGTCCCCTGTTGCAAAGCTTATTCATTTCTTTTATCATGTTCCAGCTTTCCCACTTGCTCTTGCGTCTTATTTTGTAATTACTTTCTTATCTTTGCAGCCTTCCTTTGAATCTTAAGTCTTTCTAGTTAGAGAAACAAGGAACATGTACTTCTGTAATTGAGACAAAACTAAGTGCGACTCCCACATTTTCTTCTTTTTCTTTATGCTCCGTTTCAGGGACGGCCAGCTGGCTGTCCAGTTGTTCACTAGCTGTGAGGACCCCAGAGAACGTCACCTGTTTTTGTAGGTCTCAAGTCACTCTCCATTTTGTCTTAAATAATCTTTGTGTGTGCACACGTCTGTATATATCTCTGAATGAAAACACGATTACTAGCTGTAGGTAGGAATGTATCTACAGACACAGATGGAATGCATGCATTATGTAAACGTGTAGTAAGTATATGTGTATATGCAAATGTGTATGTGTACACAGATGTCCGTGTGTAAATGTGTGTGTATATCTGTGTGCTGCCAATAGCTAGTAATTGTCAACCAAAAAGGTCAAGTTGGGTGTTAACCATTTTCTAAACACAGTTCTTCGTGTTTCTAGAAACCTGAAAGTCTATACTTTTCACCTACAAACCCATTATCCGTGTGGCAAGTCATGTCTGAAAGCCAAACTTAACAAGACTCTCTTCACCTGTTTAAAAGCAAGAAAGCAGAAAGCTTTGAAGGTACGCATATGGACAAAAGGAAATTAGGTTGCTCTATGATGTTTGTGCCGCTGGCATTAATTTCACTGAAATTCCACTCTGCTCCATTTATTCGATGACTAAGAGACTGAACTCTTAGGGAAGGAAAGAACATATAAACATGTAATTAACCAATAAGGTAATGTTTGAAGACTGTTAGGATATACTGATTATTCAGATAATTCATTATTTTGTGAATACCAATGGCATGCATTTCTGAAAAAAAAATCATTACTCAAACAAAAGTGTTCACCATGAAACACGACACAAAGAGGAAGATAAATATCAAACATGTTTTTTTAAAGGTGGTAAAATCATGTCACATAATTGGTCTTACAGCTGCTTCTGTGTTTGATGTTCAAATCTGGTGCAAATGTGTGTTATCTGCTAGTGAATCCATATTTAGTCTTTCTTTTAATAATATACAGTCATGACTGGGGTTTAAATTTTTAAATATTGAGGAACTTTATATACATATATATATATATATATATATATATATATTTAGCTCATGGATATACTTTAAACTTTAAAAAAATAAATGTACTATATGTAATTTGTACAGGATTGGTTTTTCATGAGTACACTTGGAGAGTAACCAGTTCAGACCTCGTTTTGTTTAAAGTTTGCCCATCCTCTCTCCTCCTCCCCAGCTTTTTGTTTTTGTTTTTGCTTTTTTTTTTTTCATAACAAAATCTGTAGCAAAGCACTCCTCGGAGTACAAACGTTCATTCTTTTTTAGTAGTTTGCTTTTTCAGGGTCAGCCTCTGAAGGTGGAGAAGGAACAGAGGCACAAGGGTATGTTTCCTCTCTACCAGAGAGCAGGTGGAACCCACTTCCAGCTTGGCCACACTCAGCATCATAAAAAGTACAGTGAAGCTCCGTTCTCTTGAGGAGAACTCCAACCAAAAGTAAATTCCTGACCTCTATCAAAATGTTAGGAGGCTTCTGGCTTTAATTTTTAGAACTCTGATAAAATCCGGGGATCCTCTATTCACTCAAAATAAAAAAATCAACTATGCCCATGGCATCTTTCAAAGGAACACCCACCCATTTGGTTTCACTCACACTGTTAACAGTGCCCTCAAAATACACTTTTTCAGGAGAAAGTTATTAGATAATATCTTGAGAATATTCTCCATGGTGCACGATGCTTAGGATTATTTTGCCATTGGCTGTTATTAACATGGACCAGGGGTCCCCTCTGTAAGGAGTGTTCTCCTACTGTGAATCTGTATGAGTCTTACCATCAACCCAGTCCTTGACAAACCAGTACAGGAACGAATGCTACTTTGGCGGCCAAACTCTTACTTTTACTGACAGTCGAGTCTCAGAAAGTATAAGGTGCTGGGCCAGTCCCCTGTTCTTATAGTGACCATCTCGGTAAGAGAAAAATCAGATTATGTGCCATCAGAGGAAATAAAATGTTAGTATTAGGTGTGATCGACCGATGCATTTCTTTTGCTTAAGCCCCACCCTCTGAGTGACAGGTGGAGGACAAAATGTCAAGAAGTTCTGCTGGAACCAGTGTTCAGGATGGTGTTTAATACAGCAGAGAGCCAAGATACAGTGGGAGGACACAGTAAAGAATGTGGAGAAGGTAGACACAATAAAGAACTTCGGTTTATGATCTGCCATCTGCTATTTGAAAGAGGAGTAAGTTAGGGAATTAAGTGACTTTTAGTTCCCCGTACATGCAAAGGTAAGTTAGTTATTACAAAAGTTTTGCCGTTGTATGCGCTGAAAGAAAAGCATATGCATTTAAACATTTTTTAAAAAATAAATCACTCAATAGGCTTAAGAAAAATACTCTAGTTCATATTTCATTGATCTGACCTTTTGATTCAAGATCAGGGAATGAATCCAAGGTGGAAAACAAAAAAAAACAAAACAGAAATGAACCATTTCACCATGAAAAAAGGCATTTCCAGTCTCAGCTAACCTCGACTAGTTTTTATTGCATTATTTTTGAAATGCCAAGAAACTGGCTTTGGCCATATTTGCCGTCCAACTAAATCACAGCTGTCAAAATGCAATTGCTTGCCACAATTAGCTAAACACCATTATTTGACAAATCCCCTGGAAAGGGACGTAGATGCTGTAGGTGTCTAACACTGAATCAATTAACAGTCAGTCAGGCTGGGGCTGCAGCACAGGGAGAGAAGTTGGTACATCCTTGGCCAAGGAAGGGGTTTCCAACGGCCTTAAGTTTTTGGAAAACACACACATTTGCCCTGGTCCTACAAGTTCTTTCTGGTTTTCAGGAATGAATTGTGGGATTGGCTAAAGAGGAAGGGAAAAAGCCACCGATTCTAGAGTCCTTTCTTAAGGACATCAAGGGGAGAGGAAGAAAAAGAGAAATGCAAATGTGAAATGGTAATGGTATACAACATAGGGAAAAGAAACCTCATTGAACCCGCTAGCAATTTCCACCCAAGCAGTGAACCCCTTAACTGACAAATTCAGTACAACATACACATTGATTAACACCTTCACCATTACGAGGACTGCCGTTTCAAGCCAAAAATTAACTACAATATGCAAAAACAGAATTCTCATAAGATTTGAGAAAAATAGAGTGAAAAGGCAATGTTAGCTAAGCTCTTAGCTAAATCCACTCTTAATGGCCCCCAGTATTTAAACTATCATGGATTAAAGCCATGAAAATAAAAATTTCAATTTGAAATTTTATTAGCATGTTGCTAAAATGGTCAATAAAAACATCAACACGATAGGCTTTGTTGACATAGTTGGAAAACTGCTCTCTCACTTTTAAAACTTTATTTCCACTTCCCCACCGTCTAAGATTTCTAGGTTAGGAAAAGCCAAACTAAATATACTGGCTATGGTGTTGTAATAATGCTGGTTTCTTGAATGTTGCCATATCTTCCTCCTCTCTCTCTCCTCCAACCCTTTAAAAAATAGGACTCTTTCTGAAATGCAGCCCCATCAGGGAGCAAACGAGGGTTAAGAACAACAAGCGACCGTCTCCACACATTCGGGCGGGGCCCGCGCTCCTCACCAAATCAGCTGAGCCATTTTCCTCCCGGGACCTGGAAGGCTTCCCTTCTGCCAGCGAGGGAGACTCACAGGCAAATGGGGTGGGGGTGGCGGTCGCTTCCCTCGGTGGAAAGGACTGGAAGCAAACATTACAGCTTTGCCCGGAGCCTGGAATACAAATGTCAGGAGACTTGGGGCTGGAGAGCTGGAAAAGTCCCGGGCAGCCTCGGGATAACCCGGAGTCCCAAAGTGCTGTCTTGTGGAATTATTCACAAGTGCCTAAGGGACAGGCTCGATTTCTTGGAAATCCTGCAATCTGGGGACACGTTCATACGGGAGGTGAACTGTGCCCTGGAAAGATCATTTCTCACCTCCGACTGGTCTGTGTGTGCGCACTGGGGGCGGTGATGGTCCCTTTATAGGAGGTCGGGTGACAGTCACTGACTAGCGACCTGTGGGGAAAGCCACGTCCTTGCTTGCTCCCTTCAGCCCTTTCTCCTTTCCCCCGTTACAACCCGAGGGGAAAGCGCACGCTGGGTTTCCCAACACCATCACCACCACTGGGGGGGGCTCAGCCAGGCGCGCACAGCTGCCCTTTCGTCCCGGGGCCAGTTCCTGAGACTTCCGGCCACTTGCGGAGGGGTGCGAGGGTGCAGCCTGGGCACCGGCCGCCGCAGGAGGGCGCTCGAGGGGGACGGGGGTCGCGGATCGCCGGCCAGGAAGCCCGGGTGCTGGGAAGGGAGCGGGGCGCGGGGAGACAGGAGGCGCAGGTGGCCCCCCACGAGGCTACTCCTTGTCGTCCACGAGGTCGGCGAGCTCCTGGAGCACTCGCAGGCGGCCGCTGGCGTCGATGCGGCGCTTCTCGCGGATGAGGTCTTCCAGGCTGTGAAACCTGGCCGTGTGCACCTTGTTCTCGCCCAGGTGCACCTTGAGATAGTACTGCTGCTGCGGGGGCTGCGTGCCGGCCGGCACCTCCCCTCCGGCCTTGAACTCCCGCTTACCAAAGCGGCACCAGGCGGCGAAGCTCTCCGAGTTCGTCCAGCAGATCTCCTCGCTCTTGAGGCCCAGGTGGCCGCAGGCGTTCTGCACCACCAGCTCGGCCACCAGCGGGCGGTAGCGGTACCAGCTATTCACCACCCGGCCCACGTTGGCCGCGCCCGCCTCGTACAGGCTGTCCTGGCGGATCTCGCCTTGGTGCAGGTGGATGATCTGCCCGCCACCCACATAGACGGCCCAGTGCGGGGCGGGGGCGGGCGGCTCGGGCGCCGGCTGCAGCCACAGCAGCTCCAGCAGGTCGCCCGGCTCGCAGAGCGCGGGCAGCGCGGTGACAGCGTAGACGCTCAGGTCGGCGCCCTGAGGGCCGCCGCTCACTTTGGAAAAGATGCATTCCTGCCCCCGGAAGGCGGAGAACTGAGTTTCGTTGAGGACCAGCTGGTGCAGCAGGTGGTGGCGGTGGCGGCTGGGGCTCTCTGGGCACGGGGTGCAGCCCGGGGGGGCCTTCACGCCGAACTTGTCGGGCTGGCCGCGTTCGTCCAGGTCCTCCTCCTCATCCGAGAAGAAGTAGGCGACCCCAACTCGTAGCTCGTCCTTCTCGATCCCCGACGGGTCCCCTGTGGGCAACTCGCTGTAGTTGAGGTGGGTGATGCGGTCCAGTTGGTTGCCCATCAATGACGCGGCGAGGCGAGGGCCAGGAGCCGGGATCTGCGGGAGCACAGACGAGAGGCAGAGACACGATCAGAGTCCAGCTGCCCCTCCCCGGGACGTGCAGTGCCCCTGGGACCTGCCCGTCCGCCCGCCCACGCGCCGGCACTGGAGTCACCCGCTCCTCCCCAGCGTCAGGACAGGTGCAGAAGCCACCCGTCCTTCGGGAAAGAGCAGACGCCACCACACAGCCTCGGACCCCATCCGGGAACGCTGTACAACTCCCACAAGAGAAAAGGCAGGCAGCGGGAAGGCGCGAGGGCTCCCAGTGGGGGCGACAGAGCGGGTTGTTAGCAGCGAGAAGACCGACACCCGGGAGAGGACCGAGGGGTAGCTTGGAAGGAAGAAGGGGCGCCTCGGGCCTCAGAGCTTGGAGCAAGCTGCGCTCACATTTCTGTCCCCACCCTCGCCAGCCCCCCTCTCAGTTTTGCGCTAGGTCGTACTCCTCCCCTGACAGCGCCTCGGACAATGACACTCGGGCACGTTCGCAGGCACTCACGACACCGGCAAAATCTTGTTCACCTGGGAGTCCAGGCACAGACAGGCGAGTATATCGGTGTGATAATGTCACATATACACCATGACGAACCTTCGCGACGGCACACTCAGACTCCCACATTCGCACACAATCCTAACCCCACGCTTGCACGCTCGCCAGGGCACGCACACCCACGCACCCGGGCACACCTGCCCACACAAGCAGGTGCGCTCCGCCCCTTACTTCTCTTGCCTTCTCCCCAGCAGGGCCAGTCGGGCTGCGCCAGGGCGAGGCCCTTCTGTCTAAAATAACCTAACAAAGAGGAAAGGGAAGGATGGGGGAAGCCAGTGCGGTGTCTGGGTGCGGGTGCGGGTGCGGGCGTGGGTTGAGTAGGGAGGTCCACTTTCAGCCAAAAGACCCCTTTTCCCTCCTACCCGGCACAGGGTCCAAACAGTCGGACGAAGAAAAACCGTTTCCAAGGCAAAGAAAGCCGCCTCTCCGTACCCGTGATTTCCCTGCTCCCGAAACCCCAAACTCCTTTAAAGTCTCCTGGTCCCCATGGGTGCTGCGGAGGCGGCGGTGGCTGGTGGGTCCTGGGAGGCGCGTGGGGTTGCGGCTCCGCTCTGCCCCGCGCGGAACGGTGCGGTGCGGTACCCGGCGCGGTGCCCGTGCGCCTGCCGGTCCGCGCTGGCTGGCTGGGGTGCCCGGTCCACCTGGGTACTCCCGACTCCGTTCTGCTTTCCCACGGCGGAGCCGAAGACTCTAAGTAGCCGGAGCAGCTGGTTCCAGGGCCCGCCCCGGGACGCGCTCATTGGTTGGGGCGGCTGCCCGGGCCGCGTCAATCTCCGCGAGAGGGGGAGGGGAGCAGGGGCGGGTCTCCAGCGCGCGCTCCGCCCCGGCCCGCCCGGCCTCGGTGCACCGGAACGCGCACGGCCCCCGGGAGTGGAGGTGCGACAACCCGCGGGGAGCGCGCGAGGGGCGCGGCGCCGCTGCGTGGCGCCGCTGCGCGCCACCACCGTCGCCCCCCGGCTTTTCCTAGCTGGTCGTGACTGACGGCCCGAGCTCTGTGTCTGGGAGTACAGACTCCAGCGACGAAGCTGGGTCTGCGGGTGAGGAACCCCCGTGTACCCAGGCACTGAGGGCGGCCCGGGGCGGGGAGCGACGCTGTCGGAGCCGGGCACCCGGGCCCTGGTAGGGCCCCCCGGAGTCTCGGTGCCCGACGGCCGTAGGCTGATCTGCCCACAGACCCTTCCCTGCCGGCACGGATGCTTTGCAGATTGTGCCCACGGTGTCAGCTTCTTCTCGGATCCGCGTGAAACTGCTGACCCAGCACTGGCGCCCGGTTTAAAAGGAGCACCTTTGACAAATGCTACTGAAAAATCTGAACCTTGGCCAGCCCTTTCCCTAATTGGGCCTATGATTTGGGCTGCAATTTTCTGTGAAAGGAGAGCTTCACAAATGCCAACGGCCAAGCCCCAGAACTGCCATCGTTTAGGGATTTTTGTTTGGTTTCGTGGCAGAAGGGTGTCCAGCAGTAATTAATGATTGCATTTCTGGATGGAATGTCAATGAATGAACGAGTTCTGGATATTGGGTGTGGAAAGACGACTTTCATACATAGGACATTCTAGAGCGACAGTTTAAAAAGCTTATAACACTTAGACATCTGGTTCTACTCTCAAGACTGGGCTCTGAAAGCTTTTCTGTGAAGCCTACTCTTTCCCCAGGGAGACTAGGGTGCTTCCTTTTTGTGCGCCCTTTGCAGTTGGCATAGACTCTTAGAGCTCTAACCTCCCCCCCCCTTTTTTAATGGCAAAGCCGTGTTCAATTTCTTGCTCTTTACAAAGTGAACGGTTGGACAGGAGGATTGGCCTGCGCTCTACACAGTTTTGTATTCCGGACGTCTTTCACAATGCCGGCTGTACAACGGGCTCCATCGTCAATAATAAAAATGGAAATAGCCAACATGTACTGGCTACTTATAAGTGGATAGACACTATGCTAAGAGGTTTAAGTAGGTGAGATTTAATGTTAAAGCCTCTGGAGAGAATTCTCTGGTACAAGCACCACAACAGATGAGAAAACAGAGGCCCAAATAGCATTGACAGCGATCTCTCCAGGGTCTGTGGAACTCCCAAGTCGATCTTTAACCTGTCTGTACTGTTCCTTGGGTTAAAAAAATATATATATCTTGTTTTATAAGACAAACCTGGTGTCCCAGAGAAGTTACCTGAGCACTGACACACATTATAAAACCTTTATTTTTTTATTTTTTGGTAGACAATTTTAAGCACTGTCCAACTGCTTTCTGAAGGTCTCTTCAAATACAGTGATTTATCAAAATTAGATGTTTGATACGTATAGCTGGAAAAATGGTTTTAAAATGACCATCTGCATACATTTGATGTAGGTAAATCTCTTTCAGAAATTTGGCCATGTGCAAGTTATAAGAATACAAGTTGCCATCCTTGGAACTGACCACAGATTGTGATGACCTTTTTTATACTCTCTATAAATAATAGACAACTGGTTTTGGCCCTGAAGTCAAGGGAATTGAACAAGTGGCCTCCGAAATTGAGAAGTGAGTCATTGGTCCGGTTATGAACTAGACTTATGATCTCTGGGAGGGAATATCTGAAGAGTTCTTACCGGTGTCTGAGAGGGAGGTGAGGGAGTCATTGAAAGTAGCACAGTACTTGGTGTTGAATAACCTCTCTCTCTCTCTCTCTCTCTCTCTCTCTCTCTCTTTTAACCTCCTGTCCATCCCAAGATCAAATCTTGTGCACATTTACAAGGTATTTGCTGGGATGCCGTGTTCTGTCTTAGCTGTCCTATCACATAACTGTTCCAGACTACAGCATAAGCAGGTGGTTCCTCTTTGCTTAGTATCCCAACATTCTAAAGGATAATGAACAAAAAATATTGTCAGGGCTTCAAAATATAGTGCCAAAAGTTTAAAACACCAACATGCAACTTTTTGAATCTCCTTTCCATCCCCTTCTGTAGGGGTAAAAAAACAAAAACAAACACACACACAAAAACAAACAAACAAACAAAAACAAAAACAAAAAAACCTTACAGCTTTAGTAATCAAAGGGAGAAGAAATACCCTGAGAGCCCACCTTGAAATATAAGGCAGAGAACACACTGACTCTGAGATATGGAAAAGGATGAGTCAACGTAAAACAAGGAACATGCATCTATTCTTTGTAGCCTTTTGGCAACAACAAAGATAATAAACCAAGAAATAGGCCAGTCAACTCAATGGAGTTCACTATCAAAAAACCTTAGCTTTTATTTGCATCACAAAATATTGTTTGCTAATTGTTTTGTCTATTATTCTTCACCCCATCCTGCGTTTTTGCAGGCAGGAAATGTAGTTTTCCAAAAGAAAAATAGAGTCATCAAAAGCACAAACTCTGGAAGCCAATTAGTTTGAGTTTTCCTTCAACATTTTCCATCTGGGTGTTGGTCCCTTCAACTGTAAAATGTGGTCAAATGGTATGTAGCTCATTAAGTTGTGTGCGATCATGCATACACACAGTTCATGGCACATGGTGACCTTTCAATAAATGCTACCTATAACTATTCTCATTGGCAGATGAGGGGAGAGGGTTCCATGTCCTACTTGTTATGACAACTGTCCAGTTCTGTCTGTCCTTTGACCCAGGGAGAAGCTAACCTAAGATGGGGTGTCCAAGGCTGTCCCTGGTTGGGGTGTGGGACTGCTTCTTTCTTGAGGTTGTAAGAGCCTTGTCTATCCCGAAACTAGTTCAACATCTAAAGCTCTGTATTGATTTCTGTGTGCAAGCCCTGGAGCGGATCACATCCTGTGTCCTGCAGTATTTTGAATTGTTTGTAAATGAACATTTTCTTGTGTGAAGAATATGTACAGCAGAGTGTATATATATATATATATATATATAACCTTTAATTGTATGTCCTACCTTAACATTTAGCCTTTCATGAACTCTCTCCCTGTCCTTGACCACCTTAGGCACCCAACATACTCACCCTGACCTTGGCTAAAGAACACTTTGCACCTGTCTGGGACAGAGCACAGCTTCACCAATCCCATTTCCTTTCCTCTGGGCACACAGCTAAATTGCATGCCTATGCTGTTTGATGGGTACCATCTGACTGAGTCTGACCAGTGGAATATGGGTGGAATTTTAGTAAGCCACATCCAGGCTTGGCCCCTGAAAGTAAAACCATTAACATGATCTCCCATACACCTGTGTTATGCCATTGGGTTGTATGTAGATGATCCATGGGAGAATCTGAGGCTTTAAACAATGGCAGAGCCCCTGGATGGAAGGAGGCAGGGGTTCCTGAATGACTACGGACAGCAGGAGACTTCCCCTCTAAAACGATCTGTATCAAAGTGTGATGTGAGGGAGAAACCAATCTTACGGAGTTAAAGCCACCAAAATGTTTTCTATTTGTTACAGCAGGAAACTATCCTGATAGGTATACCCTTCTTTATTTTAGAAATATCTCTGAACAGCAAATCGTCTATCCCCCTTCCCTTTTCCCCCTAGTGTCTGTTCTCACTCTGAAGATCCACTTTCCATTGATGGAAATCCTAGTGTCTCAGCATGTTCACATCACCCAGGATTTAAGGAAATCAACAATGGATGCGTTAGTCCCCTCTGGGTACTATCCCATGTCTCCCACTTATTTTTTTTTCTCTAGATTCACCTCCGTGTGTCTATCTTACCTGCCTTCCACTTTTTTTCTAGACCACACAAATGGCAGGGTCAACCCCTTGCAGCTAAGACTAAAGAGAATCCTGCTTCCCCTTAACCCCTCTGCATGTGCTCATGCTCTAACTTCCCGTTTCTTCCGAGGTGCCCTCTTCTAAGTTGTGATTCCACACTGTCACATTTTCCCAGTTCCTTCCTATGTTTTTAGTGGCTTCTTATCATTTTGCCTTTGAAGACTCATAGATGTCCTCTGGGAAAAACTTTTAGCACTTGTGGGTTGAACATGCTCCTGGATGTGGATGATACAAAGATACCTCAGCCCAGTGTTAGTCGTTTCTTGGTGTTCTTCTCAGATTTTTAGGAGAGTCCATGCCTTTTGCACGGGGTCACTTCCATATGACAGTGATGGTAGAGCTCTGGGTAGGTGTGGGTCACTATTACACATATGCTCCTTGGCTTTTCCTTTTGTTTTGAAGGTCCTTCCCTGCATCCGCATGTACCATCTATGAAAATTTATAACCCATTCGAGCATCAGTCCCCACCCCCGACATGCGTCTGTCCTCTCGCCTACATCTTGAGATGTGACAGATGTGTCAAAACACTCTTCAAACTGAACTAGTATCATTGGTTGATTTTCTTTTCTTTCTTCCTTAATGGACTAAGAATTCTTTGAGGAAAAGCCACAAATCTAGTTCAAATTTATAATCCCTTTGCTGAGCCTGGGGTCTGGTGCATTGCACACAATCATTATAGACACCTTGCCTGACTCAATGCGTGCCTGAGCAATGATCACCATTTTATTTACTGAGCTGGCAGTGTTTGGTTTTGTTTCTGCTTTCGCCCATCGGAGTGCCCCAGAAACTAGCCCAGGCTCAGAATTAGACGGCGTGTGAGAAGGTTTGCCATGTGAGAAGCAGTACTGGGTTTCCAAATGGTCCTCTGGCATCATCAGGAGCCTGGTAGAACTACAGACTTGCAGGCAGGCCCTACCCCAGATTTCGGGAAACCTAATGTTGGAATGCGCTCTGGGAATCTGCATTTTAAACAGTCTCCCCAAACATTCTAGAGGGAGCAGAGCAATCACCGGTTAAGCACTTCTCACATGTAAGAAATTATTCTTATTCTTTGGGGTACAGTGAAGCCCTAGAAGAGTAGGCTCTGGATAAATACTTGGAATTATGTTCTGTAGACGTTCTGTGGTCCATCGCTAACAGAAGCAAGGCTCATTTTAGACTTGGGTATACTAAACTGGTAAAGGTATCCATTTGCATTCAAAGGTGTGTGAAGTCAAGTGGTTTTTAAAAAGTCTTATAGCTGTGTGGCAGAGCTGAGGATTACTCTCTCTCTTCAGTTGTTTAAACTCCCACGCCCCAGTCCACTTGTCTAACAGGCTGTGGTTAGAGCAGGAACTTGAGTCAACAAGGAAACCCTGTTCCCCGATGGTTAATTCCTCCTTTGGCGATTGATTGATGATGGACATTCTTGGGTTGTCTCTGCAAAGCACAGTTTCTCTGCCTTTTGTATTGCTTGATTTCCTTGTGGTATACTTCTTTTTCCGGCCCCATTTCTGGCAAAGATCAGTCCACACCCCTGTGCACTGAATGCCATCTCCTTAGGTCTCTTCAAGAACCTCCCACCTCTTTGCTTCACCTTCATTTATAATCCTACCGCTTCTCCTAGCTCCTTTCCCAGTTGCATGTAAACACTTTTATTCTCTTCTATCTTAAGGCCGTCCCCTGACTATGCATCTCCTTTGTGATACACTCCTGTCTGAGAAGAGTTGTCAATACACATTGTATCCCAACCTACCACAGGGATCTCCTGTGCCATCCCTCTGCCAAACAGCTCCTACCAGGGGGACCAGTGATCCACTGGTATTGAATCTGATGAGTGCTTTTGGGCTCCTATCTTACTTGTCTTCTCGAAGCATGTGGCACAGCAGACTATTTCCTCCTTATTGAGATAAGATTTTTCTTCACCTTCCATTGTATCTCACTCTCCAGGTTTCCTTTCAACTTCTCTGGCTGTTGTTCTTATGATGTTTTGTGGGCTCATTTCCTTCAACTTGTCCTTTCAGTATGGGTTTTCTTCAGGATTCTGTTCTTAGAGTTCTTAGGTTTTCTTCTCAATGCGTTCTCTCTCGTTGCATCATCTTGTCTGTTTCTTTGACTTGCGTCACATTTCTGTGTGATGATTCCCTAATGGAAATCTCCAGGCCCCATCTCTTTCCTGAACTACAGATCCAAATATCCAACAGCCTAGAAGCCATGTCCGGGGGCTGTTCCACAGACACCCAAAGGGCACTATGTCCCAGGCTGAGCACTTCTGGAACGCGGTGCTTCCCTTTTGGTATGTCCTCTTGTGGACAGGCACCATTGCCCTCTTTGCGAGCCAGTTCCTGGGCACCATCATGTTCCCCATCACCTTCAAGCCCCTACATGGCCATACTCTATTCCTGGTGTTTCTCCCTCCTGCATATCTTTCTCCTCTTCCTGCATCAATCCGTTCCTGTGCTGCCATCTTGGGCCCAAGTCAGCAGGAACTCCCGTCGAAATTGGTGCTGCAACCTCATTGCTTCCCCAGTGTGGTTCCCTCAGCCATCTCCCATGCTGCAACCAGAGTGATTTGTACAACATGCATATCTTTACACCCTTTCCTTGCCCTGCTCTCCATATGGTCCTCAGTAATTCTCCCACGGATGCTGGGAAAACATCCGAAGCCCAGGCACGGCTCCATGATCCAGCCCTTCACTGGATCTTCTCATCTTCTGCTACTCGCCCTCTGGCTTCTTGCTTCAGCCGTACTGGTTAAGGAGATTTGTTTTTACCTGTTTCTCTGCTTTGCTGCTCTTTTTCGTGTTACTGCTTCTGTTCCGCCTGCTAAGATTCTTTCCTCCAATCTTCCCCTGGCAAGAAAGTCTGTTCTTCAGGTCTCAGTTTAAATTCACTTCCTCCTGGCAGCCTTCCCAGAGTTACCAAATCTGCCGTAGGTGCCCTTCACAGCATTGCTACTGCACCCTGTTCTTTCCCTACGGTCTGACATAGGCTCGTTCTTTGTCTATGTGCACTACAAGGCTGTAAGCTCGTTAGGAGTTGGGACCGTATCTGTGATGTCTCCCTGGCACCCACCCCAGCCAGGATCTTCAACACTGAACTCTTTCCATGCTACCAGGTGGAAGTTTAATGCATATTTCTTGAACAGAACTGCACTAATAGTGATAGCAATTGCGAATCAGAGGAATTCTCTGTGTTTCTTTCCCTCTCTCCTTGCATCTTCCCTGCCTTCCCCTCCCGCTTAAATTCCTCATACAACCTGTTCTATAGGGTAGGGCATCTATGGTAAGCTTGTAATCGATACATTGATAATTGATAGAGACACTTTAGAATTTAGTAAAAGGGGAAAAGTGCTTATTTTCAAACCATAATGAGTAGAGTAGCCGCTTAGATTTACATTTCACTTGTTCTAGGCGTTGCCTTCTGGTGTCATGGTGCTTTGTTATAACTACCAAGGCTGATTCATTTTCTTTTCCTTGTCCAGTAATTGTGTGTGTGTGTGTGTGTGTGTGTGTGTGTGTATCTATATCTATCTATATCTATATCTATAATGACGTATTTATTTTCCAGTTGTCCTAAGTTTGGATCTAACCACAGGTATTGCACATAGTTAATAAAGTGTGGTTTCTATTTAAAAACACATACTTAACATAGCACTCCTCCTAACGCACACTCGGCCTATTTCTAATTTTTTTTTTTTCAACGTTTTTATTTTTATTTTTGGGACAGAGACAGACAGAGCATGAACGGGGGAGGGGCAGAGAGAGAGGGAGACACAGAATCGGAAACAGGCTCCAGGCTCCGAGCCATCAGCCCGGAGCCCGACACGGGGCTCGAACTCACGGACCGCGAGATCGTGACCTGGCTGAAGTCGGACGCTCAACCGACTGCGCCACCCAGGCGCCCCGACACTCGGCCTATTTCTAAATCACTGAGGGCAAGGAAGGTAGCGTGTGTGTATTTCCCAGGCTCCCATTCCGTCATCTCTCTGGCTTTAACACTGTCCTGATTTCTCTCCATGTCATTGCCTCTGATCTTAGTACCTGAGCTTGTTCCTCCTACACAGCAGAGTAGCCTCTGTGTGTGGGTTCTGTCTTAGAGTGCCTGGATTCAGATCCTGGCTCCACTCTTATTAACTGTGTGGCTTTGGGTCAGATGTTTAATGCCCATATGCCTCAGTTTACTCATGTTTAAAATACAAATAATAGTATTTTTCCTGAAGGAGTTTTGGTGAATATTAAGTGAGATAATGTATTAACAATATGCAGCATAGTGTCTGGCCCAGAATGAGGTCTTAGTAAGTATTAGGTATGATTAAAGAATTTGGCCCTGCTGAGTCCAAAGTACTTTATTTCTCTGTATTCTGCCTTCATAATGTTCTGTACAATGCTATTATGATGATTATTGTCATATCGGAGTCATAATTTTAAATCTGAGTATTAGACCCAGAACATAGCTCAGATACTATCCACAGTATTAACTTGACATTTGATTTCAAAGCATGTATTGAACTTGTGCTCAGAACAGATATAGGGCTTGGGCCCGGAGAGCCAAGGTAAAGAGAGCACATGTCCTGTTCCCAGTGGTGCTCATGTTGGACACGGAGAGCTGACCAGGATATGAGCGAAGGCAAATGAATAGGAGCAATAAAATGTTTTAGAAACGTTTAAAAGTTAGCACAGAAGAGGCAATTAGTAACTGAGGGAGGGGTCAGGAGGAGGCTGTGGTACAGAGGGACCGTGCAGAATGGAGAAGATTTTTCTGAGAAGATAAGAGTGATGTCTTTCCGTTAAGAGGGGCGGCATATGTAATTCCTCAAGAGTCATGACAAATCTGATGTTTTCAGAAAACCTCAAAGTGGTTTGGTGTTAGTAGAATGTGCAATAGGCTTGGAGGGGAACTTATGTGAAACCACTTTAGAAATGGGTGTTAGGAAGACCATGCTGGCCCATAGTGTCCCATTTATACTGAAGGGGGAAAGGGGCAGAGGTGAGATCACTGACCAGGCTGTGGCTGGAGATCAGGTGTCTTATAAACCCTCAGGCCACTATAACAAATACCATGCATTGGCTGGCTTCAACGAAAGAAATTTGTATCTCATGGTTCTGGAGGCTCAAAGTCCAAGATCAAGGTGCTAGCACGGTCAGGGTGAAAACCTCTCCTGGCCTTGCACACAGCTGCCTCTTTTCTGTGTGGCCACATGGGGGGAGGAGCAAGAACAGAGAGACAGACAGACAGGAAACGCTCTTCTGTCTCTTCTTATTAAGGGCGCTAATGCTATCTTGAGGGCTCTACCACCCCCAGATTAGGACTTCAACATTAATTTTTGGGTGACAAAGACATTCAGTCCATGGCAGTGGATAAACGAATGCTGAGGGCCTGGAATAAGGCAGAGGTAGTGGGGATATAGAAGAACACGCGGCTTTGAGCTATCCATAGGAAGTAGATCAATGGGGGTTGGCGACTACCTGGATAATTGGGATAATTGGATGAGGTGGGTGATTTATAGCTCTCTGGATTAGACATGTGAGTCATGCCTGGGGTGACCTGGGCAGACTGGCTCCATGCACCGCAAGTTGCTTTATGAAAAAGTATTTCTACTCTTTGTCCTACAGATCATAGCTCTGCAAAATATGAGCCATCCCCAGCTGTTTCTGAATTGCTGTCTTCCATTATTAATAATCATTCAGCAGGGCTTATTTTCGTACTGTTCTCCAAATACACAACACGACTTCTTGCCTTTAGAGCTTTGATCATGATGTTCCTTCCACATCGCGGGTGCTCTGAAGTCCCCACCTAGTCTATCCTGGAAGGTGACTCTATTCTTACCTCTGAAAACTCCTAGCCCCTCAGAATTGTGCTACTCTGTTGCATCTGATGCTCCACTACCTTTCACGGTTTTTCTGTGGCAGATACAATGCTATGTTCTCATCACTAGTTCTCTTCCTGGGGACTCAGGAAGATTACTTCCAGCTTCCCCATGGTTAGGGCCTCACCAGGGTGAAGGGGAGCTGATGCGATGTGTTCCCTCCGGCCTGAGGCAGAGAGCAGCATTGAGAACTCTCCAGGTTTCGCCTCTTCCGTCCGTGCATTCCCAAGGGGGAGCTCTCAAGGGTGGGGTTGGAAACAGAAGCAACCAGGGATGAGAGCTGCCAAAGAGACATAATTGACTTGCAGTTAGATTTTCTATGAGTGACTCAAACCAGCAACGACAGCTTTCTTGTGGCGAATTACCTAGATTTGGGGATTGACTTGTTAACCCAGCAGAGTGTGATCTGTCCTGACTAATATGACCACTAGTAGTATTTGGGGTCCCTGGTGGTGTAGGAACAAAACCAGGGATACTTTCTTTCTTTTTCTTCTTTCTTTTTTAATCTCACACTGTGTTTCTCTTGGTTCTTAATATATATTTTTTAATAGAATTGAAAAATTTTTATAACCTAATGATGGAAGAGTTTTCTCAGATAGAAGAGAAGATGAAAACCCAATGTCAATAGCTCCGTCTACTTTTGTTTTCCCCATTTTCCTTCCTTTCTCTCTCTCTCTCTTTCTTTCTTTCTCTTTCCTTCTTTCTCTTTCCTTCCTTCCTCCTTCCTTCCTTCCTTCCTTCCTTCCTTCCTTCGCTTCTTTTACTTCCTTTCAATTAATGCTTTGCCTTGTGTATCTAAGTCTGTTTCCTCAGGTCAGAAAATGAGCAGTGTTCAGGATTTGAGGATCTTTCTTCATCGTATTCTACTGAATTATCCTTTGCATTCATGGTTAATAAAGAGAGAAAATCTTGTCCTTCTGGTTATTAACATTCTTTGGTAGAAGTAAGCATGCACTTGTATTATTATTATTATTATTATTGAGGAGCACAGGAATGCTGACCTCAGCCAGAGTGTTGAATGTTACTCTGGCGCCAAAGGGACTGGGTCCTCCTGTTCCCACTTGTGGATAACACAATCTTCTACTGCATTTTCCCTTAATATCTCTGTTTAGATGTAATGCCGTCAATTTGAAATGTGTATATATTGCCTTCTGCCCTTGAGGACCTTCATCAAAATGAGTTGTTTTAACTAAAATGAGACACTAACAATTTCCTCCTGCCCTGCTATTTATTTTGTCACAAGAACCCTGTGCAACCATGAGACTTTGATTTTGCAAGTTCATTATCTTGAAAGTGACTTTCAAAATATCACAAATAATAATATATTATAGAAAAGCAAAAAAGAAATTCCATATGGATGAGAGTAGCTACTTATGAAATCCTCAGGTCATCTTCTCCCAGGTTGAAGAACTGGTGGAAATTCTCTCATCTAATTCGCATGGCTGGTTTTAAGAGAAAATTTGAGACACAGCACTTTCTGTTTTGTTTCTGTTTTCTTGTTTTTAAATGCAGCTGTGTGTTGAAACCATATTCTCTTTTTTCTATCTCAAAGAAAGTTTCATATGAGACAAAAGGTGTTAATGAAGCAAGGAGAACACAAAATGAGATTTTAACTCAAATAATCTTTATGCAACAAATAAAGTGTAATAATACCTACATAATGAAATGTGGGAGATACACAAAAGAATTAATAGAAATCAATTCAGATATTAATTTATATCAATAAGGCTATGAAAAATCTAGTAAACAAAAAATGTAGCATTTCCATATATATATATACACACTTATTAATATTTATGTATTTTTATATTTATGTTCTTATATGCCACTTAATTATAGACTTATTTTACTTGTTTATATATTTATATTTATATATACTTATATACTTATATTTATATATATTTATATACTATATTTACTTTTCTAGAACACATAAATATTTTCCAACTGACTATATTTTTGGGCATAATGGAAATATTTATGTATTTCTCACAGTGTACATAGTACAGACATTATACTTATACTTCGTTGAAAAAATTCTTTTTTTTTATTATATAAGTTTCAGGTATATGCCCTTATAATTCGACATTTTATGCACTACAAAGGGATCATCCCCAAAAGTCTAGTTACCACCCATCAGAAGAATTCTTTCTCTCTCTCTCTCTTTCTTTTGTTTTAGAGAGAGAGAGAGTGAGAGAGATCACAAGCAGGGGAGAGGGACAGAGGGAGAGAGACAGAGAGAGAGAGAGAGAGAGAGAGAGAGAGAGAATCCCAAGCAGGCTCCATCCTTAGGGTAAAGCCTGATGCAGGACTCAATCTCACAACCCTGAGATCATGACCTGATCTAAAATCAAGAGTTGGAAGCTCAAGTGACTGAGCTCTCTGAAAGTGTCAACTGACACTCACTGAAAGTGTATGTTTATAATGCTTTGAAATATATATATATATTTGAAATATATATAAATATAAGTATATTTAAATATACTAAATATATTTAATATGTTTATATAATATATATACTATATACTGTATATAGTATATTTATATATATAATATAGAATAATATATATATAATATATATTATATATAATATAATATATATTATTATATAATTTATATATAATATAAATATACTAAATATATTTAATATATTAAATATAATATATATAAATATAGTATATAAGTATATATAAATATAAGTATATAAGTATATATAAATATAAATATATAAATATATATTTATATATAAATATATAAATATATTTATATTTTTATATATTTAAATATAAATATATATATAAATATATTTATATTTTTATATATTTAAATATAAATATATATATAAATATATAAATATATTTATATTTTTATATATTTAAATATAAATATATATATAAATATATAAATATATTTATATTTTTTATATATTTAAATATAAATATATATATAAATATGAATATATATATTTCCCCCTCCCCCACTGAGTCCTCTTTCTGGAATGAAGGGAGAAGGACTAGAAGAGTTAGTTTTCTACCTTTTGTCAACTCTGTTGTGCTAACAAGGGCAACCTGGACCCGGAGTGGGAATGTGGAGACTCGGGTCGTTTGTTGGTCACCACATCTCTGGGAGGCTTTGAATTAGCACGCACCTTCTTATGGGACTGCTCTCTAGTTTGCGAATTACATAGACTCTGAGTCCATTATGGGTGTCAACCAAGAGTATAAATGAGAACCAATCAGAGAGCATCCTTAAAACTCACATTCCCGGTCTCAGGAACGATTGAATCAGGATGTGTGTGTGTGTGTGTGTGTGTGTGGTGGGGGACAAGATACCAGTAGTTTCAAGGAGCTTTTCAGGAGACCACGTGGGCATGGGTCCATAGGTTGGCATCCTGTGGATGCAGGCATTCGGTAGAGTTTTGGTGGTAAATGGAAAAGAGAGGAATCTGGAGCCAGAATGCACAGCCCTGCATTAGGGACTGGGAGACAGCCCTGAGGGGCTGGGTGGCTGCAGAAAGCGGCGGGGGGGGCAGGGCAGCACCAAAGCTGAGGCACACCCCTGCATCCTCACCACCCTCTGTATCTGGTTTATAGTGTGTGTCTGCCTCTGTTTGCAGTGGTGATGACTGTTTTTAAAATAGCAGTTTAAATTTTTTTAATGTTTATTTATTTTTGAGAGAGGGACAGACAGACTGTGAGCAGGGAAAGGGCAGAGAGAGAGGGAGACCCAGAATCGGAAGCAGGCTCCAGGCTCCACGCTGCCAGCACAGAGCCTGAGGCGGGGCTCAAACCCGCGAACCGTGAGATCATGACCTGAGCCGAAGTCGGACCGTCCACCGACTGAACCCCCCAGGTGCCCCTAAAATGGCAGTTTTACAAAAGCAGTTTCCCAGCTGCTCTGGGGGTGGGGTAAAGCCTATGTCCTGTCCCCCCCACTCCCCCTTACTGGACCTGGTGTTCCTCCTCATGGACTAATCTAAGAATAAGACATTACTTTCCTGACCTCCCTGGAATCGTTTGCACCCTTTTTCAATCATTCTATTTTATTCGTGTCTCCTTCATTGTGTCTGGGGACTGTCTGCTTCTTGAAGCAGGGACTAGGTCTGCTGCTTTTTGAGGCACATCCTCTCCTTATTGTGCTGGGCACACAGTAGGTACAGCGTGAATGTGACTTCAATAAATAAAAGCTCAATTCATGTAGATCAGTGGAATAGGAATAATTATTCGATGGAGACACTGATAACTTGAATGCATTTTATTTGGAAGAGATTCGGTTGTGTTAATACCCACACGTGCCTTTCCAGCATCGCTTCAGACTAGATCCTGAAGAGTGGTATCTCCCCATTACAGGTAGAAAAACTGAGGCACTGAGAGGTCTAGTGTCTTGCTCAGATTGCATAGAATGCAAATCCAAGAATAAATATTGATAATTAGCCTCTCCAGTGTGCGTATCAGCTTATTCTTCACAACAGTGTGAGCTAGGAGGCACAGGGATTACTTGCGTTTTGGAATTGAGGACCTCAGGCTCAGAGAGGGGAAGTGTCAGGCAGGAGGTTACTGGAGGAGATAGTCTCAGTGAGATAATGTTACGACAAACAGGACACACTCATAAGTCCCGACAAAATGCTAAGTACAAACCCCTTAAGGACAAGTAAGGTGGGGCCGTGCTCTAAGGGAGGACAAGGCACCTGGGAAAGGAGGACGGGGGGTTGGGGAAAGTCGGTGGGTTAACATGGAGCTGGAGCTCAGGAGATTTGGGGTTTCTCCTGACTCTCCCATAAATTTGTTATGTCAGCTGGGGAAGGTTAATTCCTTTGCTTTGGCCTGTTTCCTCACCCACAGAATGAGAGAAATGAATCAGGTTATTTGTAAAGTTCCTCATAGCTCAACCGTGCTGACTGAATTAGGTAGGGATGCCATAGTAGAAAACAATGACTTGTTGAACGGTTTTAGAATAATGGTATACTTTACTGATTTTCATGATTCCAACAAAATTTTATGGGCAACATTGTGTTTAAGTCAGATTATCCCCCGAGACCCTTCAACGTTGGGGAAGGGGGATACCCCCTTATCCACGGGGGTATGTGCCAGACTCCCATGGATGCCCGAAACCACAGAGATGTATATTATGGTTTTCCCTATGCAAACATACTTATGATAAAGTTTACACTGTCACATAGGTGCAGTAAGAGATTAACAGCTGATAATAAAATAAAACCATTATAACAACACACTGTCATAAAAGTTATCTGAATGTGCTCTCTCTCACAAAATCTCTTACTGTCCTGCACTCACCCTTCTTCTTGTGGTGACGTGCGGTGAGAAAAGGCCAACCTGATGACGTGACATGAGGTTAGGCTACCGTCGACCTCTTGAGGCTGTATCGTCTGCCTGGGAACCCCCTTGGCCACGCTTCACTGAAACCTTGGAAAGCAGAACCGTGGGGGGATGGGGGAAGGGGCTACTGTGATATTTCAGTGCCACGTGGTCATGGAGGCCAGCATGAAGCACATGTCACCCTCTTTTAGGCTCTCTTCCTTCCTGTCACCAAAGGCCATGATGGAATAGGCATCGGTCACCTCGGCCCCGCTAGTTGTATGATCTTGGGTAAAAAACTCAGTTTCTTCCTTGAAAATTAGGAATAAAATGATCAGACTTGCCCCTTCCAAGGGGCCCAATAACCTGTGTGAGAGCATTGTGTAAACCGTATAGCACCCCCTAAAGACTCCTGCAAGTGTGAGGGATTCCTTTTTTTTTTTTTTTTAATTTAATTTATTTATTTACTTAAAAATTTTTTTTTAACATTTATTTATTTTTTGAGAGACAGAGAGAGACAGGAAAGACAGAGTATGAGCGAGGGAAGGGCAGAGAGAGAGGGAGACACAGAATCCGAAGCAGGCTCCAGGCTCTGAGCTGTCAGCACTGAGCCCACCTGGGGGCTGGAACCCATGAACCTTGAGATCATGACCTTAGCCAAAGTCGGATGCTCAACCAACTGAGCCACGCAGGTGCCCCTAATTTTTTTTTTAATATTTAGTTATTAGTGAGAGAGAGAGAGAGAGAGCATGAACAGGGGGAGGAGCAGAGAGAGAGAGAGAGAGAAGGAGACAGAGGATCTGAAGTGGGCTCCCTGCTGATAGCAGAGAGCCCAATGTGGGGCTCAAACTCACAAACCGCAAGATCATGACCTGAGCCGAAATCAGACCCTTAACCAACTGAGCCACCCAGTTTCCCCAGGGATTTTTGATGACTATGCCAGTGACCTCTGGTCTTTTGTGTGGCTGCAGGACAGTGAGGAACTCCCCTTGCCTGGATCACACTCAACTCCGGCCTCAAAGTCGGGCTCAGGGACAAAAGTGAAACTCTACCGGTTAGCTTTATCTAAATCCCTCTAGCTAGCTGGCTTGTTTCCCAGAACCTCATCGAAATGGAGTATGAACCAACCAGGTTGGCCAGCCCAGAACGGAAAGTAAATACCATTAGGACCTCACCTCTGCTGGGTGCTGCATTTACCCACCCTCATTACCGGCCCCAGTGCCTTATCACAGTGTGCAACCTTGAACAAGTCGTCACTTCCCTTCCTGGGCCTGAGTTTCTTGCTTTTTTCAAATCTTAGAGGGTTTGACAGGGTGATTTCTGGACTCCATCCAACCTCTTGAATTAGCAGGATTTTTACATGAAGAGTTTGTTCACATATAAAACAGCATCAGGGACCCTCCAGTGTAAGTGTGGTAGCTTCAAGCCAGCACATCCCTGTGCTGGCAGGGACAAGGTGCACCGGATAGCCCCCTACTGACTTTTTCCTTTTTCTGTTTTTCCCCCTAGCTGAGTCATGTGGGCTTGGTTGGAACACAGGCCTGTTGCCAGATGTAAGCATGAGTCCCACTGCGCTGCCTGGGAGGTGACATCAGCTCAGAAATCTTGAACGTGAGCTCTTTAGCAGCTGGGGATCAGAGGCTCTGGGCAAAGATTGGGGTCAGGTCCAGACAAACCGAGGGGTGAGAAGGCACTCCCTGGGGCTCCTGGGAAGGCAGCCCTGCCTCTTGTCCTCACTCGGCTGGACAGGGCCATGGTGCCGAGACCTATACTCCAGACATCTTGCTCCTAGGACACGGATGGTAATTGCACACCCTACCAGTTAAGAAACTTGTATAATTTGATAGGATAATGCAAGGGTATAGAAGGTCAAACTGCAAACAGAACAAGAATATTATTATCCTGATGACAGCACAGTGATTTCTGAAGGGTAGGAGAGTGGGGAGGGACATGCTTCTCGCTGGTTCTGGTTCTGAGAGTGCTCTTTACATTATAATGTACGGGCTGCATTTACCTGACAGATCACTTTCTGATAACTCATTGAACATTCACTGTCTTATGCATCTTTCTGTGTCCATATTTATGCCACAGTTTTTAAGTTAAAAAAAAAAATATATATATATATATATATTAGGGCGTGCAAAGCATACAAAACACGCCCATATATAGGGCGTGGCAAAAAGTCGGCATTTAGTTTTTATGGGGACAGTTGCCCTCAGCTGGCTGAAACTAATCAGGAATGTCCCTCTCCCCTCATTTCCCGAACGTACCCCACTGGCTAGAGTAGCTCACAGGTGCAGAGAGGCACCTTCGTAGGTAGTTTTTTGGCCACACCAACAGTTCCAACTCCACCTCTGATCCTTACTGTCGGTGTCGACAACTTGTTTCTATCTGAGCCTCGTTCATCCCCCCTCCTCGTTAGCAGACATTATTAGGTCCTTGCTATTTGGCAGGCACCATGGGAGTAAAATCAAAGATGAAATGGTGAGGGATTCCCCTCTTTTGAGGGATTAGACGTCCACCATGGGTACCATGGGTAACAGATCCGTACCATGATGTTTTTGAAGGGTCAGGCTTCAGTTTTCTCATCTGTAGGTCTGACGACATATTTATAGGCACAGGCACATCCTCAGAAATGGTAGTTGTTGTCTGAGTTGCTGTCATGAAAGAGCACTGTCAGTGGGTCCTAGCTGGCGAGTGCGTGGGGCTGGGGATCTCTCAGCTGGCTTCGGAAGCACAGATGTGATGTCAATTGACAAAGCAAAGTTGGGAGGGTATTTAAAATTCGATTTTTGAGGGGCGCCTGGGTGGCTCAGTCGGTTAAGCGGCCGACTTCGGCTCAGGTCATGATCTCGCGGTCCGTGAGTTCGAGCCCCGCGTCGGGCTCTGTGCTGACCGCTCGGAGCCTGGAGCCTGTTTCGGATTCTGTGTCTCCCTCTCTCTGACCCTCCCCTGTTCATGCTCTGTCTCTCCCTGTCTCAAAAAAAAGTTAAAATTCGATTTTTGCAATTCAAGCAGAGTGATGCCCACCCCCCTCCCCCCGGAAGTGCAAGTGGAAGGGCCAGGGCTCAGGTCCAGCTGAGCTGCCGGGGCAATACTCCCAAGTGTGGAAAAAGCTGTGCTCACCAGCTCCAGCCACCATGTCTCCTGGAAACTGTACAAACACTGTCACATTTTAAAGAACCTCCTGGGATTTCAGAATAAACCAACTTCCTCGTTTTTATGTACTTATTATCATTATTATTATTATTATTTACAGTTTTATTTCTTTATTTTGAGAGAGCGAGAGAGCATGGGTGAGGAGGGGTGAAAGAGAGAGAGAGAGAGAGAGAGAGAGAGAGAATCCCAAGAAGGTTCCACACTCAGCGCAGAGCCTGACACGGAGCTCGAACTCATGAACCATGAGATCGTGACCTGAGCCGAAATCAAGAGTCAGACGCTTAACTAACTGAGCCACCCAGGTGCCCCCAACTTTCTCGGTTTTAGAATAAAAAAAGTAAAACAATTTCAGCCTCCCTAAAACATTGAAGTATGCTGTAGTATTAGTAATTAGTTGTGGATTTCTATCTTTTGTAGGGCAGCATTTTGTTTTAACATAATTTTTTCTATAAATGTTTTATTTAGTTTGCTGTGTACATCATCAATTCTTTCTGCCTTAGAGTTCCATCCTTTCATCTTTCTTCTAGCTTTCACACAATGATACTGTAGGGGATGATTTCTTTAAAGTTAATATGTGAGTCAACGTGCTAAATAAATCACAGCACTCATTTAAAAACCTTTGGTGTATATGCTAATCCCTTGTTCCAGAAAATTCAGTTAATGCATCTGGGTGCACAGCCAGACCTCTTCTAACCAGGAGCTCAGTGTTAAGCAAGCTCTCATGGCAAAGCCTCCTTGTCCGGGGGGTGGGGGGTGGGATTGGGCAAGGTGATTTTTCCCAGCCCTTTGCAAAGCACATAAATGCTTGTCTTCTAGATATTCTCGTTCTCTTTTTGTGCCCTCATTCTGCCTCCTGGCTCCTTCCCTCCAAGTCTTTAATGCCCTTCTGCCGGACCTGTTGGCCAGATCCCATCCCTCCAATTGCTGAACCCCATTTATACATTTTCCCTAGCAGGACTCCTACTCCCTCCCAACTTCTTTTCCTAGATTCCTTTGTCAGCAATCTGTTCTGTCCACTTGACCATGCCCAGCATTTGATGTATGCTGTGGAAGGTCAAAAGATCACAAAGACCGTCTCAGCCTCCAAGGACTCAATAGACCAGTAAAGGGAAAACTCTAAGACTCTGCAGAAAAGTATGGGCCCTCTTCATAGGAAAAATTACACACAAATTGCCCTAGGAAGTCCCTATCATCTCTGAATCATGGCATCCAGATTAAGAAGCCTGATGAGGGGCCCCGGGGTGGCTCAGTAGGTTAAGCATCCGACTTTGGCTCAGGTCATGATCTAGGATTCTGTGTCCCCCTCTCTCTCTGCCCCTCCCCTGCTTGTACTCTCTCTCTCTCTCTCTCTCTCTCTCTCTCTCTCAAATAAATAAACATTAAAAAAAATAAGAAAAAAAAGAAGCCTGATGAGAACTGACATAATGGAAATATATATATGGTAGAGTTGAGGCACTTCCCAACTAAATCCCTATTCACTTGGGGTTTTGTCTCTGAGTGACATAAGAGAAGAAAACATGATAGGCTGTGATAGCTATAAAACGAGATAGAATAAAAAGAGAAGGCCATGGAAAATGGAAGGCAATGGGAAATTCTTTGTAAAATAGCATTTACCATATCAGACCACATCAATAACCAATAAGTACTTGAAGTGAAAACTGGTGCACCTTCTCTTTCTTTGATAGACGTTAAGAGTATTGTTTATCATTACCTCCTTCCCCTTCCCATCTGGACGCATAAAAGCTTTGTCGCTTTGTAGTTGAGTAGGACTATATGACCTGCCTTGGAAGCGACATCTGTCACCCCAGGCTGACACAGTGGAAATCCCACTTGCAATTCTCCAGCTGCCTTTCTCTTTCCCTACCAGGCAGGAAACTTCGTGTTGACATGGTGGGGCCACCCAATTGAAGCGAACGCACTATTGATCAACACAGAAGTGTCACTCAGGCCTGCACTAGAATCTGCATGAATGGACACATCAACCCTTTCCCTTGTGGAGTTTTGGGAGTCTTTCTTCTTGCACTGTACTCTGTTGGAAATACTAATGCATCCACTAATGCATCTCCCAGGGGCACTGGCACTGAAGAAGAGGGGCATGCCGATTTCCATGGATCTCTGATTTGTGGATCAATAGTTTTGAGCAGTAGGTTCCTCCTTGTGTATAATACCTCTTTTTGTCCTCCTCTACATAGAGCATAATAAAAATGTCAACCACATCTGTATGTCAAAATAAAAATAGCCACAGTTTTGACCTCTCTTGTCTGAAATGTTGGTGGCTTCAATTTTAAAGGACTAATTTGTTACAAAGTGCCTTACAGCCATTGCTAGAAGTGTGTGTTCTAGTTGGTTCTTTCCCCAGGAAATTGTGTGAATGGCATGTGGGAGAGAAGAGGGTCAACACATGACCACTAATGTGATTAATTAAAGGGCTTAGTATAAATGACCGGTGGTATTTAGTGGTACCTTGGAGGGATTAATGCTGGTTAAACACATGGGTGGAGGGGGCAGATTAATGAATAATTCAGCAGCTGTGAAAGGGTGGGAGCATTTTTAGATGGAGAAATTAATAAACATCTCTACCTCCATATTACATGTGAGGGATCTCACTTTAATCCTTTAAATGCCTTCACCCTCTGTAATAGGGTAATTAGTTTAGGAGACCGTGTAACAAATACCCAAGGAGAATGAAAAACAACAAACGCATATGAATAAATAGGAGCTTTTAATTTTATATCAAATCAGCACTTTCCATTCCTTTTCTTGTTCAGGTGTAGCGATCCTCACAGCGGTCTTACTGCCTTTCCACAAGGATGGGGGCCAGTTGCGTGGCCTTAAAAGTGTCGCAGATGGTGCAGAACTGGAAACCTACTGGTACTCATTTAAGTGCCTTTTAGCTCATTTCTGAGCAGGCCATCAAAAAAGAAGTTAAGGCTGGACCCGGGGAAGCCATCTATGAGGTGGACACACCAGACCTTAAATGAGCCTTGGTCAATGCTCAGTGATAAGAGAATGCCACAATATATTTTGTATTGTTTGACTTTTGAGTCATACCCCTTCTCCCTTCCTTTCTTCAACTACCCCCCTTCTTACTGGCATTGTTTCTCTTTCTGTGACCTTTTCCTGCCTTCACCGCAGAGCTAGTTGCTATGGGATGTTCGAGACCTCCTCCTTAAGAAGTTCACAATTGACCTGGAGTTGGAGGAATGAGACATAGACCTGAGAGAAATGAGCTAATTATGAGACAATACATGCTTTGTACAAATTGGAGGCAGGGGGCAGGTGATGAGGTCTCTGTGGGCCTTCATGGCATTGGCTTCAGATTTATCTTTCTCCTTTCTGCTTCTTCACATCTCCCCCCCAAACACATGCCTTTATTTTCTTCTCCAGCTCCATGGCCTGTGCCTGCCCCAGGAAAGCTTTGATCTTTGGTGATCATGAGGCCGCAGGTTACTTTTCAAATACATTATTTTGTCTATGTAATTGGTCATGGAAGGACAGCAGCTATTAACCCAAAAAGATAATTCTGACAGATTCAGTATGATGAAAAAATGGCTGATTGTTCTTTGTTGAGTCTCAGAGATGGGACATCTTCTTTGGAGTGTGAATGTAAGGCCAAGAGAACCTCCAAAATGAAGAGGATAGGAGGCTTAGGAAAGTGAGGATCACAGTGAGAGGTTTGGGGCTTACCCCTGTGGGGGGCTGTGGCTTCAGGCAGAGACCACCTTCAGTATTTGGTCCTTCCAACCTCTTATTTTGTCATTTGCTTCCCAAGTAACCTTTGTGGGCTTCTTCCTTTTGTGGGAGGGGGATGGATTAAAACTGTTAACGTTCACTAGTGCTTGCTATGTACTAGGCATTGTTTCAAGAGCTTTACTTTCCCTTTTTTCTACCTTCCTTTCTTTCATTATTTCCTCTTTTTCATCATGGTAAGAGCACTTAATAGGAGATCTATCCTCTTAACAAATTTTTAAGTGTATTGTTAACTATGGGCACTACGCCATACAGCAGATCTCTAGACCTTGTCTATCGAGGGAAGAATGGACAAGTAAAATGTGGCACGTAGAATATTACAACATAGTAGAATACAATAGAACATTTATTATTCAGCCTTAAAAAAGAAGGAAATGCTGCCATTTGAGACAACATGGCTGAATCTTGAGGTCATTATGGTAAGTAAACGAAGCCAGTCACAGGACAGATGCCACATGATTGTACTTATGTGAGGTATCTAAGATAGTCAAGCTCATAGAAGAAGAGAGCGAAATGGTGGTTACCAGTGGTTGAGGGGCAGGAAATCGGGAGTTGCTCTTCAAGGGGTATAAAGTTTCAGGTCTGCTGGGTTCTGTGTATCCCAGCAGCAGCCTCTTGCTGGGGGCTAGGACTGCATCCTCAGCCTCTAACTCTTCTCAGAGAGGCCAGTGTCCCCTAGACAAGTGGTGGATACCTCACTGACCATCCCCTTTTCTAGAGCTTTCAGTTCCCATCTGTAGGTCTCATGGGTCTTCTCCCAGTGGGTTTTGTTTCATTAACCCTGGAAACCTGAAGGAAATCCCATTCTGTTCTTGGGAAGAATTCACTTAACACTTCAGTCTCCTGCTCTGTGCACCATGGGAAGTTAGTATATTTGTTGATGGTGAAAATGAACTCTTTGAGACAGTGATACCCAAGTTTTGTCACTGCAGTCTTTTATTTTAATTATTTTTTTTAAAAAAAAGTTTATTTATTTTGAGAGAGAGAGCAAGGGAGGAGCAGAGATGGAAAGAGAAAGAATCTCAAGCAGGCTGTGCACTAAGAGTGCAGAGCCTGATGGGGGGCTTGAACTCACAAACTGTGAGATTATGACCTGAGCTGAAATCAACAGTCAGATGCTTAACTGACTGAGCCACCAGGCACCCCATTTAAAAAAGAAAAGTTTATTTATTTTGAAAGACAGAGAAAGAGAGAGAGAGAGAGAGGGAGGGAGAGGAAATATCACTGCAGTCTTTTGCATGGAGATCACTCTGCCGGATTTTGTCTCACGACAGAGGCCCAGTTCTGGGCTATCAGCCCTCACCAATGATTGGCACATGCCTCTCAGAAAGGGAAAAGTTCTCCACATGCCTCTGCAAGGAGCTTCCTTCTCTGGAGTTTTAGAGTCTTAGTTCTCATTTCTTCGCTGATTCTTTGAAATGTGTATTTGTTTAATTTATCTTGCTTTTCTGATCGTTTTTGGTGAGATAATTACTGCGCCTGGAAGATCTCCCTCTTTGCCAGAAGCAAAAGTTCTCCAAACGTAGTATCCAATTTACCGGAAGCAGAAAGCCAACATTATTACCACAAAACCATTATTAGACAGTTCGGCAGTCAGCCAGCCAACAAATAATGGATATCGGGTGGGGGTGTCAAGATTTTACAACCAGTTACTTACTATGCAGCTAACTCAACAAACAACACGTCACATTCTTTATATAGCGTTGAACAGCTTACTGGTCTAGTAGCAGACATGTTACTAATCTCTACTCTAGAAAGATTTAAAGGTCATCCCTGCTTTGTTTTTTAATAGGAAGAGTCCAGGCATCAAATACCACCTGTTTCAGTTATTTTAAAGCAGGGAGAAACAAGGGGAGAAAATTCAGCTCCTAAGAACTTCTTGAAGGAAACCAGTCTTTACAAGACCCACTTCTGAACTACGATACTGCTCAACTTTGCTACAGGTGAGTAGCATCATTTCACAAGCAAAGGCAATTCCACTTCCCCCGTCTGAGCCTCCGTGTGCCGATCCCCAGCATGAGGGTGTTGGATTAAATGATAGTTGAAGTGTCTTTTCTTTGATTCTCTTAATGACATGAGATTTACTTTTGAGATTCCCACTTTTTGCCCCACACATTCATTGCTCAATAAGTCAGTTTGTGAAACCATACTCTAAAAATTCCGTATCAATGAGTATAATGCTTCCCCCTGGCTCTAGGTTTATCCATTATCCAGAACGTCTCTAACTCACGCGTAGTAGTGCCGTCCTAACACAGAAAATCTGCATCATTATCTTTTATCCTGCTCTGTATGGCAGGATCCACTTCAGAAACTTTGAGGCTAGTCTCATTAGGAGTCATGACATTGATTTAGACTCCAAGGTTAAGTTGATGCCAACCCCACCCTCCAAAGCACCCGAAGTCCCCTTGCCCTTCCCCATAGTCCCCTTGCCCCTTTGCATTCCCCTCCACCATACCCTGTGTTTCCAGTGTGATTTTTAATGCTCAGTGCCTTGTCTCAAACATCATCCTTTCTGGTTCTTTCTATCAACGTTTAAACCTCAGACCTTCCTCAGTTCTATTCCATCAAAGGCTATATCTTAAAAGTTTAGAACTGGAAGGCCACCCTGCCCTGAAGTAATCTGAAACCACCACTCCATTTGACCCATTAACCAGTGTTGTCAATAGAAGTACAAAGTGAGTTCCTTATGTAATTTTAAATTTTCTAGTAGCCACGTTAAAAAAAAAAGTAAAATGAAACAGGTGAAATTAATAATATATTTTCATCAACCCAGTAGATCTGTAACACTATCATTTCAATACAAATTCACTATAAAATGTATTGGTGAAATATTCATACACTTTTTCTCATTTTAAATATCTGGGATTCTGTATGTGTTCTATACTTACGGCATACTTCAAACCAGTCTAGGTGCACTTCAAGTGCTCAATAGCCACCAAAGGCCAGTGGCTACCGTAGGGGACAGCACAGGATCAGAACAACAAAGTTTAGAGGAGCAAATGACTTGCCTAAGGTTGTGCAAGTAGTTGACAATAAAGCCAAGTCTCCTGATCCCTGTTGTAGTGCTTTTCCTGAAATACATCCTGTTTCTGAGAGTGATACTACTTAGGATGGCTTTGAACAATTTGGAAAACAGATTATATGAATCTATAGTGATTTGGTGGTGAAAAAAGTAAGCACAATGCTAAAAAGGAGGTTATACATTCAAGTAACTTCTGTATTTTAGGGGGTTACTATTATATGAGGAATATTGTAAACAGATGATTTCATTTCCAGTGATACTGATGGACAGAAGGAGTTTGTCTAAATTGCGATGTGAAAATCTTTCTTCTTTCAGGTATATTTTGTTTGTTACTCCAATAGATATCATCCATACTAGGATCTAGGCACTAGGAAATTACCGTGCATTTCCATTAAAATCTATAAAAATGTACATTTTAAAAAGAGCACTTATGTGAGGACAGGTCATGTCAGGACCTGAGCGTGTCCTTTTCCATCTGTGTCTAATTGCCTAGCATCAGAGCCCAGCCTAAAGTCTTGTCTCTGGCTTTAAAACTCCTGTTATATTAGACCCATTTCAGGACCACTTGTGCACATGGGACTCTATAGATAAAGCCTTGGGGTCTGAAAGTCCCACACCTCATCCTGCAGTATGAAATTTTATTCAGGAAATAGTAAACATTTCCAAGATCTAAGTTGCATTATATTCAAGGCTATTAGGAATCCCAGTGAACAACTGTCTCCGGTCCTTGGCTTTGAAATCCGTACTCACCATATGCGCTTGGTAACATCATTTCTTTAGCATCAATGCCCTTCTTTATAAACAGGGAGAGGATTATATCTACCTACCTGGTGGGCAGGACTTCGGTTTCTAAGATGTGTCTGAAGGAACACTAGTCACGGGACGTACTGGGATTCTCTGGTCAGCCGAGGGAAATTCTGCATGCTCTTCGATATTCCAAACGCATAAGAAAATTTTTAAAAACCTGGGTATGCAGAGAAACCATTTAAAAACAAAAAGTTAATGCTTCCTAAAGTTTTTTGAGCAGAGAATTATTATATTTTTTTCTCCCCCACTATGTATTCCATGCAACAAATGTTGTCATAGAGACTTTTGAAGGCCAAGTGGCTAAAAATATGTGAAAGATATTTAGATACCTAACAATATTTTCTCAACAACTCTTTTCACGGTACTTTTAAGAATGTCTTTCTGTCCTAATATCAGCCCACAGATTCCCCAACACTTCACTTTCTCCTAGAAGCACACAATTTTCGTATTACTGTCCTATTTGCTCATCTATTTTTCATACCAGTTAGACAATAGATGTGACACAAGAAGGAAATTTTGGCCACAACAATCAGAATTTAAGACCCAGAAGCCACCATAGTCTTGAACATTTCACTGTTACTCCCCTCTCGCTTTCCTGTCCCACACCTCCCACTTTCTCCATCTTCTCCTTCTCCCCCTACTTCCCTCTTCCCTTTCTTTTCCTGCGTTATTTCTGATGACCTGACACACTCATCCAGGGCAACCAAGTTTTATGAGTCCTTAGATTTGAGAAGAGCACTGTGCTAATTCTGGAATCAAGAAGAAATTATGGTCTAGACATTGCTCTCAAAACCCTTACGTTTTGGTAGAGAGGAGGTACATATGACAAATTGTTCAGCTGGAGTATGACTCATGTAATAACAGGATTCTAACAGGATTCTGTGTAGTGTAGACCCTGGAGTGGTTGACTTTACTGGGGAATGTGGAAAGGGCTATTTTCATTGGATGCTTCACAACGTGGAAGATGTCCGAGTGGATGAGTCAGCACTTTCTAGACAGCCGAGGATAGGAAGTTGGGTCCAGTAGAGAAGGCAGAATGTGGAAAGAGGAAAATTGAGGTTAAGTCATAAGGGGCCTTGTATCCCCACTGCCCTTTGGAGTGTGACTTTTTAACATTTTTAAGCCTTGCAAGTCCTTGACATTTTACATGGAAGCTCAGAATTTGCTTGGTGGCTTGTCTGGCTGAAACAGGGCAAAGGAACTTCTAGTGGCTTCCTACTTATTGGAAAGCCACTGTAGCAGGACAGGTTCGTATTTGTGTTTGCTAGTAGATAAGCAATAAATTTTTGTTAGAGAATGAAAGTTTCCCCAAATAGGGAAAGGGGTAAATGAAAACATTCACTTTATTGGCTGCTATTTTAGATGAAAGGCCCAGGATCCATCTTTCTATTCAGTAACGCATGGAAACAGCTTTCAAGAAAAAGAAGAGCTGACATCCATTAGTTGCTCCGCTATGAAACATGCTAGAACGTATTTTAAAAACAGTTTAGAACTAAATTTATATCCATTTATGTCTTCTAGTCTTCTGAGGCCTTTTAGTGACAGACAAGTCCGAACTGCATTTATTCATGTGGGAGCAGAATTATCTTTGATTAGCGAGTGCTTTCTGCTGGCATGGAAGCTATAATAAGCTGCCGCAGGGACCAGTGGGGCAGGTGTGCTCTTGCGAAATCAAGATGGGGAAGGCTTGGGTGGAAGGAACTTTCTTATAAACAGTATGACAGTTGTGTTGACTTCCATCTCCCTGTGTAGCCATGGCTTTAAATTTGAACTTGAAAGCATTAGAGAGAAAAAGGTTTGGGTTACTTTTATGGACAGTCCTAGCTTAGCATGCCTCGAGGGACAGCTCCATACTTACCTGGATGTCTTCCATCAACCCCCACCTGATGTGAAGGGCTTTTCAATCTTTAGCCCTGCCTATGGCAATGGCACAGACTCAGCAGAATGTTCTGACCTAGCTTATCAGCCTTTTTATCCGTATCTTGGCTCTTTTCTCCCATATAGAGAAAAATGCAAAACGGAAGCTTTGGTATATTTGGCCTGTTTTGTTTTTAAATTCCTTTTTCTTCTTCACAGGGTAATATATTTTCCCTATAGGTAAGTTTTTAAAAATAAATATATTCAGGGGTGCCTAGGTGGCTCAGTTAAGCATCTGACCCTTGATGTCAGCTCAGGTTATGATCTCACAGTCATGGGATTGAGCCCCACGTCTGTCAGGCTCTGTGCTGAGTGTGGAGCCTGCTTGGGATTCTCTTTCTCCCTCTCTCTCTGCCCCTCCTCCTCTCTCTCTCTCTCTCTCTCTCTCTCTCAAAAGTTAACAGTTTAAAAATGGTTTTTTAAATTAATTAATTAGAAATACATACATTCAAAAAGAAGGACTTAAAGGCTACTGGTAATACCTTACTTCTGGAATAACTACTATTAACATTTTAGAGTATATCCTTGTATATTCTAGATTTTTTCTTCCACAAAAATATTACAATGTTTATTTAAGAAATGAGATCAGGTGACACAAATTGTTTTATAATCCAATTTTCTCATTTTAAATACATTAGAAACAAAAATAATTTTAAAGTAAATAAATATAGCTCATTCTGTTACACATCTTTACACGGATGCATGCTATTTCATTATAAGGATAGATCTCAATTTATTTAAACAAATTCTTAGTTTTGGATATTTGGTTTTCAGTCTTGCCCTATTACAAACAGTGCTAGGAACATCCTAGTGGCTAATTTATACTTGTCTCCTTAAAATAATCTACTCAAGTGGAATTTCTGGATCAAAGGCTCGGTACAATGTCAGTGGTATTGGTGTGCTTTGTAAAACTGTCTTGAAACATTAAGGTTATTATTTATTTTTTAATTTTTTTTTAGAGAAAAAGAGTGTGAGTGGGTGAGGGGCAGAGAGAGAAGGGGAAAGAGAATCTGAAGCAGTCTCTGTGCTGTCAGTACAGAGCCGGACACGGGGCTCGAACTCACAAACCATGGGATCATGACCTAAGCTGAAATCAAGAGTCAGAAGCCCAACCAACTGAGCCACCCAGGCGCCCCAAGAATGAAGGTTATTCTTACTGATACTCCAAGTGTGAGTGTATGGGGGCATTTATTTCCAATCAACACTACCAGTTCTAGTAAATGTTTTGGTCAGTTTAGTATCATTTAAAATTCCTTGGGCTCGATATCCTCCCCTGCATATTGGATTGAATAGAACATTGACCAAAGGGATGTGATAAAAACATTCAATGAAACAAGTGAGGCAGAGAGGGGCTACATAGCAGAAGCTCAGGAATGTGTTCCCAGTGGCTTGGGGTTCATTTTGAGAACCCACCTCATAGAAATAGCTCATTGATGGGCATTACGTTGGAGCTGTAGAAGCTGCCCTGTAAGGATGAGCTTACAGAACAACACCATTCTCTGCATCCTTGAGAAGGTCCCTCCTCTGGTGAGGAGATAGAGGTGCCTCAAGAATGCTTAAAACCAACTGAAAGTAGTGTGAGCCAGGTGGGCTTGAGAGGCGGTGCAGGGAATCTAAAAGGGTGGATAATGGAAAAATAAACATAATCATTGGCAAATGCTCAGAAATACTAAAAAGTATAAAGAGAAAGATGATCTCCTCTAGAGCTGTTTTCTCGGAACTGCATTTTGGCATTGTGCCACTGGCCTATATGGAACGTTGTGCCATTTTCCAGGATTGGGAAGCAGTAGAACCTGATGGAGAAGAACGTCAGGCATGTGGAGTGCGAATTCTGGCCCTGCCTTTCACTTGAATGTGAGCTATTCTCTAAACCAGTTTCCAGGTTTGGAAGGGATGATGATGATACCTTGTAGGGGTGAGGATCAGATGGGACAGTGTGACAGCCACGTAGCACAGAGCGTGGGGCTAGAAACCACCCCTACGAGGAGGGGCTGTATCTCTTTCCTATGCTTTGGCACTCTGTCCTCAGCTTACACGAAGGCTACTGGCAGGGTCTGGAGGTGACTCCCTGGGTCACAGAGGACAACAAACATTACCCCACCACTCAGCACCTTCCACAGTGTCCCCTTGAGCCGAGAAACTTGGGAGAGCTTTCCTTCCTGTTTTCTTAAACAGAACCATTTTGCTTTGTTTTCCTGCTAATGCTTTGTCCCGTCTTCATGAGTCACAGGGTCTATTGTCTCCCTCTCTCTCTCTGTTGGTGGAGAGAAAGCTTAGGGGTGAGTATGCAGTCGATCTCTATCTAATGTGCAGGGCTTCACGGAACACATTCTATATACCAGCCAACCTGCTGGTTCTGTCTTATCTTTCTCATATTTATTCCTCACTTGCTTACGTTTTTCCAAATTTAATTTTATCTTGTATGTGTGTTGTAAACAACTTTAAATTGTTTTTAGAACAAGGCAGGGTAAAACTAAAGAAATAAAAATGAAAGAGAAAATAAAACTCAAGCATGGTACAGCCACTCGGAGGTAAATCCTATTTATATATTTTTGTCATTTTCTTGCCTCTCACTGTCTTCATCCATCCATCTGTCCATCCATCCGTCTAGCTCACCTGCAGGCCTACAATGTATGATTTTCACATAGCAGTAATCACATTTTCTTTCATAATAAAAAGTTATTCATAAAATCACTTTTAGTGGTTGTCCAGCCCTCTATCGTACAGATAAGCCATAATTTATTTATGCTTCTGATGTCAAAATTTAGATTTTGTTTTCCTTTGCTGCATAAAATTCATCTTTCTGACCATGATCACTATCATGCCTTATACGTTTGTATAATGCTTTACTTTTGTTTGTTACAAAGCACTTTCATATACATTATTGGCAATAATCTTCCTCCTATTAAGTGAAAGTAAAGCCTATAATAATTTGTGTTCATCCCGCAGGGTTGACAGGGAGGAGAATGGTATTCTCTGTGTCACCACTCCACGAGTCAAGCAGGTCTATAAAACATGGAAGGAAAACCTCTTCTCCCTTTGGTGTGGTGGAAAGTTTCACTAGAGAACTTGGTGGGAAATAAGGTGAGGGTTAGGGATGAGTCCCCGCCCCAGGATGCTTCCCCTTTCTCCAACTCCCTGAGACTGTCCCAGACCATCCGTCCAGGAAGGGGAGAGAATCCTCCTTGCTACCTCTCCGGTGAGCCTGGCCTTCATGGACTTCACCAAGCCTTCCTTAGAGACCTGGCCCCTCATTACTTGGTTTTCGGTGAAAATACCACATTCTGACATCCCCAGGTATTTCCAAGGTTTTGAGTTGGATATTTTTTTTCTCCCAGTCAGCTGGGCAAAACCTGAAGGGCATTTTTAAATAGAGGATCTTTGAGCTTTGAGCTTTCATCAAAGATTAGGAGCAGAGTTTTAAATTCCTCTGCCTAAGAACTCCTGGCGTGTAGCTTCCATGCTTGTGACCAAGGGTGAGCCTTTTTACATGCCTCTGTGGTTATGGTAGCGTGTTCTGTGTCCATCTACCGAGTATTTAATTTCCCACTGCTTTTGGAGTCAAGCTCAGACACCCTTCAAAAACCACTGTTCTGTCTATGCATATCCTCCTGGTTTAGGTAATATATCTATGTTAGCCAACACAGCTCTTGCTTGTGATATTTTGTGAGATGTAGGTCTGGGTCGACCCCAGACTTGAGCACTTATCAGCTGTGTCATCTTGAACACCAGTTATAACCTCAGATTTCCTATCTATCATAAGGAAAACACTCCTCTCTCGCCGTGTTGTAAAGACTGAAGTATATGTGATTACATGAGATGCTGCCTGTGAACATGCCTATCACTTGGCTGACACCTGTTCCATTGCAATTATTCAATTTTGATTCAAGCATTTGACCTGCACATCTCGAGGGAGTCATAAGCGCAGACAATCACCAAACAGTTGGCATGTGGCTGTGACCATTCACAGGACCTTATCAACAAGCTCACAAGCAAGGTAGGTACTGTTATCATTCCCAAGTCCATTGAGAAGTTAAGTGACCTGTCTAGGTTTAGAGCTAGAAAGAAACAAGGCCATGGTTTGAACGTGGACAGTCTGGTTATAGAACCCGTGTTTTTTGGGTTTTGTTTTGTTTTGTTTTGTTTTTGTCTATTCAACAGTGTTGCCTAAAGCCTAACAAATGGTTAAGGACATGTTTCTCTTTAAAGAATTACTGAAGATGTGAGTGCAGTTATCCTGGGGACCCCTGACCTAGTGGTGCATCCTACTGCTGGTTAGGAGCTAACTTTTACTCTACAGAACTCTTAAACTTCCGTGGCAGCACGTGGTTCACTAAGTATTTTCACTACCTCTCCCTGGAGGTCACCTTGGCAAGCAAGTTCATGAGGGAGGCCATTCCCTCCATCCTTGGCTCTCTCTTCCCTCCTGTTTGCTTTGCTGAGTTCCTACACTAGGCTAACTTTTGAGACGAATCTCTTCCACTCTCCTGTTGAGTAGTAAAATGGGATTGTGCTTCAGAACCTTGGTTTCCTGCTGGCTGGGACTTGTTCAACATTCAACATGCTCTTTCCAAATGGTCACCAATGTCAACTTTCAGCATTGAGTCTCAGCATTGGTGATTCAGGATGAGCTTGTGAGAGCCTCTTGCAGGGACGGTGGGCTGCAGGTCTGACCTTCTGCCTTCCTAGGGAATGGCTCAGATCAAATCAGCTGGCATCTGATCAAACTTGTCTGAGGTTGTAGCTAAGGCGGACAGTAGCTGGTAGTGCTTAAGTTACTTCATGCAGAAAGAGGTATGGTTAAAGGCCAATGTGTCCTGACAGTGCCTTTAAAGCAGGACAAATCTCCTATAAACATAATTAATCCATTCATCCATTAATTAATTTGTTCATTCTGAAACAGGTATGTCCTCTACGTGGTAATGGAGTGCACTTGCTGTGCCCATTCTGTCTCTAGAATACAAATGTTCAACCTCTCCCCCTCCACCCCCCCACTCTTGGCCATCAACAATGAGTAAAAGCTCCGATGATTACTAGGTTCTCCCATATAGTGTCTTTCTCCTCTCCCTACTGGGTCTTGGAGGACAGAGGGGGGAAAGTAGGGGATTCATTTTCAGTTGGCAAAGAAGCACTGGTGGCTGGGAAGGAGGTGGCCTTCGTGAGTTGCACCCAAGCACGATAACTGGTCCAGGCCCCCTCCCATAGTGGCTGTAGACCTAGGACATCATCATATTCTGCCACAATGAGTCTTCAGTTTGGGGCTGCCCACTCCCTGGGGCTGTGATCAGGGGAGAAGTGACAGCAAAACTGGCAAGGACATGTACTTTCAAGGTCACTCAGCTGAGGTTTGGGCCAAGGCAGGCCAGTGGAGATGCTGCCATTTATTCCCAAGAGACATGAGGGTGGCTGAATGGTGTGAAGGGGTGGTGAGCAGGTGTCTCCAATAGAAAGTTTGCACAATGAGGAGGAAGGCGCGGAAGGCTGACCCAGGTCAGAGTGCTATTGCACACTGGTCTATCCCGCTATCAGGTCAGAATACAAACATTTTTAGCTCTCCCAGTTAACTTCTAGTTTCCGAACATAGCTGCCTCCCCAAATGTCAGAGCTAAGGTATGTTCAGGCATGTGTACTTCAGGAACCCCGGTCTTCTCTCTACTTTCCCTTCCTGGGGATGAGCTTTGTCTAAAATGTTAAAGCACAGGGGCTCCTGGGTGTCTCAGTTGGTTAAGCATCTAACTCTCGATTTCAGCTCAGGTCATGATCTTGCGGTCTGTGCGTTCGAGCCCTGCACGGGGCTCTGAGTTGACGGTGCGGAACCTGCTTGTGATTCTCCCTCTTTCCCTCTTTCTCTGCCCCTTCAGCAACCTCTCTCTTTCTCTCCCTCAAAATAAATAAACTTAAAAAAAATGTTAAAGCACAAAAGGTCCCATCAGGGTGCCATCATTCATCTATCCACTAATTCATATGGCGAACCCCAAAGACCAGGAGGCCGTAAATAAACCATGAATATTCTAGCCACGGGCCCAGTGATGAACTTGATTTTTTTCCTACTGCTCTCGTTCCTGAGAATCTACTTGGGTTTTGGCCTTTGGACTTTGTCTTCTATTACCGGCTGGAGCACACCCTGCACATACACGCAGTTAACGGCTGAAGTGAGTTTCTCTGGCTTGATGCGGGCACCACCCTTAGGATGCAGCTCATACTTAATCCCTTGGTCCTTGGCATTAGGGTCTCTCTTGGTAGCAACTCTGCACACACAGCCCTAGGCCCTGGAACTTCACCTTGGGGCCAGCCAGGCATCCCTCATCATTCCACTGCGGGGCACATTACTTACTGTGCCTTGTCCTGTTACGAATTGTTCAGAGCCCAATGTGGGTGATACATTTTCTGGCTTAATTTATTTCTCAAGTGTGCCTTTATACCATCTTTTCCTGAGGCACAGGGTTGGGGTTTAGCTTGTATTGTTGGTAGATTTGGAGACATAAGTAAATTACACTTGAGTAAATTTGAAAATCAAGGAATCTGCCTCCTTTACACCCAACCCCCTCCATGGCCCAATGTCAAAAATGCCCTTGATCCCCAATTGCTTAATAAGCCATGAACGATAAAATAGAAATAATTCCTCTTGATACGAATGAATCCTTTCAATGACTAATTTGAAAGAGCACTAACCTACCACGAGAGCTTCTTCGAGACTCGTCTTTGTCACCAACTAGCTATGAGACCTGGTGCAGTCATTAACCTCTGGGACCCTCTTGTCCACTCTTGGTAAACAGAGGGCACTGCATGAATATTGTGTGATATCCTAAAAGGGTGGCACGTCACTAACGATACAACACGAACAAATAGTGAGACCTTCGATTCTACATAATTTTGTTTTTATTGTATGGATAAACCTTGATATTTGGAAAGTAACAGAATTATGTTACTCTCTGTATAGCCATTTGAAGTTAATTAGGCAGTGAATCTTAATTACCTACATTAGTTGAGCCTGGTAAAGTAAAATGAAACAGTTCCTGCACATCGTCTTCCAATCTGCCATTAACAGCAGAAACAGAGAGTCAAATATTCATACACTTGGTCAGCGACCACTGAGTCTAGGGACTTTTAATTCATGGCTACATTTTCATCCCAGCCTAACATCATTTCCAACCCTGGGATAAGCCTCAATCTTCTCTCTAGAAAGGAGAGTAGGAGAAGCACAAGGGCTCAGTAATGTGCACGCCCACTGCCTCACAACATGCGAGATGGCAATTCTTAAAAACCTTTACTCAGCCTATTAAATAGCTGATTTCATTACACGCCTCTCCCTCAACTAGTACCTTGTTCATTGGCCAATAGCGCAGCCTGCAATCAGGGTAGTGAAATATCTCGGAGGAAGATCATCCTCATTACGAGAGAATGTCTCACACGATCTGGATTTGAAGGTGGCATCTCATAGCCCCCTCCCCTACTACCTACAGCAAAGGGACTTAGAGACCACCCGTTTCTCTGGTCCTGTGGCCCATTTTGCTGATAGGGAAACTGAGTCTCAGATGGGTCAAATGTTTTACCCAAAGTGATGCAGCGGCGGGGGAGCAAACTTAGCAGTAGAATCCAGGCTGCTGATTCCAAGTCCATTACCAAAAAGTGTACGCTTGGTTTGGCAAAGTGGAATTTAAAATACTGGGGGCACTTGGCTGGCTATCAGTTAAGCGTCTGTCCCTTGATTTCAGCCCAGGTCATGACCTCATGGTTCGTGAGTTGGAGCCTGTGTCGGGCTCTGCACTGGCAGCACAGACCCTGCTTGGGATTCTGTCTCTCCCTCTCTTTCTGCCCTCCCCCCCCAACTTGTTTTCTCTCTCTCTCTCTTTCGAAATAAACTTTTATTTTTAAAAATTTTTTTTAACGTTTATTTATTTTTGAGACAGAGAGAGACAGAGCATGAACGGGGGAGGGTCAGAGAGAGGGAGACACAGAATCCGAAACAGGCTCCAGGCTCTGAGCCGTCAGCCCAGAGCCCGACGCGGGGCTCGAACTCACGGACCGCGAAATCATGACCTGAGCCGAAGTCGGCCGCTCAACCTACTGAGCCACCCAGGCGCCCCTCGAAATAAATAAACTTTAAAAAAAAAGAATAAAATGATGGGAGTAGAAAGAAAAGAATTTCAAAAGAAGATGAACTAAAAAAAAAAAAAATTTCCCCAATGGGCTCTAAGCCCTTTGATGCCTGCAAAGCATTGGAAATGGATCTTGGTTAAGTTTCCTTTTGCAGCTGTGCAGACTTGGGCTTCTTTTTTGTACCTGGGAACATGGTGCATTATTCATGCAAACGGAATCTATTTGTTCTGAGACTTTGCAGAGAAGAAAAAGAAAGTTAATGGCAAAATTAAGGGAACCAGTGATCTTGGCTGCCTTCTCTTTGGCAGAGAAACCTTAAGCAGCCGTCTAAAGTTAGACGTGGAAACCCTCCTTGGGAAAGGGGCCCGGCTGAAGACATTAATGAGAGCAGATCTCTGGATGCTTCTGGAATCCTACTGACTGCTCCTTGCGTGCAGCACTATGGTGGCTCTGGTGTCCCTGCCTTTCAAGTTTTCAGGCACTTAAGTACTGGACGCCTCAGTCAAAATGATGTGGAATCTATTTGTTCTCAAGGTGTGTTTTCAAATGTGCAAAATAAATAATATTTGGATGCTGTGAGATGTTGGAAAGGTTTGATGAGGGAAACTGGTGGGTTTTATATAGCACTACTCAGTAGTTAATAGGCACTTGCTTACAGTCCGGCACTTGCCAGGGAGCGCTTGGTCTTAAATACACGGAGCAGAATTTCTCAGGTGATCTTCAGCCCCCGGTAGCTGACACCTGAGGCCCTGCATGAATGCAGACGGGCAGGCCCTGTTCCAGGGCTGCTGCAGCCGATTCTCTGGGGATGTATCCGAACATTTGCGTGGTTAACCTGCTTCCTCGGGGCTCCCGACACAGGAGACTACTGTGCCGGGGGGAAACTCTTGCTTCCATTGCTTTATTCAAAGCTGCTTACGCCATTTGATGTCTACAACTACATGAGCTTCAATTAGGCTGGTAAGTTGGTTTGGAGCAAATTTGTGACGGGCCCTGTTTTCCATGCCAGGTCGTTCAGGCTTTTATTCCGTAGGGATTAGGTAGCTAAGCACCCTCTTTGAGCAAGGTGGAGCACGAGACTTGGTTTTTAGAAAAATAACTCTGGTAGCAGTGGGGGATCTGGAGAGCGGTGAGAAGACCAGTTCAGTAATTCAGAATTGGTTCTTAGTGACTATTTCTCATGAATTTATGTTGCTGCGAAATCATCTAACAGGAAAGGGAGTTAATGATATCATCTGTCCAATATAAGCTTCTCTTTCTCCATGAAGAGAAAGGCTTGGGGTGGGGTGGGGGCGGGGGGGAGGTCTTCTTACTCCTTTCCACCTGTGGGAAAGTCACTAGACTAATTAGCGCAGTTATGATCTTGTTTGGTCCAGCGGTTCTCAAACATTGATGTGCAGGAGATTCACCTAGAGGACATGTGAAACTGAAAAATGCTGGGCCCCACCCTGGAATTTCTGATCCGGTGGGTCTGCGTTGCAGCCAATAAACTTGAGCTTCTAACAGGTTCCCAGGTGATGGTGATGCTCCTTGACCAGGAACACCGCTTGGAGAAACACTTCTTTGCCTGGCAGTCTCAGGAAACAGGAAGTTCTGTTTTTCTGTTGAGTTTTTAAATAAAATAACCTCATAGGGCAGGAAAGGAGGGAGGTGGGGGTGGGGGCTGCCACCCCTTTTGGTCTGTGGCTGGGGAGGGGGCGCTCTGCGCAGAGCTGGAGAGCTCTCTGGGCTGTGGGGGCAGAGGCTCAGCTCCAAAGCCAGATTCGGGGCTTAGAGATGGGGTTGCCCACGCTTGGGCCTATGCTTGGGGACAGGAAGCAGTGCAATCACAGGGACTGTTTCTCATTCCTGCGGCCCAAATGATGATCCTCTGGGAGGTGCAGCCTGTCCGAAGAGGGGCTGGCTCCTCAAGGCTGGGAAAAGGAGAGGGGGGTGCTCAGATTATGCTGTTGGCTCCTCCCATGACCCCTGAGCTCTGCAGTCCATTGCTGTCCCAGTGTCTTCCAGGTGGAAGAATCAGTTTAGTGGATTAAACTCATTTACACTGGTTTTATTCCCAGTGTGGGGTGGCCCCTGCTCCAGCTTTCTAGTCTAAGACCAGCTGCCTAAGCCAGGATGGGCATGCCTGGGGGCCCAGCTGCGTCACTTAGGTGGTGATAGACTGGGAGACTCTCTTGGGACCAAGGTAGACAAGGGACAACCCCCAGTATTTGTTTATCATTTGATATTTCTATTCCCTGGCTTTCTAGACAGGAAGAGAGCAAGAGGGGCCAGGAGTAGGATTTGGGCATCAAACATCTCATACTCTTTGCACCATTTAGAAAGAGAGCTACCTTCCGGAGCTTCTGAGTACTTGTTCACGTGGGCTCCTGCCAAGCTTTGACCTAGAAGGTTGCAGTGTGTGATGTTGCAGTGACAGGCTGACGTTATATTACTGGGACTTCAAGTCACAAAATGCAGCTGAATTGTGCGTCCAGGATATTGACGTGTTAACTCTAGGGCTTTGACACAGAGTTCTAGATCAGCTCACCGAGATTCTGTCTCAATTTCGTTTTGGATTCCATCCAGGGAAGGCCTTGGCTTCATTCAGCTTCCAGAGGCTGTGGAATTGTTCCTATCCACAGGGTCTCGAGTTGGTTCTAGATTTTTCCTTTCGTAAGCCCTGAGCATGGGTGTGGGTTTCAGAGGCCATTGCCGAGCTCAGTTACAGAGAAATGGTGCATTTTAAATCAATGAACAGATGAAAAGGAAGATTTTCTCCTTTTTTCTTTTAATTTTTTTTTAACGTTTATTTATTTTTGAGACAGAGAGAGACACAGCATGAACAGGGGAGGGATAGAGAGAGAGGGAGACACAGAGTCGGAAGCAAACTCCAGGCTCTGAGCCATCAGCGCAGAGCCTGACGCGGGGCTCGAACTCGCGGACCACAAGACCGTGACCTGAGCTGAAGTCGGACGCTTAACCGACTGAGCCACCCAGGCGCCCCAAGATTTTCTCCTTTATCTGCGTCTTGGTGAATGTCATCTTGGTGGATGGAGACGGAAAGCCTATGAAACGGAAAAAGCATGAAAACCTCCTATGTCTGGAACAGACTGTTTTTGGGAATTGGTTTTGTCAGTAATGTTGGAGCAGAATTTGCTTTAAAAAACAAACAAGTTTTTATTGTCAGATCAGAGGGGAGCAGTGAAGTGAAGGGACAAAAGTGAAGGACAAAGTGCTGATTGCAGAGGAAGAGCAGGAAAGGCATTTTTCTTGCCCCAGAGGCTGAGGACTTTGGGAACACGATGTGAATGGGACAAGAGTGGGCATCCACATTTAACTGCTTTTAAAGGGAGAACTAAAAATGAAGGGGATGATTTGATGGTTGCCAGATCAGCGACTGGATTTTTCCCCTAACATTTTAGCTGAGTTAAGCAGTACCTTTCTTAGAGTGAACCAGAAGGTTTTCCAGGGCAAGGCTGTCTGTGGCATTTTTATGTTTGCTTATTTTTGAGGGGGGGAGGGGCAGAGGGAGAAGGGAGGGGAGAGAGAGGGAGACAGAGGATTGAAAGCAGGATCTACGCTGATAGCAGGGAGCCCGACACGGGGCTGGAACTCACAAGCCCTGAGATCATGACCTGAGCCGAAGTCAGCTGCTCAACTAAATGAGCCACCCAGGGCCCCTCTCTGTGGCATTTTTGAGAGATCTCTCAGCAGCGTGGTGAAGGGTGGATTGATCGTGAGAACAACTGGGAGCCACCTGCAAACCTGGGACAGCCCAGGAGATGGTTATGTGATATCTGTTCAGATTGCTAAGGGAATAGCAGCATGGCGGATTTACTTAGTTCTCAAGATAACACAGTACCTTGAGCAAACAGGTATGGTATGTGCTGTGAGGGGAGCTTGGCCAGGACATTTATGGAGTAGAGAAGATTTAAGACAGATAACAGACTCTGTTTCAGCCAGAGAGGTCAACAGGATCGAAATTAGGCCTGGATTTGTTGTAGATGGCTGGGGAGAGATCTCCTGGGTCGTGGGCTTTATTTGGTTTCTGGCAGGCCTGGGGCTGACTGGATTCATCGTCCCCAGGCAGGGGGACAGCACAAGATAAAATGTGGAAGTATGTGTGCTCGGCCAGAGAGCAGAGGAAAAGGAAGGAAAGATCAGTGATCCAGCAAAAAGGATTAGCTCCACGCAGGGCTGAGAAGAAAGAGAAGCAACTTAGAAAATAGGTTACCATTTCTTTCAACTTCACCCGGCCTGCTGAGGAGGAGGAAGAGAAAAACAGAGGAACAAGAACACTCAGAGACTTACCCTTATGTGATAGGAAAATGAAGAAAAAAGAAATAAATTTTGCTGCTAGGAAAAGACAAGAGGTTAGTCAAAGCCTGGAAAATTCAAAGGTTGAGGGATGGGAAGATTTGCAAGGAGAACCCATGGTCTAAGGGGCAGTTCATGCGTTTGCTGAAGGTAATTTTAAACTGAGATGAACTCAGAGAACCAGCAGACAACCCCTAAGAGATGAGCTTTGTCAACCCTTGTGACTTGAGAGCAAGAGGTAGACGTGTAACCACCGGTCCACAGGAATACAACATGCCTTGGCGTCCTGCTGGGGGTGTATAACAGCTTGGGGAAAGCCAGGCGGTGAAGTTGCTTTGGTGAGCTGTGTGTTCCAGACATCAAAAATGTAAGGAAATGTCACAACAGATGATGTCCCTAGACAGAGTCTACACAGTTCAGGGTGGAGGCCAAGCACACACAGTTCAAAATGGAGATGGAATTTCAGAGGGTCAGATCCTAAGAGGGAGTGGCCACATGGGATTGCCTAAGTCTTTCAAGAAGTTGGGTTAGTCCCAGGACAGGGGAGGCTGTGCATTGGAATTTTTTTTTTTCCCTCCAAGAAATCAGAAGGTCACAATGAGCCACTCAGTAGAAGATCTCTCCTTACTGATTTTATTTAGATTGGGACCCTTGGGACACAGAAAAACATCTGGGCAGAGCTGAAACCCCAAATATTTTCTCCCTTTTCTCAGCAGAAAGCCTCTGTTATGGTTGGTGTTTGAGATAGCACTGTGAGCCTGGGTTGTTCTCTGAACAGAGTCCGAGGTTCTAGCTGCAAACTTCCATGTGTTCCAGCCATTCTAAGCCTGTGTTATCTATATTTTGTTGGCATTGGGGGCACCTGGGTGGCTCAGTCGGTTAAGCGTCCGACGTTGGCACGGGTCGTGATCTGTGATCTCATGGTTCATGAGTTCGAGCCCCGCGTCGGGCTCTGGGCTGACAGCTCAGACCCTGGAGCCTGTTTCAGATCCTGTGTCTCCCTCTCTCTCTGCCCCTCCCCTAGTTGTGCTCTGTCTCTCAAAAATAAATATTAAAGAAAAAAATTTGTATTTTGTTGGCGTCAATTTGGTGCTATGAAATTCTTGTGTGTCCTTCAGACTCACTAGAAAAAATGGCCCTCATGAGAAACTTGGAGCTGCATGGACTCTTTTGCATGCGCTAAAAGCTGTGCCCATGCCAGCAGAGGGTGACTTGGAATGCAGCTTCTGCCAAAGAACCCAAACTGCCTCTGAGTGAGACATATCTGGCTGAGGGACAACAGATAGGGAAGGGGGGGACATATTAGTTTCTAGACTACTGTAAGAAATTACAAATGCAATGGTTTAAAACCACACAGATTTCTTATCTTACAGTTCCCCAAGTGCAAAATGAGTATTAACTAACTTCACTGGGCTGAAATTAAAGCCTATGTTACTTTCTTGAGGTTTAGGAGAGAGTATGTCCCTTTTCCGTTGCAGCGTTAAGAGGCTGCCCACATTCCCAGGCTTGTGGCCCCTTTCTTCCATCGTCAAAGCCAGTAACATTACGCTGAGTCCTTGTCATACTGCCACCTCTCTGGGTCTGACCTCCTCTTCTGCCTCCCTCTTCCTCTTTTATGGACCCTTATGATATTGGACCCACCCATATAATCCAGGATAATCTCCCTATGTTACTTCTTTAAGTTTATTTATTTTGAGAGAGAGAGAGTGAGAGCGACAGCGAGAGAGAGAGAGAGAGAGAGAGAGAGAGAGAGAGAGAGCATACGAGCAAGGGAGGGGCAGAGAGAAAGGGAGAGGGAGAGAATCCCAAGCAGGTCCCATGCTGTCAGTACAGAACCTGATGCGGGACTCGATCTCACAATTTGTGAGATCATGACCTGAACTGAGATCAAGAGAGATGCTTAACCGACTGAGCCACCCAGATGTGCCTAATCTCCCTAAAGTAAATTGATTACCAACCTTAATTTTATCTGTGACTTTAGTACTTCTTTGCCACGTAAGGTAACATATGCACAAGTTCCAGGGATTAGGATGGGGACATATTGGGAGTGGGGGGGGGGGGGCGCGGATATTATTCTGCCTAAACCAGGGAGCAAGGAACTTTGAGTTTAGTTCTCTAAATTTGAATTGATGAAGCAGAGATGATTCAGTGTTTTGTTTTATTCCCTCTCTTGGAATGTAATAATCAGGAGGTCCATATTCAAGTTTGAGGCATTTTTATGCCACTGCTCATTGTGTATCTTGTTAGGCGGAATGTAGATGATATGGCTGGGCACACTGTGAAATAAACAGACTGGGTGGTGTCTTTTTGACCTAGGATGCAGCGTGTCTGTGACGCTAATTTAACCGATGTCCTATTCTGACTTTTTCCAAGGGCCTCTAGGAACAAGATTTGAATGGCCCAGGTCATAGAAGGAGCAGTTGGAAGTCTATGCTTATAGGCAGAAGGAGGAGCCCTCAATGCACTGATGATCTTTCCTCCATTAGCATGAAGTGGGGGTGGGGTCCCATTTGTTCTTAGGCCTAAGTAGTATTGTCCAAACCAACTTTATTAAGAAACCCTATGTGGATGGTTCTTACCAATTTCTAAGACTAATAAAGTTGTTACATTGATTCCCATTGACTGTCAGATCTTTGAAATTACAGGTAAGGGTTAAACCCAGTAGGACAGAGAGAGAGTCATTGGTGCCCAAACCTACTGCACATCTGGTGGGGGGAAATCCATAAAAGCAGAAGCATAACGATGATGCTACAATACTTCTCTCATCTGACCAAAGCTGTGACCTAAATTAATATCCACAGCTTTATAAACACATATGCATTTTTATGGAGTCTTAACCCACAATGCTGCGATCTTCATCATTATCATCTTCATTAGAGGCAGATGGCAGCAAAGTGTTGCCTACACATTTAGATAATGTTCAAATAATTCCTGTAAAAACAGCCAGGCAGCCTAATCCATTCTTTGAGGAGCTATAATGGGAGCAGAAGGGGCAGGGGGTGTATTCAGTGAACAATTGCTCTGAGAAATTAATTTGTTGGGTCAAAAGTTGGAGAGTCTTTCAAATTGACAAATGGAGCCCTTGATACTAAATTCTCATCAGTATCATTGGGATACATGTTTGAAATCTATTTTATTTGCTATTTTCCTATTACAAAAACTTATGGTTGATTATGGATTTGGAAAATACGGAAAAGCAAACGCATATACGGAGGTATTCCAATTCCCACTCCTCAGGAAAAATCGCTGTGAATTGCAGTGAACGTGCTTTTATTTAGATCCAGTCCAGCCCTTCTACCCTAGTGCCTGCCCTTGAACCTCTCCTCCATGGACATTCTGGGCCCTGTGGGATTAACTCCCAGGAATTCCTACACTGGTGTCTTTCCCTGATACAGGCTGTGGGCACCAGCCACGTTTTATTTCCTGCTGCCCCTCTTTTGAAAAAACAAATCTCAGTATCCTGAAACATTTGTTCTACTTTTGTTACATCCCTTGGGCCAGGCAACCTTGAACGCAGGAGCCATTGTGCAGCAGTGAAGAAGGATTCTAAGGAGGAGGGCTCAACTCTGTTGATCTGCTGAGTATTTGTTATATTCTGAATCCAGCATATTTTTCAGGTGTTTTTTTTTTTCTTTTGATAACACAAGATGTTTTGAACTCTGTGAATCATTTTTTACTTATTTTTTTAAGAGACAAGTAGATTAATAGGAATGGCCTATGTTTATAATCTCTTTTCTAGAGGAAGCTGAGAATACATTGACTGCCTCCTTCCCTCCCTCATCATTCCAGGTTAAAAAATAATTCATTCCAGGTTAAAAAATGGGCTGAAAGATTTTTTTTTTTTGCATATGGTTTAGGGCCTAGATACAACAAGTCAATTTTGAAATGATATTCCTAGGAAAGAATTCTGAAATGAAATACATTTTTAAAACTTTTTGGCATTCAATACAGCCATTTTTTCTTCAGTCTGCTACTTCACTGGTTGTCTCTCTTTTCCACAGTTTTAAAAATTCTTTGCGACAAACTGCGTCTATTACTAAAGTTAAGTATTTTCCTGGGCGAATAAAAATACTTTGTTCAGCGATTGTTTTCAAGTGCTGTTTGATTTTTTTCAAGACTCTTGTGGTGTAATCAAATCAGGGTTTATTTCCTAGTTACTGGGGAGGAAGCCTACCAGAATGTTTCATAACTTTATTTCCCTTTCTTGTTGAACGTATTTCTGACTTATAACACATGTAATCCCGTGAGTGGGCGGTTATTGTGGTGACCTCACGGCCACACCACTAGTGAATGGCAGACCTGAGACCAGAGCCGAACATCCTGTATCTGATCCTTTACTCTTGGCACTCATGTACTTTCTATCCAAAAGGACTACAACCTTTTCCATTTAGGTGACTAAGGAAATATAAGAGATTCTTAACTAGAGAGCTTTTACTTGTAAAGGAAATTCTTTTTCATATTTGCAAAGCTTTAAGCTGCAATGTTGGCTTTTACTTCACAACCATGAGCAAACTCATCACCTGCTCGGCAGAGAGCATTCTGGAAAGATGGAGGAGAAAAATGGGCACCATCGTGTTTTCCCCGTGCTGAAGGATCCTCTATTGAAATGTAATTTCCTAGAGCTCATCATTAATTAGTTCAACCAATATTTACGAAGCACTCGCTCTGTGTCAGAGACCGTTCTAGTTCAGGAGGTAAACCGGTGAACAAAATAGACAAACAGCCCTCCCTCCGGAGCCCATATTCTAACAATTGTCTCAGTAGTTTTGAGTTGTGTTAATATTCCTGTTTAAGGCTGCCTTTAGCATCACTTATCTGAATGCTGCCATTCTAATTGATAATTTTGGTGGCAGAACAACCATTACTATTTGCCAGATGCTTCCAACATGTCAGGCACCATGCTAAGCGAATCGCACCGAATCTCCTTTAATCCTTGTAATCACCCATCTACCAGGCTGGTGTTATAATTTTCACTCCGTATCATTAGTACATAGAAGATCCAGGAGTTTAACACAAAGCTGCGCTTAAAGCTGCGCTCCTCACCACTGTCCACCCTGGTTCATCTGAAAAATTATTGTGTGAGATTGCAGGTCTAAGAAACCAGTTCGAAGTGAAAATTAAAATTGCTTGAATCTGGGGTCAGATAGACTCAAAATATAGTGGCTTTCAAAGCAAAATGATATGACTGTCCTATAGTCCCATCATGAGGTGGTGAGTTAGAAGTGCCAGCTTCAGGGCAGATGGTGAGGTCCATCTCCTGACTCTTCTGGTTTGTGACGAATGTCTCCGTTACTGCAGGCAACCTACCGACAACACTCATCAGCAGGTGTCTTCAATTTGTTGTAGTTGATTGAGAGCAGGAGTTGGAAAGGAGGCCCAGTCCTCATGATTCTGACCATGATTTCACCATAGCTTTGGAAAGAACAGTGGGCTGCAGGTGGCAGGGGAGATGTAGATAAGCACGTCTGTGCAAACAGGGGGGATGAGTGGGGAAGTCAGCAAAGTGTGTCGGGTGATACTAATAACTGCTGATGATTGCGAGATCCTCCTCCGGCAGGCACCCCTGCTCAGGGGCTGACGTCCATTATCTCATTTAATCCTCCTGGCAGCCCGTCGAAGATGTGGTTGAGGCTCAGAGCAAGGAACTTGCTTGTGGTTGCACTGCTGGCGGGTATCCAGTCAGGATTGGACTCCAGGTAATCTTAAATCTTCTCCACTATGTGACATTGTCCTGAGGACTCAGAAGGGAACAGATTAAGACGGGCTGGAGAGACGGTGAGGAAGGCTGCTTGGAGGTGATCCCTATATACTTGAGTAAAACAATTCCTGCTAACATTTTTATCCCTCTTACATCCCTTCAACATTTCGGGTGTGATTCAACGGTTTTGACCATCTACTTCCTTACATTTATTTGGGCGTAGCTAACCCATATGGCATCAGTAATTATAATTAGCTAGCTAATCAGTTATAATGATCATACTCTATTGCATGTCTTAGCACCATTCATATTTATGCACACTTTATTCTCTCCATTTTTCTTCCTGCAGCTACAGAATGCTGAGGTTTTCTTTCAAAGTTTCTTGTCTTTTCCTTCTTGTATTTTGTCTCAGATTCTAGTACTGAACCAAAAAGAAATTACATAAGGCAAGCTTCCATGGTATGTTCAATGAGAAAAAAAAAATCACAGAAAACCTCACAAGTATTTAGAAAAAGTCTTTAGGTACTTGGACTTTATCGTGAAAGCTGTTATTATGAAGTCAACTAGAAATGATAATCCGTTTGGCCTTACGATGTACCCAACCTATGCCCAGAGATATGGCTAATCTTTACTGCTCTGTTACATGAATCAGAAGAAAGTGTTCCCTCTCTGCTTGTACATTGCCAGGCTGAAAAGAAGCAGGTATCTCTTCCTCCAGGTAGATGTGGCTGTGAGCCAGGACACAAGCTTGGCAGGTGGGATGAGGGGTGGGTTGCAGCCCCCACGCACTGATACACCAGGAAGCTTTGTGAAACACATGAATGGCACAGTCAAGCATGCTCTGTGGTCTTGCCTTGCCTGTCATCATTATGGCTACGTAGGTAGATGCCTGTTTCCTCCCACAGAGGAAATAGCAGGTAGAATGCTGAGTATTTTGCATTCATTTCTCATAGTCTTACAATCTGTTAGGCGGGTAATAAGGAGACAGACCCAGAAGTTAAGAGCACATAGTTATCAAGTGTGGGAGTCAGGATTCAGACTAAGGTCTGATTAATTCTAAAGTCTGGCTCATTCTTGCTGGTAAACTACTGCCTCATCTCTGTACTGGAAAAATCTCCCAACTTGTTGGATGGCATCATTAGCATTTATGAAAAAGAGTAGCAAACAGAATCTTGTGTTGCTTGTGCACATCAGACGTTTCCCCGTTTCTCTGTTCAATCTCTATGATGTGTTCCCTCTTCTTCTCATCGGTATGTATTCAAATCCTAGCTATCTTTCTCGATGCTGATCTCATGCTGCTCTCTCCATACAGGTTTACTTGAATCACTTAAATATGGACATAATCTCCCTCTTCCAAATCCCCAAAGCACATCCTTTTTCTGCACTTTGGGGTCTGATCTTGTTCGAAATTCCATGATGGCTGTACGTCTATATGCTTTCCCACCACCCCCACACTGGGCTGTAAATTCTTGGATTCTGAGACTATGTATAATTTTTCTTTTGTCTTTTTAAGTCGTTTTTTGTCTTTGCATTTTGTCTTTTTATTACCTTTGCTTGGCGTAATATAGTATAGGAACTTAAGTTTGGTTGGCTAAATAAATGATTGAATTAATTAATTATTAGTCAACACTAATTAGGGCTTATTTTTTAAAAACATATTTTTGGGGGCACCAGGGTGGCTCAGTAGGTTAAGCGTCTGATTTCAGCTCAGGTCATGACCTCGCGGTCTGTGAGATTGAGTCCCGCGTCGGGCTCTGTGCTGACAGCTCGGAGCCCGGAGCCTGCTTTAGATTCTGTGTCTCCCTCTTTCTCTGCCTGGCTACCGCACACCCCCCCCCCCCACCAATATGCTCTGTTTCTGTCTCTTCCACAAAAATAAATAAGCATTAAAAATTAAAAAAAAACATTTTTTTAAAAAATGTATTTAAACCACCCATGCAAATAGAAATAATGACAAATTTTGGGTAACATATTTTAAAGAAAACCTTTACAAATCAAAGAGTTGACGTGGCAAATGTTATGGGTTTAATTGTATCTTCCTCAAATTCAAATGTCATCATCCTAGTCCCCTGTAACTCAGAATGTGATTTTATTTAGTAGCAGGGTGACTGCAGTTAGTTGTGAAGAGGCTAGAGAGAAACCTTGCATTACCTAGAGGGGAAGAGCAGTTTGAAAGGCAGCAGATTTCTCATCTGAAACCATGGAAGCCAGAGGAAGTGGCACAAAATGTGTCAAGTGCTGAGAGAAAAGAACTTCCAACTCTGGATTTCACATGCAGCAAAAACATCCTCTAGGAATGAAGGGAAAATACAAATGCTTCCAGAGGAAGGAAAACTAAAAGAATTTGTTGCTATCAGAACTACCTTCAAAGTACGATTAAAAGAAATTTTCTAAGGAACCTAGGTGGCTCAGTTGGTTAAGCATCCGCATGCTGAACGTGGAACCTTCTCAAAATTCTCTCTCCCTCTCCCTCTTCCCTGTCGCATGAGTGTGGTCTCTCTCTGAAAAAAAATTTTCTAAATAAAAAATGACAAAAGAAAGAGGCTTGTCCATAGAAGAAGGAAGCACAATAAAATGTATAAACCTAGAGATAACATAATCGGCTATCTTTTTGTACATGAATTTTTAAAAATTATATTTGGTCGAAGCAAAAATTATAATGTCTGATCTGGGGCTCAGTGTATGTAGAGGAAATTAGTCATATATATTTTATTTTATTTTTCAAATTTATGTATTTATATACTTTATTTATTTATTTATTTATTTATTTATAAAACTCTGTTTATAGAGGGGGTGGGGGTGGGGGCAGAGAGAGGGGAAGAGAGAGAATCCCAAGCAGGCTCTGTCAGTGGATAGCCCAACATGCAGCTCAAACTCACAAACTCTGAGCTGAAGTCAAGAGTCGGATGCCCAACCAACTGAGCCACCCAGATGCCCCAAGTCATTTATATTTTAAAGGCAGGATGAGTAAAGGGATGTATACGGAACTAAGATTTCTATATTTTACTTAAATATGAAATGTCCATGTAAAGACTCTAATGTTATACATGTATATGGTAAAACCTAGATTAGCCATGAAACCTACTCTTCAAAGTGATACTAAAAAGTGCTAAGTCAAAATGAGACTAACAAAATATTCCAGTAATTCATTAGAAGGAAAGAAAAAGGAAGACAGAAATGAAAAGTAGAACAAGCAGAAAGCAAATAAAAAGGGCAGATTTAAGCCCTAACGAATCAATATTTAATTTAAACATTAATGGTCTAAATACAGATTAAAAGACAGATTGGTAGAATGGATAAAAAACGGGACCCAACTTTATGCGTCTTCAGGAAATTCACTTAAAACATAACAATATAGGTAGTTTTAAAGTAAAAGGATGGAAAAATGTGTCCTGCAAATATAAGTAAAAAAGATATTCAGTACTGCTTTGTAAGGCACCCTTTATGTGACACACAGGACAGGAGGGTTCTTGAATGTCTGAGAGGATGGTATGTGCAGTGGTTAATTTTACACTTTGGTAATTTAGGTATGCAAGTTGTAATTTTTAGCAAAATGACCAAAATAATTATAATGGAGTATGTAACCTCCAAACCAGTGGAAGAAACAAATACGACGAGATAAACAGCCAACTTAAAAGGAAGGAGAACATGGGGCACCTGGGTGGCTCAGTAGGTTGAGCATCCGACTTCAGCTCAGGTCATGATCTCGTGGTTTGTGGCTTCGAGCCCCGTATCAGGCTCTGTACTGACCGCTTGCTCAAAGCCTGGAGGCTGCTTCAGATTCTGTGTCTCCTCTCTCTGCCCCTCTCCCGCTCACGCTTTGTCTCACTCTGTTTCTCAAAAATAAATACATGTAAAAAGAAAAAAATACTTAAAACGAAGGAGAACAAGCTTGCCATAAAACAGGTAGGGTAAATAAAAAGATGGGGGTGGGGATGGGCTTCAGAGGGGAGAGGCTAGAATGGATGGTTTCTAAGGCACTGGCAATGAGGTGGTTCCACAAGTGTTCCCTTCAATGTATGTTTTACATACTCCTCACGAGAAGAATTTTAAAGGGGGTTGAAGGGTCCAAGTTCTATTTTTCAATGGGTCACCCCTGGGAAAGTAGTTTCTTCCATGCATTGGAAAAGTGGGGATTCAGTCTGTCCTTGCCTCTGTTTCTTATGTCTTTAAAGCTTTGCTCTGTGCTCTCCCATCTGGTTTAGTGTTCTCTCACGACCTCACCCCTGAAGGGAGGGGTCTACCCTATAAACATTTCTCTTTGCCGGAACCTTCTTCTCAACTCTTACACATGCTCAAGCCTTTCTGCTTCCTCAGTTCACCTTCTAACCTAGCTTCTGCCTGTGTTTCTCCTTCTTCAGTCAGATGTCTGGGTGGAATTTTCTAGAGTCACTCTCCTCCACTTTCCCACCCATGCCTTCATTAAAACATCATACTAGTAGAAACTCTTCTTGCCTAACTCATCAATCATCTGCTTGGAATAAATGCATGCATGCGTTCCTTATACCTTTACCATTTGATTTCTTAGCAGCATTTGGCAAAGAAGACCACCCACTTGCTTTGGAAACTCTCTATTCCTTTGCCTTGAATTTCTATTCTTGTTATCTTCTTTGATCCCTTTTCATCAGTATCTTATTTAGGCTACTCCTTCTATGTTTTTGTTTGTTTTTTCCTTAGGACTTTCCCCCTTCATATTCTACATATCCTTTTGAGTTAATTTTATAAATTTCTTTGGCTTATTTTTGTTTGGCTATTTGTGTGTGTGTGTGTGTGTGTGTGTGTGCATGTGTGTGTGTGTGTGTGTGTGTGTGTGTGTGTGCGTGTGTGTGTTCTTGTTTTGATTTCTGCCTGGTGATACTCTTAGATCTTTATTTTCAGTACCATCCTATCTTCTGAACTCCTGATATATATATTCAGCTAGCCACTTCTTAGATCTCTCATTCGATTATCTCCTAGGCATCACAACCCATCCTGTCTAAGGTGGAATGTCCCGAACCTGCATTGCCCCCTGTTTCCAGCACTAGCATCTTACCCAGCTGCCCTAAACACAGATCTGGGTATCATTATTGATTCTTCTGTGGATACAGATGAATAAGGTCCTACTTCTCTGTTCCCTGGCCACCATTTCACATCTCTACAACTACTCCCTCTCTCCATCTCCCATTCCCACAGAGACTTGGCTATTCTTGCCTTTTATTTGGATGACTGCAGTGACTTTAAGACAAATCCTCCTGCCCCTATTTTTCCACCCCCAGTCGTTCTCTCAGTGCTGCCGACCTGACTCTATCCTGCCTATAATTTACTCAGAATGGGCATGTTTCTCACCTACTGGAAACCTCTTCCTTGGCTTCCCATCACCATTAGGATTTAGTCCAAACCTCTAAATAAGGGAAACATGAGTGCCTGCCATGTGGGGTGCCCAAGGCATCTAACATTCTGGAATCACACTGTCCATTTAATATTTAAACAGCATGGCTGTAACCTCCATTCCACAGGAAACCTATCTGCCTCCTTGTATCTCAGAGTTCTTGTGGGGAGAATGGTTGGGATTTTTTTCTGGTCATCTGATCAGAAAGTTCCCCATTGAATTCCTGATTGTTCTACTTCTCACCTCACATGATTGCTGAATACTTCCTACATATTAGGCTTCATTCTGGAAGGTCTGCTCCTGTTTTTATTTTCTTCCAAAGAACTTTAATGCAAGGTCCTAACTGGCAGTTACTGGGGTTGGGGTGCTTGGCAGTTAGGGATTTTAGCACAGTACTTGGAATAAACCGAAAGCACTCATTAGTTATTGCTGTCATAAAAGTTCCTTGGCCTCACTCCCCACTTCTCTATCTCTTTACTAGAAGACTTTCCTCACCTCTTGCTATATTAATCTATGTTTTAATTATCCTCGTGCTTTCCCCTGGGCTGTCCACGGAGGCAGGAAGTTCCGTCTCTTGTAGAGAGCCATTCATCTCTCTCTACCCGCCCTCCTTTCCCACATCAGGCTATAACCAAGGTTCCTCTCCTTTCTCAAGCAATAGATCCATCATGGTGTTTCTCAAAACAAAAAATCAATTACTCCAGAGGTGAATTGTGTTATACCCCTGGAATAAAGAAGAGTAGCCGTAGCAGATGTCTTGTTTACTAAATAGCACTTTTAATTCCTGCTACACGTGGCTATACAGCCCTTTGCTATGTGGCCGCGACTTCTCTCTTGCTCTCTGCTGTGAGGATTTTGAGTGGCAGATAGCTCTTGTACTTCTAGAGTCCTCTCTGCCTTCGCATTGCCTTCTTCTCTGCTTCCTGGAACACCTCACCACCAATCTCTTCTGTCGCTAAAACTTTCTAAAAGTCACATTTTTAAGTTAACCCCTTCGGTGAGGATCCCTCGATGCTCTGGACTGGGTTAGATGCTCCTGACATGTGCCTTCAACCCATGCTGTTTCCCCTACTGTGGGAAGTATCCCATTTCACCATAAGGATCTGTCAGCTCTTTGAGGGCAGGGGCTGTTGTCATAGTTGCCACAGCAAACTGTGGCAAATAAAGTCTTTGATACACTACAAAAATCAAAACGCACCTGTCCTAAAAGTGAAAAACACATGCATGACTCTCTTCTGAGAAGCTCAGAGGAATCTTCGTTGTCCTTCTCTAGCAATTTCGGAACGGGACTGCCAGTCAAGCAGGTAGACAATACTTGCTTCCCAAACTGGACGATTTCTAAAATTCTTACCTATCTCTGCTGTACTAATACTCTGTGACCTGAGGTCATTTTTTTTTTTTTTTTACAAAAGTAAAAAACAAAAACGCTATTATTTCTTATAACTTCCAAGCAGAGTGAAAACATTTGGTCTTCCCTATTAGATTGGATCATGCTTCTAGGACATCTTAATTTAAGGCAGGCACTCAGAAATAGCTAGATTACTAGAATGGTAATTTAGTAAATCCATGTAGCATGAATTTTCTATCATATTCGCTTACAATGGGACTCATTTATATCCTATTTTACTTTGACTCCTTTGATTTAATTGTTCTTGAAATATTCTACATTCTCCTTATAAACTTAGATCTTCAGAATATTTCTCTCATGTAACAAAGTTATTTTTTATAGACTTAAGGATAAAAGAACTACAACCCCATTCGTCCTTCCAAAAACCTTTGATGAGTTATTTTAAAATTGGTTTAGTTAATATTTATAAAGTATTATAAAATCATAGTGACATGCACTCTTTCTAACAAATGATATCAAAGTTACCTATGATTTTAAGCAGTTTTTACATAATGAAGATAATTTAAAACTCTTTGGATCACAAAAGTATTTCAGATAAGTGTCTGATGTGAGCCTCACAGTCACCTCAAGCAATAGGGGATTGCAGTACTCTTATCCCTATTTTACAGGGGACAACATGGGAATATGTGACTTTAATGCAAGGCAAACATTAGTAATATCCTTTTTTGAACTTGTAGAAGATAGACGACATTTCCTAGTTTGATAATATATTGTATTTCCATACAAATATCACATGAAAAATAAAAGCCAAAATAAATAAACTCCTAAGAGAATATAGTTGTGTCAAGCACAGGTTAAAAAGAACTAAAACTTTGGGGCGTAATAGCCGAGTATGTGCAGCGCAAATGTACTTGAAGACTTTTAAGTTCCTTTATAGAGTTAATCATTAGACTAAAGTGGTAAAAATATGAGGTGACCTTCACATTTAAAGCTGGTGTTATCAATCTTCCGTAAACAGAACATTCAGTTAAGAAAATCCATTTTTAAAAACGATAAAAAATGGGTGTGCAGCATCTCAAATTCTAGAATTCCATAGAATGTTAGAGCAAAAAATGATCTTTCAGATCTGCTAGTATTATGAAACTTCAAAGAATGGCAGAATTCTGATGGCACTGAGAGACGCTCTAGGAGTTCCCCGGGACAATGTCCTGTTTGGGTCCAGATACATGAGGGAATTTTCATAATCCTTAATGCATGGAGAAAAAAAAACTAGCAATTTTTTCATCAACTCATATATGAAATTAAAGAATTGATTTTAATATTTTAACGGTTCTAATATTTTAATTGTTCCTTGTTTTTAGAATTGACAATGTTTTGGTTTTACTTGGAGAACTAAAAATTGGCAACCTGTCTCAGCTCCCCTCTGTCCTTCTTTGGGTGTGTGTTAGGGAATTTTATTAGTCTGTGGCATTCGTCATTGCTTGGAACTGTGTCTCCTGATTCCCACGCCAGGTCTGCCCCAGCAACCTGTGCCAGCTCAGATAGCTGCTTTTCTTCTGTGCCAAATCCAGCAGCCCATTAATATTCTACTCACTAATTCATAGGCATTAAAAATTAAAAATCTATCCCTTTTGTCAAGTACTTTTCCTTTTATTAATGATCAAATCACAACTGAGGCAATTGATTAATAACCTTTGTGGCATGCATTTCCAGCTTATTGATAAGGTCCGTCCGAGTACTATAGCGAACATGAAGGAGAGCTTATTTAAAAATTATCAGAGCATTGGGGCGCCTGGGTGGCGCAGTCGGTTGAGCGTCCGACTTCAGCCAGGTCACGATCTCGCGGTCCGTGAGTTCGAGCCCCGCGTCGGGCTCTGGGCTGATGGCTCAGAGCCTGGAGCCTGTTTCCAATTCTGTGTCTCCCTCTCTCTCTGCCCCTCCCCCGTTCATGCTCTGTCTCTCTCTGTCCCAAAAATAAATAAACGTTGAAAAAAAAAATTAAAAAAAAAAATTATCAGAGCATTTAAAATGAAGGTAACTAAAACCAAGCCGGTCACAACAGGAGAATTGTGGGAAATTCATGGGGGCGGGGGGCGGAATTACTTTCAATGGTAATTTTAAGTAGATTCATTCTCGAGCATTGAGCCTCCAGAAGACAGCATCTTAAATACAAATTTTATCCTCAGATAGCAGAAAAACTGTTAACAGCTGGAGTCCAGGAAGGAAAATGGCCTTGAGTATGGTGAAATTCCACAACATGCTCTAAAACCAAGCGTCTGATATTCTTATTTATATAATTTATCTTGAGAGGGAGGCAAGCAAATATTTAAAAAACGAAGTCAATGATTTTCTTTTTATTTGTTCAGACATATGAAAAGGTCAGTAACTGAACTCCTGATGTGATGTGCTCCCAGGAGACAGGACCACTGCAATGATTTTTTTGAGCCTTGTAATTACTGCCAGTTTGCAAAGAGCACGCACATTTACATAATATAGAGCCATGTGTTATCCATACAACAAAATGCAGACTACTACAGCTGGAGCTGGCAAAATTAGCTGGACCTATGGGGGAATTAACTGTTTTAGTTTACGTGGAATGTTCCCAGGATGCCTAGACAGGGAGATATTTTAGAGGTTGATGACAGGAACAGATTTTTCCTGTGATGCCTACCATTTCTGTAGATGGCACATACAAGGTGCAACAAAAATTGAGCAGCAAAAAATGAGAAGCGACCCCTTATCTTTATCTGATGCGCTAATATTTGCCAAACCACTTTCAGTCGGTTCATCCCTGTGAGAAAGTGCATGGAGCACAGGTGGGGGAAGTGGGGTTATCACGGAGCATGCTCAAAGAAAGCCACTTGGGTGGTGTTTCAAGCGGAATGGAAACTAGGGTCACACTAATGCAGATTCATCCTCTCTGCCACACCCCAAATCAAACAAACCTGTTTGTTACTCAGTGTCTTAGGAAATGCTTACATCTTCGAGTTTACAAGCATATTCATTTTATCCAGAAGATGCCATCACCTTCTCCTGAATCCTGTCATGACCACGTGCTCTTACACGTTGAGTCTTGGAGCGGGGATCTTGTGGATGAGGGTGTGAAGTTAAGCGAATGCCCCGAATTCAGCCCAGATCCAATCCCATGATTTGGTAATTGTCTCCAGGCTTGTAGCTGGCTGTCCCCAACACAAGCTTGGTCCTTGTCAAAGCTGCTTTTACAGAGAGAGGATAGTCACAGTAGCCTTGTCCAACCCTCAGAGGGCTGAACAGCCATGTGAACAGATGAGTAGGTATAAAGAACTAAATTAATACCAATGTTGGACCCCTAGTATATCCATCAATAAATCAACGGGCCTGCCCCAAGTTGTGGATGGCTCAGTTTCAGGTAGGCTGAGTTTCTCCAGCACGACGCTTTGCCCCTTCTCTTCGCCTGGTCCAGCTGTAGCAACGTCTGCAAATTTCTTGAGTTCTGTTCCCTTGTGAGTTTTGGTGTGACTTTTGGTGTCTGTCAACTTCTAGGGAGATCTCTTTCACTCTTGTAATCACCTAATGATGTTGTGGCTTCAGATGCTGACTTCAGTTTACATTTCATTCAGATTTTAAAATGCACGTGAATGAAGTTCAGATTTTATCTCCAGAAACCCTTAAGACTTCTGCCTCCTTGTTCTGCCTTGTGATTGTTCTGGGTTCCAAAGCAAATCTTGACATCGAAACATGGCTAACTTCCAAACCACTGCCGGAGAGACCCAGCACAGAGGAGCCAATGATAGATGTGAGGTGCACAGGGTGGAGTTGCGGGTTGTACACCGAAATGGCAGGAGATCTTTCTGGGAAGCGATGACTCACACTCCTGAGGGGACATGGACAACGTAAGGCCTCTCTTCCGACACGGGCTTAGAGAAAGGCAGTCTTTGATTCTCTCGTCCTCTCAGATTCTAGGTGAAGGATCCTTACCCTTCCTTCCATCTTCCTGTATTTCCTGCCTCCCGTAAGGGAGGACAGAACTCTTGTTGTGCCCCAAACCCAGAGGTACAGAGGATGTGGAGATGTGCTGATCAAACTCTTACAGTCTGGACAGCTCAACTCTCTCTGTACTCTGGGTCCACATCAGCAGAATAGCTTCAAGTCATTCTTGTTTTTGCTTAGGCTAAGGCAAAAGATCATTTCTGCTCCAAAGAACAGATGTCAAGATGATGAAGAGGGGTGCTGAGGTGGCTCAGTCAGTTGAGCATCTGGCTCTTGATTTCAGCTGAGGTCATGATCCCAGGGTAATGGGATCAAGCCCCACATCAGGCTCCGTGCTGAGTATGGAGCCTCCTTGAGATTATCTCTCTCTCCCTGTCTCTGCCCCTCCCGCTCTCCCCTGCTCATGCTTTCTCTCTCTCTAAAACAAAGAGGAAGAAAAAGAAAAGGTGATGAAGAAACCAGACTATTTTGGAGTCCCTGCCCCAGCAGTCACCGTGTACTATGACAATGGCAAGGAATCACCATTGTTCCATTGTTGTGTTCTGATGCTATCTACTGGCCCCGCTGTCTGTCCGCTCCTCCTTACACTCGGGTTCCTGCCATCTTTAGGGACCGGGGGCATCCCCATTGCTGTTTATTTCAGTTTTTTCTTCTCTTTCTTCTTCTTCATGTTTTGCTTCTTCCTAACAGTAATAATAATTATTAGCATAGTCATTTGTTACTATGATCAGTAAGACCAGGCTCCTGTATGAAAGGAGCTCACAAATCAATACAAGGAAGCAATACCCACATGCTGTGGCAGGTCTCTGGAGAAAGCCTGCCACGCCAGCCTGGGCAATCAGGGCAGGAAAGCCTTCCATGCGGGGTGGCTACGGTGGAAGTTCACCGGGCAGACTGGTGAAGACGATGGGGAACGTGCTAACGAAGATTTCCTGATACAGCAAACAGCATAGGCAGTGGCCTGAGATGTGGTGGTAAAGGTGGGCGATGTATTTGTTTAACTGCTTCCCTTCTGCAGATTCTGTGTCTTTACTGGGGATAGGAGCGGATTAGGGCTATAGCTGGAGACTGGGGAGAGCCAGGTTGTCCCAGGAGGATGAGGAAAGTAGATGCCAAGTGCTGAAAATTTTTCCTCGAGACAGCGGATGTCTCATTAACAAACCTAGACCCCAAGCTCTGAGACTGAATTCTCACCAGCTGGACCCATGCCATTAATGACCAAATCATGAGTGACAGATGAAAGAAAGACCTGAGATGCAAACCACATACCAATTTAGCAAAAGAGCCCTCCCAGGATTTCCTCAAAGATCCTGAATGCAGAGAAATGACACCATTTCCTGGCTTAATAATGCAAGTTTGAAAACATTTCTACTGACCTATTCCATTTGTATCGATTGACTTAATTGTGCATGAGAATTGCCTTTGGTGATGATGGGCATTGTTTTAGGGAGACCATGGAAAGCTTTAGACTTCTGTTCCTCAATTTTCCCACTCTGAGATACAAAAGCTTGCTTTTCCAGAGGATGAGATGAGGTTCAGGAAACCAAGCCCCAGGAAGACTCGACATAGCAGCCTACTATGGTCAGGGTCCTGGCCTCTGCCTCACAAGCTGGGCTCTCTGGAGCATGGCAAATGAGAACATCAAACCATATGATCTCTAGAGCTCTTCTGCAATGTTACATTCTGCTGAACTTTGAGTTATAACTGTTTACCTTTGAGGTATAACTGTTTATCTTCCCAGGGCAACTTTTGGTAGACGAGTGGCAGTGGCCATCTGAGGGGGACCAGGATGTGCCTGGGGTGGGGGGGAAGAATAGACAAAAACAGGAGAACTCCCATGTGAATGGCTGGTTGTTCTGTGACAGACCTCTTCTATCTTGATGCTCAGTGCTCAGCTCTACCCATCTAAGTCATTTAGCATCAGGTGTAGACGCCTGTGTCATAGCAAACTCTCCTGCTTGCCTACACCCTTTGGAATCTGCCAGTTCCCTCTCTGAGTGTGATTGCAGAGTTCAGGTCTGCAGTAAGTTAATTTTTCCAGTGTATGTCCTGCTCAGGTGAGTAGCTTCTGTGACAAGCTTTGGCTTTCGTACTTTTCCACTCTTAAAATTCACATGCTTGGTCCTGTGAAGAATGGGAAAACATGGCATCTTCTGAGGGCTCTGGGTCAGAAAATGGAGGACACACAGTTTGAAAGGCAGACCCCTCAATGATATATGACAGAAGCAGTTTCATGATGGAAGCCGTGTGTCTTTTTTTTTTTTTTTTAATTTTTTTTTCAACGTTTATTTATTTTTGGGACAGAGAGAGACAGAGCATGAACGGGGGAGGGGCAGAGAGAGAGGGAGACACAGAATCGGAAGCAGGCTCCAGGCTCTGAGCCATCAGCCCAGAGCCTGACTCGGGGCTCGAACTCCCGGACCGCGAGATCGTGACCTGGCTGAAGTCGGACGCTTAACCGACTGCGCCACCCAGGCGCCCCCCGTGTGTCTTTTTAATGTCTACAAACAGCCAACTCAAACCTCAAAATGAGACCATGTAAAGAGAACTCAGTAAAAATCAAGACACCTTGAAACTTACTTAGAATGTACCATTTTAGGAATAGCCATCTTCTGGATTAACTGTGAAATTATTATTCATATATAACCCGTGACATGACCTTCTAATGTTTTGATGCAATTCCCCCTTCTAGAAACAGTGAATAAGATGCAAAGCGAATATTTATCCCAGGAAAACTTCCTAGGTTTACAGAACAGTCTGGCTATCTGTTGACACTTCCCAGGTGGATGTTCAGGCTTTCTTTGACATGCTTGAACATTTTGCATGAGCGATTTGGGTTATACAACCAGTTTGCAAATAAATGAACTTCAGAAATCTGTTTGACAAGAAGGCAAAATAGTGATCAAAGTGTTCAGTTGATTAGAAGGGGAATAGAAAAAATTAGGAGACAAGAAGAAACAGGAATGAAGGGAAGGATGCATGATGTGTGCATATGTGATCAAACCTGCAACCAGACAGCTCCGAGGCCTCCGGAGGACAGACACACTCCCTCTTGGTCTTTTGGGAGCCTATGGACTAACAGGGCTGATGGTGGATATACTCTTCTCCTCTCTTACAAAGTTCCTTGACTTATGTTCCCTCCTTTCATCTTCTCAGCAATCTGCTAAGGAAGCAGGAAGGGGCAGGACCGCAAATCTTGTCTCACAGACAAGACAGAGGGAAGGGACTCGCCCAAGGAAACCCAGTTTGTTTGTTTTTTAACACAGCCATGATAGGTGGGGGCTTGCCAGTGGGCAACCACTTCCCTTATAGATGGCATCCGGGGTCCACCTTTCCCTTAAGCAAAGCCCTTGTTCTGTCATAAGATAATTGGAAAAGCATCTCACTTGCGTGTGTGGCCTTTACTGGTCCCTGTTCCTGAGACCAGACTTGCTCAGAAATCTCTCTCCAGAATTTGTATTCTTCATTTCCTATATTTTCTTGGAAAAGGCAAATATTAATTCAAAGATAATTTCTTTCTTAAAAGAAAGGAAAGAAGGCAAGAGGGTGGAAAGGACGGATGGAGGCTGCAATGTATATGGATTACCTGGAATATCACTCAGCACTGAGTGTACAATGACCCCCACATTTCTCAGCTCGGACCGGTCGCCCTTCTCTTCACTGTCTTTGTGCTCTGACTTCAGGGATGGCCTCAGCAAGGCACACGTGTCACCTGCTGTTTCTCAGATGCACCGTGCACTTGCTCATCACTTCCCAATAGGGAGCAGGAGTCAACTCTCGGGTCTCCTCTTCCTTCTCTTTGCAACTTTATCCTGGACTCACTGTGATGATGGCCAACATTCATTGCAGTGTGTATTACTCTTCTGTTGTTGCTATAATACATATCTATCAACCCAGGGGCTTAAAACAATGCGAATTCGTTATCTTACAATTCTAGAGGTGAGAAGTGTGAAGTGGGTTTCGCTGGACTCAAATAGGGCTACGTTCCTTCTGGAGGCTCCAGGAAAGAATCTGTTTCCCGGCCCCTCCTAGCTCTTACAGGCCACCACATTCCTAGATTCACGGTCTTCTTCATCCGTATTCAAATCTGGCAGTGTGGGGTCAAGCTTCTTCTCATGCTTCTTAAGTTTCTTCTCGGCTCTGTCCACCTGCCCTGCTTTCCACTTGTAAGGATCCTGAGTCTTCCACCCTGGAAGCAGGGTCCTCACTGGCTTATTCACCATTACAACCTCTAAACACAGTGAATGGAGGCTCAGGACACGTGTCTCCTCCCCAGGCCACTTTTCTGCATGTCCCCTCCCTGGAGTTCCCCACCATACTCTTTGGTAGGTTCCCAAGTCCTTGAGGGCTATCTTGGGGTCTCACCCACTCAAGGTGTGCCTCCCAGTACCCAGCACAGTGCGCATCCACCATTGCCTGTGGTACTGCCTCCCTGCACGGAGGGGTGGGCAGGGCTCCCAGCCTGTAGCATAATGTGAGTTACTGTCCTCACCTGCTTGCAGGGCACAGATCCAAATGCACCCTTGAGGACAGTCCTTCTAGCTCTCTTCTTCTCCGTGTCTGACTGGTATTTCTAAATGAGAGAATTCTGACCAGCATTTCTAAGTCTTCTCATCATCCCCATGATCCCTCACCAAAAATGACTCCTGAACTCAGAACAGTGAGGAATACCGAGCGCAAAAGGTCAAAATACCACTGAAATGCCTGGTTGATTCCTGCCTAACGTTCACAGGCTTGTAGGTGCAGCTTGGCAACTGCCTCCTTCGGGAGTCCTAGACTGAATGCTGCGTTTCGTCTTGAACACTTTGAAGACAGACCCCGAGGAGAAGCAACTACAAAAAATCCCCACCACCCGGCAACTTCATTTCTGCTATTTTAATATTAATTGCTAGTATCTTAGGGAATTTCTAATATGTGAACTTTAGAGTCAGAGAGCCTTGGGTTCAGATTGCAGGACAGCCATTTCCTTTATTTTTATTTCTTTATTTTTTTATATTAAATATAATTTATTGTCAAATTGGTTTCCATACAACACCCAGCGCTCATCCCGACAGGTGCCCATCATCCGTCCTCCCCTCCTCCCCACCCCCCATCAACCCTCAGTTTGTTCTCAGTATTTAAGAGTCTCTTATGGTTTGTCACCCTCCCTCTCTGTAACTTTTTTTTTTTAAGTTTTTTTTTTTTCAACGTTTATTTATTTTTGGGACAGAGAGAGACAGAGCATGAACGGGGGAGGGGCAGAGAGAGAGGGAGACACAGAATCGGAAACAGGCTCCAGGCTCTGAGCCATCAGCCCAGAGCCTGACGCGGGGCTCGAACTCACGGACCGCGAGATCGTGACCTGGCTGAAGTCGGACGCTTAACCGACTGCGCCACCCAGGCGCCCCCTTCTCTGTAACTTTTTTATTTCCCCTTCGCCTCCCCCGTGGTCTTTTGTTAAGTTCCTCAGGATCCACATATGATAGCAAAAGTAATATTGAAGAAGAAAACCAAAATGGGAGGCATCAAAATCCAGGACAGCCGTTTCCTACGTGTCCTTTCTAGAGTGATTCATCTTTTGGGCAGGACCCCTGGGTACAAGGGAGGCTGTACACACAGAGCACAATGAAAACACCACCCCCTAGAGTTGTGCATCGCCAAAGCCCCGTCTATAGCTTCCCTAACCTGCAAAATGCGGATCTCACCTTGCCACACGTATGGCTTATGGGTGCAGATTCACAATATTGTGCATGTAAGGTGCTTGGCGTGTATTCAGGTCACAGTAAATATCAGTTGACGCTATGGTTTGAAGCTGGCTCCTGGGAAGCTCTCCCGCACCCCAGGCTGACAGTGTTGTATACAACCACCGGCAAGAGGGTGCTTTCGGTTCTTTCAGTGCAAACAAACATGTAATTTGGCTCCTGATGGATTGGGGCTGATTATTGTTTACGACCAAGTGTTCCGCTTTCATCGGAGTGAACTCATTAGGCACAGAGAATGAAACAGGTGTAGCCCTCTGGAGAGTCAGCACCATCCACAGCTTCTCTGCCCTGTCACTCTGGCTTGGGCAGAGAGAAAGGAAGGAGTGTGGTAGGGCAAATACCGCTGCCTGGGTGATCTGCCTGAATCTGGACTCAGAACACAGTGCCTACCCATGGAGCTCTTCTACTGTAGCAAAGGAAGAGTCTGACTCCAGTTTTGATGTGCACCCCTGACAGCTGTCCAGCTCTACCCGCCACCCCTTGCGCCATATCTGGACAAACTGATAAGAAAGCCAGGCGTGCCCTCCCTCTGTACCAGCAGGATGTTCAGGCTGTGCAGCCCCTGGACCTTGTGCACAGGTCACTCTGACCCAGGCTCCTAACCACGATATCAACCGAGCCACTTTCCCCTCCCTTCACTTGAACTATCCCTCAGCAATTTGGCTGCCTGTCCTGCTTGCACAAGAAAGTTCCGTTACGTGAGTAAGAAATCTTTTTCTAACCATCTTGGTACGGGTACAGCACCATCAGTCTCAATAACAGAACCAATTTTGAGTGGAAGGTTGGTTCCATCTTCCACTGGGCAGCCATAAAACACTAATTTTGCCCTTAATGCTTGAGTTTGGAGACAGCTAGGATGGAAGGAAAAGAATCTCCGACGTGAGGTTGGAAGAGCTGAGGTTCAGTCTTGTTTTAGCCAGTCATCAGCACTGTGGTGTTCGTGAAGTGGCTTACATGCGTTCACGTTTTTGAAATGGGGCATTGTGATTGGTCAATGGATAAAGACTTTAAAGAGCTTAACATTGTGTTCACATGTAGTAGTTGCTGGGTTCTTATGCTGATTCAATGGGTCAGTGGCTTTCAAGTACTTAACACAGTGCCTGGCACAGAGTGGGTAGTCAATGAGTTAGCTTTCTTTCCTGTCAGCTTTCTCTTTTCTTGATATTCCTTTATCACTACTAAGAAATTCAGTGATAGATCTTTACTTCTTGCTAAGCTCCTCTCTCGGTGCCCTGTCCAAACCTGGTACCAGGTTATCTGTCTGAAAATTAAACTCTGGTCAAGAGAAGACACCGGATTCCATGACGCTAAGTAGCAGAGTGGGCCAAGGGTTGGAGAGGTGGGAGGGAGTCAAAAAATCTAGAGTTGTTATCACTTGGTCTAGACAGTAAGGCCTTGGAACTATCATCAACAAAGGCCATATGAAAAGAGGAAACCAGATTTTTGGCTTTGAGGGAAGAAGTGTGTGTTTTGGGGCAGAGTAGAAGTATATTGGCAGATTTGCTAAAGTAAAAAATCATGGACTCAGACTTTTATGACAGCGCATTTGGGAAAAAGGAGAGTAAGCAACGAAGAGAGGAGAAATCACACGTTGGAGTGGATGCGGGCAGGGAGCTCAGAGTCTAAATGAAAAGGTGATGGTCAAGAAAGGACTCTTGTAAAACACTCAAGGGGGCTGCAGTTACAAAACACTCCATAGTTGAGGGTCTTGTCATTTTGAAGACAGCATTAAAAATAACGATAGTTAACATGATCTGCTTTTGCTATGAGGCAACAAAGCTATCAATGATGATCTTTTTCTTGTTAGCTCAGTTTTAGTTGCCGTTTCGGAGAAAGATTTGATAATCCTTGTTGTTGCCTGAGATTTAGGGTGACCTTTCTTTGACACCTGGAGAACTCTCTTCTTTCAGAGGAACAGTTCTGTTTTCTGGCCAACTCTCCTTTGTGGAATAACAGAATTCTAGACTGTCAGAGCTAGAGTGACCTTACTGATTATCCTGAAGGGTTCAACCCTTCTTGCTACAGGGGAGGAGACCAAGGCCTAAGTAGGTTAACTTCCCCAAGTCATATAAGCAGTTAATGATGGATTATCTGCATTTTTCCTGTATCGTACCACAAGTGACCATCTCTCAGAATCATGAGAAACGTTATTGATCCATTCATACATTTCATGTGAACTTGAGGGTTTTTTTAATTTTTTTTCCCTAAACTTTATCTGGTCTCTGATAAGATGTTTTGAAATTGATCCCACCTTACTATGACCTTCCATTGAATCTTAAAATTAGAGGACAACATATTAGTGATAAACCTTCACATCCTGTACGTGCAGGAGTTCTTTTTCCAACATTTCCAATCGGTAAACATCTAGTTTTCTTTAACAATTCCAGAGACAGGAGCCAACGCAGACTCTGAGTCACTCTGCTTTCTCTTATTCATTTTTTAGCCCAGTGCCCCCTGCCTGAACCAGCCTATCCCTTCTTCATTTTTATCTTAATTCCAAAACTTAAATCCTTTATTCTTTGGCCAGAAACATTTTTTTTTTTCTCAAAAAGCATTTTCTCAGTTCCAGCTAAGCTTTCTTGACCCTCTTCTATTGGTTTGTTTGACTTTTTCATCAATTGTTAAAGCCTTTTTAAAATGAGAGCCTATTGCAGAGCTTGGTGAAATGTTTGTAAAAACGAACAGGCCCACCATTTTTTTTTTTTTTTTTTTTGCTTTCATTTTGATGATTATGATTGTCTCTTTCATGTCACAGCCCCCTCATGGAAGAGGCAAAGTGCAGGTAGTATTGCTACAGACGATGAAACCAAGGCTGAGTGAGGCTACTTTGTTCCCAGACATCCACACAGCTGGGAAAAGACAAGATCTTGAACTGGCACATTGAGCTATATATATCATTTGAGGGGCACCTGGGTGGCTCAGTTGGTTAAGCGTCCGACTTCGGCTCCTTTCGTGATCTCGCGGTCTGTGAGTTTGAGCCCCACATCGGGAGCCTGGAGCCTGCTTCGGATTCTGTGTCTCCATCTCTCTCTCTGCACCTCCCCCTTCCTCAATCAATCTCTCTCTCTCTCTCTTTCAAAAAAATAAACATTAAAAATTTTATATATGTCATTTGAGCTCAGTTTTGTTTTTGACAACACTGTGTGTTCCTCTCTTTAAAGCAATGTCTTGGTGACTAGAGGGCTAGGAGGTATGTGGAGGAATGTGGGCGAGTTATCTGTATCCCTAAAATCAACCCTATGCTATAATCTCTTGCCCCATGCCTTGTTTCTGATAGTCACCATGCATCATACGTGATTTACTTCTCACAGTTTTGTCCGGATTGAGTACTCATTCCCTTTCTCTCACCCTGCCTTCATATCTGGCCTAGATCTCTTCGTATGGAAGCACAGAGTTTTTCCAGATTGTGCCTAGCTTCCCAAATTCACGGCAGCCATTTGCCTTTGATTTCCACACTGGAGTTTTGCCTATGAAATGTGTCCAACTATTCCTAGGTAATTTCTCAGTTTCAGACTAATTCTAATCATGTTGAAACAAAACAGACTTGTGAGACATAAGCTCACTTTCTAGATTCTGACAACTGGCATTTTTTCAGCTTGTTCTAGAATTAGCAGTGATTTGAAGGAGGGATGGGGAAGAGTAGGCAGCTCTTGGCAGCTGGCACGTTGGGGGTCAGTGAATGGGGAGGAAGACCAGAAACATGGCTCTCTGCTCTCTGACCCTCAGCATCATCGCTGGTGAGACAGGCACACTGGCACTGATAGGCCACTCTGCTGCGCGTCCATGATGGCACGTGGGAAGTGCCCTCACAGTGACGGAAACACTGGAGGCCCGCCACAAATGGTGATTTCTTCTTTTATAACAAATGGTATCAGGCCTGAAAAGTGCTGTGTGAACTTCAAAGGTCTCATTATTATTGTTAGTTCCCTCTTTCTTGGGTGCTTAGAGTTTCACTCTTGAATTAAGGGCCACTCCCTTAGCCTTTTTGGAACAACATTCAGTCACAAAGGTGGCCTTTGATCTCCCTAAATAGGCCCCACCCGGGTTTTAACTACAGTTATAATCTCCAACTAATCATAGTGTAAATGCTGGTAGCTTGCAGCCTAGAAGGGGTGAGGTTGAGTGAGCTGGTATCCTTACCCACCACTTCAGCGTCTCCATTCCTAGATTAACCAGATAAGTGTGAGAAAGAGCTCTGATTTCCCCTTTTGGGAGTCTTCCTGTGAAAGCAACTAGTCATTCTGGTCAAGGAAGCTGTGCTGTCCTACCCAATCCCCAGGGGGTATGCAGAGAACAGACAATAGGAGTCAGCATAGTATTCAGAAGCATGAGCCTTGGAATCCGACAGATGGGTTGAATCAAGTCCAAGATCAGCCATTCTGCTGCTGTACGTACTCAGCAAGGCACACTACGTCCCCCTTCCCTCATTTATAAAAAGGAGGCCATGCTGCCCGCTCACTGGGTTGTGCGAGATTGAAAACAGAGAATGTGTGTGAGGCTAAAGGAATGTTCCTTTTTGGGGCGCCTGGGTGGCGCAGTCGGTTAAGCGTCCGACTTCAGCCAGGTCACGATCTCGCGGTCCGTGAGTTCGAGCCCCGCGTCAGGCTCTGGGTGGATGGCTCGGAGCCTGGAGCCTGTTTCCGATTCTGTGTCTCCCTCTCTCTCTGCCCCTCCCCCGTTCATGCTCTGTCTCTCTCTGTCCCAAAAATAAATAAAAACGTTGAAAAAAAAAATTAAAAAAAAAAAAAATAAAAAAAAAAAAAAAAGGAATGTTCCTTTTCTTTCCAGACTTTCTGTTGATGAGCTGATGTCTGCCCCATCAGGCTCTTCCTCTCCACGCCAGGGAATGTCTCCCTCCCGAGTCCCAAACAGTGAGTATTTCCACTTAAATGGTTTCACAGCCTGCCTCAAAGGCCAAAAAACAACATATTCCTTGTACACTTATTCATTCATTTACCACACAATAATAGTTTTTACGATGGTTGAGCAAAGGTGACGTGAAATATCTCAGTTCGACTGTGTTCCCTCGTGTTTGTGCATTTAACCCGGGTTCCTCTTGATGAGTTTCTGCTCTAGCTCAGAGATTTCATTCTGCTGCTCTTTGTTCTGCTTGTAGATGTATCTTGTTGGGTGTCCAAAATGAGAGAGAGAGAGAAAAAAAAACAGAAAACAAAGAAGAAAACCATTTACATGTGATGATTTATTGCCAAAATGGTTATGGTGGTGAGTGGGGATTCACTCTAGTTTATGAATAATATATTTACACTATTATGTCTCCCGGTGAATTTATAAGATTGATGTTCAAAAGAGAGACTCTAAGTATGATGAATCGCTACCACATAACGGTAGTCAATCTTTATCAGCTTCCATTCAAACTGAGCTGGAATGGTAGCAGGGATGCTCTGAGAGGTTTCCAACTTTTGCTTTCTGCTACATTCTCCCCATTCCTTTGGAGAAATGACATTGAGTGTCAGAGCCAGTTGTGATTGCGTGGGTGGGTATGCTGGGATTTATTAATAAGGAAGGGGAGGCAATATGTACGATTCAGAGAGAATTGGGGCTTTTGGAGTGACTGAAGCATTGTAACGTCAGCACCTGAACATGGGCTGCCTTCAGATAGGCAGTGAACTTCATGGAGATTCAAGCTGGCGTTAGAGAGACATATGTAGATGGAGTGAGACAGCATCCATTTTTCGTCCAATGACTTGTAGCTGGAAGTAATGGAGCATTCTGGCTTCACTCTGCTTAGGTTTATTTAGTGCCTACTGTGACCTAAGCCTTGCTAGAGGCATTGGGATACATCGGAGAACAAAGTAGAGGAGTCCCTGCCCTCTGGAAATGCAACATGCTACGGGGCCAGAGACAGAAATAAAGTGCTAAACAAGTAAATATGCAGGAAGTCAGGTAATGAACATGTTAGGCTGAAAAATAAAGCTGGGTTGCAGGGATGGAGAGTGCGTTAGGGTGGATACGGGGAAGATTTGCCATTTCATTTTTAATCAGTTCGGGCTATCTGAGGACCAAAATAAAGGAAATGAGGGAGCAAGCCAGGAGGAATCCTGGTGAGAACGTGGCAGGTCATAAAGGGGTGGAAGTGAGCCTGACGGGTGTCAGGTGATTGGAACGGGGCAAACACCAGAAATGGATGCAAAGTTGGAAGGCAGCGCATATGTCTGTTGGGAGCGCCGGTGGAGAGTGAGGGGCAGGGCAGTGGGAAGAAGCTGAGGCCACCCATGTGCTGAAGGTACCGCAGCACGTGCTCAAGGCCTCCCATGTGCTGGGCTTTCAGGGGATTCGGAGCATCTAGATCCTTACGTATCCCACACAGATCTGCGTTGCTCCCACTCTGAGCTAAATCTCTCAGAAACTGCATCAAAGAAATGCTACCACGTACCATGTTGTACGTATTTAGATCCGGGCCACCTGGCCTCACCAGACACACGACTCCAGCCCAGTCATCCCAGGACTGCCTCTCTGCCCCCAGAGTGGTTATGCCTCTGAGCCTCCCTGCAGCTGGCACAACATTTTCTCTCTGTCAGCTTCCCTCCCGGCTCCAACATTTATCTTCTTTGTTTTTTCGGCTAGGTTGGTTGGTCAGGGGTTTTGCTCTTAACGTCCTTCCCGCTTCACCACGTCTTCAGGCACTTTTCCTACCCACTGCCCCCAGGGTCATCTCTTGACCTCTCTCCTCCTGGCCTTCGAGGTGATCACAGGGCATGAGTAAGACAGAATCTGCGCCCTCGAGCATCTTTCGAGGAGAGAACGCCGGCCAACCCACCGGTGCAGGTTGACTTAGATTGAGATGCGTGCTCTGCTGGAGGAGCAAATAAAGCGACCTGTGAGTCTGGAGAAGGAGGAGAACTCCTGTCTGCCAAGGGAAGGAAGCAGAGGCTCACAAAGAAAGTGACCTTTGACTCGGGCCTTGAAGGGTGAATGCTATAGCGCCGGGCAGAAGGCGCGAGGGCTGGGAAAATGCCTTCCACGCAGAAGGAGCCAATGGTGCCAAATATATGCATATATAGTGCATGGTATATTTCATGAGCTCGAGTCAACCACGGTGTATGAAGGGAAGCAGTAGACCGTAAGACAACCAGGGAGAGGGCACTTTATCTCAGAGGCCACGAAGAGCCACCGAGAGATTTTTAACATGGCTGGAGGGAGGTATTGTATTAGATCGATTAGTCTTAAGGGAATTATTCTTCCTAACACGCCATAAATTGGTGGAAATGTACACTTTGATGATGATGAGCCTGTGTGTTGTGCCTTATAGAGAGAATCAGGGGAGGTGTAAAAACCTGCAGATTTATCATTCATCCGCATTTAAAATGATGCAGACTTAACATCTATGGGTGCTTTCTGTGTGTCAGGAATTTATCTAAGCCCTTTTTATAGAGATGATCTTATTTACTATGAGGCTATCAGAAAGGTACGGTTACTGTTTTAATATCAGAAACAAGGGAAATTTCCCAAGTGAGGGAAGGATGAGGGAACAGCTAGAATCATACAGTCAGATGACAAGGGGTCTTTGAGGCCATGCATAGCTTTCCTACTAAGTGAGGGAAAAAAGAGGAAGCCAGCCGGGAGCAGTGCTCTGTCCTCAGCCACCCATTGTTAGCAGTGGATCAGGGGCTGGAGTCTGGGTCCAGTGGCAATGAGTTCTGAACTAATCTCCCAGCAGGAAGATTGTGCTGAGCACAAGCCCCAACCCCCCACTGGGGTTCAGCACACCCTCTGTCAAGTTAGTCACAGATGACGTATATAAGCACCCTCCTTTCTGTCAGGTGACAAGCCCAAGAAACCACTACCTCACCAGTGATTGACATGTCACCATTAGTGATGAGTCCGTTTGGGTTAATCATCTCCTCCCCCTTACGACCTTTGAAAATTGGAATGGCCCACAGGGGGGAGTATTTCAAGTGTGCACTACCTTAGCCTGGGTGAGTGTGTCAGAGGAAGTTTTGCCCCAACTGGAAGAAGATGCTGGGTCGCACTGGTGCCAGGAACGGATGGGGTGAAAAGAGGCTCTGAGGGCAGGATGCACGTGTACCCCAGGGGACTTTTGGTTAGTTTCAAATTTGGACCCGGCACTAGCTTCCTTCTATTTTTACACATTCTAATTTCTGCTATTCCCCTTTTAGGACTATGTGCAAAGGCCAACCTTACCTGCCTGTCTAGCCCTGCACAATATTTTAGTGAGGATTTTCTGTAAGCACCTAAACACATTCCATCCTCTACTTCTGTGACTTCCCATTCCTTTTTTTTTCTTTTTCAGTTCAGTTGCTTTTGGGCCTGCTATTTCCAGAAATCCTTCCCGAATCTATCCCAGTCAGCAAAATGAGCACACCGTTACACTGTGAATTCTTCAGTTTGGCCCTAGATGATGCATGTGCTACAACTCTGAGCAGACCCTTTCATCCACGTGTGCTGCTGAGGAAAAGCAACATGACGGGACAGAAAACCTGGGTTCTGGTTCCGGCCCCCCCACTCACTGACATGTGACAAGTCCCAGGTTCCTCCTCGGTAAAGTAGTTCACCTGCCAAGACGTGGGAGATTGTATCAAATGTCCCGTCCAAATGTAAAAACCAGGAGCCTAATGGTTGGAACTGGAGAGTGAGTTCACCATTTCTGTTGGTATCTTACCCTGCTCCCCGAATTAGAGGCACGTGGCACTGTGAAAAGAACATACAACACACCCAGGTTTCAGCTCTGCTCTTGGTTTTCTGCCTGGTCTTGGAGAAGTCTGTTCAACACCCTTAGTCTTGGTTTCCTCACCTACAAATTAGTAATAAGAATATCTACCTCATATACCTGTGGAGATGATTAAATGAGATAAAATATAAAGGTGCAGCACATGTGATAACTTTTAAAAAATATCTGGGGGCGCCTGGGTGGCTCGGTGAATTAAGCATTCAACTCCTGATTTTGGCTCAGGTCGTGATCTCATGGTTCCTGAGTTCGAGCCTCACGTCTGGCTTTATGTCACACTGACAGTTCAGAGCCTACTTGGAATTCTCTCTCTCTCTCTCTCTCTCTCTCTCTTCCTCTTCCCCTCTCTCCCTCTCCCTCCCCCTTTCTCTCCTTCTCTCTCTTCTCTTCCCCTGCTCTCTCTCTGTCTCTAAATAAATTAAAAAAACTTGTAAAAATAACACAAATAACTAAATAAACAAATAAATAAAAAGTTTGAGTTACAGCCACATAGAAGAGAGATGTTCAGCACTTGTTACAACTGAGGTGTTATCTGGTTGGATTTGACATAATTGTAACTTATCAGCAGACTCTCAATCGTCAGAAATGAAGGGTTCTCTGTGACAGAGATTATAACACATTTTAACTCCAAGGTTGCTACTGAGTTTGCAATCAAGGACATCCTGGAGAATTCATAATTAACTCGGTGTTTGGTAGACTCTCATTCATACTTTTGACTATTTAGCATAAGGACGTATATAGCTAGATATGCACTTCCAAGATTAAAACAAAATCAATGATTTCACACACATATCTATAATCATTAAGAAGATGTTTTCAATAAACCATAACGAAATTTATTATTTCACCTGTAAGACTAAATGGATTTGCAGATGAGTAAGGATCAGGTCAGCTCATCTCCTCCTGTGAAATTGCCCGTTCAGATCTGCCCACTGCAATAGATTTAGCAGTGATTTGCAGCAAATTAGCTCAAGTGATTTCACATTAGAACCTTCTGCTAAAGACCCTTTCCTAATGGGTCCTGTTTCTTGCTGGGTCTTCAAAGTCATCCTTTGTTTTTGTTCTTGAATTTCAGAAGAGCTCAGGACAGTTTAGAGTAGTCCAATAAAATGTCATAAAATTGATTAAGGGATGTAAAGAAAATGAGCTTCAAGGCCAGAAAATTAAACCTCAAGTACGCTCACAGGCAGGTAGAAGAAGCGATGAAGAGCCATGGCGAGAGGAGTCGTCATTTAACGTACATTAACCAGCATTTATTTACTGAGCATGCGCAGTGAGTTACAGCCCGCATGAACCGCGTTTATTTACTGAGCACGCGCAGCGTGTTACAGGCCAGCATAGGCGTAAAACCTGGCGCTTGGCTTTCCGGGGTTCCTCGTCCAGCCCACGGAACAAGAATTACCCTGTGCCTGAGTGAGTCTGAGGGATTTGAAGCTCGTGAGGTATGTTCATTTTCTGTGCCTGCTGTGACCAATCACCACTGTCTTAGTGACTTAAAACCACACAAATATATTACCGTGAAGGTGCGTAGGTCAGAAGTCCAGCGCGAGTCTCCCTGGGCCAAAATCAAGGTGTCAGCAGGGGGGGTGTTCCTCTCCGAGGCTCCAGGGGAGAATGTTTTCCTTTGTCTTTTCCAACTTCGAAAGACTGTCCCTGTTCCTTGACTCGTGGCCTCTTTGTCCATCTTCAGTCTTCTCCTGCCTCCCTCGTTCACTTTCAAGAACGTGTATTAATTTTTCCAGGGCTGCAGTAACAAAGTACGAAGCCACAAATTGGGTGGCTTAAAACAGCTGACATTTATTTGTTTATTTTCACAGTTCTAGAGCCTAGAAGGCCTAGGTCATGGAATTGGCAGGACTGGTTCCTTGTGAGGGCTGTTCCTGACATCTTGCCCAGCGTCTGGTTGTTTTGGTGGCAATCTTCAGTGTTCCTTGGCTTCTAGAAGCATCACTCAGACCTCTCCCATGACCTCTGACCTTCATCTCACATGGCAGTATCCCTGCGTATGTTTGCTCATGTCCAAATGTCCCCTTTTTCATAAGGGCATAGGTCATACTGGATTAGGGGGGCCACCATACTTCAGTATCACCTCCTCTTAACTGATTACATCTGCAATCACCCTATTTCCGAGTAAGGTCCTATTCTGAGATACTTGGGGTTAGGACTTTAACATAGGAATTCTGAGGGACAAAATTTAGCCTATGACGGGCCCCTTGTGACTACCTAAGGCCCATCCGGGTAATTCAGGATAATTATCTCCCTATCACAATATCCTAATACAGTCATATCTGCGTATCTGGAGCAGGTCACATATTTACAGGGTATGTAGGCTAGCATAACCTTATGGGGGTCCATATAAGGGCCCTTGGGGGTCTCTTACTCTGTTTACCACAGAAGGCTTCTGGGTTCAGGTATTACTGGAGACCTACAGGATGGAGGGGGGATTTGTTAGAAGATTTTTGGTGCAGGACACTGGAGGAGGAAGGAGCTGTATCCCCAGGATATTGGAGAAAAGCACCCTGCATTCAGCGAACCACATGGACCTGTACAGTTGGACAGCTTTATGCTCAGGCATCTTTTTACTCAGTTAGACGTGATCTACTGTCCTTTCCATCTTAACGCACCTTCTCCAGGTTTCTCTGGTACCACAGTCTGTTTGCTTTTGTCAACCACCTTCAAGATTCCTTCATGTCCCTCTGTCCCAGGGTGGCCCATCACAGCTGCTGGCCAAAGTATGCTTGCTGCCTCCTTTTGTAAATAAAGTTTTCTTGGAACACAGCCACACCCACCTGTTTGTATACTGCCTGTGGCTGCTTTCATGAGTAGCGGCAGATGAGATGTGGTGTGGCCTTCAGAGGTGAAAATGTCTATTGCCTGGCCTTCTACAGAAAAGGTCTCCCAAGGGCACTTGGTGGTTCAGTTGGTTAAGCATCTGACTTTGGCTCAGGTCATGATCTCATGGTTCATGGGTTCGAGCCCTGCATTGGGCTCTCTGCTGTCAGCACGGAGCCTGCCTCAGAGGATCCTCTGTCTCCCTCTCTTTCTAACCCTCCCCCTGCTCATGCTCTCCCTCTCTCTCTCTCTCTCTCTCTCTCTCTCTCAAAACTAAATAAAACATTTTAATTAAAAAAAAAAAAGGTCTTCCAGTCTCTGTTTTCTATTCTTCTCCTCCCAACTTTAGAGGGCTCCAGAATTCAATCTTTTATTTGTCTTCTCTTTTTCATCCACGTTCTTTAAGTGATCTTAGCCAGTCTCCTGGCTACTGCCTCCCCACTGAAGACATTCAAGTTGAGATGACCAATTCTGACCCGTCCCCTGTGAGCTCTGGGCACAAATATCAAACAGTCTGCAACATCTTCACCTGAATAATTACACGGAATCCCAAAGTTGGTTTCCAGGAAAGAACTCGTGAACTCCCCCAAATATCCTGATCTACTCTTCCCCTCATCAGTGATATCAGACATCATTCATTCAGTTGTTCAAGTCAAAGCCATTCCAGAAAGCCTTGACTCTCCTCTCTCCTGCACCCCCACATTCCCTCCACCAGCGATCCCGGGAGAACTATTTCTAGAATGTTCCCTAACCTTATTCATACCTCCTTATTGTGTCTACACCTGCTGGTGCCATGCACGCCAGCATCTGTCACTTGTGCTACTGTAACAATGGCACCTGCTGTCCTCCTTCTTCTTCCCACCCTCTCCCTACAGCAAATTCACCAAGCGGCAGCCTAGTAATCTATAGTAAAGCAAATTTGATATTTCTTTCTCTGCAATGGATTCCCATCTCAAAAAAAAAAATAAGAAAAAGTCAAATTTCTGTGCCACACCTGACAAGACATCCATGGATGTGTGTGGTTTGATCTCTGCTCCTACCAGTTCTCCCTGGCTCAGCCCGCCCCCGCTTTTGTCGCCATCATTCTATGGCTTGAACATACCAACCACATCTTCATCTCTGGAACTTTGTGTAGTTCTTGTTCTCCCTGTATGAAATCTTTGTTCCCTATTTTTACATATCTGGCCCTTTTTATCGTGGTGACCTCTGTTTCAATGTCACCCCTCAGAGAGTTCCACCCTGACCATTCTTGCTCAATAGTCCCCCCCCCTTTATATCTGACTTTGTAAGTTGTATTCATAGAGCTTTTCCTTTTCTGAATTTATCATTTTATTGTTGCTTCCCCTTGCCACAAAACTCACCCTTCTCTCTCCCCCTTATACGACACTGGGATGTCAGCTGTGTTAAGGCAAGAATTTGGTCTGAATTAGCAAAGACTTCATGGAAGAGGCGACCCCAGAGCCTCCTAGGTGATATTTCTTTATTTATGCACATATTTAGGCATATGTGCATGAGTCCTTTTAAATTTTTATACTTTTATTCTTCTCCATGTTAAATAATTTTTTCACTCAGTATTATATTATAGATACTTTTGCATCTTTAATAAGTATATATTTTCAAGTCATAGGTTATGGCCAGAGACCATCATATTTTATAGATGTACCTCATTTTCTTAAGTAGTGCCCTAAAGTTGGACACTTGTTCTTCTGCCATTGTAAACACATTGGGATAGTGTCTACGGCAGGCATTTTCAACGCTGGTATTTTTATAGGGCCAGATTTCAGTCCATATTCACAGTAGTCCAGACTAATTGTTGAAATACAGAAAATCTGTTATCAGATTGCACACAGCCAACCAGTTTGTACTACTCAGTAAGGACCACTACGTGCCTCAGGTCTCAGCTCCCTGGCTGAGGTCTCTCCCAGCACCCCTCAGACCTTCCTACAGCCTGGAACCAAAGGCTGATGCCTGACTCAGCAGGGCCCCTCCAGGATGGAGGGCAGGCCTCTTCCGTGTCATACACTGCGGGAACAGTTTTGAATGTTTGTTTATAAATCTTGTGCTGCCACACCCTTAAAGTTAGATAAAAGTTATGCGTATCACACAGCTTGATGCAAATTGCAGAAGTTATTTCTAGAAAATTTGTTTTAGCTGAGCCTTTGTACGTCTTGAGGTTGGAAAGGCTGTTTAATTACAACTTTACCATCACTGCGTATTGCCAATCCTTAATTTTTGTGAATCTTATTGGGGAAAATTTATCTCCTTTTTGTTTTATTTGCATTTGTTTGAGAATCGACAAACCGAGCATCCTTTTATATGGTTATTGGTCATTAAACATATTCCTTTTTGAGAGAGACTTTCTGCTTCTGTGTTTTGTCCTCTTTGGACTGTGAAACTTTAAAATTTTATTTCTCTTTTGAGTCAAATTTGAGGTATAATTATTTTAACAGTCTTATTGATACCTAATTCACATACCTTGCAACTCACCATTTAAAGGGTGCAATTGAATAGATTTTAGCAGATTCACAGATTGGTGCTATCACCACCACCAGCTAATTTGAGCACATTTCCATCACTCCAAGAAGAAACTTAGTACCCGTTAGCATTCACTCCTTATTACCTCCTGCACCCCAGTCCCTGGCAAGCATTAATTTGCTTTCTGTCTCTGTGAATTTGCCAACTATGAATATTTTAGATCAGTAGAATCCTACAATCTGTGATCTTCTGGGCCTGACTCCTTTAACTTAGCATAATGTTTTCAAGGCTTACCCATGTTGTAGCCTGTATCACTAATTCATTCTTTTTCATTGTGGAGTAATATTCCGTTGTATAGATATACCATATTTTATCCCTTTATCAGTTGATGGACATTTGGATTGTCTCCACTTTTGGCTTATGTACATAACACTGCTGTAGGCATTCATGTACATGATCCCGCCATTCCGTTTCTGTATATATACCCCAAAGAATTAAGAGGAGTCCTAAAGAGATATTTGTACATCCATGTTTATGGTAACATTATGCACCAGAAACAAAATGTAGAAGCAACCCAAGTGCCCATTGAGGGATGAGTGGATAAGCAAAATGTGGTATATATGTGAAATGGAATATTTAGTCTTAAAAAGGAAAGAAGTTCTGACATACACTACAACATGAATAAACCTTTAGGACCTTGTGCTAAGTGCAAAAAGTCACAAAAAGACAAAAACTGTATGATTCCACTTATATGAGATACTTAGAATAGTCAAAATCCTAGACACAAAGTAAAATGGTGCTTTCCAGGGACTAGGGAGAGGGGGAAAATGGTATTTTTTAATAGGCATAGTGTTTCAATTGTATAAGATTAAAAAGAGTTCTGAAGATGGATGGTGGTGATGATCATACAACTTGATGAATGTATTTTATACCCTGGAACAGTGCACTTAAAAATGGTTATGATGGGGGAGTCTGGGTGGTTCAGTCAGTTAAGAGTCTGACTCTTGATTTCAGCTCAGGTCATGATCTCACAGTTCTCGGATCCTGCTTGGGATTATCTCTCTGCCCCTCCCCCACCCATGTGCACTCTCTCACAAAATAAGTAAACTTCAAAAAATGGTTAAGATGGTAAATTTATATTATGTATATTTTGCCTCGATAAAAAATTAGGAAGAAAATCATGTACTATTTTTTATGTATAAATATATTTCTATTTCTCTTGAACATGTAACCAGGAGGGGAACTGGTGAATCACATGGAAACTCGGTGTTTAAATTTGGAGAATTGCGAAACTGGTTTTCTAGTACTGGTTGCACCATTTTATGTTCCTACCAGCAATGTATGAAGGTTACAATTTCTCCACATCCTCCTGAAAACACGTTATTTTCTCTCTCTTTTCTTAATATAGACATGCTAGTGGGTACAAAGTGCTATCTCATTGGTTTGTCATGGATTTCTCTAATGTCTAATGATGGTGATTATCTTTTTATGTTCATATCAGCCATTTGTGTACCTTTGCAGAATTATCTAGTATCTTTTTATGTTCATATCAGCCATTTGTGTATCTTTGCAGAAATATCTAGTCATGTACTTTCTTCATTTATTGTTTTTTTTATCTTACTGAGTTGTCAGTGGTCTTTATGTATTCAGGATACAGTCCATTATCAGATTATTTGCAAATATTTTTTTTGCTCTGTGGGTGTGTCTTCACTTTCTGGATGGTGTCATTTGCAGCAAAAAAGTTTAATTTTGATGAAACCAATATTACATATTTCCTATAAACCAATGTCATCTGACATAATTTACATGCAGTAAAATTCACCTTTTTTGAAGCTTAAATGTCTATAAGTTTTGACAGATACATGTTATCGAGTATCTACTACATAATCAAATATAGAAGAGTTCCATTACTCCAACAAATTCCCTTGGGTTACCACTGATTTTCTGTTACTAATTTTTTTGTTTTTTTTTTTTTTTTTTTTTGCTTTTTCAAGAATATTATAAATGGAGGTGTCTGGGTGGCTCATTCAGTCAAGGATCCTATTCTTGATTTCAGCTCAGGTCATGATCTCATGGTCATGATATCATGCCCTGTGTTGGACTTTGGACTGAGTGTGGAGCCTGCTTGGGATTCTCTCTCACTCTGTCTCTCTCTTTCTGTCTCTGCCTCTTCCCTGGTCTCTTTCTCTCAAAATAAATACATATAAATTTTTTTTAAAGGAACATTGTAAATGAAATCATGGCAATAAAATATCAGATGTATTTCTCTTCAGTGAATGGAATTCTGTGAAGAAGTCCTTTATATTCAAACTTACACCTTTTATTTTTTTTAACCTCTGCTCCTTGTTTTAATTTTAAGATTTTCTGCTCATTTAATTTTATGCATGACTCCTTTATACTTCGTCTGTACCATATCATCTTAGTGTTCCAATCAGGTATGCAAATTTTCTGGCTTTAAAGTTCTGAGTCAAGTTTGCAAAGAAGTGAGATAAAACTTAAGAATAAAGAAATTATAAATGGGTTAGGTTGGCAGTTTTCCAAAAAATTTTTTTAATAAGATATTTTCTTCAAATGAAACTTTGCATAGAGGCTCAATACGTAAAAACACAGAAGTAGAGCTTCTCTTTAGATTTCTGAATAGAAACCTTGCCCATGCCCTCCTTCTTCTCTTCAGAGAGTGGTTTGAGTGTCAGTGGACTTGGTCATGAGTTATCCTGAGTTGAGTGATCTGCCAGGAGCAGCTTTAAGATACTGGTCATCAGAGGCGCTTGGGTGGCTCAGTCAGTTGGGAGACCAGCTTTGGCTCAGGTCATGATCTCAGTCCATGGGTTTGAGCCCCCGCATCAGGCTCTGTGCTGACAGCTCAGAGCCTGGAGCCTGCTTCGAATTCTGTGTGTGTGTCTCTCTCTCTCTGCCCCCCCCTCCTCTCAGAAACAAATAAACATTAAACAAAAAAAAAGATATTGGTCATCAGGATCAGTCTTAGGAATGAAGAAGAGGGAGAAATATGAGAACAATTAGCCTAATTACAGGGTTCTGATATCGGCCAAAGGTTTTCCTCTCTGCTTTTCACTGCTGTGAGCTCCTAAGAGGAAAAGAAAATTGTTAGGGACAATGACAATGATCTGCACCTCAGAAGGGCTGCTGGAAGTTGGTAATAATAGTCCAAAATCTTTCCAGAAGGTAAGTATAGAATGAGCATGATTAAACAAATAAGAGAGATGAACATTCTAAAAAATGAGATCCACAATAGAATAGACCACTTTTGAAGAGTTTGAAGTAGATTTTCTAGTCTCATACGAAAAGTCACAGTAAAGAACACAAGATTCCTTCCAGCACTGAATTCTGCATCTGTGGGCAATGGCATACACAGAGCTCTTCTGTGGATAGATGCCTACTGACCAGCGTTTGGCTTCTGTTGTTGCCACTCCCACTGTCTGTCCTAGAGGTGCAAAGAGGAGCGTCAGAGTGGCCAGTGATGGGGATTCCTAAAGTAAGTTTGTCTTAAAGTTTTTAATCCCAAACTTAACACAATTAATAAACCCCAAACTCAGAGTTTCTAATGTGCTGTTTATTAAAATAGCGTACATCTGCTTAATTTCAGGCCCCTTTCCTATGACGTGAGAAATCTTTGAAAAATAACGAAAAGGGGCTCTGTAGGTATTGTGATGTGTGTATTTATTCTTTCAGTGGTATTTCCCCATTGTGCCTGCCTTTCCACAAACATTCTCCTTCTTGACTCCACTTGGGACCATCGAGCTACTTGGCTCTTTTGATAACCACCACAGGGATGCACCCGTATATCCTTTGTATTTTTGTGCATTCCGTTGGATTCTCTCATGCCCATTGGGATCCCATTAGGTGTAAATAATGTTTGCCTGTCAATATAGGGCTGCTTCAACTTGTTTCTTTAATAAGGCTACTCATAATCATGTATTTTGGGAAGGAATTTGGAGACTAACTAAAAAAATAGCAAGTGTTCCAAACTTCAAGTTAAATTCAATATGATTTTATTGAACTGGCCAGTCTGCATTTGGTTTGGATTTTTTTTTTTATTACATTTCCTGCCTACCCCCCCCCCCCCCAGGCTCATCACCCTGGTTGTTTCAATTTTGTGTAATTTTGTAGTTTTTCTACACATGTGTGATTGGTTCATCGGTTGATAGGGCTGTGGCAGTTTCTGTGGGTCAGGAGGCCAGGCACAGCATAGCTGATCCTCGGCTCAGGTTCTCACAAGGTTTCAGTTAAAGTGTCAGCCAGGCTATGTTCTCATCTGAAGGCTCAACTGGAGAAGAATCATTTTACAAGTATTCAGATTATTGGCAGAATTAATTTCCTAGTGGCTCTTGAGGGAAGGCCTAAGCTTCTTACAGAATGGAGGCAGCCATGTTTGATCTTAGGGTCCATCCATGGTTCCTTGCCGTGTGAGCTCTCTCAACATGGCCATTCACATCATTAAGCCAGCAAGGCTAGGCTATCACCTCAAAAAGGGCCCAGCCCTCTTTTTCCTTTTAAGAGATTTCACCTAAGTCAAGCTGCACCAGCCTGTTGATTAATTCAAAATTAACCCATTTAGGACTTTAATTACATCTTCAAAATGCCTTCATCTTTTCCATATATTATGTTGGCTTAAAAGCAAATCAGAGGTCCCTACCACTCAGGGGAGGTATTTACACAGGGTGTGAACATTAGGGGGTGGTGACCTTTGGGGACCAGACACCACAGGTGTAAACAAAATTGACATTGTAGAGAGCAAGAGAAGTATCTCAAATTGCAACAGTTTGATATAAGTCAAAGGGGTTTGATAGAAATGGAGTTCTAAGAAAGCCAGTGTCCAGTCTGGGAAGGTTCCCAGCTGCAGACTGCAGACTTGAAAGAATCAGAAAAGCAGGAACTGGAGTCTCAAAAATCACCAGTGGGGAAGGTTAAGGGGTATTTAAGCCATCAGCAAGGGCATAATGGTCTAACCTCAAAAGTGCTAAAGCTACGGCCATCTTTTTTTGTGCTGTTCTTGAACCTCATTTTGTGGGCATATAAGCTACTTTGAAAGGGTTGACATCTGGTGAAAATGTATCAAGCACTGTCCTAGTCATTCAAACACGTTCTGTCATGTCATTGTGTTTTCTGTGAGGATAAAATGAGAGAATGTAGTGCTTTGCAAACTGAAAAACTTTCAACAATGACAATGGTGAGCCCCTCCTGTTCTCATGCCATTAGTGGCTTTCTTGGACATCTCGTGCTACTCCTGTGTTTTGCTCTAAACCTTCACCTGTCTGATCTCCTACTCGGTGTCTATGTCTCATAATAAGGTTGTGTAGAGTCTGTCACTGTATCCCCACCCCTAGAAGGTTGCTTACAGGACAGTGAGGGGCTGTGTGCACTTGGGGTGCCATGGATTTGGGTCTGCGATACCAGGAAGGGTGCATCCTATTGTAGGGAAGCCCTAGCTTTTGCACCTCGACAGGTAAAGTGTCTGAATGAAGTTTGTTCATATGATTGGCCCTGCAGCAATGAAAGACTATGAAATAATAGTTAGATGTTGCTTAATGATGTAATTGATGCTATGGGGGCCCTCTGCTAGCGAGGCACGTAGGGGTTAACCGAAGGAGATAGGAGAGTGTTGGGCAGAAAACCACACTTAAGTGGCTGGAGAGCCCAGCAGGGGTATTTGGCATGTATGTGGGGGTTTGAGAGACCTAAAAAACCAACACCCAAACAAAAAACAAGTGAGAGAAAACAGCATTTTGGAGTGCTTGCAGTGAGTTAGGCATTGTTCCAAATGCTTCACACAAATTAATTTCATTTGTTCCTCACAACTCTCTTATAAATTATATTTTGTACCCATTTTGTAGATGAGAATGCTGAGCCGTAGAGTCGTGAATAACTCAGGCAGGGCCACACGGGTATAAAGCAGCCCATCAGCTATCTCCATACTTAAACAATGCTGCATGCCTGCTCAGCCCACAGTCTCACAGACTCTGTCGCCACACCTATCACCTCCTCCAGGAGTGATGGCATAATCAGGCAGCAGAATAGGCAGAGGTGGAGGCACGCGGGTGACTGGTATCCAGAAGACGTGGCAGGGGAGAGCTCCAGGGTGGTTACATCCAGGGGCAGAACACAATCTCTGGGAGAACCAGAAAGATCAGTTTCAAGGGCCCCTTTCCCTGAGCTGGAGGCTCCCAATCAGGGAGACAAGCTACTGGGAGCAGAGAATGGGATGTGCGACGAGGCTGACCTGATGCGGAGCTGTAGGATTTCTGTCTTTGGGTTGCTCCACAGGACCCTACACTTAGGGGCAGGGCTGAGCTCGTGGGAACATTCCAGCTGAGTCCTGGAAGGCGGCAAGCCCAGCAAGACATGGCAAGGAACTCAGCAAGCACTCACCTGTCATGTGTTAGGACCTGTTTGGGTGTGAGGAATTCATAGAGGAGCGAGATCATTCCTGCCGTGGGAAGGTTCCCAATTAAGCGGCACGGCCTACTGTTTCGTGTACATAATGGACCAGCGCCACACCTAATATTGCCTCTTTTTGTCACCAGAATAGAAACAATTGATGTTATCGTTACATTTTGAGACAGACTTGATAATTTCTATGGCAATGTTAATAAAACCAAATGGAAATTCAGTTTATTAAAAACACATCCTTTTTTTGTTTCCTCACTTTCTAATTTGATTAGAATATTCATACAAGTCTAAGAATAGAAAAAAATTAGATTAACAAGTTAAATCTCTTAAATGCACAATGAAATTGTCTGAGGTATTGCATGCCATGGGGAGTTGATCCGACAGTCCAGGATACCTCTGGGGAACCACCTAGAACCATAGGAGCCAAGCTTCCACTCAGGTCAGAACTGAACTCCAGTGTGTGTGGATCCTTTTCAAGGTAAATATTTTCACAGACCCCGCAATACGGAATTAGATTGTTTTATCTTCCCATTATTTAAATACGCATACACATCAAACTAGGGCTAACTTCCTTATGCTTTCATTCATACTGCTCTGAAGTCAAAACAAATTAACAAGCTAAAACCAAATACATTACAAAAGCAAAAATAATTCGAATTGTCAAGAGTAATTAATTTTGCTGAAACTGAATGCCATTGTGCCAGGGCTGTGGATGGACCATCCCCTTCATGTTGACGTGCCTTTCCTCCTCTGTTGGCCTGAAGTCAAGTTTTTCACCACTTGTGTGCTGATTCAGATCCTTCATGCCTGCAGTTCACAGTGATGCTATTTGGAGTTCACACGGCCAGAAGTCATCATTTGCCTACTGATTCTGCCTTTGTTCTTTTTTCATTAGCCTGGGACAATTAAAGTGGCACTATCTGACTGGAGAAAACTCATTTGTAAATATAATTACAAACCTTTACACTGGAACTGTGAGAAAGGATTTGGAAATAAAGCAGTCATTCTGATAATTCAGAATATGCTATTTTTAATTTTTAAATGTTTGCCCATGATGTCAAAAATTTTAAAAGTCTTATAGGAAACTTCTAGACCTCTGAGAACTTGCCCTTGGACTTCAGTTTGTAAAAGCAATCCTAAAATAACCATGATAGCGAGCCATTTCTCACTCTGTGTAGTTTCCACCTCTTTTGGTTTGACTTTGGAGGAAGCAAGCAGATGAAATCTGGAGGCTGGACATGAGTCACTGCTGTGAATAGTCAGATTCAGATGGCATGGTTGGACATGTACCCTGAAGTCTTGGCATCTGCGTAGTCAACAGAGTCGAGTGGAACAAGCCCTGAACAAAACTGCGTGTAAAGTCTAGTTTCTTATAGTGGCCCCATGCTCTCCTGGGACTTGCCCGTTGGGATACCAGGCAAAAACCAATGTCCTCTTACAGGATCATATCTGGCATCATTTGTAAGTTCGGGATACTCAGGTGACTGGCCGAGGACTCACACCTTAAGATCAGCTGTCTTGATCTCTAATGAACTTTTGTCAGGACGTAGGTAGAGATTAAGCAGTAGTCGCTGGACAAACCTTGGGAACTCCTGCATCAACTCCTAGTCCACAGAAGGCCTGCTGTTCACTATGTCTCTGTCAGACTAGGGATGTAGTCTAGTCTAGTCCATAAGGGCTCTGGGGTCCTGTGGACCTTGCCACTTTAGAGCTACATGACTTTGAGCACGGTGTTAAACTTGGGTAGGCATCAGGTTACTCTGCTATTAAATGAGAAAAATAATAGCATTTACTTTGTAAAGCTGTAGTGAGGAACTAATGGGAGTAAAGCAGGGAAAGTGACTGACGCAGTACCTGGGACAGATCAAGTGCTCCATAAATCAAGCCATTATTATTTACATTAATACAGAATTTTATATTGTCATTTAGGCATGGGAAGAGGCTTTTAGAATAATAGTCCTCAAATTTGTCTGCTGAGTGGCCAATAGGAGTGGTAATGTCTGGGTCCCACCCCAGAGATTCTGATCTACTTGGTATGTGGTATAGATGGGGTGCTGGGATTTGCAAAAGTTCCCAGGTGTGGAGTGGCTGGGTGGCTCAGTCGGTGAGACTTCCACACAGGTCATGATCTTGTGGTCCGTGGGTTCAAGCCCCGCTTTGGGCTGTGTGCTGACTGCTCAGAGCCTGGGGCCTGCTTCGGATTCTGTGTCTTCCTCTCTCTCTGCCCCTCCCCCACTCGAGTTGTGTCTCTCTCTCAAAAAATAAACATTAAAAAAAAAAACCTTAAAAAAATAATGCAGTTGGGATTGAGGATCCATCGCTGCTCCAGAAAAACTCATAGTAGGTGTGAGATTTGGATCCCAGCCCCAACTGATAGCCAGCCATCGGTGTCCTTGGGCAAAGTCACCTCCCCACTAAGTTTTCCATTTATATAGAACAAAGACCAGATTTCTATAAGTCTCAGAGATTTCAAATGCTACACTTTAAAAACTCAGAGTTGAGTGCGGAAAAAAAACAAACAAACCAATCTCCCAGGTTATATTTCTATCTCTGAACTATTTAAAAAAAAATCAATGAAACAGGTTTTAAACTGTCAATTCAAAGTGAAACAAATAAAAAAAAAAGCATTCCTCCCTTTTGCTTTATTACTGGTATACTGTATTTATAAACATACCTAGAAGGTTGGTATTTGGAGACACAAAACCCAGAATTTGAACTCCATGGCATCTAAAAGGTGGAAGTGTGCATTTTACTATAATTTAGCATCAACTACTTTCCTTCTGCCACTTCAGAAAACCAAGGATTTGAGAATATCTTCTACAGCACCCCCAGATTCTAAATTGCCCCTGGTAGGAGGGTCTGTGTCTACTTTATGGGTGGGAAGACTTGGGACAGGCACCTGTCCCAAGTGACAGGTGAAGGTAGCACCTGCACTGGAAGGTAATCCCAGAGCCAGTCCCAAATGTGTAAGGATTTATCCCAGTTTCTTGTCTGTCCACTTTAGAACCACTTCTTGGTAGCTCTGCTTTAGAAGGAAGTACACTGGGGGTCCCTGAGTGTCTCAGTCAGTTAAGCATCTGACTTCAGCTCAGGTCATGATCTCACAGTTCATGGGTTCAAGCCCCACATCGGGCTCTGTTCTGACAGCTCAGAGCTGGGATCTTGCCTGGGATTCTTTGTTTCTTTCGCTCTCTGCCCTTTGCCCACACATGCTCTGTCTCTCAAAAATAAATAAACTTTAAAAAAAAGTTTAAGAAAAAAGAAGGAAGTACACAGAGGGAAAACATCCACGAGCATCATATGATCTGCACGTGGCATGATAATGGCCATGTGCATAACAACTTATGGTCTACCGAATGCTTTCACCTGTACAACTTCTTAGTGTTTGCAGTAAGACTGTTGAGTGCAGCATTGTTCTTTGAACTCTATAGAAGAGAATACTGATGCGTAGAGAGATAAGGTGATTCACTCCATGTCATCCATCTAACAAGTGGCTGAGCAAGGACTCCATCTCCTGTGACAAATTCTACATATCTGCCCTACACCAGGCTCACATCTGCAGTGGCCACTGTGAGTCCCATAGAACCCGGGAGGCTCCCAATCTTTTAGTGTCTGCTCTAGGAATACTGGAATTTCTGAGATCTCTTATTTCCTTTCTTTCCCATCCCTAACATCTTTCTCTCTCTCTCCTTTCTCCACTGTCATGTATTCCTTTTTCGGCTTTTTTTTTGTATCCCATTTTCTCTCTCCCTCTTTCTGTAACAAAACTGGTAGCTTCACCAAAAGGAGAGCCTCTTTCCCTCCCCTCCCCCCCCACCCCCAATGCATCTGTAATTCTCCTTGGGCATGATCTTATTTTTCCTGAGGGAAGTCTTTCCTTTTCCCAACTGAGATAAGAATTCTACTCTGGTCTTTGTGTTTCTTGACTGGTGCCCCAACACCCTTCTGGGTTTATGTAGACTTCTTCTAAAGCACCGAGTCCATTGCCTATTAGAACACTGACCTTGATCATCATTCGAAAGAATGGTTCAAATGTTCATGTACTTCACACAGTCTGCTTTGGATTTCCTGCCAGCCAAGAAGGCTGCCCTTTTCTCTGGGTCCACCCTCTCCTCGATTTAGGTCCATTAAAGCACAGAACCTTCTAAGGTGGGATACATTTTCTCTCTCCTTCAGGAGTTCTGGGTCCTAGTCAAGGAAGCTTTCGTGAGGAATGGAAAAAGCCAACTTCTTTTATGGATCAGCCTTAGAATCTAGGGTATTTTGACCCATGCAATGAGTTTATTTTAAGATTGAGGATTTTTTTTTTGCCAAGATGTTATGAAATTATGCTATCAATCTCAGTTTTTAGATTAAGAATGTAACACTGTATTTTCTGTAGAACTCTCAGTTTCATGCTAAAATTTCTTCTAGAGAACATGAGTTTCCAGGCAGTAATATTGTGATAAAAATCATTTGAATCAGACCAGAATTCAATTCTCATATTTTTTAGAGGATTATTTTAGCTTCTGAATAATTTAAACCAAGTTTTGATTTGCTGTATTCAGTAAAGAAAACCAGTTGAGTTTAGATTTCATACTCTTTGTAGGTCACGATTTTTTCATTTAAATCAATGGATTATGTATTATTAGATGTATTCATAGAAAATGCCTGTCTCATATGGAAATTGAGGGTTACAATTTTCTAACTTGAGCTTGAGAATTTCAGAGCTGGATTTGCAATCATGTCTAGTCCATGTTCTTCAGTTCTGGTATATTTTCTACCAGTCATTGCCACAGAGCTTAAAGAGAGTCACTTCCTTTATCTGTCCTGATTTTTCTCAACTGCAGCAAACTGGATTTGGATTAGTTGATGGCCTAGTGGCCTTTTCAGGTCTAACTTTCTTTTTTATGTTAGCCCTAAACTGCCAATCTAAAAACTTCTTGTATAAAACATGCAAAATACAATGGTCTAGTGTAAATATCTTGTGTATCTCTTATGTTTTTACGATGACTACAAAGGATCACAATATAAAGTTATTTCCCTAACTAGGTAAATGATGATTTCTGTAATCTAGACAAGCTCATAGTTTTCCATTTTAATATTTTCATTTGACTCATTATTAAAATATACTATTTGATTAGCATGATTAAAATATAATATAAAATATAAATTAAAAACATGATTTGTATAAATCTTTATATAAATATGTATACATAGGCCTTCTGAGATTTTAGATTAATTCCTTTTAAAATTAAGTTGTATTTTTAGAGTAGATGCTTAATATTTTCAATATGTTAAGGATGTTGCACTTCTGAATATAAGCCCAAGAGACTTTGAAACATGATTCAGACCCATCCATATTTGAAAGCTTCTTCAGACATCATTACTTTATTTCTACCAGGCGGCTCTGTGTTTCTTCAAAGCCTGTGATTCCACTAAGTAGACAGTGGCTCACTGGGAAGTTCTTGCTGTCCCTGGTTATCTCCCACCACATGTTGTCTTGAACCGGAATGCCTGCATTTCATTAAAGCAATCAGCCATGCTCTTATATGTTCCTTGTGGTTTAATGTTCAGGGGGTTAGATGCCTGATCATTCGGCGAAAGCACACAATCTTGTGAGTCATGGGGGTTTCTCAGAACTCGTAATTCTCAAAAGTCCTTAATTTGAAGAGACAGTTCACTAATGCTTCAAACAAGTTCCCATGACCCTGCCATCTGCTTGCATTAAAACAAGATGAATCACTCACTCTGCTTCCACTCTCTCCAAATGAAAGTGGACATGATTTCTGTCCCCGTCACCCAGAACACACATGATTCGTTTAGAATCCACAGCTTACCACCTTCAAGGAATGGCACAGGGAAAGGGGAGTGCGCCAACCACCGATGTGCTACACCGAGTGCAAAGAGCCTTTCATACACTGTTCATTTACCCTGTTGCTAGTATTCAACCTATGGCATGTGAATTCAGACTTTCCACGTTTATCTGAACATTCTTACTGGCAGGTGTGTAGATCTGGCTTATTATTAAGATAAATATTTTTGCTGAAAATACCTGGCAGGCCATTTTGTACTCCCGGAGCTTGTATACCCAAGACTCAATGGTATTATTGTTAGTTGAATTATCTATCTCTCCTATAAGATTCTGATCTCTTTGAGGACAGTAGATTTGTCATACTCATTTTTATTTCCCACAGTTTCTAGTATAGTTGACTAGGGGTTGACTGATTCACTGACTGGCTCGTTTGGTTGGATGAGACTCAGTGAGGGATATTTCTTAGCCCTATTTTTATGAGAGTGGCCAAGCATTTTGACCAAAGACTCTAAATTTGTGAATTGCCTCAATGGAATTAACCCCAGATATCCTGACATCTTGTTATTTATACTACATCATTTATTTATACTGTACTAGAAAATCCATAAAAGATAAGGATACATGAAAGGAAAGGAAATTGAAGCTGGGACTTAGATTGGTAAAATTAATAGCACTTTCATCAGTGTAGAAAGAGAGAGAAAATCCCAGATAGTAAAAACTGAGGAGTGGGAGGAAGGGGAGGAAATTGGATATGGGCTTTGTTCATAAGGGAGAGAATAATTCATTTTGATTAATTGGAATTAGAGCCTAAGGTGGAAGAGAATGGAAATGAAAATAGATGGGTAGATTTAGATCTGAATTTGGAGGGTCTTGAATGCTAACTAGTGGTGACTAAAATTGGTATAGGGCAAGTGTAAATTATAATCTTTTGGGACAATATTTTACAATTGGATTACACTTGTTGACATTTAAAGTGCTATTATAAATAATATATATTTCATCTTTTTAATTACCTTATGAGGCAGAAAATGCTAGGTAGTTTTACCAGTCTGAAGGTGGAGCCTCAATGTAGCATCGCGTTGTACCATTCTGCAGAGTGTTTCTCCTTTACCTGCTTGTAGAAGAAACTAAAATCTCCTGGAACAGATTGTGTAGTTCTGAATGTTTGTTCCCTACATTTTATATGCCCTTTTCAAGATGTCCATAGTAGACAAAAGTCTACAGTAAAGGATAAATATTCAGACAATTCAGCATTATGGTTGCATTTACCATCTAGACCCAAAGCTAACTGTTAAAGAAGCCCGTGTCTCTTATAACTCATCAGTACCAATGGCTGGATTTTGTGATCTTTGTCCTTTTGGGTGCCAAGGAGGGGCATTCATGCTTATTGGTCAGCTAGTCACTCAGTAAGCATAGAGGCTCCTCTCAGGTTATAGTGAAGCATCAGACATAATTCCCACAATCAAGAAACTGACAATTGATGAAAGGACACAACGTTTTAATATAATGTCTGGTAAAAGGTAGTAAGTTACTCAAACTACTAGGCTTGGACAGAGAGATTATAAACAAACAATAAGTGGGTTTTTTACTTTAGGTTTTTGCCAAATATGTATGCTGTGTTTTAACATGTTTCAGAATTACATATAAATACACATATCCACATATACTACACAAATATGTGTTTCAAAACAGAACAGCTGTGCAAAACATTCTTGAACTCAGTGAACTCTACCCTTGCCAAAGGTGAAAAAATGTCTGCCTTGACAATTAATACACACACACACATATTAATAGCTGGGCTATAGAAATTCCTACCTTAAAAAAAAAACTACTAAAATGCTTAGGACCTTTATTAAGTGGGTAGATACTAGAAGTGTAAATTTAAAAAAATTCTTTTAGGAAAGTCAGAGGAATAATAACCAGATACTTTTTCTGAATAGCTCCTCAACTATTAAAATAATTGAAATTGACATTTGCTTGGCCTGACTCGAATTTATTTGAGAATTTATTTACTCAATTCTTGCTAATCGTTAAGGTCAATAAAACATGCATGTTCTGCTTTTCCCTCTCTCGGACAAACAGCTGACTGATAGCTGAGTACTAGGTAAGACAAGTATGTTGACTCGACTATTTAGTACTAGTCAATGTTACTGTAGCTCAGCAATCATTAATTCATCATTTAAAAAATATGTACTGAGCTCAAGTCCAGGCATATGGATCCAATGTTAGGGAAAAAAAGATAAAGAATATTCATGAAACAGGTTGCATATTCTAAAAGTGACAACAACAATATTTTCTCTCCCCCATGCTCTTCCGGAACTTTCCCTCTCCCCTGTCAAGAGGTGGAGTGTATGTACCCTCCCTCCTTGAATTTATGCCTTTGTGACTGAATTAACTATTAGAGTACAGCAGCTGTGACTTCTGAGACCAGGTCATAAAAGCAACACAGCTTCTGGCCCTCTTAGGACACTTGCCCTGGGAAAACTGACCTACCATTTAAGAAGTCTAAGGCTACCATCTTGTAAGGAGGCCCAAACCAGCTCATGGGGAGAAAACGCATGGGGAGGTACTGAGGGTACATGAAGGGAAGAGACCCCAGTCAGCCTTCGGCTGCCTTAGCCCTCCATTGTTCCCATTTCAGCCACTGTTTCCCTATGACTGCATGAGAAACTCTAAGCCAGAACAGATCAACTGATCAATTCCCAAATTTCTAACTCCCAGAACCATGAGAGATATATGGTTTTTGTTTTCAACAATTGGGGGGGGGGTGGTATTTGTTTTGCAGTAATAGATACCCCAAAGAGAGTGCATAGGATACTGTCCTTAGTAAGCTCTAATTTAGTGAGACATCAGTCTTAATAACTTACATGAATTACATAATTAAAATGTAAGGGAGATAGTTACAAGTGTCACAAAGGAAAAGCAATTCAAGTTCTGTAGGAACTCCAAGAAAGCTGAGATGGGGTCCTTTTGAAGCTAACATTAAAAATCTCACAGACTTGCTCGTGTGTGACCTCGCCATTGACTTACAGATGAAATGTGGACGCATAACTGTGGCAAAGTTCCAGGCGGGAGGAGCAAGTCACCCATAAATATGTAACTGCTTCCTTATGTAATACCTTGCACATTTCTCAACTACAGTGACCAGCTCAAACCCTGCAGGAAAAGACCAGCATATTGATGGCAAAATGACAATGTCATTTTGTCTTATGGCAAAATCAGCTCTGTTTTCACATCCAATCTGGAATGATACCTGCTTTACTTGATACGCATTGTTGGAGAGCTCCTGGGATTTGTAGCATCCCCTGTCTTCCTCAAAACCATGTTGTCAAGGCACGTACCCCTTTGCGGTCTCTCTGACAGGCTTGAGAGAAACAGGAAGAATGAGACATTGTCCTTGTTCTGAAAGAGCTCATGGTCTGATTGTGGAGACAGATAAGAACAGTCGAGGTGGTGGTGCAGGGCACTGGGCATTGTAAGAAAAGTGAGTTTAGACCTTTGGTGGCATAGAGGAGAGGGAGCAGCCATGCCTGCGGGCATCCGAGAAAGATCTACAAAGGGGGCAGCATTCTAATGGAATCATTAGGGATTCAGTTCTGCCAGGCTTAAAAGGAAAGAAAGAATTCCGGGCACAGGGGACAGGAAGAAAAAGGGCTCCCAAACATAAAACATGGTGTGTTTTGGGAACTGCAAATAGGTTAGTATAACCCAGAGTGCAGTGTTTTAAGTGGGGAGCCTGAGAGAGAAGGTTGGAGAACAGGGGTGGAAGCCAGCTTACTGAGGGGCCTACAGTCCCCGTTAAACTGAGGAGTTTGGACACTGTCCCAAAGCGGACAGGAGAGTCTTTGAAAGGTCACAAGTTATTGAGTCCACACATTCAAATTGTAATTATTTCTCACATAGCCGTTTTCTCTCATGTGTGGTTTCTGGGGCTAGATTGTACTTTTTGATGAAAAGCCTTCTCACTTTTGCCTTCTTTAAAGTTCTGTCATCCATTTCCCCAATGGATAGTATTCACCCTAATGATTGGACCTAATGTAGCCTGAAAGAAATGCCACCTTACAGGAATCAGAGGCAATCTATTCCAAAGTGTTTTCCACTCACTGTTCTTTCTGGAAATGTGGTTTCTCATGCCATGAAACTCACATAATGCCATAAAGACACTAATTGTGGTAATTTATGGACTGTGGCTCTGTAAGACCCATTCAATCTCTTAGAGATGGATTAATTACAATTTGAGGACCCCTACCCCCATACAAAACCCACATTATTGGCCTATTCCCACTGTCAGGAAATCTGGTGGTAAATAATTCAAGATAAATACAATCCCAGTGGGAAATTGCAAGTGCCTATGTTTCATGACCTGTGACATCCTTGGTAACATGTGATGCTGTGCTAGTGGGACCACGGGCTCAATAATGAACCTCCACATATTGGTTCAGGTTATCTGATCTGCCTTAAGCCTTGCCATTCATCATCTTTGGCAATGAAGGGCAATTCCTCCAGAAAAACCATTCCCATATTCTTCCCTTGTGTGAGGCCGATGGTGCTCTAAATGCTTTATGATTTTTTTTTTTCCTACTCAGGTCTTTTAGAGTGCCGGGAAGAGGCTTTAAATTCAGCCACTAGTGTCCATGGAAGATGTGTGATTTTTAGTTTTATTCAATTAAGAAAATACTCCCTGGGTAGCTAATAATTCTATTAGCTATTTCATGGCAAGCAACACAGATGTGGCTGTAGGTCTCAAGGAATATATGGTATACCCTTTATTGTTGGGAGAAGAACAATATTAAAAATTGTAGTATTTTAGGGTTGGCCAGTGCTTTCACACATGGTGTCCTTTGGGTGCTTTTGGATGCTTGTGTTACTTGGGCACCCCAGCTGACTTGGGGTGGATTCTGTTCTGAGGGTAGGTAATTTGATTTTCCCAACTCTCTGTACCAGACTTGGTCCCACTGCCCTTCTCTAGAGTGAATGTCTTCAATATATTTGGTTCTAAAGTAAGTAACTTACATTCTTACGTCATTTACCATTCATAGTAACTCCGTGAGAAAAGTCCTGGTAACCTAATTTTACCAAGGACCAAGTTGAAGTTTCGAGAAGGTCAGTAACTTGCCCCACATTTCAGGTAAGCCAGCCAGTGAGTTGCTCAGCTCCCAATCCTTGGCTGTCTGACTTCAAGGTGTTCCTCATTTACTGCTCTAAGTGACTTGCCTTAGATACCCACCTATGTCAAATAATTTCTGGAAATTTCCTTCTGATTAGGATTTTAAGAATATGACGTGGGGTGAGGGGGCTGGGTGGCTCAGTTGGTTAAGCATTGGACTGTTAAACTTGGTTCAGGTCATGACCCCAGGGTCCTGGGATCAAGTTCCATGTGGAGCCTGCTTAAGAATCTCTCTCTCTCTCTCTCTCTCTCTCTCTCTCTCTCCTCTCTCTCTCTCTCTTTCTCTCTCTCTCTGCCCCTCCGCTGCCACTTGCATGCTTTCAATAAAATAAAATAAAATAAAATAAAATAAAATAAAATAGTAAAGTAAAGTAAAGTAAAGTAAAATAAATATGATAGAAGGATTGCTTGGTGTGTATGAAGTTTTAATTTAGTTATTTTAGTCTAATTAGTATAGAGGATAGATCTTAGCTGTAGTCATCAGTGTTTGGAGAAAACGGATACAAGTTTCTGCTTGCACCAGAGTTGCATGCTGTCTGTTTCTTCTGTCCTCACCCATCCAGGACTGGGATGCAACTTGTGTTCTGTGATTTCTCTTAAGAGATGTTTGTGTCTATAAAACAGACTTTATTAAAGCTTCAGGGTGGTAGTGATTAGGTTTTAATTTGTAGCAGTGCAAACAACATAAAATTAAATATTAGGCATGCCATAAAATTAAATATATAAATTTAATTACAGGAAGACTATAGCAGCTAAAGTTCATCATAAACAACAGAGAAGCGGAGTCACATCAAGGTTGTCTTTCACTGTGTGTCTTTTATTTTATCTGAACTGCATCACATGGGCGACCCCTGTCTTTCTGGCTCCTCACCACTTGAAATCCCTTTCCCTCACTGCCTTTTTTAGAGCACCAGGGCCCAGCCATGCTCAGGCCCACCACTCTGCTTCAAAAACACTCTTTGAGGCTCAGTCCTCTCATTTTTTTTTTTAAACATGGAATTTCATTCTCCGTCTTGGCTAAAGAGTTCATGAATGTGCTCTGCAAAGCAAAGGGCCATTTACCTCTGTACGCATCTTCCCCGGCAAATGTGCACGCGCTGGAGACAGTCAGCCTCTTCCTCCTTCCCCGTGAGTCCTCATCAGATCAAAAGCTGAGCCTGCCCTCCGCTTACTGTCCACACACTGACCTGCAAAATATTCATGGGGGAAAGCTTCTACAACCAGATCTGGTTTCATAGATCTGGTTTTTTTAAACTTACCTTGCTGCGTAGTCACATACCCCACACATGCTCAAGATGGATTACGAAGTAATATTCTGCCATCCGTTTCTGAACAGTTCCTCACTAAGGAATGGAGGAAAATTCTGAGAACTTTTTTTTCCCTTCAGTTTTGTTATCGGCCAGTTCTACGGACTCTCTTTCTCTTGAGTGTGTTCTATGTCATTCCTATTCCATAGTGGAATGTATATACTTATTTGTACTTCGTGGGATTATTTAAGAAAACCTTTAGACTTTTTGTAGTTTAGTCAAGGGTGTGGCTAAGGTTTTGCAGTACAGAATAGGTGAGCCACAGGCTTTAGAGTTGGACGGTCAGGCACCACATTGACTGTTCGCATACCGGCTGTGCACCATCTGAGAAACATAGGCTTCCCTCAGCGTCAGTTTTCTCACCTGCAAAATGGGGAAACAAATAATAAAGTATTGTGAAGATCAAAATTGAAATCATTCTAGGAAGAGCATTTAGCACAGTGCCTGGTGTATGGGCAGCTCTCGACATACACAGGTTGCTAATCACATTATTATTTCTCTTCTTTCCAAAAAGAACTATAAATGCTAATCTCTGATTATCTATTGCTTAGGAATGAAATCTCACTTTTACAAATGTCCAGAGCTCCCTGTTTCTTCTTTGAATGCTTTACACTATGATCTGCTTATATGTTCTGTGCCTATGGTGTGGGGGGGGGCTTGGGTATTCATATTGTAGACAGAAATGAACTCTGGGCAGAAAATTGATGCTAAACCCTTCATGTGCAAAAACAGTTACATCAGACATCCTCTTCCAGCCTTTACCTGGCCAGCTTCAGGTGCATCACTGCTTAATCCTTTCTGCCTGACATTGTGTTTGCTACATGAGTCCATATTCTCTCTTGTAGAGGAGGAACAGAAGACTGGAGAGCTTGAGTCACCTGTGTGGTGTAGCCAATGGAACTACTAAATACCTCCCTAGAGTTCGATTCGTAGAAGGGTCCCAAACCACTGAGTGTTTGTTCACTGAGCAAATATTTGTTCAACTAGGTAGTGAGTAAATAAAAGCATGTTCAGAGACATTTTTAAATAGTAGTGGGGGGCACCATTATTTAGCTGAAGGGTCAGGCCTATCCTTTTGTTTTCAGTGAAATCTTTATCCATTTGTGGAGCACTGTGAAGCAATCAGCAAGGACATGTGAAAATGTTCTTCTGTTGATCTCTCAACCTACTGGGCCCCTCCTCATAAAAGGGAAATCCAAGGATGGTTTTCTCCCCGAATGAACAAACAAACAAAAAAGACAATGTGAATTGTATGCAAACCAGTGAGAGAATGAGATCCTTACCCAGAGTTTCTATCTGGGACCTGTTGAAAAAACCAAAACAACTCTTGCTGCCTTCAGTTGGGAAATACAATCTGCCCCCCACCCTGCCCCCCACAAGGCTGAGGGCTGTTGCAAAGGCTGAGACAGCCTCTAAATTAACACCTCTTCAGAGGACGTTTTGCGCTTCAAAGCAATTCAGTTGGAGTCTCAGAGACGAAGGGGGCCTCTGAGGCCACCTCTGTGTGCCTCACCACAGGCCCCAAGCTGCTGACAGAAGTTGCCACTTATCCAGGGAACGGAGCAGCCCAGACTGTCTCAGGAGGAGGCCTGCTTGATTCAGGAACTGGGACTCAAAATTCCCTGAATGTTTCTCAGTGTGGTTCCATCTCTCCATCACTACCGGCTAATCCTCACTCAAACTTAACATTTCTTCTCTAGGCATTGACATTAGCCTAACATGTCCCATTCCCCCCTTAATCATGGTTGCCCCACATTCTTTTTAACTACAAATGTCTTGTTAATTCTGTTTAGAAGTGTTTCAAATTCTGGCATGGCATTCAAAGACCTAAACGTTTTGCTTTGTCCACCTATCCTCTTTCGTTTCCTTTCTCACATTTTATGTTACATTAGTATTAACATTACTAATGTTTTTTTTTTTTTTTTTCTGCATGTTCTATGAGGTTGACACCTCTGTGTTTTTATGCTTGCTATATTTTGTTTGGAGCACATATCCTTCCTGGTTGTTCAGACATCACACCTTCCAAAATGTGTATCTGTCCCTCTTTGCTGAGCTAAGGGTCCTGTTTTTCCCCAAGGGGACATCCTATGCTTACTTTTCCAAAGGAATATTTCCTCCTTCAAAGCAATCGGCACTGGAGGTCAGACACAGATTCTGATACAGCTTAAATACATTGTCTCAAATTCAAGTTAAAATCCTTTCTAGCTTCAGTCTCCACAACATACCAGAAGCAGTTTGTACAATGGTTTCACACATGCATTTTCAAGTCAGGCAAACTGCGTTCCAACGATAATTCTGGCCAGTTGCTAGTGTGTGTCCTTGAACAATTTCCCTAACTATTGAAATCTTTTTCCCTTACCATAACAGATAATTGCCCATTAGGATTTTTGGTACGAATTAAGTAATACTATGCTTAAGTAAGAGGTATGGAGCCCAGGGAATGGTAAATATAAGCGGATCAATAGATATCAGAAGTAATATATCACATTTAGGAAACATTTTTGAAATTCTCTGTCACAGACTCTCTGATTGCTGTTCTCTTAGAACGTTCTTTTTCTCTGGAGTCTCAAGATTTATATGTAATGCAGTAAGGGTCTATTCTAGTGCTACAGCAATGGAGGTGGGGAGGAAGAAGGTCCTTTGCTAGCCTACCTGAGGGTGTTGTCCTGAGGTTTGAGTTAAAAAAAAAATGTGCAGTGTGACTGACACATAACTGGCACTCAATAAATGTTTAGATTGCCTTCTCACTGATGGAAAACCTTGGTTCTTGGAGATTGTTTCTTTTCTTGGAAAAAGATTTGAAGTCAAATTGTGTCTAGCAGAATAATGGCTACCCCAAAACATCCGTGTCCTAATTCTCAGAACCTGTGAATATGTTAGGTTACACAGCACAGAGAAATTGAGGTAGCAGATACAAGTAAGGTTGCTAATTAGCTGACCTTAAAATAGATTATCCTGGAGTATGCACATAGATTTCACGTAATCACAAAGGCTCTTAAAAGGAAGAGGGGGCAAAAGAGGAAGGGTCAGAGAAAGAAATGTGACAAGAGAAGTAGGTCAGAGAGCTGGAATGTTGCTGGTTTTGAAGGTGGAAGAAGGGGGCCGTGAGCCAAGGGATGTGAGTGGCTCCTAGATGCTTTAAAAGGCAAGGAAATGGGGGCACCCGGGTGGCTCCGTCGGTTAAGCGTCCAACTTCGGCTCAGGTCTTGATCCCGTGGTTTGTGAATGTGAGCCCACCATTGGGTTCTCTGCTCTCAGCACCAGGCAGACTTCAGATCCTCTATCTCCGTCTCTCACTGCCCCTCCTCTGTGTTCTCTCTCAAAAATAAACATTAAAAAAAAAAGGCAAGGAAATGGATTTACCCCTAGAACCTCTAGAAAGAACACCATCCTACTGATCCTTTGTTTGTAGTTCGGTGAGACAGGCATCAGAATTCTGGCTGATAGAACTATATGGTAATAAATTTGTGTTGTTTGAAGCCAGTGGTAATTTGTTACAGAGGTACTAGAAAATGCATATACAAATGAAGGAAAAAAATTGAATCTCTGATGGCCAGGAGTCTGGAGTTCTGGTCACAGGGAATCGTATTGGTTTTTAAAACAAAACTGCCTGTAAAGTAGGGAACCAGATTTCTGGAGGAGCTCGTGAAGTCTCGTGGTGCATAAGTCACAGTAGCTTCTGTGTTTCTCATCCTTTATCTTAGCAGACTTAAGGAAAGCCACAGTGTCTTCAGTGGTCATGAAAATGCTCGAAGTCTGTCGTAGTGCTTTCCCTGTGCGTGAGGGTAGATGACTCAGTGCTGGCAAGGAAAGGATGCTGTGCCTACATTCTGAGAGAGACTTCACAGTTAACGTGTTCATCAGATAACGACAATCGTAACCACCATTACATGGTTTGTATGTTTCAGGAGCTGTACGTTGGTTCTCCAAGAAAAGAAAGAAAAACTTCCTATGAAGTGGGATTATACCTATTTTTAAAATTAGGAAACTAAAACAGAGAAGCCCAGGGACTTAATTCAAATTATGGTGCCTCTGCCAGGGTTTAGGTCATTGTCATGTCAAGCCGGTGCTTTGCACACCATATGGTACTCCCTAACAAGGTACACCTCTGTTTTTCATTTTGGAATAAAAAAGCAGCTGACGTTGTGCTAAAATTTGTATCACACCTTAGTTTATGAAATCTGCCCCCCCTGCCCCCACCATGAAACCAATCCTGTCCCCCGAGCTACTTGATGGATTAGATATTCAGTGCTCACTATTTCTAATAGACGTTGCACGTCAATCTGCTGCTTATGGGACTGAAGAGCTATTATTTCACTACAATATCATCATAGAAAATGTCATTGTATTTTCCCAGGCACAGTGCTGTGATACACAGTAACTTTGAAATCAGAGGCTATTAGGACATTTTCCCAGAACAAAATGTGTCCCAGAAGAAACAATGTGATGTGGCTTATCCTAGCGTGTTATTTTCTCCAGAGCACTTGTCTCCTCCCCCTGCAAGCTCACATATTTTAAGCCTCACAAATAACACTTTCAAGAGGACTGTGAAATGAAAGGCCCACACAGTGGTAGAGAACTCTAGGGGGCATGTGTGTGTGTTTGCTTTCCTTAGGCGGATTCTGAAAATGTACAGAATGTGGGAGGTGTTATGGTAGGTTTCATGAGGCCTGGGAAGCATGAAAGAATCCCTTCATCAGCCTTATTTCTGCAGAACTTCAAAGTGAGGCCAAGAAAGAATAGGCTTATGAGCAGTCAGGCTAGAAATTCACCATCTACTCTGTTTATTTCAATTGTGTTTCGAGTCCATTGCTCAGGTGACCTTACTGCTGTACTGGGAACTGACAAGGGTGGTAAGCACCACAGCTTATCAAAACTCTGCTAAAGTAAATTGCCATCTGGGTTTCTGCCTGCCTTCTGAGGCTGTGCACACTCATCTGGAAGGGAAGGTGGTGAACAAGAAAGGAGCATATAACAGATTCTTATCCTTTGTGATTGTCCCATACAGTTTATCCCCAGGAAGCCGGAGGTGAGAAAATTCATGCATTTATTTCTTCCTTCATGCAAACTGTGTTTTAAAAAATTTTTATTTATTTATTTTGAGAGAGGAAGTGTGAGCAGGGGAGGGGCAGAGACAGAAGGAGGGAGAGAGAATCCCAAGCAGGTCCCATACCAAGTGCAGAGCCTGGTGTGGGGCTCGAGCCCACCACCGTGAGATCACAACCTGATGCGATATCAAGAGTTGGATGCTTAACTAGCGGAGCCCCTTCTAAGGTGCCCCCAAATGAACAATTCTAATTAAATGTACTCAAAACCTAAGTGAATACTGTTTCAGCAAGAATACTGTTGTGTTTCGTTGTTTTTTCTCTAGACAACACCACTTTATACATCCTGTGGATGATAGTAAATACATTTGGTAACTGGTTTCTGCCTTTGAGACATTTGTCCTCTTACTGGGGAGAGGAGACTTTCACATGTGGAAACTCCAGAGCTTTTTAAGGCACCTTCCACTGAAGACTAACACTTTAAGGACCTGAAAATTATTTGGCTATAAAAGAGAATCTGCTAAGTTAATGGCATGAACAATACATGCCATAATATTTCCAAAGAGGGTGCTGTCACCATGAGCCGAAATCACATGGGAATGTCAGGCTGAACTTGAAAGAGATTACTAAGATTTAAAGGGTAAGGAGAAAAACAAAGGTGATCGGGTGACAGGGCTGCTGACTGCCCATCCACAGGTGTTCCTGCGTGGGCTTGGAGGAAGTTGAGGCTTTTCATAGAAAGAATCAAAAGGAGATTGGGAAGACAGGCAGGCAGGGCCTCGAATGCTCTCATAAGCCTTTGTGCCTGGTCCTACAAGTAAAAGCAGCTTTGACAAGTTGTCTTTTTTTTTTTTTTTTTTTTTTTAAATCTGGGTAATGGCAGGTTCAAAGCATTGGCTAATGAGCACTAGTAGTGAACAAGATGGGCTGGGTGTTGGTGGGTCAGGGAGTGCCGTGTCCAGTTGGAATGTCGCTTGATTGGTCCAGCAGCGAGAACAGAGAGCATGAGAACCAGTGAGTGGGCCACTAGGTGCCAGATGTCTCACAGGCATGATCCTATTTTATCCTCTGGCGATACTGCAGATACTGTTATTCTTACTTTAAAGATGAAGAAACTGAAGCTCGGGCAGTAGGATAATGTGCCTCGAGTCAGAAGACTACTATTTTTGTAGAAGTTTTCTTGGCTGTAAATCTCCTGCACTTTCCACTTCATCAGGCTGCTGGGAGATCATGAGCCCCAAGTTACTGCCTGTCCTGAGTCAACCCCCACATTACAAGTGCCAATAACAGAGCCCACATCCTCCTCACAGACACATGAACACAGTCGATGCAGCCACCTCCACTCTTTCCAAAAGGCTGGGAAAAGGGAATCGCAGGTTGGAGGGTAATGAATTCTCTCAGTAGGAAGAAGGGGATTCTTTTCTTGTTTATTAATGAAGTCATCATCTTAGTGAATTCCATAGCTGTGGTGCCCATGATCTAGGACACATGGGAAACCTTTTCTCCTTTTCCAGGACTCTGGGGAAGATGTGTTTCATCGTGTTTCCTTTGTGAAATTCTGAAAGGCAGGTTATAAATTTCTTTTCTCTTTCTTTCCTTCCTTCTTTCCCTTTCTTTCTTTCTTTCTTTCTTTCATTGCTTCTTTCTCTTTCTTTTTCTTTCTTCCTCCTTTCCTTTCCTCTTCCTTCCTTCCTTCCCATTTCCTTCCTTCCTTTCTTTCTCTTCCTTTCTTCCTTCTTCCCTTTTGATTCCTTCCTTCTTTTCCTTTCTGTTCTTTTCTTTTCTTTTCTTTTCTTTTCTTTTCTGTCTTTCCTTTCTTCCTTTATTTATTACCTTGGTGTTGTCTATTCTTACATGTACAACCAGAGCTATTCATGTCCTGTCTCCTGGCAATGACAGCCTTCTACTGGAACGATCTATTTTGTCTCTTTCAACCACACCAGACTGAGAAGCCTATGAAAGCAGGGATTGTTGCTCCTTTTTGTTTTGCTTTTAATCTGTTTCTCTAAGTTCTAGATCCTAATACAGCATCTTGATATGGTTAATTGAATCATAAGTCAAGAACTCTGACTACATCTATGGTATAATAAACCGCTAAGCATTTCAAAAATTTTCACAAGAAAAGCAAAATCAGTGGATTCCATTACAATGAGCACAGTTGGACATGTGAATTTAATGTGGATGATCTGTTGTGAAGGTTTAGTGTTTACTCAGTGTGTAAAGCGAGCACCTACTGACAGGAAACAAATTTAAAAAAAAAAAACTGAATAATCTCAGACCTTAGTATTTTAATATAGCCTTAAATATCTTTGCAATGAATTTTTGTTATTTTTAGTAAATTTACTACTTAACGTTTATTCATGCATAATATTTATTGTATGTATCCTATATGTCTTACATGTGATGCATATATTTATGTATAATATGTATTTTATAAGCATTTATCATTATCTAATTCATTAAGTCATTTTTTTTTGTTTCTTCCATGGTGATATTTTTAAAATTCCTGTTCAACCCATCATCACGTTGCATAACAGAAACAGATGCGAAAACAAGCAGCCTGAGTTTTAGTTCTTCTCTACTACAAACTGACGTTGTGATAGCGAACAAACCGTTTCTCCCCCCTATGCATCAAATTCCTCATCTGTAAAGTCGCTTTAAATAAGTGTTACAGTTTCACCAACTCTCAAATATCTGGGCAAGGAAAGGTGTGGTCGTTGTGTCTGAGGGTCTGTGTGTTGAGCATCAGTCTTGGAAGGTTCCAGAACTCATAAAGCAGCCAGGTAGGCTTGACCTGATTGATATCTTTCCTGGAATCTCAGCTTGGCTGCTTGTTTGGCTTCTGCCCAAACTTCTTGGCAGCCCTTCTAAGGCTCAAGCACTCTGCCTAGGTGGGTAGATAGATCTTTATACACCCAGGTGGTTTTGGAGTAGTTAAATATGCTGAAATGGAAGTTTCCAGTTCCCAGATTTTCACCGCTAAGAGCCTTTTTTGTTAGGTTGTTTTCCCCAGAGTTTCTTTGTTTTTAAAATTTTGCCAAGCAAACTTTGTTGTTTACATAATGGTTCATATTCCTGTATTTGTGTTAGCAAAGGGATATTAAATCACTAATCTGTGCTTCTGGTAGAACTGTGATAATCAGTGTGACTCTCCAGTTAAAAGCATATGCACTCTATTTGTTATTTCATGGGATCTGTTTGGAGGCAGATGCATGATTTCCAATTGGAGAATGTTTTACATAAGGATGAAGGAAGATCTGGAACCATACGGGAGAAAGAAGGATGCGGACCTTATATGGTCCTCTGTTGGAGAGGACTGTATGGGGGAAGTGGAATTCTCAGGGCTAGCCAGGCTGTGGTTAGATCAGACGAGATGCATAGCAGAGTAATGACGTATGTAGGTAAGCTTCACCATAAAAATGCACATTCAAATCAAATAGAACCCAAGAAGGAGGTTCAGGGAAGTATAGAACAATGTGAAGAAAGTGTATTTGACTTTTAGCACCGACAATATGTGGAGTAACCTAGGATGAGAGTCACAGGGGAGAGTAATTGCAAGGTTTCAAATAATATTTTGGTATAAAGTGCGAGGGAAGGGAATTTTACCTGGTGCAACAGGTCTGGTTGTCTGGGGCCAAAGTGGGTACAGAAGTGGATGCCAAGTAATTGATACGGGTTCTGTTGATCTTGAGGTCACCGTGAGCACAGATCTCAAGTCTTCAGAAGCCTTGTATGTAACTATTGAGACAAAAATGAATGCTGGTTACGTTGTACTGAGTATTTGGTATTTCAGAAATACTAGAATGAACGAATGAATACATGAAACGATCAGCTCTGTTTTTGACATCCGTAAAAGAACTCAGGATAAGTCTAAACAGAGAATGGATGTGGGCTGGAGTGGAGTGGAGAAAGACAGCAAGGAGTACAGCCAAATCTGACATTCTCCAGGATTGGTGTAGGGGGCCACCTTGTTGGAAAAATGCCACAGCTCTGATGTGTAGACAGTGCTATGTAGTGAACAGTAGGTAGAACTGAGACCTGGCCTGGGACTGGAGAAAGGATTCTGGGCCTGGTTTTGCTGCTAGTTTCCTGTGAGATTCTAGACTCCTCTCAGAATCTAAACAACAAAGGACCTTTGAATCCTTAGACGTTGTTAAATCATTTAACTCCACCCAAACACACCCTCAGTTTATGTTTAAGGAAACTGAGGCCCAATAAAGTGCTTAGCTCAAGTTCAAGCAGATGGAGACAGAGCTGGCTCTGGAGCACTTCTTCTCTCCAAGGCCTTATGCTGGCTCACCCAGGAATGGACAAAGACCCGAGAAAAGCCCTGGGTCTGCGACAGTCTCGAAAGTTTCCCCGGCGCTCTGGTAGACTGCCTTCTCCTGAAATTCCCTCCAAATTGTTCCATCGAATGATGTTCTTTTCCCTCTTGATGTTGTTAGGAATCTTCTGGCCACATTTGACAAGTGGAGTAGAATTCATAGGCTTTGCAAAGACCTTTCATTAGCCAAATACAGGAAGGCCTCGTTCATTTGAGTGAATCAGTGAAGGCTTATCAAAATAAGACATTTGAGCCAAACTACAACTGACCCACAAACTAGGATGGGCTTTGTTAGTGTGCGGACGCATGCATAGCAATCTGTTGAACTCCAGCACCAATGTTTTGTTAGGCTCAGATCCCTTGCTAAGTGATAAATTAATCTGTACGGTGCATTTTTTAAATAAAAATAAAATTCTTGATTTTTTCAATTGTATGTAATCACTAGCTTTCAGCATTCTTACAGTGTTACCTAATGAAGGTTCTAGTAGGTCTATACCAAAGACTCAATTTGGTTGTATCTAGAAACATTCATATTTGTGTAAAGAATTAATGTTCTTCATTGTCTCCCTTCTGTTTTCCAATCTAAGATTCAGTGAACTTTAGGTTGGAAACACTCAATTTCAAACAACTTAGCCACCTTTAATGACATTCCTGAAGTTCTGTTTACAAATTGCCTAGTTAACAAGTTCAAACCATTTTGAGAAAAAATATTAAATTTCAGTTTGTGTGCAAAAGGAAAGAACAGACATGAGGTTTGTCTGTTGAAATTCTTTTGCATCTTGGCACTGTTCTAATAACAGAGGTTGGCAAACTTTTTCTATAAAGGGTCAGAATAAATATTTAGGTTTTGTGAGTCACATAGGATTTCTGTCTCATATCTTTTTCTTCCTTATTTTACCCTCTTAACTCTTTAAAAATGAAAAGCCATTCTTAGCTTATAGCCTGTACAAAAAACAGTCATGGGCCAGGTTTGGTTCATGGGCCGTAATTTAACCCTATATGAGTCTTTGAGTAGCATGTCTGTAGATTCGGTATCAGATATATTTTGTCTTAATACACAGGTTTGTAACTGATCTCCTGGTGGTGCATCAGTCTGGACTTGGAGGGCCTCCCAGGCATTAGAGCTTTACATACATGCGGATGTAGAATTTGCTATAAATCATGGACACTAACCATATAGAGTTTTGCACAAAATTCAGAAGATTCAAAGAACTTCTGGATCTTTTCATAAGTCTTAGGTTAAATAAACCATGTTCTAGATACGTGGATTTTTTTTTCTTTTCTCCCGCAATAATTTGGCAGTCATCTCTACATGCTGATACAAATATCTTCTAAGAGAACTTTGTGTAACATGACCAGCATTCTTTGCGTGTAACATTTTAAAAATCTGTTCCTTTCATGGTATATTTACCAACTTGTTTATTCATCTTGCTGTATTTAGATGTTTAACTAATTGAAAATTTTTTTTCTATTGTAAATAATATATGTGCATAAAATATTTTTCTTTTGTGACTGCATTTATTTTATTTCATAAGTGGAACAACTGAGTCAAAGAAAGAAAGCTTTTTAAGGGTTTTGTTTCTAATTAACAATGCTAAATCAATACCTTTTTTTTTTTTTTTTTTTTTTTTTGGTCATCAGAAGAAATCTTCAAGTGTTGTATAGAATAAACATTATTTGTGGTGCTTACCCCCAAACTTCATTTTTGATTTCACTGCTCTATAGAGGGCCTGAAGAATATGAATGCTGATCACCTTACATCTTGAGTACCAAGAATCCTGATATACTGAATGCTTAGCTTTGCCTCTGTGAGTAATCAATTGTGAGATCTTTGTGGTTTGATATTACTCTGGTAGAAATTAATTAAGTTTCTGGCAGAAATTAATTTGGTATAAATTACCTTGGTAGGATTTTCATTAATCCATTCATTCACTCAACAAATACCATTTAGTGCCTATTTCCTGCGGTCATTTTCTGGGCATTCAGACTACATCATCATTATCATCATCATCATCGTCTCATCATTAATGGCAATAATAATACAAATAAAATAATAGTAAATATATAGTGCATATTATGTGTCAGTCACTGTTTTAAGTGTAAACTTCTACTCTATTAGGTAGAACAAACAGTTTTGGCATACTGTTTTACAGATGGGGAAACAGAGAACAAAAGAACTTCATCACTAAGCCCTAAATCATCAAACTAGCAAGTACGGAAAGCCGTTATTTAAACTCAGGCAATCAAAATTGATAGTTCCTGATCTCATGAATATCCCATGCGGAGATGCTGAGAATATTCTGGATAAGGTGAACATTTTTGCATTCCAGTGCTGCAGGTTGTCGATATAGATGAAATTTTGCTTGTGGGAGAGTTGGATGAGATGAGAAAGAAGTGGTACTGGATTGTGAGCTTTTATGTTTCTCTTTTCATGGGTTTGAATCCAAGTACCACTCCCTCTCCAATACACAAATGCAGTAACCCTTCCCTGAACAGACTGACTCAGGCCATATTAGCAGAAGACACTGCGTTCCAGACTCAAGTAACAGCAAACTTTTTTTTTTTTTTTTTTTCAGAGCATTCACCAATTAGAGTTTTAGTCTCCCTGTGTGCATCTCCCTGGAGGTTATTTTCTGTTTTGTTCCCAAGCCTCCCCAGACTTTGGCTACATGTATTTTCCTTCTTATCCTCAGGCGCTTGAATATATTCCCAGGCCTCAACAGGTTTGAAGGGTGTGAATCTTCTAGTGACTAGCACTGTTGAGTATTCCTGCTAACCTCTGTTAAAGAAACATTTTCCTTATCGAGAGAAAATCTGTTCCCTGCCCCCAGGTCATTCTCAGTTCCCAGATAGGACCTATACCAGTGTGACTGACTGCCTAGTCTGTTCTAGAAATTCACCCAGAGCAGAAGCAGGCATTTTAGAGTCACACTGAGACCTCTTACCTTTATCCCTTACTAATGTGTGACTTAGAAAAGGTATTTGATCACTCGTTTCCTTATCTGAAAGCCAAGGTTATAATCCCCACATTGAGAAATGATAAAATAATTAATAATACCTTTTAGATAGTAAATGCTCAATAACTAGTAGTATCTTTCTCTTCTCTCCAGATTGGGGGTGAAAAAGGCATATTTAGTGATTACTTGGTAGAGAACAGGGGATAGGACCACTGAGAATTTAACCCATTGGGATGTGTGTATTAAAATAGATGACAGAGTCATCAGAATTATTTGCAGGGTGACATGACAAAGGGCATACATGAAAAAATCCATAACTACCATCATACTTAATGATGAAGGACTGAAAACTGTCCATGAAGATCAACAATGAGACACAAATGCCCTCTTTATCCACTACTATTCAACATTGTATTAGAAGTCTTAAGCAGAGAAGAATCAAGAAGAAAGAGAAATAAAAGTATCCACATAGGAAAAAAAGAAGCAAACATCTTTATTGATAGATGGCATAATTTTGTATATGGAAAATCCTAAATAATTGCCATATAAAACGGTTTGAATTAATAAATTCAGAAAAGTTAAAGAATATGTGATCAACATACAAAAATAAGTGTTATTTCTATACACTATCAATGAATATTCTGAAAAGGAAACTATGAAAACAATTCTATTTAGAATAGCATCAAAAACAATAAGAAACTTAGGAAAATATTTAACTAGGGAAGTACAAGACTTGTATGCTGGAAATTATAAAACATTGCTGGAAAAAAATAAAGACCTAAATAAATTAACAAGGCTACACTTTCCCTAGCAATCAACAGATTAAATATAATCCCTACCAAAGCTCCAAATGCCTTTCATGAACATTGAGAAAAGATGATCCTAAAATTTTTATGGAATTACAAGAGGCTCAGAACATCAAAACAATCCTGAAGAAGAACAAATTTGTGGGACTTACAAATCCATATTTCAAAACCCACTAAAACTCACTTACAAAGCTATAATAATCAAGAGTGTGGTACTGGCATAAGGATAGGCATATAGATAAATGTAGTTGAGAGTCCAAAAATAGACCACTCATCTATGCTCAATTGGTTTTCAACAAAGATGCTAAGAGAATTTAATGTGAAAAAAAAAATGGTCCTTCCCACATATCCACATGCAAAAGAATGAAATTAGATCCTTACCACATACTATATACAATAATGAATGTAAAATGGATCTAAATTTAAGAGGTAAAACTATAAAAGTCTTAAAGCATAAGAGTAAATCTCCATGACTTTGGATTTGGCAATGGGTTCTTACATAAGACATAAAAAGCACCAGCAAAAAAAAAAAAAAAAAGGAAAAAAAAAATCACAAATTGGATTTCTTGAAAATTAATCTTTTTGTATGAATTAATATCTTTTATACCAGGGGCGCCTGGGTGGAGCAGTCGGTTAAGCGTCCGAACCGACTGAAGATCAGCCAGGTCACGATCTCGCGGTCCGTGAGTTCGAGCCCCGCGTCGGGCTCTGGGCTGATGGCTCGGAGCCTGGAGCCTGTTTCCGATTCTGTGTCTCCCTCTCTCTCTGCGCCTCCCCCGTTCATGCTCTGTCTCTCTCTGTCCCAAAAATAAATAAACGTTGAAAAATCTTAAAAAAAAATATCTTTTATACCAGAAGATACTATGAAAAAAAAAGAAAATACAATCCATAGGATGGGAGAAAATATTTGTAATTCATATATTTGTTAGAAGTCAAGTATCCAGAATGTATTACTAATTAAAGATATCAACAATAGGGGTACGTACAGAATATACTGATAATATAGAACTTTCTATACTATTTACACAATTTTTCTCTAAGTATAAAACTAAGGTTTAATAACCCAATTCTATTTAAATTTCATTAATCTGTATCTGAAAAAGAATATTTACAGGTTTTAAATGCAGAGTTTGCTCCAAATTAGCATCAGAGCAATCTTTCTAAACACAAATAATTCCTTCAAGTCCTCCTAATCTCTCAATGGCTTCTCGCTGCTTACAGGATCAAGTCCAAGCCTCTTGGCGAGACATTCAAGACCCTGCACAACACTGAAAAAAATTAAAATAAAATTTGTATTTCTCACGACTTCCCTTGTGTAATTACGGTCCAGCAAACTTGAAATATTCATTATTCCTAGAAGATGCTTTCCTGATTCTATGCCTTTGTGCATCTTCTATCTTACTCTTGGCGTGTTCTTTCTGTATTTCTGCCTGGTGATTATTCCATTCTTTAAAGGCTCTCTTTAAAAGCAATTACTCTTGGCTTCCAACATCATGTTCCAACAAAACAAATTACTCCTTTTTTCACTTCTCCGTGGTATTTTGTGCTTCCTCTAACAGAATTCGCCCTATTCTATCTTGAACTCACTTAGAGATCTGTGGTCAACTGCTTCTGCTTTCGTTTACGTGCCCAGGAGCAGGGCTCCAGCTTTGCCACCTTTAACCCTTCCAAAACTTGGTACAGTGCCTGACACAGTAGTGTTTCCTCAACAAATACTTCTTGGATGAATAAAATTGATAAGCTGAATATAAAACTTTGGCCCCAGAGTTGCATACTTCGATTCTAATCCTAGCTGGCATCGGTGTGATCTTGGGAAAGTCTTTTTTCTATGCTGGTTCTACATTACCTCATCTATAGGTAATCATCATTTTCTATGGAAAATGTGGCTAGTAGCTTTCCAATTAGTTTTAATGGAGTCAAAGAAGTTCGGTGAAATCCTTCTGGCTCAATTCATGGTGGAGGGGGATGCAGTGTTAGGCTTCGTCTTCTGTTTCGGCCAGCAAAACTCACCTTTTATCTGTCCATATCAGAATATCAAAGAAGCTTTCATTTCAAGAAAACATCCTGTGCATTGAAAAAATTAAACCATGAGGTTAGCTAATCTGTGAAGCTCCTTTCATTCTTCACTGAGTTTTGACATAAACATATAAATGGTGTGGGGCATATTTAAATATCGCTCTATTATAAATGGAACAGACTTGAAGCTTACACAAATTCAGAAACAAAGAGGCAGAAAGCTGCCGTTTACTAAGCAATGTATGTTTTGGGGCTCCTGGGTGGCTCAGTTGGTTAAGCATCTGACTCTTGGTTTAGGCTCAGGTCATGATCTCGCAGTTTGTGGGTTCAAGCCCCACATCCAGCTTTGGGAGCCTCTGCTCATTTCAAGCAGCCAAGAGGAGGTGGAACCTTGATAGAAAGCAGGTATGACCAGGGGCACCTGGGTGGCGCAGTCGGTTAAGCGTCCGACTTCAGCCAGGTCACGATCTCGCGGTCCGTGAGTTCGAGCCCCGCGTCGGGCTCTGGGCTGATGGCTCAGAGCCTGGAGCCTGCTTCCGATTCTGTGTCTCCCTCTCTGTCTGCCCCTCCCCCGTTCATGCTCTGTCTCTCTCTGTCCCAAAAATAAATAAACGTTGAAAAAAAAAATTAAAAAAAAAAAAAAAAAAAAAGAAAGCAGGTATGACCAGCCTAAAAGCTTGTGTTCTTTTCCTGGGATGAGACTTAATAAAAAATGGATTCTGGGAATTAAAATGCACAGATACACACATAAAACAATGAGGTGGTTTTGGAACCCCCCCTTCTCCCCATCTATAAGATGTATGGGTTATTGGGACAGTAGTGGTAATTCAGCCTCATTACAATTTCCCATCAGAAGCTCAGCTCAGACCAATGAATGGAATGATTACCAAGCCTATTCCTCTGCTATGCAAACGGCACATGCTGAACCAGGAGTAATTTTCACTGAGCCGGCTTGCCTATGTTGGAATTGTATTCACTGCCCAGAAAACACGCAGTGAGGCTTTAGCTAAAGTACCCAGCAGGAAATAAAAGCCCATACTGGTCATGGAGAGAGGGAGGTGACACAGACTTGGAGGGGAGTCTGAGTCTCAAGTGCTGATAGAGGACTGCATGATGGCTGTGCTGAATTAAATTTATTAAGCGGAATTTGGATCCAAATTAGCAGATTTAGGCAGGTAGTGAAGCCTTTGTGGTTTTTAGCTTGAAACCATTTAAAGAACACTGTTTTAGTACTTGTCCAAAATGGAATTCCTTGAGCAGCATTAGGGAAGAAGAAAATCATAGGAACTTAGACATCATTTGGTGCTGAAGTGTCAAACTGTTTTGATTGTTTTTTACCTTGAGGAGGAAAATTCCCTGGACATCACCTATACCATTCTTTCTCCACTTGAAAACTCAGTTATCGAAAGGAAGTCAAGATAAAAGCAAACCTTAGGAGAGATTGTTACATATTTGCTGTAACAATAGGGTATGAATGACTCAAGTGATCCACAAGGGGCAAGGACTATGGCTTACTTTGCTCAGTGCTGTGTTCCCACACCCCGAACAGGCTCCCCCACACGAGTGCTGGGGGAAACATTTTGTGATTGAATGAAGCACAGTGGAAGTAGTGCTTTAAAATCCAGTCATTAGACAAAGTGAAATCCAAGTTATTCTTGATTTAAATGTATATCACCAGGAGCGCCTGGGTGGCTCAGTTGGTTAAGCATCCGACTTCAGCTCAGGTCATGATCTCGCAGTTTGTGAGTTCGAGCCCCATGTTGGGCTCTCTGCTGACAGCTCAGAGCCTGGAGCCTGCTTTGGATTCTGTGTCTCCCTCTCTTTGCCCCTTCCCTGCTTGCACTCTGTCTCTCTGTCTCTGCTTCTCAAAAATAAATACACAGTAATTGTTTTTAATGTATATCACCATATGTTATAGATTGATCAAATAACCCACAGCGAACGTTGACATAACAGAAGGCAATAAAGAGCAATTTTTTAACTAAAAAGCAAGACTGGAGCACCTGGGTGGCTCAGTGGGTTGAGCGTCTGACTCTTCATTTCAGCTCATGTTATGAGCTCACGGTTTGTGAGTTTGAGTCCCATGTTGGGCTCTGTGCTGACAGTGTGGAATCTGCTTGGAATTCTTTCTCTCTCCCTCTCCCCCTCCCCTACTTGTTCTCTCCCTCTCTAAGAAATAAATGAACAATTTTTTTTAAAAGCAAGAATAGTTGTAATTGAAAAGCACAACAAATTTGTAACAGTTTTGATGATCTATATCTGACAAAGTACCCTTCCCCACACATGTAGGAACCTCAAATATTACACTTGGGCTGTAAGAGCTGTCCAACTTTGCCAGGCAGGTGGCCATATTTCTTGGTAGAATACTCAATTTAGAGCCCTCATGAAACTCTAAAGACATTACTTTTGATTGGGAAATACCATATTTTTACTCACTTAATAGATTATTTGTAATTTACTTACTTTTAAGTAAAACGAATTACCATAGATGTGTACCCTTAATACCCGTAAAAAGGGCTTATGTTTTAGGATTGGATCACAGAACTTGGGAACTTGGGCAGGATCCTCTCAACTACTGGTGGGCTCAGAGCCAAAATGTGAGAATGTCCATATTCGTGTAATAGTCCCAGGGAGTGCCTTATGGGAGCCAAGAGCAAATGGGAAGCCACAAGAGATTTGGGTCTCAGCCAAATTTCTCTATTTTTAAAACGATTCTGTGGGGAAATAGGTTCTACTTACGTAAACGGGTTAGAAAAAAAGCTTACCACCATGCAGCGAAAGTGCCCAAGGTTAGCTAGTGAGATATCATAATGGGATCATGAATAACTTGTTATATCCCCTGCAGGAAATTACTTTCCATCTGACACCAATATGCTATTGTACCTTGATCACAAACTCCATTTGTCCCCCAGACCCATTGCCTCTTACATACACAAGTTAATGATTACTGTCTGATTGTTTTCTCCACATTTATGTGTGTAAGATCCTGTTTTCTTCACATTCACTGCATGGGCAATATCTTGTGATCTCAATAAATATGGAGACAAAACCCCTGTTTGGGTCTCTTGTCTCCTCCTGGACATTAGCTTCTCTCGTATTCAATTCTGCATCCGCTCTCTTGCTGGACAAGAGAGAACTCCAGACTCATAGACTGCGACACTATTCAGTTAACATTCTTTTTTAATATGGTACAATTTCTTGTTGGGGGCCTATTTATAAAAGAGTAAGCCAGGCTTTATGGCTCTGATTTATGAAAAATAATGCTGATAAGAATTTATTCTCTTACAAAATGAGAAGGAACATCACATGGTGCTGTGGAGACAGTGGTAGGATCCTCCTCTTTCCATTGTATCAGTGCATTTTTTTTTTTAGTTGAAGCAAAATTCAGGGCAGCCAAAGGGGCAGAAAACGCAGCTGAAGTTGGCACAAACAGAGGAGATCCCCGGTGGGTCCTAGAGGGATGCTGAATAACACTTTGCTTGAGGGCCTGTTTGAAGATGGGCGGATGCAATGTCTGACAGCTTTCCCAGGACAGAGTGTGCAGACACATAGAGGGTTGTAGGATTTCCATTGATTCAGTGTCCAGGGATCAAGGGTCAGCCAGGTGATGTGCTAAGCTGGGTACTTAAGATGTAGTCCATGACTTTGAGGAACTCACGGTCTGCATTCCCTGTCCCTCCAATGACCGTGAGTAGAGAAGATGCAGGAAGGGTGTTCCCAAGTACTTCCATCGTTGGTCTCATTTCTTTTCACCGTGAACTCTCTGAAGGGAAGGATTGAGCCTTCTCCTTACAAATGACACATAATTGGTACCCAGCGAATAAGTAAAAGAATAAAGATTAGAATTTGAAAGGAATTTTGGTATTTATATGTGGTCTTAAAATAGAATATTTGCTGTTTTGTTTCTGTTAATTATTTTTTCTGTAATATTATTAACAGTGATTTCAAGGAGATGAGCTTGTAGTTATGGTCTAGAATTGAATATTTCAAATATGTTGACTCTATGCCACATGAAAAGTAATTGTCTTCTGACTGTGAACCTCAGATATATTCCCCTCAACAGGAACTATGAGGAAACTGAAGTTTAGGAAACTTAGGTGAATTTCATAAATCATACAATGAAAGACTTGCCAGGTCAAGATAGAAAGCAATTCTGATAATCCCCTGCCTGTTCTGTAAGGAATATGGCTCAGATTCCTGCTAAGAGGTTAGATCATGGCTGGTTTTAAGATGAGGTTCTATATTCCAGATGCGGGGTTTCAAAAACTAGGCAATCCACTGAGAGGTCATTATCTAGGATTTGGGACATGGAGAGTGCCAAGGCTCAGTTGTATTTATGCATCACAATACCAATGTAGGTCAAGAAAAGAGTACCCTAGTATATTCATATCTAGGTTATGTCCAGTCCATAAATACAGCTATTCAATTTACTATTATATAAATGTGGGAAAATGTACTCCAATTTATGAAGTGTTGACTTAAAGTAAGCTTTAGAAATAAGATCCAAACATATCAGTTGGTTTGACAAACACTGTGTGAAAGTTGTCTTGGAAAGATTAGTATCCCTGAGGTTGTTCCCCACCCCCCCCATCTTGTGTCTAGAGATTTCATTAAATTATTCTCATTATTTTCTTGAAATTATTTTGAATTTTTCTATAAACACAGTCATGCCATTTGTGAATATCTATTACTACATTTTTCTTTTTCAAATTCTTATAAATTACACTTCTTTTTCTTGTTTTATTGCACTGGCTATTCTATATTGAATAGAATTGATTAACAGAAGTTACGATGGTCTCTTCACCAATCTCTGGAAAAAAGCAGTGTTTTCCCAGTAAGTCTGATCTTTGCTATAATTTTGTTGTTGTTGTTTTTTGAGATACCCTTCAACAGAATAAGGATAATCCCTTATATTCCTAGTTTACTAAGGATTTTTATCATAATGAGCATTAGATTTTATTGAATGCATTTCTGTAGCAATTAGTAATCATATGATTTTGTCTTTTGTTTATGTAATATATTACATTGATTTACTAAGGTTGTTTTTTTTTTTTTTTATGTTTGTGTATTTTGAGAGAGTTCACAAGCAGAGAGGGGGAAGAGGATCCAAAGTGGACTCTGCTCTGACAGCAGGGAGCCTGCTGTGGGTCTCCAACCCAGGAACCTGAGATAATGACCTGAGCCTAAGTCAGAAGTTCAATCAACTGAGCCACCCAGGTGCCCCTGATTTTCTAGCTTTAAACTAATCTTTCATGTTTATTATATGAGCTGTGATGCATTGTTACAGTTGTATAATCCAGTAGCATTTTGCTTGCTTGATATATAGTGTGGAAGTCTTGCGTCTATAATTATAGAAGATTTTAGGCTATAATTTTCTATTTTTGTAAAGCCATAGGCTTTAATCAAGGTTATACAGAGTTTGTAAATAATTGTGATTGAATTATTTTCTTTTCAAGTCTCTGGAAGATTCTGTGAGAGACTCTGATAATATCTTTATTAAATGCTTGGTAAAATACATCAGTGAATCCACTTCAACTTAGAGTTGTTTTGTGCGTGTGTCCTTTGCATATATTTGCCCATTTTCAAATTTTCTTTTGCATTTTTCCGTGTGTCATTGCATAAAACTGAATTTTGATTTTCTTTGAGTGAAAATCTTAAACTTTTAATAAGTAAATGTAACCATTTATAATTTTTATTATCACTGATATGTTGAGAATTACTTTGCCATTTTATTATCTTTATATGTGATGATTTTGTCTGTCCTTTCACCTTTTATTGTATTTACTGGACTAATCATATAATGTTACCATGTTACTATTTTTACATCAAGTAACTTGTAAGTTAGACCTAATCTATTCTTCACTGACTTACCTTGAACCTTTTTTTTTTTAATGTGTATTTATTTTTGAGAGAGAGAGAGAGAGAGAAGCACGAGCAGGGGAAGGGACAGAGAGAGAGGGAGACATAGAATTTGAAGCAGGCACCAAGCTCTGAGCTGTCCACACAGAGCTTGACATGGGGCTTGAACTCAGGAACTGCGAGATCATGACCTGAGCCGAAGTCAGAGGCTTAACCAACTGAATCACCCAGGCGCCCCGCCTTGAATTTGTAACAGGTGGTTCCAATTTGGAATTTTATGTGAATCTTGTGAATGAAGCACTGTCTCTAAGTGACGTATAAGAAAATAGTGACGCTGCTTATCAGCTTGAATTTGAATTGCGAATTCAGCAGGTGAGCTGTAGGACCCCAGGCATGTTACCTGGGCTCTCTGTGCTCCTGTTTTATTTTCTGTCGACAAGTGGAGGCTAAGATGCCTACGATGGTGGCTCTTGGAATGAAATGAATTCCAGTTATTTAGAACATCGGCAAATACCATGTAATGTTTTCTGTTACAAGCTGTCTTCCAAATATCATGAGGATTTTAGAGGTCCACTTTACAGTAATAGTTCCAAATTCTGGTTCTTGTATTAAGAGCTATTTCTTTAACATAATATAAAAATTTTGTAGTAATTATTTCTTAATTTATTAATGTAATTTTGCTTTCCCACTTGTAGGAAAATAGTAGGTATAGGGATGATATCATAACTTTTCTGGGTTTAGAGTTTCAGTTTGAAAATAATTTTTTTCTCAGAAGTTTGAAATATTACTGCAGTGTCTTTCAGTATGCATTTTGCAAATGAAAAATGTGATGTCAGTACGAGACTCTATTTTCTATGTACATTGTACTTTTTTCCAGAGAATTTCGGGATTAAAATTAAAAAACAAAAAACAAAAAACAAAAAACCCTTATCCCTAGATTTCAAAAAGTCATCCTGGCATATGTCTAACTGTGGTTATGTTTTTATTATTTCCACTTAACACCAGTAGAAAAATTTTTTTAATGTTTTATTTTTGCAAGAAAGAGAGAGAGCATGAGCAGGGATGGGGCAGAGAGAGAGGAAGACACAGAATCTGAAGCAGGCTCCAGGCTTTGAACTGTCGGCACAGAGCCTGATGTGGGGCTTGAACCAATGAACTACAATATGACGACCTGAGTGGAAGTTGGGTGCTTAACCGACTGAGCCACCCAGGCGCCCCTGTACCAGTAGACCTTTTCGATGTGATCTGATCTGATCTTTCCAATTTGACATGATCAAAAGGATCAACCCTTTTGGCAACTCATTTAATTCTTCCCTGTCTTGTCTTGTCTTTTTTCTTTTCTTTTCTTTTCTTTTCTTTTCTTTTCTTTTCTTTTCTTTTCTTTTCTTTCCTTTCCTTTCCTTTCCTTTCCTTTTCTTTTCTTTTTTCTTTCTTTCTTTCTTTTGTTCTTTCTTTCTTTCTTTCTCCTTTTAGATGACTATTTAAATTCCGGATTTTTCTTTTGTGCCATTTGGTTTCTTTCATCATTTATTTTTGCCTCTATTAGAGAGGCACTTCTGTTCAATTATATATTCAGAAACTCAATATCTAGACATGGCTATTTTATTAATTAGTGGGCATTTTTAATTTCCAAGAACTATCTTCTACTTCTTTGCTGTGTTTACTCTTGTTGGTGGTGGGATTTTCCCTTCCAGTTCTGTGCCTGGATGTAAGCATCCACAGTCAGTCACTTGTCTTGAGTTGGCTATCTAGCACTTACAGATAGGTAAAGAGCAGATGGGTGGATACGGAACGAGCAGGAATAGAGGACCAGTGTGCAGTGGGAGTGGTCCGAATGTATCCTTCGACAAGGAAAACCTCTACTGACCTGATGGCAGGGGCTCTACAGGAAGAACCCTTTTTCTTTCATTCCTGTTTCCATGTCTCTGTCTCTTCCCTCTCTCCAATCTCCCTACTCAACTCCTTGCTTCCTCTCATTGTTCCTTTATTCCCTTCCTCACTGAGCTACCAGCTGAGGATCGTGACAGTTATTTGGATGGGGGTAGGGACTGGGGTGGCAGGGGTTTATAGCTCACTTCATCCTCCTGAATGCCTTTTTCCCCCCTCTCTTTAATAACCTTTATTAGATCTTATCTGTCTTACAGGTATTGCCTTTTATGTGGCATTAAATGTTATCGTTTTGTTAACTGTTGTTTATGTGCCAAGTAGTTTAAATACTCACATTGTCATTTAACTTTTCCCATTTAGCTTTTATAACATTTAAATTTCATCTCTATTTAAAATGAGAAACCTTGAGAAGAGAGGAGTTAAGAAAGTTGCCAAAGATGATACGGTTTAAGAAAGGCAGATTCAAGATTTGAACCTACGTCTGTCTGATTCCAAAAAACATCTTTTTCGCCCTCATGGCAAGTATTTCACCCAGGTTTTTGTCTTGTGCATTCACTAAACAAATACCGTGCGTGCACGCTATAGATTAGGCACAGTGTTATGGGCTAGGTGTATATAGGTAGACGAAATAGACCTGGTGGTCCTTGTCCTAAGGAGCTTGTAGTCTCACAGGACATGAAAAGAGATTTTTAAAGTTAGAGAAATGTCCATTTTAATCATTGCAGTGAAGTGAAAGCTCAGGGCATAGAATGAGCTTAAAGGGGGAATTTATCCACTGCAGTATAGCCAGAGGATGCTTCTCGTAGAAGCGACAATGTTAGAGACGTGGACGAAAGAGAACATAGGGTAGCATATAGAGACATCGAATTGGCTTCCTCCTACATTGTTCCTTCTGCACTTACCACCGTTGCTCTCTATGCACTCCTACCCCGGCTACCCTCGGTGTGATTCTGCTCAGATACTGTTGCTTATTCAGAGACCATGCTGAGGTCACATCTTTGATGAAAAGCCATTCCATATTGCCGCCAGTTGGAATTATTTACTCAGCTTCATACTTTAAAACTACCATATTCTCCTGCTTGAATATTTATCACAGCCTATTTTGTTTTAAAGTTAATTATGTGTTTGTTTCTTTCATGAGATTTTAAGTTGTTGCGAGGAGGCTTATTACTTTTGTATCTGTTGGACTCTACTGCAAAGCTTAGCACATAATGGGCTTTTAGAGATTATCACGGGATTTCTTGGGTAAGAAAATTACTTCACATTTTACAAGTTTGGAGGTAGAGTTGTAGGAACGGACCCAAGAGTTACCCTAAATGGCAAAAAAAAAAAAAAAAAAAGGAAGGAAAGAAGGAAGAAAAGGTCACGGGCTCTTAGTATACCACTGATCTTTAACAGTGCTTCTCAAACTTGAGTGTACATCAGAATCACACTGCAGTCTTCTTTTTTATTTTTTTTTAACGTTTATTTATTTTTGAGACAGAGAGAGACAGAGCATGAATGGGAGAGGGTCACAGAGAGGGAGACACAGAATCTGAAACAGGCTCCAGGCTCTGAGCTGTCAGCACAGAGCCCGACGCGGGGCTCGAACTCACGGACCGTGAGATCATGACCTGAGCCGAAGTCAGCCGCTTAACCGACTGAGCCACCCAGGCGCCCCCACACTGCAGTCTTCTTAACACACAGATTGCTGGAGCTCATCTCCTCAGATCTGACTTCGTAGGTTTGTGGATGGGAGTGAGTGAATTTGCATTTCTAGCAAGTTTCTATGTGACGCTAATGGTCCTGGTCCCACAACCACATTTTGAAAACCACTGCTTTAGAATATCCTCCATCCAGAGGGGCCACCCATTCTGGTTGACCACATTCTTTTCTTTCAGAATTTATGGAGCTATTTGTAGGACTTTATATAGAGCTATAAAGAGCATAGTTGAAGGAGCATAAATAGAAGTGATTTGAAATCCTGAGCCTCTCCTTATTCACTGAAGTTATGGACAAAACTCCCTGACATTCCGAATCTTCTTCTTTTAGGAACTAGACCAGTAAGCCTACCTAGTGGTACATTATGAGGATCTTGGAGACTGAAAATGTAAGCTAAATGCACACTTCAGTAGGTGGGATATTACGGGTTCTGAGTAAATTGTAACATTTCCCAGTGAAATTGGAACCAAGGCAACACTGCTCAGGAAATCTCAGCTGCTTCCATGAACCTTCTCATCTTCTTATTTGCCTGCTGTGTTCTTTTCAGTTTTCTCAGCTTCTGTCCCACAGAGGTTGAAATTTCCAGTTTTACTCTGATATTTATGCCTTTTTCTTTCTCTCCATTCTCCCTCCCTTCCCTCCTTTCCTTCCTTCCTTTACATCTTTCTTTCTTTAAAAATTTACTTCACACTGGGGCGCCTTGGGTAGCTCAGTCGGTTAAGCGTCCGACTTCAGCTCAGGTCATGATCTCACAGTTTGTGAGTTTGAGCCCCATGCCGGGCTCTGTGCTGACCGCTCGGAGCCTGGAGCCTGCTTCGGATTCTGCGTCTCCCTCTCTTCTCTGCCCCTCCCGCACTTGTTTTCTCTTTTTCTCTCTTTCTCTCTCTCCCTCTCTCAAAAATAACTAAGCATTTAAAAATAAAAATAAATAAAATAAAATAAATTTACCTCACATTTATAACTGGAGTCTCAGTGTTCTTTGAATTCATTACTGGTGGATGCTAATCAAATTGAAGTAATTATATAATAATTAGACCTCCTCAAATAGATTGTAAGAACCATATATCCCAATTTCCTTAAATCACTAGGGATTAAGTAGTAGGTGTTTTGAGTAGGTTTGAAGATTTTCAGTCATTAAAAGGCTGGCTGAGAAGTATTTTAATAACTGCCTTTTCCTTTCTATATTTCTCAGACTTGTTTCCATTTTATTTTCTGATGTAAAAGCTGCTGAATCTGTCTGATGCTCCTTGGGGTATATCTCAAAGGATTGCAGGTTACAAGTAGATGCTCATTTTTTTCAATTCCATGTTGATTATTGCTTAAGTGAACATGGTGTGCATATCAGAGAGGATATTTTCTAGAGAAAAATTAAGATTAGTTCTGTGAGTGCCCTTGTCTCATAGAATATTGAATCTGAAGCGATTTTTAGATGTCGCCTTCTCTAATCCCTGATTTATTTAGATGGGGAAATCAAAGCCTAGATAGAAATTATAAATTACACAAGGCCATATAAATGTCTACTGTGTTTGGTTTATTAACCGGGGCTCTTTGTAACACAGAAACACAACTTCAACAAGCCAAATGTTTCCATCGGCTCAAGGACTGAAGGAAAGATTGAACAATAGGTACAAGAAAGGTAGAGATGGAACCTTCAGGAGCAGGGCCACACCTAAAGCTGGGATTCTGTCCCCAGCCCTCATTCCTGCCTCTTTCAGTGTGCCCTTTTGTTCTCCATGGTCGCCAACTGCTTTGAAGTGTTAACAAATTATGGGCTACTTGACGTTTTAGACCCAATATTTGGGAGAAAAGCTGGAGTGAAGAGCTAACTCTTTCATCATTCAGCTGGGGCTAGTGTCGAGTTGTGGAAGGACCTCAGCTTCCAAGGAGGCACAGTTCCCAGGACAACCATGCTGTCCCTGGGAGAAGGGCACAGAAAAGCCCCTGTGTTGGGCGCAGAAAACAATAGATGATCTTCCTGTTAGTGATAAGCTTTGCTAAATGTGATTAGCTTAGTTGGTACCAGATGGCAGTGATTAAAAGCTTAAATTCCTTTAATTACTCTGTGAATTCTTGTGGTTGTTAAAGTCGTAGAGTTATTTGTACATTATTACTTAGCTTGGGCTGGGAGGGTAATAGAATTCAGTGTTCTTTCATTTTAGCAGGACCTCATAAAATTGTATTCTTTGACATTAAAACCAAATAACACTTGAACTAGCACCGTGTAATGGGAGCTACACACACGCCTCTATATCTGTATGAAATGAGATGAATAGGACCTCTTAGAAGTAACTACTCGTATATGCTATCCCAAAAGGTCTCCATAAACTCTATCTTCCATTTCTCTTTGAGGATTTCAAAAATGTACTTACATATATTCTTTTAATTAAAGAATCTAGAAAGGCAATGAAAGATTTATTTTGAAAATAAGGGCCCAAATTATCATAGAAATCAAATAGTTCAACTATTAGTTGTCTGTCAGTAGCCATGCACGTAGCCATATAAATCGATACAGCTATATGCCTGCAATGTTTGATTACCGATTTCATCTCTATAGAGTACTTATAAAAAAATACATGGACTAGTATTAACTGGGTAAGTGATTCTTGGTGTTTTTGCTTGCTTTCTTGCTTGCTTTTGGCTGTTTCTGTTATCATCTTTCTATGTGTTTCAGATATCTCCTGGTCCATAATAGACTCTCCCTTTTCTTCCATAGCTCATGCAATAATTGTAGAGAATGCAAAGCTTTTCTTCAGATGCATGAAGTTAAATTTTCCCCTTATTTCAAGAATTCTCTCCACTATCTGTGAATACTGAAGGTGGCGGGGGGGTACCCCTAGCCTGATGTATGGTGTGTTGGTAGACACAAACACGCATTAAAGTGCAGTTGAGGTGTCAGAACAGTTACTGGGAGTAAATGACTTCCAAGCTCAATGAGGGGTAGTATTCAGCAGGTTCAGAGATTCAGGAATAAGTCTTAGACAGCAGGAATAACATATATGATGTGCAACACGAAGGGGCATGTCCAGTAAGTAGTAGGTGGCCAAACATGTTGAGTTCAAACATCATGAGAAGAATCTTGGTGACATGTAAATATTTTGGGTTCATCTGTATTGAGAGGGTAATCTAAGCTAAGAAGAGATGAAGAGGACACGGAATAAAATTCTGAGAACACCAGAAATTAAATAATAGTGAAAGTGAAAATAGAGATTTCATAAAACTCTGGAGAAGTCTAAAGGAAGACCTATTTCCAGAAGAAGGGACTTGTCAGCAGGGTCACATGTTACCAAGAGGGAAAGGTCAGAATGGAGAAAATTCTTTGAATTTAGCAAGACAACCTTGGTTACTTCATGCCTCCTCCTTTTTGTCATTTTCCTGGCTCGGCAAGACTATTTAAAAATGGACTATTCTTGCCAGATTGGTTTTTATAATCTGATCCCCTCCAAATGGGGATTGCATTGTGAGGGGACCCTTTGGAAACCACTTTTTGGTTATTTTTAACGACAGCAACTAATTACCACTTAATGAGCATTTACCAGGAGGCAGACATTACTCTTAATGCCTAAAAAATATGGTCACAAATCCTTACCTCAGGTCTCCATTTTACAGATTAAGAAACCATAATGGACTTCTGAAATTCATCCAGCTTCAGAGTCAGGTGTCTGTGACTTGAATTCAGGGTTCTTTGTCTCCAGGGCTCAGTCCTTCGAGCTTCTGCTACCTCTTCTTTTTTATCTGCCCTCGTTCCTTTGGTGAACTTAACCATTCTCTTGGCCTTTAGAACCACCTATAAGCCAGCGACTTCCACATTTCTATCTGTAGCTCAGACCTGTCCCTTGACTTAATTATGTATCTAATTGCTCACTCAACATCTCCAGTTTGATGTCTTAAAGACATAACAGAGTTAATGTACCTAAAGCTGAGCTTCTGATCTTGCTCCTTTAAAATCTCCTCACACTTAAGTTGCTGGCAACTTCATCCTTCTATTTACTCAGGCTAAAAATCAGAGTCAGCTTTTATTCCTCTTTCTTTTGTACACAGACTCAAATCCATCAGTAAATTCTGCTCTGAAAACATATTCGGAATTCAACCACCTTTCACCAACTCTACTGTTATCATCTAAATCATCACCATCATGTCTTACCCAGAAACACAGTAGAACCAGAGTAGTCTCCTTTTTTTCACTCTTTTCACTATGCTCTTTGCTGCCCTATGGGCCCTCTTGCTGTTCTTTGAATATACCAAGCATGCCTCTGCCTTATGGCCTTTGTACTGGATGTTCCTCTGCCTGGAAAGCTCTTCTCACAGATTTGCGTAGCTAACTTCTTCAATATCTTTATGATTTTGCTTGAGATTCTCCCTTTAAATTTTTAGTTGAACAAGAAGATGAAGAAGCAATTAATGAAACCATCACGGGGTGCCTGACTGGCTCCTTCGGAAGAGCGTGTGATTCTTCATCTCAGGGGCATGGGTTTGAGTCCCACATTGGGTGTAGAGATTATGAAACTAAATAAATAAACTTAAAAAAAAATAAAGAAACCATTATTTTTATCTTCCCTTTTATTTCATTGCCCTGTGGACTCAGCTTGAAGTTCCAGTAGTCCACAAATAAATGAGTCACAGTCCAGCGTGATTTTGCTTATGTTCATTTAGCCTATGTGACAAGGAAAAAAATATATACAATGTTCAGTGATGTAGGCAAGAGTGGGTATGATTTGAGAGGGGATGTAGACTTTTTTTGTTCTTGCAATCGAAGAGAAAATATTAAGTCAGTTTGGAATCTTGAACACATGAGAACCCAAGAACAATCAGGCAGTAGGTTCAGTGGAGAATGGGACATTACCAGCCTCTCTCTTATTTGACAAATATTTGTTGGACCTACACTCTGTGCTAGACATGGATTGATTATAGAGGGGTAAAATACATACTGAAGTTACCTAGAGTTCACAGAGGGATTCAGATAAGAAAACAAGGTCCAGGGTATAGGGAGGTGCAAAGAAAAGTATGATCCATTTTACCTGGGAGTGAGTTGGGAGGTTAGGAAAGACTTCACAGAGGAAGTGATAATTTCACTCTTGAAAGATATATAAGAATCTGCTAAACAGTCAAGGGGAGGGAGAGCTACCCAGAGAAAGGAGAACCATGAACAAAAATATGAGGACTTGTGAATGCCTATCAGGTGTTTAGATAATGTAAATAAACTTCCAATTGATATCCGTCCCTCCCCCATGATAAGATATGACTGAAAATTTAAATGACCTTCCCTTTTGGACACTTAGCAATTTTACAAATTTCTAATGACTCTTGGATTCTCACCTCTCTTCTACGCTCTCTTCTCTAGCATATTTTTAGAGTAGTTAAAGCTTCTCATATATGTTTGCCTTTTATGTGTCCATTGGTTCTGTTTGTGTGCAGTCTTCTTAAGTTGTTAGGAAATTATTTTTCTTCCTCATTTGTACTGTGCTATAGGCTTAGGAAAAGCAAGCCATTACATTGAAACCAAAACACCAGTAGTCAGACAGGAAAGAAAGCAGTGATAAGAGAATCATGTTCGTGGACAACAACATCCAAAGTTATTGGAAATGGGTTGTAAAACAAAAGTAGGCTTAGTGATAATGGAGTTCATTATCACGTGAATATGAAAGATAATAAAGATTGATAGAGTAGGAACTATGAGTTTTTATGAAGGTATTTCCTTTAATATGCCTGGGTGTATCCTCTGTTTTTAGAACAATGCCTATGGCAAAGTCAGCATCAGTATGTATTCCTTGGACAACTGAATTAATGAGGGACATTTGTGGTGCAAACTGTAAATGCAACAGTATACATTTTTATAATTGCAAAAGAAGTATTTTCATAACATGTTTGCATGTACAGCAAATATAAGTTAATGAACAAAATCATTGGCCTTATGTGTATTTGAGTTTTATTTCAGTAGATTGCTGGCTATGTCCATATTATCAATAAATAATAAACAGGTGGATCATAACAGAGCCATTACTGATATAAGACTATAATATTTCATGAGTGTTTTACTGTAATGAGTATTACTAATTGTAAAGGTTGTGTTTTCTTGAAAGTTGGGATTTGTTTTAAACAAAAATTTAGTCAAGATACAAGAAGTACTGTATGAATCTGTTCACCTTTTCTAGATGCAATTAAATGTTTAGAAACCTCTGGAAGAATACAATCCAAATTCTTAGCAATAGTTTCCACCAGGGAGAAGTGGGGGACTGGGAAGCACATAGAATGAAATGATTGTTCACTTTATATTCTCTAGTGTAAGATTAACTTTTACACTCTTGCAATTACAGTTCCATATAAAAGATAGGCTTATAAATGAAAACCAAGGCTGGTTATTTGCAAAGAGTCATTAAATAGACAATTCTTTTGTCAGTCTGATGAAAGAGGAAAAAAGGAAAATAGAGTGAAAATTGTTGTAAGAAATAACAAATATAATCACAGGAACATGATGTATTCCAAAAATTTGTGACAGAACACTTTGTGCCATGCATGTAAATAATTTTTAAAATCATAATAAAATGTAAGATTGTCATGAAAATATAAAATTTGATTCAAGAAGAGATAGAAAACCTAAGTAGACCAATAACCATTTAGAAGATGAAAAAATAAAGGCCATTAGAGACTTAACACACAAAGGGAAATGAGGCTCAGAGTATTTCACTAGGAACTTATTTATTAACCTAATTATGACTAGACAGTTTATAAGTTATTTCGATTATTAATCAGCATAAGAGACATGATCTACTTTCCAGTGGAACTTTAGCATTTGTTTTGTGAACCAGGCAAAATCACTAAAAACAAAAAACAACAAAAAACAAAAAAACACATATTGATCACTCATTGAAAAGTGAAAACTACAGACAAATTTTATTCTAGAATATAGATACAAAGATCCAAAAATATTATCAAGAATTGCCTATGTAAAACACACCATGATTAAATTTGTTCAATAAAGAATAAATTCTTTATTTCAAAATGTGAAAGCAGAAAATATAGTCACAATATATGTAAGAAGTCATTTGATAATATTCAAAACCAATTTATAAAAAAATTTAAATCCTTAAAAATTAAGAGTAAGAAAAACTGCCTCACCTGATAAAGACCATCTCTCATAATACTATAGGAATTTGTAATTGGCAGTAAAAGTTGACTGCCATATCTGCTACTATGTACTTAATATTTCACTGGAGAACTTAATTAAAGTACAGGTAAAGAAAAGAAGTAGGAAACATAAATAATGGTAAGGATTTGTGGACCTGCTGTGAATTGCAGGCAATGTAATTTTCTACACCTAAAATTCAAAATAATCAAATAGAAACTTTTAGGACTAATAATCAGATTCCCTAATTTGGCAGTATACAAATCAGTTATACAATTCAACAGTCTTTCTTTAACATAGTAGCATTAAAGAAATTAAAAAATATCAATGAAAGATGATTATCACCATAATAACAGCAACCATTGCAAAATACCTCGGAATAAACCTAATAAGAAATACAGAGGGGTTTAAATTACTTACAAATCTTTACTTAAGGGGAGCAAAGAACAGTAAATAAAAGGATGAACATACTGGGTTCCTGAATGAGAATATTGAATATATTAAATAAGTCTTCATAAAAGTGTCATACAAACCCTGATATAATCCCAGTTAAAATAAAACAACTTGTAATAGAGTTTGAGAAGCTTATTTTAAAAATTATATGAAAAAATAATAGATTATAAATGCAAAGGAAATTTTGAAAAAAAAAGGAAGGGATTTGCCTTAACAGGATTTTAAATAGACCAAAAGTTAGGTTAATTATAATAGTTAATAGTTAGGTTAATTAAAAATAGGTGCACCTGGGTGGCTCAGTCTGTTAAACGTCTGACTTTGGCTCAGGTCATGATCTCATGGTTCGTGAGTTCAAGCCCTGCGTCGGGCTCTGTGCTGACAGCTCAGAGCCTGGAGCCTGCTTCGGATTCTGTGTTTCCCATTCTCTCTCTGCCCCTCCCCTGCTCATGCTCTGTGTGTCTCTCTCTCAAGAATAAGTAAACATTAAAAATGAATGTAAAAGCATATATAAATAATCATATATTTATTTTTTTTTAATTTTTTTTTAACGTTTATTTATTTTTGAGACAGAGAGAGACAAAGCATGAACGGGGGAGGGTCAGAGAGAGAGGGAGACACAGAATCTGAAACAGGCTCCAGGCTCTGAGCAGTCAGCACAGAGCCCGAAGCGGGGCTCAAACTCACGGACAGTGAGATCGTGACCTGAGCCGAAGTCGGACGCTCAACCGACTGAGCCACCCAGGTGCCCCAATAATCATATATTTAAGAAAAGACAATAGACAATCGTGTGTAAAATAAAGTTGGTATTTCAAATCTGTGGGGAAAGGACTCCCTATTTAGTAAGTTACTTAATAAACCATAAAGATATATTCTTTCCTCACACCAAAAACTAAATAATATCAGATAGATTGATGAGATATCTATAAAAACAACAAATAAAACAAAACCAGATCTCTTGGAATTAAGGAAATATGTAACATTACTTTTATAATTTTGGAATATAAAAGGTATCCTTATGTGAGACATAAGGCCAGAATCTATCAAGGAAAAGGAAAACACATAATGTTATATATAAAAAAAAAGAAAGCTTTTATACAACAAATGACATGTTATGAAAGTTAAAATACTAGTAAACAACTGGACAAAAATATTTGCCATATATTTAACAAGAAAGGATTAATATCTGGAATAAAGAAGCTTAAACAAATTGGTATGTTTAAAAAAAAAACTAATGGAAACATGGGCAAATGATATGAACAGGAAATTCCCAGAAGAAAGAAAAAAAATGCAAACATGAAAAATAGTCAATTTCTGTGATTAAAAAAAATCTAAGTTAAAAAATGTGAAATATTTATGGAACATCATATTTTGTCCACCTGATTCATAAGAAAAAACATTAAAATATTATGTATTGATAAAGGTATCAAAATGTGACTTATTACCAATTGTTTGTAGTAGTCTTAATGAGTGAATTCTATTTGGAAGTTCAATTGTCACTAGGTGTGATTTGCCCACCAATTTACCAGGAGACCCGAAAAGGCAGCCAGTTTTTAGGAGGAGCTCATATGAGGGAATGACCCTCTAGCTGATTTTAGCTGCTGCAGAACTGCTCACACACTTTTGCTTTTGTGAGCCTGCATATCCAATATGCAGACTAGGAAGCTGCCTGTATCTGTGACAAGCCTTTGAAGGTTGAATTATAGCAAAGTCTCCTAGGGTTTTGCAGTAAAGTTATAACTTCTTGGACAAATCATTGCTTTCCTTTTCAAAGTAGCACTTGGACTCTTATTTGGCCTTGGTAGAGCCTAGATTAGGTTCCGGCAAACTATGCTCTCTGCCCCCGCAAGCCATTCCGGCCTGTTTCTGTATAAAGTTAAGAGTTAAGAGTGGTTTTGTATCTTTATAAAGAATTGGACAAAAATAAAAAGCAGAATAATATTTTGTGACATGTTAAATTACATGAAATTCAAATATCAGTGTCCATAAAGAAGGTTTTATTAGAATACAATTATACTCATTTGCTTACCTGCCGTCTATGGCTGCTTTCACTTACCACAGAAGAGTTAACTTGAGGCTACAGACTGTATGGCCCACAGAACCTAAAATATATACAATGTGGCCCCTTACAGAAGATGTTTGCCAACTCCTTGACTAAATGCTTGGTTATGGGCCATGAGGCAACTATGCTAACTAGGCTAACGAGACTTCCCATCATGTCTTGGGTGTTATCTCATTCACCTTGGCATAAAATTGGGAGTTCATAGAAGCACTCCATTATCAACTGGAAGTGTGCTTACAGAAATGGGATCACACAGGTTCTGATCACACAGGATCTGATGTTGCAAGTAAATCGCATGAATTCTTTCATATTTCCAATGTTCTATGTATCTGCCAAGTGTCTCCCTCCAGCTCACAATTATGGCCTTCTGGCAAGTTAACCATAAATTCCTAATTAAGAAGGGAAGTAAGTCAAGTCTGGTTTACGCATGGCTCTGCACAAATGACTGTTATAACCAGAAATGGACTGTGGGAGTGTTTTAACCTCATTCAGGGAAGACGGAGAAAAGAGGGGAGAGAGATTCTCCCCACTGAGAACATTGGAAGAATATCTCAATATTCACTTTTCTTCAAGAAGAGATGGTATGAAGTCATAACCCACAGCCATTAATCGACAATGGCTAATCATCTGACCAGTAGATATATGGATAAATAGGCTTAAAATGTAAGAATACTTATGTCCCATATGAATGCTGATCAAAACCAAAATAAAACTAACCAACCAACAAAACAACAAACATTCTGGAAGGGAATTCACCATCCCTATGGAATAGATGTGAGTTATCCTCATTCTCCAGCCACCCAAGTGGTTTACCAGTGGGTTCAACTAAGTGGCTATAGTAGCAGGCATGGTGACTGTTTATGTGCCCATAATTTTACCTCATAAACACAGAGTTATCGTTTTCCACTGCTGAGTGCCCAGCCTTTCATTAGCACCAACCTATCCTGAGCCCCAGGTAGTCTATTATATTCTTGCAGGACTAGTCAGCTACCTAGTAGCAGACTGATGGTATTTGACCCCAATCATGGAAGAGGTGGTTCTCACTGAATAAACATTTAACTGTCTTTTGATTTGCTTTCCCTAGTTCCCATGTTTGTAACAATACTATAATTCAAGGATCTACTGAATGCCTTTTGTACCGTCATGGTCTCCCATACATGGTAAATTATATAAAATTTTTTCAACAAATTTATGGTAAAAAAAAAAGATGTTGAGTGAAAGCATTATTAAACCCATCATCCTGAAGGGCCTGATATTGTATAATTGTGGAATGGGATATTAAATATAAGCTCCAGTGCTAGCCAGAAAAACAGTTTACCTTCTAGATACAGTGTATGTTCTAAATTAGTCCTTAATATGTGGTGCTGATTCTTCCGTAGCTATAAACTATGGAGCGGGTAAGTAAGAGGTGATTTGAGAATGGCAACTTTCATAATTCCTTCTAATTAACCACTTGCATACTTTTTGCTTCCCATCCTTGCTACTCTTGCTTCTATTGGTTTACAGATTTTAGTATCAAGGGAAGAAAGCTTCACCAGGGGATCCAATAACAGTTCCAATGGTTCTTACAGACCGTGTCAGGATCTCTTCATCGCTAAGAAAACAAGCTAAAACAGGGGTTATCGGTATTGACTAGGGTGATTGAATCTAGCTCTCTAGGGAAAATAGAGTTGTTGCTAATGAATGGGGGGTAACAGAGTATGCACAGTACAGAGATTCCCCAGAGATTCCCCAGAACACTGAATATCTCTTAGTATTACTAGGAGTTAGGACCGTAAATATTCAGAGCCATTAGGCATAAAGGTTTGAGTAACTAAACTGCAGATTGCCTTTAAAGAACCAAGATACTGGCTGAACTTGAAAAACATAAAGTATATGAAAAGTTATAAACATCAATAACAAGATAGTGAACAGTTGCACATTTAAATACTGTAGCATATACTTACATTTCCTTTCCTTATGGGTTAATTGCATAAGTATATACTTTAGTTTCTTCTTTTTCCTTCTCCTTCTCCCAACTATTTGATGAAGCATATGAAGGTGATAAGATTATGGGAAAATCACAAAGAACTCCCTATAGGAGAAATAGATATCGCCGGGGTACATTGAACTTGTAGCTGGGTGGAATAACTGATGATATTTTTGAAATGTCTTCCCTTGTGGAGTAATTTTGTCAAGGGGTAAATATATTTTTAAGTTGCAGATTAGAAAGAAGTTTGTGTTTGGATCTTGTTTGCCAAAGAGCTGAACAATGTCGAGCTTTGTCAATTTAACTGCTTGGCAACAAACACCTTTAGAGCTCTAACTAGATGGGAGTCGGAAGCTGAAAGGGGAGGGTTCCACTCCCTGCCTCCAGACAGCATGGGTGCATGACTAAACTACAGTCAATTACTTGCCCCCACACAGGAAGTTGACTATTGCAAGAATGAGACACAGGTGGAGTTAGTCTGGCAGAGGTTATCTTTAGCGGCCACAGCGGAGTCAAGAATTCAGTGATGAGATAGTGTCCAGAGGCAGCAAGTGCTGTTATCTGGGGAATGACCTGGTTCTACTTTTCCTCCCTTGGTTGATGTGGGAGCCTGCCATGACAGACCTCTAGTCAATTTTATGAGTGACCCGATTCCCTTTCAATGAATTTATTTTTGTTTATATCAACCTGTATATTGTTTAATCATATCCTGTTATCAAGATTTCTGCCTCATTCAGTGGATCTGGTTACAAGAGTCTGAAATTGACAAGCATATAGAAACATACAGAAAACCAGGGACATTGCCAGTAGCAATTAGAATGAGTCCAGCATTTTATGATACAGAAAGCATCCTCACGTTGATTGTATCTGATCGTTCCTTTACCCAGTGGTTTTCAAAGTATGGTCCCTGGGGATCCATTTTCAATGGGTGTATAAGGTCAAAACTATTTTCATAACAGCACTGAGAAATCATTTGCCTTTTTCTCCATGTTGGCATTTACTGGTCGAGCAAAGGCAATGGCGGGTAAAGTTGTTGGCACCCTCTCCGGAATCAAGGCCGTGGCCCAAAACTATTCTAGTAGTTCTTGTCATTTTCACCCCCATGCACTCTCAACAACAAACAATTTTGCCTAAGACTTCCTTTAATTAAATGGTAAGAAATATTACTTTTATTAAAATCTAACCTCTGAGTACATAGCCATTTAATACTGTGTGATCATATAAAACTCAGGTTCCTAAGGTTTCTCCACTAGTGGCCCAGTATTGTTGTTTTTTACGTTTGTTTTGTTTTGTTTTGTTTTTTGTTTCTTGTTTTTTTGTTTTTTTTTTATGGTGGCCGTTAGATCAAAATAAACAAAACTACCAGTTCTATTCACTAAGTATGTCCAAACAATTTAGTTTTAATATATCAACTGCAAAAAAGCAGTAACGTTATGTCATTCATAAATGTCAAATACTTACTAATGGGATATACCTGTTGTTCACTCTACCAGTTGTTCAAACCTTGGAGTCACATTGGCTGTCACCCTTCTTTCCTGTTGTATGTAGTGTTTTGCTCAATATCCAATAGATGTTGCCCTGTCAGCCTTGAAAAATATCTGTGGAGCTTGTCTGAGTTATTGGTGGTGTGTTAGGGGTGCTTCAGCATGCAGTTTGGAGAATGTGGGTAAAAACTGTATCTGATGGGGGTGCCTGGGTGGCTCATTCAGTTTAGCATCTGAATCTTGACTTTGGCTCAGGTCACACTCTCACAGTTTGTGAGTTTGAGTATCAACAGCAGACGCAGAACCTGCTTGGGATTCTGTCTCCCTCTCTCTCTTCCCCTCCCTCGTTTGCTCTTTCTCTCAAAATAAATAAAAATAAACTTAAAAACTTCTATCTGCTGTACATCAAGTACAATGGTTGTCTCAAGGAAAAACACTGGCACGATTGTTTGAGGGGTGAGTTGAACTAGCCACTTTCCTCGTGGAACACCCATTTGTACTTGAAAGAACAGACAGGCAGTGGCTGTTCGGGCTTGGATACTTGGCAGATATTTTCTCCAAGATGAATAAAGTGAGCTTGTTACATTAAGGGCGATAATTGATGGTATTCTTGGCCAAGGATAAAATTCATGTTTTCAGATAAATATTAGTATTGTAAAACTTGTATCTACCATCGTGAGTTTGGAAGCTTTTCCTTATTTAAAGACTCTTCTAATGAAATCTGCAGTGATATTAATGAGTGTGATTTTTAAAAAATTTTTAATGTTGATTTATTTTTGAGAGAGAGAGGCAGACGAAGTGGGGTCAGGGGAGGGGCAGAGAGAAAGGGAGATACAGAATCCGAAGCAGGCTTCAGGCTCTGAGCTGTCAGCACAGAGCCCGGTGCAGGGCTCGAACCCATGAACTGTGAGATCATAACCTGAGCCGAAGTCGGACGCTTAACTGACTGAGCCACCCAGGCCCCCAACAAGTGTGATTTTTTTAATATTGTATGTTGGAATGTGTCAACATTTTGAAAATCTGCATAGTATCATGAACTGATATTTTCCAAAATGATCAGTGTGGCAAAAAATGTGCGAGCACAAATCTATTCAAGTGCAGATAACTAGATTTTAACTCCTCAGATTATAAAAAGTTCATTGATGTGGTTTCAGATTCCGCATGGTAACCAACCTTTAAGCAGCTGCCGCTCTTCCAATTTTAGTGTAGAATAAAAGCAGAATGTCCATAATTATCTGAAAAGGCTATTTAAATACTCCACCCTTTTCCAACTATATGTCTGGAGAGGCCAAATTTTCTTCATGTATTTCAACCAAAGAAACATATTGCAGCAGATTGAATGCAGAAGCAAATATGAGAATTCAGTTGTCTTTTCTTAAGCCAGGAATTAAAAAGATTATTTCAAAATGTAAAATAATGGTGCTTTTCTCTCATTAAGTTTTTTGGAATATAGTTATGTCCACAAAAATGCTTATGGTAACATGTAATGGAATTCTTATTTATAAAGGAATTAATATATATTTTTTAATTTTTTTTTTGTTTTGACTTCTAATATTAATGAATAAAATCCTTATTTAAAGAAATTAAAAGCTATTTGAGGTCAACAAGATTTTAAGTTTCCTGAGAACAAATATTTGAGAACCCACTGCCTTAGCCTTTCAGATTATGCAGAGGAATGTTCACTGCAGATGAGGAGATTATGCTCATCAAGGTTAAAAGGGCATACTCAAGGTCACAGAGTTGGCCAGTAATAATATCAGAATGTGAATTTATGCTGTTTCTGTGGTTTTGTTTCTTGTACGGTTTAGGAAAAGTGAAAGCTTAGTCATACAAAAATAGGACAAGGGCCCATTTAGAGAAACACAAAACAAGGCCAGCATGGATGTAGCAGTAAGAGCTACTTATTACTGAGTCATTGACCTTGAACTCTTAATATATTATTTATCCAAACAGTTTAAGGTGGAAGCCAAAAAGCTTGAGTTCTGTGATTATATATCTAGGGGAGAAAATAGAGCCAAACCCAGTCTTTCAAGTGTAGGTAAAATCTTTTCAGAGCAAGGATATGACCTGGGACCCTGAAATGACAGCAAACAGGCATACTCTCAAAGAACTCATTCCCTATTTGAGAATAGCAAAGTGAAGGAGATATATATTTGTCTGAAAGGCTGCCCTTTGGCAACATTTGAACTGCAATAAAGCCAAAGTCTGTCTTGCTTTTTGAGTCTCTGGAAGGGCCATTCCAGAAAAGTCTTCGGTATGTGTAAAAAAGTGATGGGTCATTTCAGGACATCATTTCTGGTCAGAGAAGTCACTGGTAGGGGGCTCTTCTCTTCAGGGCTTTCTCCTTGTTAACTACTAAATCATAAAAATCCTCTTCTTAACATTGTTTTTTAAATTATTGTTGTTTTGAATATTTGAAGAGATGGACAAAGAGAGGTTTGCAGGAACAACATTGGCAAATGGATTCATAAGCCAGAGTCCTTCTAGCTTCCAGGATAGAAGATAGTTCTCTAGGCTGGGCTCCTATAAACAAGACTGGGTTTTGTTCTTTGCTGGATGTAGCAGGGAGGACGGAGGCCTGGCAGGTTTTCTGGGACTGTCCTGTTATTGAAAAATCAATAGCTACACAAGATAGGGCATTAGGCCATATTATGGAGCCTAAATTACAAATACCCTTTAATGTCTATGGAATCATGGCTATTACTAGGCAATCGATCTTAGCTTTATTACCTCTCTCACTCTCTGTTATACATAAACATAGCAGCTCTGGATACATTCAGAAAGATGGTTTCAAAACAAATGCCAACATTCCAAGAGAATTTGAATAGCCAAGAACATAGGATTTTTATTACCAGGCTCATATTCTAGCGGGGAGGAATCAGTTGTGCAGGGGTGCCAAAGTTAACACCATTTGTAGTGTGAAACGAGGGTGTACTGCCTGTGTAGTTTGCAGAGAAGACTTGCTGCACATAAATTGCTAAATACGCTAAGAATAACTAATGAAGATCAAGGTGATTGACACAGAAATTCCCTTCTCTGACCATTCTGTCTCTAATGATTTCTTACAGCAGTTTACTGTACACGGTCCCTAAAATTTCACCATTGTTCATTCCTAATGTCAGCTAAAAATTAAAGGTTCCTGTTAAATGCTAGCATGCTGCTATTAAAATGCTAACATGTTAACTGGGAGGGAGCATATTAAATAAAGCAAGATGAGGGAGGAGGTAGGGAGATTAGTGTTATGGGAAGATAAATTTTACTGTCTGTAAGATGTATTGGGAGTAAGGGAGAGATGGAAACTACATTAATGAACTACTGTATAGTTTCTCCATAGCTGGTTTGAAATCAATTGCGGTGGACATTTGCTCCCTGGGAGTTATGCTTACGTGGGAAATAGGCATATTTGTCTCTGTCCAGATGTAAATATGAACAAAGGGAACTTAAGGAACAGACTTAGCCTCAAGGATTTTCTGTTATTCAAGCTTCTCCAGAGCCAACATCTGGTTGGAAACCTACATATCAGCAGGATAGTCTTTCATTCCCAACAAAACATGTGAATGCTGAATGTAGGAGCACACATCTAATCAAAGGGAGTTCCTTGTTCTCCAAACCCTCTGCTGGGAACTAAAACTGATTTGAAACTTATCTAGAATATTCAACTCCCCTTGTATCTATCTATCTATCTATCTGAATTCCCTTTTCTGACCATATATATTTTTTATTTTAGAGAGAAATAAAGCGTGCATGAGTGGGGGGAGAGGGACAGAGGGAGAGAGAGAATCTTAAGCAGTCTCCACACTCAGTGCACAGCCCGGCCCAGGGCTTGATCCCATGACTCTGGGATTATGACCTGAGCTGAAAGTCAAGAGTTGGATGCTCAAATGACTGAGCCACCCAGGTGCCCCAATGACATCTATATATTTACTTATTCATTAGTTATTCATTCAACAAACATTTACAGAGTATGTACATACTTAGTAAGGGCTCTGATTAGTGAGTCAAGCTTTCATATGGGCATACGTCTGGGGAGGACCAGATTACAGAGAGCCTTTCATGGCTGAAGAGCTTGGGTGTAATAAACAATTGGAAACCATTGGAGGATGCAGATAAAAAGGATAACATGGTCATATTTTAGTTTTCAGACAGATCAACATGAGTACCATGTGGAATATGGCTTTGAGGGGAAACGCTGGGAAGAGGGAAAGCTAGGAGACTGGTTCGGTATTCCAGATAAGAGATGATAAGGTTCTAATGTAGACAAAACAGTAGGGATGGAAAAGGGTTACTGATCTGAGAGATAAGGATAATAGATTGGATGCTGAATTGCCAGTTAGGGACCTGAAAACCTTTTGGACCATTTCCCTGTTGCACCTACGATAAAGGATTTTAGTTGCAATAATGCCTCTTATTAATCAACTCTAGGCCAGAGTTTGGCAAGTTTGGCAATCTAAGGTACATGGTCAAAAATGGAAGTGGAACTGAAGAACATGGAGTCATTCCTTACGCCACCCACTCTGAGATGCCACTTTGCTGGCCCTTCCTCTTCACTCCTCCCACTTGCACTCAGCTTTCAACATCATTCAATACTCAGCAGTCCCCTTCCATTAGCATGTATGTGGGTGATCACCTTTATTATTCTCTCTCCTTTTCTCTCCATTTACAGCTTATAACAGAATAAATAACAGAATATTGACTTCCAGCGTACAAAGCTGTTGAATGCTAGTCTAGACCTTATTCTAAAATTTGCAAGGCTACAAGTCATATGACAGTAGATACTCTTGGCCTAGTCATGTAATTGGTACGAGGGATTCCTAGAGATCATAGTTGGTCTTTCCAGATTTTCTGATGTTTTGGGCATGCTAGTAAGTAGAGTAAGCATTGATGCAAGAACACTAAGATGCCAACTAATAGTGTGATGAGGAATAGGAAGTGGCTGTATCTGGGTGGTGTGGGCTCTAGAAAAATGATTTGCCTACAGGATCTATCCTCAAAAGCTATGTCCTGACAATACTTTAATAACTTTTATTGAGGGGTGTTCTATTTTGGAGGCCAGGGTTTTTGTCCAAGGAAGTCCAACCCATTGAGTGATCAGAGCCGCAATGCAGGCAGCAGAGCTTACTGGTTGTGTGAGGGAGGAAAAATGGGCCATTGTGTTAGGGGATAATATGTCAATTTTAAATATGACATTAGTATCCAAGATTATGGGGGAAGGGACTTTCTTCCCCAGGGAGGAACTGGCAGACGCTGGTCAGGTTTAAAGGCTTTAGCAGGGGACTTTCATCCTAGATGAGAAATAGGTACAATCCCACTGGGTTGCGCTGGGCCAGGAGGTGAGTGGGACATGCAGGTTTCACCTGAAGCTCTCCAGATGCTAGGGACTCCTGACCCAAATGTTGCTGGAGGCTTTTCATGTACACCAAGTTTGGGACAGAATTAACAATAGATACTGGCAGGAGACAGTTTGCAGGAGACTCTTCCATCTCATACTATATCAATTTTTACAGATGTCCAGGATTCATGAGGGCTCAATTCAACTTTGTTTCTGCTACCTTTTTAACTAGACACCTTCTGACTTGGGGATTCGCAATAAACTAGCCTATTTTCATTTCCTTTGTTGTCATGCATGACACATATAAATGTAGATTGTTCAATACAGACACACCAGGTCTTGCCAACCAGATATGACTGAATTTTCAATCTTTACTGGGGACTTGATTTTACTCCTATAACATTTTGAGAAGATATATAGGATTAAAGAAGGATTTAAATATGGTCAAAGCCATAGTAGAGACTCTTCTAAGTTCAAAATAGTTTCCATTTAACCAGTAGCCCTTAAAATAGATAGCCCTGAGCCCATCTATGTTTTTCACTGAGGTGTATGCAATTTTATGCATACAGCTTAATGAATGTTTATAAATGTAAGCACCCTTGTTACTACCACCTACCATCTGTATCAAGATATGCACGTTTTCATCACCCTGGAAGGGTTCTTTATGCCCATTCTAAGTCAAGTTCCCCTTAGAAGTTAACACATATTCTGACATCTGTCTATATACTAGTTTTGCTTATTCTTGAACTTCATATAAATGGAATAACACGGTGTGTACTCTTTTGTGTCTAGCTTATTTTCAATGTGATATCATTGTGTTTAATCTATGTTTCTGTGTATATCAGTAGTTTATTCTTTTTTTGTTCATTTTTAAATGGTTGTACCATACTTATTGTTTTTCATGTTAATGGACGTTTAGATTGTTTATGGCTTTTTGGTGATATGAATAAAGATACTACAGACATTCTTCTATTGTTTTTTGGTGGATGTGCACTCACTGATCTTGGGTATATGCCTAAAAATAGAATTGCTAGGCCATAGGACAGATGTAGGTTTACAGCTTTAGTAGGTAATGCAAAAGTATTTTCCCAAGGGGTGGACAGATTTACCCTCCCACCAGCAATGTGTGAAAGCTCCAATGCTTTACATCTTTGGTTACCATTTGATATTGTTGGTCTTTGGTATTTAGCCATTCTTGTAGGTGGATAGTGATATATAGTTATGCTTTTAATTTGCATTCGCCTGATGACTAATGAGCTCTGGCCATTTGGATATTCTATTTTGTGAAGTATTTTCTCAAATTATTCTCAATTTTAAAAAATTTGACTCTCTGCCTTTTTGTTATTGATTTGTAGGAATTAATTGTATATCCTGGATATGAGTTTCATGTCAGATATATATTGTGACTCTCTTTTCCTCAGTATGTTGACTTACCACTTTCTTGATGTTTTTTGATGAACAATTCTTAATATAAAAAAGTCATGGTGGGGGTGCCTGGGTGGTTCAGTGGGTTAAGTGTCTGACTTCAGCTCAGATCATGATCTCACAGTCTGTGAGTTCGAGCCCTGTGTTGGGCTCTGTGCTGACAGCTCAGAGCCTGGAGCCTGCTTTGGATTCTGTGTCTCCCTTTCTCTCTAGCCCCCTGCTCCTTGCTCTCTCTCTCTCTCTGTCTCCCAAAAATAAACTTTAAAAATAAATTTTTTAAATCATGGTTATATCACGTTTTCATTTCATGATTTATGCTTTTGGGGTCCTGTTTAAGAAATATTTGCTTAACATGGTCTTACAGACCACTTAATTATAGTGCATTTTCTGGAAATTGGGAATTATGATGAGGCTAAATTTCTATTTAGTAAAGATTAAACTTCTCAATTTGAAATAAATGTAATTTACAAAAAAGTGCAAAAATGGTACCAAAACACCTATAACTCTTACCCAGTTTCTAATTATTTACATTCTAGCACATGTGTGTTTCTTCTGCCATTTTCTCTTCCTCTCTCTCTCTTTTTGTCTCTTTATGTTTACTTCAATGTGTATTTTATAGAAGACCAGTGTACCTTTCTATATAGCCACAGGGGAAAAAACTATTTAAATCAAGAATTTGATAGATTACTATCCAGTACACAGACCCTGTGAAAATTCTATCAATTGTCCAAATAATGAGACAATTCTAGCCAAACTAGCAAACAAAAACCATTTTTCCTCTAGTCCAAGATACAAATCATGATCACAGGCTGCATTTACTTATGTCTTTAATCTCCTTCAATCTGGAATAGTTTTTCAATCTTTTCTTTGTCTTTCATGGTGATATTTTGAAGACTAGAGACCAATTGTTTTGTACAGTTCCCCTCCCTTTACATTTGACATTTCCTTATAATTAATGGAGGTTATGCATTTTTGGCAAGAATATGACAGAAATGACGTTGTGTCATATTCTGTTCATCACAGCAGAAGGCACGTGATATTTACCCTATCACTGATGATGTGAAATTAGATCACGTTGCTAAGGTGGTGCCTACCTGTTTTCTCCATTGTAAGTGCCGTAACCCAACTACAGAGGCATGATGGAATCCCACCCCAATTTTTTTCAGGTATCAAGACTGAAGATGCCACACACACAACAAGAAGATAAGATGTTTTATTTCTTACATAACTGAGGTCTCTGTAGAGAGCAGAGCAGATTTCTCTGGCACATTCTATCTCTTACACTGCCCCCCAAAGAAGTTATTGACCTTTCCAGCACCCAGTGTCTTTTTGGCATGTGGGGGTTCTCTTGGCAACATATTCCTTATTTCCAAATTGTACTTAAGTCCATTACTTCTGTTAGTTGGTATAAATTCATCCATACCTCTAATTCAAATCCCCAAATCACAGGAATTATTCTAGCTGTGTCATTTGAACTCCCTTTCCCAATGAGAAACATGGTTCCTATTTTCTTATTTGCTCATTTCCCTCTTTTATAATCAATATATTGACCCCTTTGGCTGCCTCCTCTGCCCAAGCCCCACAAGTTCTGGTCACTCCTTTAGTCTCAGTCACCTTCTTGGCCTGGGTCTTGTGTGCCTCAGTAGCCCTGGCTGCCTCTTTGGCCCTGGCCTTGCCAAGCTTGGCAAACCTGGATGATTCATGGGAAGGAAAGGAATGGGAACCAATATGTAATTTCTAAAGAAAATAGAAAGAAGAAGACAAAAAAAAAAAAAAAGGAAAAATCATTATAAATCTTTTTGAGTTAGTATTGAACTTAGTTTTTCTATGTTCACAATAATTTTAAAATTGGTTAAATAATCGGCTTTAATGAGTGATGAAACCCAGTCATTGTGTTGGACTTGAGAGAGGGAAAATGGAAGACCTGGCTTCAAATGTGCTCAGCATGAATTGAGGGGGAAAAATAAGATTTAGTCCCATCTACTCAAGACCAAGAATGTTTTCATAATGTTTTTAGTGATTACCAATCCTAATAATAATGCTCTAATAGCATGAGAGCTATCATTTCCACTTAGTGATGACCTTGCTGAGCTCAATTAACCTGCCCTGAAAGATCACAGAGCGAATATGTGACAGAGCTTGCATTTGAACCTCAGTGTGTCTGACTCTAAAGGTTAGCCTTTCCTCCCTGTTCCTACCATTTCTTACTTTAAAGGATTATATGTTTAACTGATAAGTAAATACAAGAGTTAAGGTGTTAATAATTCTGCTTTTATTGAAGATTGACGAAACCTCAATCTCTGGAGAAGGTCAGAACAAAGATGTGGCGATGATAGAAGGAACTGTTGTGTCTTTAACTTTCTTAGAGGTGTTTGGGGTCACCTTTGAGAAAAACTTTAGGGACTGCATTTCCTGGCAGGTAGGGAGAGAGGAATTACTCCTAGCCAAAGGCAGAGTCTTTGCCTGTGGAGATAAGGACTTTATTCCTTACCTGCATATTCTTCATAATAGGCTAGATTTTAATGCTAGAGCAATTTCCAATACCTGGGAAAGAATTGCTTGCTGTAAGCTGGCTGGATTCTGCCACCTGGGGTGTTTTTCCCATTAAAAAATTATTTTATATGTAACCTAATCATCCGGTTTCCAAAAACTGTTCCCAAAATTAGATTACATTTCATATTTAATACCAAAATTATGGCCCCATGAAGACTTCTGACCTAATTGTCCTTCTTTATACTTTTCTCTTGTTCTTTCTGACGCTTCTCCAGGATGCTAACTCATCTGAATGTGTGTTCAGAATGGAGTCCCACATATTTTTCCACTTGGGGCTTACTTCCATCTCACCGCTGTCAAATAAAAAACAAATCTGGACTTAGTAAAGAGAGACTTTATTTGAAAGGATTGTTTCAAGGATTATTTCAAGGATTATTTCTCTGATCATGTGGTCGGAGAGTTCTACTTATTGTAATAATAGATCAGCAAGGTTTATGATCAAGGTTTAGGCAGAGAGAGTTTTTTCTTTTGAGGAAAATAAACAAGACCAGAAATAACCATGTGTGTGGAACAGGGATGAAAGGGTGGCTGATCACATCACAGAAAGTTATACTCTGAGGTCAGCCTGTCCTTGGGGAGTGGATGGGAATCAAGGAGAGGTTGGATGCTGGCTCAGGCTCAGGTCAGAATTCAGGGATTAGAGAGAAAAGAAACTTAACCAGAATTGGATTCATAAGCACTTTGTTCTGATTGTGGGGTAGGGGGCGGGGGGGGGAGAAATCATCACAGGCAATCATGTATGAGACAAAGAATGGAAATGTGGAGGTTCTGTGTCTGGTCTTACCATATATAAACAAGGGAGCGTCTGCGAGTCTTACTTAGGTCATTTGGAGAAGGATGTTACTTTGCGGCAGGCTGTTTCCCAGAACACCAAAGAATGGGTGGGAGGTTTCTTAGCCGCAGCTGTTTTATAGGATGACAGTGCCAGGATAAAGTGCAGCTTTGTCGCCACATTTCTCACTGCTGTGGGATCACCTTGTTGCCAGACATACTTGTCTTCTATGGATGACAAGGCCTCCACCACTGCTCTAGGCTCCAGAACAGGATTCTCTTCTTCACCTTCCCAAGTATGGAGGAGAAAGTTCCACTGTTCCAACAGAGCACAGCCAAGATGGGGGAAGAAAGAAGGAAAGCACATCACAGGCAATTCCTCATAATAATCATGTTAGGTCATGCTTGTTTTCAGGTTCAAGTTCAAGCCCAGACTACACTTTGGTTAAAGGTACAAAAAGTGAGTCTTCATTTTCTTTCCCGGGATTAACCTTTTCACAGGATGGTACAGTGAGATGATTCACGTACATAAAGTAAAAATCCAGCCTTACTTAGTGAGGGACCTTGACTTTGGATACCAAGTGGCGACAGCAAGACGATCATACCAACAGGGCTACATCCCATAAAGCCACACATGAAGTCTAAGATGTCCAGTCAATATTGAGCCCAGTCTTGTTCTTTTTACAACACCTCCTTCCAGGATGAGACATAAAATATGGCAGCATATCCTTGCCCTTCTTGAACCCTTTTCACCTTAGCTTGCTTCTTCTGGTAACGTTGTCTATCCAGAGAAGAATACACAAAACTTACCATGAATAGCAATTACCTTATAGGCATAGTCATCTAAATTCATCCAGAGGAAAAGAGCACTTATCTTCAAAGAAACAATGGACAAACATTTCTGCTCTCATCTGGCATCTTGCACCTGGGTAATTCCTGCTCATCTTTCAAGGCTCAGCTTAAATATTATTTTCTCAGGACAACTTCCCCAATTCCACATTTAGTGGTCCTCAGCTTACAGATTCTTAATAGCACTTTTTTTTTTTTTACTTCCTCATTGCCTTTAGGGCACTTTATATGTTATTCGTATCATTTTTGCTTATTTTCTCTGTCTCCTATGATACAGCCTGTGAACACCATGAGAAATGTATCTGACTCGTCACCACTCTTATTTGCCTGGTGTAGAGTTTCTGTCCATAAATATGTGAGTAAAAATTTATAGAGAAAAGCTTTACTGGGTCTAAGACTTCAGCATTAGAGTTGAGGATGACCTAATTATTCCTAAAAACAATAGGTAAGATTGCTTATCTTTGCATAAACCTATATGGCCCAGGTGCTGTGCCTTTCATTTTGTTTTTGTTTTTATTTTTCTTTGTTCAGAAAGTCACAGCTTCCCTTAAAGGTAAATTGGAGTCTCCACTCTTGAGTGGTAGAGAAAATATGCAAGAACTTTTGAAATGGTAGTTTTTCTAACTTCTACACCCATCACGATTGTTAAAATAAGGGCTTAGTCACAGCCTGAGTCTGAGGTTACATATGTTATTTTCAGAATTAATGATGTATAGTGTAATTTGAGCTCTGAAAATGATAATACCTATATTCATCCTGTGATTTACCATTTTCAAAGCAATTTCACATTGGCTCATTTCATCCTCATGAGTGCCTTTTGAGAAAAAAACAGTTTTTACACCCATTTTACAAGTGAAGAATCTGCAGTCCGTGTCTATTACTTGGCTTCCCCAAGACAGGCTGCTGAGAGCAAACTGGGGTCTAGCCCAGGCTTCCTGACCACATCCAATGCACCTGACACCACTCTCGTTGCTGAGTCAACAGCAAAGGGGACTTGGCCCATTTCTATCTTAGTTTCAAATAGATTGTGTGTCTTTGGCCTCCTTTTCCAAATGAGAGCCAGTTGGGTTTATCTCAAAGTGGATGCTGTTCTTTGGCACTGAGCCTTCTTTCTCAAAGGATATTGAGAGCTGGCAAGGATCTCACCAGTTACTCAGTCCAACGCAACATCCCCACCATGTGGCTGTCCAGCCTGAACTTGAATGTCTGACCTGACGGAGAACTCACTCCTATACACATTCACCTGTATCTAGTTATGTTGGCTTTCGATTTAGGAGACCTTGAGAGAACTAATATAATCATCCTTACTTTACACAAGGAGCAACTGAGGCACACAACATTTAAGCAATTTGCTCAAGGTTGCACATAGAGTAAATTGCAGACTCTAGATTTGACCCCCCAGCATGCTGACTCTTAGAGCCCCCTTGCTAAATAAGCACATATTCTGCCTCTGTACCTAATCAGTATCTCCCCCATTGCTTCAATGAAGGTTATAAACCTTCCAGGTATTCTGACGCCAATTTTAATGAACATGGATGCATGTCCAAGTGATGCGGATTAAGGAGAGGAACACATTATTTAGAGATTTGGATTTTGGCTTGGTTTGAGAGCTTGGCTGTGGCAGGACAGGATTCATCACATCCAAAGGAAATGTGTTAGCGAAATATTTTCTTCTTTAAATGCTCCTAATCAGCCCATTGTGGTTGTAGAAATTACCCCTTCTGGTGTAAGGCAATGATTACGATCAGGATAGAGATCTGGCTTCGTTGCAAACTCTGTTTAGATTCTAAGGCAGTTCCCACTCCTCACCACAACCCAGTTGCAATCTGCCATCTTTAAGACCGGGTGTGAGGTGGGACTGCCTAGCCATACAGTCTGCAGTGGACAAAGGACGCGTTTATGTTTCTCCATATCTGACTTCAACTTAGCTCATGAGCCACCTATTTTTTTTTCTAAGGCAAAAAACTCAGCCTTGCAAATTAAGGTAAGTCAGTCATTTTTATTTAAAATTCAGGGGTGCCTGGATGGCTCCGTTGGCTGAGTATCTGGCTCTTGGTTTCAGCTCAGGTCATGATCTCACCATTTGAGCTCCAGCTGATGCACACTGACAGTGCAGAGCCTGCTTGGGATTCTCTCTCTCTGCCCCCCACCCCCCACTAGCGCACACTATCTCTCTCTCTCTCAAACAAAACTTTAAAAAAATGAACAAAAAATAAAATCCAATCTCACTTAGGTAGCTACTACATCAATTCCATTTCTCCCAGTCCCTCCCCTTTCCTTCTCTTCCACTGGGGAAGAATAGAGGTGCAAAAGTCTGTGCTAGCTCCAGGTTGGGGTGGGGTGGGGTGAGCATAGAATCTCAACCCATTATGTGTTCTTACAGGCCACCGCTGAGGTTATCTCATTCTTCCAGGTCTTGGTCACACCCTGTCCCTGCTGGGACTGTAGCATCTGCTTGCGGACTCACCTATAGGTGCCTATAGATGTAACACACCCTGTCTCCTCCTTGTTCCAGCCTGGAGGGCTCTTCCTATTGGCTAGCACTCTCAGATACTCTTAGATGCTTCCATGACAGGGCTGTAGGACTCTCCACAGGGCCTTCTCTGGGTCTCCTTGTAGCTGTTTCTGTTCCACCCTCTGGCTCTTTGTAAAGCAAAGAGCTCTCCCCCACAGCAAGAGAGATAAACCCTCTCTGCTTTGAGAGCCTCCAAAGTTATTTGAAGTTGTCAACCACCCTTCCCTCCCAAGGTTTTGACCCCAAAAGCGGATCAAGAAGTGGTTTCCCAACCAACCTTCACACGTGCAGACACGTTTCTATCTCGTCCCAAAGCTTTCCCCATTACCCATGTTCAGTACACAACTTTACTTTCTTATTTCCTTGTCTAGTTGCTACACAGCTCTTAGGTCAGCCTTGCCTCTTCCTTTCTCCATAGTTGAAGCTGAACTCTACATTCCGAGCACTATAGTTCTTGAAGAGCTAAAATCAACAACAATGACAAAAGTCCTCTTCAGTTTCCAAAGTTGTTAAAATAGGATATTGAATGAGGCTTTTCCTATTGTCCTGGAATTTTGGCTGAAGCCCCAAACCTGGAACAGTAAGTACTGTGACATTCTAAATAGAGCACCAAGTTGCTGCCAGTTAGTACTTCCAGTGCTAGTGAAAAGGTTGCCAAACCAGGCTCCTGATCCCCCACCCTCCCCTCCCCAAACAACCTATGCAAACAGGAGACTGGCGATTCCAAGGGAATTGGTTACAGGACAAGAAAGCTTTACAGTAGCAGTCATGTCTGAAGCTTTTACCTTTTCCTTGGGTTGGGAGCGGGAAGGGGTTCTCCAAGAGAATCATCCAGAGAGTTCTTTGAGGTCAGAAAGAAAGGGACTGGGACCACCCTCCCCAGGTGGATATTGCTGAGTTGCAAAAGTCACAGGTCACTACAACGAAGCCCATCAGAGTGTAGCACTCACAGGTTACTCTTAAGGGAGCTTAATACGAGCGTCCTGGTAAACATAGAAATGCGTGCCTGCTTCTAGCCCAGAAGCAACAGGTCACTGGAGCCCCTGTGACAGCAGGGTGGGGAAACAGGGCATCCAGTGGCAGACTGCTTGCGCTCCTAGTGTTTAGTGCAGCAGGGTGTTTGAGAATGGCCCAAATGGATGGTGCAGAAAGTAGCTAAACTTGAACCATCTCTTAGCTATCCAATAGGCTATCTTTCAGGGGCGAGGGGAAGCCAACATCTGTGGGAGTGTTCCCAGAGACAGAAATTGAAAAGGGAGTGATTGGCTAATGGTCCAGTTGTCAATGTCAGGAATTTGTGCAGGGATGAAATTCACACAATGGATTCTAGACCCCTTGGAAGAATCAGCATATGACACCTGTTGCATGGAGGACATCACTAGTCAGCATAACTACAGAGGGCCACTAGAACCAAACCTAATAAATGAGAAGAATGTTTGCCCCTTTCCTGTATATTCCTACTCTTCTTTCAGTCAGAGCCTCAATGGGAAGAAGGAGGTGTTTTTTTCTTTACCCACTCTAGGTCTCCAAGCTGGGTTAGGGATGGCCTGAGTGTAAAGCTTTCTTTGGATGAGACAAAGTACCTTTTGCTGTATGCTCGAAGGGACATCTGTAGTACCAAAAAGGGAGCACTAGTCTTGAAAACAGGACCTGCTCTTAAAACCAAGAGTGGCCATAAAGTCATAGATCTGCTTGAGTTGTCATCAAAGAACCAGAAATACATCTGGAAAAGAATACAACGTTTTCCTACAGGCTGAGCAACAGTGAGTGAGTTACTGAGTTAGTTTCTGCCTCTGTGCCAAGACCGGGTTAGGAGATCAAGGGTTTAAAAGGTGGTTCTCGCTGGAGTCTTTTGCGACCTCCCTTTTTTATGGTTGTTAGTCTTACCCTCCAACAGTTTAATGGTAGAATGGTGGCAGGTAAGGAAAAATTACAACGCAGGAAAATATATCAGTTAATATTTAAAACAATCTTTCCCCTCTATGGGAAAAATGGTCTGGATGCTATCAAGATTGTTTTTTGAGTTTTATTTATTTATTCTGAGAGAGAGCGAGCGAGCATGTGGGAGGGGCAGAGAGAGAGGGAGACACAGAATCCGAAGTAGGCTCCAGGCTCTGAGCGGTCAGCACAGAGCCTGACGTGGGGCTCAGACTCACCAACCATGAGATCATAACCTGAGCCAAAATCAAGAGCCAGTCGCTTAGCCAACTGAGCCACTCAGGCGCCCCAAGATATATACATATTTTTAAATTCTAGCTTCTTTTCATGATGGTGTTGTTGCTTCCTTAGATAGGAGTAGGGGGTGAGAAAATTATTTTTCTTAAGATATCTTTATTTTTGGTTCTTTTTTTTTTGTCCTTTTAACAAATTGATTCCAGATTAGTTCACTGTGTACATAGTTTGCAGAGAGCCAGGCTTATGTATGGCACTGCCTCTTCAGACCCTGACCCTATATCCCAGACGTGTATTCTCTGCTCTTTAGGTAGTGGCAACGGTATGTTCACAAGCCTCCTACCCCACTCCTAGGTTTGTTCCCTCTAAAACATTTTCCACAATGCTGCCAGAGAAATTGTCAAAACTTTATCCAATCCTCAGTCCCGTGTTTAAAACCCATCAATGACCTTCCATTGCCAGAGAAAACTTACTTTTATTCTGCAATAGTCTTTATGTTCCAGCACTCGTCCAATCTCTTTTTCCTTCTTGTCTGTATCTTTGCTCATCCCCAGTGAACTCCTTATTGCCTTCCGCAAACATCATAGGTTTTGCTCCCTAAGGACCTAACCTCTCTCCTTGCCATTCCCTGTCTCCCCCCAGCCCCCCACCACCCAACAGGCACCACCCACCACTTTCCTCCTCTTATGTGCCAATACCTGGCGAACCTTCAGTCTTCCTGCAAGAACACGTCTTTGCAAATCTTTGGGCAGCGTTGTTTATCCTCCCTGCGTGCTCTCCTCACGTCTATTATGGTTCTTTCTGTAATAGCCTTTTCTCTTTGCTGTATTTCTCTTCCACGAATATTTGCACATTAAGGGAAAATGGAGGGTATTTTCCATGACTTTATTCCCATAGACTGGCGCACCCTGATTGGAGAATAACAGAATGAAATCATTTCAGATCTTTTATGGCTCCTCTCTTTTTTCAGATGTATTCAGTAAAGTGGGATATAGACTACCTCAATTCCTTGAGAGAACGAGATGTGCTGTACCCTTCCACAGTGAATGTACTTAACTTCCGAGGTTCCTGTGGTTTGCTTAGTGAGTTCTGTGAGTTTTTAAGCTGAGGACAGCACCAGACGAAATGAGGCCAGATCGAAAGAAATCTGTCACAGGACCAGGAAGAATTTAAATGAAGTACTTTAGTGCTCCCATCCGCTGGCTATTAATGTCTCTCATTCCTTCCTGGAATTACTCTAGAAGACTGAGAGAAGTGTGAGAGAGAAAAGCAGAGGAACTAACACTTCTTGCTATAACTTTCTTTTGTCCCACATCTGGTGACTGACAAGGACAGGATGGGCAGACTGTCTTTCTTGCCCAGAGCCATTTTAATCCATCATCATATTGAAGAGTCTTCAGAATGAGAAGTGACAGCCCCCACCTCGCAAGGGCTCTGCTGGGGAAATACCTCTGCACCCGAGGTCCCAGAGGGTTGTCCGGACATGATGGGCCACAGCTTCTGAGACCATGCAGGGAGGGGCGACAGCCACGGGGATGAGCAGGAGCCTTGCTGGAGGAGCTGTGGCCAAGGAGGAGGAAGGCCATTGAGTGGAGCGGTATCCGTGAGAAGCCACTGTAGGACAGTGTTCCCAGGCTGATCTCGTAGCTGGAAGGAGCTCACCAACTTTGCAAAGTGAGCGACTCCTTCTCCTACAGCTCACCCCAGCTTCTCCTCAAGCAAGAGGAACATCAGATTGATCTTTCTCCTCTGTACCTCGCTGTTTTTGGTCTCCGGCAGGTCTAAATCCGGTTCCATCTCCCTTCATTTCCTTTCCCGCAGCATGGGTTTACCAAAATTAAGTTTTGCTGACTAACAATTCTCTAAGGCCTGATTTCACTATTATCTAAATAAGAACACTCGGTCTGATTCATCCTGGATTCAGGCTCTAAATGTGCCTTTAGAAGAAGTAACATTTATTTTGAGCTGACGGAAGTGGGAGATTGGCCTTGCCTTCCCCCTGCGATCAGTATTAGCTTTAGTCCCCAATTTACAAATGTTTGGGTCCTGTCAGGCAACACAAACATTTCAACATCAAAAGGCTGCTGGCCTTGAGATTTGGCCCTTCCAACTGGCAGGAACGACTCAGAGGCAGTGCTTTTAAAATGTTGTATAAAATGTATATATATTTATATATATTTTTTCTTTCCCCCAACAACTGATAACCTTTCTTGTACCAAAAATTGCTAGATTTGATGCAATTTGGTATGGTCTGCAGCACCGTTGGAAGGAGATTACAGCAGGGGCATTTGTGCCTTGGAACTTCTCTTCACAGTAACAGAAGTAGGAGAGAGAGAGGGATCATCCTCGGAAGAGATTTCGTGTGGTGACAGCAGAAGAGGGGAAGCCAGAGGATTCAAACATTCCGTCAACATTCTCTGAAGACAGACACTTTTGATTTCATAGCATATGTTCAGTCTCAGAGATTTCAAGTCTAGGCTCTCTTAGTCAAGAAACAAAAAGAGTTTGGGGCACCTGGGTGGCTCATTAGGTTAAACATCCCTACTCTTGACTTTGGCTCAGGTCATGATCTCATGGTCCCTGGGACTGAGCCCTGCGTTGGGCTCTGCGCTGAGAATGTGGAGCCTGCTTGGGATTCTCTTTCTCCCTCTACCTCCGCCCTTCCCCCATCCTCTCAAAATAAATAAATCTAATTTTAGCTCCAAAAGAGGAGGAGAGGAAGCACTAAATTTCCCTGTCGTTAGCTGTCATACTAATATCCTAGGGCTGCTATAAGGAATTAATTTCCAAGGGCTGCTGTAAAAACAACAGAAATTTATTCTCTTCCTGTTCTGGAGGCTAGAAGTCCTAAGTTAAGTTAGTGGGGCCATGCTCCCTCTGAGACTCTAGGTAGAATCTTCCCTTGCTTCTACCTAGTTTCTGCTGGTAGCCGGCAATCGTGGGTGCTCCTTGGCTTGCAGCTGTATCATTTATATCTCTCCTCTGTCCTTCCATGGTGTCCTCCCTGTGTGTATGTCTTCATATTGTCCCTCTTCTTATAAGTGCGTGGGTCATATTGGGTTAAGGGCCACCTTTCTCTACTATGACCTCATCTTAACTAACTGCACCTGCAATGACCTTATTTCCAAATAAGGTCACTTTCTGAGATACAGGGGGTTAGAACCCAACATATCTTTCTGGAACACAAAATTCCATCCATGGTAGCTCTCTAGGAAGTTTGAGAGGTTGGACTTATGAAAGTCAATGGCAGCTGGCCATTGTGAGGTCATCGAATCAAGCACTTCCTGCTCCGCACCTGCCCTGCAGCAGCCCACTCCCAGACATCTGCGAACTGTGGTCATCCATCCCAGGGTGGAATGCTTCTCCATGGTGCACGTACTTCTGCAGGATCCTAGTTTTGTTGTGGGAGATAGAGAGGCAACATGGAGAGAGGAGGTGTCCTCAGAAATGTGTGCATAACACAAATCACCCAACTTGCTGCAGGTTCAGATTCCCGGGACTCAAGCTCTAGAGATGCTGTTGGCCATTCGATCATAGGTGTTCAAGTGGCTACATTTTGAGAAACACTTACACAGACAAGAGTCCAGGTAAATTTAATTTGGATTTTGAGTGAGCTAAATCCTGACTAGCTGTATGGCTGTGAGCAGAAATAAAGCTGTTAAAGCCTTGGCTTTTCCCTCCTTAATCTGGAGAGATGATTAACACCACATACTGTAGGTGACTATTTTAAGAATTAGAGATACTTTGGTATACCCAGGTAACTACAGCCCCACAGTTTCATGGGGGAGAATAGAGAGCCTTGTCTGGCCTCATTCAGAGGTGCCCTCCTCCCCCTGTGAGTCCTGGGGCTGTTTCCTGTGTAACCTGGGGTATTTTAAAAAATTTTTTTAGCCTTTATTTTTTAGAGAGAGAGAGCAAGCAGAGGAGGAGTAGAGAGAGGGAGACACAGAATCTGAAGCAGGCTCCAGGCTCTGAGCTGTCAGCACAGGGCCCGACGCAGGGCTCGAACTCACGGACCGTGAGATCATGACCTGAGCCGAAGTCGGCCACTTAACTGACTGAGCCACCCAGGCACCCCTAACTTGGGCTATTTTAAGCACCTGTGCAGTTCTCTTCTGTGGTCCAATGTCATGAGCCTTCCCCATCATTGTTTGCTGTCGGTCAGCTTGGTCAGAAACTCTGACCAATGCCATCAGAAGAGCTGCTGAGATTAGCCCCTGCCCATTTGGTGGACCCAGTCTCCTGTTAACCCCTCAAGTCCCCTGGGAATTTTTTATCACCACTGACTCTGCTATGGAGACCTTCCTGGGTTTTTGATATGCTTCCCTTAGTGGCCCATCTCTCCCGGATATAGCTCCCAGCTCTGGATTCTCATTGCCCGGCGTTCATTCTGGACCTTGCCCCTGAGCTGCTGTCTATCACTGGTTGGAATCCGTGTCTTTTTATGGGTGTTTTCAGACTGTTCTAGGTAGAACATTCCCTTTTAATTTTGCAGAGTTTTGTTATTTCTGCCCATTGTTTATTTCTCTCTAGAGGCCTGGCACATCATCCCTGTGGCTCAATATCATAAGGATCTTCTTTTGAGACCAAAGACGTGTTTGTAAATTTCTGCACCCCAACTGTGATACGGTGCATATTCCTGGCAAATTCTTCTGCTCATATGAATCCAGTCTTTAAAAATTTTTTTTTAAACGTTTTATTTATTTTTGAGACAGAGAGAGACGGAGCATGAACGGGGCAGGGGCAGAGAGAGAGGGAGACACAGAATCCGAAGCAGGCTCCAGGCTCTGAGCCGTCAGGCCAGAGCCCGACGCGGGGCTCGAACCCACGGACCGCGAGATCGTGACCCGAGCCGGTCGGACGCCCAACCGACTGCGCCACCCAGGCGCCCCGAATCCAGTCTTTTAAAAACCTGATACCAGAGGGAAGCCTGGGTGGCTCAGTTGGCTAAGCAGCCGCCTCTTGATTTCAGCTCAAGTCATGACCTCATGGTTTGTGGGATCAAGCCCTGCATCAGGCTCTGTGCTGACACCACGGAGCCTGCTTGGGATTCTCTCTCTCCCTTTCTCTCTGCTCCTCCCCCACTCATACTTGCGCTCTCTCGCTGTCTCTCTCTCTCTCAAAATAAGTAAACATTTTAAAAACAATAAATAAAAAAATAAATAAAAACTTCATACCACGGTCTGACACCTACTTAAAACTGTAGGTAAATGAATTCCTTTCTCCAATCCAGCTGAGGCCCTGATTTCTATGTGTCATGTAATTAAGTTCCTGATGTATAGTAGGTCCTCAATACATGGCAACTGCAATGATTGTACTATATATAGTTACCTCGATTTAAAAACAAAAAAGTCTTTCTTATATAAAGCCAAAGTTTTATCCCCTAAACTTTATGCTGTTCTCTAAGTTATACAGAATAAGCTATTCTCTCTTACCAGTAAAGTTTAGGCTCCTAAATCTGACTGAATTCTATAATGATTTTATTATGGAAGAAATCCAGAAATTCATGAGCATTGAGTATCCCCAGTGCTACAGTGACATTTCCTTTCCTTTCCATTCCTCCCTTGCCATGTTAGGTCGAGGTCAGATTTTGTTCTTTCAAGGGCTCCATGACCAGGAAGTTGTCTGATCACCACGCGGGGAGGCGGAGTCTGAGAGAACCGAGTACAGGATCCTGCAGTGTGGTGTTCCTCCAACTTTACGGTGATCCCCGTCGTTTAGAGGGCATGGGAAAACAACTGCCTGGACCTTGCTCCCAGAGTGTCAAGTTCATCACGTGTGAGCGGGGCCTGAGATGCATATCTGAGAAATACGCATTTCTAAGGTATTCCCAGCGTGGTGCACCCTGAACATCCCTGCTCTAGGGGAAGCTCTTCCTGCCCTTCAGATCGTTTACCAGCTGCTCTGCTCTCCTAGGTGCCAACAAGTCATGGCTGACCCTTCTGTTGCCCTTAGCCTAACACAAACACCTACCTCCAGGTGGGTGGAATACCTGTTGTGGTTTGTGGTCAGGCGCTTCCATGTGGAGCTGGACCAAAGCCCGTCTCCCATGGAACCCATATTGTTGCTGAGCTGTTTCTCCTGCCCTGCTTCCCTCACTCCCTTCTCCTCAGAGCCTCTCCCCACAATCACTTAACAAGAACGCTAGTTTCTTCCTCTGCTCCTAGAGAATCCAACCTAAGATGAATCCTATTCATATTTTTGTCCAAATCATCTTAATATGTATAAAGCACCAATTATGCACTGGTGCTGTATATAGAGGCACGTTAAAAAAAAATACACGTCCAGCCCCATCCTGGTCACCGCATGTACCCCTGCCCTATAATCAGAGTCCCAAAGGTGTCACTGCATTCTGCATCCTAGAATCCTGCCTCCATTTTGCAAGAGTGACATTGCCCCTTAAGATACTGAGTTGGCAAACCTGATGGATGCAGGCCCTCTCCTACCTTATGATTGTCCGGGCCACCACACTGCCTACGGAATGACACCCAGACTTCCTGGTTAGAGATTAAAAACTCTAGAAACTGCTCCAACTAGTTTGCTAATGCTCCTGGGGCATCTGCGTGATTGCCTCACCCAAGCCAGCATACTTACTGTAGGTGTTGTGTTCAGCTGGGCTCAGACACCTCTTTCTTTTCACGGACGCTTTCAAAGGAGCTTTTCATGACTTTTCAGTCTGATGGAGTCCCTGTTCTGTGTTTTCTTAACAAACTCTGTGTGCTTCTTTGAGAGTGTTTGTTTGCTTCCTCCAACCCCCAACACCTACACAAAGCTTCATAGCACTGTCTTTTTCTCCTGAGTACCCAGAAACTGGCTCACTGTAGGCACTCAATTATTCAGATTTTCCTTCTGCTTTTCCTACTTATGAGCTGTATAATTTGAAGCAAGATAGTTATTCTCTCCTATCTTGAGTTACCTCATCCCTGAAGTGGGACAGATAATATAGTAGATCTGTGAGTAATGCAAGTGGAAGTGTCTAGCAGAATGCCTCTGAAGATCACAAACACAGTAATGTCACCTCCCCTCTGTCAACACCCATCAAATCGTATTCCCTTCTGAGGTTCTCTGCACCTTTCTGAGTCTTATCCTTCCTTCATGGCCTAGGCTTCCCTGCCCTCAGAAATCTTTCCCATTTTGATCTCTGACGGGCGGTACCTGTGAGGGTGAATATGGAGACCACCTAAGAAAGTGGTGGCTGGTTATGGCCTATGGTCAACAGCAAAGGGTGTATCTTAGCCCTTCTTCCCCTTCATCACTGCATGGATTCTCCTCCCAGCCAGGAGCTCAGGGCCCCCTGCTGCATGGTATGAAAATAAGGCAGGAAAAAAATGTTCATTTTCATATCTTGCTCTGCCTCTGCCAGGTTGAGTGATGATGGATAACTTATTTTCTGGCTCTGATGGGCTTGTAAAATGTGGGTGGGAGCGGGGAACATCTCCCACGATGGTTTGAAAGCAAAATGGGAGAGCCCGTATGAAAATTTCTGACACGAAGCCGGCTTATAATTGTGGGTGCCATCTACATTAATGATTGATAAATGCAGTTGCCTGTGCAAGAGATGAGGCCCTGAACTAAGTCCACAGCGATGGAGATAGGGGAAGTTAGATTCCACTGACTTTGGCAATGAAATTATGTCCGTATAGCTCAAATATATGCTCAGTGAATAAAACAGACTCAAACGTGCAGAGAGAGTACTTGGAAATGTGCAAAGGCACTAAAATCTCCATCTTTTTAGAGTTGGGCTAAGGGATGAGTAGTTTAAAACCTCTGAACTATTTACTTGATCTGGTCTTTCAACCACATAGTCTTTCAGCACACCTCTGCTGTGCAGATTGGCTCAGGAAGTCTTCATAGGCTCTTAATCAAAGCTCGTAATTAATTTGCCTAAAAAGAAAGAATGTGCTGTGGCGCTGAAAGCTGGATTATAATCCTGGAGTAGGTGGGAGGAAAGTTTTTTCCCATGGAAACTGCATTTTTTAAAAATAATGAAGTTGAATCGAACCATGGCAATGATTGTGATTTTGGAAGTCTGAAGACATAAGGCCTGGCATCGACATTGGTTATGGAAAGGCGGCAGAAGGAAAGGACAGGAACACATGGTTTGGGCTGGGAACGATCTGAGTTTGAGTCCGCGTTTTGCTACTGGTTGTGCAAAACTGGACAACTGATTTCTGCATTTTGGTTTTCTTGAACACTGAGATTGTCCTTATTTAAAATTTTTGTGTTGGGGCGCCTGGGTGGCGCAGTCGGTTAAGCGTCCGACTTCAGCCAGGTCACGATCTTGCGGTCCGTGAGTTCGAGCCCCGCGTCAGGCTCCGGGCTGATGGCTCGGAGCCTGGAGCCTGTTTCCGATTCTGTGTCTCCCTCTCTCTCTGCCCCTCCCCCGTTCATGCTCTGTCTCTCTCTGTCCCAAAAATAAATAAAAAACGTTGAAAAAAAAATTAAAAAAAAAAGATTTTAAAATTTTTGTGTTGACTATTTCACATAAAGTAAATGTAATGCTTTCAACTTGTGGCGGATACTTCAAATAGTGGAGATCAGGGTCAAAGAATACGATTGGATGGTAAAGCCAACTAAAGCCACCCAGCTTAAATACTGGCCTTGGGAAATTTTTATTCCCACGATCTTTTGAATTCTGGCAAATTATAAAGTACCTTATAAACTTAAGATAATTCTATTGCGGTGAATCCATTAAATGAAGTAAAAGGAGAGATAATTCTAGACTGAATATAGGACAGAGCACTCTCAGTCGTTAAACAGGGAGCCATGAGACTGGGGTGGCTCTAATACCTTGGCAGCTTATATAAGCAAACTGACACCTGAGACTGAGTCAATGCACTCAAAGCTGATAAAGAAACTTAAGAACAGGCAACCACAAATAACCAACTAAACTTTCCCAGGTAAGACGGCTGCTTATGCTGCAACCAGTCGTAAAATTTATCTGCTTTGCTTCCAGGTCTTCCTCATAAAACACTGCCCCTGGAACCTGTTGGTGAGGCGCTTTTAATCACCTTGGGTTCAGCATTACCTGATTTGAACCCACGTACGCTCAAACTCGTTTGGTGAGATGCTGTGCGAGGTGTGGGGGCGGGGGTGGTGAAGATGTTGGCATTTCGATTTACGATTTACGTATATTGAAGGTACTTGGCCTAACTTCCGAGGACGAGATCTCAACATCACATCACGTGTCCCAGCTCCCCACTATGCAGCATAAACTCACAGCATGGAAAAGTGGGGAAAAGAAATTGTTCTTAAAGTGCTCATGCCTGCTTCCGCTCTTCTCCACTTGCCTCTTTGTAATCCTTCAGGCATGTAATTTGCTTTCAGTAAAATCAAGTATTCCAGTAGCATCCAGTCATGGTGCTGGATGCCAGGAATAAAATAATCAATGAACCTAGGAGGGACAGCTCACTTTGGTGGAGGAAACAAATACATACAAAATATTAAAATAGAGTCATGTGGGGCGCCTGGGTGGCGCAGTCGGTTAAGCGTCCGACTTCAGCCAGGTCATGATCTCGTGGTCCGTGAGTTCGAGCCCCGCGTCAGGCTCTGGGCTGATGGCTCAGAGCCTGGAGCCTGTTTCCGATTCTGTGTCTCCCTCTCTCTCTGCTCCTCCCCCGTTCATGCTCTGTCTCTCTCTGTCCCAAAAAATAAATAAACGTTGAAAAAAAAATTAAAAAAAAAATAGAGTCATGTAAAAACACAACATGTAGATGAAAAGGTGTAAATAGATGTGTAGAGGAGGGTGCCTGTGGATAATAAAGAAGACTTCAAAACAGGAAGTGGTCCTTTCATGAAACCAAAGACCAAGTAGAATTTCCCAGTTGGATGAGTGAATCAGTAATCCTGGGAATGATGATGATGTGAGCATAAAAGACATGAAGACCATAGACTTTCGATTTTCTTGAGTGTTGGGGAGTGTTGGGTGACTCTGTGGGAGAAATAAAGGATGAGGCTGAAAATATATTTAGGGATTAGCGCCTGAGTGCGACTGCGTCTCATGAGACACATTTCAGAGCCATGGAAAACCTTCGGGCAGGTGTATGAATACTGATTACACTTCACACCTCCTGCCAGGAGGCTGACGCAGAGCTCACTCCGGTGCCCAGAGCTGTGACAGCAGGAAGCGCTCCAGCTTTCACCTCCTCTTCCTCGCTGTCCCCAACTCATCTGCTGGCCTGAACCCCCAGACCACTCTGTTCCCACATCACCTTTTAGAATTTCTCTGGTTTCGAAGTATACAAGGGATGGATCAGACAGGTGCACTAGAAGAAATCCTACGACACAGAAGTCTTCAGAGAAGCCACGGAAAAGAGGCAACTGGGTCTGGGGAAATAGATGAACAGGTGATGGAGAATATTCAGGAGACACAAGTGACACTCAGTTGTAACTATGTGTGGGTTGCAAAGAAGATGGGACTTCATGACCTGGATCCCTGGGAGAAAATGATGACACTAAACGAGACAGGGCATTAATTGACCTGCTTTTTAAAAATTCTTTATTGTTATTTATTTTCTCTGTCGTCTCAGACTTGTCAGCATCTATTTTCCCTCTTGAGTCCTGGTACTCAGTGAATGAAAACACATCGCAGCCACACTTTCCAATGGAGCCGCTACACTCACTGTGGGCAGGACTCACGGGTATCCGTGAGTATCCACGGGTCCCTGTCACAAAGCTGACTTTCCTTTCACTTGGTACATTTGGGCAGGTGAGGGGAGGCCTGCCTGAGTCAGGGGGAGACGGCACTCTGACTTAGACTTCTAGCCCACTTCGTTGGCCGGTGGCTTACTTGCTGCCACCGTGTGGCATGTCACAGCTGCTGTTGTCCGTATACTTCTGTCTCCTGAAGCGCTGGAGGGGGTTCTCTGGTCAAGGGAGTGTGACTGCCAAGCGCTCCCACTTCAGGCTCTTTACTCACGAGGTGGATGGAGCCGTTCTCAGGTGCCCTTACAACCAGTTATAAATTATTTTCAGCGAGCTAAGGTCAAAGGCATGGAGAGAATAGAAAGTGACAACACTGAAGATTTATATGACCCCTCTCCTACAAGGAGACCAAGCGCTTCAAATATATGATCTAATTTGCCCTCCTCTGATGCCTGGAAAAAGGAGGGTGTGCGGGGGAGGCAGCGATTAGAGGCAGGTAAGAAGGCTTTGGTTAACAACCTTGAATAATCCATAAGGCAGCACGGTTCCCTTCTCTTTCATTGTGCTTTAAGGTTTCTTCTTTCTTTTCTTTTTTGAGAAACAGAAGCCGACTGACCTTTCCAAGACGGCTTTTGAGCTCCGTGTTTCCCTTCTTCGGCGTGAAGGACTTAAGATGGAGAGGATGATTCCACATTCCGTGAGCTGCCTCGCGTCCCATTCCTTAAGGAAGTGGCATGCTGATGCCAAAGTTACCTTAATTATCAGACCAAATAAACAAGCAAACTGTGATACGGAGAAATTTATGATGCGGCCGTTTCTAAAAAGAAAGTTAAATATTGAAGATGGATGATCATGGCTGCAGTGAGCTCCCAAGATGGATCTCCACGTGTGTGCATTCGACCATTTGTTATCTGAAACTCTCTAGTGGATGAGGATTCTAGGTCATGCCTCTTTCAGAGAACACAGGTTTTAAGTGGACCATGGCTGGTAGCACGTATCTGACTTGTCCAGTGTTACAAAGGAAGCTGGTGGGAACTCTGACCTCATCCCAGGTGTCCTGACTTCCTGTCCATGTCTCTTGCTGTGCCCCTGTGTACGAAGCCACTTCTGCCACACCTGAGCACTGTTTCCGTTCCCATTTCCCATGCACAGAGAAGGAAGTTGATAATGGTAAAAATAAATATGACCAAGGCAATGCAGACCAGTAAAGGGCTCAGGGGAAGGACACAGGAGAAGAGACAACTGGAATTTAATCTGTTACATGCACAGCTTTGGGTAAAGGCTATAAAGGGAGGGCGACTATTTACAAATTGCACAGGGCTGTCAGGGAGGATTTGGGGAGCCCAGGCCTGGCAATGGGCAAATGAGTCTAGTCAGGATGTGGGCTTTCAGGAAATCTCCAGGGAGAAGAGCAGGCCAAAGACAAGGGAACCATCACTCAGCAGCGGTGACAAAGAGCAATGAGAAAGATCTTGGGAGGACAGGCAAAGTGACCCCAAAGACGGACCATGTTACTTTAGCAACATGGATGTGAATTTCAGATGGGCCGTGCATGGCATGAACTGCCCCAGGGAACATTCTAAACTACCAAAGGCGCCACGGGAGAACATAGTTCTGGTAGCTTTTACTATGTAGCTGGCGGAAGTTACAGAGAAGGTATCGCAGGAAGCGCTTTTCACATTCTCACTAATTGAGCTCACCGGTCTCCCCATGGTAGACAGCTGTTCCAGAAGCTCCATCCTACATGTAGGTGGAAAGCGTGCTTCCAAGAAATTGCTTGGAGCCCTATTATTTTCAGAGAAAGTCTTGACATAACAGGCTGATGCATTTTACTTAATAAATATCCTAATCTACTCTAAATTTCCATTATGTTAGGTGTACTTACGTATTTATGTATTTATTTACTTATTTTGAGAGAGAGAGATTGAGAGCACAAGCAAGGAAGGGGTAGAGATAGAGAGAGAGGATCCCAAGCAGGCTCCACACTGTCAGCATAGACCCTGACGCCAGGATCAATCCCACAAACTGTGAGATCATGACCTGAGCCAGAATCAAGAGTTTAATGCTTAATCAACTGAGCCACCCAGGTGCCCCTACATTATGTTCTTAAATCACAACTTCAGAAAACATAACAGCATATTTATGCCAAGCAGTGGATATGGACCTAAGTAAGATTCTTCCTCCCCAGAAATTTACGATTTTGATTTTGCAGTAAAAATTACAAAATGTCATTAGTTTCACAAAATGCCACGAACAGAAGGAATGTGGGATGTCACTTAGACCAGGCCCATCATTCTACACATAAGGCTCAGAGAGTTGTGTCCCTTATATGTGACTGCCCAAGAGAAGTGAAGTTGAATTTTGATAATACCTTTCTCACCAAGTCATTCTGCCTTTTTAAAAACCTCACCTTGCTTCCCTTGTTTGACTGGGAAGTAATAACTAAAAAGATATTTTAGTGAAACACAATACCTGTAGTTATTTTTTGAAAGTATTGTTCTTTTAGTTTTTATTAGTTCTTAGTGCAAATTGTAATTTTGCGTTTGAAATTGAAACTACCTAATTACATCTACAGTACTGTCAATGTAATTGTTCTGTAGGGTTATGATTACTGTAGAAATTCGAGCTGGACTTTGTAACTGGATACAAAAGGTAACATGAATACAAAGCATTCCCTGAAGTGAGCCACATTGATTTGAGAGCTCTGTCGAATGGTGTTTTTTCTTTTTTTTTCTTTTTTTCTTTTTTTAGGAATCACACTGAGAACCAAACTGAACTGTGTACAAAAAGTAAACGTGACTCTTCCTACTTTTGGGGATTAAGCAAGACTTTGATTTAAAAAAAAAAAATGCACCAGTGATTTTGAAACAATGTTTCTAAAACTCACCTCGAGTGAAACCATTTAAATTAGTAGTAATCTTGGATGACATTAATTAAACTATAATGCAGCATAATTTCAGCAGAGATTCAAGCACAGATTTCAAAATATTTTCTAAAACAAACGGAACCAATTTGATGGTAGGGAGTAAAAGGGTTTTAGAGCTTGATTTGTTACAAATAAATTATAAGAAACAAAGCATTGTACCAAATGAGTTTGTAGCCTGTTGTAAACACAGATGAAACAAATCACCTCTGAAACATGAGTTATTGCAAAACAAAACAAAACAAAAAGAAAAAAAAAACAGACATGTAGAAAACAGGCACGTTCCACAGGGAATCTCATGTCAAAACACCAACAGAGAAATGCATGCCTAAAAATGTTCCTTCTCCTCTATGCAGTGTTTAAACTCATGGTATTTATTTTTAGGGATGTTTCAAACAGAGCAAGGTTTGGTCCCGTTTTGTTTTTGTTTTTGTTTTTTTTTCCAATTTTGTAAGAAGCATTTCTTACCGGTGAACTCATTGTGAACAAGAAAAGAGGTGGTAAACATACCTGTCTATCTTCTACAGTATGTGGGTGGTTCTTTTAACTAAAAGCTTTTAGGTCAACTAAATATTGGTGCAGAAAGAACTCATGTTCTCAAATGAGCTCTATTCAGTCTATTAAATAACACAAATCCATGATATCCTTGCAACTCAAAATCCTCCACATCAGGGTTTTAGTGAAAACTTTAGTTGAGGACAACTGTTGAGTTTTACCTGTTCCGGTTTTAATTTTCTTCTGTTGTCATTTGGATTTTGTGCTTTACTGATCTATTTCTGTGGCCTGAACACAGCCTACTTTGGGCTGTGTTCATATCAATACGGACTGTCAAAGCTTTTGTCTCTTCAACTGCAAAGGCTCAAACTTTAAAATAGAGTTCTAGGGGCGCCTGGGTGGCTCAGTCGGTTGAGCGTCCGACTTCGGCTCAGGTCACGATCTCGCGGTCCGTGAGTTCGAGCCCCGCGTCAGGCTCTGGGCTGACGGCTCAGAGCCTGGAGCCTGTTTTGGCTTCTGTGTCTCCCTCTCTCTCTGCCCCTCCCCTGTTCATGCTCTGTCTCTCTCTGTCTCAAAAATAAATAAAAATGTTAAAAAAAATTTTAAAATAGAGTTCTCCTGTAATATCCCACTTACCTTTGGAATTGAGGAAAGCCAAGCTGGTAGAAACAGGTCCCCGAATGGTGATAGCCAGGGGCTGAGAGGCAGATAGATGAAATGAGAGAGATAGTGACCAAAAGGTATAAACTGCCAGTTATGAGATGAATAAGTTCTGGGGATCTAATGTATGGCATGGTGACTACAGTGAAACATATTGTATTATTGCTTAATAACCGCTAAGAGGGTAGATCTTCAATGTTACATGTTCTCGCCACAAAAAAAGGTAGTTATGTGAGACAGTGAATGTGTTAACTAACCTTATTATAATAATTTCACAAGTATACAGGTATCAAATCATGGCATTGTAAGGCTTAAACTTACACAATGTTATATGTCCATTATATCTCCATTGAGCTGGAAAAGAAAAGAAACGCAGATAAAATAATTTTCTTCATCTGCATTTGGACTTCTCTGGTCAGTTGATTGTATCCACTTTCTTCACACTGATGCAAATACGGAAAATGACAGGAGGTATATATCTCTAGGGAGAAGATGAAATTTGAATACAGACGCAACTAATCTATTCTGAACTCACAATGTTAAGTAGTGCTATTTCTGCATTTCCAGGACAACGTTCTTGATGGGGATGAGTTGCAAAGAGACCAGTCTGAGTTCTTGAAAAATTGAAAGCATTTTCATAACAAAATAGGGAGTGTTGGTTTCTTCAAGCGAATCTCTGGACAGAGGGATGTTCCCTCTGCCACCCACACCTTGCTGGCTCCTTGTTCCCTGTGAGAAAGCTCTTTTCCAGTGATAGTGAACCCACTATTGCCTACAGCTGTAAATGCAGTCTCTTATTAGCTAATCAATTATTAGAATTGATTGGCAAAAAAGCGTTTCTCTATAACCCGGGGGAGGAAATGAGATTCTATAGATTTCTCTCATTCCTCATTATGTTTGTAAAGTAACTTGGGTTTCACTCCGCCTGGGTACACAGCTTTGCTCATTTTGTATTTTCCTCTCCTGACAGCCTGGCCTGGGCTGAAGCTTCCCACTCTCTCTTCATGGTGCCCATGCGGGTGATTCTGACTTGAGTCATCTAATGCTTCTGATGACTAGTTCTTAAGTTCTGCTTGCTTTCCCTCTCTTATTTCAAAGAAGTCTTACTGTAGAAGTTGTCCCCTTTACGGAGTCTTTTTTTTTTTTAAGTTCATTTATTTATTTTGAGAGAGACAGAGACAGCATGAGCAGGGGAGGGGCAGAGAGGGAGAGAGAGAGAATCCCAAGCAGGCTCCACACTGCCAGAATAGAGTCTGATGTGGGGCTCGAACTCACAAAAGTGTGAGGTCAGGACCTGAGCCCAAACCAGGAGTCAGATGCGTAACTGACTGAACCACCTAGGTGCCCCATGCCCTTGACTGAGTCTCAAAGTGATGAGTAGGAGACCACCAGGAAAAGAAGGGGTAGAAGGTGCTGTCTGTGCTGCATTATGACCTCTGTGGATCCTACACACTCTTATCTTCAGAGGGCTCCTTCCTCCATCAACTCTCCCTCCTTCCCTCTCTCCCGCCCTGCCCCTGCCTCCTCCCCTCCTCTCTCTCTTCCCCCTCCCCTCTCATATACAGGACTGTAATGGTATAAAGATGACTATAATCAGGGTACATCATATTCACTTATTTTCTGATTTTAAAAGAAATTAAAAATATTTTCACGGGCCCCTAAATGTAGCGTGTGCCTCTGTGCACTGTGGCTGCTACGTGCAAGGGCCAGGTGTTCCCTGAGGGACAAGAGGCATGAAGTCTTCTCAAAGAAGTACAGCAAGAGTAAAGAGTAGGGACGTACTCAGTGAAACATTGAGCTTTTTTTTTTTTTCCTGGCTCAAAGCTACTCATGTGGGATATGGTGATGTGAGTTCCCTCTCTGAATACTGGTTTCCCCATGAATAGAATGTGGGAGAATAAAGCACAGGATTGCTTTGAAGATCACATGAGTTTAGCTAGATTTAAACACTGTAAATTATAAAATACTGAGTTAACTTTGTCATTCTCTTCGCCTCAAACCTTTTGTGGAATGGATATGAAACAAACATATATATATATGTTCATTCGTTCGTTACAGTTATAAACATATGTTTATAGCTAAATATGTTAATCTATATATTGTGCAGATTGTTAGCAATGGCTTTCTCTCTCCCTCCCTCCCTGTCTTTTAATAGAGAGATTTTCCTTACATTCGCAGAAGGCTTGGGGCACACACAAGAATATCAGCTCGTACTGTTTTGAGAGATACTCCTTAATCTGACATAAAAAAGTCAGGGATGCGACATGGTTTTCGTATTCGGTTTGGAAACTGTTTCCCATTTTAGCTCAGTAAGCCCAGTGCACTTGCTATTAATTAACCAGCCCACAAGGACAGTAAGATTGTAACGATCCAGTATGCTCTTGTTTTGAGCAAACCACTCAGAAGAGCCTTCAGACAACTTTTGTTAGATTGAATTAAGATCTCTGACCTCTGTCTCAGAGGAATACAATTAGAAGTTTTGATTGCTAATTCCTAAAGGGACATAATAGGGGAAAATAAAATTAGGAGCAGGAGAAAACGACAGAGGTTTTATTTTTAAACATTATTATCATGATCCTGGTCATTGTCTCAGGGAAATTTCAGAACTGTTCCATGAGATCAGGACTGGATGTAAGACTCTATTATAAATGCACATGTTTGGCTTTTTCTTACTTTCTTTTCTCTTTTCTTTCTTTCCTTTTTTTTTCTTTTTTCTTTTTTTTTTTTTAAGAGAACTGGTTAATCCTGCCCCAGGGACCTACTCACAGTCTGTTAAACCTTTAAAGAACATTTCATGGGGCTCCAGCGCCTGCTGCACTCAAAAGGGAACTTTTATGAAAGCAGCTTATGCTCTGAATTGATAATGGTGAGGTCGGCAGCCCGGCATTTTGAAACTCTGTCCCCAAGTAGAAGAAGAATAAGCCCTGATTTCAAGGTTTCTGTATTTTCTTACAAACAGCGTCCTTATTTACATAAACTTTGACTGCATCACTGAATTACGTGTTGTATTTTTATTTTGAAGCTTCAAGTTTATGGTCCTGGCCTGTCTGCATCGTTTCAAACATTTTCACCAGTTCATTTCCAGGGCACTTTCATAAGACTTCAGAAAAGGAAGTGAGCACATGATCTCTTCTCCATGACGCGGTTAAGAAACCCGAGCAAGAGCTTTGTTTGATGTCACAGGGCTTGAAGTCACCAGCCAGCACTGAAGGCTCGTTGCATCAGCCCCCACAGACACGGTCGTGGTTGGTGTTGTGGTCTGTGGCAGGGACAAGAGGATCTTTGGAGTAGATGCCCGCTCCCGGAAGGCCCAGCCTGAAGTTCAGCTCCTCCTGGTGCTGCTTCCCTGTCTCTGCAGGAGGCTCAGCTGGCCAGTTCTCTCCTCTGGCATTGGTGACCCTCTGGCTGTGAGCCGTGCCCAGCCTTGGTCTTCTCCCTACCTATGAGTCAAGCGGTCCAGGCTCTCTCCTTGGCCGGGCGTGCCCTCCAACTTACAGGAAGTAGAGGAGCACAGGGTAGGGAAGGCCTGAGTCCGTCTTGATTCTGCTTGACCCCACTCAGAACACCAGACTTCAGTCTGCTCCTTCTCTTGGGTTGTCACAGCATGGTGCCACCATCTCCAGCCAGCTGTAGGAGCTCCCAAGAGAGCACCACTGCTCCCCATTCCTGTCACACAGGGTCTGTGCAACCTCTTACCCTCCCCTGGAGGGCACCTTAACAGGTTGAAAAGCTATAACTAAGATTTATCTCCACTGTAGGAAATGGTACCCATTTAAAGCTCCCCAGGGACTCGTTCTCTTTCCCTCGGGGACATATGGGCTTACTAGCATTTTAATGCACTTTTTTTTGTTTTGATTTCAGGAAATAATTTTGCTTTATTCAAACAACAGAGGAACTTGGAAAGTTTGTCAATTTGGCCACCATGTTTGAAATGGTCTTAGCTCTGGGCAGGAAAACATGTTTTGACGGTTCAGAATGGAGTCACGCTTGCATTTGGGTACTTAACTGAGCCACTAGTTTAAAAACTGATTTGCTTTTGAGTGACAAAATGTGGAGATATCCATCTTTTTGTTTTTCTCCTCATCTTTGTTCTTATAGAATGAAAAGCTGCAAATTTAGGGTCTGCCATAAAGAATTAACCTCAAACTATTCAGAAATTTTGCCATATTCCAAACAGATCCATTAAATAGATCTAGTGATGCCTTTGATGGTAAATTGTGAATTTTTTTCTTTTAGTGTTTGTTTATTTTTGAGAGACAGAGAGAGAGAGACACAGAATTCGAAGCAGGCTCTAGGCTCTGAGCTGTCAGCACAGAACCCAACACTGGAACCCACGAACCATGAATGAGGCCATGACCTGGACTGAAGTCGGTGCTAAACAGACTGAGCCAACCAGGTGCCCCTACATGTTGAATTTTAATTTGTTGTGGGGTAAAAATGCATTTATTTATTGTTAATCTTAAGGAAAAGTGTACACATGTAGGGAACATGAGATTTGGGGTCAGGATAAGGATTTCAGTCCTGGCTTTGCCACCTACTAGTTCTGTCCCTCTGGGCAGACTCCTTTATACTTCCTGGGTCTTAGTGATCTTAACTGGGAACATTAACGTCTGCTTCAAATACTTAGGGAGATTTAATAACCATAATATATGCGGATTTTATAAACCGTAGAACATGAGGTAATATTTACCTTTGTCCTTTCAAAAGCGGAAACAATTTGTGGTATAAAACTCCGTGTATCGAGTTTGATACTTCCGTCATCCTCAATGAATCAGGTCAAACATTATTGCAAAAATAACACATCATGCTGTTTTACATCCATTTGTTTGAATCAGGCAACTGAATATTTTATGTCAACCTACAGTGTTGTTGGAACAGGAACTCAAGGGGCGCCTGGGTGGCTCAGTCGGCTGAGCGTCCCCGCTTCGGCTCAGGTCATGGTCTCAAGGTTTGTGAGTTGGAGCCTGCGTTTGCCTTGAGGCTGTCAGCGTGGAACCTGCTTCAGATCTTCTGTCCCCCCCTCTCTGCCTCTCCCGTGCTCATACTTCCCCCTGCCCCCAGCCTCCCTCTCAAAAATAAATAAACATTAAAAAAATTAAAAAAACAACACTATGAACTTGAAGAGTAGTGGAGCCAGAGGGATCTTGCAGATATCTTATCCAAAGTCCCCCTTTATGCATGTGTCAATTGAGGCCCAGAGAGGGTGAGCAGCTTGCCCAAGTCCCCAGCTTGCTGATGCCTGAGGCGTGCTCTGCTCTTGTCACATCTCATTCCCTAGGTGTCCACCGTGATTTTGGCCAGAGGACGGATGTGCCTGAGGGGGGTGTGAGTTCAAGGCCATGCTTCCTCAGGGGCTCCATGGGATGTCCTGCACCTGTGTCTCTCTGGCACTTTCTGCACACACTTGCCTGTGTTTCATTCACTCTCATACTCCATGGAAGCTTTTTTCTTGGAGGAACCGTTGCCCCCAACTAGCCACCAATGTTAGGAGGAGCCTTTGAACCATTTACCCATGCTGAAACCCGGGATCCTCACTTGTGGTTTTTTTCAGAAGGCTTAATGCAATCATTTATATAAAGCACACAGCCGGAAGTCTGATAATGGAAGCTTCCAACATTTGCTATTTGACTGAAGGCTTTGAGCTTCCTCTAAGTCTTTTTCGAAGGAATGACCTGCCCTTAAAATAAGAGAGGTTTCTGTTTGCTTATTTCCTGTTTCATGTTTGTACCAGAAAGTGAAAATGTTAAATATTCTCGGAGGCAGTGGAGGGAAGGACCTTAGGGGTTACATTCTGAAATTCTGCATCCCTGCTGGTCACCTCCTTTCTTACAAAAGTCAGGGCGTGGCAGGTGGCCCTGGATGACCTGTGCAAAGCTGTCTCCCCATCTTGTGGCAATCAGCAAGAACCTCTGACTTTCGCTCCTGATTGAGGAAAATTTTCCATTGGCCTATGGGGCATTTTAGCAGGCAGGTGAGTTCCTTAAGTGCTTGGTGACAGTCCTTTGAGAACAGAGACAAGGTCGTAATTGCATTGAAAAGGTCCCTGAAAGGGAATTTCTGAAAGGTGTCCCAAAACATCCTGTTTTTATGGCTAATGGGCTCTGGGCAGGTTTTCTTCCAGATGACTGATGGCCTTCACGAGCGTCTGCCTGTCTTCATTCTGATGCTGACAGAAGAAAAGAAAACGTCTCAGAGCCAGACGTGGCCACTAATGCAATGCGATTTTGTTCTTGTTATTTCGGAAAAAAGAGAGAGAGAGAAATGCTGAGAAAAACAGGCCCAGTATTTGGAGAATCTGACTCTGAACTCTCATTCTTGTCAGCTGTGAGACTTTAGTGTGGGCATCTTATTTAATATCTTTGAGATTCAATTTCCTACCTCTCAAATGGGCATGATTATACAGTTAGGCTTAAGAGGCAGGATATGGGTGTTAGAGACAAATAGCCCCGGGGTTCAAATCCTGCCTTTGACCTACATACAGAGCCTCTCACTGTTTTGCTTGGGAGGATCAGGTGAGATCATGTAAGTCAAGTGCAGACACTGCTAGGTGTATCAATGACTATTAGTTTTCCCCTTTGTTGTATAGGGATATGACACATTGAAAAAAATTAGTGGTGAGGGAGAGGATTGCAAAAAAGAATAGAGAGTAATATTTTGATAAATTACTATCTTTTCAGAAGACAGGGAAAAGTTACTATTCTTAGCATAACCAGATGCTTTACCAAAGGGTTGCCCTGGAGGTGATCAACATTTCTTTCTTTTTTTTTCTTTTCTTTTTTTTTTTTTTTCTGTAGCAACAGAAGTACTGTACTTCTTGGTATGAGCCAGAGCAGAGAATAGCCCTGAGTTTCCCAAGGATGCCTTCTTAGAATACCAAATTATTGAATGTAGGCTCCCTTATGAAGCTGGGTAGAGAATGAACATCTAATTGTCCAGGAATAGTTTTAATAAGCCTCTTTGTTTTTAGAAAATTAAAAAAAAAATGTGACCCAATGTACTGGGGAGTCAAATAACCAGGAGGCCAGAGACATAGTCATTTCAGATTTTTGACGTGAGGTATCTGAGCTGTTTTCATTCTGAGACATGGATGCTAAGACTGCTAAGAGCTGTCACCTTGGGTCTCTTTTCAAAGTGGATCATCTTTCTGTGATAAACCTTGGATTTAACAAGTAGAAACATCATTGTTACAGTGAGTAAACATCACCAATCAGATTGTGTAGGGTAAACTTTAATAAAGATACAGTGTAAACATAGGGATCTATGACAACAAAAAACTAACTGCAGTCTGTTCCATGCTTGGCATTAGAAGATTTAGCTCTTTGGGTCAAGCATGACACTGGGGGTTCTTCTACGATGAAAGGAATAGGATATAAGTATTAATATTTAGAGGGTGTTATTGGGCTTTCTGCTAGTAAGGAATTGGGGTTCCAATGATGATTAGGGAAAATAAAATCGTCATGATTTTATTTGCATCTTCAGTTTGTGGAGACCTTAACACTGGCTGCGTTAGACGCTCTCCTTTTATATTTCTGCTTCCAATGAGCTCTTATACTTTTTACCTTCCATCCAAATGTTAAAAGTTACACATTTACCTTGCATGAAGAGTACTTCATGCAGTGATAGGAGAGCCTGCACACGCACAGTGTCCCTACAGAGCAGCAGAGGGAGGACTGTGGGGGGAGACAGGTGTTCACTTTGAGGATTGTGCATGTGAGTTACTATCATTGGGAAGAGAGAAAATGAAAACAAGACCAAACACATTTCTGGTGACATTGATCTGACCTTCAGTTGGGTGCCCCAGGTGCAATTTTATAAGGAATAAGATATTTATTATACAAATTACCCAAAAAAATTCCTTTCACTATAATCAAGACTGATTCTTCTTTCATTCTCTTTGTGTATAATTGTGGTATTTTATTTATACTTTTAAAATTATGTAAAACTTTGGATGGTAACTGGAAATCAGAGAACACTCACTTCCCGTTGTTAACAATTTGCATTTGATTAATTCAGTTGTGAGTTGCTTTACTAAATATTTGAACTTGTGAATAGAGAAGTTTCACGTTCAGCTAAAATGGATTTTCTACCAATTTTGGAGTAACTGTTTCGTTGGCTTAGCAAGGAGTAAATTGCTTCAAACCTTTCAAGTAAATCTTTAAAGCAGTAGAACTTTGTTTGCCAAACCAAGATAGAGGGAGAAAGGGAGGAGATTTTTCCTAATAAAGATGCTTTGGATTATTTAAGGGTTTGATATTTGCTGGTCTGGCCATATGACTACATTAAATCATAATGAAACCAGGATTTTACTTTTTTTAACCATATTATTGTGTGATTAAATCTCTTCCCTGTCATGCGTGAAGGATGAGGATAATTTTTTAAATGGATTTTAATTTTTTGATCAGTTTTAAGTACACAGCAAAATTGAGTGGAAGGTACAGAGATTTTTCATTTCCTACAGTCACTACCTATAGCCTCCCCCATCCTCAGCATCCCCCAACAGAATGGCACATTGGCTAGGACTTGTGAGTCTACAGGACATATCATAATCATCCACATTCCATAGTTTACATGAGGGTTCATTCTTGGTTTTTTACATTCTGTGGGTATGGACACATATAAAAACATGTATGCACCATTATAGTATCAAACATGGAAGTTTCACTGCCCTAAACTTGTTCTGTGTTCTGCCTGTGAATTCACTGCTCCTATTGTCTCTGCTGTTTCATCTTTCCCAGGTCATGCAGTTGGAATGATACAGTGTGTAGCTATATCAGATTGGTTCCTTTCACATAATAATTTGCACTTAAGTTTCCTCCGTGTCTTTTCATGGCTTGATAGTTTGTTTTTTTTTTTTAGTACGGAATAAAATAATACTCCATTGTCTGGATGGACCACAGTTTACGCATTCAATTACTGAAAGACATCTTGGTTGCTTCCAAATTTTGGCAATTGTGAACAAAGCTGCTCTAAGCATTAGTGTGTAGGTTTTGTGCGGACTTAAGTTTTCAATCCATTTGGGTATAAACCAAGGAGTGGGATTGCTGGATCATATGGTAAGAGAACGTTTAGTTTTGTAAGAATTTGAGAAGCTGTCTTCCAAAGTGGTCATACCATTTTGCGTTTCCACCAACAATGAGAGAGAGTTCCTGGTGTTTCATACTTTTGCCGGCATTTGGTGTTGTCAGTGTTTCAGACTTGGGCCCTTCTAATTAGTGTGTGGAGTATCTTGTTTTAATTTGCATTTCCGTGATGACGTGTGATGTGGAGCATCTTTTCATATGTTTATTTGCTGTTTGTGTATCTTCTTTCGTGAGGTGCCTATTGAGAATATTGGCCCCTCTTTAAATTGGGTTGTTTGTGTTTCTTATTGTTGAGTTTAAAGAGTTATTTGTGGACTTTAGATGACAGTACTTCATCACATGTGGCATTTGCAAAGATTTTCTCCTGGTGGGTTTCTGTGGCTTCTCATTCTTTTGACAGTGTCTTTTGCATAGCGAAATATTCTAATTTTGATGAATTTCAACTTATCAATTATTTTTTTCATGGATCATGCCTTTCATATTATATCTAAAAAGTCTTCCCCATATCCAAGGTGATCCCTATTTTTCTCCTATGTTATCTTCTAGGACTTTTATAGTTTACATTTTATGTTTAGTCTGTGGTATATTTTGAATTGATTTTTATAAAGAGTATAAAGTCTATGTCTGGATATTTTTTTCCTTTGCATGTGGATATCAACTTGTTCCAGAACCATTTATTGATTGTATTATCTTCACTCCTTTGTCAAAGATTAGTTGACCATATTTACCTATATGTATTTCTGGACTCTCTATTCTATTCCATTGATTTACTTGTCTATTATTTTGCCAACACATAACACATTGTCTTGATGACTATAGCTTTATAATAAGGCTTGAAGTTGGGTAGTGACAGTCCTATGACTTTACTCCTCTCTTTCAATAATTTGTTGGCTTTTCAGGGTTTTTTTTTTTTTTTTTTTTGCCTTTCAGTATAAAATTTAGATTCAGTTTCTGAACATTCACAAGATAAATTATTGGGTTTTTGACTGGGTTTGTGTTAAATCTATAGATCGAGTTTGGAAGAACAGATATATTGAGAATATTGAGTCCTTAATGGAATGTAATATCTTTCTCATTTAGTTCTTTCACTTCTTTCATCAGAGACTTACAGTTTTCCTCATATTCATAGATCTTGTACATGTTTTGTTATACCTAAATTTTTTTTTTGGTGTGCTAATGTAAATGGTATTGTGTTTCTGTTTCAAATTCCATTCACTGATTGCTGATGTATAGGAAAACAGCTGTCTTTTGTATTTTAACCTTGTATCTTGCAACCTTTTTATAATTGCTTATTAGTTCCAAGAGTTGTTGTTGTTGATGATTCCTTTGGATTTTCTACAAAGACAATCATATCATTTGGAAGCAAAGTCGGTTTTCTTTCTTCCTTCCAAGGTTGTGTACTTTTTTTTTCTTCTTTGTCTTATTGCATTCACTTGGACTTCTGGTATAATGTTGAAAAGGTATGGGAAGTGGCATCCTTGCCTAGTTCTTCATCTTAGCGGGAAAGGTACTATTTTCTTGTCATTAAGTACGATGTTAGCCATAGGTTTTCTATAGATGTTCTTGATCAGGTTGACCAGGAGGGAAACATTTAATGTAGTTCGATGTGTGTGTGTGTGTTTTTTTTAATCTGCTAGGTTTCGAGACAGAAAGGAACTTTCTATTTTAAAGATATGAAAACTTTTTTTCTCTTATAATGGAAGACATTAGATGCTTATAACACTTTTCAGCAATAGAGAAATTTAAAAGTTAAAGTTCCCATAAATCATATCTAAGTTTTAGATCCATCATATTTTTTGTTAATGTGTATATATGTATATCTGTTGGATTATACATTCACCCACCCATCCATTCATCCAACTATCATCTTTAGATTGTCTGGTTTCCTCTTTCTACTTTATAAAAGTGTGCTTCTCCCTCACTGGCATAAATAAAAGTTGTGTTTTACTGTCTCTCTTGATCTTTTTGAATTTGTTGCCATTTTAGAACTCTATTTAATTCTATTTCCAGTTCCATGGGGGGCTGCCCTTCCCTCCTTCCAGTTATTGCCTTACACTAGTCAACATAAGGGTGACCCCAACCCCATGGAACTATCAGGTTGTTGGAGTTGAATGGTTCCACTTTTCCTTACTCTCCAAGATTGCCAAGCTAGACTCTTACTGTACACATTACTGCCTTTTCTACGCAAAGAATAACATGAAATAACTGTTTTCAGAAGTATTTGTGAATATATTGTCCTGAGGTCTTGCGTGTCTTAAACATTTTTTTCTTAAGAATAAATGCAAATTTAATTTACAGTAAAAGGTTTAACTCACTATCCTCTTTTCTCCCAGAATCCAGAATTGTTTAAAAATTTTTTTCTGGGGGCGCCTGGGTGGCACAGTTGGTTAAGCGTCCGACTTCAGCCAGGTCACGATCTTGCGGTCCGTGAGTTCGAGCCCCGCGTCGGGCTCTGGGCTGATGGCTCAGAGCCTGGAGCCTGTTTCCGATTCTGTGTCTCCCTCTCTCTCTGCCCCTCCCCCGTTCATGCTCTGTCTCTCTCTGTCCCAAAAATAAATAAACGTTGAAAAAAAATTTTTTTTCTGGCTATATTACGTGTGTCTTCCGTAATTTATATTTCTCTATGTTTTTGCTCTGAGATTTGGGAGAATTTTGGCTATCTTTTCATTAATTCAGTTTGTAATTCTGTCCATTGTGATATTCATTACTTACATGTGTTTTTTTTATAATTCTTTCTTTGATATTAAAAAAAATTCTCCTTTGGCAAAAGAAGCGAGCTCTTATTTTATTAGTACTCCAACAGCGCCTCAAACCTCCTGCAAGATACATATGTACGCTATGTGTATGCGTAAGTTTTTTCCCGTGTTAATTTCCTGGATCTCAAATAAACTCTTTTTCACTGGGCAATATTAGCTATGACTTCTCGGGCAACCTTCTATAGAGCTGCCTGTTTTATTCATATGTTTGGTGATTTTTGCTCATCTACTCACTTTTACAAACAAAAACGTATGTTGAATGGATTGACAGCTACCTTCCATGATCCCCCTCAGCACATACATACTTATCTTGACTCCTGCATCTGGGGTCTGAGGATGGGAGCTCTGTTGCAGTGAGTGGTAGAGTGAAGTCCTACACTTCCTCTTAGACATACAGTCCTGAGAAACATAACACACGCTAGCAGAAATACATTTCCTTCATACGAAATAATACAATTTTGTTAAACTGCTGCTTTCCTGTGTTGCCTATTCTGCAGCTTAGGTAGGCTTAGGAAGGCTCTTCCTAGGCACGCTATGTGTATATGGTAGTTGAATCAATGAAGTTATTTCATTTTCACTCTTTCTTGATTAAAAATGAAACTGTTTAAGGCTTTCCATTTTTTTCTCTTAGAACGTTCTTAGCTTTAGCTTATGGCTTAGATATTAAGTGCTGATTTGATTTATACCATCTGAACCACAATATTATTGACATTAGTTGCTAGATGTTCTGCATTAGATACAGAAACTTGCTTGAGCCAATAGTGTTTAAGAGAGAAATTTTTTTAAGTAATCAGTTGTTTTTTTAAAATTTTTCTACTTTTGCTATTTATGTGGTCACTAAATTGCACTGAGCAAATCTGATACCTTCTATTTCTAAACTATTATCATTCTTTAAAATGCATTTTACAGGAGTGCCTGGGTGGCTTAATCGGTTAAGCATCCGACTTCGGCTCAGGTCGTGATCTTGTGGTTAGTGGGTTTGCACCCCACGTCAGGCTGTGTGTTGATAGCTCAGAGCCTGGAGCCTGCTTCGGATTCTGTGTCTCCCTCTCTCTCTGCCCCTCCCCTGCTCATGCTCTGTCTGTCTGTCTCTCTCTCTCAAAAGTAAACATAAAAAAAATTTAAAAAAATAAAAATAAAATACACTTTATGAACTACAGTGTTTGAAAAGAAGATGCAGTCTGCATGTGAAGGGTACAGAGTTTTATATGTGTGCACGTGTGTATAAAAACAAATACTTGAGATAGGCATTTCTATTGATACTATTCAGATATTCTGTAACAGGGGTTGGCAGAGTACAGCCTGATGGCCAAGTCCAGCTGGCAATTATTTTATAAATAAAGTTTTAGTTGTTCACAGTTATGCCAATATGTTTACACATTATCTATGGTTGCTTTCACACAACAGCAGAGTTGAGAAGTTTCAGTAGAGACCATAGACCTGCGAAGGATAAAGTATTTACCATCTGGCCCTTTACACAAAATATCTGCCAGTCCTTGCTCTGCATCTGTGCATGATTGTGTCTACTTAATCTGTAAACAATGAAAAAATTCCCATTTGTGTTATATTTTTTGTTATTTATTTTTATATTATTTGTCGCTTCATATAATTATTACTTTCGGTTGCTTAACTTATGCAAACATAAGTCATAATTTCTCTGCTGATGGTTCCATTAATAATTATAAAGGGAAGCTTTATTTTTATTTTTTCATAATTTATAATATGAATGTTGAAACTGCTGCTCTTCTTATGTTTACATTTGCATGACATTTTTATTGGTGGTGGTATTTTCTCTCCACCAACGAAACATTTCAAGGTACTCTGTTTAGGTATGTATTATCTACTTGTGGTTAACTAGTTGTGGATACCTGTCACATGGGTACATGTGATTGACCAATTTTCTGTGAGTCTGTAGCCTGTCCATTCTCTTAACAGTGTTTTTTTGCACAGCATAATTTTTTAATTTGATGAAATCCAACTTACCAATTTCTCCTTCTCATTTATCATGTTTTTGTAGTATCTAAGAAGTCATTGCTCTAAGCTCAAAGTCATCTAGATTTTCTCCTATGTTCTCCTCCAGGAGTTTCATAAATTTGCATTTTATGTTCACATATATGACCCATTTTGACTAAATGTTTGTGAAATATGTAAGATGTATCTACACTCATTTTTCTTTCTTTTTTTTTTTTTTTTTTTGCATGTGGATGTCCAATCGTTCCAGCGTCATTTATTGAACAGGCTATCCTTTCTTCATTGAATTACCTTTGATCCTGTCAGAGATTAATTAACTATATTTGTCTATGTCTACTTTTGGGCTCTCTGTTCTGTTCTACTGATCTATTTGTCTTTTCTTTCACCAGTACCACACTCTCTTGATTACTATAGCTCTGTAATAAGGCCTGAAGTTGGGTAGTTTCAGTCCTCCAATATTGTTCTTCTCCTTCAATATTGTGTTGGCTATTCTGGGTGTTTTGCCTTTTCTTAAAAACTTTGGAATCAGTTTGTGAATATCCACAAAGTAACTTACCAAAATTTTGATTGGTTTTGTGCTGAAGTCCTTGTCTCCTAGGTGAGCTAGCACCCGTGCTGTCCTCCCCTAACTGCTCTGGACCCATCCCCTCATCTGATACAATTTTCCACTCATGTATCTGCTCTCCAAGTCTCTCACTGGGCATTCTGGAACTTCTTCACTGTCAGCTGTCTATGTTCTAATACTCTGAACCTCTTTTTCTGAATGTACTTTTTGCTACTTTGACTTAAGTAAAATGAGGCTGCCCATCAGATACTACTTTTCTTTCTGTTCTTACAAAATTAAGTTGATTGTAGGATTTTGTCTTTCCCCTCTCATCTTAGGGCCAGGAGTTTGGCTAGATGTCCACTTATTCCTCATGGGATTATCTACACCCTTCCTTCTGTTGGAGACTGAATGGAATGGACAGATCTCTTGCTGTCCTGAAGATCATATCAGTTAGCTAAGACCTTTTCTTCCCACTTAGCCACTGTCTTCTATGAATAACTCTGTATTTTTTCATTTCTTTTTACCTCTAGGACTGTAGTATTTCTTTCTATCTCAATTCATGTTGTCAGGGACTTCAACATCTACATGAATAAATCACCCAGAAGTCTCTGGTTCTTTATCTCTTCAACTCCAGTAAACTTATTTGCAACCCCACTAGAGGTTACACTCTAGAATTTATTATCACCTAACATGATACCCTCTGAAGTTAAAATAGAACATCCTAATTTCTACTCACAATTTCCTATTTTTCTTGCTTTAAGAATCTCCATTTCTTTCTTCACTCCCTCCCCCACCCCACCGTTTTTTAAACCGCATCAAGGATTTTAAACCAATGAACCCATGACTTTCTCACTGTCACTGAATCCCTTACTTTCCCGCTGTTTGGTCATGAGTTTCTTCATTCATTATTATGAGTTTCTTGAAAATACTGTCAATATTTTTGTATTTATCTTCCTCTTTTTTACTCACCTTTGATGGAAATTACAATCCATATCCTTAGGGTCTGCACCTGAGCAGCTGACTCTGGCTAAGGAGAAAAATCACACAAGTGAACTACACAATTTTTGTTTTCCCTAGAAGATCACTAAGTTGAAAGGAGAATGGACTAGGAATCCTTCCACGTGTCTCTAATACCTCTTTTTATCATGATCTAAGATGACTATCTCAAAGCTAATTTACTCCTCAAATAATCTCTTCATCACTCTCAGCTGATAACCTAGCTTCATATTTCAAACTGAAAATTGAAGTCATCAGATGTGAATTGCTTTATCTTTTTGGCATGGGAGCCCTCTTAATATATACTATATGACAGCTGGTATTCATCTCTCAGGTGTATATGTCTAGCATCATAAATTTTCAAACTAAGACATGCCTCCCTTCACAACTTCCAACCTACTTATGTGCCCCATTCAACATTCTTTTTGAAATAAGTTTTTGGGAAAGGGGAAGTGAAGTTTAACTTTCATTGTGTCAATGTTTGATGCTGATGTTTCACCCTGTCTGTCTGAAATCTCTTGCAGAGGAACAGATTTGGATGAAGGAGTAATTACAATGCAAGAAGCCAAAAACAAAACAAAATAAAACTGAACAAAAAAAAAACCCGCATGCAGGGGTAAAACATAACGTTTGTGGGGTAGATGTAGGGTAAGGTCAGCACTGCCTCTTTGTGAAGCTTCCTTCTGTAGCAGCCACGATATATTAACATCAACTTGGCATCTTTGCAGACCCATTTCTCCTTCCAGGACTAGTCTTCAGGAATAATGACAGTAAAATCGGATAGCCTCTGGCCTCCACTGGTTATGAGAAGCCACTACTCGAGCTGACTTCTCCAAATCTATCAGGAGAAAGAGCCACCCAAATTGGGGAAGAGTCTACTGTAGTATTCTGCACACATACCAAAGCTGTATAAACTTTTGCACTACCTTTCTTTCTATTTTCAGGGGAGAAAGCCTCTCTCTATCTTTCAAGGAATCCACAATTATGATAGATTTCTTTGTCTCTTGCTTTTCGACAGCCTCTGTCTTTGGCTAGTCCATTTCTCCACTGCATCATTAATCGTAGCTTCTCTGGTGAATCTTTCCCAATGTATTTGGAGCATTTGTTAGCCTTCTCCACCTGAAAAAAAAAAATCCCGTTAGCTCCCATAGCTTTGCCCCATTAACCATCTCAGTTCTTGGTTTCCTGTTAATAATCAAACTTTTCAAGATCCTTTTTATTCATCTTTCTCCTTTTTTTTTTTTTTTTACTTTAGTGGTCGCTGAGTACTGTGTATGTGTGTGCATGTGTTTTAATTTTGAAAGGTTAAAAAGATTTAGAAGGAAATGCCAGACACCCATGTAACCAACATCAAAAAATAATACAAATGTTTTATAATCCCCTAATCATGCAATACATTGGGAGAAAACTTCCTTTGTTTCTCAACTGCATTACTAAGTCTTTCTCCCTAGAGTAAACTATCTTGATTTGGGTGGATCTTTTCATGCCACTTTGGAGGGGTGTGTGTATGTATTTTATTTCCTTAATGCTATCATGTTATAAATGCCATTCCACAATTACATATTTGATTCAACACTGTGAAGATAAACAAAGATTGCTTACAAATACACCATCTCACTTGGCCATTCATGTTGTTTCAAGTTTTTTCTGGTAGATGTATCTTTCTTTTTTAGTTAAAATTTTTTTTTAAATGTGTTTTCAGCTTTACTGGGGTATACTTGACAAAATTGTATATATTTAAAGTGATGTACACAGTGATGGCTTGACATGCATATACTTTGTGAAATGATTACTACAATCAAGTTAATTAACACATCTATCACCTCACATAATTATCTTTGTGTGTGTGTGTGTGTGTGTGTGTGTGTGTGTGTGGTGGGAATACTTAAGGCTTATCTCTTAGTACATAAGTATGTGAGTTTTTTTATAGTGTAAACCACGAAGTGGAGTTACTGTAGAGTAAGATCTATTCATTTCAATTTCACTAGACCTCTAAATGCTCTCTATATTAGTTTTATAAATTAAGATTCATTCTACAGAGAATAGGAAAACTTTGGTTTGCCCTCATCATTGCCAACACTTTGTAATGTCAAACTTACTGAATTTTGTCAGTCATCTGATATGAGGATATTGGCTTTACTTCATGCTTGACTCATTTTCCATGAGATTGCATCTATTTTCCTATTGATTGGCTATCTTCTGGGATTGCCTATTCAAATAATTCTTTTGTTCATTTTTTTTCCTATTGGATTATTTTTATTTTAAATAATAAATTTTTTATATTTAATAGAAATCTCTTCTCCCCATCTGGCCCTTTTCAAACTTTGCATATGCCATCTTTATATTATAGTAATTTTAAATTCTGATATAATCAGTTACTAATCTTTCCTGCTCATTGTTTTTTAATCTGTCTTATCCAAGAAATGTTTACATTTTTAATTTTTAATTTTTAATTTTAATTTTTTAATTTTTATTTATTGAGAGAGAGAGAGAGAGTGTGCACATGTGAGCAGGGGAGGGGCAGAAAGAGAGAGAGAGAGAGAATCCCTAACAGGCTCCATACTCCCAGCCCAGAGCCTGACTCAGGGCTCAAACTCACGAACCATGAGATCGTGATCTGAGCTGAAATTGAGTCAGATGCTTAACCGGTTAGACTGAGCCACCCAGGCACCCGAACATTTTTAGAAGTTCTGAAGACATCTTTCCACATTTCCTTTCAAATGCATTGTAAGTTTGATCCTATAAATTAGATATTTGGTACATTTGCAATTTGTTTTTTCTCAGATGTGAAATAGAGCTCTAGATTTGGTTTTTTATAAGGAAAGCCAACTGAGTCACTATAACTTTTAATGAACAGTTTATCATTGTGCAGGATTTCTATGCCTTGCACGTCAGGTACTGATTTCCACACAAACCTGAGTCTGTTTCTCATCTCTCTTATTGATTCCCTTTATCTGTTTTTCCGTGTTTGAGTGTCTGCCTTAATGTTTTAACTGCCATAGTTTTATAAATTAATATGTCTAATAGGGCAAGTTACATTGATTCTTTTTTTTAAGAATTATTTTGAAAAAAGAAAAAAGAATTATTTTGAAATATATTAGATAATTGCCTTTTCAAATAATTTTAGAATCAGTTTATTTAGTCCCATGAAAAATCATGTTGAGATTTTGATTTATATAGTCTTGAAGATATGGTTTTTTGTTTTTTTTTTTGGTGGGGGAGGGGAATGACCAAGTTAGGATGGTGAGATATCCTATCCATGAACAAATTACACGTGGTCTTTTGATCATTTATAGAAATATTTTACCTCTTTCAACATTATTTTACAGTATTTTTAATGTGGGTGTTATAAAGGTTTATTTCCTTATAGTTTAAGTTTCTGTTGTGAATGATGCCTTTTTCCATAAAATAGGTTATCGCTGGGGTATAGGATTATCTCTGAACTTTGATCTTGGATTTGGTAACACGTCTGAATTCTCCTGTTAGCTTATTCAGAGCTGTTCCCTCTGGCAATCATTCTGTAACTCAAAACTGTGTCTTCCTAGGACATTTGTTACCACTCTGACCTCAGTTACAGTTCATTTATTAGTTTGTGAACTTAGTTATTCAAAATAAACCAAATGACATTAGAGGTCATGTCTTTCCTGTTTATCATTGCATTTCAGATCTTAGTACAATTTATTGAATAAATGTCTACCCAAATTTTAGTCTTTTTTTTTAAATATCTGGAAGATGCATCCAGAAGTGATTGCAATTACATCCTAGTTTCATTTTAGATGGGAATTCCTTTTCTGCTTTAAGCAAAAATTTAATGGCTTTCAAGGAAGAAACTGTGTAAGAAAGTTCTCCTTCCACAATCTATCCTAGGAGATCATTGTGCATTTTATTATTGATTTTTATCCCTCTGAACTGTTGCACTGGTAACTCCAACTCATCCTTCAAGGCCCGGTATTTGAGGAATCCCCAAATGCCTTAACCAAGAGACTCTTGTCCTTCTTTGAGCCTTCAGTGCCCTTCAGTGTCCTTGCTACTCACTGGTTACCTGGCCCATGATGTTCTGAATAGTGGTGTGAATGCCGACTTATGAGCTACACAGTAGTTTCCTACAGTAACCTTACCATCATTTTATTAAACATTTTCATATCGTCGGGCTTGAGTTGCTAACAAATGTTTCATGATTATAAAAAAAGACTATGATGAACACCTTTGAACATGAAGCTTTTTTTCATGTTCAGATTTTTAGGCAGTAGTAGAATTAGTTGGTCAATGCAGGCCACATCTTATCTGATTCAGTGGCTGGCTCTAGAAAGTTAATCATCCCTAACACTGGCTATTTAATAATAGAAGAGCTATAATGATGATTCATTTCCAATTCTTGAAAAATGGTACCCTCCATTTGCAAAGAGCTTCAGTGTTATGTGGGGTTGTCGTTTGGCTTCAGAGAGATAGTCCTATTAAACGTCAGGCAGACAGTTTGAACGTGAACTTTTCATCTCTTTCTCCATGGAGACTTGTCTGCCAGACTCAATTTGAGTGGTCTTCTGTGCTCTGATATTTTTGAGCATTCTTTTTGGGGTTTCCAAAAGCCATCCTGTAGACCAGGAAAGGGACATGTTTCCACATTCCTACTCCTAGATTCCCTTCCTCCTGAGTGTAATTTGGAACGGAGAATGCTGAGGTATATCTTATGTTCCTCCCAACATAGACTTAAGAAATTGCTGTTTTTACAGATAATGTATAAACTTCTACCAGGGAAAGTGGTAGGCTTTGAAAGTGAGCTACCTTCCCTGTCATCCCAGGAACAAAGACCACAATTTTCCCCAGGGAGACTGGTAGCAGGAACGAGCACAGGACTCTGAGATAAGCATGGGCTGTGAAGCCACGCTAACTTGTGTAGGCTTTTGATTTGGGCACTTAGTAGCTGTGCACCTTGTTCTCCCGTCTCTGTGACTTGCACTGTAACGATACAGGCGGGGTTATCAGAATACTAACGGCTGTGATTTATTGCTTACCCCGTTTGCCAGGCAATTTCTTATCCAGTGTCAAGCTTCCCTCTCACTCCTAGCTCATCCCTACCTGCAACCCAGACTTGACTTACCTTGCATACTTTCAGTTGGAGGAGTGCTGTGGGCAGCTTTTGCATTTTTCCCTCTGTGTAATCCTCCTTACTCCGCACTCATACCCATACTACCTAGATTTGAAACAGAGGAGAGTAGAAAGAAGGTCACCAAACGTCTTACTTGAATGGGGCACTCTTAATTAGGCATCGATGCCCTCTGGGTGTTACAGAGACACAAAATCCCAACTCCCGGGGTACTTTTTATGGGTTTTTTTGAGCTCACGCTGGAGCTCTTCCAGGGGCGATCTCTCCAGAATATCAGTGATGTGGTCTGTAGCCGACTGTCTGTTGCCTCCTTTCCCTCCTCAGCTTCTTCATCTGATGGCACCACTCTAGCTTCTGTCTGCTAGAGCCAGCTCATCCTGGCCAGGAGAGATACACTGGGATACAATTTTTTCAATATGACTATAGCCTGACTTCCTCCGCCAGGCCCACTTGGGCCTCGTAAAAACACAAATACGTGTCCAGCTGTGAGAGGAAGTACGGGGCTCCCACTCTAGTTGCCTCTGCTCATGCTACTGTCGGGGTAGTCCTGGCAGGCTTATCTTCAGACTCTTCTAAACAAGAGTCCACACCAGTCCCCAGCATCCGTCTCCTCAAATACCGCTCCAATCCTTCAGTAGCAAATGGGCTGTTGTTTTCCCGTCCTCGGGGGGCGGTGGGGGGCCGCAGCTAGTGAGTGAGGTGTCCACAGGGGACTGCAAAGTTGGCGGAAGTGTGGGCTCGCCACGAGGAGACCTGCGTTTAAGTCTGACCTCTGCTGCTTGTAGGCGTTGTGACTTTGGGAATGTTACTTAGTCATCCAAATCTCAGTTTTCTCCAGAACATCTCATGTTCTGCAGACCCAAGAGGAAGATGAGTGTGGAAGGTGTAGGCTCACGTAGCACTACACAGATAGGCTCCAAATGTTGCTTTTATGGTCTCTTCAATTCACAGGACACTTCCAAGGGGGGGAAATTTCTTCTTACAAAAGAAGTCAGGCCTCGTCCTCTCATACGGGGGAAGGCCGGTGTGGTTCACACGGGAGCACCTCCTCAGGGTCCCCACAGTGGAGTTAGTACCTGAGAGTGACATTCTTCACTTTCCCAGCTGGATCTTCCTTCTGAGGGCTGGGTGCCCAGGATTTGGAGGGTAGAGGAAAAGGGAAGGGATACTTGGGAATGAGACTGAGGAGTTCTTTCCTTACATGTGACCTTTTCTTGTTGATTCCATATTTGTTTCTCACCTGACATAACTCGTGCAGCCGAGGTCAGCAAGTAACTATAAATTATTTTCTCATACTTACTCCTCCTTTCTTTTTTAATGTTTATTATTGTCTTTTTTGAGAGATGCAGAGAGACACGACATGAACGGGGGAGGGCCAGAGACAGAGGGAGACACAGAATCTGAAGCTGGCTCCAGGCTCTGAGCGGTCAGCACAGAGCCCGACGCGGGGCTTGAACCCATGAACCGTGAGATCATGACCGAAGTCGGATGCTTAACTGAATGAGCCACCCAGACTTCCCTCATACTTACCCCACCTAAACGTGTTTAGGATTAGTTTCCAAGGCGACAAAGGAAAGTCTGAGGTTCCTTTCAATGTAATGTATATTCTGTATATTCTTTGGAAGCAGAAGCACAATATTTCCTTTGTGTAAACTTTAATTATGAAGGACACTTTCGCTAATCTCTCTGGTTAAAACAGGGTCTGTTTGTGATTATTTTTTTTTTCAACGTTTATTTATTTTTGGGACAGAGAGAGACAGAGCATGAACGGGGGAGGGGCAGAGAGAGAGGGAGACACGGAATCGGAAACAGGCTCCAGGCTCCGAGCCGTCAGCCCAGAGCCCGACGTGGGGCTCGAACTCCCGGACCGCGAGATCGTGACCTGGCTGAAGTCGGACGCTTAACCGACTGAGCCACCCAGGCGCTCCATGTTATTATTAAACATATTTTCCTTCAGTGCCTTGGTCTTACTTTTCCTCTCAAAATCCTCCCATCTTGACTGACATGGGGTTCCATGGGGGGCATTTGAAATTTTTAAAAATTACGCATTCATTCAAATGTAGGCTGTGCGTTTCTTCCCCAGCTCTTTGTGTTTACAGTGCTGTGCTCTTAGAATGCTTCTCCCATGATTCATTTATTTATTCAACACACATTTGTTAAGCACATACTCTGTGACTAGAATTCTGTGTCCAAATTCAACCTATTCTTTCCAAGCCAGTTATACTTCTTTATAGTTCTATAAGTATGTCCCTTTCTGTATAACTGGAATTAATTTTGCCTCTTTTTATTGACCAACAGTGGTTTGTTTACATATTTGTAATATATAAATGTATAATGTAATATGTTATAATATAACAATATATAACAATTATCTCATAATTGATCGTGTTCATTTCTGTCTCTTGCTGCTTAACTCTAAATGTAATTCAGAGGCGGTGTGGACAGAATAAGGCTGTCCAAAACATGGTGACTGCCTCTCCTTTCTGCTGGAGTATGAGAACAGGGACCATATATCTGGTGTTCAGTGATGTTTTGCCAGGGCCTGTGTCTCTAGGACCCGGGAGTCATAGAATGAATTTTCGTCTGATGAATGTATAAATGAATCCTCACATGAATTGGAATTTCAGCATATAATAATACAGAGCAAGCATTATATGGGGTACTTTGAAGAATTTCCTCAGGATGGCAAAATGGAAAAAGGGGAATCTAGAATCAAGATAAACATCATCATCATCATCATCATTTTTATGTAGTCAACATTGATACATTTTTTCACGAAACCCTGGATATATATCAGAAGATGTCCTGTTTTAAGAGTTGGACATTGTTGTATATATTGATGTTTATATTAATTTTATAACAAGCTTTATATAGATCAAAATTCTAAAGTTTTTCTAATTATTTATGAACACAACTTCTTATTTTTTCTTAAATTTATTTATTTTGAGAGAGAGAGAAAGAGGCAGAGAGAGAAGGAGAGAGAGAATCCCAAGCAGGTTCCTCACTGTCAGCACAGAGACTCACGTGGGAGTCAAACTCATGAACCATGAGGTCATGACCCAAGCTGAAATCAAGAGTCGGAGGCTTCACTGCCTGGGCCACCCAGATGCCCCACAACTTCTTATTTTAATTTGACTCTTATATTTATACCATATTCTCATTTATTTTTTCCTCGTTGTGAACTCGTTGTGGGGTAGGAGCTATTTGAGATGATTTGGGCTTGTGAACCAATTCTCTTTCCTTATGATTATACATCTAGCTCAGCTCCTTGCACAAAAAGAGCTCAGTAAATGTCACTTCTATTTCCTTTCCCTTAATCTGGATGAACAAGACAGGAGAGAGAGAACTTTGCTTTATAAATAAGGAGCGTGAAGCTCCTTGAAGCGGCATGATTGCCCAAAAAAACATGCTCAGTCTGGCTCTTTTCCTTTGATTCCTGCAGTGTTGCTCTAAACTCAGTGCAACCAAGAGCTCTTCTCTTTTCATCACTCCCCAGTGTGGTGCTTTAGATTTATTTTGGCTTCTCTAATTCACACTTTGATTGGCATTCACATGCATGAAGATTTTGCATTGGACATTTAGAGACCACATTGCATAATTCTGCCTGCATACTTCCCTCTGGCAGCTTCTGTCAGAGGGGACCTGAAACCTGGTAGTTAAGGATGGTTCTCATTTTCAGTTCACGACTATCCCAGGCATGCAAGCGGTATCAACAGATACGGCCCACCCACAGGGAAAAAAAAGAAAGTTGTGTTGCCAGAGTCAAAATGCTAAAGCCGCTATCTCAGTGCTTGGGATGGCGAGGGGACAAAAGGGTTAGAGGAAACTCGTTCCCTATGTTTGTCATTGTCACATTTGCTCACTTTCACCCTGCAGATACCATACACGAGCTCCCACTCCAAACTCTGTTTTGCCAGCTTGCCTGTACCAGAAAGGCTGGAAGGCTAGAACTTATATTTCCCAGTCTCTCTGACAGCTAAGCTTATGTTTGTGACTGTGGTTTTCTCAAGGAGCTAGACCCACAGGAATCTTGGAGGTAGGAATGAACCATGCAAGATGGCAACAATCCTCCAGCCGCTCATAGCTCCTGAAAGCATGGTGACAGGGGCTTAGGTATTCGGATCAGAATCCCTGGGGTCCAAGCCTTAGCGTCTTTAGGGCCAAGAGGAGGTTATGGCGAAAATGATGCGTCTGCTTTGGCCGTCTGGGATGTGATTAGGCATTTCTCTGGAACTGGTTTCTCGCTGCATTATTCTGATGGTATAGCCAACAAGCCTAGTTCCCTGGGCCTCCTGCAAATTTGACGATTAATACTCTTTATTAATTTCACTTGAAATGGGTAGAGTGAATTTTGCTATTTATAATTAAGAACTCAATAACACATATTGACATATGTTTCTGATAAAAGCTGTCGTAGGGAAAGCACTTTGCTAACGTTAACTGGAGTTCTTATTTTAAGCAAGTAACTTGTAATATACCCTTGTAGAAAAATGCTGAAGAATTCTGTGCTTGGAAATTCCTTTGAAAATAACTGACAGAGATATCATGGGCATTTGTAAATCTTTTTTTCCTTTGCTTATAAGTATATTAAATGCCTACTGCCAGCCCTGTAAAGTTGTGGATGAAGATTTTGCAACTCAATGAGCTTCAATCACGTATTTAAAATTGTATCTCAGCAAATGGGGAAGTTGGAGTTAGGTGTTTTTGTTTTGCTTTTTGTTTTTGTTTTGTTTTTGTTTCTGTGGTTTTTTTTTTTTAGCTTCAAATGTTTACTTCAATTCAACAAATGATTTGTGCTATCTTGATAGTTCTGATCAACATTTTTCAGCCTGCGTGATGTGTGAACTATTACGCTGAGTGCCACATGGATACTCAGATGTCTCAGATGAAAGCTTCAGCCTTAAAAAGCTCTAATACAGTGGGAGTAGCATTTGTATTCACAGCTATTCATAACTCAAGGCAGAATGGACTATGTTTTATGAACCCCAGAGAAGGAAGAGATTTATTTCAACTAAGGTACCAGGAAAACTGGAAGAGGTGGAGTTTGAATGGACCCTTCAAATAAGATCAGTAGGAATAGGGCCGTCCTCGTGGGTGTGTGATCTGTACAGTCACTCGGATTTATGCTCATTCTCCCTTTCTTAGTTTAATGCTCTGCTATCTTGAAACTCTTAATAAGGCAAGAATAATAGGGCAAGGGCCCTCATGTTTTTATTGGCACTGGATACCACAAATTACATAGCTGGTCCTATGTAAATTCATGGGCAGATAGATATATTGAAAGTAAATAGGAACTTTATTATTTTTTTAATGTTTATTTTTGAGACTGAGAGAGACAGAGTGCAAGCGGAGGAGGGGCAGAGAGAGAGGGAGACACAGAGTCCCAAGCAGGCTCCAGATTCTGAGCTGTCAGCACAGAGCCCGACGCGGGGCTTGAACTCATGAACCGTGAGATCATGACCTGAGCTGAAGTCGGACGCTTAACCGACGGAGCCACCCAGGCACCCCGAAAGTAAATTGGAACTTTAAATAAATGTTCATATATTAAAACTACCCATTATATAATTATGTGTGTAAATATTGCATCATATTAATATGTTTTATATTAATTTGCATTCACATATTAAACATCAATTCATAGGCTAAATCAATTAATATATAAACATATATGAACTGGGAAATAAACCCAGTTCTTAGCTTTTCATGAATAATAGCACTGTATTCTCTCTTTTTACTTCTTTAAGTATAAAATAAAGCATATGAAGAGAAAATTGTTTTTTAAAAACATATAAAGTGGAAAGCGTAAATCTTTCCCCTCTTAATCTCACTGTAAGTGAGCAGCACTTGAATTTTGGTGTATTTACTTACTGAACTTTTTGTTTTTCTGGCTTTCAGTATCTCCTCTGCTTATTTGTCTATGAGGACGTGTTTTTAGCTTCTTTTAAATTTGGTCTTATTATATTTTCCTAGCAAGTTATCAAATTTATTCAGATTTTTATTTTATTGTCATAAAACTGTACATAATATTCCCTTATTTAAATAAAGTTCTTTGGGGGTGCCTGGGTTGAGCGTCTGACTTCAGTTCAGGTCATGAGCTTGCGGTTGGTGAGTTTGCACCCCAGGTAGGGCTTGCTGCTGTGAGGGGGGAGCCCGTTTCGGATCCTTTGTCCCCCTCTCTCTCTGCCCCGCCCTTGCTTGTGCTCTCCCTCTTTCTCTCTCAAAAATAAACATTTAAAAATAAATAGACAAACTTCTCTGTTTCTGGGTTGCATCCTCTTCTCATTATTCATAGTGTATATTCATACTTTTTATTTTTTAAGCAGGCTCTATGCCCAGCATGGAGCCCAATGAGGGGTTTGAACTCAAGACCCTGGGATCAAGACCTGAGCAGAAATCAAGAGTCAGATTCTTAACCTATTGAGCCACCTAGGTGCCCCTATATTCATACTTAAAAAAAAATTATTTTAGAGAGCAGGGGAAAGGGGCAGAGGGAGAAAGAGAGAGTCCCAAGCAGTCTCCAGGCTTAACGGGAAGCCCCACATGGACCTCAGTGCCACAACCCCAGCATCATGACCTGAGCTGAAATCACGAGTTGGATGCTCAACCAACTGAGCCACCCAGGCACATCTGTACTTTTTAAGTGGTCAGCCTCACAGATGTTCTCTCAGTTTTGACTGTCTATAATTTGACATGTTTTGCCTTATAATATCTTAATATTTGCTCTTGTCATTATTAGTTTACTCATCCTGTTTTCATTTGCTTTTGCTTATTTAAAAATTAAAGCCAGTTTTGGGGCGCCTGGGTGGCGCAGTCGGTTAAGCGTCCGACTTCAGCCAGGTCACGATCTCGCGGTCCGTGAGTTCGAGCCCCGCGTCGGGCTCTGGGCTGATGGCTCAGAGCCTGGAGCCTGTTTCCGATTCTGTGTCTCCTTGTCTCTCTGCCCCTCCCCTGTTCATGCTCTGTCTCTCTCTGTCCCAAAAATAAATAAACGTTGGAAAAAAAAAATAAAAAAAAAAATAAAAATTAAAGCCAGTTTTAAAGTACTTTATTTTTCTGTCTAGATGTTGAAACAAATCTCCTCCTTTATTCTTAGAATTCAGGAAAACTCCTTAGATATGTCTAGATGAAGCTCTCTTTCAACGTGAACACAAAGTTTTTCATCAGCTCAGGGCATTCGTCTTCTTTTATTTCTTTAATAATTGCCTTCATTACCTCTATTCGCTTCTCTTGCAGTATCCTAATTATATGGCTAATAACTTCCCAGATTTATCAGCCATGTCTGATCTTTTCTCTCACGGTTTCCCTCCTTGTCTTCTTGACATATTCTGGGAATTTGAGTTCGTTTATCGTTATTTTCCCCACTCATTTTCAGACGTGCAGCTATGTATTTTAATCCATTCAGTATCTGCCTAAATGTTTTAATTTATTAATAGCTAGCATTTTAATGTTTCCTACTCCTTAGCTTGGGTTTCTCTTTTGTCTTTGAGGTGCTGTTTCTTTTTATATATTTCTTGAATGTTATGTCCCTGTTGTCATTGGTTCATATTGATAAAGATGTGCAGAGACAAGTCTAAACGATAATTTAAACTCTATCTGCTGTGAAGCAGACACTACATCTTTTCTGGCAGGACACCTCTCTAAGAGTGGGCGTGATTGCAGAGGCCAGGGGGAAGCCTACGCCTCTGTGCCTTGCACACTATGTATACACATGTATATATACAATGAAGCCTGGAGCAAATTGTATGGCTAACCACATTCTGTCTAGGAGGCTGGTAGAGTGCCTGACATTTTTGAACTTCATGGAAAGTCGATGACTTGGTGACTTCTCTATTATCAACTGCTACATCCTTGAGCTTTTGATGTTGAGGTTTAGGGGAATGTGTCCCGTTGAAGCTGCAGCAGGTACTAGAACATAGTGGCAGAATTAATTAGGGAGAAAAATATGGAGGTTTCCTTTTTTCCAGTGGCCGCTGTGAGTTAGCTGGGGTATTGCCTGCCCCTGTCATTTCTTTTGAGTATTTCTTAATGACTTCATATTCTCATTCTTTACCCTGAATTTACATTAAAAGTATAATCTGTTTTACGTGAATTTTTATTGCCGGAGAAGCATTAAGTCTATAAAATTAAGTTGGCAAGAGATGGCCTGCCAACATACTTTACTTCTTTTGCAACTGTAAACTCCACTAAGTGCCTATCTGCATGTGGCAAAAATTAAGGTAGATGGAAAAAGGAAAATAGACTTTGGTATTTTGTGTGAGTGGGAAACTGTCTCTTTTTTAAAGTAGACATTAAGGCAGTTTTACATTTATAGAAATAAAAAAAAAGCTTTCCCAGTTATTAACATCTTATATTTGTATGGTACATTTGTTGAAATTAATCAACCCCGATGAATACTGGGGTCCATACTTTATTCAGATTACCTTAGTTTTTTACCTAATGTCCTTTTTCTGTTCTAGGATCTCATCCAAGATATCAGCATTCTATTCAGTCATGTCTCCTCAGGGCCCTCTTGGCAGTGACTATTTCCCAGACTTTATCTGCTTTTGAAGACCTTGACATTTTTGAGCGGTACTAGTCAGGTATTTTGTAGAACATCCCTTAATTGGTATCTTTCTGGGTTTTTTTTCTCATGGTTTTACTTGGGTTATGGGTTTTTGGAAGAAAGAAACCAGAGGTAAAGTACCCTTTTTTTTAATCATATTATATCAAGAATGTGTAGTATCAACATGGAGTATCACTGTTGACAATGGATCACCTGGTTGAGGTAGTGTTTGTCAAATCTTTCCACTGTAAAGGTTTCTCCTCCCCACCCCACATCCATATTGTAACCATTTAGAGGAAGTAACTACACCTAACTCACACTTGGGTGGGAATCCTGCTCCCCATCCTTGAAGGCAGAGTAGTGACATAAATTACTTGCTTGTGCCTGGAAGATTTGCCTCTTTCCCTCCACTTATTTATTCATTATTTTACACATATCAGTGTAAACTCATGTACGTTTATTTATTTTTAATTGTCGTACCATGGCAAAATATACATAACGTAGAATTTACCATCTTAACCGTTTTTAACTGTACAGTTTGGTGGCATTAAATACGTTAATAATGTTGTACAACTGTCACCACCGTCCGTCTCCACAACTCTTTTCATTTTGTAAAACTGAAACTCTCTACACCAGTTGAACAATGACACCCCTTTTCCCACCCACCTCTGCCAGTACCTGGCACTCACAATTCTACTTTTTGTCTCGATGACTTTGCCTACTCTAAGTACCTCATACAAGTGGAATTATATAGCATTTGTCTCTTGTGACTGGTTTATTCTACTTAGCATAATGTACTCAAGTTTTATGCGTGTTGTAGCATATGTCAGAATTTCCTTCTTTTTAGGCTGAAGCTGAATAATATTCCATTGTACGTATACACCAAATTTTGCTTAGCCATTTATCTCGACATAGACATATGGGTTACTTTCACATTTTAGCTGTTGCAAACAATTCTGTTATGAACATAGGTGTACAAATATCTCTTTGAGAATGCAACTGCTTTCAATTATTTTGAGTATACGGGTGCCTGGGTGGCTGAGTCAGTTGAGTGTCCCGACTTCGGCTCAGGTCATGAACTCACGGTCTGTGAGTTGGAGCCCCACGTCAGGCTCTGTGCTAACAGCTAGGAGCCTAGATCCTGCTTTGGATTCTGTGTCTCCCCCCCTCTCTGTCTCTCTCTGTCTCTGTCTCTCTGTCAAAAATAAATAAAGATCAATTATTTTGGATATATACCCAAACATAGAATTGCTTGATCACATGGTAATTCCTTTTTTTTTTAAATTTTTGAGGAACCACCATGCTTCTTTTCCATACAAGTTGTATCATTTTCCATTGCCCTTCACAGTGCAAAGGGGTTCCAATATCTCCATGTCCTCACCAACATTTTTTTTGTTTTGTTTTTGGTAGTAGGATTAATGGGCGTGTTGGTATCTGGTAGTATTATTTTGCATTTTTCTAGTGATTAGTGATGTTGAGCATCTTTTCCTGTCCTTATTGTCCATTTGTATATCTTCCTTGGGGAAACGTCTCAAGTCCCTAGTCCATCTTTGAGGCAGGTGGTGGTGGTTGTTGATGAGTTTTATGAGTCCTCTCCACTCTAGGTATTAGTCCCTCATCAGAGATAAGATTTGCAAACATGTTCTTCCATTCTGTCGGTTGCTTTTTCACTCTGTATTGATAGTGTCTTTTGATGCACAAATTTTTAAAATTTTCATGAAGTTCAATTTGCCTTTCTTTGGTTGTCTGCTCTTTTGATGTCATGTCCAAAAAATTGTTAACTCCAATGTTGCGACCTATGTCCTATGTTGCCTTCTAAGAGTTTACAGTGTTAGATTTTATGTTTAAATCTTTGATCTACTTTGAGTTAATTTTTGTATATGGTGTTAGACAAGGGTTCAACTTCATGCTTTCACATGTGGCTATCCAGTTCTCAGTACCATTTGTTGAAAAGACTGCTTTTTCCTTATTGAATGGTCTTGGCACCTTTGCCAAAAATCATTTGACCATTTTTTTTTAACATGTACTTCTCCAGTTTACTTACTTACTTATTGGAATGGATTTTGAGGAGACAAAACATGGGGCAGAGAGGTACGGAATAGGAAATAGAACCGTAAACTGTTTGCTAATTGTTTGTAACCCTAACAAATCTGTATAGAAAATTCCCCATACAAAACAACACAATAAAGGTTCAGGGATTGAAGTATGCCCTTAGGCAAGGCTGAAGATTTTAGTCTCTGGTATGTGGAATTTAGGCTGTGGTCCTTGTTTTGGGATGAATCACTGGGGGGGGGGGTGGCATAGTCCATACTTTTAATTAGAAATTAGCAGTGGTCATTTCTAATTTCCCCCATATATGCGGTTGCTTTTGAATGTCCATGTCTGCAATGTCTGGCTACCAAAAGATGAAAAGGAGAAAACTAAAAGGGGGAGGGAGGGAGGGCACTGGCACTTTAAATCTCCTGGATTTAAATCAGCCGGAGGCAAAGAGACTTGCAACAAGAGGGGGGATGCAGCAGTGGCCTACCTTTTCCTCTGCACCTCTGGAATCAGAAGCAGCAGTCGGTGAAGACAGCACCCATCCCCAGTGTTTGGAGGACAGGATCCTCGTGGCCCGTCCGGGTACCTGTAAGCGGTGTGCCAGCTGCTCCGGGAACACAGGCACAGCTGTGTCCCTTGGGGCTGAGTGTGGCTAATGGGTAACTGCTACTGCGCTCTAGGAGCTAAAATTGATCAATATTAACCACAATTTACCATCTGAGTCTTTCCCTGGAAGTTGCCATCCTTGAGTAGATTCCAGGGAAGTTACACCAGACATGCTCTGCCAGTGCCGTTGTTTTCTAGGTGGAGACAGATTCTCCATGATCCCTATTGTGCCATCTCCCGAGAATCTCTGGTATTTGTTTTATACTTTGGGCCATAGCCCAATACTGCTTTATTTATTTCATTGTTCGAGTTATTCCGGATTTGTAAATGAAGAACTCCCTCAATTGGCTTCTGTGTCCCTTTGACATACTCCCGTAATGTGGGTTTTCTTTTCTTTTTTAGCATTTACTTCCTAACCTTTGAGATATCCCAGGCTCACCTCGTGTGTTTTCTGTCCCAGGCCTAGAGTCAGCTCTTTCTCCATGAAGATCTGTCTCGTGATGAGACACCGAGATCCGGGTGCTCTTGTTCCTGGGGTATTGTCTCTGTGCTCTCTCATGAGTGAGAGAACATTCTTTTCGTATGCAGACGATTCATATGTGGTTTAAGGTGAGAAAATAGCCCAATTCTGGGATTGTGAACCTTTCTGCAGTCTTGTCTGCTTTCTATACAAAGCTGACTGCAGCCAAATTAATGTTCAGCACTGGGGTTGGTCTCCTTTAAATCCAGGGTGATGTACAGCTTTTCCCTTTCCATTCGGAATCCGCCTAAAAGATAAGAAAGTACGTAATGCCAGAAATCAGCCTTACTCATTTATATCTCATATAAATACGTTGGGATTTTCCACACTCTTTTATCCATTTCTTCTTGTTCAGCACTGGCTTCCTTTACACTATACTGAGCTTCCATTTATTACAAAACTCCCAATTAAATGACCCAAAGTACTGGCTTCTTTGACCCTTGAATATTTCCTCTCTGCTTACAACTTTGTACTCATAATTTGCAGCTTGGATAAACCCCATTTCTTGTTATTAATCTTCTGTGCTTTACTTGTCCTATGAAAACCCCACTGGTGTCTTGAGTTCTTATCTCCTTTTGCCATGTGGCTCTGCCCTGCTAAAGAAGTGACAGCCAGCATGGGCCATTCATAAGCCCAATCTTGGAAACATGGAGGACTTTGGTTAGGATAAACATATTCTGCAGTAGGCTTGCCTTTGGAGCAACGGTATCCCAAATTAGAATGAGAAGAGAGCCCACATTAAAGGGAAAGCTCTAACAAATATCTGGGAAGTCTCTTCAAATTTTTGTATTTCCATTCTAACGATAATAAAGACAAACTGAAATAAGAGTTTATGAACCAGGGCCTTGGATCAGAAGAACAGTTTTCTCTTTGGTGTTCTTGAAACTTGAGCAGAGCATCAGATTAATCTTTCAGTTCTTTGTGTTTATAAACCTAATGTATTAGTTTTGAAATCTCTGAATTTTTTTTAGCATTCGATTCCAATATCAAATAAATGAATAGTGGATAACTACCTCTTCCCCACCCTTTTATTTTATTTTCTGAAGTTTATTTATTTATTTATTGAGAGAGAGAGAGAGAGAGAGAGAGAGAATGAGTAGGGAGAGGGGCAGAGAGAGAGGGAGACAGAATCCCAAGCAGGCTCCGTGCTGTCAGCACAGAGCCGAATGTGGGGCTCAAACTCAAGAACCATGAGATCATGACCTGAGCTGGAACCAAGAGTTGGATGCTTAACCAACTGAGCCACCCAGACAACCCCTACCCTTTTAAAACAAGTATTTTAAAAATGTGTTGCCTTCCACAGGAAAAGCCTTTTTCAAAGGTGCACATGAGCACTGCCATTCCTACAGGAGAAACCTCATCACTTCCGATATCCAGTCCTCCATACCTCTTCATTGTGTCTCCAGCTGCTTCTCCACGTGCAACTGTCCCTAAATACACACTCACCTCACTGCACTGGCTGTGCCAGGCATCCGCACGTCTTTGTGGCTGTGCCACCCCATCCTGCTACGCTGTCATGAAAAGTGCCTTGAACTCAAACAGATTATGTTCACATACTAATTATACCATTTACCTTGGGCCATGCTGGCAAATTCTAGGAACCTCAATTTTTTGCCATCCATAAAATTGGCAAAGTAATATCAAACTTACGGTGTTATCACGTTTTAACGAGGCCGCATTAATTTGAACAGTCAGTGCTTGACATAGATGAGTTGTTGATAAAGGCCCATCTTTTTCTTCATCTGATAACTCCAGTTCGTCTTTCAGGGATGAGTGGAGGCTCCCCCATTTCCAAAGCAAGTCTTCATTACTTATGCCCCTCCCCCTCAGCCAGCATTCACAGCGACTCCCGTGGGTTTAATCCCATAGTAACTGTTCCCTCACCACATTAGAACTGTCAGTCTTGACTCAAGTGACTGTCTTTCTTATCCTAAAATCCCCAGGAAATGTCCCTGTTCCTGACTGTATCTGTCATTCAAATATTTATTGCAATAATGGATATTAATTCTGTTAGCCCACTTAATTTTTTTTTTATTTAAGAGTATATTCAATCTCATTAAATATGAACAGGAATAAAATATCCTCATCAAAGCCTCCTGGCTCCCCACATGTCTGTCTTAGTGATGTTTTCATTTCCCAGACCAGCTCTTAAACTTGGAAAGCACGTGGGGTTTTCTGCTTCATCAGAGGCTTTACACACACACATCAGCAAAACGCCCTGGCAGCTGTTTGAGAGAGACTTCTCAAATTGAAATTCTTATCGCTTTGAGATCTTCTCCTTGTGTTTGAAACAAATGCAATTAAAACATTTGCATAATTGGCGCATGTGGAATTTTTAGATTTCAATCATATGTTTCTTTCAGGGACCGTGGTCTCAACCTCGTTACGAGCCCTAGTCTCCAAGAAACAGACCACCAGGTCCACCAGAATTCTCCGTTTCACAGGAAAGAGTACACTTGACCTGTGCCTAGTGTGCTGGAGTTGTGCAGCCGATCCCATCCGTGTCAGGAACGCCCCGCCCACAGCTACCTGCCCCCGGGTGGTTCTCATGCCACATCCGCATCTCTGCTGATGTTCTGGTCAAACAGCAAAGCCGTGCGTGTTGCGCTGAGTGATTGGTGAGGAGTTACGTAATCACCAGCACAGACACACTTCCCCGAACACAATAATGCAAGGCTGGCGGCGCCCCGAACTCACCGGTTCTCCACTACGCGGTTCTGTGCTGGCCGATGCTGGACGGCTCAGATTCAGATCCTGGCTCGGTCACTGAATTAGTTGCTTGAGCGCCGTCAGGTCATTGAAACTCTCTCTCATTCTAATCCAGCAGTTCTCAGAGTGTGGTTTTGGGGTTCTTGGGATCCCCAAATTCCCTTCTGAGGATCGCCAGGTAAAGTCAAAACTGTCACCACGCTAACATTGACACTATTTGCTGTTTCACAATCAGTCTCTCATGAGTCTACAGTGGAGTTTCCCAGAACCTCCGTGACATGTGACGTCGCAAAAAGATTGAATGCAGATGCCAACGTAAGAATCCAGCTATTTTCCGTTAAGCTGGGCATTACAGAGATTTACCCAAATGCAAAATAATGGTAGTCTTCTCACTACATTTTTGTTTTGTAAAACACACTAAGTTTTACTACAATAATATGTTCTTGTGAGATGGCTTTATGATTTTTCTGTTTTAGTTTCTAACACAGCAATTATAATCGATAGTAATTATGAATAGGTGTAGTAATAGATTTAACTGACACAAAGAAACCTTTTAGGACTCCTTCATAACTTTTAGGAGTGAAAAGTGGTTCTGTGCTTTCGTATCAGCCAAAATAGAATGATGACACTTCTCTCTTGGGCTTCTTGGAAAGATTATTTAATATAGAGCCCTTACAAAATGCTTTGTGAAAGACAGTGCTCATTATAATAAAAGATGGCGTTATTCTCATTAAGACTTATTTTGGAAGGGTAAGAGATTTTGACTCCCAGTGGAAACAATGTACATCAGCCTCATGGTTTTCTTCTGCTTCTGGAGACTGTTCATTTGTTAGCGACAGCCTGGGATGTAACCCTCAATTACCATAGTGCATGCAGTGGGTTTTCATTGTTCCGTATAGCTTGAAAGGTATCTATCTGTTATGGTAAACTACGAGATGTAGAATGTAGTTTCATGGTATGTGTTTAGAATTTTAATGGAGTTTATTTCTAGTCAAAAAAATGTAGTAGTAAGTGCCAATTATGTATCTAGGCATGAGAAATACAAACTGAGGGGCACCTGGGTGGCTCAGTCAGTTAAATGTCTGACTTCAGCTCAGGTCATGATCTCACGGTTCATGAGTTTGAGCCTTCCATAGGGTTCTGTGCCGACAGCTCAGAGCCTGGAGCCTGCTTTGGATTCTGTGTCTCCCTCTCTCTCTGCCCCTCCCCCTCTCACACTCTGTCTCTCTCTCAAAAATAAATAAACATTAAAAAAATATTTAAAAAAAGAAATACATTTCCCTTAAAGATCTTGTGACCTCTTAGGGGAACTATACTTGTTACCTGATTGTATCAAAACAACGTGATGGCTGAATTCAATGAAAGGTAAAGCAGATGTATGGTGGGAACACAGAGAAGGGCCCCTGAGCCAGTATGAGAAGTGATGCTAGGGAAGGCTTCCTGGAGGAAGTGTTACCTGATCTGAGTCTTGAGTGATTAGCAGGTTACCCAGGGGCAGATGTGCAAGTGATGGGAAGGAGGGTAGAATATAGGAAAGGAAGAGGGCAGAGAATTACAAGACATTGAATTGCATAAAAGCTTGGTGACCTCCTCCAAAAACAAGATATTTGTGATGACTGAAGCACAATGGGGGAGGTAGCAAGTGGCAGGAAAACAGACTGGAGACCTAGGATAGAATGGGAAGGACCCTATAGGAACTAAAACTCAATCCTGTATAGAAAGGAACTTCATTAAAGGGTTTCACGTGGGGACTTGTGTGGTGAGATTAATAATTTAGAAAGTTTACTGTGTCCTCAAGTGCTCTGTGAGAAAGAGCATCTGACTTTGCTACCTAAACAGTGCAGTTATTTAAAGACTTGGCCTTAATTTTGCTAAGTCCTGTTAAAGATTGCATCTCATTTCCCAGTTGTATCAATTAATTTCTTAAACACTAAAAGAAGACACACACACACACACACACATACACACACACCATTTAATTATCCCGTTTGAGTGAAGCCTACAGGTAGGCAGTTCAAGAACCCAACTGCCTTTTTCCCTGGGCAATGCCGTCTTCAGCCTGTTGGTGGTCTCTCCCCTCAGATCTGCACGATGGCTTTTGTAGGTGTGAGCATCACGTTCCCATACAACAGAGTCTCAGTCAGGAATGGCATCTTTTACTCATGAAACTCTCTATTTTATCACGAAGGAATATAACTTCTGGAAGTCACCCCAGTAGACTTTTTTGGGTCTCTCGGGCTTGAACTTGGCTACATTTTTACCTCCAAGACAATCACCCTTTAGACAAACCATGATTTATGAAGCTGGGTACAGTCTTCCCCCCAAGCTCATCCCCCCAGCAAATAGAATCAGGAAGGATTCTGGTAGCAAGTTTGTCTTGCTCCCAGGAGAGGACGAGATGGTGGATAAGACCAACATTCTGTGCCATGCCATGCCATGCTAGCTTAGCTTCAGAACAGGAAAATAGCTACTTGACCCAACAGGTGACCTACCTAACACCATCAAGTGCTTTTGAGTCTGATTCCAAAATTCTGGCTGCTCTGTGTTACTCCCGGACCCTCCCTGGGCTTCACTGGCTCCATGATCAGATTGCATCACCTGCATCCTTGGCACCCCCCCCCCCCCGTCTCACCTGTGCATGGGGCTTGTCCAGGAACCCAATCTCCTCCACCCCAGGTCCGGCCTCCTTGTCTCCAATTCCTCTGTCCTCAGGCCTTTTCCATCGGATCTTGAATTCCTCCGTCTTTTCAGAGCCTTTACTGAGCCATAAAGAATAGTGCATACGTTTTAGTGCAAGCTGTTTAATATACTTTGCAACGTATGCACAAGACTTGCCAAAACCCTCCAGCAGGTTTTTTTTTTCCCTTAGATCAATCATTTCAGTCATGTTTCCAGCCTATTCTTCCTTTGACTAGTTGGATCTGGGATAGAACAAGGGCCTACAGCTAAATAGTAGCTCGTGGTCTTTTACAGCCCCCTGGCGTGGTTCTCAAAGCATGGTCCTTGAACCGGCATCAGCATCACCAAGGAATGGGTGAGAAATGTAAACTCTTGGGCCACACTCCAGACCTGCTGAATCAGACACTCTGGGGAGGGGCCCAGCCATCTGTGTTTTAACAGGTCCTCCGGGTGATTCTGACCCACATTCAAGTTTGAGAACGACGGCAATAGAAGTGCCAGAACTCTGGAGGCGCCTGGGTAGCTCAGTAGGTTAAGCGTCCCGTCTTGATTTCAGCTCAGGTCATGATCTCACAGTTCGTGAGATCAAGCTCTATGTTGGGCTCTGCACTGACAGCAGGAGCCTGCTTGGGATTTTCTCGTTCTCTCTCTGCCTCTCCCCCAGTCATCCCCTCTCTCTCTCTCTCTCTCTGCCCCCTCCCCTGCTCACACACGTACGCGCGCGCTCTCTCTCTCTCTCAAAATAAATAAATAAAAATTTGGGGAAAAAAAAAACAGAACTCTGGAGTTAAGAAGTGTGACCTCAGTGGAAGTAATACACCTTTCTGATTCTCTGTTATACTTAGGAAACTTAGGAAACATATAGTCAATTAATGATAAAATACTTAGCTGGTGACGATTAATTAGGCAACTATTCGTAGAACAGTTCATTATATGTTTGTCACTTGTGAGGAACATAATTCTGTCCTCATTTCTTTCTCTTCCCTCTCTGGATGTTAGTGAAAATAATTTTTTTTGAATCACCTATTTTATGTTAATCCTAGCCTAGAAGGCATTTATTCTTATTATTCACCTGAAACGATGTTTTATACGTCAGGCTCCTCCTTGGAAAAGATTGATATGTGTTACGTACTGAAGTTTTTCTTTCCTTTCCCAGCGTTTTGACTTTCTCTTACTTGCCTTATGACTCTCCAACACCCAACCGTTCTGCTTTAATATGCACTGGCTGCACTCTTACGAGGAAAACACAGACGATTCTCCAAGTCGCTTACTCTGTCTCTTTTCTCTCTTTCATCTCTTGGTTGGGATTCATACAGCTGCTATTTAATTTCCTTAAAAGTCACTTTTCTTCAGGTGAAAACGATGGCTGCCTGTGCCAAGTTTCATGGCCAGGGGATTGTAATCACGAAATATCACCGTCTGTTCATGTCCTGCCTGAGAAATGTGCTCCACTTGATGCTGATGGTGGCTGCAAATGGTCTCAGTCACCAGGACAGTGTGGCCCCACTTTTTGGTCCACGATGTCACAGCATGAAGTGGGCATCATTGCTGGTACCGCACACGTGTTGCTAAGTGATTTCAAGCCGCAGCTCTTTTGAGCGGCATGTTGACTGTTCTCAGTATGGGTAATGGGTGATTGTGTTTCAAAATGTTTCTGGGAAGAAAGACTGTTGTTTTGTTTACACCCCTGAAAAAGCCAATTCAAAGAGCTGTAGCGTTAGAACCAGCATTTTCAGAGCTCCTACTATACGGAGACACTGTTCTGGGTGCTTTTAAAATGTTGTCTTGATTCCTTGCCACAATCCTTTAAAATAGATAGTAAGTACCGTTTTATAGGTGAGAAAACTAAGGTTCAGAAAAGTGATATTTTCAGGGACGCCTGGGTGGCTCAGTCGCTTAAGCATCCGACTTCAGCTCACATCATGATCTCACGGTCCATGGGTTCAAGCCCCGCGTCGGGCTCTGTGCTGACCGCTCGGAGCCTGCTTTGGATTCTGTGTCTCCCTCTCTTTCTGCCGCTTTCCCCACTTGTGCTCTGTCTCTCTCTCTACATATGTCAAAAATAAACATTAAAAAATTAAGGAAAGAAAATTGATATTTTCAGTCACACAACTATTAAATAGGAACATTTAAAATTTTTTTAATGTTTATTTATTTTTGAGAGAGAGAGAGAGGGAGAGAGAGAGAGAGAAAGAGAGAGAGAGAGAGACAAAGAGCAAGTGGAGGAGGGGCAGAGAGAGGGAGACACAGAACTGAAGCAGGCTCCAGGCTCTGAACTGTCAGCACCAAGCCTGATGTGGGGCTCGAACTCACCAACCACTAGATCATGATGTAAGCAGAAGTCGGTCACTTAACCGACTGAGCCACCCAGGCTCCTGTAGGAGCATGTTATTACTATCCAGATCTCTTCTGATTCCAGTTTCTCTGCTGATTTGATTTGATTTGATTTGATTTGATTTGATTTTTTATTTATTTTTTGAGAGAGAGAGAGAGAGAGAGTGAGAGTATGCGCATGATAGGGGAGGGACAGAGGGAGAAAGAGAGAATCTTAAGCAGACTTCATACCCGGTGTGAGCCCAATGCGGGACTTAATCTCAGGACTGTGAGATAATGATCTGAGCTGAAATCAAGAATCGGACACTTAATAGACCGAGCCATCCAGGCACCCCTCTGCTGTTTTTAAAGTGACATGCTGAATAGGGAGGCAAATTATCAGGAATGCACAGTGAACCTTTACACTTGATCATAGCGATTTGATCGTATGGATTCGGGTGTAAGGTCACCAGTTTCTGTGCACGTACATGTGTGTGGTATGTGCGTGCATGCATGCTTTAGATACTGGACTTGCTACCCGCCGAGAGCTACTAGCCATGAATAGACTTTGGGTTGCTGACTTTTAGCTTACGTTGCTGCTGGTATCACAGCATCATCGTATATCTAGTTAAAAGAGCAGAACATGCATTCGTTCATTTTTATTGTTCACTACTCGGCCCTTTATCAGTCATCAACACATACTAGGCACCTGCTAGGCATTGCATTATGCACTGGGAGTAAGCAGGTAAAGGCAGCCCATGCCTTTGAGTCTTTGACCTTCTCCATGTCTTAAAGAAGTTGTGTGTTTTATATTCAAGACTATCATGCATTCATTATTTCAGAGGTTCAGAAGGGATCATGTTCATCTTCACTCTGCCATAGTAGCTGGATAGATGTCTCTGCATGACTTTACCTTCTGAGTGTGTTTATTCATCTGTCAAATGCTTATGGTGGCACCTTCTCAAAATGCAGATGAAATCAGATTATGTAAGGGTGTCTTTCAGTCTCCAAAGCATGGTAGGCTATTTAATGTTAATATATGATCGATAACATTTGACTATTACTACACTTATTATCACTGATATTTTTAAGAGATTATGTAAATAAGCTAATGAGCCTCTCAGGGCTCATTAACTGAACATCCATTGAAATTTAGTACTCCACCGTCTTTGCTCAGTAGCTCAGCAATCTCAGTTCTATTTCAAAGGTTTGAACGTTTACATAATTCTCATCTGTAGTCCTGAAGATGCTCCAGCGGAAACTGATTGAGAAGCATTGTACAAAATTGGAGAGATAGCATGTTCTGGATAATCATTTCAAACGCTGCCTCAATTTTTTGCTGAGAGACTTATGGCTGGAAGGAGGGGATAGTGACATCTAACTTACAGAACAGTGGTGATAATTAAGTGAGATAAAAACATATAAACATGATGCACACATGATACAGCATTATAGGTATCTTTGCTTATTTGTTATTATTAGAAATTCACAGAACATAGTGCTAGGAGGAGATGATGATGAATTTGTTTTTCATTTTTAACCAATAATTTTCCCTGTTTCAAAAGAACTCAAGTAAACCCCCCCCCCAAAAAAAAATACAATTTAAATGTTGGTTTCCTTCATTCATAGAAAATCTGTTGCTATTACATAGCCAAGCAGAAGTCAAAATCAATGAATGCTTCCCTAATATCCACAAAAGAGACACACCCACTCCTTGTTCTCCATCCCACTCTCCTTGGTGTATCTTTTCATGCTATCATGTATGGATCTGTCTGCTCTCTGGATTATGAACTCCTGACGATAGCAACTCTCTCCCAATTATCTCCATATTCCTAGAACGTTGCACAGTGGAAGGCATGGACTACATATCTGTTGAATAAATGCGTGCTTTCTTCCAAAAATATGAAAGGATTCTTTATTATACAAAAGCAATTGTCCTGGGTTTTCTTAAAACATTTTATTCCTAACTGTACATAAATTGTGACTCATAAAATTCATTTTAGACACAAAAGGATTCTATAGTAAAGTTATATATAGGTGCTTAACGAGACCTCAAAATATACCTTCTACACTGCTCTATGTAGGTAAATTGGAAATGTTTTATGTTAGGACTTTTCAGTATTTTTAACCTCAAAAGATAAATTGTTATGAATAACTCTTTGTAGTGCATTTCAATTATTTTTCAAGTCAACTTTTCTGTATTTTCCTATCTGAGTGAGGTCATCACTCAATTAATTAGTTTGGGAAATCATATCTGTGCTGAAGAGAGTTGGAATTGTTTGCTTATGGAAATAGAGACCAGATCAAGAATACAACACTAGACCTGTATAAAAATCAGAGTTAATTTTCCATAAACAATGTCAGGTCAGGAATTAGCTGAATATTCAACCCTCTGCACGTGTTGTTAACACGTATGGTGTGAGTTCTGTGATGCTATCTATGCCTCATCAGTATCAGTATTTAAAAGTTTTTTTCTTTTCTACATGGAGCAGAAAATGTATCCGTGTAGTAAAAACTCTGGTATAGGGGCAAAGAAGGGGTGTGAACCCACAATTAGGACACACTTTGCCTGTTACCCATTTTTCCTAAGGTAGGTTTGCCATTAGATTTTATAGAGGGGAATGATGTACAAGAGAAAATTTCAGGATGTGATGTAGCTGGTTCTAAAGAATGGAAATAGGGCAGATGTGAAAACAGAAGGAATAAAATGACTAGTTTGAGGGAGAGACCTACAGCCTACAGAAACATGAGAGTTTTTGAGATACATCTTGATTGTGGTGGTGGTCACACAAATGCACCCATGTGATAAACTTTCGTGTAACCAAACACACAGGAGTGCTCATAAAACTGATAAAACCTGAAAATGCCAGTAGAACGTATCAATGTCAATTTCCTGGGCATGTTGTTGTACTACCATCGTGCTACGTGTTAACCATTGTGGGGAAATAGGGAAGGTTAGATAGGCTATCTCTGTATTGTTTCTTAACAACTGCATGTGAATTTATAATTATTTTTAAAAAAACTTAAAAATGGGGCGCCTGGGTGGCGCAGTCGGTTAAGCGTCCGACTTCAGCCAGGTCACGATCTCGCGGTCCGTGAGTTCGAGCCCCGCGTCAGGCTCTGGGCTGATGGCTCAGAGCCTGGAGCCTGTTTCCGATTCTGTGTCTCCCTCTCTCTCTGCCCCTCCCCCGTTCATGCTCTGTCTCTCTCTGTCCCAAAAATAAATAAATGTTGGAAAAAAAAAATTAAAAAAAAAAAACTTAAAAATGCGTGAGAGGTTCTTTTGGTGGAAAACAGGGTATAACTATGGATCACTCACTAAAACAAAAGAAAAAACAAATAGTGAATTCTGTAGGACAAAGGAGAAGGAGAAGATTAATTAAGTTATCCACTGATCCATCCATCCATCCAGATACCCATAACTTCTTGAGTGCGATGACACTCTGGAGAATGAGCAGACTATCAGGGGGTATACAGTACCTGCCTGAGAGGATGTCACCATGAGAGGGTGACAGATATGTGACTCAGCACACAGTGAAGCATGACCCGTGCAAGGATGGAAGTATGGGATGGTAAGGAGGGGCACTGGAGGAGGTGGTCAGTATTTCCTGGAGGGTATTGCTTGTCAACCGAATGTGATAGATTGAATCTCTTTGAGGAAAGACATCCCTTCTTACACATTGACATAACACCTGTGTACAGAGGGGATCTGACACATCTCTATTTCTTACCGTGATTTTCAGCCTCTTCCCCAAATACTGCAACCTACTGTGCTTCCTTTTCAAATCCTTATTCAACTCTATTCTGCTGAGAATGTAAATGTTCATTCCTTTTCAAATTATACATTTCCATTCAGTTTTAGATGTTTAAAAACCTGGTACATAACAGAAGAATTCCAAATAGAACATTGAGGAAAACTTTGAAGAGTATACAATAACCGTACTAACTTTGTAAGTTTTCTGTAAATCCAAAATTATTCCAAATAAAAAATCTATTAAAACAAAAATGGCACATGCGGTCCATTCTTAACACAGCTGGGGGAGATTAAGGAAAAAATAAGTAGGTATGGAGATATCAGCTACCAATGGTTTTTCCATAAAAACTTACAGTGATACCCAAGCTACTTTATAGTTTAACTCCAGAGTCATCGGACCTAAATCATGCCTGTTTAATAAACTGTCGAATCCCTAAGATTGTATGTTTGCACCTGGTTTTGAGAAAAATGTTATAAGAAGGCTTTGGCCCTCACCCTTGCTAGGAGATGCCCTTACCTGATACCTTCTAAAACATTCATTTACTTCTGCCATATTTTCCCGGGGCACTTGAAAACTAATCGTATAAGTGGTAGAGTTGTCAGCGTTTGGAAAAGGACTGTTAAAGAGTAAAGTAATTTCACTTGGATGTCACCCATAATTTCCTACCGGTTTAAACGCTCAGAAAAAAAATAGGGCAGAGTCATCATGCTAGCCCTTAGAGAGATTCTAGCCCAGCGATTCTTGAGCCAAAAGCCATAGAACACTAACAAATGTGACTTTTCAACACCCCAGCATGTGATTCTGATACAGTTTTGTGTTCTTGACTTTTCTGATAATCACTGCCACGGTGGCCTACTGCTGTTGATGAGAATGTGTTTTGTTCCCTGGGTATATTAGAGAAAGAAAAATGTTGAGAACCTTCTTTTCTTTTCTTTTCTTTTCTTGTTTTTTTGAGAGAGAATGAGAATGAGTGGGGGAGGGGCAGAGAGAGGGAGACCCAGAATCCGAAGCAGGCTCCAGGCTCTGAGCTGTCAGCACAGAGCCCGACGCGATTCTCGAACTTATGAACCAGGAGATCATGACCTGAGCCGAAGTCAGATGCTTAACCGACTAAGCCACCCAGGCTCCCTGAAAACCTTCTTTTTGATCTAATATCCTCTTGACAGATGAGAGGACTGTAGCCTAGGGTGTGGTTATAATTTGTTGAAGGTTGAATTGTACCTGGTTGGCGGAGATGGAACCAGAACTGGAGTTTTCTAGGATTTCATCTGGTTCTAGTGTGTTTTCTTATCAAATGGTAGTTTCATGAAATGAAATGGGTGGAGGTACATACTCACTCTGAAATCTGCCTGCTGTGTGTCTATTTAACCTCCACCAGTTCTTAGTTATGCAAACGAGAGCTAGTTACTTAGCCCTTGTAAGCCCCACTCTCCTCTTTAGTAAATGGAAATAACTGACTTTATCCATGTATTTGTTATGATGATCACATGGAGATATAGTTACTGGACACTCAGCAAGTGCTTGTTTTCATTGGCAACCACAGAGAACGATAGATAATGTTGGTGATTCAGATTCTAGGCCCTTCCCTTCTGCATCAGCAAGAGAGAGATTCATGTCTTCTGTTTTATATATTTTATCAATTTTAAAAAGGTTGCTGCCGCTAATAGTAAGTTTGCAAAACGCCGTTTACATCTTGAGCTATTGTAGCATGCCTAGCATCTTTGTTGAGAGAAGGCGTTCTGTTTCTTTTTGCTATCTCTGCTGCTAAGAAACCCCTGGAAATGTTCATCCATTCCCATGACCGTGTCAGTACAAGCAGCACCACTGAGCCCACATTGAACCTGCTGAGGTAGACCCCTGTATTGTGAATTGCCTGTTTCCATTTTGGCTTTCTACTTCTGACCTTAGTCTTGAGAGATTCTCCTACCTGTTTGGGACATCAGAAAGTGCGCAGGAACCATTGTTTGTACCAAGAAAGGCACAAGTTATAAAGAGTCTTAAGGAGGGGCTCTTGATCCTAGAAGTTAAAGTTGAATTCGCTCAGCACAGAGGAAATATGATTAATTCAGATTCGATCAATAGTTACTGCCAGTCACCTGCCTTATTAGTGCACTTATGTTACCTTTGTAGTATCTGTGTACTTGTTTAATGCTCCCACTAGACTCTGAGGTTTATAGTTGCAGAATATATCTCTCCCCTTACCCTCCCACACTTAGCACAGAAGTAGCCATTCAACAAGTGTTGATTGAGTTACTGAACGGTGGCAGAATCCCTCAATCTTGGAAGAAAAATAAAAATGGATAGGAAAGAATGACAAAGCAGCATGTTTATGATGCAAAACTTCAGGGTGGAGGGGTTACTTGACCATTTTAGAGGCTGTGGGTAGGTCGGAATGTGCTCAGGAATCTTCCGAGAAGAGATTGCACCTGACCTGGGCTTTAACTATAATAATAATACTTGACCATGAGCAAGTATCCTCTCTGTTAATCCTCGTTAAGAACCCTGTGGTAGATTGTATTAGAATTCACAGTAACTCACTTTTCTTTTCCCCTGTGAGAGGCCTGTACATTGCTGCCCCATTACTGTGTATCTTGTCTACCTCTTGTGAAAACAGTACCCTCAACCCTTGACTTTAGACTTAGCTTTATAACTTGCATTGGCCATGACCAGGTGTAACTATGACTATTCCACTTGCGTTGGAATATGAACACATGTCATTCTGCTCATCTAAGCAAACTGTTTAAGAGCAATAGCATGCTTTAGTTAGTTTTCTTTTGTTTTTGTTTTTTTGTTTTGTTTTGTTTTTGTCTTCTTCCTCTCTGCAGTGGGAATAGGTGTGTCCACCACAATATCTGCCTCTTCAGCCTGGGTATGGGGATGGGAAGACACGTGGGCAAAGCCATGCAGAACTGGGCAGAGCCATGCAAATGGAGAGCAGACTCACAGATGAAAATGAGATGTGAGCAAGAAATGATTTTTTCTGTTGTCATAACCTACTGAGATTTTGGTGTTTATTTTGTAGAAGAAAATCACTAATACAAGCCCCATGACGTATAGACTATTATTATTTCTCTTTGCAAACGATAAAACAAGAGGTAATTAGTAACTTTACCAAAAATCAAACATTTAGTGAGAAGGGAGACTTAGGACTTAAAACAACGTATGCCATATTGTATGTTTTTCTACATATAAGGTCCAGATTTAAGGAACAGCTTGTACAAAGGCACAGAAACCTGGAACACTTCGTTATGTAAGCAAGCAATTGGGTCAAAAACTAAAGAATGGATAAGCAGTGGTGGGAGATCAAGCTAGGCAGTACATAGAATGGGTCTAGTTTGTAAATGGTCTTTCAAAATATGCTAAAATGATTGACTTATAAATCATGAACCAATGTCTACATTGATTGGATGGCATCTTGGGATCGTATATGTCTTAGTCAACTTGGGCTGCTGTCACAGATTACCACGGGTTGGATAGCGCAAACAACAAAAATTTATTTTCTCACAGTTCTGGAGCCAAGAAGTCCAATATCAAAGTGCTGAAAAGTTTAGTTTCAGGGGAGTCCCCTCTTTCTGACTTGTTGACAGCCACCTTCTCTCTGTGTCCTCACATGGCCTTTGGTCTGTGCATGTGTAGAGAGAAAGAGAGAGAGCCTGCATGTGCACAAGCTGGAGAATGAGGGGAGAAGTTTGGTTCTGTTCCTTTTCTTACAAAACATCAGGGACCCACCCTTATGACTTCATTTGTCTGTAATTACCCCCTTAAAGGCCGTGTCTCCAAATACAGTCACATTGGGAGTTAAGGCTTCAAAATGTGAATTTTGGGGGGACACAGTTTAGTCCATGGAAGTATATAAGTCAAGAGGAAATATACTGTTAATGTGAGTATTTTGGAACTTTAAATAGCCTGTACTGATCTACATTAAGCAAAGTAGTGTAAATTTAGGCTGATAATAAAGACATGGATATATAATCTCTTTGTATGTTTTTTTTAATGTTTGTTTATTTCAGAGAGAGACAGAGACAGAGCATGAGCAGGGGAGGGACAGAGAGAGAAGACGAAAAATCTGAAGTAGGCTCCAGGCTCTGAGCTGTCAGCACAGAGCCTGATGTGGGGATCGAACTCATGAAATGTGAGATCATGACCTAAGCTGAAGTCGGACACAACCAACTGAGCCACCCAGGCACCCCTTGCTTTGTATGTTTTTATTCTATGTCATTTAACTCTATAGACATAAAGGAGAAGAGTCTTGGGGTGCCTGGGTGGGTCAGTCGGTTGAATGTCCAACTCTTGATTTCTGCTCAGGTCATGGTCTCATAGTTGTGAGATCAAACCCCGCATGGGGATCTGTACTAGCATAGGAGCCTGCTTGGGATCCTCTCTCTCTCTCTCTCTCTCTCTCTCTCTGTCTCTCTTTCTGCCTCCCACCCCCCCTGCTCATGCTCATTCTTTCTCTCTCTCAAAATAAATAAACATTAAAAAAAAGAGAGAGAAAGAGTCTTTGGCACAGGCCACTTGGATGGTTAATGCCAAGCAAATGACAAATAGCAGTCTTGTGACTCCCACTGGGTTCCCTACTCTCTAGCCAAAGGAAAAGAAGTTTATTTGCACTTGAGATTTCTGCAGTGTTGACTCCTCTCCAAGCCCAGAGGCCTTCCCATGGCTTCTCAATTACCTGCTTTGTTTTCTCTGGTAACTTCTGGGATTCCCAAATTTGCATAGCATCCACCTCATCCCATCCATCAAATTTCCATCCAGATTCCTGCCCTAGGTAATGTTGTTTCCAAGGAGAGTAAATGAGCCATTGTGTGCATTCAAGGAGCTAGCCCAGGAATTTATTGAAGCATGGGAAAAAGGACTAGAAAACATTGACAAAGGTTCTCCTAGTGACAAGTCAGCTTTTATTTTTTCTTCCATTCAAGTATCTCACATTTCACAATTATGTCGACATAGGGGCAGATATTATTCCTCTGCAACATTTCAAATTGAATTAAAGGACAACTCTGTTCCCAAATGTAAATGACCATGAAAGTGTAGCTGGCTATATGGCCTTCTATCCAAGCAGATGCCTTCAGACATGTGGAATTTCTCTCTAAGGAGGTCCACGTATTTGGTCAATGATACAATTTCATCTGTAGACAAACCTTACAATTACAGAGTTGTTGTGGCTATAGTAATTATGGTAGAGCATTCATTGAAGAAACTGATTTGAGAATGGGGGCTTTCTAAGAATTATAGATGTATTTCCCTATCCGAGTCAATAAAGTAACAGGAAACATAAAAAAAAATTCTCTTTATTCATTTAAATATCTCAGTCTCATTTATATTTATTTTTGAGTATAATTCTCATCAAACCTTAAATTTGTTTTGAATATTTTCTGAATACGTGCTATGGGCTAAGAAATGTTCCTGGTAAGTGAAAGTCAGGAGATGACTGATTCCCAAATCTTGAAGTCTAGTTGTGGAAATAAGGTAGTAAGTAACCCTATTCAAGGCTACCAAGTTCTATTTTTAAGTTTGATTCCTTTGGAATATTTGCTGACCCAAGTTCTTAGATTTTTCTCCTTTATTTTAAACCCTCCCTGTTGACTAGCTCCTTATTTGCAGACTATGAACAACCACAGATCCCTCTTAAAAGATCCCTTACTTGACATTCTGTTCTCTCTGAGACAGCATTCTATCCTACTCCTTGACTTTACATACAAGATACTTCACCAAGCCATAGTCTCCATTTCCTGAAAGCCCATTACATTTTTTCTCATCTACAGTTGGGCTTTGCCTCCACTGAAACACTTTTATAAAAATGGCTTCATGTGGCTTTGTAATTGCCAGATTCAGTTTTTATCCCTCCTCCTCTCAAATAGACTTGATGCCATTGGCTACTCTCCTTGATTCATTCCTTTTGTGGCTTAAATATCTCTTTTGGTTGATTCTTCTCCTCTTTCTGATGTTTGTAGGCTCCTTTGCTGGGTCTTCTTTTTTATTTTGATACATTATATAGGACTCTGTCTTGGCATTTGTTTTCCCCCTCCAGTCCCCTGACTGACCCTTCTACTACAGCTAGAAATTCAGCCAATATGGATGTCTCTCAAATCTATTTTCTCAGCCTAGATTCCTTCAGACCTGTATATGCAGGTATATCTCCTGCATAGGAGAGAGCTCCATTTAAGTGTTTGGTAGGACCTCAAATCTGCTCAGTCACATGGAATGTCTGCTTTTCCTCAATTCTGCTCTTCCTACATTGTGTGTGTGTGTGTGTGTGTGTGCGCGTGCGCGTGCGTGTGTGTGATGACTATCATCACGATCCAATTAGACAGTTCTCCAAGATTCGGGAATGGTCCTGGAATTCGTTCTCTCTCTTACACTCGTCTATACTCAATCCAAGCAATCAATTAGCCCTGGAGATTCTACTTAACAATTGTTGAATACAGGTATGACCATCTCTTGCCTCCCTATCATAATAGCTTCTATTATAATTGGTATATTTTTTGCTCCATGTCTCTGTCTCTGTCCTCTCTCTCTCCCCACCCCCCCCCCACACACACCATTTTTGTTATCTTTTTCATCCATCTGTCATAGGTTGACCTATTCATAACACAAATCAAATAATGGTTCATTCCATTGGGTGTCTCATTGTTTACATGCATGACCTAATTCTTGAGCATGGCATTCAGAGTATACCATCATATGCCCCGAACCCTACTTTCAGCCTCCTGTCTTTCTTTAGTGCTATTCAATTGCTTGCAGTTTCTGGTTGCACATAAATGTCTCTCATTCAGTGCCTGTGCTAATGTTGATGTTTTCTCCCAGAAACGCTCTACCCCTGTATCAATTCTCTTGAATAATGTTCAGCTTACAAGGCACCTCCTAGTTATATGTTACCTTCTCTGCATCACATTTTATGATCTCTTACTGCTCCTGATAGAATTGATCTTGTCCCTCCACCAGAACTTATGCATTTATCAGTGCACCTATGATATTGATTGAATGAATGTGCTCATGCCTTTATCTTCTCCTGAGCTCTATGTCTGTTGTATATCTAAGCATCGTGCCTAGAACATAATGGAAGGTGTGTACTAAAAGTTGGTTGAGTCAATAATCAAATAAATGAAATTTATAGATACCTAAGAAGTAGACAGGATGTCATAGAAATTATTAGAGGTGGGGAAAAGGATGCTCCTGTGTTTTAGAAATGAAAGAAAACATAATTTTTGGAATCAGAAAAAATATCATGAAGGAAATGCAGTTTCCTCAGGTCTATAGGAGATATAGGAACCTTAAATGAGGAGGACAGGAGACCCAGACTATACTGTGCCATTCTACCTTTTATTATTATATCATTGCATATACATGGCATGAAGGAAAATAATTTCTGGCTGATTGAAATTTGTTTATTTGAAGTTTTTCTCTATTTATGTAATTATTGTTTTACTGACTATTAACAACAAAACCTCTGCATCCTATTGACCTAGATAATGTATCCTATTTGATATTTCTTCTCTAGCCTTTGCTACTAGAAATGCTTTACTTGTTTCTAAAATCAGAATTCTCATTGTTTTTTTCCAGTGATTATTTATTGCTGGAAAATGCTGCTTTTTTTTTTTTAATTTTTTTTTTCAACGTTTATTTAGTTTTGGGACAGAGAGAGACAGCATGAACGGGGGAGGGGCAGAGAGAGAGGGAGACGCAGAATTGGAAACAGGCTCCAGGCTCTGAGCCATCAGCCCAGAGCCTGACGCGGGGCTCGAACTCACAGACCGCGAGATCGTGACCTGGCTGAAGTCGGACGCTTAACCGACTGCGCCACCCAGGCGCCCCTGAAAAATGCTGCTTTTAAAAAAATCCTCAGAAAGGTGGAGAAAAAGTCATAGTGCCCTTGATATTTTCTATATTTTATCTTTCCAATGAATCCCTGAGACAATTATGGAAAGCCTCCGTAATTATGGATAAGCAAAAATTTGTCTATATTCCAAAGGCATTGTATACTTTGGAATCTAGTTGTTAGCTTGATTATGAGATTTCCAGTGAATTAATTTATTTTCCCTTATAAAAACCATCACTGTTGACAATTGTATAAGGCATAACAATTTATAAACCATTTGGTTTGTATTATTTTATTTCAACGTCACAACAAAACCAGAAGGCAGTATTTCTTTCTTTTATTTTAAAGTTCACCTTTATTTTTGAGAGGGGAATGAGAAGCAGAGAGAGAGGGAGAAAGGATCTGAAGCAGGCTCTCTACTGACAGCAGAGAGCCCGATGTGGGGCCTGAACCTGCAAACTGTGAGATCACAGCCTGAGCTGAAGTTGGACACTCAACCAACTGTGCCACCGTTCTTTATAGAGATGAGAAGACTGGAACTGTTTCTTACTCCAAAGTATACAAGTGGTAACAGTAATTCTGGGACTTGATCTCAGACCTTTCTCACTTAGTATCTTCTGCAGGATGGTACTCCCTTTATCCTTTTCGTATTTCTCTTCTAAGACATTTTGCGATGAGGCTCTGACATCTCAGTTCATTTAGGGCCAGTTCTAAAAAAAAAAATTAGATGCAGTAGTAGTTTCCTAAAAGCATATACATCGAGCATTTCACATTACTGGTAATTCAAATGATTTCTGTAGCGTTTTAGTATAAAATAATAAAATATAAAAAGCAATGGAGGGGTGCCTGGATGGCTCAGTCTGTTGAGCGTCTGACTTCGGCTCAGGTCATGATCTCACAGTTCATGAGTTCAAGCCCCGCATTGGGCTGTGTGCTGACAGCTCAGAGCCTGGAGCCTGCTTCGGATTCTGTGTCTCTCTGTCTCTCTCTGCCCCTTCCCCGCTCATGCTCTCTCTCTGTCTCTCAAAGGTGAATAAACGTTAAAAAAAAAATTTTAAAAAAAGCAGTGGAAACTTTTGATTAAAACTCAAAGAAAATATTTCCTACCCATGGGAAAAGAGGAAAATATTGTTCACTCAAGCAGGAAAGCTAGATCCATCATGGATACTTGCTCATGTATTCATTCATTAACTTCTGTATTTATTCATTTATCTCAGAATCAACTAGTACCAAAAAACTATGAGCCAGAAATATGTTGGCCCTGAATGGGCCACACAGGTAACTCGATACTGAATCCTGTTCTTTGGGCTTAATTATATCTTCATATGTTGAACTTAATTTAGAATCTCATACAAAAATTATTACATGGAAATAACTGTAGGAATATTTTGAGGACATTATCCTTCATATCACAAAGTCCTGTTTTTATAGAGCTCCTAGGAGAAATTTCAGAGGTAAGAACCAAGAAAATATGTTTTCGGGGGTGCTTGGGTGGCTCAGTCAGTTGAGAGGCCTGACTCTTGATTTTGGCTCAGGTCGTGGTCTCACAGTTCAGGGGATTGAGCCCCACCTTGGGCTCTGTGCTGATAGCTCTCCCTCTGCCCCTCCCCTGGACTTTCTCTCTCTCAAATACATAAGTAAACCTTAAAAAAAAATAAAATAAAATAAAATACTTTTTTTCTAAGCAGAAAATATGTTGTTTCTTCTAACTAGTTTATTTTTTCAAAGTAAGAGGGAATTTTGCCATTGCATTTACACTTCTACTTTTAGCTTATTAGTCTTAGACCGAAATGATTTTGGCCACTAAGAGGCACCAAACAAAACCTATCTCTCACTTCCAGGAATTGCATACTCTTTATGGTGTACCTTTTGGATTCTAATTTGCGCTTAGTATATCAAGTTTTCCATTTTTACTTTACCTCTATTTCCTTATTTTCTTTATATTGTCTTTTAGCTCAACAGCTCTATAAACTATGTGTAAGTGTCTTTCTGAAAAAAAAAATGAAAAAAAACAAAAAAAACACAAAGTATGTATTTAAACCAGAATGAGTGAGGGGGGAGAAAAGGAAGATGGACAGAAAGGAAAGAGGAAGAGAGAATTTTGAATTTAGAAGGAAGTTTCAGAATTCACTTATCCCAAATTTGCCCCAGTGCAGGAATCCTTTTACCAGTGTTCCTAAATGGCATTCATCTGCTTTCCTCTTGAATATTTATATAGGTAAGAAAATCATTGCCCCCCTCCTTCCACAACAGCCCGCACCATCGGGGGAGAGGACTCAGATTATCTGTAAGTTTATCCTTCTGTTAGGTGAAATCAGCCTGTGACAAAAATCTCATTGCCAACTTCAAAGCCTTGAGTTTTATTTAGATTCGTAAACACAGGGAAAAATCAACAGCATTTTCTTTTTTTGTTTTCCTTTGAGATGCCATGAAGCCCGAAACCCAGTTGTGGAATAAGAGGTGTTAATAGAATCTGGAGGAGAGGCACACAGTTTGATATTCAGAGACAAAGACAGGCTTGCTGGGCTGTTTCCTCTATCAGATCTTCATTACCAGCCACACTGTCTCATTACTCACAAGCTTTAATGTCAACATGCGGCTCTGACATCCCTCCCCGGCCCCTCTTTCTAGAAATAAAGGCTATTGATCAGCAGTGGCCATATCGAAAGCTGGCAGGAATGCATGAGCTTATTAAGTTTCTTTATTAAGGTTGAATATAATCTGGAAAGAAGAGTTGATTCCCCTTGGATTTATGGTCATTTATATTTTCCCTTGTAATCCTCCATTTGTAACATTTCATTACACACTGTCTAATGGGGTTTGGGGATATTTTTGTTTGGTAAAGGATTTTTGTCATGCTGCTTTTTCTCAATCATTAAAACCTCAGTAGAAGGTCTGTAGGGAAGGATACAAAGTGCAGCTGTGGATATCTACAGGCTTAACATGTGGTCAATTATATTTGCTCTAATTTATAAGGCGATTTGAGACTGAATTTTAGATCCAAAGAATTTAACCGTAACATCATAACATTCATCCCTTTGTGTCCTTATGTCCTGTAAACTCCCTGCTCCCCCGCGTCTCAGATTTCTTCATGGCCTTACTTTTTCCTGTAGTTTTTGTTTGTTTGTTTGTTTTTGTTTTTAGATCAGGCCTCCTCTTGAAATTTCCTGAGAGCCTCCTGTTTTGTTTTGTTTGTTGGTTTGTTTGCTGCCAGATTCTCCTCACACTTTGCCTCTGTTCTTCTTTTATCTTTCTTGGGCAGCCCAAGTGATCCTTCTAAAATGCAGATCTGTCAGCATCACCCCGCCATTCTTCAGTAACCTCTCATTATAATGAAGATCAAATCCAAACATACTGCCAAACTCATAAAGCCTCACCCTTATGAGAATGCCTTGCCTAATTCTTTGGCTCTGTATTTAACCAATCCATCTGACCCTGCCCATCACACGTCTTACCCTTCTGCTTTGACAAACTTCTCACCATGTTCTTAAACGTCTACTAGGCTGCACCCGTGACAACATATCCCTTCTTCATCCAGCTAATTTGTGTTCACTCTCTGAGAGTCACTATTTTTTTTTTCTAGGACGTCCTTCCTGCTCTAAGTGTGTCTACCCTGTGTGTCCGTGGCACCACTGCCTCTCTACCACAATACTTAAGCCACGTTCAATCACAATTATCTAATTACTTCAGTTTTAACCACTAAGTGCTTTGAAGATGGAGCCTGTATCTTTATAATTCCTCTGTCTGTAGTTCTGGCTCTACGCCTGGCACAAAGTAGGCATTTAATAAAGTTCCATTGAATGATTGAGTGAAGGAATGAATCAATAAGACATGAAATAAAATCAAACGGAGCAAATAGTGTGGAACTGGTAATGTCTGTCAAAGAATTCCCGGCTTCAGAAAGCAAGGGTTGCGATGTCAGAAAAAAAAAACCAAAACAAAACAAATTGAAATGGCATCTTATATAGACGTGTGGTGCTTAGAACTTTATATCTAGAAAGAATGTCAGGCATTCACTACGGCGTTCACATGAATCTAGTTCAACCTCTTCAACGGATAGTTGCAGAAGCTAAATGCTGAAAATGTTCAGGAACTCCCAGGGTTGCAGAACCACGCCCTCAGAGCTAGAGCACAAGGGTTTTAATCACTGTGGATGTATGACTGTGAAGAGCTGCTTATTTCTTTTTTACCAGAATTGCGATGGTATATGGTGTGTGCTATCGTCCTAAAAATATATATTACTCAGCAACCCATATGGTTAGAGGCAGGAGTTCTAAAAGAGGACTGTTCAAACCACAGGGTTCTCTAAGTTTTCAAGTTTCACTGGGGAGAATTTCAACATTTCTCTGAAATATACTTTTTGACTCATCATGAGTTAGGAATGCATTAACACCCCCACAAAATGTAACCAAGAAAATATGTTTCACCTGGAGGTGTGTAGTCTAATTAAAACTGAATAAAACCTGAATATCTCAGTTTCTTCCTAATACTCATTTTCCCTTCTATTCTAAGGATAGTCCAATTATCTACTTAGGCCTTTCCCTTGATTGCTGAGTATCGGGAGATAGTTAAATTTCTCAGTTCTGGGGGGGCCATAGGGATAATTTTGAGCAAGAATTCTCCTGGCTCATTAATGGTAACATTGGAGGCACTAGAGAACTTTTCAATATGTTGACTACTAAAATAGGTGTTAGGCATTACTTCTCAACACGATTATACAGATTTACTGGAATGTCGGTTTGGCTGAAATGATTACAGCTGGAAAGTGTATGCTGATAGGAAGCTATTGTATATAGTCGGTTACTTGTTTCTTTGTCCAATAATAAATGGAAATAAAAAGAGGTGATCATTATAGAATAAATGTCGTTTATTTGGTAGACATTTGCTTTCTAAAAATGGTGTGGAAAAACTGATAAACCAGTGCTGCCTCCAAGTCATAAAAGGCTCTTTGGTTGTAACCAGGTCAATGCCCCTTGGTAGAGTGTGATCTCCTCATTTCTCAAGTCTGACATTCTGGAAAAAGACTGTGGCATGGATTGAAGCCATCAGTAGTTTTTGGCCCCCTTAGTGCCCTAATAGAAACTTTTGTGAGGGCACCAGATTTTTAGACTTGTGGGTGATAGCTGTTGTGGGCATAGCCATCTCTCTCGCTTGCCATGAATAGAAGTTGTCACTAATGCTACAGAAGAACCCTGGAGATTGAGCAGTGTCCTAAACGAGGTCTCTCAAAGACCTTTGCGCTCAGAGACAACCCATGTCAATATAATTATAGGATTTGAAGGCCCAAATAAGAGATCATGAGTCAGCAAACGAATGGAAGGTTCTGAGGCCCCTTCTAACATTTGAATGCTGGATAGCAAGCATAGGTGGCCAGATATGAAAACTGGAAATGGGAGGGTTTCTAACTGATATTAAGTCTCACAGCTGCTCAGAGGCAGCTCCTCCACTGGTTGCCAGGGCCCAGAAGGCAACAGCTCTCTTTAATTCTGCTGTAAACACTGTGATCTGTCAATCAGCGGATTATAACTTATAATAAGACTTAGCTATATATAAAGAGAGATCATCAAAATGTTTTTACTAGAAATCGCACTATTCAAAAATGCTGCTTATGTACCTATACATCCTACTTATATACTTATATACTACACATCCTACTTATATACTAACACTAACTGCTAAGTTTTTGTCACTCTTCTATTCCTGGTGCATGGAAAATATGAATCTTCCTGAAATGCAGTTTTCTATTAACAACGTTACATAGGAAAATAATACTAGAATTAGAGTTATAACCCGTATCTAATTTTGTTTCTTTTGCCAAGTTGCTCTATGACCTTGGATAAGTCACCCTACCTTTGTAGCTCTCTTTCTTTATCTATGAAATTAGGGAAGGTTGTTAAAATGTGTTCTTAGGAGCCTTATGGCTTCTTTAAAGTTGCCTTCGGACAAGGATGCAGCCATTCTATTGCAACTGGTGCTTATCATGATCTCTCAAAGAAATCAGCCATAATATCCCTTTTCTATACTTTTCTGGCAAATTATTCAGCTACATTTGCCTTTTAAATGCTCTCAACCTGGTGGACAGTTTGAACGTCCGCATTTTATGGAAATGAGTGAGTTCCTTAAACCATAGACATTTTTCTGCTAGGCTGAATTGTTAAGGCTTTTTCAAAGTTCTAACTTAGGTTATTTCCCTTCCTTCAGTGATTGATTGGCGATGGTTGAAAATAAAATTAGAAGGTGTCCCCCAACTGTGAAATGACTCATAAGTAAGGTTCAAAGTGTTCTCTTTTGAAAAGTTCTTTGATTAGAAAAGTGCTTTATTCCCTTAAAATATCTTGGATGAAATGTCCAACCCACTTAGAATGATCTAATATTAGAACTAGAAGGGACTTTACTTTCACTTTCTACAAGCATCTTTTTATGGATGTTAAATTTGAGGTCCAGAAAAATGTTCCTGGCTGGGGAAGGGGAGCAAACCAATTCTACAGTGTTCTAAGCTCTTCACTAATATTTATTTCTTATATTTGTATAATATTTTAAGGTTTACAAAGCATTTTCTTATGTAATACTTAATTTCATAAGCATCATGAGCCAGGGAAGAAGGTAAAACAGTTATAAGTAATCTGGTTTTATGTTAAAAAAATAATAATTGGCAAAGTCAAGAAGAGAATTGAGACCTTTTGCTTCAGACCAGTGTTATCTCTACTCACTGATCTGCCTTAACTTGTAAATTCAGTTATTAAAAAAGAATAAAATATTTGGCGCTGTGGTATTTTGAACTATTTCTTAATTAGATTGATCCTCTTTCTAATAGAATTATCAGCAGTGATATGAAAAAAAATATTTTACAGGGGAAGATCATGATCCTACAACAGTGAAACAGAAGCATAAATATCTCTGTATGTTTCTTTCCATATTTGTTACCTGAATGGTAGTTAATAAAGAAGAAAGGCTAGGACAACCACAGTGATAGAAGTCAAGAGTCTTTCGTAAGCTGCTAGACTTCATAAGGGGAAAGAGTTTGGCCCTGATCAGTGACCTAACTGAAACTTTTGTGAGTTCACCAGAGTATTAGGCTCATGGGGAGATAGCTGTGTGGGCATAGTCCTCTCTTCAGCTTGCCAAGGCACTTTGGAAACAAAGCAGACGTGGCTGTTCCAACTTCTTTCTAACACTTTGCCAGAAGGTGATACAAAAAGTTATGAATTAATGATTCATTAAAACATAAACCCGGCAAGCAGAATATGTAACGTAAAACTAAGCTCTAATTGGGCATAGATTATAGAGTACTACCTGAGCCATGGCATGCCAGTATTAGATGTCCAGCATGTATCATAGAAAGGGATGAAGGAAGGCAAATTGAATAGGGAAGAGAGCTTTTCCAAGCCAGGTTGGAAGTCATCTTCTGTCTAGCACAAATCCCACAGCATGAAATGATGGCTAAGCGAAATAAAGAAGGAAAAGAAGCTACCATTCCAATGAAGGTCAGAGATGGCTCTTATCACTAGCCTCTCCCGCCCGACACTGCCTTTAAGCTATGATGTGTGAGCAGTGGATTTCAGCATCACCCACTCATTCCAGAAGGGTTTTATTTCCTCCAAGTCTGGAAAGACTGAATTGATGGCTTTATATATCAAGGGGTTAGAGCCATATAACCCCTTATAGGTTCCAAAAGGGACTCTGATGAAAAAGAAGATCACGCCAAATCTTACGCTCCTATGAATAAAGGGATGGTAGCCAAGCTATTGCAATTTACAAAACATTTTATTTACTTTATTAGGCAACTTGAAGATCAAGCATATGAAGTAGTCAAGGGAAATATGGCTTTAATTTACAGACGAATAACATGAGACTCAGGAACATCAAATGATTTCCCCAGGGCCATAGATGAGTATCAGGATGACACTAGACCTAGGTACTTTGATTAATAATTTATGAGTTTTTCCATTATCTAAGTCTCCTCTCATTTGGCACAGAATTTGTGTGTCATAATCCATCCATTCATCATTCAAACACTATGTGTTGTGCACTAGGTCAGGTGTAAATAAGTCTTCACTCAATAGTAAGAAGTATATGGTATTTAAATTCTCCTGATATTATGTAGAAAAGAAAATTTCTTGTAAAGCTGTATTTTCATTTTCTGATTTTCCTTAATTTGCCTCTTAGACACATAATTATTAGTGGATTGATTTACCCATTTCTGGGCCTAGGAAGATACATAAGAATCAGAGGCATATACCAGAGTGTTGACCTCACAAAGCCCAAAGTTGACTTGTTCTCCAAGGAGAATATAAACATACACAACTTGGTGGAAAACAAGCTTTTCTGTAAACTACTATGGACTAAGGGGAAAAAGTACTTGGGATATTGGAAGGAAAAATCCATGTATCTCTTCCTACACTCCAGTTTCAGCCTATACAAAGAGAGTTCAGACTTACACTCAACTATCATCACTGTTTCTCTCCAAAAGAGGAAGAATGGTTGCTTAGAAAATAATGTCATGGTATTTACTGAGCCATTTTTTAATGGGTAGGATTAATTTGCCCCAATACTTTAATCTACCTCTTCAACTTTGTCTTTTTGCTCTGAATGTCAATGTCCTGGTCTGTCTTCTGCACCCAGTGTCTTGCTTCTTTTCAGTTTGAGGGAAAGAAGTGGGAAGTACAGCTTAAACCTCTGGCTCAAGACATGTTTCCTAATCTATCTTTTACTGGAAAGCCTTAACTTAAGGGTGTCAGAGTCCTTGTAGTGATTAGTAAATAAGTACTTTTTTTTGCCATTTGTTGAGAGATCACATGTACTCATATTAACTCAAAGTACTGCATTTAAATGAAAAGGAATTTAGACCCAAGTCCCCATAGCAATTACTCAAGAGCCAAGATGACCACAATCCCACCTTGTAAGTTTTCAGAGCTAGTAAAAAAAAAAAATTGTCACAGGTTATATGGGGACCTTACAAGTACATGTTGAATGGAAAGAGAAACAGAGCTAAAATTGAGAGAGCCCAGAAATGAGAAAACCGATTCTATTCAAAGAGTAAATTTCATAATTGAAAATATATTGTCCGAAGGCATATATTTAACCAAATCCGATCGTAACCAGTGCTGTTCTCTAAAGAGTCCAGACTGCTGTGTACCAAGGGTACTAATGTAGTACTGCTACTAAGAGTCTAGAAGAGAATGGTACTTGAAGCCAGGAAAGGACATGGGGAGTAGTTCCATGTGGTCTCTCTCTGTTGAATGGCTGGAGGGGTAGGAATAGGATCTAGGCCTATAGGAAATATGAACGCTTAAAAGAGACAGTGTGATAGGATCTAGATAAAGGAGCCACAGTCTGGGTATGTCCTCAAAATTTACAGCAGTGAAATTAATTTCTGGGGGCAGAATGGTGTCTGGACAGCCTTCAAACTCATATATTGCCATTTGCTTAGTCTGTGACCATGATCTTCCTTTTTCTCACCTCTAAACTGAATACACTATCCTATAAAACTGCTGTAAGGATTAAAGATTATGCACAAAAAACATTGGATTTAGAGCAGGCTCTAAAGAAATGCTAGCTGCTCTTGTTGTGTGCTTGTTGATGTTATGGCTTTTTCTTTTTTATCACAATCATCACCTCATTTTCATCATTATTAATAAGTCCTCCACTCCTTTCTTCCAATTATAGAGGCTCTTTCTTTTGGCCTTCTGAGACTCTCAGTGTTATTATAAATTGGTTCCCAGTTGCTTCTAACATCAAAGTCTTTGTCCCTGACTACCTTGAGGCCCTGAGTCATCAAAGAACTTCATCAAAATGCCTCAGATGCCTTCTCTTTGAGAGAGGTGATGAGGTGCCAGTGGAAGGATTCAGCTCTCCACAGGAAAGGACTAGTCATCAAATGGTAGACCTAGAGGGGTAAACACAATCACAAGACAACCAAGAAGATTCTGGCTGGAAAGAAAAAGATGATCACAAGACCCTTTTATCAAGGCACGGAAGTATATATTTTTTTCCTTCTCAACACAATCATGAAACCACGAGCTAGTTCAAAACAACAGAAGAGAATCCCAAATGGGCATACACATATTAGACCAAGCTTTTGGAATTTCTAAGCTATTTTGGTCACAAAGGCTAAAAGAAAGCATTCTCCTTATTTAAGGGGTATGAATTAAGAAGAAATTTTTGAGTGTGGAATGTGTTCTCCGTTCTGCCGTAACGTCCGTGCTGTGAATCGTTAGCTTCCCAGAGAAGAAGAGATTGTCTATTTCCCTTTGGGGGGGGGGGGAGGGGCTTTCTTGCTATTGCAATTTTATATTTGATTTTGTGATTATTGTCTCTCTATTCGGTTAGACTATAAGCTCCTAAGGTACAAAGGATCATGGCTGCCTTTTCCAATTAGATCCCCAAAGTCCTCTGTTTTAAACACTTATGCGTGATGAGGGTCCAAGTACTGACGTCCTCTGAGATTCTGCTTTAGAACCTAGAGATAAAAACTGAGATGTACTTGTGAAAATTCAATGAGATTGTGTCTGCAGTGTTCCCTGGAACTCAATGAGTACAATCTTTTCCCTCTCATTCTGGTTCTAAACAAAATGGCCCTAGGTTGGCATATGTTATACAGTATACAACAGGTTTCTAAATATTATTGCATTGAATTCTTATAACAGTTCTGTAAGGGGTGCAGAGAAATGGATCCTGTCCACATTTTATCTTTTGGGAAAGAGAGAACCCATAGGTTTATGTACAACCAAGTCATGGGCCAGAATTCCATAGCATGGATCTTCTAGCTCACAGTTTGTTGTTTCTCCCCCTGAAATAGAGCACTGCTTAACAGTAGTGCAGGAACTGTATTCTATTCACTTTAGAATTAAGAAAATAGTCACTTAGGTCCCTCTGAGCCTGAGTTTTCTCATGAAGGGTGAAGACTGAAATAGTACTTCGTGAGATTATTAGTTGTGAGGATTAAATACCTACAATCAATGATGCTGGTCCACCTGGGATTTGAAACACTAGGTGCTCACAAAAAGTTAACTTCTTTCCTCTAACTTAGTTTTTACTTTGTTCACAGGGCAAATCTGCAACGAAGCTGAAATAGATATATCCTAAAATGCCTTTGAAATAAGTCTGTTCACCAACATTGATGTTTGGAGGCAGAAAAATGGAATGAGCTGGTCAAAAGGGAGGGCTTTGCACTGAAATCCTGCCCCTGACACTTATTTCACAAAACCTTCTTAACCTGAGACTCAGTTTCTTTGTAATAAAAATGTATGAAAGTATCTAGGTAGTACCTGGCACAAACAGGGATTTTGTAAATTTTATAAATGGTGGTTATTACTACTGTCACAACTGATATTTCATCATCACTGTACTGTCATTATCATTATTTTCAATACACAGAAGGAGCATTTGTTCAGTTTCTTTCTAAAATTATCAGTGCATTAAGCATTGCATTAGTTTCCTAAGACTATCACACAAAGCACCGAAACGAGGTGGCCTAAAACAATAGAAAGGTATTGTCTCACACTTCTGGAGGCTAGAAGTCTGAGATCAGGATGTTGGTTTCTCTCCCCAGTGGCTTTAAGGGAGAATCTTTCCTTGTCTCTTCTAGCTTCTGGTGTTGGCAGGTACTCCTTGTAGACGTATTGCTGCGATCCTTGCATCTGATGTCAAATGCCTTTCTTCTTGCTCTCTGTCTTCACATGATCTTCCTTCTTTGCATGTCTATTTCTACATTCACAATTCACCCAATGAGGACACCAGTCATATTGGACGAGGGCACAACCAAATGACTTCACCTTAGCTAGTTGCATCAGCAACAACCCTGTTTCTACATGAGGTCACATCTTGAGGTACTAAGGTTAGGACTTCAACGTATCTTTTGGGGGGACACAATTCAGCCCATAAGAAGTACCCTTTAATGTTTTTTTTCTGGATTCTCAATGACTTCAGAATTCACTTAGATGATTTGAATTATTCCAGCTAAAAATGAGGTTGCTTCATATTGATTTCCGCACTTAGGAAAATCAAACTGGATCTCGAGGGAGCTAATGAAAATCAGAGTGTGATTTTCAGATGGTCACAAATAGCTAGGAGATTTCTGAACAGTTGTGAACAAATGGGAGAATCCTTCAGATCTGTGTTCAGGAGAAACATTGTGTCCCATCTAAACTCCAGCAGAAACAAAAATTGCAGTAAGTGAGTAAAAGAGTATCCTCTATCAGGGTAAGTGAGCATAGTAAAGAGAGTTTGAGAAGATAATCAGGATCTGAGAGATTGAAAGTCACCTACAGACCACCGAGTTTGGCTCCTAATTTTTTTTTTTTTGGTTTTTTTTTTGTTTGTTTGTTTGTTTTAAAGTTTATTTATTTATTTTGAGAGAGAGCTGGAGAGGAGCAGAGAGAGAGAATCCCAAGCAGGCTCTGTGCTGTCAGCCCAGAACCCTATCTGGGGCTTGAATTCATGAACTGCAGGATTATGACCTGAGCCAAAATCAAGAGTTGGACACTTAACCAACAGCCATCCAGGCACCCCTCAGCTCCTAATTCTAAATGAGTCCCATTTCTTCCTGTTGCAGAAGTGATGGGATGAGTAATGGAGAAGACAACTGGAAATGTCAAATAGGGTTAATACTATAAATAAGAAAATAGTGTTGGGAGCCAATGTTATACTCCACTCTGGGGCAAAAAGGAGGCTAGCAATTACTCTGTTTCTACATGTTGTAGGGAGAGGGGAAATTATTAAAGAACCAGGTGATCAGAAAAGAAAGGGAATTTTAAACTCTGGTGAGTTGGAAAAAGATTAATAATGTTTTGTCTTATCTCCATTCTGGTTATAGGCATAAAAACAAAAATTAGGTACCATTACCCCTTACATTTTTATAATCCTCACAGAATTTGAATGAGGGGGACACTCTGGTAGGCAGGATAATGGACCCCCACAGATCTCTGGATGCTAATCTGTGAATAGGCTACCTTTCATGGCAAAAGAGACTTTGCAGGTGTGGTTCAGAATCTTGAGATAGGGAGAACAGCCTGGAATATCAGAGTGGGACAGTGTAAGAGCCTTTACAAGAGGGAGGCAAGATGGTCAAAGTTAGAAGAAAAAAAAAGATGTGGGGCACCTGGGTGGCTCAGTCTGTTAAGCGTTCAACTCTTGATTTCAGCTCAGGTCATGATTTAATGGTTCGTGAGTTCAGCCCCACATGGGCTCAGTGCTGACAGTGCAGAGCCTGCTTGAGATTCTCTCTCTCTCTCTCTCTCTCTCTCTCTCTCTCTCTCTCCTTCTCTCTCTGGCCCTCCCCAACTTGTGCTCTATAAATTAATTAATTAATTAATTAATTAATTTTAAAAAGAAAAAAAAGATGTGACAATGGGTGGGAATCAGATGGGTGGAATCATGCGTTTTGAAGATAGAGGAGGGGCCAGGAAGCCAGGAATGGAGGTGACATCTGGAAGCTTGGGAAGCAAGGAACGAGGTTCTCCTTTAGAGACTTCAGAAGAGATGCATCCTTCTGACACTTGGGGTTTAGTCTTCCAACCCCCACACTGTAGAAGAATATGTTTGTGTTGTTATAAACCACTAAGTTTGTGATAATTTGCTTCAGCAGCTATAAGAAACTAATACAAGGTCATTTGGGGAAGATGGTACATTTTAAAAAAGAGTAAATGAAAGGACACAGGATTTGCATGACTTAATTTCACATACTTATTAAATGGCAAGGCAGTGTCTTCATTTAATCTTGCTTTTATTTTCATTAATCCACCCATACATACTTATTGAATACCAAGGATGCGCCCAGCACTGCTCACTGGATTTCTTACTTTAGAGACAATGAGGGTGTCTAAGACACACAATTGATCTTGAAAGGCTTTTGAGTCATCCATCATTGAAGTATACACTAGGTGGGAAACTAGGAGCTCTTAGTTAGGAGGTTCTTTTGACAAAGGAAGGGTAAGAGTCTGGCTGCAAAAGAAGCAGGGCTAGTGGCTCAGGTCTCGATCTGGGCTGCACAACAGACAGGAAGGCTTGCTGTCCGTCCTCCATGGGTAGGGAAACGGGCAGATCAGGAAGGATGCTCTGTCCAGGAATCAAGGCAGTACATTACCCCTTCCTTATGCTATCCCTTAGGTACTTGTATCCAGTAGATAGAGTGTGGGAAATGGAGGAACCCAAAAACATGGCTCAGGAAAGAAATCATTTGCCCTTGGACACCGCTTGGACTTGCTTGGAGAACTCAGATCCTTCTGGTTCCTGGATTGGTGCTCCACTCTCTCCCCACCAACCCCCCCCCCCCCAACTCCACAACCTCCAACCAAAAAGCACTTAGCACATGTAGTTCAGAGGTTGTAATGGGCCTAGTTGAATTTCTGGCTTTTCCACTGAGTAGCTGTATCCCCAGACAAATGGTTGAACTTTCCCAATCATTTTCCCATTGTGAAAGACAGGTGTGAAAGCTGTTGGAAATTGGAAGCTATTTTACCTGGTAGGAGTTAATTGTGCTAACCCTGCTGGGACATTGTGTGCATTGCTTTTTTTTTTTAAATCTTACAATAACTCCCTTTATGAGAGGTGAGAATTTTATATCTATTATGTCTTTTTTTGAACTATCTTTATTCTTAGTAAATATCTCCGTAAAATCAAAATATTATCTGTCATCAACTAGTAATACTAGTAGCTGATATTTATTGGGAACTTATAGTGTGAAAGTTGCCACATGGAGTATAAGATATATATTATTATTATACCTCACAACAGTTGAGCAAGGTAGGTCGTATCATTACCTCCATTTCATTGATAAAAAAGTGAGGCTCCAAAAGGAAGAGTTTACCTGCACATTTGTGTCAGATTGTGTTGGAAAAAGGGTTGTAACCAAGGTCCTCTGACTCCCAAACTATATACCTTATCCAGTGAATCATGCTATTACTTGAAAGTGAGAGCTTACTTTTCTTGAATTTTGGAAGCCCAAGACATAGCCTGATTCAAAGCCTAAAACAGATATTTAAGAATATTTATTGAAACTGAATTTTCACTTTGAATTCAGGCACTACCTTTGTATCAAGCTGGCTTGTACATTACAAATGTTTGAGACAATAGGTCACCAGGAAGCACATGGAAAAAGTAACCACTCCCAGGCTCTAAAATTACTGTAAGGAAATGTAAATTGAATGCATCCTCTATGGGTTTGTCCCGTTAAGAAAACTCTGAAACATAAATTCCAAAACTATTGAATGGATTGCTGTGAGTCCCTCATTTTGATAAGGCCACATGGCCCTTCCAGCAATTTCCAACACAGTGGGAGAACACTAATATATAAGCACTTTACCCCCAACAGACATTTTTCCCTGGAGACACATTAACCACATGAAGCAAGTGGTCAATATCAATTGAATGGAGACTGCTGTTTCTATCTCAGAGGCAGAATGGATCCTGCCTCTAGCATGATTCCATCTTCTTCCCTCTGATGTCATGATACAACATCTAATACAGTCTTCTTCACCTCCCCCCACCTCAATCCAAATATGGCATGACAGATCACACAAACAACTTTGGCTAATTGTCATAAGCAGTGACTTTATTGACTAATTAGGTGATTGATGAATGAAGGTTCTGGTTCTAGGAATAAGCTGTTTGTAAAAGAACTAAAAGCCACTGTAGAAACAAACCACTTAGACAAGAATGCACAAAAGATGTATGATATCTTCTTAGCTAACAAAGGAGAGATAAAGTAAATATTTTATAAAAATAATGTTTTGACCTATCTCAAAAATTCGATTGGGGTCTTTTCTTGATCTATTGAGAATAATAGTTTTAGTAGGAAAAATTTGTAACCAACAGCCCCATGTGTAAAAACCATCTTTTATTCATTGGACACAACAAATAGGGCACATAGACTAGCTGGCTACATATCAGACATCCTAGGATGAATGAAAAACAGATTCTTATGAGCCACTCAAGACTTTCTTAATCAGCATTCAGGTGGGGCAGAAAATTTCTCCTCAGTGATGCCAATGTGTAAGTAAGGTGGTAACTGCTCAACTAGCACCTCTTTTTTTTTTTTTTTAAAGTAGGTAAGCATCGACAAATTCAATCTTAAGCACTTCAAACTAATCATTTTTCATCTCTTGCCCCAAGATTATATTAACCATTTTACCTCATCCGGTCAACTGCTTAGGGTCAGGCTAGCTCTGCTAGTGACTCTGCCAATCAGAGGCTACGATGTCCCTCCCCTTATGAAGGCCATCTCTCAACAAACAGGCAGCAAAATAGGGGCAGGACACATGTGTGGATAGGTAGATCCCAGTCATTGAGCAGACTTTAACAGAGAAGGGGCAACACACTTTGGCCTTTCTGTTCTTTTAATCCTTACATCTTTGTGAATTAGGGCAGGGATCATTTGTTCGGGAAGACATGGAAGCTGAAAGTTAAGAAACTTGTCCAAGATTGATTGGCTAGAAGTGGTCCCAAGGAGGAATGAAGCTCAGCTCTCCTGATGCACTTATATAGTAATATGTGTGTATAGTGATATAGTGTACTTATGTAGTCATACGCCTTATAGCCAGGCTAGTGAAGCATGATTGATAGGTCTCTTAAATACACACTTTCCCTCTAAAGTTTCTGTAGTTGTGTTTAGCCAAGCACATAGTAATACATTAACTATACAATGTCTTATAACAGCTTGTGTTAAGTACTTATCAATATATGTGACTTCATGGTTATGACACATAATCTGTACTTCCTTATGTCTCATTTCCTACCTTACTGTATAGGTACATTTGTAAACATCTCTATCCTGTTGAACTATGTGCACACCTTATTCATCTGAGAAGCTCACGGTCCAAGCGCAGCATAGTGGAAGGGCCAGCACTTTTTGAGGATCATAAGATTGGAACTATCATTATACCCAACCAATAGACAAGGAAACCAAGGCACAAAGAGGTTAAATTGCACAGAGTCCCATGACAATTCCATGGCATAGCTGAATCTAGTCTCTTAACCACCGTTCAATGCTGTCCCACCCCCATGTGCTTTTTGAAGGACATTTATGAGCTCAACTAGGTCTAGTCTCCTTGAGCCTTGTAAACCCATTTCCTCCTTCATAAAGGAAGACACAAGAAGAATCTGATTACACATTCTAATCAGAGCACAAGATGAATCTTCACCACTGATGGTGAATGGAATCAGCCAGATAAATTGAAAGCACCGTGGCCAAGTTGGTACGAGTATTTACTTTCAGGAGTTACTACACTCTCAGTCTAAAATAAATCCAGAAAAACAACAGCAACAACAACAAAACCCTGCTTTTGGCAAATGCTAATGGCCACAAATAAAGCCTCCATTTTTTCCTTATCACTTCATTTCTACCCTGTATCTCAATCGGTACTTAGAAAAACAAAGAAGCAGACTCTGCGGGCCTGGACCTATCTCCTGGGCCGTGTTGAAAATGAAAAAGAAATCAGCAGCCCTAGATGGAATCACTTTCATACTCGTTTTATAACAGTTGTGCCAGGTAGAGTATCAAAACACAATGCGTCTTTGGAATCATTTTCGGAAACAGTTTTGAAGCTCACTTTTTAAAGGAAATGCTCTATTTTAGGGCATTGGTTGGCAAACTTTTTCTCTCTTGCACACCAAGAAGCCAATCTGCGGATGCTATGTGGTTACTGATATGATAAGAGACACAAGAGAGAAAACTTCTACCCTGGGTCCCATTTGCCTGGTGTGATCCAGGACCATCTGGGGTGGTGAGCATGCTTTGGGCCCAGTGGCTGACAAACATTCTTCAGAGGAAGCATGACAAGAGCAGGGAGGCTATAAAACTGTGCTTGGTGGGGGGGGGGGGTTCCCTCACATTGCACCTCTGTCCCAAGGACATCCAGATGCAGGACATCCAGATCTAGATCACTTTCTCCTCCCAAAGAGCCTGGCCTCCTTAACTGGGGAAGCTGGCTGGGGCACAGCTACTCACTTAGATTCTAGACTGAGATTCCACCACCCAGTGCCCAGCAGTTGCCAAACAGCAGAGATCCCAACACATAGCGGGCAACTAATCCAGAGCGTAGACAGTGGGGATCCTTCCCCAGGGGTAGAATGTGGAACTGGAATGGAGGGTACCCTGGCATGGTTTCCATGGATCAAGATCCTAGTCCATTAGGGCAGTGCTATGGGCTATACAAAACAGGAAGCCCTTGTTTGGGGGAGTGGCTGAACATGTCACGATTATGTTGAACAGACACAGTGGAAGTAAATAGAAGCTGGAGAAGAAGAAGAATGTTCCTGTGAAGAAGCCAAGAAGACAGATCCAGCTGTGCCTCCGTGAGAATGGTCCAAAAGGCAGAATTTGGAAGGTGTAGGCATCTGGAGTAATTAGCTTCATGGATGGTAACATGAAGGAGAGGTGTAGTTTCCTATGCAGGGATTTTATAGTGACTGGGATCTCAGAAGCCAGCATGGCTCATTGCTTCCCCCTTCCCTATAAAAGGATGTTACATTCCTGCCCTTCGCCACCGGACTTGTGGGTCTCTTCTCTGGGAACATTGCTCCCACCTCATTACCGGGCTTGGCCAGATAATTGTTATTTGACAAATGAGGTTGAAGAACAAGTGACGCAGTGCTAGGTTGGAGCAAATCTTCATGAAACTTTTCCTGCTCTCTCTCAGTAATCCCCTTGTTCCTTCTGCCAAGAGAGCATCTGTACTCCTTTGTCTTAGATTTTGGATCAGCTGCAGAGCCACACTGCCACTCAGCCCACATGTCATGTGGTTGAGCGATAAAACTCTGTTTGTATAAGCCACTGAGATTGTGAGATCACTTGTTATTGCAGCAAAGCTGACACACGGGTGAAATTCAAAAAATGCAGAGTAGAAGCTTCTGTTAATGAAGACACCAGGCTAAGGGTTGAGGCCAGGACTCCAGCTTCCATGATGATAAGAGAAGAGAGGACATGAAGTCTAGAAGCCTTGGTTGTAGGCTACGTGACAGGGTGCCAGGGCAGGAACTTTGACTTAAGAAGGAATTTTTCTTCCCTGATCCACAAGGTTATAGCTGGAAGTAGTAGCCCTGACCCCAGGCTGAGCCATTCAGTCACCTGGGTAATAAAAGTTAGCTACTCTATATCAATAAGCACACCAGGAGTTAAGGGTTCAGAGACAAGTAAAAATATTGGGGAGGGGACATCACAAAGTTTCCCTAGAGGGCATGGGGTCTTGAAGGATGAGTAGATGAGTAGCTTGAGGGACTAGCATGTATAGCAGCATACAAATAAGTTTCTTAAATCCTTGCCTAGTTGAGGTTGCTCTAAGAGCAGTTCCTCAAAGGTCATGTCATGACCACCTGTACCAGAAGCAGAATCCTAACATAAATAAGTCCTGTGTCCCCAGACCTACTGCATCAGAGTTTCTAGATCTGAAGCCTCAAAGTATACAAAACGAACTGACACTCCAGGTGACCCTTTGCATACTCAATTTGAGACCCAGTGATGTAGCACAGTGGGTCTCAAACCAGCTACCTATTGAATTATCTCAGCAGCTCCAGAGACTAATTTGATTGATCTGGCATAGGGCTCAGGCACTGGTGTGCTTTAGAAGCTCTCTAAATTTATTTTGATGTACAGCCAGTTTGAGAACCATTGGTATAGAGAAAGAAATCGATTCATACTTACTGCATATCCATCATGTGAAGATAACAGCCAGGGCACTGTTGTAACTACAGTGACAGAATTGATGACAGTCTTTCTTAAAAGGACCTTACAATATTAAAAGCTGGTAGGAAGGTAGTGACTGGCACAGAGTGGACATTCAAAGTCATGTGTTGAGTGAATGAATGAAGAGAAACATATCCAAAGAAGATGGACATTTTAGCCAACCCTCCCAGGTCATTCTTGTACACTCTAACTGAAGTTCAGGAGCCACTGTCCCACAGAAAGTTGGGGAAGGAGTGGAGAGGTGGTGGGCGGGGGGGGGGTGGCGCAGGGGGAAGGAGGAAAGGAAGTGCAGGCGAGGCTCAAGATTCCAGGAACCAGGTGACCCTGACAGGACAATCTGGCTCTAAGAACACAGGGGTCTCCTTTCCCTGCCTTGGGAGCCTGAAGGTTTCTGTGTTTGGACTTCTAATAGAGAACATATCGTCAGAACACGTGTGAAGTTATCTACCAGTTTTGGCTTTTGCTTATTGCATTTTCATAATTGAATTTTTCAAGAGCAATTGCCACAATACAATTTTGTGAACTTGTAGCACTGAACATTTCTAATTAGGTTGCTATAGCCCTTAGCCAAATTACTGCAAATGTCATCTCTCTGCTCTCTTTTTGATGCAAAAATGTAGGGCAGTCAGCAATATACACAATTTCATTGTAACGCAGGCAGACGCTGTTCATGGTGACAGAAGGGTCTGTTTTCCATTAACCCAAAATTTGCTTAGTCAAGCAACTCCCTCATTACACAGCTTGCATCCGAAAGGATGTTTCTGTCTTTCCAGCAAGCTGCTACTTTAGCAATTAGCTGTCCATAAAAATGTGAGCAATTGCCCGATCTGTGGATCAGTAAGTTGTTCATGCCCATGAGCCAGCCTTGGCCATTCTGAGTCTCCTTTGTTGGCATAGACCCAGGTTTCAGGATTGTGCATCATTGAAACACATGAGAGAAGTGGCAAATGACTTTCTGGACTTGTGATTGTTTTCATCAATGGAAATCAGTATTCATGTAGAGGAAACATTTATTTGTAAATTCCAATTCATCAGCCCCATGACCTAACTCCCATGTTTTTGTCCTCCTCTAGTCCCATCTTTTCATAGCTAGCTTCGTTATTTGTTCTGATGGGAGGCTCATCCCTACATACCAGCCTAGACCAATCCATATGCAAACAAAGAATAGGAAACACACAAACAAACAAACACAAATTGATCAAGGGGAATGCTAGTCATCAGCCTTGAGTATTTACTAGAGATGTGGCATTGCATTAGGCCTTTTCGATCTCAATCGATTCTGACTACAGTTCAAAGAAGATGTATCATTATTCCCAGTTAACAGATGAGAAAACAGAGTCAGTGAAAATAAATGACAATTTTAAATGTCACACAGCTGAGTAAGAAAATGGGCTGGTTATACAGTATCTGATTCTATATATAGGTCTTTCATACAACCTTCTAAAGATTGCCTTGGGCTTTGAAAATAGTCATCCTTTCAGACTTGGAATCCCCAGCCCCAGACATGAGTTGTGAGATCTGTAAGCATGTACCCCCTCTAATGTGCTCTTTTTTCGGGGATGGAGCTGGTTTTTCAAGGATGGTTTTCCCTAGTCTTTGGGGTCTGATACCTATTAATAGTCACCTAACGTGAAGCTTATTTAAACCTCCAACTCTTACAAATTGTCCACCCCAGGTTCTTCATTGCTGCGATTGATCAATCAGTTAGCACCAGACCTGATTCTCTCTTGTCACCATGAGACCCCTTCTGTTTTGATCTAGGAGATGGGGAAGATATACATGTTGGTGGGAACTCTCTCACAGAGTCAGCATCACGTGAAATCAGATGCTTCATGTCTTTACTGTTCACAACCTTGATTAGAAACTGATTTTCCTAAGATCAATTTCTTTTTCCTATGTCATATTCTGATTGTATAAGCTTTTTGTTTCATGAGCTACCCCTACTTTTGACCTCATTTCCTCCCTTGTTCCTCTAAGGTGATCATAGATTTCTCCTTTGCCAATCATGTGGTTTCTGTTTCTAGATCTACTGTCTTCAGATAGATCAGACCTGGATTATCACTAGCTTAGGTCTTTCTCTACTGTCTACTTCAGTGCCAGCTAGAAATCTCAGAAGTGCTTTCAATGACTCTTTCTTCTTACCACCAACTTTCAATGAGAACAGCATCCCATGGATTTTTATTCCTGGGTCTCTTGGAAGTTCTTTCCTTTTTCTCCATTACCTTTATTACTTTCCTAGCTCCAGACCTTCATCACTAATCATCTAGATTACGCGAATTCCTTCTAAGTGTTCTTCACATCTCCACCCTGAAACCCCCTGTTCTATTTTTTACTTTTCCACCAGAGTGGTCATTCTAAAGATCATGCCTCTCCTATTTAAAACCTTGCAGTGGATACCCATGTTTTCGGGATAATGTCAAAACCACTTATGGTACCTATCTTAATTATATTTTAAACTGTATTCATCTTTCAAAATCCAATAGAAATTTCCCCTCCAAGCCTATGTCGACTTACTCCACCTCCAAGCATTACAATTACAGCATTTCTTAAATTGGACTGTAACGATTTATATGCAAGCCTTTCCCCCCACACTGAATTCCAGATCCCTTAACTAGGTGAGGATTGGGTCTACTTAACCTATATCTCCAGCTATAGCACAGTGGATGGCACTTATTAGATATTTAATGAATGCTTGCTTAAAGAATGTCTGAAAGAATTGGTCAGTGGGAGAAACAGAGGTCAGTATCACAGTCCTCTTCTTTCCTGCTGGGTTCAGAGTGTTTGCCCATGTCCACATACAGGGTCATGAGTGACTTTACTCAGATATATGGATGCAGGTTGCCATTGAAAACTCAATGAGACTGCCCAGCTTCTTTTAGAACAGATATAAGCCAAGCCAATTTAATTGGCCTTTATGATTCAGAAAATTTTCATCCAAAGCATTTACTTGTTAAACTCAAATTTGCATATGCCCTTAGCTTGTGGAAGAGGAGATGATGTTGCAGAATTATTCCGAAATAGGTTTTTGTGACTCCAATAGATAGAAGATAGAAGCAGGAGGGTTGATAATATTGATGTCTGAGAGAAAATGAAAATTTGCTTGTGGGTGGAGAGCAGGGTCAGTGAGTGATTTCCTCCTGTGTCTAACATCAGTGGTGCTAGGACGGGAGGAAATGGGGTGGAGGTTTTTGGAAGGGTCCTGAAACCAGTCATTCCACCAGCTCCTTATCGAACACCATCCTGTACTAGGCACTGTGCTAGGCTCCCAGAATAAAGAAATAATTAAGATGTGCTCCTGCTCCTGGCGTGTGTGGGGGGTGGGGGGAGAGACGGGGGACACACAATAGGTAATCACAAGGCAATATAGAAAGTACTAGAATAGAGAATGAACAAAGGGCTCTGGAAGGACTTTAGAGATTGGAGATCTTGTCTCTACAGACCTTGGGAGAGCTTTGCAGGAGTGACGTTTGAGTGGAATGTGCAAGGGCACTTCTGGGTAAATAGCATTCCAGCTAGAGAAAACAGTTGGTACAAGGTTCTCGGAGTGTGGCATGGCATGATCAAGTAATGACTCGGGGGCAATGGTGACTGGAAGGCATGGTGACAAATGAGGGTGAAGCTGACAGTCACTGGTACTTCATACATAGGGAGGGGGGAGCCAGTGGAGGATTTGAAAGAGAGAATTGGCTTCTCACAGTAATATCTGTGTGTCAAGATTCAGGGGTGTCTCAAGTCTTGAAGCTTATGAAATTTAGGGAGCTCTCTATAACTTAAAGAATATTTTTTATTTGCGTTTGATATTAATACAAAATTAGGTCCATGTTCGTGAAAGCAGTTCGCAGTTCCTTAGCTTTAAGATAAATCCTCTTCTGTTTCATAGAAGGTGAACTTGGTATAAAATGCCTTTACTCTCAAAGAAATCTGAGGATGAAGAGGGATTTGCTTTGTTAGAAAGAAACCTGGTAGAACCATGAAGCATAGAAACCCTGTTTAGAAGGGCTGGGCGGGCTGCCGGGAGATGTCCCCTCTCTCCTCTGAAAAGCTGTTAGCTTCTCTTAAATGGGAGTGAGAGACTGTGTTTCCTGACAATCCTGTCATGTCTTCTCAATTTTGCCTCCTGCTGCTCCTGAAAGGGTACCAATCCACTGAGGGCAGAAGGTGGGGAAGCTGAAGGGAGCGGGGAGGGGGGGGAACTTTTGTTTTTCAATTTTACCGTATATCACATGGAGAAGTACATAGAGCTAATATTTCAGCAACTCAGTAACTTGTCTGGAGGAAAATGTCATCAGAACTCACTCATACCACTGCTCTTCTCCCTAACAAGATCTGAAACAATTACTCTATACTCTGTACACCGTTCCTTTCCCTTTCAAAGCATCTCTGAGGAGAGAATGAGGAAGAAAAATGGCTGATCTCCTCCAAGGTTTTCTGCATGTCATGCACTGTGTATCAGTCACCTAGTTTGGAGTTTTGAGCATTTCTCACATCTTTTGTGTCCCTGCTATGTAGTGCATGTTATAGAATCTGTTACAACTCACATGTTAAAAGAACAACCTGAAAAGACAGGTGATTCCCTGTGTTATAGGTGAATTCAAGTAACTTGTCAAGCCCCACGGCCCACAAATGGCAGAGTTGCTTTGGAACCTGCTCCTGTTCACCCCCACACTTAATCTTTTCCCATTTTAGGAATTTTATTTTCTTATGGGTATCACAGTTTAAAAAGATATCGTGGCCCCTTAAGGGCTTTGCTCAGGAACCCGCAAAAAATTCCAGTTTGCTTTCAGCTGATGCAGGTTTTAAAGGGCTTGGGGCTTTGCTTCTTGCTGCTCATTAGGAGTTATGAGAATGAGCATGAGTAATTTCTCATGTTTTTGTCCTGCCATTTCATGACTCAGATGCCCTGATCAGGACCTCATCTCCTGTACATATATGGCCCTCCTCTTGCTGGCACGCTGACCTGATTTGGTGCGTGACAACATGGCATCCTAAACACACAACATCATGTGGTTCTTTCTAATTGGAATGAGCTACATAGTCCAATCACGAGTTCCTCGATTTCTTGCCCAGGAGAGTTTATTCTTTCTATTCTCACTCTTGAAAGGCTCCCTGCATTTTTAATTAGCCAAGTATTATTCCACTTTTAGAGCTGTGTCACCTCGTGTGACCAAGTCTCTAAGCACATTAGGTCTTCCTTGTATCATCTTATTTAAATGTCTTCTGTATTGACTATGGCCTTTTAAAGAATATAATCAGTGTCTGGCTAACCTTTATATCTCTCACATCATGGGCACAGTGTTGGATATGATTTTATAATTGCTAAAATGATTGGGTGGGCACATTCAGGTCACATTCAGATCCTTGACAGATTTTATCCGGTTTGTCATACTGGTAGATGTCTCCATACGAGTAGACTTTGACTAGAGACAGCTAGCAATTTTATGAATTCTTCAACTTTCATACTCAATGTTAAAGCCCTGAAAGGGCTTTCTGTATCTCCGTGATAGGAGGAGAGAAATTTCTGATGGAGGGATTTGTCCATACAGGTGATTTCGCATGCGTCTTCTCAGTAACACGCAGAAACACAAAAGAAACATGCGTCATCTCTTTTTTAAGGAAGAGGAAGCTGATCTGCCTGCATGAAGAGATTCAACAGGCAAATGGAAGGTGGTCACATGTTTATGTGTAATGGGCTACAGATACTTAAATTAGTATCCTTCCCAGGATCAATATTCTCTCTCGGTGACAGTGACTCTTAAGACCCTGGTGGGAAACATCATGTAGATCTGAAGAAAGAATCCATATGAATTCAAGGCATTAAAGTTTTGAAGAATGAAGAAAAAGAGGGAGGCATCTGATAAAACAGTCACTTCAAGAGGAATAAGAGTTTAAGTTCATCTCCACAGTTTTTAATCTCTCTCTCTTCTCCCCGCACCATCTCCCCCCTCCCCTCGAAACAGAGGAATGCAGTGAACAGGGTGAATCTTAGGACTAAGGAGACTGTGGCTACAAAGCTGGTTAAACCTTTATCCAGTGGAGGCGGAACATAGCTGCCATCCTGCAGAAACACTTTTAATGAGATGCTGCGGGACCGTCTCCTTTGTAATGTTTGCATGCACAAATTGTGCAGAAATATGCACAGTCCGTGTGTAGAAGGAGTGCATGAAATAAAGCTGAGGGGGAGATCTCCACACATGAGATTGCGTTTGCAGAGGTACAGAGTGTAGGAACAGGGAGAGGGGTCTCCACTGCCCAACAAAGTGACGATGAGGAATCAGAAAGTCACTCTTGTGAGAAACTTTCCAGGAAGACTTATTTTTTATTTTTCTTTTTTCTTTTTTCTTTTTTCTTTTGTTATTTTTTAAAATTTTTTAAATGTTTATTTATTTTGAGAGAGAGGGCACAAGCAGGGGAGGGGCAGAGAGAGAGGGAGAGAGAGAATCCCAAGCAGGCTCTCCGCTGTCAGCACAGAGCCGCATGAGGGGCTTGAACCCACAAAGTGTGAGATCATGAGAGATCAAGAGTCAGATGCTTAACCAATTGAGCCACCCAGGTGCCCCTCATGAAGACTTTTAAATGCCTGGGCTAATTAGTAAAGCCTAGGGTACTCCATTAAAGGTAAAAAGACACGCTAAGAGCGATCTAACTTAACGCTAAGAGCGATGTAATATTGTTATTACATATTTTAAAGTCTATCCTGCTGGAAACAGGTTAGATCTCCTCTCTGTGTTCAGAGAGCAGAACTAGGGTGGATGGGTAGGTGTTACCTTGAATCAGCATGTCCCTGTATGCGGAAGTTAATTAAATCAGAAAACATTTCCTGAACGCTGTAATATAATAGGCATGAGGATACAACACAAATATGACAGAGCAGACAGTCTAATGGACAGAGACAGGCTGATAAACAAATAACTGAATACCTGTGACGACAGTGTTGTGTGTTACATTGTGGATGCCGATTGACCCTCTCCGTCAAGGCCATTTTCAGAAAAGATCTACTTACCTTTTTAGGGTTTAGGTTTTCACTTCGGATTTGCTTCAGAAATATCACAATGCTGAGATCAGTCTTGACGATGAGAGCAAAAGAAGCGGAAAATTATTTGGCTTATGAGAGAACAGACCATGAGTTTTAATTACCTGTCTGCGACTGTAAGACTTTCAGTAGGAAACTTTGTTTAGCATCTGGAAAAGAGGGTATGGAGCTCCGGGTGTGTGTGAGGCAGGACATTAGTCACCAGGGCCGGAAATAAGGCATGGGAGGAACCGAGATGTCCAGCGCTGCCCTGAATACCCATTACTGCTCTGCACAGCTCATCCATGAAAACTTGAAGGTCAAGTGCTAACTTGTGAGGGAGAATTAACATATTCAAAAATATCTCAGTTTTCCTGCAGAGGCACTATATTAGTTTGCTTGGTCTGCTGTAACAAAGTACCACAAGATGGCGGGGGTTGGGGGGGGGTGGCTTCGCCAAGCAGAAATGTATTGTCTCCGTCCTGGAGGCTGGAAGTCTGAGATTTAGATGTCAGTGGGGTTGGTTCCTCCTGAGGTTGTGAGGCAGAAACTGTTCCACCCCCCCCCCCCCCCAGCTGCTGCTGGTGTTCTAGCATCTTTGGCTTGTACAAGTGTCACAGACTTCCTGCCTTCATTGTCACGTGTCCTCCCACTGTGTTTGTCTGTGTCCAAATTTTTCCTGTCTATCAGGATACCAGTCATCTTGGATTAGGGCTCACCTACCAGCCTAATTTTAACTTGACTACCTCTGTAGAGACCCTCCTTCCAAATAAGGTCACATTCTGAGGTACTGAGGGTTAGGAGCTCACATAGCTTTTTGGTGGAGCACAATACAACCCAGAGCTGGTGCCTCATGAACATTAAGGCGCTGTTAGAATTCAATCTAATTTTGTTGAAGGTGTAGCCAGTTCTTACCAAAGCCAACATTGCAAGGCTAATGTGGAGATGGCAAAAGTGAGTTTGAAAATGGCACATTTAGCATTTAAAGAGAACATAAGTGTGGAGCATTTATGAAAATGAGTTTCTACAATCCATAGCGTATTGTTTCATTTTTTTTTCTTTACCCTTTGTTGAGGGACACGATTTTCTTGTCGGTTGATTTCGGTTTAGCTAGTGCTGCAAAACGGACTTTGGAGAGGAAATAGTAATTGAATTTCTTACCACAATGAATGACAGTTGTTCACATGATCAGAAATTCCTCCATCGAGGGACGCCTGGGTGGCTTAGTCCCTTTAGCCTCAGACTCTTGACTGTGGCTCAGGTCATGATCTTGCAGTTCCTTGGTTGGAGCCTTGCCTCAGGCTCTGCTCTGACAACGCAGAGCCTTCTTGGGATTCTCTCTCTCTCCTTCTCTGTCCCTTTCCCACTCATTCTCTCTCTCCCCCTCTCTTTCTTTCAAAATAAATAAAGTTAAAAAAAAAGAAAAGAAAAGAAATTCAGGGCACCTGGGTGGCTCAGTCAGTTAAGCGTCCGACAGGTCAAGATCTCACTGTTCCGAGTTTGAGCCCTGAAGTGTTGGGCTCTGTGCTGACAGTTCAGAGCCTGGAGCCTGCTTCAGATTCTGTGTCTTCTTCTCTCTCTCTCTCTCTCTCTCTCTCAAAAATAAATAAACATTAAAAAAAAAAAAGAAATCCATCTATGAAAGCTTGGTGTAGTAGACTTGGGCTGGGAATGAGAAGTCCTGGATTTTACTACCAATGCTGGTGACCTCTTTATGCAAATCACTTGCTATCTGTGGGCTACAGTGTTTTATTGAAGTCAGAGGAGGTTGCATTTGATTTTATAAGTATTCTAGATGTCTGTATTAGTCATTGAGCCACTTCTGGCTTGCTATCCCATACATGGAAATAAAGTAGACCAAAGACCCAATGGAACCCTGAATAACAAGACATGAATGTAAACATCAGTATTAACGGAAGAAGAAATATGAGTAAAAATAAAGTACTAGAGAGGTTGGTTTGATTTAGTGAAGAATTACTTGATCAGTTTGTTAACTAAACACTTATTTGGGGAAGTTTCAAGAAAACTCTACTAGATTCTTTGAGAAGAGAATAGATTCCTATTTTTCCATCTAAAATAGTATTTGTTAAAGTACTTTTCTGAACTATGGGCCACTGTGTTTATGCGATCAATTTAACTATTATGACCAGAATCAAGAAAAAAAATAGAATAAGATATAGTTGAACAGGAAAGAATAGAAAAGCAGGGCATTTTTTTTCTCATATTACTATACATATATGTGAGTATTGAGTTGAAGTGTTCAGTGCGTTTCTAACCCGGATGTCAATCAGAAGTTTAAAAGCCGCTTACAGTCTTAAATATCATTCACAGAACACTGTTTATTCAGAGGCTTGAAACCACTGATAGTCAAGAGGAACCTAGCAAAAGATGATGAAATAAGAGAAAATTATTCATTTCTCATTTTACTTCCATTTTCTTCATTAAGGAAATTGATAAGCCTGCTGGAAACAGAGGAAAAAAAGTAAGTGCTTTATGGAGGAAAATTAAATCTGCGCTGGATAAGAAATTGGTTTGAGCACATACGATCATTTCAAATGAGCCCTCTTTTCCAAACCTAGGTGGTATTTCACACTGGCCGCTGAAAATTTCTAATGTGACGTTGCGGCAAACTTGAAAGGAAAAACTTTTTTAAATAGAAAATTCCTAGCATTGAGAAAAGCAGTGTAGTAAATGTCTACATGCTTATTTTCCAGCTTCAGCAATTACAACTCGAAGTCAGACTTGCTTCGTGCAGACTGTCCTTCCCAACCCTACCCTCTCCCCAGTTATTTTGAAGCACATTCCTAACATCATCACTAAACCAATGAGCATTAACAGTGCTTACCCTTGTTCATAACTACCCTGTTAGCATTCATGTTTTCGGTAGACTTTTACAAATTTGGGGATCACACTGAGATACCACTTTACACCTGCTAAGATGGCTTTAATAAAAAAGAGATAATAATAAGTGCTAGTAGGGATATAGGGAAATTGGAACCTTCATACACTGTGATCGGGAATTTACAATGGCCCAGCCACTTTGGAAAACTGGCGATTCCTCAAAATGTTAAACATAGTTACCATATGATCCCATAATTCCATTCCTGGTTTTATATACGCAAGAGAATGGATACATACATGCACACTAAGACTTGTACCTGCATGTTCATAGCAGCGTTTTTCATAAGAGTCAAAAGGTAGTAACAATCAAAATGTCTACCAGTTGGTAAATGATACATAGAAGTGGTATATCCCTACAGTAGAATGTTATTCAGCAAAGACAAGGAATAAAGTATAGTCAGCTGCTACAATATGGATGGACCTTGAAAGCATTAGGCTAAGTGAAAGAAGCTAGTCACGAAAGGTCACATACTGTGTGATTCCATTTTTAAGAAATGTCCAGAATAGGCAGATTCATCAAGATAGGAAGTAGAGGAGTGGTTTCCAGAGGATAATGGGAGGGAGTGGGGAGAAATAGACCATTAGTGGCTATAGGAATCCTTTCAGAGGTAAAATATGTTCTAAAGATGTTAGGGTGATGGTTGCACAACTCTGTGAATATACTATAAACCACTGAATTGTACACTTTAAATAGGTAAATTTTATGATATGTAAAACTATTGAATTATACATTTTAATAGGTGAGTGTAATGGTGTATGAATTATATTTCAATAAAGCTATTATTTCAAAAAATGAGGGAGAGGAAAACATACCAATAGACTAAAAATTCCAAAATATATCATTGCAAATTTAGGCTTTCTACCCAGTGAGTAGAAATTCTTGAAAAGGGGGGAAAATAAGGTAAGGAAAGTATACGTTGGGGCTTTTTTCTTTCATCTCTGGCAAAGGCTGCAAATTTGAACTTCTCACTTATTAGCATCCCTTGGGCAGAGTCCAGGGATAGCTCTGGTCAAACTATCTTTGGGTTTCCTATTAAGAGACCTGTTTTACTGCCATCACTGATCCCCAACCTTAACCAAATCACCTTGCTTTGGAGGACTCGGTCAGCCATGCCTGGGTGGTCTACTTGGGATTGTTGTAAGATACGGCTCATATAATAGACATAAAATGCCTCAAAAATCGGGGAATTGTGTTATTGCCATTATTATCTGTGTTGTATAATCAGCAGAATCTATTCATAGAAAATCAAATTTAGTCTGATTGTCGAACTGTAGGCAACAAATGCTGTGGACATAGGGAGTCAGCTACAAACCACGGCTGACCTCTGACTCCCACCCGGAAATCTCTGTACCATTTCTGCAACTGGATTATTGTGGCTTATTCATTTTTACCTGTATATTAATGGAAGAGGTCCTTAAGAGGAGCACATTTGTATTCTTAAAGAGTAGGCGAATTCTCTTTCACAGTGTAATAATTCAGCTTTGCTCCTGGACCCCTTTTTTATATCCTTCGCTGTAAAGTAATTTTTTTAAGTCTATTTATTTTGAGAGAGAGAGAGAGAGAGAGAGAGAGGGAGGGAGAGAGAGAGAGAGAGACAGGGAGAGGGAGGGAGAGTGCACAAGCGGGGCGTGGACAGAGAGAGAATCCCAAGCAGGCTCTGCACTATCCGCTTAGAGCCCAATGTGGGGCTCGAACTCACAAACCATGAGATCATGACCTGAGCTGAAATGACGAGTTGGACACAACTGACTAAGCCACCCAGGCGACCCTATATCCTTAACTCTAAATTACAACTTTAGTTCCAAAGATTAAAAGGTTGGTTGGTTGGTTGGTTGGTTAGTTGGTTGGTTGATTGATTGATTGATTGATTGATTTATAGGAATGGGGGAACCCTTTCGGTCTGGTGGGCATTTTTCCATTTGCATTTTAAAGATGTGACATCTGAAAATGGTACATCCATACTTCTGCTGGGACTGGCCTTCTCAGCCTGAGCTGTTGTGACACTGTGATCAAATTCTTGCACCGTGCCACCTCGTAGCTAGAAACAACTCTCCATAACATCTTTTGTAAGCTGCATTTACAGGAGATATTAAGGGGAAGTAGAAAACTGGTGCGGGGCTTGCCTCCCTCGACCCTTTCCCTGGCCCCGTGGGTGGGTGTGTGCTTTCCTCTGAAGCCCTCAGTGCCCCTGCTCATTCCCATCACTGCACTCTAGCATCACTCAGCAATCCATCAGGCTGCTTGTTTTCTGTGCTCCTAAGCTCCTAGTTTCTGGAAGGCAAGTACTTGTTGTTGTTGTGGTTGTTGTTAACAAAGACCAGAGCATCGTACCTACCACAGGTAAGAGTCCCTTCCAGAACAATCCTTATTTAGGAGTGGTACCTGATGGGCAAACTGTGTTCTGCACCACGGCTAAAGACTTTTATCTGACTATAGGCAGCAAGGCTCAGTGTAAAATAACAAAATGCATCTCTACTTTGTGTTTATATTTCATGACCATTACCACGCCATGAAACATTAGATCTTTAGGCTCCAAGATCTTTGGTCAGGAAGCGACTACTGTTTGTGTTCTACATTTGTATCCTACAAACCTGCAAGTAAAGCAAACAAAAGCAAACCATATCCCTTGGGGAAAATGGTGACACAACTCTTGGCCCTTAATGTGGCTTTTGTGTGCTTCAGAGTACATTTTTTTTTCTTCAGAAATGTTTTTAGAAACCAAGTCTTGATCGTCTTTTTATCCTAGCTTGACAACGTTCCAGATGAACTGTCACTTTTGCTTCATAATTAAAAAATGAAATAGAGCTCTTTCCAGCTATTTTTCTCCAACTTGCCATTAGGAATGAACACAAGTCAGTGCCGATATATGGATTTATATTTCCTAGAAATAGTGATATTGATGGGCAAGAAGATATAAACCAACTTAAATTATACTGGTTCTGCATATGAAATGGCTGCCTGCTTCAGGGAAGACTTTATTTCATCCATAAATACTTAATAGAAATTGGTGGTCTATGGGTTTTGCTAGTGGGAATGCTTTTTACTCCTAGTGACTTTGAGGACCCAGCTGGCTCTGGAAAAAAAAAAAAAGAAAAGAAATTGCTGTAAGTGATTTATTTTTCCGATGCCAGTTTGTAGTCACATATTCCCAATGGATGGCCTTGGGCATCTTGAACTATTCCCTATGCTTTGGTTTTACCATCTGTAAAACAGATAAGAATGCTTCTCTTATGTCCTCTCAGGCTCTTGGGAAGGATAGAATGATAGGAGAGCTGCAGCTGTAATACATGTGCGTTCATCCACAAGGCATTCTGGAATCTCATTCGTGAAGGATGGGAAGAAGCAGGAGTCAGAAGCCAGCTTCAGGAACTGGCCTGTCTCTAAGGCTGGCTGATGACCAGTGGCCAACAGTACAATTATAGTATCCAAGGAGGCAGGGAGGTGGAGTGTATTTTGAGCCTAAGTTACGTTTCAGGGATGTAAGTCAATATGGTGCTCAGGATCAAGAACCTACTGGAAATGATGATGCTCATCCATGGACGGGGCATGGCTGGATGCCTTCCCTGTGTTTCCAATCGCTCTGTACCTGGAAATGGAGTGTGTGTCTGTGTGTGTGTATGTGTGTGCACACACGTGCGTGTGTATGAGAAAGACAGAGGGAGAGGAGTGAGGATGGGGGGCTTTGGAGGCTGGTGAGGGAAAGCATGGAGAAGATTCCAGCTTTGAGGAAGAGGCCCTAGCAGCCAACAGGTAATATGTCCAGGTAATATGTCTGGACAGAATTCAGAGCCAGACCCCATCCTAGGAGGGACGTGGAGGGCATCAGGAGTGAGGAAGGCCTGCTGGGTGAGAGGCAGGTGTGGCTCACAGGGCACAGATGGGCTTAAGGCCTCACCAGCCACATCTTTTACCGCTTGAAGCAACAATGCAAATTCCAGACTAGTTCTGCTGGGGGTTTGAGTTGCCTGGAAATAGTCAGGTGAGACCCAGTCCTGCTGAGGAATTTGCCATCGCCAAGACTTCTTATGCCTGCTGCTCTCTTGGGGCTGAAGCAGAGGAGCAGAGACTCCAGAGTCTGACGAGAGGAGTATTTCCCAGTCCTACTCAGCTGGCCTTTGGGCTCTTTCTTAAACTCAGTTAGGTCTCGCTGAGTTGTGTGTTACAATGGGACTTTTCATTTTGTCCCGCTACGTTTTGATTAGGTCGAAAGCAGGTGGATTTTTTTAGATGTATATAAAACATAACATTTATTTCACTGAGTTTGAGTTTGGGGCCATTTTCAACTATTAGGTAAGAGAAAAAACATCTCATGTTTTTAAGAGCTCTGATAATGAACATATGCCATCAAGGTAGAGCTCTCAAAATAAAATCTATTTTTATCCAGGCATATTAATTCTAGGGATAAAAGTCAAATGCAGTGTATGTGCCTACAGCAGTCGTGTCAGATCTTCTCGCCCCAAGCTTCTGCTGCTGTGTATCTTCTCAAGGTAACTCTTCTGAGGGTGAGGGGCAGGACATAAATGCACCCATAGCAGAGACAGAGGCTGAAATTCCTGTTTCATTCTGCAGGACCCACTGTAACCTGGCTTGTTTTCTCTTGCCCAGAGCCTTCCTGGTACCTCCCAGTTGCTCATCACCTTCTACCCTGAGCCTTGATGGGGCAGGTGTGATGCAGGGGAAGCCGAAATAAGAACAGCCTTGAGTTCTTTGTTGAGAGCAAATGAAGGGCTCAAGAAAGACAGGTAGAGGTGCCAGACAGGGTCCTGTAAGAGATCTGGGATTTGGAGGTCTGGAAATAGAAGAAAACCAGTCAGGAATGGAGAGCAGAATCTGGCCACATGTGGCAGAGTCTCAGTTTCTAAGGGAGGACAGGGAGGGAATGGACAGAGACCAGTTCCTGCCAAGAGAAAGAGAAACTGAGGTACTATGCAGCCTTTCAAGCCAGAAACTTGGGCCCAGGGGGGAAAGACATGTGAATAGGAAGGCATGGATGTGGAGTAGGAGGGCGTAGATGTATATAGTACAAGGGCACAGGAAAGACGCAGAAGGCTAATTACTGGAAGGGCAGACCAGGGATTGTAGCCACTCTATTGATTGTTGTTAGTTGCATTGATACATCTAGATCTCTTAAATTTGCCCTCTTTAAGAATAGGATGCTCCCCTGAGCTTGAAGGGATAAGGTTCAAGGAGTGAGCTTTCACATCCCGACAGAATACCCTAGAAGTAGGTACTTGTTGTAGGGGCTGAGCGTGAGGCAGATCATTAGAAGTTCCCCTCTTAACTTCAGCAGCACTTGTGTTGTGCCATCACTGATGCCTCCCGTAGGTCTCAGGAAGAATGGGAGCCAATGAAACTCATTTACACATTGGTGTAGGAGGTGATAGCTCTCAGTCTTCGTGTAGCCTGAAATGTGGGAAGTACCCCCTTATGACTTAGGAGAAATTTTTCAGAACTATTTGAGAAGCCAAATCAAATTCCAAATGATAGATCTTCAATTAACAAGACAAAGAGAGTGCTGAGCAGTTAATCTAGGGAAGGGGGGCCTTTAAAATATTACCCAGCACTGGAGTATTTTATGGCTTTTCTGAACAACACAGAAGCGAAAGAGTGGATGTTCAGTCTGACCTTTATATATGACTATATTTATGTCTACCCATCTAGATAGATCTAGAGAGAGAGTGATGTATACATGTATATGTATATGATGTATATGTATATGTATATGTATATGTGTATATATATATGTATATATAATGGGCATTATATAATATATACATATATATTGTATATTTGTGAGTGTGTTTTTAATTTATTTTTCCCTTAGTTTTTCAATACTTTCCTTATTTAAAAGTAAATGGGCTTGTAGTACATGCTGTTAGTGTCCCTGCCCATAACCCAAGAGCCAGGTTGACTTCCAGTGGCCAGTGCACCTTGGAGGGCTGTGCTCAGACTGTAAGAAACTATTCTGGTCTGCAGCCCAGACCATGAAATTCCAGGCACTAAAATCTCTTTCGTGAGGACATTCCTAATCAATGTCTGAATGTCTACTGGTGTACACACCCCAACCCTCTCACTGCTGTGTGTTTTACAACAACTCAGAACTTCCCTGTTGTATTAGGCTGGTGGTAGTTGGCTTAATAATGTTCCCCCTTATTAGCTATGTACCTAAACTTTATCCCCCCAAACTAGATGCACTCAATCCTAGACTCTATTCCAGAAAGACACCCCACCTACATTGGGAAATCAATTATTTTTGTGCTGTTTTACTAAAAAATTGTGCATATGGGTGTTTAAGTTTGATATCCTAAAATACTTAATTCCTTATTTTTAAAAAACATTTTCATTTGGAAATTGTGTCACAACGGCTAAAACTTCAATAATCTTTTTAAAGGTGGCTTACAAAACCATGATCTTGCAAAATGTGATAAATCATGCCAGTATGGTGAGGAGTTTTAAAATAAGTGAATAAATTGAATTCCATTCTAAAAATTCTATACTGTACCTTCACTACATCCTCCAGCCTATCCTTCAACATACATTTAAATCTTGTTTTACCAGCTTGTGGTAGCTAGCGGGTGTAGCAAGGATCTGTGAAACACTCAAAAAACCACCCAGGGGTGTCAAGAGTTCATGATGAGAAGCTCTTCCTGTAAACAAACTCAGGTGTTACTTCTAGATACTTCTACAGCAGCTTCAGAAACAATGCAAACAATACACACCTCAGGTTTAATCACTCCAAAAGACAGCAGGTAACAGAGAAACCAGTAATTTCAGTGTTATATTTCTGGTTCTGTCAGAAGTTTAAACAGAGCAAGGCTGCATTAAAAGGACCATTGAATCTGTCAGAAGGAATCCAGACTCACTGAATTTGATTATAGCAGTGTGGGTATGGAGGTGATATGGGGTGGATCATGTTTATGATGCCAGTTTTTGTTTAAAGGGTCAAAACTGGCCTATATTCAGAGAAAGAGAATATTGGGAGTCGAGGGGCAAACCATTAGGGCCTGTGATGAAAGAAGATTGTGTGCGCTTAGTAAAATACCTAAATAAGAGTTTGTTGGAAGAACGAATATTTAGACAAAAGGGTCTTCAGGGACAGAGCTGGGGGAGGGGGAGACATTAACTCAAAGCCAAGGTAGAGACTTACATTGTAATGACAGCTGCCTTTGGTTCTCCAAGGGACTGTCAGAGACAAAGATTAGACTTTTTGATGTGTCCTCAGAATACAGACCTAAAGGGGATGTGTTACAGCTTCAAGGAGGGAGGTTTTATATTAACATAGGAGATAACTTTATAGCCCAACAGTGGAGTGCAGCTTAATCACCTTAAATGAATGTATTCAGACAGAAGTGTTCTATTCCTCTGTCTTAGACTCTGGCTGAGATTGCTGTGTCAGGAGGAAGTGATACAGATTGGTGGTGTTGGGAAGGAAGAATTTTTCTATACTATTTAAGGTTCTTCTAGCTGGACTAAGAATCAAATTGACATGAGCAGATTTACAGGGGAAAATCAACATTAACAGCGCCTGTGCAGGGAATCCACACAGGCAAGGAAATTCCAAAGACACTGAGGCACCATAACACTCATAGGAGCTAAGGAGAGGCTGGGCTTCTGAGGATATAAAGGGGAGAAAGACCATTAGCAGAAAGACACAAGGAGATGTTTGGGAAACAAACATTGCCTTATTCGGATACCTTTTCTTAAGTTTTTTTTTCCTCCCCCTTAGGTAAAGAGGAATCTCTGTTAATAGCTCTCTTCTTGGTACAAGCAGGCAGTTGAGGGGGAGGTAAAGAGCTTTTCCAGAATCTTCTGGGTTTTGATTGCTTTTAGCTCAAAATATCGTTCATGCTAAAGTGATCTATCTCGGGGAGGCTTGCCCTTGCTCACTACTGTGGCTTTCAAACTTTTACTTTGTATTGGCATCAGAATACTTTCCTCACAGAGAATTTCATATGGAAGCACTGTATATAAATCCTAAAAGGAAAGCTGCCTTGCTTGAATGGGGGGTGGGTGTCCACAGCCTTCTCACCTTCTACTTGAGGGAGCCCTCAGTGCAACTCTGAGGGACTACTGGGCTTCACTTTGAAAACAGCTCAACTAAATAATTTTAAACTTTCCTTCACTCTCTTAAACGCAGTAGTCACCAAGAACTTTGTCCCATTTTAATAATTTTAGAGAATATTTTATCTTCTCTGAAGTCACATTGAAAAGTGCTGTCTATACATTGATCAAAGAAAAAAAACACATTTGTTTACTTTATTCATAAATCAGTGTTCCCTATATAGATTGCAACTCATGGCTTGGTTGGGGCAAATATTTTGGGGTCTTCAAGAAGAGAGTTTATTGGGGCGCCTGGGTGGCTCAGTCAGTTAAGCGTCCGACTTCAGCTCAGGTCACGATCTCGCGGTTCATGAGTTCGAGCCCCGCGTCAGGCTCTGTGCTGACAGCTCGGAGACCGGAGCCTGCTTCAGATTCTGTGTCTCCCTCTCTGCCCCTCCCCACTCATGCTCTGTGTTTCTCTGTCTCAAAAATAAATATAAACATTAAAAAAAAAAGAAAAGAGTTTATTGCCCCATGGACTTTAGTGGGAATTGCAGCAGCTAATGTCTTTTGTTTTTGGTTTTGTTTTGTTTGGCTTGGTTCTATTTTTGATGAAAACAAAATGCGTTAATCTTCTGTTTGACTCTAATTTTTTCTTTTCAGGATTATCTAAGTCAGCTAGAAAGCCTCTGGTGTTGATTATGGACAGTGTGTGTACCTGAATAGGTAATGTCATGTTGTCAATGATCCAACAATACTGAGTGTCCCCTCTGTGCCAGGCACTGCTCTGGACACCAAGGGTACAGTGAGAACAATAACTAATTCTTTGTACTACTTGAGTTTGTCTTTTAATGGGGCTACGTGGGAGGCTTTCCACCATGACACCATCCACAAAGAATAGATATTAAGTGCCGTGTACCTGATGAATCCAACTGTATCTAGAAGAAAGGCTACCCTGGGAAAGTCGAAAATTTTCCAGATTTTGATGTTGGAAAATTTTAAATCTTTAGAGAGGTTAAAAGATAATATAATGATAATGATGCCAAAATAAGATATTTAAAAAATAATGCAATGAACACCGTGCTCAGTCTCTTAGATTCACCAATTGTTACTAGTTTACAGCACTTAACTTTGTCCCTCCATTTAGATAGAGGCAGTAGAGGTGAGCTAGAAATAGAAACATTTGGTGATAGTTTCTCTTTTGTTTTCTTTTTGGCTGAAACATTCATGGACATCTTGACATTTCACCCCCTTAAATACTCCAGCATGTATCTCGTGAGAATGAGAGCATCTCCATCATAACCACGCCACTGTTGTCGGACCCAAGAAAATTAGCAATCATTTCATAATGTCATTTAATATATAGTTCATATTCACATTTCCCAAATGATCTCAAAAATGTCTTCTAGCTGTTTTGTTTTGTTTTCCAACCCAGTTTCCAGGCATTATCTGTGATTAAATCTCTTTTTCTGTTTTGCTCTAGAATAATTTCTCCATTTGTTAACGTCTGCTTTTCCTACTTTGAGTTTTTTGAAGAATCCAGACCAGTTGTCTTGTAGAATATTCTACAGTCTGAATGCATCTGTTTGTTACATCACACATACATTCATATCAGACATTTTTGGCAGGAATACTTTGAGGGAAGTCATAGACTGTTAATCATATCAAGAGACACCTAGGTCGTGATCTCACAGTTGGTGATGTTTGATTATTTGGCTATGGTGGGGTCTGTAGGGTTTCTCCATTGCAAAGTCACATCCTTCCTTTTGGAATATTAAGTAGTCTGTGGGTAATGCCTTGAAAATATAGAAGTATCCTATTCCTACAACACCATTTCCTCCCATCCCCCGGCTCTCATGCATTAGCATTATTGCCTCTCTGAGAAATGCCTTCATTCTTATGACAAACTTAACCTGATAAGATCTGAAAATGAGTTAGCCACATCATCACCAGGGACACACAGGACCCAATGACAACATTATCCTTCATAGTTCCTATGGGACTTCTGGAGAGAAATGTCCAGCAAATAGCACATACTTACTTCCTGATTCTCCTAAGAACTGCCTCACCCTGCTCTCATTACCCAGACTTTTGAGTAAGAGGGAATTCAAAGTTTAAAGTCTTCTGCAGGACTTACGTAAAAGCCCATTTGAGTGGTAATATGAACACCAGCATGTCAACACCATCAGCGAACAAGGAAAAGCAGATAAAAATCTAACTGAATATTCGGTTTACTTAGTGCCTGGATTATAAATAACCTCCAATTGCGTCTTTTCCCTCAGCGAAAACAGCTGTGCATTTTATAATCTCAGGAAAGAAAAAAAAAAAGTCCAGTGGAGGTATTTTCCCCAGGGAACAGTTTTGTGTGCCTTCTGACTTGATATGTAAAGGCAAAAAAAGATTAATTGCAATGTACCAGGGCAGATTTGTGGTGTGCTCAGGGGCTGGGGTGCCCTTGACACGCCTCTCTCTCCCCAATTCTGTTGCAGTCTCCTAAAAGCAGGCCATGGTGAGGGGGGCCTGGGTGGCTCGGTTGGTTAAGCATCCGACTTCAGCTCAAGTCATGATCTCACAGCTTGTGAGTTCGGGCCCCGCATCACGCTCTGTGCTGACAGCTCAGAGCCTGGAGCCTGCTTTGCATTCCGTATCTCCCTCTCTCTGCCCTTCCCCTGCTTACACTCTGTGTCTCTCTCTCAAAAATAAACATCAAAAAATGAAAAAACAGGCCACAATGGAAGTTTCCACACTACAAAACCCTGCAAATGCTACAAATCAGGACTTATTTCCTTTTCGTGAAGAGCTGTTGTCAAATATTTACAAGTACATCACAGAATCCAGACTAACCTCTGCCCCTGGTGTAGAACAGAGAGGGGGAAAGGTCACCCTGGAGTGTGTGTTCTTAGAAGCTAAGGGTAACAGAAAGCAAGTGGTAATTCAAGGGCAATGTGTTGTGTGGGAGGCCCCTCAGGGATTAGGGTGGCACCCCAACATATGGGCGACAAGCTCTCCTGAGCAGCCTGGCATACATTTGGGAGGTGGAGCAGGTAGCATCTGAGAGGTCAGTCAGAAGGCAGCCAGATCCGAGGTGAAAATTCCATGCTCTGTCTCCTAGGAGGCAAGTTTGGAGGGTATATGGCAACGGAGGCCCCAGGCTTTATGGCAATACGGGCTCTGGTCTGGGTAGCAGAGGGACCCTCAGACACAGGAAGTCAGAGATCTTGTTACTGGAGCAGTTGCCATCTCTGGAGAACATTCTCCCAAGAAGTTCAGGTTACGAGGCACCTGGGTGTCTCAGTCAGTTAAGCATCTGACTTTGGCTCAGGTCATGATCTCATGGTTTGTGAGTTTGAGCCCCCCATCAGGCTCTCTGCTGTCAGCACGCAGCCTGCTTCAAGATCCTCTGTCCTACTCTCTCTCTCTCTGCCCCTCCCCCACTGGTCCGCTCCCTCGCCCTTTCTCCCTCACAAAATAAATAAACTTAAAAAAAAAAGTTCAGGTTTTGTTTCATGGTACATTATGGACTCCTTCATCACCAGTTTCTGCAAAGTCTGCTGAATGGCCCCAGGAGACTGAGGCTCCCTTCAGTCTGTTGAAACACAAATCAGTTTGATCTGTAAATGCTTTCCCAAGACTGTGTGAGTTCCTGTAGGGGCAATGTGACTCCATTTGGTGCCTTCTTTCCTCAGCACCTGGCACAGAGTCAGTGTTTAGCAAATATCTATAAAAGGCAAGGTTGTTGGAAGACGATTTGGTCTCATGAGAGGGGCAGGGGTCCAGCACCCCTTTTTGTTTCCTGTTTGTCTTCTTCGTCTTGGAACGTATGCCCGATGGGAGCCAGAACCATGATTACCTTGTTCACTGACTGTTCCGCCTTCAATGCCTAGGGGGATGTCCGGCACATGGTAGGTGCTCAATACATACTTGTAGAGTGACCAATAACCAGTCATGGGCCACAAGGTCAGAGCTGCCGTAGGTAGTCATGGGAGTTGATACTGATTTTGATGTGGTGTACCAGAACTCCCTAAATTCTGTTACCTTAGGAGAGGAGGTGGCTCCAGACTCTACAGTTTCACTGGACATGTAGGTGAAAGGGGGAACCCAACAGTTCATCCCTACATTTAAAGTAGGCTGATGGGTCCAGTAACAAGGTCAATTTTACTGTATTAGGGCACAAACTTGAGTGTACATCAGAATCCCCTGAGGAGTATGTGAAAACAACTTCAGGGTTTCTAATTCAGTAAGTCTTGGGGTAGGACCAAGCAAATGTTTGTGTTTTAATAAATTCCCATGTGGTGCTGATGCTGCCGGGGCCTATACTTTGAGAACCACTGAGTTAGTGCAACCAGGTAAAGGGCAGCTGACAGGTGTTTTTCAAGCCCTTTTGGCCTAATCTATCAACAGAAAATGAAGTTCTCTCTTTTTTCCCTTCCACCAAATTGTGCACCATTCTGAAAGAAACTTTTCAGGATGCATGGAAACAGGTGCCCACCCTCTTTGGTAATGATATGAAAAACAGCCCCAAATGAAATGCTGCATTTGGAGCAATAAACTATCCTCCGAGGGGAATCAGGTGCTGACAATTCCACAAACGTCCCATAAATTCTGACACACCAGCCAAAACCCATTCTGCTTTCCCGACATTCTGAAGTTAGCATTTTATGGCCTCGCCATAATAAGATCGTCTTGCTTTGGAGTCATTTATGTTGTAATTGCTTTAAAATTTCAAAGAGCTCTGGATTTCTACACCTCATTAAATTGGGTTACATCAGGAGAGCAAGGGTATTTTTGTTTGTTTGGTGTGTGGGTGTGTGTGTGTGTGTGTGTATTTTTTTTTAACCAAGAAAGTGACCTTTATGTGTTCCTTTACCATGTCACGTAGGCTCCTATGGTTGTATTTTTGCTACTGGACACTGCTGGACCATAATCCACAGATATCGGACAGCATGCATCTCTCCTCCTGTGTTCACCACATTCTCATCCTCCTTTTCATTGGGTAAAAAGAGCCACAAGTCATCTGTGGCTTGGGTTTGAAGTCTGTGTAAGGATTGCTCAGGCCTGACTAATTTATCACATTATTGTTCTGTTTACCTTTGGGGTAACCAAAGGAGAAAAAAATATTCTTCAGCCCCTCAGCATGTGACACACCGAGACTAGGTTATAGGGGGAGGATGAAAAGAAAGGGGGCTTTTTCCCTCCCTCTTTCCTAGTTCTATCAATTATTTTTTTCAATAAGCTAATAATTTTCAATGCCTACCATGTGCCTGGTATCGAATTAAATGATTTATATGCACTGTTTTTAGATACCTACACATTAGCACGATTGAGTGGAATTGCCTAAGGGCTCAGAGCTAGTATGTGACTCCAAAGCCTTGGGATTTCCACTGCATTAAGATGCCTAGAAAAGAGCACTTTTTAGAAGTACCCTAGGGGTGTGTGTGTGTGTGTGTGTGTATATATATATATAAATTATATTATATAATATATATTATAAATTATATATATAGGGGCGCCTGGGTGGCGCAGTCGGTTAAGCGTCCGACTTCAGCCAGGTCACGATCTCGCGGTCCGGGAGTTCGAGCCCCGCGTCAGGCTCTGGGCTGATGGCTCAGAGCCTGGAGCCTGTTTCCGATTCTGTGTCTCCCTCTCTCTCTGCCCCTCCCCCGTTCATGCTCTGTCTCTCTCTGTCCCCAAAATAAATAAACGTTGAAAAAAAAATAAATTATATATATAAATAAATATTATATATTATATAAATAATGTATATATGGCAGATATGTTGCCCATGCTCTAAGGGAGTTCAAAGAAGAAGAATGCCACATTTCATCAATTTGAGATGCGTATCGATTCACAGTTTAATACCTCTGAAATAATGATCTTGCAATTAACCCTGCCTTAAAATTGCAGGCATGATGTGGTCATCACGACACAATTATCAATGTCTACGTGGGCATGGACTTGACCACAGTCATTCATCTGGCATCACCTGCAGCTCTAAATCAGTCTAAAAGCCTCTTTTGCAAAGTCCAAAATAGAACTTCTACATGATAAGAAAGCGTGGTGTCATAGTTGAATTGGCAGAGATCTCCTTTCTCAGGGCTACATACAAGAAGAACACAATTTTCAGTTACTCGAGTTTCAGTTTCCGTGAAATATGGTAACTGTCAAAAATGGCTTTTATGTATGAGGCCCTAAGTGTAATGGGAATCTAGAGAAGGGGGAAACAGGAATAGTTTCCTGCTTTCAAGAAGCAGGAATAGTTTCTGCAGGAAGGGACTGTTTTGTTGAGACTTGGAAGAAGTGGAAACGTTCCAAGATGGGTATCTGAGAACATTCCTCATTTTTTGAGCTGCATCTTTCCTGTTACCTCCTAGTTCTATCCTTCTAGAAGGTTAAAACCAAAAACCAAAAACCAGAAAACAAAAACAATTTACTTGTGTGTGTAAATATACACATGGGCATGTATGCACACATATAAATAACTAAATTTAAACACGTGTAAACGTAAACCTATGTGTGAAAGCCCCTTTTTGTTATCTCTGTGTTATGGTCTATCCATCACTCAATTCTTTCCTTTCCATTCTGTGGGTTCCTCCCCACTTCTTATTTCGCTGTGACTGTACTTGAATTGGAAGTTACTTTTTATTCCATATTGACTTTATTTATTAAAGAAAGCATTAGGTCCTTTCATTCATAGTTTAAAATAAAGTGCACCGAATTTTCAGTTCAGAGATAGAGAACATTCTGAAGATTCACTCACTCAAGCTGCTCTTTTCATAGTCGGAGCACTAATTTGTGACTTTTCATTGTGTCTGACCTTTAAATTGGGGTGTGTGGGTTGCTTCTTCTGCCCTGATATAAAACCCTCTTGTCTTCTGACTGAAGAGAGGGCTTCACTAGCTGGACAGGAAGGTCTCTGTAAATCATCCCTTTGCAACACCCCCCTAGGTCACTACTTTTCCTTTGTATATTTGAGGTGAAAATATTGACGAGGTTAACACATTTTTCAGTAGCCACACACTACATTAGGATAACCTAGTTTAATCTTTTGTCAAAATGTGGCTGATTTCATGTTGCCCGTGGTTGGGGCGGTTCTGGGTGAACACCGGGAGACGATTCTCACAGAGGAGGGTTTGCAGGGCGATTGGTCTTTCGGAGCCCAGCTGCCCCCTTACACATGTGTCCGTGCTGGTCAGCAGACCTGCAGACTCAATGCCAGCCCTTCCTGGATGGTTTGTTCTTGCACTGTTGCTTGTTTTGTTTTTATTTATTTTTATTTTTTTAATGTTTATATATTTACTTTTGAGAGAGAGAAAGAGAGCAAAGGGGAGGGGCAGAGACAGAGAGGGAAAGAGAGAATCCCGAGCAGGCCCCACGGTCAGCGCAGAGCCTGATGTGGGGCTTGAACTCACAACCCATTAAGATGACGACCTGAGCTGAAATCAAGAGTCAGAGGCTTAACTGACTGAGCCTCCTAGGCACCCTGCTTTGTTTTTACTTTTTAAAAAAAAAAAATTTTTTTTTTAACGTTTATTTATTTTTGAGACAGAGAGAGACAGAGCATGAACGGGGGAGGGGCAGAGAGAGAGGGAGACACAGAATCCGAAGCAGGCTCCAGGCTCTGAGCTGTCAGCACAGAGCCCGACGCGGGGCTCAGAGTCATGGACCGTGAGATCGTGACCTGAGCCGAAGTCGGACGCTTAACCGACTGAGCCACCCAGGCGCCCCTGTTTTTATTTTTAAGTGAAATCCTAACTGGGAAAAAAATATCAGAACTATTACAGGGAGGCCTCTAGATGAAAAAGAGAGAAATACTATCACATTTGGAGATAGCATGAAAGTTACTGACCACACTGGAAAAGGTGGATTATTAAGGATCTCGGCTGTATGTGCTGAGTTGGTGAAAGCACATTTTCAAATCTGCGTGTGTCGGTGCCACCAAGATTACAGAAGATGCCAAATCCAGACTAATTCTAACAAACACTTCTCAGGTACGGATCTGAGAAATGGATTGTAATGTTTATAGTGATTGTACATTAAAATGATATTTTTGATACATTGGATTAAATGAGCTATGTTATCAAAACTAATTTCAGTAGTTTTTACCGCAACAATTAAAACATTTTAAATGTTACTTGTGGCTTGTATTATATTTTTATTAGGTAACACTGCACCAGACAACATACAGAGCACTTAACTCAAAATATCTTATAAAGTCAGTGTTATCATGTGCATTTTTAGACCAGTAAACTGGGGGGCACCTGTGTGGCTCAGTCGAGTAAGTGTCTGACTCTTGATTTCAGCTCAGGTGATGATCTCAAGGTTTGTGATTTTGAGCCCCACATCTACGCTCAGCATAGAGCCTGCTTGGGATTCTCTCTCTCCCTTTCTCTCTGCCCCTCCCCTGCACTCTCTTCTCTCTCTCTCTCTCTCAAAAGTAAATAAATAAACATTAAAAATATATGTTAAAAAGAAGACAAGGAAGCTGAAGCACAGAGAAGTTAAGCAACTTGCCAGTCACCCACAGTCACCCACAGACCTCCTGTGTGTTTTGACTCTATGTCTAGTGAGTTCAGTTTTCCAAAATAGTAGCTTCTCCTTTGCAGCAAATTCCTCCCCTCTCCTAATGGAATGTCCATCTGAGTTCAGGCGGCAGGCAGCACTCTCCCCAGTCTGGCAAGCCCCGGGAGGGTAGAAAGAGGGAATGAATCACAGTTTTTCCAGGGAAAGCTTTTCCACCTTCACAAGAAACATAGCAACCAATTGCCTAGTTAGTGGGAATAACTCCACAAGAAGGAACGAAAGAGGCATAAGTAACCTGAAATTGATCACGATGATGGCATTGAGAGCAAGGAAGGCTCATCATTCCAACATTTCCTAATGCCCTTCCTTTCGTTAACTGCCGACTGGATCCAGCCTTTCTGAACAGCTATATTCACATTTACAGCTAGGATGCTGTCTTACCTAGCTTGTCTGAATGATTCTCTCAGAGATTTACATGTTACTCTTTCCAACTTGAAGGGAAAGTGGTGGCTGGCCCTCTCCAAATGGTCCCTGTGCATCTGGACCACACAGAGGACTCAGATTCAAGGTATGATTTCAACAAATAGGGGAGAGTTCACTTGCCCTAGTTAGTATCCCTTCTGTACTCAGGGTTGTAAAATAAACCAGCTTTCATGAAGAGAGTGGATGGTCGAGGGATAGGTCTCGGGGAGTCAGTAAGTCAATCTCTACTTATTTACCTAATCTGTCTAAGCTTTCGTTTATTTGGCTACAAATTGGGAATAATCACTTCACTTGCAGGGTTGTCATGGGGAGTGAAGATGATAATAAATGTAATCCACCAGATACTCTGGCTAGCACAATTAGGTGCTCAGTTGATGATCAGATGATCTCTACTATTTAAAAATATTACCGTAGATACTACAATGAAATCAGTTTCATTTGTGTCGAAGAGAAGGATGACAAGTACAGAACAGAGTGTGTCCCTGCCATTCAAATCTCCTTATAGGAACTAGTCACGCAGGATTCTTTTACCATTTCAAATGGTATGTTGAATGTCTTTTCTTCCATGCAGGGGACATGGTGAGTGATGAAATGGAAATACATGGGCTTGGATCTCTCTCTGTAATCTCCGTCTTGCTCCCAAGTTTTTCATTTGATAGTGGACAGGATATGACTGGACAGTCTTCAACATCTTGTCCAACATTTCACAAAGCTTAGATTGGCCACCTATGCCGCAGAAATGTATATTCCAGTATAGAAGATAAAAACAATTGAACTATCAACTGTAACAAAGCTGCTTAAGGGAAGTGGCATGAGGGAGACAAAATAAAACAGTCTTGGATGTCAGAAGGAAGGGTGACCACTTACATGTGAGGGATCTGGCAAGTTTTCTTAGAGAAGCTGGCTTTTGAAATATGTTTGAAGGATGGGCTGGATTTCAAACATGGAGAACCCCGAGGTGAGAAACATATGTAAGCAGTGACGTGGAAGTATGAAGGGGAGAGGGTCACATTGCTGCAGTGATCAAATCAAGGAGTACGTCGTGGGATTTCACAAATGATGAGACTAGAAGCAACAGTGTGACTAGACTGCGTATGGACATGGTGGTGAGATGTAGCAGCAGGAAAAGACAAGAAAGACATGGAAACTGTAGTTCTTAGTTGTCTATAATTCTGGGGACAGTGGACAGGTAAGGGTGGCAGGAATCATTGGAAATGACTGACACATTGAATCTGAAGGCCAGGAAGAATGTGAGACTGGAGAGAAGACATTTTGTCAGGATCGTCCCACCAAATGTTGCTACCTTGGATGAAATTTTGAATATTTTATAGTGACTTCAGTTACATGTGCACCTTCCCGTTTCATGTGCTCTCAAAACCTAGGGGAGAAGCTGGGGAGCCCCCAATAAGTTTCCTGTGTCCCACACTGGGCTGGGATAAACATGGCTGGGAGGCCTGGCCCAGCATGAGTCACCAAGAGCCGACATCAGTGAAACCTGCCCAGGCTTCCAGCCACGCAGTGTTGGAGGACAGCATGGTACATGAATGCATATGCTAGGGTCCTGCCAATGCCCAAGTGACTGTCTTTCTCAAGCCCCAGCTCCCATAGTGGCACCTGAAGAGGTCTCGTGGAAGAGTAATGACTGAAAGGTGCAGAGGACTGATGAAGTGTTTGGCACCCAGTGGTGTGTCCTCGAGAATGCCATGACCAGAGGATCCCAGGGTTTTGCAAGTTTTCTGAAGTGGCCAGGCTGGCCTGCCTTCATGCACTGGGGAGAGGGTGTGTGAGATGTGATTGGAGTTGTTCTTTGTCAGTTGAGCATGTCCAGCCTCGGCCGGTCACACGCACATAGGAAACCTGTCTGATGAGCTGAGCTCCAGAGAAGGGAAGGGGGACGGGACGTAGCTGGTGCAGAGCTCTCCCGGTGCCTGAGTGTGCTGAGAACAGAGCAGGGGCAGGCTGACCTGGATAATTACCTTGTCAGACTCTTCAGGGCAAAATGAGCGGTGGACACCATCCCTGGAGATAGTGTGGAGGAAGGACAAGTAACTGAATGTCAACAAACTTGTTTTTGAATCCTGGGTTTTACCATTTACTTGTTGTGAGGCAAATTGCTTCAGTTCTGTCTTCTTTACAAAGGGAGTCATATTGCCGCCGCTTCTGGGTTGTTGTCACGTCCTATGTAAAGAGTCTGGCACCTAATAGATCACAAAGATGGTTACGGCTTGGAAAAGTCACTTTGTGGAGATCCTGTTGCTAAGTGCTGTGGAAAAAAATTCAGGGAGAGAGAAGATAAATGTTTGTCAAGGGTGGATGGCATCCATTGTGTTTTTCCTTACTCACCTTTGTTACAAATGGAGATGATTTATACCAGCTAGTTATTTAAAGCAGTTCCTTAGCAGTCCCTGAGCTTAAAATGCTTTCCTAACGGTTATATAGTCAATACTGTGTTTCGTAATCTTGCTGCGGAGCATAGCTCAGGAGACACGCCTGGATCAGATTAGGTCCATTACGCGACTATCGTCAGTGTTCTCTTTCTGGAAAAACATGGGAGACATTCATAAGTGAAAGATCGTTAAACTTCCTTGTGAGATTCTGGAACGAAGTTGACGATAGTTGAGTGTAGTAGTCAGCATCTGCTTGTGTAATTAGCATTACTGACTATCCTATGCAGACCACCCCTCGCATTTCTCTCTCGTCCTCCCAAGACTGCTTAATTAAGGGAAACCTCTGGCTTGCTTCTAGCTAAAGGCAGAGAAAGCTGGACGTTCCAGAATGAATGCCCTGGAACAAGTCCTCAATCAGTGATCGACATGGAGTTGATGGGTCAAACTTCTTGGTAATTCTGAACTGTGTTTTATGCGGTCTCTTAGGGTGCCCAAGAAGAGCTGGAATTGCCCATGGTGTTCACTGATCCCTACATCTTATTATGGCTTATTTCCTCACCCATTTCCACTGTTGTCTAGTGTCATCTTCCAAACAATCTAGTTGCTTTCAGAGGCTTGTCTCTGTATCTGCCCCTAAGGGGAACACACACCAGGACAAATTTTGGCTACTTTCAGGGACTTGCACTGTTGAGATTTGTAGTGTGAAGCCTGGAGCCAACCTAGATTTTTTACAAAGTAGGGCAAATGAACATACGATCTGAAGAAACCCAAAGGGGCAGGATCCAAATCTTCTAGCAAGTCCAGGTGATGGCATTGGCCATAGTTGGTACTAGGATACCCAGTCAGGAATGAGGAGTATAGCATTAGGGAAAAAAAAAAAAAAAAAAGGAATAGAAACTAAAACATGGAACTTGGGGGAAGAGGTTCCTGTGATCCTGATGATATATAGTGGTCTGAGGGTTCCAGATGGCGGGGCTGGGCACCAGGGTTTATCAGAAGTATAGGACAGGGTCTTGGGGTGACGGTCATTAGAGGTATGGTGATATATTAACGGGGCCTGAACTTCTCTGACAGTTACAAATGGAGACCATAAGTTGCATTAGTTAAGGCCGACACTAAGCATTTTTGTGTATGTTGCTTCACTTAATTTTAATAAAAGCAGAGAAGTAGGTATTCTCATCTCTGTTTTATAGGTGAGAAAAACTGGTTTTGATAAGGTCATCTTCCCAGAAAGTGGAAGTAAAGCTGGATGGCACCCAGTTCGGACTGATTCCATAGGTCATGTGCCTTTTGGTGAAAGTCCAAAACAAACAGAATCCCGCGACTTCAACAGTATGAGTACCAGTCCTCAAGAGGATTGGCCACAGGATGACCTGGGAAACCCAGGGATTAAACTGCATCTCACTGTCAGATCTCATGTCTATGCAGAGGATTCACAGGACTGGCCAAGGACCTAAAGGGCACATCTGATCACAAAAGGAGAACATCATTTTTGGGTGCCCAAATCCAGAGAAGACATAGGAAGAGGCATAGGAAGAGGAAGCATACGTTGCTTTCTTTTATTCAAATATTAGGGACAATGCCCAAATTCACCCAGTATTCTATCGACAGGGAAGACACCACGGTTCTTTTAGCCTTGTGGGCTTTTTGGTTTTTTTTTTTTTTTTTTTTTCAACGTTTTTTAATTTATTTTTGGGACAGAGAGAGACAGAGCATGAACGGGGGAGGGGCAGAGAGAGAGGGAGACACAGAATCGGAAACAGGCTCCAGGCTCCGAGCCATCAGCCCAGAGCCCGACGCGGGGCTCGAACTCGCAGACCGCGAGATCGTGACCTGGCTGAAGTCGGACGCTTAACCGACTGCGCCACCCAGGCGCCCCTGGTTTTTTTAATTGTGAAGCAGACAATGTTTAGCTTATTTAAAATTGCAAAATAACCACCCATGAGGAGTGCCTGGGTGGCTCAGTCGGTTAAGTATCCGACTTTGGCTCAGCTCATGATCTCACAGTCAGTGAGTTCGAGCCCCACGTCGGGCTCTGTGCTGACAGCTCAGAGCCTGGAGCCTGCTTCGGATTCTGTGTCTTCCTCTCTCTCTTCCCCTTCCCCACTCATGTTCTCTCTCTCTCTCTCTCTCTCTCTCTCTCTTTTTCCCTCTCTCCCCCTCTTTCTCTCTTCTTTCTCTCTCTCAAAGATAAATAAACATGAATTTTTTTTTTTTAATGAGCACTCATGAAACCTCTATCCAGGTCAAAACATTGACTGTTATCAATCAATACCTAGAAACCCACAGTTGCCTCTCCATTCCTGTCTGCTAGCCATATGTTTATCTTAACAACATATTATAGTACTTATTCCTTCTTTTTTTTTGAATAGTTGTAATTACTATTTATTCATGCTCATAAAGTATACCTTACTTTCTTCTTTTGAGCCTTATATAAATGCTATATGCAGACTTCCCAGCATTCTGTCCTGTTGCTCCACTATGAGCTGACTTTTGGGAAGTTAACCACAGATTTTAGGGACTTTGAAGAAAGTGAGCCAATTGGTTCAGGTTACATCCCTTTGAGGACCTATATCCAGAAGACACATTATGTGTCACAGAGAGGAGAGACTCAAAAGTCACTTGGGAGCTTGGGAGGCCCATACACAGTCATGTCATGGTCACCAAGGAGGATTTACATGGCAAACTGGCTGTTAAGTGCATCATGTTCCTCCTTCATAGTCCAGGTCATAGAATCAATGCCTGGATCGTAACGGATTCATGCAGAGTGGGTTTTTTTCACTATCAGCAGTTTTCCTCCAGGAGAAACTGAGGGGTACTCTCCTGTTCTTATTCTAAGAACAAGATACACAGCTTCGACTTTGGGGTCTTGGGTCATACTTTTTCCTTTCCAAAAAGTAATTGCTTCTGTCCCTGGAAAATTCCTACTTGGTCTTCAAAGTTCAGTTCAAATGTCCCTTGTCAGATGAAGACTTTTCACTGTTCTCCCCTTGAGGAGGAAATAATCTGAAATTCACTATTGTGAGGGAATATTTGGACCCAATTCCATTGCCAATAACACAGTAGCATAATTATATTTACATGTAGATCTTCTCTACTCAACAGTTAGAAACTTGAAGAGAGGAACGATATCCCATTTATCTTCTCCCTTCTCAGTGACAAATGTATAGACATCCACTCACTTTTGTTGAATCAATCAGTCAATCAATCAATGAAGAGATAGATAAAGTCCTGTGGAGAAAAATTAATTAGTGTCAGAGGCTCATCACAGCTTAAAGTAGGACAAGGGAAGGTTATAAATTATAAATTATAATAGTCAAGTAGACTATCCTTGGAGAAAGGATCAAGAAGTGATGTACGAGTGAGATCTAATGGGATGAGTGGTATACAGATGCTTATTTCAAGAACACAAGGAAAGTCACACATGCAATAATGAGAGGGTTATTACTTGAGGCAGAGCCCTGTTGATCTGGCCTAAAGGGAGGGGTGCCCAAACCATGATGATCCCTTTCATACAACCTGATTGCATTTAAGAAATTAATAATATCACAGACATCATTTATTATTTCCATAAAAACATAAATGGAATACATGCAGACTGACAGACATTAAAGAGAGCACTTTGTGGGTGAGGAGAACACATACGGTTAGTGGTCTGGGGAAACTTGGAAACTTCTACATGTTATTCACTTCTAAATAACTGGGGACAAACTTTCATGAAAAGACAAATGCTTTTAAAACAGGAGCTATTTTCAGTTAAAACTCTTCGGTTAATCTTCCCAAAGACCTCAGGAGCCTGCATGCTTAATCCATGCAATGCATCCTGGTGAAATGGTAATTTAACATTATGGTGCACTTGGAGGTGCCCTGAGAATTAAAACGCAGAGCTTCTGATTAATCACACTCTTGCTTGTGAAACTGAGTGTTCCTGGGATCAAATGCCCTGGCTGTCAAAAATCAGTGGTGAGCTCTCTTTTCAAGGGTCTTCTTTTCTTTTTCTTTCCATTATTAATAACTTCTTCCTCTTGTACTTCTAAGCAACAGAGGGTGGGTTGTAATAACCACAGGGCATAGTGATGATAAATGCGGTAATGTTCACACATACATTTGTTTCCTCCCAAACAAAGGTGTTGTACAAAAAGAGAATGGTTATGGGTCCTGGTATGGAACTGGGCGTACTCAGCTGCTATAATTTGTCTGGTTAGGACCCTACGAAATGAATAGGAGAAACTTTATTTTCTTTCCGTGTAGTGATTGTATTTAACACATATTTAGAGATTCTCTATACACAAGTATAAAAGGAATTTGAACCCTGGGTTTTTTATTGCTTTTTCTGGTAACTGCTTTTTCCTGCCACCCCAAATTCTCTCAAATATATGTTTCATTCTTTTCCATTCAATGCAGTTTGGGGTATTCTTTCTGGATCATGGCCACCTCTCTCATGCAGTCTTGGAAACAAAGAGGTCCCTGTCTATCCAGTGACTTGAGGACGGAGAGGTGAGTCTAATTATCTCTTTCTCTGGAGCCTTCATTGTCAACATCTGGACTTTCAGTGGTAGGAACTTCTGCACTTGAATTTTTATTTCACTTGGACCCTAAAATTTAGTTGGGGGTAATGCTCTATTTATTCACTACGCATCAATAATTTCAGTTGGAACATGAATTCAAACTACACATTCCTGCAGGGTTTTGAAAACAAAGCATGGATTTAGAGCCCATTTCATCAGCTGCTTACATCCCCTGTTCATTAGTTCATTAATTGTTTATTGATCAGTTATCATGTGAAAGACACTTCCTTGCAGCCCTGAGGATACCCGCCCCCCTCCAGATAAGAGATCACTGCCTTAGTCTCTGACTTCAGATGTTAATACAGGGGCCTTTGCTTATGACAACGGTTAATGTGAAAATGCCAAGAGAAACAAAGGTGGAAGGCACAAACGAGTTAATACTCATCTCAAATAGGATTTTCAGTATATACAATAAACAGTGAGATGATAGGCTTGCAAATAGTAAACATGCAGAAAGTATTTACTGAATAAATTATCTTTCCCAAAACAAATGTGGAATTATTTTTGTGTGACTCTCAAACCTACCCATCTGCAAAAATTTCAGCTTTCTTTCCTCTTCTCCATGTTGCCCTGTACTTCTCCTCCTAGAGTTTCTCTTCTGCTTCAACCTAAGCCTCCGGCCGTCTCCTTGGAAAGGGAAATTCCTTCATCTTCACTCTATCCTTGATTGTATTTTCCTATCTCTCTTCCCTACATTTTCATAATACTCACCTCACATACAGTTTTTGAGGGAATCCACAAATAGTCCATGAGTTAAAGCTTCTGGTCCCTGTCAGTGCCCATTGGGTGGAGCCCAGATGCCTTAGCCCCTCTATCCAGGTGTTTACACAGTGCATCCCCTCTGGCAAATCCGGGATCAATTTTCATTCACAAATCCACCCCAGCCAGGACCCTTAGTTACGACACCGTTCTCTTCAGCATTCCCTGATTGGCTCACACTCTGCCCCATAATTGTTCATATGCCTTGTTTCTTTATATACGCTCCTCGTGTCCTCTAGAATGCCTTTACCTGTATTTATCTAAGAGGTTTCTTTTTTAAAACTCATCTCAAAGATAACCTCCAGGATGAAACCTGCTCTGATAATTCATTATAATTGGTAGCTCATTCTTTTTATCCACACAGTCCTTGTCTCTCTACTTGCTAATGAACTTCGATGGCTCCTGCCAACCTGTTTGTATCCCCCTTGATGTGTCAGTTCTCCGGGACTTTGATGGCTGTATTCCTCGTGCTCCTTCTGCCTGGAAGAGTGTCCCTTCACCCTTTATCCCTCCAAAGGACATCAAAGACTCTTTGTAGATTCAAGGATCAACTTCTTTATGGTACTTTAACTGATCCCTCCCACTAACTGAGGTTGAATTAGCTCTCTTTGTTCTGTGTGAATTTTGTACCCATATTATAGTTTGCCTGAGTTTCTACCTTAAATCTACTACGTCTTGGAGAAGTTATATCTGTCCGTTTGTATCCTACTGCAAGACCATAGGCTCTTGAAGGAAGGAAGAGTATATAATGTATGTATACATTTATTCATCTGATATATATAAATGGAACATTTAGTGTTTGTCAGCCATTGTGCTAAGTGTGCATTAGTAAAAAAAACATTTAATTTAATTTTAATTAAATTAAAAACAGGTATGTTTCTTTCGTTTTGCTTTCATTTTTGAGAGTGTGCAAGTGGGGGAGGGGCAAAGAGAGGGGAACAGAGGATCTGAAGTGGGCTTCTCACTGATGGCAGCGAGCAAGATGTAGGGCTTGAACTCACAAACTGAGAAATCATGACCTAAGCCGAAGCCAGATGCTCAACCGAGAGCCACCCAGGTGCCCTAAGAACAGTTATGTTTCTTGACTTCATTATACTTTATGCTGCATTAGGGAAAGGAGGCAATGAACTAGTAATATAAGTCTTGTATTACAAATAAATTACAAGTATGTGAACGAATATATCAGGTGGCTTAACCTGGCTGGAGTGCAGGGGAACTGGTTGAGCAAACAAGACTGAAGTACAGGTAGATGAGTTTCAGTAGATGGCAGCACACAGGTTGTGACTGTGGCTCCAATGAAGAGGAGGACATTTTCCTAACCTAGCACAGTTCCTGAAACATGGGCTACCAGCAATAAATATTAATTGAAACAATTGAGGGCATGGACTTCTTTCCCACCTGTTGTTACTCTCTAGTCAATAGATTTCACCTCATTCTGAGGTTGACATTTGTTTGGCTTCAGCTACTCTTTTTCATCATAGTACAGAATTTTCTTCATTGATTTCAATGGATGCTCTTGGTTCCATTCTAGCAGTGCCTTCATGATATCTTCAGGGAGCTATTCTACTTGAGTATATCAGGCTGACCAACATTTTAGGACAAGAGGCAGAGGGGTTGTGGGCATTGGGGTGAGCTAAGGTTGACTGCCATAGCCTGACAGATTCTCTCCTTAATTTTCTTCTTCCTGAGTCTAGAATACTCTGCCTGTGCCAGGGGAGTTTGAAAAGTTGCTTCCTTGCCTTCTGAGATAAAACTTGGAAAGGAACTCTGAGGAGATTAACGAGAGAGGGAGGATTAGTGGATTAGTAAAAGCCTGAACACAAGGTACAGATTCCCAGGAGTCTCTTTCAGGAGAGAAGACAACTAATGGCTCACAATGGTCTATGTCCTTGGAGGGTGACGTGAGAACCTTGTCTAAAAATATATTGCAATGTTTTCTTCCTTCTCAGTCCCCAGACCTGCTGATCAGCTTTAGTGACAAGGGCCACACACTTCAATTTGGAGCTTGGTTAAAAGGAGAGATGCTGACAATTAGTGTCTCACTGATAGGATCTATTTGTTTTCAGACAGGGGGTGGGGGTGGGGGGCTCCAAAGAGGAGAGGGAGGCTTTTCAGGCCTTGTTGACCATGTATATTGTCCCTATTACCAGCTCACACGACATTATCAAGAACAGGAACAGATTCTGCTTCTGTTCAACCTTCTATCCTTGGCTCTTGATAGTTGAAGAATACAAATTGGTTCAATGGATGAACCCACGCATGTGCTAAACAGCAACATTAACTCACAGGAGGGTGAGATATGAGCTACACAATGCCTTTGCTCTCACAAGGCACTTACTTCCAACCTTAACTTTGACTCAAGCCATAATCTACTATGTCATCTCAGACAAGCTACTTGGACTCCTTGAATCTGGCATGTGTGCAGTTAGAGGCAGTTCTACTCCCTGTGAGTCAAGAGACTTATTACAGTGAGTGCAGTTCAATTTCTGGGCTTGGGCAATTTTCTGGGATCTTGGTTTTCACATAAATAAAATGAAGGTGAATTAGATGATCTCCTAAGTTTCTTTCAGCTCAGAGGTTTTTAAATAACATAAAGTTGTCTTTTGTTTAAATGTACAGGAAGTTTATTGAATTATAAGCAGTTTATCAAAACTTACTCCCTAAAAATATGATCTTATCCATTTAAATACAAATTATAATAGACGGTGTATTGATAACTTGTAATAACTTTTAATAACTCTGCTTTAGGTATTTGCAGGTGTTCTTTTTCAGGTAAAGATAAAGGGCAGGGCCATCTGAGTCCTGTCAGGATGTTTTCTATAAAAAAAAAACCCGTATGTCATTTTTTTTCATGTCTTAGTAGTTCAGTGTCAAATTGATTTATTTTTTGTATCAAAAAGCTTAAAAAAGTTATAGAGCATTCTCAGTCTCTTTCCCCCTGTGGAAACTTAAAGTACCCCTTTGGGTGATCTTCAGTCATATCACTTGGTTTTGTTTGAACTGTATTCTATGTTATAGAAAAGAGAATAGAGCCAACTTTCTGTGTATTTTTCTCCACTGCTCTAAGCAAACCACTTATATTTGCTGTATTTGCCATGAGTCTCTGTAAGAGAGTGCAGTTGTAGGCAGTGTGGTATGCTGGAACTGAGATCCAGTTGTGAAATTTTCAGGAATTTTGTGATCTGGCTGTTAAACATGGCGTATATATATATGTATATATATATATTTTTTTTTTGAGAGACAGAGTGTCAGTGGGAGAGGAGCAGAGAAAGAGAGAGTGAGGCACAGAGTCCAAAGTAGGCTCCAGTCTATGAGCTGTCAGCACAGAGCCCAACGCAAGGTTTGAATCCACCAGCCGTGAGATCATGACCTGAGCTGAAGTCGGACACTTAACTGACTGAGCCACTCAGGAGCCTCAACATGGCCTGTATTAACAATTAGTATAGTTAATATAGTATATATATATATAATATAGTTAATATATATATATATAATATAGTATATATATAATATAGTATATATATATATATATATATATACACACACACACACACATATACATATATAGGCATGGATGGTGCCGGCCATCTCTTCTCAAATCTGCATTCGTTGCTATTGTGCTGGTAACTTGGAATTGGCCAAAGTGGGAATATTTACACTACAAAAAAATCAGCAAATGCTACAGAATGAGCCCTCTCCCCTCCTCCCCTGGCCTGTTGATAAATACTTATCACTGGAGCCACTGCTTTCAGGTGATACATAAAGGCAGAGTTGAAAAGTAGCCACAGCATTTGGGGAAATCCAGTGTTCACGTGTCAGCACAGGCAAAGACGTAGAAGCAGCACTTTATATGCTAGTGCGGACTCATAATTAAAAGGTAACTGGCAAGATAATTAAAAGGTAACCAAGAGAAACATTCTATGCTTTGGGCCCAGTAGCATAATTAGGCTCAACACATGCCTTGCCAGCTAGGAGAGAGTGTGTATCAGGTATTGCATACTCTGAATGTAATGAAAATACATTGGCCAAAGCTGGTGGATGTTTCTTATAGGCTTTGTTATGAAGACGGCTACTGTCTTTGCCAATAAAAATTAGAGATGTACAAACGCAAGCAGCTCTATCAATCCAGAATGCCTGAGGTTTCGGTGTAAGGTGCATCTCCCACCTTTTATTTAGATAGGGTTGATACAAAATATTTGGCCCAATTTACCTTTCGTAGTCTTGAGTTACAGACTTGGTGGGTATTCAACAACATTCTGCTATTGTGAGTCACCTCTCATTGAAGGGCAGGAGAACTGGCATTTAGTAAACATCAACAGTGTGCCAGACGAGTTGTTAGGCCGTTATTATAGGTGATTTGTCACCAGCACTCCGTAAGGGGGAGAGTGAACAGGAGTGAACATGGAAGGAATTAAGATACACTTCACACAAGCATACTGTTCACAAAGTTGAATCATTATCACGGCTTTGAAAGTGACATTCTGTATTCTTGTTTTACAGTAGTGAAAGAAGGCTCAAAAAATATATTTCAGAAACCTTTCCCAGATTATACTGCAAGTGGCAGAGCCAAGATCTTTTTTGACACACACCTATCTATGATCCTTTCTTTCAACAAATGTTTCTTGGATGCGTAGCGTGCAAGAAGATATCCTGGATGCTGAAGAAAATAGCTAACATTATGCTATCTCTCTACTTAGAAAACTTAGTGTCCTGTGGGAGGAAGACAAGTAAATAAGCAATTATGATCACATGTGTAAATATTGTTGAGGCCAGCCCACTAAATTCATAACAAACATATCATCATCTTCTTGGAGCTTAGTGCAGGCTCCTGGAAGTAGTCTAGTTTAATACTCAAAGGAAAAGCAGGAATTAGGCAGGACAGATGGAATGGGGTGGGTGAAGAACATTCTAGACGAAGAGAGTAACATGCAAAGGGCTGGGGTCAAGAGCAGCAAGGCAAGAGAATCATAATTAGGGTTAATATTTTGTTGACCACTTTCGTAAAGTCATTTATTTCTTCAGTCCTTTTAAGAAACTTATGAGTGGGCTTAGCTATCATAAATGAGGTTGTTCTAGGTGTTGGAGTAACTACATCATGAATTTCCATAGCCACAAGAAGTTTGAGTTTTAAACTTGAGCATAGTGTTCCAAACTAGGATATAGAATGATCAGATTAACATTTTAGAAAGGCCATTCTGTTTTTGTGTAACAAGTAAAATTAGCCTGCCTAGTAACTCTCTTGTTTAAAGTCTGTTCTACTATTTTTTCGTGTGTGTGTGTGTGTGTGTGTGTGTGTGTGTGGTGCCCATGCACGTTACTATGAACTGAATGGATCATATGTGTCAAATCTAATTGAAGGGCTTGAGATTTGATAGTCCTCCGTAGATTATGGCCTTTGTTTAGCTATACATTTGTGTCTCCTCTAACCTAATCTTTAGTGACTTTCACCTTGGGCTCCAACATACTACCTACTTGGAATATGCTCCGCATAATGCAGTCCTTTCCTGCAGAGTCCCCATCCGCATAATTTACCTAGTGAACTCCTAGTAGATTTCCATCACTGCGGAGGCTGAGGAAGAAGCAGTAGCTGGAAGAGTCAATTTCAGGACTCACATTTCAAGAGTAGCGGTGAGAGGGGCCCAAGAGGAGATTCTTCAAAGTGTCCACTTAAGAATCAGCTGAAGAAAGAGTCTGCTGTCAGTGATGACCAGTCCTAGAGATCATGAGACATATGGTGATGTGCAAACCTGTCTGCCCGCCTTTGTCCTGCTTGTTTCCCATTTTTTAGTCCTAGAGGGATCAGTCACGGCAGCTAATGAGTAGGGAAGGAAGAAAAGGGGGGAAAAATAACAAGGCACTTACTATAGTAAGTCATCTTTATCTAGTTCAAGTTAAGGAGAAGAGAGGCTTTGCATTAGTGGCAATTAATTTTTCCAAGTTGTAATTAATACCTGGAAGACAACGATTTTTTTAAACATTGCAGAGAATATGGTGACAATTTAAAATGACCATGGAAGCTGTTTTCCATGAGGATTGTAGAATCTGTGGAGCTGCTTGAGTTTTTATAAAATAGTAACTGAAAAAATGCCTTACTGAATATATTTTATGGGAAAGGTAGGAAACAAAATATAGTTGTTCATTTATTATATCCTACCAATCATCCATTTTCCAATTCCTAATAAGAGAAGGAAGTTTTAAATATCAAACTGTGGAGCTGGTTTGAACTGGGGTGGGGGGGAACATGAAAAAGGATGATAAATCCTTGAGCATATATCATTATGGTAAAAGTTGAAACCTGTATTTTATTCAAGTGATTATGTTGGAATAAAAAAGGCCATGCATAATTCATGTGTGACTCACCAAAACTGTATTAAAGATTAATCCATAGAGGTCACAAGCCAAAGATGCAGTGATTAGAACACTGAGAAAGATGGAGCATTTGAAACTATTTACCTTTTAACACATCTTGCTTCAAACACTCAGGACAACCCACCTTTTCATCTTCTTCCTTCCATATCTTCATGCTGCGTGTCAGGTCCTTTATGGGGTGGGCGAGCTGGGGTAGTTGGGTTGCAGCTTTGCAGTGTCCTCTAATGGGGAGCTAATCTCCTTCCTAATCCCACTCCCAACCCTCCACCCCGTCCACTCCAAGATAACATAGCAAAATCTTCATTTCTGTCTGGAAGCTCTTGCTTTCAGCCGTGCCCAACCCAGGGCCGTTTGACTTATACTATCCTCTTCACCAGGTGTTTTTGTTTTTGTTTTTGTTTTTCATTTTTTAAGACTCTTGGGGCACCTGGATGCCTCAGTGGGTTAAGCGTCCGACTTCAGCTCAGGTCATGATCTCACAGTCCATGAGTTTGAGCCCTGCATCGGGCTCCGTGCTGATGACTCAGAGCCTGGAACCTGCTCCAGATTCTGTGTCTCCCTCTCTCTCTCCACCCCTCCCCTGCTCATGCTCTGTGTCTCTCTGTCTCAAAAATAAATAAAAACATTAAAAATTTTTTTTTTTAAAGAGAAGAAAAGACTCTCATTTTTCTATTCTTGTAATGCTTTGTTCTTACTTCAATGAAGGAACTTGCCCCTTGGCAATATAACAGGGTCTTTCTGCTTATCCTCATAGATCATAGGTGTCTTAGGATCATAAAATGTGGGGGAGGGTTCAACAGCCACAAGCACTTCCTCAGGGCCAGTAACTATTCTAAATGCCTTGCAGAGCATCTTATTTAATCTTCAAAATAATCCTATAGCGTCTATTATCATCTCCACTTTACAAATAAGTTAACCAGCCCAGTAAGTTAATTAACTCCTCCAAAGAGACACTGCTGGGAAAGATATAAACTGAGTCTTTTCTAGCGCAGAGCATCTGCCCTTTTCACTCTGTTGCTGAGTATTGAGGTCGTGATTCAGAATTTCTTTATTTTTGTGCCTGGACTTTATACTTTTTGGATGCTGCCTCTGGATTTTTGTTTCCTTCTCTCTTTCTGAGTGTGTTTCCCTCTCTATGTCTTCCAGTTATTTCTATTTCCTGGAGACTTTTGAAAGACTGTACCATACATGTGAGTGTCTGAGGGGTCCCAATAGGGATTCGCCACGAGGAATGCTGAGCACTACAGGGGTCGACATGATGGTCTGAGTGCCCAGGCAATATAATGAGTGGCCACTGCAGTACCTGCGTGCAGAGTCAAGGGGAGGACGTGCATGTTCCAGCCTACATCTGAATGAGACCAGGCACTGGGTAGATAGGGTGGTGTCTGTAGCTACCACACAGGTGAAGCCAGTCATCCAAGGTGCTCATAGAAAGCCAAAACCCTAAGATAGACAGTATTCTATTGGCCAGTGAAAAAAGCAACCTATAACCCTATTCATGGACCCCTAGTCAACTATCCTTCCACTACCTGGGCAGGGGGAGAAAATGGTAACAATTCAGCCTATAAGCTTGTGTAGACTCTCCCAGTCTCTCTCGGAAAATCATTTTCCCTCTTGTATAATGGAATTATGCAAGACTGGTCTTAGTTTTTTTTATTGGCAAAAAAAAAAAAAAAATGGAGGTCTTCTTAAATAAATGACATTTTTTACTATGTTTTACTCCCAGGAAAACAGTTAATCTTCCACCTCTATACCACCATGTATAAAAAAAGAAAAGGCATTACTATTCATATTTTTAGTTGAGGAAACTCAAGCCTGGAGAGATAAGGTGGCTCCAAAGTCACAGAACAAAGTAACAACAGAGCTAAAGTATGACCCCAGGTCTCTTGACATTTAGTTTAATGTTCTTCCCATCACATCTGTGTTGATTAAAAAGAAAGGGGTGGGGGGGAAGCAAAGAAATAGTAAAAGGAATCATCTCAGTTGAGTTTTTGACAAGGCTTATACCCTGTGGAATTATTAACAGGAAGCTCAACACCTGGGTTATTTTTGATCACTTGATGGCCCCAGTGACAAGGATTTGAAGAGTTCAGAATGAAACTGGTTAGTAGAACGGCGTCTCTTCTGACACAAATCACAGCTTCGAACATTTTCAGCATTTACCTACATCAGCCACACACATGAAAGACTCTAAGAAATCATATGTGAAAGCTGGTATTCTGGAAGTCCCTTCTGAATATTTGTAAAAATTGATGACACTAAAGGACATAGCTTTGCAAATTTAAAAAAAAAGAACAATAAAGCTTTGAAAAGAAGATGGAAGTACTTTTTACTCAGCATAGAAAGAATCCATTAAAAACCTATTTCCTTGTTTTCTCAGCATGCCTGATGTGCTAGTGTTCATTTATTCAGTTTCAAATGAAATTCAGAAAGTTGCCACTTTACAAATCCATACACTGGAATCTTTAGACTTCTTTCCTTCAACTGACATTGAAGCAAGTACGAGGAGTTTCTCTGAGAGGTAGACACACTATTTATGATTCTGAGTGTCCTCAAATTCCCAGTCTTTAGTGGTTACGTTCTTACTTAATATCTAATTGTGCCATCTGAGGTGCTATTTTCTGCAGAGGTCCTATCTTTTACTGAATTTCCCACCCTTGGTCTTTCTGAAGTCACCAGAATGCTTCAGTATCACCAAAGCTCTGGTATGGAGCTCTTCTCTATGAAGAGCCATGTGCCGTATGATTAAAACTGCCCAAATAACAAAAACAACATACAGCAGGTGCTTTGTATCACCAACTCCCATGATTTATCTGCTTAAGTACTTCATTCCTTCTTTGGTTCGGATCTTCTTTGTTGTTGATGATCTCTATAGCACTGTATACTTTTCTTTGTAGTATAGTCCATATCAGTTAATTTTATTTTTTTCACACCAGGGAATTACTTCCTAATTATTAATTTCTATGTCATTTATGCCTGTATTTTGCAGATACAGGAAATCTAATTGTCAGTGGGAGGAACCTTGTAATTGGGAAAACATCTTCAATTTGCTGAGACTTTTCTACATCAACTTCAACTCATGTGGGCTTGATTGAGGCATCTCCTTGCTCATGATACAGTCTTGGACTAGATCCTAAGCGCCTCCAGTTTTGTCTGTTTTGCTTCCCCTCTTGAATTAATTTTACACTCTGATTTTTTCCTATAACATTCTTCTATAAATAGCCTGACAGTCACTAGCTTTAATCAAGACTGGTTGGCTAATCTCAGTTCTATGGCTCTCTGTCAGTCAGGGCCAATCAAGAGAAAGAAACTACACAGTAATTGGCACAGACAAATTTAATATAAAGAATCATTATTGATAACCACAAGGAGCATAAGAATAAAGAGGTGAAAAGAACTTTGAAAAGTATCTCAGAGTTGAAGAGGAAAAAATCATGGAAGGGATAAACTTGGAAGGGGATGAGAAGTTATTCTCCAAGAGTAGGATGCAGACCTCACAGGGGAAGGTATCTGCAGTTCCCTGCATAGTGCAGACTGGGTTGCTCTGAGTCATAACTGGTCAACAGTCACAAGGCAGGTGGAAAACACCCCCCCTGGGTGAGGTAGGCCAAGGTGTGGAAGCCAACTGCTGGGATGCATGCAAAGTTCCCTAGAAATCTACCCACAGGAAGCCACTGAAACTCAAAGGGAAGTTTTCCATCTTGACAGTTCACCCCCCATATCCCATTATACTTTTTGTTAAATAGCTCCATTCTTTGGGGCGCCTGGGTGGCGCAGTCAGCTAAGCGTCTGACTTCAGCCAGGTCACGATCTCGCGGTCCGTGAGTTCGAGCCCCGCATCGGGCTCTGGGCTGATGGCTCAGAGCCTGGAGGCTGTTTCCGATTCTGTGTCTCCCTCTCTCTCTGTCCCTCCCCCGTTCATGCTCTGTCTCTCTCTGTCCCAAAAATAAATAAACATTGAAAAAAAATTAAAAAAAAATAGCTCCATTCTTTAAATTATACTTTCCACAGGTGCTAGAATGAGTAAGCACCATCCAAATCCTCTTTCTTGTTTCACTGTGAACCATTTTGTGAATTATTACTAATTTAAAAAAAGAGCAAGAAACAAAAAAAAAGATCACCTATGAAGAGTGTTGACTTCATTCATTTAAAATAGTTGGAAACATGGGAATGCAAGCTGGTGCAGCCACTCTGGAAAACAGTATGGAGGTTCCTCAAAAAACTAACAATAGAACCACCCTACGACCCAGCAATTGCACTACTAGGTATTTATCCAAGGGATACAGGTGTCCTGCTTCAACGGGACACATGCGCCCCAATGTTTATAGCAGTACTATCAACAATAGCCAAAGTATGGAAAGAGCCCAAATGTCCATCGATGGATTAATGGATGAAGAAGATGTGGCATACACACACACACACACACACACACACACACACACACACAATGGAGTATTACTTGGCAATCAAAAAGAATGAAATCTTGCCATTTGCAACTACATGGATGGAACTGGAGGGTATTATGCTAAGTGAAATTAGTCAGAGAAAGACAAATTATCATATGACTTCACTCATATGAGGACTTTAAGAGGCAAAACAGATAAACATAAGGGAAGGGAAACAAAAATAATATAAAAACAGAGAGGGGACAAAGCATAAGAGACTCTTAAATATGGAGAACAAGCAGAGAGTTACTGGAGGGAGTGTGGGAGGGGGGATGGGCTAAATGGGTAAGGGGCACTAAGGAATCTACTCCTGAAATCATTGTTGCACTATACGCTAACTAATTTGGATGTAAATTAATAAAATAAAATAAAATAAAGTAGCTGGAAACAATTTCAGCAAAGATCTGATTTTCTGAAAGTAATAAAAGCCTTAGCCTCAGTCATTCCATTTTGCCCCATGAGAACCTATCATAGTCAAGTAACCAAGAATCGTCTTTTTGTAGACCTTTCTTGTTGCTGTTGAGAGCAAAGGAGAAGAAGTAAAGACATCATTGACAGATGCACCAAAAGCTCTGTCAGCCTTCAGAGCCTGTGCTCCTCCTGAAGTGCAAAGCTGGAATATGATTCTTGAAGTCAAGAACTTCACATCAGAGAGGGTAGATGATATTTACTTCCCCTTTTCTCCCACCTCAGGTTACTTCCAGGTCTTTACTTGTACATCATTTGCAGTTATTGCAGAGGACATACTGCCTCTGTGGGACTTTATCAGGAGCATTGACTGGACTGCTTTCTCTACCTGGGCTTCTTTCTCCCCGTACCCCACCCGTGCCGTAGGAGGTTGGCATTTAAAACTTCCTCCACTTGAAAATTCTTCTTTCCTCCTTTTAAAAAAAAATGTAATGTTTATTATTATTTATTTTTGAGGCAGAGAGAGAAAGAGTGTGAGCTGGGGAGGGGCAGAGAGAGAGGGAGACACAGAATCCAAGGCAGGCTCCAGGCTCTGAGCTGTCAGGACAGAGACTGAAGTGGGGCTTGAACTCACAAACCATGAGATCATGACCTGAGCTGAAGTCAGACACTTAACCCACTGAGCCACCCAGGTGCCCCATCTTCTTTTCCCCTTTTGTCTAATTTTTAGTCTTCCTTCTGATTTCAGCACAAGTATCCCTCTGTCTGGGAATGCTTCCATGACCTTCCTGACAAGGTCAAATACTCTATCAACTATTCTCATAGTATCTTGAAACTCTCATTTATAACCCTTGTCAGAACTGCAGTTTTGTATTTATGGTGTAATATGATTCTGTCTCCCCCACGAGACCATTTGCTTGAAGAGGTCAATGGCTGTGGTGTGTTTACTTATAATTATATCTGGTAATCTAGTAGGTATTCAGAGAGGGACTATCTATGTGCCTATCTATTTGTTGATATCTCTGCCTTTCTCTGGGTCTTCTTGAAGACTTTCTTCAAGGTGTGCTGGCTTATCTGGCTTTCACCAGTCCCTAAATTAGTTAGTTTAGTTGCCTCTGTTACTTGGTTTCTCCTCTGTTGGTGAATCCATTACTTCTGCTTAAAGTTGAATTTTCTGATCCACATCATTTGTTGCAGTTCCTATCAAGATAAAGGCTCTTCCTCACCTTCAAAGTCACATTTTCTCTTCTTTGAGGCACTTGTTGCCAGAATTCTGAAGGACTTGCATGTGGGACACACATGTGGCTTCCCTGTCTGCCTCGATTCAGAGTCTGGCCCCTGCCTGTCCCTGATCTTGGGGCAAGTTCCCTGTTTCCTTGCAGCACTACTGACCTCACACCTACCTCCAAAGCACAATCTCAGACCCAATTGGGAGTCCAGTCCCATAGGCCCAAATTTCGCCCACTCAGCCCATAGACATTACATATCTACTTAAGAGGAGGCTCTTGGGACTGGCATGAACATCCCAGAGTTTCCAGAGCTCAGTGAGTGAGAAACACGTGAGTTGATGTTGATGTTAGTAATGACCAATGACAAAACCCTTAAGAGGAGCTCAGCGTTTTGGGGGGTGGGGTGGGGAGATACCTCATATTTTATTGAATAACATTTATTAAAAGTCAAAGAGAAATATTATTCTAAATATACATTGTGACCTTAACAATTTGCATATTTTTTATTTCAGTTGTCATGGTGGACCAAAATAATTGGATCTGTAACCAAGGATGATGATTTTTCTGACTTTGAGATAAAATGAAATACAGGGTATATTAAAAGAATATATATCAGGATTAGATAGATAGATAGCAACTATATATATATATATATATATATATATATACACACACACACACACACACACACATACACACACACACATATATATATATATATATATATATATATATATATCATGATCCATATGTTTGAGGAGCTCAGTCTTTGAAAGACTCTCTTTTCTAGTATTTTACTTGGTTTTATAAGTAGAGATTTTAATTATAAAAAATTAAGTATTTAGTTATAATACTTATTGAATGTGAGAACACTCTGGGAATTTTCCTTTTCTCTATACTACATCAGCAGGCTGTCCATGCTTTTGAAAAATGAAAAATTAAAAAATGAACAAACAAACAAAACATAGCCTGAAGAATCTATTATGGCTAAATTTAAACCACAATGCCAACAGATAGCCTATTGCCGCTACACTTCTATTTCAATTTTTATTTCTAGAAATAGAAATAATTAGATACAGAATTCTACAAGGTTCTGCCCATTACATAGGCTATGATTTAGGAAAAGTGCTTAATTATTTTGGCTTCAGTTTCCTCATCTATAAAATGAGAACATAACAGCGCTGCCATATAAGGATGCTATGAGAAAAAAAGAGTCCACGTATTTAAGTGCTTGGAATAATGCTTGCTGTTTTCCTAATTTCTTTTATTCAGTCTGGACTTTCCAACCAGGGTGTTAGACTCATCAAATGTGTTCATTTTGGATCACCTCTGACCCTGATAGGAAGCCTGCATATAAACAGCAAACTGTCCTTGAGGAAAATGTGTACAAATGATCAATTAGGGGATTTGCAATGGATCTTCCCTGCTGTGGACATGAGCTTGTATTCTGTCTTTAGTTGGAGCATATGCTGTGTATTTCCCAGGCTTTCATTACTGCTTTCGAACTCCCAGATGCCCAAGGAACATGCAAGCGATTAGTTTCTTTCCTTTCATGGGCGATCGTGAAGTAAATATGCAGATGTGAAAGAGCGCTGGACAGGGATCCAGCAGACATGGCCATTAAGTCTTTGATCCTGACCTTTTCAGGGCTTCATGTCCTCCTGAGACCAGGAGTTCATGTCATGAGTTTGCAGTAGGGCTTTGAGTACCAAATGTGATCAATATATAGATTCACCTTGAAAATAGTAAAGCTTTGGTAAATTTCAAAATTGATAACCATGCTTGGTAACACAGGTAACTGATGTATTAGGAAACAGCAATACGATAGAAAGAACGACAATAGAAAGCAGAAAACATATTACCCATTCTTCACTGAGTTGCCTGTAAGTTAGATCATCTCCAAGTTTGGGGACAGAGTGTGATGGAAGGTTTTAAGTTTTCAGTTGAAACTTTCTGCCGCAACATCAGAGCCATGGCCACAGAGATAGCATATGAACTAAGGTATCCTGACCTTTGCCGGAGAAGTAGAAACAAAAGGAAGTACTCACTGTGCAGGCTCCCAGAGTAATTCTGACCACCATCCCTCAACAGCCATTGAGCTGGAGGTTAGGGTCTGAGAGGTGCTACAGAATTTGTGGAGGCTGAAGTTTTACTGTGATCCCAAAGGTAGAAAGAACCTGTTACCATTTGGGGTCAAGTTTGGATGAGCTTTGAGGCCCTCCTAGCTCTTACATTCTTGGGGTGCCTTAACTTTATAACTGAAATTAGAAGAGGAACGACAGCAAGTACTTATATGCCGCCTAACTATGTGCCAGGCACTGGTTAAAGTGTTTTACCTGCTACTCCTTTAACCAGTACGACAACCCTATGAGGCAGGTGCTACTTAGGATCTCATTTATAACTGAGGGAGCAGACGCATAGAGAAGTTAAGGAACTTGCTGAAGGAGCAGAGTCATTTGGTGGGGAGTCAGGATTTGAATCCAGGCAGATTGCCTCAGAATCACAATCTTGATACTACTCCTCAAGACCACCCCTGATCTTGAAGCCAAAAGCAGAATCTTTCCATGAAAACAACATCTGTCCTCTCCTTTTTCTGCTTCTTTGCTCAAAGCTGATGTAGATTAGATCACCTTTTAAATAGACCATTTCCTTAAGAACATGCTGCTTTTGGACTAGATGCTATCACAGTATCCAATGTGGATCTTTCTAAATAAGTAGGTTTATCCATTAATTCAACAGATAGTGAGCACTGATTCTCTTGGTTACCAGTCGGGAAGAGAGAAATGAACACAACATGTTGATGTTTCTCGTGGTGCACACAATCTACAATGGTAGAAAGAAGAAGTACAATCATAGTAGAAAATTAAAAGTGTAACAAAAAGGCATGTTTATATCATCACAAAGACCCCAAATCCAGAGCACTGTGCCTCATGGGAATGCCTCATAAAGGAGAAGAATTATGAGTAGACTCCAAAAGATCAGGAGAATCCAAAAACATTTCTCCTTTAGCCACATACCTCTACTGTGAATGGCTGCACCTCTGTGATGACAGATTAGTTCTAGATCATGGAGGCTTGAAGGCTGAGGAAGTCCTCAAGTGAAATGATTGTACCAAAATTGGAGAGAAAGTGTCTGTGAAAGCAGCTCATCCCCAGTGGGACTTGTCAAAGGTGCCAAAAAGCAAAAGTGACCAGTATGCTGCATTTGTACTTTCAGATGAATTTGAGATACTCCAGATCCCATGATATTCCTATGAGCAGTAGTCAAAGGATCATGACACTTAGACAAATGGACCTTCCAGTCAACCTCATACAGCTTTGGAGGAAGCATGCTGGTGATTCAAACATTCTCTGCTTGAGGTCTTTTAATGTACAGGAGCTCAATGCCCAGTAAAGTGTTCTTAGGTATACTTAAGTTTTAGAAATGAGGACAAAATACTATAATGAGCCAATATGTTTCTCTCTGTTACATCTAACTATTGGCCTTTGGGTCTTTTCAGGATGAAATAAGTTATCTTTTTATTTTACGTCACTTTCATTGTTCATACTCCCACACCCCCCAAATCAATGTTTAGCTAGTTAACTTATTAATTTATACATCTATTTAAAACATACATTAATTTAAAAAATGAAATGAAAAAACTTTTCTATTCTAAAAGTCTATGTGGTTAGTATCGGTGGAAGGGGAAGCTGGGCAGAAGTTTGCTAAGCCCAGGGAATTTAACAGCCTTATATCTGATTCTGATTTTTTTAAGGCAAGGAAAGTATCTAAAAATTTGAAGTGTCAGAGGTATCAGACAAAATGAAATGGTCTGGATAGGATACTGTGGGTAGAAGTGAATGAGAAATGACTCTGGGGCTTTGGAAGGATAGAGAAAATAGCCTCTCCGAGACCTGTACCGTTTTCATAGATCTCTCTAGAAGTTGAGGAACATTCCTTTTGTCCTCATTCCAGAAGTATAGTGAATATTAGTATATAAGTGTTCTAGCCCTGGTCTGGCTATAGCACTCATGGACTTATCCAACAACCCTACCGTCAATCACAGAAGGTTCTAGACCAGATCTTTGATCTCTTGGCCACATATTTCAGCTATCAAATTTACTTGTATCTAGAGAACCTTCAGTGACAAGAAAATAATGGAGGAAGTAAGTTTTGTTACTCAAAGTAAAATTGGGGTGCCTGGGTGGCTCAGTTGGTTAAGTGTCTGACTCTTGATTTTGGCTCAGGTCATGATCTCACAGTTTATGAGTTCGAGCCCTGCATTGGACTCCCACACTGACTGAAGCAGAGCCTACTTGGGATTCTCCTTTGCCCTCTCTCTGCCCCTCCCTCATGTGTATGCTTTCTTTCTCTCTCTCTCTCTCTCTCTCTCTCTCTCAAAATAAATACTTTTTTAAAAAAAGAGAAGTAAAATTACACATCCAGCATGAGCAGGCTACAAAATGGCTCTTGAAGCTCATAACTTCTTTTAAATCTCAATTTTGTAGTTGACAACTCGGAAGCCCACTCTTGAATTCATTGCTCTAAAGTCAGAAAACTCCAGTCCTAAACCTCATTCTGGGTTTTGCACAACTGAAGTAGTGAAATATAGGAATGTATTATATAAAGGTACATATATAATATAGGAGTGTAAATTTACTTCAGAGTCCCAATTTCCTTTAAGAAGAATAAAGAGGGGCGCCTGGGTGGCGCAGTCGGTTAAGCGTCCGACTTCAGCCAGGTCACGATCTCGCGGTCCGTGAGTTCGAGCCCCGCGTCAGGCTCTGGGCTGATGGCTCGGAGCCTGGAGCCTGTTTCCGATTCTGTGTCTCCTTCTCTCTCTGCCCCTCCCCCGTTCATGCTCTGTCTCTCTCTGTCCCAAAAATAAATAAACATTGAAAAAAATTAAAAAAAAAAAGAAGAATAAAGAAATGGCAGCATTATTTTAATATCAGCTCTCAATATCTAATAGGTTTCTTAATTGATGACTATTTCTAAAGTTAGTACCGAATATGATATGGTTGGTGAGTAGACGATTGCATTTGGGACTTAATACACGATATTTTATTTTTAAAAGTTACAAGTAGTTCTGTTATTTCTTGATGGAATTAAAATTACAAGGGTTTTGGTTCCTTCAATTGCTTCCACCTCTCTAACTGAGGATTTCTTCTACTCACCCCTCCCCAATCTCCTTCTCAATTTGGCATTTTCACAACTGGACTGCAGGTAGGAATTAGTGTTCTGAAATACTGCATCCACAGCTTGTTCATAATACAATTCAGCAGGCAGAAGGAAAGGTCAGATGATTTAAGGCTTGCAATCTGGGTACCTAAGCACTCTAAATTGAATCCCCTAAATTGCACAGGTCCTCCTTTATTACCTATTAAGACCTGGCAGGAATGAGGCATGGAATGATATATTTTAAAGCTTAGGGGCTTCTGTAGTGAAAGGTCTGGGGATCCACAAAAGAAGTGCTTGTCTTATCTAGAAGTGAGTGAAATGAAAATCCACCCTGATATTCCATACCACGAGCATCACAGGTGCCATGACTACAGAAGGCCACGTCTACTGGAAAGGTTTGCTGAATTTGCCCTCTTTATTCCATCCTCCCTGTCATTATCCTCACTGAAGTCTTCTCCTTTCTCCCTTAGATTGGTGGAATGCACCAATTACTTCCTCTCCTCCATTTAATTTCCCTGTTGCTATCAAATATTTTGAATTACAGTCCTAATGATTCTCTCACCTTCTTAAAGCCATTGAATGGTTATTATCTTCATGATAGAGCTCAAACACCTTCTATAGTCTATATGTTTTATAGTCTTTATGTTTTATATCCTAATGAACTCTCTGGCTTCTTTCTTTCTCCAAGTCCCTTTTAACATCCTCAATCTAACCATACTGAAATAGTGCTCAAACATTCCAGTAGCTTCAGGTGTCTGTGTTTACGTACATTGTATCCCATCTACTTGAAAATCTTTACCCCCCTTTTTCCTTACCTAAAACCTATGGATCCTAATAGAAAGTATCCTTTCACATGCTTTTTTAATGTACTTTGGATGTTTTCTACTTGGTTTCCTTAAGTCCTTGAGCACTCCTACATAATTGCATCCATCACTCCATATTATAATCCTCTACCGATACTTGTGTCTTCCATGCTGACCTATAAGCTCTTTAAGGACAGGGACTGTGCTTTATTAATTTTATTCCCTAATATTTTACCAAGCAACTGGCACATTGAAAGCACCTTTGAATGGATTTTTGAATGAATAAGATACTCATTTTCCAATGTGTAAAAGCTAGTTCAAACAATAGCACTTTATTGCAATAATCACATTATGGAAGCCTTGAACTCCAGGATGATATTCACCCAATATCCTGGGTTCACCAGGGTGTCAGAACATTCAGAACAGGTGATGTTTGTCTGAAAAAGTCTTTGGTCTACATCCATTTTTAAATATATGTTTTTTAATTTTTAATGTTTATTTATTTTTGAGACAGAGAGAGACAGGGCATGAATGGGGGAGGGTCAGAGAGAGAGGGAGACACAGAATCTGAAGCAGGCTCCAGGCTCTGAGCTGTCAGCACAGAGCCCGACGCAGGGCTCGAACCCACGGACGGTGAGATCATGACCTGAGCCGAAGTCGGACACTTAACCGACTGAGCCACCCAGGTGCCCCTTAAATATTTTTTAATGTTTATTTGTTTTTGAGGGAGACAGAGTGCAAGCAGGGGAAGGGCAGAGAGAGAGGGAGACACAGAATCTTTAAATGGGCTCCAGGCTCCGAGCTGTCAGCACAGAGCCTGTGATCTACATCCATTTTTTAAAACAGTTTTGTCTAGGCATAGAGTTATAGTTTGATCACTTATTTTCTTTCAGCATTTTCAAATGTCATTTCACTTTCCTCTTGTTGAATAATTTTGGGGTCATATCTCCCTTTTTCTGTACAGAAACAAAGCTGTTTTTAACATTGTATCTTTATTGTTGGTTTTCAATAAGTTCATTATGATGCATTTTGGTATAATTTTCTTTGTGTTTCTTCTGTGGAATTCATTACACTTAGATCTGTGGTTACATAATTTTCATCAAATATTCGTAACTTTCAGCCCTTATTTCTTCATATGTTTTTCTGCCCCTTTCCGGGGACTGGGACTCAAGTAGACATTATAGACTACTTGACATTTTCCCATGGCTTATTGAAGCTAAATTTATTTTTTGTGCTCTTTTTTTTCTTAGTACTTCATTTTTAATAATTATTATTACCACATTTTCAAGTTTCCTGGTCTCTTCTTCTGAAAGAAGAATCTCCTGTAGATCCTTTCCTGTTAACTTCTTAGTTTCAGATATTGTATTTTTATTTCTTAAAGTTTCATTTGGTTCTTTTTTATATCTTTCCATTATGTTCATGCTTTTGCTTTAGCAAATATATTGACTAAAGTCATAGCAGGCTTGTTGATGGATAATATGTACCTGCATATAGCATTTTACCTTAATCAGGTACCATTTTTGTTTCAGATGTGCCTTTTAAAATAGTGTAAACACTTCTTTGAAAAAATGTGTAACATTGCCTTACTGTACAAGAGGCAGTCATGTTGTTCACACACTTTATCACTTTGTCTCTCAACGAAGTATAAAACATCAGTATTTTCTGTTGTAGGGGAAACACATCTTTTACCTATGCATCCACTTTATTGTCACATCAAAACCTTAATCACTGTCATTATACATGTCCCCTCTTTACTTTTGTGCATGTGTGTGTATAGCATTACATTTATAGCAAAGAAAAGATGGATTTGTTTGTTTGTTTTCCTTTGTTCATGTTGACCTAACTTGGTATTATCATTTCATAACATTGCCTCTCCAGAGATGGGTCATATTGTGAGCTGTTTGTACACTAAAGACTCTATTTATTGAGAATTTGATTTAGAGCAATCTGAAGCGTTGATAAGAAAAGTGTAAATTCAGAAAAAAGAAAATTATACTCTGAAAGTCCATATAAGTTTAATATATAAAATGAACTCTTGTTCAGAAATTATTGATTCGTTGTGGCACAAATTCTACTAAACTTAGTTTCTAGGTTTCCTAAGGCATATTATAGAACGTGAAGGGGATTGATAATTTTGTCATCTTCACTGAGTATTATTGATTAGTTGATACAAATGGAGCCCTGTAGTAAGCTCTGAGGCTACAAAAATGTAGAACACATGATCTTGTCTTCAAGTATCAGCATAAAGTTAGGAAACTTGCCATAGATAGCGATATCGATAACAGTACCAAATATAACACTCAGAATATCAAAAAAGAGTTACAGAAGATTGTTTCTAGGTTTCAGAAGATGACAGAGTCAAAGTCTGAGATTGAAGAGTAAAATAGAAAATGAAAAATTAAAACAAGACAGATACAACTAATGCAGCATGGCTATATGAAGTCATGCTGTTCTCTTACGTAGAGAGGCAATATGGCACCTCAGTTGTTTTCCAAGATGTCACCATTAAATTCACATAGAGATATTGGCCAGCTAATGTTAACAGGGCACAAAGAAAATCAATTCAGTAGTAGCAGTGATGTAGCATAGTGGTTTACGAGGATGGGCTCAAGAGTCCTACCACTTGGGGTTGAAGTCCCAGCTTCTCCAGTTGCAAACTTGGACCAGTTTTTAACCTGTCTGTGTCTTTGTTTCTTCATCCGAAAAAAAGAGGACAAGAATACCTTTATCATAGGTTATTGTGAAGATAAGATACAATAAAATGGGTAAAGCACATGAAACAGTGATACACAGATAAGTTCCAACAAGTGCTACTTCTTAATAATAAAAACAAGTGTGTTGGCAACACTTACCTACAAACCAGGCACACTTCTGTTTTTTTTCTTTTTACATCTATTAATTCACTCAGTCCTTAAATAGCCCTTGGAAGTGAGACACTATTATCCCCATTTTCCATTTAAGAAAATCAAATCACAAGGATCTAAAGAACTTGCTCTGGAATTTACCTATTTAAGTTGTGGAACCAGGATTTTATTCAAGTGTTTTGTCCCAAGAGCCCTTTGTAACATTGCCACCACAATATTGTTTGTAAGGAAAAGTATAAATATTAGAGTGACCTGAAAATATAATAAGCCACTGATCTCCTGAGGCAGGGATCACCTTTTCATCAGAGGATTCAAGCAAAAGACATCCAGCTAGAGGGCTGAACTAAATAATCTGTGTAGTTGGTAATGATTTATTTTACTATTGAGCCACGGTCAATAAAAAGTAAAAGAATGTTTCATTTTTATTGTTTAAGGACGTAAATATATTTATACCCACTGAAGAACTTATACTCTCAGAAAATGCTTAAATGCGGAATGTAAATTTCCAATTATCTTACAAAAGCTTTATATATATAATTGCATATATGACTTATATGTAATTTTATACATATATTTACATGAAATTTTTCATTCTCGACCTATATAGAACAAAGTTCCCCTCTAACCCAGGGGTACTTTAGTGAACTTATTTAACGCATAGGCTCTAACATCAGCTCAATCTAGGTTTGAGATCTAGCTGGGCCACTTATCTGTCTGCATGATATTATTGTACAATGGGGAAAATGACAATGTGTATGTTATAAGATGATTACAAGGAATCACTAAGACAATCTATTAAAAATTATCCAGCACAGCACATGACAAGTAGTAGATACTCATTAAGCACTATCATTACTATTTCGTAAATGAGATATTAATTCATAAAGTGCAAAAGCAAGCGCAGATGAGAATTTTTATCAGTGGCAACCACTTCGTTAAGGAAAACGATTCTCCTAGTATTTTTCTTTGCAACGTATAAAATCCACAGAGAAAAAGGAGACAAAGTGTGAATGCAAAATTCAGTGATTTACCAGTGTAACTGTGGCAAAGAAACAGAATGTTTTTAGGCCAAAAGATTCTTTCTGAGTACAAATTATGGAAGGTGGAATTACTTTTCAGGTCATTTTCGGGTAATACAACAGTCCCCTCTGGTTGAATCAAAAATTTGAACTTGTTCTGAATGTGGCATACCCGGTGGGGCTGATGGGAGAATGACGGAAGAAGGAAGGGAAGTTCCTTTCTGATAGGTGTTGTGAGCTGTTTCAGTCTCCCTGCGCTTGGCATGTATTGAGTTACCCTTTCTCACACAGGAGCATGTGTTTTGGGGGTATTCTGAGACCTGCCCCCCTTCCCTGGGAATCACACGTGTCTTGGTGCTGGGAGATACATTTCCTTCTGCTTGTCCACTTACATCTCCTTCTGTAGCTTCTCAACATTTAGCATATTCTTCATGCTGAGGCCTCCTCAGCCATCCAGGGGCATCTACTCCTTGGACGGAACACAACCGGCTTGTGTCAAACGTTCTCACATCCTTTGATTTGACAAACTCAGAGCTTAGGACAGTTGCACTGTGGCCACTTGATCTGTTATAAGCCTAGCTAGCCGGATGCACTCTCCTCATTTGGATTTCTCTACCTCTATCTGTAGGTCAAATATACCATCCATTCGGCTTCCGAAACTTCAGCGGACAAGCATGTTGTTCCAAGTCGTGCCTTCAAAGCTCCTTTCCCTAGGCTTGAAGTGGGTCAGGCCCTCCCACCCTTCCCTTCAATGCTAATCTCTCTAAAGGAGTATTTTCCTGCTCTCAGCTTCTCAAACCTTCTACAGAGACTGGGCATGGGTGGTCACTGAAGGGCAACACACTGCCATCTCCTCCCCACACGATGCCGTTTGCGCATCTCATATGTTTGTCTCACATCAGACTCAGGTACATGGGATCTATTACCTTTTAGAAAGAGCAAAGCCTAAAACCATCAATTTCTCATTTTACCTTCCCAACAAACCCTGATGTGGTAGTCATTTGCCCATTTTATAAAAGAATACAAAATATCCAACAACTGTCCAAGGAGACAAACTAAGCAGTTACAGTTTGAACCTAGGTCTTTCTCCCTAACACTGTACCACCTTCCTTGCCAATTCTTTTAAGTGTTAACTCTCATTTACTCCTACATTTGCATTCAGGTCACCCACCAGCCAGTGTAATCTGTCTGGCCCTTATTTTATAGGCCAACTTGTTGAGATACAAATCAGTTATTGGGAGAGCTGGGCCTAGGACCCAGGGCTCTTGATTTCTAGTTTAGGGAATGTTCTGTTAGAACACTCTGGCTTAATGATCCTTTCCACAGGAGACAAGTCCTCTATTATTCACACGCCCTGCATCATTCAGTTATATGGTTTTTATACTAAGGTATAATTAGCCAGTATAAAAATACAACAAAACGTTTAAAGCTGGGGGCTCTCAAGGACTCTTGTATTTATACACTTTGAGATCACAACTAGAAACCTTGGATGGCCTCAAGGCAACTTGATAGGGCCCCAGACACAGTAGCGGGGCCATGATGGCTGGTACTGGTGTTGGGTAGAGTTGTTTTCCAAAGCTGTCAAAGTTCAGAGCTAGATGTTGCACATACACCATGTGCTTGGAAACACATGGCATTAATGTAATTCATTATGATCAAGGAAAATGAACAGATGTGAGACAACACCCCAGAATTCTTTTTCCATGGAAATTCTGAAATAGGCAAAATATGGGAGCAAAATCAGGGGAAAACCAGAACATCCAAGAAAACCACTTATAGGGACCACAGTGGAAAAGGTTCAATCTCTTGACTAGAAGCCACTGGAGAAGACAGAGAATTCAGTCTGCATGGTTTAAGGGTATTGGGTTGAAGCCAGTGACAGTTTTCCCATATTTATTTCATATCTTGAATAAAGGTAGGTTTTCAAATAAATTAAATCTCAGAAACATAATCTTAATGAGATGGTGTCTTGGCTTTGGTCTTCAGAGAAATTCCACAGATCTCATCCAGGTGTGATTTCAAATAAATTGTGATCATATTGAATGAGAACAGTCTTGAGATTATAATCACCTTGAATATCCCAGTTCAGTGAAATCTATATAGGAGATGTACCATGGCTTGTTGATACTTTATATGTCTTCATATTTATAGCCTCTTTAAGTTGGGTTACATATACCTGAAGTCACACAGTAGACGTGGTAACTGTCAGATATCGGTTCCCACATAGAGAAGAAAACTGCAAAATAGCATGTTGGGGATGACAAGAACATTAATTCTTAGGTTAGTCTGCAGCAGACCTCAGCTTCCCTTACCTTGGTAGAATTACTTGCATTAAAAAAAAAGAGTGAGGTAGTGAGAGTATGCTGTCAAAGGACTGAATGCGAAATAGTGTTATTTTCAGATCAGGATTCCTACCTTGAGAATTTTGCAGTGTGTGTGTGTGTGTGTGTGTGTGTGAGAGAGAGAGAGAGAGAGAGAGAGAGAAAGAGAGAGAGAGAGAGATGGGGGGAGGGGGATGGTAAAAGATCCACAGCTGTGGGAAAAGCTTTGAACTGAGAATAAGGAAATCTAAATTCCAGATCATAACCTGCCCCCAACTCACCCTTGTAACCTTGAAATAGTCACTTCCCTTTTTTACACTTTTTTCTCATCTCTAAAATGAAAGTCTTGAGCGGATTGATTCCTGTAATCCCTTCCAACTTGAAAGTCCTGTGACTATACTCAGTGGTGAAGAGTCAAGAGAACGCCTTTAACGCATATACAAAGGCTAGAACTGTTTTAGATGTCATTGTAGATTTCTGATTCCTTAAGTTACATTTTAAACAAATATAAGGATGTTTTGAGGGGTGCCTGGGTGGCTCAGTCAGTTAAGCATCTGACTGTTGATTTCAGCTCAGGTCATGATCTTCTGGTTCCCGAGATGGAGCCCCACGTCAGGCTGTGCCCTGAGATCACAGTGCCTGCTTGGGATTCTCTTTCTGTCCTTTCCCCGCTTGTGTGCTTGCTTGCTCTCTCTCTATCTCTCAAGATAAATAAATAAACATTAAAAAGGCGGGGGGGATTCTTTGGCTATTGCTACTCTCATTTAAAATCTGAGTCCAGAAAACAGTTTCATTTGGAGAGCAATCTTGGTATTTCAGGTCAAGTCTAAAATTGTTATGAAATAATTTTTTTTTATGACAAAAAGTAACAGACCTTTCCATGCTAGAGCATTTCCAGAGAAATCCTAACTTTGCAAAATTAACTGTATGTTCCTGTTGATCAATATAAGGCCTTCTGAGGGCTGTTTTCTAGATAAATTAATGTTGTAAGAGCTCAGTCCCAGGAATATGTTTGTAATATCAAAGCAAAATGATATATTGCTTTGCAAATGAATATATAGCTGCCCTTAAAATCTTAAAAATCTGTTTGTTTACCTGAAAAACCATTATTTCGATGGAGAGGTAGATAATCAAGTATTGTTAAGGAATACTCTGTTGTATTTATTTATCCCTTGTAGTTCATCTTTTCCTTTCCTTTGATTTCTTTTTTTTCTTTACTTATTTTTAAAGTTTCTTTATTTATTTTGAGATGGAGAGAGAGAGAGAGAGAGAGAGAGAGGGAGAGAATATGCAGGGGGGGGGCAGGCAGAGAGAGAGGGAGACACAGAATCCCAAGCAGGCTCCTCACTGTCAGCACAGAGCCTGTCGTGAGGCTTGAACTCACAAACCCTGAGACCATGACCTGAGCTGAGATCAAGAATTTGATGCTTAACTGACTGAGACACCCAGGCACCCTGATTTCTCTTGCTTTAATAAAAAAAAATATACATAGCTTTACTGAGGCATAACTAATGCATAATCAATTATACATACTAGAGTATGTAATTCGATCAGTTTTGATGAATGTATAAACCTGCGAAATCATCACCACAACCACAAAAGTGAACATATACATAAACCTTTGAAATCTTCCCTCTCTCATCCCCCTGCTTCTTCCACCCAGTATGATGGATCTGCTCTCTGGCACTATGGATTACTTTGCATTTTTCTAGTTTTATGGAAATGGGATCATATGGTCTGTATTCCTTTTGTCCAGCTTCTTTCTCTCAGCATAATTATTTTGAGATTTAATCTGTTTTTGTGTGTATCAGTCGTTGATTGCTTTTCATTACAGAGTAGTAGTTCATTGTATGGACATACTCGTGATTTGCTTGACCCTTTATCTGTTGATGGACATGTGACCCTCCTCCACGTTTTGTCTATTACAAATTAAACTACTGTCAGCATTTTTTTGCGCATATATTTTTTGTATGGACATATGTGTTCATGTGTCTTAGGTAAATGCCCAGAAGTGGGCTGGCTGGATTCTATGAGAGATATATGTTTCACTTTTTAGACAACTGTGAGCAAAGGCGATTTCATATTTTTCTTTTCAACAAGTTTTTAAGCTTGTTTTATCTTTTTTCTTATTTTGCTGGATGAGAAATTCCTCTTTTTCTTGATCAATCTGGTCTATAATCTCATTGATCTCAAAAATTCTGCTTTTGGTTTTGTTTATTTTTCTCTGTTATTCTCTTTTCTAGCTCATTTCCATTTTGATCTTTATTATTTCCTTCCTTTGTTTTAGTTCACTTTTATTGATTTAGTTCCTTAAAGTAGAAATTGAGATCATAGATTGGAAGTCTTTCTTCTTTTTCAATATAGGTATTTTTTTTACCATGAATCCCCCCTCTTTTCCCTTAATATATGCCAAGAAATAAAAATGAGGCTGTAAAAACAATGAATAGTAAAGAATTAAAATGTATCATTATAATGGGAGAATAATCATGGTAATTAGTTCATCTTAGGAAACTCCTTGACCTAAATTCCTGAAGGTACTTATAATATATCTGATTCCAAGATAAAGCGTCAGCTGTGTTCCAAAGTATCGCACTTCTTTAAGCTAGAGGAAACCCCAGGGACAAATGCAGCAAGATTAAACACCAATGAAGGAAGCACATTTAATTAAAATATAGGTCTTTGTACATCTTAATATAATGTACCCTAATCAAGTATTTTTTAAAATATAATTTTCATTAATACTCATTTTCATTCATTCATGTTTCAATAATTTTATGTATTTGATTTGTTTTAAAAATCAATGGATACTAAAAGCAAGCTGATATTCCCATAAAGTCATCTATACAAGGATAACTGTCCTGAAAATTCCTGAAGGAAGTTGAAGTTAGCACACTTGTCTTATATATGTCGTTCCTTTATAACAATGGATTCTTAATCTAAGATAATCAGTAGCTTTTCCTCAACATTTCCTGTTTTTAGTTTGTTAATTAAGTTCAGTGTTGTTAGGGAACAGGAGTTTACATATGCAGAATCATGATAGCCCACAAAGCAATTGAGGAGAGAGAAGCAGACCCATGGGCTGATGAATTAGGACATTATACATATGACACTCAAACTGATTTCACCCTGCCACTAAAACACTACGCCAAATAATCACCATGAGCACCGGAAATAGTCTTTACTCTTCAGTTGTCCATTTGTTTTCCTCCAGGGATGAGACATTCACTATTCCCACCTCTGGTCAACCGTGAAGATCAGAGCTTTCCCATTTTACATTGAGAGCTTCATTTGTTTTCCTTCCCATGATGGAAACAATACTAAGTTTTGCTACTCCACAAACCTATTTTGAGGCTGAATTTGGGCAATAACTGAGAGAGTCCACTGGAATGTGTACAAAAAAGACTCCTACAAGGAAGGATTAAATGTTTGAGATGAATTCAGTACTACCACAGACTTGTCTGACTGCTTAAAATCCCTTAGGTATTTTGTTATTAACCTGAGTGTGTTATGTTAGAGAGACTTAGCTTCCATTAGCCTTTCTAATTCCTGATTTGAGGTAGAACCAGGAAGGAAATGTCACCCAGAAAAGTGATGTGCTTACGTGAACAGGCAGGGAAAACTGGGGAGACATGACCTTCTATTTGTTTCAGAGCTGTGTTATAACCCATTTAAAGCACTCGATCAATTTTTTTAAACATTGTTAAGGTATGAACAAATAGCTTCTGACGGGACAGTCTGTGAGGATGTTTGCCTAGTCACTTTCTCCCTTATTTCCACATCCTCCTTCCTCTGACTGTTTTCTCCCTGTAGTAACTTCCCGCTCAGTTATGGACAATAGTGTTCTTACATTTCAACTTAGGGACTCTTAGTTTGTTCTTGTAAGCTTGCCCTTCTTTTCTTTCTTCTTCTTACTATCAGGTCTCTTTTTGGGAAGGCAGTCCCGCAGTAAGAGGCATAGTATTGAGACCTGGTGTGTGTGTGTGTGTGTGTGTGTGTGTTTGTGTATTTTGGGGTCTGGAGATCAGGACCAGATTAGGGGCATTAATGTCCAAGAAAATCTTGGCTGTAATTTTTACAAGCTATATATTTTTTTACTGCTATACAAAGTGGACATGATATAAAACTTGCAGAACTGTTGAGCAATGATATTTAAAGCACACAGCACAGAATACGTTGAACAGTCTTGGGAACGGGACTTCCATTTTGTAACTGAATGGTTCTTAATTGTGGAGTGTGGTAGTGTGGAGCTTCAAGCAGCTTCTCTCTTTCTTCTTTTACCTCCAGCTATCAGTTCTTGTGTCTTCTGGTGGGGGGGCGGGGAAGGTACATCTCATTCCTCTTTGTTGTAGGGATCTTTTGCATCTTTGAGGAGAGCTGTTTTCCAGTCTCCCCTGTTTCAGATTGTCCATGGACAAAGGCCAAGAAGACGAAAATAAGGGAACAGTGATGGTACCATTCCTTTATTGGAAAATGGCCCATAATGGCCCATGTTTCCCAACGGAACTTCTTTTTTTTTTTTTTAATGTTTATTTATTATTGAGAGATAGAGAGAGACAGAGCTTGAGCATGGGAGGGGCAGAGAGGGAGAGGGAGACGCAGAATCCGAAGCAGGCTCCAGGCTCTGAGCTGTCAGCACAGAGCCCGACGCGGGGCTCGAACTCACAAACCGCGAGATCATGACCTGAGCAGAAGTCGGACGCTTAACTGACTGAGCCACCCAGGTGCCCCCTAGCTGGGCTTCTTTTGATTGAGGTTTTCCTGAGAGATTTGGTGATGGACTCCCAGGATACAGAGTGATAATCATTTGTCATTTATAATTACCTAATTATCGTTTTGCCTAAACCGAGAGGAGCTCACATATTTGCTGGACACATCGGGGTGGGGGGTGGGGGAGAAGACAATGAGGCAGGCATCCTCCAGAGGACGGCTTCTTAGCAGCCATGTTGTGACAGCAGCTCATGTGCAGGGTCTCACGGACACTAAGAAAATCCTTTGCAAGCCTTTGAAAATGGGCTTTCTGCCCTCTCCGACCAGTGTAAGTCACTGATTTCTTGATGTGATCATAAAAACGAAATTCTGTAACTTACCATTTTTGAGACTGATGGGTGCATTGCATCCTCTTTTTGAATATGAGACAGCAGGATTTGACTTCCTCAAATTATAAGATGATCAGGCCATTTGTTCACGTTCATCCTCTTCATCGTAGAGGGATTCCTTATTTTCAGTGTAGTTATTTTGGTCTGTGTTTATGGGTGCTGAGGAAACGGACTCTTGTAAGCATTTTGGAAATACCGATTTCTCTAAAATCCTTGTAATCAAGAGAGCGAGGTTCATTTCCCCCTCCTTTTTGTCACCTAAAAATGAAAACAACATTTCTGCCCACTGCAGTGCTAGCAGCTACGCTAGCCGCAACTGTTTCTTAAGTTATGTCTTGGCTTCTGGTGGGGCGCCTGGGTGGCTCAGGTCATGATCTCGCAGTTCATGAGTTCAAGTCCGACATCAGGCTCTGTGCTGACAGCTCAGAGCCTGGAGCCTTCGTAGGATTCTGTGTCTCCCTCTCCCTCTCTGCCCTTCCCCTGTTCTCACTCTGTCTCTCTCTGTCTCTCTCCCTCAAAAAAATAAACATTATTTTTTTTTAAAGTTATGTATTGCCTTCCAAAAATCTGTTGCTGTCATTGGTACACATCAGTTAGTCTGAGGGTGGGGTATCTTCTTAGACACGAATTAAAAAAACAGATTCAGGATACAGAGTATGTATAATCATATCAGGACTTTTAGTATAACAGACCTAGCAGTATTCTGGAAATGTACCACTTAGGGGGGCGTCTTGGATTGGACAATCAAGTCTGCCCTTCATATGCTGTGTGGCCTCGGGCAAGCTGCTTGATGTTGCTGAGCCCTTATCGGCATTTGCCAGCACCGGGTATAATATCGGTGCCCTGCCCAAATCTCTTCAGGTGCATTTCACCCTTGTGGACGCCAGTTCCCTCCTTCTGCAAGTTCTGAACCTGCTGACAGGGACCTGTGGCTTTCTTCAGAGGACTGCCTTTGCCCTTTGGAGCCTCTTGCTTCACCCTTACTCACAGAAGTCCCGGGGAGTTTCTATGTTGCCCAGCAGGCACCCCTAGCCTAGCCTTTACCCAGCAACAGGCTGAGCCACACTTTCAGTGTGAAAGTTCGGCTGCCTTGCCTTCAGGGTGAACACGTGCTGAGACTGTAACATGCCTTCTAGTGCTCCCCAGTGCTCCCTAGGCTATGGCTGGGACTGTACCCGGAATCTCAACCTTGCCTGATAGCTCCCCTTTCCTGTCCTTCTTACCTTACTCTCTTGCTTATTTCCTTAGGAAGCACTTTCTTAAAAGCCATTTGCACACGAACTCACGTGTGAGGATCTGCTTCATCAGAACCCCACCGACCTCGTTGAACCAGCTGTTGATGGTTAAATAAATATTTGATCAACACAGACATCTTGTCCTTCTAGTATTTTTATAGTGCTGTAATGGCCTAAGTAAGTCCATGTGATGACAGTATATATCTTCAGCCCACGTACCTGTGTCCATGAGGTGGGTATTTTGGCCCTTTAAGGTCCAAATACAAGTGAAAAATATTAGTATTTCACTTTACAATATTCACTTCTTTCACTCTAGCAATAATTTGTAGTAGGAAAGAAGTATTATTGTATTTTATAGAAGAGAAAGTGGAAGCTCAGACAGGACACATCATAAGTGGAATCATGTGGTGTTGTTCGTCCTTCTGTGATTGGCTTATTGAGTATAATGTTCCCAAGATTCATCCATGTCATTGTAGGGTTTCCTTTTTCCTTTTCTCCCTTTCTTTCTTTTTCTTTCAAATGTTTTCTTTTTTTTTTTAATGTTTATTTTTGAGAGACACAGAGACAGAGTACGAATGGGGGAGGGACAAAGAGAGAGGGAGCACAGAATCTGAAGCAGGCTCCAGGCTCTGAGCTGTCAGCACAGAGCTTGACATGGGCGGGGCTCAAACTCACTAACCGTGAGAATATGACCTGAGCTGAAGTTGGAGGCTCAACCAACTGAGCCACTCAGGCTCCCCCATCTGTCTTTCTTTCTTTCTTTTGTTTTCTTTCTTTCTTTCTTTCTTTCTTCCTTTCTTTTCCTTCTTTCTTTTTTCTTTCTCTTTTCTTTCTTTCTTCTTTCTTTCTTTCTTTCTTCCTTTCTTTTCCTTCTTTCTTTTTTCTTTCTCTTTTCTTTCTTTCTTTCTTTCTTTCTTTCTTTGGCTGGATAGTATTCCATTGTATTTATGTATATAATACATTTTCTTATGGTACCTAAAAGAGTCAAACTCACAGAAGCAGAAAATGGAATGGCAGAAGACAGGGTCTGAAGGGAGAGGGAAGGGGATATGTACTGTTTAATGGGTATGGAGTTTCGGTTAGGTAAGATGAATCCATTCTAGAGATCTCCTGGACCACGTTGTGTCTTTAGGTAACGATACTATACTGCACACTTAAAATTGTGTTGAGGGGGCGCCTGGGTGGCGCAGTCGGTTAAGCGTCCGACTTCAGCCAGGTCACGATCTCGCGGTCCGTGAGTTCGAGCCCCGCGTCGGGCTCTGGGCTGATGGCTCAGAGCCTGGAGCCTGTTTCTGATTCTGTGTCTCCCTCTCTCTCTGCCCCTCCCCCGTTCATGCTCTGTCTCTCTCTGTCCCAAAAATAAATAAACGTTGAAAAAAAAAATTTAAAAAAAAAAATTGTGTTGAGAATAAATCTCATATTATCTGTTGTTGCCACACACACACACACAAATAATAAGGGACACATCACTCGTGTGTATGTCTAGAGAAGTTGGTTGCATCCCTGGGACCCAAGGGTCCCATTTCTGAGCTCAAAGCCCTCTCTGCTCCCAACAAGGCTGTGGGTAAATGTTGTCCTTAAAACCTCTGGATTCCTGGCTTCCCCTCTGCTTAGCACTGCCTTCACTGAAACCTCAATATCATGTTTAATTCTAAAAGCTTTCCAAATGATAGCTAAGATATCAGGGAGCATTGATAATTTAGGAGGGTGCTTTAAAATATCCAAAGGCTTAACATTCAAAGGAATCAGAAGCTGAAATGACACTGAATGAGATCTTTACCCAAGTTCTTCTATAATCATACCCTATATGTAATATAAAGAACATGAGAGCCATATTTTTAAAAAAAAACCCCACAATATTTAACATATTTTCATGTTTAAATTGAGACTCATTCATCATCTTTTGAAGAAGACCATTTGGCTTTCTCTTTCATGACAAAAGCATTAAGATTTTGTTTGGTCTCCACATAGTTTTGTTACTGAACATCAGCTTTTCTGAAGCAAAACTGACACTTTTAACAAGCCAATTTGCAAAATTCAAGAAATATTCACAAGAGAAGAGTGGGAGCACTTAAGGTTCCAGGGAACTTTTTTTTAACTAGCTTCTCACAGCAGGAGTTAAGCACCCCAAGGGACGGAGGGTCCAGCAGGAAATGCAACCATCTCAGCCTGAAGGGAAGTTATTCTTAGAATGACCCAGAGGTATGGAATAGGTAATTAACACTTTTCTTCTCCTTTGCAACTGACAGCTGACTGACTTCCTAATCAGCTCAGGTATTAAGAAGATAAAGGCTGTAAAAGCATTAACTCTACTCTTAAGAGCAAGAACAATTACCTGGGGAAGCTGGTGTCTAATATTGACTCTTGGGCCCTCTGTCTCCAAGTTCTGTTTTCTCTGGGTGGGCCAGTACCCAGGAATCTGCATTTGCAGCATGTATGGATTCTATTCCTGTGTTCCTCACATCAAAGGACACAATCGGTGCAGGCTTCCAGTTATGGAATGAATACGTTGTGGATATGAAAGATACTGCAAAGGGAATATAGTCGGTGGCATTGGAGTAGCACTGGATGGTGACAGATGGCAGCTATATTTGTGGTGAGCCTTGCATGATGAACAGAGATGTTGAATCACTGTGTTGTACGCCTGAACTAATCTAACATGGCATGTCAACTATGCTTCCACAAAAAGCATATTTAAAAACCACAATTGGTGAGGGGCGCCTGGGTGGCTCAGTCCATTAAGCATCGGCTTCGGCTCAGGTCATGATCTCACAGTTCGTGAGTTCTAGCTCTGCATTGGGCTCTGTGCTGACCAATCAGAGCCTGGAGCCTGCTTGGGATTCTGTGTGTCCTTCTCTCTCTGCCCCTCCCTTGCTCTCTCTCTCTCTCTCCCTCTCTCTCTCAAAAATAAAAACAAACATTAAAAAAATTTTAAAAAACCCACAATTGGTGAAATACTATTTTAATATAGGCCAGTATTCCCATAAGGACTCCTTACAGTGGAGTCAATATGATGTTTTTATTGTTATTTTTTTCCCACTTAGTATGTTGTAATAACTTAAATATTTGCCCAAAGAAGACAGATATGGCAACAAACAGTGTTTGTGGTGAGAGAACTACAGTTTTTCCTGAGCAACAGTTGGATTAAGATGCATGGAGACTCGGGACACCTGGGTGGCTCAGTTGGTTCAGTGTCCAACTTCAGCTCAGGTCATGATCTCATGGTTCATGGATTCATTTATTTATTTTTGAGAGAGAGAGAGAAAGAGAGAGAGAGAGAGAGAGGCAGGCAGAGGGAGACACAGAATCCAAAGCAGTTCCAGGCTCTGAGCTGTCAGCACAGAGCCCGAAAGCGGAGCTCGAACCCACAAATTGCGAGATCATGACCTGAGCCAAAGTTAGAAGCTTAACCAACTGAGCCACTCAGGTACCCCTAAACAATAATTTTTTTTAAATAGAAAAATAAAAATTAAAGAAAAGATGCATGGAGACTCATAGGAGAACAGATTGGTGATTATCAGAGGAGAAGGAAGTTGGGGGTGGTTAGTGAGAAGGATAAAGGGGTCAACTGTGTAGTGAAGGACAGTGACTAGACTTATTGTAGTGTATACAAATTAATTATAGGGTATACAAATATCGAATTATTATCGGACACCTAAAACCAATATAATGTCATATACCGATTTTACTGTGATTAAATACAAGGATTCTGAACAAATGCTATTTGCCACCAAATATATTTAAATGAACTCCTATTGAAGAGAGGTTAGTTTTCTTTTCTTTCCGTATATTTTCAAGAGAACAACTGGGGATGAATGAGTAGTAGTGATGAGTAGACTCTTCAGAGAAGGGGATTTCTAATGGAGTTGCTGCAGGTGAACTGCCTCAAATAAATGAGATCCAAGTTCCCGGGGATTTGCCAACGTTGGCCAGCTGACCAACTGGCAAGATGAAGGGATACAAAGCCCACAGGTCATTCTTGCTGCCTCACCACATATGCTTCCTTAAAGACAGAAAGACAGTGGACCTTCCCCCAAACAGAATAGCATCCCCCCACTTACGTCCCCAAACACAGCCTACTACATAGGGGCTGCCTTTTTTTTTCTTTCTATTTGTTGTGTCTTTTTCTAATTTCATGCAGGGAGTATGATTTCCAGAAATGAAATCAAGTTAGGGGTACAAATTAGTTTCTGTGGTAGTACAGTCATGTAGGTCAGATGAAACTAATCATCAGGTAATACTCACACTTCAAAATGGAAACATTGGCCAGACCTTCAACAGTTATATTTATTTTTGTTCTGGATGTAGAGAAAATAGTACTCTTATGCCTTCGGGTATAAATACATGTTGTTTTTTTCTTTTATTAAGTAATCTTAAAGACACTATTAAAATGTAACATGCACGTACTCTGTGATTCAGCAATACTGTATTCCTTGAAATGTATCACCTAGAAAACAAAGGATCAATAGGTAAAGGTCTATGTACAAGGGAATCTCTTGCATTATTATCCATATAAGAAAATGTAAGGAAAAATGCTCACCAGTGGAGAACTGGTTATACTATTTATAGTGCATCAACATCATGAAATGAAGCCATTAGGAAGGATGAATTAGAATTACGTCTGCTTACTGGGAGGAATGTTTACTAGGTATTGAAAAAACACGATTAGGAAAATGTATATGGCATGTTTTAGTTTTTAAAGACACGATTCAAACATATTTTAAAATCAATTTATGTCTCTATATCTATTTTTATATGTGTTTATATACATACGTGTATAGTGTGTGTGTGTGTGTGTGTGTGTGTGTGTGTGTGTGTTGTGTTTTGGTATACCTAATTATGGAACAAGTGTGAAAGATGTGGATGTTAACATGTTTTACCTAAAAGGATATTGATGTGGGTAGAGAGACAGGGGGATGAGGAGGGAAAGAGGCAAATTAATAAATAAAAGAAATGCAAGTCTGTGTTAAGTAAATAGTATGTATGTTTCCATAATTGTGCATTGTGTAAAATTGTATATGCATGAAGAAAAATGTATGACATCTTTTCTCAAGAGATGGGGAAAATTCTATATACGTAGTTTATTAGCCTAGTTTTAAAATTTAAATGATGAATACTATCCGGGGGAAAAGTCAGCAAATAATAGAGCTGGATTCAGCTCAGTGGTGTATTTGCTTGTTTCTTTATTTATCTACATCCATTCTCATTCCAGGTCTGATTTAATGCAACATGCAATGAAAAATATAACAATTTGAAAAATAATAGAGAAAATTAGAGGATGTGGGAATTTAGATGAATTTTTTATAATTATTTTTTATAAGCAATAACAAAAACCTCACGATGGGAATCTGACAAGTCACTTATGACTGAAGGGTTTATGCACCCAAGCAGAACGTCATCAATATTCTTATTGAGTTGAGTCTCTTGATGAATTTACCTCATTTATCTCTATGACAGAGGAAAGTGATTTCTTTCACTTGGACAAACATTAAGGCATTGTTGAGTATTGTCAAACTCAATAAGTCAATGGTAAATTTCAGGGGAGAAAAAAGTATTTTAATTGAATTCTAGCATAGGACCCACAGAAAAGGTCTACAGGGTAAGAGTTTAATTGCTTCAACCTTTCCATCTTTAGTTTTGTTTAATTTAACACTTCAGTGAACTACCCAGTGGTAACACAATGCCTTGGACACATCTAGCTCCTTTTAGGTTTTCACTAAATATCACAAATTAAGGAGTTCAACATGGGTCATGGTGTATTATTTCTGAAACCATCTATATGGACTCTGATATTCCCTGTATCACTAAATCTATCAAGTAATAATTGCTTCCCCAGAGCTAATAGACATGAGAACATTTTTTAAGTGACTCTTCCTGTACTGATGTGCCTTTAGCCTAAAAATTTCATACGGAAATGAATGATCCCTTAAGGCAGCGAGAGTACGTACCTTCACCTCAATTCCACCCGGTTTTCAATTATTGGAACAGACCTGCAAGCTCTCCCTTAGAAAAAGACCTGTCTGGCTTTCTCTGTAACCCCTTCCTGCAGAAGTTCACAACTGAACTGCAAAAATCCTCTCAAGGTGAAACACGTCAGGTAGTCTTCCAGTCCCAGATGGAGATTTTAAAAGCACAGTTCCTCAGATTTGGATAGAAGACATTTAACTAAAAACAAAAACAAAGACAAAATAAAAAACAGTTTATTCTCCCTTCTCAGTTGGGAGGCCGGTAATACGTCTCCAGCTGAGAAAAGAATAGGTCAAATATTGATTCACTTAAAATCCAAAATGTTTCTCATAATTTTAATTCTTCCTTTCTTCCCTCCTTCCTTCTTCCCAGCCATCTGCTTTTCCTTCTTTCCTTCCTTCCTTCCTTCCTTCCTTCCTTCCTTCCTTCCTTCCTTCCTTCCCTCCCTCCTTCCCAACCTTCCTCCCTCTCTTCCTTTCTTCCCTCTGACAACTACCGAGCATTTTTAGAGTTCCTAGTTGTGTTGGGTCCTAAACTAGTTACTGCTAGTAACCAGCAGTAACTGCTAAACTAGTTGCTATTACTGCCGTAACAAATCACCACAAATTTTGTGGCTTAAATTTTTTTTTCCTCTACCAGTTGTAGTATCCAACAATCCAGACTGAGTTTACATCGCTGAATTAGGGTGTCTGCAGGGCTATGTTCCCTTGGGAAGCTCCCAGGGGAGAATCTGTTTCCTGTTGCTTCCTCTAGCTTCTGAGGGCTGCTCACATTCCTTGGTTTATGGCCATGTCACTCCAGTCTCCACTCCTGTTGTCGTACCACATTTTCTTCTTCTGTGTCTATTTTCCTGCCACCTCTCTCTTATAAGGACAGTTGGGATTGCCTTTAGGGCCTGCCCTGATAATTCAGTAATTTTCCAGTCTCAAGATCCTTAACTTCATCACACCCACTAAGTCCCTTTTTGCATTGAAGGTAACTTTCATTGGTTTCAGAAGTTAGGAACTGGATACATTCGGGGGCTAATATTCAGCCTCCCATGATGGAAACATATAAATATATGACATGCACCTGTCCTCAAAAAAAAACTCACATGATAATCATGTAAAGAGATTACCAAAATCTTGGAAAGTGTAACATTAGACATTGACTCTGAGAGTATAGTGTTTTCTTTGCTAAAAAAATGATGAAGAATTCATCTTCCCAACTACGTCCCAACTATTAATTTCAGTTTCAGCCCTGAATACGAATTAATGCCTGCTTGATTATATGAATAAAATACTAAAACCCAATGCAAATGGTCACGTCCCCTCATTGCTGCAGTAACTGGCCAAATATGCACCCAAAGGTATCTAGCTCCAGGGAGTATAGCTCAGTGATAGAGCATTTGACTACAAAGGTATCCAGGTCCTAATCCTTGGATCTTCTGTAAGCTACTTTATATGGTCATGGAGACTCTGCGGAGGTGATTAAACTAAGGGTTTTGAAATGGGGAGATTATCCTGGATCATTTGAGTGGACCCTAAATGTAGTCACATAGGTTCTTATCCGAAGGAGGCAGAGGGAGATTTAAAAACAGCTGAGAAGAAGGCGAAGTGCCAATGGAAGCAGAAAAAGATTTTAAAATGCTCAGCAGCTGGCTTTGGAGATGGAGGTCAAAACCCAAAGAGAACAAGGAATTCAGCTCTTAAAGCTAGATAAGGCAAGAAAAGAGATGCTTCCCTAGAGCCGGTGGAGTACAGACCTGCAGACAGGGCTTTACTTTACTTCGGTTCAGTGAAATTGATTTTGATCTTCATAACTGTATGGGAATAAGCATGTATCGTTTTAAGCCACCCAATTGTTGTTGTTGTTGTTTTTTAAGCAGCCATGGGAAACTAATATGATGTTTATAGGCTCTGAATGTTTTCTGCAGTTGGATGCAGCAGAAAGAACACTGGTCTGAGAGATCAGAGACGCAATCCCAGAACTTCTACATACTCGCTAACTCTGGACCGAAGACAACCACCTTCTTCTTCCGAAGCCCAGGTGCCCTGTCTGTACATGGTGAGATACAACTCCCCTGTCTTCTGATGTTATCTACCTAAAGAAAATTTCTACGTTTAGGCTTCTACACATCGCAAATATCCAAAGATCAGTCAGGAAAGATCGAATCAGGAAAATAACATTGATACATACATATATTCCTGAATTAGTTTCTGGACCAGGAATAGGACATGAGAGAATGTGTTCAGAGCAGGCTAGATCTCCTCATTATTGTATTTTTTTTTTTCTGAATTAGAATCCAATTCAGGAATATACATTGCATTCAGTTTCCATGTCTCACTAGTGTCTTTTAATCCAGAAGAGTACCTCAGCATTTCTTTGTTTGTCATTGCATGGCACTTTTAAAGGATACTGTCTGATTGTTTTGTACTATGTCCCTCAGATTGAGTTGACTGAGGTTTCCTCGTGATCCCACTCAGGTTATGCATTTTTGGCAGGAATCCCACGGACACTGGGATTACTTGTATCAGACTGCACGTGTTTTCAGTGCCTTGTATCAGACTGCACGTGTTTTCAATTTATCTCATGTAAGGAATTTGGGTGCGTCGTTTTGAAAATTCTTTTGTTGTCTTCCAATTCTGTATAAGTCTAAATAAAAAGTTTGCAGGTTAAAAAAAAATCCGTACTATTAAGCAGGACACCAACTAGCGATTTTATGTGGCTTTAAATGTCTAGTACATCATGTAAAAAGTTGAAAGAGTGAATGCTCCTGTAAAATGACCCACCTGTCAGGATCATAAAATCTTAGAGAGAAAAAAAATGGAATCTATTGAAGAAGCACAGCATCATGGGTCAGAGTTCTGGTCAGGGTTCTGGTCAGACCATACTTGCTGATCTGGTCTCTGCTACATAGAGGCTCTGTGATCATGGGCAAGACAGTAATGATAATAATAATAATGGTGAGTCAACATTTATTGAGAATTAGTATGCTGCAGGTGTTGTTTCCAGAGATATAGATTATTCCATTTAACCCTTATAACAACCATATGTATTTTACATAGTTATTATTTCTACTTTATAGATGAGATGATTATAGTCGAAAGAAGTTAAGTGACCCCCTTAAGATCACACAGCTCAGGAAGTATTAGAGCCAAATTCGAGCTTCTTCTGTATCCAGGTCCTATGTTCATCACTACCACATTCCACTGCTTCTCTAAAATTGCTAACCACAGTTTTCTCATCTGGAAAATGGATGTAATAATCACACCTGTGATATGCATATCTGTGATTTCACTAAAAGACGCATTAAAATTTATGACTCATGATAGGCATATATAAATGTTAGTTTCATGATCCCTTAGTATTTATTGTACCTTGATTTCATTGGAGTGGGGGGTAGGAGGGGGAGAGGGAGAAGTAATTATCCAAGCTAACATCATGAGGAGATGTAGATTAAAGTCTTAAACTACTCATTTTGTGCTTCTTTCCATTATGTGCTACCTCTCATGGAAAGTGATCATTACACTAAAAATCAAGGGAAGATCCTATCATAATGATGTACTATAGCCAAAGGTATAAATTAAAGACGTAATTTACCCATAAACTCATTAGAGATCAGTCACAGCATCCACTTACTAAAGAAGCAATAGAAACCCTTTGGTTCCAGGAGCAGCGGAGCACACTTTTCCAGCCTCGCTTCTGGAAGAGGTGACGCCTGGTTGATCAGCCACCAACCACCCCGCTCTCTGGGGAGCTCAGAAATCACCATCCCCTCTTAAGAAAGTGGCAAGACTCAACACTCCACACTATGGTTAGAGATTAGCAATGGTCTCATAACTAGAAGTAACTAGTGGCCTTACACAAGTTACTTCTACTCCCTGGGCCTCAGTTTCCATAGTCACCAAGTGAGGAAGTTGGGAAAACTTTTAAGAAAAATTCTAACATCCATTAAAGCTTTAGATATTCTGAAATGCTTGATTATTAATTTTTCCATTAGCTTCGTTTTTAGAGCAGGCATTTTAGAAATCAATCAACTAATAATTAATTTTGTGCTTAGTACGGTGTTAAATATTCATGCATTTCAGAAATTAGAGTTTTGGACCAAGAGTCTGGTGTTTTAAACTTGCTCTCCTTGTGCTCACTTGTCATTTGGCTGATTTCTTATTGCATTGTGCATACTCAGGTTTCATCCAGCCGCTTGCTAAAATATTCAAGTCATCTGCAAAGTCGTAAATGACCCCGTGCCAACCTTGTTTACCATAGATGAAAGTATGTCCATAGGAACTCTGTGCTTTTAACGTACTGTTAACTTTTGCCTACCATATCAAAGGGCACAAGAAACTCACATAAGTGTTTAGTAAAGCACCGGTTTTTATTTTGATTTTTTTTATATGCAAAGGTATTCTGAAGACCTCAGGAAGAATGCATTCACTATGAACTTTTCCACCACATGTCACACATTTTCATGTGAGGGGGTGTTGGAGCCAGTTTAGGACTGATAAGAACATGTGACTGAATACCCCAACCTGTATGGCAACAGTTGTAATAGCTTGAATGCAAGTTCAAAGTAATAAGACCAGGATTTCAGATAAGGTGAACTGATTATGACATGTGAATGCATTGGCCTATCGTTATATTCCTTAGCAAATTAGCATGGTAAAGAGTCCAAACAATTAGCCTTTCATATGTGTTTGAAGTTGAGTTTTATTCTAAGAAAATGCCCTGGTAGAAATCTAAACTGAGATGAATTTTCTTCCATGTGTTAAACTTGCTGCTTTCTTTAATTAATGAAAAATTTCAGTGATATTTTTATGAACTGGGACCTAGTCAATAATAGACTTTCCAAGGCTGGGTGCCTTGATTTGGTGAAGAATATAAATTCTCACTTTTCAACACAGAATCACTGATGTCTTACTCCCTGCCCAGGGTGTTCTATTAGGTCCAGACCCCAGGGGGGGAGCGAGGGAAAGGTTCAAAGGGCGGGCAGTCGCCATGTACCCATCTTGCTGTCATCCAGCTAGGGGGAGAAGAAGTTAACTGAACACAAAGTAGACTATGTTATGTGACTTAAGAAGTTCATAGAGAATTTTAAGATTTTAGGAGAAGATAAAATTGTTTCTAGGTAGCAGATCGGAAAAAGCTTTGCAAGCGGGTTAATAATTGAGCTGGACCTTAAAAAATATATCAGATATGTATTCAGAAACACCCAGGGTAAGAACACTTGAGGGCTAACGGGTAGCTTAAAAAGAGACAAACACAAAGTCTGGCTTGAAATTTGGAGATAGTTCGATTTTATTAAAACACAGATCTAAAGGGGAATTCTGGGGAGAAAAGGTTAAGTGAGTATGTGGGAGGCGGTACCCAGGAACCAAATGTTTGGAAAGAAAGAGCTATAACCCAAATTTTATTCTCACACCACGGATGCTAGGCTTGCCATTATCCAATTGGAAATATTTATTTGTCAGAACAGTGGGGAGGAGACAGCACGTGCAGAAGCAGAGAGGAAATGGGCAACACAGGCAAGACATACCGTTTGGGCTACCTCAATTTTCCCCCGGAGCAAGCTTCTTAATAAAACACAGGAAAACAGGGATGTCTTTTTAATACTCTTGCAGGTGGAAAGAGTATAAAAAGAAAACAAGCAAGTTCTGGAATAGTGATTACTTGCAAACCAATGTCAATGGAATTGCTTGGAGTGTTGAGTTTTTCTTTTTGAAAGATGCCCAATGAAAGGAAAAGTCGGAATGCAATTTCAAGAGGAGAATAGGTTTTGTGAACTCTGTCATCACTTCATTTTGCCTCTATGCAAAGAAAATTGTATCTTATGTTCCAAGTCACAGTACATTTGTCCTGAGATAGTTTTACGCCATAGTCACCACCACCAATTTTCTGTCAAAATGTTTACATTATCTATGGGTCTATTTCAGAAACTGACAAAAATTGTTAGGCTGAAGGAAAGGAATTTCAGTGAGTTTACTGTAGGCTTTGGCTTCCTTACCAAATGTAAATGCTGCTTGCAATTTATAAGGCATTGCACTATTATGTCAATTCTATAATTTGGAAGATCTCTTTGAGCATATCAAATTTAATTGTTTTGTTCTTGAAATGTTTGGAGAAGTTGACTTTGAGGAAGGCTGATTTGAGATTTAGCCTTCATTAAATTGGAGAAGTTCTTAGGTAGGACAAAAAGCTATCATCTCTCTCTCTCTCTTTTTTTCCCCCTCACTTTGCTTGTAGAGCCATCCACGTTTATGTTGTTTTTGCTGTGGGGAGTGATTTATTTCAGGATAACTTGTGATGGATATGTTTTTCATGATTAAAATGAGTACTGTTTAACCCTAGGCTACGGCAGATGGGTGCATAAATATGAAACAGAAACTAAGCCAAAGATTGACTTATTTGCTTTTTAATCCTTTCCCCCCAACACACATACACAATTAAAAAAAAATTTAATCTCAAGAACTCCACTTTGTATAAATAAAACTTCCTGGTTTTATTTTTTTTATTTTATTTTATTTTATTTTATATGAAGTTTATTGACAAATTGGTTTCCATACAACACCCAGTGCTCATCCCAAAAGGTGCCCTCCTCAATACCCATCACTTCCTGGTTTTAAAGCCCAGTGTTTAATTTGAGCATTGACATGGGTCATTGGATTTATTAAAGGATGTTACTTAACCGGGGTGTCTATGTAATTCTTGGGTGCCGTTCACACGTTTGGGTGCCATTAACATGCTAATTGTCATAATCCTGGACATGTATGTTTTTGTAGCAATACTGGGCAGGATTCTTCTATTTGGAAAACTGTAAGGACACTCAGAGATAACTAAAAGCAGCCTCTATGTTTATGGATGAGGTTGGTCTATGTTCTCTCTGTGTATAATATCTTTGTTTTTTCAGGCCTGATTATGTGTTTCTTACAGAAGGAACCGTGTGATGTTATTTGGATAATCTTAAAGCCAGTTGTGTAAAATAGCAAGTCTTTGTTTATCAAAAAAAAATGTTGAGGAGTGCTAAACCACATCATAAAACAGTGACACATATGTTTTGAAACACTAATTTAAGCAGAGATTCATAGGACAAAATACTTATGCAGGAATCCCAGAAATGTAGTTCTAAATTTTTATTCTTCTTTTCTAGCCTAATTAGCAGTGGGCAGAGGAGTGTTTCTTGTCTGGATTTGGTCTAGATCTCGCACTTTTGCCATATTGTTCAGATTATCCTGGACTCTGATCCACACGCTCCATTCTCTTGTCACATTTTGCTGCACGCCAAATGAGTACTGCTATGGGTGTTACATACTAATTGCCAAGAGGGTCCCCTGACTCTGTGATTGCTTAGGGTTCAGTAATTAGCATATGGGGGTGTTCTGCTTCTGATGAACTTCCGCTCTGGATCTCTTTGATTCAGTTCTGAACTTCTGCTGCAGTAAGACTTGAAATAAATCTCTTCCAATACAGCTGAATAACCGTAAAGATTCTCTGCACTGGGATGTAACATTCCCGTGGTACTATATGCAGAGAAATATAATCTTCTAAGTACTCCCTGTATGGCTCCTCTTTATCTTCCAGAAGCCCTTTCCTTTCTGCTTACCTCCTTAGCTGTCCTCACCTGAGTTGTGGGATGCTCTGTGGGGGCCGAGGGGTAGAGTGGCCAACTTTGACAAATAAGAACATCTGCGAGAGACAGACACGGAGTTCATTTTGTGGAATGTCTGAGCTATTGGATATCCAACTGGAGGTGCTGAATAAAAATTAGATATCTGAGTCTGGCGATTAGAGAACATTTCTGGGTGGATTTGGAATCACTGGAATATAGATATTTGAAGATTAAAGCCATAAAACTGGATGAGAACACCAAGGGAGTGAATATCGATAGGAGAACCAAAAGTTAGCTCTGGCCAACGATAGCATGTGAGATTCTAAATACGTGTAACTACGTTAATGCATTGTGTATTATAAACCTATATAAGTTTGTATATTCACATTGGCTGAAACCCTTACTTGGGGGTATTGTATTGGAAAAATGAGAAAATAGAGGATTAACTTTCTTTGGATTTGCTGCATATGCGGAGACATGTGGTAATGCTTACCTTCTTAGAGTGTTTTGTGCAGGGGGTGGGACACTGGAGTGAGCCCTTAGCGCCTGAACCCATGTGATAATGAGCTGGATTAGAACAGGTTTCTACTGAATATCTGGTGCTTATTCATATTCTATGGGAAAATGAAGGCTGGCTTCACTAACTGGGACTTTAAGTAATTTTTCTGTTTTTGAAGCACCAAAATCATCTTTCTTACATTATTCATTCAGTAGCTTTTTCTCCATCTGAAGGGAAATGCCTTGGCAAGTGTGAATGTGCTTCTATTTTCTTTCTTGTTAATTCTTTTCACATGATAAATTGCCGGGAACTGTACTGAAATCCCTTGAAATTGAAAAGTCAGCCTACATGAATGCTTAGGAGCAAAGGTTTTCAACATAATAAGTCCACAGACACTCAGCCGAGAGAATGTTCAGAAACATTTGTGGTGGATAGCTACCTTTTATGGGTACATATAGACTCATTTGCATACTTTTCAATGCTTCCTGCTCAAGTGGTCAATCTGAGTTATTTAAAAGGATTGCAAGACCTCCCAGGATTACTTGAAATATTTGATATTTTTTGAAGATAAGGTCATTCCTAAGTTAACCCTGCCTTTAAAATGCAGTGAGTGAAAATGAAGAAACATTTTGGGATTTCTTCTTCTTTCTGTCTGTACAAAGACAAACTGCCTCTACTTACATCCTGGCCTTCATGCTTTCTGTGTGCTCCCTGGCATAAGAGAGATCCTCAAGATATTATTCTTGTTTATTTCGAAATGAATATATGTTCATAAAACACCTAAAAACACTCAAACTATTTTAGCATTTCAGAAATCTAACCAGAAACCTTCCAATTCATAAGATAGTCTCACTGGATAATTTAAAATATCAACATTATTTAGACTTCTCAGTTACCAAGAATCCGAGTAGTACATTTGTATGTGGTTGTGCATATCACAACCAAAAGAAAACAACTGACACTAGTGAAAATATACTGGGGAAAAGAATATCCACATCCTCCAGTAATTGCCCCCCAAATAATTAATTATGGAGAGAAAAAATACTTTCACAATGAAGAGATCTGGCACATAGTATATAAGTGAGGATCTGAAACTTCATATTATTAATAGTGGGCAAACTGGCATTGGTTCCCTCCTGATGAAACACTCTGGAAAGCATACAGCATCCCCCGGGGGAGCATCCTTGCTGGAAATATTTAAAACCTAAACATAATGGGGCGCCTAGGTGGCGCAGTCGGTTAAGCGTCCGACTTCAGCCAGGTCACGATCTCGCGGTCCGGGAGTTCGAGCCCCGCATCAGGCTCTGGGCTGATGGCTCAGAGCCTGGCGCCTGTTTCCGATTCTGTGTCTCCCTCTCTCTCTGCCCCTCCCCCGTTCATGCTCTGTCTCTCTCTGTCCCAAAAATAAATAAACGTTGAAAAAAAAAATTAAAAAAAAAAATAAAACCTAAACATAAGGAACCATCAGACCAGTCTCCACTGAGGGATGTCTACAACATAACACATGTGTCCTGTCTCTTCAAAAAAAAAGTCTCTGATATAAAAGACCAAAAAAAAGGGGCAGGGAGTGTGGGAGATTATTTAAGATGAAAAGAAACTGAAGAAAACCCAAAAGTAATTTGTGAACAGTTATTAGTTTCTAGATAGAAATATTTTCATATAAATCATCTATTAATAATATTGTATCAATGTAAGATTTATTTTTTTTTAATGTTTACTTATTTATTTTGAGAAAAAGAGAGAAAGAGCACGAGTGGGGGCAGGGGCAGAGAGAGAGGGAGAGGGAGAATCCCAGGCAGGCTCAGCAATGTTAGCACGGAGCTCGACTTGGGGCTCAACCTCATGAACTGTGAGATCGTGACCTGAGCTGAGATCAAGAGTCGGATGCTTAACTGACTGAGCTACCCAGGAACCCCTCAATGTTAGATTTTGTGATTATGATTTTGGTATTATGGTTACATGAGAAAATTTTTATTCCTAGGAGATAGTATTTAGAGGCGAAGTGGAATGATGTTTGCAACTTACTTTCCCAAACTTATAAGATACATAGAAACACCCATACAAGCAGAGAGGGATAAATGAAGAAAATGTGGCAAATGTTAACAATTGCTGAATATAACAAGATTAGTGAAGGATCCATGAAAATTCACTGAATAATTCTTTCAAATTTACTATAAATTTGAGGTAATCCCAAAAAGTTGATGAAATAAACTGTATATATTTGAAAGGAAAGTAAATCGAGTTGGAAAATATACTTCTCATCATAAATGATTTCAATTTAAGGGAAGAATTTTTAATAGATATCAGTAATTATAGCATTGACTTTCGTAATAATAGCTTATTTTTCACAAAGTGCTTTATACTTTACCAAATATCTTTTTATGTATTATTTAATGCTTAGAAACTCCAGTGATAACATACTGAATAATCATTACTTGTTATTATTCACTTTTTACAGACAAGGAAACTTGAGTCTGAATTTAAATGCCTTGTCCAAGATTTTATAGGTTTTAAAAATGTGAAACTGATTTAAACCCGGATCATCCAAATCTAAGATCCCTCTGCGTTTTATCTGTTAGATTCATTGTGTGTTTCTGTTTGTAAGTGCGCGTCGTTTCTCTACTAAAAACCTTTGAAAATTGCATGGTTGGCTCTTAGCTTTAGTGGATAGGCCATGGGGCTAATGAAATATATGATATAAACTCAATTTCTGTTTTGAGGGGAAATATCCAGTGTTTTCCATTACTATGCTTCAGATGATTGGGATTAGTATCACAGAGCCAGGCCACAGAGTATTTTTGCTTCAAGAAGATGTCATTACTTCAACTTGTAAATAGCTTTTTAGTATTGGCTTAAAACTTCTATTTTTATTCACACATTTATGCCCTGGTGACAGAACTTCAATTAAGCTATCGAAATTGTGGGATGCCTGGGTGGCTCAGTTGTTTAAGCGTTCAACTCTTTTTTTTTTTTTTTAACGTTTATTCATTTTTGAGAGACAGAGAGAGACAGAGCATGAGTGGGGAAGGGGCAGAGGGAGGGAGACACAGAATCTGAAACAGGCTCCTGGCCCTGAGCTGTCAGCCCAGAGCCCAATGCGGGACTCGAACTCACAAACTGCAAGATCCTAAGCTGAGCTGAAGTCGGGCACTCAACCGACTGAGCCACCCAGGCGCCCCAAGTGTCCAACTCTTAATTTCAAGCTCGGGTCATGATCTCATGGTTTGTGAGTTTGAGCCCTGCACTGGGCTCCATGCTGACAGTTCAAAGCCTGCTTGGGATTCTCTCTCTCCTTCTCTCTCTGCCCCTCCCCTGCTCATGCTCTCTCTTTCTCAAAATATATAAATAAACTTTAAAAAAAGTTATCGAAATTGTTGTAGTTCTTGACAATTTCACGAGTTTGTTTTTGTTTTGTTTTTGCAGCATTTGAAAAACATGACTCCTTATTTAAGTTTTGAAAATTTGAAAGAAACTACTATTTCCTCTATATACTGTATAAGGAAAAGAGGTCCTAGGAGCAGAGCAACTTTCTTGTAATTGTTTTTATGAGGATTTGTCATCTAGTTTTTTTAATAAGATGATAGACATATTTATCATGTGAAAAAATTAGCTTAAATTTGTTTGTTTAGCAGTTTTATCTGACATTTTCCATTACTTCAGTAGATTCATGCTGATATAGCCAAACAAGTTGCTGTACAAATAAGTATTCAATGAAACTGAATAAAGTGAGCCTTGAGATGTGGTTTCACTTTGTGATTGTATCATTGTCTTTACTCCAACTTGTATGGTTTATGACTGATTCTTTATAATTTTTTTGTGTAATTTCCAGGCTTATGATGCAAGACTGGAAGTCATAAACCAATTCACACAGATGCTCTGGTGCTGTTGTGATAGGTGCCCAGTGGCTTCTGGGAGGTCAGTTCTCTCCTCCAGGGCCACTGCCTTGACGAAAGAGCTATCAAGTGGGCTTGATTTGCTTACTGACATGCTCAATCCATTCCTCTCTTCGCCTGTTCTTGAAGTGTTTATCGAATAGCTAAAACTAGAAAATAGAATTTTTTATATATATAATTTATTGTTCAGTCAGCTAACATACTGAAAAAGAACGATGAGGGAGACCCGTTCTAACAAACATTAAAATACATTACATTACTACAATGATTAAAATGATAGGATATTGGTATAAAAAGGAAAAAGAAAATCAGTGCTAACTCTGGAACAGATAGCAGTTTAATTGTAACTCAGCATAAAGGTAAAGAAGTTTGATCAATTTTAATAAATAATAATATTCAATAAATGCTAGTGATGCAATGACTAGTCTTTGGAAAAATAAATAAATTTAAAGCCTCACATAACAACATATACCAAAGCAAATTCATGATGAAGGGTTAAATATAAAAAAAATCAAACAATAAACAATTTAGAAAAAAAATAAATTCATGTAAAGTCTGGCAAGCATGTGGAAGTTTATATGAGGAGAATTTCTTTGCTTGAAAAGCTGGTAGAAGGAGGAGCCTGGGTGGCTCAGTTGGTTAAGTGTCTGACTTCAGTTCAGGTCATGATCTCACTCATGGTTCATGAGTTTGAACCCTGCATCAGGCTTGCTGCTCTCAGCACAGAGCCTGCCTTAGATCCTCTGTCTCCCTCTCCCTGTTCCTACGCTGCTCTCTCTCTCTCTCTCTCTCTCTCTCAAAAAATAAATAAACATTAAAGGAAAAAAAAGAAAGAAAAGCTGGTGGAAGAAAGTGAAAAAATATGTTTTACTATGAAATATTAAAGACTTCAAGATACATAAAAAACAAGAGTATAGAGCAAATAAAGAATTGGCTTAGTGTTCCCAGCCAATAGGAGAAACAGAGAGTTAATGTTATTATTGTTAGGTTAGTATTAGTAAGCCTATAAATCTATTAAGAACAATTGATGTCAGGCCATAAAGCCTCAGTAAAGTAATTTTGATCTTAATCCTTAAAAGAAATTGGAGTGCAACACGGAGGACTTGGGAAATTTTTTAGCTACTTATCTGACATAGCGTCTTCAGAGCTGCTAATTCTGAAGGACTAGATGTTTGCAAACAAGCTTTTGCTCTTTCCTCTGTTCCAAATAACTCACTCTGGACACCCCGGCCGTTGACTAAATCCCTCTTAAAGGAACTGACTCCATTAATAGCAAAATGTAGATTACCTACGTATATCATAATGTAAGGGAAAACTGGAAAAAGAAAACTTGCATTGGGCATTTGTGTAAAAGTCTCTTACACCAAGCCATATCAGGAATGACTGCTTTTCCTTTTTAATGCCCCAGTAACCAAAAAGTCACAGGACCATTCGACAGTTGAACTCCTTGCAGTAGCAATGGAATTCAATGGAATGATGAGCAAAGGATCATAAAATGTAATTCACAAGAGGAAAAGGGAAATAAATAAACAAAAAATACTCAACTGTACTATAATTAGCTAAATACTTTTTTTTTTCTGAATGTGAGATTTTTCATCTGCTTAATCAGCAACAGCTTTGATAAAGTTAATGTCACTTTTTTTCTGGTCTTCCATGAAATGGGCCCTATTATGTATTACTTCTTTGTTGGGAGATTGTTTGGAAAATATCAAGAACTTTAAAAAATGTGTACCTTTTTTTTTAATTCCCAAATGAGGTTAAAAGAAGCATATAATCTATCCTTGTCCAAAAGGTTTTGCACAGAGATGTTCATCCTATCATTTTGGTCAGTATTGGAAAATGATAGAATTCAATAGTGTATCTATTGTTTGGAATGTTATGCCATGATTCAAAGTGGTGAATTCAAAAAAAATGAGAAAAATGGTCAAAAGATTTGAATGACAGTGTACCCAGAAATGAATAATACATATATGAAAAGTGGCTCAAACTCTTTATAATTCAATAAATAAAATAAAAATATGGGCTACTATTTTTTAAACTATCCTATTTTCAAAGACCAAGAAACTGAGCATATCTATTCTTACGGAGGCTGTAGGGGATACGGTACTCCAATATATTATATATTACAGTGTAAATTGGTACAGCATTTTTTGGAGAGCAACTCGTCAGTACCAATCAAATAAAAAATACATAAAATTGCTGACCAGCAAAATTTTCTTTTAAGTTAACTCTCATACAGAAAAACATGGAAGAGTTGACAAGGTTGCTTATTGCAGCCTTGAAACAGCCAAATACTGGAGATAATTTAAATGTCCATTAGCACATCCATTATGATACAACTACTTGTGGGAATTTTGTTCAGTTATTGTTAAAATAAGCTGAGTTTTACCTGCTAACATGTAAGGCTACCCATGATATGGTGATGAAACAAAAAGTACATTTCAAGTTGATATACAGAGCATGATTCTGTATTTGTGCTTTCTGTTTCTCTATCTCTCTATCATCTATCTATCTATCTATCTACTTATCATTAGTCATCGATCATCTATCCATCTCTGTCTGGGAACATACACTAACAATCAGGGAGGATAAGAGGTGAGGGATTTCACATGACAAATCTATACCTATTTTTACACATATAATTTTACCAAAGATAACAAAAAGAAAACTAATCATATTCTAAAGAGAAATTAATAATATAATTGTTAAAGGTTATATCATTAAGCATAGAGAAGAATATACAATTGTGCAGTACATATAGAAAAATATACCATTCAACATTGTATTAAGACTGGAACTATTTAAAATTAACAAAGCTATAAGCATAAAATGTATGCAAGGATATATACATGAGTACCAACTTGCTTATTTCTGGGACATGAATGTTCAAAATCATGGGTGGTTTTTCTTTCTGTACTTCCCAAATATTGTATAATGAGCCAGCATCCATATGCCATCCATCCATCCATGGTGGTAAAAAAGAACTTAAAACGGTGTTTGTAAAGCATTTATTTAATTTGTAGGATGTCTTAGTCTGTTTTGACTGCTGCAACAAAACACCACAGATTGGATGGTTTATAAACAGTAGAAACTTCCTGGTCTCAGTTGTGGAGGCTGGAAGACTGAGATCAGGGTGCTGGCATGGTCAGGTGAGAGCCCTCTTCATCATAGACTTCTCCTGTATCCTCATATGAGGTGGGGGCAAGGGATCTCTCTGGAACCTCTTTTGTAAAGCACTAATCCCAATCAACAAGACTCTACCCTCATAATTTAAGCACCTCTCAAAGGCCCCATCTCCTAATACCATCATTTTGGGAAGTTAGAACTTCAACATATGATTTTGGGGGGAGACACAAGCATGCAGGTCTTAGCACCTGAAGTGCTGTGACAAGTACTGTAAGAATAGGAGGTAAGGCAGATGATTGACACGTTCATGAACAGAAGTCACAATTTATCAAAAGGTTTATACTGTGCAGTAGTTAGGAACATTGACTTTGGAGGCAGGTTATCTGTGGTTCTCATTCCAGCTTCTGCACTAACTGGTTGTATACCTTAAGCAGTTTTATTCATTTTCTCAATGCCTCTGTTTTCTCATCTGTATCATGGAAACAACGATGGTACCCACCTCATAAAATTGTTATGAGGATTAAATCAATGTACACGTATGAATACTTTGTGGCTACTGTAACAAATGATCACAAACTGGGTGGCTCAAAACAGCACAAATGCATTCTCTCACAATTATGGAGGTTAGAAGTCTGAAAACGGTATCACTGGGCTGAAATCAAGGTATTAGTTGGGCAGTGCTCCCTCTGGGGGCCCTGGGGAGAATCAGTTTCCTTGCCTTTTCCAGCTTCTAGAACCACATTCCTGCATTCCTTGGCTCAGGAACCCTTTCTGTATCTTCAAAGTCAACATGTTAGCATCTTGCAACCGTCTTCACTGATGTGTCTCTCTGTGTTAGATTTCTCTGTGCCTGGCTCTCACAAAGACACTTTTAGTGCTAACTACAGTCAGTGCTCACTGGATAAGCCAGGAGAATCTCCCTATCTCTGGGTCCTTAACCTATCATATCTGCCAAGTCCATTCACCAATAAGGTTACTTTCACAGGTTCCAGATATTGGGATGTGACTATCTCGAAGGGCCATTATGGCTCATAGTAAGTACCAGATAAATGTTAACGATTACTATTTCAAAGTAACCTGTGATACTGACATAAACGGCCCAATAAAGTACTAGAGGAGTGCATGGAGGTTTAGAGGAGGCAGATATGACTCCCATCCCAGCTTATTACATGGTATAATACAGCAGAGAACATTAAGAACAGGTAGTATTGGGGTTTTCAAAGGTGGGGGGGCTACATTGTTCAGCTATTTATCCTGCCCCTCCATTGGGTGCCCCACCACTTGCTTAGTGCTCAGAAGATCATGGGTGTGATGATCAGTGGACATGAGTTTGATTTCCTTCTCTTCTTACTGTAGGACTTAGAATAAGGTCTTTTGTTGTTGTTGTTCGGCTCTCGCCTGACCATGCTGGCAGTGAATAATGGGAAAAAGAGTCTTGTCATAGGTTAAGCTTGGCTGATGGCATTTCTTCCTTCACTTCCTCCTTCCTTTTATTTCTGAGTCCCAATATCTTCTCCTTCAAGATGGAGATTGAAGTGTCTCTCTCATAGGATTCAAGATTAAATAAAATAACGGTGGGGAGAGTGTTTTGTAAAGTGTTTTAGTAGTTGTAAATACTAACCATAAGGCTTGTTTCTACGTTATGAAGTACACGGGACTCCACTATTCCTAAGAATAAGATAGATAAACCACACCAGTTATCCTTAAGAGCATAATGCGACTGAAGGTTCACTCTTCAGAAAGATCCAGACTGGTAAGAATGGAGGTAGGAACGTGAACTGCTTGTGAAGAACGACTTTAAACTCTTCACTGAGACAATGGGCCTGACCAGATGGAAGGTTTGGGTGAATAGGTAAAATTTGATTTTAAATTGATCTACAGGCTAATTCAACAAAAGTCTACATGAGAATAAAATCATTACTTTGATTCTTCCTTTGCTCTCTTTCCATATTTTCTTTCATGTCTTAAGACTACAGAATTTTGATCTAAAACTATTCCCCTTTCTCAACAAATTCTTCAGATTTCCTTCTAGCCCTTTTCATTGACAACTCTGTCATCCAAGACCTAAATGATTCACTTCAACAACTTTGTTTGGAACCAAATGGCTTTCTTGTCTCAGTGGGTGATCCCGGCACCCTAAGTCTCCTAGAAAATCTCCCTGAAATTATTGGAAACAAAATTCTGGGTTGCATACACCATTGGCTTGGCTGAGTAAAGCACTATTTTACCCTTGTGGGTCTTAGAAGAGCAATCTCTTCAATTATAAACTATGGGTTGAACTTATTCTTATTAATTCTCTAATTCTCTTTCTGTAGAAATTAACTTTTCAGCTTACCTAGACGTGGTTAATGAGACGCAAGGTGTAATGAATGGTGAAGGGTAGTCATTAACTTACTCTGAAGCATTGCAAGAGCCAAAATCAATCTTTATTTCTACTTTGGAGATAGGAGTTCTATAGTTTCCTTTCCATCTTTTTGGCAGTGAATAATGGGAAAAAAGAGTCTTGTCTCATGTTAGAATTGGATGATGGCATTCCCCCTTTGTTGGTAGGAAAGAAATTGATGCTAGTGGTGCATTGGTCAGGAGTAGAAGTCCCTTTGGGTTTCCTACATAAAGTCATATTCCCCACAACTGGGCAAAGGAATATCTGTTGTCCACAGAAAATAAAGAGTGTTTGACTGACTAGAACTTAATGTCTCTCTGATCATATGTCTTGATGTCCCTTGATGCTTTGATCATATGTCCCTTTAATCCAGACAAGTGGCTCCATAAGATATATATATATATATATGTATATTTATATATATATATAATTTCATGTATATACACATATATATACATATTATACATACATATACATATATGTATATGTATATGTGTGTGTATATATATATATGTGTGTGTGTGTGTGTATATATATATATATATATATATATGAAAGGGTGGGATTTAATTCTTTACTGGGCTGAAGGTGCTCTTAAGAAATTAAGCCTATCTGCTAGATCCAAGCATTGGTGACAAAGCTGTGATCAGATCTTGTAAGTTTTCATTTATCTTCACATAAATTATAAAAGCTATATTATCATGCCTCTGCTTAATCTATTAAGTAATAGATGGTGGTGAGAAAAATGATAGTCTATAACACAAAGACAGTAACTAATATAATTTGATACAATAAATATATTTTTGTGATGTATATAATGTTTACATAATATATTAACATAAAGATATTAACATTAATCAAGTACTTTACGGTTGGAAAACAGTTCCAGGGACATCATAATTTGGTCCTCATGACAATCCATGAGGAAGGCTGTATAGTGGGTATCATCCCCATTCTACAGATGTGACCATCGAGAGAGAAATCAGTCCTTCAACATTCCTTGCACAATGAGGGTGGTATAGCAGAGCCTGCGCTATGTTTTCCTGATTTTAAGACCAACCTAACAACCTTTTCTTCTGGAAACAGCTGCCGCATAAAAGAAAACAAGTCGTGGCTAATTCTCATCCTCCACAGCATTGTAGCCTGGCTTGTTACTCTCATTACTAACCACTTCGCTAAGCTGCAGGCAGTGTTGTGGAAAGAATAAAAAGTCATGATGCCGAATAAGATTTGTAATGTGTGTAAGTTTCATAAAGTGAAGGGAAGCCTGGGTTTGCAGTACATAGCCGATGATGAAATGGGACACTTACTGAGATGGATGTCTTTTTAAACACAACAGTTGTACTCTGTGTGTGTGTCGTGTGTGTGTATCTATCCTTATGTGTGGGTGTATGTAGCAGTGTAAAAAATATGATCTTGATGATAGCAAGCCCCCAAGCTTCATTAAATGCAAGTTTCTGAAATATACTGATGTGCTATTGAACACAAAATATTCATGTATCCCCGATGGAAAGTATCATTCTTGAAAGTGTGTTGGATGAATATGACGCTATAAATCCAGAGCTCCCCAAGTAAGATTTTTTTCCAGTGGGTTAGTAGACAGGAGGGGAACCTGGTCCATTGTGATTTTATTTGCTTTTGGAGATGGAAAAAAAAAGAAATGTCTCCATCGGTCAAAGCTCCGGGGCACACAAATAAAAAAATGAATTATAGCATTAGCAGTCCATGCAGCAAACTCGCAGTTAGGTGAATAAAATATAAATACTTGCAGTAGCCGAAGAATACCCCATTTGATTAGGAAGGTGGGAGGTGGGCTGTTGAGGGCCAGGAGGGTGATAAAGGTGCTGGTGTGGGCTTACAGGCTCTCTCTGTGTGGATTCAGAGACTGTAGCTGTGTTTTTCCCCAGTTGCACTGCCAGCTGCACTTCTTAATGAGTTATTACATCCCGGGCCGAGCAGGCAACTGGCACATTAGGAAATACGTTAAAGAACAATTCACTGCCTTCCAGAGTTTACGTTCTGAAGAGGCTAGAAATGAGCCCATGAGACCTTTCTTGAGAGGAGGTGAAAATAGAGACACTTCTGGGACGAGCCAAAATGATTTTTATCAAGGATCTAAAGGCTGGAAGCCAGCTTACCAATATGCAAACAGGAGTCACTAGAGTCCTTCCTTCCGACAGCAAGGTTCCATGATGATGGATAAGTGAGAGTACATGACAGAAGCAGAATTTAGTGGACACGAACAAGTCGTGGGTTAAGTGACTGTTAATTTTAGCATTGTTTGCGTGGACGGCTGAAGATGCTCCTTACGGGTGTGCCTCAATAAAAACATAATGTGAAGGTAAAGAAACTTCCTCTGTATTTTGAGGAATCCACGCCTTAACATCTTGAACAAATGTTGTAGCCCTGGCTTAGCAGGAGAGTGGAGAGGGAAAGCAGCCTGAACACCTACTAAGTGCAAGGTGCTGTGATTGTCCCTTCCATGGACCTGTCCATGGTATCCTCTCGAGAGCCTTGAAAGATAAATATATATATTTTTAATTTTTTAATGTTTATTTATATTTAAGAGAGAGAGAGAGAGAGTGAGCTTGAGTGGGGGAGGGGCAGAGAGACGGAGACAGAATCTGAAGCAGGCTCTAGGCTCCAAGCTATCAGCACAGAGCCCGACAGGGCTGGAAGTCACCAACGGTGAGGACCCGAGCTGAAGTCGGATGCCCAACTGACTAAGTCACCCAGGCGCACCTCGAAAGATGAATATTTTAAGCCCATATTTAAGAAAGAAATTGATGCAGAGATGTTTGAAGTGATCTAGATCTCTGTGTTCCTTCTACCTCATCATAATTCTGGCATTTGTATACTTTCTTCAGAGTGCTTCTGTTTTGTCTTTGTTTTCTTCTCTGCTACCTCCCTGTTCAACCCCTACAGTCCTGCTGATAGGGAAGCCAACTTGCTATGTCTCCAGGCAGTGAAAAGGGGAAAGAGCTCAGGTTGGACATGCCACCCATCAGTACATGTCCTCAGCCTCCCGAGGACACTGCCGCTTTCCAGATGCTGTTCCCTCTTCCTCTTCCTTTTCCTCCTCCTCTTTTCCCCCCTCCGTGGTGATAGCAACTCCCTCAATCTGCAGAAGCAGGAAATGATGTGTAATTTGAAGATATGTAGCAGGAGAATGTCACCTTTCACTCTCCTTGTGGAAATGATGCTAATGATTATTTTAGGTGTGAAATGGACCAAGATTTCAAAGTTCCTCCAAGGCACATTACATCATAAATTTACTAAATACCGATAGTTTGCCATGGACGGTGCTGGAAGCTTGATAGTCTCATGTGTGTAGTGTGGGAGGAATACTTCGTAGTGAATTCTCAAATAGCTGTGATAGGCTTTTTTAGCTTTCAGGATTTAAAGAAACACACACACACATACAATAAAAAGCAGGGAAAACTACTGCAGCATAAAAAATGCGGGCAGAGGGGCGCCTGGGTGGCGCAGTCGGTTAAGCGTCCGACTTCAGCCAGGTCACGATCTCGCGGTCCGTGAGTTCGAGCCCCGCGTCGGGCTCCGGGCTGATGGCTCGGAGCCTGGAGCCTGTTTCCGGTTCTGTGTCTCTCTCTCTCTCTGCCCCTCCCCCGTTCATGCTCTGTCTCTCTCTGTCCCAAAAATAAATAAAAACGTTGAAAAAAAATAAAAAATAAATGCGGGCAGAAAAGTCAACTATGCAAAGCAAAGAAAAATCAATGTTGATTGCGGGGAGATGAGAAGAATCCATTCGAACTGGGCCTTGATGTATGAAAAAGCAATTTGAGCTGGCCTTACTATGTAGTGCAACTGGTCAGCTTGATAGATCAAAACATTTTCTCCTGCTTCTTTGTGGGATAATTTTTAAGCTGTAACAGGATGAGTGTTTTTCATTCTTGGCCAATTTTTTTTATGTTCCTGATTTGCTCTTTTTACCATTTCCCCCCACTGTTTCATCTAAAAGAAAAGCCCTTAGATAACAAGAGTTTTCAAGATTTTGTCTTACAAGTTGGAAAGGGAAGTTGAGATAGCTCAGTGGCTGATCAGAAGACAAAACAGATCTGACCAGAACCCTGATTCTCATAAGGTTTTGAAGCTCCGTGAAATAAGCAAATCCAATGGCCGCCCATTGGTGCCACATGTTTGGAAGATACCAAAGGTTTGTTCTGAAGGATGTTCTGAAAGGCATGCTGGATGATACCGTAAATATTTCCGGTGGGTTCTTCATAAGCAAGCCTCAAGAGCCTGCCGTGACCATCGACCTGAGCCCAAATTCTTTGTTTAGCATATTCCTATCTACAAGCCATAATTTCCTTTTGGTGCTTCTACCCAGGATCACAACTTAAACATCTTGCAATGTTATCCTATAACATTTAACTCAGCAAGCATTTATTTAGTACCTGATGTAAACTAGACCCAAGTAGGTGCCTTGCACTTCCCCAGTAACTCTTTGCTGTTGTTACTACAAACATCAAAAGCCTTCTCTTCTCCCTTAACCGCTTCCATTTTGCAAGTCCCTTGAATTCTCCATGCTTCAGTGTCCTCATCTTAAACTACAATGATAATTACGGAACCTACTTAGTAAAATATTTGTGATGTATAATGCCTTCATATACACAAAGTCCTTAGAAGAATGTCCCACTCTTGGCTTTGGCTCAGTCATGATCTCATGGTTGGAGGATCAAGCCCCACATCTGGCTTCATGCTGAATGTGGAGCCTGCTTGGAATTCTCTCTCTCTCTTTCTCTCTCTCTTTCTCTCTGCCCCTCCTTGCTCATGCTCTCTCTTTCTCTTTTTTTTCTCAAAATAAATAAACTTTAAAAAGGCGTCTATTTATTATGTGAAACACATAGCCATGTAAGTGCATAACCTCATGTAAATTATTGATCATTTACAACTGTGAGTTTGCAGTTGATTTCTGTAGTCTACAGGGATCTAAAGTTTAGCAGCTGAGGTGATCCAAGCATTCTATAGCTGCGACATGGGAGTGACCTTAAGAGATGCCACACCGTGGGACACCTGGGTGGCTCAGTCCCTTAAGCATCTGGCTCTTCATTTCAACTAAGTTCATGATCTCCAGGTTTGTGAGATCTAGCCCCCCGTCTGGCTCTACGCTGACAGAGGGGAGCCTGCTTGGGATTTTCTCTCTCCCCCCCTCTCTCTCTCTGCCCCTCTCCACCTTTCTCTTTCAAAATAAATAAATAAACCCCTAGGAAAAAAAAAAACAGAGATGCCACACAGTGATGTGAATTAACCCCGGCCTTTCAAATCTGCAGTGAGCCGTCACAGCCTGTTACACAGAATAAGTTCCATGCAAAGATCCATAGTCTTTGCTGAGCTCAAACTTATTGTAAAGAGATCTTGTTGGCCAATAAATGTGGTTTTAATAAATCTCTAAGGGGCGCCTGGGTGGCTCAGTCAGTTAAGAGTCTGACTTCGGCTCAGGTCATGATCTCGTGGTTCATGAGTTCGAGCCCCACGTCAGGCTTTGTGCTGACAGCTCAGAGCCTGGAGCCTGCTTCGGATTCTGTGTCTCCCTCTCTCTCTGCCCCTCCTCCACTCGTGCTCTGTCTCTGTCTCTCAAAAATAAACAAAAACAAAAAAATGTTTTAATAAACCTCTAAAAATATCCTATATAATGTGCCCTATATATTTTATATAATATATATATTATGCTATGTTTATATATTGTATATATTATAGTATGTTTTATATATATTCTATATATTCTATATAAATGTATGTATTGCGTGTGTGTGTGTGTGTGTATAGGTTTTGTTTCTTTGTTTCTCTGGAGAACCCTGACTGATATACTCCCTGAATGTTTTTTTAAATTTTACATTATATTTCTACACTTCTCCTGGCCACCCTTCAAATGTTCTCACATAAAAATCTATATAATTATTTAAAAAAATTTTTAATGTTTAGTTTTGAGATAGAGAGACACAGAGTGTGAGTGGGGGAGGAGGAGAGAGAGAGGAAGACACAGAATCTGAAGCAGGCTCCAGGCTCTGAGCTGTCAGCACAGAGCCCAATGTAGGGCGTCAACCCACAAACTGTGAGATCGTGACCTGAGTCAAAGTCTGACGCTTAACCAAATGGGCCACCCACATGCCCCTATAAAATTATTAATGAAAAACATGTGAATACATTTTTATTTATCTCCTCTCCCTTGAATCCCCTAACTACACTTCCCACTAAAATTATATGAAAATGTATTTTATAGTATTATAAATCTTTACCATCATGTATCAATACTTATATTTAAAATGAATTGTGTTAGTGTTTCCTCATTAATATACGGTTTTTTTATTTGATGCCTACCGCCTTCTTGTTGACTCCCTTTCCCCCACTTTGTGGTGGTATATTTTTGAGAACATTTTCTAGAAGTAGGGTTACTTAAATGGTAAATTTTCTTAGTCATTGAATGTCCAATGGTATCTTTATTTTGTCCTCACTTGATCTTAGCCAAACAGCTGAGAAGTGATTCTTTATTTTGTCCTCAAAACTAACTCATAATTTGCTAAGAGTGGAATTCTAGGTTCAAAATCCTTTCCTCCCCACTTTGCCGTGGAAGAAATTGCTTTTGTGTCTTCCTAGCATCCGGTGTTGTTCATGAGAAGTCCATATTATTTGTATTATCCTATGTAAAGTCCTGAATGTTAGGGATTGATATTTATCTCCATTGTTCTTAAATATCACACACATGTTATAAAACATGAAGCTGTTTTTGTTTTTGTTTTTTTTTTAAATTCATCCCACTTTATATTTGGTAGATCTTTTCAATCTGAAAATTAGCTTGTGTGACAGTTTTTGGAAATTTTCTGCATTCAAATATTATTCTCTGATGACTTATTTTTCCTTTCTTCTTTACTTTAATCTTTTTTTCTTTTTTGGAGGAGGTATTTTCTCTTTCTAGAACTTCTGTTGGCATACGTTAGAACTTCTGGATCTATATTATATTCTGAACTATCCATTCATAATTTCCATTTGCCGTATAAAGCTATGATTCTGGACAATCTTTAATTGTTTCGTCTTCCTGGTCAATAATATGATTTTAAATATTTCATTCTGCTATGCAGCTCTTCAGTCCTGTTTGTACATATTTATTTACTTTAATATATAGCCATTATTTCCAAGAACTTTAATTGGTTGGTTCTTTTTCTCTCTTTTTTTAATGTTTATTTTTATTTTTGAGAGAGAGAGAGAGAGAGAGAGAGACAGAGCGTGAGTGGGGGAGGGGCAGAGAGAGGGAAACACAGAATCCGAAGCAGGTTCCAGGCTCTGAGCTGTCAGCACAAGAGCCCCATGCAGGGGTTCAAAGTCACAAACCATGAGATCATGACCTGAGCCTAAGTCGGATGCTTAACCGACTGAGCCACCCAGGTGCCCCTGGTTCATCCTTTTTCATATTAACCTAGTCTTACTTAAAATGAAGATATCTCATTATCCCTCAAAAAAAAAAGCCTATTAAAGCCATATTATTTTTCTCTAATAGATCAAATACTCAGAACTTTAGTTATTTGTTTGAGTTCCGTATATTTCTTTCATATTTTTCTTTCTTAAGTATTTTGTGATTCTTGATGTGTTGCTCACCATTTTATCTGAGATTTCCTTCGACCTTTGGGTGGCTCTTGCTTTGACTATTATATTTGGGCTCCAAGGATTGCGCACTATCCTCCGGAACGTGGCTCTGGTTGCTTTTCACCTGGATTTGGTGACAGCTCACACTTTTGAAAATCACTAGCAAATTGGGACACTACCTCTACTACCTGTGTAGGGGTGTGGCCCCTGTGCCCAAATACACTGTCCTTGTGTGAGTTTAAAAGCCAAGGACGAATTTGCTCTGGGAAAGAGCTGGCGACCCAACTGCAAGAGATCTGCTCCCTAATTAATCCCTTTTGAAAATACTCCGGGAAACTGTTCATTCCACTGTCTTGTCTCCGTGTATCCAGAGCTGAACTCCAGCCGCAGAACTGGGCCGAGGTTTCCTCTAGATTTCTGTTTTGTTTTGTTTTTAGCAATATATAGTTAATACTGTTTCCTGTATCAATATATATTCTAGGGTGTGTCAACATTTTGCTTTCTCTCATGGCACTCTTGGTTTCATATTTAAAAATTTTTCATTTTAGAATGATTTCAAGCTTACAATATAGTACAAAGATATGCTGTTCCACTTACATTTTTCTCAGATTCTCTTCCTTTTTGTCTCTCTTTTTTGTAATTGTTTTTTCCTGAATCATTGGAATCTAGACTTAATACATCTTCACAGCCTTCCCCACTTTACTACCTCAGTGTATGTTGGGTCGCAGTGTTCTCTAAGAACCAGATTATTCTTTTACATAAATATGATAAAGTTATAACATTCAGAAAATTTGACAGTGCTACGAAATTTTTATTTCATCTGCAGTCCACATTCCAATTTAAGGAACTTTTTGCATTAATGTTCTTGGAGCACTCCCCTGTCCTCCGTTGCAATATTTGGTCTAAATCACACAGTGCATTTAGTAATCACATTGGTTTAGCCTTTTTAAAAATGGAACAGTACCTTAGCCTTTCTTTTCTTTCATGACATTGACATGTTTTAAGACGTTAGGGCAGTCATTTTGTAGATTGTGTCACAATTTGGGTTGTCTGATGTTTCTTGATTAATTTGGGATTTCCAGAATATTTGGTGAAAATATTGCATACGTGATATTGTGTCTTTCTCAAAGAATCACATCTGGAGGCACACGACATTTTGCCCCTTACTGGTAACAAGTATTCTCCATTTCTTCAGTAGAGAGTTGAAATATTCTTCCTTTTGTAGAGTATTTTGCAGAAAGCTATACTGAGGCTATACGTAAACATAAATATCATGAAAAGATTTAGCATCTATTGTTGATCCATTCCTGATTTGCTTCTAGTATGATGGCAGAAAAATAGTAATTTTCTAAATTCATAGTTTTTGTTACTTATGGTAACACTACGGGTGTTGCTTAATTGGAATTCTAACTATTAAAAAAAAAAGTTTTTTTCTTGTCATCTATCTCTCTGCTATATAGCATCATATTTTTTTCTTTCCTTTTTCTTTTATTTTATTAGTTCTGTTCCATTGCTGTTTAATTTATTTTGATGCCCCAAGTTTCCCAGAACCAGCCAGAGTGAGCTGCTCCAAGGCAACTTCTATGTCTTCTTAATACATTCTCATCTTGGGGCGCCTGGGTGGCTCAGTCGGTTAAGTGGCCGACTTCGGCTCAGGTCATGATCTCCTGGTCCGTGAGTTCAGCCCCGCGTCGGGCTCTGTGCTGATAGCTCGGAACCTGGAGCCTGCTTCTGTTTCTGTGTCTGCTTCTCTCTCTGCCCCTCCCCCGTTCACGCTCTGTCTCTCTCTGCCTTTGAAAAATGAATAAATTAAAAAAAAAATACATTCTCATCTTTTCTTTTTCTTTTCCTTTTTTCGGAGTATTTTTTTGCTTTCCAGTGAAACAAGATATTCCAAATTCATTCTGCGTTTTCCATTTCCCAAACCTGGGAGAGGGCCATTTTTTCAAGGACCCAGGTCCTTGAATGGTACTTAGGAAACCATGATCTGAGCAGTAAGTGTCCTCATTCCTGGAAGTGTTTTTGATCTATCCCTTAGGTGGATAGAGCTAGAAGACTTCCCTCCTATTCTAATTCAAACCCAAGCATTCTTCCATGTTTTCCCTCATTCCACATTTGGATGTTCCTCCTTTCATAGTGAAAACCTTGATTCTCAACAACGGCGGTATATTCATTCCTTGGTCATCCAGTACACCCGTAATAATTTCAGAATTGCTTTACTCATACTGGCATAAGTATGCATTCATACTTGTTAGCGTGACTACTAATACGATTTCAGGATTTGTTTGCCGATCTTGGACTTTTACTTTTGACTAAGTGTACATAATCGAAGTACCGAGTTCTGAAGTTACTTGGCTTAGTTTCTTCTTCCCCCAGGATATGAGTATATGATTTATTTGAACTATAACTGAGTCTGTAGGAGTATGTTTATATTCAGGTTTATTTACTTATTTGTTTAATGTTTGTTTCATTTCTGAGGGGGAGAGAGAGAGAGAGTATGAGTGGGGAGGCACAGAGAGAAAGGGAGACACAGAATTAGAAGAAGGCTCCAGGCTCCGAGTTGTCAGCACAGAGCTGTACTCGGGGCTTGAACTCACAACTATGAGATCATGACCTGAGCCGAAGTCGGAGGCTTAACCGACGAAGCCATCCAGGTGCCCTGATATCCAGTTTCAGAATTTATTTTCAATTCTTATTGATTTAATTTTATTTTGAATAATTTAAACATTACATGCTCCAAAAGTAAAAACAAAAACAACACAACTTTTATTATTGTAGAAGCTGCTTTAATTGTCTTCATTAATCCCATATGGGATTGGGGGAGGGGTGCATACTTGGACAGGTTTGAAATAGGTGGCCATCAGTATCCTGGGGTTGTCCAGCCTAGTTTCCTTTTTTGTTGTTGTTGTTCCATTTCATTTAAGAAAAAAGTAATTTTATGAGATTCGGGCCTGAAATACCAAATGTATGTCCTAATTTTGCCAACTTAATCCCATTTCTAAAGCTATTAGTTTACCCACTGCAGCTAGTTTCTGGATGAACTTGCATATTTCTGTTTGGCTTCTCAGCCAAATGGTGAAACCGGCCCGCTTTCTTGTTTGATCCCATTGGCCAAAATGGCTGTTCCCACTCAATCACAGAGTTGGCGAAACTTCAGAATAGTTTTGGCAAAGGTTATTCTGACACGATCTGACAAGTTGGAGGGCACAGTGCAATGAAGTACACTATCGTTTTGCCTCCACAGCTTTCATAAACCACCCAGAGCTGCAGATCTGTAGGAGGGTGACCCAGTATGGGGGTGGCATGTGTGAGGAAAGTCTTCTGTGGAAGGTGTGTGGTAAGTAGGCATTAACCAGGTAGAAAAGAATGGAGAAGTTCAAAGCAATGGAAACCAGGTAAGAAATGTTATGTGGGGATAATAATGTGGTGAGTTAAAGAGCTAAGGAATGACACAAGAGCTGGAACACAGCATTGAGGAGTAGGGGGCAGTGGGAGATGGGCTTAGGAGGAGGCCAGAACATGGCTTCTCTATGCCCATGCTCTATCTCATAGTGCCATCACTTGTAAAAAAGTCAACTCTTTAATTAAATAAACAACATATTCCAGGGCGCCTGGGTGGCTCAGTGGGTTGAACATCTGACTCTTGATTTCAGCACAGGTCGTGATCTCACAGTTTATGGGTTTGAGCCCTGCGTCGGGATCTGCACTGGCAGCACAGAGCCTGCTTGAGGTTCTCTTTCCCTCTCTCTCTGCCCCATCCCTGTTTGTAGTAACTCTCTCAAAATAAATGAATAAGCTTAAAAAATTGAAAAAAAAACAATAAATAAACAACTTCTTCCAAGGGAAGGTCTCAGGGTCACTGGTGTAGACAGCAGCCTTCCTTCGTCCTGACACCCCTGAGAGAACTTTATGTTTTATACATTAAGGAGGTGATTCTCCCACTTGAATCTGTTCTCTTTCTTCCTTCACATCATTCTTCACTTTCCTTCCCTGCATACCCATCCAGTTTGGTACTCTCTGCTGGTATTGTAGACCGTTTTCACATTGGGATTGTCAGGCCTAAAATGGCCTTCCTTCTCCAGCTGTAGAAAGGAGCTATAAGGTAGTTGTAAGGGCAGTCGAAACATAAGGCTGTGGGAATGTTTGCGGCTCCGAGAGACTTCTGAAATGACTTTGGTGGTTTTGGTTAGGAAAAATATAATGAAAAGCATCTCTGTATATGGCATGTCTTATTCTTACAAACTGTAGACATTAAGAGAGACAGACACACACACACAAAGACACAGAGACAGAGAGAGAAGGAGGAACAGAGAAAATGTCTATGTAATCCTGTGCAGTATATTAACTCTCCTTCTATGCTTAGGAAATTCCCAAATTTGCCTCTCACTATACACTTGACAATTATGGATAGTTTCCTCCCCAGCTTTTTTGTAGCTTTGTTTGCAACCATACTGTGCAACCCAGACTACGTCAAACAGGTTTGGCTGACCCAGATTTTGAATCACCAGCTACAGAAGCACGGAACTAGAGTCTGAAAATCTGTCTCAGTGAGAAGGGAGCAGCTGCCAGGCTTCGGGTTTCTAGGGATGGTAATGGCCGTGATTCTAGTGAGACCTGCCTCCAGAGTCTAGTAGCTAGGTGGGGGTAGGGATGGGATTGTCAATGCAAAAGCTATTTTGCCCAGCCATAGAGACAGTAGTGTTTCTAGTAGACCAATTCTTTTTTTCTTTTTTGATGTTTATTTATTTTTGAGAGAGAGAGAAAGAGACAGAGCCGAGCAGGGGAGGGGCAGAGAGAGAGGGAGACACAGAATTTGAAGAGGCTCCAAGCTCTGAGCTGTCAGCACTGAGCCTGAAGCGGGGCTTGAAATAGTCAGCCGTGAGATCCCGGCAGAGCTAAAGTCAGACGCTTAACCCACTGAGCCACCCAGGCGCTCCTCCAGTGGACCAATTCTGTGACATGATTTTGGGTATTGCTCCTGACTACTCTAAAAATGGCTTTTTATTTTCCCAGAGAGCTGTGTAATACCTTTTTTTTTTTTTTTTGCATAAATTTGCCCTTTTTCATTTCTGTTGCTTGCAACTAAGACCTGATTAATATACCGGATAAGTCTCTTCATCTCTTTGGGACTCAGTTTCCCGCTCTGTGAAATAGTCTGGTTAGTCTATATATTTTGGTAAGTTGGGCTAGCATAGTAAGGGGACTTATCAAGAGCATAAAAACATTCTATGCTCAAAATTAAAGAAATGAAAATAAGAGTTCTTTGAAGTAGAGATAACAAATCACAGAATGGCTCATTTAGGCCTCTCAGAAACTATTTCACACTCATTAGTTATTTTTTGGTATCAAAATGATTAATGACCTGGCAGTGAACTTCTCACTCCATATCGTGAATCACTCCTTATGTTAGAAATGTGTAGGGGCACCTGGGTGGCTCAGTTGGTTCAGTGTCTGACTTCAGCTCAGGTCATGATCTCACAGCTTGTGATTTCGAGCCCGCATCGGGCTCTGTGCTGACAGCTCCGAGCCTGGAGCCTGCTTCGGATTCTGTGTCTCCTTCTCTCTCTGTCCTTCCCCACCTTGTGCTCTTTCTCTCTCTCTTTCTCTCTCTCTCTCAAAATAAATAAACATTAAAAAAAAAGAAGTGTGCTTATCATGGAAGGAAGATATTTATGTTTTTAAAAAGTATTAGACTATAAGTTCTTTAAAAGAGTTTTAGTTTTTTTTAAAGGGGTATGCAATTTACCATTGTGGACAAAAATCACACTCTCCATGGGAATTGCAATATTCAGGCTGAAGAGATAATAAAAGGAGGGAGATGTTGTCTGGGAAGAAAAAGAGCTCCAGGGGAAAAAGGACGGATAGTCAGAACATATAAACTGAGCATTCAATTATTTTCCAGGGGAGGGAGAATCGAGATTTTTTTTTTTTTTAGAACGGAATAAAGGCTTTTATAGGACCATCAGTTTCTTTTTGGAAAATATTTCAAAGTATTTGACATTCACAGACCTTTATGGGCAACGTGAGATAGTTCTCAGGTTACCAGAACATAAATATATTTCAAACACTCACCAGTGAAGATAACTTATCTGCCTTAAACTTGGACATAAATTTTATAATATGCAAAACACATAATTGTTTTTGAGAATATGCAAATTTAGAAGAAACAAATGAGTTTGTGCAGATTTCCTCAATAAAAACTCTTTGAAGGCTGGAGAAGCTGAATGTTCTTTTTGTAACATAAAATTTGAAAGGTTAATTCCCCTGGGGTGATTTTAGGATGTTTCAAAACAAGATGTAACAAAACAAAAAGGCAGAAGTACACTTTTCCCATCACCTGGAAAATCACTCTGACGCTTTAATGATGAACTGGTTTAACGTTAAAACATCCTGATTCTCTCTTACTAACCTGAAAATATTGATAAGAAATGAGTACGTTTTCCCATCCACTCACATTAAATATTCACCAGAACAACAAGTACACATGAATTTTCTAATATCATGACTGATGGGCCCTACTTTGGATGCATTGTTCTAGAAAGTGTTTCCTCTCTGGTTAAAAGCCCCTCAAAGCCAAGGACTCTGTATTTTACCTCTTTCCCTATTTTTAAAAATTTTTTAAACATTCTTTTTGAAAGAGAGAGGCAGAGAGAGAGAGAGAGGGAGACACAGAATCCGAAGTAGGCTCCAGGCTCTGAGCTGTCAGCACAGAGCCCAACGCGGGGCTCAAACCCACAGACCGCGAGATCGTGACCTGAGCTGAAGTCTGAGGCTTAACTGACTGAGCCACCCAGGCGTCCAGGTGCCTCATCATTTTATCTCTTTCCAATAGTGGTATTGAGGATCACAGATCTTTGGGAACTATTTGACAGCAACCTTTCTTTTACTTTCAAAAACATTTGCATTCAAAGCCTATAAAACAGGAGCATTTGTAAGGGGTCATATGGACTTGGAAATCTAATGAACCAACTTTTGGTGTCCAGCACAATCTTTTTCTTTTCTTTTTCTTTTTCATTCTTCCGTTTACTCATACATTACGTTCAACTGCAATTTATTGAGCACCTACAGATATCGAGCGTTGTGCGAGGTGCTGAGATACAGGGGCGAGTAAACATACCTACTTTCTGATCTCGTGTCTAGTGACAGATTTGACTAAGAAAAAATCATTCTGACACCAATAAAATTGGAACTGAGCTAAGTGCTGTAAAAACATAAAAATGAAATGGCGGAGAGTGTCAAACACATGTTTTAGTCAGCCTTCCATTCCTAAGGACAGTCAATTGAATGGCAAATAATTCTTAATTATTTCCAACCTTTCATCAAGACCTACTGTTGGTATTTACAATAGGCGTGTTACGCTGGTTACAGGGATTAGGGACAACTTTCCCGAGGAGTGACTTCTGAACTGAGAGCTACAGAATACATCTCCAAGTGGCGGGCAAACTGCAGAAGGACACGTGCTTCAGGCACAGGGAATGGCATGTGCAAACCTGCAGCCCCCGTGACTCGTGGCGGCAGGATCCTGGTCACCAGCAGCCTTACCCCACCGCTCACTGCACCCCTCCCCCTCCCAAGATCCAATGATGCACACAAACACCCGACATTATCAATATCCAGCCGTTTAGGATACATGTCCTGACAATAAAATGGAACCAGTGCCCAGGCAAATGGAGAGCGAATTAAAAGAATTCCATTCACGGCATTCAGGGAAAAGAGATGGCTCAGAACAAGTTGGCTGTTGGGTAACAGTAATGAGTAATAGTAAAAGAGTGTTCCAAACACACAAGTCCCCCGGGAAGGGAATACCAAATTTATAATGAAGACGAAAAGTGAGGAACTGGAACATTTCAAAGGAAATGTTCAAAGAAATACAGAAAGTGTGAGACATCCTCAATGGCACCCTCAAAGAGATGGAAACAACTATGAATTAAAAATGATGGTTGGAGAATGAATAATGATGGACTCTGAGATGTGCCACCCAGTTCTTGCACCACACCCCCCCCCCCCCCGGGAGAGATTTGATCCAGGAGCTGGCAGGTGTGTTACTAGGAGGAGCTGTCAGCCTGGGGTTGACTCAGCAGCAGAGCCACTTAGCCCTAAGTCAACCCTCCCCTAGGTGGCCAACAGCCACTGACAAACACAGCTAGAGTTACAAAGGCCTGGCCATTCTGGCCTCACAGGAGACGTCGGGAATGTGTCTTCGTAGCTCCAGACAACTCCCCTTGAGGTTGGCTGATGCTGTCATTGGGAACTACACCGGTGTTTGATTTCGACCTCTGCCCAGTCGGGTATTGTCCCCCGCATCTCACAAGTGCTGATCCAACAGCACTCCCAATACACATATTTCACGCTAGACTCCTTCTCAGACTCTGCTTTCCAAGGAGCCCAACCTGAGACAAAATGCAAGCCATCCCACAGGAGATACTAAGTTAAGAGCCTGAGATGAAGTGGAAAATGGCAGCACTGAGGAAAGAAATTAAAAAAGATATGCCGCAGTATGTAAAACCACCCCGGAAGCGGCAATGAATAGAATTGAGGTGCAGAAAATAGAATCAGTTATTGGAAGGTCCAGTTTGAAAAACAGCCTACAAAATGAAGTTGAAATGGGCCAAGAGGGAAAGGAATCAGCAATGAAATGAACTACGTGGAAGTGAGGTGTTTGCATGAAGATCGGAGTTATTGAATACAATAACCGAAGAAACCATAGAAAAATGTAGAATAGAATTTTTTTCTCAAGTGGAGAAATGTATGAATCTTTAAGTGTGCACCTTTTTCGCCTTAGTTTGAGTGCGCGTAGTTTATTGGAGAGGTAGTCTCAGGACACCGAGGAAGAGGGGAAAGTGGGAAAAATAAGGGAGTGAAGAATATGTTGATGAGCTGTTTTCGATGATGGGCCCCTAGATCAGAGGTGCAAGAACGCAACACAGCTCAGAGTGATCCCACCAGCAAACAGGAGGCTGGGGCACTTAGCCGCCCTCCGGCCTCCATTGTTGAGGTTGGTTCTGTTGGCATCGACTCTGCCATTCTGTGATGGTGCGCAACCAAGCAACCTCCTGGCACTGGAGGAAGCCTTCGGGAGGAGGAAAAGAGCGAATCCAAGTTTCGAGATGGGAAACCGCAAGCATCCTTGGAACCGTCTTCACCTACAGATAAATTCAGGCGGACCAAGGGGATATCGGGCAAGATGTCACTGGCTTTTGAAAACAATCAGAAAAATACCAAGATTGAGACTTAATTCGGTGAGGTTATTGAAATTCAAGAACAAATAAAAATTGCAAAACCATAGAGCTGAAACATGTCACCTATAGAGAAGATATACACTCTCCCCTCCCCCTTTTGAATGTGCAATGACATAAGACAAAGGAACCAATGTGCGGAGTGTTGTAGGACAATAAATATATCCAGTTAATAAACGGACAAAACCAGCCCATGCAAACCAAATACCCCTCACTGACGTGGAATTTGTATATTTAAATGACCATCAGTGACCACTGGATGCACGATGTCCACTGTGCCTTCATCGTATCCCCTGTACATTGTACCTGGCACATTACAGGCACTTTAATGTAAGGGGCGCCTGGGTGGCTCGGTTGGTTAAGCATCTGCCTCTTGATTTGGGTTCAGGTCATGATCTCACAATCAGGAGATTGAGCCCCACGTCAGACTCTGCACTAAGCGTGAAATCTGCTTGGGATCCTCTCTCCTCTTTCTCTCTCTCTCCCCCTCTACCGCTCCTCAAAATAAATAAACAAAAATAAATAAATAAATAAAGGCAGTCAGTAAATACTTGTTGAATGAATTAATGTGTCAGTGAAGACATTTAATGGGAAATAACACTGGTAATCATATACGTAAAGAGAAGATAGGTGCAAATTCCCTGATCATAAAAATATTTTAAATATTACACAAAGTACTATAGCATACAGTATATAAGAAGTAATATATAAATATTATATAAATATATATAATTTATATAAATTTATATAAACATATAAATATATAAGTAATACTTCCACACAAGTGCATGTGGTTAGAAGAAAGCATTACCTTTCTCTAACTCCTTAAACAGAACCACTGCCACATTACTACTCAGTTTCTGACTTGCCTATTTATATATACACACATATAATTATTTACCCAAACATGCACATGTGCATGTGTACAAATGAGAATCGGGATGTCAATATGCCTTCGATCTTTAAAATACCAATTAGATAAAATATAAACAAAACTATAGTGCAAATAAATGATAAAATTCAAAATAGTATTAATAGATACATTAAATTAAATGAACATAAGCACAAACATATCAACGTGAAAATACTGCAAACTGAAAAACAAAATCTTATGGTAAACTCTGATGTCAAAGAGGAAATTAAAACTTCCGTGGATCAGGGGCACCTGGGGGGTTCAGTTGGTTAAGCATCTGATTTCACCTCAGGTCATGGTCTCACTGTTGGTGACTTTGAGCCCCACGTCGGGCTCTGTGCTGACAGCTCAGAGCCTGAAGTCTGCTTCGGATTCTGTGTCTCCCTCTCTCTCTCTCTCTGCCTCTCCCTGACTTGTGCTCTGTCTCTCTCTCTCTCAAAAATAAACATTAAAAAAACTGTTGATCAATATCTGGGTAATAGCAATAATAAAAATGCTCTAAATTCTACTACAAGGTGGAGCTGAAGCTATATTCAGAGGTAAATGTATAACTTAAAAATATTAATTTAATCATAAGAAATCACAGCAATACATTAATTGACCATCCAACAAGAAGATTATAGTAAAATAAAAGGTATTATGAAAGGAAAACATGAGGGAATTGGTAAAGATAAAAGTAGAAATTAACGTATTAGGAAATAAAATAGAATTGATAAATGACCCCACAATTACTAAAACAAGTACACAGTAACTAATGAAAGGGAAGAATGAAAAACATATAAAATTAACAAATTAGAAAATAAACACAGACACAGAGAATCTAATAAAAATGTAAAGATTACATGAAATACTTGATTCTGTATAAAAATACAATAATTAAAATTAACTTGAAATTATTGACTCCCAAATAGTAAAGAAGTGATTATGACATTTAAACAGTCCCAGGCACCTTCACAGGTAAATTATTTCATGAATCAGGTTATTTTAATGGCATCTAAGCTGGTCCAGAGCATTCTATATAAATATGCAAATGTATGAGTTGTAAGCAGGTTCATTGCAGATTTATTTATAATAATGAAAATGTAAAAATGATGTATATGTTCTTTGAAAAAGTACAAGTAAATAAAGTAAGATTCATCTACATAGGTGATATGAGAACCAGGAAATGGAGACATTATTCCAAAATGGTACATCAAGGAAAATTTCCCCAGAAAAAAATGATAGAGTAATGCACGAGCTATATTTCAAAGGATGAGTAGGAATTAGTCATATGAAGAATGGGTTAGGGTAGTCATTTTAGGGAGGGAACAACACATAGAATGTTGTATAGACATAATCCCAAAACAAGACTGATTAAAATACCTCTAGATGGGTTGGTGAGCCTGGGGCAAGAGATGAGTACAGAAGAATGGAAAAAGAGGTTAGGAGAGTTGCTTCTGGGGCACTTGGGTGGCTCGGTCTGTTAAGCATCCAACTTCGGCTCAGGTCATGATGTTGCGGTTCATGGGTTTGAGCCCCACGTTGGGCTCTGTGCTGACAGCTCAGAGCCTGGAGCCTGCTTTGGATTCTGTGTCTCCCTCTCTCTGCCCCTCCCCGGCTTGTGCTCTTTCTCAAAAAAAAAAAAAAAAAAAAATCATTGGTTTATTTATTTAAATAAGTAAACATTGGTTTAGAACTTGGTTCAGAACTTGATATAATCAAAGTATGACTGATCCAGTACCAAGAAAGCAAATACATTGCAACGTACATTGCATTCAAGTTACATAGTAAATAAATACATAGAATTTTTATGCACATGTTTATTGTGAACCTTAATTCTGTATCCATAGAAAACTGGCTGTATCATTAACCAAGTGATGCTAGTGGAAAGTTATCTTTTCTTTCACTGCCTGGGTTATTTGCAATCACTGCTTCAATTCTGGGTCCAGTTCTGGTCCATGTCCCATGTCAGTATGTTCTAGAACTGTTACTTCTTTGTTGAGGACTGGAAAATCACCACAAAGGATTCACATTCCTTCTGTCTGCACTTCCTTAACATCCCCATGTTCAGGCCTTTGTTACTGATTTTTCTATCCTTCACAGGGAACTTTATGAAAGTTGAAGTCTAAGGAGGTTCACTCTTTTTTAAATGCATATTCTTTGGGACACCTGGATGGCTCGGTTAAGCATTGGCTCTTGATTTTGGCTCAGGCTCTGCGCTGACAGTGTAGAGCCTGCTTGGGATTCGCCCTGTCTCTCTCTCTCTCTCTCTCTCTCTCTCTCTCTCTCTGCTCCTCCCCTGCTCATGCTCTCTCGGTCTTTCTCAAAATAAATAAATTAAAAAAAAAAACCTTAAAGCAAATAAATAAGATGCATATTCTTTAAAGCAATAGGCTGTCCCATTGCAGTAGCCCTGGGGGCATAACAAAAACCGCCTTGGAATTTGGCTCAAATATTTTTCCTAGGTGAAGTTCTACCTAAAAAGTCTCTCTTACCACTCAAGAGTCATTGATTCCCTTCACTTCCCATGTTTTCTCGTCAGAAATGTTTCCCCCCTGAAACTCCGCCCTCACTTTGCCCTTTCTGCCTCACGCTTCACCAGTGAGTTTACTCAGGGTTTCAAGCTCAGGGTCCAGATGGTGGTGGAGACAGGACATTCAAGTCCCACCAGGAGGCATTTCATGGGATACTTTCTATCCAGACTCATTGGCCATTCACCGTTCTCCGAGAAAGGAACTCGATTCAATCTTCTCATTCATTAAATTATTCCATGAATAGTTATTAAAACCTATTATTCATCAGGCACTGAGCTAGGTCCTGGGAATATGGATGCGAGCAACACAGAGTTGTTGCTACACCTCATCTCCCATGAGTAAGTAAGATAGCGAAACAGGTAAAGTCAATCAATAGACTACAGTGAGTGCAATGGAGAAAAGCTGTAGAGGAACAGTCAGGAGAGGATCCTATACAGTGTGGGGGGAGGGCACTGGTCTTGGAAGACTTTCTTGGATAAGGTCACAAAGGAGTGATACCATGAACCGGAGGAGGATTTAGCCAGAGAAAGATGGCATGTGTGCGTGCGCGGGCGCGCATGTGCTTTGCGTTGGGACTGGTCCTTAGGGTTACACGTGTCGTGGGGGAAGTAGTGAAAAGGTAGCCTAGCACTTCCTGTACCTGGAGATAACAGGACAGAGAGGTGCTTTCACAGCCTGTATGAGGATGCATTAGTTGAGCTTGCTGATTTTGTAACTTAAGCCTTTTGAATTTCTTAAAAATCAGATGCCTGCATTTTAAGCGATTCAGAAGCAATCCGTACACAGTAACAGCAGAAAAACAAATACTCTGCCTTAGCAATGTTTTCTTTCACTGGCTTTTTCACAAAGCCATTCAAATGATGAACTTAATTTCCACCCTTAGAACAGTTTAGGTAGAAGCAGCTCTCTAGGCATATAGAAAAGAGATGAAAGTAAATATTTATTGGCACAATTCATTTTCTCTTACGCTTCCCAGCCGTGATTCGGATCAAATAGAGCTGAAAGACTGCAGGGATCAAAGGGCTAAATATCATGAAGTGGCCACATAAATTCCGAAGCTGTTTTTCATTTCAGGAATATATTACGAGTGTCTTTGGTGACCTATAGAAAATGATTTTACGCTCTTGCTCTCAATTTGAAATAAACTCATCGTGGGACACAAGAGGCATTCATAATTTGCTTAATGCCTGCTTTATGCTGCAATAAATACATACGTACATGCCTGCATACACACACAACCTAACAGATTGCGGAGGAAGGAGGATTTTTAAAGATCTACACTTTGGAGTCATTTATTCATTTGTCTATTTATTCATTAATTCAACAGTTTGTTTTGTGCCTATATTGTCACAGTTGCAAGGCACTGACGATACAGGTGGACAAGGCAGGTGTGATTCCTGCCTCTGGAGCTTAGATTCTTGTGGGGAAGACATACAGTGAATAAGCCCATAAATAAATGCAGATTCTAATAAATGCTATAAAGCAAGTAAGTGGATTGATTTGATACAGAATGACTTAGCGGTGCCATATTAGGCAGGGTATAAGGGAACACTTCTCTTCATAAGTGACATTAAAACTGAAGCTTGAGTCTGACTTTCTTTAAAATCTCAGTTTACAAATATGTAAAACGGGGTAATAAAAGATCCCATCTGATAGGACTTTTGAAAGGATGACATGAGATCATGAAGGTACAGGACCCAGCTTAGTGCCCGACAGTTCTCAATAAATATGATTATTGAAATAGATTATCGTTTATAGAATATGCCCCTACGTGTTTTCTTAAATAAAATTGCTGGAACTCACAAAGGCACACCTGGACTGTGATGTAAGGCTGTGTATTTAAAAAAAGACTGAACACCAGATTAAGAAATAGCCCAGTGCTTCTTTAAAAATTGAAAATTAATTTGTATCAGCCCCTTCTAAGCTGAGAGGCACGAGAGAGGAAGTGAGACACAAGACAGAGTGAGACAGAATCGGGGAAGCAGAAGCCAGGAGCAAGTTTTGTGCGCTGTTCAGAATCTCATCTGCTCTGTATCATCTTCTGTGCTGACCACAGCTCCAAAAGCAGGGAGTTACTTGCCCCCCAAAACTTACTTACCAAAAGCCCTGTATCCCCTTACAGAAGGGTGTGGCTGAAGGGTTTGAGGTCATCATGGGCCTTGCTGGAGTCTGGGCTTTTTCAAGCATGCTGAGGACACGTGTTCCATTAGAAGTGCTGGAGAAAAATTGGCTCAGATGACCCCGAAAATTTGTGTCTGTGGCACATGTTCATCTCCCTCTGACCTTCCCCACCCACATGCTTTCCTAAGCACAAGCACGGTGATGGCAGTAACGGCTGCTGGTGTCTGTACAAAACTTTATAGCTCATAAAGCACTACTTGGTGCAAGGTCATGATAGCCCTGATGGCAATCTGTTGAGTTGTTGTTATTTCCCAGTCATTTTTAAATGAAGGGCGGCTGTCCTAAGAACACCCAGGTCATAAGGACAAAAAAGTGGCCTGACTGGTGTCAAATTACCATCACTTTGGGAATATAAATTCTCATTTTTTGCCTTCTATTTTTACTTAGATAGTGCACGTACTGATCATTGTGATCTCCTAAAGAGAGCACTGAACACAAGATGGACACCCCAAATTTGCCTCTAGACAGCAAATGATGGACAGCCTGTTAGGACAGATTATGATGAAATACTTTACGGAACGCATTTGAGACACCTTGTTAGTATATCATCAATTCTCTTTCCCTTTTTATCTTGGCTGCTGGGGAGTCCTGAATAAATTTCACAGCTCTCATCTCTTTTCTTCATAAATTTTCTTCTTTTCCTTTTTTCTCATTTGAACTTTCCTGTGGATATGTATATATCTCCATTGATAACTACATCTCTATGTTTCTACAACCACATTTACACTTCTATCTTTGTGGCAAGCTGCGTCTCGTGTAGTTTCAAAGCAGTGAAGACATAAATCATAGAACTCAAAGCAACTGAGCAACTTGTGAATCTAGAGAGAGTATTTTGGCATGACCAAGGAAAGCCATTTTTTTAGCATATTAGCCTGAATAAAGACACAGATTGAAGTCACTTTGGATTTTGCCTTAATTTTATGTAGATCCCTTTATTTTAGTCCATTTGCTCATTCGCAGACTTAAAACAAAAATGCTGCTTCTTTGTGGCATCCCCTGTAACATTCTAACAGAGAAACACAGGGCCATGTTGAGACAGAGACTCCAGTTATTAATTTAAAAAGTAAGAAATTTCCGTTTCTAGAAAGCTTGTTGACTCATTATTAATTTATTTGTCAAAACATAATTGCACTGTAGGCCAATTACTATTACTTTTGACTGACACACTTTGATGACAAAGTGGGAAATATGTCATTAAGTTAAAGTCAATTATAAATGTACACATCAAGGATTTTAACGAAAGTTTTCCTTTTGATATATAAATAGTAGAAAGTTTGAGCTTCTGGTTTTGGAGTGAAGATGCCCAAATGATTCTTCATTTTTAGCTTTGAAGCCTGTGTGTGTATGTGTATATTTGTGATAGTTCTAGAAACTGCACCTGTAGCAAGGCTTACCAAGTGCATTACTAGAGGAAACACTGGGTGGGGAAAACAATATCCGATTTGTAGAAAACGTAGTTTTCTGAGGAATTCCCTATTGATTTTCCTCTATTTAACCCCAGGCCTTTCTTTCCCAAAGGACTGAGTTATGTGTCAGATATGCTCATAATCAGTCTATTTCTTTCTTAATTTAATAGAAATTTGTTGAGCACCTATCCTTAGAAATCATCCTTATACTTTATCATCTAAACTGGAACACTTTTGAGAGCAGTGAGGATGTTACAGTTAAGACACATGAGATCTGGGGATTCGTTACCTTTTTCAAGGTCACACTGATAGTAAAGGACAGACGGGAAGGCCACCTTCACATTGAATGTCTTTCCAAGACTTTGCATTGAGGTAGCATTCAGTACAGAGTAAGCATTCAACAAATTTCTGATGATTTAATGGGAAATGAATTATTATGCTAAATGAAATAAGTCTGACACAAATAGCAGGTTCTCATTTATATATGGAACCTTAAAAAAAAAAATCTTTAAAAAAGGAGTCAAACTCATAGTAACAGAGAGTAGAAAGATAGTTACCAGGGGTGTGGAGGTGGGGAGTGGGGAAGAGAGAGATTGATCAAAGGGTACAAATGTTCAGTTATAGGATGAGTAAGTCCTGGAGACGTAATCTATTATATTATATTACATACCTGAAATTTGCTAACAGAATATATCTTAAGTGTGCTCACCACACACACACACACACACACACACACACACACACACACAAAAGATAGCTGTTAGGGCACGCGGGTGGCTCAGTTGGTTGAGCGTCAGACTCTTGATTTTGGCTCACGTCATGATCTGAGTGAGTTCAAGCCCCACGTCTGTCTCAGCCCTGCTTCAGGCTCATTGCTGATAGTGCAGAGTCTGCTTAAGATTCTCCCTCTCTCTCTCTGCCTCTGTCCCTCCCTGCTTATACTCTGTCTCTCTCAAAATAAATAAATACACTTAAAAAAACATGAAAATGTAAAAAAGATAACTATGTGACATAATAGATGTTTTTATTAGCTTGGTTGTGATGATCATATATATATATATATATATATATATCACCTTGTGTACCTTAAATACATACGATTTTCATTTGTCAATCATATTTCAGGAAATCTGGAAAAATAAACTAATGGGGGGAAAAGAAAGTAAAAATGAAATGCTTTTACAAAAGTAATTTTTATTTATTTTTTTTTTTAATTTTTTTTTTTCAACGTTTATTTATTTTTGGGACAGAGAGAGACAGAGCATGAACGGGGGAGGGGCAGAGAGAGAGGGAGACACAGAATCGGAAACAGGCTCCAGGCTCCGAGCCATCAGCCCAGAGCCCGACGCGGGGCTCGAACTCACGGACCGCGAGATCGTGACCTGGCTGAAGTCGGACGCTTAACCGACTGCGCCACCCAGGCGCCCCTAATCTCCCTATTTTAAAGTAAATTGATTACCAACCTTAATTTTATCTGTGACTTTAGTACTTCTTTGCCACGTAAGGTAACATATGCACAAGTTCCAGGGATTAGGATGGGGACATATTGGGAGTGGGGGGGGGGCGCGGATATTATTCTGCCTAAACCAGGGAGCAAGGAACTTTGAGTTTAGTTCTCTAAATTTGAATTGATGAAGCAGAGATGATTCAGTGTTTTGTTTTATTCCCTCTCTTGGAATGTAATAATCAGGAGGTCCATATTCAAGTTTGAGGCATTTTTATGCCACTGCTCATTGTGTATCTTGTTAGGCGGAATGTAGATGATATGGCTGGGCACACTGTGAAATAAACAGACTGGGTGGTGTCTTTTTGACCTAGGATGCAGCGTGTCTGTGACGCTAATTTAACCGATGTCCTATTCTGACTCTTTCCAAGGGCCTCTAGGAACAAGATTTGAATGGCCCAGGTCATAGAAGGAGCAGTTGGAAGTCTATGTAATTTTTAAGAAATCGCATTTGGAAACACAAAATAAACACAAAATAAATCAGTCAGTATTTTAGATTCCCCACGGCACCTAAATCAAACCTTTGGGCAGAAAGATGGCATTGTAAACCAGGACACTCCTGGTTATCTAGGGCACACGCTCACAATAACTGAAGCAGATTCTGAGCATACAGATACTGATCTCCTCCGTGTTTTACAGGTTTCCTCTCTCCGTAGTTCATTGCGTTCGTCAGGCCACGAGACTGGCATGCATTGCAATGTAAGAAAACATGACCGGTGGAAACAAAAAGGCTTTGGAATCGTACAGGAGTCCTGGTTTTGAGCTACATCTCAGTCATTTCCTAACTATCTTGGATAAGTCTCTGCATTTTGAAATTGAGCTTTCTTGTCTGTAAAATATAGGTGGAAGGGTCGAAGTTCTTTTCAAGCAACAGAATCCACATTTGCAATTTTAAGCAGAAAAAAAGTTTATTTTAAAAGGTACTGAATAGTCCATAGACTCAACGGGAAATCTGCACAACAGCATGAGATGAAGCTCCCTGGCTAGAGTTGAAAGCTAGACCCCAGCCCCATCTGGTGAGGAGACCACCCGTCACACAGAGCATTTGTTGCCATGCTTTGCAGTGTTCCCAAGAACTCCACGGTAACTGTCACTCTTGGTACCAACTTCTACTTTGGTTTATTGCTCCAAAATGAGGTCTAGACTGGGTGCTTCTGATTGTTGGTATGTTGGTTCCCAGGTTTACATTTTGGCTTCAGGAGGCTGGGAGAGGGTGCACGGTCAGGCTTATGCGGGGAAAAGTGACCCCAAGGAAGGGAGGATATATTCCAAGTTGTGAGGCAGCTAAAAATACAGCACATGCCCACCACAGAGAGTGAGTGAGTGCACATGGTACACCTCACAGGGTTGGGGTGATGATCAAGTTAACAGATGAGAAAGCCCTTTGAAAAAGATAAATTTATGCTTTCATTATGCATCATTCCCTGCTCTGATCTTATCTCTATTGTAGTTGCTAGTTTCCAAGTCATTTGTCGTTATTGCATTATTAGTTCACTGAGGATAAAACTCACAGCTTTTATATCCCTACTACCTATTTACCAGCTGGAGGGTTAGAGAGGCTCAGAAAATGGTTATTGCATGGATACAGACAATAAACAAGAAGATACGTTTCCTCCAACTCCCCACTGGAAAAAGAAGATCCTGGTTACACATTTTACAGACTAAGCATGGCAGTGAGGTTAGGAACATCCTTGGCACATCAGGGAAATCAACACCTGCACATGCTTCTTCTTGCTCTGTATCTTTCCATTTTCACACATGTAGTTTCTGGGTCCACTCCAAAATAATCACCTTGACCTCTCCTCAAAATGTGAAGACTAAAATAATCTTAAGCATCACATCACTCAGCGATTAGGAGTTACTCCTGGTTGTCGACCACTTTATTCTCTTCTTGTACCTTTGCTTCTGATAACTCTGTACATTCAGCATAACTATCATAAGCCCTCTTCACAGGGAAAACGATTAAGCTGTGACCTCATCAATTAAAGGCCACATTGTGCACACACTCAGCAACTCACCCCACTGTCCTCTTTGAAGATCACAGGGTCTTCAAAGGGTCACAAAATTAAACATTCTCAATGAATACTGGTTCAGCCTTTGAATCATGGATGTGATCCCAATGTATACTTAGAATGATCTTTTGTGGAAGTATAATTAACATCTGTGGCTATTTTCTTCCTGAGAAAATTGTCCAAGTTTGCACAGCTTTTAAGAGGTAAACCAGTGTATAGATTGTGTCCTTCCGTATACCATCGGAAAAATTGAACTGTGGTATCTCTTCTACTGATATTAAAAGATACATCCACATATTTTGTGCACTAGGTTAGAGATTTATCAGGGTGATCTTGGTTCAAGGGGAAAAAAGTTCCCAAATTGCCTATCAGACTGAGGTCATTTGCGGGATGTAGTACATTGGAAATGAAAGTCCCCAAAGTTATTATAGTTCTATTTAAGAAGTCTGGGTACCATTTTCTTGTGACAGGACCCTTAAATAGATGGATGGGAGGACATGTCCTAATTATGGGTATCATGTTGACAAGGTTCCAAGGATTGGAGTTTTAGAGGTTGTAGGACCAGTGATGGGTAACTCTTGGCCAAGAAAGTCACATTTAGGCAAAGAAAAAAGTGCCGAGAATCTTTCAAGTAAAGATCTCAGCTTTGACACTATCCCTAGGTGCACATGGGGATTGTTGTGGGTGGGAAAGGAATAAGGTCTGCACGTGCTCAATAGTTAGGCTTCTGTGTGACGATACACTAAATCACACATCGTGGGGCGCCCGGGTGGCTCAGCCGGTTAAGCGTCCGACTCTTGACTTCGGTTCAGGTCATGATCTCATGGTTTGTGAGTTTGAGCCCCATACCGGGCTCTGCGTGGACAGTGAGGAGCCTGCTTGGGGTTCTCCCCCCCCCCAAAGTAACTAGACTTGAAAAATAATAGTAATAAAAAGAATCATACATTGTATGTGTGGAAACACCTATTAAACAGCAAGAAGGTGAGCATCAGCTGGTCCCAGAGAGAAGTAAAGATCAGTCCTCTGCTGAGGGTCAGGGGTAAAAATGCAAGGGTTCCTCAGAAGTTCAGGCATGCTCACCTGTGGCCTGCTCTTGGAGCTGCTGCTCCTTTCTTCTCAAGAAGAGTATTTATTTATTTACTTATTTATTTTAATGTTTACTTATTTTTGAGAGGTGGGGGAGGGGCAGAGAGTGAGGGAGACACAGAAGCAGGCTCTAGGCTCCGAGCTGTCAGCACAGAGCCCGACATGGGGTTCGAACTCACGCACCACAAGATCAGGACCTGAGCTGGAGTCAGATGCTTAACCAACTGAGCCCCCCAGGTGCCCCTCAAGAAGAGTTTTTTGAGGAGAAAATATACTCATAATTCCGATATTTCTTTAAGCTTTAATCAAGTAAATGCCAACCTGAAGGAGATCCAACAAATCTTAGTTTCAGATCGCCCATGTGCACGCACACATGTGGTTATTGCATTTGAAATAAAAATGTAACATAAAACCATGACAAAGAAAAATGCCAGAGGGGCAAAGTGAAATGCAATTTGAGTTTCAAGATGTATCTGAAAAGGAACTCTTTACCTATCATTTGAATTTCATCTCTGCCATATTAGAATGATAAGGCAGGAATTAAATGACTCCAATAATCTGCTTTTTTTTTCTTAATTAGGATTCAAATTCTACATGAAAGAGCTCCATTTCCCCCATATTGAATGTTATCCAGACTTAGATGTTCCCTGAAGTTTCTCAGTCTTAGGGTCTGAGGACCTCAGACACTGCTAGCACGGTGTGGTGGCAAAGGGAATGGGGAGTGATGGCAGGAGAAGGACAACCAGATTCCCCTGGGGAAGCTTGTGGGTCCCCAACCCCCACTTTAACCCAAACCATTATATTTGGACCAATATTATCATTGGGCTTTCTCTTAAGATTACTAAGCCAGTACTAGGATGAGGCAAACGAGGCATTTGCCTTGGGCACAAAATTGAAGGGGATGCCAAAAAAACTCAGTAATTGACGTAAGGAATATTTAATGCGATCTTTAAAAAAAATCAAGTAAGTTACCTATGGCTCACAGACTAGCCATCTGTTTTGTTAAAATTTTATTTGAATTGTGTCCATCATTAGCATGAGTGAAGATCACACAAATACAGAGCTGGATCCTGCCTTTATTAAAAAACAAAACAAAAACAAAAACAAAACTTACAAACAGAGAGGGAGGGAGGCAAAGCATAAGAGACTCTTCAATACAGAGAACAAACTGAGGGTTGATGTGGGGTGGGGGGGAGGGGAAAGTGGGTGGTGGGCATTGAGGAGGGCACTTGTTGGGATGAGCACTGGGTGTTGTATGTAAGCCAGTTTGACAATATTATATTAAAATTTTTTTTAAAACAATGTGTTCATCATGGATTATGGGTTTTTTCTTATTTTTTAATATTTTAAAATATGACATTAAATATTACTTATCGTCATTACTGAGGTTTTTTTTGGCATCACATCCAAAATGAGAACTTCACTTGCCTCACTGTAATTCTGGGTTTTTGATATTTGGTCTCCAGATTAAATTTTAAACAAAACATACGCTGAAAAAATTTGTGAATCATAGCCCTTGAATATGAACAATGACATTGTGTCTAGGAAGGAAAGAAGGAAGAAAGAAAGTAAGGAAGGAAGAAGGGAGAGAGGGGGGAGGGAGGGAGGGAGGGAGGAAGGAAGGAAGGAATAAAGGAGAAAGGGGGGAGGGAGGAAGGAAGGAAGGAAGGAAGGAAGGAAGGGAGGGAGGAAGGGAGGGAGGAAGCGGTGAGGGAGGGAGAGAAGAAGGAAGGAAGGAAGGAAGGAAGGAAGGAAGGAAGGACAGAGGCAGAGGCTTTTCTCCAAAACCGAGGGCAGAATCCTACCTCCTCCACCAGCCAGTATGATTTCCTTTTTCGATTTGCTTTTGTTTGTCTGCTTGTTTTTAACTTAGGAGAATGGTTAAGGGTATGATCTGGGGTCTAATCCTGGCTCTGAAATTTGACATGCTTTTAGAGTTGTATTTTTAATTCCCTGACTTTCAATATCCTTATCTGTAAAATGGGGGTAACATCTATTTCATAGCATTTGTGTGATAACAGATGAAGACAGTGCGTGAAAAGGTCTCAAGCTCGGTTTCTGACATACACTAAAGTCTCAATAAATGTTAGCAGTTGGCTTTCTTGTTTTTCATATGATTGACATTGTTTGATTTTTTTGATTAAAAAAATTTTTAAGGTTTATTTTTGAGAAAGAGAGACAGAGCATGAGCAGGGGAGGGGCAGAGAGAGAGGAAGACACAGAATCCAGAAAGCAAGCTCCAGGCTCTGAGCTGTCGGCACAGAGCCCAACGCGGAGCTTGAACCCAAGAACCACGAGATCATGACCTGAACTAAAGGCTGATGCCTAACTGACTGAGCCACCCAGGCACCCCAACATTGTTGATTTTTTTAAAGTAATATTTTCACTATTAAATGACAGCATTCAATTACAGAAGATGAAGTATATTTTTTGTATTAAATATATATTATGGTATATACCTAGTATCAAATTACATTACACATGTATATATTAAATATGTTATATTTGTATATCATATAATATATAATATCAGTATATATCTCTTGACTTAGCCTGTGTGTACCCACCAGAGTCCATGTCTTACACATACGATGTATCTTGCAGTTTGCTTACGTGATTCAGCTTAGTCTAAGTTTTATTAAGTTGGTACCATATTTCCAAGAGAAGTAATAGCGCTAGTCATCTTCATTTTTCCTATTTTTTCTTTTTTTTTAATTTTTTAAAATTTATTTTTGAAGGAGAGAGAGAGGGAGACACAGAATTCAAAGCAGCCTCTAGGCTCTGAGCTGTCAGCACAGAGCCTGACTCAGGGCTCAGGCTCAGGGACCGTGAGATCATGACCGGGGCTGAAGTTGGACGCTCAACCGACTGAGCCACCCAGGTGCCCCATTTTTCTTATTTTTTCAATCCTCACAACAACCTTGTGAGATATATAATGTTATTTACATTTGCCAGTGAGAAAACAAGGGCTCAGAGAGTCTGTGACTAGCCCAAGGCCTCATTACTATTTCTAGAGTTCTGTTTGAATACAGTTGAGCACTTTTGATCCAGTTGTGATTATTTTTTATTTTATTTTATTTTTTATTTTATTTTTTATTTTATTTTATGATCTTTTTTAAATATAGTTTATTGTCCAGTTGACTAAAATATAGTGTATACAGTGCCCTCTTGGTTTTGGGGGTAGATTCCCTTGATTCACCGCTTACATACAGCCACCAGTGCTCACCCCAACAAATGCCCTCCTCAGTGCCCGTCACCCATTTTCCCCTCCCCAGCAACCCTCAGTTTGTTCTCTATATTTAAGAGTCTCTTATGGGTTTGCCTCCCTCTCTGAAACTATTTTTTTCCCTTCCCTTCCCCCATGGTCTTCTGTTAGGTTTCTCAAGTGGTGATTATTTTGTAACTTGCTTGGTTTTGTTTTAATTCCACAGCTGAATCACACTATATCTCAGAGTGTGAGCATATGTGAACCACTTATAGTTCGATTGATGGTCATTTTCTTTCCTGCACGACTTACGTAGGCATCAGTTCTTCTGAAAAGACTTTACTAATATGCTCAAGCTGGATTAGATGCTGCCGTAACATCAGCTACTTCTTGCTATCCCAGCACTTATAAGATACCCTATAATCATCTTTTAGTATGCTCATCTGCTGCCCAAATACTCTGGCCTTCATGAGGTTGCTTAATGTGCTTTATTCACTCCTGTATCCGCAGTACCCCATGCAGTCTTTGGCATCTAGTAAGTGCTCAGCTAACACTAATTGAATAAATGGTTCTGTCGTGTATAAAAATTACTATTCACTGAACAAGGAAGGACATTAAGATCTTCCAGATAAGGTGAGAAAAGTGAAATTTTGCCCCACCAGGCCTTGATCTGTTGATCGATCTGTAACATTTTTCTGGAATTGTTCTGCAATTCATCTCACAAGCCAATCATTACATGAAAAGCATGAAACTGCATATCAATTTAATCTGACTCCCCTCCTTCGGAGTTTTACATATTGAAACTTCACAAGTTTTTGATATACAAAGAAATTTCTAATATGAATAAGTTTCCAAGGAGTAGAGTCAGGCTAAGATAGGGATTTACGCTTTAACTTCCTCATATCTGTTAGAAGGAAGATGATACAACCATTAAGGCATCAACCGGGGGCGCCTGTGTGGTTCAGTGGGTTAAGCGTCCAACTTGTGGCTCAGGTCATGATTGCAGTTCATGAGTTCGAGCCCCGCGTTGGGCTCTGGGCTGACAGATCAGAGCCTGGAGCCTGTTTTGTATTCTGTCTCTGTCTCTCTCTCTGCTCCTCCCTGGCTTGTACTGTCTCTCTTCAAAAACAAATAAACATTAAAAATTAAAAAAAAAACACATCAACCAAATAAGGGAGTATTTTCATGGTGAGATTATACACACCAATATTTCAAGATGATTTCAGTAGTGTTCTCTGCAAATCCAGATTGTTATAATTGCCTGTTATGTTTAACTACACTCAGCATCTAATATTTTTTTTTCTTAACAATAAACAGAAATAGCTTTTGTGATAGTAATAAAATACCTGCTGTTACACTACTCTAATCTGATACCATCCAGGAAGTTATATTCAACTTTCAGAAAGTCTCATATTCTGTAGCTATTTAATAACTTCTTCTAGGTGGGTGACAAGTGCCCTGTTAGGCCTTAGGAATCTACAGATGAACAAGACACAGTCCTTTCTGAGATGCAGCAGTATTTATTGTCGAAGACAGGCATGCCACCTTCTAAAGACACTGGTTCAGAATTTCTTTTGGTACCTGCAAAGTCAGGCAATGAGATCGGTCAGCCCTAGAATTACTTTCTGTCATGAAATTCTTTGTTGCTGTGATTATGATTTGTGTCACCGGACATAGCTGTAAAGACGTAAGCGTGTAAAACTTACCGTATAATAAAACAGGGCTCCTGTGAAGAAATAAGTTCATTTAGCATTGTGGGCTAAAACTCCCTGATCTAAACGGTATGCAGTTGGTAAATGAACTTGGAAATGAAATGAAAAGGAAAATTTGGAGCTTCAAAAGTTCCCCTTTGGTGTATTCATTCCTGTTTTGACTTAAGTCCTTCTCCACTGAAGAAATGCATTTTTTTGAAGAAGGAACTCTGTCATTGATGAGGTTGTGTCTGGCCTCTCCTTAGGAGAAATGTGATTTAAACAAATTAAATTTCTTCCACTTTTTTAAATAGAACAAGCTGGGATTCTCCACCCTGTCTCTCCTACCCCCATGCAGGAGTGAAATGAAGACCAAACCGTCATTGGCAATTAAGAACCTCAGATTCTAGGGGCGCCTGGGTGGCGCAGTCGGTTAAGCGTCCGACTTCAGCCAGGTCACGATCTCGCGGTCCGTGAGTTCGAGCCCCGCGTCGGGCTCTGGGCTGATGGCTCGGAGCCTGGAGCCTGTTTCCGATTCTGTGTCTCCCTCTCTGTCTGCCCCTCCCCCGTTCATGCTCTGTCTCTCTCTGTCCCAAAAATAAATAAAAAACGTTGAAAAAAATTAAAAAAAATAAAAAAAGAACCTCAGATTCTATTATAGAACCCTTGTTGCAAAATTCATCTGCACAGGAACTTCTCAAGAAAAGCACACGTCCAGATCGCTGTGATCACAGACTTCTCCTTCCCACAGACCTGAAAATGTCAAAACGACAATGAGACTGTGAGCTCTGCCCCACGGATCATCTGTCCCTGGATTATCTGTATCTGGCTTCTTCACTGCTTCTCATTCAGAAGACCCGGGAGGAGTGAAGACATTGGGTCCATGGATATCGCGGTGTACTTCATATATCAGCACTACACAGCAAAGCTTGTAGGACACTTACCTGTAGATAAATTCAGTTTCTGCTGCACAAACTTCTCCCCTGAGGGCTTTTTTTTAAAGCTATGAATTCCCCTATTTCTACATCTAACTCGGAAATTGACTAATGAGAAAGATAAATGGAAAGTTGATATGATAAGCATATGTTCAATATGATTAACCAGCAAAATTCAAATTAGAATAATGATTATCAGTTTTAACTATGGATGGGCACAAAAAAAATTTTTTTAACGGTAGTAACCAGCTTGGGTAAGGATCTAGGAAGTTGGAAACTCACTATCTCTGGGGTTAACAATTTGGAAATATGTGCCAAGAGCTATAATATGGGTATGCCTTTGAACTAGTGATTCCATTTTGTGAAATTAAAAATAAGAAAGTAATTAAGGATAGGGACATCGATTTGAATAAATGTTTTATGGTCAATATTATATTTATAATAGTTAAAAATAAGAAACCACGTAAGTATTTTTAAAATTGGAAATATTCAGTTCATGGTGATTTCAGTGGTTTTCTTTAAGATGCCATTTTTATAGTTATATATTTTCAGCATTTTGTAATATTTTGCTATGAAAAACAGTTGCTTTTATAATATTAAAAAATAATATGTATATCAATGAAAAAATATATACTAAATATTTTCTACTGTCAAAAACAATGACAAATTATAAAGATACCTTGAAAAATTTAGACAGGCATTTTTTGAGACAAATTACAAAAATTTAGATTTAGGGTCACACTTTAATGTTGGATAGCAATTCTGAAGGTTTCAATGCTTCCCAAACTAATGTCTAAATGCCTCAACATCTACGAGAAGTGTAACCAGCATTGCTGGAGGTGAATGAAGGGAGAGCGTTAGCCCTGAAAACAATCTCTCATGAATCTTTTCCCCTGTGAGAAGGGAAATAGAAAAATAAAGCCCATACATTTTAAAACAGAAATATGGCAGACGAAGCCTTACTTGATATGAATGGCACCATATAAACACACAGGGTGTATATGCTAGAATTGTCAGGCCTGTTGAAGGCACAGAATAAGAACACAGGGATTTAATATGCAGATCTCTAGAGGGAGAAGGATTCAGAATAATCTAATATCTTTTGAATCCAGCTCCTCCTCTCCTTTTCTTCAGCCACAGTCTTAATTCATGCCCTAATGATCTCTCTCCTATATGCCGACAGTTCATGCCATGTAGTAATTTGCAATTATTCTGAGATATGAATTTGAACAAAGCTTTGGGAGGCAGCTGATCATTTAGAAATCCAGTCTCATTTGAAAAGTGCTTTGTTGCTGTCTTTTCATCGACTGGGAAATGTTCTAAATGTTGGCTCTTTGTGGGAAAATGTCCATCTTGTGAGAAAACAAAAAAGTGTGATTTTTAAAAGGTGAATAACATCTGGTTGTGTGCGAACACATACAGAAAACACATGAATTATGACAAATGCGATTCCTGAGGACTCAGACTACAATTCCGTATCAACTATTCCTTACTGTGGAGCTCGTTTAATATTAAATCAGTTGAGAAAGGGAATTACCTGTTTAGCAAACATATGAATAGTTTAATCTAGCACACACTTTATATCAAGTAAAATTTCAAATTTCCCCAAGAGTTACCTTGTGAAAAAAGAAAAAGAAAAAGAAAATCTCTCACGACAATTAAGGGAATATTGAACTAGTTTTAGTAAGGAGAAAATATATATTCTTTATTGGGTGGGGGAGGGTAGCCAGACATGATGTACTGCTCAAAAGGAAGTGGTATAAATTGACCTTTACGAATGTGATGGTGAGTTTTAGGGGGAGGGGAAGATTTCTATAGTCCTATGATTGAGTCTTCATCTTCTAGAGAGTCTATGCCTCTGGACCGTGAACTACATATTGGTCAGTACCCTCCACTCGACCCCCTTAGTTGGGATAGGAAGGCTAAGTGGGCTAGAGCTGGTTATTTCCTTTCTTCTAGGCCAGTAAGGCTCTGATAACCTATCCAGTAGCTTAGGGCCTGGTTAACAGTTTCTCCTGAGAGCAGGCCTTGTTAAGAAGAGAATACTGTGGATATTTCAAAATGGTTCCTTTCCCCCTCCCCTTGTGGAAGCGTGAGTGGATTTTACTCCAGTATTTACTATGGTAAAGTGGTTGAGCTCCGGAAGGTAATTCTCCACAAAACTGTGAGCACTCCCTGTGACCGGGTCTCCCTGGAGATTTGAAGTCTCAGAATTGTCCACACTGAGCCTCCAGCAACTCATCAATTACAGCTTGGGTTTTCCTACCCCAACACTGGCTCCCAGTGAAGTTTCTGCTTATGTGTCTCTGCTCATGTCAGCCATGACTCCCTGTACGTGCAGGTCTCTGTCTCTCTCTCTCTAATTTGGGGCAACATGACTTGTCAGCCCCATGTCCTCACCTCTCTTATTGATCCTATAAGAATTGTCTTTTGGGTGGCCTTCCTAACACGTGGAACCAGAAACATGGAATGCTTGTTTTTAAAATGAGGTAAAAAGCAGCTATATAAAATCTACTGTATAAGAGATTCAAATTATAGATGTTAATATGTATTATGAGTCTTCCTATTTAGTGATTTTTGCTATTATTCACATAGGCTTGAAGTTTTTATTATTTTACGCTGTATTTTTATGTGATTCCAGAAAGATTTCCATACACACACACACACACACACACACACACACACATTTTTGGAATACAATAGAAGCCAGTAAATTGGGAGTGGCAGAGGTGATGACTCAATTCCTCCACTTGTTTAGTACACAAATAATATACTTGCATAGAAAAATAAATCAAGGGGATGCCTGGGTGGCTCAGTCAGTTAGGCATCCGACTTTGGCCCAGGTCGTGATCTCACAGTTTGTGAGTTCAAGCCCCGCATCAGGTTCTGTGCTGACAGCTCAGAGCCTGGAGCCTGTTTTAGATTCTGTGTCTCCATCTCTCTCTGCCCCTCCCCCTGCTCATACTCTGTCTCTCAAAAATAAATTAACGTTAAAAAATTAAAAAGGAAAAGAAATCAAAGATTAATACGATCTGAAAGTACTACCTTAACAAATGGTGGAAAGTCGTGACAAGCTGACCCAGCATGTTCAGTTTAAAAACAAGGATAATCTTGGCATCTTTGTGATTAGTGTTCTCTTTCAAAGAAACCAGAATAAAATAAATATTAAAAAAAATACAAAAAAGCACTTAAAATTGTGAAGCATGGAGGTCAATGCAACACAATGGTTAATATAGATATGGCAAGACGTTTTGAATTGCTTAGTCAATGAAACAAGAGCTGATTGGATTAATTACATTGAAAGGGTCAATATTCTCATTCTTCCCTAGACCCACACACCAATTAAGGTTTTTATCACCACAATTCCAATTGAGACCCCTTTTTGAATGTTGTGAGTTGTCTCCAGATGACAAAATATGGTTACAACTTATCAGGTTTTTTTAAACTATTAGCAATGCTGAATTATTCCTCCTTGAGATTTTGTTTCCCTTGTATTTTGGACAACATTCTCCTACTTTTAGTTACCTTCATATGCTTATCTGTTTCTTCACACATTCATCCAGTCCATTTAGATTTCCACTATATTCTGATGATGCTCAAATTGTTACCTCCAAGACCAAATTTTACCTGAAATCTAGTCTCTGAAGAACACTGCCTGATTGACATTAACTCACTATGCCCCAAAGTGCACCGTGACCCTGACACTAGCTTCTCTAATTCCCAGTGTGCAACTGAAGTTAGTCACAGTGCCCATCTTTCTGTTCAGAAACCTTGGAGACATTCTTGACTCCTCCCTTTCTCTCACACTTGACACTCAGTCCTTGAGTAATCTTGTCTCTAACTTCAAAATAGATCCTGAATTTTGGGAACACAAGCTGGTGCAGCCACTCTGGAAAACAGTATGGAGGTTCCTCAAAAAACTAAATATAGAACTACCCTACGACCCAGCAATTGCACTACCAGGCATTTATCCAAGGGATACAGGTGTGCTGTTTCAAAGGGACACTTGCACCCCCATGTTTATAGCAGCACGATCAACAATAGCCAAAGTATGGAAAGAGCCCAAATGTCCATCGATGGATGAATGGATAAAGACGATATGGTGTATATATATATATATATATATATACACACAATGGAGTATTACTTAGCAATCAAAAAGAATGAAATTGTGCCATTTGCAACGATGTGGATGGAACTGGAGGGTATTATGCTAAGTGAAATTAGAGAAAGATAAATATTATATGACTTCACTCATATGAGAACTTTAAGAGACAAAACAGATGAACATAAGGGAAGGGAAACAAAAATAATATAAAAACAGGGAGGGGGACAAAACAGAAGAGACTTTTATTTTTTTTATTTTTATTTTTTCAGAAGAGACTTTTAAATATGGAGAGCAAACTGAGCGTTGCTGGGGGGGTTGTGGGAGGGCAGATGGGCTAAATGGGTCAGGGGCACTAAGGAATCTACTCCTGAAATCATTGTTTCACTCTATGCTGACTAATTTGGAAGTAAACTTTAAAAAATAAAAAATAAAAAAAGATTCTGAATTTGAACAACCTTTCTCTGTCACCTGAGCTCATCACCTATTCTCTGGTTCAGTGCTGTAACCCCCACTGAACCTCTCTCCTTCTTTAACTGCATTTCTCTGTCACAAAATCATTGAACCAATTCTTTTGAAGATGGATTAAGTCACCTCATTCACTACTCTAGTCAGAACTCCCAAGGGCATGACATCTCAGGCAGAGTAAAACTTCACATTTTTTACGTGGCCTTCAGAATCCACATAATTCAATGGCTTCTTTGACATTTTCTCCTGCCAGTTTTCCTCTTGTGCCCGTCCCTCCACCACACCGGGTTCCTCGTAGCATCTCCAAAATTCACACTGTATTCTGGTTGCTTTGCGTTTACTTTTAACTCTGACCCAAAGAGCTTACCCCAAATATGCCTCTTTCTCTCATGTGATGCATGTTTCAATTGTCCTGTTGGTTGAAATGTTCTTTTATCAGTGAGATCATCCCAAGCAATCCAGTACCACAGTGTTTTTCTGTTTCCGCTTAATCTGATTTATTCTGCTATGGTTCTCTTACTATCTAATATATAGCCTAATGATGAAATTATTTCATTGAGTTATGATATTTATCAAGCAGATCTTAGAAATACAAAAAGTAATATACAGTGATATGATTGTTTATTGTCTGTTTTCCCCCCACTGGCATGGAAATGCTATGGGAGCAGCAGTGGTATCTTCAGTGCTTAGAAAAGCATCTGGCACCATGGTGGGTGTTCACTGAAGATTTCTTGAATAGATCGTTGAGTGTATGAATAAATATTTTAATTTATGATGTAAACCACAAGTAAGGAAATGCTTACATTGGTATATTCATATCAATGGATTTTGTAATTATTTATCATTTGGCTTTTATATCAAATAATTTTATGTGCATTATGAAAGTGCATTTAGGCTTTTTCTGAACAACTGAAATTGTTGTTTCTTTTATTCTGTCTTGTCCTCCTTTTAGACATTGATGTTCTTTTAAAAGATCACATGATGTGTCTATTAGGGAATTTAAAGTCATTTATGACCCACCTTTGTACTGTATAAGATTTTTATGACATCCATTGATTTACATCATCTTTACATTTAGTTTCATTTTGGTTTTTTCCACTAACCTTTCTCCTTTACTTCAATATCTTTAAATATTTATTTCGTATTCATTATATTTCTACATGGCATCTAAAATTCAAAATTAGGAAGAGGTAAACTACACACACACATACACATATACCTATACATAAAGATACAGTTTAGGGGCGCCTGGGTGGCTCAGTTGGTTGAGCGTCCGACTTCAGCTCAGGTCACGATCTCCCGGTCCGTGAGTTCGAGCCCCGCGTCGGGCTCTAGGCTGATGGCTCAGAGCCTGGAGCCTGCTTCCGATTCTGTGTCTCTCTCTCTTTCTGCCCCTCCCCCGTTCATGCTCTGTCTCTCTCTGTCTCAAAAATAAATAAAAAAAAAAAACACGTTAAAAAAAAAGATACAGTTTAAAGTATCACAGGGGCAGTAAGTGAAGCATATACACATCATCTTTTATTTGTAATTTATAAATCTGTCGAAACCATGTGAAATTTCAACTAAGAGGGCATATATTCTAAAAATATTTCTAGTTTTTATAATCAACCAAAGGATTAATTCACTAGACATGTATAGTAAATAGAGTGACTCTTTCTGAAGTGTTCTGGCTTTAGCAAGTCAAACAGAAAAGTTTTAATAGGACTCTACTGTTCACTTTTCACCCCTACAAACAATGCTATTGTAAGTTATTGGCGTATCTTCTCTTTTAGTATGTAAGCGTCTTAAAAATGGTTGCGTCTTAAAAATTCATTACTATAACCAAATAGTTGCTATACAGTGTTCTGTTTTTAATATGCACTTTTATTTTATTTTTTTCTAATATGCACTTTCAAATCAACTTCACAATAAAACTAGATTATTTCTAGATTTTCCAAATTCTTTAATAGCCTAATGAAATGATTTGATTGGATTATGATATTTATCAAACAGATCTTCTAAAGACAAAAATTCAATGACAGGGTGATCCACACATGTTTTTATCAGAAAGTGAAGCAATGGCTGTGTCAAAATTCTAAATGTAACCCCATTTTGGACACAAATATCAAGCTGCTTCAAAGTAAGATCTTTTTATGAAGTGAAGTTGGAAATTCTGATTGGTGAGATGGGACTTCTTAGAAACTTCTCTGGGTAAGGAGACTGAATGACTGTGTTCAGTGAAAAAGATGTACATGTGATAAAATTCTTCAGTAGACATATCTGGAGAAATGTTTATTACTTTATGGAAAGCAAACAAGAAAAAAAGGGAGGATTCAATTCGGTGGTTGGTTTTTGGTGGGATTTATTTTTAGAGATGTTTTGGCACCAATAAAGGACATCTAAATGCATATAAATAATCATTTCAAAGAGTTAAGTTCATATCCTCATGACAGATATGGATGGAATTTTTTGAAAACCCGTGTTGAGACAACAAAGATCATATTAACCCAAGTCAAAATCTTTTGCACGTTGACTTTCAACATTTCCAGTAAATCATGTATAAGCCTGTTAGAATTTCTAATGAAATGTATGCCAGACTAAAGGAATCTTCTGCCAATTTTTATTCTTCCAATTCTACAGGAAGAAGAAAGAAAGGCATGGTGAAAATATGTAGATTTCTCACTCAGAAACATTTCTTTTTCCATGCATATCAGTTGTTGGAAATGTAGAGATTCTATATCATGATTTATTTATAAATGTTTGTCTCACACACTCTTGCAGCTGTTTTGATGAAAGTTGCTGTTATCAGCGTGACTCCTCCAAGAAATAAGTGAATTTCATGAAGGAACAAAAATTAATAGGGCTGTCCCCCATCATCCTTTTCTAACTTGGGTTTTTAGTTACACGGTATTCCATTGTTGAAAGCTAATCCAGAATCTTAATGGTTTGTGGCAATGTTAATGTTTGCTAAGGATATTGGTCTATGGGATATTCTTGCTTGTTAACCTCATGGGACTGATTCTACCTTTTTTGGCTCTTGTCTTCCTATTCTTCTCTCTTTACTTGATTACCTATTTGAGTATCTACCTGCCATAGAGTCATAAACTCTTAATACAAAATAGGAAGGTTTTAACAAAAATTTTGGTAACTGATGGAACAATGTACCCTAACTTCTTTCTGTGTGTATTCAGGTAGTCTGCTCTCTAGCCTGATTGAACTCTTCCTCAATAGGATAAATTTAGCATAAACCTTCCTTCTAGCCCTTGTCAATATTGTTCCTTTCTCTTGAAAGACCCCATTAATATTATTGCATGCACATCCTGGACCAATTTGTTAAAATGCTCTAACCTCTAAAGAAGTTTTATTATTCTTCTTCCTTCCAAGATTGATTATCTAATACCAAATATTTATTGTGTGAAAGGCCACTCTGCTAATGTCTAAGCATCTTATTTATTTTTACAACAAACTGTTAGATATTATTATGCTCATTTTATACTCAACTCATGAAGTTGAGATTTGTATAAGTTGGATACCATGCCAAGTTTAAACATTTTTTATATGTCAATGTGAGATTTACACCCAATAGTTACTACTCCAAAACGAAGTTCTATTCCAAACTTCATTATACCTTTTCTAATCTCTGTTGGTGTGAAACACCTTATTAGCATGTACCAGAGTCTAATTATATTTCTTGTTGTATGTAACAATTGACCTGGATATTAGTCATATACCCTTTGGGAAGGTGTTAGAGCCCAAAACATACTTTCTATGAGCAAGAACAAATACTGTAATTTTAATTCTCTCTGTGTAGTTACTCTGTATCTATAATGTGTGTGTGTGTGTGTGTGTGTGTGTGTGTTTGAATTTTTAATTGAATTTACTTGAACAAGAGTCTTTTTTCATGGTCTGGCCCAAGGTAGAATGCTTTTATGGCTAAATTTTCTGCTTACTATCCCAGCAAAAACATCAATTAAATATCTACACATTGATGGAGAAATTCAATCTACCATGTAGGACATTTCTTTGGAGGCCTTGTAATTTTATGGAGGAAACAGGTATTCTTAGCAGGAGTCAGAAGCATCCTGATCAGAATTCCCTTGGGGTTCAGTGATGCCACAGAGACACATTTAGGGATTAGTTTATTCAGACACAAGTTATTAGAGGGAATGACTAGGCAAACTGCTCTTAGCTATGGTTATAGTGAGAGCATAAAAGATATATTTACTTATGAAGGACAAAAGTGTTCCACAAAATACTGAGTTCTTGGTTATAAAATGCCCTGCAGAATAGCATTGATGAAAAAAATAAGAATGAAAAGAATTAACTAGCAAGTTAACTAAATTCTGTTTCAAAGCTTTGATTCAAATGAGCATTTAATAAGCATTTTATTTTTTCAGTAGAAACTCATTGATTTTTTTTCTGAATGAGATTATTCATTTTAAAAGGATAAAACCTAACTCAACAAATAAGAAACTTCTTTTTGCTCATTTTACATTATTCTATGAACTATGTAACGAAAACCATATTGGAAATCAAAACAGTGTTAAAAAGTCAACTACAAGTCCCTGTCTTATTATGGCAAATAATTGCATTTTTTAACTCTCTCATAATTGCAAGATTGAAAGAGCAAAGCAAGAGTATTCAGGGTTTATCTTCTCCAAATATTTGCACTGTGTGAAAAGAAAACTAAATAATACTGAACACCAAAGTCTACCTAAATCTGAAAGTTAGCAAGTGACAAAGGCAGGATTCACACTTAGACCTTAGTAAGTTTTTAAAACATTACTCGCTCCAATTGCCATATTGCTAATTCCTGCTGGGCATAGAGAAGCAAGGAAATTAGCACTTGAGTTACTTAGAGGTCAGAGATTCATACTCAGCTAAGCAGAGATCTTCCCCAGGAGCCCTGTGTTCCACTTGGGAAATAATAAAGCTTCCAAATTGACAGATGAGTTTTCCATTAGAGTGATAATTACCCGTTATGGTAACTGCCTACCTTAAGTATCTCTTGATGTTGATCAGAGTATTATCATTTCTTTGTTATTATTTCTGCTTTTAGTAGGGATGTTTGCTCCGTGTAACATCCATTACCTTTAAGGACAGATCTAGAGTCAGAATTTTTTAGTTGACCCCAGTTCTGCTGTTGGTTCTGTGAAACTGGGCATGTTTGTGTACTCTCGGTGCCTTGGTTTCTGAATTGCAAACCAAAGGTTAGAATAGTATCTACCTTAAGGTGTTGTAGGAATTTAATGAATTTATAAGTGAAAAGCTCTCAGAACGGTGCTTTTCATCTTGTAAGTTAAATATTGGCTTCCATTATGTTTCTAGGTCGTTACCACAAAAATGTAATTTAGACAATGGATCCATTGATATCTTTCTAACTTTTTCCAGAATGTGTAAATTACGTGGATCATATTCATATTCAAAACCAGTTGTAAAGTTAAAAAAAATCTGTTCTAAATACTCATATTCTGTTTCGTTGTCAGAACTTTTGGGAAGACAATCCCATTATTTACAATCCTTTCGATATTACAGCAATTCTTTGAGTTTCATCTAGCGCATAGAAATTATCCATTATTTACACATTGTTACTAAATTAGTTAATTGACCATGGCTTGTAATTAAATCTGAGGTGGATATTAAATTATTCATGCTGTAAATAAATTAATGCTCAGAGATTTTGCTTTCATTTTTAGAATATTTGATTAGCACTCCTTTACTCTGTAACTTACCCATTTTCACTTCTAATGGGCCATAATTTTTCACAGATGGGCACTATGAACCCATAAAAAGTTGGTGTGACTAATTTGAGTTTACCCGGCTTTGTCTTGAAAATTATTCCAGTTGTTCTTTCTAAAGTTTCTAATTGCATCTGACAGGCTGATGCAGCATATACCTTTGAAGTATGGCTTCAGTGTAATGGGACTGCCTTTCTGTCAAGTGCATCAAAATTTAAGCATTGAAATCAGCTTTGTGTATCAAAATTGTTTCCTTGTGAGATTAGAAATAATTCTATCAAGTTATTGTCAAGTTACAATGACCAATGTGAGATGAAATGTGACTAGTATGATATAACGAAGAAAACAGATAACAGGGGGTACAGTTCATGGCCTCAAATATTTATTTGTGGTGTCATCCCTGTGTCTATACATCCCTGTGTATGCACACACCTACACACACCCATATACTAAGAGTATCTCTTTATGACCTTATGGACAAATTATGTAAAAGAGCCAGTCTCAGAAACTGTTCTGTTCAATTCAATAAATACTTGTCGGCCAATTTATTAGTGTTACAGTGATCATAGGGTTTTACAGAAACACAACAGAAGCACTTGTGAATGGTCAAGAGAAATTTCTCATGGAAGATGTTGCCTACATGCTCACTGTCTTCGTGGAGGTTAAGACAGCTACCAAGGCATTTCCATCATCATGGGATTCACAGAAGCACCATGGACTTTGCTGAGTAGTCTGGAGGCCTCACTGGCCGTCTTGGTGTTTCCAGAGGGTTAAAAATAAATTTAAATTCCAAATACTTAACCAATTAATAACTTCCCTTCCAGAGAAGTCTATTCACAGAATGGCCAGATTTCTGCCATCAGCATTTTTCTAGTACTTTGGTATATATAACAATTTCTATTTTGGATACATTTACATATATTTAAACAAGTCTAACTAAGCATAACACTAAGTTATGTTAACTTTGTGAATTCAGATAAGATATACTCCCAGTCCTCAGGGACCTCACATTCTAATGGAGACAGACGCATAAATTCACATAATAGATCATGGCGCCACGATCAGTGTGCAGGTTAGATTAGAGACACAGCAAAGGAGAAATTGATGAAACATACTTAGAAACCAAGGAAAGAAGTGACAGAGTGACCCTCAATGAATACCTCAGTGATACCGAGTGGATGCTTTGAGAAAGGAATGGAAAGGATGAGCAAAGCAGTTATGGTGAAGACAGGGTAAGGAAACCTAACAGCTAAGAAATGAAAAATCGTTCCTTTCCTCAAACAACTTGATGTTGTGAATAAAAACCCAATCCTAACTATTTATATATCTTTCAAATTGATACATCCTTCAATTTATTATCACAGTGCTCATTGTATTTATTTAACTCCATGAATAGCAATATCTTCAGTGGGCATGGTAGGACATTAATATAAACCACAGAACATCTACAGTCTTTCTAATAGTTGGAGTTTCTTTGTCAAGGTGCTTATCTTAGTCCATTCAGACTGCTATAACAAAAATACCATAAACGGGGTGATTTATAAACAATACACAGTTATTTTTCACAGTGCTGGAGGCTGGAAGTCCAACATCAAGCAAGGCACCTGCTGATTCAGTGTCTGGTGAGTTCCACTTCCCGGCTCATAGCTGTCCTCTTCCCACGTGCATAGCAGAATGGGTGAGGGAGCTCTCTGAACTCTCTTTTATAAGGTCACTAATCCCATTCTGAGGGTAGAGCCCAATCACCTCCTGAAGGCCCCTTCTCTTAATACCATCATCTTGGGAGTTAGGATTTCAACATATGAATGTGGGGAGACACAAAAGACAATTGCAGTTCTATAAAAATAGAAATGGTGGCTATCATCAGTCAGGATGTTAGTCTGGCTAAATTAGGCAATGAATTTATGGAAAGGATGTAAGATGCTGGATCATACACAGGGTCACCAGGAGGGCTTGAAAGCCTGCCTCAGAGGGCAGGCGATTAGGCACGTCACTCATGCTGATGCCACACAAGCAGGGCTATGACACCATTTCGATCACTGCTTCACTTTGCACCAACAGCACCACTTAGACCAGATGCTGGGCCCTCACCACTGCTGGCACCATTGTCCCTACTGCCCTAGAAACTCCATATTATTGGCACTACCCCAAGGGTACTCTGCAATGTCTACACCTTTGCATCAATAAGTGCTGATTCAGTCTGGGTCACTTGTATCTGATCGATTGAGCCTAAGTGAGGTGAGTATATACTCATCCCAAACCTGGGAAGGCAAGCTATCTGCTACAAAATATTTGTATTACATTACTCAACCAAATTGTAGATAGGTTTTCCATACTGAACTAGTATTATTTCTATGGCCCATTTCAATGTAGAATCAGAGCAGGATAGAAACTTAGTTGAATATATTTAATGTGTGAAACTTAAAAAAAATGTAATGTTTATTTCAACTTGGAATTTTATGAGGAAAATAAAAGACTGGTAAACTATTATCTGCTAAGAGTTAATCTGTGGGTTTAGGGGCATTAACTTATGGAGGACAGTTCTGGAAAAGATGGCAGTATAAGTTTTCAAAATTTAGATTTGAACTCTAACTTACTGTCTAATCACTGTAAAAACAGGTCAAATTATCCACAAATAAAAAGTGTGCCCCTTATCAGAGATAAGATGCATATATCTGGAAAATCTCCAGTAGATGGGGCTCATGTCAGAAGACACCTGGAACTTGGATCCGATGGCGGTCATAGGTAGCTAGAAGTTCAGTGCTCTGGAGTGAGGAATACTGATGCTTCACCAACTATGTGGGGGAACTGAATCTAGGATCACTGAATGAAACAAGGGACTGGCATAAACTTCCTGCATCCTTTGATAAAGACAGAGATAGGAAATATGAAAGAGATAAGAACGTATATTCTGCTGTTATTGAGTGAAATGTTCTACAGATACCAATAGGTCAAGTTGGTTTGTAGTGGTATTCCAAGTTATATATAGGCATGTTACTCTTCTATAGCTCTATTCCTTTCCCTAGTTTTACTTTATTATTATTATTTATATTAACTTTATGTATATATATCACAAATCACAATATTTGTTATATTTACTACTTTATATAATTTTATGTTTTTGAAAAAGTTTGAAGGAATAAAGAAGAACAAGTATTTGTTTACAGATTCAATATATTAACTTCTTTATTTATTATTTTTGGTTTTCTTCATTTGTTCCCATGGATTTGGCAAAATCTGGAGTCATTTCCTTAACCTAATACAACTTTAATTCTTCTCATCTCTTTTGTGTTCTTAGTGACAAATTTATATACATATATTATATTTATGCATGTCATAGGGCCAACAATACATTGTATGGATTATTTTCTAGAATTGCTTTTTAAATCAGTTTAGAAGAAATGAAAAAAATGCACTTCCATTGTCATTTATAATGACATAATTACTTTTACTAGTCTTAGTATTTCTTGTAAAGTGGGTCTCCTAGAAACAAATTATCTCAATTTTTTCCAGCTTTATTGAGGGATAATTGACAAATAAATATTGTATATGTTTAAAATGTGCAGTGTGATGTCTCCTACTTATATACACGTTGTGAAATCATTACCACAAACAAGCTAATGAATATATCCATCCCCTCACGTGCTTATCATTTCTTTGTGTGTGTGATAAGAATGCTTAACATCTACTCTTTTGGCAAATTTCATGTATACAATACAGCATTATCAACAATAGTCACCCTACCATCTATTAGATCCCTGGAATTTATTGGCCATGTGTAACTGAAATTTTGTATCCTTTGACCAGCATCTTTCCATTTCTCTCACTCCTCAGGCCCTGGCAACCACCTGCCTACTCTCTGCCTTTAAGAGTTCAACTTTTGTAGGTTTCATATATAGGTGAGATCCTACAGGATGTAACTTTCTGTGTCTAGCTTATTCTGCTTGGCATTCTGTCCTCCAGGCTCATCTATGTGGTTAAAATGGCAGGGTTTTCTTCTAGTTTAAGACTGAAAAATATTCCATCATACAGGTGCCACATTTCTTTATCCATTCATCTGTCTATGGACACTTAGATTGTTTCCATATCTTGGCTTTTGTGAATAGTTGCTACAGTGGGAACAAGAGTACAAATACTTTTCAAGATCCAGATTTCATTTCCTTTGGATATATACCAAGAACTGGGCTTCCTGAATCCTAAAGTAGTTCTATATTTAATTTTTTGAGAAACCTCCATACTGTTTTCCATATTGGCTGTACAAATTTACATTCCTATCAACAGTGAACAAGGGTTCCCATTTCTCTACATCCTTCACATTTGTTATCTTTTGTCTTTTTGATAATAGCCATTCTAACTGGTGATACTTCATTGTTGTTCTGAATGTCAACTATACCTCAATTAAAAAGAAAGAAACTTAAACCAGGAATAAAAAGCTATAAAAATTTTTAATTAATATGGAAAGACCCCAATAGAGCCAAAGCAATCTTGAACAAGAAAAAAGATGGAGACGTCACATTTCCTGGTTTCAAAAATATATCACAAAGCTGTAATTTAAATTAAAGCAGTCCTGGCATAAAGCAGTTCTAACAGAACAGAATAGAGGGTCCAGAAATAAGTCCACACATATATCGTCAACTAATCTTCAAAAGGGTACCAAAAATATACAATGGAAAAGGGTAATCTCTTCGTTAAATGCTGTTGGAAAAACTAGATATCCACATACAGAAGAATGAAATTAACGCTTATCTCATACCCACACCATATACAGAACTCAAAATGAATTAAAATGGGGGCGCCTGGATGGCTCATTCAGTTAGGTGGCCTTCTCTTGATTTCAGCTCAAGTCATGATCCCACAGTTTGTGAGTTAGAGCCCCACATGGGGCTCTGTGTTGACAGTGAGGATGATGCTTGAGATTCTCTCTCCCTCCCTTTCTCTCTGCCTCTCTCCCCTCAAAATAAATAAGTAAACTTAAAAAAAAAAACAGGAAACGACTTTGTTAAAAATTGAATATCAAACCTAGAAGTGTAAAATTATTAGAAAAAAAATATAGAAGCAGCCTTTTAACATCCCTTTAGTCATTGATTTTTTTTTTCCGATATGATCCCAGAAGCACAGACAACAAAAACAAAAATAGGCAAGTGAGATTACATCTCAATTTTTATTGGAGAAAGTCTCTTTGTTTCAGAAAGTCTTTTGGATGAAAGATAACGTTGCTGGATGTAGGACTCTGTTGGCAGTTGTCCCCCCCCCCCACCCCGCCCGCTTTGGGCACTTTGAATATGTTACTCCAGAACCTTCTAAAATGATGAGTCCAATTTTTCTTGCTTTCCAGATTTTCCCTTCTCTTTAGCATTTTTGCCATGACAGGTATCTTTGTGGATCCCATTGTGTTTTGCCTAATATAGTTTGTTGAGTGTCCTGGGTGTTTAAGTTAATACATTTCCAATACATTCAGAAAGTTTTCAGTCATTAGTTCTTTAAATATTTTTCCCTTTCATCTTTTCCTGTCACTTTCATTATGCATGTGTTGGCACAGTAATGGTATCTGATATTTCTCTGAGGCTCTATTCATTTTTCTTCATTCTTTTTCCTCTCTGCCTTTGGATTATATAATCTTTGTCAATCTATATTAAAGTTGTTAATTCTTCCTTTGTTGTTCAAATCTACTGTTGGGTCCCTGTAGTCAATTTTTGATTTCAGTTATGATATAGTTCAACTCCAGGATTTTCATTTATATCATTTTAATAATTTATTTTTATTTTTATTTTTTATTTGATTCAACAGTATCATCACACTTTACTTCTTTAACCATGGTTTTCTTTCATTCTTAATATATGTATAATGGCTATTTTGAAATCTTTGTCTATTACATTGAATGTCTGGTTGTTCTTATAGGGCATTTCTGTTGCCTGCTTGTGTGTGAGTGTGTGTGTGTGTGTGTGTGTGTGTGTCCGTGATGGATTATACTTTCTTGTTTTAAAGAAACAACTTTTTATTCTGTGTCACACAACACACTACTGAATAACTTATGCTGCACATATGCACATAGAATAGTTTTTTTAGATATAGACAGTTTAAAAGCATTTTGTAAAACAATGTTTGCAGCCTAAGTTTGTAAGCACTGGACTAGATGAACTCTCAAGCTTTTTTGACCTTCAGAGTTACTATCCAATGACGCTTTGAATTAGAAGATAGGTATGGGCAGAGAAGGTCTCCAACTTTGGCTCTTCTGTCCTTCCTGGAATTTTTCTCAATTTGGACAATGTTTTACCTGATTTATTTCCAACTTCTTTTTACCTGACTCATTTCCCACATGTAGTTTTTTCAATGCTTTGTGCATTCTCTCAAGGTAGAGTCTCCCGGGAAGAATGGGCTCTTCTCTGAGGTGGATGTCTAGGGTATTGTTGTTGTAAAAAGACCTCATTCTGATCCCTTCATCGCAAAAGGAGATGAGATCTTAACCCAGCTTCACCTTTTCTAGCAAAAGGACACAAATGCCAGATGCAATGCACATTTATTCTGTCATTCTTCCCGTCAGTTCTTCCTAGGCTGACAGCTGTATAGCATGAAATAAGGGGTACTTTTGGCCAGCTAGAAATATAAAGGCCATAAAGAAACAGCACACACTGCACTCATTTCCCATAAAACAGGACCATTTTTATTACTTCTGATTTATAATAGAAATGACAATTGCATATATTTCTTCATGCGTGTACAGAATCAAACGCAGAACATAAAACTCCCCGAACAATACAGGACTCTACCAATTAGGTCTAAAATTGAATACTACTCCTTTGGTCCAAAAACTTGAAAAATATTCCTGATTGGTTTTTCTCTCTCTCTTTTCCTCTCTCTTGCTCTCCCACAGACACACGTACCCACAAACTTACAAAAAAAATACCAAATCAATAACCATAGTTTAGCCTCCATTGTCATTGCCTATTTAATATGAATTTTGCATCTAAAATTATTTCCCATGAAGGTAAATTAAAATATTTCAAGAGTTTTTCTGGCCCTTTAAAACATCTCAGAGTACTTCATCACATGCCTTGATTTTAATATAATGCTACAGGATAGTATTTCTTTTCTTTCTTTTTTCCTTTGTAATCTTATGAACATAAAGATTCTTTTGCTGGAAATGGTCCTTTTGATCAGATAAATGAAAACATACACATGCATGCATTTTTTACATACAGTTTCATGGTATAAACAAAGTATATCCAGGGATCTCAGGTTAGAGTCCCTTTTTAAATTTTTTTTATTGTTTATTTTTGAAATAGAGTGCAAGCAGGAGAGGGGCAGAGAGAAAAGGAGACACCGAATCCAAAGCAGTCTCCAGGCTCTGAGCTGTCAGCACAGCGCCTGACTCAGACTCGAACCCATGGACCACGAGATCATGACCTGAGCCCAAGTCGGACGCTTAACCAACTGAGCCACCCAGGCACTCCCAGAGAGTCCCTTTTATAAGAAGATAGGAAAGGAATAAATGTGTATTTAGCACCACATTGACACCATATGCCACTTCATATGTAACATCTCACAGAAATACCAATATATTTTAGAAATGAGAACTTTGGAGACTCAATGGGGCAATTAATCCAGTCACCTAGTGAGCACATATCCCAGATGGAACTCAGCTAATATCTTCTCCCTTCACATTTTTCCATTTCACCATCTCTAATGTTAATCAAGAGATAATAAGAGATTAGTCCGCAAATAATGTTTCTTCTCCAGGAGTCAGTTAAATGTCATGAAGAAGCATCCTGCCCCACTCACTAGTAGTTGGCTGAAGTTGGTAGACTTAAGTTCTCTGTGCCTCATCATCCTCATCTGTGAAATGGGAATAAACCCATTGTCTTTGAGTGATTTAATCTAGGGAAACAGAACATAAAATATTCATACAAACAACATAGAATGATTCATGGTATGGAACATGAAAGTTTCCCAGTGTATCCTAATAATCATTATTATTCCTCTGATTCTGATACCTTGGTTGTTTACTTATGCTATAAATATGTGGCTGGTATTTTTCCCCCCAGAAATTACAATTACTTTCTCCCCACCCCCCCCCCGCCCCCGTTTCTTTCAGGTAACTTTGTTCTGGTATTACTATAAAAAGACAATGCAAATATGTTAGCAAATAAGGTTAAAACGAGCCAGGGGAAATTGAGTGTATTAGCCTATTTTCCTGTCACTGAAGTCTTAATTCTCCTGCTAGACAAAGCGTAGCAGATGTGGTGGCTCCTGGGGTATTGGTATGCAGACCTGGTGCATCCGCAGTGAATTTGGTTAGTGTTTCCCGACCCATTTATGCAGAATTTAACTCTCTCTTTTCCCGTCGCATTATTATAAAGCAAGATTTCAAAAACTGATTATCTTCAATCACTTCTGTTATATATTTATAGCCTATATTTATTGCCAGGATCTCACTCCTAAGTTACAGTCCTATGAATTCACAGGATACTTTGTGTCTACCTCTAATTTGTAATTCATGTGCCTCAGTTTCCCTATTTCTATTGTAATTTGTGTGCCTCAGTTTCCCTATTTCTAATTAGAAATGATAATGGCACGAAATAAAGATACTAGGGGTTGTTGGAAGGATTAAGGAAGGTGTGATGGCTACTTTTACGTGTCAACTTGGCTAGGCCATGGTGCCCAGTTGATTGGTCAAACACCAGTCTACATGTTGCTGTGAAGGCATGATTCAGGTATGAAAAACATTTATGTCAGTAGACTGAGTAAAACAGATCACCTTCCACGATGTGGGAAAAGCTCATTTGATCAGCTCAAGGTCTTAAGGAAAAAAACTGAGGTCCCCAAAGAGGAAGGAATTCTATCTTAAAGACTACTCCTCCTGGAATTACCAAACTTCCAGCCAACTCTGTAGATGTCAAATTTGCCAACCCCCATGATCATGTGAGTCAGTTCTTTAAAATAAGTGTATCTATCACCTATCTATCTATCTATCAATCATCTATCTACCTACCTACTTACCTACCTATCTACCTACACACACACACTATTGGGTTCTATTTCTGGTTCTCTGGGGAACCCTAATACAAGAGGAAGCATATTTTGTGCTTAAACTAGTGCCTGTCTATAGCAAGTACTTTAGTCACAGCATGTAGTTGAATATTACTTAAATAAACACTGATAAACACTCACTGTAAAAATTAAACCATGGCTGCCTTATCGTTGAATCAGAATTAAGAGCTGAGAAGATTTTTCTGCTTAGGTGGCTCCCCCATCTCTCTGTTGCTGTCCCATAAAGACCACTTTTAGGCATCTTGATAATCCTTGGAGCACATTCTCACATTCTCAAATCCAATGAGCTCAACCTCTCTGGACTATATTTGAACTGTAAATGTATTATTCATTTTTGAGACAGAGAGCAAATGAACAGGGTCGGGGCAGAAAGAGAGGGGGCAGAAGGTCCAAAGTGAGGTCTTTGCTGGCAGCACAGAGCCTGATGCAAGGCTTGAACTCACTAATGGCGAGATCATAACCTGAGCTGAAGTCAGACACTTAGCTAACTGAGCCACCCAGGCACCCCACCTCTGGACTATATTTGAAGTCTCATTTTCTGTCTACCTAGGACATAATAAAGTTCATCACTAAACAATGTGGGCGGTGTCTTTATATAAGAAAGGCCCAAATATTTGTCTTCAGACTTAGGCTCAGTTTTGTGATGCCCTTACAACATGGTGACAAAATGATTGCTTTCATGACCACATAGTTTTTTCAAGACAGTACCTGCCAGGGTAAGATTTATAATGATTATGGTCAACTGAGAGTTGACCAATTAAAATCTAATTGAGAGTCAAAAGATGGGTGAGACCTGATTGACCCCCTAGATTTTATGGTAGTTTTCAATTGTTGATGAGCACATTAAATTACAAAAACAAACAAACAAACAAACAAAAAACAAACAAAACAACAACAAAAAACCATGGCCCTATCAAAGACCTATCTAGTCATAATCTAGTCATAATCTTTGGATGTTAGGTATTGTTGGGGGGGATTGTAAAATAATTATTTCAGGTGATTCTAAAATATGCATCTGGTTAAAGATATTGGCCATCTTATTTCATGCAGCTTGTTTTTCTTCGTGACCACAGGAGAGAAATTGAAACAACTGTGATCCACTCACTTTCTTTAGGGGCTGTCCACCCACATAACAGGTAAAGAAAAAGAAGGCTGGTGACCTGCCTGGTCTAGTGTCCTTGTCAATCAGACCCCCAGTTAAATAGACTAATGATATTTGCCTGGACGAAGAGGCTTTGTCTCATAAATGCCGTTAGCAGGACCTTCCCTGGTTAAAAGATTATTAATAGTGGATAAACTGAGAATTGATGAGGCGCAAATCTCTGGAGAAAGTCATGTAAGAGACTTTCTGGGGTAAAAAATGAAGAATGTTTCATAACTTAAATACCCTTCACTGTGTTAGGTAATAACCTTTAAGTCCTTGTTTGGAGATCCCATCTCTTCTGGAGTAGCATGTGCAGGTCTGATATGGGAAGAAAGAGCTGGAAAGCTACCTTGATAATTAAGACCTCTCTAGGCTTTGTCTGAGCCTAATTATTGCCTGTATCCTTGGGATTGTGAGTAAAATCTGATGTTGGACAAGATCTCTGATGGGCTTGAGCCTGTCTTGACAATTCTACCATTTGTGTTACCTCAGATAGTAATTAGCACTGGGGCATTGTGGTTTACCAGCTTTTAAAGAGTCACACTGGAAATGGCAAAATGGGCAATATTCAATTTTATCCTAATGGCCAGAGATCATAAACAACATTATCTAGAATGATTTAAAAAATGTCAAAGGAACAATTAGCCTGTGTATATTGGACCACATAATTCCCTGACTTCTTATATGTAGAATTAATTTTATATATAATTTTTAACATTTATTTATTTTTGAGAGACAGAGCATGAGCAGGGGAGGGGCAGAGAGAGAAGGAGACACAGAATCTGAAACAGGCTCCAGGCTCTGAGCTGTCAGCACAGAGCCCGATGTGGGGCTCAAACTCTCAAACTCACAAACCGTGAGATCATGACCTGAGCCGAAGTCAGACGCTTAAGTGACTGAGCCACCCAAGTGCCCCAACTTAATTTTATATATAAAAAGAGAATAACATTTGGTGTCACAAGGTGTTTATAACCCCTTTCTTATAAGATTAAAATTATAGACATCTGTTGTGATGATAGTTTTATTTTTTAAGTTTTTATTTATTTTGGGGGGGGGAGGGTGCAGAGAGAGAGAGGAAGAGAGAATCCTAAGTAGGTTCCATGCCCCACGCAGAGTCTGATGCAAGGCTTGACCCCATGACTGTGAGATCATGACTCAGCCAAAATTAAGAGTCAGACATTTAACCGACTGAGCCACCCAGGCTCCCCATGATAGTTTTATTTTTAAAAACATGCCTATCTTCAATGGAACTATGCCCTTAACTTTAGGTTCTCCATTCCTGGAACAGCTACTGTGGTAACCCTGAGGAGGAATATCACCTCAGGGATTCAAGGCAATGCTCCTGAGATTCACGTTAATCAATGTGTGTACCATAAGCAATTTGGTGGCTGTTTCCAAATTAGCTAAATCACATCTGCTGATGTTCACTTCTATTTCATCATAGGACTACAGAGATGTCATGATATAGTCTACCAGGAAGTCTTACAAGTCTTCTCTGAGTCTTAATGAGACTTCTGAACTTTCCACAGTTACAGATGGAAGCAGGAAAGCATGGTCCATCTTCCTTCTTGGTAGTAAGGAGTACATTTCAAATATCATTTTTCATATTGTATTTATTTTTTCTTTTTGTAGGAACACTTAGTGTGAGCCCTACAAATTTTTTAAGTGTGCAATACGGTATTGTTAACGATAGGCACAATGTTGTACAGCAGATTTCTAGAGCTTATTCATCTCTTTAACTAAAACTTCATACTCCTTGATCAGCAACTGCCCATTTCACCTCCCCCAGCCCCATCCTATCCAGTTTCTATATATTTGACTATTTTAGATACCTCATCTAATTGGAATCACTTGTCCTTCTGTGACTGACTTATTTCACTTAGCATAATGTTCTTCACATTCATCCATGTTGTCAAAATGGCAGATTTCCTTCTTTTTTTTGAAGGCCAAATGATGTCCCATGATATGTATACTCCGCATTTTTGTTATTCATTCCTCTGTTAATGGACATTTTGGTTGTTTCTGTATCTTGGCTATTGCGAATAATGCTAAAATGAACATGGAATGCAGATATCTCTTTGAGATTTGATTTCCATTCTTTTGGGTATATACCCATGAGTAGGATTGCCGGATCCCACGGTAGTTCTATTTTTAGTATTTGAGGAACTTCCATATTGTTTGCCATAGCTGCTGTCCTGTGTTACATTCCTCCTACAGTAGGTAAGCATTCCTATTTCTCCACACGCTTGCTAACACCTATAACTTCTTCTTTTTGATAATAGCTATCCTACAGGTGTGAGGTGATAGCTCTTTGTTGTTGTTTTTTTAATGTTTATTGATTTATTTTGAGAGAGGGAGAGAGCGAGAGCAAGTGGGGGAGGGGCAGGGAGAGAGGGAAAGAGAGAATCCCAAGCAGGTTCTGCACTGTCAGTGTGGACCCTGACAGGAGGCTCTCACAAACCTTGAGATCATGACCTGAGCTGAAATCAAGGTTCAGACACTGAGCCACCCACACGCCCCATTGTTGTCTCATTTGCATTTCCCTGATAATTGATAATGTTGAGTATTTTTTCATATGCTTGTGCGTCATTTGTATGTCTCCTTTGGAGAAATGTCTATGGAAGTCTTGTGTTTCCCCCTTTTTTGTTTGTTTGTTAACCAGCTTTATTTCTCTTTTCATTTAATAATATTGTGGATGTCTCTCCATGTCACTGAAAATTCTTCTAAAACTTTTGAGATTTTTAATTCCATTTTATGAACGTTCCATAGAAAAACTCCTCATATGTGATCTTTAGGTTTTTCACTTTCTTGCTAAGTGTTTATATGGTGCTTTCTTCCATACTGGTTTAAATCCTTTATATTTGTTAAACGTAGTCTCTACTAAAACTTTAATGATTTGGTACTGTTATGTACTCATTTTATAAATTGGGAAATTAAGCACAGGGAGAATAAATGACTTGAGGAGCCTGATTAAAATCGAGGCAGACGGGGATCTCAAATCTCCAGGCCTAACTCTCCTACTGTACTGTCTCTCATCACTCAAAGATCAGAACTGAAGCTAAATGTATGCCTGCATACATACTATGCCTGCATAGTAGTTTCTTTGTTATATGTGCCTAGATGCGGAATAACAGAGTCAAAGGATATGCACATTTTACAGTTTTCAATGCAAACTGTTCCAAACGGTGCTTCTGATTTTTTTTTTCTTTTTCCAGTTTCTTAAATTGTGAAAGACACATAACATTAAATTTACTCTCTTAACCATTTTTAAGTGTACAGCTGAGTGGTATTCAGTATATTCATAATGTGTGACCGTCACAGCCATCCATCCCCAGAATGCTTCGCATCCTATTTTTTTTTTAAGAGAAAGAGAGAGAGAGAGAGCATGAGAGAGGGAGGGGCAGAGAGAGAAGGAGACACAGAATCCAAAGCAGGCTCCGGGCTCTGAGCTGTCAGCACAAAGCCCGAAGTGGGGCTCAAACTCACGAACCAGGAGATCATGACCTGAGCCGAAACTGGACGCTTAACCAATTGAGCCACCCAGGCGCCCCACTCTTCACATCTTGTAAAACGAAAACTCTGTACCCAATAGACAAAAACTCCCCATGCCACTCTCCCTCCAGCCCTTGGCCATCACTATTCTTTCTGTCTCTATGACTCTACTTTAAACACCCCCTATAAACTGAGCCACCTATAAATGGAATCACGCGATACTTGTCTGTTTGTGATTGGCTTATTTCACTTAGCATGATGTCTTCAAAGTACATCCGTGTTGTAGCAGATGTCAGAGTCGCCTTCCTTTTGAAGGGCTGAAGGAGGTACTTTTCCTTTACTTGAAGGAAGTATTGACAAGAAGCTTAAACCTGAAGGTCAGTAGAGTGCTGGGGGTAATACAAAGAGTCCTAGCCCGAGAGCTTGGAGACCTGACCTCTCCACTGACTTTACATCTCGCTAGCAATTTAGACAAGAGGAAGTCAGTAACTTCTCAGTAATCTACTTCCAAACTGTAAGATCACGGACAGGAACATGTAAATATTGCTCTGGACCCATGTATTTTGACTTAATTAAACTCGAATTCTGATTTCTGGATATACTCACTGTTTTCTGTTGTGCAGAATCAGTAATAAAAATTCATAAATAAAAACATAATTCTCATTTCATTCAAATGTTCTCAAATATTTCAACCCAAATACCCAAATGATCAAAGGAGAATTGCCAGAGATCCAGGGTCTATTCAAAGGAAGCAACTGAGAACTTGCTTGGAAGTACTGATTTTATTTATTTTTATTTTTATTTATTTACTTAATTTTTGAGAGAGAGAGAGAGAGAGAGCAAGAGAGAGAATGAGCCGGGCAGGTGCAGAGGGAGAGAGAGAAGTAACATCCACCCTCAACATGGAGTCAAGAAGCAGACTCCACATTCAACACGGAGCCCTATGTGGGACTGGATCCTACAACCCTGGGATCATGACCTTAGCCAAAATCAAGAGACTGAACCACCCAGGCACCCCTGAAGTTCTGATTTTAAAGTGAAACATTGATTCAATGTGCTTCCTCTGTGTCATGATTTATCCAGCTGTTTTGTATACAATTACGTGCTAAAATTCTTTAAATAAAAATGTTTCTCAGACTGTACTGCTCATTAAAACATCCACTAGCCACAGCTGGCTATTAAAACTTCAGTTTGGGGCACCTAGGTGGCTCAGTTGGTCGAACATCTGACTTCAGCCCAGGTCATGATCTCACAGTTCATGAGTTCTACCCTCACATTGGGCTCACTGCTGTCAGTGCAGAGCCTGCTTCGGATCCTCTGTTTCCCTCTCTCTGCTTCTCCCCTGCTCGTGCTCTCTGTCTCCAAAATAAATAAACATTAAAAAAAAATACCTCACTTTCTCAGGCAGGCTGGCCACATTGCAGGTTCTCAATAGCCATAATTGGCTTGTGTAAACTGTATTGGACAGTGAACATATAGAACATTTCTATTCTCCCAGAAAGATCTGCCAGTAACCCGTTGCTGGAAAATGGTCTGGTGGTTTTTGATTGCTCAGGAATCCTTCTGAGTTGGTTCTGAAATATGGAGGCTCAGTTTCAGAAATATAGCTTAATGAATGTTGAAGAACATCAGTTTCTGGTGTAGTCAAAGTAAAGCACAAATTGAGAATCAGATATTAGGATTCAGATCAAGTTCTGAAATTTAGGAGGTGAGATGTAGGACTTTTTGCAGTTCACTTGGATTACTAATGTGTCTAGACACTGGTTGTTTTATGTGTATTATTTTAAAAATAAATGTACTTCCTACTTCATAGGGTCGTTCTAAGGATAAAATGAAATAATTCACAAAGACAAGCATTGTGTCTCATTAATTTTCATATATTCTGAATCTAAGATGGTGTCAGGCATATCTAGGTTCTCAAAAAATACTTAATAACCTTAATAATGGATGGGATAATGGATACACATCCAGTTGAATATACCATTGGTGTGGGCAATTTGAAAATAAATTTGTTTATGAAATTTTACAAACACAGTTTTGGTTGTCAAGAAAAATAATTTTACTCTATTAAAACATCCTTGGACACTATTCTAAATTTAGTATGTTGGAGGAAAAAGATTAACAGATCAGTACAAATTACTCTAGAAGTTGTGAAATCTTTTTATTTGTTTTAATATTTATTTCTGAGAAAGAGAGAGGGATTGGGCAGAGATGGAGGGTGCATAGAATCTGAAGTGGGCTCCGGGCTGACAGCAGAGAGCCTGACACAGGGCTCGAACCCATGAACCGCGAAATAATGTCCTGGGCCAAAGCCAGAGGCTTACCTGACCGAGCCACCCAGGTGCCCTAGAAGTTGTGAAATCTTATATCAAATTTAGTTTTAAAGTTCTGGCCAATGTGTGCATGTTTTCTAAGGTTAAAGAGATGACCACAGCTTTTCTCACAACTGAATTGTCTCCGGACATTATTTCTGATAGTTGTTTTTTAAGGTCAACCTATCTTTAGAGGCATTGTTCACTTCAAGGTTGCTTCTCTGGGTTCCCTTTACTATTGCAGAGGACGTCGCTGAACTAAGAGGTAGTGGAAGGATGTCTGGAAGAGAAAAAGCGGAGTCCCATTCACTTTCTATTTATAGAGAATTCTAAGTGTCAGTGATCTGGTTTTCATTTACAGCAGATTATATCTTGTAGATTTGACTATAGCTCACTAAAGTGGTTGTAGGGAAAACAGAAGTGATTTCTGGCAGCCTAATAGTGAGAGAAATAACAAAGCATCTTTGAGAAGAAGGACAAAGAAATAAATAGGGCATACAGAGGCCATTCCAGATGAGAACAAGTAGCTTTGAATTTTCTGGAGTCTCCAAAGGCATCTTTGTAAACCAGTCTAATGCTAGAAGGGAGGCATTGAATGAAATGAAAGCATACTTACAGAGTTTAAGGAACTGAATTCTATTCTGGATTTTGTTATTCAATGTTGGTGTGAACTTTGGCAAATACTTCCCTTGCATTTTTAATTTCCTTCCCTATAAAATGAAGGATTTAGGCGTGCCTGGGTGGCTCAGTCGGTTAAGTGACCGACTCTTGATTTTGACTTGGGTCACGGTCTCACAGATCATGAGATGGAGCCCCATGTTGGGCTCTGCACTGACAGCGTAGAGAGTCTGCTTAGGATTCTCTCTCTCTGCCCCTCCTCCACTCTCTCTCTCTTCCTCAAAATAAATTAATTAATTAAAAAAATAAAATAAAGGATTTAGGCTATGTGATCTCTTGAGTTACTTTTGGTTCCAGAGTTTTATGGTTTAGTCTGTCACACTGTGTTCGTAATGAAAGACTTCATTTTGTTTGTTTGTTTGTTTGTTTTAATTTTTATTTAACTTATTTTTTAAATTTACATCCAAGTTAATTAGTATATAGTGCAACAATGATTTCAGGAGTAGATTCCTTAATGCCCCTTACCCATTTAGCCCAACCCCCCTCCCACAACCCCTCCAGTAACCCTCTGTTTGTTCTCCATATTTAAGAGTCTTTTATGTTTTTGTCCCCCTCCTTGTTTTCATATTATTTTTGTTTCCCTTCCCTTATGTTCATCTGTTTTGTATCTTGAAGCCCTCATATGAGTTAAGTCATGTATTTGTCTTTCTCTGACTGACAAATTTCACTTAGCATAATACCCTCTAGTTCCATCCACATAGTTGCAAATGGTACAATTTCATTCTTTTTTACTGCTGAGTAATACTCCATTGTATACATATACCACACCTTCTGTATCCATTCATCCATCGATGGACATTTGGAATCTTTCCATACTTTGACTATTGTTGATAGTGCTGCTATAAACATTGGGGTGCATGTGCCCCTTTGAAACAGCATACCTGTGTCCCTTGGATAAATACCTAGTAGTGCAATTGCTGGGTCGTAGGGTAATTCTATGTTTAGTTTTTTGAGGAACCTCCATACTGTTTTCCAGAGTGGCTGCACCAGCTTGCATTCCCACCAGCAGTGCAAAAGAGATCCTCTTTCTCCGCATCCTTGCCAACATCTGTTGTTGCCTGAGTTGTTCATGTTAGCCATTCTGACAGTTGTGAGGTGGTATCTCATTGTGGTTTTGATTTGTATTTCCCTGATGATGAATGATGCTGAGCATTTTTTCATGTGTCATTTGGCCACCTGGGTGTCTTCTTTGGAGAAGTGTCTATTCATGTCTTTTGCCCATTTCTTCACTGGATTATTTGTTTTTTGCGTGTTGAGTTTGATAAGTTCTTTATAGACTTTGGATACTAACTCTTTATCTGATATGTCGTTTGCAAATATCTTCTCCCATTCCATCGGTTGCCTTTTAGTTTTGCAGATTATTTCCTTCGCTGTGCAGAAGCTTTTTATTTTGATGAGGTCCCAATAGTTTATTTTTGCTTTTGTTTCCCTTGCCTCTGGAGACGTGTTGAATAAGAAGTTGCTGCAGCCAAGGTCAAAGAGGTTTTTGCCTGCTTTCTCCTCGAGGATTTGGAAGGCTTCTTGTCTTACATTTAAGCCTTTCATCCATTTTAATTTATTTTTGTGGATGGTGTAAGAAAGTGGTCCAGGTTCATTCTTCTGCATGTCACTGTCCACTGCCACCGGATATTCTTTCCTGCTTCATTCTATTGGATATTCTTTCCTGATTTGTCAAAGATTAGTTGTCCATATGTTTGTGGGTCCATTTGTGGGTTCTCTATTCTGTTCCATTGATATGAGTGTCTATTCTTGTGCCAGTACCATACTGTCTTGATGATTACAGCTTTGTAATACAGCTTGAGAAAGACTTCATTTTTTGAAGAACACGTTCATTCATCATCGGAGTGCAGGTGCTTCAGTGTGTGTATATCACTCAATTACTGTTATGATCACAAGCTCCAGACAGTAGTGAAAAGAACACATGACTTTGCAGCCACACATGTTTGGTTTCAGGTCAACTATTGCATGTGCTTTAGGGAACCATGGTTGCCTTTTCTGTTCAATGAGAGGTATTTTATACACATTTTGAAAGTTTCTCATGTAGATACAAATCAAACGTATAAATGATCTAGTGTGGTTTTTGCACTTAATATAGGAAATTAGATCTGAATAAAAAGGAACTATTGCTGTTTGTGTCTGCTCTCTAAGATTTCCAGGCATGATGGTTGGATTGAAATCAATTAGGAGATATTAGTTATTTTTAATTCTAAAATGGTAAGTGATTTAGACTAAGCTGAGGAAATAGGTAAAGTATCACTTTAAAGTGAAGAGGAGCATACATTAATAAAACCAATTAAAGTTAAATAAAATGGTGCTTGCAATTCTAGAAATGTTTCATTTAAGTTTCTTGCTTTCTGAAAAGTCTCTTCTTGCTTTTATTAGTCACTAAGATGATCAAAAGATTTCTTCCCCTTTGTTTTGTTTTGTTTTGGTTTGGTTTTTTGTGATCTCATTGCTTTTGACTATGTATTTAACTTTCCAGGGATTTCTACTTGCCTAATTTTGCAAGGATCAAAAACCAACATTTCATAGCTGGTATAAACACATGGAAAATATCAGTCTCACAGAATGCACATTAAAAAACAATGTAAAAATGTACATTGAAGAAACAATGACATATCACCTCTTCCCCTAAATGCATCATAAAGGAATCCATTTTGTTTTTATTTCTAATGTTAGTGGATTTGGTAAGTATCACATGATTTTGGCTTTTCAAATTCAATTAATTTTATTTATTTATTTGTTCATTTGTTATTTATTTTTTTTGCACCTTGCTCTTATAATTTAATAAGCTATTTTGTAAATCCTTTCATATTAGTACATATATATCTAATTTTTAAAATAGTATCCATTTATGAAAAATCATAATTTATACAATCAGTTCTCTATTTACTCTTTTTTTTTAATTTTATTTTTTATTTTTTAAAATTTACATCTAAATTAGTTAGCATATAGTGAAGCAATGATTTCAGGAGTAGATTCCTTAATGCCCCTTACCCATTTAGCCCAACCCCCCTCCTGCAACCCCTGCAGTAACCCTCTGTTTGTTCTCCATATTTATGAGTCTCATGCTTTGTCCCCCTCCCTGTTTTTATATTATTTTTGTTTCCCTTCCCTTATGTTCCTCTGTTTTGTCTCTTAAAGTCCTCATATGAGTGAAGTCATATGACTTTTGTCTTTCTCTGACTAATTTCACTTTTCTTTTTGATTGCCAAGTAATACTCATTTGTGTGTGTGTGTGTGTGTGTGTGTGTGTGTGTGTGTATACCACACCTTCTTTATCCTTTCATCCATTGATGGACATTTGGGCTCTTTCCATACTGTGGCTATTGTCAATAGTGCTGCTATAAACACGGGGGTGCATGTGTCCCTTTGAAACAGCACACCTGTATCCCTTGGATAAATGCCTAGTAGTGCAATTGCTGGGTCGTAAGGTAGTTCTATTTTTAGTTTTTTGAGGAATCTCCATACTGTTTTCCAGAGTGGCTGCACCAGCTTGCATTCCCAAAATTAATTTTATTTATTAAATTGTATTTCGGCAAAATATACCAAAAAGCCAATTATATTTGGTATTTTTATTTATCATTAAATTAATAATTTCAACTGTAAACTCTGAGGAAATAACCGGAAGTATATCAAGTTTATGTACACAGACACAACAAACAATCATTATTTCTGTTCACTTATTTAGATATATTTTGACTTTTGGGGCACCTGGGTGGCCCAGTTGGTTGAGCATCTGACTTCAGCTCAGGTCATGATCTCGCGATCTTGTGAGTTCAAGTCCCGCATGGGTCTCTGTGCTGACACCTCAGAGCCTGAAGCCTGCTTCGGATTCTGTGTCTCCCTCTCTTTCTGCTTCTCCCTTGCTCATGCTCTGTCTGTCTTTCAAAATAATAAACATTTAATAAATAAATAAATCGCTGTATTTTGACTTTTTATTGTTTTAAATTTTTTTAATGTTTATTTTTGAGAAAGAGAGAGACAGAGCAGGAGTGGGGGAGGAAGAGAGAAAGAGGGGGAGACAGAGATTCCGAAAAAGGCTCCAGGCTCTGAGCTGTCAGCACAGAGCCCCACATGGGGCTTGTTTTCACAGACCGCGAGATCATGACCTGAGCAGAAATCGGATGCTTAACCAGCTGAGCCACCCAGGTGCCCCAAATATATTTTGACTTTTAAAATTCTCTTCTCTGTTTTACCATGTTTTGCATATATTCTGTATGAAATATTGTAGGACTTCAACTTCTATATATCCTTTTATACGAAAGCTTACTTTTGGAGCAGGTTAAGATGGAGAACTGCTGCTTCATGCACATGTTCGGCAATCGAGAAATATGTCACAAATTATGAGACAAATTATGTCACATTCAGGTTAAACCAATGTGTTTCAGATATTAAATATGCTGCATATTTATCCACATTAAAATATTTAGAATATTAATGAACATAGCCATATGTTTGCAACGCACATTCCAGCAAGTACAATATCATCATCCAGAGGTTGAAAATTGGTTTTGGGGGAAAGCATAATTCTGCATATAGAACATAAGCAGATAAATGGGGTGTCTATCACATTAAAATTCCATTGGGTGATCATTAGGGAAAGAAGTTATTTAAAAAGTCTTCTTAAAGGGGTAATATTAATTAAAAAGTTTGAAAAACACTGGCTTACAATATAATAATGCTAAATACTAAAGGCAGGACATGAAACTCTATACATATTTGTATGTTATATGTGTACAAATGTATACGTATGCCAGGTACACACATGCACATTCTCACAGAGAATAAAACTGAATATATATAATTATGATGAAAGACCTCATTCATTATCAATATCTTATTTACTTTTTACGATTTGTACAATTTTCTTTGCAAAAAGCATAAATTGCTATAAAATGTAATTTTAAACACCAATAACTGCCTTAGGTTATATTTGAGCCCATTGTCTGCCAGCATAGGGGATTCACTGTTGCAAAAAGACAGACTTGGAACAGTTGGAGATTGGAACAGTTGGAGATTAGCGTGGAACTATGGAAAAAATCATATATATAGAGTACCTGTCAGTACACAGTACTTTTCCTGTGGGGGGGGGTGGAAATATATATATATATATATATATATATATATATATATATATAAAATAGTTCTGTGGTTTAGAAGGAGAACAGTCCTGTAAATCTATGTGTTCATTGAAGCCTTCAAGGAAGAGATGGGATTTGTGCTTGGTGCTGGAAGGCGGGGCTATCAATGGGATTAGGTTTGGTTTACTTAGCCATAGGTGGCAGGCAGAGTGGACTGACCAAGATGGAAATTTAATTCTCTCTCACATAAAATCTGTCTCCGTGCAGGCAGTCCAGGGTCAACATGTGATTCCCTTGTCTTCAGGACGCTAGCATCCTTCTTTCCTAATGTTTGGCTTCTAGCCTCAAGGTTGACCTCATGGGGCATAAATGATGCTGAAGATCCAGCTTTTATATCCAAATTCCAGGAACCAGGAAGGAAAGAAGAGAAGCTCTCATTCTTTCTTTTTCACAAGCCCTCTTGAAAGACCCACTAAATGTTTCTACTTATAATTTATTGGATGGAACTCAGTTACGGCCGCATCTAGCTCCCAGTAGGACAGACAAAAACATTCATTATTCTAGAAGGCAATGTTCTTCCCCCAAATTTGGGTACGTGTTACTGAAAAAATAAAGGGAGAGTAAATACTTATTAGTAAACTATCTGTTCTCACCACAGTCCCCACTTTTTACAAATTAAAGATCTCTACGCGTCTTTCTCCTCATAAGTGGAACACATCCTTTCTGCCTTCCTAAGAAAATATCCCTGTGGTCTCTTACAGCTACAGGTCTTCGACATCCAACTCAAAATGCATAGTCTCTGAGTGAGCATGATCTCTTCTTCACGTCCAGAAGTGTCATCCAGCATTACATAAACAGGAAAAAAATTATTTGCCCTCACAGGAACCAATGGAGGTGGTATAGAACAACTTAATAAGAATTACTATTCACAGAAAGAGATGATCATATTACTGTGAGAAGTGATATATAAGAAATACTGAGAGCTAAGGGAACACAGAATAGGAGGCAATTGCTGGGACTGGGAAGATCTCAAAATGTGTCATGGGGGAAAAATTATCTAGACACCAATGAATGGATACACCTTAACAGATAAAAATTACAATTAAAGTTACAATGGTAATAATATTAGTGCTATTAAACTGTCAAACAACATTTGTTTCCTATGCTTCATGCATCCTTGAAATTTCTCTACATGACTTAGGCCATTTATTTATTATAACAGTTACACCATACAAAAGGTTAATCCCCATTTTGCAGACAGGTTAAGTATTTTATGGTCACATTCACACAGCTCATAAGTGGCAAGATTATAATTTGACTCAACTCAGTCTGGTGCCATGCTCTTAACCACTATAATAGACTTGTTATTTCACTATTGACATAGAAGTTTATACCAACAAAAGTTTTTGAGGCATTACACAGAATGTAATAGAAACTGGCAGGTGGTTTCAACTGAGGCTGTGGCACACGAGTGATTTCAAACCGCAGTTAAAGACCATTGTGTGTGAGCTATGTTTTACTCTTGTTACAATTTATTTTAGACATTCTGTTTTAATACTGATGAAATGATTATCATATTTAGATCATTGCTTACAGACAAAATATAGAGGTAATCTCATACCTGAGATATTAATGCTAAAAACCAATATGGGTTAGGGTGGAGATTGCCCAGACATGGGAACAGCACCATATTTATGTGCCTGAAACAAAAACCAATATAGAAAGAAAAGAAAAAATGGAGTGCTAAAAAATGCTCTGTGTGCATCCTCTTTATTTATTTGTGATGTTATGTTCAAGGTTAAAAAGGCAATTTGTTGAGGGAGGATGTTCTGAAGGAACAATTTAGGAATGTTTTGCTCATGCATTTTTTTTTATATTGGTTTGCTTGTAAGAATGTATAACACAAGCAAAGTGAGGCTTTGAAGTTGATCACACTTAAGAGATGAGATTTAAATTTGTGTGATTTGGCACACAGTAGACAATGAATGCATTCTAGTTAAATGCAAATCTCACATTATGCTAGCTATAGAGAAGGATACACTGTCTGGAACACCACTATCCAATAGAACTTTCTGGGATGCTGGATAGATATGTCCTGTATCTGTGTCGTGTGAGATAGTGACCAAGGCTATTGAGCCCTTGTGGCTAGAGCAAACAAGAAGCTGCATTTAAAGTGTTTTTTAGTTCATTTAAATTTAAATAACGACATATGGCTAGTGGCTACCACGTTGTTCACCATAGCTCCCGAAATAAAAAATTCAGTTAGAAAAATAACGTGTACACCTAAAAGTGGTACGCAATAAAATATCACTTAATATCATCAAGAACAGTGGTCTCTGAGTAATAGAGTAGGAGCAAGAAGAGGGGTATTATTGAATTAACTTATCAAATATTTGTTAAACGCCAACACTTATTTTTCAATTTGCTACAGATACAAATATGAGTAAAACATGCAAAGTGTATTGCTGGTGGATAAAAGGAGACGCAATTCATAAAATGCACAGTTTAATATGTAGCATGATATAGTGACAGATGCCTTCAGGGAAGCTAAGTGCAGGACCTAAGTGCAGAGAGGAAAGGAATAGGGTGAGTTGTCATTTTATGGGGAAACCATATGTCAACTTGGGATGCTTATTAATATATTCATGACCTGAAGCAGGTGAAAAATTAACCTTTGCAGATATTAGGGGAAGAATGTTCTAGATAGGAACAAAGCCAATGCAAAAGCTCAAGGCGGGAACTGACTTAGAATGGCCTGAGACATCAAAGAAGTCCATGTGACTTCAGTTAATGACCAAGCAGGAGTGTTAGCAGATGAAGTCAAAGAATTAAGAAGGTTTCAAATTATATAGGTATTATGGGTCCCAGTAGATTTTGAAGTTTATACTAAAGGGATGAGAAATCATTAGTTTTTACTGCTTAAGGACTTGTGTTACAATTAAGCATGCTATAAGGTATTTTTCCCTGAAATTCACTGATTTTACTCTAAATGAAACATTTCACCAAGAAACGAAATATTATTTTTAAAACACCAAAAATATAGTGGTACTTGAGCAAAATACTTTCTTAATCTTTTAAAAATCAACCATTATTTCGCAGTCTTAATCAATCATTTTCATTTTCTATCTTTATCATAAGTATAAAGTTAAAATAAAACGTAAGCCACAAAAATAAAAAAAAATGCTTATTATCTCTCAAGTCTTTTCAATGGTATATGAAAAACTAATTGTATTTGGGTTCTCTACAACAGAAACAATAGGATGCGTGTGTGTCGGGACAGGGTCGGGGGAGATTAACTTTAAGGTATAGGCTTATGTGATTACGGAGAATGAAAAGTTCAAAATCTGTAGGGTGGGCCAGTAGAGTGGAAACCAGGGAAAAGGAAATGTTGATCTGCAGTTCAATTCCTAAGATCATCTGCTGGCAGAATTCTCTTGCTGGGGAAAGCCAGTCTTTTGTTCTCTTCAGGCTTTCAACTGAAGGTTATAGGGAGATCTTCTTTAGGAGAAGCTTTACTCAAAGCCCACTGGTTTAAATGTCAACCTCACCCAAAAACACCCTCATGAAAACATCCAGAGTAATATTTGGCCATATATCTGTGTACCAGACACCATGGCCCAACCAAGCTGATGCATAAAATTAATGACCACATTAATAGTTACAAAACACCTTTTATAAGACAGTAAACTCTACAAAACTTTACATATTTTCTTATTTTATCCCTAAAAGGAAAAAAAAAAAAGTGCAAGTCAGTAAGTAAAGAAATAGGAGAAGGAAGTTTAGATAAGCAGAGGTTTAGCCCTGAGGGTTTATCAGGATCAAGAATTACCAAGAGAGATAAATTGTAAAGTGGATTTAGCATCAAGGAGGCAGGGCAGTGAACCTGGAGGAAAAATCTCAAGAGGCTGGTTGAACAGTGCCTGGAGGGTGAAGAAGTGTAAGGGACCCATCCACATCCCTTTTTTTTTTTAAGTGGCCCTGAAGGGGAGATTGCATTGTGGTAGCTGTTGGAGGTCAACAGCTGGGATTTTTAAGAGACAATACTCTTTAAATCTTGTTTGGAAATTAGATAGAAAAATGAAAGAGGGAAGGGCTCTAGATGGTGACAGGGTTTTTGCCAACATGAAAATCCTTTGGTGATTTCATCTCTTGAAAATAAAAGAAACAATGGAGTGTCTGGAGTCTTGTGAGCATTGGGAGTGGTGAAGTAGCTTCTGTGAAGAAGGGGGTGGAGAGATGGGAGGCTTCTACACACCCTCAAGGGGTGGGTACAGAACCTGTGACATTTTTGTAGGAAATAAAATATGGCAAATGCAATGGCCATCATCCCCATGATTAGATTGTGTTATATGGCAAAGATGAAGAGATTTCTCCAGATGTAATTAAGTTCCCTAATCTGTTGATTTTGAGTTTATGAAAAAAGGGGTTATCCTAGCTGGGTCTGATAAAATCAGAAGGGTCTTTATTTAAAAAGATCTAGAATTCAGAGACTTGAAACAGCAGATTCTCACTCCTGTTGGCCTTGAGGAAAAAAATCTATTATTTCTTTCCAAACTGAAAGGAATTAATTCTCCCAATCAACACATGACCTTGGAAGAGGACTCAAGCCTGAGATAAAATGATAGCCCTAGTCAACACCTTGATTATAGTTTCCTGAGGCCTTGAACAGAGAACCCATTTAAGCCATGCCCAGACTTTTGACCCATGGAAACAGAGAGATAATTGTTTTAAGCTTATAAGTATGTGCTAATGTGTTATGCATCAATAAAGAATTAGTATAATGACTGGACATATTCCCAGACAGTGTCTTAATCCCAGTTGAGGTTGGAAGCCAAGACTCCTTTTAATTTTTCACATATTCTTTTAAGTTTATTTGAAAGAGACAGAGACAGCATGAGTGGGGAAGGGGCAGATAGAAGGAGAGAGAGAAAATCCCATGCAAGCTCCACGCTGCTAGTGTAGAGCCTGAGGCAGGGCTCAAACTTATGAAACCGTGAGATCATGACCTGAGCTAAAACCAAGAGTCAGATGCTTAACCAACTGAGCCAGCCAGATGCCCTTTCACAACATTTCTTTAAGGTAACATTACTTAAAGGAAAATTTGTGCATGCAAGACTCTAGCAGAGGGGTGACTTTGTAAGCAGCTGTTCTCCAGTAACCATGCTCCAATATCTACCTAGTCTCCATGCTTGTTTTTCTGATGCTTGGAAATTATCATGTTTTTAAGGGAAAAGAGAAGAATGTAAAGATGTAGATAGAAGGGAGATAAAGAGGAGACACCTCAAGCATTTTTTTTTTAATTATACTCTCAAAGGATGATAACTTATTAGGTGGTAAAATAAAGAATCCTTTTGTACCATCATCTGAACACTATTTTCTTGACTGTGTACAGTGCTCTTCCTGGCAATAGTCTATCAAATGTTATGGACCAAACAAAGGACTACTATAAGTGTGTGCGTGTGTGTGTGTGTGTGTGTGCACACGTGCATGCACACAAATGTGTGTGTCTGTGTGTGTGTGTGTTTGGAAAGACACAAACTCAAATATTAAAAATGTTGATCACGTGGTGATGGGAAGTTGAATACTTTTTATTTCCAAATTGTCAACAGTATGTAACAATTTATTTTTTTCATTTTTAATGCCTTTGTGGTTCTTACATTATGATATAGTTGCATATAGGATATAAGACAAAATATATTGCTATACAAAATTTCATCCTGTCCTGACTTCAATTGTATTTAATTTTTACAACAAACCTTGTACACATTTCTCCTTGCTCATATAAATGTATAAAGGCATAAACACATAATATATATATATATACACACACATATATATATACACATACATTTATATATATGTGATAGGGATTTTTCTTTGAACATGATCATGATCATACTGATTATATTAACTGGATATTTATTTTTTCTAAACAAATAATGACTTACAAATTTATAAATATAGACTATTTTCTCATTTTATTGTGATTAAATATATGCAATCCTGTATGTGATTATATAACATATACACTTTGTATGTGATTAGGGTGTTTAGGGCAGCTTTATTATTATTAATTAATTAATTTAATTTTGCTTTTATCTTTTTTGTGTGTCTCGCCATCTCTAGTTTTCCCTACCACTCATGGAATATCCACCCTCACTTCTTACCCACATAAATAATCTGGCATCAATCTTCTCTTACATATTCATACAAAACACAAATTTGCATATATAAAATTAGCATATATATAACATTTCTTTGTAGTATGCTGTGGAAAAATTAAATGGCATTCAATATATTTCTCTGAATATTAGTTTTTCTATCAATATTATCTTATGAAAATCTCTTCAAGACAACTGGCACAGCTCCATTATATGGTATTTAATATAGGCATAATATTTTAATGTGTGGATCTAAGTTTATTCAGCCAACATTAATTTCATCCAGTTATTTGTCTCATGAAACAGCTTTATAAATATACCTTTGTATGGCTGACATTCTTAGTAAACAAATACGCCAGACAAGACAGATTTCCAGGAAATTTTGGGTAAAAAGTATATGCATTTATTATTTTTCAAACATGGTTATATTATTCCCCTGCTGTAAGAGTCACCTCAACTAAAGTTCTAGAAAATGGAGCAGAAATGAGAAGTCACTGCCATGCTCTTTTTGACTTCCTAAAACATTCTGAGCTTAATACAGTAGTTATTGGTATATTCTAATTTTATGGGTACTTTTAAGTGGGAATAGGTAGCTGAATTTAGAAACTGGTTCCTGAAAGTGGAGTTCTGCTGTATAAATGACATAAAACATTTGGCATTGGCTTTGGACTGAGTGGTGGACAGAATCTAGAAGGATCTTGGGCAGACTCCATTAGTGAAAACTGGAGAGCACAGAGGAAACAGTTATCGCAAACTGAGGAAAAGGGTGACACTTGTATAAGGTGACACCACGTTTTCAAAAAAACAGCCCAAATTCTCAAATGATATTGCAAATCTGGCTAAAGAAAGTTCCAGGCATAATGTCAAAAGGGCCAACTGGCAATTTCTGTGTTCCTATGCAAGAACAGAGAAGTGAACTAAAAAAGAAGCTGTTTATTTTATTTTTCTTTAATTTTTATTTTTTAAAGTTTATTTATTTATTTATTTAGAGAGAGAGAGAATGAGAGCATGAGCAGGGGAAGGGCAGAGAGAGAGAGAGAGAGGGAGAGAGACTCCCAAGCAGGCTCTGTGCTGTCAGCATGAACCTGGCTCTATCTCATGAACCATGGGATCATTACCTGAGCCGAAACCAAGAGTCAGACGCTTAACCAGCTGAGCCACCCAGATGAGCCAAAGCTGTTCATTTTAGAGCCTAATTTATATAAAATATAAAGAAGTCAGGACTAGGTAGTTGCAAACATAGCAGTGTTTTTCATCCCCTCCATCCTCTGGGAAATGACCCCAACGGTAGGAAATGGCCTCAGAACAATTATTAAAAACAGGATTTCACCTGTAAAACATAATCTCAAGGTGCTTCTTTGAGATCACTTTGTTGAGATCACATGATCACATGCCCACTGGCGCCTCTAAGATGCTTAAGGGCTTGACCCTTAAAACTTGGCTTCTCCGGATTAGGACTTCTAAGAATTGTAAAGGTACACTTGTAGAATTACCTGGACAATAAAGTATCTCCAGGGCATTGCCCTAAAATACCATTCCTCTCATGCCAAGCTATGAAAGGGTTTATCTCACAGGTCTGTTTGTGTGTGTGTTCGTCTGTCTAATCAAGCTAACGCCATTAAGGTACAGAGAAATCAATGAACAATTTAAGAGAATTGTAGTGGTTCAAACACCACCTGCTTGGAATGCAAAGGACAGAGAATGACTCAAAATGAAAAGAAGTCCCTGGGACCCCAACTTCTATTGACAGGGAGCTCAATGAGAAAGTAACTCAACTGTGCAAACAAGGGCCATTTCCTGGGGAAGAACAAGCCAAAGCACAGGGGTTTGCATTTACTTTATCAGGGGGGCTCCAGTCCCTCATGATCAACTGGAACTTCAGGCAAATTGACCATCAATATTTTTTAACAGAAAGAGTCTGTATCTCTAGAATGTCCTGAAGTAAGGCTTACTTATAGTAAATAAATGCAGACTCAAAGAGGCATGACTTTTTGAAGACTGTTACATAAGCTACGTCTCTTGCACTATAAAAAGGAGATGCTTTATAACTCAAAAGCTCCTTGCTGTGGGAGATAATAACCCGTAAAACTTCACTTTGAGGCTTCATCTATTATTCTGGGACAGACAGTGAGTATCTGTCAAGAGAAGAAAATACCTATGGCGCCAGGTAGGATGTCTCAGATCTTCTCTGTTTTGCCTGGGCCTCTTTTTCTTTTTTTTTTTTTAAATTTTTATTTAAATTCCAGTTAGTTAATATGCAGTGTAATATTAGATTTTGGTGTACCATCTAATGATTCAACAGTCCCTTTCATCACCTGATGCTCATCACTACAGGTGCACTCCTTGATCCCCATCACCTGTTTTGTTTTTTTTAATTTTTTTAACGTTTATTTTATTTTTGAGAGAGAGAGAGCATGAACGGGGGAGGGCCAGAGAGAGAGGGAGACACAGAATCTGAAACAGGCTCCAGGCTCTAAGCTGTCAGCACAGAGCCCGACGCGGGGCTTGAACTCATGGACCGTGAGATCATGACCTGAGCCGAAGTCGGCCGCTCAACAGACTGAGCCACCCAGGTGCCCCACTATCACCTGTTTAACCCACCCCCCCACACCGCCTACCCTCTGGTAACCATCTGTTTGTTCTCTATTATTAAGAATCTGTTTATTGGTTTGCCTGTCTCTTTGTTTTTTTCTTGTCTTTTTTCTTCCTTTTGTCCTGAGCCTTGTGGCCTCTTAAATGCCTGTATTCTGAAAATGATTACTAAAACTCGATACCAGGAGTATTTGTTAGGTTTACCAAAGGAAAGTACTAAAAACTAGTGGCTTAAACAGTAGAAATGTATTGACTCACAGTTGTGGAGGTTACAAGTCCAAGATTGAGATGTAGACAAGTTTGGTTGCTTCTGGGGGCTATCTGGGAAAATCTTGTATGCCTCTCTCCTCGCTTCTGGTAATTTGCTATAAGTCTTTGGCATTCCATGGCTTGTAAATACATTGCCCATTTCCCTTTCTTCATGTTCACATGGCTTTCTCCTGTGTGTATGCCTGTCTCCAAACTTCCCCTTTTTTTGACTATCATATCGGATTAGGGGCATACCATATTGATGTATGACCACATATTAACTAACTACATCCATAATGATCCTATTTCCAAATAAGATCTCTGTTTTATATGAATACTATTTGACAATCTGATATGTATTTTAGCTCATTTCCTAGGAAAATGGAAAATTTTCAATTTGGAAAAAAAAAATGCCTCAGAGAGCAGAGCTGAGAGCCTAGTGGGTAGAGCTATGAGCCATAAAAAAGCAGAGCTCTTGAGAAAGTGGTAGCATGTGCCCATATAGATTTCAGATCTGCTATAGGCTAGTAAGTACTGTGTTCCTCCTATTGTCTCCATTTTGAAGACGAGTGTCTATTGTTGTTATGCTATTCCTTTCTCACCATTTAATCCTGGAGGTATGGGGTGGGGGCATGTGACCTGTCTCCTTAATTCACAGGTTCTTCATATCAAGAGGAAGCTATACTTGGTGAACCATATGCCGGATGAACTAGGGAATTTCATCTGCATCTGGCCTCGTTTAAAATGAAGAGATCAGCTTTGAGCTGATACCAAAATGAGATGAAACTTTGAGTTCTTGGGGGCAAGGGGTGAGTGCATTTTGTCCATAAGAATAGGAGTTTGGTGGCCATGGGGCCAACTGTGACAGATTTTATTTTCCAAAGATAGATATAACAATGTATCCCATCCCACCTGCTGACTTACAACGTTACTTTGCTATTTCCTCAACCTTTGAATCTGGGTGGGACCCGAGACTTCCCTTGGAATTCCGAGTATTGTATTTCAGTAGAATACAATGGAGAGACACTTCCTGAGTTTTAGCCACAGCCCTTAACTGGCTGGCAGGTTCTGCATACAGCATCATGTGTTCTTAGACTCTCCCAGTTGACACTCAGCTTCGTTACTGTGAGAAGCACAATCCAGATGGAGGCTGTGTGCAGGTGCTCCAGTTTAACAGCCCCAGCTGACAGCCAGCATCCAATGACCACCATCTTGGATGTAATGCTCTGGAGAGCCTTCAGATGACTGTAGCCTCCAGCCAACATCTGACTGCAACCCTATGAGAGATTCCAAGCAAGGACTACTGCAGATTGTGGTCAACCTTCAGAAATGAGAGACACAGTAATCATTGTTATCCTGTGCTCTCTGTTGTGTAATACCATAGGACTAATGAGCTGCTTTCTCTTCCTCTAAATTCCCTCTTATTTAGCATTCAGTGTGGATTCATTTAATATATTTCTGAGTGTATTTTTGGATATCTTAAGAATTTTTGAATATGCGTCTAAGGAATATTCATCTGTAATGGGTTTTCCTGGTGTGCCTTTGCCAACGTTGGAATTAGGATTATGCTTTCTACCCCCCCTTCTTTTTTTTGTTTCCTAAAAATATTTGCATAAGATTATTGTTATTTACTTTTTGACTACTGGATAGAATTTAACAGTGAAGTTACATGGGCTTGGAGAATTCTTTGTGGCGAAGATTCTGATTCAAAATTCAATTTCTTTCAAAGCTATAAAACTAAACAGATTTTTCTTCTTCTTGGATCAATTTTGATCAGTTTTGTTTTGGCGTATTTGTTCAGGATCTTCCTTACCCAACATACCTTTAAAATCTCTAGGACCTCTGTATTAATAAATAAACTCCCTTTAATTGTTGATGTTGATGATTTGTGTTATCTCTCTTTCCCTTCTTCCCTCATTTCCATCCCCCTTCTCTTCTCTGTCCTTAACTTTTACTTTTGTTAATAAAATTAGGAGTTTGTCAGTTTACTTGATCATTTGAACAAACCAGACTTTGGGTTTGTTAAATTTTGACTGCTTTTTTTCTATTTTTGATTCCTATCTTATCTTGTTATTTCCTTTTTTATTTATTTATTTATTTTAGCTTCACTTACTGTGGGTTCACTTTTCTCTTCTTTTTCCATTTTCTCTATAAAATATGAAAACAAGCCACTGGTTTTAGGCCTATCTTCTCATGTAAGGAGATAATGGAATGTTTCCTTCTATGCACTATTTTAGCTGCCTTCCACAGACATTTTTATATTGTGTTTTTGTTATTCACTTAGAAATATTTTAATTATTGTTATTTTTTGATTCAGGACTTATTTACAATGAGTTTAATTTAAAAAAAAGATTTGGAGTTGTCCTAGTTTATTTTGGTCAAATTATAATTTAGTTTCACTGTGGTCAGAGAGTATATTCTCTATATTTCAATCTTTTTAAATGTATTGGCATTTTTTCCTGGTCCAGTAAAAGGTCTATCTTGACAAATGTCCTGCAAGCAATTGAAAAGAATGTGCATTTTGCTGTTGTTGAACATAATCTTCTACATATATCAGTTAGATCAAGGAGACTGATAGTGTTACCCAAAAGATTTTTTTGTGGTTGTTGATTGTTTCAACAATTGCTTAGAGAATGGTGTTAAAATCTCTTCCTCTGATTGTGGATTGCTTATTCCACCCTTTAAAATTATCAGCTTTGTTTCATATATTTCTGGGATCTGTTATTAGGCACACACTCATTTGTGATTGATGTGTCCTACTGATGAATTACCCCCTTTATCTTTAAGAAAAGTACATTCTGCACAAGATGAGGCCATGCTGAGGGCATAGATGAAGAGAGGTGTGAAAAATTGAGGCCAGTAATGCTCCTATTCCAACTAGATTTTTGAAATGTTTTAGTATCACACATACTTCTTGGTTGTGCTGAGATAAATGATACCACCAACAGAATTTCTTCACAATGGTTTTTATGCTTCCATTTAATAATATTCATTGAGTATCTGTTATGTATCTGATAATGTACTAAGCAATGTGGATAGAACAGCAAGGAAAATACCTATCCTTGAAGAACTTAAAAAGTCTCACAATTTATTTATCAATTGAATAACAATGACTATGTGGTATATAAAAGCATCTCTTAATACCCTTTGTATATATCCATACGTGTGTACATTTGTCCCTTTTACAATATAGGGATTAGGATCACCGACCCCTACACAGTTGAAAATCTGCATATAACTTCTTCCTCCCCCAAAACTTAGCTACTAGCAAGTTCCAGTTGACTGGAAGTCTGCCAATAATATAAATAGTTCATTAACACATATTTTGGTTTTTGTATGTATTATATGCAGTGCTTTTACAATAAAGTAAGCTGGAGAAAAGAAAATGTTATTCAAAAAGTCATCAGGAAGAGAAAATACGCTTACAGTACTGTGTTGTATTTATTGAAGAAAATCCATGTATAATGGGACCTGTAAAGCTCAGACCAGTGCTTTTTTAAGGACCAACTGTGTATTTATATATACAAGCACACGTGTACATATATATATAAACACACACACATAATATATACACACACAAACATATACATACATATATGTATATACAAATGCACATATATACATAAATACATACATATACAAACATACACATACATATATATAAACACATACATACATATATACACACATACATGTGGTTTGCCGAATATACTGCTCATTAATTGTTTTCTTTCCTCCTCCTTGTATACCTTGAGTTCTGATTTACTTACTGTCTAATTAGAGTCCTCTGAATGTTTTTTTTTCAATTATGTGTTATGAATTATATTTTAAATGTAAGCAATATATATGTGAACAGCCTGACTCTCCCCATCCGCAGTCTCTGTCTGTGCCCAGCACAGCTGGGCTCTGGCAGTCAGGCTTCTTGCCAGTCATCTCCAACTGGCCAAATCTTCAGAAGGGCAGCTGGGACACCAGAACTTCCCTGGGAATTTCCTGGCCGCCAGTTCAGATACTGTATCCTTGTTTGCTGAGCTAAAACTAGTAAGGATTGGCAAAGATAAATTGGCAACCCATCCGGGAGGACTGCATGTTTCATCCAAACATTTGCCCAACACTGATTCCAAGTAGCATTCAACTTTGTCTCTAACGAGCTAACAGATGTGGGCATTATCAGAGAGAGTTGATACGGTATTATTCACAGAACTGGGGCTGGATGAGTTTTCTCTCTAAATAATGTTTTGGAGCAACAATAGAAAATATCATTCTACTTTGACAATTGCCTTGAGAGAACACTGAACTTCCTTCCTTCCTTCCTTCCTTCCTTCCTTCCTTCCTTCCTTCTTTCCTTCCTTCCTCTCCTTCCTTTCTTTCTTTCTTTCTTTCTTTCTTTCTTTCTTTCTCTTTCTTTCTTTCTTTCTTTTTCTCTCTCTCTCCCTTTTCCTACATTCATCTCTTAAGCCCAGATGACTCTCTAGCTATGATTTCCTACAACATACCTGGGAACTAGTAAGTGAAATATGATGTTCTGCCATTTCTAGCTGGTGGTTTTGGGAATGGCATCTCTATTCCTGGGATGAGATCCATTACCCAGGGCTGACCAACCACAGCTACAAAGGCTGGCTCTGGAGGAAGAGCTGAGTAGCAAATCCCCCTGGATCAGTGGGTGCCAGAATCATATACATTTGTAGGTCTTATTACTCTTTCTATTACTGTCTACTTCGGGACAGAGGGGGAGATGCTTTTCCAATATTTTCTGCCCCGTGCTGAGACTGATCAAGGTCTAGGATTAGAGTGGCAATTTAAGTTGGAAATTTAATGGATGCAGCTGTAGAAAATTGAACAGCAAGGATGAAAGAACATACGAGCTTGAAGTCACCTTTTTGGGTGCGTAATTAATTTGATTTTAGAGGCATTAGAAGCACTTTAAAGGTGCTTGGATTTCTTATTTCTTTTCATATTTTTTATTCCATATAAGGGTAGATGCTTAGAATATTCTCGATATTTGGTATTAAAGAAAAAGAAGGTCAGGATGCTGAATATTGAAGAGTGGAACTCCATAGGAGGAAAAGCCTTCAAAGAGAATAGTGATATATTATCTATGAGGTAAAAGCTTCAGATAAAGTTGACCACGGTATGCAGAACACAAGATTTCCCGTTTATTTGTATGACATAATTTATCTTGATGTGATTTCCTTGTGAAAATAAATAATTTGGGATCTTCTACTGTATTGCTCATTCTTTGAGCAGAAATAATTAAACTGAATAATCTCTACCACTTGCTGAATAAGCTATTTGCATAAATATTTCAACTCCAGAATTGGCAGGTCTGTACCACTTCCTAGGACAGATGAAAAACTCGGCTTAGCCATATATTTGTTTTACCAACTAGGAAAAGTTGCACAAAGCAATTGCGTTTTGGACCCCAAGTCCGAATAAAATTATCTCATTTTCCAGATGAAGATACATTCTTCTTACAGAATATATTTAAATCAATTAAAATATACAAAGATTGAAAAGCCGTAACGTGGTGACAAATTCAGTGCAAAAGACACAAGGCGCAAATGATCTTCCAAAGTATTTACTCTTTCTGTATGTTGTCTTTACATTTGAAGGATATTGCTGATGATCCTGATGTTCTTGGGCCATTATTCTTTTTTTTCTCTGCAGGACTTCTGAAGTGAAGTTCTTTTGACTTCTGCCATTGAAATTTAGCAGAGAAAAATAATTTGTCAATCTGTTACTCTGTTTTTGTTTCATTTTGTTTTTTACTTTATGCATCCGTTTCTGCCTCGTGCCTAGATTTTTTTTTTTCCTTTTTTTAATGGGAATTCAGTATCTTCCTCTGGATAAACAATGGAGCTAAGAATTTTACATCCAAATTTCCTAGAATAAGGTGTACGCTTTCATTCCCCAGTGTCAAAACTCTTAATTTGAGGAGTGTTTTTTTTTTTTTTAGTTATATTTGTTATTGTTCTTATGTATGTCATAGATCTCTTTTATCTTATTCCCATTTTTGTATAACTTACATTTGTGAGATTCTGACTGCATGTCAGGTATTTTACATAACAGGTAAGTTTATCATTTTTTTTCTCACTTCGTAGATGAAGATCTTAAAACACAAAGGTTTAGGTTACTTGTTCCACGATGTTTGGCAGATAAGTAGCGGATGTGTGGTTTGATCCCAAGCAGTTCTGACCCTTAACGTCCCTGTGGCGTTAGGCACTTTACCATTCTGCCTGTTGCTATTTTTATTATACTTTGTTTTCATTGTTTTCTTCAACCTGTACCTCTCTCCTTGATGGATGTGAGTTGGGTTTATTACATTTTTCATTTTTTAAATTTATTTTTTTAATTTTATTTAAATCCAAGTTAATTAACATATAGTGTAATAATGGTTTCAGGAGTAGAATTTAGTGATTGATGAATCACTTAAACATACAACACCTTACATACAACACCCAGTGCTCATCCCAACAAGTGCCCTCCTTTTTTAAAAAAAATTTTTTTTAACATTTATTTATTTTTGAGACAGAGAGAGACAGAGCATGAACGGGGGAGGGGCAGGGAGAGAGGGAGACACAGAATCGGAAGCAGGGTCCAGGCTCCGAGCCATCAGCCCAGAGCCCGACGCGGGGCTCGAACTCACGGACCGGGAGATCGTGACCTGAGCCGAAGTCGGACGCTTAACCGACTGAGCCACCCAGGCGCCCCAACAAGTGCCCTTCTTAATGCCCATCACCCATTTATCCCATTCCCCCACCCGATACCCCTTCAGCAACCTTCAGTTTGTTGGGTTGGGTTTATTTTTAATTTATTGCTGCTGATGTGGCTTTCATCTCTCTCTATTTTTTAGTTGTCCCTTTAGTTTCCTGAACTCTGCCACCCCAAACTGCCTGTCTTTCTGTTATTTTACCTATCATTTGATTTTCTTTCCCCAGATAAATGACCTCCTTGACATCTTTGAGGCCATACAAAACACTTTGCATGAACTCTCCCTCTACTTTTTAATTCCCTTCTGATACAGGGTAGCTGCCTGTATTCATTTCCTTTACTCTTTTCACGTTCTCCATTGTAAACACATGCAAAAGTTTTATGCTGTAACTTAAGTAAACTTGATAGGTTATTTCTTATTTTAAGAGGCATTGCCATTCGTGTCAACTCCTTTTTGAAGAATGCTAAGGTGGGTAAAGTGGGAACAATCCCTAACTTTAATAAGTCCATACACTTTAATATTTTTCATGAAATATTGCATTTTGTATGCCTCAGGACTACACCTACAATCTGGCATTTTGCTGCCCATTCTCAATGAAGACCCTTAAGTTTCAGGATCGCCATAGGAACCCAAACCAGTCTTACAATGATACATTCTTTCCACCTAGCAAGACTATCACATACATCTTTCCTGTTCTCCCAGTGTATTTCTAGAATACTCTAGAATAATAAATCTGTATGTTCACTCTACAGATGGCAATGCCAGTTACGAGATGGCTTGGATACGTAGGAAGAAGTTACAGAAAACACCAAAGTCAGCCAGCGATCCTGTGGTGGACTTGAAAATTTGCATCCACAATGCATACATAGAAAGGCAATTTTTGGAAGGAGAAATATGTAGAAGGGGTTTGGAGGGATAGACATTAATATCATGCCATAAATCTTTCTGAACCCCATATGGCTAGACGTTAGGTATGAGAAATTCAGTTGAGCTAACGGAAGCAAGAAAATTTTTGATCGCTCACCATTTACGAGGGTTAGTAAGTACACAACCGTGGAATGAGAGTGGGGATTGCCATGGTAGGTGTAAAGAAAGAGTCTTGCAAAGTGTACCTCAGGATGCCAAATTTGAGGTATTTATTTATTTATTTATTTATTTTTTGGCTTCACCTACTCACCTAGGTCAAACCCAAAAGGTTCTGTAGTCTCGTGTGCACAGAGCAACTCTGTTATTCTACTTGAGTGTTCGCATTACCAACAGCAGATTATTCATTTGCAATAATAGGTGATCACTTATGAAAAGGAGACAGGTGGTGTCTATGTTACTGATGAGGAGAAGAGGCAGAGGGGTACGCGGCAATCATGGGTTATTAAATATTCACATTGTTAGAGATTCCTGCAGTCAGTGCACATTTAGAAACAATTAAAATAAAACGATTGTCACCTTGGAGTCCCAGTGGCCTGTCACTGCAGCCAGCTATTGTAGCATCAAATGGAGCCTCTAACAGCTGCTTCTCAGGAACCGTAAAAGAAAAAAGGCTCACGATAGACACTCTTTATGACTTTTCAATGACAATTCAGGGTTTTTCAATTACTGGGTAATATTTTTCACTCAAATATGTAAATATTTGCAAATGACACCCTATGAATACACCTTATTTTGACTGTAGAATCATAATAAATGCAATTTTAAAAAGAATACTCCATTTGGTATCTTTGCATAAAAAGGACTCCAGGGTAAAGGGCTGTAAAAGTCCTTTGTTCCCTGATTTTTTTCTTCCTTGTTGCTGTTAATTCTTAGTTTTTATTGAGAGTCTGTTTTCTTATAGCTAATTAGCATGTTTAAAACACTTTGCACCTTTTTAAATGTTGGATTAGAGTACCTAAATAAATATAGGTTGAGGAGCACAGGTGTTTTTCTGATTCAATTAGTGCTTCTTTATTCTAAACTCTTCCTTGACTTACAGTCTCTTTCTTAATTTAAAAGATGAAAATAAACAAGTCATTTGGCTATTAGAGCAGCCCATGGAGGGCTCATTAACTGGGTTCTAATTGGGTTCTTTCCAAAACCTGTCACTCAGGACTGAAGGTGAATCTGACGCCAGTAGCAAATGAGTGCACAGAGGGCCGTGAAGTGGAATGACGGAAAGCACTTCAGAGAAATGGGGGAACAAAATGAATTTACGACAAATGAAATGCACTTTTAATGTGGGCAAGAGGTAGGAGGTAAACTAAAGAGAGGCCTTGGGAACCTAGTGTTTAGAAAGACTGATTTAGTTAGACTCTTCTGAGCTTTTCTTTCATTTTCCTTATTGGAAAAAGGCAACTGTCTAAATGAGCCATGCTCCAGGAGGCGTGTCACCATCACACAAACACCTAATATCTCTGTGCTCGCCTGTATCCTCACACATAGCTGGCTGAACCTTGAGTGGTTGACTTAGCCCCTTCCCCATGACATGTGGCCTTCCTGGAGGCAAGGAGTGTCTCTCCTATAACTACCTTGCCCCGTATTTAGCCCACGGGAAGTCCTTGGTTGGTGTTTATTGGATCAATCAACCAGCTGATCAGTTGGTCAGTGTGGGAATGCATTGACATGCCCTTCACTTTGGCATAGTCCTTCCTTTACTTTGGCACTCTTTTTATCTGCCCCTCCACTTTACTAAATCTCATTAACATTTCAATACATAATCCAAGGCTTTTTCCAACTTTCTACCACCCGGATAGACATATCACCTCCTCAAAACACACAAGGAATGTCCAGTATGTGTCTCTATTATAATACTAATTGTGGTGTACTATAATGACATGTTAATGTGTGTACTCCTCAAATGGATCAGGGGGTAGTTGGAGGATGGACTATTAATCATCTGTAGGAGCTTCTCTGTATGTTCTCTAGCACTTAGAGCTTGGCACATAAGTGGCAATAAGTAGGTATTCAGTAAGTGATCCTTGGTGAGGAAGGACACGAAGTATTTCAGTCAAGGCCACAAAATTTCCCAAATCTAGTGTTGATTCCCTCTTAAGATGGCTTTAATTTCTGCTGGGTTTTCTAGCCCTAGAACCAACAAGAACGAAACACTTCTGGATACACTATCACAGCAAATCGAGAGGATGAAGCCATAAAACTATGATAAAAGATAAAGGTATGATAAGAATGGTAAAAAAAAAAAAAAAATATCTCTCAGGTCAAGAAACATAAAAGAGGGTCTCCCGGCTGAATGGGCGCTGAATCATCAGACAAGCAGCTCTGGGACAGCAAAGGGAGATACGGCTCAGCGTTCAGTGGCTCTCCAGGCGTCAGACAACGAAGCCCCCGCTGCGATCAGCATGAGGATGGAAAAGAGGTGGGGGTAATAAATTTATGAAAAAAATAACTAGCATAAGATAATTACATATTAGTCATGTAGAACTTTTATATTATTAACGTATTATTCTGTTCTAGACATGTAGAACAACGCATGGATAAATTAGGCATCACACTCCTTTACGTAAGCTGCATAAAATGATGATATACATTTTATCTTTTCCAGAAGGTGGGACTAAGATCTAGGTCATGAGATGACCTTTTATGTGTTAAAGCTTAAGAAGAGTTACTCAAGTAATACAAATTCAAAGCACTGCTTCCAAACCAGTAGAGGAAATAGTAACATGAGCAAAAACCCACCTCACCCAAACCAACAATCTGTTTGAAAGAGGGTATAAAATGCTACATTAAGAATACCAAGTGAGCGATTTTCTCCCTTGCACCATTTTCTACCGCTGAGCCAACCCACCGGCATTCCTGACTGCCTGGACCCCGTCCATGAAGGAGGGATTCCTGTCCTGAATAGGACAGACAGCTAAATACGTGGCAGCTGACATGGGACAGATGAAGTTGAGAGTGGTTTCTCAGTCACAGGGACTCATAGCCTGGGGAAGGAGGATGCCACACACAGTGCCGGGCCACAGAGGGCTGTGCTCAGAGCTGTGGGAAGCAGGCTTTGTAGTGCAGTGACAGGAAGCTGAAGGAATGCCCGGTCCCTGCGGGAGGATGGGATTAATTTTTTTTTTTTTAAATAATTTCCCACAATGGCAGGGAGGTAAAACCCATTGGCTTGAGGCTTGGATTGGGCACAGCGAATCCTGTCTACAATATGGGGAGCTTTTCCTGTTGAGGGGGGAGCACATCAGGAGCGAGCAGGAGGACTCCCGGCTGGACCTCCGGGGCCCTATGAGGCTCAAAGATGCCCAGCAGTACATGGGATTTCATTCAGACCTTACAGGACAATGACCCATTTCTTTCTACAATTACCCAGCTCTAGCCCCTGATCTAGTCAGTGACCAATGTAACATGGTGTTACTTTTTCTTCTCCTCTTTCCCCATTAGGACCTCCGTCCCCTATGAGCATGATTGGTAGTTGTAAATCATAGCGCTTCTCATGTTAAAATTACAGTAAGGAAGAATTTACAAAAATGAATACTTGAATACAACAGAGAGGGAAGAACAAAGGATTCTTGAAAGAGAGGAGAAAAATAAGATGCAAAAAACCGGGGAGGAGATATTTGTTACAATGTAGCATAAGTGACCTGGTTATCTAGGAAAAAACTGAAAAACAATCGCCACCAACGGAAGGACAACTGAAATAGAAATTGATTTGCAAGTTTCTACTATGGGAAAAACAGAAGACAACTACTTCTCATCTAATGCTGAGAATAATTTATAATAGATACTGAGTAACATAAAACACTGTTTTCTAGTACAGTTTCAGTTATAGAAATACATATTTTGGGGGGTACCTGAGTGGCTCAGTCGATGAAGCGTCCAACTTCAGCTCAGGTCATGACTTCACAGTTGGTGAGTTCGAGCTTCACATCTGTTAGAGCCCCTCTGCTTGCTTCGGACCCTCTGTCCCCACCTCTCTCTGTCCCTCTCCCACGTGCGCTCTCTCTCTCTCAAAATAAATAAATTAGCTTTAAAAATAAGAAATATATATGGGGCGCCTGGGTGGCTCAGTCGGTGGGGCGGCCGACTTCGGCTCAGGTCATGATCTCGTGGTCCGTGAGTTCAAGCCCCGCGTCGGGCTCTGTGCTGACGGCTCAGAGCCTGGAGCCTGTTTCAGATTCTGTGTCTCCCTCTCTCTCTGACCTTCCCCCATTCATGCTCTGTCTCTCTCTGTCTCAAAAATGAATAAACGTTAAAAAAAATAAATAAAAAATAAAAAAAATAAGAAATATATAGCGTTTCAAACAACCTTTTCCAATAGCAATCCTTTCTAGAATGGAATTCATTCTTCTTAGGAGCATATTATGTGTCAGACATTGTGCTTTGAACTTTAGGTATATAATTTTACTTAATCCTCACCGCGGTGCTGGTGAACTATATACTATTTTTGAAATTTATAGTTGAATTAATAAAGGGATATAGAGGTTAGGCCAAATTCCCAAGATAAGAGACCTTGACAAGTTGAAAGCAGGATTCAAATCCAGGCCTATTTGGCTCTTAAAAGCATAGGGTTCTACATTAAATAATAACTGGGGAAATAATTTCTATTCAGAATTTAAGTAATGGCTTCCAGACATGGCACTCTGATCATAGTTAGTATCGCGGCATGTATAATTAGAGCTTAAAAATTCCTAGAAATGAGTTGTTAAATCCTTTGTATTATTTTGCATACAAGGAACCTCAAGTGAGCGAGTTTAAAATATCAGTGTGACCTACATGATGAAAGTTTGAAGTTTGTGCATGCACACACAGCAGAATTACAATTATTAAAGTGACATCCCTGAGCTTTTATCACCAATCTGTTAACAGCATGTAAGTAGCAGAGACCAGATAGATCTGGTGTATATTACAGGTTAGCTTTTCTCTTCTGAGTTTGGTTGGGGGGTAGAGAAAGGTAAGGCAAAGATTTCCTTTCAAATGCTTAAATTCTTTCCAATGCTTGAACAAGTTACCTATTGAAATTTTAAACGGTATCATCTAAGACTAAAGCAGTTTAATTGAATGAAATTATGATAGGGTGGGAATGAATTAGACTTTGCCTAATATGATATCCCCCTTGTGTTTATGTACTTTCTAAAGCAGTGTTTAGTAAACCACACGAAGCATCACCAAACCTGAAGTGCAAGTCCCCGCATTGTGGGGAAGGCAACAGAATCTTCAATTTGTAGCAACAGACATGCTTGGAAATTACTGAAACAAAAAATACAGCAATATTTTGTGATGTTATAAACCAAAAATTCTCTGCTTCAAGGACACATCCAGAGCTGAATCTTCCAAACACTCTCTGTAATGGGAAAACACTCTCTGTAGATGACTACTAAATATTATTCTAAAAATGAATGCCATTAGCGATCTGGTCTAGTTAAAAAGCCTCCTGAATATCAATTTCCTTGAAGAACAAGATGAATGTTTAGCTAGCTCCGGAAAGCTGGCAAATGATTTGTTGTCCAGCAAAACTCAATAATCAGACTTCCCATAGGAAATAAAGGTGCCAAGAGCTAAGAGATTCGGTGGGGTGGGGGTTGGGGGGAAGCACGGTATGGGAATGGGAATAAAATTCTAATTTTATTTCACTTGGTCCAAGGAAACTTTGGGTCTATAAACTTTGTGCTTGTTTCCACTTTTCCCCCCTGAACTCTTCTTCCTCTCTTGGGCTTGGCTCTCACGAACTACTCAAGATGGGAGCTCAGTGTGACACGGGCAGGATAATTTTGAGGTATTTTTCAAGAGACAGCATGATATAAAGGACTTGCATATTTTGTGTCTGGGTTGTATGTCTCAGTTACCTATGAAGAACAGGTGGTAAAAATCAGAAATAAGATGTGTGTCACTGACTGGAACTTTCACCGTGTCTGGGCTCCTGGGGAACTAAGTCTGGTGAGAGAATTGTGTGCGGAATGAAGAGAAAGACACCTAAAATGACCTTTAAGTCCGCTTCCGACCTGGAGAGTGGGAGACACGGGGAAAGCCATTCAACTGCTCTATTATACAATTTTGCATAGAATTTTTGGACGCAGATGTATAACTTTTCATTTTCCAGGTTACATTTCAAGGAAATGTAACCTCTTGTTCAAACCTGTCAAAAGCACTTTGGATCTGGGCTTTGTGGAATGGCATATGACCCAACAATCATAACTATACACGAGAGGTGAATTCGACAATATGTCGCCCATGTGATATCCTCAACGAAGCTATTAGTGAAGAAAGAAAAAAATTGAGCAGGACAGGTAAAGGACAGAGACCTACAGAATTTAACCTTTCTTCGTTCTCATTCAAGGTACTGTTTTTGTTTCCTGCATCATATCTTTTCTTACCGTTTCTTTGATAAATGGGGTGGGGGGGCAAAAAAATGTTACTGTTTTTTTGCTATTTACCCATTCTTTTGGACTTGGGATTAATTTACCGAGTTCTATTAGACAAATTCATAGCAATTTTACATAGGCATATGATATATTAAAATATTAAGAAGTTAGGTTTTCTTTCCATGAGTATGTCATTTTTCCACATTTCAGTATTATTATATCTTCCAGTAATTTTCATAATTTTATAATTTTTATTAGAACTGTATCAAAGCTATAGGTTAATTTAGGGAAAACAAGCATGCTTATGATACTAAGACTTTCTGTGCAAGATCATAGACAATTTTTAACAATTTATTCTTAGAGAAACATATGCTTTGTTGAACATAATATTGGGTGCCTCATGTTTTCTCATTATTTAAAAAATCTGTTATTTCAGACTGTATTTTCTCATTTTTAGTTGAGGTGTATATATTTGCAATCAATCTTTGCTAACGGACCTTGTGTTCATTAACCTTGCCATGCTCTGCTAGAAATTAACAATGATTTAGTCATCTTTAGGAAGAACATATTAAATTTTTGTATGTATATCAGGTAATCAACCTACTTCTGGTTTTATAATTCTTCTCTTTTTCTCTAAATATAATTTCTATTGAAGATTTTTTAATGTCTTTTTAGCATCTATTGAGATATTCCTTATTTTCCTTTCATCTATTAATACATAAGTTACATTAATACATTTTCTATTGTAGACAAAAAAAAATCCTTGCATTCCTGCAATAAATACTTTTTAGCCATTAAGTCATCCATTTTACACTTTCCTTAGTTCCTCTTTTAAAAAATGTTTATATATTTATTTTAGAGAGACAGTGAGAGAGAAAGACTGGGGGAAAGGGCTGAAAGGGAATCACCAGCAGGCTCCATGCTGTGAGTGCAGAGCCTGACGCTGGGCTCGAACTCACAAAACGTGAGATCATGACATAAGCTAAAACCAAGGGTCCGCTGCTGACCCAACTGAGCCACCCAGGTGCCTTGTTACTTTTTATATAGATAACTCCCAGTTATCAGCAAACTTTTTCTGATAATAAGTTTTATTCATAACAGTATTTTCTGGGATATTATTTATTCTTACCAAAATAAGAAAATTACCATACATGATACTTCAGCCCCAAACCCATAACTATTTTCTATATAATAAAACAAACAGTTCCTGGGACACCTGGGTGGCACAGTCAGTTGAGCATCTGACTTTGGCTCAGGTTGCGATCTCGCGGTCTGCGAGTTCGAGCCCCACGTCGGGCTCTGTGCTGGCAGCTCAGAGCCTGGAGCCTGTTTCCGATTCCGTGTCTCCCTCTCTCCCTGCCCCTCTTCTGCTCACGCTCTCTCTCTCTCTCAAAAATAAATAAACATTAAAAAAATTAAAAAATAAAAACATACAACTCCTCTCTTTAAATAGAATAAACCTCTTAGATTAGGCCACACAATTCTTTAAAAATTGCTTTTCAATCACCAGACAATTGATGTGGGCAGTAAATGAATATTATTAACAAGTAATTACTTTGCGTCCTAATTTGGGTTCTGCCTCAAAAGTATTCCACTGGAGGATGAGTAGTCTGGGATATTTATTCAGAGACCCTGAACAGCTTGTGTGTGTGTGTGGGGGGGTAATTTCCTGTTAGATTTACCCCTCCAGGTATTTGACTCCTTTATAAACCTATGTTGCACTTCTCAAGGCTAAAGTACTTTTTTTTCCCCCCTCTGGAAATGGCAATTAAAAGAGACCAGCATATCACATACATACTTAATGCATGTTGCTAGCATGTGCCTGGAGCTGTCCTCTACATGATACAGAAATCCGATGTGTGGGTGATGCGGTAGGATGCACCTTTCATACCTTCTTGTTGCTTTTGGTTCTTAGTGTACAAATCTGGGCAAAAATAAGGACTAATTGCTAATGAAACAAATTAGAGACAGATTCCAGAGAAGAATCCAGGTCTGAGAATTGCCTCACGGTGAGGAGGATACTCTGAAAACATCTTAGCTCTAAGAGTACCTGTGAGGTACATCCTTTATTGACAAATGGGAGACTTTTTTTTTTTTTTTTTTTGTAAGTAGACATCACACCGGTGCAGAGCCTAACGCAGGGCTTGAATTCACAACCCTGAGATTAAGACCTGAGCTGAGATTAAGGGTCAGAAGCTTAACCAACTGAGCCATCCAGATACCCTGACAAATGGTAAAAATTTTAATTTTTATTTGTTCTTGAGAGAGAGAAAGAGAATGTGAGCAGCAGAGAGAGAGAAGGAGACACAGAATCTGAAGCAGGCTCTAGGCTCTGAGCTGTCAGCACAGAGCCTGACGTGGGACTCGAAATCACAAACTGCAAGATCATGACCTGAGCCAAAGTTGGACACTTAACTGAGCCGCCTAGGCACCCCAAATGGGAGATTTTTAAAAACATCTACACATCATGCTGTTGTGCAAATAGGTTTGTTTGGAATGTAACTCAAGGATGTCAATACGTAAGGTTTTGCTCAAGATGTTGTATTAAGTTTGGGGGGGCTTTGTATTCTATGCTTTTTATGTAGACACAAACCATGAAGCATTGTGCTGAAAAAGTGAATTCTATCAAATTTGGGGATTGAAAGCCACAGGTCCTCTTAAGAGAATTTTGTACGGGGACACCTGTAATATAGGATACACCTCTATTTTGTTTGGATTTTTGCATCCATATTTATGAGAATGGTCTCTACATTCCCTTGACTATAGGGAATGTGTCTAGTTTTCATTTCAAAATTCTACAAACACAAAAACAGTCTGTGGAGTTGTTTTCTTATGCACTACTTTCCCATTTTACTCCTCTTCTAAGATGTTTCCATAAATATGGGACACCTAGGTGGCTCGGTCGGTTGAGCATCCAACTTCGGCTCAGGTCATTATCTTGTGGCTCATGTGTTTGAGCCCTACGTCAGTCTCTCTGCTGACAGCTCAGAGCCTGGAACCTGCTTTGGATTCTGTGTCTCCCTCTCTCTCTGCCCCTCACCCAGTCACAGTCTGTGTGTGTGTCTCTCTCAAAAATAAATATAAACATTAAAAAAATTTTTTAAAGAGTGGGATTAATTTACTCTGAATATTTGGAGGAACTAACCTGTGAAAACATGAAATTGATCTATTGTCTGTGGTTAAGATTATTATTAACAGATGAATTTTATTCAATACGTGTGGGATTTTTCAGGTTTTTAATCTTTTCTTGTAAGGTCCTTTACCATCTCTTACCTTTTCTACGCTTTCCTATATGTATCTCTTCTAAAACTTGCTGACAGTAAGATGTTGATATTTCATCTTTTAAATTCTGCAGTATTTATGGTCCCTTTTTAATTCCTAATACTGTTTATTTGTGAATTTTATTTATTATCTCTATTTTTTTTTCTCTTTTAAGAGTTTGCTATTCTGGGAGAACCTGGGTGGCTTAGTTAAGTGTCAGTCAGACTCTTGGTTTTGGCTCAGGTCATGATCTCACAGCTTGTGATTTCGACCCCCGCATCTGGCTCTGTGCTTGGGATTCTCTGTCTCCCCTCTCTCAGCCCCTCCCCCCATCACTCTCTCTGTCTCTCTTTCAAAAATAAATAAATAAACTTAAAAATTAAAATAATAAAAGTTGTCCTTTCTAAAAAAAAAAAAAGAGTTTGTTACTCTGGGGCAACTGGGTAGCTCAGTTGATTAAGAGTCCACTCTTGATCTCAGGGTCATGAGTTTAAGCCCATGGTCAGGTTCCATGCTGGGTGTGGAACATACTTAAGAAAAAGAAAAGAGGGGCGCCTGGGTGGCGCAGTCGGTTAAGCGTCCGACTTCAGCCAGGTCACGATCTCGCGGTCCGTGAGTTCGAGCCCCGCGTCAGGCTCTGGGCTGACGGCTCAGAGCCTGGAGCCTGTTTCCGATTCTGTGTCTCCCTCTCTCTCTGCCCCTCCCCAATTCATGCTCTGTCTCTCTCTGTCCCAAAAATAAATAAAAACGTTGAAAAAAAATTAAAAAAAAAAAAAAGAAAAAGAAAAGAAAGAAAGGAGAGAGAAAGAAAGAGAGGAGAAAGAAAGAAAGAGAAAGAAAGAAAGAAAGAAAGAAAGAAAGAGTTTTCTATTCTATTTATTATACCTTTACTTCATCTGGTTTTGTACTTAAAGTTTATTTATTTATTTTGAGACAGTGTGTGGGAGGGGCAGAGAAAGAGAGAACGCCAAGTTCCAATGCGAGGCTCAGATTTGCTAACTGTGAGATCGTGACCTGAGCCAAAATCAAGAATGATCCAGGCACCCAGCTGGTTTTCTATTTAATGGATATGTGAATTTTCTTCTTTTTTTAAAATTTTCTTAATGTTTATTTAATTTTGAGAGAGACATAGAGAGCACTAGCAGGGGAAGGACAGAGAAGGAGACACAGAATATGAAGTGCACTCCAGTCTCCAAGCTGTCAGCACAGAGCCTGACGCTGGGCTTGAACACAGGAGCCGTGAGCTCATGACCTGAATCTAAGAGGCTCAGTCAACTGAGCCACCAGGTGCCCCGAATTTCCTTACGTCTTTAAAGTAGATGTTTTCCAGTCTTTTTTATTTTCAGTTGTGAAGGGTAACTATTTAAGGATATGACTTTCCCAAGGTGCCTGGGTGGCTCAGTCAAGGGTCAGACTCTTGGTTTGGGCTCAGGTCAAGATCTCACAGTATATGGGATCCAGCCCCGTGTTGGGCTCTGCACTGGCAGTGTGGAGTCTGCTTGGGATGCTCTGTCTCCCTTTCTCTATGCCTCTCCCCCGCTCACACTGTCTCTCTCTTTAAATAAACTATTAAAAAAAGGACATACTAGTTTAGCCTCGGTCCTTGAATGTTGCCCTATTATAATGTTTCCTTGGTTCAGTTCTAAATATTTTTAAATTTCATGAATAATTCCTTCTATGTTATTTGTAATTTGTTTTTAAATTTTCAAAAATATTGATATTTTTAACTGATCTCCAATGATTTACCTTACCTTAATTGCATTTTATGCAGAGAACATATTCTGTATGATCTTAAGTCTTTAGAAATTGAGTGGGTGTCCTTGGCACTCATACTACAGTATAATCCCTTTGCTGTAGTGGATGGGACCTGGGGCTAGACAGACGTGGGTTCTAAGTCCAGCTTAACCAACTGCGGTTAAGAAAGTGATGTTACTTTCTTGAGTTCATATCAATCATCTATTGCCTCAACAGAGCTGCATAATAAACAACCACAGAACCTCAGTTGCATAAGACAATCAACATTTATTTAGCTCATGAGTTTGTGGGCTTCAGCTGAGCTGGTCTCGTTATAGAACTCAAATGTGTCCCCTCACCTGCTGCAGGGTGCAATGTCTAGGACAGCGGATTTGAAGCGAAGAAACCTCTACAAGCAGAAGGGCGGCCCAATGAGAAAGCAGATCATTTCCAAAGCTGCCTTGCCCTGTTGAGTCTCAGGATAGCTTTTATATATTTTATATGTCGCGTTGAGCCTGGGGACTTGAGACGAGGGGGAGGAGTTCCTTGAAGTCTGCTGTGGGGGGCCTTGAAACAATCTGAAGGTGTCCATTCTTGCTGACGATGAGGTGCCATTAGAGATCCAGTATTATCAGGTGCATCGATGTCAGTACAAATGTGTCTACACTCAGGGGGTAAACATGGAGTAAGGGTGAAAAAGGCCAAGTTAACGATTGATAATGCATGAGGTTAAGAGGTGCATAAAGCATAATTAAGTAGGGAACAAAACAATGTGGAGCTAAGTTGATACTATACAACTACAAGTCTAGTGCTGCTGACGCTTTCAAAGCAGGTCCAGGAACAAAACGTCCAGCCTCCGTATGGCCTTGGCCTCCATGTGCGATGCTTGATCAGAGGCTTGTGGTTAGCTGTGGGTCATCTCTGCAGCTCTGATGATCTTGGCTGAGTCTGCTCACGTGTCTGGGGTAGTACTTTTTTTTTTTTTACTGCAAACGTGGGTTTCAGTAGGTAAAGAATTCTTTCAAAAAAGAGGTTAGAGTGGGAGAGAGCCAAAGCATAAGAGACTCTTAAAAACTGAGAACTGAGGGCTGATGGGGGGTGCGAGGGGGGAAGGGGGGTGATGGGTATTGAAGAGGGCACCTTTTGGGATGAGCACTGGGTGTTGTATGGAAACCAATTTGACAATAAATTTCATATATTAAAAAAAAAGAATTACTAAAAAAATGAATTCTTTCAGATATTGATTAATACTTTATTTTCGTGATGTATGTTTTTTTCTAAATTTGTATATGCAGTATAGCTTTCATTAATGTTCTCCTAGTATTTTAATAGTTAATGTTTTCTTTGTATTTCTTTGTTTTTACATATGTCTTCATATATCCACAGTTGTATCTTCTCTCTTATTTGCAGTATTATTTGGCTTTGCCTCCTCTTTAGTGCTTTGTTGATTACTTCTGCCAGATCCGTGTACTTTATTAGTCTTTTTGAAGGACAGCTTTTGTTTTTGTTCATGCTTTTGATGTGTACCTAGTTAATTGTTTATTACGCCCTCAGATTTACTCTGATGATTTTTGTCTTAATTTTTTTTTATTTGAAAACATGACTCAACAATTTGCCACCATTCTCCCTTTGAAATATATTCTCATAAGACTGTATATTTCCTTCCATGTACATGCTTGACTGAAAAACCTTGGGTTTTGATATATTGTTGGTTTTCTGTCATTTTATTTAGATTATTCAATGTAAACATTTTGCAATTTTAGCACATACTTTTTGGCTATAATTTGTGAATTTATTAATGCATTTTAAGCCTCACCTTTTGTCTCTGTGTGTGTACATGCATGTACGTACATAACGAGAGATAGTTGTAGGTATATAATTTGATGTATTACGTTTGGGGATCATATTGACTTTTCATCATGTATTAAAAGTTATTCTTTACTGAATATATAGTCACTGAAAATGCACCCCTGATTAAAATTGTTTATATACAAATTTGAGGATAGGCCATAATATTTGCAAATTGATCTAAGTTACATTTGGCCATTCACGGTGACTAGTTTGTTTTTGATGAATATTATTACTCTCAGTCTCTTCCCTACAATCTCCCATGACAGTGATTCTCAGCCTACTTCCTACCACATACAGATATACATTCTTGCTCATAAAATGTTTCTTGTTACTTATTCTGTGAGCTCAATGAAGCTCTGTTTCTGTCATTTTTAAAATGTACCAGTAGCAAATAAATAAATAAACTTTAAAAAAATTAAAAAAGAGGGGGAGGTCTGGGTGACTCAGTGGGTTACATTCTCTCTCTCTTTCCAAGAATAAATAAAGTTAAAAAAATAAAAATAAAATGCACCAGTATCTTCTTGCATGAAAGGTTCTCCCAAAGCAAACACGGCAAACTTTTAGTACCGTAATTTAGTTAACCTTAGTTGGATTCAGGCAACCAAATTCTGAGTCGGAGTCTGGACAACCATTTTAGAATCAAGCCTCGGGCAACGCTCTCAAGTGAATAGACTCACGCATAGACTCAATCCCTGTACCCTGTTCGTGCAAGGTTGAGAACTCCTTCTCATTACTGTTTTGCTAATCCACGTATCCTGAAGCCACACATTTTACCGAGAAAAAGACATCTCTACTTCTTTGATTAAGCCTCCAGTGCTGTTCAGAGCTAAAGGTAACTGAACCTCTAATAGCAGCCGCCTCAAGATTGTTGGCTTCTACCCGGGAGCTTTCAAATACAAACTCGTTATCCCTGAAGTGTGCAATGTTGATTTAGAGAATTAACTCAAAAATTCAGATGAACAAACGAAAGCATAAATTCCCCCACTCTCCATGCTGAATTATTGAAGATTAAGTTACAAATTAACAAAAGTTTTATAAAAGTAAAAGTAAAAAGTAATAACCAGGGGCGCCTGGGTGGCGCAGTCGGTTAAGCGTCCGACTTCAGCCAGGTCACGATCTCGCGGTCCGTGAGTTCGAGCCCCGCGTCAGGCTCTGGGCTGATGGCTCAGAGCCTGGAGCCTGTTTCCGATTCTGTGTCTCCCTCTCTCTCTGCCCCTCGCCCGTTCATGCTCTGTCTCTCTCTGTCCCAAAAATAAATAAACGTTGAAAAAAAAAATTAAAAAAAAAAAAAAAGTAATAACCAAACAATTCCTACACCCATGACTCAAAAGTAAACATAGTGGGGCGCCCGGGTGGCTCAGTTAAGCGTAGGACTTTGGCTCAGGTCGTGATCTCACGCATTGTGAGTTCAAGCCTTGCGTTGGGCTCTGTGCTGACAGCTGGGAGCCAGGAGCCTGCCTGGGATTCTGTGTCTCCCTCTCTCTCTGCCCCTCCCCTGCTCACACTCTGTGTCTATCTCTCAAAAATAAACATTAAAAAAAAATTTAAAAAGGAAGTAAACATAGCTAACATTTTAACTATATTAGGCTGCAATTTTCCTTATGTCTGTATCTAACACAGGGCACATAAGTATACACAAGCATATGTAAATATACGCACACATTTATTTTTCAGTATTTATCTGTTTATATTTCCATTTATCTTTAGCTGTCTATTCATACTTGCACACACACATATAATCATAGATCGCATATTTTAAAATCTGCTTTTTAATATCAATGATATAAGCATTGTATATGTATCTGTATATATCTCCAGATGTAAATATCTTCATATTTCTTCATAATCTCATATTTTTTTAAATGTCTATTTATTTTTGAAAGAGAGAACACACGCAAGTGGGAGGGGCAAAGAGAAAGGGGGACACATTCTGAGGCGGGCTCTGCGCTGACAGCAGAGAGCCTGATGTGGGGCTCAAACTCACGAACTGTGAGATCATGACCCGAGCGAAGTTGGACGCTTACTTAACCAATTGATCCACCCAGGCTTCCCAATCTCTTAATTTATATTTATGTAATTATTCAACTCATCTAATCTATAATGTACTGAACTACATTTATACTGAGTCCAATTTTACTTTGCTACTTTTAGCAACATTGGGATGATAATATGTATACTGTATCTCTCTCCCTTATCAATTTCTTTAGGAAAAATGTAGGTAGAATTAGTTTAATGATACCTTTGTGCTGATTTTTTGAGATCTGTTTTCAAGTTATCTTCCTGAACAACTCTATTACTGATGTATGATAACTTTTAATGTAAAAGGGAGCAAACCTTCCTATTTTATATCATTGCAATACTTTTCTTAATTTATCACTTTTATTCAGTTTAACAATTTTACCCACTGATTTTTTTTTAATTTACCTGTAAAACCTAATCTGTCATTTTCTTCATGCTTTCTGCCTTTACCAATATGTTTCAGAAACCCTTCTATACACCAAGACTGTAACAAAAGTATACATTATATTTTCTTTTATTTCTTATATGGTTTTTAAAGTATAAACTATATTGAGGTTATTTTAACATAAAGGTGAAATACATGTCTGGTTTGTTCAGTCCTTTTCCTATTAAACAGTGCATGTCCCAGGATTATTTTTGAATAATTCATTAAGTGACTACCCGTGTTAAATGACATTTTAAAATGCTAAATTCTATGTATAATGTCTTTTAAAGAATTTTCTATGCTATTTCATTGATGTGCCTGCCTTTTTCACATGGCCATAGGCCATGTAAATTGTCATGGCTTTTCAATACAATTAACCTCATAAATTGTATTGGTATTCAAGTTATTAGACTACATTTGTTCTTACAGACATATTTAAAATCGTCTTGTCTATTTTCAAAAATATATATTGAGGCTCAATTAAGATTACATTTGCAGATTAATTTCAGAAAGGCTGAAATATTTACAATATTAAAGCTTCCCATTTCTGACAGGCAATTTATCCTTTGGAAAATGAGTAATCAGGCTATTTTGGAGAAATGCAAAAATTAGAATTTGGTATAAATTATTTCATACATTAATTCATCATAATAGCAGAGAGATTTTCAGTATGCCTTTGCTATTTATCAACTCGGTCATATCTATGGATTTAATATTAGTACCTACAAGATATTATAATGACATCACTAATTATAACTGCAATGTCTTTTTGTACTTTAATTCAAAGAGGGACATTTGATGTTTTCAGTGTTCATGAACAAAAGGCTGGCTAAGAAATTGGTAAACATTCTCAGGCATATACATCACTGACACAACTATTCATATGTAATTATCATCATTCATTCAAAAGTCGTGGAGTGCCGACTGTAAGAAACACTGAGACAAGCAATGGGAATGCAAACATTAATAGTTCAATATGTGCTTTGGAATCTTACAGTCGATAAGGTAAACAAATTTCCAATCCATTGTAATTCCCTGTGATATATGTTTTACTGGAAGCATGTCAAAAATGATAGAAGACCGGGGCGCCTGGGTGGCTCAGTAGGTTGAGTGTCCAACTCTTGGTTTCAGCTCAGGTCATGATCTCATGGTTCGTGGGTTCGGGCCCCAAGCCAGGCCCTGTGTTGGCATTGCAGAGCCTGCTTGGGATTCTCTCTCCTCTCTGCCCCTCCCCCACTCTCTCAAAATAATAAATAAAATAAAACTTAAAAAAGTAGTAAAAATTCAAAATAAATAAAGTACTATTTTAAAAAGTTGTAAACAATGATAGAAGTTTATCCAGAAGGGAGTAAGGGTATGTGAGTTGTATCTTTCTATACTCCCATACCTACACCATCATCAATCGCATAAATTTTCCTTCCAAAGAAAACCTTATATCTTTCAAATTTCTCCATCTTCTATTGTTTATAGGATAACCTAAGCTAGTATCATCTTTCATTTGGGCTATTGTAAGAGCCCAGTTCCACATTCATCCTTTTTTTTTTTTTTAGTTTTTTTTTTTTTTTTTTAATGCTTATTCTTGAGACAGAGACAGTGTGACCAGGGGAGGGGCAGAGAGAGAGAAGGAGACACAGAATCTGAAACAGGCTCCAGGATCTGAGCTGTCAGCACAGAGCCCAATGTGGGGCTCGAACCCACGAGCTGTGAGATCATGACCTGAGCCGAAGTCAGACGCTCAACCGACTGAGACATCCAGGCGCCCCCCCCCACTTTTTTTTAATTGAGGTAAAGTTCATATAACCAACAGTTGACCATTTTATTTTATTTCATTAATGTTTACTTATTTTTTTAGGGAAAGAGAGAGAGAGAGAGAGAGAGAGAATGCAAGCAGGGGAGGGGCAGAGAGAGAGGGAGACAGAGAACCCAAGGTAGGCTCCAGGCTCTGAGCTGTCAGCACAGAGCCCAATGTGGGTCTGCAGCCCACAAGCTGTGAGATCATGACCTGAGCTTCAGTCGGATGCTTAACAGAGTCACCCAGGTGCCCCAACATTTAACCATTTTAAAGTGTGCAGGCCAGGGACACCAGGGTGGCTCAGTTGGTTAAGTATTTGACTTCAACTCAGGTCATGATCTCACAGTTCATGATTTTGAGCCTCACATCGGGCTCTGTGCCGACAGCTCAAAGTTTGGAGCCTGCTCGGATTCTGTGTCTCCTTCTCTGTCTGCCCCCCTCCCATGGTCTCACTCTGTATGTCTCTCTCTCAAAAACAAAAACATTTAAAAAAATAAAGTGTGCAGGCCAGTGGCATATGGTACACTCACAATTTTTGCAACAATGACCTCCAAACACATCTTCATTAGCCTAAAACGACACCCAATACTTATTAAGTAGTAACTCGCCACTCCTCCCTCCCATGAGCACCTAGTAACTCATCTAATCTATGTGTCTATGTTTTTGCCTATTCTGGACATTTAAAAATCTGTAGATTAATAGTAGTATTATATTTATAGTAATCTCTTGGTTTCGTTAACTTCATATGTTTAGGATGTAACAGGGGAAGCCAAGTGAAGGGTATATGGTAATTCTGTACTATTTTTGAAACTCTTATATAAGCCTATAATCATCTCAAAATATAGAGTTTTAGAAAGAGCCATGATACTATAGAAAACACTGAACAGAGCTTTGGCCTTGGAATCCAGACTCAATGGTTGGAAACTTACTTGCACTACTGCTTTGAGTTATTCCTTTAGATTGTGAAATAAATAATAATAAAATATTTAACAGCTAAGTAGATTAAACTCCCTGGACTTCAGTTTCTTCATTAAAAGATATGAGGGTGGCACAAAAACAGACACATAGACCAATGGAATAGAATAGAAACCCCAGAACTAGACCCACAAACGTATGGCCAACTCATCTTTGACAAAGCAAGAAAGAACATCCAATGGAAAAAAGACAGCCTCTTTAACAAATGGTGCTGGGAGAACTGGACAGCAACATGCAGAAGGTTGAAACCAGACCACTTTCTCACACCATTCACAAAAATAAACTCAAAATGGATAAAGGACCTAAATGTGAGACAGGAAACCATCAAAACCTTAGAGGAGAAAGCAGGAAAAGACCTCTCTGACCTCAGCCGTAGCAATCTCTTACTCGACACATCCCCAAAGGCAAGGGAATTAAAAGCAAAAGTGAATTACTGGGACCTTATGAAGATAAAAAGCTTCTGCACAGCAAAGGAAACAACCAACAAAACTAAAAGGCAACCAACGGAATGGGAAAAGATATTTGCAAATGACATATCGGACAAAGGGCTAGTATCCAAAATCTATAAAGAGCTCACCAAACTCCACACCCGAAAAACAAATAACCCAGTGAAGAAATGGGCAGAAAACATGAATAGACACTTCTCTAAAGAAGACATCCAGATGGCCAACAGGCACATGAAAAGATGTTCAGCGTCGCTCCTTATCAGGGAAATACAAATCAAAACCACACTCAGGTATCACCTCACGCCAGTCAGAGTGGCCAAAATGAACAAATCAGGGGACTATAGATGCTGGAGAGGATGTGGAGAAAGGGGAACCCTCTTGCACTGTTGGTAGGAATGCAAATTGGTGCAGCCGCTCTGGAAAGCAGTGTGGAGGTTCCTCAGAGAATTAAAAATAGACCTACCCTATGACCCAGCAAGAGCACTGCTAGGAATCTACCCAAGGGATACAGGAGTACTGATGCATAGGGGCACTTGTACCCCAATGTTTATAGCAGCACTCTCAACAATAGCCAAATTATGGAAAGAGCCTAAATGTCCATCAACTGATGAATGGATAAAGAAATTGTGGTTTATATACACAATGGAATACTACATGGCAATGAGAAAAAATGAAATATGGCCTTTTGTAGGTAGCAACGTGGATGGAACTGGAGAGTGTGATGCTAAGTGAAATAAGCCATACAGAGAAAGACAGATACCATCTGGTTTCACTCTTATGTGGATCCTGAGAAACTTAACAGGAACCCATGGGGGAGGGGAAGGAAAAAAAAAAAAAAGAGGTTAGAGTGGGAGAGAGCCAAAGCATAAGAGACTGTTAAAAACTGAGAACAAACTGAGGGTTGATGGGGGGTGGGAGGGAGGGGAGGATGGGTGATGGGTATTGAGGAGGCACCTGTTGGGATGAGCACTGGGTGTTGTATGGAAACCAATTTGTCAATAAATTTCATATAAAAAAAAATATGAGGGAACAAAAAACAGTTCTGGGAGATGTCTAACAGCCCTCTTATTCCAAATCTGGAAATTCATCCACTTTATAGAGGATCTAGAATAGTAATAACCTTTGTCATAAGAACAAATTCCAGAGTAAATGGTTTTTCCTACCTCCTCATCAAGAATTTTCATATAAAGGTGAGGATGTTTGGAAATTAATTCTAATTATGTAAAAGCCTTAGTCCCATATCTGGAGGTGGCAAATATTTAATAAATATGTATATACTTAAATAAATGTACATATAAATCTACTTTTTTTTTCAAGATGTATTCAATTATATTAGTACCAACACAACAAGTCCTTTTACCGGTTACACAATATTCAGCTTTCAAGAAAAAAAAAATTGCAAGGCATGATAAAGGACAAAAAGCACAATTTAAAGAGCAGAGAAAGCATCAGAACCAGACAAGGCAAGATGTTGGAATTATCAGACCAGGAATTTAAAACAACCGTGATAGGGGCACCTGGGTGGCCCAGTCGGTTAAGTGTCCGACTTCGGCTCAGGTCATGATCTCGCGGTCCGTGGGTTCGAGCCCCGCGTCGGGCTCTGTGCTGACAGCTCAGAGCCTGGAGCCTGTTTCATATTCTGTGTCTCCCTCTTTCTCTGACCCTCCCCTGTTCATGCTCTGTCTCAAAAATAAATAAATGTTAAAAAAAAAAAAACAACAACCGTGATAAATATGTGAAGGCTATAAGAGGTAAAGTAGGAAGCATGCAGGAACAGATGGGCAATATAAGCAAAGAGATGGAAATCGTAAGAAAAAAAAACAAAAAGAAATGCTAGAGATAAAACACATTGGAATATAAATGGATATGATTGAGAAAATAATCTCTGAGTTTGAAGATATAGCAATGGAAATTCCAAAAATTGAGAGGCAAACAGAAAAAAGAAAAACAACAACAGCAACAGCAAACCTAAAACCAACCAAACAAACAAAAAAACACCAGAGAATACTCAAGGGCAGAAGAACAACAGGTCAACGTGTAATATTCTTGTAATGGAACTATCTAAAGGGAAAGAAGAGGGAACAGAAAAAAATACTTAAAACAGTAATGACTGAGAATTTCCCCAAATTAATGTCAGACATCAAACATTGAAATAATTGGTCGCCAGTAGATATGCCTTGCAAGAAATGTCAGGATGGAAAATAATACAGGTTAGAAATTCAGATCTAAATAAAAAAAAGGAAGAGTATCAAAGCAGGAATAAGTGAGGGAAAAATAAAAACTTTTGTCTTTTTTTAAAAATTTTTGTAACATTTATTCATTTTTGAGAGTCAGAGAGAGAGAGAGAATGAGTGGGGGAGGAGCAGAGAGAGGGAGACACAGAATCCGAAGCAGGCTCCAGGCTCTGAGCTGTCAGAACAGATCCCAATAAGGGGCTCGAACGCACTAACTGCAAGATCATGACATGAGCCAAAGTCAGACGCCCAATGGACTGAGCCATCCGGGTGCCCCAAAACTTTTATTTTTCTTATTCTTAATCAACATAACAGATATTTGTTCAAAATAATAATAGTACAAACGATGTATTTGAATATTGCATACTTATGTATCTTATATATATGTATTAGCTTATGGATGTTTATATATAACTAAAATTAGTAACAGCAATGATACAAAGGTTAGTAGGGAGGAATTAGGATTACTTTGTTATTGTAAGGTACTCACAAAACCTGTGAAGTGCTGCATTGTTATTTGAAAGTGGACTTGAATTAATTGTAAATGTATATTGCAAACTCAGGAAAGGATAGAGAACTGGAGCGTTCTAAGATATGCGGAGATTAAGCAGCATGCTTCTAAATAACATACGTCTCAACGAAAAAAAATCTCAAGAAAAATTAAAAAAATATTTTCAACAAAACAGGGACGAAAAAACAATTTGTTGGGCATAGCAAAAGCAGTTCTTAGAGGTAAATTTGTAGCCTTTAATGTATATATTAGAAAAGATGAAAGATCTAAAATCAAGTATGTTTCCACCTTAGGAAAAAGAACAAAGTAAACCCAAAATAAGCAAGAGAAAATACATAATAGGATTTAGAGTAGAAATCAATGAATGAAAAGATCAATAAAATCTCTAAGCCTCGGGATGCCTGGGTGGCTCAGTGGTTAAGCATCCACTCTTGATTTCAGCTCAGGTCATGATCTCAGGGTTCATGAGATTAAACCCCGCATTGTGTTCTGGGCTGACAGTGCTGAGTCTGCCTGGAATTCTCTCTCTCCCTCTCTCTCTGCCCCTCCCCTACTCACTTGTGTGTGTGTGTATATGTGTGGGTGTGTATGCGTGTGCATGTGTAGGTTCACTCTCTGTCTCTCTCCAAATAAATAAAACAACTTAAAAAAAAATCTCTGTGCCTCTAGCCAGACTATTTAAGCAAAAAAAGAGAGAGGACACAAATTAGAAATACCATAAATGAAAGAGGGGAATCACTAAAGATCCATGGTTATTAAAAGGATAATAAAAAAATATTATGAATGAGTCTATGCCCACAAATCTGATAACTTATAAGTCAGCAAACAATTTCGTGAAAGACATAATCTGCCAAAACTCACTCAAAAAGAAAAATACAATCTAACTAAATATACCTATGTCTCTTGAAGAAATTTAATCAATTATTACTGACTTTTCCTCCTAATTCATCGCAAGTTCAGCATTACCTTAGTACCAAAACATGACAAAGAAAATTACAGAACAATATCTCTCATGAACATAAATGAAAAACCCTCATCAAAATGTTAGCAAATTGAATCCAACAATGTGTACAAAGAATTATGTAATACAACAAAATGGGATTTATCCCAGATATGGAAGACTGGGATAATGATTTTCAACATTTGAAAATCGATTAACATAATCCATTACATTGACAGACTAAGAAAGAAAAAATCATGTGATCATATCAATAAATGCAGAAAAAGAATTGAAAAAATCCCACATTAATTTATGATAAAATTCCTCAGTGGACTAAGACTAAAGTGAAGTTTCTTAACTTGGTAAGGAATATTAAAAGCTCTACAATTAATATTGTAGATTCATAAACTTGATGAGAAACTCAAAGCTTTCCCACTAAGGTCAGGATCAACAGATTTTTTTGTTTGTTTTTAAGTTTATTTTTGAGAGAGACAGAGACAGCGTGAGCGGGGAAGGGGCAGAGGGAGACAGAATCCCAAGCAGGCTCCACACTGTCAGCACAGAGCCAGAAGTGGAGTTCAAAGTCAGGAAACCGTGAGATAATGACCTAAGCCAAAACCAAGGCTCAGATGCCTGACTGAGCCATCCGGGAGCCCCAGGATATATCTAATTTACCCTCTTATAAAGTAAGCCTACTTTATAAGCAGTAATTTAGGTAATTTTTTAGAACCACTTTTTAATCAATTCTTTTGCTAAGTGCTGTAAAAAATATTTCTCAGGCTAGTCAGGTAAGCTAATACATAGAAAATCTATTGGCGATCCTTGGCCATGTGATGCTGTGGGAACATCATCATGTGGGAAGTTTGTTACGCCTGTTGTATGGGGCTGTAGTACTGACTAGGTAAGCCTCCAAAGGGCATGACTTTCATATAGGAAGTTATAAATGAGAAGGAAATAACCAACTGAATTTTAAAGATGGCTGTCTTTTCAGAGGGCACCAGTAAATATTCCAAAAATCAATGACCAGAAGACGCATATGAAGTATATCCGGCCAAGTATAGATGACCCCAGAAATATACTCTGGAGTCAGCTGGTGAAAGTCAGGTTAAGTGGTCCTAATGTAGTTGGAATTTGTTCTGCAGGTAAAGGGGAGAAGGAGAAAGAGAAACACATTTGTTGTTTTCTTGCATATATTTATTTTCTTATAGTAATAGTAGCTGGCTTGCTCGAGTGATTGCTATGTGGCAGTGTCTATATCAAGTATTATATATATATATATATACATATATACGTATATATATACACACACATATATATGTATATATACGTATATATGTATATATGTATATATGTATATATACGTATATATGTATATATATGTATATGTATATATGTATATATATATGTATATATATATATGTGTGTGTGTATATATATACACACATATATATGTGTATATATATATATATATAAAATTTCATAGGACAAAATCATATTTCGGGGAGTATGTGACTTAAGTTCACACAGTTAGTAACTGGCAAAGCCAAGGATGAAAATTCATCTTTTTACTTCATTTCTTGCACACCATTCTACTTCTGCCAAAATACTGTTTCATTCATGCTTTATCAATTTATCTAGATTCTGTTAAGGAGTCTACTCCCAAGAGCAAGGACAGAGCACCCCAAGATGTTTCCTGGATTCCCATGGGACTGAGATTCAGGGATCAATGCTGAGCGCTTCTTGGAAGTCCTGGTTAAAAAACATGCAGAGGAAGAAGTACTTGGCAAAGCACAAAGTTTTGGCCCTTGCTCTATCCATTAGGGACACAATTCTTCTGTTTGTAATTTTAAGTTGACCAGAGCATAAGTTTTAACCCAGTGTCTCCTCCATGAAAATGTCAGGGTCTACTCATTCAGGGTGACACTATTGGGAGATTGCATTCTTCTTGCAGCTTTCTTTATTTCACAAGGGGCTGCTTCCAATCAAGAAAACTGTTTTAATTCAGAGGAAATATCCAGAGAAGTTAGGAAATTATAGCTTTATAATTCCATAATCAGCTCTAAAGGAAAGACAACAGAGAAACTTTTGCCTCCAGGGGATTCCACAGGGTGGCATTGAATGAGCCAGAATTAGAATGCAGTTATTAGATATTCATTTCCAACTGCTGGATTACACAGTTGCTCTTAGTTAGCAGCAGTAGAATGGTCTCTAAAGAGTTCTAATATACTTACTTTCTGTCTCTAAAAAATGTAAATTCTTTTTAGCTTACTCTTTCTTTATTATAGTGATAGACTTTTGTTCAATTACAAAAATAATACTTGGTCATAAAAATCAAGCAGTGCAGAATCATGTAGAAGCAAAGTCCACCCATATCCCTAAACCAGCATGTTTATATTTATAAATATGTTTTTAATTAATGGATTTATACCAGGCTTATTTTTCTGCAACTTGCTTTATTAAAGTAATAATATAGTATAGTTACATTCCCAGGTTGATACTAGACTTATGGCTCACAGAATCCTGTGTTAGGCATACAGCACAGTTTATTTAACCTTCACTTACAGATGGACATTGGGTTCCTTCTGAATGACCAGCTGTTAAAATTTTAACAAATATACATATTTCATACATACTCTCATCATATATGTCCATTTACAAATAACATGCATATGCACTTCTATTTATATACATACATAATATATATTAACTTGCATTCCCTGCGTATATATGCATATATTTGTTTACTTGTGTATGCATCTGTGTGCATGTATATTTCTGATATTTTCACTTAGGTCAGATGTGAAGAATGGGAATGGATGGGTCAAAGATTAGGTAAAACTTAAATTTTGATATATATAGCTAAACAGTTTACAAACTAGTGGACAGCAGTCTCAACAATGTATTAGAGTGCCATTTCCCACCGGCTTGCTAACACTGATTGTTAATTAAATGCAGTATTGTGAATATAATGGTAAAATGTGTTATCTTGTGGTTGCCCTTCTTTTGTATAAAGAAAAATAGCTTATTGTTCTGTTTTCCAAGTATATCAATAGAGAATATTAAATTGGTTCTTAGTCTATAAAGTAAGTACCTTGTAATTTCTTTTACTCTCTACTTTATAGTCTTGTTGAGAGGAATAGTAATGACAATAACAATAGGTTACAGTTTTGCACATTTATTTTAATCTTAGAGTTCACAAGCTCTTGAATTTGTTATCTTCTTTGCATTCTCACAGAGGCTACGTCTAGGTATCAGGGCAGTGGTTATTATTATCACAGTTTTGCAGAAACTGAAACTCAGAACAGTGAAATGACTTTACCAAGGTCACACAAGATCAAATAAGATGGGTGAAAATGATTTTAAAATTATAAAGATCCCTACAGAACTTAAGAAATGGGAGTTGGAAGATAAGAAGTCATTTGCATAACTGAATAAAAGAGAAATCATGTTTCTCGGTTGGAGAGCTGAAATCTACCAAAAAAATAAAATTGAAGTGTTTGGGAACGCTCTTTCCTTGTATTTGGAGGCTAGTCTGAGACAGGTGCACATCAGGACATAGCTGCCACCCCCCGCCTAGCGAAATCTTTGCTGGAATTCAGTCTTTGCAAGAGCTCAGTATGAATTTTTCATAGACTGCTGGAAGGGACCTGAAGCAAGAATTCTTCCAACAGCCCTGGCAACATCAGGTTACATAAAGCACTGAAAAATAAGGGATACAGACATAAGTGAGCCAAGGGAGCACATAGTTTACATCCAGCAAGGGCAATGCTCCATTTGGAAGAGTTTTCTTCCCTGAGGGGGGACAGTTAATTTTTAATCTAGGAGGTAGGTGGTGCACATGAACTTAACATTTAAAAATCACACGAACAGTTCATACATGCAACAAACATGCATCGTGCATGTACACAAAAGTAAATGCACATACCAATGCATTCTTCCACAATGGAAATGGGGACACAGATAGGGAAAGTGTGTATATTCATGCTGATCAGTACATATATTATAATTTGTGCTTGCACTTTACTGAAACGCTTACACAAATACATAGAATCATACCAACTCGTACATGAATACACACACAAACAACATGAACGTGTACATAGAGTTTATGTGTGTGTGTGAAAGTACATGCTTGTTCAAAGATTTACAAAGGTTGTGGGGTCTGTGTAACTCTGATACCAAATCCCAGCACACATATTAACAAAAAGCCAAACCCAAACAAGAAAACAAAACCCATAACAAAAGTACAGACTAATACTCCTTAAGAGGATTCCTACAAAGCCAAATATTTTATTTTAGTGAATCAAATTCAGCAATATATCCTAAAGATGATATTCATGAAAAAGTGGGGTTTCTCCCAGAAATTTACAAATATACAAAAATTCATAAATTTGTAAATTTGATTATAAATCATAAACTCTGGTTTTTGTTTGACAATATTCATTATTTCTAAGTGGCTGAGAACATATACTCCAGGAATTATGAAGACATGTCTCAATTCAGTGTTAATTCAGGGGAAAGGATGAATCTGAGTTTTAAAATATTATACAAAAATTGGCAAAAGTCAATGATTATTTGAATGGGAATGTGAAAGAATAGTGTTTAGTGTTATCCTCTGGTTTCTATCATGTTTTTTTTGTATTTTATCTTTAGGTTTATTTATTTATTATTGAGAGAGAGGGGGAGAATGAGCTGAAGAGAGGCAGAGAGAGAGAGAGAGAGAGAGAGAGAGAGCATCCCAAGCAGGCTCTGCACTGTCAGTGCAGAGCCTGATGTGGGGTTTGAACTCACAAACTGTGACATCATGACCCGAGCTGAAATCGAGTCAGATGCTTAACCAACTGAGCCACCCAGGTGCCCCCTCAGGTTTCTAACATGAATAAATGAATCAAGACTCTGCCAGCTGAGAATATATGTGAGCACATGGAGGGGAAAATATAAGACAGTATATAACAAGGTATATTATTGAGGCACCTCTTATACAACTAGATATTAGTGCTTAAAGCTCAAAGGAGAGATCTGGGATGAAAATATGCAGTACTGAGTGAACAGTTTATATCAAGGATGTATATAATTTTATATGAAAAATCAGATTGAGGCAGAACTATAAGGATTACCATCATTTAGCAGATAGACAAAGGTGCACAGATAGTAGTCAGAGACAGGTAGGGAGAACCAAGAGTGTGTGTTATGATGGAATATAAAAGCATTGATAATTTAAGTATGATGAGAATGGTCCATGTTGTCAAAAGCTATAGAGATCTATGAAAAATGAAACCATCAATTAAATATTAATTGGTGTGTTAGTGAATTTAGTCTAAATAGAGTTGAGTGGAACCAATGTGAAGAGAATTTAATCAGAGTGTGAGTTGAGAACATGCAAACATTGGTGGAGAACACATATGTAGGAAGGGTGAATGAGAAGGTAATAACTCACGGCTAGAATTTGACATTTTGAATGAATGCTATTGGTAAATTTTAGGGTGACAAGAAATTTGAAGTCTGAAGGACAAAATACAGTAAAATATATTTATTGAGTTTTATTATGTAGCAGGTACTTTTATAAGCACTTTATATGCATTAACTCTATTATCTGTATTTTATAGATGAGCAGAAAATTGAGGCATAGAAGCATAAATAACTTGAATCAAGTTACTCATCTTGTAAGTGGTTACTCTACCATCTTGTAAGTGGTGAAATCCGGATTCAAACACAGGCAATTGGGCTTCAGAGTCAATACTTCAACTACACTACATTAGTCATAGAAGTGTTGACAACACAGGGGAAAGAGAAAGGCCAGATTGAGCAATGTTCCATGATAAGCGGGTTGCTGGAAAATGATTGGGTGAAGGGTACAGGGTGAGAATTTGATGATGTAGAGGAGAATAAATAATTCATCAGCTGAGATTCCAGGGAAAATGAAAGTAGGTAAAGACCAAGGTACACTTATAGTAGCAACTCACGGTTCAGAGATACCATGCTTGAAAGCCTCATACTTCTGGAGAAGGAGAAGACTACTCTATTGGACCTTTATCTACTTGGAAAAAAAGAAAGGCCACCTTCGGCCAAATCTACCTGCTCCTTAAATGTAATTCTTTTCCATTCCCTCGGGAGACTTGAGCTTTTACTCTGTCTTCAACGTCTTCAAGACTGGCAACTGTCTCTACACATTGCTTCTGGTTGCCATCCTTTCACATTCCTGTCTTTCTCCACCTTTATAGTGAAACTATGTCAACGATGTGGCACCACGCGGTCCATCTATCACATGGTGTCACATTAGCTCTGTTTTCTAAAACCACTAAAAATTGATTGCCACTCCCCGTACTTCATCAAAATATGCCAATGTCATTGACTTCCAAGCCAATGAATGTCATGGGCAGTTTTCAGTAGATACACTTCTCAAAATTTTTATTTATTTATTTATTTATTTGAGAATCATTTGACATAAAAAACAGCAGACATCTTTTTCTCTCTTTTCGTTTTTGACACCTTAATACTGTTTTTTTAATTCTTACTGCTTTAGCTACTAACTACTCTTTCTGAGTAATTGTAATCATTCACAAGTTCAATTTACAATGATGAGTTGATGCTTCTCAAATTCTAACACTAACCCAGTCCTCTGTCTTCCTTGTTGATAACTATGGAAATAATTGCTTACTAATTATTGCCACTTGGATGCTCCACAGGCATCTACATTCAATATGTGCAGAATGAAATTATTTTCCCCAACTGAAACCCATTTTCCCATGCATTCCTTAGTACTTCTCACCTTATTTAAGAACTTCATCATCTACCTCTATGACTCAAACCAGAAAGTTGGACTCATTCTTAAATTCTGTTTTATCCTACCTCCAGTCTTTTGCAGAATAGTTCTCTCTTTAATGAAGGTTCTCCATGTGCTTATGTGGACAAGATATCAACTCTTTCTCTGATTTTCACTTGAAGTGTTATTTTGCCATGGGAACTGTTTTATTTTCCTCTTTTATCACCCAGTATGTCCCTATTGTAGCACATTTTGTATTTCTAATTACATATCGAATATGTTTTTCTTTAATCCATATACTGTATGTTCTTTTATGATAGGGATAACTTCTGTCTTCTTTAAAAAACATTTTTAATGTTTATTTTTTTTTAATTTTTTTTTCAACGTTTATTTATTTTTGGGACAGAGAGAGACAGAGCATGAACGGGGGAGGGGCAGAGAGAGAGGGAGACACAGAATCGGAAACAGGCTCCAGGCTCTGAGCCATCAGCCCAGAGCCTGACGCGGGGCTCGAACTCACGGACCGCGAGATCGTGACCTGGCTGAAGTCGGACGCTTAACCGACTGCGCCACCCAGGCGCCCCATTAATGTTTATTTATTTTTGAGAGAGAGAGAGAGAGAGACAGCAGAAATAGGGAAGGGGCAGAGAGAGAGGGAGACACAGAATCTGAAGCACGTTTCAGGTTCTGAGCTGTCAGCACAGAGCCCAACACGGGCCTCTAACCCACAAGCTCTGAGATCAGGACCTGAGCTGAAGTTGGACGCCCAACCGACTGAGCCACCCAGGCACCCCCACTTCTGTCTTCTTTAAAATCAGTGTCCAACACAGACTCTAGTATTTAGTGGCTGCTCAATAATATTATTTAAAAGCATGGCAAATTAATGAGTGGCTGGCTGAAGATGTGAATGTTTTGTAATTAACCTAGAAGTTATTCGTTTTGTTGTTTATGAATTTTAGCAGGAAAAACCTATCTTACGGAGCCTAATTTTCCATATGTGAGAAATTTTAAAGAAATTATTAGTGTGGGTCCTAGACCCACTTCCATTTTTATCAATAAATTGTGACAATCCCCATGGCACTTAGATCAAAGTCTAAAATTTTGTGTGATTTCTTAGCTTACCACTCCAATCTCACTTTGTGGATTCTTCCTACATTCACCCTGCTCAAGGGCATTCTGGCTTTAGTTTTGCTCCTCAAACATACCCAAATATTTTCCATTTCTGGCCTTTTGAACTTGATGTTTAATTTGACTGCATCCTACCCATTTAGAAGATGCATGGTTTGCTCTTCGACACCAATTCTAGAGTTAGTTTAAGTATCAAATCTATTCTTTGTCTCTTCTCTATTTCATTTATCACTATTTCATTATTTTCCACATTAATGTTTACTTTGGATTTCATTTTCTCTTCTTATTCTAGTCCCTTAAAGGGGAAGATCAGGTTATTGATTTAAGACCTTTATTATTTTTAAAGGTAGGTGTTTATAGCTACAAATGTACCTGAGAGGAATATTTCACTGCATCTCATAAGTTTTGGTACATTGTGTTTCTGTTTACGTTCATCTTAAAATATTTTCTCATTTTCCTCGGGATTCTTTCTCTGACCCATTGGCTATTTAAGAGAATGCTATTTAATTATCATGTGTTCGTGAAGTTTCCAGATTTGCTTCTGTTGTAATCTGTAACTTCATTCCCTTGTGGTTAGAGAAGATGCTCTTTGCGTGATGTTTTTTTTCAGTTTTTTAAAATTTATTGAGACATTTTCTTGTGTCATAACATGTGATCTATCCTAGAGCAATTTCTATGTGCACTTAAGAGAAAATCTGTACCCTGTTGTTGTGTATAGTTTCCTCTATTTGTCCGCTAGGTATATTTGGTTTATGGTGTTGTCACATCTTCTATTTCCTTGTTTATATTCTGTCTACTTGTTCTATCCATTATCAGAAGGAGGATACTGAAGCACACAAGTATTATTGTTGAAGCACTTAATTCTCCTTTCATTTCTGTCAGGTTTTTTTTCTTTGTATGTTTTGATTTGTTTATATGTCTTTTTAGGTGAATATATGTTTCTAATTATATTCTTTATAATTATATTCTTGCTATATTTACCATTTCTCATTATCTAATGTCTGTCTTAGACCTCTAACAACTTTTGTCTTAAAATCGAATTTATTATATAGTATATAGCTACTCCAGCTCTCTTTAGGTGACTTTCTAATCCCTTCACTTTCAAGCTTTGCTCCTAACCTATTTGTGTGTTTGGGTCTAAAGTGAGCATATAATTAGATCAGCTTTTAAAAACCCATTCTGCCAATCTCTGACTTTTAATTGAAGAGTTTTATCCATTACCATGTAATGCAATTCTGATAAGGGAGGATTTATTTCTGTCATTTTGCTACTTGTTTTTTTTTTACATATATCTTATATTCTCTATTTTCTTTATTTTCTCTATTCTTTATTATTTTGTGTTACATAGATATTTACTAGTGTACCATTTTGATTCCCTTGTCATTTTTTTTACTATATGTTTCTTATTATTATATTTCCTTGGTGGTTGCTGTAGGGATAACAACATCTTAATTTATAACAATTGAGGTCAAATTAATAGTAACTCATTTTCAGTAATGTACAAATGTTTACTCCTGAAAAGATCCAATCCCCTACCCCTTATGTTGTTATTTTCACAATTACATCTTTGCACTCTGTGTGTCCTTCAACATAGATTGACATTTATCATTTTGTGTAGTTGTCTTTTAAATCACATAAGAAAAAAATAGAGCTTCAAATGAAAAACACACATACTGACTCATACTTACTTATGTAGTTATCATACCCGTGTTCTTCTTCTTTTTCTTCTTTTTTTCTTTGTATGGCTTTGAGTTACTACACAGTGTCTTTTCAATTTAGCCTGGAGTGTTCCTTTAGTATTTCCTGTAGGGAAGGTCTACTAGCGATGAAGTCTCCAAGTTTTTGATTATCTGGGAATATTTTCATTTCTTCTTCATTTTGAAGCATAGTTCTGTCACATACAAAATTACTGTTTGTCAGATTTTTTTATTTTCTTTCTGTTCTTCGAGAATGGCATACAACTGCCTTCTGAACTCCATGGTCTCTGATGAAAATTGGCTCTTCATCTTATCGAGGATCCTTTGTACGTGATGAGTTCCTTTTCTCTTGCTGCATTCAAGATTCTCTGTCTCTGGTTTTCAAGTTTGATTATGATTTCTTGGTGTAGATCTTTTTGAGTTCATCCTGCTGAGATTTTATTGAGCTTCTTGCACATATGGATTCATGCTTTTGATAAAATTTGGGAAGTTTCTAGCCATTCTTCAATATTCTTTATGCCTTTTTCTCTCTTTACTATACTCTTGGGACATCCATTATGAGTATAGGTACAGTTGATGGTGTTCCACAGTTTTCTCCAGTGCTTGTCAGTCTCCTCCTCTCTATGTTTCTTTCCTTCTCTTCCACCTTCTCCTCTTTTTTTTTCTATTTCCCATACTAGATAATCTCAATTGGCTTATCTTCAAGTTTATGGAATATTTCTTCTTCCTGCTCAAATCTTCTGTGGAATACCTCCTGTGAAATTTTAGGTTGAATATTTTACTCATTAACACAATTTCCATTTGGTCTCTTTTTAGTAATTTCTATCCCTTTATTGATAATCACTTTTCCATTTTATTGACAAAATTGCTTGCCATTGTGAAATGGTTAGTTAAGCCTGAGCGGAAATTAAAACTCAGCTTTTCAGTCCCTTAGTCCATTGACCTTCTACACAGTATGCTGCATCCAAGGAATGATCCCTAAATAAAAAGCCTTATCAATCATTACAAAAATACTCACCCCCTGGAACTTTAACAACCCATAGAATCACTCTCATCTAGAACGGCACTTGCCAATATGTAGCAATTAACATGGGGCTACTTAAACTTACTAAGTGAAATTAAGAGTTTAAGTTAGTCAGTTATGCTAGCCGTATTTCAAATGATTGAGATCCATATGGGTCCAGTGACTATCATATTGGATCGCATAGATATTGAACATTTCCATCATCACTCAAATTTCTATCAACAGAACTAATGTAGGTATTTATTTCCACATTTTCTGTCCTCTTTCAAAGTTTTATAGAAATGTCAACTGAGAAGGTACTTAGAGGTCAATTCTTTCATTTTAAAGATGTGAAATCAGAATTAGTGACTTCCCCAAGGTCACATGCATCACTCAGTGGTGGAGCCAGGATAGAATGTATTCATTCAGTAAGGGTATATTGAGTGTCGGTCTGTGAAGATTCTTTGGCTGCATAAACAATTTCATTGTTTCACTGCAAAGATATATTAATTACACTTGGTTAAGCTTTGTTTAGGCCTGGCCAGTTAGCTTTCCCTTCAATCGGGGATATACTAAAATGGAAAGGCTGCTAAATGAACGTTATGGTCACCTCACTCCAAATTAGTGAGTGGTGGACTGCCCCAAGGTGAGCATTCAGAGCAACTAGACTAGCTCTTTTGATTAATGGAGACTTTAAGATCTCCAAATCAATTACTTTATGATGTTACAGTCAGTCACCTGGGAATTATGACATTCTTATTGACAACATGTCCATTACTGTTTCAAACAGCAGCTTAAAACACCCAGGAGCAGGTTTTAATGTATAATGTATCATGAATCATGATGTGATTATTTAATTCTATACAACAATAACAAAAACAACAAATATTATTCTACACTATTATCTACAGAGACTTCTGCATCTGTGCAGGCAGAGAAAGTTACAGAGTTGAAAAGATAAGGCAATATTCCTCAGTGAGGTAGGTATCAGCTACATTTCTCTTCCTTCGTATTAGTGATTTAGAAGAAAATACTTCCTCAGACTGTGGGGAAGAATACTTAATTTGTATGGAGTATGGCCTTGGAATCAGATTCTGATTTAAAACTTTGCTTTGCCTTTTCCTATCAGTCTAACCTGGAGCAAGCTATTTACTTTCTCTGTGGATTAAATAAAATCATATATGTAAAATTTATCAGAACATTTAAGTCAGTAGAATTTTTTAAAATCTATGCAAAGGACATATAATATTTTGGATAATCTATCATTTCCTAAAGTGAAAATGTGGACATCTTACATTTTTTTAAATTGTTCTCTACACTGTGGTGAGTATTTAAGTATATTTGATAATGTGCTTCTTATTCACCCCAAAGGGAGGAATGAGATAAAGGCAGAGGGCTCCAAAGAAATGGGAAATACTATGTTCACTTACTAGGGAAGTTTATCTGAATTCAACAATGATCTATAAACCACATGAGGGTTTCCCAAATATACTAGAATTCTGAATTCATTCATTGATGTGTTCATAGAATTTATTTCTATCCATCCATCCATTCATCCATTTGTAATAGTGTCTCATTTCCCTTCCTCCTCAGTTGGCACTGGGAGTGTTACTGATCCATCTTCTAAGTCCCAAAACATCTCTTAACAAATTGTATATTAAATGTACTGTTTTTAAAAAAGGAGATACTACTAGTTGAAAGGTAGTTAAGCTAAAGAAAATATGACTTGGCTCCTAAAAACAAGACATACGTGACAACAGAAGGGAATAATTTTAAAAGGAATGCCATAGATCAGTTGTGCCATGGCAGTTGGAGTTAAAAATACAGATCACTCGTCTTCCCATTGGTTGTCATCTGAATTTATGACAACTGTATCATATATCACAAAAAGATGGCACATAATATAGTAGATTGTAAAATCTGATGACATGCACACTTGGAATAAACTCAAGTGTGTTCTACAGTGACCAAGGAAAATTATACATAGATGTTTATGACAAAGAAAGGGTGTCGAACCTTGGTTTCATAAATACAGAACTGTAGACCTAGAATGACCCTGACAGAGTTCAGTTGCTTTTAGAAAGACTTTGGCTGCAATGTTAAAAGAAATAGGCAAGAATCACAGGTTTTGTTAGGAAATGCATTAATTTCCCTTTTATACTAATTTCAAAAGTATTATTAACACTACAGTTCTTTATATTATTAGAGTTGTGTTGGGGGAAAATTATCACAAGAACAGTGAAGGGAATATCAGGCATTATTATCCTCATTTTCACTAATTGGGTCTGTGCCCTCTAGTGCCACTGTTTTTTTGAGGGGGTTTGTTTTTGCTTATTTTGGGGTTTGTTGTTAAGTTTCTTTCTTTCTTTCTTTCTTTCTTTCTTTCTTTCTTTCTTTCTTTCTTTCGAGAGGCAGAGAGAGAGGGGGGCGGAAGATCCAAAGCAGTCTCTGTGCTGACAGAAGAGACCCCGATGAGGGGCTCAAACCCACCAATTGCAAGATCATGACCTGAGCCAAAGTCAGAAGCTTAACCAACTGAGCCACCCAGGTGTCCCATGTTTTTGTTGATCTGAAGAGGTAAATCAGAAGAAAACACCATAAGTCATCAGTCAAAAGAGTGATTCTCTCTGATATTTTTTACATTGTTCTTTAGCTGTGAAACTTCTTTTTTTCCCCTTTTACGTCTCCACATTCAAAGTTTTAAAGATCAACCCTAAAGCCACATAGTTAATAATTATAAAGAAATCACCTAAGCAAATCAGCCTCCCTCTTTAAAACTTAAATCTCTGTCTCTGTCTCTGTGTCTGTGTCTCTCTCTCTCTCGTCATTTTTTCAGGCTTCATCATTCATTTTAATCTTACATAGACTGAAATATTCTGGAAAAAAACTGGTACTAGTTTTTATCTCTGAATATCCTTCTAGGACATTACAATTGAAAGATGCTCAATAATTATTTACTGACTTAAATGTTTGAACTGGAAGGACTATCTTGCTCTTTTGGATTAGTAGCAGTCAAACCAATTTGTCTGAATGTACATTAGTTGGATTAAGTCCATCAAGTTTTTCCTGCTTTCTATGGACTCTTTTTTATCAGATATAGAAAGACTTCCTTTCCCCAAATGTATATCAATACCTAAAACATAGAAGACAAGAATGAAATAATCACAGAAGTCCTACAGCCCGTATACATTAGGGTGCAGTTATGAAAGATTCATGTATGTATGTATGAATTTTTATTTTCTATATGCAACTTAAATGCCAGATTTTACTAAGCAATTGAAACTGAACTTTGATAATTTATCTCTGTCTCATTTCTAGGTGTGTGTGTGTGTGTATGTGCGTGTGTATGTGTGTGCGTTAAGAAGGGCAGTAGTTACTAACTTGAAAGATGCCAGCATATCCAAACAAAAAAACACAAAGGATTGTGTATAACACATATATACCACATCTTCTTTATCCATTCATCTATTAAGGGATACCGGGGTTACTTCCATAACTTGACTATTGTAAATAATGCTTCAGTAAACACAGGGGTGAATATGTCTTTTCAAATTAGTGGGGTTTTTTTTTGGGGGGGGGACGAATACCCAGTAGTGGAATTATTGGATCATATGGTATTTCTTTACTATTTCGAGGAATGCATAACATATAAAGTCGTTGAATCACTCTGCTGTACACCTGAAACTAATGTAACATTGGTGTCAACTCCACTCAAATTTTTAAAAAAGCAAACGAACAAATGAACAAAACACACAAAGGATTGGATCAGTCATTTGATGTTGCACCAAACAGCCATGATACTTCTGAACAACTAGCATAGTTTGAGCTTTCGGTAGCTCAATGTTTTAATATGGTAAGAGCCTTACTGACAAGAACTGAGGTCTATGTGCAAAATTGGTTTATTTTTAATCATCCATGTCACAGATTCTCCTAGGTAGCAAAGCTCTATCTTTCACATAACCTTAGTATGATAGTGACATCAGAATTTATTATTGTCTGTAAAGAGTTTATCCATAATACTATGACTTGCCAGACATTTCCTACCACTTTCTAATTCCTTTACTGTCCTTAATGAAGCCAGTGCAAATGAACCTTCTGCCTGATACCGATGTGCACGAATAATATGACCTGTTTTCCTTTCACAAAATGGGGTGAAATATTGCTTTTCATACTTATGGCTTTGTTTAAATGTAATAAACATAAATTCTTAAGGGACAGCATTAATGTTATCCAAGCAGCTACGGATCCCAAACCCTTTCTCTGTAATTCTGAAATACAAAAACTGAAATCTGAAAGTTTATTTATAATTTTGGCCCCAAAAGTTACCGGAAGTAGATGATATTATAATCTTTATTCCACTAAAAATGAATATTCATTTGTTGGGCTTTAGAATGATCAATGTGTTTTTGTTATGATACACTGGTCCATTGTGATTTAATATATAGTATATTAACTGTATTATCGTTCTAAAACATTTGTATGTATATTCTCAAACGTGTATCCGTAAGATTTCAGAGAAAGGTTTTAGGATCTGCAACACACTCACCCGGTGCAAATGGGTGCTGGGTGTCCGTGCCTTTTATCCTCAGATGTTTCTTTTTCCTTGTAGCTCCACACTGACTGTTATTCCAATAACCAGTCTCCCAAGTGGTGGGGAATCCTCAGTTGCATTCCCTACCATTAGGAATACATAGATCAATAAATCCATACTCAATATCGACAGCTCCTCTGTTTTAGTCTCATGCATGGTTTCTGAGGATCTCATAGGCAAGCACTCAAAATGTCTCTAGTAACGTTATGAGTCAGTGTAAACTTAAATACATCTTCAATGGTATTTGGGCAGGAAATCATTGGGAGCCTGTAATTGATGAGAATTTAGGTAAAACATGTTTGCCAACTGTAGAATTGTTTGGCATTAGTAGGCGTTCAGCATCTTGCTCATTCATTTACTTAACAAGTATTTGTTGTGTATCTGCCATGTGCCAGATTCTGTCGTCGATGTTTGGCACACAGTGGTGAACATGCGGATGGTTTCTGCCTTCGTGAATCTCCGCTCCAGTGAGGCAACAGACCACAGAGAGGTAAATGAACCAACAAATGGTTGCATTGTGTATTTTTAATGAAATGAAAACAGATGAACAGGTAGAGCAAGAAAATAGGTAGTTTGATCCAGAAAGGCATATATGCATTTAGACTGATTTCTGAGGAGTGAAAATGAACCTACCACTCATTTGAAGATCTTTGTAAAAAACCATCTCAGGCATGAAGAATATCACATGAAAAGAAAAAAATCCCAATACTTGTAGGTCCTATAGAAGCTCAGGGCAACTATAATGTAGTCAATTAGGGAGATAATTATTGTGAAGTTAGGTTAATGCATAGATTTGAGTAAGATGCTTGCAAGGAACTTGTAGAATATAATCCCATGATTGAATTTTATTCAAAGTGCAGGTGGAATTATTGTAAGCTTAGGAGTGAAATTATTTAATTTATATGGTAAATACATGTGTTCCAAATGGTATGTGAAGTATTGGTGGGAGATAAAAATGGAATCTGCAAGATCTATCAAGAGGATCTAAAAATTATCTGCAATTGAAATGAAAATGGTTTGGATTTGGATTTTTGCAGTGGAGACAAGAAGTAAATACATTTGTTATGTTATCTGGAGAAGTAGATAAACTTCAGGTAGAGTTTGGAAGTTAAAATTCAAGAGATGGTGATGGCTTTGACATACATATATCAAAATGATTACCACAATAAGCCGGGTTAACATCCTTCACCACATATAGTTATTGTTTTTTCTTACGAAAACTTAAAACCCATTCCTGTAGCAACTTTCAAATGTACAAAATTGTTAACACTAGTCACTGTGCTTTAGTTATTTTTTTATTTATATTATCACTGGACCAATTAATTATATATTTTTAAATTCTTTTCCTACTGTTCTACAATTTCTATATAGTTTATAATTGACAATTTACCATAATCTGCCTCAGTTTTACACTGACTCAGTTTCAGTGAAATATATAAACATTATTTCTGAATATCTCCATTCCCTCCTGGCCAAATTTGAAGTGTTACTTTTACAAATATTGCATCTACATATATCAAAAACCCCAAAATACAGAGCTATAATAATCACTTTAGAAGATCTTATCGAAGAAGCTAAGACAAAGGGAATAACTGTTAGCCACTGTTTGCTGAAATCCAACAGCCCCTGAGTTAGCATTCGCACAGAATTTAAGGCATCCCATTGAATTAGACCAAAAGAGTGTCTATTTCTGTTATGCTACTTAATAACTTTTGATGTTGTGTGAATTATTAAACCCTCTTGTATTTAATTTCTTTATTTATATATTGGAAATAATAATAGCACTTACATCACATGGTAGTTTTGAGGATTAGATAATTTAATATGTATAAAAATTTTAGAAAAGTAATTGGCATGCAATAATCTCCCCGTTAATGTTAATAATTATTGTCACTTTTCACAAAACTGAAATTGTCATTCGTTTCATTTTCCTAGGTCAATGTCATTATCATTCTTTTTTTTTTTTCTGTTGCCCATGTTAAAGACTTGAATCACCATTGAAGCCTTGTCTTCCATAATCCTTCAAATTTAATCCCCCATCTTAATAGTTCCTTCTCGGAATTGCTTCTGACATTCATTCCTCTTTTCAGTTACCCTGGGATCAATGCGGGTTTATGGGCTTATTCCTGGATTTATTAAAATAGGTTCCCCCTCCCCGCCTGTATCCTGTTCTTACTAGAGGACCAATATAATTACACTACACCTTGCTAACCCATGTCTTTTTAATCGCTTACTGATTTAGGCTTTATGATACCTCAGACTCTTCATGATTTGAACCCAACCAATCTTAGAGTCTGATCACATGTCACTCTTCTGTATACAATTTTCGATTTTTCTTTGTTCCCCAACATGGCCATGGCTTATCGATAGAAAAAAATCAACAGCATAGTTTTTATTTTTTCCTTTTTTCCTTCTCTATTATTTTTTCTTTCATTTTATTTATTTATTTATTTATTTTAGAAAAAAAGGCCATTTTCTTACCAAAGATACACTAAAACACTGAATGGAGATCTCCACGATTGGGTATGAAAAATTCCTGGGTGCTTCCATTGATCAAGTTTGGCGAACCACAATTCTCCCTTGACTTTTTCTCAGATGTGTCTGAAGAATAGTTTCTTTGCAGGTGTTAATACGGATAATGAAGAATATAACGCTGTTGTCAGATAACTTCACGAACTCCTGTTTCAACAACGTAGAATTACAGAACTTCTGCCTTTCTATTTCTTAATGGTGGAATATGTTCTCCAATTTTCTTTGTTTTTAGGATGTCATGTATGTACCATATAATTTTAAGTAATTCTCCATTTTACTTATTTAATTCATTATTTGTAAGACACTGTAACATGAGAGAAAAGGCTATGCCCCAATGTCTACAACTTTCACAGCATATGCTGTCCAATCAGTGTTCATGGAAAACATTTAAAAAATGATGGCCAAGGCTCTTCAGGGCTCAAGAACCTAAGAATTATCCTCTGGGGGCAAAGACTCATCCTTCAGTATGTACCCAAATGTCCTTGTTGAACTTTTACTTATGATATTACTCCTTTGTATTAAACTCCTTTTACCTAAAAATAAAACACCTTAATGAATATTGACTGCACCCCACTCCAACTCTGATCTCCATTTTCATTCACACACATAAAGAAAATATTTGCTATCTGAAATGTATCCTCTGGAGACAACATCTACAATTAAAATAATCAATTCAATCCCCTCTATTCAGAACCTGTAGCTCATTTTAGTGGGCATTTGGGGATTTGTATAGCATCTTTAATTTTTGCATTGTTCCCTCTTTTTAAAGGAAAGCATATTAATGTCATACTAAATTTTATTCATATTCACTGTAGAAGAGATGGGATGACTGTAAATTACTTAATACACATAATTTTTTGAAACATTCTTATTTGATTTTAGGATTAAAGTTTTATATTGAGTATGAAACTTTAGTCATATGAAGAAAAACTAGCTCCAAAATTTATGCTTTTTGTTTAAAACACTTTAATTACAAAATATTTGGACATGGTCTGAACTTGATATCAGAATATGATTTTTCGTAGAGGGCTAAATTTAAGAAATAATCTTAATGTAACAATGCTGTGCTCTCTTCTCCACTTTCTAAGTTCCCCCCCACCCATTTCTGCAACATTATCTCTGAAATTTCCATTTGTCTGGAGAGTCTTACGACTCATCTTAATGTAGTTTAATGACTATGTACTTTGTAGCAAATTAAACCTTATTAAATGAGAATTTGGGGATGAAAATAATACTTCCACTTAAAATTAGTACATCTGATTTTTACATATCCTTAAATCTCATTATTAAAGCTTCATATTTTAGTTCTGTGTATCTCATTTGAATGTAGAACTGCACACATTAAAAATAGAAGGATTGTTTTAGAAACCAGGGAGTTGGATATGTAGGCACAAATTTAGTAGGGAATTTAAAAGGCACAAATATTTTTGGCATTTATTGCATGCTGTTGGACTGCATCAATGACTCATTAAAGTTCATTAAAATAATGCTGGAATGTAATGGACTATTTGAATGTTCCTATTAGAGACAAGATATAAATATACAAATTTTGTTCTTTTGCTTTATTTCCAAGAAACTCTGGACAAGTGAGTTTTCTTTCCCTAACATCTATACTCTAAGTCTTTCTTAAGTAATAAAACATCACTGTTTTTACTTATGCTTGCTTATTAATCTAATGGACAAAAAAATGGAATTTACTATAAATTATTTAATTTATTTATTGAAGACACTCAGAATAATATTGTACTATGTTAATCTTTAGACTTCTATTTATTATTTTTGTTGATTGGTAAATAAAAACAGAATTGTAATGAAGAAAACACTAAACATCTTAACATTTTTTAAAAAATTTCCAAATCTCTTGTCCATTTTTCAGACATTTTCAAATTACTTCAAAAAATGAATTTCTGAATGAAAAATAATACAGATTAGTTGTTGAAGAACTGTGAAATGAGAAAATTGTGGTAAGGAAAATGAAAATCACCCATATTGAAATTAGAATCTAATTTCTAAAAGATAGATTCTTATTATTGATTTTTTAATTTTTATGTTTTTATGTATTTGTTATTTCTTTTTTATTTAAAAATTTTTTAATGTTTATATATTTTTGAGAGAGACAGACAGAGTGCAAGAGGGGGAGGGGCAGAGAGAGAAGGAGACACAGAATCCAAAACAGGCTCCAGGCTCTGAGCTGTCAGCACAGAGCCTGATGTGGGGCTCGAACTCACAGACCGCGAGATCATGACCTGAGCTTAACCGACTGAGCCACCCAGGCGCCCCTGTATTTATTATTTCTAACTTTTACTTGGTAATTTATTTATTAATATCTTGTTATTTTTCTATTGGGATATTTTTTATTTCCTGACTGACAGGTTTGGCTGCATGAGTATTGATAGGTGTAGTGCAGAAATTATTCCAATGTTTTGTTGTTACACAAACTGGTTTTGACCAACATTTCCTGGTTTAGTTGTGCTGTATTTTACAGTGATGAATATAAGTCCATGAATCAAATGATTGTGCCATAAAATGGAACACATAGGTGGTCATCCTATTCTGAAGTTTTCTTAAAACAGATTGCATCCTGATTCCTGGTGCCAACTCCTGAATGAAAAGGCTGTTACAACTTCGTTTACTTGGTTTCTACATCAAAATTTCTATGTTGGGTAAGCGCTCAAGATAAAAAGATTATAATTATCATCTCTTTATGACTATCAATTATGGTCACTATAACTAATAAAGAAGGAAGAGGAGGAGGAGGAAGAGAAGAAGGAAGAAGTAGAAGAGGAAGAAAAAGAAGGCAGTCGTGTTATCCCTTCTTGCCGTTGAGTCTCCTCTTGTGGGAATGTCTTAGAAAATGGTCAGGTTGTGTTTCTGTGTTGTTATGGATTCATTGTCAAGAACCCTTATTTAGGGTCAAGTGTTAGAAAAGCTGCTGCGATGAATAATGATCAAAAGTGCCAAATGCTATCCAGATTGTATTTCATTCTGGCAATCAGTAAAGTAAGTCAAAGAGTCTGAGGTACCATGATGCCAAAGAATAACAGAGCTAAGAATCTGACAATCAAAACATCTGGGTTTTAGGATCAATTTGAGGTTGTTAATGAAAGTGAAAGAAAACAAATGTGAAATCCCTTAGGCAAGATGGAAGGGATTATTGCTCTTCTAGAAGATGTTCAGGGGCTAGTGTAGATGGGGTTCCTGCAAATCTGAATTGGGGTACTCACATGATGCCACAGGAATTTATTTTGACCAACATTTCCTGGTTTAGTTTCATCATCAGGCAAGTTCTGTCTATATTGTGACAGAGATGACCACTAACATCTTTAGGCTTATATTATATCAACTTAGAAAGTGTAACCCCCATTTCCCCAAGAAATACCTAAGCAAATACCTGGGCTTGGCATTGGTAATTTGACCATTTCAATTCCCTGATCTACTCGGCTATAATTCTAATTAGCTATAACTAGAGCCAGCAGGTGACATTAGCTCTAGCAGACATGCATAGATAGAACTATGTCATTACTCAAATAAAGATCAAGGTGCTCCAGTCAAATAAGGAATGCCAAATGATGGGCAGGAGAAAAACAGATACTGTTTTTTTGCACTGTAGATGCAAACTGGGTGTGTGAATTTAGTTGATCCACTTTCCACACTGAATACTAAGTGCTATAGTCCCCCAAAACATGGGGGTGGGTGTGTCTCAAGCTTTTAGATATGGAGGTCCAATCCCTGCCTGGCAAAGCCACCCTAGTGGGCCTGGAAGGGACCTCCACCCCAGTGGATCTGGGGGTTGAGTGTGTAGCCAAAGAGGATTATTCTCAAACCTTAGAATCTCATGGAATTGTCCTTGTAGTTGGGACTTAACATGGTATCAATTACCCCTATCTTCTTTCCTATTTCTCTCTTTTGGAGTGGAAATGTCTAACCTATGCCTGTCCCACCATTGTGTTTTAGAAGTTAACTTGTTTGGTTTTACACGTTCACAGCTGAAGAGCAATTTTGCATCAGGATGTATCGTACTGTGAATCTCACCCATATCTGATTTAGATGATATTTAGATGAGACTTTGGATTTAAGACTTTAGAACTGACGCTGGAATGAGTTAAGATTTTTGAGGCTGTTGGGATGTAATGAATGTATTTTGTTATGTGAGATGGGCACGAATTTTGGAGGGACGGGGTAAAATGCCAATGACTGAATATTTGCGTCCCCTCCAAATTTATATGTTGAATTTTAACCCCCAATATGATGGTATTAGGTGGAGTCCAGAGAACATTCTTATTCCTTCTTCCATATGAGTACATAGCACCTATGGACCAAGAAATGGGCCCTCACCAGACACTAAGCCTGCTAGCACCTTGATCTTGGACTTCCAGACTCCAGAATTGTGCAAAATATGTTTCTGGTGTTTATAAGCCACCTAATCTATGGTATTTGTTATAGCAGCCTGAGCAGACTAAAACAGTCATATTACATCCTTTCCATAGGAAGTTAAAGACCTAAAATTCTATGTCCATTATTAAAATGTTTTGAACTTATCAGGGCACTATTTTAGCTCTCAATTGCTTTGTGACACATTCTCTAACATTAAAGATCCCTTTGGCCCATTTTGTGAAAAAAAAAATATCACTAATATTCTGAATACTTCATTCATCTTGTTCCTTGCACAGTATTTTGATGGGACTAGAAGGAGATCTACTTGCTTATTTTTATTAGCCCTGGAAACACACAACTTCCTGACCTAAAGAAAATAGTCAGTTAATGGATTTAGTTCTTTTAATATTTTCTTTATTTTATAAAAAATATAGAATCATCGACTCCCATATTTGGCAGAAACTTCAAAATCACCCAGTCCATATTTTAGGGAAGTTAAAAATCAATGTTCAACATTGATTAATTATTCTATTTTCAGTTAGAATGGTGTCTTATTTGATAGCCAAAAAGTATACACAACACAAATGTCCATCAGATGAGGAATGCATAAACAAAGAATGGCATAGACACATAACGGAATGTTATTTGTCCAAAAAAAAAAAAAAAAAGGAATATAGTGACATATGGTACAACATAGAGGTCTTTAACATGTTATGCTAAGTGAAAGAATCCAATCATAAAAGACTATATATTGTATGATTTCACTTACATGGAATGTTCAGATTAGGCAAATGTTCAAATAGAAATAGTAAGTAAACTAACAGTCACCTAGGGACAGGGAAATGGAAAGTGACGGCTAATGGCATGAGTTTCTTTTTGGGGTGATAAGGAGGTTGTAAAATTAGGTTACAGTGGTTGTCACACACTAAGAACCATTGAATTATACGACTAAAATGGGTGGAATATATGGCATAAGAGTTAAATCTCACGAAAGCTATAAAATCACCCTTGTCTCATGTTGCTCCATTATAGCATTTGCACTTATATTGGTGTCTTACTTGTCTAGTCCATTAAATTACATTTATGCAATCAGTAAAAGTTTCCCCGGAATAGCAACCTGTGAAATTAGCAATCTGTGTTTCACCATAGCCAAATTACTAGAACATAGAAGTTTACCTCTCAAGCTTCAGATTTTGAAGGCTTCGGTCAGATTCCCAATTTTGTCACTTAGTTGTAGACACTTAGATATATAACTTAATCTTTTTTTAATGTTTATTTATTTCTTTTGAGAGGGAGAGAGGGAGGGACAGAGCACGAGCAGGGAAGGGGCAGAGACAGAGGGAGACAGAATCCCAAGCAGACCTGCACTGGCAGCACAGAGCATGATGCAGGGCTTGAACTCACGACCATGAGATCATTCCCTGAGCCAAAATCAAGAGTCGGTTGCTTAACTGACTGAGCCACTCAGGCACCCGTTTAACTTAATCTTAATGATTCTCAGCTGACTGTTCTCCAAAGTGAGCATAATAATAGCATCCAACATCTGAGCCTATTTTAAGAGTCAAGTGAAATATGAATATAAAGCATGAAGTGCCTTGTTCACGGTAAATATTTCGTATCAAATACAGTGATGACATTTCAACATCTATGACTAAAGATGATTAATATTGGCTTCTCTGACCCTTAGGTTTTCTTGTCGTTTTCATCTTTATGAAATTGAAAAACAAAATAACTCCAAAATTATAAATAATATGGACCTGAAGGGGATGATTATAAAATAGGGAAAAAATAAGAAAATTTGGGGGAGAAGTTTACTGCAAGAGAATAATAATCAGCTCATCGAGGAATAAAGTCTCACAAAATCGTTCTCTAAATACCTGACAAATTATGAAGACTGACAAGACGCATAGCACAAATTAATTGATCGTTATTCTCCATCTTAACTTGGAAAGCCAATTGAAATATTCTGATAAACAGCAAACATACAAAAATCTAAGGGAAGGGGTGCCTGGGTGGCTCAGGTCATAATCTCACGGTTTGTGAGTTCAAGGCCTGGTTCGGGGTCTGTGCTGGAGACTGTTTCAGATTCTGTGTCTCCCTCCCCCTCTGCCCCTCCCCTGCTATTGCTCTCTCTCTCTCAAAAACAAACAAACAAACAAACATTAAAAAAGTTAAAACCAAAAAACTCAAGGGAAACCTTCCATTCTTCCGAAAGTATAGGTTTTCTTTTATTTTAGGCCACGTCCTTCTACAAATGATACTCACTTCACATCCAGAAAACTCAGGATTCTATGTGTTTAAGCTTATACATTCAGCTCTCATTTTCTGCATGACTAAAATGAATGCTATTAACAGACCAATTAAAAGGATAAAGTTCACCAATGTATAAATTAGGACTGGCTGAATTAATATTTCCTTCAGGATTTCAACAAAGTTCCAGCTTAATAGGCAGACTCCAAGGACAGATTAACATTAAAATACCTGGTTTTTCCTGGATAGAAACTAGGTTTCTTTATCTCTAATTTATGTTTAAATACACTGATATATTTCTTAAACATTAGGGTAGGGTAACGTCTACCCCCAAGGATGTTAAAACTAATGTGGCATCAGGACGCAGAAGTTCCCTGCCCACCATCAGGAAAAGGGAAACACCCCTCATCATCAAGGCACCTATAACAATTCATAGAACACTTCTCAAATGCGCCTATTGAATTCGAATTCTTTGTTTTCAAGGTACGGGAAGCATAAACTTTTGAATTCTTAAATCTGGAGGTTAAATTTTATTACCAAACTCTTTAAGCCTTTTTCTTTTCTTTCTTTTCATTTAAATTATTTTCATCTAGTTCTTAGGATTCATAAGGCTTTATTTGCGTACACAGCACTTTATCTTTTGGAGTTCCCCCATGGTCCAGTGTTACCACTAACTGGTAACCAGTATACGCAGCACCTCAGAGATTCTTTGCATATAAGGGGATTTATGGATAAGTTCGACAAGGAAAGTGTAAGTTTTTAATTTTGATGAAATCCAATTAATAATACCTTTTTTTCACTTATTGCTTGTTTTTGGGTGTCATGTATAAGAAACTATATTTTCCTCTAAGAATTTTAGTTTTGGTTTTAACAATGAAGAATTTGATCAGTTTTGAGTTCAATTTTGTTATGTATGAGGTAGACACCAAACTTCATTCCACTGCATGTAGGTACTGAGTTGTCACAGCACAGTTTTTGAAAAGACTACTTTTCCCAATTGAATTTTCATGGCACTCTTGTTGCAATCAATTGACCACGGATGTATAGGCTTAATTCTACACTATCAATTCTATCCTATTGGTCTATATCACTTTCATTATGTCACTATTATACTGTCTTTACTAATGTACAATTTTATCAAGTTTGGAATGGGGAAATATGAGTTTTCCAACTCTGTTCTCTTTAAAGAATAAAACATATAAATAGTATTTTATACAATTGCTTTTCAATAAAGAGAAAAAGGAAATATGCATTTTTATTATCATGGCTAATTACACAATTAACACAATCAATATCTTGTTCTTACCATAATCACTGTTCAGAGTCAAATGCTTCTGCCTAAAGATGACCTTCAGTATTCCTTTTCAAGTTGGTCTGCTCTCAAGGAATTAGCTCAATGTTCATTGATCAAGTGGTCTTTTTATTTTGTCTTCTCTTTTGAAAGTTAGCTTTACTGTACATAGGAATTCTCCGTTCACAATTTGTTTTGTTCCTTTCAACAGTTTGAGTATGTTATCCCACTGCTTGCTGGCCTGCATTTTTTAATGTTTATTTGTTATTTTGAGAGAGAGAGAGAGAGAGAGAGAGAGAGAGAGACTAGAATCCCAAGCAGGCTCTGCATCATCACCACAGAGCCTGATGAGGGGCTCGATCTCACAAACCGTGAAATCATGACCTGAGCCAAACCAAGAGTCGGACACTTAACCAACTGAGCCACGCAGGCACCTCTCTGGCCTGCATTTTTTCTCATAAGAAGCCAACTCTTAAATCTTGCTGAGGTTCCCTTGTCCATTACAATTCACTGATTTTTCAAGATTTTCTCTATGTCTTTGTCTTTGAGTATTTTTACTGTGATGTGTCTAATTATGGATCTCTTTGTTTTTAATCCCATTTAGAACTTGTTGAGTTCTTGGATATATAAGCTAATGTTTTTTAAATCAAATTTAGTAAATACTCAGCCACAATTTCTTTGAATTTATCCCCATGCTCTTTTTTTCTCTCCTGTTATTCTGGTACTCCCATTATGCTTATATTGATGAAGTTAATGGTGTACCCCTTTCTCTGATAATTTGTTTACTTTTCTGCATTCTATCTTTTTCCCTGTTTTTGGATTGCATCAGCTCTTTCCAACCATTTTCACGTCCACTGATTCTTCCACCAGTTCATTCTACCATTGAGCTCCTGTAGGGCAGTTTTCATTTTGGTTATTTTAGTTTAAAATTCCAGAAGTTCCATTTGATCCTTGTTTAAAACAATTTCTATCCCTTCATTAATATTCTGTATTTGGGTTGACGTTAACGTCAAACATATCTTTACTTCTATATGTATGGTTTCCTGCAGTTCCTGAAATGATTTATAATGGTTGCTTTGGAATCTGTTACATCTGCCACAGGCAATTGGGATTGTCAATTTTTTGTTTGTTTTTCTTTCCTGTATATAGAGTCACACTTTTCTGTTTCTTTTCATTCTATGCATTTTGTTGAAATCTGAACATTAAAAATAGTGTCTGAATACTGGTGCCTCCCTCCCATCTAAGGCTGATTGCTTGCTTATTTCTTTAGTATCATGGTGTACTATTTTAGTAAAGTCTATTTCTCCCATAGCAGGAAGCCTATGGTATCACTACTCAGCAGGCATAGACTTGGGTATGTACATAGTCACCCAGGATTTTCTCTGTCTCTTTTTCTGCTTTCTTTTTTTAAAGTTTATTTATTTATTTATTTATTTTAGAGACAGAGATCAGGGGAGGGGAAATGGGAGAGGGAGAGAGAGAATCCTAAGTAGGCCCCACACTGTCAGCATGGAACCCAATGTGGGGCTCGATCTCACGAATGGTGAGATCATGACCTGAGCCGAAATCAAGAGTCAGACGCTTAACCAACTGAACCACCCAAGTGTCCCTCTTTTTCTGCTTTCTACGCCAAGGTCATTTGCTTTTTCTCTGCCTGGCCCTGCACTGGTAGAATTATTGCTGTCACAGAGCAAAGAAGAAGGGAAGGATTTGAATAGACCTAGGTGACAACACCACAGATTCCCACTGTTTTTATCCAAGGCTCCTTAGTTTTTCTGGAATCAATGCCTTTCAATTTGCCATATGTCTTTGTTCAAAATTTAGAATTCTAAAAATACTGTTTAGAATTATGGTTGTTTCAGGTAATTTTAGGCGGCATTAATTAATGTTGAGTAGGGTACTTCCCCAATTCCTTACTATATCAATCCAGAAGCTCCATCTCCAAAAACACTTTTTATAGACCAATATATGTTCCAGTACATAGTCCTTTGGTCTCTTGTTATCTTTGTTAGACATTGTATTGAGAAGTTTCATCTGCGTTTTTTAATATGTAACTGTAGCTTTGCTCTGCATAAGATTTATGATGATTTTAACATAACTGGACAATATTTTAATATTGTTTTTAGACAGATATCATATATGATATCACCTAAAATATGCGTAGGTGTTAGAGTCACCATGTTTACACTGGCAGCTACTCTTAGCAAATTAAGGACAAAATATAGTCTTTTGCCTTTAATTGTAGCCTTTTATTTAAAAACAGTATAATGCAAATAGGCAACGTGTTAACAGTGGTTAAAATTTGGTGGTGGAATATAGTAATTGTTTTGTTAGCATTTTTTTTCTGCCAGAGTGTGTTTGAATATTTTATAATAATGATGTAACTGAAACAACTGCAGATAAAATATTTAAAATACAAATAGCATATTTATTATTCAAAGATACTAACACTTCACCTTCTAACAATGTGAAATAGTATGTGAGTCAACTATCTATCCTTCCAAGAACTCAAAAGATTATAGCCTAAGTTTCATTCTTTTCAGTTTCCCATCCAAAGTGCAAGTGTATCCATACCTATGCACACATGCACACGCACACACATGCCCTTGAAAACCTGGTCAGATAACTGATGACTCTTTTCTTGCACCTCACTGAGGCAGCGAGACACTTCTGAAACACAAAACATGAATTTGGTCTGACATTTCAGAATAAAGATCACAAATAACTTCATAGGATAGAAAAATGGTTTTTACTCACCTAGTCTCTAGAAAATTTATTACAGAAATTATTTTCTCACACAAAAGGAAAACTAGCTCCTTTTTGTTTCACACATATTCAACCTAGTTGAATAAAAACCATAAAGCACGCTTTTTTCAGAGATATAATTCAAGTAAGATTTATACATCTATTTTTCTCAACCTTCATTCTTTTTCGTAAAATATTTTCCATATTTCTAGGAACTGAAATTATGATGACCCCACCCAAGTTAGGTACCAACATCGATAAGCTAAGTTGTCTTTTCCCAAAACAGGAGGAAGTGATTGAATTCTAAAGGTGAAGATAAAACCATTCAAACTAGACCATATGAAAGAAAATAAGCCAAATTCCATACAGATCTGTGGGAGTAGAACAGACTAAAAAATGCAGATTAGAGGTCCCAAATTCAGCCAGACTGGATGTACAAACATACAATATAATCCTTTTTCTATTCAGCATTGTGGTTTCTGCTTAGTTTCATCTCTTCTAGAAACGCTTCCCTAACAATTACTAGACTAGCGTAATGCATATTTCTGTCTTCAAAACACAGATAAATGTTTGTCATCTGAAGAGCACTTATTAATGCATGGAGTCAACAAGTATTTAATGAATCCCTATGATGTGCCAGTTATTTTCCTACGAACAGAATAAGCAGTTCCAGGCCCAACTTTTAAGAAACTGGCAGGTTCAGGGCGCCTGGGTGGTGCAGTCGGTTAAGCGTCTGACTTCAGCCAGGTCACGATCTCGCGGTCCGTGAGTTCGAGCCCCGCGTCAGGCTCTGGGCTGATGGCTCGGAGCCTGGAGCCTGTTTCCGATTCTGTGTCTCCCTCTCTCTCTGCCCCTTCCCCGTTCATGCTCTGTCTCTCTCTGTGCCAAAAAAATAAATAAAAACCGTTGAAAAAAAAAATTAAAAAAAAAAAAGAAACTGGCAGGTTCTATGTTCCTTCCTTAGAGCCCTGAGTCATCTAAGAAGTCTGACCAAATGGCTAGAGAGAGAGATACAGCCACTCTGAGCCACCCAGAGCCATTTTAGCTACTCCAACTAAATTGCCAACCATGAAATAAGGACGTTTTGGATAGTTTAGCTCCAGTCAGACCTAATCACCCAACCCCACATGGATGAGAAACAACTCTTCCTCATTGAGCCTGGTCCAATATACTACTAGGAATAAATAAATGCGGGGTGCCTGGGTGTCTCAGTCAGTTAAGCATCCAACTTTTGATTTTGGCTGAGGTCATGATCTCACAGTTTCATGAATTCAAACCTCACATTGGGATCTGTGCTAACAGAGCGGAGCCTGCTTGGGATTCTCTCTCTCTCTCTCTCTCTCTCTCTCTCTCTCTCCCTCTCTCTCTCTCTGCCTCTACTCCATTCACACTCTCTCTGTCTCTCTCAAAATAAATAAATAAACTTAAAAAAATGAATAAGTAAATGGTTATTATTTAATACCTCTTTTATGGGTTTTATACATGACAATAGGTATCAGAAATATAAACTCAAAGGAGGAAATAATTCTGCTGGAAGGAAATGGATATAGAGATATGAAGGCAGGATTAAAGGAAGTATAGAATGGGGCACCTGGGTGGCTTGGTCAGTTAAGTGTCCGACTTTGGCTCAGGTCATGATCTCACGGTCCATGGGTTCGAGTCCCACGTCGGGCTCTGTGCTGACAGCTCAGAGCCTGGAGCCTGTTTCAGATTCTGTGTCTCCCTCTCTGTCTGCCCCTCCCCTGTTCATGCTCTGTCTCTCTCTGTCTCAAAAATAAATAAATGTTAAAAAAAAATTTTAAAAAAAGGAAGTATAGAAGATGAAAACAATGTAGGGATTATAGTGGCAGAATGGTAGAAAATTCTGACTTACTGATTTTGCATGATTTGATGAATGATAATTGTATCGACTGAAATGGAAGACAATTTTTTTGTTTAAAAGCATCTGGTCACCAAAAATATACTTTTCAAACAACTTTATCGAGATAAAATTCATGTAAGATAAAATTTGCCCATTTAAATTGTATAATTAAAATGTTTGATATATTCACAGTGTCCATCCATCACATAATCTAAATTTAGAACATTTTTCATCTCCCCAAAAAGAAAGCCTGTATTATTTGCAGTCATTTAATAATCACATACCCAAACTTTGTGCACCTAATGATTTAATTTCTTTCTCTCCATGTTTGTCTATTATGAACATTTCATATAAATGAAATCAGATAATATCTGTGTTCTGTGAATTGTTTCTTTCACTTGGTTTAATGTTTTCAAGTTCTACCCATGTTGTAACATGTATTAGCACTTTATTCATTTTCATCGCCAAATAATATGCCACTATTTGAATGTATAATAGTTTCCCATTATCCAGAGGAGATGTGTCCCAAGACCCCCAGTGGATGGCTGAAATCACAGATAGTACCATAGCCTATACTTACTCAGTGTCTTTTCTATTCGTACATAACTATGATTAAGTTTATTTTATAAATTAGGCAAGTAAGAGATTAACAATAATAACAATAATGACATAGAACAATTTTAACAATATCCTGTGATAAAAGTTACATGAATATGCTCTCTCTGTCTCTCTGTCTCTGTTTCTCTCAAAATATCTTACTGTGCTGTGCTCATTCTTCTTCATCTCGTGATGATGTGAGATGATAAAACGCTTTCGTGAGAAGATGAGATCAGATGAATGATGTAGGCACCGTGACATAGTGTTAGGCTACTAATGACCTTCTGACAACATGTCTGAAAGAGATTCACCTGCTTCCAAATCATGGTTGACTGCAACTCACTGAAACCACAGAAAATGAAACTGGGGATAAGGGAGGATGTCTTTACTACATTTTATTTATCCATTTGCCAGTTGATGAACATCTGGTTTGATCCCATTTTTGGCTATTATGAATCATGTTGCTAGGAACATTTATGGACAAGTCTTTACATGTACATATATTTTCAGGTATATATCCAAGAGTGGAGTTGCTGGGTCATATGGTAACTCTATGTGTAAACTTTTGAGAAACGGGTACATGGTTTCACATTACAACTAAAACATGTAGGAAGGTTCTAATTTTTTTCACATTGTCAACAGCACTTTTTATTGTCTATATTTTTATTACAGCCATGCTAGTGGGTGTGAAGTGGTATCTAGTTGTGGTTTTATTTGCATTCCCCTAACTTATGATGTTGCACATCTTTTCATGTGTCTTTTTTACCATTTGTTTATAGTCTTTAGGAAAAAATCTGTTTTTAATCCATTTTCCCATTTTGAAAGTGGGTTGTTTGTCGTCCTGTTAATGCGTGTGCAAACGTATAATTCCATGGAAATATCCAGTGTAACTTTGAGCGACAAAAAAAATTGAATATTACTGTTTCATTCTGCAGTTAACATTCTTTTACTTTGGATTAACTTAATGCCCTCCTCTATAAGATGCTTCTTCCCCCCATCCTAGATACAGCATAAAATTTTACTGTTATTGCCATTTAATTAGGACATCTGGATGGAATTACATTCACAAATTGTAAAATGCCTAGACACAAATTCAAATAAAGTCCATCAGATTTTCCATTTACATACCGGATATGGTGACACTGGCTCTAAAGACATCAGGCAAACATTGTCTACAAAAGAAACAAAACAGACAACATCACATTTTCTTTTTTTCTGTGACAGTTTTACATCGTTCTGTCAGGTATGTTGTAATCTATTCTTCAAAGCAATTATAGTATTAGCATTTCAATTATAATTAAGAAATGGAAAACACTCAGTAAACTTTCTATTCCAAGAAAACACGCACATTTCAATTAAGTTACCCTATAATTGACAAATACGTGACAGGTGCCCATAATGAGAAGGAATTAACCCATGTGGTGAGTAGGTAGGACATATATTCACTACGAAAAAGTGCTCTGGATCACCAATATTATTGAATGCCAGGGCAATGCATGGTAGGTAAAATGGCATCTCTTAAACAATAGGATTACATGTATTAATTTTACTGTCTGCATTATTCACTACCTAAAAGTTACACATGGCTGACATGTATTAAATGTTTTTGTACATCAAGCTTTCTTACAGCAGTGACATGAGGTCAGTACTATTATTGCTACAAACATTTTTCAGATCAAAAAATACATAAACATGAAGGCAAGCAATTTGCGCAACACTTGGCTATTAAATATTAGAGATAGAATTCAAACGCAGGAGTACAGCTTTAGAGCCTTCTCTTTTTATTGCCGTGATCAGTGTGCGATAGTTCACCCCACAGATTGCACATTTCTCTGAACTGGGTTCAAGTTGTCTGTTAATGCCCTTCTGTATACTCTATTGCCCTGGGCATTGTCTGGATATGCACTTTGCACATGCTTTTGAAAATGATTGGAAACTCCAACCTTGTTTCTTGCCACTGTCAGTGGCATATTCTTGTGTTCTAGTTTTGGGTTTTTTTCAGACCCACTCTGATGCCACCAAATGCTTTTGCACATGTTGGAGATGCTCAAGGATTAGGGTGAGTTAGAGAGAAGAATATGGATGATAGGAACTCAACACAGCTCAAGATACCCTCAAGACACCCACATCCAAGTGAAGAAAGAAAACACACATGCACATATATATGCCCTAATTGTATTTAAATGAAGTGGTGAAATTCCAAATTGAGTCCTGTGGAAACTCAGAAGATTAAAATTACTTAGATAATGTTTTTACCTGGTGGAAAGAAAACCTTCATGGAGGAGGAATTAATGAACTTGACCTGGAGCAGTGTTCTCAGCAGAGCCTTGTCAGATGATTGTAGCCTATAGCAAAGGTTAAGAAATACAGCCCCAAAGACAGAGTAGAATATTGCTAGGCAGATGCGAAGGGGAAAAAAATCTATAAAACTATATTAACTTTGAAATTTACAAACTGAAAAGTCTTTTTTCTTACCAAATACCAGCAATATGCCATAAATAACCCAAATACATAAATATTAGACTGTATTAACTAATTTGAATTACATGAAGCAGTAAAATGAAAATTTCTAAAACAGGTGATTTTTGTTTCTCTTTCATACCCCAAACTTCCCTCTCATGATTGAACCCTTGTATATCTGGACCCGTGCCCTATCTATTATGAGGGAGATGACCTTTTCATCAAGCCAGAACCCAAATCAGTGGGCTGGATTTATGTCAGATGGGGTAAGTCAAAAGGAGACAGAAGACAATCAGGAAGATTATTAATGGAACTCTAAGTTTTAGAATGAGTGCCAGGTGCTAAATATTAGCTGTTTTTCTAAAACTGAAGGCACACAAGACTGCTGATTATTGTATTTTTTTCCTTTGGGAGGAGACCCTTACTAAAATGGCCAGACTTGAGCTATTGCCCAGAATTAATAGTCTTTTCATGGGTTCAAATGCTTAAGTAACCTTTACCAGTAGACTTTTTTAGGGTAGCAGGTGAGAGAGTTTTGTCTGGCAAGGGGAACTATTCAGCTCCTCTAAAATCTTGGCAGGTAGGCAGTGATCTGTGTCGAAGTGTGAGACAGTCATTGGGGACAGTCTCAATTATCGTAATAACATATTTTCCACCCACCCACACATCCTTTTTCCTTAGAGCAGAGTTCTATTTGGGTAAATAGATTGGAAATCTGCTGTTTCCCAACAGCCAAGTGAGTCTGTGTTTATTTCAGACAAAATATTTCACCATTAAACTTTTCCTGACAGGCCTCTGGACAAAGTAAATAAGCTGATACCGGCAAAGGTGTTCCTGGTCTTGTGACAACTCAGGACTCAATCCTCTGGATTCTGCTGGGCTGCTCTGCTGTGGTGACAGCCTTGATGGGAGAAGAGCAGGGACACAATCTGCTTTTCTAGAGACAGAGTTATTTCCCCAGAGTGTGAGGACTGTCTGGTGGGCATCCACTCATCGACATTATAGGCTGTTCTAAAAAGAAAAATATTAAAAATGAAAAATGCCAAATTTCTTATATATGATTTTATATTAATTTTCTTATATTTAAATACTCTGAAGTTGTGTGATGCTACCCACATGCACATGCACACACACACACACACACACAGGAGTCATGAAGTCAGAGGACTGGACCCTGTAGTCCTAGCTCGAGGGCTCAATCTCGAGCACAGTAATGTTGAACACCATGTAAAAACAAGTCAATATGTTTAAAAACCCCAAATATATAGATATACTTTGAGTTCCATAAACACAGAGATAGCATTGGAAAGTCATATGTCTTGATTAAGTGACCTAGAGAGAATATTTAAGACAGAAAAGCAAATCAAGAAACGACTCCCTCTGGGCCCTCCACGTTGCCTGGACCAGAGGGCCTGAAGAAATTCCCACACAGTCATGGGATGTGGCATTGCACAAGCTCAGAAAAGAACACTTTTCAAGAAGGAATTAATCTTCAGTGTTAATGCTTGCTAAGAGTGTATAATGAAGACAGAGATGTGATCATTATACTTGGCAACCTGGAAGGCATTAGTGATCTTGAAGACAAACAATTCAGTGAAGAAATGAAATAGAAACCCAATTGCAGGGTTTAAAGAAAAAAAAAAGAATGGGAGGGGACACCTGGGTGGTTCAGTTAGTTAAGTGTCCAACTCTTGATTTCAGCTCAGGTCATGATCTCATGACTCGGGAGTTCGAGCCTCACATGGGGCTCTGTGCTGACAGCACAGAGCCTGCTTGGGATTCTTTCCCTCCCTCACACAAAACAAATAAATAAACTTAAAAAAAAAGAGAATGGAAGGAAGGGGAGTGGAGATAATACCTCCACATAATGACTCCCGTGTGAAATGGAAGGGTATGGGGTTCAGGAGGATTTTTTTCCCTTTCTCTGACAGGAGCAGTATGTGTGGAGCTTGGCAGCGGACTCCCTCTCACTCGGCCCAACAATGCTGAGTGCACAGATTATACAACAGTCCGTCAGCCACTGACCCCTTTCAGCACAGAGGACCATGTCTCCACCATGCTGCATATTCGGAGGGTGCTGCCTGGGTCCAGCTGGCTGGTCTTCAGAGGGCATTGCTGTAAACTCTCTGTCGAGGATCTAAGATCCTGTACAAGGAGGCAGGTCCACAGGAGCCTCCCCACGGAGTATCAAAGGCCACGGCCTCCTTAGGAAAAACTTTCTGTGGTAACGTGGGGGCCAGTCAGCCTGTCCCTGCACTTGGGAAATATTTGCAAATTGCAGTGACGTAAAGCATAGACAAGTTTCATTTCTTCCATCAGTTCAGTGCCAGAGAGAGCCCTTTGTGGCGGGTAGCGTCCATGGAACCAAAACTAATTTCCAAAGTCAACATACTGAGACCGCAGGGGCTCCTGGATGGCTCAGTCTCTTAAGCGTCTGACTTCGGCTCAGGTCGTGATCTCACAGCTCGTGGGTTCGAGCCCCGCATCGGGCTCTGTGCGGACAGCTCAGAGCCTGGAGCCTGTTTCAGATTCTGTGCCTTGCTCTCTCTCTCTGCCCCTCCCCCGCTCATTCTCTGTCTCTCAAAAATAAATAAACATTAAAAAAAATCAATGAATAAAAATTAAAAAAAATATGGAGTCCTCAGTTCTACACCTTCTCCATGTGAAACGCACTCATTTTTGAATGGATACTCCTTAAGCTGACCATTGCAGCAACATGCAGTATCGGCACCCCATTGCTACCATTCCTCTCTCTTGATTTCTTATTCCTACTGAGCCTCCGGGCACCTTTCACTCCCTCCTGACAGTCACTATTATGGTGATCTATGCCTCACTCAGCCCCTCTCTCCTTGATATTTCCCATCAATCCACCCAGATCCCAATTCAGGGAACAGCACTGACAGCTTCAATGTTGTATTTCTGACCCTGATGGAAGGAAGCAGGGGTATGGCGATGGGACACACTCTCTACACGTCTCCTCGCTGTCATCCAACTATATAGATCCTGGGAGCAAAATGCCAGGGAGCATGCAAGTTTCCACACATACGACCTCACATAATCCTCACAAAACCCGGTGAGGATAATGGTAACATTTTCATTTACAGATGAGAGAAGAGACTCAAACGTTTTGTGCAGTGAGACCACAGTTAACAAGCTAGTAGGTAGCAGACAAGAATTCAAATTCACGTTGTCTGTCTACATGGCCCGTTCACTTCCCACCACGACAATACCGCCTTCCAGAACTATGTTGCCAGAATGTTCGTTTACAGGGATATCTTACTTCATGTGAGCTCTTCACCTGTCTGGGCCTCCACATTTGGGGTTTGTTCCTTCCGCTGCCACACATCTGTCAAGTCTCAGTTCAGGCAAGTCTGCTCTCTGAAACCTTTTCTGACACCCACCCTGAGATAAGTGTTCCCAACACCTAATCTTACCCTTATTGAGATGTACATACTTCTAATTTCTCTCTGCCTTCCACGCAGCATGTGTTTAGGGATGGGTAGACACCCAGATAAATGACTAAGGGGATGGACCTTTAAAAATCACAGAGTGGAGGGGTGCCTGGGTGGCGCAGTCGGTTAAGCGTCCGATTTCAGCCAGGTCACGATCTCGCCGTCCGTGAGTTCGAGCCCCGCGTCGGGCTCTGGGCTGATGGCTCAGAGCCTGGAGCCTGTTTCCGATTCTGTGTCTCCCTCTCTCTATGCCCCTCCCCCGTTCATGCTCTGTCTCTCTCTGTCCCAAAAATAAATAAACGTTGAAAAATCACAGAGTGGAGGGGCACCTGGGTGGCTCAGTCGGTTAAGCACCAGACTTCAGCTCAGGTCATGATCTCACTGTTTGTGAGTTCGAGCCCCACGTCAGGCTCTGTGCGGACAGCTCAGAGCCCGGAGCCTGCTTCAGATTCTGTGTCTCCCTCTCTCTCTGCCCCTCCCCTGCTTGAACTCTCTGTCTCTCTCTCTCAAAAATAAGTAAACATTAAAAAAATATTTTTAAAAATCTCAGACTGGAGGGGCGCCTGGGTGGCACTTCAGCTCAGGTCACGATCTTGTGGTTCATGGGTTCAAGTTCCACGTCAGGCTCTGTGCGGACAGCTCAGAACCCGGAGCCTGCTTCAGATTCTGTGCTTCCCTCTCTCCCTGCCCGTCCTTCACTTGCACTCTGTCTCTCTCAAAAGTAAACATTAAAAAAAATGTTTTAAATCTCAGACTGGACCGTGCATGTCAGTTTGGGGCCTCTGCATATGGAGGCCAAGACACGACACGTTGCGGAGCTCTGAGAGAAGTACTTCTAACCCCACGCCCTCTGACCTGGGGTCATTTCCACCTCACACTGTCACACAGGAGTGGGGTCTTCTTACAGTGTTTCCACCTGCAGCCCTCGTCTGTGTCCTGCCACTTCTGCCTGTTTGGTCTCATCCCCTCCTCCCCTCTAACAATCGAGACATCCTCCTGTCTCTTCAAGCGAGCACCGAGCACCATCAGTGTTCTCAGATGCCATCCCCTCCTTTTCTCAAGACTTTTCTGCTCTCTTATCAACAGCTCTTCCTGTGGTGCTTGAAGTTCGCTGGCTCCTTAAATATCTGCCACTTTCCCCTTTTCAAGAAACATCTTGGTGCTGTCACTCGCACTGAGCACCAGCTTGTCTGAAACCATTTTCCTCAGGCCCTGAAACCGAGTGCCTCTCTCCTAACCGTCTCTGTAATTGATTCCAGTCCAGGTCTGGCTTTGGTGCAGCCACATCTTTCTCCACTAGGAAACAGTCCTCTTGACGTTGATAGCCAGTTATCTTCCTACCTCAATTTACCCCTGACTCAGGGCAATGAGGCACTTTGTAGTTAAGTGAGTTAAAATTCTGTACCCTCTAGCCTGGCCTTTGTCAAATTGCTCACAGGCTGTGGAACGCAGGTAGTCTCGAGGTGAACTCTTCCCTGCAGAGTTCAGGAGTTACGGTTTGCATTTCAGGCAGTTAGGGAACATCTACCCCCTGCCCTTTGCTGTCGCCATTACTCTGGGAAGCATGGTTTCTATTGGCATATGGTACACATTTCTGTTTTAAGTTCATCTATATTTAACTGAGACACTAAGAATATTCTTGAGTTGCCTCTAGATTTGGAAATCTTTTAAACATCTCCAAAGCCCTTTTATATCCAACACTTAACAACTAGGATCTTTCCCTCATCCTTAGGATGTAATCCCGTGATTATTGATATGTCCGTATCTTGATTTTAGAATCAAGTTGATTTCTTGGATTCAATAATAGTGTTAAGGATTACATGAATAGGGTGCATACGAACAGGAAAAAGTTCAGGGGGAGGAATATGGATTGTCAGATGGGCTACATTCTCTGCTTATGGTGCACAAAGCTCACATAGCAAGGCATGTATTACTATTAATTGATGATGGCCTGCCTCAAACAGGACCTCAGTTTCTGCAGGCAAGTTACTATGTTACTCTCGTCAATGTATTCTCTGCATGAAACATTTTCCTCTCTCTTCCAACTTGGACCAACTCATCTCTTCTTTCACTGTTATTTGATGGTAACTCCTTCTGAACTAAGGAAATTCGACCCATTAAGTGGGAAATCTCTCAGCTTTCATTCACCAAACACAAACCGAGCTGCACAATACTCATCCTGTCATTCTGCAGTCTTGGTGCAATAGATCAGTAATTCTCAAACCTGAGCCTGCCTCTGAATCACCTGGAGGGCTAGTGAAATCGCTCATTGCTGGTCCCCACCCTCAGGATTTCTGTCAAATATTAGCAAGGATGATGTTGCCAGCCTCAAACCCACCCTTTGAGAACCACTGTGATAGAGAACTTGTTCCTCATTGTGACACAAAGCCCTCCACCTGTGCCCTGGGCTCTGAGCTTTCCCCATTATTAGTATTATCAAGATAGTTATCAAACAATGTCATTCTTTCCAACTCCATAAAACTATATACATACTTAAGTTTGAAACAGACTTTTCTGTGAATCTATACCCTTCATAACCCTCCCTTTCACAGATAAATTTCTTCAAAGACTTCCAACTTAATGTCCACATTTACTCATTTCTCTCTTGTATCTCAACTCATTCCAAGGTGGCCATTTCCTTGGCCCCCTCACCTATAACATACCTTGGTAATTTCATCAAAGACAGCCAGTTTGCTAAATACAAAGGGCATTTTTTTATTTTTCTCACATTGCTTTTTCTATTTTCTTTCTTGAAAGACACCTGGTTTCTATCACACCATGCACTCGCGGTTTAACCCATGTGAAAACGGCACTGACAGCCATCCCCCTTGGTTCTCCCTTTGTGGTTATCTTTACAGGCTTCTCCTATAGTTAGCCATTAGATTGGAGAGTCCTACAGTCTTCCCCCGAGCCTTCCACTCTTCTCCATAATCTCTTTCCAGACAATTTCATGCTTTCCCGAGATTTTAATTACCACCTAGATGCTGATCACTCTCAAATATACCCATGTAAGAGCTCTTATTTGTTATTCCTTCCATCTCCATTGTTCCATATCTCAGAGCAGGGCTTCACCACCCATGTAGTGATGCAAATTACACAATCTCACTGCCATCTTTGATAGCTCACTCTTACCTACAGCATGTATTCGATTCATCATACAGGCTGATTAACTTCACATTTTTAAACATTTCTCAAATCCATAAATTTTTCTACATCAATACTGATAACATTTCAGTCTTTACTTCTACAAGGTTAGTTTTCCTGTGTTTTGAGGGTTGATGGTAATTTTCCTAGTCATGAATTTCCATTTATCTTGCTTAAAATTTACAAAAAATAATAAATCATAGGATTGCATACTTTTATCAGTTCTAGAATACGGTCATTATCAATTTGTATATTTCCTTGGTATATCCTTTCATTCTGGATTCTGCTTAAATGTAAAAGGTATGCTGTAATCTCTCATTTTTCTTTTTCGATTTTTAAGACCCAATTATATTGGGGTAGGTGGTTCCCCCACGCCACCAAGCTGGATGTCCTACAATTCAATTCAATTCAACTCAATTCTGACACTGTCTTCTCAGAGACAGCATCAGGTTCCACAGGTTAAGGGTTCTGTCCTGCACGACTGTCCCTCCACACCCTCAGATGCCAATCACAAGCCTGGGGTGTCCCCTGTGCTTCTGACTGACTTCCTATATATCAGAAGTTCCCACAACCCTTTCTTTGGGTTTGATTAATCACTAGAGCGGTTCACAGTACTCATAGAAACATTTTACTTACTGGATTACTGGTTTATTGTTAAAGGACATAAGTCAGGAACAGCCAGATGAAGGAGATGCACAGGGCAAGGTGCATGGGAAAGGGACAGAGTTTCTGTGCCCTAGCCATGCACGCGACTCTCCCTACATCTCCACATGTTCACCAACTCAGAAGCTCTCTGAATCCAGTCCTTTTGAGTTTGTATGGAGGCTTCATTGCATAGGCTTTAATTGATCAAACCATTGACCATTAGCAATTAATTTAATCTCCAGCCCCTCTCCCCATCTCGGAGGTAGGGGAGGGTACTGAAAGTTCCACCCTCTAATGACACGTTTGGGTCCACTTGCAACTAGCCCCCACCCTTAGATGCCATCCAAAAGTCACCTGATTAACACAATGAAAAACATCTTTATTGATCTCATTATTTAGGTAATTCCAATGGTTTTAGGACTTCTAAGCCAAGAAGCTTGTATGAAGACCAAATATGAGAAATATCCAATGGTCATCTGAATGAGCAAATATATATTTATTTTGGGTCACAATATTGCATTTTTTTGGAAAAGAAATTGTAAAAAAAAAACACAAAGAAACTGTAAATTTCTTTTACGTTTTAGCCATAGTCCCTGTATTTTACCTTTGGTGCTACATTCTGATTCTGCTCTATACTGGTACATGAGTTCTTTTTCGGCTATGTCTAATAATCTGCTCATTTTGTGAATTTAGTGTGTGCATTATTTCAATTATTAAACTTGTAATTTCTAGAAGTTCTGTATATTTATTTTTTTCTAAATATGCTTGAACTTTTTGGATAGTTTCCTGTTCTATTGTTATCTTATTGTTATATGACTTATTTAAACATATTGAAATTTTGACATTTTGCATCTGAGGAATCTGCTATGTGTAGACTTTTGAAACATATTTTATGATTTTATTCATTTATTTTTGTTCACTATCATTCATGAGGGGTTTCTATTTTGTGGATCTACTGAGCATTTTTCTAAAATTATGCACTTGTATTTAACATAACTGTAGTTTTAGAATGGGGTTTAAAATGTTTGTTTCTGGATAGGAATTGCATCAGATTCTATAATTACTATGGCATTGTTAACCTGGCACTTCTTTAAACTTCATTTTCAGTATTTTGTGTTGGAAGGGAGGGCACATTGTTAATATGAATTCAATTAGAAAATCTAACATGGATCTGTAGTTAGGAATTCTCAAGGATGACCTTTTTTTTGTTCTCATTTATCTAGATAGCCTGTTGAGACAGGTGCACATTTCCTCTGTTTGTATCTGCAGTATAGAGATTTTTAAAAAAATTTTATTTATTGTATTTCCTGAAAATAAAACAATCTTTGATACCTATTGAGTGTTCACTAAATACTTGGAGAATAAATGTTTAATACTGAGTAGTCATAATTGATGTATAAAAACTGTCTAAAGTGTTTGCAGAAGGAAGGTCCCGAAGCCAAGGGCATATAGACTTCATGAAACATCTCAGAAGCTCAGTTTTGCAGACATCAAAATTAGAGGCCTTTTACCATCTGAAATATTTATGAGTGGCTATCACAGTATATAAATATGTATCGAAACTGGGTTATAGATAAAACATATTGGACAAACCTAGAGTTTAATTAGAAGAAATTAATACTCTATCTCAATCTTCCTGAGTGGGAAAATGGATCACCACTATTAGAAGAGTTTATCTTAGTGTGTAGATGAAAATCAAACAGGCAGATGGTATCTTTTATGTTTAAAAAGTAGTTTTAAAATTTCAAAATCCTTTCCTGATTTAAAAGCAAAACACAAACACCCAAACACACAAAATATTTCCTTAATAAAATGAAGTATATTTCAAGTCAATGGCCAAACTCATACTTACTATAATACTAAAATAAAGAGGTTATATTGAATTTTTAATAATTGGGAAACCCATTTTAAAGTAGTTTGCATTCATTTTCAAGTTTACCACTCATATCAACCTAATGATGAAAGGTCAACCAATATCTCTATTTTTACCAAGGATTTAATGGATACTTCTAGAGATTAGGAAACTCTACCAAGGTCACACAGATAATTAAATGTCTGAGTTGACACTCAAATCTATGCCTCTCTGACTCCAAACTCATATTCTTAAACTGTAGCCTATACTTAAAACTGTGGAGTAGAGAAGGGATGATCATCTCTTGCAAAGTTTTTGCAGAATCCCAGTATGAAATGAAAATGTGTTGCAAAAAGTGTGCTTAAATGTGGATAGTCAAAAACAAATCCATCGTTTTATAAGATAAAGAATAGCTAGTTAGAATGGCAAATGAAAAGAAAACCATTGACAATAACTATGTGTACATACAGATAAAAGACACATACAGTTTTCATGGCAGAAATAACTCCACAATCTTATTTAGAGATGAAAGATTGTTAATGACAGAATCTTGAATGTTGTAAAAGTTTTTGAACTTACCTCATCAAACGTGAAACCTCAAATTAATATGTTTTAACATTTTTGTCTATTTCTATATATGTCAGGGTATAATCTGGCAGAGACAACTAGTACCAAGGTTTTTTTTTTTTTACATTAATTTATTATTTTGAGAGAGAGAGAGAAGGAGTCAGTGGGGAGGGGCAAAGAGAGAGAGAGAGGGAACCCCAAGCAGGCTCCACTGAGATCAAGAATCAGATGTTTAACCCACAGAGCCACCCAGGTGCCCCCTAGCCCTGAGTATGTATGTATGTATGTATGTATATATTATAATTTATTGTCAAGTTAGCTAACATACAGCGTGGTCTTGGCTTCAGGAGTAGATACCCATGATTCATCACTTACATATAACACCCAGTGCTCATCCCAACAAGTGTCCTCCTCAATGCCCATCACACATTTTCCCCAGCTCCTAACCCCCAACCCCCCACCCCCACCAACCCTCAGTTTGTTCTCTGTATTTAAGAGTCTTTTATGGTTTATAACTCTCTGTTTATAACTTAGTTTTCCTCCCCTTCCCCTACAGTCTTCTGTTAACTTCTTCAAATTCCACATATGATTGAAAACATATGACAGCTGTCTTTCTCTGGTGGACTTACTTTACTTAGCATAATACCCTCCAGTTCCATCCACGTTGCTGCAAATGGCAAGATTTCATTGTCTTTCATTGCCAAGTAGTATTCCAGTGTGTGTGTGTGTGTGTGTGTGTGTATGTGTGTGTGTGTGTGTGTGTGAGTGTGTGTGTGTGTATCACATCTTTGTTATCCATTCATCAGTTTATGGACATTTGGGTTCTTTCCACAATTTGAGTATTTAAAGGGAGGGGACTCAATGCACAGGATGGGTTACATCAGAGATAAATGCACAAACAGGAGATCTTAAAGTAACCTGAGATTAGCAATGGCAGTCGACACTGCTGCTCTCAGATTGGAGAGATGAAAGGAAAGGGTAGTTTTAGCAGAACCCAGGAGTTTGACACAACTTGAAGTCAAAGAGGAGACCTACAGTCTACTTGAGACGCTGTGCAAAGCAGAGAAGGAAGGAGGGGAAGAAAGTCAGAGAAAGACAAGTTCCATATTTCACTCATGTGGAATTTAAGAAATAAAACAAATGAGCAAAGGGAGGGTGGGGGAAGAAAGAGAGAAATCAAGAAACAGACTCTTAATTATAGAGAACAAAATGCTGGTTACCAGAGGTGAAGTGAGTCGGGGGATGGTTTAAGTGATGGGGATTAAGGAAGGCATTTGTTGTGATGAGCACCAGGTGATGTATGGAAGTGTTGAATCATTATATTGTACACCGGAAACTAATATTGCACTGTATGTTAACCAACTGGAATAAAAATAAAAAATTAAAAAGCCAAAACAATTATGTAGTCTGCAATGTGGTACTCTGTAGTATAAACACGTTTTTGTTTTTGTTTTGTAATGCCAGCGCCTGACTTAGGCTTTGATTGTGGAGACACGGACTTCAAAGACAGCTATCTGAAATAAACACATTGTCAACCTCAAGTCTGGCTGCAGATCCAGCTCACTGCCACCTCCGTCACCTCTGCAGGGTCCTTTATGTTAGAGACATTGGCTGATGTCGATAACTGACCATTTGGGCCACTTGGTTTTTCTCTTCCCACGCTTTAGATCCTCCTCTTATGTTTTAAATTCACCCAGAGTGAGCCCAGGGAACCCTAGGCTCCCACACTTGACCCCAATAAAAGTAGTGCCCCAGGTCAGTGAACACTCATGCTCTCTTTCTCTCTCTCCCTCTTTCTCTCACTCTCTTCTCCTCCTCCTCCTCCTCCTCCTCCTCCTTGAACTCACTGTGTGGCCCCAAGTAATTTCCAGGACTTATAAGTAATGAGTCTTCCCCCCACCCTCCAAAGTTTCCTGATGTTCTTGCTGAAGATGTCTTGCAATCCTAAGAAACACAAGGGCCAGTCCAGCCACCACATCACTTACCAATAGACTGAGACCAGCACACTACAGACTCCCTCTTCCTCAACACTGAAATTCAAGCTAAACAGGGAAAGTCAACAAATGGATAGGTCGGCCAACCACTTCCTTTGTTCTGTTTTTGCTTAATATGAGGATACTCACGTATTTCACTGTAAACATTCAGCATATGCAACTGAATGTCCTTTGTGCCTTAAAATTATTGGAAGTATTCTCTTCTATAATAATTTATTTTTCCAAAAAATGTCCTTTTAATGATTGCCTTTCCTCAACGCGTCTCCTTTAAAGAATAAAAACAAAAACATCTTAAGTTCTACAATAATTTTAATGTGTAACCCTGAGGTGAATCTGTACAAAAACTATATTTTTCTCACTGATTAACACAGTATTCTTGGTCTAAAAGTAATAAGTTTGTTCAGTCTTTTAATACATATTTCCAGATCATCTGTTGTGTTTTAAAAAAATGTCCTCTTTACATTTTAAACTCTACCTTCTAACAATTCATAAAGGGCAGGGGAAGTATCTTCTCGTTCTACATCCCCCAACAGACATACCTCAGAACTCTGCACATTTTAGGGACACTGCTTATGAAATATTCTCTCATCTAATGCATCGTATGTCTTGCCTTTATCATCGGCAAGACCTCTATCTAGCTGAATGATTTTAGGAATGGCATTTAAACCTCATCATTTGGAAATACAGTCGATAAAAATGATGCCCTCTGGGTTGAATACACCTCTTGCTCTATTTATTTGCTTTCCTGCTAAAGATATGTGAGTTGGATAGAAACAGTGATGGGCAGTTTTATCAAATTTCCGTATCTAGCAGGGGTCAATGAGAGTGCGGGTTGCACTGTATCTCATCGTACAATACTCCACCAATGAACGTGCCTGCTCCTAGTTGGTAGGCAAGGAAACAAGTTCGAAAAGTTCTGGCTGCCCAAGATTACATATTTAGTTTAGCCTTAATATGAATATTGTATTAATGCTTTACACCAAACATCATGATTAATCTTTCCACAACCCTGCAGAGCGTTATCCTCATTTTACAGACATCAAAACAGGAGTTTGAAAATGTCGAGAAACTTGCCCGAGGTAAGCAAAGCTGAAAAATAGTAAGCTGGATTCCAGTTTGTGTCGCCTGTCTTCAAATTCATGCTGCTTCACGTGGTGTAGATAACAGTCACCGATAAGTGTGGATTTGCATATATAATTTATGATTCTTATATTTGGCTGCTCCATTGTGCAATCCTGTTTGGAGGAAAAGAGATAGCAGAAAGCATGGAAAAGTATCATAAAATATATAAGTAGATAATCCAGAGTTTAATATAAGGAGAAATTCTATATTCTGTGTCAAGATGTCACTAGCATTACTTTAATTCTAAATTCTTTCTTCTTAATCCTATTGAATATAGGATTTAAGTTCTACCATAAAGGCACATTGAGAAATGCTGGTCTAGAGTGCATTTTCTTATCCATTGCCCGCCTCATGCTAGACATTAGGTAAGGTCTCCAGTTTTGTCACATATTGGTTTATAAGCCTTTGTCCCTTTTCTAGAAGAGGGAGATTATTTTTTTTTAATAAAAAATACTATGGATTCAGATAGATATGTTTTTAATTGTAGCTCACCTCTCATTTCCCTGTGCATTTGGTCAAAATGCTTAATCTCATTTAGCCTTGGTTTTCCTATCAAAAATGTAATGGAGTTAATTGTTACTCTATTCAGCATAATTCAAACACATTAAAAACAAAAATACAGAAACAAAAAATAGAATAAATTCAAAGAAAATTTCCTAAACCATACCTCAAATTATAAGTCACATCTGTAAATTCTTGTAATGGTTTTCTCAACATGAGGAAACCTTGCTACGAAACAACAAACATTTCTCACACCTCCAGCAGAGTATTATGCTAATAACAGTAGGAGTCTCCATCAGGAAGTGTTGGTCCAGTAATCATGGGACTAGAGCAAAGATGTCCAAGACTCAGCAAAACATGCAATAAGAGAAGAATATGCCTAAGGGCGCCTGGGTGGCTCAGTCGGTTGTGCGTCCGGCTTCGACTCAGGTCGTGATCTCGCAGTCTGTGAGTTCGAGCCCTGCATCGGGCTCTGTGCTGACCGCTTAGAGCCTGGAGCCTGTTTCAGATTCTGTGTCCCCCTCTCTCTCTGCCCCTCTCCCACTCATGCTGTGTCTCTCTCAGTCTCAGAAAGAAATAAACATTAAAAAAAAAGTCTTCTAAAAAAAGAGAAGAATATGCCTAAAACAATCCAATTGTAGGGGCAAGAGATCTGCAATTAAAACAATGGCACCCTCATTTTCCAAGACCTTCTCCTGGCTGCTTGAGGGCGGCATAATTGAAAGGTAAGTGAGGATGGTGTAGCAGCAAAGTTCGGTCAGGAAAACAGAAACTACTCTTGGTATCCCAGGGCTTACGTTAGCATTGGAGAAGGAGAGTTGCCATTGAATCTAGGTTTCAATTAAGCGCTTCCAGTAACTTTGAACCCAGAATCTCTGGCCAGTCTACCCGTACCATGCTGACCCAAATCTTCACCATCCCTCTCTCCTTTATCAAATACCCTTAGAATCCATCCTGATACAAATTTGCAGGTTTCTACACGTATGAGTTGGCAAAATCTTGAAATATTTTTGTATGTGTGATAACTCTTCTCAGACTTAGTGTTTGCGCTCACTGAGATTCACTGGGATTTCTGTCTAATTTTTTTAAATGTTTGTTTATTTTTGAAAGAGAGAGAGCACATGCACAGGAGAAGCAGAGAGAGAGGGAGACTGAGAATCCCAAGTGGCTCTGCACTGACAGCCAAGAGCCCGACACAGGACTTGAACCCATGAACCATGAGATCATGACCTGACCTGAAGTCAGATACTTAACCAACTGAACCACGCAGGCACCCATGGGATTTGAGGCTAATATGAGTTTTGAAGCAACGAGAAGTGTGGAATTGGGTCTTGAGGAGATTCCACTTGCCTGAGCAAGGCAATTTCCTCAGGCAAGAGTGTCATTAGGATCTTTAGTCCACGGGAAGCAAATCTACTCAGATAAGGAGGGAGATGTGTTTGTTTTGTTTTGTTTTGTTGCTTATGTTTGGGTTTGCTTTTTTGTTTTCCCTGGGACTTGGGAATTCACAATCCTCAAGTCCATCATTATAGTTCCACTTATTTGTAATTGTAACGTAAGAGACCTGGGGAAGTTACGGATTCTGTTTCCTTTGTTAATTCAGCCACGTTTGGATAAGACTTTGGATTTCGTTTCCTGCAATATTTGCTCTATAGCAATATAGTAGAGCTGTAGTAAAAAAATGTCTATTTTCTATCCATGCCTAATGTCGAACTTTTAAAGTCCCAAGCTTATTGCTTTTGTTCTCTAAAATCTTCAGCATGTTCAAAAGCAGCCTTCCGACCCCATAAAACTTGTGTAATTTACTTCTAAAATAAGTTTCTAAAATCTACATGTTATAGTCAAATATCACACCCCATAGGCATTCAATTCCAGGCAATTTCAAGTGGTATGTTAAGAACTCTTTACTGATGATTATTTCTTTAAAAAAAAAATGTTTGTTTATTTAATCATTTATTTATTTATTTTTATGTGTTAGTTTTATTTATTATTTATTTATTATTTATTTATTTATTTATTTATTCTCAAGTTAGCTAGCATACAGTGTCGTCTTGGCTTTCAAGAGTAGATTCTAGTGATTTCTCACTTACATCCAACACCCAGTGCTCATCCCAACAAGTGCCCTCATCAAGGCCCATCACCCATTTTCCCACCTCCATCAACCATCAGTTTGTTCTGTGTATTTAAGAGTCTCTTCTGGTTTGCCTCCCTCTCTGTTTTTATCTTATTTTTTCCTTCCCATTCTGAGCTAAGAACTTCCCTATCTGGGGAAGGAAACAGTCCTCCAAGTCCAAGAGGCACAGAGAACTCCCTTCAAAATCAACAAAAACAGGTCAACACCATGACATATCATAGTGAAACTGGCAAAATACAAAGATAAAGAGAGAATTCTGAAAACAGCCAGGGACAAAGGGGGTATTCATTTATTTTGAGAGGGAGAGTGTGAGCTGGGGAGAAGCAGAAAGAGAAGGAGAGAGAGAGAGAATCTCAGGCAGGTTCTGAGCTGTCAGAGCAGAGCCAGACTCGGGGCTCAGACCCACGGACTGTAAGATCATGAACTGAGCCAACATCAAGAGTCGGATGCTCAATCAACCGAGCCACCCAGATGCCCCACTGATGATTATTTCTGAATGCAAAGCTCATAATAGCTCTTGAGCTTCATATCATATCACATCATATCATATCATAGGAGAAAAAGTTCTTTCCCTTTAAAAAATTTTTTTAACATTCTTATTTATTTTTGAGAGACAAAGAGAGACAGAGAGTGAGTGGGGGAGGGGCAGAGAGAGAGGGAGACACAGAATCCGAAGCAGGCTGCAGGCTCTGAGCTGTCAGCACAGAGTCAGACGCGGGGCTCGAACCCATGGACTGGGACTGGGAGATCATGACCTGAGGCCGAAGTCAGATGCTTAACCGACTGAGCCACCCAGGCACTCCAAAAAGTTCTTTCCCTAAACAGAATTTTCAAATACTCACAAAGTATGAATTTAAACTCATGTTTAAATAGGAGGAATAGGGGCGCCTGGGTGGCGCAGTCGGTTAAGCGTCCGACTTCAGCCAGGTCACGATCTCGCACTCCGTGAGTTCGAGCCCCGCGTCGGGCTCTGGGCTGATGGCTCAGAGCCTGGAGCCTGTTTCCGATTCTGTGTCTCCCTCTCTCTCTGCCCCTCCCCCGTTCATGCTCTGTCTCTCTCTGTCCCAAAAATAAATAAACGTTGAAAAAAAAATAAATAAATAGGAGGAATAATCACAGAGCTGTCTCCCATCCCAACCTCACCCTATCCCAATACATGACATCTCCCTATCATAGTAAGCAGGTGCTACTAGTTATTCAAATGACTATATGTTCATATTCTGTGCCATCACACTGGAAAACTATTCTCTGTGAGGAAAGGGACTTGATCTGTCTTATTAGTATTTTTTATATACAGGGAATGAAAGAATGATTCTATATTATTCACCTAACACAGCAAAGCCATGTTTTTAATCTTTCTCAAACCATCCCCTCGATATTGGACAAATGGTTTCATTTTACCCCTCTTCTGTGAAATGGCAAGTTTAATACCTGAAACCTAATAGACACAACTGATAAGGAAGTACTGTGTGAACACAAGAAATAGACATAGTTCATTGGATAGTTCATAGAATAGATAGTTCATAGAATAGTTCATAGAATAGTTCATAGAATAGATAGTTCATAGACTAGTTCATTGGATCTTCACTTATAATTGGTTTGTTCAGTCTAAGCCTGGAGGCCCGAAACTGGCTCCTTGGGTCATATTACGATCATTCCTGTCTTGTCCAATATCTGTTGACCCAGTTCTTTACCTACATCTGTTTATGAACTGTTCTTTCCAGGCCGCCATCTGTTTTACTGTGACCTCTTTAAAAGATTCAAGCATGCATAACTCACCAGCAGAGAGAAGCGGGGACACATTTATCTGCATTTTGCATTTATTAAGTATTTACTATGAGTCAGACGTATATTATCATGAGATAGATTGATAGAGATATTTGATAGATACGTATAGATATATTTTACCGTTAGATATATTCACTCTATTCTCAGAGGATTATATGCATTCTAGCTATCTACATCTATCTAGATAAATATATAAATAATATACATAATTTATATAATATAATCTTTGAGAATAGAGTCCCATGGGCAAATGGTTTGTAAGTGGAAAAGGGGAAGAACTGGAATTTAGACTCAAATCAATTTTCTGTTTACTTAACTTCTAAGTATACTGTCTTATTGTATACTAAATTTGATTTTCCATATTTTATATAATTTATTTTTATACAGAAGCTACTTCTCTTCACCTACTCTTATTTTCGGTGACTAATTGTTTTACTCTTTCCTTGATTCTGACCTTGAATTTCCCTAGAATGTTGTTCCCCCAAATCTCCTCTGTTCCACAAAATTTAAATCACAAGAGGCACTTTTTCCATGAGTTCATGGTCCATGTCACCTTTTGTCCTTGCTGGCCAGGAGACGTCTCGGACATCATTCTTAAGTCATTATTAGAATCATCCTAAAAGAATCTTTGGTTTTCTCTGGTCTGGTCTTATGCCCTTGCTCTCTGATAAACCAAGCTATTAAAATATCTATAATAGACCTACTTTTCTCAGTAATTGGATTCAAGGAGTCAGACTCCCGCTAAACCAAATTTATAATTTTATTTAGCCAGATGACACATATTACTCCCTAATGAGAAAATAATTGCCATACTCAGAAGAACCTCACTGTGTAGAAAAGCTATACAGGATGCCAAACCATGATCCTAAGATTACTGGGTGAGTATAGAAGAAGATCAAGAAGAATCAAATGGATGATATTAATGATGGCTAATGACATGCATAAAATAACCAATAACCATGTCTACGATTAAGACCAGCTATTGTGGACACAAAACACTGTGAGGGCTGTCTCACCACAACAGCGCTGGGCATCCATCACCGGGGTTTTGCTCTCCCTCATTTTATGTTCTCCGATGAAAGATCCCCTTTCTGTAGATACATTATTGGTTTAGCTGTCTTAAAACTAAGGTATCTGTAGCCTCTCCCCCTTTTGTTGGGGGTGTGTTTTACTTTTGCTTTGTGATTAGGATAATGTGTCTCTTTACCTCTTTAAGAGAGCTTTTGCAGTTCTAGGGTGAGCACAGCGACTCGGGCGTTCATGGTCAGCCTCAGCCACCACTCCCAAGTTGCCATTTACATAATACCCCCTACATATTTAAGCTGTATATCTGGATATTTTCCCCAAATCTCACATTCCAAAAAGATGCATTTCAACACAATAAAATATTTGCAGCTTTGCTTCCTCCTGGATAAGGAGATCTGATCGGCTCGTCATAGCTCTGGCCCCGATTTGCTGAGGCTTGTGGCTAATCACAGCTATGTCTGCATCTCAGTTTCTCCACAGAGAAAAGGGAGATTCAACCAGATAACTACTCAATTTATTCTCAAATTGGCTTGTGTAATTCAACTTGGTATCCTAGAGACTCCTTCAGGGCATCATATTCAACATGACAATTTAATAATAATTAAAATCAGAACAAGTTATGTTGTGTCTGTTACCCAGGCAGGGTAAGTGTAGAATCTTCATTAAATAGATAACAAAACCGATGCTAATGTGTAGGTGATTTTCCAAAGATGGAACTGTTTGAAGAAGGACCACCAGAATACAAATTGTCTGATCCTAAGGCCCCCATCTTACCGTTATATTCCAAATCGTTTCTCTTTCTATCAAATGCAATACTTTGGGCACCCAGATGACTGCAGCATTAGCCCCATTGTACCTGCACAAATCAATAATCAAATATTTAACTCGGGCAATTCTTTTCTAAAAAGAACACAATCTGAATGTTCCAAAAGCAAAACAAAGAAACAACTAAACGTTAAAAAGAAAATCTAAATAAAAAATATTTAATACCCCCCCCACAGGCTTGAGAAAATATATGTTTCTGCCAAAAAAAAAAAAAAAAAAAACTCAGCAAATACACTCCAGATTCAAACTGCTTTTAGAGAAAGGTGTCCATTGACAAGATGGGAGCAATCCAATATTACCAATGAGAACAGAGTCCAAGGACAAATTAAGGTTTTAAAATCAAATAATCCATAAAAACATAGGAAAACCATCATTCAATTGTTGATGTCAAATAATTCAATTGGTTTGGATGTTAAAAACATCGAGGTAGGGGCGGCTGGATGGCGTAGTCTGTTAAATGTCTGACTTCAGTTCAGATCATGATCTCACTGCTCATGAGTTCAAGCCCTGCATCAGACTCTGGGCCGGCAGCTCAGAGCCTGGAGACTGCTTTGGATACTGTGTCTCCTTTTCTCTCTGCCCCTTTCTGGCTCAGGCTCTCTCTCTCTCTCTCTCTTGCTCTCTCTCTCTCAAAAATAAATAAACAGTTAAAAAATTAAGAATAAATAAAAAATAAATAATAGCATGGATATAATTAGAGCTACATATATTCCAAGGGCGCCTGAGGGGCTCAGTTGGTTGGGTGACTGACTTCCGCTCAGGTGATGATCTTGCTGCTTGTGGGTTGGAGCCCCGTGTTGGGTTCTGTGCTGACAGCTCAGAGCCCGGAGCCTGCTTCGGATTCTGTGTCTCCCTCTCCTTCTGCCCCTACCCTGCTTGCAGTCTGTCTGTCTGTCTCTCTTTGAAAAATAAACAGACATTTTAAACAAATTTTATTTTAAAAAAGACATATATTCCACATCTTAGAAACAGACAAATCTTATTTATGTTTGAGGATTAACATTTGGCAAAAATAAAGTCAAAGTAAGTCAAATACTGACGGAAGTAAATAATTTTCTATTAAAAAAAAAGTATCCCAGGGGCGCCTGGGTGGCGCAGTCGGTTAAGCGTCCGACTTCAGCCAGGTCACGATCTCGCGGTGCGTGAGTTCGAGCCCCGCGTCAGGCTCTGGGCTGATGGCTCAGAGCCTGGAGCCTGTTTCCGATTCTGTGCCTCCCTCTCTCTCTGCCCCTCCCCCGTTCATGCTCTGTCTCTCTCTGTCCCAAAAATGAATAAACGTTGAAAAAAAAAAAATTAAAAAAAAAAATAAAAAAAAATAAAAAATAAAAAAAAAAAAAGTATCCCAAAAAACTTAGAGATTTTGCAGAAAATAAAAGAAAAACATATTTTGTGTTTCTAACTGGCAATGGTTGCCATAAACAAGCAAATTCTTGGGAAAAAAATGGAAAGATTTTATAATAATACTACATAAAGTCTAGAAAAGGTTTTCGAATGCTTTGCATATGGTCCCCAGAACAAATCCTCTAGGTAGATGAGGAAAGTGCAATTTCTTACTTATACAGAAAAGAAGGTTTTCTGTGTCATCCTGTGCTGTGATTATGCATTTAGCCATGGACATTTTTAGCCTTCTGATCAGTCCACTTAATTCCTAATTATAATTCCAGATCCAAATTACAGATGGTCCTTTGTCAAACCTTCTTTGGATTTCCCAGAAAATGTATTACATCTGCATTTATCATTTATTATCATTTTATGCAAATTAAATATGTTCTTAATCTATCACACTGTAATTATTGTATTAATATTTTTATATTCATTGATACACTCCTGCTCCAGAAAGTAATTAAATTAGTTGAGTGGCAAATAAAATGAAAGGGGGAGTGATGAGAAAAAAATCACTAAAATAATAATTTAAGGAACTTACTATAATGACCTGATATGTTTGCTGAAATTGCATCACAAATTATGTTCACGCACTCAATGAAAGGAAATGTTTTTAAGTCAATTATACAATTCATAATATTCAAAAATGCAGGGGAAAGTGCTCAAGAAAGAAAGAAAGAAAGAAGGAAGGAAAGAAGGAAAAGAAGATCCCTTGTAAAAGATGAGACAAAAATTTCTCCCCGGTTTCTGGCAACTTTTTTCAGTTTTGCCTCTCTCACCCTAGAGTCTTGAGTTCCTTGAGGGCTGGGTGAGTTACATTCACCTGTCAGAGGAGAGATTGACATTTTTAATAGTTTCCCCCTCAGTGCAGCAAAGGTAGCAGTCACTCTATAAAAAGCCCACAGCCAACTTTAGCAAGACTGCTGATCTCAGGCTCTCCCTCTCTGCTTCTTTAGTCCTAACTTCTCTTGTTCTATATGAGGGTTCCTTGACAGTTGCCTTTATATGATTTTTTTCTTTGCTTGGTTCCATTAGATTGACACCTTGATTGTTCTGTCTACTGGGCTTCAGATCTAGTTTCATTCATGGACACTACCTCTTAGATCTAACACGGCCCAATCGCTTCTCGGCCTTTTGGCTAATATCAGGTGTAGATCTAACATGGCCTTAAGCCAAGTCCTGCTTAGCATGAGCGTGGCTAGATTATGACAAATGACTAAGAGTAAAGTATAGCAATTTGCCATACTCCCAGCAACTAGCCAAATGCTTATCATAATAGTAGATATTTAACAAAAGTGTGTTGGCCATTCGTTCTTTCTTAAAAAATTAAGTGATTGGGGCGCATGGTTGGCTCAGTCGGTTGAGCATCTGACTCTTGATTTTGGCTGAGGTCATGATCTCATGGTTTGTGGGATCAGGCTTCATGTTGGGCTCTGTGCTGACAAGTGCAGAGTCTACTTGGGATTCTCCGTCTCCCCTCTCTCTGCCCCTCCCCCACTCACACTCTCTGTCTCTCTCTCAGAATAAAAACAAATTTAAAAAAATTTTAAATTACATGATTGGCCTAAGACCTATAAAATGAAAAAAATGATGAAAATTGATGAATTTGAAATGCTATATCACTGCTCTCATGATCTACAGTTGTCTACAAGGTCATATGGTCATATTTCATTTTTATCTTCCTTGACATGTCTATGTCTTTTGTTCTTTTTTTAAAGTGCTGTCCTTTTCTCAATAAATTTTAGGAATTCCTTACATATTTATTTAGTAGTTATGTTCAATTACATATATTGTGTTTGCTGATGGCTTGTCTTTATTTGTTTGAGGGTATCTTTGTTTTTCTTTAATATATCAGTTTTCTGTTTTAATGAAGTCAATTTCATTTATCTTTCCTTATAATTAATGTTTTTTGCATCCTGCTAAATACATCTTCCCCTATTCTGAGAATAGTGATTCTTGAGATTCAACATGCATCAGAATCACCTAGAGGCACTGTTAAAATGAAACCTACTGGGTCCCACCCCCCAGAGTTCTAATTCACTGGGTTGGGGTGGGACCTAAGAATTTGCATTTCTAATAAGGTCCAAGGTGATGCTATTGCTGCTGCTGATGCAAGAATCACTCTATGAGAAACACACCCTAAGATCATTAGGATAAGATTATACAATGCAAAGTATATTTACACTTAGACTGTCAATCAGTTGGATATCAATTTCTTTTTGGTGTGGGGTACACATCTACTTTTTTTTCCCTAGATGTATACCAACAGTTCTGGACCTATTTATTGATTGATTCTGTATTTATTCCTGAATATGAAATCCTTGTCTGTGATGGAATGCATGTATTTAATATAGATATCAATATGTATATATGATAAATAGAAATCTCTCTAATTTTATTATGAATATTTTATTTCGGATTTTTCATCTATATTTATAAGTGATGCCATTTTATAATTCTTCTTGTATTCTTTTAGTCCTAGTCTTATTTTAAAGTTATGGCTTACCTGCAAAATAAATTGAATAAATCATCTTCTTTTTCTAAAACGTATTGCATAAGAGAGGAAAAATATTTTTCTTGGGTAATTAAAACTCTCTTGTAAAAATAACATTTTAAATAAAATAGATTCAGATTAATGTTCAAGGAATAATACTGATAATAAACAAACAAGTAAATAGGTAAGGAGAGGGAGTACTTTCTTACAGAAGAAGAAAGACTAGGAAATCATCATTAGAACACTACAAAAATAATTGCTTTAAGTATAACCCATCAATGGATTCTATAGTTCTTGGGTGAAATTTTGAGGAGTAACTGGATATCTGCATAGTCTAAAGTTATATCAGGTATTTATTAATTATGAACGGGAAAGTAGTAACTTTACAGAGAAGAAAATCAATATGCACCACCTTAAATAAATGATCAAGGTAAATATCAGTAGGAATAAGATATATTGACATTATGTATTCCTAATATGACAGAGTGAGAGGCATATCACTTTGTTGGTCTAGCCAAAAATGCATGAATCCAACCTTATCATAAGAAACATCAATAAATCTAAATTGTGGAATAGTCTTAAAGGACTCGATCAATATTCTTCAAAAATGTCAAAGTCATGAAAAACAAGGAATAATTGAGGTATTCTCATAGATTAGAAGACAGTAAGAAGGTATAACAAATACAAGACACGAATGTACATCAGTAGAAAAACTAGCAAAATTTGAATAAAATCTGGTAATTGATGCTGTAGCGATGTCAATGTCTTAATTTTGACGAGTATACTCTGGCTATGCAAGACGTTAACCTTAGAGAAAGTCAGATGAAGACTATACAGAAATTCTGCAATACTTTTAATATTTTTCTCTAAGTTCAAACTATTTAAAAACTATTTAAAAATTTTAAAGAACAGCTGTTTTATCCTGGGGTCTTTGGTGAGGAAGAATTCTGGTTACCATTACAATTACTTTTTAAAAATGTCTTCTTTTGATAACACAATCTTATTTTAAGGTAATTTCAAGCTCACAGAGGAACTGCAAATAATACAAAGAACCCCCACATATCCTTTGTCCATTTGCCACATTTATATTCTCTCTCAGTAGTCGGTATAGTTATTTTTTCTTCTTCAATCTATCGTGTTCTTAGACAGAGCTCTTAAATCTCCTACCATGGTTATGGAATTAGGAAATTAACTTTATCATGCAACACTTCTATCTCATTTGCCAGGACTCAGTCTCACGGCCACACTTCTCCACAAGAGAGCCTGCAAAATGCGGTTTTCGCCATGAGTGGTAAAGTGCCAGGCTCACTTGTGATTGTGGAAGGAGAAAACTGGTAGTGGTGGAGAACAGCCTTCTCTTCCGTACATGTTTGTTTTGTTCCATTCCCTTCCCCCAACCCCACACCACTACCATCCTGGTAGCAGAGGTGGGAGACTGATGTGGATGGAAAGAGAGGCAGGAAATCTGTGCCACTATCTTCTCTTTGATTATGCCCAACAAACGAGTCTCTTATCTTTCCGAAAGCCTGGTAATTAAATGAGTGTTCTCGTATCGAGCACTCAATTCAGTGGAACCACATGGTTAAGTTGCCGAGGGTATGTGATAATCCTTTTCCTTCAGTTCTAAATGATCAACGTAATAGGAAAGTCTATCCATAATGATGATAATAATACTAAAAACAATGATAGTGACTCACATTTATGTAGTTCCCATTATGTGCCAAGCTTTAAGTCTGTTTATACATATTTATTTATTTAAACTTCACAAAAGTCTTATAAGCTAGCTACTCATGCTCTTCCCATTTCACAGGCAAAGAGATTGAAACATTTAGATAGTGGATTCCAAGTTGCACATCTAAACCACAGGAGAGCCAAAGCCTCCAGCCCAAGCTCTCTGCCTGACTCTAGAGCCTAAACTCCACCCCTTATGCTGTATCACCCCAGAAAGTCAGAGTATTTCATTATCGATTCTGCATTTGTGAAGAATCTCAGTGCTACAGGAGAATTACATCATTACATGGATGTTGTCACGTTAAATATTATACTTCAGCATATTTTATTTTTCATTTTCAATCAAGATCAAAATGAAAAAAAAAGTTCTGGCAGATGTGTGGAAGGTTGGATCCAAACAGGGGTAAGTCTACAGGCAGGGCTGGGCTATACCAACAGTTCAGGCAAGATATCAGTGGAGACAAATTTCATAGTCATGTGGGAAAGGGTGTAGGGAGTACAAATGACAAGAGCAAATCAGGAAGGGGTGGCAGATAATGTTAAGTAAGTTTCTGAAGTTCACACAGTGGTGTGCTGGGAAGCCAGCTCTCCGAAGGGGAAGTGGGTAGAAAGAACCAGGATCTGTAGTCTGCTCGTTGCTGTGGTGTAAACATGGCCACCGTGATTAATTTCAAGATATCAATCTGATAAAAACTGAAGGTGGAATTGGAAGAGGTGCACATGATGGGCTCTCAGGAGCAAAGCTGGTGGGTGTTGACAGCAAGCTGGATGACGCCGCCCACCATGACGGTCACGGGGGCAGACGTCATGCTCTTCAGCACTGTCGTGCTCTGCTCTGTGCACACCTGGGACTGAAGTGGGTTGTTGCCACATTTAGTAGCCATGGGAATGAGCTCAGATTCTCATCCTTTCTGAACTTCATCTTCAAGCAAGGGCTAATACCTATATCTAATTGAAAATTAAATTGCAAAACACCAACAGTATGGCTCCATGCTTGGCACAGGTGAGCCCTCAGCGAATACATTAATATTATTATTGTTACTCTTCAGGAAGCGGGGAAGCTAGGGACCCTGCAAGAAATAATTCCAGTACCTCCAACGGTAATACATCCAAGTGATTAAGAGCATGGAGCCTGGAGTTACAGTGTTTGAACCTGAATTCTGCTTAAATCACTTGCTACTTTTTTGACTGTGGGATAGTTGTTAACCTGTCTCCGCATCTACAAAACAGAGGTAATAACAGTGTCCACCACACCAAAGTATCATGACGGTGCAACAGGTTAAGGTCATAGAATGAGCTTAGAACGGTGCCTGACAGAGTTAGGACTTTATACATGTTTACTATATTTGTTTTTATTTGAAATCAATGACAGATATCAATTATCCTTTTTTAAAAATATTTTTATTTTTGAGAGAGAGGGAGAGAGAGCACTAGAGCACAAGTGGAGTAGGGGCAGAGAGAGGGGGGACAGAAGATCGGAAGTGGGCTCTGTGCTGATAGCAGTGAGCCCAATGTGGGGCTGGGACTCACCAACTGCGAGACCATGACCTGAGCCAAAGTCTGACCCTTAACCAACTGAACCCCCCAGGTGCCCCGACATTGATTATTCTTAATATAACCTTTCCAAGATAGGGCTTGAACTTCTAACTCACCAATGGTAATTACAAAGGTAACTACTGCTTTCCTGGATAAGGAGATGAACCGAAGATGAAAAAGTTGAAAACAGGAAAGAAAAGCCACCTTTTTAAACAGTATATGGAAGCGGAAATTTGGCCAAGAGAGCAAATATAATACATATGAAATGTCCAAGCCAAAATACAGTTTAAGAAGTAATTCCATGACGCCAGGACCTGCAAAACCTATCAGGAATGGAAAAAGAATGAGAGGGTGGAGGAAAAAATACTTGGAATCATGCAAACACGGCTTTGGAGGAGACTGTAGCCAGACTCTGCACCTCATCCTTGGCCTAAAAGGCTGCAGTGGGTGCTGGCTCAGCTCCAAAATCTGGGGAGCTCGGTACAAAATGAAAATGCAGGGGTCTCATTCAAAATGCAAGAAAAAAGTGATTTTCCTTTTTCCTTCACTCTCCTTCTTGATGCGTCACAGAGATTTTATTTCCTTATTAAAAATTTTTTAATGGTTATTTATTTTTTTAGAGACAGAATGAGAGCCAGCTGGGGAGGGGCAGAGAGTGAGAGAGAAAGAGGAAGACACAGAATCTGAAGCAGGCTCCAGGCTCCGGACTGTCAGCACAGAGCCCAACGAGGGACTCGAACCCATCAACCGGTGAGATCATGACCTGAGCCTAAGTTAGCCGCTCAACCGACTGAGCCATTCAGGCGCCCTTTTTATTTCCTATTTAATGCTGCACTCCCTCCAGTATAGGGATACCTCAGTGTATGTGCAAGTGAGCACCCAGGGCTCCGCCCTGACTTCCCCCCGGAATGGGGTGCATGTGCTCCAGCCTGACCCTCCCAGCGCCCATGCACATGTCCCTATTGGGGTCAAAGAACCCATCCCAGAGGGGTGGGGGGATGTGGGACCCTGTGTGAGTATAGGCCCCCAGCCTATTCTAGTGCATAGCCCATTACCCCGTGAAAGTTCACTTACAAAACACAAAGACAAAATCAGCAAGTATTTCAAGAGAGCACTCGCGCACAGAGCATTGGTCCTTGCACATGGTACCCTGTGCAAATGCACCAGTGGCACAGCCATGAAGCAGGTCTGGGGAGGAGATGTGTGGGGAGAGATCAAGCTCCTTCACATGGAGCCGTGTGTGTGTGTGTGTGTGTGTGTGTGTGTGTGTAGGGGGAGTGTCACTTCCTTCATGTCAAATCTTATGAAGATGCTTTCTTAGGATGACTCAGAATTTAAGCATGTCCCCTGCCTTCAGGAGAAACTGAGAACTAGCACCGAGCCATGACTGAGAATTCCAAGGCAGACTGGGAAGCAGGAGAGGGCAGCACGGGAAAGGGCCAGAGCATGAGAGACAGAGAGGATGTGTGCATCTCGTGTGGCCAGTGGGCAACGTGGAAGAACAAACAAGTGTGGGTCATCAGGTCTCAGCAAGGCAGCTTGTAGGAGAATTCAGCGTCTGCATTCCAGAGCTGGCAGGGAATGCCCTGGGGGATAATAAGGAGTTTCAAGCAAAAGTCGGGGATACAGATAAGCGGGAACCTGCAGAGATGTTCCGCGGATGGACACTGCAACATTACGTACGAGCATCTACCAGAGAAAGCGTCAGTTTCCAACATCTGCCAGTACCAGCGAGACTCCAAACCAGCCTATCCTGGAAATACATGGTGTGCATCGAAAGCATAGACTGGAGTCAGATTTTCTAGAATCGAATCCTGGCTCGGCTTTTCTTCAAATGTCACAGAAAAGCGGTGTGGTTTATGCAAACTATTCAACCTATAATCTTTTTTGCTTCCATTACCCTTTCCAAACAATGAGTGTAATAAATGTTCCAGTGACTAGAACATGAAAAACAATCATCGATATTATTATCAAAATATCGGTCAAGTAAGACCTTTTCTAAACCCAAACTCCTTTCTACTCTATTTCTTCTTCTTCTTTTTTTTTTTAGTTTTAGTTTAGAAAAAGAGAGTGTGAGTGGGGGAGAGGGGGAGAGGGAGAGAGAGAAGGATGGGGGAAAGAGAGAGAGAGAGAGAGAGAGAGAGACTCTTAAGCAGGCTCCAATGCTCAGTGCAGAGCCCAGTACTGGGCTTGATCCCACAACCCTGGGATCACAACCTGAGCCAAAATCAAGAGTCAGACACTCAACCACCTAAGCCACCCAGGCACCCCTCTACTCTATATCTGAAAGCTTTTAAAGCATTCTAATTAGAGATTATGTCTCAGCATTATTATGAAGATATTAGATCAGTTTAGAAGTGTAACGTACCCATCGATTCTTCTCTGGTCCTGTTTCTAAATCTGGAAGATGCTAATCCCAAGGCAGTGTGTGTGTGTGTGTGTGTGTGTGTGTGTGTGTGTTGATCAGGATTAGCAAAGTATAATTTAGACACAGAAAAATCACCCTTTTTTGGTACATATTTCTTTTTTTATATTTATTTATTTTTTACTCTCAGGTTAGTCAACATACAGCATAGTCTTGGCTTCAGGGCTAGAACCCAGTGATTCATCTCTTACATATAGCACCCAGTGCTCATCCCACAGAGTGGCCTCCTTATGTCCATCACCCATTTAACCCACCCTGCCCCTGCTCCCCCACCCCTTTCAACCCTCAGTTTGTTCTCTGTATTTAAGAGTCTCTTATGGTTTGCCTCCCTCTCTGTTTTTATCTTAGTTTTCCTTCCCTTACCCTATGTTCATCTGTTAAGTTTCTCAAATTCCACATATTGTGCACATAGCAAAATCATATAATACCTGTCTTTCTCTGACTTATTTCACTTAGCATAGCACACTCTAGATCTATCCACGTTGTTGCAAATGGCAAGATTTCATTCTTTTTCATCGCCGAGTAGTATTCCATGATATATATATAAATATATCTCACATCTTCTTTATCCGTTCATCAGTCAACGGGCATTTGGGCTCTTTCCATACCATACTTTAGCTATTGTTGATATCACTGAAGGTACATATTTCTATGAATTTTGTCAAATGTATACTTTTGTTTAACCATCACCCAAATTAGATACACACATTTCATCACCTTTAAAGTCCCTGCCTGCTTCTTTGCAGTACCCCCAAAGTATGAATGCATTACAGATCAGATTTCTGACCCTCTTGTTTCCTTTTCCAGAAAATCACATAATCATATAGAAGTAATCATCTTGCTTCTGGGTTTCTTTTTAAAATTTTTAAAAATATTTTCATTTATTTTTTTGAGAAGGAGAAGGGGGTGGAGGAAATGAGTGGGGGAGGGACAGAGAGAGAAGTAGACACAGAATCCAAATCAGGCTCAGGCTCTGAGCTGTCAGCACAGAGCCCGACGTGGGGTTCAAACTCATGAACCACGAGATCATGACCTGAGCTGAAGTTGGACGCTCAACCAACTGAGCTACCCAGGGATCCCACATCTGGATTCCTTCACTTAACGCAATGCCCTTTTGATGCACCGTGTTTTTCCACCTGTGTCTCCGTGGCTTGTTTCTCCATATTACTGAGCACCATCCTGTTCCATAGATGGATTCTCACTGGGTTTTGTGACAGTGTGACAACAGGACTCTCTGTTATCTAAACTTGTGAGGAAAATTCATGGCACCTACCCATGTTTCTTTCCAGGGGCAGAGTAAGACAACCCTTACTGAAAGCAGCGGGACAAAAAAACAAACAAAACAAATGCAGGAGACACTGTTTCTTTCTATCTATGTGTTGTATATTCGCCCTAATGCCTTTACAGCATTACTGGCTTCCCACGCACCTTCCCACGCTGTAGCTCATGGAAGTTCTAAACCGCGCAGGGCAAGGCAGAAATTAGCTGCTGCATTTATACAAATCAAAACTGATGGTTTGGGAGGTGAAGGCATTCTGGAAAATGCACAGTTCATAATGAAAATCGCTGGAATCATAGCTTCCATTGATCAGGGTCCACTGCATGTTTGGCATTATGCCAAGTATTTTTCTGTTTTTATAAAGTTTGATCTTACTGCAAATATTAACCATGGACTTGTTTAACATGTTTTAATTTTACAGGTGGGAAAATTGGGACTTGGGGTGTAAGGTCACACAGCCACGATGGCCTGCATTTAAACCATAATTTGCTTTGCTAAGGACGTTGCCCCTAAGGCCTTTTTCCATTCTGGTGTTTTCCTAGTAAATGGAAAGACTGGGGCTGTACTCTCAGGGCACTGCTGTTTTCTTAGTGTTCCTTTGCTTCATATGGATAAATATAAGGCACAGCCCAAAAAGCAGAAGAAAGCCGAAGGGAAAAGTGTGTAGTGGCTATATATATGCATATGTATATATGTATATGTATATGTATATGTGTATATGTTTATATGTATATATACATATACATACAAACACGCACACATATATGTGTGTGCATGAGTGTGAGTCTATGACCACATGCCTATATGATCACAAAACCATATATATATATATATCATATATATCTCATATATATATGATTTTTATCTTACATGTAATATTTTATTTTGTCTCAAAATATTTCTTTTTTAAAAATTAGATTACAGGGGCGCCTGGGTGGCGCAGTCGGTTAAGCGTCCGACTTCAGCCAGGTCACGATCTCGCGGTCCGCGAGTTCAAGCCCCGCGTCGGGCTCTGGGCTGACGGCTCAGAGCCTGGAGCCTGTTTCCGATTCTGTGTCTCCCTCTCTCTCTGCCCCTCCCCCGTTCATGCTCTGTCTCTCTCTGTCCCAAAAATAAATAAACGTTGAAAAAAAAATAAAAATAAATAAAAATAAAAATTAGATTACAAATACTTAGTACGTTCATACTTGGAAACAGTAATTTTTTCTCAATTCTCAAAGACTCTTTGGCAGGAATTTACAAACTATTGAGACTGGTTTGTTTCACAGCCTCCTCCTCACTGCCTATTACACTATTAATTCTAACATTGAAAGACTGGTCTTAAAGCTATTGTAAGCAGACAAATTACCAGTGCTCAGCATCCTGTGACCGGAACATTGTTGTTGTGATACCCTTAATTTCTTATCTCGTATAATGCTAAAAACTTCAGCTTGAGGTGGGATTTTTGTACACTTCCAATGTGTCCCCACAAGACCCATTTTCCCCTGATGGAGTCAGCCTTCATTTCTAAGAGAATTTAAAGTCCTATCGGAATTGCTAGTCTGTGGTCTGCGACAATTGATCATGTTTTATTTTTATTAAGTTACTCCAACTCAATACTTCCTTTCAAATATTTCTGTATCCTATAAAACATACAGATGGAAGGGAGGATGTTCTTTTATTAAACACATTTTTTGTGAATCCTTTCACTACTGTTCTTGGGGGATAAGTCATAAAGTAGAAACAACACGCTCTGTGGAATTTATACTGTCCTGTATATATTAGTTTATCTGCCACCACGAGCTGTGTACATTTAAAAATAAAAATGAAGTAAAATGAATTTACTGACAGCAAGGTTCCCTGTTTTTCTTCTTGGTAACAACTGTTAGAATAGTTTAAATTATGCGGCAAATTGGTGCGTTTATTCCCCCATCGCAGACACTCCCAGAGACTGAAAGCCCCATGTTCTCCAAACTGAAATTGTTGGCCATTCATGTTCATCATGTTAGGTGTTTTCTAAACTGCAGATGTGTGAAAAACGCATTTTGCTTTCAATAGAGTTAAGTCATTTATTATTTAAAACGCTAGGCAAGATTTAGCAAAAGTTTCTCCTACAAAAACAACTCAAGAAAGTGAGAGAAAAGTTACACTGGAATGTATTTTGTGTCTTTGAAGAAGACAGACCTTCACCCATCGGGAGACTAAGACCTGGCGTGTGGGGGCCAAAGCAACCTGACCCTGGAGTCCCCATTCCTCATCCAGCACGGGCTTGGAGACCATCTCCAGCTAGAGAACGGTTTGTTCATCTGTGTAATAGGCTTAATGATTTTTTTCTCCTGTGCACTTTGTAGGGAAGACTTGAGGCTTACACTTCATAAAGTACAAGAAATATTTGAAATTGAAAAAAAACCCAACTCCATAAAGACATGTTAACATCACTGAGTGGCGGGATGCTGTCATTATCCCTTTGCTGGTTTTATCGTGCATGTAAACAAGAATCATAGGCAGATCGCTCCTGTTCAGACTGATTTTTTTTTTTAACATTATCCAAAAGTGACTACGCGAGCTGAGCAGATGCCTGGGGAACAGGTGTGTGCCCTGCACTAGTAGCTTTGTGTTTTAAGTCTCTTGCCCTGAGAGTTCCAGGCTGCTCCTCGTAAAGCAAGGTCTTGAATTACACTTTCCCTGATCTCTCTCATCTCTGCTGAGGGGTCTGTGACTCCTAGCCACGAACATCACAGTCATCCCTTCCATGTGGTTGGTATTCAGCAGTGGAAAGTCTTAGTACTAACCTCCTGGACTAAATTTAATGGGGAGGAATGGTGGAGGATTACAACAGCAACTAATATCCTATAGGCGTGCTGCTCTGTGCCTGCTCTGTACTCAGACTCCTTCATTCACCCTACAATTCAGAGGCGATTAAGTCTTCTCATTTCAGCTTAAAGAGGACAAAGCTGAGATTCAGCTTGTCGAAGTGGCTTGCTGAAGGTCACCCAGGTAAGGGAGTGGTAGAGACTGGATTTCAGCAGTGAAGATGCGCCCACAGTCCGACATCTTTCCCTTTGGTCATGTTCCCTCCAACTGCTCCTTTGCCACCCTCCACTGTAGATTCCCATTTTTTAAAGAATTTATTACAACTTGCAGATAATCAGTTGAGTTTTCTACTTTAAAAAAATTTTTTTACTGTTTATTTATTTTTGAGAGAGAGATAGAGCATAAGCAGAGGCAGAGAGAGAGGGAGACAAAGAATCGGAAGCGGGCCCCAGGCTCTGAGCTGTCAACACAGAGCAGGACATGGGGCTCAAACTCACGAACTGTGAGATCATGACCTGAGCCGAAGTCAGATGCTTAACCAACTGAGCCACCCAGACACCCCTAAGTTTTCTACTTAACCACTATATAGAAACTTTGTTTCCAGTTATCCTATCTTCTGGCAAGACAGATATTACACGCAGTCTGATATGAAGAAACTAAGATTCCACCAGATTAAGGATTATTGCCCACAAATTACATAATAGATAAGCGATGAGTCACAATTGTAATATAAATTCATCTGACTTGAAATATTCTGTTTGTGCTGGGCACACTACCCTTTCTGCTTGCTCTATCCATTGGCTGGTTGTTCTGCACCCAGCTCCACCCCATTGGCTGGTTGTCCTGCACCCAGCTCCTCCCATTGGCTGGTCGTCCTGCACTCAGCATCTCCCATTGGCTGGTTGTCCTGCATCCAGCTCCACCCATTGACTGGTTATCCTGCATCCACCTCAAGCCTCGTCAGCAACAGTGTGAATGGTGGTGAAGACAGCATAGCTCCACTCCTATTCCCCATCTTTACCATCAGGATAATAAGAGTACCTACCTTTCTCGTAGGGTTTCTGAGGAGATTAAATAATTTATGGACATGAACATCTTAACAACAGTGCCTGACATACACTAATCTTTCAATAAATGATCATTATTTTCTTATTGATATTGCAATTATTTTTTTCTTGAAGAAAAAGTACCAGGGGTAATTATATATCTACTCTTGGAGATAGATTTTTTTTTCAGCTTTAATTCTATTCACTCAATAAGACCGGTAATAGTTAATTTTTAATATGAACATTCTTAACGTTTGTTCTTTTTATAATTTTATGCATTTCAAAATGGATTATGTTTCCAATGTGAACAGTTACCTTCACCGATACCATTAAATATTAAATATATTTTACAAACAAATATGATATTCTTAATCATAAAACATTCATTTTGTCAAAAATAACATTAAGTATTAATACCTTCAGTGGTCAATATTTAATATATGTGCATCCTACCTAAAGATGAGATTATTTTCATGAAATATTTATGATACTTTTCACCTGTTCTGTGTGAACTACATTAGAGACCTGGAAGTTAGAGTTGTCATCTATTTCTGGAAGACCTGTGTAGACGTAACTGTATGTATTAAGTCACAATCATCCTGCCTTCCTTTTTATTCAAGTTTCAAAAATTGAGCTCTAAAAATTGAGCTCACTGTTTCTGCACCTATATAGAAGTCTCCCAGATTCATCTAGCAGAATTAATCAAATGATCATCTGTATTCCTGTAATCTGCTGTGTTTATAATGATTCTAGCAGGCATAAGAGTAGATTATGCTGTATTTTGTCAAGTCTAAATACAATTCTTTTACTTATTTTTGGTTTTAACCTTTCTGAACTCAAGAGATGTCTTTTAATCAATACCATCTTACAGTTTCTGTCACTTAGACATCAGTTATTATGTCGGTATCATGATCCATGCAGGCCCAAACATCAAAAGCAACAATTTCAGAATTTACAAGAAACTTCCAGAATTGAAATATGGAAATATTTTTAATCCTTAGCACCAAATGGACTGTAGGGAGACGTTGAAGCAGGCAACAAATCAAAAGTTTTTAGGGAACATTTAAAAAGAAGGAGTAAACATTACAAATCTGGCTGAATAGCTTTGAGTTCTTATGGATTATTTTAAAGAATTCAGCAACACCAGTCAATACTTCTGTTGAGCATAGAGGATGGCATTGACTGGATAAACACAGGATTGACAACTCAGTTGAAAAGTGATTCAAAAGAATCAACTTTCAAATGTGAAGAAATTTTAAGACTAATGTAACCAATTTTGTTTTGAATGAGTCTTAAGTAGCTCTTTCAACAGGGATAAAGTAAGAATTCTACATAATAAGGGCCATGTCAGAGTTGCATTGGCATTTTATATTTTTATATTTCTTCGTGGCAGATGACATAATGGTACATGTTATGACCAATCATGTCTTAGCATCACTGAAATAAGGTCTTCAAATATCTGCTACTCAAGAAAATGAGCTCCTCCAGGCTAGGCATCATGTGCTACTCACTCTTGCATTCTTCTTGGCATGTACATTTGGCACAGGGAGAAAGATATTAATTAAGCAGAAGAATAAATATGTGAAAGAGTTGTTTTTGTGTACACAGCTTGTCTCCCTTAACTGAGGCACAGACTCCTTGATTCATTCTTTGACTTACGCATTGGGAACTTAATGGGTTCTTATTGTGTCAGGCATTAAAAATGTAGAAAAAAAGCATACAGTTCCCGCCCTCAGAGAGCTCCTGATCTGATGAATAGTCACATATACAGAAAGATACACAAGATTTTACTGAGTGCTGTAAGAGGGGTGTGCTCAAGATTCAATGAAAGCATACAAAATGGTGAAATAAATTCATTCAGCCTTGTATTCTAGGAAGATTTCCTAGAAGAAGAGCTGAAGCTGAGATTTGAACGAGCAGAATGAGCAGAATAAGATGAACGAAGGAGGGTGGCCCTTCTAAGTACATGGAACAACAGCCACAAAGCAAAGGGAACAGAAAGCTGCCAAGAATCCAGTATGATAAAGCATCAAGTGCCCACGTACAGGAAGCAGTGTGGCATGTAGCTAGAGAAAAAACAAGAGCTAGTTTGTGGAGACTTCTATGCCATGGTAAATCTGATAAATTTACAATTCATAAAAATATTCCACAAATGACATAAAAGCGCGCACATGGAGAGGTGCTATGGGCTAGCGCATGATATGAGGGGCCAGTGCTGTAAATGGAGCTGCTGAGGAGATGTTTTCCTGGGAGGGCTGATGGAAGGAACAGATGAGAATCTGGGAGACAAAATACCTGGGGTCCATCCCACAGATGATAATTCATTGTGCATTTCCCCAAAGACCAGTCCAATTTATTTGCTTATCCATTTGTTATTTTCAGTAATTTAATATCATTGCTCATCTCCAACATATGGGAGTTTGACCCTGGAGGAAACAGGTAATTTATTTATGAGTTTGAGTAGAAGATTAAGAAAGGGGGTCAGCAGTGTTGACATTTGCATGCTGATAAATGTGCCAGTAAATGGAGGAGAAGCTCATTACCAGGATGTGACCCTTGAAAGTGTCATATTGACAACTCCAGAGAAAATCACCACTGCATGAACCAGGAGTCAGGCAATCACGTGAGGTTAGTTAGATCCTAGCATAAGTCAAAGATCTGTCCACATCTATTTTAATCCATTCTCTCTCTGTTATTTCTTCTGGTCTTTGTAATAGAGTCCTCTATTCACATGTTGATCTCCGCATTAGAAGACAAACCCTTTGAATCATGCCTCAGCTGTCAATCATTTCTGTATTTCCCCTCGATGTCATCCATGCAAAGAGTGGTAATATAATAACTTTTGAAACTGTTTGGGTTTGTTGCATTTTCCTTATAGTTTAACAATTCTGAATTTCCTAGCTATGCAAATGTGGATATGATACATTATTATCATGCCTAGTGTGGTGATTTTACCTGATCCTAATTGTAAAGGTATTTTTTAAAGATATTTTTAAGTATCTGTCAAGATTGGGGTATAAAGTATATGTCATGATTTTAATGGCTTTTTGTGTGGCAGCATATGCTTATTGCGCTGTTTATATTTCCTTATATGCCAGACAGGAGTTGCTTGCCGGTCAACAGTTTCTTTCTCTCTTCTTTGGTTTGTGTCATACAGGGATTCTGTATTCCCCATTTCTCTAGCAATTAGGTGTTGTTGTAGCCAATTTAATATAGGTACATACAACTTCCAGGCTGGGTCCATCATCATGATTTCTAGGCTGGTGCATTAATATCTCCCTTCAGCACTTTGACACAGATGAGCAGAGTAACCTTAGAAGCCAGGGGCTGAACTGAAGGTCTGAGTGCTTTGATATGTCATGCAAAACGGAGCCCTGGCGTACACACCTACTGACCAGGAAAGCCCACATTGCTCTGTTCTGTGAGTGAGAGTCAAAATTACATTACCTTAAGCCACCGAGATGATGACCTGGTTTGTGAGAGTAGTGAAGGTGCCCCTAACCACACAGCAGAAAAACATGACTGGAATTAAAAAGCCAGGGAAAACCAGAAGAACAGTAACCCAACCTGCCAAGGAGGAAGACTAGCCAATCCCAGGAGAAGTCAGGAGTCTAAATCACAAATCCACAGAGTAGAGGCGAGTCAGATGCATAGGACAAGTGGATCCAGGGCTTCTAGAAAGTGAAGGCTCCATGGGAGGCTGATGCATGGTCAAGCACAGCAATGTGGAACAGGGTGAAATTATAGAAACAATTTCCAGCTTGCGCCCAGAGAAGAAGGGTTGTTTAAAAGTAACTTGGGAAATCAAGTTCCCAGTTTACCTGGCTGGAGCTTTCCCATGATAGCCAATTCCAGAGGGGAACTGGAGTAAAACCTGAGATTCAGATGGAAGCTTGATCAGGCCATGTTGGACAGAGTGAAAGAGGAAGAAGTCAAGGTGGGATGCACCAAGGCCCTCAGAGCACAGTTAGCTTCAAGCACACAGGCCTTTGGAAGGTGGCAGGAGACCTTTCAGACTTTGCCCTTGGCATTTTGGCCACTGAGCCTTTCTTTACAAGCCATATACTGAGAAGAGCAGAGCCCAGAACTGTTGACCTTTAGAATCTCAGATAGGCAAGCAAGACAGACAGGAATTGACCTGTCAAAGCACAGAATTGGAATCTTATCCATTAAAGTATGAAATATCCACAACTTTGATATTACTGTACCTTGGATTATCTGTGAGATACCATTAAGTCAGTCCCACTAAGATTAGCTTTTATTGTAAGATGTATTTGAAAATAATCAAAACCCATCATACAGTAAGGTCATACAATGGGTCATTCTATTAAACAAAGATTACAAGGTAATTATTTTTATAATGCTGGTAATAACTAGAGAAATGGGACAGAAATGAAATAAAGTGAAAGAGCCAAATTAAAGGTTTAGAAATGCAATCTTAGAATATCAAATAAAGCTGAAATAAAACAGAGCAGCAAGAAAACTAGATTCCTATGTGTTAAAGATGAAGGGGGCAACATAAAGTCACTGTAGGTAAGTCTAAAGCCACATCTACTCATGTAGGGGAGGAGAGAAATAGAGGAAATCCCTCAACATTGCTGTTTTTCTCTTTAATAAAATGAGCTGAGCACTGTAATATATATACATTCTTAAATAACCTTATCTTCTGGAAACAATTACAGGACATATGGGATGAATAGGATTAAGGACAAACCACTCAAAACCAATATATATTTAGGAAAAATACAGTACAGTACCTATATAATCAAAAATGTAAAATTTGTAAAAACAAAAAAAATAGGAAGAAATGCTTGAAAACATACTGGAGGTTTATCCTTAAAACAAAGGTCAATTTTCTACATGCCAGGAGGGTGTAAACAAGTTGAAGCTGCTAAATCATAGAGAAAAGAACAAAATGTACATGGGTTAGAAAGAACCATGTGGAAAGCACTTGCAATGCAGGACAGGACATGAATCCAAATGGAGCCAAAATAAAAAGTGAGGTGAATAAACATTATAAACAATAATCCATTTCTCTATGGCTCATATTCAGCTGTCTTGGTATACTTTGCATTTAGCTGTTCTCACTTGGATGGCATAAAAGTATTAATGTAATAGGAAAAATGTGAATAAATCAATTTGACTTCAATATCATATTGACCTCAATCCCCTTCAATATCATATTGACCTCAATCCTCTTTATGCTAATTGGATATGAGCCAATTTGCATTACAGAAACATGCATTGGAGCAGAACAGACTTTAAGCCCATTAATACTTGCTTTCCCATTGCAAACATCTAATTTTTTACATTTCTAGATAGCAGCTCATGCACACATACATTATAATTTTCAAATATTTTAATGCTTTGAGATCTACTACAACATACGAGTAGACGTAGGCTCACAGAATAGTCTAGGCAATCACGGGACCTGAAAAACCAAGGCACAGTTGACCCTACAGAGATTGTAAGTTACAGTGAAGGCTATGGCAGGAAGCGAAATGGAAAGGGTCCAGATGGAAGTTGGTATAGGTGCAGTCTATAGAAACTGCAAATTGGGAGAGTTCTGCAAAAGGAAGTAACATGGTTGTGACCTCCAGTGACTTAAGTCCAGGGACTTAAGATACTGGCTCTGAAGGTAGAGTAGATGAAAGAACAGTGAGAAGGCTGTTGCCATTGTCAGAGATAAAGTCATGGTGAGTGAGAACCAGAGCAGTCTCAATAAAGATTGCAATTTAGTAAAAGACAGAAGTGATATGGTAAGAACTAGAGATTATGATTTAGGTTGCAGGTCTTTGGGATATCCTGATCTATTCATTATGACATAAAAATTTTGTGTTTTCAAGGAAAAGTCTGAGGAGAAAGAAAGAATAAATTGATCAACTGGGCTAAGATATTTAAACAACAAACTCCTAGGAAGGGGTTCTGATTTACAACTCTTGGATTCAGTTTCCTCCATCATTAACACCATAATCCTAAAACGAAATTATTGATATGTAGAAAGCTTTTAAGCTTCTCCAAAATGTTTTGTGACATGATTAGCCATTGAAGAACTTTGTGTAGATACATTATCTCATCGTAGCTTGCAAAATGGCGATATATCATCCCTTCACTTTTCAGCTATGACACTTCTATAAATAAGAAATGTCTTCCTGTCATTGGGAAGATACCCTGTTGTACAGTTTACATAGCAAAGGCATTGTTTATGACTTATTCTGGCCTTTTATCTCTTTTTAAACTAACAAGTTATTTCTCAAGCATGCTTCAAGGTGATCAACCTTTTTTTGTTTGTTTGTTACTCTCATGGATTCATTTATTTTAATGTCTTCTGTTTCATTTTACTAACTCTTCGCTTTTTTAAAAATCTTTGGGTCAACAAAGTTTTCTCAAATTGGCTCCTAAGACCTTTTGACATGACCTTCCTACCTTTTTGACAACTTGTAGAATGACAAGATGTTCTAGGTTTATCCTGTATTTATCCTAAATCATTTCAGAAGGAAATGATATTTTGGAGTCTGAACTAATTCCCATTTGAAAAATAAATCCTTGGTGGATGAGGGGCCAACATGGCAGAGAAGTAGGGGGAATCCATACTTCCCGCATCTCTCAAACAAAGAAGTGTAAAAGCCAAAGGACTTTGACCATCAGAGCCTGGGAGGAAAAAAGACTGAGACTGGATCTAGTAGGAAGAAAATGGGAAAGCTGGAAAAAAGATAGGTGGGTAACTATGAGCTAGGGAGATAAAAAACGCCTGCGTGGGCACGGAGGGGATGGACCCCCTTCTGCAGAGAGGCAAAGGGGAGAGAAAGAGCAGCTAGAGAAGTGTAGGACCCTATCTGGACAGGAGAAAGACCGGGATTGAGACTGACAGGGATCTGCTCTCTAACTGTGGGGCTTTCTTCCGACTGGAGCCAGGTCCCTGTTCACGCACCTGAGGAGGAGGGGAGCCATCCCTGGGTGTGGTGGTAGGTCAGAGGCTCAGTCCTCAGCTTGAGAAAGTGGTTCCCTCCCTGGAGGGCTGTGCAATAGTACAGAACCTGCCTGTGTCCGCCACCCCGGGGCACAGTGGCTGGTCTGAGGGCTCAGTCTGCAGGAGGAAAAGGCGGCCATCTCCCTGGAGTGTGGTGGGAAAAGACAAAGGCTGCCTGTGTCCACCACCCCAGGGGCAGTGGCTCAGTCCGCAGAAGGCTGTCCTCCCTGAAGTGGCTGTGGCACAGACAAAGCCAGCCGGGAACATATATCGCCGCACTGAGAGGCGCTTCCTCAGTGCCAGAGCATCAGAGAGGGACTCTGAATCCTAGCCAAGCACAGGGTCAGGGGAGTTGGCGGAGCGAGAAGGACAGTCCTGTCTGCACCCACGGCACAGTGAGAACGACTCAAACTGAATCCACCAGGTCTGGCTCCATGGAGAAGATTCCGCACCCCCCCCCCCCGCCACCCGCCACCACCACCGGCCTCAGGGATCACTCATAGTGGAGGTGGGCCCAGAAAACATCAAACCATGCCCCCTTGCACTGGGTAACTGCATATCCACCAGATTGGTACAGACCGGATTGCAGACAGCTTCTCCTGCCAAGTGATGCAGCATTGCCTGGATTGACTCTAGGTCAATTCTGGATATACAGATATATTCTCAGAGCCCCCCCCCATTTCTCCTCCTTATCTCTTCCCTCCCCTAGGCTGGTTACTCTGGTTATTGGTCTGTCTAAACAGACATATTTAATTCATTGTCTTGATACATGTTCTACACCTCCTTCTTTACACTCCTTTCTCTCTCTCTGGAATAATCAAGCCATATAGTTTCTCTGTCTGGGTAACGTTATCATCGTTTTGTTTTCCCCACCTCCTTCTTTATTTTCCTTTATCTCTCTCTGGATTAAGCCTTTTAGTCTCTCTGTCTAATCAATGTTTATTTTTATGCACCCCCCCATCATTTCTCTCTTTGTATCTGCTCTTCCATCAGCACTGCCTCCACCCTCTTCTTTACTTGTAGTCTGTGTTTTTGTTTTTTTTGTTTTTAGTCTTTGGGGTTTTGTTTTTGTTTGTTTGTTTGTTTGTGTTATTTGTTTGTGTGTTTGCATGTTTTGTCTCCTGTTGGTCTATCTTCCTTTCCAGGGCTACTCCAAGGGACAAATCAAACCACATCTGGTGGAGGATCCAAATATCACTACAAGTAGGGTAATAAAATAACCAAAGTCACAACAACAATGAGCAAGTAACAATCCCTGAAAAAACACCTCCTGAAGGGCCAGACCCTGGACAGTGTATGACCCTCCCTTAATATAGCAGTGCTCGCAGGTGCAGAGCATACAGAAAGCTTTTAAAACCCATAAAGGACAGAAAACTAGCCAAAATGATGAAATGGAAGAATTCTCCTCAAAAGAAATTCCAGGAAGTAGCAACAGCTAACAAATTGATCAAAACCGATGTAAGCAATATAACGGAACAAGAATTTAGAATAATAGTCATAAAATTAATCGCTGGGCTTCAAAAAAGCATAGAGGACAGCAGAGAATCTATTGCTACAGAGATCAAGGGACTAAAAAATAGTCATGATGAATTTAAAAAATGCTATAAATGAGGTGCAAAATAATATGGAGGCGGCTACAGAGTGGATTGAAAAGGCAGAAGAGAGAATGGGTGAATTAGAAGATAAAATTATGGAAAAAGAGGAAGCTGAGAAAAAGAAGGATAAAAAAAAATTCAGGAGTATGAGGGGAGAATTAGAGAACTAAGTTATGCAATCAACAGAACAATATCCATATCATAGGAATTCCAGAAGAAGAAGAAGAGACAGAGAAAGGGGCTGAAGGTGCACTTGAACAAACCATAGCTGAGAACTTCCCTGATCTGGGGAAGGAAACAGGCATTGAAATCCAAGAGGCACAGAGAACTCCCTTCAGATGTAACTTGAATCGATCTTCTGCATGACATATCACGGTAAAACTGACAAAATACAAGGATAAAGGGAGAATTCTGAAAGCAGCTAGGGAGAAATGGACCCTAACATACAAAGGTAGACACATAAGAGTAGTAGCAGACCTATATACTGAAACTTGGCAGGCCAGAAAGGAATGGCAGGAAATCTTCAATGTGATGAACAGAAAAAAATGTGCAGCCGAGAATCCTTTACCCAGCAAGTCTGTCATTCAGAATAGAAGGAGAGATAAAGGTCTTCTCAAACAAACAAAAACTGACGGAATTCATCACCACTAAACCAGCCCTACAAGAGATCTACAGTGAAATCTACAGATATCACAATGACTCTAAACCCATATCTTTCCATAATAACACTGAATGTAAGACTAAATCCTCCAGCCAAAAGACATAGGGTATCAGAATGGATAAGAAACCAAGACCCATCTATTTGCTGTCCACAAGAGACTCATTTTAGACCTGAGGACACCTTCAGATTGAAAGTGAGGGGATGGAGTACTATCTATCATGCTACTGGAAGTCAAAAGAAAGCTGGAGTAGCCACACATATATGAGACAAACTACACTTTAAATTAAAGCCTGTAACAAGAGATGGAGAAGGGAATTATATAATAATGCAGGGTCTATCCAGCAGGAATAGCTAACAATTATGAATTTCCAGGCACTGAATTCAGGAGCCCCCAAATATTTAAAACAATTAATTACAAACATAAGCAACTTTATTGATAAGAATGTGATAATTGCAGGAGACTTTAATACTCCACTTACAACAATGGATAGAACATCTAGATAGATAATAAATAAAGATACAAGGGCCCTGTATGATATATTGGATCAGATGGACTTGACAGACATATTTAGAACTCTGCATCCCAAAGCAACAGAATATACTTTCTTCTTGAGTGCACATGGAACATTATCCAAGATAGATCACATAATGGGTCACAAAACAGCCCTTCATAAGTATAAAAGAAATGAGATCACACCATGCACACTTTCAGACCACAATGCTATGAAACTTGAAGTCAACCATCTGAAAAAGTCTGGAAAACCTCCAAAAGCATGGAGGTTAAAGAACATCCTACTAAAGAATGAATGGGTCAGGGCGCCTGGGTGGCTTGGTCGGTTAAGCGTCCAACTTCGGCTCAGGTCATGATCTCACGGTCCGTGAGTTCGAGCCCCACGTCGGGCTCTGTGTTGACAGCTCAGAGCCTGGAGCCTATTTCAGATTCTGTGTCTCCCTCTCTCTCTGCCCCTCCCCTGTTCATGCTCTGTCTCTCTCTGTCTCAAAAATAAATAAACATTAAAAAAAATTAAAAAAAAAAAGAATGAATGGGTCAACCAGGCAATTAAAGAAGAAATTTAAAAATATATGGAAACAAATGAAAATTAAAATACAACAATCCAAATACTTTGGGATGCAGTGAAGGCAGTCCTGAGAGGAAAATACATGGCGATCCAGGCCTATCTCAAGAAACAAGAAAAATCTCAAATACAAAATCTAAAGCAAAGGCACCCCAAAGCCAGCAGAAGTAGAGAAATACTAAAGATCAGAGCAGAAATAAATAATATAGAATCTAAAAAAACAGTAGAGCAGATCAATGAAACCAAGAGTTGGTTTTTTGGAAAAATAAACAAAATTGATAAACCTCTAGCCAGGCTTCTCAAAAAGAAAAGGGACATGACCTAAATAGATAAAATCATGAATGAAAATGGAATTATTATAACCAATCCCTCAGAAACACAAGCAATTATCAGGGAATACTATGAAAAATTATATGCCAACAAACTGGACAACCTGGAAGAAATGGACAAATTCCTAAGCATCCAAACACTTCCAAAACTCAAACAGGAAGAAATAGAAAATTTGAACAGACCCATAACCAGTGAAGAAATTGAATCAGTTATCAAAAATCTCCCAACAAATAAGAGTCCAGGACCAGATGGCTTCCCTGGGGAATTCTACCAGACATTTAAAGCAGAGACAATACCTATCCTTCCCAAGATGTTCCAAAAAATAGAAAGGGAAGGAAAACTTCCAGACTCATTCTATGAAGCCAGCATTACTTTGATTCCCAAACCAGACAGAGACCCAGCAAAAAAAGAGAACTACAGGCCAATATCCCTGATGAATATGGATACAAAAATTCTCAACAAGATACTAGCAAATTGAATTCAATAGAATACAAAAAGAATTATTCACCATGATCAAGTGGGATTCATTCCTGGGCTGCAGGCCTGATTCAACATTTGCAAATCAATCAATGTGATACATCACATTAATAAAAAAAAAAGATAAGAAACATATGATCCTGTCAATTGATGCAGAAAAATTTGACAAAATTCAGCATCCTTTCTTAATAAAAACCCTCGAGAAAGTTGGGATAGAAGGAACATACTTAAACATCATAAAAGCCATTTATGAAAAGCCCAAAGCTAACATCATCCTCAATGCGGAAAAACTGAGAGCTTTCCCCCTGAGATCAGGAACATGACAGGGATGTCCACTCTTACTGTTGTTTAACATAGTGTTGGAAGATCTAGCATCAGCAATCAGACAACAAAAGGAAATCAAAGGGATCAAAATTGGCAAAGATTAAGTCAAGCTTTCACTTTTTGCAGATGACATAATACTATACATGGAAAACCCAATAGACTCCACAAAAGTATGCTAGAACTGATACATGAATTCAGCAAAGTCACAGAATACAAAATTAACATACAGAAATCTGTTGCATTCTTATACACTAATAACGAAGCAACGGAAAGACAAATAAAGAAACTGATCCCATTCAAAAATGCACCAAGAATCATAAAATACCTAGGAATAAACCTAACCAAAGATGTAAAAGATCTGTATGCTGAAAACTATAGAAAGCTTATGAAATAAATTGAAGAATATACAAAGAAATGGAAAAACATTCTGTGCTCATGGATTAGAAGAATAAATATTGTTAAAATGTCAATACTACCCAAAGAAATCTACACATTCAGTGAAATTCCAATCAAAATTGCACCAGCATTCTTCTCGAAGCTAGAACAAACAATCCTAAAATTTGTATGGAACCACAAAAGACCCCGAATAGCCAAAGTAAGTGAGAGGCATCACAAGCCCAGACTTTAGCCTGTACTACAAAGCTGCAATCATCAAGACAGCATGGTATTGGCACAAAAACAGACACATAGACCAATGGAATCGAATAGAGACTCCAGAATTGGACCCACAAATGTATGGCCAACTAATCTTAGACAAAGCAGGAAAAAATATCTGATGGAAGAAAGACAGTCTCCTTAATCAATGGTGCTTGGAGCACTGGACAGCAACATGCAGAAGAATAAAACTAGACCATTTCTTACACCATTCACAAAGATAAACTCAAAATGGATGCAGGACCTGAATGTGAGACAGGAAACCATCAAAACCCTAGAGGTAAAGACCTCTCTGACCTCAGCCTCAGCAATTTCTTACTTGACACATCCCCAATGGCAAGGGAATTAAAAGCAAAAATAAACTATTGGGGCCTCATCAAGATAAAAAGCTTCTGCACTGCAAAGGAAACAATCAACAAACTAAAAGGCAACCAACGGAATGGGAAAAGATATTTGCAAATGACATATCAGATAAAGGGCTACTATCCAAAATCTATAAAGAACTCAACAAACTCCACACTGGAAAAACAAATAATCCAGTGAAGAAATGGGCAGAAGACATGAATAGACATTTGTCTAAAGAAGACATCCAGATGGCCAACAGGCACATGAAAAGATGCTCAACGTCACTCCTCATCAGGGAAATAAAAATCAAAACCACACTGAGATACCACCTCATGCCAGCCGGAGTGGCCAAAATGAACAAATCAGGAGACTATAGATGCTGGAGAAGATGTGGAGAAAGGGGAACCCTCTTGCACTGTTGGTGGGAATGCAAAGTGGTGCAGCTGCTCTGGAAAACAGTGTGAAGGTTCCTCAAAAAATTAAAAATAGATCTACCCTATGACCCAGCAATAGCACTGCTAGGAATTTACCCAACGGATACAAGAGTGCTGATGCATAGGGGCACTTGTACCCCAATGTTTATAGCAGCACTTTCAATAATACCCAAATTATGGAAAGAGCCTAAATGTCTGTATCAACTGTCAAATGGATAAAGAAGATGTGGTTTATATATACAATGGAATACTACTTGGCAATGAGAAATAATGAAATCTGGCCGTTTGTAGCAGCAATGTGGATGGAACTGAAGAACGTCATGCAAAGTGAAATAAGTCAGGCAGAGAAAGACCATACCATATGTTTTCACTCATATGTGGATTCTGAGAAACTCAACAGAAGACCAGGGGGGAGGGAGGGGTGAAAAAAAAGTTATAGAGAGGGAAGGAGCCAAACCATAAGAGACTCTTAAATACCTAGAATAAACTGAGGGTTGATGGGGGGTGGGAGGGAGGGGAAAGTGGGTGGTGGGCATTGAGGAGGGCACCTGTTGGGATGAGCCCTGGGTGTTGTATGGAAACCAGTTTGACAATACATTTCATAAATAAATAAATAAATAAATCCTTGAGGGGCACCTGGGTGGCTCAGTCACTTAAGGGTCTATTTTGGCACAGGTCATGATCTCAGGGTTTGTGGGATTGAGCCCCATGTCAGGCTCCGCACTGACAGCGTGAAGTCTGCTTGGGATTCTCTCCCTCTCTGTCATTCTCTCTCTCTCTTTCTCAAAATAAATAAATAAACTTTGAAAAAAATTTTAAAAGATATAAATCATTGAAAACCTCATTTGAGTTGATACTGTAGTTTTGTTACTCAAAGTGTTCTATTTTCAAGATCTTTTTATTTATTTTATTATTTATTTATTTATTTATTTATTTATTTATTTAATTTCAAGATCTTTTGCTTGATCAAAATGCAAAAGTAATGTGTAGAACAGCACTTCTTGGATGGAAAAGTGAATTACATTATGGAACTATGCTTGTTTTCTTTTTTTATTATGTAAGTCAAAAATTCACCTCATTATTGAAATACAATGAGTTACAATTTCCACCACCACCTTTTCCCCTGGTACTTTGGGCCCAACATTCTTTACGACAGATAACTCAATAGTAAATATAAGGAAGATAAGGAAGTCTCATTTTATTTCTTTCAAAACAAGCATTATTTAAAAGCTAAAAAGTTGTTGGCAGCTCATTCAACTTGCAACTGGTAAATTATCTGGGTAAAAAAGACTCTGGAAAAAAACAAGCATATACTTACTGAGTAAAAATGTCATAGATTGTGCTCTATGTAGTTTTTCTTTTTGAGCTTGCTATTAATGTTAAAGCAGATGATAATAAAATGCTGATATGCTTATAGTTCAAAATTCACTGAAGAAATCATCAAGTATCTTTTAAGCCCCTGCTAATTATACAAATGTAATACAGATAGATTTTTGTGAAATAATATTTGTGTTCTGTTATGAAAAGAAATTACAAATGTGGACATGTGAACAAGTAATTATGCTCCCTTGTTATGGAGAAGAATAATTTATCATGGAACTGATTATTCTTGCAGGTATATGCAGAGTAATTTCCAAGTAATAAAAATAGTACAAGAATATACAGAAGTGAAAATTAGCCTCAAATAAAGGCCTCCAGAAAAGCAGCTGGAGGTCTTTCCTAATTCAAGTGCATGACCAGAGGTTATCAGTACACAAATAGTGGACAGTAACTAGGTAGATTTTTCCAAAGTAAATATTTTCCCGGTCTGGCACAGTAGAGAGGCATGTTTTATGCTTGAGGCATGGATAGAATAGGTTTAAGATCAAGTTGATGGATCCTAACATTGAGACACTCCAGATGGCCACAGGATATTAGTGTGAAACTTTAAGATAAGAAAAGCAAAATCGGGGGTGTTAAAAAGGCAGTTATCACAAACTCAGAATCTCAATTTCCATGCCTTCTTTTAAAATGGATAATATGATTTTTAATACTACCAAATTTGTATGTGACTCAGCACTAAAAGGGAAGCCCACACACAAGTGTCAGACCATCAATAATTAAAACTGTGCTTTCTGTTGGGTAGAAATGTTCACTTTCTTGCAATCCCTAAACACATATTGAGAGAAATGACTCTATCCTAGTTTTGCAATTTAGGAACCTGACAATGTTTTCAAAATGACCTCCATATTAAAATTCTCTAGCTACACTGGTCAAAAGACAAGATTCTCCCCCTTAATTAAACTCACTATAACGTTCTTTTAAAATAAAATGGGAACGGATGCATTTCACTTTATCCTCCATTACAAGCCGTGAAGAGTGTGCAATCAGAACACATCAAGGCACCTTAGATGAGTGGGCAGAGAAAAGCTCAGCTTTTGCAAGTTATAGTCTCACCAAGTCATAGCTTATAGTGAGTAGGTAACAGACAAGGCAGCAGACAGTCCTGGTTAGAGCAATAGATGTGCAACGTGGTAGCAGAATTCCTACGTTTGATTTCCATCTCTACGTCTTCTAGGACAGTATTTCTGGGAATGGTTCTTAACTGTTTGGGGACGGCTTACTCATCTGTGAAATATGCATCAATGCATTTCCCACATAGAATTTTGGTAGCTTTTGACCTTGGACTCAGCCCACTGGTGAGTGATATAGTTTACAAAAATATTCCTTTGGATCTTCTTCCTAGTTCTTTCTGGGATTCACATGAAGATTTCATCTCCTTCAATTTTTATTTCCCCTAACCAATAATAGTAATCATAGGGGTTATTACTCTCTGAGCACTTACTCTGTGCCTGAGTGTTCTGAGGGTTTTGTGTGTGGGTCATCTCGCTCTGACGGAAGGTTCTATTATTATCCTCTTTTTACAGATCAAAAAGCTGAGACTCGGGGAATGTAAGCAGTATATTCAAGGTCCCACGGTGTTAAGTGGGAAAGCAGGGCTTGGACCCGACAAGAGGGTCCAAGAGGGAGAAGTCCTGAGAAGAGTCCTTGATCACATTTCAATGTCTTTCCCGTACTGGGGGGAGGGGGTGCTCATCGCATCCTGCACTCTTCTTTTTTGTGTGTACTTCACTTTGCTGTATTTGTCTACCTGTCTATCCCTGCCTCTAACCCTCAGCTCCTTGAGGGAATGGACCACTTCCATGTCCATCTATAGGATGTGGCATGTAAAAGGCACCCGGTGCATTTGTTTAAAACAAACAGTGCATGTCTGCTAGGTATTTATCCAAGGGATAAAGATGTGTTGTTTCAAAGGGGCACAGGCACCCCAATGTTTATAGCAGTGCTATTGACAATATCCAAATTATGGAAAGAGAACAAATGTCCATGGACAGATGAATGGATAAAGAAGATGTATAGGGGCACCTGGGTGGCTCAGTTCTTAAGCATCCAACTTCGGCTCAGGTCATGATCTCATTGTTCATGAGTTCAAGACCCATATCGGGCTGTGTGCTGACAGCTCAGAGCCTGGAGCCTGCTTCAGATTCTGTGTCTCCCTCTCTCTGACCCTCCCCCATTCATTCTCTGTCTCTCTCTGTCTCAAAAATAAATAAATGTTAAAAAAAAAAACAAGATGTGTTTTATATATATATATATATACAATGGAGGACTATTTGGCAATCTAAAAGAATGAAGTCTTGCCATTTCCAACAATATGGGTGAAACTAGAGTGTATTATGCTAAGCGAAACTAGTCAGAGAAAGATAAATATCATATGACTTCACTCATATGTGGAATTTAAGATGCAAAACAGATGAACATAAGGGAAGGGAAGCAAAAATAATATAAAAAAACAGGGAGGGGGCAAAATATAAGAGACTCTTAAATACAGAGAACAAACTGAGGGTTGTTGGAAGGGTTGTGGGTGGGGCAATGGGCTAAATGGACAAGGGGCATTAAGGAGGACACTTGTTGGGATGAGCACTGGGCGTTATACGTAGGGGATGAATCACTGGATTCTACTCCTGAGATCATTATTGCACTATATGCTAACTAATTTGGATGTAAATTTTAAAAAAGAAAATTCTTAAAATCTGACAGAAAAAGTATATAATGATATGGAAATATGCTCATTATATAGATTTTTAAGTGAATTGTGCAGGTTATAGAATATGTACAGGATGATGCTCTATTTGTTTAAAAAAGAAATCTATGCATTAAAAAGCAAAAAATAAAATAAACAATGCATGTGAAAGTTTAGCATGAGATATAATGTGATAAGAAAGAGTTGAACAGCAAAACCCAACAGCCTGTCTCCAGAGTGGTGGGTGACTGTGGTACTTACTGCAGGAAATAATAGAAACACTACCCCAGAAGTAACCACAGGAAAATGCTTTTATAGTAACCATCCTTGTATATTTCTGTAACTCCTCATTAGAGTAAAAGCTTAGAAGGGCAGGCATGTTTTCTTATTTTTATTATTATTTTTTTGGTCCTACTGACTAACATTAGAGAACGTTTATCAAACTGACCTAAAATTGAAGTATTTCTCTTTTGTCCAGAAGTGGGAGTAGTTTATCATGTCCTCCGTTCTACCAAAGAGTTCATATGTGCATAGACAGATCTAGAGAGGTTGATATTAAAATTCATGTAGAATCATAAATATGCAAGAACATTCAAGGTAATTTTGAGAAAGAAGAATAAGAAAGTTGGGTTTCCTTCCTCCGTGTTATATATTAAAATTCTATATTAATTAAATTCGTGTGATATAGTACAGATTTGACCAACAGGTCAATGAAATAAGAGTTTGGGGAATTGGGTTCATGCATATATAAAACATATATATAATATATATGTAATAAGTAATATATTTTGTATAAATAAGTAATATTTCAACAGAGTAGTGAAAGACAGATTATTGAATAAATGTCCTTGAATGAGTTGGGCATCCATTAGGTAAAAGGGAAATCAAGTGGGGCTAGTCCCCATAACTAATTCTAGATAAATTAAAAAGGAATTTGCATAAACAGAACAAAACTAAAAAAGAAAAAACCAACAAATAAAAACCTAGAAAACCATTGGAATAAAAATAATATGTTCACCTAAGAGTTATCAGCATATCACAAACTTCAAAATTCCATGTATTCTATTCCTTTTTGTATGCCTCAGAGCACATGGTATCATATACTAACATGGGAGAGATCTCCTTAAGTCATTATTAATTTCGGTATTCTCAGAGTGAAGTAGATTGAAATAAAATGTATCATTCCAGAATACCTAGCTTTAAAGTTAATTCAAAATTATCTTTGGCTGTGAATTTTGTTGCTCTGTCTAGACCCGATGCAGGAAGAGGCGTTGACTTCTGGAGTGTACTGAAAGGGCTAGCTGTTGTTTGGACCTTTGACTCGGGCCTACGTGGTGGGGAGGTGTGCTTTTGGACATTAGCAAAATTCAGGAACGGGGCTCATGTTGCTACCAAAACCCTAAGAGGGAATACCAAGGCATAATTTCAGAGTTGGTTCTGGTTCCTGGTGAATGAAATACGAAGTAGCATTAATTTCATCTGCTGTGAAGGACAGTAAAACACAATCACATTTCAGCAACAAAACCACATACCAGAAACCATCTTTTGTGTTTCAATTACCTTGAGTGATATGAAAAAAAATCAACACGTGTTTTTATGTTAGCCATTAATATTTGGCATCATTAAAAACAAAACCATGGTGGGGGGTGGGGGCTGGGTGGCTCAGTCTGTTAAGCGTCCCACATCCACTGAGGTCATGATTTCATGGTTTGTGGGTTCAAACACCATGAAGGGCTTTGTCCAGCGCGGAGCCTGGACCCTGCTTCAGATTCTGTGTCTCCCTCTCTCTCTGCCCCCCCCCCGCCCCCCTGCTAGTGCTCTGTCTCTCAAAAATGAATAAAACCGTTAAAATTTTTTTTTAGGAAAACCATGGATGTTTCACAGCAAAAAAAGTTTAAACAGCAATTAATGACAGATAAATAAAAATCAAATCGATTTTGGAGAATAAGAAACATCTGTAGCAGTTTTACGGTACAGGATATTATTGGATACACTGATCTGGAATATCTGGGATACGGTTTATTGTCTAAATTTTGCATGAAATGTTTGCATTTAACAATAGTCATGTTGCCTTAGAGGTCTAGATTTTTTTTTTATTTTTTTAATGTTTATTTATTTTTGAGACAGACAGATCGTGAGCAGGGGAGGGGCAGACAGAGAGGGAGACACAGAATCCGAAGCAGGCTCCAGGCTCCAGCTGTCAGCACAAAGCCTGACGTGGGGCCCAAACTCATGAACCTTGAGATCATGACCTGAGCTGAAGTCAGATGCTTAACTGACAGCCACCCGGGGGCCCGAGGTCTAGATGCTTTCTATTTATTTCTCAAGGTTTTCCTGAGATGGCATGAGCTAGCTCCCCTGCACTGGTGTAATGATAGCATGCTTGGAACGTTCTCATCTCTTTCCTGTATCATCAGTTTCTCTGTTGGATTTCTCCTATAGCTTATGCACGTATGTAAAGATCAATCCTCATTTGATTCCATGCAAATATTCTTTACTTGTTCACATGGAAAAAGTAACAAAGTGCCCCTAGATGTCCCCGTGTCCTGACTCCTTGAGTTCTTGTCACTAGTGGATGCCATGCCACTCGCTGTACAGCTTCTACTCTTACCATGGCTGTCTACGACCTGCTGGTTGACATAGCTATCCATGAGTCAATTATCTTTCTTGACTTCATAGAATAAGTTCACAAACTGAACACTTCCTCTTGGCTTCTGGATTACATACAGCATCTGATTTCCCTTGACTTCAGTGGCCATTCTGCATTCGATTTTTTTCTTTTCAAATTTCCTGGCTTTGCCACCCCACATAACCTCTAAATATGAAGATATCTGACGACACGGTGCAGGTCTTCCTACTTTTATTTATCTACAAATGATCAACAAGTGACTTCATTCAGTCTATGGCTCCTGAACATTTATCCCCAGCCATACGATTACATTCATATACCTTCAGGTAGATCTTTCTGCCTTTCTTAAATAGTTTCCTCTTAGATTCAGTTGCTCAAGCGAAAAACTAGGTTTTTCTCCTTTTTGTCCACAGTCAACCCATCTGGAATCCCTGTGAACTTTATCTCCAAGGCATATGCCAAAGTAAACCCCTTCATTCTAATTCCACTACACCATGCTGGTTAAAGCAGCTGCAATCTTTCATTAGGACCTCTGCAGTAACTTCCTAACCTTGTTTCTGTATGCATCCTTTAGAATTCAAGTGTAACACTCATTTCCTTAAATCTCTCTAACAATTTCACCTCTTAGTAAAAATCCTAACACTTTTAAATTTCCTAAGAGGCTGGTTTCTTTGCTTGTTGCTCAATTGTCCTTTGCTCACACGGGCATGAAGCTCCATATGAGGTCAGAACCTTGCCCCTCTTACTGTCCCTGTATTTCCATGGACTAAAAAAGGCATCTGACAGAGTTGTTGACAAACAAATACATTTGAAAGAATAAGCAAATTCAAAAGTTATTATTTATTTGTCATCTTCTCCACCAATCTTTGATCCTCCTGAGACTTGTGACTTACATGATTCAATCTCTGTGTTTCCGGCAACCTCTGCCGAGCAGAAGGAAATCAATATGTGAATGAATGCTTGAATAAATGTAAAATCTCTAACATGGCCTCCATCATCAGATCTCTCAGGAGTTCTGAGTAGTGAGATTTAATGACAAAATAACCTAGTTCTATAGCATGTGACTGAAGGCAAAGGATAGCACAGAACTCGGAGGAAAAGCGGCTCTGCTATTTTGCAAGAGAACTGTGTTTATATAGACAGGAAATGTCGACAAAACAAGTAACTAATATCTAAATGAGTATAGGGAAAAGAATAGAGTTCACAGATGTGAAGAAACAGGGAATAGTGAAGACATATTTTGGGCCAGGTGGATGATGGATCATGGGATCATGGCAGGATGTATTTCCCAGATAGTTTCAGGAACATTTCCCATCCCACATGCCCTTCTTAGACTGTGCCATTAACATTTATTCCATCTGATAATGGGTCTATTTCCCCTTCTCTTGAAACTAGACAGACTCTTGTGACTACCTCAACCAATAGGAAACAGTAGAATTGATCCCACTTCACCTCCAACTTTGGATAACAAGAGTGCCATATACTCCTGCTTTGTTCTGTTGGATGGCTTTCCCTTGGGGCCCAGCTACTCACGCTGTAAGCAAACCCAAACAGCTACATGGAGACTCTGGTATACACGTTCTGGCCAACCACCTCGGCTAAAGCCAGCATAAATTATTAGAACCTTCAGATAATACAGGCCATCTGACATTGAGACATCTTAGCCTTTCCAGGGGAGGCCCAGATTCTATGAAGCAGAGAATCCATCCTGTCTGTGCCCTTTTCAATTTGCTGACCCACTGCATCTGTAAGTATAATAAAATGATTGTTGTTTCATTATGCCACTAAGTTTGGAGTGTTTATCATACAGCAATTAGAACGGGAACATAGAAAAAGGAGTTAGTAGAGGCACCTGTATTATGTGGATGAAGAGAATATGTGGACTGTTAGGTCCCTCAGTGCCTGGACCATCTCGGACCAGGCAAGAATAAAAACTCTTATCACACGTTAATATCATGACATGCAATCCTTATGTTGTCACCATTCAGAAAGCATAACCACCAAGGCAATTGGTCTGGTCACTGGCTAGTATTCAGAGCTAGTAGTAGATACAGATATGAACTGGCAGAGGCCAGGCCTCAACACAAAGTAGGTTCAAATTCAGTGTGAAAATACGAGTCTCAGGCATCGCGACCAAAATCATACATGAAACACAAGATAAGGAACTTAAATGTACTACTGACTTTAAAGAAATAAAAAAAAGAATGCTTCTAGTTTTAGAAGGTCCCTCTGGGAATGTTTTAAGAAGGGGTAGTAACAATTTTTTTTTCTATAAAGCTGACAGATACATTTTCTAATTAGTTTTCTCTGTAGACATTACCATTCAAATAAAATTTTTATCTAATGAGCCCTGGTAATTTTTGCAGCCCTAGAAACAGCTAATCCTTAAACTAAAATCAAAAAACTCTTCCTCAACATTTTTTTTTCATTTATACAATCGATTCAAGAAGAAAGGGGTGAAACAGGCGAAAGTTAATTCCTAACATTCCCCAGGAAACGGTCCCAAAGCAATGTAGTAAGTTAACTGCTCCTTCTCTGTGCTTCCATTGTAAGGAGAGCGTCCTCTCATGGCATTACGGGGTATAAGAGTTACTCCCTACTTAGCGTCAGTTTCTTTCTTCCCTGCTGAATATCACAGGACATTCTTTAGTTCCTTGCTCTGGGCATTTTCACAGATTCCCAGCCCAGAGTACGTGGGTAAAAAAGCAATATGTAATTAAATATTTGGGGAAAGTCTTTCTTAGTAGAGACCAGGAGCTCAGGAGAGGAATTTGCACTTGGCCAAATTGTTACCACCTTGGAGCATAGTGGAGGTTCCTTGAAATTACATTGCAAGAGAATGTGGAAATTGTGTAATTTCTCCACAAAAGCATATATTGGATGAAAATATATCAAATGGACAATTAAAGTCAAAATAGTTTCTTGACACGTCCCTGGTTCTGTCCTTGCACTTGCATATCCTATATGGCCCATTCTTCAAATAAGAGTCAGAGCGAGCTTTAAAAATAAGTCAGATAGTGACAGCTATTGGCTCAAAACCTTCTTATGGCTTCCATTTCATTCATAATAGAATTCGATATGTAGCCTCCAAGCCCTACATATCCTGGCCCCAGCCTATTTCCTACTCCATACCCTAAAGCTCTCTGCTTTGCTTTTCTCAGCCTGGCCACTTTAATGTTCTCTGCCTCAGGGCCTTTGCATTCCCACTGCTCATGCCTGCAGGACCCTCCCCTCAGCTTGTCTTCTGAGGTTCACTCTGTCTTTTTGCTTAGTGTCCTCCTACACTACCACTGTCTTCCTTCCCAAGTACTTTCAACCACCCTCTATCCATATACTGTGTTTTGTTTACTTCATAGTACTTATTGCTACCTGATATTATCTCAGGTATTTTATTTTTATTTGCTTATTATCTGTCATTTCCACTAAAATTCAAGTTTCATTCAGGCAGGATCGTTAATGAGTCCACTGTGAATCTCCATACACTAGCATGTAGCCCGTGCTCAATAAATATCTGCTGAAAAATTGAATGACATTAGATGGATTAAAAGCAACATTTACATTTATCTGAGTATTCACCTGTGTATGCTCACCTAGTATTTCTTATTTGTTTGTATAGAACCTGAGATTTTAGTGTGTCAGAGATTATTCAACTAAAAAATCGCATTCAATGCAGCAAGAAGTAAATAAGAGAATCATATCAATATTAATTTATCATTTGGGTGCTAGGCATCATACCAGGTGTTTGATATACATTTTCTCAGTACCTATTGTCTTCCTAATCACTCTATGGATTTCATACTTGTGCCCATATAATGATGTGAACATTTATATTCAGAGACCCAAGACAGGAGGCCAGAATTTGAACCCAGATCAGTCTGACCCACTGCCAGTGCACTTTTCCACTGCATGGCTTTGCCCATTTCCTCTTAATAATTTCACTCAACAAGAAATAGGTCCTTTTTGGCACAAGCCTGCATGCACCAAGACCTCATTATCGGTCTCCAGTAATGGGCAGTGGCTTGGGTTTTGAATCATAAACCCATCCAAACTGCCTTTTCTTTCCTTTATTTCATTTGCCCTCTTCGAATTCTCTCTTTTTTTTTTCCTACTGTAAAGTAATTAAATACAGTCCATTGTATCTAACCAGGGTTCATGCACCTGTGAAAGGGCTTTGCTGTCATTGAATTAGATTATGCAAACAGGAAGAATTGTTACAGCTTTCAGTCACAACTGTTTAGCAGTGTTCATAGATACCTTTGATCATATTGGGGTCAAGGGCTGAAACTTTCTTCCACTATCCCTAATTCTATCTGCTTCCAACCTCACACTACTACATGCAATTATAATGATCAGACTCCGTGAAAACATAACATGCAAAGCATCTAGAAAGATACCCAGTTTGCATCTCTCCCCAGTGGCCCACCGGGATTCCAAGGCCACTCTGGCTAGGACTGGACAGAATAATACAAAATGACAACAATAAAGAAACCATGCTCTACACGTTTGGGGATTCAAAAATTTCCTGTGGGAACACATGAAACATATGGGGTACAATTTCAAAATGCACTCTGAGGGATATGTGACAGTATTTTATATTGTCGGATGTTTTAGGATTTGGGTTATTTCAACACATGTGTAGTTCTTGTTTCATGACCATGTTTTGGTAAAATCACTGAGCTGGATAACATCAAGGTAAGAAATGGGAAATGAGAGAGTCCTTATCTTATGTGAGAGGTGGCTCTGGGGAAAATGTAATTGAAGTAACATGCCTGCACATTGAGGTGGTTTGCAAAGGCAACATTAAAGAGAAGTCTGTGAGCCTCAGTAGGTTTTGAGTCCTAGCAGGTTACCAAAGGGCAATTGCAAGGTTGAATATATGAGCTTAGAAAGGTAAATTCTTCTGGGGGCCCTGGGTGGCTCGGTAGGTTAAGCATCCAACTTCAGGTCAGGTCATGATCTCACAGTTCATTGGTTCAAGCCCTGCTGCGGGCTCTGTGCTGACGGCTCAGAGCCTGGAACCTGCTTCGAATTCTGTGTCTCCCTCTTTCTGCCCCTCCCCTGCTCACGCTCTGTCTCTATCTCTCCTAAAATAAATAAACATTAAAATTTTTCTCAAATATTAAAAAAAGGTAATTCTTATGATTCTCTACTAAGTTCTTCCTTCTAGTGTTATTAATAGTTCTCACTGACAATAGAGTTGACTGTTCAACTGTTTCGATTAAAAAAATAACAAAATGTGTGAGTCTGTCATTGATGATTCCTTGCCTGTAAAGGAGATTAAGGAATTCCCGTTCCATCATTCCATTTCTCCCAAGAAGGGCTATTGTTGGGTGAAGGACTAACCTGAGTCTTAGTGTTAGGCATGTGAACTTTCAGGAGAGTGATTAAAAGTTCAAGGGGGCGCCTGGGTGGCTTGGTCGGTTGAGCGTCCGACTTCAGCTCAGGTCACGATCTTGCGGTCCGTGAGTTCGAGCCCCGCGTGGGGTTCTGGGCTGATGGCTGGGAGCCTGGAGCCTGCTTCCGATTCCGTGTCTCCCTCTCTCTCTGCCCCTCCCCCTTTATTGCTCTGTCTCTCTCTGTCTCAAAAATAAATAAAAACATTAAAAAAAAAAGTTCAAAAGCTCCATATGTCTTGAAACATTCTCCATTTTTATTTGATATTTTGGATGATCTGTCACACTGTTCTTCCTTTTTTATTTTCCATCTGTGATACTAATGAGTTAAAATGGAGCTGGGCTCTTGAGTTAAAATGGAGCTGGGCTCTATTTAAAAAACTAAGTGGATATTAAAGTAGGCCTCCAAAAAGACAGAGTGAAGGGTTCCGGTTAAGTGACCATAGGAGTCCAGGGCATCAGCAGGCAATAATGCATCCCATTATTTCTTTTTATATTCTTCAAACTACGGGATTTATGACGTCAAGCATGGGGAACAGCATGGCCATATTAAACCACTAATTTAGGGTTTGTGTGCTTGGCTCAGTCATTCTTAAGAAGATAGCTAAATAAATACGTGAGTATTATCAATAATGAATACAAAACATGTTATAAAATGCTTCCACATTTGTTTCTATAGCTGATGTTAGCAAATCCTAAGAGTCATAAGTTATTTTTATGTTACAGTTGAGAAGAATGTGTTGAGGAAGGTGAAGAGACATACCCAAGGGTGATAAACTGATCTCAGATCACAAATTCTGCTCTTCTATTTATGCTGGAGGAAAGACTGAGAGGCAATAGACAAAACTGGCAAATATAAAAGTTATATTTACAATGGAAAAGTGGTAGAAATTATGATTTCTGGCAAATTGAAAACTGAAACCTATGAAGAAGACAATCCTGTATTTTAAAACAACAGCCTATTAAAATTCCTAAAATAGAAGTGAGAATCCTTACAGACACTGTGTACTGATACAGGCTGATTGTGCTTTATTCATGAGGTTTCCTAGGTTAAGCTAATCATATTTACGTATTGCAATATTCAAAGTTCTCAAATTGCCCACAAATAATTTAATACATCTGACCCAAATGGCTGCAAGCACTGCCAAAATTCATTTGCAAATTTGCATTATCATCTAGAATATAATGTTACAGAAAGCTAATCCAAGGGTTGATTTTTTTTTTCTTTCTACCCTTCCCTATGAAGAGCAAACAGATGGTCTGATTTGGGTATCAATAAAGGTATCACACTTTCAAGTGTGAGTTAAGACTACCCTAAACGATCTACTGTAACTGTTGTTTCCAAGTTTAGAAGGTAGTAAAAACAAACAAACAAACAAACAAACAAACAAACAGCAGTGTTTTTCAAGAAGAGGGGCTAGAGAGAAAGTTAGGGAGGGTCCTGATTTCAGATTCTCCTGAGTAGCCAATCCCCCTAGTTGTGCGAAGTCTACCACATAGAAATTTAGAACTTATTCAAGAAAAAAAAAAAAAACTCCCTTCCAAAGTTTAGTTGTGACTCTGTTTCTATATCTCCCTCCACCTGCTGTGCAAAGAGGAAATATCCAGAGCCCTTGGGTTTGCTAAGTTATGGAGAAGAGAAATAGAAAATGTGGAAAATTAAAGGGACTATAATGTATGAAGGCAGAGGACTGGAGATGAGGAAATGATTTAGAGAAAAAGTAAAAGAAATCTACGAAAGGTTCTCATGTGGTTGACTGAAATTTCACCAGGCTTGTGAAAGCATTTAACTACTAGAGAAACCATGATTACAAAGGAACGTTAAAATGAACAGTTTTTAGAATTCACCCAGAGGAAGGGTTTGTTTTAGTTCTCCCCAATCAGAGGACAGAGACCTCACTGGGTACTTGGGCCCCTTAGTAATATGGAGTAAGACTGCTTTAGACTTGCCCTAAAAAGCTTTAGAAAGAAGCCTCAGAAGACTCTTAGAACGGAAACCAACACTCTTTAAAGTAACGAAACCAAGTACAAGACATAAAAAGACATCTTTTTAAAAACCAGGTACTGGGGAGTCTGGGTGGCTCAGTCTGTTAAGCGTCGGACTCTTGATTTCATCCCAGGTCATGACTTCGTGATTCATAGCATCAAGCCCCATGTCAGGCTCTGTGCTGACAGTGCAGAGTCTGCTTGGGATTCTCTCTCTCTCTCTCTCTTTCTCTCCTCCCCTCCCCTGTGTATTCACTCTCTCTCTCCCTTCAAAATAAATAAACATTTAAAAACTAATAAAAATAAAATTAAAATTAAAAATCAACACCTAGTATTTAATAAAGAATATAATCCACATGCATGAGAAAAATCAGTCCATTGAAACAAAGAGAAGGAACAGATATAATGGAATCAATAGGCATTTATATTTATAAATTATAAATTTTGTTAAATTATATTTATATTATTATAAATATTATAATATTTAGAGGACTATAAAGAAAATTATAAAATTATAAATTTTTATATTATAATTATGTTTTATTTTTTTATAAATATTATATTATAAATATTTTTAAGGATTCAAAGAAAATCTTAAAGTTATTGAGAAAAAATTGAATATATAAAAAGAATAAATACAATAAATAAATAAATAAATAGACATGAAACAAATATAGGATCTAATATGAAAAAATGTCCTGGATGGACTTAATGGACCATTAGTCATCAAAAAAGAAAACTAATGAACTTGAAGACAAAGCAAGAGAAATTAAGAAACTGACACCCAGTGAGAAAAGATAATAAACAGAAAATGAATAGAGTTTCACTAACCCAGGAGATAATATCAAGTGGTTTGATATATGAACACTTTGTGTCACAAAAAGAAAAAAAGAGGAGTTCCTGGGTGGCTCAGTCCATTAAACGTCCAACTCTTGATTTTGGCTCAGGTCATGATCTCACAGTTGTGAGACCGAGCCCCATGTCAAGCTCTGCACTAACAGTGTTCAGCCTGCTTGGGATTTCTCTGTCTCCCTCTCTCTCTCTCTGCCCCTCCCTTATTCTCTCCCTCTCTCTCTCCTTCTCAAAGTAAATAAATCAACTTAAAAAATAATAATAAAAGAGGCACAGAGAAACATCTTTCAAAGAAAAATGGCCACAGTTTTAAAATGATTAGACTACAAACGCACACATGTATGATGTTAAATTAAACACACAGAATAAACTCCAAAAAGTTGCCAAACAAGAAATATCATATTAAAAATGTCTAAAATAAGAGTGACGAAGAAAGAAATCTTAGAAGGTCTGAGTGAACAAAGATACATTATTTCGAGAAGAACAACAATATAATTTTTTTTGCAAGATTTTCAGAAACTCTGCAAGTCTGAAGACAAAGACATATTTAACACGCCGAGAAGAAAAGACCGCCAAAGCAGAATTTCATACACAGGAAAAACATACATCAAAGTGAAGGAAAATAAAGATTTTTTTTTTCGGACATTAATTCATTGTTGACAGACTTGCAGTAAAAAAACGTTAAAGGTAACTCTCCAGGCAGAATAAAATTGGCACCAGGTAGGAAAGACCTACATGAAAAGAATAAATAGCTCTGGAAGTGGTAAATATGTGGTAAAGATAAACTATTTTATCTTTAGTCCATTATCTTTGGAGGCATGCTAAAGTTTGAAATTTATAAGAGAACCTTATTAAACCCCTGAACTGTGTACCTAATTACCTCAGGAAAGGAAACAAACAAACAGACAAACAAAAAACAACTACTGATCATGTCAAAAGACCTTACTATACTATATACGGTTATATTATCACTGGAAAATCTTTTAAATTTTATGACCATTTTCATCATATGTGAAAAGGGATGATACTAGCTTTGCTATGTGTCTCCCAGAATAGACAAGAGAATAAAGAAATATAGTCAAGGGAAGAGATCTTTTAAAAGATTCAACTAACAGGGGCACCTGGGTGGTTTAGTCGGTTAAGTGACTCTTGGTTTCAGCTCAGGTCACGATCTCACAGTTCCTGGGATTGAATCCTGCGTCTGGCTCTGTGCTAACAGTGGGAAGCCTGCCTGGGATTCTCTCTCCCTCTCTTTCTCTCTGCCCCTCCCAAACTCCTGCTTTCCCTCTCTCTCAAAATAAATAAATAAACTTAAAATGAAATCAAATATTTAACCAATATAAAATGCTTAAATTGCCATTTCTCTAACCATGTTAAATTAGGACGTATTTTTATGTACTGAGATGACAAGTATGCAAACAATGATACCGTCTGTGCTCTCATAGGGTGCTTAGTCTGACAGCACATATAGGGATTAAGCAGAAACTTTACTAATAAATGTCCCAGCAGGTGGCAGATAGGCACACATGGTGGCTTATTAGGCAGTGGAAAGAATACTGACTTGGGATTCAGGCAAACAGAGTGCTAGTAAGATTTTGCTAAAAATTCAGATTTAATGCCAGGAAGTAATTTCACCAATGAGGTTAACAGTGAGTAAAATTCCTTAGCAAAGATCCCTCTGGTTCTAAAGGTCAGCTGGTTTAATTATTTTAAAACATTAATATGATAATTTAAAGTTATTGGAATAGCTTAGTGGTTCCAAGCCCTTTCATGGAGGAGGATATATTTTATTTTCCTACATTTGGACAAACATTTTTAAAAGCAATATGCATAAGTGGTTGAAATGAATAAATGATGTAGAAGGGTATAAAATGCTAAGCAACTATATATATAAATATATAGGTAACATGATTATATATACATATATATGTGTGTGTATATATATATATATATTTTTTTAATCTTATACTTGCTTCTTCTGTGTAATCTTGTGTAAATGGACTCTCTTCTCATAACATTTGTTTCCTTGTTAATGACAATGACTTCATGGATTTATCAAAACACTTCAGTGATCAAAGTAATTGCTCTTTATAAAGTACAGGCATCTAGGGAAGGTAACTGTTGTTTATAAAGTATAAGTTCTAGGGAAGATGCTTATTACTGTTATGAAGACGTTTTGATCTAAACAATAATTTTATAATATTAAATGTATGTGCTGTCTCTTTATCAACTCATTCTCAGCTCTATCTTCCACTCCATCAAAACTTCTCTGAGTTTCTTTGCCAATTGCATTGTCAGGGTCCGAAAGAACACAAAAGGAGAATCCAGGGACATCCCCAGCCCTTCCCTTCCTCTGTCCAGCTTTCCTTCACTCTCTTGGCTTCCCCAGAGGGGCTGCATCTCGCCTCTGTGAATGTCATGATCCAGCAGGGACACGGGTGGAGGCAGAGCTTTATGTGGTACAGCAGGAGAAGTGTTTTGCCACGAAGGAATCAAAAGCCAGAAGAGATCATTTACTTGTCCAGAAACGAGGTAGACTGAATCAGGCCTTTAATTACAAGTACACTGATTTTTCTTTTGACATATTACTTTTAAATGAGATTTTACATTCTGTGTATAGGTGAAATCATATGGTATTTGCCTTTCTCTGACTGACTTATTTCACTTAGCATAATGTTCTCTAGGTCCATCCATGTTGTCACAAATGGGAAAAATCTCATTCTTTTTTATGTGGAAGTAATATTCCATTGTGTATATATATATATATATATATATATATATGCCACATCTTTATCCATCTTAGCTGCTGTCAATAATGCTGCAATAAACATAGGGGTGCATATATCTTTTCAAACGAGTGTTTGTGTTTCCTTTGGGTAAATTCCCAGTAGGGGAATTACTGGATCATATGGTGTTTCTATTTTAATGAGACAAATGAACAAACAAAAAGCAAATAGACTAAGTACAGAGAACAAACTGGAAGTTGCCAGAGAACAGGTGGGTGGGGGGTGGGCAAAATAGATAAAGAGGATTAAGAGGTGCAAACTTCCAGTTATAAAATAAATAAGGCATGGAGTGCCTGGGTGGCTCAGTTGGTTAAGCGTCTGACTCTTGATTTTGGCCCAGGTCATGATCTCACGGTCATGAGATCGAGCCCTGTGTGGGGATCCATGCTGACTGTGGGACCTGCTTGGGATTCTCTCTCTGTCTCTCTCTGTCCCTCCCTACCCCTCAAAATAAATAAATAAATAAACTTAAAAAATAAAATAGGTCACAAAGAGGAGAAGTACAAAATAGGGGTTATACTCAACAACATTGTGATAGTGTTGTATGGTGATGGATGGTGACTACACTCTTCCAGGTGAGTACTGAGTAATGTATAAAATTGTTGAATCACTATGTTGTGCTGAAATTAATATACATTGTCTATCAACTATATGCCAATAATAAATTTAAAAAAAAATTTTTAACGTTTATTTTTGAGACAGAGGGAGACAGAGCACGAACGGGGGAGGGTCAGAGAGAGAGGGAGACACAGAATCTGAAACAGGCTCCAGGCTCTGAGCCATCAGCACAGAGCCCGACGCGGGGCTCGAACTCACGGACCACAAGATCGTGACCTGAGCCGAAGTCGTACGCTTAACTGACTGAGCCACCCAGGCCCCCCCCAATAATAAATTTTTAAATGAGATTTTAGTACCAGAAACTTTCAATGAAAAATAAAACTGTAATCAGAGTATTAATATTATCCCCACCAGTAACATCTAAGCTTGAAAACTACCTTTTTTAGTATGTTTTATTTTTTTTTAATTTACACAGAAAAAAAAAAAATACTTCTAGCCTAAGTAATCCCCAACAGGCATTTTGTTTAAATGCTGGGTTTGTAATTTGTCTTAATTTCATCAAAATTTTTAATATTATTACCATTGGTTTCAATATCTGAAACATATTGTGATGAAACTCCATATTGCTAAAATGTTTGGTTGTCACGTTTTCTTCTGTGAGTGGTTATTTAAAATGTCCTTACACCTGAATGTCCTTACACCTAAAGGAACTTCCTGGGCAATAAAAAAAGTAACAGCATGGTTCTTCTAAGTACAGTTCTTTAAATTTTAAAGTTATACCATGTGCAGTTAAGTTACTTTAAAATCCAAGGACGCATTGGAACTTTGTTAAAATATGAGATGCAATATGAAATTTAAAATAACACCTGTATCAAATGAAACAGAATATAAAAGATCATCCCCCAATCCCAGTCTCCCCAGTTAATAGCTGGTTGATGTCTAATAAATCCTTAACTTCTCTTTTCCCCCATTCCTTCCTTTATTCTTCATAATGGTCAGTCCTGTTTCCCTCATTGCATCGTGTAGTTACCTAGTGCAAAAAATGGTACCTACACCAGTGGTAGGCTCCTACAAGGGCACAGAATCTGTTCCATTCATTTTCTTCCCCATCTGAAAGCTTAAATACAACTTAACTGGATTCTTTATGTTTTATCTTAACATGGGAAATCTTTGCCTTAACCTTGAGACATTAATGTAGGTGATGTGAAACACCCCACACAATTTATTACACACTTCAACAGATTTTGAAATTGAGGAGTTCAAGGAAGTTAAACATATATTGTTATTGTGAGTCTTTCCTATGCTAATGTGCATGTCCAAGGAGACATTGGGGGAAAGGGGTACCACCTTTCCCAAATTACTTGACCTTGGTAAACCTATAATTTGTAACTCGGGTTGGGAACAATGCATTAAACTACTAGCCACACTGTCTCATTAATAATGTAGAGACTTAGAATGTCAGCACAGACAAAGGCCTCAGAGTATATTCTGAACAATAATGTTATTCCACAGTCAATGAAAATAAGACATAGGGAAGGAAAGAAATGTTCTAATTAGTTGGTTAACTCGTGGATTAATTAGTTAGTTAACTTCTTCATTTATTCTCCATATAGTTATCAAGCTCTGGTGATGTGCCAAGCAGACTGTTACTCTATATGGAAAAAAAAAAAAAAAAACGATGAATGATAAAGGCATAAAGGTCTAAGTCCAGGAAACAATTTGGTCAGAGAAGGCTTTGGAATGGATGGGACCCTTGAGTTTGATCTGAAAGGATAGGAAAAGTTTGCCAAGTAAAGAAAAAGTATTGGGGCAGAGGAAGAAGACAGAGAAACAAGAAAGCAGACTGAATATTTTGAGAACAGCAAATTCCATGGATTTTGAACCAAAGAATTTGAACTATCCCTTAAGCACCAGGGTACAATTGAGGTGATTTAAGGAAGGGGATGTTGCAGAAATAATTATGGAAAGAATGTGCTGATACCCAAGGAGAAGATACATTTAAAAAGAGAACAATTGAGGTGTCTGGGTGGCTCAGTCAGTTAAGCATCTGACTCTTGGTTTTGGCCCAGGTCATGATCTCATGGTTTGTGAGTTCAAGTCCCACATTGAGCTCCACACTGTCAGCATACTGTCAGCTTGGGATTCTCTCTCTTCCTCTCTCTAGGCCCCTCCCCTGCTCACTCTCTCTGTCTCTCTCGAAATGAATAAACTTAAAAAGCTTTTAAAAATAAAAAAGGGAACAACTGTAAAAAAAACTGTGTTGGTATAGAGATTAAATACATTTTAGCTTTTAACAGATAGATACAGATGTTTATATACACCCAAGGTAGGGATCAGCATGGAGGGAGCACACTCACCAAACTTTAAAATCCCTGGCATTCTAAGTCATTGTTAAACATTTGAAACAGAATCTATTTGAGTAACATATGTTTCTGGTCCAAGTGTCCAAGATTAACTGTTAAATTCCTTTTTCAGTTTTTGGTTGTGTGCTTGGGAATATGGCATAATTGAAGGGTTTTCTATCTATATTGAAAGAGGGTACCTACATAAAACATCATTAAAGCTAAGAAGCAATATTTGGATAAGGGCTAAGTCCCCATTTTCTAATGTTTGCTCAAAAACCCAGAAAAACACTGTGAACTGGGGCTGTCTTGGTGGGCATCCTAAAGGAGGTGAGATGGAACAGAAGCTAGAGAAGTATGTAGAATCTATCAGGACAGAATTGGCAATCTGGTGTTAAATTCTGTGAGATTTTGTCTCTCCTTATAAAGAAAATAATATTTACCTTTCTTATAATACCTACCTCACAGCATTGCTTCACAGTTTAAAATTAAATATGGTAATTTATATATAATGTGTTTCTAAAACATCTGCCTAAACAGATGCTATTTTTTGGACATCTCTAATATAACAAGCAGAATGGAAAGGTGGCAGTTTGGGAAAGAAAAATGGTGGCTGTACAGTTAAGCAGTTTTCCTCCTAAATTCCTTTCTTCCTCTTGTCTTTTTACCCTATTCCTTTGTATGCTGTCTCTTTACTCTCTCCTTTTTCTTCTGTCCCTATCGTTGTGCACAACTCTATGCCAGGCCCAAAACTACATTGGTTCTTACTTTCCAGAAAACCATACAATACATGCTGGGGAAGAAAACCAGGCAAGCTCCTGTAAGCACTATATTGGAATAAGTGTGTTGATGGGGGAATTGGAGGGAGATTTACTTTTCTTAGGGGAGAAGGCAAAAACTATCAAACACATTTCCCAGGAGGGGCCAAGACGGCAGAGCAGCATGGAAGTTCTCAGTTTCTCTCATTCCTTAAATGCAACCAGATTAGCCCCAAACCATTTTGCACACCTAGAAAATTAATCTGAGGATTAACAACAATCTGCATAACTTGAGCCACAGAACTCAGCAGGCACATGGCACAGAGAGGTGAATTAGGGGAGAGAGAAGCCACAGAGGGCAGGGAGCTGTTTTGCAGACAGAGGACAGAGAAAAGGGAGAGAGTGCAGGAAAATCACTCCTACTCAAAGTATTTAGAGAGAAAGAGAAAGAGTGGAAACACTCACAAGGGACTGAACAAGAAAGTGAGAAAGAAGAAAGGAGAGTGTCCCAATACACTAGGACTCTATAAACAGGGGAGAGCAGAGTCAGAAATTTCAAAGCTCAGTATCTAGTGGTGCTCTGGTGGGAAGACCGAATCCCCAGGAGCAGGCAGCAAGGTCCAAGGGGTCTGTGAGTCACATGGGAAGAAGCAGTTTCCCTGCTATCCTGCTAGGAGGGCATTTGGTAGAGGCTGTACTGCTTCCCCACAGGCAAAGTTCCCAGCGGAACCTGGGGAACAGATGACTGCTGGTATTGGAACAAAAATGCAAGGGGGAGGGGAAAACTGGTGCTGGCTGTATGTTGTTTTGCCATAATCTCTGAACCTCTGCTGCTGTGTGATTGCACAAACATTTTCTGGGGCAAGCAGGCACCTGACCTCCATCTCTGAATCTCTTCAACAGTGCAACCACACACATGTTCTGGGGCAAGCTGACACCCAGCCGTTGTCCGGTGAGATCCTCCCCCTGAGGGTCAGAGTAGGTCCAAGCTACAGGGCTCTCAGAAGTGAGAGGTTTGGAGACATAGCCCCACATGGGATATAATTTGGAAGGGAGTTGCCACCTGACAGGCTGAAGGCTTGGATGCAGACAGTGTAGAAGCAGGGAGTGGACGGAAGCTGGAGACAAAGGAGGGGTGCTTGATTGCTGGTTGGTGAGAGCGCAGAGTCCCTGTGCCATAGACTGGGAAGCTGGGTGATTCCATTTTCACCTCTCCTGCATATGCACATCCATGCACATGTATGCCACACCGCTCCACCCCAGTAAGCTAAGCAGAGCCACCTAGTGGAGAACAGAACCATTACACCAAGCCCTGTCCAAATGAGCCAACCAAGCTCAGACCCTAGAGGACCACTACAAGTGTCTTCGCCTGCTTAGCTTATGGACTATAAAGTGCTTCATAGTTTGGCTTCTAGGGGAAACTGGATGTAATTTCACTCGGATTTCATTCTGTTCACTGTTTCATCTATTTTTTTTTTAATTTTTTTCTTTTTCTTTTCTTATACTTGGGTAGAGAAAGAGAAAAACTATTTTTATTTTCCATTTTTTTTAATATTTAAAAAAATTTTTTACCAAATTTCTTTGGTAAATTTTGTTACTCTATTTTACTTTCTTTATTTCATTTTATTCTATTGCATACATTTTTAAAATTTTCAAATATTTCTCACTTTTTTAAAATTTTCTTTCCTTTTTTTTCTCTATCAAGCTTCTTTCAAAAACCAGACCAAAATACACCTAGGATCCAGCTTCATTTTACTTTTTGTGTTGTTTTTAATTTTTTAATTTTTATTTTATTAATTCTTGTTTTTCCTCCAAAATTACAAAATGAAGGAATTCACCCTAAAAAGAAAGAACAGGAAGAAATGACAGTCAACACATATATAAGCAAGATGTCTGAACTATAATTTAGAATTATGACGATAAGAATACTAGTGGGGTTGAAAAAAGTATAGAATCCCTTTCTGTGGAGATAAAAGAAGTGAAATCTAGTCAGGAAGAAATTTAAAATGTTATAACTGAGATGCAATCTCAAATGGATGCCATGGCAGCAAGGTTAGAGGAATCAGAGCCGCGAATCAGTGGTATAGAAGACAAAATTATGGAGAATAATGAAGCAGAAAAAAAAAAAGAGGGAAACTAAGGCAAAAGAGCATGATACAAGAATTAGAGAACTTGTATCTAGGAAGGAATAACATCTGAATCATAGGAGTCCCAGCGGGTGAAGAGATTAAAAAAAAGGGGGCAGAAGGTTTATGTGAGTGAATTATAGCAGAAAACTTTCCTAACCTAGGGAAAGACACAGACATCAAAATCCAAGAAGCCCGGAGAACTCCCATTAGATTCAACAAAAACCGACATAAACATAACATATCATAGTCAAACTCAGAAAATAGACAGACAAGGAAAGAATTGTGAAAGCAGCAAGGGAACAAAGTCCTTAAACTATAAGGGAAGACAGATCAGGTTTGCAGTAGACCTATCCATGGAAACTTGGCAGACCAGAAAGGAGTGGCAGTACATATTTAATGTGCTGAATTGGCAAAATATGCAGCCAAGAATTCTTTAATGGCAAGGCTGCCATTCAAAATAGAAGGAGAGATGAAGAGTTTCCCAGATGAACAAAAACTAAAGAAGTTTGTGACCACTAAATAAGCCCTGCAAGAAATTTTAAGGGGGACTCTCTGAGGGGAGAAAAGATAAAACAAAACAAAACAAAACAAACAAACAAACAAAAAGCCAAAAGCAACAAAGACTAGAAAGGATCAGTGAACACCACCAGATACTCTAACTCCACAGGCAACACAATGGCACTAAATTCATATCTTTCAGTACCTACTCTAAATGTCAATGGACTAAACGCTCCAATCAAAAGACATAGGGTATCAAAATGGATAAGAAAACAAGATCCATCTATATGCTGTTTATAAGAGACCATTTTAGACCTAAAGACACCTTCAGATTGAAAGTAAGAGGATGGAAAAACATCTATCATGCTAAAGGTTGTCAAAAGTAGCCGTACTTATATCAGACAATCTAGATTTTAAAATAAAAACTGTAACAAGATATGAAGAAGTGCATTATATCATAATTGAGAGGCCTATACACCAAGAATATCTAACAATTATAAACATTTATGCCTTCAATGTGGAAAACCCAAATATATAAATCAGTTAATCACAAACATAAAGAAACTCATTGATAAAAATACCATAATAGTAGGGGACTTCAACACCCAACTTATATCAATGGGCAGAAAATCAACAAGGAAACAATGACTTGAATGAAACACTGGACTGGATGGACTTAATAGATATATTCAGAATATTTCATCCTAAAGCAAAAGAACATACATTCTTCTCAAGTGCACATGGAACATTCCCCAGAATAGATCACATACTGGGACACAAACCAACCTTAACAAGTACAAAAAGATGGAGATTGTATCATTCATATTTTCAGACCACAACACTATGAAACTTGAAATCAACCACAAGAAAAAATTTGGAAAGACAATGAATACTTGGAGATTAAAGAGCATCCTACTAAAGAATGAATGGGTTAACCAAGAAGTTAAAGAGGAAATTTAAAAATACATGGAAGCCAATGTAAATGATAACACAGCAACCCAAAACCTCTGGGACGCAGCAAAGGTGGTCATAAGAGGGAGTATATAGCAATCCAGGCCTTCATAGAAAAGGAAGAAAGGTCTCAGATACACAACCTAACCTTACACCTTAATTAGCTGTAAAAAGAACGGCAAATAAAACTTAAACCCAACAGAAGATGGGAAATAATAAACATTAGAGCAGAAATCAATGCTATCAAAATGAAAAAAAAAATAACAGTAGAACAGATCAATGAAACCAGGAGCTGGTTCTTTGAAAAAATTAACAAAATGATAAACCCCTAGCCAGTTTGTTCAAAAAAATAAAGGAAAGGACCCAACAACAAAAAAAATCAAGAATGAAAGAGGAGAGATAACAACCAACACTGCAGAAATACAAATAAGAGGCTATTATGAGCAAATAATAGGCCAACAAATTGGGCAATCTTGAAGAAATGAACAGATTCCTAGAAACATATAAACTGCTTAAAACTGAAAAAGGAAGAAATAGAAAATATGAACTGATCTATAACCAGTAAAGAAATTGAATTAGTAATTAAAAATCTCAAAAAAAAACCCAAAAAACAAAAAAAAACACAAGAGCCCAGGGCCGGATGACTTTCCAGGGCAATTCTACCAAACACTTAAAAAAGAGTTAACACCTATTCTTTTGAAGATGTTCCAGAAAATAGAAATGAAAAGAAAACTTCCAAACTCATTCTATGAGGCCAATATCACCTTGACTCCAAAACCTGACAAAGACCCCACTAAAAAGGACAACTACAGACCAATTTCCCTGATAAGCATGAATGCAAAAATTCTCAACAAGATACCAGCCCACCAGATCCAACAATACATTAAAAGAATTATTCACCATGATCAAGTGGAATTTATACCTAGGATGCAGGGCTGGTTCAATGTCCACAAATCAATCAATGTGACACATCACATTAATAAAAGAAATAATAAGAACCACATGATCCTCTCAATAGATGTAGAGAAAGCATTTGACAAAATACAGCATTCTTTCTTGATAAAAACCCTAAAGAAAGTATGGACGTAAGGACCATACCACAAAAATCATAAAAGCCATATATGAAAGTCCCACTGCTAATATCATCCTCAATGGGGAAAAAGATTTGAGATCTTTCCCCCTAAGGTCAGGAACACAACAGGGATGTCCACTCTCTCCACTGTTATTCAACATAGTCTTCTTAGCCTCAGCATTCAAATACAAAGAAATAGAAAGCATCCAAGTCACCCAGGAGGAAGTCAAACTTTCACTGTTCACAGATGACATAATACTCTATCTGGAAAACCCAGAAGACAAAACACTGCTAGAACTGATCCATGAATTCATCAAAGTTGCAAGATATAAAATCAATGCACAGAAATCGGTTGCGTTTATATACACCAATAATGAAGAAGCAGAAAGAGAAATCAAGGAATTAATCCCCTTTACAATTACACTAAAAACCATAAAATACCTAGGAATAAAACTAACCAAAGAGTTGGAAAATCTATACATTAAAAACTACAGAAAGTTTATGGAAGAAACTGAAGAAGACACAAAATTTGGAAAAATATTCCATGCTCATGGATTGGAAAAATAAATACTGTTAAAATGTCAATACTACCCAAAGCAAGCTACATATTTAATGGAATCCCTTTCAAAATAACAACAGCATTCTTCACAGAGCTAGCACAAAGATTCCTAAAAATTTGTATGGAATCAGAAAAGATCCTGAATTGCCAAAGCAATCTTGAAAAAGAAAACCAAAGCAAGAGGCATCACAATCCTGGACTTCAAGCTGTATTACAAAGCTGTAATCATCAAGACAGTATGGTACTGGCACAAAAACACTCAGATCAATGGAACAGAGTAGAGAATCCGGAAATGGACTCACAAACATATGGCCAATATTTGACAAAACAGGAAAGAATATCCAGTGGAATGAAGACAGTGTCTTTAGCAAATGGTGTTGGGAAAACTTGGCAGACATGCAGAAGAATGAACCTGGACCACTTGCTTACACCATACACAAAAATAAACTCAAAATGGATGAAAGACCTAAATATAAGACAGGAAGCCATCAAAACCCTACAGGAGAAGGCAGGCAAAAACCTCTTGACCTCGGCCCCAGAAACTTCTTACTCAACATGTCTCTGGAGGCAAGAGAAACAAAAGCAAAAATGAACTCCTGGGACCTCACCAAGATAAAAAGCTTCTGTATGGTGAAGGAAGCAATCAGCAAAACTGAAAGGCCACCAGCAGAATGGGAGAAGATATTTGTAAATGACATATCAGATAAAGGGTTAGTATCCAGAATCTATAAAGAACTTATCAAACTCAACACCCAAAAAACAAATAATCCAGTAAAGAAATGGGCAAAAGGCATGAATAGACACTTTTCCAAAGAAGACATCCAGATGGCTAGCAGGCACATGAAAAAATGTTCAACATCACTCATCATCAGGGAAATACAAATCAAAACCACAATGAGATATCACCTCACACCTGTCAGAATGGCTAAAATGAACAATTGAGGCAATTAGAGATGTTGGGGAGGATGTGGAGAAGAAAGAGGAACCCTTTTGCACTGCTGATGGGAATGCAAACTGGTGCAGCCACTCTGGAAAACAGTATGGAGTTTCCTCCAAAAATTAAAAATAAAGCTACCCTATGACCCCGCAATTGCACTACTAGGTATCTATCCAAAGGATACAAGTGTGCTCTTTCGAAGGTGCACACATACCCCAATGTTTATAAGCAGCGTTATCGACAATAGCCCAAATATGGAAAGAACCCAAGTGTCCATTGACGTGGATGGAGAAGTGATATATATATATATGTGTATATATATACACACACACACACACACACACACACACACACACACACTGAAGTATTGCTCAGCAATCAAAAAGAATGAAATCCTACCACTTGCAACAATGTGGATGGAACTAGAGTGTATCATGTTAAGTAAAATTAGTCAGTCAGAGAAAGACAAGTATCATATGACTTTACTCATATGTGGAATTTAAGATACAAAACAGATGAACATAAGGGAAGGGAAGCAAAAATAATATAAAAACAGGGAGGGGGACAAAATACAAGAAACTCTTAAATACAGAGAACAAACTGAGGGTTGCTGGAGGATTTGGGGGGGGGGATAGGCTAAATGGATAAGGGGCATTAAGGAGAACACTTGTTGGGATGAACACTTGGTGTTATATGTAGGGGATGAATCACTGGATTCTACTCCTGAAATCATTATTGCACTATATGCTACCTTGGATGTAAATTAAAATAAATAAATAACTAAATACAAGGCTTAAAAAGGTACTATAAATACACCAAATACTGAAAATATACTGTATATACTACAACAACAACAACAACACATTTCCCTACAGGGACATCTACCATTTCTCCAACTGCAACAGCACTCCCCATCCCAGGAAGGTGTCTGTGATTCTGTGGCCCTCTTAGTCTGCTTGACATGTTGAGAAAGGAAGAGCAAGCAGGAGGGAGAGAACCTTCTATTAGAGGATGCCATGGATTTCATGTGGGCTTACCACAGAGTTATAAGGCTATCTTTGCTATTAAGACTTTAGAATTAGCTTAATCCTCTCTTCTTACTATTGCCCTGTGGTCCAAATTTCCCAGGTTTAACAACCTAGCTATAGTGCAAAGACTTCATCCTCTGGTTTAACATAAAAGACATAGATAGAATTGTAAATTTAGTGTGATCTGGCCCGCTCATCGATAGAGTCATTAAACGTTTTTTTACAAGAGGTAAAGAGATAAGGGATCACATCTGCCACCTACTTCTCTGCTGGTCTAAGTCCCTTCCAGCCAAGCTGTCTTGTTAGAAAAACTGCCATACACAACCCTCCTCCTCATTTGAACATCCAATTTTCATACAGGCTTGCGGTAAAGATTTCAAAATATATTTTCTGTTTATATCTCATGTATAAACTGGGAACTCTGGTTGTTAATTAAGTCTTATAGACATATTTTTAGTAGAAATTATTTTTAAATGTGTTATTGGTACAAACTCATCACAGTTCTATCGGTGCCGTCTGATTCAATCACTGGCAATCACTGCATCTTGAATGAAGGCAGGTTTTGTGTGGTAACACCTCTAAAATTAGCAGGGAGAGAAAACTAGCAATATTCAGGAGGAATTTTCTCTTCACATGACACTTTACATTTTTAGAGGTGCACGTTTCCTCTTGAACAGAAACCAGAAATTGTGTTTCTTTATAATTCATGTCACATTATGAATGATTTAACTGCTCTTAAAAGATACCGGAGTGTTCATCTGCTTTTTGGGGAAAAGGACACTTATTCTCATTGTCTTATTTTGGGTGTAGGAGAGGAGGGGTGTAAGGATTCATTTCTAATGATAACAGCAAGAATGCACACACAGCTCAAACAGCCCAATGAACATCTTACTATTTCAATTCCTAAACTTCAAAGTCATTATTAATTTCTAGTTTTTCTTTCTCTATAAGAATAGTATAATTTAATACTATTGGGGGAATGTAAATTGCTGCAGCCACTATGGAAACCAGATAAAAAGTTAAAGAACTACCATATGATGCAGCAATTCTACTTCTAGGTATTTATCTAAAGGTAAGGAAATCATCTCAAAGAGATATCCACACCCCCATGTTCACTGCAGCATTATTTATAACAGTCAAGATACGGAAACAACCGAAGTGTCCATCAAGGGATGAATGGATGAAGAAAATGTGGTGTACACACACGATGTAATATTCAGCCATAAGAAAGAAGAAATTCCTTGTAGTTGTGACAATATGGATGGACCTTGAGGGCATTAAGCTAAGTAATAAGTCACACAGAGTAAGACAAATGATCTCACTTATATGAGGAATCTAACAAACAAAGCAACACTCCACGGACACATAGAAAGAGAGGAGGTTGCCATATGGGTGGGGTTTGGAGAGGTGGGCAGATGAAATGGGTGGAGTTGGTGGGGAGGTACAGAATTCTGGCTGCAAGGTAACTAGGTTGTGGGGACATGGTGTTCAGGAAGAGACTATCATTAGTGGTATTGTTAGTGCGTATGTGAAGTTGCCAGGAGGGTCGATCTTCAAAGTTCTCATCACAAGAAAACAACTTTTTGGAAATTTTCAATGGTGATGGCTGGTGACTGAACTTAATTGTGGTGATCATTTCACAGTGGGTATGAATGTGTAAACATTTTGTTGTACACCTGAAACTAACACAATGTATGATAATTATATGTCAATTAGAGGGGGGAAATTAAAAACATGGCCATAGCCCAGGTATGGAGAGAAATGTATAGGAACTAGGGCCAGCACAGGAAAGTGTGCTATGGGTGGGCATCCCCTTGCCACAAAACAATGAAGCAGACCCCCACGCCTCAAAGATGAGATCTCCTGGCATTATTTTCCAAAGGAACCCAGATCAGTCTGAGTGTCTGCTTCCATTTCCAAGTCCACTCATCTACTGACATTTGCCTACAGTCCCCAACTCTATCCCATCTACTCGAGGTTCATGGGGGACCTCAGTTACTGTCTGCATGATGTTGATGAGGAAGTCCTGCACATGTCCCATGTGTCCCATGACTGCCATTGTCTCACCCCCTTACCTTCTGCAAATGGCGGCCACGCAGAGCCCATTTCTCCATCTAGATACCCAAAGGAAAGCCTTCCCAACCATTTCAACCTCCTCTCAGAGACACTGAATGGAGCAATGAGGAGACAGTTACAACCCCCCCCCCCACACACCCACATGTTTGCAAAAGGAGGGAGGGTTGCTATACTAAAGAAACCCACCTGAGCCAAAGGCACTCTGGAAATTTCCATAATTGTGGGTGGTACATGGCTATCTTTTTAATATTCTGCTTGCATGGTTTCTAATTTCCTTTTATTAGGTGAGTCTCCCCCATAAACTTTTGTATCAAAAAAAAGAATGAATTAAAGTAGATTTCTTAAAACATAAAACAAATACAGATATGTATTTGGTGTCTTTGAATCCTTTGTAGAGTGCTGTTCAAAGCTGACAAGAAGACAGTCACAGCAGAACAAGGATAAAAGCTGCATTTATAAACACTTTAAGTACATGATGAAATATAAATAGGTGTAAGCAGTCAAGTATCTTAGCTAAATTATATTCATTTGCAAGTATATATTTACGTATGTCCTAAAATTCCATGGCCAGAGACAAAGGACAGTGAGTACAGCCATGACCTCCTGAGCCATCAGAACCCCCTGGGAACCACCAGCCCTTTAGAGTGAGAAATCTCTGTTAGGATTTTGCCATTTATGACAGAAAGCAAGAGAGGCAAACTGTAGGGAAGGGGAGAGCCCAGGATGGAGAAGATAGTACAAGAGGATGTGGTGCAGAAGGGAGAGGAGAGAAATAGAAGAATGAAAAGGGAAGAAGAAAGTATTTCCCAGAAGCAGATGTTGAAATGTCACAAGAACGTGGACGGGTAGGCTGATCCTCCACCCTGGCTTCCCCTGGGTGAAAGGAACAGGCAACTTACCCGCTCTGAGTCTCAGTGCTCACACCTGTAGAGAGACAGCTGGCTCTACCATTTAAACTTATCATTACGTGCCGATGCGGTAAACAAGTCCACACTCCCAGCACTGTTGCGCCCTGTCAGGGTGTGTGTGGCCACCTTTAATTTCAACCAAAACTCACATTTGCACTTGCAGGTTTCATGCTTGGAAATACAGGTAGGTAAAGTTGGGTTAGTCTCAGACTGCGGCGTGGGTTATCTTCTCTTGATTCTGTATTCTACTAAGCCACTTAATCAGGAGTCAGGAGCTGGGAAGGGATACATTTCCTTCTCCCACCCGTCCTAATAAAGAGGTCTTTACTTACCTGTGCCAGGACCTCCCCGCTTCTACAACCAGTCCATCCCCTCAGATGTGTAGAATAATTTAATACGGTGAAATGGTTTTTTTGGTAGATCACTATGGTAATAATTATAATCAAGGGAAAAAAAATTCCAGCATTAAACTTTCATCTCAATATGTTCAAGAGCCCTCCAACCTTTCAGAGCAATTAAAACCTGTAAAGGCTTTGCTTGGCCAATCATGACTGTAACATAATTAAAGGTATTTATTTAAAAGCCAAAATGACTGATTGGTAGGGGGTGATAATTAATTAATTTGACAAATATTGTCTTCTTCATTCCTTAAATCCTACGATCATTCTGAGTTACTCTAACTATATAATCAATGGTGTTCCTTGCAGAAACTTTCTTTAACTCTTTGATCTTCTGAGCTCTGATGTCCTGCATGGCCTCTCCATCCCACTCATGCGTTCTCAGGGAGCCCTCCAGGCTGTATGCATGCAGATGAACATAATTAGGCTAAGAGATGCATTTGTCATCTTCTGAAGATATAAACTAATGAATTTAGATGACATCCCATATTTCTTTGACTATGGAAGCTTAACCATGCTCTTGAAATTACGCATTTCCCCATCTCTACCCAAGACTCCATGGCTCCTTCCTTCTCCTACTTGATTTCTGCCACTCTCTCCCCTAACTCCTTTGTCCTTGCCACCTTTCACCATAACCTCAATTACAGCCTACCTTTTTCCCTAGATTAAATCATTTCCTCTGCTTTTAAATTCAGGAAACTGAGTACAACCTAAATATACCAAACAGAAAAACCTTAAATAGGACTATCACCAAGATTCATTTCAAAGAAGAAATTATCTAATGCCATGTGCTTATGCTTTCATGACTGTTACTCAGACTTCCCAAGTGCCTTACCATGGCACCTGTCCTTATCCTGAGGTTAGAGTTTTGTCTGAATCTTAATTTTATTGACCTAGGAACTGAAATGTAAATTCCCCAAGCTCCTTTCACCTTTTTTTCCCATTAGAGTGATAGGCCATGAAGAGATCTGATGGCTTGCCTGATGGTTCTCAACTCTAAGGGGTGAAAAGAGACATTAAAGCACTCCCATGGCATTGTTATAACTTCCATTTTTGTGATCTCATTATCTTTTAATATTTTTTTTCCATTTTATTTATTTTAGAGAGAGAATGGGAGTGTGAGTAGGGGAAGGGGGCAAAGGGAGAGAGAGAGAGAAAGAGAACTCCAAGCCTGCTCTAAGCTAAGCACAGAGCCCAAGGCTGGGTTCATCCCATGACCCTGGGATCATGACCTGAGCCAAAATCAAGAGCCAGTCCCTCAAGCGACTGAGCCACCCAGGTGCCCCACAATCTCATTATTTTTTAATGTCCTCTACTTGGCCCACCACCTGGCCTCTCAGAATACCCATCCTTCAGTAATGTATGCCAAATTCCCAGTCTTCAAACTATGCTTTCATAACATATTTCCTTATTGTACATTAAAAAAATTGTTAATGGACCCAGTCTGTCAGAGAAATGAAATGTTCGGTTTCTTTCCCTATTAGCCCTGTACTAGAAAGGGTGCCCACAAGATGTCAGCTGACTGTTCCAGACAACTTTACAAAAACCTTTGGTCTGGATGAATTCAAATAGGAGTTTAGGACAAGCAATCTCTAATTTCAGTATGGCTCTCATTTGTCAAAAGTTTGGTGGTTTTATCCATGAACACTTTAGAGAAATTCTCCAAGTTTCATGGGAAAAACTAGAAGAGAAAGCTGATGCTAATTCTTAGTTTTATTTCTAGTGTTAATTTCAGCTGACAAGGGTGTGGCTTATGGGGGCTTCCCCCGAACTGTTAAGTAAAAGAGTCTAGGAAACACAGATACAGAATATAGTCTGAAAGATGAGAGAATCTTATGAGTTCCAAACATATAGTATGATAGGAAAAATAGCATATTACTTCAAAGGACACTTTTATTCTCACGAAATAAGAAGCATATGAGAACTTCAGCCATAGTATGAATGATAAATCTATGAAGGCTGTTATGTAGATTTGGGTGGCATTCTGCTGACCTAGATCTTATTTATGTTGTTAGTAATCTCATCACATAGTATTGTAGAGAATAAATTCTGAAATATGAAATTCACAAGAGGTTACCCAAAGGAACTTCTATATTACGATTAAACATTTGAGGAAAGTATTTTGGTTAGTAAGCATCCCATCGATTTTTATCTATGCATACAATTAAATGCTATAAATTAGGAAATATTCTTAAAACTGAAGAACTAAATCCAGGAGGTAAATGTAAATTATTTTACGCACAATGCTTAGAAAAGAATTGAAATTTGAAATTTTTAAAAAAGAGCCTATGTTTCAATACAAATGAAGCATACAGATGCTATTTTACCAGAAAATAAAGAAAATTGTCCTTTATTTTTAAAAAAGGCATATATAGTAACCATATAATGTCCTCTACTTTTATATATAAACAAAAGCTATGAATCAGATTACTTAAAATACAGAACATATAAGTTCTCAAGGGCACTGGAGTAATTCAATGCTGTATGGGATTAACTTTTTAAGAATGTGCTGTATAGTCCCTAAGGGTCCCATACCTCGCTAAATTCAAATTTCTAATGTTCTCATTTCAATTTTGTCAGACGTAATAATAGACCCTAAGCTGGGAATATGCTATTTAGAGCAATATATAAATATAAAAGCATACCAATGTGCTGTAAATTATAGATGTATGTATAGGCAGCAACTGTTTTAACCTTTAATATAAGACATAATTTAAAGGCAGTATTTATACATGGTAATGCAAAGAGGAGGAAGAAATCACTTTCTGGAAAGGAACAGAAGTCGTTTCCTAAACAAAGGTCAACTATGACTCTCCTTCTCTGGCTAGGCAATCAATACATAAGTTACCCTTTGCCTGTGAAAAAAGCAATTCTGTGTCTAGGTCATTGTAGGTATTTTTCTCTCATTCTCCCAGCTTAGTTGGCTGACTTTCAAGAAAGAGAAGTTAATAAATGAGATGGATTTCCCACTTTTTTATTATCAACAAATCCCCTTACTATAATTTCATCTCACTCTCTCTCTCTCTCTCTCTCTCTCTATATATATATATATATACACACACACACACACACACACATATACATATATACATATATATACATACATACATACATATACATACACACATATACATATATATATATACACATATATATATATATATACACATATATATGTATATATGTGTGTATGTGTATATTTTGGTAAGGTTTCCTGCCTAGCAACATCTAAAAGAAATAATAACATGCTATTATGGAATGAGTCTGACCTTTGGAGGGTGTTAGAACTGAACTTGAATTTTAACTTGGCCCTTTGACGTCTTAGTAATTTGTAACAAGTTAATTAACCTACTGGGTTTTCAGCTCTGTCTACTGCTGCCGTGTACCTCAGTAGTGTGGATAATGGTGGTCTCAGAATTAGGTACAAGATGGCTGTTATTGTTAGCTGAAAACCTTTCTTATCTTTCTCTTTTAAATTCATCCCATTATGCAAAACTGAAATTCCAATAGCTGTATTTTGTGTTGACAATAATTTTTTTTTCATTCCAAATAGAGAAGAGAGATTGCACCTCTTATTTATGTCTGGTGGTCTTACTCTAAGAAGTTTCCTATTCCAGTTATTGATAAATATTGTTACAAATATTCCAAATCAACTTTTCGAAAGTGTTCTTAGTAGTGCACGAACCTCTATCACTATACGATGTTCACTCGTGGGGCGAGTGGGAGGAACACGGTCCTTCCATTGCTACTTCCTAACAACTTGGTGAACTCCAACTGGGGATTCCTGTTCTGGGATTCTTAGAGCAAATGTCATTGTCTTTTTTTTTTTTTTTTTCGGATCTGAAAGCAGTATCTAACATCTTCTCTGACTTGGGATTTGTTTCTACTTACTCTTCTACTTTCTGATCCTCTCAGGGTTCATTACTGTTCAACTCTGTCTCAATTTTTTCTCTTTTTCTTTTCTTCAAAGTGAGAGTGGGGATGGTCACAGTCTTTTTACACTTACATTCTGTGGAAAATACTTAACTCAGGAAACCAGGCACAAGTCTCCAATGAACACACTGAAAAATGTCTTCAGTCTAGACCATCTAATTTATGAGCATGTTCTTATCGCTTTGTTTAGTAATAATAATGTCTGTTCAATGAAGAATAATTGGAAATTATAATAAAGTTCTAAGGAAGATGCTACCTATATCCCACTTTCCAAGGTGTTATTTATTAACGTGTTTAAATGTATTATTTAATGCTTTTCTAATGTGTATGTGTATAATTTTTAGAAAAGGAAAGGTTATTAGGGGCGCCTGGGTGGCTCAGTCTCTTAAGCATCTGACTTTGGTTCAAGTTATGATCTCATGATTCATGGGTTCAAGCCCCATGTCCAGCTCTGTGCTGACAGCTCGGAGCCTGGAGCCTGCTTCGGATTCTGTGTCTCCCTCTCTCTCTCTGCCCCTCCCCCACTCATGCTCTGTCTCTCTCTCTCTCTCTCTCAAAAATCAATAAGCATTAAAAAATCTTTAGAAAATGAAACGTTATTAAAATTATTTGTTACTATTTTTATTGAACAATTATCATAACCTACTTACCACATCAATAAACATAGGTCTTTGACAGTGGATAATAGTCAAATGTAGTGATGGTATTTTATTATATAAATGTGTATAACAAAATGTGTAATTCAATAAACACTTTCAGAGGCAGATGGCTTTTCCCCTAAAATAAGGAACAAGGTAATGGACAATTGGTATTTGAAGTAAGAAAAATATATCACTAATAGTGGAACCAAAAATTACAAAACACTATATACAGGATCTATTTGTGGAAAAAATGAAATAACTCTGATGGAAGAAACCAAAGAAAATCTAAATAAATGCAGAGATACTTGATACTCATAGATTAGAAGGCTCAGTATTGTTTGAACTTCATTTTTTCCCAACTTGATCTATTTATTGAATGCAACCCCAATTAAAATCAAACTTATTTTGGGGGTACCTGGGTGGCTCAGTCAATTAAGCATCTGACCCTTGATTTCCGCACAGGTCATAATCTCATGAGATCTGCTCTGACAGTGAGGAGCCTGCTTGGGATTCTCTTTCTCCCTCTCCCTGCTCCTCTCCCACTCTCATATATACACTCTCTCTCTTTCAAAATAAACACTTAAAAAATCCAACTTATTTTGTAGTTATCAATAAAACAAATCTAAGGTTTATATAGAAAGGCAAAAGACCTAGAATATCCAACACAATATTGAAGAAGAAAAACACACTGTGTCACACTACCCTACTTCAAGACTTACTCTAAAGCTATGGTAATCTTGTTTTCTAAGCCATTCTCCAATCAAAGGAACCAGAGTTCCGTGGAGAAATGATGGATTCTTGACTAGGACAGGAAATATAAAAGATGCTTCTGGAGTATCTTGCTGTGTTTCCAAACTGTAAAGGTTAGCAAAAAAAGAAAATCTGGGAAATTGTTACAGCCAAGAAGAGCCTAAAGGTGATGACTAAAAATAATATGACATCCTTTTTTTTAGTGTTTATGTATGAGAGAGAGAGAGAGAGAGAGAGAGAGAGAGAGAGAGGGCTGGGGGAAAAGAGAGACATGGAGACACAGAATCCAAAGCAGGCTCCAGGACCCCAGCTGTCAACACAGAGCCTGATGCAGGGCTAGAACTCATGAACCATGAGATCATGACCTGAGCCAAAGGTGGATACTTAACCAACTAATCCATCCAGTTACCCCTATAATGTGGCATTCTAATCGGGTTTGGTAAGAGAAGAAAAGAACTTTAGGGAAAAATTAAGGACATCAGAATGAAGAATGAATTTTAGTTATTAATAACATATCCACATTTGTTCCTTAATTGAGACAAATACGCCATACTAATGTAAGGTGTTGGTAATAGGGGAAATAGATCTGAAGAATACTGGAACTGTCTCTGGTCTCTTCATCCTCTTATAAAGACACTGACCCCACCGTGAGGACTCCCCCCTTAATGACCTCATATAATCCAAATTACCTCCCAAAGGCCTCACCTCTAAATATCATCACATTGTGGAAAGGGCTTCCACTCCTGGATTTAATAGAAACAATTCAATCCATACCAGGGAATGACAAAAGGGGCACTAGTTTGATAGAGGATCAGGAAATTCCTTTGTTAGGAGGTGATATCCGAGTGAAGTGTGGCTATCTTTGAAGAGAGAATTCAATCAAACCTAACCTTCCTTCCTGTCTTCCCTTCGTTCCCTCCACCTTTCCACCCTATTTGTGCCAATGAGAATTTGTGCTTCATCTCTGACTGAAATTCCCTTCCTTTAGCTGACTCACTCTCACCTGCAATTCTCAGTTCAAATATCACTTCTGCAGAAAGACTGTACTGGAAATATACCTAATGCGGACCCTGAGATTTACTATATACTTTATCATCCTCTTTGTTGCCCTCATAGAATCTATCAGAATTGTAATTACGTTGCTCATTTGTTTAGTTGTTTATGTCTATCTCTGGGGTTAGAAAACAATTCATAAGAGCACAAAGAAATTGTCTGCCTCATTTACAAAAGTCTTCCCAGCTCCTTTGAAAAAGTGTGTGTTGTGTGAGGGAGGGTACTCCATAAATGTCTCGTGAGTAAAGGAATATTATTTCTCTTGATATTGTACCATAAGAAGGAAGCTATGTGGGGACGCCTGGGTGGCTCAGTTGGCTAGGCGAATGGTTTTTGATTTTGGCTCAGGTCATGATCCCAGGGTGGAGGGATCGAGCTGTGCTTCGAGCTCCGCGCTGAGAGAGGATCCTGCTTAAGATTCTCTCTCTCCTTCTTCTTCTGTCTCTCCTCCACTCATTCTCTCTCTCTGTTTTTCTCTCTCTCTCTGTATACATATAATCTCTTTTTGTAAGATTTCCTATGCTGCCTAATATTACTCTCAATTCAAGTAATTTGAAGTGTCATTTAATTTATGATATGTATCCTTATTCTTTTAACATCACTTTTTGGTCCTTATTTACAACATACCTCCTTATAAACATTTTCTCTAAAAGAGAATTTTTCTTTACTTCACAATTTTAAAAACATTCTTTTCTGTATTTTCCTAAAAAAAATCTAAATGATTTTCTAACAGCATAATTCATCAGCAGACTTCCTTGTACCAGAACACAATGTTCTACCCACACATATTCTGCTTTCAAGAAATAAAGGGAAATCCTCATGTGACAAGAAAGTGGAAAACGCGTGTGTATGTATTGGATGTGTATGCTTATGTTTACAAGGAAATATATATGTATATCTTATATAAATTTCTATCTCTGTCTCTATCTCTATCTACCCTACAATATAAATAATGATATTGGAAATAGAGTGTGACATTTTATCTTTTTGCTTATCTGTAGAGCCTTATAGTTTCTTTGAATGAGGAATAAAGTAAGAATTGGTTACCTCACAAAAGTATAAAATATATGACCCTTCAACAAGATATGGTTAATATTGGATCTAGTTACGTTTTACTATATATACCTGTGACCATAATATTATTTTAACATAGTTCACCAGAAATTTAGAGTAAGTAGAAACTCTTGCTCTCATGTTACCTGAACCCAGTGTTTTGTTTTTTTTTTTTAAAGATGTAAGACTTAGTGAAGAAGAGAGAAAGGAACTTGCGCAAGACTAAAAAATGAGTGGTAATAAAACTGATGCTAAAATTATACTACAGGACTGTCACAAATTTAAAAGCCATATGCTCATGAAAAGTGAAAAAAAAAAATAAATGGAATCAGTAAGGTTCAAATACTGCTTTAAGAAAGAATCCGTAAGGTTCAAATATTGCTTTAAGAAAGAAGTAAATAATGAAAATAACAACAGAAATAGCACAAAAACACAGCAACAAATATCATTTATTAAGTGCTTTTTAGATGACAGAGAGCACACTAATGATATCATACCATGTAATTCTGAGATTTATAGTTTCACCATATTATTTTATGTAAAATAAAAATGAGTCTGAGAGGTAAGTAAAAATGCCCAAGACATATTGCCATAGATAGTAATATTTAAGTCCAAGTAATGGGATTCTAGTACTATTAAAGTCTTACACATGATATTCTTTATTAAACGTTTTTATTGATGTAATATACACATAAATCATAAATACACGCAAAGTCAACTCATAAAACAACCAGAAATAAAGTAGAAAGTTATCAGCACCCCAAGAGCTGTCTTCAGCCCTCTTCTAAACTACCCTCTCTTCTCTCAAAAGGTAACCACTATCTTGAATTGAAACAAAATAGCTTAGCCTTGCCCTTTTAAAATTTTTTTAAATTTTTTTTTAACATTTCTTTATTTTTGAGACAGAGAGAGACAGAGCATGAACGGGGGAGAGTCAGAGAGAGAGGGAGACACAGAATTCGAAACAGGCTCCAGGCTCTGAGCTGTCAGCACAGAGCCCGACGCAGGGCTCGAACTCACGGACCGTGAGATCATGACCTGAGCCGAAGTCGGACGCTCAACCGACTGAGCCACCCAGGCGCCCCGCCCTTTTAAATTTTATATGTTGATTTGCACAGTACTGATTTCTTTCTGACTGACTTCTTTCATTCTTTCCATATATTTGTGTATCAGTAGTTTTTTTTCCCCCTTCCATTGTTGTGTCATATAGTCTTCCACCATGTCGCTATCCCATGGTTTATTTATTCATTCCATTCACTATTGGTAGATATTAATATTGGGACTATTATCATTAGCAATGCTATGAACATTCTGTAATATGCCTTTGGACCACATATACACGCATTTGGGAAGAGGTGTGTGCTTACAAGTAGAATTGATAGATGAGTCACATATATGTGGATATTCAGTATAATCGATAACACCAGATTGCAAAATGTATAGATTTGTATTACCAATAGTATTGTTTTACTCTGCATTCTCAGAAACACATTACACTGTGAGGTTACTTAATTTTTAAAAGGTTGGTGGATAACTAGTGGTATCTTGTGGTTTTAATTTGTATTTCCTTGTTGTGTAATGAAATTGAACATCTTTTCACTTACTTATTAGCAACTTGCATATTCTTTCTTTCTGTGACATGCCTGCACTAGTTTTTGCTTTAATTTTAGTTGGGCTCTTCTTTTTATCAATTTTTGAAGGTTCTCTATATATTCTGAACCTGAATTTTTGTATGCTAGAAGTATTACAAAATTAAGAAGTTCACTGATCTTTAACTTTCTTTTTACTCCTGTCAAGTTGTGTTTTGAACAGAAATCTGTAATTTTAACAGATTATGATAAATGCTTTTTGGATCATTTTATTTTTAAAGTATACTTTATTTTTTGGAATAAAATATCATATCATATGATTATGATAAATGCTTTTTGGATCATTTTATTTTTAAAGTATACTTTATTTTTTGGAATAGTTTTGTGTTCACATCAAAATTGAGTGGAAAGTACAGAGGGTTCCCATATACCTTCTGCCCTTACACACACACACACACACACACACACACACACACCTCTGCAACCATCAACATCTTGCATCAGGATGATACATTTATGATAGTCAATGAACTTACACTGACACATCATTATCACCCAGAGTCCTAATTCCAACTGTATTCCGGAAAAGGCCAAACTGTGGAGACAGTAAAAAGACTAGTGGTTGCTAGGAGATAGATGCAAAGGAAGGGGAAATGATGAACAGGTGGAGCACAAAGTATTTTTAGGGTAGTGTTTTTGAGTCTTTGGGAAAATATCTACTCAGTTTCTCTGCCTGTTTTTTTTTAATGTTTATTTATTTTTTGAGAGAGAGAGAGATAGAGTGGGAGTGGGAGAGGGTCAGAGAGAGGGAGACACAGAATTCAAAGCAGGCTCCAGGCTCTGAGTGCCCGATGCAGGGCTCGAACTCACGAATGGTGAGATCAGACCTGAGCCGAAATCAGACGCTCAACGGACTGAGCCACCCAGGTGCCCCATCTCTGCCTGTTTTTTATTTGGATGTTTGTTTTTTCACTATCAAGTTGCATGCATTATTTCTCTATTTTGGATATCAACCCTTTACTAGAGAGGTGTGTATTTTTGCAAACATAATAGAAAACAGTGTGGAGGTTCTTCATGAAATTACAAATAGAACTCCCATATGATCCACGAATCCCATACCCGAAGGAAATGAAATCAGAATCTCAATAATACTAATGCATCCCATGTTCATTGCAGCATTATTCACAATAGCAAAATATGGGCACAACTTGTTCCATCAACAAATGAATGGCTAAAGAAGATGTGTATATTCACAGATGTGCACAGATGTGCTGTTTGCAACATGAATGGATCTTGAGGGCATTATGTTAAGTGAAATAAGTCAGACAGAGAAAGATAAATGCTGCAGGGTTTCACTTACATGTAGAATGTTAAAGAGCTGAACTCCTAGAAACAGAGTAGAATGGTGGTTATCAGGGTAGCGGAATAGGGGGAATGGGAAGACGTTGGTCAAAGGTACAAACTTCCAGGTAGAAGATGAATACATTTTGGGGATCTAGTATACAGCATAGTGATTATAGGTAACAATAATGTATTATATACTTTAAAGTTGCTAAGGGGATCATAAACAAAACAAAACACAACAAAAACAAAAAAAGAAATGGTAATTATGTGAGGTGATTGACACGTTAGCTGACACTAGAGTGGTAAACATTTCATAATATATATGTGTATCAAATCAACACGTTGTACGCTTCAAATATGCACAATGTTACATGTTAATTATGTCTCAATAAATCTAGAAAAAATCCAAAATTAAAAAAAATCCTCCTTACACTGGCAAGTACCTCCAGTATAAAAATGAATAGAAATATGACTGTAGACATTCATCTGACCTCAGGATGTTGGATTTCATAAGAATAATTTTGTATATTTCTGATAGTTATATAGGTTTTCCAAATATTATTTTAATAAGATAAATTACATTGACTAGTCATTTTTAAATATAAAAGCAACCCCATATTCAAGGAATAAATCCAAATTGGCAATCGTGTATGTTTTTTCATATGATGGAATTCAATTTGCTAACATTTTGTGTAGAATCTTTCTAAGCTTACATCAGAGATTGGCCTATAATTTTTTAAAGCATTTCTCTTAATTTCAACATTTATTTTGTGTTTATAAATTTTTAAGACCCATATAATACTAAATAAATTTAATACTAAATAATACTCACTATAAATACTTACAGTATCTAAGTTCATTTATTCCCACTCTTTAATATAATTCTTCTCACATTGGTATACAGAAACGGATTATGTGTGAGTGTCCCTTCACATCAATTAATTTTAGCCACCAGGCTACTGTGCTTAATTTGTGTGCATTGAATTTGTTATATATTTTTTTATTTTAGCAAGAAGTCCACTAGAAGAATATGCTATCTATCCATCTATCTATCATTTATATATATCTTTATAACTACTTTTAAAGCCAAACTTGTCTTCAACCATATGAAATGTTTTGCAGATGCTAAAATATATATACCATCATATATCTTCCATACTATATATTAAAAATATTTCCTTTTAGCTTTCATCAAGTGTAGATGATATGTGTTAAGACCCTCTCATTTGTCTACAAAAAATAAAAATAAAAATGGAATAAGGCTAATAGTTAAAACTGAGCATCTGAACTAACCTCCTCAGGGCAGTAGGCAGAGTATCAATCTCATAAAATTGAGCATCTGATTTAAAACAGTATCTTTCAAAATGTTTTTTTTTTTCCTGCAAAATAGCTAATATTTTGGTTGGCAAATAGCAATGGCAAATAGCAATCCAAATATTTGAACATTTCATGATTTCTTAAGTGATTTTTAAAAATTTATTAGTTTATTTGGAGCATGCAAGAGAGGGCACAAGCAGGGGAGGGCAGAGAGAGAGAGAGAGAGAGAGAGAGAGAGAGAGAATCCCAAGCAGGCTCTGCACTGTCAGCACAGAGCTGCTGAGGAGGGGCTCGACCACAGGAACTGGGGGATCATGACCTGAGCAGGAGCCAAGAAGTCAAACGTTCAACCAGCTAAGCCGCCCCTTAAGTAATGTTGTTTTAATAATCTTAACAACACGGAGTTGACAATTTACGGGAACTATAACCACATATTTTTCCCAATTCTGATAGCTTCTTAGTGTGTCGTGACGAAAAGAGTTTTACGTACAGCAACCCTCGTGTCTAGGAGAAAGAGAAATACGGGGCACCTGGGTGGCTCCGTTTGTTAAGCATCAGACTCTTGATTTTGGCTCAGGTCAGGATCTCACAGTTCATGAGATGAAGCCCTGAGGCTGGCTCCACTCTGACAGCTTGGAGCCTGCTTGCGATTCTCTCCCTCTGTCTCTCTCTGCACCTCCCCTGCTTGCATGCTGGCTCTCTCACTCTTTCAAAATAAATAAATAAACTTAAAAAAAAGGAAAGAGAAATAATACTTTAAAAATCCTGATTTGGAAAATAAGTATATTCCCCAAATTTTGTTCCTAGGAAGACACACTTTTTGTAACTACGTGGGTGGAATTAGAAGGTATCATGTTAAGTGAAATTACTCAGACAAAGACAAATATCATATGACTTCACTCATATGAGGAATTTAAGATACAAAACAGATAAACATAAGGGAAGGGAAGCAAAAATAATATAAAAAAGGGAGGGAGCAAAACATAAGAGACTTTTAAATATGGAGAGCAAACTGAGCGTTGCTGGAGGGGTTGTGAGAGGGAGGGGATAGGCTAAAGGGATAAGGGACATTAAGGAATCTACTCCTGAAATCATTGTTGCACTATGCTAACTAACTTGAATGTAAATTTAAAAAACACAAAAGAAAAACATTAAATTAATAAATAAATACTCATTGAACAAAGAGATATTTAAACATAATAATATGTCATAAGTAATAAGTCATAAGTAATAAGTCAGATAATAGATCTTGGAAAAAAATTTTTTTGAAAAGAAAATTAAAATTGGTTGAATATTAAGTATGGAAATAAATGAAATGTTTTAATGATAATTTAAATATTGTGATAATTTAAACTAAGAATGTGAATCATCCATAATATGGTCTCATGTATGTAACCACATCTGTCTGCTTATTTATCTCTATGTAGTATTTATAGAGACATTTTTGGAATAACACTTACAGACTATTAGAAATGCTTCATTCTCCAAGGTTAAATGTTTAGTGATCTTTCATTTTAACTTTAATTCTTAGTGTTTTTAATTGCTTGATCTTTTAAAGGTAATGAATATGTATTTTTTAATAAAAGGAACAACAATCACATTATTAATGTGATTATTAATCTCTCTCTCTCTCAAAAATAAATAAAAATCTGAAAAAAATAGAAAAAATAAAAAGGGAGGCCCACAATCTCAAACGTGGGTACAGATGAAAATCGCCTGGGAAACTATTAAATATCTCAGTGCTCAGGCCACACCTTAGTCTGATTAACCACAAATTCTGGAGGAAGGAACGACATCAGTATCTTTAAATCTCTCAAAATGAGTCCCATGTGAGTTCCAGGATGAGGCATGGAAGAGGACAGAACTACTGAACTATCTGATATAATTCTTTATCTAGATGGGCTCCCTCTTCCAGGAACTTCTATTGAACTTTTAGAAAGTGATAGATTTTTGTTCTGTGAATCATCTCTTTCTTCCTTCTCCTGAACATAATACAAATTAAACATAAATAATATTTTAATATAAAATGTTATATATTATTCATGTTCACAGGAAAAAGAGAAGTATTGCTAAGTACAAATGCAATAGACTTATGTAGAAGGTACAAGGGATATACATTTTCAAAATGTATAGTCATGTCTGAGGAAGATTCATTGAATTTGGGCTAGAACAATTCCTTGTTAATGCCTAAGGGCTATCAGAATTTAAGAAATAAATTCATTCTGACTAAAATTTATTTAAGTCTGAGTAAATACCTTAACACTCCTTTAAAAATTTACCTTAAGGATATTCAGAGGGACTAGAAATAACCACAATAATAACAGGTATTTAGTGAAGATTTATTTTCTATCTGGGACTATGCTAAAGGCTTATACACATTTTAATTCAATTCTCACAAGACCTTTGAAGCAGTTATTATAATCTAGTTTTATAGACAATCAAACTGAGATTCAGAGTTTAGGTAATTTTTCTAGTATAACACAACTTATAATTGGCAGGAAGAGAATTGAACATTCATCTGTCTGTCCAGAACTTCAAGTTCATTCCCTTCCATCCCAAGTCACCTGTGATGGTGAATCATGATACAAATGAATGTACTGTTCATCTATTTTAATAAACATTTTAGTGAGGAAGAACATACTTCCCTTCTATTGGTGAGCCCTCTCAACTAGCCAAACTAAATTTGAATCAGAGGGTTGCTAGGTAAGCATGAGACCATTACAAATATGTTAGAAAAAAGGAATAATTTTTTTCAATTACTATTGATTGTTAAATAGATTTTCTTTTTAGCAGGTTATAGAACTTTAATAGCTGTATGCAATTTAAATAGTAAAAAATTTTCTTCCAACCCCACTCCTCTCTCAATTCCTATCCCCAAAGGAGTAGAAGGCTCTACAGAGGTATGCCTCAAGCAGGCTTAAATCTTGAGTCTAATGCACCATGGCTTCTGGAAAACCAAACAGTGCTTTCCCAGGTCTAACCACGAGACTGGGTAATGACTGCTTATGCAGGAGTTATTTGCACCTGCTGTGGCAAGGAACATGTCAATTATTTTTGGTATTATCACAGTGCTTGGTTCATAAAACGAATTCAATAAACATTGAATTTATCGGAATTTTTGTGGCTTGAAATTAATTTACTTAACTTGCATTGAAGCCTGGGGCTCTTTCATTTGTTAATGAATTTGTGTATGAATTTCTTAATAAGAGGAAATATATTAAGGCCATACTTAATGAGTGAGATGTAATAATTATAACATTTGTTTTATCCAATTTCTGTTCTTTGGCTGCGCTTGTCTAAAATGAAATTTATTGGTAAAACCATCACTCAATGAGACAATCTGTTAGTAAAAAGTTTTTATAGACTTTCTTCTTTTTAAATTGTTTATATTTTATTTTTTTAATTTTTTTTAATGTTTATTTATTTTTGAGAGAGAGAGACAGGGTGTGAGTGGGGAAGGGCAGAGAGAGAGAGAAAGACACAGAATCTGAAGAGGCTCCAGGCTCCGAGCTGTCATCACAGAGCCGGACATGGGGCTCGAACTCACAAGCCGTGAGATCATGACCTGAGCTGAAGTCGGACGCTTAACCGACTGAGCCACCCAGGCGCCCCTATGTTTTACTTTTTTAATGCCTTATTATTTTTTTAAGTAATCTCTACACCCAATGTAGGGGTCAAACTCATGACCCTGAGATCAAGAGTCACATGCTCTATGAACTGAGCCATCTAGGCATCCTATGTTTACTTTACTAATTGAAATGTTTAAGGATTTTTTCATATAATTTTATTTGGCACTTGTACTTTAAACATAAGATTCACTTTTATTTTTTAATGTTATAATAATAGAATGAGACTTTGTGATCATCAAGGGAGCACTTTTTAAACAGCATATGATAAAGCAGGACATTTAATTACATACAAAGCATCAATAATAATCATTTAGTATAAAAACTTTCAGACATTTCAAACTTAGTGATTTTCTGATGGCCAAAATTAAGCACAATGATTAGAAATATAATTAATATGTATCCTGTGTCACCACTCTGGTAGATAGACACAAAGCAACTCTAGTTCCAAGAATTACAATACGTCAAAGTGGTGGAAATATTTACTTGGATTTCCATCATCTCTGCACATCTGTGAAAATTGTCTTGAGTCAACTTAATGAACTCCTATGCTCACCTATCCAGTCTCAGAAGCATGAATTGAGAGAATTTACAATGGCACCATGATTTTTAATAAGATGTTTTGAAAGGTTTCCAAGCCTGTTTGAGATTCCCAGAACAATGGGAAACCACTAAGTAAAATGCAGTATATACATAGTCACATACACTCCTTGGCACATTCCCTCAATGCAGGTGTTGTCCCTTGCCTCCAGTGCTGGACTGTTGTGGTTCCAAACCTTTCATGTTAATGGAAGCCTTAGTATATGATTTCCTTCACTAAGAACTAGTCATCTCCATTCTATTTTTTTTTATTTTATCTTATTTTCTTATTATTTTTGGTATCAAAGTTTAGTTGACACACAAGGTTACATTAGTTTCCGGTGTCTCCATTCTATCTTAAGACCAGTATTGGGGGGGGGGGGCGTCTCTTACCAGAAATTTTAGGGTTATTATTCAATTTCACCAAGTTAACACCGGTAAACTCTTGTAGGTTTACTATCGTGTGTCTCTAAAATCAGAGTTTAAGCTACAGAGTATGTAAATGAACCTAGTAGTCTACTAAATGGTCTCAAGAATTTTGTATGTGTTCAGAAGGAATAGAAATCCATGTAAATATTTCTACGACTTTTAGTTAATGTAACTCTTGGATCTAGATCCTTTGTGTCTATCTACCAGGTTTGCGATGCAGGATAGATGGTAGTTATATTTCTAATTATTATGCTTATTTGTAACCATCAGAAAGTCACGAAGGTTGAAAAGCCTGGGAAGTTTCATATTAAACGATTATCCTGGATTGCTTTGTGTTTAATTAAGTTGTCTGCAGCATCACATAAATTGCTTGAACAAAGAAGTGTACCTCTGATGATCATGAAGTCTTGCTTCTTGATATAATAGTTTTCCTCTTTGGACCTGAAAATATAAAACAAATCCATTATTTATTTATTTTTAATTTTTTAATATATTACAATTTTATTGTCAATTATACCTCAGTAAAGCTGAAAAAAAATAAAAACACTCAAACTTTGGAGCTTGTACCTCTGGACATAAATTTAGCTAGATGGATCCTTTCTTCTCCAGAATTAGCATCTATAGCATCCATAAGATAACATGTACTCCCCTGGAAATCTTTGTGTGCAGCAGGATGGAGATTTCTTTAAGGCTTATGTGTTTGTTTATGTCAGATAATATTAGTATTTTATTTTATTATTTTTTTAATATACATCCAAGTTAGTTAGCATATAGTGCAATAATGATCTCAGGAGTAGAATCTACTGATTCATCCTAGACATATAAGACCCAGTGCTCATCCCAGCAAGTGTCTTCCTTAATGCCTCTTGCCTGTTTAGTCCTCCCCCACCCACAAACCCTCCAGCAACCCTCAGTTTGTTCTCTATGTTTAAGAGACTCTTATGTTTTGCCCCCTCCTTGTTCTTATGTTATTTTTGCTTCCCTTCCCTTATGTTCATTTGCTTTGTATCTTGAATTCCACATATGAATGAAGTCATATGATATTTGTCTTCCTCTGACTGACTCACTTCATTTAGTATGATGTACTCTAGTTCCATCCACATTGTTGCAAAGGGCAATATTTCATTCTTTTTGATTGCCGAGTAATACTCCATTGTATACATAAACCACATCTTCTTTATCCATTCATCCATCGATGGACATTTGGGCTCTTTCCATACTTTGGCTATTGTCGAGGGAACTGCTTATAGTCATTAGGGTGCATGTGCCCCTTCGAAACAGCACACCTGTATCCTTTGAATAAATACTTAGTAGTGCAATTGCTGGGTCATAGGGTAGCTTTATTTTTAATTTTTGGAGGAAATTCCATACTGTTTTCCAGAGTGGCTGCACCAGCTTGCACTCCCACCAACATTGCAAAAGGGTTCCTCTTTCTTCTCCACATCCTCCCCAACATCTCTAATTGCCTGAATTATTCATTTTAGCCATTCTGACAGGCGTGAGGTGGTATCTCATTGTGGTTTTGATGTGTATTTCCCTGATGATGAGTGATGTCGAGCATCTTTTCATGTGTCTGCTAGCCATCTGGATGTCTTCTTTGGAAAAGTGTCTATTCGTGACTTTCGCCCATATCTTCACTAGATTATTTGTTTTTTGGGTGTTGAGTTTGATAAGTTCTTTATAGATTCTGGATACTAACCCTTTATCTGATATGTCATTTACAAATATCTTCTCCCATTCTGCTGGTGGCCTTTCAGTTTTGCTGATTGCTTCCTTCACCATACAGAAGCTTTTTATCTTGGTGAGGTCCCAGGAGTTCATTTTTGCTTTTGTTTCTCTTGCCTCCAGAGACATGTTGAGTAAGAAGTTTCTGGGGCCGAGGTCAAGAGGTTTTTGCCTGCCTTCTCCTGTAGGGTTTTGATGGCTTCCTGTCTTATATTTAGGTCTTTCATCCATTTTGAGTTTATTTTTGTGTATGGTGTAAGCAAGTGGTCCAGGTTCATTCTTCTGCATGTCACTGTCCAGTTTTCCCAACACCATTTGCTAAGAGACTCTTCATACCATTGGATATTCTTTCCTGCTTTGCCAAATATTAGTTGCCCATACATGTGTGGGTTCATTTTTGGGTTCTCTATTCTGTTTCATTGATCTGAGTGTCTGTTTTTGTGCCAGTACCATACTGTCTTGATGATTTCAGTTCTGTAATATATCTTGAGGTGCAGAACTGTAATGCTTCCAGCTTTGGTTTTCTTTTTCAAGATTGCTTTGGCAATTCAGGGTCTTTTCTGTTTCCATACAAATTTTAGGATTGTTTTTTCTAGCTCTGTGAAGAATGCTGGTGTTATTTTGATTGGGACAAATTCATTGTATACTTAAAGTAAAGGTAAGGGGCACCTGGGTGGCTCAGTCAGTCATCACACATCCAACTCTTGATTTCCACTCATGTCATGATCTCACGGTTTTGTGAGATCAAGCCCCACATCAGGCTCTGTGCTGACAGAGACTGCTTAGAACTCTCTCTTTCGTTCTCTCTCTTTTTGCCTCCCCCACTCACACACACTCTTTCTCTTGAAATAAATTAATTAATTAACTTAAAGAAAATAAAATAAAGTAAAGGTGAAATAATAAGGAGGTGGGAGAAAGGAATTAGGAGAAATCTGAATTGTTTGAGTGAATGCTGCTTGCCTGTGTTTTGAATAAATCATAGAGTCTCTCCAGGTTAGATATAGTTTCATTTCCAAATATACGTATCAATGCACAGGAAAGATATATAATTCACTCAAGATCACATACCTAATAAACGAATGAAATGGAATTTTAATATATAGATGTTCAACTTAAATCCTACTTCCTTTCTGTGTATGGTATTTTTTTTTAGTGTCTTTGATAGGAGACATAGAAACAAATAATTGTTTATGGTTAGGCACAAGTATAACCATGATCAAATTAGATGTGGAAGGTAGAACTGATATTTAAAAAGGTGATTTTTGTTATTACTTGTTTTTATTTCTTTTTCAAGAGTATAATCTTGTTCAGATTATCCATACATTAAATTATTTTTTTCAAGTGGAAATCAATTTTCCTCTTATAAAATGTATCTTCTCTGGTGGAAAAGCACTGGTCTATTTCACAGAAATCCAATATTCTAATATTCTATAAACTTAAGTGTGATATTTTACCTCCTTGGTGAGCAATTACCTTTTTTTTTTAAATGGGAGAAATAATTACTGTTCTGTCTACCTCACTGGTTTGTTATGAAGGACTCATGAGCTAATGCATATGAAAACACTGTAAAGAATCTAAATTATTGAATGCATGCAAGAGATATTTAAGGCTATTTAATGAATCATTAGACCACAAGTCCCTTCAAAGAAAGGAATATAGTTGGTTTGCTTACTTACTTACTTATTTATTTATCTATCTATCTATCTATCTATCTTGGGGCTCTTCAGCATGCAGAAATTGACTAGAACAGTGAAGTTATTTCAGAGGAATTTACGGAATGAATTCTGAGCTAACATTTATACATACTTTACCAGTTTAGGAAGAATGCTACATACAGAATCTAATTCATCTATAATCCTTACAACTACTTTGTGAGGTGGTTAATATTCGTTCATTAAAATATAAATGGAGAGAGTGGCTGAAAGCATCCAGCATCAATATCATTATTTAAACATCAACCCAAAATACAAAAATATAGCAATTTGCTCACAAAAGAGAGGGAAGAGCTAACACTTCTGTATACAATAAAACATCACAGGAAAGAATATCGATTCTCTAGCCAACCAACATGAGACCTGCCAGGATGTCTCCTTGCATCTGGTCTCCTGGCTGCATCAGGAGAACCCAGGTGCAGAACAGTCCTTGGCAAAATCAGAGATTAAGTTCTGAGAATTGCAAGAGCCAATATGATATGACAGACAGGATTCTAAGCCAAGTTTAGGAAATGTCACTTTAGATGGTATTGGAATGGTATTAAAAGTTAGAGAGAAGTCGTTTAAACTACCGAGGTGAAAGGAATTGGAAGGAAGTTTCCTCTGGCGATTTTCATTTCAACTACTTTTGTGTAGCATTTTATATACTGTGGTGTATTTACTGAGTCCTTAATAGTATTGTATCACAATGCAAATAAAGACTGAGTGAAGCACACTCAGGGTCTTTTACCTGTTTATATTCTAACTGGTTTATAGCATAACTCAAAAATAGCACAGTGTGGTCAGGCAAATCTGGAGCTCAGGAGAGATGCCAATACTGAAGTTAAAATGCGGAAATCCACAGTTGATAGCTAGTATTTACAGACGTGAAACCTTACAGATGTGAAACCAGATGAGATTACACAGGGAAGGAATATATTATTCAAGGACATCTTCTCATTTGTTGATATATAATCAAATATTTTTCATTTGTAGCTTATTTTGAGGTTTTAATGTGAAATAAATGCCATTGATTCAGAAGAGTGAAAGTCATGATAAAGATTACAATTTTAAATCACTAGAACTTTCAATATTCTGAAAATATATTCTTTAATCATGATTTAGGAAGTTTCTGAATACCTGGTAATCATGATTCCAAAGGTAAATAGATATGTCTTCAGAAGGAACAGTAAAATATTGGAAAATCATAGAAATCAAAGAAAGGGATATTCTCTGTTCTCTGTCCCTCATTTAAAACTAACTTCTCACAATTATCAATAACTGTTCTTCAGCAACACTCAAACGATTATCCAAAGATTTATGCTCAAACCTATTATTCACTGTGATTGTAATTGGAAGAGGCTTACCTGCTGTATTTTCTTTTTTTTTTTTTAATTTTTTTTCAACGTTTATTTATTTTTGGGACAGAGAGAGACAGAGCATGAACGGGGGGGGGGGGGGCAGAGAGAGAGGGAGACACAGAATCGGAAACAGGCTCCAGGCTCTGAGCCATCAGCCCAGAGCCTGACACGGGGCTCGAACTCACGGACCGTGAGACCGTGACCTGGCTGAAGTCGGACGCTTAACCGACTGCGCCACCCAGGCGCCCCTTACCTGCTGTATTTTCTTAATAAATGTTTGTTAAATCATAGGATGATAAAATGAACGATTGATAAACCACATTAACAATAACATGTATTTAGTTATTATTACATGATAAAACCTTGGCCTTCATTTTTACTAATATTCAAAACAGCTCTATTGGAAATTAAAACAAAACCAAAAAAAAAGGCCACAAATTCTTCAAAGCTCTTGAAGTGTTTCTGTAAAGAAGGGGAGTTTATTTGTCCACACTTTTTGCACCTGGCCATGGGTCTTACTTTGGCCGATAGGACATTAGCATCCCTGACTAAAGCATTAGCTAAAAATGCTTGCACATGAGGGCTGGCCCTCTCTTGCTCCTGGGGATGTTTCCATAATCATGTGTATAACTGGACCAGACCTCCTGGAAGCTGAGAGCCCATGAGAAGGGAAGTTCCTGCTTCCTCAGACAGACCAGCGAAGGGCAGACATGTGAGACCATTCTAGATCACCCACACCCAGAATAGCCAACACAGACCAGACAAACCATCCAGTTTACCCACAGAATACAAGCTAATTAAATGATTGTTGTTTTAAGCCTTTAACTTACCAGATAATTTGCTTTGTAGCAATATTAATTGATAAAAGTCCTAAATTTAAATTAAGAATTAAACTAGGCTATCAGAGGGAACAGCTGAATTTCATGTTGTTGTTTTTCAATGTAAATAATGAAAGCATTGAGGTTCAAAACTATATGTTTGAATCCATATATTTTTATTTGTCCTTTACACACCACTGACTACAATCTGGCACACCCAGTGGTCCAAAGCATGGCCCAGAGTATTGAGCCTTTGTGACAACTTCCGTTAGTTGGTTACATTTAGAGCTCTCCATTTGACTTGAAGACACACAGAACAATGAAAAGAGTGGTATTGAGAGAGACAACTACTGTAATTCATGGTATACAGTAATACAAGTTCTATAATGAAATCATACACGATGTGCTCTTGCTAAAATCTAGTGAAATTCAACAAGTACTTTCAAAGCCCACCAGAATTTGTATTTGATCTACAATGCTTTTTTTAACACTCAAAATTGATCCTGGAATGATGCATTGTGCAAAATGGAAAATAAAGTTGACTCCTAGAGATTTTTAAAAGCAAAATAAAAATAAAGTGCTTTATCACTCTGAGATATTGATGTAAACAGTCAGTGGCTATATTCCCCCTTCTGCCCTGCTGGGCGGTAAGTGAAGCTCAAAACTCAGAATTGATAGACATTTGTTGTTCTTATTGACTGAAGGTCCACTGCTACATTTATTAATTCCCGAGCTCCTATCACAGCAGACATCCAAAATTAAGTAATGCTGGTAATAATGTATGGCCATGGGTAGAAGTACTGTCAACATTCTGAATAGCTTTATAACTAACTCAAACTGTTTGTATGCCTTTGGGTTGTCATTTAAATTTTATGGCTCTCAGCTTTATTATTTGTATTTAATACATAGGTCATGGATCTTCAAAAACTGTAAGTACCAAGTTATTTGTATGGATTTTATTAAAGACATAAACCTTTTATGTTGGGTCTACCAGTAGTGTAATGACCTAAAATCAGTTGCCTCAAAACGTTCCGTTAGATTTGTCAGAGTTTTTAAGCGAATGGACTTTCTAGTGTTTGCTTTGTCCCTACTCCATCACCAGTGTCCTTTTGTTCACGCTTTGGCATGGAACAGAGGCTAACCTGTCATTCCAAACTCAGAGAGGAAACTGCTGCCTCTAGTGGTCAAGAATATGACTGAACATATGATGCAAACAAGCAAATCAAAGAATTGCTTACAAATATCCCTAGAAACAACCACTCTTGGAACCAAAGCTGGATCTCAGGATCACAAAATTTCTCAGTCTCTCTTGCGCGACCTAAGCTGATATAAGCAAGGTAAAAAGACCCGTATCAGGGGCACCTGGGTGGCTCAGTTGGGTGAGTGTCTGACTGGCTCAGGTCATGATCTCACAGTTTGTGAGTTTGAGCCCCGTGTCAGGCACTGTACTGACAGCTTAGACCCTGGAGTCTGTGTCTTCCTCTCTCTCTCTCTGCCCCCATCCCCTGCTCATGCTCTCTCTCTCTCAAAAATAAATAGATAAAAATTAAAAAGACCCATATCCATGAAGGCTGCTAGAATCGCTGGATTGCTAGGAAGGAGCCTTAGCCCTACAGGTATACATACAGGTCACAGGAATAGAGAAAGCATCTTTCTTTCCATATGTCTTGCTTCAGTATAAAACTCTTTAAAGTGATTGACAGTTGAAACCTCGTTACTCAGAAAAACCTCATCATGTTTCAAGGGCATGTGCCAGACTCACAGATGGAAAGGCAATTTCAACATGTGACAGTACATTTCCCCACAATTGGTTTTCCTTAATCTAAGGCACTATCACATGTGCAATGGCAAAGCTCAGTTCATACATATAATGCTGCACCAGGCACACTGCATTTCCTTTTTACATCTGTCCTTCAGTATATACAAAGAAAGGCTTTCTCGCCCCAATCTGATCTCCTGCAAGCAACTGTTTGGACAAGAACACACACACACACACACACACACACACACACACACACACAGTTCCCCAATGCAAACACTTGTTTTTAATGTCAATTAAAATTTAATGTCATCATCATTTTTAGTCAAAAACAGTGTGTCCACCTCTCTATGGTATTAATCTTTTTTATATCTCCTTTTTTTATATAAAGGCAGTAAGTAAAGAACTAATGCAGGAGCATGTGAGTGGCTCAGTTGGTTAAGCATCTGACTTTGGCTCAGGTCATGATCTCCTGGTTCATGAGTTCAAGCCCCTCGTCGGGCTCTGTGCTGACAGCTCAGAGCCTGGAGCCTGCTTTGGATTTTGTATCTCCCTCTTTCTGCCCCTCCCCTGCTCGCAGTGGTTCTCTCTCTCTCTCTCTCTCTCTCTCTCTCTCTCTCTCTCCCAAAAGTAAATACACATTAAATATTTTTAATTAAAAAAAAAAGAACGAGTGCCACACTGCCCAGGATCACATACTGACTCTATGATTTATGAGGTGTGCAAAGTTGGAGGTGTTACTTCAATTTTCTATGCCTTAGTATATAACTTATAGGTTTGTTGTGTGGACTAAATGAAATAATGCATGCAAAACATGAAGTATTAGTGCCTTACATACACCAGTTACTAACCTTTATAAAATCTAAGTGAAATAATGACCAATTCACATTTTAAATTTAATTGTTATCAATGTAACAAAACATTAAATAAATTAATTAGTAATTTATTTGTGCATATTTATTCAACACTTCCTATGGGCTATAGACCAAGTTGCTTTTATTATTTTTGGTGACATTTGCAATTTGTGAGACTGCACAATGTTTTCCTCTCACTTTTCTATTTCTTCAAGATGAATTATGGAGACAAAAATACTTATTTAAAATTATATTTCTCTGTACAATAAGTAAATAGTTTGGCTGCTGATTTGTCTTGCACTTTAATCATATCTGATCACTTTCCTTATAAATATGTTCTTATGATTGTTGGCTGCAGATTCTAGGACAGATGTGGCCAAGTTACTTGTCAACACAATTTTAGACTAAGCTTATATTTCAAATGTTTAATTACTTATGAGGTTAGAAGGTGCCAAGAGAACACTATTGATTTCCAGATTGCAAATTGGAGGTGATAAATTTGGTGTCTGAAAAAAAAAATCTGACTCTAAATTATGTAAATGAAATAAAGAGACTGTAACATAGGATCAAGTTCTCAAAAATATCATTATACTCTTCATTGTATTTTCACATCAAATCTAATGCAAAGCTTTACGAATATGTTGTGGTAATATGACCAAATCTTTGTTAGCTTCAAGGCTTGGGTGTTCATTGTGTAGCCTTCTTTCTTATATTATAAATCAATTTGACAATTACACAACAGATTTTAGGCATAATGTTATGGCAATAGGAGTCTCTATCTCAATGGCTCCAGTTTCGCTGTACCTTAAAAAAATCACTTACGTTGACTATTTTGACAAGTGTGAATTTCAAAAATAATTACACCTAATTACAAATTACATCTAAAAGCATTTAATGTGAAATTTGTGAGTCATATTGTGATAAGATAAATCTACTAGGTTTTGGAGAAAAGATTTATCTGCCATTTCTGAGTTTTCTTCATTTACAAATTATATAATACAGTTCACAACTAGTAATTCCATATGGACCACTAAACATAACCACAGGGAATGAAATCTTTGAGAAAAAACTAAACCAACATTTAATGAACAACCAATCTTTTCTTTATGCTTCACCTTGCTTAATCATCTTCACAATACCTCTATGTGTCTCATTTTATTTTCTGCATATTGTTGATTAAGAAGCAGTGGCTCAAAATATAATGTAAATTTCCCAAAATCACACACATGCAAACACACACAATTTCTATTTCTGGCAAAGTAACGTGAAAACTCTCTCACTAAAAATACCTAAGGAGGCTACATAAAATATAACAAACAGCTTCTCACAAACATAGATAACCTTGCAGCAGGCTATAAAGAAACCTCAGGAGGCAATAGAGAAACCACGAGGATGTTGGAAGCCTTTAAACAGATGCTTCTGTGTTCCTAGGAGGGTAATTGGCCATGGAGCTTTTTCAGTAATCTAGGACCTATAAGTTTCAGGGCTAAGTTGGTACAGTGATCCAGGTTTTACTGTTACATATATGATTTTTTTAAATGTTTATTTATATTTTGAGAGAGAGAGAGAGCATGAATTGGGGAGGGGCAGATAGAGAGGGAGACACAGAATCCAAAGCAGGCTCTAGGCTCTGAGCTATCAGCACAGAGCCCAACGTGGGGCTTACACTCACAGACTGCAAGATCATGACCTGAGCCAAAGTTAGAGGCTTAACCTACTGAGCCACTCAGGTACCCCCTGTCACATATATAAGTAAAATGAGACCATTTCCCAATCCAGAGTCCTAAAAGTGCTACTGATTCTCCAAATAGTGAATTTGAAAAAAAAAAAAAAATCTGCCCACTGTCCATGGGAAACCAAAAGGAAGCCTCAGTTAGTTTATGGTAAACTCAGTAATATACATACATAAACTAAAGACACACATGGGTTATTGTTATAAGCAATATTAAAAAACATAATACACTAGTGTAAAGTTTTCCTTCAGACATTAAAATATACTACCTAAAAGTGGTGTGTTAATGTTCATTGCACTTCTTAGTGAATTCTCACTTTCAAAAGCAAACCCACAAACAAAAACAAAAACAAAACCCAGAAACTTCATCTGCAATATGTTTTCCTCAAACCTCCAAATGCTCACCATCTTGACTCCCTATTAATGACCTTATTTCCTATTTCATAAGACATAAGAAAGTCCAAGGGAAGAAACTGACAGATTCTGCATCCCAAACTTACTGCCACAACTTCCCAAGCACTTGAACTCACATCTGTATATTCTGATTCCCTGCACCAGCCACTAATGAATTATTCGCTCATGACCAAGGGCAAACTCTCCCTTTATGAACTATATTCCCAGTGATCACCTATTTCTTTTTTCCCCTCAAAGGTATCAGCCCAACAATTCTTTCTCTTTCCTGCATTATCAGTCTCCTCCTTTTTTATTGTTATATTTCTAACAGCATACAACATCCTGTAATAGCTCTGTATAATCTCAGAAAAAAAGAAGTCTCATTCCATTTTATTTTCCAGCTATCGCTTACTTTCTCCACTTATGTTTTAAGGATAATTCCTCCAGAGAATTGTTATTGATGCCAACAATTCATTCTTATAATTCTTTGTCATCCTGCCAATATTTTTCTTTTTAAGAAACTAATGAATGCTGAATTACTAAATCAATTAGATAATCTCAAAATCAACTTTCTTGACTATGGAAGAAACATTGACACATGATGCTTCTATATGAAGCATTTTCTTCATTAGTGATTCAGTTATTTATTTCTGTGGGGAAGGAACCCAAAATTAAGTGGCTTAAAACAAGAAAAAAATTTATTCTTCAAGATATTATGGTTGAATCTCTCACAGAGCTGAATTAAGCTCATATATTGCCTCCTTACATATTAGTAGTCTCAAGGCAGTGGTCCAAAAGTAAACATTTATTTTTTTTATTTTTTTTTTCAACGTTTATTTATTTTTGGGACAGAGAGAGACAGAGCATGAACGGGGGAGGGGCAGAGAGAGAGGGAGACACAGAATCGGAAACAGGCTCCAGGCTCTGAGCCATCAGCCCAGAGCCCGACACGGGGCTCGAACTCACGGACCGCGAGATCGTGACCTGGCTGAAGTCGGACACTTAACCGACTGCGCCACCCAGGCGCCCCAAAAGACCATGAAAATACATTTCAAAAACCAGACTTGGTAAGTTCTCTCAAATTCTATTAGTCAAATCAAGTCATGGATCCAACACAGATATAAGCAGGAGAAAAATAGTGTCAACTTCTTGATGAGAGAAGTAGTGAGGTTTCATTTAAAAATAATGACTAAGCTTCTAGTACACCACATGCTCTGGCTTCCCTTATATGTCACTGGCCATGAATTCTGAGACTTATTTGCTGGTTCCTTCTGACCTCCTTGATTTTTAATGCTAAATTTCCCATGACTGAATCTTTGGAATTACATTTAAAAGGCCCATAAAAATTAGCTCACAGCATGACAAATCAAAATTTGTAGGATACAGCTTAGAAAGTATTTAGCAGAAAATTCATAGCATTAAATGCATATATTAAAAATAATAATGGGGCACCTGGGTAGCTCAGTTGGTTGAGCATCCAACTTCAGCTCAGGTCATGATCTCACAGTTCATGAATTAAAGCCCCATATCAGGCTCTGTGATGACAGCTCAGAGCCGGGAGCCTGCTTCAGATTCTCTCGCTCTCTCTGTCTCTCTCTGTCCCTCCCTGCTCATGCTCTGTCTCTCAAAAATGAATAAATGTTAAAAAAAAGGAATAAACACTGAAAATCAACTATTTAAATATATATCTAAAAGCTAAAAACAAACAATAAAACAGAGCCTAAAAATATAGAATTACCAAGATGACAGTAAAAATATAAAAGCAATGTTCAATTGAGAAAACAACAATCCACAGTCAATTCATTGAAAAGATTAATAAAATGATAAACCCTAAGAAGACTGATAAAAAAAAAAGAAACAAATTATGCTTAAGGAATAAAAAAATTACATCACTACAGACCATACAGACATCAGGAAGTGAAGAGGATATTATGAAAATGGAGCTGGGGCGCCTGGGTGGCGCAGTCGGTTAGGCGTCCGACTTCAGCTCAGGTCACGATCTCACGGTCCATGAGTTCGAGCCCCGCGTCGGGCTCTGGGCTGATGGCTCAGAGCCTGGAGCCTGCTTCCGATTCTGTGTCTCCTTCTCTCTCTGCCCCTCCCTCCTTCATGCTCTGTCTCTCTCTGTCTCAAAAATAAAATTAAAAAAAAAAAAAAAACGTTAAAAAAAAAATTAAAAAAAAAAAAAAAGAAAATGGAGCTAATATATTTAACCATTTAGGTGTGTTTAGCAAGATCATAGAAAATAAGAACAATATATGAAAGTCAACTGTATTCTTATATACTAAAAACAACCAACAGGGATTTGAATACAATATCATTTATCATAGCACTAAAAGGTATTAAGTACTTATAAATAAAGCAAACAAGGGGCGCCTGGGTGGCTCGGTCGGTTAAGCGTCTGACTTCGGCTCAGGTCATGATCTCACGCTCTGTGAGTTCGAGCCCCGCATCGGGCTCTGTGCTGACTGCTCAGAGCCTGGAGCCTGTTTTGGATTCTGTGTCTCCCTCTCTCTCTGCCCCTCCCCTGTTCATGTTCTGTCTCTCTCTGTCTCAAAAATAAATAAACGTTAAAAAAATAATTTTAAAAAAAATTTAAAAAAATAAATAAATAAATAAAGCAAACAAAATATGTGTGGAAATTTTATGCAGAAAACTATAAAACACCGATGAAAGAAATCAATGAAGATTTAAATAAATGGAGATATATAGCATGCTCATAGATTGGAAGTCTCAATATTGTTAAAATGTCGACTTTTCCTAATTTATTCCATAGATTCAATGCAATTCCAGTCAAAATCACAGAAAACGTTGTGTGTGTGTAGATATACAGAATTTGATTCTAAATTTTTTATGGAAAAGCAAAGGTAGAATAGCTAAAATATTTTTGAAAAGAAAAACTAAATTCAGAGGAAATCACACTACCTGATTTCATAACTTACTTTAAAACTAAAAGAATCAAGAGGGTATGATATTGGTCACAGGTAGATCATTGGAATATGATAGAGTCTCAAAATAAACAGACATAAGTAATTAAATTTTGACAAATGTACAAAAGCAATTAAGTGAAGGAAGAATAATTTCAACAAAAAGTGTGGGAATGATAGGATGTGTAATCCATAAATATACATGGGTCCACCATGTAGACAATAGTTTTATCTCTGACTTCTGATCAGTTTTCCATGTCTATAATTTTGCATTTTTCCGTAATTAATATGAATTGAATTATTTAGTATGTATCATTTTTCTACATAATGTCTGGCTGATATGTGTCTTCTTTCAGTTAGGAAAATGTATTTCAGAAATTCACGTATGTGAATCAATAGATTGTTACTTTACCAATGAATTTCATGGATGCACCATAATTTATTTATTTGCTAAAGGAAATATTGATAACTTCCAATTTTTGGTGATTAATGAATAAAGCTGCCATAAACAGAAGTTTTGAGTTTACTTGGAAGAATAGAATACATAGAAGTGGAAATCTTGGATTTTATGACAAATGTGACAAGTTTATGTTCCACTTTATAAGGAAATTCCAAACCATCTTCCAAAGTGGCTGTGGCGTCACAGAAGAAGAAGTCATGTGGAGTCATGCAGAGGAGCAACTGCATGGACATCAGAGCACCCCCAAAGGTTCAAGGTTGTTGGTATAGCACCCCCAAAGTTTCAAGATTGTTGGCGTCAGGTACCTCCGAAAGTAGATGGGTAAGAATAGACTAAAATTTCTTTTAAAAATTGATTGAAAACCTTAACATGGAATAAGACTCACATCTCTCTCTCTCTTACACACACACACACACACACACACACACATTTTGTAAATGAGCAATGACACCTCCACTGAGACAAAAAACAGAATGTTTATCTTTTGGAGAAAAAAATTAAAAGGTATCATGTTGAGGGAGATTGTACCATTCCAAAAACTAGGTAGTTAAGTGAAAGTTTATATGCTGTGTAAAGAATTTGAGTTTGCACCCAGAAGCAGATCCCAAGATATGGCATTGACATCAGTTTCTGTGAGAAAACCTCTAAGGAGATCATGTGTTTGTAAAGACCACAGACCCATACACCCAGAACTTCCAACTAGCTTTCAGATGTCCCATCATAAAGATAAGAGAGCCACAGAGGCTCTAATAAAAATAACATAACACAAATCAAGAAAATAAAAAGCTACTTAATGGAAAGAAGGACCATTCAGAAGAAAAAAAAAATTAATGCAGTTTTCATGAAACGGATACAGGTTGTTTTGAATAAAGACACACAGATAACAGGAAAGAATAACTGGAAATTAAGACTATATAATAAACATGGAAAACTTAAGGACTACCAGTCTCGACTGAAGCCATTGAAAAGGTCCTATTGAGAAAATAAAATTTATAAGACACATTACAGGTTGAATGAATAGAGAAGGGATTTGCACAATAAGAAGAGAATTCAAAGTAATTATGTCATAAGCTCTGAAGCTAAGCCAGTAAGAATAATATCAGCAAAAGCTATTACAACTGAGAATCATGATAAAATCATTTTTAAATGCAAAACTGAATGTTGGTACTAGAGTATTTCAGTTCAAATAGCACTCTACCATTTTCTAGCCATGTGATTTTGGCTAAATTTCTTAGCCTTAGTTTCCTCATCTGTAAAGTAGACATAATATGACCTCACAGTATTCTTATGAAAATCGTGTGTGTGTGTGTGTGTGTGTGTGTGTGTGTGTGTGTGTGTGTGTGAGAGAGAGAGAGAGAGAGAGAGAGAGAGAGAGAGAGAGATTGCGAGAGAGAATGATGAGGATGAGTGTTTGGAGGTTGTAATGGAAAGTTAAGTTGTCAATTTCTATACTAGAAAGATAATAGATAAAAGGTAATACTGAAAAATCAATAATTGGTTAAATAAGCATGTTGTTTATCAATATGGAGGTGAACAGTAACAGAATTAGCTGGAGTCTTAAGTATTTGCTTCTGTAGAGAGTTAAATGGTTAGGATCTGCTGCTGTTTTCATAATCAGCCTTGTAGAATTAATTGACTCTTAAATTTCCTGCATGACTTTGATGGAAAGTTAAACCATTTTTAAAAATTAATACTGGTATGAATAAATGCCTAAATTCTCATGCTTTCATATCTCTATACCTTAGCACATTGTATTCCTCTACCTGTAATGTCTAATTTATCGAACTTTTTTTCTAGCCTTTTTTCATCAGTAAACCTGAGTAAACTCACATTCTGGTCTAGGAAATCATTACTGAACTACCCATGCAGATTTGATAGCTCTTTTATTTGCTTCTTGACTGCACTTTGAGCATCCTTCCCTAGTGCACTGCATTGAAATATCAATTATGTGCCTGCCTCCATTTCTAGGCTGAGTGCTCACGGTAGAGACTGTATCTTAATTGTCTTCTTCTTTTAGACCCCAACACAATATAGCAAATACCTAATCTTTGTTTTTTAAGAGAATTCAAGTAAATAAATCCTATGGATTAGAGTTCTCGGGCATGTCTAGTGCTGAATAAAAGGTATGTCCATAATATTTTCGGTTGGTTTCTCATGATAAGAAAAGGGGTCAAATCTGAGTTAAAAGTCTGCATCTTGTGGACTAGTTGTAAGTATTATTTTTGCCTAGCGAGTATACCAACATCAGTGCCACTAATCAAAGAATTTCTGAAAACTGTTTCATATTTTCCTGGAAAATGAGGCCTTTCTCCTCCCCCCACCTGCCTTTACAACCATGTGTGTGTGCACACACACACATACACACACACTCACACTCACAAAACTTACACGGTTATTGTGAATGTTAACATGTTGTCAAGTCATGACTTAAAGTTGAATAATTTATGGTCAAAGCACAATAATGCTTAGTCAAACAGTTCATACATGGGAATGTAACTAATTCTGGGACAATCAGTATTGATCTTTTGGAATTTTGGAACTGAAACTGAGGAAGGAAATGAGACTCTCTAGAAGTACCTGAAGGTATGTCATATAAAATCCAAGGTTTTCCATCAGCCATGTGCTCCACTACCTGAACTAAAGATGTGGAAAAAGTCTACCTTCAGATGGAATTTCAAGAATAAAGCAAATGCATAAACAGAAATGCAGAGACCCAAGAGTATTCAGTTTCTGTTTCCATTTATTCCTAAGGCCTTATTCTTATCACCAGATTTCTTCAAACACCTTGGAGAGATTCTTTTTAGATACGTTATTTTAAATTTGATTTATGTTACTTCTAACCAAAATACTCCAAACACACACAAAATTAATTTAAAAAAAAGAATTATGCATGGGAATTGAGGAAAACAACATCATACAAATTAAGCTAGCACTTTAGAAATTTAAGAGTTGTCCCATAAAAATAATTAATTATATGTGAGCCTGAACTATATTTGTATGCTATTCCCTGGCCTTTCTCTTCCATTTTCTGAAATTTTAGTAGAATATTTTTAACATATATCACTTTGTCTAAACTGTAATAGAAGCAATTATGGTTAGATCAGCCTTAAAATTTGGATTGAGTAGCAAAATTTAGACTGGACTTTTCTTCCCCAAGTTCATAGAGGCATTCACAGTGGTGGTAACTTGTAGAAGAGAATGTGATCCATTGTGGGAAAACAACTAAAAATAGTTCACCAGCATCAGAAGCACAAAGTGGTGGCCTAATGGGGGATCAGGAGCAGTTGATTCTACAGGACCTTCATACTCAGGGCTGTTAAAAAAAAATGTCTGAAGGACAATTTGAGATAAGCAAGCTTTTGACCATTTGGTAAATAAATATTGATGACAGATAATTAGAAATTAAAAGAGGAAGGAAGGAAGGAAGGAAGGAAGGAAGGAAGGAAGGAAGGAAGGGAAAGAGAGAGAGAAGGAAGGAAGGGGAAGAAAGAAAGAAAGAAAGAAAGAAAGAAAGAAAGAAAGAAAGATGGAAGGAAGGGAGGAAGGAAGGAAGGAAGGAAGGAAGGAAGGAAGGAAGGAAGAAAATCCAGCAGACTTGTTTACCTTTCTATTGTAATGTAACAAGGACAGAACACAATTCTAGTTTATTGTCTCACAGTTTCTGTGGGTCAGGAGTCCAGGTGTAGTTTCACTGGGTCTTCTATTCAGGTCTCTCGAAGAAACAAAATATCAGGTGGACTGTGGTTCTCATTTTGAGCTTGGGATCCTCTTCCAACCTCACTCAGATTATTGGCTGAATGCAATGCCTTGTGGTTGTAGGACTGAGTTTGTAGTTGTTGTCTGTTGTCTGTTGCTGTTATCATAATGCTAGCTTTCAGCTCCTAGCAGCTTCAAAGTCAGTTCACAACATGGTAATGTGTCTCTTCTTACAGAAAGACAGAGCAAGAGAGAAGAAGGAAAGGAAGGGAGAGGGAGAGAGAAAGAAATTATTTAATCTACTCATCATAAAGGTCACTCTCCTACTGGGGAGAGGTGAGCAAGATGGAATGATTGTTCAGAAACACCATGTAGCAGAATACATAAGGAAACCTGAAGATGAAAGAAAAATATGTTAGTGTTTGTGGGAAAGCAAAGAAGAGTTCTGTTTTTGTTCTATTAAGATTGAGGTGGGTATTACACATCCAAAAAGAAATGTCAAGTTTTGGAGGGTAGACCCGTCACATGTAAAGATATGAATGCAAATGTCAATAGTGTAGGTGTGGTGCTTCAAACATTGCAAACTATCCAGGGAGAGAGCTTAGAAAGAGAAAATAAGATGCAGCCAAAGACAAAATCTTGGGACCCTACAACTTTCGAAGTTGCTTAGAAGGTAAGTCTGGAACAAAGGGGATCAAGAAGGAGAGGTAGAACTAAAACCAATACAATACGGCACCATGGCATCCAAAAGAAGATGTCCTTAAAGAAAAGAGTTGTAAGTATACAGAGTATTTCTGAGAGCTGACTACTGTACTTACAATATATAGGCCCTGATATCTTTTTTCCCCCTTTCTCTTTATTTATTATTATTTTTTTAACTTACATCCCAGTTAGTTAGCATATAGTGCAACAATGATTTCAGGAGTAGATTCCTTAATGCCCCTTACCCATTTAGCCCATCCCCCCTCCCACAACCCCTCCAGAAACCCTCAGTTTGTTCTCCATATTTAAGAGTTACTTCTGTTTTGTCCCCCTCCCAATTTTTATATTATTTTTGTTTCCCTTATGTTCATCTGTTTTGTCTCTTAAAGTCCTCATAGGAGTGAGGTCATATGATATTTGTCTTTCTCTGACTAATTTCAGTTAGCATAATACCCTCTAGTTCTATTCACGTTGTTACAAATGGCACGATTTCATTATTTTTGATTGCTAAGTAATACTCCATTGTGTATACACACACACACACACACACACACACACACACACACACACACACACCACATCTTCTTTATCCATTCATCCATCAATGGACATTTGAGGCCCTGGTATCTAATGAAGGGATCTCAGCAGAGCAATGAAGATGGAGTGTGCTGGTAGACGATTGAAGATAAAACTGGAGATGAAGGTATAGAAACAGTCTCTCTCTCTCTTTTTTTTTGTGTGTAGAAGTGCAGGACAATTGAGCTTTAACTACAGAGGGGTATGGATAATAGAGACTCATTGTATTATTTTCATTTTCTGTGAAGGCTTATTGAATGTAGTGACAATATTGTACTACATCACTTATGAATTGAATAAATATAAGCGAGTTTTCCTAACACTCTGAGGCCAGTTCATTCAAAAATAAAATAGAAGTATTAAATGTACCCATCAGGGGTTGTTATGAGAAGTAAAAGTATTAACACACATAAAGCACTTTGCATGGTATCTGAGACATAGAAGGAACCCATTTATTGTTAACTACTGTTATTTTTATTACCATATCTTTGTATCCTCATATTCATCTCAGTATCTTCATGTATAAATATGTCCTATATAAATTATTATGAATTCCTAACTATATGACTGATTGAATGCTTTTTGCCTCAGGTTTCAGTTCATAAAAGATCAGGGAAACTTATCTGTATTCAAGGCTGTGGTAATTGTTGGAGAACCCTAAAAATGTACTTAAAATCATTGAATTATAGATATAAAATGGGGGGGGATTTATGTACCTACCAAACTAGGGTAAAGAGTTATCCTTTCACTCCTGTTCTGGGCAAACAATTCAGATGGAAGAAGAATGATACTCTCAATGCACTTACTTTCCCTGCATAAAATCCAGTATCCGTTTAAAATATCTTAGGGATATTTGAGTAGAATCTTTAATGATCAGGAATTTTTACAGATTATTAATTTTTACATTTTTATTAAGTGGGTTCTATATATTTATGCATCACAAAATATTATTTTAAGATACAGCATGGCCAGATTCCCTAGATGAACTTACTCACAATTTTAAAATAAAATCTAATGGAAAATATTAAAGTTACACATAGAAACTGTCATTGTGGTAATGTGTTTTACAGACTCCTGTGCTCTTGGAGTTGGCAAAATCCTTCCCGGCAAACTAGGGAGCTTGGACATATTATAGCTTTCTTTGCATATCAGTTTTACTTAACACATTGTTAGTGGTGTTCTCAGGGCTACATATCAAATAATGACTTATTCAGAGCTCATTTGATTCCAGCAAGGATTTAAAGTGGTTGTACCTAAATTATTGGACCATAAATTCTGTTTTTGAATGACCATTCTGTATGCCATTCTCTCAAGCCATATCAAAAGCTTGAAATAATTTCTAAGGCAATGTACTTACTTGACAGACTAAATTGTTTTGGCTGTAGAAGACATCCCAAAAGTATAATATTATTTTATTTTCCTGTGAAAAAGGCAAATTCTGATAACCATTTATTCCTCAAGCATTACATCACACTTAATATTTCTTTTCCAAACTAGAAGGTGTAGTATAGTATAATAGCAGCATAAACTATGCTTTAGAAACCCAGTTTTGAGATAAGCATAGACCTGTGTTCACAACCTCATGTTCACCATTCACTAGCTCTGTGAGGCTGGTCACGTTATTAAAGTGAGTCTTTTTGAGTCTTTTTGATATAGTCCTTTGAAGGACTATGAAACCTAACTCATACAATTATTATAATGATTAGTATAACATATAGAGCATAATTTACAGTACTTCATATATGTAGGGTACAGAATAAGTGATCAATTAAGGTTAGTTTTCATAAATATGACAAAAGTTAAGAAGCATGACTAGTCCCCATTTCCAACTTAGTGATATGAAGAGAGTTGTAGTTAAATGATTACAGAAGTGGCTCTTCCTCTCTGTATCAACTTGCCGACAACCTAAGTTTCAAAAAAATAATAATGTGAGCATTTAATAACACTCCATATATTGAAGAAATGTGGAAAATCAACTTTAGACTCATGACAGTTTATTCTGGGCTTTTTTATATTTATTTATTTATTCATTCATTTATTTATTTATTTATTTTGAAAGAGAGAGACAGAGACAGCACATGAGTGGGAGAGGAAGAGAGAGAGAGAGAGAGAGAGAGAGAGAGAGAGAGAGAGAGAGAATCCCAAACAGGCTCTGTGCTGTCAGTACAGAGCCCAATGTGGGGCTCAATCTCACAAACCGTGAAACCATGACCTGAGCCTAAATTAAGAGTCAGATGCTTAACCAGCTGAGCCACCCAGGCACCCCTGAAAAATCTTATTTAGAACACATGATGTTCAAGATCATTGCTGTTACTTTGTTGGTGTTTTTATCTTCTTACATGAAAAGCTTCGACTGAAAAGTTGAAAGATATCATCTAGTAAAGAATGTCCAAAATAAGGGCACTTGAGTGGCTCAGTTGGTTAAGCCTCCAACTCTGGATTTAGGCTCAGGTCATGATGTCACCGTTCCTGAGATCATCCCTTCTGGGCTTTGTATTGACAGCATGGAGCCTACTTGGATTTTCTCTGTCTCTCTCTCTCTCTCTCTCTCTCTCAAAGTAAATAAGTAAACATTTAAATAGGCTTTTGACACACTACAGCAAAAAGAAGGGGGAAATGGAGAAGAATAATGGCGGTAAGGTAGGGCATTTCCATCACAATCTTTCATCCATTCCAATTCATTTAGTTTTAATGTACTACTCACATGTTCAGGGAAGGCCAATTTAATCATTGGTGTTATCAAAGCAACTCAAAACAATCAGATTAATTTTTGCTTTGATTTGAAAATTAATTTATTCTTAGCATGATTCTCATGACTGTTATAAATAAGTAATTCATAAGACAAAATGATATTTTCCACATCATCGCTGAAAACTCACATACACAAACAGATACACCTATGTCATGCTAATTAGGTAAATTCAGCCAAATGAAGAAAATTTTTAAGTTTCTGAGTTTGGATAAGAATTATCTACTCTATGGCTAAAATGAACAAATCAGGAGACTATAGATGCTGGCGAGGATGTGGAGAAAGGGGAACCCTCTTGCACTGTTGGTGGGAATGCAAACTGGTGCAGCCGCTCTGGAAAACAGTGTGGAGGTTCCTCAAAAAAATTAAAAATAGATCTACCCTATGATCCAGCAATAGCACTGCTAGGAATTTGCCCAAGGGATATGGGAGTGCTGATGCATAGGGGCACTTGTACCCCAATGTTTATAGCAGCACTTTCAACAATAGCCAAATTATGGAAAGAGCCTAAATGTCCATCAACTGGACATTTCAACAAATGGATAAAGAAGAAATAGTTTATATATACAATGGAATACTACTTGGAAATGAGAAAGAATGAAATCTGGCCTTTCGTAGCCACGTGGATGGAACTGGAGAGTGTTATGCTAAGTGAAATAAGTCAGGCAGACAAAGACAGATACCATATGTTCTCACTCATATGTGGATCCTGAGAAACTGAACAGAGGACCAGGGGGGAGGAAAGGGGAAAAAATGTTACAGAGAGGGAAGGAGGCAAACCATAAGAGACTCTTAAATACTGAGAACAAACTGAGGGTTGATGGGGGGTGGGGGAGGGGAAAGTGGGTGATGGGCATGGAGGAGGGCACTTGTTGGGATGAGCACTGGGTGTTGTATGGAAACCAATTTGACAATAAATTTCATATTAAAAAAAGAAAAAATTATCTACTCTAACTCTTTTAGGTACATATAAGCCAATCAAATAAAAATAGAACTGAGCTCACACTCCTCTCTAAAGTCATTTTAGATGTAATTATTTTCTTCTTCCTTGATTTTGTTAGTCAGAGGTGTTATTTTTGTTCCAACAACTGACAGAGGAAGAACCTTAAAAACATGAGAAGGTGTGGAATCCAAGGAACAAGCAGAGAGATTGACCAATGCTAGAGAAAAAGGCACTGCCCCCAATGAGAGATGAGGGAAGAAAATTTAAGTCAAGGAATGTTAGTACATTCAGTGGCTAAGGACTTCCTATCTGATGATCTCTCTTTTCTGCTGAAATCGTATCTCTGTATCATGAAGCCACGTAATCATATATTTAAAGAAAACTGATTTCTGTTTTGTTTCATCTACTCATCCATTCTGCAAACAATTACTGAGTGTGTCTAGTGTGTGTCAGGTACCATGCTAATGGCTAGAGAGAGAAATGTAAAATAGGAACTTGCAGCCAGTAGGGAAGACTGACACCAAAGAAATCACCACATACATACATACATACATACATACATACATACATACATACATTTCATTTAAGATAAGATTCATGCAAAAATTCTTGAAGAGGAACTTGAGGTGAGGCATGAAAAGTGGGTAGCAATCACTGGCCAAAAAAAAATAGAGAAAAGAGTACTCTGGCCAAAGGAATCCCATGTGAAGACAAAGCATGAAAAATGCTAACAAATTCAGGGCAAGGAAAGATGCCAGCATGAGGGTGGGTGGGTTGGGGAGTAGCACGATAAGTAGAGAAAGGATCTGACTGAGCTCTTGGTGCTTTCTGGTCACGTTCAGCTCTGAAAGAAATGTTAAAGGCTAGAATTTGTTCTTCATTTTCTCCTAATGGGAAGTAATGTAGGGATTTATTTGTCTTACACAAGGGGAAGTCCGGGACATCGGCAACTGCCCAATAATAGCATTACAAAGCCAGGCTTGTTCGCTGTCCAATCAGCTACCTCACGTATGTAGGCTATATCTTCATGTCTTGTGGTTGAGAATGGGTGCTTCACTCCAATATTCACAAACCTCATATGATGGCCCAAAGGCAACTGGACAAAATGGTCAATGGTGCCATGAGGTGTTTCTCTTTCACTTGGGGGAAACTCTCCCCCAGTGAGTCCACTTTCAAGTCATTAACAAGAAACAGTGAAGGTAGCTTGGGAAATGGGATAATTTATGTCTCCAGCCTTTATGGTAGAAGAAAGAAAGGAGGAGGAGATGTGAGAGGTTTGGGGTAGCTAAATCTGCTGCTATCGTTCCTTGTACTACCCCATTCCCTTCTTCCTAGGATGACATTTTATGTAGGATGCCATCACCTCCCCATTAAGGGAGGCAACTCCAAATTTCCATCACAGGATTGCATTCAGCTCAAAATCCAGAGTCTTTGTATTATGGATGGGTCTCTGAGTCAGGTCAAGACCCTGCTTCAGAAAGATCCCTAGTTTTTTGAGTCTAACAGGTAATCAGGTAGTAGAGGCTACCTAGGTTGAGATGTCCTCAGGATGGTCACCTGCAGAGGGGTGGCAGGATGGTGATCTCTTGTAGAGCAGCTGTTCCTACATAATACAGCACCTACCTGTAGCACTGTCCTATCAACGCACCATCTGAAACCAGAAGTGATTTTAGAAACACATTTCCATGTCTTTCTTTTCATACCTCCTCCTCCCTATGTAGACAGCTCAAATGACATTCAGTTACTAGCCTTCCATATGTCTGTGATTTAATTATAATTCATACTGTCAGGGAGGGATGCTAAATCACAGAGGTCTGTCAGAGCATGCTGGCACAGCATGAAAATTTTCAATGTTCATCTTTTCTCTGACTTCAAATTTATATTAATGGCCATCATTTCTCAGGAAGCTTTCCTATGTAGTATCGGCCACCAAGAACGAAAGAGAAATAAACTATATATTGCCTCAAGCAGGGAATGGGTGCTGTTAAACTGCATGAACACAAACTTAGATGCTCCATTTCAGCCTTAAATGACGAAGACTTTTCTGTCTCATAAACTAATCACATATGTCTTGTCCAACCCACCCTGCATGTACAAAAGAGTTAGCTGTCCTGCCACAAAGACAGAAATTCCAAAATAGAACAACTTCATGTGAAACAAACCAGCTAAAAATACATTAATAGGAATGTCACTGAGAACAGACATTTTCAGAGCCTGAAAATTTCTTTGAACTGAATGATATGTAACAGAACATGAGAAAAGGCATTTTTAAAGCTAAAAGAGAATGCGTAGCACATTTAGGCAGGAAAAAAACCTACTAAGGTAGCATACTATAAGCGGTTCCACTTACCTGATATGTCTCGCTTACCCAGTTCTTGACTCTGATGGGGCAGAATCTAGTCCCTATCCAGATTTAACACACCTGTTCAGGATTTTATAAAGAATAAGGAAACTCATTAGAAATAAACAAATTCATACCATAGAATGGGGATGACATGGAGATGTCTATTCATCTGCTCATGTACGCATGCACAAATGCATTGAACATGACAGTCTACACCAACTTCAAGGCCACGTGAACAGCCGTGAGAACCTTTGGTCAGCGTGGACACAGCAGCATCCTGAATTGTTTCTTTTTTTCCCTGTCCTCCTAGTCCTATTGTGTGTCCCACACGATTTTTGTCCTAGAAAATCAACCCTGTGATGTTACTTTTGTTCCGCCTCACCTTAAAGGTCAGTTTCTACTTGAGAATTTTCTCAAATTTTACCCAACACCACTCTGTTACGAAGATTTAGTTGCCAGTTGCTCTACACTATCTGAACAATGCAGTCGGTCTCTGACTGTCTCTGTCTCTCTATCTCTGTCTGTGTCTCCCCATCTCTGTCTCTGTCTCCCTTTTCCATCCCTAAATATGCTCTCTACTTCCATGCACTTGAGCTTTCTGCTATGCTGTGATGAAGGCAGGAGAATTTTAATGATCTTAGTGGGAGGAAACAGTCACTTTTAATTGGGATCCGATTTGACAAAATTTTCTTCCATTAAACAGACATGTAGATGTTATGATTCTTTCTGTGAAGCCCATTAAACATCCACTCCCATGACTTTAGGACATTTTCAGGAATGTTTTATTTTTATTTTTAATCATTAAATGCTTCTCAATTCATTCTCATATATCAAGACAAGGATGTGTTACATGTTACTCATGAACAGACACACCAAAGTATTTATCATATCCCACTCCCAGAGTCTGATGTAGGTCTTGTAAACATGAAGGTGTTCATTAGTGTCAATTAACTTGTATTAAGCTAACAAATTTGATGGACATAAATATAAAATGATGTGTGTTCAATTTTTCTTTTCTCATGAGAGTTGAACTTTGTGAAGAGAAGGCTGGTATTCCAAGTAATTGATGCATGTCTTAGGTTCAATTAGGTTTCTCAGCTTAACACCAACAAATAGCTGAGTTCTAAAATATATGTTCCTTTGGGGCACCCGGGTGACTCAGTCAGTTAAGCTTCCAATTCTTGATTTCACCTCAGGTCATGATCCCACCTACTGTTTGTGAGATCAAGCCCTGTGTTGGGCTCTGCACTGACAATGCAGAGCCTGCTTAGGATTCTTTCTCTCCCTCTCTCTGCTCCTACCTGATTTGGGCATGCATGCGTGCATGTGCGTTTTCTCTCTATCTCAAAATAAAGAAACTTTTTTAAAAATAATAAAATATATGTTCCTTTTCCCCTTCCTCACTATTTCTCATCTTTTTCATCACTAACATCAAAGACATGTATCACACGTGCCGATTATTTTTCATTCTTCCGGTATTTCCCATTCCATGATGTAATCACCATCAATACCACACAGAGGCCATCAAAATGATGCAGGAGAGAAATAATCTAAAGATACACTCCAAGATGTTTTCAGTGGTGCCATTCCAAGCAGATAAAACCAGAGCAGTGAGTAGACTTCACAGAAACACACAAAGCATAGGAAAGATAAGAAATATGTGCTTTTAGGTCAAAATGTTTAAAGGCAACAGTTGTTGCAATATCAGCAATAAAGAACTGTTTTAAAAAAAAATGTTTATTTTTGAGAGAGAGAGAGAACAGAGCATGAACAGAGGAGGAGCAGAGAGATAGGGAGACAGAATCTGAAGCGGGCTCCAGGCTCCAAGCTGTCAGCAAAGAGCCCAACGCAGGACTCACAAACCGGGAGATCATGACCTGAGCCGAAGTCTGATGCTCAACCAACTGAGCCATCCAGGCGCCACAATAGGACTGTTTAAAGGACACAGACGTTGGTGCTCAATATTACTACTTACTAGTTGTGTTATTTTGGATTAGTTACCATGGCTTTTTGAATGCTAGGTTACTCCTCTATTAGAAAAAAAACAGTGAAATTAAAAAAAAAATTACTAACTAATGAGATTATTGTGACTATTATGTAACATAAATATATATAAAACCTTTGACATCCATAAAAGTTGTTTTTTTGTTTGGTTGTTTCTGTGTCTGTGTGGTTTTTGTTTTTGATTTTTTGGAGTTTTTTTGCATTGAATATCAATCCCCTAACAAAAAAGAAAAAGAATTCTGGTAGGTGCTGATTTCAATAAGTAATGTGCTTGTTTCCATAAGATGATTAAAATATTTGGTGATGGTTCCAAAACCAGAGACCCCACTAAAAAGGAAAACTATAGACCAATTTCCCTGATGAACATGGATGCAAAAATCCTCAACAAGATATTTGCCAACCAGCTCCAACAATACATTAAAAAAATTATTCACCACGACCAAGTGGGATTTATACCTGAGATGCAGGGCTGGTTCAATATCTGCAAAACAATTAATGTGACTCATCACATCAATAAAAGAAACGACAAGAACCATATGATCCTCTCAATAGATGCAGACAAAGCATTTGACAAAATACAGCATCCTTTCTTGATAAAAACCCTCCAGAAAGTAGGGATAAAAGGAGCATACCTCGAGATCATAAAAGCCACATATGAACGACCCAATGCTAATATCATCCTCAATGGGGAAAAACTGACAGCTTTCCCCTTAAGGTCAGGAACAAGACAGGGATGTCCACTTTTGCCACTGTTATTCAACATAGTTTTGGAAGTCTTAGCCTCTGCAATCAGACAACACAAAGAAATAAAAGGCATCCAGATTGGCCAGGAGGAGGTCAAACTTTCATTCTTCGCAGATGACATGATACTCTATATGGAAAACCCAAAAGATTCCATCAAAAAACTGCTAGAATTGATTCATGAATTCAGCAAAGTTGCAGGATATAAAATCAATGCACAGAAATCGGTTGCATTCCTATACACCAACATGAAGTGACAGAAAGAGAAATCAAGGAATCAATCCCATTTACAGTTGCACAAAAAACCATAAAGTACCTAGGAATAAATCTAACCAAAGAGGTGAAAAATCTATACACTGAAAACTATAGAAAGCTTATGAAAGAAATTGAAGAAGACACAAAAAATGGAAAAAGATTCCATGCTCCTGGATAGGAAGAACAAATTTTGTTAAAATGTCGATACTACCCAAAGCAATCTACGTATTCAATGCAATCCCTATCAAAGTAACACCAGCATTCTTCACAGAGCTAGAACAAACATTCCTAAAATTTGTATGGAACCAGAAAAGACCCCGAATAGCCAAAGCGATCTTGAAAAAGAAAACCAAAGCAGGAGGCATCACAATCCCAGACTTCAAGCTATACTACAAAGCTGTAATCATCAAGACAGTATGGCACTGGCACAAGAACAGACACTCAGATCAATGGAACAGAATAGAGAACCCAGAAATGGACCCACAAACGTATGGCCAACTAATCTTTGACAAAGCAGGAAAGAATATCCAATGGAATAAAGACAGTCTCTTCAGCAAGTGGTGCTGGGAAAACTGGACAGCGACATGCAGAAGAATGAACCGGGACCACTTCCTTATACCATACACAAAAATAAACTCAAAATGGATGAAAGACCTCAATGTAAGACAGGAAGCCATCAAAATCCTCTAGGAGAAAGCAGGCAAAAACCTCTTTGATCTTGCCCGCAGCAACTTCTTACTCAACACGTCTCCAGAGGCAAGGGAAACAAAAGCAAAAAGGAACTACTGGGACCTCATCAAAACTAAAAGCTTCTGAACAGGGAAGGAAATAGTCAGCAAAACTAAAAGGCAACCGACAGAATGGGAGAAGATATTTGCAAATGACATGTCAGATAAAGGGTTAGTATCCAAAATCTGTAAAGAACTTATCAAACTCAACACCCAAAAAACAAATAATCCAGTGAAGAAATGGGCAAAAGACATGAAGAGACATTTCTCCAAAGAAGACATCCAGATGGCAAACCGACACATGAAAAAATGCTCACTCACCATCACTCATCATCAGGGAAATACAAATCAAAACCACAATGAGATACCACTTCACACGTGTCAGAATGGCTAACATTAACAACTCAGGCAACAACAGATGTTGGCGAGGATGTGGAGAAAGAGTATCTCTTTTGCATTGTTGATGGGAATGCAAGCTGGTGCAGCCACTCTGGAAAACAGTACGGAGGTTCCTCAAAAAACTAAAAATAGAACTACCCTATGACCCAGCAATTGCACTGCTAGGCATTTATCCAAGGGATACAGGTGTGCTATTTCGAAGGGACACATGTACCCCCATGTTTATAGCAGCACTATCAACAATAGCCAAATTATGGAAAGAGCCCAAATGTCCATCGATGGATGAATGGATAAAGAAAATGTGGGGTGTGTGTGTGTGTGTGTGTGTGTGTGTGTGTGTGTGTATATATATATATATATATATAATGGAGTATTACTCAGCAATCAAAAAGAATGAAATCTTGCCATTTGCAACTACGTGGATGGAACTGGAGGGTATTATGCTAAGTGAAATTAGTCAGAGAAAGACAAAAATCATATGACTTCACTCATATGAGTACTTTAAGAGACAAAACAGATGAACATAAGGGAAGGGAAGCAAAAATAATATAAAAACATGGAAGGGGATAAAACAGAAGAGACTAATAAATATGAGAACAAACTGAAGGTTGCTGGAGGGGTTGTGGGAGGGAGTATGGGCTACATGGGTAAGGGGCATTAAGGAATCTACTCCTGAAATCATTGTTTCACTATATGCTAACTAATTTGGATGTAAATTTTAAAAAATTAAAAAAATATATTTGGCGATGGTGACAACATTTAAGCTGTGCTATAGTCTCTTTCTCAGGCTGTGTCCCAAGAAGGCAAAACAAGTGGTTGAAAAATGATAGATTTAGTTCATCTGCTCTATGCAAAAAACGTTTGCCTATTTTGTTTTATTCTCTTGGTATGGATTTAGAGCCTGTTTCCAGATCAGTACTGATAAACTGTCAATCAATAAAGTTAATGTATCCCTCCTGTTGGAAATAAATTGTCCAAGTCTATGCACCCCATTCAATTAGACTATTTTTCCAGTTACAAAAGGTGGAATCCTTCAATGGTTACACTAAGGCCAGAGTCCTAGCGCCTTGTAACGACCAAAGCCCTCTGCACCCTGGCCTCCACCTGCCTATCCAGTGTGATAACCCAAGACCTCCCCTCCAACCACTATCCTCCTATACCCGGTGTCGTAGGCACACTAAAGTAAACTGGTGTTTGAAAATAATTATTTCTCTTTTTCTTCCTCTCTTTGAGGAGTCCAGTCCTTGGCCCAAATCCAGTCAGTGATCTTTCAGGACCAACCATAGGCAATTGCAAGGCATTGCCTGGCAGGACTCTTGGGGGAAGTTGCCTCCCTCACCAGAGTTGGTGCACGGCCTGCACACCACAGCCTCTGCAGCAAGAATTGGGCACGGATTCACTCCCTTCCCAGACTGGCTCATACACATTCACATGCCTAATGGTATTCCTACCATTAGGAATACCATTGCTGCCATTTGAGGGGTGCTCAATGGTGCCAATGGCAGCCATTTGAGGGGTGGGGAGCTCACCTGAGGCACTTTTTAGGCACCAGCGCTTAAATCTCACTGGGGGTGGGGGGGTCCTTGACTAAAACATTCTTCTCAGCTCTGACTCAGTACTTCTCCACCCTTAGTCCTTTCACATCCCCTGCCCCTGCCCCCAGTCCTGCAGGTCCCTAAAAAACTTACAGTTTGACTCCTTGTTTTAACTGACACCTAAAGGTTAGCTCCTTAAATGCCTGCAAAAGTCCTTTATGTGCTGCAAGGTGCAATGAAGTATTCTCTTACTTAGAGTCTCCTCTCCTCGGACTCACAGGAAATTCAACCAATTCCTACATGACAAATGTATTTTCGCCCTATGCATACATCGACATGTATGTTATTATCATTCCTCATATGCCTTTACGGTTGCATGTTCTCTGTCTTTTTTTGCCTAAAAGACCATGAGTCTTTGGAGAAGACAAACTGTCATATTTATTTCCCCATATAAACTGTGACAATGTATGGCACATTAGGTGAATAATACAAACGTTCAATGAGCCAATCTTATCAAAATCTGGTGAATATTTAATATCTGGTTCTTATAAAGATGTGGATGTCTTGCTTGCTTTATAGAGTTTTAAAAAGATGTTTAGGATATGAAAATAACATTATGTAATGCCTAATAGCTTATATTATCACAAAACAAAACGTTTAAAAGAAAATAATTTCCCAAATAACAAAGGCTTGCATCATTAAATGCAATTTCCTTTCAGTTTTAAGCATTTGTTCAGTGGATGGCATTCAAATTCTGTGGCTTAATTCCTTTTTTTTTTAATAACTCACTGATATGTAGTTAGATAATCATCGATTTATATTCACATTTACCTTCTCACATAAATATGACAAAAATGTTCTTTGCAGTTTAAAATATCTCTGATTCTGAACTGTTCATAAATACTCCAGTTGCTGCTTTTGTTACAATGGACTGGTTATAAAAAGTAAAATACAATTTTTATGTTATTTAGCTTTGAAATGAAATGGAAATAATTTACTCATAAGAGTCATCATATATGCATACTATTCAAAAAACACTCAAGTATTAAAATCTCATTCTACTTAAATGTTTACAAAATTATAGTTCTTAAACTAAGCTGATCAACTGATAAAGAAAGCTAGTTAGTTTAAATATCTATTAAAAGATATAAACAAATGGCCCAAAACTTTTGATGTGATTGGACATTCAGTAGAATTCTCATTTGATAGTGGAATGACTTCTAAAGACTCTTCTCTTCTACTTCTAGGATGTGGCCAGGTGGGTAATAATCCAGCCCTGGAAGAATAATAGCAGGAAAAAACCCTAGGGAATTGAAAATTCTCATTGCTGGTGGAAAAGTGGATGGTCTGGGGGCCACTGGGTGGCTCAGTAGGTTAGCATCTGATTCCTGATTTTGACTCAAGTCATGACTGCAGGGCCATGAGATCGACTCCTGTGTTGGATTGCACTCTATGGAGCCTGTTCAAGACTCTCTCTTTCGCTTCCTGTGCCCCTCCCCCACTCATAAGTGCTTTCTCTCTCTCTAAAAGAAAAAAGAAAATAACAAAAGCAGATGGTTGAAAAAGTGCTTGATGAGTTATCTGAGGAATGTGTGTCCAGTCAGCTTTCGGGATGGGGTTCTTCTCTTACAAACAACCCCTTTGGATCCCCTGCTAATGAAGCCTTCAGATTGGGGAAAAAGAAACAAAAGGAGGAGGAATAACCCCTTTGGCACTGTTTACAGTGTTAGTTCAGAGGAAAGAAAAGCTCTCCTTTTGGATGCAAAGAACATAGAGGGAAAGAACATGGCTGACTCTTCTACTACTTAAAAAATCATCTTGAATTTGAATGATTTTTTTATTCTTTTAATGACTGTATCATTCATATATTGCTATCCATCAGTTCATCTTGTTCTGGGCATTTAAGTCTTTTCTAGTTCATTTTCAATCACCTTGTCTTTTTAAAATAATATTTACAGATTAAAAAGTTAATTTTTTTGAGACGTAAAATGATTATAATAATCATTAACATTATTCCGGTGTAATATAAAAATGCCCGGACAGACACTTGCTTCTGAGTGAGATATACTAGATACTAGAAAGCCACCGCATCCAGTAAACACAGACAGCCACGCAAAAAGCTCAAAAGAAAAGAATAAATTACAGGGTCCAACTGGTTAAAAACATTGAATGGCTGTGGTTCCAAAGAAGGCTAGATGAACTAAAATTCCAGATAGAGAGCAGCACTCCCTAGCTGAGCTGAGGCCATTGGCCCTTTTCATCCCCCAAGGAACTTCCCTCCAGCAAAGGATCTGGTTCCCTGCCAATCACAGAAGTGTTCTGCTAGGGAAAATAGAAAACAAAGGACCTTGCCTCTGAGCTGCGGGGGTTTTTGCAACCTGGAGAACAGAAAACTCACAGTTTGTTCCCCTACTAAGCTTTGCCAAATGCTATGGCCCCACGTATGAATGTGGCAGTCTGGAAAAGCAGAATGGAATCCTCTAGTTTTTTGATGTTTAAGAGACGAAACTCCACAAACAAGTTGCCCCCACGCAGAATCTGCCCGATTTTTAACCTGAATAGGAAAACAGGCTAAAATGAGCGAAGCTCAAAATATCGCAAGGGACAAACTCTCAGGCCACATGAGACGGGGGAGGGTATGCCACGACGCGAGGAAGCCAAATGAAAAATGAACAAAAACAAAAACAAAAACAGAACAGAGAAAAATCCCAGTGTCTCAAAGTACAAGAAACATGATCTCTTTAGATCCATATGATTTCATTGACTTTGAAACTTTTTCCGTCATTATTTATTCAAATGCCTTTCTCCCCACCTCCCCCCTCCCACCATTTGCAGGATTCCAATTACAGATGGTAGACATATTTTGTTCCACATGTCACTGTATATTTTATTTTCAGTCTTCTAGTTTTCTGTGTTCAAGTTTGCATAGTTTATATTGTTGGGAAATCAAGTTCACTATATATTGTTGTCTGCAGTGTCCGATCAATTCTTAAGCCTGTACAAGAGATTTTTTCATTTCAGTTACTGTACTTTTCAACTGCAGGTGTTCCATTTGATTGGTTTACGTATTTTCCATTGCTTTGCCTAGATATGCTTATATGAATGTATTTATTATGCTAATGCTATTGAATATATTTTGGATACTGTGTTTTTAAATCCTATCTGCTAATTCTGTTATCACTTCTTTTGTTTTTCCCCCACTTGCTTTTGGGTCATGATTTCTTGCTTCTCTACATTTCTAACTTTTTACCAAATGCTTACCCTTGTGAACTTTAATGGTTTGGTAGTAGCTTTTTGTTTTCTTTCTTTGAGTACTACATGCCTTGTTCTTGTTAGCAGTTAATTATTTGTAGGTAGTTTTATTATTGCTACTTTAAAGCTTGGATAGGGCTCTACTCCCAGGCTAGTTTAGCCCTACTCCTATAACACAGTCATTATGAGAAACCTCCCGAATGTCCTGGGTGTTTAAGAAGATCTCTGGGGCAGTTGGGTGGCTCAGTCAGGTGAGCATCTAACTCCAGCTCAGGTCATGATCTCGCTGTTTGTGGGTTCGAGCCCCGCGTCAGGCTCTGGGCCGACAGCTCAGACCTGGAGCCTGCTTCAGATTCTGTCTCCCTCTCTCTGTGTCTATGCTCGCATTCTGTCTCTCTCACAAATAAATAAACATTAAAAAAATTTTGTTAATAAAATCAAAGAAGATCTATTTACTCTTGTTACTTGAAACTTGAATATTTTTCAGCCATACGCAGGGCCTAAAAATTGTTCAGCGTGCAGCCCACCAGTATTTGCTTGGCCTTGTGGAAATCCAGCTTCTGCATAAACAGGTTAGTATTCAACAGCATCATCAAGGGACTTGAGGTATATTTCTGGGGTTCTTTCCAATACAGTTCCATCATCACATGTATTCTCCACAAAATCAAGTCACTTCATCCTCCCCCAAATCCAATCCCTTTCTCCTTGCCTCAGAGAATTGGCTTTGTTCATCCCGTGATCTTCTGTGCTGCACTCCAGAAGTGCACCAAGACTGGAGGCTGGGTTCATCATAGGACTCACCTTTTTACCTTATCCCCTATTCTCTGTATGGCCTGTTAATAAAGTCTTAAAACTATTGTCTCGTACACTATGTCCAGTTTATATTTGTGCACAGCATAAGGGCAAACTAAATCCAAGATGATGCCAGAATTGAAACTCTGACTTCTTTTTAACGTTCCACATCTGCTTTCTCACAAAACAGCTCTAGTTCAGTGATTCCGTGCAAAGAACAAGATTCGTTTTGTTGGGTTTTTTTTTCTTCATCTTGATAACCAGAATTTTAATTGAAATTGTTGGAATGTGTCAGCTTTTTGTACTCATTGAAATTAACTCGAAGTCCACTTGTGCTCCATGGTCTTTTGTTTTGTTCTGTTTTTAGTCTTTATTTAAATGCCAGTTAGTTAAGATACTGTGTAACATTAGTTTCCAGGAGACAGTCCAGTGATTCAACACTACCATACATCACCCAGTGCATATCCCTGTAAATTCAGTCCTTAATCCCCATCACCTATGTAACCCATCCTCCTACCTACCTCCCCTCTGATAACCATCAGTTTGTTCTCTACAGTGAAAGCCTGTTTCTTGGTTTGGGCGAGGATGTGGAGAAACGGGAACCCTTTTGCACTATTGGGGGGAATGCCAACGGGTGCCGTCACTCTGGAAAATAGTATGGAGGCTCCTCAAAAAGTTAAAAAGAGAACTGCCCTATGATCCAACAAGTGTACTACTAGGCATTTATCCAAAGAAGGCGAACATATTGACGAGGAACCAAGATGGCAGAACAGCATGGAAGTTTTTCTGTGTGTCTCGCGTCCATGAAATACAGCCAGACCAACACTAAACCATCCTACACACCGAGAAAACTGATTGGAGGATTAACACAACAATCTGCACAACCTGAACCACAGAAATCAGCAGGTACACGGCGCGGAGAGGTGAGCTTGGGAAGTGAGAAGGCGCAAGAAGGGAGGTGCTTTTGTGAGCGGAGAGAGGATGGAGACCGGGGGGGAGGGAGAATACGGGAAAAGCACCCCTCCCCAAAAGCAGCTGGAGAGAAAGTGGAAAATTGGAAAGAGCCGCAGGGACTAAACTAAAAAGAGAGAAAGGAGAAAGGAGAGGGTTTAAATTCCATTAAGACTGTAAACAGGGGGAGTGCAGAGGCTGCAGCTCCCCAGCTCCATACCTGGTGGTGCTCTGGTGGGAAGGGCAAATCCTCAGGAACAGAATGGGGTCCGGGAGGTTCTCGGGCCACATGAGGAAAAGCGGTTCCACTGCTGGATGGACATTTGGTGGAGACTGTTGAAGCCACCTGGTCCCAGCAGACCCCAGAAAACAGCCACATTCGCTGGTGCTGCGGCAAGGTTGTTAAGGGTGAGGCCTGGTGCCAGATGTGTGTTGCGATTTTCCATCATCCCTGAAATGCTGCTGCCACGCTATCTAGCGAACTTCTTCTGGGGCGGGCTGGCACCTGGCCACAGTCTCAGGACACCGGCAGCAGCAGAGTCCCGCAAGCATTCCTGGGTGCAGCCGGCATTCGGCCATTGCTTGGTGAGACCCTCCCACAGAGGGGCGGAGTGGGTCAAAGCCACAGTCCTTCAGAAGTAAGGGGTCGGGGAAAACAGCCGCATCTGAGACAAAACTTGGGAGAGAGGTACTGCCCGGGACCTGGAGAGTGAAAAAGCGGGGAGTGGACGAAAGTTGAAGACAGAGGACAGGTGTGTGACTGCTGATCTGGGAGAACAGACCAGGTACCTGGGTGGTGCCATTTTCCCACTCCCACGCATGCGCATAGGCACCTAAGAGCACCGCAACCATCCACCCCAGTAGGATAGCAGCGCCATCTAGTGGAGAGCGGAGCTGTTACACCGAGCCCTGCCCAACTGGGCCAACTTCGCTCTTGAAGAACACAAGTCTCACCACCAGCTTAGTTTATGGACTATAAACGCTACATAGACGGACTCCTAGGGGAAAACGAAATCATTTCAGTCCTACTTCAATCTGTTAGCAGGTTCATCTATACAATTTTCTTTCTTTCTTTCTTTTTCTCTTTTACACTTTTCTTTTTCTTGAATACAGAAAGAGAAAAATTCATTTTTATTTTCAATTTTTACTAAAAATATTTTTCTTTAATTTCTATTACTATATTTTTTTACCTTTGTGTAAATTTTTTCAAATTCTATTTTACTTCCCTCATTTTATTTTAGTCTACTTCAGTGTATTCGCCTTTTCAAATTTTCAAACGATTTCCTTTTCTTCCTTTTTCTTTTTCTCTTTTTCGGTTCTTTTCTTTTTCTTGAATGCAGAAAGAGAAAAACTTCATTTTTACTTTCAATGTCTATTAAAAATATTTTTATTTAATTTTATACTATATTTTTTGCTTTTATGTAAATGTTTTCAAATTCTATTTTACTTCCATTTTATTTTAGTCTACTACAGTGTATTCACTTTTTCAAATTTGTAAAATGATTTCCTTTTTTTCTTTCTTTTTTTATCTTTTTTCTCTTTTTTGTTTCTTTCCTTTTTCTTGAATACATAAAAATAAAAAAATCATATTTATTTTTAATTTTTAATAAAAGTATTTTTCTTTATTTTTTCTCCATATTCTTTACTTTTGTGCATATTTTTTCAAATTCTATTTTACTCCCAGCATCTCATTTTAGTGTACTTCAGTGTACTCATTTTTTCAAATTCTCAAACGATTTCCTTTTTGTTGCTCCCCCCCCTTTTTTTCTCTAATCTTTCAAACCACTTTAAACACGCAGACCAAAACCTACACCCACACCTAGGATTTAGCATCATGTATTCGATTTTTGGTGTGTGTGTTTTTAATTTTTAATTTTAATATTTCTTTAATTTTAATTTTTTTAATTTTAATTTTTCTACCTCATTAATTCCTTTTCTCCTCTCAAAATGAAAAAAACAAAGGAATTCACCCCAAAAGAAAGAGCACAAAGAAATGACCACCAGGGATTTAACCAACACACATACAAGGAAGATGTCTGAACCAAAATTTAGAATCACAATAATAAGAATACTAGTTGGAGTCGAAAATAGATTAGAATCCCTTTCTGCAGAGATAAAAGAAGTAAAAAATAGCCAGAATGAAATAAAAAATGCTCTAACTGAGCTGTAATCACGGATGGATGCAGTGGCGGCAAGGATGGATGAGGCAGAAGAGAGAATCAGCAACATAGAGGACAAAATTATAGAGAATAATGAAGCAGAAAAAAAGAGGGAGATGAAGGCAAAAGATCATGATTTAAGAGTTAGAGAAATCAGTGACTCATTAAAAAGGAACAACATCAGAATCATAGGGGTCCCAGAAGAGGAAGAGAGAGAAATAGGGGTAGAAGGGTTATATGAGCAAATCATAGAACTTTCCTCACCTGGGGAAAGACACAGACATCAAAATTCAGGAAGCACAGAGGACTCCCATTAGATTCAACAAAACCGACCATCATCAAGGCATATCATAGTCAAACTCACAAAATACTCAGGCAAGGAGAGAATTATGAAAGCAGCAAGGGAAAAAAAAGTCCCTAACCTACAAGGGAAGACAGATCAGGTTTGCAGCAGACCTATCCACAGAAACTTGGCAGGCCAGAAAGGAGTGGCGGGATATATTCCGTGTGCTGAATCAGAAAAATATGCAGCCAAGAATTCTTTATCCAGCAAGGCTGTCATTCAAAATAGAAGGAGAGATAAAAAGTTTCCCAGACAAACAAAAATTAAAGGAGTTTGTGGCCACTAAACCAGCCCTGCAAGAAATTTTAAGGGGGACTTTCTGAGGAGAGAAAAGATGAAAAAAAATTATATATTATATATATATATATATATATATATATATATATATATATATATATTATATATATATATACCAAAACTGACAAAGATTAGAAAGGACCAGAGAACACCACCAGAAACTCCAACTCTACAAGCATCATAATGGCAATAAATTCATATCTTTCAGTATTCACTCTAAACTTCAATGGACATGATACTCCAATCAAAAGACATAGGGTAACAGAATGGATAAGAAAACAAGATCCATCTATATGCTGCTTACAAGAGACCCACTTTAGACCTAACGACACCTTCAGATTGAAAATAAGGGGATGGAGAACCATCTATCATGCTAATGGTCAACAAAAGAGAGCTGGAGTAGCCCCACTTATATCAGACAATCTAGACTTTAAAATAAAGACTGTATCAAGAAATACAGAAGGGCATTGTATCATAAGCAAGGAGTCTATCCACCAAGAAGACCTAACAATTGTAAACATTTATGCACCAAATTGTAAACATTTATGCACCAAATGCACCCAAATATATAAATCAATTAATCCCAAACATAAAGAAGCTCATCAATAGTAATACCATAATAGTAGGAGACTTCAACGTCCCACTCACAGCAATGGACAGATCATCTAATCAAAAAATCAACAAGGAAACAATGGCTTTGAATGACACACCGGACCAGATGGACTTAACAGATATATTCAGAACATTTCATCCTAAAGCAGCAGAATATACTTTCTTCTCCAGTGCACATGGAATGTTCTCCAGAATAGAATATATACTGGGACACAAATCAGCCCTAAGTAAGTACAAAAAGATTCACATCATACCGTGCATATTTTCAGACCACAACGCTATGAAACTTGAAATCAACCATAAGAAAAAGTTTGGAAAGGTAACAAATACTTAGAGACTGAAGAACATCCTACTAAAGAATGAATGGGCTAACCAAACAGTTAAAGAGTAAATTAAAAAGTATATGGAAGCCAATGAAAATGATAACACCACAACCCAAAACCTCTGGGACACAGCAAAGGCAGTCATAAGAGGAAAGTATATAGGAATCCAGGTCTTCCTAAAGAAGGAAGAAAGATCTCATATACACAACCTAACCTTACGCCTTAAGTGGCTGGAAAAAGAACAGCAAATAAAACCCAAAACCAGGAGGATACAGGAAATAATAAAGATTAGAACAGAAATTAATGCTATCAAAACCAAAAAAACAGTAGAAAAAAATCAATGAAACCAGAAGCTGGTTCATTGAAAGAATTAACAAAATTGATAAACCACTAGCCAGTTTGATCAAAAAGAAAAAGGAAAGGGCCCAAATAAATAAAATCAAGAATGAAAGAGGAGAGATCAAAACCAACACAGCAGAAATAAAAACAATAATAAGAGAATATTATGTGCAATTATATGACAATAAAATGGGCAAACTGGCAGAAATGGACAAATTCCTAGAAACATATACACTATAAAACTGAAAAAGGAAGAAATAAAAAATTTGAACAGACGCATAACCAGTAAGGAAATCAAATTAGTAATCAAAAATCTGCCAAAAAACAAGAGTCCAGGGCCAGATGGCTCTCCAGGAGAATTCTACCAAACATTTAAGGAAGAGTTAACACCTATTCTCTTGAAGCTCTTCCAAAAAAATAGAAACAGAAGGAAACTTCCAAACTCTTTCTATGAAGCCAGCATTACCATGATTCCAAAACCAGACAGAGACCCCACTAAAAAGGAGAACTATAGACCAATTTCCCTGATGAACATGGATGCAAAAATCCTCAACAAGATATTAACCAACCAGCTCCAACAATACATTAAAAAAATTATTCACCACGACCAAGTGGGATTTATACCTGAGATACAGGGCTGGTTCAATATCTGCAAAACAATTAATGTGACTCATCACATCAATAAAAGAAATGACAAGAACCATATGATCCTCTCAATAGATGCAGACAAAGCATTTGACAAAATACAGCATCCTTTCTTGATAAAAACCCTCAAGAAAGTAGGGATAAAAGGAGCATACCTCGAGATCATAAAAGCCATATGTGAACGACCCAACGCTAATATCATCCTCAATGGGGAAAAACTGACAGCTTTCCCCTTAAGGTCAGGAACAAGACAGGGATGTCCACTTTTGCCACTGTTATTCAACATAGTTTTGGAAGTCTTAGCCTCTGCAATCAGACAACACAAAGAAATAAAAGGCATCCAGATCGGCCAGGAGGAGGTCAAACTTTCACTCTTCGCAGATGACATGATACTCTATATGGAAAACCCAAAAGATTCCACCAAAAACTGCTAGAATTGATTCATGAATTCAGCAAAGTTGCAGGATATAAAATCAATGCACAGAAATCGGTTGCATTCCTATACACCAACATGAAGTGACAGAAGGGAAATCAAGTAATCGATCCCATTTCCAGTTGCACAAAAAACCATAAAATACCTAGGGATAAATCTAACCAAAGAGGTGAAAAATCTATACACTGAAAACTATAGAAAGCTTATGAAAGAAATTGAAGAAGACACAAAAAATGGAAAAAGATTCCATGCTCCTGGATAGGAAGAACAAATTTTGTTAAAATGTCGATACTACCCAAAGCAATCTACATATTCAATGCAATCCCTATCAAAGTAACACCAGCATTCTTCACAGAGGTAGAACAAACATTCCTAAAATTTGTATGGAACCAGAAAAGACCCCGAATAGCCAAAGCGATCTTGAAAAAGAAAACCAAAGCAGGAGGCATCACAATCCCAGACTTCAAACTATACTACAAAGCTGTAATCATCAAGACGGTATGGTACTGGCACAAGAACAGACACTCAGATCAAGGGAACAGAATAGAGAACCCAGAAATGGACCCACAAACGTATGGCCAACTAATCTTTGACAAAGCAGGAAAGAATATCCAATGGAATAAAGACAGTCTCTTCAGCAAGTGGTGCTGGGAAAACTGGACAGCGACATGCAGAAGAATGAACCGGGACCACTTTCTTATACCATACACAAAAATAAACTCAAAATGAATGAAAGACCTCAATGTAAGACAGGAAGCCATCAAAATCCTCTAGGAGAAAGCAGGCAAAAACCTCTTTGATCTTGCCCACAGCAACTTCTTACTCAACACGTCTCCAGAGGCAAGGGAAACAAAAGCAAAAAGGAACTACTGGGACCTCATCAAAATAAAAAGCTCTACACAGCAAAGGAAACAATCAGCAAAACTAAAAGGCAACCGACAGAATGGGAGAAGATATTTGCAAACGACATATCAGATAAAGGATTAGCATCCAAAATCTATAAAGAACTTATCAAACTCAACACCCAAAAAACAAATAATCCAGTGAAGAAATGGGCAAAAGACATGAAGAGACATTTCTCCAAAGAAGACATCCAGATGGCAAACCGACACATGAAAAAAAAAATGCTAACACAATTCATTATCAGGGAAATACAAATCAAAACCACAATGAGATTACTACCTCACCCCTGTCAGAATGGCTAACATTAACAACTCAGGCAACAACAGATGTTGGCGAGGATGTGGAGAAAGGATCTCTTTTGCATTGTTGGTGGGAATGCAAGCTGGTGCAGCCACTCTGGAAAACAGTATGGAGGTTCCTCAAAAAACTAAAAATAGAACTACCCTACGACCCAGCAATTGCACTACTAGACATTTATCTAAGGGATACAAGTGTGCTGTTTCAAAGGAACACATGCACCCCCATGTTTATAGCAACACTATCAACAATAGCCAAACTATGGAAAGAGCCCAAATGGCCATCGATGGATGAATGGATAAAGAAAATGTGATATATATATATATATATATATATATATATATATATATATGGAGTATTACTCAGCAATCAAAAAGGATGAAATCTTGCCATTTGCAACTACATGGTTGGAACTGGAGGGTATTATGCTAAGTGAAATTAGTCAGTCAGAGAAAGACAAAAATCATATGACTTCACTCATATTATGACTTTAAGAGACAAAACAGATGAACATAAGGGAAGGGAAACAAAAATAATATAAAAACAGGGAGGGGGACAAAACAGAAGAGACTCATAAATATGGAGAACAAACTGAGGGTTGCTGGAGGGGTTGTGGGAGGGGGGATGGGCTAAATGGGTAAGGGGCATTAAGGAATCTACTCCTGAAATCATTGTTGCATGATATGCTAACTAATTTGGATGGAAACTTTAATAAATAAATAAATAAATGCAAAAATACTGACTCAAAGGGATACATTCCCACCAATATTTATTGCACCATTATCTACAAGGGCCAAACTATGGAAACAGCCGAAGTGTCCATTAACTGATGAATGGATAAAGAAGATATGGTACACACGAACACACAGACACACACACACACACACACACACACACACACACACACACACTGGAATATTACTCAACCATGAAAAATAATTAAATCTTGCATTTGCAACACTGTGGTTGGAGCTAGAGAGTATTATGCTAAGTGAAATACGTCAGGCAGAAAGACAAATATCAAAGTTGTTTTTTAATTTAACAGGAGCCATGTTTTTAACCCAACACCATTCTCACCTAAAATTTGTTTTCATAATATCAATACAAAAATAACTATGTATGCTTTTTCAACTGAGTTTATAATAACATTTACAATAAAGTGAATTTAATCTTTTCAAAGTCTAAAATTCTAGGGGCATCTGGGTGGCTCGGTCAGTTAAGTGTCAAACTCTTGGTTTCGACTCAGGTCATGATCTCACATTTGGTAGGTTCAAGCCCTGCATGCTTGGGATTCTCTCTCTCCCTCTCTCTCTGCTCCTCCCTCACTCAACCTCTCTCTTCAAATAAATAAATAAACTTAGAAAAAGACCAAAATTCTAAACATGTTACTTGGATTTCATGAGCCGTTTCAAAAACCAAATTAAAACATTATTAGAATTATTTTATTCAAAGCATTTAATGACACTAGTATCACTTACCTGTTTATGAACTCTCTCTTTTGCTAACAGAGCCAAAAAATAGCACTTTTTATTTCTACCTAGGACACTCTGGAATCCAAAATGAACAAAATTAGTTTAGAAATACATTTGATTTAAATGCAAAGCCATGCTTCATAGAATAAAATGTAAATGCATCTTCTGAAACTCTAGATTTTTAAAAAACTCTACATGTACATTTTTATAACATCTTGTTAAAGCATCTACTAATTTTAAAACAGATGCTGATGTTTGTCAGCAGGGTTGTGTCTGATGTTTTTCGTATCATTAGTAATAAACACTGTAACTCCACTGTGGAAAGTACATTCAACTTGTATTTTGTGCACGTTATAGATTCATTATCTGCTTTCTAGAAGAATGAAAGTTCAGTTCTTCTTATTTTTTATTAAATATTTACCTTTTTGACCACTGCTGCTGAAAGCTTTATTGCTTTTATTTAAATCTTTTATTGCAAAATGCATAGGCAATTAATAAATACATAAAATTATAAAATAAATAAAACATGATAAATCAAGCTACATATACTTTCACTGTGTATTACCTGAACTATTTCACTGCACAGGCCACTCTCTGTGGGTCTCTGGCTGCACTCTTCAGACTCTGCTTGTTGCACATGCTTTCTATATTCTTAATCTTGAATTTTCCACATTTCCCACTGACTGCATTGACATGAAAGCTTAGTTTTGCTGGAAGGCTAAGGCATCAGCGGAGGCAAAGCTGGCTGGTACAGGCAATGTCTGGCAGGCTGTAGTATTGAATATTTCCTCTATTACTGGCCAAGACTAGAAAGAATTCTCTGTCATAATTGTGAATGTCTGAGTACTCTACGTTTTTTTTTACATGAAAGGCAGCATGCTGTCTATTAAGGAAGGTATAAGATAGATTGTGAAAGTCTCACAAAAACAGAGTTACTATCAGTCTTGTTTCAGATTAAACTATGTTACAAACAGTAAGCCGTGATGAATGACTAGATGGCAAAGAAGTTTGCCAAATCCACCTTAGTTTACTTTAATGCAAATTTTAGCTGTAATATTTTACGTTAACATTAAAATCTGAAATACATTATGACAAAGATGGAATGCCAATACAACAGGACTACCCCAGAAGTTTCCTAGGCAAAGGAGACATGTAGTCACCCTGTCCTAGAGAAGTCTCCCCCATCCCAATGAACAGCTTAGTCAACTGACTTATTTTCCTGATTTCTGTTATTTAATTTTTCTATTCCTTCTCCACTAGACAATGAAAGCAGAGACTCTGTTTGATTGCCGATGTGCTACCACAACTGACAGTGTGCATAGACTGACCCTAAATTCTTAATAAATATTTACAGAATTAGGGGGAAATGCTTACAACAAAACTCACGTAGTGTCAAAACGTATGAGAACCATATGAAATTTTAGAAAGTCATTTCATTAGCAGCATCGACACAGACTCCAATTTGCATTTCAAATGGATCCCGAAAACACACACACGCAAATTAAATTATTTTACAAAAGTAGTTTTGACATACATAGAATTGTTCTAGGTGAAGTAGAAGAAAATAAGAACAAAATGAACAGTCCTTAATAGCTGGGGTTGTATGTGTGAAATGGCATTTCACCAATATGCTATGCATATAATTAGTGCCATGTATCTGGAAAAGAAAAGATCCAGTATGAACAAAAGACATTAGTGGAATATTTATACAAAGGGGCTTGGGCTGGAATTTGAGGGAGAAAAGTCTTTTAAGAAGACACAGATACAGGACTATGTGCTAGAGGAAGTGAAAAATGTTAAAAGGGGAGTGTGCCTGACATGTGCTGGAGATGTTGATAGAATAGTTCAGCTGAAGCAAAGCTTTTCTATAAAAGAGCAGAAGGTGGAAAGTAACTAGAATCAGGTTGTTAATGCCCTTGAAAAGCAAGTTTACAAGTCCAGACTTCAACTTGTTGAAAACCATGGAAATGATATGAAAAAAAGAATAAAAGTTCTAAAAACAGTTTCAGAATAAAGTCGAGGAAAGTGTTATTAAATTTGAGCTGGGTGAAGAATTCTTCCAATTGCAAGTGTCAGAAAACCAGCCTCAAACTGGCTTATAGAGTAAGTGAATTTATCAGGGTATTGCAAATGGAAAATCTAGTAGAAGGGCTGTCTTCAGGCATGTTCAGTAAAGGAATTAACTCCAATTCTCTAATGTTCTATGCCCTGTTACGGTGGCTTGACTTTTTAATTGTGTGGCTACATACATGGTTACAATTCTGCTGCCATTAACAGTTAGAGCTATAAGGTTTCTTGTCTATATCTGAATATTGAACTTTACATTAATTGGTCTAACCTTAGCCATATCTATGGGCATGAAAATCCCATGTGTTGATTGGCAGAGGACTGGGTTGTTATCTATACCTAAAACAACATTTTTCGCAAAAGGAAGATTTCGCTTTTTGGCTTCTGGAAACCAAAGTCCCATTTCAAACAACAAAGCTTTACCCAGAAGCAAACCTGGATACAATTATTAGGAAGGGCCTGGAAATGGTGTATATCTACATCTTCTGTAAGCAGTGGGAAAAAGATAAATTCTGATTTTTTTCTGTATAGTCTTATTGTGCTAGTGATAACAGTTTAGCAGTTATAGATTTATACTCAGTTGTTAAAATTCATAAGAATAAATATACTCACATCAATCTGTCAGTTTTGAAACGATACGTTTTTATGATAAAGATGACTAAAAATAAACAAAATTAATCTTAATAGTTTCAGAGCTTTTATGGGTATGAAAATTGAGCTATGTTCCTATCCATGACACAAATTGTAATTAAATTTCAGTAAAATAAAAGAGACCAATGAAATCTTTGGCATATTCACTGAAACACTAAAGTATGACTTTGCCTATATGACCAAGGGTACATTAGCAGGGTAATGCTTCTTAGTATTAGAAAGCAGTTCTATAAAACTTGTTTCTTCATCTGCTTCATGTTTAAATATAAGCCCAATCTAAACAGGGAATGGGAAGAAAATTTGTGAATTAGCAAAGAGTATATGAGAGGCATGCTTATGTGTGATCACATCGCATTCACCTAACAACCTTCCAAGTTATTGCAAGGGAAATAACTCTTGCACAGAGAGGGGCTAAATAATTTGCCATGTTTCTCACAAATTAGTAAGTGGGAAAGCCAGGGGCTTAAGCCAGATAGGATACCTAAGAAGGCACTTCCTACCCTACTTTGTTGCTTTGATTTATTAACTTTTGGGCTTTCAATGGACACTTTCAAAGTCAGCCCAGTTAATTTCTTAATGAAGGCTGTCGAGGTGATTGCCTTTTGGGTCTACTCCTTGGTACATGTCTTCCAGTAAGTAGAGCTGACACTTCCTGTCTGCATTCTCTTCGCAGCAGCATGCCCAGATTTCTGCTGTTAATGAAGAAATCAGCTTAGACCTGCTTTTCCTATGTGGACAGATCTGGTCTTGTGTGTAATTAACCAAACGGTGTTAGAATTGTTATATCTACGCGTCAATATTCCCATACGTTTTCCCAGCAATCTTTCCGTGGATCCCGGAATTCAACTGACTTCTTTATTCCACAAGCAGATTAAAGATTAAAAGGCCAATATTTGCTAGGGGTAATAAGAGCCTGGCTTATATTCACAACAAGGATTAAATCACTGATGCATATTTTCCTGAAACATATTTAAACAGGCTATATGTACCCGGGAGTGATAGTAAATTGGGAAGAAAAAGGAAAGGAGAGAGTGCTACAGAGGAAGGCAATTCTCAGAGGAGAAAGACTTAGAATAGTTAAATCTCTCTTGCCTCCAATTATCTCTGAGGCTGAGAATGTAAGTGGGAAGAAATGCCAGGGTTATCGGTCTCTTAAATTTAACTGTCAAAGTTAGACTATAGGAATTATTTTCTTAATTTAGGGTTTGTCAGCCTTTCTGTTATGCATATATTTTCTAGACCTACAAAATCTGCCTTTTGTATCTCCTTTTTAAGAAAAGTTCGTAAAGTGTTATCTCATAATAAGTTCTGTATTGAAATGATCGACTGTGGCAGTTTTAAAGAAATGACGAAAGGTTTAGCAACTTAATTTTTTTCACTTACATTCCTCTTCTGAGGAATGTAGAGCTGTGTGCGTGTCCTACCTCTGTCCCTTTGTGTTTCTCTGTGAAGAATGAATGTGACGCCCGTGGCCGTTTTGCTTCCAGTCGCTAAGAGGAAACAAGAAGAGTTTGTCTGGCTAACAACTTCACCTAATCATCTCCGGCAATCAAAGGATTTGTAAATGTCAGTGCACTGGTTCACGTACTCCCAGCTGCCAAGACAACGATGATTCCTTTAATTGAGTGCTAAGTTTTTCTTTTCTCTGACCTCTAAACTCTAAGTGTTTGAAGACCATGGGAGAACTGAAAGCTGGGATTTCCCCAAGGAAGTTGCTCAATCAAACCCGTTCAATGTGTTTATGTCCATGCTAGGTGAACCACTTGCTGTGTTACCTTTAAAACGCATCTTCTCTTAAAGTGCTTTCTCTTCTCTTTAAAGTTGGCTGGGTTCTTGACAACCTGAGCAGAAAATTACAGCCTCTGTTTTCTAATTAAATAACAAACTCATTTTAATTTTCTCCAGCAGATGTATATTAAATCCGGCACTTCCGATGTATCACATCGGCTAGGATAATGTGCTCATGCAGGTGTATTGAGGCATCTTTTCTAAGTTTATCAGGTTTCTGTTGTTTTAAGGGCCTTATGCGCCTTCTAGAAGAAACAAGACTGACCAGTTTAGTCTGGTATCCTGTGTTCAAGCTGACAATCAGGTGGTTTGTATAGAATAGTCCTAACCTTCTAAACCAGGATATTACATGTGCAAATATATCATATTAAGAGGAAAGAGAATTAGGGGCATAACTTTGTTTTGTTGGGTGAAAAGGGATAATATGAGTATCTAATTATGTGGTGTCATTAAAATTGACCTTTATCTTTGCTTCTAGAGAATTTATGATAGTGTCACCCAGTGAACTGGGGGAAAAAATCTAATAATTAGAACAATATGCCTAGAGTCACGTTGATATCATAGTATAATAACATAGTAATCATAGTACAATAACCATGTAAATTATCGACCAATTGGCAGCATATTTGATATAGGAAGAAGGCGATCTAAATAATCGCTGTTTGGCTAACTTCTCAGATCAAACTAAGACTCTTATCCCTAAAATAGGTGAGATGAACAGAGATGAGAAAAAAACATCCCCATTATGATAAATATCATCCTCACAGCAAATCACCCCCAGCACACCTTCATACTTGAAGATGACTACTTCGAAACAGACACATTCATACCTCAAATAGAGAAAAAGCAACTAGAAAGTCACAGACTGAGCGCAACACTCATAGAAGAAGGAACATGATGCCACATAGCATGAGAGAAGACTCAGAGTTATTTCCAAGCCATTGCTTTAAAAAAAAAAATTATTTAAGAGCTCCTGGGTGGCTCAGTTTGTTGGGCATCCGACTTCAGCTCAGGTCATGATCTCGCAGTTCATGGGTTGGAGCCCCATGTTGGGCTCTGTGCTGACAGCTCAGAGCCTGGAGCCTACTTTAGATTCTGTGTCTCCCTCTCCCTCTCCCCCTCTCCCACTCATGCTCTCTCTCTCTGTCTCAAAAATAAACATTAAAAATATTTTTTTAATTTATTTATATTGTGGTTAGCTAATATACATGTGATATTAGTTTCAGGTAGTCAACACTTTCCTACAACAGCACCGCAGGTGCTCATCACAAGTGCATCTTTAGATATGTTCTATTTATTTATACTTGAATTAATACAATACTTGGTACGAAGTCATATTGAATTCAAAGTGTGTGTTTATCTTACCAGGATATATTGCCTGAAAAACCAGAATAACTAGTAAGAGGGAGGATATAAAACTACTTGTTACCATGAAGAAAGCTGGGCAGGTCGCTACATTGGTTATGGAAAGTAAATGAAGAGTTTTGTGAGTTTGTGACTCTTTGAAGGTTAAAATGACCTTTAACCCTTTGCTATTCCACAGGGACAAGAAGGCTGAAAAAGTTGCTCTGACACCAACAAAGCAATATTCTCCAGCAGCCAGTTCAGATGTGACAGGGGAAAATAATGGAGACAGAGAAACCTCACAAAGATACAGGACTTGGTGCTTGACATGGCGACAGGCTAGGGAAATTGACTTCTCACTCTAACGGAGTAACAGGGAGTCTGTTTTTATCCAGAAAAGAAATTGAGCAAAATCTGTAGCAACCAAAAGGGTGGAATATGGTTTGTCAAATACTTCCGGCTGTCTGCTTTCTGGAGATTCAATAGAATTTCACCTCCTGGAACACGCTGTGGTAGGTTAGGACCACATGCTTAATTAATAAATGACCAGTAGGTGAATTAATAACGTATCACTTATGGAACACTTTAATTACCTATGCCTATTATAGGTCTGTGCATTTAAGTGCAATGCAAGATCATCCATGCACATTTTTACTTTTTTCTCTCTACCATAGCAACTGTTAGCATGCAAAATGGCGGTTGCTGCCCTATCAGTTTCCGAAATGATTGCAACAAGGAGACATCTTCTCTTAACCCGTAAGGACAGGAATTTATAGTCAGAAATGAATCTTTGTCATTTAAAAATATGAGGTGTTTATCCAATATTACGTATTAAGTTGTGGTAGGGTCCCCTCCCTAAGGAAAGGGAAAAAAAAAAAACAAACAAAACACCGCAAGGCAACCTGGCTATACTCATACAAATGTACGTGACAACATCCCTCATGACCTTGTAACATGAGGCCATTTAATCAGACTGCATGTTTTGTGTGTTACCCTATATGGGAGACAAAGAAGTAGAAAATATATAAAAAACTACACCACGTGGCCTTTGGAGCTCAGTTCTTCAGGTACGAACCCAACTGAGCCAGGCTGGTACCAATAAAGTTGCTTCCTGGAAAGAAAAGCCTTAGCGTCACGACTCTGTGTGAGAATCCTGATACAACGTTTTTGTCACATCTGCCACCGATACCTCTATCATGACCAGCTATTGACAATTTCTTCCCATTGAGTCTTTTCTTATCCTAAAGTCAAAGATTCTACTGTTTCAAAGGCTTTCTCTTAGCCTCCCTATGACAAAATATCTTCATCTGCAAATAAGGACACTAAACATCCATATTCTACAGAGTGGTTGGAGGGATTACAAAAGAGATATCAGACATTTAGACATTCCTGTTTATCATCACCACCTTATTATCAGCATCCTCTTTATTTCTGCCATCTACGACAGACATGGAAAAGCTTAAGATGTAGTCTTGCACCACATTCAGAACGATTGGATCACCTAGGCATTCTTTCCTTCAGCATTTCACCCTAATTTAACCGATTGTGCATCCTCTCTAGGTTTTACCTTGTAAAGGAAGCAAAAACCTCATCTGTTGCATGATACTTCCAATTTGTCTATGAATTTCCAATCATACCCTTGCCCATTTCTTTGGGTTCTACTAAATGAATCAAAGGGGGTTGTAACGGTCATATTCACTAAGTCTAAATTCAACTCAAGACCCCTGTATCTCACACTCCTCCCACACATGCTTGGAAGGTAAACTATTTACTCTTTTAGGTGAGAAAATGATGGTGTGATGAAGAATTCTCCTCAATTTTCTGCTTTGAGAGCCATCTAGTCTGAGGCCTTCTGAGTTTCATCTCAATATGCCATGCTCTTCTTTTTGAATTGAAAATAAACACACCAAATAAGAAATAGCATATCAAAAGCACTACCATTCCTGCCAAGGGCTTAAAAAAATATACATTGAAATTCAAAACTGAGAAGTAATTTCTTTATCAGATTGGATCATCTTTTTTCCTGGGGCAATACCTGCACTGGCTTAATGTGTGAGAGACATTGGAAAAGAAAGGAAAAAAAAAAAGTGTGCAAAAGCAAAACTTTAGTTTAAAATCTTCAGAGTATATCTTGGCAATAGTAACAATAATTAAAAGGCTGTGGGGTGTCTTTTTTTGGGGGGGGGAATAAGGAAAATATGTAATAATCCATACCAACACACCAAATTTGATATTGCTAATTGGGAAAACTAAACGCTGACAAAAGTGTCTGTCTACTACCCTCTGTTTGTAACATATGTATGTAACTTCACTACCTTATATGCCGGCTACAGAGTGAAACACTTCCAACAATTCACGGACAGCCTCTCCTCTGTTCATCAACCTTCCCTGAAAGAGAAAGGAAATGGAGTCCTAAACCTTCACTGGTGTTTGCCTTATTTAACAACTGACTACATATTTCTTGTCAGAACCAATGACATATTTCACCTCTGTTTTGTCTTTTTACACAGATACATGTTATTCCCATATCTAATTATTACCTCTACTTTCCATGTTATCAAGCTATGCACCTTAAATCTCCTAACAGACTCAGTACATGGTTACTTACGGAGCTCTTTGATTTTGCATCCTTAAATGCAGACATGATGCCTTCCTTGTATGCTGATAGCCCAGAAAGTACCCAGATCCCTACATTAACATTAAAAAAAAATGCTCAAATATATTTGTTATCAGAGTTTTCAAGCAACTCTAGCAAAAGCATTTAGAACATGTTATGTGCTGATAGAAAGTTACCACCAAAAAGATTTTTCTCCTTTTATGGTATTTTTTTTTGTCTAGCAGGATAATATGAATATATTTCAAAAACATGTCCAAAACTTTAAGCTTTTATGATCATCCTTTTGGTAACTTAACAATCCTCATATTATGGGTTTTCAAATTTCTGGATTCTCTTCAGCCATGCTTCCTATATAAATGGAAGATTTCCATAGATAGGTCCCGTGGCAACTAATGACAGCTATAAAAATTAATCCCCAAAGTGCTTCTGCTGGCACATCTATTAAAAGCCTGCATTTCTGATGATAACTCAACTAAGTTTTTCTCCCATAATTGGAAATGTGATGACAAAATGGCTTAGACAACATAACTGCAAATTTTTCCCCTCCAATAGCTTGACATCATTTTAAGATTATAGGCAGAGGCAAGGGAAAAAGCAAGGATGCCAATGTTTCTGTGGCTTTTTGTTTCATAAAAATGAATTGTGTGTGCTTCAATGTGCATTAAAATAATAGCCCAGTTGCTATTTGCACACATTTCATAAAGGGTGACAGAAAATTTTAAAAACACAAAATTACCTGAGAGTTCAAAACAATCCGGTGAATTGATGATAACTAGAAAAAAGTTTCTGGGAACACATCTCTGGTTTACAATATCTATTTGGCCAAGATCTGAAGCGCAGAACTATTATGGAAAGAAATACAAGTTGATGAAAGGAGCCTTTTTTTTTTCCTAATACACTAAGCGTTGTTTATAGGAAGAGATGATCTAGTTCTTTCTCTTGAGGTAGATATTTTAAAATAGGAGATTCTCCCTATCCACGAACTATCCCTTTTGATTAGCCTGGTAATAAGAGCTCTTACCCAGCAGGCCACGGCTGTGGTCTAGGATCCCTCCCTTCTTCTGGAACATATTTTGGTGACTCTGTCTGAATAGAAAAGGCACCTTTATATAGGATACGAATAGTTTATTTACAGAGCACCATGAACTCTCCAGTACCACAAACACTGAATTAATTCTTCGTTATTCTTCTTCTTGTCATGGTTTCACAATTCCAAATTTGGGCAAGTGAGGCTGAGTGGAGAGTCCGGGTCCTATGCCTGTTCCCTAGGGAAGGGGATCCTGGAAAAGCAAGAATAAGTCATTCCATCTTCCGTTGAGGGAGAGAGGATTTGCTGCCACCAAGTTCCATAAAACTTGCTCAAAGTATCAATAGCAGCTTTAGAACAGAGGGTGAAACTAACTCCCCGGCCTTGGAATGTTTTGCACTGGTTTGCACAACATATTAATTGGTTTGTTTCTAAGAGAATTAGAAGGTAAAAGAAATATTAAGAAGTAATTAAGTCACACCATGGGTATAGAGGTATGTTTTCTAAATCTAGGGGCGCCTGGGTGGCTCAGTAAGTTGGGCGTCTGACTTCGGCTCAGGTCACGATCTCGCGGTCTGTGAGTTCGAGCTCCGCGTGGGGCTCTGTGCTGACTGCTTGGAGCCTGGAGCCTGTTTCAGATTCTGTGCCTCCCTCTCTCTCTGACCCTCCCCCGTTCATGCTCTGTCTCTGTCTCAAAAATAAATAAAAACGGTAAAAAAAAATAAATCTAGAACGGGTGTGACCTTTCATTGATGATTTGACTTTTGTGGATTTTTATATTCAATGGCAAATTATTAGACATTCTTAAACTTTGAGTCTTTCACAGCTTGATAATTTATGACATGCATTTTGTTATAAAGCGATGTTTCCTTAAATTGTCACTGTTTTAAAGAACTGGGTCTGACGTTTAAATTAATTATAGTTAAACTATAAAACTGTAATGCACGGCACTCAGCCTGTGGCCACCATGGCCTCAACAGGAATTGCCATCTAATTTTAGATGGGAATCCATGAAACTTGTTTACATGTCACTACTTCTCAATTACATTGATACGAACATTTTAGGGGACAAAATGCTGTATCAATGACCTCACAGACATCAGTCTAGACGTATCATTGACATTATTATATCTCCAAAACCACATGCTCTAAGTTGTAAAATAATCTGCATTTTATTGATTTAGATGATTAGTCTGTTAATACATAAAACATTATGCCAATTTTTATTTGCCTTGATTCAGAAGTTTGCTGTGTTGGGCACCTGGGTGACTCTGTCAGTTGAGCGTCCTTCATATCTGCTCAGGTCCTGATCCGAGGGCCATGTGATTGGCCCCGTGTCAGGCTCTGCTCAGAGCACGGAGCCTGCTTGGGATTCTTTCTCTGCCCCCCTTTCCCCTTCTCCTCCACTTGCTCGCGCTCTGTCTCTAAAATAAAATTAAATTAAATTAATTAAGTTAAATTAAAAAAGAAAAGTTGGCTGTGAACTGACAGAAACAAATGTTGTCTGCCTCTTCAAGCACTTTATAAACTTGTGATTTCTAAATAGCTGTCATTCTAATTATTACAGCCAATTCACTTTTGGCAGGGAGTTAATAGTACTGCTCAATTTATTAATAACTAGATATAAAATTTTGCTTTGCCTTATTGTTTTCAGTATTTGTTCACTTTCCATATTTGATCCACTTTATTTATTCATTTTCCATAGTTGTTTTTGTGTCCCTCCTCTCTACTCTGTACAGCATAAATGTATGCTAATCTATGCAGGCATGTCATACGTATGTATATACCCAAATGCACACACAACAAAGTACTTACATATTTTGAATATACAACGATAAAAACACAGAAAATTATCATCATCGTCATCATTAAACAGAACTTGCAAATTCCTCTCTATCTAGGCCTCTACTACCTTAAATGAAACACATTCCCTTGAACGTATTTGGTAATATTCTTAATCTGTGCTACATACAATACACTTCGGCTTTGTGTGAATTCAGACAAGTTCTTTACCCTTTCATGGCCCTATTTGATCATTTGTAAAAATGTAGTAATTAAGACTTAATGCCTCACATGCTTGTGGAAAATAAGGGAATTATCCTACATAGACCACTTGGTCCCTTGATATCCCCTCGCTTGGCAAATAGTGTGTGTTCAATAAATAGAATCAGTAATTTCTAAATTCTAAATTTCATGAATTTGATGATAGCAGATTCTTCACTCTATCTCTGATATTTGTATCAAATCTTAGTTATATTATATGCATGGATACTACCTTATAAGAACAGTCTCCTACCAATGCTTCCACTCGGGCAGCAGTTGTCATATTTTGGATTTTACAAACAGTTAATTAAAAACTAGGACCTGTTGGGGCACCTGGGTGGCTCAGTCAGTTAAGCCTTCCACTTCGGCTCAGTCATGATCTCACGGTTGGTGAGTTCGAGCCCGGTGTCGGACTCTGTGCTGACAACTCGAAGCCTGGAGCCTGCTTCGGATTCTTTGTTGCCCTCTGTCTCTGCCCCTCCCCTGCTCTCACTGTGTGTCTCTCTCTCGCTGTCAAAAATAAATAAGCATTAAAAAAATTAAACAAGAAACCTAGGAACTGTTATCTATTTTCCACAGGCACATATTCAAACTCTCACCTTCATCCCTGATGTTCAAAAAAGAATCAAGGAATAAATGATAGCCAATTTTGTTTCTGTCTATGAAAGCAGAAGATGTAGTAGGTGCATGTAAAATTTTTCATGTGCACAAGTCTGGGATAAAACTACCACCTGTATAAATACAATGATGGGTTCAGTGCAAAACAAATAATGGATATTCTATCATGGACTACAGTGTGCTCAAATTGAACTGGAAAGAATAACAAATCAGCAGTACATCTCATGCTGTTGCAATGTCTGCCATAGTCAAATTTCAACTAGGAAAATGACATTGTAACTCACATGATAGCAGTCTTGCAGGGAAAAAACAAGCACACATATACAGCATATTTGCTTTTCATTTTTTTAAACAAAATTAAAAGTTCTATTTAGGAAGTCACATAATGGACAGTGAAAAAAATCAACAGCTAAAATTTTGTACATGAAGGAAATTGTTTTCTCTGTGTGCATATACTTCGGCACTGGAAAATAAATCAATATAGCTTTCTCGGTAAAATAACTGAAAATTATTTAAAAACACCCTGGCAATCCATTAAGAGCTTTTATTATGTTTTTAAAAAGACAACTAATGTAGTTCAGATAACATTAAAAAGAGCTGTAAAAGATTGAATTCTGTTCTGTTGGCACGAGGAGCTCTGCACATCCAATTCCCAGTGAAACTGGTGAAAATTATTTTAAAAAGAAAAAGAAAACATTTAAAGCCTCTGGAAACGGTCCTAAGGTAATACAGCAAATGAAGCAACATCTACTTAAGGAAATCTTCAAAAGTACTATAAGAAAAGCTGGAGTCTGATATCTGAGCCAAAAGGTCACCCTTCTTTTTCCCTCCCAGTGGAACTTCTTTTGTCTCTATATTTGTTTATATTTTCCAGGATTTGTACAAATAAAATAATATACAATACACACTTTTGTGACTGGCCTCTTTAACTCAATGTATTAGTTTTGAGATACATCCGTGGGAGTATCTTTAGTTCACCCCTTTACCTTGTTGCACAGTGTTCTATTGTATAGATATGCCACATTCTGCTTATTCTTTCACAGGGACATTTTTATTGTTTCTAGCTCTGGGCTACTATGAATAACTCCCCTATGAATACTTGTGTGCGAAATCTTCACGTGGTTATACACAGCTTTTTCATTTTGCTTCGGGAAATTCCTGGGAGTGACATGACTGACCCATAAAGTAGGTATAGGTATATATTCGACCTTAAAAGAAATTTCCAGAAGTTTTCCAAATCGTCTTTTATATTACATTGGCATAATTAATGATGAGAGTTCCAATTACTCCAGATCCTTACCAAAACTCGTATTTTTTTTCAGTCTTTTAAAAATGTTAGTTATGCCAGGAGTACCTGGGTAGTTCAGTTGGTTGAGTGTCTGACTCTTGACTTTGGCTCAGGTCATGATCTCACAGTCTGTGAAATCAAGCCCCACGTTGGGATCTGTACTGACAGCATGAAGCCCACTTAGGATTCTCTCTTCCTCTCTCTTTCTCTCCCCCTCCTCGACTCATGCATGTGCATTCTTTGTTTTGCTCTATCAAAAAAAACAGACATTTTAAAATAAATAAATAAATAAATAAAAAATAAAAAATAAAAATAAAAATTTTCGTCATTCCAGAGGGTGTATATTTCATTATGGTATTAATTGTTTTCCCCGATGATGAATTGCATTGATTTTTATATGATTATTGTCCATTCATACCTCTTTAAGAAGAGTCTGTTAGGAGCACCTGGGTGGCTCAGTTGGTTAAGCCTCTGACTTCGGCTCAGGTCATGATCTCACGGTTCGTGAGTTCGAGCCCCACGTCGGGCTCTGTGCTGACAGCTCAGAGCCTGGAACCTGTTTCAGATTCTGTGTCTCCCTCTCTCTCTCTCTGACCCTCCCCCGTTCCTTCTCTGCCTCTCTCTGTCTCAAAAATAAATAAATGTTAAAAAAATTAAAAAAAAAAAAGAAGAGTGTGTTAAAATATTTTACCCACTTTGTAAATTTGGGTTGTTTGTCATCTTATCATGGAGTTGTAAGAGTTCTTTATCCATTTACTATGCAGGTCCTTTTCAATATGTGTGTAGTATTTTCTCCAAGCCTTCAGCTTGCCTTTTCATTTTTAATGGTGAGTTTCAAAGAGAAAATCTTTAAAATAAAATATTTTTAATGTTCAATTTTTTTCTTTTTTAATTTCAACTCATGCATATTTGTCCTACAAAGATTTTTCAGTACAGTTGCAATGATTTTCACTTACTTTCTTCTAGAAGACTTACAGTTTTTTATTTTATATGTGTTAACATGATCACAGGGCTAGTCATTGAATAGAGAATGGTTGTTAGTATCTCTTAACAGTGTACCAAGTACCAAGGTACTAAAGTACCTAGGTGCTAAAGAGATATAAAGAAACTTAGGAAAGAAACTTATCTAAGCTGAGCCATAATAGAATTTAATACAAAGAAGAATGGGGAAGATTAAGCATTACATAGTGAACACCAGATGCAAGTGCCAAGAGAAGAGAGTACACAATAGTGCTGGAAAGGCAATTTTAGCTTGATTGAATCTTAGCATGTAAAGGAGTGCCAGCCAAGAGACAACTTTGGAATGATTACAAAGGGCTGGATTATAAAATGTCTTACATCCTGCGCTATGGAGTGGAGACTTTACCCTGAGGGCAATGTGTAACTGCTGACATGTTTTGTTTTGTTTTGGTTTGGTTTTTTAAGTTCTTATTTTAATTCCGGTTAGTTAACAGACAGTATCATATACCACTGACATGTTTTGATCAGGGAAAGAATCTAATATGTTTTAATTTGGGGAAAATAACCACACTGGTTGCCATGTGCCAAATTAATTTGAGACAGAATAATAGATAAGGGGTTGTTCCGATAACTGAGAGAGGAAACGTAGGAGACTCAAAATGAAGTATTGAGATAGTTTTGAGAGACCATTTTGGGAGCAAATTGGCTGAATTCAGTCATTGACCCCGTGCGTTCACTGGGCAGAGGAATGAGTGAAGTTTGGTGTGCAGGCATCTGGCTTGAACAAATATGCAAACGCTTCCAGTGTCTCCCAATATAGAAAACAAAGGACAAGCATGAAGCTGAGAGGGAAAACTCGTTGTTTTACCATGTTTGAGATAAAAATCACATATTTTCATGGTGTTGATTAAATGCTTGATAGCATAGATCAGGAACACAGAATAATACACATAACTGTGCAGGAAGTCTTAAACCTATCAGTGGTATTTGATTCCTTAAAAGAACATATGAATGTATGAGGGAAGATTATTAGTATCCCTTTGCTCGAGTGTCAGCGTACCCCGAGCGTACCTATATTACATAAATTTGGTGATAAGTATTTACTTGTCTCTTTCACGCCTACTTTACCAGACTGTGGTTGAGAGTTAGAACTTCGGCTCTTCATCGTTGTATTCCAAGTCATGAAACATAACTGGCATGTATTATTGTTTATGACACAAATAAACAAATAGTGGATGAATGAATGAATATATTAATGAATCCATGAATAAATAAGATTTGAAGATTTCAAAATGCCCTTCTTATGTCCTAGGCTCAGAAGCCCCAGAGCATTCTATTAGTCAGTCATAAATACCACACCTATGCATTGTAAGTCCAACAAAATATAGTCCTTATATATTTAGACGGAGGAAATGTCACTATCTAGGGGATAAGCATTGTCATGATTGCTGGAAAGTGGTTTCCTGGCCTCCTTGGCAGCTGCTTCTGGAAAACAAGTATGTTAGGCCATTATTCAATGATTTCAGCAAGTGATTACTTCAACTAAAATAAATTCTGTAAGTCACTTTTAAAATTCACTGTACCATTTCTCATTGATTTTATGGTGCAAGATAAATGAGCACTGTGGAGAGGCTTGGGTTAATTATCTTAGAATAAAATTTATATGTTAAAAAAATAGGTCTGCAAATATGGACACTTCACTCACAGTGTTCTGATTACATGCCCAGGAAAATAACCTATTACGCTGAACATATTAAATTTAGAGGTGAATAAATATCTGTAACTTGGTAAATGAAAAATAATTGCATGAATGAAATAATTATATATATATGAGCTGGAGCATGAGCGAGCAGATAGTAGCAATCAAAAGTCCATACCCCTCCTTTTAATATTAGATACACAAGAAGTAAATAAATGAATGCTAATCTTACATGATTTTTAACAATCCTTTTCCGTGTACCCTCCCACTCATTACTAATTATGACAAAATGCCTTTTAGTAAGTAGTTTGGGGTGACTCATAATCCAGTGCTGTTCTTAATATAGTCTATAATCTATACGAGCCCTCAAAAGGTTGAGTTTCCAGTCTGCAATGAGGTGAATACTCAAGTCAGAATGTTAAGAATCTTTTATAGGAATTTTCCTTTCTGGTGATGAACAATGAAGTAATCAGTTTTTTATTTTTATTACAGTTTACAAAAAGATTGGAACACAAAATTGTGAAATTGGAATTAAAACCTGTTTCTTCACCACAGTCAACGTGAAAAGCAATCTATCTGGTCAACAGTTTGTACATTAAATACACTCTTGTCCTGTTACGTTAGTGGAACTGGTACTTTCTTGTTCTGAAAAAAATTTGGACACTCATCAGTTTACTTTTATGATATTTCAATGTGGGAACAATGTAATTTTATTTCCATTCTTATAATTGATGCATTACATCCCATTGTATAAATATAATGTATGTATATACTATAATCTCTCTACTAAATAAAAATTTAGATTCTTTCTTTGTTTTGGAATAATGCAGTAAAAATCCTTCCACATATATCTTTAAATGTACATGTGAGGTATACGCAGGATAGATTTGGAAAAGCCTATTTACCAACTCAATATATGTGCATAATTAAAATACAACTGTATAATGACCAATTCCCTTCCAAAAATGCTTATTAAAATGTTTTTCTCTTCTAATTCTGGCTATGGCAAATTAGTTTAACAGCAGAGAAAACTTTCCACCAGGAAGAATTAAGAACTAAATACAATCTTTAAACATTGAAGTCATTGAACAGGAATCAAGGCAGCTGGAGAAGCCAGGAAGTCATTTCATTTCTCAGAGTATACCCAGGAAAACACTCCTTGATGGGATTCCCCACATTCTACAGTTGTTTTTCCTCTTGAAATACTCTCTGATTCATCAAGGAAAAAGAAAAAAAGTATGATATGTATTTTATTTGTTCCTAGTGATCATGATTTTGAGTCAGAAGGAGAACCAATGTTCACCCATAGCTCATTAGAGAAGAGAATCTGGTATGAATCCAAAGGTGGCCACTTATTAGCTCTGGAAGAGTTGGTCAATTTCCTTCAACTCTTGAAATCTTATTTTCTTACGTAAAAAATGTGGATAGTGATATCTAACTCACCAGATTCTTAGGAAGAAATACGAGATTGAAAGTTTTAAAATTTCTTGGCCCCAAGAATAGTGGTCACTCAGATATTAATCTACTTCCTAATCAATTTCCCAATTTCCTTTGACTTTGTTCAAAATGATTTTAGATCTTCTTTCTCTCTGCAGGCCAGTGAGCTGGACATTGCTGCTTTATTATATCAACTGCTTAGAAAGGAGATAATAAGTTAAATGCCTGCCAGTCTTAGATGCTTTCTCTACAAGAAGCCTGCTTACTCATTCTTAGTAGGATGTCTGTTTCCTGGGTCAATAATGGATTCAGTCCCTCCTGGGTGTAGTCAATTGCCACAGGTCTGAGGCAGTTTGGGCCATGTTGCTAGCAGTTCAATTCACTGCTTTCATGCTCTGTTTCCAGGTAGTGAATTTGCCCATTTTTTTTACTTCAAAATTTGAGATAGTGGAGTTAGGGAACATATACATATCTAGGAGGGTTATACACATGTTTATGCTTACCTGTGTGCGGTTGGTAATACACAATGGACATTTCTCCAGCCCCCACAACCGTGAGGACAGTAGGAAACCTCAGGGGAATCTGAGGGCTCACAACCAATGCCACTAGTCCACCTCTAAGCAAGTTATTGTCTTCTGACTTCCTGGTTCCATTTTGAAGCGACACGCACATGGCTGCCCTTTGTGCTGATCCTACTGGAGGGCACTGGGAGGGCTCACTCATTGGTGGAGACAATGAAATTGGCTCAGGGAATAAAGTCACTGGCTTTATTTTTAGTCGCTGCCTTTCTGATGCCTGTCACCTTCTTTAATATATCCCTTGTGACACCATTTCTCCCACCCCGAATTCCACGAGGACAATTGACTTTCTTCTATTCCTTTGAACACCAACTTTCATTCCTATCTTATTCCAGAGAATCACAATCCTTACCATTTTAACCTAAGAAGTCACAGCCAACCGTTCCATGTTCCATCAGCAAATTTGAAATAAAAATTCCTTTTTAAGTTGAAATTGTGCACTACACAGTATGTATAATGACCATACTTCAACCAACGCTGAATTAGGTGTAGTTGCTGATCTGCTATAGGGAAAAAAGATGATTAAGTAAAGATGTCATTTTCTTTTCCAGTCTTTCTCTTTTTACTCTGCAGTACTTACTGTGTTCACTGTACATGGTCTCCAGAAAAGCTGCCACTAAGGATTTCTGTTTGTTTGGATTTGAAGTGAGGAGAGCACCGTAGGTGAAAGGCGTCATGGGGTCCTACAGCAGAGGATGGAATTTAGATCAAGAAGAAAAATAATCCCAAATATACCCTCTTCTGAACTCTGAGAAATATTTCCCCAGATGCAGGTTGGAACCAGAGTACTGACATCATTTGAAAATATTCTGAGTCAACACATGAAGAATCATGTAGTGTGAAGATTGCAGCACCTGTTAATTTAGCTGCTATTGTTATCTGAGACCATCGGTTTAATTTTGAGAGGCAGTGTGGACATGGGGTATGAATATTGGAGCTCTGGGGCTCACTGCTTCCCTAGAATCCCAGCACCTCCTCTCTCCGGCTATTTGACAAATCCTGGATGTCTCCACATCTCGTTGACTTGATTTTTTGCATTTTGAAAAAAAAAAATTAATGTTTACTTATTTTTGAGAGAGAGAGAGAGAGAGAGAGACAGAATGTGAACGGATAAGGGGTGGAGAGAGAGGGAAACACAGAATCTGAAGCAGGCTCCAGGCTCTGAGCTGTCAGCACACAGCCCAATGTGGGGCTCGAATTCATGAACCTCGAGATCATGACCTGAGCTGAAGTCAGACCCTTAATCGACTGAGCCACCCAGGTGCCCTGATTTTGTTGCATTTTTAAAATAAGATTATATGAGTAGGTATACAATAGAGGGCTGTTTTTTTAATGGATAAAATGAATTAATGCATGTAAAGTATGTAAGACAGTGCCTGGCATATAGTAAGGGCTCTGCAAATGTTAGATATAATTTAGCAAAAAAAAAAAAAATGATCTTACATAATTCAGTTATGATAAGAATATTTTTCAGTTCGCTAATATTGGTCATTTAAATATGATTCACACTGTAAAATATTGGGGGGGTTTTCAAATTGATATAATGTCTGAGAAAGGAAAATGGCTACCAGAAGATGCATTGAAGATAATATGCTGTTATTGTTTTGCGCATCAGAATGTCACAACATCGCAGTACGTCTGTTACTGTGACTTTTATCTACTGTACATCCCTATTAGTTGCTTACACAGTCCTTCTTCATTTGAAAATGTGCACCACAGGGGCACCTGGGTCAGGTCAGGTCGGCTCTGGTCATGATCTCAGGTCATGATCTCGCAGTTCGTGAGTTCGAGCCCCACGTCGGGCTCTGTGCTGACAGCTCAGAGCCCAGAGCCTGCTTCAGATTCTGTGTCTCCCTCTCTCTCTGCCCCTCCACTGCCCGTGCTCTGTGTCTGTCTCTCAATAATAGATAAACGTTAAAAAAAATTAAAAATAAAATAAAATAAAAAATAAAAAATAAAAAAAAATGTGCGCCACACAGGTGTGTGTATATGGATGGCATGTAAATAAGTCTCAGGGCAAAGTGATTTCTTTCTGTGGCCCTTTTTTCCTTCAAAAATAACCATGGGATGCCCCTGGGTGGCTCAGTCGGTTAAGCGTCCTGCGGCTCAGGTCACGATCTCATGGTTCACGAGTTCGAGCCCCAAGTGGGGCTGTGCACTGACAGTGTGGAGCCTGCTTGGGATTCTCTCTCTACCTCTCTCTCTCTGCCCCTGCCCCGCTCACGGGCACACACTCTTTTGCGAAATAAATAAATAAACTTAAAAAAATAACCTGGAACTCTAGTATGTAGGGAAGTGTTCTGCAGAGGGGTATCCTCATCTAACCTTTCTGCAATATCTGTGCTTCTCTAATTTCCTTCAAAGTTCATGTTTCAGTTGACAATGCCAGAGTAGCCTCACCTACAATGGACAGGCTTTTTGTTACACATTTTGTTTTATCGCAATCCTCTGATTCATATTAATTTTTTATAAGATAATATATTGCTCAGCAACAAATTTTAATATGTGGACTTAGGTGTGCCTTTGAGCTGTTGATAGCAGTGGCTTTTACTAACATTTGGGCAATTTGTGTTAAGCCAAGGTAGAGGGTGGCTATCCTTCCTGCCTATTTCCTCGACTCTAAAAGTCTTCGGTATTCTATACTATTTAAACAATTTAAAAAAATGTTAATGTTTATTTCTTTTTGAGAGAGAGGGAGAGACAGAGTGCAAGCTAGGGAGGGGCAGAGAGAGAGGGAGACACAGAATCGGAAGCAGGCTCCAGGCTCTGAGCTGTCAGCACAGAGACCGACATGGGGCTTGAACCCATGAACCGAGAGGTCATGACCTGAGCCAAAGTTGGACGCTTAACCGACTGAGCTACCCAGGCGCCCCTATTTAAACAATTTTAAACATTAAGAAGAAGCAATAGTTTTACTCACATGAAAGAATAGTAGAAATCTATGTTGTATATATGTGTGCGCACACACACACACACACACTCATATATATGCATACAAATGTGTACCCAAAATATTTATGTACGGATATGTGTGTATATGTAAGTCTCTCTGCCTTTTATATATGAAACATACATTCTGCATATGTGTGTCTATGTGCATATATATAATACTTCAGAAATAGTAAGCATAAATAATAAACACGTAGCCTTTTGAATTTTCACAAAGTGAATATATTTTGTAAGGGTCACCCAGGTCGAGAAACAGAACCTTACCAGCAACGTGCAAGCCCCTTCAAATTGTCTTTAATTCCCTGACCTCCAAGGAGAACTGCAATCCTAGCTTCTAATCTCAGAGATTAATTTCAGTTTGACTCAGTAGGTTTTTTTTTTCTTTGCACTCCGTGAAGCTTCAGAATTGACACACAACTGAGGTGCCTGGGCGACTCAAGTCTGTTAAGCGTCTGACCCTTGATTTCAGCTCAACTCATGATCTCACTGTGGTGAGATGGACACTGGGGTTCTGTGCTGAGCGTGGAGCCTTCTTGGGATTCTCTTTCTCTCCCTCTCTCTATGCCCCTTCCCTGTTCTCTCTCTCTCTCAAAAAATAAAAAAATAAAAATAACAAATTATTAAAAAACCGGGTGCCTGGGTGGCTCAGCTGGTTAAGCGTCCATCTTTGGCCCAGGTCATGATCTCACGGTTTGTGAATTTGAGCCCCGCATCGGACTCTGTGCTGACAGTGCAGAGCCTGCTTGGGATTCTCTTTCTCTCCCTGTCTCTCTCTCTGCCCCTCTCCCACACATGCACACCTGTCTGTCTGCCTCTCAAAAACTAGACTTAAAACAATTTTTGTACACAACCGTGCAGGGGCAGGGGATCATATGCTCAAAACCCTGCAGCTCCACTCATGTCTCCAGTCCTTAAAGATCACAATAGCTTGGCTGGTTTCTTGATTCCCCAGCAGTACTTTTCTGCCAGGGCAAAGCTCAGATGTGTAGTCTCACTAGAGAATCAGCAAATACCCTCTGAAAAATGCCACCCCACAATGCCAGTGACTCCTCTCCCTCGCCGCGTGACCGCCCCACCCTTCATTCAATCAATGCATCTCCCCATTCATTGTTCCCTCACAGCTCTCTAATGCCACCCACACTTGATGAACTGTGCTTTATTCAGCCTTTTAAGTTGCTCTTGATGGGAGCATTGTTCCCATATAAGATACTCTATCTTACTCTGAAACAGAAAACCAGAATATATGTAATATAATTTTGAGACCTACATTCTATTTCACAGTATGAACATTCATTTATGGTTGTGGTCAGAACCAGCAATAACATTGAAGATAAAACTAATTTATTTATTTATTTATTTATTTATTTTTAAAGTTTTTTTAACGTTTATTTATTTTTGGGACAGAGAGAGACAGAGCATGAACGGGGGAGGGGCAGAGAGAGAGGGAGACACAGAATCGGAAACAGGCTCCAGGCTCTGAGCCATCAGCCCAGAGCCTGACGCGGGGCTCGAACTCACGGACCGCGAGATCGTGACCTGGCTGAAGTCGGACGTTTAACCGACTGCGCCACCCAGGCGCCCCGAAGATAAAACTAATTTAAATAGCAGGTGATTAATTCAGCCTTGTCTAAGATAATTAACTGAAATATTAAGATAGGCAAGGAAAGGGGGTGATAAAATATTGATTGTACTTGATTAGAGATAAAGTAAAATTCCTATTCTCTTCATTCCAAGGCAAGTACAACATAAATCTACCAGATTTTGGAATGAACATTTTTGCTCAGGTGTTTTTCTCTAGGGTTGATGCAGCTCTCCCTGAAGATAGCTGCAGCCATAATTTTAGTGAACACACCTATGTCAGAACTTTGGCAGAATTACACTTAGTTTCAGCACCTAACACTTTGAACATGAGATGTCACCTCATACATGCTAGGATGACTATCATCAAAAAGACAAGAGGGGCACCTGGGTGGTTCAGTCAGTTAAGCGTCCAACTCGTGGTTTCATCTCAGGTTATAATCTCACAGTTCGTGAGTGTGAGCCCTGCATCGAGCTCCACACTGGCCATGCAGACCCTACTGGGGATTCTCTCTCTCCCTCTCTCTCTGCCCCTCCCCTGCTAATTCTGTCTCTCTCTCTCTCTCTCTTAAAATAAGTAAATAAACTTAAAAACTTTTTAAGTAAATAAACAAAATTGGGACATTCTCAGACAAACCATGACAATCTGGTCATCCTCTGGGACACCTTCCCATACTCAAGGTTTAGTCAAGTTCCGCCAGTATGGCACTTCAGTGACTTCTCCACCATCCAGTAGATCACAGTTGTGATCTCCTGTAAGGTGTGGATCTCAGACCTGGGGGTGGGTGTGAGGGCTCTTCCTTGGGTACAACATCTCAGCCCAAGGCATAGTGGCTGCTACTTATATTCATTATTCGTATATTGTTTAGAATTTTCTTTTCTTCCAGTAAGCCATGACCTCATTACTCCAATTTCCTATTATACTTAATCATATGCTTTATATGAAATCTTCCCCATTCAAATTTCTATGCTGTGTGTTTTGTATTTGTACCCTGACTGATACATATGGCACATTCAGTTTTTAAATAGCATTTAAAACATCACCTGGCACATAAAAGGTGCCAAATACATATTTGTTTATATATTAACATATGTATTATGTTGGTATAAAAATTTTTCCTGTACCTCTTACACAGAATTGGACAATAGAAATACATTAGGGAACACTTTTCATGACAAAATAGAGCTAGTTCTAATATTGATATTAAACTGGACATAAGAATATAAAACATGAAGAACTACACATTCTTTTTTTTCCATCTTGTTCCATTCCAGAAGTACCACGGTGATGGAATTTGGGCCAAAGTCTGAAATAATAAAAAATGTCTTGCCTAAATATATTGGGGAGTAAAGGCTAATAAGAAATAATTTATAGTTGTTGATAATATTTTGGGGAGTAAAATGAATAATTTTCCTAATTATTAGAATTTATGACCTTTAGGGAGCCTGGATGGCTCAGTCAGTTAAGCATCTCACTTCGGCTCAGGTCATGACCTCGCGGTTCTTGTGTCCGAGCCCCACTTGGGCTCTGTGCTGACAGCTCAGAGCCTGGAGCCTGCTTTGGATTCTGTGTCTCCCTCTCTCTCTGCCCTTCTGCTGCTCACACTCTGTCTCTCTCTTTCTCTCTCTCTCTCAAAGATAAATAAACATTAAATTTTTTTAAATAAATAAAAATAAATTAAAAAAAAAGAGTTTATGACCTTATGGTAGTAACCCAGGTTCACAAAGCCTAAAATAATATTTACATTTTCAAAACTGGAAGGTTAAGTTTAGGATTTGGAATATCATCACCCCCCTCAGCAGGAGTTAATTACAACATCAAAATATGGAAACATGACCTTAACAAGTAGTTTCAAGGTTCAGATATTATAAGAGAAACGGGTCATACTGACCAAGGAAATTCAATATTCCCTTTGAATTATTTGCCACCTCTAGAGTGCTCTTAACTCCTTCAACACTGATAATTAAGCTTGCATTTCTTAACAAAGAGAACTACATTGATTTTTTTCCAAGCGTTGATGATAGATTGTTCCCTATTGTTAGAGATATTGCAAAGGTCTGCCATTTGTTTGGGGGAACCTCTTGACTTATTGCTATATTTATGTTCTCTCTTCTTACGTTGGAGACTATGAGTCTATATCATTCATTCTCCGTATCTCAGAGGTTGCCCTTTGAGTTGCCCAAAGTTTTGAAAACCATTGTTTTATAAGTTTCGTCCAGTTTTTTCATTCTATCAGGTTAGAGTGTAAATCTGGTCCCTGTTCTTCAATCTCATTTGGAAGCTACTCAAGATTTTTGACTATTATTATATTATTAGGGGATTGGAAATAAGGCTTTAGTTTTAAATACTTTTTAATTCATAGAAATCAGATACCCTTAGATTAAGCCACACTACCACATAAATGGAGCAAAGGAACATAGTGCACACGACTAGTGACCCAGATTACAAATCAGTGGGAAGGTTTGGTTAATAAAACTAATTTTCAAGCAAGTTTTAAAATGATTGTACTTGAAGCTGATGCTAGACATGTGTGTAGGTAAATCTGCATTGAAGTTTCCAACATCCACGTCAAGAGGACCTTCCCCGCATTTCCCATTAGGGAGATGGAAAAAAATGGGTTCAAGACCAACCTCAGCTCAGCCATGAGATCTGTGAAGTTCAGCATTATATATTTTCTGAAGTTCCATGTTTCGTGTGATTCAGACTGTTTTGTCAAGTCTTAGAAATCAATGAAAGGAAAAAAAATATGTCTGCTTTTCTTCCTGTGCCTTCTGTTTGTCAAGATCTATACGGCCAGTTCGATGTTGGCATCAAAATTTTAGTTGTAGTGACAGACAGACTGAAGAGATGGAAAGCAGCCAGATCATCAGTGACTTGAAAGACTCAACAAGGGATTTTTGCTTCATTACTTCAGTTTTGAGAACTCGTAGATACTACCTGAGGAGAGGAACTGGGATGTGTGACCTGTGTTTTGAAAGATACATTTATCAACAATCTTTTTAAGCTTATCACTTTCCCTAGACCAAATGAGATATTTTAAAGTTACTTTTATTCTGAGAAAGAGGTAACTTTCTCAGAAAGCCAAGCCTGAAAAAAATTAGTTATCTGATAAGTAGTTTTGCTGATGTGTTTAGCAAAAAAAGAAAAACGTTTTCCACATTAAAGTTATGTGTCACAGAAATGCCACGAATGGTGTAGGCTACATATTTCAAGAGAGTTTGCTCTTTTAGGCACTGAATGCTTCCTAAGTTCATAGCTGTAGTAAAGTATTTGATTTACAAGTTTTTAAGGGTACTGCTACAATCATGGCAAAGTTTCAAGTGGCACTGGTGTATCTGAAGCACAAACAACCATAACAACAACACATTTTTGAGAGTTTGAGTGTGTTTTTTTCCCCAGTGTCAAAAAAATGAATGGATGGATGGTTATTATTTGGAAATGAGTACTAAGAAACGCACTATGAAAGTCTGGGCTCAGGGTGCCTGGGTGGCTCAGTCAGTTAAGCATCTGACTTTGGCTCAGGTCAGGATCTCATGGTTCGTGAGTTTGAGCCCTGTGTTGGGCTCTGTGCTGACAGCTCAGAGCCTGGAGCCTGCTTTGAATTCTGTGATTCTCTCTCTCTGTCCCTCCCCTGCTTGTGCTCTCTCTCTCAAAAATAAGTAAACATTAAAAAAAAAAAAAAGAAAGTCTGGGTTCATTCCATTAAAAATATTAAGAAGTTACTATTTTGAAAAGATATCTGCACCCCTATGTTCATTGAAGCATTATTTACAATAGTCAAGATATTAAAATAACTAAGTGTCCATTAATGGATGAATGGATAAAGAAGATGTGGTAAACAAATGAGAGATGAGAAATAACAATGAACACCACAGAAATAAAACAATTGTAAGAGAATATTATAAAACACTATATGCCAACAAATTGGGCAACATAGAAAAAATGGATAAATTCCTAGAAACATAATACCAAGAGTGAAACACAGAGAAATAGAAAATTTGACAGGCCAATAACTAGCAAAGAAATTGAATCAGTAAGCAAAAAAATTACCAACAAAGCGCAGGACCAAATGGTCTCACAAGGAAATGCTACCAGACATTTAAAGAAGAGTTAATACCTATTCTTCTCAAATTATTCCAAAAAATAGAAAAGGAAGGAAAGCTTCCAAATTTACTCTATAAATAGAAAAAGAGGACAAAATCAGATAAAGACACCACACACACATAAAGAACTACAGGCCAATATCCTGATGAACATAGATGCAAAACCTCAACAAAATATTAGCATATCAAATCCAATGATACTTTAAAAAAATCATTCACAACGATCAAGAGGGATTTATTCCTGGGTTGCAAGGGTAGCTCAATATTAGCAAATCAACATGATATGTCACATTAATAAAAGAAAGGATAAGAACCATATGATCATTTCAGTAGATGCAGAAAAAGTATTGATAAAGTATCCATTCATGATAAAAACCCTCAACAAAATAGGTTTGGAGGGAACATACCTCAAAATAATAAAAGCCCATATACGAAAGACCCACAGCTAATATCATCCTCAATGGGGAAAAACTGAGAGCTTTTCTTCTATGGCCAGGAACAAGACAAAGATGTCCACTCTCACCATTTTTATTCAACACAGTACTGGAAGTTCTAGACACAGCAATCAGACAACACAAAGAAACAAAAGGCATCCAAACCAGCAAGGAAAAAGTAAAACTTTCACTATTTGCAGATGACATGATACTATATATAGAAAACCCCAAAAGACTCCTCAAAACAATTGCTAGAACTGATATACAAATTCAGTAAAGTTGCGGGATATAAAACTGATGTACAGAAATCTCTTGTATGTCTATACACCAATAATGAAGCAGCAGAAAAAGAAATTAAGGAATCAATCCCATTTACAATTGCACCAAAAATAATAAGCTACCTAGGAATAAACCTAACCAAAGAGGTTAAATACCTGTAGTCTGAAAGCTATTAAACACTAATGAAAGAAATTGAAGCTGACAAAAGAAATGGAAAGACATTTCATGCTCGTGGATAGGAAGGACAAATATTGTTAAAATGTCTATACTATCCAAAGTAATTTACACGTTTAATGCAATCTCTACCAAAAAAATACCAACAGCATTTTTCACAGTGCTAGGACAAACAATCCTAAAATTTGTATGGAACCACAAAAGACCCTGAATAGCCAAAGCAATCTGGAAAGAGAACAGCAAAGCTGGAGCATCACAATTCTAGACTTCAAGTTATATTACAAAGCTGTAGTAATCAAAACAGTATGGTACTGGCACAAAAATAGACTCATAGATCAATAGAACAGAATAGAAAACCCAGAAATGACCCCACAATTATATGGTTAATTAGTCTTTGACAAAGCAGGAAAGAATATTCAATGGGAAAAAGTCTTGTCAACAAATAGTGTTGAGACAGCTACATGCAAAAGAATGAAACTGGACCACTTTCTTACACCATGCAATAAAAATTGATTAAGAACCTAAATATGAGATCTGCAACCATAAAAATCCCAGAAGAGAACACAGGCAGTAACTTCTTTGACATCAGCTTCTTTCTAGATATGTCTCCTAAGACAAATGAAACAAAAGCAAAAACAAACTATTGGGACTACATCAAAATAAAAAAGATTCTGTACAGTGGAACAACCAACAAAACAAAACTAAACTAAAAAGTAGCCTTTGGAATGGGAGAAGATATATGTAAATAACATATCCAATAAATAATTTGGCTAGTCCAATAATTTGGCTAGTCTCCAAAATGCACTAAGAACATAAAATTCAACACCCAAAAAGTGAATAAATCAATTTAAGAACGGGCAGAAAACATGAATAGATACTTTTCCAAGGAAGATACACAGATGGCCAACAGACACATGAAAAGATGCCCAACATCACTCATCATCAGGGAAATGCAAATCAAAACCACAATAAGATATCACCTCACACCTATCAGAATGGCTAAAATCAACAACACAAGAAACAACAGGTGTTGGTGAAGATGTGGAGAAAGGGGAACCTCTCACACTGTTGGTAGGAAGGCAAGCTGGTGCAGCCACTGTGCAAACCAGTATGGAAGTTCCTCAAAACCCTAAAAATAGAACTTCCCTATGATCCAGCAATTGCACTACTAAGAATTTAGCCAAAGAATACAAAAATACTAACTCAAAGGGATACATGCACATCAATGTTTATAGCAGCTGGTGAATATCACCTCTTCTTTGCCCATTCATTAGTCGGGGTACACTTGTGCTGTTTCCATAATTTGGTTATATATCAGTAATATATATACATATATATGTACATATATATAAATGAAATCAAAAGAATGAAATCTTGCCTTTTTTAATGACATGGATGGAGCTAGGGAGTTAATGCTAAGTAAAATAAGTCAGTCAGAGAAAGACAAATACCATATTTCACTCATATGTGGAATTTAAGAAACAAAACAAAGGAGCAAAGGGACAAAAGGAGAGAGAGAGGCAAATCAAGCAACAGACTCTTAACTATAGAGAACAAACTGATGGCTACCAGATGTGAAGTGGGTAGGGGATGGGTTAAATGGGTGAGGGGGATTAAGGAGTGCCCTTGATGTGTTGAACACTGGGTGTGTACGGAAGTATTGAATTGCTATATTGTACACGTGAGAATAATACTGCACTATATGTTAACTAAGTGGAATTAAAAGAAAAACTAAAAAACATACAAAAAAGCAAAAAAAAGAAAATATAGTGTATGTATACAATGGAATATCATTCAGCCATAAAAACAAAGGAAATCCTGCCATCTACAACAACATGGATAGACCTTGAGGGCATAATGCTAAATTAAATGAGTTAAATAAGTCACATAGAGAAAGACAAATACTGTAGCATCTCACTTGAATATAGAATAAAAAAAAATAAGAAAACAAGCTCATAGATGCAGAGAAAAGATTGATGGTTACCAGAGGTGGGGGTTGGGAACGGGAGAAAGAAGTAAGGGAGTCACAAGGTACAAATTTCCAGTTATAAAATAAATGAGTTCTGGAGATGTAATGTACAGCATGGTGACTATAGTGAATACCTTATTGTTTATTTGAAAGTTGCCAAAATAGTAGATTTTAAAGGTTTCATCACAAGGGAAAAAAGTTCTTTCTGAGGTGATAGATGTTAAATGAACTTGGTATGGTATTCATTTCACAATATATAAATCTATCAGATCATTATTTTGTGCACCTTGGACTAATACAATGTTATATGTCAGTTCTGTATCCATACAACTGAAAAAATTATAAGTATTAAGAGACAGGACATTTTAAAGTCACTATTCCTATCTATATAAACAGTGGTGCACCTATCACCAATAACAATCAGCCAATAATTTGGCTTTATTTTTAGTTAATGCTCTATAACCACTTAGTCTACGTGGCACTTGGATGCGTTTCCTGTGTTCTATGTTTGGGGAAGATTTCATATTCATTTCATTGTATACTACTACATATAGGATTCTGCCGTGGAAGACTGCACTATGACTTCCCAATTTATATTGTTTATAATTAACTTTAATTTTGGTTTCTGTTTGGTCCCCTTTAGAAGGATGAAAGTGTACTTACAGGATAGCTTCAAAGCCTTGGCATTGGACTTCTACTCAATGACCTTGGCAAGCCATTTCATATGATTATTGATCTACAGATGAAAATCCTAATCCCTATCCATAGTTGTTTGATGGAGTAAATCAAATAGTAGCGTAACAATTGCCTAGCCTGGTGCCTGCCTTATAGTAATGGGTTTTAAACTACACTAGCCGGATCAGATGCCACTTAAGACCTAGGTATAATTAGGTTCCAAAATTTAGTTTTGAAAACTTAATACTAACAAACTGATAGTCTTGTTATGTCGTAATGACAAAATATTGGGATTTGGGGATATTTTTGTCCATGGTGACAACAGGAGAAAATCTGGAGAATAAAGATGATTTGAGGAAAACCATACATGTCACAAATTATACCTATCACATTGCTCTAGGTATAATAAAAGTTCCATATGTATGATTGTTAAAACAAAGAATACAAGAACAGGAACAACAATGATAATAATGACATTGATAACACAGGGATTTAGGGTGGAAGGGCATACATGCTGACATTTTCAATGTCAGTTTCCAAGGGGAAATAAGGGTTGAGTCATTGGCAAATAATGACAGTAAGGCTTTAGGTTCTTATAACTCCCTATACCTCAAGAACTACATGATCTGTGCCATAGAGAGATCAAGGGATGACATTTGAGGGAAGGGTTTTGAAGGAAGAGTGATTTTTCAATTAGAAAACAGAAGAGTTGTCAAAGGTCAGAGAACACAATAAGGAAGGACAGACATAAAACTTTGAGTGGCATTTTGGGAAAATGGTAACCCAGTTGAAGTTATCTCCAAAACAAACTGAAGTGTCTCATCTATCTACATATTTTAACAATAGTTGCAGTTTTTATTTCTTCCTCCAGTCATTGCATCCAATGTAAAAATTGCTACTTTGCTATGTTACCGATGATTTTTTTCTTATTAATGAGACTCAATTAGTTCTCAAAAATGGGGGTAGGATGAAGGTTTATTTCACAAGTTTTCACATGTCATGTTTTCAGTATCATTCAGTTCAAAACACTTTCTGATTCATATTTCCACTTCTTCTTTGACCAATGGATGGATTATTCAGAAGTTTGTTGCTCTATTTCTAAGCAGTTAGGTATTTCTGGTTATCTTTGTACTATTGACTTCTAGCTCATTTTCACTGAAGTTAAGTTAGAAAATATATTCGGTATGACTTCTATCTTTTCAAATATGTTAAGCCTGTTTTGTTTTGTTTTTTTATAACCCAGCATGTGGTCAATTTTGGGAAATGTTTCATGAACATCTTAAGATAATGTTATTCTATATTAATTGGGTACAGTGGTTAGTATGTGTCTGTTAGGATAACCATATTAATTTTTATTGTCCACATATTTCATAAGAATGTAATATATCCAGAAAATATTTTGCATCTTTCTTTTATTCTTGAAGCCTTGCAAGCAACTTTGTAACTAATTATCTATATTTAAACTTAAAAAATATACCTAGATTATTTCAATTTTCAGATTAGCCCCTGACTGATGATAAACTGATAACAGTGAAACATTCCTGTCTGTGTTCAGGAGCAGAGGTAAATTGAAAGCAATGGTCAGGACAGAGAGCTCTTTATGCTACATATTCTTTTTATATGTATTAAGTATGTTATTTCCTTAAATATAAGTAAATTAAAATTTTGAACACGGTAAATAAAAATCACAATAGGTAAACTTTTAACCAAACCACTTTGCTAAAAAAAAAAAGAAAAAAAAGTAAAAAGTAGGTTTGGTATTATGGTTTATCACAATTTCTAATAAGATGGCTAACATTGCTTTCAATGAATAAAGGGGAGAAATATCAATAGAAATATTTATGTCTAACAGTATTATGTATAATAATTACACAGGCTATTGAAATTGCATAAATGTAATCATCCTGATAAATTTGTAATTGAATATTTCACTGTCATTTGCTACTGTGTAGTTTTCATGTGTTTGTGCACAAAGTAGCTCCTCAGTTTGTGCCCAAGCTAAGACATTACGGTAAAATCAAAATTCAACATTTGCCCTACAAATTATTTAATACGGCTTTTAGGGATAAAATTGTATGAGATCTCAATTTTAAGATATTCCAGCAAACTAAAAATAGCTAAAGCAAATATGAAAAATACTAATTTTACTAATTAGTAAATGTAAGTTACAAGCACATTGGGTGCTTTTAAAACTAGCCTAGTTTTTTTCTATATGTTTAAATTTTTTCATCAAATTAAGTAAAAAAACAGAAGACATAATGAGTTGTGTTTTAAATTCACCCCACCTGAGCTCTGGCAGTGGAGCCCCATATCACCCCTCCATAGTGATGTTGGGAACAAAGGCAGAAGGGAAGGGCAGATAGAACTCAATTTCCTTATAACCTGCAGCCCAATGACAGACACTTGAGGCTGGCAGAGTAAAATGTTTCTCCAGGAACTGCCTACTGTCTTAATGCTAATGCTTTGCTGGAGGGAAAACAACTTTAGCTGGACAATAGCTAGGCCTCCAGTATCCTGGGAATCTTCTTTAGCATATGAAAATCTCACTGGAAACTTCCCCTGGGCTTTCCCTCCCTCCAACCCCATAGTATAAAACCAGTCTCTCCTCATGGTCCCCAGGCAGTTCTTTCTGCCCATGGCTTCTGTCCCTGTGCTTTAATAAAATCACCTTTTTGCACCAAAGACATCTTCAAGAACTCTTTCTTAGCCATCGGCTCTGGACTCCATGAACCCCACTGTCACCCCCCAAAACCTCATCAGTTATCACAGAGGTTTTCGTGCAATTTTACATTGAGTTATGAAAAAAAAAAGAAAGAAAACAGGATGCCAGTGTGGCTCTGTTGGTTAAGCGTTCGACTTTGGCTCAGGTCATGATCTCATAATTTGTGAGTTCAAGCCCCGCCTCGGGCTCTGTGTTGACAGCTCAGATCCTGAAGCCTTCTTCAGATTCTGTGTCTCCTTCTCTCTCTCTCTGCCCTTCCCCAGCTCGCATTCAGTCTCCCTGTCTCTGTCTCTGTCTCTCTCTCAAAAATAAACATTAAAAGAAATTGAAAATGATTCTGATAACAGATCTTTAAGTGATACAAGAAACTATAAGTTTGTCTTAATATTTTGAAAATAAAGGTAATGTAAACATAATTTTATTGGGATTTTAAAAATCCATACTTTTTCTTTGAATATTTCCTTATTTATCTATCATTGCAAATATTTTCTTATCATTCGGTTTATCTGATCGGAAATGAGAAGGCAATTTGTCAACAAAGATTTCACTACTTATATAGAATATTGCAAATAATTATACGAACTAACATTTATTAGTGATGTTTATGTGCCAATCTCTACTCTTAGGTATACCACTGGTACAAATTGTTTGAAATTTAGATGTAAGTCTTAAGAATAGAGTGTCACTATCTCCATCTTAGGTGACAAAACTGAAGATCAGTGAGTTTGAGTAATTTCTGGCACATCTTAGGCACGGTACAGGTAGAGGACACTTACCTGCGATGATGTCACTGGCAGTTCCCAAAATATTTCTGCAATATGCACATCCTTCCTAATAACGTGAAGGAAGTGAGAAAATCACAATTTCTAAATCAAAAAAATCTTAGTCCAATTTTAACTGTGATTTGATATAAGTTTTGTTTTCTAGGGCTATAATATTCATTTGTGACATATTGAAACGAATCATATTAACTTTTGCTACCAAAATGGCAGGATAATTGTAATTGAAGGGTTTTCCAAATAACATTTTAGTTGAAACCCAGTTGTCAATACATCATTAAATATTAGATCCTAGAAACAGCACTAACCATAATACAAATATTTTCTTTAACTATATCTGATTAAAGAATTTACAAAGTACTTTGCTAATTACACTAGAATTTTACTTTAATTATAGTTGTACCAGTAGACGCCATCTCTATAGAACTTGTTTCAATTAACCATTTAGTAAAGAGTTTGCAGTTTATTTTGCATTTAGTTTCAATTCTCCACAATGGGTATTTTATTACCTTAAAAGCCTTGTTAAAGAAACTCATAGATCAGAGATTGCAAATTCATAGCCTGAGGGCAGAATCTGGCCTCAACATTTGGCCTGAACAGTTTTTAAATTCTGGTTTGTGTCTTCTTAATATTTTAAAATAGAAAGATATATAATAAAAATCCAAATATCTTTACCGCAATGAGGAAAAGCAAATCTAGAGATATAATAATTAAATAATATTTAATGATTAAATAATACTTGATTTGTAAGGAATCAAGGAAAAGAGATCCCAGATCCCAGTTAAGAAATGGGTAATTGAAATTAAAAAAAAAATGTTTAAGTTTCTTGAATTTCAATGCAGGATATTTATAATACTGAATAATTTAGGTAATATTATTTACATTTTATTTTTAAGTGTAGGTATTATGTAAATACATATGTCAGTTTTTTGGAGTAAACACAGAGCTTTTATCAATTTTTAATTTTCTAAGTAATAGAGTAAATATAATAAAACCCTAGAAGATTCAGTGTAAAAGGAAGAAAATGATATAAAGGTTAGAGCTAACCAAATATTAAACAAAATACCAAATTACTCTGGAGTTGAACAGGCTTATTTTGGGGGAAGGGTGGTAATATTGACTTCATAAAATCCATTTGCTGAGTTTATCGAGTTTTGAAAATTATTGAAGATACTTCTAGTAGTGCAGAAAATTATTTGTCTTTGAAATTTCATGCTTTAGTTAAAATTTTCTCTCTGGCTTGGTAATTATGCACACAATCTTTGCTCCGAGTCTGCTCAGGGCAATCTGTGTCTCTTCGTATATTCTAAGCATTTGTTACATAATGGAAAACAGATATTCTGTTAGATTCCCTCTTCCATAAAACCGGGACTGAAATATACATGTATTTCATATAGTTATTCAGTTCTGCTTTTCAAACCCGTTATTCTTTTAAGCCTCTCTTTTTATTTGGGGGAATGGACCTCTTGACATTCTTTACCTTCAGTCTGTATTAACACAAGGTCAAATGCATAAGATAGCATTTAGCGCCTTGAATCCATAGTCACATCTAACAGGAATCCATCACCTACACCCTAGGAGAGTGACAGAATTTATTATCGCTCTTTCTCAAACTCCAGCTTTATTTATTTTGTGAGCAGTCTAAAGAAAATAGCACAGTTAATGGGTAATTCAGTGAAGAATCACTTTTCAATTATGTAGGAAACCATTTGTTAGTGTCAGAATGTGGAAGTGGAGGAAGTGCAGCCCGTGTTGAACAATCGTTTTTAAAAATTAGAGGACACGAGGAATTATTGTGGTTTGTGCTTTAACATTTTTAGCTTACCATATCCACAGCAAGATTGGGCTGTTTTAAGGGTCCAGGGCTTCTAGAACATGCCACATAGCATAGTCCAGAGGAAGCATGGGGTAGCAGTTACGGTATTCATTACACTACTGTAGGTATTATCCACCTATTATATCACTTAATCTTCACTTTGAAGAGTAGATATTCACAAATACAATGATGTTCATATACACAGAAATGGGAACCCAGATCAACTGACTTCAATAGTTTTGAAGAATTCAAGACTGATTGATCCAGATCTGAGAAAAATTTCACCCGACGTAAACCTCACACTGATCATAGTAAACCAGTCCTGGGTCTCTATCTTCAAAGAAGTTGTAATTTAACCAAGATAAGGAGATAAAGAAGAAGAAAAAGGAGAAGATGGAGAAGAAGGGGGCCCAGGATTGGAGGGGTGGGGTGCAGGTAGAAACACTACCTAGCAAAACAAATACAAACAAATTCGGGAAACATGAATAAAAAGTACCTTGAATAGGGAAGCAACCCACGTGTCCACCAATAGATGAATGAATAAAGAAGATATGGGGAAGGGGAGCTCCTGGGTGGCTCAGTTGGTTAAGTGTTGGACTTTTGATTCCAGATTGAGTCATGATACCAGGATGGTGGGACTGAACCCCTCATCAGGCTCCTTGCTGAGCATGAAGCCTGCTTGCGATTTTCTATCTCTCTCCCTCTGCTCCTTTCCCCCACTCATGCCCTCTCTGCCTTAAATTAAATTAAATTAAATTAAATTAAGATGTGGTAAAAATGTGGTATATCTATATCTATATCTATAAATATATAATGGAATATTACTCAGCCATAGAAAATAGTGAAATCTTGCCATTTGTCACAACATGGACTTAGAGGGTATTATGCTAAGTAAAATAACTTAGAGAAAGACAAATACCATGTGATTTCCCTTGTATTTGAAATCTGAAAAAGAAAACAGGGGTGCCTGGGTGGCTCAGTTGGTTGAGCCTCTGATTCTTGATTTCAGCTCAGGTCACGATCCCAGGGTCATGGGATTGAGCCCCACATTGGGCTCCAAACTATGCTGATCGTGGAGCCTGCTTAGGATTCTCTTTCTCTCCCTCAGCCCCTCACCCACTCATGTTCTCTCTCTCTAAAATAAAAAAAAAAAAAAGAAATAAGATAAAAGAATAAAAACTAAAAAAAAAATAATAAGAAAGCAGAAACAGACCCATAAATATAGAAAACAAACCGAGAGTTGCTGGTGTTGGGGCAGTCTGGACGAAATGAGCGAAGGGAAGAGGGAGATCTGGGCATCCAGTTATGGAATGAACATGTCTTGGGGATAAAAAGTACAGCATTGGGAATATAGTCAATTATATTGTAACAACAAGTAGGTGACAAACGGTGGCTACACTTGTGGTGAGCCCAGCATAAGGTAGAGACTTGTCAAGTCACTAAGCTGTACATCTGAAATAAATGTCACAATGTATGTCAACTAAGCTTCAATTAAAAAAAATAAATATCTTGAACTAGATAGTCAATGCACAGATGAACTCGTGTGAATGTGGTATATTAGCTTTCTATTGCTTCCATAACAAATCTCTGCAAATATATTGGCTTAAAACAACTCAAGCTTATTATTTCACAGTTCTGTAGGTTTAACTCAAATACGGGGCTCACCAGGGTGAAAACAAAGTGCTGGCAGAGTTTCTCTCCTAACAGAGACTCTGGGGAATAATCTGCTTCCAAGATCATTGAGAATGTTGGCATTTGTAGGACTGGTCCCAATGTTCTTGCTGGCTGTCAGTTTTTTGTTTTTTGTTTTTTTTTACATTTGTAGGATTGAAAGCCCATTGTTCTTGCTGGCTGTCACCCAGGCCCCACCTTTGCCCCTAAGGACTGATTGTATTCCTTCTCAGGTTCCCCAGTGAGCTCCTGGAGATGTCCTGCTCTGATCCTTGCACTTGGACACCTCCAGCCCCATGTCAGAGCCAAAGCAGCATGTCAAAAATACCTCACGCTTGGGGTGCCTGGGTGGCTCAGTTGGTTAAGCATCCAACTTCCAGCTCAGGTCATGATCTCATGGTTTGTGGGTTCAAGCACCAAGTCAGGCTCTGTGCTGACAGCTCAGAGCCTGGAGCTGGCTTTGGATTCTGTGCCTCCCTCTGTCTCTGCCCCTCCCCCGCGAGTGCTGTGTCTCTCTCTCAAAAATAAATAAACGTTAAAAAAAATTCTTTTAAAAAAATACCTCATGCTTGGTATTTTTCTTTCTCTTCTCCAGCATCATTCTCCCCTCAGCCTGAGCACGTTGTGTGCTTTTAAGGACTCATGTGGTTAGATTGGGAATTCCTAGATAATCCAGGATTATCACACTTCAAAGTCCATGACCTCAGTTACATCTGCAAAGTCCCTTTCGCCTTGTAAGAAAACACATCAATGTGATCCAGGGATTGGGGCATGGGCAGCATCGTGGCCAGGATGTGGATTGTTTGATATTTAGCCACAGATAGTCAAGGGAAAAGAAAGTCAACTTTCTGAAGTAACTGAGAATTGAAAGGTGTAAGTTGGTCTTTGATCAACCTGGGAGAAAATGGCCTTTGGATAAATGATGATTCTTGGAACCAAGCCAATGGACCTGTTGCCTTCTTTGTTCATCAACCTTCTTTTTTGTTGAAGAACTACTTAATGAGGTAGTAGGTGGCAAATATGTTGGGATTTATCTGCTTTAATCCCCTTGTTTGAAAACAAGAAGGCTTGTAGAGAAAAGTAGTGAGTTGTCTAAGTGTATACAAACACTAGTTTGCAGAGCAACTACTGAAATGGTTAAGGAGATAAGAATAAGTGAAAACGAAATGGATGCACACAGGAACCCCTGTGAGCTACTGTTTGCCCTAGTGTAATCTAGAGGGAGGCAGGTGGCCATGTTCTCCCTCTCTCCCCATTTCCCTGCAGACCTTACAGGAGCCTCAGGCTCACAGTGGGAAGTTACAAGTTCTCACTGTCAAATCTCATCTCGATCTCCATTTCTGGGAGATTTGAACTTTTCATGCCTAAGTCCCGAGGTGCCAGCCACCTGATCCAGAACTGCGTTACCTTTTACTTGGTCACTTTGTGGGGGATCTTTAGGTTTGTTTTTCAAAATTGTGCACTTCTTCCAAAATGGAATGGCAAACAAATTCAGTGTTGGGAAGGAACACTATGTTTTGAAATCTTTTTCCTTTTCAGAGAAGTGAATATCTCCTAAGCCTTACAAACTGACTAATCTTATTTTCATCAGTGAGCTTTCATGTTTATCAAAAGGGAAGATTCTTATTTTATTTATCATTTTTTAAGGTCTATTTATTTTGAGAGAGAGAGACAGAGAGTGCGCACGCTCAAGTTGGGGAGGGGCAGACAGAGAGAGGGAGAGAGAGAATTCAAAGCAGGCTCCATACTCAGCGCATAGTAACCCCACTTGGGGCTTGATCTCTTGACTCTGAGATCGTGACCTGAGCCAATACATCAAGAGTTAGACACTTAAAGGACCGAGCCACCAAATGGCACTCAGAAGTTTATGTTCCATCACTTTTATTTTTCTTATGGCAAGTAGAAATCTATATTTTGATATTGAATATGATTTCCCCAGATCACTCACAAAGTCCCCCTTTGTTTTTCTTGCTACTGCTGATATGTATATTTGGGAATTATATGCCACAAAGTAGGGGCAGGGATTTGTTTCTTTCTTTGCTTATTTACTAGATTACTGTGCTTGCTTGGTTAGGTTATTTAACATCACCAAGCCTCAATTTTCTCATCTGTAAAATGAGAATGATACACTCAGACAACTGTATTGCCATATGGATTAAATAAAGTCATTGATGTAAAAGCATCTGGCATGAAACACTTACTCATAGTGTTGAGTCTCTCTGGATGCTTCCATTGTAATCGTGTGTGTGTGTGTGTGTGTGTGTGTGTGTGTGTGTTTTCTAGGAAACTCTGATGCCATGATAGAAAGATAAAGGAGAGACCTAGATTCTAATTCACACAGAATGTGTTAATAGCCATTCATTAACGAAGCTTTGAAGACAATAGCGCAAAGAAAATATTAGGGCAAATTTCAAAACCTCCTTGCGATTCTCCATGTTGTCTTTATAATTAGATATTTTCTCAGGATGCAGTTATACATTTTGTAAATGACTTGTGAATGTCAGCTAATCTTGTTTTAATTAGAGTAAATAAGCCTGATGTGAAGGAAAGTTTCAAACTTTAATGTTGGATTCCTTTCAAGTGTAAAGTGCAGTGAAAAAATTCCTTTTTTAAGTGTGAGGGGAGACAACTATAATGAATCCTCAGTCTCATGAGAGGAGAGTCATTTCTTTTTTGAAGCACGAGAAAAAATAATTATTTTTAAACAGTAAACAACTTCCCTTTGAGACAGGGAAAATAAAGCCACATTCTAAATTTAAAAGCTTAGAGCACAAAACATGATCATTGTTCTGATCACAATATGACCAGTGCATTCAGGGGGTTCTATGTTCTAGTCATTGATCAAGATGGCCTTCGTGTCTCCCTCGGCTTCAGTACAGTTTAGACTGGATTCTAGATCCTGACCTCCCTTTCCTTAAGAGCATTGACTTTAGAAAACTGGGGATTGCAAATTCTTTTCCCGTTTATTTGAGATGTAAATCTTTTTAAAAGCCTCTTGCCAGTTTTCCAACCCAAGGCTGTCTTTCTCAAGCACCTGGGAGCCATGCCTTTGAAATGCATCATCAAGGAACAGAGTGGTTGCTATCGCCTAGTTTCTATGGGATGGTTAGGAGCTGGACTTCAGCCGGCAACTTGCTTCAAGTTGCCAACAACCTTCTGCCACAAAGATAGGAGAAAGTTCCCTCTCCTTTGAGCAAGGCCAATCTGCAAACACAGATGGCCTGGCTTTTCCCTACTCCAGCTCTCCAGACACTCCCAACGTTTGTTTCAGCGGATTTGGGTTCATACTGGGTTCTGGCATCTATGGTAATAGCCTTGAATAAAGTCTTCCTTACGTGTTTAACTTTGTCCAGTGCAATTTTTACCTTGAAAATATCTGTACTTGGTAACTGGTTTATGGGACATGGAATACTTCCACCCCTCAAAAATTCAATACTACCACCGATAAATATACCTGGCTTAGGCAGCATTCTATATGGAAGGCAGTGTGGGCAATGATGGCTCAGAATTAGGTGATACCACATGACCTATCAAGTTAGTCTTTAACAATCTCATGGGCCCTTAAACTCAGATTTTTTTTTTTTTTAATTTTTTTTTTCCACGTTTATTTATTTTTGGGACAGAGAGAGACAGAGCATGAACGGGGGAGGGGCAGAGAGAGAGAGAGACACAGAATCGGAAACAGGCTCCAGGCTCTGAGCCATCAGCCCAGAGCCCGACGCGGGGCTCGAACTCATGGACCGTGAGATCGTGACCTGGCTGAAGTCGGATGCTTAACCGACTGCGCCACCCAGGCGCCCCTCAGATTTTTTTTTAAGGTTGTTTATTTTGAGAGAGAGAAAGCACAAGGGTGGGGAGGAGCAGAGAAAGAGGAGAGAGCGAGAGTCCCAAGCAGGTTCTGTACTGCCAGCTCAGGGCCCGCTGCGGGGCTCAAACTCACAAACCATGAGATCACGACCTGAGCTGAAGCCGGACACTTAACCAACTGAGCCACCCAGACGCCTCAAACTCAGATTTTCTGGTTAAAAAAAAAAAAAGTATCAAAATGACTAAAGCCTCATCTTGTAAAAAACATAAGATACACATGCATATGAAATAAAGTTTAAGAATTTGTAGTAATGTTGCTTCATTGTCCTTTCTTTTCACGACTCTGTTGAAGTGTCTGGTCAGGTGCTCTCATCCAGTCCAAAGATCTCCTGTGGGTGCCCAGCTGTTCATTTTGTTCAAGTTCTGTCACGATCAGAGGAAGTTCTAAGCCTTGGATTATGTTACTTCACAGCAAACAGTCCTGAAGTACAAAGTTCTATCCATGCTTTCTGATGTGAAGAACAAAGGCAAAAAGGAAACATAGATATTAAATTTCCTTATTACCTGCAGCCCATTGACAAATACTTGACGCAGGCAGCTTATAACATTCCTCCAAGGATTCCCAACTGTTTGAATGTAACTGCTTTTGCTAGGGGGAAAAACGACATTAGCTCAATAATAGTTAGGCCTGCGTGTTCCAGTGAGTCTTCTTTAGCATATGAAAAATCCTTCTGGAAACTTCCCCCTTTGTCTGAGCTCCCCCAACTCCCAGTATATAATCAATTGCTCCTCATAATCCCCGTGCAGCTTTTTCTGCCCACAGGTCCTGACCCTGTGCTTTAATAAAACCACCTTTTTGCACCAAGACATCTCAAGAATTCTTTCTTGGCCGTAGGCTCTGAATCCCAACACTTCATCCCTTTCTAGGATACGTTTGTCAGGGTCCAAATCAGCCGTCTGTGTGAGGCACAGGCTGTGCAAAGCAGCCTCCCCCTGGATGTCTCACGGGGATGTCTTCCTGTGTGCACGCTCGGTGTAGGCACTTTCTCTGCGAGGATCCTTCCCTCTTGAGATCACGGGAGGAATATTTCAAAACTTCTATGGTAGAAAGGATCATTTCCTGCTTAGCATAGACGTGGGGAACGACTCCCCTTTGCACAGAGTTGTCATGACATTTCTGGGCAGCAACAGGGAAACACCCCCGCTGGACTCAAGGGCAGTTCTGGTGAGTTCTTGATGCTTTTATCCCAAGCCTGACCCCTGTCTGCAGCACCACACTCAATATGTGTAACAAAACAGGCAAATGCAATGATCCCCATTTATGAATGAGGAAACTAATAGAAAGGTGAAGGACATTTTTTTAGAGATAGTAGTAATTTAACACTAGTAATTTAACAAACTTAAATTCGAACCCTACGTCTCCAAGTCTAAATCACGCATTCCACTTAAATTTGCTCTCTTTCACAGGAATCAAGTCACCTTACAGCACATAAGTTACAGATGAGGAAACCAAGGATCAAAGAGGCTGAGGGACTTCTGCCCAAGGTCTTCCAGCTCCCAGCTCTTTCAGTTGAAAGTCAGTGCTCATATCCTAATAATAGAGGGATTACATGGGACCCCAGATCTTTACGTGGGACCCCAGATGTTTCAGTTGGAAGTCAGTGCTCATATCCTAATAATAGAGGGATTGAAATATATGAAATTATGTCTTCCTAGTGAGGGCAGTGTTAGGGAATATTTGGAAGCTAATCGCTTCTTTTGCAGAAGTAATTACTAATAAAAAATATCCCCCATGGTAAACAGCAGAACTTCTGTTAGTATACATTCTGAATGTTTTTCAGGGGTACATACTATTCTTTGTATGTGGACAAAAGAAAGTCAGTCTAGGAAAAAGAACACTCTATCAGTTTGATTTTTTATTGTTTTAACAAATCCATTCAGTGTTCCACTGGTCCAAGTTCTTCAAAGAAAGACAACCAGTGGGTAGAGGGGAGGATAAGAGGGGGAGAGAGACAGAGATTGACTTAAGAAATTGGCTCAAGCAATCACGAAGCCTGGAAAGTCCAAAATCTGCAGGATAGGCAAGCAGGCAGGAGACATGGGGAAGGGCGGATGCTGTAGGTGAAGTCTTAAGGCTGGCCACTGTCCGATTTCCCCCTTCTTCAGGAGAATCAGTCTTTTTTCTACTAAGGCTTTCAACTGATTGCATAAGGCCCACCTATATTATGTAGAGTAATATGCTTTACCTAAAGTCTACTGAATTAAACATTAGCCTCAAAAAAAAAAAAAATAGGGAGGGCACTTGGGTGACTCAGTGGTTAAGTGTCTGACTTTTGGTTTTGGTTCAGGTCATGGTCTCACGGTTCGTGGGTTTCAGCCCTGCATCCAGCTCTGTGCTGATACCTCAGAACCTGCTTTGGATTCTTTTTCTCCCTCTCTGCCCCTCCCCTGCTCTCTCCCTCTCTCTCTCTCTCAAAATAAATGAACTTAAAAAAATTAAAAAAAAAAGACCTTCACAGAAATATCTAGAATAATTTTTAAATATCTGAGTACTGTGGCTTAGCCCAGTTGACACATAATAAACTTAAAAAAATTAAAAAAAAAAGACCTTCACAGAAATATCTAGAATAATTTTTAAATATCTGAGTACTGTGGCTTAGCCCAGTTGACACATAAAATTAACCATCACAAGCATATACTCTGAATCACTCAGTGTGCTGATGTTAAATATTCAAACGTGAAAAGAAATAAATGAAAATATGTTTACATGGGGGAAAGGAAACCGCCAGCCAAATGGTTGCAACTTGTGCCCATGGAGAGGCCTGCAAGCTAGAAAACAGCGAAAAGACTCACTTCATCATTGCCAAGGGGATGTGCAAGGAAGGCTTCACAGAAGGGTGGGTGGATATCTTCTAAGTCAACAAACAAAAAAGAGGACGTCCCAGTCAGAAGAGTGGAGATTTGCGAGAGTATTACATACGAGGAAGCTAGAGATAATTCTATATAGCTGAACCATAAAACAGAGGGGGCCAGAGACAGGAGATAAGAAGCAAGAGCAGGCAGGAGCCAGACTGTGGAGGGCTCACGAGGCATGCCCGGGCCCTGTGGCTCACCCCGCAGACCACAGGGAAAACACAGAATTTAACGAGCCTCCTTGAAGTCAGACTTTTGTCTCAGAATTTAAATTTTTTTTTTTCAACGTTTATTTATTTTTGGGACAGAGAGAGACAGAGCATGAACGGGGGAGGGGCAGAGAGAGAGGGAGACACAGAATCGGAAACAGGCTCCAGGCTCCGAGCCATCAGCCCAGGGCCCGACGCGGGGCTCGAACTCACGGACCGCGAGATCGTGACCTGGCTGAAGTCGGACGCTTAACCGACTGCGCCATCCAGGCGCCCCTGTCTCAGAATTTATAAGACAGGGGCGCCTCGGTGGTTCAGGTGGCTAAGCGTCCAACTCTTGATTTCCGCTCAGGTCAAGACATCGTTTCTAAGATAGAGCCCCAAGTCGGGCTGTGTGCCGAGAGCATGGAGCCTGCTTGGGGTTCTCTCTCCTTCCCTCACTGCCCCTCCCAGGCTTGTGCGTGCATGTGCGTGCTCTCTCTCTCTCAAAATAAACAAACATGAGAAACATTACCAGAAAATAGTAATTTATGAGATGGGATGACCGAAGGCAAAATGGATATCCTGGATATACAGAGCCATTAGAGCCAGACTAACAGGAGGGGCTTACGACAGGCACACCCTAGGAATTATCCAACATTTGCTGGCCCCACAGCAGTCTTCTAATGCTGAAGATCTTAAACCCGAGTGGACCCCCAAATCTTCTCCGCTCTCTTCTTTCAAGCTGATGGTCTTCATGCTGCTGCTTTCACCTTTGGAGAGGTCTCTCTGCCCAAGAGCTCTTATGCATGGGAAGCAAATGACCCAGATTAACAAAACTGATACAGCTAAATGGCCACATGGGACCGAGAAGGAGAAAAGACAGCTCTCCTCAGAAGGAGATACCAGAAGCCATTTAGGAATCATAATGGACTGGGTGGATTTAACATCATTCAAGTTTCAGCACTTCAGAACCCGGAGCAAAGTCACTTCTCTGGGCTTCAGTTTCCTCCCCTTTAAAATGGGGACAGATCTCTCCTGCAGGTTATCGTGGGGGGTTAAAAAATTGTGGAAGGTATTTCGCACAGGGTCTGTTGCATAATGCTCCTCCTCAAGTGGCATCCAGCTGGGTCAGATCTCCGACAGCCTGTCTCTGCTCATTCCCTTTCCTACCTGACACAGTGTCTGATCTTGAATATTAAGTATTTTGCGACTCTGAGGCTGGCCTGACATTATATCCTTCCATGCTGATCCTTCTGCTTTGAACACCCACTATCTGCAGTGTGGCTGGTTCATTCGTCTTATAATCAAATCCTTAGATGAAGTGCTACCTCCTCCAGGAAGTCTTCCCTGTTACCAACCCTCCCGTCTTCCTGGAGCGGCTTCTTCACTTGATTATAGCTATTAACTCTGCATCACTGGGCGTGCTGAGTTTTAGAGCTCTCTCTGTATTTTATTTCCCTTGAAATGTATGAAGAACACGACATGTAGTGGACGATAAACGTTTGCAGCGGAATAAATGGAACAGAGAGGTGAAAAGAGCAAATTCAAATGTACAGACGATACACCAAGGAGATGTTTCCCACAGGAATAGTTTCCATATTGATTTGAACATGCTGTCTTCTTACAGGCTTGCTCGGTGAATTTGGGCACAGTATTTCTCCTTCTCGGTACCCATTTCTTTTTCTCTAGTAAAGATTGAATTGGATTACTGTATAATAATGCCTGTAGTTCTGAATCTATGTTTCTTTGAAACAATCCTGTAGTAAGAAAAAAAGTAAATATTTTCTTAAGAAATTTAAAAAAATGCCAGGGTGCCTGGGTGGCTCAGTCGGGTAAGCGTCTGATTCTTGGTTTCGGCTCAAGTCACGCTCTCACGGTTCCTGGGATCAAGCCCTGCTTGCACTGGGCTCTGTGCTGACTGGTGGCATGGTACCTGCTTGGGATATTCCTCTCTCTCCCTCTCTTTCTGCCCCTCTCCTGCTCCTCACACTCTTTATCAAAATAAATACATAAACTAAAAAAAAAAAAAAAAAAAAGAAAGAAAGAAAAAAAATGCCTGGCATTTTAATAAAAAACAATTGCACGCTCACTGAAACTAAGTCCTGTGTAGATCACACCCACGTGTGCACTTGCCTCTAGCTGACAGTTTTCCAGAGCGTCTCTTCCGTCAGACTCGCCAGCCTGCTGTCTCCACCTCTCAGGCACCTGAGTGGGTCAGTGCAGGTGTCCTGCGGGTGCACTCAGCGGCAGCAGTGACTTGGCTATCTTGCCTTCGCTCCTCTGCCATCAGAGAAATGCTTTCTATTCGCAGAGGTCAGCAAAGCACTTTACATTTCCGGAGAAAAGAGCAAATTAAAATTCAGCATGTTAGTTTCTTTCAACGTAGAAGAAATCTCTGACTTTGAAGTGTACGCCTAGACACCATAAAAATGCTTAGTCTGATGTATTTTGTATCCGTCGTTCAGAGCAGCATATTCAACGATGCCTCATGACAAAACCACCTCGTATCCCTACCAACCCAAGATGACAAACGCTGTTTGCATGAGCCATGAAGCTTTCTGTTCCATTTATGCTTTATCTACACGGAGGCATCAGTCCATCTGATTGTGACCGGTAGCAGAATACCTTCTCATTGCTTGTTTTCTTAAATTCATTTTCTCAGAGTTTTTTTCAAACAATAAATATTTTAACCTATCGCATTAGCATCGTTTCTTAAACACTTTTCTTGGGTATAAAAGCAGAATGTTGAAATCAGAAAGATCTGAATGAGAATTCAGGTGGACAGCAGTGTGCTGGGTTTCCCTGGACACACAGTTAACAATGCCAAGCCATGGTTTGCTGATTTACGGGATGGAGAAAATAACGCATAAATCACAGGGCATTTATGGACACTGATGTGCTTGCTACCATATGTGACAAAATCCAGTGTGTTGCCAACACATAGTAAATGCTTGATATATACATTGTTTTCTTCCTTTGTTTGAGAAAGTTAAGATTATTTTTTTCTTTTTGCTAGCATAGATAATGCTGCAGATAATGCCTTAGATATACGGATACAAACTATCCACCTACAAATATGTGCATGGCAAATTGTGCATATGATTTTTTCTAATTTTTCCAAGTACATGTATTACATGTAACTATACGCATTTCTCGATCAATGGATACATACATTTTAGGACAGGAGTTGTCTGATTAATCCCTGTGCACATTAAGCCAGTGGTCCCCCACTGCAGGCAAGTTTGCCCCCAGGGGACATGTGGTAACGTCACCAGACATTTTTGGCCACCATAATCAGAGGGGGAGGGTAAGAGGGGCATCTAGTGGCTGGAGCATATGGATAATGTTAAATATCCCACAACGCATAGGACAGCCATGCATCACAGAGAAATTCTTGCTCAAAATTCCAATAATGCTGAGGATGAGAAACTCTGCCCTACATTGATCACACTACTTGGCATATCATATATGGCTAATAAATATTTGCTGACTCTATTGGGAAGTCTCCTTCCCCATTGAAAGAAAAATGTTGGGTGCATGAATTCACAGCGCTTACTTCCTGTAGTATGCTCATTTTCATATTAAAAGGAAAGAACAAAGAATGTCAAAAATTATTACTATGTCGAGGGGATTTATTCTAAAAACGTGGGTTTTTTTGTTTTTGTTTGTGTTTGTGTTTTAAATAAAATACAGTTTCTCTGGGTGACTGCGTGGCTCAGTCAGTTAAGCGTCTGACTTCAGCTCAGGTCATGATCTCACAGTTCATGAGTTCGAGTCCTGCGTCGGGCTCTGTGCCGACCGTGTGGAGCCTGCTTGAGATTCTCTCTCTCTACTCCTTTCTCTCTGCTCTTCCTCCATTTGTGTTTTCTCTCTCTCTCAAAATAAATAAATAAAACTTAAAAAAAAAATAAAGTCCAGTTTCTCCAACTAGCACTTTGTCCTCATGGAGGCATTTTTTTCCCCCTCAGATCCATAATAGATTACCATCCACTGTTGCCCACTTTATCAAAAACCATAATGCAGTTACAATTAATAAAAAAGAATGATCTCCATTAGAAATGTTGCCAGCTACCTGTCAGATCAATGAGTATCTAGATAGCCTGAACAAAATGACATTCTCAGATCAAAAGCCCACTAAAGCTGAAGTATCCTTCAGATTAAGTTAATTGCAACCCAGGAGGAACACGTTAACCCATGTTGTTCCACAAAAATCATTATAATTAAAGAAAGCCAGGAAGAATCAAGAGCCTTTAGGGAGCTCTATCAGGTTACAAACTTAAGAGCTCAACATACTTGATGAAGTAGAATGTGTTTACAAAGAACAGCTGCACTCGCCAAAGGACCGTGAGCAATAAAATGAAGGAAGCATCATCTGTCTTGGTGGCTTGCATGAGATTAAGACCTAAATTTAAATCCTGGATTTGAAAACTGTTTTCCCTCATTGAAAGTATCAATTCTTTACCATCATCGTTACTCTTGTCATACTGTTGTGACTTCTTTTTTTTAAATTTTATTTTAGAGAGAGTGAGCGGGTGCACGTGGGGCAGAAGGGCAGAGGGAGAGGCAGAATCGCAAGCTGAGCCTGGAGGTTGACACAGGGCTTGATCCCACAACCCCCGAATTCAACAGTATAAACTCTTTGCTACGCTCCTCAAAGCTAGGAAGGAGAGTAAGGGGGTGTGGTGTTAAGTTTCCTGATGTGACACCCTTTTATTTATATCCCTATTGGAGGAAGAACGGTGGTTAAGCAATGATAACAAATTCAGAAACTGCCTAAAAACATTTCATGGGAGTCTGATATTAGCGCCTGTGCTTTTACCCAGATTTCCTCCCATTATGAGCAATTAATTAATCGTGTGTAGAAAGAGTTCACAGGAAGGTTTGCATAATGGGGACAGTCAGAATTTTGGTGCTCGTGGAAAAAGTATGCCAGATGTAGAGCATCATCAAAGACAGTGTTTTGGGGTAGGGAGCTTTGGTTTACAGGCTCGGAGAAGCTCTGTAAGCTGCTGTTCCCTTGGCCATTTGGGGCCAAATGGCAAAACAAACCTGAACTGATAGAACTTTAAGATAATGACTTCACTCTATTAGCGGAAGCAGTCATATAGAAAGGATAATATTATCTTTTTATTTCCTTAAAGTATCGATTGGTCTATTACTAGGTTCCAGTATTTGCTAGCTGGTAGAGATAACGATGAAACAATTCAGATAAGATCCTTGCTCTCATTAAGCTTCCATTCAAGCCAGAGTGACCTAAAACAGACCAGCAATAAACACCATAACTTATGATAGTGGTAAGTGCAATCTGGAGAAGAAAACTCGGTGAGAGCGAGGGAGAGAATGAAACCGGAAAAAACACTTCCATTAGGGCCAACCAGAAAGGTCTCTAGGTGGAAGTGAGGATTCCATTATGTTAGGTGTGTTTTCTCTGAGGCCTGGACTAGAGTAGGACGTAATACAGGAAGTTCATTCTTAACACTTGCTTTGATATCGTAAGTCTTCAGGAAACCTACCCTCACCTTTGCAAGATGAGACTAACCATCTGAAATAACAAGGACCAGGAAATTCAGAGGCGGCAGTGACCTGTACCATCCCCCAGCTCTACTGAGTGTAATTCGCCGGAGAAGAATGGGAAAAGAGTTCATATTTGAGAACATGGAGCAGTCTAGGTTTGAGTCTAGCAGGTTCCTTGGGGGCGGAAGAGCCACGGGCTGTGAGAAGTGAGATGATTCATTTTCAGAAATATCACATAAAAGCTGTGCGGGCCAGTTTGCAACCTATTGGAAATATGTACAATTTCCCTGGCCCCACCCCCACAGAATGGAGTCCGCAACACTTAAGACACTTCACTTACCGCTCCTTCTTCCCCTCCCCATTTCACAGGCTTATTTTCCCCCGGGCTTTGCAGTGAGCATGCGCCAAAGACCTGACGTCTCTGTGACGCCTCAAGGAACGGCTTCTCGGCCTTGTATGGGCATAGGCGACTTCCGGGTAGGGCTGTAACCTCTGTAGTTCGCAGCCAATGAGGAATCGGGGGAGGGACTTCACACTAGGCGATAAACTGCCTGCTGTAACTACCCCCAGTGTGCCTGTCCACCAGACACCTGCTCTTGCAAGAATCTTGATTAAAGCCTCGCTTCACTGTGCTCCGAGTCTCCGTCCCTCCTTTGATTGGGTCAGGGGGTTTATTTCTCACGGGGCAACTTACCCTAATTCTGAGTTTCCGCCTACCTTTTTGTAGAAATGATTGATAATATATTTCAAAATAGTTGTTTTGATTATGTAAAGAATTAATGCATATGGAAATCTTAGAACAAAGCAGGCGCTAAATAGCCATCCGTTTCCTTTCCACCCCTGTCATATATGGCGGGATTGACTCATCAAGGTGACATATGAAGATCCTGAACTCACCTCCTGCCAGGAACACGTGGAATCTACAGCTACATGTGGAACACCTTCTAATGAAAACAAACAAACAAACAAACACAAAAACACAAACACAAAAACACAAACCTAAAAACTAGCGGAGGGACTCCACCTCCGGCAAAGAGAAAAACAAAACACGAGCAGGCCTGTAGGAGCGGCTGAGCACAATGTTGTCCTAAGCCTTACCCCTGCGGGCAACCCACAATCTGGAGGGAACTCAGAAGCCAGAAGGAGGTTCTCCGCGGAGCAGGGGTGAAGAATTCGATGTCCCACAGCGGACACCCCAACTTTTATGCCGAAACCACCCGGCAGCAGCTCAGGGCACTTCGCACCTGCCCCCCCCCCGCGCCCAGGACGGCACGTTGAAGCTTCGGTGGCCTCCCTCCAGCAGGGGGCGCCCCAACGGGCTCTGTCTCCTCGGTGGGACGCCGGCGTCGCAGGAAGGGAGCGTTTATCGGGGTCACCGGGTCAACTCTGGGTGCCGCTCGGACCGGGCAGGGCAGGGCACACCCTCAGCTCCTGGGAGCTGCTGGAACTAGAAGAGGCTGCTTGGCCAACCCCAGAGGCCTGCAGACAAGCGGGAGCTGGGGCGGGCTTGAAGGTCAGGTTCACCTCCTCCAGGAGCCACTGCTTCCCGCCACGAGAGGGGCTGTTTGTTCTGCTGGCCGGAGCTAGGCAGAGACTGGAGCGCAGGGAAGAGACCGGGGAATATGTGCCAAGCGACACGTCACGGAAGGAAGGACCTTGCCCACGGTGACACAGCTGCTTACTGGGTGAGCGCAAACACATTTTATTCCCCATGTTATGCTCTTTCCCGGACTCTGTTTTGCTACTTTCTGTGATGTAATGAATCTAATTGGTACAGAGCACAAGGCTTTAAAGGAGCCGAGAGTGATCCCAAGATTCTTTGCGGGGGGAGTGGCCTTGAGCCTCAAGGAGGACTGTGCTAGTTCTCAAAGTGTGTTCCTAGGAGCTGCGGCATGATTACGCCTTGGGAACCTGTTAAAAATGCAAATTCTTGGGTCCTGCCCCAGAGCTACTGATTCAGAAATTCTGGGGCGGGCCGGACAATCTGTGCTGTAGCAAACTCCCTGGGATTGTGAGAGACATCAAGTTTGCAAACCACTGTATCAAGTGATTAGGGAAACAAAGCGTGTCCCCTGGAGAAAGAAGCGAAGAGCCATTTGCAATGCGCTATTTAAGAATGAAACTGTCACCATAAAGGATGTTTTGCGAAGGGGAAAATGCATATAGATGCGTGATAGATGCCTGATATTCATCGTGCCTATGTCACTTTATGTTTGCTTTCTACCTATCTCTCATTTTACTTTTATTTCCTTTGCTACTCGCTGCCCGCAAAAGCGGTTTGGCAATATTCTAGCTGGTAATTGTTTTAATTTACTATCACTTCACCTAACTGCAGAAAAAAATTTTTTCTTTTCTGTAGAATAATGTAGTGAATGTTGATGCAATGCCCTGAGACTTTGACCAGAGCTATTGTATGACCTTGAGTGAAGTTATCCAAGGTCTGAAGTATCCTTTGTGGGTGGGGCCTTAATCCTAACTAGGCTGTCCTCAATTACCATTCTTACTGATTCTTTGTAAACTCTAAAATACTATTCAAATGTTCATCATTGCCTGTAAGAGAATCTGACGTGTGCTCAGATAATCTCAGGTGGCTTCTTGCATTACAATGATTTTATATTTTACTTGCTCATCACATATGTGCCATTTTGGATAAATTTGGTAGAGAGCATACCCTGCAGGTTTAGCATCACAGGTCAGTGAGAGAAAGAATCGAGTCAGCTGCAGGTGGTGGGCATGTCAATAATCAAATCCCCCATTTGCTGAGTTCCACGTGTGGATGTCGTTGCTGTGGATTTACAGACCTTATGTGGACTCCTCACAGCTCTATTTTTTAGTCTGGCATTATTCCGCACACAGTTGAAGAAGTTGAAGCTGGATTTTAGGGAAAAATGAAATGTCCAAAACTAGGAAAATTGTGATTGAAACCCAATTCTGGTTGATTAAAAAGTTCTTGCTTTTCTGCTCTCTGGAGCCACAACCATGAAAACAGTTTGGTCTCCGTTTGTCAAACCCTTCTTGTGCACTTACCGTGCATGGTGATGCTTTGTAGAGGATGGGGACACTTGCATGTTTCCAGCCAGCTTCCCCGGCCACCCCCCACTCCCCCCCAGCCAGTTTCAACTCCAATGTCATCTTAGAAGCCTTAGCTTAACCATTCTGCATCTGTTTTCTCATCTATCAAATGAAGTGAATAATATTATATATTATATAGAGTTGGGGTAAAGATGAAAATGTATTTCAATATAGTTAGTAGAATAATAGGTGATTTTTTTAAGGTTTTGTGGTTTCCCAATGTTCTGTAATGAATATGTATTACACAAATATTGGTAAGTAAATTTATTTTCTTTTTTTAAAAAAAATAGTTATTTATTTTGAGAGAGCACATGTGCACAAGTGGGGGAGGGGCAGAGAGAGAAGGTGAGAGAGATTCCCAAGCAGACTGACAGCGCTGAGCCCAACACAGTGCTTGAGCCCATGAACCTGGAGGTCATGATCTGAGCTGAAACCAAGAGTCAGAAGCTCAACCCACTGAATCACCCAGGCGCTCCGGTAAATTTACTTTCTAAAGAGAAGCATTTTCAGGGTGCCTAGGTGGCTCAGTGGATTAAGTGTCTGGCTTCGACTCAGGTCATGATCTCATGGTTAGTGAGTTCGAGCCCCATGTCAGGCTCTGTGCTGACAGCTCAGAACCTGGAGCCTGCTTTGGATTCTGGGTCTGTCTCTCTCTCTCTGCCCCCTCTTCTGCTCGTGCTCTGTCTCTCAAAAATAAATGAACATTCAAAAAAAAAAAAATGAAGAGAAACACTTCTACCACTGTTCTGCAAAGTATATTCAATATCTCTTCTTCTTAAAAAAAAAAACCCTATTTGTGTCTCCCCTCAAGTTGTGTATTGCTGCTCTATATCAGATTAAACAGAGGTGTGAAACAGCTGAGGAGGGGTAAGGGGACCATCTCTGAAGTCTTAAATTAATTAAAATATTAAAGGGCAAAAAGAAAGGCATGCAGCAAAAAAGACCTTCTCTTCCAAGTTTGGAATCCAAGTCCTTGGGTAGATTTCCTTGGCAAGTTTTTACAAAGCTGATTTGAGATCTTACAAAGATAGCTCCATTGTCAATCCCTGTAGAAATAGGCTATATCTGCCAACATCTATTCATATGCAAATCCAGCCCTTCCTTCAAACTCCAGCATAAATGCCATTAAGTTGGCCCTGGTTCTTTCCACCCAGGAACTCTATATATCTTCTCTGCATTCGGTGGGTTCTTTATCTGTCTCCTAGGACACAAGCCTACAGAAGTGTAGGCAAGGAGGAGAGGGTTATTCTTACACTGTTAAAAAGGAAGTGTGGAGAAAAAAGAAGAAAATCCCTATAGTCTCTACTAGCTGCTAATATTTTGTTTTTATTATTTATTAGGTTCACTGTTTTTTTTCAGTGTTTATTTGGTGTGTATTCTTGTTTTCCTAATTCAAGTCACCTTGTAAAATTGTACCAGCAATATGTAAAAACCATCAAATTTTACATTGGAGAGCGACATTATAATATCAGAAAAATGTCAGGTGACTAAATTCTTCAGGATACGTCATTTTCTGACATGTAGCATAGGTTGTCATTGATTGTTACCTACTGTACCAGATTGCAGACTGGATGAGGCCGTAAGTTGTGCATTTCCCCCAGGGTCTCCCCATAGTAGATATTCAACAAATAGTTGTGTACTGAATGGCTTTCACTTTTATTGCATTTTGGAATCCATGAAATACTTTGTGCCATTTGACAATGACAACCCTTTAGGAAAGGGTAGACCTTTTTACTTATTTCATGGGTAATTTAACTTCTGGGAGTGAGAAGTCAAACAGACTTGACCATCCATCCTGAGCTTTCGTGTCAGAGCTGGTGTTCTTTCCAACAAGACAAGTGGCCTTAAATTGAAACAAAATGAATGGATTTCAAGGGGTCTTTTAACTTGGATTCACACTCTTTATAGGATGGCCAAGCAACTCTTCCTGGTGATATTCATGATATGAATGCCCTGAGAAATTTCAGGTATTTCTAATGAATTGGTCTTAAAATCCTCCAAGCACATAGAGTGCCCAAATCATTATCTTGATGAATGGGCCCTAAACTTTTAAAAAATGAAGCTGTGATGACAAATATGAAATCTTTTAAACAGAATCAAATTCAGGAGTTCAATTTAAATCTTGGCAAAGTTTCAGGCACATTAAAAGAAAATTAAATGAGTTTTAAGAAGGAGAGCACTCATATTTTACCCTTATTATTAAACAACTCTTAAAACCTCTACCTTTTTGTTTCCCCACCTCAGAGAAAAAAGACCCCTTTCGCAGCAACCTGTCTGACCTCAGACATATTAATTAAAATAAATGGAAGAACAAGAAGTTTTTATTTTAAAAGCGTTTTCATTAGTGAAGGAAGTGTGTTGCCAACAGTAAGCAATTAGATCAAGTTATGGCTGTGGTTTTTTTAAATTTTATTTTCATTTTTGTACATATATAGAATCTTATTTTCAAAGGGAAGTTAAAAGAGTCACAGTATCTACTATTTTTAAGCACCTACTATGTGACAGGTATAGTTCTCGGCTTTTTAATACATTGTCACTATAGTCTTTCAAGGCAGCTGTTCGTATCTCTGTTATATAGCTGGGACCATAATCCCTGAGATGTAAGAATTCTTGTCCTAGTTATTTGCTTATTACCTGATCAAATGAAGTCTTTGACTTTTTTTAATGATTTGTTTTTGAGAGAGAGAGAGAGAGAGAGCAAGCAAGAGAGAGATAGAGAGGGAGACACAGAATCCGAAACAGGCTCCAGGCTCGGAGCTGTCAGCACAGAGCCCGACTCAGGGCTTGAACCCATGAACCGTGAGATCATGACCTGAGCCGAAGCCGGACGCTCAACCAACTGAGCCACTCAGGCGTACCGCAGTCCTTGACTTTAAAATATCTGTTTTCCGCATACTACCCACCTAGCACTAAAATCCGTAAGTTGCTGTGCTTAAAAATGTAAAATTTCTACCGGAGCACATATGTGTATTTTCACACATAGTTAATATTTTGCATTGTCTTCTGTCAAGGAAAATTGATACTCTAGAAAGAAATGCCATGGTTTTCCCTGAGCTTTCTGTACATCTTACAAACAGATGTATTGATCCCAGGAGCATGTGCTGCTTGTCTGAGAAGAATAAATGACCTTCCATGTGTTAGGTGCTCAGTGTGAGGAAGGTTGTGCTAAGGATTTTGTACTCATGATTTCACGTGATCCTCAGAAAAATCACTGAGACACAGTGTTTTGAGACCTCAGTATATAAAATATATACTGAGGCTTATCATTTAAGGCTTATATGTAATATAAGGCTTATATATAATATATAATATAATATCATTTAAGGCTTATATATAATGAGGCTTATCATTTAAGAGTATTGCCCATTTCCCTTAAACGGAGTTGTTTTGTAAGTCATGCCAACTTTGAGCTCTGGGTTACAGATGCTGTGGGGCTGATTTTTTTGTTTCCCCAAAGTAGAGAAGTCGTGCTGGGGGTGGGGGTGGGGGGAGCGGGGAGGACGAGGGTGAGTACTTACAGGCCGCTGCTAAGATTCCAGAACTTCTGAGAAAGACCACCTTGATGGGTGAATCTGTAAATACCACATTTCTCAGACTGTATTTCTTTTTTTTGTGGCAGGTGAAAATTTCACGTTAAAAGGAGTTAAGTTTTGTGAAGTTAGCTATCATTCAATCTCTGCCTAACGAGAACAGGCTGAATTTATGGACGGGAGTGCCTGTGAAATTTTTGCAAAAGGGAAAATTCATTGGAATGCTATGTATCTGACAGACTGTATTAGATGAGGCAAAATGCTGTTTATTTGGCCATTTAGCCTAATGTTAACATTATTTATGCCTTAAGATTTCCTTGACACCAATCCTCTTTGAGTCACACAGAGCTGAGTACTGGGAATGAGCCGACCCTTTTCACTACCAGTAGCCGCTCATAGCAATCCTGGGAGAAAGGGGGGTCCGCCCTTAACCGTCTCTGTGCTGCCAGCGTGAACACCGTGGCCTTGAGGCCTTAAAGGTTGTTTTCGGGTCAGAAGCTAATAAGCGGCAAAGATAGTGCTTCAGGAATTCGACTCTACAGGATTTCCCTTCCCAGGTTAACTTAGACTTTTTAGTTTGCGAAGTAACACACAGATGTGATAATTTCACAAGAGAGCGTGGATAGAGAGAAGCTGGTACACAGCTCTGGTTGTTACTGGGAATGTGGTCGGTGACAGTGGACCCCGGCAAGGCTTATTCCGAGGCCAAAGGTAATGGGCACTTGGGTAATAGGTTCTTCCACACCTATATTCATTTCAGGAAAACTTGACTGTAAACATGGACCAGTTATGGGGGACAACGATCATTGTTCATTCAGAGACATTCAACAAAAGGTTGCTTTCTGCAGCCAGCTTCCCAGTAACTTTTTCAAATCTATATATTTTTTTAAGTTTATTTACTTGTTTTTTGAGAGAGAGAGAGAGAGAGAGAGTGCACAAGCAGGGGAGTGGCAGAGAGAGGGAGAGACAGAATCCCAAGCAGGGGCTCCAAGTGACGAACTGTGAGATCATGACCTGGGCCGAGATCGAGCATCAGACGCTTAAACAACTGTGCCACCCAGGCACCCCTCAAATCTATTTTTAAGTGACTTGGTTTGTTGTTTCCCTCCATTCCTCAGCTGAGCAAGGATGACTTCCCAGTCACTGTGCTAAGTGCCAGTTCTGCAGTGTCACAAGACAAAGTTTCATTTTTTTTCAAGAATTATTTTTAAGTGTATTCGTTTATTTTGAGAGAGAGAGAGCGCGCGCGCGCGCACGCAAGTGGGGGAGGGGCAGAGAGGGAGAAGGAGAATCCCAAGCAGGCTCTGCACAGCCTGACACAGGGCTCGAACCCACGAACCACGAGTTCAGGACCTGAGCCGAAATCAAGAGTCGGACGCTTAACCAACTGAGCCACCCAAGTGCCCCAAGACAAAGTTTCTTTACTCATCAAACAAATATGTGAAAGAAGAAAGACATTCAACTGATAAAAAAAAAAAATAATAATAATTACAAAATGAATCACTTTATTGAAACAGTTACCAGAGAATTTTAGGCCTTTGTGAAGAGGTGACATTTTAGGTGACATCTGAATGAGTCCGAGAGTAAAAGAGCATGTGGGATGGGAGTGGGCAGCCTAGATAAATGGCTTGAGGTGAAAAATGGCCTTAAGTATAGCCACAGCAGCTGAAACCGGGAGAGGAGAGCAGTGCAAGATGAGGTTTGAAAAGGAAGGTGGAAACGGTAAATTATGAAGAATATTGAGCCGTGGCATTAGATTCCGAGGGCTGCTGCGACAACGTATCACAAATTGGGTCACTGAAAACAACAGAAATTTATTCTTCCACGGATTTGAAGGATGAAAGTCTGAAATCGAGGTGTTTGTAGGGTTGATTCCCTCTGAGTGTACTGGGGGAGAATCTGTTCCATGGCTCTCTCTTCGCTTCTGGTGACAAATGGCAGTACTCGGTGTCCCTTGGCGTGACAAGTCGACGGTGGGACTGGTGTCCTTCCAGTCGATGTCTCTGTCTGCACATGGTGTTCTGTGTGATCCCGTTTCTTCACCTGGACGGCTTTTCATGAGGACATCAGTCGTACAGTCTCAGGGGCCCACCCTACTCCAGTATGATCTCAATTTAAGGAATTCTGTCCAGAATGACCCTATTTCCAAATATGGTCACATTCTGAGGTCCTGGGGATTAGGACTTCGATATTATCTTTTTTGGGGTGACATGATTCAACTCATAAAATCCAGATCACGGTATTTCTATTTATGTTAAGATCAAAAAGAAATCACTGAAAAAGTTCATGCGTCCCTCTGACAATTTTTTTTTTTTTGAAGAAGGTAAAAAGGCAATGGAAGAAAAAGAAAGCAAATTAGTAAGCTTCTGCAAATACCTTGGGATGGTAAGAGATAATAGTGGCTTAAGCTAAGACTGCAATGCTAAAGATAGAAAGAGACACATTTGACAAGAGCATCATAAGAGGAGAGATAGATTTGAGGATAGCAGCAAATCAATAAATCATTATGGACTTGTTAAGCTTGGCACGTCATGAGACACCAAGGAGAAATGAAAGTAAGATGTTGGCCCCGCAGGAGCATCATTCAAGAGGGGGGCTGAAAATACAGCTTTAGGACTAATACGCACACAGAGGCTGCTGCCTGAGATGAGTATGGCTGTCTCATTAGGAGAGGAGAGGAAGAAGACTAGGATGGGCTTCTGGGCTGAGTCCGATCCAGGTGGCCTGAGAGGCAAAAGGGAAAAACACAGACAATAAGAACTACACGAGAGAATGAGGTTGGGTGAGTTAAGAGAAGAAAATGTTTCCAGAATGGAAATGAAAAGTGCTTCATGCTGCTGAGAGGAACAGCGTTAGATGAGGGCTGTGATGGCAGGATGGGATCATGTTGGGTGCCATTTTTAATCGCACAAGAGAATGCTACATGCACCAGAATAAATTCCCACATAAGTAGTAGCATAGTGGCATATGTGTAAGGAAAGCTTTACAATGTAGACAAACAACTTAGACTGTTTTTTTTTGTTCCTGGTACAAACACATGTCAGACTCATAAATCGATAGGGTTAAATTAATGAGGGCTTGAATAAATCCCAGTCTGTTTTTTAAAGACTTCATTGAGTCCTGCAAATCTCCAAGCATATCTGGCAGGAATAATTGAAGGCAGTTACTGCATACAGTTTTGTATAGAAACTACTGATTGGTGTTTCTCAATTTTTAGGAATTGTCAAGTAATCTTTGAAGAGTTTCAGCTTGAAGTTTTGAAAAGCTCTGTTCATTTATATATGGCAATATTTCATGGCCTCACGGAGACTTTTTGTTACTTTTCCTACCCTTACATTTGCCTCTCCTCTACTGTTAAATGGAAGATTTATAAGGTAGTCAGGAAGGCTTGGTGTAAAAGAGGAGTCAGGGGGACATGCCATGCCTGAAATCATGTATATTAATTCTCTAAAACAGTTTGGAGGCCTCTCAAACAAAGCAAAACAAGTGAAACAAACAAACAAAAACAGATATGAAACCTTGCCTTAGAGTCTTGAAGGTTTGCAGAATATTTCGATAAGCTGAAAGTATATTTTCATAACACTGGGAATATAAAAGCCTTAAGAAGACAAGAAACTTAAATGAGCTTTTGAGCATACCCACAGAGTCCTAATTCTTTCCATGCTTCAATTTATTGGATTCACCCAACAGTATAATATTTTTTCTCCTTCCAAAGACTTGTCTACCTGCTGTTAAGAATGGGACAAGATTTACTGATTTGGCTGCCTACTGGTGTGGTGTTTTTAAGTGGCGAATATAAATCTTTAATCACACTGCTTAGAATGACTTCTCTGCCTCCTACTATTTCATCTGAGATTAGGAAGAAAAGGCTATTGAGATGATGTTATTGATGTTTGCAATGCCAGTTTTCTTTTTTTCTGTTTAAATTCATTTTCAACCATTTGGAAAACCATTTTTTTTCCTATTAGACTGTTACCAGGATTTCTAGAAAAATGACCTGAGAAGAAAAAAAAAACCCAAAAAAACCAATCTACTCTGCAAATAAGGGCAAATGTGCTGAAAAATGACAAATTTGAGACAGGGCATCTGACCAGCACATCTTCTCTTTTAATCTCCAGCGAATGGACATACTTGAAATAAGTGTTATTTGTTTGTTTACCGAACTTCACTGTTCTGTTCATGATTATGGCAAATGAGTCATCGTTTGCTATTGCTAAGAGTTCTGGAACATCACTGAAAGAACGGGGCATCCCAAACACTAGCTGTGGACGTGCCCATAACTTTTCCCATGCGAAATGTATCACTGCCTCACGTTTCTTTTTTCTATCTTTCTACAACCACACCTACTCCTTCTCTGTTATGCTCTTTTTTTTTTTTGAAACATGACTTATTATAACAACTTAATTTGTGGTTGAACACATATCAGCATTGGCCCTATTGTGAAGGACGTATTGCAGACTGTTAGTGTTAATTTTTCAGACTCCAAGATTTCAAATATACTAAGAAAAAGCAAATAGCAATGTCTCTTTTAATAGTGGAGTCAGACGAGGTTCTCCAAGTGTGGTGGAGTACCAGAAATACTGAGGTACATGTACTTTGGAATAAAAGTTTGGAAATCCAATTCTGTTTGTCCCATTGGCCAGTTTTATGTTCATGGAGTCATTAATCAATTTTCCCAGAATGTCAGTTTACCGGTCTATATAAACAAAACAAGTCAACCAAATAAACAAAAAGCCTCAAATTGGATGCTGAGAGCTTTAAGAATTCAGTCAAGGATAAATGTAAGAATTACAAGGAATAATGTGAATGGAGTGCCTAACAATTAGAAGGTACTTAGTTAAAGTTAGCTCTTCCCCTTCTTTCTTAAAGAAAATCTTCAGGGGGCGCCTGGGTGGCTCAGTCGGTTAAGTGTCCGACTTCGGCTCAGGTCATGATCTCGTGGTTCACGAGTTCGAGCCCCCCGTCGGGCTCTGTGCTGACAGCTCGGAGCCTGGAGCCTGCTTCGGATTCTGTGTCTCCCTCTCTCTGACCCTCCCCCGTTCATGCTCTGTCTCTCTCTGTCTCAAGAGTAAATAAATGTTAAAAAAAAAAAAAAATTTATAAAAAAAAAAAAAGAAAATCTTCAGGAAGACCAGATGCTATTACATTTTTTGCAATAAAAAAGTCTATGTGAGAAGAAGTGTTGCTTTTTAAAAAAAATTTACTTTTATTTTTATTTAAAAAATTTTAAATTTACTTATTTATTTTGAGAGAGAGAGAGAGAGAGAGAGAGCGCAAGCAGGGTAGGGACAGAGAGAGAGGGGAAAGAGAATCCCGAGCAGGCTCTGCACTGACAGTGCAGAGGTGGGGCTCGAACTCAAGAACCGCGAGATCACAACCTGAGCCGAAATCAAGAGTCAGATGCTAACTGACTGAACCACACAGGTGGCCTGGAAATCTTGCTGTTTTTAAAACATTATTATGGTTATTATATTTTTAGTATAAACTTGTACCCAGTGCTAGAATAACTATGATTCTTGGGACATTTGGAAACTTGATTTCTAAAAGAATTCTATTAATTTAAATTCTTTCTTTTTTTTAATGTTTTTATTTATTTTTGAGACAGAGAGAGACAGAGCATGAGCAGGGGAGGGGCAGAGAGAAAGGGAGACACAGAATCTGAAGCAGGCTCCAGGCTCCGAGCTGTCAGCACAGAGCCTGACACGGGGCTCGAACTCACGGACTGTGAGATCATGACGTGAGCTGAAGTTGGGTGCTCAACCGACTCAGGGGCCCCAAGAAATTATATTAACTTAAAACGATCAGTAAGTAGACTACCAAATAGTTTTTACTAAAGTGCTTGCTTTTCCTTATTCATTGTTATTTTACTGTTTTAAGTGTAGAGTTCTAACTCTAAGAAAGGACACATGGTGTTACAGGAACAAACACTACATTCAACTACTCCAGTTTTTTCTGCATATATATTCAAAAGGTTATTTTTTCCCAAGACCCTCGCATGAAATCCAAGGGAAACTACAGGGCTTTTTTGGCTATTTCCAGGTAACTAATATCTCGGTAACCCCTGGTCTTGTTGAATAACTTGAAAAGTGCAGGGAAATAGTTGCCTCTTTTCTATCTTGGGTCTGCAATCAGTTCTTTGGTACACTATTAATAGAGGTGTGGTTGACCTGTTCATCTTTCCCGATCTGGTGTGTTCCATCCTATCTTTTTTTTTTTTTGTTTGTTTGTTTTTTAATACAATTTTCTACATGTTTATTTATTTATTTTTGAGAAAGAAAGAGAGCACGCGAGCAGGGGAAGGGTAGAAGGAGAGGGAGAGAGAGAGAATCCCTGGAGGCTCGGCACTTTCAGCGTGGTGCCCCAGGCAGGGCTCGAACTCAGAAGCCATGAGATCATGACCTGAGCTGAAATGGAGAGTCGGACATAACTGACTGAGCCACCCTGGCATTCCTGTTTTATCTCATCTTAATAAATGGTTTCTAAAATCTCCAGGGTTAGAAGGAGATAGGAGAAATGATTTGAGGCAGACAAATCCCAGTGCAGCTACTTCTCATTTGCTCTAACACCAGAGCATCCTGGTTGCCACAGACTTCTGTTCGTTAGCTCTCTGAATCATGAAATAGGTATCACTGCTTATTGTCTTCCAGGTTCTAAGGGTGATACGTTAAACTCTCTATGTGGTCTATCAGAGACACTTTCCCTATTTGTAGGAATCAAGAGTGGGACTCCCATCTCAGTAATAGCTTTTTCCAAAATACGTCCCTAATCTTGAACTGTTTTCACCATCTCCCTCTTTAATAGGCTGGAGTGCATGATCAAGGAGATGTTAACAGACTTTTTAAAATATATACTTCAACTTTTTGAGAAGTTTTGTATTCACAGCAAAACTGAGTGGCAAGGACGGAGAATTCCCATACACCCTCTGCCCCCACACATGCACAGCCTCCCCCACTATCAATATTTGAACCAGAGTGGCACATTTCTTACGGTAGATAAAACATACCATGTTCATGAATTAGAAGACTCAACATAGTAGAAATGTGGCTAGATTAAGTCTAACACAATTCCTATAAAAATATTAATAAGGATTTTTATAGATCTTTTGTAGACATATACATGCATATTTTAAAATATTCTAAAATACGGGCGGAAAGAAATCATCTCTGCAAGCAAAGACCTCAAAAAGCTAAAACAATTTTGAAAAAAGATTTATTTTTTTCTGTGTTAAGGTTTACTAAATATCTCCTGTAACAACACAGTGAATACTAGATGAATAGACGTGGGTAAATGGAACAGAAGTCAAAAGAAAAGAAAACAAAACAAAACAGAAATAGACCCACACAAATATGTCCAACTGACTTTCATAATAGTGCAAAAGCAATTAAATGGAGGAAAGATGGTCTTTTCAGTTGGACATCCATAGGCCAAAAAAAGAACATGATCTTGAACCTCAAAACTTACACAAAATTTAACCTAAAAAGTATCACAAACTTAAATGTGAGCCACAAAGTATAAAACTTTTAGGAAAAAAATAAAAGCATTGAAGAAACTCTTTAGGACGTAGGACTAGGCCATTTAGACTTGACACCAAAAGGATAATGCATAAAGAAAAACAATTGATAAAGTATGTGTATCAGAATTAAATGTTTGTTCCGTGAACAGCTCTGTTAAGGTAAAAAGGTGAGCTACAGACTGGGAGGAAATATTCACAAGCCATATGCCTAAGAACTTGTATCTAGAATGTATAATGAACCCTCAAAATTCAACATTCTGAACCCCCCAAATGATCCTGTTAGTAAGTGGGAAAAGACCGGAGCAGAAAGCTTAACTGTAGAGGAGATCCAGGTGGCAAATAAGCATGTAAAAAGATTTTTAACATCATTAATCACTAGAGGAGTGCAAATTAAAACTGTGGTGAGGTCACTTCACAGCTATCAGACTTGTTAAAATAAAAATAATAACACCTAATGCTGGCAAAGATGTGGAGAAACTGGATCATGCATAGTTTGTTGGTGGGAATTTAAAATGGAAGAAACAATATGGAAAACAGTTCATCATTTATTTCCCTTTAAAACTACCATTTGATCCTTCAGTCAGTCACACTTTTGGGCATGCATGCTAGAGACATGCAATTTTATGTTCACTCAAAACCTATAAACAAATGTTTATACACTCCTATTAGTAATAGGCAAAAACTGGAAGCATTCAAAGGTCTTTCAACAGGTAAACGAGTCAGCAAGCTGGAGCACATTTACATCATGGAATATAGGTCAGGAGTAAATAACAACAAAAAATGGATCAAACTATGGGTACACACAAAAACTTGGGTGGATATCAAGGGAATTGTGTTGCGTGAAAGAAGCTAATCTCAAAAGAGTGCATACTTTATGATTCTATTCATATAGCATTTTGACATAGCTAAGTGAGAGAGAGAACATAATAATAGTTGCTGGTGGTTAAGAATTGGTGGGAGGCATGTGCATGTGGTTACACAGAGGTAACCACAGAGAACCTTCTAGATTGATTGTGGCTGTGATCATGTGGAGCTACACATGTGGCAGAATTCTGTAGAATTCTACCCTCACCTAAGTGCTTCTGAAGATGGTGAAATTCAAATAAATTCTCTGAGTTGTACCCATGTCAGTATCCTGTTTTTAGTATCGTATAATTGTTACCAAAAAATATTATTATTGGAGAACGCTGCTTGAGGGGCACATAGGATCTCCCTGAACATTTTTTTCTGCAATTTTCTGCAAATCTCTCGTTATTTCAAAATGAGTTTATGAATGTGATTAATACTCTCTTATGCATACAGTAACAATAATTTGATATCACATATAAAAATGATCCTTAGCGGTTTTCCTAATATCTTCTTCCCACTTATCGACCTCATTTTATTTTTAAGCATTATGTGGCATTTTAAGATTTGTGTCACCCCAGAGCTCTAATAGCTTTTTCCAACTCACAAACAGACTTAGTAGTAGACTCTGACAATACATTTTTTACAGGTGGAAATGTTGTGGTGCACCTGGAAATATAGCAAAATTACTGAAGTATTATTTAATTTAGGTTTCTGATTTCTTTTTTTAAGCTTTTATTTTTAAAATTTATTTTAATTTATATTTTACTTTAGGGAGAGACAGAGCAAGTTTGGGAGAGAGGCAGAGCGGGGAGAGGGAGAGAGACAGGGGGGGAGGGGGAGAGAGAGAATGAATATCTTATGGAAGGTATGTTCAGAGCCTGACACAGGGCTCGATCCCCTGATTCTGGAATCCTGACCTGAGCTGAAATCAAGAGTTGAACACTTGACTGAGCCACCTGGGTGCTTAGGATTTCTGATTTCTATTCTGATGTTTTATTATGTCTTGATGGTAGCCTTGATCTTAAGTCTTATACAAAGACAATTATGGTCTCTCTTGTAACTTAAGTTCCATATTTGATCTTGAGAAACTTTCACCTAAGGGATTTTCTTTTTTCCACCTGGGGGCTTTACTATTGCTTAGCATAATTTTACTGAGGAAGGATTTCTCCATTCAATTTGTTCTTTTAAATGTTCTCAAACTTTCCTTTAGAATTCTCTCATGTTTTTTTTTTTCTGTAACTTTTAGAGAAATTTCTCTTCACTTGATCCCAGAAAAAAATGTGCCTTCGACCTTATTTTTAAATAAAGTCTCGTCTCTTGACTCAAATTATTCTAACATATATGGAAAAAGAAAATGTTTCCATCTGGCAAGAATAGTGTAGTTGTTGAAAGTACCATGTTATAATATAATGCATTCACTCTGCTTTACTGAACTTGAAAATATTGTATTGTTAAATGCCAAAAATGATGAAGGAACATGCAGGGAATCCATGCAGAAAATCATCTTTCCTGATCAAATAAACCTGAAACGCATCTAACATTCTAAGTAAATACCTAGCCCAGCTCTAGAAGTGGGCGTAATACAGCAGGTTAGTTTCAGTGGCCAGGCGGAGAAATGTGGGTCTATGCTGAATACAAGTCATTTCATGAAAATCTGTGTTTGTATTCCAGGTAGAACCTCCAGAGGGTTTATTGTTTTGTTTTGTTTGTTTTCTCCTTCTACTTCAGGAAAAAGCTTTCCAAAATCAAGTCTCATGAAGTATTTGATAGATAGACAAAAATGAGTTTAATGTAAAAAAAATAAGAGAAAGTTGAGATTTTTACAGTTTAAGATATGGAAGTCAAGTATTCAGAGTCTTAAAGGTAATTTGAACCTCTGTGTCTTAAATATATTTAAACAGACTGATAGCATGGGTCATCAAAAAAAATTTTAGTCTTGATTATCTCAATGAATTTCCCCATGGTTTATACACAGGGGTATATTTTTAAAAATTTTTAAATGTTTTTATTTTAGTTTTGAGAGAGAGAGAGAAAGAGAGAGTGCGAGTGTGGGAGGGGCAGAGAGAGAGAGGGAGACAGAATCTGCAGCAGGCTCCAGGTTCTGAGCTGTCAGCACAGAGCCCAACACAGGACTCGAACTCACGAACCATGAGATCTTTACCTGAGCTGAAGTTAGACGCTTGACCGACTGAGCCACCCAGGCGCCCCTGTAGGGGGGTATATTTACAATTTCACCTCTTTCTTCTGTTTAGTTTTTTCTTCTTAGGGTTGTGGAATTTCTCAATTAGATTATATCCAAATGAATAATTTTATTGTACTTTCCAATTTACACAATGCAAATTTTATCTATTCTGTCCTGTTGCCTTCATCTAATGTACATGGTGCATGAGAATGTTGATCGAATCACCATTGCATAGATGGTAAAAGTAAGACCCAGCCAAAGTGAGATGTGTCCTATGTCACTTAGCTAATGTAAGGCAGAGCTAAAGTTCTAATTCCTATCTATCGCAAACCACAGCCTATGTTCTTTTCTGTTATATTCCACTGTATCCATGATCTCTGTACTCCCTTCAAATGCAATACCTTTGGGCACACAGGGGAGAATGGGTTCTCTATCTGAGTCCTAAAAAGCCATTGAACAGTCTTCTTTTCTGACTAATCTATGGGGTCTAAGAAGAGTGTCAAGTATAAAAAGAATTGGAATTTAACTTAATTCTTTCAAAATCAAGGCCTGGAGTTGTTGTTCTCCTCTGCCATTGGTCCCTATCTTACTAATGTTGTGATGCCATTCTAAGTAGGAGTAAAACAATCAGAAGGCTTATTAAAGAGGAGTCTGGGAATTTCTGCCATGGGTTTTATTTACAAGGCATGAAGCCTCATAGCATTTGGAGGAGGATGGAAACTTAAGATTCACCTGGTTTGACTTCTCAGTAAATTGCTTTGATAATATTGAGTCCCTATGAAGTTCATAGTATAGAGCTTTTACTTTATTTTATTGTCAAACATTTTTTTTTCCTTGGAGGTATTATTACTTTAAGGTATCCGTACTTCAAGATACAGACTCTAAAATGTACAGAGGTTGAACAGCTTAACCAGTGGCATTGGCTAGTGGTTGCCAGTGCTAAGACTTGGGTTCTAAACAAACAAACAAAAAGGCTAAAATACCCATTTTCCCTCTTGGTTGGACGGTCAAAAATATTTTTCTAATGTTTACTTATTTTTGAGAGAGACAGAGACAGAATGCGAGTGGGTTAGGGGCAGAGAGAGAGACACAGAAGCAGAAGCAGGCTCCGAGCTGTCAGCACAGAGCCTGACATAGGGCTCGAACCCACGAACCATGTGAGATCATGACCTGAGCTGAGGTCAGACACTTAACCGACTGAGCCACCCAGGCGCCTCGGTCAACTTTTTAATTCAAGAAGTTAAGACCCAGAGGACACAGACCTCATGGGAGGGGCATCTCCCCCTTGGTTCCAGGAAGTGAAGCACAGGGCTAAGGGGTGGGGGTGCCCTGGGGTGAGGGAGCAGGGCTGGACCCTGATTTGCCTGGGAGGTAGAGCTTCCACCCAGAGGGGCACAGTGGATAAAGCATCCAGCTGAAGTCGATTATTCTCGAGCTTTAAAATATAATAGAATTTGCCTGGCTAGGTTTTGGACTTGCTTGGGAACAGTGACCTCAGAATGTTACAATATTTGAAGGTAGAGTCTTTACAGATATAATTAAATTAAAATGAGATCATATGGCTAGGCCTTTATCCAATAATACTGGAGTCCTGATAAGAAGAGGAAATTTGGACACAGATACAGAGAGAAAATGTGAGGGCACAGAGATGCTGGCCATCCGTAAGCCAAGGAGAGAGGACTGGAACAGAGTTTTCCTTCACAGCCCTCAGAAGGGACGAGCCATGTTAACACCTTGACCTGGACTTCTTGACTCCAGAATTGTGAGAAAATACACCTCTGTTATTTAAGCCACCCAGTCTGTGACATTTTTTGAAGACAGCCCTAGCAAACAAATACACCACCCAAAGTGATGACTTTTTTCTGCACCTGATTTCAAACAAGACTCGTGGGGTTAAAAGTAATCCTAACACACAAGACTGTCCATTTCTGAGAGTGTGCATTTATGTAGCTCTTTCTTATTTGATGCCAATAAAATGTCAAAAGTGACCTCAGTTTCATATATATATTTTCTTATCGTGTTTATGCAGGTTTAGTAAAGCAATTTATACATGCATGCATGGTATGGAATGAAAAAAAAAACCATGTCTGCCATTCATTCTGGTGAATCAGAATAATAGGATTATAGAGCTAGTAAAACATTTGAGAATTTTAGTCCCACCTGATATTACATAATGTTCTTGGCCCAAGTCTTTACTTAGGTAGCAAGTGGATGTTAATTTTTGTTATTATAAAAATAAAACATTATTTATAATTTTTGTATCATTTTTAATGTTTAAAGACTCTCCTAAATTTTTCTTGGCGGGGAATACTTGTTAATCCAGCAGACAGAAATCTCTTAAGACAAAAACAAAAAACTTTCCACATAAACATGACCGCCTCATGAAGTAGCTCTTTTAGGTAGAGGCATAGCCACAAAAGAGTTCTTAATTTCAGACTCTATGAACTTTTTTTGCAACTTTGTGAATGTGCCAAAACATTTTTTTTTTTAAATTTTTTTTTTCCAACGTTTTTATTTATTTTTGGGACAGAGAGAGACAGAGCATGAACGGGGGAGGGGCAGAGAGAGAGGGAGACACAGAATCGGAAACAGGCTCCAGGCTCTGAGCCATCAGCCCAGAGCCCGACGCGGGGCTCGAACTCACGGACCGCGAGATCGTGACCTGGCTGAAGTCGGACGCTTAACCGACTGCGCCACCCAGGCGCCCCTTAAGGGCAGAACTATTTTATAGGAAAAGGAAATCATGAAATATTACTAAGTTATCATAAACATTATTTATGATAAGCACAACTGATATATAACAGGCTTAGGCAAAAAATACAACTTTTCCCCACGAAGAACTGATAAACATCTTTAGGATAGACAAGGTAAATCATTTCTGATTTAGGATAGAGAGTCTTTTCTGAATAGAACAGACTATGGTTGAAAGTTATACCTTTGTTGGTCATGTCCTCCAAGCTCACTTCTTAAAAGTGGAACTTTGTGGAATTCCTAAGAATATCCAGTCCAAGCCAGAGTTTCTGGTGAAGTAAACGACCTGTCGGCTGGGGATAGTGGTCTTGTTTCTGTATTGTTTATTTCCAGATTCTTCTGCATTTTGAGATTTTCAAGAGCTGTTTCTCCCAAATCATATGTCTTGTGTTGGTCTTTTTCCATGTTCTCTACTTTTAAATTTAGAGTGGTTATCACAGACCTGCTTTTTTTAAAATTCTACCATAGTTTTCTCCTTAGTCTCTATACACATATAATCTGCAACCCATTGGATATTTCTGAGTGTTTAACATAGAAGCTACCCTAATGCAATTGTGTCCAAACTCAAACTTCAGTCATCTCCCTATACCTCCCACTTCCCTACAGGGAAAAAAAAAAAAAAAAAAAAAAATCTCCTTCTCCTTCAGGAATTTGTACACTGACCAGCCCTGTGATTTATAGTGTTCCACACTGTAAAAATGTAAATCATACCCCTTTCTTCTCCTCCCTTGACCCCAAAATTCATTCAAATCATTTTTTAAATTCCCAAAATGTTAGAAGAAATATACTTGCTTTGCTTTGTGTGGTTTTTAAATTTAAAATTTCACCTCTAAAAGAATAAAATAAAATTTCACCTCCGTAGTTTCAGTCAATAGCCTCGATTTTGGGAATTACTGTCATTATCTTTGAAAGTGTGTTCCCAGCTTCCATCTGGCTTCCTTCAGTCTGTTTTCCATATTGAATCCAGATTGATCTTTCCAAATAGAAAATCTGCTTTTTAAAAATGTCTTTGCTTCAAGTCCTCACACCTGTTATCTTCAGGATGTCTTCCAATGTTTTCAGTGAACTCAACACAGTCATTCATGATTTGTCCCCAGCCTTTCTTTCATTTATACTGCCTCATATCCAGTACAATAGACTCAACAAATTAGACTCATGATCCACTTGTAGATTTCTGGAGACTTGTTTCATAAGCATCTTATCTGAACAACCTCTTCACATCCTTTAGGGCTCAGATTTGAAGTGTTATTACAAAGGAATATTTCCCTGATTTTCTAAGACTGCGTTTGCTATTCTCGCAAGATGTTTCACTGAGTACTTTGTGGTTGTTTCAACCACAACGTTTGTGGGATGTGTGCCCTTTTTCCTGTAGTTCTTTTAAAGTTTATTTTGAGAGAGAGAGAGAGCATGCACGTATGTGCACGTGTGCAAGCAAGGGAGGGACAGAGAGAGAGGGAGAGAGCATGCACGTATGTGCACGTGTGCAAGGGAGGGGCAGAGAGAGAGAGAGAGAGAGCATCTCAGGCAGACTCCACACTGCCAGCACAAAGCCCCACTCAGGGCTTGAACTCATGAACCGTGAGATCATGACCTGAGCCGAAATTGAGAGTCGTATGCTTAACCGACTGAGCCACCAATGCGTCTGGTGTGCCCTTTTCTATTTTCACCTCTCTAAGCTCCTTGTTGGGAAGGAACACTATTTTGCTTAACTTATAGATCCAGAATCTATCATAGTTCTTAGTGCATAGGAGACGTATCAAAACTATTTGTTAAAATTTTGGAAAATAAATGCCTTCCCTGTAGCTTCGGTCCTTTCCAGTTCACTTGGAGGTGATCTAGTCCTCAGAGTTTGGTTAATTTTCCATGCTTCTGGTCTTCAAAATTGTGGAAACTTTAAAAAAAATGTTCGTTTATTTTGAGAGAGAGAGAAACAGAACATGAGTGGGGGAGGGAGAGAGAGAGAGGGAGACACAGAATCGGAAGCAGGCTCCAGCCTCTGAACTGTCAGCACAGAGCCTGACGCGGGACTCAAACTCATGAACCGTGAGATCATGACCTGAGCTGAAGTCAGACGCCCAACCAACGGAGCCACCCAGGCGCTCCATCAAAATTAAGGAAACTTTTATTGAAGCTTTGGATATTATTTAAAAAACATTAGAACAAGTCTCAATGCTTGAAAAGCTATGGCCTAGTAATTCAGGTATTTTAATACATGTAGTATATATGTGTTTATTCTTTCAGACATTAAATATGGCTGAGAATTTACATGTACAAAACCTAAGTTGGCAGTGGACGTACATGGTAACAGATAAATTAGGCTCTTTCCTCGAGGTATATGTAGAGATTTCCATCTAGATGGCTTATGTTGATGGCTTCATTAATAAATATTTTTAAAGGTTTAGAATATTTGAATGATTTATATAAAATTGCTGCTATTTCATAGTTTTTGGCCTAAAACATAACAATTGCTTCAACCTAAAAATTTGCCTGTAAATTTGGGACATAGCATAAGGTTTGTTTGTTTGTATTACGTTCTGTAAATAAATTTCAATGTGTATATTCCTAGTGTAAGAGAAGTCAGAAGTCACCATTTCCCTTAAAGTTATGATCATGTAGTCACATGAATTCAAGCAAATGAACATTTACCACCCCAAAATGTACTTGCAACATAGATAAAATACATGAACATTGCTTATAGTCTTTAGTGCTTGTATTTATTTCGAGTTGTAGTAGAAAATACACAAACCCAGCATGCCTGGATTCATATTTTGTTTCATTCACTCATTAAGTATATTATTTTGGATAAAAACCTTGAAAGCTTATTTCAGTTACTCAACACAGACATTCTGGGTATTTGTCACCATGTACTCCTTGAGTCACATTTTGACCCCTCTCTTTGCCCCGGTATAAGCCAAACTTTGTGACTAGGGAATTGACTGTGCCCGTCAGTCTAAATGAATATTGGGAAGATACCTAAGAAAACGATTTTCAAAATGAATTATTCCCCTAAAAAAATACATTCTTTCGTAAACTCAGCTCTCAAGTCTCAGAGGCTCATTTGGTGGCAGCACATCTCAGATGCTTTGTGCCTTGAAGTATCAGCTGATTCCATCATCCCTTTCTTTTTTGCGAGTAGCTGGAGGCACAGTTTTCACATAGGTTTCGGTAAGCTGGTCAGGAAAGGGCACTCTTTCTGTCCCAAAGGAACAATAAAATGGACTCGAACCAAGAAGTCACTGGGGGCCGTCACGACTATGGCTCTGGACTTCATCTCACTATCAGAACATCCGGAAGCAGTAGGCAGGGCTTCTGATGTGGAGGGCCTTCCAAGTGGAAGTGGAGTGTGGTGTGACCCAACGTTCATTCCACTGTGGCTTGGACATGTTGAGAACCTGTCATCCCGTGCGTGTGAATTATGAACTCCCTCTTTTCACGGCTGTCATTTCGTTAAAAGTACTACAGTTTCTTTCATGAAAGCGAAAGATGTGAATGTATGATGTAAATGTAGGTATTGGATGTAAATGTATGGATGTGATATTGTATGACGTATAAATAGTCTGAGGACAAAGAAGGATGAAGGTATGTATCAAGTAGTGACAATTTGAGGTAATAGTGAAAAAAGCATTGAGCACCATGTCCAGTTAATGGTAGATTGGTTTCCTCTGGCTATTGGTTACAATTTCTTTTAAATTAAAAATCTTAAAAAGGAGTGAATGAATAAAGTGGTATTCCCTCTCCTCTCTCTTGGAAAGCCCATTTTTAGTGGCATTTTTCAGAAATATCAGAATTCAGAAATCTCTATAATCCCTGAAAATTCTGACTCCCATCCCAGATATTCTCTTAGTGTTTTTTTGTTTGTTTGTTTGTTGTTTCTTTCCTTATTTGAATGAGAGCAAGACAGTATTTGCACTGATATTTACATTCAAAGAATTCTAAAGAAACTGCATTTGCAGTGCATATGGTTTGTGAAAACTTGGTATGTTTTTAAAAAGGGGCCTCCAGTTGAGCAATTATTGTAGGAAACAGGAGAAAGAGGTGGAGTATACGATGACAATTCAGGGAGAAAGGGAGATTAGGTCACACAATTGAAGACAGAGGCACTTTTGGTGAGTTTGGTCCGAATCAGCAGGTTTAAATTATCTGCAGTTTTCCATTGGAAATCTCTGCCCTCACTTATATAAATAAATGTCTAGCAAGGACTGGGGGATAGTCTGAAACTGGAAAAGGGAAAGTGAAGGTAAGAGCTTAAAATTGCCACTGTGGTCTGACAGGATAAATGGACAGAAGTGTGGCTTGATGAAATATGAGGGAACATAAAATGAATCATGTAAAGCACACACCGACGACTTTTCAGAGCTCAGGGAGGGAACAAGAAGAAAAGATGATTGGATTCTAGTCATTAATCTGCCAGATTATTTGTCACAGTGTCAGGAACATTATGGTTCCTAGGATAACACCTGATTTCATCAACCAAATGAGCCTATTTTATAGGATCCCCTTTCTTCCTGTTGAGTAAAAATTAAGGCATTTGGAAAGTGTCAGAAGGCAAGGGAATTGGATGAATCCAGTATTAACATACATGGTGATTTGAGGCGCATTTTCCCCTTAAATGTGAACTTCTTTTAAATTTTCTCACTTGAAAAGTAAGCAGTAAACCTGAGTTAACAATAGTAGTAAGAGAATGCATTTAAAAAGTGTCGGGATATTGTAGATTCAAAGCACACGCAAATACTGCAATATTATTGTCTATTATGTACTGGAAAATTGAAAGCTTTTAAAACCATTCAAGTACTTCTACTAATAGCTGGAGAAAAAACATTACAGAGTTTTCCCACATCAGGGAATAAAGGGACCTAGATAAGGGCTTTAAAATTTGAATTGCAGTAATGTCCCTTGATTTTCACCCTGCAATTTGCAATATAGTTTTGGTTCTAAATCACTCTCCAGTAATCCTATCTATCTACCTACCTACCTACCTACTATATATTTATCCTTTTTATTTATTTATTTTTTAAAGTTTATTTATTTTGAGAGAGAGGGAGTGAGTGTGTGAGAGCATGTGTGAAAGAGCAGGAGAGGGGCAGAAAGAAAGAAAAAAACCTAACCAGGCTTCATACTTACTGTCAGCATGGAGCCCGGTGCAGGGCTTGAACTCACCAACCATGAGATCGTCACCTGAGCTGAAATCGAGTCGGGTGGTTACCAACTGAGCCACCCAGGCGCCCCTGATTATTTATTTATTTGTTTTAAATTTTTAAAAATAATTTTATTTACTTTTGATAGAGACGGAGCACAAGTGGGGGAGGGGCAGAGAGAGAAAGAGACACAGAATCCGAAGCGGGCTTCAGGCTCTGAGCTGTCCGCACAGAGCCCGACGTGGGGCTTGAGCCCACAAACTGTGAGATCATGACCTGAGCCGAAGTCAGACGCCCAACCGACTGAGCCGCCCAGATGCCCCTAGGTGCCCCTGGTTTTTTAAATAAAAGAGAACTGCTGAAATTTGGATAACTGATTTATTTTTATTTACCTAAGTAACAGTTAGTGGCTCTGAGTGGCTACTTCCAACAAGAAGAAGTAAGGAAGTTTGTAAATCCTTTCCCCCTGAAAAGAAAACTAGACAACGCTATCAGAGCCATTTTAGTGCTCTGAAAATTGATGATGATATGCAGCCAAATGGGAAGTGCTTGTTCATGAGAAAATACCAAACTTTGGGTAGGAAGAGTGGGAAAATGTGGTGTTCTTGCCTGGAGCTGGCACCATCCCTCCACCCTGGTTCTGGACGTGTAGATTGTGAAAAGCAACACCTTCACTGCTGGAAGGGGCTGAGTGCTTTTGGAGCTGGTGGGTGGGGGGCATTTTTGAAATCTGTGTGTATCCAGTCATATCAATTCAGAAGGACCACATTTTAAGTGATCAGTAGCCACATATGGGTAGTGAGTTCCTTTGCTCTTTGTTAATTGGCTACCAGTTCCTTTTAACTAAAATTTAATGTGACATCCTCTGACATTTCTTCTCCATGCTTTTTTTTCATAGTTTTATTCAGACCCACAGCCCTGCTTGAAGGGATGACTACAGTTATCAAAGTGCTTTCCTATAGGTTGTTGCTCCCAATCCATTCTTCCCAGAACGTTTGGAGCACCATTAGAAAACAGAATAATCCATAGTGTTTACTACGTGTTGTAGTAATAATCCATAGTGTTTATTACATGTTGTGGTAGTAAGCCATAGTGTTTATTATGTGTTGTATTCATTGTGCTGTACATTGCTCTTTGTATACATTAAACTGTAATAAGAATTTACATAAGAGAGACCAGGTCCTTCCATACTGCAATGGCATCTGAAGGTGGGATTCAATCCCTTTCCCATCCAACACATTTTTATCAACCTTTGACCCCCAACAATAATACCACTACAATAACTGAAATTCAAACTTTGCTGTCACCGCTCAGTTAAAAATACTTTTTGTTTCCATATAACCATATATAATATTATTTTTGTCATTGGTATTCTCATTGAACTTTAAGACTCAGCTTAAAAGGAGCTCTTTTAAAGAGTTTAATGGATGATAATCATTCAGGCTGAGGAATTAATTTTATCCCCTAAATTTTCCTAGAAATACATACATGCATACATAAAATATTGTAATACACACTTTTATTTTTACATATGGTTTCTCATCGCATTTATTGTGTGCATACATGTTATTGTATGTGTGTGTATGTGTGTAACAATTTTTTAGCCTAACAGACTGGTAAATAAGATCCTTGAAGTAAAGAGACTTTCTTACATCTGCATTTATTTTAGTACCTTAAGAACATAGCATAGAGGTGAATTATTAGCTCAGTACATTTTGCTTAATTTAAGATTATAAACTAATTGCTGAAAAACTGGAGATGAAATTATTTTAATAAGAATAGAGAGATAAATATAAATTCATGTAACAATCTCTGCATTCTACATTAGCCCACCTTCCTGTATTTGCTCTAATTCCCTGATGGTCACAGTCAAACATACACAGATCCAGGTAAGCGAAATGCAAATCCCTCTGTAAAGGATGACGAAAAAGTAGTTAAGAATTTTATACCTCAGCATTAATGATTTCATAAAGTAGGTATCTGAGATATGATTTTTTAAATTGAGGTGAAATTCACATAACGTACAATTAACTAAGTATACACTTGAGCGACATTTAATGTATTCACAATGTTGTGCAGCCATACTTTGCTCTAATTTCAAAATGTTTTCATCACTCAAGAAAAACGACTCGTATCTGCTAAGTAATCATTCCCCACTTCCCCACTTCCCCATCCCTGGTGCCCTGGTAGCCAATAATCTGTTTTCTTTCTCTACGTATTTGTTTAAACTGGATATGGCCTGTAAAAGGCAACATAAAATATATTACCTTTTGTGTCTGCTTCTTAGACTCAGCATAAGGTTTTTATGGTTCATCCATATCATAGTATGTATCAGTATTTAATTTATTGCTGACTAGCATTCTATTGCAGGTAAAAACCCTAATTTGTAATTTCCTTACTAGTCATTTGACTCGCCTTTCTATCCATCATTGAAAGTGCAATATTGAAATCTCCAAATATTATTATAGAACTATCAGTCCCTTTCATTTTGTCAATATTTTAATATATTTGGGGGTCTGGTGTTTGAATTTATGGCTATCATTGTTATATCTTTTATGAATTGACCCCTTTATCAATATAAAAAATGCTTTATCTTTCTTTTATAATAACTCTGCCTTAAAATCTATTTTTGTTCAATATTAGTGCAAGCTCTTCAGCTCTTTTATGGTTACTGTTTGTATGAAATATCGTTTTCCATCCTTTCACTTTCAACCCTGTTAGTGTCTTAGGGTCCAAAATGAGTCTCTTGTAGGTGCCACATAATTGGGTTGCATTGTTTTCATCAATTCTGCCAGTCTCTAATTTATGTGGTGAACTTAATTCCATTTATATTTAGAATGAACTGATGTGGAGGACTTTTGACATTGTGGATTACTTTTCTTTCTGTCACAAATATTGTCTTTCTCATTTCCCCTAATACCACCTTATTTTGTATTTTCTTTTTTATTTTTAAATGTTTAGTTTTGAGAGAGATTGAGAGAGAGAGAGAGAGAGAGAGAGAGAGAGAGAGAGTTGGGGAGGGGCAGAGAGAGAGGGGGGCAGAGGATCTGAAGGGGTCTCCATACTGACAGCAGAGAGCCCGATGTGGGGCTGGAACTCACAAACTGCAAGATGATGTGGGCTGAAGTCTGACACTTAACCAACTGAGCCATCTAGGTGCCCCTCTGTGTTTTCTTCTTCTTCTTCTTCTTCTTTTTTTTTAATACTGCACCATTTTGATTCTGTCTTCATTTCGTTTTCTGTATATTATTTTTTTTTCTGTATGTTTTTATCTTCTTTGTGGTTACCATGAGGATTATAGTTAATACATTTATAGCAATCTAGCATAAAATGGTAACAACTTAACTTTCATAGCACACATGAGCTCTGCTTATAAAGTCTTCCCCACCCTTTATACTGTCATTATGACAACATATTTATACAGTTACCTATCAACAGATCATTTATAATGATCATTTTATATGCATTTGTCTTTTAAGTCATATAGGCATGTAAATGAAGAAACTTAAATACTAAATGTAGTTTTATAGAACAAAACTACAATAATAGTAACATTTATATTCATCTCTATGGTTTCCTTTACCAGTGATCTTTATTTCTTTGTATGGCTTTCAGTCACTCTGCAGTATCTTTTTTTCCAGCCCCAAAGACTCCCTTCAATATTTCTTCTAGCGGCAGTTCTAGTAGGGACATGCATCCTTAGCATTTGTTTATCTGGGAATGTCTTCGTATCTCCTTTATTCTTAAAAGATAAGCTTTCCAAATATAGAATTCTTGGTTAACAGTATTTTTTTATAGCACTTTAAAAATATCTTACCACTGCCTTCTAGCCTACGTGGTTTTAGATGAGGAGTTGGCTGTTACTCTTATTGAGGATGACACTTGAATGTGGCTAATCACTTTTCTCTTGCTGCTTTCAAGATGTTCTCTTTGTTTTTGGCCTTGGCAATTTGATTATTATGTGTCTCGGTGTGGATATTTTTTTTAGTATATCTTACTTGGGATTCATGGGGCTTTGAGGATGTGTAGATTCATGTTTTGCATCAAATAATGTTTTTATCATTATTTATTCAACTATTTTTTTCTGCCCCTTTCTCTCTCTTCTGAGGCTCCGCTAATGTTAGTATGCTTGGTAATGTCTCACAGCTTCTTTATACTCTTTTAATCTTTTTTTTCTCTTCACTGACTGGGAAACTTTTATTGCCTTAATTTCAACTTTGTTGACTCTTTTTTTTTAAATTTTTTTTTTGCCTATTCAAATATTCTGTGGAATCCTTCTATTGATTTTTTTTCAGCTACTGTACTTTCAACTTCTGAATTTCTACTTTGTTCATTATTTTTTAATGTTTATTTATTTTTTAGAGAGAGAGAGGAAGGGAGAGGGAGAGAGAGAGGGGACAGAGGATTCAAAGCAGACTCTGTGCTGACAGTAGAGAGCCCAGTGTGGGGCCTGAACTCACAAACTGTGAGATCATGACCTGAGCTAAATTTGGATGCTTAACCAACTGAGCCACCCAGGCAACCCCCATTTATATATATATATATATATATATATATATATATACACACACACACACATATATATACATATATACATATATATACATATATATAATATAATATATATATATATTTTTTTTTTTTGAAAAAGCGTGCAAGTAAGCGAGGGGCAGAGAGAGAGAGAGAGATAGAGAGAGAGAGGGAGAGAGGGAGGGAATCCCACAAGGGGCAGAGAGGGGGTGGGTGGGAGAAGTGGGGCTCACCTGGGTCTTGTGTTTCACCCAAAGCAGGGCTCATGCTCACCCGAAGCGGGTCTCAAGTCACCCGTTATTGGACTTGAACTCATGAACTATGAGATCATGACCTGAGCCGAAGTCAGATGCTTAACGACTTGAGCCACCCAGGCGCCCTCATGTTTATAATTTCTATATTTTTATTGATATTCTTAGTTGCTCAAATACTTGTCCAATATGCTTTAGTTTTTTGTTCATGACTTCCATTATCTATTTGAGCATTTTTAAAATTTTAGTTTTTAAAATTTTAATTCCAGTACAATTAACATGCATTGTTATATTGGTCTCAGGTGTACATATAACGATTTCGTACATCACCCAGTGCTCATCGTGACAAGTACACTCCTTAATCCTCATCACTTATTGTACCCATCCTCCCTGCCTCCCCTCTGGTAACTATGTTCTCAACAGTTAAGGGTCTGTTTTTTGGCTTGTCTCTCCCTATTTGAGCATTCCCAAGATGGATAATTGAAAAGTCTTTACCTAGGAGGTCCAATACTGTGCTTTCTTGGAAAGGTTTTTCTATCATTTTTTAAATTTTATTTCCTCTGAATTAATGGTAACTTCCTAATTTTGTATGCTTTGTAGTTTTTTGTTGAGAACCGTGCATTTTGAATATTGCAATGTGGTAACTGGAAATCAGATTTTCTTCTTTCCCTAGGGATTGCTGTTGTCTCCTGATAAAAGCTGTAATTTTCTATTTAGTGACTTTTCTTAACTGTTTTCTACAAGGACTGTATTTCTTGTCACACATGGTTAATGCAGTTCCTGTTTTATTTTCTCCATAGTCAGCCAGTGACCTGAAAGATTTGCTTAAATGCCTGAACTAAATAAGAAAATAAGGGGGAAAAAAAAAGACCCCTTGTCTTGATGAACACTGCTGAAGAAGCCACTTGCACAGGCTAGAGTTAAAACAACGGTCAGCCTCTGTGCTACCCCCTCAGGGAACCATCAGGTGTATCAAAACCCACGGCCCCAGTTTTTAGACGATAATGTCCCTGTTGTGTAATTTGGCATAAACCTCGCTGGGAGTCTGGGCCACAATCTTTAGGGCCGCCACTGCAGGCCTGGGGGCTGGGAAATTGTACCCACTACTCAGAAGGCCAAAGTTTACCAAAATTTACAAGCCTTTTCCTGCTTGAGGCACTTTTTTTGATGCTGCAAGTGTTCAGCTAGACTTCAGAGTTTCAACAGTTTAAATAGTTCATTCAGACAATTCTTTAGCCAAAGAGTGTGTCTGGTAGAGTTGTAATTCCTAGAACTTCCTTCTCTCCATTTTCTGTGAACTCAAAGATGTGAATGTCAAATGATGCCTATTTTCATTCCTTCTCTTCTTTCTTTCTTTTTTTCTTTCTTTCTTTCTTTCTTTCTTTCTTTCTTTCTTTCTTTCTTTCTTTTCTTTGTCATTTAATTTTTTAGTAGACTTTTTTTTAAGAGTAGTTTTTATAGGACAGCAAAAGTGAGTGGACAGCGGAAGGAGTTCCCATATATGATTTCCCCTACACAAGCACAGTCTTCTGCAGTTACCAGTACCCCACAGGGGTACACGTGGTGCAATCCCGATACCTACATTGGCACATGGCTGTCATCCAAAGTCCATAGTTTACATTAGGATTGTCTTGGTGTTGCACGTTGTGTAGTTTTGGACCGTGTACCTTGATACGTTTTTACCATCGTAGTGTCATACAGAATAATTTCACCGACCCCGAAATCCGCTGGGCTCTGCTTGTTCGTCTCTCCTTTGCCCCTAAACCGTGGCAACCGCTGACCGTTTTGGTCTCTCCGTGGTTTTGCCTCTTCCAGAATGTTACATAGTTGGAATCTTAGCCTATGAAGCCTTTTTGGATTGGCTTCTTTCACTTCGAAAAACGCATTAAAGTGGCTGTCCCTCATGTCTTTTCGTGGCTTGACGGCTTATTTCTTTTTGGCCCTGAATAATATTCCATTGCCTCGCGTACCATGGATTACTTATCCATTCACTTACTGAAGAATATCTCGGTGGCTTCCATGTTTTGGAATAACAAAACAAAGTTAAAGATGCTGTAAACATAGGGATATCTTTTTAAGAAGAAATGAATATGAAGAAAGCTGTGGTAAACATCCACATGTATGTTATTTTAAAAAAAATTTTTTAATGTTTTATTTGCTTTTGAGAGAGACAGAGACAGGGCGCGAGCTGGGGAGGGGCAGAGAGAGAGGGAGACACAGACTGTGAAGCGGGCTCCAGGCTCTGAGCTGTGACCACAGAGCCTGACGTGGGGCTCGAACCCACGAACTGGGAGATCATGACCCGAGCCGAAGTCGGACGCTCAACCCATGGAGCCACCCAGGCGCCCCTCCACGTGTATGTTTTTATGGGCACATAGATTTGCAATTCAGTTGGTTAAATACCAAAAAGTGTGACTGCTGGATGGTATGGTAAGAGCCCACTTAGTCTTTTGAGAAACCACCGAACTGTTTTCCAGAGCGGCTACACAATTTGGCTTTCCTGCCAGCAGTGAATGCGAATCCTTGTTGCTTCATATCCTCACGAGCATTCGGTCTCTTCCATGTTTTGGATTTTGGTCATTCTCGTGGGTTGTGGTGTCTCATTGTTTTAATTTGTCTCTCCCTAATGGCATATGATGTTGAATATCTTTTCATGGTTATTTGTCATCTGGATACCTTTTTGGTCTAGTGTCTGTTAGGTCTTTTGTTTACCTTTTAATTGGGTTTTTAATTTTCCTGACATTTGGTTTTAATAGTTCATCGTATATTTTGGGTAACAGTCCTTTATCATATATGTATTTTGTAAATATCTTCTCCTGGTTAGTGGCTTGTCTTATTCTCTTGACGTGTCTTCCACAGAGCAAGAGTTTTACATTTTAATGAAGTCCAGCTAATCAATTACTTCTTTCATGGCTCGTGCCTTTGGTGTACCTAAAAAGTTATCACCATACTCAAGGTCATCTAGATATTCTCCTATGTTACCATTTAGGAACTTTATAGTTTTGCATTTTACATTAATATCTATGCTCCGTTTTGAGTTAATTTTTAAGGGAAATAAGGTCTGTGTCTATATTCGTTTTTTTGCATACAGACTTCCAGTTGAAATGACAATCTTTACTCCATTGTATTGCCTTTGCTGTTTCATCAATGATCAATAACTATGTTTACATGGATCTTGAACCTCTTTCTGAAACTGTCCCATCAGTAGTATTTAAGGACTGCATTTGATTTGTTTAAAATATTTATCATATGTTTAAATTATAATCTCACTTTGATGTGTGAAACCTTATATCTTAGAGATGATCTCACTATTTCTCACTGTCTTATACTTCATTGTTTTAGCTATCTCTTTCTTGTATGAAATGATAGTTACTTTTCCTAACTTGTGATGATATTGTTTAGATTATGAAAATAATATACCTTTATAATGTAATGTGGGAGAATTTCAAAAACAAACAAAGGAGAATTAAAAAGTATATATTCCCATAAATACATAAATACATGTAGATTATATTTTTACACTAATGAATTTGCCGACGTGTTTTTCTTTCTCTTGTGTGCTCTTTTACCATACATTTGTAAACATTTATAAATTTGTTCCCTATGGAATATAAATCTTTGCTTCTTGAATTTTGTCCCATTACATCATGACCATTCAACTGTAACTTTATACATTGTTTCAGGATATATTTATTCTCTTCCTAAATGGCCTCATGTTTTTGTTGTTGTTTACAAGTATGGCTTTAAGAACAACCTACACACATCATCTAAAAATGCACATCTCTGTCTCCTAACTCTTTCAACCTCCATATCTATACATCAGACGGCCCATTAAAAATATTCTTGGATTCTCAAAGGTTTTCCAAACTCAGTAAATTAAAATTCTAATTTATAGTCTTCTAAAACTCTATCTAATGATCTTCTTTTCCAAATTTAGTCATATTCAAGCTTTGCATGTTTCTGTAGTTGATATGATCATTCACCAGTTATAGGAGCCATAAATTTTGAAATAATCTTCACAGACTTCCCCTCCTACTAAAATTTATAACATTCTTTAAAAAAAAATTTTTTTTAACATTTATTTACTATTGAGAGACAGAAAGACACAGAGTGTGAGCAGGGGAGGGGCAGAGAGAGGGGGAGATACAGAATCTGAAGCAGGCTTCAGGCTTGGAGCTGCCAGCACAGAGCCTGATGCAGGTCTCAAACCCACAAACCGCGAGATGATGACCCGAACTGAAGTCGGATGCTTAACTGACGGAGCCACCCAGGCGCCCCATTAAGTTAATATCATACTATTACAAAAATCCTAATGGGCTTTGATGACGAACCAATATGAAATGCAGATATATATGCACAAATATTATTCATGATTGTGAAAAAATGGAAAACTACATAAATACTCCCTAATAGGAAAATATTTAAGTAAAGTGGAATAAAATGATAGGTTAGATGATTTATCACAACCTTTATGTTGACAGAAGATAATGAGGAAATGAATTCAAATGGTATAAATTAGAATGGAAAATAATGATGTAGGAGATGATCACAGTGGCAGTCTATAAGTCTTTCAGTAATAAGTTAAATATGTGGATATTTGAATGGGGTAAAGTGGTATTTGAAGAAATGATTAATCCCTACCCATATTTTTAAATTGAGTATCCTGTGTCCAGGGTATTGTCAATATGTAAGTACACACACACACACACACACACACACACACACACACGTTAATAAATATTTAAGGCGAAGTTGATAAAGTAAGGTTTGGAAATTCTGAATCTTACACATTTGTCAGATATCCAGGAAGAAACTACCGTTTGGTTCTTAAATGAGAGATCATAATGTCTAAAAAATGATCTTTATAAAGGTGCTTAGAAGCATAATTGCTTATAAAAAGGGTGAATACTTCAAAGACAAAAATCTAAAAGATATGAATGAAGACTATTGAGATAGTGATAATTTTAATGGGAAGGTAACATTATGCCTAAAGTCTTTTGTTTCCCTTATCGTTTTCTAGACTTTTTTTAGTATTCAGAGCCTGGGAAGTATGAACACATTTATGATGTAGAAAAAAAGTCTCACAAATGTGCTTCAATTGGTAAATGTTAGGACTAAAAGTGATCTGTTACCTTACTTTTCTAGATTGTGCTCCTTAGAATCCTAAGATCCAAGATAAGGAGAAGCAAAATCAGTATATCTGATTGGAATCCCATTCTTTACTCCAACAGCAGTTATGTCTGTATTTATTCTGCTTTTTGGGATGTTGCATATACATTCTGTTTTTCTATATGATAAATAATTGAACTACTCATCATTTCCTGCTCTGGCACTCTAATATGATGTATTGTGACCAGCCTATATTCCAGAATGAATATGAATATAAGAATTGCTTATTCCAAGAAACTACAGAGAGTATCAACAACAAATTGATCAGTTGAGCAATTATATGGCTTAATTGATTGAGGAGTTACTGTGTGCACTTAGGTGACCTTACTTCCCAATTCAATGCATTATGGAATTTATGCAATTAAAGAGAAAGGAACCACAGCATAAGCAAGAGAGTGTTCATTTAGTAAATTCAAATAATTTGGTGGTAGTTCTAGGATTACTCAGGGAACTCTCTCAGACAAAATATCAGTAATAGGGGCACCTGGGTGGCTCAGTCGGTTGGGCGGCCGACTTCGGCTCAGGTCATGATCTCACAGTCCGTGAGTTCGAGCCCCGCGTCGGGCTCTGTGCCGACCGCTCAGAGCCTGAAGCCTGTTTCGGATTCTGTGTCTCCCTCTCTCTCTGACCCTCCCCCGTTCATGCTCTCTCTCTGTCTCAAAAATAAATAAACATTAAAAAAAAAAATATCAGTAATAGTAATCACTGCTTGCTTGCTTTATTTATTTATTTATTTAGTTAGTTAGTTATTTAAATGTTTTTAATGTTTGTTTATTTTTAAGACAGAAAAAGACACCGAGTGGGAGCAGAGGAGGGGTGGAGAGAGAGGGAGACACGGAATCCAAAGCAGGCTCCAGGCTCTGAGCTGTCATGTCAGCAGAGAGCCCAATGTGGGGCTCGAACTCACAAACACCAAGATCATGATCTGAGCTGAAGTCAGATGCCTAACCAACTGAGCCACTCAGGCGCCCCGGTAATCACTGTGTTCAAGGGTGTGGTTTATCCTATGTATGTCTGGGCAAGGTTGAAATATTAAGCAGTACCTGCAGCATTTTAACCACATACCACCCCCCAGACGGATAAACACCTACTCGCTTCTGTTTGCCAGCCCAGATTGGCCGCATTAGAAATATTTTCAGTAGAAGATTTAGAACCAGGTTTAAATGATGAATTGAAATAGTCCAGGGAATGAAAATAGATTGTGCAGCCAAACATAAAGATAAATTTTCTCATTATATGCTGCCCAATGTACATGTGCATGCATTCTCTTAAGTGTCTGAATGGCTTATAATTTAACATCTATGAACATTTATAAATGCTGTTAGACTATAATGACACATTTCACTCTGAATTATAGCCAATTTATGTATCTGAAATTAAGGAAGCTCAGTTTAAAAAGAAATAATCTCTTGAGTGTTGCAGACTGTATAATAGCTTTTCCAAAGAAATGAAATAAAACAAAGCAGGCACATTCACTACAGAAAAATAAATCAAGACTCTTACATGGCATCCAGAGTAAACATTCTATTGCTGTTGATAACTAGAAGGTCTAGAATGTAACCTTTTACAGGACAACATAAATTAACCAATTTGTTTTCCAGAAAAACCACTGGCTGTAATCCTCATCTTAAACACTTAGTGGTATTGTTTGTTTGTTTGTTTTGGTTTTTGGCTCAGAAAAGATAGCCCTCAGGCCACCAGATGGTATTCCATTAAAATAAATTATTTCTTACCACTTGTCTGCATTAATTTCAGTAAATATCATGGAGCACAATTCTGAATACTCACCACACCCAGGAGGTTCAAAGATGAATTTGAGTGCACTTTTCCCTTGATGATATGCAAGTCTAATGAGGGAGACAAAGATGTAATTAGAAAATTTTAATATACTATGTCAAGCGTTGTGATAAATAGATACCCAATGAGTGAACTGCAAGGAGGGGTTGCTTCACCAAATTAGTCACTTTGGGGAGGAATTGCAGAAGAGGATACTTAGTTAAATCTTGAGAAATGACTAGGCTTTCTCCAAAAAGAGCCTGGGAAAGTGGAGCGTTTCAGATAAAGGGAACTGAACAAAGGAAGGTACCGAAGCATGAATTCCCATAGCATTCAGAGGAACTATAGAATGTTTTGATTTACTGGAGTATAAAGTTTAAGATGCAGAATCTTGATGAATAAAACTGGGTAAAAAGGAAGAGGCCAGGCCATGGTAGCATTGCATGCTTATAATAATAGCCGGGACTTTATCTCAAAGGCAATGAGAAGACGTGGAAGAAATCAGACCCAGGGTGTATTAGGAAGATGATCACCCTTGCAACAAGATAGATCTGGGAGGAAGCAGCTTAGAGACAAAGATTAAAACTTAGGAAAATCAGCCTCATTCAGGCACCGTGTTTATAAAAATACATTAGTTCTATAAATTGACCTATGCCAAAATGAAAAATTATTAAGAACAACTAAAGTGGCCATATGGTCTCCTTTGATTTGTTATATAATGATGAATGTCCCTCGCGTGGCTCCCATTCACAGAGAATGGCACTGTGACTCTACTGATTGCACTTGTTCATCCATAACAGCTAAGATTTAACGTGGATGTTCCCTATACAAAGAAGCCTGTCATTATAATCTATATACTCTGGAGGCCAGGATGAGAGGCCTTTATGCTAAAATTTATGGCTGGTTCATATATTTTAAGAAGTTAGTGTGTCTTGCCCAGCCTCTTGACATTCAGGCTGTGTCTGAGCATCATAGATCCTGGCCAGCAGTACAGTTTTCTGAAAAGTTCAGGTTGCTTGTGGGCTAGCTATCTTCTCTTCGTTGGAAAGAAATCGTCAGGAAGGTTTCCCTAAATGGCAGAGTTCCTCGGGTGTTTGAGTATTTTTGTACTTCTTGTTGAAATCTATAGGCTTAAAATGATCCTACTGAGTCATTGTTTTCATTTAATCATTCATTCATTAACTCGTTTATTCATTGGCAAACAAATTCAGAAATTCCTCTGACTTAGACAATTTTATAAGTTCTTAGAATGCAGAGTAGAAAACTGTAAACTGCTTTCAAATATCCAGTAATCTAATAATAAAATAGTGGTATTTCTTTGCCATTGTGGATACCAAAGGCAGTAACATCCTTGAAAAATTTCCAAATATGTACTATACTTGCTCTGGTGAGGCAAATCATTAAATCTATAATATCTCACTTATTTTCAGTGATTCCTTTTTCCCCCCCTGTTTTCTTGACTCTGTCTTCAAATCTTCCCAGCCCTATACAAATAAGTCACTCTCCTAGTGCCCAGATTTTAGCTACTGGCTAGTTTAAAACAGGCATTTCAGTGGGTTCTCCTCTTTCATTCACACTGCTGAGATAAGGAGATTGAAAATAATCTTAAGCAAAAGAGAGAAAAATACCTGCTGTATGCTCAGTATTTTACAGATTATTTGCAACCACAGTATCACAGTTGGTACTCACAGCAGTCTTACAAGTTATGGATTACCACCCAATTTGATGAAGAAAATGAAAATTGTTTTAAGATTTGTCTAAGACCACTTATGGAAAATGACAGAGCTGGGAGTTAAATATGGGTCTCTGTACTCTAAAAATATGGGCCTCTGATTTCATTGGCCCCTGTTGTTCAGTCACGTTTTTTTCTATTCTATAACTTAGCCTTATACAAAAATTCTTGAAGCTTGCCTTCTCATTTTGTTAATATTAACCTTCTAAGTATTGATAATGGACAATGACTTGAAGATTTTCTAATTATGTTCAGTGGTTACCTGGAACCATACAAGCATAAGTGATTTGGATTTGGTAGAGCCTTGTCTAAACAGTCATGACAGAAAGTATGAATTTTTTAGGTAGCAAATGGCAGAGTTAAAACGAAAACTCACTTTTGGGGCACCAGGGTGGCTCAGTCAGTTGGGTGTCTGACTTTGGCTCAGGTCATGATTTCACAGCTCGTGAGTTCGAACCCTGCATTGGGCTCTGTGCTGACAGCTCAGAGCCTTGAGCCTGTTTTGGATTCTGTCTCCCTCTCTCTGCCTCTCCCCACCCCCCCCACAAAATAAATAAACATTAAATAAAATGCCAACGCACACTTTCATTACATGCACATATAAAAAAGATTACTATACAACAAAACCTATATATCTAGGAATACAAACACAGAATCCTCTTTTATGGAAGGTGCTGAACAAATATATTGGTGATTATGTATTTGTTTAGTGTTACCGCCTGTCTCCATTTGAGTGCTCTTCTTAGGATACCACTGCAATATACATATATAATTGTTCATTTTTTATGTTTGCAGAAACTAAGAATTTAAGGGATATTCCATATGTTACACAACAAAATATGTAATTGAAGGAAATCAGGTTATATTGATTTGAGACTAAGTTTTCACACATTCCAGGGAAATATATGGAGTAGAAGGAAAGGCCCCTACTGATGGTAATGGATTTGATATGAGAAAGAAATATAAACAGTGTAGAAGAATATTGTTTTATTTATTTATTTATTTATTTATTTATTTATTTATTAAAAAAATTTTTTTTTAACGTTTATTTATTTTTTGAGACAGAGAGCATGAACGGGGGAGGGTCAGAGAGAGAGGGAGACACAGAATCGGAAACAGGCTCCAGGCTCTGAGCTGCCGGCACAGAGCCTGACGTGGGGCTCGAACTCACAGACCGTGAGATCATGACCTGAGCCGAAGTCGGACGCTCAACCAACTGAGCCACCCAGCCACCCCAAGAATATTGTTTTAAAATAGCCTGAGGAACAGGAAGTTATCGTGATATATTTATAACTTAAAATATGACATAAAGGCTTGAACATCTCTTTCTCTCCAAAAGCAGGTTTTGAATGTGAATCAAATTCTAAATGCAACAGCAAATATAGTGTCTACCGTGGCTTATTTTTCCCTTCATTATTTTTTTAATTGGCTGTATTTGTTTTTTATACTCTCTGTAAGTTTAAATGTTTACTATTTAAGTTATTTAAATTATTTATTTAAATGTTTCCTACATTTAAATGTAGTAGCAACAAATAATACAGAATGATTCATTTTACCTTTTACCCAGTTTCCCAAAACTAGAGTACAATAACACAAATAAAATATTGACATTGATTTAATTAAGCTCCTTAACGTTTCCGTCACCAAAAGGAACCCTTATGTTACCCTTTTATATCCACACCCAGTTTCCTTCTACCATCAACCCCTTCTTCCCCCTTGGCAACTGCTCATCTCTTTTCAACTTTTATAGTATTTTGTCATTTCAACAATATCATGTGCATGCAATGATAACGTATGCCACTGTTTGATGTTTTCTCCACAAATTATCTCAGGATTCATTCAGGCTGTTGTGTGTATCGATAGTTACTCCCTTTTTACTTAGACAAGTATTCTGTGGTATGCACGTACCATAGTTTGCTTAACTGTTTACACATTGGAGAATACCCAGATTGTTTCCAGATTGTGGCTATTGTAAATAAAGCTGCTATGAACATTAGTGTATAGATTTTTGTGTTTTCATTTTTAGGGATAATTACATATGTAGTTTGTTAGGAAACTCCCAGAAAGACAATACAGTTTTATATTCTTACCCACAGTGTATCAACGACAAAGTTTCTCCACACCCTTGCCAGTATTCAGTGGTGACACCTGTTTTCTATTTTATTTTTTTAAAAATTTTTTTTTTCTTTCAACGTTTATTTATTTTTGGGACAGAGAGAGACAGAGCATGAACGGGGGAGGGGCAGAGAGAGAGGGAGACACAGAATCGGAAACAGGCTCCAGCCTCTGAGCCATCAGCCCAGAGCCCGACGCGGGGCTCGAACTCACGGAGCGCGAGATCGTGACCTGGCTGAAGTCGGACGTTTAACCGACTGCGCCACCCAGGCGCCCCATCCTGTTTTCTATTTTAGCCATTCTTATAGGTGATCTCATTGTGATACCTTTACTTGAGTGTCTTTAATGGCTAATGAAATCAAACACATTTTCGTGTGTGTATTTGTCATCTGTATGTCCTTTTCAGTGAAATGTCTTCTCATATGTTTTGCCTAATCCCTGATTGGCTTTTTACTTGTTGTGTGCTTATTTTGCTCTTATTTTTATAGGTTCTTGATGTGCAAGCTTATTGATTTGAGAATGTTTCTATTTTTTAATGTATGCATTAATGTTATAAATTTCTCAGTACTGCTTTACCTCTTCCCCAAATTTCGATATGTTGCATTTTCATTTTCATTCAGGTCAATGCATTTTTTTTTTTTATTTCCCTTGAGACTTCCTCCACGACCCAGGTATTATTTATGTGTGATGTTTACTCTCTCAGTGTGGAGATTTTCCTGTTGTATTTCTGGTATTGACTTCTAGTTAGATTTCATTTTATTTTTTCAGAGAATACACTCTATATGATTTCAATTATCTTAATTTGATTATTATTTTTTTTAATGTTCCAGCAGATGGTCTATCTTGGAATGTGTGTCTGAGGGCACTCAAGATTAACGTGTGCTCAGCTGCTGTTGGGTAGAGTGTGCTACAAATGTCTGTTAGATCTTGTTGGTGTTGAATTCTTTACCTGTTCTGATTTTCATTCCAGTTGTTCTGTCAATTTTTTTGTTGAATTGTTTATTTTGTTTTCAATTCTGTCAATTTCTGTGTCAAATATTTTGTGATTATGTTGTATTAATGCATACACATTTATTATTGTTATGTCTTCCTTGCTGGATTGGCCATTTCTTACTATATAATGTGCCTCTCTGTCTTGGGTAATTTTATTTGCTCTAATGTGTCCTTTAACTGATATTAATATAGCCACTTCTGTTTTCCTTTGATTAAAGTCTACATAATATACCCATTGTATTATTTTACATATGTATTATCTATATCATTATGTGTAAAGTGAGTTTATTGTAGACAGTCCATACTTTGGTCAGGCTTTTTAATCTGCTTTGCCAATCTGTCTTTTCATTGATGTCTATTGAGAAGTTACATTTCATGTCATTGATATATCAGTGCTTCGGTCTGCCATCTTGTTTTACTATATTGGCTTCTGTTTGCTTTCTGTCTCTTGTATGTTTCCTTTTCCCTACCTTCCTGTGGTTTCCTTGAACAGTTTTTAGAATTCTCTTTTCATTTATATAGGAGATATACTCCTTTTTATAGCCTTATGAGTGGGTTGTTCTAGGTATGAGATTTTATGTACGTAACTTGTCATAGTCTGCTTGTACCATTATTTAACCAGGGTGAATGGTGTAGAAACCTTGCCTCCCTGTAGGTTCTCTTACCCTCTTCTATTTATAATTTTCTAAAATAATTCTAATAACTAAATTGTTAATAAATATTAATAATTAAAAAATTCTACGTGCGTTTAGAACCACATTTGACCGTGTTGTAATTTTGCTTCAGTTATAAAACAATTTGAAAAACACAAGAGGAGAAGAAAAGTCTACATTTACTTCCTATGTTTTTATTTTTTTTTCCCCTGATCTTCCCAGGTTCTTCTTTCATTGTCTTCTTTGGTTTGATGTAGTCATTGTTTTAGGGTAGGTCTGTTAGTGGCAAATTCTCTTAGTTTTCTTTTATCAGAGTATTTTTTTATTTCTTTTTCATTTCTGAAGGATGCATCCTGTAGATACAAGATTCCAGTTGACAGTTCTTTTCTGTCATCACTTGAAAAATGTTGTGCCACTTTCCTTTGGCTTCCATGGTTTTTGATGACAAATCCACTGTGATTCAAATCATTTTCCCCTAAAGGTAAGGGTAGTTCCTCTCTCAATACATTTAAAATGTTTTCCTTGCCTTTTGTATTCCGAGGTTGAATGTATCTTGGTCTGGATCTCTTTGGGATTGTACAGTTAGGGGTTTTCTCAGCCTCTTGTGACTGTAGTGTTTTGTAATTTTTTTATATTTAGGGAGTATCCAGTATTATTTTTCTGGTACTTACTTAGTCCTGTTCTCTTTTTCCTCTTTTTCTAGGACCCTGATGTCACAAAATTTAGATTTTTTTTTTTTAAAAAGTCCCACAGGTCATTGAGGATCGTTCATATTTTTTTCCTTGATTTTCCTGTTATTTTTCAGATTGGGTGTTTCTACCCCTCTATCCTGGTACTTGACTCACCATGGTGAATTCTCTGGATCTTCTTTTTACCTCATATATCCTAAACTTGAAGCTAAAGAAGTCACAACCCCCACACACTGTACACTGACAGATGAATGGATAAACAAAATTTGGCGGATGCATGTGATGGAATAGTTTTTCAGACATAAAAAGGAAAAAAAAGAATCATATATGTAATAAAAGTAAATCTTTTTACCTTGTCACCAATTCTTCTCTCCTTTTAGAGTGATATTCTTATTTCACATTTGTGTAAATAACTTGTTGTAGTCTTGTTGGGACTATTAAATATGGTGACTCAGTTTGTAACTAAGAGTTAGGGCCAATGTGCCAGGGGTCTCATAGCCACTGTCACATCGGATGATTTTCTAGAAGGACTCACAGAACTCAGTGAAGTTGTTACACTCACTTAAAAAGGTTTATTACAGAGAAAGGATATAGGTTACAATCAGCAAACTTTAATAGACCTGTATACTGGGGTCTAAGAAAATCTAGTCAGAAGATTCCAATTGACCTTTCCCAGTTTAATCCTATAGACAGCACTTAATTCCCCCAGTAATGATATATGGCAAAATGTATGAAATATTGCCAATCAGGGAAGCTCACCTGAGCCTTGATGTCCAGGGTTTTTATTAGGGGTCAGTCACATAGGCATGGAGTACCCTGTGTAACCGATCTTAACTACTTAGTCTCCAGTGGTCTCCCAGGGGTTAAACTGATAAAACGTGGCCCAGGGCCCCAAGCGAATAAAACTAGATATTTGCCATAAAGCATCTTGTTAGCACAAACTATACAGTGTGGCCAAAGTTCTCAAGTACATGAAAGCACGTTTATCAAACAGGATAATCAAAGGGCTCAGAGTTTATCTCCCAGAAACGAATCAAGGGCAAATCCTTTCTTTGCAATGCATAGGGTTTGAACACTCAACATTTGCTGAACTAAAATTTTACTGCATAGCTGACTACATATTTTGTAGGACCCAGTGCAAAATGAAAATGTGGCATTCCTTGATCAAAAAGCAAGTAAATAGTGTCATTAAAGGAACTAAGTAGAGAGACTTTCCTGTCTTCTTTTACCTCTTTCAGAGTGCTATGGTATTTCATATTTGCTGTGTAATACTCTAATTAAAGAAGAATTAAATTCTAACTATTGGGTATAATGTTACTCTTTATCTTTATGCTGTAAAATACTAGTTTTAAATGCAAATAGGAGCCTTTTTTATAAAAGTTTATTTGTTTTGAGAGGGAGTAAGTGAGCATTTGCATGAGCAGGGGAGGGACAGAGAGAGAGAGAATCCTAAGCAGGCTCTGTGCTGTCAGCCTGGAGCTGACGCAGGGCTTGAACTCATGAACCGAATAGTGAGATCATGACCTGAGCTGAAATCAAGAGGCAGACGCTCAACTGACTGAGCCACCCAGGTGCCTCCAAAGAGAAGCCGTTAACTCATACGTTGAATAACCAAAATTGTACAATTTGTATTTCCTAGCTCATAAGTGCGTACGTATTTAGCTCTAACCAGTACAGTGGAAACAACACACAAAATTCAGTCAACTATTTAAAGTTCACTTCCCGACATGCACACCTTCTACCAACATACCAACATTCCCTACCTTTGGCTTACAGATGAGGAAGGGCTGAGGGGAAAAGCACTGTTTCTATCTTTGTTGTCTCCTCATATTCCCCTTTCCTTTGATGGCCTTTTTTTTTTTAATTAAAAGAAAATTAATGTTTATTTGGTTTTGAGAGAGAGAGAGAGAGAGAGAATGAGAGAGAATGTGAGTGGGAAGGGGGCAGAGAGAGAGGGGGAGACCCAGAATCTGAAGCAGGCTCCACGCTGTCAGCACAGAACCCAATGCGGGGCTCGAACTCAAGAACCATGAGATCATGACCTGAGCTGAAGCCAGAGGCTTAACCAACTGAGCCACCCAGGCACCCCTCCTTTGATGCTCTTATTTAAGTTGTTGGCTAACATAATCATGCAGAACAAGTAAAGAAGAACGTGGCAAGCTTCCTGGGTTCTCTGGCTTTCCCAGAATGCTATAGCCTTATTTCGGGAAGTGTCGCATCTCCATGCTGTCAGTATCCCTTCTGACTGCTTCTTTGTACTTTCTTTCATGCATCACGGGGCCACTGGGATTCCACTCGGGGGGCATTGTCAGCTGAGTCCAAACAAGCCAGCCAGGAACCATGCAGACATGCCCTCTGTGCAGATTTTCTCTACTCACTCACATGCTCCGTCATCCTACTGACTTCACACGTGAAAACCTCAAAGATAAAATTGTTGCAAATTCTGAGAAAAGACTGCAGAGCATTAAACCAAGGCTGAAGCTCTTTTAAACCATGAGGCCCTGTTCAGTTGTGAGCATCATAAAATAGGAATGAGCTATACACTAATGTGTAATATGACGTACTAACTTGGAGTAGAATAGTAAATATTATATTGTTTTTAGTGAGCTTGAAATTCATATGAGGGTCCAAGCAGTTAAGCTAGCATTAGAATAGAGTGTGAAACTTAGCATACTGCAAAAGTTTCAGGGTGCTCTGAGAACTCCCGGAGACAACTAATTTAACTCAGGTTTCAAGAAAGGCTTTTTGGAAGAAGTAATATTTAAAAATTTTTAATGTTTATTTATTTTTGAGAGAGAGAGAGACAGAACACGAGTAGGGAAGGGGCAGAGAGAGAGCGAGACAGAATCTGAAGCAGGCTCCAGGCTCTGAGCTGTCAGCACAGAGCCCGACGCGGGGCTCCAACTCATGGACTGTGAGATCATGACCTGAGCCAAAGTTGGATGCTCAACTGACTGAGCCACCCAGATGCCCCTCTTTCTCCCTTTTTCAGATTGCTAATATTAATTCAAGAGATATCTTTAAAGGTTAAAGGTTAAAATTTCTTTAGCCTTTAAAAGAAATAACCTATAAAGAGGAATTTTTCTTTATCTTTAAGTATATGTGCCTTACACTCTAAGAAGTAGGTAACGAGGTGACACAGCTTTATTAAGTGAGCCTTTAATTCACAAATAAAATATTACCCCTGCCACTTGTTTTCAGCGTAATCGTAGCTGAAACTAGGAAGTAAAAAATTCCAGACACTGGGGTGGAACTAATTAAGTTGAAAGCCTGGTGCATCAATCCTGTCATCTTGGTCCTTTCCACACCCTGAAAGATGTGCTTCATGCAAATCACAACCTTGCTACAGTTTACCTGCGAGCCTGAGATAATAAGATGATCCATTATGCAGCCTGAGTGAGTTCAAAGCTTGAGAAGGGAATCTAATAGGTGTTATAACAAGTACACCACAGTGTTTGAAATGCAAAATTGTAAAAAGTGGTGGGGCAATGATGAAATGACAAGAGAAACAGAAACCAGGTGCTGGGGTCTGGGGTGATTAATTAAATGCCATCACTGGAAAAAAATCACTGGCGGCCATGTTTGTTTGTCTACACAGGGAATTGTGGAAAGTTGAGGTACAGCAAAACGAAAGAATATGAGACAACGCACACTTTTAGGTAGTGGATATATAGGCACATACGTACACAGCATAATGCTGGGGAAGTCCCAAATTAGAATCGTTAATTGTAAGATTCAAAAGAGACATAGAGAATGTGACCAGAGAGAGCATTAAATGGTTTTACAGTGTATTTACCAGCTGGCTTGGAAATAGAATCCAGCCTTCCTTACCCTGTGCCACCCATGGTTCTCATCTATTATTCTTTTTGCACTGCACTCTCTCTTCGGGAGAGAACATCTTTTCTCTGAGTGCTCAGGGACTATCATTGGCAATTCTGGAGCAGTACCAAGTTTACCTGACCTGTGTGCCATTCTTCTGGGTACCTGACCTCTGGAGGTATCTTTAGAAACTTGAATAGACACAATTTGATTTTCACATTCATTCCTTCAGCCCGTCATTCATTTTTAAACTCTATCCTAAACACATTCTCTGTGCAAAGTGTATTTTTAAATACTTGAAGACACGAAGAGACGAAACAGATTTGGATCCTTGTTTTAATGATTTGACACACATATAACCATTTAGATGTCTACAATCCAAAGTAAAAGTAATCAATGCCCTAAGCATGATGTGAAAATGTTAGACTAGGAATGTGGAAATATTTTTCAGAAAAGATCGTATTTATATTGGTTTCTGAGGATGTGTATATAAATTTAATACACAGAGATATGGGCTGCTTTATTTGGGTTGCTGGAAAATGTGAGCAAAGACAGAACATTATTTAAGTGTGGATGTTTGGAGAAATAAAGAATAATTTGTATGGAGGAAATGTGACATATTAGATATTTATTTATTTAAAAAAATTAATGTTTATTTTTGAGAGAGAAAGAGAGACAGAGGGTGAGCTGGGGAAGGGCAGAGAGAGAGGGAGTCACAGAATCCGAAGCAGGCTCCAGGCTCTGAGCTGTCAGCACAGAGCCTGACGTGGGGCTCAAACTCAGGAACCTTGAGATCATGACCTGAGCTGAAGTCGGATGCGTAACAGACTGAGCCACCCAGGAACCCCTAGATATTTTTGTATAAAACCTCCTTCTTTTTGGAAAGATTTGTCCTTAAAACACTGGGGCATTAGAACGTGGAACCAGAATGCCTTGCATTGGAAAGCGAATAGGAGAATTTAGGGAACTAATACAAATTTGGCAGGGAGTACTGAGAATGAATTTTTCATCTACATATTTATTTTTAATTAAGGCATTGTTTACATACAATAAAATTCAGCCATTTTAAGTACACAGTTTGATTAATTTAGTGATTCTGTACAATCACTTAGAAATCGCAGCAATGTCTAGGGCTCCCTCGGGTGGTTTGCAACCAGATTCGTGTTTCTAAAAGGGATCAACCTTGCCTTCTATACCGGTGTCGTTTCTCACCGTAACCACCAAGAAATTAAGCCACACAGCTTAGTAAGGTTGAAAATAAAGCTTGCCTCCAAAGAAAAGCAGGAGGAAGGGACTTTACAATCATTTGTCTGGATATGACTTTACTCTTCTGGGGAATTCTGTCTTGGGAAACTGAGACTGGACGTAACTTTATTGTTTGTTTCCGAGAAGAAATTCTTAGAAAAATAAGTTACTAAACTGGATTTATCAACCAACTGTTTACTTCACAGTATCCATTTAAAAAAAAAAATTGCCTCTTATACACTAATTCTAAACTATTACACCCCAAATGTTGCCCAGGCTAGCCTGGCCTCCGTATTGAAAGTCCTGTCTTAAACTAGACTCCCGGAACTTTATAAGTACTTTCTCTCCAGCCTCCCTCTTACAAGATAGTACTTAGACTCTGTTAAGGGGAATTGTCTCTATCACTGCAGACAGCAAGAACCCTGATTTACTTGATCAACAGGTAGTTTTGATTTCCTTTCATGGGCTCAGCAATAAACTTCTCATTTGCTCCTAACTGCCACCCTAGGAGGAAGACAGGACAGACGTGTTCTACAGGACACAAAAATGAAGCCCAGTAATGTGACAGGACTTTTGGTCTTTTGACTTTAATCTGGGGATGTTTCCAATATGTGGATCTGCTTACTAAACAGTAACATCTCAAATTAAGTATGAAGAATTCTAGTCCCTGGAAGACCTGAAATGAACAAGTGTGCATCCTAAGGCACTAAATATGTGCCTTACAGATTAATCTTCTTTAACCTTTTTTTCATCTTTGTAAAATCACTTGCCATGGTGTTATATTCATGGTCAAACCTTTATGGTCCCCAGTTTCCTACAGAGTAAATTGCATATTCTTATCTTGACATTAAAGACTCTTCCTAATCTGACCCCAAACTTTTACCCTTTGGTTTATTCTCCATTTCTGTCCCCCAGGAACCTCTCCTAATCAGAATAATGTTTCCTTGTTCCCACCCCTTGGTACCAGGTGTTTTGGTCCCTATGCTTTTGTTCTATCCTGTTAAACATGACTGTGAAGATAGTTTTTGCTTATGTTTTATCTCCAGCAGGCCTGTTTCACCTCTATTAAACTAAAAACAACCCTGGTAATTCATAATTGTTCAATTAACGGATTATCAACAGCATATTGCTTCAGGAGATCAAATTGCCCACCTTAATCCCAGCTGAGGGTAGGAAGAGAGAAAGGACAAGTGTGAAGGTGTAACTATCTGCCTTAATATGTTATTTCGGGAAAGTCACACAGGTTAATTCACATTCTTCTTGTGATGAACACAGTGGTAAAGTCAGGCTTATGAAACAACGCAGTGGTAAATTCTGAGGAAATGAATCACTTTGGGGGAAAATCTAAACGATGGTGTTAGGAGACCAAATAGTTTGTACGGAAGGGAAACCGACTCTATATGACTTTAATTATTCACCCTATTAACTGTGACACTGTGGTTTTAAAATCTCTTCATTACTCACTGTAATTAAGTGGCACAGCAAACAACAGGATGTCAGAAATCACATTCAGAGAAGACACGCCGTGAGTGATGGAGTGCATACCATATATAGACAAAACATTTTGAACAGAACAATTGCTTTCACATCACTTCCCAGGACGCCTCACCTGCCTTGTTTTATGTTGTGTTAATTTTTTCAAGTGGAATGTATGCAAATGGGAGGCATCAATTTAGCACTTTCTGGTTTGCAACTCTGTAAACATCTGCTTTGCCAGTGGAGTAGCTAAGAGCTAGCAGGAAGTTCAGAATTGGGTGTGTATAATTGTTGATGGGTAGCAGTTGAATGTAAAACAAAACCCGTGGAAGGATAGGGAAAGAGAGGAGGCAACCATAGTCCACAGAAACAAGCTGAGCACTTTTCTGATGGGTTGATCCTGGCTTTGAATCTTTTAATTGTAAAAAAGGAGTGGAATTGGGAACACAAAAGAGGTAAAGGTGAGCGGATGGAGAACTGGTAGGTTTTTGTTTGGTTTGTTTGAGTTTTGTAATGGAATCTCGTGAACAGTAGTACTTTCTGCTTGGGACAAGGGGTTGCTGAAATAAAAGAAAAGAGATCTTTAAAAAAATGTTTGTTAGTTTATTTATTTTGACAGAGAGAGAGAGAGAGAAAGAGTGTAAGCATGCGCAGGCATGCGCACAAGTGGGGGAGGGGCAGAAAGAGGAGGAGAGACATAATTCCAAGCAGACTCCCTGCCATCAGCACCGAGCCCCATGTGGGGCTTGAACTCATGAACCATGAGATCACGACCTGAGCCGACATCAAGAGTCAGATGCTTAACTGACTGCACCACCCAGACACCCAAGAAAGGAGATCCTTAAATAAGATTTTCTTTTCTCTTTTCTTTTCTCTCTTTTCTTCTTTCTTTCTTTCTTGAGAGAGAGAGAGAGTGAGAGGGCAAGGGAGTAGGGGAGAGGGGCAGAGAGGGAGAGAGAGAGAATCTCAAGCAGGCTTCATGCCCCACACTGAGCCCATGGGCTCTATCCCATGACCATGAGATCATGACCTTACCTAAATCAAGAGTCAGATATTTAAGCGACTGAGCCACCCAGGTACCCCAAGATTGTTTTTCTTTTTTATTGAATGTGATATGATGGCATTAGTAGCAGAATACACATTTTCCAAGCGCCTCCAGATACATACCAGGACAGATGATACCCTAGGTCATAAAATCTCAACAGATTAAAAAGAAATAAAATTATACAAGGGGCACAACGTAATCCATTAAAAAATCAATGGAATTTCTGAATGGATTTCATTGTTAGACGAGGGGCACAATGGAATCCATTCAGGAATCAGTAAGTAAGAGATAGCAGGCAGTCTCCAAACACTTAGAACTGAACAACTACTTCTAAGTAATCTGTGTGTTTCAGAAGAAGATTTAAGGAATATTTAAAACATGCATTAAACTTAATGAAAATCAAAATACAACATATCGAAGAATATGGGGTACAACCAAAGCGGTGCTTCTAGGGGCAAGGATGCAGGCTCATTTGGCAGTTCTTGGTGTGATGGAGTATTTCTGTATCTTGGTTATGTGGTGGCATTATGAATCTACACATGTGATTAAAAAAGGTAAACACACACATTTTTCTAATGTTAAATCCCTGGTTTTGATAGTGTCACAATTATGCATAATTACCGTTGGAAGAAACTAGCAAAGGGGTATGTGGGATTTCCTGTTATTCTTCTTTCCAAGCATTATCTTAGCAAGTCCTGTCATTTTCCCCCTATACAGTTTAGATACCTGAAATACTCTGCATTTTACCCCCTTTGGGTTTTTGTTGCATATGTTATATGTAATTGACACGTTTGTGATATGTTAACATTTAACTGAATAGATCACAATAAAACATCTAAAGATAATGTGATTTAGTTAATTCTCAGGAATGTTTCTGCTTTAGCCTTCATTTACTTATCTCATATTTATTCTTATAAAAGTTTTCACTTGAGGGAAATGACTCAAAGAGTGTTCTGCAAAGTGTATACAGTGAAATTGAAAATATGTCTTAAAATTGTTTGCTTGGCTGAGTCTCTGACGTTATCTCTTTGGCCTAGTTCCACATTTCCTCCCTAAAATTCGCATGTAACAATTCAGCTAATTTTTGTATACAAAGTCTGTTCATATCCTCATTTTTCTCTCTCCTTTAACCCTAAACCATCCTAAGACTTAGCATTGACACAGATAATATTTAATATCTTTATACTGGCCTAATTCTTACCAAGATTTCAGCTTGAATGCCACCTTCCTGGAAAAGCCTGCTCTCATAACTCAGCCGAAGCTATAGGACTGCTTCGTTCCAACCACATGTCTGTGTGTTAATTCGTAGCCTAGTATTTGTTACTGTGGGGGATTTTCTATAGTATTTGTTTACTAATTTAGCCTTCCTTCTCCATAGTGTGTATGTTACCTGAAAACAGGGATCTTTGTGTGTGCTCACTACTGAACCTTCATTAATAATAACAGAAAACACTTAAAGTTCTCGATGTTTTTTGATCATTGTTCTAAATGATGTGTATATATATATATATGTGTGTATATATGCATATATATGTATACACATATATACATGTATACATATATACATTAATACATTTAATGTTATATATTTATATATAACTAATATCACAATATATACTTGAATATATAAATATGGATTTATATAAACCAGCACAAATTTGAAGTGATTTTATTTCTATATAAACAATAATACATGTTGACTAGTTGTCATAACAGTGTAAGTACATTTCATTATTGCCATCATACTATTTTATGGTGGAGAAATGGCACAGACAGATTAAGTAAATTCCTCCAGGTCACAAAACCTGGTAAGTTGCTGAGAAATAATTCAAACCCAGTCAGTCTGGCTCCAGTCTTTGCTCTTAATCCCTAAGTTAGAGCACCTAGAATGGTTTTGAGACCATATTAGGTTTTTAATTAATATTTCTTGATTCAGTGAAAGTGTTGAATTGGCTCCCTAGAAGAGACAGTTACTTTTTGACTTAGCATATACAGAGTTTGCTTTACGTGGCTAAACATTTTATATCTAGAAATAATTTTACTTGTGAACTTTTTTGGGGGCAGTAGTCTATAAATTACATCTTTATTATTTACTAATGAATTCTAACCTATTCATTTAAATGAGTCTTATTGGTAATGTATGCAATTGTATCCTGAGCATTTGAAAAAGAAATTTTTCTAATCAGAGAACAAATTAACTATTACATCAATGAGATTTAACAATGCATATCCATATTATTTTTTAAAAAAATATTATAGAACCCAATATACAGGTGATTTGCAAATATATACTTTTTAAAATATTTATTTTTGAGAGAGAGAGCGAGAGGGGGCAGAGAGAGAGAGGGAGAGAGAGAGAGAGGGAGGGAGACAGAATCCAAAACAGGTTTGGAGCTTTCAACTCAGAGCCTGACACGGGGCTTGAACTCATCAACCATGTGATCATGACCTGAGCTGAAGTCGGACACTTAACCAACCAAGCTGCCTAGGTGCCCCTGCAAATATATACTTAATATTATTATAACATAGCTGAAGAATGTCTATGGCAATCCTTGGTTTTATTATGTAACATATTCTTTTTTTTTAATGTGTATTTATTTTGAGAGAGAGAGAGAGAGGAGAGAGAATGAATGAGGGAGGCAGAGGCAGACAGAATCCCAAGCATGTGCCACACTCAGTGCAGAGCCCAATGTGGGGCTCTATCTCATGAACTGTAAGATCATGACCTGAGCCAAAATTAAGAGTTGGATGTTAACAACTGAGCCACCCAGGCACATTTTTACTTTAGCATATTCTTAATAATTTTTAGCATATTTAAAAAAATTTTTTTTAACGTTTATTTATTTTTGAGACAAAGAGAAACAGAGCATGAACGGGGGAGGGGCAGAGAGAGAGGGAGACACAGAATCAGAAGCAGGCTCCAGGCTCTGAGCCATCAGCCCAGAGCCCGACGTGGGGCTCGAACTCACGGACCGCGAGATCGTGACCCGAGCCGAAGTCGGACGCTCAACCGACTGAGCCACCCAGGCGCCCCAATTTTTAGCATATTTAATGTGGTGTCCAGCTCTTAGGGAAATCCAAATATCTGGCACAGCCTTGGCTCTGAGAAGCCCAGAGACTAGGCTTACTTTATAGAGCCTCCTATGACCAGGAACTCTTAAAGGCATTTTGCTTTCCCTTTTCCTCATATCTTGGATACTGTTAAATGGAATTCAGAAAATATAGTTGCCTGTTAAGAATGGTGTTAGCAACTGAAGAAAAATTGAGTCGCTCTTTTATTCACCTGAGTCCTCTCTGTATTTGGATCTAGAGAGTGGGTCTGGGGTTTCAATAAGGAATAAGAGCTTGAGAAAGGTAGATTATTCTTTGTTGTAAGTAGAAACATTTTGGTGTCCCTAGGGCAGAAATGCAAGGAGTCCGGATGGATGAAGGGAAGGGGGAAAGAACAAAGGACAGGGGGAGAGAGCCCCCGAGGGCGAGCGCTCAGTAGTGGTGTATGCCTTGAAAAGTCAAATAAGCACTTGGAAACAGGTGTCTCATCATCCTAAAGGCCTTAGTAAATATTCCTAATATTGACACATTAAGAAACACATCAAGGAAGACGTTCTGTTTGCTATTTAGTTTTGTTTGTATTGTTTCTGTAAATCACAAAAACAACTGCTTTCATGACTGCATTGATAGTGATGAAGAAGGCTTCGGGCTTTGTGCATGAAACCTGCATAGGTTATCTCTAAATTTGAAGAACGACTCTGTCATCCCCATTTGCTAGTACATAACTTGGACCCAGTGACATAAGTAATTTATGCAAGATTACACATCTAGTCACTGGCAAAAAATGGGAGCCAACCTGTGAATTCTTGTACACGTCCAATGTGAGTTGAGGTCACCATTGCTTCTGATTCTTCCAATGCTGCGCTAGACCCTGAGGGGTATGAGCTCTGCTTGTTTCACACACATGAGATCTTGTATATACCATTCTTGCTGTTGTGAGGACACCTTTTCCACTTTCTTTGGCATAGAAGTTTCTGTGTGCGATTAAAAACGGATTTAAGGAAACAAAAGAACAGCTTAAGCATATTTTTTCAGTAACTTTGACTACAGAACATAGTCTCTGTCTTCTTTATAGCTTGTACACATTCCATGATGGTGGATACTTTTGCTACTGAACACGATACCGATGGTCATCCTGACTTGGTCGTGAGACTGTGCCCGCTTCTGGACCAAGAGAGTGAGAAGACCAAAGACTGAACCATATGGTGTAGCACTGATTAAATAGTTGTCAAATTAAAAGGCAGTTGGAGGGGCGCCTGGGTGGTGCAGTCGGTTAAGCGTCCGACTTCAGCCAGGTCACGATCTTGCGGTCCGGGAGTTCGAGCCCCGCGTCGGGCTCTGGGCTGATGGCTCAGAGCCTGGAGCCTGTTTCCGATTCTGTGTCTCCCTCTCTCTCTGCCCCTCCCCCGTTCATGCTCTGTCTCTCTCTGTCCCAAAAATAAATAAACGTTGAAAAAAAATTAAAAAAAAAAAAAAGGCAGTTGGAATGAGAAAGCGACCCTAATATTCTGTTCCTATTAGTTAATTGTAACCAGAGCACAGTCTGTCAACAAATGAAGTCATACCCTGTCTCTCAATCCTTCCTGCACGTTCGAGGAAGAAGAATGATTTGGTGACCAACGGATAGCTTTGAAACAGAGAAGGCATAATTTCTTTATGCTTTAATATCTTCTTTTTTTTTTTTTCAGTTTTGGAGATGTTGATTACATACACACTTTCGTAAGATGGCCGCTATTAAGAATAATGGTTTATTATTAAGGTCACTGTAAAATTCAAGATAATGAGGTTAGGAGAAATATTTGTGAGTTTAATACTAATGAACAAAGGCACGTTTTGTTGGGCAAAAAAGATTTTTTGGTATTAAACCACCCAGTGATAAATAAATATGAGTACATACATATTCTTATACACATCGAGAGATGCCCCAAATTTGGGAGGTCAAGCATGCACCAACTATCTGGTTTAGTGATCAAGAGCAATTTTTCAAGTTGTGTAATCCTAATTGTTTTTATTTCAACATCACTATTATAAAAATATAATTTTTAAAAAAGTTTTTATTTGGAGAGAAAGAAAGCACAAGTTGGGGAGGATCAGAGAGAGAAGGAAAGAGAGAATCCCAAGCAGGCCCAACACTGTCAGCACAGAGCCTGATGCGGGGCTTGAACTTAAGAACTATGAGATTGTGACCTGAGCCGAAACCATGAGTCGGATACCTAACCTACTGAGCCACCCCCAGATGCTCCAAAATATAATTTTAACATAAATGTAGCATTTGAATTCCCTTTAGTGTTGAAGGTTTTGATGAGTCCAAAGTACTTAGCATCCATGGATAGCGTTAGAAGTGACAGTCAAAATACAGATCGACAGTGGCCGAATTATATATTACAGTAGAATTCTGACCCAGAACTTCTATAGCAACCAGTCCAGGAATCCAAACCACAACCACAGCAATCAGCCCAGAAACGTCAAGATTGGTCAGTGACTGCCACGTCCCTATACTTAGCCCTGGTTTTCAAGACACGATCAATCAGAGTCAAACATGTTTCCCAGACTGATCATCTAAGATGGCTTCCTGCCCACCTCCCCCTTCTCCATGCCATGAACTGTGGGAGATGCAGGAGCGAAGCATCAAAAGAAAAGACTTCGAAAGGGAAGGGCTGGAGAAGGTGCAAGGCCTTAGGACATGTTTACGTAGCCAGCGGAAGTGGCTTGTAAGGCTTGTAAGGAACACATAGAGCCATTAACACTGTCCAGGGCCAGATCCTCCTCCACACCTGACCCTTCCTAGTGTTAAAGAAACCAATTAACTCGAAATTCAACCTTGTAAAGCTAAACCCTTAGATTAACACTTGCTTAGCTGCCTTTATGCACGTAGCCTTTAGCAATTATCTTAATAAAAAGAAGCTACATTCTGGAGTTGGGGGGGGGGGGCTCATTCCGACTTGAGTATGAGGACCTTCACTTAACTGCACTTTGCAGACTAATCTTTCGTGAATCTGGCCATACTCCCTGCAACAGTGAACCTCCAGTCAAAGCTCAGCTGAAACCTTCCCCCTTTTTTTACTAGAAATTGTCCCACTCTCTTGCTTGCCTTTGAACCTCTATCAAATGCAAGAGTTGGCTGACTCTTTTGCTCTAGCAAGCTCTGAATAAATAGCTTCCGTTTGTTCTCATTTGGGTGGTCTTTGTTTATTTTCGCAAAACCAATATGAGAAGAGACTTATAAATCAAATAAATTAGATCCAAAAAACAAAAGCCGAGTTTAAAATGTGATTCAGCAGTTTTTACTACAAGTTGTGTGACTGTCCCTACTATATTTAAAAGAATTAGATTATTTCTTTATTGCCAAAGAAATATTTCATATGCAGCAAATGAAATTAGTAAAGGAAAAAGTTTTGCGTCTTTTAGGTTTTCTCGAGATGAGGATATCATGAAACTGTTTTTCATTAAAAATCAAAGTCTGATCATGTTGGTACTCAACTCAAAATCTTTCCATGGCTTCATAGAAACTTTCTTAAAATTACTTATTTTGTCCAGTGTTTAGTATATGCACTTTCAGGGGAATAAAGGGAATTCTGATAGTACCAGCCTGTATATACAGTAAGAATCAAGTTATTTTAAAATCTTTTTCCACCCTCCCATCTCCTACCACTTCTACTTGAGGATTACATTCTCTGTTCATATTGAAATATCCAACAGTTTTGAGCACACTTGATTCTCTTGAATTCTTGGAAGTCAGTTCAATTCAATTCAGTAAAGAAGCCCTGACTGTCTAACAAGCGCGGAGGTAATATCTCTGTCCCGGAGTTTACATCCTGCTGGAAAGGACATTTTCTAACTAGGCTGCTCCTCCTAACAGTTGAATCCCTGTGTCTTTCCTCCACTCAGTAAAGCTTTTCTTAAATCATCCGGGCAAAATTAATTGTTTCCGGTTCTAAACTTCCAGAACAGTATCTATACATCTCTTTTATATCCCATCACTTTTCTTTGCACTGCCTTAGGAGCATTTGTGCTAGGTTTTGCAATGTCTTTTTGCTAATTTTGCTGATATTTGCTACTACCTTTAAACCTTTTCAGTGGATGATATGTATCATGCTTCAGTTCACACTCATTGTCTCTTCTCTGCCTAATCTCTGGAGTAGGCATTCTCAGTATGACCATTCACACAGTGGTAGGTTGAGGATTACAGCGGGTCGTTAATTTTTGCAAAATCATGTAGTGAGTGGGCACAGATGCAGGATTCCAACTCTTGATTGTCTGGATAGTTGAAGACTTCAGTGACCTCCCTCCAACTCTGACTCTGTTAGACAATAAACCTTCCGAGGAACAATGTGCTCATTCATTTTGCATTCTTCCCTCCCTTTGCAAAGTAAGGATAAGACACAAGCTATGTAAAGTGTCTACCATAGTGACTGGCATGTTGTGTATACAGATATGCTCCATGGACTGACCAAGAAGGCATGCCCCTGCCCATGGGTCCCTGACTTCCCTTTGCGTAGAGCGTTTACTTTACAAAACTTGTGCTTGCAGGTTCTTTCTCTGCTTCTTTGGTGTGTAAATCTGGTTAAAAGCTTCCTGCAGATTTTATAACCCAGGACTTTCTTTCCCAGGGACCTGGGGACCGTTTCTTTGAAATGTAATAAAGGAAGATCTTGCCCTTATCTCTTAGTATCTTGCAAAGTTCTCAGAGTTGAGGTTCGAGGGAAGAGAATTAGGCTAGGTCTCTTAAAGACAAAATACTGGAAGTGAGTATCTCTCATATTAGTGTCAATTCAGTGGAGAAAGGTTAGTCTTTTCCGCAAATGATATAATAATTAGACATCTAACTTGAGGAAAAACATGAATTTTGATCTATACCTCATGTCACTTACAAAAATGAACTCCAAACAGATCATAGGTACATATATAAAACCTAAAACTAAAACTTTTGTGTATGTATGTATTTATTTTAAGTTTATTTATTTTGAGAGAAAGAGTGTGTGCAAGTGGGGAGGGACAGGGAGAGATAGGGAATCCCAAACACTGCATTGTGAGTGCAGAGTCTGACGTGCGGCTCAAACCCATGAACCATGAGATCATGACCTGAGCCAAAGCCGGACACTTAACCGACCGAACCACCCAGGTACCCCTAAAATTAAAACGTTTAGAATAAAATCTAGGAGAAAACTTTTGTGACCTTCACTTAGACCAATATTTCTTAAATACACACCAAAAATGTAATTCATAAAATAAGCAATTGATAATTCAAACTAATTAAAATTAGAGTTTTCTGTTTTTTCTAGAACACGAGAATGAAAAGAGATAGGCCCCCAGGGTTGGGATACAATATTTTCAAATCAAATGCCTGATAAACAATTAGAAAACACCAGGCTGCTTTAAATTATGGAAAAGAGATTTGGACAGCTATTTCCCCAAGAAAAGATGTGAGTGACAAGCACATAACAAGATTCTCAATATCATTAGTCATGGAGAAATGCAAATCGGGGCTATAATGACCTACCACTACACATCTTCTAGAATAGCTGAAGTAAAAAAGGACTGGCAATGTTTAATATTGACAAGGATGTGGGGAAATTGGAAATCGCATACATTCCAGATGGGGGTATAAAATGGCACGACCACTTTAGAAAACTATTTGGTAGCTTTCTAAAAAGTAACATGTACACCTCCCATGTGCTGTGGTCATTCTGCTCCTAGATATTTATCCAAGTGAAATGGAAAACATGTATCCATACAAACACTTGAACATGCATGGTTCTGGCAGTTTCATTTGGTATAGCCCCAAACGGAAAACAACCCACGTGTCCATTATGAGATGAATGGGTAAGCAGACTGTCGGTCATATATCTGTACAATGGAGCACTTCTTAGTGATGAAAGAACCTTTGATACATAATATAACATGGGTGATTCTCAAAATGATTTATTGAATGAGAGTAACCAGAGGGGGGGAAAAATACACATAGGTCTCACATATTATACAAGGCAATACAAGTCCTCCCTTTGAAACAAAGATCTTGCCTAAGAATATCCTATGTTGGAGGACAAGGTATCTCATTTCTGGTATTTCCTATTCTAAGCAATCAGTAGTGTCATCCAATCTCATTAAGCCAGCCAGTAGTAAAGAGATTTGGTGAGACTTCCATTATTGTACCTAACTTTGTAGTTTCCTAGAAAGAAAAATATGTTGACAAGTTGCTTGAAGAAAAAAAAAAAAAAAGATAGTCCTCTGCATTTATAGTAACATGTTTCTATCTCAATCTCAAGATTAGCTTTTAGCTAATTTATTGTGTCACGATTTCTTTGCTTTAAAATAGCCAACAGATAATGTTAGAATATTATAATTTAGGCCAAATAATATTAGCCTGCTACTCAACTGGTAACGTCAGTTACCAGCAGCCTTCAGGTCTGTATCTTAAAATTTTAGGATACAGGGGTTACCCTAACACCAGACTTTAGGAAATTTGTATGCAAAACGACCCATTGTATTTTCCCCCTTCCTTGTTCAAATCTCTTGGGCATTACTGAAAGTGATATGTGTTATGTGTGATGGTCATTTTGTGTTCTCATTTTCACTTCCAGAATTGAGTTGTTGTCAATTCTGTATCACATTACCTGTATGATTTCTGAACCGTTAAATTGTGCCTATACAAAGCATCACTGGAAGGGATTCACGAATTCCACCTGTGGCAGAGTTAGTTCAGCTGGGGACCAGAAACCCCTCAGATGCCTGTAAATCATATTTGGAATTACATGGTACTGGTTTCTTGGGGAGGTCCTAGCATGCAGTTGTAAATATCCACCTACCCCACATTTTATTTATTAAATACTACTGCAGATTCAAAAGCTAACTCCAGACATGTTTTTTTTTTTTTTTTTTTATTATAACTGTCCTAAATGAAACAATGATCTCAAGGTATTTGAGTTAAACCAGCAAAAGAACACCAGAGGGCGGGGCGGGGGGGGGGGAATTATGAATGAAAAAGAATTAAGAAAATTCCTCTTATGTGTCGTTCCATAGTATTGGGCAGAAACTGTCATTTCTGTAGTTATCTTTTCTGGGAACACTGTGTGAGTCTTGGCATTGTAGATTTCTAGAGGCTTTTAAATTAGTCTTAGTTTGAGGTCACCCATGTGTGAAACTCCACTGGTACATAGATTGGTGGCATGCCTAAACCATATCTTTAATCTGGACCCTCGTAGCTATAATCAAAAGAATTCGAAGTATTGCCTTTAGGCAAGGACAAAGCATTTGTACATTACTGTCTCTTGGTAGATCCAGTTACCATGTAGGAAATCATGTAAAATTTGGCAGGTATCTCCTTTGGAAAGGTGGCTTGTGCTTGTTTGACCTAATTATGAGTATACCAAGCAAGTCCTTGACAGTATTCAGCTAGGTTTTATGTGTAACATAGTGGACTCAGTTATTGTCAGAGTCTCTAAATATTATATATTACATGGGTTGTTTTGTTACGATCTCATAGGGAGAAAGTGAGTTTTGAGACTGTTCCATGGCCACGATTGCCAGTGGCAAAATTTTAGGCCAAGGGAGATCAAGGATTTCTTACGTCTTTGACACTTTTAACTTTAGTGCTATGTTTACTGTTTCTGAGTTTCTTGAAGACTCATGGTGATGTGAATATGAAGTAAAATATTAATGTTAATAGTATTAATAATATATTCCTATATAATATAACGTAATGTTAATATTAATAGAATAAACTTGGTAAGCAGTTTCTGGGGAGGGAGTATAGAGTATACTTTGCCAGCAATAGTCCTCTATCAGTGGAAATCTTCTATTCAGCCAGAAACTTTACAAACAGGAATTAATACATATTCATAGTTTAAAGATGGGCAGTTGTATGAGATTAATTTGCTGCAGAAAACTTTGAGGAGGAAGCTCTGAATCATTTTTTGCCTTTATGTATTCTTAGGATTTTGCTGGTTACACGTGAGACATGTGGAAACTATCTTTTTCGTTATGGTATGGGCAAAATAAAGGAGCAATTTGACCAGGATCCATTGGTTTAATTGTGGTGCTCCTGGGAAGCCACGACAGAATCATCAGAATTAATGACTACGGAGAAAGCATTCCTTTGATAGCCGATATATTTTTATTTTTCAAAGAATTTAGTTGATTGCATTGAGTTGACCAAAATCTTCCTAAACTTACTAGCACCTAATATACTTGGGTGGTAAAAGTCACTTGTTTGCCAAGGAAATTAGGCAAAGCATTGCCCTTTGCTTCTCGGGTGGTCTCTTATATGGGATTCTAAATTACAGATGTATCTGTTATTTTTAAATGTTTTTATTTGCCTTTTGAGAGAGAGAGGGACAGAGACAGAGATGGGGAGAGAAAGAGAGAGCGCGTGCGCGCGAGAGAGCATGAGATGGGGAGGGACAGACAGAAAGAGGGAGACATAGAATCCGAAGCAGGCTCCAGGCTCTGAGCTGACAGCACAGAGCCCGACACGGGGCTCAAACCCATGAACCTTGAGATCATGACCTGAGCCGAAGTCGGACACTTAGACGACTGAGCTACCCAGGTGCCCCACAGATATATCTGTCATTTAACTATATCTTGAATAGTTTCTGAGAAGTCACTGACTGTTTTACCATCCTTAATTGTCCTCCCTATTGAGGTGGTAATATCCTCAAATCATGCACAGCTCAAAAGCGTATCTACTATTTGTATAAATGTTTACTCTTTTAGCTTTTTTCAGGGTTCCAGCTCAAATCATAGGTACTCATTATAGTTATCTGAGCAGATTAAGCATTACGAAAGAAAATTCTTCAAAGACTGTAAATTCAGTGGTTACACCATGTCCCATGCAGGGAATGCCTTTGCCATTTTTAAGATAAAAGCCACATCAAACAGTATTAATTCAGCATCAAACAAGAGGGGTCTGTGAAATCAGACCTGAATATACTTAATTCCTTAATTATAGCCAAACAGCCAGGTATTCCCCTTCATCTAGAAGCAGTAAAATTGCAGGATTAAGATTTGAATAAAGTTTAATATTGGCAAACAAAGTAGGCAATGAAAGGTTTTCATAAGCTTTCACATGGTCAACTAAGAATTCACTAGAGTTCTTGGCATGTGGGGCCCATGGAGTTAATGGGAACAAACAAACAAACACAAACAAGTACTATATTGGCAGAAGCTCCAATGAATTTTGCTGCTGCAGATACTTCACACAAGCAGGAAATTATGCCTTTGCTCCTGGATGGAGGGTTACGCCAATGGCAGTAGACTGTCCTGTGAACCATCTTACTGTGTCCTAATGCACAGGCAGCCTGGTCTCTCTCACAAATAACAAGATGGATGGATTTTGCGTAGTTAGGGATACCCAGAGTTGAAGGTTGCTGCAGACAGGCCTTTAGTGAGGAGGGTTTTCGGTGTTTGGATCCATGGGAGGTACCGGTATGAGTAAATTCGGGTAAGGACTGAGCTGCATTAGAACAAATAACTATTATTGTCTACAAAAACCAGTCAATCCTAAAAGCAAGCAAGCAAACAAACAAAAATCACCAAACCAACCAACCAAAAACCTTTAGCTGTCTTTTAGTTTGGAGACAGATATAATTGGATGGCCGTTATTTTTTACAAAAATCCCATCTTCTGAGATTGTGACCCAAATATTTCACAGCTTCTTTACAGATTTGCAAGTTTATTCTAGATGCTTTATGCAGCTCTGCAGCTAATATTAAAAACTAGATGGAGTCCTGTGGACTACTTCAGGGGAACACAGCACTAAATCATCTACAGGCCATTTCAGAGTGGATATTCAAGCAAAAATCAAATCTTTAACATTATCATTTGGACATCGAGAGCAATATTGGAGAGTTTTCATACATAGCTGAGGCATACTGAAACAGCTATATTGCTAATTGTCCCACCATAAAAGCAAACAAATACTAGCTACCTTTACCTATTGGTGTCTACAGAAGACGGCAAATGAATCTGCCATTGTAAGTATTTATTTAGCAGACAGCAACTCCCTGGAACCTAGAGAGCTCCGTTCTATTGATTGCCCCTCGAGGCTTGTGCAGATAAGTAGCCTTTTCCATGAAGCTCCTTAACTGGCAATGTGGGAGTACTGCAGGGATTGGTACATGGTGCATGTGTCCCTGCCCTAATAGAGACTCAGTAAGGTATTCCTCAGTAAAGTATGCCAGAACATACTGATGTATAATTCAGGCAGGGGGTTACATACAATAATGAGAATTGTTATAAAGTCAGCCCCATATATTCCTCGCAGGTTCGTTGAATCTTTGGCACGAAGAATAGAGAGTAACTGATCTAATGCTTGATTTGTAGGGGCTAGCAGGTGCACAAAGTTGCACACCTCCATCTTGGATATCACACTTGGAGAACCAGCTGATCACTAACGTATTCTACATAAATATAATTTCTGAAAAGTAGATCTCTAGCACCTGCAAGTTAGGGCAAGGGGAGAATTGTGTATTGGTGCCATTGCCATTTTTTGAATCCACAGCCTGTAGTTGTAAGAGGGCTAGGTAGAATTTAAGTAAACTCTATGCAAATTAAGTTATTGCAGGCTTCATTCTAGTAAAGTCATATGCAGATTGTGGGGTCAGAAAACTATGGCCCTTGAGCTAATTCAGCCTGCTACCTGTTTTTATACAGCCTACAGGCTAAGAATCCCTTTTCTACTTTCAAATGGCCGGGAAAAAATCAAAAGAATAATATTTTACGATATGAAAATTCTATGACATTCCAATTTCAGTGTCCATAAAGTTTTATTGAAATACAGCTGTGCTAATTTGTTTACATATTATCTATGGCTGCTTTCACACTATGACAGCAGAGTTGAATAGTTGTAATAGAGATCATATGCGCCACAAAGCCTGAAATATTTCCTCTCTGGCCCTTTAGAGAAAAAGTTCGCTAAACCCTGTATTAAAGTGACCCAGGATGCTAATTCTTACATATTATAATTTTTTCTCAGCTTGACATACCTGATATTTGGGATATAATCTGTACACTAGACAAAGAACAATATGTATATGACAGTAGAAATGGAGAATCAAAGGTGTAGATTTTCTAGTAATTTGTTGCGTTGAATGGGGTATGTTATTTGGGATCAGGTTAGCGTCTGCCACCAGGCGATGGGTGTCTTTGTGCAAATATATTGGTAATTTCACCCTGCAGGAATTAATAAGTGAAACGTTGGCTTGAACCAAATAAGTGGTTCTTAAAGAACTGTATTCAGCCAAATTAGAAAAGAGAGTGTGGATTATTATTTGAAAATACATTTTTCTTTGGTTTATTTTGAGAGAGAGAGAGAGAGAGAGAGAGAGAGTGAGTGCACAGGCAGAAGATGGGGAGGGGCAGAGAGAGAGGGAGAGACAGAGAATCTCAAGCAGGCTCCACAGTGTCAGCACAGAGCCTAGGGCGGGGTTCTATGTCGTGAACCATGAGATCATGACCTGTGCTGAAATCGCTTAACCCCCTGAGCTACCCAGTTGCTTCTATTAGGTAACATTTAAATGACTAGTACTACATTGGCTATTTATCGCTCTGATGATTACTTAAATGGCATATTGACTTATGTCAGGGTGCCCGGGTGGCTCAGTCCGTTAAGCATCTTTCTCTCTCTCTCTCTCTCTCTCCCCCCCTCTGTCCCTCTCCCCTACTGTGTACTCTCTCTCTCCCTAAAATGAAAAAGATAAAATAAATATTGACTTATGTCATATGAGTAGAATCATTTCTTCTATTTTTTTTCTAAGATAAAAAATTCTACCAAGATTTTAGAATTCATTGTGATTCATAGCTTCTGTGTCTACGAGAAGTATTTTGAGTGCACTCTTCGCTAACACAAACACCTCGTGAATTGATCTACCATATTACATGTCAGAACAAATGGCCAGTTGTTCTCAGAAAATAAGGCAATTCCCATCGCAACCTCTACTCTAAACTTTTCTTTTTTTATCTTCATAGGCCATTTAAAAAAATGTGACTTAGGAATTACATCTATTCTTTTCTGCCAGTGTGTGCCCAATTACTTAAATATCTAACTTGTATCTATTGATCTCTATTGAAATCCCTTTGTCCTCAGAAACCTTTGAGGAATTCTCAACACTGTACAAGTATTTTGTTTTGTTTTTGTTTTTTTGTTTTTTTTCTGAAAGGTAAAAAATGGAAACCCTGGGGAGCTTATGTGTACAAGAGTAATTCTGACACGTTCCATCCATTTGCACCTGTAAAATCCCGTAAGTTGGTTTATTTCATGTTCACAATATTATGTCTTTTATAAGCCTCTCAGTGAAGTTGATTTTAGTTCTTGGATGATTGATATACAAAATGGTGTATAAAATGAATTATAAACACCACAAAGAAAAACTCATTACAGAGTCAAAATTGTATATATATGTATAGTATTAGTATATGTAGTTGAACTGGCTTAGGTATTATTGATAGAGACAGTTGAAAAATATTTTTATCAAGGCACAGTTAAGAATCTTCAAAGAATAACGAATAATGGGTAAAATACTAAGACAAGGAAAAGAAGGAAATGGCATCTTATTTTTTTTTACATATATGAGTGAATGAAATTTTATAAACCTCTAGACTTTGTAGCTTCCAACTGATGTAGGACAAATCCTAAATTATTGAAAGATAGTTTATGAAACTATTTTGGAAAAGAAGAGCTGATTTCTAACTGGTAACATTATTTCAATAGTTTAAATTCCTATGAGACCATATTCTTTCTCTCCTTTGATGGGGTCACTGGCTTAGGAAAGCACGGCTGGAGGACGTATGATTACAGGGGATTCACGTAGAGCCGACTGTGGGCTGTCAACAAAAATTTAATATCCTCATAAGTTCCTTATAAGAAATAAAGTGTCTGGAACAAGTGCAGTAATATTCCGCTGTATCCAGACCAGGCAGAGTCACAACAGGCTTTGTTTTCTCTTCTGAGCTCCACGTGTTGTAAGTAAACTTAAGAGAACAGAATGTGTCATTTAGTTGAGCGACCAAAAGGGTGAGAGGAATTGAAATTATATCAATAAAAAAAGGGGACAAGGTGTTTTGGAGCTTTATAGAATGCCCAAGACATCCCTTTGGATGAGGGATGATTGCCCTTGGGATTTAGTTCTAACTATATAGAATTAAGTTTACTTTTGATAGCTGCTTAATTTTTTGATTTTTTCCTATAGGCACAGGAGTTTTCCCCAAATTATTGGAATGCCTGGTCTTTCCCGTGTATTTTAAATGCATTTTTTAAAGTTCACTTATTTTCAGAGAGAGAGAGAGAGAGAGAGAGAGGGAGAGAGAGAGAGAATCCCAAGCAGGCTCCACACTGTCAGTGCAGATCCTGATAAGGGGCTCCAACTCAGGACCATTACGATGACCCGAGCCCAAATCAAGAGTTGTACGCTAAACCGATTGAGCCACCCACACGCCCCTTAATACATTTTAGATTTTACATTTCTGTGTATGGAGAATCACTTCCAACTAGGTGGTAGCCTACTTCATTCTGTTATTTGACCACTTCTAAAACACTTTACTAGACTGTTTTATTTAATGTACCATGATAGTATTTACTGATCTGGAAGAATATGCTCATCCTCAGTAATCTTGTTTAAAAAAATTTTTTGACTATTAACCATCAATCAACATTATCAATTTCCTTCACTTCCCTAGAAATTAAAGAAGTAGACAGTTCTGGTATAAAGCATGGTTAATTAAAGCACAGGCTTTATGGCATTAAATTCTGTGATGTTACTTTGTGACCTATGACTATTCCCTAACCTACCTGCAACTTAAAAATGTGAATAATACTAATACCTAGCTGACATAGTAACTTGGAGAATTTTAGGATACGCTACATGTAAAGTAGTTTGTATAGTGCATTATACCAGCTATATACTAAACAACTATTACTGTATTATTCTTCATAATACATTTTACAAATACGTTTTAGAATTTTAGAGTTTTGAAATCAGTAATTTAGGGTTGCCTTAACAAAGGACCATAGACTGGGTGGCTTAACTAACAGAAATTTACTTTCTCGCAGTTCTGAAAGCTGGAAGTCCAAGATCAAGGTGTTGACAGGATTGGTTTCTTCTGAGGCCTTTTTCTTGGTTTGCGCATGACCGTCTTCTCCTCCCTGTGCCTTCCTATGGTCTTCTCCCTGTCTGTGTCAGTATTCTGATTTCCCCGGGAAATTGGATTAGAACCATATTGGATTAGAACCAGCCCCTATGACCTCATTTTCCCTTAATTACCTCTTTAAGGACCCTACCTCCAAATGAAGTCACATTCTGAGGTACTGGGTGTGTGGGAGGGGTGGTGGTTAGAACTTCCAAGATGAATTTTGGAGGGAAACAATTGAGCTGCTATAGCAGTTGTGTTCATTTGGGAAAACTCTGAGACCTCTGCAATATTGAAATTTCCCATCAGGACGTATGTAGTGTTAAGCTGATTGCTGCAGTATTCACAACAGCCAACACGTGGAAGCAAACTAAATATCTATCAGTGGTTAAATAGAAAGAGAAAATCTGTCATATATACATATATATACACACACACACACACACACACACACACACACACACACACAATGGAATAGGATTCGACCTTAAAAAAGAAGGAAACTGTGCCGTTTATGACAACGTGGATACACCTAGAGGACATGATGTTAAGGGAAATGAGCTAGACACAGAAGGACAAATACAACATATGAAGTTACCTGTAATCGTCAAATTCATAGAGGCAGAGAGTAAAATGCTGATTTCCAGGGGCTTGAGGGAGAGGAAAATGGGGAGGTATCAGTCCAAGTATACAAAGTGCCAGTTACACAAGATGTGTAAGTCCTAGAGGTCTGCTAAACAGCAGAGAGCCTACGGTTAATGCTACTGCATTGTATACTTAAGAATTTGTTAAGAGGGTAGATCTTCAGTGTTCTTATCACAAAATAATAGTACAAAATAGAGCAGGAGGAAACTGCTGGTGTGTTTGGCAGAGGTTGTGGTGAGGGTTTTATGGTTGCATATTTGTGTGCAAACTCATCAAGTTGTGTACATGAAATTTGTACAGCTTTCTGTATGTCAGTCATACCGCAACAAAGTGTTTTTAAAGAAAAGACTGGTGGCAATCCCTTATGTATTTCCAATGGTGAAGGTACCGAGCGTATCTTGACACTTCATTTCCTGGGTGAAAGGTATGACAGAGCAAGAGTTGAAGTCTTGTTCCTGCTCCTCCTTTACAGTACCGCCTGGTGATACAGTCTCTAATTCTAGAAAATCAGTCTTATGTTCCATGCATAGTTTGATGTGCTTATTTTATTTAATTAATTAATTTATTTATTTATTTATTTAACGTTTATTTATTTTTGAGACAGAGAGAGACAGAGCATGAACGGGGGAGGGGCAGAGAGAGAGGGAGACACAGAATCAGAAGCAGGCTCCAGGCTCTGAGCCATCAGCCCAGAGCCTGACGCGGGGCTCGAACTCACGGGTCGCGAGATCGTGACCTGAGCTGAAGTCAGATGCTCAACCGACTGAGCCACCCAGGCACCCCAAATCATTTTTTAAAAATCAGAACAAAAGTTATAACAAAGTTTAAGTTAAGATTTCAAGACGTGAATTAAACCCTGTCACAGGAAGTGGCTTATCTAAGACTTCAGATGGGAACAGAAGCAGAGGGCTCTCAGATTCAGTGAGGATTTTGTGGTGCCAATTAAGTCCTGGACTGATTCTTCCAAGAGAGCTTGAATTTAGGGCTGTGAAGGGTGAGAGCGGTGGCCTCTGATTTGACGTCCCCTATATCCTTGCTTTACTGAAATTGGGGAGTGACAGATTTCTAATTCCCAGGAGAATGGAAATCAGAAGGAATGGTCTAAAGAATTGACTGGGAAGACAGTTTTGACTACAGTGATCGCTGTCCTTAAATTCGTTAATGAAGCAACTATTTTTCCGCTTTCTACCCTCGGGCACGTTTTGAGATACCTCGTAAATAAATGACTAGTGAAGTGCTTTCAATTCTTCTGGAATCAGGGAATCATGTGTATAGTTTATTTTGTGAACTGTTCTGCTTATACCTCTATCATCTATATTCTTTGACAGCCACAGTTCTCGTTGAATTTCCCTTATACTTAAGTCTAATAGAAATGCTCTAAAAATGTGAATGAATTCTGCTTTCTCCCATTTGCTTTCATGTGCATGTGTTTTTCTACGGTGGGAATGCCCTTTGCCCCTGCACTGGCTGGCTAATTTCTCATCCTGCCAGATTTGGTTCAGTCCACAGCACTCACAGGGCTGCTTCTCCTGATCATCCACTAATCAGAGTTTGGTTCTTTTCCTGTGCAACCACGTTCTAAGTTTCTTACTTACCCGTAATGCTTACCTGATGCTCTAAAATTTTGGTTTGTCTGTTCTTATGAGAGACTACGAGCTATGTCAGAGTAAGAAGCATGGTTTCTAAATGTTTTCATCTTTGGCGGTAATGTAACACCTGGAAGATTAGAGCTAATGAATGAACCCTTGTTAAAAGAATAGGAGAAAAGGGGTGCCTGGGTGGCTCAGTCGGTTAAGCGTCCGACTTCGGCTCAGGTCGTGATCTCGCGGTTCGTGGGTTTGAGCCCCGCATTGGGCTCTGTGCTGACAGCTCTGAGCCTCGAGCCTGCTTCAGATTCTGTGTCTCCCTCTTTCTCTACCCCTTCCCCATTCATATTCTGTCTCTGTCTCTCTCTCTCTCAACGATAAATGTTAAAAATATTTAAAAAAGAATAAAAGAATGATATGCATACAGTGAACGTAACACACGCTGATACCCAACTGCATACATCAACAGGAAATTGTCCAAAGCCACATTCAGAGGAACATGACCCTAAAACCGCAAAGCCTTACTACCCTTCCTTTACTGTCAATGTCATTGGAGATAAATCTGATTCTCAGTGTTGGGTATGAAATGATAAGTGATAAAGCGAATCGCTGAACTCGGAGGGGATGCTCAATGATACTGTACATGAAGGAAAGAGCATTTCTCTTTCTGCGTAGCAAAGGAAGCCATTTTAGGCTCAGATATCAAGGAGAAAGTTAGTTTCATCAAAAGGAACAAATTATAGTAACACTTTTGCAACAAAAGCTTGTGGCAGAATGCAAAACACAGAGGCAGAACACAGCATTATCAAGTCGGAGAACAAAGAGTACTTCAATTGGAAAGAAGCAAGATAGAAGCTGCAAGGCAATCTAGAGGCCAAATGTGTGATGCTTATTAACTCATGAACTAATGGGTGGCCTTTTTAAAAACACATTTAAAGGACAAATGATGATTACTTCAAGTGAACCTGAAAAGTGTAATAACAAGTTCAGAATTATCTTCCAAGATGGAAATTACTAGGCATACATAAAAGAAAAAAGAAACAGGGCAACCATTCAGTCACCAATGTCCCAGCATGCGGGGCTGTTTCATGGAGTGGTGAAAAGGATTCTAAAATGCACCTTAGTGGGAAAGTATGAGAATAATCAGATAATTTGGGGGAAAAAAATAAGGTGAACTGCAAAAGTTAAAACCATGCTTTATATATTTCTAAATGGTAACGTTGAGACAGAAAGATTGATGGAATCAGATGGAACAGGTCAGTGTTTATGTAATGTTACTAGGAGGAGGGTCTCCTCTACTAGAGGTATTAGAGGTAGCTTTTGAGCTTTCAAGGTGGTCCCTCTGTAGGCTGGAGAGAGAGGGAGGGGGAGGGGGAGGGGGGAGAGAGAGAGAGAGAGAGAGAGAGAGAGAGAGAGAGACACAGGTGGGGGAGGGGAGGGAAGGAAGGAGGGAGGGGGAGGGGGAGGAGAGAGAGAGACAGGTGGGGGAGGGGAGGGAAGGAAGGAGGGAGGGAGAGATTTAGTTTAAGGAATTGGTTTATATGATTTGGGGGAACGGCAAGTCCAAAATTTGGAGGTCAGAACGACCAGAAACTCAGGGAAAAGTTGATACTGCGGCTGGAGTTCAGAAGCCGCCTGGAGACAGAACCCTCTCTTCCTTGGGGGTCCCTCAGTCTTTTTCTCTATGGTCTTCAAATAGGTGGATGAGGCCCGTGCATATAAGGAGGATAACCAGATTTGAATGTTAAGCATCTCAGTCTTGATTTTGGCTTGGGTCATGATCTCACCGTTCATGGGTTCTAGCCCCATGTCAGCACAGAGCCTGCTTGGGATTCTCCTCTCTCTCTCCCTCTCTTCCTCTCTCCCTCGCTCCGCCCATGCACGTGTGCTCATGCACGTGCTTTCTCAAATAAATTTAAAAAAATAATATTAAAAAGATATAAATGCTAATCTGATGTGAAGAAATGTCTTCATAGCACCATCTAGACTGGCGTTTGACCAAATATCTGGGTACCATGGATTAGCCGAATTGACACAGCAGATGAACCATCACAATGATATCTCTCCTCATTTCTGTGTCCCTTTTCTTTCTGCAAACAACAAGCAAACAGTGGTAGACAGAAGCACACTCCCCCCAAACTTCTTCTATTGGAAAGAATTTGAAACGTTCTTTGTTCAAATTTTTTATGCCTTTGTTTTTTATTTGTAGGAACCTATTAAAATATCTGCAATTCAGGGCGCCTGGGTGGCTCAGTCAGTTGGGCATCCGACTTCAGCTCAGGTCACAATCTCGCGGTCCGTGGGTTCGAGCCCCACGTCGGGCTCTGGGCTGATGGCTCAGAGCCTGGAGCCTGCTTCCGATTCTGTGTCTCCCTCTCTCTCTGCCCCTCCCCCGTTCATGCTCTGTCTCTCTGTCTCAAAAATAAATAAATGTTAAAAAAAAATTTAAAATATCTGCAATTCTATTTTGTAAATCATATCGTTATTTAATGATTTCGAGGATTACTCCAGTATTAACTTTTACACTTAACTAATGATAACATTACTTTGTGTATTTGCTATCTTAATGTGAAATGGGCATTTTTGTGGATGTGTAGATAGGGGAATTACTTGAATTATTTGATCTCAGATGAAAATTCCTCCTGAAAAAATAATTCTGTTTGCTTCTACAGGTTTCCGCAATCACTGTAGATCCACGAGTTAGAATTTCTACTAAATTCTTGCAGCTTTTTGCGCTGCCCAAGTGGTTTCTATTAGGACTATAAACCTACCTCAGGACTGGAGCATGGTTGCAAAAGTCTCAGGAATTTTTTTATTTTTATTTTTTTTTTTTGCTTTTCCTCACTGCTCAGGGCCAAAGCTTCAAGAAAGGATTTCTCTAATCAAGGCAATGGTATAATTATTGCTAGTTTTCTCTCCAGAGTAATTGTTTCTTTCCTACACTGTCGTGCATGGATGAAATAAATATGTGTATTTGTTGGTTTTACTTTTTTGGTTATTATCAGAGAAGGTGTTAGTGTAGTCAGCTGGGTATATTAAGTATATAAGTTACTTAGGTATGTTTTTCAATTTATCACATTTTCCCTTAAAAATCACTACTCCGGGGCGCCTGGGTGGTGCAGTCGGTTAAGCGTCTGACTTCAGCCAGGTCACGATCTCGCGGTCTGTGAGTTCAAGCCCCGCATCGGGCTCTGGGCTGATGGCTCAGAGCCTGGAGCCTGTTTCCTATTCTGTGTCTCCCTCTCTCTCAGCCCCTCCCCCGTTCGTGCTCTGTCTCTCTCTGTCCCAAAAATAAATAAACGTTGAAAAAAAAAAATTAAAAAAAAAAATCACTACTCCATTGGAAATATCTGGTTGCTATTGAAATATTGTTAAGTTATGAATTCTCTTGTTTTGAATTCATACAGAGAATTTTTCTCTTTCACTAAGAATTTTCAAAAAACACATCATTTGAGTATTTTGAGTGCAGTTGACCTTCAAACAGTGCAAGGTGGGCGTGTCAATCAACCCCCTGCACATGTGGACGTCCACGTATGATTTTTGACTCCCCCAAAACTTAACCACGAATAACACACTGTTGATGGGAAGCCTTACCAAGAATTTGAAGTGAGGTCTTCATAAATAGGCATTGAATGTAAGTACATTAATTTGGGGTTGGCACTAAAAATATTGAAATACACATGTGCCTATTTTATTCTGAGAACTCTGGATTTCACCTGTGGAGTGATTTCAGCATCATGACTGTTGCTGGGGTTTCTGACTCCGTGACCTTGCAATTTAGGAAATTGGAAACACAGAAACTTATGGCTTGACCCTATTCCTAAGCCCTCTTCTCTTGGAATCTCGGACAGAGTTCAACACTTGGATGTAGCTTGAAAACAAATTTGTGGTTTTGGGTGTTGCTGATCAAGCCACAGATGTCAGCGTAATAAATATCTCTACAAGGGAAATCTGAAGTTTTCCTTGGTAACATGGATTCCTGCTGGGCAGCACAAGTTTCTTTTCGAGTTTGAATTCCTCCTTGCTAAAACTCTAACTTACTTCCTCAGTTAACAGAAAAGGCCACTGCTCATTGCTCCCTAAGCAATATTTCCTCTCCTTGAAGATTAGGGGTCCATTCAACCTTCTCCCTTTTGAGCTGTAATGAACCTCGTTTGTCTCTCGTTCTCTCACGGGGACAGTTCCCTGGCTTTTCATGCCTTGGTTTGTTCCTCTGTGGCCTCTTCCTCAGACGCCCATCACCACCTTCTTGTCAGGGTTTCTGAAGAGCCAGGAGCTACCCATGGTCTGCCCTATCTTGGCAGACAGATAGCAACCGTCTTCTGCAAGAACCGTCTTCTGGCCCAGACTTCTCCCAGGCAGCAAAAAGGACTTCTTTCTCTGACCCACGCACACTGTAGATTTTTAGAAATCGTGTCAAACCTCCAACGCGTCTGAGGAGAGTCCCTTCGCTACGCGGGGTATCCCTTAACCCGGGCACCTCATCCTGGGGAAACCACAGTGGCATCGAGTGACAGTTCTTTAATGCTTCCTAAAACTGTCAACCTCCTGTAAATATTTCATTTCTTTTCGGGAAAAGAGCAGAGATGTTGTTAAACATAACTCAATTCTTTGAAAAGTTTAGACGCTGTGGCTTGTCAGCAGAACAAATAGACACAGCTCCAGTGGGCCCAGCGTATGAAATCTCTAGCAGGCTAATCCTACAGGATGCCAACTTGTATGCTTCAGTGACAAAGCACTCCAATAATCGTTTGCTACAGAAGTATATTTTACAATCCAATGAGCTAACAAATTCTAACCCACCGAGCTTAAAACAAGATGAAATAAAATAAAACATAAAATGTTCTTGTTCTGCAGAAGTGGGCATGGCAATTTCTTGTGGCTTTTTTTGGAAAAAGATTAAATTTCAAGGAGCTCTTCTCACGGAGTTGGGTAAGAAGAATTCATAAAGAAATATTCGTTAATAGCTTGGGTGTTATTAAAAAGCTGTCCGAGTTTTGTTTTTCTTTTCCCCCCTCATGGTCTGAGAAGATTTTATTTAAAGCCTTAAGCAGGATAAATTAATGTTCTGTTCATCCCTTCTGCTGTCTTCACTTGTTTATTAATTAGCATAATCTTCTAACATTTAGCAAGATAAAGCCTGGTGAACACAGGGGAGATACATTTAGAAAAGAAATACAAAAGCTGGTGAGAATTCTACCTCATAGCCAGCCTTCTCTCTTTATTAATTTTCATCAAAGGAGGTTTGACTGTAAACACATCATCACTTTATATTTTCGCGTAATGCTTCCTCATTAGCGGCAAGAGAGAGACTGAGGATACGGGTGATAAATCTGCCTGTCCTAAATTTATTGTGGTATCTTAGAGTAAAATAGAAAGTGAGAACTTTGAAGATGTTTCAGGATGAAATTTAATACTTGGGTCACCACGGCCAGGATAGCAGGCTGTGGAAATTCTTCCACCTTCTCAGAGGTTGTCCTAAACCTGCTTTTCCCATTCACAAATATATCAGACCATTTTATAGGTCAGTCACTGGACCTAAGACTGACACACACTTTCCTTCTGGAAGCACTGTCTGGTAGGATCATACAGACATTAGTTAAATATGCATGTAATAACTATTTAAACCTATGAGAATTACTTAGAACAATAAAAGCAACAGTAGGAACAAATTAATTAATTTTAATTTTTTTTTAATGTTCACTTATTTTTGAGAGAGAGACAGCCAGAGCGTGATTGGGGGAGGGGACGAGAGAGGGAGAAACAGAACTTGAAGCAGGCTCCAGGCTCTGAGCTGTCAGCACAGAGCCTGATGAAGGGCTCGAACTCACTAACTATGAGAACATGACTTGAGCAGAAGTCGGATGCTTAACTGACTGAGCCTCCCAGGCGCCCCTGGAACAAATTTAATCTGGGAAGATTTTCCTGAGATAATGCATACGTTAAAAATCTAACAAGCTGAAAGCGAGAGAGAGTATTTTTGGTTTTGTTTGCTAGTTTGCTTTAATATTTGGTAAACGGTTGTTTTAAAATAATATTCCATATTAAAAATGAGTTTTTAAATCTTTTTCCATAGAAAACACTTACTATGGACGAAAACAACTTTTAAGGGCAGTTATTTTTTTTCCTAATATATTTTCAATTTATTTTATTTTTATTTTTATTTATTTTTTATTATATGAAATTTATTGTCAAATTAGTTTCCATACAACACCCAGCGCTCATCCCAAAAGATGCAGGGGCATTTATTTTTAAGGATTGCATCAAGTTTAGTAACTGCAAAGTAATGTTTTGATGATATGGGTTAATAAATTTCAAAACTCTTCCCACAACAATATAAAGGTTTTCAGTAAGAACGTTAAGTACAGACATACAAACATGTGCAACTCTCACTTGTCAATAGGAAAATTCCTTTTTTTTTTTTAAATTTTATTTTTTTGAGAGAGAAAGAGAGTTCAAGTGGGGGGAGGAGCAGAAAGAGAGAGGGGAAGAGAGAATCCCAAGCAGGCTCCACACTGTCCGCGCAGAGCCCAACATGGTGCTGGAGCCCACAAACCTTGAGATCATGACTTGAGCGGAAATCAAGAGTTGGATGCTTAACCTACTGAGCCACCTGGGGCACCCCTAGGAAAATTTCTTTCTAAATGTACATATCATAGAAAACAAAGAATGAAGCCCAAATGATATCCCAGAGGGCTGATCTGAAATAGGTTTAGATGCAAAAGCATAGTTGTTACTCCAAACTGTACTCAAATGACCCAGTGCTGTCATCTTAATGAGACATGTTAAATATAATGCTCCTGGATAATGAAATATGTAACATTAATTTTTAATCTGTATTATAGGTTCAAAGGTCTTTTTAATTCATTAGGAAAAGAGAAAACTTCTCCTCAATAAATATTCTACTAAATCTCAGATAATAGGCTAAACCTACTTTTGTTATTTTTGAAAATGGCAGCGCATTTGGGTTTCCAGGGGTCCCTCTGTTTACCCCTGCACCTCCTCCATTTTCTCAGCTCTCTTAATTGTCCCATTTCTCATGTTTATCACTTTGTGTTTTCCCTTCTTCAATTTTGTTCATATTATATGTCCATCTTCTTACTAGGAGTGATGTTGATTTATCTCCTAAAGATAAATTTCTCAAGAAGCTGAAACTAACAAACACCATAATTCCTTAGTGCTTAAGAAAGAAATCTACTTCTATTATTACATGTTTTCAAATAAATTTTTGATACAGAATTTCCATTCATTTTTCTTGCCTACTTTATTTTGGCTATCAAATGTATTACTACGTTTCAAAATTCTAAAGCCTATTTTTTTCCTATTAAAGCACTGGTTCCAGACATATATTTAATGAAAGATAGAGTTATAAATCCTCATAAAATCTTGGATATATGCCTGCTCAATTCTTTAAAAATTCAAACACCTAATACATTTTGAAAGCGAACATAGAAATAAAAAGAAAGGTTTCCTAAGACAGCTCAACGAGTAGTAATTATTCAACACCAGGTAACTTTGATCTTCTTTGGAGGTTCAAATGTCGGCTGATACTTTGGCATCAACCCAAAGCAAAAGAGGAATTTCTGGTTCAGCAAAGTTATACATTCAATGAAGTGGACTATTGAATCGAATAAATATGTTAAGAGTGACTAATGTTTCAAATGAGAATTAGGAGAACTTACCTAGAAATTAACCACCTTATCTAAAATAATTTCTAAAACAATGTGAAGTTTTGGATGATATTTTATTGGGTTTGGAAGGATCAGAGTCAGTACAAGGAGTGAAGAAAGGGTATGGAGTAGGGGAGTTGAATGGAGGATGGAGTATACAGGGACAGGGTAGATCAGAGAGATCAATTTAAATAGATATAAGCTGGGTAGAAAATAAATTCAGACTCACATCCTCTTGGTGTGGGGTAGGGCAGCTATGTCAGACAGCTGGTCTAGTTTGGCCAGGTCCTCTCCATTGACAGTTGCTAATGTACCCTACCTTCCTCTCCTTCGAGGAGCTGAGCAGAGTGTTCACATTCTTATTATTAGGATCGAAGATAGATTCTGGGTGATGAGGGTAAGCTGGCAGTGTGCTGGCCCCACCCACAGTCCCTGTACCAGAGCACTATTGACATTTTGAATCCAACAGTTCTTCGTTGGGGGAAGCTGTCCTGTGTATTGTGGAATGTGTGGCAGAGCAGTGACCTGTCCCACCAGGGACAGTCACACCCACTGACAGTGGCACCCACCGCCCCCAGTCACTGTATTCACGAATGTCTCCAGACTTTGCTTAGTTGAGAACCATTGGCTTAGAGAGTATGCACTAGGTTAGGACAGCCCCCAAGTTGTCGGTGAGTGGCCAGGGCAATGCTTTATCCCATGTTCTTGGAGGAGAATATGCTGAACTTTAGAAGGAGCTCTTTCCAGTGAGAGGCCCTCAAGTTTCACCTTCAAGGTAAATCTGCTTTTCAGTCCATACCTCCTATCCATCTGTAATATAATATGTTTAATAATTTGAATGCTCTATTTTGCTTATTTGGTTTTATATTCATGGGCTGTCAGCATTCCGAATCTAAGGAATGTCCCTTTGCTCATCTCTGTTTTTCTAGCGCCTCCCAAATTTCTGGCAAATATAAGATCGCATTCTGATTGCATGTGACAAAATACTTTTGAGACAGAAACACTAAATCACGAGATAACTCTGCTCATTTATGAAATCAATTAGCAATGACATATGTGTTCTACTAGAAAAGATGGACTAGCTGATGAATTCTATCATAGGTGAAAGACTGTCCCTCAAAGAACACCATAAGAGAATATTTCCCAAATTCATCATGTGTAAATGTATTGCCCTGCCTTTTCCTATACTTACCATCAGTGATATACAAACTTAGAACAAAATTTTACCTTGTCTTGTCCTGTTGCCTCATAGATTACTGGTAGTAGGGTTTATTTGTACAACTTAGCGCTTGGACCACAAGGAGTCATCACCAAATGTTCCCCTTTCTGCCCAGCATGATGTTAGCTACATAACAAATGCTCAGTAAAACGTTACTGATTGGATTGAAAAATTCTTTCGTATGCTATTAAAGTAAATACAGGCGAGGTTACACTAAAATCATCCTATAATATTTTAGGCAGACTTGGATTAGTCTCCAATAACTCATGTAGTAATTTAAGCTCCCAAGAAACCAAGGACAGATATATTTCATTACGCCAAAGTTTCACCTGTGTTCATTCGTTCTCTTATTAATTACCAAAGATTATATGATCTTTTACTTAGCTCGTAGTCTAGCCGTGACGATAGTGTTTCCAGAACTGTTAGCCTGACTTAATGGGCACACTTACAGACTAACACTGCTCATGTGCACTTTCTTTGCCTTTAGTCAAACAGACTCCATTCAGTTCCAGTGTTTCTTAGGTGAGCGCCCCTCTTCCCCACCCACGTAAGTGAGGTTGATTCATTTGTTTGAATGCAGTTTCTTTTCTTACATTCTATTCTGGAATTCCCCAAACATCATATGAAGTGTTTTTCTGTGTCTGTGTCTACATTGAATTTTCATATATTAATGTTCTCCCTTTGTTTTTAAAGTTCTCTGGGATGTGACAAACCCATAGTGTCATGTGCCAAGAATTACAGTATCATACAGACAAGTTTCACTGCCTTAGCTATCCCCTGTGCTGCACCTGTTTATTCCCCCAAATCTAAACCCATGGAAACCACAGATAGGTTTAAGGTTGCTAATAGTTTTCCCTTTCCAGAATGTCAGATAAGTGAGATCATACAGTATGTAGCCCTTTGACTGGCTTATATCACTCAGCAGTATCCCTCTAAGTTTCGCCGTGACTTTACGTGGATTTACAGCTCGTTACCTTTTGTCAAGGAATAGTATCGCAGTTTATAGATGTGCTGCAGTGTGCTTAGCCAGTCATCTGTTGAAAACATTTTGGTTGCTTGTAGTTTTTGTTGATTATGAATAAAGTTGTAATAAACATGAATGTCAGATATTTGAGTGGGCACAGCTATTCAAAACAATTGGGTAAATGTCTAAGAGAGCTCATTGCTAGATCACGTTATAAGACTATATTGAACTTTATAAGAAACTGCCAAACTCTTCCAAAATGGCTATATGATTTTTCATTCCCCTCAAAAATGAATGAGAATTCTTGGCAATTGATTCCTTCCTCCCTCCCTCTCTTCCTTCCTTATTTATTTTTGATTCAATTTCTTTAATAGATGCAGAGCTTATAGATTATTTCTCCATGTGTGAGCTTTGTAGTTTATGTCTTTCAAGGAGTTAGTGTATTTAACCTAAATAATCAAATTTGTGAGAATGGAATTGTACATGCTATTCCTTTATGATCCTTTTAATATACATCGAATAAGTAATGATAACCTTTCTTTCATAACTGATATTGGTAATTTGTATCTTCTGTCTTTTTTTGTGTGTGTGAGACTGGCTAGAGTTTTATCAATTTTATTAATCTTTCAAACAACCTGCTTTGGGCTTCTTTTGATTGTCTCGCATGGTTTTTATGTTTTCAATTCAATGATAGCTCTTCTAAATTTTATTTATTTAAAATTTTTTTCGGGGGCTCCTGGGAGGCCCAGTCAGTTGAGCGTCCAACTTTGGTTCAGGTTGTGATCTCATGATTCCTGAGTTCGAGCCTTGCCTCTTGGCTTGTTGCTTTCAATGGGGAGCCTGCTTAGGATCCTCTGTCCCTCTCTCTCTCTCTCTCTCTCTGCCCCTCCCCTGCTCACACTTTCTCAAAAGTAAATAAACCTTAACAATTTTTTTTCTGATTTTTTTTTAATTTTGGCCTAAATTTCTCTCTCTCTCTCTCTTTTTTCCCTTTAGTATACTAAAAGGGAAACATATGTTTAACTTTTAGATATTTTTTCTAACATAGGAATTTGATTCTATTACTATCCTAAGCTCTGCTTTTTCTGAATCACATAGATTTGGATATATTGTGATTTAATTTTATTTTAGCCGGAAAAAAGTTTGTTTTCATTTAAATTCCAGTAAGTTAACAGAGTGCAAAATTAGTTTCAGGTGCCCAACATAGTGATTCAATAAGTCTGTATATCACCCAGTGCTCATCACAACAAGTGGCACTCCTTAATCCTCATCATCTATTTAACCCAGCCCCTCACCCACCTCCCTTCTGGTAACCATCAGTTTGTTCTCCAGAGTTAAGAGTCTGTTTCTTGGTTTGCCTCCCTCTCTCTTTTTTTGTCCCTTTGCTCATTTGTTTTATATCTTAAATTCGACATATGAGTGAAATCATATAGTATTGGTCTTTCTCTGACTATTTCACTCGGCATAATACTCTCTGGCTCTGCCCATGTCATTGCAAATGGCGAGATTTCATTCTTTTTTATGGCTGAGTATATATTCCATATATATATATATACACACACACACATATATATATGTGTATATATATATATGTATATATATATCATACATATGCACACATAAGCACATATATATAATGGATATATATATATATATCTGTATATATACATATATCTTCATATACATATATATGAATGGACACATGGGCTGTTTCCATGATTTAGCTATTGTAGATAATGCTGCTATCAAAACTGGATGTATGCATCCCTTTGAGTTAGTATTTTTGTATTATTTGGATAAATACCTAATAGTGCAGTTGTTGGATCATAGGGTAGTTCTTTTTTTTTTTTTTTTAATTAACTTTTTGAGGAACCTCCAAACTGTTTTCCAGAGTGGCGTTACTGGTTTGCATTCCTACCAACAGTGCAAGAGGGTTCCCCTTTCTCCACACCCTCATCAGCGTCTGTTTTTTCTTGTGTGATTGATCTTAGCCATTCTGACATGTGTGAGGTGATATCTCATTGTAGTTTTGATTTGCATTTCCCCGATGATAAGTGATGTTGAGCATCTTTTCATATGTTTGTTGGCCATTTGTATGTCTTCTTTGGAAAAGTGTCTGTTCATGTGTTCTGCCCATTTTTTAATTGGTTATTCATCTTTCGGAAGTTGAATTTTGGAAGTTCTTTATATATTTTGGATTTGGGTTGACAACATTTTAACTTTTTTTGACACTTCGTTGACCTATATATCATTTAGATGTGTGATTTTCTGCTTTTTCCTGTTATTGAATTCTGCTTTACTTCCACTTGACCTGAAATCATACTTTATATAATTTCGGTTCTTCATGTTTTTTTTTAAGCTGTGTTCTAAGGCCTAGGATAGGGTCTGTCTTGATGAATGTCCATGTGGGCTTGAAATGAATGTGTATTCTACTGCCATTCGGTGGCATGTTCCACAAATGTCAATTTGATGAAGTTGATTGATGATGCTAGTCAGGTCAGCTATGTCTTTACTGATTTTCTGCCTGCTTGATTCCTCACAGAGGGCTGTTGAAGTCTCTGACAATAATAGTGGAGCTATCTGTTTATCTTTGATGTTCTCTTAGTCTTTGCCTGATATATTTTGACCTTCTTGTTATCTATATCCGTGTATAAGCATGTTATATTTTTTTGAGAATTGACACCTTGCTCATTATGTAATACCCCTATTTATCCCTGATAAGTATAATTTTTTTGAAACATGTTTTTTTCTGAAGATCATACAGTTATTCCAGCTTTATTTTGTTAAGTGTTAGCATGGTATATCTTTCATCATTCTTTCTTTCTCTTTCTCCATTTTCTTTCTTTCTTTCTTTCTTTCTTTCTTTCTTTCTTTCTTTCTCTTCTCTTCTCTCTCTCTCTCTCTCTCTCTCTCTCTTTTTTTTTGTTTTTGGAAGGCCTAGTGAAAACACATTTTAGAAGTCAACCAGAGGGGCTTTCATTTTAATGAAAAATAATAAAAAGCTCCCTACAGGGAGAGCAAATTTGACAAGGCTATTTAAACATATATGTGGTCTTTAATGTTTCTAAAAAAGTTTTCAAAAAATGGAATTTAATCTAATTTGTGAGTTTGGGCCTGGGTCTTAGGATGGTTTACCTGATAGTCTTGGAAAATGAGACTTTGCCAAGTAAGAGTTTAAGAATAGATTCTAGGATGTTTGAGTTGGATGCGGACTTAGAGATGATGCAGTTTTTTTCCCCAAAGATATAATTATTTATTTATTTGTTTTATTGAGGTGTAATGAATGTGCAATGTTATATTAGTTTCAGTTATACAACATATTGATTCAACAATTCTGTGTCACTCAGCGCTCACTGCAGCAAATGCCCTGGCAATCTGTCACCATACAGCATTGGTATAATATTGTTGGCCTCATTCCCTATGCTGTACTTTTCATCTCTGTGGCATTTATTTATTTATTGTATTATTATTTTTATTTCATGTTTATTTTTGGAGAAAGAGAGGGGGAGCAAGAGTTGGGGAGGGGCAGAGAGAGAGGAGAGAGAGAGAATCCCAAGCAGGCTCATGCTGTCAGTGTAGAACCTGATGCGGGGCTCGAGCCCACAATCCATGAGATCATGACCTGAGCCTAAATCCAGAGTCAGATGTTTAAGCAACTGAGCCACCCAGGCACCCCTGTGACCTTTATTTTATAACTGGAAGTTTGTATATCTTAACCCCTTCTATCTATTTCACCCATCCCCACCTGCATTGATTTATCTCTTCACATATAAATACTTGGGGCGCCTGGGTGGCGCAGTCGGTTAAGCGTCCGACTTCAGCCAGGTCACGATCTCCCGGTCCGTGAGTTTGAGCCCCGCGTCAGGCTCTGGGCTGATGGCTCAGAGCCTGGAGCCTGTTTCCGATTCTGTGTCTCCCTCTCTCTCTGCCCCTCCCCCGTTCATGCTCTGTCTCTCTCTGTCCCAAAAAAAATAAATAAACGTTGAAAAAAAAATTAAAAAAAAAAATAAAAAAAAATACTCTCCTCTCGCTGTTTTTTGTTTGTTTGTTTTGGGGTCGTTTTCTTACCTTTCTATCCTAGTTAAATGTATCTGATTTAGGTTCCAATTCTTATGTTCTAATAAGTGACTCTGATATTCTGTTGAGATAGCCCTTTAATTTGTTTCAATTACAGAATATATTTGGACCTACTTCCTATGGCTAGCCCTTAAGAAAATATTTCTTAAATGTGTGTATTTGCAGAAAGACTGTTCATTTCCACCTGAAAGGCATGCTCTTCTTTTGTCAATTTGTAACACCCACATTGGCACATTTGAAAAAAAGAGAAAAGGATAAACTCATTAAAAGGTACTTTTGAGGGGGAGAGTAAAATTTTAGAAATTTGAAAGCCTGAGGAGAGTAAGTAGCTAGACCAGTTTTCTGTCTATGCGATGTGAAGTTTTGTCTCACAGAGTTTATGTATTTGTCTAGGACCATTCAAACACACGTTGGAGAAAAGCTTAAAAACATAATTGTCAATATTGGCCAAAAGAATGATTGCATATTAGAGAGCACCCAGGAGACAGATATTCACATTTCCCAACTTTGTAATACCAAGAAAGCATTCAGGATTATTTCACATTATATGTAATTTAAATCTTAGTTTGAACTAATTGCTTTTTAATATGCATAATTGATCATTGTGTATGGACAAGGTTTAAGTTGCTACTTAAAAATAAATATCTTCAGATGATGTTCCTATGCATTTGAGTTTAGTTTTTAAGGCACAGAAATCATGAGCTACTGCTTTAAGGATGCAATTTCCTTTTTTTCAAGTAAAATCAAATGAAAACAAATTTGGTACAAATCAGAAATCTCTCTTGTTCTAAGTGAATTATAATCAGAAATTAAAATCACTATGGTAGAGTGCCACAAACAGCAATGAACAATAAAATTATTTTTTCCACGTTCATTGTTTCGTGCAACAGGATTCAATATATTTGTATATATTTGAATAAACAAATAGTAGTACAATTTTAAAAGTATAACATGTAAAAGTCATGAATATTTCCAGAAGTCAAGTGAGACATTTACCTCTACCATATGCATTCCAATTTCATTTTAATTAGCTTAAAAGGTTGCAATTAAGGCCATTCATCTTATTAATTCTGTAAAGAAATGAAGTGCTTCTTTTTGATATCTCTCGCAAGGAAGATTTGGAAATGTCAGAGACTGAGTTATAGGGAAAAGAACATTTCATGGCCTAGTAATTCAGGCAATGCGTGCCAAGCAATAAGAAGGAGAGAAAGATAATTGAAGTAGGTAGGACAGAAGAAAGATTGTGGGATAAACATTATGTATGGAGGCATCCTCCCCAGGTAATGAGGTGATAGATCTAATCTTTTGTAAAATGTAATATACAAACAGCCCTGTTTTCTAGAAACAGACAATACTTGCAGCTATAAAAGAACAAGTAATCAAGCATTTATTATTCTCTAGCTCAAACAATAAGCAGAAAATTATAATAGTGAAAGAAACTCTTTCGGATTGAGGAAATTGCTCAGTATAAGCTTTCTCTAACTCCAAGCCCGCTCTCAATGACATGCACTGGTGGAGGAGAAGACAGGATGCAGGCTATTTGAAATGACAGCCATCAAAAATTCCATATGATTGGGTGATGGACATGTGTATTCTGATGTGAGAATGTAAACAATGAAGAGCCAATGTTTGCCGACAGTTTTGTCACAGGGACCCACAAATTGGGTGCACTCTGCAGTAATAGCTGAAAATCTTTTGTTAGGAGGTGTATTGTGTTGGATCTGGAAATGGAATTATGAGGCAAGTCAAGCAACATTTTGTATCTCTGATCATTAGTGTTCCAATCAGCTGCAGTTGGCTCAATTTTCGCAATACCTACCCTACGTGGTCATTATCAGGATTCAGTAAAATAGGGTATGTGAAAACATTTGGGACCTATTTAAATTACAGTTACTCACATTAAACCATGAGGGCAGAGAATTTGTCTTTTTTAACATTCTGTCTTCAGAATATGGCCCAGTAATTGGCAAACAGTAAAATACTACATCAGTATCTCTGGAACAAATGAATAAATGAATGAATGAATTCTCATTAGTGTTGTTATAAACCGTAGAATGAAAAGGCTTTTTATTCTCCTCAAATAAGGGGTATTTTTTATTATGGTGAAAGTAGAGGTAATAATTTTTGAGGAGCCATATTGAAATGTAATTGGCAAAATCTAAAGCTGTAAACCCTTCAGAGATTTGCCAGTAATCCACTTTGCTTGAGTAGCAATGTCCTAACGTTAAGTAATGAAGAATGTACTGAAAATTGCTTTATCAGTGGATCATTTTTAGAAGTCCCTAGTTGGTGGGACCTAATATTCTTTGAGTATTTAATATTTATATCAAATCATATTTTTCATTTAGAACTCAAAATCTGGTTATACACATAGTATTATTATGCTCAAAGAACAGCAAAGAAACTAAGACCATAAAAGTTTTAAAATGTGTCCAAATATAGAGCTAATTAGGAGTCTAGCCAAGATTTATATTGTGTTATCTATGACTCCATGTCTTACTTTTTCCCTTAATAACACATAGCTTTTATATGATATGAATAGGTGATTTTTTTAAGTTAGCCAGAGAACAAGATATAAAACATAATATTTGTCTATTACATAAATCTTGACTGGGCATTCAATCTCGTTAGGTAGAATTCTTTAGAATGTCCTTTTTCCTATTCGTCCTTTATAAATCCCAGAATATCCTGCCATTCTATAGAGATCCTTCCTTTGTGACATGAGATTATGGGGTAGAACAAGAAATGGGAACTGGTAAAAAACAAAACAAAACATTCAACTTTGATAGTCTGTGGTGGCTTGGAGTTTTTATTTTTATTGTGAACTATTCAATATTCAAAATATATTTATAAATTAACTTTAAGGCAATTAGAAAGGAAAGGGGAATTTGTAGACTATATAAATCATAGCTAGTCCCTGGGAGTATGAAATATAAAAGAGTAGAGGCCCATGACTTGTTCATCTTCCCTTTTTCCCACAAACCATATAACACTCCCTTATTGGAATGTTTGTTCAGTATATTTTTAGTTGAATAATTAAATGAGAAATTGTGGAACATAAGGTTTCAGTGAGAAAGCAAAGACTAGACACAGAATAAAATCTCCTTCTCACCAACTGTATTCAATTTAATATATTGTGGAGTTTTTCTATAAGCAGGTAATATGAGTCGAATGGAAGATGCAAATTGATATAAAATATACTAAGAAGTCTTACGTTGTCGGTATAGTACATGATTAAAACTGCATTTATAGATCTATTTGCTTTACAGCTTCATTTTTTTGGCTTCATCTAAGAAATAAATTGCACCAGCCCAGTAATTGTTAAAGCTGAGTCCTTATCATAATGAATAAAGGAGACTGTATGGAAGGACCATAAGTCAGTTAATGGGGAAACAATGTGAGAGTAAGTAGCCTGTGGAGGAAGGCAAACTAAATCACTGGGTAAGAGCCTTCTTAGAACCAAAATGGTTCAATGGAGAGCAAATGATGACAGTGATACAGATGGCAGCCACATGGATGGAAAGAAGTTACTATTACACAGAGAAATAAGGTATAATTTCTCCTCTCCTTTCAGGGTTTTCTAAAGTAGATTTGCTGAATTTGCCGGCAGCCAAGGAGCAAAGCCCAGGATCGCTGCCATACTGGGAATGCTGTGGGTTGGGGGTGAAGATGGAAGGAAAGGGTAGGAGGTGCTGTGATGAAAGCCTGGCCCACTTTTGGGGTCATCATATTCCTGTGCTTTCACAGACAGGAGCTGTAGTAACATGAGCCCTTCCATCAGCGGACATTGTCTAAGAGCTGAATGCTTTATATACATGATCACATTAGAACTCGTAAGAACGTTACAGACTAGGTCGCGCTATTCCTATCATATGTGCATATATGTATAATGTAAAATATAAATTTATATACATAAGTGTAAAAATACATATACGTACATATATATACACTGTATACATATATATGTGTATACACACACACACACACACACACTTACTGTACTAAGAAAGCATACATTACTTTTCCTATATTTTAGAGCCTGCATTAGACAAAGATCCTATACTTTATTATAATCATATGATCCTGACTCCTCTACCAAGATAATATGTTAAATATGCCTATTCCTATTAGTGACTTTTCTATTCTAATTGTCGCATTCAAATTGTGCGACAAGGGACATCTGGGTGGCTCAGTCAGTGAAGCATCTGACTTCAGCTCAGGTCATGATCTCAGGGTTCATGGGTTTGAGCCCCGCCTCAGGCTCTGTGCTGACAGTGTGGAGCCCGCTTCAGATGTTCTGTCCTGCTCTGTCTCTCCCCTCCACTACTCACGCTCTCTCAACAATAAATAAACGTAAAAAACAGTTTTAAAAAATTGTGTGACAAAAGATACACAGAGACCGCTTCACATTTCAGATATCCCCTGGGGTGCCGTGGTGTAGGAATTGGGCACAGTCAACAAATGAGGCAATGTTTTAAAATGCTGACCACCTGAAAGACTGAATTAACCTGGGTATTGTGTATGCCTTAGAAAAATAAATATTCATGTTCATATAAACACCTTGACCCATTAGGAAAGAAATATACAATATTCAAGCGCTTATGGGCCAGGAGCAATATAAAATGCTTTACATAAATTATCTCATTTAGTCATGGCAACAAGCAAAATCATCGTCACCCCTGTTAAAATTGTATTTTCATGATCACCAGAGATATTCTCTTTTAGTGCTGCTTTAAGTACTAGAAGTTCAAAGATCAGGATTACATTAGTGTTCTGGGGCAAATGAAAGTGGATTATTACTTTTTTCTGGATAATGCTCACAACCTGTTTTGTATCACTGCTGAACTGTCAACAGATAATTCCTCCTTACTGTGCAAGAGAGGCCAGATTGATATGGACAGAGTGCAGAGTAATGAGATTAACCTTCCAAAGTCACTTGTCAGCTGCCTAATTCTTTCAGCCTCTTCAGAAACCAGGCACAGTGTTGTGGTATCATAACGAAGTAAGTCATGGTTGAAGATTATTTTCTTGTGCATCTGTTAAAAAGTGGAACAAAGAGCTACTTACCATTGCTTATCTCAAGTTATCAAAAAGCTAACCTGTGACCTAGAAATCCCATTTAAAGTTTGGTCTTACTTTTCTTCAAATCATCTGCATAATTATTAGCTGGAATGTTCTTTTCAGATGTACGCTGTGGCCCTCTAGGTCTTTTAGAGACTCGTTAGCATGTGGTTTTCCAGAAGCAGTCCTGGTTTCTGCCACTCCCCTGCCCTCACTGGGATTTGAGGACTTTGAATGGTCACAATTACCAGATGCAGTTCCTCTCAGCCAGATAGTAAGCCTGGGGTTCCGGGCAACTGCTCTGCAAGGATTACAAACGAAGTCCACCTGGTGCTGCGAAAACTGTAAAGTGCATAAATGAATGTGCCTTGGTGGCATGGTTTTGCTGTTTCCTGTTGGCACCAAAAATTATATGGGCACATACACCGTATTTCAGAAGAAGCATCAAGAAGTATCAATTAAATAACTGGACCAATGAGATAAGATGTTTTAGCCAATGCTGTTATTCTGTGGGGACAGGGAGTAGAAGCTAATCAAAAATCGTTGGGAAAGCTGAACCAGCTAAATATAAATGTTCTCTAAAGCTGCTTCTCACATGGATTTTGAGGACAGGGAGTCAGAAATTGGTCATCCAGTCATCACCAGTGTTGAGTTATAGAACAGTGCAGTGATCAAGAATATGTTGTCAGATATGTCAGCTATATCTCATTAAAAAAATCAGTAAGTTCTGACTTGATAAAGAAGAGAGGAGAGTTTTAGGGGGAAGAAAAGGCATCCAAAAAAAAAAAAAAAAGAAAGCATGTCTTGGATCCTACAGGGCTGAAAGTAGGGTACATGCTATGAAATGCATCCATGTAAGAACCAAGGAATTAGGTGCTACTCAAATCCTTAAATGAGTAAGGATAGGTTTACCTATCTAAGATGAAAATCTGGTAGAGGTAGAACTGAGAGGATGCGGTTAGTATAAAGGAGGGATCCTTGGGTGCTTAGCGTGACCCCCCTAGAAAAATCGCAGTCCTTTTTTGCATACCACTTGGCATATGATTCTTCATGGGGTTGAACTAGCATATCAAGTCAGATGTAGAACAGGCATTCACTGCTTTCAATGGTGTTTAATTATTTAATTCTCAACAATGTCTAATAATTAATTTAAAAGAAGATATGATTAATTAAACCATCTATATATGGCATTCATAATTTGATTATTGTAAAATACTTCTACATTCACCCTTAGGGCACTAGAACGTGTGAATCACAGCTCTTGCAACTGTTACGGAGTGTTAAATCGCCAGTATATATTGTCGTAGATAACACGAAAACAACTTCACAAATTCTTATATATGTGTAACTACACGACATGACAATGTATGGTTCATTTTGTAAAAAGTAGTGTAAGATATGTTCAAACTATTCTCGTTTGACGTTCTCTGAGGATTTCACGTCATAAGTATTGTTGGGCTTAGATGATCCCAGATTCTGATTCACATTCTTATTCTTCTCACACAAGTTTTGTAAATTCAGGCAGTTTAATTACATTTTTTGAGCCTGGATTCCCATTTAAAGTGGAAATGATAATGCTTACTTTACAGGGCTAATTTGAGAATGAATGAGAAAATGTATGCACAAGTTATGGCGTGATGCCTGGCACTTAATAGACGCTTGGTTAATGTTAGTAATGTCTTTCTCCTTTCTTGTTCAAGAGGTTGAACAGATGGATATATTATAATATATGAATAAAAATACAAATTATTTTCAACATGACAAAAATTCTTGTATAGCCTATAATGGAGTAAGTCGTATGACATCACCGAACAATCAATTTGTGATCATGGTGGAGACTAAAAGCTGCAACGGAAAGGGGAGAATTTTAAATGAGATCAATCATTTGATATAACTGCTAAGTCAGTAAACGGACATACACAACAGTAGGCCAACCAAAAAGGAGTTCAGTTCTGGCTACTGCTCTACCAGAAGAATATGAGCAAATAAATTTAAATTTAAAAGATGGGGAGAGATCTTGAAATCTGGTTATGAGCAAAGTAGAAGTAATTGGGACCAGTTTTAGCCTGTGGTGCACAGAGAATGCCGAGATCTTGCTGTGTTGGGTGGGTTAGCATTTTGTAAGCAGAACAAGATGACTTTGCAGACTAAGGGCTGCCTGAGTGTGACTCAGAAGAATATAGAATAGAACATTAAGAGCAAAGCAAAAATAGCCAACCCCAAACAACAAGCGCAACAAAAGAACAGTTCACTGGTGGCATGGGTGAACCCAAAAAAGGCAAGAAACGACCCACCACTGGTGAGATCAGAGCAGAGGCAGAACAGAGACCATAGGTTAAGGAGATTGAAAAGGAAATGCTCAGTGTTTAGATTAAATACTAGAACCCAGGGTCTCTCTAATCCTTTTCAAATTTAAGATCTCACAATGTGAATGACAGCTAGATTGTTCAAAGGATGCAGTGTGGTAAAAATAAACAGAAGTCTGTCTTTAGAAATAGTAATTATTTTGTTCAGTCAGTAGCCTTGGCTTTTGGGAATTTCTCTGGGAGGAGTTGCTAAAACAAATTTTTGAAAGTATTCTCTGATCCATAATGATTCAAAAAACTAGAGGAAATTCAGAATGCTTTCTGAGAAAACAAGGACTTCATCAGTTATAGTTCAATCCAGAGAGTGGTGTGTCAAAGGCACCAAACGATGGTAGAAAACATTGACTATAAATAACAACCAATCGGATACTTTTAACATTCCCATGCTGCTTCCCTTCCCCCACCCCCAACACCCACACATGCAAACACACATGAAAGGGAAGTCTAGGTGAACTGGAGATGAGGGTAAGCAAAAAACTTTGGTAAGGCAGAAGATTTAGGATTCTATATCCAATCTACATTTACATCTGTTTCTTTTTTTTTTCCAGTAATACTTTTATTATTATTATTTTTAATGTGTATTTATTTTTGAGAGAGAGAAAGAGTGCGAGCGGGAGAGGGACAGAAAGAGAGGGAGATACAGAATCCAAAGCAGGCTCCAGGCTCTGAGCTGTCAGAGCCCACCATGGGGCTTGAACTCATGGACTGTGAGATCATGACCTGAGCTAAAGTCTGACACTTAACTGACAGAGCCACTCAGGTGCCCCTACTTTTGTTTATATAAAAAAATTTTTTTTAAGTTTATTAATTTATTTTAAGAGAGAGTGTGAGCAGGGGAGAGTCAGAGAGAGAGAGCGGCAGAGAGTGAATCCCAAGCAGTACAGAGCCCAATGCGGGGCTTGAACCCACGAACTGCGGGATCATGACCTGGGCCAAAGTCAGACACTCAACTGACTTCGACTGAGCCACGCAGGTGCCCCTACTTTTGCTTATTTTTAATCCTGGTTTACATACACCGAAATTCACTCTTTCTGTTGCACAGATGTGCAATTTTGACACACTTATGACATTACATAACCACCGAGATCAAGATACAGGACAGTTCTATGACCCCCAATATAATTCTCCTGTTTCCCTTAGTAGTCATTGTATCCTGACTTTGTCCTGTGACTGTACTAAATTCACTTATTAATTGTAATAGTTATTTTTTTTGTAGTCCCTGAGATTTTCTTCATAGAATACCATGCAGTCTGAAAATAAGAATATTTTCTTTTTTATGTTATAATCTCTGAACTTATTTATTTAAACATTTATTTGGCCCTGTTGCACTGGCTGGGCCTTTGGTACATAGCTCAACAGAAGTGGTGAAGGTAGAGGTCCTTTCCTGGGTCCCAGTGAAGTAGGACATTAGTTATGGGTTTTGCATAGGTGACCTTTATCTGGTTGATGAAATAGTCTGTTCCTAAAGTATTCAGAGTTTTATTTCTGTCTTCATCGTTTTTATTTTGAATCCTAGATGGGTGTTACATTTTATCAGTTGTATCTACTGAGATGCTTCTGTGGCTTACCTTTATTTTGATCTGTTGAAAAGATAAATTACAATGAGCAATTTTAGAACCTTGAAAGATTTTCCATTTCAGTGATAAAGCCCACTTAACCATGATGTATTTTTAAAATATATTTTATATACTTCTAGATTTTATTTGTTAACTTTTTGTTGCAGATAGTTTGTATGTATGTACCTAAGGTGTATTAGTCTGTAGTTTTGTTTTATGTTTTTTCCCTTATAATGTCTAGTGTAGAAATTAGAGTAATGATGGCCTGAAAAATGAGTTGTAAATTGTGCCCTTTTATTTTCTGGCTTAGTATTGTGGACTTTCTACCTTGTGGTTTTTTTTTTTTTTTATGTTTATTTTGAGAAACAGAGAGAACATGAGTGGGGGAGAGGCAGAGAGAGAGAGAGAGAGAGAGAGAGAGAGAGAAAGAAAGTTCCAAGCAGGCTCTGCATTGTTAGTGCAAAGCCCGTTGCAGGGCTCAAACCCATGAACCATGAGATCATGACATTAGCCGAAATCAAGAGTCAGACCCTTAACTGACTGAGCCATCCAGGAGTCCCAGTCTCCATTATTTTTTATTTTTAGTATTTTTTTAATGTTTATTTATTTTTGAGAGAGAGAGAGAGAACACAACTGGGGAAGGGTCAGAGAGAGAGGGAGACACAGAATCTGAAGCAGGCTCCAGGCTCCAAGCTGACTGTCAGCACACAGCCCAATATAGGGCGCGAACCTATGCACCCTGAGATCATGACCTGAGCCAAATTCGGACGCTTAACTGACTGAGCCACCCAGGCACCCCTACATTATGTCTTTAAAATAAATTACCAATGAAGCATTCTGGGCATGAGTCTATATTAAGAGAGATATTTAACTGAAAATTCAACTTACTGATAAGTATTTGTCTATTAATATTATCCTCTTTATCTTGGGTGAACTTCAGTAATTTGAGTCAAGAAATTGGCCCATTTTTCCTATATTATCAAAGATATTGAGATAAAATTTTAATAACACCCCTTTTTCTTAGTCTAATTAGCATCTGTAGGCTCTAGTGACGTCACCACTTTCATTCTTGATATTGGTGTTTCGCATGTTCTCTCTTGTTTAACTTGATCAGCTTGGCTAGAGATTTGTCAGTTTTATTGATAAACTATTCAATAAAAACTACTTTTAACTACATTAATGTTTAATTTTTTCTTTTTAAAAAATTGATTTATGTTCTGTTTTTAAATTTTATTTTTAAATTTTTAAAAAATTTACATCCAAATTAGCGTATCGTGCAACAATGATTTCAGGAGTAGATTCCTTCGTGCCCCTTACCCATTTAGCCCATCCCCCATCCCATAACCCCTCTAGTAACCCTCAGTTTGTTCTCCATATTTATGAGCCTCTTCTGTTTTGTCCCCCTCCCTGTTTTTATATTCTTTTTGTTTCCCTTCCCTTATGTCCATCTGTTTTGTCTCTTAAAGTCCTCATATGAGTGAGGTCATATGATGTTTGTGTTTCTCTGACTAATTTCACTCAGCATAATACCCTCCAGTTCCATCCACGTAGTTGCAAATGGCAAGATTTCATTCTTTTTGATTGGCGAGTAATATTCCATTGTGTATATATACCACATCTTTATCTGTTTATCCATCAATGGGCATTTGGGCTCTTTCCATACTTTGGCTATTGTCGATAGTGCTGCTATAAACATGGGGGTGCATGTGTGCCTTTGAAACAGCACACCTGTATCCCTTGGATAAATGCCTACTAGTGCAATTGCTGGGTCGTAGGCGAGTTCTATTTTTAGTTTTTTGAGGAACCTCCATACTGTTTTCCAGAGGGGCTGCACCAGCTTGCATTCTCACCAACAATGCAAAAAAGATCCTCTTTCTCTGCATCCTCGCCAACATCTGTTGTTGCCTGAGTTATTAATGTTAGCCATTCTGACACGTGTAAGGTGGTATCTCATTGTGGTTTTGATTTGTATTTCCCTGATGATGAGTGATGTTGAGCATTTTTTCATGTGTCGGTTGGCCATCTGGATGTCTCCTTTGGAGAAGTGTCTATTCGTGTCTTCTGCCCATTTCTTCACTGGATTATTTGTTTTTTTGGGTGTTGAGTTTGATAAGTTCTTTATAGATTTTGTATACTAACCCTTTATCTGATATGTCATTTGCAAATATCTTCTCCCATTCTGTCGGTTGTCTTTTAGTTTTGCTGATTATTTCCTTCGCTGTGCAGAAGCTTTTTATTTTGATGAGGTCCCAGTAGTTCATTTTTGCTTTTGTTTCCCTTGCCTCTGGAGACATGTTGAGTAAAAAGTTGCTGCGGGCAAGATCAAAGAGGTTTTTGCCTGCTTTCTCCTCGAGGACTTTGATGGCTTCCTGTCTTACATTGAGGTCTTTCATCCATTTTGAGTGTATTTTTGTGTATGGTGTAAGAAAGTGGTCCAGGTTCATTCTTCTGCATGTCACTGTCCAGTTTTCCCAGCACTACTTGCTGAAGAGACTGTGTTTATTCCATTGGATATTCTTTCCTGCTTTGTCAAAGATTAGTTGGCCATATATTTGTGGTTCCATTTCTGGGTTCTCTATTCTGTTCCCTTGATCTGAGTGTCTGTTCTTGTGCCAGTACCATACTGTCTTGATGATTACAACTTTGTAGGATAGCTTGAAGTCTGGGATTGTGATGCCTCTTGCTTTGGTTTTCTTTTTCAAGATCGCTTTGGCTATTCAGGGTCTTTTCTGGTTCCATACAAATTTTAGGGATTATTTGTTCTAGCTCTGTGAAGAATGATTTATGTTATTTCCTTCTGTTTGGTTTGGATTTAATTTAGTCTTTTTCTATCTTTTTTAAATACTGGAAGTTTTAAATACTGATTTGAGACCTTTCTTGTTTCTTAATGTAGACATATAATGTTATAAAATTCCCACCAATAACTATTTTGGTTTCATCCCATAAAGTTGGTTATATTGTGTATTTCTTTTTACTAAATTCAAAATAGATGTCTATTTCCCTGGCAATTTCTTCCTTAATAAATGGATTATTTAGAAATAGATTTCTTAGTTTCAAAACACTGAGAGAATTTCTAGACTTCTTTTTTGTTATTGGTTTCTAATTTAGTTACATTTTGGTTACAGAATATACTTTGCATGAATTAAAGTATTTTAAATTTGTTGACTTCTTATTGTTTGAGTCAACCAAAATATAAGTGAAAATTCCCTGTTCACATGAAACAAAATTATTTTTCTCTTTTTTTGTAGTAGAGTGTACTATAAATACCCATTAGATAAAGTTGAATATTAACATTTTAAGTTACTAATTTGCTGTATATTTTTACTGATGAAACTGTCCCCTTGTTCTATCAAATTATGAGAAAAGAATGATGAAATTTAAAAAGGAGTTGTAATTTTTTTCTATTACTCTTTTGAGTTCTCCTTTACTGATTTATGAATTTTAAAAGTTCTGTTGCTGAGCTATACACATTTCACATTGTTTTATCTTCTTGACTGTTGATGTACCTTTTTGTACCATAATGGTTGAATTTCAATCCACCATTGCTATTTGACTTGTTGTCTCATCACTTATTTTTTTATCGTAACTTTCTGCTTTTTTTTGATTAATAGTGACTTGTTACACATTCATCTATCTCCACTTACTAGTTCCGCATTTAAAAACGTTTCCATGTTTACACATTTTAAAATGTTGACTTAAAATGTGAGCCATCAAATGGTATCATACCACTTCATGTAGAATGCAAGAATCTACAGTATACATTAGTCCCTCCATGTTATCCTTTATACAATTCTTTTTATTCAACTTAATTGTGCATATGTTGTAAAATATACAATTCATTATTACTCTGTTTTAGACAGTCCATTACTCTTTAAAGTAATTGAAAATGAGGATAATATATCTTAAGTGTGCCTGCATTTGACCAGATAGGTTTCTCTTTTTTTCTGTATATAGATCCAGATTTACAACTGATATCACATTCCCTCTGCCTGAACAAATTCCTTTAACATTTGTCATAATTAGGTCTACTAGCAGTGAATCATCTCAGTTTTTGTTTGGAGAAATCTTTGTGTCACTTTCATTTTTGAAAGATATTCTCACTGGGTTCAGAGTTCTATATTAGAAGATTATTTTTTCCTTTCTTTCAGTTTTAAAGATGTCGTACTGTGTATATCTTATCTTTGCTCCTCTGTGTGTCTATTTTCTTTTCTTTCCATCAGGTTGCCTTTAAAAATTTTTTTCTTAGTGTTTGCTTTTGTGCATTTTGACTATGACGTGCGTAACTTTTAAAAATTATTAATAATGTTTACATTTCTTTGAGCTTCTTAAATCTGTGTTTGGTTGTTTCTTTTCTTCTTTTCTTCTTGAAAATTCTCACCTACTATATTTTGAAATATTTCTTCTGACCTGCCTCTTTTCCCTTTATGAGTCTCCAACTGTGTAATGAGGTCAAGATGTTTGGTATTGACCTATTCCTCTTCAATTCCTTGTTCTGATATTTTATTCTTTATTTCTTTGTGCTTCATTTTAAATAATTTCTATCGAACTCTCAAGTTATTAACTTTTTAAAAATTAGTTCTACTTTGCTAATAAACCCACTGAAGGAATATTTTATCTATGATATATTTTTGTTCCCAGCAGTCTCAAATGACTTTTTTTTTTCCAACGTTTATTTATTTTTGGGATAGAGAGAGACAGAGCATCAACGGGGGAGGGGCAGAGAGAGAGGGAGACACAGAATCGGAAACAGGCTCCAGGCTCTGAGCCATCAGCCCAGAACCCGACGCGGGGCTCGAACTCACGGACCGCGAGATCGTGACCTGGCTGAAGTCGGACGCTTAACCGACTGCGCCACCCAGGCGCCCCTCAGATGACTTTTTAAAAATAATTATTCAGGGCACATGGGTGGCTCAGTCAGTTAAGCATCCAGATCTTGATTTCAGCTTAGGTCATGATCTCATAGTTCATTAGTTCAAGCCCCACGTGGGGCTGACAGCACAGAGCCTTCTTGGGATTCTCTTCCTCTCTCTCTCTCTGCCCTTCCCCTGCTTGTGCTCGTACTCACTCTCTAAATGAATGAATGAATGAATAAATAAATTTTTGTGTGTCTGCTGAGATTCCTTCCTCCTTATTTGATTTATACATGTTAATTTTCATTTACACTATATATATTTCCCTAGGACTTCTACAACAAATCACCAGAAACTGGGCGGTTTAAAACATTAGAAATGGATTCTGTCACAATTCTGGAGACTAAAAGTTTGAGATCAAGGAAACAGGCCATGCTTCCTGCAGTGTCTCTAGGAAGAATCCTTTCTTCTTCTAGCGTCTATCATTTGCTGGAAGTCCTTGGTGTTTCTTGCTTTGTAGATATATAGCTACATTCTCTGCCTCTGCCTTCACATGGCATATTCCTTTGTGTGTTCTTGTATCTTCTCCTAAACCTTTAACAATACCAGCCATATTGGATTTAAAGTCCACCCTAATCCATCATGACTTCACTTTAACCTAACTAATAACAGCTTTTAAAACCTTATTTCTGAACAAGGACACATTTTTAGGTCACCTGGGCTCAGCACTGCAGTGTATGTTTTTGGAGGACACAATTCAACCTACCACATACTATAAACTTGGTACTGATCATAGAATTTTTACTCTGTTTTATTTTATTTTATTTTTTTTAATTTTAATTAAAAAAATCTAATGTCTCTTTTTGAGAGAGAGAGAGTGTGAGCAAGTGGGGGAGGGGCAGAGAGAGACAGAGACACAGAATCCGAAGCAGGCTCCAGTCTCTGAACTGTCAGCACAGAGCCCGACACGGGGCCATGAGATCATGACCTGGACCGAAGTTGGATGCTTAACCTACTGAGCCATCCAGGCACCACGATCGTAGGTATTTTATTTTATTTTATTTTTTTTTTATTTTTTTTTTTCAACGTTTATTTATTTTTGGGACAGAGAGAGACAGAGCATGAACGGGGGAGGGGCAGAGAGAGAGGGAGACACAGAATCGGAAACAGGCTCCAGGCTCTGAGCCATCAGCCCAGAGCCCTACACGGGGCTCGAACTCGCGGACCGCGAGATCGTGACCTGGCTGAAGTCGGACGCTTAACCGACTGCGCCACCCAGGCTCCCCGATCGTAGGTATTTTAAAGTCTCTGTAGGATACTCTTATCATGTGGGCCATGTCTGAGATCATTATCTCTTGACAATAGATCATTTTTGTTGCCTTGTAATATATATTATTTTTTTTAATGTTTATTTTGAGAGAGAGAGCGCGTGCACACACGGGGGAGAGGAAGAAAGAAAGGGAGAGAGAGAATCCAAATGCAGAGCTCGATCCATCTCATGGTCTCAGGAACCCTGAGATCATGATCTGAGATAAAATCAAGAGTCAGATGCTTAACCGACCGAGCCACCCAGGCACCATTATAGATCTCTTATTTTCTGTTGAGTACAACATTTTGTGTATAAATGAACAATAGGTATTGAGAAATTTACAGCTGGAAGTGGGCAGATGTTTTCTTGTTTCAAGTCCTTACTATTCAAGGCTGGGTCAAGCTAGTTACTTAGTTGAGCTGGATTTGGGCTTTGTTGTGGCTATTGTTATTCTTATTTTCCTACACACTTTAAATTTCTCTGGTAACAGATTTTGTGGCTTATTATTCAGTGTTAAGCTTGTGGTACAGATAAGTTTTCTGAATCTTCTGGCCCATGTTCTGCTTTTGGTAAGACTAGTGCTCCCGGGTTCAAGATCAAGCCCTTCAGGCCTTCCTGGACTCCCTTCCTCATTATAGCCAATACTTCCTTACATGCGTTGTGGATCATGGGCATGCACAGATTTCTTGCCCTTCCCCTAGTGGCAGGTGGTTTTGACTTCTACTCTGCTTCCAAAATACATCATCATCATCAACAAGAATATTCCTCCGTCTTCACTTGGCTTCCTGGGGAAGGAGAAGGCTTTCTAAAGGTAGAGAGTTCTGCTTTTACTTCTCCAACAATGCCTCGAGTACCAGCGTCTTTGATGACCTTTCTGTAGTGGCTTCAACCTTTTTTTTTTTTTTTTTAATATTTACTAAGATTAGTAATGCTTGAGAGGAGGCTTCTAGAAAGTATTTCTGCTAATCCCACATCAGCAGCCGATTTCCCATAGGACTGTGCCAGTGAAGAAAAGTCACTGGACCTCTTCCTCTTGCCCTACTCTTTTTGTGAGTACGCAGGAGAGATGCATGGAAGGGATTCTGAGTAAATTGCTTGTCTGGTTCTCCCTACTAGAATAAAAGTGCCTTGAAGGCCAGAGTTTGTGCCGGTTTTATTTATTGCTGTTGTACTTAGAAAGGAGTCTGCCGCAAAGTTGCTTCTCAATAAATGTTATTGGGTAAATGGCTATTTAATAGCCTATACTTAAAAAAAATTAAATATTTATTTTTGAGAGAGAGAGAAACAGAGCATGAGCTGGGGAAGGACAGAGAGAGAGACACACACACAGAATCCGAAGCAGGCTCCAGGCTCTGAGCTGTCAGCACAGAGCCCAATGTGGGACTCAAACACACAAACGGCGAGATCATGACCCGGGCTGAAGTTGGTAAGCTTCAGCTGAGCTAAGCTGAACTGACTGAGCTACTCAGGCACCCCTATAACATATAATTTTATGAGGCATTAAATATGTTTTCATATTTGGTTCTCAAAAACATTTAATATAGATAATGTGCTCATATTTAGAGGAGGAAAATGGTTTTCAAAAGTATCTAATAAATTGACCTGCATTACATAGTTCTGCCTGGCAGGGGCAGATAGAAAATTGTATCATGGAAAGAACAAAACCGGTGTTGAATGCCGACTTCTCTTCTGCCTTTGATAGTTTGAGCAAATCACTTAACTCTTCTGTTCCTCATTATTCTCTTTGTCACAGTGAGGCTAATGCTTCCCCTTTTAAAATATTATATTAGAGAACTAAATGGACTCATTATTTAAAGCAACTGATACAAAATAAGCACTCAGTACCTATTCTTATAACTCCTGTTATTTCTGACAGTGTGTTTTTGTATTCTATTCTTATTATATGGAGCTTAATCCTAGTTTCTCTGATGCTGATTCTTGAACAAATTTTTAATTTTTGTATATGTTTATATATATTTGAGAGAGAGAGAGAGAGAGAGAGAGAGAGAGAGAGAGAGAGCGCTTGAGCAGGGGAGGGGCAGAGAGAAAGGGAGACACAAAATCCGAAACAAGCTCCAGGCTCCGAGCTGTCAGCACAGAGCCCGATGCGGGGCTCGAACTCACAAACCACGAGATCATGACCTGAGCTGAAGTGACCGATGGAGCCACCTAGGCGCCCCTTGACCAAATTTAACTTTATCATGGGATATTTGAAACATGGAGTATCGCAGGTAAAGAAGAATCTATGGGATGAGAAGTATGGTAGGGTGTGCGGGGTCAGAATTGGGCAGACCTTGTAATACACTCAGAGTGGCTGTTATCTGACAAAGCCAACCTCATCCTTGTGCTAAATTGAAACAGTAAATATGAGCAACTTGTGTAAAACAAAGTAAGCAATAAGAGATGGGTTTACAAATTTAAACCCTCCATAACTAATTTGGAGGAAAAAACCCCATATTTTCTAAAAAGTTTTTTTTTAAAGTAGTTACTAAAGCATAAATAGCATTGGAGATAATATCGGGAATACTATTGAGAGGTAAACAAATGTAGTTTCAGGAAGGGCTTACTAGGTTATACTGTTTTACATTGTGTTGTCAAGGTCGTGGGAATATGGAAAGGATTAAAAGAGAATAAATAACAGATTTATGTATTTCAAACTTCTCTCTCATAGCAGAATGGAGTGCTATTATGCATGGAGTCTCAAAGACTTCATTCAAATTCAGATGTTTTATTGTTTTATGTTGTTTGAGACATGGAGCTTTGTAGGTCTAAGGAGTGACGTGACAGACAGGAGAGTTAATGGAATATCGAAGTTGTAATATAAATTGAGTTACAATAAGTATCACATTGAATAAAAAAGGAAATCGACTTTTTGTGTATCTGTGTTAAGTTTTCTGGATTGTTCAGATGCCAAACATGCAATATTTTTTTTTTTTCCATTTTGGAAGAATGATAGACTTTTCTGTGCCATTAAAAAAAAGCAAATAAAAAAAACCCATTATTTTCTCTGAGTTCAGATATCATAGTGATGGTAAGTTTTGAACATATATCAGTGGTGGCAAAATATATTTTTCTTGTTTGAAATAGAATTCTGTAGGGAATTACTTTGTGTCTTTATGGAAAAGACACAAATAGCCTGAGGCATTATGTGCTAACATATGGGTTAACATCCATTTTTGAGAGTCTATTAGCCAAGGAATCTCAGGCTGAAAACTAATGTTTTCTTTTTCTTTTTTGTTATATGTTTAGAAATAAGTGAAACTGTTTTGAAGGCTACAAAGATATCGTAGCTGAAATTAATCTTGGATGTTACCAGGGAAAACTTAGAGTTGAGAAATCTAAGGCCTAAATTGAGCAACTGTTTGACCAGTGTCATAATTATGTTCAATGGATAAATTTTATCATTAGTGTCATGAATGCTAATTCATTGTGCATAAACCTGTAGCTTATAATATTTGAGTGAATCTTTCATAAGTTATCATATAGAAATAAATACTTAATTTCACTAGTAGTTTAAAACCTAAATAACCTTTTCATGTTTTAAGGTAATTTAATGACTTATGTGTCATTTTCCTAATATAAATATTTGATTTTTTAAAAATATCACTTATGACTTTTCTACCTATGCAAGTTCTATAAAATAATGAGAAATATATACAGAGTATGTTGCATAAAATACACAAATTAGGGAGAAAGTAAACATTGTCTAAATGCCACTACTCCGAAGAAAACAAAAATTCACCCTAAGTACAAATAACATTGACATTCAGTACAGGACTCACCCTCTAGTAGTGAGACAGACACTAAGAAAATTATTACAGTCCTTTATTATAATTGAAATAATAATAATCCAATAATTGGCTTAGGGGTTAAATAGTATTCAAAGAAACTGTGCAATGAGGGATTTTTTTATTAACAGGCTGTATATCTAATAACATGATTATTATTCAAAGAAGCTTATTCTCAATTTAGATAACTAATTAGAAATGATCTCTGGATCACAGGGTATGAATATAAGTTTTTCCATTGGAGAAATAACATGGATGCAGAATATTTAAAAAACCCTTGAAACCAAGGAGTTCAAAAGAAACAACCCTCCACCACCAAAAAATAAAAAGGGCAAAAGACTTAAACACACATTTGACCAAAGAAGACATATGACAACTTATCTCATGAAAGGATGTTCGATGTCATTAGTCATTTGAAAAATGCAAAATCAAACCGCAGTGGAATCCTCTCATACCCTGTTGGCATTGCTAAAATAAAGTAATCCTTAAAAAAACAAGGGTGGGTGTGGTTTAGGAGCAATTAAAACTTTCACGCATCACTGCTGGCCATGCAAACTGGGACAACCACTCTGGAAAACAGTTTGGCAGTTTCTTATATTAATTGTATAATGTTCGTAGTCACCCAGAACTAGGGGCAACCCAAATGTACTTCAATGGATGAGTGGATAAACAATCTGTGGTACATCCATAAAGTGAATCACTACTACCAGGGCAATAGAAAGGAATCAACTCTTGGTAGGCACTCGACAGCCTATGGATGAATCTTGAAGGCACTGCCATGTGTGACAGAACTGAGCCACAGATGATTCCTTGCTGTTTATGTTTAATACCATTTACGTGACATTCTGGAAGAAGCAAACCTATAAGGCTGGAGTACAGATCAATGGTATTACAGGGCTGGGGATGGAAGTGGGTTGACTCCAAAAGACAGCACAAGGGAAAATGTTCTGGTGACAGAGTCGATCTGCATCCAGATTGTGCTGCTGGTGACAAAATTATACGTGTATGTGAAACTCATAGAACTGTATGCTGAAAAGTCTATTTTACTGTATATAAATTTAATAATAAGAAGTAACTGTATTGTTATAACAAGACACAACTAACTCAATGACTCTAAAACGTGATCATTATAAATGCTGAGTAGGATGTAGAGGAAGTGAAACTCCCATAGTTTCCGATAGAAATATAAATTGATTCAACCACTTTGGAGAATAGTTGTACATCTATTAAAACTGAACATAAGCCAACCGTATAACTCAGCATTCCCACTTCCAGGTATATAACCAAGAGAAATGAGTACGTACGTCAACCAAAAGGCATATGCAAGGATGTTCATGGTAGCTTGATTCATAATAGGCAAAAAACAGCTTAAGTAAACAGCAAGTAAGAAATGTGTAAGTAAAGCAAAATATATTTACATTAGTGAAGCACTACACAGAAATAAGAATAAACAAGCTACCGATATCGCACCACATTGCTGAATGTCACAGACGTATTTGAAAGCATACAGATGCCAAAGAGACCATTTATGTAATTACCTATGTGTCTCAAAGGCAGGCAAAACTAATATCTGATCATGAAAATGACAGGGGTGCCTGGGTGGCTCCATCGGTTGGGCATCTGACTTCAGCTCAGGTCACGATCTCGAGGTCCATGAGTTCAAGCCCCACATCGGGCTCTGTGTTGACAGCTCGGAGCCTGGCGCCTGCTTCGGATTCTGTGTGTCTCCCTCTCTCTCTCTGCCCCTCCCCCACTCACGCTCTGTCTGTCTCTGTCTCTCAAATATGAATAAACATTAAAAAACTTTTTGAAAATGACAGCAGAAGTTACCTCGAATGTATTGAGTGGGCTGGGATACGAGGGGTCATCCTGGGAGATGGAAATATGCTATTTCTCAGTCTGAGTAGTGGTTACATAAACACGTACATATATAAAATGTATTGAGTTGTATGTTTAAGATTTGTGTACTTCACTCAATGTGATACTTCAAATTCAAAAAATAGTGTGTTATTTAAAAAAAAAAAAAACGAACTAAGTGAACAGGAAAAGTAAAGAAAGGAAAGGAAGAGAAAAAAGAAAAACCTTTCAGTTATTCCTTTCTGTAAAATTCTCCCTAGGTCACTTCAAATCTAAATGCCAGTCTCCTTTGAAGGTGGTTTTGTACTGGCTTATCTGAGTGTATTATTTATTCCACACGGATACTTAATTATCTCACAACTTCAGTTATTAGTCATTTGTTGATAAATTCTTATTAATGCACAAACCAGTATGACAATTAAGTGATTTAATATGGAGCCTATTCTTCCTGAGCAATTAGAGTCTTGTGGAGTCTATCACCTCCCTCTTTTATATCTGGTACCTCAAAAATAATTTGATGGTTGCTGGCAGAACTCAAGCATTTGCGCCACTCATGGGGGCATGTTCACCGTTTAGTCTAGGTAATTTCATCTCTTAATTTGTACAAAACAGTAGTTCTGCTTATCTGGTAAGGAAAAACCTAACAATTTAGAGCCTGTTGTGCCTGAGTTCTAGCAAAGCCCTATCACCACCAACTCCTTCTAATGCAAGGTCTCCACTGCATTATTGAAGAAAAGCCAAGAACGAGATAGGCTATCCCTTTTGGTCCCTGTTCTAAGGCAAAAATGTGAGATTTGAAACATAGAAGAGAAACAGAGGTGTTGAGCAACTTATGAGCAGTTATATACTCAGAGGGTTCATGCAGGGTGCTAAGCAGCTTCTAGAAGAATCCTTGAGATCCACCAGTCTTGGTGCTGAAGAGAGCTTAGTCACTGGCTTCTATGACCTTTGCTTCTCTAGACTTTCAAATGGTCATGTAAATCTTGAATTCTATTACAACCATTCATTCCTCGAATACATAGAACAACTTTTGTCTTTCTGACAAAAATCATATTGAAACATTTTTCCACAGTTGACAGGAACTCTCCAATGCTTTGGTTGCTTTTGCACAAATAGATTAGCATTTCTTTCCCATAGAGTCACCATGTTGCATTGCTTTCTGGGAAATCACATTATTTGACGTGTATTTAGCACGGCATCCCCTTGGTAATGGACATATAATAGGCTAACTTACAAGATACCACAAATAATTCATGAATCGGGAGAATATTTATTGGCTTATGACTTTAGGCACAGTGGTAGTGAAAATGAAACAAGCAATTTTAATTTCAAAATGCAGTTTTGGGGTGTCAAGATAAACCTTACCTAAGATAAAAGAAGACTTTCCAGAGGAAAGGACATTTAAGCTGACAAGTAGGATTGGTGTTAACTTGGTCAGGCTAGAAATTGGAATACTCCAGGTGTCTCGTGAAGGACAAAGATGTCTCTTCTTTTTCTAAACAATACCTGTAGATTCGTTTAGAGAAACCCTCACAGATACGAGAAACTTTCTTTCCGGGTATGGGAAACCTATATGTTTTTAAAATAACACTTTCACAAGGAAGAAACCTATTTAAGACTGAAACCAGTATTAGATATATTTGCATAATGACCACATTGCACTGGCTACATATTGACATACGCTGTGTGACAGGTGGTCTGCATTAGGGCCTTTCCATTGGACATATTTCAAAATGTATCTTGGGAGGTGGTTGTAACTTAGTTATTATTAACCACTATTGGTTGAGTACACTTTCCCTGCCTGGTGCCATGTTGGCATTCTGTATTTGTAGTGTTATCTTCATAGCAATCCCATAAGCATCTCTTTCACGGAGAAATAGAAAGCTGAAGTAAACTATACAACTTGTCAGTTGGTATACATGTAGTTATTAGCAGACAGGGGAATGGGCCTAGTTCTGACTCCAGGGTCTGGACTGTTCCAGACCATACAGTAGCCCTTAGACTCGAAGCAATGTATTTATCTTTTGAATTCCTATGACTTGGACACATTTATCAGTTCTATAGGAAGTAATATTTGCTGAGACTGTATCATGTAAGAGGCCTTGTGTTAGCTATTTTATAAACACTGTATCATTTTATTTTCAAGTCTTCTGGGTAAATACGCCCCCCCTTGCTGTTTTTTTTTTTTAACTAACATTTTTTTTTCAATGTTTATTTATTTTTGAGAGACAGAGAGTGAGTAGGGAAGGGGCAGATGGAGAAGGAGACACAGAATTCAAAGCAGTCTCCAGGCTCTGAGCTGTCAGCACAGAGCCCAACATGGGGCTCGAACCCACGAACCGTGAGATCATGACCTGGGCCGAAGTCGGATGCCCAACCGACTGAGCCACCCAGGTGCCCCAGCGCCCCCTGTCACTGTTAAGGAAGGGTTCCAAACTCAGGGATTAAAAGTCCACAGAGTTCCTAAGAAGAGGAGTTCAGTTTTGAACTGGCTGATTAGATTCAGACTAAACCCCTTAGCTTTTCAACTGTCCAAAAGGCATCATCTCTTACAGAAAAACCTAAGAGAACTTCGGTATATTCAGTTAGTGTAAGTATATTCAGCTAATATATATTCAAGTAAAAGTAAATTTCTCAGCGACAGAAGATTTAATTCCATGTGTTAAAGAAACTGATAATTCATCCTGGCAAGCTGCTGAAATAAATACATCAGATGGGGCTTTTGAGATTTAAATTAACATACACTAAAAATTAAATATAGGTGTTATAGCTGAGATAGGAAACTATACAAACAAAGCCACGTTTGAAGGATGAATAGTGGGGTGGCAAACGTAATACTTACCAGCTGAAACCCTAGCAGCCAAGCTACTGCACTATATGAAGGCTCACTGTGTGGCTTTGTGTGACAAAAGAATTATGGAATTTTAGGGGGAAAAAATTTATCCTGGTGTTTGGCCCTGAAGAGGAGGAAAGGCTACTGTTGAGAGACAAAAACCTCTCTGTTTTCTAGATAACAAAAATAATGCAAGAGAAAAGACATCTGTTGTACGTAGACAGTTTCCTGGCTGAAAGGCATCTGCACAAGAATTCAGTTAAACCATCTTATTTTTAAAATGTGAAAATGGAGACGGAAGGAAGATGAATAACGTACCCAAGACCACAGAGCTTATGGGGCATCATAACTTAGGTCCCTTCCCTGCCCAGCGATTTCCTGTAGACCACACATTAGTGGGGTGGGGAGTGAATCCACGAGATACAACGGCCAAGACACTTTTATTAATCTTCTACACATGGAGGGACAGTGGCTGCACAAGGGGAAATGCATTTTCAGTTCAGACCACAAAAGAGGTTACTGTCCTCACCAGATAATATTTCAAAGTCTGTTCTTATTTCCACAGCTTGTGCAATGCACTGATTATGACAGAGACAAATGCAGCCTGAAAAGAGAGAATGCGGATGCACTGAAAGCCTCCTGATTTAAAGAGGACGACATTGATGTAAAAATGGAGTCCCACTTACTTATCCCACAGATCTGTTAATGATAAAGAATCAACACTTTGCAGAAGATACTGTGGGAAATTAACATTTTATCCTGGGATTCAATTAAGGGCTTTTAGTGCTGATGTTGTAGTTGGGAGTAAGTGAATAAACCAATAACAGAATATACTGTAGAGGAGCCCTGGAGCAAAAAGTCACACCCTCATCCAGAGGCTGGAGAGTGAAGACAGGACAGGAGAAGATTTCTGAAATTTGGGAGAAAAACGAACAAGATAAGTTTGGAAGGAAGTATTTCTTGCACAGATGTAATTACACATTTATGAATGAGAAAGAAAAGTGATGTCGAAGTTCACTGGTCTTAACTAACTTAGGGTCACCAAAAACAACCTAAAAAAGGAATTTGGAAGCAGCTAATTTGAGGGGGGGAGGTGATTGCGAGAATAATGGATTGGAGAGAGTGAGAAAGGAAAGGAGGAAAAATCAGTGTAAGGTGTTATTACAAATATTTCATGTGTGGGCACCATGAGACCCCTGACAATCATTGGGAATACTTTCCAGAATTGTCCATCTAAAAGGGTAGCCATTATCAACTGGCTGCAGTACCCATTAATTAAAGGTTGCCCTGGGAATGTTAACTCTTTGCATTTCCAGATGGCAATTGCCACTGGAGAAGACCCTGGAAAACCATGCAGACAGCTGACCTGAGTGAAACTTGAGGTGAGTCCTTGGTGGGAGGGGTGAATCTGAATGCTTGAGAACGGTTCCCCACCCCTATGGCTGCATCTGAGGGGATGTGCAGTGGGCACCAGAGATGTCTGTTACAGAGCTATATTTCCTGTATAATTTGTTATAAGCAAATTTCACTTTAGACACTGTTCTTTTTTTATACCCATAATTAATGGAATCAAAGTATCCATCCAGGCTTTAGATACATCACTGGACCAGGCAGACCCCATTTGTCTTTTGCATGAGGTCTAATAGCCAGAGATGCCAAAGGCAGGAAAGGAGCTACCCCTGACATTCACCCCCTCATCTGCCAGTTTTTTTCAGTGCTGATTGATTACGTATGTGTTGTGCTTCATGCTGTACCCCGGACTATACTCTACGTGCTGAGAGGGAAGATGACTTATTCATGAATCATACAATGCTCGTCTGATTATTCATTTAAATCACAATACTGTGAAAAACAATTTCGGTGATCATTTGGTTTTAAAAATAAAAAAAACATTCTAGCACATTATTAATGAGGATTCAAATAATGTCATCAAAAGGGGAAAAAAATGAAGTTGGTGGCAAAGAGATAATGAGTTAGTTTTTAAATATGCTGTTTGTTTAGTAGATAGCAGGAAATTCAATATGCAAGAGTAAAAATATTTCAGAAGCTAGAGATCTAGGTTTGAGAATTGTTGGTGTTGGATGAAGACAAGAGGAACTCCCTGATGGAAAGGGAAATATATATATGTATATATGTACATATATATATGTATATATATGTATATATGTACATATATATATGTATATATATGTATATATGTGTGTATATATATATGTGTGTGTGTGTGTATATATATATATATATATATATATATATATATATATAATAGAAGCAGTCTGTGTTAGAATTCTTCCATGAGACATACATAAGAAAAAAAGAAACAGGAAACAGCATCAGGAACTAGAAAATCTGCATTTGTGTCTTCGGAAGCAGAGAAAAGAAAGCTTTGATTAAAATGTTGAATGCTGTTGTGAATTTGAAATCAAGGAAACATAAAGGACTCTGTGCTTAGTGATTTCCCTCCCCCCACCCTCTTAAGAGTATTTCCAGTGACCTGATTGCAAGGATTTATTTACTAGCAGAGCTGGAAATGGGGTACAGTCTGAGGACTTTTTGAAAAGCTTGAAATTGAAACCCTTAGTTTTGAGAGGCTCGCCTATTATCATGTGTTAATTTTTAATTTAGTGACGTTTTCACCTTGTGGGATTTCAAGGACCTGAGCAGTTTTCTGGCTATAAAGAAAGAAAAAATGGAATCTGTTAGAGAAAGGCAATCATTGATGCACAAATTGATGGAGGAGGAGCGAATCTTGTAAAAGTAGCCATATAGTATTCCTTTTTTTCAAAGGGGATGGGGTAGATATGGTGAAAATGTAAAATGCTCCTGAAATCAGCAGAAGGAAAATTGTAGAATTGCAGATCAGATGGCACTTTCTCAGTTAGAAGGTAAAAGCATTAGATAACTTCTCAGGGTAAAAGGTGTTTTGTATAAACAGAGAAGAAGAATAAAACCAGTGAACTATATAAGAGGGTTTATATATTTTTTCTTTTAAAACAATTTACTTAAATTCTATTTGGTTAACGTACAGTGCGATATTGGGTTTAGGGGCAGGATTCAGTGATTCATCACTTATATATGACACCCAGTGCTCATCCCAACAAGTGCCCTCCTTAATACCCATTACGCATCTAGCCCATCCCCCATTGGGGTTCATCAACTAAGAGGATATATATTTAAGAGGTAATAATGAGATTCTGTTTACATGCATGGTAGGAGACCAAAGGGGTAGTGAATTGTGAATTGTGAATGTCACAGAAAGTCAGGATCAGGTGCTAATTGCTTTGCCATTAACTGAATGAGAAATCATTTAACATCTCTGGTTCTTAGTTCATTTTTAAAGATGTGGATGGTGAAAAAAAAACCTTTAAGCAAAAGTGATGATGCTGTGATGAATGTGAAGGCTTGCGTTATAATCTTCACAGAGGAATTGATCCTCTGTGAGTAGAAAGGTAGAGGTAAACACTATACACAAGGATGGCCTCTCTTGAGACAAAACTATGGACAGAGAAGAGAACCTTAATTGTAAATTAGAAATTAGACACTAAGTGTTTGCTCTTTGCCTCCCACATCTATGCATTTTCACATATTAAATACATATATATAGGGGCGCCTGGGTGGCTCAGTCGGTTGAGCGTCCGACTTCTCTTCGGGTCACGATCTCGCGGTCCGTGAGTTCGAGCCCTGCGTTGGGCTCTGGGCTGATGGCTCAGAGCCTGGAGCCTGCTTCCGATTCTGTGTCTCCCTCTCTCTCTGCCCCTCCCCTGTTCATGCTCTGTCTCTCTCTGTCTCAAAAATAAATAAAAACATTAAGAAAAAAAATTAAAAATATATATATATATATATATATATTTGGTTATTGTTTGCAAGAAGTTAGAGTCTACTGTGAATATACATGGGAAAAGGTCCTCAGCATGAGAAATCATACATGGACCAGGAATCATCTTTAAAATAAAGATTGGAGATGGGGTGCCTGGGTGCCTCAATAGGTTAAGCATCTGGCTCTTGATTTTGGCTCAGGTCATGACCTCACAGTTTGTGAGTTCAAGCCCTGCGTCGGGATCTGTGGACACAGCATGGAGCCTGCTTGGGATTCTCTCTCTCCCTGTCTCTTTGTCCCTCCCCTACTCATGTTCTCTCTCTCAAAATAAATAAACGTTTAAAAAATAATAAATAAAAGAAAGATCGGAGAGAATAAATATACAGTTTGGGCATTACGTTCTTGATCTAATCAATCAGAAGGAATATATTGATATTCATAGTCACCCTCTTTTAAAATTAAAATTAATTAAAGATTACCAATGACATTAAGATATGATTTGGGAAACAAATACAAAGATCTGGAAAAACATTGAGGACATAATTGAATATATAGTTTTCATGATTTTCTAAGGGAAAAAGTATATTATGAATTATCCCTTCATATTGTGGTTTGTAACCATTTACCTTAGACCAGACTGGCAGCTTCCTTCCTTTCAACTTCAATCCTCAATTTGTTTTTTAATGTTTATTTATTTGAGAGAGAGAGAGAGAGAGAGAGAGCAAGCAGGGGAGGGGCAGAAGGAGAGGGAGAAAGAGAATCTCAAGCAGGCTCCCCCCCCCCCAGTGCAGAGCCCTACACAGCCCCACACATAATCCCAACCCTGGGATTATGACCTGAGCCAAAATCAAGGGACGTTCAAAGAACTGAGCCACCCAGGTGCCCCTCAATCTAAATAATTTTGAAAGCCGACCATGTGTAAAGACATGCTCTAAGGAAAGTTACATTAGGGCACCATGCCTTGCTATTTTTAAATCAAAATAACCTTCTGTTATTTGACAAGAAAGGTAATAAATGAAATAACTACAAGATAAAAAGACAGTTTCAGCTGTTAGTAATATTAAAAGCTTCCAGTCATTGGCAGTGCAGATGATTCATCATTCACTGTCTTATAAATACAGTTTGCTGGGCTAGACATGAAATAAAGGATTCAGTTTCTGCTTTGCTGAACTGTTTCTGTTTTCTTCATCTTTGTGGGCTCCTGTTTACCCCCTTGTCCCACATCATTTCATCCAGTCCTCAAGAATTGGCTCCACGATCATCGCCGCTGTGAAGGCTTTCTCTTCCTCCCCTTGTGGCCTTGATCCCTCATTCATTGGACTCTCCCTGTGTGTTAGGAATCTTGTATAGCACGTGTATCTGCCAGTGTCCTGTCAGGAAGCCATGTGATGTGCTACTTCTTTCAAATGGGGGATTTAAATACCAGGAAGTGGCTCTAACGTGCAGAAGGAGTGGTAGGGCAAGAACAGCTTTACGTTCCAACGGGAGGCTGACTCAGATTTACTATTAACCAACTGAGTGAGGGAAGCCAGCAAAAGAGTATCATGGACCAAGAAAATGTTATCTCAAAAAAGGGTGCCCAAAGAAATTCTACTAAACTAAAGCAAAAATACCAAACCTCTTCAGTTTTCAAAATGGAAGCTGTACCCCAAAGCAGCAGCCGCACCGTGTACTTGAATCTGCTCCCTTTCACTGTTCCATTTCATATGTATTAAAGTATTTAGACAGTGTGTCTAAAATAATTAAGATAGAATAGAGAGCCATGAGTTAGTGAGAAAATTATCCTAAAGCACACGGGCCTTGGATTGTTCTAGTCTTTCTTTTTTTTTTTTTTTTAAGTTTATTTATTTATTTTGAGAGAGGGAGGGGAAAAGAGCAAGAGGGGGAGGGGCAGAGAGAGAATGAGAGAGGGAATCCCAAGCCGACTCTGCCCTGTCAGTGCAGAGCCTGATGCGGGGCTTGAACCCAGGAATCATGAGATCATGACCTGAGCCGAAATCAGGAGTCGGACACTTAACTGACTGAGCCACCCAAGCACACTGATTGCTTCATTCTTTCAACTCAAAGACAAGAATAAAATTCTGTCTCACAGAACTGCTGCTATAATTGGAGAAGATCATAGATACAAAGGGAATGGTGCCTCGTGTGTGCCCATTTGCTGAGAACTATTGTTATTATTACTATTTTTAATTAAAATTCTCTATCTCCCTTTACTCTAATTGTATCTGAATAAACTCACATTTAGGATGATCCATTTGACTGCGGATATATTGATTATGAAAAAGTATATCCTTCTATGTTATTTTGTTGGCACACAGGTTCTATTTTGGTTCTCTTCTTGTTTAGGTCACCCTCAAGCTATAACCAAGGCTCCAACATTTCTAGGTGAATAAGAAACCCTTGTCCAATGACCAAACCTGGGACATGGTGAATTCACCAAATTAACGCACCCTGTTAGTACTAATGGGGACAGATATGCATCTGTTTTCCCAGGGCAGGCCTCATCACCACATGCCAAATTGTTGCCTTTTTTTACATTCACATTTCACCAGTATCCAAGACTTCTCTGACATGATTGTGACGCTCTTTGTTCCCAGAGACTACCCATATGGTGATTAATATTGGCTTAGAGTAGAAGAAATACAGCCAGAAAATTTTATTGCAGAGAATAAGTAGGTTTTTAATAGCGAAGGAAAATGTATTTCCATAAGATATTATGTATCATGCAATTCATTTAAAGTAAATTCAATATTGCAAAACATCCTGCACTAAATAAGAATGCACAGATTACATTTACCTAATAAAAACATTTCTAGATGTAAAAAAAAAAAAAGTGCTTTTCATTTAAGAACTTATTACTAATAAAATTTTCAAAACCAAGAAGGAAACTATTAAGTAAATCACTTAATGGCATATGACACCATAATTTTATTTATGTAACACCAGAGACAGATTTTTGCTCAAAACAAAATGAAGAAAAAAATGGAAATTAGACCACAAATGGCAGTAGTATACATTTTTATTTAAGCAAAAAATATTTTTCTTTGATAATTTAGAATCTTACTATTACATCTGTCAAATTTATGAACAACATCTGATTAAATTCATAAATTTAATTACCAATTTAACCCTTTGGAGACATTGCAGTTTCTTATGACATTTTCCCCCCGGTGACCTTAGGTCTTACAATAAGGAAAACACTGAAATTCACTTAGATAAACATTAGTCTAGGGATGTCTGGAAGGCTCAGTCAGTTACACATCCAACTCTTGATTTTGGCAGTTTGTGAGTTCAAGCCCACATCAGGCTCTATGCTGATGGCATGGAGTCTGCTTGGGATTCTATGCTTCTCTCTCTCTCTCTCTCTCTCTCTCTCTCTCTTTCTCAAAAAATATATATACAATGGAATACTCCTCAACGATGAAAAATAATGAAATCTTGCCATTGCGCCAATGTGGATGGAACTGCAGGGTATTATGCTAAGTGGAGTAAGTCAGAGAACGACAGATATCATGTGTTTTCACTCGTGTGGAATTTGAAAAACTTAACAGAAGACCATAGGGGAAGTGAAGGAAAAATAAGTTACAAGCAGAGAGGTGGCAAAGCATAAAAGACACATAAATACAGAGAACAAACTGAGGGTTGATGGGGGTGGGAGGGTTTGGGTGGGGGGACGGGGAAAATGGGTGATGGACTTGGAGGAGGGCACTTGTTGGGATGAGCACTGGGTGTTGTATATAAGCGATGAATCTCAGGGATCTACTCCTGAATCAAGTGTATACTGTATGTTAGCTAACTTGACAATAAATTATTTAAAAATAAATAAATAAACATTTTTAAAGAAATTAGTCTTAAAGACTTCATTCATGAATTTCTTCAGCAAGTATAGCTTACTGTATTCCCAGTTAAGTCTGGATAGAGCAAGATAGATACCTCCCGTCTTCAGAGAGCTCACATTCTGGGAGATAAGTACAGTGTTTCTGAATCACCAAGAGCCTTCATTTCAGTTTTCAAGGTTTATACAAATAATTTCATCCATGAGTGTAAAGAAAACCCTTTCTTATGCAGAGCAGTCTTTGGATTTCATAAGCAGAATTTTAAAACACTTGACAGGTTTTCATGGTGACAGGCCTATATTCTGATTTAATTCTCTTTTTCCATCTGTGACAATGTCAGATGTTTGTTTTGTTTTGTTTTGTTTTGTTTTTTGGTTTTCCCCTCAGCTCTTCCAATATGCTTTCTGTAGTTTCATAATCCAGTGTGCTTTTTTCTGTAACACTTAGATGAAGCTTTCTGTTCTCCCTTATTGTCCTCTCTGGCTTCCTCCTTACTAGAAGTTGGGTCATTGGGAACTCTCCATATTCATTTTCCTGGCTTCCTTGTCATCTTGGGTAACTGATCTCAACACTCCTTTAACTGTTGGGTTTTCAATAAGGAAAATGAATGTCCTTCACATTAACTTGAGCTTTGTTGTGAAATGCAGATGTTTTTTGCACTAATCCTCTTTTGCATGCCATTTATAAAACTCTTCCAGAAGATAAGGCTTCTGTTTTAAAGGAGGAAACAAAATAGATTGACAAAGAAATGCATACTTCAGCAAAGGATGCTCCTAATGTACTGTCTGTTCTCACCACTATTGGATTTCGCAAGATCATAATTTAAACACTTTGGCATGGGATGTCAATTTATACACTTACAGGTCAGATAAAAATTTTTAGCTACCTGCACATTGATAAGAAATTAAAATGTGTACGAGCACATGGAATTTACAACTTTTAGGAAAAAACCCTAATACTTAAGTATTAGTATTAAGTATTTAAGTATTCACTGGCATATCTATATACCTTCAGCATCAGCTATATACAATAACAAATTCAACTATTTATGTGTCTTGCAAATCAGATGTTAAGAAACTGCTGTACATGAATCACATTGTTTCGAACATGAATCACATTTTTAACTCAAAGACAAATAGTTGAGATTCAGTAATTTTTTATTAATAGACTTTATTTTTCGAGCAGTTTTAGATTTGGATAAAGTTGTATTTTATAGTTCCACGCCACTTGTTAAATGCAAAATATTATGTAGTCACCATTATAGTATCAGAATAGTTTCAAGGCTGTAAAATTCCCCTGTGCCCCACCTCTTCATCTCTATCCTTTCCTAACTCCCTGATCCCTGATAATCGTTGATCTTTTTATTTATCTATAGTTTTGCCTTTTAAAGAATGTCACATGGGGGGCACTTGGGCAGCTCAGTTGGTTAAGCCTCTGACTTCGGCTCAGGTCATGATCTCGTGGTTTGTAAGTTCGAGCCCCATATCAGGCTCTGTGCTGACAGCTCAGACCCCAGAGTCTGCTTTGGATTCTGTGTCTCCCTCTCTCTCTGCCCCTTCCTCCCCCGATCACACTTTGCCTCTCTCTTTCTCTCAAAAATAAACCTTAAAAATTAAAAAAAAAAAAGAATGTCATGTTTAGAATCATATAGTATGTAACCATTTCAAATTGGATTATTTCATTTAGCAATATGCATCTAAGTTTCGTCCATGTCATTTTTGGCCATGATAGGCCCGTTATTTTTTAGTGTTGAATAATATTCTATTGCAAGGATGTACCATCGTTTGTTTATCCAAGAATCTACGGAAGGACGTTTTGGTTTCTTTCAAGTTTTGGCAAACACGAATAAAGCTGCTACAACCATTCGTGTGCATATCTTGTGTGGATATAAATTTTCAACTCATTTGGGGAATAGCGAGGAGTGCTGTTAATGGTAAGACTGTGTTTTACTTCGTAAGGAACCACCGAACCGTCTTCCAAGGTGGCTGTACCATTCTGCGTTCCCGATGTCAGTGGATGAGAGTTCATGTTGCCCCACATCCTTGCGGGAATTTGGTGGTGTCGGTGCTTTGGATTTTAGCCGTTCAAATGGGGGTAGCGTTATCTCCAGTGACGCGTGATCTTGAACATTGTTTCACATGCTCCTTTGCCATCTTTTATCTTCTGTAGTAAACTGTTCAGACCTTTTGCCAGTTTTTAAATTGGGTTGTTTGACCTCATATTATTGAGTTGTATGAATTCTGTGTATATTTTCAGCACATGTCCTTTATCAGCTGTTTCAACAAATCTTTTCTTGTAGTCTGGATCTTTCTTTCATCTTCTTAACAGTGTTACACAGAACTTGTTTTTAACTTAAATGAAGTCTCCCCATTTTTTTCTCCCATGGATCTTGCTTTTGCTATTGTATCTAATAACTCACTGCCAAACTCACAGTCGCCTAGATTTTCTCCTGTTATCTTCTAGAACTTTTATGGTTTTGTGTTTTCCATTCAGATATATGATCCATTTTGAGTTAATTTTTGTGAAAGGTGTAAGATCAGTGTCTAGATTCTTCTCTTTCTTTCTTTCTTTTGCATGTGGACATTCAGTTGTCACAGAACCATTTATTGAGAATACATGTCTTTACACCCTTATCACAGATCAGTCGGCTGTAATTCTGTGCATCTGTTTGTGGACTCTCTGTTCCATGCCATCAGTCTGTTCAACTGTTCTCTCACCAATGCTGCACTGTCTTTATTATTGTGGCTTCATGGTAAGACTTGAAGTTGTGTAGCATCAGTCCTCCAATTTTCTTCTTTTCCATTCTTTCGTTGGCTGTTTTAGGTCTCTTGCCTTTCCCTCTAAATATTAAAATTAGTTTTTCTTTTCTTTTTTTTTAAATTTTTTTTTCAACGTTTATTTATTTTCGGGACAGAGAGAGACAGAGCATGAACGGGGGAGGGGCAGAGAGAGAGGGAGACACGGAATCGGAAACAGGCTCCAGGCTCTGAGCCATCAGCCCAGAGCCTGACGCGGGGCTCGAACTCACGGACCGTGAGATCGTGACCTGGCTGAAGTCGGACGCTTAACCAACTGCGCCACCCAGGCGCCCCTAAAATTAGTTTTTCAGTATCCACAAAGTAGATTGCTGGAATTTAGATTCAGTAAATTGTTATTTTCCGGTTACTTTCAAAATAAATTATTAGATATCAGAAAAAAAATTGTGAGGTAAACCTTTTCCCCTAATGAACTACCTGTTCATTGTGGGGTGGCAGTGAAAGGCTGAGGATCTTCTGTGTTGCTGGCAGTCTCATTGCATTCCCTCTTGACATTAATCACATGAATTATAAGAAGGAATGGAAGAATTATCTTTCACTATTTCATTGAGTATTTGCATTTTCATAATATGTTATATAGCCTTTCCTTAATGTTATAAAACATTTACTTCTTTTTTTTTTTTTTTTAATTTTTTTTTTCAACGTTTATTTATTTTTGGGACAGAGAGAGACAGAGCATGAACGGGGGAGGAGCAGAGAGAGAGGGAGACACAGAATCCGAAACAGGCTCCAGGCTCTGAGCCATCAGCCCAGAGCCCGACGCGGGGCTCGAACTCGCGGACCGCGAGATCGTGACCTGGCTGAAGTCGGACGCTTAACCGACTGCGCCACCCAGGCGCCCCAAAACATTTACTTCTTTTAAATTTATTTATTTTGAGAGAGACAGAGACAGTGCAAGTGGGGGAGAGGCAGAGAGAGAGGGGGAGAGAGAGAAGCCCGGGCAGGCTCCACGCTGTCAGCACCGAACCTGACACGGGGCTCAAACCCACGAAACCATGAGATCACGACCTCAGCTGCAACCAAGAGTCAGATGCCTAACCGACCGAGCCACCTAGATACTCCTGTTATAAAACATTTAAAAGAACAATACTTATTCTGAAGATAATCACAAGTTACAAATAACAGACATTAACCACTTCCCACACTATCTCTAAGAAGCAATCATTCACAATCTGAACCATATTAAAAAAAAAAACATTTCTGGTAGTCTGGGCAGGATCCGCTACTCTTCCGTCATTAGCATTCATTCCCCTTGTTGCTGCAGAAACTTTAAATTCTGCTGCTGCAAGCCAGGATTGCTGGGAAAGATGTACATTCAGGAAAAGCGTGCCGCAGCCGTGGTCCATCATCAGCGCGATCTTAAAGGAAGTATTTAACATGGCAGGCCACTCTGTCGGAGACCCCAGGCCAACTCTGCAGAGTGTCTGCATCTCCTCCCTCATGTTAGGAATCGCCCCTCACCATCCAGCATATGGAGGCTTTTAAATATAATTCTTATTTTTCCTATCCAGAGATGAGTATGATCATATACTATATGCCAGAGAGAAATTGCCATCCACGAAAGCGCAGTCTTACAGTGAGCGTAAGGACGTGTTTCACTCTAACAAGGCAACAGGTTATAGAGAAAAAAAACAAAACAAAACGCATCAGACCTCAGTTCCTCCATCACCTCCAAGGATTTTGTACATACCACTTGGTTTCAGTCAACCTCAGTGTCCCCATCTGTAAAAGGAAGCTGTTGACAGTTGTGTGGATGTTAGATTAGGGATGGTTAACTTCAAGAGTGTGTAAAACCACCCGGTACTCAGTGTATGTTTCTTTCACTGAAAGTGCCTGCGAGGCATTTAGTAGTCCTTTTGCATCAGATTTTGTAAATGAGGACACTCACCTCCTCTACCAGACAGGTCCTTGAAGGCCGGTCTCCCTTCACCAGGACAATCTTTACCGCACAACTAGAACTCTCTTTTCTTTTCCTAAATCCTCGTTTTCAACAAGGTGATGTTTCATTTTCTGCCAGTGCCATAGGGCGTTGCCAGAAAAGTAAAAGTGAGAACGTATTCACAACCATAATAAAAAGAGCCCCGTAGGAGTTACAGGACGGGGATCACATGAATATCTAGTGCACACAATTAGAGGAACTCTGAACTACGTAAGAAGTGTTGTGTGTTTAACAGTTATGACTGTCTGTCTCAATGCTGTAGGTCAAAAGATAAAAGGCAACTTATTATTTTATTATTAGTTTACAGAATCCTGTTTGTGAAAAACAACAAAAAAAGAATATATGCTGGGAGATTTCCCACTTTACTACTAATTCCAATATTCATATATTACATGAATGGAATGGTAAAATATGTGACCTTTCTAAGATTGGATTATTTTTACCCAGCATAATTTTCTTTGTTTTCATTTATTTATTTACATTTTTTTTTTGACATTTATGTATTATTGAGAGACAGAGAGAGACAGAGCATGAGCAGGGGAGGGGCAGAGAGAGAACACAGAATCCGAAGCAGACTCCAGGCTCCAAGCTGTCAGCACAGAGCCTGAAGTGGGGCTCGAACTCACCGACCGCGAGATCATGACCCGAGCCGAAGTCGGACGCTTAACCGACTGAGCCACCCAGGTGCCCCTTCTATTATTATTTTTAAGTTTATTGATTTATTTGAGAGCCAGAGACAGCCCAAGCAGGGGAGGAGCAGAGAGAGAGGGTGAGAGAGAATTCCAAGCAGGCTTCATGCTGTTAGCGCGGAGCCCAGTGTGGGGCTCGATCTCACGAACCCATGAGATCATGACCTGAGCCGAAATCAAGAATTGGGTGCTCAACCGACTGAGCAACCCAGCCCCCCACACTCAGCATAATTTTTTTGATCCATTTAAGTCAGTAGGTATAGCAATAGTTTTTTTTTAATTTTTGTTTTCTTACTGCATAGTATTTCATGGTATGAATCTACTGAAGTTTGTTCATGGGAAATTTTTTTTTCCAGATTTTGCATAGTACCGATAAAGCTACCATGAACAGTCTTGCATTGAATTTTATGAGGATGTAATTGTTTATTTTTTCTGGGGAAATGTCCAGAAGTATGATTGCTGGATCATATGATATGTGTATATTTACATTAAAAACAATAACACAAAACTATTTTTAGCATATTTGTACCATTTTACATTGCCATAAGAAATGTATGAGTAATCCAGTTTCCCCACATTCTCGCTAACATTTGGGTATTGGCCATGTTTTTGTTTGTTTTTGTTTATGTTTCTAGAAATTCTAACAGGTGGAGAGTGGACGTCTCTATCACCAGGTGGAGATGGAAGTTCAGGATTATGTATGTTCACGTGTTCTCTGCCGATACACTGAGGAAGTGGGTCACTCATTACTGCCCAGCAGGAATGAAAATCTTCACTTCCTTTTTAGCTCTAGACTTTGCCAGCATAAGTTTTAATGAATTTCAAAATGCTGGAGTCTTAAACTTCAGAGAGCCATTGCATTTCATATTTGAATTAATCTATTAAAATCGACTCCTTCGTATTGGGGTTTATTTGTGCATTTCAAGCTAGAGCGACTATTCCTGTTGTTCTGAATTCAATTACGAAGTTCTGACTCTGACCTTTAACAAGCTTCTGGAGATGTATAAAAACATGAAAACATTAATAAGTTATTAGCCTTGCCTACATCCACCAGTGAGAAATGTCATTTTGTTTTAACATGCTATCCTGTTATCATGCCTTGAATAGTTACAAAGACTTTTATATTCCCTTGTGCTTGTGCGTTTTTTTCTATCGCACATCTGCTGCTTTAGACTAGCCACTCATCAGCTTTAATTTGACCTTCTGATCTCTAGGTTTCTCACAGGAGGCCAAAGGACCCCAAAGGTTAATTGCTACTGTACTGCGTTCAATGGCACATACACCCTCTATTGTCATCTCTGCCCCATTGTCCTTTTTCTCAGAAACTCCCCAGCCTCAAAGACTTCCTACCTTCCGGTGTATCCATTCTATTATTAAATAGACAGTTTTGGGTATTTTTTGAATTCCAGGCAGTATATGTATACATTATACTGTCCTCTTGCTTGGAAACCATGGGCATCCGAAGTAAACTTCTTGAAGCCCTTGATAAATCATCTTCCATGGATGTTCAAGGAGTTCTATCTTCTGAGAAATTTTCCATGACACCCTCTCCCATACTTCCTAAATTATCTTAAGTCCAGTATTAACTGTTAACACACAAATCTTAATTCTTTGCTATTATTTTTCTTTTTTAAAAATAAACTATTTTTTATGACAGTTTTAGATACATAGAAAAATTTTGAAGATGATACAGAATTCCCATATACTCACACCCAGTTTCCCATATTATTAACATTTTACATTGGTATAGTAGAATAGTTGTAGTTATTAATATGTTATTATTAACTAAAGTCCATATTTTATTCACATGCCCTTCTTTTTTACCCACTGACTATTTCCGTTCCAGGATTATATCCAGGATACCACATCACTTTTCATTGTCATGTCTTCTTAGGCATCTCTTGACTGTGACAGTTTCTTAGAGATTTCTCATTTTCAGTGATCTTGAGAATTTTGAAGAATATTTGATTTTTCTCTCACAGTTAGGATGAATTATGGGGGCACCTAGGTGGCTCAGTTGGTTGAGTGTCCAATTTAGTCTCAGATTGTGATCTCAAGGTTTGTGAGTTCGAGCCCCACATCGGGCTCTCTGCTGTCAGCGTGGAGCCCGCCTCAGATCCTTGTCCCCCTGTCCATCTGCACCTCCTCTGCTTGTGCTTTCTCTCTCTCAACAGACAAACAAACAAAATGGGTTATGAAGTTTTAAGGAGAAAGATTACAGAGGTAAAGGCCATTCTCATCATTTCATGTCAAGGGTTCATGCTGTCACTATGACTTCGTACTCTTGATTTGACCTTTAACACCTGATGGGTTTTTCAGGTTTCTTCACTAAAACTTAGTTTTTCCCCCCATTTCCATGCTGTATACTTTGGAAGGAAGTCACTATGCACAGCTCACACTTAAGGAATGAGGAGTCAGACTTCATTTCCCTGACGGTGAAATATCTACATAAATTACTAGAATTCTGCATGGGAGGCCTGTCTCTTCTCCTCCATTTATTTGTTCAGACAGTAATTAATTTATATTATTATGAGCTCATGAATATTTTATATCTAACTCTCCTTTATTGCTCAAGTTGTTCCAGCTTTGGCCATTGGGAGCTGAGTTGACTCCTGTGTCTCTTTGGCATGAGAAAAAGAAATAATTTATTTCCCAAAATTCCTTAGACGATACTGTTCTACATGTGATGCCTTTCTGATGCTAATTTGTGCTGTGTGCGTGTGTGCATGTGTGTGTGTGTGTGTGTGTGTGTTGTGTGTGCGTGTGTGTGGTGTAACTTATATATAATGAGAGACAAAATAGTGTACAAGAATAAAAAGGGATTCAGGACTCAGTTTCCAAGATTTCAAGACTCAGCTTGTGGTCTTCCAGAACGCTTCACTTGACCTGATGTTCCGCATCTCAGGAAATGGCACCATCTTTGTTCACACTGAAAACTTGGAACAGACTTGGGGCGCTGGGGTGGCTCAGTCGGCTAAGCGTCCGACTTCGGCTCAGGTCATGATCTCATGGTTTATGGGTTCAAGCTCCGTGTCAGGCTCTGTGCTGACAGCTCGGAGCCTGGAGGCTGCTTCGGATCCTGTGTCTCCTTCTCTCTCTGCCCCTCCCTGCTCATGCTCTGTCTCACTCTCTCTCACAGATAAATAGATGTAGAAAAAAATTAAAAATAAAAAACTTGGAAAAGTCTTTTGCTATATCCTATCAGTCACCATGTGCAACAGTCTTGCCACTGAATTAACTTTCAGTAATTCTGATTTTCTCTATTTTTGCTGCCACTGTCCTTGTCCCATTTATTTCTACCTCTGACAACTCCAGTTGCCTCCAAAGGCAAATTAAATTTGAATATATACAGATTATTGTCATACTTAATAAAGTTTTTAAGAGTGAAACATTTCCATTCAGGTTTACATACACGTATAATAAAATTACGTAGACATGAGATAATCTCCTGCTTAAAGTGGAGTAAACTCTGGAAAGCTTTTACTTTCTCCCGTGCTTGCTTCCGGCTCTTTAATCTTTTAATTTATACCTCACATCCTCAGAGTTGCCATCTTTGATCCAAAATTGAGGTTAGAATTTTAAGTTATGGACCCTTGAATTTTATGGATCCAAGAACACAAAACCAATTTATATCTTTAGAGAGATTATTACAGACATAATTTTTAACAGTACTTGGGGTCTTTCCCCCCTTCTGCTTTGTAAGTTAAAGGCCTAAAATGCATGTAGGATGCTGAAGAATCATTTTAATTTTCAAGTTTCCCATATGTTAATAGAGAAACTGTGATTACAAGATTATTTTGTAGGTATCAAATTAAGTATTTTCAAATCTGTAACATATGCTACAACGTGTAGGTTGATAATAATTACTAGATGGGGCGCCTGGGTGGCTCAGTCGGTTAAGCGTCCGACTTCAGCCAGGTCACGATCTCGTGGTCCGTGAGTTCGAGCCCCGCATCGGGCTCTGGGCTGATGGCTCAGAGCCTGGAGCCTGCTAACGATTCTGTGTTTCCCTCTCTCTCTGCCCCTCCCCTGTTCATGCTGTGTCTCTCTCTGTCTCAAAAATAAATAAATGTTAAAAAAAATTAAAAAAAAATAATTAGAGCATAAGGCTGGGCATAATCAAACCTCAATAAATACAGGTATCTAGATGTTACGCCAAAGGTATGACTTTATCAACCCTCAAAAGGGTTTGAGCCAAGATTCTGCTGCTTATTATCCTCATGAACTGGGGGAAGCTCCAGCTGGAAGCCTGGGTTCTCCTGAAGTGGGGATAATAATACCTAACTAACAATGCAAAAATAATGGATAGGATAGGCTTTATTTAATTAGATGAGGTATCTGGACCAAGTTATCTCTATTTATATAATGAATTTTTAATCTCTCTGTTCAATATTACATTTTCTAAACAACTTTACATTTAATGCCTTTCTGTTTAATTCTATGTTAATGAATCAGTTTATATCTAAAAAAGAAAAGATATGTAGAAAAATATGAGATTTCATATACCCATCGCCCAGGATAAAATATAATTTTTTTACAGATGCACTGGAAATGCCTTGTGTTCTTTCTCCCATTACCTTCCCTCTTTGTTAGAAGATGGCCAATATCCTGGAATTTGAATATTCCACTTCCATGGATCTTTTTGCTTACCTAGTATTTCATATATTTCAACTAAGCAATTTAACTTAGTTTAACTAAGCAATTTAACTTATTTAAAAGAAACTTTATATAAATGCTGTTATATACACATATATGTGTACATATTTACCTATATATCTGTACAAATCTTAACTAAAATGTATCATTCGATGTTATATTTAAGAGATTTGGACTTACTGGTGAATGTATCTCTATCTGTTTTCAGTTTCACCATATAAATATATCAGAGTTGAGAACTGATTTATCTGTTTAATTATCCGTAGTAATTTAGATCAGCAATGTCCCGTAGAATTGTCTGCAATGATGTAAATGTACATAGGATTGTTGAGTGCTTTAAATGTAGCTGGTGCAATACAGTAACTGATTTTATTCTATTTTAATTTAGTGAATTAAAATTTAAATTTGGTTAGCCACATGTGGTCAGTAACTACGGTCCTGGGCAACAGATATTCGGATTTTTGTTCAGTTTTTGTTACATCAGCTAACGCCTGTTTGTGACCTCTCTGGGCATGTGAGAGTTCCTCTTAGATGCATATCAAATACCAGCACCGATGGGCCACAGGTCAGGCACATCCCAAAACTGTAATAGAATTGCCATGTTACTCCCTAAAGTTACTGTAACAATTTATACTCCTATTGTCAATATGTGGGAATTCCTGTGTTCCTACTTACTACATCACTCTTGGAATTGTCAAGCTCTCAAAATATCAATACTATGCGTCTTAACATTTCTTGTTGTGCATTTAATTTTGATTTACTTGATCACAGGAAAGGTTGAGTACCTCTCATGTTAGTGTTTAGCCATTTGGAGTTCCATTTTTCTTAAACAGCTGGTCATAAAATGTATCCATTTACTTTATTGGCAAAAATTTTAGATGTAGGGCAACCTTCGTTTGTGCATTAATACTCCCATTGTATTCAAGAAGAATCTGATAAAAAAGGGAAGCAGAGTATTGTGCAGCCAGTAATGTCAGTCGTTGAGTTGCTTTTTTCCACCCTTCCCTCACCCCCATACTAGTCTCTTTCCTTTGGACCAAGGGATTTTGATGAATTTCTTATTTGGAGAAACTAGGAAAGGATCAAACATCATGGTTCTCGTTGCCTTATGCATGGCTTAACTGGGTTGAAAAACCAGTGGATGTAGCGTGTCTGTTACGTGTTCTGGGGTCCACTGAGGCAGAGCATTGATGAGTGTTACTAAGATGACCCAGCCTGGGGAAGTTTTCTGTGGAGATGCATCAATCATTCATTGTTTTTGGTTTGTTTTTTTTTTGTTTGTTTGCTTTGTTTTGATCAGCCCCTCCTGATGCTTTCCTATTGCCTGAGGTTCCTTTAGATTGGAAATCACTTTTGGGTTTCCTACACTTAATACCCGCTCCTCTAATTCCGTCATCGTCTCATCCCTCCCTGGCATACAGCACACACAGAACCTATGTTTTGGTATTACCAGCAATGAATATAGAAGGTTCAAAATTTGATGCAGCTAATATTTCTCCCTCCCTCCATAATGGCCGCTGGCCTTCCATTCTCATCAGGATATGAGTATGTATATGCACATATCTGTAAATATTCCTATGTGTATCATCTGTATGTATATTACACTCAACAAGAATTCGTTTTCATGTCCACCTCTAAGGCATTACCAGAGGGATCATTCTGTCCTCTTCTACTTGGTTTTCTGTTTCTACTTGTTTCTTCTACTCTAACAGTGGGAAACTATGTCCCTCAATCCACTATCCAATTACAGTTATAGCTACAATTGTTCAATTCCAAAAAACATCCAGAGTGTTTCCAAAATTGTTAACCCATATTTCTGTGAGATACAGTTTATCAAAGTACAGTGCTTTGTACAATACTTGTTCCTTTTAGTCTTACAGGCTCCACTCGTTTCCAAAGTTACTTAAGTCAGTATCCCCCCTTCCCCGCACCTCCTTCAATAAAGCTGCTTCATACATTTGTAAGACAGATTCTTTTGTCACTCTGCATTCCACCCCGCGATCCTCTGATCTCTGAAATGATTCTTGTCTACATTGTGGATATCCAAGTTCAATTTTGAACTAGAAAGTTCTATAGGTTTTGACAAATGCATGGTGTCATGTATCCCCTATTACCGTATCATACAGAATAGTTCACTACCCTAAAAATTGCCTGTGCTTCATGTATTTGGTCCTCCCACTGTTAACCTCCCACTTCATCCCCTTACAAGCACTAAACTAGTATCTTATGATCTGTTTTTCCAGAATAACATGTAGTTGGATGTAATCTTTTTTTAAGCTTGGCTTCTTTCACTCACCATTGCACAGTTAGGATTTATTCATGTGTTCTCATGGCTTGAGAGGCAATTTCTTTTCACCCTGAATAGCATTCCATTGCGTCGAGGTGGCACAGTTTCTCTGTTTACCTATTGAGGGATATCTTGGTTGATTCAGTTTGGGACAATTATAAATAGATCTACTATAAACTTTCAGGTGTACTGTTTTTGTGGGTTGTGTGTGTGTGTGTGTATGTGACTATAAGTTATCAGATTAATTGTTTAAATACTTAGGAGAGTGACTTCTAGATCGTATGGTAAGGCGATGCTTAACTTTGTAAGACACTTCCAAACTGTATTCCAAAGGGGCTGTACCGTTTTGTAATCCCACTAGCAGTGATGAAAGATACTGTTTTTCTGCATACAGGTCACCAGTTAGCAGTGTCGGTTTAGTTTTGGTTTTGGTTTGTTTGTTTTGAATTTGCCATTTGTGTGTGTGTGTGTGTTATGTTGTGGTGCCACATTGTTGTTTTAATTTGCATTTCTCTTAGGATAGGTGATTTAGAGTGCCTTTGCGTATGCTTCTTTGTTACTTGTATGTCTTTGATGAGGTGTCTGTCAAGTTCTTCACCCATTTTCCATGTGGGTTGTTTGTTTCCTCATTGTTGAATTTTTAGTTCTTTGTATATTTGGGGTCCGGGTCCTTCATAAGATACGTGTTTGGCACATACTTTCTCCCAGTCTGTGATTTGGATTTTTGTCCCACCCCCTCCCCAGATCCGGAAGAGAAATGTCAGGATCCTCACTGTGAGAACATGGTCAAGTTCCTGGACGTAAAGCCCGTGAAAGTGTAGGCGCCCCCAAGACTGAGGCCCCGGGGTTTTCCGCTGGCAGTGATTCACCAGGAGTAGGACCATGAGATTGTTCCCACCGTTCCCACCCGTTCATGGCTCTCCTGCTCTGACTCTGGTTGCGTCTGCCTGTCCAGGTTTCCAGGAGGCAGTCTGTCCTGTAGCTTCTCTTCTCTTACATGTTCTAGAAAAGTAATTGGCTTTCTGTTTGTCCAGGTTTTCTTAGTATCAGAATGAATGAGAGTGATAACTTCCAGCATGTTTACGTGTTGGGCCTGAAACCAGAAGTCTCATGTATTTTTTAGAAATAGAATATGGCCTTTACTGTTGTTTCACTTACTCTGTATTTGAATTTATGTTAGTTATATCCGTTTTTGCATTTTGATTTTTTTTTTCTGGTTTGGTCAAATTACTATTGATTCTGTATTTCCCATTGCCAACTTAGAAAATTTAGTGTGCTTCTCCATTCCATTCTTAACCTGGAATTCATGCATTTATTCAACGAATATTTATCAATTACCCACTACTAATTGTTTCTTCCTGGCATGGGAATAAAGCATTGAACAAAATAGATAAGACCTCGCCATTGTGGAGTTTATATTCTAGTCATTCTAGTGAAGAAAAGAGCAAATAAATATACAATCAAATGTCAGTAATAAGTGCCATGAAGACAAAAATGAATCAGGTAATGAGTTGGAAATTGGTAAGACTGTTGCATTAGTCATGATGCTTGGGAAAATTCTGAGAAGGGTCTATATTACTGGCAATAAGAAACATATTTTTTTGTGTAATTAAAAATCAAAACTCTATTTTTCCCCACAAATATGTTTCACTACTGTCAGTTCCCTTATTTCCAGAATGAGGTCTTCAAGACGCTTCTACTTTCTTTTTGTTTTCCTTTTTTTCCTTCATTGTCAAAATCTATATTTACTTATATAGATTACATTTTTATCGATTTTATAAATTAAATAAAAATTTAAAAAAATAAAATTAAAAATATAAAATTAAATAAAACTATAAAATTTAAAAAATAAAAAATAAATAAAATAAAAAATACTCCCTTATGCTTGACTATATTTTCCTTATTTCTTTCTCTTAATGTTTTTTTTAAATTTATTTTTGAGAGAAAGAGCATGAGCTGGGGGAGGGGGAGAGAGAGAGAGAGAGAGAGAGAGAGGGAGAGGGAGAGAGGGAGAGAGGGACAGAGGATCTGAAGTGGGCTCTGAGATGATAGCAGCTAGCCTGATGTGGGGCTTGAACTCTAGAACCGTGGGATCATGACCTGAGCTGAAGTCGGACGCTCAACCGACTGAGCCACCCAGATACCCAATCTATATTTTCTTTAAATTATACTGCCAATGTTGTTATATATTTGCTTATATGTCTCTTCATAGATAATTTATGTAAATTATGTATTGCCATATATTTCATACATTTCGTTACTCATCACTTTCTTCTTTTCAAAATTTTTACTCATTGTAGAGATTTAAAGAAAAATGTTGGTTAGAGTCTTCACTCATATATCTCCTTTAAATGAGATTCATGGACGATAAACTCTTCAATATCCACAAACATTCTTCTTTTGTCCTAGTAAGATATTGACAGCATTGTTGGATGTAACAGTTTTGTATCACACTATTTTCTTTTGATTGTTTTTCTACCACCTTTTGGCTTCTGGTGTTACAATGAAAAATCTATTAATACTTCCCTGGTCTTTTCCTTGTTAAAAAAATGTTTCTCCATCCAGAGTTAGTAAGATTTTCTCTTCATTTTTTCTTTTTTCACATGTGATTCTGAGACTCTTCTATATGGTCTTATTTTTCTTTATCTGCTCTTGAGAGCTCAAGTCTTGTTGAATGCCTTCCATAGTGGTGGTTCTACAAGCGGTACAAGGTAAAGATGGTTAGTAGCCTGTCAGCAAGTAGAATGCAGGTTCTCATTGAGGTATTAATGTTTTTCTCTTTCCTGGAATCATGAATAGAAGGACCCAGATTTGGTACTTTCGGTACTTGGAGACCAGGCAGATTGGGCAAATTCACACTGGATCAATATGGTTCTTACACTTTTGTTGGCCAGGCTCTTTCTAGGAGATATAGATACAGATATGGACACAGACACAGACACAGATATACACACATGTACAGATATGAATATAGATAGAGATAGATAGAGATAGAGATAGAGACAGAGATAGAGATGTATAGACATTATGTGTGTTCTTTATACCTCTCTTAAAGTGGCCTTTAGTCCCTGCACTGGCCACAAGAGCCTTGCACCACTTTTGTGAAGAGTCTTTAACAGAGACTACTTGCCAGAAGGGTTATTGCTTAATAAAGATTTTAAATTTAAATTTGACTCTTTATTGACACAAAGTCTAGAGTTATGTGTAACAAAATTCCATGTAATTTCCAGAATAAGTGAATATATGCTAAAACAGACTTTTTCAGTTGTAATCAGCCTAGAAAATGGTTCTCAGATTTTTTTAAACTTTTTTTTAATGTTTATTTTTGAGAGAGAGAGGAGAGAGAGAGCTTGAGCAGGGGAGGGGCAGAGAGAGAGGGAGACACAGAATCTGAAACAGGCTCCAGGCTCTGAGTGGTCGGCACAGAGCCCGATGCGGGGCTCGAACTCACGGACAGCGAGATCATGACCTGAGCTGAAGTTGGGCGCTTAACTGACTGAACCACCCAGGCGCCCCTCAGATTTCTTTTATCACACCAAATATCACATGGTTATCACAATTTCCCTCAGTAGGAATTTAAAATGAATTTTCACTTAACTTACATGTTAATTTGCCTCAGAATTAACAGTAAAGTGGAGCTACTGATATCATAGAGCCCTGGAGCATTTTCAGGGATAGGTAAACTTTTAATAAGGAAATTATTTCTCTTATATAAGTCTAGGTAGGAAGCACTTTAGAAAGGTAATGAAGAATTAACTAGAAATGCCCCTAAGTGGAAGCTAACCTGACCTATGGGGTGAACACAATGACAGTGGAAAAGTTTCAACAGTGGCAGGTTCTCCATCTGTTAGGATCAAAACCCAAGCTTTTGCAGCGTTGAGCATGACTTTGGACCAGATAGTTTTGAATATTCATTCCAATGGCAAGATTCAATGTGTACAGAATTATAAAAATTACCTGTCTGTAGAACACCAAGGAAAAGAATTCGTCTCAAATACGTTATGACTATAATTTTTAAAAATTTTATTTAGTTATTTACATTTATTTAAGTTCAAGTTAGTGAAAATATAGTGTAGTATTGGTTTCAGTAATTGATTCAACATTACTTATAACACCCAGTGCTCAACCCAGCAAGTGCCCTCCTTAATGCCCATCACCTATTTATACCATCCCCCTCCAACCTCCCCTAGAGCAACCTTCATTTTCTCAGTATTTAAGAGTCTCTTATGGTTTGCCTCCCTCTCTGTTTTTATCTTAGTTTTCCTTCCCTTCCCCTATGTTTGTCTGTTTTGTTTCTTAAATTCCATATATGAGTGAAATCCTATGATATTTGTCTTTAAATCAAAGAGCAGAGGCATAGCACATACAGGCGGCAATGTGAGTCTGGTCAGGTGTGCTGAGGTTCTAAACGGATACTGAGTTTACCCCAAGGGACACAAATGCCATCTGTAACCTATAAAGTTAGTTATTTTTATTATTGTTGAACTCTTGTCTCTTCAAGTGGGTGGGTGGGTGATGTAAAGAACATAATATTTATTAGTGGATATCTCTTGATATTTGGAATAGTCATTAAGTCACAGTTACTTTTAGGCTTCAGATATGCACGCTTTAGAAGTCATTTTATTTTTTTTTTTAATTCCAAATTGGAAGCAAGACGTATGTGTAGCAAAGATTTCAAATGTACTCCACAGTTAATAATGATTTTATTTCCAATGTTGTCTGCTCAAACTGAGACAGTAGCTTATCAATGTCAAGTAGCCTGATTATAAAATCTGCAGATCTTGGGGCACCTGGGTGGCTCAGTCAGGTAAGTGTCAAACTCTTAATTTCGTCTCAGGTCATGATCTCGCAATCTGTGGGATTGAGCACCACGGTAGGCTCCAGGGTAGTGACGTGGAGCCTACTTGGGATTCTCTCTCTCTCTCTCTCTCTCTCTCTCCCTCCTCTGCCCCTTCCCCACTCACTTGCATATGCATGCTCTCTCTAAATAAATAAATAAACAAGCAAACAAATAAATAAATCTTAAAAACAAATAAAATAGAGTCTACAGATCCTGGCTTTGGAGTGATGAAACAGCCGCTGAAGACCAGAGGTACCATTGCCACATGGTCTCCTAATCATCATAGACATCTACAGGGAAGTCATATAAGCCAGACCGTGTGCAGTCTCGGAGTTGTGTAAGGAAGGAGACTAGGAGCTTGGCTATCCAGCACTCACAGGCATGACACAGTAGCTCAGGAAACTCCACATGACCAGTATCTACCGGGTTAGACCACCTGAGTGGTAGCAGCCCCCAGGCAGAGGTCCTACCATGGCGCATTCAATAGCCTGCACCTCAGACACTGCCCCGAGTGCACCGCAGAGAGGGGGAGAGTGGGTCCCAGCCTCTGCTGTACCGCATTGTACCTTCCTGTTAGTAAGGCCACCTCGGTCAGTAAGACGCCTTGCCTAAGGAACGGTAGAGGGCACTCCAACACCACTGCCCGAGGACGTGGCCTGTGTGCTGACCTCTGGGCCGAGGTCTCAGCTGGTGGTACGGAAGACTGTTTCTGCGAAGTATGCAAGCAGCACCTTGGGAAACTGCAGGGGCAGGGCGCTAAGGGTTAGGATCATTGAAAATGTTCCTGGGTTGTTGGAAGCTAGCCTGCCCCTTGGCAACTTGGGACTCGCCCGGAATTTTATTTCTAAACTGTGTTGGGATCAACATCAGATTAAGAAAAAGGTCATCCTTTAAAACCAGTGCTTTGACCGTGACTAATATTAGAAAGCCAATCAGGTATAGAGCCACCAAACCAGATTATGATACAGAAAAAGATTGGGATTCCATGACTCATATTTTTGTGCACTGATAGGAACCAGCCTATGAGTAACACATACAATAAATAGAATACAATATTAGAGGAAACTCCCAAGTCTACTCAACTATTTTCCATTAGGTACGAATCAGCTCCTGTAACTTTAAATAAAATACATTCTAGGCCTTGCGCTAGGTATTTTTAAGAATGTATTTTAGGGGCGCCTGGGTGGCGCAGTCGGTTAAGCGTCCGACTTCAGCTCAGGTCACGATCTCACGGTCTGTGAGTTCGAGCCCCGCATCGGGCTCTGGGCTGATGGCTCGGAGCCTGGAGCCTGCTTCCGGTTCTGTGTCTCCCTCTCTCTCTGCCCCCCCCCCCCCGTTCATGCTCTGTCTCTCTCTGTTTCAAAAATAAATAAACGTTAAAAAAATAAATAAATAAAAATAAAATTTAAAAAAAAAAAGAAAGAATGTATTTTATTTCATCCTTGTACCAAGTAGGTGAGATAAGGATAACTGGTACCATTTTAGCGAATGCAACCAAGGATTCACATTTTTAAGTTACCCACTTTTAGAAAAGCAGGGAGTGATTTTTCTTTTTCCAGGATGACTCATTATTAAATCTCTCCATGGTTTAAGACTTTCCTGGAGTATTTTTGCACTTTCCTAAGTAGCTAAAACTAAACCCTCCACTTATACATCAGGAGTACTTATTTTGTCTCAGGATTGAAAAAATAAAAATAAAACACATTTTCTATACTTTATTTAATGAATTCTCATAATCTAGAGACAGTAAAATTAAACAGATAGTGGGGCGCCTGGGTGGCTCAGTCCGTTAAGTGTCCAACTTCAGCCCCATGTCAGGCTCTGTGCTGACAGCTCAGAGCCTGGACCTGCTTCCGATTCTGTGTCTCCCTCTCTCTCTCTGACCCTCCTCTGCTCATGCTGTCTCTGTCTCCTTCAAAAATAAACATTAAAAAAAAAAAACAGATAGATGAATCAAACCAAACAATTAAAACATTTAACTGAAATACGGTGTGAGAGAGGTAAATACATATTTACACAGAAACACAGAGGGGTAACAGCTCACATCTTAAATTATGTCAGATGAAAAATAACTTTGTATTAGGCTTGAATTAAAAAAAAAACTATTAGTTTATTTATTTTTAGAGAGAGAGGGAGAGAGAGAATCCCAAAGCAGACTCCACTCTGTCAGTGCAGAGCCCGATGCAGAGCTTGAACTCACAAACCATGATATCATTCATTACCTGAGCTGAAATCAAGAGTCAGATGCTTAACCGACTGAGTCACCCAAGGAATCCCTTGATTTTTTTTTTTTTTTTGATAATCATATTTCTGAGTGTCCATCATAAAAAATGAAATAAATTATCTTTTCTTCCAGTAACATTACTGTTAGGCTTTGGAAACAGCTGAATAAGACTTATTCTTTGTAGGTCTACACTACAATGTAATTTTTTTTCTTTTTTTTTTTTACACTACAATTTCTAAGTAAAATTGAAATGGAAAAATCTCAGCCTTTTATTTTTTTCAAAGTACCAACTATACTTACAGAATGTTTTGATTTCATTTAAATTAATGTGTGGATTTGAATAGTTTAATAACCCATTTCACATTCTCCAACCAGATTTCTGTTTATGGTACTGTGATAAGGTGCTTTAGAAATTCCCCTATGAAAGCTGTGGTTTCAGTTTCATCTCACTGGAGGTTTCTGCAAGTGAAGGAACTTTACTAAGTTAGTCTAATATGGATATATTTTAAATTTAAGGAAAGAATGGTTTGATGGGGAATAATCAACCTTGGGCTGAAGAATGACATCAGTGGTGCCTATCAAAAGCAGGATGGAACTGTGGCCCTGTAGGGAGCTTGTTGCATGTCCTTCTAATAGATGGTCCTGATGAGGTGTGTACTAAGATTGACCCAAATATAACTTTTTCACAGTAAAAACTGGTACACTATTTAAAAGCGCTGTAGGATGGATAAAATCAGCTCTTTGATATGAAAGCAAATTCTTCATGTTATTTTAAGTCATTATTTACATACAATAAGCTTAAACTTTTTTTTTAATTTTTTTTCAACGTTTTTATTTATTTTTGGGACAGAGAGAGACAGAGCATGAACGGGGGAGGGGCAGAGAGAGAGAGAGACACAGAATTGGAAACAGGCTCCAGGCTCCGAGCCATCAGCCCAGAGCCTGACGCGGGGCTCGAACTCACAGACCGCGAGATCGTGACCTGGCTGAAGTCGGACGCTTAACCGACTGCGCCACCCAGGAGCCCCAAGCTTAAACTTTTTAAGCGAATAATTCAAAGACTTTTGACAAACAGATACAGAACAGCGGACACTGGGTTTAACAACCTATGACCTATGTTTTTATCTCCATAGTTCCCTTTTTGAGAATATCATATAATGGAATTGTGTAATATGAAGAATTTACGTCTGCTGCTCACCCTTCACATTTTGGAATTCATCCCTGTTGCTGCATATATTAATTTTTTTTTTCTTTTCATTGCGGAGCAGTAGTCCATTGAATGAATGGGCCAAAATTTGACCATTCTCCATGTAAAGAACAGTTGGGTTGTTTCCAGTTTGGGGCTCTAAATATATTTTTAAAAATACCGTGGGTTTTCGTCTGAAACTCTGTGAACCTGTGTTCTCACTGTAAGTGAGTAGCTGAAAGTGGAATCGCTGAGGTGAATGGTAAATGCATTTTTAGGTTTATGAAAAACCGTCCAACATTTTCCAAAGTGGCTGTGACATTTTAGGTTTGCTCCATCCGTGTGTGTGAGTTCTACATGCTCCGTATCCTCCTTAGCATTTGTTATATTCATTCTTTGTTTTTCTGGGTTTTTTGCCAGTGTAATTGAGTTGAAGTGGTATCCATTGTGCTTTTAATTCATTTCCCTAAAAACTAACGGATTCGACCATTTTCCCATATCTTGTTGCCATTTGTATTTTTCCTTTGGTGAAGTCTATTCATATCTTTTTTTCTCTCTATTGGATCATTTATCCTTCAATTGTTGGATTATTGAATTACATGAATTGTTTATATATTAATAATATAAACCCTAATACCATTTTTTGATGTATTTATTTTGACGTGTATTTATTTTGACATGTATTTTTTTGACGTGTATTTATTTTTGAGAGTGAGAAAGAGACAGAATGCGAGCAGAAGAGGGGCAGAGAGAGAGAGGGAGACATAGAATCTGAAGCAAGCTCCAGGCTCCAAGCTGTCAGCACAGAGCCTAACGTGGGGCTCAAATTCATGAACTGCAGGATCAAGACCTGAGCTGAAGTTGGATGCTTCACTGCCTGAGCAACCCAGGCACCCCCATGCCAATATCTATTTTAAAAACATTTTCTGCTAGTTGGTGGCTTTTCCTTTCATTTTATTAAAAGAGTGCTTTTTTTTGGTTTTTTTGTTTGCTTATTTTTTGTTTTGTTTTGTTTTTGAGAGAGAGAACCAGTGCAAGCAGGGGAGAGGGACAGAGGGAGAGAAAGAATCCCAAGCCGGCTCCACACCCAGCACCGAGCCTGAGGGCTCTATCCCAGGATCCTGGGACCACAACCCAAGTCAAAAGCAAGAGTCAGACACTTAACCAACTGAGCCACCTGGGTGCCCCCAAAAGGGTTTTATGAAGTGCCAACCTTCTTATTTATTTTGAGGAAGTCAAATTTATGATTTTTTTCCTTTATGGTTTTTACTTTTTTGAGTTTTAATAAAGACAGCTTTGCATAAGTGAAGGTCAGCAAGATTTTCTTTGATGGTTTCAATCAGATATGTCATAGTTTTCATTTTTGTATTTAACTTAATGATACAAATTTGGTAAACTTTGGAATATGGTGAAAGAGTTCAGAGTACACATTTATTTTTGCATGTGTATTTCCACAATTTCCAGCATTGTTTTTTGAAAATACTACACTTTCTCCCTTAAATTATTTTTACATCTGAATATCTGTCAAAAATGAATTGATCATATAAAGTGGGTAGACCTATGGATAGTCCATTGATCGACCTGGTTGTTTTTGAGTCAATATTACACTGTCTTAATAATTTCAGTTCTATATTAAGTTGTGAAACTAGGTGGTCTTAGTCCTCCAGCTTTGTTCCTTTTTTCCAATTTTTTGACTTTTCCACATATCCTATTTTTCCATAAAAAATATTTTATAATCAGTGTGCCCATTTCTACTGAAATTCAATTGGAATTTTTATTGAGATTTCATTGAATATATATAATTTGGGGGTATTATTGATATCTTATTATTACTGATTCTCTAATTCATGGGCATCAGATACTCCTCTGTTTAGATCATCTTCAGTTTCCTCAGAAATACTTTACAGTTTATAAGGTACAAGTCTTACATATATTTTATGAAATTTATCCCTAAACCTTTCATACTTTTCATGCTATTTTAAGTCTTTTCAATTCTGTCAGTTGTATTTTACATATTTGGAAGCTCCCTTTTTTGGAGGGTTATATTCTTATATGTTTAGGATTGTTAGGTTGTCTTGGGGAGTTGACTGTTATCACATTATACAAAACCCTTCTTTAACCTTGGTAGTATTCCTTGTTATAAAGTCTGCATAGCCCAATATTTATGTAGCCAGTAAGGATCTTGTGGATTTGTGTTTGCATGGCTTGTGTTGGCATATGGACTCATATTTCATGAGTTCATCATTAATCTGTCTTTGTTTTATATATTGAAAGTGGATTTTCTTTTAACATGGCATGTATGTGAATCTTGCTTTTTTATCCAACTTCACAATTTCTGTCATTTAACTGGTGTACTTAGAAGTTGTATTTAATGTAATTGTCAATATATTTACTTTTAAATCTATTATTTTGATACTTATTTCCTATTTTGCTTTGCTCCTCTTTCTTCCTTTCCTTCTTTTTGGCCGTTATTTAGAAAAAAAGTTATACTTTTTATTCTATGTTATTCTCACTACTAATTTTTGGATCATACTTCCATGTTTTGTTTGTTAGTAGTTGTTCTAGGATTACAAAATACGCTTTAGTACAGTTTACCTCCCCATAGTAATACTTATTGCACAGTATAAGAATCTTATCACAATAATCTCCCATTTCCTCACTTTCCTCCTTTGTATTTCATTATCTAATCTTTTACTTTGACTTTTAGCGTATAAAACTCCCAACACACTTGTTTTTTTTAAATATTACTATTTTTATTTAAAGAGGTTATATATATGGAAAATACTTTAAGAAAATATTTTATCTTTAAGTAATCTCTACACCCAGCATGGGGCTCAAACTTCCAACTCTGAGATCAAGAGTTGCATACTCTACCGACTGAGCCCTGGAGAATACTTCTTATATTTACTCTAATTTTCACCACTTTTGATGCCCTTAATTTCTTTTTGTAGATCCAGATTTCCATCTGGTACCATGTTTATTCTACCTGTAAGGGAGATCTGCTTTCAGTAAATCTGGCGGGTTTTGTCTTCCATCAATGCATAGTTTTTGATGAAAAGTCTGTTATTTCTGGTAGATTTTTCTTTCTCTTATTTTTTACTCCCTCTTACTTCCTTCAATACTTTCTCTTATTCTTTGTTTTTCCACACTTTGACTATGACATGTCATTGTGAATTTTCTTTGTGTTTCACCCGTTTATAGTTCTCTGAACATCATGGGTCAACTGTTACTGGTTTTCATTAATTTAAGAAAATTCTTGCCACTTTTGTTCCACTATTCCTCTGACCCTTTCTTACCTTTTATATGTTTTTTGTTTGTTTGTTTGTTTTTCTACTAAGAATTCAATTACAAGTATGTTAAACATTTTGATATATAATCTCATAACTCTTGGAGCTCTATTCTGAATTTAAAAATTGTCTTTGTTTTTTATTTTGGACAATTTCTATTGAACTGCCTTAAAATACACTAATTGCTTCTTCTTTTTTTAAATTTTTTTACTAATTACTTCTTTTTCTCTGCTCAGTATACTATTACAAGTTTTGAATGACTTTTGTATTTCAGATATCACATTTTGGATTTCTGGCATTTCTTTTAGATTCTTTGTTAGATTACCATATTGCTACTAAAATTTTCCATCTACTTGTGCATGCTGTGTAACTTTTTTACTATATCCTTCAACTCATTAATATCACAGTTATTTCAAAATTCCTATTTGAGATTTCCAACAACAGGGCCATTTCTGAGTCTGATTCTGTTGACTGTTTTTTCTCTTTAAAATGAATAATTTTCTTTTTTTTTTTTTTGGTGTGTATCCTATATTTGATAACTTCAGATATTACACATAAAAGATGAGTAAAGACCATGCAAAATAAAAAAAAATAATGTTTATTTATTTATGAGAGAGAGAGAGAGAGAGAGAGAGAGAGAGAGAGAGAACGAGAGCGCACAAGCAGGGGAGGAACAGGGAGACAGAGAGACAGAATCTTGAGCTATCATCCCAGAGCTCAAAGCAGGGCTCAAACTCACAAACTGCGAGATCATGACCTGAGTTGAAGTCAGATGCTTAACCAACTGAGCCACCCAGGCACCCCAAGACTAAGCAAAATTTTAATCTGGTTTAGAAATGGACATGACTCTTCTTTTCTCATTCTATTAGTGGAGAGAGTTGAATTAATCTAGTCAAAAGTTAGGTGGACTGAGCTTTTATTGTTGCTAACGTCACCTTCAGTGAACCGTAGACTTCAAATTACTCCATCTTGGCTGACTGGTATCTTAGGCTTATGGTAAGACCTGGAGTGACATAGTTTTTCTCAGTGTTGCTACTTTATTCATGGCTACTAATAGGCCTTATACACTTCAGACACAGAAGGGCTTTCTTTTCTCCCTCCACTCTTCTAGTGATTGGTTGCTGTTGCTTGTATTTAACACAAGGCCCTGGTTGGGCAGTAGGGAAGAAAGGGATATGTCCTTGGTTCTCCTTCTTTCCCTTATTCTTAGGAAGGATCTGTGAGTGTGTACCTCCAACATAATCCACCCCCTTTTTCTCCTACCTCATAGCAGTCAGCCAAATACTGCTTTACAACACTGATATGTCTTTAGGGAGAATGATTTTCCTGCACTTACCCTATTTGTGTCAGTGAAAGTTCCTTGATGAGAGAGCATGTCCTTACACTGTCCTAGAAACAGATGGCTTTGGTTTATTTCTTTCTGCTAGGAGTGGCCAACCATTCCTCTGAACCAGTGGGAAAGGGTGGGAAGGGTTCTGGACTCTCTTTTGCATACACAGTTTTGGTTTCATATGAGATAAGGATCTGGGTTCTGTACCAGTACTCCAGTGACAGCTTATCTCTATATGTCCCTCTGTGTCACTGCAAGACCCCTTTCAGATCTAGAGCCTTCCTCAGCCTTTCTCTTGAGCATCCAATGAAGGCTTGTTTTTAGGGCATCGAGGTAGTCTAAACTGTCACATTCACCTGTACTTGGCCTTTAACAATTCATTACAATTTATGTTGTTTTTTTTCATTGAAGTATAATTTTGCTGGCTATAAAACTCTAGATTGGTGTCCTCTGTTTTTTCATCACTTTAAATATTTCACTCCATGTCTACTTTCTTGCATGATTTCTGACAAGAAGTCTTCTATAGTTTTTAACCTTGTTCCTCTATAGGTAAGGGTTTTTTTTTGTTGTTGTTGTTTATTTTGTTTCGTTTTACTATCTCTTTTTTTGAGACTTTGTATTTATCGTTGATTTTCTACAGTTTCAGTATAATATGCCTGATGGTATATTTTTGTTTGTTTTCTGTATTTATGCTGCTTTGGGTTCCCTGACTTTCCTGATTTTATAGTTTAGTGTCAGTATTATTTTTTTAAGTTCTCTGCCATTATGTTTTCAAATATTTCTTTCAGTTTCATTCTCTTATGCTTTTGTTTTTGATATTCAAATTACATGTATATGTTACACCTTTTGAAAATTTCACAGTTCTTAATATATCTTGTTTTTTTTTTTCTATTTTCATTTTTTCTCTCTGTACTTCATTTTGGGAAATGTTTATTGACATATGTTCAAGCTTACTAGTTCTTTCTTCAGCTGTGTACATTCTTTTCATGGGCTTTGCAAAGAGATTCCTCATTTTGTTACATTGTTTTTAATTTCTAGCATTGCTTCTTGTTATTTCCATCTCCTTATTTACATTACTCACCTGTTTTTGCTTGTCAAATTATTTATTTATTTATTTATTTATTTATTTATTTATTTTATTTTATTTAGAGAGATAAAAAGTGGGGTAGAGAGGCAGAGGGAGAGAGAATCCTAAGCAGGCTCCACACTCAGTATGGAGCCCAATATGGGTCTCGATCCCACAACCCTGTGATCATGACCTGAGCCAAAAATCAACTCAGATGCTCAAGTGACTGAGCCACCCAGGCTCTCCAGTTGTCAAATTTTCAATTCAAGCACTTAACATATTAATAATATTTATTTTATTTTATTATTTTTTTAATCTTTTTTTCAACGTGTATTTATTTTTGGGACAGAGAGAGACAGAGCATGAACGGGGGAAGGGCAGAGAGAGAGGGAGACACAGAATCGGAAACAGGCTCCAGGCTCCGAGCCATCAGCCCAGAGCCCGACGCGGGGCTCGAACTCACGGACCGCGAGATCGTGACCTGGCTGAAGTCGGACGCTTAACCGACTGCGCCACCCAGGCGCCCCAATAATATTTATTTTAAATTCATCATCTAAAAATCCCAAATTTGTACCATATATGAATCTTGTTCTGATGTTTGCCTAGTCTCCTCAGATTGTATTCTGTTTTTTCCCTGCCTTTTAGCATGCCTTGTAATTTTTTGTTGAAAACTGAACATAATGTATCATATAATAATCCCTCAGATTGAGATTTTATTTTAATCTGGCACTGAATTTGGCTATATTTACATTTGTTCTTTATGATAGATGTCAGGAGTTTTGAAATCCCCTAGTATCTCTGCTTTACTCTCCCATTTCCTCTTGATTTTACTAAGAACTCCTTTCTTCTTTTTAATTTTTTTTTTTTTACATTTATTTATTTTTGGAAGACACAGAGAGACAGAGCACAAGTAGGGGAGGGGCAGTAGAGAGAGGGAGACACAATCAAAAGCAGGTTCCAGGCTCTGAGCTATCATCACAGAGCCTGATGTGGGGCACAAACTCACAAATTGTGAGATCATGACCTGAGCCAAAGTCAGACGCTCAACCGACTGAGCCACCCAGGCACCCCAACTAGAACTCCTTAAACTGAGTCTGAGTCTTGCTGGCTCTATCAGCTGTAATTACTGTTATTATTCTGAAGCCCTGTTGATGTGGTTATAAGGAGTAGGAAAGGGGAAAGATGTCATAATCTTAGGATTAATTCTGTTTTTTTATGGGCTATGACTTCCTAAGTGTTTCAGAGTTCTTTTGTTTTGTTTCGCTTTGCTTTGCTCTTTCCCTTTTCCCCTCTTTAGGTGTCGGGATTGCTAGAAGGAGTTAGATTATTGGAGTTGGATAATTACCCTTAAGCCCATGTAAGATAGGCTTTGGTAAAGCCTTTTTTCTGGAGAATAGGTGTTTGTTTAGAGGATTCACTGGCATATATCACATGGTTACTTCTTCGCTCCCCCTGCCAAAGACACAGGGTGATATTCCTGCTCTTCACCAGGGAACTTAATGGTGTTCTGGACATAAAACCCATAAAAGCAGAGAGGCTTCCCTGAGACTGCATGCCCCCAGGATTTTCTCACTCCCAAGCTAGTCCACTGTCATCAAATTACCATTTAAATGTTCCTGCCAGTTCCAGCAGCTTCTGCTCTAGTTAATCCGATCTCTGCTGGGCTTCTCTGTTCTGGCTTGTCTGTCCAGATTTTAGTGTGCCAGCTTGCCTCGCATCCTGAATTCTCTGTTGGGTCCAGGAAAAGTCACTGATTTTCAGTTTATTCAGGTTTCTTTTTTCTTGCTGTAAGCATGGAGTGATGACCTGTGGCTCTTTACAAGTCGGAGCTAGATGGCAGAGTTTCTTAATTGGCAATATCTAAAACCTTCTGTTCTGTTCCAGTCATAATCATCATGAGGTTGTAGGTAGTTATTCTATTTTATAACATTTATTAATTTACTTAATTCTTTAAGACTATTTAGACTAAAAGCCTAGGGGAATGCCTTGATTGGATGTATGTCACCGGAGATTTAAAATCAAGCTCAATATCATTCCCATCATTGCTTGCCTCAGGAGTTTCATAAAAAATCATTAATTTTAATAAACAGGGAGGGAAAAGCATTAGGGAACTTATCAACTGACATTATGAACATATTATTTAGTCACAGTGAGTAGTGTAAGAACTTTGATGTGTCCTTGCTGGAGTTGGTTATTTACACACACACACGCACACACACACACACACACACGCACACACGCACATTCATTCCCTGGGATATAACTAGTAAAATAAGGACACTTAAAATCGATCAAGAAAAGTGGATCTGTGCATACAATATCATAAAACCACTATTACTCCTCTTCTCCCTCTTTTATGCCTTGTCTGCATATCTCATTTACATGGCTTGCCCATTAGGAAAAGGTTGTAAGTCACTTGTCACTTAGAAGGTATTTAATAATTGGAAAAAGGGCTAAATGAAACCTTCCAGCAACTGAGTAAAATTATTCCTATTGTACAGTAGTGTGTGTGTATATATATATATATATATATATATATATATATATATATTTATATATATATATATTTCTTTTTAAAGACAAATATGCATATATTTGTTTCCATCAAATAAACACCTGCTTAGTGTCTTTGCTGGAATTAGTTGTTCAAGCCTGGAGACAATTACCTCGACCAAAGGGATATTGGCTATGTCCGGGCACAAATTTGGTGTCATAATTGGAAGGTTGCTACTGGCAATTAGCTCATAGAGGATCAAGATTCTGCTAACACTCTCACAATGCACAAAACAGTCGCACAAGACAAAGATTCATCTGACCAAATGTGTTAATAGAGCCTCATGTAGAATCCCTGACCTGGTTTAATGTATTATCTCTGCCAAAGGCCCTTTCTCACTCCTCTTTACTATCTCTGTTTTCCTTAAGGAAATAACTCCCCATTGAGTCCTTTAGCGTATGGACACTATGATGGATACCAGTTTAGCATGTCATTTTTTCTTTTTTTAAAGAAGTTGATTTAGGTATTTATTTTGAGAGGGAGAGAGAGAGTGAGCATGTGCGTGGGGGCAAGTGGGGGTAGGGACAGAGAGAGAGGAAGAGAGAGAGAGAATCCCAAGTACATTTCATGATGTCAGAACAGAGCTCGACCCTGGGCTTGATCTCACAAAAAGTGAGATCATGACCTGAGTCAAAATCAAGAGTCCAATGCATAACTGACTGAGCCACCCAGGCTCCCTGGCATGTCATGTTTTCTAAGATGATTTGTATTTCCAAGAATACCTTTGAAGATAGAGATCCAAAAGACTACATTTGATAGTACAATTCATGTATTCTGAGTCTTTGCTCATGGTAGAGGATATCTCCTTTGTCCAAAGGTATGATTGGGGTGATTGCCGAGGAAATATTTGTGGTAGTTCATAGGGCCCCTCAAATCGCACTTTGCTGTTTTTACATCTTAATTTATGTACACATAAATTCATTTCTTCACTTTGAGCTACAGAAACCCTAATAAAAACATTCAACCACTTCTGCAGTGGTGAACACTGAAAATTTCAATTTCCTTCAATATCTCGAGATTTAATCTGTATCAGTATGTACTGATAGGGTTGTTTTTATTTGAATGGGGACAAAAATGTGATTTCAATCCTTTCATTCTATTTGTACATGTTATGGGTTATTTGGTACATGGCATTTATTTATTTATTTGTCTGTTTATTTAGAGAGCATGTGTGCTCAAGCAGGGGAGTGTTAGGGAGAGAAAGGGAGAGGGAGAATCCTGAGCAAGCTCCACACTGTCAGTGCAGAGCTTGATGCGGGGCTTGAACCCAGAAATGGTGAGATCATGACCTGAGCCAAAAGCAAGAGTTGGACGTTAACTAACTGAGCCACCTAGACACCCCTGGTGCCTGGTATTCTAGTTGAAGAAAAGAAAACGTTTCTTCCAAGGCTCTAAAACCTGCCTATGATGACTGATGAGAAATCCAGTATCACTGCTTGAGGATCCTTTTCCATCTATGATATAAAAATATAGTCTTTTTTTGTCTAAATGGATATAAAAATAAGATCAAAATCTTAAGTACGTGGTCTATCACATGGCATTTATTCCCATAAGCTAACAAAATAGCACTTATGAGATGATCTATAAATGTTTTGAATGAATGGATAAATAAACGCGTGAGTGATTTATGAAAAATATATAGAAATAGCATAGAAATATTTTCTTTTTTGCAAATCATTACTCCAATATTTTGCCAGTATTTTCTTGAGAACATGAATTATTTTTCTATGATACGTAAGGATTGTTCAGAAGGTGCTTCTGACAATAACTTCCACAAGGAATATATGCTTCCACAAACAACATGGAAAGCTATAAAAATTTTTCAGGTTAACCAAGGAAAAAGGAGAAGATACAGATTGCCAGTAATTAAAGTGAAAGAAAACCCAACACTACTTATCCCGTGGATATTGAAGGGCTAATAAAGGAACACTATAAGCTTCTATGTATGCAAATTTGATAACTTACATGAAATGGGTCAGTTCCCTATGAGATGTAAACTACCAGAAGTCACAAAAGGAAAAATAATCTTGCAAGTGTCCTATGTATAACACAAAACAAACAATAAAACAACAACAGCAACAAAACAGAGAAAACACATCGAATCAACTATTAATAATCTTTCAACAAACAATGCACCAAAACCATGTAATTTAATTGGTGAATTCTACTATACATGTAAGGAAGAAATGATACCAATTCTGTAATCTTCCAGAAAATTGAAGCAAAACTTATCTTATGACACCAGCATTACCCAAATGAAAAAGCCAGATTATGACATTACCAGAAAGGAAAACAAAATAATATCTGTTATGAATATAATCCTTAACAAAATATTAGCAAGTCAAATTCAAAAAATGTAGAAAGAATTATACACCACGACCAAGTGGGACTTATGGCAGGTATGTAAGGCTGGCTCAACATGCAAAAATCAATTAATTGTAATTCATCACATCAGCAGACTAAAAAAGAAAAATCTTATCATCATACCAATAGATACAGATAAAAGCATTTGACAAGATCTAACATTCGTAAAAGGAGTAGAGGGGGACTTTTTGAACTTGATAAAGAATATCTACAAAAAAGTGAACAAGGGTCGCCTTTAGGGTCCACAGATCAGAAACCTGTTATAGATGTTTGGATGGGTGTCTGCAATCACTTTTAAATACTTGAAGAAGTGGCATGGTCTTATGCTTTTTTTAATTACTTATTGAATGCAACATCAGAAAATGCCATTAAACTGTATTTAATATTTAATAAGCTTAACGCCATTGTTCAGAAACATTGTTATAAAAGGAAACATTTCTTTAGATCTAGGGCATCATACCTGGAAGTGAATGGCTTGTATAGACTGCAAGGTTGTTGGAGGTTATTGTTGGAGGAAGTGGTTTAAGGACCTGAAAGGTCAGAGTTGTGTAAGTATCATTTCCATATATCTTTAAAATTGCTAACTAAGGCATGAGTTGTTTTGTTCAGAGTGACAGTTAACAAGTAATCAAAGTGTTGGTAAATGGAGTGAATTATCATAGGAGATGGTGGACAAAGCAGAGATGAAGGGCAGAGGGTGACGAATCTTCTGACGTCAGAATTCCAGCTAGTGGATTTCCCAGCTGGGGGGGCGGGGTGAGTAGTCTGCAAATAGCCACGCGGCATAAGAAGACACTTTGTAGGATGAGAGATGGTAGGGCTGAAGGAGAAGAAAACAGCCGTCACTTGAGAGCCTGGCAAGGGAGTTGGCGTCTTCAGAGAAAAGGCTCCTTTAAGAGCAAAAACTAAAGAATTTTCTTAAAATAGATTAAAGACAGAGATGACGTTTTTTCACAAAGTGCTATTCATAAACAACCCGTATAAGAGGTGAGGAAAGGAGATGGCCCAAAGACATCAGAAGCCTTACAAAGACCAGAACGTGGGGTGCGTGGTGGTCTGGGGTTCCGAGTGCTGTTTTGGTGACTGAACAAAAAAAAGGCAGAATAAGAGGGACCCAACAGACTCGGGGTGGAGACTGGTGTCAAGCAAGGGGCAGGAAGGGACAGTTTCTCTGTCTTGGCCTTGGTCCCTGATGAATATAAACTCTGCCCACTATTCTCAGGTAAATCTTCCTGAAGGACTCTGCCTTATTCTCAGAGTACGCGTTCACATCGGTACAAGAGTGAAACATGGCATGCGTGCCCCAGTCTTATAAATAATCTCATCAAAGATGGCGCTGCTTCCTAGATAATGCTTTTAATAGAACAGAGGAGGTTCTACCGTGTTTGTATACACGCGAGATTTAAGGTACCGCATAACATCTCAACCAAACTTCCTAGTCTGTTCTTTTTTTAGGTGTATTTATTTTTGAGATAGAGACAGAACATGAGCAGGGAAGGGGCAGAGAGAGAGGGGGACACGGAATCCGAAGCAGGCTCCAGGCTCTGAGCTGTCAGCACAGAGCCCCACACGGAGCTTGAACTCAAGGACCGTGAGATCATGACGTGAGTCGGAGTCAGACGCTTAACCTGAGTCACCCAGGGGCCCCCAAATTTCCTAGTTTTAAAAATGTGGACATTGAGCTTAAGTAACAAAAAATTTTAAAATTGTTCATTTTTCAAGTACTTAAAACTAAATAGGAGAATATGTTTCTCTCTTGGATTGTGCCCAATTTTCCACTCTATGCAGAACATGTGATATAATTATGTGGTTAGGTGCTTAGTTCTATAATAAAAAGATATCCACGTTTTACATTTTAAAATCAAGTAACAATTAAGCTATGAATTTCATGCTACTATTACCTCTAGTATAATTGCCAGACAATTTTCAGGCCATAAATAACCCTACAATTACTTAATGCTTTTTTATCGTCTATAGTCTACATGGCAACAATTACATTATTACAGAATAATTACATGAATTACTTTATTTGTAATTACCATAAAAAGACATTATTCCGGCACTTTATTCAAAGCACAAAGACTAAATACAATGTGTGTGATGCTGAGAATTTGATCCACTGTTGGGAAATTACATGATATTAAACCTGCGTGTTTTATCACATATTTGAAGAAACACATATGTGAGTCATTTGCAAACACTGTTCTTTTAGTGCTTTAACATATACTTGGTTAATAGGAAAAGAAAATTTCTTAATCCATTTCATCATAATTTTCCTTTGTGTGGCCCTTTGCAAGAAGGCTCTATAGAACCATTAAATGGCATGAATATAGTTTTAAGAACATAATAATTAGAGACTTCGTGCGTGACGAATAGGCTCCAAACAGTACATTTAAATGCTAAATATAATGGCATTTAAAAATATAATTCAATAAGCTAATTTTACTGGAACCTCAGGATACTTGAATGAAGCTAAATGTTACGATTTGGGGATTAAATTCAAACAGAAGCATGAGTTTAATTAATTTTCATGATTTTTAGAAATCAGTTACCTCACTTGAATTGGGGATATAATCAAATAATTAAGGCACAATCAGAAGTGCTGCCATTTTTATCTTCTCTGAGCAAGTGTCATAATTCCTTTACCTATAGCACATCCTTAACAAGAGAGCCTTTTGATGAAAATGTTCGTTTACCATCCAGTTTGGTTTCTGTATAAAATTTTGTGGTCAATGAGGAAATAAAATGTAACTCATTTTATTTATTTCATTTATTCATTTTATGTGTTTATTTTTACTTAAGGAGAAGTCACAACCTCATAAATTATTGGAAAGAATAAAACTTACTCTTTTGAGGGGCATTGGGTGGCTCAGTCGTTTAAGCACCTGACTTCAGCTCAGGTCATGATCTCATTTGTGTCTCTCTCTCTCTCTGCCCCATCCCTGTTCACTCTCTGTCTCTCTCTCTCTCTCAAAAATAAATAAACATTAAAAATTTTTTTAAAAATAAATAAAACTTACTCATTTGAGACTGCAGTTACTCACTTGAGACTCCAAAAGAATCTGCATTTCCAGATGACTGTATCATTCATTGCTTCCTGGCCTTTATGGTTACAGCACTGTGGTTCTTCAGAGCCCAGACTGCCTGCCTTCTGACATGTCCTCCTGAATCATCTACTGCGATTCCTGACCTTCACTCCTTTCTCGTCAATCCCTTCCTCTTCCTTCTCCTCTTGTACAGTTAGAATGTGAGGTTTTTCTTGGGGTATCTGCAACAACTTCATCCTCAGATTTGGTTTTTCTCAGTAGCTACTACTTGATCTTGGATGCTGCAAAAACTATCTGCGTATCAGAAGCTGGGAACCTGCAGACACATGGTTTTGTGAAAAAAGACAGGATTTTCTCAGATTCCCAGACAGTGACTCTGATGACCTTTGGGTATAGACTTTTGTGCCTCCAGCCACCCTCTGATTCTGTTTTGCTTTACCGATTAGGTCTTCAGTGAGTCCAGAAGCTGGTCCCAGCTGAGTATCCTGTCCAGTTAGCTATGTGGAACCTGTTCCTAATGTTCCTAAAGGTCTGGTACTGATTCATTACTCTCAGATTCTGTTGCAGACCCTAATTAAATTGGTGGCTGTGGAAATCCTTCTTCTGTTTGAGGGAGGGTTTCTATGGCTACATCTTATGGTGTAAAGGAAAATGCAGAATCGTAATGGTGGCAGAAAGCAGTGGATTATTCTTTATAGAGAAAGACTTTGTAGCAAGTCAGGTTCTTATTAGATTATTGATTTTCTCCCAAACTTTGGGGGAGTTTTTATTTTAAGACATTTAGATTAAAAATGCACATATATAGGAGCACCTGGGCGGCTCAGTTGTTTAAGCATCCAACTCTTGATTTTGGCTGAGGTCATGCTCTCAAAGCTGTGAGATCGAGTCCCAGGTTGGTCTCTGTGCTGCGCATGGAACCTGCTTAAGATTCTCTCTCTCTCTCTCTCTCTCTCTCTCTCTCTCTCTCTGTCTCTGTCTCTCTCTGTCTGTCTCCTCTGCTCCTCCCCCACTCATGCTCTCTCCCAAAAAGAAAAAAGAAAAAATGAACATATATATTATAATGGAGAGTACAAAATTTACCTTGATTTTTAATACAGAACAAACTTTCAAAGACCTTTTATTCTTGTTGCAAGCCACCAAAATTCATGTCTCTAGGTCCTAGCAATAGCATTTGTTGTTTTCAGTGTCTGCAGGGATATTTAGAAAGTGATAGAGACACCAAGAATATCTCAGATGTGAGGATACTTTGTTGTGTCTTAAACATGCATTGTTACCTTGAAAACACTGTACCTCCTCTCTGGTCAAGTCCACCTGTGAAATTGTTGGAGGAAGTCATCAAGAGAACATGACTCCTGGTTGACCTACAAGTTGACCCTGAGCAATTGGAGACCCGTCATCCCTCTCTTTTCCTTAGAGGGTACACTCTTTCCACTGTTCCTCCAATAGGAACTGTTCCAAGGACATGGCTTTGAGAGAGTGAGTTTTTTTGAGACCATCTGGACTGAATCTGTAACTGAACAAGGTTAAAGTCTCTAAATAAACTTTTAAGATTCTGGTGGGCACACGCAGAGATCCATTCATCTTGTGGCCACCAAGACAATGCCCCAGATGTAAGTTCCCTTGCTATTTAAACCGGCTATCTACCAATATGGAGTAGCCTGCCTCTTTCTTTGGTTTCTCAAGGCCTCATCTGTAGGGGTCCAGTTTCGGATTTTACTTGTGAAGCTCTTAAGGATTGCAGACCAGCAGAAAGGAGTATCACAGCATAACTTCTCAGCATGCTTCCAGCCCTGATGGCCTCTGGCCGTACTTAGGGTATGGTGGTGACAGAAGGGTATGGTATGGGACAGAAGGGCTCATCAGAGCAAGAAATGGGTCTTAGCCCATTTGGTATAAGATAGCTTCTGACTGTCTGGTGAGTTGTTAACTGTGATGCTTAATTTTATATGGCAACTTGACTGGAGTGTAATGCCCAGATAATTGGTCAGACATTATTTTGGATGTTTCTGTGAGAGTGCTTTTGGAAGAGATTTACAGTTAAATCAGTGGACTCTGAGTAAAGCAGATAATTCTCCAAAATGCGAGTGGGCCTCTCATCCAATCAGTTGACAACCTGGATAGAACAAAACGCTGATCTCTTCCAACAAGAGGGATTTCTGTAAGCAGATGGCCTTCAGACTTTGTCTGCAACATTGATCCTGCCGTTCTCTCCATCAGATTTTGGATTCACCAAGCCATCACAATCATATGCACCAATTCCTTAAATACACACACACACACACACACACACACACACACACAATCAGTTATGTGTCTTTGAAGAATCTTGACTAATATAGGAAACCAGTTTCAGGGTTGAGACCATGTGAAAGTTGTTCGCCAAGCTGGGCTTAAAAAAAGACAGCAGTGTTATGTGAATTGAGTGAGTGTCTTGGGTTAAAGTCTAGAGAAGTCTAGAAGAGCCAAGTGTCAATGCATATATGATTCTTGGGCTTGGAAGACCTAATTGGATTGGAAAGACCTAATCAGGCCTTGAGGCTTTTGCCTATAGATCCAGCCTTGGTTTAACCATGGCCAACCCTGGTCAAGGCATGCACTCCTGCAGAGGGAGTCGAAACTGAATCTAACGGGGGAGGAAACATCAAATTAAATTGAGGGGCAGTCTGTAAAATAACTGGTATGTAATCTTTAAAGGTATCTAGGTCAAAAAAAATCAATGAAAAACTGAAAAAGGAGACCAAACATAGAATAATTAAGTGAAATGCAGTATATGGTTTGGAATTGATTTCTTTTCTTACAAAAGACATTATCAGAACCGCTGGTAAAACTTGAACAAGGTCTGAGGATTAAAAGGTAATAATGATTTGTTATTAACTTCCTGATTTTGAAAGCTAAGTTGAAGTGATCTAAGCAAAAGTTCTTATTTGTAGGAAAATACATTAAAGTATTTGGTTTTAATGAGACATCATGCCGGCAGCCTGTTATCAGATGGTTCAGAGGAAAAAATAAACTTTTTACAGTACTTGTAACTTTTTAGGAAGTTTATAACCATTTAACAAAAATAATTTTATTCAAAAAAAGAAATATGTTTATAGTACTATGAGACTAAAAGAAAAACAAACAAATGAAAACAGTCTGAGATGTTTCTAACGCTCTGAGATAGAAAAATGTACTGCCCAACATTGTACAGTTCCAATCTTACTTTAGATTAGTAGCTGAGTTCTCTCAGCCCAAACTCTTGGCTTCTGCATTGAAATCTGCTGTAAAGAGAAAATGTTTCTTTATGAAGAATTTCTGAACTGCCCTCTGAATGAATCCAATCATGGAGATACATTTCAAAATGTAATTTCTACCTGATCATTCTGTTATTTTTGATGACATCTCTTTCTGCTTGTACGAATCTGAGTCACAGAATGTAAGCTTTGGGGCTCTATGCCTCTGTGTCCTTGTCTAACATGTCTTCATGGAAAAGACAGGAAATGATGCCAAGCCCAGTTCGTGTTAACAATTCGGTTATTTATTTATTGTTTAAGTGATCATATTATAGTATGGTTACAGAACAGTAAATAACAGAGTCCCTTCCCCGTGGTACCCCACAGTCAGTGTGCTAGAGAGATACGCAGGCAGGAAAGGGCAGATCAGAGTGAAAAGCACCAGGATAAAGATAGCGTGTCCTATGACAGCTCAAAGTCATACCAAAAAGCCACTTGGTGAAAGAAGTCAAAAGAAGCGGGTATTTGAGCTAGGTATTGTAAATGGTTAGACGGTAGATCTTAAAGACACCAGTTCAGCCTTCACTTCTCTACTTAACACTTGTGTCACCTGAGGAAAATAACTTTACTTCACTGAAGCTCAGTCTAATTACCTGTAACACAATGTTCAAGACCTATTAGAACTGTTTTGAAGATTTTCTGAAATCAAGCCTATGAAGAAGTTTCCAAATGAAATGTAGTCACCAAATAAATTGTATCTTAATCTGAGGTGCCTGTGGGGAAAAGTAAAGGAAGCTTTTGCAAAGTGTGAAGGTTGGAAAAGATATTGGTGAAGCAAAAAACATTTATGTAGCTGTCCTTAATCTAATGTGAAGACAAATGTCTCTGTGGCTGTTTGTACATATCTTCAGTCTTGGTAATGGCCATATCACTAGACGCTATGATTTCCAAGATGTGGGTCTGAATTCTAAAGTGCCCCACAGGTAATTCTGATGTAGAGTGATAATAATAGCTACATTTTTGAAAGTCTAACATATGCTAGAAGCTTTGCATGCATGCATTATTAATAATTCTATGCCCATCTTGTAAATTAGGCATGCTTATCTTTATTTAAATTTTTTTTAACATTTGTTCATTTTGAGAGAGAGACAGAGTGCAAACGGGGGAGGGCTAGAGAGAGAAGGAGACACAGAATCCAAAGCAGGCTCCAGGCTTCGAGCTGTCAGCACAGACCAACTTGGGGCTCGAACTCACGGGACTGCAAGATCATGACCTGAGCCAAAGTTGGCCGCTTAACCGGCTGAGCCACCCAGGTGTCCCATGCTTAGCTTTATTTAAAACACAATAATACAGGGTCTCCAAGAAGCCAGGCACTTGTCTTTGGTCAGACAGATATTGAGAAGTTGGGGTTCCATTGTTGATCTGTGTAACCACAAAGACTGTGCCAATTTTAATCCCACCTAACACTCTCTAGTTATTAAATTGAACACATAATCCACAGAGAGGATTATAAAGTGAACCAGAATGGGAAGCAGAAAATAAATACTGACGTTTCAGTGAATACAAAATATTGATTATTAAGGATCTCATTCCATACTTTCAGATGAGCTGTTATTTATGCCAACAGATGTTTCCTCTTTACAAACAACATCAGAAAGACTGAAGATAATATATGCTAATTACTCTAGCTTCCTGTCTCACGGTTCCTGAAGGTGGAACTGTTAGTAGAACCCAAAATATATTTATTTTTAGGTATATGAGTTAAGACAGTGTATTCAAATGGAGTGCCTGGGTGGCTCAGTCAGTTAAGCATCTGACTCTTGATTTTGGCTCAGGTCATGTTCTCACTGTTTCTGCGTTCAGGCGCCCTGAGTTGAGCTCTGCACTGGCAGTGCGGGACCTACTTGGGATTCTCTCCCTCCCTCTCTCTACCCCTCCCCTGCTCACTCTCTCTCTCTCTTACAAATAAATAAATAAGTAAATAAACTTAAAAAAAGAAATATACACACACACACACACACACACATACTTAGGGGCACCTCAGTGGCTCAGTTGGTTAAACATCCGACTTTGGCTCAGGTCATGATCTCATGGTTCATGGCTTTGAGCCCCACATTGGGCCCCGTGCTGGTGGTGCAGAGCCTGCTTGGAATTTTCTCTCTCCCTCTGTCTCTCTGCTCCTCCCCCACTTGCACTCTCTCCCAAAACTAAAAAAAAGAAAACTTAAAAAAAAAAATATATATATATATATATATTTAAATAAGACAATATATTCAAATTAAGATATTTTTGTAATAAAAAAGTCACACTTTATGTTTCAGAAATTGTTTAAATTTTTTTCAGTGCTCTGAAAACTGTATACTTATATTTTTGATTGAAGCTGATAATCATGTTTGTTATGATTAATGTTTACACAAAATCTATGGCATTTATTTTTCTGATGATTTCTCATTATGGATATGTAATTGAGTTTCCAGATAGAATTTAATAAATATTTACAGCTTAAAAAATATTTTATATTCTATAATAAGCTTTTATGAACTCTTTCTATGTTAAAAAGTAAATTTTCTGAATTTATATTATAGTATATAATTCCTATACTATCCCCTATTCATTGTTATAAACCAAAATGGCCATACTATGCGCTAGCACTCACAAGCTAGACATTGCCTCCCCCAGTTGAGAGCCATCACCTCAGAGCTAGACATGTAAGGGTCCCTGTTGTCTTTCCTACCTCAACAGAGCCCCAGATCTTGTATCCCCGCCCCTTATAATTTTGAAGATTTAAGTAGTTTAAGTGTAAAGATAGAAATTCACCTTCACTGTAGTCAAGTTAGCATGCACTAAGCTCCCTTACTATTTAGTTTTCTCTCATATTTTGGGACCTTGGGTACTTCCATTCTCTCCTTGTAAACTCAGATGTGTATCCAAATGAATATTCTGTATTTTATCCAGCTTTTCAAATGTATTGCTCCTCCAGCCAAGCAGTGCCCTCTCTGCAGACATTCATTGATTCCTTCTGTGCCTTATGTGATATTTTTTGAAGGATGGATCTGAAGCACGTGTTTCCATGGAGACAGTGTAGCATGGTAGAAAGAACATGTGTTTTCTAGTTGGTAGAAAAAGTGTGTAAGTTCTATATAAGTTGGTATGATCTTGGGCAAGTTCTTAGCACCCTTGCAGGCTTGTTTGGAAAACTAGAGGTGATGTATTTAAGGGGTGTCACAAAAACTTAGTTTATCGTCCTGATAAACAGGATGAACTTATTCCCTAGTTTGTCCGGATCAGATCCAGTTTTTACTGATGTCTTGGTATATGTTCAACCCTGCCCCACCTTCCGCTTTCTAGTGTATCACAGGTAGGTGCTAAATTATGACTACTAATTTATTATAAGGCTACTAATAAAACACATATTTTATCATAATTGTGTTTGTTGAATTTGACCAACATAGTTTTGGGGAAAAATATCCTTTCATTTTTTTTTTTTTTTTATCGTGGTCCCATTGCTCTTAGCTAGTGGTATCATGGCCTGAGGATTTGCTTTTTTAATGCTCATCTCTCCAGACCGAATGACTGAAAATTCAGTGTATGAATTAAGTAATTAATAATTATGCTAGAAATTACTGCGGCAAAATGTAATCAATTATACTTTCAGGCTTTGTAATAAAGCTGCGTGTTTTAAAAATTCATGAGCATGTTTTTAGCAAAATACACATTGGTCTGTTTTTATAAACGAGTTATTTACAGATCCTCTGTCTTTGATTGCATATTTGGTAAGCAGGAGTAAGTCCATACTCTGCAGAAAACACAGAACAGCTTGGAAGATCTGGGCTGTGGGGTAGAATGGGAGATGCAACGAAAAAATCCACTGGAAGAAACATAGAGCAAGGCCATGGTCAGATCTTTTGAAACTCTGGTGCTCCTGTTTCTAAAAGTGAGATATCAAGGTCAATAAAGAAAAGACATGTTGTTGCCCTAGCATTAAACAGAAAATAATTCACCCAATACATCATATTGACACAGGACATCTCAGGTCAGGAGTAGTATGTCTCCTGGAGGGAAATTGGGGGATAAATGTGTTTTATGCACAGATGACCTTATTTGATGATGACTTTATCTTATTCTTCAGTCATCCTAGAATTATGATACACTGAATTTGGAATACTAATATTTCATTTCATTAGTCATTTTAGGAGCACTGGTGTGCTGGAAACCAAAGCTGTGTCGAACAAGAAACTGTGCCCTTCAAGTATATGGAAATGATCTAATGCTTTCACTATATTTATTGAGAATCACTGACCTTCTGTCACCTTCAGGTAAAGTGGCATCTTTAAGGGTACTGACTACTTGATATAAATCTGTCTTACACATTTTATGAACCTTATATCAGAACCTCTTGGAGACAAAAGTATCATGACCATATTAATAGATGAAGGAGTTGTGTCTGAGAGGAATAAAATAATTTTCTCTGTTTACATACTGCTTGCAGCAAAGTTGGATTTTGAATCCACGTTAATAAAAACTATGCCCATTAATTTGTACTCTTGGAGTATCTCTGGTCAGGAAGGAGAAGTGATTTATAATCCCTCAAGGAAATTAAACACAAAGCACCTCAGCGTGATAATGTTCATATCTGTGTTATAAGTATAACTGAATTATTACCTGAAGAGTTGGACCTGGAATGAGAGGTTGACAGACTCCAGTCTAACTGGATAAGGATTGCAATGATAAGTGGGTTTTTGCAACATCCAAAAGATTATAAAGGGGTGTGTGTGTGTGTGTGTGTGTGTGTGTGTGTGTGTGTTTACACCCACAGCACACATAGGGTGGTTTCTGGATTGAATTAATCTACAGTTTTACAGCTGAGAAAACTGAGCTAATTGTTTTCATCAGAGAGACATAGTAATTGTTAAAGTTAGAATTTGAATGCCCATCTCTCTTACACAGAAATCCTTGGATCGTCACCATTTATAAATGCAAAAAATATTTTCTGAACACGTGACCCATATAATATATAAGCAATACAATGCAGGAGTTAGATAAGAACCCCTGCTCTCTTTCGGGGAAATAGGAAACATAAATAAATAAAGCAGGCAGTAGGTTCAATGGTGAGACACTGAGTGTTGTGTATATAAAGGCGGGATGTGGATGAGTGCTGAGCACGGAGAGCAGCAAGTACAGAGGACCGTGAGCTGGGTGACCCCTGGCGTGCTTGAAAATGGCAGAGACGTAGAGCTGTGGTAAGTGACGGGTCACAGAGGGATCACGGAACAGTCTTTGTGAGAACATGCAGCCCATTGGAATGGCGTTGTGGTTTACTTAAAAATGGGAGGCGTCTGGAAGCTTTGGATGTGAGTGCCAAGATCTGGCTTAAGTCTTGAAAGAAAGAAGCTGGGTAGAAGTTATGCTGAACAAAGGCTAAAGTGAGGGAAAGGCAAACAAATAATACCAGTTAACCAGTTATTACGATAATTCTACTGAGAGATGATAATGGCCAGGAGCAAGGTGATGACACTGAGTGTCCACCGTAGGAGTGCACCTTCCAGATCTCTGACCACCGGGAGCACTCCAAAATCCATCACTGGTCTTCAGCAGGGCCACGTTTCCCATGGGCTGGCCAGCCAATGACTGAGTGTGGTAGAGATTCTAAGGCAAGCTCATTTCTGGGCAAGGCAGAAATCCCCTAGCAGGTAACTTTGGCTTAAAGACCCTCCAGTGGCCCTGCCAAGCTCCCTTTAGAATTGTGCAGTCAGACCACTCAGCCCCAACTTCTCATCTTTTCTTTCTCCTTCGCATGCAGTCAGAACTGCATGTTTTTCTGCCTGTTTCTCCAGCCTCCATTCTCATTTTGTCTCAAGGACTTGTTCCCTAATACATTTGCATGTTTAATTTTATCTTGATATCTGATTCTCAGAGGACCCCAACTAACACATAATGAATGTGAGAAGTAGTAGAATATTGGATGTATTTTAAATATGGCGACTGCATATGGTGTGTCAGAAAAAGAGAGTCAAGGATGAATCCAATGTTTTCTTTTTTTCTTTTTTTTTTTTTTTACTTAAGCACCTGGGAAGATAGGGTTGATATCAACTAAGATGATTAAGAGTGAGGAGGGCATGATTAGAATGAAAACAAGCGTGTGTTAATGGTTTGAAAGGACTACAAAAAAAGTCAAGTGGACATACTAGTTAAGGCGGTTGGAGGTATAGTCTAGAGTTTGAGTTTGGAGATTGGATCCATTTTCGAGATATAAATATAGACGTCAACATATATGGGTGGTATTCAATAACATAATACTGGATGAGGTCAAAGAGAAGTTGAGTTCTGGATCATAGGAGAGAAAGAGAGATGGAGAGAGAGGGAGATGAGTTTCCAAACAATAAACACTGGGCAGTCCAAAATTTAGCAATCAAAAATGTAAGGAAGAACTATCAAAGGAAATTAAAAAGGCGTGGCAGTGAGGTAGGAAGAAAACAAGAGTATATGAGGACCTAGAAGCTTTCAGTTTATTTCCAAGTCCAATATGCTGAGCTCTAAAAATGTAAAGATTTAGCATTTTCTTCAGAACAATTCCAGGCTTTAAAATATGTATGTATCTCACTTTACCTGCAGGCAAACAGTTTCCTTCCCAGTAAGCAAAAATTCAAAGCTAACTTGTGGCAATCAAACAATTAGAGAATATAACTGAAGTGATTATGTAATCTTTTAACTGATGTACCTGCTCTTGGATCATTCTCAGCAACTTAATACAGTTTAAGTTTGCCTCCATCATGTGTGTATACATTTGAGATTTTAATTATGTGAGGTAAGGTTTTTAAATCCAAATGACAAGGATGTCTACAGTTCACTTTACATCATTTGAATGCTGGTTCAAGAGAATCCTAAGAGACATTATCTCAGTAACCTCTTACTGAGAAGTGTGATAGTGATACTGTTTTTAGTTGACCATCAGTCCTCATCATGGAAAATTGTATTCTCTGTTTTATAGACATATCTAGAGAGGGATGGAATCTACTTACTGGAAGTCTATTTCAGTGAGAGACAAAGGGATACCCTAAACAGAAACAAACTTTAAGTAAGCCTCAATATGTAAAAATTTGGTTGACAAGAATTATGCCAGCGTTAGGAATAACGATCTGTTGGTTTCTCAGATGTCGTGTGAACTTTTCTCCTCATAAGACTTTTGATCACTATGGTGTCCTTCTGCAAAAAACGTTCTAGCTTCCTTTCTTGCTAACCTAATTCTCATTGACCTTTCTGATATTGGATTAGTTATCACCTTATCGGAGGAATTTCCTGAACTTCAATAGTGTTTTTAGTTTTGAAGGATGGTAGAGAATGTCTTACCCTTTGTAGCATTCAATAAAACTTTATTTTCACATTTTTGTGTGAAATAGTTAGATTGCTGCTTGTTTCACCCACAAAGAAATAAACTCCATGGAGTCAGGAACATATCCCTTTTCCTTCAGGATCCACCATAAAATAGACCCTTTAAATATTTATTGAATCAATTTATGGTTTTTTTAAAATTCAGATTGTTACCTTCCCTAGACAGAATCCCTGAACTAAAAGCTATGTCCTAGAAAAAGTTATTGCCATAAAATTAATGAAAATCAAGGACTTTACATTTTTTTTATGATCTATAGAACATTAAGTGTGTAAGTTACCAGTATCTCTAGCACTGGTGAGAAGGGGTTTGGCAGTGGGGGGCGGGGGGTGGAGAACACACATTTTGGTGGTATGTGACAGACACTGAAGGTGTTTTTGATGTCCTCAGCCTTAGACAACTTCATCACAGCCATGCGTAGGAAGAAAGCACCAATGCAGGAAATCATGAGGATGCCATAATCTGTAGGTTCTGTACAACACAATGAAAAACGTTGGATAGGCTGTTCACAGGAGTAAAGTCCTGAGAGAAAATTGCTGATTTGTGGCTGTTATGGAAATGTTATTCTTGCTACCCAGGAGAAGAAATATTATTCTTGTGCCTCTAGAATGTGTGGAACCCGAAGTTTCTATAAATATTGTATTAGTTTCCTGGGGTTTCCGTTACAAAAAAAGTACCACAAATTGACTGGCATAGACAACAGAAATCTGTTGTATCATGGTTCTGGAAGCTAGGAATCAGAGGTCAAAGTGTTGGCAGGGCTGTTCTTTGAAGACTCCAGGGAAGGATCTGGTCGATGCCTCTCTCTTAGCTTCTGGAAGGTTCTTGGCTTGTGGAAGCATACCTTACATTTTTACATGGTGCATTCTTCCTGTGTGTGTATGTGTGTGCGTATGTGTGTGTGTGTCCAAATTTCTACTTTTTACGAGATACTAGCCATCTGGGGTGAAGACCCACCCTACCCAAGTATAACCTCATTTTAACTAATTACATCTGCAGTGACCCTGTTTCCAAATAAGGTCACATTCTGAGGTACTGGGGGTAAGGACTTAAACGTACAATTTTCGGGGGAGGGCTGAGTGGAGGTGGCCTGGCACTATTCAACCCATCACAGGTAAGAAAGTAAGCATTTCTTTAGAATTAAACAATGATAGTAGTTGAGAAAGCAAAAATATGTTAAAATCCAGAAAATAAGATGATATTTTTATTAATAACTACTTGACATACCTCTATAATTTTCCTCTTTTTTTTTTGCTGCAAAAATTTTGCTTAATAATATCACAAGGAAATGCTTAATATCATTTTTAAGAGAATAGATAATTCCATCATTCCTATAACATGGTTGATAGTAAATATTTTTATTGTGGGTAGTTTAATTTTTTTCAGTAGTGATAAGTTTTAAATATTAATTGAATTGTTGATATGTATTCATTAGTTGGATGCCACTCTTCTCATTCTGGTGGCTTAATTAATATTGTATTTTGCTGGCACTATTTTATGTCAAATCAGCAAGAAATTTAAACCAAGAATTCTGGTCTATTTCATGAAGTTGGCATGTAAAGAAAATTCTGCGTGTGAAGGGGAATAGAACTTGCAACCCTGAAATATGCCTCTTTGGCATAAGGATTATTTTGAGGCTGTTTAATTTTGGAAATGCAGACACAGGAGAAGCTTTGAAAACCCAGTTGAAGTTACCCTTTTGTAAAAGAAATTTACATTATGAGGGAAATCTTCATCTGTCTCTGTACAGTGGAGAAAAGGATGACTCGTATCTAGAAACTCTTCATCAGTGGAGAAGGCAATGACTTAGATCTGCAAAACATCCATACCTTTGTTACCTGTTACTGTGCTTTTCCTGGGAGTGTCTCATTAAAAGGACTTCCCCTGGGGTGCCTGGGTAGCTCAGTAGGCTGAGCATCAGACTCTCAGGTCTCTTGATTTCAGTACTGGTCATGATGCTGCTGAGCTCAGAGCCTGCTGGGGATTCTCTCTCTCTCTCTCTCTGCCCCTCTCCTGCACTCGCGCGCGCGCGCACACACACACACACACACACACACACACACACACACTCTCTCTCTCTCTCTCTTTCTCTCTAATAAAAAATAAAATAAAATAAAAATAAAGAATAGGACATCCCCTAACCCCACATCACTGTTCTTTTGTTATTGGATGAAGATGGTATTTAATGGGAAGACCTGAGACCTTTACAAAATTACTCAGTTTTCCTCTCCCGTGTAAACAGGAAGTATACATGTTATTAAACTTCTGTCTGGTTTTCTTCTGTTACTCGGTCCTTTGTTTCAGGGGTCTCAGCCAAGAACCTAGAAGGGTAGAGGGAACATTATTTTTTCTCTCCTACACACACATACTAATACATTTATAATTTTCTATGCTTTGTGATTGATAATTGGTCATGAGCATGCTCCAAAGACACACACACGAGCTGTGTCTCCAATGTCAGCTTTATTCAATCATAAAGCAAAGTTAATCATAATTTATAAAGCAGGTTCAGGATTCCAGACTCAGTGACGTTTCACCGTGTGATTGAACTTGGCTTCTTACACAGCACACAGAGCAGGACATAAGGCAAACCATACAACGAACAAGGTAGCAGAAGGTGTAGGAAGTTAAGGAACAAAAGGCAAAGTCGGCGTGTGGGCACACGGTTGAGATAAAGCCTGGGTCCCGTCCGGGTCAGCTCTCGGCACTTAACTGCTTATTATGTTCAAGCAGTGAAGGCTCTCGGTTCTGTTTGGAGATCAGTCAGGCAGAGGCTCCCACGGCAGTTTTCTGTTTTACACTGGGAGGTCATGTCTGAAGAGTCTGACAGTTTGCTGCCCAAATCCTCCCCCTTTTAAAGGGATTTAATTGTCCTTGGGCCCCTGCAGACCTCCTCTGCTTCTGCTTGTTATCACTTCGGGAGTGTCAGCCGATGCGCGGCCCGGTCACATCTCCTCGAGGTAGTACCTTTGACCACTTGCATCACTGTTTGACGTAACCCCCTGCTGGACATGAGAGACTCCATTTTGCCCCCTACGATATTCCTAAACCCTCAAAAACAAGAAATAAAACAAAACACCTTTTCTTTGGGGCTATGTTTCAAATAGAATTGAGCTCTGTAGTTTATGATTATACATGTCTTGTAATTGGACGGGTTTTCTACAGACCAGCTTCTGGCTCCGTATGTGTTTCTCTTCCACGGTCCACAACACAGTTGTGATGCCAGGCACGGCACATTATGGTCATACTGTAAGACCTCTGGTCCTGGCCCCTTGTGTCAAACGCTGGGAAAGCGGACACACTGCATTGCCAATAGAGTATTCTGTTCTTATACCCAGTCTAATTGCAACAAGTTAACTGTACAGGAAGGTTGTGATGAACCACATTCGTGAATTCCACTAAATCCAAACTACTTGTCCCCCCCCAACTTACCAGTTTCTTAGGGGAGATCTCCAAAAGATCAAGAGCCATTCACATGCCTCCAGCGTAAAGAGAAATGTGAAGGGAGATCATTTAGAGCCTTCTTAACCAGCTGTGGTCCAAATATATCACTTGGAAAGTTTGGCAATACCTGAACAACCATGTGAACACATTGCTGGGGTCCTTCTAGGGAGAAGACCCGTTCAAGTCAAGGACTCTGAGGCTTAAGTTTTATGATCCTTCTGATTAAACCAGTTCTGCTCCCTGCTAGGAAATGTGGATGGCTTACAGAATGTACTTTTGCTTCAGCTGAAGCCAACACCACAATACCATGTGAGTCAAACATCATTAATATCCATATATTGAAGTGAAAAAGAATTATGCCATATCTGGGTGAACACATTGCCAACATTTCCGAGGGCAGTAGGTGAGTAGTGTGGGTTCTGTGGTCTTTTCATCCTGTCAGTGTATTTATCACTATCAGCACTGCCTCACTCATAATTCCGGAAGGGGGGTTTAGAAGGGAAGGTAGCTTCATTCACCTAGAAGATTACCAGCCAGAAGTGTTGAAACCTTTGACCAGCTGTGCACAGATCTACGGAGATTCAGACCCTAGCCACCTTGCTTATGTCCTTAAGCTGGTGACTCTTGGCTACATGACAAAGCTGGAATAGGTTATGGAATCTTCAGAGCACTTAAAGAGAATTATATCTGTTTCCCAGGAAAATGAGCATACACATAAAATTTACATATGTAAATTTGAGGTGTTCTTGAGTGCCACCGAAGCCCATTGATTAAAATAGTTTTCAAGGTCAGGGGCGCCTGGGTGGCTCAGTCAGTTGAGTGTCTGACTTCAGTCACAATCTCACACAGTTCGTGGGTTCGAGCCCCGCCTCAGGCTCTGTGCCGCCCGCTTGCTCAGGGCCTGGAGCCTGCTTCAGATTCTGTGTCTCCTTCTCTCGCTCTCTGCCCCTCCCCCACTCACACTCTGTCTCTCTCTGTCTCTCAAAAATAAATAAGTGTGAAAACAAACAAACAAAGAAATTAAATAGTGTTCAATGACCTTTGACCAAGAACTTCTGCTTTAACGTTGAGGGTAGGAAAACAAACAAGAGACAAGGTATTCCATTGGACTGGTTCTTCCCCATCGCTAATTCTTTGTCATAGATAAAGAAGTGAGTTTTCAGATGGATATGTTTTTATCTATCTATCTATCTATCTATCTATTAAAGTTTATTTATTTTGAGAGAGAGAGAGAGAGGCCATGAGTGGGCAAGGGGCGGAGAGAGAGGAAGAGGGAAAATCCCAAGCAGGCTTCGTGTTGGCAGCCCCACATGTGGCTTGAACTCACAAACCACAAGATCATGATCTGAGCTGAAATCGAGAGCCGTTCACTTAACTGACTAAGCCACTCAGACACCCTGAATATATTTTTATTAAAGTATTACAGCTACAACCAAGAAAATTAAAGGAAGTAAAATTACTCATAATTTCCTAAATTATTTACCAAATGCTTTCTCCTATAATCCCTATGAACACATACCAGATGAACATTTAAAAAATTTTTTTTAAGTTTATTTATTTATTTTGAGAGAGAGAGAGAGAGCATGAGTGAGGAGGGGCAGAGATAGAAAGAGAGAGAGAAAATCCCAAGCAGGCTCCACACTGTTAGTGGAGAGCCTGATGTAAGGCCCCAACTCACAAACCGTGAGATTATGACCCAAGCTGAAATCAAGAGTCAGACTCTCAACTGAATGAGCCACTTGGGTGCCCTCAGATGAACATTTTATAAATAATTTCAGTATTGGTAAGTTTTCTCATTTTGTCTTAATTCTCTTGCTTTTTGGGGCCTTGTAACTGGCCTTTTTTTTTTTTTTTTTTTGTAAGGAAATCTTCTTAAGATACCTATTAGAAATCTAAAGAAAGTAGTCTTATTATTGCTTAACTTTTCCTCTGAAATATAAGACAAACTCTAAGTTCCTAAACTATACAACTTAGGGGAGAAAATAACATGATCTCATCTTAAGTACTGGTTAGTTTTCCTTTTAAGTCTTTATTATGACCAGAGTGGATTGGAATTGACCTAAATCATCGTGAGGTCCCATTCCCTTTGCCAGTGAATGGTGTAGGAAGGGTATTTTGTTTGGTTTGGTCTGGTGTCAAAATGAGCCAAACAGAGCCAGTCATCTTTCTTTCTTTTCTTTCTTTTATTCTGCTGAATGTTGTGTCTTCACCCGATACCCAGAATCGCTATAGGCCTCTTTCTCTCATGAGGTGAATTACCTTGAGAGAGAACATATGGAGAGTGGCAGGGCAGAAATACAAGAAGAACCCAAGATTTGATAAGATTTGATGATTTCACGGACCCCCCCCCAATTAACCAGTCCTATGATTGCTCTACCCCTGAAATTGTCCAGATGAGACCCATTAAGTCATCATTTCAATTTAGGCCATTTTGGGGTTGAATTTTCTTTTATTTGCTTCCAAAAAGCATCACGGCTAATGTCTCCTCACTGCTTCCTGAGAAAGGCAAAAAGTTCTTAGGGGTGACAAATGGAACTTTACTGATTCGATAATAGTTAATGGTTGCTCTTTCTTGGTGGTTTATATACTTGGCTTGGTAGATTCCTTGCTCAATAGCTGAGAAGATGAAATGACTTTTCTTGAAGCCCAAAAATGATATCAAAGATATTATCACCTACGATGACATTTTTTGTGGCCTTCATTTTTCTCAGCTGCAAGTGGTGAAAAATCCTTTTCTGAAGGAGATAATCGTGGTCAGAATGGATTGCAATTCCAATGTCTGAATTGTCCAGTGATTTGTACAAAAAGCTGCAGTGAGGTGATCCCTCTTTTTTGTAGCATCAGGAGGACTAAGTTTCAAATAGCTCCGTTATGATGGCTTTAATACATATTTGATTCAAGGCTCCCCTGGGTAAGGAAATGTTTCAGGTCAAAAGTTTATATTGAGCCCCCACAGAAGCGTAATGTGCCCAGAATGTATTCTGCATAATAGACATTTGAAGATCACTGGCTTCTAGTCCAGATTCCCCTACTTCTTAGAAAGTGACTATCTTTTCGAATCTCCATACTTGCTTATATAATACGAGGACTTTTCTTTTTTTTTTTTTTTTTTTTTTTATAAGGAGAGAGAATCTTTTTTTAAATTTTTTTTTCAACATTTTTTTTTTTTTATTTATTTTTGGGACAGAGAGAGACAGAGCATGAACGGGGGAGGAGCAGAGAGAGAGGGAGACACAGAATCGGAAACAGGCTCCAGGCTCCGAGCCATCAGCCCAGAGCCTGACGCAGGGCTCGAACTCACGGACCGCGAGATCGTGACCTGGCTGAAGTCGGACGCTTAACCGACTGCGCCACCCAGGCGCCCCAGTACGAGGACTTTTCTAATTCATCTCGAAGTCCTTCATGCCTTTCCAAAAGCGTTGTATCATTTGACATTTTCCACTATAATACTTTATAATAAAGCGTGCCAGCTAAATGGAGTTTTAAAGATAACTACGTCTTATCAAAAAATACCATGTACATTATATCAACACTTGCCTTGAAATCTCCAAGAAAGATTTTAATATATATTTCCCTGGCATTGTAAAGCCTTCGCAGTCATAATTATGTCAACATTTCATTTTTATGTTATTTTGTAGCATGACAATTAGATTGGTACATGAAGGAATATATATATATATATATGTATATATACATATATATATACACACACACACATATATAAAGATATATATACATAATATTTATATATACATTTATATAACTTATATTTATCTATATTTAAATATGTTTATATTTATAATATTTATTAAGATATATGTATACATAAAGATATAGATAGATCTATATATAGACATACAGTCTATATCTATATAGAGTTCCCTTTATTCTCTCTCTTCTCTACTGTGGCACTGAGCTGCTATCAATTATTTCTTACTGCTGTTATAACCCATCAGTATGTTTCTAATCTGTTTTTAGTTTTTATTGAATTAGAAAACAAATAACGTGGCTGGTCAAAGTCATGTAGGAGTATGCAAAAACAGGCATTTTTAAAAAGATAAAATGCAGCAAAGGCGTTCCAGCAGCATTTCGGGCACCCTGATGCCTACTTCACTGTATGGCCAGGTGGGTGGCCTCTGGGTCAGTTTCTGCGGCTTTCTTTCAGAAATCCTGAAGCTTGCTAATACTTCCTTTTAGTGTGTACTTTAAAAAAAATAATTAACTGTATGCTTTTTCGGGTGCGTGGCTGGCTCAGTCGGTGGAGCATAAGACTCTTCATCTTGGGGTCATGGGTTCGAGCCCCACGTTGGGTGTAGAGGGTACTTAAAAAATAAAAGTCTTCAACTGTACGATTTTTAAAAATGTTTATTTTTGAGAGAGAGCATGAGTGAGGGAGGATCAGGGAGAGAGGGGGACAGAGAATCTGAAGCGGGCTTTGTACTAACCATGAGATCATGACCTGATAGGAAGTCGGACGCTCAACCGCCTGAGCCACCCAGGCGCGCCTCAATATACAACCTCTTTGGTGGTATGGAATTTTTTAAGTGAAAATATTATCAAGTAATGTAAAATGATTGTTATTTACCTCTCTGTGTTTGTGATGGGAATCTTCAGCCTCCACATTTCACACATATTTCCTTTTAGTTCTAACTTCCCACATTTTCCGTTGAGGTGTCCAACCGGCATCCTGATTGAATTTGTGTGTCAGATGTTCTGCGATCCAAGTTGTTTGGTATAATAGGTGGTTCAAAAGCACTACCTTGTCAGAAGTTGGCAAGGGGTTGGCTGTGTCTAGTTGTTCTTGTCTGAGTTCACGCCTGCATGGTGTGCTTTAAATTTTTCTTTTTAATGTTATTTATTTTTGAGAGAGAGGGAGAGTGCGAGCAGGGGAGGAACAGAAAGAGGAAGGGAGACAGGGAATCCAGGCTCTGCACTGACAGCAGAGGGCCCCATGTGGGGCTCGAACTCCTGAACCATGGTGTACTTTAAAGGGCAATTATAGTTACTTGCATCTAGAAAGGATGGCCATCTTTCTAATTTATTTATGGGTAAACTGGGAGCACTGTTAAGTCTCCATTTACATCTGACAATACTATGTAAGATCATAACAAGAGCTAGAAAAAAGGCTTGGAGGGCTATCATACACATACTGACTTATTTTCAGGCAGTGATTAGTAATACAACTCATTGAAAAGAAAAAATAAAAAAAACAAAAACAAACGAATACTCAGGACAAATCCTGAATCGAATGGGGTTCCAGGGAAAGAAGCATACGTTTGAACTTATTTGGTCCAAGCAGACTTAGGGTCACCTATTCATAGGAGCCTTTTCTACCTGGGAAGGGGTAGGAGAATAGAAAAGCAGAGATTTCACGCTTCTTGTGGATAAAAGAAACCCAGAACCAACTCAGGAATGTCTGAGCAAAACCTGTCATTTCCTTCCATCACACTCACTAATCAGGAAGTTATTCTCTCTCACCTGGGAGCACCGAATAAGGTGCCTCAGAGAGCCCTGGAATATCATTCTCATGGAAGACATTCTCCATGGAAACATGAGTAGCGGAATACAGTCCTTCCTCCCCTTTCTATCTTGTTGAAAATGTTAGCAGCCTTGTTTATATCTATTGAAAATTACAGTGATAGAACAGTTTCATATGCATACATAGATGAAATATGAGTTATAGGTTAAGATCACATGGAATCATGATGAGTTATTGTTGTAGACAGATGTATCCTGTGTATGTCATATATCTTTGTGTGTAGTGAGGAACTTGGCCCCTAAAGAGAGGTCTAGTGTTTGTCCCAGCTCTTGGGAGGTAACCTCATATGGACTTTGGAATTTCCCAAGTCATGGGTTATTTTTATTATCCCCTTGGGTCCCTCAGCCACAGCTGATGGCTTACTGTGAGGGGACTGGCCATACCAGAAAGACCAACCATGTGATTAGAGGTTTGGGGGGCTTTAAGCCATATGATACCAGCTCAGTCTCCAGGCAGGGGTTTCCTAGAGACTGAATTCAGCGATGTAGGAAATATTTCAATTAATATTTGAATTATTAATTGAAATAATTAATATTTCACGGATATTGTGAAATATCCTTTTCTCCACAACGAAGCCTCAGTGCCGTCTCTAGACGCCATAGCTGGGGTGAGTTCCTCTGGCTGGTGCTACCCTGTGGATATTGTCACACAGCATGGCTAGGAGGAAGGAATGCTGTGCATTATCTGACAGGGATCAGATCAGCCGAAGCTCTACGTTCGACCCCTACCAATCCTGCCTTACGTCTGTCTTCTCGTGGAGTGTTTTAGTGCGTATCTTTTGCCTAGAATAAATTTTTCTGTCTCATAGCTATGGTATCTCCTATCCGTGAGTCTTCCTGGTGAATTATCAAATCTGAAGGTGGTTTGGGGATATCCCTGAGCTTGCAGTTGATGTCAGAAGTCTCAGGTACACTTACCCTTCTGGTGAACTGTGCTCTTAACCTCCAGTTCATCTAATTCTGGAGAAGGCACGATATATACATTTATATTTGTATTATATCATACCCATCTATATAATCCTCAGACCATAATGAACACGAGGCAGGAGGTACTCAGAAGACATATATCCCGGGCCTTCGTGTATAATTTGCCAGTTACATGATCACTCGGCAAAAGACTATTTCTCTGGCCTCAATTTTTTTCCCCGAGCAAAGTGATGTTGGTTATGGTACAGCTGGATCTCCACGTGTAGCATTTTCCGGGCACGTGAGAAATGTGAAAAGCACATCAAGTATAGCATTTGTTTTTACTAGAATGATTCAGTCACATAAACTTTTAGGAGATTTTACCGCATTCATAAACATACCAGGACTGTGTTGCTATTCGTTGTATGTGTTGAAGACCATTATTTCCTTCAGACATATTTTTTGGTAAATTGGTAAATTTTAAGAGCTGGATCCTCAGCAAAGAGTTCCATCTGCAAATTGGCTTTTCTGGCACTGCCCTCGTTCCTTAGGGTACTGTCTAGCTGCTACTAAAACAGTGTCTAACCGCGACTCTGAGGGATGGGCAAGTCCTGGGCAGACCCAACGAAACCTATCCCGGGGCTTGAGAAACATGAAGATATTTACAAGGCACCACGTATATTTGAAAAGGAGTCTTCGAGCCCAGAGAAGAGCAAAGTTGGGGCAGAGTGGAACATGCAGAGAACTCTCAGAAAGGAGTGACACCTGAACAACATGTACAGATCAGAAAGGAATTCTCAGGAAAGAAAACAAAAAGTGGAGAGTTATATATTCCACACTAAGGTGTTTGGGTTTAATCTTGCAAGAAATGGGAAGCTGTAGCTGCTTGTGGAGTTAGTTTCACGTTCTCATTGTCAACTATGCAGAGAGGCTGTCTTCCAGTGTGTGTGTGTGTGTGTGTGTGTGTGTGTGTGTGTGTGTGTACATGTCCTGAAGCCTGGGGAATAGTGTGGAGGGAATCAAAATATGAATCATAAGGACTCAGAAGTCTAGGTGTGCAAAAGCCTAGCAAAGTAGCCACAGGAACAGAGCACGTTGACATTCAAATTGTTGGTAATTGAAAGAATGCAGGTCGTGACCCCCATTACATTCACCCCTTAAAGGATGCTCTGACTCATTGTTGAACAAGAAACTCTGTCCTTTACAATGCAGTCGGCCTCCACATTATATAGTTCCAGAAACCTCAGAGGCAGAAAAGAGAGAGGGAAGCTTCTGTGGCTTTTTATCAGACTCCCATTATTAGCTCCTCCTGAAAAGTAAGCCTAAATGCCACAGTGCTTTTAATCATTAACAACTCCATAAGGGACATCATTAAGTTGTTTTTCCATTTCTTTTTGCAGCCCAGAGGGAAATAATTTATTCTCTTCGGAACAGGGGGAAAAAGTATATATATAATCACACATGTTTTATCGAATTCAATAGTGAAAAAAATTGGGTACAGGATTTTTTAAATTAAATTTTATTTTTTTTAATGTTTAAATAATTTTTGAGAGAGACAGAGTGCAAGCTGGGGAGGGGCCAAGAAAGGGAGACACAGAATCTAAAACAGGCTCCATGCTCTGAGCTGTCGGCACAGAGCCCGATGCCAGGCTCGAACTTGTGAACCCTGAGATCATGACCTGAGCCGAAGTCACATGCTTAACCTACTGAGCCACCCATTCACCTGCTAGTCCAGGATTATCTTTATTTACTGTTATTTTTTTACATATACTTTTTTAAAAGTTTTTTTTTTATGTTTATTTTTTGAGAGAGAGAGAGACAGAGACAGAGACAGAAACAGAGTGCGAGCAGGGGAGGGGCAGAGAGGGAGGGAGACACAGAATCCGAAGCAGGCTCCAGGCTCTGAGCTGTCGGCACAGAGCCCGACTGGGGGCTTGAACTCACAGACTGCAAGATCCCGACCAGAGCCGAAGTCAGATGCTTACCAGTTGAACCACCCAAGTGCCCCTACAGGTTTACTTTTAAATGAGATCAGAATTTTTTGGTTTCACAACACTTCATTGTGGTACAGTGGAAAGATGTGCTTAAAAGATAATGTGTCAGAGAAGACTGGGAATAAAACCCAGTTTGGCTACTCACCAGCCATGCCACCCTGAGCTTACAGGTTTGCATATCTGTGAAAATTTTTTGCCACGAAGGTGGTTGTAAAGTCCACTTGTGATGTGCAGTCAGCGTGCTATGTGGCATGTAATATGTACTCAACAAATTCAAGCTCACGTTGTCTACTAAGGAATATGGACTCTTCATATTTGCTAAGTTTTCTTTTTCCCCTCAAAATGATTCACATCCATTTTTCTGGAGCATTGCCTTTAAAATTAAATACTAATTATTTACATTTTAAACTGTAAGTAAAAAATTATATGCCAAGAATGATCATCAAAGTCCTACTTATAGTCGTGACAGACTGGAAATACCATTAAAACTAAATGTTAGCAGAACGTTTGCTTAAACTATGTTGCATCTATGCGTTGGAAATTAAAGCACAATTTAAATACTAATATTGAAGAGTATATAATATTCTAATAAAGACACAGCCTTGTATATATAATCTAATTACAGCTATGCAAAATGATCATGGAATAAAATATTAACTGTAGTTTTATTTTAGGTTGATGATTTTCCTCTCTACTCTTTGCTAGTGTATTTACAAAATTCCAAAATTCCACCTCTCCCATTTTTCCTAATAAACTTTTGTCTCATTTGATACCTGTTTAGAGAAACCCTTCTATACTCTTTCATAAATAATCACTTCTTTCTCCGTGATAATTAGATAACTTTTACTGATTTTTATTGCTGTACTAAATGGGTATCATTGAAATTGTTTCTATATGTTGCCTTGGTTAGTATATGAGGCTGTTGCTGAATGAGGGAAAAAAACATAGAAACTTGGTGGCAAAAAAAAAAATCTGCATTCTTATGCCTAGAGTTGAGTAGTTCAAATGTGGATTGGCCAGTGTAGTCTGAGCTCTGAATGTTCTGCTTCAAGCTGAGGATTCTGCTGGTCTAGACACTACATTGTGGGTTGAATTTATGTTGACTTCACAGTTGTTCATTCTGGGCCCCAAATGAAAAGGGTCACAGCTATCTGGAGAAGGTTCTTCTCATGAAATATCACTGGAGTCCAAGAAGGCAAGCCCAGTTTTACAAGCTAATTTCAATCTTCTGCCCTCATGATATGCACTGTGATGTCACATCTGTCTAAACAAGTCAGGCAACTAAAGACAACATCAAAGGGATGGAAAGTATACTTCTCCGCAGGGAGGCCAGGCAAGCGTGTGAATTCTTATCCTATCTCAAGGGAACAAGGAATTGTGACAAATATTTCAGTCAACCACTGAGATCCTGTGTGGCATATATTTGGTTTTGTTACATTTGTTACATGATTGCTGTATGTAATTCACATGTTACTAGTTATGAAGTCATTATACATAATCTAGTGAGGACTGGAGGGAGTGAACACTGAGGAAGCAATTCTGTCTGCTTCTCTAAACAACAGGAATCAATTTCTGTTCCCCTTGTTAAGGTCACATGCTCCATCCTGCCCAAAAGAGGTCTTAAACTTATCCAACATCTGTCATTGACTCTTCTGGTTACTGTGTAAGCACTTGGGAGTTTTGTTGTTCAAATGATAAAAAAATGGCTTTACCTGGGGCACCTGGGTGGCTCAGTCGGTGAGCGTCCGGCTACGGCTCAGGTCATGATCTCATGGTTTGTGAGTTCGAGCCCCGTGTCGGGCTCTGTGCTGACAGCTTGGAGCCTGGAGCCTGTTTCACATTCTGTGTCTCGCTGTCTCTCTGTTCCTTCCCCACTCGTGCTCTGTCTCTCTCTCTCTCTCTCTCAAAAATTAAAAAAATGGCTTTACCTGGAAAACATGTATATAGTTATAATTGATGGAAATGATCTGTCTTCTTGTTCCATGATAAGCGATGGTTATTTTAACATATATGCAAACACCTCTTGGTTTGATCAACATGCATGTCAGTGTTTTTCCTCTGAAAAGTTTTTAGTGTTTTGGTAAAATTAAACATATTTCAGAAATTCACTCCACAAGGACTGACAGAGATTTCCTTTTAAAAATTTTTTAAATGTTTATTTTTTGAGAGAGAGAGAAAGAGTATGAGAAGGAGAAGGGCAGAGAGAAGAGGGAGACACCAAATCCGAAGCAGGCTCCAGGCTCTGAGCTGTCAGCACAGAGCCCGAGGTGGGGCTTGAACCCATGAACCATGGGATGATGACCCAAGCCGAAGTTGGACGCTTAACCAACTGAGCCACCCAGGCTCCCCTGACAGAGGTTTCCTTAAAATGATGAAGGAGAACAGAATCTAACCTTGTAGAAGAAAACCTTGTTTTCTACTTACATTTTAGCTCTAGACTCAAAATAAATAAAGTGCAATGTTGAAATAAATTCAAAAATTTTGTAATGTATTTACTCTAGGAGAAGTTAATGACTGGTTCTAAGTGGTACTTAGAACACGATTGGATAAGGAGCAAATAATGCATGATTTATAAAATTCTTTGTGTTCCCCTATAGTACCTGGGAAACACACACTGAATGACATTCCCTTCTTCTTTTCCTCCTTATAATAATAATTATTATTATTATTACTACTACTGCTATTTATATTTAAAGAAACATAATAGCAGTAAGCATAAGAGAAGAATTATGATCCTGAACAAACTATAGCCCCCAGGCCTCATCATGTAGCTGAAAACGCTGCAGCTAGACTGCTCAAATACTTTGACCACGGTCAGAAGAAAGAAAGGTAAGTAAAGGCAGGAATGGAAGGATGTTTTGGGAAGCAGTAGGAGGACGCTACAAAAAATACAAAAGGAAGGTCTATAATCCTGTTTGTTGGGGAACATTTTGTTCAAATGTTGATGAAGAGAATGTAACTAAAGTAGAGTAGCTTTCTAAATCCTGCTCCCTGTGGAATGTGGACTTGGGATGTATATAAAAGCTTAATCGGGGCGCCTGGGTGGCGCAGTCGGTTAAGCGTCCGACTTCGGCTCAGGTCACGATCTCGCGGTCCGTGAGTTCGAGCCCCGCGTCAGGCTCTGGGCTGATGGCTCGGAGCCTGGAGGCTGCTTCCGATTCTGTGTCTCCTTCTCTCTCTGCCCCTCCCCCCTTCATGCTCTGTCTCTCTCTGTCTCAAAAATAAATAAAACGTTAAAAAAAAAATAAAATAAAAAAATAAAAGCTTAATCTCTATGTATTTGAACAGGGATGGAAAAGACACATAATGCCCATTTTTTTTTTTTTTTTGCAACAGCAAGTAAACAACATTGACACATTTTAGCCAGAGCTGTTCCTAGACTCAACAGCCACATTCCTTGGGGTCTCTAGCACCATAGACTTCCCAGGAGGCAGAGATAATAAATATAAAAAGATGGCTTCCGTTATAAGCATAGAAAAACTGAATTCTTATGCTTAACTTGCAATGTTGACTTTGTGACCTTGTGTTTATAGTGACAGGATCTGATCTCTGGTGTTTTCTGGGTTTATTGTTGTTGTTCTTGTTTTGTTTTTAACGCTTTTTTGCTAATGGACTGTTTTTTAGGGTAGTTTTAGGTGTGGAGGCCATTGAGCCCAAACTACAAAGACTACCTGTCTTGCCCCCCCATAACCCGAGGTACAGTTCCCTGTATCATTATTATCTTGTTTGGTACATTTGTTAGAATTAATAACTGAATATTAATATATTTTATTAAATGGAGACTATAGTTTACGTTAGGGTTCACTCTTTGTGTTTTTAAAAGTTTTGTGGGTTTTAACAAATGCATAATTTATATATCCATCATTACAACACCATGCAAAATAGTTTCGTTGCTCTAAAAATCCACCTAGACATCCCTCCTCCCCTACCCCAGAGCTGCCGATAACCGCTCAATTTTTTGTTGTCTCTCTCGCGTTGCCTTAACCAGAATGCTACATAGATGAAATCATCCGATGTGCACCCTTTTTAGCCATGTCAGCTTGGCTTCTTTCTTGGGTTCCCCCATGCCTTCTATGGCTTGATAGTTCATTTCTTTCCATCACTGAATACAATTCCATTGCATAGATGTACCACGATTTATCCATTCACTTACTGAAAAATATCTTTGTTGCTTCCAGTTTTTGGCAATTAGGAATAAACCTTCCATAAACTTTTATGTTTGGGTTTTTAAATTTTTTTATGTTTATTTTTGAGAGAGAGAGAGAGCAAGAGCAGGGGTGAGAGGCAGAGAGAGAGAGGGAGCCACAGAATCCAATGCAGGCTCTAGGCTCTGAACTGTCAGCAGAGCCCGACATGGGGCTTGAACTCATGAACCACGAGATCATGACCTGAGCCAAAGTCGGACACGACCAAGTGAGCCACCCAGGCGCCCCTATGTTTGGATTCTTATAGGGACACTTACATAGGTGAAACCTAGGAGTGTGATTGCTGAATCAGAAGGCAAGAATTGGTTTAGTTTTGTAGGAAGATGCAAAACTGTCCTCCAAAGTGGTTTTATATGTGCACTCCTGCTAGCAAGTATTAAGTTTCTGTTCTTCCATATCTTACCAGCATTTGGTGTTGTCAGGACTTTCGCTGTTCAGATCGATGTGTAGTGGTATTTTATTGCTGTTTTCAGCTGCAATTCCCTACTGACATATGATGTTGAGCATCTTTCCCTGTGCTTACTTTCCCTCCATATATCTTCCTCGGTGAGACTTGGTGGATCTTTTTGTCATTTTGGAAGTACGCTGTTTGATTTTTCTTACCGTTGGATTTTAAGAATTCTTTGTGAACTTAGGTCTTGTAAATATGTCATCCGATCTTGTGACTTACCTTTCCATTCTTTTAACAATCTTTTTTCTCCCCCTTTGCCGAGAAGGAATGTAGTGACATCCCACTTACCGATTTTTTCAGTCATGGATTGTGTTTTTGGTGTCGCACCTAAAAAGTTAACTCTAAACCCAGAGTCACTTAGTTTTTTTCTATGCTGTCTTCAAGAATGTAAGTGGTTTTACATTTTACGTTTAGGTACAAGATCCATTTTGAGTTAATGTTTGTGAAAGTTATAAGATCTGTATCCGTACTCTTTTTTACTGGACGTCCAATGTCCTTTTGTCCTAGAACTGTTGGTTAAAAAGACTATCCTTTCTCCACTGAATTACATCTGTGCCTCTGTCAAGATCAATAGACTATTTTCGCGTTGGTCTATTTCTGAGCTCGCTATTCTGTTGCACGATCATTTGTGTATTCCTGCATGTTCTTTCCCAATACCACAGTGATTATCTTAGTTTTATACTAAGTTCTGAAGTCAGGTGGTATCAGTCCTTTGATTTTTTTTTTTTAATTTACAATATTGTGCTGGCTATTCTGGATGTTTTGCCTATCCTATCATTTTAGAATCAATTTGTTGATAGCCACAACAAATAATGTGCTGGCATGTTGTTTAGTAATGCATTGAATCTAGATCAAGTTGGGAAAAATGGATTTCTTAGTAACAGTGAGTTTCCCCATCCTTGAATGTAAATATATCCAAATTTATTTAGACTTTTTTTTTAAAATTAGAGGCTTATATTTTTTCACATATAGATTCTGTACATATTGTAATTTATTTTAATAATATATTTAATACCTAAATATTTCAGTTTTATGGTGCTAGAATTAATGGTATTGTCTATTTTTTAAATTTTTTTTAAACAGAGAGAGAGAGAGAAAGAGAGAGAGAGAGAGAGAGAATGAGTAGGGGAGGGGCAGAGAGAGAGGGAGAAACAGAATCCAAAGCAGGCTCCAGGCTCTGAGCTGTCAGCACAGAGCCCAATGTGGGGCTGTAACCCATGAACCATGAGATCATGACCTGAGTTGACCTGAGCTGAAGTCAGATGCTTAACCAATGAGCCACCCAGGTGCCCCTGGTGTTGTCTTTTTAATTTCAAATTCCAGTTGTTCATCGCTGGTGTATAGGAAAGCAATTCACTTTTGCTTATTAACCTTGTATCTTGTAATCATGCTAGAATTACTTATTAGATCTAGAATTTTGAGGATGGAAACAAAGGGGGATTTTATACATAGACAAGCAAGTTACCTGAGAGAAATATAGTTTTATTTTTTCTTTCTCAAGTTGTATCCCTTTTATTTCCTTTTCTTGTCATATTGCATTACCTAGGATTTCCAGTACAATGTTGATTAGGAATAGTGAGATATGATATCCTAGCCTTGTTTTTGACTTTAGAGAAAAAAAAAATCCAGTTTTTCACCATTAAGTGTTATGTTAGATGTAGGTTATTTGGAAGTGTTCTTTGTTAAGTTGAAGAAGTTTCCTATTATAACTAGTTTGCTAAAAATTTTTATCATGAATAAATGTTGGATTTTGTCAGATGCTTTTTCTGCACCTGTTGATATTACCATATGATTAGTGTTTTTTAACTTGTTTAATATGGGGGCCTACCTAATTGGGTTTTTTTAATGTTTATTTATTTTGAGAGAGAGAGAGAAAGAGAGAGAGAGAAACACAAGTAGAGGAGGGGCAGAGAGAGAGAGAGGGAGACACAGAATCTGAAGCAGGCTCCACTCTCTAAACTATCAGCACAGAGCCCGACGTGGGGCTCAAACTCACTAACCGCAAGATCATGACCTGAGCTGAAGTTGGATGCTCAACGTACTGAGCCTCCAAGGCAGCCCCCTGATTGGTTTTTGAATGTTGAACCTGCCTTGTGTAACTACAGTAAATCCTACTTAGGTGTGGTATATAATTATTTTTATACATTGTTGGATGCAATTTACTAATTTATTGTCGAGGTTTGTGTTCGTCAGAGACAGTGGTCAATATTTTTCTTCTAATAGCTTCATCAGGTTTTGGTATTAAGTCTCATATATTGATTTAGAAAGTAGTCTCTCTGCTTTTGTTTCTTAGAAGAGATGTATATAACTGTTATTGCTTTCTTGAATGCTTGATAGAATTCACCTGTGAGACTACCTTGACCTGGATGATTTCTCTTTTTGATGCTCCATTAAAATTAAAATTAAAATTAAAATTAAAATTAAATTAAATTAAATTAAATTAAATTAAATTAAATTTGATTTCATAGGGAGAGAGAGAGAGTGAGGGAGAGAGGGACAGAAGGAGAGAGAGAGAATCCTAAGCTGGCCAGTGGAGCTCAGTGCAGTGCCCCATTCCACAACTGTGGGATCAAGACCTGAGCTGATATCAAGAGTCAGATGCTCAACCGACTGAGCCACCCAGGCACCCCTATTTTTATATTTTTTTACTTCATATTAGAGTTACTGCATTTCTTTCATGGCTACCAACATTAATGTGTACTGTCTTACTTCAAAATAATACTAACATTGGAAAAACAGTTTTACAAGAAATGCATTATAAGCTGAATTTCTAAGGGTAATCTAAAAGTCTTGGCTTCACTCTTCTATGGCTACAATATTAGGTTCTATGTTCTTTAATACACATATTACTGTGATTTCAAGCTTTCATCTGTTGAATTAAGGTTTTAATTTTTTAAATACACCAGTTTTATTTAAATTTGTCCAGGAATTTTTTCCTTGTCACTCAAGCAGGGCCACTTGAAGAAGATTGGAAACAGGATGCCTGGAGGCAGGTTCTGCCTCTGATTTTTTGTTGTTTGTTTTGCAGCTGTATTCCATGTTGCACCCTCATCTGCTGTGGCCAAAGCGAAGTACAGAGTTCCAGGCAGAGTTCCCACCAGTCCTGATGTGGTAACATTGGATAGACTATATCCCTGCTGGCACTACTGTTTTTTACTCTCCACACCTCCAGAATTGACCTCGTTTGGTCTTTCTGGACCTCTGTGGCCCTTACATTTATAAGGAATAGCAGTCTTTCCTTCAGTGTCATATTGGGTCATGAGTCACCCACAGAAACTGCCCTGAGTCCAGTGTCATACCTTAGTAGTTAAGCTCTATCAGCGGTAGTTAAACATATCAGCAGGATATGTTTCCACAATTATTCTACTCCAGCTACCTGATCATGGAGGTGAGCTCAAGTCTTTAGTCTAGAAATCAACTTTTCTTATGGTAGCATCTTGGAAGTCACCATAGTCTCTCCCTACCATTTGACCTCATGCTGAACCATACCACATCATCAAAACGTATTTTTGTATATGTTAATATCAATAAGATTCTCTTTCTGTATTAAAAAAAAAATCCTAAGAGGCATCTCTGATCCAATTAAGTACCAAGGAGCACCGTAATGGTTAATTTTATGTTTCAACTTGAGTGGGACCCAGGGTTTCCAGATACTTGGTTAAACATTAATTAATTCTGTGTGTGTCTATGAGTGTTTCTCCATGAGACTGGCATTTGAATCTTTAGATTGAGTAAAGTTGATTGCCTTCTCCAGTGTGGGTGGACATCAACCATTCTGTTGAAAGGCTGAATAGAACAAATGGCTGAGTAAGAAAGAATTCACTCTCTCTCTGCCTTGCTCCTGAGCTGGGACATCAGGGCTCTCTTGCACTCACTAAGAATTCTATCATCAATTCCCCTGGTTCTCAGGCCTTCAAACTCAGACTCAAGCTACACCACCAGAAATCCTGGGTCTCTAGCTTGCCAGCTGCAGATCATGAGATTTCTCATCCTGTATAATCATGTGAACCAATTCCTTGTCTCTCTCTCTCTCCCCCCCCCCCCGCCTCCCTCCCTCCTTCCTCTCTCTCACTCTCTGTTTCTCTGAGCAACCCGAACTAATATAGGTATTCCAGTTTTCTGCATTTCCTACCATAGTGGAAACTTGAGAATATATTCCCCTGAGCATTTTTTTAGACCCATGGATATTTAGAGCTGGAGGATATGTGATAGATTTACGTGAGTTAGACGCAGGAATGTTTAGAGGCTTGCTCAGTCACATGAGTGCTGGGAGTAGGCCTAAAACACAAAGTCAAGCTTCTACACTCAGCTTTGTGCTATATATTTTATCATTTTTACTACCAGAAGCAGTGCCATAAATACTATGTTAAATTGTGAATTGAATCTACCTATATCCCAACTCTCCCAAATTGTTAAAGTAGTTCCGTTGCTGAGCCTTCTTTTTGATTTATTAGTTCTTTATTTTGTTCAATGGTGCCCAGTGTTATTATCAAGTATATTACAGAGGCTTGAGAGAACTTATGTCTGTTTCATTGGTCCTTTTCCTTATAGCGGTATATACCAGAAAATGGAATTACTTACTTGAGATGATCCTGGGTTTATTAATCCACTGTTCACAACTACACTGTATCCTGAGCTTGCCTTAAAGATTTTTCATTTTCCCTGACACTAAAATAAAAATATTACCAGGATTTAAAAGTTACTCTCTCATTTGCCTGAATCCTCAAAACAAAGCAAACCATGTATCAGCAGATGTTTAAATATATGAAGCAGTTGGATATGCTTATTTGTTTAGTTGTCAGCTTCCTTCCATTAGATATAGGCACTATTGACAGAATGAAGTCTAGTTTCTAAGGAAAGAGCTGATTCAGAAATGCTACTTGCCTTATGGCGTGTATAAAAATGAATTCATGTCTCTCGTTATGGCTTTAACTTTAAGGTTAAATTAATTAAGAATCATAAGATATCATAAAAGTTATCACCTGTTTCCTTTGTAAAATTGCTCAACACAATTGTATAACCAGAATGGAAATCATTGATTTTCTATTCTAAGCCATTACTTTTCCTCCAGAATTCTACTCTCTCTTTAATGGGGAAAAAAAATAACAACCGTGGGAAAAGTGGAATAACTGTTGGCCAGAATCGTAGTTAGCTAGTAGCTACTTAGAGGTTACTGTTCACAAATACTGGGACAGTTGTCTGTGTGAGATTTGTACAAATTACCTTGTGATGTCAAGTCTAGGTTTTGGCTGGTGAGCTGTATGGTTCCTTTTCTTCGCAGAACGTTTGGAACCACTGCATGTCAGTCCCTGCTTTCTCTCCTATGATTCTTGACTTGGCATCAGATGTTGATACAGAGGTACAGAGAGCCTAGTTTCCCTTGAGTATACTCCACTTGCCAAACAAGCAAGGATTCAGTTTGAGCTAACACATCTTAAAAGTTTCAGAGGTCAGTCTGGTAAGCACGGTTGAGACCCCTGTTAACTCACACATGTCTAATTCTCAGGGCTTGCTTTGCTTTTTACACATGCATGTGACTTTGCCATGAGGCATTACTAAACTCTCGGCTGTCAAGGCTCTCCCTCCAAAAGACTTTCCAAAGTTTTCTTGGTGGCATTTACATCTTCCTGTCATTTATTATGACCATGGTCCACATATGCACCGTTTCCAGAGGATTATAGGATGGTTGTCACAACCCTTGCGTGTCCAGGAGTTCCAGAAAAATGGATGTCATTTTTCTGATGCAGAGTGGTCTTTTAGGGTTGTTAGTTAGCAATAAATGGCTTTTCCATATTGATAACAAGAGCAAAGTGGGAAGGGTTTTTAGTTGAAAAGAGCTTAGGCTTTGCAGTGAGATATATCTGTTTTCCTGTTTCTGCACTGCCACGAGTTATTCGTTAATAACCTCCGAGACTTTAGTCGCCTCATAGGTAAGCCATGTTATTTCCTAGTGTACGATATAGAAATATCAGAAGATATTTAATGAACAAATGGATGTGAATAAATGAATTTGAATGTCCTTTACAAATATTTGAAAGCTCTGGGAATAAATATAATTTGTTTTCATTTTTATGTATTACATTTTTCACTAAGAGGTACTATGATTTTAATAGAATGTTCCATGTACAATAGTCAGTGGGCTCCAGGTACCATCTTTCATGCTCACAACAGTCCTGCAGTATAGATCTTACCAGCATTTTACAGACAAGGGAAGTGAAACCTACAGTCTCTGGGTCAAAATGCTGCAAAGTCCTAGATCTTTGAATCGAGTCCAGGTTTCCTTGACATCAAAGCTCATTTTCTCTTTATTATCTTCTCTTCACTCTGTCACGAAGCTTCCCTTAATTCTCTTTGACGTCTTCTGAATGTAGGCGTTAGACGTCCTGAGGGGCTCGCGGTAGTGTAATGACTTCCACATACATTTTCACTTAACCCTCCTATCAGCCATACGGGATCAATTCTATTTCCATTTTTATATAAAGGGAGACTGAGCCTCCAACAGTTTAAAATGATATTCTAAGATCATCCAGCTAGTAGGTGGCTGGGGTAGGCTCTAAATGCATGATGTATAACCTAAAAGCACATCCGTTAAGTTGTTTCTCGTATCTCTCTGCTTCTGTTTTTTCTTTTTTTATCTGCTTGTATCCATTCGTGATCTCCTTCCTTTGGTCTTTAGTATCTGGTTGCAATTTTTTTTTTCTTTGAGTTCTACTTTCCCTTCGATTACTTCTCCCAACGTCTTCCTTTCCCTTGGGGATGGTGAGAGCTAAGTGGGCTAGCTGAGCAGAGACATCCTGAAGGGGTCGGCAGGCAGCTGCTGGGCACCAAATGTCCCGCCATGTCTGTCACCCTTCTCAGCAGGCTCCCCTTCAGGCTGCTGGCACATCCATTAAGTGCAGGTTGCTGTTTACCTTCTTCTACTCTTCAGACACGAGGGGCTTGTTTCATGCACTGCGTAAAAATGTAGCATCCAAAGGCTTCTCATACTATGAACACTCTTTTGCTTGAGTGTCAGATCTTTTTTAGGAACTAAAGATAAAAGGAGACTGTTTGGCGTGGCGGGCACTTAAAGATGACAAGATAGATGTCCAGATGCCTATGACAGTACATCGGGTCTGTGAAAACAGAAGAATCCCAGTAGTCCTAGTTCTGTCTGGAGGACACATTTTACTAAGTACCCACTTGTATCATAAGCTGTGTGCATTATTATGCTAAGTGTTTTAATTATATTATCACATTTCACCCCCCCCCCCACAAACCTATGTTTCTTTCTTTAATTTTTTTAACGTCTATTTATTTTTGAGAGAGAGAGAGAGCACGCGCACACAAGCAAGGGAGGGGCAGAGAGAGAGGGAGACACAGAATCCGAAGCAGGCTCCAGGGTCTGAGCCGTCAGCACAGAGCCTGACGCGGGGCTCGAACCCACGAACCGTGAGATCGTGACCTGAGCCGAAGTCAGAAGCTTCACCGACTGAGCCACCCAGTTGCCCCTAGTTTATTATAGTTCTCATTTTTATAGATGGAGAAGGTGAGAATGAGACTTCTTTTTCTCATCTTGTAAGTGATATTTTTCTGCATTCTAAAAAATCCAGACGAATCTGCCGTGAAAGAATGATAGCATTGGATGCATGGTGGTGAAAGACCCAACACGTTCTTCTGAAGTCTCTTCTTTCCTAACTGTCTCTTACCTACTAAACTCTCCCAATCTATCAAGAGTTTAATGCTATAGGGGCACCTGGGTGGCTCAGTCTGTTAGGCCTCTGACTTCGACTCAGGTCATGATTTCACAGCTTGTGAGTTCGAGCCCCATGTCAGGCTCCATATGCTAACAGCTTGGAGCCTAGAGCCTGCTTCCAGATTGTGCGTCTCCCCCTCTGCCCCTCCCCTGCTTGTTCTCACGCGCGCGCTCTCTCTCTCTCTCTCTCTCTCTCTCACTCAATAAATACATTAATAAATACACTTTAAAAATGTTTAATACTATAGAACTGAGTGAAATACTGGCCCGGGGACTATCTTTTGGAGTACCATCTATCTCATTGTTACTGGAATAAAAACAAGATGTCTTTCGAATCTACCTCTTCTATGATTGTATTTATCACTCAGATGTTTTGCACATGGCTTCATGTTATCAGAGAAGACAGTAAATTAATAGCATATGGATAGTAATTTTTCTTTAAGAAGGTGTCCTTCCTTTCATCTCATTACATGCATATTTAAATGAGGTTTGAGGACAATAATTTTCCCTCTCAAATTCCAGAATGAATAGAGAAGCAGATATTGATGTCAAACAAGGAAATCTGTTGCCAAGAAATCTTGGATAAAAGAACATTTTATGTACTTGAAACCAGCATCAGGGCTTGCTTATTTTCCCTATAAAGTAGGCTGGTCATTGATAGAACGGAGGAACCTAGATCCCGTGGGTTTAAGTGGAGAAGAATCAGGTATGTTCTTATAGGCAGGCTGTATCTGAAAGAGCAGGCTAAGGAAGTCTGTCTCACTTCGACATGTGGCTTTACTTCTAATTCTGTGTGCCAAAAGCGTGTTTTGGGGTAAGAGATGAGATGACATTCCTTTCCAGAAAAGAGGTCTACAGGAGCTGGGCCAAGCATGGCCAGTGGCCCCGTTTCTCATCTCCCTGTTGCCTGAGGGAGTTTAAGTGTGTAAATAGTGGGAAGACAGGTAGAATTTATATGCCGAATGCTTTGGGGACTATAAATGTGTTTTGGCAATGTATGTTTGGTCTTTATGGGCTGACAGGAGCAAGGGATAAAGAAATAAACAAAATCCAATCCTGGGCCTGTCCTCACACAACTTCAAATTATATGAAAGCTCTGACCACAATGAATGTTGAGCATTGCAAGGGCATCTAAGGACTATCTTTCTATGATGTCCAAAAACCGGAATGGCTGAATTGTTCACCCCGTAAGCACTTGGACTCAGTTGGGGATCCGTAGAATATTCGTTCAATGGTGGGCCTGAGGGCATAGAGTCAGGGTTCACATGTGCAACACAAGATAAGACTATTCGTAGAGAGTGTTAAGGAGAGGCCAGCAACTTCGTATGATCAGGAAAATCACACTGATATCCTCCTTTTCAGATGAAGGCCATTTTTTTTCTTTTATCTTTCTTGTCTTCCCCTTCTCCCCAACCACCTCCTGTGACTGGCATACCATTGAGTTGTGACACAGTGGTTTTCCTGCCCCTGTGCAATACCACCACTGCTACATGGCGTAGCCTACGTGGGACCACAGGGGCAGCGTAGTAGCCCTGCGAGCCATTGGGATTAGAGTGAGGACACCTAGGTTTAAAGTCAGTTATCGGATTTCCTCATTCCGTCCTCCTCACATAGAAGAGACATTAGAAATTCTTATTTTGTGCAATTGAAATGATGATCATGTCCACTGAAGTCATGCGTTTAGTAGTCTTCATCAGGTTCATTCGCTCCCATAATCAAAATGTGGAACGCTCTTCCTTCCTCCTTAAAATTCCCACATGTCATTTTGTTGTTGATGTGCACCCTCACCCCATGGTATGTCTCTGGCAACCACAGAGACGCTTTTTGTTTCTCTGTTGCTGCCTTTTCCAGCGTAATGCGTTTGAGATTTACATATATCACTAGTTTTATAATATAAAGTTTTATTTCTGAGAAGTACTGCTTTTGTTGATGATGCACTGCATTTTGTTTATGAAATCATCAGTTGACATATGTGATATTTAAGGAACAAAACGGATTAAGATGGGGAAAGGGAAAATAAGATAAGAAAAAAGAGAGGGAGGCAAACCATAAGAGATTCTCAAATACAGGGGTGTCTGGATGACTCAATTGGTTAAGCATCTGGATCTTGAGTTCAGCTCAGGTCATGAACTCACAAACAGTGGGTTCGAGCCCCATGTTGGGCTCTTCATTGACAGTGTGGAGCCTGCTTGGATTCTCTCTCTCTTTCTCTCTCTCTCTCTCTCAAAGTAAATAAATAAACTTAAAAAAGGAGACTCCTTTCTTTTTTTTTTTAATGTTTATTTTTGAGAGAGAGAGAGAGAGAGAGTGGAGGAGGGGCAGAGAGAGAGGGGGGACACAGAATCTGAAGCAGGCTTAAGGCTCTGAGTTGTCAGCACAGAGCCCCACACGGTGCTTGACTCAGGAACCATGAGATCAGGACCTGAGCGGAATTTGGATGCTTAACCAGCTGAGCCACCCAGGCGCCCCTGATACACCTTTCAAATTCAAAACGGTAGATAGGACTATCTCATTGTGATTCTAAGTTACATTTCAATGACTGGAATTGAGTGTTCCTGTGTGCACCTGCACGCAATAGGTAGCGTCTGTTCAAAGTTTTGCCCATTTAAACTTTTTTTAAAAATTTTATTATTGAGTTTGAGTGTTATTTATGCCTTCTGCAGAGAAGACTTTTATTGATGATATTTTTTCAAATATTTTCTCCCATTGTATTAATTGCTCTTCTGTTTTCTTAACATTGAATTTTGGATACTAGAAGTTTTTAATTTGTTGAAGTCCCATTTGCCAGTTTGTTGTGTGCAGGTGTATGTGTGTGCGCATGTGTGTGTGCACATGCATGTATGTGCACGTGTGTGTGTATATGTGCCATTTTTGAGAAATTTTTATCTAAACCAGAGTCACAAAGTATATTTTAGGCATTATTCTACAAATTTATATTTTATGTTTTACAGTAATGCTTACAGGCAGTTTATATTATGGGTGGGAGTTGAAGTTCATATTCTGTATGTGATTGAATTAAATTAGAATATTATTTATTCAATGCTGTTTTTGGACTAAAATCTACCGTGTTGCTAGTTGTTCTTATTTATTCCAAATTTTCTTTGGTCAACCGGTCCTCTTATCTGCCTGCATTTGGATTAATTCTTTATGTTTTTGAAATTCCATTGTATCTTCATTCTTGGCTTTTTACTTCTACTTTTTTATGGCAGTATTTTGTTTTGTTTTATTTTGTTTAGTTTTGTGATAGCCGTAGGGTTTATAATATGGCTTTCTAATTCACCCCAGTCTGCTTTTGAAGAACAACATTAGTGAAGTTGAAATGATAAAGAGCACTAAATTCATTTATTATTATTTTTTTAATGTTTATTTACTTTTGAGAGACAGAGAGACAGAGAGAGAGACAGAGTGTGAGCAGGGGAGGGGCAGAGAGAGAGAGAAAGACACAGAATCCAGGCTTCAGGCTCCTAGCTGTCAGCACAGAGCCCCGTATGGGGCTCGAACTCCCAAACTGTGAGATTACGACCTGACTGAAGTCGGGTCAGATGTTCAACCGACTGAGCCACCCAGGTGCCCCTCATTTATTATTTTCAAAATTTTGCTTGTTTCCTTATTGTACCACCTATTATATGGGTCAAGTTTCTAACAAACAATTAGGTGAAGACTTCTCAGTATGTTTATTACTGTACTTGGCCCTGTGGGAGATACTACCATTTAAGGGAGAGCTTATACATCATCAATTCACTTTATATATCCAGTATGTAGCATGCGTTAGGTGTCAGATAAATATATATATATATTTTTAATTTTCTGCAGTTTATCAAGGAATGATTGACTTGAACACACATCATCCTTGAAAGTTTCTTCCTGTCTCTTTTTTTTTTTTAATTTTTTTTTCAACGTTTATTTATTTTTGGGACAGAGAGAGACAGAGCATGAACAGGGGAGGGGCAGAGAGAGAGGGAGACACAGAATCGGAAACAGACTCCAGGCTCCGAGCCATCAGCCCAGAGCCTGACGCGGGGCTCGAACTCACGGACCGCGAGATCGTGACCTGGCTGAAGTCGGACGCTTAACCGACTGCGCCACCCAGGCGCCCCTCTTCCTGTCTCTTTACAACCTATCCATTCCTGACCTAGCCTACCTCCTTATTCCCAGGAAACCCTCAGTCTGTTTTCTGTCAATACAGTTTTGTTTGCATTTTTTAGAGTTTTAATATAAAAATCATATATTACATATTATTTTTTTATGCCTTCTTTCTGATCATTATTATTTTGATTTTCATCCTTGGTATTGTACTTATACATAGATGTTATCCTTTTATTGCTGAGTAGTATGCATATACCACATTGCTGAAGGATATTTGGACTCTTTCCTAAAATAATTTTAGCTATTGCAAGTAAAGCTACTATGAACATTCGTGAACACTTTTTGTGTGGACATTAGATTTCATTTTTCTTTGGTAAATACTTAGGTGTGGAATACAGGGTAATACAGTAAGAATATATTTAAATTTCTGTTGGCTTGTATTCCATTCAGCATGTTGACCAATTTTGAAATACTCTTGGTTTTTACTTCGTGTTAAAGAGCATATCTTATCTTTTAATTCTTTTATTTTGCTGTTGCCCTATCAACATGTTCATTAAAAAGCGTGCTAGCAGTTTAAAACTAAGTGGGCAATCATTACAAGTGTTCATGCTATCCTCTGGGAGAAAATAAATTCTGGATTTATTTGGCACTGAAGTAATTAATGACAAAGGATTTACATAATAATTTCACTGCTAATTGATTTGCGATGTCAATATGTCTTTGGTAACTACCTAAGTAACTACCAATGACGATTAAACAAATGAGTGGCATTTATCTGCAGCATTAGTTTACTATGGTATATGTTGAAGAAATATAATTTACAGATTTTAGCACAATAGGACAAGTGACATTGTTCTGAAACAATATTTCTTAACTGCAACAAGACATCCATGTGTCATCAACCTCCCCTCCCTACCTTTCTCTCTCTTTCTTATTTTCGTCTTACGCCATAGCTGGAGGCACTCGGTAATTTCCCGTATTGATGCATCTTGGATGTAAGATGTGGATTGAAACAATAAAATTAAAGTGGCCATCTTTATACATATTGGCTTTTCTTTCCTTTTCAATGAGATTGCCTTTCCCAAGAAAGACATTGGCAAAACAATTAATTAAAATGAAGGACGAGTGGATATATTTTGACATGGATCTAATTGTGGAGTGGTTTATGGGGAAAGTGAGGTAGGAAAAGCAGTGGGAATGTTGAGGGCTGTGTCCTACCTTATTTGCTCATTCTTTATTTCAGCGAGGTTACTTCTCTCTGATCTTCACTTTTTTTTTTTTTCCTTTCCCTGTAAATAAATGAGTTGGAGTAGCAAGGCAGTTCTCCCTAGGGGTCAACAGAGGTACTGCTATGGGACTACAAAATTATGACTTGAGTTTCATTTCTAAATTACGTTCAACTGTTTACAAGAAAGAAAGAAAGAAAGAAAGAAAGAAAGAAAGAAAGAAAGAAAAGAACCCCACACAAACCCTGAAAAATGCATAGTTAAATGTGTTGCAATACAGGGGCAGCTGGGTGGCTCAGTCGGTTAAGCGTCTGACTTCAGCTCAGGTCATGATCTCACAGTCCATGAGTTTGAGCTCCGCATCAGGCTCTGTGCTGACAGCTCAGAGCCTGGAGCCTGCTTCGGATTCTGTGTCTCCCTCTGTCTCTCTGCCCCTCCCCTGCTCATGCTCTGTCTCTTTCTGTCTCAAAAATTAATAAAAACATTTAAAACATTTTAAAAAATGTGTTACAATACAATTTGTACACTTTGCGTCCATTTTAGAGCAAATACTGGGTACCTCCTTTTTGAGTGTAACAGTAAAATCTCTTCTGTGTTCTTTGCTTAATTAAACATTGTGCTTTGGACTGGTTTGTGTCCCAACAAAATTCATACTGAAACCCTAATGCCCAGTGAAGGGATTTGGGGATGGGACTAAGGGTAGGTAAGGTCATGAGGGTGGGGCCTTTATGACCTGATTAGTGTCCTTATAAGAAGAGACATCAGAAAGCCTGTCCCCGGGCTGGCTCCCAGAAACCAATTATGCTGGCACCTTGAATTTGAGCTTCTAGCCTCCACAACTGTGACAACATAAGTTTCCATGGTGTAAGCCACCCAGTCTAGGTACTTTGTTATGGTAGTTTAAACTCACTAAGACACTCTTGTTTTGACTATAACAAAACAAAATTTCTTCTGCCTTCTTTTCTTTTTTAAGTTTATTTATTTATTTTGAAAGAGACAGAGTCAGTGCAAGTGGGGGAGGAGCAGAGAGAGAGAGGGAGAGAGAGAATCCCAAGCAGGTTCCATGCTGTCAGGGCAGTGCCCGATGCAGGGCTCATACTCACACACCATGAGATCGTGACCTGAGCGGAAATCAAGAGTCTGAGCCATTCAAGTGCCCCCTTCTTCTGCATTCTTTACTTAATTAAACATTGTCACTGTGTATAGTTATTTAAATGTGTGAATCAAAGTTTTATTGATACTGGGCGACCAAAATAAAACCAAGTAATTTAGTATGTTACAGGCTTATTAATACTGTAACACTAATAAATACCCTCTCCCCCTAATTCAAAATGACATATCAGTAAAATGACCTTACTTTTCTGTGTGGTTTCTTATTAGGTGTTATTTAACATGTCACTGCATATAATATTTTAATTTTATTTATGAATAAATCCTCTATTAGGCACATTTACTTTATTTATTAAAAGTCCCCTTGTCTGTTGTGCCCATTTATGCAGAAAATGTGTAGAACTACATATAAGTAGCGTTCAACAAAAATATTCTACAGTCAAGAATGTGAAATCCATGGAGGTAGTTGGTCGGGAAGATGCTCTGCATTTTAATTTTGGATTATTTCCATGTCAGGGATAGAAAAAAAAATAACACCATACAAAGTGTTATATCTTCTCAGTGATGAGTTGCTGATAAGTTTCTTAGATAATGAGGTCAGTGTCACGCTGAGTTGTAGGAAGTTCCAGCTTGAGGTTGTAGAATGTGGTGATTTCATTCAGGAGGCTAAAGAAAAGCTCAAAAAGAATACACAAGAACCCACGCTTAGCAGAGATTTTATGGTGAAGCTGAATATTCTTCAAGTAAACTGTTAACATTCAAGAATACATACCGAATCTGTCGAGTTAAAGCATATCAATGAGTATTGAAAGGTACAGCTTCAGCTCACCTGTTTCGCCATAATTAGGACTTTATAGGCAAAAGGGTTGGTTACTTACTTCCTGCGGAACATAAGTAGCATTCCTATTTGCTTTATTTGTGTTACTGAAGAATCATTCTGGCAATTTTACCAAAACAAAGGATATATTTCATAATTATTTTCTCTGAAAAGTACCATAAACTCATAAAAGGCAAAACTAATAATGAGTACACTTGACGGTCAATCCAAATAAATTGCCATTTCTTTAGTAATTCTGCTACAGGAAAGTTCCTCTTTCCCTCTCTCAGTGCTTCCTAGATTGAGTTTGAACAGAAAGAAAGTGTAACTTGATGTAGGGAAAGTTAAGTTATAATGCACTCTACTGATAAAGTTGGTTACCTGGTTTTCTAGAAAATGAAGATAGCCATTAAAACAGATAATTTTCAACATCACATATACTGAGATGAAACATGAGTCTCATGATAAAAATTGTAGTTAACTCTTCACAATTACTGAGTTTGTAAAATACATTTCTGTTCTTTACCAACATTTCAACTTTCTTTGCACAATTGATATTATTAATGACGTCTTTTCAGCTTGTCTCACTTTTCAGGTATGGTTTGGGGTAGATTCTCTAAAATCCAGGCCAGTGTTGCCATTAAGCATTGATTGCAACCTTACTCTGGACACAGGAACAGATCTCAAATATATTACCAAATCCCCTTCTTAAATCTGTCTGTGTGACCTTTGGAAAGTCAAATCAAATCTATGGGATTTATCTTCCACCTCTGGAAAAATAAGGAGTTAAGCTAGATTATCACTAACGTTCTTTCTGGTCCTAATATTCTGCAAAATTGAGTTAGAGGAACATTTTCTCTTAAAAAGATATAGCTGACCTTTCTAGAGCAGCAAGTTTGTGCAAAGAGTATGTTGGGAATTTTGCATTCACTTTTTCATCGAATTTCTCTCTGAAGGCTGCAGAGGTTTTTACAGATGATGAAATTGCAGCTCAGAGAGCTGAAATAACTAACAATATACTCCAAAGCTGATGTATTTCCTACTCCATTGGAAATAACACATTTCCCCCATGCAGATCAGGGTCCACAGAACTGTGAGGGACCCGGAATATGTCAAAATTATTATAGTTAGTAGCATTTATACATGAAATGTTAAAAACAATTTTTAGTTGGAAAATTCCTGTCATAAGTAATATGCAGTCCCATCTTTATGCGGTTGTCGTGGATAGTGGTGTTGAAGTAGAAAAAGCTTAAGGCTTGGACTCAGAAAATGCTCACTTAAAACTCCAATCCTGCTGTTCTCCAGATCTGTAATTTCATTAAACTGTTGTTTCCCTCAGCGAAGTCAGACCTTGCGGTGTTTGCATTGAACTTCATCTGTAATTCTATTGTGATGATCCTGTTTTGATTTATTTGAGGTTCAGTTGTACACGCGACTGTCTTCTCCACCAATATATTTTGAACATTTATAATACAAGAACGTTGTGTCGCTGACAAATAATAACTTAATATAATTTGTTCAGCTGTGTCGGGATCCTCTACATGACAGATGGGGAAACTAATGCCCAGGGAGGGCTAGCTGTACTTTGTCACACAGAGAGTGTCAGAAGCAGATTTGGAACACAACTGTCCTTTTGGTAAAGGAGAAATTATCCTGCCTCTTCCATGCCGCGTGTGCTTTTGACATGGTCTTAGCCTTTGTTGCTTTTGCACACTGGGCCCGAGGGAGAAGTCTGGCTCGGCTCCAGAACTGCCATTTGTGATTATCTAAGAATAAATAATAATTACGCTTGTCACTTCCATGTGCAGGAGTAGAGAACAGCCATCATCCTTGAAGCAGAGTTTCATGACTATGGGAGGAACCATTTAGAGGTTTCCTTTCATTTTCATTATGCAAATATGAGTTGAGTAGATAACCAATTGCTTAGGTGGAAGGATGTAATGGGTTTGCTGTGGTTCAGAGAATGCCACCCGCCATTCCCAAATACAGACGCTAGAGCAAAAGTGGACAATTTACACTGGAGTGCGGGGACCTCCAGGAAGCAAGGGACCGTGATTCCAGTCCTTGTATATCCTCAGAATCCAAGATATGGAAAACAGTTTATCCGAACTGAATGACCCTATTATTGATCTGCTGCGGGAAAATAACAGGGGTCTGGGGAAAGAACTCCCTAAGAGTGAAATATGGGTTGGCATCTGTGCTAAACCCACAGGCTTGGTGAAGGGTGGCTGGTTAGAGGCTTGTGACAGTGGAACAGTGTTGGAGAAGGTGTCTGAGCAGATCAGACTGAAAAGAGCTGCAAGCTTGAAGTCTGACAAGAGGCAGCAGGACCCTACCAGGGGGAATTTTTTACTTGCAAATTATTATTGAAACAGAGGACATTTATTAAACCCTGTAGAGTCAGGTAGAGTCAAGTAGAGTCTAAATGGCACCTCTAGCAACAGCCAAAGCAGTTATGCTAATGGATGGATTTAACATTTCACTTGGAGAAGGAAGACTCCCTCCTAGGGAAGATGGGTGCTTGAAGGACATTTGTAACATTGTAGGAGATGTGCAAGCATGTGCGTTTCGAGGGAGTTGAACCTTTTCTTATACTTGGCGTGAGTCACTCCAGGGCAGGGGGCACAGGGATGCAGGTGCCTTTGGGATCACAGAAAGCTTGTTATTATCATTTTGAAATGGAAACGTACTCTTTTCACAACCGGGTTGGGTGGAGGTTACTCTGAGGTTTTCCTTCAGGTATAATTACACCAGTCACCTCTGCACCTGGCATGCACACACGAAAGCACATTTCTGGTGCAGGGTGGACATAATCTCTGCCTTCAAGAGACTTGCCTCTCCGGGGCTAAGCTTTGCCCATGGAGAGTCAAGATTCGTGGTATATAGAGGCTGCTTCGGATAATCACTAGGAAAATCTATGAAATTTTGAAGAAATGATTCCATCCTGTCAGTATGATGGAAAGCTTCAATAGAGGGAGTCATGACGGAGAAAGTTCATGAATGAGGCATGGAAGTCTAACAGAGAAAGAAAGCAAGACTCCTGTTCTTTTCTCTGCTCTCCCTCTTGGGAACCAAAGAGAATACAGTAGTTTTACTGTTTACTTTGCAAAAGTGCATTTGTATATAAAAACCCAATGTTTATGTGGCAAAATAAATATGTACCATATATATTAATTCATATATAGAGAAACATCCTTATTCTGCAGAAACTAAGGCACACTTTCTTTGCATAGAGCAATTATTTTTCCTGGAAAAGCAAACTACTTTACAAAAATGAGGCAATACGTTTTAGTGGCATCTTAAGTTGAATATTATAGCTTTAAAAATGTCTCTGGATAAAATTCAAGGCTATGGTATTCAGTCATTTCGCCCTAACTGGTTTTCATTATTATGGTGACATTGAAAGGAAACCCCCAGAAAGTGCTGAATGATATTTCTCCCATTGGTAAGAGAGGGAAAAACCATCCCTTACTGCTAATTTATCTTGTGACTATTTGGGCTCTCCTTCTTTTGAATATTTATTCCTCTGATGGATTTTATTTTTCAGCCAGAGTGTCAAGAATAACTCTATTTAAAAGGAGCTCGGCCTAAAGAATAGAAGTCTTTTTTTGTGTGTGCATGTTTTATCCCTTTTACTGACTCTGTAAATGTCGAGTGATTGTGATTGGTACTTCACTCCTTTTCTTTTTTCTGAACCAGTTTTGTACTCGGTCTGTGCTTTTCAGAAGGCATAGCGGCTCGATGCCAGTGTAATAAACCACAGAAATGAATGCCTCTGTAATCATGTTATACTTTAGTTTAAGTACTCTGCATAACTGCTTTACATTGTTAACATTTTTGAATACATGTTTAATGCGTACTTCTTTCCTAATCTGAAGCTCAATTCAAAATAGTACATTCTGTGAAATTCTAGTTCTCAGATTCAGGTGTAGGATGTCATAGCACTTTCTAACCTCACATTAAAAGAAAAAGTTTTAGGTCAAAAAATCATTGGAAGTAATCATTAAAGCTGTTTGTCCACATGCCCAATGGCAAAGGCACCAGTTACATATCAAAGACTGAGGAATATTTGGAGTATATTCTATCTTTCTGTCCTCTCCCCGCCCCCCAAATATTTCTCATGTGTACTATCCTTTGCTTGTTGTGATCTCACGATTCTGATGAGAAAACAAATAATCTAATGTAGTTAGGACCTGAGATGACCCACATATCCCAGTCAGCTTGCAGTTCTGTGGTAGGTAAATAAAACTTAAAAAAAAAATCAAATATAGGTAAATGGCAATAATGGATATGATGTGATTCCATTGGGCTTTTTTTAAGTTTATTTATTTATTTTGAGAGAGAGAGAGAGCACAGGCAGGGAGGGTCAGAGAGAAGGCGAAGTAGGATCCCGAGCAGGCTCTCTGCCATCAGTGTCGAGCCCGATGTGGGGCTCGAACGCAAGAAGAGTGAGATGATGACCTGAGCCAAGATCAAGAGTCAGACGCCAAACAACTATGCCACCCAGGTGCCACCCCCAATTGGATTTTATTTTACAATAGGTTACACATCAAGACATTGTAAAATATCTTAAAGCCTCAATAGAGCACATCCTATATACAAAAATTATAGCAGAATTCTGAAGTTTGCGTCTTCAGAAAACTAAGAGCATTCATCAACTGTGAATAAAGAAGAATGAGTTTTACCAATGACCATGCCCTCCTTTTCCCCTTGTATCTTAGACTAGTCAGAGCAAAATTTAACATTTGTAATAACTATGCAGATTCAGGTAGACTTAGTTAAGATCACTGTTAGTTTTCCCTGATCTAGACTATAAGCTCTTGGTTAGCTTTTGCGTGGAAAAGATTTATTTATTTTTTCTACCTTTTGTAAATCTTGTGTGTGGAGTGGGGGAGGCCCATGTGAATGGGCTAATTCAAATCAGTTTTCAGTGGGGGGGGGGAGAGAGGGGGGAGAGGACAGTAGTGATTTTATCTAAATTAACTACGTTAATCCCCAGAGCAATGCAATGGTAACAGAGTTAAAAAGGTTTCAACTGAGAAATGAAAAGCCCAACTTTCAGAAAAGTTAAATAATTTCTTATTGTTACATTGTTAGAGTGATTCAACCCAGATCTCCAAATACTAAATAGGCTGCTACTCTCTGAGCAGCCTTGGGGCAATAAGAGAGGCAATCAAATAAATACATAAACCCAAATGGTCACCAGAATAGTGTCCAAAAATATGGTGCCATAATTACCTCCACTGTTAATTCATATTAATGTTTCATAATGGCTTTTTTTCTAAAGAGACAACTGGATAAATTTTTACTCTAGCTGATAAACTCCATTTGACAAGAAATAAACAGGACAAGAAGACAAATAGTGGGAAAACATTAATCAAAGTTACAGGAGGGAAATGAGCATATGAGGGCAAATGATGGAAATTGCCCAATCTCAGCCCAAGGTGGTCTGGGTTGAGTGCCAGGCTTGGGAGGAAGCATTGCCCCAGATGCAAGGAGTAATTGGTTTCCCTAAGTGCCTCAGGCTTTCTCCATGGAAATCTGCCTCTTGGGAAATCTTCCTTCCTTTCTCCTTTACTCTATTACTGCACTCTGTAGCTGTGTTCCTGGCCAATCAGGGCACCCAATGCCTAGAGCCCAGAAAGTTTTTAAGGGTGGAAAGGGAGCAAAGTCTCACCTCATTTGTCATCTTGGAGACTAATTACTATGCAAAATGGTCACCTTCCCCAGAATTTACCCTGTTTTCACTGTATTTGGAGTGACCAAAACACTCAAGAAGTGAACTCAGTTCAACCTCCTTTTTTCCTTTGATACCCCCAGATAAGATGTATGAACAATGTGCATTTCCTCAAGGTCATTTAAGCTAGCTGGCAGGCATAGTAGAGGACAGTTCATTTATGTGAATATAAACAGTAAAGAGTGGCAAAATTATGAAAAGCTTCTATAGCTTGGCATAAAAATAAAACATTCCTCTAACACTGGCCCAGAGTAGCCATGGAATTGAAGGCCTGTTGATTTAGGGGGTACAGAAGGTATGTGATTAATGCTAAAAGAAAACATTTGCGTATTTGAAAATTCCACATTAAAAATCCAGATTTCTAGCCTCTCTTGAAAAACTGGAAGATCTGACAAAACTAGGCCTACATTTCAAGAGGACGTCTTTCCACATCAACTTGGACTTAACATTGGATATCTCTTTAGGTTGGGCATGAGCTGTCCAATTCTTTAGTTTCTACCAAAGGCACAATATAGTCATATCAACTTAAATTCTGTTATCTTCCCCCAGCTGTGTTAATTATCATCTCTTACGGTTACTGGATTTTGTTAACTTTGCCTTAAGGAAAATGCCACAAGTATATTAAAACATTAGTGTGGAAATGCTAAATTGTGCAACTGAATGGATTTTGAATGGGAGGGATAATCTAATTTTTCTTTTCTTTCTTTCTTTCTTTCTTTCTTTCTTTCTTTCTTTCTTTCTTTCTTTCTTTCTTTCAAACAACTTCTGTGAGCTAGTCATTGTACTAGGCAATATAAATGTGTTCTGTCATTTAATTTTCATACAAACACTTCAGAATTGCTATTATGCACATTTTATGATGGAGATATAAGACCTGGGAAAGTATATGGGATCCCAGAGTCAGATGATGGTTAGAACTTTAGGTGAAGACCTAAATTGGATGCAGAGCTCAGCATTTACTACAAGGAAACATATTCTATGTGGAGAGCCTTATGGGGGTCTGAGTGCAAGAGGATGAGTCCCCCCACCCCCTACTGGGGACTATGAGTTACTCTCCTCAGAGACTCAGTTTTCTCAACTGTACCTTTCCAGAGTAATGCTCTGCCTCTATCTCATCTCCTTTCCAGTCTTCAGCACATATAGCTAAGCGTTTTCTCCCCAAAATGTCCTAAACATTTATGATTCTTTATAGTCATACTTTTCCTTCATCCTGGCCAGACTCTTTCTTCCTTTGTTCCATTGTCCCTCCTCTCTGAAGTCCTCTTTGAACTATATAGATGGAACAGACTGTTCCTCATTTTTAGTATCATGATAGCTCTGCTATAGCCTATTTTATATTTTATTATAGCTAGTTGTTTATATTCCTGTGAATTAACTACATTTTAAATTACTGACAATAAGCATTTTATACTACTTTGAAGTCCCAGGAACTACAATGGCATATAACAATGAAAAGAATTTTAGTTAAACTGGTAGACTGAATCAAGGAACATGTCAATGAAATAATATATGCAGTTCTATATTAATCTTGAGGTAGTTAATAGTCAATTATTTTTAGAGACAATTCCTTGGTTTTGTTTACCTGTTTTGCAGCTAACTGCCATAAAAACAGATGGTTGATTGTATGAAATAATCTAATTTTAGATTAATAAGACAAAAGTTGGTTAGATTAAAATGGATACTTATCAGTGTTGATACTCTGAAATTTATTCTAATGAAATGTGAATAGTTTTAAAGATTTGGTGTCAAGAGCCAAGAAGATGGCCCATTTTCTATCAAATTAGTGAAGAAATTAAATTTTGTATTTTGTATCATGTGACTATAGAAATGATTTTCTCAGATATTTTTTCATTTTTTTTAATGTTTATTCATTTTTTGAGAGACAGAGAGGTACAGAGTATGAGAGGAAAGGGGCAGGGAGAGGGAGACACAGAATCTGAAGCAGGCTCCAGGCTCTGAGCTGTCAGCACAGAGCCCGACGCGGGGCTTGAACTCACGAACTGTGAGATCATGACCTGAGCCGAAGTCAGATGCTCAACTGACTGAGCCACCCAGGCACCCCTTTTCTCAAATATACCTTGATGTGAATAAAGAACTAAACATGAATTCCCATGAATGCCTATCTAAACTTTTTAATAAGTAAAGAGACACTTATTGAGTACATACAATGACCCTTGTCAAAACTAGGAGTTGAAAGACCCTGATCCCTGAGCAGACATGATTCTTGTTATTCAATAATCAAAGTTGGTAAGTCAATAGAATATTGTAATAAAATATCACAAGTGATATAACAGTGATTATTCTACTAATTAGCTCTGTGTCCTTTAGCAAGCCTAATCTTGTGATGTACTTGTTCCAATGTTTTCATCCATGAAGCAGGTTAATTGAATTAGATACAATTTAGGGCATTTAGCTCTGGTTTTTATAAAATTTCATGGAAGGATCTTCTAATGTCTTTAAGCATGTCTCCAAAAGAGCTGAATAGATATTAGCTTTCTAATTATTTCTAGATATGCTTTGTAAATCCATGGTTCCAAAACCATGTGTTGAAGCATCCGGGGGAACCACACAGAGGACTCTGAGGGACAGTTTAATTTTTTTAAGAAAAAGGGAGGGTATTCAATGTCTTTTAGGAACTATGCAAACATGACCTTGAGATGTTTCAGTTTCAGCATTGGATCCCCTTACGTATCTTTCGATGCTGTCATTGTGAAGCTGGGTTTCTGTTGGTTGCCATAATGAAATGCAAGTACCAACCAAAAACAAGACAATCAGGATAGAATAGGAAATGAAGATGGTGGTGTCCAATCTGACTCCAAGGTTTGAGAGGTGGCAGAGAGCCCAAAAGGAAGTTTTAGTGTTAGAAATTGTGATTATTTAAGAGAAAAAATTATTTTTTATCTCGTTTGGCATAAACTATTCTTCCAAAACTCTATTACGTTATTAGGATAATTAATACTTCTTAAGTTGTCTGAAGCTTTTAATAAACAAATGGAATTATCAGAGACTTCTTTGACCTAAGGTGTGCCATGGGAAAAAAAGATTACTGAGATGTTAAATGAACCATTCACTAAGAAAATTTGAAAACAACTGGTATAAGTCATTCCAGATAGATTTCTCAGTTATCATATATAAAGTGAGTACATCATTGTTTATAATAACTGTATTGGAGTCAACCATTTTTCCAACAGATAAAAATATTTATATTGAGAAAGGATATATTTCTCCCTTTGAGTTAGGTAGGTAGTTAATGCCAGGCTGTCTACATTGTCTATACTGCTGGTCCAAAGATAGACTAATTATTATTATTCTCAAATTCTTTTACAAAATACATATCTCTATAGAAAGGTTAAAAAGAAAAGAAATAGCAGCTGCTAAACAATTTCCATAATTATGGAAATTAGGTGCGATCTCCATTCTCTTGGTGGATTGCCAGTGTGCCCAGCTGGTAGAAACAATTGGTCAGCTAGGCATGAAGAGGGGCACTGTTGATCTTTACAAAAGAGTTAGAAATTAAGCTTTCCTGTATTTAAGACATTTTTCCATACAGTTATTCTATTGTCCAATTTCTTTTTCATTATGAAAGTATTATCCACCCATTGCAGTAAACGCAGAGAATACAAAAATGAAAAGAGATTGAGAGCGATTTATAGTTTTAGCACTCCTATACATTGTTAACATCTTGGAGTGTACCATTTAATTCTTATTGCTTTCTTATTCAGGAGCATGTCAAAATATCATTGGAATCACTTTAAATGTAAAATTGATTATCCTTTCCTCATCATAAGCATTTTCTACGTAAGTATGTGGCCTTTATAAAAATCATTTTAGTTATGGCCTGTGGTTCTAATTAGCTATATTACCATAAATTACTAGGCTATTTTTTTAAAAAAAAATTGAACACTGGATTTTTTTTTTTAAACTTCACTCTAGTAACTAATCCAGTTAAACATGATGGATACTTCGATATATCTAGTTGACTCTCCAGAATCCACACTAAACTGACAATAAGACTAAAAAGGCATAGCCTCAAAATAAAAGAAGAAGAGAATGAGATAGGCGATGACACGAGACAGAAGATTTCATGAAAGTTTTGGAACCTGGAAGATGAATGGATGCTTTGTTTTGTTTATGAGGTTGGAGAAAGCAGAATTCTAAACCTTCAGGAAGGAGCCACTCATTCCACAGGAAATTTGGAAATGGACTTTCTCAATATTCTGAATAAGAACAGCTTTGGATGCAGTGATGAGAGGCCACGCAGAAGGTAGTGGGAATGTACCTAACCAAAATTTGACTTACTGGTACAAACAATGCACCCTCAGATACAATAAGACTGATACAACTGACTGTTAACCAGTTTGGCCATATTGCATTCTTCAGAACACTCCACCACCAAGAGTAGAACAAATTGTATTTTCAAATCAAAGTGAAACAATCATCAATACAGACAAAACACTGGGGCATGAAAGGACTCTCCATAAATTGAAAATGATTGAAAACACACATAGTTTAACTATCACAGAATAATTAAACTAGAAATCAGTAACAAATTAATATCTGTAAAATCTCCAAATATTTAGAAAACTACCCATAAACAACTGAAAGTCAAAGAAATCAAAAGGGAAATTAAAAAAATTTTTTTTTGAACAGAGCGAACATTTGTGAGATGTGGCTAACAAAGTGATTAAAGGGAAATTTGGTGCTTTCAATTATTGTATTATAAGAGAGGAAAGGTCTGAAACCAATGACCTAAACTTCTGCCTTTAGAAGCTATGAAAAGAAAAGAAAAAAAAAGGAAACAAAGTAAACAGAGGAAAAAAAAATAATAAAAGCAGAAAGAAAGGAAAGAGAAAAATGCACAAAAAGCAAAAAAAAAAAGAAAAAAAGAAAAAAAGAAAAAAATCCAATGAAAACAAAAAGTGGCTGTTTACTAACTTCACCTAAAATTTATGAACCTTTTCCTAGGCTGATCAAGAAAATCAGAGAGAAAACACAAATTACCGATCTATGGAATGAAAGAGGCTCCATCCCAGGCTCCGCTTCTGGAATTGTGGGCGAGAAGTGCAGCCCCTTCCTAATAAAATCTATATTTAACCAGAGAAAATTACCAAAAATGACAATTTAAACATTTATGGAAATTTTTCCTAAAGGGTACAGCAAATGTAAAGCCACCCATTCAAGATTTGTAATTATTCTCAGTAAGAACAGGAAGAATCATCGGTGTTTGAGCTACAACTCCCTCTCTCGGCACTGAAGGTCCACCTTACAGAAACTACTTTGGGGCCCTGCTGCAGGAGGGGGTAACCAAGAAAATGGACAGGCATGGGCGGGGAAGGAGTCCTTCTGCTTCAAGCTCCCATCCCGGAGCTGCCTCTATGGGAGAGCAGGCTTGTGGTATTCCTCATCCCTCACAGCCTCATGCTGCAAAAGCTCTTTTCCTAGCTGCTTCCACTTAGGGGACTGTCAGACTGACACAGCACTCCTCTCCTCCACCCAGCCCCTAGTCATAGGGTAGAGATTCTGCTTCAGGCTGAGAATACTGAGCCTCTGTCATCCCTGCTCCAAAGTAGAGCTTCCATGCCTAAATGGACAAGCCAAGAGAAGCAAGAGCTACCGCTCCCCTGCCCCAAAGTATCCACTCAAGGAGCAGTGGCGTCCCTCTGGAAGTTGTAGGCCACTGTTGTTGAACCCTGCCCAGGTACATTGTTACAGAGCTTCTGTTGGGAGGTACTCACTGTCCAAAGGCCCTCAAGCTTTGCCTGAGGGTACAACCCTTATTTGGAACAAAGCATGGAGAATTCCATGCCTAAGGGTGTTAAAAAACAAAATCAGCAAACAGACAAAACACCAAAACTTGCAAGAGAGCACTGAGAAAGGCCTTCATGGCTCCATAATCCTGGTGGCAACAACCGAAAGAGCAAAGCAACCCAAAGTGTCACCGATAATTAGGGAAAGAGAAAGCTAGGAAGAGCCTTCTTGGAATTACCGTCAGCCCTAGAGGTCAGCAAGGTTATGTACCAGGTACCAGGCTGCATGAATCAAATAAGACTTGGGACAGACTTGGGAACATTCCATAAACCACACGCAGTTCCTTCAACAGGAGGCAGAAGCCTCACCGGGACTAGGGACTTATGCAAAAAGTCTGACCAAACACTGGCTGATCAGTAAGCTGCTCTCACCAGGGGCAGTGACTCCTGGAAGCCAAGCTGGGGAGCACAGTCACACGCATTGATGGCAGTCTGGAGGAGATTGCGCATGCCCAATGATACACTCTTTATATACACTCTTTATGCTGCCTGATTTAGTATGTACGTTTCAGCATGATGCTGGATGAATTAAAAAAAAAAAAAAAACAAGAAAAAAAAAACAGAACAAGCAGAATTCATCTACAGTGGAAAAAATCTGAATATTGATTTCCATTAGCTGTTAAGGTTCCAAAAAGAACCTTCTTGGAATGATCTCAGTGTTTTAATTCTTTACAGGGAATGGTCCGCCAGCATTTTTCAAAACTCAGCAAAGGCACATTTACATTTGTGCGTTTAACTGTATTTAAAATTCATCTCAAAATTAAAAAATATATATATAAATGCTGAATTCTACTTAATGATTTGAACGTTGAAGTTTACAGAAAGGGTGTACCTATGTCTGCAACTAACTTTGAAGTGCACCAAAAATAAGTCGGATTAGCGGATATGTAGAAGAATAGATATGTGATAAAAATATATTAATGGTACAATCTAGGGGGTGGAGCACAGATGTTCATAGCACATTTTTTAAACTTTGGTTTATGCTTGTTTTTTTCCTTAATTATGGGAGGATAAAACTTACAACAAAGTATTTTGGACAAGGTAGAACAACTGGCATTCACAGTGGCACAGTGGAAAAATTACAGTGGAATGTAAGATGATTAACGCTTTGAGACACATTTTGTCAATCAGTGAACACAGTTATCACATACCTACCATACCCATAATTCCATTCATTTCTATGAATTTACTAAGGAGAATTGAAAACACATGCTCAAAGGCCAGTGCCAATCAGCTTTTGCTGTGATAACAAAAGAAGCCACCCATAGTTGGGTGGCTTGAACCACAGAAATGTATTGGTCACAGTTCTGGAGGCTGAAAGTCTACTACCAGGATACCCAGTGTGGCCCTGGCTTGTAGATGGACACTCTCCTACTGTGTTCTCCCATGGCAAACAGAAAGAGTGAGCATCCTGTCTCATTTTATAAGACCGCTAATCCCATCATGGAGGCCTTCCCTCATGGCCTCATCTAAACTTGGTTACTTTGCCAAATCCCCATCTCCAAATACCATCATACCAGGGATTAGGGCTTTACCATGTGAATTTGGTTGGGGGAGACACAATGTAGTTCATAGCAGCAAGTGTGAAAATATTCATGGCAACTTTAGCCATAAAAGGCCATGACAACAACCTAATGTCCGTCAACAGGTGAATGGATAAACAAATTTTGATATATACATACCATGAATAGTATTCGGTAGCAAAGAAGGCTGAATTATTGCAACAACATGGATGAATCTTAAAACACTATTCCAGTGTAAAGAAGCTAGATGATAAGAATGTATGCAGTGTGATTGCATTTATATGGAAGCCTAGAAAATATATAATGACAGCAGATCATTGGCTGCCTGGGGCCTTAATTGGGATAAATCGAGAAGAGGCAAGGAGAATTTTGGGGGTGATGATAATGTTCTGTATCTTGATGATGGTGTCAGTTACATAAGTGTATGCGTTTATCTAAATTCACTGAGTGTATGTTTACGTGACTTATCTCCCCTAAATTACATTTTAATAAAATAAAAAAAAATATATGGGTAATACGTTTGTCGGGAGCTTTCTGATCATTTTAACTTGAACTTTTAACTGGAGAGGGAGGGTAGTTTCTCCAAGACTTTCACTTGGTCGCAGTGAACTTCATAGCTGTTCAGAGAATGATGGGAATCATAGAATTGTAAACAATTTAATAGAAAGCCGGCTTTGAAGATCCTGGATGACCAAAGTTTCCATAATTACAAGTTAGGATTTTCATACAGGGAAATGGTTAATGAGCAATAAATAGTAATAATTCACACTTACATGACACTTCAAAGTTTAGAAAAGTCTTTGTGTAATTGTGTCATTTAATACTTAGTATAACGTTTATATTGAAGGCAGGGAGAGATGCTCATCCCGTTATAGGTTTTGCCTAAAGAAATTTTAAAGAGAGAGAATTTGAGCCCGAGTCTGACTGGATCCATGTGTGGCTGGATAATTGATCAAGAAAAGTGTTGTGCGGGGCGCCTGGGTGGCGCAGTCGGTTAAGCGTCCGACTTCAGCCAGGTCACGATCTCGCGGTCCGTGAGTTCGAGCCCCGCGTCGGGCTCTGGGCTGATGGCTCAGAGCCTGGAGCCTGTTTCCGATTCTGTGTCTCCCTCTCTCTCTGCCCCTCCCCCGTTCATGCTCTGTCTCTCTCTGTCCCAAAAATAAATAAACGTTGAAAAAAAAAAAATAAAAAATAAAAAAAAAAAGAAAAGTGTTGTGCTCTTGCTGTTAAACCTTTTTCCTGTCTTCCTGCCAATGATTGAGATGTGCTTTTTTTTTTTTCCATTGCTTCTGAAACATTTGTGTTTTGGGGTCCAAAACATAAGATAAGGATTCAGAAGATAGCTGTTATCTAGGATATGATGTTTGAAAGCCTAGGATCATTGAGGGGAAATAAACTAAAATACCTGTGTGGAGAGGATGGGTTTGGGCACTTTGAGTGAAACACAACACCGATACCTGGTTTTTAGAGGTCAACAGGCATGCATGTGGGTGGTGTGCATGTATGTGTGCATGTGCACATGTGTGTGCATGTGAACGAGTGCTGGGTGTGTGCATGTATGTGCACACCTGCTCTCTGATAAAGTACACTTGTGTCACAGTGTGAATGGTCAGTTTTGGTTCTTTTGTTGACTTCACATTGTCTCCAACAAAAGACCATGTAAACACAATGTTGTAAAATGATACCCATGCTAGGTAACGCTTCCTGAATGTTACTGTCAATATTTGAATGATGGCTATAGGAAAAACAAATAAAATAGCTAGTTCTGAATATTTTGCTTAAGGTTTACCTAATGAACGATATTTTATTTATTTACTCCCACGGATTCTTTGTTCTATCATTGAGTGGTGACAACCATGATCAGGTTCCATACACACACACACACACACACACACACACACACACACACTCCTATAAGAGAAAAGAAGAGAATGCACATATATATTTAGTCCTTGACGGAAGTACATGTCTTTCAAGTTTAATTACTACTGTTTGTTCTCACAACTTGACTACAGTAACAACAAAAATATTTGGCGATGGCAGTCTTTTCCAAGTAAGTGAAGTAATCAGAAAGCAAGTAAAAGAGGTGAAAAGAGTCAATCATTCTTACTTTCTAAATAACTAACAGGTCTGCCCACAGGTAAGGTTGTTGTGTCTGGGAAAATTGCTAAGCATGCTGGCCCAAATCCACCTTTTTATTATATGCTGACTGCTGGCTTTCTTTAGTAGAAATCCAGGAAAAAATGAGTGATCAGCCTATTAACAAGTGTGCTTATCCAACATGCCACAATTTACCTAAGCTGGATTAGCCTCTTGTTCAGAAAACAGAGGGATTTTGCTGACCACTTTAAGTAGTTCTTTTTGTCTCCCCTGGCTATAAATTCTTCACAGGCAAGGACATCCTCTCTTATGCTCTGAATCTGCAATGGCTGAGAGGGTAGGCATGCGTTTTTAATTAAGCTAAACAACCTTCAGGTTGTTATTTATCTCCAGTATTTAAGAACCAGCGCCTTATCATAAAGCATCGGTCTCAGGCTTAGCTAGAGAGAAGAAGAATCTTCTATTATTTAAGACAGTACACTTTCGCTCATAGTCAATAGGCCAGACCTATTCTTCCTACAGAATAACCACAAGACAGTAAGACAATATCATGATATCTCTACTGCCATTCACATTTCTGAGACCTTAATGTGGGCTAAGTGTGGTGCTAAAGACATCTACTATTCTCTCATTGAAGTCTGACTTGAATCCAGTTGATAGAGACTCCTAATATCCAGTCTCAGAGAAGTTTAGTAGCTTGTCCAAGGACACAGAGCAAGAGACTTCTAAGGAAGGATTGGAGCTCAGAAACTTGGACACTGGAGTCCACATTCCCAATCCATTCAGTATCCCACTGAACTGATTTATTCTCCTACTGGCAGTAGAAACATACTCAGTGGCAAACAGTGTCCACTCTTCCTATCTCACTTTTCCTGTCAATGCCTAACTTAAAATTTTTTTTAACGTTTATTTATTATTGAGAAACATAGAGAGACAGAACATGAGCATGGGAGGGGCAGAGAGAAGGGGAGACAAAGAATCTGAAGCAGGCTCCGGGCTCTGAGCTGTCAGCACAGAGCCTGACGCAGGGCTTAAACTCACAAACCACAAGATTGTGACCAGAGCCAAAGCCAAATGAGCCACCCAGGTGCCCTAGGTTGTGGAACCTAGGTTTATTTTAAATGCTTGAAATTCAGCCATTCATTCATTCACTCTTTCACTCATTTATTCATTCACTCATTCATTCATCTTATTCATGTATCATTTACTATATTTCTTCTGTATATCATGCATTATTCTCAAACTTAAGAAATTAAGAATATGAAGAAGAAATAAGTTCCTTGTCCCCTAGGAGCTCAATCCTAATTGGAGAGACAGCTAGATAAACAGACGTATTACGTACACCCAAAGAAGACGCTGTAGCCAACCTTGCCTCCAGTGTCAGTGAAAATATTACGACTAACGTTGCCAGAGGAGAAGAATATTCTCAACTGAGGGCAAGAGTGTGTTGAACAAGGTAATTAGAGGTGCTGGAGTGTGGCATACAAGAAGTTCTGTGGGTTAAGTACTGAGTGGAGTGGGTAGATTCTGTAGGAGACGTTAGTCAAAGTGAAGGGTCACGGTTATACTCACAGCACTTCATGTTGTAGCCATTCTGGTGTCAGAGACATACCGAAATGGCCCCAAACACAAAATATACAGCTTTAAACTTTGTTTTTAGCCGAGTGAGATGTACAGCAAGCATCCTCAGCCTGTCCCTAATGCTCACATTGCCTTCAACCTCAAGAAATGCCAATTGGGACTAGAATAGAAGACGAGAATGTAACATTTCTTGGTGTCGTGACTGCGTATTTTGAATATCTGCTGAATGTGTTCCACGGAGCATTTATGTTATTATGATAAGTGCAGCAAGGTCCCGTCCCCTCTTACAGGAGCTGAAAATACTGTCTTTGCAGCCCAAATGCCATTCTGTCCCAACAGTGGAGCGCTCAGTGTTCTGAGTGCCATCGGTCTGTCTGTTCTCTGTCAGTCTGTATCTTGCAGATGTGGAGGCCTACACAAGTAGACCTTCCTTACAGAGAAGAGCAGACCCAACTGTCATAACCATAGGATCTGTGAGATCATCTTTAGGGCCATAACCAATGCTGTTCAGGGAAGATGTCAGACTGTAATGAACATTTATGGGAAATTAGATATTAAATACAGATCCTTCAAAGAACACCATCCAATTAAATTGACTTTTAAATAAATCACCTAAAGTTTGTGTCAGACTCAGACCAATTAAACACAGGGAAGAATGTGTTTGAATATCAAAGTGGAATAAAATGAAATAAAAATTTTATAAGTAGATGTGATTTATGTGGTGACTAATATAGATCAGTTAAATTAGGACTCTGATCTGAAAGGTAGCTGTTGTCAATAGCATGAGTTTTGGAGTCAAATAGACTTGCATTTTAATTCGTGGGCCCACCTTTTTGTGGATGACCGTTGGTAAGTGGTCAAGTAATTGGTAGATTAATTTCATTCAGTCTCAGTTACTCTTTCTGTATAATGGAGAAAAGAGTACATAGTGTAAGCAATCACTTTAAGTATAGATTGAAATAATGTACCTAAAGTATAGTGTTTGTTATACAGAAGTTCAATGAAGACTTACTGTTATCAAAATATTTATTAACCTTTAAAATAGCATCACATATTTCTAACATAGATAAGAGATGTCTGGTTTCTAGCTTTTGCACAAACACTTAACACAGATATTTATAGAACTAGTCAACAAACCATAGTTATTTAAAATGTAAAATACCTGATAAAATATGATACACAATCATTTGTTCATTATACAAATATTTATTTAATACCTACTGTGTGCCAGACAGTTTTGTAAGAATCTAGGGAAATGCCAATAAACAAAGAAATCACTCCCTGTCACATAAGACATAATATTCTAATGGGAAGTTATGAAATAAGTAATTGAAATACAATGTTGTTAAGTTCTAGGAAACATACAATTTCCTAGAATAGAATTGCCAGTTTAAGCGAGAATATATGTGTATTAGAAAGTATTTTAGATAAGATAAGCAGGGAAGCTCTCTGAGAAGAAAGTTTTGAGGAGAGACCCACAGGACAAAAATAACCCAGTTGTGCAAAAATCTGCAGAAGAGCATTTCAAGAAGAGCAAGTGCAAAGGCCCAGAGGTTGAGCTGTGCTTGAGGAAGAGCAGTGAGCCAGAGTGGTCAAAGTATTCATTACTTAATGAATGAGGAAGCAAGTGATAGACAATGGGTTTGAAGAGTAAGGCAGGACCTGATCATATCAGGTCATGTAGGCTACAGTAGATGTAATTCCAAGTTTACCAGTAAATCACTGGAGGAATTTAATCAGACCCTCCCACCCCACCCTATTGTATGTGAAATCTTTTGAATTATTTGAAATGACATACTAGAGGTCTTTATATCCTTCTCTGCTTTTGTTTTTTCATTTTTTAATTTTTTTAAGTTTATTTTGAGAGATACACAGTGTGAGTAGGGGAGGGGCAGAGAGAGGGAGAGAGAGAGAGAATACCAAGAAGGCTCTGCACTGTCAGCATAGAGCCTGATGCAAGGCTCAAACTCATGAAACTGTGAGATCATGACCTGAGCTGAAACCAAGAGTCAGACGCTTAACCAACTGAGCCACCCATGTGCCCCATATCCTTCTCTGCTTCTTGAACTGTGTTTTATCTTGGATCAGTTTAGTTTTGATATTTTACTCTTAGTCTTTTCCTATTTTCACAATTATTTTTGGATCCTTCCTGTTTCCATTCATATTCAAGAATAATAAGCTAAAAAGTGTGTTTTTCATCTCTGTATATATATAGTAGAAATTGTCAACTGGAAGACTTTATTTTAAGATGAAATTTTATTATGCCATTACGCCTGGCGAAACCTAAAGCATGTGAATAGTAGTATTCTTATAAGCTGCCGTGTTTCTTCTCAGATCTTTGTTTACTTTTTTTAGGGAGACTCCTTGCACCCATTTAGTTTACCTCCCATGTTGTTTCTTAGGAAGTCACATAAGGAAAGAAATGTAGAGTGAACCCAGAAAGGAGAAGATACAGGGTCCAGAAAATGGAAGGAAAACATTACAGAGAAGTTCCAGGAGAGCTGGTTGCCTGCAGTCAACTGGTCAACCAGTCAGTGATGACAATGGAGAGTGCCAAGGAAATAGCAGCCCAAGTGAAAGAGCCTAGACATAGAACACATGACTGAAACACTTATGTACACTTGTATAATAAAGGTAGAGAATATTGCAAATGTGGGCAACTGATAGCTCCTTTCTTGGTTTTACATTTCCGGGTGCAGCAATGTTACTTCAAGCGATACTTTTGCCTTCTTATCCTTTCACTTTATTTCCTTTAAAGGAATTGTCTGATTGGTAGAGAAGGAGTTCACTTACTGTCTCTTTTCCTTCTTTCTCATTGAATTAGTCTACCTCCCAAAGCATGAGCTACAGTGGACCATCAATCATAGGATGAATGTCCTGGTAAAGACTCTGCCCAGGTTGGAGTGGCCTACCACTGCCCAAGAATGGCTGGATCTGTGTATCTAATTAAAAAGCTTATTATATGCTCATTCCGCTAAAACACTAAAGCCGTATGAAGAGCTCCAAAAAAGATAATTATTAAGTCCCCCCTCTCGCAGTACTAAAGTCCTAAAGTCAGGTGGTTAGAAGCGTGTCGTGAATAGGCATACCTCAGAGATATTGCCGGTCTGGTTCTACTGCAATAAAGAGAGAATCGCAATAAAGCGAGTCAAATGAATTTTTTGGTTTCCCAGTGTACCTAAAAGTTATGTTTACACTATAGTCTAATAAGTGTGTAGTCGCATTATGCGTAAAACTACAACGTACGTATCTTAATTAAGACCACTTTACTGCTAACAAGTGGTAACCGTGATCTGAACTGTCACTGAGTTGTAATCACTGATCGCTGGACACTGTAGGAAATATACTAATGAAATTTGAAATATTGAAAATGTGACACAGAGACACGAGTCAGCAACTACTGTTGACAAAATGACACCCATAGATGCACTCAATGCAGGATTGCCACAAACCTTCAGTTTGTAAAAAGCACAATTATCTGAAAAGCATAATAAATTGCAATGAAATGAGGTGTCTCTCCATCAGGGCTCCCAAACGCCAACAGCGAGGAACAAATGTAGTTAGAAACTTCACATGAAGCAAAACCTGCAGAGGAAATAATATCTAAATGTAAGACACTATCTGGTCATAATGTGGTCCTTGTTTCTTCACCAGTGTTGTGGGTGTGTTCTCAAATTATGAAAGCCAGATCATTCTAGAACAGAATGAGAATGTTATCAACATTGACAATGAAAGCTCAATGTTTATTTAAAAAAACTCTAAAGACGATAAATCATAACAACAATAAATTTATAGCATTCGAGATAGATACAGGAGAAAGGTTAACCACAGAAGTAATTACGTGTATTTTCTTTTAAAGAAAGAAAGTGAAGAATAAGAGGAAGGGGCGCATTGCACTTTGTTTTGAGCTCTTTACTGCTATTTAATATTTTGCAAACGTAGATTGGGGCTAAAGGACCACGATATAAGGAATTAAAAGTTTTAGAGGTGCAATCTTTATTTTGAAGAGATGTGTGTCTGACTTACAGGATGCCTCACTTTGTTTTTATGCTTCCGGCAGGGAAGTTCGACAGAAATAAAATCTGAATTCCCATAAACATCAGTTATGTAGAACTGCCCCAAGAGACCAGGTGCTTCAAAAATCCAGGCAAGACTCAAAGAGAAAGCTTTGGGCTGGGCCTTCAGGAAAGATCCCCATAGCAGTTCAGTGCTGTCTCCTTCTGTGAGTGATTTTCAAGGCCACTCCTGGTCTCTACCAAAATTAAGACTCTGCCATGTCTCACAACCCAAGTAGATGAAGGATGTGTACTTGGAGCTATGATCCAAGAGAAAGAAGCTAGAATCAAGCGGCTGGCTCTTTTTCCGTGGCTGCCATGAAATGTGTCTCTTGTACCAGGAAGACTGCTGATGGACAGTGGCATACTAATTCAGTAAAGCCTCACTTCTTTTTTTTTACAACTTTGGAAATACCAAGATTGGACTCCTAGGCATCTAAAATAAATGCTGGAAATGGAATATGAAACACAAAAATAAGTAATTAAATGTAATGAAGTTATGACGTAAGAAAATAATGAAGCTGATTTTAAAAAGATCGACTGGCAATCTTGAATACGAACGATACGCTGCACTGCTAATTGATGTACCGGAAATGCTGGGGTCTGCAAGAAACATGCAAAAGACAGTGTCGTTTTCACTGATGATGGTTAGAACACAGTAAGGAAAAAAGAAAGACTGAGTGTCAAATGAGCCTTTCCTCGGGCTTAGGAAACTTGACTTCGTCACAGCAGTGCATGACCCAGCCAGGCTTCCGGAAGGAGGATCACTTGGACCCAAATGGCAGAACTGGTTTACAAATGTCAGCTTTGCTTCTTTTCCCAAGTTATCACCTGTGATGTTTACTCCACTTCCTTCCTCTGTGGCAATGCCAACCAGGTGATAGAGAAATGACAGTGTGACATGCCCACAGGTGCCCATCAGTGGGGAAAGAATCAGGAATGGAGAACAGGTTTTTCCTCCCTCAACAAGTATATGTATGATAGAAGAGAAAGAAGGGGGTAGGAATATTTGAATAGAGAATGGCCAAGAAATTTCTAGAGTTGGAGAAAGACCAGAATCTTCAGCACTTGAAGGCGCAAATAATTCCATATATAATAAGCAACAATAATTCTACCTGTTAGGGAAGCTTCAGAACACTAAAAAAGGAGATCTTAAAAACTATCTGAGAGGAAGGATAGATTCCCAAAAAATGGTTATTAGACCAACCAATCCCACCAAAGCAATAGAAGCCTCATGACCTTTAGCAGAGTTATTTATAATTGTTGAGAGGTGAAAACAAAAAGAAATTTTCAAAATCCTCTCAATTCAGAATTTATTTATTTTTTTTTAATTTGTAAGTTTATTTATTTGAGAGACAGAGAAAGCACCCGTGGGGGAGGGGCAGAGAGAAAGGGTAAGAGATAGAATTCCAAGCAGGCTCCATGATGTCCGCACAGAGCCCGACATGGGGCTGGAACTCAGGAACCCTGAGATCATGACCTGAGCCGAAGTCGGCCACTTAACCAACTGAGCTACACAGGCACCTGTCAATTGACAATTTAGATCCAGATATATATTGAACATATGAATAGATTGCAAGGCTCCATAGTAATCATGAAGATTAAGACAAAAATAAGGTACCTCATTATAATAATCAAATTAAGGCCCATGTTGGGACAAGATAGACTGTCAAATCTGGCAGCCCTAATTTCTGTGTAAAGGAAGATGCTGGAAAATCAGCTTTGGGACAATCATAAAGGTTTTCATTTACATGAAAACAAAAACATTTTGAAGACAAGAACAAGAATTATTATGTACTAATCTCTTCGAGGTCTCAATAGAGTTTAAACTTTTGGATATTGTAATTTTTATTTAGTGATTTGAATTTAAATTGAAAGTGTTTATTGAGAAATACATGTCTATTAACTTAAAATACTGACTTAAGTAACCTCATTTGCATAATTGTATACCTTGAGCCGGGGGGCCCACAAGTGCTCTGATTCAGAATTTTTCTCTTTGGCTTATAAGGAAATTGTCCTAGGATGACACAATTGCCTTTCCCTTTTGAATATGCCTGCTTTAGGATTTTCTCAGTGTTTTACTTGTGGGTTAGTTACCCTAGTAACTGGATCTTCTCTGAATCCCTTTTAATGTATCTAATGTCCTACACCTTTATATTCACCTAAGCATAATCTCTACTTCCAAAATGACCCATTTTATAGTTTAAGTTTTGTTAATTGCTTAAGAAATAAAATAAGATTGTGTCCATTTTCTGTTCACATTGGGATAGGTGTGTTTGCATGTGTATATTGATTTTTTAAATGTTTGTTTATTTATTTTTGACAGAGAGAGAGAGAGAGAGAGAGAGAGAGAAAGAGAGTGAGAGCATGAGCCAAGGAGGAGCTGAGAGAGAGGGAGAGAGAGAATTCCAAGGAGACTCCACACCAACAGCTCAGAGCCTGACATGGGGCTTGATCTTATGAACTGTGAGATCATGGCCTGAGCTGAAATCAGGAGTCACTGCTTAACTGACTGAGCCACCCAGGTATGCTGCATGTATTAATTTTTATAGCTGAAGTGAACTTCAGAATCCCACTTAGCCATTTTACTAGGGAATGGAGTTCCATTTCTCTGTTCATTCCAGAAAAATTTATTAAGTTGGTTATTCATCATTGTATAAACTAGGCATGAAAAATGAATAAAATGCAGTCCCTGTTGTATGTCTGTGTTAGGAGGGGGTTTCTAGGTTATTTACAAACAATGAATGATGATATATAGAAATGTTATAATATTATTTGGTATGAACTAGGTACAGAAAAAGCACCAAAAAAGTGGTCAAACATTCAAAAGCAGGGCTTTTGGAAAGATCCGTGGAGAAGTATGGCGTCTGTGTTAGGTAACAAATAATGCCTAGAAGTTAGGAGAGTAGGCAAAGGGTGTGATTAAAGTAATTCCATCTGGAAAAAAATGTTTTAAAAAAATTTTTAAATCAAGAGTCATATACTCTACTGACTGAGCCAGCCAGGCACCCCTGTGCTGAAGATTTTTATAGCATCATTCCGTATATGAGTGAATGAAATAAATGGAAGGGATCATGTCAGATATTACACAGCAATTCCAGAAGCAGCAATAACACTAAGACTTTTTGTCTCCATTCCAATGGATTTTTCTCTGTTCCACAGAACAACTGTTAAGTTTTGCCAGGAGTCAGAAAGACAGACCATAATTAAAATTTCCAAGAGAGCACGATTACTTTTTGTAAACTCTGGCCTTCAAACCTCGCATCCTTTATTCTGACTTTGGACATTTTCCAGCCACTAGGGCTTGGATTGAGCTGGACACATTTCTGAGGTTTGAGGAAATAGCCTATTGCCCTGCCTGATTGATGGCAGGAATAAACAGAAGGCAATTTGTTCTTTCCTTGGAGAGGCAGACAGTAGCCACCATAATGTGCAGTTTAAGTTGAGGGAGATGTCAGCGACAGGACAATGGATGGTGAGAGCCAACAACTTTCCCAATGGCAGGAGGGAAATCATAAAAGCCCTTACTGCTCATTTGCTGTGAGACTAGAGAGACCATTTTCACATCTGCCTTTGATGTGCCCTAGTCCTTTTCAAATAAAATCAAATTACATGTATTAATAATTATGCCATGCATGCTTTTTCTTTCTTTTCACTAATTTTTCCATGTTTAAGGAATAGTAGGTTGTGATGTGTTTAAACTGTATCCTATACTAAGTTGTGCATATTGGGATACATTTTTTAAAGAGAATTTAATTTCTCAACATTTATTAGCCGTTAACTATTTGTTAGGCACTTTTTAAGACCCTGAGTGAATTACATAATTTAATTATCACGATAATCCACTGAAACTCTTACTACTAATATGTGGGGCTCCTGGGTGGCTCATTTGGTTAAGCATCTGACTCTTGATTTTGGCTCAGGTCATGATATCATAGTCGTGAGATTGAGCCCTATGTGCAGCTCAGCGTGGAGCACTGAGCCTGCTTGGGATTCTCTCTCTCTGCCCCCTCCTCCACTTGTGCTCTCTCCTATTCAAAATAAAAATAAAAATAAAATAAAATAAAATAAAATAAAATAAAATAAAATAAAATAAAATAAAATAAAATAAAATAAAATAAAATAAAATAAAATAAAAAAGAAACTTACTACTAAAATAATATATTTTGCAGAAGAGGTCATGTACAATCAGCAAGGTATCTAGAGAGATTAGTTTGCCCAAAGTAATAATGACAGTATAGGTGTTCTATGTCTAGAGCTTGCATGTTTGACTACAACCTTCAGCTGATTTTTGTTTGTTTGTTTATTTATTTAGAGAAAGAGAGAAGGACAGAGGGAGGGGGAATCCCAAGCAGTCTTCACACCCAGCACGTGAGCCCCGAGGTGGTGGTGGGTGTGGGGGACTTAATCCCATGACCATGAGATCATGACCTGAGCAGAAATCAAGAGTTGGATGCTTAATGGAATGAGCCACCCAGGTGCCTCAACATTTAGCTGATTTTGAAAAGGTTGAAACTTCGGGGTACCTGGGTAGCTCAGTGGGTTAAGCAACCAACTCTTGGTTTCCACTCAGGTCATCATCTCAGGGTTTTGTGAGAGGGAGCCCTGAGTCAGACTCCCACTGACAGCACAGAGCCTGCTTGCAAATCTCTTCCCCCCCACCTCTTTTTCTGACCTTCCTCCACTCATGGTCTCTTTCTCTCAAAAATAAATTTAAAAAACATTAAAAATAAATAAATGAAAGGTTGGAATTTAAAGATACTTTAGAACAGCTGGTCAAACACAGGTTAGTGTCTGCAGTTTTCAGGTGGTCAAAAAATTTGTGTATAGCCCAGCCAGGAATAAAATCCTGGTCTCTTAATCCTGGGCCAATGATTCTTTATTCTGCATGATATCATGTTTACTTAATAGATGCGTACATTCGTGGACACATCCACATCTGCATTTAATGTAGCTGTTTCTATGTGACAATGACACTGAATAGGAATGTATCTCGGGCTTAATAAATGCATTTTTCCCTTAAGAGAAATAATAGAATATTTTGTGTTGATTAACTAGAGTATTTTGAAAACAAAGAGACAAGTATAATAAAGAAGATCTGGAAAAAATGACATTGTGGTTGGGAAAAATGCAACTTAGAAAACAGTCTCCATTGTTGAGCCTTATGAGTGCACACACCCACACCCACACACACACACATGTACACCCCAAACTTAGCTATATGCTCCCCCCAACATGTGTGTGCCTATATCCTTTCACTGAAGTAGTTATATTTCCTCTTGTTGGGATGTGTGAATATATGTATACGGGTGCTTGTGTATGTGTTTTTATGTATGTATATATATTGTGTGTGTATATGTGAATGTATGTGTGTGTGTATATATATGAAAGTGGCAGAGGATTTACTGAAGAAAAACCCCTCTTTAGAAACAGCGATATTTGTTCACGCCAAGGCATGCAGCATGAGGCAGGAAAGAATAGAGGTTTTTGTAATCAGAAAAACGTGAATGAAGGTCTTGATTATTTAATTATATTACCACATGAAAGTCACCTGACCACTACGCCTGTTTTCCTCATTTGTGGAAAAAGGAAATTAATCCCTACATCAGGGTTTCATTGAAATTATAAGATATATACCATGGAATGAGTTTTAAAAATATACATACATATATATATATATTTTTTTCCTCTGTGTCTCGTGTGTATGTGTGTGTGTGTGTGTATGTATATATACATAATATATATATGTATACACACACACACATGCATTTATATATTATATATGGAATGAGTTTCAAAATATACGTACATATATAGAGAGAGAGACAGAGAGGAGCTAGCAAGATGATTATCAAACAAAAGACCTAAGTTAATAGTTAATATATGTCTTTTTTAAAATTTTTTTGAGAAAGAGAGAGAGCGTGAGAACACAGAGGAAGAGGGAGAGAGAGTTCCAAGTAGGCTCCACACCTAGCTCAGACCCCAATGTGGGGCTCAAACTCGCAAACTGTGAGATCATGACTTGAACCAAAATTAAGAATTGGACGCTTAAATGACTGAAACACCCAGGCTCCCAAGTATATGTTAAATAATTTAAAATTTACCCCAAGGACGCTGCTGGGAAAAGGTGCGTATTCGTCGCTGATTGCTTATCCAGCCTAGGCTCTTGCTGACTGCCAGTGCGTACACATATCCACTTTTCACAACTGGGTTTCTTGGGGTTTTCTTTTTCAGTATATTATAAATAAATGTTGACATAAACAAGACCTCCACACCCATGGTATTTATATTTACACATGATAAAGTTTTTAAATAAATGGCAGAATATTAATGATGAAATGCTAAGCATATTTCACTAACAGAAGAGGATTTTTGTCATCTGGGCTTTATATGCCTCCCCAAAACCCTGCAGAATAATTGATTCTTCCGTCTGAGAAGCTAGAGGGTACAAAACTCTGTCAGGACTTGTATGTGAAGGTGATCACAGGACTCTATGGTATCAGAGGGACAGAGCCCTTTACCCACTTTAGAAATAAGATCATGGAGGTTCAGCAAGGGCTTCTAGAGGGAGCGAGCCCCTGGTTGGCCTCGCTCAGTGCTGTTATAAAGTTGCTTGTCAAGCTTTCACTTTTTGCAGATGACATGATATTATACATGGAAAATCCGATAGACTCCACCAAAAGTCTGCTAGAACTGATACATGAATTCAGCAAAGTTGCAGGATACAAAATCAATGTACAGAAATCAGTTGCATTCTTATACACTAACAATGAAGCAACAGAAAGACAAATAAAGAAACTGATCCCATTCACAATTGCACCAAGAAGCATAAAATACCTAGGAATAAATCTAACCACAGATGTAAAAGATCTGTATGCTGAAAACTATAGAAAGCTTATGAAGGTAATTGAAGAAGATACAAAGAAATGGAAAGACATTCCCTGCTCATGGATTGGAAGAATAAATATTGTCAAAATGTCAATACTACCCAAAGCTATCTACACATTCAATGCAATCCCAATCAAAATTGCACCAGCATTCTTCTCGAAACTAGAACAAGCAATTCTAAAATTCATATGGAACCACAAAAGGCCCCGAATAGCCAAAGTAATTTTGAAGAAGAAGACCAAAGCAGGAGGCATCACAATCCCAGACTTTAGCCTCTACTACAAAGCTGTCATCATCAAGACAGCATGGTATTGGCACAAAAACAGACACACAGACCAATGGAATAGAATAGAAACCCCAGAACTAGACCACAAACGTATGGCCAACTCATCTTTGACAAAGCAGGAAAGAATATCCAATGGAAAAAAGACAGTCTCTTTAACAAATGGTGCTGGGAGAACTGGACAGCAACATGCAGAAGGTTGAAACTAGACCACTTTCTCACACCATTCACAAAAATAAACTCAGAATGGATAAAGGACCTGAATGTGAGACAGGAAACCATCAAAACCCTAGAGGAGAAAGCAGGAAAAGACCTCTCTGACTTCAGCCGTAGCAATCTCTTACTTGACACATCCCCAAAGGCAAGGGAATTAAAAGCAAAAGTGAATTACTGGGACCTTATGAAGATAAAAAGCTTTTGCACAGCAAAGGAAACAACCAACAAAACTAAAAGCCAACCAACGGAATGGGAAAAGATATTTGCAAATGACATATCGGACAAAGGGCTAGCATCCAAAATCTATAAAGAGCTCACCAAACTCCACACCCGAAAAACAAATAACCCAGTGAAGAAATGGGCAGAAAACATGAATAGACACTTCTCTAAAGAAGACATCCGGATGGCCAACAGGCACATGAAAAGATGCTCAACGTCGGTCCTTATCAGGGAAATACAAATCAAAACCACACTCAGATATCACCTCACGCCAGTCAGAGTGGCCAAAATGAACAAATCAGGAGACTATAGATGCTGCCGAGGATGTGGAGAAACGGGAACCCTCTTGCACTGTTGGTGGGAATGCAAATTGGTGCAGCTGCTCTGGAAAGCAGTGTGGAGGTTCCTCAGAAAGTTAAAAATAGACCTACCCTATGACCCAGCAATAGCGCTGCTAGGAATTTACCCAAGGGATACAGGAGTACTGATGCATAGGGGCACTTGTACCCCAATGTTTATAGCAGCACTCTCAACAATAGCCAAATTATGGAAAGAGCCTAAATGTCCATCAACTGATGAATGGATTAAGAAATTGTGGTTTATATACACAATGGAGGCAATGAGAAAGAACGAAATATGGCCCTTTGTAGCAACGTGGATGGAACTGGAGAGTGTGATGCTAAGTGAAATAAGCCATACAGAGAAAGACAGATACCATATGTTTTCACTCTTATGTGGATCCTGAGAAACTTAACAGAAACCCATGGAGGAGGGGAAGGAAAAAAAAAAAAAAGAGGTTAGAGTGGGAGAGAGCCAAAGCAAGAGAGACTGTTAAAAACTGAGAATAAACTGAGGGTTGATGGGGTGGGGGGGGAGGGAGGGGAGGGTGGGTGATGGGTATTGAGGAGGGCACCTTTTGGGATGAGCACTGGGTGTTGTATGGAAACCAATTTGACAATAAATTTCATATATTGAAAAAATAAATAAATAAAAAATAAAGTTGCTTGTCTCCCCCACCGGCCTGGGCAGCTTTTTAGGCTGCATAAGTATGTGAAACCTCAATGTTTATTATGGTGTTAGAGCCATTGGAAATTATACATTTAGGGACATATGGGTGGCTCAGTTGGTTAAACGTCTGACTTTTGATTTTGTCAGTGTCGTGGGATCAAGTCCCGCATCAGCCTCTGTGCTGACAGTGCGGGGCCTGCTTGGGATTCTCTCTCTCCCTCTCTCTCTCTTCCCCTCCCCTGCTTGCTCTCTCTCTCTCTCAAAATAAATAAATAACTTTAAAAAAATTAAAAGAAATTATACATTTGGGTTCTTTTTTGTTTTAGTCAGTAGCCTATCTTAACTTTATATATATATATACATATATATATATATACATATATATATACACATATATATATACATATATATATACACACACACACACAACATATATATGACATATATACAATATATATATACACACGACATATATAACAAATATATATGTAATTTATGTAAATTACCCTGCAATCCAGCATTTCCATTAATAAATATATCTCTAGCACTTGCACATGTGACCACACTGGAATTTTTAATGCTGTTCTGAACAGATTTGTTTTTTTTTTTTTTTGGTAATATATACATCATGAAATGCATAAACATGTACATAGAAAGAACGTATATGCATCCTGGCTCATTTATACTATGATATATGGAATTCTTGTGCAGAATACTACATTAAAAAGGAATTAACTAGAACCATTATGTCAACATGGGTAGATCTCACAAACAGGTGAGAACAAACACAAAATTAATGTTTTAATGTTTTAATTATAGAAGAGTAAATACGTTAGATCTCCTTTAATTATAAACTTCAAAAGCATTAAAAATTTACATACATAAATACATGCATACTAATGATTTGTGTGTATATATACTCAAAAGAATTTAAAAGAATTCTTTTAAAAGTTCAGGCTAATGGTATCATCTAGGTTTCTTTTTTTTAATTTTTTTTTAATGTTTATTTATTTTTTGAGAGAGAGAGGGAGGTGGTGAGGGGCAGAGAGAGCAGGTGACACAGATTCCTAAGCAGACTTTAGGCTTCAGGCTGTCAGCACAGAACCCTATGCGAGGCTTGAACTCATGAACCATGAGATCATGGCCTGAGCCGAAGTCGGACACTTAACTGACTGAGCCACCCAGGCTCCCTGGCATCATCTAGTTTCTAGTGAGGGGTTGGATCAGGTAGAGGTAGGAGTATTTTAACGGTCTTGATGATGCTCTTTGTTTAAAAAGAAGTATATTGGGTACATGGGTATTTGTTTTCTCCTCCTTTTATATTGAATATGCTTTATTTCTGTATCACTGAAATCCTCCATAATAATAATAAAGTGATATTTGTAAAGTATACACAACTGCGCCTGACACATAGTAAATTCCCCCAAAAGGTCATTTCCTTTATGACTTAGATTCCATAAAAGTATAAAATTATGAGGAGTCATATCCAGATGCCGTGCGCACACAAAATAGCTCCTCGGACAGAACAAAAGCCCCGAAGGGACCAAAGTTCATCGTGGTTCATTAATGTGTTCAGTACCTGGAACATTCCCGTGTTAAACCACATGACAATTTGTAGTGTATCCATTCCACCATGTCCTGCATTATGTTCACCTCTGTGCTTTTCTTTTCTGTCTCCCCAGGGCATAGCACTTTTCTGGACATGGAGAACATACTCAGTAAATGCTCGTTGAATGAATTCACAGGCTAGCGAGTGAATAAAGTGATATATATATATTTATATATATATTTTTTAAATTATAATTTAAATTATAATTTAATTTAATATAATTAAATTATAATTTAAATTATAAATTAATATATATATATATTATTTATATATATATATAAAATTTTTTTTTTAGCCAGGCCTATTAACTTGAACAGGCCATTCTTTCCTTTTCAGCATTGTTTTCTGTATCTCTACAATTAGTAGAATCCAGTCATGGTCTTCAAGATGCCACTAACGTTGAGATTCATTCTATTGTTACATGGCCAGAGGCTCTCCAAAGAAAATATCAGTTTCTTTCATTATAGAACCAGCATTTTCATTTCTCTTCAAAATTACAGAATTTTTTGAATTGTCCTGAAAGTAGAATCCTTTCTTCGCTAATATTACTAATTGCAGACGCCACAAAAGCACTGTCCATCCTTAAACTCACAGTAGGAAAGATGGTCTTATAAGGTTCATTATCAGACGCCAAAGCAGAGGATTTGCAGCTGGCTTCTTGAGGGCATCTCAGCATACCTTGTGATGCATTTTAATTCAACAGCCATGTAGTGAATGTCACATGACCAATACTATAAGGAAGGGGTGGTGGGGTTGGTGAGATTCTGTGCAGTGAATTCATAGAGCCAGACGACATCTTTTAAGCTCATATAACCAGGGCTCATTTTGCAGAAACGTTTTAAATGGTGTCGGCAGGGCTATGCTGGTTTTCTAGAGTCAGCTAGTTGCTTTCTGCATGGCTGTAAATCACTTAGCATTTCTGTTCCTCCATTTCTTTGTAAATTAAAATGAAAGACCTACTCTTGACCTCTCATTTTCTTTCATAAACAATTTCAGGTTTGCCATCTGCAAAATGGAAAAAAAAAACGTCTTACACACTAATTGTGAAGATGAAGAAAACGATATTTTGTGGCAAGCTCATGGTGCGTTGCTTTGCCATCACAAATAGGGTCGCTGTGATTGTTGTTGTTATTTGTGGAGAGCTGTGATAGGGCATGTGGCATCATTTTCCTTAGCCCTAGGTGGGGGTGAGAACAAGATTGTGAGTATTCATAAGAGCCTCACTTTCCCAGGCCAACTCTGTATCGGCTGTTGTTTCATGAGTGATTATGATATATTTCTCTAGACTACTTTCTCTGATTTCTGGAGTTAACACCTCATTATGTGACTTGGTCATATTTAAATCATTATTTACCCAGTTGACAAAGCAGTTCAAAAACAAAATAAATTTATAATCTTGAAAATCCTGGAAATTGTGTAATGCTGAAAAAATACCATAACAAAGCACTGACTTTGTAAAATTTATTCCATAATATATCTATTTTCTTTATTTCAGTGAACATTTATTTGGATAAACTTAAATAGCAAAGTTAATATTAATGATGTTAATATTTAAGTAAACAAATACTGTCTTATGAAAATATTTTTTTTTAATATATCTCACAGGCACCTCAGGAGTCACTAGCTAAAGAAAGGGCACAATAATCTTCATTGATCCCACTCTTCCTAATTTACCAAAGCACAACATTGTTCTCCTCCAGTACATCCAATATCTAGGAATACCCAGGCCTGGTCTGCTTAGCCTAAGCTGTACAGGAATAAACACCAGAGGAATCTAAAAGAAAGCTAATTTTGCCAGAAAGGAACTTTCGTTTAGGATTTAAGTGAAAGCCGTGAACTTCCAAGAGGGAAATCACCAGAATCGCATAAATAAGGAACATGCCCTCCCATTATTCACAGGCCTCAACACATCTGCTGCAGAGTTTTTACAATCAGTGAGAGTCTGAGCAGAATAAAAACCTGGATGAGGATACGTGAAGGTTATACAGTCAATATAGAAATGTGCAATAAAACTGAAACGTGGCGCACCTGGGTGGCTCAGTCGGTTGAGCGCCGGGACTCTTGATTTTGGCTCAGGTCGTGATCCCAGGGTCATGGGATTGAGTCCCACATCAGTCTCTGTGCTGAGCACTGAACCTGCTTAGGATTCTCTCTGTCTCCCTCTGCCCATCTCCCCTGACTTGTGCTGTCTCTCTAAAAACAACAACAACAAAACAAAACTGAAAAGTAATGAGGTGACTTGAACTTTCCCTCTTTTTAGTTTTATCTAGTTAGCCTTTTACAAAATTATTTGTGTTGAAGATAAGAATATGCTCCCGGCACAAAGTGTGAAGGTAGAATGTAGAAAATAGTGATCTGAAGTTTGCCACAGATTGATCACGTAAGAATTTTGCCTGGTGTGTAATAGAAATGGGGGAGAAGAGGGAAAGGAGGCAGGGAGGGGGAGGGGGATGGGGAATCCCAGATGAAAGCCGGCACTGAAGAGAAAAAAAGCTAGTTGCTCATACAATTCAGAATTAAGGAGGTGACACTGAAATATTTGAACACAACTAAATGGATTCTGTTTTCAGGGTCAGAGTGCAATTTATCTAGATGTTTGTTGCCTTAATTAACATCACATAATCAGTATTATCTATTTAACATTAAGGAGTAGTTAGGGGACCCCTGGGTGGCTCAGTTGGTTAAGCATCTGACTCTTGATCTCGGCTCAGGTCATGATCTCACGGTTTGAGTTTGAACCCCATGTTGGGCTCTGTGCTGACAGCACAGAGCCTGCTTGGGATTCTCTGTCCTCTCTGCCCCTCCCTCCCTCACTCTCTCTCTCTCTGTCTCTTTCAAATTAAATAAATAAACTTAACAAAAAAAGGAGTAGTACAGATACCATTTCCAAGAAGCAATCATTTTCATTTTGGTTTGGGCATCTGTTCCCTTTTTACTTTTATTGTATGTTTATTCTTGCTTAGTGATGGTGAACATTCACACAGATTATTTGATTTCTATTTTAAATTGTACTGTCTATAGGACCTAATCCCAAGACTAAGGCTTTGGTGGCCTTCTAGCTTAGAAAACTTGCTTTAGTGGTATTTTCCAGATCCCTCTGCTGATTCTTGCCCTGGGCTGTTTGTCTGTGATATGTGGTTCAATTTTCTTTGTTCCCGTGTATGTGTCAGCAGAGTCTCCATGGACACACGAGGGAGTATAATATATCATGAAAGAAGTATGGTAAATGGAATTCTCCAAGTTAACCTAATATAAGAGGTGTGTTTTTCCTCGATGACAGGAAACTGTACAGATCATTTTGTTATTGTTCTGTGTGTTCCTGTGCCGACTCTAAAATAAATTATAGACAGATAGGATGTGTTAGATGCTGTGTTTTCACTGAGTTGAGTAAATCACAATGATCTTGCTTAAACTTACATCAGATATTCCCAACCTTGCATATTCATTATGAAACTTATGAAATAAAAAAAGCAGAGCCCAAGGACTTAACAGAGACCAGGCATTTATTTTATTTTGAGCACTGTAGAAATAATATTTATATAATTATTTACCTTATAAGATTTACAGCTGGCTCATGGGTTTGGGGATCCAAAGATATGGATGTGTATTCTTTTTCTAGAACTCACTAGTTGTGGGAATTCTGGAATTATTTATTGACTTCTCGGAGGCACAATTACCTTGACTATAAAATAAAGGTCAAAATACATACTTTGAATGATAATTTCCAGGATTAGGGATAATTCATGTAAAGTATATAGCTCAGTTCTTCTCGCAAACTTTGGGTGCTCTTACTATGGTATTTTTAGTAATTAATCCTTTTACTAATAAAAGCTAATGATGGTTTGAGAAGATAAGTGCTGACATATAGATATCACCAGCCAAGATTTTGTTTCAAAGTAAGGCAATACCATATTCACACGGAGGATTAGGCAGTCTCCCATGAAAAGATGTATCTGCCTTAGACTCTGAAAAATGAATTGAATTCAACACAGAGAAATAAGGGGGGGGGATTTCCAGTAAACTTAATAATATCTGCAAAGGGAGGGATAAAGAGAAACTTGGACAGTGGTTTGGGAACCACAGGCAATCCATTATGTCTGAAGATATAGCCCATGTGTCTAAAGATAAATAAAAAGAAATAATGGAAGTCTTTCATTTACTGGGCTATTGACAGAGTAGAAATTATGGGAAAAGAATCTTGCTTCAAACATCTATATTTTTATATTTATTTTATTTAATTTTTTTAACAATTTATTTTTGAGACAAAGAGAGACAGAGCATGAATGCGGGAGGGGCAGAGAGAGAGGGAGACACAGAATCGGAAGCAGGCTCCAGGCTCTGAGCCATCAGCCCAGAGCCTGATGTGGGGCTCGAACTCCCGGACCGCGAGATCATGACCTGAGCTGAAGTCGGACGCTCAACCGACTGAGCCACCCAGTCGCCCCTATTTTGTTTATTTATTTATCTGGAGAGAGACAGAACAAGTGTGAGTGGGTCAGGGGCAGAGAGAGAGAGAGGGAGTGAGAGAATCCCATGTGGTGTCCACATTGTCAGGGCAGAGCCCGCTGTAGGGCTTGATCTCAGGAAACACAAGATCAGGCCCTGGGCTGAAACCAAGAGTTGGAAGCTAAACTGACTGAGCACCCCCCCACGCACCCCAAGAATCAGAATTTTAGACACATAAATAAGCTATGTCTCTCAAAATGCTACATTCTTGGTGAAAGGATTCTGTAGTATTAATTTCATTCTTTAGCAAATGTATCAAAAAATAAATTATTCTGTCTTATGGATTGAATCTGGGTGGGAAACAAAGCCCCGTCTAATCAACTGTAATGGTCGAACTGTCCTCTACTAGGTCAGAATGAATCTATCTATATTCATATCCATATTCATTACTATAGCTATATTCACAATCCATAATCTCTGTGTATCCATCCATCCATCCATCCATCCATCCATCCATCCATATGTATGTTAAGACATTTGCTTCCTGATCAGATTAATAAGGATAATATTTTCCACTGGAGCTAAGGTTGGGCAGTTTTGCTAGCAGTTGTCTTTAAAAAACTGGGGTTTCCAAAATTTAGTTAATTATCTGTACCACAAGCCTGTGTACACAGCATCTCCTTGAGACTACCTCTCCTGTGGGATTTGAGAGAGTAAGGGCGACCACTGTGAACGTGAAACTCATTCACTCATGAATGCAACAAGTACACCAACCAAGGAGTTTCATATCTTCTGCCAGCATCTATGTAACAGTAGCATAGGTATAACTGTTAACTTACAAGGCAAAATCTCAAACCCTTTGCAGTTCTTGACAGTGATATTTGTTTTGCAACTGACGTTAGGTGACTTTAGAAGAAATGACTTTCCTTTTCTAAGCCTGTGGTTCCTAATTTGCATACTCTGTGGGTAGGACTGTACATGGGATTCCATTTAACACTGATACTTTAAAAGTTTAAGTGTTTTAATCATATCAATACTAACTTTCAGGACAGCAAGATGGATATTGTCATGCCCATACAAAGTAGCTGATTATTCACTGTACTTTAGATGTTGATTGTAGATACATTGAGTGTGGCTGTCCTAACCAATGGCACTTAAGAAGTAGTTGTCTGCAAATGAAAGACCCTAAAAACAATTCAATGCCTGGGGTTAATAACAGAAAAAGACAATTAACTTTGAAAAAGGAAATAATATTAATTCCCCAGACACCCGATCTTGGTATTGTCTGTTGGCCAAGGTAGGTGGCATCACTGGGTGTATTTGCAAGGATGATAGTTTATCTTAATCAAGAATTAGGGGATATTCCAAGTCAATGAAATTTAGTTCTGTGCTATTTCCTAGAATTGAAGCAAGTCATAGAACGTAGGGGCCTTCTTTGAAGAAGTAAGAGTCAAGGGAAACAAAATGAAAAAGATTTTTTATGAAGCCTTATTTTCACAAATGCTTGTGATCTGTTAACAAGGTCTTTTTTGTTGTGTTCATATTAATCAACCATGAATACATTTTGCAAATAAATGACTACCATTTTTAAGCACTGAGAATACACTTTCAAAACACTTTAATAAACTTTATTACCATAAACTTTAGTGTAAACAATTTGAGAAAGTAGGCATTCTCACTGAGGATAAGTGATAGTAAATGTGAAATAAGGTCACATAGCTAATTGGTGAGGATTATCTAACTGCGGGTTTTAAACAAACACAATGTTGCTTCCTACTGTAGGATTGTTTCCTCTTGTTTTCCCTTTTCCCAGAATGTTCCCAGCATATGGGATATTCTGAGGATGTGGAAATCAGGGCATTATTTTCTCTTTTGTACATCTGAAACAAGGAGGGATTCAATTAACTAAAATTAAAACAAAAGAAAACCTCTTGGGGCACCTGGATGTCTCAGTTGGTGGTGTCTGACTCTTGGTTTCCGCCCAGGTCATGATCTCAAGGTCTGTGAGTTCGAGCCCCACATCTGGCTCTGCCCTGATAGCATGGAACCTGCTTGGGATTCTCTCTGTCCCTTTCTCTCTGCCTCTCCCCTGCTCATGGGCTCACTTGCTCGCTCTCTCTCTCTCTCTCTCTCAAAATAAATAATTAAACTTAAGAAAAGAAAAGGAAAAAAAAACCTCTTAAGGTATTGCTGAAGAGTGAAGGAACTGATTTCTTCAATATGCTGTGACATTGCCGAAGAATGATTTTGGAGCTTCGCCGGACAAGAGGATAATTACAAAATAAATATAACTAGCAGTCTCCCATATAGATCACCCAGAGAAAGTATTAAAATCACCTTATTTCATTATAATTTTACAGCCGATATTATTAAGACTATTTTTCTGACTATACTTTTTGGCCACAACAGGAGGTTGTCATATGGAGATGAAATAAACATTACACGGTTGAAGATTTCATTAATCATATGAACACCTGTGGAAAAAAATAAGCCTTTTAGATCTCAGGCCCTGTTTTTTTCCACAAGAATTACTTACTATTAACTTACTGCTCTAGGGATTGGGGTTTTAAGATAGTTCCACTTCTCTAACAGGAAGAGAGAAAGCACAACTACAGTCTAATGTGTCTTTCTTTAAACTTATTATCTGTGATGCACCTAAAATTTCACTGTAATCCTTATAGTAGAAAGAGTGATTGAAAAGGATTCATATGGGGCACCTGGGTGGCTCAGCCAGTTAAGTGGCTGACTTCGGCTCAGACCATGATCTCGTGGTTCCTGGGCTCAAGCCCTGCGTTAGGCTCTGTGCTGACAGCTCGGAGCCTAGATCCTGCTTCGGATTCTGTGTCTCCCTCTCTTTCTGCCCCTCCCACACTCGTGCTCTGTCTCTGTCTCTCTCAAAAATAAACAAACATTAAAAAAAAAGAAAATGATTCATACAGCTTAATATTACTGGATTTGCCATTAGCAGGTGTAAGACATTAAACAAACCATCTATTATCTATGAGCTATGCATTTTTCACCTGCAAAATTTGTCATTAATACCATCCAGTAATATATTTATCAAAGTTTTCCTGGAAACCACAAGATATTACAGAATTCTAAGGTTTTACATATCATTTTATTATATATAATAATCATATATATTATATGGATGTTGTAATAGTCATATAGTTTATATGAATACATAATGATATGTGATATACTGTTATATAATATATGTAACAATATATATTACATTTAATTATATGAATTATCATCATTGTGTTTTGTATATTATATAATACATATTCATTGTGTGTAAGGAGTTTTTATCCCTAAGCATCTACAATTTAAAAAAAATCAGTAGGTGAAACAGAGTTTAAATATTTCTATTACGTGAAGGAGCCTTTCATAACTTTGTTTTATAGGTTCTTAAAGACAGGTATCTTTAAACTCTAATGTTGACAGCTGATCATAAGAAACTGGTTTCCATCTTCCATAAAATGCGTGATTAATTAGCAGAGACCATTAACTTAGTTTTGCTTCCATGTAATTTTGATTTATGTTTCTGGCCATTATCCGTATCATATTGTTTTTCACAGACTATTTTAAAAATCAGTCCCACTCATGGAAACTTAACCTAAGAAATTACCTGAAATAGGGATTCTTTAAAATTTCTTACATATAATGCCTAAAGATATTTATCTTAGCTATGTTTAGGATAGCAAATAATTGGGGAGGGGTTAAATTCACTAGAATATGTGGAGGGATTCAGTACACTGTGATCCATTCTTCTTTTGGAATATTATGCATCCAGAGTAACACGAGTTATAAAGAGTAATGACCCAAAGTAATGATGGCATGCAAAATTACAGGGCCCCAATGAGAATGAAGTCCACCTGGTATATAGGACTATAGGTGTTGAGTAGGCAAATCTGCTTTTGAATTTCAATTTTATCAATTACTAATTATATCATTAAGGGGAGATTAATATTTCGGATGCTATTTGCTTCATCTGTGAAACAGAAAATTTTTTTTCAAAGGGATTTGTGAGGATTATAAAGAGAAAATACACAGAATATCTAGCTCAATGCCTGGTTTACAAGCAATCATTTAAATACATGTTCATCATTTTCAATATTATCATCGTCATTATTATGCTGAATACCATGACAAAAACAAACAAAATAAAACAAAAACAAACAAAAATTACCAGCCTAAGAGACAGAGAAGAGAGAGAGCTACCTCCTGTTTTTCTGCAACAGTATTTTCTTTAGATAATGTCCCCAAAGCCAATAAGCAAGAAATCTTTATATGAATGTTATTTACAAATATGGGATAAGTTCCAGGAAAAATAGTTGGAAGGACTGAAAGCTGTTACTCTCAAGGAACAAGAATTGTCAGTAGGAAAGGTGGGTCGGGTTATTGCTGTTACTCATTATCAGCCTTGTAGTTTAATATGTATTCCATTGTGCATGTATCACATTGATAACAATGATAAATTACATTTAAAAAGAGAAATGCATTAGATGGGAAAATGGAACAAACTGTAGTCAGTTTCCTAATGCGCTAGGATAGTTGTTTAGAGCCCAGAATTGCCAAATTATAGCAGCTTGATACTCGATTACTGTTGTGTTTTCTGAGAAAGCCAGATTGGATCAACTCTGTTCTTACTTTCAGCTCTCTGTTATTTAAAAAAAAAAAAAATTTTTTTTTACATTTATTTATTTTTGAGAGACAGAGACAGAGCCCAAGTGGGGGTGGGGCAGAGAGAGAATGAGACACAGAATCCAAAGCAGGCTCCAGGCTCTGAGCTGTCAGCACAGAGCCCAACGCAGGGCTCAAACCCTGAGATCATGACCTGAGCCAAAGTCGGATGCATAACTGACTAAGCCACCCAGGCGCCCTGCTCTCTGTTATGTTAAAAACTTTGTCCCCAGACTATGCCTTCCCTTTCCACTTCTTCATCCTCTCCCGTATCCCCAGGAGTTACCCATCAATGGAACATTAGTGCGCGTACAGCCATACAAGCTTTCAGACCTGTGCGTGCATAAAATGTCAACAACTCTGTTTCATGTTTTATAACTTTTCATAAATCTTTCTATATTACTTTTTCGAACCTTATCAATGTTTCAATATTGATAAATATAGATCTAAGTCATAAATTAAACCAAAGTGTTTATCAGTACTGGTGGTCATAATATGACTGTTAGGTTGTTGGTTTGTTTTCTGTTTTTTTGTTTTTTTGATACTCTTCTTTATTATCCAAAGTTTTCAAAATGGGCACTGGCCCTTATTATGTCTTTATTTGTTATGGAAATCTCTCTGCAGCACTGCAGCCATAAAGAAAGTGAAGGAACAAGGAGGTCATTTATTAGTTCATGGAATGGCACTTAGGGAAGACAGACATAGCCTAGTGTTTTCTATTTAGCTTTGATGACATAATTACCATCTCCTTAGCCAAAAGTTGCATAAAGAGACATAATCTGCACAGATGAAAAGCATGTCAATAGTCTGCTGGCATTAGTTGAGTCTCTTCACACTGAGGGATGCACACTTCCAGAATCATTCATTAGAAGCCTAGCCAAGTCCGTATCATTCATTAACTGTCTCTTTACTGAATAGGAAAAATGAATGGAGCCCTTTAATCTGACATTAATAAATTGCAACCATTTGGGAAAGTATTCAAATGTAAAATGTTGAGGTTCATCGTTGAAATTATATTTGATGACTTGGGTTTGTTCTGGCTCATTTAAATACACAATTTCCATAGGATTTTATCCCTGATGGTGGGTGATAACAGATACTCTAGCTAAATCCGAGGGTGAGTTTAAGCAGGACTCAATGGGACCAAGATGCAAATTCACAGAACTGAATACTGGAAATACCCCTGAGGAACATCAAGGATAAGTAATTTTCAAACTTATAAAAACTCATCTTTTTTTTTCTTTAAAGAAATGTATAATTAAACAAATAGGCAAGTCTACTGGTCCCCTTTCACCTCATTTTACACATGGGGGAATTGAAGATCAAAAGGAAAGAGCAAGGAAGTTATACAATTCTTCCTTTAGATTTCAGTCATAAGTCCATCAAGAAGAATGAGTTTCTTCTGAAGTCCTTGTGGCATTTAGGAATGCTTTCTATAAGTAAATGGGAGAGAAAAGAGAATATATAAATTTTACTTTGTATCTCTGTATAAAGTGGCAAGCAAGTGTGTGCAATGTGTATATGATTTAGATGAGGATTAGAGACAGATGTTTTGCAAATAAGGTGACACTTGAAGTGGGCTTTGAAAGATGAGTGTTCATTGTATCAAAATGTGTTACTTCTTTTTGCTTCCTTCATTTCAACAAGACTATGACCTTCTTGAGGAAGGAGGCTATAATCTTTATTCATATTGGTATATACAGTGCCTGAATGATGCCCGGGTCAGACTGGAGTATATAAATATGGCCGGCATGTCTCAATTCAAGTTAAATTTGAGTACATACATTGAAAAGTCTAAACAAGAGTTAGAAACATCCCATGTGTTTGGCTTCAGAAATCTTCCAGGTTTTTCCTTAATACTCATTGGCTGCTAGATGAATTTTGACCTTGCTGTGGCTATGTTTGATGGGATGATTTTTGTTAAGAGTCTCTGTCACATTTCTCTAATACAATCACCTTTTCTGAAATGTATTAACATGCTTTATGGAAGTCCTGCATTTGTGTAATTTAAATGAACATTTGATGAACATTGGTAGTTTCTCTTGAAATATAGCATTCTACGATGTTGGTATGTTTGAAATTCTTGAAATAGGATATTTTGTTCACTGATTTAGAAAAACAGTAAATAGATGTTCAATCAGTTCAGACATAAGTATGGCATACTAGAATATAGGAATGATTCAGTAATGCAGAGAGATGATTGAAGAATTTAATGGACAGATTAAAAGTATATTACACATGTTATTTCTGCAAATAACAGCTCCATGATAGGAATGTAAGCAGAACTCAAAGTAGTAAGATATTTCTACGTAGAGATCCACAAGAATAAAATCAATTATTAGTGGATTTCTTTGAAGAAGTAAGACAGCCATTTGTTCATCTGTCCATCCATCCATTCATTTATGAAACATAAGCTAGGAGCCTACTCTATGCCAGGAAGAGATGTGTAAACATCAAATATGGCTATTATCTTTTCATGATATTTTTCTAATACCCCCCCCAAATTACTATTATTCACAAACTTCAAGCATGAGGACTGAAGTGCGTGTGAACTCTTCTATGGTCTTCCCGTTTCCTTTCAACACTCGTCAGAATCTTCAGAAGCTACTTCTGCGTTTTCATCCCTTAAACAATAAGAATAATTAAAATGATATTGTCCAGGGGCGCCCAGGTGGCTCGGTCGGTTAAGCGTCTGACGTCGGCCCAGGTCATGATCTCAAGGTTCGAGCCCCGCGTCGGCCTCTGTGCTGACAGCTAGGAGCCTGGAGCCTGCTTCCGATTCTGTGTCTCCCTCTCTCTCTGCCCCTCCCCAGCTCATGCTCGCACTCTGTTTCTGTCAAAAATAAATGAACTTAAAAAAATTTTTTTAAATGGTATTGTCCATACCATTTGTGGGTACTCTATAATTTTTTGCTATCAACCAAACACTAATTCATTTTTTTTTAAACAGATGTCAACATACACATCTGTTGTCCATAAGAGGTTCAGAGACTAATGGGGTTGGGGCAGGTATATAAACATAGTTTTCAAGAAAAACAGTTGCAAGGTGTGTTAGAGGTAAGGATTGATAACATGGAGCACAAAGGCAACATCATTTTTCCTTAGGACGTTGAACATACAGATTGACTGAAAGTCTCAATTCAACTAGTAATCCTTCTAGGGAAAGGAGATACAACTGGCAATTGGGCTCTAAGATCCTACACATTTTCTGAGCATGGTGTTTGCAGGATTTGACTTCAACCAATTCTTCATCCGCATCATCATTTCTTTCCTATTACAAACACTTCAGTGTAGTCCTAAGAATTACCAGTATTCTCCAAACATTCTGTTGACTTTTATAACGTTTTATACTCTCACTGTTTAATTGCACATTAATGCCTCACAGACAAGTACTTTGAAGGAAGTTTAGGCACCTGTCAGAACCTATTTCAAAAGCATTCAGATTAGTAAAATATTCAGTTGCCAACTTCTCTCCTCAAGCATGCACATAAACACATACCACGTACATCTATATAATAATCATAATATCTATTCATAAGAACCTATATTTTGTCCACTGCATAATAAGTTCTACAGCTTTATAGTAGAAGCGCCACTATTTTTATTAAAACCATAATTGGGAATAAAATTCCTCAGTGTTGCAAAAATGCAGGGATTTCACTTTCCTATTCGATTTTCTTAAAGAGCTAGCATTAAAGGGGTGCCTGGGGCTCATTCAGTATAGCATGTGACTCTTGATCTTGGAGTCATGAGTTCAAGCCCCGGTTGAGTGTAGAACCTACTTAAAAATAAACAAACAAGGGCACTTGGGTGGCTCAGCTGGTTGAGTGCCCAACTTGGGCTCAGGTCGTGATCTCGTGGTTCGTGAGTTTGAGCCCCACGTCAGGCTCTGTGCTGTCAGCGCAAAGCCCACTTCAGATCCTCTGTCCCCGCCCCCCTCCCCTGCTTGGGCTCTCTCAAAATTAAACATTAAAAAAATAAAAACAAACAAAAAATCCGAAACCAATGTGAAGTTTCTTGTTGAAAACTGCCATGCAAACTCAGCACAAATAATGACATGCAACGCTAGCTTTGTGTTCTTACAGCACAAATGATATTATAAAGCCAAACATTTTCCAGAGATCCCACGTGAGGGGAGATATTTCAAAATTAAGCAATTGTGTGATTATTCCAGATACTTCTATGAATACATCCAAGGTATTAAATCTAAAGCTTTAGCCACATATACCTTTTACTATCTGAAGTATACACCGAATTACATCATCTCTTGTTTATTAGTTCCAGGAGTGTTTCTGTGAGCTCCTTGGGATGTTCTGTGTAGGCAGTCATGTTATCTGTGAACAGATAGCTTCAGTGCTTTTTTCTCAGTTTATACTTTTGCACTAGCCGTTACTTCCAGTATGATGCTGAAAAGGAGTGGTAGAAGGGGACATCCTTGCCTGTTCCCATTCTCAGGGGGAAAGCATTTAATTTCCCATCATTAATTTTGATGACCCTTGTGGGTTTATTTCAGTTGTTCTTTACGAAAGTGAAAACCGTGCCCCCTATTCCTGGTTCACTAAGTTTTTGTTGGTTTGGTTGTGGATGGATTTTGGACTGCGTGAAATGCTTCTTATGCATCAACTTATATATGTTGTTGTTGTTTCCTCTTCAGCCTGTTGACATGGTGAATTACCTTGATTTTCAAATGGTAAACTAGCGCTTTTTATCGGGAATAAATCTCACTTGGCGGTGATGTATAATTCTTTTTTTTTTATTGTTGGCTTTGATTTGTGAATATTTTCTTGGAACATACAGCTTTCTCACTTTATTTCTAACATATAGGAAATGTTGGAATTTAAAGTTTTTAGCTGACCTATGTAAGCTTAGATAACCTCTGGTAACGAATAGACTAATTAAAAATATGTATATCTTATATTTGTGAGAACTAAGTAAAAATATAAATGTATGAAATGTTTACTTTGTATTCAATAAATTTGTTGATAAGTCAACTATGCACCCATTTTTTTAAAAAAATTATTACTGAAGTATAGTTGACACACAATGTTATATTAGTTTCAGGTACACACTATAATAGATTAACAATTCTTTTTATTATGCAATGTTTACCATGATAAGTATAGTTATGCTTTGTTACCATAAAGAATTATTGCAATAGTATTGACTTAGGTCCTATGCTGTACATTTCATCCCTGTAACTTATTTGTTTCATAACAGGAGGTTTGTATCTGTTAATCGCCTTCACCTATTTTGCCCATCTCCCCGTATTCCTCCCCTCTGGCCACCACCAGTTTGTTCTCTATTTACGAGTCTGTTTCTGTTTGTTTGTTCATTTGTTTTGTTTTTTAGATTCCACATGTAAGTGAAATCATATGGCATTTGTTTTTTTCTGTCTGACTTATTTCACTTAGCATAATACCCTCTATGTCCACCCATGTTGCTGTGAATGGTAAGATCTCATTCCTTTTTATGGTTGGGTAATGATAAAAATAATAATTATGTCTGCTCTTTATTGAGAATTTTATTCTTTGTCAGGCATTGTGCTTAAGTGTTTCAAAGGCATAATTTTACTGGCCATATAACTCCTTCGACTTAGAATTATTTTCACTTATATTTTACAGATCAAGAATATGGGGTTTAAACAGTCAAGTGACATGATCTATTGCGGTCGAGTTAGTACCCAAAACCAAATGTTTCTGATTCCCAAGTCATGATCTTTTTGTTTTACTATATTGTCTGATATATTCAGCATGCTGCCTTATCTTTGGTAGTCTCTGGAAAGCCTCCATATATGGAACTCTGGTTTGGATAACTATGACTTTACAAAGTTCTACAATTGTAAACATCCTGTAAATACTATGAAGTATAGCACATAACAATTTATAACTCCTATTAACATATAACTTAGAATTCAGGTGACGCGCTCACTGAAAGCCCTTGATGGATGAGTACATTTTTAGTTGGATGAACTCTAATAAAGACTATTTTTAGTGGAATACAACCTACAGTCAGGGGAAGAAAGAAGAAGTTCTGGTAAAACTGTTATTAGTTTCCTTTGTCTTGTGTGCCGGTGGGGATATAGAGACCTCACCAAAGATAGGGTAGGAAGAAACAAACAGTAAATGGCCTTTAATACAATGTTAAGGTTTCTCATTTTCCACAATAGGCAATGGGAATCTACTCATATTTCTGTGACAGAGTTGTGACAAGATCTGAGAAGAATCGCTATACTATTTAACAGGAGTCACAAAGTCAAATGCTCACAAGCCCCAGGACATACCACAAATTTATAAAACAAGCCTGAGGAATATAATCAGCTTCAGTGTCAAAAGGATAATAGACTGTGCCAGAGACCATGGAAAGGTCTTTGGAAAAGGAAATCCATGGCAGGGACTATCACTGCTTTATAGAAACTCAGGTCTCATGATGCCAGATGCAGATTCAAGAGATTAGACATCTGAACAACAATGTGGAATTTTATGGCTTTTAAATATTGGTAATAAATTCAAACATAAAACTCAAAACGCACAGGTCTGCTGGCAGGAATGGGTGTATGAATGCCCAGGTTAGGAGATTTTTGCTACAGATTCATAACATACAAGAAGAATAATTAGTGTCCACTAAAATAATAATCTATTAATAAGATATGATAGATAATATATAGAAAATATTTAATGCTATAAAGCAGTTTTTGTATATTATTCTCTTTAATCCTCCAACATGTGTATATGTAAATATATATGTATAAAATACACATTAGATGTATAGAGACACATTATATATACTTACGTACATATATATTATAAATGTATAAATGTATTTATATTTTATATGTATATGTTCTTCCTTTGTTTCCTCCTCTTTCTTTCTCTTTCTTTCTCTTTCTCTTTCTCTTTCTCTCCCAAGTTTCTTGCCTAAGGAATAATCTAAATAGGTAACTATCTTCTCTTGCAATAAAGACTATTATGATTAATCATGAAAGTCACTGAACATTTGTAATTGTCTCAGGCATACATCAAGTAACAAAGTTTGAGAAGTGGTTTAAAGATGTTTCTACTTTCAGTAGGCTTTTAAATTTCTTAAAATTTTATGGCATATAAACTGGAAAAAGTTGAGCAATAAAATACATAAAACCAACACTGGATTATAACCTAAAGAATTAAATAAGTATCTTTGAATCTATATTGATACAAGTAGATGACAACTATAAAAAAAGAAGAGAAAGGACAATTTTTTTACAGAAAATTTCAGTTGAGAAATGTGTTAATGAGTGAATGAAAGAGAAAATTGTTATTAGAATACTACAGTTTAAATTACTTCAGGCAACATCCACCAATAGATGCTAACCTTGGTGGGTAGGGGTTTGAGAAGAAACAGGACATTTGCATTGTCTCAAAAATATTTAATTACATGGGGTGCCTGGGTTGGGTCGGTCGGTTAAGCATCTGACTTGGGCTCAGGTCATGATCTCATGGGTTGTGAGCTGGAAGCCCATGTTGGGCTCTGCACTGACAGTGTGCAGCCTGCCTGGAATTCTCTCTCTCCTTCTCTCTCTGCCCCTCCCCCACTGGCGTGCTCTCTCTCTATTTATTTATAAATAAATAAACTTAAAAATTTTTTAAATATTTAATTACAAAAGGAAAATATAAGTTTATAGTGGATAAACCTGGCAGATACTGCCTTAACCAGGTGGATAAGGTCGACATCAGTAATAGTAAAACATATTGACATCAGGCACCCCCTGATACATCACCTTTGCGGCATCCTTCACAATATACAACTCAATTTAATAAAAAGTAAACATCAGATACAGTCAATTAAGAAGCACCCCATGAAGTAACTGGCCAATGCATTTCAAAAAATCTCAAGGTCACCGGAGACCAGGAAAGACTGTGGAACAGCGGCATGTTAGGAGACATGCAGACACAGCTGAATGCAATGTGGGGACACGGGATCAGAAAAAGGACATTATTGGGAAAAGTGGTAAAACCTAAATATCTATTCTTCAGTTCATTGTTTTGTCCCGATGTTAATTTTTTAATGTTGATAATTTTATTGTAAGGAAACTGGATGAAAGGTATCAGGGAACTCTGTACTATCTTTGCTACTCTTCTTGAAATCTTAAATTATCTCAAGAAGTTAAAATACAAAATTAAAATATAACCATACACGCACACAGCTTCTGGCATAGGTTGTAAATGACTAAAATTTAGAGCAAACACTTAGCATTTTAAATCTCACGTTCATTTTTAGATAGAGCGTAAGTGATTGAGATGCTAACCCCATCAACTCTCCTAACCACACTCAGCTTGTATTTGTGTTTTTCCTCCTTAACAGAGAGGTCAATGTTTCTAGAAGTTTTGTATGCATAAGAGTCATCTGAGGAGACTGACATATATTTCCAATTCTCAGCTCCCTTTAGAAACTCCTGGGGTCAAGGAAACTTAATTTTTAAGAGAAACAGGTGATTCTGAAGTAGGTGTTCCACAACTCCCTTTTCAAGGACACTGATACAGATCTAATTATAGGACTGGCTATGCCCAATGAATATTCTTGATGAGTGGATTTGTGACCCATTGAGCACAGGGTAACCGCACATTCATAATGACCGCAATGATCTTATTCAGCAGTAACCTAATCCAGGGTTTTTTTTAACCCTTATGAAACGTAAGAATCCCTTGCAGGGCCTGATCTGTTACCTCGTGTCTCTGACTCCTGTTCGCACATCCACGTGCACATACGTGTGAGAAGTCAGACATTTGACTATCCATTTGTTAGTAAGCATTCTAGGCAAGTCAGGTACACATGTTTCTTGGCACAAACGATGAAAAAGATATTAGAAGAACGTATTTGTAGCTATCAATATGTAAGCTATGTTAGTGAATGAGTTTATAAGTTGACTATAGATACAATTCAGTGACAGGGACAGAGTTCCTGGAAATAAGGGTTCCAAGGAAATAATTTATTACAATGTATTTCTGTCACTTTTAATAAATATATGCACATATACATATACTTATATACATATTCATATTGCCACTGCATTTTTGTGTTAGAAAATATATCTCTCAACATGAATTAGTCAGATTTTTTGGTCAGATGAAAAAAAAATGTTTATTTATTTATTAAAGGGAGGGAAAGAGAAAAGCAGAGAGAGGGAGAGAGAGAGAGAATCCCAAGCAGCCTTCACACTGTCAGTGCTGAGCCTGACGTGGGGCTTGATCCCTTGAACTAGGAGATCATGACCTGAGCTGAAATCAAGAGTCGGATATTTAACTGAGTGACCTAGGCACCCCTGGAATTAGTCAGATTTTATACTTTAAATTTGAAAAGTTTTGTTTATTATCATGAATAGTTTAAGTTATTTCTATGTATATTGTACAGCGTGCCTTTCAAATCATGTTAATGTCTATTTAATAGTCAAGACAATACCATATGATGGACAAGACCATAGGCTGTGGATCGATAGTCCACGTTTTCAGTTCTGTCGTCTTAAGCCAATTATTTCAGTTCTTTCTGCCTCCATCTCTTCATCTGCTGAATATGATTGATAATTATACTCCTATAATTTCTTTGAATATGAATATGAGTTAACACCAATTATATCAGATCTAACACACCATCAGTTGTAAGATAAACCACTGTGTTTTGTACCACTGAGAATGAAACATGTACATGCTGCCAGTATTTAGGAAAAGATGCATTCAATTTTAGGAGACACCTGATTTCAGTGATGTTCAGATTTGTGGAAGAAAAAAAAAGGTGTACCTTACAATTGATTATACGCATTATGTAAAAAGTGATGGGGTAATTCTAGAATGATTTGTATTATTAGGTCAAATGTTTTTTGCCCATTTGACAAATGAGGAAACTTTGATAAAAGGGAGTAAATAATTTGTTGAAGGCCAACAGCCAATCTGATTTAGGAATGCAATTAACGTTTCCTGATTGCTAGATTGGTGTAATTTCTAATTTCCATGCTTCAGAAATATGAATTATTTATAATAGAAATAACAAGTAGAAAATTTTGTCGCCTATTTGATATGATATGTTAGTTTTATAGAAAGATATTTAGCTTACAGATTTTATTCTAAATTAGTTGTATTTTGTTTTACAAATGTAATTTAGGTGATACATTGGGATTACAGCCTTTATCTCAAGGTAGCTTTTAATTCTTTTTTTTTAAATTTTTTTAATGTTTATTTATTTTTGAGAGAGAGAGAGAGAGAGAGAGAGAAGAAGGGGAAGAGAGACAGGGAGACACAGAATCCGAAGCAGGTTCCAGGCTCCAAGCTGTCAGCACAGAGTCTGACACGGGGCTCAAACCCATGAACCACAAGATCATGACCTGAGCTGAAGTCAGACGCTTAACCAACTGAGCTACCCAGGTGCCCCTCAATGCAGCTTTTTAAATGAGACTTCCTTCAAATGATTGTCTTGAGTTTGCCAATTTCAATACATAAAAATAATATAACTGCACTTAAATGATTTGAAATAAAGTTGAAAATATAAAATTCAAAAATACACATACACAAATTAACATGCTAATTTATGCATTGACATGTTACCAGTGAGGAAGCACAGATACAAAGAAGTTATGCTACTTGCTAATTATTCAAATAAAATTTAAAATTGACTTAAAATTTCTGTGCATCTTGAATGAGTTTTTGCCACTGCTCCTGTACTGGGGTCCAGGGATCTGTCTTTCCCAGTTAGAATCTACCCCTCAGGAGTCAAATTAATTTTGCTAAACATCTCTGTTTTGTTCTTTCATTTAGATGTATTTTTGGTCCTCAAAATATTAGCGGAAAATACTCTATGGTTTTCGGGCCAACTCAATTTTATAAGTGCATAATTTCACTAGAAATTTCTCGCTAGTAAAATGAGAGGGAAATCCTGCCACAACCTGTCATCATTCAGGGCAAGACTGGCCTGAGCCAGTTGACAGTCATTTATCTTTGCATTAGTGTGTTACACAAGTTATTGAGTATAATGATTATTTGATGAGACAAGCTATTAAAATGGATTCTGGCAAAGATCAAGACTAGTAGAAAACTCTTATTTATTTTAATTTTTGTCCCCATCTCCAGTTGCCAGGACAAGCCTGCTAACACTTTGATCAGCCAATGTAAGAACAGATACGATGGCCTGAGGGTATCATGAATGAGTGAAAAGAGAAACTCAGAAGTGAAGTGCCTGCTTTGTGCCAGGTACTTAAATCAATTCCAGAGTCTGGTTTGAGTGCCCATAGTTCTTTCTGCCACATTTAAATATAGCAATTTTATTAAGGAAAAATTATTCTTAAGGCTGTTATGAGGGCTTTCACTATGGATAGCATAGTGGGACAATTTATGTATTTGTAGATAGTCTTTACAAATAGCCTGAAGATTCTAAATCTTATTAGAGGGTTGAGTTCAACATGGAACTATCTGAAGCATCACAGTGAAAGGGGGTTGAGTTGGAATCGTAAGAGTAGGTCCATAAAGACAGGCTATTCCTGAAGACCTTGGAAATCTTTGTTTCTCTAACGTAAGGGTTTGAATTGCTAAGGTATCCCAAATTGTCTACTCGCCTCTGTGCGTCCCCTACATCCAGTGACTTCTGAGCATATAATCAGATATTGGAAGTCTCTGCAGGTATTGACATTCTACAAAATGCAGTCACATAAGCTTTCATGAGAATTGGCTGAGCTCTCTCTAATTAGAGTGTAAGTTAGTAATTGGCCATCCCTTAGAGAAGGGTAATCACACCAATACTTACATGGTAGACTTGTGAAAAAGACATCACAGTCTTTGTTTATGTCTACATATCTCAAAGAAACCAGGGATATCACAAATTCCTTATGGCAATGCACTAGGCTTTGAGAGGGGCAGGAATTTGCTTTCTTCTTATATGGCTGGTGTGTTTCCAAAATCACTCGCTTCTTCCTTTCCAATTCCTTTTTCTAATTTCTTCTAAATCGATGTCACTATAGATGGCAATACCTCAACCCACAGAGCACAAAACCTATTTGAGGCACTTTAATTATGTGATATCCAATATCAAGGTTGATTTGTCTCATAGCAAAATTAGTATAATTGTATCTTTTTTTTTTCTTTAAAAAAGCCAGTAAATTTTAAGCGGTTTTCCTATGTAGGGGGAATTAAGTTGAATTAAGTTTTAACTTATGGAAACTTTATCAAATTAGGATAAATGAGGCAAAGAGTTTTCATAACATAGCTCGAATTAAACTTATTAAAGTTATAGTCTCAGCAATATGTGTTAAAGAAAACTATGGTTAATATTAAGAGGTCAAGTGGTAAATACAAAACAAAACAAAATTTTCACCCCCTAAACGAATGGCCTGTAGTTTGTTCTTTGACTTAAGCTACACCTTTAATTTAATTTTTTTTTTTTTTGACTTAAGCTACATATTTTACACAGTAGCGTCAGGATCACAAATCATTTTGAAATGTCATAAAAATGTTCCGAGTTTGTAGTTGGAAGAGTTTAGAGGTACTATTTCAAGTGTCATATTTTCTTTGTTCAACAATCCACTTGTAGGTTATTCTGACCCACCTTGGGAAAAAAAAAAAATGAAAGTAGAATGGCATTTTGGAAATAAATCTTCATTCTGAAAACTTCTTGAATGATGAACTCAGCAAGGTATACTTAAAATGAAAATGTCTTTGCCAATCCCTCTGTCAAATTTCACGTGCATTTTTATTGCCAGATTTCTTTTCTTTCCACTTTTACAAAAATCCCAATACATAAATAGTGCCCACAGATGTATGGCCTAATAATGCATTACGGTAATTCAATACATATTAAAAGCCTGAAAGATATTAAGAAGAGAGTTATTTTTTTTAATTTTTATTAATGTTTATTCATTTTTGAGAGAGACAGAGTGTGAGCAGGAGAGGGGCAGAGAGAGAAGCAGACACAGAACTCAAAGCAGGTTCCAGGCTCTGAGCTGTCAGCACAGAGCCCTACGTGGGGCTGGAACTCATGAACCGTGAGATCATGACCTGAGCTGAAGTTGGACGCTTAACTTAGTGAGCTACCCAGGTGCCTAAGAAGAGAGTTCTAATAGATTCCTTATGGAGGAAAAATATTATTAGATGAAAAAAAATTAATGATCTCTTTTTGATAGAGGGAAACTATATTTTATTTTATTTTTCTTAATTGGGTTGTAAATTATTTATCATCAAAATTCACAAAAATCTTTTAGGCTACCCAGAGGATTCCCTGAGTTAGAATTTCTCATTTAGAAATACTTTCTTTAAATTTTGATATAGATCATATAACTTCATGTTCTGCTCATTTTCTTTCTGTCTACTCCTCTGGCTTTGATTTGGGAGATTCCAAGTGAGATAACCTTGTTTAAAAAAAAAATAGTTACTTATAAAATAGAAGTATTATAATTAGATTACAGACTCTTTGCTAAGAATTAAGAGAGAATAATGTTGGATGGAAACATAAAGATAATTTAGTCAAATGCCCACAGTTTTCCTCTAATGTCACTATAGGAACAGAAAACAACAACAACAACACCCCCATAAAACCCATAAAGCATGTTTTCTTTTAAAAAGATCAGGGTTAAAAAATTGGAAACAATATCTAGAATATTTGAAATCAGAACATGTATTTATATAGCTATTTCTATCCATAGAAATCTCTAGAACCATTCCCTTGAAAATAAGAATGTGTGAAACAAGAAATCGATCTTGACATGTTTCTTGATAGTTTAAATGGAACCTATCCAAATATCAAGGTACAGGTTAGGCATTACTGACCATTCCAAGGTCCTTATATTTATTGAGATAATAACAAAAGGGTTGAAACTCTACTTGACAAATGCAGAAATAAATGAAAGTTGTACTATTTTCTAAAGAAAGGAGCTGTGTGTGACTAATACTTTCTCCTTTCACTCAACTAACAAGGAGCATCATCTGTGTGTAAGGTGTAGGGAAGGCATCTGAATATAGAGATGAAATATGCATCTGTGTTCATGAAATTTATGGGGATATGCAGATAATATAGAAGTTTTACCAGCTAATCCTTATACAGGAGATACAGAGATTAAAACATCTAAGTGAGCTGTTCAAACGCCCAGAGTAGAAGGCTTGCCATTTCTCCTTGCTTTCCCTCACTAAGCACAGACATAAACGCTGGAAGTGGTGCAGGGGTCCAGTAAAGGAGAACCCCGAAACATGGTAAGAATAAAGAGAGCTGGTATAGATCTCAGGGTTTGAGCAATAGCACTGCATCGGGTTGTCTTGTGTCTTCCTGCATAATAGAGAAAGGCCATCCGTACCTGGTATTTTCCCATCTGTGACATAGCAGCAGAAGGTGGTCCAGGTAAGCTCATTATTTTCCTAGACCACAGAGCAGTCTAGATAACACCAGATGAGACTGAAACAGGGGAAATACTCTCCTTAACCACCTGACCTGAGAGTGTGCTTTTCTGTTGCCAAGAAATACCTGGCCTGGAGGGAGAGCCTACAGGAGAGGGCCAGCTCCGGCTGCCAGCCTGGAAGGAAATGGAAGGCTGGCAGGACTAAGACCCACAGGACTAAAACTTTCCAGTCCAGCAGCCAAGTGGCACCAGCTAGAGGGTCCAAACACACTCCCCACCCACCGTGGAGAACCATCTTTTGCCGCCTCAGGCAGGAGCCCCACCACCAGCTCAACCAAGGACACTAAAATTACACTGCAAAGGCTGAAAATCAAACCACTGTTGCAATCCCAGCCCACCGAAGTAGGACTGGATTCTCATGCTAAGCCAAGGCAGTGTGAACGCCTACTCACACAAAAGAAGTCAAGAAGTCATTACCTCATAATAAAAGGATCAGCCCAGTAACTAGACATAGCAATTCCAAATGTGCACAGATTTGAAAAATACACGAAACAAAAACTGACAGAGTTAAAGGGACAAATCCACAGTTGGAGGTGGAGGCTAGAACACTGCCATTACAACAACGGGTAGGATTACTAGAAAATCAGCAAGGATCTAGAATGTTTGAACAATACATTCGACTAAGAGGGTCTAACTGACAAATATATAGACCACTTTAGCCAATAGTAACAACATACAGGACTTTTTTTTTTTAGGCTTCCATGGAGCACTCACCAAGAAAGACAGCATTGTGGCCGCTAAGACAAGCCTCAACAATGTCAAAGAATTGAAATGATACAAACTGTGTTGTCTGACCACAGTAAGATCAAACTAGAAACAAGACAACAGGAACGACATTAACAGAGTAACAAGAGGATTCTCTGAATAGGTGGGAAATAGCACACTTCTAAATAATCCATGGGTCAAAGATGAGGTCTCAAAGGATCTAAAAATAACACTACTAAGTACTACTGAAAAGAACACATAGAAAGCAATTCTATACAATGACTAACTGGGTGTTACTCCAGTGATGCAGCGATGACTCAACATTACACAATCATTGTAACTAATAATATCAACAGACTAAAGAAGAAAAACCACGTGATCATATCCATTGATGTATAAAAATAATTGGACCAGAGTCAACATCAATGTATGGTAAAAACTCTCAGAAAATTAGGGATAGAGAATGTCCTCAAATTGATGAAGAGTATTTACCAGAGACCTGCAGGTCACATTGTGCTTAACGATGAAAGACTAAATGCTAAGATTGGAGGGTTAAAAAGAAGTTAAAACTCAACCAGAGTCTGGTATTTACATAAGAAAAGAGAACCAAAAATAGCCGCACCAGCTTTGAAGTCAGGTGTGCACCATGACTGTGACATCTATAGTGTCGTGTATCTGCATAGCCAATCCTGGAAGAACATTGGTCTGCAACCTAGTACCAGAGATCCATGGGTCAGGTGCAAGGTAAATGGATTAAACAGAGCTGTTAACAGAATAAAAAAATAGCAGTGTTATAAAACTAAAGCATGCCTTCCTTAGTCTGTGAGTAATCTGACATGTATACCAGAATAATACTATGTTTCTTAATGATGATATCAAAGCAATATATCACTGTGATTACAATATGTTGAGATGCTGCATCACAGCTGTCCAAGAGCTGCAGCCTGTTTGGCTGCCCCACAGCAATACTGCAATTTTAATTAACATTTGGGGAGCAGCAGATCAGTTCAACAGTCCTTCTCATTTAATTGATAGCCTTTTGAAAATTGAGCTGCTTGTTTCATGCATGGACCATTGCTTCCCACCTGCAGGATTTATTTGGATGGCTACCTGTTAAATCTTATCTGTAATCATCATGAATTTGAATGCCCATCATTTCTGTTTTGAAGTGCATTTCAAGGAATGAGCTCAAATGTTAAAGAAGCCATTTTGTAACAGAAAAGGAGAGAATAGTTTTTTTCTATTTGGATACTTCCCAGAGAAAATCTAGAGGATATTCTATTTTTTTATACTGCTTTAATGTTTAAACAAGCACGCAGGTCTATTTCATAGATGCTAATATTAGTCCTTGAGGTAGAAATGATATAATAATAATAATTCCATGGATATGTTTTCAGACATATTGTGGACACTGTTGCTTGTGTATCCAATGTCATTCTCTTCTTCCTCCTCAACAGAGTCCCAAAATTCTTCAGGTATTTACCTCTCTGACAACTTGGCCAATCTCTTTCAGAAAATAATGAGCCTATTCACAGCTCCACTGAGTAGTTTGAGAAAATCAGAATAACTGTATCTCCTTTTTTGATATTTGAAGAATGGTGATGCTGATCTAATACAGATCAATAAGATACCGGGAGTAGTTTACCAAAGCTTCTGTGAAAGTACTCTCCTATCACTTCCAAGGGGTGAGGGTATCCTTAAATATCTCAGTTTTTGTACCAAATCTTTAAGAAAGCCATCCTGTCTTCGAAATCTCATTTATGATGTCCTGCAATCTAGTGAGAAAGGAATTTCTTGGATATAAATGTAATCAGTTCTGGGAAATGTCATTAATGATCAGACAAGATGTAGACTGATAATTGACCATTTAATTTAACAATATGGAGACCAAATTGAGGACCTTGATAACATCAAGTGCCCTGGGGTATTGGAAACCAAAGCTTGAATGGGGAGGGTTCAAAAAGATGTGGAAGAACAAATTACAGACAATTGGAGACAATGCAATTGTCCATCAACAGATGAAGGGATAAATGGAATATTGTATATATACACATACTGCCTATAATATATGTTTCATATAACATGTTTCATATAGTATATATCATATGCATAATACATATATAATATGTATCATATATACATTTCACATATATATGAAACTGAATATTATTCAGCCATAAAAAGGAATGTATGCTACAGTAGGGATGAACCTTGGATATGTTATACTAAGTGAAAGAAACCAGTCGCAGAGGAATAAATATTGATTTAATGATTCCACTTATATGAAATATTCAGAATAGGCAGATTTATTGTGCAACTACCAAGGGCTGGGGGAGTGGAAAATGGGGAGTCATTGGTTAATGAGTATGGGGTTTCTGGTTGAGGTGGGAGGTTTTGGAATAGATAGTTGTGATGGTTACACAACATTGTGATTTTAAAATACCACTGAATTATACGCTTAAAAAATGGTTAAAATGGCAGATTTTGTACTATATATATCTCTCTCGCCACGATAAAACCTTAAATATTACCAATAATCAGTATAGACAAATCTTATACAGAATTTTTATAAAGTAAGTAGAGATATTGAGTGCTAGCTGGACAAGTCAGTACGAGGAAACACAGTCTGGAAAACCGTAAAAATCAGAGTATTGTGATTATCGTAATTGATGACACTTAAGGACAGAAATAAATTTTCAATAATGACATTTTGAGAATGTCGCCGTGGAAACATTTTAACGATAGCTGAAAGAGAAGTGGGAAACAAAGGTTTTCTCCTTGAAAATCAAGACTGTAAAACGATATCTTTTGAAAAGGACATAGTTGGCTCTTTGGAAGTAACGAAGAGGTGGGTCAAACTGTATTATATACACATCATTGTGAAGGACAAGAGGTGTGTACTGTGTGTTCAATCATCCCATGGACTCTATTGACAAGTGTTTTTATGTGGAGGGAATATATTATTAGGCTTGCAGTTATTAAACTAAAAATGCTATGAAAGGTTATTCTAATTAAAAACTCTTCTAGAGGTGAGAAAGAAGTCACTGATGAAGCACTTGCTCAAATCACTAGTTTAACTCAGATTAATGAATCTACAAAGTAGTCACAGATTGAATAGGATATAAAACAGTAGAAGGCATCCTCTTTACTGCATGCTCGATAATCAGGACACAAACTTTTTTAGATGAAAAATGCCAACAAAGTTATTCATTTAATTGTAATAAATTAAAGCCCAAAACCAAACCAAAAAAAAATTAAGTTCAGGGCATAAATGTGTTATGAACACATTTTATATTCCTAAGTTACATGTTTACACTTCTGTGTGTAGAAGCAACCTGTTTTTCATGTATACTTGTTTTTCTGCCAACTTATGTTACTCTCACTCAAATTAGAGCTAGAGATATTTGAATATGTGATTGCAAAAACAATGTAGGAATGGCCACTAAAATAGAAATAGGCATAAGACAGAGACACTTAAATCAGAATGGGAACTAAGGAAGGTCTTCCTGGAGAGGGTTCTATTCGTCTCATGCCTCTTAAAAGATGAATGTAAACCAGCTCAAATATAACATGCATTGACGAAGGATGTACGTAGCTAAGGGAAATTATGAAAACATCATCTATGAGCAGTAAGTCCCGTGCAATAATTGTGGTGCAATTGTAATTATAGCAGGAGAAAAAGGATCAAACTAGATGACTCACGTTTTCTTTTGATTTATGATATACTTTTTTACCTGACAGCACTTTGAGAGAATTACATGAGAAAACGTACATGAGCAAAATTGTTCTTTCTTCATGGCTACATTGGATTTTGCACCAGTTCATTCATTAGAGAACAACTCACTAAGCACCTGCTACGTCCAAGGCCCCATGCTAAGATTGAGTGACACATCATGAACTAAAATGAACGGAATACCCCCGCCTTAGTTCATATTCTTGAAATAGGTTATCTTTTCTTTAGTCCTTGCTTCATTCGCATGTCTCTGTATGAGATGGTGATAAAGATCCTCAGATGACCCCCTAGTTATTGAGACATGCTTGCAGCCATGATTCCCTGTTGCTTTTCCACAAACTACAGACAGACTATGAAACAACTTCCTTGTTAAGTAAGATTTGCAAAACCAAACCAACCAAAAAAACAGGTGAGGAGGATTAACAGACTGCTCTTTAGGTTCGTCTAAGTGAGGCATCTTTTGTACTTTGATAATAATGGCAATAGGGATACGTAACTCTTTCAAATGCTTATTATGTGCCAGTGCAGGACCATAAAGCCCCATACATGCATAATTTTCTTCAATCCTCACAACTCTATGCCATTTAACACTAGTTTATATGTTTTTTAAATTTATTTTCCTAAGCTACATAGTTACGAAGTAGCAAACATAGATTTTAGTTTTTACTTTATGTTTAGAGGAGGGGAGGAGGGGAGAGAGGCCAAGGCAAAGGGAGAGAGAGCTCCACGTCCAAAGGGTACAATGCAGGGCTCGATCTCAGGACCCTGAGATCATGACCTGAGCTGAAATCAAGAGTTGGACGCTTAACCGATTGAGCCACCCAGGCGCCCCAAAATGTAGATTTTAAACCCAGGTGTCCTATAGAGCGTGCACTGTTCTAGCCTCTGAGACTTACTTTTCTAATTCTCCCAGATTTTGAACCTTGATGTGAAACATGGCCCAGACAAATGCAGACTCTGTATCTTGAGCAGTTGCCCGATCAGCCAATGAAATAAATAAAATATAATATACCACTGCTATCCTTGAATCACATAGGTTGTTCTATGCGGAATGGGATGATTGGTAGTAAATAGATTCTAATATAATTTTCAAATTAAATGAAATGTAAAGGAGACTGAAAACATTCACACGTAACTATATAAATGCTATTAAAGAATTTGTCATATCTTAATATTCTAGATTTTTATTCATATTATTTATATATATCATATATACATAAAATAATTGTACACATGTAACACTTATGATATGCGTGTATGCATTAATCTTTCTTCCTCACTTTGTCATAAATTTTATACTTACTTTGAACTTTAGAAGGACTTTGAACGTTATAATCAAATATATACACAGCATCCCCAACTCCCATTCTCTTTACAGCAGGGGAAATCAAGAATAAAATCAAGATTCTTCTCTCTTCAAATCATTTGTATAAGTATATATTCTACAAGTACAACAAAGAATATCCGACAAACCAGGGTTGATAAAGTCCCAGATTAGTTTTTGGCTGAGCCAGCTTAAATGCTGAAATGTTTCAGCATAAGAAGGTAGCTATTTGTTATGCTTCACAAAATACTTGGCATTATTAATTCTACTTACACTGTTACCTCTATTAATATTAAACAAGTTTTATTATCATCAGTACCATCTATTATTTTTAATGTTTTTTTGGGCCATATAAGTGTGTTTACATATATCGTATAGATTAATCATCATTCAACATTTAGCAGATAAGGGAACCGAGAAAGAGAATAAACAGCATGTTCAGCACCACCCAACTTACGAGTCCCATTTTCTCTTGTTTTATTTAACACACCCCGTTCATCTATCACCATTACTGAAGACCCCACTGTAGGCCATGCGCTGTGTTTTTACACATGTTATTCATTCCTCAGTAAATTACTTACATTTTTAGGTAATGGCGGTCAATGATAATGGTAAACGCTTTCACAGTGCTTTAAAATAATCTAGAGAGCATATTAGGTTTACAATCACAGGTACATTTCTAGAAACTTTTAAGGGATAGACCTGTTTGTTATCCCAGGTTTGCAAGCAGGAAACTCAAACCCAGAGTAATAAAATGATTTGTAAAACTCCAGGCAGCTGGGTATGCCGGTTAAGATTAGAACCTAGGTGTTCTGAATTGTGACACTACTTCCTCTCATTATACCTCACTGACATGTACTAGCCTTAGTGAACTCTCTGCTGAAAGCATTCCACTATTCTGCCTCCCCTGTGTACCTGATTAATGTTTACAGAACTTAGACAGCTATTCATTTTAAGTATTATGTTATATACAAAGGCTAGTCAGATTAACGAGAGCTTTAGGATTGATTGAAGTGTTTATCATCTTCAGGAGTTTGACTTTCAAAAAAATAAAATCCATTCCAAAAAGTATGTGGGTGGAAGGTCTTTGCAGTGTTAATTTCCAATTGGTAGTGTTGTAGTTAATTTCCAATTTTAGGTAGTGTTGTAGCCAACATTTCCACTAAGAGAGACATACATTTTTGAGCAAGATGGACACTGTTAAAAAGAATTTTATTTTGATCCATAAAAACTGAGATCATTTCTATTTTCAGCAATAAATAATTATTACTATGTATTTTCCCCTAGGACAAAGAAGTGTCTATTAAGGGAACAGTACTTGGCTTTTGTCATGATTCTGGTCCTTTGACATTGCTACTCACTCCTAAATTAGCTTTCTCCTTGTACTCAGAGAAAGCAGAAAGCCGCCTTGGCAATGCAGGGTGTTACGTCCTCATGGTATTCATGAACAGGGAACGAGAGCCCCCGGTTTGTGAAATCAAGATGTCTGAGAGTCGATGTGCCCAAGGTTTTCTCTTTAATCAGCTGCGGTACGCTGCACCCTGAACTCAAATTATCCCTGCAACAGGAGTAATCAGGGCAGAATAAAACCTGGGTGATTCTCCTTGGCCCAGTTTATCTTCTCACAGCCACGGGGAAGGTTGCTGCATCAATCAAGTCTCCAAATAAAAAGGTAATTATTTCTTGATTTCTCTGGAGCAGATGCAGTGAGAACAAGGTTGCTTCCACTGAGAGTCCCTACCGTGTTGCCAAACAGCAGCGGTTATCTTAGAAGACAGAAGTAATTACTTGCAAGATGTTCCTGTCTTTTTAGGTAGGGCTGAGCGCTCCTCATTAAGATTCACTTGGCATTGGAGCAACTACCACGGGTCAGGCACAATACTAGATATTTTCATGTGCATTTAGTGATTTAAGTGCACTTAAACTTCTGACGTGGGCACGCATACACACGCACATGCCTGTATGAACACTGTAAAGTGTGCATCATCCTCTTACCAAAGTGAGCGAACAGGTCAGGTGAGCAAGTGACATGACCAAGGACTCAGAGCTTGCGGGTGGCTCAGGCATAATTCAAGCCTGTGTTACCACATCCCATGCTCTTCCTCCCCCCTTTTCCTTATGAACATGTAGTAGCTTACAAAGCCTGTTTCTAATGCAGAGCACACACATCCGTACATACACTGTAACAACCTGTCATTGCCGTTTTAAGTATTTATGACAGTAGTTCTAATCCTCTCTTTTTCCTCAGTTGGGTCACAGGAAATGGGAGGAACACCCTGGGTTTTATCCTAAAGAGATATTGAGAGATACTTAAAGGATTTTTAAAAAATGCCAGTATTATTCTTTCAAAGCTTACTTAACTCATGAACTCCTGTAGCCAAACATGAAATATTATGTGAAATATAGCAATTAGCTATATTCAGCATTCCATTTCTTTTTCATGTCACCTGGGAGAAAACTTACATTATATATTTGATCTAGCCATTGAATTAGTGACTGGACTATTTTGCCTTACAACTCTCCAGTTCTATAGAAGATTGGAAACTGAGATGATTTTCCAATGAAAGCTTAGCTTTCTAATGACTAGAACCAAAGCATTATCAGTCTTATAAGAGAAAAAAAAAATTCTGAGGTAATGTGTATGATTTTGGTTAAAAGTAACGAATTTCCTTTTTTTAAGAAATCGTCTTGCACTGTTATTTTTACAATCAAAACATTAATAAAGACAAAAGAAAAAGAGCATCACCTCCTTTGCTAGACCAGGGTTTCTCAACCTCAGCGCAGCGAATATTTTATGAAGTGTAATTCTTTGTTTTCCTATCTTATGCATTCGTTGTAAGATGTTTAAAAGCATCTCTACCCAACACCCATTGGATGCCAGTAGCACCCTTCACCAGTAGACACACACACACACACACACACACACACACCAGACATTGCCAAATGTCCTGTAAGGGCAAAATTACTCTCAGTTGAGAACCATTGGTCTAATGATCAACTCTTGGGTCCAGACCCATCGATTTGCAGCTGGACCACGAATTGAGAAAGTACACTATTACCCCTTTAAACACGTGTTGCTATAGTGCTTGCTATGATAAGGTATCCAGGTTCCAGTTCGTTTCCACACAGGCTGGAAATACTGCCAGCAGAGAGCTTTCAGCTTGCAGTCCCCATTGGAGTTCTTCAGATGAAGAGAGTCATCTTGCTCAATGTCACTTTGCCCTTCTGGGGCAGCCTGTATCCATGCTGGGGTAATAAAGGCCCAGTTGTTTTTTTTTTTTTTTCTCAGATTCAGAACAGATCTGAGGGACCCTCCAGATTTAGATCTCTCCAAGAGTTGGAGGAAGCTTTCACTGAGAATGGAAACTGCTGCTGCTGTGCAATCTTGTTTTCTTTCCTTCCCTTCCACAGGCAGTATTCTCAAAATAAATAGTTCCCTAATGAATCTGCTTCACATCAGGCCCTTCTTCCCAGGGAACCTGAACAAAAAGGGCTGGTATCCAAATTGGTCTGAGAAAAATGTTTTGCAGTTGGATTTTGCCCTTGGATTACCTACTGCCCCAATGGAAAAGGGGACTCCATCACCGGTGGTAGGCAGAATGCAGGTAACCCCTGGTACAAGGTAGAGAGTTATCCAGAAAACTTTCAGTGGTGGTGAACTGAGATAGTAAACATTCAGGAAAGCAGTGGGAGGGAATTCACTAGGTGATGTGATGTTAAATATTTGAGGAATGTTGGGAGCAAAGTAGTTATAAGGAGAGTAGAATTGAGTAGTTTTGCTAAGCTTGATATATGCTTTGGAAAAGGTAACAAAGATATGACTGACTAATTTAGACTTAAACTCGAAGCATGGATGCAAATGGATATGTTGTAGTATATAAAGAGGATCTCATTTGTTGCAGCTAGAGCAAAGAATGCTGGAGACCAGGTCTTAATCACAAGAGTAGCAGAGCTATGAAGAAAGTTAATTTTCTCAAATTAAGCAGGTCTACTATGACATCACTGGAACTCAGACTGGGAAGAATGGGAGTCTGTATTATGAAATGAGAATATCTTAGTTAATGCATCTGAAAATATCGTATCCCCATGTTCCCCTAGAGTCTTCCCCTCTGCACCTACAGAAGTGGTCAACACACTCCTGTTAAGAGATAACACCTGCCTTACCCTTTTGTATCAAGATGACACAGTGACCTCTCCCTTCCATGATACATGATTTCACCCTCATGATCTGCCTCTACATCCTGTTCTGTCCAGTAGGTCAATAACCAGAGTAAAGTCACAACATAACCCATGTGGTGACATCCTAGGCCTCACGGGGGGGGAGGGGTAAAATGACCATATCTCCAAGGAGTTTAAAGTTTAGCCAACACTTACCAGTAACGACCAGTAGAGTAAACATGAGACTAGACTCTGAAGTGATAGTCAAGGGCTAGGTTATAGGGTAGGGCACATAAAGTTAGATATGGAAATATTGCTCAATTTTGAAGTGTTATCCAAGGGTTCAGTCCCCCTAGAAAACAATGTAAGCACAGAGTTGAAGCATGGAAAAACTGATTAACCCATACTCAGTGAGGTAGAAATGCTTGACTTGTCATCAGATTATGCACAAGAAGAATAAAAGACTTAAACAGATGGGCAAATTAGAGAGGGTTTGACATGTAAACTGAAAAAACATTAGAAACACTGAATTACTCTCTTCCATTGGAGTATACTTAAGAGTGTGATGGCAGCATGGGCCCCAGAATCTCTAAGTTCAGTTGTAGGTCTCCACTGTGGGTCATGATAACCGTATGACTTGTCATTATAGAATTGGGTTCATTAATTAAAAACAACAGAGATGGGATGGCCATTACCTGTGAGGAGCCAGGGGGATACAATTATCATAACGAAGGTCAAGTCGGGAGTAGTAAGCAAGGAGATCTGTCTTGCAAGAGTTATGGCTTCCTTAGATGTAAATTTGATGGGCAGCCAGTAAGGGTAATGCTTAATCTGTATAAACAAATGTACCAAGGAGGGATGTTAGGAGGTTCTGAGCAACTACCACCATTAAAAAACAAAACCAAAAACATCACCTTTTCTCAGTTTCTGTACCTAAGCCAATTTTGGATACACAATCCTTTAAGTAAAGAAGAAGGTGGGTTTCAAGAAGAACCCTGTGATGCTATACAAATAATGACACCTTCAAGTCCTTCCTCAAAGGGATTTATGGCACTTCATTTAACTAACAGCATATTTAAGGAAGGGGATTACCTAACATTTCAAGGACTGTTGTACATAGGGTCTGAGGAGATAATGAAACCTAGAGACTTGAAGCATCATCACGGGCATACCCAAGCTAGTTAATAAATGGAGTCCAACCACAGTTCAGCTTGTGTGGGACCGTTTCTCCTGGATGCTTCCTTCACCAGTGCTTATATCCTTCATTTTTTTCCCCCTGTATACTTGGAATTGACATAGGAGCTGCCACAACCTCTACATCGATGCTTACACCTGTGGAGTAAGAGCTAAAATTGTGGGGAAGGGAAAATAGAAGCCTCTGAAACTGCCTCTCCCCCTGGACCAAAAATAAACCTCATGCGGTATTTCATCCAGAGGGTTGGTGGTCCCTGTTTAATCCAGCAGCCCAGCCTGATTCTTTCAGGATGAGAATGCAGTACTGAAAACTCAAGCAAATAGCAGTCCCAACCGGGTGCACCTTCACAGGGTGATAACTGATCATCAGAACGTGGTAGATCTTCTGTTAAATATCGGTATCAAGAAGCAAGATGTTTGCACCCAAGTGATTCACTGGGGAATATTGGTATTCTCTGTCCCGATTTTGATGGTAAAAGGACAAGTGCAATGGTGATGACCTAAGAAGGGCATGATGACAATTGGTTCAGATTCCTTGAGGATCAAGAGGTGGGTCCTGTCACCAGTTCAGCAGAGATGCTAGGTGAGGAAGAAAAATAGGGAATAAGGGGATAAACATGAGTAGTAGCAGCTGTGGCCTAAAACCAGCTAGAGGATATAATTTGGTCCCTCAACCTTCCTTTACTTTTTAAGTTGCTTCCAAGAAGATGGGCCCCTCAGAATCCCAGGTAATCTGTTCCCAGTATGTATGTGTGTAGCCCGTGTGTGTGGGTGTGTATGCGTGTGTATTTGCATCTTGCGAGGGCTGGACGTTAGTGGATGTTTTGACACAACACCTAGCTCTTTCAGGAATGGAGGGTTTCTTCTCCCAGGCTCAGCAGTTCGCACTCCATCACCTCCCCCAAGGTTAAGCCCACTCCCAGCACAGCCTCTATCCAGTAGGTCATCAGCCTCAGGGTATAAAGGCCCAGCCCTTCCTCTAGTTTGGCAGCATTCTGAAAGACCACCTAGGATGGAGGGCTTCCCTGGGAGTCAGGTGAGTTTTTTTCTAGTTGAGACTACGTTTTAGCACAACATTTTTCTATGCCTAATTTTACTTTCGTGGGTGTTTTCCCAAAAGCGCTCCCTAAGAAATCTTTGGCATGCTAATTTTTGTCTTTGGGTGAACTTCCCAGAAAATTTAATCTTCAGGAGATAGCTTACTACCAAGGCTTTCTAGCATATGAACTCAGAAAGGTATCGTATGATTTTCATCTTTGTATTCCTAACCATTCTTGACATAGCACATTACATGTGATGAGTATATATTGAATGAGCCTTGTTTATGGAAGTTCATTTTCGATTTAAGCAAAATAAATACAAACACTTATGGTAGCCTGTCTGGATCTAAGTCACATGTCCTTTTTCCACTATGTCACTTTGCATAGTGACCCCTACGAACACAAACAGCTCAGGTCAGTTTCACATGCATTATTCTTCAGAACAATAACGGAGTGTAGCATTTAATTTATTCAAGAAGCCTCCCCTTGAAATTGACACTACAAAGGACAACGAAGGCATTTTCCCTGTCCTAAAGAGGTTCATAATGTAGGTTAAGGAAACAAACTGAAACATAGCTAATTACAATGCATTGTAATGAAGGTTAACAGAGGGAATGTATTAAAAAAAAAAAAGGAAGAACAATTAATTCTACCTAAACTGTACTTTGTAGTTTTAACAGAGGGAGGTATGTAGTCTAGATGTAGTAGGATACATAATAGTTAAATGAAAAAAAGAGTAAAGAAATCCCAGACAACGAAGAAAATACACAGACGTTCCAGAATATGACTAAGAATGGTAAGGAATGAGTTTGATATAATGTACGTGGGTGTAGAAGTCGAGTGGCCTATAGGGCAGAGGAGGCCTGTCCAAAGGATTTTATAAATATTTGTTGGCACAGGGAATAATCTCATCGAGGTAATTGTATTAAATCCTTCTCTACCTGGAGGATGTATAAGAGTTTTTAAAAGCTTGATTGAGAAGACTAATAACCTGTCCAAGTAGTTCAGGGAAAAGGTGATAAATGTCAGATCTCTGAGGTGAGGAAACACCTGCCGGAGGGTTAATCTACGAAACCTAGGATTGACTGATAAGCCTGAGTGTGGGTGGGAAGCTTGGGCAATAATGATCTAATTACTGAATCATTATGTCATACATCTGAAACTAATATCAACTGTACTTTAAAAATAGAGGACTGAAGGGGCGCCTGGGTGGCTCGGTAGGTTAAGCATCTGACTCTTGGTTTCAGATCAGGTCCTGATCACAAGGTTCATGACTTTGCGCCCCTCATCAGGCTCTGCACTGGCAGCACAGAGCCTGTTTAGGATTCTCTCTCTCCACTTCCGTTCTTTCCCTGCTCACTCTCTTTTTCTCTCAAAATAAGTAAATAAGCATTAAAAAAAATAGGGGACTGTGGAGGATTCAATCTGAGGCACTTAATATTTTTTTCCTCTTCATCTGCTTTGCTTACTTTGAGGCACTTTAAGGCACTTTGGATTGCATGGCAATATGGAGGGTTGATGTCTAGGTCAAATTCCAGAATTAAAACTACGTATGGATGTATAAACAGACTCTGCCACACACACCCCATTCACTTTGTGATGAGTAAAAATGTTTGGCATTGCATGAGGGCCCTAGAAAAGTATAAAGTTAAGAGGACTGATGATACAGAACAAAAGTCCTACACATTATAGGCATAATGAAAATTGGGGATGCAGTGAAACCAGTGGACAGTTAGGCAAGGCAGTAAATGCAGAACAGATGAAGTAGAACAGATGAAAGCAGTCTAGTAAATCCGAGTCCTACTATATCTAAGCTTGCAATATATAAAAATGTAACCTCACCAACTAATACTTCCAAAGTGGTGAGAATTGTATTATGTTGTCTACCAAAGTTGCACGTAAGGGGGGGGGAGGGGGAATACAAGTTGTCAAAGTTCAGAAAAGCCTATGTTAAGAAGTAAAAAAAAAAAAAAAAAAAAAAGGGGATGTCACTAAGCTAAAGCTCGGCACCTAATGTGGGAACAGCACCTAAAGTAGGAGGAGAAAGGAAAAGAAGAAAAAAATCATTCCAAAGCAAAAAGTCCAAGTAAGCAAATATTTAGCCAGAGCAAAAGAGAGAAGAGGGAATAGTTAATGAGGTAGGAAATTCAGAAGAACATAACACGCTGGACTTACAAAGATAATCTGGAAAAGATGTGCCATAGTATTAGAAGCTTTCAAAAGATCAGATTAGATTATAACTGAAAAATGCTAATGTCAGTGGAAGTTTGTAGTAACATGACATTAATAACTGGGGCTGAAAGGGTCTGCTGGGAGCTTTGGAATCAAAGGCGATGTTATTGGTATGAAATGGCACTTAGGGAGAGGAGTCCTTAATCTTGATGCATTTATCTACTCCCAACACAGTCTGTGGGAAGATAGATGATGCACATAGGGCTTAAAACCTCTTCACGTGAATCGAAGACCATCTCTGGTGGACCTAGGCTAGGACACTTGGAGCCTTTCCTGGGCCACAAGAAAGAGTCGATGTTAGAAAAATAAAAACCTGCTGAATGATATGTGTTTTTTGTTTCTTATGCCCAGAACATGACATTGGCTCCCTATGAATACTGTGCCGGAGAATCACACATGCACAAATTCTTTAGAATAAAAGGACTCATCCACCTACCCCAAATCCCTTTCTATTTAGTTTTCAAGACCTTTCTTTGGTCCTTTTGGAAGCTAAGAAAACTAACCCCCCTCCCCCCCCATATTTCAATTACTTCATCTGACCACACTAGATACAAGGGATAAAATGGAGATCTAATAGCAAATAAAGCTTTGAAAAACAAAAAATGCTAGAGCATTTTGGTTCAATAAGTGTTCTTCTGGTCTTATTGGATGGAAGCCAAGATGTAATTATCTTTATCAAGAAACTGTGTGTGTGTGTGTGTGTGTGTGTGTGTGTGTGTGTGTGTGTGTGTGTATTCCTGGAAACATCTTAGTGGTTTTTTTTTTTTTTTGAAAACTTTTGAGTTTTAAGTAATCTCTATACCCAACATGGGTCTCAAACTTACCACGCCAAGATCAAGGGTCTCCTGCTCTACTGACTGAGCTAGACAGATGCCCCTGGAAACATCTTGATTATTTTAAAAACCCTTTTAAAATCTAACTTGTACACTAAGGAAAATGTGCCAGTGAAAAAGGTTCAAGATTCAATATTCTGTTATACCATGTGTGGAGTTGGGAAAGAAGGAGGATATCTGGAAACCAGTTAGAAGTTTAACTTTGAACAGCAAAAGGAAGTCTATGCCAGGATAAATGAGTACAAAAAATAAAGGGTTTGATGCCATTTACTATTTTCTGTTAAGTACATGGAAAGGATGTATGTTAAAACCACAAGAAAAAAATTACTTCTCACTGACACAGTACCTATTGGATTACTTTTTCCTTTATACATATGGTCACAGAATCCAAATGAGGATATGCAGATGCCAAGAAAACCCATTTTCAAATGGATGACCTTTCCTATGGGTCCATATAATTCCAAAGCAATGAATGAGTTGAGTGTATTAGTGAGCTAGTTCAGTCTTTCTTATGAACGTGTAATTGGTCCCCAGTATGGGTGGATTTATGCTTGTCACCAATTTCAATGTTGAGTAGTCCAGCCACAACAAAATGTAATAAAGACTGAGTAGAGATAGAAAGTTCTCTAGAGTTAGAACTATTTGGTTGTATCTTTAGAGTAGTCAATCATCAGTGTGATTCTCCACTAAGAAACATCTGTTTGTACTCTATATAGCCTTCTGAATTGGGAGTTTAACCTCTCTAGCACTCCTATGTCACATTGAGAGGGAAAGGGAAATATGCCAGTGATCCAAAGAATTAATAAAAATACCATGCATAGAATAGATGTCACCTACAAAATTGGAATATAAATGACTATTTGGTATACTTGGGCATTATATGAAGTGAATACACTTTGAATGTAGAGTAACTTGGAAAATTATATTTCATAATTATGTTGTCTAAAATTTCTAAAATCATGAAAGTGGATATGTACATGTTAGGTTTCCCCATGAAATATTAGACATGGCTAAATCAACTCATTGTGTAAAAGGGCACAGAGAATAACCTTTACCATGATGACCCTACAGGATGCAAGTGTTGGAAGACTGCCAAACTTTATATGCATCAGCACCATTTATTAAACAATTTTTGGTAGTTACCTGTCCCATGCCATTTATTCTGTAGGATCCTTTCTCCTGAGATACTTTCTTCTGTAAGTAAAAGAAATCTAATTCAAAACAGATTACATCTTCCCATTCAATAACCTCGATACTGAAGATCTCTTCACTTGTGGTATTCTAGGTCTTCTGCTCTTTTGGATTCTCTCGACTTTGATCTTTCTGTGTATTGACTTCATGCTTAAGATGATGGCAATCCCAGGGGTACCTGGGTGGCTTGGTCCACTGAACATCTGACTTGGTTTTGGCTCAACTCATGATCTCCAGATTCTTGATTTCAAGCACCACATGGTTCTCCACACTGACAGTGCAGGGCCTGCTTGGGACTCTCTCTCTCTCTCTGCTGGTGCTCTCTCTCTAAATACATAAATAAACTTAAAAAAAATGGTAGCAACTCCAGGTAATATTTTCCAAAATGTCAGTAATTAGAGGGATAAGATACTTGTCTTTTGGAAAAGAGGATCTATTATAGAATTCTCATTGAATTTCATTGACCAACATTGAAGCCCAGGTCATTTAAAATTAGTTACCTTGAAAAGGGTAAACTTAATTTTCATCAACTAATCAGGGTATAATTTTGGAGCTGTTAATTTGGGCACTTTTGCTAGAGTCATACATGAAGGGATAGATAGCTGAATAAAGTTGTTCCCTTATGGCATAATTTTTTGCAGACCACTGCAGGAAACCATGGTGAACATATCTCCTGCTATCAGGAAGCTTATAGAATCTGTTATCCCTGCCCCACTTTCTCCAATCCTACCATTGCATATAATGTTCCATTATATCACTTTCAAACTTATCATTGACCAATAATTCCTTCTCTTCCTTACCCTCTATAAATGAAATAGACTTCATTATGTGCATCTTCCCAAGGTGAATTCAGCTACTTGCCAAGACCACAGTATCATGACATTACCCAGCATACTTTCACACCTTTCTTTACCCTATATTCAACAAAGTAATTGATCATTAAATCCTAACCACTTATCCTGTACATCTGTGTAATCTGTCTATATTACCAAAAGTTATCCTTGTAGTACTGCCATTGCACACTAAATCATCAATAGCAATCTCTGTTGACTCTGATCCTTTAAACAAAAAGGAAGGATAGAGTAGCAGGAGATAGGAAACCATTATAAAGGGAATAGGGGTGGAAAGAGTATAGAGAAACTGAGGAATCAAAAAAAAACATGGAGACTATTCTGGGAAAAATAAAAGGTTGATGTGTTTTGGAGCATAAGATATGCAATTTCACATAAGTCTACACTAGAAAACAAATGGAAGTTTCAAATGTAAAATTGAAATAATGGAGGAAAAACACATTTATAATATTTATTCCTAAGCATGGTCCTTTTTTAACTGTAAAGTGTTTGAACGGGATCCTTATAATATACCAGGTCATCAATAAACAATAGCTATTCTTTCCTTAGGTGGTGGTATTCTGAACCGCAGCCTTGCCCACAACCTCGTTCTTTATCAATTATCCATAGGCAGAGCTCCCCGGGTAACTATGGTGCCCTGGCCTTTTGTCTTTTTCTGGTGATTGCTCTGGGTCTGCGCTGACTTTAGGCCAGCAGGTTGGCCCCACTTAACAGCCCAGGATGGTGCGTTTGATGGCTCTGAAGAGTCTGATTTTTATGGAAAAACAAATCACAGCTTGAGGGTTTTCTAATCTTGACTCTGTCACTTAGTATGGGAATCATCATGAAACAAACCACTTCATTTCTCTGACCCTTACTAAAGCCATGTATCTGGAAAACTGGCGCTAAAGTCTTCCCTTACTCTCAGGTGTAGAATAAATGATATTACGTACTAGGAGATAAATACCTTGCAAACCTCATTTTGCTGATTCATTGTGAATATTAACTATTGTTTCAACTGTAAGACCACGGAAAACACTGGATGAGTGAGGACTGAGCAATTATTCCTAGTAGAAACAGAGGGTTTTAAGTTTCTGCAAGCCTCTGATCATATTTTCATCAACTGATCAATACATAACTTTGTCTTATGTGTTTCTGTGATGATAGCTAATTATAATGTTTTATTAACATTGAACTCACAGCCCACAACACTAACTCATGCCCAAATGAAGCTTCTCTAGCACATATATTTTCCCCTTGAGGCACATCATCACATCCTTGTGCTTAGAAACACGAGACAACACTTCAGCAGTAGGCTTTAAAGGGAGCGTTTTAAACAGTGAAATCACAACAAAAGCCACAAACATGGAAAAAGGTACCAAATAAATCATGAAATGGACACTTGTTTATAGCTTGAGTGTTAAAATAAGATCATCCTGGTTTGACATCAGCTGGGAAAGTGCATACTGGGTGACTTGGGTGCCTTGCCACTCTGCACGTGTCAGTGAGTGGAAAGTGTCCTGGGCGTTGATTCTGGCTTACAAATCTTAGCTTATGGACTAGTTTGAAAATATGGAATCCATGAATAGTGAAGACCTATGATTGGACTCTAATCGTAGGCTGGGGATAGGTAAAGTTCCTATACAGGAGCCAGGTATAGGACTGTTAATTTTGCCTTCTCTTGACTTCAGGGTTCTGTCTGGAGCCCAGTATCAGGTGTTTACCTTCTTTCTCTTGATGTCTTAGCCAGAGTTCTCCAAAGAAACCGTATAATAGCTGTGGTGTGGGTGTAGAAACAATGGTGAAATTCCAGTCTAAAAGGTGCCAGGCTTGAGACCCCAGAGAGGCCAGTAGTTTAGTTCAAATATGAAGTCAGGAGAAGACCAGTGTCCCAGCTGGGATAAGGCAGGAGGTATTACCCTGCCCTCCTTCATCAAAATAGACCTTCACAACGGTACCCAGAGTAATTGACCAAATATCTGGTCGCCCCATGGCCCAGTGAAATTAACTCATGGAAGTAAGCACCACAATTGATATCTTCTCTTTTTGCGTATATATCACGAAAGAATATATATCAGGTTATATGCATGTTATAAAACCTAAAGCAGTCAATATTCTCCCCCGTTTGTTATCAAAGCCCAGAACTGCATTCTGGCGATGGTCCCTTCCTTGGCTTCTAAGGATCTAGAAGGATCTAGATCTAAGAAAGGATCTAAGATACAGCTTGGTGCTCTGCACACGTGGTTGCATGATTCTAAGGCTCTGCCTCCTTGTCCTCATGTAACCTAAGGGTCCAAAAGGCTAGAAAGAGCGAACATTTTATTGAGTGCTCACTTACAGGACAGATGCTTTTCCAACTATCTCATTCAATCGTGTTAGCCATAAATGATAGGTACTGTCAGTAATACTGTTGTAAGGATGAGCCACAGATGTAGAAAAATCTGGTAACCCAAAACTCTATTGGGGACGACTCCATCCTGGATTAAACACACTTGCTCTGACTTCATATCTTGTGTTCCTATCTGCTCTGATCTACTGCCTCTAACTGACTCGCCCTGATTTCTACTGTTTTTTTTTTTTGTTCATTAGAAGGAATTAAACAAATTGAAATATTTAGAATCTAGCAAATGATTAACTCAGGTATTTATGGAATTTGTGGAGGCACTGAGTTTTCTGGGACCTAGGACAAATGGCTTGCTTTTATCTAGCTTCTATGGAAAATTCCAGGTCTAGCTGTTGAAATGAAATAAGAGTTCTCAGTCCACAAAAAAATGATTTTATTCCCAATCTGATGCAGTCCGGTGTGATTTTGATGAATTTCAAAGAACTGACAAACATGAGATATAGTTCATTCCAATTTCAACCAAATTATCTCTGCCCTTTTGCAGTTTATCTGGGAAAGTTTAATTTCACTTGAGAAGTCAAGTTTCTTTGCAATATTTTTTTCAGTTCTTTAAAACTGAAAAATACATTTAGTTTCCATTTTAAATATATGTGCCACAGTGAGGCATTTTATTCTGCTTTAAATCATAAATGACTAAAATTTGAATTTTGAAATACTATAGGAAAATATATCAGCCAAGCAATGTACCATGAAGAAAATAATGGGGCAAACAACTTAAAATGTAAGCTATTTCACTTCTCTGTCATTCGAAAGCAGGAGTGGTAAGGTAGAGGTTGAGTGGGCAGGACACGAACAAATTGCAATATTGGGAGTTAAGGAGTTACTGTGAGGGATGGCATGATTTTCAGTGGTTTCCTGTTGCTTTTGTGTGAATATTAATAGCTTCCTTATTAGGATTGTAGGAACCCTAGCGATGTGATCCCCCTACCTAGTTCTCTCTAATTTCACCCATAGGCTCCCATATATACCCTAGGTCAGTCATGATGAATATTGTCTGGACCCTTGAAAATTACCTTATTTTTTGCCTCTGGGAATCCTCACATTTTGTTATTTCTTTGTATCAAGCGATCTCCAGCCTGAATCACCACTTTGGTTATTATTAGGACATCCTTTGGCATTTAGGCCAAACGCACCAGCGTGAGCCTCACTGGCCCATATTTTGAAAGAGTTATTTATCTGAAAGCTCAGAGCTTATGCATATTCATGTCCTCTTCTACATAAAACTCCCTTGTGGAGCACCTGGTTGGCTCAGTCAGTTAAACATTGATTTTTGGCTCAGATCATGATCTCCCTGTTCCTGAGGCAGAGCCCCACATCAGGCATTGCGCTGAAGTGCAGAGCCTGCTTGGGAATCTCAGCCCCGCCTCCCTCCCCCCCTGCTCCCGTCACCCCCCCCCCCGCCCCCGTCATCCCCACCCCTCCACCTTCCCTTCTCACCCTTTCTCTCTCTCTCTCTCTCTCTCTCTGTCTCTCCCCCAGAATAAACATTCTTTTTTTAAAAACCTCCCTTGAAATAGCCACATTATAGAAGACATTGTGTAGATACTTTTTCTTGATCTGTTTCAAGTCATTCACTTGGTCAATGGCTACCTATTGAGACCTCTGTGTGTAAGCAGTCTTTCAAGTAATAGTGACAAAACCCACAAGACCCTATGAATTTCACCTTCAAGTGATTGCAAATGCATAATAGTGTAGACAAGTGTTAACAAGAATGGGGAAATTCAGGGGTGCCTGGGTGGCTCAGTTGGTTAAGCATCTGACTTCAGCTTCAGCTCTCATGGTTTGTGGGCCCGGGCCCCCCAGGTTGGGCTCTGTGCTGACAGCTCAGAGCCTGGAGCCTGCTTTGGATTCTGTGTCTCCCTCTCTCTTCCCACACCCCCCCTCCGCCCCCACTTGTGCTCTGTCTCTCTCACTCTCAAAACTAAGCGTTAAAAAAATTAAAAAAAAAAAACAGGGAAATTGAAAAAGGTGGGTGCTAAATAAAGGAAGCCAATGATCAGGGTGTCCATTGGCTTGAGGAAATTTCTGGAACCAGAAACTAGAAACATGACCAACATCCTTTGTTTTCCCTTGTTCTTCTCTCCAGAAAGAGTCCGACTTATTTTTAACATTCTCTCTCTCTAAAGGCTGTGGATTTTTATGTGACTTTGTGAATAAACACTAACATGATCCAGAAATTTAATTTCCTGTTCCCCCCTTCCCCCCACACCCTCTTCCAAGAGAAAGGTCTTTGATTGCACTAGCTTGGTCAACTTTTGACTTGTGGTTTATCAACTATGAACACAGCTGGGGGCATGATTAAGTATATGAAATGGCTGCCACCACTATAATCTTATAAATTGGAAGATTAAAAACAATGCAAAGAGCTCTGAATTCTCTTGACCTCAGCATATCCATATGGCAACAGGTTTTATGTCCATTCTGATTCCCTCTGTACCTGATAACCAAGTAAAAACTATTTCCCCTGGGGATGCTAACCCCTGCATACAGCCATTTGGCTACTCCTAGTTTTAAAAAATGAAAGCAATGTAAATGACTGTTTGTTTCTGGTTGGGAAATGATTTTTATGACTTAAAGCAATGAAAGAGTTAATAGAGGAAGTAACTAGAATACATAAAGTATATTGACTATATCTATAAACCACATAGGTACAAGGCATATGTCCATAGGACTTGTGAAATCTCATCTTGCCACGTTGAGCTTCCATTAATTTATCTGTGAAACCCTCAGTCTGCAATGCATATTTATTATATGTATTTCACACGTTCTATGTGAAGTTTTTCAAGTACTGGGGAAAAATTTTTTCCCGCTTTCTTGACTGTGTTTTTGTGAGAATCGGAAAAAAGAGAAATGAAGTGAATGATGAAAATAATTTATAAAGTACCTAGAAAGGGAAATAATTACAATTGAACAAGATAAAGGCTTTTAAAAGGGTGTTGCAAATTCTAAAGCATGGCTATGTTTGCAGTGTCTTTGTCAGGCCTTCTGGGAGATTGCACAAAAGATCTGGGGCAGTATCAGCTAGCCATCTTGTGGAGTCTGAAGGAATTAGAAGATAGAATCAATTTTCCTGCTGCATTTGTTTTGTGCAAGATGACTTTATTATGTATATCCTGAACCATGCTTTGTATCTACGAGGTTCACTGGCCCTCACTGCTGTGTCAGCACCTGTAGGTCCCCATCAATGCTTCCTTGGGGGAAAACCTGAGGAACAACAGCCAAGGTTTTCAGAGTTTGCCCACCCACGGTAAGAGAGGTGGCAGGAATTCACCAGGTGTCCAATACAGATTTGAAGTCACTGCATTTGTATTCTTTCTTACCCGCGGAGTTCATTCTTATAAATAGCACTTGCTCTAAGTATATAGTTCTTAGCCCCAACAAGTAAACATCTGGATTTTTGGCTGTGTAATATACAGTGTATCGTTGCTGAGGTTGTCTTTGTCCTCTAAGAATCTATATTTTTAATCAAATACAATTAAACTGCTGGATTAAATATTATAGCTTGATCTCCTGGACCAGAAAGCCTGTGAAATTGCTTTAAATCTGGATGCCAGTGCTAACTTCTTAAAACCTATGGTAATGTAAACAAACTAGGGGTGCCTTGGTGGCTCAGTCGGTTAAGTGTCCGACTTTGGCTCAGGTCGTGATCTGACAGTTCATGGGTTCAAGCCCCACATCCGGCTCTGTGCTGACAGCTCAGAGCCTGGAGCCCACTTTGGATTCTGTGTCTCCATCTCTCTCTGCCTCTCCCCTGCTCGCTTGCGCATGCGCACGCGCGCGCTCTCTCTCTCTCTCTCTCTCTCTCAGAAATAAACATTAAAAAAATTTTAAAAAAGAATGTAAACAAATTAATAATACAAGTTAAATGAAAATGTTCTTCCCATCAGCCTTTTCCTCATTTTTGTCTTCTGTCCCAACTGCCCTGCTGCATACTGACTGATAACTGCTTATTCTTTTAGACTCAAACCAAAAGTCCTACCCTACTGGACTTCTTCTTTGACTTCCTGTAATTCTGGTCCTTACATCTTCGTGTTAGCACTTAGCACATTGCTGGCTCACATAGGTAATTAAATGCATGGATTGTGTTTATGACACTAGTAGGCAGATCAGTTCCCTACCCCCGCAGACCAAAATCCTCAGGAACTATGATAACGTTAGTTTACATGGTAAGAGAAATCATATTGCAGATGAAATTTTTATCAGCTGAATTTGAGATGGGGGAGATTATCCTGAGACTCCATCTGTTCTCAAGGGTCTTCTAAGTCAAAAATGGAGGCATGAGGCTCAGTGTCAGAATGGTGCAGTGTGAGCAAGTCCTGGTTAGCTGTGCTGGCTTTGGCAATGGAAGGTGGGCAGGAGCTAAAGAATATGGACTGCCTAGAGACACTGGAATAAGCAAGGAAACAGATTGGCCACCAGATCTACAAAGGGAATGATGCCCTCCCAACACCTTGATTTTTAGCCCATGGGGACCCGTTTCATGCTCCTGATCTCCAGAACTCTAAGATTGCAAATTTGTGTTGTGTAATGCTTGCATTCCTGGTAATTCTCTACCACAGCCCTAGGAAACTAATATAGACACCACAATATAAAATAAGGGGTTTGGTTTGTTCTGTTTGCACATGAACACCTAGGATTTTTACCTCCAACAGGGATAAAGTTGTATGCAGTGTCTTTCAATATCAAAGGATGTATGATACAGTGCAAATACAGTGAGTTTAGAAATTAGATGGCTCTGGAATCCTAGCCCAACACAGGACATTTGTGACCTTGGGCTAATCACTAAACTACAAAATGGTTTTGTTTAATAGAGATAACATATACCGCACAGGGGCGTTGTAAGGAATAAGAAAATATATGTAAATCATCTGCTATGTGCCACAGTAGGACGTCGGAATAAAACAAATGTACCACAGCGGAGACCATCATTTTGTGTAGTTAATGCAATGAGGCATAAGCACCAAATGAACGGCTAGAGTTCTGATGAGGTTTCTGGGTGACAGCAGAACTGACGTGGGCCTGGCATGAAGGGAAAGGTTCGCATATGTGAATCCGGGGTAGGGAAGGGCACTCCAGCCTGTGTCAAAACTGGGCTCAACATAAGGTAGGAGGGCAGCTGTCTAGCCAAATGGCAGGCAACGCAGTCAGGTGCTAATGGGTGTGAGTTCTGGAGCCAGACTGCTTTGTTTTGAACCCTGGCTCCATAACCTCCATACCGTGACAGCTTAGGTTCACTGTTTAAACCCTTTATGCCTCTGTTTACTCAACTGTAAAAGGGAAGGTAGCACTGGGAATTTATTGTGTAAATATGTTTCAAGCACATACACAAGCTTGATAAAGTAATAGCTACTGTTAGTGTTTTTACAGCATGTACGGGGGGATGTTAATCTAGAGAAGGTGCTCTGAGATGCTTTGCAGCTAACTGGAGCAGAAGTCTCTTTAAACCTGCAGGAAAATGTTTTTGATGGAGGAATTTCAGTACTCTTAGGGGAGTGGGCAAGAGGGTTCAATGAGAGTTCAAGTTCAATGAGCATAAAAATTATCTTTTGCTGTTGTGGTAGTTCACCAGTCCATCCCTAGACCCAGCACAATGCCTTGTCCATAGTTACTCTTTAAATATCTACTAATGGACTGTACATGTCTAAAGTCTAGCCTATAGCGTGCAGTCCTCTATCGGCCCCATTTTTCTGTAAGCCAGAATGTCACTGAACCCGAGTGAAACATTGGAGATCTTCCGAATCAATCCAGGTAAGCCATAGCCTAAATTACCCAGGGGTAAGAGTCTGTACTGGTCCACTGCCTGCCCGTGTGACTTTGAAGGAGTCATTCCAACTCACTGAGTCTGATTCTACCTTTAATGAGGTGAGAAATCTGAGTTCTGTTCTATTTTGTTTGATTTTTTTTTCTTTCATTGTTTTAAATGCTCATTTTTGAGAGACAGGGCATGCAAGCAGGGCAGGGGCAGAGAGAGAGGGAGATAGGATCCCGAAGCAGGCGCTATGCGGTCATCAGAGAGCCCTGTGTGGGGGCTCGAACTCACAAACCATAAGATCATGACCTGAGTTGAGGTTGGACACTTAAACGACTGAACCACTCAGTCACCCCTATTTTGTTTGATTTTATAAAATGTTGATAACATAACCACGAGCATGGAAGTCCCAGTTCAGATCCTCTCTCTGTGTCTTATCTGCACACTCTCCCCCTCATATTTGGGAGTATAAATGAACACTGTAGACTAATCAGACACTGATCCATAGTCAATATTGAATGAGCCCCTTCCTTCTTTCTCAACCTCAGCTTATGGAGGGCAGCACCTGAACAGCACCAGTACAAGGGTGTTTGGGCTGAAAAGTAAGATGTTTCATTGAATTGATTCCATGGCTTGTCTCTTCAGGACTCTTACTACTTTCAGTGGAATTGTCTTGTTTCTGACATTGGCATTTAACAAATAAACTCCGTCATTTTAGTGCCACACAGAGCATTCTATCACCACTAATACATCATTTTTCTTGGGGAGTGATATCCGTATCAAGGTGTGTGGTAAGAAAATATAAATCTTTCTTCCAGTAACCTGAATAAGAATTTTAAAAAGAGTAATGATTCTATAAGATTGTTCATAAGAAAAATGAGGCTGGATTATTTAGGCAGTGTTGATTAGAAAGTAGAAAACAATCATTTGCTGTAGTTTCTGATTTATGGTACCCTCTTAGTTCATACATTGGGGTTATTTGCTCCAGAAGGAAACTGTAGACAAATTCATAATTCATAATATTTTGAAATATGCATATGATGAAGTAGCTAGTAGTAATAGGGGAATAGGAGAATAGATATTCCAAGGCTTTCTCTACTGTTTTCAGGATGTTGATGGTACTATTTTTATTATCAGAAGTAATCTTAATGCTTATCAATGCCTCTTTTTCATAATGACTCTGTAAGATACCACAGGTATAACAAAAATTAGGAAAACTGGATATGAGACTAACCAGTTCTTCCAGTCTCTGGCTATGAAATGAATTCCCTTAATTTCATGAACTCCACTTTTCACATCAATGGAAATGAGTCTGATATCGTCAATGTTCTACGCAAAAGCATTTAAAAATGATAGTGTCATCCCACAATTATTAGTATGTGAATGTTGGTTTAATGCTGCTTTGGTGCAGGCCTTTGCAAACATGAAAAATATAGGCATTTACTGTGTTCACCAAAGAGTAGGATCCTTCCAAGCATGAACTATAGATATTGACCTGGATTTTTTTTTTTTTTTTTGTAGGTTTTTCTGGTAACTGCCTCCTATTGCCTGCTCTCTGGTGTAGTGATTCATCATTTTGGTCCAACACAGTATGAGGTTTTATGTTTTCAAAATTTTCTAAGCCAGATTATTCAGTGGTTTAAGAAAAATTCAGTCTGTTAAGAAAACAAGTTATCACACTAGATACATAGACATGAATTTGAATACCCCCTCTATACATAATTGGTGCCTGATCACAGAAAGTGTGATCTTTGTGGGGCCTCACAACATTATAGATCAGTAAGTTTCTCCTACCAAATTGGTTATTTAGATTTGCTTTTATATCTCCATAGACCTTTGTCCTAAAAGTTCATAGAACTCTAAACCTGTTCTGCCTCATTAACTCTGATTGACTATGTGATCTATTCCTGTGCGCTCCTACTGTTTCATTACTGCTGAGGTATAGGAAAATATCACTGAAGCACCAATTCCCAGGTGGCAGTTTCTGCCACCATCTTATATTCAGACACTACGTTGGTGACCCATCTCTGGATTAGAAAAGCAGAACAGAGTATTAGTCACGTAAAGACCTACAATGATGAGCTTAAGGAGGTTTAATCTCAACCTCCTTGGGGTGGGAAGTGTCCAGGAGGAGTTAATTTTTTATTTTTATTTTTTTTTTTTTTTTAGCATTTATTCATTTTTGAGAGAGACAGACTGTGAGCAGGGGAGGGGCAGAGAGTGAGGGAGTCACAGAATTCAAAGGAGGCTCCAGGCTCTGAGCTGTCAGCACAGAGCCCAACGTGGGGCTTGAACTCATGAATCGCGAGATGACCTGAGCCGAAGTCAGATGGTTAACCGACTGAGCCGCCCAGGCGCCCCAAGGAGAAGTCAATTTTACTGTGCATCAGTCTCTGAATATTTTCATGAAATCGACCATTTTTGGCTCACCCAATTAGGGATCTGGGTGTCATTGTTATTTTTTCAATGTATTGCCTGGGCAGGACAGCCACCAATAATCCTGAAATATAAGAGGCAGCCCTCTCCTATACCCACATTTGGAGAGAATTCTGATTTTGTTAAAATTTCCCTATTACATGCTGCTTAAGCATGTATGTTTGTGTGTACATACCCTAACAAACATGCTTACTTGTGTGTTGATGGTGGGAGTTGGTTTACATATTTAATTTAAAAGTCACAACCTGGCATGGTAAGGATTATAAACCCTATGTTGTTTAGCATAAAATAACCCATGAAAGAAAAAAAGTCAGCCCCCATAGTTAACCCCAAAATGAATGTCTCTACTTAAAAATAAACTGATGGCAACATACTAGGAATCCAAATCTAGTCAAGAGTCCACTCGGTGATGCTTTCCTTCCGTGAATTTGTACTATGGACCAAAACCTCTGACGGATGTTTGTAATCAGAAATGCACAGGAAGCTAACACTGTTATTAATGAAGTACAGCTTCTCACACATTCACCCTTGTTCCTTGCTTTACTTAGTACCTATAAGGTTGATCAGCTACCTAGATCATTTCTAGCTTGAGAATCAGGTATACCTGACTCTTGTATTTGTACCTTTTATATCTAATGTAAACACCAGTTTGAATTTTGGGGTTGACAATAACAATGTACATTGCCTTAAATCTGATACCTAATGTCCTGGCACAGATCTTTGAAGATCAACATCTCCACAGAGAATATCTTCGCTTCTTTTCTGAAAGATCATTTGACTGTAATGGAAAGGTTTGTTTCCAGATTCTCAATTCTATTCTGTTGATTTACATGCTTATTTTTATGCCAGTACCACACTATTGATTATTTCTCCTTCATAGTTAAGTTTGAAATCCGGTTCTGTAAGTCCTCCTGCTGTTTTGGTTCTCCTCTTGAAATAGTTTTGGCTATTTAAGGGCCTTTGCATTTGCATATGAAATTGGAATGAGTTTATGAATTTCAACAAAAATGTGTGCTGGGATTTTGATAGGCTTCCATTGATTCTATAGATCAATTTGGGAGTGAATTGCTATCTTATCAATATTAAGTCTTACAATGAATGCAAATGGAGTGGCTTTCCATTTATTTGGCACTAGTTTAGTTTGTCTTGGCATTTTTTTTTTTTGTGGTAGTTTTAATTGGACATGTCTTGAAGCTTTTAAACAGAATTTCTATTCAATTACTGATGTTGTAAAATGTTTTTATTCCGTGTTGAATTATCTGTTGCTAGTATATACACATGAAATTGATTCTTTACATTGACCTCCTGTCCTACAACCTGGCTACATCACTTTCATGTGGATTCTTAAGGATTTTCTACAGGATTATATTCTCTGAGAACAAAGACAGTTTACTTCCTTTCCTAGTAGGATGACTAGGTTTTCTGATCAACAGATGCACCCCATTATATTGGCTAGAAGATACAGTACAATATTTAGTGGAAGTGAAGAATGAGGCCATGTTGGAGGAGGTTATTAATAGGATGTGACCACAGACTGACCCACAAGTTGGACACGAGCAATTGGAGACTCCTTACCCCGTCTCCTGTCCTCAGAATGTACAATGTACATTCAACATACTATTCCCATAGTAGCAACCATTTCTAGGATGCGTTCTTGAGAGAGTAAGGTGTTGAGACCATTTGAATGGTATGTGACTGAACCCAGTAAAGGCCTCTATATAAACTTTTAAAATTGTTGCAGGCAAGGGGTGCCTGGGTGGCTCAGTTGGTGAAGCGTCCGACTTCAGCTCAAGTCATGATCTCAACGGTTCGTGGGCTCGAGCCCCATGTTGGGCTCTGTGCTGACAGCTCTGAGCCTGGAGCCTGCTTCCGACTGAGTGTCTCCTTCTCTCTCTGCCCCTCACCGGCTCACGCTCTGTCTCTTTCTCTCTCTCTGTCTGAAAAATGAATAAAAACATTAAAAAATTAAAAATAAGTAAAATTGCAGGCAATTGTGGAAATCTACGTGTCCAGCAGCCACCCAAGACCAGCAGTGTAATTTACCTTGAATGTTAAAACTGTCGCATGCCAGTCTGGAGTGGCTTGCCTCTTTCTTTGGTCTCTCTTTGCCCTCTGTGTATGGAGGCCAGTTTCAGACTTCACCCAAGGAACTCCTGAGGTTTTGACCAAACAGGACATCTTTAGCTTATTGCTGATTTTAGAAGGAAAACATTTAGACTTTTACTGTTGACTTATGAGCAGTAGGTTTGGAGAGGATGCTCTTTGCTAATGGAGGAAGTCGCCTGTTCTTTAACGAGTTTTTGTTTAATTATGAAAAGGTGTTAGCTTTTGTTTTTATCCTGAATTTTTTTTCTCTTTCAAATAAGATGACCATGTGGTTTCTGTCCTTTATCCTACTTGTCTAAAAGTATTAAAACAATCTTGCTTTCCTGCAATAAACCCATGATCACAGTGTTTCTTTAAAAATGTCACTGGATTCAGTTTGCTATTTTGCGAAGAATTTTTACATCTGGTTTTGTTTTCTAGTAGTATTTTTGTCTAGCTTTGATGTCAATATTAACATTTTAGAATAAGTCGAGAAACGTTCTCCCCTTATCAATTTCCTCAAAGGATTTGTGAAGGATAACTATTTCTGTTGGAAATATTTGATAGAATTCACCATGAATTCATTGGGGCCTGGATTTTTCTTTTTCAAGAAGTTTTCAGTTACTATTTCAATTTTTTTATAGGCTTATTCATGTTGAAAAAATACTGAATATCAATAGTTTATACCAACCTCGAAACGTGTGTATGCTATGTAAATTGTCCAATTACTTGACAAAGTTTATAACATTCCCTTAATTTATACAGAATCAGATTTCTCCTCTTTTGATTTTGGCTACTTGTGTTTTCTCTCGTTACTTCTTGGCAAATCTAGCTAAAGGTTTTATACTTTCTGTTGATCTTTTAAAAGAACCAGTTTATTTCACTGACTTTGGCTATTGTCTCTCTCTTGCTCTCTTATAATGTTTTGTTTGTTTGTTTGTTTATTGCGATAGTGAGAAAGAGAGCAAGCAGGGTAAGGGAGAGGGAGAGAGAGAGGATCCCAAGCAGGCTCCACCCTGTCAGCACAGAGCCTGACAGGGGGCTTGATCCCACAAACTGTGAGATCATAACCTGAGCCAAGATTAAGAGTTGGATACCCAACTGAATGAGCCATCCAGGCACCCCTATCATCTTTGTTTTAATTTCTGCTCTTATATATATTTTTTCTCATGATATGTTTAATTTGTCCCCTTTTACTATTTTCTAAAACTGTAAAATTAGCTTTTGACATGGTACTTTTTTTTTTAGGTAGCTTTATTTAAAGCTTGAAATGTCGGGGCGCCTGGGTGGCTCAGTCGGTTAAGCGTCCGACTTCAGCTCGGGTCACGATCTCGCGGTCCGTGAGTTCGAGCCCTGCGTCAGGCTCTGGGCTGATGGCTCAGAGCCTGGAGCCTGCTTCCGATTCTGTGTCTCCCTCTCTCTCTGCCCCTCCCCCATTCATGCTCTGTCTCTCTCTGTCCCCAAAATAAATAAACATTAAAAAAAAAAAACTTGAAATGTCTAAGTACAGCCTTATTTGTATCTCTAATTTTGATGGGTTTTTTTTTTTTGTATTTAGAAATATGTAATTGAATGATTTCCCTTCGGATTTTAGATTGTTAATAGATTTTTATAAGCATGTTGTTTAATATTTGGGAGACTTGATAGCATTTTTTGTTACTGATTTGTAATTTAATTCAGTTGTGGGTTTTAACACAGATTTCGAAGTGCATTATTTAGTTTTGAGGAGATTTGGAGATTTTACTGTTTGTTACTGACTTCTAGTTTTAATTATATTCTAGATAGAGAAACAGTATTGCATGAATTCAGATCATTCACATTTGTTTGTTTCTTTTAGGATACGAGATATGGTCTATCATGGCGAATAGTTACATTTTTTTTCTGACAATGTTGTATTGCTGAGTAGTATGTTCTATAAATATCAACCACCAACTGGATTAATGGATGTTGTTCCATTCCAAATTTTGCTGCTATTGTCTACTAGCTCTATCACAGAGAGGGATGTTGACATTTCCAATTATAATTGCGCATATATGTTTTCTTCTTTCTGTTCTGTTAGTTTTTTATTTTTTTTTATTTTTTTTAACGTTTTATTTATTTTTGAGAGAGAGAGACACAGAGCATGAACGGGGGGAGGGTCAGAGAGAGGGAGACACAGAATCTGAAAACAGGCTCCAGGCTCTGAGCCATCAGCCCAGAGCCCGACGCGGAGCTCGAACTCACGGACCACGAGATCGTGACCTGAGCTGAAGTCGGAAGCTTAACCGACTGAACCACCCAGGCACCCTAGTTTTTGAATTTAAAAAGAACAAGGTGCATATACAATTGAGGTCTTCCTGGTGAATGGATTTTTATCATTACGTAACATCCCCCTTTGTTCTTGTTAATTTTCTTAAGTTGCTTTAAGTTTCTTATAGACAGCCTATCATTGGATTATTACATTTATTCCCTTACCCAAATCCAGTCTCATCATTACTGTTTTAAGACCAATGACATTTGATATGCTTAGTAAAATGTTGGGATTTAGATCTACTTTTCTTTAAATTATTCTTTTGTTTATCTGTGTGTTCTTTCTCCTTTTCTTCTTCCCTTTTCTGACTTCAGTTTGGGTTACTTAAACATTTAAAAAAAATTCTTTTTTTTTAAATTTTTTTTAATGTTTATTTCTTTAAAAAATTTTTTTCAATGTTTATTTTTGAGAGAGGGACACACACAGTGAGAGTGGGGGAGGGACAGAGAGGGAGACACAGAATTCGAAGCAGGCTCCAGGCTCTGAGCTGTCAACGTAGAGCCCGATATGGGGGCTCGAACCCACAAGACATGAGATCATGACCTGAACCGGAGTCGGCTGCTTAACTGGTTGAGCCACCCAGGCACCCCTAATAAAGCATTTCATTATAACTTTACTATTTCATTTATATTAGGAGCTCTAGGGATTAATAATAATCAACTCTTCTATAACAATAGATGGTATTTTTTTTAAATTCTTCAACACTTTTTTTTAAAAAGTTTACTTATTTTTGAGAGTGAGAGTACGAGCGTGCACACAATCGGGAAGGGACAGAGAGAGTGGGAGAAATAGAATCCCAAGCAGTCTTTGCACTGCCAGTGCAGAGCCCGATGCAGGGCTCGATCCCACGATCCATAAGATCACCACCTGAGCCAAAATCAACAGTTGGATGCTCAACTGACTGAGCCACCCAGGTGCCTCCCAAAATTTTTTAAATTTAGGAAAATTAACATGATTTTGATCTTTGTGTGTGTGTGTGTGTGTGTGTGTGTGTGTGTGTGTGTTTAAGAACATGGTATGATCTGACATTTATCCAAGGTCACTGCTTCACTACGTTCTTTCAAAAATATTTTATAGGTTTTAGGTTTTTGTCTTTTGTCTTTTGTTTGTTTCTTTGGCTTAAGGTTGTTTCTTGTTAGATTTATATTGAGGTATTTGCTTTTATTCTATCATAAGTAGGTTATTTTCTTCTGCTGTGTTTTCTAACTAGTTTGTAGCTGTTAATCATATGTTCTAGTAATTTACTGGATCTCCTTGTTGTTTGCCATAGATTTTCTAATGCTGTTAAGTTTTAATGGTGCACTCGTATACATTGGTGCCATTTATAAATAGCAGTAACTTAACTTCTTCCTGATTCCTACACCTCCCATCTCTTGTCAAATGGCTGTCGTCTCCATCATAGTGTTGAGTAGTTGTGGAGATGATGGCCATACTGTCAAAGTTCCTGAAAAGGGGATTTAAAAAGCGGTGGAAAGGCTACAGTGTTTCACAGAACTGGTACTTGGTAGAAGCTGACATCGAGATCTAGATCTATTTACCTCTGTATCTGTGTTGAGGAGATACTGACATGTTTTTAACATGAATTGTTCAGTTTTGTCACGTGTTTTTGGCATTTATTTAGATAGTTGTATGATTTTTTTAACCTCCATATTAAATATTAATGTGTTTGATATTTTTTGTTTTGTATTTTAAAGTTCGTTCATCTTGAGAGAGAACATGCACATGAGCCGGACAAGGGCAGAGAGGGATAGAATCCCGAGCAGGCTCTGTGCTGTCATCGCAGAGCCAGACACAGTGCTCGATCCCTCGAACTGTGAGATCATGACCTGAGCTGAAATCAAGAGTTGGATGTTTGACTGAGCCCCCCAGGTGCCCGGATATGTTTGATAGTGAAACACCTTAACATAGTTGGGAAAAGCAATTGATTTTGAAAACATGAATAGTTTGATATCGGCAATCTCCTTTGCATTGTTATTTCAATAGCATACAGGTAGTCCTTCCATTCCACAGCATCTCCGAAATCTCAGCCATCAGAGGAGTGTGCAAAAGTGCTTTTTAACATCATACCTGCCAAGCAAGAATTGCCTATATTACATCTATATCAATATTCATGACAGACAATGACCTCCTTTATTTTTCTATACTCTTTGTATGATTTGGGAGACAATCTAATTTTTAACTTTAGTTTTGATTTTTTTTTTTAATGGTTTGCAGTGGTTTAAAGTAATTTGGATTCTTTTATCTCTAGGGATTTGGTAAAATCCATCTGGAAAGAATATTTTTTTATAGATGGCTTCTGATTAGGTAAAAAAAACAAAACAAAACAAAACTGGTCACTGAATGTTTTTTTTTCCCCTCAGTGAACCAAGTTCTCCTTCTTTTGTGTTTTCCAGCTCCTTAATTTCAGCATTTTTAAGTACTGTGAATGTATCTTCTCTTTTGCTTTTCTTTTATCTAGCTTCCTTTGTTGTGAGAATACAGTATGGAATACACATACAAATATGTGTTAATCAGCCATTATCAGTAAGGCTTCTGGTAGAAGGTAGACACTTAGAAGCTTTGTTTTGAGAAGTCAGAAGGTTTATGTAGATTTTCAGCTGCCTGGAGGGAGGGTCAGCACTCCTAACCCCTGCATTGTTCAAGAGCCAATTGTTTTTACTACTCCTAAGTACCTCCTCATGCTGATGTCTCTCTCCCTGGTTCTAAAGCTAGCTCTCTTCTCCGTGTGGCTGTTTGTGTTGGTCTCTGATGCTTGGTCTGGCTACGTTTCTTTTGATGACAACCTAAAAATCAAAGTTTTCACAAAAATGGCTAACGTCTGTATTACGTTACTGTATCTGATGGCATGTAGATTTCTGTCGAGGGAGATTCCACTGGAATGAATATTTTTGTCTATATATCCTAGGGCATATACACCCTCGCTTTGTTTTCTGCTTGGAGCATGTCTTACTTTTGAGAATTTTCAGTACGTCCACTTACCTCCAATCATCCCACCTTTCTTCCCTTTTAGCATTTTTTTTCCACAGAGTTAGGCTAAGTGTCCTATTCAACTGGAATAATCTAAACCTTGTGGATGCTTGGATATTTCTGCCTGTACAGGTGATCGCCTTTTCTGGTTGATTGCTGCTGGTACACTGTTTTCCCCTCTCTCAAAGATCAGTTCCCATTGTGAATTCTTGGGGGAAGATGTTATAGGAAACATGCCTTACTATTTTCGGTTGCAAGTACAATTCCCTTGATCCTATAAATCTTGCTTCCATATTTCTATTGAGTATATCTCCTCTATGGTTTGATTTATACACCTAAGCAATAGCATTTTTATCATTTCCTAGCAAAGAATAAAGCATTCTTAATCTATGTGAGTTTTTCTGAGTTCAACGTGTCTTTTTCATATTTGAATTCGGAGGTAGTAACAGTGTTTATCATTTAATAAATGCTATAAAAAAGTCATAAAGTAGCCCTAATCACAAAAAGAGAACATGACCCATTGTGAAAATGATTGCACATTTCTTTAGTCTATTGCGATACATATTTTTGAGTAAAATATGGGTAGGAGTTGAGAAGTCACTACGAAAATTTCTCGTTTCATAATTATAGCCTGGAAACATCAGTCTAGATGAGGAAGAGACAAATAAGGCAGAGTCAGTCATAATTGGGAGGATGGTACATGAAAGATCAACATTCAAAAAGCTAGTAAATTACAAATTAACTTAGCCAAACTTCCTACTGTTTTAATAGTAACCTGACACACTATCAAATGCAATCATATACGACCATTTCAATAAAACTGAAATGTGTGCAAGTAGTAACAATGAATTTATGACTTGGAGAGAATTATACTTTGTGAATCTCTAGAAAACCTTTTATCTGCCATCCCATTACCTTAGAAAAGTAAGTTTGAAGTAAAGTTAGATCTGGAGTCAGCTAATTATTGAACTTCCTTTTCAAAAACAACTGTCTGTTAAGAATTCAAATTATATCTTCTATGCGTCCGTGTGAATGAACACATCAGCTAAATTTTACTTCAAAGGTGGGATGGTTCATTGAACTTTATATAATTTAAATAATTTCTTTACCTTTTCTCAGATTACTAAAAATCATGAGGACTTTTTATTGAACACTGTATTTTGCCAAGCTAAGCATTATACATACATCTTTTATTTCACAAAATAAATGTGTAAGTAGATATTAAGCCCTTTTTATATATGGTCAGTTAAGATTACCTTTTCCTAGAGGGGTGGTATATTGTATAGGTGACACGTATAGGATTGCGGAATCCAGACTGAGCCTGCCCTCCGTGATACTGCTTTACATTTACAAACCTTAAGGTACATAAGGGTTAACAATTACACTTCTGCAGAAATTTGCAGTTGCATGAAAGAGGTTGAGAAACATTTAAATGGAGGGAGAATGATCATCTGGAATCTCACTTTGAAAATCTCTGCAATACCTAGAATGCCATCATGAAATTGGTTTGTCAGTATTTTTCCTGACAGTCCGTCTGATGATGGATCATTTTCTAATTATAAATCATTTAACGCCTCACAAGTCTGAATAATAAATCCACCTGCTTTTACAAGTCCAAGAAACCACATAATATCCGCATACAGCACTAGACATAATAAACCTGAGATCTGTTAAATTTGCTGCAATAAATTGTTCATAAATATGTCTCTATGGGACAATAAAAGGTACAAAGAGACCATAGTAGGTATACAAAGACACTATCAACAGTGTCGCTGTTTCAAACTCAGTCCCTTTGAGTAGTAAATAACGTTTCCTCAATTTATCTCTTACACAGCTTTCCAGTACACCTCCTATAAGGTTTAGATTTTTCATACCTCAAAAAGGTTGTCTTCCAATATAAATACCTCTTACGATGCAAATTATCTTCTCTTCTATTTCTTCCAGAACGTGACTTCTCAAAGGAAAATTCAGTATTGATTATCTCCATCTTATAACTCCCATTCATTTTTTAATCAGTTGAAATTTGATATCCATAGTCACTATTTTCCCAGAGTTGCCAGCAGCTCATTATTCATTTCACCTGACAATCCTTTTTGAAACCCTGGAATCTTCCTCTGTTTTGTTTTTTTTTTTTTTCTCACAACTTAACTAGAGCACTAGTTTTATACAAAGGAACTTAGTTCAAGCATCAGCTTGGTCGTCTATTTGATATGTCCTCTGAGGTAAACACAACTTTATGTAGCAAGGAGTCCTTTGCTTAAGGACATTTCTTCTACATTATCTCAAAGCACTGAGACCTAATTCATTTGCTCTTCTAGTCTTTTGCTAATGACAGCCCTGTTGATATGTGGCTCACAGGGTACTTTCTCTCCTTCAGTTGACCTGAAATATTAGGGAGAAAAAATCCACAAATCTTCGGCAAGTCAGGATATAAAATTGTTCTAAAGTAATAGGACAATTGTGGTAAAATAAGAGTCCATATTTTATATCAAGGCAGGGCTGTTAAAGTGCAGGTGCAGATGAGGTGGGGATCTGGGAACTCGGGCACTGGATCAGAGATGAATTCTAAGAAGCCGTATTTCAGCCGGAAGACCTAAAGAATCTCACCTACACATCTAAAGCACGTAACATTCATGATACATAGAACAAAATATGGAGGCATCCCTAAACTCTTCCTATACTATGAAGTAGGTATCAGTAACTTATAAATCACCCAGGTTTGTCCTCTTTGTAATTACCAGGTCCTACGTATTCAATTTCCTAAATGTCTATTTCACACGATTGCCATATTATTGTAAAATATTTTGCTTTATCATAACTTTTACATATTGGATTATATTACATATGTTGTATATCATTACATTATAAGCATAGTCTATATTGAAATTTTTGTAAAGCGTGTTTTTACAACTTAGCATTTTCTATTAAACTACATGTACTAAGGTAATTTTTTCTGAAATATTTGGATGAAAGATGTATATAATTTCTAACTAGAATCCCTACTGCCCCAATATTATTGACTTATTTTAATTATGGGAAAATAAAACCTGGCAGTAGGGTGTGATTATTAAGGACAAAAAAAATAATTCAAGCGACTTCATAGTTTTTTTTTTTTAATCATCCCTCTCTTATTGAAAGATTATGGCCTAGAACTTCTACTTTCCTTCACCTTTGCAATTCATATCAATATGGAGATCTTTGTGCATGTTTTTCCTGTTTCTTTAGGTTTGACTCTCACTAGAGGAATTACTGGATCAAAAGGAATTGCACTTTCAAGGCTCTTTATTTATTTTTAATGTTTGTTTATTTTTGAGGGAGAGCACACGTGTGTAGAGGAGGGGCAGAGAGGGAAAAAGAGAGAACCCCAAGCAGGCTCTGTGCTGTCTGCACAGAACCTGATGCGCGGCTCAATCCCAGGAACTGTGAGATCATGACCTGTGCCAAAACCAAAGTCAGACACTCAACCGGCTGAGCCAACCAGGTGCCCCTTGAAGGCTCTTTAGATTACCAAAATACTATGCAAAATTAATCATGTGTGTTAAGCCTCCTACTTACTTGTCAGTGAGACAGGAACAAGTGCAACATACCCATAATGTCACTAGTTATTCATTTTCCAATTCAGCCACTTTAGTGACTGTCATCATCTGAACAACGTGGAGAAATAAACTTGTACACCCTTGGGATCTTTCTAAAGCCCCAGAGTGTGTCTGGGTATTATTTAGGTATAAAAACATTAGTAAGTGGTTATCCAGTAAATAAGATACCATCCATGACTTTGGGATAAACTCTGAGATGATTTGGTGCAATGTGCGTCAGGTCATAGCTGAAGAATTGGCAAGTTCATCACAGATCTGGTGCCCGTGAATGGGCTGCTAACAAGAGATGTTCATGCCTTCAGCCGGCCCATAAATTCCAGCTATTTAGTAATCTTCTCATAGTTCCGTTTCTCTTTTGTCAGCATATTTTGAAATAACTCTCACAATAGTTGAATCTAACATTACCAAGAAATCTGGCAGCCGTTGACATAGCTGATAATTGCCAATGCAATCCCATTTGCTTCTATGGTGTCACATTTAAATAAGTGAAACCGATAATTTTGCTCACATACAATGTACTGTTTGTTTATATTCTTTTATAATTTTTTTAATGGACGCATACCATGGATGTGGCAAAATTCACAACCACATCAAGCCACAAAACGTTACCATGATCCAGAGTCCTCCCAGCCCCGTCCGTGATCCTTTGAGACACTTGAGAGGACTGCAGGGATGACTGTATTCTTACCTCACACCATAGATAAACATGGCCTATCTTGGATATATATTACTAGAATCCTATAATATGCATTGTGCCTGTGGCTTCTTTCACTGAAATGCAGGTTTGTGAGGTTTTTGCACATTTATGTACATAGTTGTGCTTTGTTCATTTTCATTGCAATGGAGTATAAATATACCACAATTCGTGTATTCATGTGTATACAGTGCTTCAGTGATAATTTAGAAAATGTCTGTTGGTGGAGTTATGTAAACAGTTCTTTGGAATGAGTGTAAATACTGAGTTATGGGGTATGAATGTTTGATAGTTTCCAACAGTGTTCTAAAGTGATATTACAAATTGAAACTTCTGGTACTGTTTATTATTTTTATGTGATAAAATATGTACAATACAAAATTTGATTTTCAACTGCTTTTAAGCTTACAACACACTGGCACTAATTACATTCACAATGTTGTGCAAATATTATTATCCGTTTCCAAACATTTCTATCACCTGAACACAAACTCTGTACCCATTAAGCTGTGACTCTCTATTCTTTCCTCCCTCCATCTTGCAATTTCTGTTATATATTCTTTTTCCATGAATTTGCCTATTTGAGATAATTTCAGATAAGCTGAATCACACTGTATTTTCTATTTTGTGTCTGGCTATATGACTTAGCATAAGATATACAAATGTCATTCATACTATAGCATCTATTAGAACTTCATTCTTTTTCAAAGCTGAATATTTCATTGTGTGTATATACCATATTAGTTTATACATTCTTCTGTTGATGGACGCTTGGGTTGTTTCCACCTCTTGGCTGTTATGAATGATGTTACAATGAACATTGGTATACAACTATCTGATTCTCTGTTATAAAATTCTCTGGGGTATATACAAGTGGAATTATCGTGTCATATGGTAATTTTCTGGTAAGTTTTGAAGAATCGCCAAACTGTTTCCACAGAAGCTGCACCATATTACCTTCCCATCAACAAGACGTGAAAGTTGCAATTTTTCCACATCCTGGCCAATGCTCATTTTCCATTTTACTATTGTCATCCCAGGTATGAAGTATCTCATTGTGGTTTGATAACTAATGAATAATGATGTCCATCTTTCACTTGCTAACTTGACATTTGTATATCTTCTTTGAAGAAGTGTCAACTCAGTTCCATGACTCAATTTTTAATTGGGTTGCCCTTTTATTGTTGAATTGTAATTCTTTGTATGTTCTGTATACTACACTTTTATTAGACCTGTGACTTGGAAATATTTTCTTCTGTCTTGTAATTTGTCTTTTCACTTTCTTGATAATCTCCTTTGCACAAATCCACTTCCTTTTTTGCTTGTGCTTTTGGTGTCTTTTATAATTCCTGTATGTTTTCTCTAAGGAGTTTTGTGGCTTGAACTCTTATATTTAGATCCATTTTGAGTAAATGCTTTCTGTAATTTAGCTTTATTCATTTGCATGTGAAAATTCAATAGTTTTGCATTTCAAATGTTCCACATTCTCATGAACATGTGATGTCTGTTTTCATTTTAGCCATTCTTTTGATGTGTAAGGATTTCATACTTTAAGTATAATTTATATTTAAACCCTTAATTATATTTACTGTGAAGGTCAGTACTTTTTCATATGTTCATTTGACATATAGATATCCTATTTTATATACATATTCCAGTCTTTTTCTTATTTTCCTATTAAAGACTGCTGATTTATTTATGTTGGATAAGATTCCATTGTGGCTTACCTTCTTACTCTTTATGGTAACTTTTAAAATTCTTCTTTCTGTTTTTTTTTTTTTTAAAGGGGAGAGAGAGAGAGCGAGAGAGAATGAGAATAAGAATGAGAATGAATTCTAAGCAGCCTGCACATTGTGCACAGAGTCTGACATGGGGCTCGATCTCACAAACCATGAGATCATGACCTGAGCCAAAATCCAAAGTCAGACACAAAACTGATTGAGCCACCCAACCACCCTGGTACCTTTTGACATTTGTAATTGTATTGTAGTTGAGCTTACAATTTTTTCTCCTGATTAATGCTTTTTAGACTGGTTTTAAAAATTTTACTAACTCATGTCCATAAAGATATTCTAACTTCTGGCAGTTTGAATTTATACATTTCAATTTAGGCTCAATTTTTATTCCGTATAGTATAAGATAGAAATACAGATTCTTTTTGTTTGTTTCTGGACCAAATTATATCAATTTCAATTACTAAAGTGACCATCTTTTCAACACCATAGTGTCTCATTTTCATGTGTCAGGAGGTTGCTTGTATGTGAAGTTGTGAAATTGCCTCCTTGCTACTTTTCTGCATTTCATTGGTCTATTTGTCTATACTATCACGAATTCTAAAGAGTGTTAATTGCTAAAGCTTTATAATAAATCTTGATTTAAACTGGAGTAGGTCATCCAGTTTTGTTTTGCTTCTTGAAAATAGTTTAACTATGTAAGACCCTTCTAAATTAACTTTAGAAAAAGCATGTCAATTTCAACAAATACAACAGAAAATCATACTAGTTTTGATTTATAAAAAATTAAATTTGAGAAAAAAATGTCATCTTTATAATCTCAAGTATTTTTATCCAATCAAAATGAATATCATGTATGTACATATATGTAAATGTATATATAGTTTTGTAGCTCTAATTACTTTAATGTTTTATATGTTTTAGTGTCAAGGTTTTAAAGATTTTTATTTGATATTGTAAAACCATTTTGAAGTTCCATTTTCTAATTCTTATTGCTAGAATATACATGTAAAGTTTTTGTTTATTTTTTTAGTTTTATAGAACTAGCATGCTAAAATCACTTAGTAATTTCTGGAGTTTGGCAGAAGATACTCTTGAATTTTTCTAAATATAATCAGGGGATCTGTGAATAATGAGAGTTTTCTTTCTTTCACTCAATTTTATACTTCTTTTTGGTCTATTACATTGGCCAGGACTTTTTGTAAAATAACATAAGTGGTGAGAGCAGATATGCTTATGGCACTGTCATTTCAGTGGATGATTTTGATAATTCATGGAAAAATACAGAATTAACAGTAAATTTTTAATTATCATAGTATAAATTCCCTTTTACATCTATATTGCTGTGAAACTATTGAGTGATTAATTTCATCAAACACTTTTTTGAATATATCAAAAATATCTTCTTTTTTATTCATATGTGATGAGTTATAGTGATTTTAAAAATGTTAAACCACTCACGGAATGCCAGGATTGCTCAGTCAGTTAAGCATCTGACTTCAGCTCAGGTCATGATCTCCTGGTTTGTGAGTTTGAGCCCTACATTGTGCTTTCCTCTGTCAGTTCAGAGCCTGCTTCAGATCCTCTGTCCCCATCTATCTCTGTCCCTCCCCTACTCGTGTTCTGTCTCTGTCTCTCAAAAATAGACATTAAATAGGGGTGCCTGGGTGGCTCAGTCTGTTAAGCATCTGACTTTGGCTCAGGTCATAATGTCGTGGTCTGTGAGTTCGAGCCCCGCATCGGGCTCTGTACGGACAGCTCAGAGACTGGAGTCTGTTTCAGATTCTGTCTCCCTCTCTTTCTGACCCTCCCCTATTCATGCTCTGTCTCTCTCTGTTTCAAAAATAAATAAACATTAAGAAAAATTTTTTTAAATAAACTAAATAAAATTTATAAAAAAGAGTTAAACCACTGTGGAATTTTTGGAATAAATTCCAATTGGCTGTAATATATAATCTTTTCATATACTTTATTAAAAGTATTTGTATCTATGTTAAGATATTGTTCTGGAATTTTCCTCCCATGTTCTTGTCAGATTGTACTATGAAGAGTAACTTAACTTCATGAAAGGAATTAGGAAATGTTCTCATGTTTCCTTTTTTTTTTTGTTTTCTAAAAGCATTTTTTATATTGGTGCTATTTCTTAACATTTAGGGAAATTCATTTAGAAACATCATGTGTGCATAAAATTTGAATTGTTTAGGGTATTAATGAATTTATTTTACATAGTACTATTTAGGTTTTCTGTTTTTTCTTAAGTCATTTTTTGTAAGTTTCCATTTTCAAGAAATGGGTATTTAATCTAAAAGTCAAATTTAGCCTTTAGATTTCATAATATTTTTTAATGTTTGTAAGATCTGTATTGATGATCCATTTTTAATTCCTGATATTGGAATTTATTTTTCTTGTAGGATTTTACTTTTTCTAATGAAAAATATATGTATATGTGTGTATATATATATATCTGTGTGTATGTATAAATATATGTATATATATAAAATCTGAAACCTAACTACAACAATTATCAAGTCATGATCAATCTTATTTTTTGTCAGTACTCTCACCCACTGACAGCACAAGGCCTATATTATTTTGGTTTAAATCATTATATGATTTCCTCTATAATATGTGTATGTGTATCTCTAAAAGCCGTGAATTCTTATTAAATATAACCAAAGGATTATTTTGCTACTAAACAAAAACTAATGGCAATTTTTTTTAATATCATCAAATCCATCCAGTTCTTTTTCTCAATTGTATTTTACATTTTTATAGTCTCTTTGTTCAAATCAGGGTCCCCAGAAGATCTATACATAAAAATTAAAAATTGATTGGTATGACTCCTATAGATCTTTAAATGAATGGTTCTCACATCTTAATGTGTATCACCACTGAGCTAAAGGTTTTGCTCCTTCTCTTGCCTTTTCTCTATCCATTTCTGGACCTGATAAATTTCCCTTCTAATTCTAACATGTTACAAATATGAGATGCTCCCAAGTTCTAGACTGTAAGATATTTTTGGCAGGCTATTCCAGATATGAATCATGTTCTGATGGTCCACCAATCAGGAAGACTTCAGCCTCAGCCACTGTACAACTATTTGTCCCTCCCCACTCTTTGAATAAGTGTTATTATTTTTTTTTTTTTGAGAGACAGAGTGTGAGTGGGGGAGGGGCAAAGAGTGAGGGAGACACAGAATCTGAAGCAGGTTCCAGGCTCTGAGCAAGCTGTCAGCACAGAGCCTGATGTGGGGCTTGAACTCATGGACCGGAATGCAAGATCATGACCTGAGCCAAACTTGGATGCTTAACTGACTGAGCCACCCAGGTGCCCCTGTCCTTCTCCACTCACTCTTGATGAATGAGTGAAACTGTATACCTGCTAGTAGAATTGACACATCCCCATACTGAATGTGTCCCCCTTGTTCTAGTCCTCTCTTCTGTCCATCGGTAAAATATACTTCTGTGGCATGTAATGTATATTGGGTTGTCTTATCGCCTTGCTTCCCCTTGATGTACATCCACAGATGCATCTATCTTGTAGTATGTGTGTCCCTGAAGGGCAATGTGTGACTTGCTTTGTGTGGACCTCCAAGCTCTGTCAGAGCCAAATGTAGGGGATACTTAAATGGTAGTTAAGAGCCATATGTAGGGGATACTTAAAGGTGATAGTGGATCCATTTCACTTTCCATGTTTTAGGTCTTTGTATGCTATTGTATTTATTTGACCATTTGTTTTTTGTATATGCCCTACCTCCTCTCCTCCTTATTCTGACATTCAAGAAATTTCCAAGTCCTATCAATTTTATTTCTTAAATACTTTGCAAGACTTTTTTTTTCCTATCTTCATTGCCATCCTTTGATTGAAAAAAAGAAATAATTATCTTTCTGTGATTTTAAATTTAACATACAGGAGACTCACCCATTTTCCTAATCTTTAAAAGAAGAATCATTTGTCTTTGTGAATTTTCTGTCACTGTGGGAGTCAGTTGCATTGGGAATATTGACTGAATTTTGTTTTGGTGTTTATACTTTTTTTGTAGTCCTCACCTCTTAAGTTCAAGCTTCTGACTTGCTGTTATGGACTGGATGTTTGCGTTTCCCCTAAAATTTATGTGTTAAAATCCTAACCTCCAACGTGATGGTATTAATTGGGCATCTTTGGGAGGTAATTAGGTCTTGAGGGTGGACGCATGAAGGGGACTAGTGCCTTTATAAGAGAGACCCTGGAGAACCTTCTCTCCCTCTCACTCCTGTGAAGATATGAGAAAGACCTTTGCAACCCAGCTAAGGATCCTCCGTGGTCCTTTGCAACCCAGCTAAGAACCCCACCGTGGTGGCAACCTGATTCTCAATTTCCATCCTCCAGAACCATGATAAATGTGTTATTTATAAGCCACCTAGTCCATGGCATTCTTATAGAGCAGCCTGAATTAAGGCACTTTAAGAATAGAATATGGCAAAAATGTTACTGTGCCAATTCTTGCCTGAGCTTTAAGAAGGCATACCTTTGTAAAGCTTCCATTTCTGAACCTAGAGAGCCATGTCATGTCAGAATTCTAGGTGAGACCATGTTAAGAGAAAATATGCAGGGCCTGTGTGGAGAGGAAGGGGCCCTGATTACTTGGGGGAGAGCTGAAAATCCACACATGACCACAGCATAGCTCTTCGAGGTGGCCATCGACTATCTGAACTTTTCTAGTAGAGACATGAGACCCAGGACTGAACCACTGCAGAATTTCCAGCCTTCACAGGCCATTGGGATGAGAACAGGTAAATCCACTGCCCTACGTGAAATCTGGAGAAACCATAAAGCCATTGCTATTTTATAACATACTGAGTTTAGAGGGTAGTTTATTACCTGGAAGAAGATAAAAATGGATCGAAATTGGTGCCGCAGGAACAAACTCAAAATATGAAGCTCTGGGTTTGGGATCCAGAAGCAGGCATGGGGCTAAAGAACCTTGAGGGAAGAGACTGTTAACTTGAGAAAGACCGTTACGATGTAGTACCAGGTTAGTGAAACTGCCACCTATAGTTCCTTGGAAGGTGGAAAGTGTACCCAATGAGCTTGGGAATCTGGCTAAGGAAAATTTTCAGGAAGAGTGGTCTATATTTTCTTCTCTATTTTGTCTATATGCTAAACAAAGCAAGATAAGGTCAAGGAGGAACCCACCGCGTTTTTATTCAAGTCTGTCTCCATACACTCTAATCTAAATGCAATATCTCAGGAGTTGTTGGTTTGAGAGGAATGGAGGTAAGCAATGGGAAGCCACTCAGGGAGAAATCACTGCACAACACAAAAGGGTGGTTTTGGAAGTTAGGGTTTCCTAGCGTCGTCATAACTTACTAATGAAAGGGACTTTAGAGGTCTTCTAGCCTTCTGGAAGCAGGTGCACTTTACACATATTTGACATGTTAGAAGCTACTCAGAGCAGAAGAGTAAATTGCCCAGGGTCACACAACCTGGCGAGTGGGAGGAGCTGGAAATGAAATCTAGTTCTCCTGACATCCTTCTTGCCACACAGCATCGAAGCTTTCTTCCCTTTGCCAAGTGAGACAGGCTAGCAGTAGAGACATCTCAAGGCTTAACTGTCAAACTGCACCCAAGCTGCTTAGCAGTGTCATGGGAAGAAATAACCTAACGGGCTGAAATGAGGAGAGGAAAATAGTTCTCAGCAGGCAGTATCAACTTACTTGGTATTTTTCTCCCCCTTTATTGTTACAGACCTGTTAATGGCAAATCTGAGAAGGTTCTTTTGTGAATCAGGTTAGGGCTACAGTTGTTCAAAAAGCTCATTAGCAATTTGTGAAGAGCAGCAAAACTCATTTTCCCTTAATGTGAAATCACTTCAGCCTGTCACCAGAGGAGAGGTTGTTGAAAAGTGAATTGACCACCTACAGATCCATTCTTAAAAAAAAGTCATCCAAATATCTTGCCATAATAAGGTATGTTCAACACTCAGTTAAGCCCTGGTTAATATAGTTTCTGAATTGGACTGCTTTTCTCATTTGCCTACTGTGGACGCCACAGGTAGACTTCATAAACCTGAGTTATCTGTCCATTAAAGAGCAGCAGAGCCTCCTGAACTCAGAATTTCATTAAAACAACAAAGAGATTTGTGGGGATGACCAGATTCACACGCTGGAATGAGAGATGCACGGAGCGGACGATACGCAGGTTTCTTCCGTAAATGAATAAGGTGACCAGAGTGGGTTTTGATCTCAATTCCTGGCTTCTTCCGCCTTAAACAATGTTTATCACCCAGAGTGGCTGGTGGGCTATCTCGTGCTGGGTGAGAAGATTTTGCTGTATTCTGTGTGTGGTTCCTCATCTCCTGTTTTCTCAGGATATCTGGATCTTACTCCAGAGTCTTTCAGACTCCTAGTTTTCACACCAGTGCGTTTGGCCAACGTTCAGCATTTAAGCATTAAGTCTTCATCTGATATTGTGTGCGCTGGAGATTTCTGGCCATGTGTGTAATCCATTAATCCCAAGAGAGGCTGTAGGGCACTTCGGCTTTCTGATTATTCTAGACATGAATATTATCTGCATTCTTTCTGCCAGATCATTGTTGTTCTGACTTCTGGCTTTTGCTTTTGTTTTGACGTTGGGAGCTTTATTTTTTTTTAACCTCACGCAGACACATTCACCTGCCCCAAGGCTTGGCCTGGCCACCCCTGGACTGCAGATCCACCCAAGAGCCTTTGACATGTGAGGGTTTACATTTCCGTAGGTTGTCTTGGAACTTAAGTTAGTTTTCTAGGTATTGAGAGCGCTTGCCTTTGGTAAGTACCTGGTGAGGTCGTCAGGTAAATTAAAGGACTTTTGAAAAAATTCCCATTAAACTAGTTTGTGTGTCCCCAGAGAAGAATGCTGCTTGTCCTAGGCAGCTACTATATAAATCAATTTGGTCTTCATAAAGCAATAGCTGTATGAAATCGATTTATGTGAAAATTATCATGAATGTGTTATAGAATAAAATAAAAATTCATATTTTTTAAAAGATTAATGAGATTTCAAAAGCCGTTGTTTGAAATCAGCCTTTCACTCTTCTATCCACTAAGGAAATTTCATGAAAAAATAGGTATTGTTTTGTTATCGTGATTGTTCTATCGACAGGTTAAATTTTGTAAAGTTGTTAAATCCTGTTTCTGTCCAAAATACTATTGCTCATTGTTATATTTGAGTCATAGGATGATAGATTTAGCCCTTTTTTTTTGTATCTTAGTTCATATCTATAAAACTTCATTTAGTTGAATGTTTCTGAGTGGAGTTGTATCAATCTACGAGTAGCTCACCAGTCCGTGTAATTGGACATGACTTAATACTCAGATGCTCTTACCTAAGATATTTATTCCAGTATGACCACTATTCCACTTTCTAGATATTTGTTGAAGATGAAGCTAGTTGTCTTAGTCCATTTGGGATGCTATAACAAAATACCACAGACTAGGTGGCTTATAAACAACAGAAATTTATTTCTCCCAGTTCTAGAAACCCAGTATTAGCATGCCAACATGGCCGCCGGGTGAGAAGCCTCTTTCTGGCCATAGTCTTCTGATTGCATCCTCACGTGGAGAAAGGGACTGGGGAGCTCTGTGCTATTTCTTTTCTAAGATGTGAGAAGGGAGAGGATTCATCTTCAGAAAGACCAAATAAAAGCTGTGCTGTCTACTTAACGATAGGTTTACAACCTATTGGAAATATGTACAAACAATCCCCCCCAACCCCGCAACACACACACACACACACACACACACACACACACACACACACATGGAATCCCAAACCATTCCACACTTCAATTCCTGGTTCTTCCCCTCTCATCCTGCGGGCTTATTTTCACAAGCTTTGCAATGAACATGTGCCAAAGAGCAAGGGAGGAACTGAAAGTCTCTGCATCACCTCAGGAAATGTACATTTGTTCCAATCAGACCACTTTTTGCCTTACGTGGGCAGAGGCACCATCTGGGTAAGGCCGTATCCTCTGTGGTACTCAGCCAATGAGGAATCAGGGGAGGAATTTGGCACAGTAGGAGATACATGGTCTGTTGTGCTTGCCCCGAGTGTGTGCCTGTCAGTCAGACACCCCGTTTGTAAGAATGTTGATTAAAACCTCACTTCACTGTGCTCCTAGTCTGTGTGTCCCTCCTTTGCTTGGGCCAGTGGATTTGTTTCTCACAGTGGTTATCTCATTTTATAGGTGAGGCACAGAAAAATCTTCCCTCACACAGTGTCAGGTCTGTTCTTATTAATGCATGAGGTCATGTTGATTACAATGAAAATACCGTGTTAGTTATTGTAATCTAATGACTTTCAATCAATTTAATGGGATATAACAAATAGCTCCGAAGCCATCATTTGATCTCCGATTAGGTGAAGTGATCACAACACTTCCATGTAGTTTTAAAAAATTCCCAAAGGTGAACAGTCAGAGCTTCTATTGTATTTCTTTTTATAACCATCTTCCCAAGAAATTGACTGGAAGAATAAGTTTTGTATCAAAAGTTCTTAACTCCCCAATCCATTGATTGAAGGATATCTGGAAGTTTATCAAATGTTGAGCATCAGTTAATTGGGAATTATATGACATGTTTTCATAAATACTTGCAAAGAGTGAAGTGGATATATGTGAGGTCTATATCAGTACTTGGTCTTTGTTTTCAGAATTTGGGAGATTCACCTTCAGCTTCAGCCCCTGAATATTCTTCTTTATCATGCTATCTTGATTGAGTGTTTTTTTTCACTCTTTTTTTTTTCTGGATTTTGACAAAGTTCAATCCATATTAAAAACTGGCTATGAGAGTTGCCTTCACTACTAAAGAGAAAGTTTAGTGGGTATTACTGACTCATCTGACTAAAACAAAAGCAGCAAGTTGAGATCAAAATAATAATCTTTCCTTAGCATATTTGCATTTCACTATGTAAGCATCTGAGTGTGAACCATGTAATTAGTGTTATCCAAGACAGCTGTAAAGAATGAAATTTTAAGAGTGTAGGAACAATAGGATTCTCATCTTTGTATCATATCACATTCACTGGTGGCAGATCATAGTCCTACAGCCACCATTGAATTAGTTTGAATGGTATGTGTTGTGCAAATAATCTGGGGTGGCCAAATGTCTAGATTAGGACAGTCAACAGAGTGAAAGGGGATTCTACTTCTGAATGGGGGTGGGTGGGGATTGTTATCATGTGGGATTAAGCCTACATGTTTACAAACCCAAATAATGTCTCTGATAGTCTGGAATAACCTGTGCTAAAAGGGGAAAAGTACTTGAGCAAGGGTTATAAATGGTTCATTGGTATCTATGGTTTTTAAAACCAGTAATTGATAGACTATAGCCCATGTACCAAATGTGATGGCCTGTCTTTCTGCTGACATCGCAGCTAAGAATGTTTTATTTTGTTTTGCATTTCTAAAGGGTTGTTTAGAAAAACTTAGAAGAATATGCAGCTAAGACCACATGCAGAAATTGCATTTACTATTTGTCCTTATAGAGGAAGTAGTCACCAATTCTTGGCTAAGACTAAGGAAGGAAGACCTGAGGGCAACTTATGTCATTAACTAATACATTCAGGCCCTTATTGAGGGCATCACCAAGATCACTGCGACACATTGGGTCCTAGAAATTAATGAGATCCATTTTCTCTGGGACCTCAAAACCTGAGAGATACCTGAAAAAGACAGCTGTTGTACATTTTGATACAGGCAGTGGTCAGCTTAAGCACAGGAGGCAATGAGAGAAGGCATTTGTCTAACATGGGATGGTGATGAGGGACCAGAAGACTGGGTAAGGAAAAGCATCCATCAGGAAAGAATCCTCGCACAAAGCAAGTAGATTTCCTATCAAAAGGCCAAGGAATCCATTACACGAAGATCTTCGGTGATACCATCTGAAGGTCGAAAAACATCACATATATATAACATGCACCCACAGACACACACAAACCTACAGAGAGAGACCCTTTATCTTTTATTGCAGGACCATAGCCATGAATTGGGTACAATGATCCAAAGCTCACATGTTTGTGAAAGTTGAATCCAAATGGTATCGCTGGCAGATGAAACAAGGTTTCCTGTTCAAATGACTAAAGCTTTTTAGTAATATTTGTGGAGAAAACCTTTAGGATTTGTATTTGCCCTTGACAAAGGAGCGTCTGTAACAGTCTCTATTTTTAATAGTGTCTCCCCACCCCAGAATTTTTCTTTTTCTTCTTTGGGCATAAGCAATGGAGGTCCCTGTTTTAATTCTCTCCTGGGTATTTACGTTTCAAAAACATACGATTTACATCCTCAAGGACCAGAGAAAGAATGGAAGTTTCTTCCTAAGAATTTTGGGGTATATTTCTCTGTCAGCAGTCGAGAGTGATTGCTATTTAACATTTTCCTTTGTAGCAGGGATTGGACAGCATGGGGCACCAGTTCCGTTTCACCATCTGTCACCATTCTGTGCCCCCTCTTTGTTTTCACTGTCCCAGGGATTCCATCTCTTAGTGTCCTGATCTGGCTTTGCAACAGACTCTTAGAACTTAATCCATGGCAGCTTGAGCCCTTTTAGGTTTGCAAAATAGCACAGGGTCTCTAGTTTATTCTGTTCTCCCACCTCATCTGCTAGCCCCAAACTAGCAGCACGGTGGACATCACACATTGTTGTCTAATCTCCGCTCTTCTTCTGGCTTGTTAACCCAAGCCTCTAATTGGTATCAGTGGCCGCTGACTGCCTGCGGTAGAGGCCACCCCCTGCAGTGACCAGACGTTTCCCTTCCCTGCTGCCTTGTGCAGTTAAAGAGTGTGTTAGGCCCGCTGGCATTTTTGTGGCATCCTGATATTCACATAGCCATCCCTAAGCATCTAACACATGGGCCACCCTTTTCTAGAGGCTGGTGCTAACTCAAGATTCCTTTCACTGCTGCTGCTTTCCCAAGACCCATTTCTTTGGTCTCCTGGCTGACTTGCCAATCGTTAGTTTGCAACTTTAGGAGTTCCCCTGGTGGCCCCCGGTACCCAGAGGGCAGGGAGAGACTGAAGGAAGAGGCAGACCCCTCCAGATTGGCAGGTGCAGGGTTTTTAGTAAGCAAGGGAACTTCTGTACGAGGCTTGTCTTGAGTGCCACAGGATGGGTAGATGGCTACCCCTGCCCACCAGAATTTTAAAAGTTTATATTAGAGACCTTCACGGGCTTCAGTCACATATGCAGTCCAGATGGTCTCAAAAACACCTTATTCTCTCAAAACCATGTCCTTGGATCAGCTCTAGCTGTGAGAATGGTAGGTGGAATATGCTTTCCAAGGATAAGGAGGTGGGGGGAGGAGCCTTGATGGCCTGAGTCCAGTTTGAGGGTCAACCAGTGATCACATCCTCTCAGTGACCACCTCCAGCATCACCAACATCCTACTACCCAGAAAAAAGCCAAAATAGAAAACTACTTATACCTTGTCAAATGCTATGCCAAGTGTTTCTCTGCTTATGTAGAGATATATAAATGTATATATGTGTGTACTTATGTATAGATATATAAATAGAATGGTAAGCTGATACAACTGATTATACATATTGGATTCTTTTTTTTTTTTTTTCAATGTTTATTTATTTTTGGGACAGAGAGAGACAGAGCATGAACGGGGGAGGGGCAGAGAGAGAGGGAGACACAGAATCGGAAACAGGCTCCAGGCTCTGAGCCATCAGCCCAGAGCCCGACGCGGGGCTCGAACTCACGGACCACGAGATCGTGACCTGGCTGAAGTCGGACGCTTAACCGACTGCGCCACCCAGGCGCCCTACATATTGGATTCTATATCACCCTACATATTTTTTATTTTTAGAATACTTAATGGAATAAAATGAACCAGAAGTAAAATGACATTGTAAGTAAATTTCTATTCTATCAAGAGAGATTTTAGTCCAAAAACAGATTTCTAAATTAAGAGCAACAAAAACATAAGATGATAAAGATAAATAAGGTAAGACTTCGGGATCCTTTTTTTTTTATGATTTAACTTTAAATGTTTCTCCTCAAGTCCCTACTTAATAGAAGACATGATATTTTTACCTCTGTTCTCCATATGGATTGATATTTTTGGTTATGCTATAAAGCTTACATTGTCAACGCTTTAAAATGTTATTATCTAATTATAATTTACAAAGTTCTGTTTTAATTTTACTTCCGTATTTATAGAGTTCCTGGCATCATTCATTTTACTAAGTATTCATATTCTTGGTCTTTTAATTTCTGTCTGGCTTGGCTAGCTTTCATCATTCAGTAAGATTTTAAAGTGAAACTCATGGGTGTTTTATTCCATTCCATTTGCAAGACCACAGGACTGATTTCAGAATTATAGGGTTACATTTTTTCAGAATTTTGTAGTCATTGCTTCATTGCCTTTTGGTATCGAGTGTTGCTGTGGACAATCCACCCCAGAGGCAACAATTTTGACTGTTTCTTCCAAGAATGTATTAGACCTCCAACTGTTTATTGAATATTTTACTTTAGCAATTGTAGCTCGTAATTTTCAAAAACTTTCATTTCTCATAGCTTCCTCCTCCTTTGAGCTGTATACGATGCTAGATATTTTCTGTCTCTGAAGATAACTGCACGTCACTTTTTGAAATTTTCTTCTGTTGCTCCCTTATATTGCATCTTTTATTATGAACTTATAATTATTAAAGTTAGTGTCAACTCGTGTCTATCTATTCCTATTTGAGAGGGAAACCACAATGCTTGTTGGAAGGAGGATGTATGGGAGGTTATAAATCTGTTTGGTAAATTTCTCTGTGGAGAAGATCCTGGATGGTTTTAAATTTTAGTAACCATAGAGTCACCTGGGGGGCTCAGTGGGTTAAACATCTGACTCTTGGTTTCGGCTCCAGTTGATCTCACAGTTGGTGGGTTAGAGCCCTGTGAGCAAAGCCTGCTTAGGATTCTCTCTCTCTCTCTCTCTCTCTCCCTCTCCCTCTCCCTCTCCCCCTCCCCCTCCCTCTCCCTCTCCCTCTCCCTCTCCCTCTCCCTCTCCCTCTCCCTCTCTCCCCCTCCCCCACTCATGTGCATGGACTTTCTCTCTCTGGCTCGAAATAAATAAAATTTAAAAAGATAGTGACCATAAATGTTAGTATTTTGGCATTTCAGCTTTAGCATGGCGGTATAATGATCACCAGCAAATGGAAGTTATGAGGGTGGCATACAATTAGTGTCACTAGAGTGGACCCTTCTTCTTCTCAGTCTGCATCTTGCTCTTGTGCTGTTTAACTTGTGTCCTCAAGGCTGGCACTTTCCTTGTCAAACTCCTCTAGAGAATCCATACCCTATCCGTGGTTCCATAAAGAATAGGCCCTTGACTTCTTGAGGTGTGGATGGAAAATGGAAGATCGTTCCGTTTTCACACGAGTCCCCACCAGCTGCCGTAGTGCTGGTGTCTCATTCCTAAGCTGTATTGGTTCTGCAGAGTTTACTCACTTGTTCTTGCTCGTATCTGCAGACATTTGTAATTGTCCTCTGGTCCACAAATAAATTAAGACTTTTCTCATCGGCATTTGCCTCTCACAAATTAGACATTAAGTCTTCAGCTGTCACTTGGCTGTGTTGTCTTCTTGTTTTCTGTGCTTTTTGGGGGAAGAAAGAGGCCCCCAAAGCTCCTTGCCATCTTAAAGTCAGATACTCTTATTTGTTATGCTATTTTCAAACTCATGAACTTGAGGAACACTAAACTTCTTGATTTGTCATCTTTTTTTTCCATTTTGTAATGTGTGGTAGGCAGAATTCTAAAATGACCTAGAAGATTCCTGCCCCCTAGTGTACATGTAATTCCCTTTCCTTGAGGCAGGGCAGGGCCTGTGAACACTGGATAGTCACTTGCAAGATTACATTGTTCTGTAAGACTCTTTTGTAGCAGATTCAGAGAGTTTCTCTTGCTGGTTTTGAGTAAGTAAACATCCAGTTGTGTGTCAGGAGCTGAGACTGTCTCTAGCCAGCAACGAGCAAGAAAACAGTGACCTCTGTCTTACAGCTCTAAGGAACTGAATTCTGCCAACACGGCATAAGAACCACAGCGCCACTCGAACCTTGATTGTGGCCCAGTGAAATTCTGAGCAAAGTGCCCGGTTAACTGATTCCTGGCCTCTTGATCCACAATAATAAGCCACTACCTTTGTGGTAATTTGTTACACAGCAATAGAAAAGGAATACTTCAGTTTGTATTTTTTTTTTTTTTTTTGAACCTTAATTGATGCTACAGCTCACATCAGGACTGTTTGTGATTTTATGTATTGAACTCTGTGTGGCTTACTCATGTGACTTTCATCTCTGTAATGGTTAAATTCCATTTTATCTTTTTAAATACGCTATTGACTTCTTCAGTTGTCTGATACTTTCTGGTTTTGAAGATTATTTTTCTTCCAATTTGAATTGTTATGAAAGTACAGATATCATATGTTTTCACTCATATATGGAATTTGAAAAACTTAACAGAAGACCATGGGGGAAGGGAAGAGGAAAAAATAGTTTCAGACAGAGAGGGAGGCAAACCATAAGAGACTCTTAAATAAGAGAACAAACTGAGGATTGTTGGAGGAGGGCGGGAGAGAGGGGAAAATGGGTGACAGGCATTGAGGAAGGTACTTGTTGGGATGAGCACTGGGTGTTTTATGTAAGCAATGAATCATGGGAATCTACTTCTACAGCCAAGAGCATACTGTATACTCTGTATGTTAGCTAACTTGACAATAAATTATAGTTAAAACAAACTATCTTTCTTTACCACCATGAGGGAGTGCTCCTTCATTGCTACCAACAACCATCCATCTCCCCGCCTCCAGTATTTCAGACTATATGTCTTATGACTTCTTCTGGATGTTTGCCTACCTTTAAATGGAGTCAACTATTTATTTTATCATTTTTTAAATGTTTATTTTTTTTGAGAGTGAGTGGGGGAGGGGCAGAGAGAGAAAGAATTTTAAGCAGGGTCTGGCAGCGCAGAGCCAGATGCAGGGGCTCAAACTCATAAACCCTGAGATCATGACCTGAGTAGAAATCAAGAGTCAGATGCTTAACGAACTGAGCCACCCAGGTACCCCATGAAGTCAACTCTTTAAATAAAAATAGTGTCTGAGTGGTAGGGAAGTGAGTTGTGAAACTCCAGAGCTATAATTCAGGTTTTGTTTTTGTGGTTTTGTTAGTTTTTATCAGCACAAAACAATATTGCCAAACTTAGTTCGCACCCATGAATATGCCTCATCTAAATCTTGACATTCAATTGTCTGATACATCCTGCATCTAACCAAAAAGATTTGTTGCTATGGACTAAAAGTACCATGAACTTAGCTACTTTTATTCTTTAGATACTATTATTCCCACTACCCGGAGCCCTCAAATACTTGGTGGCTACATTAACGGTACTTAAAAATAATGTACTATTGTGGATTTTATTTCAAAGTTTGTCTTTAGTCTATCGTATAAAAAGGAAACTCTTTGAAGCAGTTGAGGACTTCATACAAAAAATTCTGAAGGACAGACTTTATCTTATTTCCTTGGGCACACTGATTCATCCTTTTAGCTGATCTCTGAAGGAATCCCTAAAAAAGTACTTGTTATTATTTTTACCCACAGCAGCATAATTTAAATTCTAGTTATATCGACTTGTAAAACAAATTTGTATAACCACAATGGGAAATGATCTTCCCAGTGGTATAGCTAAACTAATAAAGTAATTATGGCAGGGATGAGCAATTATAGCCCAAACAATGTAAACTCAATTCACATGTATAAAACCACAGAGGCAAGAAGAATGTAGAATGTAGATAAGATCAGAGAAGTAAGGCCCCCCCCCCTACGATTCTTGCTTTCATCTTCTCCTACAGACAGACCTTATCTAACCAGTTTCCCAGGAGCCCACCATGGAAATGCCTTCTTTCCAACTCATTGTGATTAAAGGTGTAACAATATTTTATGCAAAAACTGTTACTTTAAAAGGAAAAAAAAAAAGTTCTGGGACCAAGAGTAACTATTTGCTGCAGCAATATTTACAAATGATTTATAGATTTATTTACATAAAGTTTAATCAGTGAATATTTTATGTGGCTTTAGCTACACTTGTTTAGCTCACAAACTAAACCAAACACCAAAGTTTAATCCATTTAACAACTTTCCACAAACATTTATTTCAGGACTCATATGTTTCAGGGACAGTATTAGTTGCTAGGGATACACAGTAAATAAATCCGTGTCCCTGCCTAAAGAGTATGTGGTCTTTAAAGCTCAAGATAATAGAGTCACAGAGTGTTTTAGAATTAATTAATTTATTCATTTTATTCAATAATTATTTAGTACCTACTAAATCTATGTGCAAGTTACTGTCTACATTTTGGTATATGCACACATTCTATGACTGGGCATATATGTTTCAAATATTCATTTTTAAAATAAACTTACATTTGTTTCATAATACCATATAAGGATTATTTACACCATTAATCTTTGAGTCCATCACTCTTATCCATACTTGGCCAGTATTTCCTCATAAAGGAAATAGGACATATTCCATTCTTGGTGAATGTCTTGGCATCTTTTTGAAAGCTACTTCTATCCATGTCTTCTTTAAGACACAGCCCCTCCATGCCACCATCATGCTTACGTCCACGTACACCTTTCCATTGGGAATGATCTGTTCCTCTTCCAAATGCTCACAGCACTGTCTCCGTCTCTAAAAGTTGCCTTGTGTTCGGGAGTGTTGTGCATAGACTGCGGCTGCCATTATCGTCAGCAACGACACAATGTCAACATCTGCCAGAGTCGAGACGTTGTGTTTCTCTAGCGAAGCGCTTGTATCTGATTATGTTCATGTTCCTAAAATTGGGGCCATTTTCTGGTACACAATAGAACCCCATTAAATTCTTTTTGTGCATGTACTGTGTGTACGATTGAATTTTACAGTTGGGTTTATGGTGCTTTTCAAAATCTTTCACCTACAAATTATATATTTCTTGTATATACTTAACAATGAAGTTGAAATGAATGAAAATGATTATCCCCTGGGGCGCCTGGGTGGCTCAGTCAGTTAAGCCTCTGACTTCGGCTCAGGTCATGAGCTCACGTTTGTGAGTTCAAGCCCCACGCTGGGCTCTGTGCTGACAGCTCAGAGCCTGGAGCCTGCTTTGGGTTCTGTGTCTCCCTCTCTCTCTGCCCCTCCCCCCCCCCCAAATAAATAAACATTAAAAAAAATTAAAAAAAAAAAAAAGAAAGTGATTATCCCTTAAATTGGCCTTTAGTTCTTCTCAGAGAGAACGTATTTGATTATAGATGAGACTTACCTAGTATAGCATTTTTGGAGCATGGAAATCATGAGGGCGTGTAGTCATTATCATTTCATTTTATGTTATCACAATTCTTTCTTCTTCATCTATTCTGATGCTGAACCCCTCTCGTGTAATTTTCAGCTCTGTGACTTGTGTTTGGTGCTTTCTTACATTGTCTCCTTGTGAAGTTCTCACTGTGTTCACTTCTTCTTCTCCCCAGTTCGGTGAGCATTATTTTGAACTCTTTAGTAGGGAAATCACTGATCTCTGTTTCATTAACATCCCTCCCCTCTCTGAGATTTTATCTTGTTCTTTCATTTGTAACCTATTCCTTTGTGTCCTCGTTTTGTTTGACTCTCTGTGTTGGTTTCCATGTGGCAGATGAAACAAGCCGCCTATCCTTGGACAGTGTTCAAGCAGGCTCCTAGGGGGAATGTATTAAATTAGATGCCTGTCCCTCAGGCTAACAAACACTGTAATATAAGCAGGTGTGCCTTTTTCATGTTAAGTCTGGGTACTACTGTCTACTTCTGAGCCTGGCCCTGGGACAAGGAGGTCTGAGTGTACAATGCTTTAAAGGGTGGTTTCTCAGATCACTACAGTCTTGTGGATCTCAGGGCACAAGCCCTGTTTGTTTTCAAAATTAGGTGTTTTGGGGGCTTGTATCTCAGGTGCGGGTCTTAAAAGTTGGGGTGCCTGATATGAGTTCTAAACCTTTAATTTCTAACAGGGAAGCTCTGGATTTCGAGTTCCTTCCCAACTGTGGGTTGTTGCACTGGGGGTGGGGTTTATCCCAGCCCCTTCTACCTGCTTTGATGTGGTTTTCTTCTTGTTTGCCTGATATGTGGTCATTGCTCAGAAGCCTTTAGGTGTTTTTGTTTTTCTTACTAAGAGCAAATTGTTCCATATGTAGCTGTGGACACACTGTGTACATAGGAGGAGGAGTCAAGTTCAGAATCTTATATCACCATCTTAAAACATTCTCCAAAAAAAAAGAAAGTCATTATATAGTACTTTAAGAATCTAGAAAAATGTTAGCTGAGAATGGCTTCATAATTTTATTTAATTTTTTTAATTAAATTAAAAAAAATATTTTCATGTTTAATTATTTTTGAGACAATGCGAGAAACAGTACAAGCAGCAGAGGGGCAGACAGAGGGAGACACAGAATCTGAAGCAGGCTCCAGGCTCCAAGCTGTCAGCACAGAGCCCGACGCGGGGCTTGAACTCATGAACTGCGAGATCATGACCTGAGCTGAAGTCACACGCTCAACCAACTGAGCCACCCAGGCACCCCCATTTCATAATTTTAAAGTTAATGTGTAATTAAATTTTGTATTACTGCATTATTTATAGACTTCCCACCCACAATATTAGCATAAATATAGGTACATTAAAGGAAACCTAAAATCCATGCTAATATTCTTTCTCTGCATAATTTAATATAAACTATTGGATGCAAAAAGGTTAATTTTAAAGCAGAGTCATAGACTATTAGAGCTGAAACAGATCCTGGAAATCAATCCATGTAGAAAATTCTTCTGCGGCTACTAAAGAAAAACAATGGCTCAGGGAGTTTCACAATGAAATAAAGTGACAAAGTAATGAACATCATACAGTAATCCACTGAACTCTTGGTTCATAGTTTACTGGTCCAAAATATCATTATGGCACATAAAGCTGTGGACATTTAATGCCTCCCTAGCCGTCCCAGGCTTTCTCAATCTTAATATGGTGTCTCTTTTTAAAAACAAAGATACAAATTTTGTTTAAAGTCGTAAACTAAAAAAGCAAACTTTGAGAAGAAATCAGTGTAATGGAATTTTAGAAAGAAACACTTGCAAGAATTTTATAAAAAAATATATATGGTTGATCACATGCTACCAATGGGGAAGTTAGACTCATATATATTAGCATATTTTCCTACCCCAGGAAACATGGAACTCTATTTTCATGAAAATATCTTTTATAACACATTGAGTGGCAATTATTTTTTTATATAGTGATACTATACATCCTACAGACAGAATTTTTCCCCACTGACAAAGATGATTGATCCCTAGGATTATGGAGGGCTCCCCACTCTACAGCTCATTCTTTTTCCTCTAATTTAGATCATTTACTAAAAACAAAATTAGAGTAACACTTTAAGTTGAATCAACCTTGGTATTAGCCACAATTTTTTTAAATAAAATAACATTTCTTCTACCAGATTTTCAGTGTAATTATCTCAAATTTATTTCAGATCTAGATTTTTTACAAAAGAGTTTTTTTTTTAAGTTTTTCAAACATGTAATTCGGTATATTCCTTTAAACTATAAATTCCATCATTTACTTTGAAATCAGAAAAATGACTTGTTGAAGGTCTTCTCGTTTTTCTTAATAATTTTGATATCACACAGTATGAATGTTATCAGTTTCTTAATTGATGAAAGGTTATTATTGGGATTATTTATCATATAAACTCCAGCGTTTTTAATAATTCGATAATATGTTTTCATCTAAATTTTCCTGGGCCGAAAATTTCCGCTTTTCATATTTTCTGGATCTTTTACATAAATGCTATTAATCTCAGAAAGCTACTTGACATCATTGTGTGACACATACTAGACATTGATCACACTACGGAATTTGCACATCGATCGTTACAGTACATGTAGATATACTTAATTTCTCTTGTTTTTTTTTTAAATTATGTTTATTTATTTTTGAGAGAGAGACAGAGTGTGAGTGGAGGAGGAGCAGAGAGAGAGGGAGACACAGAATCCGAAGCGGGCTCCGGGCTCTGAGCTGTCAACACAGAGCCCAAGGCGAGGCTCGAACTCACCAACCGTGAGATCATGACCTGACCTGAAGTCGGATGCTTACTGAGACACCCAGGCACCCCTCTTGATTTTTTTTTTTGCCACTCTCTTCAACTAATTGAAACAAGCCAACAGAAAAGAAAATGAAAAATTATGATAGTGCATTCTGCTCAATTTCTAGAGCAATAAAACGTGATGGTGTTTGTTTCTTTATTAATAATTTTAAGATCCTTTTATATGCAGTCACTGTAATATAATCAAGGAAACAGTCTGTCCATCCTCAAAAATTCAGTCTTTTGTTAACAAAAAATATATATATGTAGATAATCTGTATGTGTGTATAATATAGACTGATTCTTTGCGGTGTTGGGCCAAATATAAATCACCTGAGCTTAAATTATCTTGGCTCCCGGTTTGCATGGTCTCATTGAATATATCCTCACAAATGGACGAGAATATGTAAGCACAGCAACAAAGCAAAGTTCAGAGTTTAGGTCCCATTTTTGAATTGCATTATAGTATATTTGTGTTTAAAATGCTTTCAGTTTTAGAAGCAATGTCTATTGTGTGAACTGCAATTATAAAATCTATATATTTTAGCAATTTGATGAGTATAGGTAACAAAATATGTGTGACACAAATCTAGTAAACATGTCATCTTTATAAATTATTCTCTCTCTTCTATTTGTTTTTTAAACAATCTATTTTGTTTAGTCTCCCAATCTATTTTATTTTAGTTTATTTTCTTGAGTTTAGATTTATTTATTTATTTATTTATTTATTTATTTATTTATTTATTTTACTAAAGTTTGTTTGGGGAGAGAGAAAGCGCGAGTCAGGGAGGAGCACAGAGAAAGGGAGAGAAGGAGACAGGGACAATCCCAAGCAGGGTCCATGCTGTCAGCACAGAGCAGCTCGGGACTTGATCTCATGAACCAGGAGATCATGACCTGAGCCAAAGTCAGACGCTTAACTGACTGACCCACCCAGTGCTCCCGCAGCTTGTTTTTTTTTTTTTTTTAAGGGAAATTTTGATTATGGAAATATGGAAGAAAAGATTCTTTGAGGTACCCTACACACATATTTTTCAATACTTTTTTTTTTAAGCTTGAAAGACATAAAGAATCTTCAGCGACAAAGATAATTGAGTTGAAACTGAAATGAGAAGTAAACACAAGTTAGATCAGGGAGTTTGGCTGAAAAAATACTTATTATTAGCATTATAATCTGTAAACTAAGCCTTTAGACAGCTATAAGTTCTAACAGCTGTAGCTGAAAATCCCACATGAATCCAGGAACACAGGAAAAGAATAAAATGTTTTAGTTCAGGGTGACAGTGTTGTCCCCATATTAGATGAATAGATCTTATGTTTAAATTTATATTGAATAACATGTTCAAACAGGCAAGGATATTTTTAGAGGAACAAAAACAAAACATAATTAACACCAAATGACCAATAGTTTTAGTAAGCAAAGGGCAAGAGTTAGGAATAATCTGAAACTGATTAAAGTAATTATTAAAATAGCTACATAAAATACAAAGATGAAAATGTAAGAATGCGAGAAATCTATTGAAAATAGCAAATGGGTTTTTAAAAACAACCATATGCGAATTTAGAAATGAAAAGATATTTTGATAAAATTTTAGTATCTGAATCGTTATTATGGGAAAGCAATACGGAAAAAATAAACAATGGAAACAAAATCTGCTTCCTTGAAAATATCACCAAAAGTGATAAACCTCTAGGCCGCTCTCTGCACCCCCCCCCCCCCCGTGAAAATGACAGATCTCAGAAATGAAAGACTGGGCGTTATTGTTGATTCCATGGGTATTAAATGAATCATAAAAATAACAAAAGAGAATGAAGGAATACTGTGAACAAAATTAAGCTCATAAATTCTGTAGAGGAAATGGGTCAATTATTTGAGACACACTACTGAAATTCACATCAAGAGAAATTATTTGGCTTGAAAATATATAAATATATGAATCAGTAATAAGAGCCTTCCAAAAAAGAAAACCTGAGAGTCAGAAGTTCTTACTGGTGAACATCTGTTGTCTGAATGTTTGTGTCCTTGAAAAATGTATACATTGACACCTAAACCTCAAGGTGATAGAACAATTTTAATAGGGAATGTGATCTTTGAAGTGACCATACAATTGTGCAAAGACAGTTTCTTAAAACAGAAAGGCTTTCCCTGTATTTAATTAGAAAACTTCAGAAGAGTTGGGCTCCATTGTAAAAAATAGTAGCTAACAATTACATAGCACTTATTTTGGACCCCATATGATTCTATATAACTCATCCATCCCAACAATTACCACAGAAGATAGGTAACTGAAATTATCCATGGTTTGCAAATGAGGAAACTGAGTCACAGGGAATTTTTTTTTTGATTTGCACAATTAGGAAATGGAAGAGCTTGGGTACAAAGATGGCTCCCAAGTCCAATTCTTAACTACCACAGAAAGGATAGGGCTATACAGGAAGACAGAGAAAACCAAGAAAGCTAGGTTTTATTGTTTTTTTTTAAGTTTGTTTATTTTGAGAGAGAGAGAGAGCATTTGTGAGCCGGGGTGGGGGCAGAGAGAGAAGGCAAGAGAAAATCCCAAGCAGGCTCTGTGCTGTCAGCACAGAGCCCAACCTGGGACTCAAACTCAGAAATACGAGATCATGACCTGAGCTGAAATCAGGAGCTTGATGCTTAACCAACTGGGCTACCCAGGCACCCTGAAAGCTATGTTTTTATACATGTGAACTGATACGTGTAATTCTGGCCCCAGTATATTACTTTCTAGTAACTTCACTGAAGAAGGTACATTTTCCTTTGATCCTCTTGGTATACCATCTTGGCTTTATTCTGTAACTTTGAGATGTAGGTTTAGTTTTAAATATTTTTTTCTATTTCCTTTTTTTATCACTTTTTTAGTACATTGTTTAAAAGTTTGTATTTAATTTCCAAAAAGTATAAATATTTTGCTTTTCTTATCGTTCCTTTTTAATGGCCAGTGAACTCTGGCTTCCCAAGTGTGATCATATGGATCTATGGTATATTACTTTGATAGTTCTGGGTTTATGTAATGCACCTTGACCACAAGAATACTCTTTTATGTGTTTGATAGCTGCTAAATATTCATTAACTTATGTGTAAACGAACTTTTCTGTTATTTTTCTGGCTTTGGTTAGAAATGAGCAAATCTAGCATGTGTTCTGTCATTTAAAAAGCAGAGAGTGAATATCTTTTTGTTGCCTTCAAACAAGTGACTGACAACTTAAGGCAGGTGTAAAATTCTCAGGACACAGTTTTTTCTTTTAAATCTCTGTATATGTTGCTAAAATCTGGCATCTAATTTTATGACCAGTTTTTCATCCTTTATATACATAGTCTCGTGATGCTTGCAGTTTCTTAATGTCGAGACAGTCTTTCTGGTGTTTTTTTTTTGTTTGTTTGTTTGATTTTTACATGGAAGAGTCTCTTCATTAAAAAAAAAAAATCTATGCAGGGTGCCTGGATGACCCAGTCGGTTGAACGTCTGATTTAGGCTCAGGTCATGATCTCACAGTTCAGAGGCGTTAAGCCCTGTATTGGGATCTGTGCTGACAGTGTGGGTGTGGAATCTGCTTGGGATTCTCTCAATCTCTCTCTCTCTCTCTTTCTTTCTCTACTCCTCCCCCATTCATGCTTTTTTTTCTCTCTCTCTCAAAATAAATAAATTCACTTAAAAAAATCTATGTATTTTCTTTCTGTTTGAAATGCCAACAACTGAGAGGAACATGTTCATATTTCCAAAATCAGCTGGTTTTTTGGAAGTTTCTTCTTACCTTTTACTAGATTATTGCAAAAAAAACTCCTGAGTATTGCTCAGATATCAGTTGTGTATTAATTAGATAAATTGGCAATGTAACATAGATTGACCCAATTCATGCTATTTCACATTTTTTCAGTTATATTTTTATGATATAAATATTATCAAATATTATCACCTGAACTTTCTTATTTGGTTTTACCTGGTATATCATTGCTTTACTGTTTTTATTTAATTGTGTGTGTGTGTGTGTGTGTGTGTATATATATATATACATATATGTATATATATAATCTTCTTTTAGTGGTACCTACTGAAGTCAGTACAGAATTTCAGTTTTAGATTGACCAGCTTTGTCAAATGTTCCCAGGCTCTCCAGTCAATGTAATAGGAAACAGGGTAGCAGAAAGTCAATATTGCAGGAAACAGTCAATAACTAATTAGATTTGGATCTATCAGTTTAGTGACTGCCTTTTACTTGAGCTAAGAATAGGCCTTTCCTGATGTTGAGATTGGCCATTTGTACATATTTCCTTAAATTGAAAAATTGAGTGCATAGTTCGCTTGATTCAATCCTTCCTAAATGACAATATGAGCTAAAGCATAACAGGACTATGGCACAGTGAACATTAAGCATTTTGGAAGCAGCAAGGTCACCCTTGCACAGAACGGACTAATACCAGCTGTACTGTTCCATTAGGGACTTTGAAGAACCTTGGGAAACTGAACTGGAATTAGCCAAATACGTTTCTATTCTCTGTGGCCATACTGATTAAGCTGAATTTCGAGCTTCGTGGTTAAATAAATTGGAAGGTAAGTCTAACTTTCAAATAGACAGTCTGCATTTGGCCTCATTCGTGTTTCAGTCTAATTATCCTCTTTATACTAGGCACTCAGCCAAGAAAATTGGCCTATTAATCTGGGTGTGAATAAAAAAGTAAAAGAACTCGGGGTGCCTGGGTGGCTCAGTCAGTTAAGTGTCCGACTTTGGCTCAGGTCATGATCTCATGGTTTGTGAGTTCGAGCCCCGCGTCTGGCTCTGGGCTGACGCTCAGAGCCTGGATCCTGCCTTGGATTCTGTGTCTCCCTCTCTCTCTGCCCCTTCCCCGCTTGTGCTCTGTCTCTCAAAAATAAATTAAAAAATGTAAAAAAAAAAATTTTTTTTAAAAAGTAAAAAGAACTAACACTGTTACCGTGCTTCTCCATTTACCTCCTACTCACAATTCTATATCACTTAGATCCCCTCATACTCTGGAAATTCTTGGTCTCAAGAGTGAGGTAACTAATCACAGATACGTGTTTGATGAGGTCTCGGACACAATAACTTTGCAGTACTCAATCCCCTAGTAGGTGTCTTTTGAAAGGGGAGGCACACTGGGGGAGTTGTGAGTTGATTTTAAGCATAAGATGTGTGGCAAGGGATATATGCATGCACGGTTAGAAACAAATGATTCTGATGGTAAAACAGACTTTATTCAGAACTGTCATTCAAAAACACTTAGGGACGGGGCGCCTGGGTGGCGCAGTCGGTTAAGCGTCCGACTTCAGCCAGGTCACGATCTCGCGGTCCGTGAGTTCGAGCCCCGCGTCAGGCTCTGGGCTGATGGCTCGGAGCCTGGAGCCTGTTTCCGATTCTGTGTCTCCCTCTCTCTCTGCCCCTCCCCCGTTCATTCTCTGTCTCTCTCTGTCCCAAAAATAAAATAAAAAAAAAAAAAAAAAAAACAAAAACACTTAGGGGCACCTGGGTGGCTCAGTCGGTGAAGTGTCTGACTTAGGCTCAGGTCATGATCTCAGGGTTGATGAGTTTGAGCCCCGCATCGTGCTCTCTGCTGTCAGTGCGGATCCCACTAGGAATCTTCTGTCCCCCTCTCTCTGCCCCTCCCCTGCAAGAACTCCAGCTTTCTCTTGACTTGTGTTAATATGTGTATTAGTTTTCTATTGCTGCCTCAACAAATCACAAGTGTAGTACTTTAATGCAACATCCACTTATTTCACAGTTCTATAGGTCAGAATTTCAGAGGTAACACGGCTCAGCTGGTTCTCTGCTTTGGGTTTCACTAGGTCAAAGTCCAGCTGTCAGCAGAACTGTGTTTCTTTTTTAAAGATTCTGGAGATGAGTCTGCTTCTAAGCTCATTCAAACTTAGGCCCTCTTTCCATTGCAATTGTTGATGGGTTGTTCTCTTCCCTAGAAGCACCTGCAGGGTTTTTTTTTTTTTGGCTTGTGGCTTTCTTCTTCCATCTTTTTTTTTTTTAATATATGAAATTTATTGTCAAATTGGTTTCCATACAACACCCAGTGCTCATCCCAACAGGTGCCTCCTCAATACCCATCACCCACCCTCCCCTCCCTCCCACCCCCCATCAACCCTCAGTTTGTTCTCAGTTTTTAACAGTCTCTTATGCTTTGGCTCTCTCCCACTCTAACCTCTTTTTTTTTTTTTCCTTCCCCTCCCCCATGGGTTCCTGTTAAGTTTCTCAGGATCCACATAAGAGTGAAACCATATGGTATCTGTCTTTCTCTGTATGGCTTATTTCACTTAGCATCACACTCTCCAGTTCCATCCACGTTGCTACAAAAGGCCATATTTCATTTTTTCTCATTGCCACGTAGTATTCCATTGTGTATATAAACCACAATTTCTTTATCCATTCATCAGTTGATGGACATTTAGGCTCTTTCCATAATTTGGCTATTGTTGAGAGTGCTGCTATGAACATTGGGGTACAAGTGCCCCTATGCATCAGTACTCCTGTATCCCTTGGGTAGATTCCTAGCAGTGCTATTGCTGGGTCATAGGGTAGGTCTATTTTTAATTTTCTGAGGAACCTCCACACTGCTTTCCAGAGCGGCTGCACCAATTTGCATTCCCACCAACAGTGCAAGAGGGTTCCCCTTTCTCCACATCCTCGCCAGCATCTATAGTCCCCTGATTTGTTCATTTTGGCCACTCTGACTGGCGTGAGGTGATATCTGAGTGTGGTTTTGATTTGTATTTCCCTGATAAGGAGCGACGCTGAACATCTTTTCATGTGCCTGTTGGCCATCCGGATGTCTTCTTTAGAGAAGTGTCTATTCATGTTTTCTGCCCATTTCTTCACTGGGTTATTTGTTTTTCGGGTGTGGAGTTTGGTGAGCTCTTTATAGATTTTGGATGCTAGCCCTTTGTCCGGTATGTCATTTGCAAATATCTTTTCCCATTCCGTTGGTTGCCTTTTAGTTTTGTTGGTTGTTTCCTTTGCTGTGCAGAAGCTTTTTATCTTCATAAGGTCCCAGTAATTCACTTTTGCTTTTAATTCCCTTGCCTTTGGGGATGTGTCGAGTAAGAGATTGCTACGGCTGAGGTCAGAGAGGTCTTTTCCTGCTTTCTCCTCTAAGGTTTTGATGGTTTCCTGTCTCACATTCAGGTCCTTTATCCATTTTGAGTTTATTTTTGTGAATGGTGTGAGAAAGTGGTCTAGTTTCAACCTTCTGCATGTTGCTGTCCAGTTCTCCCAGCACCATTTGTTAAAGAGACTGTCTTTTTTCCATTGGATATTCTTTCCTGCTTTGTCAAAGATGAGTTGGCCATACGTTTGTGGGTCTAGTTCTGGGGTTTCTATTCTATTCCATTGGTCTATGTGTCTGTTTTTGTGCCATCTTCTTCCATCTTAAAAAGAACTTTCCAACAGTTGAGAGTCCAGTTCTCTGCTTCAAGTCTCTCGGACCACCCCTTCCACATCTCCCCTCTCTCCATCTTCCACTCTCTTTTCTACTTACCCAAGGGCTCACAGGACTACCTTGGGCCCACACTAGTATCCAGGGTGCCCCTCTGTGGTAAGGTCAGCGGATTAGCAAGACTCATAGTGGCATCTAGATCAGCATTTGAATAATTAGAGGGTGGGAATCGTGGGTGGCTGGGGGATCTTTAAAATGCTGCCTCTCTTAGTATGATACATTTTAATCCTTCCTTTCAAATGACTTGTGACTTTATATTTAAAGCAGTTATGCTTTATGAAATATAGAGCGGGTCTCTTTTGTTTTTGTCTGTTTTATAATCAGTGAAAAATCTTTTAATTGAGGTGTTTAAACCATTAGTGTTTACTGTGATGTTGATAAGGCTTTGTTTAAATCTATCATCTTGCTATTTGTTTTTTCTTGGGCCCATATATTTTTATTTCAACTTTTCCTTTGTTTCTTCTTTCTTTTGAATTAACGATGTGTTTTTATTATTTCATTTTATCTTTTTTTTCTTTTTTTGGCTTATTGACTGTAATCTCTTGGTTTTGTGTTTTGTTACTGATTTTTTTAGGTAGTTGTTTGGAGTTTAACTTATATTTTACTTATGCCAGATCATGTTCAAGTGATGTGTATGTTCACTTACAGTGTAAGAAACTTACAATAATATATTCCCCTTCAGTCTAGCCTTCTTGTTATTGTCGATGTACACTTAACTCTTAGATATGTTATATAGTCCTCACTAAAGAATTATTTTGGAGGCACCGGGGTGGCTCAGTCGGTTGAGCATCCGACTTTGGCTCAGCTCATGATTTCACAGTTCGTGAATTCGAGCCCCGCATCGGGCTCTGTGCTGACAGCTCAGAGCCTGGAGCCTGCTTCGGATTCCGTGTCTTCCTCTCTCTGTCCCTCCCCTGCTCACGCTCTGTCTCTCTCAAAAATAAGCATTTAAAAAAATTATTATTTTTAAAATTTGATTAACTTTTAAAGAGTTTAAAGTACATGTGAAAATTTTTACATGAAATTTTATAAAATAATATCATGATACCTCTTGAACGTTGAGCACTTTGTGAAGTTTTCTTGTATTTGGAGATCAATGATTATCTTGAATCAAAGGGTTCATAGTTTTTTAAATGAATTTTTTTTTAATATATAATTTGTTGTGAAGGTAGCTAATATACAGTGTATACAGTGTGCTTTTGGTTTTGGGGGTAGAGTCCTGTGATTCATCGCTTTCATACAATACCCAGTGCTCATCCCAACAAGTGCCCTCCTCAATGCCCATCACCCATTTCACTCCTCTCCCACCCCCATCAACCCTTAGTTTGTTCTCTGTATTTAAGAGTTTCTTACGGTTTGCCTCCCTCTGTTTGAAACTATTTTTTCCCTTCCCTTCCCCCATATCTTAAGTTTCTCAAGTTCCACATATGAGTGAAAACATATGATATCTGTCTTTCTCTGGCTGACTTATTTCACTCAGCATAATACCCTCCAGTTCCATCTATGTTGCTACAAATAGCATGATTTCATTCTTTCTCGTTGCCAAGTAGTATTCCATCGAATATATAAACCACATCTTCTTTATCCATTCGTCAGTTGATGGACATTTAGGCTCTTTCTATAATTGGGCTATTGTTGAAAGCGCTGCTGTAAACATTGGGGGTACATGTTCCCCTATGAATCAGCACTCTTGTATCCTTTGGATATATTCCTAGTAGTGCTATTTTTGGGTCATAGGGTAGATCTATTTTTAAGTTTTTGAGGAACCTCCACACTATTTTCCCAGTGGCTGCACCAGTTTGCATTCCCACCAACAGTACAAGAGGGTTCCCATCTCTCCACATCATTGCCAACATCTGTTGCTTCCTGAGTTGTTAATTTTAGCCACTCTGACCGGTGTGAGGTGGTATCTCAATGTGGTTTTGATTTGTATTTCCTTGATGATGAATGATGTTGAACATCTTTTCATGTGTCTGTTGGCCACCTGGATGTCTACTTTGGAAAAACATCTATTCATGTATTCTGCCCATTTCTTCACTGGATTATTTGTTTTTGGGTATTGACTTTGGTAGGTTCTTTATAGATTTTGGATACTAACCTTTTATCCGATATGTCATTTGCAAATATTTTCTCCAGTTCTGTCGGTCGCCTTTAGTTTTGTTGATTGTTTCCTTTGCAGTGCAGAAGTTTTCTATCTTGATGAGGTCCTAATAGTTCATTTTTGGTTTTATTTTCCTTGTGTTTGGTGACATGTGGAGCAAGGGATTGCTGCGGCTGAGGTCAAAGAGGTTGTTGCCTGTTTTCTCCTCTAGAGTTTTGATGGTTTTCTGTCTCACATTTAGGTCTTTCATCCATTTTGAGTTTATTTTTGTGAATGGTGTGAGAAACTGGTCTGGTTTCATTCTTCTGCATGTTGCTGTCCAGTTCTCCCAGCACCATTTGTTCAAGAGACTGTCTTTTTTCCATTGGATATTCTTTCCTGCTTTGTCAAAGATTAGTTGGCCACACTCTTGTGGGTCCAATTCTGGAGTCTCTATGCGATTCCATTGGTCTATGTGTCTGTTTTTGTGCCAATACCATGCTGTCTTGATGATTACAGCTTTGTAGTAGAGGCTAAAGTCCGGGATTGTGATGCCTCCCACTTTGGTTTTCTTTTTCAACGTAACTTGGGCTATTCAGGATCTTTTGTGGTTCCATACAATTTTAGGATTGTTTGTTCTAGCTTTGAGAAGAACGCTGATGCAATTTTGATTGGGATTGCATTGAATGTGTAGATTACTTTGGATAATATTGACATTTTAACAATATTTGTTTTCCTAATCCATGAGCATGGAACGTTTTTCCCTTTTTTTTTTCTTTAATACATGTTGAGCCATTATTTTAAAAAATATTTTCTTCACCTGTCTTTTCTAGAAAGCTTGAAGATTTTCCATTGCTCACTGGTCTTTTTTTTCACCTTTTTTTCCCCATATATAGTTTAGATTGTTTTGCCTTCATTTCTTTTTATGTGATGTCTAGGCTACTTTTAATCCCACCCATTTTTATTACTCTCACACAGTATAATTTTCATCTCTCAACGTATAATGTTTATCTTTTCTATCTTCTATAACATTTATATGCCTACTCAGCTTTCTTAAGCATATGGAATATGGTTATAATAATAGTTTTGATTTCTTTGCCCAGTATGCCTAACATGTATTAGATATGGGACCATTTCAATCAATTGATTCTTCTCCTTATTATAATTCACATTTTCCTGCCTTTTTTGCCTGCCTGGTAATTTTTAACTGGATACATACATGTATTATAAATTATCATTGTAAATAGAACGCTGGATTTTTTGCTTGCCCATGAAAATTCTTGAAATTGTCAAATCTAGCCACTGCGATTCACTCTTGGACTTGATTTCTTCAACTCCGAGAGTCAGGTGAGTTCTGCCTGGGTCCCTCTTCTCTGTGCTGTGGTCTTCTGTGTGCTTTGAGAACTCTCTTAAGGCCATAAGCTAAGGGGTTTATGAGCCTGACTTCATTTGTTTCCCATCTTATGGGGAAGATCAGTGTTCTGTACTGCTCATTTGCCAGCATCTTGAAAACTATTGTGCCCTATATTTTTGTCTTTGTGTGTTTTCCTAAGTGACTAAATTAGATCCCTATTATCTTTATCTTGCCTGGAAGTGGAATTCCACAATCCTTTTAGCGTTCTGAAATTTTAAACTTTTTCTTTTTCCTTGTGCCTCAAGTTTTAACATTCCCCAAATTTATTTTTGTTAATGATGTGAGGCAAGAATCTTGAGGTGATTTTTCCCTATGAATAAGCAGCCATCATATCACATTTATTGAATATTCTGTTCTCATTACACTGGCACCTGATATTTTATAGCTAACTTAAATCCACAATACTCATCTATTATTCCATTATATTCTTTTAGTACATTTAAGGGAGGTGTTGTCCTAGTAAGTTTATCTTCTTCTTAAAATAGCTGAGGAAATTAAGGATCATCACAGTTAATTTCTTGTCCAAGATTATACTGAATTAAGTGACTGAATTGGGAATATAATTCATACGAAAGAGCTCTGACTGAGACGTTTGTTACTCCATTAATCTCTGCACTCAATTCCCCTAATCTGGTTGATGAAGTGGTTTCCATCTTAATGTAAAACTATTTAAAAGTGTGATTGGCTCTTAAAAGCAGGAAACACTCCTTTGATCAAGGAAATTTACTTCTAAGCCTTATATTTATTGCATTGTGCCATATTTTTCTCATGTCCTCATTTCCCATCCTCAGTATATTGTATCCCTTTATTGAATGCCATCAAATTATACCTGAATAATTCTGTCACTTGTATCACTCAGTTCTCTGCTATGGTTATGGCTGCTGCTTTTAGTTTTTTTTTTTTTTTAACGTTTATTTATTTTTGAGACAGAGAGAGACAGAGCATGAACAGGGGAGGGTCAGAGAGAGGGAGACACAGAATCGGAAACAGGCTCCAGGCTCTGAGCTGTCAGCATAGAGCCCGACGCGGGGCTCAAACTCACGGACCGCTAGATCATGACCTGAGCCGAAGTCGGCTGCTTAACCGACTGAGCCACCCAGGCACCCCAACCACTTTTTAGAAGTTATAAACAAAATCTGGATTTTTAGATTTTTATGACATCTATGTACGCTCTACACTAGCATGTGTAACTGTTCATGTCTATCTGTATATGTTCACGTATATGAATGGCAAAAGGCATATCAAACACACGCAAATAAATAACAGTAAACACCAGGGCAATGATATGAGATATAGGAACAGCCTATTCTGTGCCATTTTCTGGGTGTGACATGTTTAAACATTAACTCTGTTTATGCATTTTGATCTCATTGGGCAAGCGTTATTTTTCTATTTTAGATATGCAAATCTCAGAAACACGGGCGCCTGGGTGCCTCAGTCAGTTAAGTGTCTGCCTCTTGATTTCGGCTGGGGTTGTGACCTCACAGTTTGTGAGATGGAGCCTTGCATCAGGCTCTGCATTGGCAGTGCAGAGCCTGCTTGGGAGGCTTGGGATTCTCTCTCTCCCTCTGTCTCTGCCCCTCCGCTGCTCGTGCTCGCTCTCCCTCTCTCACAAATAAATAAATAATAAGAAAAAAAATCCATTAACATTTCTGATGTCATGCAGCTAGAAAATGCTGTCGTAGAGACTCGAATTTAATGTTACTGGGCTCTGCAACCCGTACTGTTATTACTCTGCCCTCAAAGGCCATAGCGCGTTATTGCATCTCAACAAGATATAAAGTACTATTAGGTATAAAGCCGTAATAGGAAGTGCAGTTCGTGACCCAATTCACTGAAACCTTCGGTAGTTTGCTCTCATATTGTATGCTAGAGCTAAAGCACATTATCTGCACTGTCGGATGGCATCATCTTTTCAACAACTGTTAGCGTTTTATTTTTCTACCTCTCTATGCTCCGTATAATAAATGAGTTGGATTAGAAAGATGAGCCCATCTGGAGAAAGGCATACAGATCTAATTCTGACATTATCTCCCAAGAACAAATGTTTCCATGTTTCCTTACACTATCAAAACAAACCCTCGAAAAAAGAATGTGGATGATCTTGAATAGCCGTCTTGGTGATTAAATCTTAGACATGAGTGAGCAGTGATATGCCACCAGAGCGGGGACACTGAAAAACTACCAGGGAATGCCTCGGATGGGGAAATTATTGAGAAGCCCTCCTATAGGTAGAATCATAGAAAGACCTGGAATATTTGCGTAGGTTGTTGACTCGTGGGAGATATTAAATATACTTTCAAATCTCTGGCTGTCCTGTGGATAAGAAAATACTGTGTGTTGTGTCATTCCTTAAATCTCACATGAAGAGACTATAGGAAGCAAATGTTAATATAATATTATAAAGAGTGGTGATCTGTCCCTGTTACTCAAGATGGGCAAATAGACGTTGGATAACTAACCAAAAGTCAATCAGAATCATATATCGAAGGTTCTTTACTTTATAAAGGACTGAGTTTATAAGTGTTTTAGGTCCCTTTCTAACTCTGGTATTCTGTGAGTTTAAAGATAAGAGACTTCACCACTTCTTTTTTTCCCCATATCCATCCACAAATTGCAAGATAAGAATGTATCTATAGTATGGGGGTCGATTGGGTCACCTTCAAATTAAATCCTGAAAGTTTCCTGAACTTTCAACACATGATGGTTCTAAATCACCTGGAAATTACCTTCCAGTATTCTCGGCATGGATACGACAGGCTTGTATGTTAGTTGTCTTGGCAAATGTAAGACAAAGTTGTGTGGAGAAAGGAGAATCATAATTTTGACCTGTAGTCTTAGAATAGAAACTAATAGCTAGTTAAAGAAACTATGAGGCACTCTGACTTTTTTAGAGATAATTTTCTTTGAGACCTTTTTCTTTTCCTTTCTTTTCTTTTCTCTTTTCTTTGCTCTTTTCTTTTTTACCTTTCACACACATTATTCAGTCTATTACAATGTTTTCTTTCTTCAGAATCTTTCCATTGCCTCTCATCATTTAGATACTTACAACTTGGATTTCAGAAGATGTTCTTACTTTCCACAGTTTGACTCTCCTCTGTCTCTAGGGACTCCTATTGTATTCTGTTTTTATTTTCTTATTTTTTTTTTCTGGCTACTTTGAGTAAAGACCTCACCCGATAGAGTTCCATTATAGGCACACCTTCCTTTTGTAAGGGGCACTTGTCACATCTATCCTGAACCTCATGTGATAAAGACAAGATAACATGCATAGATTTAAGGGTAGATGAAATAAAGTTTACAAAGATTTGAAGTATACCTGGCGTTGGAAGTATACTTCAAATATATTAGAGGTCTACTCCAATGGATCTTAAGTTCCCTGCAAATGGGGCAAGCCTTATATTTGCATTCTTAATACCTTGGTTTTAATTTCTCCAGGAGAATTTCAGAGTTCTGACAATCATCCCTCAAAAGAATCTTTGCTGTGTTCCAAAGGCAAAGCGAAATGATAAAGAACATCCACTGAGTTTATGGTATAAAGGGGTGACTTTTTTGGAATAGTTACAAAGGGCAGACAGAACCTTCACTTATTTGTTTTCTGAATTGATTTTCTAATAAGCACAGAGAATACAATTTTGTCTATGTCTGGCTGTGTGTCTACCTACCTATCGTCATCTTTCTATCCTTTCACCAAAGAGCGGGAAGAATTGGAGAACCAGGTGGATCTTGGAGACCATGCTGGGAATAAGGGCAGAGCAGATTCCTCTGCTCCACTATTCGATTTGACTTGGTAATAAAATTATTCAAAAGAAGTTGGTAAACTTCTATGCAGCTTAGTTCAAATTCCTGAACCTGGAGGCCAGGAGGGGAGTTGGGATGAACAGATAGAATTTGAATGTGAACTTTAACATGCATTTGGGATTAGTAGCACAATGAGAACCAGAAACCTAACGTTGGCGTCCAAAAATGCTGGTGTAACCGTGATCTGACCTGATATTGAAAACTAAATGCTCTATTCCGCGGGTTGTACGAGGCAGGGTGAAATGGCAGAAATATAGAGCACGGTAGATAATCAGCTTCACCTGGATTGATTGCATGGTGGCTCTGGGTGAAGGATCACTTGGTAGCAAAAGTGCCAATGTTAATTGGGATTATGAAAGATAGGTATTCGCCTTTCTAGGTTGTAGGGACAAACCTAAGCCAGGAATTAGGTGTCAGCCCTAACATGAAATAATACAAAGCAATGACTGACTGTGCATGTAAGCAAGAGAGAAGACTGATTCGTCTTACATAAAGCGTGATGCACAGGAGAGGGAGAAAGGCAGAGGGGGCACATTTTCCATCTTAAGAAGACAACAGTAGTTTGGAATCCAGCCACCGTGGAATACACTAGTCTTCACATACTGCTTGCCTTAGTTATGAATGATTCAGGAGCTGAATGGAGCTTAACTCAAAAGATACAGATTTCAGTGGATATAGCTGGAAAAGGTAGGATCTAATATAATAGTACAGTTACTAAGCTCACGTAAACGATTCAACTCGTAGATGTGAACTAATCATTTTGGAGACGATAATCAGAACACTTTTTTTTTTAAGTTTATTTATTTGCTTTGAAAAAGAGAGAGTGAGCTGGAGTGGGGGAGGGGGGACGCGGCGGGGGGCAGGGAGAGAGAGAGAGAGAGAGGGAGGGGAGGAGGGGCAAAATCCCAAGCAGACTCCACACTGCCAAGTGTGGAGCCTGATTCAGGGCTCGAACTCATGAACTGGGACATCATGACCTAACCCGAAATCCAGAGTCGGTCGCTTAACTGACTGAGCCACCCAGGCACCCCTCTCAGATTAAGTATTATAGTCTCTGAAATTCGGGATGCCTGGGTGACTCAGTCTGTTGAGCGTCTGACTCTAGATTTCGGCTCAGGTCATGATCCCAGGGTTGTGGGATCGAGCCCCAAATTGAGCTGAGTGTGGAGTCTGCTTGGGATTCTCCCCCCCTCTCCCTTTCTCTCCCTCTCTCTCTCTCTCTCTCCCTCTCTCTCTCCCTCTCTCCCTCCCTCCCTGCCTCTCTCTCTCTCCCTCTCCCCCTTCCCTCCCTATTCCCCCCTCTTTCTCCCTGTCTCCCCTCCTCTCAAAAATAAATAACTTTAGGGACGCCTGGGTGGCGCAGTCGGTTAAGCGTCCGACTTCAGCCAGGTCACGATCTCGCGGTCCGGGAGTTCGAGCCCCGCGTCAGGCTCTGGGCTGATGGCTCAGAGCCTGGAGCCTGTTTCCGATTCTGTGTCTCCCTCTCTCTGCCCCTCCCCCGTTCATGCTCTGTCTCTCTCTGTCCCAAAAATAAACGTTGAAAAAAAAAAAAAAGGAAAAAAAAATTAAAAAAAAAATAAATAACTTAAAAAAAAGCTTTACTATTTATTTAAAAAAAAACACTTAATCTTAGAAATGAATGTTTTCAGCAAGAAGTAAAAGACCCACCTTAGTCCAAATATTACATAAAAGTATAGATCATGTAGTACAGACCCAGAATAGGACAACAAGATACTAAGTGGCTTAAATTTTTAAAAAATGTTTACTTATTTTTGAGAGACAGAGCGTGAGCGGGGAAGGAGCGGAGAGAGAAGGAGACAGAATCCAAAGCAGACTCCAGGCATCCAGCTGTTAGCACAGAGCCCGATGCGGGGCTCAAACTCATGAAACATGAGATCATGACCTGAGCCAAAGTCGGACACTTAACTGACCGAACCACCCAGGTACCCCTAAGTGTTTTTGAATGAAAATGGAGAGAAACATAATGGACTGGTCCAGGGAGGACTTTCACCAATGCCCTAGTACTTAGTGAAGAGTAATTAACAGTTAACATCATACCAAATATATATAATTGTTGTGAAATATTCTTTATTCTAGTGTTCTGTCTTACTTTACTACATATCCAGAGCTAAGAAGCAGATAAAACATAAATTTTAAGGGGATATAAGGAATCTATACAAAGTTGGTTTCAGAGTTTTCGAGGACTGTCTCAAATAAGGATAAGTAAATATACAAATACATGAAAGGCTGGATTGGTCCATCCTCCCTGTCATTATATTCAGAGCAACAGTTCCTATTTTCAGAATACAGGTTTGTCTAGAAAATCGCCTGGGGGCGGGAGGGGAGAAGACAGAGATGGGCCTATTCTAGCTCCTTAATTTTGTGACCCAAAATGAATAAACCTCTTTTATCCTTATGTTCTTTAAAAACGAAAGAAAAGAGAAACAAAAAGGCCTACCCCCTAGCTCCCTGAGTCGGTGTGAGATCGATAGATAATAGGTAGATATACACTGTGGCTGTGACGCGTGCGTGCACACTCTCGTGAGATCTGCGTTTGGCACCTACAACAGTTACGAAGGTGCCGGGGACCCTGTGGCAAACCACCTGTGCCTGACATCTAGCTAATCTTTTAAACGTTTGTTGTTCTTTCTTTCCTATCTCTGCCTCTTTAAAAAATACTTGATTTCCCAGTTCTTCCTCCCTAGTCAATGATTTCATTGTGAAAGGAGAAAGAATAAGACGAAGAAAGTTCCACCTCCTTTTAACCATTTAAAAACATTCGTTATCGTACCCGCAAACCATGTCCCGTGTCTGTGTTGAAAATACAGACCCGTGAATACCCACGTTTCATCACTTTTGGTATTTTGCCAGTGGATAGTGTAGTGTCTTATTATGAGCCATAAGATTGCCAGCAATTTTGAGATTAAAAACATGGACCTTATAAATTGGACTGCATAAAACCTCACACAGCCAATGAGTTACAACTTCCCCTGGTGGTAAATATCTGCGATTGAGTGAGAAAGTAAGGCACCAGAGACTCACCAATTAAAACATCTTTAAATGTTGACATTGAAAGAGCTTTTAGAGAATAACTAATGCAATTAATTGCCTTTATTGTCACCATTTTCTTTAGAAAGCTGATGCAGCATGAGGAAGGAACTGCAAGCTGAATTCAGAATGATGTACATTTGACCCTGGCTTCCACTTTGTGCCAGAAGTTTGACTTTGGACAAATCATTTACCCCTCCGATTTTCAAAGCTCTCACATGTAGAAAATGAAGCCTAATTTTAAGGCTGTTATGAAGATTATTAATCATTAGCTTGGTCTGGGCACAGTGACAGACTGGCTTTCCTTATTAGTCATAGAGCTATGAGTTGGGTGGTGGTAGTTAAACAAACCCTTACTATTTATAGTTTCTGAAGCTCTTTTCATAAATAATACCTAATTTATAAGCTTTTCAGTAAAAGGCAAGATAGCAGGGGCTCACCTTTCTTGATTGCTTGCTACAGATAGACGCTGCACTAATAACCTTACATCCAGTGCCCCATTTTATTCTAAAAAAATTTTTTTTTCAACGTTTTATTTACATTTATTTATTTTTGAGACAGAGAGACAGAGCATGAACGGGGGAGGGGCAGAGAGAGAGGGAGACACAGAATCCGAAACAGGCTCCAGGCTCTGAGCCATCAGCCCAGAGCCCGACGCGGGGCTCGAACTCACGGACCGCGAGATCGTGACCTGGCTGAAGTCGGACGCTTAACCGACTGCGCCACCCAGGCGCCCCACCCCCATTTTATTCTAAAAACATCTCTTTGGTATAGGCATTATGATCATCATTCTGATAATAGTCTGGGAGAGATTGAATTCGTCACCGGAGGTTACTGGAAAGTGGCAAGCCAAAATTCGACCTCTCATTTCTGACATTTCTGAGTTCATAAGCACCGAACAATACTATTTGCTGAAAAAAACTTGATTGAATTAAACTAGAATAGAAGTCTCATGTAGATGACACTGCGTTTGGGTGACCTGAGTGATATTTGTATTTCTTCCTGTGTAATGGGAAGATTTTGAGACTCAAATATTTTCGTAGTGTGCAATGGCCTTCTGGAATTTGGAAGCTGCGAAAGATCATCTTTTCTACTCTATTTTTAACATCATATTCATCGTCAGGTTTAGGAAGGCATATAAAAGAACTTTACTGTGACTCTATGTAGTCTGAGAGGTATAGCTGAATATAAATTTAGTAAGAAATATACATTTGCAGGGGTGCCTGGGTGGCTCGGTCAGTTAAGCCTCTGATTTTGGCTCAGGTCATGATCTCATGGTTCGTGGGTCCAAGCCCCACATTGGCTTTGTCTTGATAGCTCAGAGACTGGAACTTGTTTGGGATTCTGTCTCTCCCTTTCCCTGCCCCTACCCCCTTGCTCTCTCTCTCTCTCTCTCAAAAATAACATTAAAATATATATATACATTTACAAATATTAGGTTAAACAATTTTCTAAGTGTTTCTTAAATTGTTTTCTAATAAAAATAGCTGGTTTTCATCATGATACATGGCTATGAATAAAGAAGTTACTTAATTTGAATTTCAATCTTTAAGCTTGTGATTCACTGAATTGCAATTCACTGACTTTGCACTTTCAAGTGCAAAGTGCTGGTTCATAAAAAAAGACTGTTGCATAACTGATACCGTTGCACAATACATATTAAATAGTGATTATAATTTTAGTTGCATTTTCATTGCCAGTGTAATACATATTTTGTGGATGTGTCTTATGGCTAATTTTATAGTGTTTTATGCAATTTTCTGCTCTGCAAAGACCACATGAAACAAGGAAACTTCCTTGCTTCAAAATTCAATTTTTAAAATATATTTATTGATTTTCAATGTCCATGGGGAGGTTCCTCAGGGAGCAAACTCTTGAGACGGAGATTAGTGTGCAGTCTCCTGGGGAATACTCTAGGGAACACCCAGCAGCTGCAGTAGGGACGGAATGGTTTCTACTCTTTCTTGGCAGAAAGAGAAGGGTTCTGTGAAACAGTAACAGCGAGGATTCAAGAAAGGTTACAGGAACGCTAAAGCTAAGAGAGCCTTGCAGAATTTTGCTGAATTGGGGCAAGGTGACTGGCCTTTTGTGTCTCTCTCAACCAGTCATTGAATGTAGGCCGTCTTTAGAAAGGAATGAATCATGGCCTTTGTGAGGTTGTTCTCCTCTGTGGAGGGCAGTTACCCAGAGGGAGCAGCTGATTGGAGATGCTCAGAGTGCCAATGGAGGTAGCCTCAGTTGCCAGCGTTCCTTGGAAATTACCGTAGCTGAAGAGGCCCAACCTGTCCTAGGCCAGGATACATTCCACGTGGCCTACACCCCCTGATGTGGGGGTATAAAAACCTGACCCTTTGCTATGGAATTGTATAATGCCCAATTTATGTATTAAAACCTTAACTCCCCATATGTCTGTATTAAAGATGGGCCCTCTAAGGAAGTGTTTAATGAGGTTCCATGAGGTCATAAGGGCAAAGCCCTGATCCAGTACAACTGGCATCCTCATAAAAGAGGAAGGAACACCAGACCCGACTCTTTCTCTGCCATATGAGGGCAAAGTGAGGAGGTAGACTTCTTTGAGGCAGGAAGAGCACTCTCACGAGAAACTGAACCTTGCTGGAACCTTGATCTTTGACTTTTCATCCTCCAGAACTGTAAGACCATACATCTCCATTGTTCAGTCCCCCTAGGTTTGGTATTGGTGTGACAGCTTAAGCAGACTAGGGCACCCTTTCATTCTAAAAAGCGAGAGTTCTGTTTTCCAGGGAACCCAAATTTTGATGATTGGAACTAAGAGGGATATAAGAAAGCAGCCACAGGGATGGAATTTGGAGCTCGATCATTTGCCACCAGCTGGTAAGGAGGACCACGCTGCAAGTGGTAAGTAAAGCACCGGTCACCTTTGGCACACAGTGGCAATGCAACTGTTGAACTTCCCCACTGGAGAACTGAGATGCTATAGCAATGGAAAGAAATCCATTGGCTGGTATGATTTCTCAAGGATTTGAGAAATATGGATGAAATAGTAACTACAGTTACAATGGAATCAGATGACTGTTGCTAAGGGGGAAGAAAAGGTAATGAAAAGTTGATCAATTAATTGGAAATTCAAAGCTAAATGTTAAACTTGGAAGCCTTCCTTCATATCATGTAAAAGGAGTCCTCGTCTCCTGTGGTGATAGGACAGAAAAGGCTTGGGGACCAGAACTTAAAAGTAGGTGAGCCCACAAGAAGTTTCAACTATTAATACAGGCCAGTTTGCTATGCCAAGGTCAAGAAGCTGATTAAGATGGAATGGAATCTTGACATACAAGAGGGAAACATCAGGGGGGATTCTCCTGAAAATAATGTAATCCCAGTTTACTTGGGACCCTGTCTAATGCTCTGGCAAGAGGGAAAATAGAATCACTTAGAAATTCAGGGGTGGTTTTGCTCTGTATGCCAGGATTGATGGTAGGAGATTCTTCCGTAGAACAACCATCAGCAATGGGTGTGACGGGACCACCACAGCAATAGAGGACAGGACCTATCACTCATCCTCAGAAGACTGGTGGTCACAGTTATCACAATGAGTGGCAGAATTGAGTGGCCTGACCTTCAAAGAGTTAGAGATGGTTAATAAAATACGGCACAAAATATATGGGCAATCAAAAAATACAAGTCAATCTGTACAATCGAAAGAAATCAAGAGTAGTCAAGAGGCTGAAGGCCATCACCCCAATAAAAACTTAATATTCCTTTCTCCGTGTCAAAATTTGAGCTTTCAGACTCAGATTAAAGAGACTAAGTCACCAGGAAGAGAGGGAGTGTAAAACATTGCAAGGGTACCTGGCATTGCTTCCAAGTCTTTGTCTGCAGGGAGTATGGCCTTTTACTTGATTAACTGGGCACTAGGTGAAGGGGAATCCTCCAAACTTGTCAGCACTGTTGAACACAGGAAGAAAGTTGACCAAAATATCATCAGGGTCAGTCTATTAGAGAGGGAGCATTTTTGGGGTCAAGTCATAAATGAAGTCCTTCCCCATGTTTGGCTCGTAGTGTGTCCATTTGAATTCTAGGCTCACCCTTTGGTCATTTATACAATCTCCAAGTCAACGTGCTTGTTCATTAGCACAAGCACCAAAATCGTTGCTTAGTCTTTGGGATTAGAGCTGAGATATTAGGAAAGGCCAAATGGAAGCCTCTACGCTGGTCTTCTCTATTTTAAGCATGATGAAAAATGAAAAACAGCCTCACATCTCAGGTTTCATGGCAGGGATTAGTATCACCTTGAAAGATCTCACGGATTCAAGAGTTGTTTTCGCTTATATCTCCATGAATTTCAACAATACTTGGGGGAATAAAAGGGAAACTGGAGAATACTAGAAGATTCCTGCAGATGCAACCAGGTGGTAGTTAGTAGCTCCAATTACTGCTCCTGTGCCAGATGTAGTATCCTGACTGGAGAGGGTTAAAATGACCTTTGATACATACACTGCAGCCATTGATGTGGCAAAGGGTTCCGTCCCTATCAGAAAAGATTAAAACCAGTTTGCATTCACATCACTGGCAATTGTATGCATTTTAAATTTTGTCACAGAGGTTTGTTAAACATCCTGAGTTCTCCCACAATATAGTCCCAAGGGATCTGGACTGTCTTGGTAGTTCCTTAACAAAGGGGTGTGCTTTATCGCATTGTTTGGACAAAATGAGCAAGAAATGGCTAGCATTTTGGAAGTCTTGGGAAACAGTTTCTCTAAAGGGTGAGAGAGAAGATACTTCAGGGCCTGCCACATACGTAAAATCTTAAGTGAGTTCAGGGGCCAGGAACATGCTAGAATATCATCCAAAGACAACTAGTTGTACCTTGTACATCTCACGAGAAGGAAGGAGACACTGTTACTCTCAGTTTCTGAGGCAGAATATTACATTTCTCTGGGTGTACCGTTTTGACCCGTATACTGGGTGACACAAAAATTTGCCAGCTTTGAAAGGAGCTCAAAGGAGGACGAGGTTTGCAGTAGGTGCAGGCTGTGGTATAAATAGCCCTGATGCTTGACCCATGTGATCCATCAGATGCTATGATATTACCAGCCCCATTCATGGGAAAAGATGTTTTGAATAGTTTATTATAAGTGCCGATGGGAGAATCATATTGTGCGCTACTAAGGTTTTGGAACAAGACTACGACAAGTGCATCAGGGATTATACACATTTGAAAAACAGCTCTTGGCGTGCAGTCAGGCTTCTGCTGTCAGTAAGAGAGTCTGAACATGAGTCATCAAATGACTGTGCAGATGTAAATGCCCATCATAGGCTGGATTGCATGAGACCAGCCAAGTCATAAGATCGGGGGATCCCAGCAACCAGTTGGATAAAATGACACAGCTACTGGACTTCAGGCAGTCCATCTTGACCACGCCAGTGTTAGTACAATGCGCTTATAAATTAAGTAGCCGTGGAGGCAGAGATAGAGGCTTTATATGGGTCCGGGAATATGAACTCCTACTTACCAAGACTGATTAGCTACCATTGTCACCAAATACCCAAACGGCCTGGAGCAGAGAACAACTCTTGAGTCCCCACTATGGTATTATCCTTCAAAAAGACCAACAGGTTTCCAGCCAGTTATTCATACAAGGCATTTTCTATCTTAGAAGAACCAGCATTTTCTATATTCTGGGCATGCTTTTGCCTTTCTTATCCTCCGGGCCTCAGTACCACGATCCAAGGACTTAACAGAACCTTTTTTTTTTTTTCTCAATTGTGTGTGAGCCTGCGTGATATCACATTAGTCCAAAGATGCATTCTATAGCCACGGAAGTGAGGGAGTGGGCCCATAACTTGGATTCTACTGGTTGTATCACAAAGCATACTACACAGAACCTGGTAGCCTGATGGCAAGTTGGATAAGGCCCTTGAAACCTTATGTGAAAAGCATCGGTTTATAAGCAAAACTTTATGAGAAGAGGCAATATCTCCCTGGGTGCAGTACATCCTTTGTTTTGTTTTCTCCAGCTCTTTTGAGAACGGCCGACAAAAATTATATGTAGTTAATGCCATGTTTTGACATAGGTATACATTGATTACCGTCATTATGTAATATTACGCCAGGCTTCTGTGTGTTGTGAGATCTTGTGATCTACCCTCTTGGCAAATTCCGAGTATAAACTACATTATTGTGTTATTAGCAGTGTGGGGAGAAATGGTTCATAGATGCAGGTCATTGGTATGAGTGGGACGTAGAAGCTGTATTTCTAGGTATTTATAATGAAGTTCTTCTGATATTAAGCAAAACACACATCCGTGTAATTGATTTCCTTGGTAATGAAGTAAGGTGAAGGAGAGAATCACAGTAATCTTATTAAGAGTTCCACTTTGGGAAGGGGTTAATTGTGGCAATCCTGTTACGATTTCAGAGCTGTAAGGGGTCTTGGAATTGTGCGGTACAATCTCAGTATTTCACATAGTAGGAGACCCAGAGAAATCAAGAGGGCACTTTCCTCACTTCCAGGGCAGTGCTATTTCCTCTCCTCTCCCTTGTTCCGCAAGAAAATACACAGTGGCCAGCTGCTCAGCCGACTGAGGCTGTTTTTCTTAACATTGAATCTGGTTCCAATCAATCTGAATTTTTGAGTTGTTCTGTGATTGAGCTTTTTTATTGACTCGAAGGAGAAACCCATTGTACTCAGCTGCTACCTTTTATCAGCCAACAGCTTATCTTACTTTCCTGGCTCTCTAAATACCTCATCAATAGTTAATGTCCTTTCCAGATTGCTCCATAAAACAGGCGAGGTTTTATAAGAAAAGTTGTTCAATACGTGTGCAAAACAAACGATAGATCCTTTGGTTTTGTATGAGTGGGTTTGGCTTTTCTGCAAACACATCGAGATGACAGTCTCGAAGAATTTTCATCCTCCTTACACTTTAGAGATGACCCCTTCTTCCCCGCCTCGTTGCTTCTCCTCGTGTGGACCAGTAGGTGTATGAAGCTGGGTGTTATGGGGCTGTGCCTCTCTTAGTTGTGAGTGAAGGAATTGCACACACTGAACAGGATTAGTTATGCATCTTGTTGTTGCCAGGCACAATGCACACATGCGTGATTTTACCGAACCCTCATAACAAATGTGAAAAGACTTAAACAGTCCAAATAATGTTACAGGTGGAAAGACCCACAGAGAAGTTTAAGGAATTTTACAGAGAAATGGTAAATCTGGTTCCTTCATTGTATCCAGAGTGAACACTCATTTATTGAACACTTATAACGTATAAGACAGTTTGCTAGTTACCAAAGACATAGGTAAGTAAATGTGTGTCTCTGTCCTTAGAGAAAATGTACTCTCTTATTTGAGGCAGACTCTTAATCAGTTAGAGTAAGGTGATGACAGAGATAAGAACATGAGCTTTATTGAAATATTAGTTAAGAACACACAAGGATTTTAAATGGAAAGGCCTGGAGTCGGTGACTTCATGGGAGCCAAAGTGAGATTTGTAGGATAGGTTGGTTATCAGCCCATGAGATGCCACTGAGGGAAAATATGATAAGGATTTTAAATGAAGGAGCCTATTGTGATAGTTGAACGGAAGAGTTTCACTGGAAATTTAAGAATTTGTGAAGCAGGGAGAGGACGGGAGCTGAAGTAGGGCGCTGAACCAGAGGATCGTGGTGGGTGTTTCTCTGTTGCCTATGTTTTCAGAAGAAGAAGATCTTTATGGGCACCTGAGAAGGAACAATGGGCAATGGGAGGCAGAGGGTAGCAGCTAATAGAGCAGATAATGCGTAAGGTAAGTTTTATTTTGTTGTTGTTGTTGTTGTTGCTTTTTTTGTGAAGGTGAGGTAATAAATGACCCAGAGCACAGGTCTCGGTGGGAAGAATAGATCTCTCTCTCTCTGCTAGGATAAAAGGAGGGGGCAGATGCAAATCCCTGCCAGGTATGAGGAAATCAGAGAAAAGTCTACTTGATATAAGAAAGGGAGAATGCTGGGTAGGACATTTGGAGAGATTACATAATTTGAAGAAGTAGGTTGAGGGAACAGAAGAACGAACTTACCAGAAAAGAAAAAGAGTCAGACTGTGGGAGTCTGTCAGTGTTTGAGAAAGACCAGGACTTTTAATGGCAACAAGCAGTGTGGTTATGCAATGGTTTTCTCGAGATGCTTACTACTGAGGGATCTGTGGGGTAGATAGAACATTTTAGGTATTTCGATGAAAGGGGAAACAAAAAGGAAAGTAACAAAACAAAAAAGGAGGGAAGTAAAAGCAACTATAGTAAACTAAGTAAAGACATGGAGATACACTGGTTAGAATATTGCGTTTATGTCAAACTCACGGAGCTATAAAAAAAAAAAAGACAAGCTGTGCATAAGCTATGATCTACTCTGCGGAAGAAGGGTCCTTCTTCCACGAGTAAGGAGTCTCAAGCAAATTTGTGGTTTAAAAAATGGTAAGCCGCTGGATATGCTGTCGTAGTGTAGACCTTTGTGGATAATCCTTGTCAGCTACACACCTTGGTCATGGACCTCCAGCAAGAGGATGTGGGGGAAGCCGTGTAGGGCAAAAGGTTTCAATCACATGAAAACACAAATATGGTATTTGGAGTTGGAAAATAAAGGAAGAGGAGATCAGAGTTTTTACAGTTTCAAAGTTCGAGTGGCTTAGGTGATAGGATTGATCCCAGAAAAATGAGTGGAGAAAGCGGAGATGGGCAGAATGTTGTTCATTCCTTGACCTGTAAGACCAGGGCCTTAAATGGGCCTTCCGACATTATTTTGTTGGTAGAAAGGAATCAACTCCTTTAAGCTATTCCAATTCTCATCCTCCTCTATAAAGTGTGGGTTTGCATGATATCTATGATTAGTTTTAGCTTTAAACATAGTTTGGCATTATGAACACTATTCAAGTCTCATTCTAATCTATATGCACCCAAAAATATTTCAGTTTTACTCAATCCCTGAAATTCCTCAGACCAAAACATGGATAGATGTATATAATTCTGTCACTTAATTGCCTTCATTGGCTTATAGAGGAAAATTAGGAGATTTGGGGGGGGGGAAGAACTTTAGCGTATTTATATTTGTGAGAGTCAGGCAGTGGTAAATGCTTTGTAGTTATTTTCACTATATCGTTGAAATCACACATATTTGTTGTTTCTTATATTTATAAGTCTTTTTTTTTTTAAGTTTATTTTGAGAGAGAGAAGGAGAGGTAGAGAATGCACGGGGAGAGGGGCAGACAGAGAGGGAGAGAATCTCAAGCAGGCTCCATCCTGTCAGTTCAGAGCCTAATGCGGGGCTCGCATTCACGAACCGCGAGATCATGATCTGAGCCGAAATCAAGAGTCAGACTCTTGGGGCGCCTGGGTGGCTCAGTCGGTTAAGCGTCCAACTTCGACCCAGGTCACGATCTCACGGTCCGTGAGTTCGAGCCCCGCGTCAGGCTCTGGGCTGTTGGCTCAGAGCCTGGAGCCTGTTTCCGATTCTGTGTCTCCCTCTCTCTCTGCCCCTCCCCCGTTCATGCTCTGTCTCTCTCTGTCCCAAAAATAAATAAACGTTGAAAAAAAAAAAAAAAAGAGACTCTTAAACAACTGAGTCACCCAGGCACCTCAACTTCTATAAGTCTTTAATATAAAGTTTGAGGAGTTAATGTGAAGAGCCTTTAAAACAGTACCAACAAAATGATTCATGAGCACTAAAAAATTGAGAGAGAACAGCTGAGGTTTTCTTTGTTTGTTTGTTTGGTTTTGTTCTAAAGAAGCAATTACATCAACCTTAAGAGCCAAAACTTCAGTTTTTATGGTTTTATTAAATTCTAATTATTGAGACTAAAGCTTGCAAACAAGAAGACATTGAACATTCTCGCTACAAAAGCAAGTAAGAAGTTGAATAAATTTAATTTTGTGAGCCCAAATGATATTGAGGGTTTCATTTTGGAATTCTATAATTGCATTTCGAAATGTATTGACTGTTAGAAAGAATCATCTGACCGAACTCTAATTCTTAGCAGTCAAGTTTATATTCTGTACAGGTGTAAAATGAAAAAGCCAGTGATTTTTCAACATTTAATTTGGTAAGACATTTAAGAACTCGCAGATGCAACTCATTCAACAAGCTTTGTTTGATAAACATATATTTCAAAGAAAGATACACTGAACAGAAGCAGAAGTATCTTGTGAACATATTTCTTATAAAGTCATAGACCCGAGATTATCTTCTTTTAATACAGTTTGCTGGAAACTTACCAATTGTCTCAACACTTACATAAATAATATTTTCTCCATTTGGAATTTGGTCTTCAGAGGAGAGTAAGCTGAAAGAGGAAAAAGATATTTTTTCAATTAAGTGCAACTTGTAAGAAGAATGCAGTGATATGAGAAACACAATGCTAAAACCGTATAGGAAAAAATGTGCCTTTCTCAATAAGATACCAATAATGTGCAATTAATAATGACAGATATGACTAAAAAACTGATTATAATATGTTGAACGTGTTCCAAGATTATTACTCTTGTATTACTCAGTGTCTAAATATTGGAAAGTTTATTTGTTTAATTTGCTTTATTGTGGAGACATTTTTAAATTTAAAGTTAGTTTAAAAATATAATTTGGGTAAAGCTATTTTTATGTTCAAAATAATAACACCAGTTTATCAATAATTGAATCATTTAAAAAGTTGAGATGTAATTGACATAACGTGGGGCATACAACATAGTGATTTAGTAAGTGCATCATTTTAATTGTTTCCATTACCCTTTTCTTTCTCAAAATGTCCTAGTTTTTGAAAAAATTGTATGGTCATCCTACTCTGTTTTGGCCTTGAGGAGCTTAGGAGAGGCAATAGGGAATCATTGAAAAGCTCTTTGCAGGGTATTGCTTAACTTTTGTACCTGGAGAGATAAATGCAATCTGTGCGTGCAGAAAAGGAAGAAAATGGGGTCAGACTGTTCAGGAATTATGACAGGAACGTGTGGTCTTACTTTTTTTCTTAAAAATGGCACAAGAAGGACATCCTAAGGAATTTAAAAAAAAAGTTAAAAATATACCTCAGTTAGAGAAGCATCCTAATATATCTTGAGTTTGGTTTTTTTTTTTTCCTCTGAAAATTTTTAGAGACCCTTTTGGGTTTTTTTTTTTTTTTTGACTGAAAAGCATCTAGATTTTTTTTTTTTCAGTGGATGTTGCAAATAAATTATCACTGGGCAAAGGAAAGTATTCTAGCTATGCTTCCCTCTATTCTGAACTTGGGAAGTGAGAGCATAGTGAATTTTAATAAATTGAACAAGTTCAAATCAACAGGGAATAGCATTTTAAGGGAATATTTTTATAATGGGAAGAATCCTTCCGAGGTGCAAATTACAACTCATAACGTGTTTTGTAAATTCCGATTTATAAGTTTTTACCTAGCAGAGGCAGGGTGTCAGTACTCAAAGATGAATATCTTTCCAGAATCTATTTAAAAAAAAATCACGTATGCAGGAAAAAGGAATGAATGTTAATTCATTACTTTAGAGTCACTCACAGGGGTCTGAGCAGGTAGTGTTAAGGAAAACTGCTCATTCCAAGGGGGGGATAATAATGAATAAGGCATAAGATGTATCCTTCATTGGTTCTCAAAATAAACAAGGAAGTAAATTTACCTATGCTTCTATGCAAAGTACCATAAAATGTTTTGAGTAAGTTCAAGCATAGACAGAAGGGAAGAGAGAAGGAATTAATATCATCAAATTCATTAATTTTGAATATGAAAGAGTCTCATGGAGAACATAACATATAAGTAGGGTTGCCAGATAAAGTACAGGAGGCACAATTCAAATCAAATGAATTCAAATGAAATGAATGATGTTTTAGTATAAGTGTGCTCCATACGACAACGAGTTACTTGTACTAAAAGTTGGTTGTTTATCTGGTTTTTGAATCTAACTAGATATCCTCCATATTTTTTTGCTAAATCTGTCAACCTTAAATGTAAAGTAGGCTTTGGAAAAGAAAAACTTTCAAAATTAATAGCTTCGTTTATTAGGCATCTACTGTGACATGTGGCAGACGGTCATGTGCATTATGTCATATAATTCTCAGCATAATGTAATATGTTTTAAACTCCATTTACTAAATGATAAAAAGCAGTATAGATCCAAAGGAAATACAATCAACATCTTAAGAAGGTATTTGACACATCATTTTTATAGTGGTCTTTTTATGATTCTTTGTATGGTTTCAGCTATAATGTCTATTTTGTGTCTTTCTTTTCATTTATAATTTCATTGAGTTCTCTTTTTTCTTTGTTTACCCAAGTTTGTCCATTTTTAATTTTTTTCAAAATGCCCACTCTTTTGTTGACTTTTTCTATTCCCTTTTTACTCTTCATTCCATTTCTCCTACTCTTACATATGTTTTTTCCTTTCTTCTAACCTTGAGCTTTATTTTTTCTTTTTATATTTCCTTGAGGTATAGTGTTATTTTTGAAGATCTTTTTTTCTCAGTGTAAGAATTTATCACTATAAAATTCTCTCTTCGAACTGCTTTTTACTACATCGCATAATTTTCGTTATGTTGTATTTCCATTTTTGTTTTCTTAAGATAATTTTTAATTTCCCTTTTGATTGCTTCCTTGACCCATTGATCATAAACATGTTGTTGAACTCTGACATATTTGTGAATTTTCCACTTTTTCTCCTGTGTTTATAAGTTTGATGCCACTATGGTCAGAAAAATGCTTTGTATGATTTAAATCTCAAATTTTTTAAGACTTGTTTTGTGCCTCACTATATGATCTGTCTTGGAGAATGTTCCATGTGTACTTGAGAAAAAATACATATTCTGTTGTCAGAAGCAATATTCTGCAGATGTCTGTTAAGTTCATTTGGTCTAAAATATAATTCAGGTCCAGTGTTTCCTTATTAATTTGTTTCTTTGGGAGGATGTTCGTGATAGTTTATTGATGAACTTGTGGTATTCAAGTTGTTGAACTGCTGTCAGTTTCTCCCTTCAGTTTTATTTGCCTTATATATTTAAGTTCTGTAATGTTGGATGCATATATATTTATAATTTTTATATTTTCCACGAACTTATCCATTTACCGTTATATAGGAACCGTCTTTCTCTCTTGTAACCAGTTTTGACTTAGTATGTTTGCCTGAAATAAGTACTTTTTTGACTGCCATTTACATGGAAGCTATCCTCCTTCCCTTCATTTTCACTCTGTGTGTCATTAGAGCGAACATGGGTCAATTACAGGTACCATATTGTTACATTTGGTTTTGTTTTGTTTAATTGAATAATTTAATCAACTTTATGCTTAATGTAAATAGTAGTAGCTAGAGACTTGCAATTGCCATTTTGATGGTTTTTTTTTTCTAGTCCTTTTCTTTCTTCTTGTCCAGTTGTCTTCCTTTATAATCCATTTTGAAGTGGTATGCTTCAATTTCCCATTATCTTTTGTGGATCTCAGAGAGGTTTTGTTTTCTTTGTAGTTGTCATGAAACTTACATAAAACATCTTATAATAGTCTGTTTTAAACTGATAACTGTTTACCTTCAACTCTGGCCTTTTACTTCTCTTCACTTATATTTTATGCTATCGACATCATACTTGACATCTTTTTAGGTTTCCCAACCACTAACAAGCTATTGTAGCCAGTTATTTTTAGTGCTGTTGTCTTTTAACTTTTATACTAGAAGTAGGTGATTCACTCACCACCATTAGAGTATTAGAGTTTTCTGAATTTGACTTTTATTTATCTCTACCAGTGAATTTTTACTTTTTATATTTTACTGTCATTTCATTCCAAATTGAAGAAGCTCTTTTAGCATTTCTTATAAGGTGATGAGCTTTCTAACTCCCTTAGCTTTTGTTTATATGCAAATGTATTTTTCTTTCCATTTCTGAAGGACAGTTTTGCCAGGTATGGCATTCTTAGTTGGCAGGTTTTTGTTTTTGTTGTTATTTTTTTCCCCCAATGCTTTGAACATACCTTCTCACTGCCTCTTGGCTTACAAAGCTTTTGCTGAGAAACAGAATGAAGGCCTCATGGATGAGGGTCCTTTGTGTATTACAAGTCATTTTTTTTTTCTTGCTGCTTTCAAAATTCTCTCTTTGTCTTTGATTTTTAACATCTTAATTATAAGGTATTTTTTAGTAATCTTTTTTGGGGTTGTTCTTAAGGTCCTTTGAGCTTCATGTACCTGGATGTTTATATCTTTTCCAAGATTTAGGCATTCTTCAGCTATTATTTCTTTAAATAAGAGTTCTTCCCCTTTTCTCTCTCTTTTTCTTCTGGGACTCTTATGATATGAATGTTTGTTCACTTAATGTTTTTCTGTAATTCACAAGTAATTCACAAAAGCTTTCTTTACTCTTTTTTATTCGTCTTTTTTGTTCCTCTAATTTCAAATGGTTTTTGTTCGAGTTTGCTAATTCTTTCTTCTGCATAATTGAGTCTGCTGTTCATGTTCTTTATTGAATTTTCCAGTTCTGTCATTGCCTTCTTCAGTTCTGTTTTGGTTCTTTTTATGATTTGTATTTATTTATTAAACTTTTCTTTCTGTTCCTGCATTGTTTTCCTAATTTCATTAAGGTGTTTATATGTCTCCTGCCTTTCGTTGAGCTGCTTTAAGTTGGTTATTTTGAATTCTCTGTTGGGTAGTTCATAGATCAGTATGTCTTTGGGGTCAGTTACTAGAGCTTTCTTAGACTCCTTTGTTGGTGTCATATTTGCCTGATTCTTTGTGATCCATGTATACTTCTAATTGTCTATGCATATGAAGGGGCAAACCTCTTTCAGTCTTCACAGACCAGTTTTGGCAAGTAAAAATACTTTCTTTGGTCAGTTACTGGACTAATGAGATCATCTTCAGGATCAAAGTTGTGCTTGCACGGAACCACGTTGTGAGGGTATTGCTGGGCCTACAGTTAGGTTTGTGGTCAGGGAACTATAACCAGGGGCTCAGGCAAGCATGATTCCTCTCTGGTTATTGGCTGGAAAGTACTGACCTTGTTCAGTAGGATGGTACTAGGACAAAGGTCTACTTTAGATTCCACAGTTGAGTCTTCAGATAGTAGGCCTGTCCCCAAGTTCATGGATAGGTGTGACTCCCACTAAGACCTCAAAGGACTCCTGCCATGTCACTGGGTATATCCCTGTGTGGGCAGGACTAGTCCCAGAATGTGGCTGAGAAGGGCTAGAACTGAATCTCAGGGCTGCTTTAAGGTCCACAGTCTAGACTGAGGTCTGCAGACCTGACTCTTGAGGCATGGATGGGTATGTTTCCTGTCAGGTCTCTGGCTTGACCAGGCATGCTCCCTGACCGTGGGTATGAAGGGCTTGAGCTGAATTATAGGGTTGTTTCAGTACTTACTGTTAGACCAACTTTGGTAGGCTTACCTTCAGAGTAAGCTGTGTCGTCTTATGGAAGACACAGGGATGGCTGTGTCTTCTGATGGATCTATGGGTAGACAGAACTCGTGGACTGCAGGTGGAAGGCTTTGGAGCTGAGTCACAGGGACATTTTGGGATCTACTAACAGACAAAGTTTGGTTGGCTTGACCCCAGGAGCACTGAAGTCATGTCTCCTGAAGAGATCCTGGTGGGCTTGCAAGACTGCTTATGGACTATAACTTGGAGTGGCTACTGTCAGGTGTAGGATTGTTTCAGGATCTTTGGGGACAATCATGGGTGTGTCTCCTACTGGGACCCTGAACCACCAGTACAACTTGTGGACCTCGGCTTGTAGGGGCTAGAACTCAGTTATGGGGCCATTTTAGAATCTGTCATCAGCTTGATTTTGGCAGTCTTGCCTCCAAGAGCTCCCAGACCAAAGCCAACAAGGGAGTAAGGGCCAGGTGACCGTCCACTTTAGAGCCCACACTTGGGATTGAGGTCTGTGTGCCTATTACCAAGTCATTTACAGATGTGACTCCTCTTGGGTCCCTTGGTATATGGTTCTACTGGCTGAACCAAGGGCAAAGGGGGCTGTAGCCAAGTTCATGGGTACAGAGATGTTTCTGGGTCTGTAGCTGGGACCAGTGGCAGTGAGTCTGCTACCTGGGCATGGGACTGTCTTCTCATAACGGCCCTCCTAAGTTTTGGACTCCATGCCAGAGTTTCATAATCTCCTACCTGGATGCCAGAGCTCCTTCAAAGGTGTTTTTGTCTGCGGATGGCTCCCAAATTGTTGCTGATGGTGGAATACAAGCAGGGAACATCCTGTTCTGCCATCTTGCTGAGGCAAGGTTGAAGGCAGATGATTTTTAATAAGCTAAAACAGCTAGGGATTTTAAACTCATGGGGGAAAAAAACACCTCTTGGAATGAGTCATATCTATGCAATATATGTATAATTTTGGGTTTATAAACTTATAATTGTTTACATATTGATAAACTTACAACATCAGAACTCAAATATTTTAGTCTATTTAAGAGATCATTTTGAAGTTGTTTTCTGTAGAATCCTTTGGGATGAATGCTATCAAATATTTAGAGGGGACAGATTGAATCTGTGCTCTTTTCAAATATATCTGGAATTGTAGTCAAAGTAATCCTTACATTTGGTAACCTCGAAAGAGGGAGGAGTGTCTTCGTAAATGAAAACTGAACAATGCCCTAATTACATGCCTGTCACACAGAGAGCTGTTTGTTTATTCTAGCTAATGAAATCTGTTTACTAGATTCTAGTAGTCTATGTTGAAATGTATAAATAATGCAAATCAAATGAAAATATGAATTACCTAAGGTTATTAACTAATAAGAATGAATGCATTTCCATCATAACAAAGATCTATCAGTAGGATACAAGGACAGGCTATCTAGATCACTATGCAAGTAGAACCAGGGAACTTCGAAATAATTTCACTTTTTAACATGTTTCATCTAGAATTTCATCTTAGGCCCCTACTGAAGGTAACCGCTAGCTTATATGGTGTCTTTGCATAATAACATAGAACAAAAAAATGTACCAATTTTAAGTAGGTATTTTCAGACATGGACACACTCTTGCCAAAACATCCCAGGGAAACGCTTGACAAGAGACACATGGGTTGGGTTTGGATAGGTCCCCTTCACCCTCATGACCAAGCCCTCTTGCAGAAGCCACCACCTGTATAATTTCATTAGTTGGCCAGGACTCACTGGGTCTAAAGCTTCCATTGATAAGACCTTCTCTATTCCAATGGAAGCAGATAGAGGGGATGGGTGGCAGTGTGTAGGTACGGAGAGATAGCGTTCGCTTACAAAAAAGCCACGCTCGGAAAGGCATACTCACACCCACAGACATACACCACACAAATTGTGACTTGGCATCAATAAAAGTCAATTTTCACATGGCAATTTTCAAGTGACAGCAGGGACAGAATTGACAGGAAGGCAGGCTAGCAAAGCAAAGGTGGCAGTATTGGAAATGAGAGTTGATTAGCACTTTGAGGAGCATTTTAGCGGTGGAGAGAGAGAAGGGTTTAACAGCACTGCATCTCTCTTATTATGATTGCTTTCTTGAAATCCTCTTAACCCAGAGTAAAGTGGATTGCGGAATGATCCCCTGCTACTCACTGGAATAATATTGCTCTGGTGCTACATGTACCCTTGAAAGCAGGAGTATTTAAGGATTCAGACTTGCAGATGAAGGCGGGAAAAAAAGAGAAGACTGCATATGTAAAGAATTGGTGAAACATTCAGAAAATGGCCACCAATAGTTTATGCTGTGATTTAGAAACTTGTATTTACCAATTAAAAAAATTTCTTTTCAAAGTAATTTCTGAATGGAATTGGTATAGAAGAGTAAGCTAAAGGTGCTGTAAGTTCCAAATGATTTCTTGACATGGTTATTATATAAAATTAAGAGGAGCAAAGCTGGGGCTCCCGCGTGACTCAGTTGAGCATCTGACCGGCTCAGGTCATGATGTCACGGTTCATGAGTTCGAGCCCCGCGTCAGGCTCTGCGCCGACAGCTCAGAGCCCGGATCCTGCTTTGGATCCTGTGTCTCCCTCTCTGTCTGCCCTTCCCCTGCTCACACTCTATCTCTCCCTCAAAAATAAATAAACATTTTTTTTAAGTAGCAAAGCAAGACATTCGCGGAAAGCAAAGCAGAACTATTAACATGACCAGAAATGGCAAGCTTCTTAAGAAAAGGAACATAATTTATTTTTCTCCATCCCGTATTAAGTCTCTTTTTCTCTAATCACTGTCTTCTGTTGAAATAAACTGTTCCCAGGAACAATTGACAATGCAGTCAATAAAATCAGAGGGAGGAGGAAGTCAGAGTGGGGATCAAGGTTATCAGACAGGACTGAGAGGCACACTAGAGCCTGAAGAATGTGTGCTGACACTCAGGCCTGTCCATCATTTGTCCTGCTGGGATGAAACCAATCAGCAGAAGTTAATTCCTTCTTGATCCCCACGCAGGGGTTTTATTGTGCCTCTTACAACTGCAGCATCATGGCAGAGAGAAGGGCACTCACCTTTTCCGATGACCTTTGGAGGAAAAGCTTGATAAATGTGCACCTGAAGCTCACAATGATAAATCAACCAATCCCTGACTTGATTAATAGTACATTCTGTAGTCTCTTGATGGCTCATAATTGCCCGTTGAGAAGAATGATGGAATAATTTTGGCAATACACAAATTTAGAATGCAACTTCCTGAAGTGAACTGCTTTATAAAAAATGATGACAAATTGATTTTAGAAAAGGAAAAGCCTAATGAGAGTGTAGGCAAGTCTATGACATTCAGTTCAATACAGCTCTGCAAATATTGAATGCCAACTGGTTTCAGCACACAGATGCTTCAAGTTCCTTGACCCCATGGACAATATGCCATGGACTTGAGGTTACGAATCACTGATATGAGAAACCATCATATCTGAAAACCAATCTCAGTGTTGAGGTCCCCTCCCTAGGATAAAGGTAAATGTAGTCAGTGTACCCAAAATGAAAAACCCCAATAGGTAGTCTCCAATATCCAGTAATCTATTCTCCAAATTTGAGAACAAAGAAACCATTACTTTTTTTTTTGCTATGGTGGCCGTTTAAGTACTAAATAAAATACATTAAATAAGAGGTTAGTAGCATAGATATGTTAGATATATAATTGGAAGCAAACAACTGGGTGAGTATATCTTTGCAATCTGAACACCATGGTATCTTCCAGGCCGGCAAGATAATTTGTATTGAAAAATAGGATCTACTTAAACATAATTTGGAAGGTCTTCAGCGGTCATTATTGTTTTCGTGGAAGACTTGTGCCCATAAGAATCTCAAAAAGACTATTCTGAATTTGGTGTTGTCCATGATGGCTCCAACATCTGGTGGTAATGTGTCCGCTCTGATGGGCAGCACTTTTCCCAGGAAAAGAAATGAATGCATTTGTCCATGTATTCATGTAAGTAATACACATGTCATGAGCCAGGCATGAAAAGGAAATCGGGGAGAATCAGAATAAGGCCTGAGTCTTGCCTTCAAAGGGCCTGATTCCCCTTATTGCGGGGAAGAGGAACAAGTTGACCAATGATTATATTGGTAGCATAGAAGTATACCAGGCTACCCTGGGAAAGCAGGGAGATCTATCTAAATTAGACTTGCTGAGCCCAATTTCAAGTTATAAAAGATGAGCAAGAGTTCCCTACATGACAATGAGGGGAAGAACAATCAGAGATGGGACCGTATGGTATGTAGCTTTGTCAGCCCCATCGGTCCTGCCGACATGCTTGAATGGGGTCCTCTTAAGCACATCCAACCTCCTTGTTCTGATGCAGAATTCACCAACTCGTGTTTTTGTCCATCAGTTTCTCTCTCAGCAATGCTTCCAAAATGTGGTTGGGGTGTCAGTCTATGAACTGTTAATGGATAGTGATGAGAAGGAAGAAATCAGTAATGTTTAAGATTTTAATAACTGTTTGCATTACTGTGATATTCAAGCACCTGATCAGTGGTCTTGTCTCCTTGAATGGGATATTGACAAAAGTGATCCATAGTCTATTGTCCTAGGTTGAATTTTGCCCCTCCCACCCCACCCCCAAAAGAAACGTCAGGTCTTTACCTCAGTATCCATACCTACATCTTTGTGGATTTAATTAAAATGAAATTATTAGGCTGGGCCCTACTTTAATGCGATTGGTGTCCTTACAAGAAGAGGTAAAATTGAACACAGCTGTACACAGAGAATGACATTGGAAGGCAAACTCAGGGAGAACGGAGCTAAAAGAGACCAGGGAGAATTCCTCTTTACAAGGTGTAAGAGGTAACATGGCCCTCCCGACACCATGATTTTGGACTTCTAGCCTCCATAACTGTAGGACAGTACAGGAAACTAATATAGCTATGAATTGAGAAGTAAAAAAATACAATCACTAGTCCGTTGTCACAGATATTTGTAAAGTTCCGCCCTAGAGCAGAGGAAAAATTAAATCGGCAGTGGCACAGACAGGGGCCGTACATAACCCAGAGATAAGCAGAGTCTAAAGAAAATTAATGAAAGCAGCAGAATCAGATAGTCATTAGAACTGAACTCCTCAAGCAAGTGGGAGCAAAGCAGAGAAGGTGCCAATCTGCCTGGGAATATTGATTCTCCATGAGAAATGCTTTTCCCTGCCCCCCTCCTGGTCCTACATATTTCTAAAGGTAATTTAATTTTACGCAGGACATCTGGGTATTTTGAGAAATGTTTGGGAGGAGAATACATGAAAAAATGGGAGCTCACAACTCTAAAATGTGAATCTTAGGGACACCTAGGTGGCTGAGTCAGTTAAGTGTCTGACTTCAGCTCAGGTCATGATCTCACAGTTTGTGAGTTCGAACCCCATGTCGGGCTCTGTGCTGACAGCTCAGAGCCTGGAGCCTGCTCTGGATTCTGTGTCTCCTCTCTCTGCCCCTCTCTTGCTAGCACTCTATCTTTCTCTCCCATAAAATAAACAAACATTAAAAATTAAAACAAATAAAAATAAAATGTGAATTTTAAAAATAGTTATATTGTGGGGGATAAAAGAAGTCACACACTTCACTACTGGACATCATGCCAAATTCCAAATCCTTAGACATTCCCATTGATCACAATGGTAAGTGATATTAATTTCCTCATTTCACCAGGAGAGTAGATGAGCAACTTGCCCAAGATAAACCATCAAGTCATGGGACAGCCAAGTTCCAAACCCAGACTTCTTTGATGCTAGGTTCTTGTTTCTCACCATATTCCTTTGTTACTTCCCCAGAAAAAGTTAAGCGAAGCACTTTCTACCTACTAGTGAAGCTTGAGAATTTGTATCTTTGCAAACATATAGACCATTATTAGCCGCTCAATAAATGCACGGCACAGTAACAGATAACTTTCTTCTATCAATTCTAACGAATACTCCATTATTAACCCCATTCTACAGATGGAGAAATAAATTCTGGTTATTTTGACAGTTTGAGAACTGAAAGAGAAAGAATTTAAACAGGAGAGATTCCACCATGCAACTCCCTTCCACATCCGTATTTTTTTTTTTTTCCCAGTAGTAGGGTTGGGGGTCCAAGACTGAAGGCACAACTGTTGAATCTCTCTGGAGGCCTTGTCTCATGGAATAGGGTGGTTTTTGCATCTGTTATTTCCCTGTCAGTACTTCAGACATATGCTTTCACGTAGTTTGATGATGTTTAGAAGAAAGGACATGGGTACGATATGGGCATTTTCCCTTCAAACTGATGAATTCTAGTTTAATTCCATCCACACTATCTCCTCTGTGTAGAGACTGATTGTTTACAAAATAAGATCATAAGTAAAAAAAAAAAAAAAAAAATTCCGCCACCGAGAATGAGTTTGGGGATTCTGAATAATAAGACATTTTTAGAGAATCAAAATATTATCGTACTTACGATTGTAGGCCCCAGAGATAGTATTCCTACGTTCAAATCCTGGGTATATTTGCTACCAGCTGTAATCTTGGGATAGGCATTTAACCAGTTTGTGTCTCAATGTTATTATCTGTAAAGTGGGGATAATGTCTACCCCTTTGGATAGGGCAATGCTGGCATATAGTTCACGTTTTATAAATATTTGCTAATATTCAGAGCAGCTCTCAGATATCAGTAGACATGGATGGTGGTGAAACCATGATATAATTTGTAGTAAAAATGAAAGGAAACCATCCAACAATTTGTTTTTCTTCGTTGCATCTGCTACAAATATTTGTATTTTTTACCTGCTCCTAACTGATCACCCCAGAGAACCAAAGCAGCTCAGTTATGTGGGTTTCTTGAGGGAAGAGCTGTATCGCTGTGTTTAGTCCAGCTCTTATCTTCACAAACACGTTTTCTACTCCACCTTCTCTAGGTTTTCCACCACTTGCACCTGCTGTGGCACCAGAGAGTGGTGCCTATTTTAAGGACTGGGGGTCAGAAGATCCAAGTGCTGTTTCTATTGTACACATTTCTGTAGCCACTATCATTCCATCAGCCTGTTTCCTTGTGTGACAATCGGATTGATAATCCCTTCCCTGCTTATTTCAGTGAGTTTTTATGAAGACAGAAGTGAAATTACTTTGAAAAATGTGCAATAATAAACAGAGGAGATAAACCTAGGGAATCTATTTAGTCATAAAGACCAAAAGAATGCAGTTTCGCTCTAAATAAAATGATGTGTGTGAAAATTGGGTGGTTTGAGCAAAAAAGAATGAAGTTTAAAATGCATCTTAAAGGACACACAATGCAACATGTACCACTCTGAGCATCTCCCTATGATAGCTACCACATCGCCATTATTTTGATTAAGATAGAGGATGGAGAGATTTTTTTTTTGGGGGGGAGTTATTTTTTATGAATAAGTGTACAACACATGGCCAAATCTCTAATAGTGTATTTGTCCAACAATGAACAAATTTGAAGGGCCTACTTTCTGCAAGGCAATAAGAAAATGAAGTAGAGGGAAGGGGATAGATACACTGCAAGAAAAAAAATGAGGTCACAAGCACAGAGCAAGGTGCTTAGCATTTATCTTCTAGACCCTTAAAATGATACTAAGACACAGATTTTATTTCAATTCTGCAAAGATGCAAAATCAGAGGAGTCGTACAACTTGCTTAGAGTCACAGAGCTAATTCCAAGCAGAGGCTGGATTCAAACCTGGGTTTATAGAGGCAAATCCAGTACCATTCCCTCTCTTGCCGTGGGGCCAGGCATCATGGACTCTTCTGGCTGGAGAAGAGTTGATCATAAAATAACCTCAACAGTGCAACTGCTGTCTAAACAGCCAAGTACTTGAAAGGCCTTAAGGGCTTTGTAAATAGCAAAAGTAAATAAGAAATATGAGGTGTTATTAATGATAAGGGCAAGGATGGGCAAGAGTCCTCGTAGGAATGGCCAGACATGCCAGAAATGCTGGGCTTTGAAATACAGCGTGGAAGTCGGTAGGATAACTAAAGATCGGGGGAAATTTTCAAACATTTCCCACAGGATTTAGGGGCATAGAAGTGGGACAGACCAGAATGTTCAAGCGATGGCTTACTTGATGACATATTATGTGAGGTTTAATTGAAACTTGCAGTCAAAGCCATGGCAATAATTTTGCTTTTATGCTTTTTCTCTGTATAGAAATCACGAGTCAGCAAAAATGAGTGATCTTACATTTGTATCAACTTAGTAGAGTTTTTCCATCTAAGACCCTGGTTTTCTGCCTCAGTGAGTAAGCAGTTGGAGCCTGAAATGGAAAAGGTGTACTTCTTTCTCATGCAACACACTATAATGATGGGATGCTCTTAATCGTCCAATCAGAAAGGTCACTGGAGTTAGTGAAGTCGCCCTTTCAGAGACCACTGGATTTAAGTTTAGAAAAATTGAATCCAAGCTTCAGTCCCAACAAATATACTATATGTTTGACCCTGAGTAAGTCACTTAGCATTCACATTTTTTTCTAGCTTAAAGAAAATGCTACCACCAATAATAATAACTAATACTCATTCAATACATATTTCATAGCAGGAATTGGCAAACTAAGACCCATAGGCTGAATTTTGCCCTTTTGTTTTTGCAAATATGTGTGTGTGTATTATATATATATATATATATATATATATATAATACACACACATACACACACACACACATATGTATATATTTTACTTGCAGAAGCATGTTAATTTTCCTATTATCTATTGCTGTTTTCATGCTATGGTAACAGATTTGAGTAGTCGTTATAGATATGGCATCACCTGCAATAGTATTTGTATTTCCTAATAGTAAGGCATTTACTATCTGGCTCTGTACAGAAAACGCTGGCCAGCCTCTATAGTGCATAACCTGTTTATTCCTCACGAGAACACCATGAGGTAGTTACTGTTGATATTTACATTTTACACACGAGGAGCTGAAGCACAGAGATGTTTAGCTACATGGGCACAGTTGCAAAGCTGTGGCATGGGAAAGTTGGCATTAAAATAGCTACAGCATTAAAATCCAGGGACACTATTGTCATATGGGGGAAAGCACATTGTAAAGCATGGAAGATTCATGAATTGGCTCTTGAGAGGCAGTGTGCCCCTAAAAATCAATTCTCGAGACCCCCTACAGCAGGTTTCAAACTCCAGCTTCTCCACTTTGGTCCTTGTAACTTTCTGCCAGCTGCTTACACCGAATCTCTGTTACCTTATCTATACATCAGGGTAGTTATACTCACCTTGCAAGATTTTGCCATGAGCATTAAAATAGGTCAATGCAAGACTCTTCGTAAGGCATGGTGCCTTGTGAGTGATAAGGTAAGGCTTTCACTGGCTTTGTTCTCACAATGCTTTGACCTGCCTCCATTATAATATTGAATATTTAATATTTCACTTCATTTCCTTGCCTAACTTCCTTTCTCTTTCACTACACTGTGAGCCTCTTCAGAGGGCAGGCACACTGTTCATTTGCTTCTGGGCCTCCAGATTTTTGCCCTGGGTTTGGCACAAAGGGGTCCGTAAATATTCATGACGCGATGACCTATAGGTTTCTAAAGCACTAAGGCGGTAGATCTTGTCACACTCATTCCTGGCTGGGCCACATTAGAGAGGAAGAAAGAATGTTCTTTTCCCATTTTAATATTTTGGGGATGTAAAGAATGATGCTTCATTTGTTGCTACTGCATTACAGTTAGGCCTGGGATTTATCGTTACATTGGGCGACCCGCTTATTACGGCCATTTTTATTCCTTCTTGGAAGAATCAATTAGGTGATCCAGATGAAACATGTGTCTGATATTGGATTCAGAAACATTCCATACTATTTCTTTAAAGTTCCTTCTAAATCACCCAGGAATGTGCGACCAGTCAAAATGCTTCATTTGCTGAACTCTGATTCTTTTCACCGGGGAAGAAATTGAAACATGCTAAAGGTCGTTGGACGGTTCTGTAGTCCTTCCCCTGAGGACATTTCCTAAAATGGTGCCTCCTCTATCACCACAGTCTGCTTAATTCACTTTAGAGTGCTTGCTTTTTCGTATGCCCTGCGGCCTTAGGCCAATATGTATTTTCTGGTCCACGGAACATCTGTCAGGTCTCAGCCATGCTTCCATCTGTGAAATGGGAGTCGTGATTTCTCCCTCACAGATTTATTAGGAAGATGAATTGAAATTGCAAATGCGAAGCAACTGGGAAGCTGCCTGGAAAATTATAGTTCCCATTACATGAAGATGCACTTTTGCTTTTTTTTTATTTATTTTTTTAATTCAGGGATGAACACTGAGGATTAGTTTGTTACTTACATAGCTTATTCTTTCCACGGAAACCAGACTGATGGCAAAAGAAAACAGACCAGGCCAAATAAAGGCTACTTTAGATTTTATTTAACGCATCTAGTGTGTGTGTGTGTGTGTGTGTGTGTGTGTGTGTGTGTGTGCGCGTGCGCAGTTATACATGCATGTTAATATCTGTCACTCACATCTTTCTCAGATTAGGCTGCTTTTATGAAAATCCTCACTCTAATATCTGATGGTTACTAGCATTATGATCGCAGTTGCTATTAAGGAAAATTATGTAATAAGCACTCAGTAGTTATTATCCCTTAGGTTATTGATATATTTACAGAGTTACTGACTCTCTTAAGCTGACATGTTTTTCCTTTTCTTTTTTTTGGCTGTTTTCCATCCTTTTCAATCTCCTTCCAAAAACGTTTATTTGTACCCTGTATCCATCAAGCACTGTGGAGATAGAATGATTGTATAATTTTACCTCAAGAGATATAGAAGTTAGTCACCTCAAATATGTGTGGACAATAGAAGTAAGTATAGATTAAAAAAATGAATCATGGTAGAGACTGGTTAGTAGATAAAACATTTTTTTTCCTTAGGCATAGAAAAAGCAATGATAACATAGAGGAAGCAATTAAATAATTTGGCAGAATATGGGAGGACTTCAAAATTTAAAGACTTTTGATCTGAGGCTTAAAAGTTGAAAAATTCTTGGGGCGCCTGGGTGGCTCAGTCAGTTAAGCGTCTGACTTCTGCTCAGGTCATGATCTTATGGTTTAGGAGTTTGAGCCCCACATTAGGCTCTGTGCTGACAGCTGGGAGCCTGGAGTCCCCTTTGGATTCTGTGTCTCCGTCTCTCTCTGGCTCTCCCCTACTCGCACTCTGTTTCTGTCTCTCTCTGTCTCTCAAAAATAATTAAACGTTAAAAAACTTAAAAAGAAGTTGAAAAATTCTTTTCTCAGATTTACAAACTTGAATATGGAATTCTGAGCAGAGGGAAAAACATAAGAAAAATCTAAGCTGTGTGAGAAATATTATTATGTTTTTGAACAAGTAGTGGGTTATTGCTGTAAAATCACAGATTGGGAGTTAAATGGCAAGGGTTAGTACTAATTAGGTAAACAAGATAGCTATTTGTCAAACCAGTGAACTTAAGGCTTGATCCTGTTAAGGGAGAGCTGTGTCATAACTTTAGGCAGTGTTGTGATATGATTATATTTGCATGATTGAAAGATGATTCCAACAACAGGAAGTTTGGTAACACGTATTTGGACGATGTATGAATTAAAAACAGGGTGATTGGTTTTGAGATTTTTGTAGTAATCTAGGTGAGAGTCAATGACATCCAGGAAGAGATCATGACAAATGGACTAGGAGAATACATACCTCTAATACCAGAGCTTTGTGTGTGTGTTTAATGAGCCAATATTAATAGAACCTGTTGTCTAATTAGATGCTGGGAATTATGGAAATAAGGCAAATAAAATGACTTCCTGACTTCTGACTACCCTAAAGTGTCCCAATGCCCTTATTACATTGTGCTGTACTTGTAAGGGTGTTCATCCTACTGTTCTATCTATAAGCTAGTCAGAGTGCTTAGAATGCATTTGTTGATCAATAAATGCTTGTTGAATGAATCAGTGGTGAAATGTACAGATCTGAATAATAGAGAATAGAGAATAGATTTATGAGAGGTAGATAGATGTCAATTTTGGAAATCTTTGAAGTGTCTATGGCTCTATCTGTGTCTAGCAAATGCTTCTATGCCTGAATGAAGAGGTCCTGAGAGAACTGGACTGGAGCTATGGGGTCATAAACCCCAGTACATTTAAGATACAGGTATAAAGGAGATCATTTCAGGAGAGAGATCATTTCAGGAGACTCTTTTCATAGTCAAACTGTCCCACTAACCTGTCTTTACCCTTCTAACTCTTCTTTCCTTCTGTGTCCCTTTCTACTTCATTCTTTACCCAAAGACCAGTATTGATCTGGAGTAGACCACTGTTTAAACAGAATAGAGCACTCCAACTATTCTTTTGGTGATGACTGGTCTTTTTCAGCCCAGCCCCCTACTTTGGAATGCTTTTCAAAGTGAGATTCATGAGAAAAGGTCAACTTTCTGCATCCTGTTATCAGGAGTAATACCAAAGATCCTATCCACTTAAGTAATAAAGTGAATCCCATAGATTTTTTTTAAACTTCCTTAGTATTCTTTTTCTTTTTTGAGCATAGTTTACACACAATGTTACATTAGTCTCAGGTGTACAATACAGTGATTCAGCAAGTTGGTACATTATGCTGTGTTCTCCACAAATATAGCTACCCATCTGTCCCGATGCGACACTATTACAATGTCATTATGCTATTACAATATCATTGACCGTGTCTTTCATTCCCATGACTTATTCATTCCATAACTGGAAGCCTGTTTCTCCCACTCCCTTAACTGCCTTAATCTTAACTCTTCCGTCATGTAAGACCATGCATGGCAACTTTCCTTAGGAATTAGGATGTGATGATTTACAGTGAAATTTCTGCATCATCAATACATTTAATTAAAGCCAAAATTAATGCTTCATGCAATTATTTCTGATATACTTCTTTCTGGTCAAAGGTACTGAAAAATTAAACTAGTCACTTATAGTACTTTAAGAACACATGCATTGTTCATCATTTCATTCAATGAATATTTAATATTGTTAGTTTTATGAGGCATGATAACTCTATTCTAACTAAGCCAGTGAGACTGCCCCACCCAATTTAAAACCACATTTATTCCTAGGACTCATAATTGTGAAATCTAGGAAAATTGCGCTGAAATAATTAAAATAGAAATAGAATATTTAGCATCTTCAAAGTACTGCACAAACATTTATTCATTTTTATCATGAGCCTCACTATAACACTATGACTAATAGGAGAAGAATTGCTTCCTATTGTAGGTAACTTTGAGAGTATAGTAAATCATTTGCCTAATTCATATAGTTGATAACTGTTGGGCCCTAAACTTGAACAAACCCAAGTTCTATATTCTGTTCTTTTCATTCATCATGCAGCTCCTTAGTAGAGATAACTTGTCTATTGGGAATTATTACAGATGATTATTAACTGGAAATGCCATTTGGCTGCTCTGATAATGTTTAATCACAAATTTAAATTCATGACTTATTTTACTGTGTTGATATTCCTAAAACTTTTGATGAATGTGTCTAACTTCATTGCATTGATGTAATTTGACATGAAGTACATATTCGAGTTCTAAAATCAGCAAAGTGTAGCAGAATTTCAGTGAGAAATTGAGAAAAGTTTGAGAGGAATCGCCAGTCATATGCAACACTAAGCAATTTGGGGTGCAAACGAGACACTCTGAATTGGCCTAAGGAAAGCAGTTCATCTGAAAATCTGTCCTGCTTTTCAAGAAAAATACAGAACAGCTCAGGAAAGAGAGTTTGGGAATCTACTGCCTAGTTCTTTCACCCTTCATTCAAGTCTATTAATTTCAAAAACAACTTCTAAAATGTTGATTTAATCATAACGTTATAATTTTTCCTGCAAGAAAAATGACTGCTAAACTTGGTTTTAAATAAATAATGCACTTCCGGGGTGCCTGGGTGGCTCAGTCGGTTAAGTGTCCAACATCGGCTCAGGTCATGATCTTGCAGTTCGTGAGTTCACCCCCATATCAGGCTCTCTGCTGACAGTGGAGAGCCTGCTTGGGATTCCTTCTCTCCCTCGCTCTCTCTGCCCCTCCTCCACTTGTGCATGCTCTCTCTCTCTCTCAAAAATAAACATTGGGGGCGCCTGGGTGGCTCAGTCGGTTGGGTGTCCGACTTTGGCTCAGGTCACGATCTCGCGGTCCGTGAGTTCGAGCCCCGCGTCGGGCTCTGTGCTGACAGCTCGGAGCCTGGAGCCTGTTTCAGATTCTGTGTCTCCCTCTCTCTCTGACCCTCCCCTGCTCATGCTCTGTCTCTCTCTGTCTCAAAAATAAATAAAATGTTAAAAAAATTAAAAAAATAAAAATAAAAAATAAACATTGAAAACTTAATAAATACAGTACTTATAAAATGTAGATATGTAAACTTTGTATCCTGAACTTAGAGTAAAAAGATCATGCCTCATATTTTTATAGCAACTACCGCAGGACCACAGAATGTGGCAATTGGTAGATACTGAAAATGTTTAACGAATGATGTCATACTATTGTGTTTCTGGAGCAACCACTTTCCCATTCTCCCTATATGTACATTCCCTCTCAAACACAATATTACTCAATTGAATCAATGAAAGCCCATGCACAATGCACAGATTTAGCTAAAAGTTCATATGCAGTTTACCTAAATAAGCAATCCCCGTATGGTATTGAAAATGCCCAGTGGATGTGTACAGAGAAATCGGGAAACATCCATAAGCACGTGTAGCTTCCAATCTCGTGTTAACCTAGCAAAATATGTGTGATGGGGACTAAGGAAAATCTAAGAACGTACTTGGGCTCTTTTACTGTTATGAATGATCACATTCATTTTTCAAAAAGCATTATTTTCGAGAATGATGGGTACTATTGATAACAGAAAAAGCCTACTCTTAATGGCTACCTCAAGAAAGAAAGAATGACTAAAAATTGAGGTCAGTGCACAGGAAGAAAATGAAACCCAGAGAGAAAGAATGAATGAAACATAGTGGAAATACCCAAACTGTAATGATGGGATTCATCTCTCTGGATTGTACTTTCCTTATCTGCAGTATATTTTTCAGATCTATTTCTGATCTGCTTTCCCTATGAAACAGTGATTTTTCTGAAATCAGCCATCCTTGTGGTATGTTTTCAGGATGGGAGTGCTTCGAGATATAGGAAGATCTACTCTGGTAGAATGATTTTCATGTTTAGTATTTGATATGAGAGCCTGTGCGGTAAGGACTTTAACTTTGCCCCAAAAGAGATCTGGCCTTTGCCCTTGTCTCTTTGTTTGCCTGGGGGCCTTGCAATAGACGGATAGTAATGGTGTGGTTTAGAGTCGAGGGTGGGGTGGGGCACCTGGGTGGCTCAGTAGGTTAAATGACTGACTTCAGCTCTGGTCATGATCTCACACACTGTGAGTTTAGCCCTGCATCAGGCTCTATGCTGACAGCTCAGAGCCTGGAGCCTGCTTTGAATTCTGTGTCTCCCTCTCTCTCTGCCCTCCCCCACTCATTCTCTCTCTCCCTCTCCCTCCCTCCCCTTGCCCCCCCCCCCACAGAAATAAATAAATAAACATTAAAAAAGAGTTGGGGGTGGGTATGCCAGAAAGACCAACAGTAAGATTTAGCGGGGGGGGGGGGGTACTTTGAGTAATGAAGTATCAGTCAATCTAGAAATTGAGATCAACCACATTGACATGCAATCAGTCATGCCTGCATAATGGAATCACAGTGAAAATTCTGAAAACGAGGCTCAGGTGAGCTTCCCTAGTTGTCAAGACTCTATCTCCTCACACATCAGTGCCAGGAGAGCAACCAGAGATGATAACTGAAGTTCTGTGTTTGGTACTTCTCCTGAACTCTGCTCCATGGGTCTCTTTCTTTGGCCGATCTTAATCTATATCCTTCTCTTATAATAAACCATAACTGAGTATTATAGCTTTCCCTCAGTTCTAGGAGTCTTTGGAGTGAATTATCAAACCTGACATAGTTTTGGGAAACTTTTGAACTTGCAGGTGGTTTCAGAAGTGAGAGTGGTCGTCTATGGACTACTGTGGTCCCTCTTTGTAGTTGGCCAGTTCTCACAGTTGGCTTAAACTTTTGCGGGACGATCATAAAAAGAGCCATTTTTGAATTTACTCCTATGCAAATCAATAATTTCTTAACACTGATTATCTGGAAGGTCCAATACTATAGGTTATGGGTGATATAAAGAAGAATAAAAATTAATAGTAGTGCTCTAGGATCTCAAAATTCAGCGAAAGAGACAAGCATATCCTTCAGTTTTAATGGAAGACATGACGTAGCATGATGTGTTGAAAGAGAAAAACAGAGAAGGGAAAAGCAGCCCCTGACCACAGAGAGAGCTGGTTTGGCACAGACCTTGGTGCTGCTAGAAACTGGCCGGCCGCTCTCAACTCAGCCATACTTTCCTTCTGTTGTATATGAATAGATTCATAGGACAGTGACATCAAACAAGACCACCCTGTGGCACGATGAGAAGACAAAAACAAGATTATTCTATAATCATTTCTGAATAAGGACAAAAGCAGGAACACTATGCAAAACCCCTAAATGACCAAACATCCCCTTTCATGCCTAACGTGAGCAATTGCTGCTCTTTGCTTGCTTTTTAAGGATTATAGCTTTAGATTTGTTTTATTCCTCCTGCCTTTAAGATAAGATTAACAAAGACGAATAAGCATAAAGTAACCCCTGATTCCAGAACATACCCACTTAAGAGCAAAACTCTTCTTTCTGAAACCCTCCCCCAAATCTCATACTTGCCCAAACCCTTAATAAGTCCCTTTAGCTTTCTTTTACCAAGAAGCCTACTTTTCCAGTGGTGCACCCTCCCCTCCATTGCCACAAGCCAATAAATCCAACTTTATTGGACTGTGTATAGCTGTGTTCCTGGCAGTCCGTGATGGGCAAGCAACAAAGCTGTGGTATGTGCATGGTTTTTGAAGGAAAGAGGTCAGAATTGGAACAATGCCTTCTAGTTTTAGTAAAACTGCGGTTGCTAGAGTACTTGTGATTTCTGAATGAGCGGACTTGGCAAAGCCCACATAAGAGGTTAGTGACTGAACTTACAACTATGGTCTTCTGTCTTCCAGATCCGTGCTCCTTGGGTGATACCATTCCATTTATTTATTTTCCTTACATGTTATGTTATCATATTTTTGTTTTATTTTCATTTTATTTTATTAAGCTTATTTATTTTTGAGAGAGAGAGAGAGAGTACATGAGGACCATGAGTAGGGAAGGGGCAGAAAGAGAGAGAGAATCCATAGCAGGATCCATGCTGTCAGCACAGAGCCCAGTGGGGGTCTCAATCTCACGAACGGTGAGGTCATGACCTGAGCCAAACTCAGAAGTCAGATGCTTAACCCACTGAGCCTCCCAGGTGCCCCTATTTTCTTTTTCTTTTTCTTTTTCTTTTTCTTTTTCTTTTTCTTTTTCTTTTTCTTTTTCTTTTTCTTTTTCTTCTTCGTTTTCGTTTTCGTTTTCTTTTTCTTTTTCGTTTTCGTTTTCTTTTTCTTTTTCTTTTTCTTTTTCTCTTTTCTTTTCTTTTCTTTTCTTTTTTTCTTTTCTTTTCTTTCTTTTCTTTTATTTTAATATGAAATGTATTGTCAAATTGGTTTCCATGCAACACCCAGTGCTCATCCCAACAGGTGCCCTCCTCAATACCCATCACCCATCCTCCCCTCCCTCCCACCCCCCATCAACCCTCAGTTTATTCTCAGTTTTTAAGAGTCTCTTATGGTTTGCCTCCTCTCTCTCTGTAACTTTGTTTTGTTTTTCCCCTTCCCCTCCCCCATGGTCTTCTGTTAAGTTTCTCAGGATCCACATAAGAGTGAAAAAGACAATACAGGTTAGAACCAGAATAAAATTTAAGGCAACTTAAAATGCTATAATGTTCAGTAAACAAATATGTGATTGAATGAAATTCAAGAAACCCCTAAGACTTCTTGATTTCAAAGTAGACATTTAAGGCTACTGCTGGTATTTAATCAGAATTTCACACCTGGAAGGATAGCATATCTGAGCTTTAGTCCTGTTTCAAACTACGTAGTTACTTTATCATACCAAACCAGAGCATGCTATTTTATGTTTTCCACAATTGAAGATTTTATGTAATATACATGTGTGAAACATGTATGTACATGTATCATAGGTACATATATATCCACAAATGCATATGTAGTTGAATACATACACATATAAAATTGCTCATGTATATCTTTCAAATTTGTTAACAGTAAGAATGGCATTGTTTCTGATTTTCTTATCCTGTGACTGTGTTCTCAGTATGAAAACAAACCACATTAAAGGGTATTTTTAATAAAAATATGTGTGTTTGTCAAATGTCGTTCTATCAATATATTAGATGAAGAAGGGGGTCAGTAATCAAATACATGAAGGCAATGCTAGGTTGTTTAACAGAATAGTTCTCAGTCTTTAGTTTGTTAATGTCAATTGTGAATATGGAGAACCAGAGCAAATGCAGAATGCTTTCATAAAGTATCTGACAATTGTTTCTACACCCCCTCTCCCTGCCAGGAGGCTTGGTGTGAGATTAGTAGTTTTCAGAACAGAATTTGAAACGTATCGACTACCTTATTTCCGGTATTTGCTTATTTGTTATTTTCCTTTTCTTTCACAAATATTTACTCAGTGCTCATCATGGGAGGCTTTCTGTGGGAAGTTGGGGAGAAGGCAAATGGTGATATAAAAATGAAACACGCAAAGTTCTCGATCTGCAGGAATTCATAATCTAATTGGGCTAAAGGCATGAAAAAAATGCCATATATGTCCTTAGTATACACAATTAGTATTTAGATGAGGGAGAAACTGACATTTTCCCTATTGTATTTAATTTCTGCTGCGTAGCAGAACCTTTTGATATTTTTCTTCAAGAAAGTTTGTTTGATTTACCTCCAAATACTACTGCTAATAATAATTAGCACATTTGAGAAATCACTTGGTGCATGACACTGTGCAATGCAATTTGCATATAGTGTCTCATTAATTCACAAAACACTTTAGGATATAGATTCTACAGAAAAGGAATCTTAGACTTCGAAATTGAATTTTGCTAAGTACTATGGTTTGTAAACAAAAGAACTAAAAACTGTCAGGCTTAAAACCTGTGTTCTTTTTTTTTTATTTATTTATTTTTTATTTATTGAGAGAGAGAAAGTGTGAGTGGGGGTGGGGAGGGGGGGAGAGAGAGAGAGAATCCCAGGCACCATCAGCACAGACCCCCATGCAGAGCTCGAGCTCACAAACCACAAGATCATGACCTGAGCCGAAATCTAGAGTCAGACACTTAACTAATGGAGCCACTCAGGTGCCCCTTAAAACCTATAATCATGATCCTGGAAATATATGATTCATTCAGCTTTACATTCCCATAAAAATTTACCCTTAATCATTCAAATCTTATCATTCAATTCAAGATTTAGATGACCATGGGCATCAGGGATCAGGTAGCATAAAGACAGAAGATATTATAAGTTATGAATATTCTTTGCTGTCATAATTATGAGAAAAATCATTTCCCCACATTTACATTCTCTTAGATCCTAAATAAATCTAATTATTATCTAATAGTGAAATTATCCCTTTTTAAGCCTAGGAACATTTTATAAAATTTGAATACCGCTACATTAATTTGCATGCCACATTAATTTGGACTATTTTAATCAATAATTTTAAAGCAAAATGGATTGCATGAAGTTGGGAAATACTCACTGAAAGCTATAATAAATGGCAAAGACCTAATAGGTCACTTAAACCAACTGAATGGTGCAGCCAAATGAGAAAGAAAAGTTAGGGAGATAATAGTTCTTCACTATCTTGAATTTCATTAAATCGAAAAATAAGCATTAAGCAAAAGTTTCATTTAGTAATGCACTGTCTAGGTTTCACTATTAATGTGGCCAGGGTTTTTTGTTTGGTTGGTTGGTTGGTTGGTTTTTAATGGGAATATGATAGAGTTCAAAGTCCACAAAACTAGAGACAAAAGAGAAGACTCTCTTTTCAGTCTTGTCCCTGTTACTAACTTTAAAATGAGCTAAGTTACTAACTTGCATCCGTAAACCTCTCACTGTAGGTAGTGTGACTGGAAGGATGAAGGGAAGAATATTGTCTAGCTGCTGTTTGTCAGTATTTGACCCCATCCCTCTAGGATTCGCTAGGATTCATGGGAATACTTTTAAGAGTAGTGTGATAAATCAGGAAAGAGACTTAGACAGCAGTAGTAATGGTGAGAAGTAGTAGGATTCTGAATATGTTTCAAAGTTAGAGCTGACAGGACTTTTTGATGCCTTTAATAAGAGGGAAAAACACATTATGATGACCACAAGAGATTTCACTTGAGCAGTGGGTAGGATAAATTGGCCTTTCCTGAGATGGGAAAAAAATTTGATAAATGCTGCTTTGGAGTGAGGGAAGGAATTAAGAGTTTGGTTTTTAATATAGCCCTTTTGAAAGGACTTTTAGATTTCCAAATAGAATGGTTCAGTAAGCAGTAAATATGCGTGTTTTGAATGATACGCTTCCAAAATTATATAGAAATCAAAATAACCCTGGGGTTTATTGAGTCACACGATAAAACACTTAGAACATAATTGACTCAAGCATATTAAACAAGTATAATAAGATTATGAGAATGTGAAAATTATAAATAGAGGTTAATAAAAGCTTAGGATGAAATACATCAAAACAGTAAGAGCTTTTACAGTAGAAGTGTTGTTGTTGTTTTTCTGTTTTCTGTAACGTAACACTTTGCCAATTTAAAACCAACAAATTATGCCTTACATGATCCACTACATTTTCTCCCTAACTAACCTCTCTCTCTCTTCTCTCATTTGTTTTTGCCCAGTTCTGATATAACCCATGTGGAAGTAAAGTAATATTTTCAAAAGGGGGGGAAATCTGATCGTGTCTTCCAGCCCAACATTTCAACACATTACTCTAGATAACCCTTTCAACTGCTCTTGTATCAACCAAACTCTTTTACATCATGAAAATCCCCTTCATCCGTCCCCTGCTTTCTGACTCCATGCGTCTTCCTACCTCTCCGCTCTTGTTAACTCTGCTTTCATTGACCCTTTTCTATTCCTATAGTGCTTCAAGGACCAGCTTCCCCTTCTCAAGGATCCTGAACCCGACGTCTATATGTGCTTCTCCTTCATGCTTTATCCTACTGTTAACTTTCATGTCCTCCAAATCTTGTCTTGGAGTATTTCCTTCACTATATACTCTAAATTAGTGTTCACGCTTCACGTACAAAATCCGGTGTCACTCTCCACTCTTATTTTACAGATCTTACTAAGGTTATGACTAAGCAATCACTTATGGAATAATTTACATGAGTACTGTTTACCTTGTGGGATGATCAGGTCCCATGGTGGGGGTAAATATCTCATTCACTCTTTTAGATGTAGCACGTAGTAGAGTACTTTGCATGTAAAAAGTGCACAATGGCACGTGATACACATGCAAGAAAGAGAAGAAACTCCTGTTTCAATACAACGCCAAGAACAGATGAGAGAGGGAAGAGTTATAGAGGTAAGGTACGGGTGGAGATCTCCCAGATGTCTTCGTCCAAGAGAGGAGATGGAAATTATGTCAGGATGTGTCCACCATTACGTTGCTTGAAGTCACCCTGAGAATGAACAGTGAGAACAATCACTTTACGTTTTGATGTTTCTATTGGTCCTAATTTAGTCCTGGGATTTGAAGCTTTTAGAAAACATGTATATTTTTATTGCTTTTATTAAAGCTGCTTCGTTAGATATGCTTGGGGAGGAAAGAAGATTCATGGGAATTGTGTGGTGCAACGATCACACATTCCAGACTCAGTTTTTGTTTGCATCAGGATCATGAATTTGTTGATATTGGAAAACTCATATTATCTTAATTTTGGCTTCTCTTATCTGCAAAATGAAGAGGATGGGCGTTAACCAGAACTCTCAAATTCTTTTAAAATTAAAATACCATGATTTTAATTGTTTTTAGCTCCAGTACAGTCAACTTTAATATCTGGCATTTCACATGTTATTGCTGTTTTTTCCAGTAGTTAATTAGTTCTAGTTACTTCTAGTCTTATTTTCATCATGATCTGAATAGAAGTGTCTAAATAAAGGAATATAAAACAATCTGTTAATATGCCTGTGTAAGTATAAAAAAGTTCACAGGTATGGTTTGATGGATAGGATGATTAGTGAATTAAAAGGGAATTGAAGGGATTTTCACTAAAATGACATTAATATCTATGAATGTGTTTGAATCTATCGCATAAGCACTTATTAATATTGCTATCCACTTAAAAGGGGAGCGAATAGGATTAATAATCCAAAGATAGTTTAATAATGTTGAATTTTGTAAGAGTGAAGCAAATAGAGAAATAAGAAATGTAGATATGACGTAAGAAATTATAGGAAGAATTAGGAAATTTTATAAATTGCCAAAGCAAAACTTGCATTGGACTAAGTTAAAAAGACGGAAGGGACTTTATTCGAGGCTGTGGCAATAGGGGGGAAAGAGCAGAATGCAGTCTTAGCTCAGCTGGAACAAAGCGGTGGGGGGAGTTTTTAAGAGGTGGGGTGGGGGCGGGGGGGATCATAGGTGACCTTTGTTTGCTTATTGGTGTTATCTAAAGGAAAAGTAAACTTTTTCCTATTTTCATGATAGGAGGTTGTTGTACAATTCAAGCAAGTCTCCAAGGCAGTTAGTCTCTGACCCTGCCACAGAACCTGGGAGACAGGGGAGCTACCTTCTTTGATGCCTACATTAAAAAAAAATAATTATGTTTATTACTTTGCTTTTGAGAGAGGGAGACAGAGTGCGAGTGGGGGAGGGGCAGAGAGAGGGAGACACAGAATGTGAAGCAGGCTCCAGGCTCTGAGCTGTCAGCACAGAGCCCGACACGGAGCTCGAACTCCTGAACCGTGAGATCATGACCTGAGCCGCAGTCGGATGCTTCACCAACTGAGCCACCCAGGTGCCCCAATGACTACATTTTAAAGAGATGGCTCTCAGGCCCTTGAGAGAGACAGACCTCGGGGCACAAGAGTGGCAAGAGAGTTTTTAAAAGATTTACATCTCAAAGGGACAGAGAATTTTCTGTGCCCCATTTTCTAAAATAAATGATCCAGGAAAAGGGAGAGGAGGTATCTCTATGCTTACACCAGGGGAATCCATAGGAGAAGGGGTGAGAAGGGAGGTCAGCGGCCCAGAGGCACAAAGAAGGCAGGTCTAAAGTTAATCAATCTGAAGGGAACTTAAAGCTGTCCTGGTCAGGATTTGTGACTGAGGGGGGACTGTGGGGAACAGGTGGTTTTATTTTACATGAGTCTGATATAATAAAATGTATCAGTGCTAATAGTGATAGATTCAGGAAATATGGAAACCACTGTGTGTGATCTATTGAGTACTGAAAATGTTCATCATTTTAAGGTGCCATTTAATGCATACAGAAGGCAACCTTTTTGAACACTTCTAAACCAGTGGGATTTTATTTTATTGTTTTTATTTTATTTTTTTTTAATTTTTTTTTTCAACGTTTATTTATTTTTGGGACAGAGAGAGACAGAGCATGAACGGGGGAGGGGCAGAGAGAGAGGGAGACACAGAATCGGAAACAGGCTCCAGGCTCCGAGCCATCAGCCCAGAGCCCGACGCGGGGCTCGAACTCACGGACCGCGAGATCGTGACCTGGCTGAAGTCGGACCTTAACCGACTGCGCCACCCAGGCGCCCCGAAATCAGTGGGATTTTAAAGGGGTAAGTAGACACCATTGAAAGCTAATTGTTGACAAAATGACTGACTTTGCAAACAACGTACTCATGATGGAAAACTCACTTCTAGAGGCCTGGAATTTGGAAGAACAATTCTCTAAAGTCAAGGATATTAATTGAATGAGAGTTAGAAATAACTGTCTATTCTCCATCTATCTCCCTTCAGAAATGTGTTTTTCTCCTAGTTTCGGAATCGATCATCTCTTTCAGAAATCTCCAGAAAGGAAACGTTAATCCATTCTAAATAATTGGCTCCCTCCTCCTTATCCCCAGGGTATCATAGACCTCAGTTTCCCCTTCCTTCACTAAAAGGTTTATCAAAGTGGGTTAAGCTGTTACACCGTCCAAGTGGATGCTGCGGTGAACCAAATCAAAGCTCCATCTCAAGACCGAGACGCTCATTCTCTTGGTTTCTGAGGATGTTAACTGGCTGAGGGCTCCCGGTGAAACCTGCTCTGGGAGCCATTGCTCCCTAATATACCACCTCACCCAAGACTGAGTTCCCTTCCTGGGGACACACTAACCCCGTTGACTCATCCATGATGGAGAAGGATGAGAGTGTCAAGGAATAGCCCCTTGCTCAAAGTGGGGCAACTTGAAGGTTAATCACTGCTCTGCTGTTTCCCTGGAATCGGCTGTGGCCCATTTGGCAAATGCCTTTTAGTTCAGCTTCTCTCTCTGATCCTATTTCTTTTGCTCTTCCACCATGAACAGACCGCCAGTACACATATCTCAACCTGAGTTTGTTACCCAGGGGACCCGACCTAAGGAGTTGGCTCCAGAAGGTGTCCAAGGAAACAGACTCTAAAAGGATGTTTTAGAGCTGATCACCTGCCAGCCAGTTTGCAATGGGAACCCCTGCCCTGCTGGTAGGAGGAGCATTGATGGTCCCTGACATTCTTCAGCCTTGCATTTGTTAACATCTTTGCCAGTGGTGAACTGGCCGATGGACTCTCTGAGGCTTTTGAGGGATTAAGGGAAAGTACTAATTATAGGGAAAATGGAATCTGATGGCTATTACTGAGTTCTGTTAATGTACTACAGAAGGAAAAGGCAAAACTAAGAATGCTTAATCAACAGTTGGAGGCAAAGTGTGAAAGACACAGGAGCTCCCTAGGAGGACATAAACAGACTATAGCTCAGTTCAGAGAGCAGGAAAAGCTGAAGGTGAGCTCCAAGCCTTAATTATACTAAGAGCAGAGTTCCAGAGAAGGTGAATTCTCAGTCATAGCCAGGTCTATCATGTCAGGTTTAGGGTCCTAGTTGGGAAGGAGTGGATCTGAGACTTGAAATTGGGGTGCCTGGAATGATAAACCTTGAAAACCTCAAAACCTGAAATCTCTGTAGATCCTCCAGCTCTGCAAAAGGGGCCCATTTCTTTCTGGTAGGAGGCTAACACATACCCCTTTCATGGAGATGATGTAGAGACCAGGGCAATACGTGGCAACATGTGACCCCGCTGGGATCTTTTCTGGCCACCAGATCAATGACTGTGATCAAGTCACATCATCTGACAAGGCTTCTGCTAAGCCTGCTAAGGGAAGAAAGGAATTATATCACAAGGGTCTGCAGGACCTGGACAAATTATACCGGCAATGCCGGAAGAGGGCTAATTCCTTGAGGACGTTGGGTCCAGGATTTTTTCACTTGGTATTAAAGCGTAAAGTAACTGTCCGACTATAGAACTATCTGTAATGCACAAAAGAGAATGTTGTTCAACTCACTTATTCATGCGTTTATTTCTGTAAACAAAGCAAACCATCTTTCTATGAACTTCTCCTAACCTCTGACTTTCCATGGTAAAGTCTCTTTAGAGTTGGCCAATGAACTGCAAGTAAGGTTTTTTTCACATATAAATTGATCCCAAAATCTATTTACAAAGGTGCGACCACCAAGCATTTACAAGAAGAAATCCTTATGGTAACTAAAACATTGCACAGATAAAGTCAACGTTAAGGCCCCTCCTGCATCATTTTAGTAAATAGCTATATCTCAGCTGTAGTGATGCAGATATTTTTGACGTGACTGAATGATTTTGAAATACATATATTTACAGCTGCAGAAAGGCCAAAGACGGGTAAGGCCTGGGGGAGGATAATCAGATGACTTTTTCCCCTGCTAACCCAGACATGAGCTAGGTCCTGAATGACTGAGTCATGACACAACTTGTCAGCATTTACTCACTTATAAATTAGAATGGCAGTTGATTTACAGTTTGGAGGCCACTGCTTTCCAGTGGCCTTAGGGTAGAATCCACACTTCTTGGCCTGTCGCTTAGGGTCCCTGCACATTCAACACCTGTGTATCCAGGTTATCTTCCCCATTCTCACATCACCTCCCTACACAGCATCACCAAACGACTCCGTAGGAACTGGCCACCTTCTCTCATCTTCCAGATTTTTTGAACATTGCTTTGTGCCTCCTTAAACCCTGCCCTTGATTCATTCCTCAATCCACAGGGGGTCTGCCCTCTAACACACACCCATTTGATCCAATTGTTTTGTGATTGTCCTCCACTCAGACAGCCTCTCTTTTCAGAAACCTGCCCCGTGTGAGTTCCCCTTTTGATGGGCAATCAATTGAAAGCTTTAAAATGGGTATGTTTAACAAGGTAGTAGGCAGTTGAACAAATTTCCTCTTCTGACTCTAATGATGTTTCACCAAGGTATTTTGACCATGCTTAATAAATGGTAACAAGCCCTTATTTGTCAGCTCCCTTTTCTGTCAGTCACCCTCAAAGAACCTCCTGCAAAGAAGAGCCCGATCCAATTGACCCATTAAGAAGACCAGAGGTTTCCCTGGACTCTATGGGTGTGGTTATTGTCATGGGGCTTGACAGTTCATCCTTTGAAATGGACCGTCTCCCTGTAGGATCTTTTCTTTTCTTCCTTTTTATGGTGATTTGCTCGATTTTATTTTCAGAGGATAACTTTGTTTCATTATTCTAGAAGTGTCTTTTCACTTCTACATTCCCTGACGAGAGTAGAACCTATAATTGTGTGTGCATGCACAATGTTTTCCACTCTTTTGTTTCTTTGTTTTCCATTCTTACATAGGCACAGTGAGGCACCAGGAGAGCAGAGGTGGTGGGCATGATCTGCTCCAGCTGTACCCAATGAGTACATTGTCCATAGAGAATTCAAAAAACGTAATAAAAGCAACTTGAGAATTTAGAATTACATTCGTAATTTACAATAGTGTTATATGCAAGCTGTGTGGCATACTGTCTTTGCTAAGTGTAAATTTTAACTTGCAAAATATTTGACTGAATTGGAATAATACCTTTTAAATAGAAAATCAGTTGTTTTTTTAATTAACTGCATGTTTTAAAACTTAGGGAAAATGAGTAGAAATTCTATTGTTATATTCATCATTGTGACAGACCTTTAAATATGCACCTTCTTTTGAAAAATTAATACAATATAAGTCTCAATTTATTAGCTTTTCCCCTTTGTTTTCTTTATATATATATATATATATATGCAGATATATAAATTATAATATAATAATTATATTTTTTATGGCCCAGGTGGGGCTCAAACTCACAACTCTGAGGTCAAGAATCACATGCTCTTCTGGCCATTCTAGAATATGTATTTTACTGATTAACTTTATCTTTTTGGGAATCATTACTGAAAATAATGTTCTCATATGTAACAAAGGGTTAAAAAGTGATCCACCCCAGCGTCAAATACACAAGGTATATCACAGCATAGATGGGTTACTGAAAGACTATTCAAAGGGACTTGGCTGGAAGGGTTTGTTCAAGATCTCATAGCCCATGAACTTATTTTCACATGTGTTCATTCATTCGTCTAATCACTGGACCCAAATACAGGCCAAGCACTGTGGTAGGCCCTGCAGGTACAAAGGTAAGCAAGTAATCTCAGAAGTTTTTAGTGCAATAGGAGAAGAGAGTCCGAAAATTCAGTAAATAAAACAATGAGCAGGAATATTTGTTCTGTTTATCAATTTATCCCAACGCCTTTTCCAGCAGGCATTGAATAAGTATTCTGAATTACCATATACTATGAAATAGACATGCACACCAGGGGAGCCAGAGGGGCATGTGAGGAGCAGCGACAGGTGGCAAGAGGTAGAGGCCAGGAAGAACAGGTGGCGTAGAGAAGGTGATATGAACTGCGTAACGTTGACAGACGCGTGGTACCAGATTGTAGTTTGAGCCGCTGCATTTTTGGGTGATTACTGACACAGCCTTATTGTGACAATAGCTGAACAGTACAGATGTAGGAGAGGGCTGGGGGTTCAAGATATTGGGAACTAGCTAGCCAGAACTGCAATAGACCAGACAAGAGATCATCAGACCCTAGGTAGGGCAGCAGGAATAGTAAATGAGAAGAGGGGAGTGGGGCGCCTGGGTGGCTCAGTAGCTTAAGCATCTGACTCTTGGTTTCGGCTCAGGTCATGATCTCACGGTTCCCGAGATTGAGCCCCAAGTCGGGTTCTGTGTTAACAGTGCAGAGCCTTCTTGGGATTCTCTCTCTTTCCCTTTCTGTCTGCCCCTCCCCGACTTGCACTCTTTCTCTCAAAATAAATTAATTAATTAAGCAAATTAAATTTAAAAAAAAAGGGGGAAAAACTCCAGAAAAAGCCCAATCTAGGATAAAAAGGACAATTTGAGGCGCTTCCAATTTGAGTGAGAATTCTATAACAGTTAAAAAAAAAAAAACCTCTCTCCCAATAAAAAGTACTAACTCTTCTTACAATTAATACTTCTTGGAGAAAAGCCAATATCTATGGGAACATTTAGTTATAGTGTCACTAGCTGATCATCATAATTGATCCAGGGACACTGAGTGGGTCCTTGTGTTCCTGGGTATGAACATCAATAAGATGTGATTTCATAGCTGTTACTAAGCTAGCACAAAAATATCAGACCTCCCAGCACTATAAATATTTTACCTGTCAAAAACGAAATGAGGCTATTAAAAAAGAAATGCAAATATAATCCAAGACAAACAGAGTTTTCTTCCCTAGGGGGAAAGTAAATTACAACCTTTCATAATGAAATTAATGTTTATAAGCACTCGCACTAAAATCAAATTCATAAGCTAACTCTTTTAAAGATGGAATACTCCTTACTATTTATCAAAGATTATTCCGTTCCAGTTTTAAATGATTTCCTGATGATTTGTAATAGATTCTTATTTCTTATACAGCATATATAATTTGCATTAGTCTCCATAACAATTTAAAAGGCCATTGTTGAGTTTGGTCCAAATAACAAGAGTTAAGATCCTGTGAATTTCTCTTATATTTGGCATTTCCTCTGACCTTTTACAGCTGTGAGAATCATTCTTTTCCATGGTTATTTTCTTTTGCACTTTTCTTTGTGCTACAGAATCTTGTTTCTGGAAGAGAGTTTAGAGTTATGTAGTCTGACAAGTACCAACAGAGGGCTCATAGTTCCTGAGTGTCTGCAAAAGTATGAACTGGATTTAAGAGTCATGTTCCACAAACTAAAACCCTAAATAATATTACGTATTAACATTCCTAATGTAAGACAGGTATACCTAAACCTGCTTTTTGTTTGAGTTGAACTGTATTTACATTAATTCTGTATAGTCACACTAATGACCTCATTCTGAGCATTTTAGATTTGCAGTTAGATTGTTTTTAAAATGTTATAAAAATTAAAAAGTATATTAGGTAAGACTTAAATGTGGACCTTATGAGCCACTATACAAACTGATCTCCTTAATTTACTTGCAAAGAAACTAGGGTCAAGTGATTAGGCAAATTATCTAAGTGTTTGATATTTAATAGTGAACTTTCTTGTTGATTGTTGGTTCAGATAGAACTTTTCAATATCGTACTGTGTATTAAGAATGTTCATACACTTCAACCTACCTGAGTTTTCAACTCTTCAAACTTATCTTGAGAAAGTAATCTGAAACACCTAACAATTTTTACATACAAATATTTTCTTTAAATATTTCTTTAAATATAAATATATATTATATTATATATATATAAATATATGTTATATATATTTATATATAGATTATATATTTATATCTATTATATATATATTTATATATATATTATATATATTTATATATATCATATATATATTTATATAGATTATAATAGGTAATAAAAAAGAAGAAAGAAAAAAACACAGAAGAAAGCAAGACTAATTTAGAGTAATATACAAATATAAATTATATCCATCCAAATATGTACCCATTAAGATAATGTTTACTTAAAATATACTGTAATACACAAAAAGCCCACTCTGTAATATTAAGGGAAAATTACAAAATGAAACATAATATATTCAATTACATAATGAAAAACAATATCTGCTAATTTAAGAGATAGGAAGTAAAATGTATAATATATTGTGAGTCGTTGGATCCATTTCCTTTTTATAATTTTATATAATTGTAATACATTAACTTCTATAGTATATATGACAGATATACAGTAGATATTTCAATACAGTCGGTTCCAGCATATTTTCTATCAAAACATCTTGTTAATGAAAGGATGATATGTCAGTATGCCTCCTTAGCATATATTTATAAAATGACTCATATACTATTAATTTCCACTGGAACTTTTTTAGGTATATTATAAATGTTTTTCAGAACATGACTCCAAGAATGTCATTGTTGCAGTTTGATAGCTATAGCTAAATATAATTAAAGCATAGAACTTTGGCCTTGCTTATTTGAAATTTCTACCAAATTTATTCTCTAATCATCTCCGTCATGGAATTTTCTGGCTGTATGAATCACTGTAAATATGCAGTTTTTCATATGATGAATGCTGGGAGTGTTTCCAAAGGAGAGCTGCTTTAGATTTTACCTCGATGCCCTTTGCTATTGGTAACCATAGGCAACCAGGTAACTAACCAGGCAATCACATGAGCCAGGTATTTTTATCGTTCACATTTTACAGTGGAGGAGATATGAGTTTACAGAGGTAAGGTGCTTGTCCAGATTCACACTAACGTGGTATGGACAAGATCGAATGCAAGCTTTTGGTTTCACAAATGGCGGGCTCACCTACCATGATGATGCCTGCCTACTAACCCCGGGAGGCTAAGTTCCTGCATATGCAAAACAGACATGGTTATCTTTCTGCAATTACTGTAAAACAGCCCCAGTAAGTAACAACTACTTAGTGATGTGTCCACAAGTAATAACAACAGCAATAATAATAATAAACAGTATAGACCTTCTCATTTTAATACATATCAGTTTGAGTTTTCTAGCCCATATGAGTACAGACCCGTTGTTAGAAATATTCAGTAGTTTTGCCTTTTTCTTTTTTAACCCAGAGTCCAGGCCAAACCAAAAAAAAAAAAAAAAGTTTCTCTCTGTTCCACTGAATAGAGTGAGTAGTTTTCCCTCTTAGTTAATATTTTCAACCAGTTTAAAATGTTTGAATATCTCAGATTAATGTAGGGTCTTATTTCCAATTCCATACCTCAAGTAGGCTCAGATTTTGTCTTCTTTCTCCATGTAACTATAAAGCCTCGAAACCCCTATGTTAGAATAATAATCCCCCCAGAGTTGCTACTGATTACATGGTCTCGTTTATACTTTATGGTCTGATTTTTTGGTCTTTTTTTGTTTACTAAAGGAAAGTTGTTCTTCATCTGCACACTAATGCTTATGTATATTTTCTCTTCACATGTACATCCAGAAACACACACACACACACACACACACACACACACACAGAAACACAGGGTCTACTAGAACACAAAGTTTTTGTAACAATTTGACAACAAAATTCAGTGTCAAATATTAGCTTTTGCAAGATGATTTTTGTAGCTCTATTGGCAATGCAAATGTTTAAAACCTAGTAAACAAGAATATTTTGTTCTGAGCTCTTTAGCAGACATCCTAAAAGTTGACCAAGCTTTCCGAACTGATTTTAGAGATTTCTGGAAATACTTATCTCCTTCTACTTTCTCACTGAACTCTGGTCTCTATCAAGACAAAGTTATTTATTTCCCAATGAAAAACATACTTTTCATGGAATAGATTTTAAATTCCTTTGTGATAAGAAACTCAGTGACAAAACGACACTAAGGAATAATCAAAATAGGGATTGGACCTCCCCCTGAAAATGGGAAAGTGTATAGAGAAGTAATGAGACATAACTGGTGTGAATTTAGTGGTTTAACCAGGAGGTGCATCCAGTCATCACAAACTTTCTTATTACATATTTTCCCCTTGAAACAACTGACAGAATTTTCCCTGATAAGACATTCAATAATGGAGCTAGATAATGGAAGTCTAGGCAGTCACTGACTTATGCTTTTGACCCATCTCTAAAGAGATAATCATTTATGGATTCATTCAATAATTTACCTATTAAATATTTATAATTATGTATTGTGTTTCTACAATGTGGCAAGAATTGAGTGAGAAATTATTTATATGCTTTACTTTCATTTAAATATTTAGATGCTTTGCTCTCCAGGTAGGTTATATACTACTAAGAAGGCATCCCTTAATCCATTCCATTTCTCTGCTGCAGAGAAAGTTACTGACACACAAAACAGTGGTCAATAAATGACAGTCATAGTCGTTCAGTGCTGTAAATGAATTGTGAGTCTCTGTGGAATAACACCCAAGTGTGGCTACGTGTTTCACTTCCATCCAGCGTTAAGGCTCTACTTAAGTAAGATCCAACTCTCCCAGGAACGCTGTCTCTACCTTTAGCATTATTCTTCCAACCAGTGTCAGCCAACAGAGAGGGTATTTGAATTTGGAATAATCTAAGGGACCAAGTGACTATACTTCAGTGCTTGCTCCATTTTATATTATTAAATGGATTTCTTTACTTTCTGTAAACTCACTTGTTAATATAATTTCTTCATTTATTTAATGTAAGGACAGATGCCAAATTTGAATGCCACCATACTCAGGACAAATTTTGTAAATCTGGTTTCCTATAAACATAGTTGCCTTTTTGTTTGTTTACTCTAAGGAAGTGATCAGGCTATTATGACAGCTTTTAATTTCTTTTGCCATAAACCTATTGAACCAGACGCATAATCTATAATACTTCAATACAGCATTTTAATAATTGGCTTGATGAGTAATCTGTCCAAATATTCACAAATTAGGATACTATTAGTGGTTTGGAGAAGCGAGGCATACTTTAGTTTTTTAAAATGCATATAGATGGGTGGGAGGCAAAGGTTAAATAACCAACATAGTGTGGAAGGTTTATAAAAAGATGCTTTGGGGGCGCCTGGGTGGCTCAGTAGGTTGGGTTGAGCATCTGACTCCGGCTCAGGCCATGATCTCATGGTTCGTGAGTTCGAGCCCCACATCGGGCTTGGCTGCTGTCAGTGCAGAGCCTGCTTCCGATCCTCTGACCCACTCCCTGTCCCCCTCTCTCTCTGCCCCTCCCCTACTCTTTCTCCCTCAAAAATAAACATCTTAAAAAAAAAAGATGCTTCATTAGTTCATAAAGCACTGCAGTCAACAAAATATTTGAGACATTCTTCTAGATATCCTGTAGAATCTAAAAATTCTAGTCTGGTGCCTTGAAGTCAGACACACACGAATTTGAATCTCATTCTTACCACTTGCAACTCTCTGACTTCCCTAAGTTCCCATCCACCCACTGTGTAATGATGGCATTTAACAACCACCTTAGGGGTTGCCTGGGTGGTTAAATGAAACCTCTAATAGCCTATCAAAGTACATGGGGAAACATAGGCACTCATCAAATATTAGTAACTAAACTGTCGTGAATGTCTATTCCTGTTAAGTACTCTTCAAAGCCACACATGTAAAATAAAGATAGCGGTAATCCCCTCTCCTGGATATGGTGCTCAGGATATTTGTGCTGCTTTTCCCTGGCTCTGCTAAGCCAAACCGTATGTGCAGACTTGAGAACATTTCTTCGTTAAGAGAAATATCCCTGTGTCGATAATCCTTTGCAACATAAAGACCAATGAAAAACAGAAAATGTTCACTGGTTATAAACAGAGTGGAACAATTCTAAAGTTATGAACTTAATCAGTTTAGTTAGAACTTTAAGTAAAATACTAGGATTGCTACCATTGAGTGTATTGAGATCACGAAACAAAATTGGCAAGACAGAGTAAAAGCAGGAAATGATAAGCTCAACTTCCTCCCTGAATAATATTCAAAGTCATGTATTTCCGTTCAGGCACAAGGAAAATGCCACTTACTAAATAGGAACGGTTATTTTCATGTGCCTTATCAAACAAACTAGAATATGTTTTTATTGCTGAGAATTTACTTGTGTATTGCATGGCAAGTCAGATAGAAATCATCTGTTGTTTCCTGGCTTTTCTCATAGCGCTGTGGAATAAGGGGCCTCTGAGGAGAAAATGATCAGTTCTTTACATTTGACTATAATCATAATCAACTTCTGTGAGCAAAAACTTTCCCCCCACCCCAAATCACCGGTATACACCAGTTTCCAGCCTGAAATTTAGTGCATTGAACTGTGGCAAATGGGAGGCACGGTGGAGACTGATCGAATGTGGATTCTCAGACTGAGCCCTAACGTCATAAGGACAATGCATCTGATTAAGCCTCCACGGGTCTCCTTGGTGATTCTCTCTCACTGACCAGAAAAAATGGATGAGATGCACATTCTGTCCATCCAACTTTCCCAACATTTGTTAACATTAAGTGGAAACTGGTAGAGATTTCTTCAGTCTCGAGAAAAAAAAAACGAACGTACTAACCTAGAAACTATACAACTACCAACGGTATGTATATACACACACATGAACGTTCCAAAGAACAGATTGGAAACGTCCGATCGGTGACTTCCAGAGTTTTAAGGTTATTTCGTAATATGCGTTTTTGTGTGTAAATTTGATTCACTTACTATACCTAAGCAACTTACAATTTAAAATATATAATTCTGATCCATCTGCGGGCGAATTAGGTATACCAGTATTTCGCGGCATCGTGAAATGACCTCCATAATATTGAGGTGCCCAGCATTCTCACCTACTTTGAGAATAATTACTAGTTAAAATGGGTTGTAACTCTTACAATCCTACGCACGTCTTCATTTTAGAGAAGTCCCTTTGGTGTGCTTTTATATTCGTTAAAACGAGTAACTCAGCTTATTATCGAGTGAATTTACGTGTGTGTTTCAGACACACGTTCAGTAGGGAAGCACTTCAAACTGGATGTTCCAAGTGTATCCACAGTATGTACCTTCAAAAAGTGTCAGTGGTTTCTTGAGCCTGTAGCTGGGTGGAGTTTTTCCACCGAAAGGTGTTGTATTTCTGAATGCAATGCTTTTAATTGCTGTGGAAATGAGATGTCTGTCCCAGTTAGGTTTCTCTGAGTCCTGCTGAGATTTTGCTGCAGAGGCAGGGGGCTGTCAAGGGTCCCTGAGTTTCTTTCCAGTCCTTAGCTTTTCTTGACTTTTGACGAGCACAGATGAGGGACTTGCCGATCCGTGGGTTTCGGGATCTCCGTCAATCCTCTGCCATCCAGAAGAGGAAGAAATAAAGAAGAGTTCTAGAAAAAGCCAGTTTGGGCTTTTTTTTTTTTTTTTTTTGGTAAAACTTCTATTTTTGAAATTGTGCCAACAACGCATCCTATGTTAGTTGGAAAATGGGAAACGTACTACCAAAGAAGCAAAAAAAAAAAAAAAAAAAAAAAATGGCACTGTGAACCAAAACCTGATGTTTCACTTCCAAAATGCGTTCGGCATAAAATTTATTATCTAGTAGGAATCACTCTAAATATGCACTTTCATCTTTTTTTTTAACTTTACATAAAATCATGACTATTATTCATATGCATTCTGATGTTCATTTTAATTCTTTATTCTTCAACCTTAATGAGGGTGCTTGTGCCATAATTTATTAAACCAGTATTTCAACCTCTGGGTATTTGTAATCATCACTGTGTGGTAGACAGGCTGTAAAGTGGTCCCCATTAATGCCATTTCACACCTCTGAGTACTTTCCTCCCCTACCGTGCAGACACAGGACCTGGGACGTACTTCTGTTCAGTAGCAGACAGCAAGAAGATTGTACCAGCTATCTTGCTAGAAAATTCTCTGTTGCTGCCTCTGACACAGCAAACTGCCATGCTATGAGCACTCTAGCAACACATGGCAAGGAACCGAGGGTGGTCTCTGGCTGACGGTCATTGAGACATCGGAGCCCACAGTCGCGCAGCCTGCAATGAACTAGAAGCTGCTAACCATGTCACTTCCAGGCAGATCTTCCCCAGCTGAGCCTCAGATAAGAACCCAGCCCTGACCAAAGCCTTGACGACAGCCTTACGAGAGTTCCAGCTGAACCTTGCCCAGGCTCCTGGCTGACAGAGCTGTGACATAATACATATGTGCTAAATTTTTGAAAATGTTGCTATATTACAATAGATCACTAACAAAAAGTCATAGATATTACTGAGATGAACCATATTGTGCAAAAAGCACTGTTCTGCTCTACATTTACTTCTGAGGACATGCTTCAGAATGGATTATTACTGACGTAAAAGGTCAGCAAGTTAAATATTGCAATAATTCTGAGATTGAGAAAGTATTTGAATGTCCCAAAATAATATCCCAAAAGAAAAAAATTGTAAGAATGACTTAACCCTGGAAAATTCAGGAAATATGATATCACCAACTTCGTAAAAAAAACGTAAATAATCTTAAATTAGCATTTGTTCCTGTATGCCAGGCACTATTCTAAAAAGCACTTTACCCTGTTTAACTTATATTGAATTTGCTGTGAGAACATGTATTATTATCCCCAATTTCCAGTTGATAAATTTGAGATGAAAGGGAGATTTGCCAATGTGTTGAGCACCCCAAAGCTCCTGAAATGTGGGGCTGAGATTCTGAACCAGGTAGGTGGACTCTCAAACCTGTCCTTTTCAATACTTTGCTAAAGTGCTTCCTAGACAAATGGGCAGTGTATACCAACACAATGTTTTAAATAAGATAAAATATAGCCACGAAAATAGCCTTCAGTTCTCACGAATAGATTTCATCAAAATTCTGTTGGCCTTGGGCATTTTGTTCACTTACTCATCAAGCAAATACGAACCAATCATTTGCTAAGGACAGATATTTTACAAAAGCTTTGGACGTGATCATTAAATATATATACATATACATATACATACATATACATATATATATGTATATGTATATATATACATATGTGTGTGTGGGGGGGTTCAGAGCATGCCTCTAGGGTGGGAGACATGTATTGTAGACACAATTCCATAGTGAAAAGTGATCTGAACACACATCCTGTTTAAGAGATATAATAAAGGATATCTGGGGATTGAGGTCAGGCTTCTTTGGGGATGTAGTTTAGTGTGACATCTGAAGGATAAATACTAATTAATTACATACAGAAAAAGAGATTAACATCTCAGGCATAGGGGCCACCATGTGGCAGGCCCTAGCCCTAAGAATCACGGTCATTCCAACATTGGAAGATGTCCTGTGTTTCTCAACCACACAATGAGACAGTGAGATAAAATACAGCTGGTGAGATTTGCATGTACAGAACGTGAAAAGCTATATAGATCTAAATATTTCATGTTTTTTGAAAACTAAAAGACAATAATTGGATAGATTTTTTTGAAGTTTATTTATTTTGAAAGAGAGGACCGGTGGGGAAGGGGCAGAGAGAGAGGGAGAGAGACTCTCAAGCTGGCTCTGCACTGACAGTGCTCAGCCTGAGGCAGGGCTCGAACTCACAAACCATGAGACCATGACCTGAGCCAAAACCAAGAATTAGCCACTTAACTGACTTTACCACCCAGGTGCCCCAATAGTTAGATAGATTTAAGCAAGGAAGCCTCCTGCTCGTATTTGCATTTGACATGAGGTGTCTCAGGATAATGCAGCTCATGATATGCACCAATCCTAATAAGCTAGTCAACTGGAAAAGCTGGACAAAATTCAAAAGCTGGCTGCCTGTGGGCTAAAGAGCTAAAAAGGGTGTCAAGAATTCCTGGGATAGAATTCTCAAGTCCAGAGTCCCGGGGCATGTGTCTTAATCTGTTCAGGATGCTTTAACCAAGTTCCATAGATTGAGTGGCTTATGACAACAGACATTTATTTCTCACAGTTCTGGAGGCCAGAACTATGAGATCCGCGTGCCAGCATAGTCAAGTTCTGGTGGAGACCTGCTTCCTTGTTTATAGACAGCCACCCTCTTGCTCTGTCCTCTCATGGTTGAAAGTGTTCGGGAGCTCTCTGAGATCTGCTTTATAAGGGCACTAATCTCTTTCATGAGGGCTCTACTTTTATGACCTTATCACCTAAAGACTCCACCTCCTAATACCATCATATGGGGGTTATGATTGAATACATTCATCTTGGGGGAAACACAAACATTCAGTCTATTGCAGGGTGGAACCAAGTTTGAGCATCTGTTTTTGTCTCCAAAGCCAATTCTAGCATAGGAACCTGAGAGTCTAGAGTCTGAGCCGTGTTGTTAAAGTCTCTCCAGGTTAAGGGCTAAGGGATTGGTGTTCAGGGCCCCCTGAGGGTTGGGGAATAGCCCCAGAGAGCCCTTTTCACATGAGGTTGAAACAGCTGAATTTTCCCCAAAGGAAGGATGAACCAGAGATGGAAACATGCACAGACTGCCTTGAAACTTTAAAGTATCTGTCTCTGAAATTGGATTAAGAATGTCCTTGAATATTAGTGCCAGGCATCTGACAAAAGCCTATGCGAATCCTCATTAGAATATTACCCTGGCCCTCAAGTTACCTCGCCCACCTGTGTGGTCATGTACAGTTTGTTACCGTATTTTAAATGAGGGATATGGAGAAAATTATTGCGCCTTCAGCAGAAGGCAAGGTGCAACAAAGTAATTAATAACCACCAGGGAAGCCTGATTTAGCATGTTTATTGAAGTCTGTTGTGTTAGTAGATTCATTCTGCAAGTTCTATGAGAAGGCCTACAACTTCTCCAAATCTCTAAAGCCAGCCTTAGGTCAATATGACTGAAAAACAAAACAAAACAAAATTATGACGGCAGAAGGTTGCAGTATGTTTAATTTAGAGTGAATATTTAAGCTCTACGGACATTTACATTCATGGCACCATCTTGAAAGGGTGTGCTATATATCCTGACATTTTCTGTCACCCACATGACTCTTACTTGCTTCCCATAACCTGTCGATAAAATTTCTTGAGATTTCTCTTTGAGATCGGATTCCAGCCTCCCATTTAGGCCTCAGTTGCTAATGCACTGGACCTCACACCTGTCTATTATGTTGCAATGTAACTAGTGCTTACATATGACTGGCTTTATATAACTCTATATCTGCTTGAAATGCCCTTTATCTCCTTGCTTCTTGCTTTCCTACAAAAACAAAACAAAAAAAACAACAACAAAAAACAAAAGCTGCTTATCTCTCAGTGTCCAGTTTGTGAAACTTTCTCCAAAGTCTTGGCCAGAAAATCCATAACATTCTATGAAATTTCCCTTCCTAAAATCATTCTTATAACATGTTTTTAAATGTCTCCATCCTTGGGATGAGTGAGAGGTTTAAGGACCGTTGCAACTTGTTAATATATATTTCCCTTAAAAATTGCATTTTGATCCATTTCAGAACTCATTTAATATCTGATATCTATCATACCTTGGCACCTCAGTTAAAACTTTCCTTTCAACATTGTGTCACAGTAATTGTGTGATGATTATCATCACACATGCTTGTGTTTTGCACCAGACCAGAGCTGGGACTAAGTTCCATTCATCTTTTTTCACTTAATTTGGGCTATCACTTGTATGTCACTGTCCCAGAGAGGCCTTTCCTGACCATCTCCAGTCATTTGCCATTCAATACCAGAAAGGGATAAAAATCATTTCTTACTATGGAATATAAAATTCAGAAAGCAAGGATGTTTACTCTTTGTTCCTCATGGCAGTTCTACCCCTCCCAGTTCCTGGTATAAATTACTAAATATGCATGTGTTGAAAGAAAGAAGGGATAGAGAAATGACTAGGTAATGGATACATAAACAAATCTTCCTGGGTAATAAGTATTTAATAAACATTTGTCGAATAAATATTCTTAGAATGCCCTAAGATGTCAGCCCTTCGCAGGTACAGTACAAAAACCTTTACTGTTAGGCCACAAGGAAAAACAGTAAAATTTTAGGCCAGAAAAAGTCAACTTTTCTAGCCTGTGATAGTCTTTATTCTAACCCTTCTACCATTACTAGTATCATAAAAACTGATTTATTTTTACTAAGGTGTTATTATATACCCAGTAATATATGCTTCTAGGTTATTCACACAACAGGATTCAAAGGTAGACTTTTTAAAACAAATTTTTGATGGAGAGTAGTGATAATATAGATGACTATTGATTATTTCACTGCACATCAGGCTGCCTTTTGATTGCTTTTCATTGCTCATTTCATCTTCGTGACCACACAGTGAACTATACTGTCACGCAGTTTACAGATACAGAAAGTGAGCCTCAAAGAAATTACACAACTTGATGAAATTCTAAAGACAGCAAATTCCCATTTCTTATCCTAATTTTCTCTAACTCCTAATCTCTGTTCTTTCTACTATAATGGATCATATTTAAATATGTACGGTAGCAATAGTTGAAGTTGTACCTTTGTAGAAAAAATACTCCTCCAGATTCCTCAAGATACCTCGTCTTTTCTCTGCGCTGTTTGACAAATGATTTTGTTCCATGAGAACGAGAGTCCACGTGACTTGTTCTACTTGTTTGGGGCTTGCTCATTTCACTTGTCGCCTGTGAATAAGCATGTCTGCTAGAAATGTCAAGAAACTTCTCAAAATCATAAAAAGAGTCAAGCAGAGAAGCTTCCCACTTCGCTCAGCCCTGCTGTGTTCCCTGTGATTTGAACAAAGAAAAGACAGTTCAGCCAATTAAAGAAACATGCTAAAGTCAGAATAAGAAACAGTACAATACAAGCAAAAGTAATGACAAACTCAGTCTTAAAGATATGGGAATAGAGGGAAGGAAACTACACAAGTTAATAATAGTTACATAGGTGATAAAAGCAAGTTATAAAAACACTTCTCTCTCAAGTTGTTATAATTTGGGATTACTGTATAACAGATGTGAGTAAAGTATTCTTTTTAAAACACTCCCAAAAGGTTTTTATTCTTTAGTCTCTATAATTACGCTGTAGGGAAGGAAATAATGAAAGGAAAATAAATACTGGGTTTTTAAATACCTTTCTTTACATTTTAAATATGAGAGTATCATGAATAATAGTCTTTCTACAAGCCTGACTAGAACAAGGCCTTTTCATTCCCTGCTTAGTTCTAATCTAAAGTCCAAATAACATCTTTAAAAAAATGATTTTGTGTGTCAACAGAAAATTCCCGACACAACTCTTACCCCCACCATGGGCAGATTTTTTTTTTTAATTTTTTTTCCCAACGTTTTTTATTTATTTTTGGGACAGAGAGAGACAGAGCATGAACGGGGGAGGGGCAGAGAGAGAGGGAGACACAGAATCGGAAACAGGCTCCAGGCTCTGAGCCATCAGCCCAGAGCCTGACGCGGGGCTCGAACTCCCGGACCGCGAGATCGTGACCTGGCTGAAGTCGGACGCTTAACCGACTGCGCCACCCAGGCACCCCAAGGGCAGATTTTTTTATATCAAAGTGCTTTATGCATCCATACATTATATTGTAATTTTACAATAAAATATAATTATGCATTCATGTATTCAGTAAGTATGAATTTAGTTCCTACTATGCGCCGGACACTCTTGTAAGCACTGATAATTTATTGATTCATAAAATAAATCATCTCAACACTTGAGGAATTGTCATTCTAGTTGAAGAAAAGAGAAAGTAAATTCACAAATGAACACAAAAGGAGGCATTGATAAATGCAGTAAAAAATAGAAGATAAAAGTGATATTGTTATGGAAAGTGGCAGGTATGGGTTCTTTTGGTCTCTTCAGAGGGAACATATGTATATAAATTGTCCCCTAAGTGTTGTCATGCAAAAATCTAGAAGAGGCTTTGAAAGAGAGGAAGAAGTCTCTGAGGTGGGAGCAACTTTGTGTTCAGGAGACAGAAAGTAGGCCAATGTGTCTTGATCATGATAAATGGGAGAATAAGGAACAGAATTTGGTGATCACAGAGGACCTTAAAGACCATAAAAATGTTTGATTTAATTGTATTTAGAGGGTTTTAAGGAGGGGAGTGACATTTTCTGATTAACTTTGTTGGCTCGATCTAAAGCAATAGAAAGGAAAATAGTGAGAAATGTAAAAAAAAAGAATATATGTTTTGGAGACAGACGTGTCAGAATTTATTGATAGATGGCACAGGAAAGTTCAAAAGAGAAATCAAGGATGACTCTTAGGTTTTCGGCCTTAATATCTGTATAAACGGTGATTCAATGTATTGTAGGCTAAAGAATCAATAGTTCTGTTTTGGTCGGAATACTCCTGAAAGGGCTAACAGATGAGATGTCAAATAGGCAGTTGAATGCAACGTAGCGGAGAGAAGAATCTGGCTCTTGAGATACACACTTGAGCCATGCATAAATAATACTCAAAGTGAGTGGACTGTATGAGATCATTTAGGAGAAAGAGTATAAAAAGAAAGCAAAGAAAATGAAGTGCTAACTCTGGAGTCTGCCAGCTTTGAAAGATCACTAGGAGGACCTCCACTTCTGCCCATGAAGGATTAACTGTTATAGGCATTGCCACCCTGCCAATAAATCACTAGAAAACTGAGTAAAATAAAACACAGAAAACTCTTTTCAGACATCACACAATAGGCAATGTCTAATCGCAAGGATGTAATCCCCCCCCCAAAAGGGACATCTGTGAACTGAACCCTATGGGTTTCCCAAGCTTACCACCTGAGTGCGGTTGTCAGGCTTCTCAATAGGAGGGGAGCTCAGAGCCCAGCAATCCTGCTAAATTGAGAGTAGAGATTGGATTTCAGGGAAACAGTCAGCTAGCGTTTGCAGAACTGAGGAGTAGAGAAGAGAGTATTTCAGAAAGAGAGCTCTAGACGTCCGCAGAAAACTCCTCGAGACCTTGCCTGAATGTCATGATCTGCCCATGGGAGATGAAACTGTATGAGGGTGGGGAAAGAATTGCTAGAATGTAGTAAGCCAAAAATTCCTAGGTCTCACAAAGGACTGTAAATACTCCTGTCCCCAGTAGCACACATGGAGAGACCATGTAATCCACACCAGTCAGGAGGGCATCCCGTTAGCAATCATCCTACCAAATCTTAAAGGAAAATTTGAAAATAATCCAGCTATCACACATCACTTTGTTATGTGACAAATAAAACTATTTAAAGAAATACAACAAAATCCAGCACCTAGCAACATAAAATTCACATTTGGGAATCCCATCAAAAATTACCAACCATGCAACAAGACAAGACAATATGATCCACGTTCAGAATAAACTTGATCGATAGATCGAGAAATGATAGAAATTAAGCATAATACACCTGTTATAAAAAGTGCAAATCAAGAATATAGAGAAAACATGAATAAAATGAGAAAATAGACAATATAAAAAATTGAAATTTAAATTATAGAAGTGAGAAATACAATATCTGAGATGAAAAATATCCCAAATGGCAATAATAGCAGATGAGACTCTGCCAAAGAAATATTAGTAAATTTGAAAATCTTACTAACCCATCTAAAATAAAATACAAAAATAAGGAAAAAAAGTGAAAAGACAAGAGAGCATTGAATACTGATGGAAAAATATAGAACAATACAATATATACAAAACTGGAGTGTCAGGCAATAGGGGCAGAAAATTATTTAAAGAATAGACCATTTTGTTCCTCAAATGTGATGGAAAAATAAACCCTGAGGTCTAAGAAACTTTAGAGAAGATATGAAAAAAAATTACAATAAAGCTATTATTAATAAAATTTTGGGGCTGCTTGGGTGGCTCAGTTGGTTAAGCATCCTACCCTTAATTTCAGCTCAGGTTATGATCTTAAGGTCATGAGATCGAGCCCCACATTGGGCTCTACACTGTGCCTGCTTAAGATTCTCTCTCTCCCTCTCCATCTGCCTCTCCCCTCCCCCCTCAAAAAATTTTTTGAAAACTAGTGATGAATTATATATATATATATGTATATATATATATATATGTGTGTGTGTACATACATATACACATATATATATTTGAAAAAATATATATATGTTTGAGGTATATATATATTTTTTCAAATATATATTGGAAAAATTTTTGAATATGCCTTTGACACAATACATTGTTTATTCCCTGGAATTAATATATTTATTTATGTATATATTTATATATACATAAATATATATACATATATATACATATATATACATAAATATATATGTATATATACATAAATTAATATATATTTATGTATATATACATAAATATATATACATATATATACATAAATATATATTAATATATATGTATATATATATTAATTCCAGGGAATAAACAATGTATTGTGTCAAAGGCATAAATATTCACCTTTTTTTCCAGAATTCATTCAGCAGATTTATTTTCAGAATCAAGCAAGTCAGAAGAAAATGGAAAGACATCTTTAAATTCTTCAAAATAAAGATAAAATGTGTCCAACTGCACTCTTAGAGAAAATGTCTTCAAAAATTGAAAGAAAAAATATTTTTATATTAATAAAACTTAATATAATTGTGAACACATCTAAAATATAAATAAAAGAAGGAAACTCTTGAAGAAGAAGAAAAACTGTGTCAAGGGGAATATAGATATACACCAACAAAAATGAAAATTACCAAAAATGGTAAATAAGTAAATGTTGAAAGACATTATTTTCATTTTGAATCTTTTAAAGAGATAATTGATCTTTTGAGACAAAAATGAGAACAGTGAATTGTATGTTTATAATATTTAATATGATAAAGTCAAAATCAGAGTATATTTCTGTAAGGCTTTAACCTAGGGCATGAGCTATATATAATATTGGAAAATAAGACTTGCCAGTTGTACATAAGTTAAATATGTATATTGGAAAGGTTTAAAGGCAAGCCTGTAAAAGACAAAGGAAGAGCCAATGAATGTATAGTAGAAAACATACAAGAAAGTGTAAGATCAGAGAAACCTTACAAGTTAAAGAAAATGAGAATGATCATTCATGTTAGATGTTCTTGATTTAAAAAATAGAACTACCCTACGACCCAGAAATTGCACTACTAGGTATTTATCCAAAGGATACAAAAATGCTGATTTGAAGGGGCACATGCACCCCAATGTTTATAGCAGTGCTATCAAAAATAGGCAAATTATGTAAAGGGCCCAAATGTCCATCAACTGATGAAGGGATAAAGAAGATATGGTATGTGTTTGTACACACACACACACACACACACACAATGGAATATTATTTGGCAATCAAAAAGAATGAAATCTTACCATTTGCAATGTGGATGGAACTAGAGGGTATTAATGCTAAGTTAAATAAGTCAGTCACAGAGAGACAAATATCATATAATTTCACTCATGTGGAATTTAAAAAACACTACAGTTGAACATAAAGGAAGGGAAGGAAGAATAAGATAAAAACAGACAAGGAAGCAAACCATAAGAGACTCTTAAATACAGAGAACAAACTGAGGGTTGCTGGAGAGGAGGTGGGTTGGGGGGGATGAGCTAGGTGGGTGATGGGCATTAAGGAGGGTACTTGTTGGGATGAACTTTGGGGGTTGTATGTAAGTGATGAATCACTCAGGTTCTACTCCTGAGACCAGTATTGCACTCTATGTTAACTAAGTTGAATTTAAATAAATACATTTAAAAAATAAAAATAAAATAATAAAATAAAATAAAATAAAATAAAATAAAATAAAATAAAATAATAAAATGAAGGATTATAATGGGCCAGACATCTCAATACAAATTGAGGGGAATAAAAGAAACCCTATCCTCAGGATGTTTTATTTATTTTAATGATGAGGAAATAGGGTAGTATGTGGTAGAGAATTGACCATTGTGTTTAGCATGATGTCTACAGTTGGTAACTCAATTGGAGCTCCTTTGGGCAGTAATGAAAATTAAGGGCTTAGGATATGTGGTAAATTGAGTAGATTGGGGAAGATATTCCACATATCTAAACAGTTTCTGTCCTGGGTCTCTGATCAGAAGAACATCAAATGTGTGGGTAAAATCCAACATTTTCGGGAAAAATGAGAATAATAATTTGTTTGCACTAAATGAAAGTTGCATTGCTGTCATTGCATTGCCCTCGCTTAGGATGAGGACACAGTAAAAATTAAGTATCGTGTTTTTTAAATATTTTTTAATGTTTATTTATTCTTAGAGAGAGAGAGAGACAGAGCATGAGTGGGGGAGGAGCAGAGAGAGAGGAAGACACAGAATCCGAAGCAGGCTCCAGGCTCTGAGCTGTCAGCACAGAGCCTGATGCAGGGCTTGAACTCACGAACCATGAGATCATGACCTGAGCTGAAGTCAGACACCTAACCAACTGAGCCACCCAGGTGCCCCAAGTATCGTTTTTAATAAAAATTTCCTGCAAAGATAAACAGGTAAAGAGTTAAAAAGGGAGGGTTTTATTTCCACTGATGTTTTGCATTTTACAGATGATATTAAGAGTTTTTTCCTTAAATTTATAATGACTTTAGACACAGGTTTATGATGTAGAAAACACACTAGACTTGGGAAGAGGTGGGGTTTCTATAGTTCAAATGGATGGTTTGTTTTAGATGGAGTAGATGTGTGTCCCCGGTAACAAAAGTGGATGAAGGGCACGCATATGCAGTTGAGGGTAGATAGACTTACTGGTGATAGCAAGAAGGTATTTGAAGGTGCTCATGATGTTTTTCTCTACAAACAAGGAGGCAAAGTCTTCAACAGACACTGAGAGTTGAGGAAGTGCTGCTGAAGTTTTGAGGAACGGAGGGTAAGAATGGAACGATCATCTTGGGGAATGGAACAAGTATCCTGGACCTATAGGCAGCTTCTCTGGTTGTGATGAATGATGGTTTGAAATCGTTGGTTTTAAGTAGGAAGTGAGACTGATACGGTGAAGCGGAGAGCTTTCAGCAGAATTCTGATGTTGGGGGTGGTGGGGGGAAGGCAAGGAATTCGAGACTTCCTTGATTATTAATTGATTATAGTGCTGAACTATCGATTCGAGTCAGGAGAGGGAGTAAGTGAGGACATGAGGGTAGGGTGATCAATTGTTTAAAATAATAAACTAGTGATAGGTAAAGGAATGAATATCTCATTGGTTCAGCAAATTGATAGATGAGTATTATAAGATTAAGTGGGCTAGAGGTGCTGATGTTCATCGAGGGAGACGTTCGAAATCACGAGTTTGGAGTGTGTAGCCTAAGTTCCAGGACATGGCAACAGAATTGTGTGCCCTAGATGGGCTCTAAGGGAAAGATCATGAAAGTCAACAGCTCGAGCAATGAGATAGCAGGATGTTGAACGAGTCACCTACATAAGTGATTTTTAATCATATAAGATCTAATGCTCTCTTTCATCACAGTTTTTTTTTTATTTATTTAAGTCATGAAAAATTAGAAGTAAATATTTATAACCTATATCACAGATAGAGGGCTGATCCCTCCTATTCTAAAAGCGCTTTTAAAAAGGTTTTGTTCTTGACAGGCACACGCCACCCTGGCTGCCTTGTTAAACACAACTATAAAGCCTGGAGAGAATGAATGGAGGAGGTATTTGGGGACTCTAAAAAGTAAATAGTGTGGTGCCTGGGTGGCTCAGTCAGTTAATTGTCCGATTGTTGGTTTCAGCTCAGATCATGATCTCAGTTCATGAGTTCAAGTGCTGTATTGGGCTCTGTGCTGACGGTACAGCACCTGCTTGGGAATTCTCTCTCCCTCTCTTTCTGCCCCTCCCCTGATTGCGTGTGCGCGCTCCCTCTCTCTCAAATAAGTAAACTTTTTTAAAAAATTTAAAAATTGTAATAGGAATATTGGGAGCGAAACCAGAATTCTGAATACACATTCTGGGAATGTGTTTCCCCAAAATTCGTATGTTGAAGTCCTAAACCCCAATGCGACTGGATTTGGATATAAGGCCTTCCAGGAAGGAATTGAGGTTAAAGAGGTCTTAAAGGTGAGATCTCAATCCAGTAGGTCTGGTGTCCTTATAAAAAAAAAAGGAAGAGACACAGGAGTGTAGGTACAGAGAAATGGCCATGCTCGGACACAGCAAGAAGGTGGCCATGTGCAAGCCAAGGTGAGAGGCCTCCTCAGAAATCAGCCCTGCCTGGGGTGCCTGGGTGGCTCATTCAGTTAAGTGTCCCACTTTGGCTCAGGTCATGATCTAGCAGTTTGTGAGTTCGAGCCCCGCATCAGGTTCTGTGCTGGCAGCTCGGAGCCTGGAGCCTGCCTCGGATTCTGTGTCTCCCTCTGTCTCTGTTCGTCCCCCGCTCGCATTCTCTCTCTCTCTCAAAAATAAATAAAGATTAAAAAAATTTTTTTAAAGAAAAAAAAAAAAAGAAATCATTCCTGCAAAAACCTTCATCTTGGATTTCCAGGCTCCAGGACTGTGAGAAGTGTATTTCTGTTGTTTAAGCACCCCGGTCTGTGGTGTTATGTTATGCAACCTGGGAAGCCTGGAATAACTATGAAATTAGCCTGAGCCATCCAAAATATCTCTGCATATAAAGAAATCCAGAAAATTCCAGCTCGCATGGGAAAAGTAAATCAACAGATACGAACACAGAGATGACACAGATGTTGGGATTTTGTGACAAAAACTTTAAAGCATCTATTCTACAAATGCTCCAGTAAGCTGTAAAAAATATTATTGAAATAAAATCATTACTAAAAAATGAATGATAAAAAAAAAACAAAACACTAGCTGGGGCGCCTGAGTGGCTTGGTTAAGTGTCTAACTTCAGCCCTAGTCATAAACTCATAGTTCGTGAGTTCAAGCCCTGCATCGGGCTTTCTGCTGTCGGTGCAGAGCCCGTGTCGGATCCTGTGTCCTGTCTCTTTCTGCTCCTTCCCTCCCCCTCTCCTGTTCTCTCTTTCTCTCAAAAATAAATAAACATTAAAAACACATTGTATGGGCTCAATAACAAAACGGAGGTATCAAAAAGAAGAGCCTGTGCACTGCAAGAAAAATAAAGAGAAATTATTCAGTATGAACAAAAAAGAGACAAGATAAGATTGGACAAATGAGCAGATCCTCAGTCTTCCAGGACAAAATAAAATATACAACATTTGTGTCAATGGAATCCTAGAAGGAGAGGAAAAAGTATGTCATTTTAAGGGCGCCTGGGTGGCCCAGTCGGTTGAGCATCCGACTTTGGCTCAGGTCATGATCTCGCAGCTTGTGAGTTCGAGCCCTGCATCAGGCTCTGTGCTGACAGCTCAGAGCCTGGAGCCTGCTTTGGATTCTGTGTCTCCCTCTCTCTCTCTTCCCTTCCTCTGTTCATGCTCTGTCTCTCTCTGTCTCAAACATAAACATTTAAAAAAATTTAAGACTCGAACAAAACACTAACATTTAAAAAAGAAAAAAAATGTATTTTTAAAAAGATATAACCCTACAACGTCAAGAAACTCCGCAGACTCCAAACAGGATAAACCCAGAGAAATAAACATCTAGACATGGCAAAATTAAATTGAAAGCTAATGAAAAAGAAAAATACTTGCAAGCAGAGAAAAATGACATATTTTTTGTGTATATAGGGAAATGATGATTCAAATTACTACAGATTTCTCCTCAGAAACCACTGAAAGGAAATGGCACAACATATTTCAAGCACAAAAGGAAAGAACCTGCCAATCCAAAATTCTGTATTCAGCAAAAATATCATACATGAATTCATGAAATGTGGACATATTTAAGTGAAGGAAAACTACTAGTGTATGTTGCCAACATGCCATTGTTTTTTATTCATCTATTTATCAAAAAAACAAAAAACAAAAAACAACAGTTTGAGCATCTGTTGTGCACAGGGCTCTTTTTAAGGCACAAGAGAGCGTAATGTCGGCTATAGATATACATTCTGTAGTCATTCAAGCTAAGAGATTATTTGGAATATGTTGATTGAAGACGAGATTTGGGGGGAGGTCGGGCATCTGGGTGGCTCAGTCGGTTAAGGGTTGGACTTTGGCTCAGGTCATGATCTCATGGTTCTTGAGCTCAAGTCCCACATAGGGCTCTGTGCTGACAGTGCAGAGCTTGCTTGGGCTTCTAGCTCTCTTCCCTCTCTGCTCCTTGTGCCTTCTCTCTCTTTCTCAAAATAAATAAATAAACTTAAAAAAGAGATAGAAATTGGGCAACAAAACACAGCGCTCAGTTTTTCAAAGGAGAGATAAAAGTGGTCTCCATAATGACTTTCCAGTATGGCTTCCACCAGCCACACATGGCTGTTGATCACTTGAAATGTGATTAGTTTGAAGGGAGATGTTGTGTAGTTACAAAATACGCATCAGATTTTATAGAGTCAGTGTGAAAACAGTATGTAAAAATATCAATATTTTTTATAATGTACTATGTTGGTTATATATAATTAGTATTATTAGAAATATAGAAATAATTAAAAATAATATTAGAAAGTTAGAAATCAGAAAACATTAGAAATAATATTAGAAATAATTTCACCTGTTTTCTTTTTACTTTTAAATGTGGATAAGTCCTGGGGTGCCCGGGTGGCTCAGCCGGTTAAGCAACCAACTTCAGCTCAGGTCATGATCTCGCGGTCCGTGAGTTCAAGCCCCGCGTCGGGCTCCATACTGATGGCTCAGGGCCTGGAGCCTGCTTCGGATTCTGTGTCTCCCTCTATCTCTCCTGCTCATGCTCTGTCTCTCTCTGTCTCAAAAATAAATAAAAAAATTTAAAAAAAATTTTTAAATAAATAAATAAATGAATAAATGTGGACAAGTCCAACACCACATTTCAGTATGTGTGGTTTTCCCCACCACCAAGTGATTCTCTGATGCCAACCAGCCGTCTCACGTATTTAACTCAATTTTGGCACCACCTGCTTAGAGATAGGATCAGACCCCACAGGTCAAGGGTTCAGTCCCACAAAATTGCCCTTTCTTCTAGAGAAATGCTAAAGCAGCATTCCAGGTGGAGGGAAAATGGTACTGAGAGGAAATGGGGACTATTAAGAATGCCAGAACTATAGGTTGTTTTTTTTTCTTTGACTTGTAATATTTGGAGTCATGCAGGTTTACTGTTCCCTTCTTGTTATTTTGCATTGTTTTTCGGAGGACGCATTGGGAACGTAACCTAGGCATAAGCTGCTATGGTCTTGAGCCTGAAAGTCTCAAGTATGGATTTAATTAATGATTTGAATTTTAATGATACTATTGAGGCTAAGAGGTAATACAAGGGTAGTTATCCAAAGGCGTGTTATACAAACAGAAGTGAGATTGAATAACTTTAACCTCTCAACCCACCTTAAAAACATGTATAATTGCATTTAGTAAAGCATAAATTGACATATTTTGGACGTTTCCTCTGTTCATGTGTCACACTAGCTTTGGTATGTTTTTCACGGCCCATTATAAAAATGATCTTTACTGGATAAAATACCTGACGTGAAACTTAGGCATTGGTCATACGAAAGTAATTTCCAAGGTAAAATTTCTTTTTGGTTATTACAAAGAGAGACCTCCAAATCCAAGAACGTATGCTGTTCTGTAGGCTTCCTCCAAGGGTAACACTCAAGAGCTGCATTATTCATAATCCTGTGTGATACACACGTGAGTCAATGTATTGAAACCGTTATCTGGCAATTATAGCGAACACTGGACATGATTATTTAGGTCAACCTTTTGAGTATTTATCAGAGAGATCCCACTGAATAGATGAGTGTATAGAAAAGGCAACCCCTGATGCTCTAACAATTACTAGCCAATGAAATGATATTTTAAATTTGAAAGAGCTCGTTTTAAAAATACCATCCTTCACTGAATAACTTCATCCACCAAATAAAAAAAATGTCAAGTCAATTTTCAAGGAAATTATCTAATAAATCAAGATATTATTCACATTGTCAAAGAAATTAAAAATCACAGTGAAACTCCCCGAATAGAGAAAAGCTGTGTGAGTCATATTAAAACACAAATTCCTTTCAACACTTAAAACTGAAGGCCATAGAAGTCAAGGTTACTGTAACTTTGTTTGAAAAAAGAAACCAGACCAGAATGAAAGAGAGGAAAATGTAATGAAATTTCACAGAAAGGAGAAAGCTCAGAGAGACGGAGAGGGAAATATCAGTTTTTGACTTTGTAATTTTATCAAACTGAATTTTCATTAGATTTCTTCTCCTTGGGTTTCTGGAAGCATACCTCCCTGATATCCTATTTGTTGACCAACACCAAATTCAGTATCCATTAAAATAAGTATATGGTCTACAATCACCACATTTGAAAGAGGAACAATCTAAGGAACATTAGCATATATAAAATGGCAAATTAGAGTTGTATTCGTTTCCAACGAATGCATGATGTGCTAGAAATAAAATAATACAGAGAACTCTCAATGAAAAGAAGTGTTCTCCCCCACAAAATCCTCCTCATCCCCTTTCTTACTCTTCATAGAAAAACTTTAAAATTTTCTCAGATTCTGTGTCTCCCTCTCTCGCTGCCCCTCCCCACTCATGCTCTCTCTCTCTCTCTCTTTCTCTCTCTCTCTCTCAAAAATATTATTTTTTTAAAGGGGTACGTGGGTGGCTCAGTTGGTTAAGCGTCAGACTTCAGCTCAGGTCATGATCTCACAGATCATGAATTAATTCGTGCCCCGTGTTGGGCTCTGTGCTGACAGCTCAGAGCCTGGAGCCTGCTTCAGATTCTGTGTCTCCCTCTCTCTCTGCCCCTCCCCCACTCATGCTAGCACTCTCTCTCTCTCTCTCGTTCTGTCTCGAAAATAAACATTAAAAAAACTTAAAAAAATTTTTTTTCTGATGGTTATTTCCATAAATAATGTTTATCTCTTTTATGTTGAAAAGCATTGCTCATCTGTAGTTACTGCTGATTTCAAACTTAACATTTCTCCAACAAGATAGGTTTATTTGTTGTTTTTGTTGTTGTTGTTTAGTTTTATTTATTTTTGTTGACTTCAGGATTATAGAACCATTCTTTTCTAATTTACTACTTGCTGGTCTTATTAGTTGTTTTCCTATAATGTATAAGTGATGATGGTTTTTAACGGGTTGTTTGGAAATAATCTGAAAGTTATAATGTGTAAGAATAATATTCCAAAGAACATCTATATGCCCTGGCTCAGTCCATTCGGACTGCAGTGATAAAATGCCACAAACTGGGTAACTTATACACGGTAGAAACTTATTTCTCACAGTTCAGAAGCCTTGGAAGTCCAAGATCAAGGCACCCTGATCAAGGCATGACCAACTTGGAAGCATCATGGACTTCTTCTTCATTGTCAGCTAGTGTCTTTTGCTGTGTCCTTACATAGCAGAAGGGGCTAGGGATTTCTGTGGGTTTTCTTCCATAAAAACACTAATCCCGCTAATCCATATGATTTCACTTATATATGGAATCTAAGAAACAAAGCAAACCAGAAAACAAATTCTTAAATGCAGATCAAACTGATGGCTGGCGGAGGGAAGGTGGGTGGAGGCTTTGGGTGAAACAGGTGAAAGAGATGAACAGGTACAAACTTCCAGTTAATGAAATAAATGAGACAGGGTGCTGGGCCAGCTCAGTTGGATAAGCTCTTGGTTTCAGCTCATCACATCAGGATCTCAGTTCATGAGTTTGTGCCCCACATCACGCTCTGTGCTGGCAGTGTGGAACCTGCTTGGGATTCTCTCCCTCCCTCTCCCCCCTCCCCCCTCTCTCTCTGTCTCTCCGCTCCTCCCCCTCTGCTCCTCCCCTGCTCACGCATGCCTAAGCTCTCTCTCTCTCTCAGATAAATAAACTGAAAAAAAAAAAAACAGTAAAACCTTGGTTTGCAAAATTCGCTCTGGAAACATTCTTGTAATCCAAAGCACTTGTATATTGAAAGTAAATTTCAAGAACCATTGGCTCAGCTGTGATCACATGACATTTGATGTTGCATACTAATATTGCAAGACATCACTTGTTTTTCAAATTAAAAATGTTTGCTGGTCTTGTGGAACCCTTGCAATCCAAGGTTTTACTGTAAAATAAATGAGTCATGGAGGTGAAAAGTACAGTTTAGGGAATAGAGTTGATAATAATATACTAATGTTGTACGGGGACAGATGGTGATTACACTTAACTGTCGTAAGCATTGAGTAATGTGTACAAGTGTCAAATCAACGTTTTGTACTCGTGAAACTAATACAACCTTCTATGTCAATTATAACTCAATAATTTAAAAAAATGAAAAAATAAACCTCACTAATCCTTTTCATGAAGGCTCCATCCTTATGACTTAAGCACCTCTCGAAGTTCCCACGTCCAAATACTATCATTTGGGGGAGGGGGGCAGGAAGAACTCAACATATGAATTAGTGGTGAGGGGAACACAAACATTCAGACCATAGATAACCCTGTTTGTGGAATCACGCATTGGTAACATTTTCCCCCCATTTACTTTACCATTTGGTATCAATTTTTTCCTCTCTCCCTCCTTCCCCCTCCTTTCTCCCTTCTTCCCTCTTTCTCCCCCCCCCCCCCGGCCAACCTGAACTTTTATTTTATTACTCACTTTTTTCCAGACCATTTGAGAGCAAGTTGCACACATCAAAGCCCAAATACCCCTAAATACCGCAGTGTTTATTAACTAAGAACATCTTACAAAGCAGTAGCGTATTTTTCAATAATAGCAAAAACATATCAAATATTGAATTCACTCTCCTTAAAATATTAATACAAGTGCTGGCAATGTGTTAAGAGTAGTGATTAGACTGCAGTGGAAATTCGAATTTTTATAAACTTTTGGATATATTTTAAAACATTTCCAAAAATCTTAAAATAGGCATGTCCATAAATTCTTCTGTTAATTTCCAAAGAAGTAAAAAAACGAATGTCTTCCTGCTTTTAGGTTAGAGGAGCGCCTGTCCCAACACTATTTACGTATATTTAAGTGATAGGAAATACTTAAATAGTCATCAGAGCAACAAACTGAAAAGATAAAATGTTAGCACTGTTAATATTAGAGCACGTTTTCTTCTTTTTAAATCTGTAGACTTTATATCATGAATGAAAAATAAAAATATTGAAGGGCTCCTGGGTGGCTCAGTTGGTTAGGCGTCCGACTTCAGCTCAGGTCATGAACTTGTGGTTCACGGTTTCGAGCCCCGTGTCAAGGCCGTGTGCTGACAGCTCAGCGCCTGGAGCCTGCCTCAGATTCTGTGTCTCCCTCTCTCTCTGTTCCTCTGCCTCTCTCTCTCTCAAAAATAAATGAAGATAGGGAAATCTGGTTCTGGACCTTGTGCTTTCTAATCCTATGCTATAATGAATAAGTATTAACTTTGCAAAAGGAAAAACCTGAAAATAATTTTGAAAAATTTTAATATAACAGTAATTTAGAATAATTTTCATAGTATAAAATATGAACACAGGTTATTTTGAATATGATTGTTACTCATCAATCAGGTTTATCAGTGAGATCTCCAATGAAATTCAATGATTAAACTTTTCCACCTGAATACTAACGGGCTGCTGTTGTTTAAAAGGGAATTAAAGTCTGTTGATCATCTACTGTAAAATGTACTAGATGCATTTGAAAAATAATAGACTGCTGAAATAGAATTACCTTTCAATTTCTCATTTCCCTTTATGGTAATATTTCAGGAGATTAACTATTGTTAAGAAATTTAAGTGCAGTGAAAAATTACGGTCCAGGGAGAGGAAGATCTTTTGCTGAGAAAGCAGTACAATGTACCACCTCCATCCAGGCATAAACATATCAGAATGACCTTAACGCCTACCTTGTTTTTTATGTCTGCGTAAAGCTGCGAAGTATGCCTGCAATTAGGACAATAGAGTAAGGAGAAAATAATAGAAAAGTGAGAGGGCAGAGTCTTTACAGGGAGTGAATAGGAACTCTTCTTGGATTTGTGATTTACATCTTTACTTGAAATAATATACCTCTAAACACACCACGTAAGACCTTACAGGAATACATTGCTATCTTCCCCTCTCATCCTGCGCGCTCTAGGGTTGTTTGGTGGAGTCTGTTTTGGTGTTATTTCCTATGTGCAGGTAGGATCCTAGCCAAAAATTAGGGGGATCCTCTGCAGTTTTTCTGGAGCTTTCTGTGCAGCACCCCTCTATGGCAGCAGTGTGCCCAGACAACGTGGCTCCCTCTGTATGTCCAGTTTCACATCTCTCTCTCCTCAATTCGGAGACACCGTGGGCATCTGTTTGGGTTTTTCCTCCTTACTGCAGCCTGGAAATTGTCTCCAGCCAGTGAGCTGGTGCATTTGTTTTTTTCCTCTTGGGGACCAAAATTGCTTTGCTGCTTATGCATCAGAGCTCGAAAACAGAAAACAGTCCTTTCATAGAATCTGTCGGTGAGGGCAATTTCCCTGGCAGTTAATTCTCCATGGGTGGCAACCTTTGATCTTCTCTTTCACAGTCTACTTTCCTGGCTCTGTCATTTCTACCCCTGGTGATGGCCTCCTTAAGCTTCCAAAAGCCATTTAGCAGGTCCTTGTAGTACAGCCTGCTGCGGGTCTAGCCAAGGTGCTGAATACTGTGTTTGATAGGGCAGACTATCCCCATGTTAACATTGCCTCTCTTTTCCAACGCTGTGTGTCCCTTCACTTAGCCCTGTCACAGTCCTCTCCCATGCATACTCAAGTGGCTCCTGTCACCACACCTTGGCTAGGTCCTACAACTCCAGGATAGTCTCTTTCTTCTCTTTGGAGGACCTGCATGTCCATAACTAGGTCATGCTGTGACGTGACCTCTCTAAAGATTAAAGTTTATTAACTTTATCAAGTTAGTAGCGCGTTGGGGGTTCTTAGAGAAGGGGAGCATTTCATTCCGAGAATAGGGGAAATGTTCGAAAAGGCCTCGCCCAACAGGCGAATCCTGAATTGGATCATAGTTAGATTTCGGTCAACAAGGAAAAATTACTAGTTTCGATCTTGGGTTTTAGTGCACTCAGGTCATAAAAAGCCTGAGCTAGTCTAGCCTGACAGCAGTCAGTTTTCTCACACTCAACATAATATTATATAAAGCATCATCAAACAGGAGAACAGACATAATAAATGGTGGAAAATAAGGGTTTCGAATGGATGTCTCAGTTCATCCCTAACCATCATGACACTAAATTTTTCATATTTAAGACAACAGTTAATGGTGCAGATCCAAGGTGCCAAAATGACCAAAATAAATTGAGCTATTCTAGCATAAACACACCTGGGATTGGTGTGTAATTGAATTCCAATGATGTATTTTTATCACAACAGAATATATGTGTATCTTGTAATAAGATTATATTCTCTCCTGCTTGGTTGTTACATTAAGTCTTATAACGGAGCATCACTTAAAAGGATTGCATGGCACTGACCTGAACGAGATTTTCAAGTTTATGGGTAGCCCTATGTACCTGTGTGTTGAAAGAAAAAAAAGTGCCTTTATATTTCAGTCGGCACCTTCATGAAGAGCAGTTATATGCGTGGATTCTTTGTCACTTAGCCATTATAAAGATGTTTTTCCTTTGAAAAATCCATTTGACGTTTTTAAGGTGACTGTTACTCTTAGGTTGTTTTAAGTTTCATATTGTCCAGTGACCCATCTGATGCTTCCATTCTACTCTATTCCTGACTAGTAAATTGCTCACTCTGACTCTACTGAACCCTTCACTGCTTTCTGAAGGAGTCTAGTCCCGATGTGTCCAGTTGGGATGATTAAAATTTTCTGGGTAAGTTTTTGTTCTCGGTTCCCAACACCGGGTCTGGATATTACTTGATGTTTTAAAGAACAAACCCGGGGGCGTCTGGGTGGCTCAGTCAGTTGAGCATCTGACCCTTGATTTTGGCGCAGGTCATGATCCCAGGGTCCTGGGATGGAGCCCTACGTCAGGCTCCATGCTGTGTGTGTGGAGCCTGCCTAAGAGTCTCTTTCTCTCTCTGTCTCTCTCCTTCTGTTCCTCAACTCTGCTCATGCACTCTCTCTAAAATTAAAATAAAATAAAATAAAATAAATAAAATATTTTAGAATATATTTTAAAAAAGAACAAACCCAAATTCCTCTTCCATGTAATAGGCTGTCAGGTATCTGAAGACAGTTCGAATGCTAAAATTGACATAGATTCTGTGTATATGGGGGAGGGGGTAGGAAGACTAGTTTCCTTCCTGAGTAATCTAGACCCTGGTTGGCACAGCTGAGATATGGTGCCTGGGGTTGTCACCCAGAACCCACTTATACTCATGCTTTTCCCCAAGATATTTCTAATTGATATGAATTATATGTATCTCCCCAACGCAACTATAAGTTGCATAAGAAGAGACAGCACAACTCCCCCAATTTTTTTTCTCCTCATACAACTTACAACATGTAGGAGAAAAGGATTTCACATTTTGTTACATTTTACTCATTGATGAAGCACTTACTGAGTATCTATTATGTGTCGGGCACTACATGCGTATTCAGGAAACAAACACGGTAAGATCTAGAGCCTGTCCTCAAAGACGTTATGGTGTGCTGAGAAAGAGGGTCACATAAGTAATTTCTGTACAGCAAGTACCTGATTGCAAAGTGTCGTTGGAGCACAAGACATGACATCATCCTTCCTGGATCACACCAAAAGATATTTTAGTAGTGGAGACACTTAAGGTGAGATCTGAGGAATGAGAATTTATAAAGGAGACCAAAGAGGGAGAATGTTCTAGAGAGAAGCAGGAGTTTGGGGCAAAATAAAGATGTATGAGAAGTGTAACCCCAGGTGAGGGACTCTACTTCAGTGTTTCGAGGGATAGAGTGTATGTAGGAAGTGAAGAGAGATGGGGCTAGCTAGATCTGCCAGGACAGATAGCACTTCCTGGTATGCTGTGCATTTGGGATTTCATGGTAGTCTATAGGCCCTGGGAAACCACTGAAGGGTTTTTATAAAAGCAGTAACATTCTAGGAATACGTATTTTTACAGAAGCCACTAATAGCTCTGTGCACAGTCCACTGATGCTAAAGGAAATAAAGTTTAAAAAATCAGAACAATTTCAAATGGTCCAACTGAAAGATGAACCTGAGGTAGAAGTCAATCAGCAAGGAGAGGAAGTTGGGACCTGAATGATATTGGAGAGTGGACTCCGTGGACGTGGTGACTGTCCGGTTAAAGAGGGAGGAAAGTCTACGTTGTCTCCGTGATTTCTGATGTTACTGGACAATTGCAAGGTGGTTTCATTCGTTGAGATCAGGAATACAGGGAGACAAGTCCGTTCGGAAAAGAAATGTTGAGTTTTGCAAATAGTGATTTTTAAGATGTCCGTGAAAAATTAAAGATAGCAACACTTAGTAAGCCAGAGATACGTGTCTCAAATACAGCAGAGGTATCTGCGTTGATGAGTAATGAAAGAAAAGATGCATGTGAAAACAGAAGGTGACTTAAGAAACAAAATATGTATAAGATTCTTAGTTTCATACACTTTGGTAACAATGATAGAAATAAAAAAACGCAGTATCTGTTTTTTTAGGAGTTTACAGCATTTCTTGTATGTATATGTAGTGGTGTATGTATGTCTGATGTAGGGTGAGTTTATTCATAAGACTCTTGGCTTTGTTGCAGTTTTAAATAGTTCCCCAAATAGAATGGCTCAACAAGAGAGAAGTTTACTTTTTCCTCATAACAGTAACAGTGTAGAAGAAGAAATAAAGATTCCGCTCCATGAGGTAGGTCATCCAGGGGCCCCATGTGATAACAAAGCTCTAAGAGCCTTAAGATGCGCCTTTCTTTTCTGGATTGAAGACAGCTTCTCCAAACAGCTCCACTTTTCTAGACAAGTGGGAGAGGGAAAGAGAATTTTCAGGGGGAAGAAATGGCTTCGTTTCTTGAGGAAATTAACTCAAAGCAGTGAATGGTGCTTTTTCACATCACCTTTGATGCAAACGTGGCAGCATAGTCAGACCTAATAGCCAGTGAAGCTGAACCAATGTAGTGTCTCTCTGAGCCCACTATAGTAAGCTAAAACTCAGACCCTACAGGGAGAATTGATAAATCGAGAATAGGTTTCGGCAAAAATAAATAAATAAATAAATAAATAAATAAATAAATAAATAAATAAATGTCTTCCTTGTTAAGAATGTTATAATCAAGAGGGAAAGGTGGACAGAATCAGGACCTTTCAGAATGCTGTGTGGATCATTAATGCCAATTTCACAAAGATTTCATGAAACACTAGTTGCATGGCATGATGCCTCACTCCTGGGATTCTCTCTCCCGAAAGCATAGTCAGAGTTGTGTTACCTTCCTCCAGTTCTATTACTTCCATGTCTCATAAATGTTATTCACGGTATTAATAATGTATTTAAAGTATTTTAATTTTGTAATGATCGTGTAGAAAACTCACTTGGCTAATGGAGGCATGAGGAAGTCGAACTCTTCCTCCGCACGAGAAACAAATGTACAACTGATAAAATTATCAAAAGCAATGATTTCAGTCACTGGAAAATGATCAAAGGCAGATAGCCAGTTGACAAAATTTAGTCTTGAAAAATGGCTTTTGCATCAGGTGCGAATGGTAGTGACGCGCTGGCCTCCTTGCCTGGGGATGCTCCCACTGCCTCAGTTCTGATGATAAAATCACAACTTCACTGGTAACAAGAGGTGATAGAGGAGGCTGACCACGAAAACTCACAGGGTGTGTAGATAAAAGAGTAAATTTGGTTCTGAAAACTGGCAAACTTTCAGTTTAACTCGCCGGAGGCTACAACCTCAGTGAACTGGATTGGCTAAGAATAAAAGGAGATAAGATACAAATTACCAGTATCAGGAGAGAAAGAGGGACATCACTGAAGAAGCTGCAAAGAGTGTATGGGAATGTTATACACAAAAGTATGCCAAAAAAATAAACAGAGGTGCATTGGATAAATATAATGTTACAAATGAACGACACGTATTCAAAAAGAAGTAGAAAATCTGAATAGACCTAGATCAAGTAAAGACAATGATTTGATCATTAAATATATTCCCAGTAAGGAAATTGAAGGTTCAGTTGATGGAATGACATCAACTATTAATGGGAGAAATGATATCAATCCTGCATAAACATTTTCATATACTAGAGGAGCAGTGGACATGTCTCAACTTATTTTATTAATAAAGTTTTATTTATAAAGGCTGCAGACAATATCTCTCAGTAACAAACACAAAAATCCTTTAAAATACCTTTTATGGATTACAGAATAGCAATACATAAAAAGAATATTACACCACTACCATGGTGGGCTTCTCCTAGGAATGAAAGGGTGATTTCAGAGCTGAAAATCAATATAAATCAGTATGTGAACAAAGGATAAAATCATATAATCATGTCAATAGCTGAATAAAAAGCATTTACTGAAATCCCATACATATACATGATAACTCACAGCAGAATAAGAACAGAAGGCAAATTCATCAAACTGACAAAGGGCATCTGTAAGAAACATGGAAATGCTATAATCCTATATGATAATACACTGAATGTTCTTTACCTAAGAGTATCAAGAAGGCAAAAATGTCCACTTTCATGACTTCTATTCAACATAGTATTGGAAGTACTATGACCTATAGATCAGTAAGAAGGAAGTAAAGTTTTTATATTTGCAGACAGCATAACTCGCATAAAAATCCTACGAAACCTACAAAAATAGTTCCTAGAGCCAGTAAGTACATTTTACAATGTGGAAAAATGAAAACATTAATATACAAAAATGACTTGGATGGTGCATTCTAGTAGTAATCAAAAAATTGTTGAGGAAATGATAGTTTTCTCAACAGTGTGGAAACAATTAGATACAACATATCCTCAAAAATAAATAAGAGTGTATCATAGGCCTAAAAGTAAACCAAAAAGTAAACCTAAAGTCATAAAATATATAAAAGAAACATAGGAGAAAATCTTTGTAACTTTGGGCTAGGCAACATATTCTTACATAAAGCACCAAAGCGTAAACCACTAAAAAAGTGATAAATGATAAATTGACTTCACCAAATTTAAAAACTTTCTTCTTCAAAAGACACTAGTAGAAATTTAAAGTGCAAGCCAGGGATTTGAAAACTATATTTGCAAAACCTACATAGAAAATAACTTGCATCTAGGACATATAAAATACAGTAACAGTCCAACAATGAGAAGACAAAAAACACCCCCTAAGTGAGCAGATGATTTAAGTAGACATGCCACCAAAGAAAATATACAGATAACAAGTGAGCACATGAGAAGGTGTTTAGCCTCATTAGCTGTTAAGTAATTGAATATCAAAACTGTAGTAACATACCGTAATGTGCCCACTAGAATGCTGAAGAGTTGGAGAAGCCTCCCTATATTGGTGGTGACGTTTGTAAATGTAAAATTGTACAGGCGCTTTGGAAAAGGGTTGGCTGTTCCTTAACACTTATCATATACCACAGATCTTCTAATGATTATTTACCTAAAAGAAATGAAAACATGTGTCCACACAAACAGTTCTATGCCATTAACTGACAGTATTATCCATGGTAACGCATCCTAATACATGCATCGGCAGGGGTGAATCAATCAAAGATAAATAAATAAAATGATAAAGTAAGTCCCCACATCAAAGACTGCTTAGTGTAATATGTTATGTATGTTTTTTGGTTTTTTGTTTGTTTTATTTTTGTTGCTTTTGTTTGCTTGTTTGGCAATCCAAAACCATAGCATCAGAAAGCATATGAGTGGGTGTCTGGAGCCATGGAGGGAAAAGGGGAGTTGAGAAAGAGGCATGGGGAAACACTTGTGGATAATGCGATGGTTCGAAAACAGGATTGAGGTGATGCTTTCCCTGCTATATAAATTCATGAAAACTTTAATTGGACTGTAAATGGGGTGAATTTTATGGTATGTAAATTAACCTCCAACTAAGATTTTCAAAGATAGTATATGTACGGAAAGTCACAAAAAAGTTTTTTATGGCATGTATTTGCTGATAGAGGCAGGAAATTCTGGCCAGAAGAGTGGAGGAAGGAAAATGTCCAAGGCAAAATAGAAGCCTAAGTATGGGGATAGAGTGGATATTCCCCATGAAGTATGGAGGACAGAGCTTTACAGCAGGATGGTGGAAGAAATAGTCTGCCCTCAGCCTAGAATATACATGAAAATCACTATGCCCAGCATCTATAGGAGTAAAAACAAGCAGCATAAAAAGTAATTCATTATTTTATATATTTATGTGGCATCATCAGGTAGCAGAGTGAATATAAGACTATTAAGATGAAGACACTTAAATTCTGTGGGGAGTAGAAGTGGCACTTTTCCCTTAGATTAAATTTGTTGTATCTGAAGCTGTTTATAAGGATCTGTGCCAAGAAAGGACAAGGGAATGTCAAGATGTCAGTTTACAAATCATTACAAGGTTTACCTTTTCCTCTTCAAGCACAAATACGCCTTTAGATAGAGATGGGGGTGTTGGCATTTTCATGGGAAATCGAAGAAGAATAACTTACTTGCTTTTATGACAAGACTGATGTGATCTAGAGAAAAAGATGAATGAGCTCCTTTTGTACGTGTTCTAGGACTGAAACATGGTCAGGATTGAATTCTGCCAAAGGACAGAACTGTCTGTGTGCTTTGTGCACAGTGAGGCAACTCTCAATTCCTAGGACTGTAGCGGTGGGGCTGGTGATGTAAGCCGTGCCCAGTGGGGCTGCTGATTTAAGCCGTGCCCAGCTTCAAGCTCCAGGGGACACTGCGGCGGGTCTGAGCCCTGCTGAGTATGTGATGGACCCTCTACGATATCCTCTTCTGTACTTGACTCACAGGGACAAACCAGGGCAGGGCAGAGCCTCTTGGATCCATCCCTACATAGATTCCATATCTTCCTTATTCATCAGAAAAACCCCTGGTTTTCTAGTGAGAGGCTTCTAGAACAAAAGGAGGAGGGGCAAAGGAAGGGGGACCTCTACTACCAGTGAGAAAACACCAGAAAGGTTTTTGCGAACGTCATTGGCATTTTCCCCACCAGAATATCCATCATGAGTCTAGATTATGTCCAGAAACACAAATGTAAACAGGGTAGTTGAGAGCTGAGGCCTGAGTGTCCGAGGGTCAGTGTCCACACTATGATACTCACTACCTGTACGGCCTTATATATTGTGACTCAGTTTCCTTATCTGTAATACGGGATTATACTACTCACCTCTTAAAGTTGTTACAAGATCACTAGAGATAATATTGGTTAAAAAACAAAATAAGCAAACAAACCTTTGAGTTGTTGCTGACATAGTGCTATACTTCATGTATTTTCACCTGACCCAACAAAAATAACATAAAATAATAAAATAATAACTATATATAGTATATATTTATACTATATATATTATATATTTATAATATACATTATATACTTATATATTATATATTTATAATATATAATAAATAATAAAAATAAAGCAAATGTTAATTCTCCAGCATCTATGCTAGCTATGGCAAATAATCATCTACGTGCTCATGTGGAAGGTTCCAGTAACGTCAGGGAGGCATGTGATCATGGGTTGTAAGAATGTAAGGATACAATCACGCACACCCTTGAGGGGGGTAATTGACAATGATGAGAATGGAGATAACACTGAGAACGGCATGGATTGAATCAATTGGGAACAACCACTTTCTACCCCTTCTCTGATGTTCACTATAGACACAACCCGCCCTTTGGGGCCATCCAAGACAGATGCTCTGTTATCCCAGTCCTCCAAACTGGGATGTTTCCTTTTGCCTGTCACACAACTAAATCCATATTTAAGTAAACACAAGTCATTGTGTGGGTTGTCTGTTTCGTGTCACTTTTCTTTCTTTATCCGCTGTCCCAGCATTCCTGAGAATACCTGAAAAATCAGAAAAGCGGTAATACCAAAGGACGTGTTATTTGCAATGATCATAAAACCACATTCGTTCAACATGTAGCACAGGAGCGGCAAACCTTGCTCTGTAAAGGTCTGATCTTAAATGTTTCTAGGCTTCGTGGGCCATGTGGTCTCCTTTGTACTTAACCTCCTCTGCCACTAGAGGGTAGCAGCAGCCAGAGGCATGTAAATGAAAGAGTGTGGCTGTTTCCAGAAAACTTTATTTAGGGCCCGTGAAATTTGCCTGTCACGTAGTTATTATTTTCATTGTTCTTAGGTGTATAGAAATGTAAAAAGTATTCTTGGCTCACAGGCCATACAGAAGCTGGCAGTGGAGGATATGACCGGAGGGCCATGGTGTGCCCTTCCCGAACGAACAACCCACACGGTCTCTACAGCACCATATATTTCTTAGCCCACCACCTCGCTGAATATTTGGAGAAGCATCCTCCAGACGTTCTCAGTGCTGGGACTGTGTCCTTCAAGGTTGTTCTGAACCTCACCTTTCTTTGACCACAGAACAAATTGATGACCGCCATTGTCTGTGTTTCTGTCACTCCAATGAGAAGACTGAACAACTGGGAAGAGGAAAGTTGTTTCTCTTTGACTTCAAGGCACCACCTTCTGTCCTTGCGGCTACTTCCCTCTTTAGTTATTTGCAGCTGGAAAGAGAACCATGTTCCTCTGCTGCACCCCACTCGAGACCCAACCAAAGCCACGATGTCCGTGATCGTGCTATTTAACTGCAGCCCCAATTGTGTACCATGAAGCTTCTTGATAACCATGGAAGTTATGTGGAGTATCCTGCCGTCTGTCATCTTCTAGCTCTTAATTGAAAACGAAATGCTGCTGCACTGCTGTTTTTTGTCATTGCCTACTTCCTAATTTATGTGGACAGACATCAATCTGCTTCTAAAACACTGACATTACACTAAAGTACTCCAGTTCTATAATATCTTGCCTACTGACCTGTTAAGTGTTCAAGGGAAAATGGGAAAAAAATATATATATTGTGAATATGTGCTTGGAAGTGTCATGCTTTAGTGAAACTTACAGCTTTCCCCTTCAACTTAAGTACAAAGAGTGATTGGGTAGCACTTTTGCAAAATTTCAAATAAAATCTATGTAATATATACGGTGGAATGAGGGCTAGATGTGCTTTTAAAATTATTGGAAACTATATATCACCGTGTGAACAGGTCATCTATCACACAATCAAGCTTTTATTGGAGATTCTGACATCAATTTACTTCCCTAGGAAACCTTGAAACCCTATTTTAAAAGTAGAATCCTAGCAATCATACTGAAAAAAAGAGAGAAAAATGCCTTCCATTAGTGTCTCCTCTAGTGAAAATTTATAATTACATTTCAACAATTGCTCCTTAAGTAACATATAATATCAAATTTTACATTTATCTACTTTATTATTCTCTACTAACAACTCGTTTTAAATACCAAACGAAAGCTCAAAGAAAGCTCAAGGATGTCCAGAGTGACGAGGGTGGTTAAGAATTTGAAAGAAGAGAGAGAAAATCCTGACTTCCCTATGGATCAACTTGTACTTCCTGCCAAACCAGTTAATATCTGAACCTCAGGTTGCACATGTGAAAATGAACTTGTTTTCTGAATTAGAGATAAAATGTAAGAAGTAATGAATGCTGTGTGTGAGGCATAGTAAATGTTCAACATCAATATAAGTATTAGTCATATATTAAAAATAATTAACCCCACAGAGCATGGGGGCTGTGGAAGGACTTGGAGATCACCCCTTAACCGTCCCTTAACCATCTCTTAATCTACATCAGATGTAGAAACTGACGTGCAGAGATGGGAAGGGATTGATCTGAGCACATCCAAAGAAGTAGCAGTAGCTTCTGCTTAACAAAACGGTCTTTAAATGTCCGCAACTCAATATTCTCTCTCTCCATGCTGTAACTGCCTAGGGCCGCCGTGTTTAACAAATAAAAATCCAAGATGCCCAATTATATTTGATTTTAGAATTATTTATTGTTTTTTAATATTAGCCCCATGTATTATTAGGACATACTTATAGGGAAAATTATTGGTGCTTATTTCAAATTAACTGGACATCTGTATTTTATTGAACAACCCAATTTAGGACAAGAAAAGGCAATGGTTATAGAAACTTGGAACTTGGAGTTTTAAACCTCCGAAAATCTTAGCTTTGGCCAAAGACCATACCTACCTGGAAGAATTATACTTACCCTTAAATGCACACCTCATTGTCATCCAACTTCAGAGACTTTATTCCATAGAATTCATCTTTGCTCCTTCCAGTGCTGATAAGGCGCCTCAGTTCTACTTGTGCGTGTGTGTGCGCGCACGTGAGTGTATTCACATTCTGCCTTGTACTACATGTTAGTCATATCTGTTTGTCTCCCTTACCCTTCTGTGAACTCCTCGGTGATTGATATTGCTCTTTTTAAATTATAAATCAGTGTAGGGGCGCCTGAGTGGCCCAGTCAGTTGAGTGTCTGACTCTGGCTCAGGTTACGATCTCACAGTTCATGGGCCCCACATGTGGCTCGCTGCTGTCACAGTAATGCCTGTTTTGGATCCTCTGTCACCCTCTGCCCCTCTCCCGCAGGTACTCTCTCAAAAATAAATAAACATTTAAAAAAATATAAATGCGTGTATCTGGTCTGTGTGTGTATCTCAGTGTCTTCTAAGCAGCATCATGATACCCAATATCATTTTTTAAGCTTATTTAGAGAGGCAGGGGGAGGGAGAGAGAAGGAGAGAGAGAGAATCCCAAGCAAGCCTCGTGCTATCAGTGCAGAACCTGATGCAGGGGCTCGAGCTCACAAATGCTGAGATCATGACTGAGTGGAAACCAAGAGTCAGATGCTTAACCGACTATGCCACCCAGGCACCCCCCCCAATATCATTTTAAAGAGGATTTCCTTATGAATAATAGTTGTTCCCAAGGCTACACCAGCCTGATGTCCTCCTTTTACTGTCACTTCTTCATAATAATCACCATTTATTGAATGCTTACTATATTTCTGGAACTACGATCATTACTTAGAGCTCAATTCATATACTCATTGAAATCTCAACAATGTTAATAGTTGAATTCTCGTGATTCTTAGCCCTTTTCTGATGAAAAACTAAGCCCAGAGATTAAGAAAAATCACTTAGGTTCCCTGTGATCACAGAAGAGGAGGCAGCATGTCTGGGATTCAAACACAAGACTATGTCATTAACTACTTCCGGACTATCACAGAGACACAAGATCGTATTTCTCTGTTTCTGACTCGAAACACTAGCACAGGGCCTACAGCCCCTTCAAAAGGAACAAAACGCAGGCTTCTATCAACGCCTAATTCCCAAATTATTTTTAGAAAATAACTACAGACTGCTTTGAGTATGGATGAAGACAGCCATCCCAGTTATTAGATAAAACGCATCATTTTTCTATCAATTCCTTACAGCTTTGATTTATGTGGTATTGTCTGCTCCTCGGTCCTTTGATTCCTATGACCGCACTGTGACAGCCATACCGTAACTCTAGGGTCCCTCTGCAAAATAAGTGCTGCCTATTTCTTTTTTCTTTTTTTTTTTTTTATGTTTGTTTACTTTCGAGAGAGGGAGAGACAGAGCATGAGCATGGGAGGGGCAGAGAGGGAGGGAGACACAGAATCCAAAGCAGGCTCCGGGCTCCGAGCTGTCAGCACAGAGCCTAACGCAGGGCTCAAACCCACAAACCCGGAGATCATGACCTGAGCCTAAGTCGGACCCTCAACCGACTGAGCCACCCAGGCTCAACTTTGTAACATTTGTATATAAAGGGAAGCTGAACTCCTTGATCCAGCTAACTTCCCCAGACTCTTGCCAATGCCTCCAGGGAATTTTTGTACCGGGAATATGTACTTAAAAGACTTTCTTTTTTTCTTCTTTATTTTTTTTTAATGTTTATTTATTTTTGAGAGAGACAGAGACAGAATGCGAGTGGGTTAGGGGCAGAGAGAGAGGGAGGCACAGAATCCGAAGCAGGCTCCGGGCTCCGAGCTGTCAGCACAGAGCCTGACACGGGGCTCAAATCCACAAATCACGAGATCATGACCTGAGCCAAAGTCGGACGTTTAACGTACTGAGCCACCCAGCGCCTACTTCTTTTTAGACCCAAAAGGCTAAAGGCTCCTTGTACATAATAATAAATGATAGTAAATGAATTATTTACTGTGTTCTAGATGCTGTTTTTAATGTCAGGCATGTGCGAAGTAATTTGACATTCATAACAACCTTCTAAACTTGGCACTATTATCCACCCATATTTCAGATGATGACACTGAGGCCCAGAGAGGCTAAGCCAGCTGCCCAACATAACACAGCTAGTAAATGTCAAGGATGAAGCCGCTGATACCACTGGAGTCCCAGAGTGCCCAGGCTTACAGAGGGTCCTACAATCGATACTCCCAAGCTGGGACATGTTCTTTGCTGAAATACAGAGCATTCCTTTTATCTGTTTTTACATCACCCTTTGTTGTGCTCATCCCAGAAAACGCTGTCATTGTATTGCTGACAATTCACAAACACCTACCTGTCAGACGTTACTCCCTTTATCCCTAACACCCAGATCTGGAACGACATGAGAAAGCTCAAAGTAATCCCTGAATTCTGAATCTCAGTACACAGGACCAGGCTTTCTGAGTCAAGTCTCTTTTTTCATATTTGATTTCTTTCCCAGCACCTTTTTTAACCCTGCCACACCCCAGCACACCCCCTATGCCATCACACAGAAATTGGGGAGTCAGAAGCCTAGGGTAAGCACGCTCATATTCCCGTCCAGCCCCTGGCTTTGTGTCCAAAAGCTCAGGACTTCTCAGACTGTGTCTGAGAAAAGGGAAAAACAGAAAAGCTGCCATGAAGTTATCCCAAGGAAGGAATGGGATAGGTTGGAAGTAACATTGTTTTTTCAATTGTGTATGAAATTGAAAGAACATGAATAAATTCTTGTTATTTATCGTATCAATGCTTATGAACATTCAGTTGTTTCAAAGCAGCTCTTCCTTCAGAAGGTTTGCAAGACCAGATTTTAATGATCTTATGCTTGCTTGTGTCTTTATTGAAAACTATAAAATCGCAGCACCTTAAATAGATTTATTGAACTAAAAAATGGTATTTGAAAAACAGTAATATACTTCCTCATCTCAAAACCTTAAAGAGTGACGTTTGGCTCATTTATCTTTGGAATAATTTCCTTTAAAATGTATGTATTTGAGGAGAATGAAATTATTTTCTTTTGCAAATAATTATAAAATGTAATTCTGTGTTATTCCTAAATCCAATAATTCTAAATGAGCAGACTCTCAAGTCTAGTGGTCAATTAATTTTTTAAGTTTTTTTTTAAGTTTATTTTTAAGAGAGAGAAAAAGCAAGCAGGCAGAGGGAGAGGGAAAGAGCCTGAGCAGAGGAGGAGCAGAGAGAGAGGAAGACAGAGAAACCCAAGCAGTCTATGCATCAGCGTGAGCCGGCTGACGCGGGGCTCGAACTCACGAAGCGTGAGATCATGTGAGCCAAGATCAAGAGTTGGATGCTTAACTCACTGAGCCACCCAGGTGCCCCTGATTTCTTTGAGATTGTTTAAGTTTGGCATTTCCTATCACAAGTACAAGCCATGTATTCAACTGCTTCCCAATAAATATTCTGTAAGGTTGAATCATATGAAATTACCATTGTATCCACAAAATGGGAATTACACACAGTTCCTCTTAATATTGCGATGATGTATGTTCATAGCTACCACAGAACAAAAGGCATAGGAGATACTCTGTATTGAGAACTTCTGGCAAAGTTTCAGACTCAGTAAATTCTGGGCTTAATACTTGCCTAATGGCTCAGCAACTTTTGACTGACAAACCTTACCTCATTTCTTCCAAAGATTTTTATGTTCTATATTCTTCTCTGCTCTCTTCTATTTCTGTAGTCATGGTCTCCATTCCTTCAATTAAGTTAAGGAAAGGAATAAAGCAATATCATTGAGTAAATCCACACCCATGTGTGTGTCTGAATTTTAAAGCTATTTCATATTTGAAAGGATATTCTATTTGACAGAGTGTACGTGTGTTATCAACATCCATATTATTCAGCATATCAGCTTGAGAAATCCTCGATAGAGATGCTTGTCTTTGAAGATAGTCTATAAGCATGGAGAGGCTTTTCACCACAATGTATGAATGAGGTAGATATTCTAGGTTAAGAGGCTAGGCTGAGATATTCTATTCTAAGAGGACATCTGTACCATTGAAGAAACATATTGGACCAAGGAGACCTGCTAGAGCAGCCAAATACTATTTATGACCCTATTGATAGACTTCACAAAATAGAGCTTGATTATGGTTGACCTTCAAGTTTTAAATTGAGCAGTATTCAGAGATTTACATAAAACTTGATTTTCCATATTGAGGAATACTTAATCATTAATATTAAGTACTCTTTAAATTCACAATGATTCCAGCTATAGACAGCAGGTAACAGATGGTTGTATTATTTTGCTGGAATTAGTTTCACTTAACAAAATGGGAAATAGCTACACTTTTCTACTTTATATATACATGTTGGTTTCCAACACGTATTGCTCTGTGAACCTTTACCTGCATTGAGGAAATGCATTTTCTGAATTGTTTTCTCCTAATTCTCTTAAAATTTTAGGAGAAAAGGCTAGAAACCTAAAGGTTTTGCTGGGTAGAACTGGGGTTGAGATGAGGGGTGAGATTTTAAAGGATTAGCAAAAAGTGTATGTTGGTCTAATGTGTTTGTATAGAATAATGAGCTGTCTTCAATAAAGAAAAAGACAGGAATATATCCAAATCACCAAAAGAGAAAAGAAAAATGGAGCAGAATTATCTCAAAGGAGACTAGAAAAAGTATTTAAAAATATTTAGAGGACATTGAAATCTTGATCTAGTTTTAATACTCAACATCCTACTGGTCAGTTCAAAGTAGAATATCGTTCAAATTCTATAAAATAAGTCAGAAGCAAATCTTTATTATTATTTAAATCATGAAAGCACTTATGAAAAAATGAAGCTGCTGGGGGAATTCTTTGGGGGATAAGTGAGATACTATGGTACATCATAGATGCTCACAGATATAGGTATGTACTGAGTGATCAATAAATGTCTGTTTTAGACATAAATTCCAACCATGAGAATAAGCTCTGACGTGGAAGAGAAAGGAATGCAAACTAATATTACTCGTATCAAACTACCATCTTTCTGCATAAAAGCCTCAACAAGATTGCTTCTTCCATGGATGACAGAAACACATTGAAACATTCCCCAACACACAAAACCACCGTGTATCTACAGTTCTCTGTATGCACCTTGCAAATGATATTCACATTTTGCATTATAGTTAATTATGTTTAATCTCTGCCATTGGAATACTTTTTTTTCCACTAAATGGGAGGGGATTATGTCTATTTTGTTTCAATCCACCTCAACCCTATGTTCAGTAGCTAGACAGTCTGCATTGTTTGTCAATTGATGCTAAATACAAGAATATGAAATATCTTCATAACATGCTGCGCTTGCAAAGGAAATACAATGAAGTGACTCAAAGCCCAAAGACTATATAGATTCATAACTCAGTTCCACCACTGAGTGGTCGCCACTCAGTGACCTTGAGCAATAAGCTGACCTCTGTGCAGTTGTATCTCATGTATAAGAAAGACATTTATATTTATTTGAGTGACTACAAGGACACTTGGAGGACAGTTCCCAACACATAAAGATCACTCCCTGTAGATAAGATATCATTTATATTAACCCATAACTTACATTTTCCAGAAGGGATTTAAGGAAAATTAGCTAAGGTCATACATTAAGTTAGGAAAATGGGCCCAAAAAAAAAAAAAAAAAGAAGAAAAGAAAAGAAAAAAGGAAAGTAAACCAGAAAAACAGAAACACATTCTGTAGATATGGTATGCATACTCTAAGGACCACAAATTTGACTCTAAGAATTCTGAGCCCAAGTACACAAAATTATGTTCATCAGAGTGAGGAGGGCAAATGCAACTTTCTTTTCTTTAGAGAAACACACCTGTTTTCGGGTGTGGAGAGCTGGATGTCTGCTGTGAATTCTCATGGAGAAGTCATTGTACAGCGTGTGGCACAAATAACATCTTAGCGTTCTTCTAGTAAATACACTTTTGAGTTTCCAAAAGTCCTTTGTGGTAATGTCCACTGATGTAAGCAGGTGGTAGAAACTTGAAAAAGATTGGTAAAAATGGCTCCACAGGGTCTCCACCAACATATTTAAAAATATGTTTTCTGAACTCCTGGATCAATCCAGAGATAAATTTTACAGTGAATGGAAGGACAATAAAATAGGCACAGACTCCCCCAAAGGCATACTTTGGGGGAACATCTCGTCTCCCACTCTCAATATAATTGATTCAAATGAATTTGAGAAAACATTTCTCTTTATAATCATCTGCAATATTTAAATTAATATCTTTAATTTTTATTAAGTAGATTGCATTTAATCGTCCCTCATCTTAGTCTTTTGTTCAATAAATAACGTGCCAAGTATGAAAGTAGCTACTAGGATACATTGGCGTTAGATTTACATCAATCCTGTTCATAACAGACTTGCCCTGCAAAGGAAACAAGCAAACAAATGAATAAAAGGAAAAAAAAAAGACCACATGATTTATAGTTACCAGCTACTTGCAAGGGAGGCGAGTGTCTTTTACCTTTTCTCATCATCAGAATTATTTCCTTGGAGAACATGGCCAGAATTGAGCCTCTGCCAAGTGTTTTCCTACCAACCCAGCTGCAGAAAACCAGCAGTTGGCATTACCAAGTAAAATCTGTGTGAAACCCTGCAGCACCTCCAGCACCTCTGGCACCTGTATCCACGATGACCCAGAGTTATCTGAGGAACAAATGGCGTCTCTCAAAACAATCAGTTCAGTAACCAAACCATCAAGACCTGGGATGCCGTCTGATCTTTGGATCTTCTTAGTATCCGCCTTTGGCCAAAAACTAACTAACAAACAAATGAAAATGCCGTTGGGTGATTCAGGCCTCAGGGACCTGCTTCACCATGGTTACGAGTCTAATGTAACAAAGACAACAAAATGGTAGCCATAGTGTTGGTGATATTGGGATATGAAGTTTAGATAATAATGGCTCCATAATAATGACAACGATATTTATAAAACAAACATTTCTATGGGTGCCCGGCTGGCTCAGTTGGTTAAGCGTCTGACTTCGGCTCAGGTCATGATCTCACAGCTTGTGGGTTTGAGCTCTGCATCAGGCTCTGTGCTGATAGCTCAGAGCCTGCAGCCCGCTTGGATACTGTATCTCCCTCTCCCTCTGCCCCTCCCCTGCTCATACTCTGTCTCTCTCTCTCTCTCTTTCTCTCTCTCTCAAAAATAAATAAACATTTAAAAAATAATAAAACAAACATTTCTTAAAGAAAAACTTTGTAAGTGAAAAAGCACCTCAATTTCAAAAGAATTCATATCAATCTTGTAAAACTGTACCCTTTCTTTATAGCATAATTATCATCTTAGTTACTAAAGCCCCAAACTCAGGAATTGTGTTGGATTCTTTCCCTTCCTTTCATATCTGGTCAGTAACAAAAAATCATATTTATTATCCCTCCAAATTCTCTCCCACATGTGTCCTCATTCTTTTCATGCCTGTGTCCACTGGCTTAGGTGAGGCTCTTACTAACGTTCACCCAGATGATTTCAGGTTTGTCTCCCCTTCCTTTGGTCTCTTGCCCTCCAACCTGTCCTCCTTCATGCAGTTAAAACAATTTCTTGAAACACTGAAAAGATACGGCAATTTTCAGCCTAAGTACAGTTGGTATTTTCTAGCACCTGGGTTGATATGAAAACTCATATATGGAAATGCTCTCCAAGAACCTAATTTTGCTGCTGACATAAAGGAAAGAGTGATTCCATCCTTGAAGTTACAACATTCTTGAAGGGCAGGCTCAGTCTTTTCAGTCCTCTCCCGAACCTTCCCTTCTGCCTCTTCACATTTACTAGCTTTGCTGTGCTTACCCCATACAAACGTGTTCCAGTTCTCTGACCTTACTCTGGCCTTTCCATTCATTTGCCCATTTCAGAGAACTTTGACCATTTTAGTTTAGTAAATTCCCATTCATCACTTAAGACTGCTTGCATGTTTGGTGCTCTGAAGGTGTTCAAGAAACCTTTTGTATGTAGGGTTAGACTTGTTTCATATGGCATGACCATGTTCCAGGTACTGTTTAAACAATTTAAGTATATTATTTACTTCAGTTCTCCCATAACCCTATCTCTGTTTTATAAATTAGGATAATGAGGCACACGGAGTTAACGTTACATTTTCCAAAGTCATACATCAAACAGGTGGTAGAGCCAGGATTTGAACTTGGCAGTCAGTCCTGGAGTGTGGATTCCTCTTCTCTATAATCTTTTGACACTTGGGGCTGACATCGGGGTCAATATTTGACATGTAATTATTTACTGATCTGTCGATTCAGAGAGAAAAATTTGAACTGGTAGGAAATACAAAGTACTTCTCAAGTCTTATATTCAGCATCCAGAAGAATTAAAGCCATTCTAAAGTGCTGAGTGAGTGAAGAGTGGTTTCCAGAATATCTTTAGCTCCTTTTGGAGAACAAAGGTCCTGAAATAGTAAGATGATTTTTGAAATTGGCTTACATCCTTATACCATCATATCCACGTATGTTTTTGATAGTTTATTAATCTAGAAGGTAGGGGCCTGAAGAGAATTTTTGATAGTTTGAGACATGAGTTTATTTAAAGTACATCAAATCTTGTAAAACAGAGCCATAGAGTCTTAGGACCAGAAGGAATATTGTCTTCCCTAATGTTCTTATCCGGTAGAACTTCTTCAATCAAAATTTAAAACCTCAATAAGGTGTCATTATTATAATGTTATCTTCATCTTTTTTTTGCTCTCATGAAATTTAATCATGACTTTAACACCTAATTTTACAATTCTCAATACACTGCATTAATTCTGTTATTGAATGTACGATTACAAGAAAAATTTCTGGCTGGTATAAGCCTCATTCCAGTTTTCATAAAACCGAGTGATGTCGCCATTCCACAGCTTCACGCTTCTGACTATGCATCGCGAAGGCAGAATTTGGAGTTCAGAGGCTGAGGTCCACACCCTGGTTTTCCTAGTGCTGTCAGTCACAATGCTTAAACACCACACCCTTTAGCTACCTCACGGGAAAGACCACTTGCGTGTCACCTGCCTGGGTCTGGCAGAAGGGGGGTCAATTGATTGGGTCGCCTTGGCAGTAAATCTGGCCCAGTTGTTTCCACCTGAGAAATCTGGAAAGAATGCAATGAAAGTGTCGGACTTCTCAAAGTTGCAGGACAAATGAAGAACTGAAGAATTTTCACTGAAGAGGGAAGAGCCCAAACACAATCTGTTTGGTGTTTGAACAGATGTCAGTGTTACAGCCATCAACGTACCTAAACTTTACAAAGTGAGTGTTTCCGAAATGTGAGTTTCCATAGTCAAGAAAAACCATTTGTATTAGAAAGAGATGATTTTTTAGTAATACACTGGTGGATGTAAGAAAATGCGTCTCCTTCTGGTTGGAATGGCATTGTCTGTACTCCTTCTTGAAGCAAATGAAATCCACATTAATGCATGATATTAAAATGGGACAAAATGGCATTAACCTATGTGACAATCTCATAGTCAACAATGAAAAATACATTATTTAGCAACATACTGTTCACTTTTCTGTGTTCCCAGTTACAATGAATTTAGCTCAGTTTCTTAGATATCTCTTTATCTTTGATTAGACTTGACAGACTGCCTTCCCTAGAATGGTGACTTAATAAGTGTTGATTTATTAAATCCACAGATTCTTTCACACTTCGAATGAATGTCACTGCATGTTTTAGTGCCACCTTATGTTTAGTTGGGAATTATCTATGACATATTTGAGTGTTTTTCTGAATGTGGTTTATTGGCCATCTGTATCAAGATCATCTGGAAACTTGGTAAAAGTACATGTTCTTGGTCTACCAGAAAACGAGAATGAAAGTCTAACCATCTATTGAGGGATATGGGCTAAAACTTCTAATTAATACTTTGAGCATCTAATAATTAGAAGTTCTTCTGTATTAGATCCATAAAACCAGCATAATCAACTGATGAGTATATGATAATTAACTCATTGGCTTTAATACAAATAGTGTCTACTTAGTAGAAGACATTTTTTCATGGCTAAATTGTTGAGTAAATTTCTATCGGACACTTTTACACTGGCTGAAATTAATAGTAAAGATAATTATTTCCAGGGGCACCTGGATGGCTCAGTTAGTCAGGCATCCGACTCTTGGTTTTGGCTCAGGTCATGATCTCATGGTTTTGTGGGTTCGAGCCCCACATCGGGGTCTGTGCTGACAGTGCAGAGCCTGCTTGGGATTCTCTGTCACCCTCTTTCCCTGCCCCTCCCCTACTTGTGCTATCTTTGTCTGTCTCTCAATATAAATAAATAAATAAAAACTTAAAAATAATAATTATTTCCGGTTAAATGCCAGTAGGGGATTTATAGACATCTACACTTCTATCTATGTATATATCTCTATTTAACCTACTGGAGAATTAGGTGATAGGAAGACAAATAACATCATGAACAAATTCTCCTTGCCAAGTGTTAAGATCAACTCTCCTATCTGATTCTCATAATTTAAAAGGTAAGCATTTTTTTTTTTTTGGTCTATTTTACAGATGAGGAGAAAAAAAACACCAAGAGATGATATGACTTTTTTTTACATTTTTACAGCTCAAAAGACAAGACCCAAAGACAGGGCTAGTTAATATTTAAATTCTTGTATTTCTACTGGAGAATGTCTCTAGTTTTTGACTGCCATTGTCTTAAAAGATGAGTGTAACGTACAAAGCATTAATCCCAATTAATTTTAAGGTCTGATTAGTTTTTAAGGTCAGCTATATTTATATAAGTGGCATTAGCCCCTACTTTAAGACAATTTTTTTAGAACACCGACAGATAAAACAGGCAACAAGTGATTACCACCACTGCAGAAAGATGAAATACAACTACTTTGAACAGTAAAAATTCAACTGCTCATAAATTGTAATATAGTACTTGTTAACCACGAATGTGACATTTGCTTAATAGAAGTTTCCATAGTTTCAGCTGAGGAAAGTTTCCAGTTTCAGCAGAAAGAGAAGGAAATCTACTAGAAGCAGTTAAGTAGCTGGTGTTTTGTTGTTGTTGTTTTGTTTTTCCTAAAAACAAAAAAAAATGCTACAAAATGTTGCTGATCTCCAATGGCTGCTGTGATGGTATCTGTGACAGGATGCTTCCAAAGAATAAGCAATTTCAGATCTTTCCAATGCATTTAAAAAAAAATAACTTCACAATTGGTGAAATGACTAAACATATTCTAGGAAGAACTGCACCAAAGTTCGTTAAAGAATAGGAAAAAATTGTGTCTGTTAACCTCCGTAGTCAGCAATAGGAAACAAAAAACAAGCTCAAACTTGTAATGTGTACTGTGTTTGCTGTAAGTAAACACAATGGGCATCAAAAAAAATAGCCTATTTCTGAAAGTGGGCTTTGAAGCTGGTTCAGCTGCTTAAAAGGCAAATTTTCCAATTGTCCTCGGTACCTCCAGACCCAGGATGTTGGTGCAGGGTCATTTCCTTCCTAGTCTGAGCTTGCTTAAACAGGTGCTGTGCAAATATAAAACCTCATTATCCCACTTGATAGGAGCTTATTGTTAGAGAACACAAAGACAGCGATCCATTTGAGTAGCTGATTTTCTCCTCTCACATGTATTTATGTTTTAGAAAGACAATTTAGGTAGCTTTTGAAAAATGTTCACTGAATATTTATGCACCAGATTTCCACAGTAAGCATTTCTATAGATGGGGTTGCGTAAGGAAACAGAATTTTCTTCTAAGTACTGGTCATAAAAGTTGTTAAGTACCATTAATTGCAAGCTGTTTATTTTGGAGGACAAGGAAGACTTCTCTATGCCTTAAAATCGCACTTATTTTAAAACATGTGTTTCTGTCAAATGCGGGCAATATGAGAGGATGATATATTGATGGTGATATTGTGAATTAGTAAAATTTGTCACCATTCACAGAGCACTTTAAAACCAGGGGATTATTGGCCTTATAGTTAACTTTGTGATGGAAAAAATAGCATGTGTATTGTGGAAACCAAAGCTCAGAGAGATTAAGCAAAATCCTGGAGTCACGGGGTCTTGGCATATAACCCCAAGCTATAACTACTAAAGTACAAGTAACAACCTCTGTAATTATTCTGCTATAAGAATGTGTAAATACATGTGTGTGTGTCTGTTTCTTTTTTGGCCCAGTATAACAAGCCTTTACTAAAGCCATATTAGGGGTGTCTCCTCTGCCTCTGTTTCTCTCTCTCTCTCTCTCTCTCTCTCTCTCTCTCTCTCATATACTGGGGGATGCTTAAGGAGAATTCAGCATGCCTGCTTCCTGTTTTCTAATTTTCTGCTTCTCAAGAAACGCTCTGACTCAGAAATTTTATTCCCAAGCATTTGCTCTGGGAAGAGACTGACTTCAGTAGACTATGTAACCTCTCTAGATGCCCAGAACTTATAATTGCATCTTTGAATAAATAAATCTCTTGGGCAACTTTTCTGTCCCTCCTCAATATGCTATTAAATTCCAGCTCAACACCAAACTAGGGTCTGTTGAAATTCAAACACTGAATTTCAGGATTACAAACACTAAAAGGTAGACCATGGTTCCCATTGACCCAAACTACTGCATGCCCCTGGGACAAAGTTCTCCTCAGTGTTACCTTGGTCATGGGATGATAAAATGAGTTGTGTGACTCCTGACATTTTCAGGGTATCCAGAAACCAAGATGCCGAACCCCATATAGAAAATCACCTGGACAAGCATGATTCTATGGTCATCACAGAACAGCATGTGCTACATGGAATTCAGCTTTGCATCATGTTTATAGATGGATATTATGTCCCTTCCTTGGTCCCCTGGAGTAAGCATCCTTAGAGGACAAGGACCCATTACCCAGTTCAGCCATCACTGGTAACTGGTGGAGATGATGATGCACGTCTGAATAAAAGGATGCTTAATGGAACCCAGGACATTAACCAGATTTCAACAAGTAGCCCTTGGGATAAACCTACATATCTTAAAAATGGACAGCAAGGCAGCTTCTTTGGTCTGCTACCAAATGCAAATATCCACCCCTCTTGAGCACCAAGAAGCTAACACATCCAGTCATTTACATTACAATCTACTTAAATAAAAACAGTTACATTGTCAGAATGTTTGAGGAATGGCTCAACTAGTGCGTGTTTCTCTTCTTTCGGGCTGATTTTGATCTTCCGTTCAACGCGTTTAGGTTCTCTTGTAGTTCTGAGGTCAATTCTGATGAAATGCCCTCTTATTTACCCTTAATGACTATGAAGTTATTCTGCTTTTGCCTAAGATATCAATTGTATTGCTCATGACTGCAATTTGAAAAGGCTCTCTCTGTCCCCTGATTCCTTCTCTTTTTGGAAACCAAGTGGCCCAGGAATATACACAATTGTATTCTCCAGTGGCTGCATAAAACTTGGTACCCGTTGTGCTCGCTTCGGCAGCACGTATACTAAAACTTGGTACCCGCAAATCAAATACTTACTTCCACCGAATTGAGTGTTATCTCTTATTTAAGTTCCCAACATTGAAAACTCCGGGTATTTACATGAACAATGGATGTGCCAATAATAATAATAATAATAATAATAATAATAATAATGACAACAATAACAACTATTATTATCATCAGGGTATCCTGTATGATACTCTACAGACTTTCTTTCCAGTAAGCAATACTTGGCTTTTTCAAAATCACAACAGGAAATTTGGGACAATAGGAAATAATTTCTCTTAGGATCTACCATGTGTCAGATATTGAATAAGGGATTGGGGCTTCAACTCTGTTATGTCATTTATTGTTTCTGCAAACACTGTTGCAAATCAAGAAGCTGAGCCTTGGGGGGCTACCAGCTAGCTCAAGCTTGTTGGTGTAGGGCCCCTGTGAGAAGCTTGGTTTTCTCTAAACCCTGGCGTGGTGCTGTTGTTTTCACTTTAGTGTTTGTTGTTGTTTCCTCTTATAGCATATTATGTATTGGGCACTTAAATGGATTTGTGTTATTTTAGCCTAGTCGATGGCATCCATCTGTCATCAGAATAGGTGTTGTGAATTTCATCACAGACTATCAGCCCTGCTGTCGTACCAGAAACTATGGGTTCCTCTTCAGTCAGCACCACGGTATAGCTATCTGAGAAGAAGCCTTGCCAAACAGCTGAATCTTCCGTTAGTTGTTATTCGGATCTTGCCAAATTTATACTTGAGAAGATTGGCATTGAGTGTGATCGTTTAAGACTCTTCTTTTATCTGTGTTATCGAAGTTCTAAACCTAAACGAAGTTAGATTAGCAAAACAGAAAACTACGCACACATGTATGCTTAAAAGCCCATTGAAAAATAGTCACTAAGCGATAAGCCCATATTATTCCTTGGCCTTTTATTGGAATCCAGTATGTAAACATACAATAAATAGCTGACAGTATTTTGTAAAAGCAGAGGCAAAAAACTTGTATTTTCACCACTAATTTTTTCTCCATATCGTAAATTTTCCTTCGGGATGTAAGAGCAAGGAAGAAAAATAATAGCTTTGTCTTTCCACCAAGAATAAATATTCCTATTTTTCACATGGTGCACAGATAGGAGTTACTATACTTCTCTTTTCTATTGGATATCTAGGACGGTAATGTCAAATTCAGTTCTGTGCTGGATTGCTAACATACTTTCATGATCTTCATCTGGTAGATTTCTCTCCCTTCAGTTTTTGGGTTCTATTCACATTTTTTTTTTTAATTTTTTTTTCAACGTTTTTATTTATTTTTAGGACAGAGAGAGACAGAGCATGAACGGGGGAGGGGCAGAGAGAGAGGGAGACACAGAATCGGAAACAGGCTCCAGGCTCTGAGCCATCAGCCCAGAGCCCGACGCGGGGCTCGAACTCACGGACCGCGAGATCGTGACCTGGCTGAAGTCGGACGCTTAACCGACTGCACCACCCAGGCGCCCCATCTATTCACATTTTTAAAGCATCTTTATACAAACTGTCATACACATATACATCAGCTAAGCTGAACAAATTTTTTTTAATTTGGCAGGTTTATGCCATTAAATTATACGTTGTTATAGTGAGGTTGGGGGTTTCAAGTTAGGACCTAGTATGCTTGAATCAATGTTGAGGACTGTGAAAGACCCAAAAGCTAAGACTAAGATGTTGTCCCTTGACCTCCAATCTCAGTAACTAAATACAATGCAATTAAGCCTGTACAAGATACAAAATGGTAAGTTCAGTTCATCTAAAAGTCCAGAGAGAAAGCATAGGTGTTACTAATAACAGCATAGACTTATGTTTTCTAACTATGGGCCAGACACTGTTGAAGGTACTTTATATCTACAAATCCATTTAATCTTTACCACCAGCTCATCAGTTACACACTCATATTATCATCCACATTTCTCAGGAAGGGGAATTAAGTCACAGAGAGGTTAAATGACATGTCAAAGGCACACAGCTTGTAAAAAACAGAACTGGGGATGAGCCCAGGGAGTGTGGCTCCTGAGTCTCTACCCTCAAGCCATATTCTGTGTTTCCACTCAAAGATCAGAAGGCCTGGGGCCAGTCACGAGACAGTCACGGGAACCAGGACAGTTTCTTAGGGCTATTCAAGATTTAACATACACACTGATGTTTAGAACAAAAACAAAGGATTCATCTTGGGTTTCTTCTTTATAAACAAATGTCATAGTGTTTCTCGGGTTCAACTTTTCTTTCCTGTTAAAAACCCTTTACAGTTCATGGAACAGCTGTGTGTGTGCACCAAAGATTAGGGTGTGAGGGAGAGAAGGAAGAAAATTTTACAGGCAAATGAGCTCTTAATTGATAATGAAATGGATTTATTCAATCACAACTTTACAAGTCTCATTACATTCAAATAATATAATTCAAAATTTAACTTTCTCTTTACTTTGTCACTACGGTACAGAGGTTTTGTGAAAAAAAAAATAGACCTTCACGTTCAATTTGGGGGAAAGGGTGGAGAGCAGAATCGTGGATGGCATTTAGAGCCCATTTGCACTTCTTCGGAGAAGTTGCGTGTGACACATCATCGGGGCAATGGCTCGGCAGAAGGGCAGCTCTGGGCCACCATATAGGCTGCTGGAGACAGTTCTCTGGCAGCTTAGTGTTCCTGAACAAGCTGACATTTTATGGGGACTATTAGAAATGCATGAATTCTGCACACAAAATGTCAACTGATATATTAAGAAAGAGCAACTCTCTGTGGTCACCAGCAGTAAAATTTCCTTAGCTGTTACCCCATTCTGCTTCATAGATACATTGTATATACGCTTGTACCATTTCAGATGAGATCACTTGACACTCCAAATACACATTCAAGTTAAACTTTTGCAATAAGAGAGTGAAACCTTAAAGAGAAATGAAAATAGTATCATTTCTCCATCTTCAGTTCAGAAACCAAGGTCATGGATTATGAATTTTAAGCAGCCGGTATATCACTCAAAAATCATTCTAGATATAAGATGGCATCTTTATTCAACTTGCTTATTACTTTTAAAGTATGTTCTCGCTTAATAGCCTTTTGCTTTTGACATGGAGGGCTTCTATAAATTGGATACTAATGCAAAAAAATTAACCCCTATCGTAAAGCAGTTGAGTTGAATAGCATTTTGGGGTTGAGCATTATAGTCAGTGAAGCTGTCTCCCACTATGTCTAGAAATTCAGAGAAAATTGAATGTTTGAAAAATGCGCACTTAGTATTTATGGAACCCTGGCAGTATGACATAGCTGAGGAAGCTATTCCCCAAAGAAAATGAGATTCCCTCCAAAGTGGGTCCCTGGAGTACACAGACCACCAAATACTCAACGTCAGGCACAGCAGGGTATAACAGTCTGCTGATGGCACTCCCCTTGTCCACGACTCAGCTCACGTGCTCACGTGTGGCATCGCCAATCCACGACTTCAATTCTGCATTCAGTGTACCTGATGCCAGCCTCCTTGTCACAGATAATGCTGCTCAGCATACACATCTATAGCTACTTTTCCATCACATTGAATTCCATTTTCTCCCCACAACCTCCAAGACTCCTTTTCGTTCAAACTACATGTAACTAATGTCATCTCTAGGAAGGCGGCTTTAGATGACTTACTCTAGCTTCTGCCTAAAAACAAGCAGTCATGAAATCGTTAAATTAATTCTGATGCCGCTACAGTCAGTTTTATTTACTGGTGTACAGATTTAAATTTTCTTTGGTACACAAAGTGAAAAAAACTACAATGTTCCCCAAACAAAAAGAAGAGAACACTCCATGGAGAAAGCCCACAGAGAACTTTGGAGTTTCATCAGTGCATCTGGTTACACAGAAAAGCATCACCTTTTGGTTTTATCAAAATAATTTTTTTAATATTTATTTATTTTTGTGAGAGAGAGAGAGACAGAGCACAAGCAGGGGAGGGGTAGAGAGAGAGGGAGACACAGAATCTGAAGCAGGCTCTAGGCTCCAAGCTGTCAGCACAGAACCTGACATGGAGGGAGGCTGTGTAATCACGACCTGAGCCGAAGTTGGATGCTTAACCGACTGAGCCACCCAGGTGCCCTTAGAAAAGCATCACCTGTTGGGTTTAAATGAGAAGGTTGCTCATGTCATTACCCATGACTGGGAAAGCTGCCACTTGTGAATAATTTAGAATTTGAATGCGATGGCATACATAATAGTATTCGGTTTCTGCTTTGTTACCTTGTTGATCTGTCATTTTGTTGTTGTTCTATAAAACGGGTTTAATTATTTTCTAAAGAGACTGTGTTGTTTGAACGGAAAACGGAAATAGACTTACAATGGAAATTTTTAAAAACTGTGGTTAGTGGTGCCCTGACTCATAAAACCAAGAGCACGGTCTGTCCAAAGAGGGGCTACTACAGTTAGGAGAGACATCATTTTCTCTATTGACTGAGATCATTTCTGGCATAGTTTCTCTATTGAGTGATATGAAACATAGACTTAGGAACATAAATCAAAACTTCTTCCTCATTTTGGAATTGTAAAATCATCCCATCATCATCCTGCTAGCCACAGTGAGCAAATACAAAGCATACAAAGGACATATGGTAGAATGTTCCAGAATTTGGTTTCTGCACCCACACAGATTTGTGTTTGAATCCTGCTCTATCACTTCCTAATGAGTGATCATGGAGGAGGTGCGTAACTCTTTAAAATTTTTTAAAAATTTTTTTTATGTTTTATGTTAGAGAGAGTAAGCCAGCACGAACAGGGGAGGGGCAGAGAGACAGAGACAGAATCTAAAGCAGGTTCCAGGCTCTGAGCTGTCAGCACAGAGCCTGACGCAGGGTTCAAACCCACGGACCATGAGATCATGACCTGAGCCGAAGTCGGACGCTTAACCGACTGAGCCACCCAGGTGCCCCTGCTCCTTAATTCTTTTAATCTCCGTCTCCTTGTCTCCCAAATCATGATAAAAATAGTCTCCACGTCACAAAAATTTTTTTGAATAATAACCTGAGTATACACACAAAATATTTAATGCTCTGTGTGACTAGCACATAATGAATAACCAATATTTCAGTATTATTAAATTAGCATCTTTGATATGACTGTTCAATTCCATTTTCCAAGGTATTAGAAGCTAAATTCAGTAAAGGTTTGAACTAGCAAAAATATAAACAGCAAAATTCTTACACTATGGAATATTATCTTTCACAGAAAACTTTCAGAACATAAGTAAAGCTTAAATTGAAATTACATGTATGAAAATTGTAATTATGCCATTAATTAGCCTATTTTAGCCTACAATTTATTCCCTAGCTAAAGAGAAGAAAGGAGCCCTTTTAACTTTGGGAGAAATAAAAATTAATATTTTAATAAAACATCTTATCATAGATGGTCATGGCAAAACAGACAAGACAAGAAAACAGTAAAGTATGAAATGCCAGCACCTGTAATCCTAGTCATTCACAGATGACTACATTCAGTTCTTTAATGTATTTTCCTGCAGTCTTTATGATGTAGTATTTTACACAGTGGATATTCTATTGTACATTAAATTTTATGTCTGCTTTTGATGTTAAACCTTATAGCATAATAATTTTCTACATCTTTGGGAACGCTTTTTAGTATCATTATTAATATTTCAAAAATTTTGCATTTTACATGATACACTATAAATGCATATGGTACAGTAAATGTTTGTAGGAGTCTATGTTTTGTCTGACATTTAGAGAATCTGACCAGACACAAATTAACTTAATTATGTCCGAACACAATTTTATTTTTTATTTATTTATTTTTAATACATTTTTTCAATGTTTATTTTTGAGAGAGAGAGAGACAGAGCGTGAGTGGGGGAGGGGAAGAGAGAGGGGGAGACACAGAATCCGAAGCAGGCTCCGGGCTCTGAGCTGTCAGCACAGAGCCTGATGCGGGGCTTGAACCCATGAACCGTAAGATCATGACCTGAGCCGAAGTCAGAAGCTTAACTGACAGAGCCACCTAGGTGCCCCCAATACAATTTTAAAAAGGCACTATTGCTCGTTAAAATTCTTAAGAAAATCTTCATTAAAATGGGAAACTGGGGCGCCTGGGTGGCTCAGTCGGTTAAGCGTCTGACTTCGGCTCAGGTCATGATCTCGCGGTCTGTGAGTTCGAGCCCCGCGTCCGGCTCTGTGCTGACAGCTCAGAGCCTGGAGCCTGTTTCGGATTCTGTGTCTCCCTCTCTCTGACCCTCCCCCGTTCGTGCTCTGTCTCTCTCTGTCTCAAAAATAAATAAACGTTAAAAAAATTAAAAAAAAATAAAATGGGAAACAATTTTTTTTGAGTTGTTTAATTGAAGGATGAATAACACATCACTAAGGAATAAGACAAGTGTGAAGTTTTCTAGGCTAGCATCATCTTATGAGCCAAAAATATTGAGGTAGACACACAGAGTGTGAGACAGTGATAGTCTACCTTAACGTGAATAGTCAGTCCATGCTGGAAATGGTGTAAATTAAAAACGTATGATGTGTAGGGCTGCCTGGGTGGCTCAGTAGGTTGAGCATCCAACTTCAGCTCAGGTCACGATCTCATGAGTTGGAGCCCCATGTTGGGCTCCGGGGTGACTGCTCAGAGCCTGGAGCCTGCTTTGGATTCTGTGTCTCCCTCTCTCTCTTCTGCCCCCCACCCCATTTGTGCTCGCTCTCTCTCTCTCTCTCTCTCTCTCAAAAATAAACATTATTTTTTTTAATACTGTATGATGTGGAGGGGGAAGGCAGAGAGACAAATGTGGGTGTCTTTTGTGATTATCTATCTCAACCGCAGGTAACTTCTTTGTGATTCATGAAGAGTAGAGGCCGTATGAAAAGGATAATTCCTCAAGAAATAAAAGATCACTGTGTCATGTTTGAAGGGGACTAAGTTTCTAAATACAGAACAATTGCTTAGATTTTTAAATAATTTACAAATTAATTTCACATGCCATATATTGCCGATTATCTGAGCAGAGTACTAAAAAAGGAATGTTTTCTTCCTCTATGGTAAGCGAGTTGATGAAGTTTCAGAGAGCTCTTTTATGCCTACAATTTTGTATTTCATTTTGTTTTCACATCCAAACAATGCAGCACTTGAAAATAAAATGTATAGGGAATTTTATTCTTTGACCTTGAAATTTTGTACACATTTTCGTATTGCCTTGTTAAATCGTTTTTATGTTGGGTAGAGACAAAGGATTGTTTGAAAGAGAATATATGTATGGTAGTGTACCAGTTACTATAGATGCGTAAATTACTCCAAAACTTGGCTGTGTAAAACAACCATTTATCTCATTGATGAATTTTCTGTTTCAGAAATTCCAACAGAGCACCATGGGAATGGGTCATCTAGTTTTACAGTGTCTGGGGCCTCATCTTGAAAACTCAAATGCCGGGGCTAGTGTTATTTCAAAGCTCATATATTCCCTACATCTGGCATCTGGTCTGGGAAGACTCAATAACTGGGGGCTGAAACAGCCGGGGATCCTGTGCATCTTTCTCTATGTGTCGTCTCTCCATGGTCTGTCTAGTGTAGTGCTCGGTGCATTCATGGTGGCCATATATATGGTGGTTGGTTCAGGGCTCCAGAGGTACATTTCCAAACAGAGAGAGAGCCGGAGAGAGAAATCTTATCGCCTATTATGACCTAGTACCTAGTGTTAGTACTCAGCATGGTACTCTGTTGGTAAAGTACATTCGAAGTTCCACCGAGGTTCAGGGGGCCTGGGTGGCTTAGTTGGCTAAGCATTTGACTCTTCATTTTAACCCAGGTCACGATCTTGCGGTTCGTGGGATCAAGTCCGCCATTTGGCTCTGCATTAACAGTGTGGAGCCTGCTTGGGATTCTTTCGCCCTCTCTCTCTGCCTCTCTCTCTCTCTCTCTCTCTCTCTCTCTCTCTCTCTCTCTCTCAAAATAAATAAATAAACAAAATAAAACAAAAACAAGTTCCACCCAGGTTCAAGGGAACATAGACTCTACCTCTTAGTTGAAGGATGTCAACATCACAGTGTAATTTGAGCATGTGGAATAAGCTGTATATTGGTGTGGTCCATCTTTGGAAAATATACTCCATCTCAGACATAGCGGCTACTGATAACTAAAATTTCCTTTGAATTCTAACTACCAGCTGTAAAATGTTCACCATTGCCTCTGAAATCCCTGTGTGCCTTTCTTTGAATGTATCACCCCCTCTTCTCTTCCCACATCATCACTTCCCCACATTTTGTCCTTTTCTTCATAGTTTAACTACATGGGCTTTCATGCCATCTCATGGTGGATGCTTGTACACACTCAGGTATGCAGATTTAGATTTCATATAATATAGATAGTACTGAATGCATTTGTCTGTGCCTTGCTTTTTTCCCCCAACCTGTGTTTTTAAGATTATTTGTCCATACCATTGCGTGTAGCTTAAGCATTTCACATGCAGTTTACTATCCCATTGAATACATATTCCACAAATTATCCATTTTATTGGTGTTGGACTTCGGGTTATTTCCAGTTTTGTTTTATTTATGTGACTATTATCAGGTGGGTATGAATATTTAAACATTGTTCTACATGTTTCTTGATGTACATTCAGGACTTTCTCTAGGGAATATCACTCAGAATGGAGTATTTACAGCAGTAAGAATGTATACTCTCCAGTGTTTATATTTTCACCTAAATTTCTTAGAGTTTTCCTTTCCCATATAAGGTTTCAGTACACATACAATTTGTGTGCATTATGTGCCATAAGGAGAAAGCTCTTTTTTTTTTTCCGAATGGATTTGGAATTTATTCTAGCACTGTTTTCAATTAATAAAAAAGCATTTAGGGGTGCCTGGGTGGCTCAGTCGGTTGAGCGTCTGACTTCGGCTCAGGTCATGATCTCACGGTTCATGAGTTCAGGCCCCGCGTCAGACTCTGTGCTGACAGCTCAGAGCCTGGAGCCTGCTTCAGATTCTGTGTCCCACCCCTGGTTTGCTCTGTCTCTCTCTTTCAAAAATGAATAAACATTTAAAAATTTTTTTTAAATAAATAAAAAAATACAAATAGTACAAAGAAAACTCATGTACTTTGTGCCCAGATTTACCTGCTATCCATATGTCCACGTAATAGGGGTGTGTGTGTGTGTGTGTGTGTGTGTGTGTAAATAACAGTTAACATGCCTCTTTAACTCTAAATACTTTTATGTGCATTTCCTAAGAGTAGAAGTATTATATAATTACAGTCAACATCAATTGTGTAAATTTACATTGAATCGATACTTTATCACCTATATTCCAGTTTTCTCAGGTGGCCTAATCATTTCCTTTGTAGCACGTTTCCCCTCTACTACAGAATCCAACCTCTGGGGTCAGAAATTACAGGTCTGTCATGTCTATTTAGACTGTAACGCTCTCCAAACCTTTCTTTATCCTTCATAATGTGGAGGCATTTGAAGAATATATTGTTTTCTTTTTTCAAGGAAACAGGCTTCATTTTATGTTTGATGTTGAAGTCTTGTCACATCTACAAAGAGGTTATGCATATGCAGTATGTCTCAAGGTTTCACATCTGGAAGGACATGATGTCCACCCTCAATATAACATTGATGAGCCAGTGAAGGTGTTGCCCTAATTCTCTGGTGTTAATTTACTTTAAAAAATGTTGTTGCTTTTAATCTCCTTCTCAACGAATAAACTATCAATGGGAGAACGCTTTATTTAATATCATGCCAATATCTCAAGCTCATCAAAATTTCTCCCTGATCTTAGTATCCACTGATGATGCTTTCCTGATCTAATCTTTATCATGGTGGTTGCAGAATGAAGATTTTCCAACTCCAGGACCTATTCCACATTTAATAGATAGGTTTCAGTATTCTATTGTAAGCAAGAGCCTTTTCTTCCCCTGTGTTTATTTTTATATTCATGTATGTATGTATCTGTTATTTATTAAAGAATGAATTTATTATTAAATATTACTATTAAATATTACATTTCTATTAAAATCATATAATGTAATATTTAAATTTATTTATGAAATAATAATTAATACCTATATTTAATGGTTTATAATTCATTACTGAACATAGTTATTTCAGTTCTCAAATCTCAGATTTGTTCTGTGGGAGCCCTCTCACTGTGTCCCCTGTGCGTTTGTGACATGCTCCCATTTGACTTCCTGACATGACAAAATATTCCAGGCTCATCTTGGATCTACTCTACCCTAATCATGGAATCAACTTTTTCCAGGGTGCTGTACTTCCTGTTTATAAGCACCATTTACTTTAGAGCCCATTGTTTTTCTATTCATCGGCAATGTCAACCTTGTTATAATAAAAACTTTTTATGTAGGGGTGGGTCCAGTCTTGAGTTCTCTATTCTGTTCTTTGTGTACTTGATTGTTGCTAAATATGTACTAAATCTCATAGTTTCCTGTTAGTCATCGTCTTGTCTGCTATTAGGACAGTCTGGGCTCTTTTTAGTTTATGCCCATTCCTGTAAAATTTGTAATTACTTTGCTAATTTGATTTTAAAAATAACCACTAGGATTTTGAGTGAAATTGTATTAAATCTTAAGTCATTTCTACAGATGTGTTACCTTTCCAAAGGATACTGAGCACTTTCTTTAATTGAATAATTCAGGATTTTTTTTTAACTGCTAATCATTTTAGGTTGGTTTTCCCCTGCACACAATGTGTCATTAATTATGTAGATGTAATTTTTTTTTAAATTTTAGAACCGTGTTCATAGATTATATCTTTAAATAAACACACAAATTGTTTGGGTTTGTTTTCTTATGTATAAATCCTAACTAGGCACAGCTTGTGTTTCACTCCCCTGTTTTCAATATCTATTATTAATGTGAGGATTATTTTTATTTTCCTCCTTTTGATTTCATTCTGATATCCATGTTATCGTGCCATAGATAGAGATCCATGCCTTAGATCTTGGAGCCGCCAGTTGGAAAATGTTAGGGTTACCAACTTTTGTGGTTTGCATGAGAGTGATGAATTTCTTGGATGCAGGAATTTTCAAGGTTTGAAACTAGGAAAGTCAGGCAAATGGGAATGATTTGCTCATTATGCACATGACTAAAGGCACAGGGGTCTTTTTGTTTTGTTTTTGTGTTTGTGTTTGTTTTTGTTTTTGTTTTGCCTAGTCTAAGGGTAGTATTCTCTTTGTGGGCAATAGGAATAGTATTATTCTTATTATTTGCTAATGCGTTTAAATGGATAACTGATATAATCTAGAAATAAATAAAGAAGTATTCTTAATGTAAATCATACCAAAAAGAGCTGCAGGCACAGATAGCTTCACCAGAAACTTTTACTAAGGAGTTAAGGAAAAAAAAAATGATGCCACACTAATACATTCTCCCAGATAAATGGAAGAAAAAAAGGGAGAAATGCTCTTTCAGTCTGAGTTCAGTCTATACGTTTATTTATTTTTTATGTCACCAAAATGTTGACTTAAAAACACATGACACAGGTCTTACAAAACAGGAAAATTTATAATTTTGAAAACCTAAAGAAATATTAACAAATAAAATCTAGCAAAATACATATTATGAGCAAGTTGTATTTAGTCTGAAAATAACCTTGGGAATATGTTTAAATCAATGTAATTTGACACCTTAATAGAATAACAGAGAAAATTCGAGAATTATCTCAAGAGATGCAGGTCAGTCAGTTTATAACATTAAATGTCTATTCATAATTAAAATCAAGGAATATTTTTATTCTGATACAAGGTAGCCATAACCAATGAAGAGAATGCATCGTACTTGATGGTAAAACGTTGAAAGCTTTTTCTTTGAGATCAGCAAGAAAAGGATGGCAATGGTGCCTGCTTTTTTTTTTTCAATACGCATTTGGGATCCTAGTTAGTCCATTAAAAGAATGAAAACAAAAGTTATACATAGAAAATAAATAAACTGTCCTATTTGTAGACATTATCTACACATATGTGCATGCCTATATATGTGTAGAATATCCAAGAGCATCTATAAATAATTCTTAGAATAAATCAGAGTTAGAAACACGTTTCTTGGATACAGGATGAATTTATTCCTTTCTACTTTCCATCCCATCCATTTCCCCCCACCCCCACCAAAAACCTTACTTAAATAGAGGGATACACTGTGTTAGTATATTGGAAGGCTCAGTATCATAATAATGTGAATTTGTCCAGATTCTACCAAATTTACCCAATCAAAACTCTAAAATGATAGATTGATGATCTTGTTAAACTGATTAAAATCATATGAAAAAGAAAAAAAAAATAAAAAAATAAAATCATATGGAAATTCAAAGGGTGAAGAATATCCAAAGAAAAATATCCAAGGTAATCTTGAAGAACAAAATGGGAAGACAGGCCCGTAGAGGGTATTAAGACATCATAACGTTATTATAATTAAGATAGTATGGTATTTGTGCATAAACAATTAGACCAATAAAATGATAAGCTCAGAGAGACATCCATATATATATGGACATTTAACTGATGAAAAATGTGTTCACAGAAAGTAGAGGGCAAGAAAACAGTGTTTTTAGTAAATTGTGCTAGATGTATTTGGTATTCACGTACATATCCATATCCACAGCTTATACAGAAATCAGTTTCAGTGAATTGTAGATCTGAATGTTAAAGGGAAAAAAAAAAGCTTCATAAAAGTAACAGGATAATTCTTTTAGACTTCTGTATGGGAAGATATTTCTTAAACAAAAGACATAAAAATTATTAACAATGTAATATTGATAAATTTGTTAAAATATTTTCTGATAAAAAACTTTAATGAAATAAAATGCAGTCAGTTACTGACAGAACACATTTGCAATTCACATAGTTGACAAAATTGCATCCGTGATATATAAATCAATCTTTCATTTCACTAAGAAAGAATAAATATACATATGACAATTGAATGGCACGTCACAAATGAGGATATATACATTATTAATAAGCATATGACAATGTACTCTAAAGTCATTAGGGAAATGAATATTAAAGCCATGAAATAACACTACTTTCACCAACAATGGGACAGACATAAAATTTACAAGAAATTTTATAAGAACTGGTGGTTGGAAAGAATGTGGAATGAAAATAACCCTTATGAATTTCTGTAGAGAGTGTAAATTGTTAAAAACAACCCAGAAAAAATTTAGTAGCACTTACTGTATTTGAAGATCTATATTCTGTATGCTGCTACAGTTTTACTCCTAGGTGTATATCTAAAAGAAATTCACATATATGTGCACAAAAAAAAGCATTTAATGGAATGTTTTTATTGGTATTATCATGACACATCAACTCTGCAAATAACCCATCAGTGTTAGAATGAACATAAACAATGTGTTAAATGTATTGAGTGCTGTAACATGAAGCATGAGAATGAATTGCCCTTACAAACGATCTGAATGGGGAAAGGAGAGCATGTTAGACAAGAAAAAGCATTTACTGTGAAGGATTGGTACACTTTACCCATGATTCTGTCTGCTTTTGTTTCAAAATTATGAATTGAAAAGACACAGATGAATTCGTAAGAAAAAAAATGTAGGCAGAGATAAAGTAGAATAGAACTAGGAGCAAAATTAAGATTCTTTCACTGATATTTGCAATACATGATTTTATTTAAAATATCTGAGATCGTGCTTTTTAAAAGCAGTAGATAACTGAGTACACACGGGTTATGATATTATTTTCAACTTCCAGTATTTAAGAAAAATCCCAAAGTAGCAAAAATCTCAAGTCAATAGTGATGAATTCTCAATAGTTTGATCAGGGCATTGATTATACATACCAGTGCTTCCTGGGGGTGCAAAAAGGCCCTGTAATAGATTCAGGACATTTCATCCTGTAGATAGAAACTATTGATTGTATTGAGCACGAATGACAATTATTCCTGCCATAGAGCTCTTAATGCATGCCCTCGTTAGCTTCCACGTGCTCTACCCCAGTGGTCTCCAAATTCTCCTCCTTAACCATGTTGACTTCATCCCATTCTACTATTTCTCAGCTTGAGATATTTTAATGCCTGCTTATATTTCTGCCCATAATCCCTCAAATCAATAGCATCATATTCCGGGACCCTCATATCCTCTGTTCCACACACATCATTTTTTGCATGGTCACCTCATAAGAACTGTTATGTCGAGAATTTATTGATTTATTTTTTTATCGATTTATTGATTTATTTTTTTTTCTGATAGTGTAATAAATTACCTAAATGTTTAATGTTATAAACAAACCACTCAGAATATACACTCTGGTCAGAGAACTGCTCTGTGTAATTCCATGCCTTTAAATTCCAATCAGACCTGATCTCTACCCAACATACAGTTCTTCTTTGTAACAGCTTCATGTAAGCTTGAAGAACATATATGCTCTTCAGTTGTTGGGTATAAAGTTCAGTTGGCATTACTATGAATGTATCAAATAGAGCAATATTTAATTATGCAGATTAAATTTTCCAAATCCTTACAGATTTTTTTTTTGTCTTCTGCAAAAATTGTGTTCAATCCCCACTGTGACTATGGATTTTTTTTCTCCTTAAGTTATGTCAAATTTCGCTTCACATATTTTAAGTATACATTTTTAGGTTCATACATATTTACAGTTTTTATATTTTTCTGGTTGATTGACTTTTATCATTAAAAACATTCCTTTTTTTTTTTTTTTTGGAATCTCTGGCCATGCTGCTTGCCCTGAAATCTTTGTCCAGTATTAGAGTAGCTCGTTCAGCATTCTTTCAGTTAATGTCTATATCATATATCTTGCCATTCTTTCCCTTTCAACTTTTCTGTCTCGTTGTTCACTAGAAATAGGTTCTGAGACAAGAGAGGTGCATCCAGACTTCCTGGGGAGTGGAGAGGTTTACCTATAAATAAAGAAGATTGATCAGAGAGAGAAACTAACTACAATGTGGTTATGATAGAGGGTTTAGAGGATCCTATAAGAAGTTTGGGAGCTGAGATGACTCTTTCCAGCTGCCCATAATTAAAGGGAGGAAGTTAGGACTTTTATCCCCAGTAGTCATCGGCCACAGGCCACGTGTGGGAGGTGGTGTAACCTTGGGCAGGCAGTTCCTGCATTCAAGGGTAAATTCCAGTGCAGGCTGCAGCTGTGGGTGTATCTTCCCAGCAGTTGGGAATGGGTGCAAAAGCCTAACAGTGGGATCCGGGTGGAGCAAAATAGTATAATGAGAATACAATAATAGTATAATGAAATAACTATACTTAAGGTACATCCTTTCCAAGGAATCTATGATTTGATGTGCCCTTTTTATTAAATTTCTAATATTAATATTTTCATTGGAATATATTCCATTCACAATTAACATAACTATTGATATATGAGGTTGAAGTCTGTCATTAACTTTGGTTAGAAAACAAAAGAAATGTGATCCACCTATTATTCTATGCTCCTTTTTGCTTTTTGACTTTATTTTGATTAAGAATTATACCCTATGTGTTAGATGTGCTAATTAACCTTATTGTGGTAATCATTTCCTGATATATACGTATATCAAATCATTATATTGTACACCTTATACTGACAAAATGTTATATGTCAATTACATCTCCATAAAGCTAGAAGAAAAAAATGGTGTGTTTTTCCCTCTATTTGTTAGCTGTACGTTTCGTTAGTATTCAATTAGGTAGCTGCCACAGAGGCATAAATTAATACTTTTATTGCTTTGTAAAAAGTACAGAAACCTTGAAAGACTTTTGGAATATCTACTCTTCTCAAACCTACAGAACCATCCCCAAAACAACTGTGTGATGATTTTTACAAGGCCCCTCTCTAAATAGTTAGATTTAAAAATCGATAAATAAAAATGTATGGGACCATGTGAGGTACCATAATTACTATTTATTAATTAGTATTTAGAATAGTGAGGAGATATGAGGTACCTATGTACTTGTTTATTGTCCTAAGTGTGTATAAAGATTTTTCTTAGGTGCTAGACATCACTTTCTGTTTAGGTCTAGAAACCATCTATCTCTCCAAGGCTATTATCAAACATCACGTCTCACACTTGGAGAAAAAGAGAGCAAGGCTATTATTTGCTCTCCCGTGAGCTTTTCAAAATGTTTATATTGAAACAGTACAGAATTTCTTATCTCTAATTCTGCTTATTTAATGCAGGCTACATAATTACTCATGATGCTGCCTCATCCACTTGCTGCTTTTGTGAATCCTGGCTTCCAGTTCAAACACTGTGAATTGAACTCTGTCAGTGATGACCAAAAATATAATTCTTACCTAGAGTGTGCAGGAGAATGTAAGAGATGCTTCATTTTCTGGTCATGTCAAATTAACTACTCAGAATTTTATAGTCTAAATGTAGAGTAACACATCTCCCAGCTATGTCTTTTCTTGAACTTTTTAGGCTGTATGTCTCAGTTCCTAAGACGTGAGCCTTTTCAATGTCAACCTCACCCCTGTCTTCCCCACACTGCCACCAGCGAGGAGGAGAAGCAAAGGGGCTGTGAGCAGTTCTTTTTCAGTTCTTCTTCATGCCCCTCATCCAGCATGGCTCAAAACTGGTTGTTTATACTTAGCTCTAGGTCTATCACCCTTAGAATGTGAAGAACAAAGAGTTATGGAGAAAGGAGATTCTGTCTTTACAGCATGTCAATGTTCTTAACTCAGCAAGTCGTGAGGATGAAGAATCATGAAAATATTTACATTATTTTGACATTCTTTTCTCTCCTTCTCTAAGACAAGTTACTCACATCTTAGACTTTTATACCATGTCAGGTATGTTTCTTATGCTCTTTTCTGTGTTGTGTATAATTTTCTTTCTTCTTGATTGGGTCCTGATATTTTTTCTTACCTGTTTTTTAGCTGACAAATATTCTTTTCATCTGTGTCTAATAGTTTGCTAAACCCATTCTTTAGCTTTTTTGTTTCAGCCAGAGTATTATTTAATTCTATGAAATCCATTTGATTCTTTTAAAATTATTTCCCATTCTCCTCTGATTTTTTGAATCTTGTAATTCAGTTGTGTAAAAACATGAATTATAGTCACTGTGAAGTCTGTCTGATAACTGCAGTACCTAGATATTATGTAGATCTGTTTCCTTTTTTCTTAGTATTCTGTCACTTTTTTCTTCTTCATGAATGCTTTTTATAATTAAGTGTCAGATATTGTACATGAAAAATTGTAAAAATCACTAGAAATCCTGGATAGTCCTATGTCCTGGGGAAAGAATTTACTAGTATTTTTTAAGGCAGCTTGTTTAAGTCTCATTTCTTTTATCTTATCAGAGGTTGAGATTATTTGAAAATATAATTCAGGTCCTTGAAAGACTGGTCAATTTGGGGGTCACCTTTCCTCTTAAAGTGTATCCCTTTGAGGTTATAAACCAAAGCCTGTTTTTTCCTCCCTTTCTTCTTCTTCTTCTTTTTTTTAATGTTTATTTATTTTTGAGAGAGAGAGAGAGCATGAACGGGGGAGGGTCATAGAGGGAGGGAGACACAGAATCTGAAGCAGGCTCCAGGCTCTGAGCTGTCAGCACAGAGCCCGACGCGGGGCTCGAACTCACAGAGCGTGAGATCATGACCTGAGCTAAAGTCAGAAGCTCAACGGACTGAGCCACCCAGGCGCCCCCCTCCCTTTCTTTTTAATGTTTATTTTTTAGAGAGAGAAGGAGAGCATGAGCTGGGGAGGGGCAGAAAGGGGGACAGAGGATCTGAAGTGAAGCAGGCTCTAGACTGACAGCAGAGAGCCCAATGCAGGCCTCAAAATCATGACCTCATGCCTCATGCCTTATGACCTTAGCAGAAGTCAGATGCTCCATTTTTGCTATCCTCGTTGACAGCTTTCTCCCTGGGGAAAAGGACATCCAAACAGCTGGATCACCTGTTCTTCTTAGTTCTTTCCTGTGTCCTGGCCTGGCAAACGTTCAATGTCTTGGTAACTCTCTAATACTTTCAAACAGATTCTTCATCTTCATAGTCTAATTTTTGTTTTAGTAGATGAATGAAACAAGTAATTCTGCCATTACTAGTAGACTATAGCTGACAGATTGCTCTGAATTTGATGCAAAAAAATTCCAGAACATTCTAATTCAACATAAAATGCTATTATAAACTCTCTGCATCACATACAGCCGTTCTTGCAATACAAGCCCTGGGAACACATTATTTATCGAATATAAAACTATGCCATGTGGCACAAAAGTTGGAAATGACAGAACTTAACTGTCAAGAATCTTCAGCCACATATTGGGAAGGTTTAAAATTAGCATTTATATATAAGTAAATATTAGTATAAGGATAAAAGCAAATATTCGAATTTAAATTACTTTCAGATCCACCCGAGATTGATGGAGTAACTCTCTAAATCCATTCTAGGCACTTTTAATAATATTCATAAAAATTTGTGATGCAGATTTTTTTTCCTATTTTACAATGAAGACATTGATGTGACTTGGAAAGAAAGTTTCTTGCTTAGTATCACACAGGTAGAAGATGTTGGAACACGGATTCGGACACATATTGAAAGTGCACACTGTATGTTCCTAAAATTCTAGTGTTCCTTCCATTCTCTGATGCTGCTTCACTGAGCCACAATGCAGTCAGAACAATTACATATTTAATCTCTATTTGGGTTTTTGATGAAGTAACATACCTCTCACTCTACATTATTTAAGACAGAATATAAGTAGGCATGCAGATAAATTATACTTTTTCTTAATTATTCAAAACTTCAAGAATATATTGGTGAACTTAGGTTCTGCCCTTGCTCCTAAGTCATAATGATTTTCTTCTACTTCTATATTTGATTTAGGTCATGTATGAAGTGGCTTCTCTCCTCTATGGCCCCTAATCCAATGAGATTTATGTGGTTTGTGAGTCAACTTCTGTTTTATGTAAATTTATGCTTATATATCAATTTCATTTATTCACTATTATCAGGTCAGAACAATTTTTTCTCTGAATTAGGAAGAGAGACACAGAATTTTCAAAATAGAATCTAAATGTATCCCTAAGAATTTTGATAAATTGAAATTGCCTAAAACTGTCAGTAATTTTGCAAATCAGCCAGGAAGACATCCAAATTCTATTACAAATGCTTTTGTATGTCTATCTATTAAAGGAGGCAGGTGCAAATGATCAGACTACGAATCTATGGATTTAAATTTAGAATCTATTTTTTAATTATGCCATGACAAGATGGAGAAATTAACAAAGGATATGATAATAATAGCTATTCTTTCTGACTATTAAGTTTTGTTTCTTTGCTGGATTTTCTCTCAACACTTAGTTTTAATTCCATGGAATTAAAATATTTTTCGAGTCAGACACACATATCAAATTCCTATATATTTCACAATGATAATCCTTACCCTTTACTGATACTTTAGCATATCTATTATCTTTCCATGTATATGCTTTGTCACCATGGTAATGTTTTATCAGATGTCTCTAAAAAAACATTATCAGTTTCATTTCTTCTGTTTATTACACTATTTTCTTTCTGATTTCTGTGGTAAGACAATCTTCACATTTACCACTCTTATTATATGTTTTCTATAATTTTAATATTATTTGAAATCTATTTTCAGAGAGCATTTCTCTTTGAAAAGATAAAATCAATGAAACTTATGGGCACCTGGGTGGCTCAGTCGGTTGAGTGTCCGACTTCAGCTCAGGTCATGATTTCCGGGTTTGTGAGTTACAGCCCCACGTTGGTCTCTGTGCTGACAGCTTGGAGCCTGCTTCAGATTCTGTGTCTCCTTCTCTCTGCCCCTTCCCTGCTCACACTCTGTCTCTCTCTCTCTCTCAAAAATAAATAAATATTAAAAATATTTATAAAAAAATGAAACTAGCCAGAATTCTACCCATTCTTTGATACTCACAAAATTTTCTGACCAATACTTATTTTTCATTCAGGTTTGCCGTCTTTCTTTACCAATCTGAACTATGACACTAATAAACTAACCATTTGGGATGATGAATTTCAGTTTTCTCCTGATTCTGAATACTAATCATTATTTAGGATATTAAATGTTTTACAAATGTTTCAAACTATCTACTTTCTACATTCAAAAATCACTGACTACTCAAGATACTTTATTTTAATTTCATTTTAAAAGTTATTGTCTTCCTAAAATATAGCGTGTGTGTGTGTGTGTGTATAATTTGACTAAAAATTTATAATTATATGGTTTATCAGTATATGTGTTTATATTGTTCTTACCTATTTTTTTCTTGAGACAACTGGAGTGGAATTTTTTTTTTGTCTTTTTTATGTTTAGGTTTTATCTAATTAAGATAAAGAGAAATGCAAAATGAATAATCACTCTTCTCTTTTTTCTTCTTCTTCTTAAGTACCTTCCTATTTTGTAAATTAACCTCTCAGCTATTATAAATTAGCAAAATACAGCATTACTTATTTTAAGTTCTTCTCTCCGTGCCATTTTTCATACAAGGTCTTCTTCTTGGAAAGATCTGTACTCCCCTTTTCAACAAGAGTTTCTTCCAAAGCCTTCAATACACTTGTAACCAACATCCTCCGTGAGACCCTCCGGGTGGCTGATCACCATGGTGACTTAACTGGGTCTCCTCTGCTCTCAAAGCATCATTCACCCCACAAAGTAGGCAACCAAAAATGCTTTTTGAATTTTAATTAATGACTCTGTTTTACAGGAATAAATCATATTCACTACATATGACTTGAAGATCTATTATGATCCTGAAAGGGCTGGCAGGGAATTAACCATGTATGTTCTTACCAGAATGTTCTGGAACTAAATCCATCTTATCTGGCTTTGGAGCCCAATTGGCTTTGGTGTGTTTGGGGGAAAATCACTTAAACTGTTGTGACTCAAGATCTGTAAGATAAGAATTGTGGGTAGGGGCACATTTGTTTCTTTTTTGTTAAAGGTTAATTTTCCCTCCGGCCCTGTAGTCTCTGAGTTCCCTGCCTTCAAGGATCATGAGGTCATGTTTCCAGCCCCACCCCAGCACTTGTCTGACACCTAGCAAGCACTTACCACGTGGGTGAGATGATCGCGTGGTCGATTCTACAATTTTCAGTGCGCACGAGGATAGAACTAATTCTCAGGGCTGATACTCTCAAGGGAGAATCCCCAGCAAAGATGAAAAGTAATCTGAAGGGTGTGTGAGACAGAAAAAAAATAAATAAAAGGAAGGAGTATCCCAGGGTGTTTCTAGACAAAAAGTGTACCTTCATGATAATCACAGGAAAATGTTTTCTGGATGTCAAGGCATATGCAATATTTATTAATAAAGGTGTTTATGATAAATTTTCCTAAACATTGCAAATCTGTGCAAGACTTACGTTGGCCTCCCCTAATAAACAGAAGTGACTTTAAACTTCTGATCGGCTTGCCGGCTATTCTGGAATTTAAAATAGTTGGAATTTAATTCCATAATATTTTCCCCCCTGTTTCTCCCTCCCTTCCCCAGTCAGTTTGAAGCAAAACAAAAACTAACAAAAAAACCCACAACCAAAGAAACAAAACCGAGTGAATCTTTTGATAGGTCCTTGTGCCCTCTAGTGGCCGATCTACGTAGCACGAGTTCTGGCCAGTCAGGCCGGGGTGTCTAAATGGCTGACCAGCCCTTTCCTCCTCTCACAGGTGACGCTCTCCTAGGCTCCAAACACACAGTCTGCACTAAAACACTTGAAACAATGGCTGGGTCATAAGTAGAGAGAGTTGGTAAAACTTTTCAATCTTTTATCTAAACTTGTATCTACACTTTAAAAAAAAAAAGTATTTTTTTTTCAGAAGCAGTATAAGTGTGTATTCCACAGGAATACAGCATAAATTATATTAAAATGTTTCATTATCCCAGTGGCCAGAACCAAAGGGTTCTTCCTTATTACATTTTTATGACATATAGTTCAAATAATATGTATTTAAATGTATTTATTCAGTAGGCTGACTTTTTGTTACTGACTGGGAATATTGATGACTGACTAGGTCTAGCATGGTGTGAAAAATATAAAAGTTAAGAAAATAACTATATTTTGTATAAAATTACATCTACATAATTACTCCTTCGCCAAGTATATGTTAACCAACTTAACAACAATATTTTCAATTCAGAAAGGAAGATTCATTTGGAAAATAACCGTCAATTATTAGATATTTATTCATTCAGCACATAGTTAAATATAATCTGTGTTGTGCCAGATATTAGTATAGGACTGAGAAAAACATGGCGAATTCCTACATGGAGATAATGTTTCAGGAAATAAACACTAACTAAATAAATAATCATATTATAAATGTAAAAAGATAGCACTGTGAAAATGCTAGAAAATGGAATATGTAATATGAGGATGCTTAATAAGGGAAATTGTATTAGCTGGGAAAATACTGAGAGAATGAAGTCTGGGGTAAAGTCTAAAGGAATAACAAGCATTCTAAGAGCAATGATTTAAGGGTGAATTTGGGAAAAAGAGAAATATCTCTGGCAAAAGCAGATCTTGAAGGAGGAAGACAACATTGAAAGATTGAAAATAACAGACATCAAGAGGAATCATAGTGTTTAAAAAGGCAAGAAAGCTCAGTAGGCATCATCAGCATCATGGCCATAGAAAGAAAGGAAACTCAGCAAAACTAAAAAGGCAACTGACAAAAGGGGAAAAGATATTTGCAAATGACATATCGGATAAAGGTCTAGTATCCAAAGTCTATAAAGAACTCACCAAACTCCACACTGGAAAAACAAATAATCCAGTAAAGAAATGGACAGAAGACATGAATAGACACTTTTCCAAAGCAGTCGTCCAGATGGCCAACAGACACATGAAAAGATGCTCAACGTCACTCATCATCAGGAAAATCCAAATCAAAACCACACTGAGATACGACCTTATGCTGGTCAGAGTGGCTAAAATGAACAAATCAGGAGACTATAGGTGCTGGAGAGGATGTGGAGAAACGGGAACCCTCTTGCACTGCTGGTGAGAATGAAAACTGGTATAGCCACTCTGGAAAACAGTGTGGAGGTTCCTCAAAAAGTTAAAATAGAACTACCCTATGACCCAGCAATAGCACTGCTAGGAATTTACCCAAGGATATAGGAGTGCTGATGCATAGGGGCACATGCACCCTAATGTTTATAGCAGCACTTTCAACAACAGCCAAATTATGGAAAGAGCCTAAATGTCCATCAACTGATGAATGGATACAGAAGATGTGGTTTATATGTACAATGGAATACTACTTGGCAATGAGAAAGAATGAAATCCTGCCATTTGCAGCAATGTGGTTGGAACTGGAGGGTATTATGCTGAGTGAGATTAGTCAGTTAGAGAAAGACAGATAACCATATGTTTTCACTCATATGTGGATCTTGAGAAATTTAACCGAAGACCATGGGGGAGGGGAAGGGGAAAAAAAAGTTACAAAGAGGGAGGGAGGCAAACCATAAGAGGCTCTTGGATACTGAGAGCAAACTGAGGGTTGATGGGGTGTGGGGGAGAGGGGAAAATGGGTGATGGGCACTGAGCAGGGCACTTGTTGGGATGAGCCCTGGGTGTTGTATGGAAACCAATTTGACAATAAATTATATTAAAAGAAAAGGACATTTAGTATTTATTCTTAGAGATGCCCTTTATGGAACTTCAATTATGCAGTTGTTTCTTTCTGGAATTTTGTAACTTAAAATAACTTTAAAAAGCAGATTAAAAAAAAAAAAAAAAGAGGCCATTCAAAGCAACGCCCTCTACCCTGACATACATAAACACAAGAGCACATATGCAAAAACTACACACTGTTATACATGTTTATTATTTCTAACCAAGTAATTTAAAAGAAAATTGAGTATACAGTTTCTTTGGTATTTATCAACTGATTAAATCAGATACATTTAGAATAATGTTGCCTGTTCTGTAAAAAATATATCAACATCAAAGATATGATATCATGTTTCTTGTTTTTTGGCTGCTTCTTTTGGCCCTTTTTGATTGATTGATTGATTGATTGATTTGGAAGTTTTCTTATGGTTCCCAGTGATCTTCAATTCTTAGTGGTCCCACCCTTGTTTATTCCCCTTGCCTTAAAGTTGAACTGGATCCAGTTAGACTTGCTTCTAGAAGATAGAATTTGGCAACAATGACAGAATGCCTCTTCCTGGTTAGGTTACCAAGGATGATGGTTTCATCTTGCAGGCATTCTCTCCCTGGCTCTTCCTAGGTGAGGGCTCTGATGGAGAGGGTGAATGAGGGCAAGAGCTGAGGGCAGCCTCTGGCCGAAGGCCTGTGGGAACTGGGGCCCTCAGGCTGATAGCCTCCACGGAGCCGGGTCCTGCCAACAATGGGTAAGGGTGTTTGGATGCAGATCTTACCCCAGTTGAGCCTAGAGTGACTTTGCCACCCCCCCTCTCCCCACCCCCCCATCAGTGTCTTAATTGAAACCCTGTGAGTAGGGCAATCATTCATCCTGGTTTGCCTGGGGCTGAGAGGTTTCCTGGGATGTGGGCCTTCCAGTCTTAAAACCTGGCAAAGTCTTGGGCAAACCAAGATGAGCTGGTGAGATAGTAATTGTGAGCTAATAGCTGTGTGTTGTTTCCAGATGCTAAACGTGAGGGTAATTTGGTAGGCAGGGGTAGGAAACTAATACACGTCTATTCAGGATCCGCCTCAGGCATAAGGTGTCACAGGAAAACCTGTGATTCGTAAGTATGTGCTTAGAGGTCCTTCATCACATCCCCTACAGTATGCTGTACTTTTCTCTGTGACAACATCTGAAACTCTTCTTTCTGTTGCACCAGACCAGAAACACTCTGAACGCAGGGACTATGTTTATTCTCCAAGGAAATCTTTGCAATATTCAGAGCAGTTATCACAGTACTGGAACTGAATGATGTGTGCATATGCCCTGGCTGGCTTACTTAATACTCTTATGTGTACTATAAAAAAATGTCATTACTTAGGGAGACGATGCTTTATAAATCAAAAATACATTAGCTCAAGTAAATTTTGATCTTTTTGCATTATGACCAGATTTCTTGCATCTTTCCCGTGTTGCGAGAAAGATAAAAACTTACTCCTTTTTCTTTGTTTTGTTTTATTTTTAAGCCAGAGCTATTTTCACAAATCTGACTCCTCATTTTGTGGTTAAGGACACGATTAAGGAATCAAAGGACTTTGATTTTGTGATCAAGGTATTTCAGAATAAATTGACACCTGTGTTGAAGTAACAAGAAACTCATTACCAATAATATAGAAATAACTTCAAACTCTGTCTTCATTTCACTAAGAAGCATGGATATTCATCTTTGTGTAATGATGACTGAGTAAAAGAAACAGATATGACAGGGGCACTTGGGTGGCTTAGTCGGTTAAGCGTCTGACTTCAGCCTAGGTCATGATCTCACCATTGCCGAGTTCAAGCTCCGCATGGGGCTCTGCACTGACAACTCAGAGCCTGGAGCCGGGTTGAGATTCTGTCTCCCTTTCTCCTCTGCCCCTCCCCCACTCACACTCGGTCTGTCTCAGAAATAGACATTAAAAAAAAAAAAAGAAACCGATTTGACAAAATGGGAAAGCTTTATAAAGGATCGGTTGTGTCTGTCATTGGTAGACTTGCCTAGAGATCTGAAAATAGGGTTTGTAACAGACAACATTCAATCCTATTAACTTAATTGACGAAAACACCAAGTTATATGATTATTATTCAGTTCAGTCTCTAGGGGCCACATTCCTTTTGTTTAGTTTGAGCTCCGGGCAATTGTGGCTACAAATTGCACCAGTGCCATATTTCTGCAAGCAAAACACATCTTACATTTTTCTTTTGTTTCTTGCAAAGCTGTTTTTATATAATATGAGTCAATTATTATAGTCTTTCCATATGTAGTCTAATGATTGATTGATTTAATTTTTTAATGTTTATTTATTTTGAGAGAGAGAGAGGGAGCACGAGTAAGGGAGCTAGGGGAATAGCAGAAGGAGAGAGAGAATCGCAAGCAGGGGTTCACACTGTCAGCACAAATCCCGACACGGGGCTCGAACTCACGAAGCATGAGATCATGCCCTCAGCCAAAATCAAGAGACGCTTAACTGACTGAGCCAGCCAGGTGCCCCATGATTTCTTTCTTTTTAAGAGTTTACTTTCTCCAATGCCTGAACAGAGTATCAATGAAGTTTGCTAATATAAACCCCACCCGACCACAAATTCAACCCCCCACTCCTTTTGTTGGGCTTTATTTGTTGACTTACTGCTTCTTGATCTTCCTTTGGTTCGTTGGGAGCTATTTTCTACACTTTTTGGGGGGAGTAGGTAAAGGAAGCAAGATTTTTTTTTTAATGTTTATTTTTGAGAGAGAGAGCACAAGCAGAGGAGGGGCAGAGAGAGAGAGAGAAGAGACAGAGGATCCCACGCAGGCTTCAGGCTGACTGCAGTGCCCAATGTGGGGCTCGAACTCATGATCTATGAGATCATGACCTAAGCCAATGTCAGATGCTTAACCAACTTAGCCAGCAGGTGCCGCAGGGAAGATTTTTTTGTTTTTAATTAGTCACAAACAGAATGAAAATAAAGGTTTTATTAAATGGCAGAGTGTCGTGAGTGTTGGAGAGAGATGATATCATACAGGGATGCCGCAAATAGGAAATGCGAAAAAGAAAGTTCTTATATTTCAGAAAATTTAAGGGAAGCAGTTACTGCATAAAGTGAGATGTTGGCCTCAAGGCATTCTTATAAGTAATAATCCAAACATTTGTAGCTTTCTAGAGCATAAAATATAGAGAATATTTAACATTTACTGCTTTATAAGAACCAAGTATTGATGTGTTTATTGTATCTAATATGAACACTTTAAATGTTCATATTATATTTTCTTTGCAAACTTTCATTGAAAAGGAATTTGGTTAACAGTTTAAGTTCTTTATTAGGTATTTGAGACAAGTTACAAGTGATGTCCTGTGGGGAAAAAAAAAAGGAATTTATTTAATAGTTTGTAAAACATTAATATTTCTTGTTCTCACTTTAAAAATTGCACGATGCTTCTGAATCTTCATCTGTTATTCTAGCCTCTTTTACTTTTCTATGGAATTTACAGTCTTTACCTCATACAACCTATGAGAAATGCTGGGGGATTACTAATAAATAAAGTTTGAAACTTACTCATTTCTGAAAAGGATGTGTGCAATCCTGTTTATGGATTAATTCTCCCTTCAGAGAGAGCTATTTGTTTCCTTGTGTCAAAATGAACTACATTTTAGACCGCTAGTCAGAATGTATGTTTCCTATGGTACATTCTATTAAGTTAGCTGTTAGTCATCAAAGATAGCATGCGAGTTAGAATACATTGTATTTAGAAAGCTAGAGATTTAATCTCTCAGATTATATTATATGTTTCAAGTTTTATGCCCCCCAATCATAAAGGAAATGATATCTGGGGTATTTCAATAATACCCAAACTGTGCATTCAATTCATGGCTAATTAGGCGGAACTGGATCTTACCTACTGTTAGCTTCCTTTCTCTATCTTGCATTAATGGAAGTTGTACTAAATAAATACTCTCCAGTTGAACTAGTTAAGCCCCCCCAGAAGTATTCTCAAAATCATGAGTTAATGTTATATTTATATTTTCCTACCATTTCTATAACAATTAAATAATATTCTAAATATTAAAAATAGTTATCAGCCTGAGATCATTGCAAGAGGTCGGATTCATGCTAAGAAAGTCAAGAAATTTGAAATTTGGACACATTGATGATATGTTCACACACTAACATTAGCTCACGTTGCTAATGAGATGAATATTTTTAGGAAAAGAGAAGAATAATTGTGACAATAGAAAAGCTGCCTCAGGCCACTTTTCTCTACGTATCGATTTTGCTGAATCGTCAAGTTTGTTTTACTTCTTGAATTCCACATAAAGTAAGGTGTGTCCTTGGTCCCCTCACAGACTATATAAATTCTGCCCATAGCCCAAGTTCTAGTTTAAAAGCTAGAACTTGCTTCTTAGTTTAAATTGCTTCCCAGAAATTTCTTGGTGGCCGCGCTGTCCCGGATGCTTCTATGACACAGTCCTCTGTTATCAGCTACTATTCATTTCAGTTACGTATTGACTTACTCATCTGTTAGGCAGGGTAGCGTCCAAATTTTTGTGTGAATAAAATTACCTCGGCAGCTTCTGTACTTGTCTGTCTGCTGGAAAGATGTAATTTAACAGATCGAGGATGATCTACAGAAATCTCCACATCTTAGAGGACCATGTACCCATTCTGTTCAACTTAACCTATTTGCTCTTATGAAATATTACTTTCTCTATTTCTGCCAAACACACTCTGAGGACTTTATTCTCCTGCACCATGCCAAAAAACTCATGTATTTTCTGTAATTTTTTTCCAACATCTTGTGACACTGCTTGGCATCTTGGAAGACTCAAAAAGTAGTAGGCTATAGTTATTTTATTTCAATCTTCAATTTGTTCACTGTGCAAACTCCTTCCTAAGTATATCGTAAGCGTTCTGCTTTATGACCATGATCATCTCATTGAATTAAATTTAATTTGATAATTGTGTGGATTTAAATCTTGTAACAAGTCTTTAAATCTTTATTTCCACATGCGTGCATGGTTTTATTTTATTTTTTTTCATTTGTATGTTGCTTAATAGGATCGTGTTTTCAAGTCTATTTTAGTAAAGTAACGTGTAAAATAAAACTGAGACCTTATGCGTTTGAAATGAAAATAAAAGGCATATAGATCAGAACGGGAGAAATAAGACTGTTTTTGTTTATAAGTGACATAATCATATGTAGAAATGCTGAAATAATTAAAAAGAAAAAACCTCTGTAACTAATAAGCAATTGTAGCAAGGTTTCAGGATACAAGGTTAAGATATAAAATTCAGTCACTTTCCTATATACCAGCAATGAACAGCTGGAATTTGAAATTAAAAGTACAATACCATTTATAATAGCACCCCCCCAATGAAATACTTAAGGGTATAAATCTAACAAATATTTATATGAAGAAACTAGAGATACAAATCTAACAAGATTCATATGAAGAAACTAGAAAACTCTGATTAACTCAAAGCACTGAATAAAAAGGTATTCCAAGTCAATAGATACAAAGACTCGGGGCGCCTGGATGGCTCAGCCAGTTGAGCATCTGACTCTTGGTTTTGGCTCAGGTCATGGTTTCATGGTTTGTGAGTCCAAACCCCGCCTTGGGCTCTGTGCTGGCAGTGCAGAGCCTGCTTGGGATTCCCTCTTCCTCCTGCTCTCTCTGTCCCTCCCCTACTCTCACTCTCTCTCTCTCTCTCTCTCTCTCTCAAATAAAGAAACTTAAAAAAATTTTTTTTGAAAAAAAAAAAAAAGACTCAGTATTGTCAAATGTTAGTTTTTTCCCCCCAATTTGATCTATACATTCAATGGAATCCCAGTCAAAATCCTAACAATATGTATTTTTTTGGATATTGACAAACTGATTGTAAGTTTAAATGGAGAGGAAAAGCCCAAGACTAGCCAACACAATCTTGAAGGGCATATGAGGGAAATGTCTTCCTTTCTCCCAATTTTGCTGTGAAACTAAAAATTTCCTTTAAAAGTAAAGTCTCAACAAGAAAAAAATAAGTTTTAGGGGAGCATGGGTGACTCAGTTAAGCCTCCTACTTCAGCTCAGGTCTTGATCTTGTGGTTCATGAGTTCGAGCCCCGCATCAGACTCTGTGCTGACAGCTCAGAGCCTGGAGCCTGTTCTGATTCTGTGTCTCCCTCTTTCTGCCCCTCCCCATTTATGCCCCCCCTCTTAAAAATAAACATTAAATTTTTTTTCTGTTTATTCATTTTTGAAAGACAGAGAGAGACAGAGCACAAGCAGAGGTGGGATGCCCCTCAAAAGTAGACATTAAAAAAAAAGAAGAGTTGTTGCCAAAAGTTCATAGAAATGACATAGTCTAAAGTATGTTCAAATAATTGAATCTTCAATATACACATTTCTCCTGTGGCATCTGGCAGAAAGAGAAGCACTGAAATTGTCAGAGGATCTACTCACTACATGTAAGTGATAAACTTTTGTGATGAGCTGAGTAAAAAACCAGGGCAAAGTTATTTCAATGACCTCAGAGATGTTTCCTTCACTTAGGGTCATCACATGTAAAGTTTACCTTCAGTATAACAATGAGACTCAGAAATTCCCATTCATGCCCAGTTCCTTAATCACTCTGATTCCATTGTAGGCAAGAAAAAAGACAGGAGAGAACAGGTCAACACTGTGGTAATAATACTTTAAAGAATACTTTCCCATAAGAAACAAGAAATTGGGATGGTACATTTCATGGTTCTTTTCTATCTCTGCAGCCAAATGAAGTTATCCAACTAAGTATAGCCTTTCTGTGGAGTCTTCACCCTCAAAGATGTTACGACTCTATTATCTTCTCTCTCTTTCTCAGTATTGGCCTTCCAAATTTGTGATGATGTGTGCATTTCAAAAACGTTTTCCAAACACTGCACTCAGAAATGAACCATTTGTTTAAGAGGGTCAGAGTAGTTCAAACTTCATAATGTGTATAAATGTGTAAGAGTGGGTCAAATATTACCTTACACTTCTATAACCAAACGCAAGTTATTATGGTTATACTTAAAGGGAGGTTATTGTGACCTTGGTTCCCATATTTTAATAAATTATTACCATATTCAACAGTGAAAATTCAAGCATTTGATCAGAGGTCATTCTTGAGTTTTCATTTTCATCTAGGAACTAATTTGATTTCTAATATGTAGTCTCTCACTAAGTGCCCAAATTCCTGTGTTATTCTTTAATGCAGAAAAGAACATGATTCTTAAGTTCTTCAGACTTCCAGTTTAGACTTTTACATATATTGATAAGGATTTATAAATACAGGAATGACAAGCTCTGTTAGACATCATACAGCTTATTTTATGAAAGATAACTGTCTTTTTTTTTTAATTTGTTTTTCAACGTTTTTTATTTATTTTGGGACAGAGAGAGACAGAGCATGAACGGGGAGGGGCAGAGAGAAGGGGAGACAGAATCGGAAACAGGCTCCAGGCTCCGAGCCATCAGCCCAGAGCCTGACGCAGGGCTCGAACTCACGGACCGCAAGATCGCGACCTGGCTGAAGTTGGACGCTCAACCAACTGCGCCACCCAGGCGTCCCGAAAGATAACTGTCTTAAAATGAATATATCTTAGTCTGGAAGAACTGAGATTGAAACACTGTCTCTGGAGAGGAAGTAAAATAAGTAGAATATGCATAAATATTAATAAGTCCATTTTTAAAATTATTTTTGACTATCTGGGTTGAAAGAATAGATAGTATGAAATGGAAATAACAGGTTTGGTAATCACCCAAACCTAGGAGCAAACCCAGGCTTGAGCCTTTTCTGGAAACTTTTGGAATCTTAGGTTATGTGAAATTTTTCGAGATTCAATTCCCTAATAAGGAAATAATACCACTGAATTTTTTTTAAATAATAATATTATTTTTTTAAAATAATTATATATACACAATGTGTTCAATACGTGTAAAGTTTTCCTTCCCTTAGCTAAAGCCCCTATCATGGGTTAGCATCACTGTTCTCCTGAGTCTCTAGTTTAGTGGGCATTATTGGGACTTATGTTGGTTTTATGTAAATAGGCAACACAATGTGTTGTTAGAAACGTAGGATGTAGATTCAGAGGTCCTGATGTCAAGTTCTGCCTTGGGAGCACTTTTGCTGTGTTTGTTGGACACGTGACTTAAATAATGCTGGTGATGCTTTCTACTAAATCGTAGGTGTTTGTGAGCTCAAATGTGATAACAAAGGCAGACACTCTTTGCAAAACACAAAACTTTAGTCATTGCGTCTCAGTCCAAGGAGCTGAAAAATATGAGAGATGTATTTCTACGTGAAGGCTAGGCTAAATAACTGAACAATTCTGTTGTTTTTGCTACCTAACAGATAATACCCAACAAGGTTCAGTTGTTACTAATTGGCATTCATAATCTGTGTCCTGATCAAAGAAATTACTATGATATTTAGACTTATTTATGAATATTACTATGATATTTAGACTTATTTATGAATATATGCACCATCACATGGATTCACCTGTTTGAAATCAGATTCCTCAGGTTCCATGGTATCCTGGTGTCGAAGTTTGAACTTTGTGAGATGTTTTCAAAATTTATGAATGATTTAGAGCAGTCATTTAACATTTGAAACCTATGAAATAAGAATCTTTTTTTTTTAAATGTTTATTTATTTTTGAGACAGAGACAGAGCATGAACAGGGGAGGGGCAGAGAGAGAGGGAGACACAGAATCCGAAACAGGCTCCAGGCTCTGAGCTGTCAGCACAGAGCCCGACGCGGGGCTCGAACTCACGGCCGTGAGATCATGACTTGAGCCGAAGTCGGACGCTTAACCGACCGAGCCACCCAGGCGCCCCTGAAATAAGAATCTTTTAAAATAATTGTTTAGCTTTTCTAACCAAGCTAAATGGTCATCATAAGATCCTGTGAACTGGCTATCATGCCTTTTTTTTGTTTCCCCACTTTTACATGGAAGCTCTACCCCCAACCTGGGGCTTGAACTCATGACCCCAAGGTCAAGAGCCACATGCTCTGCTGACTGAACCAGCCAGGCACCCCGAGACATCTTCTCTCTGACAGAAGAACCCAAGATGCAGAAAAGTCAAATGATAAGTTAAAATGTATATGGTCAGTGAGTGGAAGTCTAAGGGTAGAGCCTATGTTGCCTGTTCTTAGATAAAATGAAATGTTCACAATGTGAATATCGTAAATAACACATTCCCCCTACAGCCCCCAAAGCCGGCCTCTGATGAATGTGACTCTGACGCCTCACTCTTTGTGCTCAGGATGTGCTTCTGCGTGACCCTGAGTAATCTCAGTAAGTGGATTTTGTTTAAATAGAAGAATATGATGAGATGAAAAGAAGGAAGGTGGGAGAGAAGGTGATTCCAAACGTAGAACAAGAGACATTTCATGAAAAATTGATCACCAACAAAAATGAAAATAGAGGGGCGCCTGGGTGGCTCCAATGGTTAAGCGTCCGACTTCGGCTCAGGTCATGATCTCACAGTTCGTGAGTTCGAGTCCCGGATCAGGCTCTGTGGTGACAGCTCAGAGCCTGGAGCCTGCTTCCCATTCTGTGTCTCCCTCTCTCTGCCCCTTCCCTGCTCATGCTCTCTCTCTCTCTGTCTCAAAAATAAACATTAAAAAAAAATGAAAATAGATGCAGCTTTCTGAAACAGGGATGCTCCGTTATCTTGTTTTACCAAAAGATCCAGTTTAAATGTTGTCTCTAAGGAGACACGTAAGGATTTTTGGTTGCGTGCAAAGCGTAATCTATATTCAGAATATTTATGAAATTAAAAAAAAACAGATTTGGGGAAAACTTATTTCTTTATTTCTTTTTAAGTTTTTTTTTTTAATTTTATTTTTGTGAGTGGGGGAGGGGCAGGGAAACATTTATTTTTACGGTTTTTTTAGTTTTATTTTTGAGAGAGAGTGTGAGTGGGGGGGGGCGGAGAAAGTTTATTATAAGTCAAAAGTCTGTGTGATATTCTGGGAAAACGGTTTTAAGCGGGAAGTGAAAGAAAAGTTTGACTTCTGTCAATCCTTAATGCATTTTCACAGTCACTTGAAGAGGCAGATTTATGTGTGTGTGTTTTGGTTCTATATATTGGCTAAATGAATATCAACAATTTAAGTTTATAAAAATCCTTAGGACACTTAAGGGTTCACACGTCACTTAGCTTAAAAACCAATCACATTTTACTATTCCTTCTCCTTGCTTTTACCCACCCGTGCGCACACACACGTAGGCACGCCCTGTGGTGGGGTTTGCAGGGGTGAGAGGGTACAAAGGGCACTTACAGCAATGGTTACTCTGGAGAAAGACCAGGTCAATGGTAAGATGGACTAAAGGACCAAAAACTATCTTGACTGAATGGTAGTGCCCAGAACGGTAATGTTTGCTCTTGTATCAGTCAGGTATTGAAGGTGTTAGGTATTCGTATCTGATTAAGCTTGATAACCATATATTATTATGTCACATTCCATAATGAGAGTAACAACAAGTCATTTGGGCTTATCAACCAAACCTGAGTACTGCCACGCCTTGTTAATATCAAGGGACAATGTAACTTAGGAAAACAAAACCTTAACTGTCAGCATTCATTCTTTTTTGTGGGCACATCGGGGAATGGTGTAGTAAGATCCTAGACCCTAGTCAATGTAGTATTTTCTCTGTTGGGGACTGTGGCAAGAACTGAAAGGGCAATTTTCATTAGCTACACAACAATTACTGTCATAAATTACTGCCAAAGGTAGGGGCACCTGGGTGGCCTAGTTGGGTAAGTGCTGGAGTTTTCATTTAGGCTCAGCTCTTGATCTCCTCCTGGTTCATGGGATCGAGCCCTGCATCGGGTTCTGCGCAGACAGCACAGAGTTGCTTGGGATTCGGTCTCTCTCTTCCCCCACCCCCCACCTCCTGCTTACTCTCTTCCTCAAAATAGATAAATAAACATAAAAAATAAATTACTACCAAATCTAAAAAATAGAGAAAACGCTTCCATACAGGCAGAAAGACACTGGTTGGCCATTTGCCTTTTTGTAGACTTTGAATAGGTGAGAGCCTCACATTAAAAATAATGGAGTTTCTTTCTTTCTTTTTTTTTTTTTAAAGAAGAGGGGAATATGAAGAGTTCTATCTTCTATGGCTCTTTATTTTTTTATGTAAGCCACTGTGCTGATACGCCTGGGTGACACAAACACATACCCACCAGACTTGCACCTGTTAATTCAGTGTTGATCTCATTAACAACAACTGGGTTTTCATGAGAAATAAAAAAAAAAAATTTCCCTTCTGTTCAACCACTTTTTTACAAAGCACCTTTTCTCCATTCTGTTGCCTTTTTAAAATGTCTACGTCATGGGGCGCCTGGGTGGCGCAGTCGGTTAAGCGTCCGACTTCAGCCAGGTCACGATCTCGCGGTCCGTGAGTTCGAGCCCCGCGTCGGGCTCTGGGCTGATGGCTCGGAGCCTGGAGCCTGTTTCCGATTCTGTGTCTCCCTCTCTCTCTGCCCCTCCCCCGTTCATGCTCTGTCTCTCTCTGTCCCAAAAATAAATAAAAATGTTGAAAAAAAAATTAAAAAAAATAAAATAAAAATAAAAAAAAAATAAAATGTCTACGTCAGGGTCTGGAACCTATAGTTGCTGAGAACTACTCCTTATGTGAATCCCATCTCTACCCAGATATTTCCTTTGAAACGGGAAGGGCCCAAAAGTCTGGCTGTAGGACCCCACGCTATTGGCTCAAAGAAGCCTGAAGGAGATCTGCTGTGTCACCGCCTCACATGCACTGAGTCTGTCATGAGAGGTCTACTGGTCCAAAGCCTTCCAATTTCTCCCGAGTCTGGTCTGGCAGGTCCCACAGACAAGCGCTCTTGGCTACACGTGATACTTCCCTCCTCTGTGACTGCCAATGCCAGCCCACAAGTAATTCAAATTAATAGTCTGTCATATATTGAATAACTTTTAGAATTATTTCTTCAAATATTTTTTCTGAACTATTCTTTCCTTCTTTTCCTCTTGGGATAACAATTGTTTATTTTTTTTTTATTTTTTATCTCTCTCTCAAAAATAAATAAACCTTAAAAAAAAAAAAAAAAGCCTTGTTCTTCCCTCTACACTTCTTGGGTCAAGGTTCCTCTGTGCAGGTCTCTTTTTTTTTTTTTTTTTTCTCATACCCTTTGCAAATCCCAGCCTCTTCAGCTCCAATTGGACTGACTTCCAGTCTTCCCATAATTCTAACATTGGGTTCTACTTCCCTGTGTCACAGTAGGTAAGGTGTCCCCGGTCAGATAGCCTGGGCAAAGGCGGGCCTCAATGTGTGTGCTCCCCTTCTCTCGGGGATCAGACTGCTATGCTGTCTGTGAGGTATGAATGACATTGTCTCACGTATATTATAGTTTTTTTTTAAGGAGGTCATGACCTGAACCAAAGTCAGATGCTAAACTGAATGAGCCACCCAGGCGTCCCCCCAATATTATAGTTTTTGTGGTGGATGGACAAATACTATACTAGTTACTTCGTCAAGATTGCATGCTGAAATTTACCCATTTCCTGTACATTTAAAGATGCTTTATTAATTTCTTCCAGTAATAACTGAAACTGCTATCCAATTATTATTCTTTCACACATGATTAAATATTTTTCCTTAAAAGCTGCAGTGGTAGTGATAATTCTGGAAAAAGTCTAAGTCATCAATTTCAATTATTTAGTATAATAATTATCATAAAATTATGACATTCTTACAGAAAACCAGCCATGGCACATAGCACCATATGTGGATTTCTCATTAATCCTTATAGAACTCTTTAAGGTAGATACTCTATTCATTCCAACTGTGAGAGAAACGGAACAGAGTAATCAACTCACTCAGTATGGCCTCATCATTAGCTAGCACCTTCTGAATTCCGGAAAGAAACTCTGGGAGTTTGCCCCCAGAGCCCACACTCTTGACACTTCTATCATGTGAAGAATACTTAAATAACAAATTAAACTGTGAAATGACACATTAGTGATCAGTGCGAAATAAACAATTTTTTAGGGAGAAACCTTTAAAAGTCACAAAATGGAAGCATAGCTAATGAGCGTTTGTAAGTAAAACAAAAGAGGGAGGGAAAAAACATTTTGCAGATATGTCATAGTAAAGAACGTACCAAGGGAAAAATAGGCTTGATAATTAATGTGTCGAAGAGTGGAGTTTCTGACTATAAATAACTCAAAGTTCAAACTAATTTCTTATTCTGTCATTAAAGGAAGAGGCAGGAACCACAAATCCCTAAAACTGGATGCAGGCAGGGAACTTGTTTGAGAATCCCTGCTCGCAGAAGATTTGTAAACCAGCATGAATTTGCAGCACACTTACTTAAGTGATTAAGGGAATTAACTATCACTGCTAGGGATTAAACTAGTTTAGATAAGTCACTGGTTTCTGGCAGGGCTACAGGGGGGAAAGGAGCCATGAATCATGGAGGGAGAAGGCAACTGGCTCTGGGCCCAGCCTGGCAAGTGGTAAGATCATTGACCTTGGGCAGGTCATTTCTCCCCTTGAGACCCTATCTGCGTTCAGGGACCTTGAATACATAATCTTTAAAGTACTTATTCCCTCTCCCTTCTATCCATACTTTATCAATGAAATAAGCAAAAGATCTTTGAAATTTTTAATCCAAAATAAAACTACCAAGTGAACAATGCTTAATGGAATCCTATTGTACGACAATAGATTTCACTGCAAATAAATACTTCATGATAACCATTCTTGGAATTTAAAACAATCTCACAGATCATCTAGCACAAATTAGTAACTAGTCTATATCACTGTATTCATTCAAATGTGCTTCTATGAGCCCTCTGTCCGTGGAAATTCTTGTAAATAGTTAGCAAAGTGACCATGGGAAATTCATCAGGATAGGAACTAGGGAAAATCCTGAACATCTAGACATCAGTGTGCCCTGCTAACGTGGAAGCTCTGTGATGAGAAGTGAGGAGAACAAAGCGAAACAAAACATCAGTCTACTGGCTAGAAGCTTATTTTGTTTCTTAGAAGCTGTGTGAAGTTAGACATTATTTTAATTTGTTAAGCTGCAATTTCTCAGTTTTTGAAATAAATTAATAATGTCAAATCTGCATAGAAATGAGAGGATTGCTGATGGTGAATGTAAAAGATGGAGTAGTTATCATTCGTCATCTTTCTTTGGTTTATATAGAAACAAAACTGCTATTTTATCAATTGTATTTTTAACAACCTTTTTGGGAATATCTCTGACATAAAAATAGTATGTATTGAAGCTACACAGCTTGATGTTTTGATATATGTGTACATTGTGGAAAAAAATCACCACAATCAAGCTAAAAAATGTATCCTCGCCTGCACAGGTACAATTTCTGTGTGTGTGTGTGTGTGTGTGTGTGTGTGTGTGTGTGTGTAGGCTTGAAGGTCTATCCTCTTTGAAAAATCTCAAGGATGGAAGACATTGTTGTTAACTATCACCACCATGCTGCACATTGAATCTCCAGAACTCATTCATCTTGCATAACCAAAACAATATGCCCTTTGACCAATATTTCCTCATTTCCCTCCCTCCCATCCCTGGCAACTGCCCTTCTACTCCCTGCTTCCAGGTAGAAGTGAGGTCATGCAATATTGGTCTTTCTCCTTCTGGCTTATTTCACTTAGCATAATGCTCTCTACTTTCATCCATGTTGTTGCAAATGGCAGAATTACCTTTTTTTTTTTTTAAGGCTGATTTGTATATATATTTTTTTCAACATTGGTGCCATCATTATGAAAAACAGTATGGAGGTTCCTCAAAAAATTAAATATAGAGCTACCATATTCAAGCAATTCCACTTCTGGGTATATATTCAAAGGCAATGAAATTTGGAAATCATTTATGGTTTTGTTTTAACTTTCTACTCATTCTTTAATTTACAAGAGAAATAATATCTCAAGGCGTGAAAGATATGAATATACTTAAAAGAATTCTGGCAATTAAGTAAAAATGTATAAAATAGCAGAGTGTAAACAAAAGCAGATTAAACAAGAATTTGTAAAAGTGTCAAGTTCAGTAAACATATTTAATACAGTTTACTAATTTTCTTGAAAACATATGTAAATTTAGATTAAAACACAGTTTAAAACTTGACTGAGTGATTTGTCACATTATAACCATTCGAATGATTGTGTCATTATTGTTTTTTTTAATTACTCCTGATATCAGATTTACAATGAAGGAAATATTCTACCTCTTCTCAGCATTTATCCTTTGAATCCTTTATTTAAAGAAAACTCATATTGCTTACTCTGTAACATCTGTGCTAGATATTAGAAAGATATAAAAATCAGTAAAATATGGGTCTTTGTTTGAAGGTACTTATCATGACAAAGTGCGGTCATAATAGAGATAAAAACATCCTGAGGTTGGAGATAATTTTATCTGAGGTATGAAAAGTGATATCCCAGAAGAAATCACATTTTAAATGGACTTTGAAATAGAGAAGTGCTTTGATAAATGGGGGAAATGAGAGGAGCAGAGCCACAGATAGGTGAAAAGTGTGGCTTAGTTTGGAATCCCATAGCGTGAAATAACTACAGAGTAAAGTGCATAGAAACGTTAGTGGAGATAATGTAGAAGTTGTTGATTGGTGTTAGATCGTGGAGGCCTCTGAATGCAATAGTAAGGAGTTTATATTAAGTACGGAGAGCCATTCAGGGCCCCTGGCATTTTCTAAGATGGTGAGAGATGTTAGCAGAATTAAATTTCAGAAATGCTGCATCAGGTTTGGAAGGGAAAGGTTTGAAGCGGATCAGAAAGGATGGGGATGAGAGTTGAAGAGATTCTAGGGTAGTGGTAGATAATAGGTTTTCATTAAAATGCAGTGCAAAAGAGGAGGTGGCGTTTCATCACGTCTAGATTCTTCCTGGTGTTCCTGGAAGACTGTCCAGATGCCTGGCCATAACTGGGACATGACCAGGCCAGTCATGGTGCCTTAGTTGGCTGTCTCCATGATCGTCCTTTGGTAACTCTGGCTCCCTGTGGTCCCGCTCTCTGGTGTCACGTGTCTGCTCCTGGTTCCTGAGACCTTTCTCCTTTCCCCTTTGCCCTTTCAGCTCTGGGTGGAGCCCTAGATCTTTTCCCCCTCTCAAACCCCAGGTTCTTCATCAGTCACAGATGCCCCAATGATTTGAATGGGAAACTGGGAACCAACCAAAAGCTGGTCAAGTGATTTCCAGAGGCTGGTTTCATTTTCAGATGTCTCTCTGTATTCTTGTCACAAAAGTCTCTCCTGACCAACTTACATAGACAACTTCCTTAATGCCAAATTTTTGTTCAAACATTACCTTCTTCAAAAGGCTACATGGACCTGTTTAAATTTCAACAGACCACCTCACACTTAGCTCTGAATCTGCCACAACAGACTCTGTTTTTAAAATATAAATCCTGCTGTAAGTATTCATTGCTTTCTAATATGCCATGTTAATTTCCATATTAAACTTTTGTCTGTCTCTCCTATAGTCCCAGCAGAACATAAGTAACATAGAGAGAGTCTTTGTTTATTTTCGTTGAACCATCTCTCCTCAGTAAAATTCTTCACAGCTGCCACTCAGCAGGCATTTCTGGTAGACTGGACTGAATTGGGAACATTTCTATGATATGAGTAGTAAATTACTACTTGGCGCATGTTGTGGGCAGACTAATAGCCCCCCAAAGAGGTCCATGTCCTTACCTTTGGAAGCCAAACATATTGTGTTTCATGGCAGAGGGAATTAAGGATTCAGGTAGAATTAAAATTGCTGATTGCCTGAGCTTCACATAGGGAGATTATTCTGAATTATCCGCATGGATCACATGTATCACACATTCCTTAAAAGTAGAAATGGAGGCAGAAGATGTTTACACATAGAGATAGGACGTGAGATTAATTCAATCTGCTGTTGCTGGCTTTAAAAATGGAGGAATACAGCCAGGAGCCAAGGAATGTGAATGGCCTCCAGAAACTGGAAAAAAACAAGGAAAGATATTCTCCCCCCTAGAACTCCATCCAGAATGTTAGCCCACCAAGACCTTCACTCCGTGGGAACTGTGTCAGACTTCTGATCTACCGAACTGAAAACTAATAAATGTGTGTTGTTTTAAGCCACCAAACGTATGGTGATTTGTTACGCCATCAATAGGAACCTAACACAGCGCTTTTCATGAGGGAAGGGTTAAAGTAGTCACCACCCTTTCCGTGAGCTTGTAAATTCCATGGCCGTTACTTCTTGAAATGTACTCATGTGATTCTACATGTGTATGATTATAATTTCAGAAAACCACTGCTCTGAATGTTTGGAAAATCTTTCCAAATACTTGGTCACAATCTTTCTGGCATGTCTACTGTTAAATAGAAAATCATAGACTGAGAATAAATTACAGAGCATATTTCCAATCTCAGTGTTTTGCTGTATCCTTACTCTTCTTTCTCTTCAGCTATTTTTACTGCTAGAAACATCTGTGAGAAGAGCTGGATGTGAAATAGTATGGAATACGGTTTGCTGAGAGGTGCTCTGAAAAAAAAAAGATCATGTCAATAGTTTTTACTTAAGAAAAAGCGAAAGTAACATTGAAACTGCACAGACTGCATTATAAAAATACTCTTCAAAGTGTATTATACTTCGAAATAGTTGCTCATTAGGTGTAAAGTGTGGCTATATTATGGGAAGAGTATTAGATTGAAAGTCAGGCTATTTTGTCTCTATTAGTTCTTTATTTTTAGACTGTATGTTCAGTTTCTGTATGTGAAGGTGCAAAACTTTAATGTGTAAAGTGTGATGTTTAAATGTGAGGCAAACTATTGTAAGCAATGGAAAAAATGTTAATTGAATAGTCAAGAGACAGGATTTCATTTGTAAAAAGAGCACAAGTTTTAGAATTACAACGAGCTTGGCTTGAATTCTCACTCCGCCATTGCCTCTTGAGGCTTAATCAAGTTCTTTACTCTCTCAGCTCATCTTGCTCCTCATTTGTAATAAGAACAACAATCCCAGTTTTAAGGGCTGTTTTGAGGACTTAATGTAATAATGCTATCGGTTTCCTCATGCAGTCTCTTGCTTTTAATAAAAAAAAAAAATGTTAACTGAAATAGATCCAAGCAAGTTTCTCTGTGTCTGGGGATCTTCTATGAGACTTACCTCTATCTTCGTTTATAAGAAGTGATTCTTGCTCCTTCTGAGAGAATGAAATGAGACAACATATGGATTTGCCTAATACCGATTCGGTATTCAACAATTATTTACTAAAAAATACAGAGTCCAAAGTCCATACGTTCTGTTTTCTGAGGAGGGCTTGGCACAGGTTAAGAAATGTCAACATCTCAATCATACGCCCTGATCGCACATAATGCATTTCCATCTTGTGAAGGAAGTATGAGTGTCATGTTGACCTTCAAGATGGAGAATATGGGCACATAACCCCCAGGGAAGGGGGGAATGCAAATTGTGGGAGCCTTTAGAGTTTGAAGCAGCTACCAGTACAGATTTGTAGCAACAAGGGGAAAGAAGACTCTGGTGTGGATTGTAAAGTAATGGAAGGGAAGTCCAAACTTAAGAAAGAGATGAGAAGAAAGAAAATCACATGTAGGTTATCTAGCTTTAGGGGGGTAAGGTAAGGAGGAGAACGTAACTGCTGTTGATATTCTTGTGTGGACACTGTCTCTCTCTGTAGGGCAAGGAAGTTTACCCTTTATGGTGTCATCAGTGTCTTTGGGGGTTTAATAAAACAAAAGTAAAGGTGACCTTCCTTTACCAAAATCAAACGAATATTTGCACAGAATTGCATAGCATTTAAGAGTGATCTGAAGTCCAACCATGGGTTCTAGGTTAAGATCACCCACTGTGAATATATATTTTTAATCAGGAAATTACTTGATGAACATGAAATCAGAATCCAGTAAATGTTCGGTGACATTCAGATGGGAAACAGAGGTGCAATATAAGATAGAATACTCTTATTACCCTAAGGCAAATGCGGATAATTTGCTTTTTGAGGTCAGAAGCAAAGGGTAAATATTTACAGCAAGAAGAATTGAGTTACTTGGTTCATTCATCCCACAGTGATCAGTAGCCCATCTGCTATTTCAGGTTCTAGGAAGGTTAATGTGGTAGCAAATTCCTAGATGAATTGGATGGGAAGGAAGCCAGAGGTGGGGAGTATAGATCCAAAGTCATCAGAAAACAGTAAAGAAGGAAGTGAAAGGGTCAGTTGACTTGGAGGTGAAGAACATTCATGAGAGGAAAAGCCCAATAGGCAGTTGAGCACATGGAATTAGGAGAAATTGCTTTATTTACACAAGTTAATTTGATACCTTTTTTATTGGATCTGTTTAGAGCTACAAACACTCTCTCTTTATAGTAGCAAGCCATTTTGTTGTACAAGCCAGATCTTTGGGACAAATCCAAGAAACTTAACTTCCTCTGACACACAGTATGATCCACTTTAGTTTAAGGACAAAGTGTATGCAACCTATCGATACTAAAAATTGACCTCCAATTTATCATCTTAACCTGCATCGGAATGACCAGTATGGAGGCATTACTATTGGATATAATGTCAAACAGGATTTCAAGTGCACAAACCTTCCCAAGGTTATTAAATTTCAAATATAAACTGGTGACATACAGAAATGAAGTGTGAAAGGACAGAGGTGATACACCTGCATTTATTTTGGAAAACTGATTATTATTGCGTGGGTATCTGGACCCACCTATATTGACATATTACTATTTTGAGGGTAAAAAAAACACTTGGATTTTCCTTTTTTCTTTCCTATTACTTTATTTTATTTTTATTTATTTATTTGTAAATGTTTATTTATTTTTGAGAGAGAGAGAGAGAGAGAGAGCAGGAGAGGAGTAGAGAGAAAGGGAGACAGAAGATCTGAAGCAGGCTCCATACTGACGGCAGCAAGCCCAATGCTGGGCTTGAACTCATGAACTGTGAGATCATGACCTGACCTGAAGTCCAATGCTTAACCAACTGAGCCACCCAGGCACCCCCCCCCCGCTTACTTTATTTTTAAATTTATATTATGAAATGCATATATAAAGTATATATAATATGCATGTAGAATTAAAGAATTAAGACAAAATGATGACAGGAAACTGTTAACCAGCCTAAGAAAGATATTCCTGGATCACCATTTTCCCTCTCCCACAAAGAAAACCACTACACTGAATATTTTAGTAATAGTTCTCCAGATCTTTTACAGCTTAGTTTTACCCATTGCTCACTACATATAAATGGTATCCTAGCATAAGCCTTTTATGCATATGATTCTTTTTCTGCAAAAGCTTCCTTTCTAGGTTATTTGCCCAGTGTCTCTTTTTACAATCCCTTTTATACTATGGAGTATAATATGCACACAAACAATATGCAAAATACATGTGTACAGTTTGACTACTGATGCTGATAAAATGAACACCTATATACACACCAACCAACTTTAAAAATGAAAAAGTCCCAATAACTGAATATACTCCAGTGAGCTTCTCAGTAATTATAGACACCTTGTCCAACTCAGAAAAAAAAAATCTACTCCTTAATATTTCCTTGGTTTCCTTAAGGTTTGATCATAAATATACGCATTCCTATGTAATATTTTTAACTTTACATTTTAGACCTTCATACGAATAAAATCACTATAAATACAAAAAAATGTTGAATTTTGCGTTGTGTATCTATGTTGTTTTCTCAACATAGATTCGGAAAATAGAATATATAATTAATTTGAAATAATATATTTTAGATTAAATTATATATTATTTTGTATTTTATACTAATTATCATTGCTGTATACTTTTTTGTTGTTTGACTCAGCTGTGATTTATTTATCTGCATTTTGATCATCTGATTTTGGTTGTTGTTGTTTATGTTGTGAATGATGCAAGTCTGAACCTTCTGGTACATGTCTCCAGATGTACATGTGCGAGAATTCTTTTACCATAGAATACATTTTCGAGGGTCATAGGTGGGAAGTAATTAAGTGGCCATGTAATTCCAGATTATTATTTCAAAATTATTGGTTCAGCCATAGTATCACTGTCATTTTATCAGTATCCTCATTGCTCTGTATTGCTAATACTTGTTGGAGTCATATTTATTTATTTTTTTATAACTCAATATGTTGAAGGTGAAGTGATGACTCATTTTGGTTTTTATTCCACTTATCGCTTGGGAAGTTGAATAACTTTTTTTTTTTAATTTCCTGGATATTTCTGTTTTCTTATCTGTGAAATGCCTGTTTATGCATTTTGCCCTTTCTTCGATGGCCCATCACTTTTATTGATTTAGAATATTTTATTACACATTCCGACTATTTGGTTGGATTCACATATTAAAAATATAATCACTGAATTTGTGGCTTTGCGATTTTCACTATTCTTGTGGCTTTTGATAAACAAGTGATCTTGATCTTCATGTAATCAGTTTATAAGCCTTGCCTTTACTATTTGTTCTTTTTAAGTCTTAACATTTTTTGGTATTCATGGCCGTAACTATATTTTTTGATATTAATTTTTTTCCAGATTTTGTTTTTTGCATTTAAGTTCTTAGTATTACTGAAGTTTACTTTTGTAACTAGAATGAGATCAATTTCAGTTTTCCCATATATATGACCAATCATTCCACTCTTTTGGATTGTCATTCTGTTCCCACTGATATTAACGTAAGATGTATCAAAAATCAAACATGGATTTGTTTATATGCCCTCCATTTACTACCATCTTCATTTGTCTCTTACTGCACAAACTCATCGTATTTTAATTACTACATCTTTATTTTAAGTTTCGCTATCTGGTACAGAAGCCTTGTTGTTTTCCTTTATTAGAGTATTAGTAAATATTGACTTTTGGCTATTGAGGGGAACAAAAGTGGCTTATAAATTTCTAGTTATGCTCACAAGAAAAAAGTCTGTTCTGAGTTTATTGGAATTGTAATTAATATATATAATTTTTTGTTGGGGTTACCATTTTTATGATAGTGGATACTACTGTTCATGACTTTGATATATCTCTTTGTTTATTTAGGTTACCTTTATTGGCTATAAAATAAATTTTTCTCTAAGGACCTTGCATATCATTTTTTAATTTTTTTTATTCAAGGGGATCTTATTTTTTATTGCTATTGAAAATAGCATCCTTGGGGCGCCTGGGTGGCGCAGTCGGTTAAGCGTCCGACTTCAACCAGGTCACGATCTCGCGGTCCGTGAGTTCGAGCCCCGCATCAGGCTCTGGGCTGATGGCTCAGAGCCTGGAGCCTGTTTCCGATTCTGTGTCTCCCTCTCTCTCTGCCCCTCCCCCATTCATGCTCCGTCTCTCTCTGTCCCAAAAATAAATAAACGTTGGAAAAAAAAATTTTAGAAAATAGCATCCTTTTTAAATAACACATTTTATGTCTATTGCTGGTAAATAGAAATGCAATTTACTTCTTCACAGTAATAGATCATATATCTGAAAAAATTGGTCAACCCTTTCATTAATTTCATAATTGAAAATTTCTTGGGGTGTTGTCTGGAAAAAAGTAGTTTCTGAGAATAATGGCAGATCACCTCTTCTTTTCAATTCTAATAACTTTTAATTTTTCTCCTTTTTTTTTTTGTTAATGCTATACACTACACAATCTATTCTCAACACGAAGGTATGTTATGATATTTGAAATTCAGTTTCTTGGCATCGCAGCATGTATTCTATGTGACCATGTTGTTATTAAGAGTAAGTAAACATGGGGGCACCTGGGTGGCTCAGTCGGTTAAGCGTCTGACTTCAGCTCAGGTCATGATCTTACAGTTTGTGGGTTCGAGCCCCACGTCGGGCTCTGTGCTGACAGCTCAGAGCCTGGAGCCTGTTTCAGGTTCTGTGTCTGCACCTTCCCTGCTCAGCCTCTGTCTCTGTCTCAAAAATAAATAAACATTAAAAAAATTTTAAAAAAAGAGTAAACATGAAACATAACCGTATAAGTTCACGGCCTACAATAAATACCTAAAAATGTTTTGTCCCTGTCTTCACATGTGCACAAAAAATGATACATATTTATGTGTTAACTTTAATAGTTTCCCCAGATTACTCTTGATTAATATGATTCCTTAATTGTAAATTATACACCTGGTAAGGATGGTAGTAGAGAGAAGGAAAACACACACACGCGCACACACACACGCACGCACACACACACACGCACGCACACGCATGCATACAGTGACAAGGAAGACAGAGACTATCTTGAAATTGCCTGGTCTTTCTCTGTATCCAGTTAGAAATCTTATAAAGACAAGATAAAGGAAAAATGGCCTTGAATTATTTTGTCTTAAAATGAGTACTCATAATTGTCCCAAATCTCTGCCTAATATTTGTGTCCAGGGGGCGTTACTTAAAATGTTCCTCCAACTAGTGAAAAAATGACAAGGGCCGTCACAGGAAAGTGAAAAATTATGGAAGCCAAACCTCATTTACATTGACACATTCATTATAAACAGGGCCTTTGAGGAAAATCACTCTTACATATTTTTTTTTTCCCTGGGTGAATCATAAGTAAAAATAGAATAAATTCTGTCTGTGGGATTATGAGCTGAATTCTGTCAGGTAAATTCCTATGATTTTCTTTGAAGTCAGCTTTCATTATACTCTTTCAGGGGTCCTCTGTGAATGTTCTGTTTTACTACAGTTTTGACTTTCATTAATTTGAACATTAAGGGAAAGAATTTTCAGAAACCATCTGAGCAAAATGCTTTTACAATCCCAGCAGTGCTATTGATTCTAATAATTAAAATCTGAACCTAAAATGAGAAACTTATTTGGAAACTGAAAATATGTAGGTATTCCAAATCACTGCATTTATAAGCCAGTTGTTTCTCTCTTAGAGCAAAATCAAAGTACTGAAATGATTTCTATAACCTGAGGAAAATTATGGGGTTTTGCACGTAAAACTACATTTGCTAAATTATTTATTCTATTTTTTTTAATATAAGCCTATTCTGATGCTATGTTCTTTCTGTAGATACGTGAAGTTGAGTTAGAATTTTTAAAACTTCTAAAAGGGTGACCCAGGGATTTAGAGATGGGCAAACTTCAAGGGCTAGAGAAAAGACCAGGAGCACAGTATAGACAGGAAGCCAGGGTTCTATCTATTTTGTGATGGCTAATTGTATATTTCAATAAAAGCCACCCTCTCATTATTTGTGCTGCTTTTCCATCTGACAAATAAAGAGGCATTGGGCTAAGATCATCTATGGCAAGGCATTCCTTTAAAATGATATGTCAGTATAATTGCCACAAGGTAACACTGAACCACTCAGGTGAGGCTCAACCACATCAAACCCAATGCCCAAGGTACCAATAAGAGAGGACCCATCCCAGGCAGCTAAATGATGAGAAAAACAAGGGGAGACCAGGGTGTTTGTTTGTTTGTTTGTTTGTTTGTTTGTTTTTACTTCTATATGCCTCTTTCAATTTTTGTTTACTTGGCTTGCCTCATTCTAGAAGACCATCTTGAGGTGATCTCTTACCTCTGGAAGATGCCTTTAGCTAGAGAAAGTTTGAGATGGTGTTTCTCAATGAATACTCAGAATTTTTTTGAATGTACTATTTATTAAGTTGGCTCCATAGCTATGGAACCTCTAGCTGGTTTATCTGGAAAACAGCATTGATGATTGCAATAATTACATCTATTTAGTGGTCTTCTAACACATAAGATGATGCATATAAAGTGAGTGCTCAGTAAACATTAGCTGCTATTATAAGTATCATAACAATTATTGTTTCCCAAAGTGCTTATTAAAATTCAGAATTCCTGGCCTCGTGTCAGAATCTGATCAGATAAAGTTGAGGCATATATTTTAGCAAGCTCTCAGGTGTTTCAGATTCATATTCCTTGGATTATGATTAGCCAAAAGGAAAGATAAAGGAGATAAAGGGACCTAATTTTAATTTGTTTTTGGCCAAAGGAACAAAATGGGCCCTTGTAGCTTCTTTCTGGTCCAGCTCAGCTTACCGGAACAAAATGTCCAACATATTTAAAATTAGCGTTGGGATGATTTGGTTTTACACACTATGCAGGTATCTTCTGGAATGTAGCAGTGTAGATGTAGTAAGAAATAGCTATGTGGGCCTCCCATGTGTAGAATCCTGAATCATTACCTATGATTCTTTCTCCTTTGCATCAAGACTTGCAGTTTTATATAAAAAGATAAATAGATCATTGACCTTCATTAATCCTGAATTCCACTCCCAACTCCAAGTGTGCACTTGGGTATTTTTGACCTAAGTGTATCCAATTTTAAAGAGTAATTTCTGTCCCAGTGTGGTCACAGTGTGGGGAAAAAAAAAACAAGTTAATATGTGGAATATGCCTCTCTCCTCTCCCTATTTCTCATTAAAAACGTATCACACATTACAATTCATTTTCTTTCCTCACAGTGGTGAGTTGTTTTCATTTTGGTGTTGGGTTATTTATTATGTTGAAATAGGTATCCTAAAACCAGCATTGTAAGATGGATGAGTCAACATTCCACTCTTAAGCAGGCTGGTTAGAAAGGTACCCCCTCTTTGACAGATGGCAATTACTTATCTTTTGAACCTCTCTTTTGAAATGGGAAAAACTACAATGAGGATGATATCTGATCACCTTCTACCGACACCTTTAATTATTATCTACAGTTACCAAAGGGTAAGGCAACTTACCTGAATGAGGTAGAGAAATAGGCTGGGGGATTCACTTTTATCCCATGTATTTAGAATAAAAATATCTCAAGTTTTCTACACAAAGTAGGAAAACCGTGGCTCAGACAGTGAATCACAGGCATTAGCATACATGATACCTGTTGTATAGAGGTGAGCCGGCTGCCAATCTATATAGATCAGTGTGGATACAATTGACATTTAAAAAATATCCAGTATTTCAGTCTATGAAAGTTACATACACTTGCACGTATTTATTTAGGTTTCCAATAATTTCTGTGATATTTTATAGTATTGATGAAAGTATGGAAGTATGGGATTCATAAAAAGCAGAAAGGTTCTTCAAGTCTTCTCTTAGATTGATCCCTAGATATTTGATGTTTTAAAAATACAATTTAATATGGTATAATATTTAAGTTTTCATTTTCTGGTTTTTGTTTCTGGCCTATAGGAACACAAATGCTTTTGCTATATTGTCCTTGTATCCCACAATCATGATATATTTCCATATTAAGTCTTATTATTTGTAGATTTCTTTATATTGTCTATGTATATTATCTGCAAACCAAAATTATTTTTTTCTTTCCAATTTGCCTCATTTGTGAATCCCAGGAAAAACAAATGCTTTTAGTACCTCATGACTAAATGTGATTTACTTTTTTAAGTAGATAACCATCATAAGATGAAATAAGTTTCATTTCATTGTTGATGCAAAGAAACATTATTGTCAGAATTATGTATTAGTAATTTCCTTTTCTTCATCTATTGAGATCAACGCATGACTTTTTATCTACTATATAATCACATTGTTGAATTCTGTTAACTTAGTTTGTTACATGTTAACCACCTGTATTTCTGGAATAAACTATATTTTTCCTTGATACATTCTATTAGTAAATTGTTGGATATGATTTACACTATATTGTTTAGGATTTTGGCATCTGTGCTTATGAGAGAAAATAGTCTGAATTATTTTTTCCTGTAATGCCTTTGTCATATTTTGACATTGTCTCTCATGACTTAGGAAATGTTACTTATATTTTGTTCTCTGAAATATTTTTGTTTAAGAGTTGTATTATTACTTCATTAAATGTTTCTAAAAATACGTGAGGCTAGGCATTAGATCTGGAGTGTATTTGTTTGGAAAGTTTCTAGTATGGAGTAGAATTTTAAAAATCAACCAATGGGGATTTTTATTTCTTGCCCTATTAGTTTTGGTAAATTTCATAGATTGGAACACTCATAGGGTTGTAAAATATTAATTCTTTGAAAATTGATATATAGATTAAGTGCAGTACTAAAATCTAGCACGATTGGGGGCGCCTGGGTGGCGCAGTCGGTTAAGCGTCCGACTTCAGCCAGGTCACGATCTCGCGGTCCGTGAGTTCGAGCCCCGCGTCAGGCTCTGGGCTGATGGCTCAGAGCCTGGAGCCTGTTTCCGATTCTGTGTCTCCCTCTCTCTCTGCCCCTCCCCCGTTCATGCTCTGTCTCTCTCTGTCCCAAAAATAAATAAACGTTGAAAAAAAAATTTTAAAAAAAAATCTAGCACGATTTGTGTGTGTGGAAATTGACAAACTGATTCTGAAATATACATGGACTTGCGAAGTGTCAATGGTAATCAAATAGTCCAAAAATAAAAGCAAAACTAAAAGGTTACCATTTCCAAACTTCAAGACCTTTTACTTTGAACCCTTTAAAAATAGAAGTAAAGGAAGTATGATGTTGGTACAGGATAGACCAACTGAACACTGAAACAGAAGAATTTAAACACTACTCACAAATACTCAAAAACACTCTCCTAAAATGTGAGGGAGACAACATGGCAGTATATCACACTGGGGACAAATTTTCTCCTCCAGAGATGTTAAGTCCTTTGAGAACAGGGTTCAACTTGGACTAAAGAAGCCACCAAGCAGGTATTTGTCAAAATAATAAACAAAACGTGGTAGGCATGGAGACCAGTACTCTGTGTTAAAACACAAACTTAATTAATGCAATGGTTAATCTTATGTGTTGACTGGCCTAGGAAATGCCCAGATAGCTGGTAAAACATTAGTTCTGGGTGTGTCTTTGAGGGTGTTTCTAGAAGAGATTAGTATTTGTTTTTTGTTTGTGTGTTAGTTTTAATTTTTTAAATTTACATCCAAGTTAGTATATAGTGCAACAATGATTAAAGGAGTAGATTCCTTAATGTCCCTTACTCATTTAGCCCATGCCCCCTTCCAAAACCCCTCCAGTAACCCTCTGTTGTTCTCCATATTTAAGAGTCTCTTATGTTTTGTCCTCCTCCCTGTTTTTATATTATTTTTGCTTCCCTTCCCTTATGTTCACCTGTTTTGTCTCTTAAAGTCTTCATATGAGTGAAGTCATATGATATTTGTCTTTTCTTTTTTTTTTAATTTTTTTTCAACGTTTATTTATTTTTGGGACAGAGAGAGACAGAGCATGAACGGGGGAGGGGCAGAGAGAGAGGGAGACACAGAATCGGAAACAGGCTCCAGGCTCTGAGCCATCAGCCCAGAGCCTGACGTGGGGCTCAAACTCACGGACCGCGAGATCGTGACCTGGGTGAAGTCAGACGCTTAACCGACTGCGCCACCCAGGCGCCCCTATTTGTCTTTCTCTGACTAATTTGGCTTAGCATAATACCCTCTAGTTCCATCCACATAGTTGCAAATGGCAAGATTTCATTCTTTTTGATTGCTGAGTAGTACTCCATTGTATATGTATGCCACGTCTTCTTTATCCATTCATCTATCGATGCACATTTGGGCTCCTTCCATACTTTGGTTATTATTGATAGTGCTGTTATAAACACTGGGGTGCATGTGCCCCTTCGAAACAGCATACCAGTATCCCTTGGATAAATAGCTAGTAGTGCAATTGCTGGGTCATAGGGTAGTTCTAGTTTTAATTTTTTGAGGAACCTCCATACTGTCTTCCAGAGTGGCTGCACCAGCTTGCATTCCCACCAGCAGTGCAAAAGAAATCTTCTTTCTCCACATCCTAGCCAACATCTAGTGTTGCCTGAGTTATTAATGTTAGCCATTCTGACAGGTGTGAGGTGGTATCGCATTGTGGTTTTGATTTTTATTTCCCTGATGATGAATGATATTAGCATTATTTCATGTGTCGGTTGGCCATCTGGATGTCTTCTTTGGAGAAGTGTCTATTCATGTCTTTTGCCCATTTCTTCACTGGATTATTTGTTTTTTGGGTGTTGAGTTAGGTAAATTCTTTATAGATTTTGGATACTAACCCTTTATCTGATGTGTCATTTGCAAATAATCTTCCCTCATTCCATAGGTTGCCTTTTAGTTTTGCTGATTGTTTCCTTCACTGTGCAGAAGCTTTTTATTTTGATGAGGTCCCAATAGTTCATTTTTGCTTTTGTTTCCCTTGCCTCTGGAGACATGTTGAGTAAGAAGTTGCTGCGGCCAAGGTCAAAGAGGTTTTTGCCTGCTTTCTCCTCTAGGGTTTTAATGGCTTCCCGTCTCACATTTAGGTCTTTCGTCCATTTTAAGTTTATTTTTGTATATGTATAAGAAAGTGGTCCAGGTTCATTTTTCTGCATGTGGCTGTCCAGTTTTCAGCACCACTTGCTGAAGAGACTGTCTTTATTCCATTGGATATTCTTTCCTGCTTTGTCAAGGATTAGTTGGCCATACGTTTGTGGGTCTATTTCTGGGTTCTCTGTTCTGTTGATCTGGGTGTCTGAGATTAGTATTTGAATCAATAGACTGAGTAAAGATGGTCAGCCCTCACCAATACACGTAAGCATCATCCAATTCTTTGAGGGCCTGAATAGAACAGAGGAAAGGTGAATTCTCATTCTCTCTTCTTGAGCTGAATATTCATCTTCTTCTGCTCTAGGGCATCAGAGCTTTGTTACTGGGCCTACAGACTCCAGTATATATATCAGTATTCCCTCCCCCACCACAACACATTCATTCTTGGATCTTCAGACCTGGAATGAGTTATACCCCTGGTTTTCCTGGTTCTACACCTTGCAGACAACAAATATTGGGACTTCTCCATAACCATGTAAACCAATTCAAATAACAATTTTTCTCTTACGTATCTATATATAGTCAATTGCTGCTATTTCTCTGGAAAACCCTGACTAATAGAGGCATCTTCTAGCTGTATATGATTTGGAGCAAATCACTTTCCTTTTTTAGGTCTCAGTTTCTTCACCATAATATGGAAATAATAATGGAACCTATATTCCATCATTTCTGAGACGACAAAACAACAACAAAATTATATCCAGGACTTGGTGTAATGAACAGCCCATACTAAACGTTTAATGAAAGTTGTTTGTCCCTAGAACTATAATTACTTGAAACATGATCAGCTCTCTAATCAATAGAGATATTTTGGTATTGGCTAAATTCTATCCATGTTCGCTTTTGTTTACATCCCAGTGCAACTCTTCCTCTCAATGACAGTAGTTATACAATACTCTTAAATGAGTGTGTACTTTGTAGTCCAACTTGACTACAGTAACATTGACATCAGTAATACAATTCAACACAGTATGTGCTATTGATATTAAAGATGATGAGCAATTTTCTATTATACATAACATAGTTGCACTATTTTTTCTGAAAAATTTTATTTAGGTATATGTTCAGACTAACATAGTTAGTGACTTGCACACTGGTGAAAATTAAAACGTTCATATTATGTGTACGGTGTCTTATATAACGAAGTCATCAAATACCTGTGGTTTTGTGTTAATCCAAATAGAGGCATGATGGTCTTTACTTTTACTTATTCATATCTTGCTATCTCAATTTCAGTGAAAAAAGAGGTTTCTCAGAGGTTTGTACTGAAGCTAGAGAAAAGGATGATGCGGGAAAGAGAGTTATCGAAAAGTGGCTAAGAAATTGGCACTCTTGATTCAATCTTTACCAGGATAACATTATTAATTTGATAGTTTTAGAAAATCTCTTTTTATAGGTATATCTTGCGTATTAACCTAATTAAACCGTTGGCCATTAATATACTTGATTTCTATCAATGTTTGGATTTTCACATATTACTTGATCTTATGAGACAATATTTAAAAATTGTGTCTGTTTCAAGTAACACTTTTATTGGTAGTGTGAGACTGATGAAGAAGCTCTATAGAAGCTTCTTCAGAAATCTGCATGGAGAAATCTGCATGGAGACTCATCTCTCTCTTATCCATTTTCTACATGGCTCCCAGTGTGTTCTTCTTAAAATGTAAATGGTCATATCACTTCCTGAATATAACTATGTAATAGCTGGGTGACTGGGTGGCTCAGTTGGTTGAGTGTCTGACTCTTGATTTCAGCTCAAGTCATGCTCTCACAGTTTGTGGGATCGAGCCCCACGTCAGACTCTGCACTGACGACACAGAGCCCGCTTGGGATTCTCTCTCTGCCCCCCCCCCACTCGCTTGCATGCATTCTGTCTCTCAAAATAAGTAAGTAAACCTTAAAAAGATAGCTATGTAATGGCTGTCTTTTACAACAAAGATAAATTCCAATATCCTTAATAGACTGTTCAATGGTTGTCAAGTTCTGGCCTTTATTTCTGTCTTCAACCTCACACATCACCATTACCTAATGGGTTCAGGCCCTGATTGGCTCGCCTCTGCTGTAGGTCCAACACAAAGCCTGATATTCCACAGGCATGTGAGAAATACAAATCCAAGCATGTCAGCAGCAATGGCAGCATACCGCTGGAATTTCCGTCTCCTCTATCAAAGCAGACAAAGCAACCAAAGAAACCAGAATACATTGAAAATTTATATCATAAAGTCAAGTAGCCAAGTATTTTCATGAACTCTAAAATACGAGAATGAGTTGCCAAATAACAATCACCAACAAAGCACGGATCACATTATCAACCGGGCGGAAGGAAATGGAAGGAAAGCCATGAAATCTGGGGATAGAATCTAATCATTCACACAGTCTCCCTCTGAAACGGGCCTACATACTGTGTGGGAAGCCACGTGAGCCAAGAATGGATGAGAAGGAAAGGGGTTTTGATGGCTTCATTTGGCTTGTGACTATCTGGAAAGGCCTGACGATAAAGAATATTTGAATCTAAATATTAAAAACATGCACCAATATTTTCAAATGATGTTACTTGATTATTATTAATTTAATAATTATTATTAGCTGATTATTCATTTATTATTAATAAAAAAAATTAGAGGGACATCCCTGCTCCTCCAAAAAAAAATAAATAAATAAAGCTAGCATGTAAGGGAACAAAAATCAGATTGACACCAGAATTTCCAATAACATCTAATAACATATTTAAAATATTAATAACCCTAATAGAAAAAGTTGTTAAAGGAAGAGTAAAATGCTCAACAACCTGATAGAAAAGTGTGCAGGAAATAGGAACAGACAGTTCACATTTCAGAAGGAAAGGAGACAAAACAATCAAATGGCCCTAAAACACATGAAAAACCTTACGAGCAATGAAAGTTAAAACTATGTGAAATAGAATTTCTTGACATTATTTTTTTTTGTAAAAACCTGAATTTGCCAACATATTCTGTTGGCAAAGCTGTGGAGAAACAGGTTTCTCGCATATATTGCTGATAGCAATGCCAAAGGATATAAGTGCTATGGAAGAGAATTTGGCAATATCTAACAATATTAGATATGCATTTTTTCTTTGAGCCAACAATTTCACCAGCAAAAACCTATAATAAGGGCACGCTGTCAAAAATATGAAAAGTTGTACATACAAATCTATGTGTTGGAGCAGTATTTGCAATAGTAAAAACTATGGTAAGTTACACATCGGCATACTGTGCAGATATGAATGAGGGGTCTTTGGATAAACTCTTATGATAAAAGCAAGGTAGAGAAAAGTGTATGTAATTTGCTACTGTTTTTCTGCAAATATGATCACTCTTCAATAAAACAGTAGCAACTAAGCTACTACCTGAGGATGTGATGTCTTAGAAACCCACATTAAAATGCATACCAAAGATACCTGAATCAACAAATTCACAATTTTTACAAATGAAAACCAAGACAAAAACTGATTGGCCACCTTAGCAAGAAGCTAGAACACCTAGTCTCTATTTTGAAAATCAAATATCTCAACTGTTTTTCCTTGTCAGACTAACCAAAGTGTTGAGGGGAAATATATTATTTTTATTTCAGAAGGGTTATAGATAATATGTGAAGGAACAATGATAAAATTTTAATATTAACATTTCACAACCCCTACTTAAATAATAGATCAAGACAATACTCATCAGTAGCTGTTAACATCACAGAAAATGAGATGATAAGGCAATGTGTGCATTCTGGTGGAAATACAATAAACCAACTATGGTCAGGCCATAAAACCTAATATGAATCTAATACAGTTTCTGGATGTAACTGCCAATTTAGGAGAAATACAAGGGGTAGAAGAACATAATAAATCATCATGGGGGTCCTCCGTGGCTTAGTTGGTTAAGTGTCTGACTCTTGATTTCAGCTCAGGTCATGATCTCACGGTTTGTGAGTTTGAGCCCCACATCAGGCTCTGCATTGACAGCACAGAACCTGCTTGGGATTCTCTCTCTCCCTCTCCCTCTACCCCTCCCCTGCTCATGCTCTCTCTCTCTCAAAATAAATAAATAAACTGAAAAAAAAATCATCATAGATTCAATCAGTAAAATTCACATTGTGGGATTCTCCAAGGAAAAATGAACTGCCGTATTAAACACAGACATTGAAAAAAAAATTTTTAAATACCAAACAGTTAAAGGAGGGAAACCTATAAAGTTAAAAAAAAACACATAAAACACATGTTGAATATTTGCAATACATGAACTTTATTTCATCCTCATTAAAACAAAAAAAAATAGTAAAAATATGAGAGGTGATAGAAGATATTTGAACCCTGGCTGGATAGTTTATGATATTAAGGAAATGTTATTATACTGTTAGATGTCATGTGGTATTTTAATAATGCTTTAGAAGAGCCATATTTTTCAAGATGTGCAGTGAAATATTACAGATGAAATGAGGTGATGTCAGGGGTTTGTTTCAAATCAGTCTAGTTGTGGTGAAGTTGGGGGATATCGTTAAAATAAGACAAGCCATGACTTAGTGATTCTTGGAGCTAGGTGAGGGGTACACGTTTATTATATTCTCTCTGCTTTTGAATATATCAGAATTTGTCTGATAAAAACTCCAGAAAAAGAGAGCAAGAGAGAAAATAATGTGTGGAATTAAATTGAACTCATGTCCTACATCATCTATTTATTACTGCCATCCATAAATATCTCTTGCTCGGGGAATGCTCACTCTAGATTGGAACATGACTCATACTAATAGCCACTCAGACATTCAGGTGGGAGAAGTTCCCACAGTCCTACAGCTCCACCATCAAGAACACCTGGCCTTTCTTGCAGTAGGGGTAAATAAATAAATAAATAAATAAAACACATGAGAATCACACAGGGCTTTTTGCTGCCCGAGCCAGAGAGTAGCAATATCCCTTCTGCTCACGTGACATTGGCCAAGACTAGTTACATGGCCCAGCCCTCTGCCAGGATTTTGGAGATACGGTATCTCACACAAGGAAGGAGATTGATGGGAGTGGATGTCGGTGGCACCACCAACATTGACCACGGCATTTCAATGGATCTTCTTATTACGAAGCATTTTAGAATGTATTGTCTCCTACAATTCTCCCGGCAGTCTTGAGAGACTCCCATAGGCGGATATTCTTATTTAAACCTGAAGGAAATGTTCAAAATCTCTTAAGTTCACGCAGTGAAGCAAAACATATATTCAGAGTTCCTGACTTAGAACATTTCTCCCCATCGTATGTGTTTGTGTAAGAATTAAATAGGTTTGTATATTGGGAAATCACTTCATATGCTGCAAAGCATTAAGTGAGTTAATTTCTCTCTCAAGGAAAGAGACTCATTAATGTTGCTCTGTGCCATATGTGGGGGCAGCTTGGTATGCCCTGGCAACTAGGTGCTGAAAGGTGTGGTGAAATCTAGTCACTATCAGCTGGCCAACTTGCCATGGACCCTCCCTTGCCAAAAAGAGGAATGTACCTTCCTTTCCAATGACCGGCATTTGCCTTCTCTTCTTCCGTCAATGTTAACAGCTGAGTCTATAACGTGAAGTCTCAATCCACTGGAATAATTAGCCTGAAATAGTCCTCTGTGGTGCTCATGGAATAAATAGCCATAAACCAAGCAAAGTGTTTCCAGAGGGGAGAGCCCCACAGCCATTCCCCGGGCCCATGTAGCAGATGGCAGCCTCCTTGGTGCCCCATAGAACTGGCTAGGACCAAGGGTTTCTGGTCCTTTACGGAAACAGAAAGGCAAGCAAGAATTTGTTTGTATTGTGTTTTTAGGGAGAAGTTTTTCCAAAGAAGACCCGCGGAAGTGAGCAAAGAAAAACAAAAACAAAAACAAGGCTCACAATGGACACAGCACGGTCACTGTCATTTGTACAAGTTCCAGGCACAGTATAAAGCCACAGAGTGAGTGAGAGATAAGAAAACTCCAGCTTCATTGAAGGACTCCCCACTCTACCTACAGATCAAGGACTTCCAAGTTTCCAGAGCCTTACTGACAGTTCACCCTCCGGCCAAGAGTCTGTGATATTCTTGCCTATATTTATATTTATTTTTTATTTTAAGTTTGTATTTAAATTCAAGTTAGTTAACATATATAAAATTGGTTTCAGGTGTAGAATTTAGGGATTCATTACTTACATATAATGCCCAGTGCTCAACACCAGTGCCCTCCTAATGCCCATCACCCATTTAGCCCATCCCCCCCCTCCTCTCCAGCAACCCTCAGTTTGTTCTCTATGGCTAAGAGTCTCTTACGGTTTGCCTCCCTCTCTGTTTTTAACTTACTTTCTTTTTCCTTTCCTTCCCCTATGTTCATTTGTTTTATTTCGTAAATTCCACATATCAGTAAAATCATATGGTATTTGTTTTTCTTTGATTTATTTCACTTAACATAGTACACTCTAGTTCCATTCACACTGTTGCAAATGGCGAGATTTCATTCTTTGTGATTCATTCTTTATCCATTCATCGATCAACGGACATGTGGGCTCTTTCCATAATTTGGCTATTGTAGACAATGCTCCTATAAACAAAAGGGTGTATGTATCTCTTTGAATTAATATTTTTGTATTCTTTGGGTAAATACCTAGTAGTGCAATTGCTGGGTCATAGGGTAGTTGTATTCTTAATTAAGGAACCTCCACACTGTTTTCCAGAGTGGCTTCACCAGTTTGCATTATCACCAACAGTGTCTCTTACCTGTATTGAGAGATTTTGTCTAGCATATAAGTACCAATGATTTTTATCAGCCTATTAAAGTCTTCTTCCATTCCTTTAGGTGTGAGAAAAGCCTTCTCTCCACAGTTCCTAAATATCCCCCAATGAGCTGTGCCTAGCTACTATTCTTCTTTAAAAGAAGAATCACTTGGATTGCACTTCACTTTTGACATACTTGTCTACGTTTCTTCACGTAACTTTCCAGAGGAAGAGCGTGAGATTTGCTTTTCTCTCTGTTTAGACCGTATGCCACACTGATGATTAATAGTATAGACCAACAAATTTGTACTGAATAGATAATCCTGTGAACAGTGGAACAGAAAATGAATGAAAGGAAAAAAGAAGTCCTTAAATAGAAAAGATGAAATCTCAACAATGGCTCACAGAATCTACTTGAAACCCTTCCCTTAAGAAAATGAAAATGTGGGGCACCTGGGTGGTTCAGTCGATTAGGCGTCCGACTTTGGCTCAGGTCATATTCTCACGGTTCGTGGTTCGAGCCCCACGTCGGGCTCTGTGCTGACAGCTCAGAGCCTGGAGCCTGCTTCGGATTCTGTGTCTGCCTCTCTCTGGCCCTCTCCCGCTCACGCTCTGTCTCACTCTCTCTCCTTCTCAAAAATAAATCAACATTTAAAAAAAAGAAAATGAAAATGTGCGTGCTTAGCTTACCCAACCAAACGATGTTAGTACTAAGTGTATTCTGAGAACCCTGAAGGCTTCTTTCGGCTAACATTCACTTGTGTTAAAGAGAGAGAAACACATTCTCCCTCATCCTTCGCACTTTAGTGCAAATGCCCAGTGGTTTTGGACTGTCATTGTTGTGCCATTTATTGGCTGGAGAAAATCACCCCATTCCAGAGTTAGGGCACAACAAGCCTGACTGAAGAATGAGATATGACTCTTTGGTGGGGTAAGCAACATGCCTTCTGAATCTGGAAACCAGTTGTCAAGTAAGCGATCATGCTTCTTTTTCTAGTTTCTCTCTTTGCTTAATATATGTTTTCAATTACTAATCTGCTAATGAAATTTTCATAGTCACATCTGGGTTTTTTTCCCCATGTAATATTTAGCTTGCTTAGGACTTGAGTTGCGACCTCACATTTCTTCAATCTCCACAGAAACCAAAGGAATGACTTTCATATTGTTGCTGGTGAATTAGTACTTGTTTGTAAATCGATAGTATGAACCAATTATGTTCCTAAGGGTTAAGAACTGAGGTTGACTTTGAATGTGAGGCATTAATAATAAATAGTCTATATGTACAATTTTGATTTTCCCATTGACCTAGCAGATATGAAAATCGCTCTCATTTTAACTTTTAAATTTTTTTAATGTTTATGTATTTTTGACAGAGAGAGAGACAGACAGAACATGAGTGGGGGAGGGGCAGAGAGAGAGGGAGACACAGACTCTGAAACAGGCTCCAGTCTCCGAGCTGTCAGCACGGAGACCAACGCGGGGCTCGAACTCACAGACAGCAAGATCATGACCTGAGCCAAAGTCGGATGTTCAACCGACTGAGTCACCCAGGTGCCCCTCATTTTAACTTTTAATAATTGGGCAATTTATAATACAGAATTTTATTTCTTTACTACCCATTTATTTTTACATTTTAATACTATTCTAATCAGAGAATATGAGTCAAAACTTGTTGAGATTTTACTTGTGTGTGTGACCTCCTCTTGGTGGATAGCTACTATTTTAATCCCTTAGTTGCTCTTTTCGTTGGAGGCTCACTTCCTTCTTATCTGGGAGTGGCTAATTTTGCCCTTGACCCAATCAGCTTCAGGGAGAGGCCACATAGCTCAGACTTGGCTGATCAGGGAACTAAAACTTCACAGCCATGGTGAATGACTGAGAGTAAGGAGCATGATAAACTCCAATCATAACTCTGGGATTTTTCTCTTACATGTATTAGAAAAGATTCTTTCTCCACTGAGGTCGATAACACTGGCAGGACAGAAGATGGATGACATTGGTCATCTTGCTCATCAAGTAGAGAACGTAGATAAGAGTAAGATAGGCAGAGGGTCAATGCCCTCCTCTGAATCCCTTATTCCAGCTGTGAGAAAGCAAGCAGCACCTCTAGACTCCCTGTTCACATGACCAAATACATTTCCTTTTATTTGTTAGCCTATTTCAAATAGGATGCTGGCAACTACAATTGAAAGAATCCTGATAAAATATCTCTGGAATTTTGTTGTTTCTGATACACGTTTTCTTTCAAGTACTCACATCTATACTCTTGGGTAGTATAACCAATGGTTTTTGGAATTGTGTCATAGTTTAACTGCCATCATTTTCTTCTTCACAGTATACAAAGTGATGACACGTCTTTCAGTGAATGGTCTCTTAGAGCACATGAAATATTGTTGAATGGAATCAATGTTCTGTAAGCATGCCACATAAGCTGGAAAAGAAAATACAGTTGACCCTTGAATAGCATGGATTTGAAGTGCACTATGTTCAGATTGTGCTTTCAAGAAATGCAGTACAGGACTGTGAATGTATCTCCTCTTCCTTGGGAGTTCCCTAACTTTTTTTTTTTTCTCCAGCTTACTTTATTGTAAGAAACCAGTATATAATATAGATAAAATACAAAATATGTGTTTATCAACTCTTTATACAATTAGTAAGCTTCCAGTCAAAAGTAAGCTATTAAGTAGATAAGTTTGGAGGGAGCCAAAAATTATATGTGGATTTTTCACATTTTTCAGTGCCCTTGACACCCACATTCTTCATGGGTCGGCTATACCTTTTCTAAAGCTGCATTACCCAATATGGTAGTCACTAATCACTTGCTCTTTGACCACAGATGTGGCCAACTTCCGTTGTGATGTGTTCTAAGTATCAAGTTTTAAGGATTAAGTTAAACAATGTCAAGTTGAAAACAGACTTACCCCATAGCCGCAGTTACCTACATAGTCTCCTGTCTATGCTCCCCAAATTCTTGAGTCAGTTATCAAGAAAACAACCAGAGTTTGCTTTCAAAAACTTCAATCTTACTGTCACCTTTCCCCGAATAAGATAATCCTCTAATAAATTATCCATAACACTGAGAGTAAAAAGCAAGTGATGTGCTCTGACCTAGAAGCTGCTCCTGGTCTGCGACCGGTCTGTCTGGTCTACTCGATCATGTCCTGCCCCTCTCCCCTGCATACAGCCTCACACTAACCACATGGTGTCCTATCTGCCCACATCTTCTGGTCTTTGACCTGGTCCCTCCATCCTTCTCTCCTGGTCTCTGCTCAAGTGTCACTTGCTTAGAGAAGCCATTCGAGACCAACCTAAGTTAAAATAGCATATCCTTCATGATTTATGTCCTTTTCTCACTTTTAAGGTTTCTTTGGAACACTTATTACAACTTGTTATAATAGTATATGTGTATTTGTTTTTTTTTTTAATTTTTTTTTTTCACCGTTTATTTATTTTTGGGACAGAGAGAGACAGAGCATGAACGGGGGAGGGGCAGAGAGAGAGGGAGACACAGAATCGGAAACAGGCTCCAGGCTCCGAGCCATCAGCCCAGAGCCTGACGCGGGGCTCGAACTCACGGACCGTGAGATCGTGACCTGGCTGAAGTCGGACGCTTAACCGACTGCGCCACCCAGGCGCCCCAATAGTATATGTGTATTTGTTCGATTTTTAAAAATTTGTCTTCTCGCATGAAAATGTAAGTTTCTTGGATATAGAAAAATCCACCCATCTTAAGTAGCCACGATAGCCCCAGAACAAGGAAACGTGTTTACCACTTAGAGATTTAATAAACATGGGCTTAATCAATTAATCATCCAGAAGTAGAATTATTGACTGGCAATTCACACACATAATGATCTTTGCTACACTTGGGGAAATTATCTTCAAAGGTGGTTACACAAAATCACTTTCCAAATAACGCAGCATTAGTGGTGATTTTCCTCATTCTTGTGGCCACTTATTATCAGCAGACTTTTTCTTTTCTTTCTATTTAATGCTTATTTATTTATTTTGAGAGAGAGAGAGAGAGAGAGAGTGAGCGCATGAGTGGGGGAGGGACAGAGAGAGAGGGAGAGACAGAATCCCAAGCAGGCCCCGTGCTGTCAGCACAGAGCCCAACACGGGGCTCAGTCTCACAGTCATGAGATCATGACCTGAGCCGAGATCAAGAGTTGGATGCTTCACCGACTGAGCCACCTAAGTGCCCCTCAGTGGACTTTTTCATTGCTGCAAAACAAATGGGTATAAAATTATAACGGGTATAAAATTATTTTTCATTTTATCTTTCTCTATTTACTATGAGGCTGAGCATCATTAGGTTTCTTGGCCTTTGAAGTCTTCTAATTTGTGGCTTAATTAGAATATTTAAGGTTTTCAGAATATTTAAGGATTTACATTTTCTCATTCATTGTAGGAGCTTTTTTGTATAGCCTCAATATTAATTTGTTAACAGGGGCATGTGTGCGAGTATGTTATGCAAATATGCAGGTGCTTTCTAATGTAAAATGATTTGGTTTTTTCCCCCCTTTTTGTACTAAATATAGAAAATTATTTATTTTCTTTTAAAATTTAAAGATTTTTTTAATGTTTATTTTTGAGAGAGAGAGCACAAGAGCAGGGGAGGGGCAGAGAGAGGGGGACAGAGGGTCTGAAGCGGGCTCTGCACTGACAGAAGAGAGCTCAATGCGGGGCTCAAACTCACAAACCGTGAGATCATAACCTGAGCCATAGTCAGACACTTAACTGACAGAGCCACCCAGGCACCCCTAAAGATTTTCTTTTCACGTATAGAAATTTAATCAACTTTGGAATACATTTTAGGATAGGACCTAAAGTTGAAATGTAGATTTATATTATTTTTTTCTTTTTTTTTTTTTTTTTTTTACAAATTTTATTTTATTTATTTATTTTTTAACATTTTAATTTATTTTTGGGACACAGAGAGACAAAGCATGAACGGGGGAGGGGCAGAGAGAGAGGGAGACACAGAATTGGAAACAGGCTCCAGGCTCTGAGCCATCAGCCCAGAGCCTGACGCGGGGCTCGAACTCACGAACCGCGAGATCGTGACCTGGCTGAAGTCGGACGCTTAACCGACTGCGCCACCCAGGCGCCCCTAGATTTATATTATTTTTATCTGCAAAAATATCCTACCCATTGGCTTGTGGTTTCATATCTGATGTATATATCTCAGGTACATGTGAAATCACCACGTATCAGTAGGTCTGTTTCGAGATTCTTTATTGTGTTCCATTGGACCGTTTATGTCCACTCCCTGCCATACTATTTTAGCATGATTGTTTTATATGAATTCTTTGTGATAGAAAAAGTTCTTCCTCATTATTTCCCTTCCAACAATTTTTTGTTCATCTGGAGAACTTACACATCCATATACATTTTAGGTTCAGGAGACACATGCTCGGAGAAAACAAAAAACAACAAAAAAAATTGAATAGAATCCTAATTAAACAACAGTCTAATTTGACAAGAATTGACACCATTAAACCAGAGACCCACCGAAATTAAATAATAATAATAACAATAAAGATAGTTTCTGACACCAAAATCTACAAACGATTTTTGGTAAACTCAAGATAGACATTGTGAAGAGAAAAAAAAAAAAATGTTACGGCTGACTTGGACCTTCATTTACCTGTCCATTACTCTATGTTCATGAAACGTATTTCTCTTCATTTAGATTGTGGCTAAAAGGAACGGGCATTTCTATATGTTCTTCAGCAACTGTGGAGGGATGATCACCAGGAGGGACCAGGGGGAAGTCTTCTGTATCTTTCCAATTATCTCAAGCACCGAATATATATTGGTATAATAAGCAGTTAATTACTTCCAGAGTCATACAAGCAGGCCACGTCTTTACTTTCTATCATCTATTAACAGTCTATTCTTGATAACAGAGGTTTACTGAACCTATCTATTTGAAGCCTTAACTGCAGGCTTCACTTTTGTATGGAGAACGTGTCCATAAATTCATGAGGTGGGGCAGTGCTGTCTCATCCCTGACCTTCCTGTGGTGCTAATATGAGAGGACGTGTATTCAGCTCTTCCCAAGCTGGAGGGTCACCTGCAGGAAAAGAGGGAGAGGGTGATCGTCCATGCAAGTTGAAGATTTTTTAAAAAGTCATACCCACAAGGCATAGAGCAGTGAACTGGGGAATATAGAAAGCATCTGATTCTGAGAAATAGAATTTTCATTGCAGATATTGTGAGGAGATAAAGTTCCTCCCTGAAAATATATGCCCATCATTGCAGCAACAATATGAAAATGATATTAAAGCAACTCTAGAACATCATATGATTTCTATGGAGGGAGGGAAAATATCATTTTTTGTTCTTTGTAATAAATTGGTTCCTTTAATTTTCTTTTGTGCCAGGAGTGACAGATGATTACAAATTTGATCACCCAAACATTGGGCTGATTTTAAATTATAACAGTGAAGGAAAATAGGAATGCTTTCCTTTCACCCCAGGGCAATTTTGGAACACAAATCGTTAAACGGAGTTCACTAATTTCATAGAGAAATGCCAACATTTTTCAATTACATTCCACTAATCTACGTGTTTTTAAAACTTTAATAAATGCTTAAAATTCTATCCCATTATAAAATAACAAACAGAACAAGGATCTAAATGAAATGGAGGTTGCTCTAAGAGCAAGAAGGTAGTGAATGAATAAAATTGGAAATAAAATAGAAAAAAAAAGTATCACCCAGAGGAATAATATTTATTATTCTGCCTCAGGCTATTGATACTCATGGCTTTAGACTTACTTTCTTGACATGGATGTAGGGTAAATGTAATGTAAAAACATTTTACAGATTGGAGGAAAATATTGTAGGTTATGAATTTGGAAGATTTCTACTTCCCTTCAATTAATGTTCTCTCTCTCTCTCTCGCTCTCATACACACACACACACACACACACACACACACACATGTATATATACATATATACATATTTCTTTATATACATGTTTTTGTTTATTTGTTTTTAATGGGGAGATTTCATTCTCAGGAACACAGACGGCCTTGTTTACATAGAGAGAAATCCTCAAAGCCACTAGTGGGAAGCAAAAGGAAAATGCAAAAGACAGCAACCTTCGTTGGCCTCATGTCTATCACAACTGTGACCCAGGCCACACAACCAGGTGTGCTGGTTGGTTGAAGACAAATGCCCAGCAGCTCTGGTTACAATCCACTGTGCCATCTGTCCCCCATAACTTCAACTCTCCACTCTTAACTGGCTTCTACCTTCAGATTCTCCCAAATTAGTTGTAATTTCTGTATGTTCTCACTTCTCCCTTCCTCCTAAAACAATGGCAAACAAATTCTTAGACCCCCAAACTCAACTGAAATTATTTTCATCTTTTTTTAAAAGATTTTGTTTTTAAGTGATCTCTACCTCCAATGTGGGGCCAAACTTACAACCCTGAAGTGAAAAATTGCATACTCTACTGACTGACCCAGCCAGACAACCCTCAACTGAGATTGTTTTAATAAAAACCACTGTCAACTATTTCATAAATCATGTAGAATCGTTTTCAGTCCTTTTCAAAGTCTGTCTATTGTATCTGTCACTGCTCTTCTCCCATTCACTGAAATTCTGTGCAGTGCCAATGTCCACATCCTTTCCTCTTACTTCTTTTGCCCTCATAAACCTTTTTTTCTCTGTCCCTCCCTGTATCAGGTCCCTGCCTTTCATGCATTACCTCTGCCATAAGTCAGTTATAGCCAATTACATGGTTTCACCAGCCATCTGTCTACTATGACTCCAAATGGTACTTTTGGCCTTATTTTCTTTATTGGTGTCCCCTGTATTAGACTTATAAATCCAATTAAGGCTGCAAATAATCACCTAGCCATTGCACACAGGCCCAACCAAGTTCCACATATCTAGGAAATCAGGTATCATGTTTACAGTGAGATTATAGTAGGTAACCTATTTTATTTCCCAGAAATGCTCCCCCTTAAGGGAGAAACGATCTTAGTCCAGCTGCTTTAATTCCTCCTCACTGGAGGTTCACCTCACTGGGTGGTTCAGTTGGTTATGTGTCCGACTCTTGATTTTGGCTCAGACCATGATCTCATGGTTCGTGAGTTTGAGCCCCCATTGCGCTCTGGACTGATGGTGTGGAGCCTGCTTGGGATTCTCTCTATCCCGCCTCTCTCTGCCCCTACCCTGCTCACACACACTCTCTCTCAAAATAAATAAATAAACTTAATTTTTTTTAATTTAATTCTTCCTCACCAATTGGCAATTCTGAATGATTTTTTCTTTCAAATGTGTTTTCCCCCATCATATTATTACATCAAAAAGGTATATCTATATCTATCATCTATCTGTGTGTGTATGTGTGTGTATATATATGTATATGTGTGTGTGTGTGTGTGTGTGTATTTTTTTTACAAAAGGGTATTTTTCTGTTGAAGAAGAGAAAAGCATGAGAGGAACCGTATACCTAGATGTAGTGCTGGTAAGAAGGAAAGACAGGGAGAGAGCTGCCTGCCAACTCTTGCATGAGTTCCTTAGCAGTTGGCCCTAAGACTGTCTGTCTTCTTGTATAATTGTTAATTTTATGTGATGACTTGACTGGGCTAAGGGATGCTGAGATAGCTGGTAAAACATTAATTTTGGGTCCGTCTGACACAGTGTTTCCACGAGGGATTAGCATCTGAGTTGGTGAATGGAGTAACGCAGATGACACTACTCTCCAACGTGGCGGGCATCATCCAATCCCCTGGGGAGCCCCACAGAACAAGCAGGTGGAGGAAGGGTGAATTCACTGTGTTTGAGCTGAGACATTTAGCTTCTTCTGCCTGTGGATATTGGTGCTTCTGGTTCTCAGGATTTCAGACCCAGACTGAAGTTTACCACCAGCTTTCCTGATTCTCTAGCTTGAGATTGTGAGACTTCTTCTCTCTCTCTCTCTCTCTCTCTCCCCTCCCAAATATCCTACTGGTTGTCTGAAGAGCCCTGACTAATGCATCTTGCTTCCACACTGTGAACCGCACATCATCTGAGGACAGGAACAGAATATTTTTTTTCCAGGAGTGAGAGAAACTGAAGGGCATAATTCTGTATATCATATCCACACTATATATTCAACCTTATATCAGTCGATCACTGATCGACTGCAAAGGAGATAGCATTATCTCATTTTATAATCAATTGAGGCTCAAGAGATTTTACACTTCTTTCCCCCAAATTGTAGCAGAATTGCATTTGAACACACATGCACTTTCTATGAGACCGCTTCTCTACTCTTCCACAGTGACCTTTAGCAGAGTTGAAATGATCCCCTAAGGTCAAGTTCTGCTAAACTCTTTATCTTCCACTCTTGCCACTTTGTGCCTTTATTTAACACCCTTGGCATACCTATCTTTACACACCATGCTATTTCATGTCTTCATTCTTTTACTCACGATCCTTCCTCATCTTCAATTAATTTCCTACTCTTTTTCTTTCTGGCTAACTCCTGTTCAACTGCCTGCCTTCCTTCCTTCCTTCCTTTTTCCCTTCCTTTCTTACCTCCTTTTTCCTTTCCTTTCTCCCTCCTTCCCCTCTCTCCTTCCATCTCCCCTTCCTTCCTCCCTTTCCTTCCTTCCTTCCTTCCTTCCTACCTTCCTTCCTTCCTTCCTTCCTTCCTTCCTTCCTTCCTTCCTCTGTCCTTCCATCCTTCCATTGTTCTTTTTCTTTTCCATTTTGATGTTTGAATCAATATATTTTTAGCGTTTGTAATTTATCAGATAACTGGTAGGGACTTTATAAACAATTAAGAAAAAGACACAGTGTTTATCCTGGGGAGGAGCTCTGTTTAGTGGGGTAGATGGACTTTACACAGGTAATTTCAATAAAGTGTGATAAAGGCTCTGATGAGGTCATCACAAAGCACTTTACCTAGGTTGTTTATTTCCTTATCCAGGAATCTCCCCTAGACTCCACTGGAGTAGATATGGTAACCCTTCTCCAAGCTTCTGTCACACCTCCTATGTATCTTCTTGCAATAACTGTATTCTTAATTTACATTATCTGTTTATATGTGTGTCTTCTCCACCTGGCCATTAGTTTTCAAGACAGGGATCATGACCTTTTGATATAGGTGTAGCCATTTTTGGGAAAAGTTAATGACAAATAGCATTAGAGAAATAAAGTTATAGATAATTTATATTTCTTATACCATTCAATAATACTGCATTGTACATATTACATATATAATATCAAATATTTAATAAATATATATTTATATAATATATTTATATATAATATAACATATTTCTTAAATATTTGATTTTACCATACAGTATATGACATTTATAGAATAATTTTTAAAAAACTGATATATAGAAGTATTTATGCTCAGAAATCTTGGTTTTGCTCTGTAAATAATATTTCATTAGGTATGTCATCTGTATTCATATGAGATACTTTGTAACAGTACAATCTGTGCTCTGTAAGGATTACAGATTGAGTTCACCATTTTGGCAGTCTGGTTCTTGCCATACGTCGTGTCAGTGAGGAAGGCTATGCTGCTCTAACTTAGCACCCAGGGCTCTGGGCTTGTCTGATCCCTTCCACAGTAGAAGTGGATGGGATAGGGCAGTTTCAGGAATTAGACATAAGATGTTTCATTCTCTAGAGGAAAGATCCGCCACAGATGGTACGAGAAAGAGACAGAGGTGGTGTCAGGACCCAGAATAGCCCAGGCAGGTAAAGTAATTCCCATATATTCCATTAGCACATCTTTAAAGGCTGACCTAATAGCACACAATTTAAGTAAAGAGTATAGTTGTTTTGCAGAGCAATTGAAGGCTTGTTTTCTAGTCCACATCATTCCTCTACCAGGAACCATTCAAATAAGTACAAAACTGCTGTATAAATACAGTTTTGTATAAATTTGTATAAATACAAATTTTGTATAAATTTGTATAAATACAAAACTGCTGCTAGGTGTGTAAAGGCAGGTTTCCACACAATTCTTCTTCCTGCCAAAGTGTTACTCATGCTATAGAAATTCTGAAGAGAATGGAGCTCAAGGAGAGCATGTTAAGAAGTAAAAAACATTCCCAAAGTCATCTGAGTGACTATAGTTTGTGTTGTCATCTTTTGTGGGTGACTAAATTGGCACAGGAGACCAGTTAAAGTCTCTGCCCAGGATGGCATGCTGAGTCCTCTAAGATATGAGTAGTTCATAGGCTCTTGTAAATTAAGGATGACGTAATTCTAATGCTGAATTATTTATCTGGCTCTTCATTTTCATCAAGGATCTTGTTTCTGTTTGTAATTAATGATTGTCCAATACTAATCATAGGTATTCCGTTCTCCCAACCCAGGCAAGATACACTGGGGAAAGGATCATGTTTTTATGAGACCATCAACATTTTTTAATGCTTTCAGTTTTGCGTACAGAAGAATACACTGACTCATACCTCCCATGCTGGTTTATCCTCTGGCCTTTTTTTCCTCAGGATATCGTTTGGTAATTTTAATTTGCTAACACATCAGAAAGCTACCACTCAGACTAAAATAGCAATGGGTCTTTCAGAACCATCTTTTCTGTGTGATGCTTAAATATGTGACCCTTAGCTTTAATCTAGAGATATATTTAAAACATGCATGTATACAAATTTGAGTTCTCAATTTGCTGTGTAAATGTGTGAGGAGACTTGGTTGTTTATGTATTTTATCATCTCTGTGTAAAATACCACATGGAGGGAAAAAAAATCTTTCAAAGTTTAGTCTAAAATATACTGAAAATTATAATATCAATAGCAGCAAAGCCTCTACCCTTGAGAAGCTTCTTCATCTCAGTCATGCTACTAAGAGCTTTTTAATGGACATTAGACCTTCTCTGCCCTAAAGGAATCAAAACTGCATTCAAGTATTTCCTTAATCATCATGAATATTTTGACACATCACGTTAGCAAAGATATCTCCTCCTTTTTCTCAACCCTGTTTTCTCTTTTCAACGTGTGTGTTGTTTTTGTAAGCTTCTTTAATGTCTTATTTGAAAACTGATGTGGTAACATAAATGTTAGTCGATTTGTTTGTATTACCTGGCTTTCTGCTTTATTGCATTTCGTGTAATTAGATCAGAGTGTAGTGAAAAAAATGCAGCATTTGAAGTAAGGAGATTAACCTATAACTCTCAGTTATGAATGTGAAAGTAAACATTCTAACAAAATACTAGAAAGCCTACAGAAATTGATGGATTTTATAGGAATTGAAGTTATGGGGAACTAGAGATTTTTCCTGGGAATGTTAAGAATCACTTAATATCCGAATATGTGTTATGATATTATACCATACCAGTCGGTCCTTTGGGAAATATCATTACATGCTATCAGTTTGTGTTGAAATGATATTTTACTGATTTTTCCAAATGGTGATGCTTACTTCTGCTTCCACACCTATTTTGCTTCCAGCTCAAAAGAGCAATTTCCTGAATTTTGATTGGATTGACACAAATTTATTGAATCTATTTTTTCTCATCCCAAAATATCCTTTGGATATGATTTCTAGGCCAAACCCTACTCTAGCCACCAGGAGAAGGAAAATTAAATGCTATATGGATGGTCCCTGTTCTATTGGAGCCTATATTATGTAACAAAAGGACTTTTACAGGTTAACTAGTCCAGTGGTTATAGACACCTGGCCCTCACACCTGAGCTGAGTTAGCTCCCCAAAGCTCGCCTGGGGAAAAGGTTAAACCATAGATTCCTGATCCCCAGAGCTACTGAATCCAAATCCTCAGATGCGGAGTGGAGAAATCTGTATTTTTTTCAAGGTAACTTGGATGAAGTGTCTGGGGCCATTGGCTAGTCATACTTTGCATCTAATGCATCAAATGGTTCAACATGTGATGCCTGAAGAGGGTAATATGTAGAGAATATGAGACATAAGAATGAGGGACTTGAGTGGCTCGGTCTGTTGGGCATGTGACTCTTGATTTCAGCTCAGGTCATGATCCCAGCGTCATGGGATCAAGCCCTGCATCAGACTCCACGCAGAGCATGGAGCCTGCTTGTAATTCTCTTTCTCCCTTTCTGTTTCCCTCTGCCCCTCTCCCCCACTTGTGGCCTCTCTCTCTCTTTCTAAAATAAAATAAAAAAATAAATAATTTAAAAAAAAAAGAAACTTGAAGCCTAGAAGAAACCTCACCAAGACTCCCAAGTCACAATTTTTTCTTGAGGATCACTTCATTATGTGCTCTTCCAAATATTTCCTTCAGAGTCAGGAAACACAAAAACAAAAACAAAGTTAGGTCTGAAAGATATTTTGATTATGTATATCGACTTATTAAACTGAACGTCCCCAAGGCTCATGGGAATCTTACAAGATACAGAAAGCAAAAAGATGCCAGTTGTGTCCACCTCAACACTGGTCAAATCCCAGCTGGAGCTGAGCAGACAACTGGACAAAGTCAACCTATGGTTCGTTCAGAATTGCAGCCAGGGTTGTCACAGTATTGAACATGGCATTTTGTTGCATGAGGAGTAACGAAGACGTTAAGATGAGGTGTTTTTTTGGTCCATAAAGGTGAAAACACATTTGAGTTTGGAATCGGATCTCGGCTCTCGTACTTACCAGATGCGATAGGCATAGAGCTTCTCCCTCAAACCCCTCTTCAGGCTGACGCACACATCTCTAGTTACCAGGCGTCTCTGGGCCATTCTCTCCATCCTCCGATTCTACCCCCCTCAAGGCTATGTCTTCTCCAGTGGGCGGCCCACGGCCAGTGGCAAGCTGACATGGTGTACATATGTCCAGCATTTTTGTCTCATTTGGGACAGCAGGGAAGGGCCACCCCAGGTCCAGATCTCCCCACAGGAACAGTTGAAGCCTCACTTGAAACCCTTGTAGGTACACTTTTTCCTTCTGCCCAGTCCTGCTTTCCTTCTTCCTCACTGTGTACCTCCTGAGAAGACTCCCCAAGGCAGCCACCACACACAGCTCTCAGTCTCAGAGGGTCCTTCCAGGGAAGCTAATATAACACACTAGATGTGTACGATTTAACAAGGCAACATCTCAGTGCTCTGGTTTCCTCATCTATAACGTGGGGATTAAAATAGCTTCTGGAGGATGAAATGAGAGAAACCATACACACACATGCACACACGCACACACACACACACACACACACGGTACATAGTTAGAGATGATTCAGTGTCTATATGTTTACTTAATTTTTTAATGCTTTAACATATACTAACATATACTAAAACAATCATAAGTTGGACAGTTCCTCGATCGCTAACTCTACAATGTATAGAACATTATTAGATCCATGATCTCATTAAAAAGCACTGATTTTCTGCTGGGAAGATAGCAACCTTTCCCAATTAGGAGCTTACGGAGAGCTTCCTATGTATCCTCTCCGGCTGGAAAAGAAGATTGTTATTTCATGACATTGTTTCTGTGGTTAATTGAGGCTTTATTTATCATTCTTATTTTTTTCTCAAAGTTGGCATGGGAATGGAAATAATTAGAACAAATGGAAAATAATTAGAAATCTGTTTCCCAGTTAGCTACATTTTTCTCCTTTTGGGAGGTAAGAAACCAAATTCTATCCATAGGTAAGCAAAGAGGAGTAATTTTTTTCGGTTTCGAGATGAAGGGGGTAAGTGACCAAAAGCAACAGTATGGAAGGAAGTGGAGAAAAAAGGGAAGTATACAAATCAGAGGGTAAAGAAGAATCAGAAGAAAATAGGACTGGGACACCTGGGTGGCTCAGTCAGTTGAGTGCCCGACTCGTGGTTTCAGCTCAGGTCATGATCTCACGATTTGGGAGTTCAAGCCCCACGTCAGGCTCTGTGCTGACAGTGCAGAGCCTGCTTGGGATTCTCTCTCTCTCTCTTTCTCTGTGCTTCTTCTGCTAGTGCTCTCTGTCTCTCTCAAAATAAATAAATAAACTTAAAAATGAAATGAAATGAAATTAAAATGTTTAAAAAAAAGAAGAAAATAGGGCCAATCAGCTTTAAACTGGACCATAAATCACAAGTTTATTGTTTGAAGTGAGTTTTTGCAAAGGGTTGAAATGTAAAAATAGGATTAGCCCTCTGAAAACAGAGTGTATTTTATGAGCTGGGTGCCCATCAACAACTAATTGAACAAGACATTACAGAAAACAGTGCATGAACCTCTCCGTAGTCCTAACCATGGTCTAACGCTTTCGGCTTAAAGGAATTAACTTGTCCAAGGCCTCAGAGCTAATAAAAGTCAGAGCTAGTATTGAAATTCAGGTCTTTTATTCTGAAATTCGGCATGATGCCTCACAAATCTACTATATGCATTATATATCAAATGTTCCTCCCTGTGGAACACATTAGCGGGTACAATATTTTTATAGAGCATGTAAATGAAAACAATGAATATGAAAGCACCTAGCATGTCCCACCCTTGGAACACAGACACTCAACTGAATACCTGTTACATGTAAATGCATGGTTGCGGGGCGCCTGGGTGGCGCAGTCGGTTAAGCGTCCAACTTCAGCCAGGTCACGATCTCGCAGTCCGTGAGTTCGAGCCCCGCGTCAGGCTCTGGGCTGATGGCTCAGAGCCTGGAGCCTGTTTCCGATTCTGTGTCTCCCTCTCTCTCTGCCCCTCCCCCGTTCATGCTCTGTCTCTCTCTGTCCCAAAAATAAATAAACATTGAAAAAAAAAATTTAAATGCATGGTTGCTTCCAGTATTGCATCAATGCTGTTCATGCGCTCTTAGGTGACAATTGAAAAGACCAAGTGACCAGCAATTCTTTGATGTATGATCTGCAAATACAGAGTTGCAAGTTCAATTGTGATATAGATCCTTCTGTTGTGGCTTTGCGATAGCCTTGCTAACCTCAATCTACAGGTTCCTAAAAGGCCAAGGTTGTCTGTTTCCGTACCATACGGTGTCTCCCCTGGGTCCTACTGTAGGAAGTACCCGCTTCAGCAGGGCTTGTGAGTTCAGAATCCGATGTGCTTGAGCTTGTGATCTGGTTCCCAAAGCACATTAGTTTTATGGCTGGGTCGTTTCACGTTTTTGTGCTTCAAACCTTCACTTACAAGGCAAAGGTCACATCTCTCTCAACAAGTGTCCTATGATATGCGCTAAATAAAAGAAGTGTGGGGGCGCCTGCATGGCTCAGTCGGTTAAGCATCCGACTTCGGCTCAGGTCATGATCTCCCGGTCAGCGAGTTCAAGCCCCGCAACGGGCTCTGTGCTGACAGCTCAGAGCCTGGAGCCTGCTTCGGATTCTGTCTCCCTCTCTTTCTGCCCCTCCCCCGCTCTGTTCTGTCTCTCGAAAATGAATAAATGTTAAAAATTTTAAAAAAAGAAATATGAAATAAGATTCATAGTAACATTTCTTTTTTTTTTTTTTTAATTTTTTTTTTTTAACATTTATTTATTTTTGGGACAGAGAGAGACAGAGCATGAACGGGGGAGGGGCAGAGAGAGAGGGAGACACAGAATCGGAAACAGGCTCCAGGCTCTGAGCCATCAGCCCAGAGCCCGACGCGGGGCTCGAACTCACGGACCGCGAGATCGTGACCTGGTTGAAGTCGGACGCTTAACCGACTGCGCCACCCAGGCGCCCCCATAGTAACATTTCAATGACCCTAACTTTCTTCTCGTCTCCCATTTGATAGGATATGTATATATACACATGCATATGTGTATAAACATTTCTATGTACATATAGAATATGTACATATATACCTTTAGTACACATTAGTTTCCACCCCTTTGTAAGTAAAAAAAAATAAAAATATCAAACCATAATCTTACATCTAAATACATATTTTCAATAAACACATTAACCCTCTGATTTTAAAGGCGATTGGTCACCACTTACTAAAAGTGGATTTTATTCTTTCTATTGCAGGAAATATTATTTCTCCTATTGAAGTAGAACAATTTTACCTATCTAAATGGCAGTATCATAGCAATTTTCTTTTTTGATTGTGCTAAAGCCCCAAGTGGGTTTATTATTCTCAGAACAACATGTACCCTCACCTTTAATTGAAGGGAAACCTGTGGCTCTTGACTGACCATTTCTACTCCCAAAATGTAAACTCTAAACAACCACCTAAAACATTCACACTTGTCGCTGAGATTTTCCAGCATCGCTTATTTATTTTTTTTCCCCACAGCTCAGCAAAAGGCTTGTGAGAACCATTTTTTCCCTTTTCTACTTTTCTCCTAAAATATTACAAAGGACTCTTATTTGACCAAATTTATTCTCCTGTGGATGGATTTCTCCTCCCCCACCCCCACCCCCATCACTAGATAAAAAAGGAAACACTTTCAGATGAAAACACGAGTGAGAGAATTCTCTGCTTTCATGGAAACTGCCAGCGATGGTATTGTAAACACATCTTGCATTCGCTCTTTCTAATTTTCCCTCAGAGTTCTTTCATTTTCTCTTTGTGTTTGGAGGAACTCTATGCTCTTTTCAGCCAGAGAAAAATTAACACCAAACGGGGTGTTTCAAATACAGACATTTACATTTCAATGTCCTTTAGGGGAAGAAAGAAACGCAGCAGTGAGGAAAGGCAACTGCAGTGCCTGTGTGCCCCCCCCCCCCCCAGATGTCTGCACTTTGTGTTTCTTTTAGAATAAACCCTGCCCTGGGCCCAGGATGGAAATCGGATTGCTGGAAACCAGGGCACAAACTGGTATTCGGTGCAGAACTGCTGGCTTTTCGTAGCTCAGATTGCCACCCCTTCACCAGCCATTAATCGAGAGTCCACGGCAACGAATCTGCCCCATCTCTGGAAAAGGCTCCGGTGTCATGAGTTGGTGATGTAGCCAAGGATGTAAACACGAGGCCGTGTGAGAGGTGGATACCATTTTTCCCTCTCATTGATCTCTCACTGCAAAGCTAATGGGGAATCAGGGGCCATACAGAATGCTTGACTCCATCAGAGGGATCACAGAAATACGGTCGTGGAAACATGTTTCTATGTGCAGGTGTATCTATAAATTGGAGCACATAAAGAATAGTAGTACTGTTTCAAATGCGTATTTAAGGGGCGCCTGGGTGGCTCGGTTGGTTAAGCATCTGACTCTTGATTTCGGTTCAGGCCGTGATCTCTTGGCTTTGTGGGTTCGAGCCCCACGTCTAGCTCTGTGCTAGCAGTGAGGAGTCTGCTTGGAATTCTCTCTCTCACTCTCTCTCTCTGCCTCTCCCCCACTTGCACTGTCTCTGTGTCTCTCAAAATAAGTAAATATACTTTAAAAATGCACATTTAATTTATATAGCGTTTAATTTTTGCTTTAACTTTATCCGAACTATACAAGCCCACAGTTTAAAGAGATCATCTTGGAGGAATTATTGGTTTGAGGGAGGGTGTAAGGGTTGCTCAGGGGTACTGGGAATGTGCTATTTCCTGAGCTGGGTATAACTTTTCTAAATGTGTTTTCTTTTTTGATAATTCCTCTTACTTAACCATTTTGCATTTTTTGTTTATATATTATACTTCAAAAATATTTTAAAATTCTGATTAGAACAATCCTTACACAATTTTTTTAATGCACAGTAAGCCCTTTGTGGGAGAAGGTAAAACGCACTGATTCAAAAACACAGGTCTTGGGGCACCCTGATCTTGACTCAGGTCATGATCTCCTGGTTCATGGGATTGAGCCCTGCATTGGGCTCTGTGCTGACAGTGAGGAGTCTACTTAGGATTCTCTCTCTCTCCCTCTGTCTCTCTCTCTCTCTGCCCCTCCCCACTTGTGCACTCTCTCTCTCTCTCAGAATAACTAAACAATCAAAAAATAAGTAAAAATGCAAGTCTTTATTGCAGGATCATCTACCTAAGTTTACCCTATGGAAAAAAAATCCTAATACTAGTATCTTTCACTCTTTCCTCTTGGGCTGATTTTCTAGGACAGATTGTGGTGCATCTCCTAACTGAAAGGCAGAGCTTTACCACATTCAGGGAGCAAAGTTCCTCCCTCAAATTTTCATACATACATGGACCTTTTTAAAAATTAATAACATTTTATTGAGATATAATTCGGGGCGCCTGTGCGGCTCAGTTGGTTGAGCGTCGGACTTCAGCTCAGGTCATGATCTCGCGGTTTGTGGGTTTGAGCCCCACATCGGGCTCGCTGCTGTGAGTCTAGCCGCACAGAGACCACTTCAGATCCTCTGTTTCCCCTCTCTCTGCCCCTTCCCCACTTGTCCTCTCCCCAAAATAAATAAATATCTTAAAAAGATATAATTCACATCACAATACTTTTTAAAGTGTACAATTCAGTAGACTTTATCATTCAACTCAATCCTTACAACCTTGTAAAGTTAGTATTAATATCACCCCCATTTTACAGATGCTGACACGGAGGCCAGGAAAGGTTAAATGACTTCCCAAATACCTTAAATGAGAGTATAAATATAAAGTAATAAACAGCATGCATTCAACAAGGTAGACACTCAAATATGAATTATCTTTTCCTTTTATTATGTAATTACGGGGCAGTTTGGAGATTGTCCTAATATACCAATCATTATATAACATCGATTTAATCTCTGTTCAGTTCCAGGCATATGTGAAATCCTAGGTGACAGTAATGAATGGTCATTGGCCCTGCCCTCAGTGATACTCGCAGGTGCCTGAGGAACTCAGAAACATAACTCATAACAGTTATCTAGTGATACTTTTATCTGTTTCTAGCACAAAGGGTAAGGTAAAGAAAGCAAGTTGGAACCAATCGTTCAGTACAAAATTATTATTTAAACCATGTATTCTCTTAAGCAGCATGTAGACATACGAAAAGAGCAAAACATTGATCGCTCATGGAGCTTCCTCTCCCAGCAGAGAGGCACAGCCTATGACCACACACAGTAAAATGGATCATATCTGGTGTCTATGGGAAATAAGGGCCCAGCAAAGAACAAATCACCTCCAGCTGGAACTAGTCTGAGATGACTAGAATTAGTACTTACAGGACGGCGAGAACTTAGAAGCTTAGAGAAGCGAAGTGGACACTTAAGAATGTGTTTAATTTTACTCGCTGACCCATGCCACACTTATTTATTAGGCATATAAAAAATTCTAGGCATGAGGAAATCACAAGAGGGACAAAGATGAATAAGATATGATTTCTGCGTGAGAAGAGCTCTTCATCCAACAGGAGAGAAATAACGACATAGACTGAGACCAGGGTAATGACTCTCGGTGAATGAATCCACACGTGTGGGGGGGGGGGGGGTCGAAGAGGGCCCTTGATGAGAATTTGGCCCTCCAGGATCAATGGCCCTCAGATCAATGCAGGATAGTGGATTAGCTGTATTACTGCTTATGGTGTTAATGCTAATGGTTCTTTAGGGGAGTCTCAGCAGCCAAAATCAGCAGGGACAAGTGCCGATATGAAATAAGCAAAGTAGAGGCAGAGGCAAAACGCAGGAGTGGGCTGAGATGTGAGTCGAAGGAAGTATGCTGGCAACAGAGCGACAAAGTACCGAGGGGTTCTTGCGGGAGCCGGCGTGGTCCGCTCAACTGCTATTGATCGATAGCTTTTGGGGCCTGGACAGCAAGCCTGCCTACAAATAAAGAGTCAGGACAGACGTGTTGCTGGTGGTCTGAGCGGTATTCTCTGATCAAATAAGGCGACAAGTCAGTGTTGTCGGTCAAGGGGACAGGGAAGACTTCAAAGAGGAGGTGATGTGTATATTGGCCTTTGAAAGTTGGATAGGTTTCTGCGGGTGGAGAACAGGGGCAAGAAAGGTCACTTTGTGCAGGGCGCACCGCATGCTCAAAGGCTCAGGGGCCAAGGAGTGCATGGCTCCCTGGGGCGTTCAGGGAATATGAGTCTTCTGGCTTTTTCAGCCTATCACACGAGTGAGAAGAAACAGTGGGGTATGCTGCTTCCAGAGAATTTCAAAGAACTCCAACTAGATGTGGGGCTTTATTGCAGAAATGCTGTATGTTTTTTCTTCATTTTCCACATATATCTATTTTCCCTTTAGGTCCAAAGAGGATTAAGCTTTATACATTTTACAAATTGAATGGACTTCAGTTTTTTTTTTTTTTGAAAAAAGAAGGGCTCACCAGTGGTGGGATGGCTAATTTCATGTGTCAGCTTGAGAGGGGTGCCCAGGTAGGTGATCGAACATTATTCTGGGTGTTTCTGGAAGGGTGTTTTCCGAAGAGGTTAATAATTACATTAGTAGACTGATTAAAGTAGACTGTATGTGTATACACACACATACACGCATACACACACATACACGCATACACACTATTGGTTCTGTTTCTCTGGAGAGCCCTAATACAAATGCCAAGAACCTCTTTTCTGACCCACTACCCAGCCACTCTTTATCCAGCTATAAGCCTTATGCTTTTAAATACCCCAGCATTTCACAAGTCTGAGATGGATCTGTGGGGCAAGAAACACATCAGGAAATGTTTAGGAAGTGCGAAGTGTTCTCGCAGCTTTCCTTGGGGAGGGAGAATTAGTTCCCTGATTTCTTCACAAACATGTGTCCACTCTCATCACAGCACAGATAAAATCGCCCAGGAATGTGAGCGATTGCAGATCTCAGTCCAGGCCCTGCTCCATTTCCTGCTCCTTGTGTCATCAGAGGCAATGGCTTCACTTCAGAAGCCTCAATGTAGTCTTCTGTGAAATGGGGGCGATAAGGGACTTGCCCACAAGTCCGGGTAAGATGAGGTATCCAAACACTTGTCGTGTGAAAAGCATCGTAAATACCAGCCCCTTCCCTGAGTCCGCCTCACTGCAGGATTGTTTGCCCTTCCTTCTGTCTGTACGTCTATGACCACCCCCACGAAGAGAAATGCATAGTAATTGGAAGAAAATCCTCTTTGTAAACCTTTGGGTTTCATTTGTCTTCTGAGCACGAACCAGTTTCAGTCATTCCCTGGTTTATAGTCATTGGAAACACTAAGAATAAACTTTCATTATCTATGGCCAGGTGTTTAATACACGATACAGTCATCATCCGACAAATAGGTGACTGCACTCCTAAACTATTTTGCTTAGTTTTTAGTGTGTATGAAGTCATTCAGATTATGAAATCTCAGGAAGAGGAAAGCTAAGCGATCATGCAAATCCATTGTTCCAGTGCTGGGCCTGTGGTTACACACACACACACACACACACACACACACACACACACTCATAAACATTAACAGCCACCCACAAATTTGTTTTATGAGCTTTCGTGAAAAGCCTTCAGGGGCTTTTACAAAGTCACCTGGTTAATCTCTAAGTTAATCTTTGTGCAAACAAAATTCCTGTAAGCTGTTTATCAGGTGACCTCAGAAACAAGCCAGTATGTAAGCTTCTGACAGCCCATTATGGGCTTGATGTCCTAAAAATCCCTCTTTCCTACCCCGACCAGCCCACTGCTTGCCTCACACTGCACTCCCTGAGTCCTGGTATGTGTGTGCATGCGTACAGGTGCAATAATGTTTCTTTCCTCCCTTTCAATTAAACTCTTCAGACTATAAAAATACCCTCCATCACTTAGGTTTCAGGGTCACGGTCTTTAGAATTGGAAAGAAAGACCATCTGGCCTGAACCTGTCTGTATAAGACGATAGAGGGAAAATATCAACTTTTTACTGCTCCTGGTTACAGGTTGAATTTTGACCCCCCCCCCCACAAATGATATGTGGAAGTCCTAAGTCCTGGTACCTGTGGATGTGACCTCATTTGGAAATAGTGTCTTTGTGGGTGTAATTAAGTTCAAATGAGATCACACTGGAGTAAGGTATGCTCTTAATCCAATCTGATTGGTGTCCCTATAAGATGAAGGCTCCATGTGAGGAGAGACGTACCTAGAGAGGACGCTGTGTGAGGACACAGGCACACTGAGCTGGGGGCGGGGGGTTAGCCTTGTGACGATGGTTGGGGGAGAGGCGGGGGCAGGGAGAGACTGCAGGTACCCAGTGGCTCCAAGGCAAGAAATGCCAAGAGTTGCTGGAAACAAGCAGAGACTCGGAGGCAAGAGGACATGGCCCAGCTCACACTTTGATTTCTGACTTACAACTTCCAAAATTGTGGGAGAATAAATGTCTGTTGTTCTGAGTCACCTAGTTTGTAGTACTTTGTTAAGGAAGCCTTACGAAGTGCAGCCTTATGAATGCAGTCCCACAATAGAAAACAAGTAGGCCGGGGCGCCTGGGTGGCTCAGTCGGTTGAGCGTCTGACTTCGGCTCAGGTCCTGATCTCACGGTTCGTGAGTCCTAGCCCTGCGTCGGGCTCTGTGCTGACAGCTCGGAGCCCAGAGCCTGCTTCAGATTCTGTGTCTCCCTCTCTCTCTGTCCCTCCCTCGCTCGTACTCTGTCTCTCCCTTGCTCAAAAGTAAATAAACATTAAAAAAAAAGAAAAAAAGAAAAAAGAAAACAAGTGGGCCATAACTTGAATAATCTGCTGATTTTCTAGGTTGATAAAGCATGAAGTGATAGCAGCAGAATGTCTTTGTAGGAGGGACTTACTAACAGTTACCTGATAGGATGGGAGATTGTAGGTGCCTAGGCACAATATGAGAAAACGTCAATTGCTGACATCAGAAAGTAGGAGGGACGATTGGAATCATGGTAGGTTCCACCTAATATCCCTGTGCCAGCTTTTCCTTAATGCCACCACTGCGTGCTGCATTTGATTCCCTAAGAGGGAAATAGTAAGCATCTTAATTGCTATACAGATGATTTGGTGCTCCTTTGGAAGGGCAGAAAATGTAAAAAAATTTAATTTTTTTAATGTTTTTATTTATTTTTGAAGGAGAGAGAGACAGACAGACAGAGCATGAGCAGGGGAGGAGCAGAGAGAGAGGGAGACACAGAATTCGAAGCAGGCTCCAGGCTCTGAACTGTCAGAACAGAGCCCTATTCGGGGCTCGAACCCACAAACTGCGAGATCGTGACCTGAGCCAAAGTCGGACGTTTAACTGACTGGGCCACCCAGGCGCCCCATAAATGTAAAAAATTTTAAAGCTGAACATACACTATGTGTAAACCATACCAGAAGCCAATAATGCAATGAGGCTGCACGTAGGTGCTGGAACCAACTTCCTGGACTTTGGGCAAGTTGCTTAAATCTTCTAAACTTCACTTTCCTCATCTATAATATGTGCATAAGAATAGCTTCTGAAATTTTATAGTGAAAATGGAGATGCGTTGCATTCAGAGTGGCTAGTTCAAGCCCTTGTCCATAGCACTTCAAGTATATTATGTGCTAAGGGAAGCAGGGGTGGAGGATGTCTTTGATACAGCTCTGCTCTCTTTCTGCTCAGAGCCTTGCTTAGGGACGTTGGTGAAAGATGTTACTCTTGCTTGAGTACTCTTGCTTGGTTTTCTTCACCAAATCTTGACCGAGGAGCAACAGATAGGATTCATTTTGATGGTGGCGTTAAAGGTAACGCGAGTTCTATCACATCTGTCGTAACTTTAAGCTTATCGCAACTCGTGCCCTGGGTGTGCAGCCCAGACAAACCACAAGGGCGAATCCAGAGAGAGGATTCGTGACAATGACAATTTAGACTCAACCAAGAATGTTTTCTTATTCTTGTTTCCTATTCTTCTACTGAACCAGCAAACAAATGAAACAAAAGGTACTCTTGAGACCACAGATCCTTGGAAGCCTGAGCTGTGATCAGTCTTTCAATCAGTCTTACAGTCCTTCTGATCTCAAAGGGGTAGCCCCAAGTCGACTTGTTTTCAACAGCCCCCATGATAAGGTTGGAGGATCCTAGAAATACTGTCTGGAGTTGGAGAAAGGGCCCCTTGTCAGCCTTCTGGGGTTCATTCTAGTTACAAATCAACTAAAAAGTAAAAATAAAACAGCGCACTCAGATTTCGTATTTTACATGCTATTTGTACTCCCTCATCGTGTCTACTTAACTTTTTCTTCTAACAGGCTGAATCTTAGACACCCTATTACGCCTCCTCTTTTAATGTATTTTCACCAGAGCTGACCAAATGTGTTATAAAAACAAAGGTTTCTTTCCTCGCCCCCCCTCCTGCCCCCCATTGGCTGTCTTGAGATACGCTCTATAGATCCTCTATTCTCTTCCTATTGGTGCTATTTTAGGCACACCTTGTATCTCCAGTTACTTTTCAGCAATAAAGATAGGTCTCGTTTTGAAAATTAAGACACTCCAGATTCAGTAAAACCCAAAAGGTACAAAGAAGCCAAAAGTACAAGAGCTTATCCAAATGGCCAATACACGTATGAAAAAGGAATTAAAGAAAGTCACTAGTATCCAGGGATGTGCAAATCGAAGTAACACTACCATAACTCTTCACGTGTAAAAAACTGGTAAAAACTTTAAAGTTCTGCAATACACCATGATGTCAAGCGTGCCACAAAGAGATCCCCTCATACATTGAGACAGAAATGTGAATTGTTACAAAGTTTTTAGAAACAGTCTGGCAACATCCATGAAAACCTAACATTAAACATTTCCTTTGACCCTGAAATCTCACCCCTGCGAATCTATTCCACAAAATGAAAAGACAAATCGGCCAGAGTATACATGATAGAACTGTTATTAAAGCATCGGTTTGTAGAAAGAAAAATTCGAAAACTAGTGAAGGTCCATCAACTGGAGATTGTTAGAATAAACCATGCTGCCGTCACCACACCAGTACTGAATAGCATGTTACCCTTAAACAAACTACGGAAGGAGTGTATAATAGGGCCCCATGACAAAACAATAAGCGAAGAACAATGATCTTACACCCTTCAATGTATACACAATATGGAGATATATTTATGTTTATTAATTATGTATAATTATATATTTTATGTTCTGTTATATATAAATACATATTTATTTATGTTACATATATTGGTTTGCTGGCATGAATTACGAATTATCTGGTTTGTAGTGAAAGGTAAGTTTGGTGTTGGGAAGACAGAAAATGGGAGGAGAGGTTCAAGCAAAGTAAAAACTAAAACGCAAAATGATAATAGCAGTGGGTCTACTACGATCACACTAGTGCCTGTATGCGATTATGTATGAGTATGTGCACAATTAAATTAGAGACAAATATAGGTATGTATGGATAACTAGACTTGGTGACTTTGACCATTTCCACAATTTGGGGACACAAAGAAAGAAAAATCCATAAAGCAAGCCCTACTTTCCATTTTTTAACAAGGCACTCACAGGAATTCTTTTCTATGTAAAAGCTTTATATGTTCCAGAAGGGGCCACAATACAAGGGGGCAAGGTTGACAATCTCATATCTTCCTTAATAGCTCTAAGATTTTCTAGTCCAATCTGGTGCCCAGAGATCTGCCTTTTTTCTGCCTAGTCCCTGAAGCTTAATGGCTTTGTGCAGAATTACCATTTGCTCGAACCACCTGAAGTGCTTCATGCTGTATTAAGGAGAGCTCTCAAAAATTCTGGGTTCTAAAAGAATGTTTTTACCCATCAAAAGGATACATAAATGTATCAGAAATTCTAAAATTTCAAAGGTTAATGGTGAAATTGTTAAGCCTTTGCCTTGCATCTGGAAAGGAATTCATGCTTTGTTATTCAGATTTCTAACCTGAATAAAGATTCCAAGAATTCGTTCAATCTATAAACTGTGACTGTCAATTAATAAGTTTGTCTCCTAGAAGTTATTCTATAATTACCTTTATTTCTTTTCTTTTTAATGTTTATTTATTTTTTGAGAGAGAGAGGGAGAGAGAGAGACAGTGTGAGTGAGGGAGGAGCAGAGAGAGAGGAAGACACAGAATCCTAAGCAGTCCCCAGGCTCTGAGCTGTCAGCACAGAGCCCGACTCATGAGATCATGACCTGAGCTGAAGTTGGACACTTAACCAACCGGGCCACCCAGGCACCCCTATTTCTTAAACAACAAAAAGTGCATGCACTGTAGAATATCTCTACCAGAGACTCGTGCTCATCTGTCACTGTTGTTCCTCATAGAAGGATACTTTCTTGCATATCACTAATATTTCCTTTTTTAATGCGACACGAAAACCTTTTCAGGATCTTGTGTTACCACTAATACATTTGATCTAGTGTCCTAGAGAGACACCTTTGCACTTGTGTTTGTTTTGTCTTTCAAATATTGAAGAAATTCTGGGAGATAAACCATACGCACTTCTCCCAGAACACCCAGAAACAGTCAACATTACAGCATCTCTGACAAGCATCCGGTTTCAGTGCTCAGGGCACTTGAAGTACAGGGCTTAACCCTGGATGCGTCTATACACATGATACACAACACACATCCACGTCAACCACGTGATACCACAGAACTGCATCAGCCCCAGGGTGGGAGATCCTTCCCCAAGTATTTTCTAACAAAGTACTATTGTATGTTCATTGAAGTTTTACTCTTGAAGGCGAGGGAGGACATACATTTATGAGAGGAAGCGGGGCTCACTCAATTCATATCAGAAGGAAACAAAGAAGAGAAGAACATTTCTTGAAACGTTTTGCACCATAAAGGAGCAGATATATGTACGTAAATTGGCAAATTAGTTGTGACTCTCTGTCTTCTGCCAACGTGGCACGATTCACCTGAGAAAGAAGGCAATCCTGCCATTTGCTCCAAGATGGGTGGACCTTGAGTGTATTATGCTTAGTTAAGTGAAATAAGTCAGACAGGAGAAGACAAATACTGTAAGCTCTCACACAGATGTGAGATTTAATCGTGCGCTAAAGTGGAACTCGTAGAAGCAGAGAGTGGAATTGATGGTTGCCAAGGGCTGGGAGAGGCAAGGGGAATTGGAGAAAGGTTGCCCAATGGGTACAAACTTGCAGTGAGAAGAGGAATGAGTTCCGAGGATCTAATGCACGGCAGTGTGATTATAGTCAATAATACCACATTATATACTTTGAAGTTGCAAAGAGTAGATCTTAAATCTTCTTACCAAAAAAAAAAAAAAACAAGAAATGATAATTATGGAACATGATGGATGTGTTAGTTAACCACATAGACAGTCATATTGCAATATGTAAGTGTATCAAGTCAAAAGTTGTGCATCTTAAACTTGTGCAATAGTAAATGCCAATCATATCTCAATACGGCTTGAGGGAGGGAGAGTGTCAAAGCAAAAGTGCTAAGCAAAAATTAAAAAAAAAATGGGGCGGCAGTAGCTTTGGCCACCACTTGTTGGGTTCTTATCAGATAGCGACCATAGTACTGTTTAAGGTTATATTACTTTCCTTCTTACACCTCATAGCAATGCTGTACCTCATACCACCAATTCAGAATATCAAACTCATTTTGCCTGGAGAAAAGGAAATTCCCAAATGAAGCCATATAACTCCTGGTTTTAGAGCCACGGAGCCAGGAGAAATCAGATTTTGCTCCAGAAAGTAACTGGGTCCCCCTCCTTAGTGCGGCGTGAGTCCCCAGGGCCACACATCTCTCTGGGTCACCCCGTAAAATCTTTCCATTTTCAAGGACAACAAAGCAGAGAATGTTCCTTCCCAAGTCAGCTTTCTGTATGCATGAACTACAAAGAATAGGACTAACGGAGCAGCTCCCTATGGGTGCCAGCGTTCTACCAGGCACACTGCATTGTTTATTCCCATCCAACTTTATATTCCAGAATCAAAATTGTATTCCACCTAGATCTGTTGTAGATGGTGGTTTGCATGGGTTGTACCTCAGGTTTCTCTGCAAGAGTGTAAATTCGGCATGGACAGGAACTTCTGAGCACACCAATGCGTTCACTAAACACGTGGGGGATGAATGAATAAATAAATGAACGCCTACCTTGAGTGGGGAGCCCTTGCCTGGTTCGCATCGGCATCTCACTTCCTCTGTCCTTGCCTCACTTTCTTGATGCTGGGGAGGCACGTGGCAAATAAGGCAGAGGCAGTGGTTACATGAGAAACGGCCTAAAATTGCTGTACTCAGGAGGAATGCATACAAGTATGATGACGATGATGTTCTTGTCCTAAGTGCTGGGCAGAAGAGAGAGGAATAGATATATTTTCATCTCATCGCAATCTGGAAATTACTTTTCCCTCAAAAGGGCAAATTCAGCATGACATTATTTCCAACGCAGTGTATTGCAGGACATGTGGCACATTCAACAGGAAACAACGCTTTAATAATGATGTTGTTGTTGTTGTTGTTTTTGTTTACCTAAAAGGAACTGACTTATAGCATAAATGGTGACCACAATTTTTTTTCTAACTATAGCTACAAAGATCTAATTTCAGAAAGAAATTCTAGTGTATTCTATTTCCCGGGCATCAAAGAGTTCACAAGGCTTCATATCCATCATTTTATGTAAGCCTCATGGCAACCTTCTGTTACAGGTAATTTATGGAATGCTTTTCCAACAGAGATGTCTAGAGGATGAACATTCTCCACAAACCAAATGTTTATGAGGCTTATTTTTTTTTAACTTTTATTGTTATTATTTTAGCACCGTGGTGACCTGCAGAGAAGCAATGCACATGGACTTCCCAACGATGTCAAGTAGCAGGTGACTACACAAGATGGGGGAACGTCACCACAGCCAGCTCTCCAGACCTTCCACAGCCCGCTTTGTGTGAGGGCCACCAACTGGGTAAGTCTCTGTGGGATGGGGATTGCATTCTCTTTTGGATATCTGTGATCAAATGAACAAAACTGTGCTTTTTAGCAGCCAAGCAAAGACTATTTTACTGTCGCTTTGTTTCAGTTTATGTTTGTGTATTTTTCCTCTGATGGCCTCTGAGGCATAACATCTTGGTTTCTTCTCTAGGTAGGAACAATTACGAATAATTCCATTTTATACATGAGAAAATAGAAATACAAAGAAGAGGTTAAATATCTTACTCAAAGTGACATAATTAGCAAATGTTAAGGCCAGGATATGGAACAACTCTTCACTGAAGAGATTAAAGACAAATGTTATTTTTTTAATGTTTATTTATTTACTTTGAGAGAGAGACAGACAGAGAGAGAGTCAGTCGGGGAGGGGCAGAAAAAAAGAGAGAGAGAATACCAAGCAGGCTCTCCACCTTCACTGTAGAGACCAACATGGGGCTCGATCCCGTAAACCGTGAGATCATGACCTGAGCCAAAATCAAGAGTCGGACACTTAACCAACTGAGCCACCCAGGCGTCCCAAAGACAAATGTTATTTAATCTGACCAAAGCAGAATACAAACTATTATTTGAAGAAAATCTGACCAAATCTTTTCAACACTCCCCTCTGAGGACCGGCTGTGTGTAACTATCAAGGTCCTATCCTATCAAATATGTGCTGTGTGGTATATAAGCGTTTGAGTATATCTTCATGGTGTAAAACAAAACAAACCAACAGCATAACTGCTATACTTCATTGAGCGTCCTTTGAAAATTCATATTTTTCCCAGAACTTCAGAGTGTGATCTTATTTAGAAATAGAGTCATTGCAGATGTAATTAGTGAAGATGAAATCATCCTGGAGTAGAGTGGGTCCTTAATCCAGTGTGATATATATCCCTAAAAGAAGAGGAAAAGAGAGATACATCAGAGAATACCACATCCAAACAGGCAGAGATTGTCGATTAAAGAAAAACAAATTTAGGGGCACCTGGGTGGCTCAGTTGGTTAAGCGTCTGACTCTTGGTTTGATCTCACTGTTCATGAGTTCAAGCCCCAGCTTTAGTTCACATATTGTTTTCTTTTTTTTTTAATGCCTATATTTTTATTTAGAGAGAGAGTGAGCACAAGGGAGGAGTAGAGAGAGAGGGAGACAGAGAATCCCAAGCAGGTTCCACACTGCCAGCACAAAGCCCGATGTGAAGCTTGAACTCACGAACTGTGAGCTCATGACCTGAGCCAAAATCAGGGGTTAGACACTTAACTGACTGAGCCACCCAGTGGCCTCCACACAGTCACTTCTTAAGTAAGGTCACTTGCTCAAAGTTTTTAAGGCCTTTTCTGATTAACTTTATACCAGCTCTGTACATGCACTTAAAACATATTTGGTGAAAAAAATGACTGGCTGAATTAATGAATTAATGAGTGAGGGAAGCCCTCTATAAAGTACACATAATATAAATTATGGTATTTAATTTATAAACAAGAAATGATATTTCTGCTCTGGAGGAAAGAAAATTCAAACAAACTTCCTAAGTAGTGGAAATAAAGGTGATTGGAAAAATAGAGATTTTGAAAACTATGTGTTTTAGAATAAACAGACCTTGCAAAAATCCATAACACCACTGAGCTTAAGTTTCTCCTTCCATGAAAAGATAAAATCATTGTTACCCTGCCAAACTCATAGAGCTACCAGGAAGATCAAAGGTACTTGTGGATGTGGATGAGACTTATGAAGTGAATACACCGTGGAAAGTAATTATTATTTGAGAGTGTTGAAATGGAGGAAAATGCTTGAGTGTGAATAGGGGCAGTACAGAGATTAAACAGGCCAAGAAATATGTTAAAATCTGCATTAAATAAATATCACACACATGAACACACACACACATGCCTGTGAAATCCATTAGGTAGCTTCTGATGGGATTCTCACTGGTGATGGGAGAGTTGTTGTGCTTGAGATGTTGTGCCTGACACCCCTACCACAGTAAGTCACTCTGTGTGGACACAGGAAGAGCAGGAGGGTTCCAGAATATCCCAACAGAATTGTGGGTATGTGATACTGTCGGATCTCTCCTCCACTTTCCATCTCACCGGAATTTTCCTTCAAGGAGAAAGAAAACACTTCCCACTGTAGAAGCAGATCATGAGAAAAGGTGAAACATTTTTAACCGGGACTGGTCATGAAAATGGTAGGGTTGGGAGGGCATAGGATTTGGGAAAGGAGTGGCGTGTGCAAAAAGGTGGGTATGTCCTCGGCGTGGAAAAACAGGGAACCCTTGAATGACGGTGGACATCTTTTTTCTTATAACTCAGGCTTACCATACTTTATGGTTTAATAGTTTCCGTAAGCTACTTTATCTTGGCCACCATTCTGGGGTGCAGAAAATACTGCCGTTCAGGATGTATTCCATCAAAGGGAATATCTTCAGTTTTGATGGAAAACAAAAGTAAACACAATAATCACAACAATAAAATACGGTGTTACCGTTTACGAAATGCTACTAAGTTCTGGAACACTCTGCAATACCTGACTTACTCAATGCCACTCCTCACGGCAGGGTAGGGTAAGTATCCAAATCACTGTCTGAAGACAAAGAAATTAAGATTCACAAAGGCTATAGAAAGCGTGCCCAACGTCACAGAGTTAGTAAGTGATAGGATCAAGTGTTCTTACTTTATACCACACTGCCTCAAACACATTTTGAGAAGGTTGGTCAGCCATTTATTTTATGGCTACAGACCAGTCTCATGTGCTAAACTTTTGCATGGCCATACAGAGAGAATAAATGTTTACAGAGTTACTGTGTTCTGCACACATTGCATACCTGTCTCATTTGATCACAGACATAGGTTTTCTGAGGACAGCATGCCTGCTAGCAACATGCTCCATCCTCCATCCCGGAACATACGCTGCTGGGTAGGAGACATTTTATTTTTAGCTTCCGTCAACAGCTGACTTAGATCATGTGAACATTCTACTCTACTCATGCTGGCTGCAGAGTGGAATCACTAAATTTTATCTTCATTGACTAAACCACGCTGGCGTATCTTCTACTATCTCTCTCGGGGCAGTCCTGTGATATTTTGCATCCATTGTGTTTCTTCTCTGCACATGAACCATTCCATCCAAGTAACTGGCTGCTTAACATAACCTTTCAACGTCCTCACTTGTTACCACATGTATGTGTGCTTGAGCCAACTTGTTGCATAATTACGTGATAAGTACCTCTTGCTGCTTTGCACGTGCTGCTCCATAGTGACCAGCGTATTCCTGTCTTTCCTTGGCAAAGAGCACTTTGGTTTGGCGTTACTGGGGTTGCTTTCTGAATCTCATGTAACGGAATATATGAAAAACACAAATAATGATTTTTCATATTAAATATCATTTATTGTCACAGTGGCTTCCATACAACACCCAGTGCTCATCCCGACAGGTGCCCTCCTCCACGCCCATCGCCCACTTGCCCCTCTCCCCCACCCTCCATCAACCCTCAGTTTGTTCTCGGTATTTAAGCATCTCTTATGGTTTGCCTCCCTCCCTCTCTGTAACTTTTTTTTTCCCCCTTCGCTTCCCCCATGGTCTTCTGCTAAGTTTCTCAGGATCCATATATGAGTGAAAACATATGGTATCTGTCTTTCTCTGCCTGGCTTATTTCACTTAGCATGATACCCCCCAGTTCCATCCACGTTGTTGCAAATGGCCAGATTTCATTCTTTCTCATTGCCAAGTAGTATTCCATTGTGTATATAAACCACATCCTCTTTATCCATTCGTCAGTTGATGGACATTTAGGCTCTTTCCATAATTTGGCTGTTGTTGAAAGTGCTGCTGTAAACATTGGTGATACCACCTCATGCCGGTCAGAGTGGCCAAAATGAACAAATCAGGAGACTGTAGATGCTGGAGAGGAAGTGGAAAAATGGGAACCTTCTTGCACTGTTCGTGGGAATGCAAACTGGTGTAGCCGCTCTGGAAAACAGTGTCAAGGTTCCCCCCAAAATTAAAAATAGACTTACCCTATGACCCAGCAATAGCACTGCTAGGAATTTACCCAAGGGATACGGGAGTCCTGATGCATAGGGACAAATAATGATTTTTTTACAAACATGGCTGAAAAAAGAAATATGCACTGCTGTGCACGACAGAAGACATAAGTACATACGAACAGAATAAAAGGAGAAAACACACACATGTGGCTGTGTAGACTATTTTGGGAAATGCTAGTAAATTTCTTACAGGGAGACAGACTTGAGGTAAATATAACAACCCACCCAAATATCCACACCCCCTGGCTTCTGTATGTTTCTCGGGAACATCTACACAAGTGGACTTAAGAGGTCACATAAAATATTGCCGCTGACTTGTTCACGCCATCCTGGAAACAGCTGCTGGACGGTCTTCTGTTTATGTGCTCCGCATGGACCGCCTTGGTGAGGGCTGACCGGCAGGCGAAGTCATCCAGAATTAGGCAGGTGGCACTCGAAGAATTGTACCCACTGCAAATGCAGGCTCAGTGGGCAAGTTCTTGTCCAGCAAAGGCCTCTTCAAGGTTCCAGAAGTGGCGACACAAAATGACCCACTCAACTCGCAAGAGTTAGAACCAGATAGGTGGTTACCACAGAGATGATGGTTGCATGATTGCAGTGACCTACCAATGACTTGTTCCAGGTTAAAAAGAGGATGACTGTGGGTCAGGGAAGGACTTCTATATCCCAACAATGTCACCCCATGTGATAATAGGAAAGACCAAGGGGTAAGGACAACAGCCATGAGCATATTACAGAAAGTAATGTCAGACCTCCTGGTGGGTTGCCACAGTCACCTGATCTGATACGCATTTCAAGAAACCTGTTCTCCAAGGCCATGTCCTATCATAGAAAAATTATACAGCATGTGCAGTGTTACAGTTCTGAAAAAGGAGCTGGCACTATGGAGACATTAGGTGTTGGGCAAGAAGTTGGCGGCAGGACCCTAAAAAGAACGAGACATTCAGGTGAGGATCTGTGACAGAACAGAGTAGAAGAGACTCAGTTAGGTGGTTCAAATTGTCTGTGAGAAGCACTGTCCTGGGGCAGATACACTTGCTGTCCCTAAGGGATTCACCGGATGCAGACGCATACAACAATCGCCCACGTCTGTTGAGAAAGGAGAAATAGCTCACATATGTTCGTGTCCTTATCCCCAGCAAAGTGTCCATGACAGGACACAGCATAAAACAGATCATGGCACTCAAGAGGTGGGGTCTGTCAGAGAAAGGCATTTTGATAATTAGAGCTGGAAGAGGGTAAAGTATATAGAGTGAGCATAGCAAGAAAGCAGAGGGGTGGAATCTAAGAGTATACAGCTGACGGGCATCTGCAGAGGGAAACTAGGGGATGTGTGGTTGGGAAGGCTGGTGTGCCAGGGCTGGTATTGGAAGGGTTTCAGAGGGAGGAAGGGGGTTTGGGAAAGAATGGAAGAGACCGACGGAGTGACTTCCAGGCTTGGGGAGGTCATGCCAACCCTGGGGATGGAGTGTGGGAGAGCAGGAGTATAGAATGGTAGGCACCAAGGCAAGACATGTGCGGAGGAGCAGAGACGTGTCATGGGTTTGAGGGCAAAGCTACGGATATATTTTCTTCATTGTTAAAAATGCACAGGGGCACCAGCGTGGCTCAGTCAGTTGAGCCTCGGACTCTTGACTTCAGCTCAGGTCATGATCCCGTGGTCTGTAGGTTCAAGCCCCCCATTGGGCTCTGTGTTGACAGCTCGGAGCCTGGAGCCTGCTTCGGAGTCTCTGTCTCCTTCTCTCTCTCTGCCCCTCCCCCACTCATGCATGCATACTCTCTCTCTCTCTCAAAATAAATAATAGACATTAAAAAAAAAGAAGTACAATTACATTCTAACTGTGTCAGAATAAGCTGGAGAATATTCCTCATTGGAGAAGTGGCTATTTCTCAGTATGTGTGACAGTACTGAGAAGATCTTAATTACACTAATAGCTTTAAATTATAACTTTGTGTACTGCACAAGCAGTCCCTTGCCATGCTCTGAATGAATTATTTTTCTGCAACGTTCACTGTCAGGAATCTAAATTTGTAATTCAGAAGCTGTAGCAGCTAGCGGGGTAGAATTTGTGAAACAGTATGGCAGATACCAAGAAAAAAAAAAAGAATTGTGTCATCCACAGACAAGTTTCTGTTCCTGATTTCTTGCTGAGGCCTTCTAACACCTGGAGACATCTACTCTAAAAATGACAGTTGACACTTGCTATTATTTAATTAAGTGTATCTATTTTATTACTGTAAGAGACAATAGAGAGAGAGTTGTGTATGAGCGTACATGCATGCATCTGGCATTTTCAAACATTAACCAATGATTGAAGCGCGCGCGCACACACACACACACACACATCAATGGATTATTGCTTCTGCAGGTGTTGGGACAAGGTAATTGAATTCAGATCTTTATGGACTGCCAAGTGCTGACTGTGGCTACTAATTTGAATTTGCCTGTCTTGGTCCTTGGAGTCACATGGGGCAAGCCCATCCCCCACATTCTCCACTGGAATTCATCTTGACATCTGACTCATCAAGCGATGCTGAAAACCATTTTTTCCTGGGTCCTTGCTCCACCCAATGCACATGCGATTGCCATGAGGGTAAAAGAAAAGGGTGGCTGTAAAAAAGGCAATATTACTTTTAAACCCGTTATACACATGTGTAGAGGATAATGCAGAAATGGAAAAGAACATGTGGAATTCAGGATCATGGGCTTTCCTATATGCTCTTGGGGAGATTGGAGATGTGGGTGGGACAGAGACCACCTCAGATCCTATAAAATCTCCAAGTATGTGCCGAAACAAAGTAACTTACTCTTATACAATGATCATTCCTCAAACTACACAACATTTTAAAAAGCCCTCTCTGACTATGCCAGACTTCCTTGGCCTCTTTAAAACTGTTTTCTTTATGTTTATTTATTTTTGTGTGAGAGAGAGAGAGAGAGAGAGAGAGAGAGAGAGAGAGAGAAACAGAGCGTGAGGTCGGGAGGAGCAAAAAGAGGGAGACACAGAATCTGAAGCAGGCTCCAGGCTCTGAGCTGTCAGCACAGAGCCCGACGTGGGGCTCGAACTCACTCACGAACCACAAGATCATGACCTGAGCCCAAGTCAGATGCTTAACCTACTGAGCCACCCAGGCGCCCCTCCTTGGGCTCTTTAACTTGCTCTCATTATCCCCCCCCAAATTCTCACAGCATTTTGTCTGATTGCTACAGAGCCTAACATTTCATTAAGGACTTAAGCTATCAGTATAGCTTTATTTTTTCCTAACTCTTCTGTAGACTCCTCAGTAGCATAAAGGTTATGTCTTTCCTTTTTGTTTCTTACGCAGCACCCTAACTCAGAACAGGTCATAATGTGGTACCATTTGACCAACCGATAGTTTCTGACCTATTAGGCCATCTATCATCTCAAGTTTCTTCCTCAATCTGATGTTGATTGAAATCTATAGAATAAGGATGCAAAGTTCCTCCTCTCTGAATTTCTCTGTTGGTAATTATGCATCTGATGGGGTTTTTTTTGTTTGTTTTGTTTTTGCTTTTAGCTCCGAGCATTTCTTATAATTTATTTCCTAGTTTATTATTGATAAACTGTTCCTTCCTTCTCTTTGACTCTGGGTGAAAAATTTTAAGCTCAGATTGAAATCATAACAAATTCTGAGAAAAGAGGATTTTTTGTGTGTGCTCAGAGGAGCTATTATTATTTTAATTCATAATTATAATTACAGCACTGCTCATTGTGATAATTCTCCAATACCCCCAAACTACATTTTCTATAAGAACGTTTTGTTGTTAATGTACCATAGATTCCTGAGAAGAACTAAGCTATTAATTTGGTATATTTGGGTTTCTTGCCAGCTGGAAGAATTAGTTTCTGATACATTTAGAGTAGATTTAATAGCTCATTGATGCTTAGCTGAATTTTAAACTGGAATTGTTTTAAAATTCTGAGTCACGGAGAAGACTGGGGAAAAAATGGAAAGTCTGAATTCCCATACATTATTTATTTCTGGCTTCCTTTAAATATTATTATTTGAAATCCATGGTTGGATTCAGAATGAGAAAACTAAGATTAAGGTATAAGGGGATGTGAGCTCTATCCTGGATACCATAGATATAGAATAGAATATAGGATATAAAACAGATCTCATAGACACACTCTAAAACTTTGACAAGTCAATCCACTGGTGCTCAGTGTGAATCCGTGTGTGATAAGGAACAAGGAAAATTCATCCGTATGCTTTCCTTCTTTCTTCTAATTTTCCCTTCTCTTCCCATATATTTTTCCCTTTCTTCCTCCTGTAACAATTATGTTAATGATAACTCATAAAATACAACAAAACACAACTTCATTTCATTTCCCATCATTACTTTAACTTGAGTTACCTAGGAATAATTTCTCCCCATACCAAGTCGAAAATTTGAGTAGATCCCATACAAGTTTTTCAGGTTCATTTTTATGTAATGACACAATCCTACAATTATTTTCCAGACAAGAAAAACACAGTTTTTAATATTTTCAACCAGTATTTGGATAAAATGAATGCTCCACTCAAATATTCATTCCAGAATAAGATGCCACCCCATCTCTTGTGGCTCGTGGTTCCCTGCAGCCTGCCTTTGCAGAGAGAGACCTGTTCACTCCTCTCCACCCCCCTCCCCCACTTGTCCCTTAGGGTCATTACAGAGAAGAGTTTTTTGGCAAAAAATAATTCTGGATCACCCTCTTGCTTCTTAGTTGGTCTACCTCGGCTTCATTTCTGTCTTTGGTTACTTTGTTGGCCTCTACTGAGATGAGAAGGGTGATTCAGCAGACATGTCAACTGATTCAGTTACGCTTTCTGCCTTTGGCTTTGTTGCTGCCTGACTTGATTCTGTAGCATTTGATGTCACCCTGTCCCACAGAGCCCCATCATTCTGAAGTTAAAGCACTGCTCATATTTACTTTCTCAGAACTATAAAGGAGATGACAAACCCCATTTCAAAGATGGGCTGTGGTCATCATGCCTCCTTGCTTGCCACATAGCTCAACTGAGAAATCCCACCTCAGCTTACCAAGGTCCAAGGGGTGGTGTCTCATCCACTACCCAGAGTGATAGGGTCCAGTCTCATGTAATCTTAATTTATGGCAAGTTGTAGCCAAGGCAGTGAGCCTTCCTACCAAGAATCCCATGTACACCCTTCACACAGAGGGGTATTTGGAGGGGTGTCCTTCCCTCCATACACCAGAGATTGCCTGGCCCAGTAATAGTAAGGAAGGGTGGTCCTGAATAAGCTTTAACCATGGAAGACTCTGTCTCTCTGGAAGCTTCCCTTGTTTTGAATTAGACAGTTCATAATGCCCTAAAGTAATTAATGAGTACCAATTCACTATATTAAACCAATTGATGCAGACCTTTTCAGTGGAAGGGAAATTTCTGGGGGTTGCATTGACTGACAGTTAGAAGGGTTCCCAGACACCAAACCTCCTCTCTTCCCCAGGTCCTGGTCTCCATGACACCATTGTTCCCTATTCTACTGACTCTTTTATCCCAGCTCTTCGTCGTAACATGCAGAATTTGGGCCTCTTTCTGACTTCCTACCAGAAGGAGGCCACATTTTTCTGTCTTCTCACGTGGATCCGAGTAGCAGAAAGTATTTTTTCTTTGAAGATTAAAAGTATTTTCTCTCAGAAGAAAATCTATTCTCATTTACATGTACTTTAGTTTAATAATGGCGGTTAATCAACTTTAAACCCCAGTGCTTGAAATTAAAAAGAAAATAGGAAGAAGAAGTACATTCATTTCAGTAAAATGTAGAAAACGAAGATAAAATCATGTTTTTCCAAGGACTTAAATCATCTTTATCAGGCTCACGACAGGAGGATTTAATTTGAAAAGATAACATGCATTGACTGAGTAGTGGATCTTTGGGTATTTGACAAAGGAATGAGGTCACCAACGAAGCTTATCTTTCACAGAGGTTAATTCTCAAGTGGAGAGATTCGTAGACTGAAGCTCAGTGTTTGTGTCATTATAACTAGTTATATTTCCTTTTCAAAAGACACTGTTCAGTGTAAGTAAAAATATGAGTTAAAGTCATAAAATAGAGGCATAACTTCTTGACAAAGTCACTGAAATTTTGGTGAATATTAGTATGGTTACAACCTACTATAAAAGAGCTTTTTTTTTTTTATTCCATCATTTCCCCTAAGTGAATTTAACTGTTCAGATTAGTGGGAAAGTAAGCATAATTTTTATTTTCTTCTTGGCATATTTTGATCATTTTTAAAATTGTGCTGGGAAGAAAAACGCCTTGCTTTGTTTGAAAGAAAGATGTAAGCTGGTCTTTAAGTGGTTACAACTGTGAATGTGTGTGTATGTGTGTGAGTGTGCACGTGCATGTGCAAGTACACGCAGAGAAGGTTCAATAATTCCTTTCCTACCAACAAAGAGCCCAAAAATGTAGTTTCCCAAAGGATTCATTTCCCCCTGGGAAGTAATAAGAGGATTGAAAATAGTGGTAATAATCTTCATAAGTAAGAACATTTCGTGGTTCAAATTATGTCCCTTATCTAGCCTTCATTTCACTCAGTTAAAATAGATTATTGGGGCACCTGTGTGGCTCAGTCGGTTGAGCATCCAACTTCGGCTCAGGTCATGATCTCGCGGTCTGTGAGTTTGAATCCTGCGTCGGGCTCTGTGCTGATGGCTCAGAGCCTGGAGCCTGCTTCAGATTCTGTGTCTCCCTCTCTCTCTCTCTCTGCCCCACCCCCACCCTTTCTCTCAAAAGCAAATAAAACATTAAAAAAATTTTTTACATGTTAATATTGGGTAAAGCAGACCAGGTTTCCACCAGGCTTTGACTATGCTTCTGTGACACATTAACGATCTGCCATGATCTATCTCTAAGTTTACCACAGAAATTTCTGTTTGTTGTTTGTTGTGTTTGCCTGATTCCTATTTGTATTGGCGTGGGGTACTAGGTGGGAGGCAGAAAATTATTAGCACATAAGCACAAGTCTGCCCTATACTCTTGAAACCTATAGCCAGTTGTCTTGTATTAATCACATGTAGTAAAAGGTCACACAGCAAATAAGAAATGGTCATTAACAGAAGAACTGTGAAGTCAGTTCTATGGTTTGTGAAATTAGTGAAAATTTATGTTTGTGGCTTAGATCATGTATTTGTATATTGTGAAAACAATATAAATTCAATGTTTCTAAGAAATTTTAATTTAAGGAAATATATTGCTTAATTTGGTTCTGTGTTTTGGTCCTCATTAGATGCACCATGGAGCTAATTACATTAATTGTTCAGGATGCCGAGGAGAAAATATTGACATGTCTACCTCACGTTTGAGTCTTTGGACTAGATGATTTCAAATGCCCTGTGTAGATGCCCTGTGTGCACATTCCAGAGTTTTGAGTTCATGTCTTCTCCTACCCACATTTCACAGCAGGCTGATAACATCATCGCATTTAGAAAATGGGTATCCAGGAGGCAAAACAACAAGCAATATCTATTTAATATTAAACCTTGGAGAGAGGAAAAGCATTATATTGGATGAGCTGTGAACATCCAGTAAATATTTATTGGAATGAAAGTATCACAAAAAGTTACACACGTAGATGCTGGATGCGTACTACTGTGAGGCTGTGATAGGCTTCACTGCAGGGCGCTGGGGGAAGCAAGGGGAAGTGTAATGCCCAGGGGTTCAGAGGATCTTGGCTTTGCCTTGGCTTGATGAGAGTCCCTGGAACAAGTTTCCGCGCATCTCCAAGCCACTATGTTCTGGTCTTCGCAGGAGGGTTGATGATACCAGCTCTGTAAGTTTGCTGTGAAGATTAGATGAGACAGCACATGGAAAGACCTGCTCAAAGTCAATGCTCAAAATATGTTGGTCCTTTGTTGTTATTGTCAGCTAGCGTCCAGACCTGTTTATGCACACTTCAAAGGGGTCTGCATTTCACGTCTTCTCCCATCCTTTCCTCACCAAACAAGCATATCACAGCTATCTACACAGGCAGAATATTTACAGAAGATTTGGAAAAGGCGATGTCATATGAGACCAATCTCCCCAGCACACCGCCCCCACCTTGCCACGTCCCGAGTTGTTGTTTATCCTTTTCCCCTACAAAGGGGGCTTGGAACTTTCTACTCTGGGTTCTGGGGAAGAAAAGCACCCCATGTAAGCATCAAAGCCAATTTCATTTTTGTTCAACCCTCACAAGCCTCTTTTTGCAAACAAGAATCCCGCAGGACATCTCATTACTCACTGGGATAATTGTTTCAAATATCAAAAGCTGCATAATAAAAATAAGAAAATCCTTATTTTTAGAAAGTGCATGCTGGCTGTGCTGCAGAGGCCAGGCTGAGCTGGGGAAAGTGTGGACATGGGCTAGCAGGCTGCTGGAACATTCTACAGGAGACGTGATGAAGTTCTGAACCAAAGTGGAAGCTGCCAGAGACATCGGAACAAAGTCTTATCAAATGTCTGGAACTGAACTTTTATAAGGAAGAGGTCAACCTTCAGTCACAATCCTAAGAATTAATGAAAACTGTTTGCCTCTTTATGTGGCGTGTGCTAGAAAGAATCATTAAATCATGCTGCCCAAATAAGAAGAAAAGTTGCCGTGGGTTATGAACAGAATTGCACAGAGATTTCATAAGGGTGGCCTTTGTTTGTCAGTAATCTCCTAATATGACCCAGCCTGGCGAGGGCCAAAGGCCGCTGCTCTGGGAATCAAAGGCTTTGCCTTTTCAACACAACACAAAAGTGTTGCCCTATGCATACCCAAGAAATGTTGTTCTGGCCTCCGGAAACAGCAGTCATGATTTAGTGAGCACCTACTATGTACCAAATGCTATGTACCTTTATGACAAATATACCAGCTGTAATTAGTTTCTGGATAAGGAAATTGAGACTCCAAATGCTGAGTGACATACTCGGATTACATAGTCAGTAAATAGCCAAACTGGAATGTGAGACCAGGCTGTGTCTAATTACAGACACTTCCTCCACCATACCAATTCTTTCTCTGTAAATAAGTATATACAATATGTAGGATGTAGATACACTATATATACACACACTATATATAATATATACAACGTATATAAATGCAATATATATAATGTATGCACAACATATAGAAATATGAATGTACATATACAATATCAAACACCTACTAAAATTACATAATAGAGGTAAATGTATTGATTTGCAGTGACGTTGCCAATAACTAGCTAAAAAAAATATATAGTCACACAAAACCCGGTACGCAGACATCCATAATAGCTTTATCATAACAGCTCAAGCCTAGAGATGACCCAGCTGTCCTTCAGTGAATGAGTAGATAAACAAAGGGCAGTACATCCATACAGTGGAATATTACTCAGCAGTGAAAAAGGAATGGGCGCTTGATACATGCAACAGCTTTTATGAGTCTCTAGGGAATTGTGCTGATTAATAAAAGCCACTTTGAAAAGGTCAAATACTATGTGATCCCATTTGTATAACATTCTTGGGATGACGAAATTATAGAAATGGAAAATTAAATTAGTGGTTGCCAGGAGCTAGGGACTGTTGGGCGTGGCAGAAGAGGGGTCAATGTGGTTATAAAAGGGCAATACAAGAAATCCTGGTGGTGATGGACACATGAATCTACATTATGTAGTGAAATGATGTAGAATTAAATACACGCACACATACATACATACACACACAGGACCAGAAGTAAAACTGGGGAGATCTGAATGAGATCTGCGGACTGTATCAATGGCAATATCCTGGCTTTGATGTTATGCTATAATTTTGCAAGATGTTACCATTATAGGAAACTGTGTAAAGGGTACACAGAACCTCCCAGTATTATTTCTTATAATTGCGTGTGACCATACAATTATTTCAAAATAAAAAGTTTGATTTAAAAAAGATAACAGACACTTATTGGATATTAAATGCTAATGATGCTTTGAAATAACAGTAGGAAGGATTGTAAAATATTCACACAACAAAAACGTTCCTTTTAAAATATGTAAAAAATTATTGTTTGTGGGGCACCTGGGTGGCTCAGTCGAGTGAGCAACGAACTCTTGATTTTGGCTCAGGTCAAGATTCCAGGGTTGTGGGATCGAGCCCCACATCAGGCTCCACCCTGAGCCTGCTTAAGATTCTCCCTCTCTCTCTGTCCCTCTGCCCTTCTTCCCCACTCCCTCTCTCTAAAATAAAATTTAAAAAATTTTAAAAATGATTAGTTTGCATTATTTAAGTAATATAGAGTACTTCAGAAAAATTTTAGAATGACAAAAAGAAATCACCTACCATTAGCCTGCCCAATAACAACTTAGTATCTTGGTACACATTCCCTCAGACAATTTTCTATACATTTGTTGCACCCGTTTTTGTTTTTCTTTCTGAAAATGTTATTCAGTTTTCTAATCAAGTTTTTCAATTAATGATTATTGGCAACATCACTGCAACTCAATACATTTGTGTAATTTCAGGAGCAGTGTGACATTTCTCTGGGATAAGTGCCCACAGATTCAATTGTGAGGTCATATGGTAATTACATGTTTAGTTTTACAAGAGGCTGCCAAACGCCTTTCCAGATCGACTATACCATTTTGCATTCCTACCAGCAGTGCACGAGGATTCGGTTTCCCCACATCCTTGCCAGCCTTTGCTGTGGTCACATGTTGCTCCGTCATTATGATAGGCATGGAGTGATAGATCATTGTGGTTTTCAAAGCAATTTTAAGAGAAACAAATTAGGATGCTCAATGCTCGTAGAGGACAGGAAAGACATCCTTTCGTGTAGCACTTCGGGTCAAGTTCATTCCGTTTGACACAGTAAATCCACTTCTGGGAATCCCCCCTACAAGATTTCCCTTATTCTCATTTCAAATTCACCAAGTCACCTTCTGATTACTTAACATTCCAGAATAATTTGCCATTAGTTGGGGACAACTCAGGTCGTGGACATGTCAGCCTCCCGGTATTCTTGGACAGTTCTCTTTTTAGTGCAAATGGAGAAAATGAAGAAATTAGCATTCTGGTCCATAGGTCGGTGCCCTTGGGTTAGTCCATGGGAAGCTGTCATAAAGACAGGCCTGAACTGGGCATACTGACCAGTCAGGTTTCCATGAGCCCACAAGCATGAAAGCCAGACCCAGGGCCTTAGAAGGTTTTCCAGAATAATAATGGTCAGCGGAGAGCCTCATCAATGAGTTCCACCCTAGGGGATACTCAGCAGTTATCCTGGCATTCAGTTGGCAACTTCTGCAAGACGCATGCATGTTTCCAGGTGAATCCTTCATGTGGAAAAACTTGATATCTATAGATGTGATCATAGTATTTACTTCCAAAAACAAACGAAAAACCAAAAACCTTAAGTGACATAGGAGTTTGGATTTTTGTTTTACTGGAAACTTCTTCCTGATATCATCTCATATTGAGTTCCGGAAAATGTTTATGATCTTGTTAGGTATAAAATTAATGAGCTGAGCACAGAGATTATCAGCAGGCTCAAAGTTATTTCCCCCTGAGAAAGAAGCCAGAAGCCTCTCTCATTTATTTTAAGTGGGATTATAAGAAATATTGAGTAAGACCTTCAGAATTCTCTCCCCCTCCTCCCTCTCTCTCTCTCTCTCTCTCTCTCTCTCGCACACACACACACACACACACGCACAAATGGAGACAGATGAAATACTAGAGTATTTCTAGTGGAATTAAAAACTAACCTACAAACCCATGAACACTTTCTTACCTTGAGCATCAAATATATTCAACTCAGACTTCCCAAAATTAGATTTAAGATTATAACTGTGTATTCATGAATGAAGAAAAAGTCATTACTAGGGGCAAACATTGTCTCATTAATTCTTTTTTCTCTGTGTTATTAGTAAAATCAGGTGCTGATGCTTGGAAATTGCTCAATAATTATTTCCAAAATATTTAAAGTAGGGTCCGTGAGATGATACGTTCTTTATGATGAGTGCCTAAGTGTCTTACTGCATTTATACTTCATTTATTAAAAATATGATGCTGAGTTCTAACATTTTTGGGTGTGCCAAACACTTTTTCTACTTAAAAATATCTTTACATGTATTGGTCCTTTTAATCCATATAATCCTATTTTTAGCTGCTAAAATCAGTCTGTCTGGGGAGGAATAATAACTTTTCACATAACTTATCTAAAGTCTTACGAATGGAAGGGGTGGACGCGGTCAGAATCCACATCTAGCCAGTCTCCACTAATAAGCCCTGGGTTCCACTGCCTCCTTGTGCATAGTACCTTCTGGATACTTGACACTTGCTAAATAATCATGTGCTCAGTGATTACTCGTGAAGATAAGCAACTGGTATTTCTTCAGCTTCTTTTTTTTTTAATGTTTTCATGTTTATTTATTTTTGAGAGAGAGAGACAGAGAGACAGAACCCGAGTGGGGGAGGGACAGAGAGGGAGGGAGACACAGAATCGGAAGCAGGCTCCAGGCTTCGAGTTGTCATCACAGAATCCAACACGGGGCTCAAACCCATGAACGGTGAGATCATGACCTGAGCCAGAGACAAACACCCAGCTGACTGAGCCACCCAGACGCCCCTGCTTCTCCAACTTCTAAAATCTCTTTTGTCTGTCGGGGAAGTGGGCATCATAGCAAATGAGGACTAGTAAGCAAAACTAGAGGGAGTGAAGGGTAAAGAAGAAAAGTCTGTCCTGAAACACAGACCCAGGGCTGCCCCCTCTGGGTGTGTGAGTTATAGCTGCAGAAGTTGTCCAGTTGAGGGGATGGGTGAAGGACAGAATCCAGCGTTGCTCAGCCTGTGTGGACAAGAGGAAGGGAACCTCGTGCAGGGCTTCTGTGCCCAGGAGGCACCTTTCTGAATTGGCAAACTGTGAAGTTCATACAATTCGCCCAAAGCTCCAGACACCCAGGTGCTGGCAGGAAGTTCTGTGGCACTCTCAAGCATGCTCCAGACCCCCTGAGTGATCTTGAACAAGCCTATTTGTTTTAAAAATCTCTTCCCACTTCTGCCCTTTTGTGGACCTAAGCACATGATTCTAGAAACTCCGCTTGAACTCATAGAATTAGCTCTCGCCTTCCTTCAGCTTTGTTGAAGTATAAATGATAAATAAAAATTGTATATTTTAGAGTCTACAACTTGATGTTTTGATACGTGAGTACATTGTGAAATGACCACCACCATCCAGCTAATTGCTTGTATATCACCTCACATAGTTACCATTTTCTGGATGCAAAGCTCGAAGGCAAAGCTTGAACTCTGTCTCCTGGAGACATTTAGGACAGGATTACAAAGAAATTCACACACCAGAGGATTTTCAACTCTCATTGTGAAACCATTTGTAGTCCCTGAGGGCAAAAAGAAGGAAGGGAAGGAAGGAAGGAAGGAAGGAAGGAAGGAAGGAAGGAAGGAAGGAAGGAAGGGAGGAAAGGAGGGAGGAAGGAAGAAAGGAAGGAAGGAAAGGAGGAAGGAAGGGAGGAAGGGAGGGAGAGTGGACGCAGTGGAGACCATATCCACACTCTACTGGGGTCTGACCTATCAAGGGGAAAAGCCTAACACTTCAGAACATTAGTTTTACTTGTAAACCCAATTCTCCCCTGATGAAAATTCTCCAAGGCCTGAAAAAATGGAAAAGAACATAAATCTTGTCTTAAGATGTTTGATTTGTGGTTTAGGGCTTAGCAACAAATCTACCATAAAAGGATTGTGTGTTATCATTGTTTAAACTCCTTTGTATTAAATATGTCATCTTTAATGGCAAGACAAGCAAATTTGAAATTGATTTTGAATTGAAGAAAATTGGAAGGAAATTTACTGGAATCATTATATTGTCAAGAATTCTTCACATTCTCAATAATTCAGAGGCTAATTATTGTAATATTTCTCAGACTTTGCACTTTGCATCATCTTGTGGACTATCTCTTTTGACCGACTCATTAGTGTCTTCTCTGAAGGATGGGCAGGGGAATGAAAAGGACATGGTACTCTAGCTTGGTGGGCAGTGAGGATGAGGCTACTGATCTCCATGAGACTCAGGAACACTCCAGGATTTCAGCTCCCTGCGATCAGCCCGGAATCCAGGCCTCTGTGAATGGAATGTATACTATAACATTTAAATGGGAACACCATTCATTATAAATGCATAAACATATGTTTTCACTAAACCATGTTCCATTTTCTCTTAATAAACACATGTAATATGCACCATCATTAAAAATATCTGTGTTATGTTAACAAATGCAGTCTCTACTTCTGCTGTTTCCCTTCATATCTCCTTTTATCTTAGGCTGCTAAGTCGTGTACTGAGTTAAATAGTACCTGCCAAAAATTCATGCCCATCTGGAAACTGAATGTGACCTTACTTGGAAATTGAATCATGGCTGATTTGATCAACTTTGGGTGATGTCCTGCAGGAGTAGGGTGGCCCTTGAATTCAGTGACTGGTGTATTTGAGAGAGAGAGAGAGAGATCTGAAGAAACATGAGAGAATTGAGGGAAGACCACATGATGGGGGGGAGGCAAAGGTTGTAACTATGCTGCCCCAAGCCAAGGAACTCCAAAGATTGCCAGCAGCCACCAAAAGCTAGAAGAGGCAAAGAAGAATCCTTTCCTAAGTCCTTTAGAGAGATCATGGCCCTACTGACACCTTAAGTTTGAATTTCTGGCCTCCATGACTATGATCAAATTAATTTCTCAAGTTAATTTCTCACCTAGCTTGTGAGATTTTGTTCTGGAATCCTAGGAAACTAGTGAGGATAGTATCTAGAGGTCTTTGCCCTTGGCACAAGAGTCTTGAGGAACGTGAAGGCACCATCCTTGAACCTGGATAAGGTGAGACGCAAGGAAATAGATGGGCACAGAGAGGAGGACTCTGCTTTCGAATTGGAAGGTTGCAGCCTAATGTGGCGGTCCATATTCCCACTCTTCTCAGCACATCTTTCTGTGTCCTAACTGTGTCCTGTTAACTTGACTGTCTACCAGACTGTAAGCTCTAAAAGAAAGCGTCAAGGTTGGACTTACAACTGCTTTATCCCAAGTACCCCATATAGTCTCTAGCACACAGTAGTTGATCAATAAATATCTGAAGGAAGAAGGAAAGGAGGGAGGGAGGGAAACAAAGCCAAACTCTATAAAGGAAGTTGAATTGTTCTATCGAACTTGCTTCCAAAAACACTGACAATGTCAGGAAAACCTAAAAACCTACTTCTCCGTTCTCAGACTTACGAATGAATAATTCAGCTTTCCATTCTAAAATATAATTTACCACTTGTGGTTAATGAGGTCATTAAATTTTAACAGAATTTATACCGTTCAGCGTCAGGAAGATAGTAGTAGGCTTTTTAGTGTTAATAGGGATTCTAGAAATAATCTTTTCTTCCCTACGGTTGTATAAATGAGAAAACGCAGGCCCACAGATGAAATGGCAGAATCCATGTGTCCCACTGACTCAAACCCAAGTGTCCCACTTGGGTCAAACACTCTTCTCGAAAGCCACCTGTGCCCTAAAGCAAGACCACCTTCCGCATCACTCAGCGTCTCCATCAGAACACGGTAACACTTCATTCTCCTTTGCTTTCTCATCTCTGACCCAAAACGTTGCCGAGAACCAAATGCCGGACTGACCGTGGACGCTCTGCAAACTGTGCCCACACTCCTGTCATCCCAGGTTTCTGAGGATCAGGAAACAGCCTCCTGGTATCCCACCAGCCTCGCCTCACATATCGCCTTTCTGATTGCAGCACAGGCTTCCTTGTGGAGGCTCATCTCTCTTTCTATTTCTTTATCCTCACCAATGCAAACCTCCCTGGTGGTGTTCAGCTAAATGTCATGTCAAGCTGATTCAGTCCTATTGTTTTTCTAATTTAGAACAAAAATAAATGTTAGCTCTCCCTGGCAGACAAACATCCTTCTGACATTAAAGAGACCCGTGTCTCAGGCAAAGAGCTGGCAGGATTTTCAAGTTTACAAAAGAAGTGTCTGCAGACCTATTTGATTTCAACGTGGGGATTGTCAAAGTTGACTCCTTGAAAGGAAAATGATAACGGAATTCATCCTACAAATAATAACAAATCCAGAGTGTATTCTGTGCATCAAAAATATCCCCAAACATTATTAGGGGTCAAGTCTATTTTGACCAGCTTGCCTTTTGGTAGACTCCAATAGGTGGCCCATCAGTTTCTTCTGTTTACTGATAAACAGCCATAATTTAAATAACATTGGGATTCATTTTCCAGGCACTTTATTACCTTCTCTGAATTGATTAATGCTTCATAAAGTCTGCTTGAGGGGAAAAAAAAGATCATGATTACTTTTTTTTTTTTAATTTTCAATTTCATAACTCTACTAATTTATATCACAGTGCCATCTATTGGAGCAAATGTGCTTTTTCAACAGTAATCGGACACAAAACCAATCACTCTGTTGGCCTCAAGAGAACCACCAAATTAGTTTATTAGTAGAACTGACAATTATTCAAAAGGAATATTAAATTTTAGCACAGCATAAAGCTCCATAAAGAATATGGAGGCATACATAGGTAGTCGCAAAGAAATAATTACATGTATGCAGTCTAAATCATTCTATCATACTGAGACACTACTTTATCAAAGGGAGAATTGAAATATTTCTTGGTTTTGCATCCTCATAGTCTCTTGAAAAATGTGCAGTGTAGATAATCAGCAAATGAAATTTGTGATGAGGCAGGTTCCCCGACACCCGGGAAATACTGAGATGTCTGTTTTGTGTTTTCTTTGCATCTTGTATTGATGCCTATTGTGTGTGTAGTTTTCATCCACTTGTGTGTCCATCCTCATGGTTGTACAGGGGATTTAGGAGGGCAAAGACTACACCTTCTCAGATCTATAACCTAGCACCACATACGCAGCTTGGCAAGCACCAGTTTCCAGAGCGTGGGGAGAGAGGCTCATAGAAACACAGTTCTCAGACTTCTCTCCCTTATCAGAATATTATCCTGCCTGGCGCACATGAAGAGAAGTGCCCACAGGTAGGAGGGCCGTGTTCAAGGGAGGCAAACACTACAGATCAGATTTGGACAATGTTTAATGTCACCCTGATCTAGAAATGCTAATTCTCATTTCAGAGCTGCAGGATGAGTATTTAAAACTTTCAATCCATGGTTTTCATCTCTTCTGCAAATATGACTTTTTTTTCTATATTGTACTTACCTTAAATATTTGCATATATAGTGTGCTATAGGGAGGATCTTTATTTGAAAACATAGGTCCAGAAGAGATCGTTTTTCAGATCTTTAAGTTTCATCAGTAAAATCGCTCACAATAGATTTGCCTGTAAATGTCTTTGGATTCACAAATGGTCTTTTCTCCTCTTTAGGAAAAGAAACCCATATGCCTTATCTACTTTAAGTTTTACTTCAGTGACTTTTCCTGGGATGTGAAAGGTCCTATAACCTCTGCATTTGGGGGTACAGTGGGGAACATAAAGTTTAGCAATAGAAAAGTATCTTCTAAATTCAGATATAGGATTAGAATAGTACAGAAATTCTAATAGTCTTCATTTATGTTCTTTCTGTCTTCCATCTCCTGAACTTTTTTTCAAAGAAAACATTCTTTTAGAAGAAGAGTCTCCTAAGAACAAAACAGAAAGAGACCCTATAAGAAATGTTTCATATTAAGACAGTAATTTTTCTAGGGTGCCTGGGTGGTTCAGTCGGTTGAGCGTGCTGACTTCGGCTCAGGTCATGATCTCACGGTTCGTGGGTTTGAGCCTCAAGTCGGGCTCTGTGCTCACAGCTCAGAGCCTGGAGCCTGCTTCTGATTCCCTGTCTCCCTCTCTCTCTGCCCCTCCCCCACTCATTCTCTCTCTCTCTCTCTCTCTCTCTCTCTCTCTCTCTCTCTCAAAAATAAATAAGACACTAAAAATAATAAAAATTAAAAATAAAATAAAAAATATAAAAAAGGAGGAGTAGCAAGAAAAGCAAGACATATTCCTAATCGTTGCCTTTTAAAGTGCCTGGCAATTTTCTAAGCCAAATGGAATTAATCAATGTGATAATAAATTCATTAAGTTGGATCATAGTGGCCTCTTCTGGTGAAAATGAGAACATCGGAAATCTTTGTTGAAAATCACGAATAACTCTTTAATATAAAATTTGAATAAATTTTAGAAAATAAACTTCCGTGTATTTGCAAATGGTATTTCCTTACAGATACTAATTCAAACCATGATAGTATATATGGTAGATCATTCTGGGATGATTTTCCTATATGTCATTAAAACATGTTATGAGGAAAGCATATTTATGGCATTGGACAAGCACAAAGAGGAGTCTGTCAGTGATGTGATCTTAGGTAAATTTTAAATCCCTCCTGGGCCTCAATTTTTCAATATGAGAAATAAGAAAGATTGTGATAACAAAAGCAAGAGATATCACACCCACTATGATATTTGATGACCATGGTATACAATTAAATGCCATGTATCCTATCCTAATGATCTTTATAACAGTCCTATGAAATCCACAGGGAAGAGTTACACATCCCAAGTTATAAATGAGGACACTAAGGCGCACATCGATTCTATGTTTTGACTAAGTATATCTCTTATACTTAGCCATGGACCCAAGTTGAATGGACTTTCTGCTCCAGAACACTGCTGGTGAGGTGGTGATGGAGCCTATCAATCTCTGCATAAGGAAATCTTTGTCAACCTGAGTTCACTCTACCTGCCATCAGTATGGACCTGACAATGTCAGGGTAGGATTGAAAGATTACTCAGTCCAGTGGTTTTCAAAACGTATCTCTCTATTAATCCCTCATATTTTTCCCACAGGCATATAGGAGTAGTGAATGACAAACTCCCAGTCTGTCCTTCCACATCAGCTTTGCATTAGACCAGGTCCACTCAGGGAATAGATACAATATAATGCTTCCAACAGGGAATATTTAACATCAAGGATTATTATCTAGTAACAAGGGGTTGAAGAGAATTTTAAATAACCTAGATTCAAAGAAGAGTACCCAAGGGAAAATAAACTTGGAAGTGGGAAGCCCTCATCAAAGTTGGGATTTAGACATTCTTGGAGAAGATGTAGTTAAAACTCAAAAGATGATGAAGTTGCCTGTTGTTCTGGGCCAGAACTGGTCCACTGTTGCTGGCCCAAGGCTGGCGAACAAGGAACCACAGCTTGGACTGTCATGGAAGGAACACCCTTCTCTGTTGCAGGTGTGCTGGAGGCCAAGGAATTGTAGCTGGACAAGTCAAGCAGGAAAGGCTCCTCTAGGAGGCCGGTGGGCCCATTGTGGGAAGTCAACAGCTGGAGTGCCTGGGACACAGCCTGGCAAGGTACCCATATGATTTTGAAATTCAATGGGATGTCCACAAACATGTGGCAGGAATTTGACCAAAGTAAGCATCACTGCATCTCCCCTAGACATGCCACTGGCTTCCATGGAAAGCAAGTAAGAGGAAAAGCTAGAAGTATTGCAGAACCAGGAAGAGAGTCCCCTTCCTCCTGCAGTCTCACTACTGAGAAATCCAAATGTCACTCTAGGTGCAAAATTGAAACAAAGGGTCTAGTTCAGTTGCCACAGGACAATAAAGGATGGATTTGGAGTCAAGAGGCAGTAAATTCATAAGAAAGTATAGGCTTCAACCAGAGCTGTTCAATTCTCATAGTTTTATATGTTAGGGGACAAAAGAAGTTCTTTTTGACAAAAAAGAAAGAGAAAGAGAAGGAAGGAAGGAAGGAAAGAAGGAAGGAAGGAAGGAAGGAAGGAAGGAAGGAAGGAAGGAAGGGAGGGAGGGAGGAAGGAAGGGAGGGAGAAGGAAGGAACAAAAGAAAGGAGAAAACCAAAACAAAGAGATTCCACTAATTCAAAACATATTTTTTTGAAAACTACTGATGTTTTTAAATGTGTTCCACTTGCAGAATAGAAAATTGTGCTCCAGAGAAGGAAAATGGAGTGGCCTAGAACACGTTGTTTGTTAAAGGCAAATCCAGGACCTGAACCCAGATTTCCCAGTGTATAATCCTGAAACTCCAGTTAAGACTTTCCCATATTATATACAGCCTCTCTGCATCTGAAGTATTAGAGCCGATGGGTAGACTATATAAAACATAAGACCAACTATGGGAATTAGGTAATTGATGTTTCAATATGGATAACCCTTGAAAACATTCACCCAGATTGCTAAATTAAAAAAAAAAAAAAAACTAGCCACAGAGAACCACGTATTATATTATTCTGCTACTATGAAATTTCCAGAGTAGACAAATCTGTAAACAGAAAGCATATTAGTGGTTCGTGGGAGTGGGATGCCACAATTATAAAACAGATTCTAAGATCAGGGCCTTGGCAGTATAGTCGCAGAATTTTTACAGCTTGAGAATCAACAGAACCTGAGTAAATAATCACAGTGTAAGACCAGGGCATCAGGAAAAAGCGAGTAGCTCAGTAACCACCAATTCACTGCAGGCTGCTAGGACTTCGGCGGAGGGATCCGGGCCTTGTCATCCCACCACTTTGGTCAAGACCCGGCTGAGTCTGACTTGAGACTAAATGATGGAATTTTCTGGTGTCAGACAGTCCGGTTGTTGAGCCCATCCTGAAGGGTTATGTTAGAGTCTGCTTTTTTTTTTTTTTTTTTTTTTGCAGGTGGTCACGTAGAAGCAACAAGAATTTCTGATGTATAGACAATATAAGCAGATATAAGGGTTCTCAAGAATACTGAGAGCAGTTAGTCCTAAAAAAATTAAGAGAGTTTCTGCTAATTTGGCAAGGTTGAGTTAGTATAACTTGGGTATTAAGGGAAATATGATATTGGCACACAATGACAGGGCCAGGAACATGGTGGTGACTCATATACTATCTGTATTTCTTCGTAAGAATCTTTCAGCGCAAATGATGTACCTTTTACAATTTATGAAACTGAGATTTGTAGAGGTTAATAGATAGTCCAAGGTGGCCAGGCTCATCAGTGGAGGTGTCTACACTCAAATCTAGACCTAAGAAGACCCTTTGTTCTAAGGAGTCCCAGGTGTCCTATAGAATCTTTAATGTTTATGGATACGAAGGTTATTGAAAAATTGTAGTCTCATGCCTCGGGCAGCATTTCAGAAGTTCTTTCTGTTACATATATTAGCAATACCTCAGTCATCCCTTAGAAATCCATACTTCAGAATAACTATTTTATTGTACTCACTTATTACTGGAAAGCTCTCACAGCACTTAGATTTCGATTGTTTCAATGCAAAACCCATTACTCATATTCAGTCTCCCTCCCAGTGTGAGAATAAACACATGACTCTCTTGCGACACAAATAAGGAAATCTTCTTTCCTGTTCACACCCAACCACATGTCTGTGACGAAGCAGACATCAAATGTCCATCCAACAAAAATACATAAAACACGTTTAGGTAAAATTTAGTATTCATGTTATTTTTTAAAAGGAATCTTTTCTTAAGCCCTTCAGGAATTACCACTGAATTATTTGCTTTTCCTCTTATTTTTTGAACATTTTCAAGTTGTGCACACACTTCCTCTGAAGAGGAGGGACGCTTAGAAATGCCCCGAGAGCTGAGCTGTGGTTTCACTCAGCTTTGTGGCTTTTACATTCTGGAGCCAGACCAGCTGATACTTCAGAAAATACTCTTGAGTTTAACTAAGTAGAGTAAAAATAATCCATTTTTTTTCAAACCCTTTTAAGATGAGGCTTACTTCTGTTCCCATTTACATGGTAGAATTTTTACGACCTTGGCCTAAAACAAAGCCAAACACCAAATAATAACAAAGAAAAACAAAACAAAGCCAAACAAATGAGCAGACTGTAAGCTTGTCGGGGACCCCATAAACCCTGGTTTTCCACTTTCTACAAAATAAATGTACTTCCTAGAAGAAAAGGACTCATTTTAAAATTGTGGGTGCTCATTCATCCTTTTCCTCCCTTTTTCCCTTTGATCTTGCTGGAGCTGGTCCATTGTTTAGCGGGTTTACAACTTGTTGGAGGTAACTTTGTCAGGGAATGTTTCCACTTTTGCCCCATGGAGAGTAATGCTTCCCATCAGTACTTGGAGTTAAGTATTTCCAACCATCTGCCCCATTTCTCTGTTGTCAATTTTGATGTCTTCCATCATACGGCTTATGTGAAATCTCTTCAAGGAATTCTTAGTGTCCAATTGGACGCATTACCTTTCAATGTTGTCATCATAACCGGTAATGCCTTTTGCCAGAATTCTTATTAAGATGGGTTACGGTTTCCCCTTCACCTGTGATCTTCCCCACTAACCTGTAGATTGCGGAGTGAAAGGGTTGTGCCTCCTACACAAGACACTCCCAATGCCCTTAATAACGATCGTAGAATCTGTAAAATTAAGTAGCAATTCGTACGTTGGAAAAGCTATGGCACTCTTTCAGATGTAGGGTGCCCTTAACGCAAACCAGTAAACGAAGTAGCCTCTTCCTATTCACTGTTCTGGGTGGAGGAAAACCATGCCCAATAGCTATGGCTCATGTAACATGTCCAGGTCAACTAAGGAAGCTTAGAGGAAGAAGAGTTTATTGAGAAACTCTACCTGGTGAGAAACTTCCTTTTAGTCCCTGTCTTAGCCTTTGGTAACCCCTCAGATCCACTCTGGGGGGGGGCATCTTTATCACCTCCACTTCCGCAGTCCCGAACCTGCCTCTCTTCTGAGCCTTCCCCAAACTTGGCGGGCTGAGTACCCACAGATATAGATTTATGTAGATAAGCTGGAAAAAAATAATCACGTTTGGATTTAACTGACAAACGAAAACAAAACAAAACAAAACAATACACAAGCATTTAATGGTTGACCCACTCTTCAAAATAAACCATTTTCATTGTAGTTTAGCATAGCTTATTTAATATTTGCTGTTCTATACCTGCGTGGGGCTCTTTTACTTGAATTCTTAGAAAAATAATTTCTTCTTTTGATGATAATCCTTTTTACATAAATTTATCCCTTACATTTTCCATGTAAGAAAGTGTGAAATTTCACTTAATAATTCCCTATATGTCTTCTGGATCTTAGTTCTTAATTCTCTGAGGTATTAATTTTTGTTTCTATCAGTTCAAATGCTCCCTTTGAACTTCTGTTCAAATGTTCAAAGAATCCCTTTCTCATTGTGTGATTAGACTTTGCCAAATCCTATGGTTTACACTCCACTGGCCCAATCCCACCTCTCAATCTACAGGGGTCAACAGGATGAGGCTTTAGAAATCTAACTAAACATCCTCACACACCCACTCATTGAGTGAGTGAGGCCCTCTGAATATCAGGTAATATATGAACCTTTCCTGCCACAAATCTATAGTCCTGTTGTGGGATCATTGTGTGTGATGATCAAGAAAGAATTCTTGAGACGTTTTACACTGCAACTTGGTTTATTTAAGTAGCACAGGGATGGAACCCATGGACAGAAAGAGCTGTGCTTTTGCTGTGTGAAGCTGGTGGTTATATGTTTAGTGGTCAAGGGGGAGGGGACATGCAGGGAGTATTAGATCATAAATGTCTTCTTCAAATTTCTACTCATAAAACTACCTTCACAAGATTACTCTGGTGCTTGTCATTCAGTTCTTCGATATTAACTAGTGGTGAGATGTACGAGCAGTCATGAGACCCTTTAAGAGTGTGGCATCCAGGACATAATTGATCTTTATCAAACTATGCAGTCTATAGGTCAGCCTTCTGGGATATTGGTGAAGATTTTTCTGCTTCTATCCTTCATCACTCCCAGACCGCCCTTCTATTTCCCAAATCTCATTTTTCTCCTGTTAAGCCCAATCTAGTTGACCTAATAATGGTTCCCAGTCTCTCCTACCTTTTCAGGGGCCATTTGGGGAAGGGGAGTGCCAGCCCCAGTTCACACATTTTGTTCCCTCAGGCCCTTCCCACAACCATTTAATTATGAATATATCTCATTTTTTTTTTCTAACACAAAACAAAGTCTCACCTTCTTTCCATTTCTCCTTGGCCTCTCCCCTTTTCCTCCTTTTTAGAGCCAGAAAGCCTAAGAGACAAGCTCACCCAACTTCCTTTCTACTCCCCTAACAACCACCTTCATACTGAACTCTTTCTCTCAAATTGTTCTCCCAAAACCCACTAGTCAACTTTCATCGTTAAATCCAAGGGACTTTTCTGGCCTTGCTTCATGTATATTTAAGGCAGCATGTTAAATCAGGTGATAGCTCTCTCATTTCAAAAGTAGCTGTTTTCTCTACCTTTTTTTTATTGGGGTAAGAACTTACCAGTAAAGTGTCAACATCTTAGCTGAAGAGCTCCGCAAATGTTAAACATGTATATATTCATGAAGCTACCACACACATCAAAGAATAGGACAGTTTCCATCATCCTACCAGTCTTACACCCCTTTCCAGACAGTATAACCCCAAATTTACCCACAGTCTATATCTTTAGATTAGCTGTTCCTAGTTTTGAAGTTCATATAAGTAAAATGACATGGTATTTTTTTTTAATTTTGTGTGGGCTGTTTCACTCAGTTGTGTGTCTAAAATCCATTCATGTTACTGCATGTAAGAGAGTACAGTTTTTCATAGCTGTGTGTCCTTTTTGTAAGAAAAGACAACAATTTATTTCACATTCTACAGGTGATGCAAATTTCGGCTGTTTCCACTGCTCTGGACATTTTTTTTCTGGTTGTGATTTTGTGGATCTGAGCACGCCTCTCCAGAAGTGAAATCACTGAGTTGTAGAGTTTACCTTTACTTAGCTTTAGAAGATAGTTGAAAGTTCTCAAAAGTGGTCACAGCCATTTCCCCTCCATCCACAATAGGTCAGAACTCTACTTACTGCACATCCTCACTAAAACTTGATATTGCCAGTTCTTTTAAAGTTAGCTATTCTTGGGGCACCTGGGTGGCTCATTGGGTTAAGCATCTGACTTTGGCTCAGGTCATGATCTCATGTCTCATGGGTTCGAGCCCTGCATCAGGCTCTGTGCTGATGGCTCAGAGCCTAGGGGCTGCTTCAGATTCTGTGTCTCCCTCTCTCTCTGTCCCTCCCCTGCTCACACTCTGTCTCTCTCTCAAAAGTAAATAAACATTAAAAAAGTAATATTAAAGTTAGCTACTCTTATGGTTATCTCATCGTGGTTTCAAATTTTATTTCCTAAATGACCAATGATGTTAAGTACATTTTCAAATGCGTATTGGCCACTTGAAAATTATCTTTAGTAAATAGCTTTTCAAGGCCCTTGCCCATTGTTATTCAAATTGTTTTGTCTTTTTTCCCATTTATGTGTAAGTTTTTATGTATAAAATATATTGATTCAATACAGTATTCCTAGGGCCATTGGATTGTCTTTTCTAAGTACTATTTTAGTTGCAACCACAAGATTTGATGTATTGTAATTTCACGTTGTTCACTTGGATATGTCTTGAGGAGAAAAATCCATCTGTGTTGAGGCAGGTCACTTCCCTCTCACAGATTTTGTCTTTTAAGTGTCTCAGAATTGGGGCGCCAGGGTGGCTCAGTCGGTTGAACAGCTGACTCTTGATTTCACCTCAGGTCACTATCTCACAGTTCGTGGGATCAAGCCCTGTGTCAGACTCTGAGTGCTGACAGCATGGAGCCTGCTTGGGAATCTCTCTCCCTCTCTCTGCCCTTACCCTGCTCGCTCTCTCTCTCTCTCTCTTTGAAAATTGAATCTTAAAAAAAAAAAAAAAAAAGAAGAATATCAGGATTGTAGGAGATTTACTCTGGATTTTTGAAGGTCTTGGATTAGCCACTACCCCTCTCCACCTTCCTTCTCACAGCTTCAGAACTCAGCAAGTCTTAAGAGAGAAACCAGCTGTGTTTGGGGATATTCAGTTTCCAATCCATCATGTTGGTCTCAGCTGATAGCCAAAGACTCATGGTATCACCTTCCCTGGAAGAGTAGCTCCACATGAGACAGAATCCTCAGTCCATAGGCAGTACAGCAGATGCCCCCAGGGAAGGGTCAACTGGCCTGTGAACCTCAGCGCACCTCTGAATTAGAATATATCAAGTCCGTGTTGCTTCTGCAGTTCTGTGAAGTCTTAAAACCATGATTTCCGAAAGTTTTCTAGCTTCTTCTTGTTGTTGCAGTGCAAGGGATGGGATGCTGCCACCACTAAGTCCAACTCTGGGAGGCCATCCTCTCTGAGCCATCCTGCCTTGCCAGTCAAGTCACTGGATATTCTGTTTTTTCCTCTAATGCCATTGGCCTGCCCTTTCTCACTCTTTTTTTTTTTTTTTTTTTTTTTTGCCATTTTCATGTTCGCACTTGACTTTTAAACATTGGAACTTCTCAGAGATTTGCCCTAAATTATCCTTCCTGTAGTCTCTACTGTCACACTAAGCAATTCCAGCAAGTTCCATGAGTCCAACTACGATCTGCCTCAAAATTTTACCTATTTATTTCACTTCTATCATTTATTCCTCAGGCAGTTTTTTTTTTTTTTTTTCAAATACATTCACACTGATAGCTCACTGGGACCTAAAATTTCAGTTTTCAAATTTTTTCTTTCACAAAGCTTTTCCTGTCTCATCATCTTTCACCACAAAGTGGCACTAATGCCCAGAGAGTTGCCCAAGCCAGAATCCTGACCCTCCCTCTGAATTTCCCCATATTTGCCCAGATCCCCTGAAGCATCTACTTCCTAATCATTTCTAAACCCCATTCCTTTCCCTCATCCTGTCTCCACCTCTTGAGTTTACCACCCAGCGTCTCCTCCTCAAAGTTTAGGATTAGCCTCTTCTCTGGTGTCCCAAGATCCACTGCTGTCTGTCTACATGGATCTAGACAAGAATTATTAGTATAGTAAATATAGAATATAAATATCATAGTAAATAAGAAGCATTATTTCGTACTATTCTCTGGGGTTTCTCACATAGTGTGCCTTCCCATTTTTTTTATTCATTATACGTGCATTTTCTGAATGCTTTCCCTCACTTAACCTTTCTTGGCATGACGAATCCATATCTTTCATTTAAATCTCAGCTTGAAACTTTCTGTGTAAGCGCCATCTGAAAAGTTGGTTATTCAGGTAACCAGTTAGATAGAGGTAGCTAGATAAGTAGATACGCTAGGATTCTGAACTTCCATGTTTAAGACGAAATAGCCCAGGGTTGCCTGGGTGGCTCAGATGGTTAAGTGTCTGACTTTTGATTTCACCTCAGGTCATGATCTCATGGTTTGTGGGTTTGAGCCCCACATCAGGCTCTGCACTGGCAGTGTGGACTCTTCTTGGGATTCTCTCTCTCTCTCTCTCTCTCTCTCTCTCTCTCTCATAATAAATAAAGAAACTGTAAAGAAAATTCTTTTAACAAAGACCAAATAGTCCAGGATTCTAGTTATGTCGCCCTACATAATGACCCTATTCTATTTAGCAAGCCAACCAAAATCAGACGGCACTCATGGACTGCTTCCCCTTCAGAATTCCACAAGAAGGACCCTGCACTGCCACCAAGATGCTCAGACTTGTTCTGACACCAAGGAGGGTAGTCCTCTTTACACATCCTCCCTCCTTCCCATTCTAGTGGAAAATTAGTTGGAGTGTGGGCATTGGACTTCTTTAAAAGACTCCAACAGTGCCTGCTTTGGGGTAAAACTATCTACCTGATACATTTAAATAAGTTGATTTAGGGATTTGCTACCCAAATATTAACAAAATTAATGTTTTGGTGCTAATTCAGGTTTGTTTTCTTTTGGTACACTAGGACCGGATTCCATTCTGTAAGAGAACTCATAGGGGCAAATTCAAGAACATAGTGAGAGTGTTCTTGCACTTAATTATAATTTTATATACTGAATAACTGTTAGACTCTTTAAACTTTTTTAAACTTTAAACTTGTTTATTATGTTAGGTTCTTACAGAATTATTAAAAAAATTTTAAAACATATAAAGAGAGTCAATTTAAGATTCTACCTCCTGCATAATACAATACAGTAAACAAAGATTGTGATCTCAGAAGGCAAGATTGCAACCCCAGAATAATCTTTGTTATCAGCCATTCAAACGTGGGAAAATCACTTCAATTGAACGTCCATTTCTTCTTATGTAAAATTAAGTAAGAAGCATAATCTAGAATGAAAAATATATGTAGAATATATTATAAACTGGAAAGTGGCATGGTAATTGTGCTTAGCTAATTAGTGATATTCATTATACTAGGCCCAATGGTTTCCACTTGATATCACTTAATGGGTACACTTAATCAATTTTCTATATATTTTAAGGTGAAACAATTATTAAAAAATTAATTCAATTTATTCAAGCAGTAAATACTACAGGACAACACTGAACAACACTGAAATCTTAGACTCATTCATCTTTCTTTGTACTGCTAGACAATAAAATAAAAGTCAATACTCATAATAATACCTACACCTAAAAAAATACATTTTGGGGTGCCTGGGTGGCTCAGTCAGTTAAGGGACTGACTCTTGGTTTCAGCTCAGGTCATGATCTCATGGTTCATGAATTCAAGGCCCACATCAGGCTCCGTGCTAACAGTGTGGGGCCTGCTTAGGATTCTCTTTCTCCCTTTCTCTCTGCCCCTCCCCTGCTTGCTCTCTCTCTGTCTCTCTCAAAATAAATAAACTTAAAAAACTTTTTTAAAAGATATATTTTATTTTTATTCTACACTGTGTTTTAAAATATGTTACATATTACTAATATCCATCCTAAACAGAGATATGCAAATATCTCTTTCAAATTAGCCCTGAACTAGTCCTTCAACTTGGCTCTCATCCTTTCTGTGGAAATTCAGTTCACTCATCCATCATTGTTCTTTCTTTCCCCCTAAATACATACGAGTTCCAAGAGAGTGTCTCCTGCATGATCGTTAAGCTAATGGTTTTGACAACGTATACATCTGCCACTTTCCTCTTCTTTTGAGCACAAACGGAAGAAGAAAATGGCAAACCCCACTGAAGTGAGCGCCATGCTGGTTCCAAATATCAGTGCCACTGTTGGTATAACCAACAATACCAGTGGCTATGCTTCTGATGCCCACAGCGAGGGCTCTTGTGTCTGGCCAAGGGTGTTGTTCTCTGATAGCTGCAAAAAGTGCAAGGGTGCATTTTTTGAAAATACCTTGACTTCTTCATTTGTATTTGCCCGATTAGTAGTTGGTTTTGAAACCACAGCCCTGGTTGTGTCCTTTATTATTTTACACATCAGACATAGCTCTTAGCCCCTTCATCAACACCACCACAGCATGGTGGTGTAGCTGCACAGAGCAGGAAACTCTCAAACAGGAGCACACAGTTAATCACATTGTTGATCCCGAGTTGGTTACATGGGTAAGTTGTTGGTAACGCCATCTTTTTTGATGAGGTTGGATATAGGCCAGGTCATATACATTATTTACGGTAGAAGAGCTTATGAAGGAACAGAACATGTAGACATATTTTCTCAATGGCCCCTGTAGGACAACTGGAGACCTTCATTTTCAAGACTACAATTAGCCAGCAAGAAGCCTAGTCTTGGAGAGGTGCCAAACATTATTAAAGCATCTGAGGCAACAAAAGAAAGGTCCGATTCCAGTTAAGAAGAAAGATGAGGCTTCAAATATGAAAAAGAACAAGAACTAGGAATCAGGCATTACTAAATGTTTAACCTGAATGAACAGCTATAAAATGACCTTGGTAAAAATGTCACTCCCAATACACCACAATATGATCATTTGTAAAATAATAATTATTTGAAGGATTGTTTTAAATACTTCAGATGATAAATATTAAACAACTCCCATAGTGCAGGTACCATGGAAGATAACCAACAACTAATTATTAAGACTTTATTGGCTTCAATTATTCTTTAACTATGATTAAATAGGTGTTAAAATATCCCTTAGGAAATCTTCACTTCCTTAGAGTTATAGAATTTTGAAAAGATGTTGAAAAAGAAAAGATACTAGTAATCCTCTAGACCGGTGACTTGAGGGGAGTTTCACACCTGCCATCCATGGAATATTCCTGAATGTCAATTTTACATGGATCTAGCTTTTAATTAAGACTGAGACAAAGGTGTATCAGTGGTATGATTTCAACTTTATAATATTCCGGAAAATGCTAAAGTATGGAGTGGGAAGGAACAAGTTAACAAGCAGGAATGAAATCACTTTCTTTGTTGTTGTTTCAAAGTATAATATTTAATGAGCAATTACCGTGTGCACTTGGCCAGGGAATATAACTGGAGAAAGGGTGGAGATTCCTTAGAAAAGTGGGTTTTAACTCACAGCTTCTGAAGGCCAGCTCAATGTCCACTTTCCTTTTATAACACAGTGTCCCCTTCTCACCAATTCCAGGACAAAGTTCTTCTCTGCTTCCCCGGACAAAGTGCCTCAGTCCACTGCCTTTCAGCTAAATCTTGGTTTTCTCCTCCACAAGGGAAAAAAAAGAAACACACAAAATGCAAATAGCAAGGGCAGGAGAGCAGAGATACAGCGAACAAGTTACCAGGAGTAGATCCTGTGAAGAACCATGTTCATAGATCTTAAGTAAGGAGACTCTGGATTATCACCAGATAAATCAAAAGTCAAATCTATTTATTTGAATGACTTATGAGTATAAATATTAAATCTAATGCAGTGACTTCCTTATTTTAATCATCTATCTTTGTTCATCACAGCCATTCTGTCTATATGTTCAGCTGGATTCAGTTAGGGTTGAAGGGGTATGTTTCCCCTTCCTTCCTTCCTTCCTTCCTTCCTTCCTTCCTTCCTTCCTTCCTTCCTTCTTCCCTCTTCCCTCCCCCCCCTCCTTTCCTTCTTTCCTTCCCTCTTTCCCTCCCTCCCTTTTAAAATTACTGGTCACAATTTATCTTAATACTTAGTAGAGTCACAGACTTCATGACACATCTAGTGTAAGCCAAGAACTTTGTTACCTCCCAGTGTTTTCTTGTGATGGACCATTGACTGAAAGGAAGCGGACTCTTACATTTTCAGGTGTGATGTATGAAGAAAGAGCTTTGTGATAGAAATACCTGTGTGAGCATCTCTATGCGTGCTAGCTCTGTGCAGGGATGCTGTTGCTTTGATTGTGAACCACAGAGGAGCCGTGTCAGCTTCTGCTGATGGTGTACTCTAAACCCCTGGAGAAACAGAGCTGGGATTCTGCTCAGAATCCATGCGCTTTAGTGGACAAAAAGAATTGTGTGTGAATAATCCTAAACTTCTCATCTAAGACCCTCTAGCAAATAAAGGAGATTGATTCCTTCTGAGGAGAAAGGGCTTGCAGGACCACACATTAAAATTTGTGAATTTGTGGGGCGCCTGGGTGGCGCAGTCGGTTAAGCGTCCGACTTCAGCCAGGTCACGATCTCGCGGTCCGTGAGTTCGAGCCCCGCGTCGGGCTCTGGGCTGATGGCTCGGAGCCTGTTTCCGATTCTGTGTCTCCCTCTCTCTGCCCCTCCCCCGTTCATGCTCTGTCTCTCTCTGTCCCAAAAATAAATAAACGTTGAAAAAAAAAATATTGATGTTAAAATTTGTGAATTTGTGAAACATTAAAACTAGAGCAGAGGCATCATCGGAGACCTCAGTCCTCTCTCCATCATGCAGTTACCAAAATATGAAGAGGAGGACCCTTTCCATTACTCCCAAACTGTGTCATTAGCTTGTGAGTAACATTTGTCACCCTGTTTCCTGTCTTGTTTTGTATGTAAGACAAGAAGGTGGTGATGACATCAGATAAAAGTCATGGGACCCAGATTTCTAATGTATCATTGCTGCTTTGTTCTCTTAATAGCTGAAAGGTTACCTTTTTCCTCTTATTAAGAACCTTGAAAATATGTGACTATCTGGGGCACCTGGGTGGCTCAGTGGGTTAAGCGCCAGACCTCAGCTCAGGTCATGATCTCAAGGTTCGTGAGTTCGAGCCCCGCGTCGGGCTCCATGCTGGCAGCTCAGAGCCTGGAGCCTGCTTCGGATTCTGTGTCTCCTTCTCTCTCTGCCCCTCCTTCACGCAAGCTCTGTCTCTCCCTGTCTCTCAGAAACAAATAAACGTTAAAAAAAAAGTTAAAAAAACAAAAGTAAAATATGTGATTATCTTATTGTTGTCACTTCCCTTCAAGCTGAGTGGTGCTTCAAAGATCACTTACGTTTCACGAGTAGACTTTAGAAGAAGAACGTTTAAAGGCAAAAGAAGAAAAGTTAAAGTGTAATATGAATATTCATGAACGGTGCATGCAAGCAGAGAGATGCAGTCATTCCAGGAGCGTTAATTCAGGAGAAGGTATACAGAGGAGTGCAGCGTGAGAGATAAGCCTGGTACGCAGGCTAAGTCCAGACCGGATTGTGCAATGCCTTGAATGCCATGCTTAGTGGTTTGGGTTTGGTTGTGAATGTGATGTGATTAAGGGTTTTAGAAAGAAGAGCAATGATCTAGAGTATTTAGAAAGAGCAGAATGATTTCTGCTGCCTGATGGAGGATTGATCCAAAACAGTTCAAGGAAATGGGGAGAAATATCAGCGATTTAATGGGGTACTGACCCTCTACATTAAATAGATCTTTACTGTGCCAACTCCTTCAGATATCACATATAACTTAATCATAAAGATAGTTTATAAACAGAGCTTCTTAGGTGCCATGCACTAGGTTCTCAGACAGATTAATTCATTGCATGGCCACTGCAACCATGCGAACAAAATTCTCTACTGCCTCAGAGAAGGCTAGATAGCCTTCCCAGGGTCACATACCTGCGAAGTGTCTGACCTGGGATATCAGTCCAGGTTGGTCTGGCTCCAAGGTCTTTTCCGTGCAAGCTCATCCAAAGAGGCTCGTTCTCTGGGTGGTACTCAGTAATACACATAGAAGTAGCCTTCTTTTCTACCCCACCTCCCCCCACCAAGCTCTCCTATCTATTGCTTTGGTATCCAGTTCAGTAAATGTAAAGGGGGCCTCTCCATCCAAACACTGAGTCTGTTGACTTTAAGAATTCTTGAACTGATTGAAGTTAGAGTAAGTTTGAGTTGGGGAGTTCAAATTCTTAAATAATGCCTCCACTCTGCTCACTTGGGAGTACACTGACCATAACTGCCTAAATTTCATCCAGTACATTTGATGACATTTATTTGAATGTCAGCCTCAAAGAATAGTATACATTATAATAAATGCTCAGAATGGATCTTCAGCATCTTTCATTGTAGAGAATTGTTATTATCTTCCCTCAACTAAAACATCTAATCAACAGACTTTGGCTTCTGAGACTTGGTCCCACATTTGCGATATGATGTTTACATCAAGGGCAAATCTGTACTGCAGTGGAAACCCTACCTGTAGAAAGGCACAAAACTCTGTAGAAAATCAGTAATTCTTGACGACGATTCTTTAAAAATGTATTCAGAACACACTCCGGAGCTCTCCTCACCTGGAAATGGATTGTCAGAATAACCTTCTGCAATAGGACTGAGTCAGGTCAACAGCAGAAAGAGCTTATTTAATGAAAAGGACCACAGGGACCCCGATGGTACTTCTTATCTCCAGCACACCCGTGGTTTGCCTGAACTCCATTCCAAGTAGAGGTCAAATTGAAAATCATAAAACTCATCAGAAAATAGCTCTCAGATCCCCCTCTCTTTTTTCTCCTCTCTCTCTCTCTGCCATCGAATGCTCTAGTTGTAGGGGATTTCGATTCTAAAAGAAGGGCCAGGATCATTCAGAAAGCAAACCCTAATGTAAAGAATGGAATGATTTATATGACAAGAAAATGAGCTCAGATACTGCATAGGAAATAAGGATTAGCGTGCACATGAGGGGATTTGGTTATAAAACCGCTGTCCCATCCGATTGGGCATCTAGCAGAGAAATGGCTAAGCAAAAGTAACAAAAACTGAGGAAAATCACTGAGTGAGGAGGCAAGGAAGCTCATGGACCAGTATTTACTAATAATCACTAAAATATTTTAAAGCCTAACATGCAAAAGAGTTAGCAAGAAAAACAAAACAAGCTTCTTATAGAAACCTCTTTGTAGTCTCTTACATGGAATTATTAATATGCTCTGTAAAAAAATTATGAAAGCAGAAAAGTTCTCTTAAAAATTAAACCTCATATAAGAAAATGTTGAATAATCATTTCTGCTCTTATGTTTCTATTATCTTTCACATTATCAAAGGTTCACATGCCATTTACAGAAAGGGTAAAAAATCAAAACTCACTTGAAAATGTCAGGGTTCCTTGGACACGTGGGTGGCTCAGTCGGTTAAGCATCTGACTTTGGTTCAGGTCATGATCTCACGGTTCGTGAGTTCAAGCCCTGTGTTGGGCTCTGTGCCAACAGCTCAGAGCCTGGTGGCTGCTTTGGATTTCATGTCTCCTTTTCTCTCTCTCTCTCTGCCTCCCCCCCCACCGCTCACTGTCTCTTAAAAAATAAATAATAAAAAAAATTAAAGAAAATATAAGGGTGCCAAAGATGTCCCCCAACACGTGCATTTTTTTTGGGGGGGGGGCACCAAAATGTGATTTCATTCCTGAAAGTTGAACACTGAGATCCTTGGGCCCTGTGTTTCTGAGAGATGTGTTATGTGTACTGAGTGGGGAGGGGGGAGTGGAGAAGGTCATATATATAATTATAGTAAAGAATGAATAATAACAAGGATGATGGTCACCACTTTTTTAAGAACTTCCTACATGACAGGTGCTATGCTCGCCACGTTTTATGCTTCAGTTTACCCACAGATCAATGAAAACGGACCTCTGTGCCATCTGTATTTTTTTTTAGCCTAGACATCGGCAAACATTTGTGGTGAAAATACTGACTGCAAAGGCTGCATGGTAGTCTGTTTCAAACACATCCCCCAGTTTCTCACACAGAGCTAGCTTAACACCTCGGGAAGAGTCACAAGATCAAAGAGATTGCACTTGGAAGATGTGACTTCAAATCCTAACTATGCCAGTTCTTACCTGTGCTAATGAGAAAGTCATCGTTAACCCCCCGGGCTTTCGAATACTTAATGTGGGTCTTGATACCTTCCCTGTGAATCTCTTTGGTACCTTTTGAGGTAGAAATGAGATGGCGATTCTGAAATGTCTTTGAAAATTGTAAGATGCCAGAAAATACACTTGTTCGTTTATTTCTCTGTATATGCAAAGCTCTCCGAATTATCAGTGCGGCGAAGTACATACCATTGGCTCAACTAAATACGATGCTGAGCACCAGCTCCACTCACCATCTTATTAATGCCTTGAAATTACAAATAGTCTTTTAATCTTGTTCATGCGGAACAATTACACGGAATTAACTGCATCCACTATGGCTACTGTATAACAACTTTTTGTCTTTTCATGATGCTGCAACACGGAATGAATTCCGCTGGGTTGTTCTGGTTTCACCTAAGCTCACTCTGCTGTTGTAATCATCTGGAGATTCATCTTGGGGGGTGATCCAAGATGGCCTTCATGGCTTTGCAGTTGAGATGGTTAGACTCCCTGGGGGCCTCTCTCTCCAGCAAGATAGTGGGGTATCCATGTGTGATGGCACAGAGCTCCAAGAGGGTGAGCATGGGAACCTCAAGGCCTCTTAAGGCTTGGTCCTAGAATCCATACAACATCTCTGTGCTGCACTCCCCCAGTCAAAGGAAGTCACAGGGTCAGATCAGAGTCCAAGCGAGAGGAAGACATCATCTCTGGGTGAGAAGGGGGGCTAGATCACATTGCAAAAGAGCATGAAGGAGGTGGGGAGGATTATAGGGTCACCTTTGAAAATGTCTTCCACAGTAGCTTAGTTCCCCCAGGAAGCCAGAGAACTGTCCCCTTTGTGGTCAGGGCTGTCTTTGAGTCAGGGGACTGTGAGCATCTCACAGAGACAAGAGAAGTAAATCACCCACACTGATGACAGACACTCATTCTCACTGATGAAAATTCTGTTGCCTGCTCTTTTGAGGAGAGAAGTGATTTTGTCTCCTTTTGATTACAAGGAAGGAAGGAAGGAAGGAAGGAAGGAAGGAAGGAAGGAAAGAAAGAAGGAAGGAAAGAAAGGGAAAGAAAGAAAGAAAGAAAGAAAGAAAGAAAGAAAGAAAGAAAGAAGCAAAAAACAAAAAAACGAGACCTACCACTACAAGGATCACTGTCTCTCCTTAAAATAAAAAAAAACAACAATGTAAGCAGCCCCCTAATATTAATTCATGCCCCCCACATACTTGCTCAGTAAATATCTTTATATTAGATGAAGGGGGGGGGACCCACGAGAGGAAAAAGTTTGAGGGGAGAAAAACTGTGGTTTGCCCATACTGGTTTGAAAGTCACTGTGGAACATCCAGGTAGATGGTTTGAAACTGATGTTATCTTTGTTGTCCTTGTTTTTAATTCAAAATTTGCTGCCCACCCTCAACAGTGGGCATAAAACAAAATCTTACTGTATGTCATAAACAGCCAGGTCTAGCTGCTCTGAGGGAGGAGAGAGGTCTGATCACAACTAACTCATTAATTAGTTCTTTCCTAATGTAAGGATTCTGTATTTTGTCAACAGAGAATATAGCAATTATTCTAATTTTGCATCCATAAATTATAAGGTTCTCTGGGGCATCCTTCTAAGTTTATTTTGTAAAATAGATTGAACACTCAGTTACTATTTATTGTTATGTTTGTACATGTATTTTGTCCTGTTAGGAGTGAGGCATTTGATTACTTAACAAACTAAATGGAAGCTAGGCCTTAACTTGCTGAGCAGTGCTTCCTTGACTGTTTTCATGTTGTATGGACACTCTTCATGATTCTTTTTTGGCAATTTAGGAACTCTGGCAATAATTTTTGGAGAATAGAAAATAAATTTTCCAGGGACGCCTGGGTGGCTCACCCAAGAGTTAAGCGTCCAACTCTTGATTTCAGCTCAGGTCATGATCTCATGGTTTGTGGGATAGAACCCCACATCAGGCTCTGCGTTGATAGCACGGAGCCTACTTGGGATTCTCTCTCTCCCTCTTTCTGTGCCCCTCCCTTGCTCACGCATGCTTTCTCTCTCTCTCTCTCTCTCAAAAATAAATCAACTTAAAAAAACAAGGAAAGAAAACCAATTTTCCAGAATCTTCAAAGCTCAACTCTATCTCAGACCAAAGTGTTAGTGGTCTACTAATGAAGGGATCACAAAAGTCTGACCTGTGGGTCAAATCTGACCTACTGCCTGATTTTGTAAATAAAGTTTCATTGGAACACAGCCAGGCCCGTAAATTTACCTATTGTCTGTGAATGCTACAGCAGCAGAGACTGCAGAGAATAATATATGGCCTGCAAAGCCTGAAGCTTTATTCTTCATCTCTTTACAGAATAAGCCTGTTGACCTCTTGCCTACTTAGGCACTAAGAATCTCCCCATTCCCAATTTCCAGAATCGGATGATTCTGTGAATTTATCTTGTAGGCTTAGGAGCTTTTGAGGATGTTCGGACAGAGCGGAGCTATGGTGATTTGCACGTCCTAGAAAGATAGGAGCCCAAGAAGGTTGGAGGCAGAATAAGGGGTATTGTCACAATCTGAGTGAAGAATCTATTTCTATTAGAAACTGAAAATAAAAATAATTATTCTATGAACAAAGCATGTGAGGAGTCGGAAGTCAAGTTACCTTCTCTCACAATTTTGCCTCAAATCTGCACTATTTGTAAACCTAATTCGAACAGCAGGCCTGTCTCCCTGTTGCATTTTTCCCCCCTTGGGGCACAGAATAACTGTGAAGTCCCGGGGAAAATACATATGAGCATTAAAAGGTAAAGAAAGATAAATCCTCAAAAGATACGGCTTATAGGAGACACTGTTTATATTCTGCTATGAAGACATTGTTCTTCTGTTATTTTCATTTTCCCTGTAATTTCAGCAATCAGTAAAGATTACCAGCGATATCTTATCAGTTAGTGACAAGAACATCTGGGTCCTTTTTCCCTTGATGCATTTTAATCAGGTCACTGAAAGGAAACTCGGCAGCTGAAAGCTATCTATTTTCTTTGGGATGATTGCATAATATAATTAAAAGTATTTTATCAGCAGTCCATGGCAGAAGAGAGAAGCTCCGTGCCTGTAGCCTCACGGATGTGACTTGCCGGCATTTTTAACATTTGGGGCACTTGTCATGTAAATCATTACCTCATACTCTAAGATGCCATTAGATTTTGGTGCTCATGTTTGCTGGCTGGTCGGTGAGAATACTTCCAGAAAGTCTCTAGCTTTTAGAATCATAAATCCCAGACAATGTCACTTGCATTGAGAACACTCATGTAATGCAAGTGTCTGTGGGCAGCACCCATGACCTTTGCTCATTAGCTTTCAAAGCCACGCTTAAAAAAAAAAAAAAAAAAGACGCATGTAGGAAACATCAAATGGTACACTTCCCATAAGGACTTTTTTTTTCTGGACTCCGTTTCTTCATATGGCAGACAGGTCTGTACCTTCAATTTCTACCACACAGCCCTATGTCCTGTGCACTAAGATGTTCTTGGAGCCAGTGCTCATGTACTGTTTGCAAAGTTAACATATTAACTATCCCCGTGGGTGATGTGCTTGGCCGTTTTTTACTGTTTTAAACTGAAGTGTAATTTATATATACCGAACTGTACAGATCTTAAGTGTTCAGATAAATGAATTTTGTAATTTTATATAGTCATAGCAACTCTCAAAAGAAACACAGCATATAGAACTTTCCCACCATGCCAAAAATTCCCTTGGACCCCTTTCCAACAGTTCCAGCTGTCTGCTTCCTGAGAGAGGCAATCACTTCTGTTTTCAGCATTGCCTATTCTCAGTCTTCAGATAAGTGCAACTGTACCACACGTATTCCTTTGTGCCTGGTGTTTTGCTCTCTACGTAATATTTCTGAGCTCTCATCAAGTCGTTGTGTGGCTCCTTTTATTAGCATTCCATTCCATGAATGTACCACTATTTGTCTATTACTCTGTGGACATGCAGGTTTAGTTGGGGGCTGTTAGGAATAAGATTGCCATGAACATTCTTGAGTAAGACTTTTTTGGGTACCTGTTTTCATTTTTCTTGGGCAATTCTCTTGTTCGTAACATAGCACACGCCCGAGGGAGAACGGCTGACTGTCCACCTGCTCTATGGCTGATGACATTGTTTGTATGGTGGTCAAGTGGGAGACGTGGGATGGACACCCCCCGGTGTAAAAGTTGGTTCCAATGTCAAGTCTGATGACCCGCCACACACCAAAAGATACAAAAAGGTTTATCGTTGATATAATGAGTTACCTTAGGGAGGGCACAGCAGGCTTCCACGCAGATCTAGAAAATGACTTGAGGGACTAGGAAGGGATAGCTTAGAGTTTTATGGCTTTTAGGATTGGTGCTGGAGTGAAGATTCCTGTCATCTAGAACCTGCATGGTTTGAACTTCCAGCTTGTTTCCAAAAAGGGAGCGCCAGGATTTCTTGTCACTGTGCTGGGATGTGGCCCACAAAGAGGGGGTAGTGGGACTTGAAAACTCTCACCAAACATCAAAAGTGCAGTCAATTGATGACAGTTTGCCTTTGGAATTGTAACCTTTCTAGTGAATGTGAAATAGCATTTTATTGTATTTACTTTACATTTGGCCTGAAAACTAATGACGTTGAACAAATTTAGACACACTTGTTGCCCATTCCTATCTTCTTTTGTGAATTATCAACTCAGTGTTTTGCCTATTTGTTTTTTATTTTTTATTGGTAATCGGGAATTTGGTGGGATTTGTTGGAATTCTTTATGTGCTTTGGACATGAGTCCTTCGTGATATATATCAGAAAATGTAGATACAGATACACTCATATATATTCATATGTGTACATATGTGTATACATATTCATGAATATGGATAACTACGTACACATACTCATATATGTATATGCCTATATATGCACACATTCAACATATCTTTATTTAGTACGCAGCTTTGTTTGGGATGTACTATTTTAGCATCTTCTTAACATTTTGTTACTTTATGTTTTCATGGAAGATATTTTTACCAAATATAAAATCCTTGGCCGAAAGTCCTTTTTTCCCTCCAGTATTTTAAACAAGTCATCCCATTGTCTTCTACTCATCGTTTCTTAGGGTAATTCAGTTGTAACTCTTATTATTTGCCCTTTTATGCAAGTAGTCTTTTTATCACCTCTGGTTGCTTTTTTATCACCTCTGGGGGCACCTGGGTGGCTCAGACAGTTAAGCATCTGACTTCGGCTCAGGTCACGGTCTCACAGTTTGTGAGTTTGAGCCCTGTATCAGGCTCTGGACTGACAGCTCAGAGCCTACTTCAGATTCTCTGTCTCCCTCTCTCTCTGACCCCCCCCCATACTTTCTCTCTCTCTCTCTCACTTTCTCTCGAAAAAAAAATTTTTTTCTGTATCTTGAGTTTTTTTTTTTTTTCAGCATGACTAAGTTTTTGCTGGGTATAGCTTTCCTTATATTTATCTTGCTTGAGGTAACTGTGTTTCTTGGATATTTGAGGTGGTATATTTCAGTCTAGAAACTTCTCAGGCACTGTGTTTTCAGATATTACACATAACCTATTCTTTTTTCACTCTCCACTTGAGATTCCCATTGAATGTATACTAAACTATTACTTCTTGTCCCACAAATATATGCATTAAAAATTTCTCATTTCCTGCCATAGGTCTTATTTGTGTTTTCGCTTTTTCTTGTTGTTTTGTTTTGTGGGAGGGGTACACAACATGCAATCTATCCTCTTAACAAATTTTAAGTGTACAATACAGTACTGTTAAGTGCAGCAGATTTCCAGAATTTCTTCATCTTGTATAACTGAAACTTCCTATCAGTTGAGCAGCAAATCCCCATTTCCTCCTCCTCCTAACCCTGGCAAACACAATTCTACTCTCTGTTTATATTCTGCTTGAGTATTTTAATTACTTTATAGGTGGAATCATGCAATATCTATTCTTCCATGATTTACTTACTTCACTTAGCGTAACGTCCTTCACGGTCATCAACACTGTCACAAATGGCAGAATTTCTTTCTTTTTTAAGACCAAGTGAACTTCTTTTCCTATGTGTGCGCATACACACATGCACACACACTGTTTGTTTTCCATTCTGAAGCTCCTATTTCTCCAAAAGCACTCTGATTTATGAGAAATTTAACACACACACACACACACACACACACACGCACACACACACAAACACACACCCCTCAAGTGATTTTATCAGAAATAGTTTCAAGACCTTTGGTATTGTTTGTCTTGTAGCCAAACAGGAGATGTGCGATGGACTTGGGACCATCCATATATGTGTCTATGGATGGAGATTTATCTCTCACACTTTCTTTACCCGTTCATCTGTGATGAGCATTTACGTTCCATCTATACTTTGTGTGAATGATGCTGTGGTGAACATGGGAATTCAAATATGTCTCTAAGATCCTGTAGTTAATTTTAATTGACCTGTCTTCAAATTTGCTGGTACTTTCTCCTTCCGTGTCATGTCTGCTCTTTAGCCACCAAATAAGTTCTTCATTTCTGATTTCCAGTTGTCTTTCCATTTCAAGTGTTTTTACTCTATTAATTCTCATAGATCTGCTGGAATCACCTATCTCTTTGCTCACGTTGTCTTTCTTTCCCACTACGTGCGTTAACATAATTATTATTGTTATTTTATAGCCATTATCTGATAACTTTTACATCTGAGTCATCCCTGGTCCTGTTTCTATGGACTATTTTTTTTTTAATTTTTTTTTCAACGTTTATTTATTTTTGGGACAGAGAGAGACAGAGCATGAACGGGGGAGGGGCAGAGAGAGAGGGAGACACAGAATCGGAAACAGGCTCCAGGCTCTGAGCCATCAGCCCAGAGCCTGACGCGGGGCTCGAACTCACGGACTGCGAGATCGTGACCTGGCTGAAGTCGGACGCTTAACCGACTGTGCCACCCAGGCGCCCCTATGGACTATTTTTTTTTATCTTGATTATGGGTTATATTTTTCAGCTCTTTTGCTTTCTCCTGGTTTATAACTGTATGATTATATTATAGCAGAGACTGTATGTGAAAGGACAACAGAGACCTGAAGAAAATAGTATTTATCCTCCAGAGAAGGACATGATTCTTCTTTGGTCAGGTTGCCAAAATGCAGACTGACTGAATCTAATCTGCAGTGAAGCTAGGTCTGGGCTTCACTGCAGCTTTGTTTCGTTCACAACGTACTTCAAATATTTTTAAGGCAGAATTAAATTTTTCTATTCAGTGTCACTTTGGGAACTGACCACTGACAAGAGTCTGAGGATATCTTTTTGTGCCTCTGTATCCTGCCTGATGGTTGGTGAATTACTTTTTTAATTTTGTTCTACATCTCCTGTGACTTTCTGTGCATCAGGATATATATATTTTTTTTAATTCCACTGCTCTGTTTCCAGCTTTCAGACAGCTGTTACAGTGAAGAATTGATATAACCTCACTCTCCTGACCTAATCTCAGTTTTCAGAGGGTCGTGCATTGTCTTGCATTCAGGAAAGGCCTGGGACACTAGGGAATCTCTCCCCATGATACTATCCTACCTCTAGCTTTTGTCTCACTACCCGGGAACACACGGTAAAAGCCAGAAAATGTGACAGTGAGATAGCCTAACAATATTTAAGTGATTTTGGAAAGGCCATTGCTTCTTAATCTGTATATCCATTTCTGAATCTGTTGCAGGGGGTTGAGGGGAATGTCTGTCCACTACAGATCAAATTAAACAAAGCGAAGATCTTTGAGAAGTAAAATGATCTATAGAAGCAAGGTTTTATTTCCTTTTTACATGGTATATTCTGATGTCAATATCCGTTTCTCAAGGAAAGCCTTCTAACACCAGGGAAATCCCATAGATTGTGTGTTATTATTTTGTTTTATGTTTTGTTTTGTTTCTTGAAAGAGAGAGAGCATGAGGAAAGGAGGGGCAGAGAAAGAGAGAGACAGGATCAGAAGTGGGTTCTGCAGTGACAGCAATGAGCCAATGCAGGACTCGAACTCATGAACTATGAGATCATGACCTGAGCCAAAGTCAGACACTCAACCGACTGAGCCACCTAGGTGCCCCCATTTCTAGTTTATTTGTTTGTTTGTTTTTTCCAAATGCCAGAACACTTTGACAGTACTAACAATGTCAAAGATCAAATCAAACCAATTTTTCACTTAGGGAATTATTTTCCAGCCCCCATCTCTATGTTTAGAGTAATACATAATTGTGATTTTTGAAGGACTTTCTTGAGATTCTGGCTCAGGCAATTTAATTATGGTAACTTACTCAAATTAAAAAAAAAAAAAAAGGTAATTGTTACCATTACAAATGATGGTATTAAAACTCAAGTGCCATGCCCTGGTTAGCACAGAAGATCCAAGCTTTAACTTAGAGTCTCAATAACTCGAAATTATGTATTCTTTATATCATAGCACACTGATATTTTAGAATTATGCTCTAAGATTGTTTCAATATCTTTTCTCTGTCCTCTCAGATTCTTCCAAGACTATGACATTCTTCTTAACACACGGAAGTCCCAGTTTTGTTCATTTTAATGTAAATTTTACATCAGTGGCTCCCTTTGCTACCTCTGGCTCAATGAATACAAAGTCAATTTTCTCTTCGTTCACAGATTTTTTTTCCTGTTTCTATTTAGGCATGTCTAAGTTTTTTTACTTTAAATTATCAGGACTATCTCAGACTGTTTACTAAAGGACTCTGTTTTGTGGGGATATTCAATAGAGTTAATGTTTACCCTCTACTCTATAATTATTTGTGAGTTTCCTGTACCCTTTCTAGCATGCCGTCTGGAATTAATTGTTCTTTGTTCTCTGTCTCAAGGCAAGACATTTGCCAGTGACCTGTTTTCTCCATTATGAAGCTATTTCTCCAGAGCACTCTGGTTTGTAGGGAATTTGACACACACACACACACACACACACACACACACACAAATGATTTTATCAGAAATAGAAAAGTTAAATTTGAATAAAAGGAGCTTTTCTTTTTTTTTTTTTTTTTTTTTTACATTTTTTTTTTTAACGTTTATTTATTTTTGAGACAGAGAGAGACAGAGCATGAATGGGGGAGGGGCAGAGAGAGAGGGAGACACAGAACTGGAAGCAGGCTCCAGGCTCTGAGCCATCAGCCCAGAGCCCGACGCGGGGCTCGAACTCACGGAGTGTGAGATCGTGACCTGAGCCGAAGTCGGACGCTTAACCGACTGAGCCACCCAGGCGCCCCTAAAAGGAGCTTTTCAAATAATTCATCCTCACTCTTATTCTGGTCTATTGTTTATCTTTCTTAAATCATCAATTCCTTCTAAACCCCAACAAAAATACCTAATTTGTATGTTTTGTCAGGGATCAAGAAATTCACACGGCGACTGACCTAATTCATTTCTGTACTATTAATATGTGCGACATATATGAGAACATTCTCGTAAGACCTTCAGGAGTTGGGATACTGTGGATATTCCTGATAATTTATGTTTTGCTTCTCTTGTTTTACTATGAAATTCTAGATAATGTAGTTGCTTCAATGATTGTAGCTGAACCGCATCGGTCTGTATAACAACAGTTGGAAGATATGAACATTTTTGGGGGGGGTTATTTTTTTGTTTGTGTTTTTGCTTTCCGTTTACTAGTCAAGGAACTGGCAGAGAGCATTTATTCAACAAATACTTTTGGGTGCACACTGTTCCGGTTTTGTCACCAGGAATGTGCGTTGGAATCATCAGTGGAGCTTTCACAATTATACATTTTTTGCTTCAAGCCCTAGAACACATAATATGCTACGTGGACTAAAAGGCCAGGTTAAATCAGCTGTGGTTCCATGAAAAGGGGTAAATAAGGACCATTACCCAGTGGGACACCAGAGTCTGCCTTTGGCTGAGAGAATGTAGAAGTGAATATGATCAAGTCTTAGCTCCCAAAGTACTGGTAATTTATGCAAAAAATAGGCACCTAAATGTGCAACTGAAATATAGCGGGTAGTGTGCCCAACTGATATGGAGAATAGAAAATGTTTTCAGGAGAAAGCGATGTTTTAGTACAGTTCTGAGAAACAGGACTGACTCATCCAGATGGAGAGGAGGAAGAACATTCCAGACAGAGGGAGCAGTAGTAGCAAAGGCCCAGAAGGGAGAGAAGGACTTGAATCTTTGAGGAATTTCGAGTAAAAATTGTTGGTGGGAGTGAGCGATCAGAGATAACATCATTCAGGGTCTTGTAAGCCCTGGTAAGTATTCAGATTTCGTTCTTGTCCCCCGGAGTTGTAAAGTGTATAAAAGATGAACCTCAAAGTTAAGCAACCCTTGCATCACTTACAAGTTTTGAGGTTTTCGGCAAGTCACTTAAATTCTCTAATCCTTCATTTCCTAATCTCTGAAATAGGATTCATCATGCCAACCTCGGGTGTGGGTGCAAGACAGAGCGCTATTACAATTAAGAAGTGGGTCTTCCAGGGTTTCTCTCATCACAGGCAGCCATGCTCAGTCCATTTTCTTCAGCTTTCCCTTAGCTTGACCATCAGCTCCCAGGGGGCAGGCATCCGGTGGCGGGGAGCCGGAGGGCAGGGCAGAACAAGGCTAGGAGACCGCAACCCTCAGCGTGCTGAGTCTACAAGCAAGAGACAATACAAGTAACACAAATAGCAATCCCATATCCAGCAATGAGGTTTTGCTCTGCTTAAAGAGATACTTTGAGATAGGTGGCCCCAGGCTTGTTAGAGTGGAGATGTGAGGTGTTGTTGTGCTTGGTCCTTCTGTGACTCTTGGCAGAGGGTGTGTGTGTGTGTGTGTGTGTGTGTGTGTGTGTGTAGCCCTTTTCCCCACAACTTTTTATTCTATGGAGAAAGAAAATTCACCAAGAATGCCTCAAACAAATGGACCTTTATACCCCACTATTCAGCCAGCTTAGCTCAACCGTAGTTAAGAACACTGGAATTACATGGATGGTTTACACTAAACATAAATATTAGGACTAGGCGAAGCGCCTTCCTTCCTTTCATGTCCTGCTACTCATCTGATAATCTGGACAAAGCCAGGTTTCTGGTGGCCTGGAAGAAAACAGAAAATGGCTGCTGGTAAGCAAACAGCAGTATGTGTCAGAGATTGGGGATCGTGAAGGTGTGGGGAATGATGTGGGGGGCAGGGGGGCCCGCAAGGAGCCATGAGCAAGGGGCTTAATCTGCAGAAATTAAGGCTAAACAGGGGCGTGGGAAGGACAGTCTTGCCCTGCACACATGGGAGAGAGACGGCAAACACTTCAGAAATCCGGGGCAGAGAGGCCATTAAAACTACACAGAGCTAGGCTGTTCTAGAAAATAAGTCTAACAACAAAATAGAAGAAAAATGAAATAGGGCTATAAAACTGACACTTCGGGGCGCCTGGGTGGCGCAGTCGGTTACGCGGCCGACTTCGGCTCAGGTCACGATCTCACGGTCCGTGAGTTCAAGCCCCGCGTCGGGCTCTGGGCTGATGGCTCGGAGCCTGGAGCCTGTTTCCGATTCTGTGTCTCCCTCTCTCTCTACCCCTCCCCCGTTCATGCTCTGTCTCTCTCTGTCCCAAAAATAAATAAACGCTGAAAAAAAAAAATTTAAAAAAAAAAAAAAAACTGACACTTCAATAAGCCCCAGATATCTCCTGGGGATTGCCGGTTGGCCACTACCTTTTTTGCCTGAAACCTTCTCGGTGGCTAATACGGGGTGTCGGGATGTGCCAGACCCCCTGAAACCTAGGGCTGCCATATTGAAAACTGTCACTTGCCTTGCAGACATGCTAACACATTACAAGTGTCTTCAGGTGGAAATGCTTTTATTTATTTATTTATGTATGTATTTATTTATTTTTTATTTTTTATTTTTTTTGGAAATGCTTTTAAACCAAAGCCAAGAAGTTAACACAAACACAGACTCTCAGCCCCGCAACCTCTTCCGCGAGAACAAATAATAAAAGTTTTCAGATTCCCCTGATAAAAGATAGCAGGAAGGCAGATGATTTCTAAATGTCCTCTGGCTTCCTGATATTTCACATACCTTTTTTATTTTGCCAGATGAGTCATCCTCCTTGATTTGCCTAGTTATGAGGAAGTGTATGCATAATCCCCGAGGAGGCCCTAGTCGTCTGACCCGGTGACCAATGATTATAGCTGCAGCAACAACTAGGGGAGGGGAAAAATGCCACAGTCTGTTATTTTCTTGGAACAAGGATTGCAATGTGTGTGTGTGTGTGTGTGTGTGTGTGTGCGTGTAAGAGAGAAAGAGACAGAGAGAGAAAACCTAGCGAGTGTCTCCCATGTGTCAGGCACGTGCTGGATGTATTAGATGCATTATCTCTAATTCTTATCAAAGCCCTGTGAAGCTGTTTCCGTTTTCCTACCTTCCGGATGAGGAAATGCAGAGAGGTTAAGAACTCTCCATCAATCCTGACAGCCAGCAGAATAAGCGAGCACCAATCCCATCCGGAACTGGAGTCCATGGGTTCTGCCGCGTCGCTGTGAGCGCGGGGCAACAGCTTAGACTCTAGTGTGCTGGCATATGAAGGTGTCTGATACACCAAGTCAGTGCAGATACCACAGTGTTGCCCGTTGGAGCGGCCAGGATGGGGTGCACCTCATTCTGGATGGCCTTCTCCGGTCCTGCATCCCACCCCAGCCCCATCTTCCACAGAGAAAACAAGAACTCCTTATGTGTCTGGGTGATGTCTGAATTATGTATCTAAAAGAGAGTGTCCTCGAAAGCCTCAACACTGGACTCCTGTCTCTTCTCTGTCTTTGTTCTCTTTGCAACCCAAATTGCAGGGAATCGAAGCTGGATTTGATACATAATCAAGTGCCTAACTAATGAAATGTTCTCCATGAGATCCATCTGGCAAAATTGGGATTTATTTAGGTATAGAACCAAAAGATTTGGATCTGTAATACCAATTAGGTAAATACACCGGTATATAGAGCACAGTATGCACGCTGTAGTATAGTATCCTATATAGTGATCACACACACACACACACACACACACACACACACAGGTATATACACACGAACACACTTTAAAAAAAAATTGAAACACTATTTCTGACCAACCAGCTAGTTTGGGCACTTATATTATCAAATGATACCTGACAGTGAAAAAAACATTATTCTCGATTCCCTTGTTCTCCTAATATGATTGCTTCAAGAACTGAACAGGTTGTTCTCTGTCAGATTGTCTCCAGAATCATGGTTTTATTTAAAAATTAATCCATTAATTTCACTAGCCTCATCACCTGCCACCTGTTCAGGATTCAGCTCCTAAACCTCAGGAGGGATGTTCTCTAGAACCAGAAAGGGAAAATGACTTTCAATCAATAACATACAGAGTCGTTCACTTTAGAGATTCCTTTTGATTTCATCTTCAGGACGTGCTACACCATTTCAAAGCACCTGAGTAAGAGAGCGTGGAAATATACTCATCTTTTGTTTAAGTAAACCCACTCTGTGGTGCTAGATTTTTCACCCTCTCTGACCGCTTTTCATTTTTTATTTTTATTTTGTGTTGCTATTTTATTTATATACATCCCATTCCAACTTGGCTCTATTCAGATCTTTCAAAGATGTGTTAATTCCTTGTAGGTCTGAGAAGTGATAAAATTTTGACGAGAATTAACTGATTGCATTATTTAAAAGAGTGCACTTATATGAAATAGCAACCCAACAGTTTTATTATGGGATTCATGAGAAGTTCATTTGCACGGAATGCTTGCTTTAGAACATCAGCCTATGAATGCTGTCTGATTCAAGATGGGGCGGTACCATTGCCTTCATCCACCAGCCACCAGCTGAATATCAGCTTTGGGCATCATCGACAGAGCCGAAGGCCTGAGGACTTTCTTTTGGGAACCTCTGGTCAGCCAGACAACCGCCCACCCATACGTGTCCCTGGGCCTTCCCAGGCTGTGTGACCCAGCCCTGCCAGTGAGAATGTGGTCAGTGACCCACCTCTTGAACTTTCCTGCATCCTACTGGTCCACTATAGACGCTGCCTTTGGAACTGTGGAAGGAACATATTACAGATGGGTGTTTCCATGCTTCTAATTATAAGACCATCACTGCTGCAAGGCAGTGAGGAATACTGGGCAGGGTTGGGGCTTTGGGGAAACCTGCATAGACTTAGGTTAGAATCCTAGCAGTCACACATTCTTTGAGGACGTGGATCCCTCAGTCTCTCTCATCCATCCCTTACTTACCTGTAGGAGTGACTGTCAGTTACTTGATGAGGATTTTGAGAAGACAATGCCAGAGGGTTTCTCCAAATTGCCAGATCATAAAATTCACTTGGAAAGTCTGCCCTGATTCAGGAGATCTGGAATGTTCTTTTAAATGTTTTTAAGTTTATTTATTTATTTTGAGAGAGAGAGACAGAGAGAGGGAGAGAAACCATGAGCAGGGGAGAGGCAGAGAGAGAGGGAAGGACAGAATCCCAAGCAGGTTTCGTGCTGTCGGCTCAGAACTCATGAAACTGTGAGATCATGACCTGAACCAAAACCAAGAGTTGGACACTTAACCAACTGAGCCACCCAGGCACCTTGTAAATGACTTTGGATTTTTATTAAAATTTTTTTAAACATTTATTTATTTTCTGAGAGACAGAGAGAGACAGAGCATGAGCAGGGGAGGGGCAGAGAGAGAGAGGGAGTCCCAGAATCCGAAGCAGGCTCCAGGCTCTGAGCTGTCCGCACAGAGCCTGACGCAGGGCTCAAACTCACGAACCGGGAGATCATGACCTGAGCTGAAGTCGGATGCTTAACCGACTGAGCCACCCAGGCGCCCCATAAATGACTTGTTAAAATGTGTATTCCTACATTTTCACAGAGCAATTAAAAATTATCAATAGTCAAATGTGAAAAATATCAAAAATTTACAGATTTTTGATCCGTTCATCTGTCTTGGCTTTTTGTGTGTGTGTTTTTAATTTGAGAGAGAGAGAGCGAGAGCATGTAAGTGGGGGAGAGGGGCAGAGGGAAAGAGAGAGAGAATCTTAAGCAGGCTCTACGCTCAGTGCAGAGCCTGATGTGGGGCTCTGTCTCATCTCACAGTGGTGAGATCATGACCTGAGCTGAAATCCAGTCAGATTCTCAACCCATTGAGACACCCAGGAGCCCCCTGACTTGGCTTTCTAAAGGCCTTGAACAAAACCAGTCTTGTTACTTCTCCTTGGTCCATTTTGGTATCTGACATACGATCATTCTGTTGGAAACATTTGAGTCATTCATACTTTAAGGTGATGAGCATATTCCCTTACAATCCTCCTTCTTTGCTAGCACTGTGATTTTACTCACCTAAGTCATTCCATTGATTTCCCTAAAAACAAACTCACAGAATATGCCAAAAATATTCACAAATCTAGAAAATTCCATAGTTTAATCCAGCTGACTAATTCCCAACAAAGCTTATATATTTCTACTCCTTCGATATCCATTTATCTCTGAAGGAGGGCTAATAGCTTTTGACATATATTTGCCCACCAAAAACAAAAAATCATTAAGGTGTAAGAAAACATTAGCACGGGTGTGATAAATACGCTTCCCTGGAGTGGGAGATTCCCAGAGCTTAACTAGACTTAAATCCAAAGGTCGCAGATATTTTATAAAATGGCAGGTTTTCCCTTTTATGAATCAGTATGGAGTTTCTGCCCCACGAATTGCCAATGTCCCAGTACCCCCGCCCCTGTGGGCAGGAAGGCCAACCTGTGATTTAGGGCTAGGGTTGGTGTGAGCCCTCCTCAACTTTCCAGCAGGTGCACCCAGCCATCCCCATGGAGGACAGCCTGAACTTCTGGATCTCCATGCTCTGCCTTGCATGATGATTCTCTCCACCTTGGTGCCTAGCACGCCTGAGCCCACAATGTGTCCCTGTCGCATGTGCATTTCTATGACATTCCCTGTGGTTCCCGCAGAACCGCCACCTCATGCACCTGCCAGAGTTTGTGTTCGATTTCCCGGGTGCAAAGTCCCTCTGACTGTGAGCTCCCTGTGGCCCGGACGCAGCACTGTGCTCCCCTCCCCCCCCCCCCCCCCCGGTCCTTCACAGCACCAAACGCAGCGTGAAGCCCCAAGAGCATCACAACTTTTGTTGTTGTGAACTAAAATAAGCAATAAAAATATTTTGAAGTTATTGAGCTGTGTCAGCCAGGTAGAGAACATCTCGTTCAATTGGGTTTTACCATTGGCTGGGATTAGTCTTGGCTGTTATGTGAATGTTAGTTTAAAACATAAATACCTGGGTCTCTTGTTCTTCATGTCTTTCCCTTTCTTGTAACAGAATAGTCTCCCTCTTCTCCCCTGCATTCTCGGAACTACATATTTAATGCTCTTCGTGAATCCTTCCAATTTCAAGGACTCACCCGATGAGCTTTCCCTTCAGGACTGTTTTCTAGAACAAAGTCTATTGCGGGTATGATTTGAGTTGCAGGAAAGTTCTGATAGGAAGCACCAGGTGGCGCCAGAACCACATTACAATGCCACCTAAGGGCTACTCCCTTGCATCGGGGGTTTGTCTTCAAGCACCTGATGGGTTTAAGCTTCCTCTCTACATCTTCTTCCATCCAGGCTAGTCCCACGAGTCACCAGGATCTTATCTATGCCTCATTACACCATACCTGCTCAATTTCATCGGGCAGAAGGACGATTCCTTTCCCCAGCTGCAGGAGCTATTTCTTACTGGGGTGAAACAAGAGTTTTGGGTTTGCTAGCCAAGAAGCATTTATCCAAAGCCAGTAATGTGCTTGGCTCTGCTCTGCCTCTTGATTGAAAATCCAGAATTTTGCTGTTGGGAAGGAATGTTGAGTGCCTCCACCTATCCCTGTCTCCAGCCCCTATTTAATAGGGAGAATACTCAGGCTCAGAGAGGAGAGGATATCTAATACCATTCAGAGAGATATTAGCAGCAACTATATTAAAGGCCAGGCTTCCCAATTCCAATAGCATTTCCTTAATGCTCCGTATTATTCCAAGGCAACTAGAGGACAAACATCTTAAATTTATTCCATGCTCCCATTTGCCTTTGTAGGTGCCCCAGGAAATGTGCCAATTGACTGATGAGTAAACTGGCTCTGTGATCCTTTTATTCTGACATGAGACATAATTATTTTGATCCAGAAATTCCAAATTTTTTTTGAGGCGGGGATTTTGAACTTTACATTCAAACCAAAATTTTATATAAAAATGAAACTTCCAAAATTTAAATAATAACCCCTTAGAAATTGCATCTGTTTGTGTCCTTAGCAAATTAGAGATATGCTCAATATCAGAAGTGTCCTGAAGATGCTTTATTTTTTACAACAGTGAAATATTTTTAACAGCATGATAAAGCTATTAAATATGAAGATGCGGGCGCCCGGGTGGCTCAGTCGGTTAAGGGTCTGACTCTTGGTTTCGGCTCAGGTCGTGATCTCACAGTTCATGAGTTCGAGCCCCACACTGGGCTCCCGTGCTGACAGTGCAAAGCCTGCTTGGGATCCTCTCTCTCCTCTCTCTCCTCTCTCTATGCCCCTCCCCCCTCAAAATAAATAAATTAACTTGGGGATAAAAAAGTAAGTATGAAGGTTTATTCATTTGTTCGCGAGCTACATGCCAATGCCTTCTCTGTGGCACACGCTGTTCCAGTTCTAGGGATGCCACAAGGAATGGATAGAACCCTCTGCCTTCACAAATGTACATGCTGATGAAAGGAGACGAACAACAAGCGATAAAGGAGTAAAATAGTATAGAATGTCAGATAGCAGTCCATGCTTTGGAGAAAAAACAAAGGAGGGAAGAAGGACTTGAAGTACTTGAAAAGGGGGGGCGGGGCATTCTGTTCTAAATAGCTTGGTGAGGAAAGACCTCGCAGATAGGAAAGGTATGCGCGCAGGGCATTCCAAGCCAAAAGGAATGGCACATGCAAACTACCCAAGAGAGGGGCATGCCAGATCTATCCGACAGAAGCAGAAGAGGAAGGCAGCCAAAGTTTCTGGAAGGGTGTGAGCCAAGGAAGAGAGTGCTAGCAGAAGAAGCCACAGAATATTGCATCAGCTTTCTTCTTTCTTTCCTTTATTTTCTTTCTTTCTTGTCTTTAAACCAAAGATGGAAGACTTTCTTGGAGTCTCTGCACCCAGTTAAACTTTCCTTTGAAAGAATTCATGGTTTTCCTTTTGCTACTGGGGAAAGTACATAAAATGTCCAGGTTACTAATCAAGCTTCAAAGGTAACAGGGGAACACTGTCATCTGAGAACTGCTAAGGATTGATTAATTTTGAAATAATTTCCATTTCAGGCTGAAAATTCCACCTATCTGCTGGAACTGACAGCCAAGATTGATCACCCAAGCCAAGTTAATCATAACAAATGAAAATGTTGAGGCACCTGTAATTAATTACTACCTAACTGAGATTCCCATCTTTGCTAAAGATAGCCCCTGAATGTATCAGGTCACCCATCTTTCAGTTTCTTGAACTAGATTCATAATTCCATTTTCCTTCTGACTCCCCTCAGAACCCGCCACATGTCTTACACAGACAATTACTTTTTCCGTCAAGTTTTAAGAGTATGATATGTAGGATGTATGCAATTAAAGGAAATGAGGAGTCCTGTGATGATAGCCCTTCTCTGCTGGCTCAGAAGAACTGGTATTCAGGAATAATTTTGAAGTATATGACCTCCTTCCCCCTTTTTATTTTCCTGACCTTCCTTAAAATACTGTGAATTAGGTATTTTTGTCATCATTATTATGATTCATATTTTACATGTGAGAAACAGTGGTCGAAGTGCTTACCAAGCTTTTCAATTCTCTTTTCTTCATCAAACTGCCTAGGGCTGCAGTTCATTTGATGCCTTTGTGCTCAGCTTGGTCTCATTAACCATTTCCAGTTCAACAGATTCCACACCAACCACATAATAAGGACAAAAAAAAAAGTTTGATGGATTGAACTTAACTGCTCTTCGTGAAATGTCTTCTACTCATTACTTGTCTTCTACTCACATTCTTCTCTCAGAACTCAGCTGAGATGCCACTCACTCCGGGAGACTTCTACAGAAGTTCGTCCTCCCTCAGATGAATGGTCTCGCCATCCCCTATGCTTCCCGTGTACGTCGTGCACCTGTTAAATCATAATCTCTGTAACTACAACTCCCAATTCTGTTTGTAGCTCAACACATACTCATTGAAAAAAGGTATTAATAAGAATCTCCATCACAAGCCCACAGCTAACATCATACTTAATGGGGAAAAGCTAAAAGGTATTTTTTTTTGAAGAGCGGGAATGAGAAGCCCACCCTCACCACTTTTATTCATCATAGTACTAGAAGCCCTAGCCAGAGCAATTACACAAGAAAAATAAATAAAAGCCACCCAAATTGAAAAGGTAGAAGTAAAATTATCCTTATTTGTTGATGATGTGATCTTATATACAGAAAACCCTAGACTCCACCAAAAACTTTTAGAACTAATAAACAAATTTATACACACACACACACACACACACACACACATATGTATGTATATGTGTATAGATATGAAAAAAATCCCTGAGCAAACACACATATATACAAATGTGTATGTGTGTGTGTGTGTGTGTGTGTGTATATATATATATATATATATATATGTGTGTGTGTGTGTGTGTATGAAAAAAGTCCCTGAGCAAACAAACACACATATATACAAATGTGTATATATGTGTGTATATATATATATATATACATGTAAATATATATATGTGTGTGTGTGTATGTATGAAAAAAGTCCCTGAACAAACAAAAACACATATACATACAAATGTGTATATATATGTGGATATATATAAATATAAATAAATATATATATATATATATATATATATATATCCCTGAGCAAACAAACAACAAAGCAGACACAGACTCACAAACACATAAAGCACTGGTGGTTGCCAGGCGGCAGGGGGGTGGAGAGTTGAGTGAAGTAGGTGAGGGGATTAAGAGGTGCCAACTTCCAGTTATAAAATAAATAAGTCATAGAAATGAAAAGCACAGCATAGGGAATATATTATTGTAATAACATTGTAAAAGATACAAAGGAAATCCTGCCATTTTTAACAATATAGATGAAACTGGAGGGTATGAGGCTAAGTGAAATAAACCAGACAGAGAACGACAAATGCTGCATTGCATCACTTACATGTGGACTCTAAAAAAAATAGAAATAAAAAAATCCAAACTCCTAGAAACAGGGAACAGAATGGTAGTTTCCAATGATTGGGAAGGGAGGGAGGATAGGGAGAGGTTGGTAAAAAGATGCAAACGTTCAGTTTTAAGATGAATAAGGTCTGAGGCTCTAACGTAAACATGGCGACTGTACTTGATGACACTGTATTGGGTAACTGAAATTTCCTGGGAGAGTAGAACTTATGTTGTTCTTATAATAAAAACAACCAAACATGAGAAAGGATGGATATGTGAACTCATTGGTAGGAATCCTTCCACAATGTATACATATATGAAATCATCATGTTGTACACTTTAAATATATTTTATTTAAATATATTTAGATAAATATAGTTTATGTAGGCTGATAGAAAACATACATTTGATTTTATGTGTCAATTATACCTCAATAAAGCTGAAAAAAAAAGCCCATAGAAGAAAAATAGTCTTTTATGACCTTAGGAACCTGCTAGAGATATCAAACACTGCACAAAAAAGATAGTGTGCGATAGACCCCGTAGGAATCCCAGAAATGGGGGTGGAGCAAAGGCCATGGGAGTGGCTGATAGCAAGATGGGGAAAATAGCCTCTGCTCTCAAGGAGCTTGGAGCCTAAAATGCTAGTATCATGTTAATTAAAGCACGTAGACAAGTGGAAGAAATAAATAATAAACACGTGAAAGAAACGGAGACAGATTCTGTTACCATTCGAAGGATGGGAAGATTAAATCTGGTTGCTGAGCTCAAGGAGATATTGGTGGAGGAAAGTATTTAGGGGTCAGTTCTGAAGAAAGGAAGAAGCATTGATATCTGGAGATGTCATGTGGGGAGCTGGGGGGGGGTGGGATGCAGGTACAGAAAGTCAAAGTCCAGGGCACAGAATAAAAGTATGGTGGTGACATGGGCGATGTGGGGCCAGCATGGTAGTGAAGATTGGTCCTAACACTGAGGAAGAGAAGGAGCCAGACGGGTCCCTTGGGACCATGTGTTGTGAGTCAAGAGAGGGCACATCTGGGATTGCAGGCAAATATTGTGGAAAAGCAGAGAAGTGACCGGTGTCATGGGGTTGATAGACTCAAACACCTCCAGGAGGCAGAACACAGCAGATGGAAGAAATGGACCTGATTTGGGAGCTCTGCAGCAGATCCTAGTCGTGCCATTTATTCTGGGACCCGGGGCAATGTTTCTGAACACATTTGTGTGATGTTAGACACTGCTGTTCATTTTCTTTTTTTTTTAAACATTTACTTACTTTTGAGAGAGTATGAGTGGGGGAGGGGCAGAGAGAGAGGGAGACGGAAAATTCGAAGCAGGCTTCAGGCTCTGAGCTGTTAGCACAGAGCCCCATGCACAGAGCACAGAGCTCCAACTCAAAAACCATGAGATCATGACCTGAGCCGAAGTCGGACGCTTAACCGGCTGAGCCACCCAGACGCCCCGCTACCGTTCATTTTCTTCAGTGCCGATCTTCCCAGCAATCCCACTGAATAAGAGTCATTACTGCTGATTTTACAGATGAAGTAGAGTTGTCTAGAGATAACACAATTTATCCTTCTGCATATGCCCTTGTGTTTACTCACACAAACAGAATCAATTTGAGACGCTTAAAGGTTTTTGTACAAAGTGTCGCACTTTGCTTAGAAAGAACCCAAACTTGACTGTGACCTCCCTGGGCCCCAGACTCTTTCTCGGTGTGTGGTTTCCATCATTCTATCAAGAACCTGGATTATGTAGACACTCAATGCGTGACTGATGATTTGCGTTGATATGAAACATATAGGATATAAAATAAATATAAATATAAGGATATCTATGTTTATGATTGTGTAATTATAACATTCTGTGCTTGTAGAGTTTATAACAACTTTCAACTTGGTACAGTTGTTACATGTCTCAAAGTTCTGGAGTTGGCACTACTTTATATGGAAACTTTGCTACCTCCCCCATAGCGTCCTTGTGAGCTTTTAAATGATGAATGTTTGTAGTTATAGTGCCTATCATGGGGTAAATGCCTAGCCAATGTTATAATAGTTATTGGTATCATCATCATTGCTATCATAATTATTTTCACTTCCAAATTGCCTTCTAGAGTCTCCAGGGCTGGTGTGATCATCCTAGTTTTGTAGAGGGGAATCCATTGGGCTCAGGAGGGAATAAATGGCTGCGTGTAACAGATCTGCAAAAAGATTTTAGCTCTTTTGCCTCTTGTACAGTGGTCTTTCCCTTGCCATCATGTCTCAGCATATCCATGTTAGAAAATTCTTCCAGTTGGGGAAAAAAGTTGGCAGAAAGGAAAGTTAATGAGCTGAATCATGCAGACAGACAGATTGGAAAAATATTGTTGTTCCTTTTGCATGTTATGTTCTTGCCAGAAATCAAGTAGGTGGAGATTTTGAAGAGTAACCAGTTAGATAAATATGGTGGTTTCAAATAACCGGGTTTAGAGCCAGACCAACTATATGTCAAGTTTGAAGGAAAAAATCAGCAAATTCAGGCATGATGCTGAACTCATTGAGCTTGACTTACTACCAAATTTCTCTCTTCAAAAGTAATGACTCTAAAGAATTATAAATACCATAACCCTACATCATGAAGTATAACTTATTCCAAGAGAAGTTTTATATTTAAGTCACCTCAAAGTTTTGGGAGTTAACTAAGACTACCAATGTCCAAGTCTGACCCCTGGAGCCTAAGAAAAGGATTAAAATGTTGACATAGCAATTGAAGGCTAATCACCTCACTATATCTATCTGCTCAGAGGTCACTCTCTGTCTTTAACCCTTGTCTACAACTCACACCAGCCTCCGTAAGAGAAACCAGGTCTCACCAGCAATTTCCCAGCCTAATGAGATAAAAACCCTGATGATCAGTGTGTGAAGTAAAACTAAGATAAACTAGTATCCGCTACTGATAAATATTTAACAGATGTGGTCCAAATCCGTCTGCCAGCTGGAGGAGGGAAAACCGTTCTATTTCACAGTTCGGATATAATTATTGGCCACATTTCTCCAAGCAAAGACAGTGACATTGGCTCACTCCCCAGGAGAATTTTCTTCTGATCCTGGTGCTGGGATTTGCGTTTCCTTCCCAGACTGTAGCAATATACCCTTCACTTGCCCCAGCTTATTCATTCAACAGATACCTGGAACCAAAACCATGTATGAGAAGTGGAAAGGGAAGCGGCTGGCTCAGGCTGTGTTTTTATGCCGACCGAAGGCCTCCAGTGCAGTACGTATGTTCTCGACATCGACGACTGCACATACCTGGGTGTCAGCGGGAGGCCAGACTGGTCTGCAAGTGATCATTCGACCCAGGGTAGTTCACTCAGGAGTTAGAAGAACTTTTGCCCAGACCCCGATAATCACCCTTTTGGACGACTTCACAGACAATCATCATTGTTCCAAGTACTATGCCCTTTACATTCCTTAAACAGACTATGTGCAAATAATTTTCCTAAACATCACCGCTGAGACTCCTTCCAGTAACGCCTGACTCATCATTTGGATTCCCAAGCAGCTGTTGTATAATATGAGCAGGATGTTTTGACCATGTTCCTTGACCTGACCGTTTTGACCCCAAGGATGTTTTGGTCCAGGAATGCATTCCCGAGTTTAGGTGGGTAACACACCACAACTATATTCGCTTCCTATTTCTACTCTTTCCCCGTATCATCAGTTTCCAAACACTGTTACCAGAATATATACATATATTTTTTTTCTAAAGGACTAATCTGATCACGTCACTCCTCTGCTTAACAGCCATCAATCATTGACTTCCTATCACCCACAAAAAAGTGGCACCGAGTTCTGATCCCACTTGACCTGCCTTTTCTCATCTCCAACCCTCTCCTTACATAATTGCCCTCTGGTCATCGAGCACATCCTGCATGTATCATAACATTAACTTACATTTCGTTTTGTTTTTCCTTGTCCAGGGCCCTCCTCCTGAATTGTTTTTAAGCCTCATTATTTCTCACTATAGAGAATCCTTCGAGGTCCATGTCAAGTCTCTGCTTCAAGGAAGCATTTTCTGACAACTCCAGGCTTCGCAAACCCCCCCCCCACACACACACACACAGCACGTGTATCCTGTCTCAGTCACTCTAGGCATTTCCTTACCATTTAATTAATACTTCTATTCATGAAAACATACCTATCTCACCAATAATTGAGAGCTGAGTTTATGTTCTCATTATATGGTTTGCAGGAGCAGTGTGATTAGGAACCCGATGCATTCTTGGCTGTGAGGGTGAGTGGATCCTCTCAGAATTCTTCTTCTTTCATCCTTAAGTGTCTGTCTCAAAGCCATAGAGCCCACCAACGAGGACAGAACACCCTGTCAGACGGAGAAGGATTTGTCATCATCCGGGAATGTGCAGAAGACCCGGTTAGGAATACACAACTGATGCAACATATTCCCGTGGTGTCTGCCTCTGGAAAGAGCATGTGCAATCCGATACTGACTCGTAGTCAAAATATACATCTGTCGATCTTATTAACAGTGTTACTGACCATCTTATTGTAATCTGAACGTTAACAAACGTGTGACCTGGGTAGTCATTTGCCTGTTTATTATGTTAGCAGTCATCGATTGCGTACTCGCACCGCGCCTGAAGACGCACAAGAGGGCAATTCTATCTCCGCTCTTGAGGAATGAGGATGGAACAGCAGAAGCTCAGCAAGGTCGAGCGACGGCCACTGGGCAAACGCTGGTTGGCCTGGACTCCAGCTCAGATCCTCCAACTAATGTCTTGGTCCCCTTTCCCACCTAGGTTGCTCTATGGCCTATGTTCAGGGAATACCTCTGCTCCTCCTGGGTTTCTTAACTCTTGTCTGGATGGCTGGCAAGCTGAGGATAAAGACACAATGTGAGGGAAGAGGCCCTATTTTCGTTATGACTCGAAGAAGACAGCAGAGCAACCTTTCTGAGTTGGGTGGAAATCTGGCGGCTGAAGCAGCTTCCCAGAGACAGTTCCCGGTCACGGAGACTATCTGGATTTTTCCCCCCGCGGTGTGCATTTCAAAATGCTTCTTTCCGCTGGCACTCATGCTCTGTAAGACCTCACAGTTTCCCTGGGATGTGCGCCAATTTGATTACCTCTTTTTTCCATGCTTGGAAGCTGCTGTGTAGTAATCCTTTAACCTCTGCAAAGCCAGGGAAAATGTGACAGCAAAGACAATGTTCGTACTGGAGAACATTTTCCCCATTTCGATGCGGAAGCTCTCTTGCGTATTTACAAAGAGGGGCGCAGAGCTGTGTCACTTACAGTTGCTCGCCTGATCAGCTCAGAGTTCTGAATGGCTCCTTCCTTTGCCTCCTTCCTAAGGAAACTAGAGCATCCTCAGGAAAATGGCTTTGACTTCATGGCAACACCTTTGATCTTTAATATACTTAAGAATCTCTCTGACTTGTAAAATTAGTTTTTATATCTCTCCCCACTTTTGATTAAGCCTTGATAGGATGATCAACATGGTTTCAACTTCTTTCAGGTCCTTGAAATCAGCCTTGAAAAATCCTTGGTCCTACTACCTCTAGACTTCCCAGGCCAGGCCCCAAAGCCTCCTGCTTAATTCAGTTCATTAGTTTCTAAGAAGAGAGTGTAGACAGGCCCCAGGAAAAGAGAGAGACAGGGGACTAATGGGTTTCCTATAAAGTTCTATTTTTTTCCCCTTTTATGGATTAAGTTGACTGATTGATTGACTGATTGATTTCTGATAAATGTGCTAGAGGTTGCCTAGGTATTCGCAAACAGATTTCCTCTTATCTGTGAACCCACTGCTAGGCAATATTTCCCAGCCTTCCTTACAGTTACATATCACCCTGAGTGACTCATTTCTAGCCAATGAAAATGCAGGTGAAAGCGACATATACCACGTTTCAGCCTGCATTATAAAAGCTTCCTACAAACTACCCCGAAGTCTCCCTCCTGTATCCACTGGTAATGGAACTTACTCTCCTAGTGAGATAGGGCCCCCTCCCTAAGGAAAGAAAAAAAATAAATAAAAAGAAAACAAACAAAAAACCTCAAGGCAACCTGGTTACATGCATACATGACAACATCCCTCACGACCTTGTAACATAAAACCACTTAATCAGACTACATGTTTGTATGTTACCATATATGGGAGACAAAGAAGTGAAAAATATATAAAAAACTGCGCCACGTGGCATTCGGGACTTAGTTCTTTGGGTACGAACCCAACTGAGTGGTGCTGGCCGTTGCTTCCTGGAAAGAAAAGCGTTGATGTCACAATTCTCGGTGTGGGAACCCTGCTACACTAGGAGACAGTGAAAAAACTAAATAGAGATACCCAGGTATGTCTCTGAATTCCCATTGGAAAGCCATCATTGAATACATTATTGGATTTTATGTGACTGAAAAATAAGCACCTATAATGTCGAACCACTGAAGTGTGGGGGTTTATTTGTTTCAAAATCATATGCCACCACCAGCTGTTACAGAAATCAGCACCTTGGTGTTGGCTTAAGTGGTTGGTTTCACGGTGGCAAGGAAAGAGATATATTAGGCCAGAAGAGAAAGAAGTTTGTTTTGTTGTGACAAAATAGTCGGTTGCTTTCAATTTGAGAAGGCAACCTAGTTGATTCCTTACTCTAGAGAAAGTGGTTGGAAAAAGTCAGAATAATTGTGTATCAAGTTATATTGACTTGACTTAGCATAGGATTAAAAAGAGAGAGAGAGAGAGAGAGAGAGAGTTCAGTCAAGAATAGACTGCTTTCCAAACAGATGTCCGTGACAGTCAAGAACGTCCAAAGACCCAAGGTTTTACGGTGTTGAAAAAGCAGGCTACAGCCAGACCTCAAATAGTAACAGATAAGATTGAAAGAGATGTTTAGTGACTAAAGCCCAGTAAATATTCTCATTTGAACTAAACAGCTCAAGTCTGAGGCAACCATTCCTGAATAGTATGGCCTTCCTAAGTATTATTTCACATAGCATCAAGGTTATCACCATTAAGTTGAGACGAAGAGTAGGACGAGGTTTAAAAAGAAAAAAAAAGATTAAAATAAAGTAAAATAAAATAAAATAAAATAAAATAAAATGGGAGAATTATGTCCACGAAAGGGCTTTGACTATGGTTATAGGGACATGGAACCACTTAGAAAAAAATTGATCGGAAGTCTACAGAATTTATGAGAGAAATGAATTTTCAACGAATTCACCAGTGGAGGCTGAAAAGCCCTTGCCTGTCCAAGCTTTAAATGAGCCCTGGAGCTTCCAAGTTGCACAAGTAGAAAAGAAGCTATGAACTGTGATCAACTGGCAAGGGGAGCATACTCCCCCGTCCTCACTTGAGCTGGGACCAGTGAGGATGGCAGGCAAGGGGACTCTCCCTGGAAAGCCAGCAGCCGTGGTAGACATCTGGGTTTTAACAAAGGAATTTCCTGTACTGCTGGGACAGAGGGACCTCTGTTCACCAAGGATCACAACTGCTGAGAATCAAGGGCTCTCCCATCTATAAGAGCCTAGAGTGGTTTCATCCTGTCTTTTCGCCACCATTGTATTTTGTGTGTGTGTTGAAAGTGGAGAGTAGATGCTTTGGCTTTTTTAGAGCACAGGTCTCTAGACTAGGAGTAGATAACACCAAATCTGGAGGATAGAAAGGCCGTATCGCCCAGAAATCCTGGATTTTCAACTGGGTGCCGTGACTGGATGTGATTTTAGGTTATCTTCCTTAGGTAGGGGCTGAACTTGTTCCCTACATGAGACGATGAAACTGATAGTTGGTGACAGTTTCCTCTTCTTTCGTGGCTATCCAGTTAATAAACCTCATCTCTCAGCCTTCCTTACAGATGTGTAACATGATCAAGTTCTAGGCAACGTTACTAGTTCTAGAACCGAGCCATAAAAACCTAGATACTTCTACACATAAACTAATCTTTCCATTTCCCCTAAGCCTATGGCAATATGTTTATATCTGTATATACCTGTTTTTCTCTTTTCACTAATCTGTCAGTGTAATAAATTCTAAAATAGTAGAAATAAGGATGTATACGGCGGGGGCGGGGGTGGCTATCACAGATTTGGGAGGCCAGAGATAACATTAAGGATATTTATGTCTAAACTAAACAATGAAGGAAGAGAAGTTAGCTGAGCATCAGGGTCATGGGCAAGATACCATCCAAGCAAATGGAGTAGGGAGGGAGACCCAGAGACACAAAAAATCCTACGTAGCAGAAAGTGAGAATCCCCCACCAATGTACTGTTAGTCCTTATGATGTCAGTGTCTTAAAATGCTTCTTCAAGTATCTCCATCTGTATTCCTGAGACTATCTCTGGTTGCTGGAACCTGTCTTCTGCCCGTGTACAGAAGGCCAGAAGTGCCAAGGAACTGATGCCTTTCTCTCCCCAGGATTTGGTGTATGAGTACCCCAAATCCCTCACCTCTGAGATGGGTTGGCTACAAAGCGCATGTTCTACACTGGATAACAATAGTGGTAATGTGCTTAGTAATCCGGTCACAACTTCTTTCTATGTCTCAAGTCTCTATTACCATACTGTTGCATCCTGAGATCAACTCTCAATTAAAATTCACATGCCTGTGAATCCTTATCTCAGGGTCTGCTTTTGGGAGAAGCAAACTTTCATGCCGTAATTGAAGAGCTAAAAAAAAAAAAAAAAAGGTCCAAACTGATTGAAAGAGGGAATACACTGACCCTTGAACAAATGGGGGTTAGAGGCACTAACCACTCGTGCATTCAGAAATCCACGTGTAACTTTTGAGTCCCCAGAAACTTAATTACTAATAGCCTACTGTTAGCTGTAGGAAACAGCTGGAAAGCCTTACCTGTAGCAGAAACAGTCAGTTAACATATATTTTGTATGTTATATGTGTTATATACTGTATTCTTAAAATGAAATAAGCTGGAGAAGAAGTATTATTAAGAAAATCCTGGGTGCCTGGGTGGCTCAGTCAGTTATGTGTCTGACTTCAGCTCAGGTCATGATCCCACGGTTTTTGGGTTTGAGCCCCACGTCGGGCTCTGTGCTGACAGCTCAGAGCCTGGAGCCTGCTTCCGATTCTGTGTCTCCCTCTCTCTCTGCCCCTCCCCTCCTTGTGCTCTGTCTCTCTGTCTCTCTCAAAAATAAACATTAAAAAGATTAAAAAAAAAAAAGAAAATCCTAAGGAAGAGAAAATACATTTATAGGACTGTATTTATCAAAAGAAAGTTGTGCTGTTCAAGGGCCAACTGTATAAGGAAGAGAAATTATAAAAATGCGTATGGGAAGGTAACATTTGTACTTTATTTGAAGGGCATGTACATCCCACCGAATGGCTTGCTAAACAATAGGAATATAGTTAGACATTAGATTTGTGGAAGCAAGATTGGCTTGGTGACAGAGAGAGCAAAACCAGAAGAAGGGAGAAAAATTTGGAGCTTTTTAAAGTAATCAAGATGGAAATTAATAATAACTTGAGTTTTGATCATGGACAAGTGGATGGAGAGGTAAGAAGGCTTGAGAGACATTTAGATGAAGGTAGATCCGAACGAGGCTGATCAAACTGACAGGTTTGATAGAATGTGAAGAGCAAGAAAGAGGATTAAAACCAAGGAAATTCCTTGGGAACCAGAGAACCTGGATGGAAGGTGACAGTGTTTTCCAGAGCAGGAAATCTAAATGTTCATCAAAACTAACTGAAAGGAGGTAAAAAAATGCTCTGTTTGGCACGTGACGAATTTGAGACACCAGTCAGATAGGTAAATAGACGTATCTAGTTATCAGTGAGATTCATGGATCAGAAATTCAGGAAAATGATCAGAGATGGAGATAGAGATTTGAGTATTATTTAAATCTAGATGTTAATAGAAGCGGTAAGATGATAATATCCAGTGAGAACTCCCGGAGCAGTGGTTGATTGTATGCCTGCTCCCCAGAAGACAATTCTTTTTTTTTTTTCTTTTTCCTTCCTCTTACCACAATGAGTACAAAATAATTTATGGGTTTTATTTAGAGGACAGAGGTCAAATATGAAAGATATCTTGCCGGACAGGTGTTTAGTAATGTAGGTGAAACATCTATCTGTGATTATCTGAGCCTAGGACCTAAATAATTTTTTTTCATAATAAATACAAAATTTATTTTGTAAATTTTTTATATGCATCGTATTTTTCAGGAATGAAACTATGTATATTGGAGATCATTTTATTTACTTTTCTTTGGCTATTTGCTAAGAGTTATTCACTGTGATGCAATATGGTATCGCCAATGGCAATACGGGTCATGACATGTACGTTACCAATGTATTACCTCTACGTCGGTTTGAAATTTCAGCTGTCCTAAGCACAAATATGACAGGTTTGAAACTTAGAAACATTAAAAGTTGTTCCATATTCTCACACACACAAACACATTTAATTTGTGTATCACAGAATGATAAGAAAATGGGAAACTGCTACCTTGATTTTCTTTTATATTTGAATTTCCAGTGATACGTAATTGAACATGATACTCTGCATGGGTTTCACCCACGACTACCCTGCCGCTCCCCTGCATTACAGTTTATTTTTACACTCCGTTCCTTATGATGCTGTCTATTGAAGGGTATGGTCTCCAAGTCATTTTGAATACTAGAAACTGAATTTTGAGATAAGCAACAGATGTTCTGTGATCTCTTATCGCATCATCCCGTGCCATAACATAGAGAATTATGTCAGCACTAAATATCAGATTTCCTCATTTTATCTTATTAGACTGTAATTTATATTCATATACTGAGATTAAGGATATTTCCCCCTTTGATTCAGACCTTTGACAATCGGTCTGGTTTGTATTTATGTTAATATTTTTAATCGAGTGTCCAGCCACACATCTAATTTTTCAGTCCCTACACTTCTCGGTCATGATGTCTTCTCATCGCCTGAATTCGATTACATCCCAACATTTTGCATAGCTGCCACACAGAGCCTAACATCTTAATTCCCTTTGTCACAAAATCTTAACTTTTTTTTTTTTCACAATCTTTACCTTCTTTCAAAATCTTAACTGGTCAAACCACACTTGCGGTTCAATGAACACTTTTATAAATACAAAGTTGTTTTCTTTTCACGGAGACATTAAGAAACAAAATTCCTTTTCGTTGATGTAGATATTTTGTAGTGCCTGCTTGGACAGCACGTAGACTAAAATTGGAACAATACAGAATAGATTAGCATGACCCTCAAACAACGGTGACGCACGCATTCATGATACAGCTATCTTGTAAAAGTTGATTCTGTCGGTAATTTTCGGGAGGCCATACTTCTTACATATTTGAATCTTCGTTTTTCTGGGGGTGTTATTGTCGGAACCAATGATTAATGACAACCCTAACATAGACAGCAAGTAGAAATATTATTGCAGTGGAATCAAATTTTAGTGGTCACTGTTGAAAGAGATCATTGTATTCTGTTGCATCAAAGCTCATATTCGAAATGCCATTTCCTATAAAAGTTCTCTGCTCTTTTTGGGGGGGAGTGGGGGCACTCAGGGGTCTTTCTGCTTTAAGTAGCATAGAAACACTACGATTTCAGATGGATGCTCCTGTTGGAAAGACTGTTTCTTTCTTCAGGGTCAGAGACATAAATGGTAACCCTTAACGTATGGAGGGAACAGCTACATGCAAGATGGAACAGACGACAAATTCCACCTAAAATTATATTGCATGTTTATTTTTGAAGGATTGTTTTCTTGTGTTGTTTTTGTTTGTTGGTTTGTTTTTTGGGTTTTTATTTTGTGTTGCTTTGTTTTGTGTGTTTGTTTCTTTTTGGTTTATATCTGCTGCCCTCATCACCCAGAATGTTTGCTTCGGGTACACAAGATTTTGCAGTGATTTTGAAGAGTCCTGTGACCTCAGGTTATCAAGCCAGTATTTCCTCAAGCTCTGACACCCTGTGACTCTATGACTCAAGAATTATTGTCATGCTCTCCCTCCCACGGATCCTTAGAGCAGTGAGAGGCAGAATATTCATGTGAACCCATTTGGAAATTTGTCAAAATTCAAACAGACCATTACTGGCAGAGCTTAAATTTGCACAAAGCTTTTTTCTCCCCCTCCCATTCACTCTAAAAAAAAATCAATTCTTTCCACTGTACCATGCAGCTATTCTGTATGTTTCCACAAGCACTGAAGCCATGTGTAATGATTAGCATGTCAGAGCAAAAACAGAATCTATCAGGGTAATAATTTTTTTCTCGTGTATTCTTTTTATTATTTTTGATTACATGCAAACTACGTGAGCACTTCACTAGTTATCTATCTATTGCTAAACAAATTACTCCCAAATTCGTGGCTTAAAACAATACTCCATTCTTTCCTCGTTGGTTCTGCAGTCAGGGAGCTGGGCAGGGCTTAGCTGGGTCCTCTCACAAAGCTGCTGTCATCTCAAGGTTCAGCTGAAGCAGGATCTGCTTTCAAGCTTGCTCGGTGGTTGTTGGTAGGATTTAGTTCCTCTAGGGCTGTGAGTTTGAGGACCTCACCTCCATGCTGGCTGCTGGACTGGAGCCGCCTCACCACCTGGACAGGTGGCCCTCTGCACCAGAGTCATCGTGTGCAAGAGCCAGGGAGGGAAGTCATGAGGTTTCATAGCCTGACTGTGGTGTGTGCGCTTCATCCTTATGCTGTGCTCCCCTCATTCACAGCAAGTCAGCCCTGAGTGAAAGGGAGCTGAATACACAAGGGTGTGAACAGCAGGAGTTGGGGATCATTGGGAGCCATGTCAGGATCTGCCCTCCACCAATGGACTCGTGTTACATTGATTTGTGCAACTCACATCTCATAAATTCTCTCAAGAGCAACTTGATTGCTGCGTGTATGTGGTTTGTGGGAGAAACTGTTTATTCATTCACGTACATATACCTTTTGACAAACCCTGTACTGGAGGCCCAGAATCCAGGAGTGAATATCCGATCCTTGCCTCAAAGGGGCTCAACTCCTGCTGATGGCTGGAGACAGACATATGAGCAAGATTCTGAACAGGGTAATAACGGGGGGTGAGCAGTGAGAGGCAGAACCTTTCCATGCCTAGCATACCCATATTGTATAATTTCTCCACTGTCGTGGACTATGAGTTTGGAGTTCTGTCCAGCAGGAGAGCAGACACAGAATTGAACACAAGAGACGCTAATGTCCAGGAGGAGACAAGAGCCCCGGACAGGGGTTTCATCTCTGTATTTATTGATCTCACAAGATACTATCCACGTGGTAATTGTGAAGAAAAGAAAATATTACACACGTGGCGAATGTGAAGAAAACAAGATCTTACACACGTGAACTTGAAGGAAACAATTAGATAGTAATCATTAACTTGTATGTGTAAGGAGCAAAGGGTCTGGGAGGCAAGTGGGTTTGTAATCAAGGTACCTTAGTATATTGGCATCAGATGGAAAGTAATTTCTTGCAGGTGTTATAACAAGTTACTTGTGATCCTATTACAATATCTCGCTAGCTAACCTTGGGCATTTTCACCCTATGGTGGCGACTTTCCTCCCTAAGCTGTTTTCTAACTCATTTATGTAAGTAGAACCTATTGCCCACAGTTCCCGTTTTTGGTTTGTCTTTGTCTTCTTAAGTTTACATGCGAGAACCATCATGACGAGTTTCTGATCCTTCTTTTGCTGTCAGGTGGTTTGGAGGGTGATTCTTTGCCTGATTGATGAATACCAGTGATGGAGATCATGGCCATCAGATGAAAATCAGGAGTATATGCAGTATCATTGTGTTCTAAGAGGACGCCAGCCTGGTTAGACAGGCGCTTAAGGCTTCCCCATATTATATCAGGGGCAAGGACTTGCATTTGTAGAGTGGCTTCAGGATGAGGAATCAATGAAGAGGCTTCTTCAATCTTGAAAAATGGGAACAGGAGTTGCTCATTCAGAATCCTCTGGAAGTCATGGTTGGTTGGAAGACATTCTGCCATGCCATGATATGGCTTCACTAATCCACAGAGGCCGGGAATCTGAAAGAACACAAGCATATCCTTGACCCCATGTGAGAAGTTTAAACCAGCACCATAGGATGAGAGGGTTTATCTAATTTAGAAGAATGTATCTCAGCTGCAGTTATTCCTTGAGGGTCAAGATTTCAAATCTTAATAGTGATCCTAGCATGATCGAGGAGAAGTGGAGATTGTAATGTAGACAGCCATTTTTTAAACTCCCCCATTTTTTTAACTCCCCCATTAACATTTAAACTCCCCCATTTTTTAAACATAATTTTAGGTTTATTATGTGCTCATCCTACAATTGCTTGGCCTTGTGGATTATAAGGAAATTTAATTTTATCTGCCATTTCCTTCTGCCTTTGTTTCCCACATCCTTCCCCCCTGGACAATTTTGACCCTTAAAATCTTTAAGGCTACTGAGGGTAGATGGTCTTCTCTTCTGTAACTTCTTACTGCTAAATAGGGGGAATAGGGGGCATAGAAATGTACCCACCTATGGGTCAACATTGATCAGTTGGGGTAAGTATAGGGGAGTTATGAAAGGGAAAGACAGAGTTCAGGGAAAATGGAGCCTCTTTGTGTAGAAAGGGTCATCTGTCTACTGGAAATTATAGGGGTCCAACAAGAGTCACAAAACTATGACAAAAAGACTCATGATTAAAAGATCTGATGCAATTGACAAGGAAATTCAGTTGTTTCTATAGCACATAACACTTCAATAATCATAATATCAAGTGATAACCTTATACCAAAAATTATGAAAACTAGGATTTGCATAGAATCTCTAGAATAGTTATAACATTTACTCAAATGTAACCTAAGGGTTATTATTTGTTTGACAGTGCTTCCAGAGTAACTTAACATACCAAAGAAGCCTAATTGGTCAAAAAGACTTCACTTATAATTTAAGTCTTGGGAAATGTGTTTAAAAAAAAAAAACCTCAGAAAGCTACAAAGCACAAAGCATATTTACCATCAGACCCAAATATCCACAGTTTCTCTGCAATAAGAAGCCAAAAGCAGATAAGCCTTGTTTAGTAATCAATGCTTTAGTATCCCATCCTATTTAGAAAAGGCCTAGATGTCCAATGAATTCAATCCCAATTTATCATGCAAGCAAAACTTTTTTGGTTACTAAAACCTTTGAAAGTATCTCAACAATTATCCATGATCACTATGAGACAAAGTTAACCATTACATTAAGTCATAACATGAGAATATTTCACCTTTGGTAAACAGGTCTATTTCAAACCAACAAACTTATGTTTGGGTCCACCTAAGACAATTTGTACCCCATGGTTAATTTTTACCTGGAACACTGGTGGGGAAATCTGAAGTGAGTGGTCTTTGCTCCATGACATCTCAGAGACCATGTTTAAGTGTTGGGAAAAGGTTTCTATAGCTAACAATATGGTTCACAGTTCTGATTAGAACTGGGTCTGGTGTATAATATATGTTCCCAGTTTCTTCCAGTTTTCCAAAGGCCTGAAGCCTTGTGAGTTTTCCCCGAGGCATCTGTAAACACTGCAAGGGCATTCTTAATAGGTTGTAGCATCTGGGTAAGGATGTTGTCAGAGGGCATCTTTTGTTCCTTTAAAAGGTTATATTTTTTCCAATGACAAAATGGGGAGCCAGTGTTCTCTGGATATAGGGGTGCCAAAGGGCTGGCTGAAAATAAAGAGGCTTAGGTTCCTTGGAAGTTTTCTTTAATTTACTTTGGGTGAGTCTATATCTTCATAAACATCATCCACACTCAGGGGGATAATGGCCATAGGGACAATAGACCACAGAACATTAGGGCCTTCCATATGGTGTGCCATTGGTGTTTCACCTATTCGTTCCCAAATGTCTAGGTTGAAGGTTCCTTGCTAGGGAAACCAAGGACAGCATTACTGAATGATCATTAGTAATTTAAGGAGTGCTATACGAATGTATTGTTTCTGTTTCGGGGATAGGGAGTCTCCCATATGATTCTTTCAAAAGTTCCATGGCAGCGAATCCTAATATAGTTTCACTTTTCTCTTACCTTGTCAGGAGAGATTGTAGTCATGTGCACTTTTTTCTTTTTTAGAGGTCTAGTCATTCCACAGCATTCTGCAGTCCTTGAGTTACATGGGCTTCTTAGTCATGTCAGCTTGTAGTCATGTTGCCTTCTTAGCTACATCACCTTCTTACCCACGTCGCCTTCTCGTCACTTCGGCTTCACGTCAGGGTCACCGTCTGTTGCAGACTATGAATCTGGCGTTCTCTCTTGTCCAGCAAGAGAGTGGACACAGAATTGAACACAAGAGAGGCTAAGGTCCAGGAGAAGACAAGAGCCCTCAGCAGGGGTTTCGTCTACGCATTTATTGAGCTCTCAAGATCTTGCAAACGTGGGGAACATGAAGAAAACAAGATTTTACACATGTGAACATGGAGAAAACAATCTGACAGTAATCATTACCTTGTATGTGTAAGCAGCAATGGGTCTGGGAGGCAAGTGGAGTTTATAATCAAGGTATATTAGGATATCGGCATCAGATGGAAAGTAATTTCCTGCAGGTGGTATAACAAGTTACTTGTGATCCCATTACAATATCTCACTAGCTAACCTCAGGTGTTTTCACCCTGTGGTGACAGCTTTCCACCCTAAGGTTTTTTCTAACCATTTATGTAAGTAGAACCTATTTCCCCACATGCCACATCCATGGCCTTATGTTAGGCAAGCAATAACATCATTTTGCTCTTAAAATTTGGTTTAGTCAGTCAACCATCAGTGGTCAGTCCTTACTCCCTTGTAGTGAAATGGGAGCAAATGGGATGATTGTAAAACTATGGTACGAGTCTGGCCAATTGGCCCAAAGAAAGGAGTGGTCACATCCACATTGGAGAGCAGTAAGGAAAGGTCTTCGTGGGGAAATGGAGTGAGATTTGAGTCTTGAAAGTCAGTATCCCAGTTGGATGGGTGGGTGTATATGGTTGGTGGTGCCATTTAGCAAGGCAAGTAATACATGGAAAGAAACAGGTTCAGAGGCAGTGTGAAATATGATCTTAATAGTACATTAATCAGGGTTTGGATGGAATATATAGAATCCATGCTATCGAGTTAAACTTAAAAAAAAAAAAAAGACTTCATAAAGGCTCTTGCACAATTCCTAGAAGGGCTCAAGGAGCTGCTCCCAAACTGAGGCATCACAGGTCAACTTCCTACATGAGAAAAAGACATTCATTAGCCTGCCTCTCGGGAAATTCCACGCATCATCGATTCCAACATTTGAACTTGTCTCACATCTGTGACTGCAATTGTAGGAATGTTGGGAAATTCAGTCTGAGGGTTTTCCAGCCCTGTTAGAAGGGCATCATGGGGATGATGGGAGCCATTTCTTAGCATCAGTCACATGTTTACTTTGATATGTTGTTTGAAGTGCGTGTGGGACACCCTTGTGGAGAAGCCCAGTAAGGATCAGCTAGCCAGGGGCAACCCACATGCAAGAGATCTGGTGTTAGCTGAAACTCTGAAAATATGTATCACCCAAAAAGAATGTGGGAACCAACAAAGGCTCCTAACAACTCTCTTTGGTACTGTCTATTCATTTTTAGAAAGAGCCAAGAACATTAGAACTCTTAAGTTGCCAAGAACCAATTAGAGCATCTATTTCAACTTTAGTCTAATATTTGAATTTGTTGGCTTCCTGGCTAAATTAATGAGTAATTACACTGAGCTTAATATCTTTTAAAACAACCCACCCCATTGTCAGACAATGTGCTGTCTCTGAAACTGTGTTAGATTCATCCGAGATTATTCTCCCCCAAACCTCCACCCATTCATTCTTTTTTTCTGTACTGGGAGCTTCACAGAATATGTTTGTGCCCTATTTCCTTCAAATGTCTATCAAAATTTATAGGGAATTCCTAATACCACGAGCCCCTCTTTGGATCACAAGCCATAAGGTTGCTTCGAATGCTTGGCAAAACTTTCTGGAAAGAGACAGTGAAAATCCTAGAGGATTTTGTTTCCCGGTGTTCTGTGGCTCCCCAGTGCTCTGAAATGATTCGTGAAGCTTGATCACCATCACCCTCACCCCCAGCTTCACCAGCCCCTGAACCCACCTAAGGCATCTCACTGACTCCCACCTCCCTCTGAGCTGGCTGACAGGCGTCGCCTCTGCTTACCCCAGATCAGCCACGCTGTAGGTGGATCTGTACCTTTCCCCCATGACTCTTCTTGCCACTCTCTCCATCTCGATTTCTTCATCTGAAGCGTCTTCGTTCCTGGACAGTAGCAGCAAACCCAGAGAAAATCTGATGCCTGTAAGTGAGTAACCTCAGAGCCGGATAAACACAAAGAAATAGATCTCAGGATTCCACGTTTAAGGATATCATTTTGAACTTTAAAATCTGACCAGCAGATACCAGGCACACCTGAGTGTCTGATGCCACTAGGAGGCACAGCAAGAAAAGGCAGCCGAGATCTGGAAAAGCAGACTGATCGTAGATGACATCTCATTAAAAGGAATTGTTTTGCAATGGTGATTTTGTAGCACAGTGAAGCTAACGATTCCTAATCTGCTGTGCAACAGAGGTACTGTGCTAGAGCTTTCATTTACTGGTTTGATTTAACACCTAAGAGTAAGGTAACTGTTACTCTCTCTTTATCCTAGACAAAAAAAAAATGAAAGCTCAGAGCTGTTAGGTAACATGTCTCCGTATTAATTAATTCATCCATTAGCAGCGCTTTTTATGATATCGCACCTGAGAAGCACGGCAGGATACAGGATTAAGATCCTCTTTGGTCTGTCCTGTCACTCAGCGCATTAATAGGACCAGATTTAGGTTCCACCAAAAATTCTTAGGATGCTCTAACTTTGTATTTTGTTTTGCTTCATCTTCTCCAGGAAATTGCTCTCCCTCGTCATCGCATCAATAAATCTCCATCCAAAACATCTCTCTCAGGTAGCGTCGCACCTGGCAGATTTTGATTCTCAGCTCACCTTCCTCTCTATTCGGCTCATGCAGGTTTGGGGCATCAGTGTCGAGCAGGAGCCTTTAGAAGAGGGTGTGATTGCTTTCATCAACCTCTGAGCTAACCCACATCCCTCATGCCTAGAGTGGGGAAAAGGTTGGGATTTATTAAGTGCCAGGTGATAAACCTGACAAGACAGCTGGGACATTTTTTAGGAAATTGGAGTTGCAATCTCACTGCTAGTGACTGCTTGTTGATTGGCTTCAAGAATGTAATGATTTCAAGAGGTCTGGAGTCCAGAAGCCTTGACCCCCTGCCTGGCACTTTTGCAGACTCGTTTTACAGATGCATTAATTGAGACCCTAAAGGATGGAATAATGAAGTGTCTTTCCCAAAGTCAGAGAGAAAATTAGTGACAGAAGATGGGCCAGAATTCAGAATTGTGAAGTGTTATATCCAAACTCACCCCCTCCCCCTGCCTCCACCGCACAGGCGCACGCACGCGCGCACACACACACACACACACACTCCAACTAGACCCTCTCCTTCTCTGAGAGATAGCATCCTTCACGGAGGTACATTACCCACAGGTAAACATCAGATCCAATGGCCAGAATCTGGTTGGTGCTGTCCATTAAGCGGTGATCTTGGCGTTCTCTCCTAGAAACTAGAATTGTTAGTGGGAATGTTGTTGTACCTACTCATTTTCCTATATCACATGCTTCCATCATCTTATTTCTCCTCACCAAGTGGGACATTAGACCGCTTGGAAAATTTTTACAAATGCATATTGTATCCATGTGTGCAGTACGAGCCCTGTTTCAAATATGTATATACATTGGCAACCTCTCCTTTTCCTTTCAGGAAGTTGGAAACAGATGTTTCAGCTAAACTAATAACTGGGCTTCTGTATTTGTGTTTGGAATTCAAAGAACTTCCATCCAGTGGATTAAAGTCAAATTCATATAGTTTGCCTGATGAAGCGAAACAATAACACGTTTGATAAATGTAGGAAGTTTTTGTCATTGGAAGATATTCTCCATTTGCTTTTTTTTTTTTTTAATTTTTTTTACCTTTATTTATTTTTGAGAAACAGAGTGAGACCAAGCATGAGCGGAGGAGGGGCAGAGAGAGAAGGAGACACAGAATCTGAAGCAGGCTCCAGGCACAGAGCCCGACGCGGGGCTCGAACCCACGAACTGTGAGATCATGACCTGAACCGAAGTCGGGCGCGCAACCGACTGAGCCACCCAGGCGCCCCTCCATTTGCTTAAAAAGGTGTGTGAAAAACTGTGTATGAACAGGGGCTAGAATTTCACTTTGTTCAATTACCATAATAAATATCTCCCACTCCGTATCAGGAGAACTCACTGATGCTAGTGCCTTCCATGTAGCCTACGCCTTATCTGCATAGACAGATGCCAATCTTCTTAGGCACCGATAGACCGTGGTTTATTCTTTATTTTTTTTTCACAGTTTACCCTCCAGGAACTATCATAGTAAAGAATTCGTTTTAGCGTAAAAGTGCACCTACCAGTAACAACTTTGGATTGCGAGGAACTTGTTCTGGGAGTGTTCCGCAAGGCGAGCAAACATTTCCAATAAATCTTCACTTGATAAATCAGTGCTGTCTTGCAGGACGAGTCGTAGGTGACGTGGAATGTCACATGATCACAACTTAGCCAATGGTTCTTAAGATTCGCTTTGACGTACAGATGCTTTGAATGACGAGCATGTTTCTGGAACAAATTATGCTTGCAAACTGAGATTTACTGTCTGTCGAGAGAGCGAGAGAGAGAACTAATTGTCTATCGTATTCCAGGCTCTCAGAAAGTAAACATAAGTAAGAATTGCTCCTGCCATCAAGGAGCTCGCATTTCCGTAGAAGACACGTCTGTGGATGCAAACAACTGCATACCATGTAAGAAATGTTCACAGTGCCACCTGGTGTGGACAAGAACTTCCGTTTTCTCCCTCTTGCACTTCAATGAAGGGAGGCACGGATGGCCCAGCTTGAAAGATGAAGAAATACAGGGTTACACGTGTCAGTAACCTACCCAGTGTCCCACGGCAAGGAAGTTGCAGAGCGCACAGGAGTTCAGGCCCTCTGACTTCTTGGCTAGCGCTCACCAACCCTCTTCATCAGCCTTTGAGGTGGGAGTCACGCGCCAGAGAGCTGGATGGGCGCCCCAGACCAGAGGGGCCGGAGGTGTGACAGAGGGGAGGGGTGCAGAGCTGGGGAACCTGCTCTACCTACATGTTGTCGCTCTCTCATCAGTGGGAGAGGTCGATCCGTGAAACATCCGTGCTATTCTCCAGCTTGTACATCCCAATGAGGACAAACGACACAGTCCTTTCCTGGGGCTCTCGCTCAGCCTTTCTGCTTATTAGGTTTGTATGTGTGTGTGTCTGTGTTTTCTGTTGGTTCGCATGTTTGTTTTCAACAAGTCCGCCTGTAGCATGTTTTCATCTCATAAAACTCTGTCGAAAGCCATTAAAGTTGTTATTCGTTTTCCACCAGACAATTTTACTGGCCACTATGGCTTGATCTAGCATAGGCACTTTGCTCGTGTTCCCATCTCTTGACCCAGCCTCTGACTGATCTGAAATAAACTAATCGAATTTGCTTGGCACTTGTTGCCTGTGGGTGAAGCACCCTAACACCTTGCTCTAACTACTGGCCATAGCGATTTGTTTCAGTTGTCAAGATTTACGCTTAGTTTTCTCTGTCTTTAAAATAGAAAGAAGGGCGTTCATTTATTCATTCCTTCACTCAGTATACAAACATTTATTGACCACCTCTGTTTATATCAGGCCTCGTGGTAGAGATTAGAGATGCCATTATCAGCGGAACCCAGTCTCTTCGCAGGAAGAGGCGGAATTAATGCAGGGTGATGGACGCTATCATAGAGGTGCACGGACTATACGATCGGGGCACAGAGAAGGTAGAAAGAAAACCAGATTTCCTAGAGGAGACGGCATCTGCACTAACATTTTGAAGGACAACCGATGAATCAGATGGATGGTGCAGAAAGGGTGGTTTCTCAAGGTCAAGGAGAATAGGAGGTGCAAAGGCACAGAAGCATGAACGTGCTGGGTCTGTTAAGGAGCCTGACTGTGGGACTGTGGATGTGAAGGGGGTGTAGGGCAGAGCCGAGGGAGAAAGGCCTGGAGGCAAAGTCAAGGGGTAGATTGTTTAACAGTCTGAACAGATGATCCTTTATCCTAAAAGTCAGATGGTCTGAAACTTGGGTCCACATGCTGATGTCTGATGTCCATGAGGCATCTAAAATGCCACATATTCATCTCCATAGAGGCAGTTTGGGGGGAAGAGACAACACTGTGGTGAGTTGTTCAAAGACATTCTTGACCCATCATATTTTGAAAACATTTCTTTAGGCAACAATGTACCATTGTAGATCATTAACATGGGGAAGAAATGATCGAGTCAGTGCTTTAGAAAAATTCTTAACATGCACTGGAACTATTTGCTCCCGTGTAATTCATATGAATAAATTCAGTTGTCGTTTCCATGGCGTGCAGAGAAATACTCTTTGTGATAAGCTACAAGAACATAAAACTGTTTGACCAGATATGCAGACTCCTCAAATTTTGGCAACTTCTCTGCGTCTTCAAAACTGGGTAATCTGGGAAGTAATGAAAAGGTATTATTTGGAAACAAAGCACGCTATTTGAAAAGACTTGCAACTCTTGCCTACGGGAAGCATGGCATTTGGGGAAAAGGTTTGTCCCATGTACTTTGGGTCTGTGGGCCGTGGCCCTGAATGAACAGTGAATGGCTGACACATCCACTGACGTTAGTTGCTACATTTCTATATACATAGCTTCTCCACGATTTTTAAACAAATGCTTATGTTTTTATCAAATGCAAAAATGCAAAGCCCGGAGGGAACTTATGCAAGGGGTTCAAACAGGATTTGAACATTGAACTTCTCCCACATCCACACTTGATGAATTTGCAAATTCTCCAGTTTGGGAAAATGTGATACGTGTTAGCAGTAATTACAGTTTTCATGCAGAAATAAACAGTAATTTTTTTTCTGATGAATGAATTAAGCAAAATATCCAACAGAGTTTCTGGTTTGTAAACTTGCTCCGGAGAGAAAGCAAAGGTTGTGCGTTTTTGAAACGGCATATTTAAGACAAAGAAAGAGGAGAAAGAGGGTATACCGTGGTGGTCTCTGGAGTAGAACCATTTCAGAGCCCTGATCACGATCTGCCATAGTTATGTATTGAGGTCGAGGAGTTTATTCGTGGATGTTCCAAGTTGGACGGCAGGTGGATAAATAGATAAGTCAGAAAAAGAACAGCAGTGGACAACGAGACTGAATCAGGGCTTATAAAGTGCAAGTCGTTTTCTGAGTATGATCCCATATAAACCTCACAACAACCCTATGTGACTATTATTATATTTAGCCTCTTTTTACAGATCGAAAAAAAATACCTAGTCTTGAAAATGACTTGCTTACATGAGTGAATCATGAAATTGGCAGCCTGTGTATTCGTTTAGTTTTGCTGGCTATTCTAACAAAAATCCCCAAATTTCAGTGACATCGCGGTTAATTCTCCCTCCTGAACAGTCAAAATGGGTGTTTCTGGTGGCTGGAGACTCATTTTCTTACTTCTGAGACTTAGTTCTTTTTAGCTCGTGGCTGATCCATCCCTCACGTCTGTGGAGTCCCCTGCTTCTAACCAGGGAAGGGAAGACGGAGAAAGCTTACCTGCCTTACAATATTCCACGCTGACAGCTAGTCACATGGTCTCGGGTGGTGGCAAGAAGTTTGCAAATGTAGTTCCAGGCTGGGCGTCAACTTCCCAGAAACAACCGTATGCTATAGAAAGGTCGCTCAGGGACGCCTGGGTGGCTCAGTTCATTTGAGTATCCAACTTCGGCTCAGGTCATGATCTCTGAGCCCCACATCGGGCTCGTTACTGTCAGCGTGGAGCCTGCTTCAGATCCTCTGTCCCCCTCTCTCCCTGCCTCCCCTGCTCACACACTCTCTCTCACAAAAATAAATAAACATAAAAAAAAAAATAAAGGCAGCTCAAATGTTTGATAGACAATTAGTGGTCTGTTACAGAGTCCATCCTAAGTCTATTTATAATGTGAGTGGTTCTCATCCCTGTCGGATCCGAATGTCCCTGTTTTGTAACAAATAGTTGAATGCTTGCTCTATACCATCTGGAAATAAATTCGTTAATTGCATAACCTACCTACACACAAATTTTCAAAAAGCAGATAAGCATTCTTCCATGTAACAGAATGGAGAAATGAAAGAAACTTGCAATACGATAATAGATGTTTCAAGATGTAATTACCTAGTAACAAATACCCTAAGAGACAGTGCATTAGTTACGTGTGTGTATGTGTACAATCGCGGCGTGTGTGATAGCTATGCACTTCCGTGTTTTGTAATTAGACATTAAAACGTCATTATCAGAGATTTGGGGTTACGTGATTTTACAATATAGTAAACAGGTCTTAGTAAACTTCCAAAGTAAAGAATTTACAATCTCCTCTCAGTATGTACAAGAAATGTATTCTATATTGCATATCAATATCATGAAAACAGATTCTGTATTCGTATGTAAATTAAGGTGAGTTTTATGCACAGATAGCTATAAGTAGTTTTTTGTTTGTTTGTTTGTTTTTGCCTACATGAATAGCCAGAGGAATTCAAAGTCCAGTCATTGTTCAGGACCATCCTTCACACTGCGGGACATCTGACAATCCTGTTTGGTGCACAAAATTCAAGTCACGTCCCCTCAGTTATTATGACGACAGAAGCATTTACAACATTTACAAAATGCCACTTGGGACGGATACCTCCTCTTTATCAAAAACCATGCCAATAGTCACATTGCCTCCTTGAGCTTGAATTTTTGAGGAAACTCTTTAAATTTTGAGAATAGTTTTAGAATTACAGAAATCATAAAGACAGTAGAGAAAATTTCCATTTAACCACACCCAGTTCCCTCTGTTGTTACCATCTTCTATCCATATGGTACATTTGTCGCAGTTATAAGCAAGCATTGATATTTATTATAATCTTAAGTCCAACTTTATTCTGTTGTCCTCAGTTTTTACCTATTTTTTTTTTCTTTCCTAAGATCCCATCCAAGATATCACATTACACGCATTTACTTGTCATGTCTACTCAGGTTCCTCTTGGCTATGACAGTTTCTCAGACTTTCCTTATTTTTGATAATCTTGACAGTTTTCGGGAGTGCTAGTCAGGTGTTTTGTAAAACACCCTTCAGTAGGGATTTATCGGATTTTTTTTTCTCATTATCAGACTGGACTTTGAGATGTGGAGAGCAAGGCACTTTCGTTACTTCATATCAAGGGCGCTTTCCCTCAACGGGACTCATCATTGTCCATGGTGCTTTCGATTATCCAGTTGGGGTAGAGTTGGTTAGGTTTTTCCACTTGAAGATGATCTGCCTCGTTTTCTGCTCTGTACTCTGAAAGGAAGCCACTGTGTGTGGTTTATGCTGAAGGAGCAGGGAGTTACGTTCCGCCTCCCCGAGGGTAAGAGCATGGACAGAAATGATCTGGAATATCTCCCTATGCGGGATTTGTCTTTCCTTCGTGATTTTAATTTATTCAGTTGCCTATTCACATGTATTTGTATGGCTATACATCCATGAGTGCATACTGATATAAATAAATTTTAAAATTAAAAATAATAATTAAAGGGGTGCTGGTTGGCTCCGTTGGTTAAGTGTCCGACTCTTGATTTCTCACGGTTCATGAGATTGAGCCCTGTGTGGGGCTCCATGTTGAGCACGGAGCCTGCTTGGGATTCTCTCTCTCTCCCCCTGTCTCTCTTTGCCCCTCTCCCACTCACATGCACTTTTTTTCTCTCTCTCAAAATAAATAGATGAACTTAAAAATATTAACTAAAATATAAATGATAAAGTAAATGTAAGTAATAAGTTAAAAGAAAATTAATTTTAAAAATCAGGAAGGAGAGACTATTTGGTTTATAAAATACTACCACTTTATTTAGTTCCTCAGATTGTTCCAGCTTTGGTATCGGTAGTGCCACAGTTGGGTTTTGTGTCCTTTGACGCACCCTCGACCTTCTTCTTCCTCTTTCTCCCCCTCCTCCCCCATCCCCCTCCTCCTCCTCCCCCTCCTCCTCCCCTCCTCCTCCTCCTCCTCCTCTTTCTTCTTCTTCTTCTTCTTCTTCTTCTTCTTCTTCTTCTTCTTCTTCTTTTCTCCTTCTCCCCCTCCTCCTCCTCCCCCTCCTCCTCCCCTCCTCCTCCTCCTCCTCCTCTTTCTTCTTCTTCTTCTTTCTTCTTCTTCTTCTTCTTCTTCTTCTTCTTCTTCTTCTCTCCTTCTCCCCCTCCTCCTCTCCCTCCTTGGCCTCCTTCCCCTCCCCACCCCTTCCCCTCCTTCCTCTCCCCCTCTGTCTCCATCTCTGAAGCCATAGGACGGTCTAGGCTCATTCAATTCTAGCATATATGGACAGTGACATCAGAATTGTTCATCTGTACCCCATGAGAAACAGTGTTACCAGCCAGACTACACTGCTTTTGTACAGTCCCCCGTACTTTTAGCCTTACAGACACCACTTATCTTCAAAGTGCCAGGCCCACACATCTTCCACCCTCTTCAGTAAAGTGACTTCATTCGTTTGTCATATAGTTATGCTACTTTAGCAGGGTTCACATTCCATCCCTGGATGCCTCATTCTGATAAATATTTTTCTTTTAATTTGTTTACATGAAAGTCCACTCTTGGTGCTGTAAATTTCAATAGCTTTTGACAAATGCATGGTGTCCTTCATGTACCATTTTCCCGTCATGCAGAATTAGTTTCGCCCCCTGAGGAATTCTCCCCTGCTTCACCTGCCAACTTGGAAACCAGTGGTTTTCACTGTCCCTGGAGCTCTCCTTTTCCAGAATGTCAAATCAATGCAATTAGACACTGTGTAGCCTTTTCAGGTTGGTTTCTTTACTTACCAGTATGCATTTAAGACTCATTTATAGCTTTGCGTGACTGGCTAGCTTAGTCCTTTTAAAATCAAATAGTATTCTGTGTGTGGATGAACCACTGCTTCCTTACCTGTTTTCCTATTGAAGGGCATGTCAGTCGTTTCTAGTTTTTATGATTGTGGGCAAAGCTACTAGAAATTTCACGCACAGGTTTTTGTGCCAATGTACATGTTTAAATCAGTCGCCTAAGTACCGGGAGTGCAATCGCTTTATCGTATGGTAGGACCATGTTTGGCTTTAGGAAGCCTATGACAGTCTGTCTTCCAAAGTGACTGTGTTGTTTTGTATCCCCACTAACCAGGAATGAGTTATGCAACCGTGATTCTAGCTTATAGCTAGTGTCCCTCAACGGAGACATGGAGAGCACAGCAGTGGGAATTCTTTGTTTTTCAAGACTGTCTTGTGCGCTACAAGAGGGTTAGCATTTGCGGTCTTCTGGTGCTAAGTGCTGGCCGTATCCTCAGTCAGTGCTACAGCCAAGAGCATCCTCACACAACTCTAACATCCTCAGGCAAAGAAGTGTAGCACCCCTTGCTGAAAACTACCGATCTCTATGAAAATTTATAAGGGGGCCCCTGAGTGGCTCAATCGGTTGCGTGTCCGACTCTTGATTTGGGCTCAGGTCACAATCCCAGGGTCAGGGGATTGAGCCCTGTGTCAGGCTCTGCACTGAGGGTGAAGCCTGCTTCAGATCTCTCTCTCTCTCTCTCTCTCTCTCTCTCTCCTTCTGCACTTTTCCCCCCACTCGCACTCTCTCTCAAAAAAGTTTATAATAAACATACAAGCTTGTGTTATAATAAAAAATATAAAGGATGCCAAATTATCTCCCAAATGTAAAAAAAAAAAAAAAAGGTACGCAAAATATCCTTTTAAAAGCTAGAGAGAAAGATACCAACACGTTGAGGATAATCGGCTCTAAATGTTGGAACTATGGGTAACTTTTACCCTCATTTACTTCCTTTGAAACTCTTCCTGTAATTAACATGCAGCACTCTCCTAAGATAAAAATATGTAAACATTATTCAAGAGTATTCTACCTAATGAAATGATTAATGAGTAAGTTTATTATGTTGAGTGCATTCTAAGTAGCTTTTGCTATAATAGCTATGTTCTTATTTCTTAGCTAGACTTCCATTCTTTCCTGAACCCAGGCCAGTGTGCTTCTCACACACTCCCTTTGATTGAAAATAGTGACAAGACAAAAATGAAAGACAAGGAAAATGACAGAAAACAGCCAGAAGGTTTTTTTCTTTTTCTTCCCCATGTTCTGTGCGCGCATGCTTCCAAATGCATTCCGCAATGATAATGGACCGTGTCCACTGTACCTTCCCTTCTCCAATTTTTTGAAGTCTCCAGTTGTAAATTACAGGGTCAGTTTTCTATTTAAGATATAGATGTTTTTCACATTGCATTTCAGAGAGACGGACAGGGAGAGAGAGAGAGAGAGAAGGGCAAAGCTAACAATATAATGCATGTTGAGAGGAGAAGACTCTTTAAAACTGTTTTAATGTCTTATAAGACAGGCAATTTGGGCGTAAGATATTTTGCCTGGCAACCATTACCAGCGGATTCTGAGTGTTAAGGGAGATTTCATAGAATATCATATCTTGGCTGCTTTCCACTCACTGATGAAAACGAGTCGGACACATTTACAAGACCAAATGACGTCTATAGGGACTGCTGAGAACACTTTCAGCTGAGTTTGGAAAAAGAATGCACTTTCGCGCCAGGCAGATCTAGGTTGTAAATACTTCCCTGCTTCTCTCTGGCTGCATGACCTCAGACAAGAGACTCAGTCTCTCCGGGCCTCAGTTTCCTCATCTTAAAATGAGGATTGTGACTGGGTTACTGAGAAAATGAAATACATGAGGTCCCTAGCACCCTTGTAGACATTAACTTTGTCTTCTTAATACATTTCCGGGACCTGGAATTGAAAGAGGAAATTAATTTCAGCCAGCATCAGATCAGTGTTTGCCGCTGTTTTGGAAACTGGCTTTTCAGGAATTGAACATTTTCTTCCTCTAAAGGGGGAAAATGAATTCTATTTCATGCGCTTTACGTGTGTATCAGTTATCTATTGCTCTATACCCAATCACCCTAAAACATAGTGCAATAACGATAATGAGTTTATTATTTCTGATGCTTCTGTGGGTTGGTTGGACAGTTCTCGTCCTCGCCCGGGCTTCATCGTGTGTCTGCAACGAGGCAGAGGTTCAGCTGGGGCAAAACTACCCCAAATGGGCCCATTTACAGGTCTGGCAGTTCGTGCTGGAAGTTCGCCGAGCTCCTTGGTTCTCTTTATTTGGCTTCTCTTCCTCCCGTAGACCAGACTGAGCTTGTTTCTACGATGGCAGGGACGTTCCAAGATGTGAGCACAGAAGCTATAACATCACTTTCGCCAAAACAAGTCACGGGGAGCCCAGATTCCGGGGCTGAGGAAAGAGGTGCCGTTTCTTTATCAATGGAGCTGCAAAACACTGTGACCGTACTTTTTCAATCGGCCGCAACATGTCTCTGGACCTGTAATAATGATCGCAAATGCTCTGTGAGGTCGACATTGTGATTCGTGTTAAGTATTAGGTAACAAATTCAGAAAGAAGCGATGTATGGTGGTTACATGGGAAGATTCTGGAATCAGACTGCCTTGGTTAGAATTCAAGCTCCCTCCGTGCCCACTCAAAGTAGATTGTGTGACCTGGGGAGAGTCACTTGATGTATTCATTTCCTACCGCTCTTCTAACAGATCATCAGCAACATAGTGGCTTAAACAACACAAATTACTTTTCTTATAGTCTTGGAGGTCAGAAGTCCAAAATCAGCATCAGTGGGCTAAAATCAAGGTGTCAGCACCTTCAGGAGGATCCCGGGGCAAACTTCCTTTGCCTTTTCCAGCTCCTGGAGGCTGCTTACATCATGGTCCTGCCTCACTCTGCCCTGTATTGCCACTCCCATCATGGAATACATCTAACTCCCATCCCCCTGCCCCAGTCCTTGGGATTAGATTTGACCCACTTGGCTGATCTAAAATCATCTCCCTGTCTCAAGACCCTTGATGTAATCACATTGGCAAAGTCCCTTTTGCCAGGTAAGGAGACATATTTGCAAGTTCCGGGAATCGGGACGTGGATATCTTTATTTTGCAGGAGGTAGGTTATTCAGTCCGCAACCCTTGGGCAAGTTGAACTTGATGCCTCAGCTTTCTCGCCTGTTAATGGGGTTAATGTAGCTATTTCATAGCTTTGTTATGAAAATACCATGCACTAAATATGTATGGTGTTTACAATCGTGCCTGAACCAAGTAAGCTCCTTGTAAGTAACAGCTATTATTTCCATCATTATTTGTACCATTTCACTCAGCTTACTAAACACCGAACACCCAAACTTGGCTTCCTGGCTGCACATGGCTTCTGAATGAATCGCTCATTTTTTACATTGATAATCTTTGATATAATCTAAGTCACCAAGTCATTTATGCATAGTGAACATGATTACCAAGAGTCAATGTCTAGTGGAAAGTCGGTAGAAACAGTTCAACTGTAGAACAGGGGCTCAAAATGAACTTTAAAAAAAACACATACTGTGAAAAGAAAACTTTCTGTGGGGGCTTATGAGGTGCCACTAGATGTCTTATTGTTCTCAAAGTCCTTCACTATTGGTGACTTCCTCGTCGGGGCACACATTGTTTTCATCTTCTAAATGAGAAAGTCAATACTCAGAACGGTTGAGGATACCGAGGTTCCAAAGGGGTTTAAGTCTTCCCCATTATGGAAATCCTGCTCTTACCCAATCCGGCCCATCGGCAATAAAAGGAATTCTTACTAAATGACTTCTTCATTTGAGACACTGTTGGGCTTTCCTTCCCTCAACTTTCCCAAATAAATAAAATAGTGGAGGAGAAATCTAGGACAGGGAGCTTCTAGGCACAAACCCTTCTTGGTGCAGCCTGGGGCCAGCCAGAAAAGGCATTCCTGTAAAAGCTCCCAAAATACTTAGGCAAATCTTAAAGTTAAACAAGGTACTTGGTCCAAGTAGCTTAATTGCATCTCAGAAAAGTGAGCATAAAGAAAGGGTTTATTGATGGGCATGAGGAAGGTGGGGGTGGATGGAACAGATTTTCCCTACCGTGGGCCACTCCCAGCCTGGGTGGTCCTCGCAAGCTCAGATACTGAATTCAGTAGACCAGGGCTTGGACTCCAATGCTGTTGCTTACAGTGCTGTTGTTTTTGGGGTTTTGGAGGTGAAGGAAGGAAAGTGAAGAAGGAAGGAAAGTGAACCCAGAAGATATTAGGAGTCTGGCTGGGAAAGATAAACAGTGGGAACGACCCCTATATTAGTTATTTGTAAAATATTCACAAAAACTGAACGAGATGGAAATTCAAGAAAAAGCAGATGACTATATAAGGCCTTTTGGAATTTAATTTATATAATGAGGCGAGGAGTTAAGCAGTATCTGCATTTTGCAGATGAGAAAGTTGAGTTTAATCGACTTTGCCAAGGACACAAAGCCAGTATGTGGCGGAACTTGGAATAGAGTTTAGGTCTAATTACTCTGAATCCAATATAATTCCAAAAACATCAAGTACCTGTGCTTTCCCCCAAACTTTGTTGTCTTACCATTGCAACATCTGGAGGTGCCGTAGCAATCAGGGTCTCAGCAGAAAACAGGATCAAAGAACGAAGCAAAGGCTGTTTAATGAAAGGCTTGTATATACAGGTGTAAACAGTGTTCAGAGAACCAAGAAGTTATAACCACGGTCTTCATCCTTACTGGGAGCAGGTGCTGCCTTTAGGCCTGGAAGGATGAGAGGGGGAAGTACAATTACAGAGCCCAAGATAGCTGGAGCCATGGGAGAAGGGCTGCCCAGTAGGGGGTGGGCATTGGTAGAGATGTACCTACTTTCACACCACTGTCCCGATGGGGGCAGGCGATGTGAGGATAAATCCTCAGACCTCTCTTCTTCTCCAGCCTCCAATATCCTGCCAGGTTCTCTGGTTGCCTGAAGTCAACCTAAAGTTAGAAGTCAAAGGAGTTAAGGGGGAAGAATGTAAGTCAGTGTCCTGAGGCACAATGAGAAGAAGAGACTGTATCTAGAAGAGGCCACAGAGAACATCCAGCTCATCTAATTCTCATGGTAACATCCCAGTCTAAGAGGAAAAACCAAGTTCCGTTTTGCCCAACCTCTGACAGTCCATTTTTTTTAATCTGTAAGCCCATCAGTGATGGATAAGCTGAGGCTGAATCAATGCCAAACAAGTTTTCTAGAAAAGTTTTCTGGGAAGTGTGGTGATAGCTGTTTTGAGGAACTGGAAGAGTAAGTATATGGCACATTTTTCTATGTGTGGGAGGTAACAGGTTTGAGGAGAGAGAGAGCAGAAAATATCCTGGCCGTGTCCAGAGGAATTTTGCCTGGGGATCCCACTTAAGGATGGCAATCTTAAGGTTCTGCTCTTCCCCAACATCACTGGACAACTGGGTTACCACGCATGAGGCACTGTATGGGAAAGAGTGGAAGGAAAACAGTAGAAACGGGATCAAGGAAGAAGATTGGTTCAAGAAGAGTAAGCAGGAAATTAATGCATCGAATGGTTCATACAACAGTTCTAGGAACTCAGGGCACAGTACAGGGTGTATTATTGTTCCTGGATACTTCAGAAAATAAGTAAGTATGGGCCTCCTGGGTCACACTTCAATGCTCAGAATACATTTGGCCTTCAGTATGCAGTCTTCTTTGATTAGACAAGGTGCACATTCCATAGCACATGGCATGCATCTCAGCCACAGTGTTCATTTCCTTACCCCAGTGCTGTTGCCATATAACATCATTCACTTCACCTCATCCTCTTGAATTCCTATACGAGTGGTCTCTCTGCTTTGCAAACCCGGTCATGCCGGGGACCAACTCTTTGAAACTTTTCAGGATACTTCGGTTTCTACAGGGTGCAGCCCAAGTTCTTAGCAGGGAATTTAAGGCCCGCCTAGAATCTGGTTACCTCCAGTTCCCCAGACTTACCACTTTAGCACTTCTTGTATTTGGAAATTTGTGTTCCCTCTGTTTGGAAAGCCCTTTAGTAGAAACTCTAGTTGAGGCTCTAATTCTCTTAGAGCCCTGTGACGGTCAGACTAGGCCAGGAGCATTGGAAAGCCAGGCTCCTGGGTTAATATGTTCTAGAAAGGCAGTTTCTTAGCGATGCTACACTGCTCATAAATGACATCATAGTATCTCAAGCCAAGGTATATTGGCTCAGTTTGGTGCTTCCTGTATCTCTAGTTTGTATTTTAGCTTTAAAGTTGTGAGTTCTAATTTTTAAAGTTCTAAAGTTTTGCACTTAGAAGATTCACTGGAAAATTAACTTACTGATACTCTTAAAACTACATGGGAAATCATAAGATTCTTTCCAGATTGAATGTCTAGAAGTTCTTTTGCATTCTGCACTTCCTCATGTATGGATGTACACCTGGAATCCTATTTGGGATACTCAGATATTTTCTTAATGCTCTGTTCCATTTTACTCCTCCTCCTCCTCCTCCTCCTTCTTCCTCTTCTTCTTCTCCATTGTTCTGTTTGTTCCCTTGGGCAACCTTATTTTTGCAGCTGGGGCTAAATCTGACATTCTCTTTAATTCTAATTTCAAGGGGAACCTGAGACTATGCTGGTAGGGTGGTCTTTGAACATTAATATCCTAGAAAAATAGAAAAAGTGTCATGCATCTTGTTAAATTTGGTTTGCACACAAGCAATAAAAATGAATAAATGAGAATCTTAAAACGGAATTGCACGAGGATTGATGCAGCAATTTGACTTAGACACCATCTTTCAGGAATACAGTAAGAAATTAAAGAAATAGCAATCCTCACATTTGTTTTAATAAACATGGTGCAGATCCTGGTTGCACAACAATAATGCCAAATTATCCGTGTGATTCAGGAAAAAGGTATTTACCCAGACATTTTGCCTATTTTACGGTAGCAACTTGTCAATTTGGTGAAACGGCAATTTAAAGACATGTAAAACCAGGTATTTGAAGACTTTTCTGGTTAATTCAGGCCAAATTGTTAATCTAGGATCACAGCTAAATGTCTAAAATGAAGTAAACTATACTCTATGGATTCTACACTTGAAGTAGAACAGATCATGTGATATGATCGTTGTCCACAAATACCCAAAGGGATATCAGCTAGACAGGATCCCTAGCTAGCATATCCCTTTTGGTTCTCTAAGTCAGGACCACCACTAACAGGTAAAGGTTATGGGTCATTGGATTTTAGGTCCAGGTAAGTAAGAATGATCTAAGGAAATTGCTAAAAGCAGAATTGACTATCTCTGGGGCACCTGGGTGGCTCAGTAGTTTGAGTGATGGAGTCTTGATTTCTACTCAGGTCATGATCCCAGGGTCATGTGATTGAGCCCCACATCAGGTTCTGTGCTGAATGTGGAGACTACTTAAGATTCTCTTTTTCTTTCCCTCTGCCCCTCTCCCCTACTCACACTCTCTTTCTCTCCCTCTATCTCTAAAATAAAATTTAAAAAATTAAATAAATAATAATAAAAAAAAGAATGACTACCTCTGTCTAGAAGCAGTGAGTTTTCTACTATAGGAGGTATTAAAAAAAAAAAACAATGGGGTGCCTGGGTGGCTCAGTCGGGTAAGTGTCCAACTCTTGATTTCAGCTCAGGTTACGATCTCACGGGTTCGTGGTTTTGAACCCCACATCGATTTCTGCACTGACAGTGAGGAGACTGCTTGGCATTCTCTGTTTCCCTCTCTCTCTGTGCCTTCCCTGCTAGTTCTCTCAAAATAAATAAACTTTAAAAATTTTTAAAAATACAGATATATCTCTTTACATAATTTATACAATTTTAGCTTTGGAGACAGGGATTGAGCTGTCTGAAAAAAAAAGTATATTAACTTCTGCTCATTTTCCTCTTTGCTGTTCCAATTATATGATTCAACTCTTGTGTATTAACAAGCAAAGGGCTTTTCAGAAGAGAAGGAAGGAAGGAAGGAAGGAAGGATGGAAGGGAGGGAGGGAGGGAGGGAGAAGGGAAGGAGGGAGGGAGAAAATATGCATATATATCCCTGAACATAGAGGAAACAAAATCAACTGTATTTAGAGTGGGAAGGAACAGACATGATGATCTCATTGTTGTATTTCTAGGAAAGATGAGTCATACAATCTGCTCAAATTCAGAGTAGCTAGAGGAAAGCTGGACATCAATGATGCTTTCTTCCTCTTTAATAGGGAACAGAGTCTCAGGTTTCTTTTAAAATAAAAAGGAGAAAAGCACTTAGAAATTGGCCTAAATCAAGGAAACTTCACTAGAATGTTCTGTAAGATATGAACATAAATAAATCAGTTTCAACTTGAAATTAATTAAGTTCAGTGTGTGTACGATAGAAAGGAGGGATCATATAAACTATCCAAACCCTAGCTCTCCTGTTTCCAACTCCCACCAACCATCATCCCCGATATCAATTTTAATTCTCCTTTGATTACTCGCAAGCACAAAGCACCAGTTCAGAGACGTGAAGGGTTTGAGAAAAGAGCAAACCAGAGGCATTCACCAGGGCACCAGCCCCTACCAAGATGCTAAGTGGGGAGCACATGCTTCTTTCCAGAAGCAACTCTTTGTCACGTGGGGAGCAAGAGGATGGCTGCCAGTGTTCTGGAAGATTATTTTCTTCTCAATTGCTCCAAAATATATGCCATGTTTTATGATCCTATAAACCAGCATTTATTAAAAGTCTACCGTGGACCCGACACTGTGAAGTGAATTTGTGTAAGTCAAATTGCCATGTTTCTCTACTGGCATCCAGTTCCTAACCCTGGAGAGGATTCTCTTGGTGCTCACCCACTGGCCTCACCCTCTCTAAAAAGTCAAAGACATTCTCTCCAGGAGAGGAAGGAGGGGGTGGGGGTACTGACCTTTTTGGAATGAAGGAAGAGGGGAGCTATGCCTCTAGCGCTCCATTTCATCCGTGTTTTTATAAGAGTAGAACAACTTGCAGGTGCATTTTAGATCCTGCTTGCTCGAATATCATGCTTATAATAAAAGGTTAAAAGCAGAGACAAAAAATTTAATGTTCAAAAACAGCGTCCATAAATAACCACAGTCTTAGTAAATATTAAGCCGATTGATAAAATTTTAGAGTCTTTGGAAGTGTTCTAACCTGGGCCAGTGCTCTCGTTTATTGAGTTGGGAAACTCAAATTTAGCAAGGACCCACTGTTGGCTAATGAGGTAGAAAAGTGAAAGTATAGACGCTGTGCCATGTGCAAGATGGCTTCGTTATATTAGCCTGGGTAATGCTTTTAAATTAGTTTTATTTTTATCAAAATTATGCTTGCACGTAATTGGAATTGTTCAGCAGTTCTACAAAGCTTATTAGAAAAAAGTATTTTTATTCCTAGCTCCCAGACACCCAATTTTAGCTCTTAATTGATTTTGCAGCTCTAAAGTAAGATGTCGATATCCCTACCTTTTAAAATGTCTTAATTCTTATACTTTGGTTTAAATTCATACTCTAGTAGCTTCCTAAGGTGTAACAAGTAACATTTTTGAAAAAAAAAAAACAAAAAAAACCCCTGATTTCTGAGGGTGACTTTATGCTAACACTTAACTGATAGTTTTCTTGGATAGAAAATTCGAGGCTGGACATTGCTTTTTTAAATTCAAGTTACTCTTGACTTTAACTTCCAGTATTACTGAGGAAGAAACAATGCAATTGTGATGCTTGTACCATTTTGGAAACCTTCTTTTTTTTTTTTTTTTTCCTTAAATGGAAGCTGCCCTTATCTTTGGCATCAGCTCTGATATCTCCTCAGATAGCATTCATTGGGGAAGGTCATTGGGTCTAATTTCATCTGTTATGCTTGGTGTAAGGTGGGGACTATGAAGATGAACATTTTTATTGGGGCCCCTGGGTGGCTCGGTTGGTTGGGCGTCCAACTCTTGGTTTCAGCTCAGGTCATGATCTCACAGTTCATGGGATCGAGCCCTATGTGGGGCTCTGAGCTGAAAGCAAGGATCCTGTTTGACATTCTCTGTCTCCCTCTTTCTCTGCCCCTCCCCTGCACTCACTCTGTCTGTCTGTCTCTCTCTCTCTCAAAATAAACAAACATTTTTAAAATGAAAATTCTTACCAGTTCTTTTCATTTCCTGGTTTTTTTCCTTGGACAATCTCCTCTCCTCTCCTCTGTTGATCTGTCTTTCTCGAAATCCTGCTATTCAGGTGGGGGCCCGTTTGCACTCACCTTGTACTTTTTCTCACCTCTACCTTCTATCCTTTTGACGTTTTTGCTCTAACTGCTTGTCACTTTCTTGTTTTATTATCTAATCCTTTTGAGATTCTTCCTTCTGCTACCATGCTTTCAATTTCCAAAGCTTTATTTAATTATCTAAAAACAACTTTTTAGAGAAACACATCGTTGTTTTATGACTGCATTTCCCCCCACTTTTCTCTCTGCAGATGTTAATGTCATCTTCTGTCCTGCGAGGAATTTATAGATTCAGTCTTTTCCAAACTACTATTTTTTTTTTTTCTGGTTGGTTTCTTTATTTCATGGTAGATACTCTCTTCAAAGTCTGGTGATGCTTGCTTGTCTCTGACTAAGATCAGAGGCCTAAAAAAACAGAATGGAATCTCTGTGGTGGTTTCTCTGCCTAGGGTCTTGTGCTGCCTTTCTCAGTGGGATTTTCTGAGAATCACTCCTTCATTCCTTAAGGCATCTGTTCATGAAATGAATTAATTTCTCTCCTCTGAATCTAGAACATACTAGTTATATGACATGAGAAAATTCAGAAAATAGTCACTCAACTTTTTTTTTATAATTTTTTTAATGTTTATTGATTTTTGAGGGGGGGCGGGTAGGGGCAGAGAGAGAGAGAGAGAGAGAGAGACAGAATCCAAAGCAGGCTCCAGAGTCAGGACAGAGCCCAACCTGGGGCTCAAACCCACAAACCGTGAGATCATGACCTGAGCCGAAGTTGGACATTCAACTGACTGAGCCCCCAGGCTCCCCAAGCCTCTAATGCAGCTTTGAAGACAGAGCGGTTGCAGTTACAAGTAGAATGAGTGAAATAAAGAGATGTCGTCTCTCCGGTTCTCATCCGACTCTTTGGGAGAATCGCATGGTTTGTTTTGTTTCTTCACTGGTTTGTCCTAACCAGTGCTTGCTGGTCAGTAGTACCTGCCGGAGTAGGAACTCTGTACTTCTGAACTGAATGAATTCAGAAAAGAAAAGAGAGCGTGTGCTCTAAGCCATCCAGAATGGATACTGGGGCTGATACAGCTCCCAAGTGTTATCTCCTAGTGCCTGGCTTTGCCTGACTGCTGTCTCAACCATGCATACAACACATGAGGCTGAACAGTGTGATGGCCTGAGCATCGGACGAGCCCGGTTCCAGCCACGAGATGGTCCGTTTGCTTCCAGCCACAAAGCGCCTCCTGTCTCCACTTGAGAATTTATGGCTTTAATATTTGAATCTTAGAGGAAAGAACCATAAAGAAAAATAGAAGTTACCAAACTATGTATTTCCTGGTTCCCAACTTCATACATATGCTTTTAATTGCAGGAAAGCCATCCACTAAAAAAAAAAAAAAAAAAAAAAAAATGCCCAAGCTCCTTGTTACCAGTGCCTGTGGTGTAGAAAGGTTGAATTACATCGCCAACAGGAAACAGGACCAGTGGCCTCAGTATCCAGTCTGTCATCTTCTCAGACACCTCCTGTATCTACATAATGCCCTGTGACTTGAAAGAAAATTTCAAAACTCTGTAAGTATGTAGCACAATTCCATACTGTGGGAAACTAGTCATTTCCTCTTGTCTACGCAGAAAGGAATTTGAAGTGCTTGGGAATTCCAACTTTTTGGAAAGCCCGAGGCAGTTAGCATTTCAGTAAAAAAGCAGAACAAATGTACAAACGATCTGTGTATCTGGGTTGAGAGAGAACGACGCTGGCTATCTTAAAGGGGAAAGTAAAAGCTGAGGGAAACGTTCATGCAGGCGGCCGATTCAGCCCTCATGGATATTTAAATAAACAACTCTGTTTGCAATTATATCAAAGGTCTGTATTCTATTCAAATGAATGCACCTGCTGATTTTTGGTTCTTGAGTAATGAGGTCTCGGGTATGCAGCGTTCTAGGAGAAATGTGTTTGAATACTGTCTAGATCATGGGATAATTGACCTGCGTTGATTCTCCCCAGAGGCTGCCATACAAAAGCAAAACTGTACAACAGCATCTGGGCTATGCATGGTGGGCAGACCAAAGCGATGACGAATATTCTTCTTCTTAGGTGCGAGGCATCGCGAGAACTACCTTATCTGTGTTACTTCAGTACATTTTCGTAAGGGAAAATAGAGGGAGGAGGGAGCTGACAAGTTCTAAGCACCTACTGTGTGCCAACCCCTAAATCGCGTGCTTCATTTATGTTATTATTTTTTTAAATGTTTATTTAGTTTTGAGAGAGACAGAGAGTGCGAGCGGGGTAGGAGCCGAGAGAGGGGGAGACACAGAATCCGAAGCAGGCTCCAGGCTCTGAGCCATCAGCCCAGAGCCTGACGCGGGGCTCGAACTCACGAACTGTGAGATCAGGACCTGAGCCTCGGTCGGATGCCTAACCAACTGAGTCGCCCAGGTGCCCCTATGTTATTTTAATTAATGCAATAATCCTTGTTGACAGTTTTTATTAGCTTCACTTTATACCTGAGGAAACCATGTCTCGGGAACATGAAGTCTCATTTATGGCTCCTATAATTGTCACTTGACAAAGTTAAGATTTAATTCAGTGTCCGTCTCTAAAGGCAGTACTGTTTCATTCACCATTCATACATTCACTGGGAAAAGCAGACCATGTCCTGTGCTGTCCCAGGATTCAGAGAGAATAAGGCAAAGCCCCTGTCTGTGGGCATTCCCATTACACCAAGAAATCCAATAATTGGATAATGTGCTAAATGTCCTAACCAAGTAATTGCTTGTCATCAACTCAGAGTGACCCTTTTAATCAATCCAAGATTCTCACCATTGAGGCAAAAGGTATAGAAGTGAAATCAAGTTAAATCAGATTTCTAACCGTGAAGATTTACAGTTGGGGAGAGACTACCACCTCTCTAGAATAGTATTTATGGCATCATGTTACTCAAGTCACATTGCTTGTCTGCGTCCTCACGAGATTTGTGATCTTAGGATGGTCCCTATTTATCTGTTTCCAGAGCACCCTCAGAGCGTGTGTGCACATCCCGGGAATCCATGTACATTTGTGTATGGAATCAGTGCATAAAAGAGTGAATGAATCACAACCTTCAAACTTGCCCATGTGGGCAATACGGCCAGAACCAACTTGGAGCAGAAGAAGAGACATACAATGTTCTGTCTTAGGAACACAGCTGGTGGCAGTTGAGATTCTGCTAGGGCTGGGGAGTGGCTGAAAGTGGGAAGACTGGGTTCATAGAATTGTGCAGGGATTAAGGGATTAAAAGCTGGCAGGGGTGGCACCTGTGTGGCTCAGTCAGTTAAGTGTCAGACTTCGGCTCAGGTCGTGATCTCCTGGTCCATGAGTTTGTGCCCCGTATCGGGCTCTATGCTAATAGCACAGAGTCTGTTTTAGATCCTGTCTCCCTCTCTCTGCCCCTCCCCCTTTCCCTCTCCCTTCCCCTCCTACACTCAGATGCACGCTCAAGGGATCTCTCTCTCTCTCTCTTCCAAAAATAAATAAACATTAAAAAACAAAAAGACGCGAGCAAGAATAGTGAAAGGCTGTGTTTTTAAAAATAGCAAAAGGACAGGCATTTCAAAACAACAGGGGGATATCTCCACTAGGAGGTGCTTTGGAAGAAGAGAGCCAGTGAACTAACAAAGACTTCCTATCATGTCCTTGCGGTTGGCACTTTAATATTGTGTCTCCTTTGATAATCATCACAAAACAGAAGGGAGTATGTATGGCTATTTCATAGTAAAGGAAATAGGCTAAGTATAAATAACCTAGCCTTCTATGGTAACTTGAGGAGCTGAGATTTGAAGTCACTCTGACGATTCCAAAATTGATGTTCTTCCCACCAGCTCATATCACCTTTCTAATCAAGGCGAAGGACGAAGAAACAAGAGCTGAATTCTAAAGCTGAAAAAAAAATTAGAGCATACATCACTTTGGAAATGTGCTTGCTGACTCAGAGTGATATGGAGGTACAGCTAACAATCAAATTAAATGCAGTTCTAGACAAGCTAACCATACTCTAAAGCAATCAGCATGATGTATTTATTCTCCATTTCCTCTCTGTGGCTAGAGATTCAAAGGATAAAGTCATTAAAAATCTTTCAGATGTTTGCTTTTTCTGGTGAAATGAGAGCATACCAGGTCTGGAAGGAGAATGTTCTAGTTAACAGAACTTATTATTTATACTTGATGAAAATAGTGAAAAAAGAATCAATCCAGTCCCTCATCCATATGCAAGGATCTTACAATAGTTCAAAGGTGTATATTTGTACTACAAATGAACCAAGGCCCCGTTGACCACGAACAGAGTGAGCCGAGAGCACATTGACTTTTCATTATAAAACAAAGCCTCATGTTCCTAAGATGGGTCATCATATTTACAGCTTATGGTAGCTAGATTTTGCATACAAAGTTGGGGGGGGGGGAGTAAGTTCGAGGTTAGCGAGGAACATGTTCAACCACTAAGAGGATGACGGCACAGTCTCAGGGAGTCTGGTTGATTCCATGGCCTTTGCTGGTGTAGGGAAGGGACAAGTGGAACAGCCATTTCTTCTCCTAAATTGGTCTGTTGGCTACAAGGCGTCAGGATGAAGTGCTTTTTGCAGCTCAGGTATTTTTCCAGGCTGCTTCGTGAGGGCCCCTCTGTCCCCTTAGCATTCTTGGTCCTGAACCTGTATGGGCAAAGTCCAGCCTTCACACCCAAGGCTGAGGTCACCCTACAGAAATGCAGAGTTGTAGTTACACAGCCTCTGCCCTCACTCTTTTTCATTTGTAACTTCTGCACCCAAGCAGGACAAAAGCCCGTCAGCTGGAGTTTGACAGCTCACAGCTGCCTGGTTTGCATCTGTACTGCATCAGACTTAGATAATGCAGTTGCATCTGGCCTGACAGTGGCCAGGGACCCACAGGATGGAGTCATGGTTTGGGGGTGTTCCAACGGCTGCTAATGGAGCCCACATGACACAGGGCATGAAGGGATAAACAGTAACACCCTCAAACCATTCTTGGGCTGCCGCTGCTCGGTTGATGTGTAACGATGCTACGGAGGAAGTATCCTGGGGTCCACATGTTCACATTCTAAGCCTAAAGCGACGCTTCCCTCCCAAGAAAGGTTTAAAATGTCCCTCCTACTGCTCCAGGTCACAAAATGACTGATCCTGCGGAGAAAATGCAGACTTTCGCTCAGACAAAGAGAGAACTGCTGCTTTCACAGGCTCAGGAAGCAACGTGCAGAGCAAGGCTCAGACGTCAACTCGTACACTCGGGACTTAGCAACTATGCTGTGAGCAAACGCTGACGCGACCTTAAGACCCAATTAAGTCCCTGAAGTCAGAAGCCCATGCTCCACTGCAGACCAGACTGTATGCACCAAGAACAAAGGAACCATCTTGACCAGGCAGAAAGGAAACGAGCAGCCCACCCTCAAGAGTTTGGGGAGCTTACCGGTATTAGTAAAGAGAAGCTGAGTGAGACCTAGTCCTACTCTGTCTATCAGTCTGTGTGATTAACTGTGTCTGACCACCTTCACACAGTTTGGGCATCTTCATACAAATTCTAGTTTGAAACTATAAAGAGGGCAGGGAGAAATCCTTCTGGGGACTCTCATTTACAGGTGATGGAGCACCCCCTTGTCGGTGCTGAGAGGTACAGGGACATGCAACCTGCACCTGTTCCTCTGACAGTATCCCAGGCAGAACACCTCTGCCCTCCTCTGATGGCTGTGGCACCGCGCTCCCATCAGATTTCTTCAGTCTTGCATTCCCGAGGCCCCTCTTGGCCTGCCCACTGCTCAGGCATCGCCGTTGTGCTGTGTTGATTCCTCTTAACAGGATGAAACCCACCTTTATTATTCTGAGTCTAGGATTTTACTCTAGAACCCAGTTGTTGCCAATAGAGTTGATGTAATCTGTGAATTAGACGACATGGGGAAAAGGGAGATAGGAGTTAACACAAAGCTTTGAGCTGGATCTCCAGCTTCCCCAGTTCTTCCTTGTGTGAGCAGTTGTCATGGAGTACCATCGAGTACCGTCGAGCGGATGTAAGGATTATGGAACATAACGTGTGTAAAGTCCCTAAGACATACAGATCCTTTGCATGCAGTCAGTACTCAAATGTATTCTCCCTATGCTCTGTGATAAGTAGCATTGGTATAATTTATTAAATATGCAAATAGTTTTCTTTTTAATTTTGTGTATTTATTTATTTTGAGAGAGAGAGAGAAAGAAAGAGAGCAAGAACACATGCAAGCAGGGGAAGAGCAGAGAGAGAGAGAGAGAGAGAGAGAGAGAATCCCAAGCAGGCTCCACACTGTCAGTGAGATCATGACCTGAGCCGAAATCAAGAGACGGGAGCTTAACCGACTGAGCCACCCAGGCGCCCCAAAATATGCAAATAGTTTTAATTAACATTAACACATTCCATCTAACAGCCCTCCTATAAAGTAGGTAAGAGAGCCACCTTACAGTCTCTCATTTTAGAATGGGGACACTGAGATCCATTTACCACATGCTGTCCTCCAGACGTAGTCAGCTTACACCAAGGAACTGGACCTTAACCCATGATTGTGCTCTATGTGGTAGGTATCCCGCCGGAAGAAAAAACATCCTGGATTAGCATGATTTAAACTGGATCATTTTCTTTAGGTTTGGACTTAATTGTCATGTTTTAAGAGAGATCTACTCTATCCACTCTCCTACAGTAAATTGACCCCCTTCTTGCAGACTCCCTACCACACCACCCTAGGTTATTCTTCAAAGCACGTATTACTCCTTGTCCTCATGATTCTTTACCAATTTTATACTTATTTACTGTCAATGTCCTCTCATAAGAATGTAAAATCTGTAAGGGCACCCCTTAGCCCTAAGCCTGGCACTCAGCAGGTGTGAAAAAATATATATTTTATAAGTTTCACAGAAAGGAACTGATATTTTTTGAGGATACCGTTATTAGTTGGGTATATTTCCATTTAAAAGGTTGAAAATCCCCTTAATGATCCCAGATCTTCACTACTCATTTTTTCCATTCTATACCATCACAACAGCCCAAAGCTGGGAGACTTAAGAAAAGGTCACAGTAACAGGCACATAGAAGTCCACGACTGGCCACCACCAATGCGCTCACTGAGCTTTTTGGACTCAGGCTCCTCTATCAAAGGAAGGCAGTGATACTTTTCGTACAGCATCCTGGGAACCTCAGATGAACACACATCCACTCATCCTGTCTGTGCTTGAGTTTGCTCATAGATTTCCAGGATGGAATGGAGGGTGGGGGGTGGGGGCTGTTCTGATGGCTAAGGCCCCAATTCTTCCATGAGAAACTCATTTTCATGAAGAGGAAGGAAACAGCGCCCCCCCCGCTCCCCCCATTAACAACCGTGAAAAAGTGGGTGAACTTTACCTTCAAGGGATATTTTTGCATTGCACTTCATACCGTGCGTCCCACCCCCTCATGGTATATTGGTAAATCTGCCTGAGCTTTCAGCCCAAGTCAGGGCTTGGATCCCAGCACCAGCCTCAGGACAGCTTACCCTCTTGGAGCATTTCTGAGATGGAAGAGTAAGGAGAGGAGATAAAACTTGTGATGGGGAAATCTTAGTATCATACGGAGAAAACCAAATAACCAAATCCTATGAGGGGCAGAAGAGAGACCCCCTACAGAGATAACAAAAATGGGGAGTTAGGGACCAAACAGAGATAGGAGGAGAGAAGACCGATTAGGAGAAAAAGAGAAGGAAAGAGAGAGACAGAAGGAGAGAGGGAGAGGGAGTGAGGAGAGAGGGAACAAGGATCTAGGGAACTTGATTGCAGCCTGACTACAGAGAACAGCTCATCAGCATATGTGACCCCTCAGTATCTATTGGTTAGAGCTTGGTGCACAGGTGACCCACTACACTGGGTCCAAGAAATAGAATCAGGGCAAATTTATCAATGGGAAATGCTTCACGCAAAGCCCAGTGTATACAGAGGGTAAACAGACAAATACAGTGACTCATTCCTCCACTTCCTGTAGCTCCGTGGCCAATGCCGGAAGGAACACTTCTGATCAATTTCCCCATCCTGAGAGGGGTTACTCAGGAATTAGGTTTCAAGACACCCAATGTTGTGTAGTTTAAGTGTACTTTCAAGGCCCTCCAGCACCATGCCAAGTTGATCATACTCCTGTGCCATGAGGCCTTCAAATATAAATACACAGTGTTGCTCATTTCTTACTACAGTGTTTTCCATAAACAATTGTGAAGAAAATCTGGCATCCACCAAGCTCTCTTACACCAAAGACGAGATTGCCGCTGCTCAGGATTGTTTTTGCTGCCTGAGGCAAGCACCTCCAGGAACGTCTTCCATCTGGGTTCAGAATAACAGTAGTTCCTAAAATTATCCAGTCAGCGTGAGGGAGTTTTTACTAAGTCTCCAGTATACTTCAGATTTCACTGGCAAATAAAGTCCGGTGCACCTTAATACTAAAAATTGTGATTTTTCTAACTCATGGCCTGTTTTCTAGTAAAAGTCCCAAACTTTTCACAGCGTGGCTTACCCCAATAATACTGTGGGTCTCAGAGAGATCAACATGTGACCAGGACAAAGATGTCATCTGCTTGGTTGATGCTCTGGACTAGTGAGTAGGCAGACTGCTGACGCTCGAGGCAAAGCCTCATGCTGGCTGCATAGCCAATGGTGGAGCCATGCGTCTACCGAGGTCCTTGCTAATGGAGCCTGACACCCAATGGAAAAAATAACAACAAAATAAAAAATACATAAAATGCAACTCCCCCTGAGTTTGTAGTCCTGGAGTTTCCTTTCCTGCCACTTCTTTCTGCTGACAGATGAAGTGCATAAAGCCCCTCACACTGAAACCACACGATCACTGAGCTTGGAAAACTATCATTGATGACTATAGTAAGTACAACCTCTGAAGCTATCTATCATTTCTTTTCATAATTTTCTGAGGTCATAAAAGATAGTAGAATAAAACATAGCTTTGGAGTCTGAAAAACTTGAGTTAAAAGCCTCTCTCCATTGTACAGAACTGCCCAAATGTTGGCAAGTTGCGTAATGTCTCCGGGCCTCTGTGTTTGAATTTATAAATATGGTGACAATGCTACTGCACAGAGTGTCATATGATATAGCGAACTATAAAGGAAGCCCTCAAACAATGGCATTTCACTTCACAAGGGGCTTCTCTTCCACCCTATCCCTAGTGTCAAGGGGACTCAATATCCTGACGACAGCACCGAAGCAAAACGTCAACTGACCGCATTATTTCTAAGACTTTTTCTCTAATCTTGTCCAGTTACTTCTGCAGAATAGAATATAATGTTCTAGAAGAGTCAAATCATCTGGCTTTTGCTGACTCTGTTACTGATACTACCATTGTGATATAAAAGAATATAGTATGTGTGTAGGTGATATAGCCGTTGAGTCCCTGTAGGTCCCCATAAGACAGTGAAACAGTATATGAATATCCTAGAGAAAATTGTAGGAAAGCATTAAGGGCTGGATTCATTAGGATCCAGAATACTTGACCATTCTGGATGTAAAAACAAGGAACAGAGACTGCACGGGGCCAGTAGCGTCACATCATTTCTGTCCTCCGTAACTGCTAGTATGGTAATCTTCACTCCTCAATGCCATTGTCATCAATGGCCATTTTTAGCCCATCCATCTTTCTAAGACAATGAAGTAGGTAATACAAATGGAAAAACAAATGCACGTTTGAAAAACATTTTTAAATTGGCTGTCTTTGTTTTTTTTTTTTTATTTCAAAAATGACAAATTCTTCCATAATTGGGTATCTCCTTGCAACAATGATGGCCTGAATCACTGTTCCCAAAGTTCCCATAGAAATATTCCTTAAATTCGATTCTAAAAGCATGAGTCTATGATCTGCTAGGTCGCAGAAAGATTTTTTTTCTCTGACTAATGCTTAATGTCTATATATCGACAGGTCCCTTTGAGAATTCATAAACCGTTCCTAAACCCCCAGAAAAATATGCAGCCGCACCTACACATATAATATGTGGACGCAGATCAAGCACTGACCTCAGATCCAATAAACCAAGATGGCAGATGCCTGAACGAGGGCCCCAAGGCCGAAAGGGGGACTGTCAGGAAGGATATAGGCAAAGTATACTGTGCCACCCACCAGAGTACCCTGTACTGTCCCAACAGAATCTCACTTGACTGGAAAATGGCCAGAGAATCACATCAATATAGTGGAAGGGGACCATTTACCTTCCTCATCCTCTGCCTAAAATCTTAATATACTGCTTTATGAAACTGACTCATTTTCATAGTACAACTGTACAAGGGTCAGTTTGTTAAAAGCAAAAAAAATAAATAAATAAAAGGGGATCAATGTTGACAGGATGAAAGAAGAAAACTTGGTATGACTGTCAAAAATGACATTGTCACAATAATGGATGGGTTTGCCTGGTTTCGAGAAATAGGACCAGAGCCACCAATGGCCTGTGCACGTTACTCCACAAGCACAAAGACAGTGACTATAGAGGAGAATGAGGGACAACTGGGAGGCCAGAGGAAAGAGTGAGGAACATCAAGAGAGAACAGTTGGGTAGCGAAGAGAAGACATTTGTTCACGGCCACGTTTGGCCAGCATTTCCCAACCTCACCAGGACTGACATTTGGACTGGATTACTCTTTGTTGGGAGGGGGGAAGCTCTCCTAAGCATAGAAGGATGTTTTTAGCAGCATCCCTGGCCTCTACCCACCAGATGCCCATAGTGCTTCCCTTTCCCTTTAGTGACAACCAAAAAATGCGCGCGCGCACACACACACACACACACACACACACACACAATGTCTCCTGAGAGCCAAAATCACACTCTGTTGAGAAACACCAGCGCTAAATGAAAAGGAGTTAGAAGTTCATAGCAAAATTAATTGTGTGAGATGCTTCTGTATCTATATTATTATGCTTGAGTAAACTATGTAGGAAATTTTATCAAGTTCTGTCCATAAAGTACATGTATGTCTGGGCTTTGCAAAGAGCAGAATTTCTCAAAGTTTGTTTTGAATTAAATAGACCGTATTTGAATTGGTCATTCTTGACCATTGAATTTAAAATTTGGTTGATTATAGAGAATGTCCATGCAAGCAGCTTCCATCATAGTGTCTCAGTCTGGCTGGGTCGGCACCAGAAGTTACTCATTACCCATTGACATTGTACCAGATAAGACTATGAAGCCACTAGGCAAACATGCGATGCAGGCAGTGGGCATGATACACTTCCTTATTCAACAGATTGCTGTTGAGCAACTACAAGGTGAAATTGTATCAGATTCTGGGAAAACAATAGTTTATAAAGAAAGGTATAGTCTCTGCCCCCATGAACTTCAGAATCTAGTGAACAAATAGTTCAAATACAGACATAAGAGAAAGCCTTCCACGGTGTAGGACTCTTGTAAGACTTCCTCCAACAGACATAAGAAACCAGTTTCACTGGTATTGGGGGGATAGTTTTAAGTAACTCTATAGGGATAAGCTTCAGGCCATTTAGGAAATGACTGTTCCAAGGTCCTCACTTGATTCCCATCATACTTGCTGAGTCACTCAGTGAGGAGAGGAAAGAAGATGGTGAATTTCTGGAGATATGGCTAGTGTTAGAAACCCTACTTTGGAGAGAGGGGAGTCTGCCTTCAATAGACAACCAAAGTGACTCCAAAAGTGGAATGATTGTAGAGAGGGGAGAGGCTCTTATAGAGAATAAGATACAAGGACTTCTGAAGATCATTTCTGCAGCTGAAAACTTTAGAAATTTTCTTCCAAACTTTGCACTGCTATCTACCCACCTAGTCACAAGTGGAAAAACATTTCCACAGTACATATAAATATATGTAAATATAAGTAAATATAAGAGATCATAATCCCTGACCCTGTACTTATTTTCTGTGTAGTTATAAAAGCTATCTCCTGACTTCAGACAACAGCTTGATTGTTTACTTTCTATCTCAATTTACTTCTTCAGGTTTTCATTAGAGACTTGCAGGCAACTACTAACAAAGGGACAAATTGATGATGTGGCAACAATATTAGTCTATAAAATTTTGTAATTTTTGTTGCATTTTCTTCTTTTTTTCTTTCTTCTTCTTCTTCTTTTTTTTCTTTGCAATGGGCAGCCCACCCGGAAAAGGTCCCCTTAATACCTTATCACATCGGGCTATGTAGATGAAAAAGTTACGCACTCACTGAATCCACAATAAAAGGAATCATTTTTGCTAGATAAGAAGATCTGTTTATATTACCAACGGGAGATCCTCGTGAAAGGAGCAATGATAGAGTGATAGCTTAGAAGTTCCATCACTGGGAGGAGATGTTTCATAAATACTTTATAATTTGATAGATCACTGATCCACAACATCACAAGTGTTCTTACACCCGAGAAACCTTCGACTGGTCTCGAATTTTAAAAGTTTTGAGGGGCGCCTGGGTGGCGCAGTCGGTTAAGCGTCCGACTTCAGCCAGGTCACGATCTCGCGGTCCGTGAGTTCGAGCCCCGCGTCAGGCTCTGGGCTGATGGCTCGGAGCCTGGAGCCTGTTTCCGATTCTGTGCCTCCCTCTCTCTCTGCCCCTCCCCCGTTCATGCTCTGTCTCTCTCTGTCCCAAAAATAAATAAACGTTGAAAAAAAAAATTTAAAAGTTTTGAGTCTGAGGTGCATCTCAGGGGCTTGCCCCAAGTCTCACTTCACCGCAGTTGTTCTCAGTCTATCTGCAGGATTGCTCCCGAAAAAATCTTGTGGAGAGTTTCATTAACCAAAACATCTTCATAAAATAAGATGGGTCAGAGCTCCCAGTCTCAGATGAAGAACGCCATAGGAACTCTGCTAGAATTACAAGCCACGGGGTTCTTGAAGGCAGCATACTGCTATGGGCTTTGATTTCAGAGGGTCTTGAGTTCGAATCTCTTGAATTTCTGCCATATATCCATTCATACATGCATTTGTCCATTTATATCAATGAGTATGTATTTAACCTATTTAACCCCCCCAGGCCTTCATTTTCTGATCTATACAAGGGTAATGACAGTAGCCCCAGTATCACTAGGTTGTTAATGAAAACACTCATGTTAATATATAAAAATATGCTTAGAAAGATTCTCGGTACATCAGAAGTGTGTTAGTTATTGTCACGATGAGAACATGAAGGCAATACGAGGTGCTTTGAGGGGGCAGGGATCTTTGTTCCCTGTGAGCGCCATGAGGAGTAGACGCTGTAAGGTCAGCACTCAAATATTTGTGGAATGAAAGAGGAAGAACGTGACGCCATCCTGCCACGGAACACCCAGGAAGCTGAAACTAAATGAAAATCTTAGTACTCTTTTACATGCAAAGGTAAACTCTGTAGCTGCAGTCTTCCCCAGAAGCGCCTTCCCATCCCGGAAGCGCCTCCCCATCCCGGAAGGACTGCAGTTCAGCATAATGGACACGTGCATTCACAGACCTAGAGACATATTTTGCGCCCTCCCAGGAAGGGAAATTAGACTTTAGAACAATACATGTGCTGATACCTGTAAAGAAGGACACCCTCAGAGAAACCGTGAGCTACAGAACGCCCATCCCACAGAGGCAGATGGTGGTCGTCTGCCATTAACGCTGGTGAAAAGGGAAATAAAAATGTATTCCCTCAGAATAAAGGCATGCAATTCAGCCCCAGATGTGGAATCCACACCATCTTCATAAAAACAAAAAAATCCCACAAATACTAGAACTTTGATTTAAACTACTGGTTGGTGTACTACATTTGCCTGACAGAAGGAAACACAAAAAATACGTTTCTAGGCACCCAAGGCCTCAAAGAATTGCCAAAAAGAGGTTCAAAAACATGAATTGAAAATCAAACACAACTCAAGGAAACCAGCAGCAACAACAAACAACAGAATTTTTCAGATACATAATAAGTATATTTAATATGTTTTAAGAAACCAAAGGTGGGAAAATGAGAAAGGGGAAAAAAGACCTTCAAAAGTAAATGCAGTAACATTTAAAAGCAATTAGGGGCATCTGGTGGCTCAATCAGTTAAGTGTCTGACTCTTCATTTAAGCTCAGGTCATGATTTCACAGTTGTGAGATCAAGCCCCCCACATCAGGCTCCACACTGAGCCTAGAACCTGCTTGGGATTCTCCCCCTCCCTGTCTCTCTGCCCCTCCCCTGCTCTCGCTCTCTATCTCTCTCTCTCTCTCAAAATAAATAAACTTAAAAAAATGAATAAAAAAAACAATTAAAAATATTTCAACCCATCTCCAGTTAAAATAATCAATAGTCAGACAGACTTAAAAAAATATATCAGCCAATGAATTTTACAAAACCCACATTCGATCTTACGGACACACTAGGTTGGAAGTATAAGATGGAAAAATATGTGCCACGTAAGGCAAATATTTACAGAAAGAAAATTAGTAAGACACAGATCATGAAATAATGATAGTAGTTTCAGTGGAAATGTATGAAAATGACTATGGCTTCAAAATGTATAAAGGAAAACTTGACGAAACTATACAGAAATTGCATAAGTATAATGGAAAATTTTAATCCAGGCTTCTCAATAATCGAAAGACAAGCAAAAATAAAAATAGAAAAAAATAGACTTAAATAAAATACTGTTTGCAAGTTTGAGCTAATGAACGTGGAACCCCAAATCCAGCAATTGCAAGATACACATAATTTTCAAGCAAATGTGAAAGTTTTACAGCAGTTTGTAATTTTGAAAATCGTAAAAGAAGTCTCAACCTGTTGTAAATAGCAATATCCTATTCACCATGATCTCTGGTCACAATTTAGAAACCAGTGGCACCAAATATGGGTTTTAAGTAAACATATATTTGGAATCCACAAGTACATAACTCATATCAAAAATGAAGTCACGAGGGGCGCCTGGGTGGCGCAGTCGGTTGGGCGTCCGACTTCAGCCAGGTCACGATCTCGCGGTCCGTGGGTTCGAGCCCCGCGTCGGGCTCTGGGCTGATGGCTCAGAGCCTGGAGCCTGTTTCCGATTCTGTGTCTCCCTCTCTCTCTGACCCTCCCCCGTTCATGCTCTGTCTCTCTCTGTCCCAGAAATAAATAAACGTTGAAAAAAAAATTAAAAAAAAAAAAAATGAAGTCACGAGGCCACATGTTTGATCTTCTAAACACCAATAACAGTGACAGGAAGTGGAGCACTGGATGAGCAATGAAGGGCCCCAGAAATAGGCGCGTGGTCCAGGATCCAACAGGTCCGGGAGGACTGTCACCAGTTCAATGCATTGCACTGGGAGTGGACTTATCCAGCTCAAAAAGAGATGAAAGGGCAATAGGGTCCCTACTTTGCAAGATCCAAAAATCAATCTCATATGGAATTAAAACAGAAACATGGAGGCGCCTGGATGGCGCAGTCGGTTAGGCGTCCGACTTCAGCCAGGTCACGATCTCGCGGTCCCGGAGTTCGAGCCCCGCGTCAGGCTCTGGGCTGATGGCTCGGAGCCTGGAGCCTGTTTCCGATTCTGTGTCTCCCTCTCTCTCTGCCCCTCACTCGTTCATGCTCTGTCTCTCTCTGTCCCAAAAATAAATAAAAAACGTTGAAAAAAAAAATTAAAAAAAAAAAAAAAAACAGAAACATGGATGCCAGGGAGTCTGGGTGGCTCAATCTGTTAAGCATCTGAGTCCTGATTTCAGCTCAGGTCATGATCTCATGGTTTGTGAGTTTAAGCCCCAAATCGGGTTCTGTGCTGACAGTGTGGAGCCCGCTTGGGATTCTCCCTCTCCCTCTCTCTCTGCCCCTTCCCTGCTCATGCTCAATCTGTCTCAAAATAAATAAACTTAAAAAAGAAAAGGAAACTGTGGGTGCCAAAACTTTAAAATGTTATGAATACAGTTAGTAAGAGGCACTGTAATATGAGGCAGTGATTTCTTTAGAAGAAGACAAAGGTACAAAAAAAAAATAAAGAACAAATTGGTGAATTTTACTATGTTGCAATTAAGAACTATGCACCTGTATTCATAGCACACACACACACACACACACACACACACACAGTAAATCACCAAAATGAAAATGAAAAAAGAAGTCCCAAACCCAAAGATTATCTTTTTAGTTCTGTGCCTAGTACAGAAGCCGGAGCAGAATAAATTGCTCAAAAGTCACTTGTTGAATCATTGAGAAGGAAGGAAGGAAGGAAGGAAGGAAGGAAGGAAGGAAGGAAGGACAAAAGAAAGAGAAGGAGAGGAAGGGAGGGAGGGAGGGAAGAAGAAAGGAAGGAAGGAAGAAAAAGAAGGAGAGGAAGGAAGGGAGGGTGGAAGGAAGGAAGGAAGGAAGAAAAGAAAGAAAGAAGAAAGAAAGAAAAAGAAGGAGAGGAAGGGAGGGAGGGTAGAAGGAAGGAAGGAAGAAAGAAAAAAGAAGGAGAGGAAGGAAGGGAAGGTGGAAGGAAGGAAGGAAGGAAGAAAAAGAAGCAGAGGAAGGAAGGGAGGGAGGGAGGAAGAAAGAAAAAGAAAGAAAGAAAAGAAAGAAGAAAGAAAGAAAGAAAGAAAGAGAAAGAAAGAAAGAAAGAAAGAAAAAGGAGAGGAAGGAAGGGAGGGAGGGAGGAAATAAAAAGTTAAATTTCTTCCGCTGACTCATCCTAAATTGGGCACTTACTTCCCTCAGGACAGAAGACTGGTTTTCATGGGGTGATTAACACTTTCTCTAACACTACCCCCTGAAGTCATTCATACCTATAAGGTTTGAATTGCAAGAATAGCAGTGTGCAAGTATAGGGCGCTTTTAGAACTGCTTGCGCCCCTGTAGTAGCTAGTGTGTTTTGATGGGAAGATTAGAAAGAAAAACAGTTTGATGTCCCCGAAGGCTTGAGATCAACTCCCATCACTTCTTACTAGCCATGCTCAAGAGCATTGTACTCTGCCTCTTGGCTTCTCAAAAACTTCTGCAAAACTTGGATAACCTGCGGCATGCGGGCTTGGTGTGAGAATTAACGAGTTTCAAATAATAGGTTTGCAACGCCTACAATGGTAACCGGTACACCGTCAGTGCTCAGAACTGTTTATATCCCCCTCAAGGGGCCTGAACTCCAGACTTCACCCACATCAGTGTACTGCCCCCAATACCTAAGTCACCGCATTTCTCTCCAACTCCAGTGTATATATGAAGCAGCTGAGAACATTCAGGAACTCCGAGCTCTGCCCATCTCGCCTTCCTAGTGAATGAAATCCTGAGTGAATCTCAGCCAGCAACTGGGCTTTTCTCATTAGTATACCTTATTCCAAACTAGAGGCCAACGCGGCTACAACATCCAGCTGGAATTTCTAACGTTGGAAACATTTCCCGCTGTGCTGCCTGGGTGGGTTCCCCGACCAAGCTGAAACAAGGACTTTTACAAGAGCCTCCTCCGAGGTCTGAATGAAATGTTTTCCCTGGCTCTGGACTGGAGCCCTGTATTAACAGCAGAGACATTAGCAAAACACCGACCACAGTTTTTTATTTTCTTTTCTGTGGAATGTGACTCAGTCCTCAGGACCCATGGTGGGTTCTTTCTCCTTACATAACTATTTCTTCTCCAGAGTCCATTTGGATGTGAACAGGAAAGGTTTAAGTTCTCTCTGGGTCCCCCGCAGACTGGGGCTACCTATCGGAGGAGGTCCCGACAGCAGGAAAGGACAGCTGGGGAGTCCCCACTCTGAGAAGGGTAGAAAGGTGCCTGTGCCCCGTGAAAGAGGGACAACGTGGCTTTTGACACTAAGCACCCGTCCAGACACACACTCAGGTACACACGGACACACACACATCTGCACGAAGAGAGAACGAGAAAAATCTGAAAAGAAGGTTGCAGCGATCAGTGGCTTCTCCCAAATCTTTATCTTATTTTGTGCTGATCTGACATGTTGGTTTCCATAGCAACCTGGGGTGGCCTGGATAACATGGGAAGCTAATTTCAGAGAGGTCTACGGAGCCAGGTAGCACATTTCCGACGAAAGCTCATGCCTGTCTCCCGGAACTGCACCCACTGGGCTCCGGGAAGTGCTAACACCTATGAGCTCGGTAATAAAGATACTCTTTAGCCCAGAAGAAGGAAGAGTCCTCATTCCTTCCTTTCTTTAGTTTGGAGACACCGAAATTAGCAACAGGAGAAAAAAGCCATACAAGATCCATGCTAACTCTGCTTAACTGGTAAGACAAAATTTCCCCAGACAAAGAATCATTGTGTCCTTTAAAGCAGAGTTCAGATTGGTTTTAAGGGCCATGTTCAAAACAGAAGGTACGAAATTAGAAGAGATGAGACCGAAGAAAGGTGAGCCAGGATGATAATCTTCGGCAGGTGTTGTTATAGAAACTTACATAGCTTTAGAGTTTTTATAGAGATAGAGTTAGTTTATTTATTTATGTATGTATTAGAGTTCTTATGCTCTAGTCTGGCAGGGGCTGTAAATTCCTACATCAATGAGATGGGGCTTGAGCCATCGTGTAATTTATATTTATCGAAAACAAGCACCTATGTAGAAAGGGATACTATTCTGTGGAGAGGTAACAATAATAATGTGAGAACACGAAAACCAGTAGCCTGCTCGCCACGTGTTTGGGAAAATGGGAGGAGGGGTCTGACGTGGAATCCGAGAGGAGGAGAGCTGGGAAATGTCCCAGAAGGTGAAGTCGGGGGCCCAGTCTTCAAGGAGAGGCAGGTGTTAGCCCATCAGCAGGGGAACCTGGAGAAGTGAGGAAGGGCACCCCAGCCGAAAACGACTGCATCCAGAAAGACATGAGGGTGAGGCACACACACTTGCCGTGGGGAAGGGGGAGTGCAGGCAGAATGAAGGGGTGTGACCATGTCTCAAGGGAGAAGCAGTTGGAAAGATAGATGAGGAGCAGGATATAAAGAGTTTAGACTAAGGAGCTCCTACCTGAAATCACAGGCGATGAGGGTTTCCTACATGGCAGAGATGTGATCAGGTCAGCCCTTTACACAATCAGTGTGGTGGCCTTTGTGGAGAAGGGGTTGGATAAGCCTGAGGACCGCTAAGCTTGTCAGGAGGTCTCTAAACAGTCTAGGCAAAGACCACAGTCAGGACCAAGTCAGTAGGAGCCTGGGGGCAGAAAATTCATGTATTTAAGAATGGTGGGGGGACTTGATATGGTATAAGTAACTGTTTGGAGGTGGAATATTAGGAACTGAGAGAGAGAGAGAGAGGTATCAGCAGATACTCTCAGGGCATCTTTTCCTTTTTTTTTTTAGTGTTTTAAAAAATTTTTTTTAACGTTTATTTATTTTTGAGACAGAGAGAGACAGAGCATGAATGGGGAAGGGTCAGAGAGAGAGGGAGAATCCGAAACAGGCTCCAGGCTCTGAGCCATCAGCACAGAGCCTGAAGCGGGGCTCGAACACAAACCGCGAGATCGTGACCTGAGCCGAAGTCGGACGCTTAACCGACTGAGCCACCCAGGCGCCCCATAGTGTTTTTAACATTTATTCATTTTTGAGAGACAGACTAAGCATGAGTGGAGAAGTGGCCCAGAGAGAGCGAGATACAGAATCCGAAGCAGGCTCCAGGCTCTGAGCCATCAGCAGAGAGCCTGACGCAGGGCTTGAACTCACGGACTGTAAGATCATGACCTGAGCTAAAGTTGGACACTTAACCGACTGAGCCACCCAGGCACTCTTTTTTTTTTTTTTTTTTTTTTTTAAGAAGACTAATGAAGGAGGACTTGGCTTATCAAGCTTAAAACATCATAAAGCTCTAACAATCAAGCTGGTGTGGGGGTCATGCAGAAAAGCCAGAGCGGCCAAATTATACAGAAAGCCCAGAAGGGAACAGAGAATTGGGACACATTTCAGACACGCTGAAATGTTCGGTGTATTCATGGAACAATGGCAGAACAACTGGCTATACTTTTTTTTTTTTAAGTTTTGTGGGCTTTTTTATTATTTAGAGAGAGAGAGAGAGAGAGTTTTGCACATGTGAGCAAGGGAGGGGCAGAGAGAGGTGGAGAAAGAAAGAATCCCAAGCAGGCTTCTTGCTATTAGCACAGAGCCCAACTCGAGGCTCAAACTCAAGCACCGTAAGATCATGACCTGAGCTGAAATCAAGAACGGGACACTTAAGGGACTGACCCACCCAGGCACCCTGCAACTGGTTATACTTTTGAAAAAGAATCTAAAATCCTTAATTTAGGGCCAAGTTAAACATTTTCATAATAAAAATAAATTCAAAGAAAATACATGTGCATACTTACATACAGAGGTGAAAAAGGCTTTACCAGCTATTATCCCAAAAGCAAAGCCATAAAGGCATGAATAAATTGGATCGAAAAAAATCCCTTCTACCAAAAGATGTCATAAAGGAAATGACAAGACAATGAACTCAGATAAAATTTGCAGTGTATCCGACAGTAAAGTGAATACATTGAATATTTAAATATCTAATAAAATGATGAAAAAAATCCTAGTGGAGAAATTCACAAAGGATATGAACAGGAATGACCTAAAAAGCTTTAAATATAATATATATCTATAGATAGATAGATATGTGTGTGTATATGATAAAATGTCCAATCTCACTAGGAAGATTTGCAAAGGTGAAAAAAAAAATGGCAGGAATGTGGGAATGTGATGGCATGAGATTTCCAAGGAACAGTTGGATATCATGTATCAAAAATCATACACTTTGCCCATAAATTCCATTTCCAGGCACCTGTCTGATACCAGTGCCAAAAAATGTCCATTTCAGGGTTGTTTATAAATACAAACTGGAACATAATCTAAATTGTACAATATTGGACAATATTTACTTAAATTATGGTGTATTTATACCATGGGGCTACACAGCCATAAACAATGAAAACAAACACAGGCATATCCCATCGTATAGAAATTATTTCTCTTTCCAGAACTCTAGTGTGTTTCATGAACGCAGGGACTTGCTCTGTTTTTTTGCTGTCATCTCTCTAGAGCCTAGAATCTAGCGTGTAACATTGCCTCAAGGAATGTACGTAGAAAGAACAATTGTTAAATGCAGTAGGCAGAATTCTAAGATGGCCTCTAGTGGCATTTCCATGATACATTATGTTTTATGGCAAATGGAAATTTGCTATGTAGTTAAGTATACTAATCAGTCGATCTTAAGCTATGGGAGACCATCCAAATGGGTCTAACCTAATGAAAAGGGAACTTTAAATATCGAGGGATTTCTCCAGATAGTAGCAGAAGAGAAAGTTATGGAGATGTAAAGCCTGAGCGAGACTCCATGTGAAGGAGTCTCAATCATTGCTGAGCTAGAGGACCCACTGACAGGGACCAGAGAGCCACCTTTAGGCAGTAAAAAGGGATCACTGGCCCGCACCCAGCAAAACAACAATGTCCTCAGTTCTACAATTACAGAGAATGGACTGAACGCACTTGGAAGTGGATTCTCTGGTAGAGCCACCAGGTGAGAGCCGAGCCCCCCAGATACCTTCACTGTGGCCTTGGGGTACCCTGAGCAGAGAACCCAAGGGTACCCTGGGGTACCCTAAGTGGAGAACCATCTGCCTGAATTTCTGACCTATGGGACTATGAGATAAATGAGTGTTGTTTTAAGCCATTAAGTCTCTGGTAATTTGGTATACCGCAGTAGAAATCTAACAAATTCAACAAAAATCAGCAGATTACCAAGCAGGTCATGCAGTGGGATTCTTTTTCGTTGTTGCTGTTTATACATTCGTGTATTTATTAAGTTTGCACAAGAAAACTTGCTGATGCATATACCTGGTCATGTTAATAGTGGTGGGTTTTGTTGTTGTTGTTATTTTTGTTGTTATTGGAGAATTGAAGTAAATTGGGCAGACTTTAACCATTAGACCCCTGGAAAGTCTGATAACCCATTATTTCCATGGACTCAATCGCACAGAACAAACCTGACCATTCTTTAAGGCCTTCTCAAATGCCACCTCGCCATTGGAATCGTTCTGTCCCGGCTACACAGGACGGTGTCGTTCTGGCTTTGAGATACAACAAATCAGGGTTTGAAACCTCACTTTACTACTCGTGAGCTTTGTAAACGGGGGTCATCTAAATAACTTGTCAAAGCTTAGGTTTCCTCGACTCTGAAATGTGAATGAGAATAGACATCACATGGGGTCCTTGTGCGGATTCAATGGAATACTAAATGCAGAGCAGGTAGTATAGTTACTACTGGGCACAGGGTGACCTGCATGGCAGGTGCTCACTGAATTGTGGTTCTTCTATTGATCAGAGACCTGCTGCTGTAAGAGCTTCCAGTTTGGTCTCGTCCACTGTTCTTCTGTAAGTATGTCTTCATATTCCCAAGTGCTTACTTAGCACAGCGTCTGGCACCTGCCAGGTCCTTAGTAACTTGTGATCCAATTACTGTACGGAAAAGTAAAATAAATATTCGTAAAATTGGGGCACCTGAGTGGCTCGGTCAGCTGAGCGTCCAACTTCAGCTCAGGTCATGATCTTGAGGCTCGTGGTTTTGAGCCCCGTGTCGGTCTCTGTGCTGATAGCCTCAGAGCCTGGAGTCTGCTTCGGATTCTGTGTCTCCCCCTCTCTCTGTCCCGCCCCAGCTCATTCTCTCTCTCTCTCTCTCTCTCTCTCTCTCTCTCTCATATAAATAAACACTATATTTTTGTTTTTTTAATTGGTAAAATTGAATCTTCAGTTTACCAGGCTGCAGTAACACAGGCAGGCTGCGTTAGGCAGCAAGGCAGGCTGCAGTAACACAGGACTACCACAAGATGTCAATGTGAATAGGAAAGCTCCACATTTCAGGAATATTCTGGATAATCTGCCCCTTCCCTCTTGTAGGACTCCAGGAAAACACACAACTGCAATACTGTAAAGGCAGAAAGCAAACTGCCAGGCATTTGCACACTTCCCTCCTATTCCATTGTGTGGATCAATACCTTAAGAACACAACTGCTGATTTACAGAGAAAAAAATATCTCAATATCACAACTGCTGACTTACAGAGAAAAATAAAGACCCGGGACACTTCATTTGGGTTCAATTCTACATGCACAACCTTTTTCCTATCCCTGCCCTAAATCTGTACCTCTGGGCAACATGGTAACAGAGAAGATGCGCAGTCAGGTTCTGACTCCACTGCTTATCATCTGGGTGTTTATGTAAGTTTCTCAATCTTTCTGAGCTTCATTTTGTCACATTAAAAAAAAGAAGAAAATGAATATATAGAAATTACAGATATACTGTTGCAACCATATAGGCTTAAGCAGAACAGCATTCTCTGAAGACTAGTTCGCAGAGTATCCCGGAATCAAAAGGAAGGGCTTTCTTTGCAATTCTGGAAGGATTTGGGCATTGAGCCCACAGCTACTTGGCCTGGAGCATTCTATCGCTAACAGATCCACAAGTTCTGTGAATAAGGCTCACTTTGACATGGCCTCCAACAGTGGCTTTCCCTTTCAAAAACACACTCTGTTGAGCATACACACACACACACACACACACACACACTTGCTCCTCACTAGACTCTAAAAAAAGAGTATGAATGTCATTGTCTCTCTGGTTTCCTGTGGTCTCCATAAAATCTCCAACCAGAGTATTCTGGGCTCATAAAAATGTCCACAGCCCGTTTCTCATCTGCTTTAATGACGTTTCCTAATGGCTGACATTGACATTGGCATCTTTTCTCTAGGGATAGTGTTGTGAGACTGGCTTTCCCCTTCCCCAAAATAGCTGGGGTGAGCGGCCCAAGAGATGGAATGTAGACCAATAATTGCTCTCTTCCCATGAAGAGATGTATCCTCCAAGATACGGGAACCCTGCCTCATTTCCTGTGGCAGCAGGCAGAGGGTCCCCATCACCATCAGGAACCCGTTCACAGCCCCAGCCAAGGAGTCCAGAGTTGTGCCGCTCCTGGAGCCTCGGGGAGGGGATAAGGACATAGTTACTGAAGAAAAGATACTACTCTGCATTGTTTATGTGTCAAAGATTTATAAGCCACGTTTTATAAATAAGGAAATATTCTTTAGAAAAGAAGCACATTATTTTGTTCAAAATACATACTCATTTCACTTGACCAGGCCGCTTCAAGGGAACTAAGAGGAAAGCCAGCGTGTGCATATACAGCTCTAGGGACGAATGTCAGCTGGTACATGGGACTGAGATGAAAATGTGGTCAGGAACAGGGTAGGGGAAAAGGGCACATCAAGCAGAGCTCCCTGAGAACCCGGAGGAAGGAGATATCACTTGTCACTGGGGACTTCTTGGAGGCTAGCTGGCTGGAGAGGGCCATGCCTTTGTCACCCCTCACCGGCCACGTGCACAATGCACCTGCATTATTTATTTTTGAGAGAGAGAGAGAGAGAGAGAGAGAGAGAATGAGAGCCGGGGCGGGACAGAGTGAGAGAGGGAGACACAGTTTCCAAAGTAGACTCCAGTGGGGCCTCTGGAGCTGGGCCATGTAGCAGCCTTAAGGACAGGCAGGCTTTTTTTTTTTTTTTTTTTCTGGTCCTGGGGATAAAAGCATGAATGATGTCCAATTTTTCTGCTCCAGGGGCTCACAGTACAGTGGGAGTAAAAAGCATAAACAGCCAACTGTAAAAAAAAAAAAAAAAAAAAAAAAAAAAGAGAGAGAGAGAAAAGAAAGAAAATGTTAGCATTTGGAGAGAAATGGAATCACAGTGCTGTGGCAGCATGGCAGAGTGAAGCGTGCTCTCTCTGTGTCTCTTCTGGGCAACAGAACTTTCTCTGCGGAGTACTGTTTGCTGAGGAACCCATGGTTGATCCCTTTGGGTCTCACGTTTGGTCTGACATAACAGAAATGTATCTTCTGATCACTTTGATTTGCGTCTGCCCTTCACTGGTTGGAGAAGACACTCGAGAATATCATAAAGTTCTAGGTCTCGGGGCGCCTGGGTGGCTCAGTCGGTTGAGCGTCTGACTTCGGCTCGGGTCACGATCTCACGGTTCGTGAGTTCGAGCCCCGCGTCGGGCTCTGTGCTGACAGCTCGGAGCCTGGAGCCTGCTTCGGATTCTGTGTCTCCCTCTCTCTCTGCCCCTCCCCCGCTCACGCTCTGTTTCTCTCTTTCAAAAATAAACATTAAAAAAAAAAGTTCTAGTTTAAATCCAGCCTCTTCCCCGCTGACCTTCAGTTTCCTAACCCCTAAAAACAGAGAACACAGTACATCCCTGAGGTTTTGTGCTGGTGTTGTTGGGGGAGGGGGATTAACCACAATGATGTTTGCAGTTTCCATGACAGTGGTTAATGCGTTCGTAGAAACTCCAGGCAGGGTGGTTCTGGCCTTCTTGCCCCTCCCAGGGCTCTATCTGGAAAGGCAGCCATGCACATGTGTTGCTATCTAAATAATGCTGCTAATAATAAAACCAAACACCACTATTCGCCCTCTTCTGGGTAATGGCTATGTCTTTCTTCTTCCACTGCAATCAGAGCTGTTGATTTTACTGCCACTGCCTTCTCTATTAGGAAGGATGCCTGTTTATCTTCTCTGTCCTTGAGTCCCCTCCTCCCTCCCCCAGGAAATGACTTGCCACAGCCAGGGTAAGAGGAGGTGGATGTGAAAAAGTTGAACCTGCAGGTGGAGAGATGAGAAACCCATTATTCTCCGGTATCTATTTTGTATCTCAGGTTTTGTTTTGTTTTTGTTTTTTTTTTTCTCAGATTCTCTTCCTCTCCCACCCATCCCCCCAAATGATGTTGCATCTGGGTGTCTAAATCCCGCTCACAGCTGTGCCAATGCCTTCTCCACTCTTTCCATCTGCCTGTTTGTTTTTCTTGGTTTTAGTTTGCAGTCTGCTATTTTGTATAAGCAAAATTATCCTTTCATGTCTTACCCGTTTCGACGGTTTCTTCTGGTTATTGTAAACTGCGGCATCTGTGGTGCCTGTCTCCTAATTATATTCCCAGCCTTCTAATAGGAAGGGCAAACAGACATATGGAACAGCAATACGGAGGCTTCTGCATCCCTGACCTCCACGTAGGAGTCCTCAGAGCTTTCCAGGGTATTTCATCGAGCTCAGCCTGCTAAGATAATGCACAAACTTCTACTCTCTAAAGACAATTATAACACAGACTGAGACAAAGCTCCTGGGCACGTTTTCTTCATAACTGAGTCATCGTGGCTCTCAAAGCATGACTCTATAAGTAGATGCATATCTCCAGTTTCCTGGTTCTAGTGATATTCAAATGATTGCTTATTTTTAGACCAATTGAGGCAGCTGAATCAAAGTAAGAACAGAGATGAGAAGAGTGACAGTCAAGAAATCAGGACTTGAAAAAGAAGAAGGAGGAGGAGGAGGAGGAGGAAGAAGAGGAAGAAGGAGAAGAGGAGATCAGGATTTGAGACCCACTATGGACACTAACTTGCTGGGTGTTTGGGGAGAAAGTCCCACAAACTCCCTTGACCTTAATTAACAAATCAGTTAAATTAGCAGCTGGACTAGATGACCTGTGAGATAGAGGAAGAAGATTGATTCAATCAATGAGTTGTTCATTGTACCAATAATGTACCAGAAGTTAGGGAAACTAAGATGAATTGAATATGGTCCCTGTACAAAGAAGATCTCAATGTATGATAATGGGGAGATCAAATACGTATACAGATGATCTTAGTACAGTGGGTACAAGCATAAAAGCATGAACAGTTCTCTGCATTGTTCATAGGATGATCTATTCCAAGGATCATTTTCTCTAAAGAAAAGATATTTCAGGCTTTGCATCCCATACAATGGCTGTTGCAATGACCTCACTCTGCCATTACAGGGTGAAAGCAGCCATAGATAATAAGTAAACAAAAAGCATGGCTGTGTTCCTATAAAACTTTATTTGCCAGAACAGGTGGTAGACTGGGCTTGGTCCACAGGCTGCAACTCACACATTCCTAATCTGGCCACAAACATATTTCATTGAGGTTAATCTTCAGCGAATTCCTTATTCTCTGAAAAGAAGGACAAAGCTCATAGCCCCTACCACGATTGTAATTCCTTAATTTTACAATCAGACCTTTCATTCTTTTCCTCCCTATAAAGTGTCAGTTCCGTGAGAAGAGTGCCCATAGGTGGCTTATCTTTTTTGCAGTTGTATCTTTAGCACCTACACCAGAGCCTGGAACAGAATAACCCACCCCTCCGGAGTATGTTGAATGGACGAATGTATAAATTAATGCTATAGAGGGGGCACACAGTTATTGTCTGGTGCCATCTGGGAGCAAGGGTGACAGGGGGCTGGGAATGTTTCACAGAGTAGGTGACAATGTGAGGTGGGATTTGGAAGACAAATAGGGGACAAGAGGATTGTGTGAGACATTCTAGACTCTCTCTGTCTTTCAATAATAAATAAACGTTTAAAAAAAAGGTGTTTAAATATACTATTTAATGTTAAAAGTAGACAACAGAATAACTAAGAAGAATAATAGAAAATCAAACATTTGGAGATTTGGTGAAAGAGAAAAGTGGTATAAATGAGCAAAATCTTTATCTCTTATTATTTATTTATTTATTTATTTATTTATTAAAAAAAACTTTATCTGTATTTATTTTTGAGAGACAGAGACAGACAGAGCATGAGCAGGGGAGGGGCAGAGGGAGAGGGAGACACAGAATCCGAAGCAGGCTCCAGGCTCTGAGCTGTCAGCACAGAGCCCGACGCGGGGCTCAAACTCACAAACTGCGAGATCATGACCCGAGCCGAAGTCGGATGCTTAACCCCCCCTGAGCCACCCAGGCGCCCCAACATCTCTCTTATTCCACCAGTGCTGCCCAATATCCAATATCTAGTATGTAAGATATGTAATATCTAAGCTATTACACTAGATCGTTAAGTTAAGGATACTAATGCCTTAACTTTTCCTATCAGTTTGTACCCCACTGTGAATTCCTGCTTTATGTCCTCTATACTCTTACATTATCAGTAGCATCGTTTTGTCTATCCCGCCAGACAAGCAGCACCAAAATGTCTATTCCTTATCGAAAGTTTAATTCTATCGGTGCTTATGTGATTATACTACATTTATTTATATTTAATTTTGAAAACTATATGATCATTGCTCATTTGCTAAGCCTAGATGGGTCCAATGCTAAGACTTATGGAATTTCCAAAGGTGACTATTTCTACTTAGTAGGATTGCATAGCTTCTCTAATTTACCTCACTTGTTAGCATATGCAGCAACATGGTTCATTCCATGTTCATGTCAGGTCTCTCTTGTTTATTCTCTACCTTCCTTCTCCAAGATGCATATACCGGGGTTCCTAGTTACCTTCTTTCATTCTGTATTTATCTCCCCTTGTCATATGATCGTATGTTTAGTGTAGCCCAAACTCTCAACTATAATTTCTATCTATTGAGTACACCCCCCCCGCCCCCCGCCCCCTGGAAATTTCCCTCTCACCCTCCCTGATGCACTTCCAACCCTTTCTCCTTTTTTTCCAATCTGGTTTCTTGCCTCCAGGCTTTCTGCTATCACTTCAGCACTCCCTTTAATCTCCTTTGGGGTGGATTCTGCTTCCTTTCCTGATTGCCTTCCTGGATTTACTGGACTAGATCCGCAGGTAAATCTCTAAAATGGAATGCATGACCTGCAAATGTTTGAGTATTTCCAAGTCTGAAGATAAAATATCTTTACATCCTCTGCCTCATAGATAACTTGGCCCATGGATCATTCACGATGCATTCTGCTGCAGGTGACAAACCATCCCACAACAGCTTAAGCGAGAAAGATCTTTATTATCTGAAATAACAGGAAATCTGGAGGTGGGCGGTACCAGGCTTGGTGCAGTGGCTAAACACCATTATCAACGACCTAGGCTCTTTCTGTTATTCTCCCTGGCCATCAGCACTTTGCTTCTTACCTTGTAGTCACAAGATCGGTGACACAAATCCAAGCATAATATCCTCAAATAACTGAATTTGAGGCAAGAAGATGGACCACTAGGGAAGAGACTTCCTCCTGAATAGCTCTTTCTTTTTATCAGGAAGACAGTTGTTTCCAGAGACCCAGAAGACTCCTTGGCTGGAACTGCATGGCAGTCCCACCCTTTGAATAATCAAGAGCAAAGAGGAATGATTTTGTCACAATTGATTTAGACCGATAATTCGTTATCCAGGGCCCCTCCTTGGCTTATCCCAGCTCAGCAAATACTCAACAAAACTGGAGATGTACCTACAAATAGGAAGAGGAAAAAAAAATGGATGCTGAGTCGAAAAATGCAACTTTCCACCAAAGCCAACTACAGTGTTCTATGCTGAAAATGTTTTCCCTGGGAACTACGAAAGAATTACACCATTGTGTTCTAGCATCTTGTGTTACTAATGAGAAATCCGATGCCTGTTAATTTTCATTCCTATGATGTTTTCAGGATCTCTTTATTCTAGTGTTTGAAATTTCATAAGGGTGTGTCTCATTGTGACCTTCTTTTCTCTCTTTTCTTTCTTTCTTTCTTTCTTTCTTTCTTTCTTTCTTTCATTGTGCCTTTCATCTTCAAAAAATATTTTAACAATGTAATTTATTCAAGGCCAGTTGCCAAGTCAAGATGCAAACCTATTTCCAATTAGCCTTGAAATCCTCACCTCTTTCACTTCCTGGTTCCACTCTCCTTAACCCATTGTAAATTCTGTTGCAGAAGGGACCCTGCCACTCCCCCTTCAAAATCCTCCCCCGCATTTGAACTCAATGTATATTAAGTTGTTGATTAACTTATGCCAGAGAAGCCAAGACGAGGACCTTATTCTTCACCTTAAGCTCTTCTCTGTTTTGACTAGATCCTAACTTTTTCTCCAGCCTCCTTCTGTGTGCCTGGCAGGTGGACCCACTGATCAGTAGAGAGTCAAAAAAGCAGATCAGGGACAATCATATTGTCTTTTATGGACAAGCACATTTCAGTGACGGACATACATTAGGTCTTAGTTCCTATTTTGTTATTGTTTTGAAACTTATTTTTGTCAGTATAAAAGTCATCTGTTTTTATTTTTAAAGAAATCGCTAAAAGTCATCTGCACAAGACAAGCTTATCTCTGTAATCTACCACTGCTGTTATTTTAGCCACCAAGATTCGGGATCATTTGTTTCACAGCAATAGAAATGGAGACATTAACTAATCATTTGAATAAAGTATCTTGAAAGAGTATAGATATAGATTATATAGATGAAGATACAGATACAGATACGGATATATACATCTATTGTTAAGAGGCCAAAAGCAGTAAGAGAGGTAACAAAACATCAGAGAGAGCCAGTGTCCTGGCATATCTGTTAATATCTTACAAAGAGTGCTTAAACCAAGATGGACCCCCATGTGTAACCCAGACTCAAAAAGAGAAATGTCTTCAGAGAATGGGTAGAACTGAAAAACAAAACAAAACAGAAACTCTTATGGGAGCAGAGGGGCACTAAAATGATCAAACGACTCTAGACTGAGGCAGGAGAATGCCTCCCCTTACAATTCAAAAGTACACATTCACATTGCTTGTCTGGCCCACAAAAACCTGATTGAGAATTTGCTTATCATTATCCTAAATTGGTAACACTCCCAGGTAAGGCCAAATCTGTGTAGTAGAACAAATATCATGCCCAGCCTCAAATAATTCACAAGATTATGTCCAAATATCTTAGAGGCACTGCCTCATCTTTGACACATTTAATTCAAGTTGAGCTAAAGTTCTCTTACTGATTTTACTTTTTCCTCGACCATTTTCTTGGACTTTCTGGTATACCACAGTGCTATCCAGATTATTAGTGACTAAGGATTGGATAATACCCTGACCTATTTTTAAAAATTTATATGGCTGAGAAAAACATTTATATTTAAGATTATATGTTATTAAATTTAATTCTAGTGCTATAATGAAACCTAAAATGCTATTTTGCCTTTTTGACTTGACTTGGGCTATTCCCCTATGTAGAAAGCTATTTCTCCTCCTTCTATTTTGAGTAATTCTTTCATTTTTTAAAGTTTCCCTAGGGGCACCTGGGTGACTCAGTTAGTTAAGCGTACAACTTCAGCTCAGGTCACGATCTCACGGTTCGTGGGTTCGAGCCCCTCGTCGAGCTCTGTGCTGACAGCTCAGAGCCTGGAGCCTGCTTTGGGTTTTGTGTCTCCCTCTCTCTCTGCTCCTCCCCTTTCTTGCACTCTCTCTCTTTCTTTCTCTCTCTCTCTGTCTCTCAAATAAATAAACATTAAAAATTGTTTCCTTTGGCATATTAGCCCTTGTTATGTTAGCCCTTTTTTACAGCATAAGCAAGAGAGTTTATTGTCTCTTTGTCTGTGTTCTCGTGGCACCCTATTCTCTAGGATAACACTTAGCTGTATGGTCCTCCTTATCTGTAATAGGAAACTCCTGGAAAGTAAAATCTATGACTCATTATAGTTAGTCTCCCCAAACATCTAACAGAGCCTGACACACAGGGGGCACCACATAGATATTCACTGAATTTAATACATACGCATAATTTGAATCCAAAACTAAGCTGAGAGCAAATGAAGCCTTGATGTCTCTTACTTTTTCACAGGACATTTCCAATGTGAGTCACAGGGAGAAAATCACAGTGAACAGCCCTCCCACATTTCCCCTATCCTTCAGGTCACACTCGGCCGAGTAAAGTTCTTGGGGTGCTTCGGCAATACCCATGTGTCTTTCTTTAACAACCAGAAATTATGGGGCCTGGACAGAAATTAGGAGGCAAATTTATTCTCAGTCAGCCTGGGAAACAACCACGAGAACACTGGGCGAATAAAAATGATCTGTTCCATCTTTTCTCCCTTGGCCTTTGGGAAGGGACGTCCACTTTGATAAACGTCAAAAACAGAAGCAGCACAGAAATCAAGTGCGTACGTGCCCTTCTCGCTCGTCTGTTACCATTGCTGAAGACAGCCCACGAACACTGCTTTATTCTGGGGGTCTTGAGCCTTCAAGAGCTCACGTGATCCAACAAATCCTTAGGACACGGGAAGAGATTTAGGCTGTGGTAGGAAATCCGTCTTGAGTGGCTACCGGCACAGGACCCTGTTACTAACAGTCATGGCAGAAAGAATGGTTTGATATGAAGGACCTACTGGGATCTCCATCCTAATTAGAATGTACATTAAGAAGAGAAGTGTACCCATTGTACCAGGAAACTTGATAGATAGAAGAAAAACAAACAAACAAACAAACTCAGTGAGATGTATGTTTGCCACTCCAGAAACTTACATTCTAGATGGGTATTAAAGCGCAAAAGTGGGTAATTTCGGTTCAATATGAGGAAGCACGGAGGAGTTAGCACCCAGCCTAGGGCTGTGTGGTTGTTAGAAATATTAAATACAGCTTTCTTGGAGGACTTGATATCTAAATCTTGCAAGAGGAATGGAAAACAAGCAGGGTAAAGGGAAAGGGTCTTTTCAATATAAAGGGAATGGCACACCCATAATGCAAAGGCACAAAGGCAGAGCACGCACACATTTGGGCAAATACAAAGAGTCTCATTTGTCAGGGTGCGGGGAGCATGGGGAGACTGGAAGGAAACAAGGCAGAAGTGGGCAGAGGCCCTACCCTGAAAGACTTCGTGTGTTAGAACCAGAGGGGTTATTATGGATTATCTACACCAGGACTTTTCAAACTCTGATGTGCTATGAATCACCTAGGACTCTTTGAAATACAAGGTCCAACTCAGTGGGCCTGCGGTGGGGCCTTTCATATGTTTCGTAAGCTCCCAGGTTCTAGATCTTCCTTGTCCCAGGGCAACGAAGCCAGCCAGCATAACCGGGGGCACTTGCTTCAGCTGCAGAATTCCCAGAACTCATGGATCAGACTCTGCATTTTTACGAGATCCTCCGTCATTCATCTCACATTAAAGTTAGAGAGGCACCAATCTAGAGCCATGGTTTAAACCCAGCTTGACTTTGGAGTTGCCTGGAAAATTATTTAGAAGTACACAGCTGGGCCACACCCATCGGATATTCTAAAGGATTTCGTATGATGTGAGCCCCAGGCATGGGTGTTGAAAAAAGTCTCCAGTGGCGATTCTAAGGTACAATGGCGATTGAAAATCACGGAGTTCGGTAGGGAATGGAGAGCCCAGAGAGTGGAGGTGACTAATCAGAGTCACACAGCAGTGGGCCTAGAGGTGAGATTGCAGACTGACAGCGAGGGCACCTTTAAAAATCTCACTGTGTCTCCCCAACTACCTACTTCATCCCCAGATGGTAGATATGACTCCAAAAACCCAAGCTGTCTTTCTTCAATTGGTTTTTGATTTCTATCAGTTGAAGTCAACCACAAGTTTGCTTAACCCACAGAGCAAAGTAAGAATCTCCCCCTTTTCCAGGCACTGCATTTAAGCCTTCATGAAATAAAACGCACTTCCTGCCATGTGTGAGGTACTGTGCTAACAGTTTGGAGCACAGGAATGGGCTGTAAAGAAGAATAAGGAAGATGTGGTTTACGGGTACAATGGAATACTACTTGGCAATGAGAAAGAGTGAAATCCTGCCATTTGCAACAACGTGGATGGAAGTGGAGGATATTATGCTAAGCGAAATACGTCAGTCAGAGAAACACAGGTGTCATATGTTTTCGTTCATATGTGGAACTTGAGAAACCATGGAACCGAAGACCATAGGGGAAGGGAAGTGGAAAAAAAGAAGTTTCAAACAGAGAAGGAGGCAAACCGTAAGAGACCCTTAAATACAGAGAATAAACTGAGGGTCGATGGGGGGGCGTGGGGAAGAGGGGAAAATGACGGATGGGCATTGAGGAGGGCACTTGTTGGAATGAGCACTGGGTGTTGGACGTAAGCGATGAATCATGGGAATTGACCCCCGAAACCAAGAGCACACTGTATACAACTCTACGTTAGCTTACTTGACAATAAACTGTATTTAAAAATATTAATAATAATAAAAACATAAAAAATTAAAACTCAAAAAAAAAAAAGGAAGAATCTGAAATAACGTTGCTGTTTCACAAGCTGTGGGCTGCTCACACGACCGTAACTCACATTTGAGGGAAGCTAATGGACAGGAGATGTTCAGGCAAGCGAGCGGAACAATTCATTCTCCAACTGCCCCGCGAGACCCCAGGGTCTCACCTAACCCCTGCAAAACTAAAAAGTATGCTAATTGTCTTAGAAAAGAGAGGAACATTTATTTTTAAACCTGACGATTGAAAAAAAAAAGTATTTTTAAGCATTCGTAAACTGTTAGGGACAAATCTTTTTTATTAATTTTTTTTCAAACAGAAACAAAAAAAAAACCTTGTAAGTTTTATGAAGACCGCTTTTTTTATGATTTCTGTTATTAATAAGGAGCTAATACCGTAATTGTTTCTTTGCATAACAGAACTATTATATAAAACGAATATATTTAAGATAACTACATACTCATTTCTTTCCTTTCTTCTCTGCGGTACGTTTTCTTTAGAAGGCCAAATTTATGCTCTGGAAGAGGCAGCCGAAGAACCAACGCTGTAATTTTACAAAACCACAAAAGGCTCCTCCAAAGGGATCTGACTTGAATACACACTGCAAGGAAATTAATGGTCTCGGTTCAAACATCCTCTTTAATCCGTCTCATTTTGCCTCTCATAAGGAAGAGAACAATGCAGTTGTCAGGCTGACTTAGGAGAAGGACAAGTGTTGAGCAACACGCAGTTGGCAGGAGACCATGCGAGTTCTTTCTGGGGTATCTCAGTGGCCTTTGGGAGCTGCCAGGGCAGAGATGTGTTGTGTGTCATTATCAATTTGCACTCTGATTTCCTAACAGTTCAAGAGGCCTTTTGACAAAAGCCTCCATTTAGATCTAATAATAACTCTGGATTTTTGCTAAACGTCTCACAACCTGGGAAGAGGCCCAATTGCTAAACATACTTCCACGGCATGAGTTTCTTTTACTGAGCCCAGAGGGGACAGCCAAGCAGACGAGAAAATGTGTATTGGGGAAATGTTTTCACTTTTAAAAGCTCTTTCCAAAAGGACTATCTCAGTTCATTTATGAAGTCCATCTGAACAATTATCGTAATTATGGGTCACGTGGTTGTTGTCCAGTGCTAGCCTGGGATAATGGCAGCTAAAATTCAATAGCTCCCTATTTCCTTCTACATCCTACAATTATAAAATCTAATGGACTGAACTGACCTACTTCCTTCTACTTGGTCACACAAGAGCTCGTCCATTTCCAGTAAGTTACAATAGCCATTGGCACCTCACTACCTTCAGGGGTGTGTTCCACATGTGGCCAGCCTTTCCTATTAGAATGTCCTCTGGTCGTTTCTGTTCATATTTCTGCATGCAAAACCACAGAAATATCTTAGCTCTCTCTCGCTCCTAAAAAAATTCTTGAATTTATTCAAAGAGCACAGTATTTCCTGAGTGTCCCTCTCTCCCAACAAAGTTTTCTTTTCTTCAAGGCAGCTGTCCAATGTCCCCTTGAAGACTTCTCAAGTGCTATAAGAGCCCAGCCTTTGCTTGGGGCAAGTCATGAGGGAGAATAGGGAGGTGAGTCAGCAGAAATAGGGGACAGTGTGCTGGTCGGGGGAGTGAGAGGAAGACAGAGTTCATTTCCAAGATCAATAAGCATAATTGGTATGGCTTTGTCAGAATGGTCTTGGCTGTGTTGCCCCGTCTCACAAAACTCCCTGAAATGCCCAAGTCATTCTGTGTTTCTGTCACAGTCCCCGGTCTGGGGTATAACTTACGTAGATGCTTTTCGTCTACTGCTGGGGTGTCTTTGGATCTCATTCATTGGCATGTCCCTCATGAAACACTGAAGAGGCCCAAGGAAGGAGCAGATTAAACAAGCTGTCAAAAAAGTATATATATCAAACCACTGTTCTGTTACTTTTAGTAGTTCTTTAAATGGGTGTTAACGGAGGACAAAGTTGAGACAATTGATTCAAATTCCGTTGACTGCCTCTTTGGAAATGCAATACCTTTCAAATTATGTAGTTGATCACACATGCTGGATACACGATTGATAGTGTGGTGCCAGCATGCTGTAGGTTTTTATTTTATTTTACTTTTTTTAATGTTTATTTATTTTTGAGAGACGGAGAGAAAGAGAGCATGAGTGGGGGAGGGACAGAGAGAGAGGGAGACACAGAATCTAAAGCAGGCTCCAGGCTCTGAGCTGTCAACACAGACAGAGCCTGAAGCGGGTCTCGAACTCCCGAGCTGGGGGATCATGACCTGAGCTGAAGTCAGATGCTTAACTGACTGAGCCACCCAGGCGCCCCAGCATGCTATAGTTTTTGAACAGAAAGTGATTTTACCTTACATCTAGTTGTACTACCCAACCAGAATGAGAACACCTTTCTAAGACCAGAACATCTCTCCAGAAATTGGTCATCCAAGCTTTGTCTGGACATTTCCAGAAATAAAGCACCGGCCCAAGTTTCCTAGATGCATCCGTGGTGAGTCCAGAACCATCAGAACACTCTTCCTCACAGCAGAGTTGATCCATTACTCCAGAAAGGTCTCTGCTCTGCCCTCTGGAGAAAAAGAAAACAAAAAAATCTGCTCTGTGGAGAAGAAGAAAACAAACAAACAAACAAATCCCTATTTTCTTCTACATGACTGCTTCTTAGGGAAAAAGTGGTCCAAAATTATCACATCAATATTTTTCTAGAATAGACTATTTGAAATGCCAAATAAACTGTGATGAATAGAGCAGCATCATAGGGGGGAAAAAGCCTTTACCAATTAATCACATTTCTTTCCATATTTAACATAAGGGACGAAATACTTCCTGAGCAAGAAGAGATGTTTCAATACTTAGAGTGTATCCGAGTTCTTTTTGGGTTTTTTTTGAATGTTTATTTTTGAGAGAGAGAGAGAGAGAGAAAACTTGAGTGGGGGAGGGGCAGAGAGAGAGAGGGAGACACAGAACCCTAAGCAGGCTCCAGGCTCCGAGCCATCAGCACAGAGCCCGACGCGGGGCTCGAACCCACGAACCATGAGATCATGACCTGAGTGAAGTCAGACGCTCAACCGACTGAGCCACCCGGGCACCCCTCTCCAAATTCTTTCTATAGTTTGAAAATATATATGCATGCTTCAAAATATTCATACTTTAGACTGAAATATTCCTTTTGGGCAACCTATCCTAAAAACATAATCCAAAATATAGCAAAAGCTTTACACACCTCAGTAACCAACACACTGATGTTTGTAATACCTGGAAGTTGCGAACACTGCAAATAACCAAATTCCGGGATATAACTAAATAGCCCGTGGGTTATTACAGTAATTGAAAACCATGAAGCAATTCAAAATACGTTTGTTAAACACAATATATGAACATACGAAATGATATAGGAAGAAAGCGAGTAAAGTAAAAGCGGACCATGGGGGTAGTGAAGAATGAAAGCCTGGGTGCCTGCATTCGGGAGATTTGAGTGTTGAGACAATGAGTAACATACCTCTATTTTCTACGTTTTTTTTATTTTTAAACTACATGGTTTATAGTGATCAAAGTGAAGTGTTGTTTGAAACAGGTCTGGGAAAGTTGCCTCTTACAGGACCCTAGACGGACAGAGGATGTCCATGGTCACCCTCTGTTCTTTCCATTGAAAGCAGAATATGAAGGTCATTATTATTATTAATCTGCAATTTCTCTAATATCTGTGATGGGTTTGATGAACACTGTATTCACTGAGGCCTTGCCCTGGTGCTCATTTACATGGAAAATGAGGGCATGATGGAATCTTTTTTTTTTTAATTTACTTACGTGTTTACTTATTTATTTATTTATTTTTGGGGGGGGGAGGGAGAGAGGATGAGGGGCCAAAGGAGAGAGAGAGAGAGAGAGAGAAAGAGAGAATCCCAAGCAGGCTACACACTCAGCATGGAGACCAACGCAGGCCCCGATCCCACGACCCTGGGATCATGACCTGAGCCAAAATCAAAATTTGTATGCTCGATCGACTGAGCCACCCAGGCCTTGGTGATAATGGAATCTTAAAATGCAGGATCTGTTAATCGTTGCAAAATGCACAGCTCCTGTTCCATCAGACCCTCAGCTAGTAGATTCTGTGTCGACAGTCTTAATCCTAACCTAATGATCTGATTATTTGGCAATCCTCGCGATAAGCTCCTGGCTGCATGAGAAATGGGTGTTCAAAATACCAAATGATCTCTCCCTCCGTGCAATTTCACAATCAAGATCGAGTGCAGATTTGCATTGCAAACACGAGGAATTTTTCCTTGTGGCCACCACAAAAATGCCATGCCGTTTCTGAAGCTAATGAGTTCACGCTCTTGTTAATGCAAATGACATAGTATAAACCTGCTTTTATTTGAGTAAACTGTAAGTAACAGAAGTTTTCTTCTAAGTGGATGTTGTCTTCTATAAAGTCGGATAAAACTCCTTTACCCTGACAGAGTGTAATGGGTGAGCCCGCGTATATAAAAGTCATAAAAGTCATTTGTCATCCATAGCTGGAAGCAGGTTAAAGAAAAAATAAACAAACAAACAAGACAAAAAACACTGAGCGTTTTACAGAGGGCTATGCTTAAATTGTCAAATTAGTCATAAAATAAGTTTGAAATATCGTCAAAACCGTAACTTTGTCGCATATTACAATTGCAAATTGTCTAGAATAGTTAAAAGGTGACCTGTTCTTCATCCTCTAGGCAAAAATCCTACCTGAGCAGGATAATGGGAGACGTGACCGGTAAAGGTGAAAAGCTTATGTGTCCAATAAAACTCGGGAGGTATGTGAGAGGGAGGAGTAAATCATCTGGCCTTTGATGTGGAAAGAAACGGCAATGAGCGCCCTTAGGTAAGTCACCCATTTATTTATTCACTTACTAAATAATGTATCCGTTTATTCATTAATTAAATAGCTCTACTACTTACCACTCAATCACACTTCCTCATTTCCTCAATCACTATTCAGTAATTTACTGACTCGTTAATCTGATCACTCATTTATTTGCGTTTTTTTTTTCCACTGAATAATATGTTCTTTACATATACATTCATTTTGATAAGCAACATTTACCAAGGCACATTGCTAGGTGCTGGCCATGAGGAAATGAGAAAGATAAGATCTCTATCCCGGGCGTTCCTGGTGAAGGAGACAGGCGCGTGGCTTTGACGAGTACTTTGCTAGAGGTGGGGCAAAAGCACTGGGGTGCAGAGAGAGAGGTCATTGCCTGTGCTAGGAGCCCCAACGGGGTTTTACGGTGTTGTTTGAACTGTGTCTGCTGCATGAAGTAGCTCATTAGAAGACAGAGCAGGGGGAGTCGGCAGGGCTCATGTCGGAAAGAGAAAGAAGGTTCTTTCCAGGCAGGGGAAGCAGCTTGCACCTGGCACGGAAGTGTGAGAAATTATGCCTTGTTCAGAGAATGGTGAAGAGTTTAAAGTTCCCGGAGGAATAGGACAAGATTGAAATGACCCTAGATAGGACAAATCGGTTGGAGGCCAACTGTGAACAGCCTTTCAAACTACTCTTGGGGATTGTCGAGTGCTGAGCACGTTGGCACAGCACAGGCGGATGTGTACCAGGACCTCCTGTTTCACCCTCATGAATAAAACTGGACAACTGCTTGTCACCGTTGTAAGGAGGTTGAGGCCTACTTTGCTGTTCTCCCTCTGTGTTCCTGTTAAACTTTCCAAACTCTTGGTCTCATAGCTCCGTGAAAGCTTTTTTCTTCCCTTTTCCATCTCCGTTATTAGAACGCGAGGCTCTTGAAGGCAAGAGCCAGATCATTCATTTCTGCACCCTCACTGGCTGCAGGTAAGTGATGGAAGAATTAGTGGGTGAATAAATGACAGCGTGAAAGGAGCAAGTCACGTGGTCAAAATGCTACTAAGTAGCAAGATTGCGGTAAGAATCAAGATCCTCCTTCTCTGGGTGGCTCAGTCGGTTAAGCGTCCAACTCTTAGTTTCAGCTCAGGATATGATCTCACGGCTTCTTCGTGGGTTCCAGTCCTACATCAGGTTCTGCACGGGCAGTGAGGAGCCTGCTTGGGATCCTTTCTCTCTGCCCCTGCCCCACTTGTGCTGTCTCTCTCTCAAAATAAATAAGTCAACTTAAAAAAAAAAAAAAAAGATTCACCTTCACCAGCCCGTTTCTTACCCCTTCTCCCGACATTTATTGTGTTACTCGTGACAACAATAAGAAATTTATCATACCATTTTTACTGTGAATTCTTTCCACCAAAGTAAATTATTCATATTACTCATGGTCTTAACTAAAATATATATTGGACAACATAGATAAGAGCTTTCTTACAGTAGAGACTCTGACTTTTTCTTCTTTTATCCTAGTATTATCTGATTTGGGTAAATTCTAATCATTAATGCTGGTCAGATTAATGAATTCAGGACACTGGCAATGAAAACGTGACATGACTAAGAAAAATATAGGAAGATACTGCTCACAACAATGAATATTTATGTATATAATTTATGAAAATAAGAGCGTAAAATACCCTTTCAAACCCCCAAGTGTTCAGACACCCTCTCTGCATCTTATTGATGTATCAGCGAGGATTGTAACAACTGAGAGTATACAGGCACCAATCAATATTTAGCTAGTCAATTACACAGTTAGATATATACCTACATTGTATTTTCATTTTAGCATTTTATATGAAAATAATGTCAGGCTATTAAAGAAAACTTCTCAAAAGCTATCTCTTAAAAACCCTAGTTGTGACACATTTTCTTTTCCCAAATTCCTGTTTTTCCTTGTTTGACTTGCCATCACAATGAAGACATTTTTTTTCTTCTTTAAGGGCCCGAGTGATTAAATTAGACCCACCTGGATAATCCCGGAAAACTTCCCTGTTTCTGAGGTCTGTAACCCCTACTCAGCGGTTCCAGGGATTAGGACATGGGCATTGCTGGGGGATCGTTATCCTGCCTCTTACAGTGGCACAGTCGAGCGAGGGGAAATGTCACAGACCGTGACATCCATTGCACTAGCAATCTATCACGAGGTATCTAATCAGCTTTTAAACTCATTTTCTAACCGCTCACCTTGGATCTAGTAATCTGCCTGTAATCAGTTACATTCTAGTGATGAACGTGTGGTAGAAATGTCTGAATATCACAAGCCAGGGGGCAAGAAGCAAGGAGATGAAAATGAAGAATCACGTGTAATCCAGTAGCGAAATACGAAAACAGGTTGAGCCAGCCGCAGTGCTGCCTAGCGCTGCATTTCTTGAGTCATTATGACCCGTCCACATGAAGGAAACAGTGACTTATTCTGGATCAATCAAATTCATTCTGGGGAGCTTTCAGAATTGGACAAGAAAGGGTAGCTCCCTTTTTTATCTTGGCTGCAGCCATTGTAATGTGACCCAGACCTGCTTGTTCCGAGGCTTTTTTCTCATGCAGGAGACGGATAGAATCTCCTGTGACCCAACACGCAGGTGGAAGCCACAGTGTGAGGAATGGGGGTGGGGGGCGGGTAGAGTGGGGAGGACAAAGGGAAAAAACCCAGATCATCAGCAGGAAGACTATGGATTTCTGGATGTGGTTGATTCCAAGGCAGATTTCAGCCCCTCCTTTCCATCTAGTCCATTCTACCCACCCACACATCCGTCCATCCCCCCCAGCCTCCACCACCCATCCATGCTTCTACGTACCTATGCATCATCTATCTCTCATCGTCATCCATCATTCCCGTGTGATCTCGTGGGTTGTCTGAACACAGGGGACTCTAACGCACTCACCGTTTGGCTGAACCCTCGTATTTCACAGGTGGGGAAACTGAACTTCAGGGAAAGGATGGACCTGAGTATGGCTCTCTCTGACATCAGGGCAGTCATTCTTGCTGTCCCTCCAGAGTTGCCACGTGCTTCCCGACTCTGTATCTGTCCGGGCCTTCAACCCCCCTTCAACATTTTAATTTTACTTTCCCATGTTAAGTGAGCTTCCCTCGGGAGGCAAAACAATCGCAAAAAGGCTGTTTGCCTTCTGGGGGTATTTTGGTTTTGAATTTTAAATGTCACACTGCTATTTGGTTCTGAAATAGGAGACTAGGAAGGGTTCTGACGGTGACAGGCCTACGGACCCCCTGAAGCGAGTTGAGGGGCACTTATGTGTCCTCGTTGGGTGAAGGGAATTCTGTGTAAGAAAGCATTTGAGAGAGTCCCAGCTCTGCTCTGCTGACCGCTAGCTGTGTAATGGTGGGTGAACCATTTAAATTCTCATTTTCAGCCTCCACATAAGTACGAGGGGGAGTAATAACCAAATTTATTTTGCAAAGTTGTCATGGGGGAGTACATTGTGCCTAACGCAGTGTTTACTGCCTATTAAGAACTGTATAAATGGAAGTTATCGTTGCAATGTAACATAAGCAGGAATCTTTAGGACTCCTTTTGAGGAAAGATCTCTTTGCTAATGAAGAAATTATGTTCAAATTCTGTCTTGGAAACAAGGACAAAGAACCTCGCCATGCTCTCTCACTTGCTGCCTGAGGTTTCAAACCATACTCATTTTTAAAAAGGAATGTGCTGGAAATACATTGAGAACCCTTGAAGTTACCTGCTGGTTCTATTTCTTTTGAGTACTTAATTTGCAAGCATTCTGCACCCTGCTTTTACATTTCCACGTAACAAAGTTTATTCATTCTACAGCCCCTAATTAGCTGGTTTGATTAGGATTGGGGGGGGGGGTTCCTGATCCCATCCATATGCCATTCATTGGAGCCACCAAAGAGCATTGAGAATTATCCTGGTCCATCAGTGCTGAAACTGTTCCTTTCCACTGGAGCACAGACTTTTTACCATGTAACTGACCATCACATATGTGTGATGTATAAGACAATGAACAATAGATTGGAAAAAACAAAGGTGATACATTTGCCCGAGGTCATTGTAAGCCAAGGACAGGGGGCCTGCTTTATTGCATTCTCCTTTGATTAGTTAATTTAGGTACAAAATCCCTGCCTTCAGAGTCTTCAATACTTTCTGTGCTCCTCTCTTAGATTTTCAATAATAATATCCCTCTCTTAGGAACATATCATGCATAAAGTGAGAATATATTCATAAAAGAAACTTGTTATACTTTGCTTACACCATCAGTTCCCAAATTATGGAACAATTTTTAGCACATAACCAATTTTAACCCAGAAACACAGTTTCATTGAATACTCTTTCGGAAAGCCTAGACTAGACAGGTATCAGACGAAGCATATGTTAGAGTTAGAAGTAGTAGAATCCATTAACCAAATTACATTAGCAGCATAAACCACATGGAGGGCAAAATGAAGTCTCCTGCAGGAAAAAAAAAAAAAAAAGAGGAAGAACATATTTTTTTTGAGATGCTAGGAATAGACATAAAATCGAAGACAGAAAATTTCCTGACCTAATGACCTCGATCGTAGTTTTGCAAGTTATATCACTCTCAAGGACTAGGTCTAAGTGGGGGGGGGGGGTGCAGGGAGCATCATTATGACTCAGTGAAAAGACAGAATTACAGACCATTATTAATGTAATGTAATCGTATCACTTGAACCTCTTGGGAATCACAGAGCAAATAACAGCAATGTTCGAGAAACGTTTTTCACCTAAGCTAACAATAGTAAAATATAATACCTTGGATGCTGGGGAAATTGTAGTGGAGTGTAGCACTTACATTGCTGGTGGCATTATAAATTTGTTCAACTATGTTGGAAAACATGAGCAGCAGGGACATCAGGAGCAATAGAAATCTACATTAAATTTTACTCACTATGTTTAGATAGCAAAGCTCATTTTAAGACAATATTCAAAGAGAAACGGTAAACAGGTAAAGATATTTCTTGCTTTGAGAACTGCTGTGAGTCCTGTTCTTTAACTTGACCCCCTGGAAAGTTAGTTCCTCTCTCCTTCTTTCTTTCTCTTCTTCTTCTTTCCTCCCTCCCTCCCTCCCTTCCTTCCCTTCCTTCTTTTTTCTTCTTTCATGATCTTCTTCTCTCTTTCTCTCTTGCTTTCTTTGCTTTGTTTCTGTCCTGAGGACATTGGCCAAATGGCACACATTGAAAGAGCCAACAGCCAGGAAAAAGTTAACGAATTATTCTTCAGGTTTTAAAGGTCGGTATGATTATATGAAGTTATGAAAATAGGTTTACATATTTAATCACTCGGGCCCTTAAAGCAGAAGAACAGAAGAGTCGGTCACAGGCCACACCAGAAGAGGCCAGAAGGCAGTGAAATGTGAGAGAGACCGCTGGCCAATGGCAGCTTTCAAGATGGAAGAAGGGGGCCGTGAGCGAAAACACGTGAGCGGCCCCTAGAAGTTGATAACAACCCCCAGCTGACAGCCAGGAACCCCAAGGAACTGAAATCTGCCAACCACTCGCACCAGCAGGGAAGCAGTTTCCCCTCCGGAGCTTCTGGAAAGGAACACAGCCCAGCAGACACCCTGAAGGTGGCCCGTGAGACCCATGTTGTGCTGCTGACCTGCAAAACTGTAAGATCATATATTCGTAATGTTTAGACCACTGCCTTGGCGGTGATTTGTTACCACTGCAATAAAAAACTAAGACACCAGGTAAAGCGGCCCCTTAGTTTTTTGAGGAGAGTGTTTGTTCTCCAAGTGGATTTCTTAACCCATTTGCCCAGCCCTAGGAAGCAGAATTTTGGCAGTCGTGGTTGGTCAAAGTCCCACCAGTCTAGATTTCTCTTCTTAAGAAAAACTAGGCTTTCTCTCATTTCCAAGTGTATAAAGAGGACAAAACCTCTTGTTGAGAGCAGAATGTGCACTCTGTAAAAACTGGGGTTACTTAACACACACACAACGGACTCCAACAGAGCAATACTGGGTATAGGCGAGACTCATTAGCCAACACGGCCCAAACGAGCACCTTTTCCGGGCTGGCTGTCCAGCCTTTCCACCTGGATGCCCCTTTCTTAAACTGCCCATGTGACCCATGCCCCTCGTTTTTATTTCTTTAGCGTTCCTGTGTGCACTTCACTGACTCGACACTAACCTCAGATGCTCCTAGAATTTCTTTGTAATTCTGCTCAAGATAAAAATTCTACCAAACGAGTTATTTCTGTAGAGACTTTTCATACTTCAACTAATCCTACAAAATGCTGGCTCTCCGTTTTACTTGCTAACGTGAAGGATGGTAATGTGATGTTGTGACTCTGTCACTGCTTACCTTTGACAGTCGCACTTTCTCTAACTGCATTGTCTCCGTGTGCTAAGGCAATGCCAAAGCATTTAAACCTGTTTTTAACAATCCCAGTTATGATAAGATGGCAGATGAAGATAATGCAAAAAAGAAAGGAAGGAGGGAAAGAAGGAAGGAGGGAAGGGAGGAGGGAAGGAGGGAAGGAGGGAAGGAAGGAAGGAACGAACGAACGAATGAATGAAGGAAAGAAGGGAGGAAGGAAGGAAGGAGCATCTTGACCCCAAACTTAAAAGATAGGATAAGATATACCCTTGAATTAATAAGGACTTAAAAACCAGAAGGTAAAACATGAGAACACACACTGCCCCTGACCTTGAGCAGGTATATTAAACCCAGAAACAATAGGATCTTGAGTGTTAACACCCACATGAGGCCCAGCTTTAAGACCTTGGGTCTAAATAGACCAGGAATTATAAATGAGACCACTACTAGTGCTCCAAATATCGCACCAGCAGTGAAAGGTGAATCAGAAGATAAATCTCCCTTCTGCCCTAAAAACCAGCAGGAAACCTCATCTGTCTCTACCAGCACTTCATACGACTTTGGACTCTAAATTTATACCACCATGGGGCGCGTGGGTGGCTCATTCAGCTAACGGTCTGACTTCGGCTCAGATCATGATCTCCTAGCTCATGAGTTCGAGCCCTGCGTCAGGCTTTGTGCTGACAGCCCGGAGCCTGCTTCAGATTCTGTCTCAGTCTCTCTCTGCCCTTCCCCCGCTCATGTTCGCTCACTCGCTCTCTCTCTCTCTCAAATATAAACAAACATTAAAAATAATTATAAATAAATAAATAAATAAACGAATGAATAGATTTATACCACCGGACTCACCCAGAAAGAAATACACAAAGCTTTAAAGGTACTTCAATGACACAGACTCCATCCAATCTCCCACAGGGGGCAGAGTGGAGAGAGGGAGGCCTTCTTCACTTGAGCTCACAATCAAAGGTTACAAAATGCATGAGGGAACCAACGATCCTAAGCACAACGAAGCGGACACGACCATGTGGACTGTTAAAGCCTCAGAACATCCACTAGTAAAACAAGAATCTGAAAGACAAATGATTAAGAATTAGAAATCAACACACGGTAAGGGAAGAAAAAGAAGATGTTTGTACACACACACACACACACACACACATACAAAACCCATATGTGACAGACAGAAGAAAAGAACTTCGGGAAGTGAAAAATCCTTGATGTTAAAATTTCCTCAGAAGGAACAGATTCAACTCCTCAGCATAAGGACTCAGTGCAATGAGGCATCTATTTGGTTCACGTTCCCAGAATAAAGCAAGGGATTATAAGGACATGGTAAACATAAAGGGTCTTAAGTGAGGCTGCAATGAGAGGTTCCAGAAGGCAAGGGAAGAAGTGGCAGGGAAGCGATACTGGAAGAGATCGTGGCTGCGGGTTTTTCCATGGGGATGGAATCATGTGCGTCCTCAGATTAAAACAGACCTCGGAGGGCATTTGGACGGCTCAGTGGTTGATGGGGCTTCCGTAACAAAAACACGCCTCTGCTTTTATGCACTTTGCTTCTCTCTGTACTAATGACATTTCGGAAGTAGTGTCAATGAAGACGGCAAGTGACTAAAACAGCACAAACTGTGTGGTGTGAGATTACTTGTGTAAAATTATGCACAGAGGCCAGCCGTCTGTATTTTGTTGTGGGACGGATACACAGCAAATATGAAGACGGTGGTTAGCTATGAGGGCAAGGGAGGGAGGAGGTGAGGAACAGGGTGGTCATCCGTAGGCCATAGTTCTGAGGTTTGGGCACAAAACCAATTCTGAAGCAAACATAGCAGCACGTTAACTTCTATTTAATCTCCGTTGTGGTGAGATTATCACCTCCCCCCATGGCTGTCTCTTCACAGGGGTGGGGTTCATTCGCGGGGCCCAGCCCGGGCACAGGGGGCCAAATCGTGTTTCCTGCTTCTGTGCTGCTTCTGCCTGGAAGAAAGCACAAAGACTGAGGGTGTGTTGGCCCTGTGGGTAAATGGGTCCTGTTCTTGTATTTTCTGCGCTTTTCTACGTTTCAAATGTTTCATCACTTTAAAAAGGAACCATGACTGGAGCGCCTGGTGGCTCGGTCGGTTGAGCGTCCAACTTCAGCTCAGGTCGTGATCTCACAGTTCCTGGGTTCAAACCCCACATCGGGCTCTGCTGCTCTCAGGGAGGAGCCTGCTTGGGATCCTCTGTGCCCCTCAGTCTCCTCCCTCCCTGGCTTGTGCTCTCTCTCAAAGATAAATGCACATTTAAAACAAAATAAAAAGGAACCATGACTGTCTGCAGGGAGCCTCAAGTGGAAATGGAATCCCTGTTGCTCAGAAGGATCAAATCCCCATGTCACTTCCTCCCATCAACTAACTGGCCCGTTTTCTGTTTTCAACCAATAGAACTCAGGCTACTCTGGGTCTCCACCTCCATACCTGAGAAATGGGTGAAGGGTTCTAGGATGTTTACCCCAGAAATCAGTGACAGGAAACACGGTTTTCAACTCCCCAAACCATATAGTTTCCAGTCATCTTAGGAAAGCACTGGACGGACTGGAAACCATCTTTTATGTCCTACTTTCAATACATTGATGGGGCTTAACTCACTATAGCAGGTTCAGTTCTTAAGGGAGGAGGTCAGTTATCCAGGTGAGAGGGGTATGATTTTACAGTTCTTTCAGCCTGTGTTAATTCTCCCAAAATGCAAAAGACCCCAAAGATCACAGTTTATCTCCTATTGTCTGGTAATCCTTGCCTGGTTACCTGTAAGGGAAAGAAGTCTCTATGTATCTTACTTTTGAGAAGTGGAATAAAAATAATAATGGTAATGATGGGTTTTTCTACAACCTGTTGACTAATGAGTGAAAGCTCAAGTACAAGAAGTCTTGTGTGCTATCTAAGAGTAAAATATACTGTGAAAATGTCTGAGGAGAAATAGCATTTTCCTGATAAGGAAAGGCAGATAGATAGATAGATAGATAGGTAGATAATAGATAGGTAATAAACAGACGTAGATGGAATTTGTTTTGCTTCTTTTTCCTCTCTTCAAAAAATGGTAGATGTCACAAGACACATATATGACAAAGGGCTTGTATCCAGAATATAAAAGAACTCAAAAAGCAACATCAAAAATAAAATCCAGTTCGACAATGAGGAAAAGACATGAGCAGATGTTTCCCCGAAGAGGATGTATGGATGCAAAACAGCACATAAAAAGATGTTCAGCATCACTCATCATTGTAAGAATGCAAATCAACACCACAGTGAGACATCACTACGTACCTCTTAAAACAGCTAAAATAAGAGATGCTGGTGAAAATGCAGACACTGGACACACTGCTGTTAAGAACACAAAATGGTACAGTTCCTCTGGGAAATATTCTAGCAGTTCGTTGAGGAACTAAACATACACTTATAATATGGTCCAACAATCGTGTTCCTAGGCATTTATTCCAGAAAAATGAAAATTATGTCCATATAAAAACCTGTACACAACGGGTGCCTGGGTGGCTCAGTCGGTTAAGCATCCAACTCTTGATCCCGGCTCAGGTGATGATCTCATGGTTTGTGAGGTCAAGCTCTGCATCGGGCTCTGCGCTGATGGCACGGAATCTCCTTGCAATTCTGTCTCTCCCTTTCTCTCTGCCCCCACTCTGACTCATGCTCTCTCTCTCTCTCAAAACAAAACTAAACAAAACAACACAAACCTATACATGAATATTCATAGCAGATTTATTTGTGGATTGTCCCCAAACTGAAAACAACCCTAATGATCTTTAGTGGATGGATGCTGAAACACACTGTGGTACATCCATACCGTGAAATATTAGGCAGCAATAAAAAGGGATAAACTCTTATGTGACGGTTACTTTTATATGTTACCTTGACTAGGCTAAGAGACGCCCACATAGCTGGTTAACATTATTTCGGAGTGTATCGGTGAAGATGTTTCTGGAAGAGAATATCATTTGCATTGGTAGACTGCATAAAGAAGATCACCCTCACCAGTGTAGGTGGGCATCATCCAATCCATTGAGTGCCTGGCCGGAACAAAAAGGTGGAGGAAGGGTGCACTTGTTCTCCACTTGAGCTGGGATATCTGTCTTCTCCTGCCCATGGACATCCATGCTCCTGGTGTCGAGGTGTTTGGACTCAGACTAAGAATTATACTCTATTGGCTCCCCTGGTTGACAGGCCCTCAGGTTTGGACTGGACCCATACCACCGGCTTTCCTATGCCTCCAGCTTACAGGCAAACAGATCATGAGACTTCTCGGCCTCCATAACCAGGAGAGCCAACTCTTCTTTCTGTGTATCTATGTATATCCTTTTGGTTTTCTATGGAGAACCCTCGCTAATACATCTTGATGTACATCACGGCTCAGAAGGATCACAAAAGCATTGTGCTCAATGAAAATTCAATCTCCAAAGTTTCCCTATTCGATGATTCCACTTATAAAACATTCTTAAATGATCAAATTATAAAACTAGGGAACAGATGAGGGGCTGTCAGTAGTTAGAAATGGGTTCAAGGGATGGTTGGGTGTGAATACACAGAGATAGGAAGAGGGAGACTTGTGTCATGATCAAACAATCCTGTATCTTGATTGCTGTGATTACTGATATCTGCGTGTGCAATAAAGTGTCATAGAACAACACAAAAATACTGTATATAAAACTGGCGAAATCTGAGTAAGCAATGATTGTATCAATGCCAGTGGATGTTGACTTTAACCTTACACCGCTTTCCGGTTGGAGAAAGAAGTGGATATTTTCTCCACAACTCGAGGCTCACCCACCAAATGACTCTGAGGCCGACATAACTGTTGTTAGGGAAAGGGCTCAAAGTTTCCAGTTAATTTCTCGGCATGACTAACATTTCAGCACAGGAAGAAGGACAGCTGTTTGGTTCTTATGATTGCTAGCAGGATAGTACCTGGGGAGGGAGAGGCTGATTACCCCGCCCACCGGCGCTGAGAAAAATGCCTAGCAGCCTACAAGTTTTTAACATAACAGGGTCAGGTAATTATTTCAAAAGAGACTTTATGCTTTCTAATCTCCACCATCTGCTGATAAGTGGTGAGATAAATAGGAACAAGTATAAGAGGCAGGCGTAAGATGAAAGGTCTATGTTGCATTCTGTAGTGTTCCTTTTTATTTCTGAACCGCTCCAACACACTGCATAAAATATGCTCTCTATGGATTCCAGCGGCTTTCTGGAGAACTCTTCACTTTTCAACCAGAAATATGGAACCTTCTGACTTCTGAAAAATCGAGCTTGCTCATGGTTTTTTCATCTGACCAACAAATGCAATCAGGAATTGACAATCTCTTAGGTTAGGGCATCATTGCGTAGCCTCAGATAATCTATGTTCCCAGCCTATGTTTGCTGCATGCTTGCTATATGATCTCAGGTAAGTTAATTTTTTTTTAACTTTGGATCTTCCTTTTGTAAAATACAATTGATCATAGTACCTACTGCAAAAATGTTAGGAGTATTAAAATATACTAATGTATGAACATTTTTGAGCACTGGGACACCTGAGTTGGTTAAGCGTCCAACTCTTGGTTTTGGCTCAGGTTATGATCTCATGGTTTCATCTGCGAGCCCCACATCAGGCTCTGTGCTGGTAGTGCAAAGCCTGCTTGGGATTCTGTCTCCCTCTCTCTCTGCCCCTTCACCACTCACGCTGTCTCTGTATCTCTCAAATAAATAAACTTAAAAAAATTTGTTGAACACGGTATCAGGATCACAGGAAAAATTTAAGTTCAGTAAATGATAATGAGTATATCATCATTAATGTTAAGCAATCCAAAAAAGAAAAAGCAATAAGCACAAATGTTGGATTCAATTCAATTTCAGTCTTTGTTAGAATATCTATGTGACCTCAATGATGATAGCTAACCACCAATTACCTAAGTGTTTTCAACTATAAAATAAAGATAGAGGCATCTACGACTCAAAAATATGAGCAGCGGGGGATAATATGTACATAGAAATCTTACGGCTTTAAAGTTACGGTTATAAAGATGTCTTACTGTTCTATGAAAATCACCCTCCTTTGAGAGGTACCTGGGTGGCTCGGTCAGTTGGGTGTCTGACTTTGGCTCAGGTCATGATCTCATGGTTCGTGAGTTCAAGCCCCGGGTCGGACTCTTTGCTGTCATCACAGAGCCTGCTTCAGATCTTCTGTCTCCCTCTCTCCTCTGTCCCTCCCCAGATTGTGCTTTTTCTCTGTTTCACTCAAAATAGATAAATAAACTTAAAGTAAATATTAAAAAAAATTTTTGATCACTCTATTTTGAAATAGGAAAACATGCCACAGGCCCTGTTTCTGTATGATTACGTGTAAATATAAGATAATGCCATCACCATGTGGGTCTTGATGACATCTTTCCTGAACAATTGCTAGAAGCCCTTGACCTCCCTCCTACCAGGCACTCCCTCCTCAACCGAGTTAATATGTAAGTGAATCAACTCAATAAAGAATGATCTAATCATATCGCTTCTTTGCTAAAATTATCTAATCAATTTTCATGGTCTCAAAAAGAAAAAAACTACAAAATCTATACGTATTTGGCATACATTCAATCCTCACAATGGTATTTGCAGTCCAGAGACCCAGAGAAGAGTTGCAGTTGAGTCTGAAGGCCATTGGCTGGCAGAACTCACTCTTGCGTAGAAGAGGTCAGTCTTTTGTTCTATTCGGAATTTAAGTGATTGGATGAGGCCCACACACATTACGGTGATCTGCTTTACTAGAAGTCCACTGATTTAAACATGAATGCCATCCAAAAACACCCTCGCAGAAATACCCCGAATAATGTTGGAGGAAATATTTGAGTAATGTGGCCCAGCCAAGTTGACACATAAAATTAACCATCAACTGGCCCCATAGCTTCATTTTCTGCTTCTTTGATCACACTGACGCCTCCTCTCCTGTCTGTGTGTCTTCTCCTCTGAGTGTGTGTCTTATAAGTGACTACATTTAGAACCCCCCTGGATAATCCAGGATAAGATCCTTATTGCATGATTTTCAATTTAATTATATTTGCAAGGCCCGTATTTCCAGACAGGGTAACATTAACCTTTTTCCCATACAAAGTGAGATGTGCAGTGCCCAGGGATTAGGATGTAGACATATCATCTTGGGGGCCACCTTTCAACACACTGTATTCCTTCATCCGAAAGTAGTGTCCTATTCTTCTAAAGGTTCATACGACATGTCCATAGGTATCTATTTTGGGTTATATCGTTTCACACATTCAAAAAAAAAAAACACACGTATCAGTCACCCTATTCCATGGCAGACACTGTGCCTACTGCCCTGATCGCAAAGAAGACTCGCCACGAATCGTAACAAAATCATTAAGCTCCTACGAAATGCCAATTTTTCTGGATGCTATATTATACCCTATGGCAGTATACGATCATTCAAAACTCTCTATCCTGATGAAGATCTGTTTAATCCTCATGGATGGATGAACACACGCATGAATTAATTAATAGCTAAACAGTGTGCTTTGGAAAGCCAAGACAAGAAGCAACTCTCTTGATGGAGGAACTACATAAGGGCTGAGTCTGATTCTTGAAAGGAGTTCAGAGGTGAGGTGAGGGCAGAAAAAGCCCTCAGATGCCCTGAATGGTATGATCATACTTGGCTGATCTGTCCTAGACTTCATGATCCTCGAGCAAAGATCCTTGCTCTGTTTTTATACTTCTATCACTTTTATGTTGAATCCAATGTCTTGGACAGAGAATATTCTCAAGCCTTGGTGACTGTCTAGACTATTGTGCTCTTCCTTATGGTAGACACTAGCCCCCAATGGCTGTTTAAATTTTAATTAAATGAAGTCAAAACTTCAGTTCCTTAGTTGCACTGGCAGCGTTTCAGCTGCCCCAGAGCCACGTGTGGCTGGTGGCCACTGTCCTGGAGCGTGCAGATAATGAATATAACCAGCCTTGCAGAAAGTTCCACTGGGCAGTACTGGTCTAGAATGAAGGAATGAACCGGTGACAGTGTCCAAAATGTTAGCCCTGAACAATTCCTTGTATTTCATGAATCCAGTGTCCTCATTTTACATTCGGAGACACCAAAATCCACCCAGGCAGAGCAACTGCCAAATTTTCATAGTGAGTTGGTTCCTGGTATGTTGATACCCCATGATGGGTTGGAGTCTTTCCTCTGCGCCTCGCTTCTACTGAATTGTGCTACACACGGTGTTCACTCTAATGATTTCCAAGAGGACAAGTTTTATTGTGAAGTAGTCTCTCAAAGCAAAATTCCCTAAGGTCTTGCTGGGCAATGTGGGTGAGAAATTTACAAGACCAGCTTGGATAGCTGAACCAAAGCCTATGCAGTTCTCAGATGAATCAGGATGCTTGATTTGATCAAGGACTGGGTCTAGTCACGTCACCTGCTGAAAACCAACCCTCCAACCAAGAGTGCCAGTGACTAATCATCAGAGATGTGGAAAGAACACTGAGAAAGAGGAGAAGGGTCAGTAAATTACAGCACAAGGCCTTGCATTAGAAGGGCTTGAGCTCACGTTCCATTTCTCCTCCATTTGCACCATAGCTTTGGTAGATTTCCTTTTTACATTGAGATTGTTTCCTTATCTGCAAAATGGGAATAGTGACACCAATATCATTAAGTGGTTTTGCATGTTAAATACCGATCACTACCTTAGTCCGTTCTCTCTGCCGTAACAAAATTCACAGACTGGGTAGCTTACCAAAAACAGAAACTTACAGCTCACGCTTCTGGAGGCTGGCTGTCTTCAAGGTGCCAGAATGGTTGCCTTCAAGCAAGGACCCTCTCCTCGGTTCCTCATGGCTGCTTTCTCACTGTGTCTCCCCATGATGGAAGGGGCTAGGGATCTCTCTGGAACCTCTTTCATAAGGTACTAATCCCATCCATGAGGCCTCCACCTTCATGATCTAAGCACTTCCCAAAACCTAACTTCTTAATACCATTATCTTTAAGGGTTAAGAGTCAACACATGAATTGGGGGAGAGGCAAAAACATTCAAATCATGGCATTACATAGCAATATAATTTACACTAATTATTGTTATGCTATAAGAAGAAGATTAAGGAGGAGGAGGAGGAAGACCATTAGAAAAGCAGATACAGATGTAATAATAATAAAGACCAATGCTTATAGAGAACTCATCATGCACCAAGCATTGAGCTAAATGCTTCTGCATATATTAATCCCTTCAATGCTCACAACAAACTCATGAGAAAGGTATGAATATTATCCTTGTTTCACGTATCCAGTCACTGGGGCCCAGAGTGACTTATCTAGATCCTCACTGGTAAATAAATAGGGAAAAATCAAACCCAGACAGCCGGGCCCCGGAAAGTATGCTGTTAAATACCCTGATTCCAAGTGGGAGAGGCCCTGCCTGTAGAGTGAAGGACTTCTCCGGTCTCTCCACCCAACAGGAGCTGATGAATGACTCTTTGTTGAGAGGCTACCCTGGAACTTAGAAATTCAGCTGGAAAAGCTGAAACCCAGAATGCCACAGGACTTGGGTTCCAGCCTAATGTGATGGTTCAGACCACCTGGTTCCCTACGGGCTGCGCCTGGATCATTCCCAGGTGCTGCTCTGCATTTTCTGTTTAGACTCTTTGCCAGTGCAGCGCTGACATTTGGTCAAGCTGAAATGCCAACAGCCACAGTTGGGGCTTGTTTCAATCCTCCTGAGCTAGTTCTTGTTTTCGAAGCTTCATAGGTTGCTGAAACCAAACATCCTACCTAATAATTTTAACTTTGCAAAAAGCATCTCCGGTGGAAGAGTGCCCACATCCAGTCTTCGCTGGTCCATGTATGTCATAAATATTTATGGCAGGCTACATGGGCCAAGAACGGTGCACACAGACACATTTCAGGCCAATCTCTTCCGGAAGAAGCTCACAGCTGGTGACAGACGTGGACGTGGAAACAGTCAACTCCAGCCTTTTAAATTTTGTGAGAAAAGCCTGTATAGGGACTGGAGGAATCACAAAGGGGAGAGTGACCCATCCTCTCTGAGAGGCCACCGAGAATTTAATCGGCTTCCCAATGAGTTTCTTTTCAGATGACGTCCCCGCCTCTTTCTCGGGAATAGTTGCATAAGGTTGCATAGAGTCAAGTTTGCCCCTGGCTTCCTGAGATGCGTGAATTTCTTTTCTCAAGTCTCTGTTTTGAGAAACATGAATGAACATTTGCATTGGTTAAGGTCTGGCTGGCCGCCCTATTTGGCTTAACCGAAATTTTGAAGCCAAATTCTGAGGGGTGGGTTATTTTTTCCAATTCCTTAATTAAACAGCTAGAAAGCACCATGAGATTCATTCATCTTTGTATCTTTTCAAATGACTTTCACTGAAAGGGCCACTATGTTGAAGTCACCGCTTTTCTTTAAATAAGATTTCTACTGTGTGCCGTAGCTGTTTATTTTTATAGTTCTGTGTATTTGACCTTGTGTGTGTGCCCTGACATGACTTTATTGCAAAAGGGTTTGGCTTCTAAATCTAAATAATAAATAATATCTGGTGGTAACAGGAGGAAAAGAACTATCGGGACTGTCTGTTCCCTCCAAAATTATAATCACGAAAATGAAAAAATATGAGAGGGCTCACGTAAATGAGTGGCCACGGGGCGCAGCACAAGATGCTAAAACCCTTGAATAGAATTGGGGGGAATCAGGCTTGCGAAGTATGTCAACTATATCAGGAACTACCGCTGGTACTTTAGGATATAAATCTTAGCCGAGCAAACGCCACGAAAGAGGAGAAAAACGCAAGCTCAGAGATGTGAAGAAAGTCCCTAATGTTACCTAGCGGGCAGGTCATAGGGTCGGCGGCGGAACCTGTCTTAGTGGCTTTTGCCTATTCCATTTTGCCACACGGCTTCATTGTTCGAAGTCATCTCTGTCACGAAACTGGCCAAAAAGGATGTCCCAGGAATTTGGAGTAAGGAATCATAAGCTCTTAAGGGTTGACGGCATTCGTTCATGGATGGTCTGTTCGCACCCCAGAATTCCCTTCCGTCATTCACTTTTCTTTGATGCGCCCCGTTGTTAGAAATACATCGTCGCCTGGCTCCCACTTCCAGCGGTACTAGAAGTAGCAGACCAACATTCCCGCCGTGCAAAACTAGAAAAGCCAGATCAAAAAGCCGGCGAGTCATTACTGAGGCAACCAACATCTGAGGAGGTGAAACCAGAGAAGGAAAGGGGTCTCCCAGGAATGCCAGGATTGATGGGCCGTCACCAGAGTCCTGCCCGCCACGGCCTGCCCACAGCCTGCCTAATGCTGCCGCCCGTCATGAAAGGTTCAAGCCTCCCCCACCCCTCGTGGCTTCACACCGTCCCCTGGCCTCCGCAGTCCCGGCCTCCGCAGTTTCCGCATCGTCGCTCTTGCCCAAAAGGGCCTGGCATGTCGGCATCGTCTGCTGGCAGGCTCTCATCTGGGGACGACGCCTGCCGCCACAGAGCTCCTCGTGGATGCCAATCCCTTCTTCCCCTCCCACCCCACTGCTCTCTTCTGTCCCTTCTTGGTGCAGGGACATGGTCAGGTGCTGAGGTCCTGTCTCTATCAGCTCAGGCATCACAGCAAAACACTGCAGGCTGGAAGCAGCAGATGTTTACTTCCTCACACTTCTGCAGGCTGGAACTCCATGGTCAAGGCGTAAGCAAATTCGGTTTCTGGGGAGAGCTCTCTTCCTGGCTTGACCCTGTCTTCTTGCTGTGACCTCCCGTGGCCATTCCTCAGTGGAAAGGAAAATCTTTGGTGCCCCTTCCTCTTCTTGTAAGATCACCAGTCCTATCAGATCAGGGCCCCACCCTTATGGCCTCATCTAACCTTTCTACCTCCCTAACGGCCCCATCTCCCAGTACAGCCACGTTGGGGGTTCCGGCTTCAGCATACGAATTCGGCGGGACACAATGCAGTCCATAAAAGATACGGATGGAATAAACTCATTCTTTCGGCTTCCTTACCTCTTCCTTAATAATCATCTTCTAAGCCAGTTCTAGTGTTTTTTGTTATTCGATCCAGTGATGGAACTAAAAGAATGAATAACTTCAGAGACACGAAACTTCACTTAAGAGATGAAGAAGAAAAGGGGCGCCTGGGTGGCTCGGTCGGTTGACCATCCAACTCCGGCTCAGGTCATGATCTCACGGTTCCTGGGTTCAAGCCCTGCTTCAGGCTCCGTGCTGACAGCCTGGAACCTGCTTCAGATTCTGTGTCTCCCTCTCTCTGTGCCCCTCCCCTACCCGTGCTCTGTCTCTCTCAAAAATAAACATTTAGAACAATTTTTAAAAAGAGACCAAGAAGAATGATTGTAAGAAAATAAAAAAAAAAGTCTCTCAGATTGTTAATTATTTTCATTCGTTTCCTCAAGTTTTATTATTCAATAATTTGCTAAAGCAGATGGTTTGCCTAAGATAGCTTATCGCCATCAGCTGATAAGGTTCAAACCAAAGTGATAAAAATTGGTAAGAGGAGCAGTATTTATTATTTATTATTACTGAGGCCCTAGCAGGTGTTAAGTACCTGTGTTATGTGCTTTCTGTTACTTTTAATCATCAAAACAACTCTGAAAAACAGGCATTTGTTTTCCCATTTTACATACTGTAGATAAAGAACTTTGAGTTCAGTATTGAGTGATGTGTCCCAATTCACACGGCAGATAAATAGCTCACCGCCATGATTAAAACCACGTCTGTTTGATTCTCAAACTAATATGCTTGCCATGTAAGGGAACACCTAGAAGTTGGTACAGTAACTGTTGGGCTTTATAAAATATCAAAAATGGCTTGCAAACCTCTCTGTCAGTATCATACAGATGCCTGTAGGGCCTGGAAATCTATCACAGGAAACTCTGGTCATATTCAGCGCCTTTTTACAAATAAGAAAACTAAGGTCCAGAGAACAGGGCCGCCTTATGATTTTCTTGGACTCTAGGTACCTCGGTGTTCGTGGGATTCTTCATCTATAAGAAATTATTAAAAATTACTATTTATGGGGCTCCTGGGTGGCTCAGTCGGTTAAGCATCCAACTTTGGCTCAGGTCATGATCTCACAATTCATGAGTCCGAGCCCCACATCAGGCTCTGTGCTGAGCCTGTTCAGATTCTGTGTCTCCTTCTCTCTCTCTGCCCCTCTCCTGCTCTCTCTCTCTCTCAGATATAAATAAACATTTAATTAAAAAAAATTTTTAATGTTTCTTTATTTCTGAGAGAGAGAGAGGGAGGGAGAGAGAGAGAGAGCATGAGCGGGGGAGGAGCAGAGAAAGGGAAACCCAGAATCCAAAACAGGCTCCAGGCTCTGAGCTGTCAGCACAGAGCCGGACGCGGGGCTCGAACCCACGAACTGCGAGATCATGACCCGAGTGGAAGTCGGACGCTTAGCCGACTGAGCCACCCAGGTGCCCCAACATTTGATTTTTTTAAATTACTACTTAACATTGTAGAGTTGCAAAAACAAATATTCCATGTTAGAGCATTTTCTTTGACCCAAAAGTTCATTTTTTCCTTCTGATTTTGCAAAAAGAAATTGAAACATTTTGTGGATCCCTGCAAGCTCAGCACTGTGCTTCTTATGCCCAGTGGATCATTTGGTCGTGCCAGAGACATTGAGCAATTTTCAGATTACTTTCCTGGTTCTCTAGACCTATATGTTTTCATGAAATGAGAATATTACATAGAGTATATGACTTTTATATGATTATAATATTATATAATTAGAACATTATATATACAGAGAGAGAGAGAGAGAGAATGAGAGAGAGGGAGACAGAGAGATTTATCTGAAGGAATTAGCTCACACGATTGTGAACTGTGGGGGCTGATAAATCCCAGGGTCTGCTGTCTGCCAGGAGGGGAGTAGGTGCAGTTCAAAGGCCTGGGGGCAGGAAAGGCAATGAACCTATAGATTTCAGTCCAGGTCTGCAAGCCTGAGAGCCAGGAGGACTTAGGGCAGGAGAAGATTAATGTCACAGCTTGGAAGTCAGGCAGAAAGCAACTTCAGCCTTCTATCTACCTGTTCGTTCTATTCAGGCTCTAGGGGGATTCGATGATACCCGCTAGCGTTGGGGAGGCCAAGGGCTCTCCCCAGGCCACCACTTAAGTGCTAATCTTATCCTGAAACAGCCTCACAGACACACACAGAAACAAGGTTTGGCTGGACATTTGGGCATCCCACGGCCTAGTCAAGTTGGGGTATGAAATTCATCACCCCAACCAAGTACTGTTCTTCATCTGTGTTTTAGATCCCATCAAAGCTTAACGAGTCATGCGGGACATATTCTTTATATTTTACGTCCTTTTCACTTCATATCGACTCTGTATTTGTTTCTATCCTTTCACACATAGATATTAAATTTTTTAGAATAATTTTTGCCAAACACAAATAGAATAATCTTCCGCTCCGTGAGCCCGAGCTGCGTCGCTGAACAAAGAAAGGCAAGTGTATAAGGAGGACGAGGGTGAGGCTGGGTGGAGGCAGGGAGCAGCAGCAGAGGCCGACCCACGAGGTCGCTACAAGTGCAACTGGCTTTGAGTAAATCGTCTTCACTTTACTCTTAAATCCTTTCTCTTTAAGACGTAATTAGAACCATCTGCTAGCCTCTCTTGGTTCGCTGAGGCTAATCCCTGTTTACTGTAAATGTCTAAATGTGTATGGAAACCCAAGGGTGGAAGGTGGCTGGTGAAAAAAAAAAAACAAAAACAAACCACATACAGACACACACACACACACACACACACACACACACACACAATGCTTCACAAAGAACCAAGGAAGCCCAGTAATCACTGGTGTCCTCCTGGAAGTGAGACATCATAGTACTTAATCCCACCAATGCCAGAGGTGTTGATTCATACAAATGGCTGCCACATGTTCTACAAGATTGAGGTTGTATTTCTGCTGGGGATATGTTCCCAGGAAGTCCAGATGGTTCTGCCCGCAAGTCCGGAGTCCCCTTGTACCCCCCCTGCCCCCGCAGAGGGAGCCCCACCGGCCTAGGTGGGAAAGGCGAATCTACCTGGGGCGGACCGCCTGCATGGGCAGCGGGAACCCAGAGCCCCTCCGTCACCCCCAGCCAACGCCGCACACACATGCCACCTGCATGTGGTATTCCGCCCTTTCATTCCTCGTCGCACACGTGTGGGGTCCTTTTTCACCAGGGATGACCTAAAACAAATGGCCAGTCAAAATCCAACATGAGACGAACAGATTCCAAATCTCAAATGGCCTCAACTGCTTCTGCAGCTGTTTCAGTAAAATTCTTCCCCACGGACACCAACAGCTTCCTTCTGTCCCCAACCTGTTTAACAGTAAATCCTCCCTTCTGCCTCAGATGACCCTGCAGCCTATAATCCCCTTGCCACCCTGCTTAGCCCCATCCTCTCGTTAATCCCCCTTTCTTCTATGGAAAAGCTCAGGAAGACTTCAATGTTTCCAAAGTTCTCTGGGAACCTCACGCTCACCTCCCTTGTCAGGGAAAACTTCATCATGTAAGAAACAAAACGGTGGAAGGACATCTGACTCAGTGAACAAAAGAAGAGCTCGGATTAGAGGCCAAGAGGGGTTCACCTGCTGTCTCTGGTGCTAGTTTTCTCTGTGACTTTGGGCGAAGGATTCCCTGAAGTTGTGTAATGCACACTCTCTATCACCGTATGCCGTGTAGAGACACATCCATGAAATGGGGGTGATACTACCTGACTCATACAATTATGGAGAAGACATACCTAATGTGAAAATGGCCTAGTAATAGTAAGGCAAAAGATGCCATTAACCTGACTGCCAGTTTTTTTAGCCATGTTCACAAAAATCGCAATGAACTAGATAGCTTTGTCTTGAAAGCTTGTTTTGTTTTGTTTCCTAAGGATGTGAACGCATCATATAGTGCAGAAATGCAAAGACGATCGTCGATCCAATATCCTTATTGTATGTCCTGAACTACGTTGCTTCCTAAAGGAACTTAATGACTTTCTGAGTCATTTGGTTAGATTTTGTTGCAATGAATTGACTCACTGGGTCTAATCTTCATATGTCTGTTACCCAGGGCTTGGTGCAGATCGTAAGAGCTGCACATACAGGGCGGCCGTCACACCCTCCCACGGGACTGGAGAGAGTGAAGCTAGTGGGCGCTTGTAGGAGAGATAGTTGTTCCCTGGACAAACTCTCCAAAATTGCCTTTTCTGCAACACATTTTTGAGTTTGCAGTTGCCGCGATGAAATCTCTGTCCTTGACCACAGACAACGAGAAGACGTCGCATGTGCTATGCAATTGGATGCTGAGAAGCATGGAGATGGCCATCCATACGCTGTGCCTTTTGGACATCTCCTATGTCACCAAGCACAGATTCCGGGCTCTGATATCAGAACAGGCTCGGCCTCTGCCTCTGAGCTTTCCCCACGATTACTTCTCAAGTTGGTTGCGATGGAGACAAATTAATAGGCTCCCCCCTGCTTTCGTTTCCAGGAGGCTTCTCCATCTGCTTTGCGAACACAAAGAGTTTGGTCTTCCTAGTGGGTTCAGCCTTCATTTGTCTCTTCATATTGTAAACTCAGTATAGCATGTTCGGGATTTAATGCCCTTCTCTCGGCCACCTCGCCCCTGGGAGCAGCTCGGCACATCGCCTGCACAATGTAGAAGAGCCCTAAAAATGTTAGCTGTTAGTATTCAACATTGCTGAGTGTCCTGAGAGAGCAAGGAGAAGCCATAGTGCCTCTAATGACCTGGCTTCAAAAGTGATACACTGCCACCTCCACAAAACACTGTCACACAACCGGCTTTGACTCAGTAAATACCAGGCCACCACATAGGGCGTAAATACCAGGAGGAGAGGATCCTTGGAAATTGGCTACAGCATATATTGTCACACTTTATTTATTTATTTATTTATTTATTTATTTATTTTTAACGTTTATTTTTGAGACAGAGAGAGAGAGAGAGCATAAGAGGAAGAGGGACAGAGAGAAAGAGGGAAACACAGAATCTGAAGCAGACTCCAGGCTCTGAGCTGTCAACATAAGCCTGATACGGGGCTTGAACCCACAAACCAAGAGATCATGACCTGAGCTGAAATTGGACGCTTAACTGACTGAGCCACCCAGGTGACCCTATTGTCACACATTTTTAAATTGGCATCTGAAATATTTTCTTTAAATTTTTTTGTTTTTTAGTGTGTATTTACTTTACAGAGAGAGAGAGAGAGAGAGCATGAGCAGGGGAGGGGCAGAGAGAGACAGAGACACAGAATCCCAAGCAGGCTCCAGGCTCTGAGCTGTCACCACAGAGCCCGAGGCGGGGCTTGAACGCGCGAACCGCGAGATCATGACTTGAGCTGAAGTCAGATGCTTCACCGACTGAGCCACCCAGGTGCCCCTGAAACATTTTCATATGTTTAGATAGCTGCAAATGTTACCCTTACGTATTATATGCTATCCAAATGTATAGTTATGTTAATGTATATTGTGGAAATATAAATATATTTTCATGAAAACCCTGGCTCTGTAGATTTCACTCCCTCCATATAGGCAGATGTCCACCATAATACCAACTAGAAAAGAAACGTGGCCTCATTTTAAAACTTCGAATAAAAATGTTGATATGCATGGCTGTCGAAATAAGCTCCCCAGGTCTCGTCCTAACAAAAGGAAAGAGAAAGGAGAGAGAGAGAGAGAGAGAGAGAGCGCCACGCAGGCTTCCCGTGAATTGGTTCCCTAGATTCCATCAGGCTTTCACAATTCTTCTGGATGCTCTCTGCTTCGCACTCCTTCAGAGAGGTGCACTTTCAGATTCTCTCTCTCTCTCTCTCTCTCTCTCTCTTTTTAAAGTCTGGACTATTTTTACACCCTGGGACAATGCTCGACGAAAAGATTCTAAATGGGCAGAGCTTGATTGCAGGAGAAGGGAGGCCACGGAAGGCAGGTGGCGGAGGAGATGCCGTGGGCACCACAATCCCTTTAAGCCCATCAGTGTTGGGAGCCATACGTATGCCATGGGTCTGAATGCTGACTGAGAGCTGCCCTTGTCCCCATAGCCTTGGAAGGGGTCACGCGACCTCCAGTCTGAAGACACAGCTTCACCTGTGCCATGCAAAGAGGCCAGGAAGGGCTTCTTTATCATGGGCTGGCACATTCTTCGTGGCAGGAGCCACGAATCCCACGCCTTTAAGACCCCAGTGCCGGCTCAGAGCAGACCGCTGATGGGAGCTGGGAGACGTGGCAATACCACGCCTGCCCCAATTCTCCCCCCCATCCGTGGCCGGCATCACGGACTGTGCACGGTTTTCAACAGAGCTGACTTGTGGCCTCGGAATCCTTCTCGATACAACCTCAGGAGGCTTTTTCAACCTATCGACTTAGCGCTCCAGGTTTCTCCGAGGGACTGGCACCAACCCCACCCCGGGCCCACACCGCCACCAGAAGCCACAGGGTGCACCCTGCCGATTCCCACTGCACCCTGCCTTCCTGGGAGACCCTGCACTCAATTAAAAAAAAAAAATTGCCTTGCAATTACCCAGACTTTAGGACCTGCTCTGGCCCATAGAATGCAGGGCAGGTAGTCCTGTGGCTTTGATGAGCATTTGGAGAAACTCAGAGAAAAGAAGGAAAGAAACAGAAGCCTTTTATTCTTCTGTAACAGGGAGTAGGTTGTGGAGGTGCTTGGAGTTTTCCAATGCTCTGAGTTTCCCCCAGGCGTCCACTGCTCTCTTTAAAGAAGGACCCAGTGTATAGGTTTGCAGCAAACATGAGGAAGAACATGAGCAAACATGGGGAAGGCAGACATGAGTGCCTGTTGGAGGACTCCCCTTTGTCACCTGGTTTATTCCCTGGTGAAATGGCCTTTCTGCTTTAAGCCCATTTTGTCCTCCTCCTCATCTCCAGCACAGATGAGAGCATGTGGCTGGGATGGTGCTTCAGGAGAAGGAGTGGTCTGTATCTTGAGATGCCGGGGACCTCAGAGAAATTCAGCAGAACCACCCCACCTGTCGGCATCGATTGCCAGACTCTTCTGAGGATCTCACTGTGGTGTTGATATACTTATAACTAAATTACGATCATCAGCTTTCATCTGCTGCATATGTTATATGCATGTAGGATACGTAGCAGGTGATTATGATCAGTTGGGCAATATTCACATTGGGAACTGCAAAGAAAGACTTATTTCTCGAGTCAAGCTATGCACACAATACATGCACCCTCCGGGGCGCAGACACGCTATGGTTCCGTCTTCTGCTCACTCTGCAGGGACATAAAAGGGACAGTCCCTGAACTTCTATCTCCCCATCCATAAAGCAAAAGCTGTGAGATCATACTGGAGTCTCTGGGATCCCTTGTCCCCTCTCCAACTTTTGATGCTCTTACACTCTACATCAAAGTGAAAACTCCCAATGTCTCATCTCAATGGGATTGTTACCAGCCTTTTTAAAGCCTTCGAGGCCAGCTATCCTGCCAGTATTACTCAGAATTTGTCAGGAGTACTCAGCACTTAGTAGGTGTCAAATAAGTAGTTGTTGAATGAATGAACACATTACAGAAGGTGATTAGGGCAGCACTAGAGTAGGACACGATATCGGAGCAGGATTTAGACCCTGGGCTGACAGTGAATCATGCAGATGGTGCTTCTTGCCAGCAATGTCCCAATCGCTAACAGAGGATAAACCCAAGCAGTGACATGACTCCTGTGACCTGGTCCTTCTAGAAATATCAGCCAGGCCATTTCCTCAAGTCACATGGTAGGCCCTGGGACCGGACTCCGTTCACATCCTTAGGAATGCGAGCTCTTGTCTTCCCAGGGACCCTCAGATACACAGCCCATTGCTAATGTCCTCTGGGGAGCAGCTATGGGAACCTCGCGCTTACAGGAAGGAAGAAGGTTCAGGGAAGGCCACGATCCACAGCTATTTTCAGCCTGAGTTCTCTCCGTTCAAGCAGAGGTCACACTTCTTTCTCGAAGGCAGAGGAGCCTCAAAGCTGGCATGGGTTTAATCAAAAGATTACCAGCTTGGGATTTGGTAAAAGTGGCCTTCCTCCTACATCTATTCAATTTATGTCCTGAAGCTTTGGCCTTTCAGTCTTTAAAATTCATCTGTTCAGAAACTATGGAGAACCTCCTACTTGCCTAGAGCACTTCTAGATGCTGAAGATAAGGTTATTAAAAAAAATAGTCCCTATTTTCATAAAACCTTTAGTGGCAGGAAACAGGCGATAATCCAATAAAAATAAAGTATGGCAGGTGATAGCATACGGGGAAAATGATAAGGGAGAGTATAAAAAGATAGATAAGAGGAAGACTTGCTGTTTTATAGAGGCTGGTCAAGGAAGGTGATGGGAACTGCAATGCCTGGGGTCTCGTGGACTGAACTGGGCAAGGGGGAGCTGGAAAACGTCCAGAGGAAGTGCATGCTGGGAAGTACAAAGGCTCCCAAGGCAGGAGTAGAGCTGTGTGTTCCTCTGAGGAACAGAGAGCAAGTTATCAGGGCTGGGGAGGAATCATCAACCGGGAGAGGAGCCCCTGTGAGTCATGGCCAGAACTTGGTATTTCCTTCTGAGTGGGGTGGAAAGAAAGCCGCAGGAGGCTTTGGACAGTGCAAGCAGCATAGACCTCAAGGTCAAAGCAAAGAGAACAATTAAGAGAAGTAGTCAGATTCCGCATATTTGACAGGATGGGCCCATTGACTTAATCTAGGGTTTGAGAGAAAGAACATAGTTAAGCTTGACTGCAAGATTTCAGGTCTGAGCAACTGGGGAAAAAAATTTGCGATTCACTGGAACACTTGAGATTGTTTATTTTTTTAAAAAAAAGCCATTTTATAAACATGGGAGAGTGAAGTTTGGGGCCTATTACTTTTAAGATTCCTATGAGAAATCCAGATGGACATGTTGAGTAGATATTTGAGTATATGAGTCTGGAGACCAGGAGAGAATCCTAGGTTGGTCGTGTAGTCTTTCCGAAGCAGGCTATCTCACCTGAATCGCAGAACACAAAAAATAGTTTCTCAATTCTCCCAATGATCATTCATGAATGTCAAACGCATCCCAGACTTACTGCATTAGAAACTGAGGGTGAGGAGCACATAATTAAGTCCTCCAATCATTTCGAACCCTTGGCTCAATGCCTTAGGACGCCGGTGGTTTAATTTCTTTTGAACGCTGAATGAGGGAGCCATGAAACTACAAAATGAGGGGATCGTAGTTAATGATACTCTGTAAAAGTAAAGCCTTTTCTACCGAACCTTCTATCAAGGCAAAAGGTTCAAATAAGCCATTGGCTTTCATGTATTTGTGTGTTTCTAATCGACTCAAGGTATCCAAATTGGCACTCTGACATTGCCTTGTGCAGCGGGTGATGGTATGGATATACGTACTCTGTGTGAGGTTAACATGAGAGGAGGTGCCTTGAAACATGGTCATAAGGATAGCGGAAACAGCTCATAGACTCAACATTCTTTTAAGAGCAAACATACTCTCTCCTGAATCTGCCTGTTGGAGAGGGCATCCTTAGAGAAGTATGAAATCCAGCCTTAATCCATGGGTTTTACATGTTTTAAGCTAATCTACAAATCATTTCCATTCCCAAAGGAGTAATATGAGCCATATCAGAGGGTAGTGTTCATTCACTCAATAGAGATATATGCTATGTGCTAAAGACCGGTTTTTTTATTTAAAGTTTTTTTTTAAATTTTTTTATTAAAAAAAATGAAAAGAAAGTATAGAGTTGCCTAACTGCGTTGGCACAGTTAGTTGTAGCTGCTAGGCGTTCTCAACGCTCCCTGTCTTGTTCCAACTCCAGATGCTCCGTGTTCTAGATGGTTGAACCTTCAGCGCATTGCTTAGTTGGGTTCATGGGTTTCAGTTTTCTTCATCTGTCAAATGGGTATAATAATGACAACAGCTACCTCCAAAGGAGCTGGTCGTTATCATAAGGGACATGGTGTCATTAAAACGTTATCTTTTCATAGAGCTATATGTGTGTGTGTGTGTGTGTGTGTGTGTGTGTGTGTGTGTGTATTGCTCAGTTGAGAAAGAGAGGACAACTCTGGAGTTTATAATTGTATGAGCCACATCTGGAACAATATCTAGCACTTAATATGTATGCATTCAGTAAATAAGTCTCTCTACATGTATCTAATCTGCACATTTCACATGAAGGGAATCATACAATATCTAGTCCTTTATGACTGACTTCTCTCACTTAGCTTAATGTTTCATAGTGCATCCGTATGGTCGCGCATACCTGTATTTCATTTCTTTTTATTTCTGAATCATATCCCATTGCATGGATATCAACATTTCATTATCCACTCACCCACTGATGGGCATTTGGTTGATTCCAAATTTTGGCAATTGCAAGTAACGTGACTATGAATAAAGGGGTCAGGCACAAGTCTTAATATAGACATATGCCTTCATTTTTCTTGGTAACACACCTAGAAGTGAAATTGTTGAATTATATGATAACTCCACATTTAACCATCTAAGGAATTGCCAAACTATTTTCCAAAGTGACTGTACCATTTTACATTCCCGCTAGTGATACAGAAGGCCTCCACTTTCTCCACATCATCACCAAGATTTCTAATTACCGAAATTCTTGGTATTTATATTTAACACCCCAATTTTTAGCACATCTTCTTTTCCAATACGCGCATTTAAGGCAATAAACTTTCCCCGTGAAAACTGATTTGGCTACGTTGTCATGTTTTCTTTTTTTTTTCATCGTTTATTTTTTATTTTTGGGACAGAGAGAGACAGAGCATGAACGGGGGAGGGGCAGAGAGAGAGGGAGACACAGAATCGGAAACAGGCTCCAGGCTCTGAGCCATCAGCCCAGAGCCTGACACGGGGCTCGAACTCCCGGACCGCGAGATCGTGACCTGGCTGAAGTCGGACGCTTAACCGACTGCGCCACCCAGGCGCCCCATGTTTTCTTTTTTTATGTTGTATTCTGTTTCCATTTAATTAATAACATTCTTGAGGCTTTCTTTGACTATCTACATGTAGATTCCTTAATTTCCAGATTTACTGTGGAAAGGGGACATACTTTGTGTGATTTACTACTTAACTTTATTGAGGCTGATTTTACTGCCTGGTATTAAGAGGTATGATCCAAAAGAATGTCCAATAAATAATTATTAAATATAGGGTTTGATATTTGGGCATTAGGACACATTTTCCAATCATGTTTATCAAACATTGTGTAAATATGCTATCTGATTACTGATTGTTGCCCACTTTTTCTGCCAGTTACTGCGAGAGGAGTGTTAAAATCTCCCAGTGTGATGGTTGGTTTGTGTATTTCACGTGAGATTATGCCAGTTCGGTTTCACACATTTTGAGGTAATATTTTAGGTGCGTTTTGAATTAAAAATGGGTAGGTTTTTGTTTTTAACATTTTGTCATTAGGAAGTGACCATTACAATTAGTAAGGCTTCTTTTTGCCAAACAAACTGTTGAATGTAATATAGACCAGCATTCTTTCCATAGCTATTTCCATAACATTTTTCTTTTCTTTCTCTATACCTTTATAGATGTCGAAAACACTTGCAAAGGGCACATAGTCTTATAGTCTTCCTCTCTTAACCAGTGTTTAATTCATTTACACTGGGACTTAAATTTAATATACTTACTGTAACTTTTAAAATTGTGCCCACTCGGGGCGCCTGGGTGGCTCAGTCGGTTAAGCAGCCAATTTCGGCTCAGGTCATGATCTCGCGGTCCGTGAGTTCAAGCCCCGCATCGGGCTCTGTGCTGACAGCTCAGAGCCTGGAGCCTGTTTCAGATTCTGTCTCCCTCTCTCTGACCCTCCTCCGTTCATGCTCTGTCTCTCTCTGTCTCAAAAATAAATAAACGTTAAAATTTTTTTTTTAATTGTTCCCACTAGCCTATGGTTTCTTTTTCTCTTTTGCTACCTACCCCAGGATCTTTTTAATTATTATGTTTGCCTCTGTTATCAAGTTTGTGTTAGAGAACAATTACCAGCTGACACAAGGCAAATTAGCTTACTTTGATGTGAGTTTAATTTTAAAGGGACTATTTAAAAAGCAGTGGGAAGGGGCGCCTGGGTGGCTCAGTCGGTAAGCGTCCGACTTCAGCTCAGGTCATGATCTCACGGTTGGTGGGTTCGAGCCCCGCATCGGGCTCTGTGCTGACAGCCTGGAGCCTGTTTCAGATTCGTGTCTCCCTTTCCCTCTGCTCCTCCCCTGTTTGTGCTCATTCTCTCTCTCTCTCTCTCTAAATAAACATTTAAAGTAATGAGAGAAGAGAACAGTTACTAGAATCTACAGACAGAAAAGTCTGATAGAGAGGGCTGCCTGATGAAAGTGGAGATCTTGACCCAGGGAAGCAGCCAGACATCCAGGCATCAGAGGAAATAAAAATCCTAGCATCACACCCAACCTCAACCTCTCATTCTCCTTCCCCCTGTGTTCTCCCTCTGGCTGTCCCCCAATCAGAAGCCAGAGGCCGGGGTGCCCACTGATGCAGCCCAAACAGTTCACCCTCCTAGGCGCCACACAGCGCGCGGATGAGTCAAGAATGGCCCTGGAGTAGCAAAGAGAAACTAAGAAGAGTTCTGCACGTTCTTTGATTGGAATCGCTGTGGAATTTACAACAGGCTACTCACCGGCTACTCACCTTCATCTAAAACTAAATAGCTACCAATCTCCTGGATAATGCGAAGTTCTTAAAATGTGTCCACTCCATTAAATTCTCTTAAAACTTGTAAGTTATTATTGTACGTTTTGTATTTTAATTTGAACTTTGTTTAAACATTATTTATGTATTTATTTATTTATTTTGAGAGAGAGAGATCAGACCAGGAGTGGGGGAGGGGCAGAGAGAGAAGGAGACACAGAATCGGAAGCAGGTTCCAGGGTCCGAGCTGTCAGCACAGAGCCTGACGCGGGGCTCGAACTCACAAACCGTGAGATCATGACCTGAGCGGAAGTCGGACGCTTGACCGACTGAGCCACCCAGGCGCCCCTAATTTGACCTTTTGTAACCAAGCAAGCATAGGATTAGTGTCATATACAATGCTCCTTTAGGCTCATGACTTTGTTCTTTCTTCTCACATCTCAGATCACCCACTTGGTAACAAGTTGCTGGAAATAAACCCTTGAGAATTTCTATTGCTGAGGACTGGTTGTAAACTTTTAAAACACTTGTTTCTCAGCAAATACCGTTTTCACCTTTATTCTTAAAATATATTTTCGCTGGGTATAGCCTTCTCTGATGATACTTTGTTGTTGTTGTTTGGGATTTTTTCTCTCTGTATGCTTGGAAGTCAGTCTGACTTTCTGGTCACTCATTTAAGATTTTATTTGGGTTTTGGGGCAGCCACTGGGTGGCTCAGTCAGTTAAGCGTTCGACCTCGGCTCAGGTCATGACTTCGGCTCAGGTCATGATCTCACGGTTCGTGTGTTCTAGCCCCGCGTCGGGATCTGTGCTGACAGCTCTTTAAAAAAAAAAAAAGATTTTATTTTGGTTTCATGTTTGTTTTGTGTTTCACCATGACGTGTAGAGGTGCAGCTTTCTTTTTATTTTATTTAAGATACAGTTGGCTTCTATCTGTGGATTGATGCTTCCCATTGATTCTGGAAAATGCTCAATTTCTTTTTAAATAGTGGTTCTTCTCCATTCTCTCCTTTCCTGTAGAATTCTAATCAAATACATATTAAGCCTCTTATGCTATGTTTTTCTTCTTTCATCCTTATTTTGCATATTTTTTATCTTTATATGTTTCATGCTATAAAACTTCTGATTTTTTAATTCATTTTTTCTTGCTATGTCAAATCTGTATTTGATTTTTATTTTTTTAAATTTTTTTTAATGTTTAGTTTTTTGAGACAGAGAGAGACAGAGAGAGACAGAGCATGAACAGGGGAGGGTCAGAGAGAGGGAGGCACAGAATCTGAAACAGGCTCCAGGCTCTGAGCTGTCAGCACAGAGCCCGACGCGGGGCTTGAACTCACGGACCACGAGATCACGACCTGAGCCGAAGTCAGCCGCTTAACTGACTGAACCACCCAGGCGCCCCTGTATTTGATTTTTAAATGATGCTTATTGTATTTTCCTTTCAAGGTGTTCTAATTGACTCTTTTATAAAGGTACAATATTGTTTTTTTACTTTTTTTTTTTTTTTAAGTTTCTTCTTTCCTCTAGGTATTTCCAGGCTTATCTGTTACCTTCTTAAATAATCATAGTTGCTACTGTTTCCTGTCTGGTAAGTCTAGTATTTGATGTCTTTGCAGCTCTTTTTCTACCGTGTACAAGATAAAACACACCCACCCAGTTTTGCTTTCCAAACGAGTACCTTTAATTGATTTCCTAATTAATCAGCAACAACAGGTCAGGAAAAAAAAATGGCTTTAACCAAATCTTCTGCCTACCTCTGATCCAGGGGATTTATCTAGCAAAGCAGCTCCTTGAAGTTAATCAAAAATTATACTGGCTAAGTGTCCAAATGAATGGACGTGTTGGAATGAATGACACGTGCATAAGAATGAGAGAAACATAAAACATCTTCAAGGAAATAAACTCAGGTGGTGATCCTAAACAGAAAACTCTTAATATGGAGTCAGGATGCTTTCCAAAGTAGGTTCATATTCACCAAACATCCAGCAGGGGTTAATCACTTTGGAAACCAAATTAAGTTATTCATCATCTCGCCTAAGGTAAGGAATCTTTCCAGTGTATGAATAACAAGAGGAAGGTTCAAATAAGTTAGGTGATTTGCCCCAGGTTACAAAGGGAGCAGATCTGAGTTTAGAACCCAGATCTAAAAGCAAAGTCTACTGGGTGCTATTCCAAAGTCAAAGCCATCAGCCCAGAAAGGGAGAGGTAGGATAAGGTGAAGCTAAAATTATGAATCACTTAAACCAGAATGGAGAGATTGGAAGAGAAAAGTATGTTGCATCATTGAGGCGATTTCCTTGTTTGGGAAACTCTTCACTTTGTTTCCAAGGAAAATGTAGTTCCTTCGCCTCTGGCCTATGGCAGCAAGCCTCAGCAAGGTCCTGTGGCCTTTCACTCTCCCCTCACATTGGGACTGGAAGAAAGCTGTAACACCAGGAAGCCCTAAGAATGAGAAGGCATAAAACATGTCGACATACTCCCCGTTTGCTCCCCCGTAAGGATTCATATTTCAAAATGAGCCACATAGCTTTCTGACCCTTTGAGCCACTTCATAGTAAATTTTCTAAACATGCAATTTCAGAATTATAAAATACAAGGGGTGATGCTTCCTCTTTTATCGAAATAGAAGCCGACCCGAGGAGTTGAGTCATTTGTGTAAAGCCACACGGATGGTGAGCAATGTCTCGGGACACTGTCCTTTGCTTGTCTCCCTAAACATGTGTTTCTTTGTTGAGAATCAGGCATATTCGGCGCAAAAGCAAAGCATTCCTTGCTTCTAGACTTTTGAATTCTTCATTTCATTTTGGGATCTTTCAGAAACCGTACAGATCCTCAGCTGACCCTTCAAGCAAAGGGAATTACCTACCTGGGGCTGGGTGATTCCTATGATCCGTTTCCTCTGAAGGTCAGGACTCAGTACAAAAAGCAAAGTTTGTTACTCTCTGGCTTCATTTCTTCCTCTAAATCGTCATGAAAACTTGGCTTCTGTTTCCTTGTTTGTAAAATGGATGCGATGTAGAACTATTCGATTTTCAAGGTTCCTTACTCTACGATTCCATAGGTTTGATTTTCATTTCAAATAATACATACGTGACTCTCTATTTGTGCCAGGCTTTGTGATAAGCGGAGACAATGCAGAAGCTAATTGTGTTCATTTCCTGCCCTCGAGGAACTTGAATTCAAGAGCGGAAGGCAGATCTGAAACATAATTTTCACATGGTAAATGCGGTGTAATAGGAACAGATATAATTTGTCTATATTGTCTCCTTCGAGTAGTCTATCTGTGATAAAAACTCCAGATTAATCCCTTAGAAAGCTCATTGGCGGCCAGAGCGTCCTGTTTCAACATATACCAGTCATAATATGAAAAGCCTATCTTTAAACTCACTTCTTTCAATGGGCTAGGGCTTGCCAGCTGGAAGCAGGGCGTGCATTTCAGATTGTAACAGGATGTTGCAAGTACTTTGTCCACAATGCTTTTCAGATCTCAGTGGAAGGATGGCTCCCCATTGAGAAACTTCTGTCAACCTTGCAGCTTCTCGGTGGCCAACCCCTCCAACAGCACCTCACAGTTAATCCAGACTAAATGCTTACAGAAATTGCTTGTCTGGAAAGGGTGAGCTCATGCCCCGGTGACTGAAATGACTTCCAGGCAGTTCCCAACCCCCACAAACAAGAGCACTGTTTGGGAGGGGATTGTGCAATACCTATCATCATACCTTGGCTGGATCTAGGAGCGAGAACCTGCCTTCGTATTGTGTGTTTATAATTCAACTCCAAGGGAGAGCCAATACAGAAACATTCCATAGGTAGAATAAATCCTTGCTATCAGCCGACCCATCCTCTTTTGTTTAAAGTGGGGAAACCAAGGTCTTGGGAAGAAGAGCTGTGACTTCTCAATATGCACAGCAAGGCAGGGCCAGCCAAAATTAGAGTTCTCTGTGTCTGGTGCAAATTTCAGTGCCCTTTCCAAAACGCTGCAGCTTGAAGAACGACCCCCATCCTTCGAGTTTCCGGGAATACACCCGATATACATATACATTTATACATACAAATACATGTGTCCATATAAATATATATGCACGCATACATGCACATATGTATGTATCTATCTATACATACATACACGTAAATATATATATGGCAGCTATTAGCTGAAGCTGTTCTCAGCTCTTCCTTTTCCTGCTTCTTGACTTCTACCTCAGACTCTAAAATCACTTGGCACAACGCTGTTACTGATCCTGTCTTCCACCTGTAATGGATTTTTGCCTCTCTTTTATTTGTAACAATATTGCATTAAAATCTTACTCATGATCATTGAGGTCTTGTTAGTGCCCGGTAAATGTCGTGTCCAAGATGAGTCCCTCATGGCCTCATCCTACTTTCAGCCCTGTTTCTAGGCTCCAGGGCATTTTTTTTTTTTTTTTTTGTAAAATAACAAGGGACATCTGGCAGTCTGCTCAACAGGGGCACAAGGTCTAAGATGGACATCTTCATGGGAAGGGCTGAGAAACTTTGGAAGGGGAAGTAGGAGACGTTCAGGAGACTGGTGTCCTCAGGACCACAGATACAAACAAAGAGTCCATGTGGACGAGCTGTGCCAGTGGCAAGGCCAGCTGTCAAGAGATGGCCAACAGCGACATTCAAACCAGCTTCTGCAGAACCCCAGGGATGGGGGCCATCCAAAGATCTCCACCCAAATTCGGTAGGAGGGAGCTCACGAAGGTAAGAAAGTGGGGCTCAACTTCTCCAGCTGTACTTGGCAAACAATGGCTCTGAAGCATATCCGATAGCTCTGGAGATCTTTGGCCTCCATCACGGTGCTAAACCAGGATCCAGACTTTGGCGCACTGGGGACCCGCCAGCCACAGGGAGGCCTCGGCGCGGGGGTGGCGGGGAAGGTGGACTGTCACATTGGTCGTTAATGTGATTTCCAGTTGCCTGAGCTGGAGTGCGGCCCGCTGCCCTCACTTCTTCCCAGCCTGGGTGAGGTCTTTTAACCATCTGGCTAGTTGTCTCTTTCTGCTCATGGATGTGGTCTTCCCGAAGGCTTTCTCCAGTCACTATTTCCAGCCTGGAGCTGAGTAGATGCTCAATATGTATGTGAGACTCAATAAAGGAAGGAAATGCGTTCAAACAGATGGGCAAACCTTTTCTGAAAAAGACCAGAGCGTGGATATTTCAGTTCTGAAGGCCATGGGGTATCTGTCACAGCTACTTGGCTTTGCCCCTGAGGCAGCCATAGACAATAGTAAGTGCAGGGGCGTGGCTGTGGTGACAATGGTCTATTTGTGGCCCCGGAAATTTGAACTGCAGAGATGTTCATGTTTCATAAAACAGTATCATTTTTAGATTGTTCCAACTGTGTAAAAATGTAAAAAAATAAAATTCTTAGCTCGTGGGCCACTTTGCCAATCCCAACAACCCTCGTAGGCTCCAAAGCCATCGTATTTCAGTCTGAAGTCAAGCCAAGTGCCAGCTTTTCTGGAAAAAAAACAACAATACCCGTCGAATAAAATAAGTATCGCTAGAAAAGGTAAATCATTATGATGTAAAGGGTGTCCGTCTAGTGAAGGAAGGATAAACATGAGGCTATGCAGACGAGGAAGAGAGACTTGAAGGCAGTTCTGTTGGGTGGTTACGTGATTCTGTCACAGTGTTTTCTGTCTGGTGGAGTTGTTGAATTCTGGTTTGCATTTGTTTTTGTTATCACTGCTGTTTTTGTTTGCGTGTTTGGTTGTGTTCTTTGCAAGGAAGGCTTGTCAGAGCGAAGGGGTATCACTAGCTAGCGATTCATATTCTAATGCATCCCACAGGCCTTCGTAGTTTAAGTAAATTGTTTTCCCGTATAACCCTTGGAACCGTTCCGCGGAGTAGACAGAACCAAGGTTATCGGCAGTGGAGCTGAGTTATGGAGGGAGATCGGAGGGCTTGATCAAACTCACACAGCTGACACCCGCGAGGCTGGTGTTCCGTCCCCAGCCGAGCAGCCCAGACGGTGACGTTGACTCTCCAGCATACCCCGGCCTAGAATAGGCACCGTGAGAGGCATGGAGGTGAGAAGGGTCTGAGGCAGGAGAGAGAGAAAAACAAACAATTACTGAGCAAAGTCAAAGGTGTAGTAGCCAGCAGCCCTGCCAGCCCTGGGGTCTATGAGAGTGGGGGCCTCAGGGACTGGGGGGGGGGGCTACACCCATCGGAAGGGAAGCTGAAGGTCCCAAGTCCAGGGATCCTTACAGTGCTCACGATGCACACCACACTGTGGACTATCAGGTGGACAGAGTCCCTCCATATCCCCACAAACTGAATAGATCGAAAAGTACGAGGCAGGGGCGCCTGGGTGGCTCAGTAGGTTGAGCGTCCCACTTCGGCTCAGGTCTTGATCTCACAGTTCGTGATTTCGAGCCCCGCGTCGGGCTCTGTGCTGACAGCTCAGAGCCTGGAGCCTGCTTCGGATTCTGCGTCTTTTTCTCTCTCTGCCCCTCCCCTGTCTCTCTCTCTCTCTCTCTCTCTCTCTCCCAAAAATTAATAAACATTAAAAAAAACTGTTTTTAAAGAAAAGTAAGAGGGAATCCTTCCCTCTAATGAGCCGTACCTCGGTCTGTACTAACACAGTCAAAAGGAAACATTCTCGAAAAGCAGCCATGGGTGTCTCTTGTCCTTCAGGTGTGTGTGCCCAACCGCACTACGGAATATTCAGCACGGGGCTGTCGTGATAATAGCTGTAAAAGATTTGTTTCAAGTTCTTGTCCCCCCTCCCCGACCCTCCCCTAACCCTACAAAAACGAGAAGGCTGGGGCATGTCTGCCTTGATTCACACTGGCGCAGAGGAGGGTTGTTCACTTACTCCTTCTATTTGACTCCGCAACTCCTAATCGGTATGAACTCACATCATGTCACATTAAATATTTATTGCACCGGCTCATCCGTGTCTCCGAAAAATAAGCAAGGGAACCCAAAGTTAGAATTCTTGTCACGCCACTCGGAGGCTATGGTATTTCTCTGGCTTTAAAGCCCTGTTCCGGCAGGATCTGGAGACTGAATTTAAGGGTGAGAAATAGATCTTTAATCCGAAGTTGCCTTGACTGGAAGATTCGCTGAAGCAAGCCAGGACATCAGCTGTCTGAACTTGGCTCGGAATGCGGTCACGTCTTCGGATACCACACGTTAAATAAAGAGCCGTCCTCAGTTTGACCAATAACAGATGTATCGATGATAATAAAAGTTACCTTTCCGAGGCCCTACCGTGTGTCAGGCACAACATTTGGCCCGTTATGCCCCTTCGCTATAACCCTCACAATGAGCCTGTGACACAGCCAATGTCATAAGGGGATTAAGTGGCGGACTCTGAAACCAGACTATCTGTTTGAATGTTGGCTGTTTGGAAAAGGAGCACGGATGGTAATAAGAGTTGACTCACACACACACACACACACACACACACACCAAGAAAAGATATGTCTGTGTCAAATCCCTGGAATCTGTGAATGTGACCTTATTTGGAAAAAGTGTCTTTGCCAGCGTAATTAAGTTAAGGGTCTTGAGATGAAATCATCCTGAATTATCCAGCTGATCCTTAAATCCGATGACAAGTGTCCTTACAAGTAAAAGGCAGAGAGAGATTTGAGACAAACGGGGAACACAGAGGAGGCAATGTGGCCACAGAGACGGAGACGGGGGTGAGGCAGCCCCAGGGCCACAGGTGGAGGACAGCTGAGCCACCAGCAGCTGGAAGAGGCGAAGAACGAATTCTCCCCTCCAGCTTCCAGAAGGGGTGTGGCCCTGCCGACTTCTTGACTTTGGATGTTTGGCCTCCAGAACGAGGAGAAAACACATTTCTGTTGTTTTAAGCCAGGCATGAATACCAGGAGGCAGGAATGACTGGGAGCTCAGTCGAGGCTGCCCACCACACAGTCCTTTCCCCATGGAGAGGACAGAATAAACCTTTAAATAATGTCCATCATGTCACTCTCAAGTTGAAGACTGGCTCATGAATGTCAATGGTCAAATGAAACCCAAACTTCTCTCTGTGGCTATAAGATACTTCATGACTGGACGTTTGCTTACCTCTTTCTCTAACCAACTATGCACAGTTTTATCATCTCTTTTATAGTTTCTTATTTAATTTTTAATTTTTTGTTCTTTTTTTTTTAAATTCTTTCTCTTCATGTCTTTTATTTTTGTTTCTCAAACACATTAAAATTATTTCACAATACAGGGAATTTTAATGCTTCTCTGTCTTCTTGGAGAGGCCATCCCTAGATGTTCCCAGAGGCCAACATCATCCACTAGTCAGGCCTCGGTACCACCTTCTGAGAATGAGCTTCCCCAGAGACCCCAAGGTGCTTGCCGGCACTTCCCTCCCTCCAAAGCACTTCTCAGCACATTGCCTGATTTTATTTTCCTCATCAAACTTACTTGTTGAGTTGTTGTTTATCATTAGGCACTCGCACCAAGATACACACTGGCCATGGTCAGCTTGGTCGCCTAGTGTCCAGATGGTACCCAACCCGAGATACTCTTGCATCAAATACATTTCAACATTGTATGAAGAAACTGAGCTGATTCAGAAGGACCCGAATGTCAGGCTAGTGAGCCAGGATATTATCTTAGAAGGCAATTTCTGAACAGGATGGTGATATATTCAAAAGAAAGATCGAAAGGGAGGGGCACCTGGGTGGCTCAGTCAGTTAAGTGTCTGACTTCAGCCCAGGTCATGATCTCATGGTTTGTGAGTTCGAGCTCCATGGCGGGCTCTGTGCTGACAGCTCAGAGCCTGGAGCCTGCTTCGGATTCTGTGTCTCCCTCTCTCTCTGCCTTTCCCCGTTCTCTCAATCTCTCTCTCTCTCTCTCTCTCTCTCAAAAATAAATAAACCTGAAAAGGAAAGAAGAAGGATCTAGAGGAATCTGGTAGCAGGTAGAAGAGTGATCAGAGGGGCGTGCCTGAATGCAGGGATAAGACAGAGGTAAAGCGGGGCAGGGGCCTGGAGAATGATGGGGCCTGTGAACTTTTTCATAAAAAATATTTTGCGGAAACATTCCTACGTGTTTATGCCTGAGTATGCCTGGCAGGAATCCAAATAAATCTCTACTTTCCATTCTGAATATCACAAGGTTCATGCAATTCTATTTCTGGCCAATTTTGACTCTTTTCAAAAGAGAATGTCTATGAAGAGATTGTCATAAAAATAGAAGGGACCTTCTGCCACCAAGAAGAATAACCTTTATCCCTTTGTTTTAAAATACTTTCATGTCCCCGTGATTGCCAGGCATTTGATATATTCTCTGTTGGCACATTTTGAATTCCCAGGAAAATTTATGACATCTCTTCACTACGTGGTGAGTCATCTATAGCGTCCTTCTATAAACACATCAGCACGACAGGAAAAAAAAAATACGTATCAGTGTTCCAATACACTGGCCCTGCTTCTGACTTCTCTTTGTGTTTTGTTTTTCCACAGAGAAAAGGGAGAGGGCACCGAGAGGGACAGAGAGATTGATTTTGATTCTCTCTCTGGAGTGGCTGGCCATCGGCACTGGATACAAGAACTTTGTCCTGGCATGGCATTTAGAACAGGAAGTTTAAGCTACAATAGCTGTGGTTTCGCAGCCTAGAATTGGGCCAATCTTTCCTTCCTTTTGGTGGCTCAGATCATATATTGTTAGAGCGAGAGAGAAACCCACTTCACCCTCAATTTCCTGATCTGAATAAGGAAGTGGTTGAACTAGATAAGCTTTAAGAAACCAAGATCTTAAAAGCCTATGATTCTAAACATCCAGACACAAAAAAATTAAGCAAGATTTTGCTTGGGGACTTAGTGCATTGTATACACTCAATAAACATTTGTTGATTTCATGTTGTTTGATCTTATCTAATCCAACATCATCTGCTTTCCATTTTCAAAAGGATGTGGGTTGTTCAGCTTCTTATCCTTGCTAATGAATTCAATTTCTGATTTCCTGTCCAAAATGCTGTGCGTGTATAGAACAGGGTGATACAAGCTTAGTAGGGGCAGCAGAAAAGGAAGCTTCACAGAAGAGGTGATATTTGGGTCCTGCGGCATAAATAGAAGTTTGCAAAACAAAAACTGATGAGAAAAGGCATCTGGGGACAAGAGAATCATGTGTGTAAAAGGGGAGAGACATAAGAGTCTGCCGCACCAGAGAATCCTGGAAGGTAGGAGAATAGAAGTGATTAGACCAGGCAATTTTACATAAAAAAAGGGGGACATGTGTCGGTTTTGTCTGCCCGCTATCCCTTCCCATTCTGGCATCATCACTCCAATTGTTCCTGGAGGACTCCCTGTAACCCTCTCAATGCCCATGGGGTGGGTGAGGCTAAGCCTGACCCCTGGCTACCGAGGGACAGGCTTTCCCCCAAGCCTGGCCACTTGGAGCGCTGTATGCCCTCCACTGTGCAGAGTTTTCAAATCAGAGGTGAGCAAGTGACACAAGTTGGGCCAACACTCCCCAATGGAATCAGAACTTCTGCTGAAGCAAATGGGAAAGAGGCCATTGTTCTGCGAGCCTTGCTGAGCAGTTAGCCTGAAGCTATAGGGGGCTATTTTTGCCAACATCTGCAATGGCCGCCCCGGGGTGGAAGCCATCACAGGAGCCACGCAGAGCTCAGACACTGAGCGTCTTGGTGAGACGCTTCGCTCTTAGGGTCAGGGTTTCTCCAAAGGACGGCTACCAGCATTCTAGGTAAGACAATCACCCCTTGGGTGGAATGTTCTGATCATTGTTGGACACGAGGCCCTGTAGATGTCAGTAGTCCCCTTGCCCCAGATGTGTTAGCAAGACTCCCTGGACATGTCCAAGTAGCCCCTAAGGACGTGGTGGTGCCTCAGACGGGAGTCAGATCTAGACGCAGCACGGCTACCTGGGGCTTCAAAGGCCCGTTCTTGCTTTGCCTTGTTTGGCCTATGTCCTAGCAGCTTGAATGGAGTGTGTAGCACTTGCAAGTAAAATAATCATAAATACTTGAAAGCAGCAGGGATTAAATGATGAAGGTATAGTCTCTATGTCCACCACTTAGTATCTGACTTGTGATCGTGTGCGTGTGTGAGTGTGTGTGTGTGTGTGTGTGTGTGTGTGTGTGTGTTGTCTATTTGGGGAGGTAAAGCATGAGAGGCTGTCACCTCCACCTCTAGGGAAACCAGACAAGCCTCATCTGAGTTCTGTTAGCTGTCACATCCATGTCCAAACCCTTAGGGGCAGAAGAGATGTGGGTAGATAGAAAAGTAGAAAGAACCAGGCAACTTGAGAAACTGTACCTTCACATAAACTAAGCTTTTTTAAAAAAAAAAAATGTTCATTTATTTATTTATTGAGACAGAGAGAGAGAGAGAGAGAGAGAGAGAAGGGGAGGGACAGAGTGAGAGGGAGAGGGAGAATCCCAATCAGGCTCTACTCTGTCAATGAAGAGTCTGATGTGGGACTCAAACTCATCAACTGTGAGACCATGACCTGAGTCAAAATCAAGACTCCAACGCTTAACCTACCGAGCCATGCAGGCACTCAGGACATGGACATTTCAAAGTGAACCTGCATAGTCGGGGTTCTCCAGAGAAGCTAAACCAATAGGACATGTATATCTGTATATTTAAGAGGGGATTCAGTATAGGAATTGGCTCATGTAGTGATGGAGACAGAGAAGTCCCACAGTCTGCTGCCTGCCAACTGGAGACCCCAGGAAGCCATTGGTATGATTCAGTCCAAGTCCTAACTTCTGAGAACCCAAGGATTACTATTGTTCAGTCCTGGAGTCCCAAGACCTAAGAACCAGGGGCTCCAATGTCCAAGGGCTGGAAAACATAGACATCTGAGCTCAAGAGGAAGCAGAGCAAATTTTCTCTTTGTTCATTTTGTTGTTGTTCTATTCAGACTGGATCATGCCCACCCATACTGGCGAGGGCAGATCTCTTCACACAGTCCACTTTATTTCTTCTGGAAACGCCCTCACGAACACACCCAGAAACAATGTCTTATCAGCTAATCTGGGCATGCCTTAGCCCGGTCAAGCTGACACATAAAATTAAACATCACAGAAGCCCATCAATCAGAATTTATGCCAGTGGGTAAGAAACATTAGCCATTAGCCCTGCAACCGGGGATCTCTGTATTTTCACTAAGGTTTAACCATCATATCACAGTATCTTTACATTATTGTGATTTTACCCACAATCTCCACTGGGACATTTTTGTGTGTCTTTTTATTTATTTATTAAATTTTAAAAATGTTTCTTTATCTTGAGAGAGAGAGAGAGCGAGAAAGAGAGTGCGTGCATGCACGTGAGTGGGGGAGGGGAAGAGAGAGAAGGAGAGAAAGGGAATCCCGAGCAGGTTCTGCGTTGCCAGCACAGAGCCCGACACGGGGCTTGATCTCACGAATGGTGAGATCATGATCTGAGCCAAAATCAAGGCTCGGACACTTAGCTAACCGAGCCAACCAGTCAGCCGCCCCTCTTTTTTTCTTAAACAACTAAATCCTTTCCAGTTACCTGGTACGTTTGGATCCTGGGTTCCAGGGCACTGTGACAGTAAATGTGCTTTCTCACTGACTTTGCATGTAGATTTCTCTTTTTCTGTGTAATGTACTAGCATTAGATAGTTTGATAAAGAACTTGGGGAGAATAAATTTGGTATGATTAAATATGTATTTATACAGTGCATCAGATTTCTGTCTCCTGTTTTATCTTCTATTTTTCTTTCTTATTCCTTCCTCCTTATACAGCACAAAGACTCTTCTTTGCTTGGAATGCGCTAAACCCTGTAATCTCTTGTTTCCCCTCATTTAAAAATGTGTCTTACTACTTTCTCAAAGGGGAGAAAAATAACTATGTTTCCAGTTTCCTTCCGTGAGTCGCTTTCCCCTAAAATAATCCATTCACACAAAAGCACTCAGGAGCAATATATAATTTACTGAAGATTGCATAGAGCCGACAGAGGGTTTATGTTGGCCCAGCCGAAAACAAATTGAAATCTCCCTTAGACATCTCCGTCGTGCCGAAAATTTCCATGGTGGAGGTCAGGTGGTGATTCTCGGCTTTCTTTTACTTCCCTCCCTGCCTCTTGAGCTGTTTTTATTCTATCTTTAGCTTTCATAGGAACATCCAAAGCCTTCTGTCCTGTATTAGCTAATGTAATTCTTCTTTGCTCTATCTTTATCTTGCCCGTCTTCCCACACCACCTTAACTACAAAGACAAAAAGCTCCTTGTATGTGACGAGGACCTAGGCTGTTTAGAAACGAGGAAATATTGGGGCTCCTGGGGGGCTCAGTTGGTTAAACGTCCGTCGTCAGCTCAGGTCATAATGTCACCATTCGTGGGTTCGAGCCCCACGTTGGGCTCTGTGCTGACAGCTCGGAGCCTGGAGCCTGCTTCCGAGTCTGTTGTCTCCCTTGCTTTCTGCCCCTCCCCTGCTCACGCTTTGTCTCTCTTTATTTCTCTCTCTCTCTCTCTCTCTCTCTCTCCATAATAAATAAACATTTAAAAAAATTTTTTTTTAAAGAAACAAGGAACTATGAGTAACAGAACACAGTATCTTCTCTTGTGCTAGATATTCAAGAATGTCTGTGCATTACGTCCAGACCACATACGATAATGTCCCGCTAAACGCAGATGCTACGCTGGTGTTATAATGCACTTTTAAGTACAATCCTTTGTTGAAAGATAAGTAAACTACTGCCATGCTCTTGCCCTTCGATGTAGTGTTTGTGACATGAGAGTTTCCCTTGCTGACCTTGTTTCCATTTCTGGGAAAAGGTGCTGCTGACATTTCACCCTATCCTCCGCTCCCCCCGACTACAATCTCCCACCAAACTCAACTGCTTTCCAGGGCATGAAGACGAATGAGGAATTACATTTTAAAAGTAGAAATGCAGTGGGATTTCCTGTTTGTTTCCCACAGGCAGTGGCTTTTTGAGGACAGGTGGCATATGTCTACTTTCCCGGTAATAAATTGTAGATTATATAATAAAGCAAAGTATTTGGGTTAAAGGAGACTAGCGTGTTCCCTGCTTTCTTTCCTGAGTGTATCATTTGGCCCACTCGCTTCACAGAGGGTTTCATCTTATCAGTATTCATTTTTGTCACCCATTCAAAAATATCTACCGCGGGGCGCCGGGGTGGCTCTGTCAGTGAAGCGTCCGACTCTTTATCTCGGCTCAGGTCTTGATCTCAGGGTCGTGAGTTCAAGCCCCGCATGGGGCTCCATGCTGGGCGAGAAGCCAATTTAGAAAAAAAATGCCTACCCAGTATCTGTGCTGGTCTAGACGGTCAATGTGTTAGGTGTCAGAGGCAGCAAAATGAGTGACATCTGCCCCAAGGAATGCTCAATCTAGCCCTGCATGAGAAAAGGTGAGTGAAGATTTTTGATAAAAGCTGTGGATAATTATGATTATATGCGGATGGTGGTGATGATGAGGATAGTTTACCTTCACTGAGTGCCTATATTCATCTTACCAGATACCAAGCTATGCAGCTGATCTACGTGATATCCTTATATCCTCATGAGATATGTACTGTTAATATTCCTGTCATATCAGTGAGGTGACTGGAGTTAACCACAGCTATAAAACGGCTCTGGGGGTGCCTGGGTGGCTCAGTTGGTTACGCGTCAGCCTTCAGCTCAGGTCACGAACTCGCGGCTCATGGGTTCGAACCCTGCATCAGTCTCTCTGCTGACAGCTCAGAGCTCAGAGCCTGCTTCGGATTCTGCGTCTCCCTATCTCTCTGCCCCTCCCTAGCTCGTGGTCTGTCTCCCTCTGTCTGTAAAAAATAAATAAATGTTACATTTTTTTTTTAAGATAAAACTGCCTTGAGGTGAGGGCAGGATTGAACCCAGGTCCGTCCAAGTCCGTGTGGTAGCCATTCTGAACCCCATACAGGTAGATGCTTGAAAGGGGACAAGGGGCTGGATTGGAATGGAGAAAGTATTAACTGCCCTTGCCTTGGGATAGTCAGGGAAGACTTCACAGAGGAGTGGCGATTTCTGTTGGGTCTGAAGGCAGAGCATTTATTTTGTGGCTGAGTGGTGTAAGCATCAGGAAGCAGGGCATGTCCGAAGGTCCTACCAAAGAAACGCGCAAACACGGGTTTAATTTTGGTAAAAAAGGGGTAGGTGGATGGGGCAAGGGCTTGGGATGGTTCATGGGAATTATCAGGAAAATCGGCCTGAAGGTAATTTGGAATCAGGTCAGAGATGACTCCAGACCAGCAGATTCAACTGTACTCAACTTGATCTCTACGTAGGAGTTTACGGGCACTGTTTACTACCTCACGGGGATGGGATGTAGGGAAAGTGATTAAAGCAGTGACCCTTTTGACATATCCTCTCGCGGTCTCTTTTCCTCACACGTATCACCAAGTCCTGACATTTCTAGCTCCGAAACACGTCAACAATACATCCGGTTTCCCTCTATCGCCTGCCCAGTGGTCAAAGCCACTCTCATCTCTTACCGAGACCACCTTGACAGCCTCCTAAATGGTGGGCGGCTCCCAACCTGGTCCTCCTCTGCTGTAACCCCCACCCTCACCACAATCATGGAAAACCTTTTTTTTTCCATTTTATTTTATTTTTTCATCATGAGAAGTGTACCATTTAATCCCCATCCCCTATTTCGCTACCCACCTCCCCTCTAGTAACCATCGGTTTGTTCTCCATAGTAAAGAGGGAAAACCTTTTTGAACACTAACACGTGCCATTCCTTTGATTAAAACCTTGGCATGGAAGATAAACTCCAGGGGCACCTGGGTGACTCATGCGGTTAAGCGTCCGACTCCTGATTTCAGCTCAGGTCATGATCTCGCAGTTTGTGAGTTCAAGCCCTGCATTGGGCTCTGGGCTGACAATGTGGAGCCTGCTTGGGATTCTCTCTCTCCCTCTCTCTGTCCCTCCCTTGTCCGTGCTATCTCTCCCTCAAAATTAAAAAAAAAAAAAAAAGATAAACTCCAAAAACATTAACATAGTACAAAGCCCTGTGTGGTCAGAGATGGCCTCACTCTGCTGCCCTCTCTAGAAAGACTCTCCCTCTGCCCCTACGGCTCGGTTTACTCCCCCTTCCTCCGGGGTGCTGAGTAGTCCAAACCCCCACCCCTTCCCATCCCTGGCCTTTACCTACACTGTCCCCTCGATGCCATGCTGCCTCCAGACTCTTCCTTTGGAACTCCTATTCAGCCCCTTCATCTGAAGGTGCTCCCATCACCGCCCCTTCCTGGGAGCAGCCCCCCCTCCTTCTCCCACTAGATTCTGGTCTCCCTCCCCATCAGCCTCCCCTTCATACAGCTTACAGTTCGAACTCACGAGGTTATTTGAGTAACTTATTTGTACTACCTTCCTGATGCAATTAGGAGAGAGACCCTGTCTGGTCTGGGTTCCCACTGTGTCCTCAGTAGTTCAGTGTCGCCGGGTAGAGCACCTGCTGCATGAAAATGCCCAACAGATACACCTGAATGTGTGTTTCATGGACTAAATGGACACATGAATGAGCAAACACGTACGGGAGTTCTTGTTTGGAAACGCACGCAGAACCCTGAAACCGTCTCGCGCCTCCCTGCAGAAGACATCGAGGGAACTCCTCGTCTCCGGAGGTGGATTTGTCTTCTTAAAAAAGCTGAGAGCCACGAGGAGGCAAGACTGTCGGGAAAGGCGGTTAGCCAGACCACAGGGGACCATGCGCACCACCGGTCAGGGCCCCCTGAACTCGGGGGACGGTCCCGACAGGGCTCTGCTTGGTTGGATGTGTGCAGAGGAGGCGAGTTACGGCTACGTTGGGGGCGGTTGCCCTAGAAAATCAGGCCAAGGGCAAAGCCTCCATCGGTGAGCGTGGGAGTGGGGCACGTTTCCTAAGCATCAGGCTCCTGGTTTTTACCATCAGGGGGTCATCCACATGAACTGCCACCCTGTGTCTCTCGACCCCCTGTGGCATCAGCTGCTCTAGGGCGCCCTGCCCCCGTCTGCCCCCACCCCCAAACAAATGCCATGTAGGCAGCGTGTTCATTTAAGCAAAGTGTCTCAAAGCCTGAACTTGGTTGTAAAGTGAAGCGCCGTAAAGAGCGATTTCTGCCGCTGTTTCTGGGACTTTCTCACGGGACGTGAATCGGTAATTTCCCCCCACGCGATCCCCGATGTTTTCGCTACAGGCAGCTGTCCGGGCTTGCTCTCACCCGGAGATGGAACGATTCCCGTCACATGCAGCCAGCGAGGGCCACACACTCTCTGTCTGTCGCCTGATCACGGCGGCTGAGGGACAAAAGCTTCCTCCGTTGGAAGGCACGCCTGCAATCTGGAAATAGGCTCCTTCCTTCGATGTCCTCTCTCTGCTCTGGAAAGGCCCCTGGACTTCCAGAAGGCGGAGCGCCACGACCCGGCAAAAGCAAGCACCCATTTTAGGATGGAAATAGCGGTGTTCTCTGTTTTCCGAATGGGAGGCCGGGAAGGAAGCTCAGAGTCCACCGGATCTGGTTTGGGGAGCCCTGGGTCCCCAGAGAGGCTCAAGGAGCTAGATGGTTGGGGCAAGCCTCTCGGCCCCAGTCTCCTCACAGATACGACGCCGGCCAGGAGGGACATTGCCGTGGTCCCTCTCGTCAGCAGCACCCAGCAGCCTCAGCGAGCAATGGTCCAGTCGTTTAAAATGTGTTCCTGGAGGGGCGCCTGGGTGGCTCAGTCGGTTGAGCGACCGACTTCGGCTCAGGTCATGATCTCGCGGTCCGTGAGTTCGAGCCCCGCATCGGGCTCTGTGCTGACAGCTCTGAGCCTGGGGCCTGCTTTGGATTCTGTGTCTCCCTCCCTCTCTGACCCTCCCCCACTCGTGCTCTGTCTCTCTCTGCCTCAGAAATAAATAAACATTAAAATAAATAAATAAATAAATAAATAAATAAATAATAAAATGTGTTCCTGGAAATCACAAGTTGGGTCATTTGTTCATCTCTTGAAGCCTTAACTTCCAAAACCAGGAACTCAGGGTAGTGAAAACAGACGAGAGCTAGAACTGGAAGGTGCACAGAACACGTGGAACGAATGTTAACAGATGTCATCTGTCACAGAATCCCCCCTCACCGCCCCGTATGGATGCCATCCCTCACCGACGCCCTGCTCGCTCTGTGTTCTCTGGGCCAGGCTGGTCCTTGGTGCTCACTCTGGGGATGCCGGTGCTCCCACTGCCCTCCTCCCCCGGGGCGGGGAGGTGGTCTGTGCTCTTTTACACAAGCCTCCTGTGTGAGCCTCTGTGGCTTTGTTTCTTTGCTCCTGTTGCTGGTTCTTCTTCTCGGAATCCCCTCCCCCACTACCCGGCCGCCATATACCTCACATTTGGTCAAGCCGCTTTACTTCTGAAGTTCGCCCCCTTCCCCTCTCACGTCTCTCCGTCCAGGGGGATGGTGTCACTGGCTGGACCTCGGATCACTCTGTCCATCCCTCTGTTGAGGCAGTATGGCTCAGGCTGTGGGATCAGAAGAACTCCCGTCGAACCCAACTCTAGTGGCTCCGACTACGCGACTTGGGACAAGTGACTTTGCTGCTTTGAACGTCACTTCTTCTCTGTAAAGTGAGGGTCTATAATGTGTACTTAACAGATGCTCTAGCCTTTAAATGAAACAACCTATCCTAAGTCCCTCATCTATAAAATCTCTCAATGTTTGATGGTTTCCTTTCCCTCTACCATTTTTTTTTTTTTTTGGTATTCTCCTTATTTTGCTTTACCTCCTGATTCTTTGTGCCTGTCCCCCTTTTCTCCACTTTTGGGTTGCAAGCTCCCTGAGTACAGCAAAAGTGCCTTACCTAAGTCAATAACCCCACGGTTCTTTGTCACCACAAAGAGGTTAACGACGCTGCATAAGCCGAATGGAACAGACATAATGGACATAGGGATCGCCAGATAGGGACATTGAGATGAAAAGAGAGTGAAACTCCGAAGTTCTTGGCAGGCCAGCCCCACCCCCCGGGGACAGTGGTAAAGTGGAGAGCTGGAGAAAAAGGCCTCTGCTTCTCTCCCCCACACGAGACACACACATTCCACCCATTTTAATCAGGGCCTTAGCTAACACATTATGCACATTTCTTTCATTCCCAGCCTCCTTCTGCAGCCCAGTATAAAACGCCATTCACACGCCCCCCCATTTTCCCCCCTCACGCTGGACAAATGCGTGGAACCCAAAATGCCCACCCCTGCAGGATTTCAAAGCACGACCTTTACCCTTTGGTGGTAAGGTTTCTTCACACACCCTCCAAAGTCTTGGACCAACTCTATGCAGAGTTCTCTGGCACAAGCTCTGGGACTGCCTAACATGTCCAGTGTCCCTCCTCTGTAACCCTGGGGCCACAGGGTCTGCTGGAGAAAGTTCACCCATGCTGCCTTGTAGAGAGGAAAATGAACCAGCACAGCCAAAAGCCCATCGTTGCGTAGGTCTGGGGGCGCTTCCACACCTGGCCCCAGGTTTGTGGTCTGGCCAGCAGGAAGAAGGCAGCAGTGTTAATGGCAATCAGCCATCCCTGTGTTAATTTCCCCTCATTTGCTTTGAAACAGGTCTTTTAACACCTATTCCCTAGATGGATGGGAGAAAAAACAGGTTAAGTCAGTGTCGCCAGGGAAAGAGGAAGGGGGGAGGCAAATAATGAGATACACGAACGCTCTTTTGTGGCCTCGATTTTGCTAGTGTTTGTTTACACCTTTTAGGATGCACTCCTCCTCTTGTGATGACTTTAGGAAATTAAAAAAAAAAAGAAAGAAAACACACAATACTCCGTTTCTGATTAAGTTAAGCTATAGGAGTCATAAACACAGCACAGAACTGACGGCAGATGAAACAGAAATCGACTATCTACTTTGCCACTTAAGAGCTGTTTGACCTTGGAGAAGTAACCCAATGTCTCTGAGTCAGTTTCATATATATATATATATATATATATATATATATATATTCTACATTGCTGGGTTGCTATAAGGATTTGAGATAATGAATACAAAATAGCTGTCAGGGCACTTGGCATAGATCCTCGGGTAGTGGTGGTGTCTCCAATCTTTTTCAAATTGATTACTTTTTGAAGCTTTTTTTCTTTTTTTTATAACTTTTTTTAATGTTTATGTATTTTTGAGAGAGAGAGAGCGAGAGAGAGAGAGAGAGAGAGAGAGACAGAGCTCGAGAGCGGAAGGGTCAGAGAGAGAGGGGGACACAGAAGCTGAAGCAGGTGCCAGGCACCGGGCTGTCAGCACAGAGCCCGACGTGGGGCTTGAACTCACGGACCTTGAGATCATGACCTGAGCTGAAGTCGGATGCCTCACCGACTGAGCCACCCAGGTGCCCCTGAAGTTTTTTTCTTTTTAATTTTAATACCAGAATAGTTAGCATACAGTGTCACATTAGTTTCAGGTGTATAATACGGTGATTCAACCATTCTGTACATCATCACTCAGTGTTCATCATGATAAGTATACTCTTCATCCCCTTCACGTACTTTACCCATCTCTCCACCCACCTTCCCTCTGAAATCCTTTATTATTATTATTATTTTTAAATGTTTATTTATTTTGAGAGAGCACGAGAGAAAGAGAGTGGGAGAGGGATAGAGAGAGAATCCCAAGCAGGCTCTACACTGTCAGTACAGAGCCCGACGAGGAGCTTGATCCCATAAACCATGAGATCATGACCTGAGCTGAAATCAAGAGGCAGACGCTTTACAGACTGAGCCACTCAGGTGCTCCCTGATATGCTCTGTTTTAAACCAGTTCCCCTCAGTTACAGTTACTATTTTTTTTCCCAACAAGACCATTTTTACTTGAAGGCTACTTCAGAATACACAGTGCTAAAAGAGATATATAAAATATTCCATCCAAGAAAAATAAAATACACATTTTCTTCAAGTACACACAGAAGGATCCCTTGGTTAGATCACCCAAAAAGAGACATAACAGAGATTACAAATTTAAGAAGACTGAAATCAAATGAAGTACATTTTCTAACCACGATGGCACAACAACGAAAGATCCACAATAAAACCAAGCTGGAAAATCTGCACTGTAAATATTAAGTGGGTGATACGTAAATATTAAACAACACCCTATTGCACAAGCAACGGGTCAAATATGAAACCAAACAGCACATCAGAATAGCTTTCAAGACAGAAGGAAAAGAAAACACAATATTCTTTTGACCTGAATCTGAAAGAGAGAAGACCAGCAGACATACAAGGGGAGGAACCTTTGCGATCTTTCCCTAAATCAGCAGCCAACCACTTGCTTGTAGATCCTTTCTGGTTCACATGCTCCCTTCTGCCCTGCAGAGGACAGAACTCTGTAAACCACCCTCCCCAGACCCCATTCCAGCTGGCTTTCTGTCAGCTATCGCCAGTGGGGGCGCTTCTGCAGGTTGGGAGCCAGGGTGAAGGATGTGCTATTTAAAAAAAAATTTTTAAGTGTATTTATTTATTTAGAGAGAGAGAGAACCAAGGGGGAAGGGGCAGAGAGAAAGAGGAGGACAGAGGATCCAAAGCAGGTTCTGTGCTAACAGCAGAGAGCCCCATGCGGGACTTGAACTCGTGAACCATGAGATCATGGCGTGGCAGGCTAACGCTTAACCAACTGAGCCACCTCCGTGCCCCAGGAGGGGCTGTTTTTAAATGTGTCCTTCCTGCTGCCAGCAGTACCTCTGGTGGTGGAAACCTCATCAGTGGCAGATACGGCAGAGCCAGGTAGGGTCCTGAGAGCAGGGAGGGAGCCTTCAGAGCCCGGAAACTTGGTGCGGGGTGGGGGGCAGGCGGTCTCAGCAGCTGTGGCGGCAACACGGGCTCCTGCACAGTGTGCTGGCCACGGTGCTTCCCACAGCAGCCCCAGCGGTAGTGTTTGTGGTTCTGGATAACATCATTTTATACACACACACACACACACACACACACACACCCTTTTCCCTCACTGACCCGGGGATGGTAGGATCTGGCTAGACTTATTAATCTGGGATCCACTTCCCCTCCTTTTTATTAAAAAGACTTTTTTAGAGCACTTTCAGGTTCACAGCAAAGTTGAGCAGAAAGCACACGGGTATCCCAGATGCCCTTTGATCTCGCACACACACACACACACACACACACACAGGCACACACACACGCACACACACAGGCTGCCCCATCATCGCAATCCCTCACCAGAAGGTACGTTTTGTTACAATCCACAGACTACACTGACACATCATTATCACCGAAAGTAGTTCCCATCAGGGCTCCCTCTTGATGGTGTACATTCTGGGAGTTTCACAAATGTATAATGATGTGTCTCCACTATTAGAGATGGGGTCATACAGAATAGTTTCACTGCCCTGAAAATTCTCTGTGCTCTCCCTCTTTATCCCTCCCGCCCCCGAGCCCTTGGCGACCACTGGGCTTTTCACCACCTCCATGGTGTTTCCTTTTCCACAATGTCATGTAGTTACAATCGTACGGGATGTAGCCTTCTCATATTGGCTTCTTTCACTCAGTAAAACGCGTTTAAGGTTCCTCTGTGTTTTCATGGTTTGATGGCTCATTTATTTTTAGCATTGAATAAAATTCCATCGTCTGGAAGTAGCACAGTTTATTTATCCATTCACCTACTGAAGGACGTCTTTGGTGTTTCTAAGTTCTGGCAATTGTTAAATAAAGCTGCTAGAAGCATCCTTGCGCAGGTTTCGGTGTGGACATAAGCTTCCAACTCCTTTGAGTAAATACCAAGCAGTGGGACTGCTGGATCTGAAGTTGGAAGTATGTTTCGTTTGGCAAGGACCTGCCAAAGTGTCTTCCCAAGTGGCTGTGCCATTTTGCGCTCCCAGCAACGATGCGGGAAAGCCCCTGTTTCTTCATATCCTGTCAAGCTTCGAGCCTTGTCGGTTTTCCAGATTTGGGCCATTCTCATCACTGTGTACCAGTATCTCATGGCTGTTTTAATTTGCATCTCCCTGGTGACATAGGATCTCGAGCGTCTTTTTATGCGTTTCTTTGCCATTGACATATCTTCCTTGGTGAAGTATCTGTTCCCATCTTACAACAATTTTTTTGTTTTGTCTTTTGTAAAATTTTTTCGGCTTTATGAAAATAGAGTTGACACATGGCATTGTGCAAGTTTCAGATTTACCGCGTGTCGGTTTGATACACTTAGATATTGCAAAATAATTAGCTAACACCTCCATTGTGTCACATAATTACCATTTATTTTTTTGTGGTGACAACATTGAAGATCTATTCTCCTAGCAACTTTCAAGTGCATAAGACCAGATCATTGACTATAATCACCACGCTGTGCATTAGATCCTCGGAAGTTACTTGTCTTATAACTGGACGTTTGTACCCTTTGACCTCCATCTCTCCAGTCCCCCCTGTGCCAGGCCTGGGAGCCTCTGGTAACCACCACTCTACTCCTGGGACTTTCTGGGAGGGGACATGCATGATTTTCCTGAGTCATTGAGTTTCCAGGATCACTAATACCTTGGAATTCGCTCATTTGCTCATTCATTCGTTTTTGCATTTCAAATGGGGCTCAAGTTGTTTCTTTCCTCCCCAAGTGGGAGGGATAGTTTTATTTCCATAAACATTGTTTTCTTCTTGTTCTAGAGTTCTTCAGAGATAGAACCAGTCGGTACATTATGAAATGTAGGAGCCAAATAGAATTTTCTGGGTAAGGAGGCGACAGTTCTGCGTCCTACGCACTAGGACAGGCCATTTGCTAATGGAGCGGCAGAGTCCCAGAAAGCCTGGTGCCCTGCCCTCCTCCATGGAAGGCTGCAAAGTTACTTTCCCCCCCAGAGGGTCTGGCTTGACCCCACCGCTGTGCCTTCACTTTTCCTGCTTTTATCGATCGCCCCTTTCACTGCTGTCTTCACACAGCCATGTTCTTCTCTTGGCCGCAGAAAAACCCATGAAGGGATCACGGTCCCACACCATGAGTTTCTATCCAACCTGAGTCCTCTCTGCCCTTAACAACAACTAGTGTGGGAGCCCTTCGCTGATCCCCCATCCACGCACAGGTCCTCCCGTCCTTGACTGCTTCCGTTAACGCGTTTGCTCCTGTTGGCTCTGAGAAGCCCGGGTGAAACCGGAGTGCCTTTTTTTCTGTTCCCTCCTTTCCATCACTGAGCATTTTCAATTAAGCCAGGCTGAATTCAGCCAAGGCGGCTCCGCCTGGCATCTTTATGTCGTGTCACCAAACAACATGCTTAATTATGCTGTCCCATTGAAAACGGAAGCGTTTGCTGGGGATTCTCAACCGTATGTCTAGATTTTGTCACACCACATCTCTCTGAAAGGCCACAACCTCTCTGCAGCCTTTCGGCCACCGTTCTGCGTCTGGCTTCTGTCCTGACCTTGGACTATGGCCTCCCTGAGATCCATGTTGCACAGCCAGCCAGTTGTGGCCATTGGAATGCTGACCTGTGGATATGGCTCCGTCACTCCCATGCCATTGTCCTGAACATGGAGTCCTGTGGCACAGGGGCCATTCCTCGCTCGTTGCTGTCGGTGTTGTTTCTCTGGATCTCCAACCCCGCCCTTTACCACTTCCCCACGTCTACCCACGCGACTTGGAGAGCGTGTTCGTGTCTCTTCCCCGACCACCGCCTCTTCATACATTAAGACCACGCTTGAACTTTGTTTCTGCCATCAACCCTTAGGTGACAGTTCCCCCCACCCCCCAAAGAAGTCCCAGGTCTTTCACTTGGTGTTTCTAACACTCTGCGTGTCGTAACACTTGTCGTGTTGTGTCATAAACTTCGTTTGGGTATCTTTGCCCCTGTTGACCCATGAGCACTTTCTGAGCCTAGAAGACGTATCTCATTCACTAGTGCATTCCTAGAGACTAGCCAAGTCTCGGGCATGCAGTAGAACTGGACGGCTAAGTGTGCAAAGCCTTCCATTTTTTTTTTTTATATAAACAGTCTTGAATTTATCAGAGGACCAGTTTCCAGGCTCTTGCAGAACTATAAATATGTGGGAGATACGTTTTCTGCTACCAGGCAACACAGGATGTAGAAGAAGGGAAAAACTAAATGCACAAACACCTTCATTAGGAAACTGCACGGGAGAAGGGGACAGAGAACTGAAGCAGCGGTTCTGAAGTGACGGGAGCTACTAGTCAATGAGGCCAAGGGCATCCGTCCATCCAGTAATGGATAGTTATTTTTCCAGAAAGACAACAAGTCCTGAGTGCCTCGCCTCCCACCCCAGGTGAGGCAGTGCCGAACTTCCCATTGAAAAATGCTGACACAGCCATCGCATAATTGATTGTCCTGGCTGCAGATTCCCAAACTGCAAATCGCTCCGAGCTGAAAGGGGCTGGAAAATGAAATTTTTCGGGAAATTCGCTGGAGAGCCTCCATGCAAATTAACATGTCCAATTTTCTTCAGGTGGCATGCGTTAGGCATCCTATTATCCCTCCTCAGTAATTGCAGCCTTTGGGCTTTTTGGAGCTAAAATTACATAAAGGTAAAGTGGAATCCTAGAATTGTATTACTAGCAGGAAATTAGAAAAGACGGCATGAATGTTTCGCTGGCTGCCTTTGAGTGTAAGAAGATAGTGGAGGTATATATATCTGCTACCCAGCTCAAGTCTCAAACCGGATGAGTTAGTTGGCTCTTGCTGCTGTAACAACTCACTAGACATTTAGTAGTTTGAAACAACCCGCCTGTCCACTCGCAGTCCTGTGTAGGTCAGAAGACCTAGGATGGTTTTGCTGGTTCTCTGCTTAGAGTCTCTCACGGCCAACCTCAAGGTGCTGGCAGGGATGAGCTTCTTTGCAAGAGCTCTGGGGAAGAACCTGGATCTTCTGGTTGTTAGCCGAACTGAGTTTTGGGGACTGTAGGACCGGGGTTCCCGTTCTCTGGTTCCTGGAGGTCACTCATGTTTCCTCCCAGGCTGTCCCGAGGTCCCCCTCCGGCAAGGCACAGCAAGTACCCGCTCACAATTCGAGTCTCCTCCTCTCTCTGAATACAAACTGAGAAAGTTCTCTGGTTTGAAGGTCTTGTGTGATTTGGGAGGTCCACCTGCACAACCCGGGATCCTCTCCCTCTTAAAGTCAATAACCTCAGTCACTCCTGAAAGTCTCTTTTGCCATGGGACACGCGTATTCACAGATTCCAGTCGCTAGGCCGGGGGCCTCTTTGGGAGCCATTATTCTACCTAAGACACTGTATAAATGTAGTTTGCCATAGTGTGAATATGTGGAGCCGTGTCGGCTAATTTGTTTTTTTACCTATGTACGGAGCTCAATTAGAAAGGTGTTAAAATAAAATGAAGACCACTTCAAAATCCCTGAAGCAGACAAAAAACCGTGAAAGCCGTGTAAGGGAAATGGAATCTAGCTGATTTCGTGAACATATAAGCAAAATGTAATGGGTTATGTGTTATAAATGCTTCTGATGATTACAAATAAGACATAAGTTGTCTTCCTAAAATGGCGTAAGACCATTCCTTTGAGCCAATCTCCTGCCATCTGGAAACACCTATTGTAATAACAAATCATGTAAAGTTTAAGCAAATTTCTCATTCTCACTTTACGATCCATCCTGTAACAATGTGCCTCCGAACCACAGGCGACCTTTGGGTTTGAGGTCTCCCTGTTTGCACTTTGTTTTTCACATGAAACAATGTTCATAGCAAGCAAGGCTCTGAATTTTCTTTTGGCAGAGGTCTATGAATAAATGTTGTAGATTCGGGGCACATAATAGACGTTCAATAAATGCGATTCTTAAAGATACTGATGTGTTTGTCTTAAAGATACCCCGTAGCCAGCCAGCCACTCTGGTTGAACCCACGTGCAGACGCCAAAACAGACACACTGATTGTCTCTGTCCTCGCTATCCCTGGTGCTCCTCAAGGAACATTGTCATAAAGATTCCGGGTCAAAGGATGAAACTTTCTATCTTCTCGTGCTAAGACAGAAGGCAACGGAAGCCACACCACAAAGCAGGGAGATTATCGTCTCTGAGTCCTGGGTCCTCAACCCTTCTTTCTTCTCCGGATGACTCAGTCCACTTCCAGTATCTATAAATATAGATCACATGTGGGAACACTACAGCCCAGTGGTTTTCGCCTCGTTTTTCTGTGATGGCCACAAATGGCCTCCAATGCAACCAAATGCTTGCAAAGTAGAGAATGTAATTCCAGAATCAGTTTAATGGTGGGTGGCAAAGAGGACCTCATAGGACGATAGCTGGTACATAATGAAACGACAGCTGAGTAACTGAAGTGCAGCTCAGGTCACGATCTCACAGCTTCATGAGTTCGACCCTTGCGTCGGGCTCTATGCTGGCAATGTGGAGTCTGCTTGGGATTCTCTCTCTCCCTCCCTCTCTGCCCCCCCCCCCATCTTGTGCTTTCTCTGCCTCTCTCAAATAAATAAAATAAAACTTAAAAAAAAATGACTACGAAGTGTGCCATGGGTGACTTCCTTGTGCCCAGCACCATATAACAATAACCAAATGTGATTGGCTTTATGATCTCTTAACAATAATTGACTTTGTTACGTTTCCCTTGGATTCTTACAGATGCAAGATTTCAAGTCCCACAACTTGCTAAAAAGCCTCTCTGTTTGCCTAAGCTTCTTTCTCTCCCTGAACCAAGAACAGAGTTACCACCCACATGTATGGTAGTGACTAGCTCACACTTATTTCGAGGCTGGGTGGGAGGAAGCATGGAGGGAAAGTGGGTCATCCTTTTTTTTTTTTATGTATATACAAAACCAAAAATCAGTTTCAGAGGCCCTTATTTAAAATAAATGGGAAAAAAATTGAAGGCTTTCCCCCTACCCATTGTTCAGAAATATAATAAAAAGTTATACATCTGCAAATTTGCTTTGTTTTACCAAAACAACACAAGTAATCAACACAAATCTCACATTTCTGGTCTCCCAATTGGACGGGCTCAGGAATTCGGTGAATCACGCCATTCATACAAATTGTTTTCTTTTTTCGTCTTTATCTCTGGTCTGAACAATAGAGTCAGACAAGCCAGTTGACTGTTCAGTGTTCCTTAATTCACTCTGGATTCCTTAATCTGATTCCTTGCTAGATGATTCTTAGTGGGATTTTGAAAGGTTGGGTTGGAAGGATGGATTAAACCCTTTTCTTGAGCTATTTATTGAATTCTAAGCTGTGGGAGCTAGTGATTCCTAGTGATTCATTACGGGGAGTTTACAACCTAAGCAGGATTTCTATTTGCATATCAATACTAATTGAGTTATTCCTTCTGTAACCTGGGGCGCCTGGGTGGCTCAGGCCTTAAGTGTCTGACATCAGCTCAGGTCATGATCTCACGGTTGGTGGGTTCGAGCCCCACGTTGGGCTCTGTGCTGACAGCCTGGAGCCTGCAGCCTGCTTCAGATTCTGTGTCTCCCTCTCTTTTTTGCCTTTCCCCCATTCACGTTCTGTCTCTCTGTGTCTCTCAAAAATGAATAAACGTTAAAAAAATTTTTTTAAGCATTTGTAAGAAGTGCCCGATCTTGGGGCGCCTGGGTGGCTCGGTCAGTGGAGCGTCGACTCTTGATTTCGGCTCAGGTCACAGTCTCACGGTTCACGAGTCTGAGCCCCACGTCGGGCTCCTCGCTGACTGTGCAGAGCCTGCTTGGGATCCTCTCTCCACTCCTCCCCTACTCACGCTTTCTCTGTGTGTCTCTCTCTCTCGAAAAATAAATAAATAAACTTAAAAAAAAAAGGAGAAGTGCCAGATGCTGCTGTATTGAGAACCATTTGGTGAGAACCATTCGCATAGAAAGTGGGAGGGAAGAGGGTCCACAAGAAGGTGGAGGGGAAAGTTCTGTTCTTTCCCCTCCACCTTCTTGTGGACCCTCTTCCCTCCCACTTTCTATGCGAGGAGGAAGCATCCGTTTTCATTGCAAAATGCCCAGTGACCTCCCACCTTCTCCAGACCCGTGCTCCTGCCCCTTTCTCACAGTCTTTGCTTTAGTTGCCTGTCTTCAAACCCAGTCTTTGACAGCGGGTCTAACACACGCCAGTCTCTGTGCTCAGGAACAAGGGAGCAGAGGAGATGTGACCCACGGCCCGCTTGGGAGCTGTACAGACGGACTGGAGAAAACGGACGGAAGCATCCACTCGGCCTGTACTTACTGAATGTCTGACATAACACCACACAGCGTCCTAGGCCCTGTCCACTCCACGGGGAACACAACAGACACAGCCCTTGAACTCAGGGAGCTGACAGTTACCGGTAGAATGGAAATGACAATGGAGGCTTCGTGAAGTCTGAACATGAAGACTGAGCAAGACAACGTATTATATGGTGATGCTCAGGAAGTGACAGCCCAACCCATCCCCCTACTGTGACTGCTAACGGGCTGTGGACCTCAGAGCTGGCCAGGTGCAGACCGATCTAAATATAGCATACCCCTCTCGGCTCAGATAACATCTTTACGAGAATGGGAATTAAACCATAGAATGCATTACTACTGCTTCTAATATTTTTAAGCGGCAGCGATTGAAATGAAAATACTACTAGTTTTTAAGTATCTACCTTGTGTCTATTGCACGAGATGACTTTTCATGCATTATTTCTTCCCACAAAACAGTCTTGGGAGGGAAGTATGTTTATCTCTCGTCAATAGAAAGAGAAATTGAGCATCGTGAGGTTAAGTAAATGGTTCAAGGACACACAATTTCATCCAGTTGTGAGCTAGGCACCCACTAATACTGCCCCAGCATGGCCTCGTCCATTGCACACTCAGAGATGCCCTCAAACTTAAAAGTTTCGAGTGGAATTTTAATGCACGGTAAGAAACAGAGGGTGGGAGGAAAGAAACCAACAATTCCTAGGAAAGTACAAGAAAGAGAAGAAACGACAGATAAATCACTGTTAGGATTTTTTTCCCCCACCTTTTTTACAGGCAGCTCAATTTGTCAGACAAGAAAAGGTAGAGAAGCATTTAGCTGTCTGCCTGCACCCCAACCAGGTCTGAGGAAATTGCTTCTAGAAGTGCAAATTTGGCTTAAAAGCCTGTGGGCTGACAAAAAAAAAAAGCTATTTAGGCTCCACTAGAAAGCTTTGTTGCCTATTGTGTCGGTGTGAATGTAAAATTAGGAGGAGATACTTGGGATTTATATATACTGACTCTTTCACGATTCTAAGTACAAGGCAGCTGAAAGATTTGGTTCCCTGCTCCTGCAAGGTGCCAGGACCCACTGGGGAAGGCCAGGGGAAGTCACCCAGAACCTGCACCAAGAACATTCTGTCCCCAGCATGGCAGTGCTAGTTTGCAGTCACCAGACCTCGGTTCAACCTTCTCCCCACCAAGCAACCGGTGGAAAGAGCTGGTGCAGAACCCACTTCTCGAAGCCTTGGCTTTTCTCTCTATTAAAGGAACGCTGCGCAGCTTGGCCAGGGGATATTGTTGTTAGAACTGGCAAGTGGCGTTTCCGGGCTCCTCACGAGAACAGGACCCTTACTGATCTTATTTTTGTTCCTATGAGTAGTAATAGTATCATCATCCCCTCCGTCTTTTCTTTTCGTGTTTCCTTTGCCTAGCATAAGTTTACCACTAGATAACCTTTTAGAAAACTTTCCAAAATAGCCTCTGTTAGGGACTGAATGCCCCCCGCCCCCCAGATTCAGGTATTGAAGCCCCAACCCCAAGGTGACCGCATTTGGAGAGAGTGTCTTTCTGTGGGTAATTAAGGTTATAGGAGGTGATAAGGGCGGGGCCCTGATCCAACAGGATTAATGTCCTTCCAAGAAGAGAACCAGAGAGCTGGCTCGCACCCTTTCTACCATCTGAAGACACAGCAAGCATGCAGCTGTCTGCAAGGCAGGGAGAGGGTTCTCACCAGGAACCAAATTGGTGAACATCTTGAGCTTGGACTTCCAGATTCCGGAACCTTGAGAAATAAATTTCTGCTGCTTAAATTCCCTGGCCTGTGGCGGTTTGTGATGGGAGCCCCAGCTGACTGGTACAGCCTCTCCCACGGCCTCAGAAGAGATGTGCCCATGGAATCGCGCTGCTCGGCTTCTGTCCTCCCCAGCATCCTCTGCCGTTCTTCTGTGATGGCCACAGTTTCTAACCTATATTACGGCCGTTGGAATGCATGTCCTCTCTCCTAACAGAAGGCGAACTCACCTCAGGATGGCCAGCCTCCAGCACGGAAATGGACGTTCGTAGCAGATGCTTAGTGACTACTGAATACACCCATGCGTTCACACATCCATGCATATCACGGATACGTGTTGCTCCCAACAGTTAATATTTGCTTGCTTTAGATAACTAGCCTTTATTTGTGCTGCCCTCTGTAATTGTACTTAATGTGACATGTCAGGTCTGTATTATTGATGCAAATGTCTGTCTCCGTCCATCCAGAGGCGTTCAGTGTAGTAACCTATCTGTTGTACCCTAAGAAGCATCTGGAACTCTGTTTAGGTCAGCATATGACTATGGAGAGAACATCATAATAATTTGGTGTACTTGCCTGGAGGTTGGGGACATTTCATGCGCTGGAATTTCTAGGTTGGTGGGAGAGGCAAAGAAGCAGATGCTTTCTGGAGAGCTAGAGCCAGAAAGGCAAATGCTAGAAACACTGCTGTTGGAAGGCCGACTGGCAGGAAGGGTGGTTCCAATAAGGGGTGGTCAAAAGCCATACAGGTGTGATGACTTTTCAAATTTTCAGAAACGTACACTAGGTCTGTAATACTCGATCTTTTAGCTCAAGTGACTTTTTTTTTTAAATGAGAATAAGTTAAGGGGTAGAATGGTTGGACTCCGTTTGGGGCATTCAGAATCAGGGGAGTCGGTGCAATGCCAGAGGAGAAATAGAAGTACACAGTCGGAAGAAAAGCCAGAATTCTCAGAATTATCTGCAGGAGTCGGTGCTCCTTCAAGCCACGAGACTGGGTATTTGAGCCAAGTTTACCTGAACCCCCTAATGGCATCTGGGCTGCACATTCACAGAGCTTAGTAAAGAGTTCTGGGCCCCTGCTCTGAACAAGGCCCTTGGCTGAGTGCTGATAATTCCAAGATAGGACACAATCCCCACCAGGACAGAGGCAGATGGTATGATTGCCTAGAGATTCATGTTCTTCTGAACGTGAAATCACCATTTGCATTTGGAAACACAGCCTGGGATGGAAAGTGGATCAGAGATGGAGAAGAACACAGAGGAGACGGACAGCACTGTCTTCACAGCCTACACAAGAAGCCTGGGTGTGTACTGAGATGAGTGTCCTTAGGTCTATTATAAAGGTGAACAAACAAAAACCCAGCACATGGGATTGACCTGGCCAAGGTCACACCTGGGTGGTAGCAATATAGGGACCACACCATGCCTCCCACTGCCAGGGAGGAGGGTCTGGGGAAGGGAATGCAGACGCTGGGATGTCAGTCCCAGTATCACCTCGAAGTCACTCCTTTGCAAATCCCCAGATCATATGAAAATGAAGAGTGACGGAAAGGACTTTATAGAACACCTTTCAGAGGTCTGAGGGGGTCCAGCCATCGTGCAGATTTGGAATAGCACATGCACAACCCCAGATACGTTCATAAGTATGTAAATATAATCCCATTATCATGCTACTGTTAATGCAACCTAGTGTTTCCTTTTTTCTGTAGCTTTCCCCCTTCATACCTTCTGCCTCACCTTATCTCTTCCATAGTTTCCCCCCATGACATAGGCACTCATTCACTCAATCCGTTCATTCACTGGCTTTATATCTATTTATTAGGCTCCAATTATGTGCCAAGTATTATACCGGTTGCCAAAGATGAAACGGTAACAGCAAACAAACAATCAAACACAGAGATTCCTCATCTCGTACAACTTCTATGTTCTAATGGGAGGCCAACAAGAAACACAGAAATAGGTAAACAGCAAGTCAAAAGATAAGTGTTGTGGGGAAAAGGAAAGCAGGACAGGGGGGTAAACACTGTCGAGTGGGGGTGGCTGAGAGTGGAGATGCCTGGGTTGCACTAGGATGATCTGTGAATAGATACACACTCTCAGACATCAAACTTTTGGCATCCGTTCTGCAAAAAATGGGCTAATACTGAATATTTGTGTCCTACTGCGTTCTTTCTCCGACCAGTAAAGTCTCGTGGAAACCCTTCCCGAGTCGATCCGGTTCGCCCTGATGCATTCCTTTGAGAGGCTGTATAGTATTCTAAAATGTGAGTGCAGCATACATAATTCAGCTGTTTGCTACTGATGGACATCCTTGAATTATTTCGTCTCCTTCTTATAAAAGTCCAAGGAGACGGATGAGAAATCAGTGGGGCTTGTAGCCAATGTTCACGCTTCCTTATAATACAAATGAGTGCTATCAAACACGCCCATGTGGCAGACAAGGCTTGCACTGGTGGAGAAAGGGTCTCTGCGTTCTCTTTGCCTTGGTGTGCTCTCACCTCTTCCTTTTCCGTAAACTTGAGGCTTGCCTTGTTCTTTGGTCTTGGGTGGAGCTCTTGGGTAGACTAGAAGCTGTGAAAACCTAGAATTGAGTAATGAGATCAGAAAAGATCCTAGAAGTTAGTTGGTCTGGTTGACCCAGTTTCTTTTTTTTTTTTTAATTTTTAATTTTTTTTATTTGAGAGAGACAGAGAGAGCATGCGTGAGCGGGGAAGGGACAGAGAGAGAGAGCGAGCGAGAGAGAATCCCAAGTAGTCTCCACGTTCAGCATGGGAAGACAGAGGGCTATGGTAACAGTAACTAGCTTTGTCTATTCCTGTTCCTTTCAAGCAAACTTTCCAAATAATATCAAGCATCCCAGATGAGTCTCTGGAATAAGGTTTTAGATGTTGGCACGATATCAGGCACACTTGTGTATGCTCTTAACCAAACCACAGACCCTTCCAAAAACAAAACAAAATAAAACAAAAACAAGGAAAGACAGAAAGACAGAAAGGAAGGAAGGAAGGAAGGAAGGAAGGAAGGAAGGAAGGAAAGAAGGAAGGAAAGGAACGATTTCCTTTTCTTGTCAATAAAACTGTACTTTGTACCTTTGCTCCTGGAGGGTTAGCATAGACAAGGCACTGTAAGGAAGTGTAGCGTGGGAGGCAACAGATCTATATTTCAGAGTGAATCAAGCACAGTTCCTGAAGGAAATAGGCTCCCATTTTTCTCAGAAGGGAGACATCCATCCTTGGGAAGCAAAAGTGAACATTTTTCTCCTCTTTCAAATGGCCCGTCACTTGCCATTCAGCAGTAAACATTCCCAAGAAGATTTTTCACCCCGGAGATAAAAATCTATGTTCTCTCCACATGAAAAAACTCGCATTCTGTTTTTCATGATCTGTGCACCTTGCAAAGTATTACTGCTAATAACCTCGCCACGAAGTCTTACCTTTTGAGTTTTATGCAACTGAAACTATCTGGTCCAACTGGGTCTTGGGGAAGTTTCATTTAGCAACCTTGTACTAAATTAGGAGTCTCATATTTTCGACGTGGTCCTTGTGGTGCCCATGCATAGAGGAGGCTGAAAAACTGAGAGGTTTGGTAGGAAAAAAAAAGAGACAAAACAAAAACAAAAGCAGAAAACAAGCAACAACGTGTCCAATACGTATTTTATTTGTATTTCCCTTCATCCAAACCACAATTTCTCAAAGAAGAGCTCATTCTATTTTTGGAGGCAAAGACTGAACTTGTCACCATAGAGTAATCTGGAACTGGAATGAAAAGCTGTCTGTGCACAAGGCCCGGGGTCTCCGCAGCCCCCCACCCCCAGCACCCTGCTGGTGGAGAAGAGCCTAGCGTTTTTAGAAGCGAGTTCATTTTTCAGGCTGGGGCCAGGGCACCTGACTCAGAACGGCAACTGTGGAACACAATAAAGGAAACGAAATCCCCTGGGGAAGGAGCAGCGGCTAAAGCAGGGGAACAGGGGCGTTTTCCTGGAGGGGCCCTTTGGGCTTCTGGGAAACCGTGACCACAAAGCAGAGGGCCTGGCCCGCATTGTGCAACCTCGGTGCAGTAAAGGAAGGCTCTCCTCTTCCTACTACGGGCTCCAGCGGGCCTCACATGACAGACCTCCTCTCCGGGGCTGGTTCCTTGAGCTCAAGTTGCATGACGGAAATGAACTTGGAGGTGCCGGCTGGCTGGCGGCGGGGGGGGGGGGGGGGGGGGGGTGCGGGGGGGGCAGCAAGTTTTGAACAGAGCGATCCCGCTTCCTCTCTTTCACTTTAGGCCGCTCGAGACAAAATGCTCGTTTTGCCAGAGATGACTCCCTGGCCTAAGCTGGCTGTTGGGAAAAGCCCTCTCAGACAGCGGCTGTAAATCACGAGGCAACCTCTCTCTGTGGGTCCCAAGGCAGCCAACGTGCAAAGAGTGATTTATCAGGCAGCTTCCAACGCAGCTCAATTTTTGGAGGCGGGCGAAAGATGCCCAAAGGCTTTAAGAGCTGAGCCAGGATCCCCTGGAAGAGGAAAGCGGGAGCCACTTCTTTGAGCGGGGGGGGGGGGGGGGGGGCAGAACTGCTGGATCATCTGGGGGTTTGCATGGGGGTCCTCCTGGGAGTGGGGGCTCCAGACAAGCCTCCCCTTCCCGCCCCACCCCCGTTTTCTGTGCTCAGAACTGGAAATCATGGGGGGGGGTCCAATCGCTTCCTCCTCTCCCCTCCCTGAACACCCCCTCGCCCCACATGCTTCCTTAGGCAGGAAACTTTAAATTGCTGGGATGGGCCAACTTAATTGCTACTCTTTTAATAACTCGGTTCACTCCTGAAAGACCCTGTAAACATCTTGGAAGCTGCGTACCATGGCCGGGAAGGGAAGCGGACGCTCGCCTCTCCTACAGGGCCTGGCTTCTGGGGGATCGGAAGACCGAGGCAATCACCGTCCCCTCCCCCTTAGCCTTCTCACTACAGCCCCCCCAAAGCTTATATACTTCTGTCCACAGGTGTCCACTTGATCTCCCCGCTCCCCGCATTCAGGAGACAATTTTTCTTCCCTCCGTCTGAGCAGGCGGTCGCAGTGCTGCCCCACGTTCCACCTTTTCCTTCGCACCTTAGTCATTTCATCCTGCAAGTAACAATTCTGATGGGACGCCTGGGTGACTCGGTCGGTTGAGCGTCCGACTTCGGCTCGGGTTGTGATGTCACGGTTCATGGGTTCGAGCCGTGCATCGGGCTCTGTGCTGACAGCTCGGAGCCTGGAACCTGCTTCGGATTCTGGTCTCCCTGACTCCCTGCCCCTCCCCTGCTTGCTCTCTCTCTCTCTCTCTCTCTCTCTCAAAATAAATAAACATTAAAAAAAAAAAAAAAGAATTCTGAGAGAACCCAGAAAGGTAGAAAGCTTTGCCTGGAACACCTCAGCAAGGTAGCATCAGAGCAAAAAAGGCTTCCATGCGACCGGCCGGGGTTCCTCTGCTACACCAGCTGCTGTTGCAGAAAACCCTGGGCTTTCCCATAACAGTCATCAGGCCTGGGATCTGGAGCTCACAGAGCATCATGTAAGATCTTTATACCTTTCTTAGCATCTCCGTTCGGAGTAAACGCGTAGAAGGAATTACTTGAAAACCAATGAAATAAAATGGCATCGGGAGATACTCAGAACTTCATCTAGACCTGGCTGCTTTTTTTTTTTTCTTTTGACGTCCCTTCTTTTAGATGATTGCTTTATTTTATGGTGATTTGGGAAGTCAGACGCTTATAGTTTGTCAGAACCTCAGGTACCGGATTCGGAAGCGGGTGAGAGGGTTTGTGAGGTATTTGCTGGTTGGTGGCAGAAGTAAGAACCTTGCTACTTCCTCTGTCATCAAACAGCAGACTGTCAGAACCCCCTTGTCTGGGAGGGGACCAGGCTGGGGCAAGGTAGGGTATCTCTGCCGCAAAACGGGCTGTTTTAGGGCATTGAGTTCTTCCTGGCACCGGGATAGGCCCAAAGCAAGAGGAAGAGAGACACGGCCAATGCCAAGACCAGGTACAGGAACAGCTCTTAAAGGGATCAGTAGCAGTTGTGGCTGAGACCACAGGACCAGGTGGAATGGGGTTTGGAATAAAGTATGCCAGGACCCAGAGAGGTGTTATCTACCTGTCCTGGGCACCAGCAGATGCCCGCAGCTGACTTCAAGGGCTCCCACGTAAGTCTGTCTTCAGGGAGTCACTGAAATGCCAATGCCAGGGGATTGAGGGAAGTAGATAACTTCTCAATGATTGAAATGATACTTTAGGAGGCAAAAGACTTATTAGAAATTAGGCGCCATTAATATTGGTTTAATATAGAGAGAGAATGTTTCCTGAGAATACCTTAACTCTGAGATGTTTGGGCACAAAGCGTTCTGGGATTTTAACTACAACTGGGTTCTCAGGAAGAAGAACAAAGGATTAGAAAATCCACATGGAGTAGGATGGGCAAAGGGAGCCTAGGTGGTCTCCATCATCAGCCCCAGTGAGGCTGCGGGAAGTCCAGTGCCCCATCGGCCACCGAAACGCTTTAGACAGACGTCAGTGCCGGGTGGGTGGAGACGATGATGGCAAGAGGGAGCCATTCTGGAAGGTAGAACATGGCTGCTGCGGTCTGGAGGGTAAAGACAGGTCAGTGTCTTTAGGACTAGAGCTTTACACTTTGCAGGCAGGCAGGCCCGGGCTGGAATTCTGCCCGTATCATTGGCTAGGTGGTCGCGGCCCAAGTGATCTGAACCCCGAGTCCCATTTTTATCATCTGGAAAATGAAGATCGTCGTTTCTATCTCATTGGGTTGGTTTAAAGATTGGTCGTGGTGATGTTGGGGATGAAGCAAGAGAACAAGGAGGAGGAGGGGGGGGAAGGCCAAGGAGGAGGAGGGCCCAACCCGAATAGGACCACGATACAGTGAAAGTTAGCAGGTCTCCTTCTGTACCCTCACACCGCACCCCCCCACCCCCCCCGCCAGGTGAGACTTCTAGAATCCAGTAGAAATACTGTAGTTCAGGGTGCCTGGGTGGCTCAGTTGGTTAAGCACTTGACTTCAACTCAAGTCACGATCTCACGGTTTGTGGGATCGAGCCCCTCGTCAGGCTCTGCGCCGACAGTGCAGAGGCTGCTTGGGACTCTCTTTCTCCCTCTCTCTGCCCCTCCCTCCCGTGCACATATTCTTTCTCTCTCAAAATAAATAAACTTAAAAAAATACTGTAGCTCAAAATGGGCTCAGAAACTCTGTTCCATAAAGTGTGATTCCAGCTGAAAGAGTCTGCGGCAAGATAGGGGCTGACAGTGTTTACCACGTAGAGATTTTACGGATAAAATAAAGCACAATGAGATGTGTTCGGCCATCATTTAATATTGAGCATCTCTATGCATCTAGGTAATGTTGTAAGAACACACTGACAAAAGCTAAGCGTCACTGCAAGAATTGCACCATATCTAGGGAGGAGGCTAACACAATATGTTATGCAGACCTCGTTTTCTAAAACACTGTGTCTACACTTAAAAAAATTTTTTAACGTTTATTCATTTTTGAGAGACAGAGAGAGACAGAGCATGAGGGGAGGGGCAGAGAGAGGGGGAGACACAGAATCTGACCCAGGCTCCAGGCTCTGAGCCATCACCACAGAGCCCGACGCGGGGCTCGAACTCACGAACCGCGGGATCCTGACCTGAGCTGAAGTTGGACGCTCAACCGACTGAGCCACCCAGGCGCCCACACTGTGCCTACATTTTAAGGGTTTGTTTGATAGTTGTCACAGGGGGTGGTGGAGGAATACATGCTCTTTGGGGGGAAAATCAGGAATGTGAGCACAATAGTTCTGCTTCTTCACTAGGAAACCTGGCATCGAGGTTCATCGTGTTGTGATGGCATAAAATTCATCCTGCCTTTCCTGCATGCCCACACAGTTTTGTAGAGGGCACAGGAGGGAAAGAGTTATATTACCAAAGTAAAATAAAATCTTGCTTTCATCTGTACCTGGGTGAGTCGCTGCACTTGATGGAGAGACTGGAAAAAGCGGGGGAAAGCACTGGAAGTAGCCAGCCCAGAGTCTGAGTGCTGACCAACCGTCTTACCAACCTACATCAGTTTGAGCCAGTGGGTTGACCTCTCTGAACATGATTTCCATATTTAAAATAAGACAATAAAAGTTCACGAAAAACTGTCAGACGTGAGTTAAGTTCCTTCACATGCCTACCACGGCACATGGCAAATAATAATATTCAGCAGCAAGTGGTTAATCATTCCCAACGAACTTGTTTGAGTCAACGAGGTGTAGTTTCTGGTTGATTAACGCTGACCTCTTTCAGCTCCCAAAAAAAGGTTTCCGTGAGAATTCCAGTTCAATTTTAACCCGTCTATAGGTGCTACGGCACATTTCCTCGGTCTGCTTAAGCAGCATAACATTTTCCTCACGGGGCAAGATCATCTCGGCAAATAAGAAATACCTCCTGAGGGGTTTTCTAGAAACATAAATGTTCTCGTGTTTTGTACACTCTTCTGTTTTCTGACTCCGTAATTTCTTAGCTGCCGCATTGTGTTTTTATATCCACACGGTGTCTGCTGTAACAGGAAGAGAGGACGCACAATGTGTTAGTGGGAAACTGGACCAGAACCTGGGAGCGACAGCTTCTGGGGGCCGGGAGTTCCAATGGGCAACTGTGTAACTCGGTGTCCGTGACTTTGCCACTCTGGGTCTCACTTATCCTGTTCCGGAAACAAGCAAACAAAACACCAAGAAATAACCTGCAGGAGGCCTCTCTGTTCTCCCCATCTTGTTTGGTTTCGGTGAGCCACGTTTCTCTCGGAAAGCATTTCCACGGCCACTCTGAGGAGCTCAGCGTCAGTATTTCGAGGAGGCCAAAGGACAGCTGTGGGTTTTTTTGTGAGCAGCCGCGGTAGGTGCAGTTGTAGGGATGGGATGGGGTCTTTGTGGAGCAAAAGGAGGTACAGGAAATCCTCCAGGGCACTGTCCTCAACTACTGAGTCGGTTTGAGTGAAGATTTGGACAAAAAGCAAGGGGGCGAGTTAAGATAAGAGCAGAACAAAAGAAAGGGACACAGAAATTTCGGAGGGGCCAAATGACAGGAAGAGAGCCGGAGCAAGAAGGGATGAAGAAAAAAAAGAAAATGGGCCGAGACTCAGAGCACAGGCTGAAGGAGACCTCGACTATTTTCACATTAAGCATGTCTTTTTTTCCCATAATCACAGTTACTTCATATCCTCCCAGAGTTGGCAGGTTTCTCTTGGGAAGATAAACCCTCCTTGGCAAGCACCCCACATGCGAGCCGAAGCAGGAAGCCCGAGTCGTCATTACATTATGCAATCCTGCGTCCGGCCAATAATTGCCTATCTGACATGCTAGCCTCCCACATTCCTGAGATTCATCTAGAACAGCCAGAAGATTAGATTAGTGTGTATTTTCAGCCAGCCGCCATCACTCGTAGCTGGCCTGTCTCCTTCTGTCAGCCGAATCGGGGACAGGGAGCCTCTGTCAGCGGAGGCAGTCCTGTTTGTCACCGTCTTGTCAGCGATGTCTGCCCCGAGGTCGACAAGTCCTTCCCAGGGAAAGAAGGGGGGGTGGGCAGAACTTCAGAGGAGATCGGCGTTATCCTAAGCCCAAATTACCAAAAAGTGTCGCGGATAGAACGCCAGGACGACAAAGCCACCGAGAACGAGTTAGAAAGTCCCGGGGAAGCGATCCTTCTTCCGGCTTGAGAATATCAGACACTGAGCAGGTGGAACAAAGAACGCAGGAAAAGGTTTAGGAAAATGGGGATGTAGCCCTACGTCTGCCTGGCCCCACTGGCTGTGGAATTCGAGATGTTTCCTTACTTTTCTAAGCCTCAGGGTCTTCATCTGTGAATCAGGCACAATAATAACTGTTTCATCAGGTTATTGAGATGATTAGAGGAGATCCTGTTTCCCCCCCAGGGTTGCCGTCATGAGGAACCACAAGCTGGGTGGCTTAAAACAGCCTATGTTTATTGTCTCACTGTTCTGGAGGCCAAAAGTCTGAAATCACGGTGTTGAGGGGGTCACGCTCTCTCTGAAACCTGTAGGGAGGCTTATGCCTTTTCCTAGAGTCTTCTGCATCTCAGGACACCTACTGGCATGCCTCGACTCGGATGTCCATCCCCCCCAATCTCCTGTCTTCATGAGGCTTCTCCCCGGGTGTCTCTGTACCTTCACACGAGCATTTTCTCATAAGGACACCAGTCATATTAGGCTAGGAGTCCTTCAGTGTGATGTCGCGTTAACGGGTTACGTCCGCAACCACCGCATTTCCAAATAAGGTCGGGCTCTGAGGTCCTAGGAGTAAGGACTCCAACGTATCTTTTCTGGGGGCGGGACCTGATTCACCCCATAACATACTGCATCGTGCAGCAAAGCCAAGAAGGCCAGGAGATAGGGAAATAAACGTCAGAGCAAGGAGAGAGGAATAGGGGGTGAGCGAAGTCAGTCGGAGGGAGACATTCCTGGGAATGGTGTCCAGGATTCATTTTTACTGCCTTGGAGCTGAGCGATGAGGCCCGATTCAAGGGCACAGAGTGAGGTACGCAGTGAGACATCTTATGATAAGCAAGTGCCGACTGCGGGCCCTCTTTGAGCGACACCCTCTGACCATGAACCTGGCAGTCCAAGGTATGTCTTGAAACCACCCGTGAGCCCCCGCGACAGGGTGGCAGAAGACAGTGGAAGGAGAGCCCAACCATGAATGCTTTTGAGCCCTGAGGGTGAAGAAGGGAATTAAAAAGATCGTCTCACGTGTATAATAAATTTGCAGAGTTGAATAGACTCCACCTCTCTTTAAAAAATAATTTATTAATTACCCTCTGCCTGTAGAGTCTCACCTTACTGAGTCCTGCAATTTGCAAATTAACTATTGGCCCCACTCGGTCTATTGAAGGGATAATGAGTAGTAAAGAGAAGCTGGTCTCTGAAGTTGTCTTATGAATCACGCTGATTATGAATGACTCACACGCATCCTTTGCATCTTCAAAGGGCTTTCTCCTGACATCTTTGGAGAACCCAGTCCCGAGCTTTCTCAAGCGGAGCTTGGTGGTAAAGGCCACGAGGCTAGCAAGACCACCGGGAGAGAGGGTCTGGAGAAAGACGGTGGGGGGGGGACAGGGGCAAGGTCAGCAGGTTCAGCTCGCCGCATGTGAAGTTTACCCTGCCCAGCCTAATGGAAGGAAGGAACCCTTGCCGTGTTCTCTCGGCACCGAGAAGTGACCCAGTCTGAGGCCTTTAAAGTGTGTGCCTTTAACCACGTTGCCCGAAGCCAAGAGGCTGTGCCAGGGTATAGCAGCACTTTGATCGTACTTCTGTGTTCAAAGCACTCAGGGACATCAAGTTTCTTCCAGGAGTGAGATATTCCATGGACTAACTAGGTCATTGACAATGAGCTCTTGAGGGCCCCGAGTGCTGCAGCAAGCAGGAGAAAACATTAAACAGAATGTCTTTTTCTTCGCTCTAATAAAGACCACCGAGGTGGGGGCAGGGGGAGGGGATCCTCAGAGGCAAAATGAAATCCTGAGAAAACAGCATAACTAGCAAGTGCAACTAAAATCCACATCAATGGGTGTAAGCAGGAAAGTACTGGGTTTTTGTTTTTGTTTTTGTTTTTGTTTTTTTTCTGGTATCGTGGGAATATCTTGGTAACAAAATAATGAGTTACTATTTACTGAGCCCCCCAAACGTGTCAGTTTCTTACTGGATGTTTTCAACACAACTCCAAAAGGCCGATAGGATTACCTTCAACTTTTACTTGTTTTAAACATGAGGATCCCGGGGATTACACGGCGATATAACCTTTCCAGAGTCACACTCGATGAAAATGACCAGATCTAGGGTTTGGACGTACGACTAGATTACCCCCGACCGTACCATGGCAGGGGTAGGACTTAGATTTCTATCACACGTGGAGTCGAATCGGGCTTCGCCTACAGCGAGTTCTCCAGTGTATGGTCCCTGAAAATTGAGTGACCCAACTTGCAGGCAGGTAGCATTGCCAGGCCATTTCTAGCAGGACAGCTTGGGAGGGACAGGCAAGACTCTCCTGCTTCGTGCAGCACCCTTTTTGCCCCAGAGCACCCAGGCCCAGGAAGCTCTTGGCACCTTTCATAGGGCTTTCTGGAGCCCGGACGCTGCCCCAGTGTGAATCAGCAACTTCCAATTACGATTGCTGAATTTGGAGCTTAAATTTGTATCACGATGATCATTAAAGGGCTTTGCACTCCCACAGCGTTTTCCATCTTCAAAGTGCTCTGTGAACATTAACTAATTAATCTGGGCTCCAAATTGTGCCAAGGCCCAGAGGGCTTGCACTGCTCAGATCTAGCATGGTCTCCGTCGATTACAGAAAGCACCGGGCTCCTTTTGACCTGGTGCCCAGCGGTGGAGGGCGTCACCAGAGTGCCGTCAGATCTGTCACAGACCCTGTCCAGTCCTGCTGCTATGGGCCAGGTCTGCACTTGAGGCTACCAAAAAAAAAAAAAAAAAAAAAAAAAGGAAGCCAGAGGCCTTACAGAAGCAGGTGGCCCACGGGTAATCAGCAAAGACACTGCTTACAATAAAAAAATTCAGCTACGCATGAATTTATTCATTCAAATGAGTCACATTCAAACCTCCATTGCACAGATCAAGAAACAGGCTCAGAGGGCTAAACTGACCAATTCAAGTGCAGTTATGCTATGGGGCAGAGAATGAGTTCCTAAATCCACAGGAAGATATTTTCCCAGGTAAACTAACAGATTATTTCTGTAACTCACAATTTGACCTACGAGTGAGGAGTTGAGAAGTGGAAATAACTGATGTAGGGAAATTCAAAGGTGAGAGATAAAATGTATTGCCTGTAGGTCAGGAAGACTTTCTTGGAGGTCAAGTTTGTGTTGGGCCTTAGTAACTTTTTATTTTGACAATTTCATTAGGTTTTTCTCAGGAATGGATGTTGGATTTTGTCAGAAGTTTCTGCAGCATCTATTGACATTTTTTTTTCAGTCCGTTAATAAGTGAGGGCCCCAAAACTTCAGATGTGGAAATCTTAATGCCCAATGTGATGGTGTTAGATGGGGCCTTCAGGGGTGGTTGGGTCATGAGGGTGAAACCCCCCAGAGATGAGATTAATGCCCTTCTTGGAGAAATCTCAGAGAGTTGCTTCCTCCCTCTCTGCTCTCCACCATGTGAGGAGACAACCAGAAAAGGTGAGGCTACAACGTTGAGGACACATCATCGAAGATACAAGATCGGGAAGCCAGAAGGAGGACTCTCATCAGATACTGGACCGGCCGGCACCTTGACTTTCGACATCCTAGACTCCAGAACTGTGTGGAATAAATTTTTACTGTTGAAGCCATCCAGTCAGTGGTGTATTTGTTACCACCGCCAAAACTGACTAAGACAGGGAACTTACATTGGATTTCAAATGTTACAATCACCTGGTACTCCTGCTATATATCCCAAATGTGCTGTATTCCATTAGATAACATTTTGTTAAGAATTTTGCACCCATCTTTATGAAAGGCATCGGGCTGTCTCAGTCTTCCCTTGCAAGTTCTTTGCCTGGTTTTGATGTCAGAGTAATGTCAGCCTCTTGGAACGAGTTGAAAATTACTCTCTTTTCTTCAGTTTTCTGGAAGGTTTTTTTTTTTTTTTTTGGTAGAATTATTAACTTTTCCTTAACAGGTTCATCGAATTAACTCGGGAGCTGGAAGGAATTTTGCGGGATTGTTTTTCACTATAAATTAGTTTCTTGAATAATAGGGCTATTTGAATTATCCATTTCTTCTTAGGTACTTTTGGCAATCTTCAGGGGTTTGTGTTTTGTTTTTGTTTTTTTTTAGAAATGTATTCGTTTCATCCAATTTGTTAAATTTATTTCAATAAAGTTTTTCATAATATTTCCTTTACATATATATGGAATGGGTAAGTTTTTTAAGGAAAAAAGTAAGGAAACTTCTTGGTTTAGGCAAATACTCTGAACAACATGTTGGGGATTTTTTTTTTAAGTATCTGCATCTGTCAATAACCTCATAACTCCCCTAGGAAGAGGTTTTTAAAAATGAATCGAATTTATAAGATCCAAGTTGAATTCAATTCAGTCAAGTTTCTACCGCTTCTCATCTGCTTTTTAAATTTTAGTGTCTTCTTTGTTCACCTGTCTAATTATGAAGTCTGAATCTCCATGGGATTTCAAAGCCAAATACGTATAGTAAAATATATGTTTTATTTCTCTAGACAAACTTGTAAAAGCCATATCTTTAGAGACAATGTTAAGATGTATCGATGGTCAAAAACATTAAATGCAAACAAATCAAACCAACATTTTCATACCTTAAACTCATTGATCCTAATGGGGTTTCTTCCCAGAATCTCATTTGCTCCTATGGTCTGGTGCAGTAGTTTCGAAATTGAATAAGGAAAGTATGTATCAGGTGTTTGCTTGAATGGATTGTTCAATATTCATATCCGTCACTTTGATCGCATCAGCAAAACCTTGAGTTTTGTGTCGGCATCATCTCTGCATTTACGCGTTGGTCAATCTGAAGGGAACCACTGCTCTTAAGGAGCAGGGGTGAGGAGTGGAGCACCTTTCATCTCTGGGACAGAAGGCTTGGTTAGAATTAGACAGAAACAAGTTCGAAAACAGGGTCAAGTTTAAAATCAGTGCTTTGAAATACACTCACTTATCATTTGTACTTCCCCCTGAACCACAAATTCAGTGATGTGCAAGTACTCTTATTCCACCTCGCAAGGGTCAATTGTTTTGTTTTGTTTTGTTTTAGAATCTTTAAAAAAATTTTTTTAAACATTGATTCATTTTGGAGAGACAGAGAGACAGAGCATGAGTGAGGGAGGGACAGAGAGAGAGGGAGATGCAGAAGCGGAAGCAGGCTCCAGGCTCCGAGCTGTCAGCACAGAGCCTGACGCGGGGCTCGAACCCACAAGCGTGAGATCATGACCTGAGCCGAAGATGGATGCTCAACCGACTGAGCCACCCAGGCTCCCCGCAAGGGTCAATTGTTAAATGTTGGGGACCTTTGCAAGTTGATTGTAATTATTAATGTCACGTGAATTTACGACAAAATTATATTCAAAACTAGGGTAATAAATACTCAAAACTCATCACTTCCTATTTTACTACACTTTATCTATGCTTTTGAGGTTGTTCACGTTAATTGTAACTATATGTTGAAGGTACTATGTAACGGCAGGCTACTGAAAATCTCTTCCCAGCTCAACCTTCGGCGATGTCACATTGGTAGACAACGAACCCCGGAGCGCGTACTTGAGCCATGGAATTTGGCAAACGTTGTAGCATAAGTTTTCGTTTATTGTTTCGTTGATTATCCAGACTTAAGAAGATTATGGAGAAAAAGTTAATGCTGATTGCACTTAACGGAGTGTGATGCCTATAGCTGAAACATAACGAATAAACACTGTGAGCATCATGAGGAAATACTTTTCCAGCATTTGAAAACAATTATCCAATTCAGCAAAGAAGTTGCTCACATCGTCGACAAATGAGTGAAGTTCAGACATACTTCTTTTGTTGTTTCACTTCGATTTACTTGTTCAGATAAAGTATAAAGTAACATTCACGTTGGAACTATTCTTATCAGTCGGTTGAAAGCATGTTTTTTCTATGGATACAGACGTTTGGCAAGAGTCAACAAAAGCATTCCATGAGAAGCAATCACCTATACGGAATTTGTGTATCGTGTGTTTATTTTTTATATTTCATTATTATTTATAAATTGTGTACTCTATATACATCGTATCAGCAAAATTAGACATTTTTTTTTTCCAGACAGCCAGGTGTTAAACACTTACCAGCTTACCACTTCCAAATTTCCAATTTTTATGGGCCAGTCTTTGTGCACAGATCCTGTCTTTTCCGTATAATCTGGTGAGTTGGAGTTCTGGTAATCTTTCAGAGAAGGGAAGGTTGCAAGACAAAATGAGAAGAAGTTCTTTTCCTAGCAACTATTTTCAGAACTACACTGTCTGACAAGAACGAGGGAGACTGACCAGACCCGGGTAATTCCATACAGAAGGCAAGGAACGTGAATCGGCGAGCTCATTCGTGCGCACATTATTGACCTTCTAATTATTGCTACGTCCTGAGCAGACCTAGAGAAAAGTACTAGATTTTTGCATTCTGCTTACGATCAGAGATTCGCGGTTGCTTCAAAGATAGTGACCGGCATGCATAAAACAGTGGAACCTTGGCAAGTTTTGTAATTAAAGGATCGCGGTGATTCTTGATTTATACTCCCTTCATAGCACTTTGCTTGCTGCCAAGGGAGCAAAGTCATTTTTTAAAAATTTCAAATGTGAAAAGATGTGTGTTTCTATGGATTTCAGCTGTCATTTAAAAATGTAAACCCTGTGCCCATACATGCAGAGCGGGGAGAGGTCCCCGTGGCTTCAGCAAGGAGCAAGCAGATTATGGCCCCCCTGGAGGCAGAGAATTCTTAAAATGTCAAGCGAATGGGGGGAAAAAATAGAACCTTGGGGAAATCAGAGCCTCACTGGGGAAAGTACCTTTGCTAATCACTCTTACTTGGTCTCACAACCAATTCAGGGAATAACCTTTAATATCATCCCTTGTCAAATTTAACAGAGGCTTTTCCTAGGGTCGAAATCCATACGCTGAAATGGGAACAGACTTTCGGATGACATTTGGTTTGGTTGATGATTGTGTTTTATACGAGAAAAGTTTTCTCGTATACTTTTCGGGAGTTTGAGATCTAGTTTGACATCTTCCAATGGTTAATCTACCTCTCACTACACACAGGATTTGGGACATCACTTATCCAGAGTCCTAGTTTTCTCAGTATTAAATCAGAAATGAAAACAACATCCCTCGGGGCTTTTGGAAAAGCGGCCAAGAGCTCCTCACAAAGCGGATTCTTAGAAGAGTTTCCTGCCTCACTTTCTTCCTTCCTTCCTTTGCCCCCTGGCCTTCTTGTTCAGACTCCTTCCTTAATTTCTTTCCTCCTTCCTCCCCGAGTTCTTTAGTATATAAATTATTATGACTGTAGTAATCACTACAAGCTTTTTGAGGTCAAGTTTCATTGTGTTCCCATTAGCAATACGTGCCTGAACTGACCTCTGGGAAGAAAGTCTCCTCGCCAAGCAGGAAGCCAGGGGGCAGAGAGGGAGGGCGGCCTCCTGGACCTCCACCCTGCTCTGGGATGAGGAGCAGGCAGGACAGGAAAGCCGAATCCAGCCACAGAGGTAGGAGGTGACAGCAGCCAGGAGAAACACACATCCCGAAGAATTCTGCAAACAGAACTGAGAACGCCTCCATGCCTCACCGACACAAGGCGTGACGAACAAGACAAGAGTCAGATCTGCCCCCTGTCCTCAAGGAGCTCACCGTCTAGAGTGGACAGACACACCAATCATCCTGACCCACAAAGTGGAGAGAGGTAACCCAACCGTAGGCGTTTGGCCTGGGCCCTAAGGCGCTTTCTAGTGAGCAGGGAAAACATAAAAACCTAAGCCATCCCATGGCTCAGGCGTGGGGACTGTGAGGTTAGGGACCAGTTGTGCTCAAAAATCCGGACGGGACATCAGGCCACAGATCATTGTGTGACCCCGGATCTGGCACATTGAAAGCAAGCGTAGCAAACCAAGTAAGTAAACATAATAGAAGCATCAGGAATAATATTCACAGAGAGTTTAAAGAGTACCTACGTTGCAACAGAAACTGTTCTAGGTGGTTTACGTTCAGCGTCGCCAAGCTTCACAAGTTGACGAGCTATCCGTGATTTCTACTTTGTAGAGAAGGAGCAATAGGGACTGAGAGGGGAAAAGCGAACCGTGGCATCGTTTATATAGCTCATTAGGAGCAAAACTAGAAATCAGCACCCAGCGTGCCTGACTCCAGAGCCCCTGTTCTCTCTGCTGGGCAACTCTGAAGTGTTGTGCTCCTGAATCCATAGAGATCGGAGGATTTTGTGGGATACCTTAATACGGCGTAGAGACCAGGGAATCAACCGGGGAACAGAAATCAAGTTGATGTTGACATTTGTTTGTTTTTCCAGGTTAAATGCGGAAATCCAGTGGTTAGTACCAGAGCCCAAGTTTAGAGAATATTCCCCAGCAGGTCACCTCAGTGTTTGTGTGCGCACAAGCTGGATTCATTAAGTCCTGCCTCTATCCACACTATCCCCACCCCACCTCCAAGAGATTAGTATTTTCCAAATCGTGCAGCCTGGGGGAAAAGAGATGTGGGCGAGTGATGTGCGGCCTTCCAAAATTGCCCACGCTATTCCTCGGAAAAGTCAGAAAAGGGTGCAAGGTCTGCAGATCGATTGTTACTATCCACAGCCTTCTCAAAGATGCCCTGGCTTGGCTTGAGGAGCTGAGAGCACACCGTGTGTTTATTTTTAGCCTTCTTTAATGTTTTCAGATGAGCACGGCTCTGAAATAGAAAGGCTGACCCATTTTAGTGACATTTTCTCAAGGCTATCACAACATTGTATTTGCCTTTCCTTCCTCCGAGATAGAGTCTGAGTCCTCCTGAATTAAAGGAAACTTCCCTTCAGGGAGATCAATGGAGAGGCAATCGGGGCCTGGTTTAAAAATACGTCCTGTGGGGGCGCCTGGGTGGCTCAGTCGGTTGAGCATCCGACTTTGGCTCAGGTCATGTTCTCACGACATGTGAGTTCGAGCCCTGCGCCAGGTTCTCTGCGATCAGCCTGTCAACCCAGAGTCTGCTTCGGATGCTCTGTTCCCCTCTCTCTGCCCCTCCCCACTTGCGCTCCCCCCAAAATAAATAAATATTAAAAAAAATAATAATAATAAGTCACCTATATGGTCATATGTGCACTCGATGAACCTCATTCACCTTTGAAGTGTCGAAATTCACTGAAGTTGTATTATGTGTGTGCTTTGAATCTTCAAGAGCATATATTCACCCCAGGGTAGAAAAGAGCCCAGTGTAGTAGGAAGCCACAGAGAAACCTGAAACGAGCTACGAGAATTTCTCATGTGCCATTTGCATTTTGTTTCTAACGGACAAGGGAGAGAATTCTGTGGTGTCAAGCCCACAGAGAGGGCAAGTGGTGGAGTTGAGGAACAGACAGACATCTGGTGAGATCTGAACGTCCAGACGTTCTTAGTCTACATACTGCACAGTTTGACTTTCCTTTCCTTCTGCTTTTCTTTCTTTCTTTCTTTCTCTTCTTTCTTTCTTTCTTTCTTTTTCTTTCTTTTTCTTTCTTTTCCTTTCTTTTTCTTTCTTTTCTTTTCTTTCTTTCTTTCTTTCTCTTTTTTCTTTCTTTCTTTCTTTCTTTCTTTTCTTTCTTTCTTCTTTCTTTCTTCTTTCTTTCTTTCTTTCTTTCTTTCTTTCTTTCTTTCTTTCCTTCTTTCTTACAATGGAAAAAGTAGAGTGTGAATATGTGAGTATTCCCCTGTATCTCCAGGGAATTTTTGAAGTGTAAGATCTATCTGCCCTAAAGGAAGACAGCAATAGTAAGAAAACAAACAAAAACCAAATAACCCAAACACTAGTCTTGAGTTCGCTCGTTCTGGTTCTACCTTTGTTCCAGGCTCTGTGAGTTTGCTCATCGGTGGGTGCCATGCCCCTGACAGCCAGCCGGTTGGATGTACGGGTGGATTCCTCTTCTCTGCCATGTATTTCCTAGACAAGGGAACTTTCCAGAGCTGTCTTGTTCGTGTGAGGCCACCGTGATGGGGATTGATCTTGCTTGTCCTGATGCCCTCACTGAGGGATCTCTGTCTGCCTCTACTCTGAGACACACCCCCCTGCCCCCACACACAGGATTCTGCCTGACCTCCCAGCCTCAATTTGAATTTTCCAGTCCCTCCGTGGGATTAGCTGCTTGATTGTTAGCCTTTGGCAAGGTGGGAGACACAACCCTGATTTTCTCAGGTTCCCGGTGACTTTGTCATAGATGCTGTCCGGTCCCTTACCCTCAGCTGCTCCCAGGAGCCCGTCAGACTCAAAAGACACGATAACCCTTCTGACCTTGCACAGCCTAGACTAGAGAATTTATTTTCTCATGTGGGGATACCTTTGACCAGAGTAAGACACTCTCGTCTATCAGTTATTCTTTTTGGTTGCTTCCACTCAATATCTCTGCCACATTCTCAAACTCATCAGAAAAATACTGAATATCAAAGTTGTGTGGAAAACACTCCAAATGTTTTGGAGTGTCTTACCTGGTATTTCGTTGACATGTCCTATTTGAGCGACTGAGCTTGTGACGCATGGTTTCTAGCCCCCGTGACAGTCCTGAGCAAGTATTCATATTCCCATTTGATAGTCAAAGAGGCTGCGGGCGCCTGGCTGGCTCAGTTGGGTTGAGTCCGACTTTGGCTCAGCGTCACGATCCCGCGGTCCGTGAGTTCCAGCCCCACGTCCGGCTCTGTGCTGACAGCTCGGAGCCTGGAGCCTGCTTCGGATTCTGTGTCTCCCTCTCTCTCTGCCCCTCCCCCACTCATGCTCCGTCTCTCTCTTTCTCTCAAAAACAAGTAAACTTTAAAACAAAACAAAACATTTTTTGATAGGCAAAGAGGCTGTCTCAGCCAGGTTGGGTTGCTTTTCCCAAATGCATTAGCACTGAGGAGGGGTGGAGCCGGGATTGGGAAGCGGGTTTTCCCTTTACTTTTTCCAGTTCATCCAGATACCATTGCCGTCCAGGGACAGGAGCAGTTCCTGCCACGGACTGACTTCATTTCCGCGCCGCAGTGGAAGGGAGCGGGGGGCCAGCCGCTTGGCAACATCAGCCCGGGATCTCGGTGGAAGGGGTCTGTTTTTCTCTTTAAAGCAACCACCCGAGGCAGACAATAGATGGGGATGTGGGAAACGTCTGTGGGAAATCATTTTCTGGCCCCAAAGCGAACATGCAATGCAATGGAGCTGTTACAAAGCGTGACGTCGGGATTTACTGTTGTTCACAGCGCATGCTTGGGCTCACTCTCTGTTTTTTCACAGACACCCCAAGTTCACTGTCACACCGCTACGGTGGACGCTGGGAAACTACAAATCACACGGCCAGGGAAGGAGCCAGGAAGGAACTGGGAGTATCAAATCCGCTGAACCCGTTTAGGAGAAATAGACAAGGTCCCCGGAAAGGCAGGAGTTGCCTTTAGTGGGATTTCCCGATCTGACAGCCTCGTGATTTGGGGGGCACATCAGCCCCTCCCACACACACCAGTCGAGATCGTGAGGGCATGCACGTCCTTTGCTGTTAAAGTCTCTGAAAGAGCCTCAGTATTAAGGTAATATTGTACCTGGGTCCAAGTCCTTAGGCTGTGACCTCGGCTCTGTGTGCTTGGGCCAGGCGGTTGACTCCTCTGTGCCTCAGCCGCATGGATTAAAGCTCTCAGCAGCTAGAGGGGCTTTTGGAATCATCGGGCTCCAAGTTTCTTATTTTAGAAGAGGGGAACTGCTGAGAGCTGACCAAAGCCCCCACAGCTGCCTGGCTCGACACGAACGCTGCACCAGAGGCCAGGTTTCCGCCTCCCACGTCCATGCCTTTGCTAGCCCACCCCGCTGCCACTCGCGCACTTGGCAATGTCTCCGTTCGTTTTTCTGGGTAAACGGAACAAAAGGTGTCCAACCCTTCCAATGGCAACCTGAGCTTGTAATAATGGGTTGAAATCTGTTTTAGGGCTTTCTCTAAGTGACAGGAGGCCTGGATGGGCCTCACGTTCTCTTTTTTGTACACAAAGTTAAACCAGTATCCCGCAGAAGGTTCTCTTGGTCGGAAGGGCCAGAAAAGGACTCTAGGGATACTGAAAACTAAAGGGACTTATGGGACGATGACAGAGGCAAACAGAGATGGGACGGAAGATGAAAACCGTACCTCCATAAAGGCCCAGGTCTGCTTCGGGAAACTCAGAGACAGGAAGTACACTGTGGGTCTCACACTCCAATGGCTGTGTCCAGGAAGAAGAACGTGGAAGGCTTCACGTGGGTCAGTATACACCCCGACCGCAGGGACAGCCTCAAGGACCAGGCTGTAGGTCAGACGCGGCTCCTGGAGGCTCTGAGGCGAGCGGCGCACGACTGTGGCATATCCCGAGTCTACACGTTACCAGTACTGGTGTTGGCCCGGGATGGGGGAAGTCCTTCCGGGACCCTTCACTCTCTCTACCCCTGTCATATGTAAGCGTCAGTGAGATGCTGGGATCCTCAGGTTCTGGGAGGTAAGAGAAGCTGAAAAGCAAGAAATGCCCTCTGTGCACCCCAGATGAACGACCCGGCCAGAAGCTGGCAAGTCCAGGAGCATGAATCGGTCCGTTACCCTGGACAGTAGAGCAGAAACTTGGGAAGGGAAGGAGCCCGAAAGGCAGACACCAAATCATGACTTCAGACAGATTCAGAAGGAAACTCAAGAGTCATCTATGCTCGTAACCTCTTCAAGGTCTGAGTCTTCTCTCGAAATGGCATCACTGGGGCGCCTGGGTGGCTCAGGAAGCTAAGCGTCCGACTCTTGATCTCGGCTCAGGTCATGATCTCACAGTTCGTGGGATCAAGCCCCGTGTCGGGCTCTGTGCTGACAGCGCAGAGCCTGCTTGGGATCCTCTCTCTCCCTCTCTCTCTGCCTCTCCGTCTTCCCCATGCACGCTTTCTCTCTCCCTCTTTCAAAATAAACGTATAAACTTTAAACAGAAAGAAATGGCACTATGAAAAGTTACTAAGCTTCCTCTCACACCCCTCCAGTATTGGTAAGATCACCACCTTAAAACTGTCTCCTGTTACGGTGCTCAGATATTTATTCATGGTGGCAAGTGACTCTTCTAATCCAGACTGAACCTGTCTTCCCTTAACATTCATCGACCCTCATCCTCTCTTGGGTGACACAGGGGATTTAGTTCTTTTCCAGAAGACTCTCTTCCTCTTTCACTACCTGTAAAGAGAAGAATGTCTGTGGCTAGAGCCCTCACTGTGCACAGTCTATTAAGTGCCCTTAGTTCTCATTTTTTCCATCACTGAAAAGAGTAAATGTTCTGAGATAAAATAATTCCAGACCATTCCACTATTCTCCAGCACATATCTCTCATTCCTTCTAACGACTCTGAAGTTATCAAAACATTGTAAAGTAAACAATTCCAGAGAGAGTTGCAAAATGATACGTGAGATGGACTTGAAAGAGAATTGAAGCCCTAAACACTGAAAATAAAGTAAGATTTGAACCACAGTCCCCTTTCCTTCACAGTCTTCTCGGAAGGAAGCTCTGGGTATCACCAGCCGGGGGAAAAGTATTTTGCAACCGGCATCACAAACACGTTCTCAACTCCGCATATTCAACGGGGGGGGGGGGGGGACCCACAAGGATTCGGACTCAGCAGTGATGATTTCCTTTTAGATGTGACTTAATGAAGCCACGAAAGTAGATTTCTTCCTGAGCAAAAATCAGACCTAACAGCACACAATTCCAGTCTCTGCCCCCACCCGTTCCCCACCCAAAAGATGTTTTTAAACCTGGAAAAAATACTATAGACAAAGAAGCAGATTTTTTTCTTGATCTAAAAAAAACCCTTCTATTTTGCAAAAACCAGGATTGTTTCCCAATTTAAATGAATGTAATAGTGCTTAATATGCTATAAATCATTGCATTTGGTGCTCATAAACATCTTCATAATACAAAATACGTCTGAATAAAATTATCTTAAAACTGAACGGTTGCTATCTCATTAAAGAAAAACAATCTTTGATTTGAGTCTTTGTTCTATTTTTATGCACTTCGACTTCCGCTGAGTAATACTGAATAAACTCACCATTCAGAAATAATTTTCCTGGAACCCTGACAATTGTATCCCTTTTAGATTGAACCCAAAAGCCACGTTTCCAATTTTGTGCCTTTGCTATGGGCTTTCTCTGACTTCTGCTTTTTTCTGAATTCTCTGAGCGTCTCCAGCTGCTCTCTGCCCATCCCTAACCTGCCTCTTTCAGGAGGGCGTGTTCTCATCTGAAGGGTCTCAAAAACACATGCCAAAATGTCAGGTAGTTTTGATGGTTAATGACTGCTCTCTGGATGTTTTCTCATTACCTGGAGGTCCTGAGGAGTAAAGGCAAGAGCTTCCTTCGCAACTTCTCAGAGTGGCCGTCACATCATGCGGGATTTAATAAGTGCTCATTGAATAGAGCTGCACAGCGGAGAGTGGAAGCCTTGTCACCCTGCCCCACAGAATTGAACATCCATCAGGCAGCACCTCTGCTCTCTCCCATCATTCCGGTTTCTCGAGAACCCATCTAAGGAATAAAACCAAAGATAGCAAAATAGTCATCTTGCTGAAGAACGTTCTTGTGTAGACCAACAGCTCTGGTTAAACGTTAGATGGAACGTCGGTTAGGGGAGTTCCAAGAACCACAACACAAAACAAGTGACGTCTACATTAATTTTGATGCTTTTACTTGCCATGTGAGTTTCAACGTAGGCTTGATCCGGGACTGCATGATCAATCGTTTTTCCAAAAATTGAACGTATCTTGGAATGGCCTCATTTCAAAAATCCCTTTAAAAAAAAAAGAAAGAAAAGAAAAAAAAGAAGATTACATTGCTCTCTGCTGATAAGCTCTCTGATAAGATGTTTTATAGTTCAAGCTAATGACCCTTCCTGTATTTCTGCAGTAAAACAGTCACTGATTAAAAAAGGTAAGAATGATTTCTTTGGTTTGTAAATTAGTGACTATCACTCCAGAGAAGCAATGGCCTGGCAGATTTACACATATGGAGAGTGTTCATTATCCCAAGGATGACAGGACAAGAGATCTTCTGGTGATCTGTGGGTAATAGATTTCTCAAATAATACCACAAAGAATACATCATGATAAAATAAGGCACTGTGCCCATGAATGAAAACAGATGTTATACATAACATTTTTTTTCAAATGCACATGGAAAAAGTTTTTATCCTGGTTTCCCAGACATCCCACAGCAGTTCCTAAAGGGTTAATGTACATAGCAAGAGACTGTTTTATCTGGTTGAAAAAGTACAAATAAAATATGCCACATGACTTTCTTGTGTTGAAATTCTTGTTAGTCAGATAGCGTTGTCTATTCTCACGTTACTATTCACGTAACTATTTCAGACTATGCTCAGAGCATGTTAAGGGAAGGATACAACAACATCATAAAACCAACAACGCTAAATAAAAACCCTTGGATTCTGTGGTAAGGAATATATGTGTGTGTGTGTGTGTGTGTGTGTGTGTGTGCGCTATGTGAGAAACTCATCTGCACCATCTGTTCAGCATTTAGTGTCAGATACAGTTCATAAAGTGTGAGCTATTCTGTAGCCTTATAACCTCCAATCTCCAAATTCCATTTTCCTGGGACAGGGATGTCCGTTCGTAATTGTCTGCTTTCTATGCAACCTCAGGAAAGGAAGAGATGAAAACCATACGGTGGGAAAGCAGTGGAGGGAGCCTTGTTGCCTAGCATCTCATGGCGGTCTACCAGCAAGACAATCAGAGAGCATCGGCCCTGGGATCACAGGCAATCGCTTAGAGGAGACGCGTTATTGCGTCTCAAAGCCGAGGTGCTACCCTGAAAAGGAGGATGTTCCGAAAGGGTCTTCGTGCATTCTTAGGAGAGCTCACACTTTACCAACAATCTGTCCTCTGTCTCCTTCTCCACCTCATCTCCCTTCCTCCTCCCCATTCCCTCATCTACACTCTGGCCACACGGGATTGCTTGCAGATCCCAAATTTACTTATGCCTGTGCTATTTTGTCAGCTGGGAATGTTCCTTCCACTTCCAGAGCTAAGATCTACATATTCTTCAGAGCTTAGCCTAGGCATCATGTCTTGAAGAAATCTCTCCCTGACCCTTAGAGTTCCAGGACCCTCCCCTTTGCTTCCATGGAAAGAATTGCAGCAAACAGAGATGAAGAGACTCCAAGGGAGTTCCCAGGCCCAGTTTTCATTGACTGCCAACCTACTAGCATGGCGTAAGCACTGGTCTGTCTGCTTTAAATGTGCAGAGCAGGACTGGAATATGTCCCTGCACAACTACCAGAAAGTATTTTTCCTGAAGAAAAAAAAACCAGAGTTTTATGCCTTCTTCTTCAGTTAACCCAAATGCATGCTAGACGCTGAGCCACAGAAATGTAAAAACCAGTAACAAGTCTACCTAGCTGTTCACAGGATCACTGAAAATGCAGATAAAATCTGAAAACTTCCCTTCACCCAGAGCAAGACAATTTTTGTTGGCCTTGGTCGCCCTTATTGAACTGTAGATTGTGCCTGATTTATCTACCCAGTCTGTCCGCAATCTCTTCTCGGTGCTCTAGTAACATATCTTCAGCTACCTACCTGAGGTGACAGATCTTGAAGAGCAAAGACTGCAGCCCCGTTACAGCTGAGTTAAGCTAAACAAACATCTACTTTGCAATCGACAGAGAGGTGAGCAAGCCTCTGCCGTACTGTGGTACCTTTTTGCTTCTCAAAGTGTGGTCCCTGGACCACAGTAACGGATAGCACTTGTTAGAAATACAGATTCCAGGGGCACCTGGGTCACTCGGTCAGCTAGGCATCAGATCCTTGATCTCAGCTCAGGCCTTGGTTTCAAGGCCATGAGTTGAAGCCCCGTGTTGGGCCCCATGCTGGGCATGGGGCCTACTTAAAAAAAAAAACAACAATACTGATTCTCCGGCCTCGTCCCCGAACTACTGGATCAGAATTGGATTCTAACAGGATCCTCAGAGGACTCTTATGCACAATGAAGAGAAGAGACTATGGGGAGTCATCAAGTTCATGAAACAGCTAAGGGACACAGAAACCTGTGATGGGCCAGGATAGTTCTTTTTGAACTTGTGTCTTATTTGACCAAGTAGACCAAGTCATAAAGACTTGCTCTACTTTCTCCATATGTGCCTCATAATGTATTCTGAGTAGTGATATTAAATGTCTCTATGGCAGCCTTAACCACTTCACTGACACCTGACTGATCCGTAGCAGGTAGGTAGGTGAGACATATTAGCAACTCGACATTTTCTCGCAAATCGGCCCGTAGGAAGACAATAAGGTGAGTGAAATGATGGCAGTCCCGTCTTCAGGGGTGCTCATACAATCAGCTTGTTGGATGGACAAATTGATATTGTTATAAGATAGACTGGTTGGCAGATAACATTCTAGTTACCGTTGACAAATACATGGTAGGCATCCTCTTTTTTCTAACTGCTCAGAAAACCAAGCTCCGCCGAGTTCCTCTGGGATGTGCTTCTTCTGTGCATGCTCTCTCTTGCTCTCCCCTCCCCGCCCTCAGCTTCCTGCCTCACCCATCGTCTGTGACCCGATCATTACCTTAAAAGACACAACACACTGGTCCACCACACACTGGGACTTCTGCCTCATAAAATGACCCCATTCCCCTTGCCAGGTGGCTTGGCCAAGTCTGCCATTTTGCAAGCAGACCCCCTTTCCTTCCTTTTATGATCTCAATTTCAGTTTTTTCAACTTGAAACGTTTTCCGAGGAAATGAGGATCTGTTTTCTTCAAAGCTCTTTCCAGTTTGGCGAGAAACCCTTTCAGTCCTCATCGTGACTCTTTTACTTAGGAAGGGTGGCAAGCACCAGTGACTTTGTTTTACTGAATGCTGGCTGTTGGAATGAAGTACAATGGGATTAAGTAACTTGTTTTCTGTGGTCAGCATCAGGGATTTGGGGAGGTATAATGGATCAAGTAGAAGAATGGAAATGATGCAAAGGCTGGACACATTCATAAGGCAGTGACACGTCCTCCGAGATAGCTGCGGCAGGCATACAAAGAAAGTCCAGATGGCACCCAGGACGGCATCATTCCTGTGGGCTGGTGGTTAGAGAAGACATCCCACAGGAAGGGATTGGAAATAATAAGACTTTAATGACTTATTATGGGTTTATTTATAAACCTGGCTGTGCTGTGGAGAAAATAGCGGTCAGATAAATCAATTTTTTTTATGGAAAATGTGACTAAAACAGATGATTCCTTTCCTGGAGATTGAATTTCTCCTAATAAAGATGGTGGTTTCCACATTGGAGTGCGGGGAGTCTTTCTAGATTAAAGAGCAAACTATTAAGAGCAGGAAAGAACCGACTCCTGGAAAAATAACTGGACGTAAAGACAATGTAAAACCTAAAAGTTATGTCCAGAGTTTTCTTCTCCAAAACACAGGCTCTTTTGCACTTCACTTGCCCGCCCCTGCAGGTCATGTTCATGTTCATCCTCCGTACTTTCCAAGAGCGGAATCTTGCCTCTTCTGCCTCCTCCTTTCCCTCTCATGAATAATTTCCTCCTTACAAGGAAACCATGCCAAAAAGCCTTCATTATTTCCATGACACTGCTTCTTCATGTTCTATTGTAGTTTTCATTTTACCCTGGGGACTGCAACACCCAATTCCTGAACTGCTTTGTGTTTTTCAATGTGAGTTAACGCACGCTCTTTTAGAAGAAAGGAAAGCTTTGCTTTCCAATCAACAAACTAACACCAGCTAGCTCAGAAAGCCTCATAAACTCCAGAGGTATTTTACCTGGGATCTGATTATGCTCCAAGATACTGAGCTTTACCCATTTGTAAAAGGCAAAAAAAAAAAAAAAAAAAAAAAAAAAAATTAGGCGGAAGTACGGGGGTTGTCACGTCATTAAGGGTTCAAGACTTGGACTCTGCTTTCGGACAGATTCTGGTTCAAATCCCGGATTCATCAGTTTCTGCCTGTAGGAATTTGGTAAATTACTTAACATTCTTAAATTATAGGGCCATCATCTGAATATGCAAATAAGGAAAGAACCCGCTTAAAAGGTTGTTGTGAAGAGTAAATGAGATGATTTTCCTACAAAATGGTTAGCATCAACTGGGCTTCAGAAAACATTCAGTAAATGTGAGATGTTAACATTAGAGGAAGATTGCAAGATGACAGAAGACCCTACGCACCAATTCTTACATCGCGCAGGATTGGTCCTCAGCGTTGTAGCGTTTAGCGAGTAGCTCTGAATCTCAGTTTTTTGATGTACAGAAATGATGTAATAAGAACTATGTCACTTTTTCTGCTTGAGAGAAGCACCTATAGGTTTTACTGCATAGGTTTCAAATCATGATTTCTCTGTTCAGCAGAGGATATGAGATGATCTCAAAAATATATCTAAAATAAGAAGATGGAGTGAATAACTGTGGTCATGGGCTAGATTAACGTCTGGAGGAGAAAACAGTAAAAGTTGTAGAAGGACTCCGCACAGAAATGCATGGCATAGCCTCTTGTCCTGTGAGTAGATTCAGGCCAAAATCTGACATTAGATTTCCTAATGGCCAAAGACAAAAGAGAAGTATGATCAACTGGAGAGTCTAAAGTGTCTCTAAGGTAAACAACAGAGCAAATTTACGGAAGAGATTACAATTATTTGTTAGTTTTTTTGTTTTTTCCCCTAAAATCAGGGGTAACTGCCTTCTTTTCCTTGGTTTGTTTGTTTTATTTTGCTTTCCGTGGAGTCCCATTGCTGGGTCAGCACAATGTCACATGATACTGTTGGAATTCCGTTGGTCCCTGAAGGTGAAGGGTATCACGGAGTCTCCCCAGCAGAAGTAAATTATCCTCAGAACGGAGAGGAGCTTTAGTTTCCAGCTGGCGGGCAGCTGGTGTGCGTGCTCGACTTTTTGATGAATGGAGTCATTACATTATCTGTCTCCTGTATTCTAGACCACCCAGCACCTTCTTGGCGTTGTCTGTGGATGAGAATAATGGCCCCTTTGTTAGGCGCGCCAAAGCTGTGCTTCTGCAATGTGACCCGCTAAAGAACTGTTTCTGGGCAGAGCCATTTCGTCTCTGAGAGTGTGGCCTTTTTTTGAGCCTGGGAGGGCTGTCTGGAGACTAGAAACATACCCTACTCCCCAAGGACACTGGGAAAGTTTAGATCCCTACGCCACCTCCAATCCACCCTCCATCATCATCACCATCAGTCATTGATTGAGAACTTTCTGTGTGCCAGATAAATTATATATTATCTTATTTCAGTTCATTTGACCGGCAAGTCCAAAAGGCCGAATGCTGATTTTATATAAGAACCATAGGTAAAATAATCCAACGAACCAAGATCACAAGTGAGAAAGTGGCAGAGTTGGAATTCATTTTCCAATTCCAAAGTCCGTGGTCATCCTAACATACAATAATAATCCCATAGAATAATATGGCTGACAGGACCTCAGAAACAAGCTATCTCAATCTTTTTACTCATTGATTCGACAAATATTTACTGTGTACCTACAGTGGACCAAATACCGATCTGAGTAATGGAGTGAACAAGACACAAAAAGTCCTGTCTTTCGGAACTTCTGTTCTAGAGGTGGAGACAGGCTGTAAACAATCCATTTGGTTTGAGGTCAGTTAAAAAATTATGGTTTTTATTTTGGCTTATAGTTCAGGATTTTCTGCAGCAGACTCAGCCTCAGACCATGGGTTTTGGAGTCATAACTAATCGCTCTCCTGAGAAACTTATTCCATACTAATGCTACATTATAAAGAATATCAATCGAGTTGCTAACTTTAAATGATTCTTTAAAAAAATATATCTGTGTCTCCTATTTTTTTTCCCAAAACTTCACTCAAATCTTTTTTTTTTCAGTAGCATTTTATTAACCCCCCCCCCCCAGGACTGCAGAGACAGGTACAAACACGGCCTTTACCTGTTCTCTTTGCAGTTTGCCGTGGTCAAGTTTAATGTATAAATCCAAGGGGCAAAGTCAAAAGTTTCCTTTGAGTAGTTTAGAACCCCTCCTTGTTGATGTTTGTGAACAGCAGTAAACTGGCAATGGTAAATGGTTTATGTTTGTAAAAGTGGCAGGATTCTTTGATTTGCTACAAACAAGAAATGGCAATTTGTGAGTTCCAGCTGACTTGCTGCAGGGAATGTGATATTTTTCTTTGGAATCTTGGTTTCTTGGTATTTCCTGTTCTACTTAACATGCCATTGTTTTGGTAGTGATAATTTGTAACTTAGACCTTTCATCTAATTGTAGTTTTTTTTTCCCTCCCACCAAGATTTATCTGTTGAAAAATGAACCTAACTCTTTATAAATATTTGAACAGGTTAATTGGAATAAAACATTGTCCCTAGTGTGAAATATAAAGATACCAAGAAGTTTTTTCCAACACTTAATCCTTCACACACTTGCAGTTAAACTTAGAGCGGACCAATGTTTGGATGTAGCTCATAGACTATAAAAATTTTTTTTTGATCCAATTGCGAGTTGACAATCCCTCTTTTCCTTTTGCAAAGAAGATAAGCGTGATTCCTTCTCTATCATTTGCGAGTTCAATTTCTTGACTGAGTACAGGAACTTGAAAGCACTTGTGAAGCAATCTTTGTGCAGAGTGCTCCAAGGTTTATGGTTCCTTTTATCTGGCGTAAACTTTCATAGTTGTGTTTCTCATGTCTCTTTCAACGTTGTTGTTGTTGTTTTAAGTCATTCATACTTTCAGACTCTCCAAAGCATTCAACCTCACGGCAACAAGCTCTCTATTTTGCATTCACTGGTTTAAAAAGGACTTAATTAAATTAAATAATTGACATAGCAAGTAAACTGGCATAAACAAGTCTGGGAACAAACACAGCTAACTGTGTAGGCATCAATTTGACCAGTGAAAAAAGAGAAACATCCTGGTAGGGTGTGCCAAGAGCAATCGTTAATCTGGCCTGTCGGTTAAAGGGGAGAGAGTTTCCACTGTATTATCAATGATGGAAGTATTGGTAAGTGATACAGAGTCTTTAAAAGCTATAACTTTCGATCGAGTTTTTGAAATGTTAATGGGATTGGATATCATCAGTGTATTTAGCGGCCATTTATATTTTCTGGTTTTATAAATTTTCTGTTCAAATCCTCCACCCATCTTAACAATGATGTTCATTTCCTTTCTTCTTATCACTGCATAAAAGATTTGCCCATGATGTCATATGTTGTGACTGCATTTTCAAATGTCTTTTTCTTTAAGCCCAATTATGGCATTTCTTTTGTTTATCCAGAGGTTTGCAATGTTAATACATTCAAATCTAGCAAACTTATTTTTATACTTTCTGAGTTGAAGGTAGAATTTGGCAATGTCTTCCAAACCCTGTTATAAAAATATTTATCAAAAAATATTCATCAATATTTTCTTCCAGTGAGTTTATATTATGATTTTTTTAATGAACTTCATTAAACTTTAAACTTATTACGTATATTACAATGAGTTGAGGACAAAGGCCTCTGTCTCCTTCAATTTCTCCTCAAGGCTAGCTAGAAGTCCTGAAAGTATTTACTGATTATCCATTCATATACCACCTTTATGACCCACTCAGCCCCGTCACATGCCTAAGTAGATTTCTGGATTCCAACAAGTTCCTTATTCTGTTTCATTGAGTTGTTGATGAACTCCTGTGTGGACGCCAAGCTCTGTTCATTACAACAGTGTTCTTCTACTGGCTTTGAATATTTGGTAGGACATCTTCTCTCACTATTCTTACTTTCCCAAAAATGTGTTAAGCATTTTAATCAGCTGATTCTTCCAGGGGAATTGAAAAGAAAATTTCTATTTTATTCGAATTCTTACTTCCATTAAGTTGAATATATAGACTAGAGATAATGAGCCCCTTTACCACGCTGAGACAAGTACAATGTATTCAAAGTTTCTGTACATCTGTCTGAAGAGGTTTAAATTTTTGTTCATATGGGCTGCAAATGCTTGCATTTCAATTAATACCTAGTTGTGTCATGTTTCGATGTTACAGTGAAATATGTCTTTTCATCATATTTACTACATAATTATTATTGCCATACATGAAACTTATTAATTGGTAAGCATATTGTAACCATCAAACTTACAACTCACAAAGCTTTATAAAACAGCTTCAGTTGCTCTTCTCCGATTTTTAAGTTGGATATTTTTAATCTTCCGTTGCGAAATAATGATAAATTTGCTACTTGTTGATACTGACAACTCTTAATTTTTATGCACTTAATCATTCATTCTTTAATTTAATTTTTTTATTTAAAGTAAACAATTCAGTGAGATTTAGTACATTATAATGTTGCAACCACCACCTTATCTAGTTCCAAAATGTTTCCATTACTCCAAAATAAAACCCCAGACACATTAAGCAATTATTCTCCGTTGACCTTTCTCCCCCAAACCCAGGTCTTGGTAGCCACCAATCTGATCACTGTTTACATAGATACATCTATTCTGGATATTTCATGTAAATAGAATCCTACAATACGTGACTTTTTGTGTTTCAATTCTTTCACTTACATGATTTCTAGGATTATTCACATTTATTTTGTACTTGCTTCGGTCTTGAAAATGGCAGAGAAAGGAAAAGAAAGATAAATAAAAAATAATCAAAGATAAGTGGCAGATATGAAGAGTAGCTACTGGAGATCCAACATTTTGTTAATGAAAATTTAAAAGACATCACAGAAGAAATCAGAAAAAAAATCTAAAGATATCTATCTATATCTATCTATCTATCTATCTCTCTATCTATCTATCTAGATATATATATGTGTGTATACATATGTATATATACACACATGTATATATATGTATGTATCTATACATATATATGTGTGTTTGTATACACATATATATGTGTGTTTGTATACACATATATATGTATGGATAGATACATACATACATACACATTTCTTGAAGTAAAGGAAGACCCAAATCCTCCCCACCCACTCCCATCTCCATAGACTGAGAATACTTCCCCATCTCATTGACTTTAAGGTTGCCTGTAGGACTGGTTCTTATGGAATATGGGTGCTATTCCAAGCCACGATCTGAAGAGACATCACACATCAGTACCATTTTGAACTTCAGACCTCTTTCCTAAGAAAGACATAATCCAGATGACAAGGTTCCGTTAGCCTGGACTCCAGGGCACATGTCCTGCTCATGGCTGGGAGGTGAGCCTGAGCCACCAGAGTTCACCAGACCCACAAGGAAGCCACAAACCAGTGAGCTGATCAGAAAGAGAGAAATAAATGGTTTGTGTTTGTAAGATATTGTTGGATTTTACCAGACTATCTATAGTATGTTAGCATACACAGTATTGCGGGACAAAAACAAAACAAAACAGATCAAGGCATATTTTGATCAAGTTAGTAAACTTCAAAGATTAAAAAAAAAATACTGCAAATCAGTTTCTAAGCTGAGATTACTAAAAAGGGAAATTAAATTCTTCCGATTCAGGCGTTGCTTCAGCAATATTAGAAACCAGCATGACCTTTTAAAAAAATTCTACAGAGATTTGAAAGGAAATTTGTATGACCCATTTTTTTTTCTATTGCTAGCAAAGTCGCTGTGCTAAAGACAACAACAATGAAATGACTCTCATGATAAAAGATCTGAAAAAGCAGAACATCTGTGATCTTGAAAAATGTGCTGGAAATAAGAATCAAAATAAAGATGTCATAAGTGAGGAATTTATGGTTTATGAAGAGAGGTAGGGAATATGGAATCAATTTGAACATGGCATCACGTCAGAATAGATATTCTCAAATGGAAAACTACTTAATATAAAGTAATAGTTTTCAAACTATTATTGTTAATGTTCCTGTTCATTCCCTAGTTTCAGTTTAATATCAATTTTTAATCCCTATTCTTTCTTTCCGTCTTCTTTCTTATTAGTGTATTTTTTTTCTCATTTTAAGACCTCCAAAGAGAACAGTTAGGAGACATTTACTTACTTCCCCAAATCAACTGAATAATTACAATAATATTTTCCTAGATTGTGTGCAGCTATCCTGCACCATTGCCCTTTACATATAAAACGCCCGCTAAATATTTGCACGACTCACTAGACCATACTTCCTCAGAGAACTGGGGACACCTTCTTTATCTTTCCTTGTGACTCTACTACAAACCCCAGCCCATAACCATCCCTCTGGAGTCCTGTGTTGGAAGCAGGTGGAAAGGGATTTAAGAGGCTCCTTCCACACCGCTTCCAGAAGAGAATTTGCTTATGAAAATATATTTCTCGTCTACATTTGTTTCACATTAGTCTTTCGCCAAAGCGATTCAACTTTTGATCACTGGGGACGCAGAAAGTCAAATCTTTCTTGCTGTTCACCAGTCTGTTGAGCAGTTTCCAGAATGATAGTCTTTTCTGGAAAATTTTTAGGAAGAACAGGGCTTTTCTTGTCCATGTATGTAAACACGTTCAGAACATTTGATATGTGGCCGACACTATGCTAGACGTGTTCACGGTAACTATCCCATTTAATTTTAATCGCAGTTTTTAAAATGGATATTATCGATGAGAACTGAGGTTTTAGACATATTGCGTGGTCTGCCTACAGCTAATAAATATCAGAAGACGGGTTTTGAACCCGTCTTTCCACCTCCATGACCAGTTCTTACATCTTAAATTCCACCGTCTAACAAAAAACATCTTAGGAGAACAGAGATTTCTTTTTCCTTTTCTCCCTTCTGTCCTTTCTTCAAATATTGCCCAGACAGTGGAATAGAATTCTAAAGAGATAGAAATAAATTCATTTCTTTTGGAATTCCTTTCCTTTGGAGTGGTTCCCAGTTCTTGTGCGAACCAGGGTTCAACGTCTACATCCTCTCTTTGACCCCACATCCTCTCAGATCCTTTTTCCAAGAATCTTCTCCCATCCCATCTGATTGATCACCTGGTTTGCCTCAAGACACATAACAACAGACTCTCACCACCCCATCGTTTTCTACAGAATTCTGCAATTATCCACATAGGTAGGGGGGCATATCTTATTGAAACAAGTATGTCGAGGAAGGTAATGGATTTTCCAGTTTTTTCCTTAATACATAGGGTATTCAGCAGAAGGTGAAATGAAGTAGCCATGCTTACTTTCATTCATTCAATCATTCATTCATTTATTTACTACGTATTCACTCTGCATAAACGTTCTGTTAGATAGAACTCACGCGTGAATAAATTACATTCTCTGTACAGAAGCACAGCAAAATCTTGTAGGGGAAGCGAGTAAGTAAGCCTCGCACAGGAACATGGTGAGTTATCTAAGAGGTAGATAGAGTGCAGCAGGGTAAGGATTATAGATTTGAGGGAAGTTGACCTGTATTTGAAACCTGGTTTTCACATTTACCTGGGCAATGCTCTCCCGTGGGACTCCTCGTCTTGAATTCTACTTTCCTCACCTGTAAAACTGAGATACTGTCTACTCATATTTTCATTATGAAAATTAAATAAAATCACAAAGCACATGGCCTGAAAAAAAAAAAAAAAAGAAGAAAAGAATCTAATATGTGCCATATCCTATGCCACAAGAGAAAAGGAGCAATTATAGTATTTTTTTTTTTCTCAAAATCAAGCCCAGGTTAAGAAGCGAAAATAGCCAACTGGGTGGCTCAGTCGGTTAAGTGTCCGACTTCGGCTCAGGTCATGATCTCACAGCTCGTGGGTTCGAGCCCCGCGTCGGGCTCTGTGCTGACAGTTCAGCACCTGGAGCCTGCTTGGGACTCTGTGTCTCCCTCTCTCTCTGCCCCTCCCAACTCACACTCTGTGTCTCTCTCTCAAAAATAAACATTAAAAAACAACTTAAAATAAAGAAACCAAAATAGAGAAAAGTTTCACAATTTCTTATGGATTAAATGACACAAAAGTTGAACTAATGTTGCTTACACTCTGTGTCTGATCCAGTAAGACCTAAAATCTAAAATATTAGTAATTAAAGCAATGGTGGGGGGTGCAGGAAGAGAGGAGATTTGTAAGACCTTACTTGATTGCTCAACTAATTGGTTTCATTGTCCACAAATATGTTCTGCCTTCATCGTTAAAACTATTTTAAAATTATTTTTAAAAATTTTTTTAAACGTTTATTTATTTTTGAGACAGAGACAGAGCGTGAATGGGGGAGGGGCAGAGAGAGAGAGAGGGAGACACAGAATCGGAAGCAGGCTCCAGGCTCTGAGCCGTCATCCCAGAGCCCGACGCAGGGCTTGAACTCACAGACCGCGAGATCGTGACCTGAGTTGAAGTCGGATGCTTAACCGACTGAGCCACCCAGGCGCTCCTAAAAGTATTTAAAATTATTTTTTGGTCACAGTGCCAAAGCGGAAGCTACGTGAGAGAAATACGAATTCACACGGTGGTGGGAGCGTTGTAAGCATAAGGAGCAGTGTAAGCATAAAGTCCAGCATATACTTGGCCCTCTTTGGAAATAGCAACTTTTATGACACCTAAAAATTTCGAATAAATGTGGTTCAACCCCTTGTCAAGAGGCATGTTGCAGGAAGACTTCAAGTGTGTAGTAAAATTTGAGAGAGACCTTGAGGCTTCACTGGTCATTCCTCTCTCTGAGAATGGAGACACCTTAGCCTGAGAGCCCCATCCCCTTGGGTGCACAGGACCCTGGGAAATCCAATCCATTTGCTTAGAGGAAGGGCTGGTAGGATTCGGGTGCCTTTCCTAGCCCCAACTCACACTCTCCTGAAGTTCAAGGAGAAAACAGAAGAGACCGTTGACTGCTGAATTCGAAATACGTGCTCTAGTCTTAATGTTATTTTGTTGTTGCCGTTTTCCTTTTAGTTTTTAGAAAGGGTTACCACGTGAGCATCTGTGGCACACAGAACTTCCTTCCTCCGTTTGCCTCCCACAAAGTTAACTGAGGCTTCTTGTGGTCAGCTCGGGTGAGAACCCTCTGGATCTGCAGAGGATGTCCCAAGCTGCTGCTGACAGTGACTCAGGGACGCGACCCACGAAATGGGAGAGTGTGGCCCTGCTAAGGAGAGACTCAAAAGGCACAGTACATTCCGCCAGCCCAGAGACACCGCCGGCACTGATTGCTTCAACCAGAGGGATCGTTCTCGACCCTAGGAAGCCTGTGTTTGGCTGTACCCTCTTTCCCTTTATAAAGGCTGAATCTAGCATAGTTTCCTGCGTGTGGAGACAGGAAGTGATACTGGGGCCTCACTGCCCTGAGAAATGCACACTGGGCTCCAGCCTTCTGGGAATGGCTTTGTGTTTTGCCTACAGGAAAGATGCCTGCTTTGTGCAATTTTATGTATTTAAATGTTTACTTATGAGAGGGATACGAGCAAGGGAGGGGTGGGGGGATGCGGGGGGTGGGGGGGAGACAGAGGATCCGAAGTGGGCTCTGTCGCACACAGCAGCCAGCCCAATGCCACGTGGGGCTCGAACTCGCGAACCGGGATCGTGACCTAAGCTGAAGTGGGACCCTCAGCCGCCGGAGCCACCCAGGTGCCCCCACTCTGTGCGATTTTAATAAGCCCCAAGGTATGTATTTGGACTCTCTGGGTTGAAACTCCCCCTCTCTACTTGCACGACTGTGGGCAAGTTAATTAACCTCTCTGAGCTTCAGAGCTCGTCAGAACGAAATGAGTTTACTCATGTAAAAGTCTTCATCCAGCCCCTGACACGTGCTCAGTTGAGTTGACCTTGATATTGTAATTACTGCTATCACAGATATAATGAAGGTTCTTCACCTTCTCAGCCCAACTCACTGGTTACCGCTAACATCCTCATTCTGCCCCGACACTCATCTCCCTCCGTGGTCCCATGCACCTCTCTTCCCGTCCTTTCCCATTTCCAACGACTAGCTTCTGCTACTGTGGTTGCCCTCCCCGTCCTCTCTTTGCCCACCTCCTGCTATCTACTGCCCAGTGCCACTGCTCTGACACCAGAGTTCAAGCACAAGTCTGGCTGAGGGCTCAGCCGGTCCTCAGTCGTGCCGCATAATACCTCTCCTTTGTCCTACCTGGGGTGTTTTAGCTATTTCCAAAACCACGAACCTTCTTCGGGTGTGGGGTGGAGTCTACGAACCTATTGTCAGAATATTGTAAGAGGGGAATAAACTAAGGGCTTTAAAGGGGAGCGGTCATATTGGAATACAGTTATTCACATTAAAGTAAATGCATGATATGGCAATATTTGTGTTCCTTTCACATACTATGTTTTAAAAGCCTAACGGTGATGTAATACCTAGCAGAATTCTGAAGCAGCAATGGGTACAAACATTCCCAGAGAGCTACAACAACTGAAATGGGATATAAAAATATGTGCGATATATATCGATTTTACAGAGACCTCAAACATGACTGTGAGTTGTCTCCTGTGTTCACAACTAAAGGACATGCTACATTTGAGCTGGAAATTAGTGAAAATGATGATGTGATTTATCCCATCTATACTTACAAACTCCTGAATTCTATCCCCAGACCTCTTGGAGGGTTCATGGACCAGAAATCAAAAACCCTTGGTCAAGCCCGACATCTTCCGGAGGATCCTGTAGCCAGCATCTGCGGAAACTCACGCTAGATGCTTGCATGGGTCTCGGATGCCTGAGAACCCCCTCTCCGAGGGTCGTGGTACCGTCTCTTCACTACAGATGAGAATCTGCACGTTGCAGTGCACAGATCAGCCCAGCCTTCCTTGAGAAGCCTTTCCTGACCACGGATCCCACGGTATTCTCTCGCATCGTGACCTTGAAAACCCCGCCCAGCATTTGTTGTTACCCCCAGAAGATTGGCGTCGCTTGTGTTTGAGGTTTATTGTTGTTCTAGTCACTGCTTGGGAGTGTTCACCCGGCAGAGCTATACATTTTATAAACCTGCACAGCAGACCTCAACAAAATCACTTTGCACCTTACAAAAGCTTATAAGCAGTCACATTTCATTCGTGTACCAAGTCTCTGTGTTTAGGTAGAGCACTGACGTCAGCTTTATCTGATAGAGGAGACAAAGCCACGTGGCTTCCTGAAAGGACCTGGTAAGCAACTCTTTAGGAACGGAATCCCCTTTCCCCTGCCTCTTTGTAGCTCCATCCTTCCAACAGCACAGAATTTGGCCATAGCAGCAGGTTTGTGAATGTCTGTGGCTGATTCTTTTAAGACCTCTCTTCCTCATAAACCTCACAAACCGCAGCTGAAGGGGTCACTCCCTGTGTTCATGCAGCAGCGTTGCTCAGGAACTCACTGATCTCAGCTAAGAGTCTTCAAAAGAAAGTGAGCTTCTGAGTTCTTCTCTCATTGTCCATGCTACTCGATTTCTAAAACGGTTGCAAGGCTGAGTCTGGCTGTCCATTTAAAGATTGCCAAAAATAAAAAGGCAAAGCATGTAATCACTAACAAAGAATCTGGAGCTGTTTCATGCAACACCCTCGTGTTAAAGAGGAAGAAACCGAATCCAAGGGAAGGAAAAGAGCATCGCCAAGGAGCAGGAGAGGACCTACATTTCCAGCGTCCCGCGGAGACTTTAGGTGTATCTGTTCCGGTAACTAGCATTAACTTCACAAATGCAGTTTCTTTGGGAAGATAATCAACAGGGATGTTCATGAGTGTCTACTCTGTGCAACGTGTGTTCCCAGACACTCTTGGAAATAAGAAAAATTATTAAACACAGTCTTGAGTTTCCTCCATAATGTACTTTCTGTACAAAAATACCCATATGATATATTTTAAATCCAGGACTTGACTAAGCTACAGGCAAGTATGTGTCTGTATGTTGGCATATGCAGAAAAACGTGTATGCATGCTTACTCTTTTGAGTAATCAGAGATGGTTACATCACACAGAAATATACACACAAAGGCACCCGGGTGGCTCAGTCGGTGAAGCGTCCGACTCTGGATTTCGGCTCCGGTCGTGATCCCACGGGTTGGTGAGTTCGAGCCCTGCATCTGGCTCTGCACTGACAGGATGGAACCTGCTGGGGATTCTCTCTCTCTCTCTCTCTCTCTCTCTCTCTCTCTCTCTCTCCCCCTCTCTCTGCCCCTCCCCTGCTCACACTCACCCTTTCTCTCTTTCAAAATAAATACACAAACTTCTGAAGAGTGTTTACAAAAAAAGAAATACGCACACAATGACTACCCATACCTAAAGTATCACACATCTATGCATGTCAAATTTATGTACACGCATGCGTGTGAACCAGCTTTGCTATACCTCTGCATAGAAAATGAATCAGAACTATGCCTGCTTAGTGCACACTATGTAATAGGATGTCAAAAGTATATGTAGGTACACATTTACGCACATGTTCAGATGCATGTGTGAATACAGAGATATAATATATATATTTATATATACACACACACAAAGCAGAGAGATAGATGCACAATTTAAATATACATTTATGTGTTAAACGCATAAAATATGTACGTGCATACATACGTACTATACTTAGACGGTAATATGTGTGCATAAATCTACATATAAATCTCATGAATTATTTTAAAATTCATCCTTGTGCATTTGGTTTCTCTTCCTTGTGTCCTTGACACCCTCCACTCCACCCGATTTCATCAGTAAACCCTCTGAGGGGGGAGCATTTACTGAAATGTTTCACACTCCCTCATTCTTTAAACTACACGCCCTGTTTGGGTGCTGGCTGTGTCCCAATAACCCAGTGTTCGAGGGATGGGACAAACAGAATGAAGCTAGGGCTGGAAGGAATTCTAGAAACAGCTCATAAAGACGTCCCACTGAGCTCTGACAGAGCTCGCGGACCTGGAGTTACATTACAGGGCTTGAGGCTGGCTTGCCTCCGATGAGGCGTCCCTGTTCAGCCTACGTGGCTTTCCAGCCAACACCACCTTCGGGACTGTTGAAAAAGGCCCCCGTAACCCGGGATGTGAAGGAACAATGGAAAGTATCATTTTAATTGCAAAAATTGCATGAAGACTTAGGAAATTGAAAACTCTTTATAAAAGTCATTCCCTCAAATAATAAATAGCATTGAAAGCCTGTGGGTATTTCATTCATGGGTCCATTTATTTGAGAAATAACTCCTCTCCACCTACTGGGACCGTGCCGGTCACTGGAAAGAACGAGATGAATGCTGTCCCCAGGGAGCCCACGTGTAGAGATGGCTTCGAGCACGGAAAGTGCAGCGCAGTGCTCCGAGCTTACTCAGGCGGGCGTGCACAGGAGAGGGTCCTCTTGAGATGTGATGGACGAACGGGAGGGGGTCAAGAAAGAAGACAGGAAGGCACCCCAGTGAAAGGAACAGCATGTGCAAACACATGGAGATAATGACAATCGGGCAACACTGGGGAGAAACAAATCACTTATGATGGGAGGAGGGATGCTGGACAGGGACAGTCTGCAAGGGAGAGTGGATCTGTCAGGAGACAGGATTTGAGAAGAGACAAGGCCAGATGGGTAACATTCCAAAGTACCTAATGGGACTTTGCATTTATGTTAAAAATCAGTCAGGTGCCCCTGCAGTGTACCTGTGATCTTCAAAGTCCCAGGCTGCAAACTTAAAACCAAGTGATGATAAAGAATTGTATGCTTCAGGGGCGCCTGGGTGGCTCAGTCGGTTGAGTGTCTGACTTCAGCTCAGGTCACGATCTCACGGCTCGTGAGTTCGAGTCCCACATTGGGCTCTGTGCTGACAGCTCAGAGCCCGGAGCCTGCTTCAGATTCTGTGTCTCCCTCTCTCTCTGCCCCTAACCTACTCCCATTCTGTCTCTCTCAAAAATAAATAAACATTAAAAAAATTGAAACAATAAAAAAGAATTGTATGCTTCAGGGGCTCCTGAATGGCTCAGTCGGTTAAGCTTCTGACTCTTGGTTTCAGCTCAGGTCATGATCTCTCGGTTCATGGGTTCAAGCCCCGCATCGGCCTCAGCGCTGACAGTGCGGAGCCTGCTTGGGATTCTCTCTCTCTCTCTCTCTCTCTCTCTGCTCCTCCCCTGCTAGCTCTTTCTGTCGCTCTCAAAATAAATAAATAAACTTAAAAAAAAGAAAAAGAATTATATATTTCATTTTCTTCCATTTCTCATTAGGTGTCAATTATAGTAAGAATATATTTGATGAGAATTTTACTATCCATCTCCGAACTTAAGCATATGTGTTACTTAAACCAAGAAAAAGGCAATGTTGAAATTCCTACCTTTTTTTGTTTTTGTTTTTGTTTTTTTTTTGTTTCACTAAAAACAGAAGAAATGTACAGAACTCAGGTTTAGGGGAAAGATTAGAGCTTTGGGGGAAAGTACATTTAAGGTCCCCAATTAATGGCCTGTCTATATCCAAACCACCTCTTTAGGAGTGTGACTTTAGAGGTCTTCCCACGTACAGACGAAATCCATTTTTCTACACTGAAATACTCTACCAAAGAGATTCAACACACTATCCGAAACAAATATGGACACAACCCTCTACCTTGCGTTGGCCAATGGGATAAGTAGATAGACGTGCAGAATGACAGTTGATACTCAGGACGGTGCACTTAAGCTCTTGACCATGGACCCCTGCCATTCCCAGAGAACAAGCCCAGGTTGGCACGCCGGATGGCTGAGAAGCCATGTGGTACAGGGAGCGGGTCTTCCCGGATAACACCATCCAAAATAAGCCAACCCGGCAGTTGACCAAAGACCCAGGAGTGAACGCGGCCCCAGTCAGTGGATCCCGGTCCACATCAGCTGAACCTCCCACCTTGCCCGTGGACTGGTAAGCGAAAGTAAATGCCGATGCTGCTGATCACTGAGGGTTTGTGGTTGTTTGCTACACGGCGTTCTTGTGGCACTAGATAATCACTGCAGATTTGGAATCTAAATGGTTGATCTAAGCTCTTCCACCTCCACCCTGAGCTATGTGTCTTTGTGAAAGACATCTCATCTTTCCGAGCCCCGGTGTTGTTCTCTATAAAATGGGAATAACCCATATCCATCAGCAGGCTTTTGTGAGGATCTGAGTGACGTGTGGAGTGCCAAAATCTAATAAGCACTCAGTAAATGGAGCTGTAATTATTATTTCCCCTGCATCGGTGTGGGAGTCCTGATTCAATGGCTCTAACAGCACAGACCTTTAAAAGTCATGCTCTCTAGTGAGGCCAGCAACCAATGCCCTGGGCTCAAACCGGTTTGGGGGTTCTGAGCACCTCTCCTTTAAGCCTGACTTGTGAAACCACCAGCTAATTTGAAACAGTCTCCAGAGGACCACAGAAGTCTCCACAACCATGATGACCACGGGGCTGGGAGCCGACTGCCCCGTCTGAAGGGTTAGGATCTCTGTTTCCCTGCCTGGGCCCGGCCGCCATTCTGCATGCCTGGAGACCTTCCGTCAGAGCTCAGCAATGGTTAGCAACTGGAGTCCCACTCAGACCACCCAGAAGCCTTAGCTGATGCACTTGGCTGCCTAATTAGAACATGAACTGATGGGAGCACAATGTTCCAGCAGCCTGCGCCTGCCGGCTGCCCTGACTTCGGCTCCCTGGGTCACTCCGTGGGGGAGGCAATGCCTTTGATCTACAAAGCCCACATCCACTTTGATCCTGGTCACCTTCAGGGTCAATCTTTCAACAACTGGCCCTTCCCACCATGTCAGTCACCTGTGCCCCGAGACAGACATTTAATATTTCCAGATGGAAAGAAACCAGGAGAGACGCCGTCTGCTTTCTGTGGTGAAGCCAGAAACACAATTCCAAAGAGATCCGAGGCGTTCCACGCGTTATGTTTTATCTTCTAGAATCCTGTAAGCCATAGGAAAAGAAACTTCACCAGGCAGCAGGCGCTTTCACCCTCATGAGCACAACCAACTTGGGATCAGTTGTTCTCTAAGCAACCGCGGCAAATCCCCACACTCTTCCAATCTCAGTTTTCCCATCCAGGAACAACAACTCTTTCTTCAATAATAATTCTGTAAAGTGGCTGCTCTTGAAGTGCCACCAAACACAATGCTCCTATCCCACCTGCAAACTGAGGTTTGCATCACCTCACATTTTGGGGGCAAAGGAATAGATACCCCAGGACCCAGAGCGAAGAAGAGGCAGACTGGAGATGGGAGCGTCCAGGGCTTCTAGTCTCCAAATGCCCTGCCGTTTCCACATGGTAGCCCGTCAGCTGTGAACTCAACTCATCCGCAGGTTCTTTCGTCCTTCTGGAATCTTCCTCTGTTTGGCTCAGTTGGTAAGGTCACCCGGTGGCTGTCTCCAGGGCAAAAAGGAACTCGGTATCCATGTTATATATTAGCTGCTCCCCGTGAAGTTTGCCCGTAAACTTGCGGTGTCCGAGCTAACTTTCCAGATGATTCGTTTAGTGGTTCTTCAGCTTTTGAAAGTTTAGCTTTTCCCTTTGGGGTGGAACTGCTGCTAACATGGTTGGTAACGCGACTGTTCCTTCTCGGGAGAGACTGCTGACCACAGGTTCAAACTTGTCTTGAGGACGCAGTGTCGTTAATATAACTATTTATGAGACTATCGTGGTGACCTGTTAGAAGACTCTGTCTCACAGTGGTTCTGACAGCCCACCGTCTCCCCATTCACCCGTCAGGTCCTCCACTCTCCCCGATGTTTATCTCCAGCAGTCTTCCCCCGCTTGACCTGCTGTAGCAGTGATTCTCACATCAACGCGACTATAATCACCTGGGAAGTTTGCTAGCCATGCAGATACCAGGACCCCACCCGAGAGATGCTGTAGGTCTGGGGTGAGGCTCAGAACCTCCCAGTTTTAACAGGCTCCCCAAGGACATGCTGAGGCAGGTGGTCGGAGGATCATGCCGTGAGAAATACTGACGCCCTGGGCTGGAAACCAAGTTATTCAAGTGTTCATCTATTCAACAAATATTTTCCAGGATAGGTACTAGGCTTAAGACACGCTAAGATGAAACACACTGGCCTCGGTACCCTGGACGGTTCACGGTCTCATGAACGAACGACCTTAAAACAAACAGTCGTCAATTCCAGACCGAGGGGAGCAAGAAATTTGCACTCGGGAGCTCTCTCAACCCATCAAGGTTGAGTCTCCCATCAAGGAGACTTTGCTGTGGCACCAAGCACAGAGCCCAGTTTTAAAAAGGGAATTCCCGTTCCAGGAGCAGGAGTTTCATTCTGGGCACAGGGAGCGGGACGTGCAGAGTCAGGGTGCAAAGAGACCCGAGACCGTAAGGAAATGTAAGCACAGGGTATGGAGGGTGTGTGGAGAGTGACTAAGCTAGAACTGAACGAGGCTAACCCTATGGCTTTACTCCCCGAGAGGAAGGAAGGGAGGGTTGTCTCGCAAAGGTCATCAGAAGCAGGTGAAATGTTTTCCTCAGGGCCGTGGTGTGATCGAAGCTCAGTTTTAAATTTTTTTTTTTTAACGTTTATTTATTCTTGAGACAGAGAGAGACAGAGCATGAACGGGGGAGGGGCAGGGAGAGAGGGAGACACAGAATCGGAAGCAGGCTCCAGGCTCTGAGCCATCAGCCCAGAGCCTGACACGGGGCTCGAACTCACGGACCGCGAGATGGTGACCCGGGCCAAAGTCGGACGCTCAACCGACTGAGCCACCCAGGCGCCCCCGAAGCTCAGTTTTAGAAAAATGAAGTGTCTCAGGCTCCTTCACCTGGCTCTGTATCCTGGAAGTCTGGGTTTCTTACTAGTAAGAACTGCTTACTTAGGACATTTTTTTTCTAAATGTTTATTTCTTTGTTTTGACAGAGAGCATGTGCACGTGCGAGCACGTGTGTGAGTGGATGGGGCAGAGAAAGAGAATCCCCAGCAGGCTCTGCCCTGACCACAAGGAGCCCAACGTGGGGCTCGATCTCACGAGCCGTGAGATCATGACCTGAGCCGAAAACAAGAGTCAGATGCTTAACCGACTGAGCCACCCAGGCGCCCCTTAGAGCACTTTTGACGCACACAGAAGTACAGGCAGGCCCATAAGACTATGGAGATGTTTTAGATACACACACACACACACACACACACACACACACACATTTCTCCTAATCACATGGTAATAAGCGGTAAAGACAGAATTCAGCCCCACATTGTCTTGTTCCAAAGCCCATGCTCCTTCTTTGCCACGTAGCTTCTCAGCACCAAACGACCCATGGCTACTAAGCAAAGGACAGATACAGGCATTCCTGAGAAGCGACGTCTTGCAGGTGAGTGCACAACCCCCCTTCCGTTTTCCCCACATGGACAGCGGTGACTCCTTTCCTAGGAGTGGGCATCTAGAGACATGAGTGTCCCCAAAGCTTCTCCCTTCCTCTCTTTTTTCTCCAGGAAAGGTAAGAAATGAACCCATAATATTTCTTGCAATATCTTCCCAGGCCCCAGCTCCCATTGTCACATGGAGTCAAGGTCCCCTGACCCAGGCCTCTATTTGGGTAAAATAATTCACAAAGCACTTCCTAGGAGACAGTCTGATACCAAATGCCAATAAGCAGCAGACGTGGTCATGTGTCCAGCATCGGCCCAGCGTGTGACTAAAACTACTCATCCATGGATTCGGTCCCCCCATCGCCTTTGGACAGGCCTGCTTCCAGACAGGGCTTTCCAAGGATGTGGATCTACCCGGTTTCTCTCCTGCTGGCTCGTTCTTACTCTCCATCTCCTGAGCTTGAGTTTTCTGACGGTCAGTTCTAGCCTTCCCGGAAACCTTTGGGACTGCTTAACTGCCTGGACACCAACGACTGGGAACGCCTCAAGCATTGTCATTCATTGGCCCTTTTCCCCTCCAAGTGCTCGCTCATCCGGTACTTTCTTTCTCTTCCTATAACCATGAACACGAGGATTCAAATACCCGGATTGCTTGAGCAATGTCGTTGTGACGTAAAAGGAGAAGCGTGCCATGTGTTTCTCCTTTACTCACACATACAACTTCAGACACCAGATGTGTGGGGTTTTTTTCCACAACAAGCAACTCTCTGAGACGCCAGCTGGGTGTCCTATAATTCAATTCAACTGTGAGTCTAAGAGGAGTTGGTGCAAATGCCACAGGTTAAGGGCTCCGTCCCACAAGGACCGCCTGCCACTTTAGAGGCCATTCACAAGTAACGGGTCTCCAGGCTGCCCGCAACTTCAGTCTGACGTGGCCATACGTTGGAGGCTCCCACAACCACTCTTTGGATTTGATCATTTGTTAGAACAGCTCATAGAACTCAGGGAAACACTGACATCGATTTTCCAGTTGTTGTCTTATAAAGGCTACGATAAAGAATACGGATGAACCGCCGGATGAAGGTGCACACAGCGTGAGGTTTGGGAGAATACTGAGCTCAGGAGCCTCTGTTCCCGTGGAGTCGGGGTGTCCAAGCCCCCCAGCTCACAGATGTGTTCACCAACCTGGAACCTCCTCGGCCCCTGTACAACTGGGAGTCTCATGGGTGATTCATGGTGTAGGCGTGATCGATCACTAACCTCATTTCCAGACCCTCTCCCATCTCTGAAGAAGGAGGGGCGGGGGGGCTAAAAGTTCTAAGGGTCTAATTTGCCTTGTGCTTTCTGAAGACCACCCCCACCCCGGAGCCCACCGAGAGTCCCCTTTGGAGGACAAAAGACACTCCTATCACCAAGAAAAGTGTAAAGATTTACGGGCTCTGGATGGGACGCTCCTATCAGAAAGGAAATTACAGAGAGTCTTAAGAGCTCTGTGCCCAGAACCGGGGCCAAAGACTAAATGTCAGAACAAAATATTCCCCTAACACTCTTATTTGTAAGGATATCAGGAGATCTGTGTCACAAACAGGACAGAGCTGTGTGTGTGTGTATTATTTCCCTGTGCGCCACATTTAAATATATGATCATTTAATTTAAATCTCAACAAGAAAGCATGATTATCCTCATTTTGCAGAAGTAAAAACTGAGGCAGAATAATTAAGCGACTCCCTCAAAATCGCTCTGGTAGCGTGTCCTATATCCGGGATTCAAAGGAAAGGTTGTAGGGTGGCACCCGTTATCCCACTGCACCATCTCTTTTTTTTTTTTTTTTTTTTTTGCCAAAAGAATATTTTCACTTTTATTTCCTGTACCCCGTGTATCAATCCTGGGGTTTTCAATCTTGGGACTCATACCCTGGACGCCCATCCCTAGAATAACAGCGACTGCCCCAATGCTTTGCGGGCACCTCTAGAAACTTCAAGCCATACACATCTCTGAACCCAGAGGCATGTGAACCCATTCCAGTCCCACATGTACCATAGGAAATCATGTGTGTTACGACAAAGACAAAAACCCAGCAACAATGGAAAAGATGTAGAGATGTCAAGTTCGGTTTTTGAAGTTTCAATGTTTATTAATACCATTTGGGAACTGGCTGTTAAATACGGCCATGAGGGAAGGGAAGAAATTCTCTCTTGTCTTGCCGCCCTCAAGAGTCCCTCTGTATCACAGCTGTGAGGTTTCAAGGCGGGTGGAGGGGAGTTCTGTATAGAAGACATTTCAAAGATGGAATCTCGTGCAGGAACGAAGCAGTGTGGTCCCAGGGGGTGACGCTGAGGCTTTCTTCCTAATTAAATCCTCCTGTTTTTCACGTTCAGCCTCCCAGCACTGTTTTTGGATTTACCACCCCCAAAGAATGCAAAAACTCATCTAGAGCACTTGATAAAATACATATTGAGTAGTATTCGTCCAGGGCTAAAGATACTCACATTGTATAATTAAGGGCTCTCAAGAAGCAGGTTTGAAACGAACGGGGCCCAGGCTCAGAAATGTTTGAGCCCAGTGGACGTCCCTGGGGCTGGTTTTAAGCTGGGTATCTACCTGTCTTCAGGTCATACGTCACTCAAAACCAGCCCACCTCTCCTGGATTTTCCATGGCACTTTTCACACCATCTGAAGAACCCGGAATTGACTCGATTGTCAGTGAGGTTTATTTCTGCTCCTTTTTAAAAATACAAACTCCCTAAGAAATGTAACGGAGGCTTTTATTCAACGACACTTGAGTGCAAATTTGTGTCATCACTGCGCTTCCTTTCTAACACCTGGCTCTAAGCCATCAGTTCAAACAATAGACTTTGATGAAGAAGGAGGGCCGGGGAGGAAAAAAAAGGCTAAGAGCTCGGAAGGAGAACAAAAGTTTCCTGAGACCAAAGGGGTCCAGACGGCCTCAGGAGGTCAGAATGTCTCTGTATGACCGAAGGTATTCCTCCTAGTGTACGAGAGGCTAGCTGAGCTCTTAAGAGCGGAGGCCACGAATGGAAAAGATACGCCAGCTTCCTCTCTCCCGGGGGTGGGGTACAGGCCGAGAGGAGCAGGCAGTGTGGCCCAAAGGAGTCAAACCAGTGCAGGCAAGGAGTTCAAGACACGGATACATAAATAGTCCTGCTTCCAAATCTAAACTCAGCTCTCGGTTTGGGGACTAAGAAGGCTGCATTTGAATACCTGCTGGTCTATACGACAGGAACGTGCTATGGAGCAAAAAACAACGCTGGTGCCTCAGCATTTTCATCCACAAAACTGAAATAATATGATTTGCTTTCTAGGATGACGTGATTGTTCTAAGGTCACACTGGGAGACGGTGGCAGAGGTAGCATTAGAAATCTGATCTCCTCGGGGCTCCTGGGTGGCTGAGTCTGTTAAGCCTCCAAGAGCTTCACGCGATAGCGCCACACTTGGGACACCTGCCCTCGCAATCTCGGTTCCTGCCTGCCTGCCTACCTGAAGCAAGTCAGGATAAAATTTCTTATCACTAAAAACCCTTTTCTAATTCTTGAGACTATGACCAGATGGTACGAACAGCTGAATCTCCTTGGGAAAATCGGGAAGAAAAGGCAGGAAACAGACGAACACAAAAATAATTTTCAAACTTTCAGGAGAGGGGGGAAAAAAAAAACTGTGCAGAAGAGAATAAAAGCTATGGATTCAGAAAACAAATCCTTGGAGCCAAACGTGACGGGGGGAAGTGCTCAGAGGAGGCTGTGGGGGACGATGCGTGCGGGGACAAAGGCGAGTGTGATGAGAAAAACTTGGGGTGAGGGAAAAGGAGGCACAGCTGGTGCCCCAGCTAGGTAACCCGAGGGTCAGGGTCGGCAGGAAATGCGTGCTATCTGGTGACCTTCAACCTCTTGGCCAATGAATGGACATCATGGGGCCGCGTCGGTGGCTGACTCTTGCTACTTGCCCGTGGATATACCGGTCACATAAAATCTTCTTCCGCTGTTAAAAGAAAGGATTGCTTTCTAGTAGTACATTCGCGTTGGTTCACGTCATTGAACGGATAGATAAAGAAAGAAATGGAATGGAATCGAAATGGAGTCAGAAGCTGGCAGGGCTTGAGAACCAACCTTTGCTGGGCACCTGTGGAGGGTCGGGCAGCCCGCGGCACCCGGCACTCCTGCAGGTCCCAGTTGTCGCGTAAGCTCTACGGGGGCTGCCCCCATTGCACAGGTGAGAAGACCGAGGCTCCGGATGGGGCAGTGGCTCGCTCAGGATGAAGGGATGAAGTCGGATTCAGGACGCCGAGGCTCGGGATTCGTTTATGTCAGGAGAGGTGGATTAAACGACTTTAGCCCAATCGGTAAGGCTGGATGCTGAAGGAACTTTGCACGGGGCTCTGACACCTTCCTCCTCAGTTGTCTCCACTTCATACTCTGTTACTCTGCTTGGTCCCTGGCTCCTTCCAGCGAGGGGACGTCTGTGCCCCCACGGCCCCCTTCCAGCCTCCACCTCCTACGGTCACGGCCCCCTTGGCCGACAAGTTCACACGCACACACGAGCCCCGGGGCCTTCCGAGAGGTGGGCAAGCCACCAGCCAAGCAGTGTTCTCAGGCAGCCGATTTCTCCCGGCACAGCCCTGGCAAGGGGACAAGTACTAATTATTCCACTTCCAGCATCCTGCAGAAACGGCAGTGACTGTGTGCTGAAAGCCAGCCAGGGCGGCCTGCTCGGCTCCACGGTTGCAGAAGTTCTCGCTCAGAGGAAGTCGTGGCGGGGCAGATGTCCGTGCGTGGGGGGCGCGGGACTGTAGCCTGGAAACGGGTCCCCAAGTAGGAAGCCAGTCTCTCTGGTTTCCTGCCTCTCTCTCCTCTTCGGCCTTGTCTTTTCCCCCCGTTTCTTCTTTTCTCTTCCCCCGCCTCCCCATCGCCTCTTTCCTTCTCACTCCAGCCTCCCCGTCTCCTCTACAAGGGGTTCATCTTTCTGCCTCCTTTCTTCCTTGCTTCCCCCGCCCCCACCCCGACCTTCCTCCCTTCCTTCCCTTTTCCCTTCTTTTCACCTTTTCTTTTGGCCTGCTTTTCTGTTTCCTGAGGCCTCCCAACTAGGGGCCACATAACCTCGTGCTACAAAAACCTAAAACGAAATAAGATCTAACCACGTACGTATTTTTCATAGTCTGAAGGTCACGGTTTCCTAGGAGCGAGCTTCTGGCTCTCTCTTCCGACTGTGGAAAAGGTTTAGGTCTCCCGATCTCAAGATGTGGGGTGATCTCAGAGACCACCTAGCCCAATCCCCAGCTGGTGCAAGGATCACCTTGGCGACGCATTCCGCAGGTGTTGCCCAAAGAGCAGTCTCGGAGACTCAGAAGTGGCAGACAAGAGTGGAGATGTGTCTGAGCGGGCAGCTGAGTCCAGCGCCCGCGTCGCCCAGGAGGGGTGGAGACTACGAAACCAGCCAGCTCCAGGATGGGCACCCTCTGTTGAAAATCCGTCGGGTCCGTAGAGAAATCTGAGCGATAAGAAACCCATCACGGCCAAGCGAGCTCTGCACGTTAAGTGGCCCTCGGTGTTCTGCAGGGTCCCGCGGTAACGGAGCGAGATATTACGGTGGAAGATTCTCGTCAAAAAGGCCCCTGCACATCCCTGATTCTACAGAGGTGGAGAAAAAGGGAAAGGTACTTGTCAGTTACTCACAGAGCCGGGACTAGAACCCAAATCCTCTGACAGGAATTACTAGGGGACCCATGGGGACACAGTTCGCTCCCTAAGTAGAGCGAGCTGAGAGCCCTGGCTTCTGAAGATCTACCGTGCAGACCCACGTGGCAACTACCCTCCTCTGCCATCTCACACGTCCCGCCTCCTGCTTCCTCCTCCTCACCCCTTCCACCCGCCCTCCCCTTAGTTCCCACGTGTCCCCGTTGCTCAGATCCACTCATGACGCACGGTGGCCTTCCCAGGCCAGCGGCCGGACCCTTGTCCCGAACAAGAGGGAAGAATGCCACACTCGAATGAAGAGGCGAGAGGCCTTCCCTTGCCAGCACTGGCACTCGCTCCAGAGCAAACACTCATTCTGGGACTCCAGCCGCCCGCGTGCGAAACGATCACTCACGGTCGGTGCAGGGACAGGCGTTGGTCTGTCTGCAAGGTTCTGCAGCTCTAGATGCGTCGGCCTAGATGGCAGTTGAGAGATCACGTCCCCTGGCCCGGCTCGGAATGGAAAAGCAAAGCCCAGAGCGGGAAATGACTTGCCAAAAGGCACGCGTCGCACCGAACGCTGAATCCGAACCAAAAGTCCGTCTCCCGTCACGGTCTCCGAGCACCCTCCGCGGTGCAAGATGCGGGACTGGGCAGCAAAGGCTGGCTTCCTTTGTTGTTTCTTCCCTCCTCCCTCCCTT